>NW_027094015.1:0-5527500 GCF_019434415.1 Metarhizium acridum | reverse complement strand
TTACCCTAGAGAGCGCATTTGGCACGCAGTTACGTCATATACGTAGTTACGTCACCACGCGTGCACAGCAGTGGCCGGCCACCTCGGCCACCTCGGCGACCACTCACCACCTCGGCCACCTCGCCGACCACTCACCACAGCGCGTCACACTCCCCCGTGACGACCCTTCCAGAAGCCTTCGCGAACCCTTCCAGCACCCTTCGCGAACACTCACAGGGTTCCCCGCCCCCCGCTCTCGCTTACAGCCGGCCCGCGCTCGCCTGCGTCACGTGACATCCCACGTGACTCCACACGTGACTCCCCCGTCAGCGCCGCGCTTGCTGATTGGCCGGCTGACTTGGTGATTTTTTTTTCTCCCGCTGCGCGCACCAATACACCAAGTGCAGTAGTAGTGCATCAACACCACGCCGGTCCGTCACCACCGCCGCACCACCGCATCACCACGCCTTCAACCACCACCCCGCGAAAAAATTTCCAACACTCAAAAAACCACCAAATGCAGCGCGCCTCCAAACAAAAAACTTACCCTACATGCATCCCTGGCCCTGGCCTGGTTGCTGCCTCCCTTCTTACATACCCACCGACCGTCTCGAGGGTCCGCCCCCGCCACCGGGCGCTCGTGGGCCACTTTTTATTTTCCGCAAAATTCATTTGTATGGGAAAACAAAAAAATCGACTCACGGCCATACAAATGAAAAACCCAAACACCCGACTTTTTGGTAACCGGGGCTCAATCGACGCAGCTCGTCGAGACGAGTCGAATGGTATAGGATTCAGTTGGGTGGGATGGATGGGGGGCGGGCAAATGGGGATTTCAGAATTGGGGGTGGTGGGTGGCGGGGAGGAGTGTAGGTTAGGTCGAAAATGGGTGTAGGTTAGGTCGAAAATGGGTGTAGGTTAGGTCAAAAAAGGTGTAGGTTAGGTTGTCGAAAATAAGTGTAGGTTAGGTCGAAAATAGGTGTAGGTTAGGTTGTCGGAAGTGAGTGTAGGTTAGGCTGTTTAACTTGTAATTTTTTCGCAGAGACAAGTGTAGGTTAGGTTGAAAATAGGTGTAGGTTAGGTTATTAAAAATAAGTGTAGGTTAGGCTGTTTAACTTATAATTTTTTCTCGCTAACGGTGCACTTTGGGTAAGGTTAAACTATAGGGTAGGTCCTCGTATTCTGGGAGGTAGACTACGGGATTTCTCTCTAACTTATAATGGTTATTATGTTTATGTAGGCGGAGGTTTAGGTTAGGTCCTTAATTTCTACTTGGACTCCTGCTATGCTAATATTTTAGGTAAATGACTTGGTGATTTTTTCCCACTAACTTGGTAGGAGACACCTAACCTATATAAATATCCTCCGGGTAATCTGTTAGACTTAGTGATTTTTCCCACTAACTTAGTAAGAGACACCTAACCTATATAACTTGGTAATTTTTTCCTACCAAGTGAAAACCTCTAGGTTAACCTATTAGACTTGTGATTTTTTTCCCAAGTTAGTGCACCTAACCTATATAAATATTCTTTAGGTGATCTGTTAGACTTATGATTTTTCCTACTAAGTAGAAACCTCTAGGTTAACCTATTAGACTTGTGATTTTTTTTCCACTAACTTAGTGGGAAATACCTAACCTATATAAATATCCTCTAGGCTAACCCGTTAGACTTGTGATTTTTCCTACTAACTTGGTGGGAATATCCTCTAGGTTAACCTGTTATACTTAGCGATTTTTTCCTACCAACTCGGTGGGAGACACTTAACCTATATAACTTGGTGATTTTGACTTGGTGATTTTTTCCTACTAACTTGGTGGGATACACTTAACCTATATGACCTTTAGTATAACCTGTTAGGACTTATAATTTTTCCCACTAACTTAGTAGGAGACACCTAACCTATATAACTTAGTGATTTTAACTTAGTGATTTTTCCCACCAAGTATAAACCCTAAGCATAACCCCCTTAACACCGGCCCCGTAAAGCGAGCCCAGGCATTAGGGAAATTAAGGCGAAGAACGGCTTACCCTTAGCAGATCGTAATAATAAAGCTACTCTATTACTTACAGGACCGTTTCGCACAGCTAAGTTGTCTATAAAGGATTTAACCCCACTCGTGTTAAAATTATAATACGCGAAGTGCTGCCGCGCGCTTCCTACGCGGCGGGATAATTCGCTTACTAAGACGCTAAGCTAAAGCCTATTCTTATTTATCTGTACGTGCGAGCGGTATCACCGCGTTCTAGCATGGATTTTAACTTAGAGGCGTTTAGCTATTATCTAGCAGATAGTAGCGTCGCGGCACTACCTAGTTAGATAGCCGCAAAAACCAATTATTTAAATTAGCGGTTCCTCTCATACTAAGCTAAATTACCATTACAGTAAGGTTATTAGTAGGGTAAAACTAACCTGTCTCACGACGGTTTAAACCTAGCTCACGTTCCCTATTAGTAGGTGAATAATCTAACGCTTACTAAATTCTGCTTTAGTATAATAGGAAGAGCTAATATTAAAGGATTAAAAAGCAACGTTACTATAAACGCTTAGCCGCTATAAGCTAGTTATCCTTATAGTAACTTTTCTAGCACCTTTAGCCTTAAATGTTAAGGGATTAAAGGATTAATAGGCCACACTTTTATGGTTTATATTCACACTAAAAATCAAAATTAAGGGGACTTTTACCCTTTTATTCTACTAAAGATTTCTATTCTCTATAAGCCCCCCTTAAAACACCTACGTTATAGTTTAATAGATATGCTACCCCAGCTAAACTCCCTACCTAATAATATCTTTAACTTAAGTTAACCCGCTAAGAACCTTAAGACTAGAAGTTAAACGAAAATTTAGCCTTGCTTTATTAAATAAGTAAAAAAATAATAGGAGTAATAGTATTTCACCGGTATTAAAGCTCCCACTTATTTTACACCTCTTATATCTTTTTATAATATTAAACTAAAGTTAAGCTTAATAGGGTCTTCTTTCCCTACTAATTCTATTAAGCCCGTTCCCTTAGCTATAGTTTTACTAAATAGTAGATAGGGATAGTAGGAATCTTATTAATTTATTTATACGCATTACTAATTAAATAACGAGGCATTTAGCTACCTTAAGAGAGTTATAGTTACTCCCGCTATTTACCCGCGCTTAATTAAATTACTTTACTTTAACATTTAGAGTACTAGGCAAAAATCACATTACGTTAACACTACTTTTTAGCTATTATAATACTATATTTTAATTAAATAGTTAGATTCCCCCTATTTATACTAGTTTTAAGTTAGTTATTAATTATACGCTAGACAGCCGAAAGCCTACCAAGGGATTTAGCGCTTAAATGCTAGCGGCCGCCAATTAATTGCTCGGCTAGTAGCTGCCTACTCTTAAGGCGTTCCCCTAAGGCCTAACGCACCTAACCCTTAAAGCTAATTCTTATCTTAAAGTTACGGATTTATTTTACTAACTTCCCTTATTTATATTATTCTATTAACTAGAGGCTATTTACCTTAAAGACCTATTATAGTTATAAGTATAACCTAGCGTGAGAATTATTTCCTCCCGCGAATTTTTAAGGGACGTTAAGAGCGCACTAAACCTAGTAAATATACCGGGCTCTTTTAGCTATTAAACCCTAGCTCCGAATAAACCGATTTTAAGGTGATAAACTATTAAGAAGAAAAGAGAACTTTACTTAAGGCCCCTGCTATTATCTTCGCGTTTAGTTATATTACCGCGAAAAACCTACATTTAAGTGCTAGAATATTAACTAGCTTCCCTTTCGCTTACACGGCGCCGTAAGTACGCCTTTAAAACGAAACTTTTCTATAGCTTAGAATTAATTAACCCACGTTTAACCGCTATTTATATAAAACCTTTTCCCACTTTAATCCTTTAAGTTCTTATTAAAGTATTTGCTACTACCACTAAGATTTACATTAAGGGCTATTTAACCTAAGCTTACGCTCTAGGCTTTATTACTAACCCCTACGTTTACCTACTTCTTAGGGTATTATTTTTACCCTAAGAGCGAGGTATAGGTGAGACGCTTAAGCGCTATCTATTTTTAAAGCTAGTACATTTAATAGGTAAGTTATTATATAATCCTTAACGGATTCTAACTTCTATAGCTACCGTCCTGCTATTAAGATATACTAATACCTTTTATAGTGTTTAATAAGCGTTTACTTTAGCACCTTAACCTTATATTTGGTTTATCCTGTATCGCTAGTTCTACTTACTAAAAATAGCCTACTAGTATTAATACATTTAAATGCCCACGTTTACCCAAGTAATAAGGGCTTCTTATATATTTAAAGTTTAAGAATAAATAAAGGTATAAAGCCGCTCTTAAATCCCTAATTATTCGCTTTACCTTATAAAACTAAAGATTCTTAATACTACTATTCTAAGGGAAACTTTAACGAAAACTAGCTACTAGAAGGTTTAATTAATCTTTCGCCTTTATACCTATATTTAATAATCGATTTACACGTTAAAACCACTATAAGCCTCCATTAAAGTTTCCTCTAGCTTTACCCTATATAAGCATAGTTTACCTTCTTTTAGGTTTAGCCCCGTATACTCTTACTTAAATCTATCTAAGAACATTAAAATCAGTTAATAATACGCCTTAAAGAGCTTTTACTTACGTTTACTTTTATTACGCGTAAGGGTTTAACACTTAAACACTTATATACGAAGATAACTCCTTAATTCGTATTTTAAGATAAGTTATTAATAACTATTACGCTAGTATTCTTGTATAAAGCATGAACCTTAGTCCGCTATAAGGTATTTTATAATAGGCTATAATACTCCTAAGAGAGCTACATTCCTAAAGCCTTTATCCTTTGTAGTAAATTAATACTAGCCTAAATTCCCCGGTAAAGTATACTAGCAGAAACCGCTAGATAATTTACTAGGGCTAAGTCTAGTTATAAGTACTTCCCTTTTAATAATTTCACGTATTATTTAACCCTCTTTTTAAAGTGCTTTTTATCTTTCAATTACTTTACTTATACGCTATTAGTCTTTAACTAGTATTTAGCTTTAAAAGACATATACCTCCTATTTAAAGCAGCATTCCTAAACTACTTAACTTATTAAAGGAGCTTTATAAAGGCTTAGTATCTAATTAAACGGGGCTCTTACCCTTTATAGCGTCTCGTTTTAGGAAACTTAAAAGGTATCTCGTTAAAAGTATCCTTTATAAATTATAACTTAAACCTTAAGGGGGGCTAGATTTTAAATTTAAGCTATTACCGCTTTACTTGCTATTATTAGGGTAATCCCTATTAGTTTCTTTTCCTCCGCTTATTAATATACTTAAGTTTAACGGGTAGTTTACTTAATTTAAGGTCAATTATAATAAAGTTAATTAGGGGGTTTTATAGTAATAGACCGCGCTAAGCTCCTATTATAAGTGAGTTACTACTACGTAAAGAAAAGGCTATAGCGAGACCGCTAATAAATTTAAGGGATAGCGCGTACTAAAAAAGCTTCGCTAATCCTTAATACTAAACCTATAAGGGGCTTAAGGGGCGTAATAACGCTTAAATAGGTATACCTACTAGAATACTAATAAGCGTAATATGCGTTTAAAGATTCAATAATTCATTAAATTCTATAATTTACATTACTTATCGTATTTCGCTACGTTCTTTATTAATACTAGAATTAAGAGATTCGTTATTAAAAGTTTTAATTTATTTTTTCCTACCACTTAAAAGATACTATATTATATAAAAGATTTAAGATATTACTAGGATTCCTAGTAGGCGCCTAGTCCCGGTTTCCTAGGGGGTTAATACCACTAAAGTAATAGTAATAGGTATAGTTTATAGGGGTTTAAGAGTTTTATAAACTTAGTAATAATCTCTCTGCTAGTTCACTAATAGAGACCTTATTATAACTTTTACTTCCTTTAAATAACTAAGTTTAGAGAGCTTTTTAGCCCTAAGTGGTAGTTACCTACCTCTTTAGGCTAGTTTAAACGCCTTACTAAGCTATTTAATTAGTAGTAGTAATAGGCGGTATATATAAAGGGTAAGAACGTAATTAACGTAAGCTAATAACTTACGCTTACTAGGAATTCCTCGTTAAAGAGTAATAATTATAATGCTTTATCCCTAGCATAATAGAGTTTAATAAGATTACCTAGGCCTTTTAGCTAAGGGAGTACTCGCTAGCTCCGTTAGTGTAGCGCGCGTATAGCCTAGAATATTTAAGGGCATTATAGACCTATTATTACCTTAAACTTCTATTAGCTTAAGCTAATAGTCCCTTTAAAAAGCTCGTATACTACTATAGTAATATTAATTATTTAATAGGTTAAGGTCTCGTTTATTATTGTAATTAAGCAAATAAATCACTCTACTAACTAAGAATAGCTATATACTACCACCTATAAAATTAAGAAAGAGCTCTTAATCTATTAATTCTTATTATATTTAAACCTAGTAAGTTTCCCCGTATTAAGTTAAATTAAGCCGTAGGCTCTACTCCTAGTAGTGCCCTTCCGTTAATTTCTTTAAATTTTAGTCTTATAATTATACTTCCCTTAAAGCCTAAGCACTTTAATTTCTTATAAAGTATTAAATAAGTTAACTAAATAATATTATTTGATCCCTAATTAGTATAGTTTATAGTTAAGATTATAATAGTATTTAATTATCTTTAATCCCTTAACTTTTATTTCTAATTAATGAAAATATTCTTAGTAAATACTTTCGTAGTAGTTAGTCTTTAGTAGATCTAAGAATTTTACCTCTAATAACTAAATACTAATGCCCTTAACTATCCCTATTAATTATTATAGCGGTTCTAGAAACTAATAAAATAGAACTACGTGTTTTATTTTATTATTCTATATTAATATATTTAAGTATTAGCTTACTTAAAGCACTTTAATTTTTTTAAAGTAAAAGTCCTACTTTCCTGCTACGCCTATTAAAGGGCATATAGTTTCGTAGAGTAAAAGACCCGGCCGGACTAGTACACGCGGTAAGGCGGACCGGCTAGCTAGGCCTAAGATTTAACTATAAGCTTTTTAACTATAATAACTTTAATATACGCTATTAGAGCTAGAATTATTACGGCTACTAGCACTAGACTTACCCTTTAATTATTCCTTATTAAGGGATTTAAATTATACTTATTCTAATTATAAGACTTAAAAGAGCCTTATATTAGTATTTATTATTATTACCTCTTTAAATTAGAATTAGGTAATTTACGTGCCTACTACCTTTCTTAAATATAATAGCCGTTTCTTAGGCTTCTTCTTTAAGGTTAAGCCTTAACCCTTTATTACCCGTTATAACTATATTTAGCTATTACCTAAATATTAAAAGTTAATAGGGAAGAAATTTAAATAAACTATTATTAGTGTAAGGCTATATAATTTAAGAAGTTATTATAAATTACTAGAGAGCCCCTAAGGGGGTATTAGTTTTATATCTAATAAATATATCCCTTTTAAAGTTAGGATTTTTAGTATGTATTAGCTCTAGAATTACTACGGTTATTTAAGTAATAAGGTACTATTAAATAAATAATAACTTATATAATAAGCTATTTATAGTTTCGCTATATAATTACTTATACTTAAATATATATAGCTTAATCTTTAAGATAAGCATATAACTATTAGTAGAATTAACTAGGTAATTATTATTCGCTAGGGTTAGCCTACTAACGCCCTATAATAGGCGCTAGAGAGAATAGTCTAAGTTACTAATAGGTACCCTTTTTTACGGGGTGTTACGCGCTAGAAAGAAATCCGCTAAAATTACTTAGAGAGACGCTCGCCTAGTGGTAAGTCCGCTTTCCCCCTTTTAATTCCCTAAGCGTAGCCGTTTATATACACTATAACGCTTAAAGGTAATATAGTATAAGCGCTCTAGGAGAAGAACTCTTCACGTAGCATTAGCTATTTTGGCGTCTACTACCCGTGGTTACCTCCTATCACTTTAATTTATAGCGCTTAACTAATAGCTAGTCGCCTATAAAGCCTATCTCACAAATAGTAGTAGGCGGGTGCCTTCTACTATTACAAGGTATAACTAGTACGCTGTGTAGCCATAGCCAACGGTTTCGTAGAGTTTAATCCCTAGCGTAACCCCCTAGCCTATAAGCTGGAACCTATAAGCGTGTTTAAAGGGCCACTTAAGCGCTAGGGTTTCGTAAGATATAGTATAAAGAGGGCAGTAACTTACTAGAGCACCCGCCTCTTAGCGGACGCCTTAGCTACCCTAGCGCCTTTTAACGCCTCTTTCTTATATACCTACTAATTACCTTAAGGGTTTACCCCTATTATTAGGCGCTTATAGGCCACTTTTTATTTTCCGTAAAATTTATTTATATAGGAAAATAAAAAAATTAACTTACAGCTATATAAATGAAAAACCTAAACACCTAACTTTTTAGTAACTAGGGCCTAATTAACGCAGCTTAGCGAGGCGAGTATAATAGTACTTACTAAAGTTATATGTAACGCTACTAGAGGGCGTTATAGCCGGTTAAAGTATAGCGTTATATAAATTTTAACCTAACCTAAAGTGCTACTATATAAGTTAATAGTAGGTGCGGTGCTATATAAAATTTTAACTTAACCTAAAGTGCTGTTATATAAATTGGGTGTAGTAGGTATAGTAAGCGTAGCGTTATATAAATTTTAACCTAACCTAAAGTGCTACTATATAAGTTAATAGTAGGTGCGGTGCTATATAAAATTTTAACTTAACCTAAAGTGCTGTTATATAAATTGGGTGTAGTAGGTATAGTAAGCGTAGCGTTATATAAATTTTAACCTAACCTAAAGTACCGCTATATAAACTAAGTATAGTGTGGTAGGTGTAGCGGGTATAATGCTATATAAATTTTAACCTAACCTAAAGTGCCGCTATATAAAAATACGTTGGCTAGTAAGGCGACCTAAACCTCTTAACTTTTTAGTCGTTAAATTTAAAAAATGGAAAATATAAGAAAATAGGAGAATTATTTAAGGTAAAACCTTAACGCACCGCTACTACACGGCTACCACACCGCTATAGAACTATTATAGCTAACTATAGCCGCGTGTATACAATAATAGCTAGTACCTATACTACTATAAGTATACTATTACCACCGCGCTTATACTATTACAACTACACTACCACTACGGGAATAGCTTTAATAACGTTATATACGTGCACTACTACCATAGCACTTATACTACCACTATAAGAGCTATACTACTACCATGGGAATAGCTTTAATAACGTTATACGCGTGTACTACTACCACTATAAGTGTACTACTACTATAAGTGCATTACTACTACCACGCTTGTACTATTACAGCTGCATTACTACCACGGGAATAGCTTTAATAACGTTATACGCGTGTATTACTACTACTAATACACCGCTACACGCCTTTAACTTACCTTAAAGAGCGTATTTAGCACGTAGTTACGTTATATACGTAGTTACGTTACCACGCGTGTATAGTAGTAGCCGGCTACCTTAGCTACCTTAGCGACTACTCACTACTTCGGCGACCACTTACTACCTTAATAACCACTTACCACCTTAGCTACCTTGCTAACCACTTACTATAGCGCGTTACACTCCCCCGTAATAACCCTTCTAGAAGCCTTCACGAACCCTTCTAGCACCCTTTACGAACACTTATAGGGTTCCTCGCCCCCCACTCTCGCTTATAGCCGGCCCGCGCTCGCCTACGTTACGTGATATCCCACGTGACTTCACACGTAACTTCCCTATTAGCGCTACGCTTGCTAATTAGCCGACTAACTTAGTAATTTTTTTTCTCCTATTACGCGTACTAATATATTAAGTGTAGTAGTAGTATATTAACACTACGCTAGTCTATTATTACCGCCGCATTACCGCATTATTATACCTTTAACTATTACCCCGCGAAAAAATTTCTAACACTTAAAAAACCATTAAATATAACGCGCCTTTAAATAAAAAACTTACCTTACATACATCCTTAGCCCTAGCCTAATTACTGCCTCCCTTCTTATATACCTACTAATCGTCTTAAGGGTTCGCCCCTACTATTAGGCGCTTATAGGCTACTTTTTATTTTCCGTAAAATTCATTTATATAGGAAAATAAAAAAATTAACTTACAGTTATATAAATAAAAAACCTAAACACTTGACTTTTTAGTAACTAAAGCTTAATTAACGTAGCTTATTAAAACGAGTTAAATAGTATAGGATTTAATTAGGTAAAATAGATAAGGGGCGAGTCAATAGGGATTTTAGAATTAGGGGTAGTAGGTAATAGGGAGGAGTGTAAGTTAGGTTAAAAATAGGTGTAAGTTAAGTTATTAGAAGTGAGTGTAAGTTAGGCTATTTAACTTATAATTTTTTCGCAGAGATAAGTGTAAGTTAGGTTAAAAATAGGTGTAAGTTAAGTCGTTAAAAATAAGTGTAGGTTAAGCTATTTAACTTATAGTTTTTTCTTGCTAGCGGTATACTCTAGGTAAGGTTAGACTATAGAGTAGGTTCTCGTGTTCTAGGAGATAGACTACGGGATTTCTCTCTAACTTATAATAGTTATTATATTTATGTAGGCGGAGGTCTAGGTTAGGTTCTTAATTTTTACTTAAACTCCTATTATACTAATATTTTAGGTGAATAACTTGGTGATTTTTTCCCATTAACTTGGTAAGAGACACCTAACCTATATAAATATCCTCTAGGTAATCTGTTAGACTTAGTAATTTTTCCCACTAATTTAGTAGGAGACACCTAACCTATATAACTTGGTAATTTTTTCCTACTAAGTGAAAACCTCTAGGGTAACCTATTAGACTTGTGATTTTTTTCCTAAGTTAGTATACCTAACCTATATAAATATCCTCTAGGTAATCTGTTAGACTTATAATTTTTCCCACTAAGTAGAAACCTCTAGGTTAACCTATTAGACTTATGATTTTTTTTCCACTAACTTAGTGGGAAATACCTAACCTATATAAATATCCTCTAGGCTAACCCGTTAGACTTGTGATTTTTCCTATTAACTTAGTAGGAATATCCTTTAGGTTAACCTGTTATACTTGGCGATTTTTTCCCACTAACTCGGTGGGAGACACCTAACCTATATAACCTCTAGTATAACCTGTTAGACTTATGATTTTTCCCACTAACTTAGTAGGAGACACCTAACCTATATAAATATTCTCTAGGTAAATCTATTAGAAACTTAGCGACTTTTTTTCCTACTAAGTAAAAACCTCTAGGTTAACCTATTAGACTTATGATTTTTTTCCTATTAACTTAGTGGGAATATCCTCTAGGTTAACCTGTTATACTTAGCGATTTTTTCCCACTAACTTAGTAGGAGACACTTAACTTATATAACTTAATAATTTTAACTTGGTGATTTTTCCTACTAAGTATAAACCCTAAGTATAACCCCCCTAACGCCGGCCCCGTAAAGTAAGCCTAGGCATTAGGGAAATTAAGGCAAAGAACGGCTTACCCTTAGCAGATTATAATAATAAGGCTACTTTATTGCTTATAGGACCGTTTCGCATAGCTAAGTCATTTATAAAGGATTTAACCCCGCTCGTATTAAAATTATAATACGCGAAGTGCCGCTACGCGCTTCCTACGCGGCGGGATAATTCGCCTGTTAAGACGCTAAGCCAGAGCCTATTCTTATCTATTTATACGTGTAAGCGGTATTACCGCGTTCTAACATAGATTCTAACTTAAAGGCGTTTAGCTATTATCTAGTAGATGGTAGCGTCGCGGCATTGCCCGGTTGAATAGCCGCAAAAACCAATTATTTAAATTAGCGGTTCCTCTCGTACTAAGCTAAATTACTATTACGGTGAGGTTATTAGTAGGGTAAAACTAACCTATCTCACGACGGTCTAAACCCAGCTCACGTTCCCTATTCGAATCCAACCACACAAATGTTGCCTTCTACTATAGTAACCTCATACAATTTGAAAATAAGATAAGCTTTAGTATTAACTTATTACAATAGAGCTACCCCTACTTTAGCTAACCTAACTTCTAGTTCTCCTTACAAATTCTACTCCTATATATAACTAGAATATCGGAAATATCGGATATCTAGTTTTCCGTATATCTAGCTTTATTTAGTTATTCTTGCGAGGTTATTTTAGTTGTGTTTTAGTTGTGTTACTTTAACTTGTATAACGCCCTGTAACTCCTTGTAACACGGAAAATAATGCTCCGTAATCCCTTGTAACACGACTCCGAGCAGAGCATTGACAAGAAAACTACATTTTCAATTTTTAAAAAAGCTTAAATAATTAATAATAAATCTAATAAAATACTTAAATTATAATAATAAATACATAAATTAGCTAATATTATAACCAATTAACTTATATAAAAAGGTGGGTCCTGCTAGCGTATTATAAGCTTAAAAACTAGATTATGTACTTTTCTAAAAATATACTATACTATACTATACTATAAAAACTATAAAATGTAAGAGGGACTGGAAGTCAGGTAGCCAAAGTAGGGGTAGCTGTATTGTAATGACTAAAGCTTATCCTATTTTCTAGTTGTGCGAGATGCAGGGGATATGGTCCCGAAGCTCCCGTTCCACGTGACGTTGTCAATCGCGTTGCAGGTGGGCGGGGTCCCCCAACCACCTTACATAAAATGTAGTTTTTGAAGTTTTAAGCTTATAAGAGTATATAAGGACCCACTTTTTTAATATTAGCTTATAATTTCACATTAATACTAGTTATTCGTAAAACTTATAATTCTATAAGTATTTTATTAGATTTAATATTATTTATTATATTCGAAACTATAAAAACTATAAAACTATAAAACTATACTATAGTTAATACTCTAGGTGTGCCTAGCAACTAGCATCTAGCTGGGGTTATTCCAGACAGAGCATTAACTGTAGTATAGTTTTATAGTTTTATAGTTTTTATAGTTTCTAATATAATAAATCATATTAAATCTACTTATAGAATTATAAGTTTTACGAATAAATAGTATTAATTTTATACTATTAACTAATATAAAAAGTGGGTCCTAATATACTCTTATAAGCTTAAAACTTAAGAAACTATAAAATGTAGTTTCTATAGTGTAGTATAGTATAGTAAGTTTTTAGAAAATTATATAATCTAGTTTTTAAGCTTATAAAAAGCTAAAAAGGCCCACTTTTTATATAAGCTAATTGGTTATAATATTAGCTAATTTATGTATTTATTATTATAATTCAAGTATTTTATTAGATTTGTTATTAATTATTTAAGCTTTTTTAAAGATTGAAAATTATTGTAGACTAGCTATATTATACTACTATAAGTATGCGTCTTTAGAAAGTAAGAATAAACTTAAGAAGAAAGAGAAAGAAGAAGAAAGGTTTCCCTCTTCTTACCCCCCTTTATATCTCTACCTAGCCCGTAGATTATCCGGGTTAGGTCCGAGCTGCCTCCGCATCGGGTTCGGCCTAGGCCCGAGCTGGCAGCTCGAGCCCATAACAAAAATGTAGTTTTCTTGTCAATGCTCTGATTCCAGAAACTTTTAGGAGTACATCGATCCGCTTCACCGATAGACCGACCTCTTTGCAGGATAGCCCGACGGACACGGACAGATCTTTAGACAAAAGAGTCCTGGCCTAGGTGAGTTGACTAATCTCTCCGGCACCAGTTAGGCAAATCCTTCCCAGGAGGCCTTCAATGTCTTATGCTGCACTTGTCGTTCGCGTCGGATTGATTCCTAGTCCGTTGTATCCTAGAATGGGATATTCTACGCTCGGGGTAATGGGAGTTATTGAGAATGAGGGCACACTACGACTCTGAATCAGTCAATGTTCTACTAACCGTGCATGCACAATGCCTGCATTTTTAGCCACCACGATTTTGACGGTAAGAAAGGAACTTGGCTATCAAAATCCGGCCTGGTGAAGGGCCGAAACTTGGTGATATTTTCGTCTTAACCGACTCATCACCACCGCGTGCGATACTTTTGCCCAAGGCTCAGACCATCAACCAATGCCCATTCACCCTTTGAGCCATGTATTGTACACAATCACGCCTCCATATATGTCTACAACTTATGAGTGTTTGTATGATGCTCCCCTCATTCATGTCAAAATCTTCAAGTCTGTAGAGCATATATCCATAGAATGTCCAAACTCAAGTCTCTATTCAGTCTCCCAACATGACAATAAAGTCTCGCTTCGCCGTCTTTTACTACGAACAATTGGCAACCATGACGCTTCGGGATTCAACATTCATGCGCCGTCCTCGAGTGTGTAGTATGTACGCTCATAAACCCGAAATGCCACATGCCGTCGCACGCAGAATAGGGGGACGCAGAAGTGTGAACGCCTCCCGTCCTGGAATTCCTAAATCACGGTAATGGTGACATCGACAAGTTTAACGAGACGTGGAGTTTGCTTTTATTTCCTAGGACGAAGACTAATGCACCCGCACTGAGATTTGTTCTTTGGTGAAGGATGTGGTCGACGTGCGCAACTGGCATTTCGAATGCGAATACAGTGTTGTATCGGGGCGACTCAATATTCCCCCGAGTATACGCTGCAGTCATACGACTAGACTAGGCATAACTTCCGGGAAAGCTTCCCCGAACGAAAAGGTTCGACTCTACCAAGTAGTAATTTGTAACATTTATGAGAGCAACGTCCCGCCCATCTACCCGCCATCCGAACTAGGGAGGGATCCACGTTACCTTCATCTATTAGTGCCATGTCGGCAATTGTTGATATAAGTAGTAGGACTAGTCATAAGATGACGTGAATGCTAGGCTTCATTCGTAGCCAGATGTGAGTCATGTGAGTGACTTACCCGCCAGACATTGCGGAAATGCTTATCTATTAACTTAGGGACGACTGTATGGATTTACAAGTAGCTATGGATCTCATAGTGTCAACTCTCGAGGGTAACATACAAGTAATATATGCTACGAGTTGTACCCGACTAGAAAACTGAATAAAATACATTATCAAACTCGGCAATGATAAATCGCTGTTGCACATGCAACACATTCAGCAGACTGATGTTCTATCCGGTAAGGGTACAATTCAATCTTTTAGACGAAGCTTCGATGTTGTGCCCCCAAAAAGTGTCTCATTGTATGCGTTTCTGTATAATACCCGCAGCAAACGACAAATTATCTGCAGATAGCCACACGATTTCTGTGCTACAAGTTGCCAGTGGCAGACTAGGCATTATTAGCACACATCCACCGTGTTTTCATGCTCGAGATGTCGCCCGTTTACCTGACTTCGGTTATATCGTTAGCATGGGCGGCTAATGATATAGCGAGACACGCAAGATTGCTGTCCTCTTGGCGAGTAAATCGCCGTCAGCGTTCCGTATTGCAGATATATTGGCCCCAGTTGATAAAGGCAGAGGCATCACGGAGGAATCTTGGTCCACTTGGACTTGTGTAATGTAAGCGTACTACCCTCCCAGGCCGGGACCAGGCTGAGAGTCGGAGTCCCAGCAGTAATATTGGCATCTCCATGGCACGCTGTGAGCTCTGCGGCGAGTACACATGGAAGGAAGCAGCATTTGGACGCTGCGACGAAGGTCATCCTCCGGCTGGGCCCTGAAGAAACAATTACAAGCACCTAGGATCTGTGGATGAGCAGTGATGTGCTGCATAGATCATTGTCGTGAATTGATGTGCAGCCGAATGTCGAGTGAGAAGGACGGTAAAGGAGATATAAGGTACAACTTGAAGGCATATCCAGTGGCCAGTATAGGTTGGGAGAGCTTTTACTACTCTGTTGATGGGGCCAAGTCATAGAATGAGGTTGTCGACGTGATTCCAGGCCTTCCGCTACATGCTGCTACATAATTCTACCCCTAAGCTCCGGTCAGTACGGCATGTGAGAAAACACCACATATAAGACATTTTAAACCATGATTCTTCTAGCATCCTAACATGAGGTGTTGTTATGCTGATGCAAGTTCTTCGCGTTGAGGAGAAATTAGAATGAACCACACTTTCAAACACCCTGAAGAAGAATTCTGGATGCATACGACCAAACCTCGGATTGTGAGGGAAGAACTATGCCAGGAGCTATTGAGAAATCTGTCACAGGGGTCCGGTTTTAGCAGGAAAATCATGAGACAAACAAGTAAGAGCAATTACAAAAGTTGGACTAAAGATGCTTGGGTCAAGAAGAAAGAGATCAATGGAACCCAATGCCGTGTCGCCAGTACTCAACATTGTCCAGCAGAGAACACAGCCTTAACAGGTAAGCATTTGCTCACTATACAGTCACCGAGTTTCCCCCAGTCCGTGTGCAGTTTTCCGTCTAAAGGCTGTTGAACAAATAACACGTTGTATTGGTCGATCAGCGGGCAGGCTGCTGCCGCAGGCAAACGCCCCCTGCTGGCTGCAAAATACTTTGGCTTTTCGAGCGTAAACCCGAGAGTGGCACATCTCTAACAGCAGTTGACCTCTCGGCAACTTATGGAGTTATGAAGAGGCAATCGCAGACTGGTTGTTACGACCCAACCACAGGCTGCAGTATAGGTCGCATGTATGGGCCGGCCACAGAAGCCACCCCGCGATGGAAACAAGTGCTTAAGGGGCAATGGACGGAACGACCCAGGGAAATGGGGCAGGGACGAACCAATAAGGGAGGATCACAATGGATCATATATGATCCATTGACAGGATCACCAGAGATCATAAATGATCCGGCAGAAGGATCATTAGGGATCTTTCATGATCCAACGGAAGCCATGCAGTATATATAATAGTTATATATTATAGGGACCCCCCAATTCGCCTCATAGATACACTCTAGCTCCTCAGTCTTCAACCTCCCTACCCCCCCAAATACACCACGATCATTACATGGACCGAAGCTTCGCTTACGAGTTACGACTCTTTGACTCTGATCACTGGTTACGGTCCACGACTGCGTAACGAGTCTAACGACCAACTGCTCAGATTGACCCCCCAGTGATTCTGCCAACATAAACTACGACCAGTTTATCCCTTGGGAACCTACCCGTTACACGTCGAAGATCCTTAATACTTATAGGCCCTTCCCGTGCAACAGTCGTTACACTGATGAGTTCGAGCTTGTAAAAAGGGAGAATCGCAAAAATTTTGACGTTTGCTTCTGTGAGCTGACAAGAGTAAATGGGCACCTTCATTCGGAATGGGTATGCAGAGCTCATGCTCAAGCTTGAGAAAAGGGCGCATCGATATATTCTTGGCGAGGATAATAACGACTTCCAATATTGGGTTCAATGCTAACATCTCGAATCGAACTGACACAGCGGTAAGTAGCCTTCAGTGCCCTCACGGACCTTATTCGCGTTTCATGGTTCATGTGAGATGGGAGCTGGCTTAGTTCTCCAAGTGTTCCTACACACTAAAACTTGGCATGGCTTATTCTAATGCTAATACTCGCTACTCTCACGATGCTCCGGTCTTTAAGTATGGGCAACAACCATGGGTCTACAGACTACCTCGGAGGTAAAACGGATGAACAACCATTTCCGCAATGAAAATTCTGTATATACCTTCGCAAGTACATTCGCAGCCGCCCATACCAGTGGGGCTGACAAGTTTGTCGGGCTTGCTCAAAAAGTATTGTAGGGTCAAGTGCAAATTTTTAAATTACTATGAACACAGGCCGCCAGAGCCACTCTGTGCGGGCGCTTTTGATGTGATGACATGGCCTACAACGTTGTACAACGGAAACACTGTTGACCCATATACTTCGTAGCCATTTGTCGCACAGTAAGACTGACTATAGGGGGGTATAGCACATAAAATACCGTGGCGTGTCCACGCCCATTTAGGGGTTCAGTTCGAGGGTTCAGTTCCAACAGGGTCAGTCAGCAAGGATAGCAGAGACCAGGTCGGCGGGACTGTGTAACGTTATTTCGCATAGAAGCCTCTTGTCTTGGCTTTTAACAGGTGCGGTTTCTTGATATGTGACGGTATTAGCAAAGCCATTTCTCGACCCCTTGCGCTCCTGTCATCTGTTGATTCCCCCCCGATAACTCTGAACCACTTTAAAGCTGAGCATATCAACTTACTCGCACTCCGTTCTCCAACTTCCTACTCAAACTCCACACTCGTTTCTTCCCACATTCCTCCTTTATAATGGCATCCACCTCAACTTCATCGCCCTCAGCGGAGGAGTGGTTCAACCTCGCGGAGGCCTCCCCGCTCGATATCGCGGTGGGGGGATTTGTGCAACGGTGGGAAGCCGCGGTGAGCGAGTTCAACCAACGCGAAGCTAATGACTTGGACTCGTTGCTCGGCCCGAACCGGCCCCCTACCGATATCCGGTCGTGGGAGAAGTCTTGGACCAAGTTAGAATTCGAGAGAATCTCTAGAACTAATGTCCATTTACTCAAACTCTGGAAGTTCTCTTGCAACTTTCTTCACACGTCACCCATCAGTATCCTATCACCACGCCATGGCATAACATATGAGCCGCAGGCCATGGTCCGAATCGGCAACCAGTACGCCCTATGGTCTGAGGCATTCTGCCAAGCACTCAGCGGTTTGGTCTGTCATCCCATATGGGGACAGAAAGCGAAGCGGCTTACGGCCGCTATACAATTTGCAGCAATATGCCGCCTTGATGATCGCAGGCCGTGGACACTTGCGGGTTATTCGACAAGCTGCCAGGACATGAAAAAATTGAGGCAAATGGTCTCTTCCGAAAGGAACCAACAATTACACGAGTTGTGCGAAAATTACATCTTGGAACAAATGGCACGTGGCCAGGAGCCGTCCTGGCATTGCATGCTCTTCTGCCATATAGGCACCTATGCCAGGGAAAACCAGCATCAGATGAACAATCATTCGCCGCATACTCCCCCTCGTCTTGCAGTTCACATCTCGGACCTTCAAGCCGTTACAAAGGCCATTCATCATCTCTATCCCTTCGGCAAACGTCTCGACTTGAGTTATAGCGAAATCATCGCCGGGGCCGCGACAAAGATGCGACTCCAAAACGCTTTTCCGAGCAGTAGCGAGCTTAAGAACACGCACATCAGGTCGTTTTTGAATGAATTACGACTGGCTGGCCAGGACGTCTCCTCCAACAAATCCGTTGGTCGGGCTTCGCAACCGACGACGACGTCTGGTTGCTCAAATGCTAGAAGAGCCACCTCGCACCGCCCCGCGGGTATCGAAAAGAAATGGAAAAGGGGCAACAGGCGCAAGCACGCTAGACATGCCTGAGAGGGGAAGATGCGAAGACAAGAAGGTCATTGCGGAAGCTTGCATATGTAGTGTAATACAAGTTGGACATTTGTAGAGAAATTCCTGGCCTCCCATTGATGCCTCAAACGTGTGTCAACTAGTGGTGGTGTGGTCACTCATCCGCTCTGTAACTACCTAGGTACTCCGTACTTTGAACCTTTGAATGGCTTGCATGACCGGATGAAGACGTCAACTGGTAGATCTTGTCACGGCATGGTGTCGCCAGCACGCTCCGCTCCGGGTTCAGCAACCCTCGCATCTCGTGCGCCTCCCCTCCTCAAGTGCCTCCCATCCGAAAGCCACATAAATCTTCAGACTCGAATGACGACTTGGCGAAAGATTATGCTCAAACAACTTTCTCCGCAATGTGTGCCATGGCTGCTGACCCGCACTATCCGCCCCTGTCTTGGCACTCGGTAGTACGGCTACAAACGACAATTTGACCCCCCACCCCGAAAGGGTCTTCAATCAGAACTACTACTTGTACTCACAACTACATGATTGCAAACGGCCGACTATTTATGTGAGCAGTGTTCCAACATTCATATGGAAAGCAGGCAGAATGAAAATCTAGGTTGGCCACAGACCCTTCACTACCCACCATCCCGATGGCGTGCCGCTGCTTTCCCTCAACGGGACAAATCCGCCAAGAAGCTACCAGACATCTACTCCTGGAGACGTTGTCAGCTTTCCACTGCCCTCTTCGCGCTGAGCGGGCCTGATGATTTCAAGACGGCAGGCAATGGGTAAAGGGTCCGGGACTGGAAACTGCCAGGTTTCGGATGTTTTGGTTCGACACAAACTTCCACTTTTTAACTTCTGATAATTGGATATCTTCTTTTTGATTTCCTTGAATCGCATGCCCGTGGCAATAGGATTGTGTCTGACTTTCGTGGCCTTTGCTAGGCGTATTGGCCCTCGCCTTCGGATCACAACCTCGTGACAAGTCCAAGAAATCCAAATACAGCGGTTAATCTATAATGGACGAGCTCAAATCGATAACCAGGTACCTCCTTCCGTTACCACCAAAATCACCCGACGGCCGGGACCAATGGCCCTCTCGGACTGCTTTCCTTCTCGCGGCAACGGGCGGATGCGCTGGTATTGGTAATCTTCTTCTGTATCCGTCGCAAGTCTTCGACAACAACGGCCTGCAGTGGTTCATACCATACGATATGTGTGTCTTCCTCATTGTTATTCCGGTCCTGATTCTCGAAATCGCCATTGGTCAGGCATATCGTGGAGGCTGTGTGATTGCCAAAAACTCTATCCATCATCGTTTGAAAGGCGTCGGTTTGAGTTTGCTGTATGTTGGATTCGTGGTTAGGTCCATACTTCGCGGCAAATCTGGCTTGGATCATGATGTACTTTCCCGAGCTCCTTTCAGAGCCCATTGCCTTGGGAAGGGCGGGGCGACGCGTTCTTCTATGAGGACGTCGTGGCCAATGTTGAGCCTGTGCCAGGTAACTCTTCTGCAGACGGGAAGGAGGTCATCAAGTATACGTCGAATCAGGGAGTAGGTATGATAGGCGAGACAGTCGGATGGACCGTATTTACGTGGTTTTTGGTGTGGGTTTCCATCTTCCATGGTGTTGGACTGACTGGGCGAGCAGTCTACTTCACAATGGGGCTCCCGATTGTCATCACCGTCGTGCTCATCGGCCAGTCATTGTCGCTTGAAAACGCGTCTCAAAGCTTCAAACTCTTCTGGGCCACTTGGAACGGTGATAAGCTCGGAAGCGGCGAAATCTGGCAGACGGCATGCGGCCAAGTCTTCTTCTCGACTGGCGTCGGCTTCGGCTACTTCACCTCCTACGCATCGTACAATCAGAAATACTCCAACGCCGTCATGGACTATATTCTCATAGTGAGCAGTAATTTCCTTTTTGAGAACATTGCCGCCTTTGCTGTATATGGTGTCGCTGGCTCGGCTGTTCCCCCAGGAAGGTGTTCACCTTGGCAGCTCCACCGTTGGTTTCAATGACTCTTCCTTCTGCAGTCACACAGATGCGCGGTGCTGATTTCTGGGCTGTTCTAAACTTCTTCACTCTTTGCACCATAGCCTCCCTCATTATTAGCAAAAGTCCAGAGGAGCCCACGCCCAAGTTCTGGCGAAAGAATGTCTTCACTAAACGGCTCTGGTACTTGGATTTCTACTCTGTAAGCACAGTATCCGATGATTCTCTTTGATCTGCAATGCCAGTTTATTAACACTTTGCCAGGGCAATCAACTCCGCCGAGATCTCAACGAGATCATTGTGTGCGAGAACAAGTGAGGTATCCCATTCTTTTGGGGCCCTCTCACCCGCTACGTGTCTGCACCATTCTTGCAATCGTATATAGCTTTTTCTACCCGTCCTTTTGTCAGCTTCGTGGAGACCCGCTCCATATCTTGGGTTTGGTGTTGGCCATGTTGCCTTGCTCATTGTCGGATGCGGTTTTGTTCTTCCAAGGTGGCTGGATGTTCTGATACCGCCGACTCGCCGGGGGTGGGGGGAGGAAAATCAGACATTGGAGCGAATGTTTCGCCTCGACATTCACAGTTAGAAGAAATAGATCGTTCTAAGGCGGCTGGGACGGGTAGCAATAGAAAGCGGGGGACCGAGCATGTAAGAACAACGCTGAAAGAGTGAGACGGCCACCCATGTTGTGAACGTCGAATGGCGGTACAAACCAACTAGGACTATATCTAGTTCAAACTTAGATTCGAGGACAAGCTGTGATGTTCGGGCGGGACAGAGCTACAGTCATGTATCATGTCTACTAAATGCTTATAGACGTGTTCCATCTTGCCCTTTTGTTCCGAGTAACGGGAGCGCACTCATTTACACCATTCGGGACTGAAGCTCCTTGCTCTCCTCTCTCAAGCCCTTCAGCTGCTTCTCGAATTCCTTGTTGGCCCATTCCCAGTATGAGGTCCATATGCCAGCTGCCCCAGCATTGCTAGTAACAGCTCCGGCATTGCCAGTCATGGCCTTCATCTTGTCTCCAAGCAATAATGTGACCCTCAGCACACTCTTGTTGGCCTCCTCTTGCTTCTCAACGTCTTGTTTAACAGCATTATCTTTTAGCTTGATGGATAATACTCCTCGATATGCTTCTGCAATAGAGTCAAGTCTCCGGGCTGTTTCGTCTGGATCAATGACAATGAGTTTCGAGACCATGAGATTGCAGAGCTGTCGGATATCATTGTCGTCCTTTAGGCCGGCCACAACCCGATCATAAAAGTCAATATTATTGATCCGTGTAAACGCGGTCTCCATGAGGGCGTATAAAGTCTCGTAGGCGCTCTAATTTATCAAACTATTAGCAAACTGCGCGACCAGAGATAACCAAATATCGACTGTACCTTTCGGACTTCCAGGCCATCATCCACAGTGTGTTTGAATGGGCCTAACATGACCTCCTTGACGAGTTCAGGTTTGATTATTGATTCGCCCAGCACAAATGGCATGAGCTCACCAAGATGTGGCAAAATAAGGTCAGGCTTGTTGTGTGCCGCGGAGTTGAGGGTTGACATGGCTAGTCTTCGAATTTCTGTGTCCGTGTCTTGCAACATTACCAGAAGCATGTCGATCAGATAGTTCTTGAGCTCGGTATCAAATGCTTCCTCGCTCTCAGAGAGAGCGTAGCGGACGGCTTGCACGGCCATGCCTCGAATGCCTGATGATGTGTCTTTAAGTAACGCCTGATACGAATTAGCGACAAAGAAAATCTCAGTTTTAATGAGCAGAAATACCTGAAGCTTGGTCATAAAAGAGCCGGGGTCAAGGATCACCAGTCGCCCTACACATTCAGCACAAACAACTCTGTTGTCGGCGGCTTCTGAGGCTTGGCGTAATTGATCCCAGATAGGGACGGCATATTCTCTTATGTCGACAGATTGGACGGGAATGGACTGGAGGATCTCTTTGATAGACTGGATGAGAAGATACTGAGTGTTCCCTCCCGCTTGCATCTTTTCCAAAATAACAGGCAGGAACTCTGAGGCATTGCCTGATCCAGCGCGGCCAAGTGCAATGGCGGCTGCAAGAGATACTTTATCGGGTTCTGGATGAAATTGTCGCAAGAACAAGTCCGGTCTCATTGGTGATGATGATCCGAGTCGCATGCCAGTTTCTCCAAGGACTGCCAGGGCAAGACTAACCCGAGCCTCATCACCAATCTTGGAGCTATTTTCCAGCTCAGAGATGAAACTATCAACAGAAACTCCTGCTGAAGTGTCACCTGTGACAAGCAGCGTACCGATAACCTTACCAACTACAGAAGGGTCACCGGAGATACTAACATCTTTTAGTAGCCCTTGCATGAGTGTATGGCTGGCACCACTTTCACCAATCCTGGCCACCAACTCCAGGAGCTGATCTAAAGCAATTCCGGCAAAGTGGGACTTCAAGAGCTGGCAAAGAGCGGCAACCAAATCCTTAGAGACTGTGACATCGGCATGTGACGGTGTCAAACTGGCAAGTATAACCAGAGCCGGTCCAAGCAGATGCGTGTCGCTGTTTGTAACGGCTGGCATTAATGCAGAAACAACGCCATCAACTGTCTGCTTCTCAAGTTGACCCTGAGCAGCTTTTGACAGGATTAGATGTTTCAAAGCATTAACACTCGAGCCCCGCAGAGATCGATTCGCTTTGCGGAGTTGGGCTGACAGTTCAAGTGCAACATCCTGGATCCAGCCTCTCTCAAGTTCATCCGGGCTAGATGCGAATGCTGCCACATTATCCACAGCACGCACCGCAGCAAGTCGAGTAGTTTCATTCTTCAACCTTTCACGCAAGATGTTGAGAGCCTTCATCCGCTTATCTGGAGACAAAAGATTGGAGCCATCGCCGAAAGTTCTCGAGATTAAAACGCCTAATGCATGAATGGCTCGTTGGCGAACTTCAGCATCAGCATCGTTTGCTGAGCCCTTGTCCATGAGGACTTCATAGAGTGATTCTAGCTCGGCCTTGAACTTGGAGCCTGAGTTTCGGGAACGTGGAGGAGTAATGGTCTTGACAAGCTCTTCAGCAGTTCTAATGGCTTCACTAGAAATCTTGTAAAACCGATCGTGTACTGCATTAATAACTCCAGCAACGATCTTCGTAAGATACGGCTGGAGGACTGACGACGAATGTGTCTTTGAAATGTCACTTATCAGTCGTAATGTTGCGATACGGAGTGTACTTAGCGTTGCAGATGCAGAACCCCCGGCAGAAGCCAATGATGAAGCCGTGGCTCCGTGCCCAGTAGACTTTGCAGCATCAAGAACTGGACCGATGAGATCTGGGAAGAATAAAGCCAAACCCCCTCGCTGCACCAATACAATGTCATCCAAAAGGTTGATAATGGACTGCTTTGTAGGCACAGTTTTGCCTTTTAGTTGCTTGATAGATGCCTTGACTATACCAGGTGTAAGTTGTGCCAAGTCCGCGCGAGGGCCAGTAGTAGGCACCCTCTCCAGAACCGGTGACGTGAGACCTGAGCCCGCCATGAACTGCGAAACTGTCATTGCAGTTCCAGCGCTGCTCTGTCTCCGACGCTTGCGGTTAAGTGGCGCGGGTACTGCGACAGGAGGATCTGTATCGTCCAAAGAAAAATTAGCTACATGTAAGCCCTCGCCGGTCTTACGAATAAGAAGTGCTAAAGCCGAAATAATCTCCAGTCTAACATTTTCTTCGCGTTCATCGATGCGCTTAATGAGAGAAGGAGCCGCCTGGCTATACAAGACGCCGTTATCCAGGAGGTCTCCGCTGCCACGGGTTGATATGAGGGTATAAAGAGCCTTGGCAGCACAGCGCCGGACCTTCCAACTGGCGTCGTCGTCGTCGTCTTCAAAACCATCATCGGCGTCAAAACCATCATCTTCATCCTCTTGGTCTTCATCCTCATCCATATCGACATCATCGTCTTCCTCGTCAACCGCGTAGTTGGGATCGTACTTGAGGTATCGGAGCGTGGCCGCAATGATATCGTCGGTGAACGGGCGCATTTCTTGGGGACACGAAGCGAGAAACGCTTCAACTGATACCAGGGCTGCCTCCCGAACTTCATTAAATTCGATACCAATGTCTTCTCCGTCACTGAGCCTTTCCAGGTGATCTTGAAGCTCTTCCTCGCTGAGGGCCTTGAGCATAAGTGGTACAGTACTGGCAATATGCGGCCCGAAGCGAACGGGGATAGACCGAGCCATACTTCCTATAATGGAGATGTAGAGACGTCGCGAAACAGCACCGGTGCTAGGGTCAGAAAGCCTGGATGCCAGCCTTTGAATAACGTGTCGCAGGTGCTCATCCGCTAGGTAGACAGCAAGCATAGAAATGGCAACGACTGCACGCTTCTTGACGACGGAAGAATGTCTATTGCTCTCAAGAAGCTGCATAACAACGTGCTGCATTGCTTCAACCTCGACAGACTGGAGCAGGGGCCCGAAGCACCGCACTACTTCTATCAAGACGTCAACGGTTTCTGGGCTGGCATCGTCTCCCTGCAGCATACCCGCAGGTACCAAGGGTAATGATATATCGGTAGTCTGTCGACTTGGAGTGGCCGCATTCGGCCCAATCAGACGAGGAATAAGAACTCGTCGAATAGCGTCATACGATTGCTGAACATCGGGAGTTGTGGCAATTCCTGGAACTGGGCGAGGGAGAGCTATTATGACAGATCGAAGGGCGAGTGAGGTGACGGCATTGTCGACCGAGTTCTTCAGTACCATTGATGACAGTTTGTCAATCATGGGCGCGATAATAGCCATAGGGACTTTGCCAACAAGGGGGGCAACACTACAGAAGAACTGTTAGAAACTCATGACGTTTTATTACTCGGGGGCATTGTTGCAGACCATTTAATAGCCATATTCTGCACCTCACCGTTCTGGTCATCGAGAGTCTTGATGATACTGTCAACCGCTCGAGCTGCAGTATTGTAGTCATGCTGGAGAAAATCGGGTTTGGCTATATTCAACAAGTGCAAAAGGTCGTTCAGTGACATAAATCGAAAGTCCGGATCAGCATCACCCAACTTGGAAATGAGGCTTGTCACCGACTGCGGTGTCGGGTTGATGTTGGCGGTTGCCGCCATGCTGGCAGCTCGAGTTTCTGCCAGCGAGGATGACGACGCTCAGGTTTGACTCCGCCAAGCTTTCGGGAAGAGGGAGATGTGTAGAGGCGGAGAAATTTTGCAGATTCTGTAGAGAGTCGAGCTTTTTTTCTTTGTTGGCCACGCGAGGCCAATCTTGGGTTGCCTCAAAACTACAGAAGCAGTTTCTTTTGCTCTTGTGGTAGGTAACATGCACAAACAAAAGTGAGGTGGTGGGAGCAACGGATGACAACCTAAGGTGGGGTCAATCCAACCTCGTAGGCAGGCGCAGAGGCTCCCAAACTAAACCCAGTCCCCTCTCCTCGACCCCAACTTGACTGGGCCAGTAATTTCATCCCAATGCAATAATCATGCCAGGTTAATTTATTACATCGTGAACGCTATAAAGTACACTTATGGAACGGGGTTTTTTCCTTCAACAAAATTGGGCAGCTATTGCTCATTTACTGCAACAAGTCTCGCCTCTTATTCAGGATTTGAGCCTCGACCCAGGTTTGGAGATGATTCTGATGAAAATTGGATGACAGACTTGGTAAGTACTACTACTCCTGTGCTTTTGCTTCTCCCAGTTCCGACGCCCTAAACTTCCAATATCCCTCGCGTACTGGATCCCATTTCTCCCAAAGCCTTTGCAGACAGAGAATAGCCTTGCTAATATCGCCAGCCTGGTGATAGACGTCGACCAATAAATCCAAAGCGTGAGAACTTTTGACGTCCTCACTATCTTCACCCAAGTTGGATATGAAACTCTCTGAGAAATCACGAACATCGGATAAGCCTCTTCCACCCTTGGCGAGTACTCCTCGGAGATAATTCCAGCTGGATTGGTTTTGGGGCGCCAAAGCAATCTTTTCTTTTGCGTAGTCTACCTCCCTGTCGATGAGGGACCCGGGAATCTTTGGGTCATGCGTAGTGGCAGGTAAATCTGGCGTGGCAACACTAGGGTCCGAGAAGACTAGAAAGAAACGGTGCGCCCAAGCAGAATTGTTTCTTAAATCATCTTCAATCAAATTTTGCGTCGCGGCGAGTTCGGCGATGTTCCACATGCCAAGTTTAGTCACCAAGTATTGCCGGAAAGACCAAACATGATAGTTCTTCGAGTCCTCTTCAAGCATATTGTTAATGAACTGTGTCTCGGTTCTTCCTAAAGTCCTGATCATTTCTTCATCTCCATCGATGCTGGGGAAGTAATAGTCTAGCAGAAGCTGGCGATGGTGCCATATTTGGTAATTCTTTAGGTTCGCCAGGGCTACCTGGTTCAGCCACTCGATCTCTTCAGGGACGGGCAAGTTGAGTGTCTGAATAATCTTGAAGCGATATAGCCACACGGTGTAGTGTGCAGGATTCATAGAAATGACATGTTCTGTCAGGCGGAGACTTCTTGGAGAGCACTCATCTGCAGCCATGACAGCGCGAAGATACGAAGTGGCTAGGCATATCAGCAGCAATTCAACAAGTCACACTCAAGGACACCTACCTTCGGCATAGTCGTCAGGGTAGGCAATCTTAGATAGGGCATCGTCGGGTTCACTGTGAGGAATGGGGATCACGTCGTCCCATTCTGGGTTGTTTGAGAGAGAACCCGTGATTTCGCCATAAAGATCTTTGTTCAAGGTGGCCATGTCTTTCCGTCTACTCTTTTCTTGCGCTAATTCTTCGTCCGAGAAGTCGCTGCCACTAGCGATTGCTTTGCGTCGGTTGATAAGAAACTGACGATGATGAATATCTAGAGCCGCCAGTTGAGCTTGCTTGATTAAAAGCTGGTCAAACCTGTCGAGCTGATATGCACCAATGTCGTGACCTGTTTTGTCCTTGCCCCAACAGTAGCCCTGTCGAAGGCGGCGAATGGGCAGACCGTCCTTCGTGACTTGTTTCCAGTACTCTCTTTCCGTCTTATTAGACAAAGGGATTTTATGATCGGCGATCGGTTGAATGAGCTTTGTGTAACTGTATGCTTTCTTCTCTGCGGGCGTTAAACCGAGGAAGCCAGCTTCTTCAATTCGTTTTTCAACGGGGTTCGTCTGGTAGTAACGTTGAGAAGTTCGATCGTTCAGTGTTTCTGGACCTGGTCCAGGAGCTGTGCGAAGTTTGCATCAGTCCTGAAGCTGTAGCGCTATTTTGTAGCCAGCAATGAACTTACTACTCTTGGGCTCCGGGTTGATCGGCTTTGTGACTACTTTCGCCTTGGGCGGCATGGCTGCAGTGTGGATGGTGGGGTTAATGGTCGAGAATGGCGGAGATGGTGTGGAAAGAGCTATTGTTCTGGCACGGCCCACCGAGGTTTTTGCTAGGCCTTTGGCGTCAAGTTTACATGACTCTGCTCAATCATAATATGCGTATAAGGACTTTGAGATCTAACACAGACTGGGATGCAGAGGCGAAGAGTATCATCTAAATACAGGTATATTATAGTCGCCTAAAGCTGTTGAAGAAAGCCTAAACTAACCAAACGCCAAACCCACAGCTAAAAGCGGTTTCCCTTTGAATACAACATCACAGTAATGCCAGCACTAAAGGCAACACGTATTTCATATTCACCTCTTTCCTTGTCATTTAATCGCAAACACTCCCACTGTGACTCGCTTATAATGCACGAAAATTTTGCGACATTATTAGCCATCTCTTGACGCCTCGAGGAGGGTTCCTGGCCATAGAATCCCAATTTGGTACCAGCACAAAGGTCTCGTTAAACATTTTCCGTGGTGCTTCCCGTCCTTTACCGAATTGCACTCTTCCCATAGTCGTGACCACAATGATCATCCGGCTTCCATTCTTCTCTACTTTATTATTGTCATGAATGTTGTCGGGTGCGCCATACTTTGATGAGGGGTTGATAACGTGCGCATCTAAAGATTCTATCTCGTAGCGTACGCCTTGCCCTTGCGCCTCTAGTAGCGTGGTGTAATCGGCAGGCGTGGCAACAACAGAGCCGTTGATAGAAATGTCGGCGGCGATTGAGTAGCGTGGTGAAGAGTTGATATAGAAGGGAAGAAGTGTTGATCGGTTGTTTATGGCCTGGTAGTAGTGACTGACGAAGTTTTCTGCAGCTAAAGGCGAAAGTCTGTGAGAATCGTGTGGAACTACCCTCGTCTGGGTCGGCTCACCTTCGCTGGAGGCTTTAACCTCAGTATCTGAGTCTGGTAGAGGCATATTGCTGCTGGGTCAGAAAAACTTGTAGAACCCAAGTACTGGAGGGAGTGGATGGAATGACGCGAATCGCCAACCAGAGCCGGCCTCATACACAGTTATCTGTCAAAGACATTCGCACAGTGTGTATCGTGTGGTCCCTGCTATTTCTCGTTGACGCCTTAACTATTGAATTCGACTCGACTGTATTCCCTTGATAGACATTGGCCAGACGCTCATTAAAATGCGACAATCGTCGCCGCGCGTCCTCGGACGCTTACTACAAGGCCATTTCAAGTTTTCGACACCACTTGAATGGGGTTGCAGCAGCTGTCAACCCCGGCGTATCTTTCAAGCGCGGTGGAACACGTCCGACAGATCTCCGACTGCGGCGACAGACAAGCCCTATTACATTACAACGCCAATTTTCTATGTTAACGCTGGTATGAATGCCAGTTTCGCATTGCTTGTGGTGGTATCTAACTTCTGGAGACTTCAGCGCCCCATATTGGGCATCTTTACACTATGGTTCTCGCGGACGTGTTGAAGCGATGGCAGCAAATCAAGGGCAAGGAAACCTTTTTCCTCACAGGAACTGACGAGCATGGCATGAAGATCCAACGAGCGGCCGCCAAAGAGGGAATAGCACCCAAAGAATTTTGCGACAACTACTCGAACAAGTTTCGAGAGCTGGCCGCTGCTGGCGATATTTCGTACGATGCTTTTATTCGAACAACGGACTTGGAGCACAAGGAAGCCGTCAGTGAATTCTGGCTGCAGCTTAAACACACTCTGCCTGAACATTTGGAACTCTACAAAGGAACGCATGAAGGGTGGTATGCTGTGAGCGACGAATGTTTCTACCCAGAAGACCTGGTGCGGCCAGACATTGTACCCCAGACAGGAAAGAAGATTATGGTTAGTGACGAAACAGGAAGCGAGGTGGAATGGGTCAAGGAGGAAACCTGGTTTTTCCCCTTGACAAAGTACAAGGATGCCCTTTTGAAATTCTACGACGAGAATCCCAATTGGATAACTCCAGCACATCGGATGAATGAGGTTCGCAACTGGGTTGAAAATCACTTGGAGGATTTGTCGATCACGAGGCCTGCGGCTCGGCTAAGTTGGGGCATCCCGGATCCCGAGGACCATAATCAGACGATATATGTTTGGGTTGATGCGTTGATCAATTACATTACTCAGGCAGGCTATGGCAGGAAATGGCATTCCTCATCGGATAACACGGGACTTTGGCCTGCGGATATGCAAATTATTGGAAAGGATATTCTGCGATTTCATGCCATATACTGGCCAGCTCTCCTCATGGCCCTAGATTTACCTCTTCCCAAACAGTTACTCTGCCATAATCACTGGACCATGTCCAATCGGAAAATGTCTAAATCACTTGGCAATGTGGTCAATCCCTTCTTTGCTGTGCAACGTTGGGATATCGATCCTTTGCGCTACTTTCTCATGCGAAACGGAAGCTTTACTAAAGATATGAGTTACTCAAATCAGCTGATTGGGTCAGTCTACGCCAAGGAGCTGCAGGCGAATATTGGTAACCTTCTTTACCGGATTGCCCGACCAAAGGTTACTTCGAAATGGTCGACTCTCGAAGCGGTCGGAGCATTCCGCCGGGGTGCCTTTGGGGAAATCCCTGGCCACACTTCGCAGCAGCTCTTTGTCAGCCTGGACGATCATTTGGAGAAGATCACTTCCGCATTTTTCGAGGAGATGGAGAAGTTCAACACTGGAGGTGCTATTCGCGAAGTTTTTAATCTTCTTCGTGAGGTAGGCTTTACCTGTGGGATGAAATTGCTGAAACAGCACTGACAAGCTGCAGACAAATCGTTACGTCTCTGATACGGAACCATGGAATCTCGTCAAGAGCCCGAACCCCCAATCCCGTATATTGCTTAATTTGGTTATCTACAATTGCGCGGAGGCCTTGCGTATCGCTGGCATCCTGTTGCAACCAATCATGCCTACCAAGGCATCCTTGCTGCTGAATGAACTTGGAGTTAGGGAAGATCGACGCACTCTTGAGTTTGCTTCTAAGGGCAAGGACCCCGAATACGGCACCGAAGCTAAGACGGGAGACTCAGCAGCTAGATTGAAGAAATGGGACACAATCTTCCCCCCAACGCCGAATGCGAATGACTCAGATGCCGAGATCATGGAACAACTGAGCTCGGCACTGCATGACAAAACGAAGAATAAAATGAATCAAGTTGCGGAGCTCCTGGCTATGGAGGCCCGCATGGGAGAAGAGGCCGTGGCCAAAATGCTTTCCGAAATGCATGCTGCGAGGTCAATTACTGTTAAAAAGACGCATCGGCTATAATCCATGTCTTGTCCAGTTAGCAACTTTGTCTAATTATCTGTATAACATGTAATATATGTAAAACCAAATGTAATCAGCACCTGTCATCTTGTAACAAATAGATGCCACACATTTTCTTTCAGAAACGCGAAAATGGGCGACATCCTTGTGGTAACGTGCTGTGGTCCCATTGTGGACGTAGACCTGGTCCAAAAAGTTGCCCCCACTGACAAATTCTAATTTCACAAAAATTGTCCCACTACTACGGTTATAGCCTTGCCGGCTGACAGCGTCAATCACAAACATGAGAGTCAATCAAGCCACAGGCAAGTCGACCACAATGAATTCGCGGTGTATAATTAACACGACGTAGGCATCAGTACGAATAAAGTGCTGCTGGTCCCGTATGAAGCTCATCATGTCCGGAAATACCACGAATGGATGGAAGATCCGGTACTTCCATTAGCCAACCCAACGGCTTCAATACGCATCGCAATCTGACTTGCGTTCCAGGCACTTCAAGAAGCGACAGCTTCTCAACCACTGACTTTAGAAGAAGAATACGAGAATCAGCAATCCTGGCGAACCGCCCACGAAAAACTCACATTCATAATATGCCAAGCATTGCCCACGGCAGACCGAGCATCGCCATCAATAAAGGCGAAAGTGGTGGATGCAGATGACCGCATGATTGGAGACATCAATTTCTTTATTTACCAAGATGATGATCCTGAAGAAACTCTACAAAACCGGAAAGCCAATGTCGCCTTGAGAGGGGAAATCGATGTCATGATCGCGAGCACAGAGCATCGAAGGCAAGGATTCGGAAGTGCCTCAGTACAAGCCTTACTAATGTATTTGCGCGAAAATATGAAACACATACTGAAGGAGTATACATGTAGTCTTAAACTTGGACAAGAAGTTGACCTAGCTGAGCTCATGGTCAAGATTCAAGAAGGAAACATTGGCAGTAGAAGATTATTCGAGAATCTGGGTTTTAACCAGGTTGGGGATGTGAATTATTTCGGCGAGGTCACGTTACTAATTGCGTGGGCGAAGGTTGAGAACTTGGTTGATGGATTGTTGAACTCCGGTGAGGTATATCGAGAGGTCAGGTATGAAATTTCATAGAGGCATAGCAAGTGGGGATCAGCTCATTCTGAGGGATTGATCTTCAGCATTGCGACATCTGCGGTGGGAAGTCACGCGGGTTGCAGATTTTTTTTTCGCGAGCAGCCTTCAAGTTCCTTGGCCATCTGCTGTCTGGTACGCGCGAATCAACAAAAAAGGCCCGTGCAATCGTTGATCTAACCGAGTTTCTCATTCGGGTGTACTCTATCTTAACGAAGCAAAATGAGCATTCAAGATGTTCCGACTCGGGATGAAGGGAACTTGATCTTTGCAAGCCTCCAACTCCTGGATGGCCAGTCAAACGATGTCCTGCAGAAACCATGTTAGGCCCGGGTTTTTCGTGTTCGTATACGCCCTATTGTCACAAAGTCCTTTGTAATACGACATCAATCGACATCATTCGACATTATCCTCCGAAGTTTCTCTAAAGAGGCCTCTGAACAGCTCCATTCCGGCACTACCCCTTTTCTCTTTGTGGTGCTAATAGCTTAGACCTGCGAGAAATCACGCATTCGATGACTCACTACGGCCAACCATAAGAGTTGTGACTGAATCAGGATTGGCATCAAGGATCATTGCGGGTTCTTCTACGGTGCCGATTCCTCAGTCCTCCGTATCTCTCGAAATATAGACTAGCAAAATACCCGAAATGACATAAGGGCGCAAACGGAAACTTGGACTGCTAAAGCGACTCAATCCAAAGTCAAACAGGCAACTTCAGAAGAAATTATGGAACACTACAACTTCGACCCAGAACGAGTCAAGCGCGTTTCTTATTGTGAGAAAAAGTATCCTCTGGAAATTCAGGAACCCGATCCTTCTTGGCCCGTCCAATTCCAAGCTCTGGAGTCGAGCATTGAGGCAGCACTGGGTCTCAAGGCAATCTGCATCTCACATGTTGGATCAACTGGCGTCCCCGGTCTGTCGGCAAAAAACATAATCGACAGTGACCTTACAGTAGCAGACTGACGACTACATACCTGCCTTAGAAGCCGCTGGTTTCCAATGGACGACTTGCGAACGGAACTGTCAGAATCACGATATTTTTGTGGGCTACGAGCCAATGACGAACCTGCATGTCTTTTCGGAAGGGTGTCCAGAACTGATTCGACATCAATGTTTAGAAACCATATTATCGATAATCAAGAAGACAGGGAGCTTTATATTATGGCAAAGAGAGAAGCTTACGCTGTGGCTGCCAAAAAATGGCCAGCGTGGATGGGTGGTTACCAACTGAATAGGCGCATGACATTATTGTATCAAGATTTGTTGCTCGGAGATGAAGAGAGGGCAGTGGCTTTGTGCGCTCTGCACTGCTCGGCAACTTGGCCTAGAGTGCGAACATAGCAAATTTGGGAAGAAATAGAAGGCTGGGTTGAAAGGAGTTGCTTCCCCGTTGCTCACAAGTACGCTGATGAATACATCAGACGCCATTGTTTGGTAGTGGCCTGGGCTGTTATAGCAATTCAATGTTGACTCCTATTGCAATACATACGACTCATTGACGGAGATTCCTCGTTTCCAAGTTTTCAAGTGACAACGAGCTTCCATTTAACACCAGATTAAGCTATATAACATGCGTACTCTCTTCATCCTAGTACCTTGTGAATACCCCACATTTCCCACGAGGAGATGCTCATAACCATCGAATATGTGAATCTGTCCAACGCAATCCGCAATTCTTGGTGATATACGGAGCACTTTTTAGGGAGTATCTCTAGTTCCCGCTTTCTGTATTCTTGATAAGAGCACCATCTCCTGCATGCCCAATGACTTGCTGAGTCGTAATAACAGAGGCATTAAGCTAATTTAGTAGATACCTATGACCTACATACATATTGGTAGATGATAGAAATACCAACAATCTAGCTGGGTACACAGGGCTACATTGCACTTGTCGCACCTGTAATTCGTCTGCCTAGCCCGCATCTTTGAGCAACGCTGATTTACCTCGCCAGAAGAGGCCCTTGTTGAGCTTCTTGGGTAAATTACACCCACCTGCCGGCGCTGACAGCCAAGACATGAACTGTATTTAGTGCTTTTGACGTGATGATGCTCTGCAAAGGGCGTAAATTCGTCTCCGGCAGAAAAATTCTTCCGTGTGGTTCCGTGCGAATTGAACTGCTTAATTAGGCCGACTGCGATTGCCTCTCGCCAAACGGTCTGCTCCTTGTACGATTTCCAATTATACTTCTTTTTCTGTTGCAAGATATATGTGTTTACAAGGACTGTGTAAAGAAGAAAAGTCCAAGCAATAGCCCGCACAGAGTCGCGTTGAATTGAGTGTTTGTAGCCGTGATGACTTCGTAATTGATCGCCTCTGTCCACGGAATTCATGTGTTTATTGTAGCAAAAAGCGACGGAAGGCATTTGCATGACCATCTCTGACGCACTAAAAAGATCCCGGTGCTTGCCGTGCTCTTGCCTTTCTTGAACTTGGCCGGCGTCGCTGCGGCTCCTCAATGTTGCCGGCATTAAAAAACGAGTTGAGAAATAACACCAGACCGTTATCCTTCCAAGCAATTGGGTTTACCTACAAACCAATGAATTAATATAGGAAATACTATGGAAGATACATTGATAGATTACCTGATCATATCTGCTCGTAGCCCATCGAATTTCCACTTTACTTGACCCCTACTATCGTGGCTTTTAACTAGAGCAAAGGGAGGATCAATGTCACTATTTAGACGAACTGTGCCCGTGGATACACCACCGTGATCTCGTAAGGCGCGTCACAACTGCGGCGTTGTAAAGGGATTATCAAAAAAGACACGATAGCTGGTAATTGGAAGCTGCAATACTAGGTCCAATACCGCGGCTTGTGTCTCTGCTAATTAATGCGTGTTAGCTTGTGTTCTGGCCAGAATACCTTGTTTGCGAGGCCTTGAGGCCGGAATGTCGAATTTCCACCGCAAAAAATAACCCTCTTGTGCAATAACCCAAGCCTTGATGCCTGCTGGAGTAGGTATTTTTGGCATTGTCGCCCTTGAGCCAGCTTGAAATCGGATCATACACTTATCTATGGCGATGTGTTTGCCTGGCACAAAGAGATCAGCAGAGATTTCTTGTATATGCTCTGACCACCGGGATGCCTGCGATATGGTGCGTTCGATAGAGCTAGTATCATTGAAGTCGGAGGGTAGAGAGATGCGAAGGTATTGGAAAAGTAGCTGGAATCGGGAATATGTTCCATTTCGTGATTGGGTGTACTAACTTGAGCTCTCCTGGCTTAGAAGTAACCCAGCAGTCAGAGAGTGTGAATTGCTCGGGGCGCAGCAACTTTTTGCTAGGTGCGCAGGATCCCCACTACGCCCCGATTTTTGTGCGGTCAGGCCCGCTGCCAGGCGGCCCCAGGCCCTATAGTACATTCTCAGTATAAATGCATGGCAGTAAATGCCCTTATGTAAAAGGTAGTTGCGTAATTACATGAATTTCTTAATAGCGCCGGCTTAGGTAGGCCTTAAATCGCTTAAAAACGTAGTTTCCGTTATTTTCGTTAAAGTACACACTTTTAGGCCGGATTTTTTAATTATTTAAGCTGTCTAGGCGCCTTAATTACCTATTCGGTCACATCTATTAGCTGTGACAGCGGTAACAGCGTTACAGGAATAAATTCCTTAATTTGAAGAGATTCTTGTCTTTTAATTGGTGCCCTTTACCTGTTATTTATATTACGATTCGATCGTTGTGATAACGGCGGCGGCGGCTGCCTACGGCGTTAATTCCTCGCGGTAAATTTAGGGGCAATTTAAGGGGTTTTAGGGGCCTTCGTCAGCCATCGCGATCTGTATTGTGTTATTAAAGGAGGAAAAAACGCTGCTACCTGTTAAAAAATTCATACGGCTGCAGCCTTATTAAAAAATCCGTTGATATTCATTGAAGCTTTTTGGTGTCAAGTAAAGCTGCCATGCATTTATACTGAGAATGACGGTTCATCTCGAATTCGATCGACACAGTCCACGAGAGCGACGAGTGTTTCCGCCGGAAGTAGGAGGTCTTCCGCATGCGACAAAGGTTTCCAACAACATCTTATCGACTATAAAATCTATCCCGAGGGATATGAGTCTGGGAACGGTCTTCCCAGTTCCGAACCTAGCAATCTAGATCACATCCAAGAAGCGTTATCTGCTGACAGAGCCTCTTTGTCCCCATCCCAGTTCACACAGTCGACATTTCGGGACTTCAAAAACAAGAACAAACGAGTTATTTTCGAGAGCGACGTTATGAGTGCTGTTATCCCTGTGATATGCGGTAACTCAAGCATAGACAGCCAACAAAACGTCCTCTTTACTGAGTTAGATCCTATAACAAGTACGGATGCGGTAAAGCCTAAACCCGACCTTTTTGATGGCGCATCCCTCGTCAACATCCACGAGGACGTCAGAAATAATCCAATACTGAAATCCAAAGTTATCCCTACCAAGCACCCCAACATTCCAATGGCGCCAAATTTTTTCATGGAGGTCAAAGGGCCTAACGGGAATGCATCCGTGGCACAGAGGCAAGCATGCTATGATGGAGCATATGGTGTCCGTGCCATGCATGCTTTGAAGAATCATGGAAAGACCGAGGAACAATATGACGGAGATGCCTACACGTACAGCTCGACATATCATCCTGCTACTGGCACACTACAACTGTATGCTCACCATGCTACAGCTCCAGTTGATGCTGGTGGCCGGCCAGAGTATCACATGACTCAAATTGATACTTGGGGAATGACGGGTAACATTAATAGTTTTCGGCGCGGAGCCACTGCACTTAGAAATGCCAGAGATTTGGCGAGACAGCAGCGAGACAACTTAATCCAGGCTGCGAATGCGTGTCACGTACGTCCAGAAGTTCAAAAGAACGACGCGGGCTGGCGAGATGCGCATGACGATCTCCAGGGGCAAATTTCCGATGCCTATGATGACAACTCTGGGGAAGATCCTGAGACATATAACACACTGCAGTTTCACAGACGGACGACGGGTCTCCGGACCCTAGCCAAGAATCGACTGCATTGGGGGCAGACGACACTAATTTGAGTTTTGCAACAAGCCTCATACCGGCTTTAGCAATGAACCGTCGACTCGACCCAAGCGCGCCAGACAACTGGGCTCGCCAGAAAACTCTTGGGGGCGCCGCTCGTCAAAGAGTCGCACACGCGTGCATGCGAGTGAGCTATTCACGTCTACTGCCACAGGATCGGCTCAGCCATCCAAGCCACCTGAAAGTGAAAAGAACTGGGAAGAATGCGTGGGCACAACACAGCATTTGGAGGGTAAGCAGTCGACAGACTCAGTCGATGCCAGGCACAAAGACGGGTGGAGTCACAGAGAGGAGGATGAGGACACGTATTGTTGGCGAACGAAACATTGCCATACAGTCTCCAGTCTATTATGTTTGGCCCCAAAAGATGCTCGGTGTTCAGGCCAGGAAAGTCATCCCTGGCATCTCCAGACTAAATTTTGTCAACAAGGTGGATCTAACATCTAGTATGTCGCCCATTTCGACGCTAATAGAATATTGCAATACTTTGCAGCACCTTTGGGTAACGAGTATCGCGTCACTGCCAGGCGTACCAAATTTCATTATAATAGACAACCCACAATCTGTGTTCTTTAGACCAGGTTGGCAGCTCTCCCCTCCACCGTCCATTGTCCAGGTGAGATCAGTGGCAAAGCCTGTGCTGGGGGTGTCATAGTCTTCGAATGCTTGGGTTTGGGAGCTTTCGCCGGCCAGAGAGCTCTCGCCAGCTTGGGAGTTGACGTGGCATTCCCGCTAGGGTACGCTTGGAATGAAGTGAGATGTCCGCCTTTTGAGTTAAGTATAGCGCCCGAGACATGTAGTGGGTCTACAGTAACCATCTCGCTTCTGAATTACTGCGGTTAATGAGAGAAATTGTGTCCAGGAGATGCTTGGCATAGTTCTCCGCAGGCCTGTCTTGGTTCCCAATAGGGCAGGTCGTTGTACCTTGGTCGAGGGTCAGTCAAGACGTCCATGGCAGTGATCACGGCGATGGCCATGGCTGGTGAAGGCGTGCTCAGGATGGTTGGTCGAATACGCAAGAGGCGATCCAGACAGCCTATAACATTGATAATATTTCTTGCGTTATCCAGGTACTTAATTCTCATTGGATATTATCCCCGTAAGGTACTTCGCTGACACTTTAACACAATCAAAGGAAGACCCACCTTGAGATTTCACCAATCAGAGAGCCCAATAAAATTTCCAATCAGAACCACCTTGACTAATTCTCCATGAATAAAATCATCACGTCTCCCAATCTGTCAAAACAACTACTCCCTCGGCCTAAGCCAGCCGCGCCCTCGACAATATGCAGTTCATCACACGCCTCATGCGACCAATGCTCAGCAAGTCAATATCCTCTACGCCTAGGTTTGCGCACTATGAGCGAAATTGAAAAACTCGATCGACAAACTAACTACGACAGGACTTTCACAACTCTTTCTCCCCTCCGTCCATCGCTCACCCCCTCCCTCCGCCCAGCACTCACATTCTTCACACCGGATAAAAATACCTCCTTCGCCAGCGAAACCGTCGATGCTCTCCCAACGAGTACTGTCTCGTCGCATCCGTCCCTGAGTGGACTGCAGCTTCGATTCGGTCCTCGAAACACAATGAATGGACACACGAGATTAGTTCAGAAGCGCAGGCATGGGTTTTTGTATAGAATGCGAAGCAGGACGGGAAGAAAAATCTTGCAAAGAAGGCGACTAAAGGGGAGAAAGCAATTGGCCCAGTGAGCGCGAAAGCCGAACGCTGTGCCTCGCGAGCAGAGCAACAACTGATAGACTGGGTCGCCAATTTGTGCGTGGTCTCCAGATGTGCGGCTGTGAGATGCTGAGGGCGCATTCCCTCAAACGCACGTATGTACATTATGGGTGAGCCATAGAATTGGCATTACATGTTTGCAGAAGAGCAGCCGTGGCAGATTAGACGACCAACGATGTACCACCACCCTGAGGGATTCTTTTTTTTTTTTTTTTTGCTCCCTTTTGACTACCTAGGTGTCTAGAACCAGAGGGTACAAAGAGTGACTTTGAGCAGCCGTTATTGTCGTTTACATGCTGTCTTCTGTAACCCCCCTCCTTATTCATCGCTCACCCGTTGCTGCACTTTTGCATTTCATCCCATCGACATGACATGAAATCCTCAAATCATCACTGGCACCTCCCATCCATACAGTATATCCCCCATCAACAACGGGGATAACCCAATCCTGTAGCACGACGTCCCACACACTTAGATCCTTCCTAGTCAACTGCAACTCCACAGTCGTACTTTCGCCAGGCGCAAGCGTCTCTGTCTTTTCAAAATCGCGCAGCTGAATAACGGGTGTTTCGTAGGTGCTGTTCTTGGGAAATTGCAGATATGCCTGTACGGAAGCCTTGCCAGAGTGCTTTGATCCAGCGTTGGTGACTACCACAGACAGCTTATAAGCGACATCCCACAATGTGGGATTGCCCCCTTGCCCACCGCCAGCGCGAGGTCCAGGTTTCTGAACTGTTGAGTATCCGCTGGGGTACGGATACTTCTTTTTCACGTCTGCAGAAGCATCTTTCGCTTCTGAGGAATGGAGCCACGAGTAAATGTATCGCCAGTGTTTGTGAAAGCCGTCGGGCATCACAGCTTCGCTAGGCTCGGGTATGTCCTGAGTGTAGTCAAGGATGCCCTTCTTGGATGACCTGGTGGGCGGAGTCTTTTTCATTTGGCCAACTTTGGTGATTGATGCATTCGAGTACGTGAAGTTGGTGTAGCTCAGACCATGTCCGAATGCATATCGAGGCTTGATGTTGTGTTTGTTGAGCCATCGATAGTCAATATACAAGCCCTCTGTGTATGTGTCTTGTGGTTGGTTGATATGAGGGGTACTTATCAATTTGGTTACGCTCTCCGGTAGGTCTTCCTCTTTTTTTGTAATAGAGTAGGGAAGATGGCCATTTGGCGAGACGTCGCCGAACAAGACATCAGCAAGAGATTGTCCAGCTTCTTGGCCTGGCAGGTGAGCAACCAACACTGACTTCACTGCAGGCAGGTCGATCCACTTCTCGAGTATCATTGGGCCAACCGTGTGTGCTACCACAACGACATTCTTGTATTTTGAGGCGACATCTTGGACCAGCTGGTCCCCGTGGTGCCATGCGTACAGACCAGACGCATCCCGGTCGCCGTGGTTGTTTTCAACGGTATAAGTGTTCTCTCCCGAGTCGGACGTAATGAAGACAAGGGCAACATCGGCATCGTTTGGTCCGTCAATTCGTTCTGGGAACGAGTCCGTGTTGTAGAACTGGACATCCTGGGACCTGGCCCTGATACCAGAAATTGGGTCATCAAGGTACATGTAATCCACCGTGCCAGATCCCCACCCTTGCCCGAGAGTACCCTTGTTGCATTTTCGATCGGCGCAGGCATTAGGGCCATCTGCGTTCGTTTGAGCTCCCGTGCCAAAGATTTTGAGTGGCTGAGACGTCTTCAGTGGCAACAAGTTGCCATTGTTCTTCAGAAGTGTAATGGCATCCTGTGCTACTTGACGAGCAATCTCATCATGATCGGCTTGAACAGGAATGAATTTGTTAACCACGACTTTTGGTGTGTCCGGCCAGGCAGCTGGATATAGCAAGCCTTCACTATTTTTTGTGTTTGTGTGGAAGTTAGTCTCCGGGAAGCCCTTGTCCTGGCCCATCTTATACCAAGAAGCCACGACACGTGTAGCCATGTCATTCAACCGGTCCATGGGTACGGAGCCGTTGAGAGCCGATCTGGTGAGGTCGTACATCCAGTATGAAAAGCCAAGCAATGGAATCTGAGTGTCTCCTGGCATGTCCATATCCAAGCCAGCGATGGCAGAGGCCACGCCGGACATGTGACCAAGCCAATCGGACTGGACAAAGCCTTGGAAGCCAAGTTCGTCTTTGAGCAGCGCGTTGATTAGATATGGGTGCTGACTACATGCGGTACCGTTAACCTGTATCAATTAGTCATTTTGCCAAATCAAGCAACTATTGCTGACCAGCAACATACCGCATTATACGCCATCATGACTGATCCAACACCAGCGTGAATGCCCTCTGCAAAAGGCCACATGTAAACTTCGTGCAGAGTTCTGTCGTCTAGAAGAAAGAACTGTCAGCTCATGAAGACATGTGAATGTGAGGCTGGCTGTGGTATACCTATGTTGGCGCTATAGCCATATTGGACCGGGTTGTACATGCGAAACATTTCCTGCTCGTTGCCAATAAAATGCTTAATGGTTGCAATCACACCCTGTTCCTGAACACCTTTTATCGTCTCACGAGCCCCGATGGCTTGCAAGGATGGGTCGGCACCAAAACCTTCCCAGTTGCGACCGCCCTTTGGTTTTCGTCCAATGGGCCCGACAGTTGGACCTAACCACACATTAACGCCCTTGCCACGGGCTTCCTTACCAATGGCGACAGCGCGCTGGTACATGAGTTTCTTGTCAAAAGTCGCACCAGTGGTGATGCCATCTGGGAAGACTGTCACACTGTCGGCCTGTCGAACTCCGTTGTGGCCGTCGTTGAAGCAGAGCTGCGGGAATCCTACGCGAGGGGCAGATCCTGTATTTCCGTTGCAGCGTCTGAATTGTCAGTAAAAATTCGGTGGAAATACAAATACCTAGGTAGACAAGCAAAATGCTTGAGGATCTGGTGCGACTTGGATCACTCACCCTGCCGTACTTGTCAGTCTGAACATTTAGAGGACTTGGTGTGTTTGGCGGACAATACATCAGATACAACTTACCCATGAATATGCCAGTGCCGGCAGTGATGTTAGTTTTCTCAGCCAAGCTCATGGAAGCCACAAATTCTCTTGCCTTGCGATAGCTCGCCTGCCAGTCGTTTACCCACCCTCCATACGGAGCAGGGTAGTACGACGGCACATAATATCCATCAGGCAGGTTCCGGCTGCCAAGGAACTCCTCTGGTGAAGCTTTGTTGGCGGGCGAGGCTCTAGGTCCGGGCCTGCCAATGACACCAGTGGCGATGGCGGCTACGAGAAGCGCACTCTCCAACTTGGTTGAGACCATTTTTTTTTTCTGGTGCCACAGGTTGTGGTGAGTGACGTCTTCTCCCGTTATAGATACCCTCTGAATATAAGCAAGCTATACAGTGATAAATGACTTTGAGTGTAGCGAATGCAAATGCAGATCACGTTGTCAATCTAAAGAATGAAAGGAGCAGCAGTGCACGACGAAAAAGAAGGAAAGAAAAAGGGCCAAGCTGCATCCTCAATGGCAGAACAGACCAATTGAAGAGAGTTGCGCCGTCGGCCAAACATTTTATATCGGCGACACATTGGGATGGCGCATGTTGCCGTCCCATGACGCTAACTTGGCACATGGCCGTGCGGTCTGATAACTAGTACCTGGAGTGACGCATTAATTGGGGAAGCTTCCGCCCAAGCGGGAGTTTATACTTCAAATTTTCAGGCAAGACAGCCTCCCAGGGCCACAAATGCGATGGCTGGAAGGCACCGATGGGCCGTGTCGGCTGATGACTTGGTTACATCGGGGCGTACGACATGGAGTCCATGCCAGGTGAGGAGGGCAAACAAAAAGTTAGTGTAACTATTCGCCGAGTCGGCCCATTATCGACCGCGCCATGCGCTTCCGAAGTCTGCTTCTTTTATTCAAGCTATGCAGGCAGTGCGTGGGTAGATACTTGAAAGTTGAGTGGTTCCTGTATTCGGAGTCCGGGCTACGCGTATTGCCATATTAATCAAAGTTCAACACTGTCCATATCACTGTTCCATCTGCCGGCGCTTGTCCGCCCTTGGATATTTCTGCAACCCCTAGCCCGGATCATCCACGTTAAGGACTTGACATCGACATTGAGGTGGCCCTCTTTGAGTAACTTATAGACGGTTTCGAGGTTCAACGAGTGAGTCCTGGTATGTGTGTAGACGATAAATCATAAGAGGGTCAGCCAGCGGTCCCGGCAAAGATACGTATCGGTAATTTGCTTCAGCAGAGGTCCTAGGGTCAGTATCAGCGAATGTCTAGTGTTTTCTCGCTATTTGCGGCGAGTATGGCTACGAGTTTCTTCACTCTGCCTGTGCATGCTTGATGCAATCCTCTCTGCCTTCGTCCTTACTAAAGGCGACCCTTTTTTTTTGCACGCGCGCATTGCCTATACAAAAAAAAAAAAAAAAAAACGTTGAGGTGATGAGGCAGAGATGATCAACGCAGGAGATGTGGTATTGAGTTGGGTTGGACTATGAAAGCTGGAAAATTGGGCTCCGGGTATTCTTGATAGAGAGTCCCGTGTCCACCATGTCGACACCATGACGCAGAATTATTAGTACTCGAGGTGGGAATACGGGAAGCCTACAACTACCCAGTACCTAGGTAGGTACTTACCGATGGAACACAGGGCCACATGAACAGCTTTCGAAAGTACTTGACTTAAAACGGCCCGATCCTCATGAAAAGTGCATCTCGGTTTCGTCTCTGTGTTGAAAGCGGTGCTCGTATCTGGTGCTTCCAGCGACACGCCTAGGTACTTACAGGAGTGATAGCTATAAGTGCTGGATAGCCATCTCCTAGTTGTTGCCGAGGTCAGCGCTTGCTGCATTCCTGGTGATTCCAGATGTCATTGAACCAGTTGACCTTTTGGGTTAGATATGTAGGTGCGAACCTGCACCTCACGCACCAGACAGGTCAATTGATTGGTTGGGCCGCGGCAAGAGGCAACTCGGCGTTCCGCGTTCGTGCATCTTCAATGTTGACATAACCCATTCCAGTAATGTGAAAAACTACGGCCTACTCCAAACCTTCAATGTTCTCCCGCCGCCTCTTCATCTGCCCTTCACTTCTTGCCCAGTAGGCCATCCTCATGGCTAGCCATTCGTTATCGACTACCCGCCGTTCGTCCCGAAATTGCCTTTTTTGGAGTGGGATCGATTGCAAAAGCTGCGCACGCACTAAATCGTATTGGGGCGGCCTACAACCTCGGACGAATTCATAGGCATCATGGACGCGTCCAAGCCTCTGGGCGGCATTCAATCGCGCCTGTTTAAGCGCATTGCCACCATTATCCTTACCTTTGCTCTGTCGGCTGGCATCATCTTCGGCCTATTCGCCTATGCCCCAGAAAAGCACCTGCAGCCCATGTCCAACGCAGTGGGCATCTCTTTCAGCACGAGACCAATCCCTCATTGTGGCGGCTTTACTGGATCTAACGAGATCTGGAAGGAATCACAAACAAAATACCAAAACCTGCGCGATGACAAGTTCACGTATGGACTGGCCCACTTGCATACCAAGTTTACACCCATTGTCTAATCATGGTTTCCTAGTATCGTAATGCAGACATATCGTCGACCCAAAGAGCTGAATGACACACTGCATGCTCTATTATCCGAGAAGATCCCCTCATTGACAGAAGTCGCTGTGGTGTGGAACGATGTTGAGAATGCACCTCCTCCAAACTATAAGTCGATACACGGCGTTCCCGTTCGGTACCGACACTCGAAAGAGAACAGCCTCAATCAGAAACTATGGCCCGACCCTGCATACAAAACCCAAGCCATTTTCCTGTCCGATGACGACATTTACTACAAACCCAAAGACCTCGAATTCGTATTCCAAACTTGGCGCAAGTTTGGCCGACGTCGCATGACAGGAGGATTTACCCGATGCGCTGACCGGGATGCTGATGGCAGGTGGAAGTACACTTTCTGCTCCACAGAGGAGGGCCAAAACTACTATAACATGATCTTATCTGGGCTCGCTTTCACCCACATTTCTTTTATAGACTACTATTCCTCACAGGATGAAATCCCCAAGAAGATTCGAGCTTACGTCGACGAGCATTTCAACTGCGAAGACATTGCCCTCAACTTTGTAACGTCACTATTATCCGGCGAGGGACCTCTGCTTGTCAAGGGCAAGGATCCTTATGTGAGCTTCGTACCAGAGAATGGTGTCAGCACAAGACCAGGGCATGCCGAGGCTCGAAGCAAGTGTATCAATGATTATTACGACATGTTCAAGTGCATGCCATTGATCAATGAAACGGCGCGTATTGAGCTTGGCGTCCTTATTTCATGATACGATACCAATACTCCTTTGGCGTTCGAAAGAAACTTCTGATGTATATTTGGGACTAATAATTCTTGCTTGTATATATAGCCCAATCGAAAGCAGGGACCCCCTCTGTTACTCTCTTCTGTTTTGCAATGCCCTTCGCCTATAATTTGGTTTCGGCGCATCCTCTGGGCCACTGCCTGACTCCTAGTTGGCTGTGTTGCTTTGGCGTATGTGCATGTGAGAGAGGAGGCGGGTCGTGCCACATAGAAACGTAATTTGGTCCTGGCCATTGGATTAGCATTCGAAATTATAAAGCGGCGGACTCGGCTGCCAATCCCAGGATATTCTGGCTTGCCAACACATTGTGTATGATATTAGTATCCTTGGTTTTACTTGATATGATTTTGGCCACACCGAGTTTTGTGTATGGCCTGAAAAAATGTGTAACGCTGAAAGCATCTTGGCATTTAATAAAAGCAGACTATATAATTGCATGGCTCTATGCCCATCACATGTTGCTTGGTTTGGTAAAGGCAGTTGTGATGCTGAGTCTTTCGTTTCTTTTATGACGGGTGATGGGATTGTGCAGACCATCAATATACTTGGCCCAGAAGCCATACCAAGATACGTTCATGCTATTGCAACCGCTCCTTGGGTGAGGTCAGTGGATCACAATCTGGCAATCAGATAATTTCGTGTACGTATTAAGGGCACTGGTAGCCGCATCTTGGACAGATATGTCAATACTAGATTGGCCAAGAAGTATAGCCTGCCCGATAATTTGGTACCTACAAAGTACCCCCAGGCGATGTATTGATATGTGGCCTGTTAAGGACATACCAGCCGACTCCAAATGCCAATGTACATTGTGTGCAAGCCTCTATCAGCTAGGCCACTCAAAGGACAGCCAATGGAAATTGCAAGTCATCAATAGGACACGGATATGCAACAAACGTAGGTACGCTAACTCTGGCGTGCCATCATAAGGAAGTTGTCATGAAACCAACCAGCCTACCGCCTCGGAAAATCGAGGGACTTATGTTCAACTGTAGATGAACAACCGAGATATCTTAGTATACATACAGGGTGTGTGGCCTAGAGTTTTTTTTTTTTTTTTCTGCACGTGAGAGGAGAGATCCAGATCTCGATGCAGATGTATGTAAGTGATAGACGTTCGTGCGTAGACACAAACGTGAAACTAATTGATTGATGTTTTATTTTAGCAGATGGTCTGGGACGGTGAGGTAGATGTTTGGCCATGTGGTGCAGGAAATAGCTCATGATGGACACAAATGGATCTGGAATGGGCATCATTGGTGCTATCAGTTCGAGGGTCCATGATATAAATGATGAAATGATGTAAGTAGCTACATCGGAGAACATTTTGCCTGAATTACTGTATGGTTGTAGTTTGAGCCCTGCTTTTATGTCCTCACCGGCATGTTACCAAAAAGTCTCGCCTTCATCGGTAGAATATCTATGTGCTTAGAAACGGACCAAATCGACCGGGTCCAATTCTCGGCCAGCAGGGTAGGCATTAATTGGAATAGCTGGGATCTAATCAACGGGGGTGTGTGTAGCCATGCAATTTTTATTGCTTTCCGCATATAAGTCATCCTTCATCACCGGAATAATACGAGCTAAGGAGGCTATGTCGGACCGGGGTGTATCAGTAGTTGAATGAAGTCGGTGTAGTTTCGTGTGGACAAAGTGCCAAAATGAACTGACTAGGTTGGCGAAACGGCATTTCATCCCGTTGACCGGACATGCTCTAAAGGTGTTGTGGTGACTCGTGAGTGTCGCAGAGAATATAAGGGTGTATAACACACAAAAATACCGTGGCGTGGCCACGCCCGTTTTTTGGTATTTTTTCGTGTGACAGTGAGGGCTTCGATTGAACAACGAAAATGTGGGGCGGGCACGATTACCATGCGTGCATGCCAGGACAGACCATTGTCCGGTTCCTGCACTCGAGTCGAGTCTGGTTCAATTAGCGACATGTGACACGCATACATTGTGACTACCTACTAGATACCTCCTTAGGCACCTAGGTGTAGGTAGGTACCTAGGTAGGTAGTATGTACTCACCATTTTAGTTCGCATCCCTTTGAGTGTGTTAAGGTCCAAGTGAGGTACTGGGTCCACTTTTCTGCGATACCTAACAGGTACTTCTTCGGTAATCATATCTGCCACGATAGGAAGATGTAGCTCTTTGTAAACTTAAATATTACTGGTACTTACACTATCACATTACTTCTTAGTGAGACTTTGTACCGTTTAACACGGTTTTTCTCATTGGCTAGAACCCCTACCCGGTACGAAAAATGGACCTTAACACATTCAAAGGGATTGGAAGCAGGAGCGGCTCGGGCCATCCCCTAAATGCGGCGAAGGCGGCAGTGAGGTCACGGAATCCACAACGCCCCTGCCAGCGGCCGTGGACCTTGAGAGACATTATTAATAACTATATTAGGCCTAATAAAGGTGTGGTTATGATATGTGTGAAGTAGTTTCCTGTAATATGGAAGTTTATTAGGACTTTTCTTATTATATAAATTAAGTATAAAAATAAGTACCTTTTAAATACTAGCTTTTAGTTGGCTCAAAACTTCGGTCATGACCTCGCTGCCGCCTTCGCTGCATTTAGGGGATATTTCAATGTTATGTCACTCTGACTTGGCCTGAACCTGCCCTGCTGCAGCAAGTGAGAATCGGAAATAAGAGAGAAATAACGCCAACTGAAATGTTCCATCCGTATTATGCGGCTATAGCGATTTGGAGGAAAGACTGCGTTTTTGTTGCGTCATTGTCTGTTAGTGTCAACATCGGTTCCTAGGACAGGGGTAGAAAGTACGGTAGATGAGCGCCATGTAAGCCACTAGATGCTAGAGCGCGCTCTCTGCGTCCAGACTACAACTACAGAAGCTATAATGCGCAAATCAGCCGATGACTTACGAGCTTCTGCCAAGAAACTTCTGCACCTAGTATGGCACGCGACCGATTGTATGGTCGCGATTATTGATTACTGTGATTTTATGCCTTGGGATGCGTGAATGACTTGCTGTTTCTGTATGATAACTCCGGGGTGCCAAGGATGCACTCCCAGGATTTTTTGGAACCAGCGGGGAACCCATGTCGGGGTTCGAGGAAATGTGGCTGGTGCTTGTCGACGAGCCACGATGTGATTATCCGAGTGAAGTGGAGGAGAGGCGGCGGTGTTGATTATCGGGGGATGCAAGTTACGAGTTACAAGCCTCAGGCGGTCTGCAGGGGCTGAATTTCAGTGTTTACTGTGCTGCAAGGGGGAACGAAATACGTACTGGATTTCGTTTCCCACAACCTTGACTTTACTAAGTTACTAGTTGACATGTCAAGACTTGACTCATTAGTATTAGCCGGTGTTTTAGGCTGGAATTCGGTGAGGGGACGCGTGCGAGGAGGACAACATATTTGACCTTTTGTGTCATTTCACTTGCATCTGCTAAGTCCCAACTCTACAGACCACTTAGCACTGCGTTGCGACGGGGCGTTTGAGATGGGGTGCGCCACCAGGGGACCACAGTGTGGGGAAGAGAATCTGGGGAAGCAATGCATGGTATTGCTTCCTGTATCTGGTCGCTGAGCAGCGGAGCTTGACGTCATACGAACACCTTGCTATTGATTGGCCAGGTCCATAGTTTGTGAAGCTGGCCACGTCCATGCAGTAAAGAATTGTCCAGGACATATCCCTGACGATGCGGGGATTCGGGGGCTTATTATTTTATCATCCGAAGAAGAGAGCCGATGACCGTGGCCGACGAAACAACCAGACTAGCCGTATCCTGGCAAAGACTATTTCAACGCGTTGCACCCTGTAGATTTACATCAACCATGACGCTTAATTCTCGGTACCTAAAACAATTCGGACTTTGGATATGTTGTTAGCATCGCAGGCATGAGCGGTTCAAGTATAGATGAGTCTGAGCAGCATACAGAGTATATCAATGTTCAGTCGCATCACCAAGCCACGGGCCAGTGAGTGGAACTTCCGGTGGAGGTAAGCAAAGAGCTGAGACATTGTGATTCTAACACTTGACCGTTTGCAGATGCGCCCTCGCTCATGAACATTGATTCCAAGGAGGAGTCTCGAATCCGTCTCAAGATGGACTTTGGCCTGATACCTCTAGTCAGTCTCTTGTATTGTAAGATGATTCCGCCAGCCGATGCTAGCAGCTTTTCAACCCTCAACTAATCCGCCCGCAGTGCTTTCCTTCATTGACCGGTCAAACATTGGTAAGAATCTTGGAAACCTGCGAGCTTTGCCGTAATGACTCTCACGGACCCCAGGCAATGCCCGACTCGCCGGTCTCGAAAAAGACCTCAGCCTGCGCAACTACGACTACAATGCCAGCCTGTCCGTCTTCTACATCTCATACATTGTCTTTGAAATTCCATGCAACGCATTGTGCAAGTACATGGGTCCCGGATGGTTTATCCCCTCCATCACACTAGGTTTTGGCATTCTCACCATTTGCACGGCCTTTGTGACCGACTTTGCGACCTTGTGTGCAGTGCGATTTTTACTTGGCATATTGGAGGCGGGCATGATGCCAGCACTGGTGTACTTTCTGTCAAGATGGTATCGTCAAAGCGAACTGACGTTTAGAGTGTCGCTATTCATTATCTCGGCGTCTCTGGCCGGCGCCTTCGGTGGATTGTTGGCATCGGCGATTTTGAGGCTCGACAGTTTTGGCAGCCTGCATTCCTGGAGGATGATATTTGCAATTGAAGGTCAGTCGTGTCTCGTGGCAACTCTTGTTTTGGACCGATGGCACCAATTCCATGTCTCACACACTCCTCCCAGGAACTGCAACTGCGGTACTGGGCATAATTTGCTTCTTCGCCCTCCCGGACCGTCCCGAAACAGCTCTCTGGCTTACACAATCGGAGAAGGAGCTTGCCATCGCCCGACTCAAATCCGAACGAATGGCCACCACTGAGCTCGTGGATCAATTCAGCTGGAAACGAATCCAACTCGGCATCTTCAACCCAGTGGTACTCCCCACGGCCGTCATCTTCCTCCTCAACAGCATCACCGTCCATGGCGTCTCGTTCTTTCTGCCCACAATTGTCAAAACCATCTTTCCCGACCAAAGCGTTTCCAACCAACAACTGCTCACGGTTCCGCCGTATGTATTGGGCGCAATTACATGTGCGGCAACTAGCTATGTCTCTTGGCGTGTGAACCGGAGGGGCATCTTTATGATTTGTTGCGCCCCTTTGACGGTTGTCGGCTATGCCATGTTCCTCGCGTCCACGAACCCCAACGTGCGGTATGGGGCGACGTTTCTCCCGTTCATGGGCATATTTACCTATGGCGCCTTGACAAATTCTCACGTCGCGGCAAATGTTGTCTCCGACACGGCCAAGTCGTCTGCCATTGCGACCAATGTCATGTTGGGCAACGTGGGCGGGTTGATCTCAACGTGGGCATTCCTTCCGTCTGATGCACCTCATTACAAGGTCGGTAATGGGTTGAACTTGGCGGTACAGGCCAGCGTGATTTTTATAGCGACAGTGTTGTACTTTTGGGTGAAAAGAGACAATCAGAGGAGAGAGGGGTTGGATGTTGTGGCAGAGTTGGAGGGGAAAACCATGCAGGAAATTCGGGACATGGACTGGAAACATCCGGAGTTTAGATGGAGAAACTAAGAGTGTATGTTGTCTTGAACGCATCATATGTTTTGAGAAGATTGCGTGTCACATTGTGATTGCATTATCATAAAGTCCGCTTATTGAATGTCTATTATCGAGGCCGGTTTCCTAACCGCCAATCAGGAGAACACTCAAACTAGTCTCAATGACGCAAAAAGAGCTCCTTGGCTTGCAAGTTGTTCGTGCGTGTCCTCCATTCTGAGGGAGTCATGTGAATTCAATTTAATTTTGCTAGCATTTTCCGCCCACCAAGCTCGAGAGAGTCGCGTCAATCAATGGTACAAGATAGACATTCTTGAGCAGTGCGCGTTTTTGAGCTTGGTGCCAACATACCATCGGCTTTACTTCTACCTACGCCACCGATATCATGGCAGTTCCCCCGTATATGCGAGCAGACTCATACAAAATCCCACTTAGTTCGGATGCCCCCTTAGGCCCAGCCTGTCCAAGAAGGGTCCATCATGAACTGCTATCAAATAGGCCGCGTCTGTACCTTCATTGACATGTTGCACCCTTGACCACGCCGGTACAGCGAATGTGTCTCCTGTCTCCCAGTGTAACTTCTCCGTCCCACCTACACATGACGCTGTCACGGAGTAGCCTTTCCCTTCATAGCAGTGGTAGATAAAGGAGCTAGTATCTTGCATAATCTCTGTTGTCACGCCCGGGTTGACACGTTCTGCGTGGACACCAAGTGTGGTAGACAGCGCTTTGCCGTCAGTAGTTTTGTAATGATATGTGACATGGGGCCCTGGCATAGCATCCAATGCCTGTTGGGTCGTTTCCCAAGGGTGGCGCCACTCACAAAAGTTACCGAGCCTGAAGACGTTGGTAATTTAGCATCTTGGGAGCTTTTTGGTCGAATTACGATGCCAAAAATTATAAACTCATGCAAATTCATGAGCTTCGACCTGTGAATCCATAGGGCAACTTACGTGCTGGGATATCGACTAGCGGCGTAGGTTTCTGCAAAGTGCACTCGAGCATATGTAAAAAGGGGCAGGTTCAACGCGTCTAACCATATAACTGGATTCTTGCTTTCATTTCCATGATCATGCCAGTGCCAGGAAGGTGTAACCACGACATCACCCCTAATTAAGGGCATTCTCTTGCCTTCAACAGCTGTGAAACCTTCACCGGAGATGATGAAGCGGCATGCGTACGCCGTATGACGATGGGCAGGCGCCGTCTCGCCAGGATTGACAAGCTGGAGGCCAGCATAGATTGTGTCCGTTGTGTGAGGAGCATCTGCATATTGAAACCTTGTAAGCATACCGCCGGAAATAGGGGTGGTTGAGCACACCATATCATAATTCAAAAATACAAAGTGTACCACACGAATAGTTGTGTGGTTGAACCTACTCATGCTGGGATTCACAAGCATCAAGACCCTCCTCTCTGCTTCCTCCTCCGGCACCAGCTGCCCTGCGGCTGACAGTAATGGCAACGTATTCTTGTATTTCCAGATATAGGGCTTTGCAACTGGATTAGGTGTCCGAGGGACCATGGCATCCATTCTAGACCAGAGCGGTTCCAGGTGCTTAGCTGGTAAGGCTTCGAGGTAGTCTGACACCGATGGTAGTGCCGAGGCATCGCTTTCCGCATCTGTGGCGTCTACGGAATGGTCCACATGATCCTTGGGAGCAACCGGTGAAGGTTGCACGAGTGTCTGGACTGACGGCATGATGGCTGTAAATTCGGGATATGCTGTGGCGTCAGTATACTGCTGTGGTAATGATAGCACTAATTCCGGCACAAATAAAGCCCAGTGAATAGTGAGCGTGACGAGCCCTGATCTGATGGCATATTATATCTCCGTGGGACGGCCTTGTTCTCCGGGGCTGCCGTGTACGTCACGTTCAGCATAGCCATGTCGCCTAACGTTGACTTGCTGCCTACTGTTGTCTTTGGCATGTCTTTGCCGACTCTGATTACCGCATGATTCGAAACAGCCACGTCCCGACTTGGCACCAAGGAAATCTCGTGAAAGATCGATAAGTCCATCCCAGGTTGTAAGTTCCGGGAGTGGAGTCTTGATCACATAGCGGTGCGGTGACGCTGTGCATCCGAGCGTGAGCGAGCACTATTCCGATCGGACCGTGATATCATTGGTCTAGAGGAGGGAGAGTCAACGCACGGCAGTTAAACGTCAACTGCAATACATAACTCTGGAAACGATTTCCGAGGCCGGTAGGTCGGTTTCAGGATGTGTGCCAGCTATTATCATTTTGGTGGTAAAGTTGGTCGCTCTACCTCGCCACTGGATGAGCTGCGCCGGGCTGGGTGCGTAGGCATTTGGGCCGCAGCACCTGAGGTCAATTCAATGCCACCACCTCAGAAGCCATGCCGCTTTGTAGCAACAATACCACGGATATAATGTGCTGCCACGTTGCCAGTGACAGCACAATTGGCATCACCAGATTTGTGCCAGTAATCGCTCCATTGGTGCGCCAGTAGCTAGGCGCTACTAGCAAATCAAATGCTATACGGTCAATCAAGTCTGGTTGGATGTTGTCAGCTGCAGGTAGCCAGGCTGTATGTGCTGGTAGTCACTTGCCTCCGCCCGCAGTTACGAACATTGAGGTTGATGGATCATCCATTGATGGGTCTCGACCATCTGGCATCCACCACGCACGCAAAACAGCCTGCAAATGGCATCGGTCCCAGTCGTTGGCTTTTGCCTGCCTCCTTCATCCCAGTTCTTCTTGTCCGAACCAGAGCTATTTGAATCGAAGTTTTCCATCTGTGCAGTATACCCTGACAACCTGAATCTGCCACACTTTCCAGCGCAACGTTTTCCCAGACAGATATGTGGTTTTTCATCAGCCGTGTCTCTGCTGCAGCGGAGAAACCTAACAGCGAGGCTGAAGATCTGGGTTGCGACCCTCCAGTCCCTTTATTTTCCAGCCTGCCCTGAACGGTTATAGCCTGCTGAGAAGTTTTGAGCCTACCAGACATGAAAAAGCGTACACTATCTAGAAGAACCTCATTAGCTTAGGTTAGGAAGCACCGGGTTTGTATTTTGTGCTGAGCGACGCTGTTATTGTGAAAAAGAGACTAAATAACGGAAATTTTTGCCAAGCTAAATCGCTCACCACTACCGCCCTATATTACGTGGCACTCTCACGATACTACGGACGTAATATTCTTGGAGTTTATTCCAGGCAAGGATCTAGGAACCCTCCTTAATGATGAACAAGTGAAAGATGAGTCCAGGTAAAGAGTAACTCGAATAAAGAAGTTACAGAAGGCGTGAGACTATCTCTGATGGATACGGCAGCTTATTGCGACAGTAACTTTGCTCAAGCAGCCAGGTCTGGCGCATTGCGGCATTCGGCCAGCTAAAATGCTAGTATTCAACTCGCGGGACATAAAGCTTGCAGACTTTGGCCACACGCGTAAGATCGGGGGCATTGCGCCATTTCCAAGTGGACCTTTTCCTCTCCGGCTAGAAGTGGATGAAGATTGCTCGAATTGCGGAACCTTTGGCATAGCTGGTTGTTATAGAAGGCAATTTTGCACCAGGACTAGTCATTTATGCCTTGAATTGCTACGCGGCCATAATCCCTATGGAGATGACTAGTGGGAGCCTGACCATGGTCCGATTTATTAGGTAAAGGTCTAGAACATGGACTTCCCAGATCTAGGCAAGGGTAGATATGATAATATTATTGAGAACTGCTGGCATGGTCGCTATGAGTCCATCACTCAGGTCTTGGGACACATGGCCGGCTTGAATCGGCTTCGTGGGAAGTCATTGAGCAGCAGACAAACGCAACCGACATCAGATCAAGGAAGTAAGATTGCGAGATTTCGCTTTAATGGGTTCCTCGAAACGCTTTTTGCCTGTTAGACTAATAAACTATGCTCCCGTAGATGGATAGGATCCTGTAGAGTCCACGCCGGTGCTTGGCAAATTGTCCTCCGAACGTTGCATCCCAACTCCTCAAAGACGACACTACTACCTCTATAAACGCGGCGCATACTTTTGATAGACAACGGCATAGGCAAGCTCAGTTATTGCTGCAATAGCAAAGCACCATAATACATACAGCTCCTCTGAGACTATGGTCGAATCCCGTTGGAGGATATTTAGAAGCGCTAATTGTATCAAGTTTGCAGAGTATTTATAGTTTCCAAAAAACCGCGACCGGTTTTACTTCTCAATGTAAATTACTGACTCTGGTACAAAACAAGTGGAACTCGCTCTTCTATCCAAATTCTAGCTGTCAAAGACCATGCAGAGAGAGCCAAGATGCGCATACTGATAAGCTGGATATCGAGGATATTCGGCCGTGGAACACTATTGCTGGATCTTTTTGCTTCATGGCTCCGTGGTCAAACCCAACAATCACTCCGACACTAACGTTGGAGGAAGTTGATTCCGACAAGTTAGAAGACTCGTTAGCGCAATTTCGATCTACCCGAAGGAATGTGATCACTTTAACCATCTCTTTTCCCCGCACTCTTTATGAGGATATATCAGTTCTCTCTTTGAAACCCTTTGATAAGCATGCAAAATAGTTGCTTGCTATTCTTAGCGTGCTCCTTTGCCTCCAGCTGGTCGGCCTGGTGGTATCTGGATGAACGACATGGTCAACGCACCTACAGGACTTTATCCACGACGAAGATTTTTATTCTCAAAGCCAGCTGCGTCGACCCTGGCTTCGAAGTCAAGGACAGTGATCTTGTAGTCCTCAAAGTGTGGGTAGCCATCCAGGCGGTTGATCTGGGGAAGGATACGGGAAAAAGGTCGGTGGCATCTTACAGAGCGGCCCAAATAGACCGGACCATGGGACGGGCCTGCAACGTCACCAAGGACCCAAAGTATGAGTTCAAACCGTGTTCTGACTTGTGGGGCAGTATGTTGGGTTGAGTTGTCGTTCATAGATCGGCCAGGGCAAGAAGATTTCGATTGGTGTGAGAGTGTCACGAGGACTATCCAAATCCTACGGCATCAATTTTCAGGATCTGTTTGGTCTAGACCGTGTTTGTATTCGTTATATTACCAAGATGCCTGGGTACCCATGGTTGATGAGCTTGGGAAGGTTAAGTATGTGTTCGGTTCCTGGTTGCACTTGTTCTGGTACAATCTCCTTGTACTGGACTCCTGCCTTTTAGGCATGACACTCACTGCCACTTGCGCCGAGAGTCCGCAGGAGGTGAACGAATGGCTTGGCCACTCCGAGGACACGTCAATCGTCTCGGTTGGAGAAATGACCCCCCACGACCGAAAAAGACATTCAAGACGCAAAAGAGACACTGCTTTGATACAAGTGATGGGCCTGTGCCAAGTCAAACTCGGGGGTGAGATCGACGTCCGCATAGAATGACAGGACGAGAACAAAGGAGTGCGGAGTACCCCTTGTCAGGAATTTAATGCTATTAGTAAGATATTGGTGATTTTTTTTCGCTGGAGCCCGCAGCTTTGCCGCAGCTTTGTCTCCTTTGTTGAGCATGTGTGAATGGAACATTTGACGCGTTTGGCACTACACGTGTGCAGGGCATGAACATGTCAAGTGCTGCAGGACAGGTGTCTAAGGCGCCGCAAGACTCAAAAAAATCATACCGTAGCAAAAACCGTCGACGTTTTGCATGGAACAAACATGGAGACACAAAGAGCCAGGTACCCTAAAGATCAAGCCATTTCGCACTTGAGTATCAATACTCATGCAGTACGGGTTGAAGCCTCTGGCCGCTTGCGGGTTGAAGCAATCGAGTTTGTGCAATGCAGGAAACAAAGAATGAACTTGTAGCGGGTCCACAAATAGCCCAGGCTCGCTGCCACTGACGACGTTGGGTGTGCTGATGCTGTGTTGAAGGTGTTCAGTTTGTATCACGTCAAATATGACATAAATACTCGAGCAATGGCCGCGTGGTAATTCCTACTTTTCACTTCTTAATCTCTTACATCTCTTACAGCACAGCTTATTTGGTCATTCATTGTTTTTAAAGACATACGACTCCTTAAGTCCAAAGGGAATTGTTCTTTTTCCTTGGGCATGAAAAAGGCGCTTTTCTCCTGTGCGCGCCACGTCTTTCATCTCCAGCGTTAAAGCGACGACGCCTCTGCCCCGGCAGTGGTCTTTCCCCCACAAGCTTCGCCTTTTCAGCCTACAACACAAAACAAGAAGTCTCAGTACTTTGACCAGAATATGACGACCTTTTTTGGATTTCCTGGCAGGAGATTCGCCACGGCCCAGAACCGCGAGGCTAGATCCCACAGACCACCCGCCGAGGCCGATCTCCAAAGGACTCTGCTAAGACGGGTCGCGCAGGAGACGAGCGCCGCGACCGACAGGATGCAGCGGCTCGTAGGAGAACATACCAATCTTGCCTGGTCGCAAAAGTATTCAGCACATGCACGCAATATACCACGCACCCACCCCCCCTTTACCGGCCATGGCACTACCATCAAGGTCGTCAACATGGACACGCTCGACGCCGCCACTGAACTGTGGAGGCGGGCTATGGAGCAGCGAGATGCCCGATCGGGGCGATATCCCCGACCTGCTGTCCTCAACTTTGCGAATGCCGATAGGCCCGGCGGAGGTTGGTTGAACGGTGCCATGGCCCAAGAGGAGGCCATCTGCTACCGCTCCACACTAGCGCGTAGCCTCGACAAACGCCACTACCCGTTGCGTGAAAACGAAGGGATATACAGCTCGCGCGTAATCGTCCTACGTTCCAGCGAGAAATCGGGCCACAAGTGGTTGCGCTACAAGACCGCTGAAGATCTGCCCTGGTTCAGCGCTTTAACCATTGCAGCAATCTACAAGCCCGAAACGCGGTCCGAGAGGGTTGGGACGCCGCCGCAGTGGACCAAAGTCTTTGCCCGTCAACAAGACCGTGAAGTGACCAAGACCAAGATGAGGCTGGCATTGCGTATGGCGGCGACGAATGGCCACGACATGCTCGTCCTTGGTGCCTTTGGCTGCGGCGTCTTCGAGAACCCCCCTTGGGATGTTGCTCGGTGTTGGCTTGAGGTGCTGAGGGAACATGCGCAACAACATGCGCACCAGTGGAGATGCGTATGGTTTGCAGTTTATGACCCACGGGGTCAGGGCAACTTTAGGACGTTCAAAGAGGTATTGGATGGAAAAAGGGTTTGAGATGGCGTGGGAGGATTTCTCGATGTCGGGTCCCCCATCGATGCTCCGTGGCTTTTTGCTTGCAGCCCCGACTCAAAGCGGAATCTTAATAATGTCTGGTCTGTCATGTTGCGTCCCGGGAACCGGTCAATGGGGCCATGTGTTGAGGCCCCCCGGACCTTTTCTGGCTGCAATAGCTAGTACCAAGAAGTTGGCATCTGCAATCTATCACTTGGTAGTCAACCAGATAAAACTTACAAGACATAAACATAATTGAACACCCTGCACTATTTAGACGCGCCAAGTATGAGACAGCTTTCCAACAGTAAACCGGGCACTCGCTCGTCGCACGTTGATTTCCCGAGTCATGGTTGTCTGCCCATTCAAGGCTCACGCGGCCCGTTCTCGGTAGCTTCAACTGCCGTGCCGTGCCGTCCCAAACGATCAATGATTGTTCAGAAGCGAAGCCCTTGTGCTCAACCGGCGGTAAAGAAGCCTGGTCATTGCTGCGTTGGCTTTCTTCAGCGGCGCCCCCCGCGACTAGGCCAGGTTGTTGCCCGGCTGCGGACACCGACGTCATTGCCGGTGGGTGGGCTGAGGTTCATTCAATGTTGCCTGGCTGTCATTGAAATGAATGGGACAATCCGTCGCCGTCTCCAGGAAAATGCGCCGCAATTTAACCGCGGTACATGCCATTTGTTTGTTCGAGATATTTTTATCTTTTCGAGGTGAAAACTACGCAACAGGTCCGAAGCTTCCGGCGCACCAACCAACATGGATCACTCAACTGTTTGAAATCCAGCGACGAACTGGTTTCAACAATGCCCAGATTTGCAGTGCTGGTCCCAAAAAAAAAAAAAAAAAAAAAAAAAAAGGGCCGCCATGTCGCCAACTCCCCACTTTCACCACAATAATAATCCGCTTCCACTTTGCCATCATCACCTTCATCACCATCACCATCGTCACCAGAACAAGTTGCATTGGAGACCTCGTCAATGGGCGGCATGTCGTGAGTGAGAATGGCGCGCATTATGTGCCCCTCGAGACATTCACTACGTGTCCTGTCCGCCCCGCCAGCACCCCCTTGAACATGTCCAACAACATCGTCGCAGAATCATGGACGTGGTACGCCCTGGTCTGGTTCGTGGTCTTGTGTCGAATGTAGGTTGCGCTGCTACTGAGCCATGAATCGGCTCATTTAACAAATCCCACATGGCTCACATACTGCGTCTAGCGTCTCACAAATCCTGCTTCGAGGATCGATTAAAAAGCTGAGACCCGACGATGGACTGATTCTTTTCGCCATGGTGGGTAACCCCAAAAGGTGGCAACCACAATCGCATTGCGGAGAAGGGCCTACCTAACCTTTCTCCAGATGACCTACACGGTGTTGATTGTGAGCATCAACATTGTGTCCGATACGGCCAGCAATCTCATCGACCCAAACGACCATGTTGTACTCACGCCCGAGAGCGTCAGGGAGCGGAGATTCGGGTCCAAGATGGTCTTGATTGTCGAGCAGATGCAAATCAGCACTGTATGGATAGTCAAGACGTGCCTGTTAATCATGTATTACCGTCTGACGTGAGTTCACTCCATGTTTTGCCGTGTTTCGCAGAAAGAAAAGAATATGCCTGGTTGACCCGCCTTCAGACTGGGCCTCGCGCAAAACACTGCGGTCAAGCTCGTCGCTGTATACGTTGCCATCGGCTGGATAGTGATGGAGATGTTGTACTTTGGAGTGTGGTGCAGACCCTTCTCTGGATATTGGGAAGTCCCTCCATCCAATCGTAAGTTTTTTTCCCCCCTGCCTGGTCGACATGTAACGCTCAGCAATATTCACCGTTGCGACTCAACCAGCTCAATGTGCAACAGCCCTGCATCACTTAATCACGAATGCCGTCTTCAATATCTCTTCTGATATCATGATTATACTCATCCCGATACCGCTACTCCTGAGAACCCAGTGGCCCCTCAAGAAGAAGCTCATTCTCTGTGTCGTGTTTGGCTTGGGAGGCTTTACGGTGAGTTGCGCGAGCCATCATCTCTAGGAAGCCCCAAAACCCTCTTTGTGCGCATCGCGCAACTAACCTGGGCCCAGATTCTCTCCACCGTTCTCAATAAATATTACAGCTTCACGCAACCATATGGACCACAATGGACATTCACATACATTCGAGAGTCGTCCACCGCAATCATCGTCGCCAACTTGCCTCTAACGTGGACGCTTATTCGCAGAGTCTTTAGCGTCGGCTCATTTCGTGGTGGTAGTGGTCGAAGATCAAGCGGGCCAAGACAGTCTTCACAAACAGACAATGAGCGCAAGTCTGCGGCATGTAATCCTCACGACGCCGTGAGAGAACCCGGCAGCAGCAATCCAAGTCAAGAAGTGGACTGTGCATTATGACATGACAATTGAATGCTTTTAGCAAAGCCTACAAGATGGAGCCGTAACGAGCGTAGTATTTCCATTTAGAACTATTGGCGCTGTTGTTGCGTGCTGCTCGCTGCGTGAGGTGTACCTGCCAATATGCAGCTTCAATGTTTTACCATTGCCAGCTAGCAGTTGCTGTCAGCAATAGCCGCGTCCTTTGGCAAACTGCAAAACGAATTACGGAATTACATTACATCATACTGGGACCGTCACAGCCAAGAGGATTTAGTGTTCACCTGGTAGCATAAGAGTAGTAGTTGGTTATGCCAAGTTCATCAGGGCCAGAATCACAGGGTACCCGATTTTATGGCCTGTCGTTCCGCTTGGTCCATGACGCCCAACAGCCCATGGTAATTATCAGGCGCATTTACCCAATTCGCAGTTGTAATTCAACCTGCGAATCATTCACAAGTGCTCGAAAGAAAAGACAAGTCATGACATAGTGATCCCATAATATGTCGATTGGAAGCTATATGAAACGCTGTAAAGATATATGCCAGACTGTCGTAGCCATGAATTATTCAACAACACTTACTGTCACCCACTATTGGGCGGCAACAAAGCGAGCGCTTGCATGAGCGCTGAAGGGGATGAGGATTCTTTCTTCCATTCATTGAGCCATGTTAGCCTCGCCAACCAGCCAAATCAATTCCGACAAGTAATCGATTCTACTGCTTCCCTCATTATGGTTTTGGTTCTTGGCTCCAGGGAGGTGGTGGATCAGGACTTTCCATCTCCGCAATCTGGTGCATCTGTCCCCATTGATTGTTGGGTGACAGCATTCCAGGAGGTGGTGAAGGACTTTCGGCCGCCATCTCCTGCAGTTGCGGCAATTTTGACTGTTCCCATGTTGCCGCCGTACTGACGGGGCTTCCAATAGTTGATACGGCGTATGAGTCGTGCGGTCCTCGACTGTAATAGCTGTCGTGTGGATGGCTGTATGGCGACTGGTTAGAAAAAGCAGTAGAGCCCGCTTGACTCATCTGGTTCTGAGCGGCAGCCGGCGTTTCTGCTGTCTTGTTTTGTTGTTGACGCCGGAAGTGCAGCCACATGCCTACCGCCATCAAAATTACAACGGAGCCGCCGATCACGATGCCTGCAATAGCTCCTGCAGACAGGCTAGAGGAAGACCCGCCCACAACTTCCCCGGATGAGGTCGTGGTAGAGTTTGGCGGTGAGGACATTGTTGGAATCACTCCTGTCGCTGTGCCCTTTGGGGTAGAAGCCTTGAATCCATATGGTTCTAAGCTCTTATATGCTTCGCAATCTTTCCTGGGTACAGCCTCTGGGCAGGTTTCTGCGAAGCACACCGAGTTGAGTTGCCCATTTTCGTCTGGCGGTGAACATTGGTTGTTGTATTTCGTATTCATAGTCGCAGCCAATTGCTGAGCATCGGCGTCCGAAAAGTTATGGTATTTGCTGGCTAGCATGAGTTGGTCGATAAAATATGCCACTTCTGTCGCATTTAAATTCATAAACTTATGAACATAGGCTGGTGTAAATGGAGCGTACTCCTTGGCCACAAACTGGCTAGCATTGCTGCACTGGTAAACTTTTCCAAAGGTAACATACCAATGGGAGAACAAGATTCTAGTTTATCAAACATTTAGTGATTGACTATTTAATAGCACTAATTACTTCCAGATGGCAAACGTTGAGGCTTACTCTTGATTTGACTTCGGTCTAATTTCTGCAGTGACGGTAGAGCCGTTTAAAAGGGCAAGGAGGGGATCGAGACCACCTCCGTCTAGCCAGTTAATCGCTTCTGGTTGACCATTAAAGTTTGTAGTCGCCTCTATTACATTGTTAGCTCTCCAACATCTGAGATGCTTGGCTTCAAATATGCCGGGCCGTCCCATACTTGATCCGTCAAACAAAGGACGGAGGAACACATTGTAGCCATTGAACTGCCCCTTTTTGAAAATTCCAGTACTATTTGCATTTGGATCTGGCAGAGCATCTCCACCAGCATAAGCGTAGGCAACAATGCCCTGCATCAGACGATGCTGGTTCTTGACACTACTTTCCCCATAGTTCTTTTCGGCATAGTAGTCGCAAATGGTTTGATTGTCTCGTCGGAAAGCGGCGACCGCTCTTCCGATGTATAAGATTAGCGAAAGGTTAATGCACTTCAACAGCATTTCGAAGGAGTCGTTGGGATTCACATAATAAATGCTCTAAGGGAAGAAGGAAGTGGAGAGAGACAGCAGAAATTTGAAGGGAGGAGGGGGAAAGGCGACTCGGACCTCCCGTGGTACATATCAAAAAGAAAAGCAATGACTGATCAGACCGCATCCAAGCCTCACAGCTTGTCAACAGCTTGTCAACAGCCTTGTACGACGTTAAACTCGCATATTGAGCAACCTGCAGTCCTGGTCCGCGGGGACACACCCAATGATATGATTTTACTCACAGCCGCAATCGTATTCATGAGCCATACATACATGGGTCTGCACAGCATGGTACTTTCGTTGGTCCAAGTTCCTATGCTGAGAAGTCCGCAGTATTGAGACTGGCCTGGTTGCGGGCGTTGGCTTTCCATGAAATCCAAGGATTTGGGCATCAGCTCGTTGTGGGTCAGTGATATGTACTTGCAACCAACAGAAGTATTCGTATTGTGATAAAGCTATAGCATTTTTGGGGGCCTCTGTCTTTTTCTTCCTCTTGTAGAGGTAAAGTGGGAGACGGGGATGCCACCAGATGGGGTGGCACCGGTTGGTCGCCTAGGAGGCCCCGACACCTTCGTCTAATTTGCCAACATCGACTGAACCAACAGTTGCGTCAACAACATCGGGATTCGGTGCCGAGAAAGAGACTCAGTGCAAAGTTCTGGGCCATCATTGGGAGTGTGTTAGAAAGTATGGATGGTTTTCCACCCTACTGTTATGCCTGGCGCAGGTCTGACGAGGCTTGAGACGGAGCCTCTCGTTGGCCCGTTGCCAGATTCATGACTTGCTTCGCAAGTGTCTCACAAGAGCTTTTGCAGATTGGGCGTTATCCCCCCCGTACGCCGCAGCCTGGTTGAGAACGGTCGAGCTCGCAGGCGTGCTTGCCCGAGAGAGGATCAGGGCAAGGTTCCTGGCCAATTACGATTTCCTTCCCAGAAACCAGAATGCATCGATGCAGCTTCGGCATAGCTCTTGTCTCTGGTAGTCCGGAACAAACCACTCATAGAACCTATAATCTCTCATCATTGCGTCCAAATAAAATGCTGCAGCTTTCGTGAAGGCTCAAATCAAAATCAACGTCCATGGTTCGGTTAGAATAGCACCTTGATTGACAGCAAAGTGGAGGTCAGGAAGTTATTGCGTTAGTCGGCCCTCTTTGGCTTTGAGTGATCTAGTTATTCTGGCAATACCAGAGAACCCAATCGCACTGGCCTTACGGATAGTCGATGCCAAGGGGTGCCCAAAGCGCTTTTTGGTCAGCGCCATGGCCCAGTCCTTTCTGCTCGATAGTCAGCCAACATGAGAGACAAAGGTGGCCATGGGATTGCAATACAAACAAACCACCCCTACATCCAATATGGTACGGAACCATAGTGCCGTACCAGGTCCTAAAAAAATAGACCGAAAGTTGTGCTCCAATACCGGTATGTTGGCATCGCGTTTTGTAGTAGGTCTGCGAGTTGTCGATACGACACCCGTCTTCTCAAAGCATTCTGAAAGTATGAAATGTGCCGATACAGCAGTACTTTGACTGGTGCTGAACGGATAACAGCATCAACAGCGACATCATACGGACAAGGCCATCGCAGTATCCTAGGGTCAAGAGCATCCCCAGAAAAGTGAATCGGGTTTTCGACAAAATGGGGCTCTCAAAGGCTAGACGTTAGATTCCATGTTCTCGCTGCTGCACCCGAAGTGTATCGTTTCGGCACTCTTCGCCACATAAAGCGATCAGTGTTCCATTCATAGACCATGAAACTGTATCAAACATGACGGCCAGTCAATATAGGAGTCCTATAGTGCTTCTACCATCAGCCATCATTAGGTAACATCTCCGGCTGACCTATTGTCGCACGATACATAGTTGTGACCTGTTACTTCATATGATTTGAAACGGTTTTTGAGCGCGTGGGTTTGCGAGCTGCATTCTCCAGGATGAGGGGTGGCCCTTGCTGAGAAATGAGCCTTCAAAGCTGCACAAGAATCGAGGACATGTCAAAACAAGCGTCGGGAGAAGCTTGCTTATAGCTAAGAAAATCTTACTACACCATGGTTCGTTTACAAGCTCGAATATGAATTGCGCGAATACCGCTCTATACGGTTCTACGTGGGAAATATGTTCAAGTGCGCTATTGCTTGCTCCCATATGGTTCGTTGTAGTGTCTGCTTAAAGCAGTCTCATAGTTTGTCGACATGATTACTGAGTTGTAAAGGTCATTCATGATGGCCAGGTTAAGCGCTCTAGAACCGGCTGAGTGCTCGTGGCGTGTCAAACAAACCATTTTAGCTGATTGTGCGAATCGACCAAGTTGTGTCACGGGGTGGAGGATCCTGTTCTGCTAGATGGATTCTGATGCAGCGCATTGGCCTGTTCGCGAATCGCAGCGCAACTGGTCGTTCAAACCCAACCTGAGTCCATTCCACTCGGCAAGGACAAGCCTGCTCTGCCAACCATCATGCCAAAATTATTCCCCAAAACATCGTTACATATACGAAGTAAGCTGCCCGTAATCAAGTTGTTGTTTGAGCGTCTTCCTAGACTGGATTCCGCATTGCTGACAGAGGTTGCTTGCATTGAACGTCGCGTGAAGTAGTCGGCTTTCTGGCTTGCACAATGTTTTCTCTTCTTGACGTTACGAAGACAAGAGTGGCGACATCATGCTAAAGTCATCATTTGTAAGCTCCCAAGCCAGAGGTTGGACACCGATGAAGATTGAGCCTTGAATACCAGGTAGATCTGACGAGTCGGTTGTGGCAAAATTTCCAGTGTCAGGCTGAATCTCTGAACCGAAATTTCCCGTCGGGATACACAAGCCAGGATACTATCATACCCCTGTGGATCAGGTGAAAGTGAGTCTGCGGTGGTCGTGAGAGACAGGTAGATGCTATAATTGATCGTGCTGCATGGCCATCCAGTGGGATTTCGCCCAGCATGTTCTGTTTGCAATCGGGCCTCGAGGTAGCATTCAGTGTGACAGAATCAAGGTATGAATGCAGTCGGATTTTCCGTGGGCTGAGTGCCGGACTGCAATATTCCTGCAGTGCGAGTGTCGGCAAAAAGGTCGATTGAGCAAGGCGAGGTCCCAGGGAAGATCCACAGCTGCGACCAGAGCGAATTGAGGGTGCAAGATCTTTTGGTCCTTGTGCAGTATGAGCATGGGCAGAATAGTCGAATTCGAGCCTTGTGCGTATGTCAAGAGTAAGATTAGCGTCTCATCCGTTGTACAACGTCAACACTGGTGCAGCCAGCTTACCACCATCGCCACCTGATGAGTTGGAAGCAGGGTCCAGAAAAGAAGCACCAGTTGACGCCTGCTGTTGGAGTGGTTCTGCCGCCTCAAACTGCCATTTGTGTGTCTTGGCCAAAGAGAAAGTCCAAAAATGCAAGCCGTATGGTATTGTTTCCGATGCCAGACACGCAAATAGCAAAAGATGTCCAAGGTTTAATCCACGTACATCCTTTTATCCGAACAACCACTGATAGTCAAAGCTGATTGTCGAGGCAGAAATCTCCTTGGTGGCGTCTGGTCCATGTGTGCGACACCTTTCTAGGGCAAGGCAAGTGCAACCCAGGTTTGATTGTGGGGTTGGCAGCACCAGCAGTTTGTCCAGTGCTAAACATGTCTGGTGCGTAACATCAGACGTACATGTATGCTTTAGTGTCATACGGAATACCGTCACCGTCATACATGGCTTGTCCCATCCGTCGCTCGCTATAACCATCGGGAGAGCACATGAATGGAATACGAGGCGTGGCTACCAGACGCCCAATTTCTTTTTTTTTTTTTTTGTGTGTTGGCAGTCGTCGTGTGACAACACCCCCTGACTCTTTTTCACCAACCTTCTCCCTCTCAGCGGCCCCGGACACAATTGTAGACAAGTCACTGAAACGTAACTGCACATATGGAGAATCTACCGACAAATTGACCATGGCAAGAAATATACCACTTCAAGAGTATCAATAGCAACTTGATGTAAAATGAGACAAGAGTCTAAGGAGGGCATTGGTGTATCTATCAATAAGGTTTGATCGGTACAACTTTCATCATCTATATCATCTGTGCGCGTTGTCCAGCTTTTAATCTCGACGATAGAAGCATTGGGCTCCTTGCAATCGATCCCCCTTCGACCGCCGACCAACGGTTTTCTTTTTTCGGGATATTGAACAGAAGACACAGACTTGTCGGTCAGTTACAACGCAGCATGCAAGCCGTACTCCGTTCGTGGAAAACGTGGCTTGTTGTTTGCCTTTATGGCTTTGTGAGTCTCAACGGATTCGACGACAGAACCAATGACAGTCGATCGGCTGCGATCAATGGCCTAGATGGAGACGATGTTGGCAGGCGGATCGTTGGGGGGTGGCCGACATCTAGATTCTAGGGTCTGGGGTAAATGTTGCCAATCAAGATTCATTGACTAGAGTTCCCCAGTCGGGGGGATCAAAGTCGTATACGGAGTACAAAGCACTTCGATTTCAAGAAGCTTTTAAACATCGTCAAAGGCTCAGAAATTATTAAGTTTGCTCTCCATATGAAACAATCTAGACAATCTTTCAACATCGTTGGCTTCATCAGACCATGTTTCACCATGGAAATCCTCCACGCCTAACCCGTCCCCACACACATTATGACAGATTTGTTCGCCGAAGACGGCTATTGGCGAGGCCACATCATTGTACGCTGGGACCTTCGCACCGTTCTTAGATGCCCAAGAATCCCACGATTTGTCCAAACTTGTCTCCATAGACGCAGCGGCAACCGCCGCGGCCATCCAATTCTTCTTCACGTGTCAAACTGGCCTGGCACAGGTCGTGGTCTCGCTCGCCTTGTTGAGCAACATGGCATATGTAAGCTCTTCACCTTCTACACTAGACTCGAGAAACTCAACGACCTGGAAGAACCTGTTGGTCCCAGGCGCGCCAGGGGCGTAGAAGATGGCGGGAAGCCAGGCGAACGAACTGGGCCGAGAGGAGAGCCGCTGCATCCCACTTTGGAAGCGGTCACTATTCAGCGGTGGTGATAGTTGGTACGTCTGTTTCCACTCTTCTGTGATTCATCTTTGTCTCTAACAAGGTCAATGGGCGCCGGACAGGCCGGTATAACGGCAGAAGCAAGTCTGAAAATTGCTCGATATCGAGACACTGCTTATTGACCAAAATGACCTTGAAGGAGATGACTGGCGCAAGCGATACCATCAACTACTTCTCCGCGATGCAGTCCGGTACGACCACATGCCGTACCTCAACTTCCCCAACCACTGGCCTGTCAGTACAAAGGACAAAATTAGCACAGTTTTTCGAATCTTACGCTACACTACTCGAATCCAATGTGTGGAAAAAGACTTGGATGGTCCCACACCCAGTGGGATTCGTCTAAATGCACGAGGACAGTAGTCGTCAACCGCATCCTCGCCGGCGGCACCAGCGAGATCCGCAAATTCCACCCTCGTCACATCATCCAGGCAACAGGCCACTCCGCCAAGAAGAACCAGCCTACTATTGCGGGCCAGGATAGCTTCACAGGCCTGTTGTATCACCCTTCCAAGTTCCCCGGTGCGCAGTCCAGCTCGGCGGAGAAAAGAGCCGTCGTTGTGAGATCATGGAATCCCGCCCCACGACATTGCACAAGGCTACATCGAGAAGGGATACGACACCACCGTTATGCAGCGTTCCACCACGCACGTCGTCTCGTCCAAGTGAATTATAGATATTACGCTACGCGGGATATACTCTGAAAACGGGCCCCTGATGGATGATGCGGACATGCTCATGCACAGACTGCCAGCCCCCGTTCTGAAAGCCGTAGAAATTGCCATGGCGGCACGACGGGCGGAGCACGACAAGCACCTGCTCGATAGTCTCGCAAAGGCGGGCGTCAGGGGGCGTCAGGGGCCCGGCAGTGCAGGTCTTTTCTTCGAATGCTTCTGACGCGGGGTAGGCTACTATATTGACGTCGGGGCATCTGAGTTGATTGCTGAAGGCAAGCTAAAAGTGAAGCGGGCAGGAAATCGACCAGACATTACCACCTGTCATTCGTTTTAGTGATGGCTCAGAGCTGGAAGCTGACGAGGTTGTGTTTGCAACGGGCTATCAGAATATGCAGATACAGACGCGAATCATGTTTGGCAATGACGAGGCGGACAAGGTTGGCGATGTGTGGGCGAATCAACGAAGAGGGCGAGACGAGGACTATCTGGCAGAAGAGTGGACATCCCGCGTTTTGTTTTCATGGCGGAAATTTGGTTATGCCGGTATCTCGATACTTTTAGCATTGCAAATCAAGGATTTGGAGGGGGCATTGTATCAGTATGGCGATATCTCATCAAAGCTCGCCTTAGCCAGATATCTAATTATGAGATGGCTGTTGTTATGTTCCTTGAACCCTCTTTCTGCCCGTCTCTTTCTAAATGTACACTGGTGATTCGGGTGAAGATGTAGTACTCGTGACATACCAGCAGAAGTCTGAGCTAAGATTCCTCGAAACAAGAATATCGTCAAACATTTGCGTGTCCTTGCCCCGCGCTAAGTCGTCAGCATGATGTCGTTGTATTTACACAAATAGCCAAAGGAGCGCCCCTGAGTATCCATCATCATCATGTATCGTTCAAAACATTCCACGTATTCATATCATTCAGCCATGAGAAGTCATCCACCGTGAATGTCAAGTCACGGATATCGAGGTCCGGAAAGTGCGAAAACGACTGGTCTTGCTGGACTGGGGGTTGTAGTATACGGCTGGCGTGTGGAGCGGATGAATGCATTGGTGACACAGTGACATCAAAATGGGCCGAGGAATCCGTTGTAGAAGCACCACCATTTAGAATCTTGGACGACAAAATTTGTAGTGCTGCAACGCACCGCCGAGCTGATGTACTGACATGTTCGTGGGCCTGTAGCACCTTCATGACTTCGCTCCAAGCCTGGTTGATATCTTGCAAATTAATTATGTCTGTTCGCAACTTAGCAGCGATAAGGACGGTGGCAGCGGAGAAAAGATAATAGACTCGGTACCACCAGGCGGGAAGGAGTCCCACAGTTCCGTCGTAGGCCTGGTACTTGAGGAGCAGAGAGATGATACTTCGGGCTATCTCCACGCAATATATCGTGCATTGCTGCATTACGCGGGATTGCAGACTGTCTGGTGGTCGAGTAGCGCCGACTCCGAATCCTGAGGGTGGCAAGCAAACACGTGCAACGACAGGGCGGAGAAGAAGCATTCGAGCGTGAAGAAATCTATCACAATTAGTCAGCCGAATGAGATGTGTTTGTTATTCCAGATGCAAATTATGAGTGTAAATGTACCGTATGTGCAGAATAACGGCCTGGCGATGCGACACGTCATTGTTCGCCACATCAGCGTCGCTCAATACTAAAAACTTGGGAAGGCTTTCTTCCCATTTCATCATGGCCGAGTCCAATTGCATGACCGCGGCAAGGTCTTCATCTTTCCTATCATCGTGAATCGTAGAACGAGGCTGCGATCCAGGTTCGGAATATAAATCAAGAAGCACTCGGTGAGTAATTTCGTAGAGCTCTACAGACTTAACAAAAAAAGAACCCTCCGTCAGACGCCCATAATCGTTTGGCTTGGCATTTGAAGAAGTCAGTGGGAGCGGAACAGCGGATGCAAGGTTCCGTGATATCATGGCAGGGCGCCCATGAGTTAGAGATACCATACTAAAGCCAGAGTAAGCATTCAGGAGTGTCAGGCGGAACCGGTCAAAGCTGCTTACCGGTCCATAAGCACGCAACCATGCCATATCCTCCGAAGAAGTTCACGCTGGCTTGTGGTTGGCTGTAGAGCTGATGTCTCAGGTAGATGCAGGCCTAGACTCTGAGCGACTCTCACGGCAGATCCCACAATCATCCATGTTTGATGCGGAAGACTCGTGCTCTGCAGATACTGGCTCATGAGAAGCAGATACTGCACGAGCTCCAATGACCCCGAATCCCAAAATGTCAGGTCCAGTAGGTCTTTGGCACGTTTGAAATACACATCGCTTGTCTCGTCTCTGTTTTCGGGTTCCATGGACTCAACCAGCTGAGTAGCCAGGGCAAAAATAATGTTCAACGTCGCAACGAAAATAACTTCGTCAGTGTCAATTGGTGTTCCAGCAAAAAGATTGGCATAGTTTTGCTCCCATTTGCGCCGGTCCAAAAACGGATACAGTGGATCAACGTAGAACCAATATACATTCATCAAATGATCCGCCTGTCGACGAGGCGGCAAGACCTTGTTGGCACTATTGTGCATGCCCGTTCGCCTAGGTGCACTGAGGTTTCCAACTCCGAGGCTCAGACCAGAACGAGGGGATTTCGGCTGAGCCTGGCCGAGGCGATTGGCAACGGCAGCCTTGATCTGGGAAGTAAAGGAGCCAGCACTGCTGCTTCCGAAAAACTCTCCGGTGCTAACACCGTCATCGACAACGGCGGTCATGGAATCAATAGCGGAGGGGCTGGCGTCTGGAGCCCGAACAGATCCAGCATCCGAGAGCGCAGCATTCCTTTTGTGCCGAGGGACGATATGTTTGACGTCGGCAGTGCTCTTGCTGGGAGATGGACTCGGTAGCACAGGCCGGAACGTATCACCACCGGGCGGGACATGATGATTGGTGAGATTGCTTACTTGGGATGGATGAGGCTGCTGCAGTGGCTCATTCTTCGCCGGCGGCCAGTCTGTATAGGTTGATGGCAATGCATCTTTGTGAGGCGCGGCGGGCGTACCATCGCTGTTACTGTACCGGCAGTGATCTTTTTGGCCAAATCTCTTGGAGCAGTTGCCGCAAGCTATTGTTGGGTAAGAGTATTGATTAATGAAACTGGTCTGCAGAATATGTGAAACGGAGAGGTCATCGGAATGTGGCAATATATCATGCTTCGGGAATCGGAAGGCATGTGGTTGGAAGATGGCTGCTCACCGGGTCGTGCGCCGTCACACTTGACCTTTCGGCCGCGGCAAGTGTCGCAGGCAACATCGATCTTCAGTCTTTTAGGCCGACGTGGGCCAGAAAACAAGGGAGCTCCAGTTGGAAGATGAGTATCCATTATCCGACCAGAGCAGAGATGGTCACACAGCTTATCCCTCGGCTTGGGCGCCTGTGCCTACTAAGGCACGGGGCTGGGGGATGGAGTCCAGTCCCGCCCGTGGTTACAACTGAGCTTCGGGAGCGTTGACTCGTGGAGGTAGACGTTCGGAACAGTTTGTACAAGAAAGAGAGTGACACGGTGATCGTATATCTCAATTTTTTTAGATGAGATCTCGCGGCAAAAAAGAAACGACAGGCCCTGGGGACTGGCAATATGACGGCAATATGAATTGGGATCTTGCGACTGGCGTCTGGAGGACTCGGTACAGCCGGGATGTATAGCTGGACAGATGGCCGCCGACTGGATTCACAGCGAGCCAACAGCGCGTCACTCAATCGATCGGCAGCGGCTATGCTTGGGGCGTATCCTGGGGTTACGAGCTCGAGTGTTTGATTGTTCCGAAGCCGCACCCACAATCGTGACAATGGTAATCAATGATGGGTTGCAGGGTTGCGAAGTTAACGGTAGGACCAGTTGACGCCTGGCTCGTTCCTTCCCACTCTTACTGTTCTCCACCTGCCATAACTGGCAAAGCAGCTAAAGTTAATAAGACGACCTGAAGTGTTGATCTGGGAGAGCATTCACAGATCCAGCTTTCTACCTACATTACTTATGCAATCTCAGGCTGTATAATAGGTTTGTATGTTCCTGTATCTTCAACCTCGCAACGTTGATCAGGCCAAGACACGTCGTAAACGTTAAAGCGCGTGTCCAAAATTTGCACTCTTGACCACCTCAAGCAATCGCCTCGGCCTGGTATTCATGCGATTGCTGGTGGTCGCCATCATCCTTTTCGCGTCTGTTTGGCTTGTACACAATTGACAACAATAAAATCCGCTGGCTGCAGGGTGAGTCTACCGCTATTACAGCTGCCTATCTGTCGTTCAACCCAGCAGCTATAGAGACGATAAAGACAAACCAACATTCGCCGTGGTACTGACAAGCTTGACAAATTGATGGGTCTGACAATTGAAAATATATGGGATTCAAGCTATTAGGACTACATACCGCTTGATATGTGATGTGAGGCTCCTTACGGCGAATACCGTAACTGGCCTCCACCTTGTCATACTATTTCGCCATTGTGTGTGTGAGGCTTTGGTATGCACAGCCCGTTAATACCAGACTGTGCCAGAATATCACTCACATTCCACTATTGTACTTTAAGGAGAATAACATGTGCTTGAGCTCTACACTCCCTCAGCAGTGTAACCTGCCGTATACTGAAGTTGACGGCTACACGGTGCACCTGGCTGTCGCGCTACGGTCGCATTACTGTGAATACAGATCAAGTACTAGTTTGAAATACCCTCTTAGCCATCGAGAGAACGGTCCGAGGCCGATCCGACAACATTCCCGTTCCGAGAGCTATGGCCCAACTTCCAGATCCACCGCAGCCTCAACCCCATGCAATCCCGAACTACCGCCCCGAATGGCTGGAAACTCTTATCCCGAACCAACACCAAGACTTAAAAGAAGCGCGTGTGTGCTAGGAGGTCGTCCAAGGAAGTTTTCTAGAATTCGGCGTTGGTTTTGGCTAGCTCCGTAGTTCAGGATCCCATTTCGGAATCTATCCCAAGCTTCGTTCCTGAAGGGATCGCCGGCAAAGGTAGAATCAAACAAGTCTGCAGCAATAACTCGTGCGCTAATTGTCTGTCGTCAATATATTGATGAAGACCTCATGTATGACTTCGGAACCACAACACGTAGCCATAGTAAGTCGCATCGTATCCCGACATGAGGTGCGTGCAAAAGGTGTACGGAAAGGATGCCTCTGGTCTTCGATTGAAGTGGCACTCTTCATCTATTCCCAAGTCGATATCAGCCGGATCTATTTTAAGCAGTGCGTCGCGGCTTTAGGAGTTGCGAATGGCTAGATCAAAGGATGTTAACGCTCTACCCAGTTTATAAGCATGGAGAAGTCGAACCCGATACACCATGCGTACAGTTCGCTTATACACGCGTCAAGTGTGACTTCTTGTCGCTGCTCGAGTTTCGGGTCTATCAATTCATCTGGAATACTTTGCGGCGGGGCTGGCAAATTGGGGTGTTCTTGGACCCAGGCATCCGTATACGTCTTGTCTAAATTCTAGTGGCAGCTGACTTTGATGAGGACATTTTTCATCCATGACCACTGTTCGAGCATGCTGACAATGCCTTCGCCAAACTCTACGCTGCATCCGAAAGCGTGTACCTTGATAAATTCGTGTCTACTCAAGTGGTCATGCATGCAGTGACCGAGTTCTTAATCCGGTGTTAGTTGATTCGACGCGGTATTCGGTATCCCTCGGAGATGCTTGTACCGTGAAAGACCATCATCACTTGTGCGTGAGTTGGAATTACGAGATTATGTATACCTGACGGTGAAAAGGTGCACATAAACGTCTTCTCTGGGCACACTCGATGGCCGTCCGCGTCTTCGTAGCACTGTGCGGTTTTTAGCAAATTGTCTTTCATACCTAAGGTCACCATGTCATCATACCGGTTGGAGATTAACGCATTGATTTCCCTTGTACTTGTTCCGCCTTTACCCTGATCCCCTCGTGCTTGATGTGTCTTTCTTCGTCAAGGAGTCGATCATAATATAGTTTGTCAAAGGACTCTACCGTGACCTGCTTCAAGTTGAACGCCAAGGCCCTTCTCAACCAACACCTCTTTCTTTTTGCTCAGGGCACGGTCAAATCTACTTCTATACAGTGGAAGTAAGTCTTGCATCAGGGCAGCAATGGTACTCTCTACCCATGTTACTAATTCAGCGATTCTAAAGGGTAGTCGGTATTCGGCATGGCTATTATACCGAAGCAGTCAGGCATTTTCATCACGCAGCAAGACGATTTCTCTGAATAGAGGTCATTTTTCTCAAGTCTCTGCCATCACCCAGTTGGATGCGTTTCCTTGTCTCGGGGTCCTGAGCATATCGTAATGGTGTCAAACAATTGTCCACTCGCAACTTGACTCGTCGTTTGCCGCTATCGTGCCGGGGGAAGCCTTTTGGTGCTTTGTCGGGCAGGCCAGCAAGTTGCTCTGCCGTGAAGAGTATGTCCACTGGAACATATTCTCGAATGTTTCGATTGAATTCAGCGCACAGCTCTTCGATCTTGGAGCTCCAATTACGCCAAGTTCGGCTGTCGTTGCCGTGCAGCAACCCATACCCACATTGCTGGTTGCGTAAGAGCGTTCGATCGAGAAGCCAGCTGGACTCAGAATCCAGCAACATGTTACCATTGTTGACAGATTGTATGAGCTGAAATAAGTCCGGTCTCTCTAATACTGTACTTGCATATTCGGGCCAGTGTTGAGTCTCTGCATCGGAAGACGCGTAGCGAAGAGCAGATATAATTGCTCTTTCCCCCGATTGTTTATTTTCCAATTTTGCAATGGGGAGTAGGACATTGGCAAATGTTGCATCAAAGGGCTCAACACTATTGACTATGGCATCGACGGTTCTGTGGTGTTCCATTACAAGACGTTGAGCAGCGGGGAGAATGTCTTCTCTTGGGGCGAACTAAGGGGCAATTGGGGGTATCTTGGAGACATGATGCTCAATGAGTTCTTGCTTCCCGTTTGGGATGCGTTGCGCGCGTAATCGTTGGGTCGAAGAGGCAAAACAAATCCGAGGTGCGTCATTAATTGAAGCGTCAAGTGGTGGACGAGTTCACGTGGCATTGTCTCGATCCAAATGTGGTAATTTGGCTATTTGTGGATTAAGCTGCAGTGCAAATCAGCTGCAAAGAAGGGGTCGAGTTGAAGCGCTTCATCGCTTAACCCGTCAACATGTCTGGTCCGTTTATCAATGCCTCAAAAAGCAGGGTTGGCCTTCTGCCAGCTGCATACTGAAGTACTTGACTTGTCAGTTGGTAATTGGCACAGCGGGGTTCGGGTGCCCAGAGCCTAGGTGAGCGGCTGGTGAAGCCAGTGTCACCGCGAGGACACAAGAGGTGTTGGGGAGAAAAGTGGACTCAGTCACGTTACATGGTGGAAAGAGGGGTAATACTACTGGGAACACTTTAGGTAGAAATGAGGAAGAAGAATAGTAATTAATACAACTAATGCTATAAATTATTATATAGTTTTAGTGATAAGACTAGGACCTTATAATTCTAGTACCTTTCTTTATTTCTTTCTTTCTTAACTTAATATAAGTGCTAAACGCCTAATAAAGCTATACGAATAAGCCCTTATTATTAGACGAATATTACAGAGCTTACTAATGCTACGAAATGAATTAATTCTTATAAGAACTTAAGATTATAATATTAAGACTTTAATAAAGCTTAGAACTAATTACAAAAGATTACTAGACTTACACGAAGCTAAGAATAATACGAACGAACCTTTACTTTACATAAAGGAGGGAACGATACGAATAAACCTTTACGAGAAATTAAGACTACGAGATTAAGATTATAAAGGAGGCTAGAACTATTTATAAAAGATTACACGAACTATAAGGCGTAAAATAGTCTTAATACGAATAAAACGGGAGGAGAACTTAATATTATAGCATTAAGATTACGGAGAAGTTATAGAATAATACTTACACTTTAGGAGACTACAGGAGCCTAAAGAAGGTAATTAAATAAAGGCTAGATATACGCGGATAAATAATCTAAACTTCTAATTTTAAGGGAGCCCTAAAACACCTTCTAAACACCTAAAAAGGGATATAAAGAGGTTTATTTTCTATGGTTTTCTATAGTTATAAACTTAAACGATTTAAAAGCCTTTAAATAATAGCTAGATACGCTATAATATAGCTTTACTTTACTAGACTTTAAAGAAGTCCTAAAACCTACGCTAAATGCTTAGAGAATAGAGTAGTAATCCCTATTCCTAGAACTATAGACTTAACGAAATTAAAAGAGATTAAATGTGTTAACTAGGCGCCTATAAATAAACTAGAATACACGATTATTACTTCTCTTTTTTTAGAGGGTATAAAAAGACCCTTAAAGCTTTTAATAGAACTTTAAAGACGCCTATTCTTTTATTAAAGAATTACACGAGATATCTTCTTATAGAAGTTATATAAGACTAGAAAACTATAAGCACCTATTCGTTTTACGATATATTAGGATATGGTAGTAAGGCTAGTAATGTATTAGATTTATAGAAATAATTAATAAACCACGAAACTAATTCCTAGAAACCTATACTAATAGCACCTTATAAAATAGCAGGACTAGTAGTAGGTATACCTACTTCCCTATTATATAATCTCGCGATTATAGTTAAGTGTAGGCTTAAAGTTCTAGCTAGGTAGAAGTGGGGCGGGGAGCTACTAAATACTAGTAGATACGAGATTATTCTTTTAGTTTTTAAGGCCGCTTTATAACCCTACTTTAAAGCGAGAAATCTTAGTTTTTATACGCGAGCACACTATACTTAATACTAGAGAGCGTATAAACCACTTTACCCTATTAATCTCTTATTAAACTTATTTAATTAAATAAGGAGTATTAGGTATAAACTATAAGAGTTACGTTATAGGAACGCGAGATTAATTAAACTTGGCTAAATTAGGTATTATAAGAAATTTATAGAGAAGGTAATAGTAATTAAGATACTACCTACTATTAATAAAAAGAGTAATTAAAAGCAAGACTAAAATAAAAGAAAAGGGTTTCTTCCCCTAGGGAATTTATTTTTAAAAAATTTTTATCTATTAATCTATTTACCTATAAGAAATAAGAGGCGCGATAGATTAACTAAAGGTTTAGCCTTAATTTTGCCTTTATTATAACTTTTCCTAGCTTATAAGCTACTTTCTATTATTGCTTAAATAGACACGCTTATATTTATTAGACTTCTTCTATTAAACTCTTATTACTAGCTTATAGTAGTATAATAATACTTAAATACTCTTTTTCCTTTTAGTCTTCTAAAAGCTAATATTAGCTTAAAGACATTTAAAAGACCTTAGAGTTTAACCTTTCCCCTTATTATATTAAGCTAATCTAGAACTATTAGACTTAAACTTAAACTCTAAACTTAACTCTATGCTTTTATTTATAAAAGATCTCTCCCCTAATTCTATATACCTATTAAAGGACGTTTTACCTTTATTCCCACGTTTATTAATTAGTTTAAACTTAAAAGAAGAGAAGACTAAAGAACTACCCTTATTTCTACTACTAAGAATTATAGACCCTTTAGGCTCTTATTCTATAAGGGAAGTAGGAGGAATTTTATTTACTAGATACCCTAAAGATAGTCTAGCCTAAGATTACGTTAATTACTATAATACTATAGTAGTATTAGTAAGAGTGCTAAAATACGTAGACACTTTAGCTCGGGTATATTTCATATAAGGTCTAAGGGGAAGAGTAGTAGCGTGGTATAAGGACTTAAACTATAAGAATAGAAGATAAAACGCGCTTTTAGCGAAGTTTATTAAGAAGTTTTTAGACCTTAACCTATATTTAAAGGTAGCTACGAAATAAAAGGTGTTTTATTTTACTAGGGAAAAGGGAGAGTTACTAATAGCTTACATTTAAAGAGCGGAGAACTTAATAATAAAGGTAAAGATAAACGTGAGATAGATACTACTTATTAACTTTATTACTTATTTAGTACATAAAGAAGTAAACGCTTAGCTTTAAAAGCAAGTGTTAAATAAGCTATTTACTTTAAATAAGTGGATATAAGGGATAGCTATTAAAGGTTTAACGATAGCGAATCTTAAGATTATTCTTTATAATTATCGCTTATTTACCTTAAAAAAGATTATAAGATAATATAGGGAATTAACCCTAGTAATAAGTATAGACCTAATTCGCGTATTAATAGACTATTAAACGAAACGGGATAAGTAGTAGGCTAAATAGTAAGTAAAAAGGGATGAGAAAATATTTAAACTTATTAAGCAATTAAAAGCATTTAAGGTTTAAATAAACCTAAAATTATTAAGACTATACAAATAGTATAAAAGGCTTAACTATTACACTTAGAACTTAGATAGGTAAATAGAAGGTAATTACGTAAACTCTTTCCACGTTAATAATAATTTAAACCTAAGAAATAAGGCTCTAATATTACTAGCTCTCTCTCCTAAAAATAACGCGTAAAGAGACCTAGATTATTTTTAGTATTTCTCTTATAAGGAGTGGGGATATATAGGATATAGCTATAAAAATAAGAATAAATACTTACCTAAAAAGTTTAAAGAAAGACGGGAGTTATAGCAATAAAATGCTTAATAAATAAGAAGAAATGAACGCTAGGAGCTAAATATAAGGCTATAATTAAACTACGTAGGAGATTTAAGATAAAGGTATTAAGAGATAATTCTACTATTAGAATATACGCTTAAAGAACTAATAATATCGTGGTTATTTTAAACTTATATAACCGATTTATAAAGTTATAAATCCCCTTAGGTAAAGGAGATAAATAAAAGGATAAAGAGTATAAACGCGGCTATAAAGAATAAGAGTAAAGCTAAGAAGGTTTCTAATCCCTAGAGACTATTAGGTAAGGTAGTAAAACCATCTTAAAAACCTAAAGTTTATTTTAATAATTAAACTTAAGTGTAACGGTAGCTTAGGTTCTAAGGCATAGTAGGTCTATTTCTTAGGAAGTAAGTTAGGTTAAATGCTACGGAGTAGCTTTTAAGTAGTATTAAAATAAGGCTATTAAGAGTATAACTCTTAATAGTAAGACTATTACTTAGATTAATTAATAAAGAACTAGACTATTTAACTATAGGAATACTTTCTCCTTAAGTATTCGTTTATCTCTCTATTATAGTCCTAGATTAATTAGCTTAACTATTAATCCCTTTAAACCTTAATTAACTAGCTCGAAGTTCGGTTAATTTAATCCTCTTTAATTAATGTGTTTAAATATTAACCTCTTTAATCGCCTCTTAGGTTACGTGGCTAGTCACGTGCCTCTACCTTCTTCTTATATCTACGGGTCGTGCCTATCCTAGCTAGTGCGGTCCCGTCTCGTGTCTTATATAATGTTATTCGTAATATTATACCCCTTCTCTATTAGTCTTATTCTTAAGGCTATTAAAACAGGCTAGCTTAAGTGTTATGCGTTTTCTTCCTCCTATTATTATATGCTATTATATTAACTAACCGTGTCTTAAAATAGCGGTTTAAAGCTTCGTTTACTTCTTCCCTTCGCTAAAATAACCTTCTTTCTACGATAATTAATAATCCGTCTTTATCCTTTATAAAGGCTTACGCTCGCTACGCCTATTTAGGACTTCCCTAATATAAAGCCTTCGTTTCTAATTTAAGTTATTATGTAAAGTGTATAGTAGATAAGTAAGGGAATTATAATATTACGGGGGTAACCCCTTAATAGCTTCGTAGTATCGCGAATTAATATTATAAGCTTAAGAGAGAGCTTAAAGAAGCTAAGAAGCGTGCCTTAGCTAAGAATTAAAAGGTCTTACGTTTACGAAAATAAAAGAAATTATAGTTTAAGAAAATAATACGTGCGGTTACGCGTAATATTAATAACGTTAAAGAGTTAAAACGTGTGAAACGTGAGAAAGCGAAATAGCTTTAAAAAACCATAGGGGTCCTTTTTACTCCTTCTAAGAATCTGAATTCTATTTTAGTTCGTTCCTTAAATACCGAATTTAATATTAAGTTATTAGATAATGCTTAAGAGATTAATTGGGATGCGTTTCTTAGGAATGAAACTATTCAAGTAACGTCGAGTAATTCGTAAGATTTTTAGCTGGTTTCTAGGTGTTTTTAAAGTTTAAATATCCCTTTTATTTAACGAGATAATAATAATTCTTTATATCTCCCCGTGCTTTAAGCAGAGCTCTTACGGATATAGTAAATACAAGTGTATTGTGTATTGTATTTTGTATTGTATTGTATTTTCGTGTATTGTATTTAAATACAATACATTACATTCTTAAAATACCTATAAATGTATTATTAGGGAAAAACGCTAGTAAATTTTTTACTTGTATATATAAGGCTAATTATAAGGCTTATAAGAAATATTTTTATATTATTAAATAGAGCTATTTTAGTCCTTTAAAATGCATTAATTTATATTATTATAAGTTATATAATAAGAGAGTTATTTATATTTTTATTATTTAAAATATATTATTAAAAATTTAAAATATAAAGTTTAAACTTTAAATATATAAATTTTATAAAATTAAATACTTTAAAGCTATTAACGCGTTAATTAATTATATTACTTAATTATTATTATTTTTAAGTCCTTTTTTCTTAATTTATATAGTATTAAACTTAAATTTTTAAGCTTTATTATTTAATATCTTAATAATTATTAAAAATATAATAGTAAATAATATATTATTATAAACCTTAAAACTATATTAATATAATACTATTTTTTATATAATTAATTCTTAATAATATATCTAAAAATATACTATAAAAAGACTTAAGAGTAAATGTTAAATTTAAAAAAATATAAATGCAAGTAACTTTTTAAATATATAACTTATAATATTAATATAAATATCTTTATAAAGCTAAAGTTCTTCTTATTATTATAAAATTCAAAAAAAATATTAAAAGCTTTATTTTATACTAATATAAAGCTATTATGCATCATAAATATCACTATCTTCCTCTTCTTCCCTATTTTTAGTACTATTTACAAATTTAACTTTAGAAATAGCTTTATTACTACCAGAAAAAGCTGAATTTTCATCTGATTCAGATTTTTCTGAATCTAAGCTAGAATAAGAGAATAAATTATAATATTTCTTTGTTTTAACTCGTTTTTCCTTATTTTTAGCCCAGTTTTTTAATAATAAAATTTTTCGAATATTAGAATGCATTAAAGAGGTTCTTCGCTTACTAATCACGTTACCTCCTTGGTTAAAATTCCCTTCTATAGCTCCTGAAGTAGCTGGAATAGCTAAATATTTTCGTGCTATTATTAAAAGAATCGGAAAAGCTTTAATAGAATTAGCCCACCAAATAAATATATCTTCCTATTAAAAGTTAGTGTTTATTTTTATATAATTAAGCTTATAAATGTTAAAAATACCTCATCATCTTCTAAATTAAGCTTATAATAACTAGAAATCTCGTTTTTTCTAGTTTCTTTAATAGCTTTATTTTTTTGCTTAGGAAATAAGTCATTAAATAAACTAGGCTTTAATTTAGGCCTAGGATCTTTATAAGATGTTAATTTCTTAGCTGGTTGTTGTAAATCGATTATTACTCGATTATTTAAATTAGAACTAGAAGAAGAATCTTCTTCTATTTCTATATTTGGAATAAGCTTATTTTTAGGGTCTTTTATATATAATTTATATGTTCTAAGATATAATTAGTTATAAAATATTAAAAAAAAGGTTATTTTTAATAATTATTTATACTTACTCTTAATATTCTGTTTTTAAATCATTTAATAATAAATGTAAAGTAGTTGAATTTATATTAAATCGAGTTTTAACCGTTTCAATATTAAATCTAGGGTCTAATATAGCAGCAAATAAATAAGGCTTCCAAAAACTATAATTACTATTAATATCTTTTGGAAAATAGTAATTTAGTTTCTTTAAACCTATATTTAAAGCTGAAATAAAAGCTCTAGCTAACGGATTATAAGCGGTTTTCTATAAATAAGTTAGAATAGTTATTATTTTAATATAAAAAGTTTAAAAATATAAAAAACTTACGTTTTTAAGCTAACTTTCTTGATCTTTTAATATATTTTCAAGAAGAAAGTATATTTTAAAGATATAAAAAGATACTAAGCTTATAGTATTATAAGCCTGGCTTTGTAATTTCTTTGTAGGCTCATTAAAAACCTCTAAAATGCTTGATAAAGTCTCTAAATCAAGCTATTCTTGCGTTGTTAAATTAGCATCTTTAAAAGCTGCTATATTTGTAACGTTTTGTAATAATATAATAGCTTTTTTAAGTATAATAGTCGTATTTATCATTCTAAAAGTTGAATTCCATCTTGTTGCGTTTGCTAAGTTAAGTAAAAATAGTTAGTAATAATTATTAATAGTTTTAAATAGATTTTTAAGGTTTTAATAGAAATAAAAGCTATTAAATATATTATATAACTTACCTAATGGTATTTTTGTAATATTATTATTTTTAGCTATAAAGCCCTTAGATTTAGCTTCTTTTAAAGCTTTAATCCATTGAGAATAAAGTTGTTGGTTATTTTTAAGAAGAATTGCTACTTTTTTAACTTTTCCAATAATTCCTATATAATAATTAGCTTAAAATATATATAAATATAATGAAAAAAAACTTAAAATACCTGGAAGTAAATTAGAAAATTGTTTTTGTTTTTCAGAAGATAATTGGTTAAATTCTTCTGTTGAAAAGTATAAAAGCTCGCTATTTTTGTATTTTTCGATATTTTCGGATGTTGTTGATTCGGTAATAAACGTAGATATAATATCTTTAGCAATAATATTTAAAATATGAGCTGTACAACGAATATCGAAAGGTTTTAGGTTTTTTTCCGTATAAAAGTTTAAAAAAGAGGTAAGAAAAGTGTTATTATTAGAGCCGTTATCTCTAGTAAAACTATAATTTAAAATAAGTAAATAAAATATCATAAAATATCATAAAGTATCATAAAATAACCTTATAATTAACTTACCTTAATATTTTTTCTGGTTTTATATTATATTCTAATAATAATTGATTAAAACAAAGATTAATAGAACTTCCAGTGTGAGTATTAGGTAAATATTCAAATCCTAAATATAATTAGTTTAAAAAGTTAAATAATAATATAATATATAATAAAAATAATAAACTAACCAATTAAATAGTATTCTAAATCAAATTCAGAGTTTAGCCAATTAGCTATAACTCCTAAATAAGATTTAGAATTAATAGAAGTCCAAATATCAAGTTGAATAGATATATAACCTAATTTATCAACTTGATTTTGAATTATATTAATTATATTCTTCTTTATTTTTAGATATAAAATATCTATATGAGAAAGTATATTTTGATAGTGAAAAAAGCTCGTATCTTGACTAAAATAAGTTAATATTATTAAATATATATTATATTATTAAATATATATTATATTATTAAATATATAATATAATATTATAAACTTACTTATTATAATAGCTTATTAGCTTTTTAAAGCTTTTACTAGTAATAGTAGTAAAAGATAGGTTATTTTGAAGCATAAACTCAATAGCTAGCATAAGAGCAGTATCCTTAGAAAATTCACTAATAATAGTATTATTTCTAGGTCTTTTATTGCCTCTTTTACTGCTAGATATACTAGATTGAGCTGATATTTCGGATAATAAAGGTGATTCCGTAATAATAGGCACTATATATTAATAAATTAGTAATTAATATCTTTAAAATATTATAATATTATATTAATATGTTAAAAGAATAGTTTAAAGATAATAACTTACACGTTAATTTAGAATTTTCTTCGTTTTTTGAGGTTACAATAGAAGGATGTTTTTTTTATAGTGTGTAACACCATTAGAAGACTGAAAACGCTTTGCTTTACTATAAAAAGTAAATAAACAGTCTGGTTGAGTGCAAAAACAATGAATTAGTCTTTCTTTATTAAAATTAATCTCTGATAATCGAAAATCAAAGAGATTATGTTGAAAGATATATGATTTTGAACTAAATTGATAGCCCTCATCATTTTCAGGGTCATTTTGATATCGATTTAGCGTTGGAAGACTCGTAGTAGAGTTATTATTCGTAGATAAATCGGGTTCAGAATCAAAGGGATTTTCAGCCATTTTTAATGATAAATAAGATAGGGTTTTAAGGTAAAAAAAGTAGTCACTATATACCCTAAAAGTAGGGTTATTTAGTGAAAAAAAAAGTTTTATTAAAAGTAAGATATTGGTTGAGTTATAGGTGTTTAAGTGTTGGTGTAGAAAAAGAGAATTCTAAACTTCAAAGAGGGATAACACAGTCAATATATAGAGTTTAGATACAATGAAAGATGTCATGAAAACCTTAAATTTCAGGCATTTTTTTGATGCCTAACTTACCCCTAAAACGTGCATATTCGTACAGAAATCGGTGAAAAATTTGCAAGACAAAATACAACTATTGTGAAACAGTAGAATATACCGGTGTGATTACAATGCATAGAGGGCTTTCTGTTGTGTTACGTTAAGGCGTTTTTTCACCTGAAACATACATATGTATACTACAAGAAGTATTTACATTTTTAAACTTTAAGTTAATATAACTTTAGGAATATTAGACGTATAAAGATGCACCTAGTATGTAAAGATAGAGCTTTTTAAGAGCTATCGATTAGTTCTATTTTTATCTATTTTAGTCTATTATTAGTAGAGATATTCTAGTTTATAGAATGTGGCGTTTTTCCTAAAGCGGGGTAGCTTAAATACTCCACTTTCTTAACACCACTAGATACCGCATATAATATCTCTATAATTATTAATTAAAAGTAAATAAAAATAATATTTTTAAATAGCTAAGATTATAAGCTTTTAAATGATACTAATTTTATAATAAAATTCGTTTTTTTTGTAGAGTTATAATAGATGAAATATATAGTATAATAAAAGTCATAGAATTTATTTTTAATGTATATATATATATATATATTATAATATATATAAGTATATGTAAATATTTTATAATTATAAAATGTATGAATAAATATAAAAAAGCTAAAGAATTTTATAATATATAATTTATATATAATTTATATTATATTAATAAAAATATTTAAAATATAAAGTATAATAAATAATTTAAATTAGTAATAAATAAGAGAAAAATAAAAAAATATATATTATTAAGAATATATTATTATATAATTATCTTATATTATATATATATTTTTATTTATTATTTAATATTATTTTTAAAATAATTAATATATATTATATATTTTTTTAGTTTTTTATATATAATATAAGTAAAAAAAATTATTTAAAAAATATTTACTTAATTTATATAATATAACATCTTTATAAAGCTTAAAAAAAACCTTATTTTTTTATTTATTTTATATAAAAAGTTATATAATATTTTATATTTATTCTATTTTTAAAGTAAAATATTTCATTAATACGTAGACTTTTAAGTATAATTTTTATATTATCATAATGAGAAAAAAATCTATTATTATTATATATTTTTTAAAACTTATTATTATATATCCTAATAATACATTTATAGGTATTTCATTTATGTATTGTATTGTATTATATTACAATACAATACAATACAATACAGCATAGTAAAAAATACAAAAAATACAATACATTTAGAGGTCTGGCTTTAAGTATCCGTTTAACTTTATATTCGTTAGTATCTTTCGTTATAATGTTTATAGCAATTATAAATTCATCTAGTGCTTTCTCTAGTAGTAATATATGAAATATAGGATGGATTCTCATTCCATTTAGTAATAATAGTTCGTAGTTAGTATTTAAGATTTTTCGTTTAATAAGAAATAATCCGATTTTCTTCTAGTTAAGTTTATCGCTAGGTCGTTTTATTTTAATGTTTTTACGAATAAGGTATATTTTATGTCCCTCCTCTAGGATTAGCGCTAGCAATCTCTTTTTATTCGCGTAGTATTTTATTTGGTTTTACAAAAATATCTATTCCTATTATAAGTGTTTTTATATTTCTATTATAGTTACTACATGCGTTATAGCTGCTAGCGCGTTTATATTCTATGTTACATGTATTTTAATAATAGGGTTAAATCCGTAATTTACCTTAAATGGTAATATCTTTATATTATTAATCTTAGAGCTATTATAAGCCTATTATACTAGTGGTAGCTATTCTACCTAATTATTCTATTAGTAGTTAACATAGCTTTACAGATATTATTCGAGTATTTAGTTTAAGATTTCTATTTATTTATTTAATTATAAGTGGAATACCGTTAATAAGCTTTATTTAATCTTTATAGTTTCTATAAGGCATTTCTAAAAGTTTAAGGTAAACAATTTATCGCGATCTAATATAAGCTTTATTAGTAATCCATATTATATAATAACTATTTTAAAGAATATATATACTAAGTCCTTAGTATTACTTAATTTCTTATATAGAATATAGTAAGCGTATTTTATAAGTTTATCTATAATAACTAAAATGCTATTATAAGCTACTCCTATTATAGGTTCTTTTAACTTTAATAGTTTAATAATAAAGTCTATTATAATAGTTTACTATACTCTTTTAGGTAGTAATATTAGTTGTAATTCTTCGTATAGTACGTGTCACGCTAATTTTACTTTATTACACGTGTTATATTTCTTAATAACTTCTTATACTATTTTTCTACTTTCTAGAAAGTTATATGATCTTCTTAGCCTACTAATTGTTTTCCCTATACCCTAATATTCGTGTAATAGGTGCTCGTATATTTTCTTAATAAGCTATTCTTAAAGTGTACTAGGAATATACTGCCGTTTATTATATAAGAAGGTCTTACCTTCCTTAAATAAATGCGTTTTCGTTTTCTAATTATCTAAATAGCTGTTATTATTAATATATAATGCGATTTAATGCATTTATATTTTATCTAGCTTAACTTACTAGGTTATATTAATTTCTTAGGTGCCTAGTATAAGGTTCCTATTCTTAGTAGCGCGTAGTAAGGGTGTATTACTTACTTACTTATTTGATTTTAAGTTCTCTCTTTAGCTAAGCGCGTTTACTCTTCCATTTTTAGATCCTTTATAGTATATAATCTTAAAGTTATAATTTATAAGGGTTTTATACCATCTAATCTATCGTTTATTTAAATCCTTTATAGTTAAGAACGATATAAGATTCTTGTAGTTAATATAAACCTTAATTTAATGCTTTACTCCTATAAGATAATGTCTTTATTCTTTAAAGCACTTAATAATAGCTATAAGTTCTTTATTATGGATCCTATAATTGAGTTTAGGTTTATAGAGTTTCTTTAAGAAGAATATAACTAGGTGTAGTTTTCCTTAATTATCTTATTATTTAAGCTATTCGCTTAGTATAAAGTCTAAGGCGTCTATTTTAAGCTTATAAGGTTTATCCTAATTAGGTGCTTTTAATATAGGTTTTAACGTAACTAAATCTTTTATTTTTTAGAATGCTATAGCTTCTAGTTTATTCTATTAAAAGCTAACTTCTTTTTTTATTAGGTTTATAAGAGGTTATAAAATGTCTTTATATTCGCTTAAGAACTTACGGTAGAAATTTACGAATGCTATAAATCCTTTAACTTCTTTTAGATTCTTTAATATAGGCTATTCCTTAATAGTTTTAATCTTATCTAAGCTTATTTGTATTTCTTCGTGTGTAAGCACCAGAGCATTGACAAAAAAACTACACTACATGTAGTTTTTTAGTGTAGTTTTTAGTGTAGTGTAGTTTTTGTAGTTTTAGTGTAGTTTAACTACACTACAACTACATTTGTAGTGTAATGTGTAATTATAGAGAGAAATTTTTAATTATAAATATAACGTTAATTATAAGACTTATAAGGTTATAATTATTATACCTTAATAAAGCTAATTTAGCTCTTTATAATGCACTAATTTTTATACGTATAGCTTATAAATTAAGCGAGTTATAATAGGTTTAATCTTAGCTAAAAATTAAGATCCACTTTTTTCAAATAAGAGACTAAAAGCTTAATATCTCGCTTAATATCCACATTTTAAGGTTAATTTTTAAAGATTTAAAATCACGTGATTTTTAGCTTTATTTAAATATATAATATGCTTATATAAGCTTTTTTTTAGTAAAACTTTTTTATAATAAAATTTAAAAATAAAAAAGTTAAGTAAGAAATATAAAATCTATTATAATATAAGAAATAATATATATAAAAAGAAAGTATAAAATATTATTTTATATGAGAAATATTAAGGTATTTAAACATATTATTTATAACTTTAATATATTTCTTATAACTTTAATATTTAATATTTTATATTTAAGTTATAGGGTAATATTATAAATATTATTATTTTATAAGATATTTATATATAAATAATAGAAATTTTTAAATTTATTACATTAAATATATTTTACTTATAATAATAATATAAAATAGTACTTGGTTACTTAATATAATTCCCTTATAATTCCCTTTTATTTTATTTTTATTTTATTTTTATTAGTTTTTTAATCCCTGTTTTTAGCTTATTTAAGCTAGCTAATCCCTGCTTACTAATATTAATATTAGTAAGCAAATGTAGCTCTATTTTAGCTTACTAATTATATTAGCTAATAATAGCTTATAAATTAATTAACACTACACATTACACTAATTTTTAAAATGTAATGTAGTGTAGTAAAACTACACTACACTACACTACACTAAAATTCACTAAATACTACAAAACTACACTACTTTCAATGCTCTGGTAAGCACATACCCTAGAAAGTGCATAGTATTCTAGTAAAACTAATATTTTAAGGCTTTAATTAAGAGTTTATTATTCTATAGAGTTTATAATACTTCGTGTACGTGTTATTTATATTCCTTAAGGGTATTTAAATAGATAAGGATATCGTTAAGGTATATAACTATAAATACTCCTAGTTATTTCCGTAAGATTATATCGATTATTCTTTAAAAGGTTACTAGTATATTAGTAAGCCTAAAAGGTATTACTAGATATTTGTAATATCCTTTACTAGTTTAAAATGCTATTATTTACTTATAGCCTTCTTTTATTCGTATAAGGTTATAGGCTCCTTTTAAGTTAAGTATAGTAAACTATTTAGCTTTTTTAACTTTATCTTTAATTTCCGTTATAAGCAGTAACGGGTATTAATTCTTAATTATAATCTTATTTAAGTGTTAGTAATTAATGTATAGTTATAGTTTCCCGTTCTTCTTTAATACCTATAAGATTAAGTATCCTACTAGGGACTCTAATAGTCTTATATATCCCTTCTATAACATGTCCTTTAAATACTCCTTAAGCGCCTTATCTTACTTAAGATTCTAAGAATAAATCTTATTAAACGTTAGTTTAATATTAGACTAGAGTTTAATCTCGTGGTTTTAGCGTAAATACTCTAGTAGTCTTATTTTTAGCTCTCCACTAAATAGCTTACTATACTTTAAGTATTCCTTAAAAATCTCCGTTATCTTAGCTTTAAGCTCTTTAGTAATTACGTATATTCCTAGAGGCCTATTATAGTCTAAATAAGGTGCCCTTTATAGGCCGCTCTTTACTTTATAACCGTATTCTAGTAAATCCTATTAAAGTTAATCGATTCTCTAATTAACTTGTAGATTACTCGCTTATAACTAGGGTATTCTTAATATAATATCGTGTTTTAAGATTACTATAATATCTAATATAACTTAGTGTTTCATGCCTTATTGTAACGGTGGCTTAGGTTCTAAGGCACAGTAGGTCTGTTTCTTAGGAAGTAAGTCAGGTTGAATGCTACAGAGTAGCTTTTTGAGCAGTATCCCAATAAGGCCGTTAAGAGTATAACTCTCAATAGTAAGACTATTGCTTAGATTGATCAATAGAGATCTAGACTATCTGACTATGGGAATACCTCCTCCTTAAGTACTCGTCTATCTCTCTATTGTAGTCCTGGATCGATTTGCTCGACCATCGATCTCTTCGAACCTTGATCGACTGGCTCGAGGTTCGGTCGGTTCGATCCTCCCTGGTCGATGTGTTCGAACATCGACCTCTTCGATCGCCTCTTGGGTCACGTGGCTGGTCACGTGCCCCTGCCTTCTTCTTGTGCCCACGGGTCGTGCCTGTCCTAGCCGGTGCGGTCCCGTCCCGTGTCTTGTGCAGTGTCGTTCGTAACATTATGCCCCTCCTCTGTTGGTCTTGTCCTCAAGGCCATCGAAACAGGCCGGCTTGAGTGTCGTGCGTTTTCTTCCTTCCATCATCATGTGCCATCATGTCGACTAACCGTGTCTCAAAACAGCGGTCTAAAGCTTCGTCTGCTTCTTCCCTTCGCCGGGATAACCTTCTTTCTGCGATAATCAACAATCCGTCTTTGTCCTTTATGAAGGCTTGCGCTCGCTGCGCCCGTATGGGACTTCCCCAATGTGAAGCCTCCGTTTCCGATTCGAGTCGTTGTGTGAAGTGTGTGGTGGACAAGCAAGGGAATTGTGATATTGCGGGGGTGACCCCTCAACAGCTTCGCAGCATCGCGGATCAACATTACAAGCTCGAGAGGGAGCTTGAAGAAGCTGAGGAGCGTGCCTTAGCCGAGAATCAAAAGGTCTTGCGTTTGCGGAAACAAAAGAAATTGTGGTTTGAGAAAATGATGCGTGCGGTTGCGCGTGGTATCGACAACGTCGAAGAGTTGGAACGTGTGGAACGTGAGGAAGCGGAACAGCTTCAAAAGACCACAGGGGTCCTTCCTACTCCTTCCGAGGATCTGGATCCTGTTTTGGTTCGTTCCTTGGATGCCGAATTCAGTATCGAGTCGTTGGACGGTGCTCAGGAGATTGATTGGGATGCGTTCCTTGGGAATGAAACTGTTCAAGCAACGTCGAGCAGTTCGTGAGGTTTCCGGCTGGTTCCCAGGTGTTTTCGGAGTTTGGATATCCCTTCCATTTAACGAGATAATGACGATTCTTTATGTTCCCTCGTGCTTTGAGTATTCGTTCGACTTCGTATTCGTTGGTATCTTCCGTTGTGATGTTGGTAGCGATTGTAGATTCATCTGGTGCTTTCTCTAGTAGCGATATATGAAATATGGGATGGATTCTCATTCCATCTGGTAATGATAGTTCGTAGTTGGTATTCGAGATTTTCCGTTTGATAAGGAATGGTCCGATCTTCTTCCAGTCGAGTTTGTCGCTGGGTCGCTTAGTTTTGATGTTTTTGCGAATGAGGTATACTTTATGTCCCTCCTCTAGGATTGGCGCTGGCAATCTCTTTCTGTCCGCGTAGTGTTTCATTCGGTTCTGCAAAAATATCCATTCCTGTTGCAAGTGTTTCTGTATTTCTGTCATGGTTGCTGCATGCGTTGTAGCTGCTGGCGCGTTCACATTCTGTGTCGCATGTGTCTCGATGATAGGGTCAAATCCGTAATTTGCCCTGAATGGTGACATCTTCATGTTGTCAATCTCAGAGCTATTGTAAGCCCATTGTGCTAGTGGTAGCCATTCTACCCAATCATTCTGTTGGTAGTTGACATAGCTTCGCAGATATTGTTCGAGTATTTGGTTCAAGATTTCTGTTTGCCCATCTGATTGTGGGTGGAATGCCGTTGATAAGCTTTGTTTGATCTTCATGGTCTCCATGAGGCATTTCCAAAAGTTTGAGGTGAACAATTTGTCGCGATCCGATATAAGTTTTGTCGGTAATCCGTGCTGTGCGATAACTGTTTTGAAGAACATATACGCCAAGTCCTTGGTGTTGCTCGATTCCTTGTATGGAATGTAGTAGGCGTATTTTGTGAGTTTGTCCACAATAACTAGGATGCTGTCGTAAGCTACTCCTGTCATGGGTTCTTTTGACTTCGGTAGTTTGACGATGAAGTCCATTGTAACAGTTTGCCATGCTCTTTCAGGTGGTGATATCGGTTGTAATTCTCCGTATGGTGCGTGTCGCGCTGATTTTGCTTTGTTGCACGTGTCGCATTTCTTGATGACTTCTTGTACCATTTTTCTGCTTTCTGGGAAGTCGTACGATCTTCTTAGCCTGCTGATCGTTTTCCCTACACCCTGATGTCCGTGTAGTGGGTGCTCGTGTATTTCCTTGACAAGCTGTTCTTGAAGTGTACTGGGAACATACTGCCGTTCATTGTACAAGAAGGTCTTGCCTTCCTTGGACAGATGCGTTTTCGTTTCCCAATTGTCCAGATAGCTGTCATTATTAATGCATGATGCGATCCGATGCATCCATGTTTCATCTGGCTTGACTTGCCAGGTCATGTTGATTTCTCGGGTGCCTAGCACAAGGTTCCCATCCTTGGTGGCGCGTAGCAAGGGTGCATTACTCACTTGCTCATCCGATTTCAAATCCTCTCTTCGGCTGAGCGCGTCGGCCCTTCCGTTTTCGGATCCTTTACGGTATATGATCTCGAAGTCATAATCCGTGAGGGTTTCATACCATCTGATCTGTCGTTTGTTCAGATCCTTTGTGGTCAAGAACGATGTGAGATTCTTGTGGTCAGTATAGACCTTGATTTGATGCTTTGCTCCTATGAGATAGTGTCTCCATTCTTTGAAGCACTCAATGATAGCCATGAGTTCTTTGTCGTGGATCCCATAATTGAGTTCGGGTCCGTGGAGTTTCTTCGAGAAGAATGCAACTGGGTGCAATCTTCCTTGATCATCTCGTTGTCCAAGCTGTCCGCCTAGTGCAAAGTCTGAGGCGTCCGTTTCAAGCTCATAAGTTTTGTCCTGATCAGGTGCTTTCAACACAGGTTCTGACGTAACTAAATCTTTCATCTTCTGGAATGCTGTGGCTTCTGGTTCGTTCCACTGGAAGCCGACTTCTTTCTTTGTTAGGTTTGTGAGAGGTCGTGAAATGTCTCCATATCCGCTCAAGAACTTGCGGTAGAAGTTCACGAATGCTGTGAATCCTCTGACTTCTTTTAGATTCTTTGGTGTAGGCCATTCCTTGATGGTTTTGATCTTATCCGGGCTCATTCGTATTTCTCCGTGTGTGAGCACGTACCCTAGAAAGTGCACAGTGTTCTGGTGGAACTGGCATTTCGAGGCTTCGACTAAGAGTTTGTTGTCCTGTAGAGTTTGTAGTACCTCATGTACATGTCGTTTGTGTTCCTCAAGGGTATCTGAATAGATGAGGATATCGTCGAGGTATACAACCACAAACACTCCTAGTTGTTTCCGTAAGATCGTATCGATCATTCTTTGAAAGGTTGCTGGTGCGTTGGTAAGCCCGAAAGGCATCACTAGATATTCGTAGTGTCCTCTGCTGGTTCGGAATGCTGTCATCCACTCGTGGCCTTCTTTCATCCGTATGAGGTTATATGCTCCTTTTAAGTCGAGTGTGGTGAACCATTTGGCTTTTCCAACTTTGTCTCTGATTTCCGTCATAAGCGGTAACGGGTATCGATTCTTGATTGTGATCTTATTCAAGTGTCGGTAATCGATGCATGGTCGTAGTTTCCCGTTCTTCTTTGGTACCCACAGGATTGGGTATCCTGCTGGGGACTCTGATGGTCGTATGTATCCCTTTTGTAGCATGTCCTCCAGATACTCCTTGAGCGCCTTGTCTTGCTCAGGGTTCTGAGGATAAATTTTGTTGAACGTTGGTTCAGTACCGGGCTGGAGTCTGATCTCGTGGTCCCAGCGTGAATGCTCCGGTAGTCCTGTTTCTAGCTCTCCGCTGAACAGCTTGCTGTACTGTGAGTATTCCTCGGGAATCTCCGTTGTCTCAGCTTTTGGCTCTCTGGCGATCACATATATTCCTAGAGGCCTGTCGTAGTCCGAATGAGGTGCCCTTCGTAGGCCGCTCTCTGCTTCGTAACCGCATCCTGGTAAATCCCATTGAAGTTGGCCGGTTCTCCAATTGACTCGTGGATTGCTCGCTCGCAACCAGGGTATCCCTAATATAACATCGTGTTTTGAGATCACTGTGATATCCAATGTAACCCGGTGTTTCGTGCCTTGTATGTCGACGAGAAGTTGCGCTACTTCCATGTCGACTACTCCTTGGCTATACTTCACCGCAGTTCCTTCCACAGTCGTGAGTCGGTAGGGCTCGTCTTTGGGTGTCCAAGGCAATCGTAATCTGTTGACGAGATTCGGCGAGATAAAATTTCCTTGTGCTCCGCTATCAATCATTGCCTGGATCCTTTGTCCCATTATAGTCATGTCGATCATGAGGTGTGCTGTGCTGCCGATGTTTGCAGTACATAGAGACCTGTCAGATCTCCGTCGAGGAATCGGTCTTAATTGCGACGACGGCTGTCGTTTCCCGATTTGTTGGTCCTGTCCTCATGTCGTTCTCTAGCGCGTTGTTCTAGGCGCTGTCGTCGGCGGTTGTCTTCCGACGCATTGTTGGAGCTTCCTTGGTGATCGCTTGATCTACCATCTGTGTTAATCGAACTCGGGCTAAGCGAGTTGCTCACAGTCACACAGTTCCCTTCCTCCTTGCATTGTGGGGTTATGGCTTGGGTAGTGTGTGCGTTATCCTTAGCACAGTATAACTTTCCGTTCAATATCTTTGAATCGGTTCGTCGTAATTTCGGTTGTATCGTAAGGGTTGTTCTCCTTCCCTTTCGTTCTCGTGGAAACCATCCGCTACCTTGCTTGCTGCTAAGGTGCGTGTAGCAATTGTCATCGTAACAGAAGGTCCAATTAAGGAGTCTGTGTTCGATTTCAGGTTCGTCTTTCTCAGTTGGATGATTCTCTTCTTCTTGGATCTGTTCCAGTGAAGGTTCACTTTTTGGTGAGGGTGTCCAGTGTTCCCAAAAGTCGTCGGGTACTGGTTGGGTTCCGAATTCCCAATCTTCATCCGAACTGATGTTGTTTGCTAACGTGGGGCTTCCTTCATTGCTTGCCACACTGAGATTTCGCGTGGGTAAGTCTTCTCGGTTTGCGGCATGGAGCTTCCTGCCTTCAGGAATTGGCTTCCATGGCTTTTTCGGGGCTCTGCATTTATTCGCAAAGTGTCCAGTCTTGCCACAATTGTAACAAGTCTTCCCCCTTTCCTTATTTGCGGCGTCAAGTTCCATAGGTCCGGCGTGGTACCCGTATGCTGTCGATGTTCGGCGTGGCTTGCTACTATTAGGTTTATTGAACCTAGCATATGTTCCGAATTTCCTGTGACTTTTTTCGTGACGTCGCTCGTATAGACGGTTGTCTGCCTTGATGACCATTTCGACGAAGTCGTCAAATAACTCAGGACGATCTTCTCGATAAATGTCATCCTTCACTTCTTCTTTGAGTCCTTGATAGAAGACTTCCATTTTGGGTTCGGTATTCCAGTTGAGTTTTGCTGCGATGCGTTTGAATTCCCTAGCGTAATGAGCTGCAGATCCGGTCTGCTTGAGTCGAGTAAGTTGTCGTGTAGCTTCCTTATGCTCATCGGGATTTCCAAATGCAGCGAGAAGTCGTTCTTCGAAGGTTTCGTAATCAGAGAAGATGTGGACAACTTCCGCTCCGGCTTCGGCACCGTGCTTAAGATGTGCGCGGAGGGTTGGCTCCCACCATTCCATTGCTTTCCCAGTCAAGAGGTTGCCAATGCAAAGAATCTGTGACTCAGGTGTCGTGTAGATTTTTTCGTTGACTCGTAGGTAAGCTTGGGCTTGTGTGAGAAAGTTCCTCACATCACCTTTGTAACCATCGTATGATTCAGGCTTGGGGAATTTTGGCATGTTGTTATTGTTGATAGAGGATGCAGGTGTGAGATTTTGAACTGCTGCAAGTTCCTCTTCTCGTGCCTCAAGTTTTTCGTAGAGATCATTCTGTCGGTCGAGAAGCTGTCGATTCTGCTTCTCGAGCTCGGTGATCTTGTCATGAAGGTACTTCATCATCTCCCCGGGGTTGGTGGTCTTTCCGCTTGAAGTAGACATCTTGGAAGTTGTTACTGCTCAAAGTTTCAAGGTAACTTACTGAACAGGATTGATCAAAATGTAACGGTGGCTTAGGTTCTAAGGCACAGTAGGTCTGTTTCTTAGGAAGTAAGTCAGGTTGAATGCTACAGAGTAGCTTTTTGAGCAGTATCCCAATAAGGCCGTTAAGAGTATAACTCTCAATAGTAAGACTATTGCTTAGATTGATCAATAGAGATCTAGACTATCTGACTATGGGAATACCTCCTCCTTAAGTACTCGTCTATCTCTCTATTGTAGTCCTGGATCGATTTGCTCGACCATCGATCTCTTCGAACCTTGATCGACTGGCTCGAGGTTCGGTCGGTTCGATCCTCCCTGGTCGATGTGTTCGAACATCGACCTCTTCGATCGCCTCTTGGGTCACGTGGCTGGTCACGTGCCCCTGCCTTCTTCTTGTGCCCACGGGTCGTGCCTGTCCTAGCCGGTGCGGTCCCGTCCCGTGTCTTGTGCAGTGTCGTTCGTAACACTTATATATTAACGAGAAGCTACGTAACTTTCATGTTAATTACTCCTTAGCTATACTTTACTATAGTTTCTTCTATAATTGTAAGTTAATAGGGCTTATCTTTAGGTATTTAAGGTAATTATAATTTATTAACGAGATTTAGCGAGATAAAATTTCCTTATACTCCGCTATTAATTATTACCTGAATCTTTTATCCTATTATAATTATATTAATTATAAGGTATATTATACTACTAATATTTATAGTATATAGAGACCTATTAGATCTCCGTTAAGGAATCGGTCTTAATTGTAATAATAACTATTATTTCCCGATTTATTATTCCTCTCCTCTTATTATTTAGCGCGTATCTCTAAGCGCTATTATTAGCGATTATCCTCTAACGTATTATTAGAGCTTTCTTAGTAATCGCTTAATCTACTATTTATATTAATCGAACTTAAGCTAAGCGAGTTACTTGTAGTTATATAGTTCCCTTTCTCCTTACATTATAGGGTTATAGCTTAGGTAGTGTGTGCGTTATTCTTAGTATAGTATAATTAGAGCTCTTACGAATATAGTAAATACAAGTGTATTGTGTATTGTATTTTGTATTGTATTGTATTTTCGTGTATTGTATTTAAATACATTACATTACATTAGTAAAATACCTATAAATGTATTTTAAGGAAAAAAGACCCTTGTTTTTTTAATTTAAAATTATAAGGCTAATTATAAGGGTTATAAGGAAAAATTTTATATCATTTAAAAGAGCTAAATCAGCTCTTGAAAATGCCCCACTTTTTACTATTATAAGTTACTACATTAAGAAGTTATAAGCAATTAAAAATTCGCCCCGCTTTACTTACTTTTTATTTTAAGACATAACTTTAAAGCTTAATATCTCGCTTAATATCCACATTTTAAGGTTAATTTTTAAAGATTTAAAATCACGTGATTTTTAGCTTTATTTTAATATATAATATGCTTATATAAGCATTTATTTATAATATTAAATATTTTATAGCCTTATAATACATTTATAGGTATTCTAATCTTGTAATGTATTGTAATATATTATATTACAATACAATACAATACAGTATAGTAAAAAATACAAAAAATACAATACATTTAGAGGTCTAAGTATAATTTTCCGTTTAATATCTTAGAATCGGTTTATCGTAATTTCGGTTGTATTATAAGGGTTATTCTCCTTCCCTTTTATTCTTATAGAAACTATCCGCTACCTTACTTACTACTAAGGTACGTGTAGTAATTATTATTATAATAAAAGGTCTAATTAAGGAGTTTATATTTAATTTTAAGTTCGTTTTTCTTAGTTAAATAATTCTCTTCTTCTTAAATCTATTCTAGTAAAGGTTTACTTTTTAGTAAGGGTGTCTAGTATTCCTAAAAGTCGTCAGGTATTAGTTGGGTTTTAAATTCCTAATCTTTATTTAAACTAATGTTATTTACTAACGTATAGTTTCCTTTATTACTTATTATACTAAGATTTCGCGTAGGTAAGTCTTTTTAATTTACGGTATAAAGCTTCTTACCTTTAGGGATTAGCTTTCATAGCTTTTTTGGGGCTTTACATTTATTTGTAAAGTATCTAGTCTTACTATAATTATAATAAGTCTTCCCCTTTTTCTTATTCGTAGCGTTAAGTTTTATAGGTCTAGCGTAGTACCCGTATACTATTAATATTTAGTGTGGCTTACTACTATTAGGTTTATTAAACCTAGCATATAATCCGAATTTCCTGTAACTTTTTTCGTAATATCACTCGTATAAACGGTTATTTGCCTTAATAACCATTTTAATAAAGTTATTAAATAACTTAGAATAATCTTCTTAATAAATGTTATTCTTCACTTCTTCTTTAAGTCCTTAATAGAAGACTTTTATTTTAGGTTTAGTATTCTAGTTAAGTTTTACTATAATACGTTTAAATTCCCTAGCGTAATAAGCTATAAATCTAGTTTACTTAAGTTAAGTAAGTTATTATATAGCTTTCTTATACTTATTAGAATTTCTAAATGTAGTAAGAAGTTATTCCTTAAAGGTTTTATAATTAAAGAAGATGTAAATAACTTTTACTCTAGCTTTAGCGCTATACTTAAGATATACGTGGAGGGTTAGCTCTTATTATTCTATTACTTTCCTAGTTAAGAGGTTACTAATATAAAGAATCTGTAACTTAAGTATTATATAGATTTTTTCGTTAACTTATAGGTAAGCTTAGGCTTATATAAGAAAGTTTCTTACATTACCCTTATAACTATCGTATAATTTAGGCTTAAGGAATTTTAATATATTATTATTATTAATAGAGAATACAAGTGTAAGATTTTAAACTACTATAAGTTTCTCTTCTTATACCTTAAGTTTTTCGTAGAGATTATTCTATTAGTTAAGAAGCTATTAATTCTACTTCTTAAGCTTAGTAATCTTATTATAAAGGTACTTTATTATCTCCTTAGGGTTAATAGTCTTTCCACTTAAAGTAAATATCTTAAAAGTTATTACTACTTAAAGTTTTAAGGTAACTTATTAAATAAAATTAATTAAAATGTAACGGTAGCTTAGGTTTTAAGGCATAGTAGGTTTATTTCTTAGAAAGTAAGTTAGGTTAAATGCTACGAAGTAGCTTTTAAGTAGTATTAAAATAAGGTTATTAAGAGTATAACTCTTAATAGTAAAACTATTACTTAGATTAATTAATAAAGAACTAGACTATCTAATTATAGAAATACTTTCTTCTTAAGTATTCGTTTATCTCTCTATTATAGTTCTAAATTAATTGGCTCAACTATTAATCCCTTTAAACCTTAATTAACTAGCTTAAAGTTTAGTCGGTTTAATCCTCCCTAGTTAATATATTAAAATATTAACCTCTTCAATTACCTCTTAGGTCACGTAGCTAGTCACGTGCCCCTACCTTCTTCTTGTAACACGGGTCGTGCCTGTCCTAGCCGGTGCGGTCCCGTCCCGTGTCTTGTGCAGTGTCGTTCGTAACATTAAGAGAGAATAAGAGAACTTTTAGATTCTCAAACGCTAGAGAAATAAGCTCTAATAAACGCAGGCCTATCCTAATCTTTATAGTTAATACTACTATTATAGGAAATAATATTAGATAAATTTAAGAGGTTAAGGCCGATAATATAGTTACACTTAAAGAGACTAGATAAGGCTTTCTATAGGCTAGAGCTAAGTCCGTTACCTTAAATAAATCTATTACTACCCGTTTTAATTTTAACTATTATACTTCCTGCTAAGGTATCTCCGCCTATAAAGGAAATATAAATAAAGAAGGCGCCTCCTTTTAAACGCAGGTTAAAACTAGAAAAGATTAGAGTAATAGAGAAATACTAGGTTCTAGCTTTTAATCTAGGAAAATAAATAAGGGATACTAGGTTTAGTATTAGTATTCTATAACTTCTTTAGCTAGCTCTTATCTTATAGTAGTAAATAACACACTTAATATAGTGTTATAAGAAGCTAAAGAGCGACTTAGCTAAGGCTATTATAAATAGCCTTATTACACCCTTCTAGGATATTATTAAACCAGAACACCTATTTAAAGCACTTGTAGTATTAGGCTATTTTAATCTTATAGCTTATAATAACGTAGCTAAGCTAAAGGGGTAAGTTACATTAATACTAGGATATATTATTACCTATTTAAAAGGGTATTAGTCTAGTTCTATTCTAGTAAATAAAGGATTAAGTATAGAACTAATAAGTTATCGTTTTATAATAAAGTATAATCTCCTATTAGTATAACTAAGGGAAAAGAAACCTATTCGTATAGCAAATAATACAGAATACTTTATTATAGCCTATACCTATATTAATACGGTAGTAAGAGAAATCCTAGCTTTAGTAAAGTTCTATATTATAGAAGCTTAATAGAATTAGAAAGTGCTTTTAAAAAAGACTTAGCTACATTAAATATACGTAGTAGAGTACCATGTAAAAGAGAAATTAACTATTATTAGAGTAAAAGGTTAAACTTAAATAATACCGCTTTACCTATATCTAAATATATTTGTCTAAACACATTTAGAGTAATTACTAATAAGAATAAACCCTAATAAGAACGTGGAGTTTATAGAGAATAATTATAAGATTATTAAAGAAGTGAAGAAGATTCTTAAAGGACTAAACGGAGAAGTTTATAAACGTATAGAGGAAATAAAGTTAGGAAACTTAAAGTTAAAAAAATAACTACTATAAGTAGTTATACTAGTAATTATTTATAGGAATTACTTAAACTTAGTAATTATAAATTAAACGCGAATCAATTAGAACTAAACTTAAAATAAAGACTACTAAAATAGAATGTTACTTAATATAACCTAAATAACTTTTACGATTCCTACGATTAAACGGTAAAGATTAAATAGTTACGATCTATAGATAGAATAAAGTTACGAGCTTTAATTCTTTAGGACTTAAACCCTTATAAGTTATTATTAAATAATTATTAGGTAAAAATAAAATTAGCTTTATATTACCCTTAAACTTATACCGTAAAACCTATTAATACTACCTGAAATATTATCTAGGGATAAGTAACCTAACGTTTAACTATATGAAACTAAAGACTATCTAATGCTAGAGTTTATTATTGCTTAAATGCTCGTAAAACGGAGAATAAATAGACTATAATTTCTTTATAATTAAATAAGGTGGAATTACCTTATAATAATTCCTTAGGGAAAGAATACTACGACTTTAATAGTAATAAAACTAGAAAGAATTATATAGTAACTTAAATAACGCTAATTAAATTAAAATAAGAGAAGAATAATGTTACGAACCAAGGGTACCTGAAGCAGTTGGCCGGCGTCATGGGCCGCCAGCATGCAGACAAGAATGGGGCCCGACGGGATCGCAGGTCACGTGAGGGGATCAGATGGGATCAGTCTGATCCAACTCAATGGATCAGAGGGGATCAACCTGATCCAGCACGGGGGATCAGATGGGATCTATCTGATCCAGGACTACAATAGAGAGATAGACGAGTACTTAAGGAGGAGGTATTCCCATAGTCAGATAGTCTAGATCTCTATTGATCAATCTAAGCAATAGTTTTACTATTGAGAGTTATACTCTTAACGGCCTTATTGTGATACTGCTCAAAAGCTACTCTGTAGCATTCAACCTGACTTACTTCCTAAGAAACAGACCTACTGTGCCTTAGAACCTAAGCCACCGTTACAAATAAGAACGGTAAGAGAGACTTAAATAAATCTTATAATAATAAGGGAACGTTATTAGATCTATTAAATATATTTATAAATGTTTTAAGCGTAAGAGAGTTAAACGAACTAATTAAAGATATATCGCGATATTTAGGTTAGTAGATTTGTATAGGAAAACCAAAAATTAAGGGGGACCCCTTACTAGAGTAAAATCCCTATACAAATCTAATATTACTATTCCTAGGGAAAGGTAAACGGGATAGCCCTCTTTATTTTTTAACCTTAAACGAATTTCGTGTAAAGGGCTAGATTAATTAATAGTAAGACGCACCCGAATATAGTAAAGCTTTAATTTATATAGGAAATACGAAATCTAAGGTCTACCCCTTAGAAAAGAAAAACCCTATATAAATACGAATTTCTTAGACTTACTAAAAGGTACTAAGTCTAGTAGCCTTTATTCTAGGGACTTAAAGAAATTTATTACAGCTTATAACTCTAACTTTCATTTAAATATAGCAAAATATAGCTAGGCTTTAATTTATATAAGAAATCTAGAATTTAAGGTTTACCCCTTTAAAAAGTAAAAACCCTATATAAATAGCGAAAATCTTCGGTTATCTCTAGAAGTAGGGGCTAGAACTCTCTATTTTAAAGGCTTACCCCTAAATATAATACACTATTTAAATTAAAATAATCTATTACCGCGCTTTTATTTTAGTTACTTAGAATATACACGAATATAAAGCGAGTCTCCTATATTATTAGCATCTTAAGGGAATAGTTTATACTAGGCGTTACCGTAAAAAGCGTTATCTAGAAGTTATTACTCTTATAACCTTAAAGTTATAAAGAAGCGTGGGAACTAAGCGCTAATTAGTACTCTAAAGAAAGGTAAGGCGGATATAAACACGCTAGAACGTGACCTTACCTTAATTTATATAGGAAAACCGGATTTAAAGGCCTACCCCTTACGATTCTAAAATCTATATATAAATCGTTTATTAACTATATAGCCTTATAAAACCGTGGTTTTATAGTTTAAGAATTCTTATATTACACTTAGGGATCTAGTAGAAGATAATAATTAACGCATTATAATTATAAGGCTATATTACACCTATAAAGATTATTTTATTATTAATATTAAAGGTATTTATATAATAAACTTATTATAATACTATATTCCTTTAATTTCTAGGGTACTCCCTAGAAAGTGCAAATAATATTAGTATAGCGACTTATACTAAGAATTTTCACGTAAGGTTTTTCTTACTATAAAGTAAGCTAGGATTATTTAGAGAGGGAACTCTTCTTAGGTTACACTAACCTTATTCGTAGATAAGCTAGGCTTAAAGAAATTTCAGGTAGTATATAACTATCGCGATATTAATAGTAAAACTATTAAACCTAAATATCCCTACTATAATATAAAAGCAGATTTAAACTTGGTATATTATAGGTACTCTACTATTTTCTCTTAAGCTAATACCTTAAATAGGTTCTAAGCTATTAAGATTAACCTAATAAATAAATATAAGATAGCTTTTACTAAGCTAAATGAAATGTTTTAATATAATAATATACCTTAAAGCTTAATAGAATTACTAGCTATTTACGTTAGGTTTAGGAATACAGCGTTTAGACACTTATTCTTTAAAGATAGAATAGAATTAAAGTTAATCTTAGGGTATATAAAAGATATTTACACTTTATTTTTTATTTACGTTAATAATTATTACTTAGAATTAGAAACGTGAGAAAACTACTTTAACTTTTTATAAAAGAGGTATTTTCTAAGAGTAATATAAGCTCTTATTAGGCTTAATAGACGTAAAATAAAGCTTTTCGCCTTAAGCGTAGATTATATAGGTTATTCCCTAAAGAAAGGAAGAATTTAACTAGCACGTAAATATAGGAACCGGTTTACCTTAATAGCAGAACATTTCTAATAAAGACTACTATAATTATAGGATAAAATTCTAGTGCTTATTTACTTAACTCTATTTTTAAGGAAGTTTATTCTAGGTTAAGCTAATTTAATTTCCACTATTAAAGAAGTGTTTTTCTATAAAGTTCTAAAAACTATAAAGATAAAAAGGGAATTAATATAATGTTAAGAGGTTTCTAGAGACAACCTAACTTAAATACTAGAGGCTTAAAACGCGCTCTTAAAAATTTACGATAGCATTTAAATAAATGTAATATTTAGAGCGCATTTAGGGTCTTAATTTTATATAGCGATAAACGCCTTAAATATAGGCATAAAAGGAGTCTTATTTTAAATAAAGAATACTAAACCTAGTACTTTAGTGTTAAATAATAACTTCTTAAAGGTTAAAATTATTATATAGCTTTTCTATAAGCTAATAAATACGGAAAAAAGATATACTATACCTAAGAAAAAGATATATGTAATTATAGTGGGATTAAAGGAAATATAATAGCTGGTAAAGGGTTTACTATTCCCTCTAAAGGTGTATACGAATTATAAAGGTATTATTAACTTAATAGTAAATCTAGCGAAAGTGTATAGGAAAGTAACTTAATAGATTAATATACTATAGGAGTTAAACGTGGAATATATCTATTAAGCTAACACTATAAAGATTATAAAGATTGCTAATAGAATATTAAGAATACTAAATAGCCTAAGATTAGAACCCCTATTAGTAAAGAGGAGAATAAAAGTGAAAGTTACTCCTATAATAATAGATTAACTAATTTAAATTTTAATAAATGTAAACACTAAAGAATTAATTCTACCTAAAGAAAGCCCTCTAAACAAAGATACGATATAAGAACTAGCACGTAAACTTAAAAGATAGTTTAAATTATAATAGTATAAAGAAGTGTTAACTATTATTATTTATAAACATTAAACTATTCCTATTAAACGAAGGAAACTTATTAAGCGTTACTCTTTAAAATATAAAATTATTAGCTAAACACTCTATTATTTAAAGCAAGACGAATCTCTAGTAAAATACACTCTTATAAAGAATATACTAATAAGAATCTAGTAAGCTTATAATACTTTAGAATATTTTAGGCCAGAAATTACCATGTAAAAACTACGAGAGAGATTCTTTTAACTAGACTAATTAGGAGACGTAGAAACCTATTATTATTCTTACCTAGTATACTAATAAACTAGGAGACGCTTACTAAAAGCTAATTCTAAGACAATTACTATTTTAAAACTATAGGACTTAATAGCTATAAATTATCTAGGTTCTATTACGCTTATAGCTTAAAATAGGAACGCTTATATATTAATAATAGTAGATTATATAACTTGGTTTACTATAGCTTAGTCCTATAGTAAAGCTATTAAAAGCGTAATTACTAAGACTTAGAATAAGTGCTAGAGATTAATTATAGGATAGCTAAGGAAAATCTATTATAATAACGAATTCTACTTTAAGAATTTAAACTTAAAAGTAATATCTTAGAAACACGAAACGAAGATCACGTTTAAACTAGTATCTTATTTATCTATTATAAGACTCGCTAAATGGAATATACGCTTAATTAAGAACTAACTAATAAAGTGGGCTATAAAGAGAGAAGGTGTATTATTAGAATCATAGAATTAAATATTACTAACTATTATAGTAAACCTTAATAATAGATATATATTTATTATAGAAGCTAGCCTAGTAATAGTAATATTAGGATTTAAACTATACTCGTAATACGAGGGAGTAAAAGACCTAATTTAAGATAAAGAAATATTACTAGAGGAAGAGTTAATATGAGAGACTAATTTAATACGAATTAATTCCTAGGAGAAGAGAAGAAAACATGTTTACACTTAAAAAATTAAAGCTACTACTAATAAGAGCTTACAAAATATCCCACGATTATTTCGCGTAAATAATTTAGTCTAGGAGAAACTAAATAAGAAGAATAAACTAAAAGGGAAGTTTTATAAGATATAGGGAAATCTTTTACGAGTAATTATAGTAGTATCTTTAATATCCTATAAAATTAAATTAATAAAGGGAGGTTTACTATAAAAAGTTTATATAAATAACTTAAAATAATTTATCCTATAATTAGAACAATTAAAGCTATTAAGGTTTAATTATTAGAATTTAACTAATTAAAACCTAGGATAAATAAAGCTTAAAAGGGAATAATATATAATAAATTTTAAAAGAGAGCTTAGTATAGTATTAAGGTTAACACTAGTTTTCCTCCCCCCTAGCCTATTAGGGAGAAAAGTGGACTCAGTTACGTTACATGGTGGAAAGAGGGGTAATACTACTAGGAACACTTTAGGTAGAAATGAGGAAGAAGAACAGCAATTAATACAACTAATGCCATAAATTATCATACAGAGGTTTGTTTACTGTTGAAGCGAAATATAACTACATGAGTGCATTCTTTTTCTCTCGATATCAAGCGTCAATACCGGGTATTAACCGGCTTATTCTTATGCTCTCCTGGGCCACCCTGCTCAAGTCCTTGTGTGTCTCATTTTCAAACAGCATGACCCAAGCCGACCGTACCGTACCTGCCCTGCTTCATATTGCAATATCGCTAACCCCACATCTCCCCGTTCCCAGCTCAGCCACACCCACTCCATGTCGCCCTTGATGGCCCCATAAAATTCCATGTCCCTGTCCGCTTGTCATCCCTGGTTGCATGTTTGCCCCAGAAAAGAAGGGCCATAATCCTCGTCTAATGGCTACTACCTTGGTGGTGTGCCTTCAGTTTTCCAGCCCGGGCTTTTCCCATTTACTCAACATGAGCTTGTACGCTGATGCCAAGAAAGGCTGGCGGCAACCAGGAGGGTTGCTCCAGTCCCCATAAACCTCCCTCAACAGGTCGGGTCGTAACACGGCATCGCTGGCGCCTTCAAATGTTTACTATCCCAAGTCTGCTTCTGGCCTCCATTGCTGATGGACCGCAGAGCGCTGGCACGGGAAACGGACCGACTAGCCATTTAGAGCTCCATATCCCGGCCAAGGCCTATCGTGGCATGGCATCTATTCCTGTCTGGGAATTGTTGCCGTTCGCTTTCTTCTGAACGGTGTGAATCACTTGCATACAATGGAGAGACGGAGACTGGGGTCGGCAAATCATCTGGTGTTTGATGCCTCTCCGCAAGGAAGTACCTAACATAGTGCTGAGAGAGGGGCGTGAAGTGTCACCTCGCTCTTCCCCTATGCATGCCCAGCGCGGGGAAATGGACATGGAGAGCCGTGAAGAGCCGTGAAGCTAGAGACGTTGTGCAACTGCTGATGCAGAACACCCAAGCGGTGAACGTCGGCTGCGGGATTTGGATGGATTATACAACGTCTCCGCCATGGCCAAACGACGACGGCTATGCTAGGTACCCGCCAGCTGAACTTGTGACTGAGAATTGATCGTGAAGGGGGATGGTGAGGAGTATAAGACCATCATGTTTTCCACAAACATTATGACTTCTGTGGCAAAAGAAAGGAGAGTAGCCTCATCTTTACTGTTTATCGCACCCGCAAGTGCCTTCTTGGGCAGCTTCTTGTCGAAAGTGCCGTCTTGTTTTAACTCATGTACAACATGTTGTTGAGTATGGTTCTTGGTTTTGCTGCCATTGTTGCTGCGAAACCAATTGCCACAGACGATTATGCGACAAGTCTTGAGACCAGAGGTTTGTTCATGGCTCAAATCTATCAAGACTCTTGGCTTTGACTTACACAATATTTCCTAGAGGGGAATGTTCAGGTCTCCGAAACGGATCTTACCAACATGAAGTTTTACTCTCAGCACTCTGCCGCTGCATACTGCAATTACAATACGGCTGTTGGAAAGCCCATTGTGTGTAAAGACACGACATGTCCTCTTGTCATGCAGAACAGGCCCGTCGTGATGGCGTCCATGGTGTAAGTCCCCGTGTACACAGTCCACACACCTCCTATTAGTCGTTGCGTTTTCCACATGTCCTCAAATACCGCTATGAAGTGCCTATCCTGACATAATCCTAGTGGCAGGTTTACCGGGATCGGCGCCTACGTAGCCGTTGACTCTATCCGCAAGGAGGTCATCTTTTCTATCCGTGGCAGCAATAACATTCGCAACTACATCACCGACGTCATCTTTGCCTGGCGCAACTGCGACCTCGCACCCCAGTGCAAACTCCACACCGGTTTCGCTGAGGCCTGGGACGAGATCAAGGACGCTGCTACTACAGCTATCAAGTCTGCTCGCGAGAAGAACCCCGGCTATAAGGTTGTGGTTACTGGACACTCCCTGGGAGGCGCTGTCGCAATCATTAGCGCAGCCTACCTCCGCCGTGACGGTATCCCAATTGATTTATATACATACGGAGCCCCCCGCGTGGGTAATGATAAGTTTGCAAATTGGTTCTCCAGTCAGCAGGTCGGACAGTGGCGGGTCACCCACGAGAACGACCCTGTTCCCCGTCTTCCTCCCATCTTCACCGGCTATCGGCATGTCACCCCGGAGTACTGGCTGTCTGGCGGGGATGCCTTCCAGACAGTCTACGAGCTCTCCGAAATCCGTGTCTGCAAGGGCATTGCCAATATCAAGTGTAATGCTAGCCGCTTCATCACCGACATCCTTGCCCATCTGTACTACCTCGGCTACACCGGTGGCTGCTCCTCCTTCCCATTGAGTCTGAGAGATGGCCAGCAGGAGGATCCTTTGCCTCAGGATCTCAAGGACCGTCTTACCGCTTGGAGTCGGAAGGACCAGCAGTTTGTTGAGGATAATGAGATCTAAAAAGTCATGTGCCATCCTTCATTACCTACCGACGCAAACTGGGGGATCCGCAATCGATGCCGTACGAAATACGGGGTCATGGTATCCACCATGCATGTGGCTCTATGCAGTATCTTGTCTGTGGATATTAATTAAAGCCTCAAAGTATGCCAAGGACAGAAAGAATCCGACATCAGTGTTTTGTTCCGGGTAAGCCAGGCGAGCGTGAACCGAGAAGTCTCCTCGTCGTTTACTGCTTTGTGTGGAGACGATACACTCTTATCACCCAAAAATACACCGCCAGGCCAAAAGTGAAGCTCCGCGATTGAGGGTGGATATTTTGGCACATATTATGTCTGGTGCGACAACTCTACTCCCTACTTCACTAGGTACATTTTCCCTTGACGCCTGCCCTCTTTGAGGGTTCATTTTTACCATTATATCTGTACATGTTGTATTCTTCTTGTTACATATTGAGAGTAATATTTGGGAGATGTGTTACAGTATAGCGTATAGCGATTGCATTTATAGCATGAATCTAGCATGGTGGCTTAGAGGGCCTTTCTTATTTTACAAAAGAAATCCAGACAAAGAAAGTGATAGACGGGCGGTGGATACATTGACCTCTGTAACCATATGCTTTCTATCAACTCCATACCATTACCACCACACTGAACTCACTTGCAGCATTGTCACATAAACTTCGTGATGCAGGGCGTATTGTTGACAAAAACCTCAGTCCATGCCCTCCGTTATCATCCCCTGAGCATTCGGCACACCCACGAGGATTACCCCGCGTGGGACTTTGACCTCCTTGACCTTCATGCATCCGAAGACATTCACCTCCTTGATCTTGGGGCATGCCCTGAAAATACAGCCCAATATAAAATCAGTCAACTCCTCGCAGAAGCTGATTTCTAGCGTCTTCAACTCGGGGTAAATTGAAGTCCCCGAAAAAACCTCCTCAAATGCTTGTTTCGTAATATGCCTGCAAGCATGAACGTTTAAATCCTCTAGACTCTTACCAGAGTGTGCCATCAGGGCTTTGAAACCTTCACTACAAAGACCGACATTATTGTGGTTTGTACGCGGGTGACTAGCATCGATGTATCGGCATTTTTGAAGATCTATAAACTGAAGAGGTGGATTTTTCCAGTTTGTGAACAAGTTCGCGAAGCCTTCGTCAGTCATTTTTTCACTGTCGGTGATGCGAAGCTTGGCCAGAGAGTGGCAGTGTTGATGAATAGTTTGAAGGACAGTGTCATCAGCATCAGGGATGATTTTGAGGGAGAGCGTCTTTAGATTGTGGCCGATTTTGGAAACCGCAGCATTGATGGCTCCGGGTGAGGGACGATTTTGAAGTTGCAGGCCGATGTGCTCGAGAGAAGAGAGGTTTCCTATTGCTTCAACACCTTTATCAGTGACTTTTTGGTTATTCTCTATCTTGAGACGCAGCAAATTGGGGCAATGTTTTTCCATTGTAGCAATTGTATCGTCGCCAAAGTGCTTGTCCGTATAGTAAACCTGAACACCTTTGAGAGTTTGGCCTTTGGTGCTAAAGAACTCGTGCCACTTCTGTTCGCTGAGAAGATTTGCACCGTGTAGATAGAAGCTCTCTAGGACAATATCACGAGACAGGAGATAGTCCATGACTCCATCTTTGAACTGGATGGCCGACCGTGCTTTGAATCGACGCAGATTGGGAGAAACCTGGAAGATGCTGATATAGTCTTGGTCACCGAGTCTCGCCCCGTCATAGATATGTATCGTCTCTGTCGTGGGTTGTGCAAACAGAGGTAGCGTTTCAGTGCGCAATAATCGTCTCTTGGAAAAAATCCGGGCGATCTTGTCAATCAGATGCTCAGGCAAATCTCCCAAACTGTCGGCCATGTCGACGTTTTTAGCCAGGGTTTGCACGCACAGGGTAGCTAGACTCTTTGTGCCAACGTCACCGTCGAGAATTCGACTTTGAATGCTTCGTCGGGAACCAATTCCACCAGTCTGCTTTCTCGGCTTCTTCTTCGGCTTGGCACCCTGGCGTTCCTTTGCCACCTCCCTCCCGCATGGCGCGCAGAGGAGACCGCCATCCGGGCCTGCCACGGAATAGGGTGTGACGGTAAACCGCTTCTCACATATTGCACAATTTTCCATTTGGCCGGGGAGGGGCGCATGGCGCGACTCGAAGATAGCGCGAGCAATTTCGTCATCATCGCCGGAATCGTCAGCGTGCTTCTTGCGCTTCTTGAAAGCTTTGCTGGCCTTGATCTTCTCAATGGCCTTCTCCTGGTCCCTCTTGCGTTTTGACTTTTGGATTCCAGTTTCATTGCGACTGGCCCGCTGCCTGCTACCAGCGGCACTTGACTCTGCAACGGCAACTTCGACCTCTTCAGTCGACTGTTCTCCGTTTTGACGAGCCTGCGCTGCAGCTTGCTGGCGTCGCAACTCTGCATCATCTCGGATTTGCCGAGCGGAAATGTTGTGACTCTGCGACGGTATGAGTGGGGGTTCGTTTTGATACAAAAGATAAAGTACTTACAGCGAGGAAATCCGTCAAGGCAGACTGACTGTGTTGGCTGGGTTAGCCCTAGGGAGGAAAGTGGCAAGGAAGTACAGGCAGAAATGGTCTTACGGTCCGGTGATATTGCGTGTTGGCCTTGGAGTTTCACCATTGGCTTGGTTTTGTGTTTGACTCCGGCGAGCCCTGTACACTCGTGTCAATTTTTGATGCTCGTCATATCAGCCGTTTGCGATACAACGGGTTCGCTTTGACTTACATGGTGGATGAAGCTCGAGAAAAGCAAGCTCTTTGAAGGCTCTCCGTAGAGGGCGAAGCTTGCCGAGTGTGTTGTAAAGGAGGTCGAGATACACGTGGTAATGGACCAGACTGCACTGCCAGACCATGCGGGTGGCAAGTTTACGACATACCAGCTCTGAGACCGACCTGCATCGCACGCTATGTCCGTCTGTTCAAATCGCCCTTCGTCTTCCCAGTGCCAATTGGAACGTGCCTCTGTGCATTCGCGCAGCTAACACGGTGTCAGGTGAGTGGCGTCCAACATTAATTGAAAACATCTGGCACTGTGAGCAATGCACAGACTTGTTAGAAGCGCGCAGAGCGCAACATGATTAGTACCGTGCTATATCTGGTAAGCACTGTCTATTTAACCCCTGGTTCCCAGCACGTGCTTTCGTGTTCGCCTTGCCAACGCGGGCAAGCGCCGTGGCTTTGGGCAGGCGTTGTAGAGCGAACATAGAACTGAGCGCATTGAGCGCACTGTGAATGGCAGCCGCAAGTCACGGAGGGCGTTTTTGGCGGGAAATCTCAGCACCTGATCATCTCAGTGGCAAAGTTTCGTTCCTGGCAGTTTGCATCTGTGGAGAAAAATGATCAACAAAGAACTGCAGATTCAGTGATGATTTTGACAACCCCTTCGTTGCTCGAGCGTCCTTGAAGACTGTTGTCTCTATTGTTCTTTTCTCCAGGCAACGTCGTGTAACGTGTTGCTAGCCAAGCAATTGGGCCACAGACCAGTTGACGCTTCTTTCTTTTCCCCGGGCTGCGTTTGCAACTCTGTCGTCTTTGCACCGTATCAAACGTCGAAGTACCTTGGTAGATTCTTGTCTGCCTCCTACAGGATCAACATACAAGACAACATTTCAGCCCAGTTTTGTCTTCTTTACTTGTCATCATAGATTGGCACTTCGTCTCGCCCAACCTAGTCACCGGAGCCTAGGCTGAGCGTGCATCAACACAATGCCTCGCGGCCGTCGCCCCCTTCAAGCCGGCGGTATGCCGCTATTAAAGGTTCCTGGTAAGCATCTGGTATAATCCGATTTGGGCTTGATTCCTTTTCTGACAGGCGATATAGAATCGCCTGATGTGAATGGCACCCGTCGGACTAGATCAGTTTCATCCAGACCAGCCAATGGAGATGAAATCGTCATCTCCAGCGACTCAACACAGCCAGTTAGGCGACCTCGAGGAAGACCCTCTCGTGCCTCTCTTCTAAGTGCGGTCACAACTTCCGCAACATCCTCGCCTTCTTATGATAATGGAGTCAACCCACGACGGGGAAGAGCATCAGTAATCGGCAGCACATCTGTCTCTTCCGCCGCTACACCACTAGAGCTATCATCTGATGCCGAGTACTCTACGCCTGCTACTAGCAAGTATCCCACACCATTGGCTGCAGAGGGATCAGTGTCTGCTGAGGCTTCGAAGTCCCTTCCGTCACTAGAAGTACGGCTACCTGCCAGGTCTCGTGCCGACGACTCTGACAGCGAACGAGCACTCAGAAATAGCATTTACTCAATGAAGGCCAATAGAAAACTTACTGAAATTATAAATTCTGATGAGGAAGATGACGACTTCTCTGATACAGGGCGGGATGCAAGGATAGCCCGTAAATTGCAGGACGAAGAGTTTGCAAAAGCTGATGAAGGAGCTTTGCGGCCCTCGTCGCTCTGTGGAAGCAATCGTGCTGTGACTGCAACCACCTCACCTTTGCCCAACCGCGGTATTGCAAAGCGAGGCAGAGCTTCAACTAGGTCATCCATGCAATTGGCTCCGCCAGCAAAGAAGAACAGAGTAATACCAGATTCAGACGACCCTCCAACATCTGACTTCGACATGGATGCAGAAATCGCAGCAGCCGCTGCACTAGACAGTGAACTCTCGGAGGGCGAAGCGACATTTACTGATTCAGACGAGTCAGATGAAGCTGAGGCGGATGAAGACGGTAGCAAGTCTGATGCTTTCTCGGATGATGAACCTCTTTCCGCCAAGAAAAAAGGCAAGCGGCCTGAAAAACCAAGAACCCTGTCATCAAAGGCCAAGATACCAACCAGACGAGGTCGGCCATCAACAGCAGCGACTGGTTCCAAACCAAACCTTGCTCTAAGGCTTCACCGTGCACAGGACGTCGTCCAGGACTCGGACGACGATGATGTCGCAGAAGTCGTTAGCATCGCTTCGGATATGTGCACTGTGTCCTCAGTCTCTGCTGGCCCGGGCTCTTCCAACTCTAGTGACGCCGAGGAGGGTGTGTCAGAGTTACGAAGAATTGCTGCCAACCGTCGAGCGTACAGATCGGGCAACAGGCGACGCCTTAAGAAGGAACGTGATCGCCTTGAGTATCACCATCCAGAAATTGTTACCATGTGGGAAGACTTGGAAAAGATGCCCATTCTCAAGGCTGGTATGGCTCCACAGCCGCAAAGCATTTCTAGACAACTAAAACCGTTTCAACTGGAAGGTCTTGCTTGGATGAAAGAAATGGAAAAGAGAGAATGGAAGGGTGGATTACTAGGTGACGAAATGGGTCTCGGCAAGACTATACAAGCTGTCTCGCTCATTATGTCCGATTATCCAGCTAAGCAACCGTCATTGGTTCTTGTGCCGCCAGTCGCATTGATGCAATGGCAATCGGAGATAAAATCGTATACGGATGGTACTCTGAAGACTTTTGTCTTCCACGGAACTAACCAAAAGGCCAAGACTATCACCGCTAAAGAGCTCAAGACATACGATGTGATCATGATGTCGTACAACAGCTTGGAATCAATGTACCGAAAGCAAGAAAAAGGCTTCAAGCGAAAAAATGGCATCCACAAGGAAAAGAGTGTAATTCATTCAATTCATTTCCACCGGGCCATTCTAGACGAGGCTCACAGCATCAAGACGCGAACAACTATGACCGCCAAGGCTTGTTTTGCCCTTCAAACGACATATCGCTGGTGTCTGACCGGAACTCCGTTGCAAAACCGAATCGGAGAACTCTTTTCGTTGATAAGATTTCTGAATATCAGACCTTTTGCTCTTTACCTTTGCAAACAATGCCCCTGCTCAACTCTCGAGTGGGCGATGGATGAGGATAGTCGCTGTTCCCATTGCAATCATGCAGGCATGCAGCATGTGTCCGTCTTCAACCAAGAGCTCCTTAACCCAATTCAAAAGTTTGGTAATCTTGGACCCGGTCGGGAGGCTTTTCGCAAGCTTCGGTTGATGACGGAGCGGATCATGTTACGTCGTCTCAAGAAAGACCACACCAACTCTATGGAACTGCCTGTCAAGGAAATTTATGTTGAAAGGCAATTTTTTGGTGAAGAAGAGAACGACTTCGCCAATAGTATTATGACTAATGGTCAGCGCAACTTCGACACCTACGTCGCCCAGGGTGTATTGTTGAACAATTACGCCAACATTTTTGGTCTTATTATGCAAATGAGACAGGTGGCAGATCACCCTGATTTGATCCTGAAAAAGAATGCTGATGGTGGACAAAACATATTGATCTGCAGCATTTGCGACGAGCCAGCGGAGGATACAATCCGAAGTCGATGCAAACACGACTTTTGCCGAGCCTGTGTTTCTAGCTACATTGGATCAACGGATTCCCCAGACTGTCCTCGCTGTCATATCCCTCTATCGATAGATCTCGAGCAGCCCGAGATTGAGCAGGACGAAAACTTGGTCAAGAAGAATTCGATTATTAACCGAATCAAGATGGAGAATTGGACCTCATCTTCCAAGATTGAACTGCTCGTCCACGAGTTGCACAAACTCCGTTCAGACAACGCATCCCACAAGTCTATTATCTTCTCTCAGTTCACAACCATGCTGCAGCTTATTGAATGGCGGCTACGCAGGGCCGGTATTACGACCGTCATGTTGGATGGTTCTATGACACCCTCGCAGCGTCAGGCTTCCATTGAGCATTTCATGAACAACGTTGATGTGGAATGCTTTCTTGTTTCTCTCAAGGCTGGCGGTGTTGCGCTTAATCTCACTGAAGCCTCGAGAGTCTTTATTGTTGATCCGTAAGCTCAACTCCCATCCCTAACTTTCGATGACCGACTAACGAATTTCCAGATGGTGGAATCCAGCCGCAGAGTGGCAATCTGCAGATCGTTGCCATCGCATCGGCCAAACCCGCCCTTGTACCATTACGCGACTTTGTATTGAAGACTCGGTAGAGAGCCGTATGGTTCTAATCCAGGAGAAGAAGACAAACATGATTCACTCGACTGTGAATGCAGATGACAAGGCCATGGAAAGTCTTAGCCCTGAGGATATGCAGTTTTTGTTCAGAGGGACCTAAGTTGCACGAGCAGCGGTGGGCAGGTCTGTTTTTCAGCATGAAATTTTGCATTGGCATTGGAGGCATTTTGGCCCAAGAGCGAGGAGTTGCAGTTTTGCTGTGTGAGTACGAATTCATGAAACGGACACGGACCTAGGTTGTTATTGAGATTCGGTAGTTGCAAATGAATGCTCTTTAGACTTACGTATCAACGGCATGGCTGAGAAGGATGTAGTAGTCTTGTTTAAACCACATTGACGTTCTCATCCACGAGAATGCGTCTACAGGATCCATGAGACGGGAGCGTCAATCTTGCAGCCGACAGTTCCCACGCATCCCACCAATCCACAATAACCAGACACCCACCTTAGATGACACTACTATGAGGGGGTCATACCAACTTGAGAACTCAAATTGTTGCGGGAACATATACCTTCACAGCTTGGAGTGTATTCATATGGCTTTAGGTTTCCTTTGCCCTCCCTTCCAATATCTCTTCAACCACCTTTGCCGTCGCATTGACAATCAGCTCGTGCTCACGGGAATGAATCCTCTCTTTTAGTTCGTCCAGCTCCTCGCCCTTCCACTCAATCTCTTCAACCATAATAGGAGTACCCCTATCTACCTCTTGAATGACATAGTGGGCCATGATACCAGTGCGCGTTAGCCGTCCAGCTTTAAGCTCCTCAAAAGCCCGCTCGATGGCATTGGCTCCGTCAAACTCCCCTATCCGAAACTGTGAGTAGCCACGCCTCGGGCACTAGCCGTCGCAAACTTACCGGGTAATGAAGGGTGAAGGTTGATGATCCTCGTCCCTGCCCTCTCCATCGGTTCCAGAAATGCGCTTGAAAATATGTGCATCCATCCAGCGAGCACAATCAGCTCGGGCGGTGCATTATCCGCCGATAATACCCTCTCAGCCAGCGCGGCGTCATATCTCTGACGGGCCTCGGCGACTTTCTGCTCGTCTTTTTCCCCCTTGGACAGAAATCCGTGGCTAATGAGATTGAAGTAATCCCAAGGAATACCTAGCGCCTTGTTAGACGATGCATGGAACCCGAAGGCAGGGTGACATCTTGCCTGCCCCTTCTGCCCGCGCGGTGGCGTGTGCGTTTCTTCGATTCGTGACAAGGCGGATGATCCGACTATTTCGGATGCGTCCTAAGGCAACAGCGTCTATGAGCGCCTGGAAATTTGAGCCAAAGCCAGAGGCCATGACCAGGATGCGGCATGGAGACTTTTCCTGGCCCGTCATTTTTGGATATGTGGTGGTGGAAATGAGATGAGAACCGGGCGACGCGTCAGGGTGTTTCATGCATTGCGCTGATCAGCTGTATACCTAGGTATGTTTTGGGGCCGCTTTGAAAATGGCCGGAACAAGCAACAAATCTGTATGCAAGTTCAAAAAAAAAAAAAAAGCCCTTGAGCTCAAGGGGTGCCACCGAGTGAGTTTCCGCTTGTAGTGGATCACGTGACAGGTTCGCGATGGTGGTGCTTTGAGCTTAAAACATAAGCCGTATGAATGAGAAACTACCTAGGGGCAAGGCATGGGAAGAAGAAAGGGACAGATGAAAATTGACGGCAGGCTTGAAGGAGGCTCACGTCTTGTATACAAAATGCCTGGGGATGGGGCGTTGGCCGGAAAGTGGCGAGCGTCTCTCCCGAGATCCGCATTATTCCCTCCCAACTCTGCAGCCCATATTCTTGTTGGGCCTAGAATCCTCTGTCCTCAATGTCCAATGGCAATACTACAGAGATCTGGCAAGTATGAATTGCTACTAATCCAACAACATAGAATAGACCAAGACTCCCCGGGGGGGTTCGTCCTCCAACTTTGCAAGCAAAATGGTAAAGTAATTGGCACGCCATCCCAATGTCCGATTATTACTTGGAAGGAATACACCAATCCAATGAGCGTAAACAAATTATCCACATGCACAGCGACCCTCAAAGGTCATTCACTGCAAAAGAGATGATACTTCATTTTCCACAAGGTTTGTCTATAAGTAACAACTTTTTCCACAATTGATCAGCGACGTTACCATGCTCTCCCAGATAGAGAATCCGTTCATGAAGCCCATATTTCCCATTTTCACATCTGGCATTTATTCATATTTTTTCTTTGATCTTCGTGATAGACGAACAGCCACAAGACCAAACACTGCAGTTGAAAGCCCTTCCACTCGTCCCATTAACTCACATTATGATTAATACGCCATGACAATGGGATTGGTTCATGAACTAATATCTCAGACGAGAGAGAATGTGGAAGTTCATATTGCGGCAATGGGGGTGATTTGTCGTTGCTAGGTGATGTTCAGTGGCAAGTTTAAAATGCGTGGTTTGTTCCGGTGATGAACGCATTTAGAGCTTCTGCATGGCGGCAATGTCGGTGGACTGGACGTAGTCCTCGAATTCCTGAATCTCCTCCTGGAGCTCATCCAAGGAAATCTTCTCGTCCTCGACGACGAGGTTGATCTGGAGCTTCTTGATACCGAAACCGACGGGGATCAGCTTGGAGGCACCCCAAACAAGACCGTCCTTCTCAATGCCACGGACGGAAGACTCAAGGCCAACCATATCAGTCTCATCATCTGTGATTTTCTGCGTTAGCATGTCAATCAAGTACCTGACGTGACAATGTCATTCTTTCCGCTACCAAGTTGGGTCATTTAGGCACTTGGTCACAGTGGCGAATAACCGTAATCACGTAATTGGGGAGGTGGACATACCCCAAGGCTTGACGTCAAGAGTGACAACAGACTTGGCAATAGTCTTAGGTTTAGCCTCCTTCTTCTTGCGGTATTCGGCCAGACGCTCCTCGCGGACACGCTCAGCCTCAGCATCATCCTCCTCATCGGAGCCGAACAGGTCGACATCGTCGTCGTCGTCAGCGGCAGCAGGAGCCTTGGCGGGGTTCAAAGTGACTTCGGCGGCTTCGGGGCCGTAGACGGTGTAGGGCTTGCTAGCATCGCCAGAGAGGGAAGCGAACTCGTCCTCGAAGGTAGCGATGTGCTTGTACCAACGGGCAGCGTGGGGGAACTTCTTGGCGTCGGGAGCCTCCTTCAAGGCCTTGAAGCATGCAACGTCAGCCTGGGTGGCAGAGTAGCTATACAGAAGGGACTTAAGTTAGTCTACACTGTACAGAAAAGGCTTGTGGTCGCCCAGCGAGCAAGATATGAATTAATGAGCTGCAGAGTAGCGGCGTTGTCTACGATGCCGCTTTGACTGCATCAACTGTAACTTCTTGAGATCTTTGGATTGTCGTAGAGCACACGCCAAGCTTCGCCGATGCGAAAACAGGTGGCATGGACAGTCTTGCGGAAGGATTGCAGCATTCGAAGACGCGAGGCAAGCAGCATCGCATTCCTGTACAAACGTGTCCCTTCCAAGACCGTTCGACACAAGATTGAAGGTATAGCGCAGACAGGTAGCACTCAAAGGAACCAAGAAAGAAATGACAACATACCCAGCAATATAAGAGCGAGTCTGAGCCCAGTTGTTCAAGACTATAGGGCGCCCAAGCAGTTAGCAAAGCCGTTGTCATCGTCTAACGAAGTCGTCCTGAAACGAAAATTTCGTGATCGCAAAAAGTTGACGGCGGGGGCGGGGGGGTTCTTCACCCGTCCGCCACAACTGCCCCAAAAAAAAAAATCACAAAATTCCAACAGTCAATGCTCGTCCTAGTGCAAGAGAAAACTCACGGGTCAGGCCAGCATCGGTCAGGAAATCGGTGAAACCCATTGTGATTGATGTGAAGATGGACGATGTGAAGGGGAAGGAGTTGTCGGGTTTGACGTGGTTGGGTGGGAAATCGTTTGGATGTACGGGGGAGAGTGTGAAGCTTCGAAGAGGGGGAATGTTGTTTTACGGATCCGTTTAGGTTAGAGCACTTGGAGGGGCAATCACCTTTTTTTTTCGCTCCTCCCGCCTGGCACCAGAGCAAACCTCCTCAAACGTGGCCCAAGTGGATTGCGCATGTGGATGAGAACATGTTGGCTGAAGACCCCGCCCAGTGCTTTCAGCCTGAGGCATCCATCTGTTTCATGATTTCTGTAGTGGGGGAACTCCGTACTGCGCGGTCTGTTTCATTTCCACGATTGGCAGCAATGTCACTCACTCATATCAAACCAATAATAAAAAGCATCTTAGCACATTTTAAAATATCAAATATCGAAAGCCGCGTAATTTCGTAGGCATCTTCAACTTCTGGTGTTGTGATGTCGTTTTTTTTTTTCGTGCTCATCGCCTCGTACTACCTGCTCAGCGATGAAGTTGAGTGCCAAAAACAAAAGCGCCTCGCGCATCACGGGCATGCATCTAAAATCGAGTGAGGCAAGCAACCATGAGGGAAAGTCCTTCCAAATCCAGGCACCCCTTACACAATTGGTCTTCAATACCTTTACCCTTCTATTGATATGCAGGCCATTGCTGTTACACGTGCATAATGACGTTGTTCGTTCTGCTTTGAGCTATGGACTTATTATTGTCAAAAGACGAAATTCGGGGAACAGCAAACAAGTGGTCATTGGTACAAGTCGAAGGGAAAACCATTTCATTCTCAGTCAGTTGCCTTGACACGCATAAAAGGCAACATGATCCTCGATTAGCTAAAGCAACATCAATGTATGCAACTGTTGAACGTTGTCTTGAAGTCGTTTTAATTTTTCTTTCTCATCAAAACTATTCTTTGATTCTATCCAAAGCGTTCCCATATAGAAGGTCAAACACAAACATTCCTTTTGCATCCATGCTAAAGCGACGCCCGACAATAGCCATAGGACTAACATGCCTACATGTTCAACAGAAACTTGGCTCCAGGTTCGCTGCACACATAGATGACATCGTGAGAGTTGGAGAATCCATTGAACTGAGTAGCCGAGCACTTGGTGTACGCACCCATATCCTCAAAGTACAGCCAGTCACCGACGTTGAGGATAGTCTCGAAACGAATACTCTCACTAATGCGATCAATACCATCGCAAGTGGGACCCCAGACCGAGTATTCGACTCCCTCGCCAGCGTTGCAGGCGTTAGCAGACGCCGTGTTGTAGAGTGTGCGTCCGTCCGACCGGAGGATCTTAGCTACCGGGTGCTGGTGATCAAACATGATGCTAGAGAAGTTGCCATAAACACCATCGTTGATGTAGACCATGTACCCCTTGCCATCAAGAGTAGGGTCCTCAACAGTACGGCGAGCAATGATGTTGCAGGCAATGGTGAACGCTGTGGAGACATAATAACGGCCGGGCTCAGCAATGATGTCGATACCATTACCGGCAGGGAAAAACTCGTCCAAGGCATCGCGAAGAACACCCGACATCTGCTCAAAAGTATCTCCACAGAACCCACCACCCACGTCAAGGGTGCGCATGGCAAAGCCAAAATCAGCAGCTTGCTGGAACACGGTGTGGGCATCTCGAACGGCCTTGTAGAAGGCAAGGGGGTCTGAGGCACCAGATCCGACGTGGAAGCTGACACCGACCACGTTAAGTCCTAGGTTCTTAGCGACAGCCAGCAGGCCCTCGGTGGTATCCATGGCGGCACCAAACTTCATGCTGAGGCGGCAAAGGCTAGAGGCATCGTCGGTCATGATGCGCAGGAACAGCTCGGCTTCGGGGTAGAGCTTCGCAATCTTGTACAGTTCGTCGGCGTTGTCGAATGTCATCTGCTTGACCCCTGCATTCTTAACGAAGCGAACGTACGAGTTCGTCTTGCATGGCTGAGCATAGATGATGCGCTCGGGAGTGGTTCCCATAGCTAGCACCTGCTCAATCTCCCCTTTGGAGGCACAGTCAAACCCGGTGCCCAGTTCAGCCAAAAGGCGGAGCACCTTGGGGTCCGGGTTGCACTTGACGGCTAGGATATGTTAGCAACGTGATATGCCTGCAAGTAGTCACGTAGGATGAAGGGATACAACTCACCATAGAACGGTTTGATTCGAGGCAAGTTCTTCTTCCATCGGAGGTGCTGCCGATAGACCTCGCCGAGGTCGGCGACAAAGAAAGTATCCTCATCGCCAGGCTCGCACAGCTCATGGTCAACAGACTCCGCACGGTTGTGAAGGGCCTCGCCAATTAGCTGCTTTGGGTCAATTAAAACATTGTTATGAAGATAGTCCGCCAAAAGCGGCTTTTTCATTGACATATGATTATGTGTAACATTTTGATGGTTGTCAAGGATAGCCGTTGCCATAACCATATCCCTAGATGTGGTCCCAGGGGGAAGTTATCCGAGAATGTTGTTTGTCGCCGGGGAATATATGTACCTCGTCTAACTATCCGTGGACTGGAGTTGACGAGTTGTTTGGGACAGACAACAAGTGCTCGAAGAACCTCAAGGGAGAAAGCCGTCAAAAGGATTGACGGGGTTGCCTGGGATATATAGCTGATAGAGAATAGACTCAAACTCACTAAGTGAGCTAGGGTGGTATTAAGGGGGTCGGAACGGATGGCAAACTGTTCCTTCAGTGGATTGGCGAGGCCTCCTCGACTCTTCCTCGGTAAGAGGAAGAACCTCAGGGATCCTCCTATGCGGCAGCTGGTACGATTCTGAAGTCGAGATGGGGGGCTGGAACACCGGTTCGCCGAACAACAGGAAAGCCTCGAGAAGCTTAGGGGCTTTCAGCACAGGTGTAGGGAGGAGGGATAGCGTTGATGATGTGGGCAGTCTTTCGAAGACTGAAATCTTGGTCACTGACAAACGTAACGGCCTGGGGAGCCGTGGCGAAGGCGGTTGCCTTTGAAGAGACCAAAGGCAAGTCGAGGGGTGCTGTGGTGGGCCGGGGTAAGCTCTATAGTGAAAATAAATGTCAGTACTGGCTTTCTCCATGAAATGGTAGCCGGCAGCAGCGTATGATGGCGTGCTATAACAGTATGTTGCGCGTCCCTGAACCCGACAGATGGGACAAAGGTACACGAGTGTAGACAGCAGCAGGCAGGTGTAAGTGTGTAGAAGGAACCATCAGCCCTCCCAAACGGACAAACAAATAAAAAACAGTGCACCCAACGCCCAGCTCACTTGAGCGAACAGCAACACTGCCACTCGATCGCACTCGTGTACGCCGTAAGTCGTGGCCACTTTGACGGATGGCCGATGAGCGGGTTTGCCCCTCGGGAGAGAGGTGCCGTGGCACGGCCAATTTGGCGTGATAGTACGGACTGACTGCGACACTGGAGAAGCGGCCAGCAGCCAAAGCTAGACTAACCTGAGATCAAAGAGTCCGAAGCGGTTGCAATGCAATTGACGATCAAAAGCGGGCAGTTGAGAAGAGGGCCTCACTGTGGGAGATGCGGTTGGGCGGTCTGTGGAATTGTTGATGCCGGAGACAAAAATAAAACTGAGCGTCTTGTGTTGTGTGCGCGCAAGATTTTGTGACGGAGGGGCGTCAGCCAGGTTTTATTCTGGTGCAGCCACTTGCGCATGCGCAGGTCGCTTCTTACTGCAGCGCCTGGTGCGCCCAGCCCGAGTCAATCAGCGGTCCCAGGTGCCAGCACATGGGCCTCTCGAGTTGCTGTCTGCGGGAGCCGGCAAAGGCTCCAGTGCTAACCAGTTGACGTCTCCAGTGTCCTTTGCATTTTCGTCAACATCGGGAACATACTTCTGGTGGCGCAGCCCCACCCTGACTGCCAAAATTTTCGCTCGTCCCAGGCCTCTTCGCTCACCCTCTTTTCTCGACTTTGGTCCCAGTTTTCGCCTCCACAGTCGTCTGGTGCTGGCTGTCCTTGCCCAGCCGTTCTGCAACTCCCAACTCCTGGCCAGCAGCGTCATTTGTCGCCATGCCATTGCCATTGACAAATGAGCTTGCGAGTTGCTGTTCTACACACCCACCGACAGGCCATCCGGCCACCATTTCCAGTCCCAGTCCGCCTCCCCCTGCAGCAAGATGAACCTCGATGCTCAGCCAGTCCTCCCTTTCTGTCAGTTGAAGCTGTATCCAATTAGTACTCAAACGTATGCAAAGGAAAATGGAACTACCAACCACACACATACACGCGCAGGAGACAAATCCTATAGATGATGCGGCAACCAACAACTTCCCTTCCTAGGACACGACATCAACACCTCACCTCTGTCCGTACCTCCGCCTAAACGATCCTAGAAACCCCAGGCAGACACCACAGTTACCATGTTCTGCATCCCGGTGCTATTGATTGGACGATCCACTCTTGGGCACAAATAGGCACGCAGGTACTCCGTTAGGCCATGTCAATATGATGGCTGCCCTGCCTAGACTCCCTCCCGCCTCGCTCCTCTGTGCTGAAAGGCTCAACCTCAGCTAGCAGTAGTAGCCTTGAGTTTCCTGTGATATGAGTTCGTTGCTGCACTCCCAGGCATTCTTGGTAAAGTTCCGATTCGCGTTTAACCATTGTTGCATGCAGGCTACATCGTGCTGTCCGGGCCAAAACTAAAATTGAGGAAACCGGCTATGCGTGCCGGACGCTTGGGCGCATCAACAACACAAAACAAAGTCCATGAGGGACTTTTTTCGTCCCTATTTCGTGGTGCGGGTGGCTGAATCCTCTTGTCATCTTCCTCCGTCCATGGACTGACAACAACAGCAATGGGACATTGGCTGGTACCTTCAAGTTTTAAGCGAGACGGCACCTTCTAATCCATTGAGCTTACGCGTCTGCATCCGTGCGAACCAAGCATACCAATACAATGTTGTATCACTCACACCAGCTTACACTACGTGGTGCCGTTTTTCCATGAAGGCGTGTTGTTCTGAGGCTATAGCGTGAGATTGAAACTGGAGTCATGTTTTCACGGACATGTTAGAGTGACATTGCCCTTTTAATAGGTCCAAAATCTGTGCACCACATGTCCGGGTTGATGAGGTCCACCTAGTCCACATAGCATTACCAGACAGTTCAAGCCTCCAATGTTGCGCTATACATAGCAGCTCTCTAATACCTCTCGCCGTCCGTACTCGGTAGTGGAAGCATGGCCGCCATTACTCACACAATCTCGGGACTCAGCTGAATGATCACCATTGGTTTCAAATCATCTCACGCGACGGCAGTGTTTCATTGCTCGGCCCCATTGCTCGGCCCCTTAGCCTCATTTTGAGTCCTTATTTCCGGGTGCCGAGCGTGTCTGCAGGCAGTTGCCCGATAACTACCTCCTGCAGCCTCGCGTTTAGAAGCTGAGCCGGTAGTCTCATCTGGTGGTATCTAGTGGTGCTGAACTTACACATCGATTGCATGTAGGAGCTGGTCGACACCAAAACAACCCACGCCCCATATGTACTCAGCTCTTTAGTCCGGTAACCCAAGGCTCAAGGGCTCCGGCTCTGATAGAACGAGACAAACCCATTTCAAATCCCCCGTTCTCCCACTCTCCGAATCACCAATCCCCTTCCCGAACAAGACACCTGATGCCCGCAGGCGCCGCGGTCATCTCGTTCTGAGAGTAAATGGAACGGCAGATCCTTCAAACGTGAGCACGTATGAATTATGAAACAGTACGTCATTTTATTCTTGCGTTGCTCTGTGGTCCATCTGTCATTGTGAAAGATGTCCTTTCGGCAGATGGATGTATCGTATCTGAACGCGTGGATGTCAACAAGTCAATGTCGGTCAACGTAGCCCGTAAGAGCAAACAAAGTTCCGTTGGAGTATATTACATATTTGGAGATCGTCTATCTATCGTCTTGTCTTGTCCACATGCGTGTATGTATATGAGGGATAAAATCGTACACTTTTGTCGTCATATTATAGCGATGGCGTGCTTACCCAATCGCTGTATTGTCAAGTCCGCGAATCGTAGCATCGGGCAGTGCTTCCATAATCATCAATGCAGATGTTCAATGCATGCTTGTGCCCTGAAACAGCCTCATTTCGGCTTGGAACTTTCGTGTTGCGAAATCATTCGCCAACGGCGACATTCATCTCCTGCGTCGTCCACGAATCATCCACCCATGACTGACGCTCGCCGAGGAAAGTCGTACGCTCCTCACCCCTTTCTATTGCGTCTACGAGATATTTCTGCGCAGCTTCCTTGACCTGGTCCTTTGACACATCCAGGAGTTGATACCTCTTCTTCTGTCTCATCTCCTCAGTGATGCCGGAGAGGAATTTTCCCATGCCCTCTTGGTTGACAGCCTTGGGGGCATCGACGGCCTGGAAGACTGAAATCTTGGCCTCCTCCAGATCACGATCCGACCATTCTTTATTGACGGCCCACCTGCCCGCATTTCGCATAACGCTCATGGTATTTTGGGGATTAGGGTCACGGTAAGAGTAGAAGCCAAACAGACCATCCAGCGGCTTGTACATGGCTCCACCACCGTAGGCTCCGCCCTTCTCGCGAATCTCGTGATGCAGGTACTTGTGGGTGAGGAGTTGTGAGAGTATTTGAAGTGGCGCGCCATCAGACGCCGTGTAGGACACTGTCGGTACAGACAATCCTCCATAATATACTTGATAAGGTAGGGGGAAGAAAGTCTTGCGGTCAGTAGGAAGTCTCCGCGGCTCCGGGTTCTTAAAATCCGAAACCCCTTGAGGGAGAGCCTTCATAAAGGACTGCAGGGAGTTAGAGTTTCGAGTTACGCTCTCAGTACCGCAGGTGATTGCGGTTCGCATGTTGTCGCTAGAGAGGGCAAACTTTTGAATTTGCTTCAATTTGCTGATGACGTCTTCAAACTGGTCAGACTCTGGGCGCCCGGCTAGCCGAGTTACTAGTTTAACCTGAGAAAGACCGGCGACTTGTTGGCGTAGCCATGCGCTTCGCGTAATGCTTGATTCAGCATAGCCCACGGCAAAGCGGTGGCCCGACGAGGCAATATCGTTAACAATGCCATCCGCGGAGGCTTGGAGCAGCTGTCTAATACGGAGGGCTGCCTCAGGAGTATCAAAATTCGTCTCTAGGACTAGCTTGTGGAGAATATCAAACATGATGGGGACATTCCGATCCAAGGCCATTCCAGTAAAAATGATGCCTTCGCTAGATGCACTGTAGTCGGTGGGTGACGGAGTAGAATGGTAGCCGACAGAGACTCCGCCAGTGGTCAGCTTGATCAGGTCCTCGAGCTGCTCCATGGTCGTATCCTTGGTTCCAAGGCGCATAATGCTATCCGTGAAGAGAGGAACAAGTTCTCGAAGATCGTCAGGTAAGTTTTCCAAGGTATTGATGCCACGGAAATAGGTTAATCCATTCGTGGGTGCCTCATGCCATTGAATGGCTGTGCCATTTTGAACCTCGTCGCGCACAACCACTGGCTCTTTCGTTCTTGGAATATCTTTCACGTGGACGGTCGGCAGACAGCTGAGATCTTCCGTATTGGCCTTATTTTGCTCGACAAGAAGCTCCTGTTCTTGCTGCTCGAACTTCTGTCGAGCCTTCTCCTCGCCCCCAGCGATCTGAATAGCATCATCAATCCTGGAAGAAAGGCGCTGTTGTTCTTCCCTTGCAAGATCCTCTCCAAAGGTAATAGAGGGTGCCATTGTGAATATCATGGTATTGTCGTTAAGTAAGTACCTGTCAATTAGACCCTCGAGATAACCGCCTTTGGCCAACTTCGCCTGGAATGTTGAGATGGTGTCGTCCCAGGCGAGAGAGTCAAACGGGTCAGTTCCATTGAACCACTTCGGCTTAAGTCTATTGAGCATAGAGAACCCAAAGTTGGCAGTCTTGTGCTTCAGGGACAACTCCAATTGGTGCAAAGCCCCATCAATCTTGGTTTTCTCGAAGCCATTGTCACGCGCCTGCTTCAATATTCCTTGAACTGTTTCCTTCAGCTTGGGAACATCGGATTCTTGAACTCCAGTCAGGCCAATGGAAAAAATTCCTCGCTTGGCAGAGCTATCATATCCTGCATTCGGGCTCCAGTCAGCTCCCATACCAGTCTCGATTAGGCCGCGATAGAGAGGCGAGCCATAGCCATCCATCAAAAGGGTGGAGAGCAATGCAATCGAGAAAGACTCGACAACATCAGTAGTATCTCCAGTGATCCATGACACTGAAGTCTTGTACTGACGATCGGGGTCGACAAGAGGATCCATAGGGCCCCTGAGCGTAACTTCGTAAGGGCCATTAAGCTCTATCGGCTGGTGAATTTCTCCGTCGATATTTTTCTTTTCAAACACCTGCAATCTAGCATCTAGCTCTTTCAAATGGTCAACCAAGGGCATGTCACCGTAGGTAAACAGCTTGGAGTTGCTAGGGTGGTAGTGATTAGCGTGGAAATTTTTGAGCTGGTCGTAAGTCAGGTCGGTAATCTTTACAGGGTCGCCACCTGAGTTGTTGATGGCCGGAAAAATGTGATCCTGGAAACGAATATAGTAGAGATACCCAGCATCCGACATTTGACCCTTCATCTCATTGTACACCACACCCTTGAACACCAGCTTCTTGCTCTCGGCAGTCTCTCCAAGAGGGTTCTCGGGTCCAATCCTCCATCCTTCTTGGGTAAAATCAGACTGTTTCAGCAATGGATGCAAGGTAGAATCCAAGTATACAGACATGAGATTCTTGAAGTCCTGCGGATTTGTGGTCGCAAACGGGTAAAAAGTGTGGTCGGAGGCTGTAAAGGCGTTCATGAAGTTGGAAAGGGTCCGGGGTAGCATCTTGAAAAAAGGATCGCGAATGGGATACTTTTTGCTGCCACATAGAGTCGTATGCTCGAGAATATGCGGAACACCGGTGTCGTCCGGGGGGTTCGTCTTAAAGCCGATGGAGAAAACATTGTTGCTGTCTTCTCGAGCAATGTGTAGGTAGTCGGCACCAGTCTTCTCGTGTTGCAGATGCAATGCTGTCAGTTCTAACTCAGGGACATGTTTGGAGCGCACAAGGGTGAAGCCGTGAAGCTTGTCGCCCGGCTTGGGATATTGTGACAGCTCTGTAACAGCTTTGCGAGCTGCGTTGGCAGCATTTCGAAGCATGATGGCCCGAGTCGCCAGGGAGTCTAAACGGAAGCGAATGGTCTTAATAATACAATAGTATACAGAAAGAGGTCGTTCAGAAATTCAAACACACCCGCTGCATCCAGAACAGATCAATCACGGGTGTACCGGAGCAAAGTGTAGGGCATGAAGTGCTTCACTGCTCACCAGCGACACCGGATGTTGGCGAAGATTGGTGGCGGAGGGCGTAATAAAAGTTCAATGTTCCAAGGGATTGCGAGCTGCTTTAGTCATACGCCACATGCCGGTTTATTGGACTGTGAGCATGGTGCGCAGAGCCGGGTACTCGACTGGCGACCATTGACGGCTGCAGCGGAACCTTCAGTGGAGCTCAAGACGGATTGCCGGCGAATGATGACCAGACATTTACTGTCAGTCCAGTGCGGTGAAGGCACTGCCTGATAGTGTCATAACGCAGTCCCGCAGGCCCACACGTGTCATGTCCCTAATGCACTAACGCCATTCCTCGATGCCCTTCTCGGCCTCAGTAAAAACTGATTTCAATACGCCCACGCAATCGACTTCGACATCCGTGCGAAGACTGCTCACTTGCCCGCGGTCTGCTCGCTCAACCTATCTCATCTGATTCCTTTCTGCAGCGCAAGTATCTGCATCTGTGAGTGATTAACCCTACTCAAGTATGCTCCAAGCCCGCGTGTTTGTACGGCTTGATTGGGCTGCATGCAGGGGCAGAGCACCTGCTCACATCATATCACCGCAAGAGTTGCTAACCTGGCCATTCAGGTTACCGGCCTCCAGTCCGACCATCGTCACGGTCGTCTCCGAACCAGAACGCACCGATTCTTTCGCCCCATCACATCTTCGCTTACCGGCTTGTCCCACCCGCCGAAATCTCGACATCAACTCTAAGCCGCACCATCCTCTCTCAAACACGGTCTCTATCCCCCATGTTGCGACAATCTTGAAATCTTTTCGCCCCCTTGACCATCTTAGAGGTGTCAGCACATCTCACACGTCATGCCTTCGGGTCAAGTAGAACCAGCATTGACTAACGGTCACGATGGCCATGTTCATTCCGCGCCTATGCCGGGGAAGAAGGGTAAGGGGAAGAAAGCCATCGACTCGTCGGAAGCTTCAAGGCTGCTTCAGGCCCGTATCTCTCAGCTAGAGCAGGATGCCGCTGGAGAAAAAGACCAAGAACTCGAGATCGGTAGGTTCAAGCGAATTCTTGCGCTTCAGGTCTCATGGGCCTTCACCTCAGGCCTTACCATATCCCTCATTGCTAATCAGTGCCCTCCGTCATACAGAACGGGAAGTCAAAAGAGCCAACCGAGACTTAATGCAACAGGTCGCCAAAATGGACGATATGCAGAAAATCGACCACCTGACGAAACGTTCCAGTGAACTCCTGGCTGATATGCGACGCCTTGAGAAGGAGAACCAAAGGAACAAGAAGCGAGGCGATACTCTACAAAAGGAGCGGGATAGCAGTCGAACGGAACTTGGCAAGACAGTTGGATTGAAGGAGAAGCTTGAAAAACTGTGTCGTGAGTTACAGCGGGACAACAACAAGATGAAGGTCAGAACACGGCGAGCCCATTTCGGACAGGGACCAACTGGGGACAATATGCTAACGTAGGGCGTGGAATAGAATGAGAACAAGGAACTCCAGACTACACAGAAGCGGAATAATATTTCCTGGGATGAGAAATTCTCCACTGTTTTATCCAAATTGGAAGGCTACCAGGAAGAGAAAGACACCCCGCGAAAACAGGTGGTGGACATGGAAGTTGATGAACTGTGAGTATCCAACAGGGCTAAGCTTCCAAATCTTTGTAACCTTGGCATTAATCGCATGTCGTTGCAGATTCCGTGTCAGGTTCAAGTCTTTCATTGAACAATACGAACTGCGTGAGCTACATTTCCACTCCCTTATGCGAACAAAGGAACTGGAAGTTCAATATCACCAATCGCGATATGAACGAGAGAAGAAAACCGCGGAAGCCGAGGCGAGCAAAGCGCGCCATCTGCAAGCCCAAGTACAGGCTTTTACCAAGACAGAAACTGAGCTTCGAAATCAGTTGAATGTCTATGTTGAGAAGTTCAAACAGGTGGGAGATTCGTATGTGCCTCTGCCCTTTCCATTGGCTAACAACAGGGCTTCAAGGTTGAGGATACGCTGAACAATAGCAACGATTTGTTCTTGTCGTTTCGAAAGGAAATGGAAGACATGACCAAAAAGAGCAAGCGACTGGAAAAGGAAAATGAAGCACTTAAGAGACAGAAAGATGCAACGGCCGCTAACATCATCCGCATGGCTGAAGAACGTCAAGGGTGGAAGAAGCAAGTGGACTCTGCCGAGAAAAAGGTGAACAAACTCATGAGTATCATACAGCAGATGCAGCACCAGGGACGAAAGGGTCCGCCAGGACTAGCCAGCGTCATGGAAAACGTGTATTCAGACAACCAAGGGGGTGCTGAGGGCGACGACGAGAGCGATTATTCAAATGAAGGCGAAGATGAGGAACTGAGCGAGTTCGACGACGATACTGAGGAGGAGCCTCAGCCTGTGCAGAAACAGCCCGCGCCAGTACCGTACGGACCAGAACGACCACCAGCACCCACTCAGCAGCAAGCAACTGCAGCTACCAACGGACATTAGGATGGCTTGTTGGAGATGCTGCGAGCGTCATTGGCCGGCAATCCACAGCTTGCTGCCATGCCGACGAGCGAGCCTCTACGTTGTGTCTTAACGCAATCAAACCGCGCCAAGGACAGCCCGGAAGCTCTCAGAGTTGCATTAGCGTTGCCAGTCAAGCTGTCGTCAGAGGGACCAAAAGTGGACGTTACGCTGATGCCGCTGCGAGAGTATAAGGCCGTCTTTCGTGCGAGTTAGAAAAGGCACAAGGGGACGCTGTAGGCTATTATTATGTCGTGCTTGGATTTTGGGTTGACAGTACGGATTATTGTATCATTGTATGTTTACGTAAAAGAAAGGGGCGGCAGATGAGCTCATTCCACTTCGAATTCATGCCCGCCCATGATGTAGTCAGCTTGCTGCATCGTTCGCCGACATGGCAGTGTCCGAAGACGTCCCCAGCGTATCAGGCCTTCTCAGCGTATTAATGGGACAAATTAGCGCATTTCATCTATACGACGCTGAAGTGCATGAGTAAACTGTCTTGCATAATTTGCTCAATAATACTATACGCAGCAATGGTCTCACATTATTTGCCGGGCAAATATAATAACGTCCTGGGACTCCTGGCTCCTCCGTGCATGCCCACCCAAACGCACCGTAGCCTAAAATTGAATGGATCAAATCGATAAGACAGGACACAGTTGTCAGATCCAGCTCTCCGCTTCCTGACAACACGCCATCCATCGCGCGCTTGCTCTCTCTTTCGCCCTCTCTCCCCTTCCCTCATACCATCAATCCAATCTGGATCGTCGGAGCTACCGCAATTTTTTTTTTTTTTTTTGTAGCTGTCGTCGCCAAAATGGATTTTCTCCAGGTAGGTTCACCAATTGATGCCGTCACTGAATGCACCAGACTCAATCAAACCATATCGCATCTCACTCCCAATCTTTCGCCGACATCACGTCATCGTGAACACGACTCGCTAACATAACAATCCAACACAGCGCCTCGCGCGGTACCTCGATCGCCCTCTCTTCCCCTGGAAGAAGCTCATCCTCGGCTTTTCCGTCGGTCAATACCTCTTTGAATCCTTCCTCACCCTCCGCCAATATCGCATTCTCCAACAAACCAAACCCCCCGCCGTACTCTGCAAGGAAATCTCGCAAGAAACTTTTGACAAGTCTCAGGCCTACGGTCGCGCCAAAGCTCAATTCGAAATCATCTCCGGCCTCTGGGCGCAGATCCAAAACGTTGCATTTATTCAACTCGATGTTCTCCCAAAGTTGTGGTCCTGGACGGGCAATGTACTCCTCAAATGGGCTCCCTCCCGATTCACCGGCGAAATTAGCCACTCCATCCTCTTTGTTCTCACCTTCGTCGTCATCCAACAGTTCCTTTCACTCCCCACGCGCGTGTACAGCACTTTTGTTCTGGAGGAGAAGTTTGGTTTCAACAAGCAGACGCCAAAACTGTTCATTACTGACATGATTAAGACGAATCTATTGACGGTTGCGCTCGTGCCCCCTATTCTGGCCGCCTTTTTGAAAATTATCCAGAAGACGGGTAACCAGTTTGTGTTTTATCTTTGGGTCTTTTCTGCTGGCTTGCAGCTGTTTACCACGACTGCGTACCCGATCTTTATTCAGCCCCTATTTAACAAACTGTCTCCTCTCGAGGAAGGCGAACTTAAGACTAAGGTTGAGGGGCTGGCTGTTGCTCACAATTTCCCCCTACAAGAGCTCTTTGTTATTGATGGAAGCAAACGAAGCGCGCACTCGAATGCATATTTCTACGGTTTGCCTTGGAAGAAGCACATTGTCATTTACGACACCTTGATTGAAAAGACGAAGACCGATGAAATTATTGCCATTCTTGCCCACGAACTCGGTCACTGGAAGCTCGGTCACACCACGCGTCTCTTTGGCATCGCTCAGGTAGGCATCCATCCTTCGTCCTCATCACTCACAATTCAATCCACTGAACGTAAATCCAGGCCCATCTCCTCTATGTCTTCTCTCTGTTCTCTTGTTTCATCAACAACGGGTCCCTCTACAACGCGTTCGGTTTCCACACCACTCACCCCATCATTATCGGATTCATTCTCTTCAGCGACGCCCTCTCCCCAATGGACACCGTCATCAAGTTACTTCTCAACATCCTCTCTCGCAAATTCGAATTCGAGGCAGACGACTTCGCAAAGGGTCTGGGCTTCCGCTCGCAGCTGGCCTCTTCTCTAATTAAGCTGCACGCTCAGAACCTGAGCACCATGGACGCCGACTGGATGTATGCCAGCTATCACTTCTCGCATCCCCATCTGTCCGAGCGTCTCAAGGCCCTTGATTGGAAGCCAAAGGACTCGCTCACGAGTGAAAAGGACAAGGAGGGTATTGCGACGGCTACTGGACGTGACGAGCTGTGAGGCCAAAGGACTTGAATGAGAATGAATAGAGGATATCTTATGCAGCGGAATTTTAGATAGATGGGGCATCTATAATTGCTGAAGTCTGTGGACTAGGGATAGAATTGAATGCGTGTGTACAGTAGAAGAGTTGGTCGGAAGAAAATACATTTAGTCTCTTTGCTATCTAGGTATCTTGCGAAACCTTGGCATGACGTCCCAAGGGCTCTATTGCCGCACATTGTAAGTCTAGCCTAAGTACAATGTCTATGCCCAATTCGTGAGAACCGTACCACTCTAATCTTCGTCCGGTTCGTCCGATTCGTCATATGAACCTTCCGAGCCTCCGTCTTCTTCTTCCTCTTCTTCGTCTTCCTCTTCTTCTTCTTCTTCACCAGCTTTTAGGCCATAATCGTCATGAAAATAGCTCAATTCATGGGTCTGCACCTTGTATCCCATACCTTTAAAGGCGGTTTCCATATTCTACCACCTCGTTAGCCCATAAACTACCGCCTTGTGTTCTATTCCGTCGCATGCACATACCTTGGACATTAACTTGGCGCAAGTAACCACTACATTGCTCTTCCCCGGTTCAAAACAAGGCAAAATAAACTCTTGCATGACACTCTTCATCTCGTTGATGGTGACATCCCGCACCTGTCGGAGCACGTCTTTGCTCCAGTCCTTGGGAAGGCCACGTACGACGCTACGTACAAAATTTTGTTGAGCAGCACTCGGCATGGTGGCTTGCTCGTCAGCGAACATAACGACGATTTGGCTAATGGTTCCTTCGAGGAGGTGCTTGTCGATGGGCACTTCGCCGACGGCAATCTTGTGGATGGCATCGCGGGATGCGGAGATGGCTTTGTATGCGTCTGGGGAGCGATACACACGATAGGACAGGAGTCCCGAGTCGACGTTGCGTGAGAAGTAGGAGCCGTAGGCGTACCCGGCTCCACGGACGGCACTCCAGAGAGGTCCTTCTACAGTCTCGAGGTAGCCGATTGCTACCATGATGGCAGGGAACTTGGGATCCGAGAGGGATGTGATGCTTGGTGCGGTGCTTACAGAGTACGAGCTATCAAGTGTAGTCATGGGCACAATAATGGCGCCGACGGAACCTGGTTTGCGACCTTCGTCATTGAGGAGGTTTACAAACTTGGGAATGGGAACCATGTCTTCTTGGGTTGTCAAACTTTCTGCGAGTGTGTTCCAGGTGGTGAGGGGATTTTGAAGCTTGGACACATTTGCGGTGACGAGGAGGCGCATGTTTTGGAAGGTGAAAAGCGACTTGCGAATGGTGTGGAACCACTCGATGACCTTCTCTGGCTCACTTTTGAGGAGCTTCTTGAGGCGTTTGAGATAGACGGCCTTGACCAGGGTGCGCCTGGCTACGGCTAAGGATGTCTTGTCCATGTGGATGGCGGTATCGATCTCTACAGCCATTCCACGGCCATCACGCTTAGCTTCAGGAATATCGGCGAGGGCCTTGGTGACGGCAGCCCCAAGACGCTGGGGATCAAAGACGGAGTCAAACATCATAGTTCGCAACCAATGGACTGCCGCAGAGTACTTATCGGGCTCGACCTGGAAACCAATCATGAAACCGTCAGCATCACCAAGCGAGCGAGCAGATCCAATGTTATAGCCGATACTGTCCCGCTCAAGTTCCATGACGACTTGCTCAAAGTCAACTTGCTTGCCATCTCGCAAGATGTGAGTGTTGAAGAAGTTGTCGCTAAATATGGACAATAGTGGTTTCAACTCAAATGGTACTTGCGACGTGCCCAGGTGAATGGTGATGTGAACAAAGTTGGTGGGCACATCCTCGAACTGGATGAAGAGTGGTAGTTTACCATCTGTGGCAGAGTCGATGACCTTCTGTGCCTGGCCGATTCCCAAACCGATTGATTTGGCCCGTCCTGATCGTGCAGTATCAGACTCAATAAAATGGATCGATTCTGTGCCAGGGACACTCCACCGATCAATGACTTCGGCCGGGATGGGCTCGTCATTCTTCTTCTTAGCATCCTCAAGGCGCTTAGCTAACTTTTCTAGTCCCTCTGCTCCGAGCTCTTCTTTTCTCTTGGCGATTCTGGCCTCTTCACCAGCCTTCATTTTCTTGGCTAGTTCATGTGACGGTTTGCCGAGGATAGAAACATGGTGGGCGTTAGCCATCCACTTGCTCAAAAAAGCTCGCCATTTCTCGTCTGTCCACTTCTCCAGAACACCGTACTCACTAAGAGTCCCAAGCTCTTGAAGTGTCGAGCCGTCTCGCTTGCCAAAAAGGTAATCAGTAATGATGTTGGTCGCATAGAACGACTCTGAGGTTTCTGCGTGGAATTTGACTTGGCGCTTCTCCCGCTTGATGCATTCGAGCATGTATTCCATGTCAAGCGGCTTACTGGCAACCTCCTTCAGAAGCTCCATCAGCCGCTTTTCCACAAACTCGAGCTTTTCCGTTGCGACACCTGTTGGCTGGAGCCAAATTACGGAGTTTGGTCGGGCTTCCCACCATTGTGTTATAGAGCTAGCAAGCTCTTCTTTCTCGACTAACACGTTCTCCAGGACGGAAACTGACGAGCCGCACAAGTATGTGAGCAGAATGTTGAGAGCAGAAGTTTCAATTAGATCGACGCAGTTGGGCCCGAAGAACCCAATGAGAATCTCGCCAACCGATTCATCCTCTTCAGGAAATTCGGCGATTGTGACAATGGACTCTTTCAGCGCAGGGGGTTGGGGGGAATCAAGCCAAGGTCTGCGGGCAACAATTGGTCAGTGGTAAGCCATTTTTCCATCTCTTGAGCGTGCTTTCAGGGTACTTGCCTGTCAAATTTGGCGTCCAAAGGCGGAATGTCGTCCTTGATGCTCTCCTCAAACTCATCCAAAATTTGCAATAAGTCGACATGGTCAGTCTCGCCTACGATAACAAGACAAAGATTACGTGGTTGATACATGTCACGGTGGAATTGGCGAATGCGCTCAGGTGTCAGAACACGCAATGCTTCAGTCATTCCACCCGTCTCATAACGAAATCCCACATTTTCCGGGTATAACAGGCGACGGGCCTTGAGGTCCATGATCTCGGGGCTGCGGAATTGGACAGCTTGCATCTCGGAATAAACCACACCAGCATCGTTACCCTGGCCGTCAATATGCCAAACCTCGGTGGTGATTGCTTCATCGGTAATTGTAGGTAGGATAATGTGTTCCAAGTAGATGGGAAGAACCTGTGCAAATCCTTCCCAGCCTGCTGTCTCAAGGGTATAAGCGGTATGGTCTGTTGCGGTCCAAGCATTTGTGCCCGAGTACGCGCGAGAGGACAGCTTGTCCAAAAGGCCCTTGAACTGGTAGCTCTTGGAGCCCATAAACACCAGGTGTTCCAGAGTATGTGGAGCACCAGAGTCATCGAAAATCTCGGTGGCCAAGGTGAAGTATCCATTGATTTTGGGGCCTTGTCGATCGGCAACGACGACCTGCATGCCGCTTCGCTCCGACACATACTGGGTGATTGTGCATGGAGCATAGTCGGTCTTGAAGCTTTGGACCTTGCGGAACAGAGACTGCCGCGTTGTTGAAGGCATGGCGGTGTACTGAGACAGAAACCAACTATTAACAGAGCCTCGGGGTGTCAGTAGATGCTCGGCAAAGTTTGTCTGGTGATGCCTAGGGTAGCTCAGCACTGCAGGCTCTCCCAACTCAAAAGGCATTTGAGCAACCGTTGGAGAGTTGACAAAAACTAGAACCGGAACAAGAAGTATTTTCAGGGGAATGAAAGGCCATGACGAGGGACAGTCGGGCTGGGGTCAGGGGCGAGCGAAAAGAAAGCAAGAGAGAAGTCATGACATGGTTGGTTAGACTGAGTCAAGGAAGACACTCTTATGGAGGACGCCGGTTAGCCAACTCACCACTCGACACCCAGAATATAACTAGTGGATGGATATATTGCGAAGAAGGCTCAGCCTTGGAGGCGAGAAGCTGTTTTTGTCACTGGATAATAAATTTATGAAGCCCAATTGCAAGAGTTGGGTTTCGTTTGTGTCTGGAAAAGAGGCTGAACTACCCCGCGGTCACCTTGACGTTTTTGGAGCGGGTAGACACCGGACCAGAGCACTCGACGAACAAGATGGAGGGAGTAGAGCGGACTTCGGTGTTGGAAAAGACGGACGGACCTCGACAATAACCAGCCCAACAGAAAGGAGGGTGTCAATGAGTCGTCAGGTGATGTTTTCAGCCTGCAGATGGCTCAGGAATAACGACTCCCTAGACAATTCAGACACCCCCCATTGTGCTGCAAGCCCAGTCAAAGCGGGCTGTGGGACGGTGGGGTCCAGCTGGCACGGCGCAGACTACCCGGTACCTTCAATTATCTCTCGCGGGCCCAGTCCTCGCCTCACCATCGACATGGAGCTTCCATTCCAAGGTTGCCAGCTTGCCTAATCATGCTACACCTGCCGTCGACTGTAACTACATACACATCCACTACCCATCGCATTCGCTTCATGCCGTACCAAACATCATCACCATCACCATGATACAGTGTTACTAGATCCTTCTATTGCCCCTGCACCCTTCCGACGATTGCTGCTTCTCGGCTCCCGGCCCATGAGGCAGAGAACATTCGCGACAGGCACAAATACCCTCCATCAGCCATGGCGGCGGAGGCTGAGCCACGACAACTTGGCGATGCCATTGTCGCCTTCTCTCTAGAGCGGGTATTCCCCGAGGATGACACGTCTCTGCTACCCGTATCCGAGATAGATCTCGAGCCTGCTATCCGCGCTCTAACTGGGGCCAAGGCCGACCTCGAAGTGTGCAATGTCCATCGCGCAGACCTCATGTGTACCATCTAACACGCTGGCAGACCGAGATCCATACCATCAACGAGGAGACCAGAGATGATGTCAGTTCATGGGTGCAGAATGCCAAGACGCTGCAGGAAGACATTATTCGATCCAAGACCATCGCCAACGAAATCATACGACAATCGGAGGCACCCGACGTGTCAGGAGAGGCAATTGAGGATGCCGAGGATAAGGTTCAATTTCTCAATCGTGAACTGCAATACAGCCGGCAGCTCCACGAGGTATTGAACAATATCAAAACAGCAAATCAGCTGCTGGGTCAGGTTGACGGTGCAAGGAGTGAACGACGTGTTGTCGACTCCTTGCACCTTCTTGAACGTGCGTCCATTTTCTGCCATGTTTACGTATTGAGTGAAATACTGGTGAATATGATACTAAGATGGTGCAGAATTCTGGACTGCCATCGATCGAATCGGCGTTAGCAAGTCCTGCAGGATTCTCAGACGCCTGGACCGTCGAGCCTTCGAGCTCAAGTCGAGTGTTCATGAAGTATTTAACAATGTTTGGAAAGAATTGATTCAGTTTAATGTGGAGGAGAGAAAGGTATCTATTCGTGAATCCCTACCCGGTACGTAACGACAAGCATACAGTCATCTTTTCGTCATCTTTCTTTGTTTTAACCGAACCACAGAGGGTGGTATGACCCTGTCAGACGCAGTCATTGGCCTGAAAGCATATAAAGAGACGGACGAGCGTATGGAACAACTCTGGCGAAACCTGGACGGATCTCTTATTTCTCCTCGAATGGATAAGACCAAACAACCCGCACCTTCTGTCGCAGCCAAAGGGGACGAACTCAGCCTGACAGGAAGCAGTGATGGATCTGTGGCTGCGTTACTTTCGGATTTAGAGGTGGTCCTGGTTTTCGTTGCGAAAAAAGTGCCAAAAGAGCTACTCGACAGTCTCGTCAACTTCATGATGCCTGATCTGACGCCCCGGTTAATCCAGCAATGGCTCAACCCAGCGGTTCCATCATCGCTGTCCGAGATTCCCAAGTTCCAGAGTATTATTCAAGTCGCCCGAACATTCTGCACCGCTTTAGAGACAAATGGTTATACCGGCTTCGATGAGCTAAGGGAGTGGGTTTCCAAATCGCACATGACGTGGTTAGGAAGATGCCGGGAATCTGCACTGGATAAGATTCGAACCAAGCTCGCTTATGGAATCGGCGAGCCTAAGCAAGTAGAAAAGATCGAGAAACACATGGTCACTGTGGCAGAGGGCAAAGAACTGGCTGCGACTGGCGCAGGTGCGGCAGCGGATACGAATGACTGGGGAGCTGCCTGGGACGATGCATGGAATGATCAGACACAGGAGCCTGAACCACCTACACAGGCTAAAGAAGACGACGGCGCTGACGCGTGGGGCTGGGAGGATGAGGGCGACGCCCAGCAGCCGGCTGAAGAAGCGAAGAAGTCTGAGGGCGAAGACGATTCTGGAGCAGATGCTTGGGGTTGGGGTGATGAGGAAACATCTGTGGAGCCAGAAGTCTCGAAACCCTCATCAAAGAAGCAAAAGACGGAATCCTCACCGGAGGAGACAAGAGAGCTTATTCTCAAGGAGACGTACTATATTTCATGCATGCCCGAACCCGTTGTGGGGCTGATAACGGCAGTTCTAGAGGATGGTGCGGCCTTGACGGCGGACGGAAAGAAGTATCAACTAGTTGCGTCTACGGCTCCGGGCCTCTTTAGTTTGCCCACGTTGGCCTTGGCGTTATTCAGAGCCATCTCGCCCTATTACTACTCCCTCAATGTGGGCGGCAATATGTATGGTACACAACATGCCTGTGACTTTGATATTCTACTGACAATCGCAGGTACCTGTATAATGATGCCATGTACATTGCAGAACAGCTTACGAAGTTATCCGAGGCTTGGAAAGAACGAGAGGACCTTACACCACGAGCGCGAAACATGCTACGTCTTGAGAATGACATCAAGACGCTCCAAAATTTCGCAAACAGGAGCTACGCGAATGAGATGAGTATTCAGAGAACAGTTCTGCAAGACTTGGTGGGAAGTTCCCAGAGCATCATTCTCCAAGATGAACCAGAAGCAGCAATCGAATCTGGAATGGCACGCATTCGATACATGGCAACAACTTGGGAGAATATCCTGGCGCGATCAGTTTGGTCTCAAGCCATCGGGTCTCTTGTGGACACGCTCGCCAATCGCATAATCACAGACGTGCTGGACGTGCCGTCTATAGGGCAGGACGAAGCGTATAACATTGCTAATCTCATTGCTACGACAACATCGCTCGACGACTTGTTTCTCCCCAGCAAACTGAAGGGCACGGAACCAACTCGAAACGAAGCGGCCACGACGGATCAATATGCGCCTAATTGGCCGCGCTTGAAGTATCTTGGTGAAGTGTTGCAGAGCGACCTCAACGGCATAAGGGCTCTATGGTGCGAGCAAAAGCTGAGCTACTATTTTACGGTGGATGAGATTGTGGACTTGATCAAGGCCAGTTTCGAAGAGAACCCTCGAACCAGACAAACCATCAAGGAGATCCAAAACACACAATACCCCGCTGTTGATTTATGAGGCATGAAAATTTCACAGTAGATTAATCCATAGAGTTGCAGATGCCCCGAACTTTTGTTGCAGCCATCTACTCATTTTCAAACATTGTCTTGTCCAACGGGAGAGGTCTTTCCACATTCCACGCTCATTGTATGAATGTATCCCATGTGCTACAGTTAAGCACAGCGTTGGCCAAAAAACCAAACCAACAACCACCGAAATATCACTTGCACAACACATCCAACCTACCAGACTGTCAATCCCCCGCGTTTTTCGCGTTTTTCGCGTTTCAGAACTCCAGCCGCATGCATCGCTGCTCTACATGTACACCCTCAACGCTCCTCATACCCAATCCTCCCCAAATCCTCAAGCCATGGTCAGCCGTCGACGCTTTGAAACCCATGCCGATTCCCTGATTCGGCTCTGTTCTGAGAAGGGCACAAAAAACGGCATCCCGACGGACCCACGCCGGGCTGTCAACAAAAAAAAAAAAAGAGCCTGACAAAGCGTTCCCAAGACTCGAGTACGGACACGCCGACCAGCGGACAGGGGACTGCAGGGGTGGAACTACAAGCAGACTCCTCTTTGGTCTTTGGAAACCCTCTTCTTTGAGCCAGAGGCACGGCCTGTATTGGGCTTCGTTACACAGGGTTGATATATGACTCGTGGGCTGGGGGAGGATGCGGATGGTCAACGGAATAGGGGTGGCCGAGAGATAGATGGTACATGTTGACCGATCGAGGAGCGGGGAGGGGGGCCAAGAAAAATATGAAAATTGACGGATGGACTTTGGGGAAAGATGCATTGGGCACTTGCAGGGCGTGGGAGGGAGAAACGCAAAGTGCAGAGCTGTTTTTTTTTTTTTTTTTTCTGCTGCTGTGAGACTTGGTGACTTGATGGGTCTTGTGTGGTGTTACGTAGCGCGGGACAGCGCGGGTTTCTGTTTCTTTTCTTTCTTTTTTTCTTCTGTTTCTGAGTTTTGAAGGGGGGGGGGGGGGCAAAAAAAGCCATGTATGTCAGAAATGGCTTTGGAGGGGAGTAGAATTTGGTATTGCGCTTCTTTTTTCATTTGGTTTGTCTTGTGTGTGCGCCATGTGTCGGTCTTCATCTGGTTCGGATACGCCGTTGGGGCAGCATTGGGTCGTGCACGCAATCGACGGGAGTTATAGATGGATGAGCCATGCCGGTCTGGGTGTTGGGCGGTTGGGTAGAAGGATGGGAATAAGGTGAGACATTGGTGTCTGGGAAAGTGTGCTTCTCGGCCGCTTCTTCTGGGATACTACTAACCTACTGCCTGGGGAGGTGAAGGGTGAAGGTGGTGGCTCTCGGTCAAGGCTCTCCGATGCGACGGCCAGGGCGACGAGCTGCCCTGCGCCGCGGCGTTCTGGAGGTATGTATTGGGACTCGCAAATTATGCCCGGGAGGTGTGCGCCGGCCGTGCCATAGCAGGCGAGGAGCTGGGCTTCAGTACCGTGAAAATGCGCTTTGCCTTTGATGATGTTCTGCACTGGTGGTTTGGTGATGCCCGCTCATATGTTTCTGGATGCAGGGCGCAGCACTCCGTACATGTTCACCCATACGCACGCGCTTGTAACAATGACGAGGCTTTCTTCTATGGAACGGCCCTGAAAAGGCATTGCCTTTGGAAAACTCGGGACGTGGACGCTCCTCGGGTTTTTAATTGAGCAAAAAGGAGCTGCGGCATCTTCATCAACACCGGGAGAAGAGGCGAAACGGACGCGCCGACATGGCGCTTTCCAGGCCAGACGAGCACTTGAATGGCTACGTACATGTGTGTCAAAGCCAAAAGCTCAAGTCCAGAGCTACAGTGGCAAGGGCAGGATTCCCCCTCGCTCTAACGATCCGCCATGATACACCAGAATCACGTCTATTTACGTGGTGACAACGCACGACTCTGCTTGGCAACAAGTGCGTCGGCACGACAACCTCCATCATCAGCCATCATCAGCTCGTCACCTAGACACGGACCAGACGCAAGCCGTGACTGATAACTCTATTTGAACCACACACCTCACAGGTCTCGGTATAATGCGTGACAGTCACCACACGATCCGGGGCTGAAGACTCCAGTGACACAACTCCATCGCCAGGAAACACAGCCAAGGATCCTCCAACGCAGCATCATGAGGCTACTGCAGCCAAGGTCCGATCACCAGCTCACATGCCTGCAGGCCGGTGCATCTAGCAAAAGACACCTGGCAGTTTGCATGGCCTCGCCAACAGAAGGCCCCCCGAACGCCACCGAGGCACAGCACAATCCAGAAAGGGCGAGATGCTGGAGCTTGGATGTCTTTCACCCCCTTTGGTCCTTTGGTCGGTCTGTTCTCATTTTGACCCCACGAAACGATAGCTCGTGTGCATCTGGAACAACATCACCGCGAGGCCAGGCAGGCCACGAGGCACCCGAGCCGTGCAAAGGGCAGGCGGCGCATATCCCAGAGCTCCAGTGTTGACGTGATACAAAATCCGATTAAAACGATTGAGGAATACGCAAGAGACCCAATGTGTCTTGCCCGGATATACCTCTGATGCAAATCGATACGTGAGCTTTTCAGCTTTGCCAAGTCCTTCTCAACGCTCACAAATCATCCGCATTGTCAGGTAGTGTTGCAGAACTTGTGTTAGCAATATGCTGCTTGTTGTCAGGCTCTTCAATATCTCGGAAACCCTGGCGGTCGTTGTATTAGGCCACCGGGCCTACAGGTGACAAGGATGCTCCGGTCTATATACGCTGTGCGGTTCTGTGTGTTGTCAATCCGTCAAAAACACTGCAGGAGAGGGTTAGATAGTCTCTTCGTGTCACCGCGCAGGCTAAAACTAATCACAAAGATGAGTTGCGGCTAACTAAAAGCAAGCCAGCCAGCAAAACGTGTCAGCAGCCTAGGCCTTTGTTCGGCTGTCTCAGCACTTATTGTCCAGAACAGCCAAACCAGCCAGCATTTTGATGACTTTGACCACCTTCAGTGACGAAAGTTTATACCGCGTGACGTTGCCCTATCAAGCACACTTCTTTGTGCCGTGTAGGAGGGGGCCAACGCCCGCCCCGGCTGCGGAATGCTGCCTGTCTGCAAATACCATATCTGCTCTTTCCGGAACTGCAAACCATGGCGTTCGCGCTTGTCGCTCTATTTCCGTTTTAGAAGCCAGTGTACGTACGGACTACTCAACAAGGGCATCCGTCTGAAGGAGTCGAACCGGTCAGTGTCGACGTCAGGTGGCATATAAAAAAAGCAAAGACGGGTCGACGACAAACCTGCGTTTGGCGGTGGACATGGCATCCACTCACCGGAATTGGATGTCGTACACAGATTTTTCATCCTGGCTGGCACCTATTTGGTTCAGCCTGCAGCTTGTCCGACGCAACTGATGCGTGCTTATATGTGACGGTGAGGCTGTCCACACACCAGAAAAGGCCCCAAAAGCCTGACCTAGATTGTAAATAATATCCAGATGTGGTGATGAGAGTACCGCTGCAATCCCAATCTTCATCCCTTGAAGTCATTGCCCTTGGAGGCCCCGGGCACTTGAGCCCCCCGACTCTGTCTGTTCTTGTGTCGAAGCAGGACTCCCCTTGCCCACAGATGGCTGCGATGCAGTCATCTTCTGCCTCGGCCAAACCACTTTCAAACAGCCCTTCGGCCTTGGCTTTGCTGTCGCCAATCGACATGGCTCCTGGCAAAGGGCCCAAAGGGTCCAGCTGCAACCTCGCGCAGCAAACGCCGTAATCATACCCACAACTAAAACTCGGCCGCGGCTAAAGGTGGAAATTTCGTCTGTCGCGGAGCATCGGGGGCTGAAACTGAAAAAAAGGGTCCATGGTGCTCCTTCATTGTCGCATGGCCGTCCTATGGCCGTCCCATGATTTGCCTCTTGTCTGCCGCGGCATGTTACACAAAGGACCGCACAGGACATGGTCCTGAATAGTCGGGTACCGGGCTATCAGCTAAACCGACTGCCTACCAGGCATCTCGCCGTGAGGATGCGACGCAAGCTAGCAGCTCAGGATCCAAGGACTGAATGATCTGATGTCCGTCTCACGCCCCCCTCCTCCAACGCGCACAATCTAACATGTACACTCTCACCGACGTGGGCGGGAGTTCCCTTCCCATCCCAGCAACTCTAGTCGTTGACGGCGTGGGTGTGTTGAGGAGGAGTGGGTGTGACGAGTCAAATACGCAAGACGACACGTGGGGTGTTTGCGCGGCGCTGAGGCACAACAAACAAAGGAGAGCCGACGCATGCTAGGCACGGACGATTTCTGGCTATTCTCGTGCAAAGTTTGCAAAGGGTTTGCAAAGGGCTGTCGGCTGTGGCGGCGCATTATGCGCACGTAATCCCGAGTTGGAAAAATGCTGATGCTGTCAATGCATTCCCTCGAGCAATTGACTTTGTGGATGGGTTGGGGGACGGCGTTGCAACGAGGCGGCCAACGCTGCAGCTGGACAAGAACGGCAGCCTCGAGGTCAGGTGCATGGCCTCGCGAGGCATCAGCGCTCGTCACTTTTTCGCTCTTCTTCTCCTCCGTCTTCTCCCTCCTCCTCCTCCCATGGCGACGAAAACGTACACCACGCTGAACGGAAGGACCACGCCAAGTCATGCGCCTATGCTCAACCTCGAGCCAATATTGGATGGAAGCGATGGGAGCCAGGCAGTTCCCCCTCCCTCTGCCGGCACGGTCTGCAAACGCGCCAGCCTGCCATGGCTCTTGCTACCGAAGCTGTGGTCCAGGCCCAGGGGAGCGCATGATAAACGACCGCCATGCCATGCAAGCGTACGAAACGGACTCCGGCTTGCAGCGCTGTGCGTGTGAAGAATAATCGGGCTTGTGTCGCCCGGACTGAGGCGGTTGCCGGTCTTTTGTGTGTGCTGCGAGTGCCACAGGGAACACTGCATGGCATCGCATGGCATCGCATGACGAGTTTCCAAAAGTAGCTGCCACGTAACATGTGTTGAAACCATCGACTATCTGGAAAGCTGCGAGTACGAATCGAACTAGCGTGCACCGTATAGTAAGTAGAACCAGACACTGAACACGGACCCGATCAGCATGGCCGTCCAACGACGACCAGACTGCTGTAGTCGACTGTCCTACAGTGTACTTCTTGGCATTTGTATTCAAGCAGCGGACACGATACTTGTTGTGAGCATGACTGGCTTCTTTCATTTCAACATGAGGACATGTCTAAAATGCGTGTATAGAACAGTTGCATTCTTAGAAATCGGGTACCGAGGGGTAACAATGTCTGTGGAAAGAGCGCCTCTTTGTTTCTTTGTCTGATTGTCTGATTGTCTGTTTGTTTCTTCCCTTCCTTCTCATGGCTGGTCAATTCTCAAGTATACACACAATGTACCTTAATGGCGTGGGCTTGGCTCTGCTGTGCATTTCAATTACGTTCCAAGTCGGCAAGTCACGAAGCAAGAACACCAACAGGCAAGAAAACACTCTTTAATGCCATCATTCTAACCGGCTAGTCATTTTCTTTCTTTCCTTCTTGTTCTCCAACCGCCCCCGTCACATCTTGTCTTCTCTCGCAATGCCGGAAGCCAGTCGGCCAAGACAGGAAGCCATTTACTTGGCACGGACTCGCTGCAGTCTGACAGCACCACGGCTGCTGATAAGCACCATCAATTACGCAGATTGAAGCCGCCTGAGGCGAAGGGTTCCGCCGAATGCGAGATGGTCAAATAGAGCAGCCAGACTTGCAAAGTCTTGGCCTTCTCGTATTTGGTCATTGTTCCAGTTATAGTCGGCCGCTCGAGAAAAACCGCTAGAGCAATCCAGAGATTCGTCTGTGTCCTCTGTCTTTGTCTTCTTTCTTCTGTCCCAAGACTTGCATTAGTGTTATGGGAGGCCAATGGCGTAGTCATGGGGCCATGTCACCACGCTGTAGTTTCAACTTGTCTGTCCCCTTCCCGTGGCTAGGAAACTGAAAGGAAATAAAACAGAAAACTCCTCGCACCGCCTTTTTCTGTGCGATACAGGCTCGCCGGAGAGCTCGGCCACGTCCCCCGGGGTCATGCTTTGCATCAGAATCAGAGTCAGGCAAGCCTTGCTATCAATGACAATGCCTTCAGTTCTCATGACGGTGAAATTGGCAGTTCTTGTTGTCCCCGTCCCGTCCATGTCTGCACGGCCGCTACTGCGGCACCACTGTGCCGGCACCAGCCTTGCAATTCGTCGACATGTAAGTCATCATCGAACTACTCCGTGTGCTCAATTCCGTCCACCCCCAATGTGCCCACGTGAGACGAAATCGCGGGGCTTGACAGGGCTGTGGTTGGACGAGAGGTGACATGCATGTGTGTGCGAGTGTGTGTGCGAGTGTGTGTGCGTGCGCATGGCAGGACGTACACGGTAATCGTTGCGTAGCTGGACCGAGTCTTCCAACACTTGAAGTCTGCCCTCACACTTCTGGAAACCTTCCCATATCTGCCTCGCATGCCAGACGATGTAGCATCCCCTGGCCGTCGACAAGGGAGAGTCCTGGGTGGCTGGAGCCTGGTGTGACGGCGCACATACTGTGATTATAGGCAGAATTCTTGGCTCGCATGGGTTGCTTGAGCCCTTGGACAACCCAAAGCAATTTGCGACATGGCACGTACCCTGCTGTTGTACATAGGACTGAAGAATATGAAGAATTCTCCGGCCTGTGCGTTGTTTTCCTGGGCTTGTGTATCAGCGCAAAGCCTGCTCGGTCTCGTTGGAAATTGCGGTTGGACCGACCCTGCGCGTCCGTCTGTAATAATGATCCCAAGAGAAAAAGTGGAATGACAAGCCTATGAAACCTTGGCCTTTCTTCCCCAGCCATCAGGGATGAATATGTCCTCATTACGTAGTTACCTGCCACGCGATCTTCCCCAGCCACGGGCGCAAACAGGCAAAACGCCACGTAATATCATACTCTGGCGTCTCGTCCACCAGTATCCATTCGAGCGGCGGGTAGCAAGAGAAGTAACTCGTACTGGGGTAGGAAGATATCATACATATCCTCGGCAAGCACATAGCCAACCAAGATTGTCTCCTCGCATTGTCCAAGAAAGAGCGACTACAACTACTGTGGCGATATTTTTCCGCAATGAAGTGTTAACCACTTGACTCGCTCGTCTGCTTTGTCTCAGCCGCTGCAGCCAACCGCCCGTTGAAGGCGCGCGGGGCGTCCCGTGTAGCTACTCCAGTCCGGACATCAATTGATATGTCTGGTACAACCTGCCCAAAGGGGCAGTGGACTCCTGTTACCGTCTTGATGAAGTCTGATGAATCTCTTAGGGTTAACGCAACGGCAGGTCGGGATGGGGTCTGAGACGCAGCAGTTCACATAAGACGCCTGAGAAGGAAGTATAATCATCGGCAGCAATGCAGATTTGACGTCTGTTGCTGTCCATTTACACACGAAGACCCGATACTTCCCCGCGAAAAGCTCCCATATTAAGGATAGGATATAGGAAATAGAGTCATAGCACTCTAGAGCCGGCGATTGCGCCAAAGTCCCGAACGCGACATGACCAGGTTCTATTCTGACTCATACTCTTACGTGCGAGTCCACAGCATGGGGCCAAGGTCGCTGTGCAGACTTGCGAACGGCTGTCTAAGTGATGCTTCGTAACTGAGACATTATTGCAAGCAACAGGCCGCTCCCGGTATTTACATGGCATTGCTTTGTTGACGAATTGAACTCTGCATCTGGTCTTTGATCCTAGAAACCAAGCAGTTGCCTCGGAGCGCGCAAAGTGAAAACAACATGATGCTTTTTGGAGCTTGTTGACTTGGGATTGTGGTGCCGGAGAATATGATCTCAAGTGAATATTAGACGCGATACGAACCCGGCATGCTGCGATATCGGAGCCACCTGAACATTCGGCGTTGGAAAGGGAACCCTAGTAGCTGGCGTTCCGTCAGTAGAGTACTAGTAAAATACAAGATTTGATACTCGCTACTCTATAAACTAAACAGTCGACTAATTCAGCGGCATGATTGTCCAAGCTTCCATTGCAGTATATTTGTAAGCGGTAAATAGCTACGCTTCATGCGTATGGGACCTTGAGAACAATCTTGTCGCCAAGTATGCAGCAAATGCACCGGCTTCGGGACGTGTACTGATATGGATTGCAGTTATTTCTCGTGCACATCAAAACACGAAGTTTATTATACCGCAGTGTGTTTTGTTGGTCAATGCTTCGTCTCCGAGTGCCGACTTGAATGCCAGGGGAGAAGACATTGCGGGGCCAGCAAGGCTTAGCAACGAGATTGATCCGAAGAAGAAGCGGGCAGCGGCGTCGATACAATGTCTCATGCCCTGACATGGGCCAGGCCGGCTTCAATGTTGGGGGTGAAAATCCATACCCCCTTAACCCCCAACCCCCCTTATCGGCAAAAATTGAGGCTCAGCCGATGGGGTGAATGTCGGCCGAGGACGTCATTGTTCCTTGGCGCGGCCCAGCAAATAGGATCGTCTGGGGTCTGGCCCTCCCCTGTTGCCACAAATTACAATAGTGTGGGCGTCTTCGGCGCTGCCCCGAGCCATCCTGCATGGCTTACTCCGTAGGCGTGGTCTGGTTGGCAAGTGTGTGTCTCTCAACATGGCCCTCGAGCCGAATGCGTCATCCTTTCTGACTGTCCCTGAACCACCAATCACTGAGCTTGGTGTGGGCATCATCAGTGATCAGTGAAGTGACAATTTGGGAACATGCCGGCCGCTTGCATTCTAATTTTCTCATTTGCCCCTCGCTGAACTGACGCGGGCGCGAAAGGGGAATCCATTTTGGTTAGTAGCAATCCTCTGAACAAGTTTCCCACATGACCTCGACAAGAGAGACATTCTGATTAAGAATGTCGGTGAATGAGACGCGAAAAGGTGCTGGGCGCGTAGGTCAGGTTAAAAAGCTAGAATTTCGTCTCCAGAGCTTGCCTGTGGTGCCGTAACCGAACGTACTGGCGCTTGACTTTGCATCATCATAGTGGCAAAGCTTGCTACGTGGTCATTGCCGATGTTGCGACGCGGTGTCGAACTTTTCTGATGTGGCTAGTCCGAGGTAGCCAGCAAAGTATCTCTGTTCAATGAGGAGCGAATGAAGTCGCAGAATCACAGCTACTAGTGAACTACCTAGGTAGTTGAGTTAACCAAGACTCGGATAGGAAGAGGACCGATTGATGCCATTTTGCGAAATGCGGGCTGGTTTGGACTCTACCACACATAAGGACCAAAAAGCAGAATCCTTTGGGGAAAGAGGATTTGGGACTTTGATCACAGAGTATTCTATACTTGGCCTAGTCCTGGTCTTCCAAGGTTGGTTTCTAGGTGGCCGAGTTCTCCTCTGAGTACATGCGCCTCGCTATCCTCCACCCTCAACAGCAAGTTCCTTCCTGTCTCTTACATGTACAGCCTGTTGCGCCTCCTCTGCTGCGTGGCTGCTCCTTCCTCGTTGAATACCCGGGGGGTGAACTACTAGTCGTCACAAACTTAACTGAGAAGCAGTTGGCGAGAACATGGGATTCTTTCCTAATGATGCGAATGTCCCAGACACTAGGAAACTTGGGCGACTCTACAGAGTAGTTGAGTTTTGTTATGATTTTGCGCACTCGCTGTTCCACCTCGAATTCGACTATTTCATAACTGCAGTCAGTGTGGTAGGTGCGACTTGGCTGGCTAGATTAGGACAAGATTAGCCTTCTCACATCATCTCATTTCAGTGCCAGATCTTAGACACTTATGCACTCCGCATATTTCAGAAAGAATGGCGGGCTGGAAGAGACAAATAATTCTTCGACGAAGCAGCCGACAATAGCGCCATCTCTCTGGCGGGCTGGGTTAGGTCCCTTAGCGCTCGCGTCGTCTGCGCCAGGACGGGACGCCACATCTGGATTGCTCGTCACTTCTCATTTTCGCCATAATCAGAACTCGGTAGGCTCGTGTCCGTGGAAACACGTCTCCAGGCAGCTTCTCGATCACCCGCAAGTTAATCGCCTCACTGAGTACTACTGGAGTGCGGATTTGCTTTGCAACTTTGTGTTTGATTGGATGCTTCGAGGCCAGATTGTCAGATGGAGGGCGAATGGATTGTTGAATCGAGGGATTCTAACCATGGATACTCCCCACCACCCAAGCAAGAGCATAGGAAGGAACCTACTTCAGTGGTCTATAGACTATTTATTAGTTATCCTGCAAATATGGCCGTTTCCTCCTGTTGGGGAGAATGGGCCACCGCGTGCCTCGACACAGCATCACGCTAGCGGTAGTCTCGGCCTTTTTTTTTTTTTTTTTTTTTTTTTTTTCCTTTCAAATACACTTTCTACGCTGCTTCAAGCACATCCAATCAAGCAACAGTTGGGTCACGCCAGCCAAGACTACGGAGCCGAAAGCCCGTCTTGGTTTTTGACCATTGTGCTTGGCACCACCGACTTTGCGTCAGGCCAGCTCCTTTGGCTAAACGCCTCCGTCTCTCTCTTTCTGTCTTTCTCTCTTTCCCCCTTGTTCCAAGGCATGTCGATTCACCGCCTGGCTGTCGCGATTGCACATGGAACAACTGGGATCTGGAGGTGGGACTGTTCCCTGATACTATTGCTATTCTGTTTGATGCTATTTCTGTCAAGTCCGTTGCTCAGGGACTATGATGTCACTAAGCTTGGACGCAGCTTGGCCACGATGACTTCAAAAGTACCAGGCTGGTGGTGGCTCCGCCATTCTTAAAAGAGTTTGTATGGCCAGCATACCACGGGAAGATATCCCAGTCACCAGCAACTGTGACCAAGCAGGCTCCCGTGAGCACTTGATTGCACAGTAACCAGGACTGTCGCCTGGCAGGCTGACTAAATGTAGCACGATGCACGACTCAAAATGCATAGATATCCATCAACATCAACTAAGAGCCACGAGCACCCGGCGTATCGGCTCATCTTCCCATCGTTTTGTTTCTTGCCTTAATTTTACCATTTTTTATGCTTCGAAACACGACGCAGAGTTTGCATATGCACCCCACTGACAATCGTCCCCAAATCTCCTCGTCGGGCGAGGGTGGGGAGAGTCGAAGCCGTGGTCGAGAGCGAGCCCAGGCGAGCCCGGCAACCCGCCGAGATATGTACATGCTGTCACCCCTGCGTCACTTTTTCGTCCTCGGGGGGAAGTAAGCCGGGACGAAGGGAAGCTCCCAGGAAAACTACCTAGGTATTTGCCTCCCATCAGACCCGGGGCGACGCGGCTTACGGAGGACCAAATGGTGGATTTGGCTGGGTCCTCGACGCGGGGTGTGCAATGGGCCGCCGGCACGTCTGGGCGAGCCAGGGCGTAATTGGGCCCCGCCTACTCGCGATGTTGCAGCGCAGCCTTCAACCACGAGCGGCCAGGCCCATGAACATTCGAAACTATGGCTTGTGGTCAATTGTCGCGACCCATAGGAGACCTTGAAAATGCCCCTGCCTACCAGGCACATGGCGGCATCCGCTGGACCCGTGGAGAAGAGACAGGTACTTGGCAATACATGACGAATCGAGTGTTTAGTCATGCCAGAAGAGTATTATTGCTCCCAGCCAGCGTTTCCGCCGCCCAAGTCACTCACCGGAGCTGCCTACCTGGCAACTGGAAAGTTCTGTCAACTGCTGGATGATAGTTACCGCCAGCCTAGCATTTGTTTATTTGCGGATTTGCGGCTTCCCGGTGGGCGTTTGATGGCGGCTCCAGACCATGGGCTGGGCAGTTCATCATGCTCAAAGTAAGCAGTATCGACGACGCCGCACACACAACTTTTGTCTGACAGCCCTCTTCACCATCCACGAAAAGACTCCGGCGGGGTTAGAGACACGCCCTTTGTTGGACCACAAATCTCTCTGGAACTTCAGCCACAGAGCCATGTTTGTAAGGCTGGCTGGACCATTCTGAAGCTCTCCACTGTCGTATTTATTTGTATGTACATGGAACCGTCCGTATAGAGAGGGACGGATTATGGAGTGGGAACGGGGGAGCGGTTGCAAAAGGAAACGGGAAGTTGGCTCGTATCGACGACCAGTTGTGGGCTCCAAAGCTATTCAACTTGATCTTCGGCTTGACTACAGAGTCCAAATCGACATCTTAGATGAGGCGCTCGATCGTCGGGTTGATGATAGTCGCAAACAGCAAAACTGTCAAACCAATCCGGAGCATTGCAGCCTCAATCAGCCGATCTGGACCCGCTCCGAAGCCATCGAGGTCCATGAGCTCATGATTGCACCACTGGGTGTCACACAACGACTTTGTGTGAATGAAAGGCGTGCTCAGCCAGATCATGGTCAACATCATCATCATCATCATCATCACTACTGTCGCCTTTTTGCCTACAGCACTGTCTCACGCTGTGACAACTTTCAAAAAAAAAAAAAAGTGAAGGACTGATGCTTTGTACAACTCAGTGGCGTGCTCAGGGCGCGATTTCCCCGTCGCCAACGTTGTTAGACGTCACCAGGCGCAAAAGAGACGAATGGTGAAGACAAACTCGATATTGTGGTATTAGAAGCGCAACGCAGTGAGTGGTGCATTCACACCCTGGTTCCGTGCCTCCGCAAGTATGTACATGCCAGACACTTCATCATGCAAGTGCCAGCCTGACTTGCCCCGACTCCGATCGTAGAGACGCCCTCGAGGCCCATGAAGCCAATTTGCTTTTAGCTTCAGCGTTTGGCGCTCCTAGCGGAAGCTCAAATGACAGTTTTGCTTTCATACCATGGCCGCGAGTTGGCCGACGCCGTGTTAGGTCGGCCGCACAGGGGTGCGTGCGCCTGTGCATGCCTGACAGGTAGCGACTGCCACCCTTCCTTGAGACAGATTTGTTTTCGTACCACGCACACCGTCTGTACGAAGAAGTGCTTGCATACAACATGTCGACAAAGAAATACTGCACCCTGGCAGGGCAGCGGTCGACTCGTCGACACATCGACGCCATGGAGTACCGAGTACAGAGTACACAGGCGGCTGCCACGACATGCATGTAACAACGTACTCAAGCCTGCTAGTCTAGTGCTGAGCCAGTCGCGCGTGTCAATCCGTCAAGTTGCGGCTGTCAACGTTGGAATGTCCATCCTCGTGACTGTTTGTTTCGTGTTTCCTGCATGGACGATGGTTGACAATTGACCAAAGGCCGTTCAAACAACCGGGTAGTACTGACGGATGCGGGAGATCAGTCCGCTTTGGCACGCCTGAAGGCTCACGGCACATGGTGAAGAATGGCTATGGGATATGGTGCTACTCGGTGCTTGGTAGACCGTGGGAAGTCCGGTCACTTCGTTCTCGTCATTCACCCCCGGCTCTGTCGCGCAACACAAGCCCTTTGAGGCATGAGAGCCTAATGCTGCAGCTTTTGATCTTGCTTTGTCCCTTTCCAAATATGATCATATCATTTCGCGCATCGTGCCACATCGGACATGACTCTCTGTGACCCAGCCCTGGACTCGAGAACTGTTTGCTCCTGGGCGCATCTCTTCACCTCACGTTGCAAAGGAACACAGGCAGTCTATTCTCCGTAACCCTGTAGGCTGTGGCCTTGTTCGCAGTAGTAAGTACCCTGGGCTCTCCGGTTGTTGCTGGCCACCTGGCAAGACTTGGAGAGGCAGAAACAAGCCGTCAACTTGGCAAAGAACCCTGTACCCTGTTGTAGCCGTTGTCAACATGGGCGGGCTTGGCAGATCACGACACATGATGGAACGTGGACTTTGGTAGCCGGGCGTCTGGCGCAGCTTGGGGGCATTTCAGGGCAGGGAAGCCATGGAGCCTCACATTTTCATCAAAGCAAAACATTCTTCACGTCAGGCAGCAGCCAGGCAGACAGCCAGGGCCACCATGCCAGAAGCCCTGAGCCTGTTCAATCCCAAATAGTCGGGTCGATCATGGCCGGGATTTCTGGGCTTGGGCTTGGGCATGTTTCTGCTCGGCTTCATACCCCTCCGGATACCATGAAAGCAATGTCCGGTAATAGAGATCATTGCGTGAGCCTTGTTTTCTAAAAGTCTGTCTTCAAAACAAGGGTTAACTGGCATTAACAATGACATCGGTGCCGACGCCGGAATCGGAAGTATAGGGCCATGTCGCCCTGTATTACGGAGTATTGTATGTACAGACATTTCACGGTGATGGTGCTTGCTCCCAACGACTCCCAATTGAAGGAGAGTAGTTGAATGGACCTATTTGTGAGGGCTCAACATGTGCATAGTGAGAAAGTCAGGGTACCTACTTTAGGTAGGTACCTAGCAGGCAGGTGCTCGAATGTCGCGGTATTGGTTCTTCATTTTCTTCGCGCCAATGGTTCCTGTTGGAGTCTCGTTGCATACGGAGTACTGATGATGCACCAAGCGTCCATCAATCTCAATCCTCCCATGCCTTGTTGTGTCGCTCATGTCACTCAAGTTTGCCCTCTGTCCCTCCATGCTGGCAATCTCGCCGAAGCTGCCAGCACGCCAATGCTCCATAACAAGACACTGCTGCACACACCCCCCCTTTCACCAGGTTGAGCAAAGCCCTTTTTTTTTTTCCTTCTTCTCCACCCCTGTTTTTGTCCCGTCACCTTGGTGCTTGGGCTGTCCTGCGGCCGTACGCGCCCACTGTTGTTGGTTCTTTTCTTTATTTTCCCTTATTTTCCCTTATTTTATTTTATTTTATTTTATTTTTCTTTCACTGCAACCACACCCCCCTTTGTCCCCCCTTCCCCTCTCGTCAGCCCACGTCTGCTCACGCCTCGTTCGCTTGCCCATGCCAGGGAGGTAATCCATCCATGTCAATCAATTGATGAACAACACCCCCGGACTTCGCAAAAACGCATACCAAAATCCAATCTGTTCGGTGTTGACTTGCGAGGGCCTGGTGGTTCAAGTTGGTGCGAAGTACCAAGCTCCTCCGTATTCCATACTCTGTACTCCTTACTCCCTAAAGGTTTCCATAGAGTACTCGAGATTTACTACTTTACTTGCATATCCCGCTCTTTCCATCTTTGAGCACTCGACTCAACCGCCCCTTCTTTCCACTACCTACCTTGCTTGCAGACGTCCGCCCTGCCCTCTCAACCCCGTCTACCTCTTTCCGTCTTTATGGTTTTATCTTGACCGGCAAATTTTTTTTGTCTCTAACACATTTTCAATCTCAGGCAACTTCTTGGTCGAGCTTGCCCTGTGAGCGTTGTGCATTTAGGACTGCTTCATTGTTGTTGTCAAGTAGGACTACTTACTATTTGATAATTACTCCCTTGCTATTTGCCATCACCATTACTCATACGACTGCCCTGCGTTCTCGCTCGCATCGCTCTACTAGCAGCGTGGGCCTCTCCAAGGAGGCTGAGTCACCACCCAACTCGCTTTGGGACGTCGTTGTCGCATACACCCGCTCAAGCGAGCAAGTCCACCTAGGTCTTGCTTAGCTCTGCCAAGGTCTCTCAAGGTCTGAGCACTTCGGCCCTGTCGGCCAACTACGACAGAGACTACCCACCCCAAGGCGCATTCGTCTAAACCCTCGCCACCGCCAGCATACCTTCAGTCGACGACATTAATTTTCTGCTGCCCTTGCGCAGAGCTACCAGTTACCTTGACCTTTTTCTACCTCGACTCACTCTCAGCTAAGCGATTCTACAGCAGGAACCACCAGCAAGACGAGATTACTTTAGCGGAACTTGACGCTCATAGTTTGCTCTTTGGGGTTAAACTTATATTTGCGCTCGTCACCTTTTGCGGCCTGGTGCCGTCCCGATTCTACTTTTTTGGTACTTTTTTTCCTTCTTCTCTCTGGTCTCCAAGCCCTCTTCCGGCGCGGTTCAACAGCACAAGGGAATAACAAGAATCAAAACTTGCTAGTGGACATTCCGGAGCTTTGCGACCTTGTTCGACGGAAGAATTTACATACCAGGTTGGCGCGCACCTGTTGAGCGCCCACCCACCTCGCGCAAGCTCAACGCTTCCATTACTTGGGCCAGGTATCACTCAACTTCTTCAGCGGCTGACGAGCAATTCCCCGGTGCTTGCAGCGAACAGCATACATACCCCGTACCCAAAAACAGCCACCTGCATACAACCTCGCGCTGCAGGACTGCCACCTCACCATCGACTACACTCTGCCGCTGTTCTACAGGCCTTTGTCTTGACCCGACGGCACTCCAGATCGGACCCTAGCTGTAGCTCTGCTACCACCCCCCCGCGGGATCAATCTTCCTCGCCAATTACCCCGGTCGATAGAGACAGTTACGCAGAGGACAATTGGTAGGCAGTCGCCATACAGACGCACCACTCGCAGCTGCCTGCTTTCACACGCTCCTACAGCCATCATTGTTGGAAGACGACACATACAATACAACCACCCGAAGCATACTCTAGATCAACGGGTCTCGTGGGCTTTGCTGCAGATCTGCCAGTTCGACACATCCCTCTCCCTCCCTCTCGCCCTCTCTCTTTGCCGCACTTGGCTGAATTCTGCTATTTCTGCCACGGCCCGCTCCTGTTCCCAACATGCATACCGCATCTGCCCTGGCTTCATAAATGTCGACTTGGTCATTCTGAGGTAGCCCGAGGCTCCCTTCTCTTTTTATCTCCTCTCATGTACGGCGTGCAACCAGTGCACAATCATGACACCTAGCGACTTAGAAACTCAGCAGATGACTGCTTCTTCAAGTGCAGACCAAACAATGTCTGCACTCTCTGCCCAGTTACGGCGTTCTCGCCCCGGCCTCGTCCAGACTACCTTTAACTCCAATTCACAAACCGTTCACGTGCCGGGTTCAGCAATTAGCGCCTCTTCGGCAGCTTCTAGCTCACAACAAGGATCGCCAATAATGTCACCCGGTACTGCCGTCTTGACGACTAACTCGTCAATTCAGGCTTCGCCGGAACCCCTTCGACCACGGGATGATGATCAGTTCTCGGCAAGCTTTCAGCTTCCAGATTCTGTTTTGGCTCGCAAGACAAGCACCAACTCCCTCGGCAGGAGTTGTGTCAGCAGCACCAGCCCAATTGCAGAGGCAGTAGTCCCAGAGTTCCGAAGTAATAGTGTATCTGCTACTTCCACTGGCACTACACCTACTGCTACAAACAGCAAGGGAAACTTGATTCGCAGATTATCCAGCCGAGCATCAAGGAGCCTGGCCAGTACCAGAAGAAGGCAGTCTTCTGCAACACCAGCTGGCCGAGATGGGAGCATTGGCCCGTGTTTTTTGCGGCGGCGCAGTGACAGTAACAACACTGCTCCAGACTACGTCCCTACACCTTCAACCGACTCGGAATCTGACCTTGATGAGAGAGATGATCTCTTGTCAATTAAATCTTCATTCCTTGACCACATTCCCAAAGGATCTTCTGCAAATAGCACCACAGGGTCCGTTACAGGCAGTGCTAATAACATGGCCGGCCCAGTTATCCCTTTGCAGTTGCAACGTGGCACATGGTTGAGGAAAATCTCAAAGAAAAATCGGTCAAAACGCATCTGTCTTATCTATGAACGAGAAACAAACAAGCTAGTTTGGGATAAAGCTCGTCCTCAGAAATTTCTACACGTCGATGATATTAGAGAGATTCGATTTGACTCCGACATCCAGCAATATGCCAGAGACTTCAATATTCCCGAATCGGAACGATTGACCTGGTTTACGATTCTTTACACTATGCCTGACAAGTCCAAGTCAAAACTCATGCATCTCATGGCTGACAGCATTGAAACGACTAACCTCTGGATCAACTTCCTCGACGCCATGCTGAGTCACAGACAAGATGTCATGACGGCGCTGATGACCTTCAACGACAAGGCCATTCAGCAATACTGGCAATCTGAGATGACAAAGAAGTTCGGCGACAATTTTCGAAGCGAGGACCAGGAAGAACTCGACATTAACGGTGTAATGCGAGTATGTCAGAATCTGCACATTTATAGCTCACAATCCACTCTTCAAGCCAACTTCAGGCTTGCCGACGCTCGTCACCGCGAAGCCCTTAGATTCGAAGAATTCTTGGATTTTGTTCGGCTTATGCGTCAGCGACCAGATGTGCAACGCATCATTCGAAGCATCGCCGCCAAGCCTGACAAGGGCCTGACCTTCGTGGAGTTTCTTTCCTTCTTGAGAGACTACCAAGGCGAGGATATTGAAGCCAACATCACCACGTGGGAAAGGCACTTCAATAAGTTTGTTCGCAAGCACCGAGCCGATGATCTGGGCGGACTGAAGGTTTTACAAGACGACATGTACATGTCAGAAGCCGCATTCGTTGGATTCCTGTCTTCCCGACACAATGGTCCCCTAGCAGAGGAGCCTCAAGAATACACTTTGGATCGCCCCATGAACGAGTACTTCATCTCCAGCTCTCACAATACCTACCTTCTTGGTCGACAGGTTGCTGGTCAATCCAGCGTTGAAGGTTACATCCGCGCACTTGCTCAAGGATGTAGATGTGTCGAAGTAGACTGTTGGGACGGATCTGATGGTCAGCCCCAAGTAGTCCATGGACGGACTCTCACTTCAGCCATCAGCTTCAAGGAGGTCATGACGACCATTAACAAATATGCATTTGTAAAGTCCAGCTTCCCTCTTTGGATCTCTCTCGAAGTTCATTGCAGCCCCTCTCAACAAGCCTTGATGGTGGATATCATGAAGGAGGCTTTTGGGGCTAGACTGATGACAGAGCCACTGGACTCTTCGTCTGACAAGCTCCCCTCTCCATCCGAGTTGATGGAGAGGATTCTCATCAAGGTCAAGAAGCCACGTGGCGGCAGGGATGAGAGCCTTCCAGCAGAACCAGTCGGCCGGCGGCGCGGAAGCAGCTTGAGCTCGCCGGTTTCAAAACCAACTGTCCCAGACAGCGGCGCCTTTTCACCTTCACAATCACTTCCTCAGAGCCCCCTGTTGTCCGCGTCGAACCAAGCCCGACGACTTGTCAGCAAAAGCCGTGTCAACACCATCGCGGAAGGAGAGGTGCACGATATTCCGAGCAGTAGCACAAGCGATAATGAGAGTGGAAGCGAAATCGGGGGCTCCGTCCGACGATCGCAAAATAAGACAACACGATATCTTGGTGCGCTTGGTGTGTACTGTGCTGGAGTCAAGTTTTTTGGGTTCGAAGATCCGGCTGCCAAAACCTTCAATCACATCTTCTCCTTCATGGAGACCAGTTTCGCCAAGCACTCACGGACCAAGGATGCCAAGATGGCACTTGACATTCACAACATGCGATACCTGATGCGAGTGTACCCCGACGGACTACGACTGGCGTCGAGCAACTTTGATCCTCTCATCTATTGGCGGCGCGGTGTGCAGATGGCGGCTCTTAACTGGCAGACTTTCGACTTGGGCATGCAGCTCAACAACGCTATGTTCCAAGGCGGCAAGGATGAGTCTGGATATGTCCTGAAGCCTGATGAGCTCCGTGACATTCAGATTCAGCCATACAACTCCGCGATTGCTGAAGGCAAGAAGGAGAGGTCCGTAGTGACGTTTGCTATTGATGTCATTTCAGCCCAGCAGCTTATGAGGCCTGCAAACCTTGCTGCCAACAAGTCCATGGATACCTATGTTGAAGTGGAAGTCTTCCACGCCAACGATAAGCGAGACAAAAAGGAAGTTGGGTCAGGGTTGACGCACGCCCTTGACTCTCCACTCAAATTCCAGACGGATATTGTGCGCGAGAACGGCTTCAATCCCATGTTTGCTGATGGCCGGTTCAAATTTATTGTGACAACCAAGCACCCAGAGCTGATCTTTGTACGCTGGTCTGTCAAGCTAGCTAGCTATGGGGAGAGCTACAATAGCAAAGAAGGCTCGGCCATTGCCACGTACACAGCAAAACTCAACAACCTCAAGGTGGGATACCGCACCATACCGCTTCACAACCACGCAGGTGATCAATACTTGTTCTCGACACTATTTTGCAAGATAAATGTTGAACCCATTCAAACGAAACTCTTCGATACTGCTGCTCCAGTGCAGGACGGCGGCAAGCTTAACCGCTTCGGAGGCAAGGTGTTTGGCCGGACCAACACGAGTCCTCGCAGCACATTTGAGAAGAGCAGCGTGGAGAAGAACAGTTTTGATAGCCTTGTCTAGAAGGCAAGGTGTATGCCACACTGTTCATGATACGTTTTATTTTACTCCTCCTCTAGTTCCCCTGCCGAGACTCGGGATCTGCCAAGATGCAGGTGCAATGGAGGCGGAATTCATACGACCCGGGCTTCATGCCAATTTTTCTATTTTCTTCCATTCCTGATGTCGGGGCTGGCTTTTCCTTGGCCTTTATTATTGATGCCCCCCATATTCTTTTTGTACAATTCGTGTACCTTCTGAAATTGGTCTTTTCTCTTGAGCTCTTGGAGAGCCACATCTTCTGTTTGTTTGTCTTTAACAATACCACGTCTAGCCAGCTCGTTTTTTTATTCCTCTTCTTTTCCTTTGTTTTATTACCGTTTTGGAGCGTCTAAAATTTAACGTCGGGAGCGTACCAAACAAAAAATACCCCTCACCCTGCGGAGATTTGAATGCACAAATTTTGATTTTGATGATGGGCATATTGGTTTGGTCTTTGAGAGCAGCAGGGCTGATGATATTTTGCATACAGCTCTTTTGAAAAAAGCCCTTCGTTTAGTTCATTTTAGGGAGTCATTGCATCGAAATGCGGAATATGGCACAAAAAGGGTTCTTCATAAACAGGTCTGGCACGGAAACCAAAGGCATAACTTTGTTCACCATTATCATATCACCGTTCCGCCTGTTGCCTTCTGATTTCAGTTTGGATCTGGTCATGCCCTGTTGGCTTGTCTCGACATGGTTGCAGGGTGGTATTCTTCATTCTCATAACCAAATGTTTCCAGGGGGAATAAGGACTGGGAGCGCAGACGAGCAGGGGTGATGGATACTGGATGACGAATGGCAGCATGGCAAGGCACGGATGAATAAAACCACGATGGGCGGCGTTTGAGGAGGTACAGGGATCTTATAGTATGACTTGACTTGATAGATGTATGGCTCGGGCTGCACTCCAGGGATGGAAGCTGGAGGTGGATAGTGGATGCTAGGTAGTGATTTGACCATTTGCGTCCCAAATGATGAGACAAACAAGCTGTGACTGTTGATGTGCGGCTGTCGTAACCCGGGTTCTACTGGCTCATGACGTCAATTGTCGAGTACTTAGTACACTGGTATTGTAGGTGGTGTGATGGTGCATGCGTGCCAGACAGAGCCAGTCATGTTGTCTTGCAGTGACAATCCTGCAGCAGTCGAGGGACATACGTCCTGTCCACCAGGCACTCGGTAAATATAGGATGCAGTACAATGCCCAAACGACCGATCAGGGGCACTGAATCTGACTGAGGTACCGTACTTAAGTACGGAGCAACCCTATGTGCTTGATAAATGCTAGGTACTAGGTATACCTTAGGTACCTAGGTAGGTATGTATGTATGTAGTTACGGTATGTTCGTTGCACGCCCCCATGCTCTCCGTCACCTCCGCGAACCAGCATCCGTTGTCGAGCTTGAAACAAGAAAGAGAAGGTGAAAGAAAAAAAGACCCAAAAAACAAAGTCTACAAGTCGACATTCTGTACAGAGCAGACCAACCCCCCCCTTTCTTCCTGACAATCAACCGACCCCTTGCGCAAGTCCAAAAGAAACAATTTACATACCCTCGCCACTGGTTCCTGTCCGTCGGGATCGACTAGTGCGGTTCCTGCAGGGAGGCTTTTTTATAATTTGTGGGGTAAGGGGCCGACGTGGGCGCGACGTGGGCGCGACGTGGGTCCTCTCCTCCAGAAAAAAAGGGAAAAGGGAAAAAAAAAAAAAAAGGATACTAAACTGCACTTCGCATCATTGGCATGGGCATCCTGGCGAGAGGGGGGTAGACACTCGAGTGGAGTCGGAAAGGGGGAAAATCTGGGGAAAAGGCAAAAATGGCGCACTTGGTTTTGGCCTTTTTGGGCTTCTTTTTTTTTTTTTTTTTTTTTTTTTTTTTTTTTTTTTCGTGGATGTGGCATGTTGCTGGTGGAATGGATGTGCGTAACAAGTTTCCGGAGGCTTGATGCATGTAGGGACTATCCTTGCCTTGCCACGTTGGGGTACGGGCTGGCCGAGCTTACCCATGGGACTGAGGAGTTGGGATGACAAGAGGGACGTTTGTTACATGTGTGGGTGTGTCGTAGGAACGACGGCTTCGGGGAATGCAAGCGTTGCGGAATTATTTACCCTTTCTGTTTCCGTTTTGCTGTTCCCTTTTTTTTTGTCTGCAGTCGATCCTCCTGAATATGGGCCTGAGGGTTCGATGATTCTGGTATGGTTGGTGGTATCTTTGCCTGCCTCGGTCTCAGGTACCTAGGTAGTTCCTTCTGGGCATGGCAAGCATGGCAAACGCAAAGGGGCAGCCGGTATGTGGTGAATAATCCATTGGCTACCCTACCCAAATTAGCAGACATGCAGCACTCTAGTACATCTACATCTATATCTACATCTAGTCTACGCCTTGGTCGTCGAGGGGGCCCGCGCCGCCAGCAGAGCCGCTGTGCGTTGCCTTTCGCAGCATGCCACTTGCGCCGCCTCGCGTCCACGCTTTGCCGTTGGTGACGACGTCCAATGCTCGCCGCTCGGCCTTGTCTCTGCTGTTCGCCTTGGGACTGCCGGCGTCCTCGTCCTCGTCCTCGTCGTTGTCCGTGTCCAGCAGTTCGTCTTCGAGCGACCTGCCGCGCGTTGAGAGGCGCTGCATGCGCATGCCCTGCGAGCCGTCGGCGTACAGGTTCGGATCACGCCCTAGCACGCGGTCTGCTTTACCCAGTAGTTTTCTTGGTGCGTTCCTGTCCGCGGCACTTGTTTGCGTACATTGATTTGGATTTGACGGGTATCCCGTGTCGTCGTCGTGGCCGCCCCAGCCCGCGCTGATTTCTCTTGCGCGCTGCTCCTCGCGCTCACGCTTGATGCGGTCTCGTGCTTCGAGCCACTTGGGGCTCGCTTCCCACGACCAGCCATCGCCCGTCGTGTTGCATATCGGGATGGCCCAGAGCCAAGGATTTGGCCCTAGCAGGTGCCGAAGGTTCTTCTTCCACCCGAGGTCAAACGCGCTCGGAAGCTTTGTCGAGTCCTGCTCGTCGAGGTACTCTTCGTACCGCCGCTGGGACTGCAGCCTCTCGTGTTCCTCGTACGACAGCTGCACCGGTTGAGGGCTGTCTCGCGGTCCTGGTGCTCGCCGCGCTGCCGCCGGGCTGTAGTTGAAGTCGTTGCTCGGTCTGCGCTCCTCGCCTTCCTCGGGCCTCGTAATCCCCGGCAGGGCGTTTGTGTGAAAGTCCACAAACTGCTGCGCTGCCTGCGGGAGCCGGTTCGCGGGATTGTGCGCCGCCCGGTAAGGCTGCTTCAGCGGCGACAGGTACCGCGTCTTTTCGAGGCATTCAATCGTCGTCTGCCCCTTAAGTGCGAGCATGACGTGCCATCCTGTGAAGACGCCCACCACAATGCCGATGATGCCGCTGAGGACGCTCAAAACTATGAAATTGACGGGCAGTAGTGCGTCCAGCTTCTCCACATCTTCTTCGATTATCTCCGACCACACCCATGTGCCGCTCACGGCGAATGCGTAGACACACAGAATCGTCGTGTATATGAGAAACAGCAAAAAGGCCTTGTAGTTCCGGAGACCCAGGCAGGTCGCTAGCCACGGACAGTGGTGGTCCATCTTGAGTACACACCGGCGGCACGTGGAGCAGTGGTGTGCGCGGTCCGGCTTTCGCGCCTGGCACTTTTTGCAGAAGCGAATCTCGCCGTTGCTCTTGACGGTGAAGGATGTCGCCGGAGGGTGGTGGTTCTGCGTCGTCGTCGGCAAGAGGCCGTAGCCGTCGCGGTTGGTTGTCGACCCGGGATCGGTAAAGACGGCCGTGGTGTAGGACCAGTTTAATAGCAGGTATATGACGACGCCGACTGTAGATGATGCGGTTCCTGTAAAACATAAACGTCAGACACGACTGTTTGCTCCTGCTTCTGGGGGGGTCAAACAGCAGCGCGGAGGTTATGTCGTACCTAACCAGCTCCCCTTGGGTGCAACTGAGCCCATCTCTACCACCATCCAGATCGCCCATGTTGTCAGTCCGTAGACAAATATCAGCGGTATGTACGTGGCTATTGCACAGCACGCACGCTCAACCGTACGCGCGCACCGCCGGGGCATCGTGGTCCCCTGGTTCGACGGCTCCCCGTCGAACTCGTGGCCGTCCAATGTGGCAGATGTGAGTGACTGGTGCAAGGTTCAAGCTTTGCCAATAACGATGCTAGTGTCTTGAACCCGGACAGTTAGTGGCTCGTTGTCATCAGATGTGAAGTGAATGTCGTGATGGAATATGAGGAAAGAGATGATTCAAAGTCGCCAGGCTAGGGTCTCCGAGATGACGTGGGCGCCATTGGTGCTGATGCTGGCTGTGGTTTGTGTGGTCACTTGTGCACAAAGGCAGACACAACAGCAGGCGAGGCAGCAGGGGGTTGAAGCATGGATCCGCGGTTCATTCGGCTTATTTTGGCCATCGGTGCCCGGGCTTTGTCATCATAGGCTACCCTGCACACCTCCAGGTGCAATGTATTCGTAACGTGATAGCAAACATAATTTAACCTCGAGCAAGTATCCTCAGTCTGTACTCCCTTTCCAATCCCACCTGGATCTGCTATCGATGCAAGATGACCTCTTTAATCCATCAACGTATAATGTATTACAACATCTTGTGCCCACGAACCAATACATCTCAGCGATCCATTATTACCAATGCACCTGTCCGTGATCCTTTGAAGTGTCCTTCGCCCCTCGAAACGTAGCGCGAGCAGTTTTTGCAGTCTTGTACTGCAAAGTCCCGTCCTCATTTCGCTTCCCCTCAACGTCCACAATACCAGCCGTCAACTGATCCAAGTAGGCCTCGTAATTATCTGTATCACGGATTTGACACTTCACCGAGCTCGACTCGACGTGGGAGGTAATTGCAGTCAACGTTTTGAAAACTTTCTGACAATATGGGCAGCGATAGGTCCTGTTGCCATGGGCAGGTGATCGAAGATGCGAAATCAACTGACCTTGGCTTTTGAAGCATTTTCTAGAAAAAGTGAGAACTTGTCCAAAAACTAGACGAATCCCCTGAAACGACACTTACTCACCCGCATCTAACATTGGGACAAATGTACTGCTCAATGATATCGGAATAGTATTCCGCCGCATTAAAGGCCGGGTTATCGGGGTCATCAGCGTCCATAGACTCAAACATCATTCGGGGACTCGGTGTCGTAGCAGTGTCGAGCTGAGATCTTGTTGGCCTCTGCGCAGGAGGGGCACCAGGAAACAAGTTTTTCTCCCTCCCCCATGCTGTCTTTGCTTCACCCTGATGACATTCATCTTTATCGCTCTTTGTGGTCTCGCTTGTGGTATGCCCAGCCTTGTTCGAAAGCTCTGGGAATCCCACCTCTGTGAAGCTAAACCCCTGATCGCGTACATCTCGCCAAATATGTCTCGGGCCCCCGCCCTGCTTGGGAGACACATAACTGGTGTAGTTATTCTTCACAGATTCCTTGGTAAGTTCCTCGAGCCGCCTCGGAAAGTCAAGCTTCTTCTCTCGCATTTCGTCAAGCACCGCCTCATCGAGGCGAGTACATTCACCTTTCTCAATGTGCGATATGAGGCTTGCCAGGCGGGGAAACGGGCCTCGGCCACAGCCAGGACAGTCGAGCTTTTGTTGTTTGGGATGGTTCTGGATAATGTGTCAGTTGCTAGTAGTGCTAGTATGGCATATGAAGATGGATGGTAAACCTGGATGACGTGGGAGTTTTCTGCCACTTGAGTTTTAAAATCTTGCCCACAAAACTTGCAGTGGATATGGTTTTCAGCACCGCTATCACGCATATACTCCTTGTGCTTGAAGATGGCCTCCCAGGTGGCAAAGACGCGGTTGCAAGGCTTGCAGTACCAACGACCATCTTCGCGTACGACGGACATGATGAGACTGTTGGGAGCTGACAATCTGTAGAGTTTATTGACGTGTCTGGGGAAGGTGTTGAACAAGAGATAACGAGGAAGAGAAGGAGGAGAGGAAAGTAAGTAATCTCGTGGTCGGGCGGGTAGATTATTAGGGCCGGTTAGGAAGTCGCGACTTCCCTTTCCACCTGCCATTTGACTCTGGCATCTATTTGCGTTATGCTTTGAAGCCACGTGTGCATCCAAGCTTAATTCGCTACGTAGAATCAAGAGCCTTTGGATTTAATTATGTTAATCTAACTCGGGATACGCCGAATGGCCCATGTCCATTTCAGCATCTTCAACACCATACTGGTGGTCCCCGTACTGTTCCATCTGGTTATAATATCTAGTGCCAGGGTACTCCTCATTATCCGACCCATCGTCATCTTCATCATCATCATCGTTGTAGTCGTCCTCATCTCGTTCACTGCCAGAATCTTCATCATCAGACTCCATGATTCTATCTGTGCCAATCGCACTGCTATCGATAAACGGAGCAGGAGATATCTCAGGAGCCACACTTGGACTCTTCCCGATGTCCCGGATCCGAACATTGTATCCCGTACTCTTCTTTTTTGATGGCTCCCTCCCGTGGAGGACAGTGTGCTCCTCTGTCGTAAGATGTAAATTCGGCAAGGGAAGGTGGAATGTACTTGACATAAATCGGGTCGGAGTTGCATCGCCAACTTCCAATGTCTGTGCAAAGTCTTCCTTCGTCAAGTGCCTTCCAAACCGGATAGCCACCAGTTTGGTCTTCATTATTGCCTTGACTTTTGCCCATAAGCCACCGTGGTACCAGCCACTATTCACGTCGCACTCAGGGCGTACTGACGCGTTGTCGAGTAATTCTTTCAGTAGAGAATCGGTAATATCGCAGACCTGCCATACCTTGCCGTCCGTTTGATATGACTTTCCGTCAAAAATGTGACTGTCTGCTTCTATGCTGGATGTATTCTGTGATTCACCAATCTGCGTCTTGCGAAGTGACTGCCACGGCTGGTGCTTGATCGTGCGCTTGTGCTTCTTAAGCTTGAACATCAGCGTCTGATAGATGCGATACTTGGGATCGGTCCTAGGATCGGTGCCGTAGGGAACCACACTATCTCTCCATGGGCCGCCTTTGAACTGATAAGCTGCGTAGTTGAGATATTTCTTCAATTCGTTCCAGCTTTGGAGCTTGCCTCGCAGGTGATTGAGCAAAGACCGACGGGTCCACAGAGGGCGATGGTGAAAGGCGTCTTCTAGTTGAGCTAGGACCTCGATCATTCTGGGATCCGTCATATCTGGCGGCACCTGCGGCCCGTCTGGAGCCGGGTCTTCTGCACCAATGAAATACCCTACTTGCTTGACTGCAGTCAAATTGATTGTGTCGCCGTCCTCAGTCGTGCGGACGTACGGATTCTGCGAGTAGAAATAGTTGAATGGCAAACTCATGTGCGTGAAGATGGGCGGAGGAATAATGTCAACATTGGGAGGACGATCTGTTCCACTTCGAAGGGTGAACTCCTTCAATTTTTGAACTAGTCGTACGTTGGTTAGTACAAGGCCACGGGCATGTTTTCCGCAAGGGATACACACCGTCTCCTGGCAAAACTTGCTCAGCATATCTCTGAGCAAACTCTGATCGATTCATATCCCAGTAAAAGTCGGCTAAAGCACGGAACCGATGCGTATGTTTGATAATACCAACCGCTTCGACGTGATATCTTCCAGCATTGTCTTGAAGCTTTCTCCTCAGAACCTTGGGCTCATCCAGTCGTGCAATCGATTGCACTTTTTCCTTGTCATTGGTTTCAGGCGCATCTGATAAACTTACATCTCCCTGCCACGGGCCGTTACTTCCCCGTCGCCGTCTGCGGCCTGTTCTCTTGGGGACGGTGACCTTGAGAACCACGTTGTGCGATGCGGCGTTATGAGACATGATAGGCCTGCAAAAGGGGCTTTCTGGATTCAGATACAAGGGCACTGAGTTCCTTAAAGGGTCCATGAGCTTGAAGGCGAGCGTTTAGAACAACTGAACAGATTGCAGTGCAAAACAACTGAAGTAAAACTTACGTGTGCTAGATTCGGGACTCTTCCAAAGGCCTTGACAGCCCGATCAATATTTTCCACGACGGCAGGTATTTCCACTGCGACCAAGTCCCGCGGCGGTATGCGAAACCGTGGTGCTCCCTCTTCTTCTGGTTCATGATCCGACAGCGGCCCTATTGTTGATGGACCAGCCACCTCGTCATCTGAGAGTGGTTCCATGGCGCTCAAGTGCATCAGAGCGTCATGTCTGATGACAGTGCCTGTGACTGAGGAAGAGATTGCAGGGCTTGGTGGCGGAAGATTATGCAGTGGGATCAATTGAGGCTTCCTGGCGCCGAGGTGATATTGGTTTGCTGGCAGATATCCGGATGAAAAGGGCGTACGGATTCGAGAATGGTGCCTTTTCTCCCAAGTATCGTGACTTGATTCGTTTCTGTTGAATGATATTGTGTCGTATTAGAGGCGGTTCTGAAGAAGTTGAATAACAGCTGTGAGTCGAGGTTCTGCATTCGGACTGGTGCTGGAGCTCTGATTGTGGTCCGTGCGCGCTTTGCCACTCCTCGTCAGCAAACAGACAACAATTCCTCCTCAACAAGAGTCAGGTGCTGGTGGTTTCTAATTAGTACCACTGGAAGAACTGTCTAGTGGGTTGTACAGCACGCTAACAAGGCCCGAGATCCGCCCACCTGCACCGTGTTGCTAGTACTTCTACAACACATAGTCTCTCTCGTCGCGTTTCGGCCTGTTGATTGGGCGGTCAAAGGAGCTAGCAACGGGTACCTTACCTGGGTAGGTACTTTGCTCTATTTGCTTGATGGAATGATTCAACTGGTGATGCCATTTCTCTCGCTCAACTGGACGCATCGCTCTGCGCAACGTTTTGTCCCATGATAATCGAAGCAGAGCGAGGTGAAAGAATTGGTGCTCGAGAGTATTATAGGTGCCCAGGTGTGCGAGGCATTGCCGTTAATTTTGATACAAGAAACTAATAGAACAAGTACCGAGGTATCCAAGTACCTTGTGCCCAGCCCCAGCCTGCCAGTTGCATCGACTTCGACTGCTGTGCGGTGCTGCATGTCGCACCTTGGAGCCCTTCATTTACGTCTGGTGTGTGTGCATGGCCAGCACCAGTTTGGCTGGTTGCTACATGTGCCCACCTTTCCTCCAATCCAATTGCGCAACTCCCAAGCCCAAGCAAGCCCAAGTCAAAGCAGCAGACAGGCCAGAGTCGACGCCTCAAGCATCTGGGCTGCAACCCCCTGCCGTCAACGGGACTCTCTCCTGCAGCTGGCTGATGGGCCTGGCAGTCACGCCTGGCTGGTTGCTTCTACTCTGTACTCCGTGCGGAGGTGAAGTCGAGATATTTGCGCGCACTAGCTGGTAGTTGACTTTCTTGCATTTCTTGCACCTCTTGCACCTCCCTCAGATACCGACCCCGACCCTGCACGTGAGACTCTGCAGGCTTCTTGGCCACCGTGGGAACTGGAGTTCGATGTACTGCGGTTAGTCTCTGAGGACAGAGACGGGCGCAGATCGGCTCTCTCAAGCGCCCAAGTGTACTGCACCAGGTTCCATACGACACACGACGACGATTGACGGCTCATCAGAATCGCTCTCGACTACTCCGTAATCAACTCGACTGGTGTTGCCCGCTCGACCGTCTCACCCAAGTCCTGGTTGAAGCACCCAAGTACCCAAGCACCCCAGTGCCCAGCTCAGAGGGCCCCCGACTTGCACCTTTCCCCCTTGGCCCCCGTTGGCCTTGGCTGTGTTGACTGACCCCCGATTCTCGAGCCAAAGCTACCCCACCGCAGCAATCAGTCGCAGACTCGACCTCGCAGCAGCAAGCGTCCGCATCAGCAACGCCAACAACGCCAGCCCGTCCGCCGTCCGTCGTCTACCGTTTACCGTCCGAGCCTGCCTCCCGTCAACCCCATCGTCGACGACGAACACGAGAAGGTAGATGCTGTCGACGACCAACATGAAGCGCTTTGGCAAAGGACTAGTAAGTCATCTTGCCCGACTTCCTTCTTGATTGACAGACCACCCATGGCCCCATGGCCCCATGACCTCATCCTCATGCGTCTGTGTTTGGATTTGGGCTTGGGCTTGGGCTTCGCTTTGGGTCACGGCGTCGTCATTCCATCTGTATCAATTATACGCGATGGCGCGGTCTGCTAACACGCTCTGCCCCCTCCTCCCAATAGCTCGCGCGAGGCAAGGATGCCAGCAAATCCTCCAAGAAGAATAAGGATTCCAAGGATGGCACGTCGTCCCCTTCGTCCCGAGACTCGTCGAACCAGTCTCCTGTCCTGACGCCCACCTCCTCCTCCACCACGCTCAACGACATCCGCAATAAGCCTTTACCATCCAACACCACCGGACACGGCGACCATGGAGGTCCAAACCAGCCGTCAAATCCAGGCCAGCAGGGCAATGTTCCCGATCGATTTGGCCCCATGGGTGGTGCTTCGAGCCCAAACGGTGGCAATGCCAATGCCAGATTACCCCCCACCGTTGTCATAAGCCCAACCCCAGGAGTAAGTAGACTTATTCTTGTGCCTCGCGGGGCAATTGATGGTACTCTTTGATGTTGACGCCTCGGCAGCATATCCCGCCCCCTGGAGCCGCCGAAACTATGCCTCACGACCTGGCACCCCCCAAGGCGGGTCAGAAGTCACTCATGATCCATCGAGGCATTGACAACCGCGACGCCATTCCCGAAGGTCTGCGAACTCCCAAACGACAGCACTCGTCTCGATTCGACATCTCCGCTCACCGGGAACTGGAAAAACTACCGGGCTTCCACGAAGTTCCTCCTAACAGGAGACAAGAGCTTTTTATGCAAAAGATTGACCAATGCAACGTCATCTTTGATTTCAACGATGCCAGCGGAGACATGAAAGCCAAGGAGATCAAGCGCCTGGCATTACACGAGTTGCTCGACTATGTTGCCAACAACAGACAAGTTATCACGGAACCCATGTATCCGAGAGTCGTCGACATGTTTGCCAAGAACTTGTTCCGACCCATCCCTCCCCCGATGAACCCACAGGGCGAGGCGTTCGACCCAGAGGAAGACGAGCCCGTCTTGGAGGTCGCTTGGCCGCATATTCAGGTAGTCTATGAGTTCTTCCTTCGCTTTATAGAGAGCCAAGATTTCAACACCAACATTGCCAAAGCCTACATTGACCATAGCTTTGTCCTGCAACTTCTCGACTTGTTTGATTCCGAGGACCCTCGAGAACGAGACTTCCTAAAGACGACCCTTCACCGTATTTATGGCAAATTCCTTAACCTCCGATCCTTCATCCGCCGATCCATCAACAATGTCTTTTTCCAATTTACGTACGAGACGGAGCGCTTCAACGGCATTGCCGAATTACTCGAGATTTTGGGATCCATCATCAATGGCTTTGCCCTGCCGCTAAAGGAAGAACACAAGATCTTCCTGACCCGCGTTTTGCTTCCTTTGCACAAGCCCAAGAGCTTGAGCATGTACCACCCACAGTTGGCCTACTGTATTGTACAATTTTTGGAAAAAGATGCGTCTCTTACTGAAGATGTATGTGGTTCCTATTCCTCTCCTCGTGCTACTGATATGTAAGACTAATGCGTGTCAACTCTTCAGGTCGTTCTTGGCCTACTTCGATACTGGCCTAAAGTCAATAGTACCAAAGAAGTCATGTTCTTGAACGAGGTTGAAGACATTTTCGAAGTCATGGACCCAGCCGAATTCGCCAAGGTCCAGGAACCGCTGTTCCATCAACTCGCCAAGTCCGTGGCTAGCCCTCACTTCCAGGTCGCAGAACGCGCGCTTTACTTCTGGAACAACGAATACTTCTGCAATCTTGTCAGCGACAACGTAGAAATAATTTTGCCCATTATGTTTGCGCCGCTCTACGAGAATTCTAAGGGTCACTGGAACAGGTATGAACCATTGATTGGGAAGCCTCCTAGGGTGCCTTCTTTCTTTTGTTTTTATGCTAATCACCCTGCCAGGACGATTCACGGAATGGTTTATAATGCTATGAAGTTATTTATGGAAATCAACCCTCAGCTGTTTGATGATTGCTCTCACGACTACACCGAACAGCAAAATAGTGCAGCCGAGCGAGAGGCACTTCGAGAACGCAAGTGGGCTGCCTTAGCAGAGAAGGCTGATCAGCGACGAGTATCTGGCGGTGTTGCTGATGCCCCTTCACGACCACAAGTTGGCGGGGTATTGTCAAGGGTGGATGAAGTAGACCCGGTTACTGAGGATAACCAAAAGCGGCTTGATTCACTTAAACTGCAGGATGCTGCAGGCAGACGGCCTGGTGGCCATGAACGACAGAACTCTCAGAGCTCTGCCCGAAGCAGATGATCATCCTGTTTCCCGGTCGTATTTCTGCAAGAAAATCCTGCCTTAGCCATCTAAAAATACCAGTTGATATCGCGATGGCTATATATTGCGGGAAATCTGGTAATTTTCCAAGGAGAATTACATTGGATTAGCTGATATACCTGGAGATGATGCTACAGTAGTTTCCTGGGGCATACCAACAACACGAACAGAACTTGACTGATTGGGGTAGTCGCATGCTGCCCCTTCCTCTTTTACGGCTATCATGACACATTTTGCAACATACTTATTCGGCTTTGTCCTTTGTTCCGGTGATTGTGCGGACATTAATTCGTTCTACAATGCGCCTTTTCCCAATTTACGACCAAAAAGGGACCCCCCCCCTAGGGGGTTGGTGGATTGCAGGGCTCCTTTTATTATTTTATTTTTCTTTCTTACACTTTCTTCCACATTTGCAAATTGGATCCAGGGTTGAGTGGAACAACAGAAAAGCGCTTGAGAATTTGCATCAAACTGGCATGTTTGGCATTGTTCTCGCATTTTTGCCTCTTTATTTCGATCTTCTGACTCTGTCGGGAAAAAGTGATTGGAAGCACATGAGGCGTGAGGAGTTGTGCCAAAACACCCTTGTTCGGATGGGGAAAGCAAAGGGACGCAGGAAATGTAGGTAGCATGGAGAAGTGTAGGCTGTGGGTGGCTGGCTTCGTTGCTATTTTGTAGACGGCTGGTGATATTCCAATAGATTTTTCCTACTTGTTATTGTCAGGACTGTGTTGTGCTTTTAATGACATAGTTCACCTGTGTTGAGCATTCTTATTCTGCACTGTGTGGACCATGTTGTTGTTGAATTTACTGATTGTGACAAGGCACAACGTGACCACATGTATCATATTGACTACCTAGGTAGTTATCATCCTTGGGGTTTGGCATCATCTTCCTCTACTGTAGCCCCTTCCACCGCCTCGGTGGTATCCCCTTCCCCGTCCTCTAAACCCATCATATCCACCCCATTGATTATAATTGTTATATTGGGCTTGGGCTTGGGTTGGTGGTGGAGGCGGCGGGGGAGATTGCCCGTTCCACACACCCATCATCTGAGCTGCAAAGGTAGGATCTGGCATCCAGCCCTGTGGAGGAAGGGAAGGAGGCGGCGGCGGCCAGGGACCTGTGTATCCTGCCGGTAGGGGGGGTATGGGCATATTGAATGGCATACTGGGGTTGGCAGTTGGCTGGGGAGATGGTTTCGGAGAGCCGCGACGGGGACTGCTGCTGTAGGATCTGCGGCGGCTGCGGGTTCGTGATTGCGAGCGTGAGCGTGAGTGCGAGCGTGAGTGCGAGGCTGACCGCGGGGTGTAGCTTCTGCTGCGGCTGCGGCTTTGGCTTCTGGAAGGCGACACGCGCCTGCGTTTAAAGGATCGTGATGAAGACCGACGGCTGCGCGAATAGCTGCGCACTGACGATGGAGACTTGGACCGGCCTCTTTGTTTGCCTTGTTTGCGGTCCTTCATTCGTTCACAGAACCGTCTGGACCAGCCGTAGTATGTCTCTCCGCCAATGACTTCACCAGTAACTTCATCCAATACGATTTTTTCGCCCATTTCATTCACGTCGATATGCGAGTCGTCATCTGGTCTTCTGTCGTGGGAGAAGATTCTCTCCGCGTCGGAAAGCAACGCCTTTACCGCAGCGGTGACGACTTTATCTGCCGGACCTGGGGCGAGTTGAATTGGACGAATGAGATCTGGAAGCATTGGCTTTGTGGAATTCGGCACCAGGTGAGGCAGCCACGTCGCTGCCGGCAAATCGTACCATGCTGTCGATGTGTCGCCGTGAAAAGAGGGCATTGTGAAGGGCGTCTCCTTGGCGAGCTTGAGAGACGTATTGACTGGTTCTGGGGCTGCGGAGACGGACGACCCGGCGATGGCTTCTTGAAGCTTGGGAATCACGGCATCGGAAGCGTATTGTTTTGATTTCCATATGAAAACGAGATCTTGCAGCTTCTTGATGTGTTTCGGGCATTTTTCAAATGAGGCGGCAGCGCTGATCAGCGGAGGGAGGTACGCTTCCACGGTGGCACGGAAGTCTTGGTTTCCCTGGCGCGCAGCGTGGTGCAGCACGTCGTTGACAATGTAGAGCACGTGTAGACGACGGCGTTTTGTGCTGGGACGAGGGTGTGTCGCGTCATCGACTTGTGCGTTTGACAGGGCGACGAGGTATTTTGCAAGCGCGGTGCTTCGGCCACTAGAGTGGATTATGTTGCTGAGGATGTAGTCTTTGCAGGTCTGTATAGTGATTTCAAGAGACACGATTTTAGCATGGCTACGAGGAAAGCATCGAGAAATAGTTTTTCTTGTTGTTTAACCCGCCTACACGGGGGCGGAGACAGAAAACTGCTCGAAGGGTGGTCTAGTGCAAACCTGGACATTGGGGCGGGAGCACTGCGTCAGTGTTGAGGCGACTTGTTGAAAGAAGGTGTCAACTGAGGGACGGCTGATGGATGCTGGGTCGGCGCGGAAGAGAGATGCTGAGAGGGCAGCTTTGGCGATGGTTAGTTCGGGGGTCGCCATGGCGCGCGGGGGGTTGGTAGATGGCGAAGTCGACGATGAAGCTTGAGATGGGATGTTGCGAGCTGGCAGCTCTATGATCGTGATTTTGGTGTTGTAGCTTGATGATAGTTTGACCAATGGGGCGGTGGTTTGTGGGGCGTGGCCTGATACCAGTTGCAGGAGACGTGGTGTTGCGAAACTTTGCGGTTTTATCATGAAGGTCGTGGTAGTGGCGTGCTTTGTTGATTACTAGATTGCATTTAGCTCAGTACATGAGTGACGTATTTATTTAGCTGAATTTGAGAAATTCGGGCCGCCTTTGAAGCCGTGGTAGTGTGAGCTGTCGCTTGATTGAGTGGGAGGAGGAACGCCGACGATGAAGAGAGGTGTGGTCACTAATTTTCCCCCGTCCCCTATACATAAGAAACTTAAAAAGTGAGAAATATTGGTAGAATAAGTGTTCATATATAACTCAAAGGTAAAGCACGTATCATACAACCCTTTTTTTCCCTCGCCGATATCTCCATTACACAAACAGCCAGCCTGCGGTACGCCCCCTGCGGCTATCTCACCGTCAACTGCTGCTTTTTGCTCACGTCTTGTGTTATGAAAACCGATCCCCCTTCGGACTCCTATAAGGCGTCGAGCTCTCATATTTGCTCTTCTCCCTCGTCTGCTGCGACTCTGTCACCGCAGCATGTCTCGTCGCAGCCGGATCATTGCTCGCCTCCTGGCTCGGCGAGCCAGCTGTGTCTGTGATGGCAGGGGCGCCGTTACCGTTGGTGACTGACGAAGATGTCGACCCGGGGCTCGAATACTCTAGCGACCGAAGGTCTTCCTTCTTCTTGCGAGCGGCTTGAAGCTTGGCCTGACGGTCGGCGTTGATTTCTCGTTTGGCAAAGTAATATGCGCCCGCGCCGGCTGCGGTTGGTAAAGACGAATTCTCGTGTTAGGTGGTGTCCTAGGGGAATATACTGTGGGGGATGAGCAAATATTGAGTCTTACCGACACAGAGGGAACCCCAGCCCATCCTGAATGAAAGATGGTGTTAGTAGTATTGCAAGGAAGCTCCGTGATCGGCAGACGGAACAAACCAGAAAGATTTAACCTATTGGCACAATGTTAATGCTGAATAGGAGGCAATTAGACAAGAGTCCGCTAGGGATTCTCTCACAGTATTCATTTTGCGATTGATTGATTGATCGCGTGCGGTGTACGGAGTATATAATGGTAAATGGTGGAGGTGTAGATGGTGAACTTATGTTTCACGGATCATCAACGGCGCAGGTGGATTTGGACGCTTACATTGTCTAGCCACAGTGGCTGAGGCGAAGCTGGGTTTCGCCTAAACTTGGTCCGACAGCCGAAGCATCGGCGGCTTTGAGGTCAAGCACGCACGTGTGGCAGGTGCTAGTTACAATTTGGGCATTTACGGGAGTACCTAGTACTAGTTGATGTCTCATGTATTGTCGACTTTCTGAACATTTGAAGCCGAATGCACCTCACAGGTGGCTGTTGCAGCAACTGCTGATCGCCGACTACCGAGGTACGGGATCATGAGGCTCAACTACCTAGGTACTACTATACCTTTTGCTCGACATTTCCTCAGATGCTCTACCCGTTTGTTTCACCCTGCGCCTTTACTTGGTGCATTTGGACACTGCTTGTGGGGGCTGAAATGTCTGGGTCGTGGCTCAAGCTCTCGTGCTCCTTGAGCCGCCAGGAAGCACCGCCTCAAACATGATGACCGTGGCGTTGAGCCTCTTGGGCTTGTATCAGACAACCCGTCATGACTGCCTTAAGCAGTAAGCAGACCTTAACCTCGTGCTTGCTTGTTCACTGGAAAATTCCCAGCACCCTTGTTGGTAAGTCCAAAGTAAGAACCGGACACTTTGGGCACCCTGCTGCGGCGGAGGCTGAAGCCCCAGTCGAGTCGTTTCACAAGCTCCGCCATCCGCACTGTACGGTGCCGCAAATGTCTTACCCGTTGCCACAGTGTCTAAAGCCACAATCCATGACAGTAATGACGATCCCCTCCACCGCCTCCAACTCCAGAGGGGGAGGGGGGAGAGAGGACCAAACTCGTCCTTGTCGACAAAGACCAACAAGACACGCAAGCCGCCCCGATCGCCCGTGGCATTCTCCCAGCCAGCTGTTTATTCTTTTTCCATCGACAACTGCCTATTTTGACCCTCTGATCATTTTGATCATTTGTCCCCCGGCTGCTCAATGTTGACAACACAAAGACCGCGTGGCCTGTCAGCGTGTTCCACTTTCAACATCAAACGACTACCCCATCCCGTATTGCCCACGACTCGTTTCGTTTGGCCGATAGCTTTTCTCCCTGTACCCGATTGCCTCAACTGAGGCATCTGGGGCAATCTGGCCATTGGTTCATCAAGGCAACGAAGTCTTTCGCATTTGTTCCCGCCACAACTTCTTCAACGCAAAGCCAACCCTCGCGGGTATGATTTAACGTTGGACCTTGCAAAGAATGGGTGTACAAGGAGTTCATGCCCCAAACTCATGTCCCCAACACCACACTAGCCCCCACCATTGTTGAAGTTGGCATCCCATGTCATCACATCATTCTCCTACCATGGAGCCGCTGGGCAATGATAGGCCTGATGGTTCCTCTATCGTAAGTACAAGCCATCTTCGCATCATGTGGAGATATAATTATTGCTCTCCTCTCTAACGTGCCCAGAAACCTGTGTCCTCCCTCCTCGCGCGGTTCGAGAATCTAAGTCAATCTGCTCCTCTCGTCCCTCCTCAAAATGCGCCTTCGAGGTCCATTTCTCCAGCCCCCAAGCCTGATAGATTACGAGCTTTGAAATTATCGCAAGATCCTCCTCCCTCTACCAGTCCAGCGTCAGCGCTCGCAACTCCTCTTGCAGCAGCTCCCCCAAAGACACCGGTTAAATCTCCTACGAGACCAATACAGCTCCACGCAACAGAACCAAACAGTCTCCCTGACGGAGCCCCTGCGCTAGCACATACATCTACGCGGCCACTGGTGGCCGGCACCAAGTCACCAGCTTTGACAATGCCTCCGCCGCCAGCTCTCAAAGTCCTGCCACCTCAATCTCCGCCCAAGCCTCAATCTCCGGCTGTTGTGTCTGCCGATCAATCGCCATTTTTAGATCCGACGACTGCTACATCGCAAGAGCTCCCAGGCGCTTCGCCAATACCCATCAAGCTACCCAGTCGGCCCATCACTCCGATTCACCCTCTCTCTGCTCCTCGTTCGCCTCGCTTGACTTCAACACAGCCTCCATCACCACCTCCTCCAAGACGGTCTGTCGAAATAAGGCGGGAACCGAGGCAACCTCCGCCGCCGCCAGCTCCCCGTCTCGACAAGTCCAGAAAAACGACTCCGGTTTCATCGAGTCTTTCGGATGCGCGCAAGATCAGCACGTCCAGTAAAGGCAACACTGTCGACGAGACGTCTCCCTTCAACAGCCCACCAGCCGGTCCGGAAAAGACTTTCGACGGAGACGAGAGTCCGCCTGAGCTACCCATGCGACCAAGAACAGAAGCGAACATGGACCTTGTCTCCAGACCTAAGCCTGCTGTAGGTGCAGGTTTTGAGCCGCCACCGGTACATCACTCTATAGCAGTCAGGAGAACAGAACGTGACCCGGTAGTGAATGGGACTACTAAGCCATATCTCATATCGCAACACCCTACAGATGATCGATTCGTCCACTCACCCAAACGATCGACTAGCGATCTGACGACGATGACATACGGCGCCAACAGCTACAGCTTAGACAAACCGCCTCCGAAACCACCTAGGCCAGCTCAACAGCGAACTTCTACCACGCAGGATATCTTATCCAGCTCTGCACCATCCGGACGGTCTCATCAGCAGCAGAAGCAGCCGCAGCCGCAATTGACCACTCGCCAGTTTCCCGCGCCGCCCACCGGGACTCATGTGGCTGTAAAGACGGTTGACCGGTCCGCAGATAGGGAGGTGCCCGACCCGCGAGCGCTCATGCTGCCTCCACCATCAATATCGGCCAATCGCCCAACGCCCCGTAGTATTTCGCCTGAGCCTGTAGCAAGTACAGAGCCGGCTGCACATGTGACGGTGTTTCCGGACTGCGCAAATGTAAATCGAAAACCGCCACATGCCAAAAAGGGCTGCCATGAGATCCAGACCAAATATGATCCAAGAATTTTTGATGTCTGTGGCGACCTGGCCTGTACCAGTGGCCAATTGACGAGAGTTTGGAATATCCGAGATGGAGAGCAGATTATGAGTCTTGCTCACACCGAAGGAGTCAGGGCAACTGCAGTTCTGTTTAAGCCAGCCGCGGACCCAGACCACGAGGGAGCCTTCATATGGATAGGTACCAATATGGGCGAGCTCATGGAGGTTGAGGTGGCCACGCAACGGATTACTGAAGTAAGGGCGGGTGTGCATGGTAAGGCGGAGATTACGAAAATATACCGACACTACAACCAATTATGGTCACTAGATGAAGGGGGCACACTCAATCTTTGGCCTGGTGACAGTGATGGGGTTCCGAACCTCAAAAGCCATCCTGTTACTCAGCCAAGCAGGCTTCCAAAGGGTGCCACCTTCTCTATGGTGGTTGGTAGCGAACTATGGCATGCAACTGGTAAAGCGATTCGGGTATTTGAGCCTTCAACTGACGGGTCCAGACCCTTCCAGGTGTTGGTTCGACCTTTGACCGCTGACGGTTGTGGCGATGTTAGTGCCGGGACCATACTCAGTTCAACGCCCGGCAAGGTGTACTTTGGCCATATGGACGGAAAAGTGAGTATTTTTTCATCGTCGGACTACACTTGTCAAATGATCTTGAATGTCAGTTCCTGGAAGATTAATGGACTTGCCGGTGTTGGACACAATCTTTGGGCAGCCTACAACACGGGCAAGATTTGTGTATACGATACTACCCAGCAACCCTGGACTCTGAAGAAGGAGTGGCAGGCGCACGATCAATCAGTCTTGAAGATGAAGATGGACCCATCGAGTGCCTACCGTATAGATCAGCTGCAGGTTGCATCTCTTGGCACTGATAGCAAAGTCAGGTTGTGGGACGGTATGCTGCAGAGCACTTGGCTGGAAGATGATCTCAAGTCTAAAGATATCGACTATTGTGAGTTTGAAGAAATCAAAGCCATGGTCTTCACATGGAACGCTGGAGCATCAACTCCCCATAGCCTCCGATATTCGAAAGGCGACGGCGACTCTACCTTCTTCCAGGATCTGCTGCGGTCAAGCGGGTCCCCCGATCTTCTTATTTTTGGCTTCCAAGAGCTAGTCGATTTGGAAGACAAGACAGCTACAGCCAAGCGGCTTCTCAAATCCAAGAAGAAGGAAGGGACTGAGCAAGAACGCATGAGTCATCAATATCGTGACTGGAGAGACTTTTTACTCAAGACATTGGACGACTACATGCCTGGCGATCACTTGTACCACCTTCTCCAATCATCGCCTTTGGTGGGGTTATTTACTTGCGTGTTTGTAAAATCGACTATTAGGGACAGGATCCGAGACCTCAACGCAGCAGAGGTCAAGCGAGGCATGGGGGGCCTACACGGAAACAAAGGAGCCATTGCGATCCGATTTCGAGTGGATGATACTTCGCTCTGTTTCATCAACTGCCATCTGGCAGCTGGACAATCGCAAGCAAACTCGCGTCACAACGATATTGCTGCGATTCTGGATGCGAGTTTATTTCCGACCGAGTTGGATCCAGAAACGCGACTGGACACATTCACCGGCGGGGGGTGATGGGTCCATGATTCTTGACCATGAGCTTTGCATTCTAAATGGTGACCTGAACTACCGTATTGATACAATGTCTCGTGATACCGTGATTAAGGCGGTTCAGCAACAGCAGCTCGCCAAGTTGCTTGACCGTGACCAGCTCCTGGTGGCACGACGCCGCAACGCTGCCTTCCGTCTGCGTGCGTTTGAAGAGCTTCCCATAACATTTGCGCCGACCTACAAGTATGATGTCGGCACGGATACGTATGACACCAGTGAGAAGAGACGAAGTCCCGCCTGGTGCGACCGTTTGCTCTTCCGGGGACAGGGACGGGTACGTCAACTGGATTACAAGAGACACGAAGTGCGAGCCAGCGATCATCGACCTGTTACGGGAAGTTTCCGCCTCTGGGTGAAGAAGGTTGATGCCGCAGGGAGGGCCAGGGCTTGGATGGAAAGTCAGGGACGGTTTGAGAGTGTGCGAGCACAGGTCATGGCCAATGAGAAGTGAGTGACTCACCATCTTGCGAGCAACAGAGTGGCCACCAAGGAACATGGACTTGCTAACCCATCTTAGAATGGCTTACCTTGCACACTACTGTGGATTCGACGAGGCAACAAGCCGGGCACTAATAGAAGAGAAATCATCACGAAAAGTACACCGGAGCCCGAGTAGGAATAGGGGCGGCGGCTATTAGAGCAAGCACATATATTTGCGTGTTGAATTTTTTAATCCTCATGGCAGGCGGGCATATCCAGCATAGCGTCGAGACGCATGTTTACGAGCAAATGGTGGTTAGCAACGGCAGGGACGGCGTACCGTCAAAACGCAATAGAGGGAGGGACGGGCGTTGACGGGGCTTATGAATGACTTTAACGGATAGGTGGTTTAACGTGAGGTGGGTATGGCTACCTACCTAGGTAGGCACCTGGGTATATAATCGATGCCAAGATTAGATAGACTTGGTGGTGCCCAAATTTTGACGTCGAGCATGATGACTGTAAGCTCATGTGGACGTCAAGAATAGTTAGTTTGTCATTCAAATGAGAAAATGACCAACTTCTTGAATGAACTCGGCAAGGTTCGTGTAGTTGAACAAGTTGGTTATTAGACGCTGCGCAGGGGATGTTTCTCCACGACGTAAGGGAACATAGAATCGAGGGGTAAAATAGGCCTGCTTGGGAATGAATCTAGGAATTCATGCCCGACCGTACGTCCGTTGTTTCCTGACGTGCATGGAAACCCCCGCCCGGGGAGCCGACGGAGTTGTAACTAAGTAGGAGAGGTTCCCAAAGAAAGAAAGTCAATGAGAGGTGGCTTGCGGAGGTACTCGGTAGCTCCGCTGACGGCAACTACATTGGGTCCACTCCCACCGGGCCTGGCCAATTACACAGGAGGAAGACCCTGGCAGGCCCCTTGTCTTTGGTGCTTATTTATGTGGCAGCTTCTCAATGTCAAATCATGGATCTCAACGGATCTGATAAACCATTTCCATCCGAACTCTTCCTTGTCTCTCTGGTCTCCTCTTCACCAACGGATAACGGAATTTTACTACTAGACATAGAGCAACCGAACTTAGCAGCGACGCTTGCATACCTCAATCGCAGGCGGGCCAGCGGATTGATACCAGTGGGGAAAGGGGAAAGGAGAAAGGAGAAAGGAGACGAGGATCACCACAATCTCTCTCGACGAAGAAAAAAAAAAAAACACCACGTAGCAAGTCGCCGACATGGCAGCACAGGAGGCACATGAAGCGCCCCCAGCGGCAGCAGAGGTTCTCAAAGTCCCCCTCGAGGCACCCACGCCCGAGAGTACGCCCGAGCCCCGTCCAGAACTCACACCCGACCAGCAGACCAAGTACACGACGTTGCTGGAACGCGTGAGGTCCATCAGCGAGGTCAAGTGCACGTCCAAGAACAAGCACGACAAGTCGGGGCCGACGACGGAGCACGAGCGCGCGTGGCTCACCCGCGAGTGCATCCTGCGCTACCTCCGCGCGACCAACTGGGCGGTGGGCGAGTCGGAGCAGCGGCTGCGCGAGACGCTCGCCTGGCGGCGCGAGTACGGGCTCGACGCCTTCACGGCCGACTACATCTCGCCGGAGCAGGAGACGGGCAAGCAAATCATTGTCGGGTTCGACAAGCACGCGCGGCCGTGCCAGTACCTCAACCCGGGGCGGCAGAACACCGACCCCAGCCCGCGCCAGATCCACCACCTCTTCTACATGGTCGAGCGCGTCGTCGACATGATGCCCCCCGGCGTCGAGAAGCTCAATCTCATGATAAACTTCAAGCCCAGCGCGCAGAGGCAGAATACGAGCGTGCCCGTGTCGACGGCTAGGGAGGTGCTGCATATTTTGCAGAGCCACTACCCGGAGCGGTTGGGCAAGGCGCTCATTATCAACGGTGAGTTTTTGTTTTTTAAAAGAAAAAACAGAGAGAGAGAGAAAGAGATTGCTGACATTTGGTTTCTTTTTGGTGTTTTTTTTTCTAATAGTCCCCTGGATCGTGCGTGGCTTCTTCAAACTCATCCAGCCGTTTATGCACCCGGTGACGCGCGAGAAGCTCAAATTCAACGAGGACATGAGGCAGTTCGTGCCGGCGACGCAGCTCTGGAGCTCCGACTGGAACGGCGACTTGGACTTTGAGTACGACCACGCTGTCTACTGGCCTGCCCTGAACGACATGTGTCGGCGGAGGCGGGAGGAGAGGCTGGCCAGGTGGAAGGCCGCCGGCAGCCTGGTCGGCGAGTCGGAGGACTACCTTGCCGGCGGGACTGACGTGAGCGTCGGCGGCTTCAAGTACACGGGCGACGTGGATGTTGTGCAGGAGAAGATGGCGGCTGCGACGTTGGAAGACGGGGGAGCGTATCCGGTTGCCGCCGCGTAGAACCTCCCCCGAGGGGAAGGGGTGAGTGAGAGGAGAGAGGTTTATCTGCGTTTTCATTTAATTTTTGCCATGGTTGTAAATCAAGAATAGCCCTGCGGCACATATTTTCTTTTTTACCTTTTTCTCTTTTTCTCTTTTGCTGTTTGCATAGAATAGCGTAATTATATAGACTTGCCCATTCTTCTTTCCCTCCCCTTCCTTTGTTGATGGGACCCGGCGCCACGCAGCGGCTCATGTTGTGTTCAATGTCGGCCTGTGCTGCTGCTCCAATGTCGGGAGTACAGATCAGGCGGGTGGACAAGGCGTCCAATCTCGAATGTCTTCAAGATGATGGCCAGGGGATGGTCTCATACAGATGCAACAAGGCGCAGTCGGTCCGTCTTCCCATCTATTCCAGGACTGCTGTACTGACCCCCCTGCTTCTGTGTGACCTGTTGTGTCCGTTGCGTTCACTGACGGTACGATAATGGCAGACCAGCATTTCCCTTGTCTACGTGCCGGCAATTCCATGTGCAAAAGAGAAGGTAAAAGGACGCTTGCGGCCGCGGTCAACTCGCTGCCACAGCCACATATGAGATACGAGTCAGCGACAAAGTCAAGTTGCCTTCGCATTCTGTGTTTTGGCGTGAAAAGCCTCCAGCCAAGCGAATGCCACACTCCTAGATACAACAGCCCCATCGTCCGCTTCACTATTCAGGGCTGGTAGCATCACGCATGACATTCACACAGGCATGTATAATGTAGACGACATGCAGTAGGACCAACTCATGGATGGCACTACACCGGACCAACCAACAAACTCATCTCCAGCCATCATCCACCCACCGGATGTCGGGTGTTGCCGACACGTCACACGCACTTTTCAGCATGGAATTCCTAAAGGGTGCCTTGTTTGTCCCCTCTGCACTGTAACAAGATCCATGGCTCAAGCTGCCTGTTAAACGTGGTTGGATGCCGGCTCGCATCAGGCCAAGTTTCTGACAAAAGTTGGTCGAGGTCAAAGGAACGAGGTAACAGGGAAGAATTGCCAAACAGCGGTCCTGGGCAGCCGATTAGTGCCCAAACTTTTGGTGAACAGATCAAGGCATGCGGAGAGTGGTCATCGCCGTGAGCATCGTGTCAGGCGCGCGTCAGATGCACAGCAGTGGCTCTGCTTGAGCCATTCAAAACGAAGAGTTGGTTCACATTGATTCGACGTCGAACATGAAGTGGCCCTTTTAACTGACTCGAGTTTTGCGTCTGTCCATGTTCTATTCTATCTTCGTGATATCAGAACAATGCCGCCCGGGTCTTGGTGACCATGTGAGAGTGCGCCGAATGATTGGTTGTCCAGCCGAAAATGAACAAAAACTAGAAACTCATCAGGCGCAAGGAGCACCAGTGACCCTATTGAACTGGGGGAGTCCGCATTGGTGTACATCAGGCTGAGCTGAATGGGACAGCGTGTAGGCATCGTCGGCCGTACATACAACAGGATCCAGGACATTTTGGCCATTTGGTCAGGGCTGTGACTGGCCGTACCGAGTGTTCGTGGGCCGTTTCGAGTCGCACAGGACTATGCTCTGCGCGGTCCATGCAGTCCTTATATGATTGATGGCAGTGTCAACTTTGTCCACGCTTTGTTCAAACGCTGATTGCACACCAGCCCAGTTTACCACCTAGGCAATAAATCCTTGAAACATGTAGGCATTCAACCACCACGCAATAAGAAGTTGCCTCAACCTTTGGGCGGCGCTTAGTTCATGACGAGTATGGCCCGCAAGCGGACAGGCAATCAAGGGTCATGAGTAAAGACTTCGCCAATTCTCTACAGTTAATGAGTGAACTCGTCGCCAATGCAAACCACACAAATACTTGGCACGGAAATATGTGCCGGACAATCAGGCTGGGGTCTTGCTACTGTTTTCTCCCAGTTCAGCAAGACGTGCTCGATCTATTTAAATGGAGGCTGGGGCCGTTTTACCTCCTCACCATCACGGATCACCGGCTCCCAATTCTCTCACCAATTGTCTCACCAATCCTCTCACCAATCCTCTCACTTCTAATCCTCTCACCAAGATGGGTTCCGAGGTTCCTCCTACCTCCCAGCGCGGCTTTGGTCCGACTAGAGCCGAAGGTCAATCGGGCCCTTTGCCGGCGGATATCTTCAACAGCCTTCTTGCCACCGCTGGCCGAGCATCACCACTGACGCAATTCTTTTTTTTCATGTACCAGATGCTTGGTTTGCGACTGGGACCAGATCTATCAGTTATCCTGACGTTTCTTGGTGTGTTCTGGGTAATAATCAAGATGGGCAGCCAAGCGTACACTCTGGTTGACGGCTTCATCGAAAATCATTTGATGCATAGTGTAGTTGTCCCCCGGGAAGATGAAATCTACACTCATGTCATGAAGTGGCTGTCCAAGCAGGAACGCGTGGTTAAGGGCTCGTGCCTCGTGGTCCAGACCGTGAAGAACAGCGACCGCGACGACGACGACAACGACGACGACGACGAGGATCTTGAAAATGCAGTCGACTTCACATCCGGTGATGATGAAGACTCCAGTCAGCGACACCTCAACTTCTCGAAGCTGGTATCCAAAGTAGTAGGACTGCAACTCTCACTGTGCCACCATGTTTGATTGCTGACCCTTTCTGCAGCGTCATCGATACTACCCAGCGATAGGGAAGACCAGGTTCTGGTATAAAAACCAAAACTTTGTCGTACATCGCACGAGGATAGTTATGCCAACTTCTTTCTTCGAGCCGAGTATGCATATTGAAGAGATCAAAATATCCTGTTTGTGGAGTTCGAGGCGTATGTTCAGCACCACAAGCCCTAAGTAAGACTCAACTAACGCTATGCTAGAGCCTATCGCCAAATTGATACTCGAAGCCACAGAGATGTACTGCAACGATATGAAGAAGAAGACCATAATATATCGACCCGAGCTTATGGAACACATCCACAGAGCCACTTCATGGAAGGTAGCCACAATGCGTCCCAAGCGATCCATGGCAACAATTATGCTTCCCGACGAGATAAAAAATCTCGTTTTGAATGACATGATAGAATTCCTAAAACCCCAAACTGCACGTTGGTATGCTGATCGTGGTATCCCCTGGCGCCGAGGATACCTCTTTTTTGGGCCGCCGGGGACCGGAAAGACGAGTTTTGTCGCTGCGATAGCCGCACATCTTGGGCTTGATGTGCATATTCTTGATCTGACTGAGCCTCATATGACGGATGCAAATCTTTTGAGACTCTTTCGTACTCTTCCTCCACGGCGCATCGCTCTGATAGAAGATATTGATGTATCGGGTATACAACGCGATGGAGATTCGAAAGGCGCCGAGACGAATCGAGTGGCAGCCAATAGGAGATTCATGATCACCGAAAGCTTTTCCTTTAGTGGTCTTTTGAATGCTATTGATGGTATGGCAGCGGAGGAGGGTCGCATCCTTATTATGACGACAAACAAGCGCGAGTTACTAGATGAAGCCCTTAGCCGTCCTGGCCGCGTGGATATCCAGATTGAGTTCCATAACGCCACAAGCCAGCAATCCGAGGCATTATACTGCCAGATATATGGGGATTTCACTCCCCTGAAGCCAAACAACGGGGCTCTGCCAGCTAAGAAGGGAATCAAGGATCAAAAAGACGACAAAGATGAGAAGCTGGTAGCAAGTGCAGCATCGCAGATCGACAAAGTCGCCGTGTCGCCAGAGGAAATCAAAAGACTTTCAAAGGAATTCAGCAAAAAGATTCCAGACTTCTTGTGTTCCCCCGCCGAGATCCAGGAGTTTCTGCTCTGTCGAAAGAAACATCCTCAAAAGGCATTGGATGATGTGGAACGTTGGGTGGAGGGGATGGCCAAGCGAAAGAACTCTGGGTTCTAATCTTCGGATGGTGCATTAGATTGACGTCAACGTGGGAAGTGGGTACTTGCCCACCCTGAAATGGAGGAAGGAGCGGTGCCATCAGGGCGGTTGCAGGATCTGAAAAGTCAAGCGTGCCTAGGACTGCTGAAGTACACGAGTATGCAAACTTGGAAGAGTAATTTTATTTTGTTTTTCAATGTTAGTTTTTAAAGGGTCAGAACAACTGAAAGAATAGAATTGACAAGTACGATGGAAACTCTACATCATTTTGTAGAATCATGCTTCAGTCCGGGCAGAAGCAGCGGCTACCCGGCACGCCTATTTTTAAAGGCCCAATGCCGCCCCACCACACGACATCGCGCTGCAAGCTATCCACGACAGCTTTCCCCCGTCTCCAATATCATCAATTCGACGACGGGGACAAGCCTGGCCATGCCAAACCCCTCCGCTCCAGACTAGCACACGTACGCACACACATACACACACCTGACCATGTCAAATATACAGCCCACAGCCCAAGGCACGAAAGAGACGGGGCTGCGCGTGCCCAGCAATGGCAAGACAATCTACCACCGCCCGCTCAACCGCACCAAGACGGCCGAGCTGAGCCAAGCGAGCTTCGCCTACCTGTTCAGCGAGATGGTCACCTATGCGCAAAGAAGGGTAAAGGGTATCCAAGAACTCGAGCAGCGGTATGTGCGCCCAAACCCACATTCGACCGTGATCTCCAAGGGAAAAAAAAAAAGGAACAAAGGGAGACAAACGAAAGGCCAACTAAAACCTCGTTTGACCCAGGCTCAACGAACAAGGACACCCCATCGGCCTCAAGCTCCTCGACCTCCTCCTCTACCGCGAGCCGCCGCGCTCGCAGCTGCGCCCCCTGAGCATCATTTCCCTCTTGCACTTCATCAAGCAGAATGTGTGGCAGCACCTGTTTGGCCGGCAGGCAGACCGGCTGGAAAAGTCCAACAACCCTGACACGCCCGACGAGTACATGATTATCGACAACGAACCGCTCGTCAACCAGTACATCAGTGTGCCGCGCGAGATGAGCCAGCTGAATTGCGCGGCGTTTGTAGCCGGCGTCGTCGAGGGCGTTTGTGACGGGGCGGATTTCCCGGCCAGGGTGACGGCGCATACCGTTGGCGAGGGGGACATGTGGCCTGGCAAAACGGTGTTTTTGGTCAAGTTTAGGAGCGAGGTTGTTGAGCGGGACGGGCTTCTGGGGAAGAGTTGACTTTTTTTTTCTTTTTCTTTTCCGTTTTCAATTTCCTTTGAAGCGGGGAGGAAAGTGACAACGTTGGGCGTTTTTGGTGTTGTGTCTGGATTTGTGTTTGGTTCGGGTTTACTGGGGAGTGATATCCTGTCGTGGCATGTGCTTGTATTCATAAACGCCGCGCTGAATGAGAGGCTCATAACCATGGTCGTTTCTGACCTCGGTGGCAAGGAACAATGCTGCTGATATCGTCTCTACCAGCGTCTCTATCTCCACGTGTGAGACTTAACCACCATAACATACCTGAGTCTACCTAGGCATACATTTCCCGCTCACGCCCTTTGGCGGCCCCCTCTTCATCAACTCCCCCAGCCCCAAGTCCTTCCACGCCGCCCCCCTTACCTCCTTTGTCGCACGCGTGATTCCAAACGCAGCATGCTGATCTGGCACCACGTCATCCTCGTCCTCCGGATTCAGCGGCTGGTGCTGCGGCGGCACAAAGATTTCATCCGAGGGGAGCTTGTCCTTGCAAAAGTCTTCAAAGAGGTCTGCGTTGGAGGCCGTTGACATGTGTACGTATGTAAAGGATGAGTCCTTATTCTACGCGTACGTGTGTTAGTGATGATACTCGCGGGTTATTTGTTTGGAGCACGAGGCTACGACACTGAGTGGTTGGTAGGGGCAAGTCGAGACGCGTCGACACACGTACCATTGCGGAAAAGTTCTCTAGGAGTCTGCGTGGTTTGGATTCTGGTTTGGGGGCAGTTTTGTCCTTGTGGACTGACATAAGTGGCAGCGGTGCGAGTGAGATATTCGGGTTGAGTAAAGTTGTTGTTGGGAAATCTGCCTCTAGTTTAGCGGCACTAATATTCCCGGTATAGCGGGTTAAAAGTGGGTTCTCGCCACTTTCAGCACTCAAGGACCCCCCTCCTTCTCTCTCCTGGGTTTAAGAGCAAGCACGCACTTCGGCCATTCGTATGGTTCACCTAAGCTTGCCTCGGAGATGTCTTTGTCTTGCACCAAAATATCGTGTGGTATCTGATCTTGCTGATATGCTGAGTGGCTGAGGCAGGACGATTCTCGTACCATGGGCTTTGCTTGTGGCCCGTCCAGAGATATTTTGTACTTCCAGCGCTCTAGAGGCTCAGAACGACGTACATCCAAGAGGCAATCCCCACACCGAATCCAGACCTCTGCCAGCTGGACTAGACCACCGACAAGAGTGCGTTCGGGCGGAACCCCATCCGCTAGCATTTGGGAATAGACTTGATGCCACAGTCGAATCAAGTTTTGCCATGATAAAGATGGAATTGATGGGTTCGTGGAGATAGATGAGGCGAAGCCGACGCCCTGCTCAACGAAAAATGCGCCGCGCATAATTCAAGACGACCGTGACCGTCCGTTCGTTCAGGTATCGAGATGAATCTTGTCGCTTGACTGACAAACGCTCTGGTGGTGATTCTTCTGTTGCAAGTATAATATATTCCGAAGTTTCAGGCAAGGGGAAGTTCCCCCCAATTTTCCCCCATCGGTGTAACGGCATGAGACAATGTAAACGAGTCGAGCCATGGCGAATATAAAACGGAAACCAGCCCATGTCTACCCATAGTAAATGCCAATGAGCACATCAAGCGTCTAGTCACAGGGAGTCACAGGCTAGCCGAGTAGTCACCAGCTGTCCCTTCACCATAGTTGAGCCATCCTCATTACTAATTTTGCCTAACAAATAGTGTAAATACATACCGCAAGGTAAAATGCTCTAAATTAATCCCTCCAGCAAGCTCAGTCCAACCATTAGGGACTTGGTTGCCATGTAAAAAATACATCCTCCAGGGAAACGAATGTAGACGTAACGGTACACTAGTCCGACATAAGAATACATTAGCTGGGAGAATACCGAGTTCCTGAGCCGCCCGTCCTTTTCCTTTTGCCAATAATTTCTTCCTTTATTTCGAGATTCTTTTTCATCGACTTTCCATGCGCCAGAATTTCCAGCCTTCTCTTTCGCCGCCGTCCCCATGGACACCAACGAGCTTTTCGACACCTTCGGTACCTTCCGCATTGAGGAACTTCTCCAAGTCGATTTCCATGCCGCCTTCCTCATCTTCCTCAGTGCCGTTCTTCAGAATGGCAGGCCACAAAACTCCAACACCGTCGGCACCAAGCGTCGCCTCAAATTTTGCGTAGTTTTCCCTATCTAGCCGTTCCTCGAGCTTATCAAGCTTTGCTCTTGGAACGTCGGGCCGCAAAAGTGTGATTGAACAACCGCCGCCGCCGGCTCCAGTAAGCTTCGTCCAGCCGATGCCCTCGTGATCAACCAATTCGCGCACTCGTTCTAGTCGGGGGTGTGAAACACCAAGCGAGACTAGCAAACCGTGGTTAATAGTCATGAGCTCGCCGACCTTCATTAAGCTCCTCTCTTCTTCCTCGTCGAAGTCGTCGTCGGCAATCAGCTCAGCTGCGGAGCTAGCCACCTTGTCCATTGCGTCCAGAATGGATGCCACCAGCTTCGGGTGCATTTTATTCAGCTTACCCACCTTGGCAACCTCGTGAGCCGTCGACTTGGGCTGTTTGGTGTCGACAAGCAATAATGGAAGCTCTGGAAAGTCCCAAAGTGGCTTGACAGACGGCGGCTTATCGTAATCTAATATCTGGAACACCACAGCTTTGCCTTGCGTGGCCACGGTATTATCTACTCCTGAAGGATTGCCGTGAATGCACATCTCGTATACAAAGGCCCATCTATTGATGCGCTCAATCTGTAGCCGAGCCTCCTCAGGCGGCTGGTCGGGGTGAGGTCCGGATAATGTCCGTAACTGGATGAGCAGGGCAGCAGACACGCATACCGCAATGGAGGCGCTGCTTCCCAGGCCTGCGCCAATTGGTATTGTAGATCGCAAAGTGTAAAGGCAGCCAGGAAATGAGGGGGAGCCGAGCGAGAGAAAGAGGTAAAGAAAGGCAAAGGCGCCGTTTCTGTGGACTCGGCGGATGTCCTCTGGGCCGTCTGGGGAGACGTCAACATGAGGCCCGAGGGCGGCAACGAGATCGGGGTCGAGTTCGGTGACGAGGGAGTAATAGGACTTCTTCTTGGAAGGCTGCTGGAAGGTGTCCCAGGGAAGTTCGTCGATATTCCACGTGTGCACGAGGTCGATATCAGTAAATCGCAGAGAGACTGTTCTCTTAGACTTGGAGAGGGTCGTAACGTGAAGATAAGATCGTAACGAGATGGCAGCAGCAATGGCGGTCTGAGACGACGAGTGACGGTCAGCGTATGCAATTGGACGGGTTACTTGCGTATGGAATCTTGGAGGCATCATAGACTCACCTTGCCATAGACAACAGAATGCTCTCCAAAGACGATGACTTTGCCCGGCGCAGATACCATAAAGGCCGGAGCCATGGGACTGGACTGTTTTCGGTCGGCCTTTATGCGATGCACCAGAGGCCCATCGCCTTTCACACGGGGCATGCCATTGCTTGGGCCGTTGGTGCCATTGCCATGCACGCCGTTGTGCATCTCGGAACCTCGAATCACGCCTTGTCAGTCGGGTCGTTGGGGGCGGATAGTGAAGGGGGAACCTGGCTGGCGTGTGATTGTCGTTTCGAATATCCGTACTGAAAGCTATTTCCTCCTCCTGTCTCTTTCGTTGTCTGCGAAATTTCTCCCTCTTCTCTCTCTCTCTTTTCTTTATTTGTTCTTGGGGCCGAGTTGTGCTGCATAGATTCAAGGTTGCAGTCCGACGGGCCAACAGCTCTGCAGGTCATGTGGTTGAAATCAATGAGGGTGCACCTGGGCTCTACGTACTCCGTAGCAGACCCTTCAATGTTGGGCTGGGGCCTGCTCTAGTCCGGTGTGGAGGCGAGGAATCGGGCTGCGGCTCGCTGCTGCAAGGGTCGGGTGCTGAAGTGGGCAGGGCAGACTCCCAAGATAGCGTCCTGCATATGTATGTCGACTCAGCAGGATGTCAAAGAGGAAGGCTTGCAGACTGGTTTGAAAAAATGGAAAAACAGGGATACAGAGTCGTTATCTCGCCGTACGAGGGGGGACCAACAAAGATGACGCAGGAGTCAAGTTTCAATTTGCAAGATGGGCAGGCGCACATCTTGATATCTAGGTACGGAGTACTCCGTACCTAATCATTAGTTGATACCAGAGTGACAGACATTAGCCCACCAATCCACCCTCCAAGCCACCATCTACATCCCGCATTCCCAGTGGCTGAGAGACTCCTTTGGTCCCCCTTTTTTTGACTTGTTCCTCAACGACGAGACGACGATAAATAACGGAATCCGGAACGCAAATGTGAAATGTGGAGTCTTGGTAATATACAGCTCCTAATTGGGACACTACTGAAGCCGAGAAACGTGGAACATTGACGAGGAGATCCGCGGGCGTCTCGATGGTGCCTCGAAGGAAGCAGTCGGCTGTCGTCCCATCGAAACATGCATCCGATCCAGGTGCATCAACGAACAACCAACTTCCTACTTATCTAGGCCGAGTACAAAGTACCTCCTGAGGGGTGACGCTTGGGAGCGCAAACCGCCGCACTGCCTACGCGCACAAAGCACGAGTTGATACAGAAGACCTCGGCAATCTCGTCGTCTTCTTCTCCCCCCGCTTCAGAATCCTCTTCTATGATCTCGTGCTGCGAGATGTTCCTGGTCTTGCGGCTGGATCATGCGGCTTGACGTTCCACGACTTGTACGTATCCATAACCTGCCGAAGACTCTTCCCAGAGCATAAATCATCCAGACACGCCTTGGCTTTATCCACGTTCATAAACATGAACTCAGTTTTGTCGACTTTGCCGAAAAAGTAGCCCTGCGCGCTTGCAACCGCCTGGCTCAACTTATCCAAGACCTGCCAGCCTGCCAACACTTGTTGCCTGACCGTCTCAGCCTCAGCCGCCTGCAAATTCGCCAACTCTCGCTGACCCTCAGCAATACGCGCGAGGCGAACAAACTTGACCGGACTACGTCGACGTTGTATCTGCTGCATGAGCCCTTGCATGGTGCACCCAAAGGGACCTACTATAGCAGAGATGGGCTTCAACACCAAGCCGCCCATGCCCATGCCGGCGCCTTTGACAAACCCAACTACGCCTTCATTCTTGGCGCCCTGAATTGGAAGACGAATAACTCCCGTAACGCCATCATAAATCCCCCATATAAACTCCCTGCGCGAAGCTAACAGTCCGGAGCGAATGCCAGTTACCCTCGTCAATCGTCTGACGGTATCATCACCATATAGTCGCGGGGCATTGTGAAGGCCCTGAGCAAGAGCAACGATACAGAGTGCGGGAGCCCTCACGACAGCCAACCCTGTTTTACGCATACTTGTCGAAATATCCTTGCCGTACTGCCTCACGCTTGGCACCGGAGTGAGCGATAGCTTTCGCGTCTTGTTCTGCTTTTTTGCAGCCACGCTCGCCTTCTCGACTGAAGTATTCGATGACGATGGCAGTCTATTATCTCTGTTCTTCTTGTCTCTCCTTTCTCGCAGCTGGTGCCGTATCCTTCGTTTGGCTGTCTTCCCAACACGATACGGCGCGCCCGCAATACCGCTAAACACATCTCTCAGGGAGTTTTTAACTGATTCAGCTACAGCCGTTACGGGCTCGCCGGGTCCTACAAAGTCGCTCCACGCCGAGTGTCGCAGCAGACGTAGCTTCTTCCAGCAGAGTTGACCGCTATCTACTAGGATTGCCGCGGCAAGCACGCACAGTTTAATATGCGTGCCCCTAACCTCCCACACGGCGACGTCCGACTTGATTATTGAGCAGCTAAAGGTAGGAGGACCGTACAATTGGAGCTGCTTCTGGAAACTCTCCATTGTGTTTACGGCACCGTCCCCGTCACGTCTAATGGACTCTGCAATCTTGCCTGCCGCCGCCTGGGCTTCTGTGGTGAGAAGATATCGAATCCCATCAGCCAACTTATCCGCGTTAAGATGCTTGCATGGTATGGGCTGCGGGCCAGCACCAGACTTGGCTACTATGCTGCCCCAAAAGTACTGATCTCCAAAGAAGGGTACAATCATAGTTGGCAGCCCGCACTTTAATCCTATGGCTGTTGTGCCTGCCCCGCCATGATGGACACATCCCTTGACCTTCGGGAATAACCAGTCGTGCGGTATATTGTCCAGCATGAAGATGTCGTCCGGCACGTCGTCTTGACCCAGGCCACCCCAACCCCTTGAAACGAGAGCCCGAACACCGGCCTTTTTAACGGCATCAAATATCATCCTTGTGAAGGCATTTGCATTTTCCACCACGATAGACCCGAATCCTATATAGATTGGTGGCTCTCCGGCATTTAGGAAGTCCACCAGTGCCTGAGGCGGCTCAAACGTTGATGCTAGATCGAGAAACACAAACCCAGAGATGTTGATTTCCTCACCCCAGTCTGCAGGCTTTGGGATCAGGGCTGGCGACCACAAGTATGTAAACGGAATATGCATTCGATGTATTGCGTACGGAGCCCAGAAAGTAGACACGGCGTCTAGGGACAGCTTCTGCACGCGGAAGTCGTTGATTAGGTCACCTAAGCCTTGCCACGTCATCGTTTCAACAAGGGGATATGACATGAAGTTTGCATATCCTTTGTCACTCCCAGACTTGTTGCCGCCCTTGATAATAGCCAGGGGGTGCGGGAATGCTTGAGTCGGCGTGTAGGGAAAGGTGAAGACCAAATGGAGCGGGATCCCAAGAGCTTCGGCGCAGTGGATGTGTGCAAAGCTGGGCGGGTTGGCTATGATGGCATCTGCAATAAAGATATCTTCTCTTCCCTCCATGGCATCGGCTCTTAGGCTCGTCTCCTCGTCCTCGGTGCCATGGATGCAAGCTCGCCAAAACCCGTCAAACATGACAGCCATTGCTGCTCGACGTCTTCCGATTTCACCGGCTCTCAACGTCTGAAGGGTCGGGACCAGGCCGGGATTTTTCACCATGAACTCCATCAGTTCCGAGGGGTCGCCGCCCACCGAGAAGAATTCCAGTCCGGCCTCTTGTACGATCTCTCGGAAGACCGGGTGCGTGGCGATGCGAACGCGGTGGTGGAACACCTCCTTGAGGTATTTGCCTATTCGCAGGAACGGCTGGACGTCACCGCGGGACCCAACCACCATAATGAGAATGCTGACCTTTTTAGGAATCTGATGAAGCGCTGGTATAGCTTTCATCGGAACAGTGGCTCTCTTCTTGGGACGCATGCTGTGTGTCACGGCGCCCATGGCATTCGCCATGTATCCTGTCCCCTGGGTTTCGTGCACCGAGATGCTTAGCCGGCCATCTCTTTGCGCCCTGCACGTTCCTGTACAGTGTTTATTCAATCTTATGAGTTTTCGAAATCTTTTCTTGTCGGGCACGCAAGGCTTGTGACGCAGGCTCTCCAGTCGGGTGTCTACTTCCCCTTCGCTCTCGGTTGGAGACGAGTCGTTCTGGAAACTAGACGAATCCGACGCCTCGTCCTCCTCTTCTTCTATGAGGCTGTCCATCAGCGGTATCCAAGCTCTGCTTGGGATCGATTGAGCCCGCTCCCGCTTGTCTGCAAATTTGGTTGTCTGCCACATCTCCAACGCCGGGAACCTGCGCTGAAAAGATCCTCCACCTGCTGGGGAGAATTCTGAATCTTGAACCAGCGGATTGTTCTTTTGTGATTGGACTGATTCTCTTGGTTTGCTTCGGAAGCCGGTGGTCTGCAACGGGTCGAGATCATCGTCATCATTGTGGTGACGGCTCGGCATCGCAGCTGAGCTTTCAGGAGCATCCATGACGAAGTTAGGGTTGAATGCCATGGTTCCGAGCGGCGGAGAGCAGGTGCTAGTCGTGAGCTTCACAATTCTTTCTGCAGGCAGTGAGCTACTCAATCTACCGAATTAGGATGTTCTAATAAGATACGGCACAACATAACATGATATTCGACACTTTTATCATAGGCGCGCTGACGGGTCTCAATGTATCCCACTACATTCTTGGAACAAGATCCGCGGGGGCAACAATGTTGGTATCGGCATGATTGGAGTTGCGCAAATGTCCAGACCGCGAACCAAGACGCCTTGTTGCAACGCCGACGCCACTCAAGTCCAGGTTCCCACACCCTCACTCACTTACACCGCAGCTTGGCTAGCGGTCTTGCGAGACTCGGATGCCCCGGATGCTTCTCGGTGCTGCATTAGATGAGATTATCGAGAATGGCTTGCCAATAATGACCACGGTGGAAGACTTGCGGGCCTGAAGCCAGTGAGGGTTGGTGAGTGTGGCGGACTATCGAATGCTCACGACTACTACGTACTATGTTGGACATGGCGCGTCGTGGTACTGTTCGCACGGAGTACCACTATACACTGCTGGCTGAGCAACAAGAGTGTCACAGGTAGGTGTCACCTTCCCATGGGAAGTTCCCGCTTGGATAGCCACGGTGCGTGTCTCTCACTGGCTTGAATATGAAGCAAGCTTGCTGCCGGCCAATAGACTGAGCAGTGAAGTAGTCGACAGCCGTGACTAGTATGTCGTTGCTCCTGCGCATTTCATTATCAGATGTGGGATGGGTGGCTAGCTCTTCCGAAGCCTTCTATGACCATAGCTATGGCTATTGATTTTATGATGTTTCTTTTCTAAGTGGCCTTCAAACTATGACGAAACTGCGCAGTGTCACGGAGAAAAGTGCGGTTGCTTTCATGGAATATTCAAACTCGTCATGCGTCTTCAGCTTTTCGTCATATAAGGCCTCCCTTTGTAGCCCCTGCGTTAGCAGCCGCTTCGGTCTCTTTAGCGAAATCAGCTCGTAGGAGGAGACGTTCTATAGGTACTTGGGTTCATATTCATGGTAATGTATCGCATACTTGGGTGTAAAGAGCACCGCCACACAACATACCCGCAGCTGGGTGTCAAGTTTAGACGACAATTCGCCTTGATCCCTCCAGTGCTAGCCTCATGCAAAGCTTCACTTGAATATAGCAGCAGGCCTATATTGCCTCCACATACTCCGTACTAAGATATTCTATCTACTAGAACTACAAGCTAACAGCCCCAACATCGTGAGATAAGACCACGCACGGCCCTTGACGCGTATGCTTGCTCTTTACAGCTTGTCACACGCACGCTTTTGCCCAAGTTATGCATGAGCTGACGACTCCAAACTAACGTCACATCCTGACAAAAGGGATCCAAGCGTATCACCTTGCTCCCCGGCCCGACAAGACTTCGGATCCGGCACCGGACGATCTCCGTGGCGGCTTTACTTCCGCCACTATATCTGGACGTTAAGCCTCAAGGGGGATAGGTCAATGCACAAATACGAGAGAGTGAAGCCGTACGGGACACGTGAAACTCGTCAGGGATGTGAAGCGGATAGTTCACCGGTTGCTGCTGTCAGGTCAAGGTGCCCCTGTGCGTCTCGGCCGTGGAGATTCGCACAGACAATTTCCCCAGCCTACCCGGCCGTTGACTCCTCAACTCATGCTCCACCACAGGTAGTTGCGAGCGAACAATGCAACATGACTTGTCAACGAATAGCGCTTTTCTCTTTTGAGAAGAGTGCTGTCGTCAGCTTTGGCGGCCAGTTGTTGTCACCAAAGGTGTTGTAACGGGGTTGGCCACGGCTGAGAACTCGGGACCCCAACTAGAGCTCTTGATCAGGAAAATGGTTGGCTGCCATGTATACAAGGACGGGATAACTTGGCTGTTGTCTTGTGAATAGAAAGAATTTCACGGATTCAATCACCTTTGACAGCTGAGCTGGCTGATAGCGTTGCACCTGACAATTAACTCTTGAATCATTCGCCAATGACTTTATCTGGACCAGTTGGTGCTTCCGTATTTGTCGCAAGTTCGTAGATCCAGCTCGATAGATGCAAGAACCACTTGCGGTTAGCCGTTTCACAAGTTATACTACACCGCAGCATACTTTCTCGCAGGGGCTCAGCTGACGTTGCTAGATGCTTAGTTACCGTTACCCCGAGTGTCTTGGCCACCGTACATTACCTGAAACCATCTAAAATATGTATGTTACTGTCCGGAAACCAGACTGTTTTGCTTCGACACCAGAGGCGTTACAAAGAGATATTTGAGTTGGTAGTCGCTTTGTTCGTAAAACCTTGCAAAAATTAAATGAAGCTCTATATAAAGCTTCTTTGGTAGACCAGGCATTGCCGAAGAAGAAGAGGAGCTTGTCGAGTCTTTCTATTTCATTAAACATTTTTACTCTGCTCCCCCTTTTCGTAGAAGCTCTTTCGCCCTTTGAATTTCAATATGAAGGCCGCTCTTGTAATACTCTCGGCCATCTCCATGGCGAATGCCTTTCCGGGCATGTCCGACTTCCGGCATGTACGCCGTGCGCAAGACGAGGAGAATACCAAGAAACTACCTGGGGACTTGGAGGGTCAAGACGAAAGCACCATGTCTGAGACTGGGAAGCTCATCAAGAATATCTTGCAAGGCAACGAAACTCCTCAAGACCTGACCACGGCTTATTCTTCGGTTCCGGACCAGAACTCAGCCGAGTGCAAGGCCGACAAGTGTTGCATATGGAAGCACATCGCGGATGAGATGAAGTCCAAGATGACGGGGGACGCCGGACGTTGCAACAACCTTGCGAGACAATGTATTCGCATGGGGTTTCATGACGCAGCAACCTGGTCTTTAGACACGGGCAAAGACGGCGGCGCGGACGGGTCATTGGTTCTAGCTAGAGAATGTTTTGACCGCCAGGTAAACAATGGAGTGACAGACGGTTGTAATCAGATGCAGGCTTGGTTTGACACATACAAGTCGTTTGGTGTCAGCATGGCAGATCTGATCCAGATGGGCGGTACGTTTTGCACAGCACACCCATATTGCCTCCCACCAGAGAGTTTCCAGGTGGACAAAAGATGATGGGAGTTGTTGCTAACACGTCAACTGGTCCTCCAGCCAACGTTGCCACGGTTGTCTGCCCCCTCGGACCCCGTGTCCGCAGCTTTGTTGGGCGCAAAGACAACTCCAACCCATCACCAGACGGCCTTTTGCCATCGGCGTTTGACTCGGCCGATCAACTGATTTCTCTCTTCGCCAACAAGACAATCAGTGCCAGCCAGCTCGTGGCCCTGGTCGGCGCCCACACCACCAGCCAGCAGTTCTTTGTTGATGCCAACCGCGCCGGAGACCCTCAGGACAGCACCCCCGGCGTATGGGACACCAACTTTTACGGAGAGACCACCGACGCCAGTTCGCCCAAGCAAGTATTCAAGTTTCAAAGCGATATCAACCTGTCTCAAGATTCTAGGACCACGGGTGCTTGGACGGCGTTTACCGGGACACAAGGACAGCGTCCTTGGAATGGGGTAAGTGACACCACAAAAATATATATATATATATATATATATATATATATATATATGAGCTTTATCTCTTCGGCCTCCCAAAGTGCTCGCAGTAGAATCAGTCCATGTTTCTTATATATTTTTTATATTCTGACGTTTTTATTCTAGGCCTATGCTGCGGCGTACGTTCGAATGAGCATGTTGGGCGTGTATAATACCAATGACTTGACCGAGTGCACAAAGGCGCTCCCGCTGCCCATCACTTCGTTCTCATCTCCCGATGCCGCGGCCTTGGCTGACTTTGCAAACGGCGGCGCGCCTGATGCCGCCAAGAACGCTTCCAATGGAGATGTTATTGTAGTGTAGCGCTGATTGGATGCTTTGCAAGATGTTGTTTGTTGCACAGGTGCTCTGAGCGAAGTCTGGCAGGTTACGAGACGGAGGCTTAGACGCATTTTGCCGGATAAAACTGCCACAGTTTATCCAATAAGAATACTTGACGTAATTACCGGAATGTTCTGAAATGATAAATACGAGGAGTTTCGATGGCTGGGAAAGATGAATGACGTGAGTTGTTCCAGTCCCGTGTTGCGCTGTCTTCATCATGTGTCTTGTCCTTCTGCAGAAATGCAAAGGGCAAAAATTGCCCTCTTTTTATCACGGACACCCAAGTTGACAGCCATATCCGACATGTAGCAGGATATTCTTGATAGAGTGGGTTTTGGTTTCTAGTATCTGGTTTAAAACGTGAGAGTGCTGTACGCGCGGTTATAAATGCCAATCAACTACTAGATTTGAAATGAATAAATATGTATACAGACTTATTTTGTACATTTCTTAATTTATCACGAAAATTAACAGCTTTATTCGAGCTGTGAATAACTATCTAGCCCAAATAGTTAACGTACTCATTCTTCTGTTGAACGGCAGCAATATGCAGGCGAATGCCCTGCATGCTAGTTACCCTGCGAGGCCCAAGAAGAATGAGTTTCATTGAACTGGGTAGACTCGAAGGGAGCGAGGCTACGAAATGCCATATACCACGTTCGACCTACGAACCGTTGCTTCAATGGTCGGAAGAAAACGCAGACTCGGCCCGTGTGGTAACGAGGGAATAAAAAGCCATATTCTCAGCAACTAGAAATATTTCAAGACAATATGGACTTTATATATATTCTCGCTTGCGTACGCTGGTCTTTTAATTCAAAGCTATTAAATCGCATTACAAAGCTCCAACTGCTCCTGTCTCGAGAAGGTATGAAATACAAGAACCAACTCATAGCGTCTGATTGAGACTCCAACGCGCTCTATTTCAGCTACTATCACGGCACGATCCAATACATGTGACCACGGCCACTAGGTAAGTCTGGTTTCGGGCCAGTGCATGTTCCAATGCTTCTACAAATAGAGGTAATAGTGTCCAGCAATACCACGTGCAGGCAACGTGTTGTCTGTTGTCCACGGCACTTGTACGTGCCGCCGACGTAACCCATTGCCTCGGTCTGTAGATGCCCAGGCATTCAATGCCACATAGTAGAGGGCCATGAGCTGTTGAGGATGTTGAGGATGCAGCAAGCTCTACAAGGGATACCAGTAAGCCAACATATCTACCAACTGTATTTACCACAGCATCCATAGACACAGTTTGGAGAATTCTTCTTCCTCAAACGGAGCGTCCTCGAGATGCGGTCTTAGTAAAGAACGTAAAGCCACTGCCTTTTCTCTACAAGCTGTTGATTCGGCGAGCATGTCTCGAACTGCATAGACTTTCGAAAGCTTGTATAAAGCTCGAGTCCGTTGGCCATTTCCCTCGACAAACGTCTCAGATATGCCAGTAACGTCTTGGAGCAGTTTCCTGAAAGGTCAGTACTAACACGTGCTTGGTTGCCAGAGACGTGGCCATGGAAGCGGGAGCAAAGAGCGGAGTGACTCGTCGCAAGGTCGCCCAAATGAGGGATGCTACCACGCTCCAATGAGAGTGGAATGATACGAAGTTGTGGTGTGTTGGTCGAAAAAGGTCATTCATTGAATAAGACCCCTAGCAAGCCACCGGCGCTTTGTCTCACAGTACGGGCATCAAATACCTTCTTTGCGTGTGACGGGCTGACGCTCCAAGCGCTGCGGATCGGACCGAAGCGTTCCCTGCACTGGGTCTTGATTAGGGAGACATAAAATGTCCTTGGAAATAATGGCTAGGCATCTATACATGACCTGGCTTGGAATGGGCACTTACTGCCGCTGTCTTGTCGTCCTTCCTTATAGCCAAAATTAGGAGCCTTGTGCTAGCCCAGAATCAGCAACTATCGATGGCATCACAGAGACACTTGTTGAGCTTGGGATATCTATCAAGGATATTTACGAAGCCTACCAGTCAGCCACACAGCTCGTCTTTGCTATATAGGATGGCAGACAATGCTCTACAAGCCCGATCTTCTCTCCCATGCGAACGGAGCATTCAGTATCCTTGACGAGACGGATGGCTACCAAGGTGAAGCGCGAGTCTGTCTCGTTCAGTATCCACACTCGGGAAAACAAGACTTACCTAGTTTTCTTCTTGGGTTCGGCATGATGCTCCCACCCCGAGAATATTGCGCCTTCGACGACGCAGATGAGAAGAAGCTGTTTGACAAGACCAAAAAGATCACCCCAAAGGACCTTAATGCCCACCTGTTGACCAAGATTTGTGGCATTAGCTTCCATGGGTCGACTCTCTTTCTTGTCATGTCGAGTTGGATAGACTTTCTGGCACTCTCTTTCTTTATCGATATCCCTCATTCTGCGTCTCGACTCTTCAACAGCGAAGTACGCAGGGGCAAGAAAATGATGTTATTCATCGCTGTGGGTTCAAAAATCCTGGACCTATGCCGTGAGCAAGCGAGAGGGATATAACGGAGCTGCTTCAGGAGATCTTACTTTCCTATCGGCTGCTCTTTGGTCAAAGTAGGCGATCAAGGAACCTATTTGGCCAGCTGCGACCCTTCCAAGGTATTCCAAACAGTTAATTTGTAGCATGGAGAAGTTGAAGTGCCCAATTAGGCTAATCGAGCGGGAGGAGTGTGATTTGGCTGGAGACTTCTCGCACTTTCGGAGTAGAATGCTACAACTAAACAGTTACGCATCAAGCAAGGAGCCTCGCTCCATCCTTCAGCTATGGCGGGATAAGGGCGACTCTACTGCTTGGATCGCGTTTTGGAGTGTCTGATTTTCGGCTCGGTGAGTATACTCTTAGGTGTGGTGCAGGCAGTATTTCAGATTCTGCAATATGTCCAAGGGACTAGGTAGGGTGGGACTTAAACAAGACTCAAGAGGTCTTTGTATTCATGCTGAACCAAGTTGTTGTTCGCTCCACCCAGCTTGCAATCACGCCTTCGACCGTTGACCGTTGGTTCGTACTCCTTCAAAGTGATTGTGTCCCCATCACGAAACGTTTTGGCTTGGACAAAGACGAGCGGAGGGGGTTTATTCACAACCACCGTCTCTCGCCACTCGATATCATCACCGTCTATACTTGACAAATTCTCATAGTATGTTCGACAGCCTTCCGCATCTGCTGTGCATCGAAACATGCAGATGCAAGAGCATCTTTCCCAAGGCCGGTTTCCCATGTGTACGAATTTTGGACCGGTCCACTCGAACTGTCAAACGCTGTTTGGGCCTATTGTGCGAAATCGTCATGACACCACCACCGTCAAGAAGCAAGCACTTCAGTATGGCAAAGTGAGCCTATATGGTCATAACTTATAAGCAAAGCAGCCTCTGTTGCGAATGCGCATATTTCGGTTAATACTTACCCGACTGTGCGCCTCGCCCCATTTCTAAGAAGTAGAGATGTTGGAAGTCAATTTTCCCTCTCAAATCTTAGGTATAACTTACATTACTTTGCACATTAAAGTTGGAGAGTGCTCGTAAACCATCAACCCCAAGCTGTAAGTACAAATTGTGCGTCACTGTTGTTGCCGCGTTAGTACTATTTAATACCCATCCTTTGGCTGTACTAACAGTCTTCGGCATGAATGTCGGAGGTTTCCGTGAAACCTAACATCTCAAGAAGCTCCGAATCATCCATTAAATAAGCTCCCACAGGTTCAGCCCTACACTCGTCAAGCGTAGTTGCCAGTTGACCAAATTGACCCGTCCAAGTTTGACCTGGCTTGTACCAGCTTGAAATAGGCCTTCTAGTGATGGGGTTGACGGGCGGATTCTCGCCATCAAAGTTGAATTTTCCGCCCATACTCTCGACCGTCATTCGCCCTGTACCATGGCCAAGGAGCTCATGGAGCACAACCCACCAGTAGTAAGCCTGGAGCTTGTGCTTCTGAAGCTGCTCAGCCTCGGCAGCTTCAATAAAAGGGTACTGCTTTGCTTGGCTCCCTGCAATCATCCGATTAGAAATGATGACATTCTTGAACCCATCTTCTTACCGGATACCATTTACTATAATGTGACTGTTAGTCCACGCAAGAAGAGCCGACGATGTCGAGAATCAGAACTGATATTTGGTAAGTTGATTCCCGGAAATATGATGCTTGAGCAGTATGCAAGAGCTACGGACTCTGAATTTTTCGGTATTCATGTCACGGGTGTATTGTCACACACCGTGAATGCTCGAGAAGTCGGGCGGCTCAAATAGACTCCTCTCGAGCGGCCCTTTGTCATCATTCTCCGGCGTTGCCCAGGGCAGTCGGCGAATGAACTTTGCAGAGTTGTCAACTAGTCCAGCAAAGAGCCTGGACTCGGAGTCATCTGCAATGGCCACCGGAGCCTCGAAATCTGCTCGAATTCCCTGCGGGTCGCGATATGGCTCGACAAACCCGAAGATATTTTCTACCCTAGGCGCTCTGTCCCGAACCCGTGGCCGTTGAGACATACGATACATGTCCAGGCTACCGGTTTGGAAGCTTGCGATGTAGGCACTGAGAATATCTCTTTGCAACTCTTTGGCCGCGTATTTGGACGCTTCGTTCAACTCAGAACAATCGAGTTGGAGATCAGACGAATGATCGCCCTTGAGAAGTCTCACATGTCCTTGACCACTTGGGAGAGAGAACTGGGCAACGACTCCACGTTCGACAGATGCAATGAAGACCTCGTATCCAGTGCCATCTTCGACTTTCGAAGCCTAGTAGATAGTAGCTGCTTTGAGACGTCTGGCTGGGGAAGCCCAGGTGAAAAGGCGGCCTGGATTGGATGGACTTGTATATCTCCTTATATAGCTCTCAATACCGAGGACCAATCTGCCAGCTTCTTCAAGACATGGTTCTTTATGCCGGGGATAACTTTAGATCCCCGGAGCCCTGTAGAAGTCAGCATTAAGTCATGAGAATATGGATCTCAGCATCGGAACGCACGTAACAGTTCCCAGCCTAAAGACTTGGACTTCATGCACCGCCATTGCGAGTCGACTACTTGGCGAATCCGTATGCTCGAGCGGCGCAGTGTTGGCCTGTGCAGGCTGTATCAACTAGGTATCAGTTGTTGGGCACTGTTGGGAGGGAATGTGCTTACCCTATGAGCACATACAGTAGATCACCCTGTATATGTACACTTATCCACACGTGACTGCTCGCCTTCTCCAATACAGCGGCCAAGACAACTTGAAGCGCCTGTTGTTCTGAGCTGCCCAACCTCGAACTCGAAGCCCAAGGAAACCGTTTTGCCAGACGAAGTGCGAAACTGCAAGATATCAGTGCTTGTACGGCGTCTGGCTCTGACTGGCGATAGTTGTGGCTAATGAGATGATTTTCTGTCCAGGGGGGAAAAAATATCACATATGATAAGGCTGGTGTGTCTGACGCATCGCGATGCGTTCATGGTGTCTTGCGTGGCTTAGGTACGGCCAAAATACAGTGTTACTAGATGCCCTCTATCTAGCCCGTTTTTTGGATTTTTTTTTTTTTTTTTAAATAAGTTAATAATATAATTTAAAGCTCTATTTATAACTTAAGGTATAGCATTTTCTTAGCTCTTAACGCGATCTAGAGATATTCAAAAGATGATAGGAAGTAACTCCGTAATAACTTATTCCCTGGCAATTTGAGTTGTACCTGACCCTAACCCTAACACTCTCGACATTTGGGGGCCCAACTCCGTACTACTCGTGCCACGCACTCCCGTAGTTCCCGGGCAATCGACCAATCACAATGGGCGAGGCAAGCCCCGCATACTTCTGCCTGGCATCATTTGATAATGGCGCATTACAGTACAATGCCATACTGCATACTGGGCGATAAACTGTAACTGCTATGCTTTAGGATCAAACGCTTTTTGCCCCGCTTTAAATGACATGCTCGTGGATTACCCATCTATATCCGCCGGGATTGATGTCCCAAGAACATTGGAGCTCTAGAATCAGACATGAAGTCTATCGGATCCAGATACCAATGTCACGAATGTGCACAGTACAGCGCAATCAACTTTATACAAGGCCCAGGAGTCGTTGAGGAGAGCAGAAGCAATCTTTTGAACGTCTCGACTCCGAGTATTCTGGCATATGCACTGTGCTGGTGCGGTATGGCGCCGCCATATTTACCAAGGCCGATATCTCAAAGAGCGCCGAGAACGATGATGATACCCCCCTCAAGGTCACATGTCCATCGCTCACATTAATGCTCAAATATTCAGAAGAAGCTACTATTCATAGACTCACGGATAATCCTTGGGTCTTGGATGCTGCCACATCCCTCGTCATCAACTTCAAGCACATAAACCAGCTCATCCAGTCTTGAAGAGAAGACTAGTATCACTACAGACATGGAACCCTTTCCTCATCTGGACCAAGATGGCCAGACAGAACATCTCTCACGGCCGTCCACCGTCCAAGGCTCCAACCGAGCCGTGGAGAATCGTCCTGCATCGTCTTCCTTAAGTTCCTCTTCCATTGGTGAACGCCTCCGTAGCGTTTCGACAAGTTTTGAACAGTCTGAACTCCCCGGAGGCTTCTTTGCCGCCACGGGCGGAATAGCTTCGTCGATTCTCTCACGCCAGCCTGTTCCTCGACTCATTTCCGACTCGACCGGCTCGTCATCTACCGAAGCACACCCTGCTGCCCTTTGCAGCACAGCAAGCACATCAACCCCATGCCAGGCTGTTTCCGAAGAAACCGGCGCCGAAGCCAGACACGATGGCAGCACCGGCACGCAAACAAAACCCAGTGCGCTGGGCGAGTCCGTGTCCGTCCCGTGTCCGAGCCCGCGTCCGCCGCTGCGTTTGCAAACGGCTACCACTTCCCACCGAAACACACCTTCTGCGAATCGGCGAAACTCAGCGCTCTTGCCTTTTGGCATTACCTTCTCACTCCCATGGGTTTTGCCGTCACCGTTTACGGCCTGAATGTGGTGGCATGGGGCGGGATGCTGTTCCTCCTTCTCTGCGACGCTGGTACGTGAACCAACTCCCCCCCCCCCCCCTTTTTTCTTTTGACGAAGAACATTATACATGCACAGAAGACAAAATAAATAAAATCTAAATATTGAATTCTTAGCGCCCGCAATGTGCCATCCTACCTGCAACGACATCAACTCTCCAAGAAGGATATGGATCGAAATTGACTCTCAGATTCTCAATGCCCTCTTCTGCGTGACTGGATTCGGACTCGCTCCTTGGCGGTTCAGAGATCTGTATTTTCTTCTACAATATAGGTTCTCCAAGAAGGTGATTGCGCTTCGCCGGCTAGCGGGCATTCATCGAGGGTGGTTCCGGCTGCGCGGCTCCAACGAACTGCCATTACACCTCGGCCCGCGTAATGTTGGTCAAGACGAATTCCAGTCAGCTCCACGTTCCGCGATCCCCTTTCCGGAGGTCAAAGTCCCCGAAGCTCCTCTCACAGGAGTGCGAGCTCGGCCTACGATTTTGTGGAAGCTAGACCTGGTCATTTGGCTCATGGTGTCAAACACATTCTTGCAGTGTGCCCTTGCCGGTCTCATGTGGGGTATGAATCGGTATAACAGACCGGGCTGGGCCACGGGACTCCTCATAGCTCTGGGCTGTGTTGTTGCCGGAGCTGGCGGACTTGTCATGTTTCTGGAGGGGAAAGCCGTCAAGGGCATAGAAGGTGTGCCGGTGAGCGAGAAAGATCTAGCTCGATTACAGCGGGACAGAGAGAAGGGTGTGTGGCACTTTAATAACATCAAGGGCAAGAATGATTTAAAGGAAAAGAGGTAGATCCTTGGAGCTGGTCCATTATCTTATTGTCATGATCTTTATAAAGGACAGCCTTTGCGCGGGTACTAGATGTTTTTCTTTCTTTCTTTCTTTTTTTTTCAATTATTATGAGGCGGTCGGCATTGATACTTTGGTAGGCCAAGTCAAACAATCATATCATAAAGACTCAAGGGAATCTAATTTTGCAATTTACACGCATCAAACTAGAAAATTTCAATCGCCAAGTTGCCAACTATCTGCTCAACGATAGGTGAACATCCACCTCCCCTTCACATCCAAGTCAACCCAAAGCCCGCCGGGGCACGGATAACCTCACGTCTTCAACACACATAATCTTCCAGCTTCGCAAACGATGCGGCTCGTACCTCCGAGAATCGCAAAACACCCATGTGGCTGATCAACACGTCAACTCTATCGCCGGAGCTCTTCTACAGCGACGGAGCCCCCGAGTACGCCATCCTCTCACACACCTGGGGCCAAGAAGAGCTCTCATTCCAAGAATTCCAGCGCCTCAACGCCGACAACAAGCACATATTCGCACACGGATTAGGCTACCAAAAGGTCATTGAAACATGCCAGCTGGCCCAAAGGACGGTCTCCAGTACGCATGGACCGACACGTGTTGCATAGACAAGACGAGCAGCGCAGAGCTCACAGAGGCCAATCAACTCCATGTTCGCGTGGTACCGGGAGTCGCAAGTCTGCTACGTGTACCTGAGCGATGTCGAGGTCAGTCCTGGGTCCGATGACGCGCATTCCGGGTACATAGACCGTGTATATGCTGCGTTTCGTGCGTGGCGCTTATTTACGCGTGGATGGTGTCTGCAGGAATTGCTGGCGCCGTGGTGCCTGCGGTTTTACGACGCCATGTGGCGAGGAATGGAGGAGAGGGACATTTTCAGCCGCTTGATTGCTCGGATCACCGGCGTTCCGGAGACGGTGCTCGTGTCGTCTACGAAAGCGACATCTACTATTTTCCCGTAGCGACGAGTATATCGTGGATGGCAAGGCGCCGCACGGCAAGGGTGGGGGATATGTCGTGTAGCCTGCTGGGGATTCTCGACATCAGCATGCCGATGCTGTACGGGAGAGCCAGAGAGCATTCTACCGCCTCCAGGAGGAAGTCATTCGGAAATACAACGACCTCTCCATCTTTGCCTGGACTGGCCAGACGATAACCACCTCTGGCGTGGCCATGGACAGGACGCGCGGCGAGGGGGCATCGAACTGTATTTCTATGGTGGGCTATGATATCGTTTTGTCGGCGGAGGTTGTTGAGCAGTCGGATGGCGTGCATTATCACTCGCTTTACCTTGACTGAGTGAGGAGTCCGACGTCGGACAACGCAATGACGGCCAAAACGGTGTTAAGAAATGACGCGATAGCGAAGACGAACGCACCCGAATAATAGACGAGCTGGGGGTCAAAGAGTGAACCACTGATTCTGGCTGCTTCAAGCCGTTTAGGCGGATTCAACTGGAGCCAACTCCCGCTGCTATACCCATCAAACGCACCGTGACGACGAACATCGATGTCATGGAGGCGTGGGCGACGGTTGTTCTTGATTTGACATGGACAGTATGCTTTGACTCATATTTCGCTATATACTTTTGTCTTTTTACGCCATTCAACCTTACTTGCCTCCCGTCTTACCCGTGGGGATGTAAAACAACACAACCCTCTTGCCCTTGAGACCAGCCTCGCCGGGGGCCCAGTCATTCAGGCCCTTGTCTACTCTGTAGAAGCCACGTCGCTCAAGCTGAATAATATCGTCCTTCTTGAGCTTACCAACGCCGCCGTCACAGATGGCGTCTACAAGGCTGAAGGTGTTTGGGTTCAGGAAATCCTCAACATTGTCGTCCTCCTCGAGCTTGTCCTTGGTGATGAGGTAGTCAAAGTCCCAAAGCTCGGCTAGCACGGGCTCAAGACCCTCAGCAGAGAGCCAAGTAATCTTCTTGTCAGTAGACTTGAAGTCGCCTTTCAGGTTGAGCTCCATAGTCATGGTCTGAATGGGGTCCTCGGAAGGGATCTCGCGGACAAAAGCGTTGCCCCAGCCCATCAGAGTGATCTCCTCGTTAAGCTTAAAGCTCTTGGCGTCTTCCTGGTCAATATATATCTCAGGGGAGTACACTACATCCTTCATACCCACGTCGGGGTTCTTGGGGTGCTTGGGTCGCTGTTCGGTGACGACGCCGGAAGGAACCTCAGCACCAGTGAGCTTTACCTTGACAGTGTTGGCCTGGAGAAGGGCGGTGTGGCGAGCAACAACAGGGTCGATCTCCTTCTTGTTGGCAGCCCAGAAGCTGGTCCAGTCCATGGTGACGACGTTACGGCTGGGTCCTTGGCGGATGATGAAGTCTCGCAGAGCAGCAACAGTCATGCCACGACGACGAACACCTCTGATGGTGGGCATTCTGGGATCATCCCAGCCCCAAACCTTGCCAGAGTCAACGAGTTTAGCAAGCTTACGCTTGGACAAGAACGTCTTAATAAAATTCATTCTCGAAAAGTCCCACATGTGAACCTGTCGAAGGCCTAGGGTATCTAGGAACCACTGATACTGGGGGTTGCGATCAGTGTACTCGGTGGATCGCAAAGCGTGGGTAACGCCCTCATAACTATCGACGACGGGACATGCAAGGTCATACATGGGGTAGATATTCCACTTGCGTCCGGTTCGGTGGTGAGCGTTCTCGATGTTGCATCGGTAAATGACGGGGTCACGCATGGCCTTGTTGGGGTCATCAGCGGAGATCTTGGCACGGATACAGTGAGCCAGACCCTCCTCGGAGGCCTTCTTCATCTCCTCGAAGATGCGCAGGTTCTCCTCGATGGATCTGTCACGGCGCTTGGAGGGGATACCATCCATTCGCTGGGCTCTCATGGTCTCTTGGTCAGTATCATCCGCGTAGGCTTTGCCCATAGAGATGAGTTTCTTGCATGTCTCATATAAGTACTCGAAGTAATCGGAGGTGTATGTCAGAGCATCGGGCTTGATTCCCATGAGAGCTAGATCCTCGACAATTGCATCCTGAAACTCCTCGCTCTCTTTGGCAGGATTAGTGTCGTCAAGTCGGAGACGCATTTGGCCCTTGTAGGCAACATGGCCGAAGTAGTCGCTGAGAAGAGCCGCTTTGGCGTGTCCGATGTGTAAATAGCCTCTGTAAATGTATTAGCATAGTTACCATGTACGAGCTAAAGTCATGATGAACATACGAAGGCTCGGGAAGGAATCGAGTCACAACGCCCTTTTCGGCATCCTGAAGAGCCAGGTTGTAGTTGGCACCACCCTTGTTTGCAATGGTCTTGCCCTTAGCGGCGTCTTCTTGAAGCTCAGGATGAGTCTGCTCAAGGAAAGTAAACCACCTAGTCAGATTAGGAGGTCCATTTCGTCGGATAAACCCAATGGCAACCTTGTTTCCTCGTAGAGTCTGCCAAATCTTCTTCTCAAGATCTCCCAAGGTGTACCCCTCCAGGTAGGTTCTAAGAGTCAGGTGCTTATCAAGGTCCCGCAAACGGGGCTCAATGGTGCGGAAATCTCCGGAGAGATTGCTGGCAAGATTTTCGAGCTCCTCGTGCTTCATTCTCAATGTCCGGTGTCCGAAGTTGCTCTGCAAAAAGAACAGAAGGCTGGATGAGACAACCGTTGACACTATATTTCCGTGAGTCAAGTCGTTTTCGGTGGTGGGGTCAAGGGCAGCTTCTCATGGAGGGGGCTTTGAGGGGCCCAACTAGGCGCCAAACACGCATTATCGATAAGCATTGACGCGACTAGAATTTTCAGGCCTAACTTACGAGGCATGAAACTGCCAACGCCCGGTTCGGTCCTTTTGCGCATGATGCAAGCTCCTGTCGACATTCCTGGGAGCTTCATCAAGCACGGCAACAATGACGGCAATCGACAAATGCTTGGCCTCAATGGCCAGGCTAAGCATCGCACAGGTGACACGGCCATCCACGACGTCAATACCAAAATTTCTCACGCCCGCATTCGTTCAGACCCGTCAGGCTTCTGTTGTCAGAATCAAGAAAGTCAAGAAGAAGCGTGCCATCCCCAAGGATTTCAAACGACACAACCTCGAAAAGCGACAATTTCCCCAGTTTTCACTGTGTGAGGCTATGCGGTATGCTCAAAGCGTTTCCTGATTAAGAATTACGCTCCGTGCACATACTAATTGCTCTCCCAGTGTGCTCCGTGCTGTGGAAGTCGGCCAGCCCCCTGCTTCCATCAAATATGAAGTCCATATTAATCTCAAAACCGCACGAAACGGGCCCGTCGTCAAAAATAGCATCCGACTTCCGCACCCTGTCCAAAGCGACTGGCAGATTGCCGTCATTTGTCCCGAAGGAAGCGACATTGCCACCGCCGCGACAGCTGCTGGTGCCGTCGCCGTTGGAGAAGAGACCCTATTTGAAGCTATTCGCAACGAGAAGATCGATTTCGACCGCCTCATTTGCCACGAGGCTAGCGAAAAGGCCCTGAATAAGGCTGGGTTGGGGAAGATCCTGGGTCCCAAGGGACTCATGCCCAGCAAAAGAATGAAGACAATTGTCAGCGACGTGACCAAGTCGATTCGCGATTCTGCTGGCGCAGCCGACTACAGAGAGCGACAGGGCGTTATTCGCATGGCTATTGGTCAGTTGGGATACACCCCCGATCAGCTGAAGGTCAATATCCAGGCTTTATTGAAGAAGGTCAAGTCCGAGTGTGCTGAAATCTCGGAAGAAGTGTCCAAGGAGGTACATGAGGTGATTCTCAGCACTACCAATGGGCCTTCTCTAAGCCTCAATGGAAAATTTAATGACATTGAGGGAGAGACGCAGCCTGAGGCTTTGGCGGGCGTCATGTAAAATAATTGGATCAGGGGAACGTATGTATACTGTACAATAGTCGGGTCGTCGCATTAGAAATCAAACGCATCGCATGGTTTTCTAGAGGGCAACCATGTGGCCCAGCATCATGATGATATACAGTGTATTCTATTTCCCAGGCTCTTCGCTTTTGTGTTTGTGCTAGTCGCACTAACCGCCTCTAAGCGCCTTGATGGCCTCTCTTTGGGCATCCAGCATGCGATATATGGCCAGATATTTAAGCAATCGATCTTGTCCCTGGACGCCAGCTCCTTTTGCTTCTTTCAGCGCATTGCCCAGGTCCAACAGCAGAGTATTCCGGCATCTGGTCAACCGTTCCCCCAGCTTTACGACAAACGGATGTTGCTGATCGAGGGGCTCTTTCAACATAATAATCTCGCCACATTCCTTTGCCGATTGCAATAGTTTGGCAGGCGAGCTCCCCAGCAGTCCTGCCACAGCACCATCATCTTCCTCTTCGTCACTGCTATCCGAATCCCACTCATTTTGTCCCGCGCTAGCATGTGATCTGTCCACGGACAATCTCTCCTCAAGAGCGGACAATTTATCATCAATCTCAAGCATCTTTCTCCCCTGCTCGATGTCTAAGCGTACACGACGCAGCTCGTCGTTCAATTCTCTCGTCTCGTCTCTCCTCTTGGCCACCTTGATCTTGACCTCCTCGACGGCTCTTCGGAATCCCAACAGGGCCACTTTGACATCTTGGACCTTCTCATCGCCACCTTTGAGTTCGGAACCTAATGACAAAAAGGCAGTGTAATTGGAGTTTACGAGCTCAAGAAGTTCCGAGCTGATGGTTGAACTGCGATCGCGAAGGTCGGACCGTAAATCTTCGAGGGTCTGGTGGCGGTGAGGGAGGGCAGAGAGATATGCGGCCGGGTCAAAGTCCGGGACGAGAAAGTCGGATCGCGGCAGGGCTGCTGGGAAGGGGAGAGGAGCGTCATTGTCCGGGTCGACATCTGAGGAGTCGGAAGGGAGGTTGTATGATGTCGACGTGGAGGAGGTGGGGCGCTGGTGGGAGGGAACCGCGAGGTTGGCCATGCTGAGTCTTGGTTCTGGGCATGCTAGTTTTCAGACAGATAAAGCGCCATCCTACATCCCTGGGAGAACGCGCAGTGTTGCAGCCGAAAGGGTCGTCTCTAGAGGCTCGCGGCTTGAGGTTCGTGGAAAGTTGTCTGGTGACTCGAGACCAGCTACAAAAGTCCACTTTACAAACACCAGACAGACTCCAGAGGTGTGGTGAGCCCGTCGCATTGCTGCATAACCCCACTATTTGCATGGGAGGAGCTTAACCCAACCATGGGAGCACTTGAGAGCAGAGCCAAAGAGCCCACCAGGACAAAACACCCACGAGATCCACTGATCCGGTAGCGAATTACGTACGAAATGGTCTATATGACGGCCGTACGGCAATGTTTCTATTCAGAGGGCCGGCCAGTGGCTGGTGGCTTCCTCTTGTTAAAAAGCAGGATCTTCGTTGGGAAAGTTTGCTCAGCCGCCCGCCCGTTGGCCTCGTTGCTTCCACAGCCCGTTCCCTGTTGGCCGAAGCCAAGTCAGTTTCTCCGCGGTGAACCAAATTCACGAATAATCTGGCCTATCCCACAGCATGTACTCTCCATAGTGGCGAGAGGATTGAGTGAATTAGTGGGCATGCGGATCATCTGAGACCCGACCAGGCCATGTTGCCATGAAGAAAACAGCCGACTAGATTTCAGATGCTGGTCATTCGTCGCGGGGACCGAATACGGTTGTGGCAAGTTCCGTCCCCATGAACACCCCATGATGCCCGTCAAGCATTTCAGACAAAATTCATTAGTACGCCCGACAAATTTTTTTCGACACCAATTGGATTGGCCGCGGCGCATACTTTGAATCACGCAATATGGAGTATGTAGAAGCGAGCGAAGCCGGAGCACGGGGAGTACGGGGTCGCCATGTTCACCTCGCAAAGAAAGGCACCTTACCCACCGTATAAAGCTGCACCAAAAGCCCTACAAGCAATTCGATCGGAATTCATTCGGCACATGCTAGGCAAGGGTCCCAACCAAAGGACTGAGCATCACCTGTGGAGACCAACACAGACTAAGAGGACCAAGAGGACCAAGAGGACCAAGAGGGCGGAGGACGAGGGCTTTTTTAGCGCGCAGGAGATGGACGATGCTGTGAAATTTTATCAATCAAATCTTATCAATCGATCAATGGCCCACCCTCGTCTCGTGGAACTTGGTTGCTCGCTCACCCCAACACCGCCTGCTTCTTCTTTCAAATAGACCCGCGGCTGCTCATTTTCGCGAGCGCACTAGCCGTCGAGTGTTTTCCAGTCCTTCTTCTCCTCTTCACACATTTTCTTCCTCCTCAACCCACCGCTTTGTTTGTTGGTTTCCCTGTCCCCGTCACTTGAAATTCAACAAGTCCATGTGAACTGCCAAAAGACGAAACGGGATTCAAGCGCTGGCAATTGCCCGCATCTTATTTGCTGATTTTCCCAATTTCCCTTGTTGACTGCCTGCGTTGGTTTGGCGCATTGGTGTGCCCTGAGACTCTGGGTGTCGCAGCGGTGATATATCGAGCGCAAACCTGCTCAGAAGGATCGAGGAAAACCCAGTGGCATTGCATCTTCCAAACCAATACTTTTATCATCTCTGATGCTTCCGAACTAGCTCAGCATTGAGTGCTTTTTTTTTTTCCAATCATTCAACACTGAAAAAAAAACTTCATTTTTATGGGCTGCATCAGACCCCGAGTACCGGATTTCTTATCTGATCCTACGCAAAATCAGACCACCCGCCCGATTCGGAACTCCGAGCTATTGGCTCGCATATCAGCCAATCACGGCTCAGAACCAACTAACCGCCGCAAGCACCGCAACAAAATCTCCACCCACTCGGTTCCGTCACCATGCCCATGCCGTCCACTCCCGCTCCTCTCGCTCCCTCACCTCCATCCCATAGTAATCCCGGAGCCGTCAGAGAGGTCAGCAACCAGAGGCAGATAGCATCAAGGCCTTCGTCCAAGGCTGCTCAGAGACCAGCTGCCGGCCCCTCCGCTGGCACCGCCGGGTCTCTCGCTCCTACATCCGGTGCGCCTGGCCCGCCCTCTCGAGCACCGCTTCCGACGAAACAGCCCAAGGCCAACACCTCGGCCAAGACAACCGGTGGTTCGGTCCCTCTACCCCGTTTATCTGCACCGCTCGTCGATAAAATGGCCATGGCAGCCGTCATCAGCCCTTCTCCCACTGCGGAGGCGCCCAAGATCTCCATGACATCCAAGGAATGGGTCATCCCGCCGCGTCCCAAGCCTGGCCGTAAACCAGCGACAGACACTCCTCCAACAAAGCGCAAGGCACAAAACCGTGCTGCTCAGCGCGCTTTCCGTGAACGACGAGCTGCCCGTGTAGGAGAACTGGAAGTGCAGCTGGACGAGCAAAAAGACGCTCATCAGCAGGAGGAAGCCAAGCTGAAGGAGAAGATCCGCAATCTAGAGTTGGATCTCCAGTCGTTCCGATCTAGATGTATGCTTTTGGAGAATATGCTCGATCGTGAGCGACAGGAACGTATTCGCGCCGAGACCCAGGCAGAGACGCTCAAAAGAAGGCATGGTGATGACTTTTTTCGACCGCAAAGAATAAGCGGTCCTCGCCACTCGCACAGTCAACCTCACAGTCCTGTACATCATCACGCCCGTCACAGCCTATCCAGCGGACGCAACGAACACCTCTCGCAGGGGAGAAACTTTTCCATCTCCAACATCATCACTCCCCCCGAAAGCTTAGACATCAGTTCCAACAACCCCGAGGCCGACGCAGCTATCACTTGCGGCAACTGCTCACCCAATAGCCGCTGTGCATGTGCTGAAGAGGTGCTCGCTTCCGCATCCGCAGGCTGCGGCAAGTGTGGATTTGGCGCTGCTTGTCAATGCTTGGATGACATGACGAACAATGTCAACGCAGGGCAGGACATGAAAAGGCCTCTGTCACCGTCTGCCGGCTCGTCCGACAACAAGCGACACCGTCCGGATGTGGACACTCACGCCCTTACAGAGACGGACTTCACTGCCATTTTCTCAAGAAAGCCTGCTGCCGATGCCACCCCCCAATCACCATATGACCAGCCCCCATCCGTGACCCAGATGCCCTCCGGAGAGTCCATGGCATTCAAGGAGAGCTGCGGATTCTGCAAAGAAGGCACGTACTGCGTCTGCGCCGAGGATGCAGCTGGCATGGCCACCCCGGCCATGACTCCTACCGAATCAATACAGCCTGTTTCCCACCAAACCCAAACCCCTCCTCCTTCGGAGCCCGATATCCTGCCGCCCCCTCTAGCCATGGAAATGACGGCAGATGGAGCCGTCAAGCTCCCCCGCAGAATCCAAGGCAAGAAACCAGTCCACAAAGCATCGCCCTCGTCCAAGGGCGGCTGTGGCGCCAACGGACCCGGCACATGCGCTCAATGCCAGGCAGACCCCAAATCCGGCCTGTTTTGCCGCCTGATGAATGCAAAGTACAGTCGTGAACAAGGCTCCAGCGGCGGTTGCTGTGGCGGGAAAGGTGCCGGCGAGGGATGCTGCAAGTCCAAGACCCAGCAGGCCCCTGAGAAAATCACCCTCCCCAGCCTGCCCAGCCTGGGACTCAGCTGCGCCGAAGCCTACCAGACCCTGTCCAGCCACAGGAACTTCTCCAAAGCCGCAGACGACATTTCTTCGTGGCTGCCAAAGTTGAAGACTACACAGCATGGGGGCCGGGTCACTCCGGGGAGACAGGCTATAGAGGTCGAGGCGGCGAGTATAATGAGTGTTTTGAAAGAATTCGATGTACGCTTCGGAAGGGAGTGCTGAAATGAGAGTCATGGAGCATGACTTAAAAAAATGGTTGGTTATGCATTATGAATGGGTGGCATTCGTTGTTTTTGGGTTGCTGTATTATAGGGGAAAGGCAAAAGCTACGGAAGTAGTTGTTTCATAAGGGTCACGCATTATACTCCTCTACTACTTTTGACGGCTGCGGCTGCATTTTGAAATCGAATAACGTTTGTACAGTTGTGTTCTATTCCTTAACATCTTTGTGATCCAACTAGTCGGTAGGCTGGGCCCAGTCTTCCATCGGCTATATGAGCAGCTCACCTCCCAGAATTCTAAAATAACAACATCACATATTCCCTCAATCAGGTGGTCATTCCAGCATCATGTTGATGTATCTGCTGCTATGGTATGGCATGTGGCTGCCTTTGAGTATCCAGGGTAGCCTTTGGAAAAAAAAGTCGCAGAACCTACGAAGGGCCAACAAGATTAGCAGCGAGGCTGAAAACGATACATCACTGCGAAGAGGAACAATAGGTTTAGTAGAATACAATCCGTGGATAGAAAACCCCATTCTTTCCATCTCCCTTTGCCTCGCACGTCAATCACATTGCCTTACCCTGTTTTTTTCCACGCTGGACCAATGATAAATCATCATTGCAGTCAACACGAAACGACTGAACCTTTCAGACCGCCAAGGACGGGCATTGGCTCACGCTTGTTTGGGAAGATACCATCGTCAATGCACTACGTGCAGGATATCTATCCACGAACGACTCCGGCGCGACACGGACCTCAGCTTCTGAACCTGTCCGCGGAACATTTCGGACGCTCAATTACCGCCTGTTAGATTGAAACTGTTTCTTGGAAAGATCATAGTGTCGAAAAGGATACCGGGCCATTGAGAAGTAGGTGTTGCTGCGGGGGAGCACGGCGTTCCCGTATGCGAAATGCAGGTCTGTCATACACATGGCTTAGATGCCGAGCCTTCGTCTCGATTGTATGAGTGCTGAGCTTGGCTCTTTATCGGGTCTCCTACATGACTTCAAACAGCTCTACCAGTGGAGGCCATGCTGCTTTGTGCCTCTTATCTTCTGGCAACTGGCCTGTGGAATGTGATGAGTCAAAAGACAGAAAAGGAATGGATGAGAATTTCGTACAAGAGCCTCGGCAGGTGTGTTGATCTAGGGAATCTCCTGCATAGGGTGAGTTTGGGCGAGGAATACTAGTGGGAAAAAACATCTCAACTTTGATATAGCATCTCATTTCAATGATGCCATGTGCCATACCAATCTCTTCTTCTCTGAAGCTGATGGCACTTGACATCCAATGCTATTGACACCACTCGGATAGTGCATTACTCGGGTTAGATCGTGTCCTACAGACTAGAAATGCGGAAATGCTCTGATTTCCTTCAACCGCTGGGCAAGACATACAATTACAAACTACACCATCAAGTTTTGTATCGATTTGTGTCAAATTTTAAGTGATTTACGTGGAGGCTTGGCTCAACTCATGCTCGCTGGACGTGATTGGGTTAGCCCATGGCCTTGCGAGCGTTTGGGAGACAGTTAGCTGCTATCGATTCTGGAGATAAATATGACTGGGCAACTGGATCCTAAAGCACCCAGTTAGGGGTAATAGATCTAGCGGCTTCGTATGATCGAGGGTTATGCCCTAGGCTCGGCTTGGAGTCATGATAGATTAACGAGACCATTAATATTAGGTGCGGGCGGCGTAGTGTACCTTTAAGCCAGCATATACTTTGCAGGTATCCTCGTATCCGAACCTTGGATTGCTGTAGATCGCTTGGCAAATTGCTAATCAACTCCAAACCCAACCGGATCCATTTTGAACGCAACAAACAAGAAGGACTCCCATACGGCGGGTTGTGACGCTCTTAGTCGCTCTTCTCGTATATTAGGTCCGACTGGGGACTGTCAGAACGGAAATGATCTCTACAATGCGCTGTATCCCTCGGCTTGGTCATGGATCAGGTGAATCGCCTCCTAGCTCGTGGAGACTGTCAGCTAGCCCGGCGAGTGAAAAGGGATGACCATCTTGTTGCATGGTGAGTTGGCGCATGATTGGGTCGGGATGTGAGTTGGCACACAGACCTCGTGCATGCGGCGCCTGTATTATGGCGTGGACGACGCGGATTGGGCGATGGCCAAGACGGTTTCGTGGATGGCATGGATTGGATAGAACGGTGTGGATGGTGGTAGACAGCTTTTTGAGCTTGTGGGGGGAGACGTCGATAGACGGCCAGGGACGGTGTCGGATTGGCGGCGAGACTGTCGGGTCTGGGTGGTTTCCTGCAGAAGTCCGGACTCCGAATGGAGTAGCCGTCTCGAGGGTTCTTCCTCGTGAGCTCTATCCGGTAGCACACACAGATTTTGTCCACAAACTGAGCTGATATTTTGAGATTGGCTGGCTGGGAACACTGCGTTGCGGCGCCCATGCACATCGGATGCACTCATATGCAATCTGCAATGCCAGCTCACCAAGGCTACGCCTGGCCGCCAGTGCTAGTTGCAGGAGGTCGTAATTGCTGGAGTTGCTTTGCTGGTGCGCACCAGAGGTACAAAGTCCACAGGCTCTTCCTCGATGTGCTGTCTGCTTTACCTGTCACCCTGTGACACACAGGTTGTGTAGTGTTTGGACTCTCATCAGTGTAGCTCTGACACAGGATAAGAAGACTCTGTTTTTGGCACATCCCGAGATGGAGGCAACTTGTCATCATATTACCCGCCACCAACCAATTTTAAACGGTATGTGTTCTGGTGAAGTGCTTACCGTGTGTAGGAGGGAGAGCATCTCCTCGGGAGACGGTTTATATTGATAGTCGTGGACCGTATTACCCGGTGCCGTTGAGAAAAGCAGATGGGTCTTGGTGGCCTCAACCAACTCGTTACCAGGCCAGTCCACGGGGTGCTGATTGAGTTCACCATTCTCAGCTGGACTAGGGGACAGCTCCCTGAGACTTACATGGGAAATGTGCTCCTATCCGTGTCGGCAGGCTGCCTCGGGTACCTCCATGCTTGGACCGTCGACCGGACATTTGGAACAAGCTAGTCAGTCAGAGCAGGCAAAAGACTAGTAGGATTCAAAAGAGAAGTGAGGGAGGGAAAAAAAAAAAGGAAAGGCCACTACATTGCTCTTGGTCAGGGGCACACAGAATGGCTTGACAGAACGAGGCCTAGTCACTGCATTGAGACATGGATGCGTGAAAAGTGAACTCCATCCATCTGCTGCTTCGATACCGAGCTGAAGCTACCTACCTACTGCCTACCTACCTACCTACCTACCTAGGTAGGTAGGTATCCTGCAGAAGCCGGTTGGCCGGAGTCCAAAACTGGGTCAGAGGGGAGAGACAGCTGTGAGCAGTGAGTGGACGGAGGGCAGAAATACCAGACATAATGAACAGGCGAATGCTTGCCCATTGTCCGTTGACATGCGATGTCGAGTGTGCTTGTACTATTTGACCTGGGGGTTGAAGAGCCAAGATGCTAATGCGAGTTCATGCGCCTTTTCCCACTTGTCTGATGAGAAGGCAGGTACCGGCTGACTTGATTTGTATAAGGAAGGGGCGAGGTAGCTGTGTGTTTGGCACGCCAGCGCTGAAGACCATGATATGTACTTAAGTATCTTAACCATGGCAGAACGTAGCTCGTGTCAACTTGACAGCGAGTTCCTGCTTGGAGGCACCACAGGCTGCAGACGTGTACCGACATACACCAAAGGCAAAATACTGACGTCGGGTGTATCGTTTTCCAATTCATGTCAACTGCTCAAACGCCGCCAACTGGCTCAAGTGGCCAGTCGTCACCCGCCAGAGCTCTTTCCTCACGCCTGGTTTGCTGTTACCCCAGGGTCCACGCGCCTGCACCTTCCTCTCCCCTGGTGCTGGCGGCCACGTCGAGCTCCTCCCATAATCCCGCTCACACATGTACATTAACTCCGTACATGTCCGTCCGATGTGTCGACGGAACGTGTCGACATCGACATCTGGACGGTCTGGTCAACTGCGCTGGTACTGGTGCCTCCACCCAAGTGGCTCTAAGCACACTCGCTACAGTGCATGCATGCATTGACGCCGGCTGCAAATGCGCACGCTCAAGCGCTGTTTGCCCCCGCCCCCCAGTGCCGACATCTGGACTTGGACTTCAATGTTGCCGACTCGGTTGGCTCCTCTTCTCCTCGTGCCTTATGTATTGCCTCCTACCCCATCTCTCACATCTCTTTCTCATTCCCCATCTCCATCCCCATCGTGCTCCATCCCAGCTTCTTCTCTTTTTCCCTGCCTGGTATCCTTGTTCTGGTGTTTCCAGCGTTGCGGCGTTTGCTGCCTGCTTATTTCTCCTTTTTCTTGAAACTGGCCCGGTGCCAGCGACTGTTTCCTTGTTTCTCTCGAGATCCGACTTGGAGCTCCCGCAACCCCATGTCTGGGCCCCTCCATGACCAACTCCACTCATTGTCGCCCCTCAACCTCCAAAACCGTCCCTTGGACTGAGCTCCCTTGTACTACTTCTTCAAGTTCAGAGCTCGACTCTTCATGCCCCATCTGATCTTTTAGATCATTGTCCCTGCCATTTCCTTGGGCGACGTACGCACAACAGCCGGTTGGCGGCTTCGTGTAGAAGCTGCTACTCGTGCTGGTGCACAACGCCGACAAGCGTCTGGATGCATGGTAGCACTATGATTTCCATGCAACGCTCGCTTTCGTCGCCGGTTCGCACACAGTCTCCTGCATGTACGTTGACATGTACTAGAATGAAACTTGCTTCGCTATTCGTACGGCCCGTCTCTGCACTGCCGGCCTTTGCTAATGTTATGCCCTTTTGCTAGCAGTGCCTGCATCTCCAACCCGCCCCTGCGGGCCTGCCAGTCCGTCGTCCGCTGAAGATCAAAAAGATGTCTCCCAGGCAAGCTGTTACCGATCCCGCACGCCGCCTCGATCTCCAGAAGTCTCGCAACAGACCATACCCTTGCGTCATACCGATGGAAGCAACCGCTGGAGCTACCAACGGACACATTCTGGCCTGACAAGCTCACGGCGGCCCCTGGTAGCACAGCCCGATGTCCCTGTGCAGACCAACGACCGGTGCAACTCAAATGAGCAACTAACTACACCTCATATCGAGCCGCCTAGTGAAAGAGCCTCTCGGCACCTTCGTACTCAACCGTTGATTGTGGATGTGACCCAATATACCAACCCTCACCTGACCAAGGATGACGAAAACATCACACTGCAGGAGCTCGCCCATGTTGTGCGCCTGGCCAAATACCAAGAGCGCAAGCGCGCTAATACTCGGGTGCGCTTGCAGAGAAGTCTAATATCCACAGCCTTGAGTGCCCGTCTTACTCGGTGTGGTGATATTGCCAACCGTAATCTGGTGGATAGCTTCCGAAAGGACGACAAGGATGGCTTTGCAATGCTGTATAACGCAATACAGGACGTCCGAAAAAGCTGCGATGAGCTGCGCCGATATGCCCTACTGGAGCCAGACATGGAACCGCTGTCGTCGCCCGCTCTTGGTTCTTCGGAAAGCCTTGATACTCCCACCAGCTCCGTTGTTGGCGTTGCTCCGCCGAGGTCAATTACCCCCTTTCTCCATGATATTTCTGCTACGTCCAGGGATACCATTTTGGATTTCTTGTCAGAGCTGAGGACAAACCCTGATTACCTGGCCACACGAATCTGCGCCCTCTCAAGCTCCGAGTTGAACGCTTTCCTTAGCTTTCACAAGGGAATGGAGCCAGTGGAATCCGTTTTGCCATACCATGGGAGGTCTGCTAGCAGGCATCACGCAGGTGTGTCGTCTAGCCGAAGTAACGCAACCTCCGATATAGAACGTCTCTTGTCATTTCAGCGTCATGATCCTTTGTCTATTTTAATACACTCCTGCTTTGCTAATTCTGCCGGTCCGGATAGCACCGAGGATCAACGACGAACTGATATTTGGGCAACAACGCTCGCCCGACTCATCCAGCAGCCCAAGTCTAGCAGTGAACATTTCCTAATTTCTGTGCTCAATATATGGACCGGGATGCGTGACTGGTCCGGCAAATCCAATATGGAATGGTATCTTATGAAGATCCTCGAGGAAGGTGCCTTCATCCTTGACCGTGCCGAGGACCAACATGGTACGCGGTTTAATCTTTCAGACTGGAACTCCTCTGACGAAGTTGCTGCGAAGGAGTTTTACGACAGGGCCGTTCAGGGACTTTTCGAACTGATTGATGACGAGGATGCGACAGGGATCCCCGAAGGTCTTCTGGAGCTCGGTAATGCGATCGTCAAGAAACTGGACAACAAATACGTGGAAAACACATCTCGATGGCTTGTCTGGAGATGTCTTTTCTTTGTTTTTCTTTTGGGAGTAATCGTCCACCCTGAATCCTATGGCATGCTGGCTGAATATCACATCACCCCTTATGCGAGGGAAAAAATCCTGAAGAAAGTTGCCATGAAAGCTCACGAATATGTTTCTAGCATGTGGAGTGGCAAGCCTTCTGCCACTTGTGTGCCGGTGGAAGTGCCTCCACAGATCAAGGGCCACGTAGAGAGGATTCTTGCCAGGTTCCAAGGATCCCGTTCCAAGACTCTTTCCGCAAAGCTTCTTCCTGCCCGATCCATTACTTCCCTGAGAGAGACCGTGGAGGTCCATCCGTACTTGGTCCTCAGCCCATCCGACCTGGCCACTCTAGCCAATGCATTGTTTCCTGAGCGTCGACCCATGTCTTCCATGTCCAACACTCTCCGATCTGGCGCCGCCTCCATATCTGGGCTGTCAGCTATTTCACAACAAGTCGCCACGCCCAATCCTCGGAACAGTAACTTGGAGACTGCATCCATCATTAGTACCAGCTTTTCGTCCGTGGTCAGCGATGGAACAACGGCCCCGCGAGAAGGGTCACAAGATGGCCAACCACATACGCCCTCTCAACGGAACTCTCCTCCGTCTGCTGACCCTGATGCCCAGAGAAAACTAAATCATTACGAGGACGATGGCTACCGTCTACGACTTGCTATGCACGAGTTGAACCAAAATTTAGGGCCCGAAGCGGTCAAAGGAACCTGCCACCCATGCGCTGAGCGATGGATTGTCCTCTTTCTATCGCCCGATGGTAAAAAGTTATCGACTTCCATGACTTATGACCCAGAGGACGAGGCGGACGAGGACGATAACTCCTCAAATACCGACACAGACGAGGACGAGGACACTAAAGGCCCGGAACTTAACAAGGATTATCACCAAATCCGGGACGCAATCCTTAGACTGGTGGAGGAATATGAGATTCCCAGAAATTTGGAAGCAGAAGGCGATCGTGCCCCCCAATTGACCAATCGAGCGTCCAGGCTCCGACGATACAAATCCAAGAATAGAATCATTACAACAGAAAAGTCAGTCTCAACTCGAAATCCACATAGTCCTCATGATAGCAACAGCAGGTCGAACAATGCTACTTCGGGGGACTCGGCACCGCGAGATTCCGCTGTCCGAATAGCCAGAGAGGAGGATGAAGAACCTGTCCTAGTCAAGATGCTCAGGGCTGCTTCGTCGCAATCCAAGGCACAGGCTGATTTTGTTTCAGCTCATGTCTATTGGAAGACGCTCAAGAATCTCTGCGCCCTTGAATCGCCTTCTCTTCGTGCGAATGGATTTGCAGTATTAATCAACATATTCTCCCGTGGCCCACGTGACACTATCAGAAGATCTGCAGCAGCCATTGAGGAATACGACGCATGGTTGGTATGGCTTAAGCAGAGTCAAGAACGCCACGAGGGTTCAATAGACCGCATGATGAGGCGGGTTCGGGCAATGCGTGACAAGATGTGGTTTGTTACAGATGTGCGAAATTCCAAAGAGTATGGCCATAGTCGTGATATCTGCCAAGCTTTGAAGACGATGGGAATGCCGCGGAGATGGAGCTCCATTCAAAGGTCTCGAGCAAACGTTAGTCGTGCTCCGGGTTCTTCCTATCTTTATCGCACCGAGTCACAAATCATGGACCTTCTGGCTGCGTCGGAGGAGCAGGGCGGCCCTAACAAGCTGAGCGACGACCAGGCGGAAATGACATCCAATTGGCTGCAACAGTACGGGATCGAGAATTTCTGTCATGGAGAAGAGCGCATACATCGATTTTGCTGCGAGGTGGACAAATGTATATCTAAGCTCGTGGGAGAGACTATTCGGGATGCACCCGTATTGTGGTCAAGCGACTTGTATAAACGGGAGAAGGTCGTTTATGACCGGATGAGAGTCCGCGAGAGGGATCAGTCATGGTCTGGAGATGATACGGCAAGTATTTTGAGCGACGGCGAAAGGCGGTTGGGTTCGCCGTCATCCAGACCATCTTGGATGATGCGTGAACCCGAGAGGGGGAAATTTCCGAATAGCCCGAACGGGAGTCAACATGCTCTGGACATGCCCCGAATCAATTTTGCGAGGCCGACTGCCTCTCTGTCTGATGTGGTGGAAAATCATGATGCTTTTGAAAAATCGTCACCCGTTAATACGGTCGATTCTATGAGTACGTTCTGGTCTCCATTCCAGCCAGTCATGACGCCGGGGTCTGGTATGTCTAGGGCGTACTCTCCCACCACAAGTCTCACAAATGTTTCAACGACCTTCTCCGGGCCTTCACATCACTTTCCCTTGCCTTCGAGCTCTAGCGTCTCTACGGGGCGTCCTGGTACATCGGCATCTTCTAACGAGACAATCTTCCAACAGCGGGCTGAAGACGAGAAATCTCGCTTCTTGAACGAGCTGCGGCAAACGCTGACGAGTCTGTTGCTGTCGGACCTAGGGAGCCAAGTCTTGGCCCGTGGGTCTGAAACAGACGCCTGGTTCCATGGATTGGGACAGCAATTTATAGATAGAAAGGATGCCCTTGATCATGCTCGACGACGTCCAGAAAGGAAGGACAAGGAAGTGGGCGGCCGGAGCTCCACGAGGCCAAGGGTGATTGAAAAAAAAAAGAGTTTTAGAAATTTGAGAAATGCTGGCGACAGCGTATCTGAACGATCTGCTGATGTGCCCTTGGTTGGCATGGCAGATGAAGCAGGCACCACCGGGACTGGAAACGGGAGCAAAACCAAAGAGGCTACAACCGACTTTCCCTTCAAGAAGGCGTACCACCGGCTCCTCAACATGTTTAGTGTGAACCCCAATCCCTTTGCCAAACTCAATGCTCTCAATGAATTGGAAAATCTCATCACTGCCTCGTTGATGTGGCATGGTTCTAAAAAGCTTAGAGCAAATCGGTCCGACGCAGGTTCCAGTACATCATCGGATCGCGGACCAAACAATCGCCAAACGCCTCTGGATGGCACGATTGACAACGTAAAGGAGCGCCGATCCCAGGCTATCCAGTCTGTATTTCATCCAGCAGGATACGGGAACCAACCACGACAAGCTAACGCGGAGACGAAATCAATCTCCAGCGGTTCTTCAAGTACTGATGCCATTACCAGCGAGCTTCAGAGGCTTTTTCGGGATGCTGGAATTCGACCCAAGTCTTTGTTTCGCGATCTTCAGCTTATTGCGGCGTTTGTGCCATCAACAATTCTCGACAAGCCGGAGCGAGGCAAGGCTTTTTGGAACGTTGGCTTGGCTGCGTTGAAGCTCAAGTCGGAGGTTTGCCGGACCATGGTGGAAATAGCTGATAATGTTATTGAAGTTCATACTCGGCCTCGAAATCCTGTCAACGACGGCCACATATTGTCTGAATCAAAGCCATCGGTAACGGGCACACCGCCTCCACCACCAACTATATACAATTTGCATGATGCGGGGAAGATGTGTGTAATCACTGCCAGAGAGGGCTATCCAGCGGCACAACGCGAGCTTGCTCTGCTTTATATGTCCAACCCAGAATGTGTCGAGCGCACAACTTTGCCACTCTCTAAACCTCGGGAAGTATTCAAACAGGCTGTCATGGAGAGGTATGGAAGAAGTGAAAGGACACGTGGAAGTTATGGAGCAGCAGGGCCAGCTGGTCTCGCCAATGCTAGCATGAATACGCGGGCAATGGGACCTGCTAACTCAGCGGGAGATGGACCGGCGCTGGGTGGCAAGGATAGCGATGCCAGGAATGACGTGGGACTGCTGTGTATTGCTATTCACTGGATGGAAGCAGCAGAGCAAGGTGGTGATGATTTGGCGGCAAGATTCTTGCGACAGAATGACTTTACCGAAATGGGATGAAGGGTAAAATCACGGAATGATGGCGTTTCGGTGCAATATGTGTTCTTTCTTCTTCATCTCAGTCAACGTCTTCTTTTTATTTGAAGTTGGCATTTGGAGAGCCTTTTTGTTTGATCTTCCTCATCTTCATGCGAGTGTGTTGGGATAATTGGTGGGATTTGGCTTGCTATTTTACGCAAATGCAACTGTTGGAACGAGGGTGGATAATGACTTGTCGCTTTCAATACTAGATGGCAGAGGGCAGATTAGAGTTGAAGTGGTTGATTGTGCGTTTGTTTGGTCAAAGGGTTCGGCACTTTTAGATTGCAGGGATTGGGAATTTGGATGGCATACAGCGAGCACGATAGACGGCGTCACTTGGATCTGAGCGTTTACGATGGAGGATATACCAACTGTTTTCAAATCAGAGCCCGGGGAGTGCAGATATTGTGGTGTCTTGTTCCTTTTTTTTTTCTCCCTCTCAACTATAGTGTACGGAGTATACATATGTATATATATTTATTTAAAAAGAAAAAATTGCACACACGAAAATTCATGTTCCAGGATGTAAGCATGTGCGGGTTTTGGAAGATTCCACGAGGGGATGCTGGCATGCAAGGCGATTTGGCCACGCAGGAGTGACGGCACGAGGAGTTCCAAACAACATCAACTTGCTGCGCGAAGGCTGATAAAATGCTGGCGATTGGTTAAATAACATGGCCGAAACAAGGCGCATTTTGGCAATACCTCATCTGACCTTGGGACTGTATGGTTCTTATAGCCACCATACACAATACATGGCAGGGCATGGGCTCAGCATGGCCCGGCATGGCACGACATGACAAGCCCGTCCACTCCAAAAGTCGAAGTTCAGTCTACAGTTCGTCCCGCGAAACAATGATGCAGTTCCGTGCTACTCCACGCTGGCTGGCCGTGTGGGACGAATCGCATCGCTCTGGGGTACGGAGGTAAACTCGGGGCCACTGGGGATGTGGCGTGCGATTAGCGGCGTGTGGCAATTGATGGGGTTTCTCCTCGGATTTTTTTTCGTCCATGTTCCACGTCTCGTCCAAAGATACGACTCGTCGCGGGCTGGCTTCCGTTTTTGACTCTTTGAACCGTGCCTAGATGCTGCGGCCCGAGATGGAAAAATCGCCTTGATCGCGTGCTCGTTTGCTTCTTGGTGCTGCCGTCTCGGATTCAACGCCGTCGTCGACTTTTGCAGTCAGCGCGCCCCGTCTCACTGGCTTCACGAGGTCCGCCTCGCCATCTGCCAAACTGTCAGCTAAGTGTTCTCTCGATCTTGCCAATTTACAACCATTCCTTTCCACGTGCTCCATCACCTTTCATAATCATCACTGGCAGTTGCCCCTAATCGGCTTGTTTGCGGTTTGAAGTGCCTCAGGCTGCCGGTGGCTTTTTGGGCGGTTCCGGTGCTGCCTGCACTGCGCTGCCTGGTCACAGGGGTCAGTCACTACTGGTGGAGGCAACAACATCCAAACGCTGACGAGCTGGTGAGTGAATGTGCATGGTCATGCTTTTACATGGCTCTGTTTGACGAGCGCTCAAGAAGACTGAAGTGGACGAGGTGTGCCCTATTTTTGCGCAACAGACAGGGACGCAGGGACGCTGCAGGTCAGGCAGGCCGTTGGCGCGGGGACTTGTGTCGGTGACAAGTCTCTGTTGGCAGTGCCACCAGACTTCACTGGAGCAGCTGCCGCTTCACGACCAGAGTCCAGACTCTTGATATGTCGCACATTGCACGACCCTAGCAAGCAATCTCTTACACAACGCAAATCCCCCATCTTTACCAGACGCCCGCCATGGCGGACACGGCTCTACACGACTGTCCCATGCAGAAGATACCCCTCGAAGTTCTCTTGCGAATCACATACCATCTTGGCACGCCGGACCTCGGTAGCGTTCGCCTGACCTGTCGCTCTCTGGAACAGTCTCTCTACACAACTTTTGTCAATGAATTCTTCACCCGCAAGCAGTTCATGATAGCAGAAGACAGCTTGCAGGCCCTGATAGACATATCCAACAGTCGCCTCGGACACCACCTGCGCCATGTCCACATTGGTCTCGACCGTTTCTCCGAAGGCATCCAGCGGCCTCTGCCAGACGACGACAAGGAGCGCAGGTTCAGAGAGAGATATGCAAACAACTTTACATTATGGAACACTGGGCACCACAGGGATATGATGGCCGAGGCCTTTCGCAACCTCCCCAATCTGGAAGGCGTCGTCATCAGGGATGCCAACTCGCAGCGCCGGTCAAGGGACGGGCCCAACGCCGAGTGGCACAGCTACGGCTACACGACGGCATTTCATGACACGGGCATTAGCTTGAGCCAGGGCATGACTGGAATTTGGAACTCGGGCTTCCCGTACCAGTATTGCAGTCAGGTCTTCACCGCCGTCGTGTTTGCCTTGGGTGCGGCCAATGCCAGGATAAAGGGCATCGAGATCTTGTCCCGGAACGCCAACCACCTGCGCGACTTCGCTTTCAACATCCCAAAGTTTATGGAACCGTCCGTGGTGCCGGTGCTTCAGGGCCTTGAGAAGCTGCACCTGTGCATCGACCTGTCCTGGCGCACTCCGCACATGGGCTTGCCCGCCATCGCGGGCTCGGGCCGCTACTCCCCAGACTTGTTCATTAGAAGGTTCCTGGCCTATGCGACGAATCTCAAGAACTTGCGCCTCAACGAGCATCGGACCAACTCTGCCGGGCTGGTGAGCCTCATTGACTGGATGATTGATGGCGGCAGCGACGGAACGGCCATTTCGATGCCTAAACTGCAGGAGCTGAGCCTCGGTACAATGAACATCGACGCCCCCAGACTCTTGAAGCTCATTTCTAAATTTGCACCGTCGCTGGATAGCCTGGAGTTGTGGAAAGTCACAATGTTGCGACACTTGCCGCCGGATGCGCCTAGCCCCGCGCCCAAGGAGGTTTTTTGGGCCCGTTTCCTGAGCAAACTCACCGAGATCCCCGGCCTTGAGCTGAGGCATTTAAAGATGGGCATGCTGCAGCAACACTGGATTGAGAAGCCAGTGCCGGCACACGTCACCTTCAAAGGGACGGGCCCAACACGCCAGTACACGGGGCGAGACTGGAGGCATTTCGTCGGCGAGATCAAACCGCTGCTGGAAGTGCACTGGCCATACGAGGCAGTGGACGAAACTGACGAGGACAACGAGGGTAAGTCATCGGGTCTTGAGCTGTGGACGGGGCGGTTGCGACGTGCCTGGATGGCTGACTGTGAAGTTAGTTACGGATGAAGTGATTGAGGGTGAAGACGACCTTGACAGCGACGACGACGAGTGAGCCCGAGGCTAATACCATTTTAGGACTGGAATTGGGGCTGTTCGACGACGACGAAATGGATGAGATACCCAACGCGGCGGAATTGTTGATCCAGGAGTTGCTGGAGTCGAATGAGCATGGGCACTTCACTACGCACCCGATATGGGATATACTCAGTTAGGATACGCAGAGGGGAGGTGGACATGTAACGGGGACAAAAGTTTGACGCCAAGGATGGGAATCTCCAAATGGCAGCCTTTGACCGATGTAGCCAGCGCTGCGTACATGCGTCCATAGTGCAGTATATATATGATTGTGCTAACAGGGTCTACAGAAGCTCGGCTCATGTACGTGACTCGCAGGATTACAGTCCAATGTTTCCCCCTCCAGTTGGCCTGGCACTGCTGTACGTTTCACGGCTGCGCGTGTTTGCTTGTTGATGCTGATGGGGGTTGATTAGCGTAGAATCTACAAAGAAAATACTTTGCAGCATCGGTTTCACTTGATCCAGAAATACGTAGCGGAGTGGATAGCATTGTAACGCCGGCGACTTCCGCAATAGTCGAATGATTGCGTCGCGCAACTTGGCCAACATTGACTGCGCTGTGCAAAAAAAGTGTGAGACTCCGTTGTTGGAAAACAGGCAGCATCTCCACTTTCCGCAACGCCAAGCAGCCAGGCGAAGCAAGAAGACGAGTTGTAGCCACGTGATGTCGTGTACGATTCGTGTCTGGATGTCGTGAGAATCTGGGTTGGTGGCAGGGTGAGCATCTGGTGTGTCGCGTCTGTGGCCTGTGTGAGTCGGTGATGAAATTGACCCGCTGGTGCCTGGAGTTGGACCGGGATGGAGATGTTGGAAGACGCCTCGCGCAGGGCGGCGGCGGGGCCTTGCAGCCTAGTGAGCCATTAGTTAGCTAGTGAGTGGGCTGTCAGACGCGGCTGAGGAGTGGTGGGCGAAGCTTGATGTTTGGTTCCTGGGCTTGAAGCTTGAAGCTGCTAGCGGCGCTTGCCTAATCGGTGAACTGGTCAACTCTTGACAGCTGCTTGCCAGCTGGCGAAATAAAAACGGCAGCATCCCGATGCCGTGCTCGTCCAACACTTTCGTCGATTGACCACTCCATCGCTTCGTCATTCTTCACTCTCTCCAATTGACCTTTTTCATCATCCTTCTTACCCCATAAATGGTCAATCTCTACCCACAATGCCAGCAACGCGAGGTCGCCGGACAGCTGCAGCCGCAGCCGTACCAGCAAATCCCCTCCAGGCCTATCGCCTCGCCTTCTCTGGCAAGTTCCCCGGATACTCCCACAAAGACCTCAACGCCCTATTCACTTCCCTTGGCGCATCCGTGACTCCCTCGGTGAACGGCCGCAACACCCATCTCGTCTGCGACGAAAAAGACTTCCTCAAGAAGGCTCCTAAAGTCAGAGATGCCGAAGCTGCTGGTGTTTCGTTGGTCAAGCCTGAGTGGGTGGCTGAAGTGGCCAAGCTAAAAACAAACATGGACCCAAGCAACTATCTCTGGCCAGGAGAGCAACACCATCAAGGGGGTGATGAAACTCCGGATGATGGCAGTGCGGATGGAAGTAGAAAGAAGCGCCCAATTGCCGTGGCCAACTCCAATGGCAGTGACCGAGATCCGGGAGCAGATGATGGGCCCGCCGCCAAAAAGCTTCGAGGCAAGGCTGCTAAAGTAAAGGATGAAGCAAAAGAGGAAGGAGAAGAAGCAGAAAACAATGGAATTTCAGTCAAGGAGGAAACCATTGAGACGAAACTCAAGGAGCTATCCAAAGGTCAATTTTTGAAGAAGAAGGACGTTGTTATTCCCGTCGATGAGCGTTGTCCCCTTCAGACCTATGCAGTATATATCGAGCCACGGAGCGGCATGATATATGACGCCTCTCTAAACCAATCCAGTACTTCAAATAACCACAATAAGTTTTATCGCTTGCAGGTAAGCCGCTTGGTTTATCTCTTCGCTACTTCCTACTGGAAGCTGTTCTCCAAGCAAGATGTTGACTCCCACAGATCTTATTTCAAGGCTCGACCTACAAAACTTGGACCCGATGGGGCCGCGTTGGCGAGATGGGACAGAATGCCATTCTCGGGGACGGCTCCCTCGATGACGCCAAAAAGCACTTTGAGAAAAAGTTTAGAGATAAGTCTGGTCTTGCATGGAAGGATCGCACCAAGGATCCCAAACCCAACAAGTACGCCTTCGTGGAGCGAAGCTATGATGATGACTCTGACGACGGCAAGCAAGACACAGCTCCCGGTGCCAAGAAGGAAGAAGGTGAACAAGAATACAAACCTCCAGAATGCACACTTCCCCCACAAGTCCGTGAGGTCATGGAGCTTATCTTCAACCAAAACTTCTTCAACGCAACCATGTCCTCTCTTAACTATGACGCCAACAAGCTGCCTCTCGGGAAGCTCAGCAAAGCCACCATTTTGCGAGGCTTCCAGCAACTCAAGGACCTTGCTTCTCTGATGGATGATCCCACCCTGGCCACATCACAATGGAACATGACTGTCGCAGAGGCAACAGAACAGCTCTCTAATACATACTACTCTCTCATCCCGCACGCCTTTGGTCGCAATCGTCCGCCCATCATCAACAATGAAGCTCTCCTTAAGAAGGAAATTGAGCTCCTAGAAAGTCTGTCCGACATGAAGGACGCGTCCAACATCATGAAGATTGATCGCTCAAAGGCTCGGACAGTCCATCCCGTGGACAGCCACTTTCGAGGGCTGGGCATGGACGAAATGACACCCTTAGACCACTCGTCGTCCGAGTTCGACTACCTTCAACGATACCTCAACGGATCCAAGGGCTCAACCCATGGAATCAACTATAAGGTCCATAATATTTTCCGTATCCGGCGTGCTGGCGAGTACGAACGCTTCAACAACTCAGTCTTCACCAAAATTCCTTCCGACAGGCGTCTTCTCTGGCACGGTTCACGATGCACCAATTTCGGCGGTATTCTGAGTCAGGGACTTCGAATCGCACCTCCGGAGGCTCCTGTATCGGGATACATGTTTGGAAAGGGTATATACCTAGCAGACATGTCAACCAAGTCTGCCAACTACTGCTGCTCCTATATTTCCAATAGTCACGCACTTCTGCTCCTCTGCGAGGCTGAACTAGGCGACCCGCTTCAGAAACTGACTGATGCATCGTACAGCGCCGGTGAGGATGCCAAGAAGGGTGGCATGTACAGTACTTGGGGAATGGGCAGTACCGGTCCCAGCAGTTGGATGGACGCCGGAGCGGTCCACCACTCCCTGAAGGGTATTAAAATGGTATGTTGATTCTCTCCGTTGCTACCGCTCCACCACTTTGACCGCCTGCTGCTTTCTTGAGACTCTTTTCTATCAGTCGAATCGCGCTAATGTGAACAGCCCGACACAAAAGTAGCCCCCGGCTCAACTAACGTCGATGGCGCATATCTCGCCTACAATGAATACATCTGCTACGACGTGGCCCAAGTCAAGCTCCGCTACTTGTTCCACGTGGAGATGTGATTTACCATGATAGTGTATGATAATTTTAAATTAGCAAAGATTTAGCCCCTATTCAGGCGGACTTACGCAGTTGGGAGCTTTTGTTATATGATGTTTTTTCCCCCTCAAATAAAACCAAAAAAGCTCACATGATACGATTTGCTTGTCATTGCTACACTACACTTATACATAAACGCCGTGATGGAAAAGCAGGTGATACTTGTATAAACACGTCTGGCTCGCCTGCGCCGGGTATCATGCGTTATTTCATCGTCGTAGCACCATTAAAAAAATCGCCCATGCCTAGATCCCTAAACCAACTCACACACCCACGCCGCTGCTCAGAAAATCGGGCCACTGCAAATCACTGCTCCAGCTCCAAGGGTTCAACTCGACACCCATGGCGTGAGCTAGTCCGTTGTCTTGGTCGAAAATTTCCAGCGCTCCCTCGTAGGCGCTGTTTAGTTCGCCTGCGCCAATGTCGGACTTATTGGAAGCATTTGTCAAATCCATTGGTTCTGGCTCTGCGTGGGCTTGTACAGTTGCCGCCATGTTGGGAAATGCTGGCCCAGTAGTCCAAGCATTTGGGGTGGCCAGTTCCTGGACGGACAGCGACGTCTGCATAGGCATGGCGGTGGCTGCCGTTACGGGCGTAGCCATGAAGGATTCTGGGGGGTGGGAACCGGTGCGACCTGCCACTGTCTGCGTTGTCGATATTACGCTCGGTTCCTCTGTCACCTCGATATTTCGAAGGACGGGATGTCTGGATGGGGCATCGGTGCCAGCGCTGTGGGTCCGGTTGGAGTCGACCATGGCGTCTTGTGGAGAGGAGACGTCTGACCCAAGACCCTGGCTGATCAGTCGTTCCAGGTCAGATCGAATGGCCCCTGCTGCCGGACCCATGCAGCATTGTTTGATGGTTTGCAGACAAACCTTGGCCTTTTCCGTCACCACCTCGACCGTCAACCCCAGCTTCTCGGCACCGCCGTGGAGCGCATTTTTTAGCATGCGAGCACATTGATAGGCGCAAAGGGCCAGGTCTAGGTCAGCCACGGGTTTGGCCCCGAGTTTTTGCATGGAAGAAAACATGCTGGCCATGGCTAGGGAGTGATCTACGCACTGGCGTTGGCAGTGAGCGAGAAATGATGGGTCCAGCTTCTGCAATGTGGCCTCGGGCAGGGCTTCTCTGAATCCAGCCATGGTCATACGATATAGATCGCAATGGCACTGGTGCCACCAGACGTGGATCATGACAAAAACACAAATCCTGGGAGAGTATGCTCGCAGTCGGAGAGAGCTTTCGGAGAACTGAAACGAAGACGGGAGTCGGCCAGCAAAGTCGTCTAGTTGTTTGTGCAGTGCTAGGACAGGATCCTGCAGACTTGGCGTATCGGTGATGGTGCAGCCCACAAGAACATCCTTGGTGAACTCGATGATCTTCTGGCGCAGATGGAGGATGCGGATATGGAGTGCCAGACTCCCAACGTCTTCCGGGGGCGGTATATCAGGACCGTTGCTTGCAGGGTCAAGCATTTCGGCGGCCTGTGGTAGATCAAATTCGAAGTTTCGTTCGTTGCAAGGCAAGCTGACAAAGATTCTATCCGTTCGCCACAGCGCAAAATCCCGGTACCCCGCTGAAATACCAGTGTCAATGCAGTATAGTGACCACATCAACCGTCTTCGAGACTCTTGGGCCAAGAAGCACAGATTGGGGCTGGTGTGGTTCAGGCGTAGTGCTGCAGCGAAACGCGACGCCATGCTCAGGAGCATAAATGCGCTAGGGTATTTGTTGGACAGTATTCTGTGCTTGATCATGAAGACTAGGGCCTGGACTTTGAATGTTGACGGCCGTGAGTAATCGGAGAAAATGAGGTGTTCTGCGCGATCAATACAACGGTCACCGTACTCACGCACGCCAGCGCCCATATCCGTCAAACACGATGTGATGCCGATGAGGGCTAACAAGAGTGCTTTGTCGACTTTGCCAGCGTTGTATTGCTCCATGAGTGATGCGCGATGCAAAAATGAGTACATGGGGATATGGTGAACATGGCGGAAGAATTGGTCAAAGGTGCGACTAGTCAGAGAATCAAAAGACTCGTCGATGCTGGGACTACAATCATGTTAGCTGAGATATGCCCTATCCCGTGGGCTTATAAAATATGAAACTTACATGTCGTGGTTAAAGGTACTTGGTGTGTTTGCCGGATCAGTCACAGGTGTTTCGCTATCATCATGATTGTCATGATCCGTATCTTTTGTCCTGTCCTTGTCATCACCATCGTGGCTACGAGGGCTCCGAACCTCGCCGTAGCTGCCTCTACCAATGCCCTTGGCCCGTTTCCCAGGGCGGTATACGCATTCAATACCCTGGGAGCGACATCGCTCACAAGCGGGCACGTGGCCCGAACATCGGGCCTTGCGACTATGGCAACTCAGACATGCCTGCTTGACTCTGCGACGCGGCAAGGCCAGGGACCAGTTATCGGCATCAGAGTCGTCATACGAGCATGGGAACCCAAGCCTTTGGCAGTTGGAACAGACTGGGCGAGCGCCGTTACAACGGACTTTGCGAAAGCGACAAGTTGAGCATGTCGTCGAAGACTTCTTGGGACGGTGACCGGGCGAGAAGGCGCCGTGAGATTCCGACTTGGAGTGGGATTGTGCGTGATCCGGAGCCTCGGAAACTGACTGGGGTTGTTGGGACTGATGGTCAAAGGGTATTGTAGATGTTGCGGACGTGGACGTCGAGATGCCTCGGTCCAGGTCCATGACGGGCGAGGCAAACCCGTTGGCTGACATGTGGGATGCGGTAGGAGATGGTGATGGAGGGCGACGACCCGAAGCGGGCGCCGGGTCCTAAGAGAAATGCAGCGTCACTACACGGCCCCGAGGCAGAGGCCAGAGTGAACAAAGGGCGAGCGGATTGGCAAACACCAAGGATGGAGAGCAGGCAAGCGAGGGGCCGAAGCGACACGAGAACGAGAGGACGGTGAGGCCGGAGATTTTTCGGGCGCGGTGGTGTTGGCTTTGGCTTGAGCAGACTCAGCCCTGACGTCGAGAAACATGAGAGAATGAAGAGGATCAAGGCAGGCGGCGAGAAGAGCACAAAAAAGAAACTACATTGAGCGAGCAGGTAATTTTGAATCGGCGACTGGTTGTGACGACGAGACGAGAAGCCAAGCGGGCAGAAAGCGGACCACTTATTGGCGCTCTTGGCTGCGGTGACTGACTGCCACTGACTGAACTGGTGGAGTGGGGAACCTCAATGCTCCGACCTCTTGGACCTCTGCAACTCCTGCGCGCTAGGCCGCCGTTGACAGGATCAGGGAAGGAACAGGACAATTTGTGGAGCCACGAGGCGCCTTTGGACCAATCGATTGATGCCCTGAAGCTGGCGGCAAGTCCTGTCCGGGCGCCTTCCCACGATCGGCGCACATCAATGACTACGGTGTTTGCAGCGTGACTTGGTGAGTGGGCAGAGCAGACGCCGATGGCCCGAAGCATGCCAGCGGCGACGAGGACGCAGGCACACCAGACAGCTGCCCATCAATTTGCTGAGCAATGTCTTTGCTCTGTCCATCAATGCGTCCCTCTCACGGCCGGCCGTTGCGGATGCCTTTCGACACGCCTGCACAGAAGCATCTCGTGGCACAAGCTGCGAATTGAATTTTTCCCTTCGCCGATCAAAATCGTCCTACGGCGACGACGTGGCTCGCCAGGCGTTCGCCAGCCACTCATTATGACGCCATTGGTACGCCGACGGCCCGCTCCCCTTCAGTCCATGGAGAAGCAGTCCAAAACTCATGCGTCGTTGTCTCGCCCATGCTGCGTGGCCACAACCCATATCTGCGTCCAAATCCGCCCCAGGAAAAGGCCAAAAAATAAGCTTGAATCTTGATTGTCTTACCATGCCACCGGCACACGGCCTTCTTTGCATCTTCTAGGCGTCCTATATCCCAGCAAGCCACGCTGTGACCTTCGTCACCTCGGATCCGGATCCCGGGCCGTTGAGCCCCATGGGCAGCCCCGCATTCCTGTCGCCAAATTACCGCTTTGGGGCCATTCCGTGCTCGACTTCCGACTCCCGTTCCGAGAACCGCCACAATATTAAACTGACGCCATCGCCGCAATATATTCTTTCGTTCTTGATTGCTTTCGTCCACCATGTCCCTTCGCCTCTTCCTTGTTGAATCCCTCGAGTTCCCAAGAAGCCACCATGCCATTTTCGTCGAGACTTCACGCGGCGGTGGCGGCTACATATTCCAAGTTACCGGTAATATCCAACAAGGGATGAGATACGAAATGAAGGCCACGGACGCCGCACCAGACAGTGACCCTCCTTATCACGGACAGACGAGGCTAGGATGGATTTCCGCGAACGACATACCGCGCATCGATGTAATTTGCAGATCTAATCCTGCCCCGGAGAAGCAATTCGAGGGTGCTCGAAAAATCACGGCGTATCCTGTTCGGCGATGTCAGGAATGGACGGCAGAGACTATTGGGTTGCTGAGGGAGCGAGGCGTGCTTGTGGATGGTGGTGATGCGGCTTCTTAACACTGAAAATGCTGCGAAATAACCTCATTCTGGGACGTAAGAAATACAGGCAGAATATACAGATGAGAAGAGGTCGGTTCGCGCACGGCATCACAAGACGGCTTTGGAATGCAATCGAGGACGACTCAGGGCACTCCAGAACCTTGAAGAGGGTAGCCATGAAACTTTCGGTGGTTACTACCAGGGCTTACAGTAACATGACCCATGGCCTGGGCTGTTCCATGGGCGCCGCGTTGGGTGGTTTCATGGCTGAGTGTATGGGGTGGCGTTGGATGTTCGATATCCAAGTGTCACTGTTACTGGCATATTTAATGGCTTCTCTGATGACAATCGCTGGTGACCTTGGATTTCAGGGGCTCTTTATTGGAGCCAAGTATTAGCAGTACTGAACAAGTCCGACATCACACGTTCCTTGTTGATTGCTACTTGCATCACCTGCCTCATTCTAGCTTTGCCAAGGACGTAGATGCCGGGTTTTTTGCACGAGCTACATGCTAATAACGCCGTGGTAGACTCTTAGTGAAAACATGCTGCCGTGTGAGATCCGAGAGCTTCCTGCAGACATTTTGGTGGAAGCAGTATCCAGCACATATTGCAACTAGCAAGGGTGCCGTCCAATCGTCTTTTCGTTTTCCCACCCTTTTTGTCGCTTCATGAGTGGCTTTCCAATTGGTCATGTCACGGTGAATAACCCCCAGATTCCGTTGCATTCGCTGCCGGCCGTACGCCAACATGCTCCCCATTCTCTTCCTCTGTCGATGCCAACTTCTGTGTGTCGCAGGCCAGCAATGCGATATCCGTTCTATTGTCATCGTCATGTTATGCATGCCTCGGTCCATAGGTAACTCGATATTGAAAGAAGTACTTTGGACTCATTCTATGTTGTATAAGGTGTAGAGACACGCAACTTCTCGTCAAACTTGAAAACCCTTGAATTTAGGCCTCTTAGTCGTCACATTTGAACCACGGTTTTATTTGAGATGCCCATTGGGAGCTTAGCAGGGTCACCGCCAACAAACCATCCTTCTCAAACGATCTGTTTTAATTGTTTGATAGTTTAGGGCTCATGTATTAAGGCTCATAATTAGGCCCAAAATAGTACGGTCCCAGCTGCAATATCCAGTAATAAACAACAGGCACCTGATATCACTCTCAATCTCCCCTCTTGTCGTAACAACCATCCTGCTTTGGTAGCCGCTGCAAAAGCGTCAGAATACAGCTTGCATTTCTTCCCATGCTCGCCGAGGCACACCCGGTGCATGGACACGTAGGCTTCCGCAGGTGAGGGCTGCACAAAAGCGTACTTTGGACAGCCAATGCTCTATATGAGCTCCGCGTGACCCAGCAGATTCCCGAACCAATTTTTGATGGCCGCTACCATGTGGGTGACAGCGTGTTGTAGCCAGGGCCAACATGCCGACACCAGCTGAGCCAAGTGCTCAGCGACCCAATATATTCCGTAGCATGCTGCAATGATTATCATCATGGCCCAGAAGAACCCAAAGACCTTGATCCAGTCTGTCGACCGTCTTTGTGAGTACCTTGGGGAAGTATTCCGTTCCCAAATTTGCCTTGTGAGGGCTGGCCGCGGAGGATTCGCAGGCTGAGGAGAAGGCAACAAAGGTGTTCGTTCATTGTACCGCACCGGCCGTGTGATACTCGTCTGAGAATACGAAAAAGATCTCTGCACGTACTCCGGCGATGATATCCCGCCGTAAAGAGACCGTTCCGGAATATCGTACCGCGACCGCGGAGCCCTTGTTGCAATTTGCGAGGGAGGCATTACTAAAGTCAAATCGCCAATAGCAATACTGCGAGGCAACTGATCGGGAACTGAATACTGAGCGTGCTGGATGAGCTGACGGTATGAATTGTCTGAGAGATACGGGCTCCGGAGCCGGTGGGATACATAGGGCCGTAGTGCCTTCAGTTTGGCTCTGAGAACCTTTCTGATGTGTATGTACGAGTCTTTAGTCAGCCTATCTTCTGCTTCACACAGCTCGAGCAATATCTTGTTGTCGGGATGAGGAGCACAGGGCTTGATCGGCAGGTAACGGCCTCTGGCTTTCTTTTCGGTGGGAAATTTGTCCAGGAGGCTGGTTCCTCCAAACGAAGTCAACTGTTGGCGCCATGAGTTAACAAGACCGGCTTCCCAGCCCAGGACGAAGCACAACTTGCCGAAAAAAAGTCGACCTCGCCGGCATTCAGCATGGGCGATAGAACAACGACAGGGTGGTTGTAAACGCCGTTCTCGAAGCCCAAATCCATGATTTCCTTTGTCGGCAGCCACATGATGCGTCCCATCAGCTTGGGAGAAGACGGACTGCCCCCGGCGGCACTATGCCTCCGGGGAATGTGAGGGCCGAGCATGATAAACGCGTCTCACGCCGAGCGTCTATGTTTACTGCAGCACAATACGGCCGAGTTCAAAGATGCTGTAGCAGACGAAGCGTTTCCCATGTATTGCTACCCCGCTCTTTGGGCATTACGGACGGCTTGCATGATTGTGTAACCACAATTCAATATCGGCGACGATGTCATTGGATGGACTGCCGCACTGATACCTAACTGCCGTGTTCCAAATTAATTGCACTCACTCTTTAGCTTAGTTTGTAGCGGGACATGGCTCTTTGGAAACAGACATGGAATTTCCATCAGGTCTGTCGCGAAAATGGACAGACGGGCGCATCCATGCACCGAGAGCCCGGTCAGGGAACCAGAATAAGTGTCAACGGATAAGCAACCCAGGTCATTGAATGCGTAATCTAACAGGGACTCGTCATCTAGGAATTCCGGCTAGACTAGCTAGATAAAGAGATTCAATTATGGCCTTTTCTATTGAAAGGCGGCCTTTTCGATGTCTTCCGATTTTAACTAAAAAAAAGGGGGCTTGGCTTCAATGCCCTCGATAGATGGATTCAGTCATGGACCAAGTGCGCATTCAATGCGATCCATAGCTTTCAGTCGTGATAATAAGGCTGCACGAGGGGTGTGACAAGAGCTTATATAAGGGCTTGGAACAATATTCATATTCAGCTAATAATTGGCTTTAATTTTAAAGATCCTTGAGTTTCTTAAGACCGCTGGTACTGGATGACCTTTATTTATACAAAAGCGGCGGTGAGCAAGCGAGCCTTGAGCCCGAGGCTTCAACTAGGTCTCGAGCCCTTGTGTAACTATCGTCAGGTTCAAGGGTCGGCCCGTGCCTTTACAACGTGACCTCCGTGTAACAAGGGATGCGGGATCGATTAGAAACAAAGTTTAAGGAATCCCATGCAGGAATAGAAACCAGTCGCTTCTGATGGGAACCGGCTCGGGATACTCGATTGCCTTCTGCGTACAGAGTTGGTACTATAGATGCTCGACTGGTTTCGATACACCGACATAATTTTTTGACAAATCGCTCTTGGCAGAGTTTCGCCGAGTATCCCAAGTCAAATGAATTATTTGTTTTTAATAATGACTTGTGCATGTGTATACGTCAGAATTCCGGTTATGAAAGTTTGTTGCATGTTTTGCTTGAGGCTTTAGTTTCTCCCCAGGAGCTGTTTGGCAAGGTTCTTAAGGATCGCAAGGGGTCAATTAGCAATTTACAATCGATAGAGGACCAAAAGAGGGCGACAATGCTAAGGTCCCTAGCCAGTTTATAGTTCATAAAATTTGATCCTTTAGCACCAAGCTGATACTAACGGCTACTTGTAGGGCGAAGGCTGGCAGAAATCCATGGACCGGCCTGGGGGATATTGCGGCAAAGTTGGAGAACACAAAATATGACGAGATGCGTCAGCTACTCGTCGAGCTCCAAGGACGAGTTGAAAACATGAGAAAGGACGCGAATGACAGGATGAATCAAACTGGTCCATGGTTGATAAGTTGGTTGATTGTTGTTGGTGTCACACGGATTAGGTCAAGTAAGGATTAGAAGCCCTTTATTACACAACAGGATCACGAGAACTATGGGGCGCACTAGGCACGGGCCGTTCCTTTCATGTGTATAAGATGGTCTTCCCTCTCCTCGAGGCTTGAGGAAACCGAGGACCTTTGACATCCTACGAGATTATCATTGAATGCTTCAAGCCCTTCATCGAGCCCTTGTCACAGTTGGCGGTACCCTCATGCTGACGAACTCGATTGCAGTATGAGCGACAAACATTCGGGGTAAGCTTTGGTTGTTGCACGAGATTCGATATTAGAGTTTCAGCTCGACCGGCCAATAGCGGGTGCCTCTCAATACTACTGGGCAACAGTGATATGAAACTTCAATATCCTATAGTGTGGGTAACTCTATTCAAACTCATCAGCAAAGACACGTTGACTTGATAGATAATGGTGGAAAAAGAACTTGTTGTCATTCTCTCATATTCCAATCTGACAACCTTTCTGCCGCGAACCCCGTGAGAGTTCAGCTAAGACGAGAATAAGGCTCTCCTCAGTTTGAACACGCGCATACTAAAGGGCGCGCCTATCGCACCTCCGAGGCCTTCAAAGCGCACCCGTACTCCACCGCACATAGCCATTTGACTATCGCCAAACCTCTCGAGTCCCCATGTATGCAATCCTTTTATGTCGTCAACTCCTACCATAGAGTAGCATTAACTCCTAGTTGTCGGATTACGCGTTGTAAATGAGCCAGCATGTCTCACAACTCACGGAAAGCCCCTGTCCGTGCCGCTCGTCTTACATGGTGTCGCGGTGGAATTTTAGTCAACATCTGTCCATTACCAATGACCCTGTGGTAGGCTATTTGTCCGTTGCCACTACCCTCCGAGCATAGATCTGAAAGGGCTACTCGATATACTCACTGCTCTGCTCTCCAATAATGAGCGTACCACTGGCCAAGAGTTGCAGATATCTAAAGAACCTCTCGACTACGTTTATCTTCCATCAACTCCAAGAGCCAGCAGCGTCGACGTCCCTCCGATACTCCACTCAACTCCACCATTAACTGGGCTTCGCTAGGTTTCGCTTATTTCGGCAACTGCCTTGTACGTAGAGTCTATTGTAACCTTACCCCGGAAATCCTTCCCCCCTTTCTTCCCCAACAAAGACCACAGGCAATATCAGAGAATATACAATAAATCACGCACAAATCTCCACCCCGAGCTTGTACCAGTGTCGGCCCTTTGAATATATAAAATTGCGATTTGTCGCTTGATAGTTTGCAATTTTTGTTTTTCAAACAGAAACCACCACATACCTAAAGATAGACACTTTACACATACATTATACATGAATTCTACACATCATTAAGACTTCGGTTAGCTGCGTCCTAGTATGTCGGCAGTGTTCTTTGCTCAGGAGTTCTGTGCCAATCGCCAACCTTGTGGCAGGCACTTCTCGCCATCACGGCCTCCTCTGCTCCACTTATAGGAGATGAGCAACTATCGGCCACCGGTTTGGCGAAGAAGTACTGCGCCAGTGGTGGGTACGGCGAATGTGTTGCACAGAGGTCGAGTTTGTGACCGATGAAAAGCCCCGAGTAAACTATGTAGCAGCAGTCCACGCTCTCTGACCTTGGACTGGGTGAAATATCAGACATGGCCCATTATAAAGGCGTCGTTTGCTTTTGCTATTAGGCACTAATATAACCAATGTGAATTGTACCCTCTCTTTTTTCGACTCTTGTGAAAGTTTTGGAACTACTCACGAGTCCATAAGATGTGTTTGTCGAGCTGTGTGTTGGCTTCTTTATGGATTAAGACCTGACATACTTGAGGGCAGCAGACTTTGGTCAACAACGGCCAACAAAATGTCTCTGTTTTGTAACAATGAAATGGCTCCTTCGGATGCTATAATACCCGGCGTGGACAGGTAGGTCGAAATCAAAGAGTTTGCCGCCTCCCACGAAACGCAGTAGTCACGCAGCCAAGCGTCTCTTTTGTACATCTCCTGCATACAAACGGCTTCAACTAACGTTGTGGTGAGTTGGACGTGAATTCAATATTTTACTGGGCTGAGAACCGACTCTGAGCAGAGCCTCGCCAAGCTTATTTGATAACGGGAGCTATTGGTGCTCCATCTTGGCTAACCGGCTTGGTTCCATGGGTCAAGCCATTCGTTACCATCGTCCGACTCCATGAGTTACGTCACAATGGCGGATTGTACTCCATAATTTGCTCCATACGGGACCAAACGAGCAGCTATGCGAGGGACGCGAAATGGGGTACATCGTGAAAAGTGTAATTCATCGATAACCAAAGACTCTACACAACGCCCTCGGATATCAAGGGTACAGCGCAAATCTTGAGCCCTGGTTTCTTGAGACTCGGCTGGAATCGGCAACATCAATACACACTGCGTCTTTGCTGGGCCGACTTCTCACAATTCATTCATGTCATTCCATCAAAGTGATTCTACGCCGTGCCATTTTGATATGCCGGATAGTCGGTATATCCGGCCGCAGGGTCAGGAAACGGCCCATAGAACTTGGATCGGTCGTAGGGCGCCAGGGGCAGACCATCGCGCAGTCTGGTGACGAGATCAGGATTGCTAATAAAATACCGCCCGTAGAGCAGCCCATCGTATCGTCCGCTTTCAATCAGGCCCCATGAGTTCTTGTCATCAAATCCGCCAGCAGAGAAGAATGGTGTGCTGCCCCAGATGGCCCTAAATGTCGACAGGTCTACATTGGGCAAACCCCAAGAGTCGAGAAACTTTTGCTTCTCCTCCTCTGAAAAGACCTGCTCGTATCGCGGCTCGACGAAGCTGACGTATGAAAGGCTCGGGTGTCGTCGCTTGAGCTCTTTGCAAAGGTGGCTCCATGTCTCGACTCTCTGTGAACCACGGGCTTGGTTGAACAGACCAAAGGGCGTCAGTCTAATGGCAAGGTTTTCCTCGCCAACCGTCTTTGCTAGCTCTCCCATCAAGTCGACGACGAACTTGCACCGCTTTTCTGGCGTTCCGCCGTATTCGTCCGTCCGCTTGTTAGCATTGGAGCTCAGAAACTGCTCTGGCAAGTAGCCATTGCCGCCATGGAGCTCTACGCCGTCGAACCCAATCTCCATGGCCGTTCTTGCCGAGGCGCAGAAGTCGCCGATGGTTCGCGCGATGTGATGCTGAGTGAGCTCAATCGGCGGGTGGTCGGCGAGTTTGACCTGGGCCGTGGTATGAGGCGGAGGATACGGGAAATACTCATTTGGGTCGTCCCACGGCACGCTCGACGGCGCGACAATGGGTGTGCCGGTCAACTGGGGAATATTGGCCCGGCCCGAGTGCCAGAGTTGCGCGTAGATGTAGGCCCCTTTGGCATGGACGGCGTCGACTACCCTCTTCCATCCTTCGGCCTGCTCTTTGAGAAACAGCCCAGGGACGCCGGGCATGGCATTTCCCTACAAGCCAAGTTAGGTTGTCATTCGGCGAATCAGGTACTGCGTTATCCGGGAGTATCACCTCGAGTGAGGGCGGCAGGCCTTCCGAAATTATCAACCCACCCACGGTGGCTCGCTGGGAATAGTAGTCAACGACATGCTCGTTTGGGACCCAGACACGGTTCGGTTTCTCGGGTGTCGAATCGAGAAGGGGAGTTCCCCGGTTGCGAGTGAGGGGTGCGTGAACAACCCGGTGCTTTAATTCAATCTTGCCATTTGCAATCTTCAAAGGCTTGAACAGCTCTGAATCCCAGTGAGTGTTGACGAGTTTGCCCATCTTGTTGATCCGAGAAATAAACGGCAGCCCTGCGGATTCTCTGGAGGTTGCCAGGGAGTTGGCTTGAAATAGGGGGAGCACATTGCGTGATATATGACATTTGACCTCTTTTCATGCAGGCAAAGTGCTAGCTCTGACCAAACGAATAGCCTATAGTCTGCCGCAGACTGTATCAGCAGTGCAAAACTGCCAGAACTTCAAGGCAACTATCTCTGGTGGACTCAATCCAAAGCACCCGACCCAGTTTTGCGCCGGGGCAATGAGGCGCTAAACAAAGGGCTGATGGTTAGAAACCAATGGGAAGGCATTTTCAATTTGCAATCTCTACCATCCATGTCGGCATCCGTTGTCCAGACGAGCGGTGCGCGGGCACTAAACAGCCATTCATGGGGACATATCAGGGAATGAGGTGAAACGTGTCCGCATCATATCCATAACGAAACCAAACTCCCCACCCTATGCCATTCTAGCTGGGCGTCGGGGAAGTCTCGTGTTTGCAGTTACTTTGTGGTCCCAAGTCGTCTTCAACCCCCGATTTCATGGAGCATGTGTGTCGGCTCCGACGGTGTCGTGGACTTTTTTTTTTTTATTTTTTATTTTTTTAACCGCTAGTGGGAAAGTCGCGCAAGTGGATCAAAGTTTAGCTTTGATGTTGCCATGGAAAGTTCATTTCAACTTTTCGAGCAGATGAGTCTTCTGCCCTCTCTGACCAGGGGAGAGTCGCATGTTCCAGTCTGCCTCGGTGAACCTTCACCGGAGAACCGGCACATGTAGCCTGCGCAATGAATGGCAGTTTCTTTTACGTTTGCCCCTGCCTTAAGAGCAGGGGTTGGCGTGTCTTCACCAAGCATCGTGGCCGGAAAGCATGAAAGGAGGTGGGCCACGGCACCTGCGATAATGCAGCATAAACATGGGGGGGGGAGGGATATACTACTCTCATACACGCCGTACGATATTAGCCGAATGAAGCTTGTAGCGACCACGTTTCTGGAAGCGGGTTTCGTGTTGAGCACTAGGGGCGGCAAACGTTCCGCGACTGCTATATGAATTCCCCGGCGTGGCCTCAAATTTCTGCCTGGAGGGCAAGAAACATTTCATCCTGTCTTGCGATAATCTGGGGGATCATGCGACTTCAGTTGTTGCCCCCCGAAACTGCACTCACACGCCTTGGTCGAACCAAGGATCGTGTGCCTTCTGCGACCTATTCATGAACTCCGGCGTTCAAAGACGTTTCGCCAAACATCCCACCATTCTTCGACCAAAGACGCTAAAGCAAATCCTTCGCAACATTATTTCGTCCAGACATTGGCCAAAGTTCAAACCCCTCGGGCGGGCAAAAATGAGCTATCCCGGCGCAGCTCCGCCGCCACCGGGCGCAACGGCCGACCTCGACAATCCTCAAGACGTGTTGAGAACAGTCAACTATGTCACGCAAGCCTTGACCCTCATTTTCACGACGGTCTTTGTCCTGGCTCGCTTGTATGCCAAATCGAGGATACTGGGTGGAGGCGTCACGATGGATGACTGTAAGTGTATAGCCTCCGTGTGACAATCACGACCACACGCTGACCCTCGTCGGACAGATGCAACGTACATCGCATACGTTAGTACGGAAAGAGCCCCCCGTGCAACCTCGATCACTCATACATGTACCTAGGCATTGATGGTGGGGTATTGCATCACCGGCGTGTTCGGTAAGTAGCCATGTAAAGAGCGAGATTCGGACCAAAGGCTAAGACAACCTCGCAGCGTCGATGCACGGCGGCGGGCTAAACCAGTGGGAAGTGCGCAGGGAAGACATTCAGCCCTTCTTTCAGGTGCGACGAAAAGCCTCAGAAACCACCCGCTATTGACTTTTCCTGACACCCAAGCAGTCCGGCTATGCAGCTACCCTTTTCTATGCCCCCATGACGTTGGCAGTCAAGCTGGCCTTGCTCGTCATCATCATCAGAGTCTTCGGCACGGTTCACAAGAAGACCTTGATAGGCGTATATGTTCTCATCGGGATGCTCGTTGCCTACTACGGCTCCGGCTTCTTCATCAAACTCTTCATCTGCCGGCCGATATCCGCGTACTGGAGAGGGGAGCGGGACAAATGCCTCAACCAATCCGCCATTATTACCTCCGACGCAATCATCAGCGTCATTAGCGATTTGACCATCCTTCTACTGCCCACGCCGCTCACCTGGTCTCTTCAACTGCCAAGGAGAAAGAGGCTACGCGTCAGCGGCATCCTTTGCGCGGGGGGCATCGCCACAGCCTTCGGTATATATCGCTTAATACTGATTGTGACTGAGCGCAACAGCGCCAATCAAACGATTGTGTTTGTCAAAGTTATTTTGTCTGGGTGAGCAGAGAAATCTAACGCCTTTTGCAAATTTCGCTGCGCTGACTTGATTCGCAGCAACGCCGAGGTTGGCATTGGACTAATTTGTGCTTGTTTACCGGCCGTGTCGGCACTCTACATTCAAAAGACCCGGGGTTCATCCTATGTGAAACAAAGCGGTTACGGACGGGCCAGCTCCAACAACCCGCAGTCGCACAATAACGAAATTATGCTCACGAGATCCTTTCATGTCGATACCTCGAGTGTGAATTATGAGTCGCAAAACATGGGAAACGATGAATCAGCATTGGTTTCGAAACATCAGTTAAGCCACAAGGCTAGTCAGTCTGACTCCCTGTACTAAGTTCCCAAGTAGGAATAGGCCATGCTCTTGGTAGAGCTCTAGAGCTGATTCTAGAGAGGCGGATTCGAAGATTTGGAAGAGCCGATGCTCTAGCGGTATGCCTGATATCCGCATACAAGATCTTATGATAGTAATATATAGTATTAGACAGCACAGCACCAACATGAACCGGGAATGTCATCTACCTGATGACGCTTCGGTAATAGCGGTATTGTTTTTAGATAAATTCCAAGTCTTGCTCCTTCAAGCAGTAGCTGCAAAGGCTATCTCATTCCAATACAGACTTGACCATTGACACTCAGGAATTTGGCATATACGTAGGAGGCCACAGAGAGAGAAGAGCCAAGAGGGCACACTTATAAGCTGGATATCGGGGTTGCTCGGCCATGGAGCGGTATCACTAGATCTTTTTTGCTCCATGGCTCCGCGGCCAAACCCGATAACCACTCCGACAGTGCATCTACAGCAGTTTCCAACCACGGAAAAATGGGCTCAACAAACGCTGTTGGTACACTCACGAGCGTAACAATAGGAAATGGGAGTCATTTTAAGCAAAGACCCCAAGGTTGAGAAGCGTCTGATACTGACGTAAAGAATCGTGCGACAAAGCTTGCTGAGTTACAACACAACTTCCTTCGCATTTTCTTTGCCCATGTTGACTGATTTGTTGCGGCGAAATTGAGCTCGTGTGTGTCGTTTATCTGGGTGCGGTATGCTTGAACTGGTCGAGGCGGGAGGTAACGACCAAAGGCTCGCCTCATATGTATTGCTCCGGCTGCCTGGACGACGAGCCACCTGATGACTTTTAGCGACCCAATATTCTTGTCATCTTCTGCTTTTCAGCTGGGCGTCCATTTTTCTTGGAAACCGTGAAGAAGGGGTCACATTCCGCATCATCATGAGCGAACCATTCGGCGATGAACTCCGACTGCGGGCGATGCTTGTATATCGCTTCATATGTGTATTAACGCGCGCCCAGACCCGAGGAAACTTTTCCGCAGGCCCTTCGACCATCAAGATATTGGTTTGAGCAGTCTCGGGATCACGCTGGGAGATGGTGCGGGCACACATTCACAACATGTCCATCAGGTTGATGGATAATAACAGTAACCCCGAGCCGTCGATGTCGTCTTCCTACATCGTAATCATTATAGCCAGCACAATCTTGCAATTTCACTCCAAAGCTAAAACCCAACGGAAACCGTGAGCCAGTTAGCCAACTCAACCAGCTAATGCAGCCCAAAATTCAAATATCCCAAATATATAATAGATCATAAATCTAAGCGTTTATTGAGATCCAATCATGCCAAAGGCCGTGTAGCTCAATGGCAGAGCGTCTGACTACGATTAACTACGAGTTAAGTTTCCTGTAATCAGAAGGTCGCAGGTTCGACCCCTGTCTCGGTCAATTTTTTGCGCTTTTCTGCCTCGCTTGTGTAGCATCTTGCCACTACATACCTATGTGAGCGTAATCTTTTTCCATTTGGTCTTAGGATGATTCCGCGATTGGGGTTGATTTTTAACCCTTATTTTTAATATAATGCAGTACAAGCGTCACTAATTTCAAGGCAGAGAGGGATGTTACCCGTCGTCCCACAAGTATTTGTCTCGGGATTCCCACCGCCTTGTACATAACCCTAACCCTGGGTATGGTTAATTACTACAGACAGCTCTACTACTCACCTTTTCTAGGCATTTTCGAGTTCTTCATAGGGATCTATGAATTATAAATTATTCACTGAACTCTTTATATTTTATGTATATAAATCAAGCTACCTGCTGAAATAGACTGAATTTTGCGTCGAAATATCAGGGTCAAGCTTTAGACCCCAATTCGAGGAATCACTCACATTCCTGGATTCCTGCAGTTTCCTACATGAAAGAATTGCAAAAGCCCTTTGATACTTTAGGAAGAGCCAGTGGTTGTTTTTTTCTGCTAGCTTATTGTCAGGTTTGTTTCGAATAAGCAATTTGGTCTCTACGCCCCTGAGTACTATACGTAATATAGCGCGAAGTCGAAGGAGCGAGTTCGGGAAGGCCAGCCAAGAGCCGATCAGTGGCGTCAATGGGCATGTGTGTGTTTTTCGAAGCGTGTGATCATACGCTGGTCCTGTTTTACTCATTCGGCCTGAGTCTTGGGTTTCGGTTGTTTCTTATTGCTGTCATTGCTGGGTGGATTTCTGTTGTATGCTCTGATGCGTGCTCCAACTCTCAACTACTCCAACACCATAAGAAGCATTGACTTGCGTTTTTCGCCATTCTTAAGGCTTCCTCCATGCCCAGCACTCATGAAATGGACATTGACTGACATGTTGCCGCGGCCCGTCATAGGATCGAGATTTGCATACCTTGGTCTTGCAGACTGCACTAGAATAACGCCGGTAACGGCCTACAGACGCTCATTCATATGCGTCTAATCATTTTTCTTCCGAATCACTTCGCAGCTTAGTCGGGGTATCTACTAAAATACCATTCACACGTAGCACGCTCAGAGGTCTTCATCCCACAGCATAAACGCAGAGCCCCCACTGCCAATGCCAACAGGAATAAGTGTAATAATCGCAGCCATCGGATTCCCCTCGGGCAGACGGATTTCCCTGAGACGTGCCATCGGTATCGTGCGTTACTGCAGCGTCAACCTTGTCTAAGAGAGTGTACATGACGGCATCGAGAGCGCACATTTGTTGCCCAGCACCGACGAGTCCTTCAAACCTGCGTTTACCTGTCCATAAAACCCGCAAGCTGTCCCTGGAAGCCCCCTGAAAAAAGTGTCTGACTCAGAGCATGCCAGGGCGGCAGCTGTCGCAGTCGCCTGCATGATGGAGTATATGGTATCAGTTATGTGAGGAGCCATCTTGATTGTCGAAACAAGCCAGCGTATATAGTACTCTTTGAAAGAAGACCCGTTCAAATCGCAGCCTCTTGCTGGCTCCCAGGCAGGCTTGAAGATGACGCCGTCCTTGACAAATTCTTTGAGCGAGTGCTTGACAAGACCGTCCGTCCGAGTTTTCCAAACATCGCTCTTGGTCAAGTTGTACATGACGGCCGCGCCTTGAAGAAAAATACCCGCATTGTAAGACCATTGTGTGTCGGTGCGGTTGACGCATTTCCCACCTCCATGGTCAATATGTATGCCATCCAAAACGGCGAATACTTTTGTAACAAGGCCGGCTTTCTGCTCCCATTTGGATATTGTAGTCGCCCAGTCGGCGTAGGTACTGTTGCCGGTGTATCTCGCCAGTCGGGAGGCAATATTGAAGAAGCAGCCGTTCGAGATGGAGTTTTTGTAGTTGTAGCCCGCGTTAAAAGTAAATATCTGCCAATGCAGGCCCCCGTCACAGTTCTCCTTGTCCCAACGGGCAACATAATGATTAAAGACGGTCTGGGTCAGCTCGAGCCACCCGGGTTTAACCGGCGGCGGATCCGGATACTTGTTCTCGGCGGCACTCTTTGATGTCATTGGCCCAAAGCCTTGATCATGGCTGCCCTCGGTTCTTGTTTGGTTGATTGGCATAAAATCGCGGGTTGGGCTTCCTTGATGGATCATGGCCTGACTCGTGGCCGCGTTATAGGATGTGTCTCCCGTCATGTACCAATAATCAATCATTGCCCAAACATGGCTCCTGCCCCCCACCCTGCGAGTGGTTAGATTTTCCCAAGGAGTCAAGTTGATGCTGGTAGAGACACTTGCAGTAACACTGGGAAGGTGGGTTCCCCGGCGTATTTCCCGTGTTATTTCCGGTGTAGTACTTCATCAAGCCGTAGGCTATCTTCTAGCAGCCCATTTCTCCGATCCTGTTGGCATGCGGTTAAGAGATCCTGAGCCAAGACTAGCTGCTGCTTGGCAAAGACATATCCTCATCACGCAGTGTCACAAAAAGACCCGCGGTTTGGGCGCACAGAAAAACAAAAAGCAGGCTTCTCATCAGGTTTTGCCTTGCAAAATCCGATCATGTGATTGTCTCTTGGTAATTCAACGAAACATGGCGTAGTAGTATACAAGAATACACTTAAAATTCAGAAACGGTTCAAGATGGAAGAATCGTGTCGTCTGAACACGCAACCATGCAAGTGGGAGACGTCAGTCCATTCATGACATGTCAGGGCCTTTGGCAGCTATTAACAGCCTGCAAGGGCTTTGGGGGGTCATTTCAGGAGATCAATGCCTCTCTTGTTACAGGTCGCACTGCCACCAGAACGGGAACCCGAACCACACGCGCAGTATTCTTAGGAGATGCATATCCACCTTGCAAATCTTCCCGACGGGCCATCACGGTGGATGTTGGGCTTGACTATTGAGTCATAGAAATGCTGGCCCACAGCCGAGTATCCCGAATGCTCGGCCAAGTGGTGAGCGTGCCTTCTTGGCTTTTGAAACGGGCTCTAAGTAGAATGCTGCCGTGAAAAACCATCTGTCAAACACAGCTCCAAGCCAGCATTCAGGGGAGTTAATGGCCAGGGGTTCTTGTACTGCCTTCTGACAGGATCTTATCTAACTGAACTGAATTCATCTAGCACGCCATTTCCCCGTAGCTATTGGACGAGGGAGACGGATGTGGGTTTTACTTGGCCCAAAGGAGAGCCTTTAAAGAGCCAAGATGGACAACGACCTACGTATGTATGTACGATTCAATCGTATCGTAATGTAGCCTCTGTTAATATAACAAACCGTCTCGACGTAATTTAAGTTTGAAAGGAACATGGAGTGCAATTTTACCAAAGCGCTGAGCCTACTTCCACGCGGAAATGACTGCTGTCGCCTTTTATTCAATGTGCAAGGTCTAAGGCTCAGTCACCGCTAATCCACCTCCACCCTCATCTTCTTATGATTTCCAGTAAGTTAGATATAACTCATTAACTTGAACTTGTTATTGGTAGCAACGGATGAGCCGAAAGACAGCCCATCTAGTCATGGTTCTCGAAAATGGCAATTCGTTTTTCAAAGTGATAGTTTGATCATCAAAATAGTGAAACACTGCCATGACATAGAACCATCAAGTACTACTTTCCCTCGCATGTCACTATATCAGCTAGCGTGGATGTGATGTTGGCAGGCTTGAGTAAATTGGAACTTGGGTGTGCTAAGACGAGGGGCCGTCACAGCTGGCTTCAGGATAACACAGCAACGACATAGATCAAGCGGTTGCCCCAGTTGCTTGCTGGGGTCTGAAAGAAGCCTACTACCAAAGCATCCTAATAATATACCCGGTGCTCGGTTAGTCGGAATAACAGCGCATCCTTTCTATTGACGTCAACCTCTGCGCCTCTCAACTCACATAGCAATGCCCAACTATGTACTCGCAGGCTCGCCCATAATTACCCCGCTGCGAATAAATGCCTCATCTTGATCCTTGGCTTGGTTACCGTCGACTTCACTGCGTCGGGACCCGCGCCTCAGTTTCTCACAAATGGTCTCTGGCAGATGCCAAGAGTGGGCGAACAACCATTTCCGCACCAAGAGTCTCCAAAATGAGGCCGCAAACGTCCATTTAGAGCCAACTACAAGCTCATTAATTAATAGGGTATCCGCCTGTCTAGGGCCATAGTCGGTGGATTCTTAAAGCACCAAGTATCGGCGAGATTATTACGACAATACTGGTCAAATATGGGTCAGCCCCTTTCGGTATCAAACGGTGGCATGTGACGAGTCACTACAAATTCCACGATCCTGCCGAGCCTAAGGACTACCAAAAGAAAACCTCTACCGAGATTCAAGCCATCAACATAGTAGTACATGATCAACGTACTGAGCCGATGACACTCCATGGACAGCTGGGTGGCATTAGGGGTGACGACACGAGTAGTTTAATTTCTCAGGCAACAGTCGCCCTCCCTGTATATTCTCTAGACCTTTTGCATTAAAACCCGGGAGAACACCCGGCGTTATACATCATCTTCTGGCATTTTCAGTCCAATAGGTTTAGCGCTTCGGCTGCCGTCAGCCGCTCAGAGGGTAGAAAGCGCATCAACCCGCGAATAATAGGCAAAAGTGGCATCAGTTTTGGCTCCTCTACCGTTTATTGAAACCTTGAATCTAGCCTCGGTGTCTGATTCAGAAGTTTGTCAACCAAGGGGCGCGAGGCACTCTTTCTCATACATTCCCATTCTTCCTGCCACTGCTGCGGCAGCTCTTCCGCAAACCCAATCATCTGCGCAATCAGCACAGAGTCATCGCCAAGATACTGGAATGGTTGGGCTGCGAATAAGAGTGTATATATCTGCAAGGCAGTAAGCACATAAGCACAGGTAATCAGCATGATCGGTTTGGAGGGAAAACTTGCTATCCTGCCATGTTCAAATGATTCTCCCCAGTCGATCAAACGAATGCCCCCTTCGTCTTCATCGACCCATTCATCCCAACCAAACTACACACCAACTGCTTTGGCATGCTGGGGCTTATGGGGCTGTCATCGATGTGAACTAGGGCGGCTGTTTTCGGGTGTCCAATGATGTCTAGAAGCGCGTTTCCGATAGCTGGTGCAGTAGTGAGGCAGTGAAAACGACATTGGCACCGCTCAAGTCTGAGACGTATTTAGCTCTGGCATGGTTGATAGATAGGCACGATACTTACCCCCATGCGCGTAACCGGCTTCATGAAGAGAAGAGATGGCCTGGAGGAGCTGTTTTGTTACATGAAGTATGACTTGGACGTCCAATCGTTCCCCTCCCGCGTGGTAATCGGCGACGACGCGATCGACCGATGGCCCGAGAAGCTCCGTCACGACACATTGGTGAGATCCGTTGGGCCCCTTGTGAACAAAAGAATCCAGAAATGGGACAAAATGGTCAGAGGCGCAGTTTTGACGAATCGATTGTAGATTTACGAGCTCGGCAAAAGGACGGAGCGTATCGGCTTTCTCGATCTTCAGAGCCACCCAAGTTTGGAGACTTGCGAAATTAGCAGTGTGGTAAATCAGTCTTTGCTCTGAACTAGCTTACAAAGTATCTCTAGCGAGCCAAACGGTAGAAAACCCTCCCCATCCTAGTTTGTGAACAACTTTATACCGCTTGTTTTTGAAGGTGTCTCCTAAGCATACAGGATGGTAGCCGCCCGGACGATACGACAATATTCGTTCTTGATCGTGCAGTAGATTTGACCTTGGTTCTGTAGTGAGCCGGTCCATGGCATCAGGCGTCGATGATGTGGAAGTGCCCAGGGCTGATTGAACCGGCCGAGGACCATTCGTGTCTGCAGAAAGACGGAAGTCAATCAAGTCTTGGCTACATGTGTTGCTTCGGGTCGAATGATTTTCCGCCTTGTCAGGGCCTGACAACGAGTGAACCATCAATCGGGCCTTGTATCTAGAGGCAAGCAGGTTGTAAGGTCTGGTTTAAATTAGAGGCTTACTAGCTGCGACCTCGAAAAGTATCCTCTCCGATATTCAACTATAAATAGGTCTCGGTTCTCTAGAAAGATAGATTCAGTCAAGGAGCAAGTCTACCTCCAATTCGGTCCGTAGCCCAACCGTGAGAAGGCCCCACAACGACTCCGTGCGTCGTTGTGCAACCCAACTGCTTTGACTGCAACTTCCTTCAATTTAAGAACCCCAGTGAATAGCTCCAAGTATTCGCACACCTCTGTGTGCGAGGAGAAGTGCCAAAGAGAATAGTAACGCAGCGTTGTGACAGCCTTACGACAAGGTCGACATCACGGCCACATGTCCACAGGTGTCAACTGGTGTCTTTAAACACACCGTCCTATATCGCGATATATGGCCCGATGTCACGAGTCTCAAATATGAAGCTTTACACCTACAAATATCTATTTATTAACTACAGTTTCTTATTAATTCAACTCCAATACTACACAAGAAGATATCCCCAATACCTAGCTCATAAGTTTGCCCTCTTGGACTCTGACAACTAGACTCCAAGTCCAAACGGCCGGCTCGACCGACAAAGCTCAGAGCCGAGTAGGAGAATGATGCCACAAAGATAACATTCTCTAATTGCTGTATAATTATTATATTCTGTTGAGAAAGGACAATTGACTGGAGAAGAATAATGTTGATACGGGTTCGCATTGTTGTTTACAGAAATGAAACAAACGACATCAAACAGCACTGTCAAAGTGGGCAACAATTCAATTAGATCTAAATGTAATACATTCACAGCGGCATACGCACAATTTGCCATGTAGTGCAATTTAGTCTAAGAAATGGAATCAGGTGCAGCCAAGTCATAATGCAAGAGTAGTATAAGGGTGGGATTTCAGACTGTAGTTGACACAACTTGAATTAATGGCATTTAGGGAAAGCCTTCTTGAAGCAATCTAAAAAACCTTGACCCCGTCAGAGCGACGCTTGACAAGGCCAGGCAGGACCTTGCCACTACCCATCTTCCACTTGGGCAGTTCCTCAGAGGCAACAGTGTTGGCATTCTCGTCATTGTTAAGCCGTTTGACGAGACTCGAGGACTGGGCAGCCCTACAGCCGACATTGAACACCCGGGAGGTGTTACACGGTCAAAGCTCAACAACAAGAACAACGCCTAATAAAGGGGCATCGCCGATATAGGAACTACGTGATCACGCAGACTGAACACATGACCCGCTGGGGGCCTTGGGCACAGCTGTTCTTTTCATGTATATATAGTGGTTACTAGTCCCTTCCTTTCCCTTGGAGATCAAGGACATTTGACATCCTACAAGATTATCTTTGAATAGAGTCATTTCGCTCCAAGCCATTGATATCAAGCCCTTTTCATAGGAGGTCAGGACAGCCCACTGATTGTCGTTGAACTTAACCTTGCTGGCGTTGAGTACCTTGCCCAAGAATTTGGTGTAGTTGGGCAGGTCGTCGTTGAGAAGCTGGGTAGCCGTGGCCTTGGTCAGCGGGAACTTGTACTTGACCTCGGCGCAGTTCTTCTGTCACAGATGACCGTGGCCGACGGTGGGTAGGCCGATGGGATCGGGCTTGGGTCGATCGGCGAAGCCCTCCCAGCGGGTGATGAGGTCGGTACCAAACTTGTTGAGCGTCTTGCACAAATCGTCGGAAGTGGGAAGGTTGGAGCCGCCGCCGCATTTGCCGTGACGTAGCCAGAGGAGCCGGCCTTGACGTAGTAATCGGCGACGTAGCAGCCGTCTTGGGTCTTGTCCCAGATGGAGTTGCCGTTGACGGAGGGTCCCTTCTGTTTGGCAGGATATCTTGATGTTGTCTATACGTCTCCTTGACGGCGGAGCTGGTGTTGGGCTCGGCTCGGCAGTTGAGAGAGTCAGCGGTGACTGGGAAGGCTGTGACCAAAGTGGCGGTCATGGCCAGTATGTTGGCAACAACAAGGGTCTTCATGTTGAAAAAGTAGCGAAAAGGGTATAAAATAATGCTTGGTTGAAGTTGGAAAAGAAGAGAACTGATTGATTCAAAGATAATGACCGATTCAAAACCAACGCCTGATCGAGAATCTTCAGGATCTTTATAAGTTGCTCTCAAATATAAAAGTAGAAGACACTAGAGCAACAAAACAAAGGGTGAAATTGCAAGCATTCCCAATTCCGTCATAACTCAAGGCCAGGGAGACTTGCACGTTATGCCAACAAACCCTCATGCGGCCATCCAAGAGCCGCTCACAAGATAGCGGGTTAAAACGAAGCTATTATGTCTCTGGCACTCGCTCTCCGCGATGCAGAACCGAGTGTAAGTCCCGGCTGAAATCGACTTACATACATAGATACTTGGCCTGATTGCGGCTGAAATGGCCCCCTTCCACTCTGCTTAGTTTCCAGGCGTACTTCAATTGGCATCATCTAAATCAGCAGGGAACCCTCTAGATGGGACAAGGCCAAACTCCATTAGTAGGTTGTTTCTAATTTTAACCCACTCAGCACACAAGGGCGGATGAGCCTTTCCTGAACTGAGTATGCTGCGCGTAGCAAGAAAGGTGCGCCATAACGGCAAACAGCAGATGCAGTCTAAGAGATCTAGACGGAGCAGGAGTTGAGTTTGGCCGACTTAATTGTTGCTTACGGGCGAGTTGTGCTTGGCAGTATGATACGTGTAGCTCAAGCAGCGATATTGGCGAGCCCTTTCCACTTGGACAACCGAAGAGGCGATAGGATGCTTAGTGGTGTTTTGTGTGAGCACTAGTTGTTCTACTTAGAGAGGTCCATGGAAGCTGCCGTTCGAGATTGCTTGTGTAACTGTGCTGGTATTGCCCTGTGATCTTGTAAGATGGATGTGCAGTCGACTCAAATGTACCACTTTGTCGTGGATCATATAGCGAACCATGTGAAACTACTGTCGCTCATGGCTGTACCGTATCTCAACAGTCAGCTCGGGAATCAGCCAACATGAAAAAGTCGGTAATATTGACGAAAGACTCTCTCAGGAGGACTCCTGAATGCAGAATCTATTCCGCAGTCGCCTAGTGGTCGGAATCACATGAAGGGATCACATAAAGGGTCTGGTCTCCCTGCCTCCAGAAACATGGTCTGGATCGCATGATGCGTAATCATATCAAGCCTCACCACCAAGTTCAACGAGAGATTTGTCAGGCGCATAAAAATTGTCAATCTCATCGGACCAAGGGATACCATCTTGGGCTCCCACGCTACGAACCTAACAGCAGCAGCCTTATTAGCACGAATAACTGCGCTCTTGATGTCCCACGTCGCTATAGCCTTTTACCGCCGGTAATTCGAGGCGTCCCTATGTTGACGCAATCAAAAAGAAAGTGCACAAGAGCAATTAACAGGCGAAAAAGGAACGCACCCTGCTCCAGTAGTATCCTTGAGTTTGATGTCAAGTGCAGGACAATGACCACTCCCGTTTACATTGGCGTAGACTGCCACCTTGGCACCAAGTGGTAGCAACCACGTTGATTACACCACGGTTTAGAAATTCTTTGGCGATACTAGGCCAATTATTTTGAATAGAGTCGTCTTTGTCACGTCTTGACATGATTGCTGCCGCTGAATCATCCACGAGGAGATGCACCAGATATCGGTAGGAATGTCTGCTAGTTGGGGGTTGCGGGCACTGCGTTGAGACAAATCTCGATACTAGTCTTCGTGCTCTCAACCACTTCCTTTTCGATCTCCATCTGAGACACCGCCAGATCTGGCTGAATCTCGCCTCCACGTTGCTCTGCGCTGAAGAGATTCTTCAAGGTTGCTCTTACAAACCCCGGGTGAAGAGACAGCAGTTCTTGTGCGACGTGTCGTCGACCTTGACGAAATAGATGCTTGAGCGTGTGTTCGGAACTGTTATAATACCAGGAGCATCTACACCATTCTTGTTTAGTTGGACAACCAACTTCTCACCGTACCTATCCTTGGCGATGGCGCCAATCAATCATCTTGACCTGGATATTGCCTCGGTCCGAATCTAGGTCGCAACGGCCGAGCTGGCTCCTTTGCCCCCAAAGCCTCCGATAATCACGGTGGTTTTTGATGTCATTGCTGTTCGAACGGTGGAAGTTGATAGCCACACCGGCATCTATGAGGATGGTTGTGAGTGAGTCGTGGCTTGACAGCTGGTGCCAGCTGCACGGCCGTAGCTTGCGTGACGTTGCTGGCCTGCCTACTCTGGCATTGGCCTTGGGCATAAAATCTGCAGGTGGTCTGCTCAATGACTTGAAATGACTTGTGCGTACGGACAGTCAGGTTAGTCAGTGCTACTTGACTCTAGCCAGGTACCTAGGTAGTTATATGTAGTCAGGTGACTCTGCCCATTTCTCTTTGATAAGGCTGGTTGGATTTACTTTACGCCCACGAGGCTTCGGTTGCTAATTTTTAGTCTCAAGACAATTTTATGCAAACAGTCGGTGCCGCAAAGTCGAAGAAACCAGAGCCCCCGATACTTATTCCCTTGACAGTCGGCTCGTTGCCGCTACAGGTATTTTAATAAATGCAAGGTAAAAAGAAGCATGTATAAGCTAGCTACTTTATAGCACTGAATAAGAGCGGTCTGTTGGAGAGAATAAGGGGCGAAGAATTCATCATAGCCGGAGACACATCAGATGCAGCAACGACTTGTTGGATTAATTGGAGGCGTCATCTGTCCCGGCTTCGGGGCCGAGATTTCCCGTAGAGCATACTGAGCTAGAGAGAAGAGGGAGGGAAAAAAAAGATGGCCGTTTTGCAAACTATTGGTATGCCCACATCGGATAACTACAGCGTCCATTTTCGCGGACCAATCATCAAATTAACGGGTAAATTCGAACCGGGTGATGGTGCCCAAAACCCCCCAGCCGTTTTCGGATGGCCGTCTCCACCAAGTCTAAAAAGACGCACGAGGTTGGATCAGTGTAGACACTGGTTTGTCTCTTCCATGTTTTCTGGGGGCACGGAAAAAGGAGAGGGGGAAAAAGCCTACTTGTGATTCCGACTTGGAGATTCTTGCTCGCGCCAAGCTCGTGGCCCCGACGAATGCAACGCCGGCCATGACAGGGTGGTCCTCCTGCGCAGCATGATGACTGCGCGTGCAGATGCAATCTACCATGGCCATGGAAAGCCATTCGCCGTGCCTCGATCTGTCAGCCGCCTGGCCTGGTGGATGTGGATTTACCCAGGAAGCCGCTGGCAGTTGTCAGCTCTACGTAACTCAAGTACCTCGGTATGTATGCCCAGACGTGCGACATAGTGGCGGTTTTAATTTCGGGACCAAAAGCATACTTATAATCTGGATATCGGAGATGTTCAGCCAAGGGTCGGTATTGGCGGATCTTTTTGCTCCATGACTCACCAGTCAAACCCGATAACCGTCGTGGCCATTGAGCCATCGGAGACCCAGACACGTTTGAATACTTCCTAGGCTAATTTTGTGGCTCATTACAATGATTTTATCCGCATGGGGCTTGTTCTCCTCATTTCGGGTTTGCCGCTTCCATCTAGAACACCCCATATACTCGTCCAAACACATAGAGGCAGCTGGTACCACAACACCGATCCCGCGACACGACATCTTTGTAGTAGCAACAGATTGAATGCTGTACTCCAGGACTTTTACGCATCATTCATGCCAGTCAGTCACTTTGGCATGTTTAAGAGAGTTCACAGCAGGCACCTCTTTTGTATATATAACCCTTATTACATAATTTAGATTCCAAAGGAGTGTGTAGGGCGTTTCGTTTTAAACAATGAAACCTCTCAATGACAACAAAATGAAGAAGAAGGCGCTATAATGCTAAGCAATCTGGCATCGCTCGTGTTTGTTGACACTAGAGCACATCCTCATTTATTGTGATATACAATATCTAGCAAACTCTTCTTCCGATTCCAAGATGTACGGCATCGAGGAATAGGAGCGAGTCTTCGATGTACTCTAGTTCGATCCATTGCCTCACGTATCTCTTTCTCTGCCTTGTGAGCATGGGTGTCAAAGTCCCCGACATCCTCAACACCCTCATAAACCCACTTCATCGCCTGCCAGACACGAAACAGATACTGAATAACTTGGAAATCACTCTTGAAATGCCATGGTGTTGCTGTTCTCATATAGTCCATGACGTGATTGGCCTTCTCGTGGCGGACTTTTCCAAACAAAATCGATCCAGCTGGTCCTATGATGTACGGCGGTTCATCACGCCACGTCTCGGCGTGCTTCAGGTCATGGCCATCATCAAATACTTCCCAATAACACCATTGTTTCATTTTGTCGTTGTACATCGTAATAACCCAGTCGTATGTAGCCTCGTCGGTCTCGTCGTTCTCTTTCTCCTTGTCCGACAGCAAAGCAATAGCCCCGACATAGACAGTACCAGCCTCTGTGGACATGACGTTCTAGCTGCGAAGGGAGCCTGACAACCGATAGTATTAAGTGGTCAAGATTTTCAAAAGAATAGATCTGAGTGTGTTTTGCGATGTTGTGAGAATATGGATTCCTGAGCCGTGGTAAGATGATGGCGGCGGCGAAGGGGGATTTTATAGCCAAAGGCTCCCCATGGCGGGAGAATCATTGCTTGCATTGCCATGCTTCACTGGTGACATGTTCTCAAGGTGTGTATTTTGTGTTCTGTGTGGGATGAGGCTTGTGTTGATGTTGAGTATGTGTCGAGTGCTTTTTCGGTGGCCGTTGCGCAAATGTTGTGTCTTCACCACCCAACTCGGCAGAGAGCGCACCGAACAAACATGAAGAAGAAAAGCTCATGTGCTTGAGTCACAGCATATCTATAGTCAAATGATCTCTTTAATCGACGGCAAGCTTCATTAAAAAATCTGGGTGACTAATGCTGTTTTCAGTTCAGTATTGAATCGCCTGATGTCTATCATTGTTGCCGCCAACTATCAAAGCCACGCTGGACATTCATGAATATGTCGGCCCTGCTGTGAGAGTCCAAGTATGCAAGCAGCCAGACTTTTTGTCCCCCTGAAACGCCAAACATGGATCCCAGTCAAAGACAATCTTCTGCAAGCCCATGCAATTCACCGGCTCCTTTGAAGGCAGTAGCTTCAGCTTATTCAGCCCAACAATGCTCCTGGCGACTGATACATGGGCACCCGGGTGCCCAAATAGACTAGCGCACCCAGGTGCCCAAATTATGTCAGCACTCCTCTAGCGCTGGGACAGACCCGCAAGACCCGGCTGGAAGATCATTTCAACTAGTTACTCTCTCCAGTTTAATCTACAACTTGACAACAATGCAATCCTCCGTCGCGCTATTCGCTGAGTGCAAAGCTTGTTGCTCATTACTGTCTACCTCTATTCTCTTCCATATTTCTTTCATTCCTCTTCTCTTGTTAGCCAAAGGATGATCACCCATCTCCCGAGCGACCTGGGCTTCAATCCGCTCATCTTCCTGGTTGCTCCAGTCTAGATACGCCATCATTTCCTCTTTCGTCCATTCTCTGGACCCTGTCGCAGTGACGCGATGCTTCGACATTTGTTTGTAGTCCAAGCACCACTCGTAACTCCGCTTGTCGTATCTTTGTGGGAGCCCCATCGCTTTGCGATATTGCTGGTTGGTCTTGATGCTGCCAGCAGGTTGCGCAGCGTACCACGCATTTCTAGCAGCTACATATCTCTCATAAATGGCACCCGGGGAATCGTACCGCGGCTCTTCCAAGGTGACACCAGACAAAGACTGGACTTGCTCAACCGTTGGCCCTTCAACGGTCAACATTGGCGGACTGCCGGGCGCGTTGTTTGATGTGGCAAGCGACCCCAAGTCAGTCGACGTATTAAATCTCATGAGAGGAGATGAACGGATGGGTGGCATGCGTGCTGCAAAGGAAGAGGGTTGATCAATCTCTGCCAAGGCATCCGCCACTGCATTTGAACATTGCGACTGCTGGGTCGTTGGCACGATTTCCGGGGGGGCCTTAGAGACACCCGCAGGAGCCATTTCCGCCGTGGCACCTGAAAATGTGACTGAACTTCGAGCTTCCGGCAGAGGTACTACCGGCGACCCCTTGAACTTCAGCGGACAGGACCTCGAGGTCATAATGTGGCCTACCACGTGGCATGCGCTGCAAGTGGGAGCCTTTCTGTTACCCTGGATTCTCTCGAAACCGGATGGTTCGCGTCTTGTGCTCGTTAAGGGTTGAGTCCTATTTAGTTGGTTTGCAGCCCGGCGAGGTTCCAGAACAGGTTTTGGCAGTGCCACCCCTCGCTTTAAGTGCCAATGTGGGTGAAAATGCTCTAACAGAAGACCCTGAGCTTCTTCTTCCAGCTTCTCGAGGGTGTGGGAGCACGGCAACCCATGTGACGAAGTGAAAGTCTGACTACATAGAATCTGACGTGGCTCTTGTAGACATAACTGCCGTTGCCCCTGGACTTTGCGCAAAGCATCATGCGAAACCCTACCTCGTACTGCTTCGAACATGAGCCCGGATACATCTAGAGGTGTGCGTAACTGTTGCGAAGCTCGAATATGTTTAAGTTCCTTGAGTTGGTTTGCGATGGCATGCTTCATGGCTTGCCAAACGTCGAAAAGGTCCAAATTCGATTTCTTAATGTGTGCTTTCATCAGTGAATGGATACCCTCGGCCCTGGGAACGTTCCATTAGCGTCTTGTCAATTGCATATAGTATAAGCCACCTGCCTCGAGGTGGCCACATTGCCGAAATGCAAGTGCATATCCACCCATGCTTTAATGATCATCTCTTTGTACGGCTCGAGCCAATACATCTTGATATACCCTACACACTCTGGATATTTTTCGCCATACTTCAGTTCAAACTTGGCCAGGCGCTCGTCAAATATCTTTTCACTTGGTGAAGCAACAATCGAGTGCCAGGAGGTGTAGAATTCTTCCCATGTGTCATTTTCTGCCCGCTCTGAGGTTTCGTTTTCTTTCTGCACAAAAAAGGGCCGGCAGCGCTGGAGGACCGCTTTGTTGACATGCCAGAGGCAGAGGAGCGCTTTGGTCGTTGGAAACCAATGTGCAGCAGCGTTCATTGCAGCTAGGCATCGATCAGTCAAGACAACTGACGGAAGTTCACGCTGGTAAAGTGACCTGAGATGTTGTAACGCCCAAGAGTAATCCTCTTCCGATTCACCGGATAGAAATGCAAATGCGATACAGAACGACCGCTGGCTAGAATCTACTCCGACCATGTCGAGTAGCGGCATACCGTGTTTATTCGTCTTGTAGGTACAATCCAGCAATAATACGTCCGGGTTGCATTGTAAATACGCCACAGAGTCAGGATGGGCAAAGAAGATAGCCGTCAGTCGATTGTCTACATCCAAGCGGACGCGACACCAAAAGCCCTCGTTATCTAATTGGTCGACTAGGGCTTGAATGCTGCTCTGGCCTTCGCGAAGATCTCTCCTGGTTGCCGCAATCCGGTTGTATATATCCCGCTGAGTTGCAAGTGTTTCTGAGTGGTTATGGAGGTAGGTCCTTATTTCTCGAGGGGCAGTTCCAGACTTCACGAGTTTGGAGACGATCGCCGCATCTTTTCCCACAAGCTTGCGGTGGGCAGGGTGTGCAGAAGGATCATCGCTGGGCGCGTGATTATGTTTAGCACATTCGATGTCTGGTCGATGGCTCAAGACCCATGTACTACCATCTAGCGATTGCTTGGCTAGAACTGAAAACTTGCAGCCAGTTCTTCGGCTCGAAGTGCGTCGCACTCGATCAGTAGAAGGGCTTGGAGGAGGTTTATTCCTATCACAAGCGAATATTACTCTGACTCTGCCATTTGGTGTCTTGAGGGATTTCCCTGTTGTAAATGCGTACCCTCGAGGTTTCGCCCAAGAATTGATAGCATCAAGTAAGGACTCGCGTGATTCATATGTGCCTTCGGGTGGAAGAACGTCGTCAGGGAATGCTGCCTGATCCATGTTTCATCAATCTGATTGGCGCTGCAATGTGCAGTGGCTGCAGGAACATGCTGGGGCACAGGTTCTGTCCCAGCGCTAGAGGAGTGCTGACATAATTTGGGCACCTGGGTGCGCTAGTCTATTTGGGCACCCGGGTGCCCATGTATCAGTCGCCAATGCTCCTTCTCCAGCAGTCAGCACTCCTAGCTCGTAGCTGCCTAAACCTCCTGTTCGTTCCGCAAGTCTAGGCAAAGGGCGATGACCGCGCCCTGTCCAGCAACTCTTCATCCAACGTTCGCTAGGGTGGTGTTGTCGCAGGCCGTTGTTCGGTGGCCAACCGGCATCGGCGCCGACTGGACCAACGGCGCCGGGCGGAAATTACGTCAGCCTCCATCCCACCACGCGTCCATCATCATCCGCCAAACCGCCTCGATTCAACCTCGCCTCACGCTCAGCCCGCAGACTCGGCAACCCAACAACCACCACGCCCCTCTCACCACCGGCACCATGGCCCAATCCACCGCCCACCGGCGCCTCCTCCAAGAATACCGCGCCCTCACAAACAGCCCGCCCGAAGGCATCACCGCCGGCCCCGTCTCCGAGGACGACCTCCTCCACTGGGAATGCCTCATCCAAGGCCCCGAGGGCACGCCCTTTGAAGGCGGCGTCTTCCCCGCCGAGCTGAAATTCCCCAAGGACTACCCGCTTGCGCCGCCCACCATGAAGTTCCTGGCCGACATGTGGCACCCCAACGGTACCCGAACTTCCCACGCCGCCAGCCCTCGCTGGCACCGAGTTGCTAACAAGCAGCAGTATACCCGAGCGGCCTGGTCTGCATCTCCATCCTCCACCCGCCCGGCGACGACCCGAACCACTACGAACACGCCTCTGAGCGCTGGTCCCCGATCCAGTCCGTCGAAAAGATCCTCATATCCGTCATGAGCATGCTTGCCGAGCCCAACGACGAAAGTCCTGCCAATGTGGAAGCCGCCAAGATGTGGCGCGAGCGGCGAGCAGACTACGAGAAGAAGGTTCGCGATGGTGTTAGACGCATGCTGGGTTTATAGAAGAACACTACGTCCATACAAGGAGGCAAGATGCCTTATCATGCGGGAATGTGTACATGTGGCATACCACGCTGTGTTTTTTTCTTCTTCTTCTTCTTTAGAGCGACAATTGCGACGACGTCTTTCTTCAGCTGCCGCTCCAGCAAGGAGCGACACGAATAGTAATTTTTTCATAAAAAAAAAATAAATAAATAAAAACATTACTCATAGTCTATCATATGTCTCATCATGCTCTCTACTTCAAAGTCCGTTCTCCGCCTTGAACTTATCCCAGCTTTCGTTCAGGGTAGCAAATACCATGGCAGCAATAAGCCGGGCCTCTGTGCTCGCGGTCTGGGGTAGCTATGGCACCATTAGCAACTCTCTATTAAGGCCTGCCGTCGACCAAAGAGAAGAAAAAAAAGAGGACCGAGAGTTTACCTTGTCCGGATGAGTCTTGGCAATGGCCTTCATGTACGAGATCTTGACCTTGTTGGCCACGACCAACTCGTGCAAGCCTACTTTCTTCCATCCGCTATTCTCCCAGAGCACCTGGTCTAAACTGGCTATGAGAGCTCGCAAGTTGTCTCTCTTGCCGTCCCTCCACGCTCCCACTCTAGCATCAACTTTATCTGCGAGCGCAAACTTTTCATCGTCCTCCCTAGCCGCTGCTGCATTGGCCTCACGTAGCTTGGTAACTGCCTCGGAACTGTTTCCCGAGGACAAGGCCGCCGTCGCAGAGGGTTTGGGTCTCGGCTTCGCTGCTGGTTTTGGCGGCGGTGCTTTGGGCCTCGGCGCGGCAATGTCTTTACACCGCTGGCGACCTTTGGTGGCTGTCACTCCGCCTACACCTGTTGCAACACATTGCTCCCACACATTAAGCGCATCGGCCCATTTCTCCATTTGTTCCAAGGCCTCAGCTTTTCGTGTAAGTGCCTTGCCGTACAGATCCTTCATGTTTCTAGTCTCTTCCTTGCCATCTTCCCCTTGGACGGCAATGCTTTCACCTTGGCCATTTTCGGGACCAATGAGTTTCAACGCCTCATCAGCATCTTTGACGGCTTGTTTCGTGTCCCCAGTCTTGATGGCCGTCAGCGCACGGTTCGTGAGAAGGATAATCATTAATGGATGCCCATCCGGGATGGCAGAAATGGAATTAGAGTATGATGAATGAGCCATGCTATAGTCTCCTCGCTTGAAATGGGCAGATCCTTCCAGCCGGTGCTTGGTGGACGATTGAAGAGCTGCTGCGCCAATAAGAGGGGCTTGTCGAGCAGGCTTTGGGGCGGCCCTATGTGAGGCCAGAGGCGTTCCCTGTGACTGCTTCATGGATGGCGGGGTTTGGCGTTGCTCCGGACGTTGGGGGGACGGCTGCGACGGCTTTGGCGCCTCGGTGTTGAAGAGCAAATTTGGTTCATCATCTGGTTGTTTTGGTTGTCCTGCCGGCGCAGGGGTAGGCTTCTTTCTTCTGTTTGCGCTGACAAAGAAGCTGTCATCATCGTCCGTGTTTATTCTATTTAGCCTTGATCTAGCGTCAGACACTGGAGGCGACGAAGTCTGCTGCCACCGGGGCGCGGGACTATTTCGACTCTGGTTTCCAGACGATGTTGCGGACGGCGATGATGTTCGCGACTGCTGCAAGCCTAGTCGACGGTCCGCTGCCGGCCGACTATTCGTTCTGCTTGGCCTTGTCCGGCCATCAGTTTCTAGGGCCATAGCTTCATCGGTGGCATCATGGCTGGCATGCCTTGCATCGTGCCCTCGCCCAGGTTGAGCGTCACGCATCCACTTTGGTTGGCTTGGATCGCCACCGTCTTGTTGAAAGTCCGCCACAGCTCGCTGCATCTTCTTCTGCCCAGATTTCCATAAAGAATTTGCAGTTTTGAAGAGACTGCTGCCCACAGCAGCCGCAGACTTGGTCAAGTCAGACTCGCCACCCCGTCCAGAGAACCCACCCGCCTGACGCTCATGTGGGCTGGCAATCCGACCGGAACTGGTCGAAGAGCTCCGGCCTTGAGACTTTTCTTTGGCCTTCCTATGGGCATCATCTAATAACCAATTTGCCGCGGCTTGTACATTAAGCCCCGCACCGCTCTCAGTCAACCCGCGTCGCGCATCCTCGGGGGCGAATCCATAGTCCACAAGTTGAGCAACGGCTCTATCAAAAGCCGTGCTTACACCAGCGTCTCCCCGGGCCTCCTGTTGTTGCCGTCTTGGCCGTGAACATTCATCTTCCGACGAACTAGCATCGTCATCCTCAATCGGTTTACCAGGTTCGGGCTGCTGCTGCCGCTGCTGTTGTTTCATACGGACTTCTTCAACGGGCTTACCCAGATCACCAAGGAAATCATCATCATCCCCAGCAGTCGCTTGTTCAGGGGCTGCAGATTGTCCGCTGGGCTTCAGATCGTTGAGCCCAAACGGGTCATCGTCATCATCAAACCCACCTGCGTTTGCGTCATTGTTGATGTCGGTAGAAATGCTCGAGGCACCCCAGGCACTTGGATTGCTCAAATCCAACTTCTTCTTCTCCTCGACGGGTGTCAAACGAAGTGGTGCCGGGGGAGGGTAGTGGCTTGAGTTGTCCACTTTGGTATCCTTGTTGAACGCAGCAAACAAGTCGTCGTCGTCGGTGGTAGCTCCATTTGACACGGCGGGAGGGGGTATGCTAGGGCTGGGAGTAAATGCGCGCGATCCCAAAGCATCCCATTGCTGTGCGCTGCCAAATTGCGCTTCCGCCTGTTTTTTCCTCTCCTCCTCCTTCCTCTTCTTCTCAGCCTCAAGTTGCGCTTGTCGTTCGGCTAAAGACAGGTTTTGTTTCGCCTTCGCGGGGCCAAAATTCATCAGGTTGCTGAAGCTGTCCTGCGCTGGCTTGGCAGCAGATTTAGACAATGACGATGAAGCCCCCGGCGCTTGTGAAGCCGACGAAGGCGTGGTACGTCCTGATCCAGCCGGGGGGGGAGTTGGTCGCAATGTTGGGTAGGACGAGTTCGTGGGAATCGACATGGAGGGTTGTTTGGGTTGGGAGCCCGTCGGTTTGGACCAATCAAGGCCCGAGAGATCATCCATCGTGAAGGAATCGTAAAGCGCAGTTTATCATCAGTCATCACTAAGGTTCTGTCAGCTCAATGCATTTTTTAGGCAGCAACGCGGAATGTGCGGAGCAATAGCACTGTCGTATGCTCGAGTCGTGCTCATTCCGGCTCGGTCGATGTCGCGTGGCGGTTGCAGATGCACCGCTGTGGCGCAGTACAAACGCTCTAACCAATTAGGGCAGAGGTGTGCCACAGGTGGCTGATGGGGTCGTGCTAATCGTGCTACCAACCCTAGCTATTCGTGCTACCGCCCCACCCTGATTTTGGGCCTACACCCTGACCTGCCACGCCCCGCCATACAATTTCACATACATTGCCCTGGCAATAAGGGGGTTATCACGAAAATGCCTCATAATAATAAAAAAACAGGCTGCAGCCATCGCACAACATTGAAAAATTAAGCTACAGTAACCTTATGAGGAAAATTGCTCTTTTACACACCAATTTATGCTGCCTTGTGCACATGTTATCCTGCCGAAGCTACAAGCATAATAGTCCTTATAAAAGAGCGATATTCCTTATCGTTGGTGGCTTGTAAAGCCGCTAGTAAGCTTTAGTTTTAATTCCCATTGATTTATCATAGAAAACATACCTAATAATAACCCATAGACTTCCGACGCTTTATATCTTCGAATTCGTTATCCCTACAGGATCAATCATAGAAGACGCCGCCCGCCGCCCTTAAATACACCCTTAAATACATAATAACACTAAAATTCCGATAATAATAGCAGTTAATAGCCAAGTTAAAGGCCTTAATCAGGCTCTTAAGGTCGCCGACGAACCAATCCAAGCATATAACGCACGGCAACGCAAGACGAATTAATTGAACGATTTGAGACGCAACGACGAAGAAGACTCATAATACGGTCGCGGGCGCGGTTAGGAAACGCTGTAAATCGCATACAAACTCGATCAATAGGTAGACAAGCCACGAAGCAAGCAGTAGTATTAGGGTCGCCGGAAATTAAGGAAATTATCCCTTAAACACAGCCGAAAGAGCGGCAGCTTCGATAGATAACCCCTTAGGAGCCCGGGCAGCGCCCACGGCGGCAGCGGAATAATTGACGGCCCGTGAATGTGTACACATTCATTAAGAACACCGGAAATCGCGTTTTTAAGCGATTTAAGCCCTGCTATTGCTCGCCCGAGCTCGTGTTATTGAAAAAATGATAGATTTAAATTGAATACCAATTGAATTTTTGAAAAGCGGGCGCGACCATGTAGGTGTATGTGAAAATGTATGGTGGGGTGTAGGCAGTTGGCTACTAGGCCAAATCGAGCGGTAGTAGCACGAATAGCTAGGGTTGGTAGCACGATTAGCATGACCCGGCTGATGCATTTCTAATATTTCTGGCCCTGTATGTACACTCTCTTCATGGTGAATCCCCTACCCTAGACCCATTGAATTTAGCATACCATGCAATGAAGTATCGATTGAATAATTACTGAGTTCACAAATCTGTACTTTATATATTTCGTTGAGATGTTGATGTAAACTAATGGAATTGAATCCGTTGGCATCATAGTGAGCTGGTGTTGTGTTTCTCTTATAACACTTATAACATAGAAGACACAAGTTGTGACGTTACGTGAACTACCGTACTTCGTGGATTTGTGTGCAACACATTTTCTTTAAATTAACCCTGCTAGTCAGTTAGACCCTTAGTGTTGTGTAACGGTGGCTTAGGTTCTAAGGCACAGTAGGTTTATTTCTTAGAAAGTAAGTTAGGTTAAATGCTATAAAGTAGCTTTTAAGTAATATTATAATAAGGCTATTAAGAGTATAACTCTTAATAGTAAAACTATTACTTAAATTAATTAATAAAGATTTAAACTATTTAGTTATAGAAATACCTTCTTCTTAAGTACTCGTTTATCTCTTTATTATAGTTCTAGATTAATTAGCTTAACTATTAATTCCTTTAAACCTTAATTAATTAACTTAAGGTTTAGTTAATTTAATTCTCTTTAATTAATATATTTAAATATTAATCTCTTTAATCGCCTCTTAGATTACGTAGCTAGTTACGTGCCCTTACCTTCTTCTTATACCTATAAGTTATACTTATTTTAGCTAGTATAGTCTCGTCTCGTATCTTATATAGTGTTATTTATAATATTATACCTCTTCTTTATTAGTCTTATCCTTAAGGCTATTAAAATAGGCCGGCTTAAGTATTATACGTTTTCTTTCTTTTATTATTATATACTATTATATTAATTAATTATATCTTAAAATAGCGGTTTAAAGCTTTATTTACTTCTTCTCTTTACTAAAATAACCTTCTTTTTATAATAATTAATAATTTATCTTTATTCTTTATAAAGGCTTACGCTTATTACGCTTATATAGGACTTTCTTAATATAAAGCCTTTATTTTTAATTTAAGCTATTATATAAAGTATATAGTAAATAAGTAAGAGAATTATAATATTATAGGGGTAACCTCTTAATAGCTTTATAGTATTATAAATTAATATTATAAGCTTAAAAGGGAGCTTAAAGAAGCTAAAAAGCGTACCTTAGCTAAGAATTAAAAGGTCTTACGTTTATAAAAATAAAAGAAATTATAGTTTAAGAAAATAATACGTGTAATTACGCGTAATATTAATAACGTTAAAGAGTTAAAACGTGTAAAACGTAAGAAAGTAGAATAGCTTTAAAAGACTATAAGGGTTCTTTTTACTTCTTTTAAGAATTTAAATCCTATTTTAGTTCGTTTCTTAGATATTAAATTTAATATTAAGTTATTAAATAATACTTAAAAGATTAATTAAAATGCGTTTCTTAGAAATAAAACTATTTAAGTAACGTTAAGTAATTCATAAGATTTTTAGCTAGTTTCTAGGTGTTTTTAGAGTTTAAATATTCTTTTTATTTAATAAGGTAATAATAATTTTTTATATTCTCTTATGCTTTAAGTATTCGTTTAACTTTATATTTATTAGTATTTTTTATTTTAATATTTATAGTAATTATAGATTTATCTAGTGCTTTCTTTAATAGTAATATATAAAATATAAAATAGATTCTTATTTTATTTAGTAATAATAGTTTATAATTAATATTTAAGATTTTCCGTTTAATAAGAAATAATTTAATCTTCTTTTAATTAAGTTTATTATTAGATTACTTAGTTTTAATATTTTTATAAATAAGATATACTTTATATCTCTCCTTTAAAATTAGTGCTAGTAATCTCTTTTTATTTGCGTAGTATTTTATTCGGTTCTATAAAAATATTTATTTCTATTATAAGTGTTTCTATATTTCTATTATAATTATTACATGTATTATAGCTACTAGCGCGTTTATATTTTATGTTATATATATCTTAATAATAGGGTTAAATCCGTAATTTACCTTAAATAGTAATATCTTTATATTATTAATCTTAGAGCTATTATAAGCCTATTATACTAGTAGTAGCTATTTTACCTAATTCTTCTATTAATAGTTAATATAGCTTCGTAAATATTATTCGAGTATTTAGTTTAAGATTTCTATTTATTTATTTAATTATAAATAAAATACCGTTAATAAGCTTTATTTAATCTTTATAGTTTTTATAAGGTATTTTTAAAAGTTTAAGGTAAATAATTTATTATAATTTAATATAAGCTTTATTAGTAATTTATATTATATAATAATTATTTTAAAGAATATATACGCTAAGTCCTTAGTATTACTTAATTTCTTATATAAAATATAATAGGCGTATTTTATAAGTTTATTTATAATAACTAGAATGCTATTATAAGCTACTCCTATTATAGGTTCTTTTAACTTTAATAGTTTAATAATAAAGTTTATTATAATAGTTTACTATACTCTTTTAGGTAATAATATTAATTATAATTCTTCGTATAATACGTGTCGCGTTAATTTTACTTTATTATACGTATCGCATTTCTTAATAACTTCTTATACTATTTTTTTGCTTTCTAAGAAGTTATATAATCTTTTTAGCCTATTAATTATTTTCCTTACACCCTAATATTCGTGTAATCAGAGCTCTTACAAATATAGTAAATACAAGTGTATTGTGTATTGTATTTTGTATTGTATTGTATTTTCGTGTATTGTATTTAAATACATTACATTACATAACTAAAATACCTATAAATGTATTATAAGTAAAAAAAACCCCTGTTTTCTTAAACTAAATATTATAAGGCTAATTATGAGGGTTATAAGAGAAAATTTTATATCATTAAAAAGAGCTAAATTAGCTCTTTAAAATGCTCCACTTTTTATTACTATAAGTTATTATCTTAAAAAGTTATAAGCAATTGAAAATTCGCCCCGCTTTACTTACTTTTTATTTTAAGACATAACTTTAAAGCTTAATATCTCGCTTAATATCCACATTTTAAGGTTAATTCTTAAAGATCTAAAATCACGTGATTTTTAGCTTTATTTTAATATATAATATGCTTATATAAGCATTTATTTATAATATTAGATATTTTATAGCCTTATAATACATTTATAGGTATTCGTATCCTGTAATGTATTGTAATATATTACAATACAATACAATACAATACAGTATAGTAAAAACTACAAAAAATACAATACATTTAGAGGTCTGCGTGTAATAGGTGCTTATATATTTCCTTAATAAGCTATTCTTAAAGTATACTAGAAATATACTATTATTTATTATATAAGAAGGTTTTACCTTTCTTAAATAAATACGTTTTCGTTTTTTAATTATTTAGGTAGCTATTATTCTTAATATATAATACGATTTATTACATTTATATTTTATTTAGCTTAACTTACTATATTATATTAATTTCTTAGGTACCTAATATAAGGTTCCTATTCTTAATAGCGTGTAGTAAGCAGAGCATTGAAAGTAGTGTAGTTTTGTAGTTTTTAGTGAATTTTAGTGTAGTGTAGTGTAGTGTAGTTTTACTACACTATATTACATTTTAAAAATTAGTGTAATGTGTAGTGTTAATTAATTTATAAGCTATTATTAGCTAATATAATTAGTAAGCTAAAATAGAGCTACATTTGCTTACTAATATTAATATTAGTAAGCAGGGATTAGCTAGCTTAAATAAGCTAAAAACAGGGATTAAAAAACTAATAAAAATAAAATAAAAATAAAATAAAAGGGAATTATAAGGGAATTATATTAAGTAAGCAAGTATTATTTTATATTATTATTATAAGTAAAATATATTTAATGTAATAAATTTAAAAATTTCTATTATTTATATATAAATATCTTATAAAATAATAATATTTATAATATTACCCTATAACTTAAATATAAAATATTAAATATTAAAGTTATAAGAAATATATTAAAGTTATAAATAATATATTTAAATACCTTAAAATTTTTCATATAAAATAATATTTTATACTTTCTTTTTATATATATTATTTCTTATATTATAATAGATTTTATATTTCTTACTTAACTTTTTTATTTTTAAATTTTATTATAAAAAAGTTTTACTAAAAAAAAGCTTATATAAGCATATTATATATTAAAATAAAGCTAAAAATCACGTGATTTTAAATCTTTAAAAATTAACCTTAAAATGTGGATATTAAGCGAGATATTAAGCTTTTAGTCTCTTATTTGAAAAAAGTGGATCTTAATTTTTAGCTAAGATTTAACCTATTATAACTCGCTTAATTTATAAGCTATACGTATAAAAGTTAGTGCATTATAAAGAGCTAAACTAGCTCTATTAAGGTATAATAATTATAACCTTATAAGTCTTATAATTAACGTTATATTTATAATTAAAAATTTCTCTCTATAATTACACATTAAACTACAAATGTAGTTGTAGTGTAGTTAAACTACACTAAAACTATAAAAACTACACTACACTAAAAACTACACTAAAAAACTACATGTAGTGTAGTTTTTTTGTTAATGCTCTGGTAGTAAGGGTATATTACTCACTTACTTATTTAATTTTAAGTTCTCTCTTTAACTAAAGGGGTTTATTCTTTTATTTTTAAATCCTTTATAATATATAATCTTAAAGTTATAATTTATAAGGGTTTTATACTATTTAATCTATTATTTATTTAAATTCTTTATAATTAAGAATAATATAAGATTCTTATAGTTAATATAAACCTTAATTTAATGCTTTACTCTTATAAGATAGTATTTTTATTCTTTAAAGCACTTAATAATAGCTATAAGTTCTTTATTATAAATCTTATAATTAAGTTTAGGTTCGTAGAGTTTCTTTAAGAAGAATATAATTAGGTGTAATCTTTTTTAATTATCTTATTATTTAAGCTATTTACCTAGTATAAAGTCTAAGGCGTTTATTTTAAGCTTATAAGGTTTATCTTAATTAAGTGCTTTTAACATAGGTTTTAACGTAATTAAGTCTTTTATTTTCTAGAATACTATAGCTTTTAATTCGTTCTATTAAAAGCTAACTTCTTTCTTTATTAGGTTTATAAGAGGTTATAAGATATCTTTATATTCGCTTAAGAATTTACGGTAAAAGTTTATAAATACTATAAATCCTTTAACTTTCTTTAAATTCTTTAATATAAGCTATTTCTTAATAGTTTTAACTTTATTTAGGCTTATTTATATTTCTTTATATATAAGTACGTACTTTAAAAAGTGTATAATATTCTAGTAGAATTAATATTTTAAGGCTTTAATTAAGAGTTTATTATTTTATAGAGTTTATAGTACCTTATATACATATTATTTGTATTTTTAAAGGGTATTTAAATAAATAAGAATATTATTAAGGTATATAATTATAAATACTTTTAATTGTTTTCGTAAGATTATATTAATTATTCTTTAAAAGGTTACTAGTATATTAATAAGCTTAAAAGGTATTACTAGATATTTATAATATCCTTTACTAGTTTATAAAATGCTATTATTTACTTATAGCCAGAGCATTGACAAGAAAACTACATTTTCATTTTTTAAAAAAGCTTAAATAATTAATAATAAATCTAATAAAATACTTGAATTATAATAATAAATACATAAAATAGCTAATATTATAGCCAATCAGCGTATTTAAAAAAGTGGGTCCCTTTAGCTTTTTGTAAGCTTAAAAACTAGATTATATAGTTTTCTAAAAACTTACTACACTACACTACACTACAAAAACTACAAAATGTAGTTTTTGAAGTTTTAGGCTTATAATAGTATATAAGGACCCACTTTTTTATTATAAGCTTATCATGTTAGATTTATGCTAGTTATTCGTAAAACTTATAATTCTATAAGTATTTTATTAGATTTAATATAATTTCTTATATTCGAAACTACAAAAACTACAAAACTACAAAACTACACTACTTCTAATGCTCTGCTTATAGCCTTCTCTTATTTATATAAGGTTATAGGCTTCTTTTAAGTTAAGTGTAGTAAACTATTTAGCTTTTTTAACTTTATCTTTAATTTCCGTTATAAGCGGTAACGGGTATTAATTCTTAATTATAATCTTATTTAAGTATTAATAATTAATATATAATTATAATTTCCCGTTCTTCTTTAATACCTATAGAATTAGGTATTTTATTAGAGACTTTAATAGTCTTATATATCCCTTTTATAATATATCCTTTAAATACTTTTTAAGCGCCTTATCTTACTTAGGGTTTTAAGAATAAATCTTATTAAACGTTAGTTTAGTATTAGGCTAGAGTTTAATCTTATAGTTTTAGTATAAATACTCTAGTAATTCTATTTCTAGCTCTTCGTTAAATAGCTTACTATACTTTAAGTATTTCTTAGAAATCTTTATTATCTTAGCTTTTAGCTCTCTAGTAATTACATATATTTTTAAAGGCCTATTATAGTTTAATTAAAGTACCCTTTATAGGCTACTCTTAGCTTTATAATTATATTCTAGTAAATTCTATTAAAGTTAGCTAGTTCTTTAATTAACTTATAGATTACTTGCTTATAACTAGGGTATCTTTAATATAATATTATATTTTAAGATTACTATAATATTTAATATAACCTAGTGTTTTATACCTTATATATTAATAAGAAGTTACGCTACTTTTATATTAATTACTTCTTAGCTATACTTTACCGTAGTTTCTTTTATAGTTATAAGTTAATAAGGCTTATCTTTAGGTATTTAAGGTAATTATAATCTATTAATAAGATTTAATAAGATAAAATTTCCTTATACTTTACTATTAATTATTACTTAAATCTTTTATTCTATTATAATTATATTAATTATAAGGTATTTTATACTATTAATATTTATAGTATATAAAGACCTATTAAATCTTTATTAAGAAATTAGTTTTAATTATAATAATAGCTATTATTTCCTAATTTATTAATTCTATTCTTATATTATTCTTTAGCGCGTTATTTTAAGTGCTATTATTAGCGGTTATCTTTTAACGTATTATTAGAGCTTTCTTAGTAATTGCTTAATCTACTATTTATATTAATTAAACTTAAGTTAAGCGAGTTACTTATAATTATATAGTTCCTTTTATTCTTATATTATAAGGTTATAGTTTAGGTAATATATACGTTATTCTTAGTATAATATAACTTCTCGTTTAATATCTTTAAATTAGTTTATTATAATTTTAATTGTATTATAAGAGTTATTCTTCTTCCCTTTTATTCTTATAAAAACTATTTATTACCTTACTTACTATTAAGGTACATGTAATAATTATTATTATAGTAAAAGGTTTAATTAAGAAGTTTATATTTAATTTTAAGTTTATTTTTCTTAATTAAATAATTCTCTTCTTCTTAGATCTATTCTAGTAAAGGTTTACTTTTTAGTAAAGGTATTTAATATTTCTAAAAGTTATTAGGTATTAGTTAGATTTTAAATTCCTAATCTTTATTTAAACTAATATTATTTATTAACGTATAGTTTTCTTTATTACTTATTATACTAAGATTTCACGTAAGTAAGTTTTCTTAGTTTATAATATAAAGTTTCTTACTTTTAGGAATTAGCTTTTATAGCTTCTTTAAGGCTTTATATTTATTTATAAAGTATTTAGTCTTATTATAATTATAATAAGTTTTTCCCCTTTTCTTATTTATAACGTTAAGTTTTATAGGTTTAGCGTAATACCTATATACTATTAATATTTAGTATAGCTTACTATTATTAGGTTTATTAAACCTAGTATATAATTTAAATTTCCTATAACTTTTTTTATAATATTACTTATATAAACGGTTATTTACCTTAATAATTATTTTAATAAAGTTATTAAATAACTTAAAATAATCTTCTTAATAAATATTATTCTTTACTTCTTTTTTAAGTCCTTAATAAAAAACTTTTATTTTAGGTTTAGTATTTTAATTAAGTTTTACTATAATACGTTTAAACTTCTTAGTATAATAAGTTATAAATTCGGTTTACTTAAGTTAAGTAAGCTATTATATAGCTTCTTTATACTTATTAGGGTTTTTAAATATAATAAGAAGTTATTTTTTAAAGGTTTTATAATTAAAGAAAATATAAATAACTTTTACTTTAACTTTAATACTATATTTAAGATATACGTGAAGGGTTAGCTTTTATTATTCTATTACCTTTTTAATTAAAAGGTTACTAATATAAAGAATTTATAACTTAAATATTATATAGATTTTTTTATTAACTTATAGGTAAGCTTAAGCTTATATAAGAAAGTTTCTTATATTACCCTTATAATTATCGTATAATTTAAGCTTAAGGAATTTTAATATATTATTATTATTAATAGAGAATATAAGTATAAGATTTTAAATTATTATAAGTTTCTCTTCTTATACCTTAAGTTTTTTATAAAGATTATTTTATTAATTAAAAAGCTATTAATTCTACTTTTTAAGCTTAATAATCTTATTATAAAGGTACTTTATTATCTCTTTAAGGTTAATAGTCTTTTCGCTTAAAGTAAATATCTTAGAAGTTATTATTACTTAAAGTTTTAAGGTAACTTATTAAATAAAATTAATTAAAATATGATAGTAACTTAGATTTTAAGGTATAATAGGTTTATTTCTTAAAAAGTAAGTTAAGTTAAATATTATAAAGTAGCTTTTAAGTAGTATTATAATAAGGCTATTAAAAGTATAACTCTTAATAATAAAACTATTACTTAAATTAATTAATAAAGATTTAAATTATTTAGCTATAAAAATACCTTCTTTTTAAGTACTCGTTTATCTCTTTATTATAATTCTAAATTAATTAGCTTAACTATTAATTCCTTTAAACCTTAATTAACTAGCTTAAGGTTTAATTAATTTAATCCTTCTTAATTAATGTATTTAAACATTAACCTCTTTAATCGCCTCTTAGGTCACGTAACTAATCACGTGCCCTTACCTTCTTCTTATGCCCACGGGTCGTGCCTGTCCTAGCCGGTGCGGTCCCGTCCCGTGTCTTGTGCAGTGTCGTTCGTAACATGTTGGTATGCACATCTATCTAGGAAATCACGGCTTCAATGGCGGAAGACCCCCTTGCCCGTCACTGCAAGTGGTACTCCGTAGTCTCGCGTGGATGGATTCTCGTTCAACCTGTACGAAGTAGTACGGGGTACTCCGTATGTAACATCATCTTATGTGTTAAATGGCATCGTAATTCTTCCCGGCAAGTGGAGTCAAATGATGGCTCTCGGGTTTCTATCATCACATTCAGATATTGTTCGTCGAAGGGACTTTGTACCAACGACTCCACCAGCTATTGTTTGCAATTTCCTCTCTTGGTGACAGGACATGGGCCAAACCAGGTTTTCTCGGTGCATGAACGGCTAGTTCACTCTATTTGGTCACTGGATGCCAGCCCGAGCTCTTTGTTGATCTCCATGTGCCTGCGTCTTTTTTGCAACCCTGTCAGGGAAGCAGACAGCGGTGACAGGTGAATGGTGCGTTATTCACAACAGGAGATCCCGTCTCATTTCCAAAGGCCGCCCTCTTGCTTATCAGTCAATGTTCGTTAACATAGGAAATACCAAGGAACTGTATATGATGACTGAAAAGTAGCTCAACTGACTTGGAAACATGAAGCGCACGGGCTTGAGTAGCAAGCCTAATCTCGGGGCACAACAAACACTTCTCTTTAAAACGCCACCAAGGCACACGGAGCTGAGTGCGTGGCATGTACGGAGCACGTCCAGCATCGCACACACCAATGAGCAAACGGCCAAGATTGTGTTAAGGCTCAGTGAGGTCACGAGCCCCACAATGCCCCATGCTGATAGCAGGCGACCGTAAGGCGACCCGTTAATCGCGTTAGGGCTGCATTGAGTTAGAAGTAGTAGCTTGTAAAGCACTATTTTATAGGTACTCTTATTATCACTCAATTTATTACTAATTTCATGTACCTCTTTGAATTTAGCATCTTATTGGATATATATCCCTGCAGATACCCGACTGGAGCCTTAACACAACCAAAGGGAGAGACCGCCTGTGCTCTTGCGTCGGTAATGTAGTGCGTAGTAGAAGCAGATCGATAGGTCTATGAACCGTTGGATTCCTCGTTAGGTGGTGGGCATTCATTTTCATCAATAGCGCAAATGTGTGATTGGCCATGTCTGCAAGTATTGGAGTTTCCATTTCACCACGATGACTGTGGCCAACCACCGTACCTGAATGCTAGTAGTAAAGGTATCCGTCCAGGATCGTATTGTACAAAGCAGTCAATACTTTCTTGAGGAGTACAATACTACCTTGGGTAGTCCCCTACTAGGTACCTGGGGCGTAAGTACGTGACTGAGTGTCGTCGTTGTACTGCGGACCTGCTTGATTGTCATGAAGATGCCGCTCATCCATCTGATCGATCGTTTGTCCGGTTGGACTCTTGTCAATCATCAGCAGGTCCTTCACCCCGGTCTCAGCCGAGTTTCAAGTTCCGGAGACCAGAGTGGGGGAGTCCATCGTCGCACGGCCCCTAATATTTGCTTCCCTGAGCGTCTAGAATAATTGGCTGCCCTCAAAACGCCATGTTTGATCCATTTGGCTTTGCCGTATTACTTCGTAGCGCGTGAATAAGTGGCTGGCGGCCAGCCAGCGTGACCAGGTGCTATTTTGAATCGCTGGTAACAATAACCTCCCTCTGGTATGTGCCATCGTCACGGGGGCTGTGAACTCCACACTTGCGTCATGAAGAACAAGCGTCTTCTTGGTACCCCTGCTAGTCAACCTCTACCAGTGGGTACACTAACTGATCCTCCAAGCGCAGCCCTGAGGCAGGGAGTGGCTGAAGAGGCAAATTAAAAGCGCAGAGCGATTGCATGTTGAAAATGTGATTTGACTTATGTTCATCCGTGCAAACAACGCGCTCTTTGTTGGACGACTCCTAGCATTTTCGGCTCCCAGGATTGTTTTAACCGTAATATATATGTACAACAACTAAATGTGAAGGACCAAAGCAAAGCGCGGAATTTTATTGAATATCAAGCTCAAGCGCTTCGCAACATGCAGCCCGTCTGAACAAACCAGCCCCTTCCGAGACACCTACAGCAAAAATGCAAGTACTAGGTACTCCGTACGTAACATGTAAAGGCGTCAGACCAATCAAGGTTGGTTGCCGCTACCCCTTGGGACCCCTGTACCGATCTCTGCGTGACCATCCAACCTCCTCCCTGGATTTATTGGTTCACGGAGTGTATTAGGTACTTCCCATCGCAATCCTGCAATTCGCATTGGCGGTGTACTGGCTACTGATGGCGGAACAAGGAGCATTCTGGTCCGCGCCGCCAAGGAGGATATGCGCTTTGGGGGCTTGTCCAGTATGTACATGGTGTGTACATACATGCTGCCTGACCCTTGGAACTGTTGTAATTTTGCCTGGGACATCCACGTAACCCCAGACAAACGTCTGGTGTCCGGCTAGGGCTGCACTGCGAGGACAAGGCCTCTCCTGTGTCCGAGAGTGGCAGTCGGGAGCCAGGTTTTTCGTTTTGTCTCCCGAGTGTAGAGGACCTCCCTGCCTTTTGGTATTCAAGCCTTCTCTTTTTGGTATGCGAAACTACTCAAGATCTTGACGTTCGCTTCCTTCCCTTTCTAGGTCATTCTGACCATTTGCGCTCCTTACTATCGACTTCTTGGCCGCTCTCGATTTTCTCTTTCGAATTCTCTGTACAATTTGAAGTTTGCTTTATTCTTCTGTAACCACTAGGTAAGAAAGAACTGAGTTCTCGTGTATTATTAGCTCAGTAACCGCCGTGTGCGTATCGACTTCCCCCGAAGAGAACCCCTCATTTGCAACAGAGAGACACCCCGGAGTTATCGATATCTGGAGAAAACATCTGGGATAAAGCAAAAAACAGTGTTATCTAGACTTGATTTCGACGACGCTGTCACGAATTCCCGGCTGGCTATAGTTGCCAAGGAGCTGTACCTGGTGGTGTGAGGCAACTGACCAAGGTTTTGTCAACGACCACCTCGACGAGAAGACGGATACAACGGCACCAGCTATAGAGCCAAATATCATAATTGCCAGGCCAGAGGTCTACATAACTACCAGCCATTTTACGCGTTGCAAGGCGCGCGAAGAATGGTGTACAGCCCACCTGAGGTAGTGCCTCTCGCTGGAATTCAAAGTCTCGGCGCGCGACAGCGGGGTTGGGCTTCAGGTGCAGGCTTCAAGTTGGAGGCCGATAAAGACGTTCCGTCGACTCGTCGAAGAGTGTTTCCAATTTCACTGAACCGGTTGCAAGCAGCCAATCTTTTTTTTTCTTTTTTTGAGTTCTTGTCCCAAGAAGTCTCAGGAAGACGTTACATATTTGTGTGAATACCGACGCCGACGCTGTTCTTGGTAAGATGCTCGAGATGTTGCCAGCACCTGCACTTGCCTGCTTTGTTGAACATGCTGGATTAGCTTCTCTTTTGTGCATTGGGAACGGAGGATATTCAACAGCGAGAATAATCCAAGGCCCCTGCAACAAAGGACCTGTCCAGGCGTGACACGTCAAGTGGTATGAGCAAGGAGTGAAGATTTGAACCGACATCCAAACCCAAGAAGGGGACAGCGGATGGATCTGACCAGCCGACTGTCAGCTGTCGGCACACGCGAGAAGTTAAAGGTGTCAACCGTCAAGTGTTGCACCTGCCTCGCCAGCCATTCAATCAAGACCCCGTGCCTCAAATCTGCCCTCTTCTCAGCAAGTGCTGGTCGCCTGCGCCTGCCTCGGGTGCTATTTCTGGTCACTAGAAGTGCTTCTCGTCGATTCTCTCTCTTCCTTGACGGGTCCTTCTTTCTTGCCATCCTCCTTCTGTCATCACTCGTCTGCCAGCAACCGCCAAGTCAACCCGGGTTTCATTAGACTGCTAACATTCGTTCCACAGACAGACATTTCTGTTGCGACTTCTATTCTTCCGCCAGTATAAAACCCATCCGTCTCCCGCCTGAGTGCCTTGACAGTTTTCTGAATTTGACCCCAACCTCAAGAGCTGGTACCCGCAATGCTCAAATCCGTGGCCTTGTCTGCAGGCCTCATCGCAGGCGCCAACGCCTTTTGGCGTATGGAATGTCCTGGCCGCGTTGCTCTTGCTCGAATGGACCCAATCGTCAACCCGAACGAAGCCTCTCCTCACGCACACACCATCCATGGATCCAATGGTACGTCATTTCCGAGCTTGGGTTTTGTCTTTACACCAGATTGCTCAGTTGCGGTTCTTGGGTGATCTCACAGCGCCAGACGGGACTGTCCACAGCTGTGAATAATCCTTGTCAGCAGATAGCTTGCGGAGTTCTAGAGAGGAACCTCCACGACAAAACAAGACTGAAGAAAACGTCGCCGGTGTAGTTGCTCTTTGTGGAGCAATGTGATGAATGAGACATGAAAACTAACATGACTGATAGGCTTCTCAGAAAGCGCGGACACTGCCGACCTACTTGCTGGCGATTGCACTTCATGCCGTGTCACTCAAGACAAGTCCGCCTACTGGACTCCCAGTATCTACTTCCAAGACGCCAAAACTGGTGAAATAGAAATTGTTCCCCAAGTTGGTGGAATGCTTGCGTAAGTGATGTCCCATTCTGCATGACGATGCGCCAGTTGCAAATAGCCCCTGACTGTTCCCGTTAGGTACTATCTCCTCTATGGAGATAACATCACCGCCTTCCCATCAGGATTCCGAATGCTTTCTGGAGACAACAATAGACGAGCCTATACGCTGGGAGACGCAAGGCACCCAGATCCTGATAGATCACGATGGGCTGCCCTGGGCCAGACCACGCAGGAAGATTTGGCTCAACGCGCGATTGGTTTCAATTGTCTCAACTACGCTAAGGACGCCGAACCGACGTTGTTTCGACACTACCTTCCATCAAAGGCCGAGTTGGACCGGAACTGTACTGACGGTGTCCGATTCGAGATCATGTTCCCGTCTTGCTGGAAGGGTGGCAATGCCATTGACAGCGAGGACCACAAGAGCCACATGGCTTTCCCTGACCAGGTCATGACGGGTAACTGTCCTGAGGGGTATTCGGTCCGAACGCCCAGCTTGCTCTTTGAGACCATTTGGAACACGTATGCCTTCAAGGGCCGTGACGGCCGCTTTGTCGTCTCTAATGGCGACACTACTGGTAAGTCTTCTCTGCTTCAGTAACGGCTCACACGTTTGTATACTAACTGGGCTAGGATATGGCTACCATGGCGACTTCATGACGGGTTGGCGTCCTGAATTTCTCCAAAGTGCCATCAACCAGTGCACCAACTCCTCCGGCCGTATTCAGGATTGCCCCCTCTTCAACGTTGTCGAAGAGGACAAGGAAATCTCTTGTAAGATCAAGAAGCCACTTTTGCAGGCATTGATTGCTGAGGATGTGGTTGGGCCCATGGCCAACCTGCCTGGAGGTATCAAGGTTGGCCAGGTTGGTGGTGGCGATCACGGCAATAAGCCTGCTGCCACCTCTAACCGGGCCGCCTCCATTTCCGCCTCCAATCCCGCCTCCAGTTCCGCCTCCAGCTCCGCCCCCAGCTCCACATCCGGTGCCGTCCAGAGTCCGGTTAGCAAGCCATCGGCTGCGGTCTCTCCTCTTCTCGGCCTGGCTTTCAAAGAAAACGCCCACTCTTCTTCAACGGTACCTTTGCCAACGACCACTTCCGTGACGCCTCCCCCGCCTCCTCCGACAACGCCGTCCGCTCAGCCCAGCTATTACAGAACTGAGTATATCACCAATGGGAACCAGGTTACCGAGATCCTCTGGGTGGAGAAGTGGGTCACGGTTACGGATTACGGCAACTCGCCTGCTCCTACACCTGCCGGTGCTCACGACCATCGACGTCGCCACATGCGCCATGGACATGTCCATGGCAAGTTTTGATGGAGTTTGAAAAGGCAAAATTAAAACGGTAAATGACGTTGCTGATTTAAAGTTATATTTTTTTCCTGTCTTTTCTTCTGGTAGGGGACCATTGGTGCCATCTGGGCGGGTTCCAGAAATATGGGCTCACATTCTTCGTATGATTGATAGCATAGTTGGCTTCACTTGTTTTTCTTTTCTTTTCATAGAGCAGAGATGCTACCATTTCTTCTTGGTAACTATAGGGGTTAAATCAAGCAACGTGACCAAATTCAATTGTTGCAATGAGTGCAGCGAGGCCGAGACGGCTGGCGCCAAGTGCGACATGGGCTGAGCTTGACTGACGATGTGACAAGGCACAACAGACTGTCATTCTCTGAATGCACTCCCATTGTTACCATATGGGCACCCAAAGAAGATTATTAGTGGAGCTTTAACTTTGTCATTTGTGAAGCCTCTGCTTGCAAGAACATGAAGGGTGGGTTGCTGACAACTGGAATGAAGTCACACTGGCAACGCATTCCTCGAATTGCTGGAGTGGGACAGACCCAAACACCATCAAGGAGCTTGACCAATGTTTATGCCCAGAGAAACAAAATGGCAAAACCTTCCTTAAACTGGCGTGCTAGTTTTCCCAGCCATACTAACGAAGCAGCAGTACGGCGACTGAAATCAAGTCTCCTCGACCAGCGGTAATCGGCGTCACTTTCGCCGGTCAACGGGACAGGCGACGAATACCCTCCAATGCCCCAAGTCGTCTGAGAAGGGGAATAGAAAAAAAAAACCAAAGAAGAAGTCATTATGGATGTTTCGGTTCTTCCAAGAAGAGATGGCGACTCGAGCGGACTGAGCCTGGGAGGGTTGCTCGCCATTGCGCTGTGTGGCTCCATAGTGATATTCACATCTCTCGGCCTTTTCATGGCGTGGAGGGTCAAAGTCCGTCAGAAGCGAACCACGGAAAGGATGTACACGATGCCCGATGAATACTCCCAGACTCGTCTCACAAAGCGACCTCTTGTCATGACCGAATCGGACGTCAGCGGGCTTCCGAGCCGCCTGTCCTCTCGGTTCTCACTTACACTCCCGCCAATAATCCCGCTGCCTCCGATGCTATCGTACAATAACCTCAACATTTTCCGATCGTCTAGTAAGCGGCGTGCAGAGAGGAAGAGCTGGATCAACGGCGAGGAATTCCACGGCCCGACTGTGAAGAAGGATTCGAAAGACGGGTGGTTTAGCAGGGATAGTTGGATTCGACAGTTTCCTACGGTGCCCAACGTCAGGGTTGCCGAGGAGGGCGGCGACGGGATACATGATGTCGGACGGCAGAACAGCCAGCACAGACCGTCGTACGAGGAGTATCGGAAGCAGCAGCAGCAGCACGAAGAGCCGTCCCAGTTTCAGAACCACCCACCGTATTATCAGGAGCCGCAGCAGCATGCGCGCAACCAGCAACCGCAGGCGATATATGTACAGAAGCGGAGGAGTGGAAGCAACCTCCCGGCCAGCCAGACGAAGCCGAATCTGTCTTTGCAGGACGATGTTCCTAGGGGTCGTCAGTCTGCCGTGCGTACGCCGGCCCAGGCACATGTGCGGCCGTCCGTGACTATGACGGAGATGGGGCTGAGGGATATCTTGCGCTCGACTGACCAGCGTCTGCGCGAGGGATCCAGCCGATCTCCTGTCAAGCATACGCCGCAACCGTCGCCAACTCGTACATCGCCGGTGAAGACTCCGTCCAGCCGGACGTCAAACTCGGGGCGTGCAACTGGGCGGCATCATAGGGGAACCCCAAGCCCCGGCAAGCCTGGGAACATGGCTGCTTTGCCGACTCAGGCTTCGGTTGCTTCGATTGGAAGTGTGGCGAATAGTCTGATTGCCCAAGCTACGCAGGAGCTTGAGCTCCCAGACGGCACGCCTAGTCCCAGCCGCGTTGGAGGGCGGGAATGGGAGCCCCAGGGGCAACAGATTCTGCCACCGAGCTTGCCAGGGCTGGAGAGCCCAAGTTATAGGAATAAAAGCCCCCAGCGAAGCCCCCAGCGCAGCAGCCCTCAGAAAAGCCCGTCAAAGAGACGGTCCGTGGACAGTGACGAGTCGAGTTCCTTGTCCACCTTGTACAGCGTCGGCGAGCCCGAGAGCGAGGAGCAGGCAATTCAGCGGCAGTACTTCCTCCAGCAGCAGAGGTATCGACAGGAAGAGCTGCAAGCACTGGCCGCAGGAGATGATCCATTCACCAATAACGGCCGCGCTCGCGGTCGCCATCACGTCAGGCAAAAACAGGAGCAGCCTGCCGGCCCCCGGCCACTGAGGCGCACAAAGACCATGAGCCCAAGCGTGCTCACCACTCGGACGGATGCGTCGCCCATTTCCCAGCCACTGCGGCCACTGTCGGTCAATTCCAAGAGCGGACCCGGCCGCGGCATTGATCTCCAAATGGTGCCGCCCCGTCCTCTGACGCTGGGAGCCTCGCGCACAGGATCCGACGGCGTCGCGGCGCAACAGCCTCCAGTGCCGGAACCGCAGTCAGACTGCAGCTTCACATCAGACTCGGTGGGCAGCGACGACTCGGAAGCAACGGCGCTGCTGGCCTGCGAAACACCCAAGCCAGAATGGGTTGCTGCCGCGGACCGCGGCCGCTCGCCGACGGGCAGCCCACTCACACCGGGCGCCCGAGACGACAAGGACGCCGACTTGTCGTCGTCGTCGCCCTTTAGCGAGCAGGAGATCCTGTCCATGCTCCTGGCAAGCGGGAGCAACAAGCGGGCGCTGCCCCAGCCGCCAGCCGCGGTCGCCGGCGCGGACGGCAGCATCCTCTCCACGGGCCTGTCTCCGCGCCCGTCGGTCAGGAGCGCCGCCGGCTCTCCGCGGAGGAGGCTCTCCGGGGCCAGCTCGTACTGCTCGCTCGCGGACCCCGCCGCCGTCACGTACGGCTCGCCTTCTCGCCTTGCCGCGGGCCGCTCCAGCAGGGACGCCCCCGCGCTGGGCACGACGATTGCGCAGCTCCGCCGCATGAACAGCGTCGTCAGCGCCTACAGCGCCGCGTCCTCGGTCGCCTCGACCGCCGTCGGCGAGGCCGACTCGCCTACCCTGCCCGGCATCTTCACCGGCCAGCCCGCGGCGCCGCGGAGGCAGCTCCCCCGGCGGGAGGTCAGCGGCAGCAGGCACTACCTCAACATCGGCAAGGGCAGCAGCCTCCCGAAACACCGGTCCATGATGAACCTGAACGGGACGGGCTTCCGGCGCCAGCACCGACAGGGCCGGAGCGAGGATCTGACCAGGCGCGGCAGCCCCAGCGGGAAGCAGGACGGCAAGGAGAACCAGGGCGTGGAGAGCAGGGCCAGCACGCAGGCGGACGCGCTGGGGCTCCGGGAAGTGCGCCAGAGTCCGTCCCGCGGAACCAGGGACAGGACGCCGCCCACGACCCCTTCACCGCCGCCCACGTTCAAGTTGAGGCCCTGCCCCGTGGGGGATTTGCTGGCCCGCGAGAAGCGCGGCGCCAGGCGGGACAGCGCCGAGAGTCTGGGCCTGTACGATAAAGACGGCTTCTTGCTGCCGTCGCCGGAGAGGGAGGCGAGGACGCGGGGGAGGGCGTTGCGCATTTAGAAAAAGGGGGGGGGGGGGCCTCTACGGTCTGGATTTTCGCTCATTGTTCAATTCTTTTTGTAGACGTTGTTTTCTTTGCCCGTGAGATGTGGTCCCGGGACCCGGTTATATTTCTTCCGTCACATAGATAGAACATTTGTCTCTTTTTTCTTTTTTCATCCCATGTATAAGATAGCGGCATCATGTGGCCAAGTTAGGTTTTTATTTTATTTTGTTTTATTTTATTTTCTCTTTTGTGTATTTAATACTTCAACTGTTTAATCATCCGGGGCGAGTTGATAAAGGCGCATCTCTGCCGCAACTTCTGCTGCTCGAGGGCGCGAGAGGCCTTGGGCCCGTCAATCGGCGACAGGCCCTCGTGGGGACCGCCGACGACAAAGATGTTGACCTGGCCGTTTTGCGTAAAGGCCGGCGTGAAGCCCTGCAAGGTGTCGTGCCCCTCGAGGCTGGGCTTGCCGGTGCTGGCGTACGTGGACCACGAGCGGGAGCCCCGGTCCCTGAGCTCGTAGTCGGACGGGCTGGGGTCGAAGTCGTAGTCGCCCGTGTCGTAGTGGGAGAGGTTGCCGAAGATGTAGGCGAACTCGGAGGTGTGGATTGAGCCCATGCCCGGCCGGTGTACGACCTGCGACAGGAAGGGGTCGAGGATGGTCTGGTTCCAGTCGTACAGGTAGGCGGTGTTTCCGGCGGCGGCGATTTGCTCCGCGTACCCGAGGGGCTGGCACGTCATGACGATGTCTCTGAAGATTCTGGCCGAGCGGTAGAACTCGCTGGACGCGTTGGCTGCCGTGTTGGCCGGGAAGTCGGACGCGGGATACAGCGCCATGAGCTTGCTGATGTTGTCCGTCGACACGTCTGGCGCGTACGCCCGGAGGAAGTTGTACGTGTCCGCGGCGGTGGTGATGTTTGCGTCGGTGAAGAAGGTCACGTCGTCGTCGCACCAGCCCATCATGGTGGTCACGTTGGAGAAGCGATGCTCCTTGATGAGCTGCGAGGGCGCCGCGGGCAAGAAGTCGCCGTCGACCGAGGGCAGCCAGATGTCGCCGATGTTGTGGGCTGTGTCGGACTGGTACGTGGCCAGCGAGGCGTTGAGCACCTTGTCCGTGTCGAAGCCGCGCAGGCACTGGATGGTTTCGGCGGAATCGAGGTGCGTCTTGTAGCAGCCGACGTGCTCGACGAGGGCCTGCATGGCGTTGGTGGTGAAGTTGCCCGTGATGCCGGGCTCGAGGGCCTGGCTTTCGGCAATGGCTTGCTGGAAGGGCGCGGGCTTGGAGCCGCCGTAGGCCATGATGTGCATGCCGATGGAGAGGCCTGAGGCGTGCTGTTAATGTCTTTTTTTTTTTGTTTTTTTTTTTTTTAATTGATTTAAAGGTTGCGGATATACATACCGCCAGAGGACTGGCCAAAGATGGTCACCTTGTTGGGATCGCCGCCAAACTGCGCAATATTGTCCCGAACCCATTCGAGCGCGAGACGTTGATCCTTCAAGCCGGCATTCTCGGAGCCTTCTTTTCGAAGGGCATCTGACCGTGCGAATCCAAAGACTGCCGATGATTAGCTGTTGTCCCAGCTGTCGTCGTTGTCCCAGCCCTCCCATAAGGGGCAGGGCACAGACAAGGGAAGAATATGTCTGGTTACTATGGAAATATACTCACAGCCCAAGCGGTAGTTCATGGCCACATGGATCACGGGCAGCCCATTCTTGACGCTCTCGAGGATCATGCCATCCGGCCGGATGGTAACCTCCTCATTGCTACCGGTCCAGAAGCTCCCGCCGTGGATATACACCAACACGGGCAGCTTCTTGCCCTCGACACACTTGCCCTTGGGCCGCGCAATGTTGAGATTCAGACAGTCCTCGGATATCTTGGTAATGTTGCTCAATGATATCGGGGGCACCCACGGCCCCAGTGCCTGCGGACACGCCGGGCCGTAGGCAGTGGCGTCAATGGCGCTGCCGCGTGGAGATGAATGCGGACGGGGCGGTCGGAACCGGTTCTCGCCGCTGGTGTCTTGGCCGTAGGGGATATTGAGAAAGACTTCAATGCCGTTGCGGCTGAGCCCGTAGTAGGTGATGTCCTTGTCGGCGTCGTGGACGACTGGATCTGCGACCGCGCCGGTGAGGACCGACGAGGCGGCGAGCAGGAACACGGCGAGAGGCTTCATTGTTTAACGTCGAAGTGTATAATGGGGCGGGAGGAACAGAGAAAATAGAACCAGGGAATGAAGCCTTGCTTTATAAGTTATGAACGAGCTGCAGCTCTCGTCGCCTCGACGGGACGGGACGGACGGACTCTTGTCTAGTAGTAGATAATAAACCTTGACGTTAGCCTCGGACAGGGGATCGCCTGCACATGACCAATTGGCGATGTGGGCGATTCAAGGAGGGCGGAGAAATCCAAGTCTGCATGAACCCACGCTTTCCTTCTCTTGGGAATGGTAACTAGCTACCCAAATCGTGATATTTTTGGGCCCGGAGCTGCGGGTGAATGGAGTTGAGGACCAGTCCATGTCGTATCAAGTAGGAGAGCTGGACCCAATTCTGCAAAGCTCAATTCATCTACTCGCAACGTTGCCAATTCTGCGTCATGCTTGCCGTCATTGCCACGTCCATGGCGGGGTTGTGGTAAAACAACCTTGGCCTTTACCGAAATGAAGCTGTCCTAATGTGCGAGACATTTCGCTCATACGCCCATTGCACGCAGGACAATGACCCAGCTGCGGGCTACTCAACACAACTCAACAGCAGCCAGTCTCCGGTGCGAGCTGCGTTTTTTTAACCCATTCCTACACCCAAACGCCCTGCTCTATTGTATAACGAGTACGGAGTGCCATGTAGCCTGATAAATCTACTCAACCCTTGGGCGTTTGCTCTCAGCGTCGTCGCCATTGACCCCATCGTCGTCAACCTCCTCTCTGGGTCTTGTCCTGCCCGCGCCATCACCCAGCTCCTCTGCCTCGCCGTCTCCATTGCTGCCCCCAATCCAATTCCCATCCTCGTCGAAATACTCGTGCACGTTTTCCGCGGTAATCCAACCCCCGCTGCCCGGCATGGGCGGCGGCAGTCCTCCGTCGGCCGTGCCGCGCAAAACCCCTGTGAACCCCTCGACGGCCTCTTGCTCCATGTTGCCCTCAAATACTATGCGGTCGTAGTCGTTTTCCTCGTCCCCGTCCTCGTCCCCGTTGGTCGGGTCAGGGTGCAAGTTTGAACAATTGGCAATGGCGTCGTACAGCTGCTGCGCCGTCTGGGGCGGCTCGCCTGATGCCGGCACAATCGTTAGCTCAACCATGTTGAAGTCGTCGTCGTCGGCGCCGCCGTCCGAGAACTCGAGCTGCATCCATATGGCCGGGGTGCTGGCGCCTTCACGCGCGCTGACCTGCTTAACTGCGTGGATGGAGATGGACGGATAGGGAATCGAGACGCCCGACTCTGTCTTTTCGCTAAAGATTGTAAAGTGTCTACACCCCTTGTCAGCGTGCACGGCTCCTCGAGGTCGTGGTTTGAGGGTCGGCTCACTCTGAGTTTACAAATACATCGACCTTCTGCTCAACCAGCCCCTCCGTGTCACCGTTTGTGCTCGCCACGGCATTCTCGGCTGCAGGCGAGTCCGCGGGGAAGATGGCCAGCGTGCCGCATTGCGACTTGGGGATGGATGCGACGGCTCCCTTCAGGTGGAAGTGCAACACTGGCTTACCGCCGCTGAACGATTCTGGCGTTTGGGACTGGTACTCGGAGAGGGGGGTGTAGTCGTCCACCGAGGGCGGCGACCGTATCGTCGTGGCGAGCATGATGGGCGCCGAGGAGGGAGACAGTCGAGAGGACTGCAGCTGTCTGGTTGGAGGACGCTGGTGCCGGGAGCTTTGCAAATTCATCGCGGGGGGAGCTCTGAAGGTGAACTGACCAGTTCAACTCGTAAGTTATCTTATCGGAAGTGGGGGCATGACGATTCTCCGCAGCGAGAGCACCATCGCAACGGCAGTTCGCGTCGTCTTCTCGAGACTCGAGGCCCTCGGGAAGCATGGCCTCATCGTCCACATCTCCACTCTTCAACTCCAGTTTTCGAGCTGTTCATACACGCAAAAAGACACAACACACACCGGACACCCTTCTTACCTGTTCGACCGCCCCCCTACGGACTTCTTCTCACAGGCTCGTGACGAACTCCTCATCAACAATCGCGCCTGGGCAGAACATACCCAACATACATCATGCACAACAATCGTATGCGCCACCTGCTTTGCCCCCTCCCCCCCCGGGCGCCCTACTAAGCTAACAGCAAAATAGGCCCTCATCCCCTGCTAGAGCAGGTCCCCCTCACCGTGTCCCCATTTGTATCTCTCCCAACGGCAACCACGCTCTCCTACAACTACAAGACAATGCCCTCCAATATCCCTCCCTCAGCAATGGGCATACCCACGGCGTCCGAAGACCCCTCCCAACAGCCCAAAGCGCGCTTCGTCGTCTCGGGCTCTGGCCATGCCGCACACCCTGACGATATCATTGTGTCGTGCAAAGCGCTTCTGGATCACGTTACCGAAGTCCAAGAGAGTGCTGAGAGGGAACTTCAAGAATTCGAGGAGCAGATCAAGCAACGCGATTTAGCCGAGAAGAGGAGAGTCGCACCCGGTTGGTTGGACAGTGAATCACGGTTATTGCAGCCAGAGAGAATGTCGGCACAGGCTGGGCCGAGCGCGGGAGCGACAGCGCAACATCATCAACAACAACATCCACCGCCGATGGAGGATAAGACGGCACAGCCGGCGGCTGTTGATACGGGAGCAGAGTTGGACAGGGCCTTTGGCGGCATGGCTCTGAAGTGAAATTTTTTTTCTCCTTGAATATATTTCAGAACGAGTCACGAGCTACTATGGGCACTTGGAGCACGAACTGTATTAAATGGCATTGTATTATATATTTGTCGTACGAATGGATCGACTTCTGGCTTTTAAGTATATGCTCGCATGGCGTTGTCATCAAGATCCTTCATGCCCGTATCCTGAATCCGCAAAATTAGAACATGTTGGCGGCAACCAGAACGGCCACTGCAGGTACGACATGATCGGAAAGCACGTTTTGCGATGCCCCGGCGGTGATGGTTGGAGCATGACTGGCGGTCTACCATTTTTGTAAGCAGTGTTCCGAGAATATGCTCCATACACTTACAGAATTGTGACCATGGGCTACAGTAGGCGCCGCGGTGGTTTGAACGGCAGAAGTAGGCGTCACTGGTCCCGAAACCGAACGGCTCTCCGCATGGGTAGTCTGGCCCGGAGCGTTCGTATGCTGAGCTTCCGTGGTGATGGGAGCAGTGCTGGGAGCTGCGGTCTCCGATCCAACCTGGGATGAACCGCCGTCCTCAACGGGCTTGGGAGTCGCATCAAGACCACACTTCCCGGCGCCGACGCTGACCTTGTCGCCATACCACCGCCAGATATTGTACTTGAGGGCACAGCTGAGGCAGTCGTCCAGGAGCTTCGCCCAGGACTGGTCCCGACAGTAGCCATCCTTGGCGGAGTTCTGGATGGCATATCCTACGGACATGTTAGTCTGGCGGAGACCACGCTATTGGGCGCACACGGCGGTGTACCGACCACAACTGGCCTGGCATTGTTACGCAGGACCCGAGGTCTGACGCTTCGCCATAGGGACAGCGTCGGGAAAGCTGAAGTCCGGTTTGGCAACGGCCGAGGCTAGGGATGCCACCGAGCTGATAACAAGAGCAGAAGCAGTGAAACGCATCTTTGTGGACGCGGTGCTCAAACGAGTGACGGTTTGGAAGAGGATAATGGAGATTCTACAGAATGGCTAACAGAAACCGACCGGGAAAAAGGGTCGACGCCGGAAACGCTCCTGGAGCACGGTTCCTTATATACAGCTCGACCGGATACAACAGCAGCGAATGCAATCCCTGTATCCGAGTGCCATGAACAACACGCGCAGACTCCATGCAACCCAAAAGTGCCTCTCCCAGTTTGCCCGATTCTACTTGGGTCTCCTGTCACATTTTCTGCTGGGGATCTTTCTTGGCCTTGGACTGGATCTTGGGCAAGGCTCGCCAAGTCGTCGGTCAAACCCCCAGCGCCGATCGGAGGAGCGTCTTGAGTTTATCACCTTGGGGGATTCGCCATCAGCCAATAAACCAATTCGCTCCCATGCACTCGCAGCCAAAGCAGAAACTTGTCTGCGGTGCATCAAGGAGCTGCGCGACTAGCGTGGACGGACCAATGAAAGTTGCAAGCTCCATCTAATATCTGTTATCTGATCATCTGATAAACCTGCTCCCCCGCCAATAATTCCGACCTCGCCGGCATATCAATAGTTGCAGCGAAGTTGATGGGTTGATGGGACTGGCGCATGGCCGTGGGTCGGGGCCTCTCCGCGATTCGAGGACGTTCCGTGTGTGTGTGTGTGTGTGTGCTTGCGGGCTTTCTATTAATACCGCTGGTGTTGCTCGCCTCCCACCTTCGGAATGTGTGTTCTTGAATTGATGATGACTATTTTCATCTTGATGAATCAGACAAATCAGTACTGCCTTCTCGAACAAACCGCATTTCTCAATGGCTCTGTTGAGATCACTGGCAGTCCTGGCCATGACAGCTTCGGTTGCCAAAGCCGCCAACCCAACAACCTCCGAAGACATGGGACCTGCAGCCTTTATGTGGCCGGAAGACAGAGTATGGTCTGCCGCAGCTGATAATACAGCGCCTTGCGATCAGTCGCTGGTGTGGGCAACCGTACAAATTTCCCGCTGAGTATGAAAGCACATATTAACTATGCTGTGGTTGCGTCAACTTCGACTAACTATGTGACAGCCAATGGTTAGGTTGCCCTTGTCGATCAGAAGGAAGCCTATAGCGTCGAACTCAGTATTTTGTACGATAACGGTTTGTTGTCCCTCTGCATCATCTTAAATAAAGCACATCAAATTTCAAGAGCCAATGTCTTTGCTCCGGACCCCAAGGAAGAAAAAGACTTCAAAACACTTATAAAGCCCGAGGCCATGGCTGAGTTGGACAAGGGCCACACTTGCGTGAACCTCAAGATTTCACCATCCTTCGTTAAGCCTGGATCGAACGCCACTTTACAGATCAAATACGTAGCCAGCTTTGACAAGCCCGAGAACGAGACGTTTTACGCGTGTGCCGACATCACCTATGTCGAGTTTGCCAACTTCAAGGAAAAGGTTCCGTGCTTCAACGCCACCGTGCCTGATGACAGCAAGAAGGATACCCCTGAGCCCACATCCGATGCGTCCAAGAACTCAGACTCTACAAATTCCGGTCTCTCTGGCGGCAACGCCGCCGGCGTTGTCATCGATGTTGTTGACGGCGTCGCACTGATAGCCGCCGCTGCATTGCTCATTTACAGACGAAAGCAGTAGCGTTTGCGAACGTTGCGACAGAAGTACTCCCCTCGAAATGTCAAGTGGCTTCGAGATTGGCAATTAAATAGAAGCGCACAAGCGTAGATTTTGTTATATGTAGTCATTTTGAGGCAGCGGGGACGGTTTGGCTGGGGCTCGAAAATTGAACACACTTTTTATATGCTTTGCTCAAAGAGACAACGGATGAAAGGTGTGTCACATGGCGAAGCGTTTCATGATTGCTATGAAAAAAAAAAAAAAATTGCAGTTCGTGTTCTCGTGTCACACTTGCTTTGTTTGTAATTTTTGTGACTCTTTGTTGTCACCACCGCGAGGCTAGGAATGGCCCACGTTATTGCCGAGTGCTGAGGGCGATACTCTGTCTGTCAAGCGAGCGACGTGAGGAAGGAGCCAGACCAAGCTTTTGAAAATTGAACCTGAAACCTCCCCCCCCCTTTCTTTGTATCTTTGCTTTCTGCGTCACGCAAACACCTCTGCCAATTCCCGCTACCATGCATTGTTTACTGCTCAAGGTTTTCGGTGCCTATCTACGAGCTCGACATTTCGTTCAACGTGTCTTTGGACGAAAGAAACGTGACAAGAAGGCCAAGTCGCACAAGAAGCCCGGGTCGAGGAAAGGTTCTGTTAGCAGTCATTCCTCTCGTTCCTCCTCCCACCCTAAAAAAACGCTGCCCGTCAACATCATAGCCTAGGCAACAGTCTTTTACCGAAAAAAATTGATTAGCATCCGCCGACACCTGAACTCAACTATGAAGTATATTGGTTTCATTGCAGTACTTTTCCCTATCGCGACTACGGGTTGGGTTCTCAGAGATGCCCCCAAATCAGCCGCCCCCGACTTTGGAGATGCCACTATCGCCCGTTTTCCTTGGTCAGACATAACTAAACAGACTGGAATTGACCCCGAAGACATCATGTCGAGTTCAAACTCTGACGGAACTCTACCCTTTACTTGCCCTGAGGTGAGGCTGTTCTCAACCCAAGCCAGCACGCACTGAGCTGATGAAAAACTTCACACAGGGAGTAGGCCCGAGTATAATGGACTGTCCCGAAACCATTACAGAGTGGACCCGCATGGTGGACAAGGAGGGGAACATTGATGTAGATGGTGAATCTTGCACGTCTATTTCCAAGGCATGCTGCCAGGCCGTTGTTTGCGCACCATTGAGGACGAATGTTCGAGTTCAGCCAGGTGAAGTGACTGGTAGAATGTGGTCTCCGTTGACAATAAGGTGCATTTACGGGGGAAGAGGTGGCGTTTGGCACGATGGCGAAGCGAATTTGTACGTTCAGATGCTTCGCCCACGAAACGGCCAGTGTCCAGCTTGACGTGCCTGGATTTCGCGGTCCTTGTGCTCCCCCACAACACAAGTAGTAATGATACAGCTTCCTAGAGTCGTTTCCTATTATATTGAAAACAGCACCCTAGTCTAGTCCCGCCGTTTTTCATATGAAGTGGTGAAATCTTGAAGAGGTCTGTTGCGTGGTTGAGGACGACTATCTACGATGTGGTACGCCATGAGGAGGGGAAAATGTGAAATCCAGACTCTGCGCGTCCTTACTGATGCGTGGTTACGATTTAGAAAACCATGCCCTTGGTTTGCTTCCCCCTGGTCTCTTCCAATGTTCGCACATTGATGCTTCGCCACAAGAAAATACACAAAATAGCAAGAGCCATGAAGCACGAGCCGCAGATGGCCATGACGCGCTGCACGTCGCTATACGCATGAATAATCCCATCTCGTGCGGGACTGCCTGCGGGGAGCGCTAGCTGGGCCTCGATGTCGCCATAAATGGTCGCCGTCTGGTTCTTATAGTCGTCGGGCAGGTACCGGTACATCTTGTCCTCCATGCTGTTCGTCCATAGGCCGCCGGCGATTGCGAAGCCAATGGCCTGCCCGATGGAGCCGAAGAGTCCGAACAGCGCAATGGCGACGGCAATGTGCTGGTGGTCGATGGAGGCCATGATGGCGAGCTGGCCGGTCATGGCCCAGACGCCTGTTGCAAAGCCGTTGAAGAGCTGGCACATGACGAGGACACCGACCGAGGTGCTGGGGGTCCGGAAGCGCACAAGCAGCGCCGTGCCCAGGATGGCAAAGGGGATCATGCCGAGTGAGGGCCATTTGACGTTGCCAAAGTAGCGAATGTAGCTGGGGCGGTTAGTAGAGCTCGTTCTTGGGGGGTTCGAGTACGTGGCGGGCGGGCTTACACTCCGATCAGCGGGGAGATGAAAGACGATGCGAGCGAGAAGGAGTTCAAGATGTAGCCCGAGTCGGTGATGCTCTGGAAGTGCACGACCTCGAGGTATGACTGGTAGTACGTGTCCCAGCAGCTAGTTTGGTGTGAGTGGGTTGGTTATGGACGAGGAGATGATGGGCTGGGGGAGCATACAATATGGAGAGGAACATGAAGCCGTACAGGAGACAGGCTCCGAGAATGGTGCGGTCCTTGAGATACGCCCATGGGAAGTACTGGACGGGCGCAAAGTACTTCTCCCAGATGGCGAACAGCGCCAGCAACACGACGCCCACGACAATCATGGCAATGACGTAGCCCGTCCTCCACCCGTCTGAGGCCGTGTTGACCAGCTGGAAGGGCAGCAGGAGGAGAGACCATCCGGCGACTGTTAAAAACATGCCGATGACTGGGGGATATAAGTGAGCATGAAGGGGAGGGCAATTCAAGGGGGTCGGGGGTAAAAGACTCACCGTCAAATTCAATAAAGTAGTGCTTACACGACTCCCAGGCGGTCCGGTTCCTGGGCCGCTCAGGATAGACACCCATGCGCACGGCCTTTCTCTTGCTCAAGACGAAGACGATGGCAACGGGTATGGCGAAGAAGACGAGGATGATGCAAAACGAGTAAAAGGCCCAGCGGAAATCGACATTGGCGTAGAACAAGTCGGCGATTCTGGGTCCCGCAAAGGTGGTGGCGATGATGGGCGTCTGCTGGATGCCAAACAGGATGAGGCGGTTGCGCAGGGTCGTCATGTCGGCCAGGATGATGGTGATGATGTACCCGAGGCCGATGTGGCCTACCCAGTAGAGGGTGTGGCCGGCGGCGTAGGTGGGAACGTCTTGGCTGACGCCCTTTGTGATGAGGCCGACAACCATAAGGACAATCATGGCAACGAAGCCCTCGCAGCGGCCCCAGATGTCGATGCTTTTGGCAATGGTGAGGGTGCACACGCCGCCGATGATGGAGGCGACGATGTCGGTGGCGGCGAGGAGGCCGTGCTCGCCAAAGGACGAGGTGATGAAGTTTTGGAGGTTGCCTGTCACGGAGCCCTGGAGCTGGTCGATGAAGGAGACGAGGTAGAGGCTTTGGGGAGGAAATGTCAGCAAAAGAAGAAAAGGGGCGGGAAGTTGGCTGTGTGTCGACGACGTACAGGACAAACATGATGATGAGGACTTGTTTTGTCCACACGCTGGTGATTGCCTCGACTCGCTGGACACCTTCCTGCTTGTAGCTGGGCTCGGTGTCTGGTTTCTTTTCACGGGCTTCATGGTTGGTGTTGATTTGGTCCTTTTCCATGTCGGAGGGATGCTTGTCTGGCTCCGCGACAAACCCGGGTGTCGTCGGGTGGGTGATTTGAGGCGCCATTTTGAGCTGCTGCTGCTGTGTTTCGTTTGCCAGAGGGAAAATTCTCAGCGCTGGACTACAACGAGACTCGAGGTCTTTCGAATGTGGCACACGAGGCAGGGACTCGCGATGCTTGTGGGTGGTTTTAATTTTACACAGCTGACGTCGCAAAAAGAGCGTCTCACTACGCACGGCGACGACGGGCGTCCATTATAACGACAGACAGGCCGCTCAACGGAAGCTTTTTAGCTAGCCGCAATACAGAGATAATCGGCAAAGGCGGCTGCGACGACAGGTGAAGAGAAGGGGACGATTACCCACCACCGTGGCAGGGATTCCCATCAACCACGGAGTATTGTATCTGATGCCCGGAACCAACCGCCACGCGCGTAAAGACCAACGAAGGTAGTGGCGACCCCCGGTTCGGAGCTACCAGAAAACTCCACATGGACGAGGGTTGAGCGACGGTTCAGCCGTCTGGACTGCGAAGCGTCGTCGTTTAACCCTTATGTTGAGAAGACGGCAAAATAGCCAAGACGAGCGAATCGTGGAAGCAGAGAGACAAAGATTTAGGGCCGAAGGGACCGTGCAGCGGAGCCGTGGCGCTGGCCAAGACGGCATCGCATGGCCATCACGATGGAACGCGCAATTGTTGTGTAACTTGTGTTCAGCTCTCATTTTATCTGATCATCAGATAAAGGATGAGTGGACAACGGTGGATAGCCTAGTTGACACTAAATCAGCCACTTGATGCGCGATGCCCCTCCTCGTCTCCCTCTCTCTTTTTTCATTCGTTTCGTTTTGGCAATGCTAGCCGACGTCGGAAAAGAATTTGTCGGGCTAGAACGCGTTGCGTGTTGCTGATCAATTTGCTTTGGGGAAATATGCTTGGCGGTAGCTGGATGCCGAGATTCGTCAATCGTGGAACTTGGCTGTGGACATCTGGAGGGAAAGTGACTCGGCCACTCTGGTCACCTGTTTCAAGATCAGTCACTCACTAGACGACTGAGAGAAGTTGAGGCGTGAGAAAGGTTTATTTCAAAATATACAAACAGCACCTCTTCGGCGGCCCGCCGCGGCCGATAATCTCCCAGCCACATACATGCATGTATAATCTCAGGCACCAAACCATATGCTTCGAATTCCGGTTCGGCACCGGGCCGTCGGTGGAACATTAGAGTTGCGATGCACGGCGCCCACTGTAACCTGCAGGGTCCACAGGTAACGGCGAGCAATACATTGTTGGGCTGCCTCCCCGGGGCTTTAAAAACCCGAGAATGGTTCAACGCAAGACGCACCATTGCCATGAAACGTGGACTTGCGCGGGGTCTTGATAGAAGCCGAGATGTGGCGTGAAGATTAAAGATGCGGGGTTCCGAAGCGGATGGGCTGGCTCATGGAGTGCCAGGCCGAGGGAGAATGATGAACAAGTCTTTTATAGCCCATGACAGACGGCCGAATTGCAACGATGCGCAAATGACCTAGGCTGCCTGCTTCTGGGTTTCGGTTTGGTCAAACCCGAAGGCCGTGTGTGGTGATTCCTGGTCATGGCGATATCTGAGACACTCCTTGCGACAACACATGTAAATCGGAATCATAAACGCCATGCTTGAATTGCTTCCGTCGAACGACGCTGCCGACTAAGACGTCTCCAACAATGGCTGTGAGAAAGAACACCAAGGGTGATGGCAAGGAGTACCACTACTGGGACTATACTTTCGAATGGACCGACAAACACATGGCCGCAAACGAGCTAAACTCTTGGATTCTGAAGTATGACAGCCTTGCTGACAATTGTAACGAAATCCTCACCAAGTTGATGCATTCCTCTCACTCCGATGCTGGTAATATCTTCAAGAGAGACAGTTATGCCTTGCTACAAGAAAATCACAAGAGTGACCCCAGGTTGTCGGAACTCTGGACACAGATCAACACAGTCCCTGACTGGGTGGACTGGGCACAGATCCAGCGTGGCCAAGATATCTACTGGCGATACCTTATACCAATATCCAACGCGGTATGCCGCCTATTGTATTGAGAGCGAGTAAACACCTGCTGACGACCTGTAGCTCACTTATCAAAGCCTGTTAGGGGGTCTGTAAGTACTGCCCAAGGTCTACCCCGAATACACACATGCACGCGCTAACAGCTCTCAGGGGGGCAATCCGTGTCGGTGAAACCATCGCACGAACAGGAGGATTCGGCGCCCAGGTCGTCCGACGCCGCCTGCTAGAGACTTTCCAATATACTCTCCAGGTCAACAGCAATGCGGAGGGGATGAAGCCCGGCGGAAAAGGCCACTTGGCCTGCGTACGAGTCCGACTCCTGCATTCTGCAGTCCGACTCAAGATCATGAGTCTCGCTGCGCAAGACCCGACGTACTATGACATGCACAAATACGGCCCTCCCATCAACGACCTGGATTCTTTCGGCACCATCCATACATTTAGCAGCGCGGTTATTTGGCAGGGCCTCCCGCGCCAGGGCATCTACCTGAGCAACCAGGACGCCGAGGATTACATCGCGTTATGGCGACTGGTCGCCTATTACATGGGAGTGCCGACGGAGCCTTTCAAGACTGCTGCCGCGGCCAAAGTCGCGCACGAGTGGCTTCTTGTCAACGAGTTTGCCCCGAGCGACACCGGAAGGATGCTGGCCAGAAATATCGTAATCGGCTTGGAGAACACCGGCCCAGCCTACGCGTCCAAGGAATACATGGACGCCATGGCGCGGCTGCTCAACGGAGATCGGCTCTCGGATGAGCTGCATATCCCCAGGACGAGCTTGTATTATCGACTCTTGATGTGGGGATATTGTTACTGGGTTCAACTCCAGGCGAGGACGATCCAAAAGATTCCCTTTATCGACCGATTCCTCATTGCGGTGTGTCTCAACCATGCTGTTTATATCTTGAAAACAGTATGCAGCTCATGCTAACTGGACCATAGCGCCGTCGTAAGGTTACGTGGGACTATCTGATGGGTGAGAGTGGCGGCCTTGGGAAGGAGACACTCTTTGACTTCAAGTACATGCCCTCTCTGGGCCGGACGACATGCCCAGGGCAGCGAAAGAGCTACACGTTTAAAAGACCCGGTATTGAATTAATCTCGTACCTGGGTCTCTTGTCTGCTTTCATCACTGTTGCCTGTCTGCTTGGTAGCATTTATCTGCTGATGATGAGATATTTGTCCCCGTGTTCAGTCTTGATGGAAGCTTGAATCGACCCCAGCTGATATCGTTCTGCCTCTGAAATAACGACTTTTCTGCCTTTATAGTTATCGTTGTTTCCAATAACTCAGATGCCACCTGAACGTTGACAATATTTTTGAGCCACGTGATTGTTCAGCCGGCACATTGGATAGATAGCAAGTTTCGCACTGAAACGGGTTTTCTAGTAATTCCAGCATATTGAACTGAGAAAACTTGGTAACTAGAAGATTTGAGGGATGTTAATATAACGTAAACACGATTATAGGTCGAAACTCGTGCCATTGGTTGATCACGGGGTCGAGGACTTCTCTGATGTAATGTGGCTTTGCAGTGAAATTGACCAAAAATGGAAGAATCGGCCTCTCAATATTCTCGCCGACACAGACCAAAGCGAGATCTCTTCGTTAGTTCGGACCACGCACGATCTGTGCCAAAAGGTTATGGCAGTGATGACCCGGCCCAATGTGATCCTGAGCAGGCAGTACCAATACCAATGCACGCTTCTACTTGTAGCTGTCAAAGAAGTCGTTGAAATCACGTCAGAACTTGTTTAGTTCAACTTCCTGCATGTGCTGAGTTCGATGGGGCAGAGGGCGAGGGTGCAGTTTGCCTTGGGACCGAAGACGATGACCCCAGTTGGCGCCGCAGTTGACGGCAGCGCAGAATCCATAACGTACTGTTTGAAAGATATGATGTTCGATAGATGATAGTGGCCATTACAAGCTCAGAATCAAGTATGATAAAGGACCACCACCACGAGGTGCAGTGGTGGCGGTGATAACACACAGAGTATTAAGAGACTTGAGAGCTCTCATTCTTGTCAATGGCCTCCATCACAAAACAAGTTTTACAAAAACAAGAAACGATACGCGTGGGCAAGTTTACCTTCATACGCATCTTGGAATGTCGGCGCACTTGGTGTCCCCAAGGAGCCCCGATTCGATCACTTTTCGATGAAGCACATGGAGCAAGCTTCCCCAAGGTATCTCTGCCACTTGGAATTTTCTCTGACCTCCACAAATTTCCGGCATGCTCCTGATCAGCTTTTCGAGAGCCGACTTTGGACGAGACTCGTAGCAGTTGCTAAAAGTTCATCTCCAGGCGGGGAACATGGACCGAGTTTCGGGCCGCAACGACTAAGAAACTGGCCGAAAAAACTGACCGAGCGAAATGGAGCTCATCTGTTTCTAGGTAACAAGGAATCTTGTTCATCGCAGATTGAGCGGGTTGCATTAGCGACGGTGCCAGGGTTCTGAAGGGGTCTCGTGGTTTCGCGGACGCGGTTGCAGCACCCGGTCGTCATATTTGTGTGCATTAGTGTTGGACATCCAACAACTAGCAAACCCCATTCTGTATCCGGAATTGCGGCCTGATCTGTAGTCGAATAATCGACTGATTCGCATCACCACCCCAACATGGCATCCGTGCCGTGGCATTCACCTGCGCTGTGCCACGGCTCTCTTTTCAGATTCGAGCGTGAAAAGTCCTGACGCGCAATGACCCATACGTGTCTACTTACGTCGTGTCCAAGCTGAACCGTAAGTTGACCTTGTCAGGCAATGTTGCGCAGCAGACCACGCAAACAACGATACGACCAATTCTGACTTGCGACCAACCGAGCAACCAGGCAATCAACTTAGGAGCTTACATGGACTAACGCGTGAGGGCGGATTTCAAGTCCACGCTCGGGTTTCCTCTCTGAAACCTTGAACCACAAACCTTGCCCTTGCCTCCATTGTCTCCGAACCGTTGAAGGCCTTACAAGATAGACGCTGTATATACAAATTTGATCCATCGTAGAAGCTGTGCCTCGAATCTACTCCGCAGGGGCTCAATTGGAGAACTGACTTCTGGTAGGCAATACATGCTGAGTCGGGTATGTGTAGGTCCTAATAGATGAAGAGGCTGCTGCTCAATTGTCTCGAGGAATTCAAGGGAGTACACGCTAAGCGTCCATTTATCCGGCAACGCACCGCCAAAAGATATCATAGTGTGGGTTGTATTTATGTTCCCGCAGAAATTGCCTTGGGGTCGTTGTTTTCCGCTCCCCGTGGCTTAAACCGCGTTTGTTAAGTTGCAAGCAGTTTAGAGAGGCTCCTTCTTTCCACATCTGCACAAAATAACGGGCAGCGAAATACTCTTGATATGTGTTGTGGAGAAAGTGATAAATCCTGTGGCGATCCTCTGCTGTTTGATCCGATGTTCTCAGGGGCGATAGGCATGGTAGGAGTCTGGAAAGTGACGACAAATATCCCGGCAATTTGAAGTGCTCCAAAAATAAGCTCCGATTCTCGTAACCAAAATTCACGAGTGAATTATACAACCCCATAAAAGCAAGACCTTGGAGAAGCGTCAGCTCGTCGGCGGCGTACCTCCTAATCTCCAATTCAGTGTGTTCGACAAGGTTCAATCCGTTCAAGTCTTCTTTTTTGTGTATGATTTGCTTTATAATCGAGGAGTCCTTTTTCCATAGCCATAATTTAACATCTAAAGTTCGGTTATAGTGTCGGGTGTCCAGTCCGCTCCAGTACTCCTCCATGTTAGGCATGCAGCATCAAGTTGAATAGGTATCTGGATGAGGTTATCCATGTGTTCATGGCGCTCCAAGAATGACTGAAAACTGGAGATAGTCGCTTGGTCATTTTCAAATGCCATCCGAATATACCGACTCACTCGCTCCGGGCAAAACTCCAATGTTTCCAACGCTAGATCCACAGCACGAAGACCAGGTAAAGACTTGCCATGAGGCCGGGTTGTAATGAAAACTCGTGATTGATTCAGAAGCTCGTGAAGAAAACTTGGGGTTGCCCGTGAAAAAATCACGAGGCGCCTCGTCTAGTCCATCGAGAAGGAATAGAGTGAGGTAATTGTTGCTCATCACTGCTCGCCACAGGACCTCTGCAAGCGCCTCCCCGTGGGGATGATGGACGAAGAATCCGCTATAAAAGAGGGATTTGAGATTGGTCTTGCCACTTATTCGAATCAGGTTTCGAAATGGTATCCGTAGGAGACGATCAAATTTATTCTTCCACAAGCGGCCGGCTCTGAAATCAGTCACAATTCTTTTGGATAAATCTTCCCCACGCCCGCGCGACCGTGAATCATAATTCGCTTCTGTTGAATAGCCCTTTCATCTTCGAATCTGTGCTCATCAAAAAGCGCGGGGAGTGTGACTGGTCTGTTCGTCTCCCCTGTCGAGCTACCAGTATTCGATCGGGTGTTTAGGGAAGCTTGTGCATTGTTCAAGTCGATAGCTCGGTGTACTATTTCAAGGTTGATACAACATTCGTTTATGGGAAGCGGATAACCAGACAGCTGCCTAATTTGAAGCTTCTCATCACTGTAACATTTATGCAGGATGCATTTGTCCGCGGGTGACGCTTCTATGGATGGCTGCGTTTTCTCAATCCTTATTCGAAGCTCTTCGACGCTGTGACTCTGTATCAGGTCACTCAAAACTGTCAGCGCCTTGTCCACAGTTATTTCTGTGCTTCGATTTTCAATCTTTTCGTAAATCGGATGCAAGGCGTCGTGGAACCTTTGTTCGTCAGGGTGGCTCTCGAGTTTGTTCTGCATGGCAATCATGCAATTGTCGTAAAGAAAACAGGCTCCATAAGCGTTGCCAATCATGATTGACTCGAAAGGTGTTAGCTCCCCGGCCAAGGCTTTATTTCAGAGGATGGGCAACTTCGTTAAACATGTTCGCCCCGTAGGACGTGACTTGTATTTCTGCAAGCACGTCCGCAAACAGTGATCGTTCGTCTACCGGCTCTTTCGGGATAATATGATAGTTGACGCACTCATATTTACCAAGTACAGGGCTCCAATAGTCCTTGCCTAGTCGGACCACTTGCCGGCTGCGGTCGAATCTATTCATTTGGTGTCTTTCTTGGTATAAAATATTCGCTCACAAAGAGCTCGGTCCGTGCTCGCTGGTTTTTTATGGGATACTGGAGTATGACTCGGATTGTAGAGAGATCATGCAAGTCATCAAAAACTACATCCGAGCTTGTATATAGCCCGCGGCCCGAGTTGTGTCGATGGGTCTGCCGTCGAAGTATTGACGCCTGTATAGACTCTCTGCCTCTTGTTCGCGTAGTTATATCGCATGTGATTGATTGTCCCTTTAATTTACGAGCATAAATATCCTTAGTGACAGTCATTTCTTGGTAATCAGAATATAAATCTTCCCACACCTCGGCGAAAAGCCTAGTAATGGCCTTTATTTTTCCATGGTCTATTTGGCGCTGTCGGTACAACTTGATTTTATCCCCTAGCAATCGCCCGGAGGCGGGAACATTTTGCTCCTCATTGGCCACGTAACATTGGGTTTTCATGATTCACCATGTCGAATGGTGCCCATGAGTGGCACGAGGAAAAAGAAGGGTCGCAAGAAGCAGCATAGGAGACGGCGAAGACAATCACTCCATAAGAGACAGCGTACAACGTAAAGAGAGACGTTGTCAATCTAGAAGAACAAGAGGCTGACTGAGGGTCATAATGAGGCGGACATCGGTCAAGGTAGGATCCTCCAACAGTGATATTACTCGCACAAGCATGGTTGGGTGCCAACTGTGGCTCAACTTGACCAATGGCCCGTTTCTACGCCAGACTCGGTCGTGACTCGTCTCACACTTCCAGACGCTCAAAGAAAGCCATCAAGTGATGACAATGGGCCCTAGTACAAGGCTTGCGCTTACAGCAGGCAGCAGCAGTGTGTGAGACGATGAGGGCGTTTCGTACATATCATAGGCCACCAATGCTTAAGCCCTGGATTTCTGTCAGAAAAATGGTAACATACGTTTACTTTAACTGATGTGAAAGAATACAAGAAAGTACCCAGGACTTCAAGGGTCGTTCAACCGCAAACTGAAGCACCGAGTATCAACATGCGAACCCCCTTTAGACCCAACAAGAACAATCTTGCTATGTGCCTTGTGTTTTCAGTAAGGACATAGGCAAGCATTCATTTAAGAACACTTAACTAATACAGCCGTCTCAGTAAAAATAGCAATATACAACAATTTTGTCAGGGCTCTCTAGTAAAAGAACCATACCTTGCGGGCCTCGCGGCATATTTCGAACAAAACCATCAGACGCCCCTCACATCGAGCCGCATTTTCGCCTTGGACTAACCAAAAGTCGATACTGACTTGCCAAACCTGGACATCTGTCAGATTCTAAGCTTTCAGATCAGAGTCCATTCCTCGCTCTCGAATTCTATTTGTGGAGGACATCCAGCCCTCACTAATAAGCTTTCTAGGTGTTTAATTAGACATTGATCCTGTATTCTTTGCAAGTCATATCTCCAAAAACTTTGAACATATTGAGAAAGGGCCACCACCGGTTTCATACGCCTTGCTTCCTTCACAGATGGCGGAAAGCGGATATTCTCAAGTCCTCTTCCGAACAAGCCGTGGGCCTGGGCAGTACAGAGACTTTTGGGAAAGCTCCTTACTCTTTGCATTCTGATTCGAATGCCGCGCAAAATCTGCGGCGGCTACCGGCCTTGGGGATTCGACAGCTGGCTCTTGCTCGGGCTTGCTGCTCAATACCTGTCAGAACTATGGGCAACTACTGGATCTGTAAGTCAGTTCCCCTTAATTACGCGACGATTTCTTGCTGACAAAAGTAGGCTTAGTGCTAGCTGACACAAAACTGACGAGATTGGTGGATAAGGCCGACAACCTTGGGCCCAGAGCTTATTCCTCAGTTGAGCCGTTACACGGTAGGATTGAAGATCTCGCGCCGCCAAGGCAATCAGTTCTCAGAACCGACCCAAAATGCTGCCCGTGGGAAGCAATTTACTTCATGACTTTCAAACTGAACACCCTACCTTTTCCCGAACCAGCCCCAGCATTCTAAGCCTTGGCTATTATCCTACCCGAATTACCCTAACAGAATAAATTCGCTATACTGATCTAATAAGTCGCTATGTCAAGCAAGACTAGTATTATCTTTAAGACGTATAAAACCAACATCTTAGCGACAGAATTATTGACCTTTAACGTAAGCAGCGTTAATATTGGGAAAGCCATCTTAAGCTAGACATGCTAGCTGCATTCATTAAGCACAAGCAGGAGTGCGAAAAGACACAAAGCCCTAGATTAGCATGCTAAAAGACATCAAATATATCGATTCGCAACTAAACTATTATAACCACTCGATAGAACAAATAGTCCTCGTAGCTACGTCAGTGGTTCAGCTATTAGATATAAGGTACTCGACAAAGGAGGTAGGGTATGTCAAACAATTAACCCACATTACGCTTGTTCTTGCCCCTTTATCTTGGGTAACTAGTCTTTCCAGTATGGGTGAGAAGTATTCTCCCAGTGATGAGCGGTTTATGTCGTCATAGCGCTACTTGTGTGACGCGGAAACACAGACGGAAGTTATTCCTTGCCAGTGACTATGAAGTCCAGTCTCGCCAAACTACAACCATCCTGTAAACGGGAATTAGAAGCTTCGTTTGAGATACTTGGGTTCAACTCGAGAATAAGGTCAATTATTCACCCTTTCCTAGCTACAATAGAACAATGACTCTGCAAAGCCACAAGCTCTTGTGCTTCTACTGGATTGAGAACCACAACTCTATATCGCTCCCTAAAGCAGAAGTCCCAATCTGCATTGCGCCCCTTCAATGTTGACTACTAGGAGGAATAATGGTAGCTCCAACGAGGCCTAATTAAACATTACTGCTATTCAAATACGTATGCCACAGAACGAAATATAATCACCAGCTAGCTGGGATGCTATGTTTTCAGAACACAGCTTTACAAAACTAACTTTTTTGGTTAGCTCTTTTAAACAATACAAAAGGTCAAGTTAATGAAATGTGACTGGTTTACCACATTTGTGGTCGACATATGGCAATGAACTACTGCTAGTCGTTTCTGACTAGTGGAATTTTGAAGAGTTGCCAAGCCCTATCTAATTGGGCCAAGCATGGCTAGGTAGTTAATGTCAATTAAGAACTCCGCCATCATCAATCCGTGATATGGAAACTGACCCACGTCCGATGTGGTGTAGTGGCTATCATACTGCGCTTTCAAGGTTAGCCTGGAAGCTCCGCAGGGATCGGGGTTCGATTCCCCGCATCGGAGATGCAATATTTTTTGACAAATTTTACTGCTGGTACTCCACGACGTACATCATTCTTTTTTTCTCTTAAACACTTGTTAACGTCGGCAATTCCCTTCTAGCATCTTGCGCACATGAATCAACGATGTTGCGAAATTGGCACATAATCTGTTCGTGCAATATTTACATTGGAGTCTAGTCTCCGCCTCATTTAGCCATAGCAGATTGTTAGAATGGGTCACTTGTTACGGGTATAAATTACGTACGCATAACAGATAAGGGTAAACCCTTAACCACGAGTAAATAACCCTAATAATAAGCGTACTTATAAAAAGGGTATATATAATTCTCTCTTTTATAGTTAAATATAAACTTATATATATATATTATTATTATAATTAATGCTCTTTAAAGTATAATAATTATAAGCCTAAGAGAACTTTAAATTTCTTATAACTTTTACTTAAAAAAAATTAAGTATTTAAGGTATTATCTTAATACTTATTTTATTATATTTACGTATTTAATAAATATTAATATTACTTTTATAAACACTTAATTATTTATTAAGCTTAAGTTAAAGCTTTTAAGCTAATAGTATAATTAATATAAAGTATTAAAGGGTTAAGCTTAAGTTAATAAGCTTTAAAATATTATAAACTTTAATTAATTAAATTACCTAGCTAATATATTACTTACTTCTCTTTAACTTACTCTAATAAAAGCTTATATAAGCCTTTTATTAGACTAATAACTCTTACTTAAGATAAAGAATAACTTTATTATATTATATACTCTTTAAGCTATATAATTATAATATAATAATAAGCTTAAAGCTTATATAAGTAAAGAGATTAAAGCACGTAATATTTATAAGTAAATTACGTATACTATTAAATTAAGTATTTATAAATCTATTATACTTTATCTTATTAATTAATATTTAAAAAATTATACTTTAAGGTAATTAATTAAAGAAGTTAAGGGTTAGCTTACCTTATATAACTCTAATATATAAGAGAAAACTTATAAGCTATACGTAATATATCTTAATAAAGCTTATTACATAAATATTAAATAAAACTAATAGTATATAAAATAAAATAAGATTTATATATACGCTTAAAATAATAAAATTAATAAGATTAAAGAAATTAATATTATTTATAATTTTCTTAATATAATTAAAGCTTACTTTAAGCTTAAATAAGTTAAAGTTATACTTAATATAATTATTATTAATAAAGCTTAAGAAATTAAAAATAAGTATACTCTTTATAATTTTAAATTAATGTTTTATACACTTATTATTATATATAAGTATAAGTATAATAATATTAGGGGTATATATATAATACTTAAGAAACGCTTAAATTAAGAGAAATAGCTTTAATAAATATAAGAATAAGAAAATAAAGAGTAAATAAAGAATAATAAAGATAATAATAAAGGTTAATTAAAGCTAAAATACCTTTATTTAATAGGTAATTAATTAAGAAGATATAAATAATAAGTAAAGAACTATAAGATCTTATAATATATAATTATTAAATATAAAGATTTAAAGCTTAATTAATTATTAAAGAAAGAGAACTATAAAAAGATAAAAGAATATTATAAGAGTAAGTAATAAAATAAGCTATACACTTAAATAGTAAAGAAAGAATAAGGTAAAAGCTTAATTATTAAAGAGATAAAATATTTAATAAGAGAAAGTATTAGTATTATTATTATTAATCTCTTTACTCTTTAAGTATATAAATAATACGTTAAAATTTATAATAGTATAAGTATAAGCAGAGCATTAACAAAAAAACTACACTACATGTAGTTTTTTAGTGTAGTTTTTAGTGTAGTGTAGTTTTTGTAGTTTTAGTGTAGTTTAACTACACTACAACTACATTTGTAGTGTAATGTGTAATTATAGAGAGAAATTTTTAATTATAAATATAACGTTAATTATAAGACTTATAAGGTTATAATTATTATACCTTAATAGAGCTAATTTAGCTCTTTATAATGCACTAATTTTTATACGTATAGCTTATAAATTAAGCGAGTTATAATAGGTTAAATCTTAGCTAAAAATTAAGATCCACTTTTTTAAAATAAGAGACTAAAAGCTTAATATCTCGCTTAATATCCACATTTTAAGGTTAATTTTTAAAGATTTAAAATCACGTGATTTTTAGCTTTATTTTAATATATAATATGCTTATATAAGCTTTTTTTTAGTAAAACTTTTTTATAATAAAATTTAAAAATAAAAAAGTTAAGTAAGAAATATAAAATCTATTATAATATAAGAAATAATATATATAAAAAGAAAGTATAAAATATTATTTTATATGAAAAATTTTAAGGTATTTAAATATATTATTTATAACTTTAATATATTTCTTATAACTTTAATATTTAATATTTTATATTTAAGTTATAGGGTAATATTATAAATATTATTATTTTATAAGATATTTATATATAAATAATAGAAATTTTTAAATTTATTACATTAAATATATTTTACTTATAATAATAATATAAAATAATACTTGCTTACTTAATATAATTCCCTTATAATTCCCTTTTATTTTATTTTTATTTTATTTTTATTAGTTTTTTAATCCCTGTTTTTAGCTTATTTAAGCTAGCTAATCCCTGCTTACTAATATTAATATTAGTAAGCAAATGTAGCTCTATTTTAGCTTACTAATTATATTAGCTAATAATAGCTTATAAATTAATTAACACTACATATTACACTAATTTTTAAAATGTAATGTAGTGTAGTAAAACTACACTACACTACACTACACTAAAATTCACTAAAAACTACAAAACTACACTACTTCCAATGCTCTGAGTATAAGTAAGTACCTACTCTCTTTAAGTATACTTCTTAATAACTATAGTATTATATATCTTATTAATAATATTAACCTTTTTAAGCTTAGCTTATATAAGAAAATTAAGAGCGAATTTATAGAGGTAAGTATAAATACCTCTTTAATCTAAGAAAAGGGAACTTATATACTTAAAAAGCTTTTAAATAATATAAATAAACCTTAAATTAAAGACCTAATACTTAAAGATATTAATATAATTAAAAACTTTCACGTTAATATTATTTTAATTAATTACTTACGGGAAAAGAGTACTTAAATATATAATTTTAATAATATATTATACTTTAAACCTATAAAATAAAGTGTAATTCTAGTATTATTAATTTAAAAGTATAACTTAATATTTCTTAAATATAAGCTACTTTTTAATTACTCTCTTAAACTTAAAGTATTTATTATAATAATAAGCTTTTCTTTTAATATATTTATAATTATTAAAGTAAATAAATTAAGAATATAAAACTTAAAGTATTAAAGGTTAAGTTATAACTCTTTAAAGCTAAGAGAAGACTTTAAAGAGTTATAATACCTTTATTTAAGCTATTTAAGACTAATAGCTTTATTTAAGCTATTAATATATACTAAAAACGTGTGTATTAAAGAAACTAAGCGTATTAATTATAAGATATATATATAAGTTTACGTATACTAAGTTATATTAAGGTAACTTAAAGAGTATAAGTTACTAAGATCATTTTAGCGAGTATATTAGAATCTTTAAGACTATAAGTTAAGTTATAATAATATAAAATAGCTTTTAGTATTTAAGAATAAATATTCTAAGATAATATAATATTATCTGCTATTAAATAAGAAATAACTTATTATATTTAATACTGTTATATATTTTAAGAGATAGGTTATAAGGTAATTTAAGCTATTAATATATAAATTTATATAGAATAATAAGAGATTTATAATTATAATAATAGGTAATTTAATCTTTAAATACTAGGCGAAAGCGTAAGATATTAAGCTTAAATACTTATTATTATATACCTATAAGCTAAATAAAAGCGTTAAAAGAGCTAGCTAATAAATTATAATTAGCTTAAATTTAATACTTAATAACGCGAAGCTTCTTATAAACTTATAGTTAAAAAGCGTTTAAGCTACTACCTTCTTATATAATATAAGCTTAAATTAAGCTTATAATTAAAAAAGCCCTTTTAAATACCTTAAACTATAGTTTAAGACTAATAATTACTTACCTATAAGAGAGTATATAATTAACCTAAGGCCTAATTAAAGTATAATATATACTTATAGCTAGAGCTCTTACGAATATAGTAAATACAAGTGTATTGTGTATTGTATTTTGTATTGTATTGTATTTTCGTGTATTGTATTTAAATACATTACATTACATTAGTAAAATACCTATAAATGTATTTTAAGGAAAAAAGACCCTTGTTTTTTTAACTTAAAATTATAAGGCTAATTATAAGGGTTATAAGGAAAAATTTTATATCATTTAAAAGAGCTAAATCAGCTCTTTAAAATGCCCTACTTTTGACTATTATAAGTTACTACATTAAAAAGTTATAAGCAATTGAAAATTCGCCCCGCTTTACTTACTTTTTATTTTAAGACATAACTTTAAAGCTTAATATCTCGCTTAATATCCACATTTTAAGGTTAATTTTAAAAGATTCAAAATCACGTGATTTTTAGCTTTATTTTAATATATAATATGCTTATATAAGCATTTATGTCTATTATTAGATATTTTATAGCCTTATAATACATTTATAGGTATTCTTATCTTGTAATGTATTATAATATATTACAATACAATACATTACAATACAGTATAGTAAAAAATACAAAAAATACAATACATTTAGAGGTCTGGTTATAGCTACTAGTGCGTTTACCTTTTATACTACGTGCGTCTTAATAATAGGGTTAAATCCGTAATTTACTTTAAATGGTAATATTTTCATATTATTAATCTTAGAGCTATTATAAGCCTATTATACTAATAGTAGCTATTTTACCTAATTATTCTATTAGTAGTTAATATAGCTTTATAGATATTATTTAAGTATTTAGTTTAAGATTTTTATTTGCCTATTTAATTGTAAGTGGAATACTATTAATAAGCTTTATTTAATCTTTATAGTTTCTATAAGGTATTTCTAAAAGTTTAAGGTAAATAATTTATCGCGATCTAATATAAGCTTTATTAATAATCTATATTATATAATAACTATTTTAAAGAATATATACGCTAAGTCCTTAATATTACTTAATTTCTTATATAAAATATAGTAGGCGTATTTTATAAGTTTATTTATAATAATTAAGATACTATTATACAGACCTCTAAATGTATTGTATTTTTTGTATTTTTTACTATACTATATTGTATTGTATTGTACTGTAATATAATATAATATAATACATAAATGAAATACCTATAAATGTATTATTAGATTATTTAATAATAAATTTTAAAAAATATATAATAATAATAGATTTTTTTCTCATTATAATAATATAAAAATTATACTTAAAAGTCTACGTATTAATGAAATATTTTATTTTGAAAATAAAATAAATATAAAATATTATATAACTTTTTATATAGAATAAATAAAAAATAAGGTTTTTTTAAGCTTTATAAAGACTTTATATTATGTAAATTAAGTAAATATTTTTTAAATAATTTTTTTTACTTATATTATATATAAAAAACTAAAAAAATATATAATATATATTAATTATTTTAGAAATAATATTAAATAATAAATAAAAATATATATATAATATAAGATAGTTATATAATAATATATTCTTTATAATATATATTTTTTTTATTTTTCTTTTATTTATTACTAATTTAAATTATTTATTATACTTTATATTTTAAATATTTTTATTAATATAATATAAATTATATATAAATTATATATTATAAAATTCTTTAGCTTTTTTTATATTTATTCATATATTTTATAATTATAAAATATTTATATATACTTATATATACTATAATATATATATATATACATTAAAAATAAATTCTATGACTTTTATTATACTATATATTTAATCTATTATAACTCTATTAAAAAAACGAATTTTATTATAAAATTAGTATCATTTAAAAGCTTATAATCTCAGCTATTTAAAAATAATATTTTTATTTATTTTTAATTAATAATTATAGAGATATTATATGCGGTATTTAGTAGTGTAAAGAAAGTGGAGTATTTAAGTTACCCCGCGTAACCCCGCTTTAGTAAAAACGCCACATTATATAAACTAGAATATCTCTACTAATAATAGACTAAAATGGATAAAAATAGAACTAATTAATAGCTCTTAAAAAGCTTTATCTGTATATACTAAATGCATCTTTATAAGTCTAATATTACGAAAGTTATATTAACTTAAAGTTTAAAAATGTAAATACTTCTTATAGTATACATATATATGTTTTAGGTGAAAAAACGCCTTAACGTAACACAATAAAAAGCCCTCTATGCATTATAATCACACCGGTATATTCTACTATTTCATAATAGTTGTATTTTGTCTTATAAATTTTTCACCGATTTCTATACGAATATACACGTTTTAGAGGTAAGTTAGGCATTAAAAAAATGCCTGAAATTTAAGGTTTTCATGACATCTTTCATTGTATTTAAACTCTATATATTAACTATGTTATCCCTCTTTAAAGTTTAGAATTCTCTTTTTCTACACCAACACTTAAACACCTATAACTCAACTAATATCTTACTTTTAATAAAACTTTTTTTTTCACTAAATAACCCTACTTTTAGGGTATATAGTAACTACTTTTTTTACCTTAAAACCCTATCTTATTTATCATTAAAAATAGCTGAAAATCTCTTTAATTTTAAACCTAATTTATCTACGAATAATAACTCTACTACGAGTCTTCTAACGCTAAATCAATATTAAAATGACCCTAAAAATGATAAGGTGTAACGGTGGCTTAGGTTCTAAGGCACAGTAGGTCTGTTTCTTAGGAAGTAAGTCAGGTTGAATGCTACAGAGTAGCTTTTTGAGCAGTATCCCAATAAGGCCGTTAAGAGTATAACTCTCAATAGTAAGACTATTGCTTAGATTGATCAATAGAGATCTAGACTATCTGACTATGGGAATACCTCCTCCTTAAGTACTCGTCTATCTCTCTATTGTAGTCCTGGATCGATTTGCTCGACCATCGATCTCTTCGAACCTTGATCGACTGGCTCGAGGTTCGGTCGGTTCGATCCTCCCTGGTCGATGTGTTCGAACATCGACCTCTTCGATCGCCTCTTGGGTCACGTGGCTGGTCACGTGCCCCTGCCTTCTTCTTGTGCCCACGGGTCGTGCCTGTCCTAGCCGGTGCGGTCCCGTCCCGTGTCTTGTGCAGTGTCGTTCGTAACATTATGCCCCTCCTCTGTTGGTCTTGTCCTCAAGGCCATCGAAACAGGCCGGCTTGAGTGTCGTGCGTTTTCTTCCTTCCATCATCATGTGCCATCATGTCGACTAACCGTGTCTCAAAACAGCGGTCTAAAGCTTCGTCTGCTTCTTCCCTTCGCCGGGATAACCTTCTTTCTGCGATAATCAACAATCCGTCTTTGTCCTTTATGAAGGCTTGCGCTCGCTGCGCCCGTATGGGACTTCCCCAATGTGAAGCCTCCGTTTCCGATTCGAGTCGTTGTGTGAAGTGTGTGGTGGACAAGCAAGGGAATTGTGATATTGCGGGGGTGACCCCTCAACAGCTTCGCAGCATCGCGGATCAACATTACAAGCTCGAGAGGGAGCTTGAAGAAGCTGAGGAGCGTGCCTTAGCCGAGAATCAAAAGGTCTTGCGTTTGCGGAAACAAAAGAAATTGTGGTTTGAGAAAATGATGCGTGCGGTTGCGCGTGGTATCGACAACGTCGAAGAGTTGGAACGTGTGGAACGTGAGGAAGCGGAACAGCTTCAAAAGACCACAGGGGTCCTTCCTACTCCTTCCGAGGATCTGGATCCTGTTTTGGTTCGTTCCTTGGATGCCGAATTCAGTATCGAGTCGTTGGACGGTGCTCAGGAGATTGATTGGGATGCGTTCCTTGGGAATGAAACTGTTCAAGCAACGTCGAGCAGTTCGTGAGGTTTCCGGCTGGTTCCCAGGTGTTTTCGGAGTTTGGATATCCCTTCCATTTAACGAGATAATGACGATTCTTTATGTTCCCTCGTGCTTTGAGTATTCGTTCGACTTCGTATTCGTTGGTATCTTCCGTTGTGATGTTGGTAGCGATTGTAGATTCATCTGGTGCTTTCTCTAGTAGCGATATATGAAATATGGGATGGATTCTCATTCCATCTGGTAATGATAGTTCGTAGTTGGTATTCGAGATTTTCCGTTTGATAAGGAATGGTCCGATCTTCTTCCAGTCGAGTTTGTCGCTGGGTCGCTTAGTTTTGATGTTTTTGCGAATGAGGTATACTTTATGTCCCTCCTCTAGGATTGGCGCTGGCAATCTCTTTCTGTCCGCGTAGTGTTTCATTCGGTTCTGCAAAAATATCCATTCCTGTTGCAAGTGTTTCTGTATTTCTGTCATGGTTGCTGCATGCGTTGTAGCTGCTGGCGCGTTCACATTCTGTGTCGCATGTGTCTCGATGATAGGGTCAAATCCGTAATTTGCCCTGAATGGTGACATCTTCATGTTGTCAATCTCAGAGCTATTGTAAGCCCATTGTGCTAGTGGTAGCCATTCTACCCAATCATTCTGTTGGTAGTTGACATAGCTTCGCAGATATTGTTCGAGTATTTGGTTCAAGATTTCTGTTTGCCCATCTGATTGTGGGTGGAATGCCGTTGATAAGCTTTGTTTGATCTTCATGGTCTCCATGAGGCATTTCCAAAAGTTTGAGGTGAACAATTTGTCGCGATCCGATATAAGTTTTGTCGGTAATCCGTGCTGTGCGATAACTGTTTTGAAGAACATATACGCCAAGTCCTTGGTGTTGCTCGATTCCTTGTATGGAATGTAGTAGGCGTATTTTGTGAGTTTGTCCACAATAACTAGGATGCTGTCGTAAGCTACTCCTGTCATGGGTTCTTTTGACTTCGGTAGTTTGACGATGAAGTCCATTGTAACAGTTTGCCATGCTCTTTCAGGTGGTGATATCGGTTGTAATTCTCCGTATGGTGCGTGTCGCGCTGATTTTGCTTTGTTGCACGTGTCGCATTTCTTGATGACTTCTTGTACCATTTTTCTGCTTTCTGGGAAGTCGTACGATCTTCTTAGCCTGCTGATCGTTTTCCCTACACCCTGATGTCCGTGTAGTGGGTGCTCGTGTATTTCCTTGACAAGCTGTTCTTGAAGTGTACTGGGAACATACTGCCGTTCATTGTACAAGAAGGTCTTGCCTTCCTTGGACAGATGCGTTTTCGTTTCCCAATTGTCCAGATAGCTGTCATTATTAATGCATGATGCGATCCGATGCATCCATGTTTCATCTGGCTTGACTTGCCAGGTCATGTTGATTTCTCGGGTGCCTAGCACAAGGTTCCCATCCTTGGTGGCGCGTAGCAAGGGTGCATTACTCACTTGCTCATCCGATTTCAAATCCTCTCTTCGGCTGAGCGCGTCGGCCCTTCCGTTTTCGGATCCTTTACGGTATATGATCTCGAAGTCATAATCCGTGAGGGTTTCATACCATCTGATCTGTCGTTTGTTCAGATCCTTTGTGGTCAAGAACGATGTGAGATTCTTGTGGTCAGTATAGACCTTGATTTGATGCTTTGCTCCTATGAGATAGTGTCTCCATTCTTTGAAGCACTCAATGATAGCCATGAGTTCTTTGTCGTGGATCCCATAATTGAGTTCGGGTCCGTGGAGTTTCTTCGAGAAGAATGCAACTGGGTGCAATCTTCCTTGATCATCTCGTTGTCCAAGCTGTCCGCCTAGTGCAAAGTCTGAGGCGTCCGTTTCAAGCTCATAAGTTTTGTCCTGATCAGGTGCTTTCAACACAGGTTCTGACGTAACTAAATCTTTCATCTTCTGGAATGCCGTGGCTTCTGGTTCGTTCCACTGGAAGCCGACTTCTTTCTTTGTTAGGTTTGTGAGAGGTCGTGAAATGTCTCCATATCCGCTCAAGAACTTGCGGTAGAAGTTCACGAATGCTGTGAATCCTCTGACTTCTTTTAGATTCTTTGGTGTAGGCCATTCCTTGATGGTTTTGATCTTATCCGGGCTCATTCGTATTTCTCCGTGTGTGAGCACGTACCCTAGAAAGTGCACAGTGTTCTGGTGGAACTGGCATTTCGAGGCTTCGACTAAGAGTTTGTTGTCCTGTAGAGTTTGTAGTACCTCATGTACATGTCGTTTGTGTTCCTCAAGGGTATCTGAATAGATGAGGATATCGTCGAGGTATACAACCACAAACACTCCTAGTTGTTTCCGTAAGATCGTATCGATCATTCTTTGAAAGGTTGCTGGTGCGTTGGTAAGCCCGAAAGGCATCACTAGATATTCGTAGTGTCCTCTGCTGGTTCGGAATGCTGTCATCCACTCGTGGCCTTCTTTCATCCGTATGAGGTTATATGCTCCTTTTAAGTCGAGTGTGGTGAACCATTTGGCTTTTCCAACTTTGTCTCTGATTTCCGTCATAAGCGGTAACGGGTATCGATTCTTGATTGTGATCTTATTCAAGTGTCGGTAATCGATGCATGGTCGTAGTTTCCCGTTCTTCTTTGGTACCCACAGGATTGGGTATCCTGCTGGGGACTCTGATGGTCGTATGTATCCCTTTTGTAGCATGTCCTCCAGATACTCCTTGAGCGCCTTGTCTTGCTCAGGGTTCTGAGGATAAATTTTGTTGAACGTTGGTTCAGTACCGGGCTGGAGTCTGATCTCGTGGTCCCAGCGTGAATGCTCCGGTAGTCCTGTTTCTAGCTCTCCGCTGAACAGCTTGCTGTACTGTGAGTATTCCTCGGGAATCTCCGTTGTCTCAGCTTTTGGCTCTCTGGCGATCACATATATTCCTAGAGGCCTGTCGTAGTCCGAATGAGGTGCCCTTCGTAGGCCGCTCTCTGCTTCGTAACCGCATCCTGGTAAATCCCATTGAAGTTGGCCGGTTCTCCAATTGACTCGTGGATTGCTCGCTCGCAACCAGGGTATCCCTAATATAACATCGTGTTTTGAGATCACTGTGATATCCAATGTAACCCGGTGTTTCGTGCCTTGTATGTCGACGAGAAGTTGCGCTACTTCCATGTCGACTACTCCTTGGCTATACTTCACCGCAGTTCCTTCCACAGTCGTGAGTCGGTAGGGCTCGTCTTTGGGTGTCCAAGGCAATCGTAATCTGTTGACGAGATTCGGCGAGATAAAATTTCCTTGTGCTCCGCTATCAATCATTGCCTGGATCCTTTGTCCCATTATAGTCATGTCGATCATGAGGTGTGCTGTGCTGCCGATGTTTGCAGTACATAGAGACCTGTCAGATCTCCGTCGAGGAATCGGTCTTAATTGCGACGACGGCTGTCGTTTCCCGATTTGTTGGTCCTGTCCTCATGTCGTTCTCTAGCGCGTTGTTCTAGGCGCTGTCGTCGGCGGTTGTCTTCCGACGCATTGTTGGAGCTTCCTTGGTGATCGCTTGATCTACCATCTGTGTTAATCGAACTCGGGCTAAGCGAGTTGCTCACAGTCACACAGTTCCCTTCCTCCTTGCATTGTGGGGTTATGGCTTGGGTAGTGTGTGCGTTATCCTTAGCACAGTATAACTTTCCGTTCAATATCTTTGAATCGGTTCGTCGTAATTTCGGTTGTATCGTAAGGGTTGTTCTCCTTCCCTTTCGTTCTCGTGGAAACCATCCGCTACCTTGCTTGCTGCTAAGGTGCGTGTAGCAATTGTCATCGTAACAGAAGGTCCAATTAAGGAGTCTGTGTTCGATTTCAGGTTCGTCTTTCTCAGTTGGATGATTCTCTTCTTCTTGGATCTGTTCCAGTGAAGGTTCACTTTTTGGTGAGGGTGTCCAGTGTTCCCAAAAGTCGTCGGGTACTGGTTGGGTTCCGAATTCCCAATCTTCATCCGAACTGATGTTGTTTGCTAACGTGGGGCTTCCTTCATTGCTTGCCACACTGAGATTTCGCGTGGGTAAGTCTTCTCGGTTTGCGGCATGGAGCTTCCTGCCTTCAGGAATTGGCTTCCATGGCTTTTTCGGGGCTCTGCATTTATTCGCAAAGTGTCCAGTCTTGCCACAATTGTAACAAGTCTTCCCCCTTTCCTTATTTGCGGCGTCAAGTTCCATAGGTCCGGCGTGGTACCCGTATGCTGTCGATGTTCGGCGTGGCTTGCTACTATTAGGTTTATTGAACCTAGCATATGTTCCGAATTTCCTGTGACTTTTTTCGTGACGTCGCTCGTATAGACGGTTGTCTGCCTTGATGACCATTTCGACGAAGTCGTCAAATAACTCAGGACGATCTTCTCGATAAATGTCATCCTTCACTTCTTCTTTGAGTCCTTGATAGAAGACTTCCATTTTGGGTTCGGTATTCCAGTTGAGTTTTGCTGCGATGCGTTTGAATTCCCTAGCGTAATGAGCTGCAGATCCGGTCTGCTTGAGTCGAGTAAGTTGTCGTGTAGCTTCCTTATGCTCATCGGGATTTCCAAATGCAGCGAGAAGTCGTTCTTCGAAGGTTTCGTAATCAGAGAAGATGTGGACAACTTCCGCTCCGGCTTCGGCACCGTGCTTAAGATGTGCGCGGAGGGTTGGCTCCCACCATTCCATTGCTTTCCCAGTCAAGAGGTTGCCAATGCAAAGAATCTGTGACTCAGGTGTCGTGTAGATTTTTTCGTTGACTCGTAGGTAAGCTTGGGCTTGTGTGAGAAAGTTCCTCACATCACCTTTGTAACCATCGTATGATTCAGGCTTGGGGAATTTTGGCATGTTGTTATTGTTGATAGAGGATGCAGGTGTGAGATTTTGAACTGCTGCAAGTTCCTCTTCTCGTGCCTCAAGTTTTTCGTAGAGATCATTCTGTCGGTCGAGAAGCTGTCGATTCTGCTTCTCGAGCTCGGTGATCTTGTCATGAAGGTACTTCATCATCTCCCCGGGGTTGGTGGTCTTTCCGCTTGAAGTAGACATCTTGGAAGTTGTTACTGCTCAAAGTTTCAAGGTAACTTACTGAACAGGATTGATCAAAATGTAACGGTGGCTTAGGTTCTAAGGCACAGTAGGTCTGTTTCTTAGGAAGTAAGTCAGGTTGAATGCTACAGAGTAGCTTTTTGAGCAGTATCCCAATAAGGCCGTTAAGAGTATAACTCTCAATAGTAAGACTATTGCTTAGATTGATCAATAGAGATCTAGACTATCTGACTATGGGAATACCTCCTCCTTAAGTACTCGTCTATCTCTCTATTGTAGTCCTGGATCGATTTGCTCGACCATCGATCTCTTCGAACCTTGATCGACTGGCTCGAGGTTCGGTCGGTTCGATCCTCCCTGGTCGATGTGTTCGAACATCGACCTCTTCGATCGCCTCTTGGGTCACGTGGCTGGTCACGTGCCCCTGCCTTCTTCTTGTGCCCACGGGTCGTGCCTGTCCTAGCCGGTGCGGTCCCGTCCCGTGTCTTGTGCAGTGTCGTTCGTAACATAAGGGCTATCAATTTAGTTTAAAATCATATATCTTTTAACATAATCTCTTTAATTTTCGATTATTAGAGATTAATTTTAATAAAGAAAGACTAATTCATTATTTTTACACTCAACTAGACTGTTTATTTACTTTTTATAGTAAAGCAAAGCGTTTTCAGTCTTCTAATAGTGTTACACACTATAAAAAAAAACATCCTTCTATTATAACCTTAAAAAACGAAGAAAATTCTAAATTAACGTGTAAGTTATTATCTTTAAACTATTCTTTTAACATATTAATATAATATTATAATATTTTAAAGATATTAATTACTAATTTATTAATATATAGTGCCTATTATTACGGAATCACCTTTATTATCCGAAATATTAGCTTAATCTAGTATATCTAGCAGTAAAAGAGGCAATAAAAGACGTAGAAATAATACTATTATTAGTGAATTTTCTAAGGATACTGCTCTTATGCTAGCTATTAAGTTTATGCTTTAAAATAACCTATCTTTTACTACTATTACTAGTAAAAGCTTTAAAAAGCTAATAAGCTATTATAATAAGTAAGTTTATAATATTATATTATATATTTAATAATATAATATATATTTAATAATATTAACTTATTTTAGTCAAGATACGAGCTTTTTTCACTATTAAAATATACTTTCTTATATAGATATTTTATATCTAAAAATAAAGAAGAATATAATTAATATAATTCAAAATCAAGTTAATAAATTAGGTTATATATCTATTTAACTTAATATATAGACTTCTATTAATTCTAAATCTTATTTAGGAGTTATAGCTAATTAGCTAAACTCTAAATTTAATTTAGAATACTATTTAATTGGTTAGTTTATTATTTTTATTATATATTATATTATTATTTAACTTTTTAAACTAATTATATTTAGGATTTAAATATTTACCTAATACTCACACTCAGACCTCTAAATGTATTGTATTTTTTGTATTTTTTACTATACTGTATTGTATTGTATTGTAATGTAATATCTTACAATACATTACAAGATTAGAATACCTATAAATGTATTATAAGGCTATAAAATATTTAATATTATAAATGAATGCTTATATAAGCATATTATATATTAAAATAAAGCTAAAAATCACGTGATTTTAAATCTTTCAAAATTAACCTTAAAATGTGGATATTAAGCGAGATATTAAGCTTTAAAGTTATGTCTTAAAATAAAAAGTAAGTAAAGCGGGGCGAATTTTCAATTGCTTATAACTTTTTAATGTAGTAACTTATAATAGTAAAAAGTAGGGCATTTTAAAGAGCTGATTTAGCTCTTTTAAATGATATAAAATTTTTCCTTATAACCCTTATAATTAGCCTTATAATTTTAAGTTAAAAAAACAAGGGTCTTTTTTCCTTAAAATACATTTATAGGTATTTTACTAATGTAATGTAATGTATTTAAATACAATACACGAAAATACAATACAATACAAAATACAATACACAATACACTTGTATTTACTATATTCGTAAGAGCTCTGCTCACACTAGAAGTTCTATTAATCTTTGTTTTAATCAATTATTATTAGAATATAATATAAAACCAGAAAAAATATTAAGGTAAGTTAATTATAAGGTTATTTTATGATATTTTATAATATTTTATGATATTTTATTAACTTATTTTAAATTATAGTTTTACTAGAGATAACGGCTCTAATAATAACACTTTTCTTACCTCTTTTTTAAACTTTTATACGGAAAAAAACCTAAAACCTTTCAATATTCGTTATACAGCTTATATTTTAAATATTATTGCTAAAGATATTATATCTACGTTTATTACCGAATTAATAACATTCGAAAATATCGAGAAATACAAAAATAGCGAGCTTTTATACTTTTTAACAGAAGAATTTAACTAATTATCTTCTAAAAAACAAAAATAATTTTCTAATTTACTTCCAGGTATTTTAAGTTTTTTTTCATTATATTTATATATATTTTAAGCTAATTATTATATAGGAATTATTAGAAAAGTTAAAAAAGTAGCAATTCTTCTTAAAAATAACTAACAACTTTATTCTCAATGGATTAAAGCTTTAAAAGAAGCTAAATCTAAGGGCTTTATAGCTAAAAATAATAATATTATAAAAATACTATTAGGTAAGTTATATAATATATTTAATAGCTTTTATTTCTATTAAAACCTGAAAAATCTATTTAAAACTATTAATAATTATTACTAACTATTTTTACTTAACTTAGCAAACGCAATAAGATGGAATTCAACTTTTAGAATAATAAATACGACTATTATGCTTAAAAAAGCTATTATATTATTACAAAACGTTACAAATATAATAGCTTTTAAAGATGCTAATTTAACAACGCAAGAATAGCTTAATTTAGAGACTTTATTAAGTATTTTAGAGGTTTTTAATGAGCCTACAAAGAAATTACAAAGCTAGGCTTATAATACTATAAGCTTAGTATCTTTTTATATCTTTAAAATATACTTTCTTCTTGAAAATATATTAAAAGATTAAGAAAGTTAGCTTAAAAACGTAAGTTTTTTATATTTTTAAACTTTTTATATTAAAATAATAACTATTCTAACTTATTTATAGAAAACCGCTTATAATTCGTTAGCTAGAGCTTTTATTTTAGCTTTAAATACAGGTTTAAAGAAATTAAATTACTATTTTCTAAAAGATATTAATAGTAATTATAGTTTTTAGAAGCCTTATTTATTTGCTACTATATTAGACCCTAGATTTAATATTGAAACGGTTAAAACTCGATTTAATATAAATTCAATTACTTTACATTTATTATTAAATGATTTAAAAATAGAATATTAACAGTAAGTATAAATAATTATTAAAAATAACCTTTTTTTTAATATTTTATAACTAATTATATCTTAGAACATATGAATTATATATAAAAGACCCTAAAAATAAGCTTATTCCAAATATAGAAATAGAAGAAGATTCTTCTTCTAGTTCTAATTTAAATAATCGAGTAATAATCGATTTACAATAACCAGCTAAGAAATTAACATCTTATAAAGATCCTAGGCTTAAATTAAAGCCTAGTTTATTTGATAACTTATTTCCTAAGCAAAAAAATAAAGCTATTAAAGAAACTAAAAAAAACGAGATTTCTAGTTATTATAAGCTTAATTTAGAAGATAATGAGGTATTTTTAACATTTATAAGCTTAATTATATAAAAATAAACACTAACTTTTAATAGGAAGATATATTTATTTGGTAGGCTAATTCTATTAAAGCTTTTCCAATTCTTTTAATAATAGCACGAAAATATTTAGCTATTCCAGCTACTTTAGGAGCTATAAAAGGGAATTTTAACTAAGGAGGTAACGTGATTAGTAAGCGAAGAACCTCTTTAATGCATTCTAATATTCGAAAAATTTTATTCTTAAAAAACTAGGCTAAAAATAAGGAAAAACGAGTTAAAACAAAGAAATATTATAATTTATTCTCTTATTCTAGCTTAGATTTAGAAAAATCTGAATCAGATGAAAATTCAGCTTTTTCTAGTAGTAATGAAGCTATTTTTAAAGTTAAATTTGTAAATAGTACTAAAAATAGGGAAGAAGAGGAAGATAGTGATATTTATAATGTATAATAGCTTTATATTAGTATATAATAAAGCTTTTAATATTTTTTTTTGAATTTTATAATAATAAGAAGAACTTTAGCTTTATAAAGATATTTATATTAATATTATAAGTTATATATTTAAAAAGTTACTTGCATTTATATTTTTTTAAATTTAACATTTACTCTTAAGTCTTTTTATAGTATATTTTTAGATATATTATTAAGAATTAATTATATAAAAAATAGTATTATATTAATATTATTTTAAGGTTTATATTAATATTATTTTAAGGTTTATAATAATATATTATTTACTATTATATTTTTAATAATTATTAAGATATTAAATAATAAAGCTTAAAAATTTAAGTTTAATACTATATAAATTAAGAAAAAAGGACTTAAAAATAATAATAATTAAGTAATATAATTAATTAATGCGTTAATAGCTTTAAAGTATTTAATTCTATAAAATTTATATATTTAAAGTTTAAACTTTATATTTTAAATTGTTAATAATACATTTTAAATAATAAAAATATAATAACTCTCTTATTATATAACTTATAATAATATAAATTAATGCATTTTAAAGGACTAAAATAGCTCTATTTAACTATATAAAAATATTTCTTATAAGCCTTATAATTAGCCCTATATATACAAGTAAAAGATTTACTAGCGTTTTTCCCTAATAATACATTTATAGGTATTTTAAGAATGTAATGTATTGTATTTAAATACAATACACGAAAATACAATATAATATAAAATACAATACACAATACACTTGTATTTACTATATTCGTAAGAGCTCTAGTTAAGTGCGTTTACTCTTTCGTTTTTAGATTTTTTACGGTATATAATCTTAAAGTTATAGTTTATAAGGGTTTTATACTATTTAATCTATCGTTTATTTAAATTATTTATAGTTAAGAATAATATAAGATTTTTATAGTTAATATAAACCTTAATTTAATACTTTACTTCTATAAGATAGTATCTTTATTCTTTAAAGCACTTAATAATAGCTATAAGTTCTTTATTATAAATCCTATAATTAAGTTTAAGTTTATAGAGTTTCTTTAAGAAGAATATAACTAAATATAATCTTTCTTAATTATCTTATTATTTAAGCTATTCGCCTAGTATAAAGTTTAAGGCGTTTATTTTAAGCTTATAAGGTTTATTTTAATTAAGTGCTTTTAATATAAGTTCTAATATAACTAAATCTTTTATCTTTTAAAATACTATAGCTTTTAGTTTATTCTATTAAAAGCTAACTTCTTTCTTTATTAGGTTTATAAGAGGTTATAAAATGTCTTTATATTTACTTAAGAACTTATAGTAGAAGTTTATAAATACTATAAATCCTTTAACTTCTTTTAAATTCTTTAATATAAGCTATTCCTTAATAGTTTTAATTTTATTTAAGCTTATTTATATTTCTTTATGTGTAAGTATATACCCTAAAAAGTATATAGTATTTTAATAGAACTAGTATTTTAAGGCTTTAACTAAGAGTTTATTATTCTATAAGATTTATAATACCTTATATATATATTACTTATATTTCTTAAGGGTATTTAATAAATAAGAATATTATTAAGGTATATAACTATAAATACTCTTAGTTATTTTCGTAAGATTATATTAATTATTCTTTAAAAGGTTACTAGTACGTTAATAAGCTTAAAAGGTATTACTAAGTAATTATAGTCAGAGCTCTTACGAATATAGTAAATACAAGTGTATTGTGTATTGTATTTTGTATTGTATTGTATTTTCGTGTATTGTATTTAAATACATTACATTACATTAGTAAAATACCTATAAATGTATTTTAAGGAAAAAAGACCCTTGTTTTTTTAACTTAAAATTATAAGGCTAATTATAAGGGTTATAAGGAAAAATTTTATATCATTTAAAAGAGCTAAATCAGCTCTTTAAAATGCCCCACTTTTTACTATTATAAGTTACTACATTAGAAAGTTATAAGCAATTGAAAATTCGCCCCGCTTTACTTACTTTTTATTTTAAGATATAACTTTAAAGCTTAATATCTCGCTTAATATCCACATTTTAAGGTTAATTTTGAAAGATTTAAAATCACGTGATTTTTAGCTTTATTTTAATATATAATATGCTTATATAAGCATTCATTTATAATATTAAATATTTTATAGCCTTATAATACATTTATAGGTATTCTAATCTTGTAATGTATTGTAATATATTACATTACAATACAATACAATACAGTATAGTAAAAAATACAAAAAATACAATACATTTAGAGGTCTGCTTATAGTATTCTTTACTAGTTTAAAATACTATTATTTACTTATAGTCTTCTTTTATTCGTATAAGATTATAGGCTTCTTTTAGGTTAAGTGTAATATACTATTTAGCTTTTTTAACTTTATCTTTAATTTCCGTTATAAGCGGTAGTAGATATTAATTTTTAATTATAATCTTATTTAAGTATTAATAATTAATATATAATTATAGTTTCCTATTCTTCTTTAATACCTATAGAATTAGGTATTCTATTAGAGACTTTAATAATTATATATATCTCTTTTATAATATATTCTTTAAATACTTCTTAAGCGCTTTATCTTACTTAAGGTTCTAGGAATAAATCTTATTAAACGTTAGTTTAATATTAAGCTAGAGTTTAATCTTATAGTTCTAATATAAATACTTTAATAGTCTTATTTTTAGCTCTTTACTAAATAGCTTACTATACTTTAAGTATTTCTTAAAAATCTCTATTATCTTAGCTTTTAGCTCTTTAGTAATTACATATATTTTTAAAGGCCTATTATAGTCTAAATAAGGTGCTTTTTATAGGCTACTCTTAGCTTTATAATCGTATTCTAGTAAATTCTATTAAAGTTAATTAGTTCTTTAATTAACTTATAAATTACTCGCTTATAATTAGGGTATTTCTAATATAATATCGTGTTTTAAGATTACTATAATATTTAATGTAACTTAGTATTTCATGCCTTATATATTAATTAAAAGCTACGTAACTTTCATATTAATTACTTCTTAATTATACTTTACTATAATTTCTTCTATAATTATAAGTTAATAAAGCTTATCTTTAAGTGTTTAAGGTAATTATAATCTATTAACGAGATTTAGTAAGATAAAATTTTCTTATACTCTACTATTAATTATTACCTAAATCTTTCGTCCTATTATAGTTATATTAATTATAAGATATATTATATTACTAATATTTATAGTATATAAAGACCTATTAGATCTTTATTAAGGAATTAGTTTTAATTGTAATAATAGCTATTATTTCTTAATTTATTAATTCTATTCTTATATTATTCTTTAACGCGTTATTTTAGGCGTTATTATTAGTAATTATACTTTAACGTATTATTAAAGCTTTCTTAGTAATTACTTAATCTATTATTTATATTAATTAAACTTAAGCTAAGCGAGTTACTCGTAGTTATATAGTTCTCTTTCTTCTTATATTATAAGGTTATAGCTTAGGTAATATATACGTTATTCTTAGTATAGTATAACTTCCCGTTTAATATCTTTAAATTAGTTTATTATAATTTTAATTGTATTATAAGGGTTATTCTCCTTCCCTTTTATTCTCGTAAAAACTATTTACTACCTTACTTACTACTAAAATACATGTAATAATTATTATTATAATAAAAGGTTTAATTAAGAAGTTTATATTTAACTTTAAGTTTATCTTTCTTAGTTAAATGATTTTCTTCTTCCTAGATTAGTTCTAGTAAAGGTTCACTTAGTAAGAGCGTCTAGTATTCCTAAAAGTTATTAGGTACTAGTTAGGTTTCGAATTTCTAATCTTTATTTAAACTAGTATTATTTACTAACGTATAGTTTTCTTTATTACTTACTATACTAAGATTTCGCGTAGGTAAGTCTTTTTAGTTTACGATATAAAGCTTCTTACCTTTAAGAATTAGCTTTTATAGCTTCTTTAGGGCTTTATATTTATTTATAAAGTATCTAGTCTTACTATAATTATAATAAGTCCTTCCCCTTTTCTTATTTATAGCGTTAAGTTTTATAAGTTTAGTATAGTACCTATATACTATTAATATTTAGCGTAGCTTATTACTATTAGGTTTATTAAATCTAGTATATAATTTAAATTTCCTATAACTTTTTTCGTAATATTACTTATATAAATAGTTATTTACCTTAATAATTATTTTAATAAAGTTATTAAATAACTTAAAATAATCTTCTTAATAAATATTATTCTTTACTTCTTCTTTAAGTTCTTAATAGAAAACTTTTATTTTAGGTTTAATATTTTAATTAAGTTTTATTATAATACGCTTAAACTCTCTAGTATAATAAGCTATAAATTTAGTTTACTTAAGTTAAGTAAGCTATTATATAGCTTTCTTATACTTATTAGGGTTTTTAAATGTAATAAGAAGTTATTCTTTAAAGAATTTATAATTAAAGAAGATATAAATAACTTTTACTTTAACTTTAATACTATTAAGATATACGCGAAGAGTTAGCTCTTATTATTCTATTACTTTTTTAATTAAGAGGTTATTAATATAAAGAATCTATAACTTAAGTATTATATAGATTTTTTTATTAACTTATAGGTAAGCTTAAGCTTATATAAGAAAGTTTCTTATATTACCCTTATAGCTATCGTATAAGAATTTTAATATATTATTATTATTAATAGAGAATATAAGTATAAGATTTTAAACTATTATAAGTTTCTCTTTTTATACCTTAAGTTTTTCGTAGAGATTATTCTATTAGTTAAGAAGCTATTAATTCTACTTTTTAAGCTTAATAATCTTATTATAAAGGTACTTTATTATCTTCTTAGAGTTAATAGTCTTTTCGCTTAAAGTAAATATCTTAAAAGTTATTATTACTTAAAGTTTTAAGGTAACTTACTAAATAAAATTAATTAAAATATAATAATAGCTTAGGTTTTAAGGTATAATAGGTTTATTTCTTAGAAAGTAAGTTAAGTTAAATACTATAAAGTAGCTTTTAAGTAGTATTATAATAAGGCTATTAAGAGTATAACTCTTAATAGTAAAACTATTACTTAAATTAATTAATAGAGATCTAAATTATCTAGTTATAGAAATACCTTCTTCTTAAGTATTCGTTTATCTCTCTATTATAGACCTAAATTATTTAAATCGCCTAATAATCCTAATAATCTCGTCTTATTAGATTATTTATATAATCTAATAAGCTATTACGTAACCTAATGTTCTTGTTAGTTAATAGCTGTGCCTACCCTTACTAGTACGGCCTAGCTTCCCGCGTCTCGTGTAGTAACGTTCGTAACACTAGGTAATGATAACTTAAAATATTACGTTTAATAAGTTTATATTTTATAATTTACGCGTTAAAAGCTTAAAAGAGCTTTTAATAAAAGAGTTAATCGCTTAAGTTAAGTTTTTTTAAATTAATAATAAGCTAAATAAAAAGGTTAACTTAATATTAACTTTTAACGAAGAACCTATTAAGATAAGCCTTAATACACTTATAAGCTTAAAGGTAAAAGCTTAACCTAGTACTTAAAATAAGAAGCTAAAGTTATAACCGAATTTAAGCTTTTATATATTATAGTTAACTTTAAAGAAACTTATAACTAATAAATTATTAAATATTATTAAGCTTAATAATATAATATTATTAGCGCTTTTAAGCGTATTATCTTCTTAAATAATAAAAATAATTTATTTTAAGAATAAATAATAGCTAAAGTTAAATAAGTAAAAAGCTTTAATTAAGTAAGCTTTTTAAGTAAATAATAGCTTAATTAACCGCTTACTTATAAAGAGTTAAGCCTTAATATTAAAGAAAATTATACTTTAATTAATATAATTCAAAGCTAAATTAATACTAGTAATTAATAAAGAATTAAGAAGTAAAGAAAGGTTATTTTTATCGCGTAAAAGCGTATATCTTAAGAGTAATAAACGCGTGAATTAAAATATTTTATAAAAGAGAAAATTAAACTAATATATACTAGAAAGGTTAAGTAAGAAAAGAAGACCTAATACCCTTTTAATTAAAGTAATATAAAAAGCCTTTACCTAAATATATTTACTTAATTATTAAATAATAAGAGATTAAATTATAAAGGGCTTTATTATAGTATTTATAGTAATTAACGCGAATTATAATAAGAGAAATAAAGCTTAAATTAATAAATAACTTAAAATAAAGGAAATTTATATATTAAACTTATTAAAGGTATTAATAATATGAAAAGAAATATTAAATTACCCTTTAAGAGAATAATAATTTAAAGCTATAAGAGTAAAGATTAAGGTATTAAGAAAAAGAGATACTTAAAGGGAAATTAAGCGTTTAAAAGTAAGATTTAAGCTATTACCTTTAAAGTAGGTATACTTTTATAAATTTAATAAGAAAGGTTACCTTATTAAATGTAAGGCTTATATAATTATATAAGAAAATATATAAAAGCGTACTACTATTAAATAAACCTACGTAATAACGCTTATAGCACACGCCTTTTATATTATAATTACGTTAATAGCTAGGTTTAACTTAAAGTTAAGGTAATTTAATATAAAGAATACTTTTCTTTACGTAAAACGTGGTAAGTATACGATATTAGTAACCTATAAGCTTCTCTTAGAATTTAAAAAAGAGAGATTTTACGTAAAATTATTATAAGCTTTATATAAATTATATAACTTATTAAGCCTTTAATTTAAAGAACTAAGTATAATATTAAAGAAGTATAAGCTTACTTTTAGTATAAAAGAGCCTTATATCTTTTACTTAAAAGCTTAAAATATATTCTTAATTTTCTTTATAAATAATATTATTTTTACTTATTATAAGAATAATAAGAAAGTAATAAATCGCGTGATTAATAGCTTAAAAGAAGTATATAACTTAGAGAATAAAAGTAAAGTATACTTCTTTCTTAAAATATAAATTATTAAAGATTATAAAAACAAGAAAATTTACTTAAGTTATAAGGCTTATATTAATAAGATTAGTAAAAGATTTAGTTAAGTATAAAAAGGTATATTTTTAGCTATATTAATCCTAGCTATAAAGCTAATTACACGCGTTAAAGAGATAATTAAGTAAGAGATTAAAAGGTATTAAAAAAAGATTAAATTAGTTTTATATATAGCAATTATAATAAGGCTAAATATAGCGTTAACCGTATTAAAGCTCTTTTAATTCCTTATAAACCTAGGCCCTAAGTATTAAAAGGCTATAAACTAAGCTATTTAATATTTAATTACTATAAGTAAAGTCGCTCTTTATTATAGATATAGTGGGACTAGAGATATTAAGGTATTAGAAATTACGAGTAATACTTTTTACGTAAACGATCTAATTACTCGTAAATTATTATAAGGCTACCTTATAATATTATTTAAAGAACCTATTATATGAAAGGTAACGTATTAATAAATAATAATTACGTTTATAATTAAAGTAAAGCTACTTACTTTATAGTGAATAATAAAGGAAATAATAGCTTTAAAGCGCCTTTTTCGTAATATTAAATTTAACCTATAATAAAACTATAATATTTACTATAATAATTAATAGATTATACGCTTAATACTTAATATAAGCGAATAAATTAATACTTGTTTATATTATATAAATATTTATTTAATATAATTAAAGTAAAAATATAAAAAGAGAAGCTTTAAAGTATTATATCTTTTTATAATAAATATATTAGTAAATAATTTTATAAAAGCACTTAATAAATAGCGATTTAAATACTTTAAAAGCCTATTAAATTTAATAAATTTATAAATATAACCTAATATTTACGAGCTACACGCGTAAGAGAACTATTAGAGAGAGGTATAAGATATATTTACCCTATAAATATAAGATTACCCTTCCCTTTTAAGGTAAGATATAATAGAAGATAAACATAACTTTTTAAGGCTTTAATACCACGTAAAAGTAAGTATAGCTTATATTATAATAATACTTAATTAAGAAAAGAACTTATCTACTATAATATTAATTATAGCTTTTACACGAGCCTTTTTATAATTTAACGCTATTAAAAAGCCTTTAATAGTAATATTAGCCCTAGTATTATAAGACTTAGCGTCTCTATAAATAAAGTTTAGCTTTACTAGAAAATTAAGTTATAATTATAGCGCTTTATAATATTAATCATATATTTATATACTTAAATAAGCGTTTAAATTATAATATTAAAGCGAGAAAAACTAACCTTTTTATTAACATTTAGTATTAATAATATTCGCTTAGCTATAAAGATTAAAATAGAATTATTAATATAAGGTTAACGTTTATTTAAGGTGTATTAAGTATAAAAACTAAAGAAAATAATAAAAAATAAGCTTATTAAGGTATATAAGTGTAATTATTAGCCTTATATAAATAATAATACTTTAATTAGCTTTTAGTTACCTTATAGTATTAACCTTTCCCTTTACTAGTAATAGCCGCTTAAATATAACCCTTATAAGGGATATTATAAAGTATATTAAGCTTAAGGGTAATAGCTTAAAAGTATATTAATAAATCTAATTAATATATTAATAGCTTAAAAAATATAATACTAGTAATTTCTTAACTCTCTTAATAGTTAATTAACGTTTAATATACTAAGCTTTATTAACCTTTTACTATTAATTATTAAAGTAATTAAGTAATTTAAGAGTAGCTTTAATTATTTTATTAAGAGAAGAAAACTTTACACTACGAGCCTTTAAAAGTAAATAATAAGAGCCTAATAGTTATTATTAGAGGGTATTTAACACGTTTTATATACTTTAATAACCTTAAGGGAGCGCGTGCCTTTAAACTAATATAATATTAATTAAAATATAGTTATAATTAAAGAAGTAATATATAATAAAGAAAAAAAGAAGCTAATAATACTAATAAGCTACGCGTATAAAAGTAAAATAAATATAACTAATAAGAACGTATAGCTTATATTTAACTTATCTTAATAAATAAAAGGCTAATAAGCTAACTCTTAGCTAATAAAAGATTATATTAATTAAAACGTTAAGAAAAGATAAGGTATACGTAATTAAACCTATAATTATACTCTTAACACTTAATTAAGCATTTAAATAAGAAAAATAATACTTATAATAGCTTTAATAATAGGCTTAATTAAGGGGTATATTAAAATAAGTTACTTATTATAGGTATAAATTACATACGTATAATAGATAAGAGTAAACCCTTAACCACGAGTAGATAACCCTAATAATAAGCGCACTTATAAAAAGAGCGTATATAATTCTCTCTTTTATAGCTAGATATAGACTTGTATATATATATTATCGTTACAATTAGTGCCCTCTAAAGTGTAACACAGATCCTCCCAATTAATTTGCAAGCTCGGGCCAAGATCAAGCAATCGATCAATTTGCATCATCCTGCGGGATCGGGTGTCCCATTCACTTCCGGGAGACTTTCTTCGGAACACCTAGTCTCCGGAAGAAAGACTCTCGACTTACAGTTGGGCCTCCAGACGTCGGTCATATCGGGCTTACTCATGAATCATGATAAGACTGGGGGAACCCTTGAACCCATGGGAAAGACGATGTGGCGACCTTCCTAATCCAGCTTCCCTCCCCGGACGCCAGAATTGTCTCGTTCAGTGCCTGTCCGGCCATCTGGTGACACCTGAGTGATCTTGTGGATGGGTGATATGTTTAGGATGAGATGCCTCCCTTGCGATACTTCGGCAGTTTCGGCATCGGGGCGCCAGCCGCATTCCTAAACTGGATATGCTGGGAGGACCAAACAACCAAGACAACGTCGCTGAGCAAATAAATTCCGTGCATGATACTGGGTCCTTCTGAACTCAGCGGATTCATTGTGAGTTTCAAAGGTTTCGAAAGGAGGTAGTCATTCTGACGAATACTGCTCAGTTGGTTGGGGGTTGGGAGCTCGGCAAAGTGAATTTTCCCTGCAATTTGCTACAATACATAGATGTTTCTAATAGATTCGATATTGCCTGTCTGTGTACCGGCTGTGCGGCACTCTCATTTATTAGCTACGAAGCCCTAATGGCATCGCGACTTTCCTTTTATGGCTAGGATCTTCAGCTATACACACACCAAGGAACAATCGCTTATCGTTGTATTACCCAAAGATCCTAGGCCAAAACATGCTGCCTACCCGGATGAGATAAGTCGATAGGAGCTCTGCGGCTTATACCATGATTTCTAATGAGGTTGCCTCACATTTGCCCAACGTTGCCTGGGTTATTTGACGCACGTAAAACAGTACGAGTTTTCGGACACGAGCGAATTTTAGGAAGGTGTCAAAATTTTGATAATTCAGAAAGACTTTCAAACCACCTGTAACTTTCCTAATTTGTCCAACTTTATCTTGATCTTTCGTTTGAACTCTTTCACCTTCGATAAAAAGACTAGCTTAGCGTAGACTGGTAGGCACCAGCGCGTGATGTAGTATGGCATTCTTTTTTGCAGCTTTACTATAGAGAATAGTATGATGGATGGCATCTACCGCATACTGATTTTCACTTCATAATACCATGTTAAAATCCTTGAAAATGACATCTATAAGAATGGTCATTGCTCCAACAAGACCCTACGATCCTTCCCGTTCCTCACCTCCATTCACGTTGTTGGACTGACAACACTTGTTAAAATTTGGGGACATCACACCAATATCATCGTTTCTTCAACCAGCATCATGAAGTACACAACTGTGCTCGCTCTTCTTGTCACCTCCGCTGCCGCTCTCCCGGGTAAGGCTCTGAAGAACAACCGGGGTTTGACTCAACGTGCTGTTCGCCAGCAGTCTGTCCCCAACCAGAGGAATATCACGCACCCCCAATACTCTGGTAACTGGGCTGGTGCCGTCCAGAGCGGGCAGAGCTTCACCCACGTTGAAGGTGTCATTACTGTGCCCCAGGTGAGTGGTGCCTACGGTGCTGCCGCTTCCGCGTGGGTTGGTATCGACGGAGACGCTTGCCAGCAGTCTCTCCTTCAGACTGGCGTCTCCTTCTACGCCGACGGCACTTTCGACGCCTGGTACGAGTGGATCCCTGAGGCTTCCTCCTCCTTTGACAACTTCCAATTGAGCGTTGGCGACCAAATCAAGATGGTTATTAATGCCACGGGCTTAACTACCGGGGTTGCTACTCTTGAGAATCTAAGTACTGGCAACAAGGTTACGCACACATACCACAGCAGCCCCTCGAGCCTTTGCCAGAATAGCGCAGAATGGATCGTCGAGGCCTTCATGGAAGGGAGCTCAGAGGTTGTCTTGGCCAACTTTGGAGAAGTGACGTTCACGGACGCCTCTGCTACAGACTCTGCGGGAACTGTTAATGGCAATGGTGCCACAATTATAGACATGCAGGATCAGACTGGAAATGTTCTCACTGATTGTTCTGCCAGCCGAAGCCAGGTCTCTTGCACTTACAATGGCAACTGATCACCTTGACCAATAGCAATGCAGTTGACCATGAGGATAGAAGCGATTTGTTGGTGTAGCGGATAGGGCCACATATACTGTTGATGATATGGATGGTATTGTACTTAGTCTACCTACACGTGATCAATCTTTTATTGGACTTTATGATTATACAAATTTGTGATAAATGTTCCTGTGAATTTTAGAAGAACTCCCTTGATGATTCCGCGGAGCCATGGTCAAGTTTTCCGTGATTGTATAACTAGACATTCTGAATGCTATTACTCTTGTCAGTTAGGTCGTTAAATGTTATAGAGCTTTATAGGGTCGCTTATCAATGGCGAGAAATACAAAAAGTCGGATGGCGTTAGTAATAACCTAGTAGGATGCGAAACTTGCTTCAATATGCTGAGAGTTCTTGGCTCAGCGGAAACTTCCTCTCGAAGGATTCAGCGTTCGTAGTTGCTTGAATTTCTGATGACCCCGTTTGTTTCTTTAGGCAAGCGCATAATGTTGGAAAGGGCGCCCACAGTCCTGCTTAGGTTAGTTGTCAACGGAGAGAGAGCGGTGAGTACGGGGCAATCTGGGACTATTATATTTATTGGCGTTAATCTAGCCATGTGAACTTCATCGACACTGAAATATCTTGGTTCAAGTTGGAATCTATGGTTTGGTTGATCTTAAGTAAAGGGTCTCTAGAAACGGTACGACACACTTTTAATGTACCTTGTAAAGATCTGGCCCATATTGCAGCTATATAAGTGATTTCCGACTGATAAACAAGGTGAGCCCCAGAAAAACAAAAGTTTCGGTAGAACATCCACTTGGTAAGATGCAGCGGTGCATTTTGCGTTCTGAGACTTCTTTCGAGACGACAGACAGGCAATAAGCTGCATGCCACTCCCACGTCGTATCGAGACATGCAGCGCGTCCGAGCAATTCCGACCACAGATTCGAGTAGCAGGGAAACGGCATACTGAGAAAGCAGAGTTGGATCATACTGCTGACAGGAAGCGAATACGGAACTGGGCTTAATCGGATCAAAAAGGCGAGAAACAGCGGCCGGTGGCCCCCATTGCTACACTCTGTGATGTCAGGACGCCATTCTCCATTTTTTCAGAGACACAGATCAATCTAGACCCAGTAATTCGAGATGTAATTGCCATGCCGGCTCATCATCCCTAGTCCTGCCGTAGTTGTGGCTAATAGGGCATTGGGCCAGGCAGGTATCTACCTGTCAAATCGGAGAACTTGTTCTCCGTGCTACGTTTGCGGCAGAAGGTCAGTCGGGAATTGAAGAGGCCGACCCCGAGGTTTCTGAGTGATCTTACCCGGACAAGTGAGCTTATAGATTGAAAGCATCTAGTCCCGCTTCATCTTGTTGCAGAGCAGACTGTCGCTGACACGTAAGCTCCGCCCCCAAGGCGACACAAACCTCGCTCATAGCTGCCTTCGGTCAAAAGAAGGCTATCTATTTGGGTCTTGAACGAGTGACAACAGACTGATGCAATCATGCAACTTGTGACACTAGAATCCTGGCTTTCGCTTGGGACTGCAACTTTTGAATGTGGCAACCGTCCATGACGCACCGAAACAAACATCTATGCGAAGAGCAACACAACTCGATCTGTGAGTCACAATCACATAATTGCCCATTCTAGCTATCCGCAAAATCGACGTTGCCTTGTTATTTATCGGAACGCCATTACCCCATCTAGGTTTTGCACCCTGGTGCGTACAGACTTGACAAAGAAACCAAAATGACAAACCTCCATCAAATAGGCTGGGGGAGGACTAGAGTTCGCACAGGATGCTTAACATGGTAGGTTGAACATGTCACAGACACACTGGGGCACAGAGTGGCTAATGACAATAAACAGCAGGTGAGTGCCAGTTCTCACAAAACAGGCCATCTTTGGATTTCGGTCTGACTTGAGAATCCTTGCCATTCTAGACAACGGAGGATAAAATGTGATGAAGGAAAGCCACACTGCCTTCGCTGTGTGTCTGCCGGCAGGTCATGCGGCGGCTACGAGCTTCGAGTTCGGTTCGTTAATACGCATGGACACGCCCATATCAAGCACAACAAAAGAGCCAACCCCAAAGCCGCAACATCGATCCGACCGCTCTCGCCGGGCCTCGAAGGCTCTGATGCCGAAATACAGTTCTTCTTCAGCTGTAGGCGAGCAACAGAAGCCGGCGTTGCGATGCATCTATGCAGCATCTCGTCATTCTGGACAAAAGTAGCTCCTCAGCTTGGCCACGTCGATGAAGCCGTGAAGCACGCTCTTGTTGCCCTGGGCGCCACGTATCATTTGGGTAAGATGAGACGCGGAAAGCAAAATAAACTTCATTTTGACTCAGTTGCAACGGAGAAGTTGGAGCTCTTTTCCACGCGGCAATATAAGAGGGCTATTGAGAAGGTGTATGCGCACATTGAGAGCAACAACCCCAGAAGCACTGTATTGGTGCTTGTGTGTTGTTTGATATTCATCTCTCTAGAGTTTCTCCGTCTGAATAATAACGCCGCCATAGCGCATTTACAAAACGGGATACAGATTGTCAAGTCAATCATGGGACGCCTTCACAATTCTCCTTTTAGCGCCTGGGCTAAAGATTTATCCATGTCGGAAGCTGATATATGGGACATTATTGCCCAGTTTTGCAGGATCGAGTCTGCTATGAACGTTTTCTCAAACCATGTCTCGTTAACACTAGGGCTGCATTTCCGAAGGATTTCGTCTCCAACGCGACAGCCTGGTCAGTTCAGCCACAAGCCCATCACTAGTGTAGCAGACGGCTATAAAGCAAGGAATCAGTTTATGAATGACGTTACGGCTCGCTACTCGGAGCTCCAGAAATATCAGGGCAATGAGGCCTTTTGGTCCCAGCGGCACATGCAGCGGGAGATTCGCACTCTACGCAAATGGGGCTCAAGAATTATGCTCGAAATCGAGGCATTCTGGGCCAGCCCGGAGGCACCACGAGTCGGGACATGGAGTTCCTACAGTAGCAGAATGGACTGGCTACTTATTAGCAGCGGGAGAACGTTGGTGGACCTCATACCTCATGGTGTCAATTCCTTCGCCAAAGTCAGCCAAAACCCGTACATCCAGAATGAGGTTACCAGAGGAGTATCTCTTGCTGCGAAAATGCACTTGGAGCACGCTGCAACGGGAATGCCACCGTCAGAGTTTAGCCTGGAAACGGGTATTATTGCCGTCATGTATTGGGCTTGGGTATTCAGTACCCGACCCGAGACGAAGGCAACAGCCGTGCAGATACTGCAAGACTTGGATAAACGGGAAGGCCCGTGGGATGCCAGCCAAATCTTATCATCACTACCCAGCGTGGTCAATCCTCGTCTACTTATCAGTTAGTGGACGGCTTCGAGGGGACATTATGGAATTCCAGCCGTACGCTGGGTCCACCACTGGTGAACAAGATGAAAGACAATGTGACCGAGGAAACAGGGCGAACTTGGTTTTGCTTTTTGTTGGCTTTGACTGTGCCTAATATCCTCGGGGAAACTGAAAACAGAAGCCTGGGGGCGGGAATTGTTGTAAGTTTTGGCAGCTTCGATAGTGAAGGGCCAATACGTCGTAGTATATTGTATACTACGCTAGGAACAAGAATGGCGAGGCAGAACTGCCACTTGGCCCTAACAGCCGTTTTATAATAGTCCCGCGGTGGATGCAAACCTATTTCAAAGTAGTATCTCATAAGGTTGGGAACAAAGGATCAGTAAGCTGCATGCTGTCCTAGACAACCTTTTTCCCATCTAAAAAGCATCTGACTGGCTAAATACGGCGTCAAAACTGTAGCAATTCACACTGCCGGTGAGAATCAGCGTACTAATGGACGACTACTGCGTTTGTTTGTGACCGGCATGCTGGCATATGAGTGGTCACCGGTTGGACGACATGCTACGACGATTTATCACGTCACATTCTTACATCAGGAGTAAATCTTGGCAATAACGTCTGGATTTACGTATGTTACGACTGCCGAATTTGTGTGAAGGCAGAATCTGCCAAGAGTCTCCGTATCCTTTGTCGTAGCGTCATACTTTGTCCCAGTCAATGTGCATGAGGAACCCACCAAGACAGTTAACAAGACGAAAATGGCTGCGCGGTTTATGCAAGAGCGGCTATATAGCTTCACACACGTCGGACTTGCCAGGGTGGGCAGCTCGGCCTTTATCAACTAGGCTTAGTCCACTCGTACCTTTGGTAGGACGGCATACTTTGACGACGATTGTCTTACTTCAGCGCGCTTGGCGCGTGTTCGAATGACAGTACATGCAGAAGCTCAGCTGAATAGAATAACAATAAATTAATGTTTCATGAACAGCATGTTAATTTGGCGTGGTGCATAACCATCTACAGACGCAAAGCAGCCATTCTGTGCGTTCTCCTCGAGCTATATATAATCTCCTCTCCTCTCTTTTATTCAGACTTTCTAAACAGCATCCTCTCCATCATCACTTAGAACTCCCTTGTCTGATTTCATATACACTATATCACCGTGCTCAAGACTACTATCATCTCGCTCCATATGCTGGCAGCTGCGCCTCTCGCTTTGGCTGCCAACCTGTAACACGGTCAAATGGTTTTATTGCGGCAGTACCCTGATCGACACAGCTGATGTCTTCCTTCTCATGTCTGTCGACTCCGGCAAGGAATTGACAAAGCTTCTCGTATTCTTCCATGGAACTATATCAAATGAAGCGGGATCTCGTCGTCGCTGGTAACCCTACGTCTGATGACTACGTCCACAACTCTCTCTTTTCCTGCGAGGGTGGCTTTGACGGCGACGTTGCCTATATGCAACACTGCGATAAAGGTTGCAACTACAGTGACACCTACAATAGCGATTATTGCAAGTTTTAACGATTACTGCAACAGGGATAGCGTAACAGGCCGTGGGATAGGTTTATGAGACTTGACTGAGCGGTAAGCTGGAGTGTTCCCGAGATATATGGAATGGAGCTGAATTGATTCGGTATGCGCCAGGACCGAAGGCCACTGAGCGTTTCAATAGGCAATTTTCAGGTTTACAGGCTCTTCATCCCTCCATATTTCAAATACTTTTATTAGTCGCCTACCCAGTTGTTATATACTTGCTTGAGCTATTACGTCCGCAAAGGGCTTTACACGGCTAGCTCCGCGCCAAAACGTGACAACAAGAGCTTTAAGTGTATTTTCCCATATTTTGAAATACTCGTATTTGACTTTGAACTGTTTTGCGTCCTCCAGTCATCGCAAATCTAGGTCAACCTGGACAATAGCACAGAACTGTGCTGGCAAAAGGTGATGCAACTGCTGTCCGAGGTCACCACCTCAAAGTGCCAGTTGAAATGGAAACTGGGAACTGACGCATGCACCTAATCACACACAGTCACTCCCGAAGCTGTGGATATGAAGATTTCTCCCATTATGTTAAGCAGACTTTGTATTGGTGACTAAACGAAAGTACCGGGTTGTGACCGGGTTGGTAGCCATGTAGAAGCTGCCTGCGAGCTGTATACTTGATTACACAAAAAAAATGCTGTCCAGACTGTCCGATAACTCGCATAAGCACTGATGTTTCAGCTCCGATGCAGCTTCAACGAATAAATATTGCATAATGCTGGGGATATCATTTGCGCTTGATGTGTCATACCACAGAATAACTGTGCAACGATTCGGTCAGAAGATCCCTCTGAATCGGGCAACTAGAGACTTACGTGATCAATTGTCTCAAGTGAAACAGTCCCACCTCACAATAGCGTGCTACAATTGTGCTTGCTTTGAATGAGCGACCTGATCTTGGCGGCCTGTCTAAGATTGATGATATGGGGAGAGGGAGAAAGGGTTCAAACCAATCGGGTTACGTACGGCACACAATTACGGAATAGATGGGCTATGTCTATGTAACCTTTTATACAAGATCGAATAATGACGTTCGAAGCTTGCAAGAGCAGCGCTGATAACCCCTGGCTAAGTGACTGCATGGCACCCAAGGTGTGAACAATTTAAAAGGATAAAACTCCATCAGCTGAAAATAACCTGTAATCTTTAATGACGGAGAAAATATGCCCCAAGACACTATTGCTGCATCATTTTGCTCCATGTTTCTAAACTTCAAAGAACCAACTGAAACCCCCCGATAGTCTGAAAAAAATATGTGCTCAATATTGGTTATGTTTCTTTCACGTCTTTTGATCACCAAGTTGTGGAATTTCCGCAATGTAGGTAGGTTACTATACCATAAGACCACATTTAACATTGGTACACTGCCTATACTCTGCCAACTGGGATCGCCTAATCACCCCTGAAGCAGCCACCAAGCCAGGTAGGAGCCCCAGAGGCAGTGGAATCAAAAAAGACGGTTGATTTGGAAAGGGGTGTTTCGAGACGTGGACGTCTATACTGACCCAACTATTGATTACTCCCGGTATCATAGCATGAAAGAACGAGATATGTGACACTTGATCTCCGAACTATACTGGTATATTAATCATCATCATGACTTAAATAAGCTCTACAGACCTATCATCTCGGTAGTCGGACTTCTTGGCGTTTTCCTCCATCCGAGCAAGCCGCAGCTGTCTCAGCCTCTGTTCTCTACGACGGTACAGGAAGAGGCCAGCAGCTGCGATAATGCAAGCACCGAGAATTGAACCGACAATAACGCCAGCCAGGGCACCGCCCTTCAACCCAGATCCACCGCTACTTCCAGCGGTTGGCGTCTTAGAGTTCTTAGAGTCACCGGCGGGCTTATCTTTTTCAGCTGCGAACTTCTTGTCGTCTTCACCTGGCTCAGTGGCGTTGAAGCAAGGAATACGCAACTTGAAGTCCGCTGCATCAACGTAGGTGATATCGGCACAGGCATAGAATGTCTGGTTGTGAGGGGCGTCCCAGTCGGCCTTGTAGATGATCTGGAGAGTTGCATTGGTACCTGCGGTAACCCGTGAAGGGGCATCCGGAACTCGAACGCAGGTGTGGCCGGGGTTCAGATCGCTAATGTCGATGGTCTCGACGAGAACACTGAAGTCGGTGTTTGTCTGGGGATCTACATGTCACATAACTTAGCTTCCCATTCAGACCACACAACTAGGCGGGTGTAGCGTCTTCCAAACGCTGCCAACGAGTTCACTTACCCTGCTTATATGAGATGCTGATCTTGCTATTGTAGTAATCGTCCTGAGCAACAAGAGCAACGGCGCCTCCGGCTGGGAGAGAAGTCAGCATTATTCGATAGAAATCGTATAGACCCTAGATACCATGTTATAGGTACCTGGTGAACTGATGGAGGAATAACATGCAGCAAGTTCAAGTTGTCAGTGGCCATGGCATGACTTACTGATGGGGAATTTTGTCCTGTTTCCGGCGGCGGCACGAGAGCCGCAAGGCTCCTGATTATCCATGTCGCCCGACCACACTCTGTCAGGCGGCCACATAAAGGCAGCAGGGCCCATGTAATCATCTGTCACACTGGCAGTTGATGGGTTGCTGGGCTTCGGCTCGCTCTGGGCACTGATGGCCGAAGCCAGAGCCAAGCCAGCTCCCACGGCAATCCTGGTCAAGTGCATGTTTTCCGAGTGGCCAATACTGGCAGGCTGAAATGAGAGGAAGTCGTGTGTGAGAGGGAGTACCTTCAAAGGCTCGAAGAAAAGAGAAAAGGAGAAGATGGGGTTCCTTGGTCAACTTATGTACGCAGGCATCACCACCCAAGAGCGGGACAGAATTTTCGCCACAATGGACCACTCGGGCTTGTGACTACTCGGAACTAAGCATGATGTCCGACGAAAAAACACCGGGTGATTGCATGCCATAGGATGGAAAATCCTTTACGCTGGGAATGGGTGGGAGGAGCCACCGGAACCGCCAAATCATGAGGCATTAATCCTGTCATATGACTGTTGATGCAGGTCCGGACCCATTAGATCTTAGTGATGGATCAGATAAGATGTTGCACATGTCATCCGACCCATTTGTTCTGTCATGAAATGAAACTTATATTAAAGTTGGTGGGAGGAATACTTGTTTATTTGCTTGGCAGGCAGGGATACCGTGGGGCATCAACGCTGAGTGTGAGCTGATACATCCCGGCCGTTGGATCAGATAAGATCCTGCTACTTTGTTGGCTACGTTATTTCTCTTTAGTGCTCAAGTACCCCAAGTCTTTCAAAATATTGGCAATGTTTGTGGAGAAGGACGAGCCCGTTCGCCAGGGGTAAAGACATCCACATGCCTTGTTGGATGGGTTCCACATTTTACCAAAAGCTCCTGCTTAGACGGTTGCCCCGGATCAGATAAGATGGACAGAGAAGCGAGCCGATCGTCATAGCTTGTTGTTCTGGAGAACTTGGAGAGTTGGCAAGAAAAGTGAACTAAGATGAACATCAAACTCTGCACGATCACAAATATAGACTACACGGATATGAGAGAAGTGAAGTAGAATAAGAGAGATGGGGTCAATATCAAACCTGAAAGAGGAAAATTTATGGTGGTTTCCCAAAGGCGTTGTTTTGATTTATTCGCTACGGCTGAAGGATAATAGAATCAGACTCACGTTCGTATAAGAGCAAATACAGTAAACCATGTCTATAACGATAACTTTTGTGAGAATTTTTTGATCATTATTGCAGCGATTATCGTAAATGCAAGGTTTAAATTGCATAGAAAAAAGACTAGTAGGTCCCGCCTGGTTTGTAGCAACATACGCGCCTCTGAAAGGCGTATTTTCGGTGCAAATAACGATATTGGCATCCGCGTGGGAGGATCTTCCACAGTATCGTAAGAAACCTGACTCCTCGTTGGCAACCAAGTGGGCTAAGTGGCTCGTCAACTTAGTCGATGACGGGTATTAATTCGGAAAAAAACCTTTACAAGTGTGAACTATCACAAAACCCGAATATTCGTATACCCCTGACCCGCTATAGCCATGGTTTTCGGTACGAGCTAGAATATGAGACTGCCAATACTTTGATAGCGGCCCCTCTTATGAACCTTGGGTAATCTTAATTCATTACTCGTGAGCAACAAGGGCACGCTTTTGGTGTAAACATCGGAGCTCTGACGAAAACGGCAACAAACTCAGCTATACGTCTGTCACGCGGTCCAGCTTGCTGTCGTGAATGTGTATATATATCCAGCGTTGTTGCCGCCTAGATGCTCGATAACTCGCACCACACATCCAAGTCTTCTCAGCAACCTGTCAGGCCTCCTTTACTCGACCCCTTTTAAAACGTAAAGAATATATTTCAGCATTAAAGATGCGTTCTATTTCTGCCGTCACCCTTCTCTCGGCCATCGGCGCCGTTGTCAATGCCGCGCCTGCCACGCCTGCTGCCATGGAAGAGGCGAGCGGCGGGAACCCAGGCAACCTTTACCATTTCCCAGAGGCCTCCGTTCCAGGACGAAAGCCTCCTCCCTCCTCTCAACGGTGCCAGCACGGTCGACCTGAACATGGAGGGGTACGATTACGGATATTCTTCTGACAGTGATCAATACAAGTGCCACGGATCTTGCGGTAAGTTGCGAGCATAACGAGATGTCGTGAAACAGCAGCTTCTTCTCAGCCACTAACGGTTGCCCAACAGGCATCGTGTTGCGAATTAGCGACACTTCTGAGAGTTGCACTCACCCATACGCTCAGCCCTTCGTCAACTTCTGCTTCGGTACTTGTGCCACCCTTGAGGGCTTCATGCCTTACTCCCGCGCCGAACGCTTCAGGGCAAAGTGCAATCTCAACGTCCAAGAAGCCCCCTCCACCACTGTTGAGCAAGTCACCAGCACCAGCGCCGAGGCCCAAGCCGTAAGTATCTCATCGCCCTCTGTTCGAAGTACGACGCCAATGGTGGACTGATCGTCATAGGTAGAGTACTAGTAGCTCTCAACCAGCTTCAACCACTGGTTCCTCGGTCTCGCGCCCTGCCGGTTCCGCTGTCCCAAGTGGAAGCTCTAGACAAGCTCCCTCTTCAGCTCCCTCTTCAGCTCCCTCTTCAGCTCCCTCTTCAGCTCCCTCTTCAGCTTCCTCTTCGGCTTCACCCTCAAGAACCTCAGCACTTCCCACTGGAACCACGAGCCCACGACCGTCGCACCCATCGGGCGTTGCCTCCGCCTCCGGCACTGCTCGCAAAGGTATGTACAATTTTCCATCCTTGCAAGCAAGGAGTCTCCAGAGTGTTTTCTGTTCCGGGTTTTGACGATTCTCTATCAAGCTTGTCGTCGCTCTCTAACTCGCCGTCTATAGCCACGCCAACAAACGCTGGACCTGTGACTGCGGGCGCTGCTAGCACTTCCTTTAGCGTTATTGCCGCTATCACTGTCGCTACCCTCGCTATGATTATCGCCTGAGAAAACTATTACGATCGACTGTTTGGTAATTCCGAAAGAGATGTCACCTGTCTGACAAGTTCTAGAGAAGGTCAGAGTGATTGTATTCGGCCATCCGCAATGGATCACATGTAACCAGTAGATTGGAACGTTTTATTTTTTTTCAGTGAGAATTGGTGTTTTACCACCTACTTTACAATTTCTATTACATTTAGTGCTACTTCAAAAAATATTTTTTTCATGACGTCTTATATTCTTGTTCATGGCTGTGAATTGCCATCTTGTCCTGCGGAATTATCAACAAAGGACCGAGATAGTATTGCAAGAGCTTTAGTAAAAACTCTACAATAACTTGGTACTCGAGCTATGGAAGATGTTGAGATCCTTTTCTCTAGAGTCCGTTAGCAGACTCTGTTATCAGACTTGGCTGAACCGGAAGGCGTGGAGTGCTCCGCGCCAAGTCACCGAGTATTCACCTACAAAGCAACATGGAAGGTACTTGTACGGCTAAAAAGTTCCAATGTAATATACAGAGTAGAGAAAGTGCCAAATCAGTATACTCTCGCTGCCCAGGACCTGGATATGATGGTGGAACAGGCTCAGCAGTCTCTGCTGACATCGCAACAAGAGTTACCAACACCATTCACTATCTACACACCGTGCAGATGCACCCTAGACTGCTCCTCCCCCGGTTCGAGTGCCAAGTCTCCGACGGGGAAATTTTGGCGCCTGTATCCTTGCACCACGCCATCTGCAAGGTTGTGGCCCACCAATATGTGCGCCTGTTATTGGCAACGTGTCAAGTGAGCGCAGGGATGTGTACCTAGTATAGAACTTAAACGTTGTGCTATAGCTTGGAAGAAAATCCGTGGTTGCTGCCAGAATCAGAAAGTTCTTTGAAAATAGCGATACAGTGTAACGCGGCTAGCGAAGATGTATTATATACAAGCAAAGTGAAGAGAGGTGGCTCACACGTTTCAGCAAACACGGTGCTACTGAAGAGCAAAAGTATATTTGGCAAGTGATCAACCATCTAAACGGTTCTGTAAAGATGAAAAAATAGGAGTTTCGTAGTGTATGACGCGGTAAATCAAAAGTTCTCTTGTTTAGATACGGCCCGGCACATTATGCTACTCTCACTTGGCCTTACCCGATGCCGTGCTCATATGAGCGTTCGGATAGGTTGAATAAAATGAAATGTTAATCTTAAAAATAAGGCATAAACCTGCTTTCGCCTGTACTATGCCAAGTCTTGCCAGGAAAAGTCTGCTCTTTTGTCGGCCTCTAGGGTACCTGAGAGTGTTTTCATCAAATGTAGCACTGATGGCGCTTCCTGCATTACTAACAAAACATGAGCGAATTAAGAGGAAGCACATAAACACAATGATCGTTTCCGTACGCTCTTGCTAGAAATATCTGGGTCTAATTCCCAATATTGGCATCCCCGTCAATGTCCCAAACGGAGCGAGAACATTCTACCATTATCGTCTGGCTGGTACGACCCATGGTCAGCGAGCGCAAATGCCAAGTTGACAGTAAAAAATACATGACTGAAGTACATTGACTCGTTTGCCCGAGTTTCGGCCGACATACCGAACCATTGGCGCAACTTGTCGCCAAATAAGGGGCGTTGCCTAATGTGGAAAGTGGCTAACTCGTTGGCCCTAGTTGGTGTCAACCCTATTTACTCGCTTGACAAAGTATACGTCAGAGGCCAGGATTTCTTCCTGTCGATTTTCCCCGCATCTGAACGCTTAGAAAACACAAGACTACTCTACTCGCCATGACGTTATTCTCATAGTGACGACAGTATGCCTGCCCTTGATGGACTCTGCCCGTTCCTGTATTAACAGCACCTCGATTTGTGGTTCAGACCTGCAGTGAGTGACTAACTAGGGAGCGTGGTGTGGTGTCGCGTAATTTCGCACATTGGTGCAGCATGTACGAGGGCAGAACCGCCCGCAGCAGGGCATTACATTTGGTATGTCGCGCCGTTAACGTGGCTGGGCTGGCCGTTGGTTAAACATGTGGATGCAGGACATGAAGACATGGGCATTGTTGAAGAGGTTGGTGAGGGCGTGACGTTGCTGAAGAAGGGCGATAGAGTCGTAGTCCCGTTCAACGTCGCCGACGGCCGTTGCCGCAACTGCGAGGAGGGCAAAACTGCTTTTTGCACCGGCGTCAATCCCGGGTTCGCAGGCGGTGCATACGGTTCGTCTTGTCAATGCCAGCAATATGTAACAGTGGACTTGTACCGCTTCTCGTATTCAGGATACGTTGCCATGGGAGTCGACCATACCGTGGTGGACAGGCCCAGTATCTCCGCGTTCCGTACGCAGATTTCAATGCTCTTCAGCTGCCGCCTGGTAAAGAGCATGAATCCGGCTTCATTCTTCTTGCGGGTAAGTTCTGCCCGGCTTGCTTACCAAAATTAGTGCTGAACCCTGCGGTAGATATCTTCCCAACAGGTGTGTGTCTTCCGAGGCGAACCTTGGCCTCTGCGGCCACTTGGTGCTCAATCGCATTTCAACAGGATGGCACGGTGTCGAACTCTCCGGCTTTACTCCTGGAGAAAGCATCGCCGTCTTTGGTGCTGGCCCCGTTGGCCTGATGGCTGGATACTCGGCTGTTTTGCGTGGAGATTCCAGGGTATTTGTCGTTGACCGAGTCCCCGAGCGATTGCAGGTAGCGGAAGCCATTGGCTGCATTCCCGTCGACTTGACCAAAAGTGACGCTGTGGAGCAAATCATCGAGGTGAATAATGGCATGGTAGATCGATCGGTGGACGCTGTGGGTTATCAGGCCATGGACAGCAGGGGCTCTTCCGAACAGCCAAATATCGTTCTTGAAAACATGATTCGGGTTACGAGGCCGTGTGGTGGACTAGGCATTCCTGGACTATATGTTCCGAGGTAAATTCCCCGTTTCACAGCCGTTTAGCGGATATTCATTCGAGTTTGATAGTGATCCTGGCGCCCCTGACACTGCCGCGGCAAAGGGCATGATCAGCCTGAGTTTTGGAAAGCTCTTTGAAAAGGTTAGTTGCACCTTTCTGGACCTCAGTATTAGAACTTCCTACTCTAAACCAGTGACAGGGCCTCAAACTTGCAACCGGCCAGTGTAGTGTCAAAGCCTACAATAGGTATCTTAGGGACCTCATCATAGCAGGGAAAGCGAAGCCGAGCTTTGTCGTGTCACACGAAATCACATTGGATGACGTGGAGGTTACCTACGACAGGTTCGACAAGCGGCTGGAAGGGTACACCAAAGTGCTTATTCACCCAATGGAGGATTCTAGTTTTATACCATTGCCAAGGCCGATCCAACTTGTCCCTACTACAGTATTTATGATCGCAGAAGCCATCGTGTTACAAGTACCGGATACGCAGATCGGTCAACATAGATTGTTAAATATATGGACAGGCTCCCTCCTTTTACCAAGTCCTTCTGCTAACTTCTAAAGTGAACAGTAATACTCCGCTGTGTACACACAAATAGTGTAATCATAATCAGTCCACTTCGATCCTTTGTGAAGTAGACAGTCTACAGTTTACATCAACATGGAACCATTACCACGTATCTCCTAATTCTGATGCAACTCTGCTGCCATATCAAGAGCTGCGGTCTACTCCTCCAACGGAAAAACCCCTCTCCGGAGTCTTGATGAAATGCCTCATTCTGTCTCGTTTATAAGATTTCTACCCGATTGTGATATCCTTTGCAATCGGTTGGAAGCTCTATCGGCCCATCGGAGAAGCCACCCACCCGACTAACGCGGCCCTTTCGTCAAACAGCCATGATACCACTGTTCAACTGTCATGACTTGCTCACAGCAGGTGGTAACAAGTCCAACCATCGAGGGTCAAGTCCGTCGCATCCACTGCATTTCAATCGCGCAATGAGGACCGTCGATGGTTCTGAAGTCCTTCATTGTAACCGTGTCTATTCTTCAATCTTCAGTCATCTTCACCGTCTCACTAGTTCTGCCGGACGTCCCCTTCCACCTCATGTGCCTTCAGTGTCTCCAGTTCCTGTTCATTCCCGCCCCATAGCTACTTGCATACCAGCACCGTCAAAGCCAATTATTGCCGGACATTTGCTACGGTTTTCCCTCCCTAGCTTGAACCCGACAATCTCGAAGGACTCCATATACACGGGCAGGTCAAGGCCAGCTCATGGATATTATAGCTTAAAACTGTGGCATAGTCTGGCCTCGTTGAGGGGAATACAGTTCCCCAATGGGAAATTGGCAAGCCGAGAGTAGTGCACTATACCTGTCCGCTATCAAGACTCCGGTGCTGGAACTGAACGGCCGGGCTTACGAGACTGGCTAATTGCACAGCAATCACGAGTTTCACCAACACAAGACCGAAAGGAATGCTTGTAGGGGCGTCAAACTTTGTCATCATGGGCCCGGTGCTACCACATCTCGATCGTTGACAAAAGGTTTTATTCCCTATAATCATATATGGACGAAGGGAGACCTTTTTGATCTAGTTTTCTATTTTCGAGGTAGCGATGGGCCTGATCAAATCATCTGTCAGAGTTGTCCAACGAGTGGCTAGGTCCCCGAGTTGGTGCAAAGCGGATATTTCAACCCACTCTTCTAGATATTTACTCCCAGACATGAGAGGTGTTATTCCGTGCGGCAGGTATATTCAGCTCATGGTATCCATCGAGGTGTTGGTCAAGACTCGTAGTAAATCTACCCAGCTTGATCGAGTCAAGTTGCAGCAAATAGGCGGACATGATTGACTGTATGAACTACTTCCCAAAGTAGTATGGCAGTGTTAGCAGCAGACAGTGTAGGAAACGCAGTGGCCGGGTTACGGGTTGCTGGTTTCGCACATGTTGCGGGATGCCCATGGCCAGGAATCATTAGTGGTTGTGTCAAAGCGGCGCGGTTCTATATTCCTCTACTCCATCCAATCTGGCGTCGCTTGGGGACATGGGAAAGTGGCGGCAGCCCTGCGGAAGTCCATCATGGCCGTCACGCGGGCAGCTCCCGCTTAGCCCTGGACTGGACATATATGTATTTCGTTCGATGTCGCTTTGGGGCACAACTCTAGCACTAGGGAGACCATCGTGATGTGTGTGACATGGAAGCAACTTCCGGTGGCACCAGCTACACAAGTTGGCAATAGTGGGATTCCATTTATTGGTCTATATTCATCGCCTACAAGCCTCCCTTGGCCTTCAACTCCTCGTGCACTTTCTTCTGCTTTTCCCACATCTTCTTCAAAGACTTCAGCTGACTCTTCGGCACATCACTACCATCCTTCATTTTTGTTGGCATGCCGCTCTCATCCCAAGCACTGTACCGCTCATCCTTTTTAAACATTTCCTCGGGAGGAATCTTGGCCTTTTCTTTGGCCTCTTGCTCCGCCTTTTCTCGCGCAATCCTGGCCTCTTCCTTCTTCTGGGCCTTTTCGGCCTCACGTGCGGCCTTCTCTTCCCTCGCGCGGATGAGTTCTGCAGCAGGGATGAATTTGATGAGTGACGGCTGGTTATCGAGACGATCGGCGAGGTAGACGCCGAGATTCGTCAGGTCTACGTCACGGATGCGGTCGGAAATGGCGAGAATGGTCTTTTTCTTCTCCGCGGTTTGAGACGCCACAATGCGGCGAAGTTCATCACGAATTTGGGAGACGACCTGGATGTAAGGAAGAGATAGTTCTTCAACGTCACGAGTGCCGCTGGAGACAATAGACTCAAACTCCTTGAAAGGGTCCTGGGACAAGAGATTGGAAAGCGTGTCGCTGGAGAGGGAGAGCTTGGACACCTCGGCCTTTACAGTGTGGAGGACTTCGGCATAAGGCTGGATAGCCTTCTTGGGGTCAATATCGGCGGCAACAGAAGATGCCCAGCCAAGACCGTCGTAGGGAGGGGTGGCGTTGGAGTCTAGTCCAAAGACGCCTACCATTTTGGTGATCCAGCGCGCAATGGCCTCGACGTGGGCGAGATCTACGTCCTTGTTATTCATGACGAAGGTATTGACAGTGTTGACCAACTTGAGAAGAACGAGCATAGCTCGAGGGGTATCAAAAGAGTTGGTTAGCGCGGCCTCGACCTCCTTCTTGGCCAGTTCTAGGTCGGCAAGGAGACCAGTAGCTGGAGTGTCTTGATTAATGGAGAGGCTCTTAACGCCACCACCGACACCAGCCTCCCTGATCCAGGATTTGGCGTTTGTGAAGAAATTCTACCAACACGTTAATACGAGGTTTCTGCGCAAGGGTAAATGGAACGTACACTAATAGTGGTCTCCCAGTTATCGGCTTTAGACCGCATGTCGGGAGAAATTTCGACACCGTCGTTCCATCTGCCCATAAGGAAGACAATTCGCATGCTCCTGGCGGTGTATGTGGTGGCGAGTGCGTCCGAAATGGTCTGGAAGTTCTTGAGGGACTTGGACATTTTTGATCCCGAAATTGACAAGTGACCCATGTGAAGGAAATAGTTGACCCAGGTGTGCTCGCCCTTGCCGTGCTGGCAAAAGTAGGCCTCGCTCTGCGCCAACTCGTTGTCATGGTGAGGGAAAGCCAAGTCCACGCCGCCAGAGTGAACGTCCATGCGAGATCCGAGAACATCAGAAGCCATGACGGAGCATTCAATGTGCCAGCCTGGTCTGCCATCACCCCATTTGCTAGGCCAGTAGGGCTCACCAGCTTTGGACTTCTTCCACAGGGCAAAGTCGCCGGCGCCACGCTTTCCGCCGAGGTTCGTTGATAAGGAACCCTCACCCTCCTCCTGCAGGGCCTTGTCGTTTTTGCTATCCGGTCTCAGACGAGCATAGGTGTTGCCGGCTTTCTGGAAGGCTGCAATGTCAAAATAAACCGAGCCTTCGGCTTCGTACGCAAAACCCTTGTCAACAATTTGCTCCACAAACTTGGCTATCTGAGGCATGTACTCGGTGACACGGGTAATGACGTCGGGTCGCAGAACATTGAGATTATCCATGTCCTCCAGAAAGACGGCCTCCATCCTCTTTGTCAGATCGGTGAATATAGATTGATCGCTGGTATCAATTGTCTCCTTGTGCAGTGAGTCAAGGTAAGGTAGGAGGACTTCGTCTGCGCCGGGGAAGATGGCATTCTGCTTCAGAGCTTCGGCAGCTGCATCCATGTTTCCGACATGCATCTTGATCTTTGCCTCGTCATCGCCGGGCTTGCCCTCACCAGTGAGGGTGCCTCCGGAAAGCACTGGGCCGTAGGCTGCATCCCGCTGAGTGGTGTAGTTGGTCTCGTCCAGTTGGGATGTATCTTTGGTAAGAAGAGGCAGGTTTTTTGACGCATAGGCTCGGAAGGCGGCAAGACCGAGATTCCTGAGTTCATCTTCGGAGTACTGCTTTTTCTTTTCGAGATCTAGAAGTCGCTGTCTCCTAGCCTTGATAATGATCTACAGAGGTCAGCATGCAGCCATGATACATGTGTAGCGGGGTTCGCACCTTGTCGTCAACGTCAGTCATGTTCATTACATACTTGACATTGAAGCCAAAATAATGCATCATGATACGTCGAATAATATCGCTGGCCACGTAATTTCGGGCATGACCAAGATGGCTCTTGTCGTAGACGGTAGGACCGCACGCATACCAGGAGACCTTGCCAGGCTCCATAGGCACGAAGGGCACGGGAGGGCCTGGCTTGAGTGAGTTGTGGACTTTTAACGAATCCATGATGGCGGTGTTATATCTTCGAATAGATAAAAGGGAGAAGCGCTTGGGAGTAGCGGCGACTAGAACGAATCTCGGACGGTGCGCGACGGGCAAACGATGCATTCAGTCTGGCGGGTCCGGTGAGGATTAAGTAGCGAGAGTCACTGGACACGGCAGGATCATGGCCAATGCTGGTCGCTACTCGATGAGTCGTCGCCGGCCGCTGCTGGTGAGGGAGTGCACGCAATCGGAGTGGGAGTCGCAGTCGTGGCGGCGGTGGTGGTGGTGGTGGTTGGGGTCGAGGTTGAGTCACGGAAAGGAAATGCCACTTTGGCAGATTTGCCATGCAGCTCAGACAAAGCTGTCCTGCCCCTCCTTTATATGCCGTCTCATGAGGACTAGCTGCCAGGTGCTCAATGCTTCCATGCTCTGGACTTTAATTTTCATGCTACAACCCGTCTACTAATAAAAGGCCCAGTTAGAATGAAAAAGAAATACATGTATTATGATGAAGGTATTGACTGATTAGTCTGCCCAACTGACTGCCGCTCAACACCGAACATTGAATAAAACCTGAGCCTGGGCCTGGTCTTCTCGCAAAGCCTGGCCTGGTGGGGCCACCCAACATTGAATGCTCCACATGTGCAGTCCCTGCCGCTTCATGCAAAGTCTAAAATATTTTGCCCATCCAACCTTGCAATTGACTGGCAGCTTTAATTCCTCCAACTTGTCAATACTGGCATTGACGAGCCTACAGCTGGCCCAACTCCGTCATGGACAAATCTGCCGATGCTCGGCCGTCGCCTTTTCTCGAGCCCACGTCTAGAACAGCACCAAATACCCTCGCAATCATCAGTCTCTCGAAAGAACACTACCAGCCCATCACTCTGCAGGAATCCATTGGCGCCGTGGACGGATATGCAGAAGGCGTCACCCTCAACACAAGATTTGGCTCATTTCCGCATTCCACACTACTGGACATTCCTTGGGGCTCACAGGTCCGGGCCTCCGTAGTTGACACAGGATCCCGTGGCCGCAAGCGCCGGCGAGACCAAGTCGAAGACGAAGAAACACCCACCTCCAACCAGGATGACGGCAACGACACGACGACTTCGGCGCCCGCGAAAAAGGCTATTGCAGCATCCAGTGGCTTCATCTACGTCCTCAGGCCGACGCCAGAGTTGTGGACGAGCAGTTTACCCCACAGAACACAAGTTGTTTACACTCCCGATTACAGCTACGTCTTGCAGAGAATCAGGGCTCGACCGGGTACCAGAATTATCGAGGCGGGAGCTGGTAGCGGAAGTTTTACACATGCCTCAGCGCGCGCAGTTTACAGTGGTTACCCAGGGTCGGACTCAGATGCCAGGGGCAAGGTATTTAGCTTTGAGTTCCACAAGCCTCGGTTTGAAAAGATGGATGCCGAAATCAAGCAGCATTCGCTCCAAGGAATTGTCCAAGTGACACATAGAGATGTATACGATGAAGGTTTTTTGATAAATGGCAAGTCACCCAAGGCTAGTGCCGTCTTTCTGGACTTGCCAGCTCCGTGGGAAGCTCTGCATCACCTCGCGCGGCGCAAGACGCTCAGGGGGGGCAAGCTGGATGAGAATCCTTGCGATTGGGAGTCACCACTTGATCCAAACAAAAGTGCATATGTTTGCACCTTCTCTCCGTGTATTGAGCAAGTGACGCGCACTGTCACGGAGCTACGAACGCTGGGCTGGACTGACATCGACATGCTTGAAATTGCGCACCGCAGGTTCAACGTCATTCGAGATCGTGCTGGGGTTAATATCCCCAGTGAGAAAGGCTTCAGTGCTCAGCCTGCTGATGTTGCAGAAGCTGTGAAAAAGCTCAAGAGCGATCTAAAGCGGACCCAAGACTTCCACAAAGCCCAAACATCGCAGCTAGTTTCTGATACTTCAGAGTCCAAAATGGACGTCGATGAATCAACCTCCGAATCCAACATCGGAGACTCAAATAAAAACGAAGATCCGCCATGGCTTCAAGGCAGGCTTGTTCACCGCACAGAAAACGATCTCAAGACTCACACCTCGTATCTGGTATTTGCTATTCTACCCCGTGAGTGGGATGAAGCTGCGGAAGAGGCAGCCCTTGCAAAATGGCCCTGCGGAGGCGAAAGCAAAACGATTGGAAACTTGGACAAGCAGGCCCGAAAACAAGAGAAGAGGGAAATGATGGCTGGAAAGAAGCAAAAAAAGACGAGAACAAATGATACCCAGACAGCTTGATAATATTTCCAATGCAGGCAAAAAAAAAAGCTTAGGTCAGTGACACGCCTATGTCGACTTGAACTTGGCAACTTTGGCTTTGATGCTTGCCTTTTGCCGAAGCTCTCTAAGCCACAGAACGAAGTAGATGCTAAATAGAGATATGGCGAATTCATGCGGCCACAATGGCTGTTCCCAATCGACTCTCTTCTTCCACAAAAGCCAAGCCTCTCCTCCCAATCCCAGCAGCAACTGAATCGTCCCAGTGACGGGCAACACGGACCGAAGAGCTCCAGCTCCACCAAAATACGCGTACATAAGTACGTGGTGGAACGCGTTTGGGGCAGCGACAACTTTCCATCCTTGGCTGTAGTAAAGCACACGCACGTAGGTCAAATACGGCGTGGTGAGGTGGTGCACTGCAAAGTGCAGCTCGATCTCGCCGCCTCCAGCTCGAACACCAAGCACATCGACGTACTCATAAAACTTGGACAAGTGATAAATCCTTGTTGCTACATGTTCGTGTTGCGGCACGAACATGAGGCCAAGCAGGACTGCCGAGGCCAGGGAATAGAACCAGCTGTTGAGCATGACTGCCTTTCGAGCCGAAGCAATGGGTCCGTGACTTGCCACATGACGATGAAGCAGCGTCCAAACCGACACAAAGGCTGCAGTCTGCAGAAACATGTAAAATAAAGTCATGTTTTCAATTTTAAACTGATATTTTTTTTCGTTTTCAGTGTGACGATCCCGCCTCGTATAAGGGCATCCGTACTCTGAGTCACAACTGCGCCTCTCAGCTTCGGTAAGCAGCCATCGCGAATGAGACAACATGATTCGAAAACAATTCTGTCACGTGTTGCAAACCTACTGATTGGCGTGACTATTCTACCAGTTATTCCTCCTGCAAGCGAACCACAATCTTGCCCTTGGTCCTGCCCTCACCAAAGTCATCCAGGGCTTTGATCAGGCTCTCAAATCCAGTTCCACTATAGACTTCGTGCTCCAACGGAGTAAGCGCACCACTGGCAACGTGTGCCTGGAGCGAAGGTATCATCCTCTTTGTCTCTTCGCTAACATGTCTACCCAGCTCATCATCTTGACCTAGTTTGGCGATTAGAACGTAGTACGAAGTAACACCAGCCGGCATGTCGTGGTGGTTTCTATGCGCGTTAGAGTTGCTCGCAAGGTCCAAGGAAAACAGGCGGCGCTTACGCTTCAGCCGTGGTATAGTACTTTGGGCTAGCGGTAGTTGCTTCCAGCATCTTGGCCGCGGCTTCGTGAGAGAGGGCGCTGGCGTCAAAGACGATGGAGTATTTTCCTCCAGTGATGGACTTGACCTCGGCGGCTTGCTCCTCAGGGGTTGCACGATTGTTGAAGGCAGCTTGGGCGCCGAGACTCATGACAATCTAGATAGCTGGCATTCACAGACTTGGGCTTGTTTTCTGCGACGGCTATACTTACCGATTTGTTGGGAGCGGAGCATGATGCAGCGACCTTGTATCCGCACAAGCGTGCAATCTACACAAGTTAGAGGCGTTCAGGACACCAGCCCGGGAATCGGCTCACCTGGATCGCATAATGCCCAACAGTGCCACTTCCCCCCAGAACAATAAGCCACTCATCTCTCTCCGGAACCTTTGTCCCCGGTGCCGGCAGGGGGACCTTGGCTCCAACAATGATGCCAAACGCAGATGTCTAGATCTTGATCAGCTCCTGGTATCCGTCCACAAGTCACAGACAAGACTTACGAGTGCTCCAACAGCGATGGTAGAAGCCTGGGCCGGCGTCAGAGCCCCTTCCACCTTGAGGATCAAGTCCTCATCGACCAAGAACGTCTCCTGAAACGGGGAATAGGCCCTCTGCCCAAGCCGGCATACGCCATATACGTAATCGCCCTTCTTGAGCTTCGTGCACTCCGGGCCGGTCTCAATGACTTGGGCGCAAAAGTCGGAGCCGAGGACAGCAGGCCAATCAAGGATTAGGATGCCATATTTTTGCATTATGGTTTCACTTTTTCCCCCTCCAGGCATCAGAAACAATGTTATGTGATGGAATATAACGTGGCGGGACCAGATTCAAAGGATCATCACTTACACTGGGTTAAGTGAAACATATACCGACTTCACCAGAGCCTGTTTGGCGCCTGGGCTGGAACGGGACAAGTCTTTGACCACCGTGAATGGTGCTCCGGCTTTTGAAATGGTAACTCCTGACTGAGACATGACGGACGTTGAGGGCGCGAGTAAATAACAGTGGTATATTGAAGCTAGGATAGCTGCGCTGAACAAAAGCGAGGGTGGATTTGATAGACGTGATATCAAAAGACTGACATCATCGCAATTTATACCCGCCTCGCTGTACCAATTCCCCAGAGCAAGGCCACCATAAAACGTAATCACGGGAAAGTCGGCAGCGAAAAATTGCTCTGAATAGTGGCGTCTTCCCTCGCAAAAAGGATGGTCGCCATCAACCAGCCAGTCCTAATGGCCTCTGTACCGCCAATGGCGAGGGGGGAAGGCCGAAAAGGGTCTATATGCAACCCTCTACCCCTCTGCTCCATCACAACTCAAAATCTATTGACTTCGAAGCTGTGTCATTGGCAAGAACAGTGAAGTGTGTGACGGTTCGCTCAGTCTGGGCCAGGCACCACCATAACGGGGGTGGCCAAAATGGCAGCTCCAAGACCTGTCATAGGCCGCAACCCCTCATCTGGAAACTTTCACCGCTGCCCGAAAAAGTCGCAGGGCTGAGAGCTAGAGGTTTCGTGAATTGGTCGTCATGTTGGCCTTTGACTCTTGGTACGTCATGCAGCCGCCCGGGTGGCGAAGCTACACCCATGTTGTTTGTTATCGACGAATGCCACGAGAAGAGAGGCTGCAGGTAGCTGGCACCACAGTAGAAGTGGCTCCTCACCCACTGCGGACCGGATGAATAATTGACCCGCCACTTCACTCCAAGCCCACCACGGGAAATCTTGAGATAGCTTCAGGACCCCAGATCTATTCGAAGCAGGCACGCCAAAATGACGTCCACAATCGGCATCCCCATCAAACTCCTCAACGAGGCACAGGTCCGTTTGGCGCAATTGCTCTTCATTTCCCTCTGCGTGTTAGCTAACGCGCGTGTGTAGGGCCACATTGTGACTCTCGAAATCACCAGCGGTCAGACCTACCGTGGGAAACTGCTCGATGGTACGCTGCCCCTCGGTTCCCTGGCCGCGCGATATTCGCACATGCTGTATTCTGGTACTAACTTTTCGGCTAGCCGAGGACAACATGAACGTTCAGCTAAAAGACATCACGGTAACCGCTCGCGATGGCCGCGTCTCCCACCTCGAGCAGGTGTATATCCGGGGCTCTCACGTGCGCTTCTTTATTGTCCCGGACATGTTGCGCAATGCGCCCATGTTTAGGAGCAGAAACCTGAGAGGACGGGGTGTTGGTCTGGCGAGAGGAAGGGCGACTGTTAGTCGGGCTAGAGCCGGTGGACGCCGATAGACACACGCACCATGATGGCTGGTTTGCCTGGACAGCCTTGATGAGAGGCGGGCGGCGTGGACAAGATGCTTGATACAAAAATGCTAGGGGATTGGCGTTTAGGATTGATTCGAGAAAAGAAACCTTTCATCTTCATGTGCGGAGCCCAGAGTCAAGTATAGGAGACAGATGCTGTAGATGTGATGATGATACTTTCTACAAAGAATGCGCTACTATACAGATTTATGCTCCGCCGTATCGTACACTATGGCATTCGAGCCAGTGCGTCTTCAGCCTTGGCAATTAGCTCTCTTGTGTTTTGCAACTCTTTCATTTCCTCCACCCCGTTTGTACCATTGCTTCCGTGGCTCTCCAGGACCGTGGCTACGCTCTCTTCTGCTCCGCGTACGGCCTTGCGCCCTTCCTCGCGGACTTCACCTTCCCAGAAGGACCTTGCGGCATCCCATCTCTTCTGCAGTCTTCCTAGGCTGTAGACGATTCCAAGGGCAGCCACGGCACCAGCTTCGTACATGGTGGATGCAAACGACGAAATGTACAAGAGGGCGGCCAGAGATGTGGTTATGCCAGACGTGCCCAGGGATTGGATGACGAGTCTCTGGGCAAGTGACTGCAGCGCGGGGACGGTTTCGTTTTGTAGGTAGCGGCGAGTGAAGGCAATGTGGCCAGGCCACTTTGGCAGGGAGTAGGATGACGTCGCAGCCAAGGGGGGCGCATGTTCGCCGGAGCCGAGCTTTCGAGACTCCGTGGCATCCAGGGACGACTTGGGTTGAGGATACTCTGGCAAGGCGCCGCGCAGCTGAGCGATTCTGCCGGTCAGAAAAACCAGCTCCTGTTCTGCCGTGGGCATGAATCGCTGACCGAGCATTTCGTTGGTCAGCATGGCGACATCATCCACTCGCCAGAACAACTTCCACCACCCCAACTTGCGCCACCGCCGACCTTTAAAGGCAAGATCTAGTTCATCCTGTAACTCGGCGTGAGCGTTCTGTGCCCAGTCTGCCAGACGCTTGTTCAAAGCTGCCACGGCCGGATCATCACTGTGCAGCGTCAGCGCCTTGGATAGCTTTCGGGCCTCAATAAGCTCGATTTGGGAGGAAGTGTTTTGCAACGTCGACGCAATCAGCCTTCGCACGGCCGGCTTGGTCTCATCAGCAGCAGCAGGTTTGGCCCCATCCTTGAGCCATTTCAGCAGGGTAGGCACATTGCTCGAAAACCACAAGCGTTCATAGTCCATGGCATTTTGGGGCCCTTGGCGAAACAAGCTGAGGCCTTTCTCGGCCAGCGATACGTCCACGACGTCAAATGTAGCCTGCAGCTGTTCCTTTGTAACTCCCTCAATTTGAACAACGGCCGCGAGAGATTCGTCTGTTTCGGAGACGGGAAGAGCGGAAACATTGACAGCACCCATCAACCCATCAGCGACAAGCAGTGCCTGGTGAACCGGTGTCGAAATGGGCGATACTCTACCATTTGCGGACGGAATATCAACAGTTGGTACAAGGACTGCATCCTCCAGCGCTTGAATAGAGACCTCACCCGGCGCGCCATACGGCACATCGACCCCCATCAGAAGGAATTCGAGATTATACCCATCCAACTCGGGGCACGAAATATGCATCTCGTCCAGACCAACCTCCTTCTCGATCTCGAGAGACACGGCATGATTCCGAGGCGGGCCAACCCGCACAATCAGCGGTTTACTCTCATCCCGGTTCTCCAGCTCCTTCTCCCAGGGCTGTACCTCCTGCAACGGATCGGCGAGCAATGCGCGTAAAACTCTTGTAGCCGTGGCACCGCCATTGGCGAGACCTAAAATAGCGACGCGGATAATCTCATTGCCGGCATCTTGCCGCAGGCCCTGGAGTGCCAATTGCAGCCTGGATATGTTGATTAAATTTGGATATTGCTTCTGAAGCTCGAGCAGCGTGTTTTGGAGCTCAATTCGCGGGTTCGTCGACGTCGACAGGAGTCGCGGCCATCCAGCATGGGACCTGTCCCGCAGCCGAGGGCTAGGGCGAGGGCGAGCTGTCAGTGAGGAATGGGCACAAATCGGACATGGGGATGCAGGGACGTGCCGTCCTTGTCGGAGGAGACGGCACGCGCTGCGCGGCAGCAAATTTGATCTGGACTTCATCGGCAGATGGGCGTTGTTGGCAGGTTGAGACTTTGGATCGGACGGGAGCTGTTGATGGAGCTCGTTTGTGGAGCTTCTCGGAACTCTGCGGGCGGCACTCGCTGGTCGTCGAATGCGACCCGCAACTTGGAACTTTGACTGTCAAAACTTTGTTTGGATGGTGGTGCTGCAATTACGACCATTTCCATGAAGAACAATTTTCTTCCATTCTCCCCGATCCTTGTCTTTTCCCAACCAATCCCAGACACTTGTGCTTCATGACGCTGAACAAAACGATCAAAGCAAGTGCTGCGTCTGCTGACAGCTTGACCATGAAGACGGAGTTGCACTATGAAATTTTATACAGAGACCTAATGACATACAGTATTAATGCTCCACCGCCCGCACCTGGATATCGTCGATTCACTCTAGCATCCTCGCTCATACACTGCGAACCCACGCGGCGTTTCCGTTACCGGTGCGTTGCTCGTCTCTCCAAGTCGTCTCGTCTCCTCTGCGATTTCATGCCAATGGTGATGAAAATAACTCCGTTCCAGAAGCCACGTAGTGATCCCGTTGCGCCAACACTGAGCAGCAGCGGATAGGATAAAAAGTCGGGGTTGACGAATGCACCAACGCGATTAGTCGAAGGAGCCACCCAGACTGACAACAGCGCAAGGAAGAAGAACATTGGCATGAGGATGTATTGTCTAAATGATATAGACAAGTGGCGGGTAGGCGTGGCGACAGTGTGGAAGGTTCTGATACTCGGTTTGGGGGTAAGAATGGGCGATTCTTCTCCAGAATATGACACGGGGGCGTGCCCATGCCGCGACTGGGCATTTTCTTCAGTCACCCTACTCTCCGGCTTATTACAAGGGGTGTCTGCGGTGGACGCAATGCTGTCTTCCAACGGAACAGGATCGCTGTTGAACGACTGCAAGGCGCCCCTCCGCTTGACAATCTCGATGCCGACCAAAACATAAATGACCATGGAAATGAGAATCATGGACCTTGAAAAGGGGGAGCCGCAATTAGCCTGGGATAGAAGAGAATCGCCAAGCTGGAAAGGACGCACCATATTGGGATGTAATAGCACAGGATGCGTAAGAGCACCCATTTTGGCGAAATCGAGCACCACATCTGTCAAAACACGATGCATCAGTCCATCATTATATCGGCATCAACATGGGCAGAGCGGCTGACAACTACGCTGCCATAAACAGGACCCTTCTCCTCAGTCTCTACGAAGAGGAAGACGAAGGCAGGAATGAATGTAACTGAGGTAATGACAGCCATGTACTGCCACTCTAGCCTCTTTAACGACTCGCTATCGTACCGACGAAACACAATCAGAGAGACGTCAATGGCCATGACAAGTGTCCAAAGCACATCAGCCAGTGGAAACCTATAAAAGGACTCGTTAATGCCGGCGACATTGGGTCGAGAAGACAGCTTTCTGGAGGGCGGTTGCCAACTCGGCACGCACATTTGGTTGATGAAGGCCTGGAATTTGCACAACGCTGAAGCGTTCCCAGCAGCGGGGCCGCTCACTGAAATCATTGTGCAGGCGACGTCAAAGGCGTTGTAAAAGGCGTTGATGAAGATGAGGCGATGCATGGGGTTCCGAAAATGCGGCGCGAGACAAAACACCGTGATGATCGTCACGACGCCCAGAGCCGAGAGCGCAGATGCAGTCCGCCCGACAATTTGGAGGGTTTTTGCCTGGTCGTCCGTGATGGCGACGTCTCTCCGGACGTGCAACATGGCTTCTTGTCACTTGGCCGCTCTTGGTTTCCCTCGTTGTTATAATCGTGGCCGGGACATGGCAAGCTTGGGCATGGGCGACCGTGCTGTCATTTACAGATGACGAGCGGATGCGTTGGAATTGCCGAAGCAGGTTGCCGTGTAGCTGATGGACAGCGCGTCATGCCATGGTGATGGCATAATTTGGTGGTGCATTGCGTGCTCTCAGCTGCGTCTGTAGGGGGCTTGTGATGTGACAGGACCACATGCATGCTTGCCCCATGAGCCATTTCCATCGCACTCAGGTGAGTCAGGTCCTACATATCAGACGCGTAACAATGCTGATGGGAAGGGAAGAGGGCTCGGGGCGGCCGGGACCATTGCTTTGAAGAGCCCTGTTACTCGCAGCGGCACGGCGAAAGGTTGTGAGCTATTCTTCGCAGGCAGGACGCGTTGTGCATACCAGATAAGATCAACTTGGTGTCCCACTAAAACTCTGATAGTTATCCCATCGCCATGTAGGTGATTTTCTACTCCTTGAGCCGTTGTTTTACTCGCGAATTTCCAAGACTTGTTAGTACACCACAACCTCCCCCGAGTGTCCTTGTCCCTTGCGGGCAAAATGCATCTCAGCGTAGCCCAGCTCGATCCAGCTCGAAACGATGGTTTGACAAAGCGCCGCGTTACAAACGTTGTGCAATGTGAGCAGCCATTCATGTGTTTGGTGTTGGCGTTTGGCTCTTTGTGCTGCTTTGTGGTGTGCAGGGCCCCCAGCCCTGTGTCAAGGAGGCCTGATGTCGTCAGGCATTGCAGGCAACAAAGTATTCATACATGATGAATGCTTCATGGAGATCGCACTGCGTTGAAGCGGTTGCATGTGTAAGAAGACAGTGGTCCGACGTTCCATATATTGCCCACCTTGTGACACACAAACTCTACATTACATGCCCATACCAGGTCATCCAGGCGGCATCCAAAAATGAGGAGGACAAAATCCTGCTCCAAGTTGGAAGAACGCAAAACGCACCGAGACAGCCGTGTCCGTCGCTTCATGAACCAAGTGACGGGCAACGAGGAAAGGGCGAACATGGACGGACAATCGTACGTTGAGGTACGAAGCAATCCAGGACGAGCAGAATCGGAGCGCCACTGACAATAATCCAAGACGCCGTAAAAGCCTGAGACGAGTCTCAGAGTAGGCTCTGCACGCCTAATGCAACATGTCTAGCAACAGAAGCTCCTGGCATTGTCTACCTCCCGAGATCCAAAACAGCATCATTCGTCTTCTGCCAGTTCTCGGCAGTAGGCTCGAAAACATGGACCCCGTCACCTTGATAGACAATCCGACGACATGGCCGGCCAGTTTTCTTTCATCGACACAGCCCCAAGACAGCTGGAAGCCGAAATCCCAGCCGCATCATGTTCCTCCAAGGCAGCGCAGTATAAGGAAGACTACATTGGGAGCAGCAAACAGGTGCTTTCCGACCCGCATCGAGCCTGTTTAGCAGCGACAACATGGCCGGCACGGCGGTGCGCGACACATGACTCTTTTACAGAACGACAATGCTTCCGAGCAGGCCAGAGAGGAGCTGTCCGAGGCGGAGAAAGCGCCACTAGCCGGGAAGAGGCTGTGAAGCTTGAACACCAACCGTAGGTTATTTCCTGTCCAGCTCCCTTGTGGACATCAAGCTCTCGGACTAGGGGGTTCATGAGGAGATGTAAAGTACGGCATCGTGCTTGGAAAGCAACGAGGGCAAGCTGTGGAACGAGCTAGCCGACAGTGAGAAGAAACGTGATTCGTCAAAAGCGAACTTGGTTCAGTGTAGACTCCCAAAAACTGGGGTTGCAGAGAAATTACTGGGAGCTAGGGATGAGGTTGTTTGGAAGGTGATCGAGTGCGAGGGAGGACGCGGGCGTTGATAATGTAGCTGTGAAGGCGTCTGACTTGCTGCCCGGGACTACACCGTCACGTACATGACATTCGATAAAACGAAGTCAAGAACCATGATGCCTCTTTAGTCAGTGTACAGCTGTCAATCACGAAGACACATCTAACATGCGGTATAATTCAAGCTGTCACAAGTACATTTCGCAGACCCATACAGTTTCATACGGCCAAGAGCCAAGATTTCTCATTCCCAAAACGAAATTGCCACGACTAGATCCCGCTCCAGAAAGGTCATGATATACCGTCAAGTTATGGAATTGCCTAAATGTAGTGGTCGTCAAGTATCATAGTTGGGAGGCCTGCCGAGTGAGTATGCTGACAATGACATGCGTTGAGGTGCAGTTGGTGGCCCTTACTGGAGTTTTATCATGATCATCCCTGTGGGCCTGACCTCTCGATGAGTGATGCATTGACGTGTAAAAACTCGGGGGAGGCTTCTTAAGTATCCGAGGCCACGGTGTGCGGCTTGCGGGTTGGGTGTGAGAATGAGTATCCCGCGGGCAGAGATGGATGTCACGGTACATCCGTGGGTACATATGGTTAGATTTCAGTATGGAAAAGCAAACAATATCGCTTTTTTTTAAACCTGGCACCTATAGATGCCACGATAACACCCATGGGCACCCGCAGAAGCAATGCTACGCACCCTACTTGGGAGAGGTAGTTGTCTGATGGGAGAAGCTTACAAACTGGGGACGATCCAACAGGCTTAAACGGGTCGCTACATGTTGCAGCAGATAGGAAATCGAAGCTCGCGCGTTCCCAGCTTCTTCATCCTAGTCATGGCGACGAATGCAATGCCCCATGGGGGCGGACCGCCCCCATCACACCGGTTCGAATACCGACTCCCGAGCATCCGCTTGGGTCTCGTTGCATTAAAGGTCGCACCGGAGTCGAATCTGTGTTGGTTGATCGAGGACCAACCAGGTTACAACTTTACATGTGCGGAGGTAGTTGGGCAGGGTTCCTCCATGAAACAGAAAAGTACCAAAGTTTCACCCTCACTTTGCAAGACAACTACCGCATTCTCAGTCATGGACAGCACAGACAAAACCTCGTATTGGATTGATGTAGAAGACTGGCACACAGCTGGCGAACCATTCCGGGTCGTCGACAAACTGCCGGTTGGTCATCTCCCGGCCTCGCCCACGGTTGCTCAGAGACGCTCCGACATCACAGCAACCCCAGACCACCCTCTGGATGAGCTCCGCCGGCTGCTATGCCATGAGCCTCGCGGCCATGCCGGCATGTACGGCGGGTTTATCACGCCGCCAGATGACTCTGGCGCCCACTTTGGGGTACTATTCTGGCACAAGAACGGCTTCTCCACGGCCTGCGGCCACGGTACCATCGCCCTTGGCTATTGGGCCATCCGTCATGGTATTGTCAAGGTCCCCGACGTCGATGGACTAGTCGACGTAGTAGTCGACGTGCCTTCGGGCCGTGTGGTGGCACGTGTGGGAATAGAAAGGGGAAAACCAATATACGCCGACTTTGTCAACGTGACCAGCTTTCAGCTGGCAAAGTCGCTGTCTCTAGCCGTCCCTTCATGCGGCATCGACGTCGTCGTGGACTTGGCCTTTGGCGGCGCTGTCTACGCCAGCTTGGATGCAGCTCAGTTTGGGCTAGATGTCGGCCCCAAGAACGCGGATCGCTTTATTCGGCTCGCTCGGGAAGTCAAGGCGTTGCTCGGCACCAGAGCCCGTTACGGCTCGTATGACCTTTACGGAGTAGTCTTCTTCAGAGAGGAGCAGAATGGTCAGAACGGGACGCAGGTTATCCACCAGAGAAACGTTGCTGTGTTTGCAGATGGACAGATTGACCGCTCTCCCTGTGGCTCCGGGACCTGCGCGAGACTGGCCCTCTTGTTCGCGCAAGGCAGACTGGGCCCTGGTTCCTCGAGACTTGTGCATCGCTCCATCATAGGGTCGACATTTGAGGCGGACATTGTGTCTACGGCACAAAGTCCCTTCGACGGATTCCCGGCTTGTATTCCGCGCGTTAGGGGCCGCGCCAACTTGGTCGGGCAGACCAAGTTTTTTATTGACCCCGACGATGAACTGTTCCCCGGCTTTCTATTATGATAGTCTGCACCGAAATGTATTTTGTAAATATCAGTTACATATTGCCGCATAACTCGTCTTGCCTTGATTCAAGGCATACCAAGCCGAGAGAAACCACTTGGATACAGAGGAAAGCTGTGACAAGGGCTCAAAATAGGGCTTGAAGCAAAAGGGCTCAATTCATTGATAATTTCGTAGGATGTCAAAGGTCCTTGGTTTCCTCAAGCCATGAGGCGAGGGGAGACCATCTTATATACATGAAAGGAACGGCCCGTGCCTAGTGCGCCCCATAGTTCTCGTGATCCTATTGTGTAATAAAGGGCTTCTGATCCTTGCTTGACCTAATCCGTGTGATAAAAGCAACAACCCTGACGCTGTACACGAGGGTTCGTGATGGACGTACTACCCTCAACCTCTGGCATCAAGCAGGCAGGACCCGGACCAGGCTCAGATTGTTCCCGTCTATATATTTTCATTGAGAGTAATGTAGTAAACCATATTCAGGATATCACTATATTGTATAGTGCTTTTTTCGGCAAAATGTCCCACCCACAAAAGCTCTCTTTAAAAGTATGCTGACAAGTGCACTTCTTATTCATAGTCCAGAATAAATTATGCAGAACTGTGCCAAGTCTGATTCGGGATTGTCGTATTTCGAGAGACATCACTGGGTCCTTCCTGACGTAGTGCTTGCATGACTATTTAGATAGATCAAAATAATGATAATGATAATGACAAACATAAAACTGAACTAAAAGAATATCTGACTTGATAATTCGTCTGACAGCGTGAACAAAGTGAGGGCATGAGTTATTTACCAAGTTAGCCAAAGGATCCGGATAACCGGGGTTCTCGTTCACGGAACGACTGAAGCAGAAGGTATGACAGTAGTGCAGCCGACGCTGCCATTGTGGACAGACAGATATATAAATCTCATATTATAGAGGCGTATTAATACATGCAAAAATCTCAGCTCTAATTATGTACTTGGTGCTATGATTTGCGCCAGTATTTTCAGGATGCTCACGAGGGGACTGTCGCCTGGTACGTGGAAGGCGTATGTGTCACACGGATTAGGTCAAGCAAGGATTAGAATCCCTTTATTACACAAGGAGATCACGAGAACTATGGGGCACACTAGGCACGGGCCGTTCCTTTCATGTATATAAGATGGTCCTCCCCGAGCCTCTGGCTTGGAGGAATCAAGGACCTTTGACATCCTACAAGATCATCATTGAATTAAGCCCTTGCTTCAAGCCCTCTAATGAGCCCTTGTCACAGTATGGGTCAACGACGGTGAAGGCGATTATTCGCGCCAACAGAGAATATTGTATGGTGTTTGCAAGGAACAACGTGAGGAGATGACGCACGCGGTTGGCGTCGAGATATCCGCTACCTACGGCATTAAATTATCCAGTGTGTCTGTGACACTCAACTACCAGTTTACCCACACCAGTTCAATCCAAGTCGTAAGCTTTGAAATCGTGATAAATACACAGGCCAAGTTTACTAAACGACACCAAACCCCCGCAACTCTAATAGGCATGGTTTTACTCGCGGGAACAAAATCACCTCATACCTCCAGGTCTGTTCGTTCCGGACTGTGATAAGAAAGTCTAATCGGCATGCGAATGATAGAGTATTACACCAAGACTAGGCTATGTGTGGGAAATAGTATGTCCACTTGGGTTGCTGAAAGACACCCTCCGGTAGATACGCCATAGATACAAAACATTCGATAACCAGGTAAACCCTTGAAAACAGATAAAACAAAAGAAACAGTACAACTATTGCGACAATGATTCCAATAAACATTATGTTCCAGAGCCTGCGAAAGTACGAATCGTCGGGCATGTCTTCCCGGGCGACAACAAGCCATCGACACAGCAATCCTAGCAATATAACAATCGCTCCCGACGCAGCTATTGCAACAGCTGAAATGCGCCAGAGTTTCTTTTGCGCAACTGACGAAAATGGCGAGTTCCAAGCAAGCAAATGAAGGGCACCATACGTGAGTCCTGCACAAGTGAAGGCAAACAGGACCACGACGCCATCCGGACGCTCAGAAAACGCGTCGCCGAAAATCAGGCCGAATATGTCTGTGAATCCGCCGGTGCTTGGTCGATTTCGCGCCCTGTCATGAAGTCGACATTTTGGGAACCGTTGCCCCCATTTATTCTCCAGCTCTCTCTCATGTTGAAGCAATTTCGCAAGTTCTGGTCTGTTAGATTCCCAGGTAGAGTATGCCAATTTCCAGCGGCGCAAGTCGTGCGGGAAATACCAGAAAGATTCATTCCCTCTCAAATAAGAATGGCAGTACCCTCGGATGCCAGTACCTGGAATGCATTGCCCATTGTCAAGCCGTTCAGCTCCAGGAAGCTGGCTTCCAGAGCTTGATAGAACACTGCGTATGTTTCCAGATGGCTGAGATCTCTCTCGCGACCTTAGAGGTGTTTCATCAAAATCAAGTCGCTTGCCATCACAAATTTCGTCAAACGTCGACAGGCAGCAAAGGAATGCGCATATGCCGTGCGCGCTCTCGTCGTCGATGAGGGTCGGCTCTTCGACATCCAATGGCTTCCTCCACCATAAACCGTAGATAATCAGGGCGAAGAGTGCATGGGTCAATGTGTTTAGCTCCAATAAACTAATTGGCACATTTTGAGTCAGACGGACAAGGCATTGGATTACGAACCAAGTTGCTTGGAGGCACGCAATGGCCTTGGCAAGGGCATTGGCTTTACTCTTATCTGCGATGGCGGCTTCTGAGATGTCCGGGAGAAGGGACGGAAAATGCTTGGCAACAAGGAGTACTGCCTTTTGGTTGAGCGTCACGCGGTTGCGCGACCCGGGGAGAAACTTTTGGTCCTCGGGGAGGCCGGTTGTGTCAAAGGCAAACCCTCCCGAGAGGGCGAAGAAGCTATGCGTCACCGTCCACTGATGTTTTCTTGGAAGACGTTTGGTGGTCGACTCGGGACTGTAGTCGGCGGGATCCTGTTGTCTGACCCAGGACAGGAGACGCCCAGCTTGGCTGTTTTGCTCTGAAGATTGAGCTTCGAGACCTGGAATCGAACCCAGCTCGATGTCCTGCTCAGAGTCTCTGAAAAGACCGAAATGGCCCATCGAGCCCCGGTCTAGGCTTTCGGGAGACGATTGCGCACCATGATTAGCTTGACTGCTTCTGGCGCCGATAGACACCCGTGCACCGGTTGGCGAGGTTGACGGTCGGGGAGTGCCTCGAAGTTGCTCGTCCCAGACCTCTTGTATTTCTTTGGTGAGGTTGTAGGCATTTCGTCTTTGCACCCAAGCAGTAAAAGCGATCTTGAAAGGGTGTCTCTCAGCGCACATTCATTCAGCAAACAGTCTGGAGGTGCATAATGAAAAATGAAACATTGAAGCCATACATACCATTTCAGGCGCCAGCAAGCCTAGAACCAGCCAGCTCACCTTCCTCCATTGCTGCGGTGTGACCCAGGCCTTTGGGTTCCAGTTGGAGCGTTTCTTGTTGGCTTGCTGCTCCGGAATGTTCAAATGTAACGAGGTCCAGATGCACAGGGCTAGCGTGATGATACATGTTGAGAGGATGGTGAAGGAGCCACGATATTCGGGAGGTGGATGCCAGACGGCTGGGCGGTCTTGGGGCGCCTCACCGAACAACAACATTTGGTGGGGCCTGGAGCCGGGACGTGGAGTGAATTGACCAGACTGAACAGGCAGGCGCGACTGGCGAACTCGGTCTGCATGTGCCTGGTGTCTGTTTACTTGACTTGCTGTGACAGGGTTGACGCGAAAACATGCAAAGCTTGGGGTAGGAACAGATATATTCTCAGCGCCGAACCATGGGCTTCCATGGTCCATCTGCCTCGTCTGTTGGGCCGGGCTCACATGGTGCTGATAGGTCTGTAGATGGGTGGCTGAGGGCAATACTGCGCCTTCAATGTTGCTCCCGTGACCACGTGCTTGGGCTGGAAATGGACCAAATGCCCAGGGAAAATGCCTCAGTGCAGAGCGAGGCTGGGTTGTGTCATCCGATGTGTATAAGCACGCGCGAATAGACTGTAAGCCGCCCAACGGCGCCCATGTCCCAAACCTGCTTTGGCCCAGAATCCGGTGATGGCTCGAGATGCTGCCACAAGTGGCCCGCGCACCCTGCTGTACCCTCGGGCGACAATGGGACTCCGGACAAGTTCTCAGGTGAAATACTTCAAGCTTATGATATGGAGAACCGTCAACATAGGGCCGATTGCAGTGTTGGGCGTGCGAGCAGCTTTTGGCTAGTGACTATAAAGGGTCTCTTCATATGTGAAAGAGTCGTTGCGTCCCCGTTTGGCAGCGCCGATATGTGGTTATTATCCGTGCTTTGTCTCGCCATCAACCTGTCTTTCAATACGCGAATCTTGAACTCAACGGATGCTATTGTCTAATCTGTAGGCATTCCTCAAAATGCCCAAATCAAGTGCCAAGATCTCGATCTAGACCACATCACCAAGAAAGACACCTGACTGAATGCTCCGGCTTGGCCAAGTACCTACCGATGCTCATCTACCCGAAGAAGCAGTCTTCTCAATAGAATCGAGCTCCGTTAAACCCCCATGATTCTATTCGGGAACGGCGCACACAGAAAGGAATCTCGCTGAATACAGAGCAAAATCTCAGCAGGTCCTTCCGCGACTGGGCTGAAGCCAAAGGGGCCGCACTCTCTTTTGATCTGCATGCCAAGTCCAGATAAGAGATCGGAAAACGGTCGACTTTGTACCGGCTGCATGAGATCGTATATGTACATCGTCAGCGTGGACACGGTTGTTTGCACAGGGGGCGATGCTCTGGCACCAGCCGGTCAGCGCCGAGTGGAGGGACCGGGCACACCGTAAATCTCAGATCTACTATAGGTCAAGCTCTAAAATGAAGGTAAAATAACCGATAGTTTCTGAAAACTCCACGACAAGGCGAGTCGGCAACACAAGTCGTCCGTTTCGCGGCTTTGCGGACTCCTCTATACCGCAGAATCGTCACTCATCATGGAAAGAAAAGTTTACGCTGTCTACAACGAGTCATCTCGCTGACGCACTCCACGTAAGAAAGCCCTTTGGGAGTAATAGTGTAATAATGCGGCAGCGGCCCAGAAGCTGGGCCATCATTCGAAGCCACCATGCAACCACCACAGACGGCGGGGATTGCAGTCAAACGGATCATCTCATTCTGCCGTGCGTTTGAGACATGTCTGAAGAATATTGATATATTACTACAATACTAGTCACATCTCCATTTGGAAGCATCAGACTATCCAATGTGTGTCGCCCGTTTCTAATTGCCCTGGTCTTTGGGACCAAAACAAGCGGCAACCAGTAAACGATGTAGAGAATGAAGACACGATTGGGACATTTGCAACATGCAGTCCTCAAAACAGCTCAACTTATGGCCCGATCCGCAGACACAAAACTGTGTAATCTTCGTCAATCCAGATACAGCGCAGTGGCTTGGACGTTCGAATCAACTGGATCGTCTGGTCCCCAATACGGGCCCATGAGTTGGAAATCCAGACTGAGGTCGTAGTAGCCCGAGGCGAGTTTGGGTCTCAATATATCAACAACAGCAGAAGTACCTGTCGGAACCACCAAATTGCGACACCTTTCCCCTTGTGATCCATGAGAGCCGAAGATTACCACCCGCAGTCCAAGCCCCGTTGTAGTAATACCATGGCTCTTTCAGCTCCTGTGAAATTGCTGCATAAGTGTCCTGCTGTGTGAGGCACCATCCTGCCTGGATATTCGTAATCCTTCTTGCCCCGAAGAACTCCCTGGAGCCGGTGCATGTTGAAGAGGTGACAACGCCGTCGGCAGATCCCAGAGTGTGGCGGGACGAGACTCTGCAGGTGGGAGACTGACGGCGCTGACAGAAAGTATCGCGGGGAGGAGGAGGAGCAGCTTGTGTAACAACATTGTCGGTTAATGTTGCAATAGATGGGTTTTGGACTAGAAGACTGAGGATCTCTTCGGGGGAAGAGCTGTGGTGAAAATATCTGTCATATCTTTTTCAGGCGAGAAGCCGGCATCTCCGCAGTTATACTCTCCTGCTCAATGTGTGATTTTTGGCAGTGACTCTGCATGTCGTCTTAGTTCTACCGCATTGAACAGAGAAATACGGGATGGATAAAGTAAAATGACTACTGAACCCCTACTAAGACGGTAGTACCGCAGGGCCCTGTTGGCCATTGGAGTTTCAGTCATGTAAGTGGATGCAAAGTAAGCCAAATGATGCCATAAATGTGCCGTAGTTTCGGGAGTTTCTCCGCAACATTCACAACTCTCGAGTCAGACATGACATGACATTTGAAGCGTTACCGGTGGAGAAAGCGCTCAAGTCTTGGCAACTGCATGGCAAGGTGAGACTTACCGTCGGGTTGTTTGCCGATGTGAAAATGTAACCCTATATTACTGCGGACATCGACTCTGTCAATGAACAGCCGACAGTGGCTTCATGTTTCGATGTATCATATTTGATACTGCGCGCATCAAAAAGCAACAGTCTAGTCAGTCGGTTCTATATGCTTACATGCCGATACCCAGCCTTTTTATCCTGCTACACTGTTGGAAAATAAAGGTTTAATTTCCAGTCAATTTGAACCAGGCACGCTTACGTATGCTGCAGAGAGAATAAGACGTATAATTTTAATATCTTGTCATACAAGTTTTAGTGGCTGGTACAACATCGTAGTACTTCCAGGGGATGCGACTCGCATGCGCCCTGAGTCGCTCTGACCAGTCAAAACAGCACACGTCATACGAACTGAAATGTGTCTTGGACCCCGCAGAGGCCTGGCGTTTCAATATATCGCAATTTCATTCATACATGATAGGTGTGGATGTCTTGCGTTTAAGCCCACCTTCTTACATGCTGAGTCTTGTTTTCTAGTAATCCACTCCTTTGCTAGCAACAAACTCAGACATCGATCAACGAGGGCCCCGCAAGCTGAAACGTCCTCTTGAAGTAACGTCAGCTCACAAGTCAAGATGTATAAACTTGTGGTCGCCAGCTAGTAAATGGTAAACAAAAAAGTGACAGTCGAATAGGTTAACAGTCCTAGGTTCCTTTTCATTGTCGTCAAGAAAACAACTCCACTTATACTCTGTTCTCTCCAAACGAGCAGACAGCCACTGACAAACTTCAAATTGTTCTGTATCACTCACAGCAACGCTTCTCACCCTCCGGCAATACTAATTTTTTCGCCTAAAGTCACAATGAGCACTCGTGACACACCTGTTGCTTTTGTTAAGAAGTGGATTCAGCAACAAACCAAGTTAATCCTGCCGCCTCAATGGAATGGGGGTTGGGAGCGATGGGCTCAGGGCCAGATCGCATTATTAATGGAAGGTCAAGACGGTTATCAGGTCTGGACGGAGCAAAACATCTATCTCGATCACCCAAACTGGGCTGTTGATCTTGAGTTCCGAAGACCTCCCGGTGTGGCGGGTGTTCGAAAGTTTCTCGAGCTCAAGTGCTACAGCGAAGTTAACAATGACTCAGCCTCCAAGTTCATCGATCGCGTGTTGCAAGACTTTAAAAAGGTCAGTCAACAGAAACTGACCCATGGTGTGCCGCACGAGCCCGACGCAAAAGGTTCAACTTTATGGGTCATTGGCATCTCGCAGACGCAGTTTAGAGGCAACATCGAGCGCGCCGGGGCCGGTAATATAGACTGGCTGCGGTTTGGGCGTGAGGATGCTCGAAGTTCTGGGGGCACCAGTGACCGGGACACATTTGATATCTGGTACCGGAGCGTCGTAAACAACAAATAGGGAGGATACCACCAGCAGGCAGCAATGCGCAGAGTTTTGGCCAATTTGTCGCGGTAGGACACAGGTGGGAGACAGGCAGTGTATTTAATCTGGAAAGGAGCTATAGGTAGTTGAAATGTAATTTACGTGTCTTGTTTGGAATCAAGGTAAAATGTTTTCATTCGGTAGAGCATTGTGGGAAGGGGGGACAATTGATCAATGCGACTGACGTGCTTTGGTACTGGAATATGCATGGGGGACGGCGATGCTTGGATTTCCGGAAAGTAGCATTAATATGGACTCCTAATTGAAGAAACAGACTTGATTATTATCTAGCAATGCTCCATACAGGGAGTTCGCAATAGGTTATTCTTAGGGCTTGGGCTTGGGGTTGGGGTTAGGTACCAAGTCCCTTCGGCGAGCCTATGAAGAACGTGCTTCTTTGACATACTAGAGTAAAGCAAACAAAACTTGAAGGTGTAAAACGCGAAGATAGAAGGCAGAAGTTTTCTTCGCTTCTCTGAAAAGCTGAATACTTGAATATGTACTATGGAATCTCAACACAGACAGTTCTACAATCCCCCCGACCTCAAGGATGAGGTGGGACGCATTACCCAATACATGCTTGGTGTGTATTACTAGTCTGTTTCCCTTTGTTTGCATAAATTTGCGGTCGTTTTGTAATACTGCAGGTGCTAACAGCTCAAGTTATGCTGGTGTTTCCCCTCCAATGCCATCCGACCGACCTGCAACCCGCCATCAACCGTGCTTCCCCTCGATTACCAGATATGTGCTCTTGCAGTTCTGCCAATCTTCTATGCCAGCTAACACGGATATCGATTGTCATTCATCGAACATGTTGCAACACGCCGGTACCGTTTCGTCCGTCGACATTGTCAACAGCAACAGTTCAGAGTCGCTAAAGCTGACCCAAGCCATCCGTTCTGTCGTTAGTTCATATACCTCAAAGTTCAACCTAGCGAAAGTTGCCATGCATGGCAGGCTTATACAATCTGCTGCCAGGCCGGCTCCTTTGACGCTCGTCAATAGAACGGTATTTGGTGGAAGGCCATCGAAATCGAGACCGTGTTCGAATCTGCCGTAATAATAAAGGGTGATGGCGGTCTACAATTAGATAATACATCAATGGCATCGATAGAGACCCAATAATTGGGCTCGAGCATCAATTCATGACTCAACTAATGGGTGCCACGTCTGACAGCAGTCTGTTGTGTGACACTCCACTTACAAACACGGGGTGTATTAGGCACAAACATGGCGACTGCTGACTTGGAGAGATGAATTTCAGGTGCTGCAAGCACCAAGAGGCATTCCAAATTAGAGCTGGAGCCTTGGTGACCAATACGCTTTTGAAATCACCTTCTTAAGCTGGTCATTTGCCCATTTACGGCTAGATGTGTGGTAGAAGCTTTTGTAATTGCGCTGCTATGTATCTGTCCACACCCCCGTAATACTTGGATGTGAGGTATCGATACGCTTCTCAATCCCATTACAACGAGACATTCTACCGATGTCTTTGTGAGAGCAGAGAAGATGGACCTTTGGCTGAAACGGGCATTCCCATTTGAGGCAGAGAATCAAGGCTCTCTCAACGAATCGTGTTCGCAGCCGACGCTGCCCAGCGAAATACTGAATCCGGAAGCAGGCTTAGACACCTGTTTTGGCAGTGTAAAGCAGTCCCTCTGACAATATTAATCTAAGCTAACTACTCTTTAGATTATTGGTTTAGAGGCGCAGCTTTGTAGGAAAGACCTCTAGCCTCCATGTGATCAGGCCTTCAAAGACTCGGGCAAGCCCATCTCCGTTGTACAAACAGGCGACTATTTTACATTAGAGGTTAGTGAACAAAGGGTTGCGTACTTGAGCAAAGTACTATGCAGAACCCTTTACCAGGTCGTCACTGGACGACAGGTCAGCCGAGCATTCATACGAGAAGACTGGGATAGTGACCAAACCTCCACCATTCTTCCGATAGAGATCAACATCTAGGGTGTTAGAGCAGACTCTGAGTATATTGGCAGGATTTTGTACAAGCCTGGCATATTTCTACAATTTCTTCGGTACTTGGTGGAAGCTGTCGAATACCACAATCCACACATACTTCAACTAGAAGGGTACTTAGAACAAGATCCAGCGCAAACTGTCCCTCCGCCGGCGACAGAAATGGCCGACTTCGCAAACCTACACACTGAAAGTATATATCTTGCCAACGACTCTACAACGGTGGTAAACCGCATTCTTGACTCACTATCACACCACGTTCTTCTGCGACAGCCTCCTGCCGATTGTCGTATAAAGAGTAGCCTTTTACCGTAAGATGTAAAATACAAGTACCTAGAAAACCTCATGCTAACTTCATTTGTATCAAACTCAGTCATCAGAGGGAAGCCATCGACTTTATTTTCCAGCGAGAGACTAATTCGGTCCCCTCCGAACTGAGCCTGTGGGAATATGACGACTTGGACGTGGACAAGTCTTTGTTAGAGTCCATATTTCGAATACATTTTCATGGCATTATTAACGTCAAGTTGTACAGTTATCAGCACGTCTTCAGCGAAGCAAATCGACCGCAACAAGAGGAAACCAAAGGAGGCATTATTGCAGATGAAATGGGACTGGGAAAGTCTCTGGTTATGCTATCAACCGTGGCCGGCTCTCTTGACCGTGCAGAAAACTTCTTTACTTTTCAAATCCAATTGTTATCGAGTACACAGGGAAAAAATCCTTCCAAGTCAACTCTCGTTGTAGCACCATCTTCGCGTAAGGATTCCCTTGTTGTCTGCACTGCCGCTTAAGGCTCAGTAAATTCCACTGACCGAGCTTTAAGTCTTGATTGATAATTGGATTGACGAAGTTCGCAAGTATGACATGCTAGTTGTAGAATGGTTTCTAGCTACCTAGCTTACGTGCAAAACGCTGATACACCTTTACCTTTTATAAGTATCTCGGCCCAGGAAGGCACGCGGAAACAAACTTGCTTCACAACCGGGCGATCGTGTTCACCACGTATGCTACACTGGCGACTGACTTCTGTAGCGGTAAGAATGCCCTAGCAGAGATCAACAGGTTTCGAATCGTTCTAGACGAAGGTATGTGCAAGCATCCTACGTCATTAAGTTATTGTAGCATCTTACTCCTCGCTTAGCCCATATCATTCGGAATGGCTCTACGAAACAATTCCAAGCTGTTGCTAGTCTTTTTGCACAGCATCACTGGTGTCTCACCGACACTCCTACACAGAACAAACTTGATGATCTCGGAGCGTTGGTCTCATTCGTCAATGTTCCAATCCTGAAAAACCCTGCATCTTTTCAAAAATTCATCATCAGTCCAATAGTATCAGGTTCAGTAACCCGTTATGAGAACCTCCGCGTACTTCTCCACGGTATGCATATTCGAAGAACAAGGGAGCTACTGAACCTACCAGAGCCTGTTTCGGAAATTAGAAGAGTCAGATTCACCGCCTCGGAGCATTTGGAGTAGAATAAGATACTTTTACAATGCAGAACTGACCTCGACATGATGGTGAGTGGCCGTTTAAAGGGTAGTTCAAACTCTTTTCTACTTGAGACGCTCCTGAAGCTACGCTATGTGCTCTTCGAGGCACACGACATCCCAACGCCTTTCCCACACTACGCCATTCCCTCCCACACATGGATCTCACCCAAGGAGAAAAACACTTACCAAGATATCAAAAGAGAAAAGAAGATATAGAGAATAATATATACAAGCAAAAAGGCTGGTCAAAGCTGAAAAGGTTCTGCGAGCGCGCCGCAGAGGATGGGTGGGATTGGGCATGGATGGGCAACTGCTGCATCGACAAGACCAACCCTGCTGACTTACAAGAGGCTATTGATGCAATGTACCGGTGGTACCAGTATGCTGGCCTCTGCTGCGCACACCTCGAAGACGTGGATGCTCTCGAGGCACTTGAAGACGCAGGTCTATTCGAGGATGGGGATCCGGACGAGAACTCAGATATTAGAGATATTGCTCGTCCTGGTAGCCTTGCCCATGAAGCTCTTAGTTCCGATTTCATCAAGGCCAGGTGGTTTTCCCGAGAATGGACATTTCAAAAACTTTTGGCTCCTCACTTTTTGGTCTTTGTTGATCAAGAGTGGCGCCGTATGGGCAGCCGGGAGAGCTGGGCCGGGGAGATCAAGGAGGCCAGCAGCATCGAAACCCGACATTTAACCTCTTTTACACCGACAAATTTCCAATCATGTTCTATAGCAATGAGACTATCCTGGGCGTCTCGACGTGTCACAACCGGCGAGGAGGACGAGACGTACTCGCTATTGGGCCTGTTCGGGGTCAGCCTCCCATTGATTATGGCGAAGGGAGGTGGCGAGCATTTCACAGGCTCCAGCGTGAGTTAATTACGGTGTACAACGGCGACACTCTTTCTGATCTATCTAGGCTCTTAGGGAGAGAAAGAGAAGCCGAGCTTCTAGACTACTACCAACTCCTTGTGCATGTCCCAAGGGCGTATAAGGGAGCATGGTCTACATGGTTCAATTTGAAAGTGGCTTAAGCCGTAAACGTCTTCTCGTCGTCTCCTTACAACACGTCCACTAGGTCTGCTCTTCTGCAAGCCCACTAGACGCCCCAATAGACACATGTGCCATTCGAAGTGAAACCCTGAGATACTCATTTGTACCCTGCCGCGATTCTACGATATCTTGTATACCCCAGCAATTATTGATCTTGTTCGTCTACGAATAGCAATCACGACAGTCTCCGACCTCCTCTTCCTCTTCCTGCGTGCTTGATATCTGGCCCTGGTCTTTTTCAAGTTCTTGCTCCTGCAATGAAGGCAGCCGTCTGTCCCCATTCTTGAGATGACCACCGCAAACGCGAGGCCTTTCTCCTCTGTGTGTGCTCACATGACGCGTGTGATTACTGCCCTCGAAAAGCTATTCCCACATACGCCGCATACATACGGCCGCTTGTTCGTATGCGTATAGAGGTGTGACTTCAAGTTGTACCGTCTGTTGTAGATGGCCGGGCAGTGCGGGCACTTAAATGATGTTTGTCGTTGCCGCTTCGGTTTCGGCGACTGTCGTTGTACGAGAAGTTGCTATGGCTCTGGAGACACAGACTCTGAGGACTCTCTCTCTTCCCCTTGCGCCTCTGCCATGCTATTCCTCACATCATGGTCCGTTGGGAATTTCCGATCTTGAATGTCTGCTGCCGCGTGCGTCATTCTCATGTGCTTATCCCGGTCCGCTTGTGATGTGAATCCAAGGAGAAATCCCGTACACGCTTCATCTGTACACCGGAACGGCCGATCGTGCCATTCGATGTGCTTATCGCCCTTGTGAGCCGCGGAGAACACTGCCGTGAAAAACTGACAACTAAACCTGTAGCATTTGAAGAGGTCGCTACTGTATCTCTCTTGGGGCCCTTCTCTCACGGAGAACTCTATCGTAGAGGACAATATGCTTTCCAGGATAGAGCGTACTTTGACGACAATGTCTGCAAGATTCAGAGCACTCTCGCCCTTTTTCAACTTTCCGAAGAAGCTTGTGTTTGCTCAAGTTTGTCGTAGAAAAGCAAGTTTTTGAAGAACCGAAGCCTTTCACGATTTCGATTTGACACCGAAAAGTGTGAGCTTGGGGAAGACCAATAGTGGTGGATGAAAACCTCCAACGATTCGGCGAGCTAGTTCATCAGTTGCTGATAAGCATCGGCATATACAACGCCTGCTTCTAGGTGTTGAATCCAGTATAGGACATCGTAGTCCATAAATACGTAATCCCCATTCAGTACTGCATCTTATATAGGGGAAAGTATAAAGGTCGAAAGGTTCAGGTAGTCAATACAAAGACACGCTATCTTGAGCTCTTTAACAGGTGGATCAACATGCTTATCCTGAATTAAAAAGCTGTTCGGACGCTATTAGCGGAGGCCTCCTCAGACGTGTCTGCAAGACTCACAACTTCACAGTCTGGAACCAACTCTAGGGTCCCATCTGCTCGGACCTCGACCAAAGACTCGCATAGATCTTTCGGAGCCACCACAAACCGTTGGCGTTCATGCTCAACTGAGAGTTTGTCCCGGGTGATAGACTTCAACCCTTGAACCTCTTGCCACCTGAGTGGTCTCTTTGCACACACAAGCCACCCAAGGAGCATCAACGCGTCCCGCAACCCGGCACGAGACTCCTGCATCTTTATTCTGTGCATGATTCGTCGGTAGCTATGATGAGTTTAGTCAAAGATGTGAATCAAAGCCATCTTTTGGCCTCCTAAAACTTACGCATCATTGATCTCCGTTGGGAAAATGTGTTCCTCTAGTTCTTCTTCCCAGCCACTAGCTGACGTCTGTCCTAGCAGGTTTAGCCATGTCAGTTTTGCAAGCAGGAACATGTCTTATTTGGCAAAATTAGCAACCTAGATATATCACGTATGGATTGACAATGCAACATGCCTCTGACAGAATTGGCCACGATGCGAGAGACCTCGCTTGCTTTTTGATCCGAAAGCTGAAGCTTTGGTTGGACCTCAGCTGCCTGGATACGGCTGTAAACATCGATATCGCCCTTGTTGTCCTCGGGGCCAATCTTGATACTGGCAAGTCCGGAAAAGTATTTTCGGGCAATGTCGTCATCTTGACTCACGAAGAGACATTGTAGTATGTCAGGATTATCACTGGGGAGATCTTCGACTAGCTTTCTGAACCACTGTGTAATATGTTTCCGCTGTTCTCTTACACAGTCATCCAGACCATCAATAATTATGTATGCAGAGGGGCAGTTCTTGAATGCGAGCATGAGGAGGTCTTCAACTACTCCAGGGAAGCAAGTACGGCTTCTGCGCTACCGCGGACTTTTTGTAGAAATAGGGCTGTAGGCCTTTGTCACGCTCGAGAAGTTGTGCAAGTAAGCTCCGGCCAAGTGCGCCTCCTCCACGACAAGTGACGCCAGGATAGTCTTTCCTATTTACAGTCAGCATCATCTCTCAGAGGGCAATGCCGCGCATCGGGTCAAGAAGAGCTAGTTTCCGGCACCAGGTACACCATTGAGCCAGAGTAGCGGGGGAATTGAGCGAAATCGCGGATCAAACCACTCTTTAAAAGTTGTGTTGTCCAAAAGCCAGCGTCCACTGTCAGGATACTCTGATCGAGTTTTGAAATAATAATACTGGTCGGTCTCGATATTTGTGGCGTTCAACCAGCTACATACGGCTCTGAATCGTCTCTCCTGGTCGAAATTCATTTCCTTCTCACGTTGACAATCGTCTAGTTGCCCAGCCCTCTGTGACTCTTCAACCTCAGATGGGGTGGCATGACTCTCAATCAGACTTCGATGACGAGCAATTTTGGAAATAATGTTGGAGAGGCGGCACTTGCATGTCTGCCACGTCGTAATAAATAGCCGCTCCCACTCTTTGCGCCGAGCATTAGCAAGATTGCCAAGCGAGAAGTGAAGACGCACGCGGCTGCTAAAAGTGCCGTAACTCGATCCCGTGAAAGTTGAGGATATCTTGATACATGTGCTGCAATATTTGTACCATGTGAGGCTCAGTCAAGAAGACGGAAAACGCAATCTCTGAGTCCGCAGTCGGAGTTGTACATATGGACGACTGTGTCGGCTCGAAGCTCACCGCTGAACCCCCAATTCTCATTATCCACTGTTCTCAGGAGGTGATATTTTTTTACTTTGATGCAACGCCATTTAATGATGAAATCAGAGACTACCAGCTATAAGTATGAGCCGCTGACAAGTTCCTTTCTTTGTATTGTTGCGCTGCCTAGGTATGTAAACAAAGAGCGTGAAAGTTGTCAATCAGGTTCCAGACTCTGCTCATCGATAGAAGACCCAAGTTGCATCAGAGAAAGCCCGTCAAACAAATAACATACACCATGTCATCGTGTCCAACTGTGCATTATAGCAAGTCTTGATTTAAATATTCTCATCTTCCTCGACATTTGAACCAACCATCATCATTGCTGCCTACCTAGACATCGAAGCAGCAAAGGAGCAATAGTTACTCAGCAGTCCCACCAGACAGGTGTCCATTAATAAAAGTACTGATGTTCCTGCCCTCATTATCCTGGAGCAGCTGGAAAATCAACTTGTTCATGAACTGGGGGGCCTCATGCCCCTGGGCCGTGCTTCTCCCAAGGTTGAGCTTGTTTCTGTCGAAGACGTAGAATTCGTGAGAAACCCGCGAAATGACATTGTCTGAGACCTTGTTCTTGACTTCGTGGTACCATTCGTCGAGGACTTTGAAATTTGGTGCAACAATGACATATCGCCAAGACCAATCGTCATTGCTCTGTTTACATGGTTAGGATATTGTCCAAGGACTAATGTGTTAAGGAACAAGTGCTCACGTTCTTAGCGTAGGCGTAGTAAACCATGATTGTCAGTCTGAATAGACGCTCTGAATCGTGTAAAGTATTCGAATACTTTAGAGGGTTGTAGAGAGTTGTCGAGCGGAACTTGAGCATGGAATGCCTTCGCTCTTTAATAGTTATTTCGTCCTGGTGAATATTGGAGAACCCGCACAGTGTGAGACAGGGTCTATGAAATTTTCGTCTTGCATAACTTGGAGTGAGGGGTAAATGATATATCACTTGGAATTCTTGGGGTTTTGGAAGATTCACCGGGAACAGGTTGCAGAAAGTTTCGTTTTATCAGGGTCTCGCCCAACAAGATCCGTTGAGAAGGGACTGGATGTGACGCTATACGTACAACCACATGAGCTCATACCACCCCAGCATGCATTGGAATGACGTTATTTCCATTTTGACCATCCGCAGGTCGTCGACCTGGGTCGGTTAATGTCGAAGATTTGTTTCTGCTCAGGGAACAAGAATGGTGCTTGCGGGGTAGCAAATCATGAATACCACTTCAGTCAGCACACCGCCTGTATCTTCCTGTCCCGTTATACCTTGTCTCGGAGTGTTTCAGGACAGATATCTTGTCATCCCGTGTGGACACGCCATCCCGAAAGTAACGCATTCTCGATTCCAGGCTCTGGCACAAAATCCGGCCGGCTTCCGGGAATCACTGCCATTTCTTGTTAAACATTCTGGAGCTGATCTTTGTTTTTTCGCCACAGTGCTGTAGATGTCCAGTATCCCCCCATTACAATATTGCTTGGGCATCATGGGCAAAACCAAGAGGCTACTGATAGATGGCTCGTTTGGTGAACCAGTATATTCTAATAGTGGTTAGATTCTGGTGCAATTTTAATTGCAACATAACATTTGAACTGCTACCATCAAGCGGGGTAGTTATGCGCACTCATATGAAACACATGCATCTGTAGAATCGGCTCATTGCGGAAGATCAATCCTGCACATACACATCACTACCTAGGCGACAAAAAGTTTCCAAAGATCATGACGCCTCCACAAAGCCACCTAGAATTTTGAGTGTCATTCATACGTTAAACCTCGACTACGTTTGAGCAACCGAGATATACGTGTTAACTGTTTTCATGATTGTTTGGCATTGAAGCGAAATCTGAAATGTTGACTCAACTGGACGAGAATGGGCTTTTTTTTTAACCAGGTTAGACAAAAAGCCCAATTTGAGACACATGTTCCACATCAAAGTGACCATCCTAAAGCTAGATGAGAAGCAACCGAGCAAGTTGCCCAGCTCGACTTTGTGGATTCTGAAGTATAGACGGCAGCACACCACGTTCTAACAGCCACTGTCTCACCACTTCGGATGTGAAAAGTATCCAAGTACCCCTTGGACATTCTAGACAAAATATCACAAATCCCCGCTCTCATCCTATAACCGGCTTTCATCCCGATCCATCTCCGATATTCTTTCCGGTTTAACGAATGGCAAAAAAAAAGCAGATTGCACAGTCACTTACAGCAATATTGGCGTTTCTCCCAGGCGTAGTACCGACGCCGATAATACTGTGGTTAATTCCTGCGAGCGACCAGGGATCGGGAAGGTTGTTCAACCAGCACCTGATCTTGCCGTTTTTAGGACCGATCCAGAAGTGATCTGCTTCAGTCAGTTCCGGTTTTCACCCTGTTCAGGCTATGACATCTTGCCGGCCTTGCCTTCGCCGTTCATATCGGCCAAGCTCTCATTTTGCAACTATTAGTTGATTCATCATATCTATCCGGACATGGTCTAAACCTCACCGGACATATTGAGAATCAAGACCAAGGCCGTCTGCGTCCGCCCCTTTCCAATATTGTAGAAATTCCAATCTCCATTTTGCCCCGCGTCCTATTTTTCCCATTTCGTAGAACACAGGCGTTGTTTTGCAGCTTGTTGAGTTGTTCCGCGGGACAAGAAAATATGTCTCAATAACCTAAGTCTCAGAAGTCGTAAAGACAAGACTTTTGACCCAATCCGAAAGAGCGATGTGTCTATCAATTCCACCGTCATCTCCAGGACTGTTCTCGTGCGCCAGACCCTTTCTAACAGGCTTCTTGATCCATTCTTTTGGAATTTGCGTTCTAAAGTCGTACCAATAATACCAAATGTCTTGTAGCCATCACTTATAGGGTGAACGCAATCTTGAAGCCAAAAAAGTCTGAAATGTGGTAGGTCCACGGCAAGGATGTAATGCCATGCGTGCTTGCGTTTCTGTGTAACTAAGGGAACAAGCTGTTGGTATTGTTTAGTGTGATTAGACTGCTTCGGGTAACAAGTGTTAATTATACCAGCAACAAGAGTAACTGCGTGTGGACGTTCTGTAATAACTTGATCAAGTAGATCGCCCAGGGTGTTTTCAGCCCCTTGCAGGTCAATTCCTTCGGTTGATATTGCCCCATTGGGATTCTTGTCATTGCTGCCTGCATGCAGAAGAACAATATTGAGTCCCCGCTTTAGGGACAACCCAATATTATCTGAAAATGAACTCGATGGCTTTGCCCGACCAGCCCGCCTATAATAAAGGAATAGTCAGTCTGGAAAGTAAGGTGTTTGCTTACAAAGTATCCGTCGTCCATCGAACCGTAGAAGTCTCCGCACCAGCGAAGACCACGTTGACTTCTATCAATTGTGATCAAACATTTGTCAGAATCGTCTCGAGTGATTAGTATTTGGAGCTCAAGCAAACCTCAAGAGGAAGACTCGGGGGATCACAACCATTGGTATTCCCAGGTCGATGGAGGTAAAGCAGCCTCTTCTTCTGCAGACCAAGGTTTCAGGTCATCTTGTGATTTGACAATATCAACCTCAACCCTGACTTCATGGCATAGATTTCTTAGGCGCTGCCTCATATCGGTACCCCACTCGACATCCGATTCGTGTAGTTGAAGCCAAAGTGAGCGAATATGCGGCGTTGCTGGCCTCTGGGATATCATCCAGTCTTGCAGCGCCTGTAGTAGAGCCTTATCATGGTAGTCCATGTCGTATATTATGTGGAAGTTATCGTTGATTGTGAGACGTTCAATGCTAGTGGGTAGAACATTTCCTAAACGCTCTGCTGGGATCCCCGAAAATCCAAGAAGGAAGAATTGCGGACAGGATAGAGATTTCCATTTTAAGAAGTGTTTCAAAGGACGTCGCGAGCCTCGGATATGTAATGATATATAGTCGCCTACAGGCCACATTATATTTCAGCTTCAATAGTCAGCTCAATCAAGGTGCTGTGAACGTGAGATAAATCGGCAAAGATTTTGTCAAAGTCGATAGTGAGAGAGTTCAAAGGACCCCTATGGTTATCGTTACAAGTCCACTCCCGACGCAATGACTTGAGCGATGTTGTGGCTTCCAAAACATAACCTAAACACCCTTCTCTTATTGTACTAAGATGGAGAGAGGTGAGATTTGAAGGGTTGGGAGGTGCGATACAAGGCCAAGTGAAGGAACTAGTATTGCTTATCGAGATAGCTATACGTTCTAGGTTAGGCAGTTGAAACAATATAAGACGTCGGCTGGATTTTTGGTGGTCTATCGATGCAGTGAATACAAGTCAAATGCCGAGCATGCTCAAGAATCAGAGCCTTGCTCGGACCTTGGGTGACATGTTTCCGGCCTTGAAGCAGTCATCGCTTCCAGAACCTACATTTTCGTCGAATAAAGCCATTTCCACGAAAAGTCCACCTCGTTACCTGGCTCATGCGCCGTATTTATTAAGCTCCTCGATTTCGTATCGGCGTCGGTAAAAGAGGAGGCCAAGCGCCATTCCATCCTGAAGTCTAGCAAGGCCGAGTTGACAATTTTGACGGTTGGAGATGACGAGACGAGTACTGTTTCAACTTGACAGAAAACGGCTGCGACTAAGAATGAATATTAGACGACGTATTCCGGTACCCTAGCCATTACGGAAAGCGTTTATGAAACCCCAAAGGCACTGCATTCTGCCCTCAGCGGCGTAGCTCTCCGAATGTTGCGGCAGCCAGTGCCAGACTCGATCCCTGCACTGTATCGCACCCAGATTCTCACGAGGGCACATGTACAGTGCGCAGGTGTCGCACCATCGCACAGTGTCTCAGGAACACCCGCCGCAGCATCGACACCTCGCGAGCGGCCACTTCATATCCAAGCTCACTCTCAGTCTAACATCTCTTCTCTGCACCAGCAGGGCACACATAACAGCATTGCAAATACTCTCGTGCAATCTTCGCCCGCCAAGCGAAAAAAAAAAGCCCTACTCGGTGCCCCTCCATCCTCAATCCCACAACCCAAACCAACCCCGTCGGCGGCTTACGACCAAAACTCCAAAACCCAACATCACCAACAGTCCTCACAATGCCACCCATACCGCCGCACAAACACCCTCTCCCGCGCCTCATAACCTACTACCAGACCCACCACACGCCCTCGGGCGAACACATCTCGGTGCTCCCGCTCCTCACGCAGCCCTCCATATCCCTGACACACCTCATCCTCGCAGCATGCCACATCAACGAGCCCCCCTCCCAGCTCACCCTCAACGACCACCCGCCGTCGCACCCGCGCTTCCAGACCCTCTGGGCCGAGCTCCGCGTCCTCCAGGCCTCCGGCGTCAAGGTGCTCCTCATGTTGGGCGGCGCAGCGCAGGGAACCTACCAGCGCCTAGAGTCGGACCAGTTCGAAGCCTACTACGCGCCGCTGAAGCAGCTCATCCGCGAGAGAAATCTAGACGGCGTCGATCTGGACGTCGAGGAGCCCATGAGCCTAGGCGGCATCATCAGATTGATCGACAGGTTGAGGGCCGACTTTGGCCCCGGCTTCGTCATCACCCTGGCCCCCGTAGCCATGGCGCTGCTGGATCCGGAGAAGAATCTGAGCGGCTTTGACTACGAGGCGCTCGAGGTCATGAGGGGCAAGGAGATTGCCTGGTACAACACGCAGTTTTACTGCGGATGGGGCAATCTAACAAACACCCTGATGTACGACTTGATGCTCCAAAAGGGTTGGAGCCCCGAAAAGTTGGTTGTGGGCGTCGTCACAAATCCGGCTAATGGCTCTGGGTTTGTGCCGTGGGAGATGCTCTCCGCCATTTTGGCCATCTTGCACAGGCGCCATCGGAACTTTGGAGGAGTCATGGGCTGGGAGTATTTCAACAGTCTCCCTGGTGACGCGAGCCGGCCTTGGGAATGGGCAGCCAACATGTCGTCGTTGCTAAGAGCACACTCGCTAGGCCCTGTTCCAACGCCAGCCGGCACAGATATTCAGCCCAGTGTCGATGGCGAGGTGGACCCGGATCCTATTAACAATCGTCCTTTGGAGGTGCCCAAGAGTTTTGACTACTACTCCGATGGCACAGACCACGAATAGAAACATGGAGAGGGAAGAAATGCCAGATTCGAAACACCATAGACATTGTTTCACAGCAGAAGCATCCCCAGACACAGAGATAGAATTGAGTCTATTCGTTCCAAAAAACAGGCAGATGTCTAGTGTAAAGCCAGCAACATAATCATGAGTCCACCATGCCAACCTATCTCAACATATCGATATCAATATGAAAGCAAGCACCATATATCTTCCCATGCGTGCTTAATTAATCATGCCCCATCAAACATCCTTTCAAACACAGGCCATCCAAGGGTCGCATTGGCCCCTGATGGTGAAATTGTTGAATTCCGGATAACTGCCCTTCATGGCTTCAATGATTGGATTGAAAAAATTCTTGTCGAAGCGTCCAGTCTCACAGATAGAGCATGGGGGGATGAGAAAATTATCGTAATGAGTCTTGTACGCGAGGCGGCCAACTACATTGTTGGTGGCCAGATCAGTTGCCTCCAAAGTGAATGATTCAGGCATCACAACCCAGTTCAGAGAAGTGTTATTGGGGCCACTTCCCCCTGGAATGACGGGGTTCTGGTTGAACCACAAGCTGTTGAGCCCAACATCTCGCAGAGCCTTAATCAGGAGGAGAGTCATGTGAGTGTCTTCGTCAATCTGAATTCCAGCGCAGTCAATAGTGATATTGTAGCCAACACCGCGGGCTGGTTCGCCTATGCAACGGCCAGAGTTCTTGTCCCAGACGAAATGGTTGATGAATGACTGCCAAGTATCCTGCCAGTTGATGAATCGAGGGTTGACGCCGGAGTAAACGCTCAGAGTGCCCTTGTTGGGGTTGTAGGTGGGCACCGGCTGACCTGAGGTAGTAGTGACAGTGGCGGTAATGGTCTTGGGGGGCTCGGTATAATAGGTGGTAGCGGGCGTGGCAGTAGAGGAAGTCATGGTAGATGGGTGATCCATGTCGTCAGGCCGAGAAGGGGGTTCGTTGTCGTGATTACAAACAAAGGCAGTCCAGCAAATGGCATCATGATTGACAGTCCTGTTGATGGCTGCACTTACAGGGCGTCCCCGATAGGCCCAGCAGTTGAGCATGTTCTTGCCATCCTTGCTGGAGACGGCGCTGCCAGCCTTGAAGCCATCAGGAGTGCCTTCTTCGATGTAGGCGGTCCAGACTTCACCATTGGGCATGGTAGCAGTGACTCCCTGGGGTGTCCAAGGGTAGATTCCGTCCTTGTATGGTACCTGAACGGCCATGTCTGGGGCATTGGGATAGTTGGCAGCAGAGGCTGGCCATTTGATATCCTTGTACCAGTTCATCTGGCGAGAGGTGGACCAGTCGGGGTGTTCTTTGTCGTCCCCAATGCCGCAGTCACAGAGAATGAGGTCACCCTTGGAGGATTTCTCACCGTAGACCATAGAGGTCAGGCCGAGAACGGCAACGAGGCCATTGGTAAGCTTGGTAGCAGGCATTTTGCTGAGGAGGAGGGTAGTGTTTTGGCAGAGGTTTGCAACAACGTGGACAACTCTGTAGATGAGAATTCGTAGAGAGATAAGTTGAGAGAAAAGAAAAAGAAGAGAGAGTAAGGGGGGAATTTATGGCCGGCTAACTGCTGTTTCCTTCCCAGACGTCTAGTGTCGCTTACACGGAAGGAGCTGCCAGCTGGCACAGGTGCCACTGGAGAGTGTGATCCGGTTTCGGACTAAATTGTTTGCCCGGAAATCACAAGTTTGTGTTCAGAAGGGTTTTTTGAATCGTATCAAGGCTTGAAAGTCTCCATATATTCAGTGAAACTTTGATCCAGTTCCATGCTGATGTATTCAGTCGGTTCGCGACCCACGTTGTGATATAACTGCCAGGAAACCACGCGGTCTCAGGTGTACGACTTCTGCACTCCCCCACAACCCATTATCAAAATTATGTAAAGCAAATCTGTACAATTAAATAGACTGATATCACTCAGAGACATGTTTAAATGCCTCCAGCCGGCTTTTGAATATTCGTAGCCAAGAACACACAACTGCTCCGCCTACCCTAGACCAAGGGTTCAACTTTCGTCGTCTTGTCCGCTCGGAACTATAATCCGCCGAATCGTATTTCGCACTTGAGCTGCTAACAACCCCAACCCGTGAGCTTCTCGGAGACATCGCCGGTTCGAATGCCTTGGAAGGCAATCTCCTAGGACAAAATTATGTTCCGTCGCGCCAATGCCCCAAATTGGCTTCGCCAGCTACGAGCTCGCCGCTCAGTGCCTTACTTCACACCGGGCATCCGCCACAAATCCTCGCAAGCATCACGCATGGACCGCGTCACAGCACGACTGCCCCGGCGCCTGCAAAAATACACCAATGGGCTCCGGAATGCGCCGGTATCGCACGTTGTGTCATTTCTCATCCTCCACGAGCTTACGGCCATTGTCCCGCTGTTTGCGCTGTTTGCGCTGTTCCACTATACTACATTCGTGCCGGTGGCATACGTGACCTCGCATTTTGGGGACTATGTGCAGACCGGCATCTCGCGATTTGAGAGGTATTTTAGTAGGAAGGGCTGGTTTGGATTTGGCCCGGGCGATGTGGACAAGGAAAAGGCGGACGATGCCATGGATAAATGGAAGAGCGGGGAGCAAAAGTACAAGATCCTAGTTGAGGTTGCTCTGGCGTATGCGATTACCAAAGCCTTTTTGCCTATCCGAATAATAGGCAGTGTCTGGGCAACTCCATGGTTTGCGGGCGTGTTGCTACACTTGAGACGAGTCTTGACGCGTAAACCATAAATCAATAGAAACAAACCATACGGATGCCTATCGACAAACAATCCTTTTAATATTTTTTCATCTTGGCCGATATATATACATATGTCGACTATGGATATTGCTTTCCGCAAAGTTTTCTGTCCAACAATCGTGCCGAGCGCATTTAAGCCTTCTCATAGATCCAGTCGAACTGGGACTGCTTGTAGCTGACAACATCACCCTCCTTGAACCAGAGAGCAATCTCCTTCTTGGCGTTCTCGACGGAGTCGGAGCCGTGGCAGACGTTGCGGCCGACGTCAATGGCGTAGTCACCACGGATGGTGCCGGGGGCGGAGGCCAGGGGGTTGGTGGCACCGAGGATGGCTGAGTTTGTTAGTGATATGCGGGAAAAAAACGTCATGGGCGGTTGCTTACTGCGGCCAGTCTTGACGGCATCACGGCCCTCCCAGACCATGGCGCAGATGGGACCAGAAAGCATGTCTAAGGGAGGGAAGTTAGTGTCTGTTGATCCTTCCAAAGATATCCAGCTATACATACACTTGATGAGACCATCGAAGAAAGGCTTGCCCTTCAGGTCGGCGTCTGTGAGGCGTCAGTAAGTGCAGTGTTGGTGATGTGGGCAATATTTCACGAACAGTGAGCCTCAAGGTGCTCCTTGGAAGGAGTGACGAGCTTGATGGCGGCAAGCTTGAAGCTGCTAACAGTCAGCAAGGACTATTCCTGCCCAATCGTCTAGATTCGGCCAAATGGGACCTTGGATGGGTAGTTTCTTACCCGCGGTTCTCGAAACGGGAGATGATGGGGCCAACGAGACCACGCTGGACATTGTTAGCAAAACAATATCAATGAAGCAAAGATATGCCATGGGAGCCTACCTGGACGCCATCGGGCTTGATAGCAATGAAGCTATTTCACATCGTGTTAGGAATCGGCTCATTGAAAAAGCTTTTGGAGGGGTAGCATGGCGGGGTAAACCGAAAAAAAAAAAGACAAAAAAAAACAAAAGAGATTCAGGCCTGGGTGAGAGACTCACGTCTGCTCGGTGGAAGACATTGTGCCTTTAGGTTCTGAGTACGTCGAAGCTGGAATAGATAAGAGGTCTAGAGGGGTTGAATGGACAGAGTTTGGAGCGGGATCGTGACGAGAGGAGAGAAAGTAAATAGCAATGGCAGCCAAAACGAAGGCAATGAAGGGGAGAGCGAAAATTGGTGGGGGCAGGGCTTCCACAGCGCGCCGCAGCGGGTTCCTAGCAGTGGTGCTGCTGGCGCTGGTGCTTCTGCTTGAAGTTGCATGTGTGCCTGAAGCGGGGTTTTGCTGGTCGTGGTGGGGTTTGGCCATGATGATTTGACGACGGCGGTGAACGGGTCGTGGTTCAGGCCCTGACGCCAGTTATTGTTGGAAGAGGTGATGCCAGTCGCATATGGATGGGTACAGTGCGGAAAACGATGCTTGGTTGCGTCCGTTTCAGCGTCTGCGTCCCAGGTGCAACGGCGACGTGTTAAGTGTCTGGTCTGTACTGCTTGCCTGCCTCGCGACTCAAGACATCAGCCAGGAGAGTTCTGGACCGTGTCGCGATGCGAGTCAATTCTTGTTGAACATTGCGACAAATTCATCGGCCCGCCTGGGGCTTGCCAACTTGTCCGTCCATACAGTGCCCTCCATCCTGCCATCACAACCTCACAGTTTGGCGCCAAGTCTTGGACCCACTGGCCGGTGACCACCGCGCGCCAGTCCACATTGGGAAGCTTACCGCAGGGGCCCAGGGGACAGCTTGCATCGACGTTACAACAAGAGGCACAACCAACATGGAGCACACTGGTTGGCCCTTGACCTCCTCCATCTACATCAATTGATCTCATCCACGATCGGGCGACGGGATCTGGCCATTGTTAGACTGCCTGAGCCAGGCTTGGATGCACCAAGGAATTGAGTCCGTCCCATGTTGCTCCCTTACTTTGTCCTGCAATCTCGCCCTCGTACCGTGCCACCTTCCACCTCGGCCTGCCCACTCCCTCGACCATGAGGTCAACATTAGGACTACCGACCCGATGGGCAGCCATTCTGTGTCTGCTAGCTGCTTTGTCCTGCTTGCTTCAACCTTCTGGTAATACATGTTTATCAAAACTTTGCCATGGCCTCTGCCGTTGCTAATGCCGCTCGCCAGCATCCGTCAAGGAACACGACTTCAAAAAGTGTGACCAGTCCGGGTTTTGCAAACGCAATCGTGCCTACGCCGACAACGTCAACGCTCACAGCTCAACCTGGAGCTCTCCCTACGAAGTCTTACCCGAATCTGCCAAGTTTAAAGATGGCCAATGGCAAGCCGTGATTCTCAAGACCATCAACAATGGCGAGAAGGCTGCACTGCCCATTACAGTGTCACTTCTGAAGAGCGGTGTCGCCCGCATCTCCATCGATGAGGAAAAGCGACAAAAGAAGGAGATTGAGCTGCGACATAATAGTAAAGCCCGAAAAGAACGCTATAATGAGGCTGAGGACTGGGTCATCGTCGGCGGACTGGAGCTGGCTAAGCAGGCGCAGGTCGCCTTCCAGGATAAGTCTCAGGTCAAAATCAAGTACGGTGGTGACGGCAAACTTGAAGTTGTCATCAAGTTTTCACCATTTGAAGTTGATTTCAGACGTGACGATGAATCCCATATCAAATTTAACGACCGTGGACTGTTTAACATGGAGCACTGGCGACCAAAGATCGAAAAAGAGAAGGCCGAAGGCGATGACAGCAAGGCTGAAGAGAACGCCATGACTGACGGTGGTGAGGACGAGAGCACCTGGTGGGATGAGTCCTTCGGTGGCAACACAGACTCCAAACCCCGTGGTCCGGAGAGTGTGGCTATGGATATCTCCTTTGTTGGATACGAACAAGTCTTTGGCATTCCCGAACACACCGGCTCCATTTCTCTCAAGCAGACCCGTGGCGGCGATGGGAATCATCATGAGCCCTATCGTCTGTACAACACCGATGTCTTCGAGTATATCCTAGATAGTCCCATGACCCTATATGGCGCAATTCCCTTCATGCAGGCGCACCGTAAGGACTCCTCTGTTGGTGTCTTTTGGCTGAATGCCGCCGAGACTTGGGTCGACATTGTCAAGGCCAAGGACAACAAGAACCCCCTCAGCTTGGGCAAGGGTGCCAGGACTAGCACACATACCCATTGGATTTCCGAGGCTGGTATATTGGATGTTTTCGTCTTCTTGGGACCAACCCCGCGCGATCTTACCAAGAAGTATGGCGAACTTACTGGCTACACAGCCATGCCCCAGGAGTTTTCCGTTGGCTACCACCAGTGTAGGTGGAACTATATTTCTGATGACGATGTCAAGGACGTTGACCGTCGAATGGACAAGTACAAGATCCCCTATGATGTCATTTGGCTTGACATTGAGTACACAGAGGAGAAGAAGTACTTCACGTGGGACCCCCACTCCTTTGCTGACCCAGTTGGTATGGGACAACAGCTGGATGCCCATGGTCGCAAGCTTGTGGTAATTATCGACCCTCATATCAAAAAGGTAGACAACTACGCCGTTAGCTCAGACATGCTCTCCAAAGACTTTGCTGTTCACAACAAGGATGATGAAATTTACGAGGGCTGGTGCTGGCCTGGCTCGTCCAACTGGGTCGACTGTTTTAACCCCAAGGCTAATGAGTGGTGGAAGACCCTGTTCAAGTACGACTCGTTCAAAGGAACCTTGGAGAACACTTTTCTCTGGAACGATATGAATGAGCCGTCAGTCTTCAACGGCCCCGAGACTACCATGCCCAAGGACAACATTCATTTTGGCAACTGGGAGCACCGTGATGTCCACAACTTGAACGGCCTCACGTTCCATAATGCTTCCTGGGAAGCCATGGTCAGCCGCAAGAAAGGGGAGAAGCGCCGTCCCTTTATTCTCACGCGTTCTTTCTACTCTGGCTCTCAGCGACTCGGTGCCATGTGGACCGGGGATAACCAGGCCAACTGGGAGCATCTCGCCGCCTCTATTCCCATGGTTCTCAACCAGGGCATCTCTGGATTCCCCTTTGCCGGTGCTGATGTTGGAGGCTTCTTTGGCAACCCCGACAAGGACCTGATGGCCCGATGGTACCAAGCCGGTATCTTTTACCCTTTCATGCGAGCACACGCTCACATTGACTCGCGCCGTCGCGAACCATACATGCTCGGCGAACCGTACACGGAAATTCTTACTAAAGCTCTCCGCCTTCGCTACGCATTGCTTCCATCGTGGTACACAGCATTCTTCCACGCCAACCGCGACGGAAGCCCCATTGTTCGCCCCATGTTCTGGACTCACCCATCTGAGGAGAGCGGCTTTGCCATTGATGACCAACTCTTCCTTGGAAACACCGGTCTACTGGCGAAGCCTATTGTCGAAAAGGACAAGTTCTCGACTGACATTTGGATCCCCGATGACGAAATCTACTTTGATTATACTACGTACCAGATTCTCAAAACTCAGAAGAACAAGCGCGTTGCCGTGGACGCAGCCATTGATTCTGTACCGTTACTCATGCGAGGTGGTCACATTTTCCCTCGTCGCGATATTCCCTCGTCGGTCTAGCGCAGCCATGCGCTTTGACGACTACACCCTGGTGGTGACCGTTTCCAAGGATGGTTCCGCCGAGGGAGACTTGTATGCAGATGATGGCGATACCTTTGATCACGACAAGGGACAATACATTTACCGCAAATTTAGCCTCGCTGACGGCACCCTCTCATCTGTCGACGCAGAGGGTCGCAGTGCCAAATCAGTGAAAGCTGATGGTTGGCTGAGGGCCATGAGCCAAGTACACGTCGATCGTATTATCATTGTCGGCGCCCCTGGCAGCTTGAATGTGAAGGAAGTGCCGATTGCCTCGGAGGGTAAAACGTGGGCAGTCAAGGTTGACTACCACGCTGCTGAGAAGGGGAGGGCCGCATTCGCTGTGCTTGGTCGGGTGGGTGCTAAAATTGGCGAAGACTGGAGCATTAAGATTTAAGTGTGTACTGTAGCTAGAATAGATACTGTAAACTACTGATGACTACTCGCCGAATTATCAAGTGAACCGAATTACGGGTAGGCGTGGATGCATGTGCCTTGTGTGACGCGGCAAAGTGGGAGTATCTGGCATTTAAGAATCGCGGCGCATTCAGGGGCGGCAGGGAATCCCTTGGTATCACTAGGATAGTGGGCCGCTAGCTTGAGCTTGGAATTCGAGGATTGTCCTTTGCAGCATGGTTCCGCATCTCCATGCTAGCGCTTGGATTATTATTAGAATTGAGGTTAAAATGCTCAGCCTCCGTAAAGGTAATGGCTCGAAAGATATTTTTGGCGATGGGGAATGGACGAGCCCACTTAGTTGCCAACGGGTAGTAACTACAACTCATGATACTGGCAATACACCCTGATCCATTTACTTGACGGCTCCAAGCACAATCAAATCAGACGCTAGAATTAAAATAGAAATATGGACCCCCATGATTGCAAGAAGGGCTCCGATAACAGCTTGGCAGCATTCGGTGAGCTCTGACGGATCGTCACGCGAGTGTACAACCTGACCCCTTCGACGTTCTGGGCGTTGTACTCCGCAGGCCAACTTACAGTCTTATAGTTCGGCCTCGCGGTTGACAAAAATTTCCACATTCGCAGAATGAGGTCACCAACGGCATGGCCTTGGCAACACAAGACAAGACTTGTTGCCAGTTGGTAGGCCCTCAATCAAGGCAAGGGAGATCGTCCCCCGAAGCCCCCCTCGCACTGCCACAGGAGAGATTGGAGAGATTGGCGTCTGGTCCGTTTCGGTTACCGCTTCCGCCCTACACCCGTGTTCCATTCCCACTACCAAACGAACGGATGCTGCTTTGCGACTCGGTGCTCCGTATCTAGGGCATGCTTGCGTGTCTCACAGTTTGAATGCACCGGAGCGGGACTGGGTGCGGCGCCGAGAAACAGCCTCCGGGTCACAGTACGACTACCGGTCCACAGACAGAGCCGGGTTCGCGGGAATCCTTGGAATCTCTTTGAGTGAACGAGTATCGAGATCGACGTGAGCCTATTGAGGGGACCGAGCTTCCCGGTGCGTAGAGTATCGAAGTGGGCTGTTCATTGGGTTAGGCCGCGGTCGCTATTGAAGTCGCATAACCGCGAATGAAAGAAAACCAAGGTCGAGTTCGGCGGCGGCCAAAGCACGCTGTTCCAGACTTTAAGAGATGTGGGCATTTAATGGTCTGCGATGTCTGCAAGTAACGCAAGGTCTCCCCTCTGGAGGACTTCTAACAAAGAAATTTTTGCCTGTCCGCACGGTCACGCTAGCATGGGATAACAACTAACTAGTTGTTTGACGGGCTTTGGCGTTCGCCCTTGCAGATGTTGCAGCAGACTTTTTTTTCGCCCCATGTTGTTGGATAGCTTGACAGGACAAAAACAAGAGGGTGAGATGAATTAGCTTTGGGACGGATGGATTGTGTTTGTGGCACAGCGTGGGCGATCTTCGGGGTTCGTGGTTCCACTGAGCTCGTTATCGACGGCCACCTCGTTGGCCAAAGTCTTGGGCTTGCCAAGGCACTTGAGCTCATAGATGAGATCAAGTCGGAGGTCATCGCTCCAGTGTGTGGTGCAACGTAAATTCTCCGTGCGTCAGGAAAATCGTTTGTACTACCTACTTAAGTACTAGTTGCAGTCTGGTTTTTGTGGAGCGAGGTCTGAATCGACCCGCACTACGGAGTACCTTGTCATCGTTGCCTCGGCCCATGGGGGATCGTGCCTGGGCGTAAAAAGAATAGTTTGGACAATGAAGAAGGATTAGGGCTCGATATAAATATTGGAACACTGGGAAATCGGAAGAGTTGGGGGCAGACATTTGCCGCACACTCGATAAGTTAAGCACCAAGGTAGTATTCAAGTACGGAGTTACGGTCCCCAATGAGGTCTGGTGCCACACTTGCGGCAACAGGTACGGCTGGCTGGGTGCTCCTTCCCTAATTATTTCTTCCCCTGGCCCTTTTCGAAGGCCAGCCACACCTCCACCATTTCTCCAATCCACTTATCTTTGTTCGCCTCCCCAATTCAAGGTTGCGTAAATTTCTTATTCTATTATTCCCCCACGCTCTTCCTTTCCTACTTTATCTGCTTCACCCCCATGCACGTTTCGTTTATTCGTATTATTTGCGTATCCTTTGCCACATTCGTTCCCTTCAATCTTGCGTTCTTCTTACTGCAATACCCCTCTGGCCGCCTCCTCCCTGTCGTCCGTTCATTACAAACGCCACGACATTACGACACTCCGTCACACAAGACGTTCCATTCACCGTAGCTCAATACCCACTTTTGTGTTTGCTATTTCGTCATTCGCTCCACCATATCGCAGTCGAATCCTCAAAGCACTAATTGCGAGGTTATAAGATCATTGGGAATCTCTATCGTATTTGCAGTCACTTTGGCAAACCAGTTGGTCCATCAGACGGAAGACGGACTGGCCCATGTCACACAGACGTCTCTACACATTCCTCCTATCCTAATTTGCGTCGATTTCGATTTCAGAGCCTTGGTATAGTACATCAAGCGGCCCATCATGGCTAGCTCGGCGCAGGCGCATGATGATGACATATATCAACGAGGTCCGGAACCCTTCCCCGAAATCGAATTGCAACACACCAACCGAAATGATCGTGATTCTATACACGGGAAGCCCCCGCTGCCATCTCTAGACACCCTAAACTCTCTGCAGCATCAAGAGTCTGCGGGACTTGAGACTGTGGCCATGTCACCATCCGTTCAACGCGCCGATGCTAGTCGCCATATTGATGACCTGGAACTCCTACGAGCAGAGCGAGTCATTTCGAATCAGGAGCACGAAGCTACGAAAACTGCATCCAAGAACAGAGCTCATAATGTCGAGCCTGAAGATGCGTTCAACCCAACAGTAAGCAAGGAGGAGCATGTCAGGAAGAGGAATGAGGATGCCGCCCTGTACAAGTTCTGGCTGTTTCTCAAAAAATTTCCTCGGTTTGTCCGATATTTGGTCTACTTATTTCCCGGAGCGGCTCTGCTTCTGATCCCTGTGCTTCTCGGCGCTTTCAGGTACAACGACGGCAGTAATCTGGTTGGTGGTGACGGAGGTGTCGAACTCATGTGGTTTGGAATTTGGCTCGAGATTGTCTGGGCTTCGTTGTGGGTGTCACGAATGCTGACCAGCTTGCTACCACACATATTCCAGGGTGTTGCAGCCATTCTGGGGTCGACCACTACCAAGAAATGGCGAGATATCGGTGCGCAATTAGAACTTCACACCGCGCTGTTTCTATGGTTCCTCGCTATCTTAATCTCATTCAAGCCTACCAACAATGGACATCGACGCGGTACTCCTGACAAGGACAGCTCTGGTAACGACTGGGTGGATATTCTGAACAAAGTCATTATCTCGCTATTCGTCCTCTTCACTCTCAATTTCGTCGAGAAGATTCTGATACAGTGGATTGCTACTTCGTTTCACCAACGCACCTACTCCACTCGAATTGAGAACAACAAGGGTGACATTCGGCAGCTTGTGCAGCTATTTGAATTTGCCAAGGCAAAGCTGGAGGACACTGACAAGTTTTGGCAAGGCCGTGACGGAAATAGCAATGCTAGCGGTGCGCAAACCCCAATGGCCAACTTCCACGAAGGTGCCCGTCAGGTACTGGGAAAGGTTGGATATGTCGCTGGGCGAGTTGGAAACGACCTCATTGGCAGAAAAGTCAATACAAATCAGCCTCGGAAAGTAGTTTCTGAGTTGCTGCGCACCGCGTCCTCTGCACATACGCTGGCCCGTCTTATCTACCGTAGCGTGGTTCGTGAAGATCGGGATACTGTATACCCTGAAGATTTGAAGCAAGTATTCGCTACTCAGGAGGAGATTGACGCGGCATTCGGCGTCTTTGATAAAGATCTCAATGGCGACATCTCCATCGATGAATTCGAAGCTGTATGTAATGAAATTCGCCTCGAAAAGAAGGCCATCGCTGCCTCGCTCAAGGATCTTGACTCGGTTATCCAGAAGCTCGACAAGGTTTTCCTTTTCATCATTGTCGTCATCACCGTTATTGTTTTTGTATCCATCTTTTCCAGTTCTACAGCGGCAGGCTTGGCCTCCGCCAGTACATCCATTTTGGGGTTGGCTTGGGTTCTCCAGGCTACCGCTCAAGAGTTTCTTCAGTCAATCATCTTCGTCTTCGTTAAGCATCCCTTCGACGTTGGTGATCGCGTCACCATCTATGGCTCCACAGGCGCCAATATGACTGGCGACGATTACTACGTTACGGAGATATCTCTTCTCTACACAGAGTTCAAAAAAATGCAGGGGCACATTGTCCAGGCTCCCAATTCTGTGCTCAATACTTTATTCATTCTCAACCAGAGACGCTCCAACGGTCTTTCCGATGTTATTCCGTTGCAGTTCAAGTTTGGCACTCCTGCGTGGATGATTGATGAGCTCAAAGCCCGCATGCTCGATTTCTGTTTGGCCAATAAGCGTGATTACCAGCCGACTATTATTACAGAGATGACTGGCGTGGATCAGATTCGTTCTGCTAACATGAATATGGTTTTTATTCACAAGTCCAACTTCCAAAATGAGCTTCTTCGCCTCAACCGCCACAACAAGTTTGTTACCGAGCTGGTGTATCAACTGGAGCAGATTGGTATCCAAGGTCCTCTTCGTGTTGACCCTGGTGGCAGCCGCGAATACCCCATGTACTATGCTGGCTCACACCCACCACCGTACAGTAACGGCAAAGAGCAGCAGCACGACATGTCTGCGAGCCACGTGCCATCGCCAGCAACAGCCCCGTCACGGGGAGCGATGCCTCGTCATAACAGTGTTAGAGGCACGCATATTTCCACCACGAGCGAAGAAGCCATTGTTGGCTTCCAAGATGTTTTTGAAAATCGGCGTGAGCAATCCCTCGCGCGACGAATGGAATCTATTCGAGAAAAGCACATTGCCGAACAAGCAGAAGCTGAGAAGGAGTCTCGGGCATCTACTACCGGTGTCGCACTGACGCCGATACAGTCAGTGAATTCCCAACAGAGGTCACGATTCTTCGGCCGTCACCGAAGCGGGACTAGGAGTCAACAGCATCAACCGCAGCAAAGCGATTTAGTTTAAAAGAAGAATGATGACCATTTTCTTTCGAGGTTGTTCTGGTGGGCGGCGACAATCATCCTCTTCCCCGCCTTCATTATTTTTATATTGCCATGTCGGTGCAGATGATTGCCGATCAATACTTTAGGAAAGGGGAGGGGCGAGCGCCAGCGTACATGTATTACTTTGCACGACAGCATATGGATGAATATATTTAGATTTAGGTAGAAATAAAATGATGACTATGAACCTCCAACAAAGACGCTTAGGACTTGGAGTAACAGGAGGACCATGAAGGACGCTGATACCTAGCCTGTTGATGCACCATTACCGCTCTTACGGAATATCAGAGCTGGAGAAGCTGCTTCTCGTGGCTTATTCAGGTAGACGAGCATAGGAGGGGCGCTAACATGGTGAAGTCGATCAACATCCGTCTGGCGGTGACCTTGTGGAAGGTTACACATGTAATCACACATGCGGTGCATGTCCAATGATGCCAAAAATAGATCTCACCTCCCTGGAACGTACATATGTAGCTTACGGACAGAGACACATCATTGACAAGCTGGCAGAAAGAGTTGATGTCAACGTTCCAATTTGAAGTCAACTAGCGCGCCTCCCCGCTCAACGGGCCGTTCGGGGCAGATGGAAGGAGCTGCAAGTTGGAGGAGGAAAGTGCAATTCAGCCGCAGATTGTGGCGCCGCCCATGTGTCAAATAGATGAGGATGACGAGTGGTGTGCCCTTGGCCTCTGCTCTGTGCAACGAGCGGGTTTCTTGACGGGCACTGCAGCCGTGGCATTCGACTGCATTTCTTTGCTTGATGTCTTGTTTCGTGTCTGGCTTTTCGCCGAGCGCTTTTGCTTCATCTGCATAGCTGGACACTGTGGGCACTAGAAAAACGGCAGAAGCGACTTGATTGTGGCGGTCTCTGAATGACTACCTATGTATCGACCTGATGGGAGCTGGACGACGAGATCGAAAAACGTAATCGTGATTCGGCAGGCGCCGCGACAACGAGACGACGAACCCACAATGGCCGGTCTGCCTCCTGGTTGGGAGTGGGACTACGATGGCCAACGCTGGTTCTACAAATACAAGCCTACAGGACAAATCCAATACCATTTCCCCTCCGAAGGCGATGAGTTTCCGAATTTTATTGAGGCTGGAGCCCCAGCGCCAGACCTTGCACCCGAAGAACGACTTGAATCTCAGCAGCAGGTCAAGAGGCAGACGAGTTCTGCAGGCAGCGGTGCCGGCGCTCGCTCGAAACGAGCACATATGACGAGCGCGAGCAATGGCGACATCAATAAATACGCCATGTCCGCGACAGCTAAACCCGTCAGTGCGATATGGGAGGGAGACGATGACGCCGAAGCTGATGGTGTGTTTCAGCCAGAGAACTTCATGTTTCTTGGCCCCGGAACCTACACCGACGTGAGCCCTTTGGCGGAGGAGGAAGAAGAGGCAGCTAAAAGGTCTGTTGTTGGAGCCATTAGCGAAAGGGTCCAAGGCGGCGAAACTACGAGGACGACGGCAGCAGCATCTGCTACAGGTGTTAGTCCTCCAGGGAGCAGCAAGACAACGCCTATGATGGCAAAGAGTGAACCATTGACATCATCAGCAGGGCCGGCGGATGCAAGCATCAGGCAAGGCCTTACCGTTGAAAACGCACCAGTTACGCAAAGTGTTCACATTGTTCAGAGCGAGCCTCTCCCCTCCCAACCACCTGTTGAAGTCGAACCTACTGCCGTTGTTGCAGAGGCGTCTGACTCTTCAGTAATCCACATGATCGACAGCCGTGAGATGCCCGTGGAAATGATGGGAGACACAATGCATCGGTTCGATCCCGTAGGATTTGTTGCCGAGATGCCCACAGAGCATACGGCTGCGGCACATATCGAGCTGTACCCCGAACCCGTGGAGATTGCGGACAATACGGTTCTTGCGCCGGTCGAAACTGCAGCCGTAGCGGCTTCAGCAACGGCAATAGCCGTATTAACAGCCAGGAACAGCCCGGTCGAGGGCAAGGAGGGCCCCGTTGTCAACACGCCAAAGGGACCCGAGGGGATTCAGTCTACAGATGGTGAGAGTATTACAAGGAAAAATGACACTAAATTTACCGAACAGCAAGTGCCGGCAGACAATGTTCCATCACATGGTCAACAAAGTACTCCCAGCGATCAGCCAACTGCTCCTCTGGCCCAAAATGCTGGTGCGTCGTATGCGAACCAAGGTCCCAGACAAGGTCCTGGACAGTATGGTCCTCATTCAAATCAACATGGACAGGTTCAATCCTCGATCCCCATCAAACTGAAGACGTTCAAGATTGCAAGAAAACAACCAGGGAGTACGCCAGGTACACTGGTCGCACAGCAATCTCAACAATCGGATTATCAAGCATATGTGCCAGGCCAGACGACGACAACTGCACACTTGTCAAGCGAGAAAAGACATAGTATTGGACTACAGCGTGAGGCATCTTTAATGATGAACATGGAAGGAAACTCAATCGGCATAGACCCCAATTCTGTTCCTCGGGTGCTGTCACCACCGCAGCATCCGGTGCCAAATGCGTCACGCGAGCCTCTATCGACTCAATTCACGAAAATAACGACTGATAAAAATAAAACTGATAATGTTGACATGTCCCTGGCTCATGCCCCATCAGTACTGAAACCCGCACGGAATAGGAAGTCGGTGCAGGATTCCCTCCCTCAGCAACAGGTTCCAACGCCAGCCGCTGTTGCAACTCCTCCCGCTCAACCACAACCCGATCCTCGGAGGTCCGAAGGAATTTCTAAATTCCCATCTGTCCTTCGTCCAGCACGAGGAAGGTCATCAAGCCATCCAGGCCAGGCAATTGCTAGTTCTGTTCGGCGACCGAACCAACATACAGCGATCTCACAAGACCATCTGCCGCCCAGGGGCAGGGTGTATCAAGTGAACAATAACCAGACTACCATTTCAACCCAGCAGCCCCTATTCCATCATCCTTTGTGGGCTACAGCACATGCGGATCGGACAGTAAGGCCAGCCAGTGCCATGCCTATTATAAATCATGTTCCATATGGATCTCAATATTCAGCTGCCGGTCTTGGTCTGGGTCTCATTCCTCAAGGGAGTCAATCCTCCCAACCGTCATTATCAGGGTGTCAGCCGCCAGAATTTCAAAACCAGCCTTCACCACTACAACATATGCAGGAGGCAATCGCTAGCCAACCTCGGCGACCCCAAACTGTCGTACCAACCATTCAACCTGATTCTGCCAACACTGCCAACACTCCTAGTACTGTTCAGCCACAGCAACCAGTGTCGGTTCGACCTCTTCAGCAAATCCAAGATATCGTAACAGAACAGTTAAATCGACCTCAGAGCGTTCCAGCAGTTTTTCAGCCGCTGTGCAATATCTCACCCTTGCAGCGCGAGTCAGTTGATAGCCAATTACAGGTTCAACCAGCACAACAAGTTCGAGAGGAAGAAGCAGGGCGACCTCAACCGCAGCCGCAACCGCAACATAGGCCCTCAATATCACAGTCCCAGCTCACGCCGACACAACTTGGAAAACATGTGGTAGGCGAACAGCCCAATCTACCTCAGAATCTCCAAATTGCCGCCAATATCGGCACGGCCGTTGAAACACAATCGCTGCCGACCCAGCAGGAACCACAAAAGAAACTACCACCCTCACTCTTCAAAGTCCAGCCCCTTCAGCAGACCCAGAATGCAGAAGCTGGGCAACCCAGTCAACTGAAAAGTCTCCTGGCTCCTCTTGGCGTCGCGCAACGTGCTGGGGGTCATGCCGCTCCTGCTCAGCAAGAATCGTCTATAGCATCGCAGTTTCAAGTTCAGCCATTACAAGACACTCAAAATGCGGCATCTGGACAGATTTCAAGGCCAAAAGATGATTCGGGGACTTGGTATTCTCCCGCGAGTGATACACAGACTGTTAGCGCTCAACATGTTCGTAGTCAGCAACAACAGTGCCTGGTGTCGCACCTTCAATCGCAAGAGTTTCAACAGGCGAAGAACGAAGCTGCTAGGCAACACGAGCAACCCTTGAAGCAATCCCCAACATGTCAGTTTCAAGAATCTGCGTCATATCAAATGCAGAACGACGCAGCACGGCAGCCTCCGACGCCTCAAAGTGTAATTGGAACTATTCAACACAGCTCTCCCCCTAAACCTCCCAAAACCGCGTTCGCTCCAGACCCCAGTCAACCAGGCTCAGGTGAACCGACTCACCCTGGTATGCGGCGAGCGTCTGTGTTTGCTTCTAGTGAGGTGTCCCCAGCTCGGACTCGTGAAGACAGCGTAGTCTCGACCTTGGGATCACCGCTGCGCACGGATTCAGCCCGACATGGTTCATCAAATCCGACCATAAACGATCCGAATTACACTCCTTCACCACTAACTGATACGACTGGACCACTTGCACAAGATGGCTGGGCTCAATCCATCGCATTGAGTCAACGGACCGGAAGTCCTCCCGTGCCTGCGAAAATTCGAGAGCATGCTGAAGGCTCCTTCTTCCCTGTTCAGAACACACCCGACGTGCAGGCATCTCAGGATAGCCCCCCAACACTGAATATGGCCAAGGAGCAGCAGCAAGATACGCTATCCCAACTCCAAACGCAGCCTCAATTTGCACAGCAGGCTGAACAACAGCAACCCCCGCAACTCAGTCAGTCAGCAGAACAAAAAGGTCCAGAAAAGCGACTACCCCAAAAGCCAGCACAAGATACCGAGCATCCTATCGGGTATCAAGTCAAACCTCTTGCGAGCCGGTCTAGCCAATCCCTGAATGATCAGCAAACTGTCCTTACGCCAGGGTCAGGACATATACTTGGTCGGATCGAGGAGCGTGATGAAAGCGAACAAGGTCCCAAAATCGACCAGACACAGCAAGTCGCGCGGCCGAGCTCCATGTCTTCTAGTATTCAGCGATCAATACCAGATACACCGGCAAGTTCCCATACATCTACATTACATCATGCGAAATCGTCGGCACCAACTCAAATTCAAAGACCAGTACAGACAATCGGTCAGTCACCAATGGCTTCAGCCCCACTAGGTCAACCTCCATCCGGCCAGCCGCCTCCTATTCAAGAACCACAGAATTTAGTCCCACCGGGTCATATGCAGGTTATAATGCAAACTCAAGTCGCACCTGGGCAAATGGCGGCTAATCTCATTCCCCAGGGCCAATGGAATCCACCAGTGAATCACAGTGCCCCTACACAGGAAAGTCAGGAGAAGGAGAGAAAGTGGTCGAAGTGGTTCAAAGGCGGACATACCAAACCTAAGTCTGCACCGCAGCAAATGATGTCATTCAAGCCAGGGCTGATTCCGGGGTCAGGGCCTCAGCCATGGACAGGCAGTCCATATGGCCCGAATCATTTCTGGCAGCAGCCCGGGCAGCAGAGGCCCTTTGGCCACGGACAATCTTCGAGTGTGTCTGATTCGGCATCGATATCTACATTGGGATCTGACAAGAAAAGTCAAGATAGTCATCATGTATCTCCCGGGCAAGTCCCGGCTCCTATACATGCTGATACAACTGGTCAGTTAGCCCCGGAACAGATGATGCAAGGACAACCCATCCAAGGGCAAATGCGTCCTGGACAAGTGCTTCAAGGTCAAGGTTCCGGCCAAATTCCGCCTGTTCAGATGCATCCGCGTCAACAGCTACCTGGCCAGGCACTACCTGGACAAATACCTTCAGGGCGAGGTTACTTTGGGCGGGCTCATCCGCTGCAATTGGCAGCGAATCCTCCCTTGCAAGGCTTTACATCGTCACAACCTCATTCTCAACACCAAGGCCGAGTGGGAATAGCAACTCAAGGATCGTCAAATCCAAACCAGTCACACGTGGGCCATTCTAGGTCACCCTCGACGGTAAGCCAAGCTGGTATACCCCAGCAAGGCGTGCCACCTCAGCAAGTGCATACAACAGTAAGCTACCCGACTCAACACTCGACAGAACGCAACATGATTCCACCACCACTCTTTGCCCCCTCACACGGCGATTATCCAGAAAGTAGCGAGGTGCAGTCACATCTGATGAAGCGGTCGGTCACCAATAACAAATGGGCTCAAAGGCCAGCAGCGGACTATTCTGGGGGTGATTGGGGAGATGAAGAGAATTGGGAACGGAGATGATTAGTCTTGCGCCCTATTCCACAAAAGCCCTCCCATTCTTTTGGTCTTCTTTATTAGTACCATACCCTCAAAGTTGGATTTCCAGATGCGTCATTGTTGGAGGATATGGAGGGCGGAGCTCTTGTTGCATATCACAGAACGGTGATGTAACTCCATCTACTCATTTTAGTCCCATTTAGCAAGATGCGATTCCACGACTGTGCCAGCAGTTCCTCGCCATGCATAATGTGAGTATGTGTGGACTTGTATCAATGGATTGTATTGTAGATGCCAAAGTGAGAATGTTGCTTGAGTACGTGGTAGGCGGGTGGAACTGAGCACCTGCCTCGTTGCGCCTAATTTTCAGTCTAGTCTTATTGCTCACGTGACAGCGCGTAATGGCGCGACATGAGCGATTGTGAAGTCCAAGTCGAGTTACTTGGTGCCTCGCTTTGAATTTGTTAAGAATGCGCTCCGAATCGGCGCAATGACGATATTCCCGTCTGCTGCACGGGCTGACAAGGCCGCGTTGGAGGGGAGAAATGAGTCACAAGACAGCCAGGCCATTCTCGATGCCATGAAGGCAGAATTCGGAGTCGGCACGGTACGTACCACTCGCAGTGAATTTGAGCCTCGATTCCTAACAATACTCGGTACCGAAGCTGAGCAGTTCACCGCCGAGAAACGGAGCCCAGGCACGTCCATATTGAACCTCTGCGATGTCACTTTATAAAAGCCAATCAGCTAACGCAATATAGAGACCTGGCCTTGTTCCTTCGCGTACTGCGCCCCAGGTAGGTTGCTCCCAGTCGCCACCGGCTGATGCAGGCACCCGGACAAGGATGCACTGACAACTCCGGCCATGGAAAAGAAAGCAACACACGAGGCTACGAATAACGTGTGTGTGAATGTCGCCGCGACCGATCCCCACGTCGGAGGGACGCGAGTTTTCGACGACATACCCGACACAGCTGTTGCAGAAGATGTAGTTCGCGATAGCACCTCTGACAATAAAGCCATGCAATTTGACAAGCCTGGAGCGCCGTTGGATCTCGACAACAAACTCGGGACGGTGCCTGAGCGTGCCCATGGCACGATAAAGATGGACGTTTCGCAACAAACGCCGACCCAGGTCAATGCAGATCGGGACTATGCCGAGTTTTGTGAGCCGCTACCATCGAGCCCGACGTATGACCGGACACAAATCAATACCAACGATGAACCACGGACGCTGAATCCCGATGACACAGGCGCCGTTGACTTTGGAAGCCTCGGTGAATTCGCGAGGCCGTCATCACAAGTCTCTGAGGACGAGGGGTTTGAAAACACACGCGGCGAATGGAGAAGACCCGACGATACGTCGCAATTGCGAGCAAACCACGCGTCGACGCCCTATAAGCCACCAGATCTTCCCCCAGAGACACCCGCGCTTCCCAAGAACCCATTTGGAACCAAGAACAATAGTGCTGTGCCATTTGGTGGCACCCAACTCTTTGGCCAGACACAGATGCTTTCGTCTGCAGCCAAGATAGCGAGCCCAACTTCCTCCCGACCTTCACCAAGCATCTTTCTCAACTCTATATCTCCAAATATCATGGAGGCGTCACCCTTGAAAAATCGAGCTAACGTTTCATCACCTACGGATATTCGAACGTCTAGCCCCACGAGACTACATGAGGTGCCTGCGACTGTACTAAAGAATAACACTCTGAGTATAGTCGTGGAAGAAACGCCCGCGCCATTGAGGTCTCAAAAGGATGAGCTGATTCCCGAGTCGCCCACATTCAAAACACCACGACCGTCCGTGAGTCACCAGCCCATGGCGCATTATGAGCCCATGAATGAATCACAAGAGCGGAAGAAGGGCAGTAGGGATGCCAGGAATGCCCGCCCCGTATTAGACAGTGACTTTGATGAAGCATTTCAAAAGCTGGATCGGAAGAGACGCGTAGAAAGAAAGAGAGCACAGGCTGCTGCGGAAATGGATAAGGTTAGCTTCATGCGGACACAACAGAGATTGTCTGATGAACAGCCTGGAAACAAGCGCCGAAAGCTAGGCACAGAGGACACGGATGCTCAAGGTGCGAAGAACGAGGGTCAAGGCCAGCCCCTTGTGAAAGACTCACAGAAAGCTATTACACAATCTGCGGAGCAGCCGTCCGAGGAGTCGACAAAAGCTACGCCTGGTGTGGCCGTTGAGTCAGTAGATGCTCAGAAGGAACTCGCAGATGCCCAACCTGCCCCGGAACTTTCAGATGAGGAAATGATTCCGGCGACTAGTCCCGTACGCTCCTCACCAGCTATCTACCAACGGGACACCGCGCCATCAGCGTCTGAACCAGAGTTGCCTGTGCTGAGAGGTAGTGGGACTGAACAGGGTCAGGATGCCATGGATAGCTCTTCGCTGCCACCCATACGACAAAGATCACAGCGGACGTATAGCAGACGGGGGCGTGGCACTCGAACGCGATTAGTAGTAGTGTCGCCTGCGGAAGAGACGGAGCAAGAGCCAGTCGAACCCGCCAAAGAGCCCGTAGACAGAATGGAAGGGTCAGAAGACACAGCCAAGAAGAAGAACAATGCGCTACCGAGTTCATACTCAGAGCCACCGGTACCCATGGGCACAAGATCTCGCCGAACCGAACAAAGAACCCGGACGCCACGCAGGTCGATAAATGTCGACCGCAACGTCCTCACATCTTCCAGTCTGACTAACCTATCAGGCACACCCGTACCATCATCCAAGACGACACCTGGAACGCAGGACTCACACTCTCCGGACCGCCGCGAGTCTGTTCATCTCGTGTCCCCCGGAGATAGTGTTCGGCCCTTGCGGCGACGTGCCCAGAACGGACTCAAATCTGAATCCCCACAGCCAATGACCAAGGCTATGAGACTGTCACGGCGATCCTTGCGGCTGGATTCGGATTCCACAGATGAGCTTTGCCATTCACCGTCTGCTACGGCCCTCGACCGGAGCACACTCTCTAAATCAGTGCGGTCGTTTAGGACAAGCCTTGCGTCAACATCGCGTACTCGCCGGCTCTTTGATGGGATGGCGTTTGCACTGTCATTCTCAGGAAGCCAGGCACAGAGGACGAAGTTGGAGACCAAAATCTCGCAAGCTGGTGGCATGATTTTGCACGAGGGTTTCCAGGAATTGTTTGAACAGTGGACAGTAGCCCACGCCAGTTCCATTCAGGAAGACGGCTCACCGCCATTGCGGCTCACCAAGGCCGGCCTGGAACATGGCTTTGCAGCTGTTATTGCAGACTCCCACTCTCGAAAGGCCAAGTACATGCAAGCACTAGCCCTGGGCCTACCTTGTTTGGCGCCACAATGGGCAACTGCCTGCCTGAAAAGAGGAGTGATTGTAGACTGGGCGCCATATTTGCTATGTGCCGGGGCTTCCCAAGTCCTCGGCAACGCCATCCGGTCACGCATCCTAGTGCCATACTCGGCCCTGGATGCCATCCTGCCCGATACAATAGAAGCCCGAGACAAGCTCCTACATGGGGAGAAGCTCCTGATTGTTATGGATCATAAGAAGTCGCGGAAAGAGACCAAGCAACAGTACCTCTTCCTGGCCCTGGCCTTGAGTCCATCCGCAGTATCACGCGTCACGACGGCTCAACTGGCAGGAGACGCGGTTCGCCACGCAGAACTCTCCGGGTCGCCATTTGGATGGATATACGTGGATTCATCGACGGCAACAGTGGAGGAGGTACTGGCCGCGGCGCAAGAGTCGGGTAAGAGGAGGAGAAAGGTGGCCAGCGAGCCGGTTGGACTGGGGATGCGTGTGCTGACTGACGAGCTCATGATTCAGAGTCTGATACTGGGAAGGATGGTGGAGCTTGGTGAGATGGACGAGTAGACTTTTGCCGGCGACGGCTGTATAATGCACCATGTACTTGTGAAGCGACTTTTTTTTTTGTTTTCAAAACCCAAGGCCAAGCTCCCTTTGAGATGGGAGTTGTCACAACTACACATCAGGCCAGACGCCGTTGTTGATATGTGCCGTCTGGAAATCATGCCAATCCATCCATCTCGCGCAGTTTCCAACCAAGCATCGTCTCCTGTGTGCTGGCGCCATCTTCCAAAGTGCGGGCACAACATCCAAACGTGGTAGGAGATGCACCCTCTGTCTTGCTGTATTTAGTCCCGCTTGTAGTTGTACTACTTCTACGTCGCCGAGTCAACGTTTACCAACGCTATCTATCTGATTGGGGGGAAGACGATCGGCTCACGAGAACTACTCTTGCTCCCGATTGGGTAGCATGACTTGTTAACGGCACAACTCTGATTTTTCGAACAAGTGTATTTGCCATTATTGATTTTCACTTGGGGTTTCGGTTGGAGTTTCAGTTGGTTCCTCGTGAGGAAAACGGGCTTGCCGTGCAAGTATGTGTTGTGTGGGAGGCTACAGGTACTAGAATAGCTATTTGGATTACGTCATCTTTGGACGGGCCGGCGGATGCTGAACGACGGGGTTTCGGGTCAAGTGGTTGTGATTGTGAATTTCAGCATGGTCGGGTGTTTTGAGCTGTTCTCTCTCGCCTGCCTTGGCATATGTATACGGAATAGAGTCGAGGCAATTCAAGCGCGGCAACAGTCGACTTTGTAGACCGAGCTGGGCTCAGCTTTATCACAGCTCATCTGTACCTGCGCAAGCGCTTATCTGAGCCGCAGTTGGCAGTTGGCAGTTGCTGGAAAGAAGTCTATCCCTGGTGCATTCGAGTACGTGAGCTAAAGTACACGACCATTTCTGGGGTCGCTCGGCCTACATGTTGTAGCCTCACGCGACCACTCTTAGCTGCTGTTGAGCCCCGGGCCACCTTGACTGGGGTCGATGGACCCCGTTGAGCTAGCCAAGGCATCCGGAAGCACCGGGAACGAAAATGTTTGATCTGCAACACGCGTATTCGTCGATTCTACTTGTTTGAAGTCGCCGGCGGAGTTTATGCAATTCTCCTACGTTAGCAGTACCTGGAGGATGTAGCTTGACGTTGCAGTCCCTGGCACCGGGCACGTGCTGACATCTGGGCAGAGTTAGAATGTGCGCCTTCCCAAGAATGGCTCGACTTGGGGTGAAAAGCTGATGTCTATTCTGGTTGAGTCCAGACGTCTTGAGTGACGACCCGTGGCAAGCCCCTATCATCTCATGAAACCTCAATCACCTGCAATTGAAACTGATTTTGAGCAGAGTATTATAGTCACCTCGGTGCGACGTAGACGACAAAGGTCCGAGCCAAAATATGGAGTAGCGTGTACTACCTCCCGGCTGCACAACCCAGCTCCTATACTAGCCCATGCTAAGGTGGCAGGACAGGCAACCATTGGAATGATTATGGTTAATAAATAGTGGCGCTATCGAGCGGTAATGAGCCAACAACATTCTGTTCAAGCCGGTGGTGGCGCCAAGATGTAAGTGGGTGACGTCGAAGATGTGCTGACTCGCACATCGGGCAAGCCAAAGGCATACGACGACGCCTCGTGAAGGAGTTATCGTCTCTGGAAGCGGCTTGAGGTGTCCTTTAAAGAGGGGGGGGGGGGAAGAAGGAGAATCTCTGGCATTGATATGCTGTGCTGCTAGGAGTAGAAGCATTCTTGGCGTGACCTCGTCTTGTCACGACGACACGTCCAAGGTTGACAGGTCGCCAGCAATAGAACGACCCTGTTGCCAGTCGGCAAGACGGAGTAGCCTGAGAATCCCGTCATGATGGATGATGTTCTTGGCATTGCGGGTAAAACTTAAAGTCACGTAATTACTCTATACATACATACAGTCCCCCTCCCCCCCCCCCCCCAGGAATTATTCTTCATGAGGGACCTGACAGGATAGCTGTTCACAGGGGGTAAGGTTATCTGTGATTTATATATTTGAGGCGGTAAGATGTTAAGAAAACTTACAGGGTTTCATTGACCCTTATAAAGAGACCTTAACTAAGAAACATCATGAAAATCTCAGATACTTTAAGGTTCCACTCTCCCTTTATAAAGACCTTATTTTATTGGTTATTAGCGGGTACTGCACATAATGCTGTGGCGGATGCTCCGGAGCCAATCCCTGTCTGTTGACTCTGTTCCGGGACACAATGTCGCTGCTCGCGTGCTCATCTTCCACGCTAGCGCCACACTAGATTCCCTCATCGATAGAAAATATCTGTAATTGTCAAAGTGCCAATTACGTGAGCAATTTTTCGATGCCTTGTTTTCTTATGTCGTCTTGTTTGAATTCCAGCGAATGCGAGCTGACACGTTCAAGTGGCTGCACATCTTCCCCTGATTGTATAGATTCGGCTGTCCGGACCACGTTAAAAGAAGCACCGTCCCAAGACGACTGCTATTGTTTGTGAAAATGAGCAGCTCCCTGTGGCCCAACACGCCTAGCGGTACCAACGGGCCGTTAGGGGACGTCTCGTGTTACTGCCTGGTCAATAGAAGCCTGCACATGTGTTCAACCATCTCAGTACCCTCATATTCCACCACCGGTGCTTGTTACATATACCAGTGTGATTGCCGGTTACTCTCAGTCATGCAGTCAGGCATTCGAAGATATTAACGTCGGACTCGTTCAAGTCCGTCCACCGACTTGCCGATAGAGCCTCGATGCTGGCGGCTCCTCCATCCCTGATCCCTCGACCCTCCAGAACATGGGCGCGGCTGTGAACGCCGCCAGCAGTGGTCGGTTTGGGGGCCGTTGCTCGCGCCACAAACCTTGGCAGTGGGGGCTTCGCTCATCTAAAACGAGTGTGCGAGCTTCTCAAGCCTCGCGAGGACGGACATTTTCGGTGGGATTGTGAGAAGAAAAAATACCCAAGGTTGATACTAGTGGTTTGGGTGTCGACTTGCGTGGTCTTCCAAGTAGCTATCAGAGTTAAAAAGTCCGGTGGCTCTCCATTATAAACATAAATTACCCGTCGTCATCCCGCAGCTACCGTGTAAGTGACCAGGTTGATCAAATCCAAGAGCGACGACGGGCCCAATATTGTCCAGTGTCGGGGTTTTGACTTGCTCTTGAGCCGTATGAGAAGGCGTCTCTCTGTTGATGCTGGCGTCACATCGAAGCCAAAGTCGAAGTTGAAGCTCCTTCCCTCAGCAAGCATCGAAACAAGATCCAGGGTGCCTGCTCACGTGCGAGCTCCTTCCCTCTCAACACCGATTCCACGCCGTTTGTGCCTGCCATTTTACCATGGCAGTCGGTGCTTTTCTAGAGCCCCTTGTCGTCGTGGCTTTATTAATCGGCGGCGCCTGGTTCAACAGAAACACTGACTACGGCTTCAGAGACGGGCGTGCGGCGTGGGAGTCCATCGACGGATCGTTCAAGAGGAGCGATGACTTCTGTCAACCAAGTTCATCGCAAGAGAGCCTTCTCTCGGCAGACAGCAGCTGGACCAAACACTCCTCACCCTTGATAGACGATGTTCCTACCCTGCGCCGTCGCAAGATACAGCTATTCGGACACAAGAGGACAGTAACGTCGCCCAACACCCTGGTATTCAAGCATCGTTTCCTCAGTCGCGTCCTACAAAGGTTTCCTTTTCTTGTCGAAGCCTGGTACTGGGCTCTTATATACTGGGTATGCATTGTATTGTGTGCACCCTGATGTAGCTCCGCGCTGCCTAACACCACTGCAGGTATATCAGCTTGGCCGAGCCTTTACCGCCGTTACTCTTGTTGAAGACACAGTCAATGTAGCCCGCCGCCATGCTCTCCAAGTCATCCATCTTGAACAGCGCCTTCACATGTTTTGGGAAGCTCCCATCCAAAAGTGGTTCATGCAGCACCCGGCATTGATGCATTGGATCAACCGAGTGTACTCATTTATTCACATCCCCGGCACGATTTTCTTCCTGGTTGCGTTGTATTATACAACGACTACTCGAAAAGACCGTGCCATGAGTGGCCGCGTTCAAGCCCACAATGTCACTGCAGGCCCAGCATTGTACGAGGCCCGGCGACGCACCATGGCCATGTGTAACTTGCTGGCCTTTGTCGTCTTTACCCTGTGGCCATGCATGCCACCAAGATTACTGAGCGACCCCGGTTTCGATGGAGACGGCGCGGCGGAAGCCAAGGGTTTTGGATTTGTCGATACGGTGCACAGTTCTGACGGCGAGAGTAGTGTTTGGACGACTAACAAATTCTGCAACCAATATGGTAGGTTTGGCGTTCTGGAATTGTAGATTGCACGCTAACTTTCCTCAGCCGCTATGCCTTCATTGCATTTTGGATACTCGCTGCTGATTGGGTTGACCGTTGCCACGCTTCCGGTTTCTGGTGTGCGCTCGGCGTCGTGGAAACGATTGTCGATTATTGGGCTCGGCATGGCATATCCAGCCCTCATCCTGACGGCGATCGTGGCGACGGCGAATCACTTCATTCTCGACGCAGTTGCCGGAGCTATTGTTTGCGGCATTGCTTGGAGCACCAACAGCTTGCTGCTGAACCTTTGCGTAATCGAGGACTACTTCCTATGGATGGTCCGAATCCATAAACCAGTCAACTATGCCGATCCCGAAACTGCGGTGGATACGCAGTTTCATAGCAAAATTTGGAACGAGGCTTAGATGAACTAGACTCGAGAATGATAGATGAAGGTTTGGACTACACCCGTCGAGAGCACGGAGTGATGGTGGCCAGGGTTTGGAGCATGCGACATGAGGACTTGTGGCGTGGGGGCGATTTGTAGAAGTGCGAAGACCATAATTTTGCGACTGTATATATAAAAACTGTTGTTGGCCATGTAGATAATACGACAAGTTAGAGACGCACTGCATATTGTCGGAGTAGTGTGTTTCTATTATTCGAGCGCAAGTTGGACAACAAAGGCGACGAGTGTTAAACAGACGACAATAGTCATAGTGGCGGCAACACGGCAACCTGCAACTGAAATCGTCTGTTTCAGCTCTCGAATCAGCAAACTTCATGTCGACGACTTGCGTGTGCCAAGACGTAGGCGTAGGCAGTCACACCATCAGCCACCTCTGCGTCGGCGGTGACGACACTGACGAGTCCACGCAATGTCCAACGAGTGAGTGAGTACTGGTACCGCAAATGGCAGCCGTTCGGCGGTGCCCTGCTCGGTACCGCTACACCTGGCTTGCCCCTCCACGTGGACTGGCTTTGGAAAGCGGGATGATTGCACCACCTCCGTCGTCATTGAATTTGAATCACTTACTCGGCCACAGCCTCACCAACACTCACATGCGTCGCTTACTGCAACCACAACCACGCCTGGGGCTTTAAGCACAGCCGGTGCTGCCCTTCCCCGCTCCACCAGACACCAGCTTCCTCTGTCCAACGGCCATCAAAAACGGCGGCATCGAACTCCCAGCAAACGGCTGTCGTGCCCCGCAGTGCCCGCAGTTATGACATTGACGCCGTCCGCGTCGGAGCACCAACATTCAGTCCTGCCTGCGTCTCCATCGGCCAGTTTCTACGCCATGAGTGACGATGAAGAGGGCGGCTATAACACCATTACACGTGCCGAGACGGGACGGGGCGTGAAGCTGCTGTTTTCCAAGAGCAAGGTATGCCTCCCTCTCTTTGACATCCTTGCGGAAACTGATTCCTTCTCAGGTCTACGTTCACCCGACCCCTTCGGCAAAGGATAATATACCGGGCTACATAGCGCTCCTGCAACAAAAGCCGTCGACTTCCGGACGCCCAACATCCTCATCGTCCCACGAGTCGGTAGCACCCGGCTCATCCGATCTTCTCCTGGCTTGGGTTCCGGAATCAGCACTTGGAGACTCGGCCAGCATATACGCCAAGGTTGATCTCTCCGCTGGCGACTCGCCACCCAAACAGTCCTACCTCGTCCCTCCTCCGCCTACCGTCACGTCCCACAGCGGTTCGGTAGGCGGCTATTCCTTCGCTGTTCCCGTCAGCGCCGTTTATTCTCTCCTTGTGCGGCCACCGAGTATTGGATGGTGGCATGGCTCCATCATCATCAACTCCAGAGCTGGAGATAGCTTCCCCGCGCTATTCTTCCACGACAATGAGTGCCAGAGTACCATTTTACAAAAGAAGAAGCTGGCCAGGGATAACTTTGATCCGTTTGGCGAATCTGGACAGATGTTTTGGGGAGCAGACGAAGTCTTGCGATGGCTCAAGCGATATGTCAAGATTGAACGATCAGGTGCTGAGCCCAATATCTATCTTGTGGAGCCCAGCAAGGACGACCTAGAAGGGTTCGGCTCCAAGGCTGGCGGCGCGTCGAAGCAAATCACGCCGGGTGACAAGGCTGCGGGGAGCAGTCGTGACGCCCAAATGGATCCGTTTGTCAAATTTGTCAAGGAAACGGGCTGGAACATTATGAATCAGTTCAGCAAGGTCACGACGTTTACGAGGAGAGCGGCCCAGGACTTTGCCGAGAATAACAACCTGCCCCCGCAGGTGAGGAGACTGCTGAGGAACCCAGAGGTACAGACTCTCCAAGATGAGTTTGATAGTGCCAGGATTTACCTTGCCCGTTGGGCCATGGGTATTGCGGAGCAAAGCGAGCGGGATCGGCGTGGCCGCATTTGGACCGTTAAGGATGTCGTTGATCTGGAGGCCACGGATGTGGGGGAATTTGAGCTTCTCGAAGGAGCGAGTGCCTTGTCTCTAGAAGAGAGACGGAAACCAGTTACCATGGCCGAATGGGAGACGTTTTTCGACCCCGAAACCGGTCGGTTGTCCTTGACCGTGGACGAGGTAAAGGAGCGCATCTTCCATGGCGGCCTCGACGCCGAGGACGGTGTTCGCAAGGAAGCCTGGCTGTTCCTTCTAGGCGTATATGAGTGGTACGGAACCGCAGACGAACGAAAGGCGCAGATTGCCTCACTCCGGGACCAGTATTACCGGCTGAAGCACTCCTGGTGGGAGAGACTCGAGGGCGACGGGGGCGAAGGCGAAACAGGAGAATGGTGGCGGGAACAAAGGGGCAGAATTGGTACGCACAACGAAAGCCTCACAAAACTTCCGCATGCATTGCTGACACACCTGCAGAAAAGGACATCCACCGAACAGACCGCAATGTTCCCATCTTCCAGGGAGAAGATGCACCCCATCCTGACCCCAACTCCCCCTTTGCCGACGTTGGCACAAATGTTCACCTTGAGCAAATGAAGGAAATGCTCCTCACATACAACGAATACAACAAAGACCTGGGGTACGTCCAGGGAATGTCGGACCTGCTCTCCCCCATCTACGCCGTCATTCAAGACGATGCCATTGCATTCTGGGGCTTCCAGAAATTCATGGAGCGCATGGAGCGCAACTTTCTGCGGGACCAGTCCGGCATGCGCGGCCAGCTGCTCACGCTAGACCAGCTCGTCAACTTCATGGACCCCAAGTTATGGAACCACTTGCAGTCAGCAGACAGCACCAACTTCTTCTTCTTCTTCCGCATGATTCTGGTGTGGTACAAGCGTGAGTTTGCGTGGGTAGACATCCTGCGGCTGTGGGAGGGCTTGTGGACGGACTACCTGAGCGCCGAGTTTCACATATTCGTCGCGTTGGCCATTCTGGAGAAGCACAGGGATGTCATTATGGAGCATCTCAAGGCCTTTGATGAAGTTTTAAAATACGGTATGTATCTGCCTCCCCTTCCCGGGGGGAAAGGAAAATGCTGTAGCATACCGTAGCATACCTTACTAATACTTGCGGGGCAGTCAACGAGCTTTCCAACACCATGGATCTCGAATCAACACTCATCCGCGCAGAAGCTCTGTTCCGCAAATTCCAACGCCTAGTAGAAGCCGTGGACAAGAAACAGAATTTCCCTGGTCCCAGAGCAAGCTCCTCCTCTCAGGCGCCATCGCCACAGGCACAGTCACAGACACAGACACAGACACCACCCAAGGGCAAAGAAACAGAGACGCAGCAAAAGGTCATCTCGCCCGAACTGAGGAATCTATTAAATAGAAAAGTGGAGGTCCTGCCTCGCAAGACGGTTGCACAAAAGGGCGACGGCATGCCTGGGAAGTAATCATGACTTGCCAAGTGTAATTCTATCGTATAGCTTGATTAGCGGTTATTTGTTATCCTCGCACAGCATTTCGACTGAGATGAAGAAAATAATGCGAATTAGTAAAAATCAAAGGTCCCCAATGCAGCCCAGCAGCATTCTCGGCTTCCCCCTTCCATCATACACAACCATCACCTATACCCCCTCGGACCACTAGGCAAGCCCTGCCTGCCCCGTCCCTGGCCGCCGTGTCCTCCACCACTCTGCCCTCCATACGAACTCCCCGGCGCAAACCTGTCCTCGTAACTCGCACCCGGCGGCTGAAACTGGCCCCCCGCCTGCCCGGGGCTCTGCCTCCCCGCCCCCCAAAGCCTCTGCTTGAGCCTGTCCTGCGCGGAACCGCCTGCCCCTCCGCCGGCAGCGACCTGGCTCCCCACCGGCCGGGCGAACACGTCCTCCCTCGCCGCGGGCGCCTTGCCCTGCGGCGCCGAATCCCACAGGCTGCTCAAGCCTCCCGAAGCGCCGGCACCGCCGCTCTGCAGGCCGCCGTACCGCGCGCCGACCTGCGGCTGCACATAGAGCGGCTGCTGGACCGCGGGCGCGGGCGCGGGCGCCTTGGGGTCGGGCGGCAGCCAGGACGGCAGCGGCCGGCCCTTGTCGCCGTAGTAGTTGCGCAGCACGCGGCACACGTGCGTGTCGTCTTCGGTGTCGCCGTCGTTTTCGGACGCGAGGAGCGTCGACCGCAGCGACGAGATTTGCGATGTTGTCCTCGTGAGGATGTTGGAGTACCAGGATGTCATTTTTTTTCTTTTTTTTCTTTTTTTGGACGGGTCGGATGGGGTTGGATAGACGAGACTGGATGATGACCTTGGTGGGTATTTTTGGGGGCGGATGGTCTTGACGGATCAACGTGGACTTGTGTTTTTGAAAGATTCGCTTGCTGGACAAAAGAGGATGGGGAGGATGTAGAAAGGAAAAAGGTCCATGTTGCTTGTGTTGCAATGTAGCTTCTTGGTGGGGGTGTTACATGTACGGAGAAGTGGGGCCGACGTCGAGGCTTAATTTAGCATGTGCAGGTCCCCCCCGGAGTCCCGTAGTGAAACTGGCACTTTGGTTGTCAGAACAATGACATTGGCTTGTGTATTAGTGTTTGTTTGGCTGGTGTCCAGCCACCATGCAGCAAGGGAAAATACATGAGCTTGACGAAAATAAAAAACGCAACCAACCGACGCCGCAACGCCAGCAATGCTATAATCATCCCGGCAGCCGCAAGTTGGCTGTGACAAAAACACGCAATTTTTTGGTTCTTCCCCCCATTGTGCCCACCATCACACTTCTTCACCACGCCAGGTCGTTGGTGAGGGTCAGCTTCTCCTTCTCCTGCTTGGCTTTCTTGTTGTTCATCTTGACGACGCGGCCGCGCTTGCGCTTAGCCCCGACCTTGTCCTCCTCGGCCTCGCTATCATCGTCTTCCTCATCCTCGTCGTCGTCGTCCTCGCTCTGCAGCCAGTCCTCCAGCTCGTCCAGCTCGGCCTCGCTCTCGTCGACATCCGACACATACTGGACCTCCTTGTCGCCATCCTCTGCCTCGCTGTCCGCCTCCGAGTCGACGCCCTCATCCAGGTCCTCGTCCCGCTCGCCCTGGCCGTCCCTCTCCATGGCGTTGAGCACCTTCTTCCAGATATCCTCGCTGACATTGAGCGGCTGATCACCATACGCACCCTGTCGCAGACGCTCAACCAGCTCCCGCTCAATCGTGCGCTCCAGCTTGGCCGCGGCCTCGGCCTTGCGCTCCCTCGCCTCCTCGCGGTGCTTGATCTTGGGCGCCAGCTTGGGCACCAGCTTCTCCCCCAGGCGCTCCTCCTCGGCGGCGATCCTCCTCATGCGGATCTGCACCTGCGTCAGCCGCGTGAGGCGCTGCTTGCACTTGTGCACCAGGAACTTGGGCCAGTAGATGAGCCGCTCGTCAATCTGCTCCAGCGCCTTGGTGTAGTTGTTGGACAGCTTGACCTTCTCCCACATCTTGGACGGCAGGTGCGCGCGCTCGACTGTCTTCATGTACAGGTACAGCGTCTGCTTGGTCGGGTGCTGCCGCACCGTGGCGTACCGCGAATTGGCAAGCGGGCATGACTGTCGGTTGCAGAGACCGGTGACGTTGTATTCATTGCGGCAGAAATTTTGGTTCTTTTCCGTTCTGCTCAAGTCTATCAGCAACATGCTTCATTTCCGCCTCCCCTTTTATAGATTGGGCTGGGGGGGGAAGAAAAGAAAATTGAATTGGGCGATTGGCAGCCTCCCCTTCCCAACTCACTTTAATTTGAACGAGCAAAACTGCTGGTTGATGATTTGCCAAATAATCTCATCCGAGGCCATCTTGCCCCCAATGTCCGCGACAGCAAAGAAGGAAGAAGAAGAAAGAAAAGTCCTCAAGTCCGTCGAGAAAGGTTGTAAAGAAGGGGCGAAAAAAAGAGGTCCCCGCCGCCGATTTATTTTGTTCCTGCACCCAAGAAAGTTTGCTTCCAGGTTTTTTTTTGCCAGATACTGATAGGCCCAAGGCGCTCGAGCCAATCCACCATGTTTGCTCTGGCACGTCTCACCGCCTTCCCGCTTGGCCGCAGCCGGCCGTTGGTCCCAGGGACTTTTTTTCGGATGCGGAACAACGCGGCTCCGCAAAACCCATGCAAGCAAGTCGCTTCCCAGGCGACGACGTCCCGGAGCTACGAGCCGCATCCGCCAACCTCCACGACAACCTCCGACGTCACAAAACCACCACATTTTCAACGAGCCTTACGACTTTGTACTCCCCTCCCCCCTTCTTCTCTCCTCCGTCCATCATATTCTGCGATTAATACCCCCCCGCGGGGACCGACCTTCAGCCATGCCTACCGCCGGCCTCAAGACCATCATCTCCCTCTCCTTCGTGCTAGCCGTCGGCTTCCTGCTCGTCATCCTCTCGTGCGCCCTGTACCAGTCGTACTTCCCGCTCCTCGTGGTCGCCACATACGTTGTCGCCCCTCTGCCCAACTGGATTTGCAGCCGGTGCGCCAACCCCGATGACTTTGTGGAGAGCTCTGGCGCCGGCGTGCTCGACCTGGGACGGTTCCTCACGGGCTTCCTTGTTGTAATGGGAATGGGTACGTTGCCCCCCCTTCTTCTCCCTTTTCCCCCCCCGGCCTCTGCCACGGCCACACTGCTAATGGATACAGCTCTTCCTGTTGTTCTCGCCCACTCCGACCTCATCCGCGTCGAGGCCATGGTCATGTCGATAGTGGGCGGATTGTTGATCTACGGAACCATCATCAGCTTCAGCTTGTTCTTCCACGAGGAGCAGGAATTCTAAGTGGACCGGCTGTGGCATCTGCTTATTTTTTCTTTTATTATCAAGAAGGATAGTAGTGACTATAGGGTTTACAGAGGGCAGACAGGGAGGGGAGAAGGGGAATGAGGAGGATACGGTTTGGCGCACGTGTACAATGAATGGCTCTTTTGGCAACCTGGGAAAATTGCATTAAGCGAGGTCTATCTGTTGATTAGGTATAAGTAATGTCGCTGTATTGATGCCCAGTGTATGATCAAGCGGAGTGTCTTCTAATCGCCATGTGTTTCTGAGAACACAATCCTCAATGCCTACATCGCTCGTGCGATACCCGTCTATCCCATTCCTTGTTGAAATAGCCGTACAAAAACTCCGTGGTTATCCTCCCACCCCCCTTTTCTCCCTGTTGAAGTATCCCCCCCCCCCCTTTTTTTTTTCCTCGCGTCCAATCTATGCAACGTCTGAAAATGTGCCCAGCGGCCCGCACAGCTTTGTAAACATCTCTTCTCGTTCGCCCTCGGGCGTGCTGAGCGTTGTCACTGCACCGCCAGCACCGATCCGCCAGACCTCGCGAGGTTCAAGCTCACCATCCTGGGCGGGGGCCTGTTCGTCGTCCCAGCGAAACATGGTGCGGATCGTGACACTCCAGTCGCCTTTCCCTTGCACATCCAGATACCCAATGACGCCAGAGTAGACGCTGCGCTCGGTGGGCTCGATTGTCTGCAGGATTTCGCAGCTGCGCTTCTTGGGGGCGCCCGTCATGCTGCCCGGCGGCAAGCAGCTCGCCAAGACGTCCATGCCGGTAAAGGGGAACTCGCCTCGGGTTGGGTCCGTTCCCGCCTCGAGCTTCTCCGCGGGGAGCTGGCCGTTCACGGCCGTCACCATTTGGAAGACGCTGGCGTACTCCTCCACCCGCAGCAAGTCGGGCACGGTTACGCTTTGTGCACCGCACACGCCGTACAAATCGTGCCGTACGAGATCGACAATCATGAGATTCTCTGCCTCCTCCTTGGGTACGTGGAGAATCTCTTCGGCTTGTGCCAATGTTGATACTGCAGACGACTTGCGGACCGTCCCCTTCATCGGCCGCATGGAACAGAGGCCCTTGGGGTCGTGCATTAGGAATCGCTCTGGAGAGCTGCTGATGATGGTCGCCCCGCCGAGGCGAGTAAAAGAGCCGAAAGGTGCCGGTTGTCGCGCTCTCAGGGCACGGTAAATTTGCCACGGCGTTCCATGCTGACACGCCTCGTCGACTGGCGGCAGCTTACGGGATGATGACTGCTCCCTTGGTGCAGGCGATGTTCGCGTGTGGTGCGGCTGATCGTTGCCGCGTGGTCTGGTCATGGTTGTCTGCGCAGTGAGACAGAGCTCGTAGGATTCACCGTCTCTGATGTAGTCCTGGCATTTGCTGACATCGGACTCGTACCCATCTGAGTCCGGGACAGAAACATGTAAACGGCCCCCTCCCTTGCGTACATGGTCGAGCAGAGCTTCGTTGGAGCGGCGAGACTTGGCATCAGGGCCTCGCTCATAGCCAGGGTGCTGCCACGCATGGGAAGTCTCGATGGCTTGAACAACATCGTCTATCCACAAGCCGTCGCAGTCTTCTGAAGTGAGGGCTTGCACATAAGCAACGCCCGCTTGGTGATCAAGCACGACGCTTTTTGAGACCCATGCCATGCAAAGGTCAGGTCGATGGTGCCCGCGCGCCTTGGAAACGGACCCGGGACTCAAGGTACTCAGACCCATTTCATACGTAACAAAACCCATGAAACCGCCTTTGAATGTCGGCGTATGGTCATCTTCAGACACCTTTCTCCAGCGCCAATACTCCGACATGACATGCCAGGGGCTCCAGGGATCGACATCCTCTCCAAGGTAGATCCGCCGTGATTTTTCTGGTCGTCCAGACGCCGCGGGCTGCCGGAGAACCAGGTAGCTGTCGCCTACGTGATATTCCAGACGCAGGGCTTCATCGACACCCAGAGCAATAACGGAACTCCTGGCCAGAGGGTCACCATTGATAGTGCTCGACGAGTCTAGAATAATAGTATCTTTGTAGCCAAGACCAAGCACCTCTGCAATGTCCGCCGTATCCACACCTCCAGGTAGTTTTATTTGCCGACAAGCATATCCCGGCCGAATACCTCGTCGGGCCAGATCAGACTGCAAATCGTTCCACCACGGGCAAGCGGACAGCTTGCGTCCAGAATCCAACCCAGGCGGACTATGGTTGGATGGGTTCAAGCTGTCAACGTGGCCGACGCTGGGCTTCCTCCGGACCTCTCGTCTCGCCGCTTCATTCCACTTCAGGGCCTGGCGAAACCAGTTGCGTATCACACCCTTCGCAGCGGCGTCAGTACACACAGACTCGGGATGATACTGAACGCCCCATAACGGCCTTGTGGTGTGCCGAACAGCCATCAGAGTACGCTCTGGGTCGTGCCTGTTTTCGCCGTCGTAGTCTTCTAGTATCCACGCCAGGGGCTGCAGATCCGGAGCCTGTTGGGACGGCAGCCATCGCGCCGTCGGCCAATCCTGTTCCGGAACGTCGTCCTGTCCAATATCCGCGCACAGGCTGTGATACAAGGTCGCCTTGAACCGAGGCACCTTGTCAAAGATGTCGGTAGGCGGCACCTGGACATGGTCAATCTCCCGAACCATGCCGTGCAAACCCCTCCGAAGCCGTCGAATGTTACCACCGAAATGCTCCACCAGGCTTTGAAAACCCAGGCATATGCCAAGAACAGGCACGGATTGCTCCCTCGGAAGGTCCCAGAGAAGCTTGAAGGCGCCTACGTCGGCGTCATGAAGAGGCGATCCCGGCCCGGGTCCGCAGACGACGGCGTCAAAGTCGGAGAGTCGGTCCAGAAACTGCTGCCTGGTCCAATTGGGCGTGGAGTCGGAGTCGATGGTCCTGAGGTCCATGTGCAAGACATGGACGCTGACGTTGCTGCCGAGCGCATCCTTGACAAGGGAGACGATGTTGTTGGTGAAGGAGTCATAGGCGTCCAAGAACAAGATGCGACGCCCGGCGCCGCTGGTATCGACACCATGCGCCGGTAGTTCCTCCGCTGTCGGCGTGCTCGAGATGACGCCCATCGCACCTTTTGTGATGTCTGATGCGACAGCAGCGTCGTTTTGCTGCGGGTTGCAGCTGCCAATGGCAATGGCAATGGCAATGGCAATGGCAATGGCAATGGTGGCAGCCGATGCCGGAAACCAAAACAAAAAGTTGCTGTTACTGTTGCTCAGCGTTCCAGGTCTCTTCTTTTTGCGTTTTCAATGGGGGAACATTGGGAAACTTGAGATGTCCCTTCCCACTCGCAACTGGCAACTTGAAGAGTCCAGCCGATGGCAGTCTGCGCTGCACGGGCTGAATTGCTTGCGAAGTTTTGTTGGAGTGACACTCGCGGCACATTCCTACCATGGACTTTTGCCGCGCCAACCCGAAGAACTCTGGTGGCTTGTCCCGAGGAAAAACGCCCGCCCCACTTGGCACCCGGTGACAGCTGTCATGAATGAACATTTGAGCCCTTTGCCAATGTGCTCTCGGCTCGAGACTAGCCACGTGTCGAGCATCACTTTGTTTAATCAAGACTGCTGGCAGGACTGGAGGAACATGGACATAAACTAGAGATGCCTACAACAACAAAAACCCCCATGTGTTTTTAAGCATACCTAGGTAGTAACTCCGTATACGCTATACATTACAATCAAAACACCACCAAGACAACCTCCTCACTCAACCTGCCTCTCGACATCATTCCACCGCCCAATGCGCATGGGGTCCAAAACCCGCAGCTTTGCCAGCCACCCTCGCAAGTCCCCAGCCCTGCCGCGGCCTTGATCCAGTCGCCCCAGGGCCAGCGTATACTCCAGAAGCGACTCGTAAATCCACTTGATGTCGTCATAGTCCTCCAGCAGCTCCTTGATCTCGTCAATCTCACGGCCCAAGTAAGCAACCTTGTCGTCGGCAGTCAAGTCCGGCACAAAGGTGCCCCCAAAGCCGCCACGATTGACGATTTGCGACACCAAAAACTGGTGGTAATACCACAGACTCTGGTCCTCGGGCCCGACATTCAGCGCCTCCCTCACGAGTTGCAGCTCCTCGACGAGCATCGCAGCCCGCTGCTCGGCGCCGGCCCCCCGCTCTTCAAGCAGCCGCGATATCAGTTGGCTGCGGTTGTGCCAGGCGGAAAAGTTGGACAGGTCGCGGTGGATGATGCGCGTCGTGTACGAGAACTCCTCCTCGGCCATGCTCCGGCCCTGCAGCTCGGGGCTTTCCAGCCTGCCGACGACGAGCCGCCGGTAGCTCCAGGCGTGAAAGTTGCGCTGGTCCCTGTCCAGCATCTTGGACGTCAGGCCCAGCTCCGTCTCCCATATCTGGCGTGCGGCGGGCGCGGGCAGTCTGAGGATGGCCTGCGACAGCGTCCATTGCCGGAAGTTCCAGATCCAGTAGCACTTGGGGGACTGCATCAGGAGCGGAATGGTGAAGCTGAGTTCGGACTGCAGGACGCTGCCGTCCGACGACGCTTGCTGCTCGACGTCGTCCGGCGCGGAGTCGCGGGTGTCTGGCGGCTGGTGGGAAAGCAGGCTGGAGAGCAGGCAGCGACGGCGGATGTTCCATATCGTGTAGTACTCGGGGTTGATGCTGAGGAGCTTGCTGGTGAGCTGGAAGAGCTCCGGCGTGTAGGCTGCAGACGCCGCCTTGGCTCGTACCTCATCTTCCAGGGCGCGGTATTTTCGGATCTTTTCGAGGTCCTGTAACCGCTGCTCTTCGGTGCGCACTCGAAATGTGCGGGCTACGCCATGCTGTAACAATCGCCGGTCGGTGCGTTAGCCATGATGCTGCTCATGTTGTGCTGGGCGTGTGAGAAAAGAAGACTTAATCGGGGGTTCGGGGTTTCCTACGCTGGCCATGTCAGAAATGTCTTGATAATCTCAGAGACTCGGCTGCTGCAGATTTTGGAGCACGCCGTTGGTATTTGTAGTCGTCACGAGCTCCTACATTTACGACGTTGCTCATGCATGCCTGTGTGGTGCGGTTTGCAATTGGAGCTGACGAGGAACATTTCACGGCAAGGTGAAGTGATGACATTGTGGACAAACGTTTAGATGGCCCGTGCACCTTGTCTTTATTGTTCACAACCGCATCCCACCATGACCACAGGAAGCGCCTTCGTACTAGCAGCACATTTACTCAATAACCGCAAAACACTCTTCGAGGCAAACCGATGCGCCCCATTCCATACATAGCATTTCGAATCCCAAACTCTCATCTGCTACCCTACATCTATATGGCCAAATACGTCTACAAAAACAAACCCAGGCAAACCATCTACGCAGCATTAAAGTTATCATGCTTATATGCGGAACGCCACGGCTCCAACTGTGACACAGCGATACAACACGCCATGGACAACCAACGCCGACGGGCGTAAAAAAGAATTCTATATTGACCACACGCTGATGCATGTCTGTCTCGCCGTGTTGCAGTAGCTTTCGTGAATATGGCTCGTGGATATACAGAAATCGCTATGATGGCTTCTCTCATACAGATACAAAGGGGGCCTCTAGACGCACCCCGGACTCAACGTCATTTCCTATCCCTCACTCTCAAAATGCAAGGCTGTCGCGCATACCACACCCTCCTTTCCTTGACTCCCAGTGCGGCATCAATCAACTTTTGGGTATCTGATCGCCGGCGCTCCGACTCTCGGCCTTCCTTCAGCCCGTCGTCAAGCACTCGCGCCTCTTCCACAGATGCCGCCAATTCAAACTCGCCACGACAAAGCGCCGTCACGCCAATCACGAATTCTGTCGCTTGGTGCCCCTTGAGTTCGGGGAGCTGCTGCTGCAAAGCCCCGTTCCATGCAAACTTCCTGGTATAGTCGAGTGCCACGTTGAGTGGCCGGTGGCATAGCGCCGGCATCAACCTGATGAGCGGCAATATGGGCTTGGCTGCCCTGTTTGCGATTTGCACCCTCATCTGCATAAACTCATCCACGTACGCAATGTTGTCCGGCGCTCCGTCTATCGATATGGCAATGTCCACCTCGTCACACTTGATGGCTTCTATCATTCGGGGGGTTAGCCGAATATTGCGCAGTTCCACCACACCATTTCGTTTAGGCACCGACGTCGTCTGCCATGTCGCCTTTAGATTTTCAAGCAGCTTTTCCCGGTACCAAAAGGCCTCGCGGTTCGCGCGCTCCATGTCCGGCGAGATTTTGCTTGTGCTAACGACAAATTGTCTGTTGCGTGATGGATTGAGAGTCGGCACTGATTCGTGAGGATCCTCGAGGTATACTCTCTTTATTGGGATGACGATCCTGCTTGTCTTTCCGGGGAGGATGCTGTCCCCGACCATCATTCCATCTTCGCCTTCCAACTGGACCAACATTTGACTTGGCCATGCATTGCGCAGATCCACGGCTAGAAGGAAATACTTGTCTGGGGAAGCCGTCCTTTCATCGGCACCCACTCTCTTTAACAAGGCTGGTGGAACCCGTCCTTGCACAGGAACAGCATCGATACGAGAAAGCTCAACACTGGCATTCACTGTGACAGTCAAATCCAGCAATACTTGACGCGTGTAAAACTGTTCCGTCACCTCGTCCCGTGGGACACCAAGACATGTATAGTCCGCTTGAATTGCGGCGTGTGTCAAACCAGGCTTGCCCAGAATCTCAAACTCAAAAGTCGCCTCTCCACCCGGTGATATATATCGGTTTTGATTGTTTCGCGGGAGCCTTAAAGCCTGTCTCTTCATAAGGACCAACTCGTACTCGTAAAGCTCAGCCGGCGTAGCATCACGGTTCTCTAGCGCTGCCTGCAACGGACCCTGCGTAGAATCCTTGAATGAAAAGAGCAGAAAGTCCACAGGTGTAGTGGTAGATGTGTTCCGCAACGTTACAGTAAAAACTTGCTTTTCGCCTTCGAGGATCATGATTGATGACTGAGCTAGACTGGTCGACTTGACAACCACTAGAGGCTGAGGCTGTACGACATTTAGATTCAGAACCTTCGTTTCTGGTTTCACAGGCGCCGCTCCGCTGCTACTTTCTAGTGCAGGCGGACCCTTGGTTTTAATCTTTCCGGCCCGCGATGGCGTCCAATGCCTAGCAAAAATGGGGAATCTGCGTTCTCGACACCCGCGTATTTTGATCACAGCGCCCGTAATCTTGATGGAGCCGGAAGCCTTTGGACGGCCTTTCAGCCGTACGAGTTGCGTTCGATAGGGCCCTAAAATCACATTTTCTGGAACCGGTTCAAAGTCAACGCCGTCAGTGTCGAGTCGCATGCTTTCAATGTCCACTTCTACGTCGTATGTATTTTGCAGCGTGACTTTGAACGTGGCCAATTCGCCAGCTACTAGGTTCTCCGCGGCTACTTCGTCTGGTTCCTTCAAGAAAGGATTATAAATAAACGGATTGACGTCTTGCGAAGCTCTCGAGGTGTTCGCGCCGGGGAGCACACTCTTTGCATGAGGGATCGGCGTTCGCGCACTGGGCAGCGGCTCTAACGCGATGCCTCGAACGAGGAATTCATCCCAGTACTCGGCCGCAAGACCTTCCAGGCCAATTCGCTCCGTGAGAGCAGCTGTTCGCACTATATTCGTTACAAGGCGGACCTGTTCTTCTTTATGGATGTGTGGCGCCGCGTCTTCGCGCTTAGGACCAGGAGCGATTCCAGAGCCAGCCGTTCGCATAAGATCGCTGGAAAATTTTAGGACACCGTCGAAATCTGGGAGTGCCTCGGAAAAGTTGATGCATGCTCTGAGGATGTTTAGTTTGATTTCAGTGAATCCAAAGAACCGTGTCGATGACTGGATAAGAACCCTTGCAACAGTTGTATTGTCGGAATCGTCAGCTCTGTCCCGCTCCTTGCGCATGTCGAAGCCAACGACACCATAAGACCTGCATAATAGCTCCAAGAACGGCTCGATGCCATGCTCGATGTCGCCCTCGCCAAGATCCAATGCAACTCCCGCTGTGCTGGTTCTGTCACTACCTGGAACCAGGGAGACCAAACCTGCCGCAGGGTGAATACCTGCCTCGGCAGCACCACGAGTACGAGCCTCCACAAGACCGGCAATGAGGACCGATACCAGCTCACGAATCACCATGGCCTTTTTCCGGTGGTACCCTAATGCCCCAAGCACATTCGCAATACCGCTCAATATTGACGTTCTGTCAGCAGTTGTGAGAAGTTCCGTGCCAGACGACGGAAATGCTTTGAACAACATGTTCACAATTTGCTGTCTTGATGGTGTCACAGTAAACCGAGGAGAGGTTGTTAGAGTCTGGGTCGGCAGTTCACCCGTGACAATAGCGTTGAATGCCTTCTGATCCAACTTCCCGCCGCTAAAATGCATCGCTGACTGTAGTTTGCAAAATCGAACAGTGGTCTCAGCCAGAGGTAGGGGCGGCAGGTTTTCACTAGATATTCGAGAAAACAAACCCAAGATTCTATCGAGGAGCTCAGGAAGCAGATTCTGCAGATGGCGTATGTGCTTAGGCTGTGAATGATTGGCGCTGTCTGGTTCTGATTTCAGAACTTCCGACATGCTCGTAGACCTCTCGTGGTTCGGCAAGCAGACGGTTGGTACTTGGAACTCCAGTTTCGACCAGCCCAGGAGTACAAGGTTCATGATGATAAGCTCGAGAGCCTTTCCATGCCAAATATGGTCGTTTAATGAGCGAGCAGCTGTTGCGCCTTCGGAGAGTTCCCTGAGGGAGTCGCTCCATCTTCCTGCCAGCAAATACATGGACCCGATGAGCACGGACGTGCGTCCTTTGCCACGCAACCTCCATCGATCATTGGCACCACCAGGCCCAAACCCTTGTACAGACACTCGATCTCGACTGAGATCGCGTGAGCTGTTCACATCAGACCTCTGCGTCTTCTGATCCGGACTTGATGGTCCAGTGCTAGATCCACTCTGTCCACCGTCAGGACTCATGGGCGTGGCAGATAATCCACTCCGTGGAGGCGTTGACGGCCGTCCAGCCGCATTACTAGGTGATCTCGATGTTGTAGGCGGCATAGACAGTCTTGCCTGTGTCTTGTCCGCAACACTCGATGCCGAGCTAGACCGTGACAGTTGCTGGGGCAGCGAAAACTGTGAGTTTCGACGTGACAGTGACGCCAGGCTTCCGTCTCCATTGCCGCCCCATGCATTGCCATTCATGTTTTTCGCCGCATACAACCCTGGAGATTCAATCGTAGACATTGCTTCGAATGATTTCGCCAACGTCGTCATCTCCGCTAACACTAATGACGAGATATCACACATTACCGTCTTCATAGTCGTTCGCTTTCGCATGTCCTTGGGTGGAACAGACAGTATCCCTTCTGGCATATGAACGTTCACTCCCTCGGGAGAAATGTAATCAAAAATCACGACTTGGTGTACCAGAACCTTGGGAAAATTGTCTCTCAACTCCTCCAGTTCTTGATACAAGGCATGTACATTTCTCTCAACAGTTGTCGCTGCCCTACTTGCCGAATACCTCTTGCTAAACGTCTTGTCCTGAAGCTCCTCTCCGTCCGCTAGCGCAATAAGTACGAGTGGTTCGCGGTATAAATCAAATGGCGACAAGGCAAGGTGCGACACAGGAGGCACGTAAGTTATAAGATCGTATAGCATTGCGCCGTCGGGATATGCCAATGGAGAAAACATGTCTAACAGGTTAGCACCTGTTATCTCCAAATATGGAACACGACATCATAGAGGAAAAGAGGGCCAGCAAGTTACAAGATAAGGGGGGAGCAGGTATACTTCGATTTGGCCTCCCGTCGGCACTGATGTCCCGAAGGTGAACGACATATTCGGCCTGTAGTATCTCGACAAACTCGGCAAAACGCTGCGTCTTGATTTTCCCCAAGGGCAGCAAGAGCGCTCTTACCCTCGCAGGAGCGATGGGAAGCAACGGATCCGAGGACATCTCTTATATCCGTACTCTGTGCACCATTGTCAGGGATCGTCTGGCCGCAAGCGTTTGTTTGGTGGTCGAAGGGTCCAGATAATGTCGCAAGAGGGGTTATTATAGCTGGAGGTCTCGGCGCATGCTCCGTTCATCCAGTGCCGTTTGTTTATCAGCTCGTTTGGGCGCAAGACTGAAGGACTGGGCGTGGGGGAGCTTCGAGCGTGGCCGTGATATGGAGTTGAGCACGGGGTACGGATTACCTGAGCAAGCAACTGGGCAAGCGACACAAAAGACAAAGTCGAGTGGTCAACTGGTGCGGTGGGACCTGTAGCTCGAGGCGGTGGGGCGGGTTGAGTCGAAACGTTTCTTGGAGTACTACTCCGTACTCTGTACTTGATTATCTTGCCGGAAAGGTGAGCACCTACTCGTACCGAGAACCTGGGCACCTGCACTTGCCCAGCACAGACATTGAACCTGGGCTGCAGGCGAAAAGGCCCCGTGGACTCTTTGTTACAGCAAGCATTGTCAAGATCACCAGTTCGACAACCAGTCTGGCGATTAAAGTTCAAGTCAATTCATGTACAATGCATCAGACAATGCCATCCGGAAAACCAAGCAAACCAAACATCCACCTCCAATCTGCAAACTAAAAGGTAGAAATGCCAACCTATCAATGCTTAGTCACCTTCGTCCATCGAGCCACCGCATTGTTCTATTCTACCAGACCCAGGGTATCAATGGCTTTTGCTAACGTACTTAAGTATACACACAAGCACCATCCGTATCGCCTATCGTGCTATCATGAATCCGCCCCAGCGCCATCTCCGTGGCGTGGCAATCACAACGCGCCCACCCCTTTCTACATCAGCTCTTCCTCTTCCGCTTCCCTATCCCTCCACTTCAATGACCCGTTTGGTTGGACCCTCCCGCTTCTGGACTTTTGTCCCTGGGCTTTTTGCCTTTCTTCGCTTCTTCTGTAAGTTCACTTTCGAAAATATCAACAGCCAAACTAGAGTCCACAAAGTCTTCCATTTCCTCTGTGACAGTCTTGAGTTTCTCCTTGACAGCTATTGCAGCTTCTGACCCAACAATATGCCTCGATGGGGGGTTTTCGTGGCCACCGATAGCTGTAAGCGCATGAACGGTTTCGTTGACGAGTGCGTCCGCCGCCTGAGGCGTAAGCCTTGGATAGCGGTCAAAAATTCCGCCGCGACCAGGGTCTGGTTCCAACGACGTGCTGCCCGGAGTGGATGGTGTAGCCCCGGACTCCTCCAGGGGCTCTGGCACGGCCGTGTCGGGATCCGAATTCAGCACATTGCTGAGCATATCTCGTACGGTGGGCGCAGCGGGATACGCATCAACATAGGCCGGAAGCTGCGGCGCAAATGTGAGACGGCCAGTAAGTGATTGAATCTCCATATTCGGTTGCACAACCGTCACCTTGATGTTGAATGGTGCCACCTCGTAGGCCAGAGAGTCACAATATCCCTCGAAGCCCCATGTTGCAGCTGAAAACATGGACAAGCCGGGCGTTCCAAGGTGGCCGCAGGTACTTGTGAGTGCAATAATGTGCCCTGTATGTTGTTTCCTGAGCTGTGGCAGCGTGGCCTTGATGAAGTTCACCTGCGAGAAAAAGTTGCTTTCGAACTGTTGTCTGGTAAGGCTTTGCGTGTGTGGATTGGTGGAAAGCTCCTCGACCGTGGCCACAACGGCTACGCAATGATGGCTGGTTAGAGTACGCACTTTTTTGGTATTAGAAATTTGGATTGCACACATTGCACACCTTCAGATCTGCAACAAAGCAGAATGTCAATCCGTCCAAACACTGCGACAGCGTCGGTGACGGCAGAAATACACGAGCTCATATTCCCATCGCAGCGGATGCCTCGAATGCGGTCCTTCCATCCTTCGCGGTCTTTGCGACTGCTCTTGCACTCAGCAATGAGCTCCCGAAACTCGGCACTACGTTGCTCATGGTCGATTTCTTGCGGCGGTAAACACGCGACGACATAGTCGCCATGGGATAGCAATTGGCGGATGAGGCGAACGGCCAATGGCGACAGCGCCGCAGTCAGTAGCCATGTGCGCGGCGAGTTGTGCGTTGCTGCAGGTCGAGTCTCCTCGTCAGCCATGATATCAGATGCGGACAGTGCAAGCGAACATGTGGACTCCCGACAGCTATCCAACCAGCTCACACGTCGCAGCAGAAATTGTCTGTGGGTGGGCAATGACGCGCGGGGAGATGGTCAAATGTGAGTTATGAGTTTGAATTCGTAATGAAAACAACGTAAAGATAAAGAGGGAAAGACATTAAAAAAAAAGGGGAAATAGAAGTAAGCGAAACAGCTCAAGCAAGCGGAATTACGCCAAAGTCAATTGCCAGCTTTAGATGGCATTGAGTTGCAACTCTGCCGCGCTGCTATCATTGCGGGGAGACCTGGCCACTTAGGATGTCAGGCGGGTTTGTATGGAATTTGCGCCAAAGCCAGTTGGGCACATCATGGCCAGCAGCCAGTCTCAGCCTGTCCAGCCATTGATCAATAGGGGCGCTGAGTACAGACTAGCGCTTCAATCTTGTGGTTCTGTGGCTGAGGCCGAGTCACCAAGTGCCGAGGAATAAAGCGGCTCTGGCTCTGGTCAATGAATCGGCAATCAAGATATGATTCAAGCGCAGAAGGCATCAGTGACTAGGCTTCGGGAGCATAGCCATGCTTAAACTGAGGCGGAAAAGGAACGTACGAAATGAGGGTGGTGGTATATATGTCTGGTGTCGAGCGGAGCCGGGACCTGCAGCTGGAGAGGATGTGGACGTGGACGTGCTTGGTGTTGTCGTCGCCGTCGTGTGTGTGCTGGCTCCATGCCGCCGGGACTGGCCATGACCATGGGAGGCAGCGCCAGGCCGGTTGCTGTTGGTTGCCATTGCTCGTGTTTTCAATCTTGCCGTGAATGCTGGCCCGATTCGGCGATTCGTTGGCGGCGGGACGAGTGGAAGAGGATGCCGGGCATCCACATAGACGTGTTTTGAGTAGATGGCAAAACTCGATCACGACGCATTGAGTCGGCATTGCACTGCATATACTCCCCGGATAAGACGAAAGGGGAGCAGCAGAGCAACATGCCTGACAGACGGGGTGCATGGCGGTAATAAATAGCGGGAGGAAATGACGTGGAGGGAGGCAAGGAAGGCTTGGGGCATTTTCTCCGGGGAAAAGAGAGAGAGAGAGAGACACCAGACATGGGAGTCAGAGCCGCCCTCCTGAATGAATGGCAGGCATTAATGCGACTGGACACTGGGAAACGACCAGTTGACCATACTTGACTCTCTGATTAGAGATTGGTACCTGGGGGAACCAGGCGAGAGCTCCCAGCCAGGATTGAAGAGAACAGAAGGCCCTAGGCATGGGCCGACATTGATGTCCCCTCCCCTACTAACTTGGACCGTTTTTCCGTTCGACCGTTTGACCGTTTGGCCATTGACACTTTGACATTTTGACACTTCGACCGTCTGACCCTCTTGCCATTTTGCAAAATCCAAGCAGACCCAACCAAAGCAAGCGAAAGATCTTCGCTTCCGAGGGGAGCCAGAGCCCGAAGAAGTCGAGTTGACCAGCGCAAAGTCGACCGAGCGCATACAATACATGTACTCCGTACCTTCCCCCAAATGGCTCTGGGGGAAGGCGCACGGAGGTGCGGACGGGAACTGTGATAGGCAAGATAAGACGAGACGACAGGGAAGGAGCGACAGCTGCCGGCTGGCAAGCCGGCAAGTTGGCAACTGGCAACATGAAGCCGGCATGGGGTGGGACAAGTCGGCGTGATCAGTCGATATGTTGCGTGCCTCAAACATGAGCCCACGCATGTGAACCAGCTGCATTCTGTAGCCTTGAGTCCTTTTGCCATTGAACCTCAACCCCCCCGGTCAGTCCTCGACTTTGTCTTCTTAGCCACACGCGGATCTGTGGCTTCTTCAGTTCTCAGACTCTCGTACAGATGTCCTGCATTGTCTAACGGCATACGCAGTCATCAATCCAATTGCTAGGTCCCTCCTCTCATCTTGGCATACGTCCAGCGACGTGCGCCTGGGTTGAATCAAACGACTTCAGACCACTTCCCCCTTAGTGCTATCCCAGGAACAAGTGGCTCGTTACGTGTCTCCTCGGCTTTCCATAGACCAGCTTTCTTGATACTGCCAGCAAAGTATATGCGTGCTGACATGCTTTTAGCTTCTACCTCCCCTTCTCATCAAAAGTGCAACCCCTCTATCTCTAGATTCTCCTCTCGTCGGTGCCTTCATCGTCCACACAAGATCTGTCAATATCCCCTTGTGTGTGATTGTGTGACACCTGCCGGATGTGAGCCGAAAGTTTCATACCCACCGACTAAATCACCCAAGTCGTGGGGCCGTCACATCACTTCCCGACCAGCCAGTGTCGCAATCACTTCTGCCGCAAGGGTACGGCTACTGAGCGGAAAGACGACTGTCAAACACGGCAAATTCGGATCTTCCCATTTAAGAAAGGGGACAAGAGGTTGAATGCTGTTACGATGAAATATGTACTTGATTTGCACCGTGGCTCATGGCTGGTCGGCAGCAATGCATATCCGTTTTTGTCTAGTGTCACCCTGAGCGTTAGGGCTGCCATTGGTAGTCAGCCCTGCTACCAGGCACGTCTAGTCTTCTAGACGGATGCTAGGCCCATGCCTAGCTGGTGTGCAGGCCTCTTCAATGTCCCATTCTCCTGACTCGGGCGTGACTCCCCAGTGAAACAGCCCTCAATCGGCTGGTTGCGATATTCTAGGTAGTCAAGCACGGGGATTCTTGGGCTTGTTCGGGCTTACGGCTCGACATCCAGGTCTCCCACAACGATGGTAGGGGACTGAACCAGTTCATGACGTATGCGGTCGTTGCTAGCCGAAATTCGAGGTTCTTGGACAAACGGCCAGAGTCGAAGCTTGCAAGACAACATTTGTTCATCTTATCCAATCGATGTACTCCGTACCAACACAATATCCTTTCTACCAGGGGCTTGATGATACCAGACTCGTCGTTGCGAGGCAGTGGATCCATCCCGCATCAAGACCAGAATGGCTACTGGATTTGCCTGTCGCTGCCAGGCGGCCCAGGCCTATCAGTTTACATGCATGCATCTTCCCACCACAGCCCTTCTCCAGCACTTTTCACCGCCCTCAGCTTACAGCTGGCCCGGACAAGTCATTTCGGTGTCATTGCGGACATAGCAAAGCCACTTCACCCAGCTGCTCAGGTTCATCGACGGCGTGATGTTGTGAAGACAGTGAAATGAGTACACGATATTCTGGGCTGTGAATAAATTTGGCGAACATGCCCCATGCATGCCGCGATATATTCCTCGTTCTGGTATCTGGGTCAACTTAACCGTGTAGTGCAGGTTCACTAGCAGACACTGGAAAGACCATTTAACCCTGAAACTCGAATGAACACGGGCCTATGTGATGTCCCTCAAAGGACAGCCAACCGTCTTCCGCTAAGGCTTGTTTAGCTTTCAACTTGCCAAAAAACCAGGTTGCACTCCAGCTGCATTATAGCAAGTCAATAACTCAACAACCCATCGATTCATAATATGTTACTCAGGTAGGCCCTACCAGTTCAGTCACCCAGCGCGACAAAATATCAAAGATTTGGATTCACTATGCACACGCCACTTCGGTAAAATCTTAAACGCTCCCACACAGTTACTCAGTCTTATGTCTTCGTGGCTCGATCTTCGTGCACGCTGACAGGTCGTCCGGTTTCCGGCTCTGCGTCTAGCTGCTTGACGGTCTCATTCATGCCAAAGAGCTCATCCATTTTCTCCAGGCTGAGACCTTTAGTCTCAGGGACAAAGAAGAACACAAATAACCCCATGAGAATATCGAAACTACCAAACATGAAAAACATGCCCTGCGACATAATGCATTAGCCTGAATTTGGTCCAGCCGTAACTCATCGTATTTATTTTCACTTACATAACCCTTGTAGCCCATGGTGTTTTGCATGGTAAGGACGGCTATTAGAATATGTCAGTATCCGTTCATCTAGGAATACTCAAAGAAAACATACTTCGAGCCATGACAAAATTGAAGAGCCACTGGGTACCAGCACCAATGGCGACGTTTGCGGCACGTAATCTCGCGGAAGGGATCTCACTGACCAGGATCCAGCAAGCCGGCCCCCAGCCAAACTGAAAGATGCTGTGTCTGATGTCAGTTTACGCAACACCTGGAGCTGAATGGTCATTTACATACGCTGCCCAGAGGTAAATGCAAGCCATAGCGACATATCCAAACGCAGTGACCTTTGAGACATTAGTTCCGCCAATGGGCAGGACGAGACTGAACACAACTTACGGGCTCTCCGGTAACAGGAGGCTGCACGCGCCCATATATACCAATGATGAACAACACGATAACCAACATTGGGCTGGTATACAACAAGCTCTTCCGTCGGCCTAATGAGTCCGCAACGAAGAGTAGGAATAAACAAACGGCTATAGTCTTCACGATGCCGTAAACACCGGTTGCAAAGAGCGACGAATCAGTCCCATTCATTCCAAGATTCGTAAAAATCTGAGGGGCGTAATAATTCTGACAGGAATTAGAATCATGCACTAGCGCAAAAATCACGGATCAAGGGAAGTGTTCTTTCGACATACAATGGCATTCACACCGGTGAGCTGCTGGCATATCATAAGGAGAATGGAGATCACAGCGCGCCGTCGGTTGGCAGGGACGAGCCACATCTCTTTCATCAAACTCTTAAAGGTGGCATCGCCCATCAAACGGCGCTCATAATCGAGTTGATCCACCATTTCTTGAATCTCCCCGGAGACGTATTCCGAGTCGGCGGGAAGCCTGCAGACCGTTAGAAATCACCAAATCTATGGAAGATGCCGGGAAGAACGGTACCCTCGCAGTCTGACCAAAATTTGGGAAGTCTCTTCCCACTTGTCTTTTCGAGCTGTCCATCGAGGGCTTCAAACAGGTTAGCGGGTTTGCAGATGGATAGCATTCTGGGTCGACGAACCTCTCTGGAGAAAAAAGCATGCCGGTAATCAGAAAACTAGTTGCAGTCAGCGTGATATCTTGGTGATGTTCATGAGGGGAAGAAAGCTTACAATGCGGGTAGGGCTTGCAGGGCCAAGGGGACAATGAAGACTGCTGGTGCCGACACATGCAGCAGGCAGCCATAGTTGACCCAGAAGGCAATCATGATGCCAAGGACGATGAAGAGTTGGTAAAAGGCTGCCAGTTTCAGGTTGGCCGACAGAGTCTTTAGACCGGACGAAGCAACGGAGACAACATACCAGTCAACCCACCACGAATTGCTCGAGGAACACATTCAGATACATACAGCGGGGTCAAGGTCGACGCAGCACCAACACCGAGCCCCGCGATGAATCTTCCGACGTACATAACTGCCAAGGTGCCATCTATGGCAGATGCAGCCTGGAAGACGACTCCAATGACGGTGATGACACCAGCTCCAATGAGACTCCAGCGGCGACCAAACCTGTCGGCGAACCAGAACGTCACAAGACAAGCTGCAAAGCAACCGGCCTGCAGCGTTGAAACGATATTTTGGTCCAAATTGGACTTGTCTGTTTTCGATCTGTGCAGGTACCCAAACCTTTCGCTTGTCTGGTCCATGGCCAGAACGCCACCGATGGCACCGGTATCCCAACCAAAGAGCATGCCGCCAAAGCAGGCAGAGCATACGAGAGCCAGGACTTTGGCATTGTAAATTTGGTCGGGATCAGTGCGCATCGCATCATTGCGCACGATCCCCCGTAGGATCTTTGCGAAGACCATGGTGGAAGAGACTACTGCCGCAGGAACAACCCCTCTGGTCTTTGCTGCTGAGGCGTTGGTTGTATGGCAATGAGGGAGCAGCCAACAGCCGACGTCAAAACTTTAATGCTGACGATGCTCCCGTCATGAAGCACGGCTCCGGACCCTGCAAATCGAAGGATGGACTCGGTTCGCGCGGCGTACTTTGACTCTGTAACGAGTGATAGTGAGGCTGGAAAAGAGCAACACGCAACCAAAAAGGACAGTCGGATGCTTGATGTAAGTATGTTGCAGAGACTCGCAAGATCAACGGGCGGGATTGATTGGAGGAAGAGATAATGGGCGATGGGGGTTGCGCCACGCGAGTCGGGAGAATGGACGATGGAGCTACCCTGGTAAAAGTCATCCGAGGGGAACGCTCCAAAAAGGTGTAGTCTGGGGTCCAATTCGGCGAAATATGGACGATGTTCTCAATGTGTCATTTGTGGCATTATAGGGCAAGCCACTTGCTTACCACCCGGATTCTAGTCTGGTTCATCCCAGGAGACTAGCGATCATCTAACAGCTTATCGCCGCAAGTCACACTGCACTTTGACGGCATGCATCTTCTCGTTTCCATTGACAAAACGCGGTGGAGGGGCTTTGTACGAAATCTCGAAATGCACTGAGAAAGGCCGAGGTTACAAGCACCATTGGACGACTAGCAACACCACTTCAATCACCACCATCAGCCAACATCAGTGAAAGGCAGATGAATTCATGATTGGTACCTGTATCCTTGGGCTTGCAAGCCGTCGGCCCGATTGCCGCACCAAAAACAAGTCGCCAGAGAACAACCTTCTAGGCTAAGCCGTGACGAGCCATGGCTCGGAGCCAAATGTCACCGGACAGGGCATGGGATGCCGCGTTATGGTGATCTTTCGTCCCATGCTACTTGAACGATTTTGGCGAGGAGAGAAGAAATTCATTTTGGATTGACAATTTCCCATTCGCCTTGTTAGCAACCACATCGAAGCTCTGGTCCCTGCCACAATTATTACTGTTCCGTCAATCAACATTTCATCTCCAGGCAGTATGCGGAGTATCAACCACCCAGACACACCGCGGACGGGCATCATTGCATTCATGTCAAAGCGCCCGCCATTGTTGAACGCTCAGTGACGGAAGATATCAATCCACAAATGAAAGGTGGGCATTAATTTTTGGCTGTCTCTGCACCATTAGCCGGCCTAGTCGCAACCAAACAACCACCCGCCATGGCCATGGTGCCACCAGCGGGGAGGGCTGGGATTGCTAATAGCCGTCGGGACACAGCCACCACTGCCGGGGTTTAAATCCTGGGGAGCGTGGGGAGCGTGGGGAGGACGAGATGTTTTCTTCAAGTTGTGGGGGTGGCTGTTGCTTATCTCCACCTCTGGGACCTAAACATATACGAATGAATTGCCTTTTGTGTGACGACTATCGGGTTGGGAAGCACAAGATTGCAGTATCCCACTGCACAGGTTTGTGGCTGACGACTGGCTCGCGATAAGTTCACCGAGTGGACTGCGTATTTCGTCACACCTCTAATTATGTGTTCAGGTCCCCCGATATTAATAATATGATGCGCACTAACTCTTAGACCTTTCTACACCTTGCCCTTGCTCATCTCGACCGACAACCACCGAGGAATATTTGGTGGCGTCTGCCAGCCGTCGAGATATGTCATCTTGGACACTCCATCTTGGCCGGGCTTGGCGTATATGGCAGATACGTACCACGCCGTCTGTCCCTTTTCAATGGAGTCCTGCAGAGTCGGTATCGTTGTGCGACTATCGACAAGATTTGAATTAGGATCCGCATTGACCAGCATGGCCCGTCTACTACCCATTGGTTCCAAAGCCTTGATACCAACCGCTCCCTTGGTAGCATGTACGGCAAATGACCCGTCTTCACCGTCAGCCCAACCGTCGGGCGTATTCGTGTCATAGTTACCGATGATTTTAGGCATTGTGCCCTCGCACTGTTCCTGGTCATACAACTCCAAATAGCGGCTATTGACCGAGTTAACGTTGCAGATGGCGAACGATCCATCGGCAGTCATCAATTGCCGTCCCGTCTGTATGCAGTGGACCCTCAGGTGCCAGTTGGGGGTCTTTGGGGTAGATGATACCAGGGTAGTCGTGACTGTGACATCGCTGAATGGTTTCCAGCGCGACACGAGGACTGGCTGGTCGTCACGGTATTCAATGCCCGCGTACTCGGAAACTCGCCTCGTCTTCCAGTACTCACCTCCATCATCGGAGAGACCAAGCTGTGATGCCAAGGCGTACTGTTCAAGCGAGAACAGCCCGGAAGGAACCGAAAACCCAAATGCGCTACTGTAGGCAAATGCGCCATACTTGGCGTGCGTGGCCTTCATGGGATAGCCACATGCCTGTCCGGACGACAAAAGCATGCAGTGACCCCCTAGGCGGCTGTGGAAAATAAAGAAAAGAACATAGACGTTAGAAGCCTAGTATTGAAACTTTGATTGGCGGCATATTTTTGGCTCACCTCATGATATGTCCGGGGTGCGGCAGCTCTTTAACACTAGGGATCGTGTGGCTAACAAGCTCTTCCTCAGACGTCCAGAACGGATGGCTTTCGGGCACAGCCAGACAGATGAAGGCCAAGCACGCCCAGTACTATACATGTTAGGCTTACGAAACGCGAAACCCCGAGGCACGCACGCCGCCGACGGGATTGATTAGAACTCACCGGGCTCGCCGGGCTGTTGTAGTTTTCGGTTAACTGTGTTCCGTAAGTACATGCCGTGAACCCTTTACAGACGAAAACCGTTCTTCTTGGTTTCTCACTTACATACATGTTGGGGTATGAATACCCCAGTGACAGGGTGCCACTTGACGTCCACATTTCGGTCTGTGTCTGCCACCAACGCAGATTGCGTAGGACAATGCCCTTTACCATCCCCCACGTCAAAGGCGCCGGGAGTTCAACATGTGCATATGCCAGGGCGCCCCAGAACGACACCATGGCGAAACGATATCCCACGCTCCTCCCAAAGGGTATGGCCCTGCCTTGATCGTCATAGTAGTGCACGAGATCAAGAGCCGCCATCTTGGCTCGTTGTCTGAACTCGGCTGCTCGGTCCGGGTCCTCATCTCCAGCTAGTTGTGCGTACAAGAGCTGCAGGAACTGGATGGCGAAGCTGGACGAGTAATAGTCCATCTCTGGAACACAATAGAGTGGTTATTTTATTTCTGAAATATTCTTCTTCTTTCTCAAGAAGGAGTGATTTACTCACGATGAATGCCCTCAGGCCCATCATTCGACCAGCCGTCACCGCGGTAAAACGTCTCGAGGTGGCTGATATCCCGGGCCAGTCTGTTCTGGGAAAATCTCGCGCCACATTTCTTGAGGCCGAGGTTTGCAAAAACGCGGAACCAAAGCCAATTCGTATTGGGCATGCTACTTCCGTCAGCCGATGCGGTCCAAGACGAGCAGCGCAACACACATTTTCTCATTGATCGAGTTCCCAAGCCACGCCTCAATGTTGCTTTGCTCTCGCGTGTTGAACTTGTCCCAGATACCAGGTATAACCGCCAGGGCAAATCCTGACACTACTCAGTGAAGAGTTCTTACATGTGATATTGATAAAGAGCGAAAAGGGCGGGGCGGAACAAAGCTCACCTAGAGGGCACATTTCAACCATTCGTTGATCATTATCCCTTGGGTACCCCCAGAATTCAGGACTGTCGGGATCTGTACCAGCCTTGATGCCCTGGATCCACCAGTCTTTCCCTCTGTATTCGCCGTCTCCCGCGAGCAGGGCCGCCAGGCCCCAGAGCGGTCTACATATTCCTTCAACTTCACAGGCAGTTTGGTCGAAGCGAACGGCGGTTCCGCCGGGGCATCTTACTCTTGCTTTTGCGGGTGAGAAGAACGGCTCCAGGGGGTCGAGCACAGTTTGCAAGAGCTCTTGAATGGATGCTCGGTCGTGGATGCGGACCTTGCTGAAGGGGTGGGCATTGTTGTATCCTAGGTTGAGTGACATTGTGGTGATGCGTAATGAAATTGTGTATGCGAGGAAATGAAGCAGTAGCGCAGATTGTACATTTTGGGCGTGGAGGGTGTGGTGCATTTAAGAACCGCCGCCATCGGATTGATTGTGCTTGGAGCTGTGGATGCTGGGTGTTGAGGCTGAATTGGATGTGAAGTTCAGTTCGAGGTAACATGGTGGGGTCCAGCTCGCGATAAGTATGACCGAGCAGGACCGAGCAGAAGTTCTCCAGGGCGAATATTGATGTCGTATTCGCAGCAGGCCAAGGTCGAGTTTTCAGAGACATGGGAATTGATGCAGAGCTGCGGCCAGTCCCTACCAAGTACAGATACAGGGTCTGTCTAGATGTAGTCGGTTCGGACGAGGCCGATGTGTCGCCGATTCACGCACATCAAAACGGCCCTACCCTGCATTGACCTACGTCAACGCCCAGCTCGCCCATCACTCCTCTTCCAGACCACCTCTGCTCTTCCCGTCACGCCTTCTCAGCATACACGCCTGGGCATCATCACCATGGCTCGGCGGAAAAAGGCCGCGCCTAAACGCAAGTCAAAATGGACCCCAGACAACATCCTCACCGACCCAAAGTCGCCGCTGGCATCTGCGGACCTTCGAGCATGTCTCACCCCATCCATCCCTCTGTGCAGATTTTCCCCGAAATGGCTAACACTTGGTCACTGCAGAGCGTGCTCGCGAACCCACTGGCGTGGACGTCGCTGAGCATCAAAGAGAGACAGGAAGTCCTCTCGTTGTTTCCGGATATGGCGCACACGCTGGACGCGGACACTGATGACGCCCGGCCGAATTTCGAGACTCTAATGAATGACGATTCCTTCCGGTACGACTGTGCGGCGTATGTCGACAACCTGGCGATGGGGAGACACGATGCAGTTTGGTTGGAGGATGCGTGGAGCGCGCACAATAGGAGGAAGGCGGGTGAGTTTGACGGGTGGCTAAGGGACAAGTTTGTTGAGGATTGGGCCGTTGAGCCCCCTGATGATTCAAAGGCCACGGCGAGGCCGGAGGAGAGAAGGGTAGAAGATGGCCGAGGCGAGGCAGCGGATCGTCAGAAAAAGGGTGACGACGAAACGGAGTCTACATTGGAGGGTTGCCAGCCCCAGGACGAGGCGGATAATGGCGATTCGAACCACTCCATGGGTGCGGACTCGCATGGCATGGCCATCCTGTGATGCTTGCTCCAGCTGCGACTTTTGGTGGAATTGATGGTGGTGGGGCCGTAGGTGAGGCAGGTGGGGCCCATTTTGGCATTTTGGCGTTTTAACCTTCATCAAACATCCAAGACGCATCGCTTCTGCTTCTCACTGCACCACACATTTCGGACGGCCTTGGCGTGTGCCGCTGCGTCTGGTGTTGGCAAACATGGCCGCCGAAAGCAGCGTGCATAATCGGTCGCACAGCCTGCTGCTGCTGCAGAAGCTGCTCAACCTCCGCGACTCGGCGAGTCCTCTCACTCTTGTCCACGATGGTCTTGAACAGCCGGCGCAACCTGTGCTTGATGAGTTTACTACCCGCGCAAAGGTACGCCGCATGCACCTCGTAGACGTCCAGAGAATACCAACGCAGTCCAGATTTCCAAAACAAAAGTCATACTGCTCTCTTTTGCCACGGTCAAGAAGCCGCAGACTGTCGACGCCATGGTCAAGGCCGCCGGCAGGGATTTACGACTCGTAGCCAAGGAACTGGCTGCGCAATATCCCGCCTTTGACCCGACGCAGCCAAGAGAAAAGCTGTCCCAAAGTAGGCAAAACTATAATGAACATTGTCGGGCGTCGGGGCAAAATCGTGGGGGACTGACACCAAAAGCAGGGGCCATTGTTCTCATCGACTCACTCAACAGCCTCGCCTCCACAGCCCCCAGCTCCCTCTCTCACTTTCTCTCGAGCATTCTCACACCAGCAGTATCAATCGTGTCCGTATACCACACCGACGTGCCCATCCTCGTGCCCCCGTCGTTCAACGAGTACGAACCCCACCCCTTCACCATCCTGAACCACCTCGCCACCGCCATCCTCCGCCTCTCCAGCCTGCCCCAAGAAATCGACAGACAAAAGGCCCGCAACCGCGCCGTCCAGGAACCCGAATGGGGCCTCAAGGAAGAGCGCGAAGGCGTCATTATCGGCCTCAAGCCAAGGACCCCAGATCAGGACAGAGGCGTCGTTATCGACATGGAGCTGCGACGCAAGAGCGGGAGGACAGTGACGGAAAAGTTCATCCTGCAGCGTCACATGCTGGCGGCGGGCAAGTCGGGCACGGGCAGAATCGCGCTGTTGACGGACCATGCCATGTTTAGCCCGGCAGAGCCGGATCGCGCCGACGAGGAGGAGCCGGAGAGCACCTTTAGCCTGGGGCTGACGGAGAAGCAGAGGAGGGACAGGGAGGGCATTGTGCTGCCGTACTTTGATGCGCAGACGGATATTGGCGCTGGTGAGGGGGGCAGGATATTGTACGAGATGGGGAGGGAGGACGACTTTGACGACGAGGAGGACGAGATTTAGACTAGCACATGTGGAAACTGTAATTAGCACTTTCAAAATGGCTGCGCACGGCTGGAACTTTTTTTTGCATTTCCCGCCGTTTCTTCTCAGAATCACCAAGGAACCGTCTTGGAACTTGTAAAATGCTGCGACAAAAGGGGTATTCATTTCATGGTCTCTATACGACCTTCCATTCCATACTTGGTACCGGCAGCGCGCGTGTCAAAAGTACCACAGCCCGATCAGACGTTGGAATGGAAACCGTGGTGATAGGTCTTGACAGGTGCTGTTGTTTTATGACAACCACGAAGCGGGCGCATGAGCTGCCCTCTTCATTTCTGTCCACGTACAGCCCGTAGGCTACACGGTATTTACACTGTTGCCCTTTTGGGCAAGATGCTTAGCCATCCACTCTGGATTTAGCAACTTTGCACATATTTTGGAATATTTTGTCAATTCGGTAATCTAATCGGGGTAATTGGCCAGATGTAGCCTGCAAGAAATTTAACCAAGAAAACCCAAACCATGTACTGTCACAACGGTCAGCGGTCCTTGGCCGAATTGAATCCACCATGTCCAGCTTGTAATTGTGCCCTGTTGACTCTCCCCGTGGCGCCGACATGTAGTGATGATGTCTCCCCGCTCGTTTTTGACACGGGCAACTCATTATCCGGGCCGGAACTCGGAGCAACCGTCTGATTCATAGAGAATTCCTTGCCATCAATAAGCTTTCATCCTGGCCACTCCCCTGTTTTGGGGCCCTTTTGATACCCTCTGCTATTGGGATCACTGGGGTCGACTTGACTCTTTGAAGTGCTCAGAGCCTCGCCGTTGCCGTTTTAGATAGCGCCGCCCTTTTCGTAAAGTCCCCAAGGACCGACTGGGCGAGTTGCCGGCTTTGCCGTGGTGGCCAGCTTGTTTGTCTTGGCGCGGTCGATGACAGTACGGAGGATCGGGGGGCATGGGACTCGGGTTTTGCTGGTTTGCGGACCGGCTTGGGGCCGGGGAGGTGTTGTGTGGCCGGTGGCCGGGGGAGGTTGCCTTGGCTCCGCCCGGGCGAGATGGTCCGGCCGTGCCGCGACGAGATGGCCTGGGAGGTGGTGGTCGAGGGCGTGAAGACATGATATGACACACGGGTGCTCACCCGAACTAGCCATACAGAGTTTAGCGGTCAGGGTAAACGGTTAATTTAGGGGACTGAAAGCGGAGCTATTATCGGATGAGTATAGCGACCTATCATCTTTTTATGCACCGCCACGTGGTGGTCTAGGAGGCGGCGACATGAGCCCTAATTCGTACTTGTATCTGGCGTTATTTGCACATGTCGTTTATTAGGAGTCCTTGTACTGAATCATCTTCTCTTTACTAGTACGGTATAAAGCCTCGACACTCTCACAGGTGACAGGACACACGAATAAGTATACTCGCCGAGTTGTATTCTATTTGACTCTCCAATAAACGCTGTTACGTGGAGGTCGGAAATGCCGTTTTGTATCGCGTTTTGGGGCCGCCGGCCTGCCATGCTAGCCGACCAGACCCGTTGTTTACCTACGTTATCTTATGCACTCAAATTAGTTGGGACACAGATTTGTTTCAGCTTGATTCCGGGGATGACGCAAGCCCCCACTGTTTCGACAACCGAGCCAGTGAAGTATCGTCTGGGACGGAGTTGAAAAGTCAAAGTGAAAGTGCACATCCCCCGACCATGTCTCGTCTACCTGACCTGACTCGACCATTGGAACTGACCTGACCTGATTATTGCTAATACCATTTTGGGTGATGTTACAGTGGAGTTATAGTGGAAGTTCCTTGAAAGTTGGTGGTCAAGGCTAGTCAAGTTGTGTATTAGGGTTAAGGTTATAGATGAATTAAATTAATCAATAATTAAATTGAGTAAATTGCAATAATCGGATCAAGTCAGTTGAGCGAGGAATAGTCGGGTGGTATATATTCTTGGTTAAAATATTCATGTTCCTCCCTGCGCGATGGAGCTCAACTTGCGTCGGATCACCTCCTGGGATAAGCTATACTACAGTGTCTGTTTAGCCAGTCTACATCTATCTAGGTAGTTAATATCCTTCTAGTAAAGATTACCATCACACTACTCCACTCCAACTACACGTATGTATTCTAGAGTTGGATTGCCAACTCTGCCGCGAAATCTTGACAGTGAACCAGTAATTCATCGTACAGTCAATCAGGGTAGTGCCGAGACGAACCGTGATAGCAGAGTCATGGCAGGGGGGCAGGGGCTGCGGAGCCTTCGGAAGATGGACATGGATGCTTGGGAGAAACGTCGATACTCGGCTTAGTGGGAGGCAATACACGTACGTATTTGATGACGCCAAAGTCACTCAGTCAGTAAAGGCTGGTCACATACTCATTGCCGCAGACTGCATCTATTTGCACTTTTTACCATAGTTGGCTCCATGTGCAGACTTTGCGTGGTTGGTGCTACGGCCATGATTAGCCCATGATATAGGAAAGGCTCTATTTGCGCCCAAGCCGACGAAGATGCATCCAACTATTATAACGAGGACTTTATCATTTCCCTATTCACGCCGTATTATATACATCGCATCTATAGTATCGTTCTTGCTGGCAGGGCTTGCACTTTTAAGACAAGATAAAGCTTCGTTTTATCGCAGATTAAGTATCTGGAAGGGCACATCAACAACACCGTCACACTCCGGTAAGCAGCTTGGCATTCCTCGGATTCATTCTCAGTACCATGTTGAGACAAAGACGACCCCTGGCGTGTATGCCGCCGTTGAAATTGCTAACATTGCTCATATGCCCAAAGCTATTATCCTAAACGCTACTACAATCTCGTCCTACACGGACGCAATATTCGACACCAGGCCAACAACACTTCGTCGCCTCGAATGCCCTGCACTGAATGCCACTCGATATCAGTCGCTAAGGGTAGCCGGCTTTGCCAGCAACAAAATCGAATACGTGTTCCCGCTCAATCTGCGACAGAATCTGCCCGTGCTTCCGACCCTTCTTGGTGCTATAGTAGAAGCCATCCGATTTCTAGGCCCCAAAAATTGTGTCCTGTCCATTGTCGAGGGCAATTCGCCCGACGGCACCTTCGAAGTGGTTGAAGCTTTACGGCCCGGCCTCGAAGATCTTGGCGTCACCTACTTCTACCAGACGACGGCGCTGAATCCATCCAACGGTGATCGCATTGAGAAGCTCTCAGCCCTCCGGAACGCGGCTCTCCAACCAATCTTTGACAACCCCGGCATGGTGTCTCCATCATCCACCGTCATCTTTCTGAACGACGTACTGGCATGCGCAGAGGATATTCTCGAGTTAACGCTCCAGCTGCGCCTGTTGAATGCCGACATGACATGCGCCATGGACTGGGAAGTGACGGATCCGCCTCGTTTCTACGATGTCTGGATCGGAAGAAGCGTGTCTGGAAATTCGTTTTGGGAAATTCCAGAAAACATGAGGTGGAATAGACCTTTTGATCTGTTCTGGAACGAACCCGAGACGGCCAGACGGTTCAGGGATCGCGTACCCTTTCAGGTGTTTGCCTGTTGGAACGGCGGCGTCTCGTTCCGAGCGCAGCCGCTCTTGGAAGGGCTGAGGTTCAGGGCCCCCAATTTCACAGCCGGCGAGTGTGTGCAGGGCGAGCCGCAGCTGTTCTGCGCGGAGCTGTGGTTTCGAGGCCATGGCAGAATTGCCGTCGTTCCTAGCGTGAATTTCGGATACGATAAGCCGGATTACGCGTACATAAAGAAGAGGATGGGGTTTGTGTCGGATTGGGTTGGAAACCAGCCATCAACCACGGAACAGATTGAGTGGGTTGGGCCGCCAGACGAGGTCAAATGCATTGAGCCATGGTCGAAGCAGTTCTGGCAGCCCTGGAATGCGGGCCTAGGTGAGGCATCGATGACGCGAAGCATCGTGTAATGCTGAAGAATAGTGCGGGTGCCAAAGGAAGCTGGACTCGGCGGCACGAGATGTTTCGAGGAGTGCGGAATCAAAATTCAAGCGATACGATTAGTCAAAATGATACACTTCAGCAGCTAAAGGGATACATATCCAATCTGGTGATTAATATAGCAACTATATATAAACGCCCACTGGGCTGAGGGAAGCCAAATTGCCTTTGCATCTGTCGGTCTAGCGAGAATATTGACAACTGACTAGATGTTTCTGACGAATACCCCAAAGCCGAAGAAGAAGGAGAAACAGAACCCCCGCTTTCCCCCCATATAAAAAGTAGCTCTTGAGCTCTTGAGCCCGACATAACTTACTGGTTAGATTTAGATGTACTAGTTTCTAGTGCGCTGCGTACGCGCGGCATACGATGTTGTCACAAAAAGCGGACGTGGCCACGCCACAGTATTTTGTGTGTTATACACCCTTATATTCTCTGCGACAGATGTGATACGGTGATACCCGTGCCCGCCCCACATTTTGGTGGTTCAATCAAAGGTGGTGAGGGCCTTTGATTGAACCACCAAAATGTGGGGCGGGCACGGGTAGATGGAAGGTCTGCTCGAAATAACCGATGGATAATTACATGCAGCCCGAGGCATACACCATCTGCTGATAGTGTACGCATGAACTGGCACCCTGTTCATGGTAATTAATGCGTAACGACCCGGCAACCATCAGTACCCAATTCCAACTACCAAAGACCAATGACTACTGGCCAGCACCCGAGAACTATCGCTTCATTGCGACTCGTGCGCAAACCTCCATTTATAGTTATCCTTGTTATTATGACTGATGCACACAGGTCCATGTATAACTATCCTTGTTGTTGCGACTCATGTACACAGCTCTATTTAGGTGTACGCCTCTTGAAGGCGACTTCCGGACGATAAAGTGGAGTTATTGGTTAGAGAACCGGCTCGTTGCGTTATCCTAGTCATATTCACCCTGGCGTTCCCACAAAACATACCCCAACACGTGTCCTCTCCGGCTGATACACATGAAGCTGTGTAAGCCGTTTACACGCAGCTCTATCCATCCCTATTACGGAGTAAACAGGGACCTAATTGGAACCTGTATTTGCTACAATTGTTGGAACCGCAGCAGCAATAAATGCCAATAGGCATATCTTGCTGACGAAGCCACTCTCTCATTAATCAAGATGCCACGTTGGTATCGGAGCTTGAAAGAGCGCTATCTAAAGAATACACCTTACACTATAAGGAAATAACTTGGACAACATCTACGCTAGCCTTTTACTCTAAGCTGCTGGTTTGTTTTCCATCGACTCCTTTAATACAAGACTGACTTTCGATAATGGGCTTGTCGTCACGGCTAGTTTACCGTTCTACCATCACACTTGAAACGATTATTATTCTGCTCCATCTCTGGGTGACAGTGCCTCGTGGTGATGTTTTTCCACATCATCTATCCCGGTCCCCGGCAGCTGAGCTTTTAGAAGCCATGTCCCCCAGTGGTACTCACTGGTCAAAGTTTGCACATGTCCGATATGCAATGACTAGTGATTGTCTGTGCAATTCCGCCACGATTCGACGCTTGATCGCCTTGGGACCTTGGATGAAAAGGTTTTGCTGTATCCATCCACAATAATCACGGGAGAATTGGAAAGCGATGACTCTCATAACGCTCGTCTTCTCAAGAAAGCTCGCACCAAGTGCATGTGCGCATTCAACCAACACAAGTTCAACACAAAGATGTATTAAATAGTAAGCGTAATAAACATGAGATCCCTCGGGACGTGGCTTGCTGACAAAACGTCTGCGTGGTAGCCTATTATGTACGACTCTTTTACAGAGCTCGTTGTTTTTTGCACGTTGAAAGCTATGGATTGCATTGAGCAGCGGATTAGTCCTTGAAAATGAAGCTATCTGCAGAGGGATTTGAGGCCTTTTAATAGTTGACGTCATACTGACTAGCTCATGCCTTCAGAGGCCAAGGGACCTCCAAGGGCCTCAAACATCCGTTGAAGCAGATTGTGTAGCAGCTAGCGTGTGAGGAACCGCAGAAGAGAGCTACAGCGAGGCCACAAGAGCTGGTGATGCAACTGACAAGTTGTATTGCAAGAGAGCTAAAAGAAGTCAAGAGCTTGATCATGTATCAGAGGAAAAGGCCAGAATATGGTGCCTCACACGTGACTGTGTGGGCCCTAACATAGCGTTTCAGATGCAGCGTTTCCCTTTTCCGACCTTTTATCCGTTGACAACCTTTACCGATGCCGTCATTTGCATCAATGATGCTCTGCTACCTCGCTGCTGTATATTAGGATATCGTCGAGGTAAACGATGCAAATGGTATCAACCAGGGTGCCTAGGGCATCGTTGATGTACTCTTGGAAAGTGGCCGGGGCGTTGACGAGCCCGAAAAGCATCACCAAATACTCGAAGTGGCCGTACCGGCATCGGAAAACGGGTTTCCACTCATCGCCCTCGCGGATACGTAGCCAATGATACGCATCTTCAAGGTCAAGTTTAGTATATATCTTCGCGCCTTTGAGTCTGTCGAGTATTTCCGATATCAGGGGTAACGGGGCCTTGTTTTTTCTCGTGACCTTATTAAGGCCTCAATAATCTACACACAGCCGAAGTTGACCCCCTTTCTTAGGCACAAAAAGGATTAGAGGCCCTTGCCGGACTTGTTGACCGTCTTATGTAGCCCTTTGCCATAGCGCTGGCTAGGTACGGAGTACTCGCGAAGAACTTCCAGCTCCTTCTCGGCTAGGTTATAAATCGGTCTCCAAGGAGGTGATTGCCCTTCCTCTAATTCAATCGCGTGGGTTCTGCCCGAGAGAGACTGCAGCTAAGACGCGCGTACGCTATTAAATACGTCTGTGTAATTCACGTAGGTATATGGTGCTCCCGTCTCTCTCGGGCAGGACCCACGCAATCGAATTAAAGGAAGGGCAATTACCCCCTTAGGGACCGATTTATAACCTAGCCGAGAAGGAGCTGGAAGTTCTCCGCGAGTACCTAGCCAGCGCTATAGCAAAGGGCTGGATAAAATGAGGCGGGTTGCCAATGTCTGACGGCTAGACATGGACTTTGTACCCCAGCAAGCACAGTCACAGATACCATAAGCCATTACGGTTAAACAGTCCATGCAAAGTCGCAGCCGGTGCGGCATGGAATTTATAAGAGAGCGGCCGTGTGTGTCACCTCGAGACGAGTCGGCCGAGCAACTCTTGCAGAATAAAGACAAAGACGAGGCTCATTTAATTTTCGGCGGATATACACTCTCTGCGTGTACTTGTCGAGTCGTAGAACAAACTTTAGCCATCTATGGTACAACGCATAAGCCGGATTACACAAACCCATGCAGTATGAGACCGCCGTCTGCAGCTGCAGTCGCAGGTGCGGGCGCGGCAGCAACTGGTTTCTCTGGAAGCCCCTTTTTATTGCGATTGCACCGTCTGCCTGGTGTGACGTTTCTTGGGAGTCCCCTTGGCCAGTTGCGAGTCTACCACGGGCAGCAAGGCCACTTGTGTCTACACCTCTTCTGCGGCCTGTTCCCGATTTGCAATTAGAGCCTTTTCGCCGGCGTCGTGGTATTTGCTCCCCATATCCCGGATTGTCCAACCCTCTGGACTCCCGGATGCTCTCCCATGTCGCCGCCGTAGAATCGGACCCTCACGCTGGCCGTGCCATGGCGAGCATTGCTTTAGTGACAGCACCTTGTTCCCGACGAGAGATAACCTGGCGGAGGTGCAATTCCCGTCCTGTCGTACTGTTACGATATAAAGCTCCCGACCGTCGAAGTCTTGCCCTGAGAACACTGTACCGTCATGCCACTCAGTTCCTCCGCAAGCTGGCCAAGATGCGCAAGAATATAAACAAACCCATCATCCTTGTTGGCCATAACCTGGGCGGCATTCTCATTCAGGGTGCTCTTATTTTTTCCTCGCAGATTTCAGATGAGAAAGACGAGTACGCAATACACCTCTCCACTGCCGGCGTGGTCTTCCTCGCGGTTCCGTATCTAGAGTGTGAGTATCCCGAGGACCCATCATCGAGTCTGCCTGGTACACTGGAAAAGGTTGTGCGACATTTGCGCGGTGATGACGGGGCCATTCTGGAAAACTTGACATGTCGTGCCGGTAAACTTTAGCGAAAATGGAAACCCTGGAAGACTCTAAGGAACCGTATTCCCACCAGGTGTGCTTCTACGAGGCAAAGCCAACCCACTCGTTTGGAAGGTCAAGTCATGGCTGGCCATTCTCGCCCCAACTTGACGGCTTTTGAGAGTTCTGACAATCATCAGATTGTCGCCCGTCCGCTGGCCAAGAAGGGTCATTATGAGTTCAAGGACAAAAAACTACTGCCATTTGACGCAATTCACTGGTGCGAATGAAAAGCCATGGCAAGTTGCTGATGCGATTGTCAGCCTCTGCGGGGAGGCTGCTCATATAGTCGATTCCAACTGGAAAGATGATGAAAAATGAGCTACCTTGGAGCAGGGTCTTCTGTCCCAATCATGTTACCCTTGCGGCTGACGAACGGGGGCCAAGGTCGGCCCGAAAACGCCAAAAGCGATAGTTTTGTCGTGCCATCATATACCATTGGCAATAGGCAAGGCTTTCGCCAAGGAGGATGAGGAACTACAGCGACTTAACGAGTTGATCCGAAAAGACTCATCTGATGCTCATCAGTGCCCGACAATTGTGCTCCATGGCCCTGGTGGAATCGGCAAGACCGAGCTTGCAATGGGCTATGCCCGCGAATTCAAGGACCAGTTCTCAGCTGTGTTTTGGATATCGGCGGAGACGCACCAGGCCATGGAAATGGATACTTGAACGTCGCAAGGCTTCTTCTTTCAACGTCGTCTCCTCAAGAAAGTCAACCGACCGCAGCAAAAATCATTTGCCTCGAGTCGATTCCAGCCAGCATATCAACACCATGACTGCAGGCTTTCTCCCTCTATAGATACGCCGTGTAAAACGCAATAGTATGTCTGTACCGTAGTTTTGAGAACCACGGAGCACATGGCAGACACAAACGATACGCCGTGCTGGATCAATATCTGGCTCATATTGGCGAGCATGCTGTCCCAAGCGTGTGACGACCAGCAAAAACTCAAGGCCACCCTAGGGACTTTATATTCTTGAAACAAGACCGCGACGTCTTTGACGTTGGCGCCCTCGAAGCAATTGTCGTTGACTGCACTTTAAAAGTTGCCCTGTCTTCTCGATGGCCTATTCTTCTCGAGGAGAGCGTCGAAGCGCTTCGCAGACCGGAGAGAGGAAGCGCTGTGTTGACGAGTGCAGTTGGCAGCCGAGTCATCAGAGATGAATTTCCCGTGTACGTCGAGATGAACAAGGTCGAACCAACACGTTCCCCGGCAACGAATGTGTTTCTGGAACACGTCGAAAGTACTGGGACGTATCACTTCAATGGAAAATTGAGGCTGTAGCCTTTTGTCTCTCGTGGAAAGGGCGATGCGTAAAAGGGAGCTCTGGACAAGGCTGGCATGGTAGTCGATGAAATAGCCGTCATGAGCCTGCCTAAACGTCCTCGCAATCACCAGAAGGATTCGATATTCGTCCCTGTCCTGCGCGGCATTTACATCGCCGCCGGCCACATCGAGGACCCAGATGATCTTCACACACTTGGTGCCCTCTGGCCAAAGAGCCATGTTCTCCAGCGTCTCCCACAGCACCGAGTGGATGCCTGAGCTGGCGGATTCTTCATTGTGGAGGGTGTCATGAATACACACTCGGCAGTGGCTTCTCCTAAGAAGGTTGACTTGCGTAGTTGTAGCTGATCCATTGGGCTTGCTGCGTACTCCGACAGAGTCCTTTACAGAGCTTCCTTGGATCAATATCAATCAACTTTGTAGCTTGGGTCACTGTATAACTAACCTACATACCAATTGGCCTCATGGGGCTTGAGATGCTTCTCGCACTAGTCCTTGGTCCACGGATCTACCAATGTCGCCGTCGGTTGTCTGCGGCCATTGACGACGACGCTGGCACACCACGCCCGCCTGCCATCTCCGTCTGTAAAGGGGGAGGTGAAACGGACTTCAACATTGTCGAATTCCATCGTGCCATGTAATCGTTGAGTTGGTCATCCTGCTTCTCGAAGTCTCAGTTTGTGCTGACATCTTGCAGACCGACCCCGCGAGCCATGGCGAGATGTACTTTATGATTCATTCGAAAGTGCAAGGGAGGCGCGCATGACTCGGCCCTAAATGACTTCATGAGGTTCAGATATGCCTGACATGTCACCACAACCACAGCGATATCCCGGGCCGCCGGCCGATCGGCCTCGCCAAGTCAGCTGGCAACTAGCGGTTGACATCATTGGACATGGCAGATCTTCACGCATTCTGACATGTGAGGGCAAAATAGAACAAAGGCACATGCAGAGCGACAAGTCTCTGTGGCTGTCTGGATCTACATCACTGCACGAGACAGTGCGGCCGAGGCGTTGTCCGGCGCGGGAAGATCGAGGACCATTAGACGCGCTTTGCTTTGCTGACTGCGTGGCTCTGCTTCTGCCTCTTGACAGTAATTTCACATCGCTGTACTACGTACAGCAACTCTGCGATATTACCGACACGTGTGCCCAGGCAACCATAAGGCACGTAGCTCCCCTCTCGATACAGTACATAACCTTCACCATCTAACCAATTCAAAAGGTAACAGACTCGCATTATATGGTGACTGGATGTTCCGTACACGGGCTTCTATCTCTGTTGCATCTGCTATCCCTTAACAAAATTGCCGAGCGTCCGACTGGCGGCTGCTCTATCCCGCTCACAACTCGCGCCGAGAAACGCAGCGAGTATCAACGGGACCCTCAGAAAGCTCGCCAAATTTGGCACAGTCTACGAGATGATGTCTTTCGCATTGGAATGAACTACTTCTCTCTCACGTACGACCTGATCAGCATTGAGGGATTTCTCCACCATGCTTGGGACGAGTTCATCCATGTTGCCATGACCCAACCAGCGGACAGTGCTGAGCTGGACAGGCTCGTCACACTAATCCTCGAAGTGCGAGAGCTCGGCACCGTTACACGGGCGAAGTAGGAGCCTGCAGATCAAAAGCCGGAAGAATTCGTCATCATGCCCAACGGCCAGCGGCTCTGGACCGACCTTCCTTACCTCGCCGACGACCTTTACGACTTTTGGGTCAAAGAATCGGCGAAGCTTACCGGCGTGGAGAGAGCAAGCTTCGCTGCCTTCACAAGCAAGCTTTTTGCTATCGGCATTGGCACGCCCCAGCTATCTCGCTGTGCACTGCTCTTTGCCAGAGCGCTAGAAACAGAGCTACCATCTGAGACTCTAGCAGATTTGCTCCCTGCGTGCCAAGAGTGGCTTAGGTACAGCAAGATAAAGTTCATGAAAATGTCTAGCGAGAACTATTGTCCTCCACCATCAGCCGCCGATGATGCCGCTTCTTATGCCCCAGGGCCGCTCGTAACCGATGCAAATATCACGCAGGGCTTCAGCGTCGCCAGGTGGTTGTTCTGGAGGAAGCGCGCAGGAGAAAATCACAATCCCAGTTCTGGTGACGTCTCCAAGCTTGGCAGAAGCTGCTTTGAGGAAATGATTGATGCTGGACAATGCGTGGGTATTGGAATTCCCGGCGAGAAGGTATACCTAGCCAAGATATTCAAAGCCCTGGAAGATGAAGTTGCTTCTGGGAGATTCAGTGGGTGTGTAGGTGCTGGGGACATCGATATTGATCCAAACTGGGCAAAGGAAAACTAGTCCCTCCGCTCCAGAATTTGGAAAAGTTTAGTCCGTGAAGATGCCTAGTACTCCCGTTGTGTATGTCAAGTCAAAGATCTATCATGGCAGAAATAGGCCTACGGTACAAGGGTAGTAGTAGGGTTGGATGTGACATGGATAAAGTGATTGTCCATGAAGAGGGTCCGTGAGAGCAGCACCTCGGCTATCTAGTCTTTCCTTCCTATTATCGCTAGTTATAAAGCTAGTAGCATTACAATATAAAAGGAACTTTTCATGTTATATCTTTTGTTTATCCGCTTACTAGCTAGTACTACTTTAGGAGCTGTATAAAAAGGGTTCAAATCCGGCTTGCTGGCTGCGAGCAGCTTCGACATACAGCCTAATAACTTGAATTCGTGAGGTAACGACTAAGAAAGGATAGTGAATCTGCCTTTATAATGGTCTGTTGTATAGTGGGATGGCATCAATTTCTCCATTTTCCCTTGCTTCGACAAGTCCCTCGTGTTGAAGGGCTGTTTTATGTCCGTGCAAGGTCGCCTTGCTTGGCTCCTCAAGTCGGTGCTTTGCAGAGACCACCATTCCGGCGTTTTCTGACCAATGACACGGAACTGACGTAGCCTATTCTTGGGAAACGGGATAGTTGAACGTCAAGACCGCAGAGATCGCAAGCTGACCGGGGCTGCTTCACCATTCATGGTTGCCTGCTCGGGTTACTTTTGGTCATGGCCGCACAGCTTTCATATTCTGCGGCCGATCGACTTCAGTGGGAGGCAAAAAGTATTTGACTACACGGGGCACCCGACTGTTTTTCGGCGTGCTATATAACGCTGTCCAATATTGGAGTGTGTACTTGTTAAATCGGCAAATAGATTCTGCCACAGACTGTGTACTCCAAAGACCTAGGCTAGAGTTACACCGCATTCAGCCCATACACAGTCTGCAGCTTGACGTATCAAATACCTTTGGCGGGAGAGTCGTGTTTATGGGGGCTATTTTCTACGTCAGTTATCTCAGGGCAAGAATTCGTTCCTCATGATTTGGTGCGCGAACTGCAACACGAACCGGCTCGCCTTGTATTGTCTAGCATTTGTGACAATGCGAAGCAACAATAGTATTCGCCTCCCAAACCACGGGTGCTTCTACTACGCTCTGGCCTATCGTTTGTGTTCTTCGAGTGAGTACAGGGTGGTCTGATGCATGTGTCTTGCGTCTCTCGGGCCGCAAGAGGCAGCCACGAGTGATTACATTTCATTCGAGGTCAGGTTGGATAGCTGCTCTTTTCACGCGGGAGCATCGGAAAGACGATCACTCCCAAAAAAGGGCTGAGTATGCTACACACTCCGTAGCAATCGAGACCAGATTGGGGCAACGGCAGTTACACTTGCATGTACACAGCCTCTTGAAGACGTCTGCATATCGACGCGACGACAACCCTCCCCAGCACCAGGCTCCTACTTTGGATGGATGAACACAGGGTACGCAACACTGATGTATAGATGCATGATAGTCTCTCCTCAAGTCATTGGCATTGCCATTTTGGGTTAGCTTGATCAGCATGTTTCAGCGGCATTCGCATCATTCCCGGGCCAAGCTGTTCGTAATCCAATTACCAGCTCCCTCCAGTATAGCAACTCCGGAGAAAACGGATCTAGGACTTCGGGATCTGTGGAGTTAACATGGCAAGCTGTTAAGAAGACTGAAACCTGACCAGATTGCGCAATGACGCAAATTAGGCTGTGTGCAAGGGCAAAGGAAGCATTGGCACGACAATCCGGTACACGAGTGTGGGCCACCAAAACCTGAGATATTTAATTATGAGTTTTATTATAAAGGCTATTTTATATTCATAAGCTTCTTTTAGATTACGTTCAACTCTAATTTGAGTGTCTAATATTGTAAGCGAATTTATAGTATTTAGTTGGTCTGCTCCGAAGCGTACCACACTGGATCCCGCGTTTCGTACTTGGGCAGGAGTTGCATAGTTAGCTGCACGATAGTTTATCAGTTTCCTAGGCAAGGGAGGAAGACTCTGTTTTCTGCCGGTGCGGACGACCCCCGCTAAACTTGACGAATACTCGACGAGCGGCGATCCTTTACGTACCCATGCACAAAAGTAGGCACTTACTGCGCAGGAAGCATTCCGGTTAGGCCTGCGGGAACCGCTAACACCTCTCATATTCGTAAAGTGTTACTACTCGTATTATCTTGTCTTATGACACCAAGACCGGCACATATAGCAGGTAACTACTAAGTGCTGGTTTCCTCGAGATGAGGATATGCGTGGATGGGCAGCGAATTTAGCCTAGTGTATATAACACCGCAAATCTAGAGCTAAACTTGCTATTCTTCGCCAAGTGCATTCGAAATTGGACCTGTCTGACACTTATTATCCCATTCAAGCAAGAAAGCAGTTAAAAATTTGGTAAGCATCAACCTCGATCCATGAGTTCAGCGTATTCACCAAGCTACTTACAGTGTATTTGGGCAGTCGTATTCGCTATTCCAGACGGTACATCATTAAACTTTCCAGGAGTTCGAGACTTATGACCGCGATTGGGAGCTCGCTGTGCTCTGTCTTGTCCAAACAGACTTCGCTCAACGCAGCGTCAAGCTCGTGGTTCTGAGCACTCGCAACCCTCTCATCGGTCCTTGGATATTTGGGTTTGAGTCCCACTAGACCTGGGTTAAAGATAATGTTAACGTTATTCAGGAGAGCTTTTATAATTTATAGTAAACATGGAAAGCTTCCTTAACTCTTCAATACTATTAGCTAGTCCCGAGACACGAATTTTATTTTCTACGATATAGAATAGCGTGGTGGAATTCGTGGGAATAACGCCATTATTAACAGAATAAAAGGGGGGTAAAATTACTTCGCAATTAAAGCATATTCTTTTCATAGCAAAGAGTGTTAAGAATCATTATTATTTAGATAAGAGAAAGGCGTAGCTATAAATTGACTTGAGTTTTACCCATATTACTTTTTGTCCTTGCACATCTGAAAAGCTCCAAGGAGAACCATTCAACCTATCAAGGCTCTCCTAGACGCGGATAGATAAATTGCCTGCCCTCCACTGTTCTTTTCTTCGGAAGCCCTAGACGCCCTAATGTCACTCTTGCTACCTTGTAGCCCGTAGCCAGATATCCTTGAGGCATTGAAAATTCAACCTTTCCGCTCTTTGCCAAGAAAACATGTTGTCTCATACAGGACGTTAAGACAGGCGGACCAATGCATACACGGATTAATCCTACCAGGACCGAGAACAACCCAACGGCCAGGAAGACGCCTGCTGCAAAGGTCCAGATTCCGGCCGTTTTCCAGCCAGATCATCAAGGATTGGATATGGAATATGTTGTCCACAAAAGCTGGAAGATCATAGCGTTGTCTCCTGGCCGGATGGTTGAGTACCCTGGTCACGAACCGGAGTGGGAAATCCATCTCAAGGTCTCAAGAGTCAATGAAAATATTGTCATGCCTACCTGAATAACACTGCTGACACCATGCCGAGCGTTAAAACCCGAAGTAGCTATCATTGAACTAGCCCAACTCCGCTTGTCAGTTTCGGCCGTGTAAATGTCATCAAGCGCCAACGTGTCGCTGTTGGATAAGAGCCAGATCGGCAACTCGTTAGATACTAATTGCGACAGTCCGTGTTTTCCACACGCCGAGCCACTTCTGCAACGGCGTAGTGTATCTGTTACACGGAAATGGCTGGTTACATAAGGGCTACGGTCACGAGACCTAGGGCTCACCGACTTCTTGTATTTATAGCGACCTTTGGTCCCTCAAGGACTTGGAAAACCAAGGACCTTTAATACCAAAGACTGTTATTAGATGAATTGAGCTATTAGCTCTAAGCTCTCCTTAAGCCCTTATCACAAATAACAGTCTTCCCTTAAAGGTATCCTTCTATTCTTAGGCTATTAAGCGAATAATACCTCTATTAGGTTACTAAGAATGTAAATTACCTCTTACTATACTAGTAAGCAGTAACCCTGCCTTTAACTAGATTTACGAGAGGTAATAGTCTTACCGTACTAGCAAGTAGTAACCCTACCTCTAACTAGATTTACGGGAGGTAATAGTCTTACCGTACTAGCAAGCAGTAACCCTGCCTTTAACTAGATTTACGGGAGGTAATAGTCTTACTATACTAGCAAGTAGTAACCCTACCTCTAACTAGATTTACGGGAGGTTATTTAAGCATTTTCGCGCTGGCATTTAAAAACCTAACTGTAAGGTGGTTGGGGAACCCCGCCCACCTGCAACGCGATTGACAACGTCACGTGGAACGGGGGCTTTGGGACCATATCCCCTGCATCTCGCACAACTAGAGAATAGGATAAGCTTTAGTTATTACAATACAGCTACCCCTACTTTGGCTACCTGACTTCCAGTCCCTCTTACAATCTTACACTAACCCTAACTAGAACCTGCGGTAAATATTATTATAACCCTTAAATAATAGCTCGTAGGCGAGCTAAAGAGAGAGGAAGCTAGTATTACACGAAAATAGCTGGTTATATAAGGGCTACGGTTACGAGACCTAGGGCTTACTAACTTCTTGTATTTATAGCAACCTTTAGTCCCTTAAGAACTTGGAAAACTAAGGACCTTTAATATTAAAGACTATTATTAGATAAATTAAGCTATTAGCTTTAAGCTCTCCTTAAGCCCTTATTATAAATAATAGTTTTCCCTTAAAGGCATTCTTTTATTCTTAGGCTATTAAGCGAATAATACCTCTACTAGATTACTAAGAATATAAATTACCTCTTACTATACTAACAAGCAGTAACCCTGCCTTTAACTAGATTTACGGGAGGTAATAGTCTTACCGTACTAGTAAGTAGTAACCCTGCCTCTAACTAGATTTACGAGAGGTAATAGTCTTACCGTACTAGCAAGCAGTGACCCTGCCTTTGACTAGATTTACGGGAGGTTATTCAAGCATTTCCACGCTGGCATTCAGAAACCTAACCCTAACCAGAACCTGCGGTAAATATCATTATAACCCTTGAATAATAGCTCGTAGGCGAGCTAAAGAGAGAGGAAGCTGGTGTTACACGGAAATAGCTGGTTACATAAGGGCTACGGTCACGAGACCTAGGGCTCACCGACTTCTTGTATTTATAGCGACCTTTGGTCCCTCAAGGACTTGGAAAACCAAGGACCTTTGATACCAAAGACTGTTATTAGATGAATTGAGCTATTAGCTCCAAGCCCTCCTTGAGCCCTTGTCACAGTATCTTGTACATTACGTGACGCACCACGGGCAGAGTAGCGGTCGGCGCATCTCCCGTGCTACTTCCCCCATCGCACGTCGAACTCGTCTGTTCGGAGGCTTTTGCAATCGAAAAAAAGGATGCAGGGAGGTAACCTGCCTCTTGATCCTCGAAATGGCTGAGAGTCTCAACCTGAGACCAACGCCTCAGATAACCAATATTCTATGCTCAACTTTGTTATATGAATCAGCTGCATATTCTGTTCTGCTTTTATTTTAAATTCGTCAGTGAGCCTCGAGTGAGTTCTGGCTTCAGGTTCGGTTTCGAAGTTTGAGGCGCAGGCCATCGGCTTGTTGAGCAACAGAGAAATATATTACTAATTTAAGGTGAACGTTGAGTGACCGATAGCGAAAGACGCACTGAAGAGTATCTTGTGTCAGAATGGTACGTGTAGAGTCGATAAGGACGTTGGGATTGATTTGTTGGTTCCAACAGCGCGATCTAAGATGTGTTAGAGAGAAAGTATAGCACCTACGAGATACCGAGGTAAAGGGCCACAATCGCGATTTAAGAGGTTATTTTTTATTATTTTAAATAAAAGTATAAACTAAAATAAAATGCGCTTTCTAACTATCCAAGGTGCTTGAGCACCGGGAAAAAAAAGCTTTGGGCTTGTCAATTACACATGCTAGAGGATTGGTGATGCGTGTCAGTCTGAGCACAGTTCACCAATACTTGCATTCGCAAAACGACCACAAATTGGCCTGCTGGCCAGACCAGAATGGTAGCCGGAGAAACCGCTTCTTCTCGCTAAAGGTAACTTATCGCAAGGAGAAGGACAGCGTCTCTCATTAAAAGATCGTGCGACGATGTCAGCATTGAAAGCTAGTGTTCCCTGAGCTCGAGAAGTGTAGTTTATAGTGAGGTTTGGCGAGACCAAAATTGTTCACAGCTTTCGCAATCCCTGTTAGTTTCGCACAGTTCGTATCAACTCTTGCTTGGATCACGGTGGAAAATCGCACAAGGTGCCTTGCCCGACGGGAAGGCGCGACAGTTTCGCACGCCATTCAGTTTTGGTGCCGTTAATTTGAAGGTACGGGTCAATGCTACTGTATTGGTGATTGTAGCATACGTGACTGAGTCGCGAAAGTGTGCTGCTAGTATAACAGCCGCAGTGGAGAGACAAAAGGGCGTCTTTCATCAAGTCTAGTCTGCCTCCGCAATATTGACATGACTTGAGTGTGAGACAAGATGAGCCAAGCTTCAACATAGGAACATACCATACGCCAGTCCCGTTTACATCAGTGAGCGAAGAACTGCAAAGTACTAGTACAATCTTCAATTCCACAACACAAAAGTGACTAGCACAGGCTGGCCGTCTTGGCCAATGCTGCAGATTGTCAAGTTCAGTAAGACGGTAGTGGAAAATGCTCATTTTTTGTCCCTTGATGGTCCCGGCTCACCATTCATTTCCTCATTCATGAAATCTTCAAAGTGTCAAGAAAGGGATGTTCGAGCAGCTCTTTTGCAGTCTTCCTTTTCTCGGGCAGCCATTGCAACATACTGGCAGCAAAGTCTAGAAACTGCTCCTTCTCCTCCCCAACCAGCTCAGTCACTGTATCGGATAAATTGTTCCCTGCTTCGACCAAGTCCTTGCGGATAATGCAGCCTGTCATATGACGATCGATTAGGGCTGTAATGTAGTTGTGTGGCCTTGCAACGTACCGTCTTTGTCAAAAAAGGGACCTCCCCAAAACTCGTTCATAGTTTCGCACTCTTTACCCTTCTGGTTAATAACCGTCTTACCGAGGTTAGCTCTACGACACATTCGTTCTCTTTGTATTAGAACCTCAGGGGGATTTCCCAAGATGGAGATCATTTGAGCAAGATGAACATGCGCGTCATATTCTCCGTCCTCACCAGCAGGCCGGTTAAACAGGCTAGTATCTTCTAATAGATTCCACATCTGTTGCGGTTAGAATAAGTATACTGACATATGTGAAAGTCAATTTACTAAAGGGTCCTGAGTTACCATTAAGCCGAGATTCCATATATCAGCACTGTATGACCACGGACAACCAAGAAACACCTCTGGGGCACGATACCGGTGAGATTGAATGGGAGATAAATGGCCTCGATTATCGGGTAGTCCAGGGAAGCAGAGATTGAAGTCAGCAAGCCGGGGTAGGATAGTAGTGCCACGAAGGCCACCAAGTTCATCATGTGACAAATACGTCACACGTCCGTCTTCGTTTCTGACATGCTTAGGCTGGGAATGGTTCTTGTAGTATTGTACAAGATCTTTTAAAACAGAGTCATCCTCAAGTGTGACCATGATATTATCGTCCTTGATGTCTGGCATTGCGGTTAGCGACATAAATAAGATGCAGATGCAAAACCGAACCTGTATGGATCAGACGGCACTCCGTATGCAAGTAATCCAAGGCTTGAAGAAGGCAAAACATATAGGCTTTAAATAATGGAGGCCCTAGTCTTTGTCGTGGAAGTCTTTGTTGGAACTGGAAAAGAGTCTCTCTCATGGGCTCAAACACTAGACAAGTGTGCGTCCCACATTCACCTTGTAGGTCGAACACATCAATCGGTGTCCGAATATGTGAGAGACCTTCGTGTGATGGATTGGCATTCGAGATAAGCTTCATCCATCTCATCTCATCAGCAGCATTTGTATCCAGAGCAGATATTTTGATGCTAACATAGCGAGGACCTGACGACTTTGTCCATCTTTTACTGATTTGAAGGTTAGATTCATGTCGTGGCGGCGGGTTTTGGGGTGTTCTCACCACGCTAGATTTTCTGCCAACCAGACAGTGGATCCAGACCCGAACCCGAGTTTTGCAATCGTCTTGAATCTGCCGTCAAGAATCTGGCCGGGCTGGGTTGGATGAAAATACTTCAAGCGACCATTCGGGAGCAGCTCCTCGTCAATCGGCTCAGGGAGGATATAGGCCGCTGGTCTTTTTGCCGAAAGTGAAAAGGGCCGTCTCCCAAAGCCTCCCATTTTGGGGCCTTTCTTAAAGCATGGAAGTAGCAGCTCAGCAATGAGCCGTGCACCAAACATGCTCAAGAAGCGGGAGTGAAGCTGAATTTTGTGGTCATTGTCTTCATCTGCCTCCTATTGTGTTGGCCGATCTGGCATGGGTGTCAAGAGTAGTCACGTGAGGCTTGTTGCACCAATCACACACAGGTTTGTGGGTCTTAGTGCCTGAGGTAACGAGGACCGATCTCCAGCGGGCGCTTGGAGCTGGCCAATTATTTTCACTGATCCTTGATGTCGTTACCAAAATTAGATATTGTGGCCAACGCGAATCCCCTGCCACTAAAATTGGCTACCGACAGGCTGTATCAAACAGCAAGCGCTTTCTACCTGAGCCATGTAGATATATTATTGGACCAGCGGAAGCTGCAATTGAGACATGTAGCCACTCGAGACCTGCCAGAACCATGTGCTAACAGTCTTTTGGGTCAATGTGCCTCCGACCAGGGGCTTAGGTAGGGTCAATACCCAGCATAATGATTCCCCATGTATTGGGTATAAAAAGGTGTGAATTCTCTGCCTTGGAAGGGAATTGCATTCCATCCTGCCATTAATCAGAATCTCAAGCCATTGTTTGTACTTCAAAATACGTCTTATATACACACTGTCTTTCTCTTTCTCCCCTCCCCTCATCAATATGAAGTCTACTTTGGCCAGACTCCGCGCAAAGTTCACAGGAAAAAATGTACCGTGGGTGCGGAGAATCGTCGATCAGTATGTCGCATATGTGGAGGAGCATCACCCGGAACTGAAAGTGCACAAGACACCTTACGCGAAATTTCAGTAAGACCCTTTATTAATTGACCAAGTCGTGTTACGACTAATATTCGTGTTCGTAGTGGAGATCCTCATGCATCACCGAAGACGAATGATCCGTTCCACGCATCTGTAGCCTTTCGCAAGAAAAAGGACTTCAAGGGATCTGGCTTCTCGCTACATGTGTATCCTGACGGAACAGTAATAGCGTCGAAATCAGGGTTCCCATCCTTGCAGATGCCTTCCGCTACAGCCGAAGAACTAGGAGATAATGCATATTGGCTTAACCCACAGTACGTGCAGCAATGGAAGGCGCAAAACGAGGCCAGCAGCTCGTATCAGTCCAGTTCCCGTGGCGGACAAAGCTCCCCTAGCCGTGGCAGTAGCAGCGACAAGGCTACGGGGAAGGCTAAAGCTTCCGATAAGGCGGGATACCAACAAGATCCAACAACAGGGGCGATCTACCGCTATTTGGAGAACGGTGCTGCCGTGTACTTGCACCCCAAATATCAGAGAGAGTACTATTATGACGAAGAGGGGAAAATAGTGTGGCTATGAGCATGGAGCTCTTTCGTAGGCCTAAGACATTTCCCTATGTAGTATATATGATAGAGTGACATTATACGTTAAATTGTTATTAAACTATGAAAAAAAAAAATAAGCTAAAAAGAGAATATCTACTAATACTATATTTTAGCCGTACCTAGGCCCTGGGTATTACAAGAGGCCTTAGGGGACCAGGGGTCTCCATAAATACATATCAGGTTAACAGCTATGGAAGCAGATTGAAGAGTGGAATTGTCCTTGATTAAAGCTATCTGGGTACGGAAAACAGGCCCTTATTTATAGGTATTAAGGTCATCTAACAGGCTACCTAGAAAGTCATCAATTTGAGGGGTTCTACGGTACCCAGCTATTGAAGGTCCGGCTTCAATGGGGTGGTGGCGCGAGCCTTCTTTTGAGGCTTTTCGTACAATCGGAAAGCAGCTATTTGAGGCGTTTTGGGGCTTATCGGGGTCCCCGATGAATAGCAGCCTTTTTCCATTGAAAGGGGCCTTTGGCGTTGACAATACAAGAAGTCGGTGAGGGTTGGAGGCACGCGGCAGCTCTGGCCTAAAGCCCCAACCCAGGTCTCGTGATACCTTCTTTGTCGTTGTGTAACCGTTGCTGGCCCAACGCCTTTTTTGCGGCCTAACCGTGTGACAGAGACGCTCATTACCATACGCATTAACTTGGCCTTGCCATGAACCCATCTTCTACCAATTCCCATCTACGAACGTCTGCCCCCGTGAGTCCAAGTCGATTCTCATTGCCCATTATGACTGACTGTCATGTATGCCTTTCGATGAGAGCCCGAAAGCCAAGTCTGGTGCAAGAAGGACTTTCCAAGACCTGCCTACTCTGCTCCCACCCATATTGTCGAAAACACGAAACTATCAATAGTCCTACTAAAGATGAGAATGTCTGCGAGATAAATCACGAAACCTATTACAAGAATCACAAAAACCAATCCAAAACCCAGATTTTCCCAAACCTTAGGGCTAGAGCAGAATGGTGCGGTATAATACTCGGGGTTGAGGCTGGAGAGAAACAAGGGGTCGAAAAGTAATAGGTCAGCAACATTCGAATCTCGCAGCGAAAATCGCCATGGTGCATTTGGAATCACAAGTAACTCGGTAGTAGACGGCGTCATGGGCTTGGCTTTTCTGGCTTTGAGGAGCAGCGGCAAATGATGAACTGCCGCCAAGGCCGTGTTGGGCTTTGCATGAGAATAAGCTGTGACAATGATCTGTCACCTTGAAGACGATGGTATAGGACAAATTGATGCTTCTGCAATACAAGGACGATATCACGGAAGAGGGGGTGCCGGAAGCAAGAACCCCGAAGGAGAGGTCGACCAAGAAAAGCGCAAGAAACAGATGTCAATCGGATTAGCTAGTAAGGCATAGATGGGGAGCTCGAACCAGGGCATCTAAGCCTGTGAACGAATCCAGAGGGCAGGAAAAACCTGAAGACACACAACCTCCGCACAAGGCAGAAGGGGCCGTTACCCCGCCGGAAACAGCAGAGGCGCCGAGACAGAAAAAACAAAAGAAACAGGCCCAAGTTAGACCAAGACCAAAACACAACAACAAAGCATCCGAACCAGTATCATTCCAGGACAGGCCAAACCTCCTGGGACATCGGACCCTAGACGAAGAAACTTGGCGCGAGACAACTAGGCCGCGGTATGGGAACCGGTGCTCTTACGAGCCTTCTTCTTCTTGGAACCCTTATCTGCGTCACCCTGCCCCAACTCGATCGGAAACGATTCCATGACTTGCCAGGCATTTTCAGCACCGTCAGCCTCACGCAAGCAAATGAAAAGACTGTTGTGGAACTCCACCAGAGCAGTGCGCCAGGGGCGATAATGGTTGTTCCTGGGGGGGAGCCGAGGAAGACGTTTCGGAGCGTACTCAGAACGACGCTCAGCACTCTAGAGCAAAAGATTGGCTGGGAAAATTCTGGAGAAAATCGGATCTGAATCTCATCTAAACGCAGACAAGGCTATACTGTATGTCATCCGGTATTGCGAAATGACCAGTTAGATTGGCGCTGCTCGCTACCGATGGTCCGATGCTCTTAGCTAAAAGCGAGGTCGGCATGCGTGATGCAGGGTATGCGGTCGTCTATAATTTATTGCATACGCCATCCCTATATGCACTATCCTAGTAGGTTCTTTGAATTCTCTCAGCGTCAGCGTCTGTTGATTACGAGAATCTCTAATGGGAGCAGTATTTTAGCATTCCCCCTTCCTATCTCCCAGCCTCCTCGCTATCCAATAATTGCACAGCTTGTTACCCTTTGGAGTCGGGCTTGATTCTCGTGATCCAAGAAGCCGCTTCAACGCAACACTGGCACAGCCAGATATGCAGTAAACCATCAAAAATCCTTACTGCGTCTTACTCCAATCCCCGAATAACACTGGCCCAGATGCCAACCAGGCTACCGCTATCCAGTTGACATCTCCAGTCTCGACCACGGCGTCCTCCAAGGCCCGGAGCTTCAACTACCACGTCGTCCCCCACTTCAACATCGCCGCCGTCGGTGCGGCCCTCGAACGCGGCACCGTAGTCTGGGACTGAGATGTGTCGGTGGCGTTGCCAGCGTGGGCGGCGAGTCGAGCAATGAGGAGACCTTCTCCTGCGACAGCATCCTGACCACGTACTTCGACCCGACCGATGACTGGGTGTCCAAGTGTTTGGCCTCCATGCCCGTCCACGACTACACCGTGGGCTCGGCCTGCACGAAGGAGGTTTACATCATTACGGGGCTAAAGGTGGCAACGAACCTACACTTTGGCAGCGAGGCAGTGCGGAAGGCCGACGCTGATACCAGAGTTGGAGTCAACATGCCATAGGCTCCAGTCGGGGGCGGAAGCCAGGGAAATATGAACGCCGAAAAGGGCCAGTCTCTCGGGTTTCAACCCACCGATGTCGTGGTAGGATTCCGCGTCAACAAGTATCGACATAAGAGGAAGAGCCTATTCAGCAAGGAGAGGACAACCAAGGGGAAGCTCTTCATCAAGTGCGCCGAGATGCTTGATGATAAGACACAGCCGGCCAAGAATCTGGACCGGTTTGAAGACGTACCCATCGAGGAGGATGCTTCAGCCCAGAAGGAGGATGGTAATCAGGAGGGCTCTGTCGTGGAATTCTGGGTCCGTTAGGCTTACAAAGTGGCTCTGGAATGGGCTGATGTACACCGAGAAAGATAGCAAACCACGTAGCACGTTTATGCCACAAAGGGAGCGAGACGTCTAAGCTGCCTGGATTTTCACCGACTTTCTTTACGCCGATCCTTGATGTTTTCATGGAATATTTGATCATTACTCTGACTCCATGTTCAGTATATGGCCTTTGTGGTTTTCAAGGAGGAATTTGTCATTGAAATCCCCAAATGAACTTGCAGATGGTTGATTAATCCACCAATCCAGCCCATACGTCATCATTGCCCTCAAAGTGGCGCAAATATCTGCGGACTGCCTGCATCCCATAGATAAACCTTCCATGGTTTCACATAGTTATAACCCTGAGTATCATCGGATATGCGGCGGAACAAGGCCGTCATGCCTTGGTACCGATAAACACCACAGAAGAGGCAGAAGTGGGCGTGGTGGCATCTTGCGTCGTCCTGGTGCTTGTCGTGATGCTGCTCACAGCTATGGTATCTGTGCTGCAGTCAGGCGGAGGACCAACACAATTTTCCTTTTTCTGACCGTTTGAGCCAATCGAGATAACCTCGGATTTGTTACTAGCGATCGACCCGGTAATTTGCTAGCCAAGACGGTCACAATCAGATCCAGACTATCGCAGCCGGGACGGCAAGACCGATTTGGCACCATCATCTATCGAGCTCCTGTTCACATGGAAGCAGTCCATGTCCAGTGAAGGCGAGGAGCCATCGCCTCTGGCAGAGAGGCATCGAAGTGATAGGTAGTTATTGACCTCTTGCGTCTCACAGGTACCAAGCCTATCCCAGTTGACTTTTACCACGCAGACGTATGAGGTCCTGGAGTGGGAAAAGCGAGGGCCAGGACTGTTGACGGCTCGATGAGCAAAACCAAAAGGCCAGTAAAGCGGCGGTTTTGTCTTACCAAATGTAGCTATGTGAAGGCTAGCATACTCCATAACTGGTAAAGAGAGACGGTTTTCCACTTGGCTCGATTCGATGCTGGCAGCCTTCTGGTGGAAGAACGCGCCAGTCAGTTCTACTACCAAGTACGGCGTGGGTTGCAACCCTAGAGTATGGAGAAATGTGTAAGAAACATGGCAAGAAACCATGAAGGAAAGGCCCGAGGAGTCCCTTTTCAACAAAGAATCGCATGGCCAATGCACAGGTTAATTCGTCGAAATAGCGAGAACGGTCTCGTAAAAATTTTCACCATCCGGCATGCTTTGTATCTTTGCGACTTTTACTCAGACACATTCATATCTGAAGCGTTGGATGGTGGTGCCGTGCCCCTGCATGAGGCGCCCCCGGCATAAAGACGACCAGTGTCCATCACTTCTAGAAAGGAAAACTCATGGCAAATCGACCGAGGGACGATACAAGATCCCGAGGTCATGGAGATGGTGTGGGAAGAACGGAAGATCTCGCCTTGCCATTTGGCGGCAACTACTTGAAAACACATTAGCAACATGGAAATGACCAGAAAAGGAAAAAGGAATTGGGGGCCAGGGGGAAACTTGTCGCACGGGATATAAGGGGGTATAACACAAAATACCGTGGCGTGGCCACGCCTATTTTTGGGTATTTTTTTTAATGCGACAAAACTCTGCGAGGCATGGTGCATACGTACGCAGCCCTGTAACACAAATTTCCCTCGACCACCTCACAGTCTGCATGTCCTGTGCCGTATCGCCCCTAAGAGTCAAAAAGGAAAAGAAACAAAAAGCCCACAGTTGTTGAAGAGTCTGGGAGTGCCCCCTCTACGTTTCCCCGAGAGTTGAGTTGAGTGCTTCCCCGCGACCAATTAGGCAATAGTTGCTGCCGTGGCGTCAAATGGCAATCTGCAATGTGGCGCTCCCCTGATTGGCCCACTCGGACCACGTCTCAGCTTCAACACCAGCAACACCAGCAACCACATCATCAACTCTCGGCACGATTCCACTCTGCCCCAGAAAGCAACACCAGCTTTCCACCACCGCCGCCAAAATGATTCTCTCCACCCAAATATCACGGCTGGACGGTACATACCCCCCATGCTCCCCCTCCCCAGCCGCTACTCTACCCCCCCTTCCTAAGCGCCTACGCAGAAACTAACAAAAAAACCAACCCAGGCCTCATGCTCTGCGCCTCCGTCGACGACTCCCCCGAACCCCCGGCTGTCACATCCCTCAAGTCGCAAGTCCGCCAAATTCTACGCACCCTAACGCGCAACTCCACGCCCCAGGCGTCCATCGAATCCCCCCCTCACGCGATCCACTACCTCATCGACAGCGACATCGTCTTCCTCTGCATCTGCGACTCCAGCTACCCGCGCAAGCTGGCCTTCACATACCTCGCCGACCTGTCCCGCGAATTCCTCACCACCCACTCGCTGCAGCAGTTGCACTCTCCTTCGCTGCGCCCATATGCCTACATGGACTTTGACAGCTTCATTACCAAAACGATGGCGACGTATGCGGATGCCAGGGCCGCTCAGAATCTGGATAAAGTGAACGACGAGCTGAGGGATGTGACCAAAGTCATGACAAAGAACATCGAAGACTTGCTCTATCGGGGGGATAGTTTGGACAGGATGGGGGAGATAAGTAGTCGGCTGAGAGACGATAGCAAGAGGTACAGAAGGGCCGCGGTGAGGATCAACTGGGATTTGTTGCTGAAGCAGTATGGCCCGTTTGCCGGGCTGGGACTCTTTGTCTTGCTGTTTGTATGGATGAGGTTTTTCTAAAAGTAAACGGACGGGGGGGAAACAAGGTTCGAGATGAAGGCAGGGAAAAAAGGAAGAAACAGACATGTGCATTGCCTGGGAGATGTCATGGGGCGTTCATGGACAATGCCAGACGCGTACACAGCACAGTACAAGACTTGGCGTATATGTATACTATTCTTAATGCTATTCAATCATAAAGTCATAATGGTATCCATGCCCAAGTTCCCCAAAACTCCGAATCAAATGCCAGCTCTGCACATATCTTCACATCTTTTTGCTTCACCGGCTACATGACCGCGCAATTACCTGACTGTTGCCCACTGGGAACAACCTCGGCGTGCTGCCACTCCAGGTGTTCCTGTAACGACGCTACGTCTTCAAACTCGTCGTTCGGCTTGTACAATTCTTCCTCATCATCCTCGTCCTGCGGCTTTTTGGCTTCGTCTTCGCAAAAAGGACACAGTAGTCTTGCCTGCCAGTCGCCGTGCAACGGGGCCAAATGGTTGGCAACCGCTATCGGCGGGAATATCACCAGCTTTTCCTGTGGGCCCGATGAACTTGTGCCGGTAGCTTGCCAATGCCGGCTACTTCCTCGCCATCTCGGCAAAGATGCCGCTGTTCGTTGGGTCGGGACGTTTTCGAGATCTTCCCATACCAAGTGGCCGTCGCAAAAGTCGCAAATGAAAACCATGTCCTCTTCCCCAAATCGATCAAACGATCCGATTTTTGTGCATGCGCCTAGCTCTTCCAACTGGCGCCTTTGATCGTCGGCCTCTGACAGTTGCCGATTCGGCTTGACTGCAATTTTCGCCTGAGTGCGCCGCACCAGAAAAGCGCCCAGACATCTTTGCGAGGACTCCTGAGAGGATGTAAACACACGCCTGGCTGCTCGGCACTGTGCTCGGTGTAAGTCTCGTTGAAGAGAATGCGTTTCTCGTACCCATACAGGATTAATTGGACCGCCCGACCGACTCCAGTCCCTAAGGAGCTGGACATGAGCACGAAACTTGTCACGGAGGAGCCTCAGCTCTTGCAACGTCTCGTCTGAGTACGTTAGCATTGCCCGTCAGCGACGTCTTCTGATTGACACAGCCTTCTCCAGCAAAAGGTCACATACATTTTCGATCATGCTCGTATTGAGACTGTCCGTTGACTAACGGACATAGCTCCTGGAAGTCCTTCTTGGCCTCGTTCAGAGCTTCCTCCAGTGCCTTGACCTGCTCGTGCTCGTCCTGACGCCAATGCCTCTTGTCGGCGAGACTGAATATCCGCAGTCCTTCAAGAAGAAGATTTGCAATGTCAGCCAGCAGCGTGCCCACAGAATCGAAACCGCTCATGGCGAGCGTGCCCGAAGTGCCGAGGATTGCCGTCACTCGAAGCGGTTGCTCCCAGCGGGGTACGATTGAAGGTTGCGCCGTCAGTCCCAGCTGAAGCAGACGTCTTGAGAATAGATGGCAAGTTCAAGGCGAAACAGGAGGAGAGGTTATAGCCTCGGTCGCCTGGCGAGCACCTCTGGGGTGCGCATGGAGGAAGTGTGATTCAGAAGAGCTGCGGGTGCAAAGCCGGAATACGTAGCCTGGATGCTGAGGTCCACCGTTGCAATAAGGCTTGAGGCTGTGAGCTGCGTGGCAGTGACCGGGTGTGCCAAGCAGCACTGAGGCTGTGCCGAGCGGCAGCCGTTGGAGCTAAAGATAGGTCAGTAAAAACAAAGGACGAAATGGAATGGTATGGAGTGAGGCATGCGATGGAGGAAAAAATTGCGATCCGAGTTGGTGTCGTGGCCAAGACGAAGGGTCGCTCCTTCCAGTTCCAGTCCGGCTCCATGTGACACGGGAGCTGCCCTCGAGCTCAGTGCGCTTTTCCTCACTCCTCCACCACCAATTTTTTGGCCGCAAACGAAGACAAAACCAAAGCAGACGATGCGTGGCACAAACTGAATCAAGCTTAACCAACGTTTCCAGCCTTGACGGGAGGCATTGATGATGCCACGCGCGTCTCCGAAACGCTCCTGCTGTTTGACCGCACGAGATCCCTGAACACATGAGTTGCTAATTGCACGCTGTGGAGCTGGTTGGAGGCCTGCCAAACACACGCCTGAGTCGCAAATCGGTTGCTTGCCCGAGTCTGAACCAGGGAGCTTTGAGTTGGGCAATTCATCGGGACTGGTGTTGCTCCAGACCCGTTTCAGCCTAGAACAAAACGTTCATCACCACCTTCGTACGTTCCATTCTAGAAGGGTTCCAAAGTAGCTGCTTTAATGCATGTACCTAGGTAGTTACTAAAAATTATTATTTTTAGTTCCTTAGCGGTCCTCATTAATTGAATTCAAGCTGATAGTAGGAGATATTCCATTTAGCTGTAGCTCCTCACCCCGTCTCTGCTCCAACATGACCAAGGCGGCGGACGACTCACAACATGGCCCGACTTGTATTCGCCGACGGAAATGCTGCGCATAGCACGCACCTTCTAACGAAGCTCGCCTTCCTGTACAAGACGCCCGTGGGCGAATGACACAGTGGCGAGTGCGACGGCTCATCAGTTATTGCTCATTGAACCAACAGACGAAGAAGCCGTGCGCGAAGATGATGGGTTTGCCAAGAAATGTCTGTGGCAACCGTTTTATCTTGTCCGACCTGATACCGTTCCCCAATAGCCTTAGCATATATACCAACTAAAACAATCATGTCTTCAAACCTAATCTGGTGTAGACAGCGGCGAAGGGAAAGATGCAAAAGAGAGCAGCTTTAAACGCCTCAATGTTCGCAAAAGCCCCATTCGACTTGCTTTAGTTCATCTTCCACATTCTGCTGCAAAACAGTCCTCTCGGCCATGAGCTCCTCTCTCAGTTTTCTTCGCCTCACCCAACTCCATTATCGAATCCATATTCTGAAGAACAGTAGCCACCGCTTCGCTCTGGCCCCCACTAGTGTACCAATGCTTTTGTTGAGGGGGTACATTGGCCGTTGAAATTACCGGTATAGCTGGGTCAACCAGGAACAGTGCGAGAATCTTCCTGTGTCCCGGCTTGGTTGGGTCCTCTAACTTGAAGGGCTGCACTCGGTGTTGGCACAAGTTTGAAAAGAACAGCGCCCGCCCAGGGCGCGTGAGTACGCTTCCCACGTCTTGGAGAGCGTCGAAGCCGCTGCGGATTGCAAATACTCGCTCGATCGACGCCTTGTCGTTTTGTGGATACTTTAGCCGCTGGCTCAGGTTCTCCGCGTTACCGGGCGTACGGAATGCAAGCCGGGATTCGGTGATGTTGTGGCAGTCATAATAGAACAGAGCCGTCGCACAAATGTGCTCGTTCAGTTGGCCCTCAATATGCCACGAGCCGCCGTCGTAGGATGGTTTGTCGGGTGTGAGGTGAACTTGGCTAGTTTCACGATAACTTGGATGCGAGGAGTGCGATTGGAGAATCTCGAGGGTCCGACGTGTTTCCCTGAGAGTCTGAAGTAGAGAGAGGCTTTATTAATGTCGTCTTCTATACAATTGGGTTCCAAATCATCATAATCCTCACCGTCGGAATCAACATCATCTGGATTTCCGGACTCGTCACTATTCTCATCATCAGAGGTGTGGTATTTCTTTTTTTGCGTCCTCGATTTCTTCGCTACAAGGTTGGCCCAGAGTGTCGCCATCTAATCCTTGATCTTGGTGTTCCTCGCCATCATCATCCTCCTCACTCTGTTTCGCTGCCACGTCAGGGACGACGTCAGGTCGCGAAACGCCCCGACCAACTTTCCGAGCTGTCAGACGCTGCACAGGGAACCTCTTCACCCAACGGTAGATTAGATCCCAGGCTGGCAGGGACTTTTGAATAAACTGCTCTATAACGGAATACAAACCAGCGTGGTCCTTTGGGTGCAGGTTGTTAATGTAACTCTCAATGGTGGCCCGACCATTTTCGTCAATGACAACGTCGCATGGCAACCACTGAAAACTGGGCGACACGACTTCTATTGGTGCTCCGCGCCAGTCGATTGTCGCCTCCAGCTGAGACTCGGAGTCGTCGCCTGGCTTATCTAGTAAAAACCCATGACCGCAAAAGTTGAGGCACTCGTCCAAGCCAATTCGTTGATGCCGCATGATGCGAGAACGGCCGTATAGTAGCGGAAAGAGCGACGGGTGCACCAAGTCGAGGACCTTGCCGTCGCTTTCCGGGTGCCAATCCTTGTCGCTGTCTGCCACATGCTCAAGAGACCTGACCGCCGTTTTGAGCCGCTCCGTCAAGTCGTCGGAGACGAGCTTGTCGGACTTGGCAACACAGGTCGAGTGATCAATGACTGGAATCAAGCTTGTTTCTTCGTATGAAGCCGCCTTTTTACAAAGCTCCCGGATACACTACAATCTCGGGAGTTAGCCAAGATGCTTGGTATATTTACTCAGTCCGATGCTCGGGGTGCTGAGTGGATAATTGGCGGCTCACCATCTCTGCCATGTTCTTGTATGTAAAGTCTCCATGTTTCCTGTATTCTGCCCAGTTTAAGCCCAGAACCTCCTGCTTCCATCTCGCTGCAATATTGGGGTCGCGAACTTTGCGCCACCACTCGGGCTTGTTCGTAATGTCCTCCATGAACTTCAGCATGCAACTTCGCGAATGAGCAAAGTTGTTGCTTTCCAGTCTTTGTTACGGTCGCCCATGGGCACGGGGAACCGTTCTCTCCGAGGCGGAAGGTAATTCAAGGGCAGGCCGTAACCTGGAAGCTGAATGGCTTCAGAGGGGGTAGGGATAGGCCGAGGTTTCGGTCGGGGAGCAGAGTGAGGAGATGCCTTTTCCTATGCGCTGAGGATGAGTTATCCAAGGATCAGAGTGCAAAAAGGATCGACTCACATTAAATTGAACGAATTGAACGTTTTCCATTGTGCAATTGTCAAATCGTCGCGTGCTGTGTGAGCGCTAAAGTTTCGAGACGAACGGGGAAGAGATAAAATATCTACGACGCGTTTTATGCAACAACTTGGGCAGTTATATTTCGTTTCGCGCTATGGTTGCAACAAAGCAGTAGTGAAGAGGCTTAGCGATCCTGCACAGTTCATACATTCCGGGTTCATTGGAGATGGACAGTTTCCCCTCAAACGGCGGAATGCCTGTATCAGGATACCCTAACGCGAGTCATGCAGTTTTTGATCAACAGTTGAATAATAAATAGAAGAGTGTATATATCTATTTGACGACTAACCAGGGATTTGGGGCTCCATGTCCAACCGCAACCGGCCATTTTGTGCAATCGTCAGCCTAGTATAGCGGGACATGATGCACCGGAGCCAATTTGAACCCTAACTTGGCGATCATCTATGCAGCCCTAAACGCTTGACTCTTGTCAGTACGGAGCGTTGTGGAACGAAATTAGGCAGCGGCCCATGGTATTGGATTCAGGCGGACCTGCCATAACACCATCTTCCCCCCTGTTTAACCTCGTGCAGACGGTGAACCTGATTCATCTCACGGCTTTGCTTGATATTCTGGGCTGATCATGGCGCTTATGAGTCGTGCCTCTACACTGTTTCTCCTACGATAACTCCCCAGAATTTGCGCAGGAACACGACTGTGAAGGCATCATTGCTACATGGCTCAAGAGAGCTCCAGCTGCAGAAGCAAGAGAGCTGGATAACCTATTATTTAAGCCTTTCGAACAAACCAATTTGGAATCGTATCTCTCTCTCACAGACAAATCGCACTTCACGGCGCTGCTGGACCAAAAAGGCACAAAAGCAGTGTAGCTCCAGATGACCAAAGGACAAAACACATCAGGCACGTCATCAAAATAAGTCATAAAAACGACTTGTTTGCAGAGGGGAAAAGTATTTCCAACTACCTTTCGGCACTTGACCGCCTCGTCACTTATTTTCCGTGTCTGTCCCCTTGTATTCATCCCCGTCCTCAGAGTTGTCCATCTGGTCCCAGAGCAGCCTTGCCTCCCGCAAGATGACCTTTAGCAACTCATTGTCCGCCAGACTCTCAGGAATTTCCACCTCTGGCATGGCCCGCTTGGCCTTTTCCGGGGTCGACTTGTCCGACTGCTCGCCTTTCGTCCGAGGCTCCTCATTCTCGGCCGCATCCTCCTGTGTCAAAGCAGCCTCGACTTCGACAACGGCGGGGCTTTGAACGCCGTCCCTATCAACATCGGTACCGTTCTTGTGGCCATTCGTCTCAATACCAGTTCCCTCATCGCCGCGAGCAAGAATAAGCAACGACGCGATAAAGAGTTCCTTGAGGTAAGCAAAGCTGAACCCCTCGGTGAGTTTGGCGATAACATGGCACAGCTCGTCTGGGAAGTCGACGGCAGCTTTATCAACATATTTGCCCGCCCACTGTCGACAGTAGGCGACCCGCTCCGGCTCCTCGGGCAGCTTGAAGTGAACTTTTCGGTCAAAGCGGCTGGGCCGCTTGGTGATGGAAGCGTCCAGGTTGTCGAGATGGTTTGTCGACCCGACCATGAGGATGCCTTCGTTGGACTGCAGCCCGTCCACCTCGTTGAGGAAGTAGCTCCGCGTCTTGTCCTCTACTAGGCTGTCCAGGTCCTCAAAGATGAGAAGACACGGTGCCATGGCGCGAGCGTGGGAAAACATGGATCTCATGGCGTACTTTGACCCATTGCAAATGCTGTCAAAGGACTTGACAATGAGGGAGGGAATGGGCGGTTGTCGCGCCGCGAGCGAGTTGACAAGCGCCTTGATGCTGAGAGTCTTGCCATTGCCCGGGACGCCGTGGAGGATGACGCCGCGCTTCCACGGCACTCGCATCGAGGCGTACAGCTCGCGGTTGTCGAAGAAGGACAGCACGTCCTTCATCAGGTTGGCCTTTAAAGAAGGAGCTTGTACCACGTCGTCCCACGAGAACCCCTGCACGCTCTTGAACATTTCGGCCGACTTGGACCAGCTCGCATCGTCAAAGACGTAGATTTCTTGGTGCAGCGTCTTGGTCCAGGCTCCTGCGGCAAGGATCAAGGCATCAACCCGCCCGTGGTGCACGCCTTTGACGTTGTCATCGGCGGGGGCCAGAATGTAAAACTGCTTTGCAAGGTTCCCGTAGCTATCTAGATAGCCAATCTCGTAGATGATGAAGTCGTAGTCATTCCAGGAGTAGGCCCAGCGGCAGAAGCGGATTTGGTCCCTGAGAATGCCCGCGCCTGCATCGGGAGTAAAACGATTGCAGAATGGGAGGAGCCACGGATCGCAGCATTTGGTGCCGCTGGATGTATACTCGCGCAAGGCGTCGTAGCCCGCGGCGTCTTGGAGCGTCTTGGACGCATGCCCTGCATCAGCATAGCCCATCACATCGCAAGATGAGCGTTTGGTACGCGTGATATGGTAGCCAGGATGACTGTCACGTAGCATTTGACTGGTTACCAGCTCAATGTCCTGACGGGACGGGCTGCCATGTTGCTTCCAAGCGTCGAATGCGGCTTGGTCGTTGACCGTCATGTTGGGCCAGAAGACACTGGTACTGAGATGGCAGAGAATACGACTGCAGACTGTAACTACCAGGAAAGTATCAAGAAAAGGGATACAAAGGATTTTTGATGGGAGTTAGAAAGTTTGTGACTGGACAAATTCTGGCTCCAAGGGCGCAGGTAGACTCAAGTATATATGGACATGTGGAAAGGTCAAGTGGCATTGTGCTGGTGGTCAACGTGGTTTATTCCATTCACCACACTGCCCACTATGATGAGGCTGCAGCCTAAAGCCCGAGAGTCTTGCCCCGGCACAGCCTGCTATAGCAGGGCGGTGTGAGTATAACGTTTGTTCAACTGGTGTTTATTGGTTTGTTCATCTGCATGATGCAGTCTTTGGTTGTCAACCGCTGCTGCCTGATTCTGCCTGAATCTCATCCATGCAGATTTTCATCCAAGCGTCAACAATGGAACCAACACTACTCCGTAGATGCCAGACATCTAGGGTTGACAGGGACTCAACCCCATTGTGCACATAGGCCCTGCGGCTGTGCAGCAAGTAAAGAAAAGGGTCTGGTTAATATGACTGTTACTGTTGGCTGAGGCTGAGTCAAGACCAACCCTGGACCGCTTCGGACAATAGCGAGAAGTTGGGAATAATGGAGGATGTGACGTAGATGCATACCGAGATTGCTAGCATAATCTAGCTCGGGCTCCGACTCGTCATTGGACTGTTCCGACGCGGGATTCTGGAACCATGGATTGGAAGCGACAAGGGGTGCCAATGACAGGTCACATTGCGGCTGAATATACCGGCGTCAGGCGGGAGATCTTGCCTCGTGAGGATTCTGCGCGAAACATAAACACCTTGATAGTGTTTGAGCTGCGTATCGCCGTGCGTGTGGAGCATTGTCGTTGAGAATAAGAAGCAGGTTTCGGGTAGCTGCACCTCTAAGCGATATACCTACATGTGTCAACTGGTAGTTTCCGAAACTATTTCACCAGACTCTTATAGAAAGTAGGAAATGCCGTGTACGTGGCCCAGTGAGCCCAGTTTCGGAGCGCAAAGCCATGCTTCCCAGCGCAAGATGGACTGGCCATTGAAGCTGTGAAGCAGCCTCGAGTATTGGCCTGTCCCATGAGAAAACCTCGATCCGCGATGCCTTAATGAATCTCCCAGCTCAAAAGTAGGCCCGTTTTGAGCCTTGTCTCTTCCCCGTCTCTCCATGTCATGTAGACCGTATAGCAGACCGCAAGACTCACGGCTATAACCTAAAGTGAACAAGACCGTATCCAACCTCAACAACTCGTCCGATTATGCTTAAGCACTTTCTCACACAAACACGACCTTGATCCATCAATTTCGGTAGTTATTGCAAAGTAGTGCAAAAAAATGGTCAAACCAGTTATCTACATTGTACCCCGGGCTCTCCCCGCCAAAACAATGCGAGCAAGAGACGTCACCGTGGCCCTAGCTACGACGAAGCTAGCTCAGTTACCACCAAGGCTTGTCTCGAAGAAATCAACAAGTTTGCCAAAGGGTATCAAATCCACTCGGTCGTAGAGGTCGGCATGACCAGCGCCCGGCACCCAGAATAGCTCCTTGGGATCCAATGCAAGCCTGTAAGCATCTTCACAAACTCGCGCGAGGGTGCCTGGTCGCCAGCAATGAGTAGCGTCGAACGAAGCGAAATCGTGTCGATATCATTAAACGGATAAAAGTTCATAAACTTGGAGTTGGTCGAGAGGGTTGGATGTGTCGCGAGATTTGGCGAGGAGCTCGCCGGCGTAAAAACACCACGTGAGGTGCGATAAAGGTCGTGGAATAATCTCCTTGCGCCGAGAAACGCTCTGCGATTGTCGCAGCCCATTGCGCGTGACGGCGCCAATGGGGTGTCCCACAATGGTGGCCGAGTTGTTCTCGCTGCGATCGAGGCTGTTGGGGAGGAAGAGATTGCCTGCCACCTTGGTGCGGTACTGGGTTTGGAAAGAGTTTGGCCAAACAGTCGCACTGTTGCTAATGTAAAAGTTATCAGCTCCGTAAGACATGTTTTGTGCTTTTGCCGACAATGTGTTGAGGACAATTGCCCCACGGGCTGCGACTCGAGTTTCTGTAATCTTCATGGTGTTGTTGATTCTGGCTAATCGCTGCAAGCTGAGCGTAGTGGAAATCTGTGAAGACGATGATTTGATGAGGAAGCCATTGCCCCCGGCAACGAAGATCGCTGCTGCGGCATCATGGTCACCAAAACCGCACGCGTCATCATTCTCAAGCTCTGGCAACATCGACTGCTGTGTCATGGGATGACGCTTTTCAGCCCGACGTGTTCACTTATAGTTTGATATCCAGGTTATCAACTTCTCTCTGGTTTGCCGCAAGTTGCAGCACCAGCGGACTCGACGGAAAAGACGGTTGTCATCAGTAATGCTACGGCGCCTTTGGTGAAAGCAATACCTCTGCCGTTTATTCGACCAAGTCAGCGGCATCTTTACCGTCCAACTACACATTTGAAGTTTTCTCAGTTGGAATAGGACCACTCAGCCAGATCTTTCAAGCATTTACGCCCCCCTTTACTGGCCTGATCTCCACGAGCAAGACACTGCAATACTCGATCTACAATACTGCCTGGCCGAGCAAGTATCGGATGTGTGCAAGGTCGGCCTTTCCAACACCATACTATTCATTGTTGTGGTCTGTGTCTGCGTTAAGGCTTTCAGCTGCCTCGTGGTTTTATTCTTGCTGCCCAAGAGCAAACATGACCGTAGTTCCGGGAGATGCCATTGCGTCCTTCATCAGCAACCGGGACAAGAGCACGGTTGGCAGATGCACACTGGATAGGGAGCAGGTAAAGAGATCTATCACCTTGAAAATTGTAAAAGTGGCCGCACCAACGCAGTAGCTATCAAAGCCTCGACGTTGGCTATCAGCGATTCGGACGAGTATCTGGGTGAGGAATTACACCATTTTCAGCTTGATTGCCTGCGTTGCTTGCTACGCTTTTGTAATTTGCCGAGTTTTCTCTCCTATACACGTTTTGTGAGTGGTGCAAGTCCGTCGAAAAAGCGTTCACTAACACTCTGTGGCAGACAGAAGCTGACGGACCATATATCAAATGGAGTCAGCACTCGCGGAAATAGACGTGACTCGTTATATGTTGATTTCACTGAAGTTAGCTTGCCTCAAATAATCCTCTCCCTTACTTACATGGTATAAAACTCCATATTCACCCATCTTGCTGTGGAAAGGGAGTGGAACTCGTATAGTCCGAGGTACCGCACTCTTCGAGTCACGGATCCCAAGGGCCAGCACAGATCGACGTAATGGCTACAGCTTCCTGATCGCTATATCATTCCACTCATATGTGTCAGTATACTTCTTTATTGGGTTTGTTCGAATGCACATTACACTATTGCAATTGAAGGTGGCGAGTGACTACTTGGCTGGGCTTTCGAATCCCAATTCCTACTAAGCTATGCGCCGCTCGGGACATTACACGTTACAAGAGTCCCCTTATCCCTATGGTACCAACAAACAAACCAAACAGCCTCTCCCAAGGCTGGATTCAGTTTCCTACGTGGTCACTAGTTATTCAACGTTTATGGTACTTTGGCTTCTCATCGCTGTCATTGTGCTCCCTTTAAACCCTCTCGCGCTGGGTCACAGAACCATGCCAGGACGAATGCCGTCTGGTGGTTCCAACTCCTTTGTCATTTCATCAGCTTGTCATGTTCCAAAACTACACCAGTGGCCGACGGAGACATGGCGCTCATAAATTACCGCTCAACTACACTACAAGGACGTTTCACGGCGAGAAAATCCCCTGGGAACGATGTCTCCAATCATGAGGATGTCGAGCCAGGGCCTGGCGAGTGTCTAAATATGGAGTCATATCTCGTCAAAGCATCCCGGCAACCACTGTGCTGAGGGGGTAACGAAATTGTCGTCTTCATCTTGCGATGAGTTTATTAACGTAGCTGGAGATGATGCGGGCCATCTCAGCTTTGTGACTTACGACCACCATATTGTTGATCCTGCGGATGGATTTTTTTACTCATAGATATGTGCAGACACTTGAATGTTGATGCATAATGCTACCCCTGAGTGCGCATATCTACGAAAGTGGTGGAATCCGCGGTGCCGATACCTGTATGCATCAGGCATACCGTATCAAAGAATCGTACTTATCCACTCATAGAGTCGAAGGTCCAATTTTAGCGTTCAAGCATCAACTCGCTCAGTGGCAGGTGCTCAAGGGCAGGGAAGCGGCCTTTGGCGTACAGACGCCGCACCATCGCATGTCATTCTAGGCAGTCTTTGAGCTCGCTGTAACGGGGTTTGTCGGTTGGTATCTCGAGCGTGTCGCAGTCACAATCGAAGATATCATTTTCCAGGGTTGGATTCTTTGATGCCCCGGAACGATAATAGTTATAGCTGACAAGATCTTTGATATAATTCATGCTCTATTCGCTAAAACTAATATACTTGACGCGAAACCTAATTAAAACTACATTTAACTAGCCAGGGTCTATAGAAAAATAGACAACAAACGCAAAAAAGCAGCGTTGCCAGCTATGGGCTTTAGCTATCAAGTATACAAGTCGGGATGCAAGAGTAAAGCCATTAATGGGCCCTCTTTGCTACCATCATGTACATCGGCATCTCTTTGGGTGCCCAGTCCGCCAGCTCCTTGGAAGTCTCAAATCCCTTCTCCCGCAAGAGCGCTTCAGCTTCTGCCAATGCTCCGTTATGGTCACAGATTTCCAAGGCAATGTTTTCAATCAAGTCCCAGTGCGCATTGTCCAGTCCGCGAAAGATGTCGAGCTCCGCCCCTTCGACGTCGATCTTAAGCAAGTCAATCCGCTTCAGGTCAGGAAGCTCGTCTAGGAGTCCGGATAGTCGTTTGACGTCGACCTGAACCTGCTCGACTTCGCTTAACAGCTTGATGACAGGGTGCTCCGAATCCGCTGTTTTGATAAACTCTTCTTTTTCGTCGCCATGCAAGGTTGAATTGCCGGGCATGTTGGGATAAAACGTCAATATCTCGTTGGCATTCTCACGACCCAGCCCGCACTGATGGACCTGAACACCCGAAATGTTATGCAGTTCCATGTTCTTCTTGTATGTGTTGAAAGTTGCCGGTGCGGGCTCAAATGCTAGGATTTTGGCAGCCGGGTATTTCTTCTTCATGTACAGGCTGAACATGCCAATGTTGCCCCCCGCATCAATCATGAAGGCGTCCTCTGGGAAGGACGCGACATCATAACAATTGTCTTGAAAGATTTCCTTGTGGATGAATCGCGTCTCCATGGCCGCCTTGGGGTTAGCATAGACGAGAAAACCGTCCGACATTTCGAGTTTCTGTATTTCGACAACCATGATTGCGCCGGCGGGTTATTAAACTCCTTGACACAGGATTATATATCAAGCAGGAGATTTATGAGATGAACGGAAGACGGAGAGCGCTAGGTGTTTGGGAACGAAGACCATACTTATATACACATATGACCATTGCGTATCCAGTCGGCGTTGCCGAGTCGTAGAGCTTGTCTGTGGTTCATCTTTTTTCCCCCTTCCAACGGCTTTGTCAAGTCGCTCCAACTACTAGAGAGAAAACATGGCGATCATTCTTACGAATATTTGCCAAGTTTCTTGAAGCCGCTTCGTCAGCGGACAATTCTGCTGCATGATGGTCGACGATGTTACGCTATAATATCCGTATGTAACCCTATCCCGCGTCCGGTCGTTCCGTAACAGGGGCGAAGGTTGAATATTTCCTTCCAATTAGAAGGTAGCGGGAGTAAATAAAGAAGTTATATTGCCGAGTTCTACACCTCTGGCCTGGGATGAGAGTAGTCGGCATCGCTCGGCGTCCGAACAGCAAAGAAGCGGAAGAGCGAGGTGGCAAAGTTTGGTTAGGATGACTCAAACAGGCATCTACGGCTCTTGTAGACACTCCTAATGTATGATATGCATTGAGATCACTCACTGATTTCATAATACTGGAATGCGGAAAACGGTGAAGCAAGCTAGATAGATTGTGCGACAAAACTGACGGTTCACTTTGAGTTCTGCAACCGAGAGTTGAGACTAGACAAGTTTACGATACCCCACGATTGAACAAATGAAAAAAACTCAAAGGAGTGGTATGTAGCCTAATCAGCAAGGGGCCAACCCTCCAACACCGTGGTGCCACATCGCTTCCAGGCCCTTACTTGTACACCGAGTGCCTAGGCATGAAACTGGAGGTCGGGCCTTCCGGATGCAGGTGTGTCGGCCGAAACGGCTTAATAAAGGTAAATGTCGCGTGATGGGTTGCGTATGGTGCAAGATTATGCTGAGAAATACCGGTGCGGATCGGCACTCGCGCCTTCGGCCGAGGCGTGTCCAATCACTTGGAATGGGGCTTTTGACTTTGTAGGACTCAAAATAAAGGACTGGTGGAATCGGATACATCCGGGCGGGGAACGTGCCGTCCCTTCCATACGTGCTTATCTTTACCGAGACATCGAGCGACTTCAGCCCATGGGAGCATCGGGCCCTAATATCAACGTTATTGGTCGGGGCTCACATACGTCGATGATACCCGTGGTCGCTCCATATTCTCTATGAGATATCATAGCCTCTACTTTCTTGATATAATTGCGGTACCCTTCAAGCGTCCATCAAATTCCCTGTTGTATGATCTGGTATGACTCTGAGCTACAACAAGTTTGAGCGGTTGAACAGTCATTTAATACTTGTTACCGTATATCGCCGGTAACACTTTTTTCTTCTACATAACCCTAATATTTCGCCATGACGGCGTCAAGTCTCATTCTCGCACACAACGGGGGTGTGGACAAGACCAAGCTCAAGATCTTGGCCTGCGCTTCCCCCTTTACGGGCCACACGATGCCCATCATCAATATCGTCGAGGTCTTGATAGAGCGGGGATATGATGTCACATTCATCGCAGGAGATGAATATCGAGAGAGAATTGAACGAAGTGGTGCCAAGTTCTTCAGCGTTCCCCCTATAAATCTTGTACAGCCAGTGGAGGAGAGCAATCGCCATGGGCTATACTTTGCAAGAATCCGGCAGAGCCTCCTGAAGTACTTCATTGAGCCGACGAAAGCTCAAAAAGACGTCTTATACAACGTCTTGGAGCACATGAAGAGAGAGGCCCCGACGCACAACATTGTCATCCTGACGGAGACGTTCTATCTAGGAGATGCTCCCATGTATCTCGGTGCTGCGCTACCACACGGCTTCACCAGGCGACCGAGGACAGTCAATATCCACGCTGTTCCCTATACTTTGCCAAGTCAGGACACTCCGCCATTCTGTCTAGGGCTCATTCCTGATGGCAGAGACGAGAGTCGTGAGACATATCGTGCTCAATACAAAGAGATGGTAACCGTCACATTCGCAGATTCCATAGCGACTCATGAAAAGACGCTCCGAGACCTAGGGGCAGTCAATTACGAGGCGGCCTTGCCGATCGATACTCTCGCTACAGCTGCTGATGTCACACTCCAAATGTGTCCTCCGAGCCTGGAGTACAAGCGATCGGACATTCACCCCAAAGTCAGATTCGCAGGCGCGCTCAATTATCGCCCCTCTACCAAGATGTTTGTTTCTCCCAGCTTCTGGGAAGACGTCACTCGTGGAGACAGGATCGTCATCGTGGTTTCGCAGGGAACCATTGCTGTCGACTACGCAGATCTACTCATCCCCTCTCTACAAGCACTTAAGCATCGCTCAGACATTTTTGTCGTTGCCATTCTCGGTCGGAGGGGGGCTAGTCTCTCAGCTGAGGTTCAAATACCGCCCAATGCTCGGGTCATAGATTATCTTCCGTATGATGCCGTTCTCCCTTATGCCTCCGTCTTCATCATGAATGCAGGCTATGGTGGGTTCATCCAAGGTGTTTTGAACGGAGTGCCCATGATTCTGGCGGGTGATTCGGAGGACAAGCCTGAAGTGGCTGCTCGTGGCGAATATGCCGGTGTGGCCGTCAACCTAAGGACTGCGACACCCTCGGAGGAACAGATTCGTGGAGCAGTGAGTACAGTCTTGGGTAATTCAAACTACAAGAAACGTGTGCTAGAAGTCAAGCGGGAGAACGAGGAAATGAAGGCAATGGATACTGTCGAAAGGGCGATTCTTGAGATGGCTGCTGTCAGCTGAGGCGGCATTACAAGCTTCCACGTCTGTGGTTCTCGCCCAAGTTAGGAAGATCGAAGTATGCATGATGTATGGAGACACTTCCCCATGGGACTGATGCAGTGTTTAGGGCTGCTTAGTTTGTGTTAATTGGCGCTTGCAGACAGAATTCGCACAATTAGACATGCAATTACGATTGTGTCTGTGTTTTGTGTGAAGAAAGCATAGCCTTTGGTACAGATAATGGTACTTTGGATTGGAGCTGTTTCTATACCTCCACATACTTTTGTCTGCGTATAATGGGCTCTGAAAGCAAATTCTCCGCTCTTCCCTCTTCTCAATTTTATTTCGATATTTAGTTTCATATTCTATCCGCCTCCAACCTTGCCAAGGTCCAACACAAAGCTGGGTTGGCCAGTATTCCTGGATCTTCACTACCTCACAACGCCAAAAGCGGTAGCACGAGTCGCCATGTTCCGCAGGCATAGCCGCGCTTCTTGCGTCTAGTTAGCAACTCCAATGTATAAATATATTTTACTGTATTTATACACTTAGTTACGTATTTCAAACCAATAAAATATGAGCTAGGACAGAGTCTTCTGCTGAACCATACGCTCTTCTCTTGTCTTTTGTTTAAAAGCAATAGCTAATCTCCGGTTGGGCCATAGAGGTTAAGGCCATCCAGTTCCTCGAGACAGTGGAACAGTAAGTTCTATAGCCGCGTAATATCCCCTCATTAATTGCAAAATTTAAAACCTCCCCAGCGGCGACAGTTGGTATAACCAAGGACTCACGGATAAAGTCATCGAAGCCATAATCTTCAGCAGCCCCGGACACAAGGGATGATGCATCGAGGGAGGGAGCCAAAATTTGGCCCAAAATATGTTCAACAAGCTCAAACGTCGAAAAAAATGTCCTTTTTTGGGAAGAGAGTGGTGAAAATGGGCTACACCAGCAACAAGCAGCATATCAACGTGCACGTCAGCACGGGGAGACACCGAGGCTGTAGGATGCCGTCTTCAACTCGGCGGCGCTCGGGGCTATGTAGCAAATGGACCTGGAGAACCTGAACCTCCGCTGGGAAGTCAAATCGGCTTCCCGGTCCCTCGGCTACGGCCCGTCATGCAAGGTAGGCGTGAGGTTCAAGAGCCTTTGGTGGAAGAAGCCCCCTTGCAATATCACCACCGGCAGCGCTGGCAGACCGACCAGCCCATCCGACGGTGCGTCCACCTGCCATGCGGCGCCCGCGACGACTTTAAAAGCCCGGAGTGCTGCCGGGGCTGTACTGCTGGGGCCAGGAGGCCAACCGCATTGGCGACCTGATTAACCGCAAGTCGCCGGAGGGCGAGGGTGAGCTCAAGAAGGTGCTCATCCGCGACAGACGACAAGTGTAAGGAAGTCCATGAAATGATCGCCGACAGCTACCTCGACCACTCCGCGCACGACTTGAGCACAGATCCTCACACTGCCGGCGCTTTTGCCTATTTTGCGCCCGGCCAGTTCAAGTACATGTACCAAGGACTCAAGGCCCATGAAGGCAAGCACATCATCATCGGCGAGGCGGCGTCGGCCCATCACGCATGGGTCGTCCGCAACCTCGACAGCGCCGTCCGTGGCGTCTTCCAGTTTTTATGCCGGCACAAGAACGAGAACGCCGCCGCCATGGCTGCGTACCACATCAGACAGGCCAAGACAGTGGGCCGTACGGCCCCCTTCCCGCCGAGTACGGAAACATGAACACTGTGAACCATGAAAAGCACAGCGATAAAATGAAGTTACCCTTGGGCGCAATCGCAGAAATAAAGGTCGAGGCTGATAGACTGTGCCATCTATAGGGCACTGACAAGCTTCAATTGGACGTAGAGAGCCTGGAATATCTGAGTCTTGATGTATTGCGTAGAGTCCTACCAGAGTAGCTTCTCTCAATTAGACTACTTGGCGCCAATAGTTTGATCATGTCGCAGTCTTGAATGAATTTGAATTCAAAACACAAGATCTTATTTCCACCTTTTGACGTCTCTCTATCGTCTCATTTTCACCCTTCTTCTCATGACAACACCCGCATTATCACGCAAGGCATTGTTGAACTGGCGTGGCAAATGATAATTGAATAGGAGCAGAACAAGGTCCGCAATATTACGTGACAGTGAGCAGTGTCAGCTGCGCTTACCTTGCTTGGTTCCCATTGGCTGGACCAGCTGATAAATCCCGCGCCAAGCTCCGACACTCCGGCCCCAGCAAACTCGGCAAGGCAACGGGCCGAAACGAATTTCGTGGAGATTTAAACGAGCGAGCCAACCAGACACGGCCTTCGTGTGGGTCTCCTCCACATCGTTCATGGCACTCCGGAGAAGCGTGAACGGTCGAGATCTGCAACTCCCCCTCAACACATGTCGTTCTGCTCACCGAGACACGCCAACTGACAATTTTTATACCCTCGTTCCATGCACAGTCGCTCAGAAGCAAGGTTTATCTCCACGGTTAAAAGATACACTGGCAAGCATCATGCACAAGCCCATCCATGCCCGCAGCAAGAGGTGGGCTCCAAAGGTTAGAACTGGGTGTCTCACTTGTAGGTTCGTTTTAACACCCGCATCCGTCATCAAATATTTTTTTTCCTGCATGAAGACTATCATTAACCCCTAATTCTGGGTGCCTGCCAGAAAACGTCGCGTCAAGTGCGATGAAAACAAGCCCAGCTGCAATAAGTGTTTATCTACGGGAAGAAAGTGTAATGGATATGCATATCATAGAGCACTAGCGAGGTCGACAATCATGCCACAGCCTGATCTTACATTGGCGCCTCCCGGGATCGAGCCCAGTCATATGCACAGGCAGGTTTTCATGACTCTTTGCCGTGCAACAGTAAACCAAATTGCCGGTTGTTTCGATCCTGCATTCTGGGCACACGACATCTTGCGGGCTACTCAAGTTAGCCCGGCGGTGTGGCACGCTGCTCTTGCTTTAGCGGCTATGGACTGTCGGAAAAAGATCCCTGCAGAGACAGAGAAACCCGCCCGGCAGCAGTATTATACGTTCTCACTGCTAGAGTATAATAAATCTATCCACCAACTTATTACGATTGCGCGTCAGATAGACGATACGTCGTTTAATGACCAAGAAACCATACTCATATCGAACGCCTTACTCTTTGGACTAGACTGCTTGCAGGGCCATCATAAAGAGGCAACGGCGCATGCACGTAACTCAATCGAACTTTTCTATCGTTGGAGATTTTGGGAACAGGCAGAGAAATCAGCAGCTTCTTCTACTCGCAGTAGCTTGGTTCATTCTGGCTCTCTAATCGCTTTGATCATGAACTTTGAGTGTCAATTCATAAACAGACTAAGCCACCTAATAAGCCCTACGTGGCTTGGCAATAAAAAGCTATGGAAGTCATCATCTGAATCATTCACTTCGGTAACAGATGCATATCTAGAATTCCTACCTCTTCTTACCAGCTTCATGGACGCCACGAGGTTTATAGGCTCGCCTCCTGACCTTGTACAGCCTCGTCCAGACATACAAGTCGCCTATCGCCACGAATTCATGAACTGGAACACAAAGTTTGACGACATGTTGCGGCTCCAAAACCCTAGCACACCATCCGATCTTGAGGGCATAGCGGTTCTACAAATGTTTTTCACTACGCTGGAAATAGGCTTCAAGATCGACCTTGCAGCCTCGCAGGTTGCCTATGACGTATGCGAAAGCCTGTTTGAAAGAATAATTAATCAAGCGGAGGATCTTTACAAGATAATAGCCGTGGGCGTGCATCAGGAAAAAACGGCGACTAGCTTCTCGTTTTCTCTGCCACTCTCCGATGTCTTCATCTACACAGCAAACAACTGCCGCAATAGCGTGCTGCGACGCAGGCTGATGTCCCTAGTCCGAAAATGGCCACACAGTGATGGCCTTTGGAATAGCAAACTTACCGTGACACTTTGTGAAGCTGTGGTGCTGGCAGAGGAATACTGGATGTCAGCAGCTCGCAAGAAACCGATTCTAACCGCTGATGTCTGCTACTGTATACCTACTACCTTTGTTTGCGACAATCACAGAGTTCGGGATTTGGATACTTACTTCACCTCCGAAAGACAAGCGAGAGTTTGGCTGCGGACTGTGGGGGACCTCAGAAATAACTTGCCAGGCACAGAAATTACTGTAACTTGGTGAAAGTTGAAATGAGAAGGAATATTTAAAGTAAGCGACTTACCCGAATTCATCGAAGATACAGTCACGGTCACCTTGGAGGCAAGACTATAATATTTGTGGGTGGACAAGTAAATTGCCTTTTGCAGAATGCCCAGGAGATTCGACAAATACAGATTCAGGCAAACTCATAGTGTGCAAGCTACCACAATTTAGTATTTATACAGTCGGAGGCTACGAGGCCATGTACGGCCCACTGGCGCGGGATGACGATACTGCAAGAAGATGGCACCATGTAATTTCCTGGGTATCGCGCTGGAAAAACTGTCATTAACAAGAGCTACTTACAATCGGATAACTGCGCAATCTGCATATATCAATGGAGCCCAGACGAAGGAAGGCGGTATTTTTTCGAAGGCGCGTCTTTGCCGATATTGGGATGTACTTTAAATTCAATAGTGTGTGGTGCTCAGAGCAGCTTAATCGGGATACGTCAATATGGGTTTCTTGCTTTGTTTCTGATCCGAACTTTCCCCATATCAAGCACGACTTACTAGTCCATCATATGAGGCATTGTATCGAGTAATGCAGCCATCGGACCTCAATTTTTTGGGGCTGTTGAGTATATTCCCATGACAACCACATTTCGTCCACTCGAGGCTTACACGCAAGCCGGTCTTGATCGTTACTTCTGCTGGGTGTTTGCAATTAATTGTAGGTAGCTAAGTAAGCTTATATACGACTGGGTTTGGCGCCGGGTTCAAGTACCATCGTAGGAAATATTGATACCGTCACGAGATTTGTCGCAGTGGCACGGACTGGTATTATATTGCCGACAATGGACAACCTGCGCAGCTTGCTGCTAGAATACAGCACAGATATGGCCGAAAGAATAGGTATCTTTTCACTAATCTCTGAAACTTCACGCTGACGCACACGGAAAGGGAGATATCACCTCACGGTACCAAACGCACCTCAAGTGATGACGTTGATGCCCAGGTCGCCGAACTTGAAGCTCTGGCCGGCCCATTCACCAACAAACAGAGTCAGATCCAGGTGCTGAATGAGGTCACTGGCATGAAGGAGGAGTAGAGGTACAGACATGGTGTGTGCCCTAGAGCCATGTGATGGAGAGATTCCGCTCTTCAATGTTTACAACGACCACTTTTGTGATATATGAGACCTTTGAATCCTATAGCACGCAACGTTGCTGTGCATGGCCATGTTGGAGAGAGCCGATGACCCGGGTAACGCAGGGGCTGAGAAACCATAATTGAACATGATTTTCTTAAATCATGAAATGGGGGGACATTTTCCTGCCTCACAAAACAAGAAGAGTCATGTAAAGGGAACAGTTTAGCAACTGCATAATGACATAAGTCACCGGACTGGGGCGTAGTTTACCGTAGTCATGAGACAAAAGAGCCTGGTACCATTTTCAGAGCTATAGCGAGTTCATTGACTCCTGCCAGCACGTTGCTCATGCTACTTCCATAGAATGTAGTCATTCCATCTCATTCCCTGTCCCGCCCTGTCGGCGGGTTGATTTGAGAAAAAGACGGGTCTCAGGCACCTCTTCTCGCACAGAATCTTTCGGCTCGCCTCGGCTTGCTCATCTGGCCCAAATGCTTCCGGCGGGTCAATCCGTCGACTCTCCATAAAGTCGCCGGTCCCTCTAGGATAGCGTACTCGAGATGGATTCCCTTGTTCATTGGAAATTATGGCATGATGCGAATGATAATGTCCTCGATCACTGTCGCTCCTTTTTGGTCTCCATCCCAATTACTTGCAATGTGCGCAAGTTCAATGATGACACATCGGGACTTCGACTTGCCGCCTGTGAGTTAGTTTTCTGTTGAAATAAGAAAGAAGATGACGTGAACGTAAAATGACGGAAGGCCCTTGGAAACATAGAGCTCCGTTGCACCACGGGCAGCAGAATCCTTCTATTCTTGGGCGGCGAACGCGTCTGTGCTATGATAGATCTTCCAAAGAGGCATGATGAGAGGTTGGTTAGAGATAAGGCTAAGACTCTTAACAATTATGTGATGTCTTCGAAATTCAAGCCAGGGACAGACATACTACAACCATTTGGGTAACGAGGACTTTAAATAAACTTCAGTAACCAAAATGTGTGCAATGCAAGGACCCATGACACGGTGTACCTTAAGGAAGCGATGTGACGCAGAAATGTTCACAAGAAGAATCGTAGAATATAATATTTGATTCTAGGAGCCAGGTTTAGGGTAACCCAAGGTGTAATATAGTTGGGATGAGGGTTATAAGTGCTTCCGCCAATGACAATACTATGCTGTATCTGCCGTTCTGGGACTCTTAAGTTTACTTCAACTAACGACTAGCACCAAAGTGTATGGTGAGACAAATAAGAAATAAGACTAGTCGGGTTACCAGAGTGAAGTATTAGCAGCACTCTACGCTAAAACATGTCACTTGATACTGCATACCCGACTGGATACTAGGCCGTCTCCCAGTTAGTCAAAACAGCTGCCCTTATATTCCCTTATGATGAAATCATCTCTTTACAAGTTGCTTTTCTGGTATAAGTACCTAGAATAAGGAGTGAAGCCAGAGAGCTACGAGTATTAGATATAGTTATGGAAACGGCAGAATATTTTCTGGCTCTTTCCTGGTGACTAATTTAGTTAATTCAATTAGGAGATCTTACTACTACTTTATTTTCCGCTTCCTTCTAATTATAGTAGAGGCAGTATCCCTTATTATCATCAATTACCAGAATGAGTAGGGAAGTATACAACAACCTTCGTACTTACAATCCCTTGCAGTTATACCCTCAGTTATCTTTAATAGCGACAGACTCTAAGTGCTGAGCCGAACATCGAAACACTGTAAAGTGAAAACTCTGAGTATGTATACCTTGCGGTTTCTACCCTTTGTGATCCATTTGGATATCGTCAAAAACGCGCGATATGCTACAACTCTATTGCGTGATGATCGTATTTGTGATGCAAGCTAGATCTGTACTTGCTTAAGTAATGATGTATAATTATTAAGTTATTATTTTGACCCATAAGAGTACTCATGCAAGTAAGGTAGGGCGTAATAAAATCATCACTATGTTCCTGGTCGTACCGAAACCAGAGAACTGTTATATACTACGTTATGCACCGTAAACACAGGCATCACGATGCGTCAGAAACTAGCAGATTAGTGATTCATCGTGGAGCGCCTGTAAAGGTTATCTCATGATAATCTCGGCTATTACATAAAAGTAAAATATACTTTTGTGCAAGTGACTCACTCTAAAAACTTAAAATGGCCGCACGTGACGTATATCAACTAGGTCGGGTCGTCTGATTCCAAGACACCAAAAGACTAGCTTAAAATAAGCACTGTCTGCTAGTTTTTTCTCATCCCAGAGGTTATGTATAAATATACTCAAAAGTCAATTTTCTAAACTTGGGCCTACGATGAGCCATCGGTATTATTTGGAAATGTGTAGTTATGGCCTCGCAGTTTCCCCGTCCTGTTGTTTTCTCCACCTAGCACACTCTGCCGAGTTTATAAGTACTCTTGCACTACAATAGGTTGAGAACTAAGTGTTGAAAGATACTCCCATACCGGATCCTTAACCGCCTTTGCATAAGCTTTGAATTTCAGGCAATCCGTAGGATCGCGGCTCGGCACGCTTGAATTCTCTCTCACAACAATGACTTGCCACGGTCCCTGTCCTGGCGTCTCAGGGCATGCCATCAACTCGTGCGAATCGATTGCGAATTCCCAGAACCCCTCAAACTGCGTTGGAACCAGATGGAAGCCCGTTGTGATTGACCCCGGAGGTATGTAAGCGGAGTGAGGCGCCGTATAAGATATTGTCCCTTCAGGGGCGACGTAGGCTTGCTGGCCACCAGGAACAATGGCATTCTACGTTCGGCTGCATAAGTCCAAGAGCGCAAACACGTGTATGAGTTAGCTCTTACCATTCCACAACGGTCATTCACCCAGAAACTTGTGTCTTTGCCCTTTGGACATTCTCCCCGCTCCTCTACAACTGGTGGGCAGTAGGAGGCCGTATCCTTTCCAATCCAGATCGCGCTTCCGTTGGCTGCGAATAGCCCGTGATGAATGGGAGTATCTCGGAGAATGGCAAATACAACCACCGCAGAGTCTACAGTAGATTCGCCGCGGGAAATCAGGCCTGCCTCGGCAAAGAGGCAGAGAAGAGAAATAACGATGAATGGGGTGGGAATCATTGTTCCAAAGTAAATTATTGTATAGAGGAAGCCGTGAACTAGGATGTAAGTTTTCTGGAAGAGAGAAAAGCCTCGGAGAATCGTTTGGGGGGGAAGCGGCAATTTATCCTTCTTGGACAATACGCGGAATCAGCAGACGGCAGCCCGACGAGATGGTTGTGCGGGGTGACGTAACTAAATGTCGTGAAACTCGGGATTTGGTAATAGATGAGAAATGACACGTAAGGGGTGCTCAATATAGAGCCTTTGGTTGGAAATATATGCAAAAGTACTACCTGATATGCAGTCCGACGCGCCACAGCGGCGTCATGCAACAATCCGGCACCCAGGTCGTAACGCCGGCCACGAATTGCGCGCCAAGTCCGTCGTCTAGCATTGCCAGTTTAGGCCGCATACCTAACTTAGGGTAGCAATACTTCGTGTTCCCTGCAGAACGTGCTGCCGCTTTGCCGACCGTATATTAGTATGAGATGTGCCGGAGCAAGTGCTCGCATCATCATGCGAATTGGAAGAGACACGGCCGAATTAGATGACAATGGTCTCGTAGTTATGGCCTCCCTTCTACTTGTGCGCTTGACTGGGCACACCGCGGCGTAAGCCACCAGTGTATTTAAACTGGCTACACGCAAGCTGGCCACCAGCTCAAGTGTCGCTCAGTTGCCAGTATACCCCCAGGCCCTGTTCCCCTGTTCCATGCATCTGGAGGCCATTCCGACAGAGCTAAAGTGGCAAATGTACCCGCGCCGAAAGACCCGGCGGTCGTTGAAGGCCTGGCCCGAAATGGACTGCTAAGTCTCGATGCGCTGACCGGATTTCGATGATGGAAGTGGCCACCCATCAAGCCGTCAGAAGAGCTGAAATAAAAACAGATAGTCGCCGACTAAATCATGCAAGCATTACTGACTGCAAAAACAGCTCCGTTTGTGATGGACCGCAAACGACAAACAAGTGATAGGCATGCTGGATGTAACGCGCTGTTCCTGCATAACAGTATAAAAAGAGCAAAAACGCATCACTTGCTCTCCAATAAAGGGACAAATGCCGAGATCCGAGTTGATAGCTCCATTTGGTGCCCTCGCCATGCCGTTCGATATTCGCTCGCTCGCTGTTTCCTTGCCAAGTACGTGCAACGGCTGGACTAATCCACCGTCTCCGTCATTTAAATGCGAAGATTTGTCTTGATGGATTAAAAAAGACATTCGCCCTCAATCATGAGTCCACACTACTCGTCGTTTTACCTCGTGTAGCTATACAATGTGTCTCCTCAAAACGCTTATCCCTAGTGCTGCCACCCGCTATCACCAAAGAATTAAAAAGAGAGGCGAAAAGACAATAGATAGCTAAACAGTTAGAAGCACGGAAAAAGGAAGAAAAAATATAGCCCACCTCTTCCGCAACAGTACCAAGGCCGCGGGCGGTCCAGCGGTCCAACTTCCGGTAGTGCCTGTCTGGGAGTACTACCCAATTTACCACAGCACGCAAAGGAGGCGACACGACCAAAGAAGTAACCTCAACGCTGCTTCGAAAAGGGGATTATATTTTCATTAGGGCTAGTTGGTATATTTACCGTATGTTCTCGAAGTTGTTCGGCAAATGTAAGCATGAACTGACGTCTTATATTCGAAGGAGTGACTCGAAGACTACGCACAATATTCGTATTCCTGAATTTATCTATAATGTCTTCACTACGGCTTTACGCCACTATAGCTAGTGTTTATACATTTTAAAATCATAAAATTCCCCATTGCGATCCTTAGCAAGCGAGCTTGACTGGCTGCGAGTACTATACTGTGCCCGTGCCATTTTAGGGCGAAATCTGGTTACCAGTGCCAGCAACAAAGGACACCAGGAGACTAATGGGAAAGTGCTATGAGTATTGGAGATGCTGTAAAATACCTATAAGACTCCTTACAGCTCAATACTGTCTTGATATAGCTTGCCACAACTTCTGGCACCCAACCCCAGGACTGGCACCTGTGTCTCCCCGTTCCCGCACTTCCGGGAGGTCATGCTTCAGCCTACCCAGTAGACACGTGTGCTTAAATAAAACGTATTGATGATGGGGAAGGGTAAGAAGATGATGTAAGAGCAGAGAGCGTTGGTAAGACCGGTTTGTTTGAGGGGTCGACTTGGAGATGTAACGGAGCCGCATGAGAACTGGATCACGGGACAGCGAGGCGGTGATCAGAGCCCGATGTGGTCCTTTTCAGGCGGACGAGGGGTTAAGGGGGAGTACCGTCTCTACTACTGCCGAGCATTCAGTGGGACGAGGTGATGGCTTGGCTGGCATTTTAACACTTATATCCGAGTTCTTAGCTCAGTCTCCTCCCTCTTAACGCGTCGAGTACCTGTACTGCATAGCATATCGAATTGACTTCAAGTACCGTGTTTGGTTCGATGAAAAATACAGCCAACGCGACGAGGATTCTTTGCGCGTTCTCAGTGCCGTGCATTCCCACCCCAAACCGGGCTCCCGGAACGACAACGCACACAAGGCTGATAAGCGACAATAGCAAGCTGGTTTCGGGCTTATGCAACACGGATGCAGTACCGGACATATCAGCCAAAATTGGCATCATGTTTTCCCGTGCTTCAGCATGGCGTACCGGCAGCCACATCCCGCAGACCTCGGTCCCCTTTTCGTCCAAGTTGCATGACTTGCAGGCAGCCGTGTTATCTCGGCGCCTTGCATGACGGCGCGACTACAACACGGATTGGGTGATACCAGACATGCTTTTTTGTCTTTTAGGCTCCTGTTCCCACAATGGCCCCTGGAGTGTAGATTTAGACCCCTTTGTGTCTGCATAGGGTGTCGCATGCCACATGGTCTGGGCCGGGATTGCAGACCAACCTGCCTATATGCGGCTCAATTCTGACAGCCGTGATAGTAAGAAGAGATGAATTACCGATGCGACGGTAGGCTTCTGGAGAGATGATAAATAGCCGTTCCAACCCAGAACGCTCAAGGACATCTCTTTCCAAAATATCTCGCTCCAATTTCATCGCCTGACAAGGCACCCTGCAATCACTAATTTGAAAAATCTACCCGACAAAGATATATTCACCATGCCGGATCAGTCTGTTTCGTCTGCTGTTGTTGAGACGGGTCAGGTCGCGCAAGAAACTACATATTACTCGTAAGCCATCTCTGAAAAACATCATTCTTCCACATTTTTCAATTTTTTGAGATGTGGCCTGGTCAGGCTCAGCATGCTTGTTCTCTTGCAAGCTTAATTTGCCTCCTTAGTCCACACTTCATCCTAATCTAGGCTCAATTGTTTTTCAATGCCTATGCTATGCTTTTTATACCCCTATTCGCTTTCCTCGTTTGCATCACTCTGTCCAAGCAAGACCTCTCAAATGGCAACAAGGTGTCTCATACACTACTACAGGGCGAACGCGAATCCCTCCTACCCGCTGGACCAAGTTCCAGAAACCAGCCTGGCTTCTCTAGGTTACTTTGTGTATGAAAACAGAGAGAGCGAGATGCCTATCAGTGAGCGATTTGTGAAGAAGCAGTTTGAGTAGACCATGTGGGCATGGGATCGGTGATGGAGATACGGCGTGTATGATTATGGGGGTAGGCTAAAGAAAATAAGATGTTCCTGTTTATTCGTTTTCCGAGTCACATACCTCTGCCTGCAGTTGAAGCGTAAGCAAAGAGCGGCGTATCCTCCAATTCTAGCCTTGGTCCTGCATGCCATGCCGGCCCCCGATGCACAACCAGCCCGGTTTGTTACAGATATTAGCCCCCAAGTATTTCAAAAGGTCCCCGGACTCAACTGTGGAGCCGCCAGGCAATCAGATTTCGCTTGAGATTCTAGATCCCTTCTCCCGCGGAGTATTAATACGTGGCGCGCCCGGCGAAATAGCGATGACGAGTAAGGCTGAGCGTTTTATTTTAGGACCAGACTCTAACTGCCTGAACGTGCTCCGGCACATCAAGGTCGGCCTGGACGGCTTCCTTATTGCGGCAGTCTTCAGGCCGGATAGTTACGTCGGTCGTATTGAAACGCGAGGCCGTCCCTCGGCCACGGGAGAAGCCGAATAACAAGGGGCACGACATGGCAGCCCTGTCTTTGGATGCGGGCCTGTGTTGATTGTGATGGTCAACTAGTGCTCCCTTCCCATGCACCCACGTGTTATTTAGCGCAAAACCGCCAAGCGGAGTGCCATGACTTGGGGTTGTATTCGTTCCGAGCTCCTCATGTACTCAGCACACCTGAGATGTTTGCTGGTCCTGACCAACAGCGTGTCTCACTTGACGGCTGGCGAGGTTGGATCTCAGCTGATGCTTTGCAGGCGCCGTCTCACTGCCCAAACCACCCTCCAAAGCCGAGAAGAAGAAGCAAATTGAGACATGGCAGGCAGCGACGCCAGCGTGTGCCTCAGTTGGCAAATGGAACACGAAGCCGGGTAAGAGCGCTCGTTTACGACTAAACGATGACCGCTGAGTCTATGGAGACGGTGCCTGGAATCCTCGCGCCTGGGGCAGCCTGCATGGCGTTGGGGGCTGATCAGAGTGTCGCATTGGATGCCTTGTTCCAGGACAACGCGTGGGAGTAGCGTGGCAAACGGGAACTGCAGGTCGCAGCGTATCGCTATGAGTGGTAGTTTATTTAAAGCGGTTCCAGACTGGCACGTCTTACCCATATGCCGGTGCCGCGGGGGCTCTCGAGTTCTATTTCTGGTGCCACAGGCAGCAGGCAATCGGTCTTGCTTACGCACTCGTTGGTCGTTCAAGCCGTGAGCTCTCGACGCGTTGCGACCGTATCCACTGGTTGTCTGTACCGAGCATCACATGGAGCCTTGCTGTGAAACAAGGCGGCCTCGTGCCCATCAGGGCCAGCACCGCATGCTTGATAGAACAGAACCAGACGGGAACCGTCAACGAACAAGTGGGACTGGCCGTCCAGATCTCCACTCTGAACCGAGGCTGACTCGGGATCGTGATCCACAATCCGGGGATTCCCCATCTTTTCTGTCCGGCCCGACTCGGTGCATGAGGGAAGGATGCAGTCGTCGCATCTTTGGGGGATTTCTTCCGCCCAGAGCCAGTTGCTTAGCGTGGCGGAGAGCCATTTTATCTGCTGCTGTAGGCGATGACGAGTCTTGTCGCTTCTGGCTTGACCGCCTGTAGGCGGTTTGGAAAACGGTACTTTGACTTTCCGGCTACAGCCTCACTCAGGCACGCGTCTTGCAGAGTGTCAGATTTCATTGCATTGCAGGTGCGCTGTAGTGTGCGACATGTATAATATGACGCTGATGTGAATATCTCGAACTGCAGACGGGACTGTCTTTGGGTTGGTCGTTCCGCATGCGGCCCGTTCACAGGAAGCAGCGAATTGACATGGGATTATGAAATGTCTGAACAATGGCCAGACATTTCCAGTATCCGGAAGACGGGCCCAACAGTTGGCACGACCCGATGCCCCGCTGATTTCCGTCTTTTGGATTGAGCCTAAAGCTTGTTTCCTGTCTGCTCCCCTTAGGTAATATATATGCATCTTGTGCTTGTGTCAAGGGCACGATTTTTCTTGCGCCACCTACCACCCTCTGTTATTGCCTTTCCGCATTCTATTATCATAAAGAGATCTTGCCTATATTTATGTCATGGGGGTTTACTCACGTTTAGCTGGAATAAGTAATTCCACGTGAGCGGAAGTATTTTTCAGTGTCTTCAGTCGATTTGTGAGAACAGGCCCGTTCACTTTTGAATAAAACCTGATGGAGAGCATTCACTCAAAACAAGCATGGAGGAATCATCATCTTGCTTAGCTTGTTATTCTTAGGATCAACGTTAGACAAAAGGGGATTGTGAACGCAAGATACATTATTCAACAGACATTTATCCAGAGCTACCACGACCAAGTAGCATTTGAGCATTCGCCTCAGATTCTTCCGCCAATGCCTTTTCCCTTCTCAAGAGCATGTCGTTCGTAGATGCCTACTAAAATCCAAGCTTGCTGGCAAACTGTCCTCCACAAAAAACGCAAAATTGCCAACAAACAATGACAAACAGTCGGAGCGCGGGTGATGAAGTGAGATAACTCAAGACGTAGATGAAAAGCACACAGTAGTCCGTAATGCAAATACGTAACACCTATAGCGCATGAGTAAGAGTTGATGGTAGCATTTGAGACAGGCGAGAATGTCGGTAAACTCCCTTGTCGGTAATGGAGTTCTGGCTGGATTTTCCATCTCAGACTGTGATATATTATAAAGGCCATAAGCTGTCGCCGATGTTTGCTGAACCATCTTTCGGCCGCTTCAACATTTTAGAACCATTTTTTGCCTCATAAGCCAAGAGTAAATTCTACAAACCCAAACGGTGTCAACAGCAAATTCCAGTTGGCTTCCCGCGTCGCTTGATCTTGATTCTGAGCTTGTTCGGTCTTCTTCTGCTCTAGATAGTGAGTCATTAGCGGCGTCCTAGCTTTGGCCAAGAAATGATCTTCAACGCTCCAACCCGTCACGTCCAATAACAGCTTCACCGTCAACATATCAGTTTTTGCAATAGCCAACTCGAGTGGACGGTAGTCTAAACTGTTGCAGTATGTCCGAAGGAGTTTCTCGTGACGTAGCTCATTCAGGATTTTTCCAGTGTTCACGTAATGGCCTCTTTCGATAGTCGCCATGAGAAAATTCGTCGCAGAATAAAGGTACGCCACGACAATCTCAGCTGGTCTTTGACACACAGGGCAACATGCAGATTTCCATGCTCGAAATTCTAAAAAGATAGCACCATATTCATCTGTAGTGACTAACTCAGACATGGTATATGCTTTGGGGCGTTTCGGAGTAGTCTATTTAATTGGAAATCGTTGACTGTTTCGTTGCAGAAAAGAGAGAAGCGAATTATTGACTGTCTTTCGCAAAGGAGAAAGTCGGTAATGTTTGGTCATCTTTTTCTCAAGAAGAAGTGTTCAGAAGGATTGCCTGGTTCAAGGGAGAAGCAAAGGGTGGAAGTCGTTGACCGTTTTCGAGGAGAAGACAATGGGACGATGCTTGAATTTATATGCCAGTGGGTGGTCGTGCCTTGGGTGACAGACATCCCCCGATGCGTGAACACAAGAACAAGATCCGTTGTTTTAAGTATTCTGAGAAAAGCCACCTTGTCTTGAAAAGACAAATTCAACATACGGCGAGCCACTGAATTTCATTCAACTGAGGCGGAATTGCCTCAAATTTCCCTCTCACTGCCACGTACCACCTATGCATCTCCGCCACCGGGTGACGTATTGACGAAAGGCCTATGATGCTAAATCTCATTCCAATGGAAGGGGACACATATAACATGCTTGATTTGTGAAAAGGCGGTTGGTTCCTCTGTTCGATCATTTCAAAGACTCCATCAAATACTGGGCCGATTACATACTCTTCACTCGAGCATGGACATGGCGCGCCTAACAAGACGCGATCTCTTGTTCACCTTTTATTCACTAACTCAAAGGGGTCCTGCAATTCTTCACCTTGTAAAGAGGAAATGGGGGACTTGTGAAAACAAGTTCACTAGACGATTCTTGAGTCCTGTGTACAAACTACTTTGGATGCTGTGATCTCCTGGCGCCACTTTGCGCAAAATGTAGTAATTGTTGGTTAGGCAAGTCCTAATGAAGCACTGTCAACGGAATATAAGGGGGTATAATTGCTATTCGATTAGAGCGCGTTCTTTTTCGTGATAAGCACAGGCAGAATATCACCTAGGCATTAAGTTTTCCCCTGGCATTTCAGCCACAAAGCACGAAGAGTGGGCTCTGCCCTTTCGCGATTCCCCTGATCGTTTCTCTGCATCCGATAATTATTACCATTAGCAAGACATGTTACATTCATAAGTCCAATGGTTGGCAATCCGCTATAGTTATCCTACTGAACTCTGCCAATCGACACTTTGCGGAGTGTGTTTTGGTCAAATAAATCCAGAAAATTATGCACTTGCACTGTCAAAAGAATACCGGCCGTACTGGTCACGCGGCTGGGCCACAACAAAGGCACCTGGGGTGTTGGGCCAACAACGGTTACATAACAACAAAGGAACATTGAAATATCACGAGGCCCGAAGTCGGACCTAAGCGAGGGCTGCCTCGGGCCTCAAATACACACCGACTTGTTATATTTATAGAGACATTTGGTCTCTTGAAGCCTCGTGGAAAACCAAGGATCTTGATACCTTGAAATCGATTATTGAGATTGAACCGAACCCTCTGTTCCAAGCCCGGTTGAACTGCCCTTGTTACAGTAGCTCAGACCATCAGCCCCAGCGCTGACATGCCAGATTTGGTACAAATAGCCACTCAAATAATGTTTTCAACATTTTGAATCTGTACTGGAAAGCCAGATACTGGATAGCTGACCAGTTTGAATAAATATACAATACCTTGCATCGAACGTCACCTTGCCACTGCATGTCTGAATATAAGGTACCTGAAGTCTCGCACCCTGCCGCGGCGTCAGACATTGGCAAAACGTGTGGTTTGAGACATGCGTGTGCATCAGACACGGCACACCTTCCAGGTGCCGTTCAATCACGTTAAAGTGAGGGCCGGTGGACGCATGCAGCCGAGTCGGAATGCAGAGTTTGATGCACACTCACGGTACATTTAACCCGACTGGCACATCCGTTGCTTATTTTTGAAACCCTGGCTCAACCTCTATTATCCCTATTTGGTTGCTCTCCTCCCCAACGTTCAGGCGGACTAACCACGATCACAACTCCTGCCTCATCATCATGCCTGATGAACACGAGCTGATACGGGAATCTGTGCGACCAATATACAACGCCTTCAACCCTCAATGTGTATTCCGCAAGCGCGTTCTTGCTTATTGTACTGGTAGTTCTGCCGCTGCTATGGGGCATGGGCATCATATTGACATTTCAGACAACACCTACAGCCAGGTCTACAGCGTTTCCATCTCCGAATATGTCGAAGTGCCAAAAATAGAATCGTGTAGTGGATGTTGCAGGCGACTCGATCCCTACCTTTACAACCATAGTCTGCGCACTGAGCTTGATAAAGGGGCGCAAAGTTGGCTAATTGCCGCATTCACGTTAGGGACAAGGTACAAAGAGTCAGTGCATATAGCTTCACTCATTGACGGCGTCGCCTTTAGATACCGGTGTGGTGCACGCATCTACAGAGATTCTAGCACACGCCTTTTCATTTCCTTATATGGCGATGACGACGATGTCGTGAAGCCTGCTCGTCCTACGAAGGCCCTTTTCATAGCCCGGGAGACGGTTGAAACGGCAGTCACCATGAAGAAACTAGATGACCCGAGCGATGCCCTCGGCGGTCCCGTCCGGGAAACGTGCCATCAGTGAACATTGGAAATACGTTTATCGGATACGTGCATGAGTGAATATGAAGACGGAACGGGTCAGTGGAGCACATGCCGTGAAAAGTCTTTGGCCGGCGATGATGCTCGGAAACTGTATAGACGCAAAGGTGTCCCGTCGCGTGGAGTTGAAACCGAGTGCCAGATTAGGCGCAAAACGTTTTACGTGTAAGCCGAACCAGAGGGGCGCAATCCAAGCTGTCTGGTGTCTTGATTCACAACGGAGGCGAGGATTCGACATCGGCGCAATGCATGGAAATCGTTATGACGGGACCGGGCCGACAGCCTTGTTCCAGCAAAAGCGGATTCTTCGCGAGGCCACTCGCATTAATAAACCCAGAACAAAAACACCAGACGGATGTAATGGAAGATTGACCGGAATTCAATTACTCACAGCTCATTGGTCAAAGCCCTGCCCAGCACCACGTCACCGGGCGCCGGCTCCGATCCGACTGGTGACGCCAAGGACTAGCCGTGTCGCGGGATTGCAACACAACACACTCGCACAAAGACGACAGGAGAAATGTCAAGTCGACTGGCAATGTGAATAAGCCCGGGCACATGTTTTGCGATCAATTATGCCTGGACCTGGTACTCTAGTGCTGGCGCCAAGCTTTCTCCCGCCTCCGACGCTCGGGCTTATTCGCGACTTGTTAAATCCGAGACGGACGCACAAAACTCTCACCACCATTTTAAAACGCGATGCAAAGACAACAACACAGGGCTGCCGTTTTTCCATTGTCAACATCAAGTCGAGGCCGCGACAATGCCAGCCGGGCGGGAGCTGCCCGATGGGTTGCCCCCCGTCTCCGACCAGTCCGACGGCGTACCCTCCTCACTACCTCTGGACAGCGCCTACAAACATCAGCAAGGCGAAGAAAAGGCCGCGGATGCTGATGCCTTTGCTGCAAATGTCTCGCCGCCTGCCAACTCACCGCCGCCCAATGGCGGCTACTGGGCTTGGATGCAAGTCGCCGCCGCCTTCAGCATCTTCTTCAACACCTGGGGGGTCCTCAACACCTTCGGCATCTTCCAGACCTACTACGAGGGCGGCTCCTTGTTCCGCGAGTCGTCGTCCAGCATTTCGTGGATCGGCTCTATCCAAGCGTACTGCGTCCTGGTCGTGGGCCTCGCCTCCGGGCCAATCTACGACCGGGGCCGTCTTCGCCTGCTGGTCCTCGCCGGCTCGTCCCTGCTCGTGCTCGGCTTCATGATGCTCAGCATGTGCGAGACCTTTTGGCAGGCCCTTCTCGCGCAGGGGTTTTGCATCGGCATCGGCGCCGGCTGTCTCTTCGTGCCGTCGCTGGCCCTCCTCCCGACCTATTTCAACACCCGGATCGGACTGGCGGTGGGCATCGCCGCCTCGGGGTCTTCGCTAGGCGGCGTCGTTTATCCAATCATCTTCTACAAGCTGATTGGCAGGATCGGCTTCGGCTGGACCGTCAGGACGATTGGCTTCATTGCCCTGGCGACGCTGACGATCCCGCTGTGCTTTGCCAAAATGCGCGTCAAACCGCTGCGCGCCAGAGCCGCGCTGGACTGGTCGGCCTTTACCGACTGGCCGTATGTCTTCTTCGTGGTAAGCACCTTGATTGGATTCATAGGCCTCTACGTCGTCCTGTTTTACATTTCGTATTTCGGCGCCGCGACGGGGATCGCGTCACCCGAAATGTCCTTCTATCTGATCCCGATTCTCAACGCCGTGTCCATGTTTGGCAGAACACTGCCAAACGCCATCTCCGACAAGACGGGCCCGTTCAACTGTAAGAAGCGATGCATTCTCCGTGCCTGTAGGAATTGACGCGCTAACAGCAGTGGCAAGTATTTGGCCCGGCCGCCATCATTTGTGGCATCTTGACGTTTTGTCTCGTCGCGGTCAAGAGCCTCGGCGGCATTATTGCCATTGCCGTCCTCTATGGCTTCTTCTCGGGAGTCTTCATCGCCATACCGGGCGTCTGCTTTGTGAGACTAACAGAGGACAAGAGCAAACTCGGCACCCGTATTGGCATGGGGTTTGCTGCGTTTGGTTTTGGCGCTCTTGCCGGCGGACCCGGGGGCGGTGATATTCTAGGGACTGATCGGAGCGACCTTCACTGGGACTCGGTGTGGGTATATGGAGGCTGCACCATGATGTGCTCTGGTGTTTTGCTGACTGTTCTTCGATTCTGGCTATCGGGGGGGAAGCTTGTGTTGAAGATATAGAGATCCGCGGGGAGATGAGTCGGTTTTCTACAAGAAATGGAAGGACCGCCAACCAAGCACGGACGACTATTTACCAACAATGCACATGTATTACACAAGAAGAAGAACAAAATAGATACTAGCACGGCTATTCTCTAAATATCCGGGGGCTGTGCAGGGGCTGGCCGCATGCAGCTTACATGTTCCACAAAACTCCGTCCCTTCCGCAGCCCTTCCCATCATTTAAAAAGCCGCTGGAGAAATTTTAGAAGAGAAAGAGCGAGCGCGCCCAATACATGATTCGATTCTTAGAAACTCGGTCTGGTAGGCAAAGCAGCGTGCGACCATGCCACACACCATGGCATTCGAGTGGGCATCATGGTTTGAAAACAACCACATCATTGTCCACGCGGCAGACTTGGAACTGAACCCGCCCCAGAGCTACCTATTTGTCCAGGACTTTCTCATCATTCTGTGTGCCCTTCTCTACTGCTTCTGCTATGTGTTTTACACGCTTCGCACCAAACGCGACCGGTTCCTAGCCGGACCCGTGGACTTGCTGTACGTGCATTTTTGGCCACCACAATGCGTCCCTGGGATTACTTACCCCGTTAGGTTCGGCAACTTGGCCTACGAGCTGTACTATCCATTTGTCATGGCGCGCGGCAAGCTCGAGCTTGCAGGATGTCTCGTCTGGCTCTTGCTGGACGTGAGGTTCGTATATACCGCCATCAAATACACCTGTCCGCCCGGGACGCGCCTCAAAGTAGCCCTGCGCTCTACGCTCTCCACGCTCGCCCTGACGGCCGTCTACTACCTGTTGGGGCTGTACTTTCCCGACGACGGCGAGCAAGTCACGGCGTATTGGACAGGCTGGCTGCTAGAGCTGGGAATCGGATGGTGCGAAGTGCTCTACCTGTGGAAGCATGCACACACAAAGGGCCAGTCGCTCGAAATCTGGTGAGTTGCCAATCGTATAAATATCGCAACTTGTCCCCCATGAGCGGGACCACCATGACAGGCTAACAGATGCAGGGTTGTGAGATTCTGCGGCGTCCTGTCGGCCATGGCGGTGTTCTTTTGGCGCTATCTAAATGTGCCGCAGAACTGGGCGTACGTGGCATCGTGGCCGAGCATCGTTTTGCTGGGTTTAAACGCCATACCGGAGTTGATGTATCCGTTTTTGTATCGTAGGGCGGAACGAAAAATGATGGAGGCCGCGGCCGCGCAGAAGGAGAAGACATACTAGCTGGCACAATCGCAAGATGCGAGGCGTCGCTTTTGGATGGTAAGGACTCTTGTGAGTACTGTGCAAAATAAGATGCAGGAGGCACACGACGAAAGGGAAAGTTGTTGGAAAGTTGGCAACACACTGTCTTGGCGAATACACCTTCTTTTGAGACGGAATCTGGAGAAATGGACAATCTTACTGAGCAGCGAGAAGCAGAAGGTCTGAAGAAGCACCACGTAGCACGACCGCTAATTATGCGATCGGCTTGTGCTCTGTAATCTCCTTGTATTCCACCTTGTGCAGCAACAGTCTTGGGTGGTCTCACCCGAGAGGCTGACCAGACCGCAACTATGTTGACTTGTGAGTAGAAGCCACCTGACCGAGGTACACGTTGCCCGATGCAAGTGAACTTGTGACCTGAAGCAAAATGCAAGTCGATGCAAGTCTCGGCGCTGTCGGTGATTGCATGTTTACAATTAGGTAGCTGAGCCAGCCGCCAAGACAAAAGTAGCCAGCGACGAGGAGGCAAAGGGGTAAGAACATAGCTTAAGTGCTTCATGCATCTGGTCAAACAGTGTCCGATCTGTGCAACATGACAAGACGACCAACAAATTAGATATGCCCACATCTTGAGCTACAGCTGTGGCCGGTGAGCCAAAGCGCTCAACTGGAGCAAGTCAACGCAGAATTTCACAACTTCCAAAGCAATTTACTTGGCGTCGTACGTGTTGCAAGGCGTCGTACGTGTTGCAACTTGCTGCCTGTAATATCAATCCGCGCTTGAGCCTTCCAGGATGGGACTATCGCGACTTTGGAAAATCGTCCTCGGCCTCGCTGCGCTCGGCTTCAACCACACACTAGGGGAAAAGAAATTGATCATTGATACCGAGCTGTTTGGCGACGCAGAGTAAGCAGGAGGATTCTCCCATTACAAAAAACATATAAAAATCCGTGCTCACTCTGATTTAGCGACATCGGCGCCCTTCTCCTGGCTCTTACACATCCGCACGTCGACCTTCTGGGAGTGAATGTGGATTATCTTTCAACGTACTCTGGCCTGGCGGCTTCCAGTCTTCTGGGGTACTGTGGCCATTTTCCGGTACTCATTGGCCTCAAAAGACCTTTCCTGGGTTTAAATGACTGATTACGGCGAACGGCAATAGAGTGGTTAAGAGCAGCCTCGACTGGATATGCTATAATCATCGATGTGAGTCCGTATTACTGCCTTTATTTTCAGAAAATAGCACACGATGAATTCCAGGCTAACAGAAACTCTTTCTCACCGGTTAAATTGACCGAGACTCGTGTCAAAATTACCATCACCAACATGTATATCCGAGGATACTCTCGGTTCCTTGTTGTCCACTGCATGCATGTGCTTACCTTGAGATGGAAAAGATCTTCCCCCACCATGGAAATTTCACATACGGAAAATGTCCCGCCGGAAGAATTTCTTTCCAAGTTATCAACACTACCGTTTGCCTGTTCCATGACGTCTCCAACAGGCGTTAGCTCCCCCAGGACAAGAAAATCCGTCACCACCAATAGACTGATGGGCCAAAAACGCATCACAATTTAACTTACTAAAACAAGAATACCTAGCCGCGCCTAGGCGTCCATGTCCGTGTAGGGCGTCAAGGCAAGATTCAGATCGTACCACCTCCAGCGAGCCCATTCGCCTGCAGTGAGCTCATCATCCAGTTAGCCCCAATTGCTTCTCGAAGTGCCGCCATCCCATGCCAACGCCATACTCGGCACTTCGGCACGCATTTCTGGCATCGACAGTACTGAAATGGGCGAGATGCTAGGTCACCGCTGGCAGCCCAGCCACTCGCGCCCCCATTGGCGCCCAGCCTGGTCGAGATGGCTCAACGTCTGAAGCCATCTAGTGGCGCCGGTCGGCAGCATGAAATGGACCGCTCGGCATATCTCTCATGCCACGGGGCTGTATTGGGCGTGTTCCCTGGCACCGCATAGGACGAGACTGAGCGGCGCATCAACTGTCCGAGTACATTGCGTTCAGCGCCCATGCTGCAATCGACTGCCTTCAGCCACAGGGCTTGGGACTGAACTTTTATTTTCCCTTCTCAATATTTGGAACTTGTTCAATTTTGGCATGGTATATGCGGCCGCTGTGATGGCTTTGAAGCTTCTCTTCGTATTTGGGCAAAGCCAGTGGCTGATGCATTCAAGTGACGGCCCCCGGGTTGCGCTGCCACTAGGAGCGCCGGCAGCATAAAGATCTTCCTGTAGCCTACATTATGGGAGGAAAGTGAAATGATTACCAGCAGGTGAAATAGGCAGTCGCCGTCACTAGCTGTCTTGGCAGCTCATCTCTGCTTCACGGATACGTCAACCGGTCCTACCATGTACACCAGGAACTTTGAACTCGCGCTGCTGCTGGCACTCTCTGCCGGTGCCAGCGCAGCAACAATCCAGGTCGACGTCGGCGAGAATGGTACTTTCACCTTCTCGCCAGATACCGTCAAGGCAGGCGTTGGGGATACGCTGGATTTCCACTTCTACCCACTCAACCATAGCGTCGTCATGGGCGACTTCAGCAACCCGTGTGCTCCGGCCAAGACTGGTGGTTTCTTCTCGGGGTTTATGCCAGTTTCCTCTGGCGAGGCTGTAAGACGTTGCGCAAACTCGTGCTTCATATACAAAGGTTGACCGATGAATAGACCGACTCTTTCCAAGTTAAAGTCAACTCGACAGACCCCATCTTCTTTTACTGCGCGCAGACTGTTCTCGAGCATTGTAAAAATGGAATGTCTGGCGTCGTCAACCCGTCCTCTTCCCAGACTCTCGGCTCCTATAAGAACGCAGCCAAGTCTGTGAGCACTGCAAGTCACCCTGCAAATGTGTTTGGAGGTACATTAGTTTCATCTAGCCATACGTCTGCCTCGGCTAGTCCCAGCCCGACGAGCACTGGAGGAGGCGCCCATGGAGGTGCAGATGTGAGGGCCCCGGCTGGGGCAGTGGTTGCTTTTGCCTTGGGCATGGCCGCCTTTCTTGTTGGCTAACATGGTCATACTTGTGGCGTTGGATGCAATGTCTTGGTAATGCAGGTTGAAGGATGCTTGGCACTATTTGTGTTCTATGTTTGTGAGGTGGCCCTCTCATCACGCAATTCAGGACTAATGAGACAATTTGCAAAGAGAAAAAAAGCTTTGGCTGTTCTTAAATAGGCCATTACACAGAGCTGTTCAAATACTACAGTCATTAGTGTAAAGGGTAAGATAACAATGCCTTGTGATATGACCAATTTCCCGTTGGTCCTAGTCTAGTTGCAGTCCTCCAAGATGAGTTGCGCTGCTTTCTGGGCAACAGCATACAAAGTTGACATCATGTGGGAGGTGATCTGGAATGGGAGGATACCAGCATCAACGACGCGGAGGTTCTTGGTTCCGTAGACCCTGCAACTTGTTAGCCAGTTCGCTTTTGGTATTGATCGATGCGGTTGTACCGTAATCGGGAGTCTACCACTCCGCCCAGGTGCCTTGGCATCATAGCTGTTGACCCAAGCCAGTGACTAGCAGCCCTAGCCGTCCTTTTGAACCACTCGAGATACTCCGCATCCGTACCGTTGGGACCAATCTTGGGGTCATAGTAAGCGTCGTCAACGAAACCCTCAAACGCTTTACTGGCCCAGAGTGCTCGTGAAATACGTGATACTGTAACCGCTACCTGCTGATCAAACTGGTCTGTGAGGAAACGGGGCATGATAATGGGAAACTCGAATGGGTCCGCGGAATGAATATGTACATGGCCTCTTGATAGGGGCATCAGAGGCCAGAAGTGGGCGCCAAAGACGGCTGGGTACGTCTCGGCGATGAACTCGGCAACGGGCACTATGGCAGCTTAGTATACATGTTCGACCGAGCAGAAGAGAAAGGGAACTTGCGTCTTGATTCGACAATCAGCTGTATCGTGGCATTCAGAATACTCTCGGCGCCGGCGATGCTCACCGCTGCGCCGGCATTGACGAGGTGCTCGGCTCGAGACGCAAGATTTGCCGGAGATGTCAAGGACTCCGCAATCGCATAAGCATCTAACAGTATTCAGTACTAGATGCAACAAATCCAAAGAAAGGATTCCTTACTAGTAGCCCATGTCTCGTCGATGTTGATCAAAGAGGTCTCTGGGCCGAAAAGCTTGCCATCGTCTACCAGGGAAGCATCACTCTGATGTTTCTTCGACATGTGGGCATATGTCGAAGACCCGGGTTGATCCTGAGCACAGCATTAACGCCCAACCCTTCCTTTGCATTCCTTTTTTATCAGCTAAGCGGTAACACTTACATTAAGGTTCGCACCAACGCCCGGCAGATCAATCAATTGTTTAACCTTGGCAGCCGACAGGACACTCGCCTTGCCGACCCCAGAGCGCTCTAGGATTGCCGGTGTGGCTAATGTGCCCGTGGAGAGGATCACAGACTTTCTGGCCCCAACAGTGTAAAGTCTGGCCGTGCCTTTAGTTGATCTGCTTGCAAAAACCACTCCAGTTGCCTTGAGGCCTTTGTCAAAGGTTACTCTCGTGACGGTATGGTTGGCAAGCACGGTCAAAGTTCTCGTTTGCTGATCTGGCGCCCAGAGAAGGGCATCCGCAGCTGAAGACCGCATATGTTTGCCTGTCACTGGATCATTCCAGATAGTCCAGGAAGTGGACGCTGACACAACTGAAGTGCGGTTGGAGAGATCGTTTCCGATCTCGAGCCCCGTGAACACGAGCGGCAGGCCCTTCTTGTAAAGCTGTACCGCCGTGGGGATACGCATGGGCGTCTAGGCAAAGCTAGGTCAGCCTGAACCTCCACGATTTCGGCATCAACGCCTTACAGGAAAAGATGTGTTAACTTGTCCGTGGTAACCGTGCACTTCCGGGTCATAGCCGGCACCTTGAGCGATTTGGTCGGCTGTCGGTGGATGATTGCGCTCTATTGCTTTCATATACTTTGAACGCATAGCTTAGTTACCGAACCTTGTTCTGGAAATGATGATGAGTGCTTACAGGCTCAAGATTGTCCCAGTTCCACCCAGGGTTGCCCAGCGTTTCCAGCTTATCAATCTCGGCTTTAGTTGGCCTGTACCATACCATTCCATTTACTGCACCCATTAGCTGAGCAGCGTGTTGAGTGCGCGAGCAGACTCACTAGACGTTGATCCGCCAATGCAAGCGCCGGCGTCAAGCGTAAAGTTTAGTTTATTGCCGGCATCGTCATAGACGGGGTAGTTCCAATTACAGAAAACAGCTGGATACACGTGACGTTCTGCATCCCATACTACTGGATTCCATGAGCCATCTGGGCCAGCTTCAATCAGAAGCACAGAATGCCCTTGACCGCTAAGCTGTATCGTCGTCTTCGTTAACTCGGCAAGTTCAGATAGTACGTATTCGACACGTTAAACAACACACACCTTGTTTGCCACTGTAATTCCGGACAGGCCGGCGCCGGCAACCACAAAGTCAAACGTCTTGTTGGCAGCGAGTGCAGCATTGTCCGTGACGACAGTTGCCTCCGCAGCCGAAGCAAAAGCTCCAATGCAGACTTGAATTGTGGACAGCCGCATGCTTTGTGTATGTTGGCGGAAGCTGTCACCTTCCTAGGACATTATCCGGGCAAGTAGACAAGAGTTTCAAGAATGTGTATCAAGATTGCATCGAGTCACAACTTTGCCCTTCCACAAGCTGAATCTTATTGCAAAGTGTGAGGGGTAACTGTCTTTATGAGATTTCAATGCTACATTGTCGACAACCCATGTAACGCATGCGGGTGCCTACCGGCATCCGTCAAAGAAAAAATATGGCTCAACCCGACACAAGATCTTATTTGCGATTACTCTCCAAGTACCGTGTGATAGCGCTTTAGCATGAATGCTTAAAATTTCAACTATCGTATGTTGTGCAAAATCTGAACTCGGTTGGTAAACCTGTTGTCTGGGTCTGTTAGGCCATAACCCACCGATGTGATTGTGCGCAGATATTCCAACAGGACAACATGGTATTTAGGGATGCGGTTTAATGCCCATAATCGCCATGATATGAATGACGCTCTAGGTTGCTCAGGTCAGACTATACCCGCCATCAATCCACCCAGTCGTCTTGGACAGCGAGCTGTATAAGCCCGCTGCGCCCCCCAACTATATGCAATTACCGAGACTTCGGGATGTTACACGACTTGCTGACAAGTCAACCCCTATATGGTGTCATGCGAGCCATCATGGGCTGATTTTCAAGTACCAAGTTACAAGAGATTCCAGTCGCTTCCGCGTCGCACTCACTCAGTTTTCTATGGCATGAATTCGGATGCGGGGGAACTGCTACACGGAAATGGCCCAATGTCAAAGGTTACACAAGGGCTACGGTCACGAGACCTAGGGCAAAGTCCTTCACCGACTTCTTGTATTTAAAGAGGTCTTTGGTCAACGAGGCCTTAAGGAAAACCAAGGACCTTTGATACCAAAGACTGTTATTAGATGAATTGAGCTACATTGCTCCAAGCCCTCTATTGAGCCCTTGTCACAGGAACACCGCAAACAGCTGTCTTGGGACGTTTGTCCGACATCGCTCGATCCATCACTTTGTTTCGCTTTGCTGAAAACGTAAAGGTTAGCCGCTAGCTAGTAATATGAAGAGTCCTGGTCATTTAGTTAGCCAAAAAGGTATCCTTTGGTATCATAAAATCCAAGATGAGTGCAGGTTTAATAAATCGACCGCACTAGCCGCTAATTCAGGCAAAGACTGCACCGATAAACCATGAAGCGGCGGTTTCAAATTTGAAACAAGAGTCACAAAATTGACTCATAGGTGCACCTTTTCTTTTGTGCTGCTTGACACTATTCCATTCACGTCTTTCCGAGCTTGTACACACCAGAGCTAATAGACCCTATCTCGTCGTCCAGAACACCTGCAGCTGCAAATGACCCACCTATAATGCGCTTGTGATTAATTTTGATTGTGATGCCAAGCTAAACGGCTTTCAAAACTCCTACAGCGACGCACCAGAACTCGGCGTTGGAGATCGGAGGGATATACACCTGCAATATTCAAGCCCTATCAGTGAATCTCTCGCAATCTACTGCGTAAAGTTGTAAGATGGTCCCGTCCGTGGGCTCTAGCAACATGGGGGCGCTTGATAAAGGTTGGCATCTTGACGATTCATGGACAACCAGCGAACAAAGAGGACTGTCAGGTCGAAGCAAAAAGAGAAGATTTCTCCACCCTAGTCCACTACGAACTATACAAACCGCGTTGTAGCGGCCGTGGGGTGGAAGCGTCAGTCATTCTGCCCTTCCTCCTACAGCTCGCAACAGCTCATCGGAGTTGGCTTAAAATGGAGAGTCCTAAGTCCTCAGTTTAGCACCCTATGCTACAGACTTGTCTTTAAAGGTTTTAGTCAACGACTCTAGAGACGCTAAGATGTTCATATGTCTTTATTGGTGGGGCTGTTAATATTCCATTATGTATATTTGCATGTGCTTGATCGCCTTTGTCAAGGAATGTGTTGTACACAAGTAAAGGCGCACAAAGCCTCAAGCCGCTTTAGAGTAGGTGCACAAAACTTCTTTATGCATGAAGTTTGACTGATCGGGTGTAAGGGTTTTAGTTGCATTCAATATTCAAGGTGCTTGAAGCTGTAAGGAGAAACCGTCAACAAACAGACACTGCTCGTCATCTGCCAATATAAATGAAACATCGTCAAAGAGAAGACATGTCACGCGGAATAGTTGGACAAACCTTGAGTCACATGTCTTTGTGCTAGCATCATTGTTAGTCACAAACCGAGTAGTGTTTGTCTATCTTCGCTCTTTGAACTTCTTTCTGCCGGCTGATTGCGCGCCGGTTTTGCGGCTGACAAAGAGCCGCGTCACACGTTCATTATGCCATGCCGTGCGTTTCTTGCATCCATATTTTGCCAGCATTCCAACAACGCAAATCGCATAGGGCGATTGTACAATTTGAGGGCATCAGTAGTCTTAGCTACAATGAGTTCATTGTCACTCTGCTTATCATTCATCGTCCTTGCAGCCGTCCATTCAAGTATGATAGTTCTCAGGTTCTACAAGGCCAAGATGTGAGTTTAAAATCACCTTCGCACCCCAGGAAATCGTATTTTATCATTAACTCTAAATAGACATTCCGACTTTTTCTCTCAGCAACCCTTGTTCAGTTCAGGAAACGAATTCAAAATGGACAACAGCAAATCAAAGCCTTCCAAGCAGACAAGCAGCCCATGTTATCAACGTCAGGGCCCTGCCATCAAGTGAGTTTCATACCGCTGTTCCTAATTCAGCCGAAGGCTGACTCTACATTAATCCATAAGTTTTCCGAATAATGAGGGTTTGGTGCAGGCTTGACAAATAAGTTTCTATTGGTCCAAATTTTGTATGGGAAATCGCGAAAGAAGGCTGGATTGGTTGGTGGCTCTAGAAAAGTGGGTAAAGGACAGCCACCGTCTGTCGGTGCTTCTTTGTTTACTTCTCTGTTTACAATCGTTTACAATCGTTTACAATCGTTTACAATCGCTAAATTTGCCCAGCGATCTGTTCGTTTGCTTGGCCAGCAGCCTTTCTTCCATTATTGAAACAGATGTACCGCATGGTTGGGTATGGATTATGATTCTAGGGGTAATATTAGTCCTAGATCTGAATTGGCAGTCCATTGCCCGTCTTGCGACCGAACAAAATCACCAAGTAATTTCGTTAGCAGGAGGAAATCTGCCAATCCAACTACAACCTGTCTGGAATGCCGGGACCACCGCAATTCCGAGGTAACTGACACCATTGATATACTATATATGCCTCCCTAACCTGATCAAGCGTGCCAGGTCCAAAGGTGCCGTCCTTGCATTGAGAAAGCTGGCTGTCCGTCCTACCTCAGCTGAGAGATCTGCCCCGAAAAGAACCGACAGAGACGCTGGCCTATCGCCTCCTAACCAGAGATCTGGAACCCAACCTACATCGCCAGAGAAGCTACGGCAACAACATACAGCTAGGAGTTTGTTCGGAGAGCCAGGCAGCCAGCCGCAGATAGTGCTGGGGACGCCGATCCCACCAACCCAAGCGAGCTCGCGGCTCTTCCGGGCTCTAGCTCCCTCACCGCCTGTGCCGCCCTCGACCGATCCTGTCGCCTCACATTCTGATCCATCTACTGTCCGAAGCAGCACGACTGGTGTGGACTACTCTTACCTGGCTGTTAGGTTCCACAAGGGCGGGAAGGACTCGCAAGATGATGCCTCCAAGGCCGGCGCCAGGGCCAAGCAGGCCACTATTCGGCGCGACCATCGTTCACGACGCCGTGCAGGGGAGGCTGTGTCACTAACTCCCACAATCTCTCAACTCGGCGTCTTTGAAGGTTCTGATGGTCCTGGAGAAGGTATCCTTGTGCTGTGGTCCCGGCAGTTTGTTCAAGCTAACCACGGAACGTAGCTGGGAGTCAAGATCGACTACAGGCAAATGAGCTCCCAGATGGGGATGGAATGACCAAGGAAGCGGATGACAGGGGACAGTTCTCTGAATCTGATGTTGACGTCGAGGACTATTTCAACTTGCTGCTTTCACCTGCTCGACCACGGAAGTACCTCGAACACCTAGGGGTAGAGTCTGATTCCGATCTAGGGGACGAAGACGGGAACGATAATAGCAATGCCTTGGACGAAAGCCCTCTTCGCTATTGCTCGCGGCAGCCTTCCAGAAAGTCAGGGCCTCGTCGCCGTGCTCGCCGTGGTCCTGCCCCTGGTACAGGAGGGCGGCCAAAAAAATCTCAAAGGCAAACTCGATCGTCGGGGCCGCCACGACGGTACCGGAGTCCAGTGATGATTCCACCTGAAGAATCGGCCGTATTTCACGCACAAGATCCGGTGTGGAATGGGGACCTGGACGCTTGCGCCTTGACCTGTCGTGATAAAGCAATCCTCCGTGAGTTCTGGACAAAGCTGGACAATGACCAAATGCAATTTTGTGGTCGATGTCAAGAGCGTTGGTTCCAGATGAAGATCGATTCTGATGGCATTTGTGCGCGTTGCTGTCGAAAGGATGATAAACGCGGCCCTGAAGAGCCGTACTTCTTCTCTGTGGACAACCAGTTGGATTTTGGCTCCGTACCGACTCAATTGCCTCAGCTTACACCTACTGAAGAGTCTTTAATAGGCCGTGTTCACGTCCACGTGAATATTATGCTTGTGCGGGGCCAGCAGTACAAATATCGGGGACATGTTGTTCACTTTCTCCGCGAGGTTGGCTTGGTGTACAACCAACTCCCGCTTTTGCCGCGGGAGTTGAACACTGTATTACTCCGTCCTTCCAATACGTCGTCCCATGCAAACCTTAGCCGGCAATTCACCCGCCAGTTCCGTGTACGCCGCCAGCCAGTTGCCATATGGCTTAACTACCTCCGGCGCCATCATCCTGGCTATCGATGCATCGTCATCGACGAAGAGCGGCTGAGTCAATTGCCTCAAGATGGCAATGTCCTGGACGACATCCCCCAGAGCCAGGTGGAGGCTGCCGAAGTTGGACCCGAGGAAGATGAGGAGGCAGAACCGGACCTGGAGGACGAGGCTGCGGTGCCGGACCTTTTGGCCAAGGACACGGAGCTCGATGCTCTGCGGTCTATTCTTGCCGGAGAACCAGAAGCTGAACCAAGGCTTTCCACAAGCTTCCAGGAGCAGGTGCAGCACGAGCTGCAGCTTCCGAATATACGGCGCACACCCATTAATGAGTTCAATCGCTCTCATGCCCTACTCTCCTTAGCTTTTCCCTGCCTCTTTCCTGACGGGAGAGCCGACTTTGTTGAGCCTCGGCTACGGTCAATCGACTACAAGGACTACATCGAGCACGCGATGCGCTGGCATGACGGGCGTTTTGCACGCCACCCGACCTTCCGCTTCGTCGCCTTCAATACTCTGATGCGGTCACAGGCCCGTGCACGGTCCAAATTCTTCGTGAAGCAACACGATGGTAGTCATGAACCGCTCACACGGGAGCAGCTTGTTCAGGCACTGGAGCACAGCGAGGACCCTGAGGCGCAGGTGCTAATCAACTCAATCACAAGACATGCGGTACCTATTCGCGGCACGCGCCCCTTCTGGAACAGGAAGAGGCAGGACCTCGAGGCCTATGCCTACAACCTTGGATGTCCTGGTGCATTCATCACATTCAGCCCGGCAGATTTACACTGGCGGAGTCTCTACCAGCACATGCCCCGATATGATGAATGGCTGGCTGCGTCCGAGTCCGAGAGGATGGGTCTCTCGCGCCAACTTTTGCGTCAGAATCCTCACATTGCTGCTTTCCATTTCTACCGCCGATACTGTTTCTTTCGAGATATCGTGTTAAGCAAGAAGTTCAACATTACGGATTACTGGGATCGGTATGAATGGCAAGGGCGTGGCAGTCCGCACAACCATGGCCTGTACTGGATGGAGAATTGCCCAAGAGTCGACATGGTGGATGAAGCCGCTCGTGATGTTTTTGCACGCACGTGGGGATTCCACATCACTGCCATTAATCCTGAGCCGACTAGGACTATGCCCCAGGGTGAGGGTAACCCCCTGAGCGTAGATCCACTGAGTACAGAACTGACATTCCTGCGTCTCTCACAAATCGTCAACCGCTGCCAGCGCCACAGATGCAATACCACATACTGCTTACGCGTAAGGAAGAGAACCGTTGATCTGGCGAGGGATATGGAAGGCGCTGCTGCAGATATCGAGGCGGCCAATGCGGCCAATCCAGAGCGGGAGTGTCGTTTTGACTTTCCTCGTGCCTTGCGGGAGCTGGCCGCAGTGATCAGGAAGGAAGGCAAGTCGTACTATGTCTTCGAGGCGGCGCGGAATGACAACCTCATGAATCACTTCAATCCCGCCATTATACTAGGCTGGCTAGCCAATATCGACATATCTCCTTGCACCAGCCTACAGGCGGTTATTACGTACGCTGCCAAGTATTGCAGCAAATCTGAGAAGAAGACTGAGCCTTACTGTAAGCTTGCAGACCAGGTTTTGCCGCACACGGCACACCTTCAGCCGCTATTATCCTTCTCCTCTCGCCTGATGAATAAGCTGATTGCCGAGAGAGATTACTCGGCGCAGGAGATTTCCCATCTTCTCCTTAACATTCCTCTGCAGGAAGGCACGCGGATGGTGGTCTCTGTCGACTGCCGTCCTTTGGAGCAACATGCACGTTCGTATCGCGTGGATGAAGATGTCAACGAGACCGTCGGCAGCTACAGGAGGTATCTCGAGAGAAATGACCAGCACGAGGATGCAACTTACCTCGAGTACCTGCAATCGTATAATCTCAAGACGTGGAGGAGACTCGCTGCCAACGCGAAGAAGAGAGTCCTGTCTTACTTTCCTCGATACAGGTCCGTGGAGGCATCTCCCCAGTTTGGTGACTTCTGCCGTGTTAAATTGATGATGGCTCATCCGCATCGCTCTCCAGAGGAGTTGCTCACCGTGGGCGGGCAGCGGTTCGATTCCTTCGCGGCTGCGTACAGGTTTTGCAGAGAGCAGCACCGTGACACCCATGCGGACGATCATTATGGGGAGCCAGATACAAATGAATTGAGGGCTGAGGACGACGAATTTGAGCTTGAGGTCCATGAAGAGCCCATTGTGGATGAAGACTGGCATGAACTCGCCCGCATGCTTCCCGACCGCCCGCTGGAGGAAGAGGATATCGACATGCTCGGCCGCCGAGACATCGACATCAATTATGATTGGACCCCTCACGTTGGACGGTATACTGATGACGGTATTCTCAAGGGCGACTACTGGAAGCAACGCAAGGCGGCAAACCGCCTTGACCTTGATGTGGATCATCAGCCCTTGGAAGCTCGAGATTCCCTAAACCGGGATCAGCGCTTAGTATACGATACCGTGATGGACCACTTCCTGAATCAGGAACCCTCTCAGTTGCTGCTCCATGTGGATGGTGGAGGTGGTACCGGGAAGTCATACCTCATTAATTTGCTCTCCGCGCACCTCCAAGCCGCTGCTGCCGGGAGAGGGACACCTGTTTGGCGTGCCGCGCCCACTGGCGTCGCGGGAAATCAGATATCGGGCACTACTTTGCACTCCCTGTTACACCTTCCAATCAACAAGGACTTCAAGCCCCTCTCGCCCACTGACATGGCCCAGCTCCAGAAGAAGCTGAAGGACATCAACTACCTGATCATCGATGAGAAGAGCATGCTGGGACTGCGACAGCTTTCTTGGATCGATGACCGCCTGCGCGAGGCGTTCCCGAGTAGGAATGAGGAGTTCTTTGGTAGTCTTAACATCCTTCTGGTTGGCGACTTCTTCCAGCTTCCACCCGTGCTACAGAAGCCGCTCTATTACGATAAAGAGGTGCAGGGAGTGGAGATCAAAGGCAGGAACGCATATAGACGCTTCGATAAATCAGTCTTCTTGAAGGTTGTCCAACGGCAACGGGGCGACGATCAGAAGGCGTTTCGCACAGCTCTCGAGGAATTGCGGCTCCTCCAACTGTCAGTCGAGTCCTGGAAACTCCTTTCCGGTCGAGTACAGGCGAAGCTAGATGATCTGGAGGTCGCCAGGTTCGCCAACGCCTTGCGAGTATACGCCACGAAAGATAGGGTGAACGAATATAACCACTACCACCTCGACCGCCTCGGCCGGCCAGTCATTCAGGTCAAGGCTAAGAATGTCGGCCTTGGCGCGGCTGCGGCGCCTGATGACAAGGCGGGCAACCTTGCGAAGCAGATCCCTATATGCATTGGCGCCCGTCTGATGCTGACATCTAACCTTTGGCAGCCAGTTGGTCTCTGCAACGGCGCTCGCGGTACCGTTTACGATATCGGCTGGGCACCGGGGGCTGACCCAGTCCAAGACCCTCCCTGTGTTATCATGATGGAGTTTGACAAGTACAGTGGACCTGTGTTCCTGACCACCGCTGATGGCAGAAAGATTGTCCCGATTCTCCCAGTAGACAGGGACTTCCTCATCGGAAGCACTCTCTGCACTCGCACGCAGTTTCCCCTGATCGTATGCTACGCCATTACGGTTCACAAGTCGCAGAGCATCACTGAAGATGTCATCGTGACAGATCTCTCCTGTCGGGACTTTCAGACTGGTTTAAGCTACGTAGCTGTCTCTCGCGTAAAAACGCTCCAGGGCTTGATGCTGGATGCGCCCTTTGATCGTGGTCACCTGTTTTACGAGTCTCCACCAGAGGGTATGAAGATGAAGATGAGGGATGAGCGGCATAGAAGACGACAGGTCCTTACACGGAATCCATATAGGTCAGACCACGGCTCTGCATAACTAGATAGCTAGCTAAATGTAATGGCTTAATAGTTGCTTGGCCCAAGGACTCCCAGCCTTCGGATGATCGTACCCCTTGCACCCACAGCTCTAACGTGCAAGGGGTGGCGTAGTATTTTTTACCATATTATTCGAAGTATCATGGCACTAATTAATTCATAGCAAGCAACCAGAGAGACCCAAGCTTTCAATTCGGCGCGGAGGAACGAAGATGAAATCACGGGAACCAGTCAGCCCCCTTAGGATAGAGGAAAGGAAGGGAAGCATTTCAAAAGACGATCCTTCGCCTCTGTGAGCAATACTGAGTACTTTGTTTGCTCATAAGCGGCTGATTGAATGAGGTTAGTTGCTTTTGTCTATATTTGATCAGGCTTGGACTAACTTTAAAAATTACTTAGAGGAGTCCAGCTCTTTAGTTCATTTATTCTGAATGCCGGTCACCTTTTTGTTTATGAGTTCGATGTGGGACAGTATGGTGCGTTTGCAGATCACGGAGCTTATTGTAAACGGCGGTTGGCAGTCGATTTGGTAGTCGAATTCAAAATCCATAGATTATCTGAAGTGATCTTTCGAGGGTACTTTTATTGCATCAGTGTGACGCGACATGTTTTAAACGTTCACAACGAATAATATCAGCTTATCGGACCAGGCGTTAAGCAACGTATTGCCAGCCCTGGCTGTTTGATAGCTGGGTAACACAGTTGTCGAAGCTCGCTTGTGAACACGAATCACAAGACCGATCCTAGAGATAATTCGGGCTGGGCAAGTTGGTATCGCAGTGCTATTTTATTGGCATAATCGCGTTGGAAATACAACAGCAATTTACACAGCGTAGAAGGCGGTTATTGGGGAGGCTTTTGGAGGCCTCAATTGAACGAATTTGATGATATCGATGATTGACGAAGATATTTGTCGAATGGCCTGAAAACCCTGAAAATTGACCCCTTTTATACCTGGTGAGAAGCCCCAAAGACCCCTGCCGTGACCATCAATCCAAGCCCGAATTGGAGCCCTAGAGAGAGCAACTATCATGATCAACAACCTCTGAATATCACACTTTTGACCCAAGAAATCGTCCTTGGTGGGAGTTATGCGTCAAAGGCCTGGGGTAAGACACATTCAGCTACCAGGCCTGAGTTTGAGCATTGTGGCATCATTCTCCTACATGAAAAACATGCTACGATGCAAGGAATTCATGTTAAGATATTACAGGCGAGGTTGCGAAATGTTCTCCCATTCAGCACGTCTCGCTGTGAGCCATATCATTACTTCACCCTCACGTCCTAATGAATCGCATTTGCCATTCACGCTGCCGCTAAATCAAAATGTACCTACAAAATAAGATCCTTGCCACATCCTATCTAAGGTGTAAATCTGCCCCAATAGCTCTTGCCTCTGCGGGTGTCGGATGAATTCCGACATCGAGGATGGTAATAGTCCTCCTCGTCACCAAATGGCCACATGGGAATGACACAAACCTCATCGACGCCACAGCCAGAACAGCGCTTAAAGCGAGCCCAATCAAGATATTGCATCAGTGACTGCAGCCTTTTTGTGGACGTTGCTAGGGATTGCTCTTTCGTCAGCTTTTTGGAGCTTAACGACTCGCGGACCTCAAAAAGTGCTGTGCAAATCTCTGACATGACTTGCCGGAACGCGGCATGAATGAGGTCATCCGATTCTGACGCCGGAGAGACCGCCTTTAGATAAAACTCCTTGCAGTGATTAACCGCATTTGGCAAAGAAGGCTCATCCTCGTCGGGGTAATCGATATAAACATCAAGAAGGAAGTTTATTTCGAGCGCCAGTACGTCCATAGAAGCGACATGTTTCACCATGTATTCCAATCTGTCAGCATACCGGCTGACAATGATATCGGAGACGTCTTGCCAGTCTATTTGGCGTCTAGTTTCATTTTGACGCTGTGAAACGATGCCATTGAAGTATCCGTTGATAGTAGCTAAGTCGGCGTCGGTGGCTTGAGAAAGTCTGGGCAAATCTGGTCGCTTGGTGTCGGGGTTGGTCAAGTTGACTGGGAAGAAGAAGGCGGAAACCATGGATGAGTAGTCAATCACGGTTCGCGATGACCCAATGTCGAAATATCTCTCCGCAATGCCGCGGAGGTACTCAAACTGCCGAGTCTCACTCCGGAGTCCATGACTGTTTCTTGAGCGGGGACGTCGAAAAGCTTGGACTTGTTCCAATCCATCCGTGAAGTTGCACTTGATGATCTCAAAGCCAGCCTCCATTCGAATAACTCCCTGCAGGTGCCATTCTTTGCAAAGTTCGCATAGGAATTCGGCCCGTTCTCGCTCTCTTATTGGCGTGTTGGCCGTTTGACGGACATCTCGACCAACTTCGCCATGAGATCGCCGGCTGCGAAGCAGATAATCCTGCATGTCGAGGGTTCCCATATCGGTTTTTGCTCCGCTCATCCCGTCGATGTATAGGAATTGAAGCGGTCGAGTCGTCCGGTACACATGTAGCCACCCTCTTTCAGCGTCAGAAAGCGGTGTCTTGCTGGCCATGACTTTTTGCTGGTCTGCTGGTGTATCTGGTTTCGACTCCGTATTTGGATTCTTTTGTTTCGGCGGAGGACCGAAGCTGCGAGTAAATTGTTCAGCGTGTTCCATCTCGTACGCGAGCCAGTCCGGCTCAGATGGGCTTTCTGGTCGACCGTTTCCATGGTGGAAGAGGACGCCTTCGGGGACTGTTGCCAAGAAGAGTGACATGCCATTGTGATGGACAGACGAACCCCATTGCCGCATCGCGTTGTGCACTGCATTGAAGATTTCCGGGGCGCGGCGGCGTGCAAAGTCCTTGCTAGGTCCGAAATGCTCACTTTCATCGCCCAGTGTTGGGCGCGACAAGGCACAGAGCCCGACTAGAATCGGCGCAGTAATCATATTGTCCATACATGTAGCCAAGGTCTTGTAACCTCTCAGCAATGGACGGGCCATACACCCCTTTTATTACCGGACTCGGAGATGTCTGTCTAGCGCCGAGCCGGAGACTGGGATCAGATAAGATACTCCACGAGGCACATTACGCGTCCACCAGACACCTTTCGTGTGTGCGTGGATTAATACCCCGTCTTCACGCCTTGAGAGCAATATCGGAGACGCCCCGTTCTAGTGTATGACGCAATTCATTAATACAGCCGTGGGTATTAATATGGATTAAGCTATTACCTTTCCCATGGCCATGACACTCTGGTCCATATCTTGTGTCAGCCATTGTCGCAGCACAAAAGTGCTTCTTTTTCCCACCCTACCCAGCATGCTCATTCTACGCTATGTACGACATACTGGGCTATAATTGAGGCTTTATTCTCGGAGCTTCCTCATAATAGAGCGGAGCATCTTCCACGTTATCTCTCTCAGGATCACCGCTCCAAGTGCTTCTTGTGGCAGTGCGAGCCACATCCGGAGGTTCGGTCAGTCTGGCGGTAGCATCCAGCTCATGCTCCGCGTTGACTGGGCTCTTGTAAAAGTATCTGGACGGTTCTCGAGGAGAGGCCTTTTGTGAATTTCCATGACTTGAGTCAATCGAGGTCATTCCAAATACTCTTGGCCAAATGCGAAGCAGGATCAATCGTATACTAGGTAAACAAGTGCAGATCAGGCCAATATTTACTTCGACGGCCGACCAGAGAGTAACCGAATATTGGTCGTAGGTCGGGTTTGTTGTCTTGGCGTATTCTTTGAGTGTGTTGAGGCGAAGGATGGAAATAACAGTAACCCTGTCAGGTATACAGTCAGTTGTTGCATTCCAACCCGGAGAGATGTTTTGTTTTTGCCCAAGTACTGCAGCCAAATAGGGTATACATACAACAATCCGGTCATGAACATGAAGGAAGCGCCAATCTTCTTCTTCCAATGAAGCTTCAGCCTGTGTAGTTGAGTGATGGGTATGCCTATGAGCCAAAAGTCCGTTGCCACATTGACGGCAGCGTTGACATATGCTGATATGTGAATGTTGACGCAGTGGCCGTGTGTTGTCGACCAACTGCCGGCATCATACCGCAACCAACTGTACTCGACGGGCGTGCATTGGAAAATAGTCTTGCAAACAAACCCGACGCCAAACAGGACGTGGAAAGCCACGGTACCCAAAAGTAGCTTGCGAATCATGGGACTGGGGAATATCTCCAAGTAAAAGACCGACAGCGTGAGTTTGACAAGGGTAAGAAGGCTCAGATACAACATCTCCATGACGTATAGAAACAGGCCAAATGTCACTACTTCTGCCGAGCTGAGGCCCCAAACATCTTTCCCAATTCCATGTTTCCACAGCCCGGCCAGCAAGGTGGTCAAGCTGGCGATGGCGACGGGCGATGCAAGAAGGATCAAGCCGTCGTCGATATCGAGGCGCCCATTTCTTCGACTGAAAAAAAACCTATAAGTCAATCGCATCAAAATGACTGCCGCCGTGATGAGGCCGAGGACAATGTTGATGACGAGAAACGGAGCCGAGGTGTCGCGAACCGGAGTTTGACATGCTATCTCTGTGGCGTTTCTGGCGACTGCATCACGCGTCAGCAACAGCATCAGCTATCAAGTATCGCAGTGGTTCGTACAGATTGCTTCGGGTAGCGTGCACGCGCGAAGAAGGCATCCTTCTAATGATTCGCTGTTGGAAACAGCGTGGCAGGAATAGCTATTTGGTGAAGCAGCCAGCCGGGTATAGCAATCGGCCTGGATGTGATATACTTCTTGTCAGCTTCGCAAGCGAAAAATGAGCCCCCCGTAGGCTCTCTGGACAATGAAGGCATCTGAAGACGACTTACGGCACAGCTTGGCAAGTTGGCAAGCTCAACGATGGCCCGGCGATTCACGTCTATTGACTCTTGGGACATGCCGTGAAGATGGGCAAATTATCTGGCCTGCAACCAGTAAAACTGCAAAAATAACCTGACCAAGGAAACCCTATTAACCCAACCCGTTTATATTGAGGCAATTTTTCTCGTGGAATCCATCTGATATTTCGACGCGTTCGAAGCAGGTCGAGACTTCTCGTTGGGTCACGTACTGAAGGCGAAGGGCTCGACAAATAACGGTTGGAAAACAAGGCTGGCTATATGCAAATAGAGGCCAGAGACGAGCCACGCCAGATTGACACCAGATAAGGGCCGTGTTCATTGTAAAGTCTTGTCGCATGCCATGGCACGAAACTCTATCTAACCAGCACCACTACCCAGTGTCTTTCGATGGCTGGCAGTTTGGGATCTGTGCGTAAACAGGCGATTCTACATCCATTCCTCTCTGACATCAGGGCACCATGACTCCGGGAGGCCCGTCGTAGCCCGGTTTTTAAGTTGGACGGACCCAACTATCGCCACTAGTTGAGAGGTCTGAGCGCCGGCTGGAGAATCATTCAACCCAGGCAACGAAACAAAATGTCAGAGGGGGGTTATGATTGGCGAGAGTGGGCAAAAGCTCTGCAAGGGGTAAGTAAATCAGCCTGAAATTGCGAGAAATTGAAGGCCTTGCACCGGAAATGTGTTTTTTTCATCGTAGCTTACAGTATCGCGTGACTTTCTGCATCACGGAGCGGAGCGGTAGATTTACAAGACTTTCTCCAGTCTGCGGCATTAGCCGTCAGACTCCACGGCCACGTTTTGTTCCCACCAGTCACTGCGTCGGGTCAGCACGAGTGCCGGTTCGGGCCATCCCAAATTGCTCGGTAGTGGCTCTCAGCTCCCTCTTAGAAGCCGGCAATCAGCCTGTCTCTGCGGCTAGACAGGTCAAGTTCCATGTTGACCTCGGCATGATCAACGGATCATGGGATAGTCAATGAACTCCGGGAAGCAGAGCAGGAAGAGCCGGGGCATGAAGCTGTTCCAAGTTGCTGGCGCTAGCTTGCCCCAACGTTTGATTCTGGATCCGCCACGCATGTAGCAAGCTGGACGAAGCTAAAGCTAACTAAGTCGCGACTAAATCGAGCCGGACATGAGGAGACTCGTTGACACTGTTGCATTCAAGCCTCCCTCAACCAACAGCAACCCCCCAAGACCCCAACTGACAGCCCCCGGCCGTCGATCTGCTCGCACGTCTTGCCATTGCCTCTTTTGCAGGGGTTCCATTTGTCCAGGTACATCATTTTGACATGGCTCTAGTTTTACTGTACTGTGTGCGAGGAAGCCAATCGAGACTTGAACCCCCAACCCCGGCCGCCCCTATATCCACCTCAACGGTTCGCTTCAGCTTGTCTCCATCCGATCAGGCCAGACCAGGCCCGTGATAGGACCATTCCGGCGGCACTAGCCCTGGATACTTGACGCATTGACTTTTGTCCTGTGCTCGGTAGTCTGGGACACTGTTTCCTCCGCCGGAGACAGATAATCAGACAAGGCCATGGCCCTATATTCACCAAACGTATCCTATAGCAGACATTTAAGCACTACGTACATAAACTGCAGTCCGGGAAGAATCAACGCCACAAAGTCTGTAACGTTGCGGGGGAAATATGCCCAGCCTTGTCCAAGTTGTCTTCACTGCGCCATCCAAGGTGTATTTGCTATCCACAGCCCATCTGCCCTCATCAAGAGCCATGCCTGGCTCTTTCGGTCCTCCAATCCATCAAGTCATACCAGGCCGCTCAGCAACAGATGGCAGGTTACGACCAATCGGTTTCAAAGTCCCGGATCCGCCCAAGGTCGCTTTCCACGCTACTGCTCAGCTACAAACAGAAGTCATGGCATTGCAGCTGAGGCCTGCGCAGCATGGGACAGCATTCCCACAGTATTGACCGCGCGCATTACACGGCTGACAACGCGAGTTTGGCCAGCTACAATAAAAGCCACCGCAACATGGAACGGCATTGCCACAGTTCTGGCCCTGTCCGCCACAAGGCGTGCAAAGCGTGTTTGGCCAGCTGCAGAAGAGTCCGGCGCAGCACGAGTTACCATTGCCGCAGTATTGAGCCTGCCCGACGCAACGCTTCTCTAGATTTTGAAGCGGTGCCGTGTCTTTTGTTGGGCTGGAAAGTCCTAGCCCGAGGAGGGTGGCCATGGCGAGATGCCGAATGTTCATCTTGAGGTTTTGGAGGGAATGAAAGAGGGAAAGAAGTGTACGAAGGAGTCGTGAAAAAGAGAAAGAAGAAAATGGCCTAGCACATATACCGGTATATATAGTTGCTCTGCCCACGTCCGCAGATGAATGTAGCCGCGATAAAGGTCAGCCGAGGCGTGGACTGCAGACGCCAGCATCGACCATTCTCCAATGAGGTCGCTTTGCGAAAGCAGATGCTCTGTCGCTGCGTGAGATATAGTTTACTTGATTGGTTACATGCTGTCAGAAAAGTGATGCTTACACCGATCCTTGCAGAGGGGGGTCTTCGCGACGGCCCGAGAATTATTTGAAGCCGTTGCATCAGTTTGGCCACCTCATGAGGAAGCGGTCGCAGTGTATACAGTGAGTTTCTGTCGGAATCATCACATTGTATATAGCCTTCCAAGTCATCTCTCAATAGCTGGCTATTGAAGGATAACAATGGGCAGCTTATACACTCCAACAAGGAGCTGCGCTTCAATCTATGCACCACGCGGGAGAATAGGGGAATTAGGCTTATACGTCTTTTTTTTTTTTCCTACCCCGGAGCCCGCAGCTGAAAATGCGGTGGCCGCTCAGCTTCAGCCGCATGCAATATTGGCCGACTTCGGGCATCATGTTTGGCGGATATCAGAGCCCGCTGTATGGACAGATGTGCCTGGTGGTTGCTCTCGAGACTCGCATGATTACTCGAAAGCACGCCAGAATGAGATTCTTGAACCAAAAAATCAACACGCGTACAGCGCGGTGCGTCAAGAAACTAGCTGGGGAACGTTGAGCTTCTTCCACCGTTAGATTACATTTACCTCCGCAGCCCGTAATAAGTAGGACCGAGGAAAAGTATTAGGTTGAATCACTGCCGTTTTTAGGTACACAACATATGGATCGGAGCAATCATTCTGGCCTACATATGTATCACGACATGTCTCGGCACATGTCGATAACCCCATAACACACTTGAAGGCTTGCCATCTTCCAATGCATCTACATCCATTCCCAAAGCTAATCATGTAATTTCTCAATCGCCCTATCACACACCAAGGCGCTTGAATTGACTTTGCGGTCAAGGTAGCCTACCGCGGTAAGTGCATTTTGTTCCTCACATTTTAAATAGGTAGAAATATTGTTTCGACGCCCTTTTTACAAGAGTGGTTAGAGAAAGACTAGTCTAAGAAGAGACGTAATTTCACTGGCACTGTAGCGTTCTGTCGCCTTCCTGACATCCCGAAGTTGTCCAAGAGTCAAGTTCGCCATTACATGGCGATATTTTGTGCAGGACATGAGCCATGTTGAGTATCTCGGAGTCATAACTGCCTTCTAATAGAGTCTTTGAAGGTGAGATCGCGTATACATGATCCGAATAGTACCATTTAGTTGCACACTCCCTTGACAACTTTGGATTTGCAGTTCCTGGATTATGCTCGGCACAATGGTCGACTCATCATGCTTCTCGCCAGGGCTAAGATCCAAAGCCTCTGGCCGCGAGACACATATTGCAGCCATTTCACAGTTCTCGGTTGCGTAAAACAACAATGGCGCAGCAAATTTAACTCCCAGACGATCGGAACCTGGGTTGCCGGCTGTCTGGCGCACACCATGGGTTTCCACTGCTTTGGATACACGGTACACCGGGAGACACAAGACTTTCCCTACTAGACGTGGCCTGCGGTAGCAAGGGTCTGAAACTGTTTACCATGACAAGGGCTGGATGTGCCGGCTCGACAAGAAAACGAGGAAGGATAGTTGTTGGCATTTCACAAGATTTACAACGGCTTACTGCGCATCTCAAAGATACTGTTGACTTGAACCGTCTAGAAGGTCAAGACAACCAAATTGATGCACATATTCCGGCTCTGCCGCACGTAGCTCTAACTATATTAATCTAGGTATCAAAGAATTTCGTGCAGCCCTGAATGGAGGAGAGGAACTTTATAAATTCTGTGAAATTTCCCGGACAGCTATAAGACCCCGTATATAAGATTCTCCCAGACGTGGATGGCAAGGAGCTACTGGAAAACTATACTATAAGCTAATTTCTGGTGGAAATCATACAAGAGGGGGCTGAAGAACGGCTCTGGCGATGGGTTGATGGTGATCTGCGTTAATTCGGCCGTGGGGTTTCGAGTCCAGCGAGATTGAGGTCAATTCTGCTATATCAAGGGAGCGAAGACAAAGTGCTTACATGTCTCATGGAGAGTTGCTTGCCGGGAACATTCCTTCAACCAGTATCTAAGCCTCACTTCCTGCGAGGACAAAAAGACACTCCTATCTTCCTTGACGACCTAAACCCTGTACTTGATGGGTCATACTGCAATATCGCTAGACCTATGACGTCTACATATTCATGTAGACGGAAAAATTCAAACAGCAATGAGATTGGTGAAGTTTTGTTGTCTGACCCTCTTGAAGTAGATATGTTGGATGTTGCTCGAAGAATAGGTTCCCCCAGTTTCAGTTGCTTCCTTTGAAGGTTTCTTTTCAAGGTATTCTGAAACTCTAAAACTGGTCTTATCTTCGACCAAGATGTTACTAAGATGGTTCTGTCGCTTTGTCTGCAGGGCACTTGCCAGATTCCCGGGTTGTCTGCTTGGAAACCACACCGTTGACCGCCGAACGCTGAGAATTTGGGGAGCGACGTCAGAATCGCACGTCATGCTACCTTTCTCATTATAATAAATTATCTGTGCTTGTGGAGACATATCTTTCAAACGGCAGTCGAAAGTCCCGTAAGCGGGCGGCTTCGATCAACGCTGGGATGGTTCGAATCATCGTTCATACTACTGGTTCCATCTGCCGCAAACTGAAACCATGCAGACACCTATCGTTGTGGCTGTGACAAGGGTGGGTGTACACACCAGTAGTGGACCATGTGAAAGCGGAAGGAAATTTTGCCGTAGGAGTAGAACGTGTGCCATCCTCTTGCTCGCAAAAACGGAGCGTCTGTAAAGAGGATCAGCCTCTTCATAAGGGGCTCTGGTGCTATAAACTGTCCTGAATTGTATTCCTCGAGAACAATACCCCACGGGGAATAAATGCCGCTCATTAAGGTTTCTACTTAACACTTATGCGTTTCAGAAATTTATTACAGTCTTCGATTGACGCCGTCAACCCCTTCGGAAAGCTAAGCCGGGGGTTGATTCCACGAGGAAACAACTCCAATATTAGTGGTAGACAATTTGTCAACTATTCGAACCGACGGCGTTATAGTCTATCTAAATAATATCCTCGCGTGATAGATGAAGATGAGTGATGTGGCTATTGAGCATGATTCCATGGCCATTTTCATTTTGATTCTCTTCACAGCTTAACGCTTCTACATGTTCACTTGCTCTGAGAGGTGGTCACAGAACTTTACACATGCACACCATCATATATAATCCTCGCCAATATGGCAAACATGAAACTTTCCGCATGTCCATCCGGTTTCGTGCCTATGTCCCGGGAGTCAGTTCCAAAGGAGATATTGCCTTGAATAATATAATAGAGTTTGTGCTTTACCCCTCTCCTACCAAGAATTTATTTGAGTTAGTACATGGGCTAGGTGAGACTGCTATTCGTGCTCCATAGGAAGACTGAACACATCTCCTGGTTTTCCATAGAAGGGGGTTAGACTACTTCTATACGGCATGATCGAGAAATGGCACCTCATAGACTGCGTCCTTGGTAATGCCCAGGCAGATACCCTGTAGCATGTATCGCAAACAAGTAGTACGTTATCCGCTATTACGGACAGTCTGATAAATACAAAAAGAAAAGGATGTTTGGCTTTTATTATAGCCAAAGTAAAACATTTCCCTTGCAATATCATTTCAACTAGCAGGGGATATAGGGCGATGTGTACCCTTACTGACACCGCTATACTGTTTTAGTTATTCAATCAAGTCATTATCCCATTGAAACACCTAGTACGTAGCTTCATCAAAATCCTTTTATACAAGCAGCCCGCTTGAGTGTGTGTTTCTAGAGCAATAGTAGACTTCCAAGAAAATAGACAGTTGGTATTCTGTGTTTGTGAACAATGTCTTCCTGGAGACACAAACATCAAAACTAGCGGATCGCTGACTGATTTGCCACGGGGAATCAGAAAGAGAGATGATGAGCTAGTTGAGATGCCGATATTGATAGGCTGTCGCGACTAGAACGTTAATAGGTGTCCTAGCCACATTAGCATCCTCCTCCAAGCAATACCAAAAAATCAGAAGCAAAATTCCAACCTCCCAAATATCACACATTCGGAACGACGTGGGTTCCTAGAGCCGTGTTTGGAATGTCCCAATTGGGCAAAGCGCCCCGTCGGTTCAACAACTTCAAACGTTCCGGGTGTGAATAAATGGGTTATCTGATTAAAATAGATAATTCGACTCCCGGTCTGAAACTCGAGAATAAGCGATAGTTGGTCTTTTCGGGCATAGCTGAAACCCCAAAAGAACAGGATAAACAACTTTGCCTCGCTTGAACCCCAGAATCTTGACTCTCTGAGAGATGATTGACCGATCCCACCTGTTCATCATGCAGGGATGTACTCTGATGATGCGATTTATGGCTTTGACCACGGGAGATGCATGATCCCGTTAATGCGGCGATCGCAAGCTTACCCCTTTTCCGCTCAGACACTCAACGGGATGACTTCTGTGGAAACAGATCCCAAACACGGTTCCACCGCGACTCCCCATTGCGGAAACGAGAACGATGAATCTTGCCTGCAACCGTGCAGCAGATCAAAGCGATTCACATTGTAGAACAGAGTCTTGGGAGGTTTTATGTGTATTTCTCTCCGGCGAGATGTGGGGATCGTTGGGCAGCGTCCTCCTCAAACGCAAACCCATTGTACTCCGGGCCTGGGTAGAAACTATGCGCTCCATGTTCAAGACTAATTCATTAAGGGCGCCCCATCCGGACCCGACATGCCGACTTGCCATGGGGACTGATTGCGCTTCGTCATCGGACTGGGCTCAAGCATCCTCTTGTTCGTCGCGGGTCGACAGGTCATCATTGGAGTTCCTATGCCACTTGATTTATAAAACCTTGTAATATTCGACTCATCGGCACTGGCATTTGCCTCGTTGCATAATGGGTCAACACTTGAACTGCCGATGGAGCCACCTATTTCTTTCTGCGTTTATTATCTTCAGTGTAATATACCCGGCTTTGGCGGAGGTCGAACATGTGCTTGGGTCGAGCGACGGGGATGATGACGACGCGAAGCCGCAGGCGCCGAGCTTGCACAATATCATGTCCATGGAAACGGTACGGGCAATTGTCGAAGATTCTCAGCTACGGCACACGTACATGGCTCTCGTTAGCATGTTAAGCGACACGTCCAGGGAGGCAGCAGGGCGTTACGGCGTCTCCGAGCTCACCATTCTAGCCGATGACTTGGATGCCCATCTTCGCAATGTGAATGCCAATACGGATGAGCCATACCGACTGGAACTCAAGAGAACAACTAACCCCCGATTTGAATAAGAGGGCGGGGCTGTTGGGAGGACTGCTTTCTGGGTTTTTGGGAGGCAACAGGGGCGGGAACAGAGGCAAGGCGGATACCGGCAATCAAAATGAGAATGGAATAGACAACACCACTGGAGACTCCAAAGCCACCGGCGGCGGCGGCGGATTGCTGGGGAACTTGTTGGGCGGCGGGGGAGGAGGGAACGGTGCCGGTGGCAGGGGAGGAGGTCTCATCTCGAATGCTATAAGCGGCATCTTTGGGAATCTTCTCTCCAAGACTGGAGATGGCCTTGCCGGGGCAGGTTTCTTTGGAGGTGTAGGTGCTGGTGAGGGAGCAGCCCAAGGCCTCTCGCTGGCTCCTGCATCAAGGACCAAGAGTACTGGTCAGCAAGTGGCTGCAGAAAATGGCATGAAGAATACAGGACTGAACCCAATCATTCAGAACGCGGCCAAGGGACTTACAGCAACAGCTGTAAAAGCTTTCATGGGCAGTAAACTCTTGAAAATGCCGCCTCTTGGTGGCCTGGGAACATCACTTGGATCGGGAATAGGGAACGGAGCCGCCATGGGCCTGGGTCTCTCACAAAAGAACTCTGGGCCACCATTGAACGGGACAAATCTCGAGGATGCGGTCGGAGGTTTTGGCTTTGGGGCGAGCCAGGCGTTGACCTCGAGCTTGAACGGAACCCGTGGGTTGGCGTCGTTCCTCCCGCCTATCGACGTTGGAGCTACAGTGGCAGATTTTGGAACCGGAATTGGAAAAGGAGCCGCCGTAGGACTAAAGCTCACAAATAATACTGAAATCGCGCCTCCGCCGCCTGCATCTGGGACGGACATTCCCCGTCTCGCAGGCACGCTTGCCTTTGGTGTAAGCCAAGGTCTGACCGGCTCCCTTGATACTGGAAATCTGAACAATTTGGTTCCATCCAACTTGGACATTGGCGGTACTGTTCTCAACTTGGGAACGGGACTCGGAGGCGGTGCCGCAGCCGGGTTGAAGCTTGTTGCGCAGAACAAGAATCTTGCTCCTCCTCCGCCCAAGTCTCTGGCCGATATTCCCGGCATCGCCGGCACTTTTGGGTTTGGTCTCAGCAATTCTTTTACAGACAACATCAATGTCAGCGCAAAAAACTTGGCGTCCATGTTGCCACCGATAGATTTTGGAGCGGCTGCATTGGACGTTGGCAGTGGCATTGGCAACGGAGCAGCTCTTGGCTTGAAGCTCGCCAATGTTACGTCTTTTGCACCGCCGCCTCCTGGGTCCCCGTTGGATATCCCCAAAGTGGCAGGCACACTCGCATTTGGCGTCAGTAAGAGTCTGACGGACTCTGTAAACGTCAGCAACCTGGCAGGAAACCTTCCCGGTAATCTCGATATTGGCGGTGCGGCTCTCAGCGTAGGAGCTGGACTTGGAAGCGGTGCCGCTCGGGGACTGAAGCTCACTTCCAAGAACATTGTTCCACCGACGGCAAGCTCGGCCCAGGACATCCCTGGTATTGCGGGTAGTCTCGCGTTTGGCCTCAGCGACTCTCTCACAAACAACATCAACCTCAGTGCAAACAGTCTGGGCTCAATGCTCCCCCCCATCGACTTTGGGACCGCGGCACTGAACGTCGGAACCGGTCTAGGAAAGGGAGCCGCAGTGGGACTGAAGCTGACGCAAAATAATGACACGGGCTTTTCTACGCCGTCGCCAGCGTCCGCAGCGGACATCCCCAAGATTGCTGGTTCGCTTGCCTTCGGCTTGAGCAGAAGCCTGTCTGAATCGGTCAACACAAGCAACGTGGGGCTTGGAAACGCCCTCCCTGCCAACTTCGACCTTGGAAGTGCCGTCCTCGGTGCCGGCCGCGGTCTAGGTAGTGGTACGTCTTTGGGGCTTGGCTTGGCGAGCAACAAGAACTTCACGCCTCCCATGGCCAAGTCTCAGTCTGATATTCCCGGCCTTGCAGAGACATTTACCTTTGGACTTGGCAACTCCTTCACAGACAAGATCAATGTTACCTCACAAATGAGCAACCTTGGTTCCATGCTCCCTCCAATCGACTTTGGCGCAACTGCGCTCAACACTGGCGCTGGATTGGGCCTTGGTGCCGCCAAGGGACTTCAACTTACAAGCAAGGCTCTAGCCCCAGCCAGTCCAGCAAACATCAGCGACATACCGAATATTGCAGGGAACTTTGCCTTTGGTCTCAGTGACGCAGTAGCTGGCAACCTCAACACGACAGATCTGCTCTCCAGATTCAGTGGTGGTAGTGGCATGAATGCTCTGTTCAGCGGAGGCGTAAACGGACTTGTATCCAAGTTCGGTGCTCCCGCGGCATCAGGCCTAGGCAAGGGGCTTGGGAAAGGTGCAGCCATCGGGCTTGGTCTTCAGCCTGACGGCGGCCCAGAGCCATTGGTATCAGCACCCGCCGGTGATGTTGACATTGCTGGCATCACGCAAAACTTCGCCGAGGGACTTTCATCAAGGTTCCTTGCGAACGGAACCGTTACCAAAGTCCTTGGTGGCTTGAGCAACGGTACAGGCGGCCTGGGAAGTCTGACTTCTAGCATTGATATCCCGGGCGCGGCCAGGGGCTTTACGAGAGGCCTGATCACCGGTGCCGGAGATGGGGTGCAGGCTATCGGCGGGATCAACGCCATCCTCAATGGGACCTCCAAGCCACCGACCGCGGCGATTCCCGACAGCAAAGTTGATCTCAATGACTCCACTGGGAGTGCGGCCGTGGGCTTCGGCCAGGGCTTGGGGAGCTCTGGCGTCGTCACACTGCAGAGGTTGCTTGCTCAAGGCATCAACCTGGGCGCAATACTACCAGGAAGCCCCAAAGCAAAGAGGGACGTCGAGCAGCCAACCAAGGCGCTGGCGCTGGCAAGCCGAGATGAGAGTGCTGCTTCCGGCCTCAACTTGTCCAGCCTTCTTTCTACGGATTCCGTCTCTGCCGTCGCACAAAAAGGCGTCGACGCCCTGACCTGCGATGGCTTCGCGGGTGTATTGCTTGTATCCCGTGGCCTACAGAACAGCGGCGCCGTCTCTTTTGGTGGTGGAGGTTTGAGCGAGAATGTACAAAACGCTCTGAGGGGACTTATCCCCAAAGGCATGATTCGTGTCACGTCGCAAGGAAACACGTTTGATGTCGATGGGAAGCGACTGGCTGACGTTTTAATATCCGGCGGGAACGCGATAAAAGCATTATCCGTCAACGGATTCCCCATCAACATATACACCGCGCTCGTGGCCTTGCATGGTAAGCTCATCACGACCCTCAAACCACGTGTAGTCGAGCACAGAACGGACTAACATATGCCTAGTTGGGGCTGCTGTCGTGGGGTTGTTTTTCCTCATGCCATTCGTCATGAGTCTTACCAGCCTTCGAAACATCCTCACGCGCTTACGCGTGCCCGACGTGCTGCCAAAATGGACACCCACGGTCTGCAGGCTGACCGTCATCTTTGGCGTGATTCCATCTCTAGTCCTCCTTCCCGTCTTTGGTGTCCTTGCCGCTTCAGGTACTCGGCACTTTCGCACCGCACACGGGGTAAGTTTGAATCCTCCACTTTTGAAACATCCACGACGCTGACAACTTGGCAAGGTCCTTGGCCTCATCACTTTCATCGTTGCTATAGCTGCTGTTGTGCTGTACTTCTACTCCAAACCAGCTGTGCTCACTCCCGGAGACCCTATCCCAGGCAATAGTCAAATGACCCGGCTGTCATTAGCTTCCAACCTTGTGTACCAGCTACTGTCAGTGCTCTTATTCTTTACTGCCGTCACGGGATACGCGGACTTGAGCAGTGTGACATTGTGCTTGACAAGGGCTGTGGTGAATTTTGAGATGGCGGCTTTGACCGGAATGGCACTGGTGCCGTCTTTTGTGGTTGGCCAGTTTATAACCGGCTCGGAGCTACTGCTGGTATACCGAGCCCGCAGGAGGGCAAGGAATGCAAGCAAGGCCGCGGTACGAGAAAAGACATAGAGGACTAAATCACAAGGACACAGTAGAGCTGTTCCGGTGTTTGTGGAGAGGGTACGTTGTAAAAGAATCAAGCACGAAATGTTGAAAAATAGCTGCCGACTTGTATGTATTATTACTGAATATCTGTGCTCATTTGTTATCAGTTGACACCGTTTAGCGGCAGCCGGCAACTTAAATAATATTTAAAATCTTCACGGCCAACGTTTTTGACTCTTTATTTGTCAGTGCTAGTGTGGGGATATGGTGGCAGATCTCGTGTCTGCTTTGCGGCGTCGCCATTCTGCATAGACGAGGGCGTTTACTGAAGTCAAAGTATCGCTGCAGCCAGAATAGGGTTGACCAATATAGAGCTAGTAAATTGCCAAAGTTGAACTTCATACACCTCTCACTCGTGGTTTTTGATGGACGTGAGTCCTAATACACATCAAGTTCCAGATTACATCAAGTTCCAGATTAGGGGGTAGGTTAAAGTCGACAGATGATATGTTACCGGGTTACTAGTTGTTTTTCCATCACCTAACTGAATGGCAACAATCATTGACATGGAGCTTCTACCTGAGCAATCTGACCCAAACTGCCGTCCCACACACCCTATAAGTACAGCAATGAATGTACAAGCTATTATGACATTGATCAAGACTTCTTCTATAGCTTCGGCTTGAGAATCTCACCTCTTTCGTCCCTGTACGTAGCAAGTTTGTTCCTCTTACTGTCTCCGCCGTGGCTGACTTGAGAGGGGGCATCGAAAGCTCCAGCACCAGTCTTTTGCTTTCTTCCCTCCATTACGACATAGTCTCTCTGTCCCTCGCCGAGATACAGCTGCCTTGGGCGCCAGATCTTGACGCCCGAAGGGTTCAGCATCTGCTGGCGCCAGTGGGCCAGCCAGCCAACACACCGGGGGACCGCAAACAAGACGGGGTAAAAGCTACAAGTGATCGGTTAGCAAAACGCAGGTATAAATGTGTATGCGAAACTTGATGAAATTCTAAATCCAAGGAAAGAAAGAATAAACTTATAAAGTGTATTCAAATGAATCACAGCGCAGTGGGTGTATAAAGAGATGCGTTGGCAGTTGCAGTCATCTGGAGCAAAGAAAAAAGAAGAAGAAGAAAAGGCTAGAATGATACGTACTCTAGCGGGAATCCCATGGCTTGATAGATGAGGCCGGAGTAAAAGTCCACGTTAGGATACAGGTTTCGGCTGCGCATGAACTCACTCTCTCCGGCAAGCTTGGCAAGAGCGAGCGCGGTGTCGAGGAGCTTGTTGCGGCCGGTAACCTCGAAGACCTCCTCTGCAAGTTCCCGAATTGCCTTTGACCGCGGGTCGACGTTCTTGTAAACGCGGTGACCAAAGCCGACGAGAACGCGCTCTCGCTTCTCAACCTTGGCCATGAAAGCAGGGACATTCTCGGGAGAACCAATCTCCATCAGCATGCGTATGGCGCTCTCAGACGCGCCGCCGTGAGATGGGCCGTAGAGCGCAGCACACCCGGCAGCCACGGCGCTGTACGGATCTACCAACGAACTCCCGACCTGGAGGACAGTTGCCGTGGAGCAGTTGACTTCGTGGTCGGCATGGATGATGAACAAGGCGTCGAGGGCCTTCTCGAGGACCGGGTGCGGGCGGTACTCGTGTCCAGACAAATTGTCGAGCAGGTAGAGAAAGTTGCCGGTGTAGGACAGGCCCTGGGCGGGCCGGTTGAACGGTCGGCCCTGTCGCATACGGTAGGATGCAGCAGCAAGCGTTGGCGCCTTGCCGATGATGCGAAGAATCTGCTTGTCGAGAACCTGAAGCGCGGCGGGATTTCCCGTGGCGGCGTCCGTGTACAGTTTCTGGCCTTGCAGAGACGGGTTCGCCTCGGGGGCAAAGGCGCCTAGCGTGGCGAAGGCAGATGCCATCATGGACATGGGGTGGGAATCATAGCGGAAGGACTTGAACATGCCCTCAATGTCGCTGTGGATATAGGTGTGGTGCATAATCTCATCTTGCCAGCTCTGGTACTGAGAGCCGGTCGGCAGCTCGCCATAGATGAGCAGGAATGCGGATTCGAGGAAGTTGCTCTTGTTGACGAGTTGCTCGATAGGGTATCCTCGGTACCGGAGGATGCCATCCTGGCCATTAATGTAGGTGATTTTGCTTTGGACAACAGCCGTGTTCATGTAAGCCGGGTCGTAGACTCTGAGGCCCTGGCTGGTCTCATCCTCGGCACGGTCGTTCTGCGACTGTGCCTTGATCTTCTTGATGTCGGTGGCCAAGACTGAGTTGTGCTTGATGGGGAGCTCATAGCTTTTCCCGGTGCGGTTATCAACAACCGTGAGCGATTGACGGGGGATGGTCTTGACCGTCATGTTGGCTAGAGCCTGGTGAATATCGCGTGGGAAGACACAGTAAACAGAGCTGCGGGGGAGGACAAGTCTGGTGCTTTGGCCGGACGATGACACTGCAATTGAAAACAGATGGATGTGTTGGGCGTTGCGCTTTTGAGTCCTCGCAGCTCCCAGAGTCGTGACGAGGCTTGGCATATGAGACGGCTCAATTCGGGTTGAGGTTCATGGGGACCGAGGCATCAAATCCACCTGTCAAAATAATTGGGTCGCACCTCGACTTCAACAGCACGTGCATCCCGACACGCTCACGCTCGCAACACCTCGTGACCAATCAGACCGCATCCAAGATGCGTACATCGCCCTTGCCCCTTTGTCACGGTGCTTGCTGATGTCACCGATTCCAGCCGAGAGTATCCAACTGGGCCATTAACTAATGCTTGCTACTCGATGGCGCTCATGGCAAAACACTATTGACCTCGAGTCAATTGGCCCAACAATATTCCAACTAGTTTCGTGACTCCTTCAACGCCATATATTTAGCATGGCCGCCTGGCATTGTATCAAACTTGCCATCCTGCTGGCAAGATCTCATCCCAAAACCGCCGGCACCTCTTCCTGGAGATAATAGTCCCTCATTTCCCGTTTGAACCAGAGCGTTGCGACCAAAGCCAAACCGTGGAAAACAGTCGTCAAGGATAGTGCCATGTAAACCGGGGTCCTCGGCGAGCAAAGCAACTGGCAGACCATCAAGAGTACAGGAGAAACAACGATCCACATGATACACACAGCAGCACAGGCCTTTCGCTCTGCGCCAACGTGACATGGCGACGGCACGGCCCCGATATCCTTGAGCAGGCCCGCCGATTCCGGGACTACGCGCAGCCAAACGAGCGTCTGCCCTCGTCTGGTTGGCCCTTCGAGTGTCAACGGATACAAGGCATCGATGAAGCTGAATGGCCGCGGGATGACCAATGGCTCAGAGCTTGGTATCAGAATGTGAAACCGGATTTTCTTGCCCGCATCGCCCATTTCTTGAACCAGTGCCACCCTGACGCAGAGCATCCATCTGCAAAGCACAATGAGGTCATGCGCAACACCTATAAACTCGTGCGGGAGCTGTCCCTCAGCCCTCTCCAACCTCATGAACGCGCCCATCCAAGCATTGTCGGGATGGAAAACGAAGAAACAATGGTCGCTTCCGTCGTTTCGGTATTCGCTGATTTTCAAGGTGACAAAGTCCCAAACGACCCGGGCGAACCCCAGAGAACTACAGTCCGTCATGACTATGAAGGGGTCGTTCATGCCGGCGACCATGCTGGCCATGTCTGGTAGATGAAGCGGAATTTGATGGCCGTGGTACGTTTCGTAAGCCTCGGTGGTTATGGTTCCCATGGCCATCAAGGCTTTGGTCCGCGATTTAATCGCCGAAGGCCTTGTCGGCGTCCAAATCGGTGCCGAGTCATGTTGGATGACCCTTTTGTACGTCGGCTTTGCTGAAATGCTAGATGCCCCGCGCGAGAAGAGCCATTGAAATAGCGAGGAAACGTCCTGAATCACGGAGAATATTCCTTCTCGCCACTCTGGATAGTTGCCCACGGGGTAGAATGCAATACCTGCTGAATACACACATTGCCACATCGTCGGAAGTTGCCAACCATCGTGGACAGAGAGGGTAAAAGTCATTCCACAAGCGACCGAGTAGAGACATTGAATAGTTAAACGTAACTACCTACACCGGATGCCGAGTGTTGATCTCATCTCTAATCGTGCGTGTTGATGCCCAATGACTCCCCCCTGCTGCAGCCCGTGTGAGACAAAAGCTTTGGTTCCTGAGGGCATGCGGTGTGACTTGGGAAAGGCATTAAATAGTCGCAACTACGCGGTATGATATCCAAACCCCACTACTACTACTGTTTTTTCGCAGAAAATTGGCAACATGTCAGATTTAGCCTCGGCTTCCATGCGGATACTCTTCTTTACGACCCACGTTCGATCAGCCCAAGATGGATTGTATACGGAGTAACGATACTGACATCTGACATGCCGTCTCATGTCTCAAATTTTGTGGCTATGCTCAAACTGTGTAATCACGAAGCATCCTGATTTTGCGGGCAACTTCTGACCCGTCATTCGACCACATGTTGCACAGTAACAGCATTAAAATACAATCTAGTAGTGATTTGGTAATATCCAATGGGCAAGGATCTGAGCGACGCAGCCTGCATTTTTATACCGTCAGTGGTAATCGTGTTGCTACGTAACGCCGGCACATGGTGCGACGACATTTTTTTAGCCATCAAGGGCGTATTATCTCCTGTAACATGCGCATGCGCTGTTGCGCCCAATGCCCCTCGTCTCCCCTCATATATCTACTCACTATTCGCTCTTTATCTTGACATATGCCAAGAAATGTTTTCAACTCTATGTACTTGAAACCTAATCGGCAGGCGGCTGATAAGAAACACACATCAGGGCGTAAAGGGCGATTCAAGTATCGTTTTGATGATAATGCCATCTTAACTACCAACTCACGTTCCTGTGGATTCAAGGCAATAGGGCATTGTCAACATGTTATGAAGGTAACCGTTAGACGGAGCAAGACGATGATTCGTGCCCTTCATTTGTGTACAGCGATGATGGAACGGGATATTGAGTACTGTATTCCAGGCAGTCACTGGTGATCACCAGTTTCCACTTTTATGAACATATCCATGACGGATATGCTTGGAGACCATTTGTGCTGGCTCGAGCGTCAACAATCTGCGTCCTCATTCGTGACACCTCTAGTTCCGCCATGACTGCATCATGGACCGAAATTCCCATTACAAGATACTTTGCCCCTGACCAGCGGCCGTCTCCATACAGGCCCTAGCGATGGAGCCTCCTCCTCCTTTGACCAAGCTCAAGCCCTGCCGCCTCATTTATTCTGCTCGAGGGTTTCCTTGAGCTGCCTTTCCTCCACCTGCAGGTCGTGTATCTTTTCCCACATGCGTCCTATAGCCTGCTCCTTTTCCACGACGCGTCGTTGGTAGTAATCGCCCGACTGGTCAATGGTTAGGCCTGTCTTTCTTCTTCTAGCTCCCTGGGAGCCCGAGGCGCTTTCAGACATTTGCTGTCGCGCCTCTTTGGATATAGTACTGAGAAATGCCAGAATATTGATCAATTCCCTTTGTTCTTCTTCCACGGCAGCCATCGTCTCGCTGATGCGCTTCCTCACCACCGATAGCTGGTCGTTATCCTTGCTCATGATGGTGGTGTTGGGGTAGCTGGTCTGTCTTTAGAGTAGTATAATAGCAAAAGGTAGACGAGTGAGATGAGGTTTATGGATAAAGTCAGAACGGCCATCTTGTCTTGTCCGTCTATGTAGGCCCCGCACAGCAGGCAGCAGCGGCCCATTGATGTGTGGCCGACCCCTTGGGTGTTGGTTGCAGTTGCAAGACGAGGTTGTGTTTGTATTTGATTGGTAAAAGCAAGACCACTCCAGCATGCGTCAGCCATTTCGCAAATTTGTGTCACGAGGGTGCATTTTATCCAGTACCTCCCCGCATTTGCTACATCAAGCAAGAGCAGTTGGAAGTTTACATATCTGACAGCAAAGTATTCTCAGCTCCGTCTTTCTCCTTGATGTTTGTGATTGTGATGCTCTTTGATTCAACAAGGTCTACCTAGAGAACTCTCCGTGGCATGCTGAAAGTGAATTCGGGGTCGTGCTAGTTCGACTCCATAGATCAAGTGGCCAATGATGGCTCGACTTCCTTGATATCTTGGTATTGCTGTGCCTTCTCACCTTCCAACTTTTTCTTCAAATCCTTCGCTTCTAGTTCTGCCATGAAAGCATTGGACTCTGCCAGCCATTTTTCTTGCCAACTTTGCACATACAGGTCGTTGTCCTTTAAGTATTGGGTGTATAACCTATTCTGCTCCTCCCGACGTTGTACCTCGCGGGCACAAGCTTTATTTTCTTTAAAGAACTCAGAAGTTATATCCTCTATAGGCCTGTTATAGAGTTTAGGAGCGAAGTAATCGCAGAATGTATAGATTGTGTCATCGGGGCGGCGTATGAGATGGGCAATGCAGAATGCCAAGTCCGGATGATCGATGCCCGTTGCATCTAGCTGAGGGTGATGATACCATTCTCTCCGCAGCTGGTCATATCGGCTGTCTATATTGCTCTTCTCGTCTAAGACTTGGCGGAACTCGAGGTGCATTTCCTTCTTTGTCTTGATCGAATCGTGCGCGGTGATCCATGACGGTGGCGTGAATAACTGCCGCGGAACTGTGCTTGAAAATTCCCAGTCAATAATACCCTGAATATGCAAGTTCTTATCCACAATAATGTTGGGGCACCGCAAGTCCAAATGATTCAGTATAAACGGTCCACGGTCCAGATCAGGATCGATTGCTTGGTATAAGATATCCTCCAAGTGGTAGAGTACAAACACCTCATTTTGGACATCGCTAACAGACATGTCAGGAACCGGAGATCGGAATTGTTCCTCTATAGTGAGGAACTGGCGTGCCAAGTAGTCCCTCATCGAGCTGAATGTGGGTAGATGTTGGCGAAACCTGTTGGCAGTCATGGACAGAACAGGCCCTACAATGGGCTCCGGACTGCCATCGGGATTTGGCATCAACGAGCCAATTAAAGGAAACTCGAGCGACCTCAAGTCGGCCAAAATATCAATAAGCTGCGAGTAAAAGTCTCTTCGGTGCTCCTCGGGCGCCTCAAGCAAGTCCTTCTTGTTGAGCGGTTCTCCTGGAACGAAGTCCTGGATAAGAAACAGTTGCTTCTGACTGCTGGTTTTGGTTAACACAGCATCGCGTCCATAGGCAAGAATATGCGGAACAGGAATACGCGTTTTTTCTTGGAGAAACCTACGCCTAGGTTAACAATGACAGTAATCATAATAATTCACGCTAGGAATATACTATATCGCACTGTAAAGTAGCGACCTCACTAAGCAGCTTTTGACAAGGCTTATGAAGCGAGGGTATGATGGGAACCCGGACAATCCACTTGGGGCCATTGTTGTCAAACTCGACAAAAAAGCAGACATTGAAGCTACCGTTTGACCGATGTACAACCCGGCAAGGCTGCTCGTGGTTATGCCGCGACGCTAGGGCGCAAACAGCTTCCGAGTCTATTGACTCAATAAAGGCATTAATCACTTCATCGTCTTGCTCCGGGGTAGTTTTGGGGAATCCTCGATGGTCGAGCAGGAAGGTTGTGGCCACAGGGCTAGTGGCCTCTGGTTCTACCTCATTGGCGTCTTGAGCACCAACTGTTGGGGCATCATCCGGTTTAGGGGCGTGGCTGCCTGAAATACCAGCGCCAGAGAAGCCCAGCAGTCGTGCCCATGCCCCGGACAGATATACGACCAACAAGGTCAACTGGTCCATTTCGCGCCTATCGAGCGGATGACTGCGAGCAACATAATTGCCCCGTTGTTAGAGGCGACATTGTCAAGATGACAGGGTTGGAAAGTGCATGGTTCGCGACGCCTTCCAACAGCTCGGCCAATAGTATTTCCGAGTGGTTCCCCTGACCCCCTTTGAAGCATTGCTGCCTGGGTGCCTGACACAGGCCCAACACTGAGAAGAAGATGAAAAGTCACTTATCTTTATAAGCTTCTATGAGAAGGTATAAGATCTTATACTATATATAAAACACAACCATGGAAATGGGTCACGTCGTAATTCAACTTATTTGCAACGCTTGTCGTGAATGGCATTTCACCATGTACGTCATGTTAGTTTCACGCATTTAGGTACTCATGTTCGGTACAACCTGACATTAAAAAGCGGATGTTGGAAAAGATGTCGGCTAGAATGGCAGACATCTCGGCACGCGTGCAGCGTCAGGACGAGAACGACGAACAATTGAGAACCGCGTAACGCCATTTTCAGGAGGCATTCGATCGTCGGGACGCAGTCTCAGAGATGATGCAGCAACTAGACAGAATCACGGGAGTTACCAGGGACATATCGGACGTTCGCACACGGTAGACGGAGATGTTACGATAATTGGACGAACTTAGAAGCACGGCTAGGCCGGATATCTTTTTTGCGTTTGGCATTAGTATGTGCGTTGGATGGGTTTTTTACGCAGCTACGCGTATGATTAGAGACGCGTGATAAATGATGGTTTTATAGCGTCTGGAGATATCTGGGGGCTTATTCGTATTTAGTGGGACGTTTATACGGAGCAGATTATTTAATTTAGTGGGAATTCGCTGGGAACGCGTAAATGGTTTATTGGCAAGCTTGGATATTAAGAGGAGCATATTTGGGTTTCTTTTTCTCTTATGAGCATAACGGGGACGTTGGTTTTGATTGGCGGCAGTTGTCACGCAATTTTCAATTCTAGGGCCAAAGATGCCGTTCCCAGCCGACTTAAAGTATACCATACAGATCTATCTTTAGGGCTAAACCACTAGTCTCAGCCGTAGTTTCGTTTCATCAATTGATGACTTTAACCAGAGAAGCGATGCAATGAGACACATAAAGCCACCAGCGCATTAAGCTGGCTTCCCATTAGATGCCTGGTCGCGGATATACTGGAACTTGGTTTCCATGATCGCTGTATCAATCATCTCCTCGATTTTTGTAATCTCCTGCTAATTTTCGTTAAAATTGTGAAACACAGCGTATTCTTTGCTCCAATCTCCAAAGGGTGTCTTGCCCGAGCATGGCGCATATACAACGACCTTGCGCCGAGGCATATCGTGCACAACTTGGTGAACAAGCTATCTGCCGTCAGCCTTTCGACGGCTGATATTCGCACTTCTAGCACAACATGTAAATGCGCAGCGAGAGTGTTTTACTTTGTTTATACTCTGTAACGACTTGTTGGAGCTGCGGAAGAGTCGCCTCTCCTTGGGCGCGAGATCGATCTGGATGTCCCATGGAAAATGGTAGAGCCGCTTGCGTACGGTCGTCTGACCAGTTTGCAATCATATCGGCGGCGGACCACTCCCCCCAGGCTGAGGGGGACCTATCAAGCGTGGCGCGCTGAGCTTCAGGTTCGGTTCCCGTGGTGACACGAGTTGAATTTTGTTTTGTTTCAGTTTCGGTTGTAACTGTCGGATATAGACTATGTGGAGAGATTGGAGATGTAGCAAGGTCGAGGAACCATTGTTCCGACGGGAGATGCCGCCATTCTATTCTACTTTGAACACATGGGTAATGATACCGGGCATGCTCGTACCGCAACAGCGGGATTGGCCATGTCATCCTGGTGGCAATATTCCCGCGAACCCCGGCTCTCAATGCAATACATGTGGTGGAAAACTACACCGCTTCCACCTGGAGCAGATAGTGCTGCTCGCGGTGTATTCCTTGATCGTAGAATTTTCTACATTACCCAAGCTCAGTCCAATTTCCTCAAGCCAAGGTGCTATGCCACACAAAGCGTTCTCGCTGTCCGACATATTCCATGATATGGAACTTTAGTGTCAGAGTCTGATACATGGGTATATATACCTGGTATGTAGTCCGTCTGCCGGGCTGGCAGTGGCGTTTGATTGATCAAAGCCGCGGCATGCGTCGAATGCCCGAGCAGTTGGTTCATGTTACTATTTTTGAAGACAAGGACACAGAGCCTCTATGGGTAAACCGCGCTAGAACATTTGGGACCGTTTTGTTTGTGCATTCCGTCCCTGATTAGATTGCTCATCTAATATATTTGCTTTACACCAATGTGTACTGTATTACGAGCGTCGTTTTATACCCAAGTCAAGCAGGAAAACCGTTTACAATATTCAAGGTGTAGGGTAAGCTGAGTCAAGACGAAATGAAGCAGTATAAATGCTTCTTGTCTAATGTAGCAAAATTACACGGATGCATGTAAGCAGCCTACCAATTCGAAGTAGGGTTCGTAAGATGAGTTGAGCTGCTGGTTAAAGCAGTCGTTCACTGATGGAGTCCTCAACTAGATTTCAAGCTGAATCCAGCTGTTGTGGTGATGCCGGGGTCAATTGGTCAATAAATGGTTCCGTGTTTCTTTGCTTTTTCCCTCTTTTTTTTTTCCTTTCTTCTTTTTTTTCCTTTTCTTCTTTTTCTTTTTTTTCTTAGGCAATTATTCCCACAAGCTTGAATGGGAGGAGGAACACGGATATAATTAACTTTGGACATCCAGTTGCAACGGGTTATCCAATCTCATCCTTCACACGCTTATAATCCCGGCTAGTAGACCCCCGACACCGGCCCCTGATATTCGCTTCTCCAATTCTTAGGTTTCCGAAATGAAAGTTTGTATTGGCGGAAGAAATGCTTGCTATTACTCCTCTTTCTTATGACACCATGTCTGGCAAGGTGCGAAAGACGGAAAAAAAAAAAGACGCCTCAATTATGAATTGCCTATCAGGTAGTTATGAAACATACAGAACTCGTTGTATAGTAAGTACCAGACCTCTGCATTTGCAAAAAGACGTGGGAAAACCTAACTCGCTCAGGACAAAACCCACACCGAGGCCACTAACGCGCATCCATCCATGCGGCTAAGCTAGTTTTGATATTGTAATATCGACTTTACCAAGAGCACCACCACTGCTATTCCAAGGCCCAAGAACAACAGCGTAATTGGAGGTGGCGGGGTCGTAGTCTAGAATCCGCATTATATTGTTGGGACTCCCCCAAGGACATTCCCAGTAGACCTTGCAGATCTTAGTATTGCCCTCAAAAAGGTCAATATCGCCTTCAGTTCCCGATGGTGAATGCTCTCGGCCGCATGCGGAGACAAAGCATCTCTTCCCAGGAGGAGCAAAGATTTTATTCACATCCTCTGCAGTAATTTCAGTATCCTTATCGCCGTCCTTATGAAACTTGCCCCTTAATCCAAGTAAGAAAGATATCCAAGCTGTGTAATGGATAGACAACACTCACCAACGGGCCCATGCGTTCTTGACCTGAAGATCACTCTGTCTCATACGGTTGATAAGATCTAGGACTACCCACTGGGCGTATGCTCTTCCTTCCCTGGCCTCCATTGACAGCTTCAGCGTTCTGTATAAAACTTTGCTAAGTAAAAGGTCGCTTTGAGATTTGCGCAGACTGAGAAATCAAGAATCTGCTTAATCAATGCTAAGAAATCTGCTTGTTATTGTGTAAAGGGGAGGAGCGAATATATAGTCTTTGGCGACTTCCAATTGACATTATACAATCTTGCAGTCGTCAGAAGGTGTGTTCTCGTGCTCAATTGCGGCGAGTCTGCCAGACACATATCATGTACAGATCTACACATTGGGATTTGTCGGCTACCTACCGATGCCAGCCGAATGTCATTCGGTAGGTTTGTGGAGACTCTTGCAGGTATCCTGGGGGTATATACCTGTTTTACAGGTCGTCATTCATGCAACTTTCGCATCCGTCTCACTGGCCGCATGTAGCTCATGCATATCTGATAAATAAAAGTCATCTCTGTGATTGAATTACGCAAGAGCTTTTGCCATCTGGATGGCAATAGGCAACAGTCGTCGTCGTACTGCTGCCAGGCAAGTAGACGAGTGTGGGTTACGACATGAACACAGGTATGAAGTCAGTCATTTTATGCCGAGTCAGAAGTCTGAGTCCTGTATGTATGCATCGCCTGTTTTCCGTCTTTTCTCGTTGGATTTGCCCAAGGCCCCATCGCATTGCTTGCAACTCTAGCGGTTTGAGGTAGGTATATTGACTCGTACTTTGCCGCCTTCGTCCTGACACGAGTCATTTGATGCGTCAACTTCTCGGGTTGCCTGTCATGCTGGACAGTACCAACAGCAAGACAGAAGCTGACGTCGCCCTAGGTTGGTGTATCATAACATCGTTGTCATTGACTGGCGGCGCCGTGCATTACTTCCCTGGGGCTGATACGAAGTGATATACATGTCTTCCACTGGTATCCACCGTTTAAACCGCTTGTTTACTGAGTAGGAAGGGGCTGGTGACTCGTGAGGGTCTCAGCTCTTGATGCCCAAGCCAAAATTGTAAGACAAATATGAGCAGTCGAGAATGACATGTCAGGAGCTAATCCACAATTATGCAGATAACCCTAATAAGATCTCAATGAGGGGAAGAGGTGCTAAAGGTAAGTCTCGGACATGCTCCGAAACAGTCTGGTGGTCTGGGCTCCAACTTACTGTATCCTAAGGACAGGCTTCCTGCTCTTCGGTATTTTTGGGTGCCCATGGAGGCTCCACGGCGCTCAGCTTTGTAACTACCAAGCCACTCCCGATACTACATATCTTCTATGCATACTCCGTAGTGCGCGGCGAATCATCTATTTCATTAGCTTCGGAGGAGCTCATGGCGGCCCTATTTCTACCCAACCGTCAGGCGTTGTTGGACTTGTATCACCCACCAATTTGTAGGTAAATATAAGTATCATATGTCTATTGCTACTTGATTGGCCTCTGACCCCTGAGATTTAGTTCCCATAGGCTCCTCCGCAGCTAAGGGGATAAAGATCTTGGGGTATAGCCACTGTTACTGGCGGCGAGAACGTCGGTAGCATCGTCGAGGCGGTCGATGCAGTAAGCGATAAATATCACATACATGAGACGTTGGAGACGAGAGAGCAATCCCCGCCAAGTAACTTGGGAGCACTTACGTGAAAGGCTTCCCGCCACGGAGGATCTATTGGAGAGCCGGGGGAGGGGGCTAAGCAATGACTTCGTAAGAATGAGCTTTGACAAGCCTCTTTGCGTAGAAAATCTACGGGCCAAGAGACAAGAGAGAAGAGGAAAGGTGATATCTGTCTCAAGTTGCATATTGTAAACTCATCACTCACGAATCCGACATATTATTGCAAGTGACGTTACATTCTCTCGGCATGTATCCAAGGTGCATTCACGGGCAAGGTAGCGTTCAAAATACGAGGGGCGGATATGGCAAAGCACAGAATAGTCCCAGCGCATGTTACTTCTTACGTTTTGAAGCCCTAATTAGGCGGACATGTCATGATTTCAGATATGAGCTCTGCCTTTTGACACCAATAGAGGCAAAAGGTCAAGCACTCTGAGTTTATGACTATCCCCCGTAGCGCATTGGCACATGAAAGAAGAAATTTCTAAGATTTAAATCCATTTGTGAGGCGTACTGCAACTGGGTTGCAATACCTCTGGCAGCCCATCTGCCATGTCAGACGGATCCGGTTTGCCAAACTACACGCCCCGGTCTCACCTGCTGGAGATGCTGGGCTGCATAATTACTCGGCACCTCTATCACAATATCATGGACACGTCGTCCAGTACGCTCGTCCTTGTAGCATCTTGCATCCTGTCCTGCCTGAGTCGATGTCAGATTCTCAATGATTACAAAATATGATAAGATGGCTGCCTGACCACCCGAATTCATTCAGGTGGTGGGGGGGTAAAGCCAAAAAAGACCTCAACTTTCCACTCAAGACAAGAAGACAGGGCAAGAAGGCATACATCACGGCATTTATCTTACTAATACGAAGTAGTGCCACCCTATTTCTGACTGTTGGCTGACTCGCGCCCACCGTGATATTAGTCGGAACCCCTTTTGCCCGCCTTTTCCAACATGTATTGCTTCGTGCAACCCTTTGGAATCTGCATTTGACCATTCCAGTCAATGGGAATACTCACTCCCCTTACACTTTCGTGAGATATAATATTCAGAGAGCCTCCTTTAGACTCCAACTAGCACCCTATTTCCTTAGTAGTTGAAGTCGGCCAAAGACCATACTTGAACGCTTCTGACCATTCATACTCTTTTGTTGCCAATATTTATATCAGCCATCCCAAAGTATTAATCGATCATGGCCAACCGGGACCTGATTCCATACTCTGAGGGGATGACTCAAGGACAGGGGCAAGTAGCAGTAACACATGTGACGCCAATATGGTCTGTTAACATTTGCTGATACCATTCCCAGGTTCAACACCTATCTTCAGAGGGGTCGTATGCACGACGCCGTGACTGTCACCGAAGAGCAGGTGGCGAACCAGGGTGCTGCTATGAACTACGACTACGAGATCATCAGAGACTATCAGTGAGAACACTACGTCACTGAGAGCTTGCAATGCTTCTCTACTAATGGGATTCTGCAGGAAATTGATCCGCTCACTAGAAATCAGTGCTGGGGCGACCATTGAGGCACTTGATCAAGGAGGTGGAGCTGCTGCAAAGTTCCTTGACCGAAACGAGGTATGTCGTCTATAATTCTGGCAAAATGTTAGTCATGATTCTGAACATGTGCTGTGCATAGTTTGAGCAAAGTTTCATGACATACTTGGTCAGGGTCGATGTTCAGAAACAGCCAAGCACAAAGCTGAAATACACGTTCAACTGGGAAGACCCGAAGGATCCCAATGAAACTTACGGCGACCGCTTCATCAGTGGTAATGTCAGCCGCAGCTGATGTCCCTTTGTGGCTCTTTTCTGACAGCATTCAAGACTTCGTAACTGGTGGAGCTCTCTTCGGTCGGGTGTCTATGTTCACCGCCAGCGCAAACGAACATCGAACGATTGAGCAGTCGTGCGTGCCCCCTAAAGCGAACAATGGATCTCAATCTAATACAGCTTGAACAGAGCCGAAGTGGCATTCACTGCGTACGGAGCCAACGTCCAGGTCACGCAGGAGATGAAGAACAGCATGGAGAAGATACATAAACACTCCGAGGTGAAAATACGAATGATTTATGTCGGGGTTTTTCCAGATAGTGTGCTTGAAGCAGATGATCCTTCTTCCGGCCTCCTCCAACTCAAGAATTTCGCCGACGGTTTCTTGAAAAAGGCCGAAGAGCATAAAGAGAACCGATAGCAAGTAGTTCGAACCTCTACCGGAATGATGAGGCTAACACTTTTGTAGTGCGATTCTTGAAAAATACACCAACATCCGCGGGTTCAACCCCGAGACTCACTTTTCCCCTTTCGACTACTCAGATGCGGCGCACAGGGTGAGCCAGCACTCCATGGTAACGTTGCCTGGGAATATTTGAAGCTGAAAAACGACAGAGCTGGTCAGTTGCCATCGACTTCACCGAATACCTTTCCACTCAGACTGCTCTGCGTGCGAGTATGCTCCTCTCCCATCCTACCAACTAAGCGTGTCATCTCCATCTCTAACCAGTGTCGCCGCAGTCGACGAAGAGAACTATATAGACGGCAGAGGAGGCAAGGAAAAATTGGATGATCAAGCAAGCGACGTTGTGGCAGGGTATAAGGACTGGGTATCTCCAAAGCACATCCCCCGCTGCGACATTCGCGGTCTCCTAACGACCATTTCAGGTTGCCAAAGTCAGTGCGAAACCAGAAGACGCGAGGACAAGACCACCATACCCAAGCCCTCATGATTTCCGTTTGAGCGTGTTGGTAAGTAACACCATGACGGTTTGCAGTCGAATCGCAGCGCTGACGTGCAGGGGAAGCATTCACTCAAGAAAGTAAAATATTTCGGACGACGTCTTCGCGTTAAAGACAACATCTACACTCACTGTGAGATTCAAGCCAAGAAACTTCGTCCCTGACCAACTGTTCCTGGCGCTGACTCTAATTCCCAATGACAGTCATTGACGACAAATTGTCCTCGGGTGAAACGCCGCTTTTCAGCTTCGAAGCCTTCAATTTTCGTCAGGTTGTTGGCAGTGCCAATCTCTTGTTCGGGAAGAAGGTCAATAAGCCCGACTATGTATGTGTCATGGGTCGCCTCATGCCTCACGGCTACGAGAAGATGAGCGAGTTGTGGGTTTTCCCGAAGAAAGTAACGGGCATGTTCGACCAGAGGGTCGATGTCTACTCCCTATCTGAGTCGGGTACTATCGAATTGGACATGTCTAACCAAGGGCATGAAGAACCTTTATTTTCATTTCATGTAAAAAAGGCGGGTTGATAAGTGCCTTGTGTAACTTGGGAGGAACTGGGCATTGATGATATTCGTGAAAATACAATCCTTGCCCCCCCTACAATACCTACGTTGCGAAAGTGGCACGGATGTCCTCTTATAATTACGAAGTTTCGATTTCTTTTTTGGAACCTATCCAAATGATCGTGCAAGCAATACATCAGGGAGGGCCCAGTGACAGTAACGCAAGATGCCTGGCCGTACCCAAGCCAGAGAACCGCAACAAACCACGTAGTATTTCTTATCATTACACCACGTCCTGCTTGCTATTACTATAAACGAGCGACTTGACTGATAACAGGCGTCTATTTAGGAAGCGTGATTTTATCCACTGGCCAAGTAGGGTTATGCTAGAGCTAAGTCTCTAACTGCTTCTTAGCCGCATAGGAGTACTACCGCATTAGAATATATAGCTGTGCTTAATTAAACCGCAGCATTTAAACTAGGCTCTGAATACCGCGCTTGCTACCGAAATCTTGGTTCACTTCAAAGTGAAAATAAAAGTTACAAAATTTCATGTCCAGAAAATACGATTTCGAAAAAGTCAAAAGTTGGCAGGTTGTAATGATATAATTTCTTGTCTCGACCAAGTGTATGTTCAAACCACTCAGTTGTCTTGCTATTTGCTGTTCATTTTCCATCTAAATACCACACTTCCATATATATCTCCCCGGTTATAAAAGCATCTGATAACGCAAATGATGAGTCCTGTATTTCATGACTTTTGCTTCAACGAATCCATCCCATGTACCTCCATGGCAGCACAATTCCAGCTACAGCAGCCGTAGCTCCAGTGAACAAGATCAACGGCCCGTAACCGCTGCCATAAGCCGCATACGCCTCGCCTTTCCAGAGCATGTGGTCAACCAGAGCCTGGCTGAGTGGCCCAGACAAGACGCTACCGATGCCTCTGCCAGCGGCAAGCACTGCCATGACCATGACGGGATCTACCTCCTCGCATCGGTACTTGGCAGAAATGGCGTTGTCCGTGGTGACCTGTCGCATAAGCCCGGTCCAGGCAGATGTGTACGATCCTGCGAACAAACCATAGAAGCCGCAGTATGTGAGCAGTAGCGGTATGGAAGTCGCAAATCCCCATATTAGAAACGTTGCGAACGAGGCGCCGACGGTCGCGATGAACAGGCAATTGGCGACGTGAAGGTTGTCGGATAGCCATCCCATACTTGGACATCCAACAGTCGATGCGAGGTTGAGAAGCAATACTGTGGCGGCAGCTGGAAACTCCCCAGAGCCAAGGACTGATCGAGCATACGTTGGTAGGTATATGCTCGGAAGGAAAAACCCCAGCGCCTGAACAATGTTTGCCAGCATATGTAGCACGAATGTTTGGCCGAGGGCAAATCGGAAGTTGAATGGGTTAATATGCTTCTTTCGAAGTTGAGGCGGGATCCGGGGTTTAATAAAATACACCAATGGCAGGGTGAGGGCCAGGAGACCCCCGGCGCAAAAACGAAGTGTCGTCTGAAAGCCAAACTTGCCCAGTAGGTATTCCAGAAGGAATGGGAGTATCGAGCCCGAGAGTCCCGTACCGGCCCACATGATGCCGTAGGCCATTCCCTTGCGTTTATCAAACCACTCGTTTAGGTACGCAATGCACGGACAGTATGATAGAGAGCTGCCGATGGCGAACAACACGCCCTGTGTCAAGACTAGATGAGGGACTTTGGTCGAAAACGAGGCAGCGATCAGCGCAAGGCACATGGTCAGCACACCTATTACTGGTGACCATGTACTGAGTCGAGGGTATTGCCGCTGGATGCCCATGGAAATAGGCATGCCCAAGTACATGATGCCCTGGTCTGTTGTTAGTATCATGAGCTGCACCAGCCCCGAATGGTAGGGAGTTACGTGCCGTGGCACAGGTGGCGACCGCAGGGAGTCCTGCGGCGTTTTTAAAAGGTTCGTGTGTGCTATAGTATTCTTGAAACACTCCGTAGGCACCGGGGAATCCTTTGTGTATGAGTTAGTAAGATGCGTATAGAAAATACAAATATCCATGTCTACTTACCCAGAGCCAACCCTTCGACCATAAACGACGCAGTCAAGAATAGCCAGGCATGAGACCCCCGGTCCGCAGGCCGGAAAAATGGATTCTTTTCCCTCCACAACTCATCCCTCTCTCCATCAGATAATGATGTTAAACTGTCATTTCTACCCTCCTTATCGGTCAACGATGCCGTCGAGTCCATAATCGCGGGAGATTAACATTTATTATATCTGGTGAAAGTCTCAGACCATGTCAGGCCAACAAAGAAAGGGCCGGCTTTTCAAAGGTGAGAGTTCCCAAACTTATCAAAAGCGCAGTTGTGTCTTCTTTTATTAAGCCCGAGTGGTCGGGTTGTGATAGACATGTGAGTTCACGATTAACATTGGAATGACGACGAATGTGAGACATGACACCTGCCCATGCCGTAAAGAGTTTTAGTGATGGCAAGTCCTGGGCTGGAATTTGAAGCTTGGACAGGTCCTCGTCCTGTGACAGTACCATCACGATGTCAAGGTATGACCCGCAAGAGCCCCAAATGAGCTGTCTCTTATTACGGAGTTTCAAATTTACTTGTCATCTATTAATCTGGCTGTGACGCTGTAAGGGAGTCGTGACGGTGGATATACAACCAAGTATATCATCTGGGATCAGCACCTGTTGGCTTCACGCCATGTGTGTATTGCTTTCCTCGGCAGGATCAATGTAGCTTGGTCATACGCTTGTTTAGACATGACACCTTAACGCATCATGTCGACTACTTCAATATACTCACTTCAGCCTCTCATTGTGTTTGTGCAAGTTGATGTTCTGGACAGTGCCTTTTCAGAGGTCCGAATTATGCTTGCTAAAGGGAGAGCAAATGCCCCAATTAGGAACTTGGGCATCATTCCTGCCAAACTAGGTAGCGCCAACTGTTGTCTCAGAAATAGCGCAGATTGTTGTCTCATGGTCTGTTTCATACCCGAAATGGCTGGCCAAGTACAAACAGGTAGGAGAGATCCACAAATGTGACGAGACCGTGTCTTAAATAGGAATTCTGCCCGCCTCATGCTACGTCCTGAGTGCGTCGTCCTACGTATCTGATGGACAATGCTCGTTGATATTGGCGACACCTTTTTCGGTAGCTTTCATGGAAACCCCTGGTAGTAGCAGACATGACATGCTGATATGGGTTGTTTCTTGGTTTTACAGATGATAGGATCAGGGATCGTGTCACCGATGCACGTGCTTGGTGGCAATGAAACGTCATGCGTTGCATCATCTCGTGAAAACCCGAGCCCACAACACACGAGATCATGAAGACTTTTGTGACAGAATCTAGACTTGGCCATCGTCTTGCGATTGGTCTATTATGGGCTGTTTGAAGATGCCTCGGTCGGCGAGCGGCGGATTTGCATCGCAAATTCCAGCGGGTGGCTGGGGTTGATAGCCGGCGTCACATTGGCAGGATTAAGGGGTTTGTATATGTCATCGATTTCATTGAGACCCGGGGCGAATTATCATGTGTGCTTGAGGCTATCGTACATCCAAAATTTGGCAGCCGTCGTGCGGATGGTCTGCACGGTGATCAAATCACCTGCGGAGCAGCAAACCTACAGGAGGTCAATGAGTAAAAATGTGCGTTGTAAAAGCAGTTTCGTCAACTGAAGTTCTACTAGACATGATACGGTTAGCTTAGCTCTTGTCTATATGAATCCGCAGCCCCGGCACTTTGAATATCATAACTCCGACTCATCTGCCATGGGCCGGTGACAGGGTACTGCCACTAGCAAACCATCTATTTCGCTCATCATACCTCGACCATTTGTGGTTTCCGTCGCGGTCGATGAGAAACCCAGGGATTCACGATCTGCGCGCACAGCCACCTCCCACAAATCTCTTAGCATCCCCGGAGCAGAGTTCCTCGGCAACTCGCTTTCCACACGAACTTCTCCCCTCTCCCTCCTAACAGCACATTCCTTGGGCAAAAAATGAAGATCATCCTGAAACCTCCGGCCCTAGAACTTGGTTACAAACGGCTTTCACTGGCATAAAAGCTTTGCGGCCAAATGACTTCGTTTATCGTCGGCAGGATCCCGATGTCCAACTAGAAACATGTGCCAACGGACCCATCCGATATAGTTCAGCACCTCGCTCTTGATAATACTTTTCAATGGGGTATTTTGGTAAAAGGTTATTTGTATCATCACATATCCGTTCTTGATGATGGGCCCTTGGATATATACAAATATTAGACCGCGCAGTCGTAAGCGGGAAATAAAGCCAGTTTGTAGTATTTGAATTTTTAAATATTTTCCGGAATACCGTGGCCATATATTCTAGACTAGCAAGTTGTACAGAATAAAATGTTGCGTCTAGTGGTGGTTGACACTGCAGGCAGCCAGCGTTCCCCTTATATCCTTGTTTCCAAACGCCGAGACACCCAAGTACTAGTGAAGACAAACGAGGCCCTCGATGCTAGTCAACAGATCCCGCGAATAAGACAATACCATTTATTTTACGTAACGAGAATACAGTAGTGTAGGGTAAAGATTTAGCTTGAAGTTCCGATAACTCCTGGTGCTGGTGCCGATGTAGCCTGGTACGGAGAGAATATTGCCTGCGAAGCACCAGGGAGAAGTGCATATGCTATAATCTATCCCTTTGAATGTCCGCAGGTGCCATTTTGGTAACGACCAAGAATGCTAACCAATTAAAGATATGGAATTAAAAGATGCTTGACTCACATAAAAATTTACATGGTAAAGAAAGTACCTGATATATAAAAAGCTACAGGCAGATAAGAGGTTACCCTGCTTGTGAAAGATGTACTTGGCGAGTATCGGAGAAAACTGGCACCTGCGCACACTCAAGGGATACGATTTCACCGCAGGACATGGAAGGCCCACAATAGCGGGTGTGAATGGAAAGAAACTATCAAAGAGGCCGCGATGATAAAGATGCAAGATTATTGTAGATATTAATAAAGAACAAGAAAATCTTGATGCCGCCCAAAGCATGACATCCGACAATGCACAGGCATTAAGGACGGCAGCGTAATAAAACGCCATGGTAATGAAAGCTTTTTACTATAGCCTCTAAGGAGCTACAAATACCCTAGAGTCAGATATCAGTTTTGGGCTGTAAAGAAAAAAATCAGCCCGTTTGTCAGCATAATATTTTCTCACGTACCGAGTAAAGATTATTTTAGGGTTAGGGTTAGAATCAACTCTCCATTCCGCACTTCCCCCAAGGCTCTCTCTCTGTTTGTATTTATACCCACATCTTAGCTGCTGCTTCCAGACGCCCCAAAAACATGGTACGATCTTTCTCCTCCAACCCTGTAGCATCAGTTACTGCGTTGGTCGCGCTACGTATTTCCGGCCGACGTTGCAAAGCCCCTTGTGCCCGCCAGCATCGGATGGGCGTCGAGGTCATGGGCGTCAAACGTACTAATGCGCTTTACATGTTGGCATCAAGGACAATGATACCAAGAGCGCAACGCGACTGTGCCTTGATCCCTGCATCGCCCTACGCAGGGCCCCAAGCCATCCATCCCCTTTCCCAATCCAATGAGGATGGGGGTTCGTCTCGTCACGCCGCCAGGAACATGACTTGTCCTGTGGAGCATCGCCGTCTTGAATGCGAAGACCAGACCAGTTCAAACTAATCAAGGGAGCGTCTGAAAACTGGATCCAGGCTATGCGAACTCCTGATGGCAAAATAAAGAAGATAATCACGCCTCTCCTTCATCATCACCAATCGCCAGAACCCTCGCTGCAGCCCGCTGCACATCGCGGCTGCATGAGTCACCCACCGCGCGATGCGCCCGTGGCCCAACCTCGTCGCCGTCCTCGTCTTGCATCTCTTCACTTCATGCTGTCAAGGCGCCTGGGTGAGAGACGCCTGGGTCAGGAAGTATCCGTGTGGCCCCTTGCGACCCGACTTGCCGGCACCAGACAAGCCGTTCTGGATTGACAGCCTGCGCGGCAAGTTGGAGACGGTGGACGGTTCGACGCAGCTATCGCTGTCTATCCTGGGCGTGCACAATACTTCGATATTTGGTTGCCTGGATCTCGATGTGGCGAGGTTCGAGAAGGCGCTGGGCCTCGAGGTGCTCGGATATCCCGTCGGCCGTCTTGGACAGTTTGGCGTGACATGTCCTCTGCCCATTGACGACTCTCTCACACCGTAAGTACATGTACGGCATATGGGGGACTTGATGGTTTCCTTTTCGTCGGCTGATTTGCCTAGTTTCGATGGCTATCGCTTCTCAACCTTTGACATGGTCTACCTCCTCAACCACACCCATCAACTCCAGAGCCTCGTCGCCGAGTTCCGCTTCCACCACGTCGAGAATGGCCACGAGCTGGACTGCACCGTGGCTAAAATCACGCCGGTCATTGGAACCACCGCGTCGGCTGCCTTGACGTACCTGCCCGCCGGGATCATGGCCCTCGTCGGCGTGGCCTCCTGGCAAACGCACCTTGGCGAGCTGGCAACCAACCCTCTCTTCGAATACGGTTCCGCCATGGCCGGCCGCAGCATTGTCTGGGAGACAATCGTCGATGTGGCCGACTACCTGCGCCATCTTCAGTTTGTCTTTCTCTCGGCGTCCTTGAGCATCGACTACCCGGGCTTCTACCAGCCCGTCGTCAGCAAGATTGCCTGGTCATCGCTGCTGTTCTGGAGAGGGCCAATCCATCACGGCTTCACGCATCAGAGCGTGCAGCAGGGCATGTATATCAGCAACGCGTCCTACGGCCTGGACTACATGGCGCAGGTGCTTGGCTTTCCACGGGTGCCTGACAGTATGCTGAATGCCTTTGTCAACCTGCTTCTCGTCGCCTCCGTCCTCTTCTTCATCTTGGCCGTCTGGTACCTGTTGACATCGCGGCAAGGCCAGGGGACGCCGTGGCGTTCGCTGCTCCAAATGGCGGGAGGCATGGCGGGAGGCGCCGTCCTGTCGCTCTTCAGCTTCCCTCTTGTGACGTACATGTCTGATGACATGATATTCATCGGCTACCTGCCAAACTACCGCATCGCCTTGGCCGTCATGACCCTGTTGGTCCTTGTCTGTGCAAACTATATTATAACTCACCGTTTCGGGAATAATCGACAACTGAAACCTGCTTCTCACGCCGAGTCGTCTCGCGGTTGCCCGATGTCATTAGACTGCAGTCGGTTGTGGACATATACTTCTTACTATCTGCCACAATCTATACCGCTCCTGCAGGCGATTGTCATCGGAGCTCTGCAAGATTGGGGCACGGCACAACTACTCGTACTCACAAGCAGTGAAGCCGTGTTTCTCCTCCACGCCACTCTGCAGCGAAGCGCCAAGTGCAAGTTCCTTCGCTCAAAAACCGCCTGGTGCTCCGTCGTCCGCCTGGTGACTACCTCCTCGCTCAGCATTGCCGTTATAACCGCCGCGAGCGAGGCCTCCAAGCAATGGGTTGGCTACGCAATGCTCTGCCTTCACGGAATGGTCATCGTACCAGGCTTCTCTTCCCATGCAATCTGGCAGCTATATCGCGTAAACAAAAAAGAGGGCCGTCTGTCCCAAGAGGCCTACTTGATAGACTCTCACAGCAGCCATTCAAACGAACAAGTAAGTTTCCTCGGCAAACTCCCCCATCGCCACAGAAACTGACCTGTCAGACGTTGAACCTCGACGACATTGGCTCTCACTTTGTCCGCATGAACAGACAACGCCAGCGAGACGAGACCCCAGACATGCCGGACGAACGACTGCGCAGTCTCCGAAACTATCCACGCCCAGCCCTCAAGACATCACCCGCGCCTCTGCAAGATGCCAAGCAGGCGCCTGCCCTCCCCCCGGCAGCAACAGACGCAGACCACCAGCTCGACTTTTCCCCGTTTTACAGAAAACCACGGTCCCGCAACGCGACCCCATACTCGCGCCCTGATTCCTCCAGGCAGTCTTCAAGATCGACCGTCCCGTCGCCCACGCCGACCAACGAGTCCGATCCAGAGCCGGGCCCTTATTTCCAGCCCGAGCGGCAGTCGCAGGAAACACTGGACGCGCTCCTGGAGGCATCCCTGCCCCCAGACGTGGACTACTCCGTCAGAGAATCGGATCGTTTCTACGGGAGACCGGTGAGCGGCTCGGCGAACCCCCTGGTGACGCCGGGGGCGGCGGGCAGACCTATCCACCAGGACTGGAGGCAGATGATTCCCGAGATTTTCAAACACCAGAAGAAAGAGAAGGGGTTCCAGGTTGTCCGGTCGCCACGACCGCCGCAATGACGTTGGAGGGATGAAACATTATGACCAGCCGTGTCCAACTGCTACATGAGCCGAAACACGAAAAGTATACATGTTTCGTATGGATAAATGAAAAACAAAAATGTATATAAATTGGAGTACCTGAAGCCTAGCCATTGTCAAAGACGATGTAAGCGACACTGGGGCAATAAAGTCGAGCGCAGAAATGCATCAGCCCCAGACACGGGTTCTGTTGCACATTTGGGATTCTGACGCCCAATACCCATTAGCTTCTAAAGAATTTCCCATGCATAGATTGTTGACGTGCACGCTGATGTGCTCCGTCTGGTCTTGTCATGATACACCGGTGAGTCGAGTGAATTCGGGCACCGGAACACATTTCCTTGGCCGCCCATTGTACCCACGGCGACAGAATCATCAAGAAACCGACGTTTGACTAGACGGCTCCCGGGAGTTCCCCAAAGAGATGGGTGATTGTCTTGCAGGCGTGCTTGCACTATCGTTGTTTGCGACGACGGAGACATCTGGCATGAAGGAGGCATGGAGGCTGCAGACGACAGAAAGTGCCAGGCAGCACTTGGGCCGATGGCATCTCCAGGCGAAGCGCGTTAGGCTGAGGGTTGGTAAAACTTAGAGCTACCACCAGCTGAAATGCTAGTTACCCCTTCCATCATGGCATAAATGTACAGTTTCTTGCTAGGATGGCTTTTACGGATTGCGAAACTATATATAGGATACAGTTTATAAACCTTATTACTTGGTAGCTGGAGCTCTCACCCTGGAAACTTAATCGGCTGGAGCATCATCGCCAGCTGCTGATACCCGAGCGCCATGACGGTGCTGCCTTGGACCGTAAATTCTCCAGTTCCTGAGCTGCCCTTGCAAAACTGAGATAATGAAAAATCTACTCATGGTTACAATACAGAATATAATACACTTAGTCGAGACTCTGGGCCTCACATCTTTTTATACATGCCCCCATGGGCAATCAGCTCCCCATGCGTCCCCCTTTCGACAATCCTCCCCCCGTAAAAGACACAAATCACATCCGCATCCTTGATAGTTGACAGCCGGTGGGCCACTGCGATTTTGATCCGGTCCCCTTCTTGTGCTGCTTCAGCAAGAGCACTCTGTACAATTTTTTCGCTCTCCGTGTCAAGAGCACTTGTTGCCTCGTCTAGCAGCAGAACCTTGGGGTTTCGAATGAGCGACCGTGCAATGGCGATGCGTTGTCGCTGGCCACCGAATAGCTGAGCGCCGTTTGAGCCGGCAGCCGTGGACAAGCCGACGGGAAGGGAGGAGACGAAATCCCAGGCATTGGCGGCGCGGAGATCGGCTTCAATTTGGGCATTGGCGACGGTGGTGCCGACGTTTGTGGGGGATTTTGGTGTAGAGCTCGAGGAGGGGTCGTCAGCGCCAAGAGCAATTTTCCCGGATGGTTCCTTGGAAAAGCGTTGATTCTTGTTGTACGAGAGACACCATGTTTCGGTATAGGCGAGGGTTGAGGGTCGTTAGATCGTCACCGTCTATGCGGATGCTGTCGGTGGATGGGTCATATAATCGCTCGAGCATGGAAATCATGGTGGATTTGCCACAGCCTGAAGCGCCTACAAAGGCAGCAAACTAACCTTTTCTGATCTGCGGTCTGTGAGAATAGTGTCATCGACGGCCCCGACCGCAGTCTTACTTACCTCAAGGTCAACTCCTCGCAGGACTTGCGTATCCGGTCGCAGAGGGTACAAAAAGCGAACGTGATCCAGAACAAAACACCGCCAGACTTGAGCCCCTTGTCCTGGCTTTCGGGTGTTTCTCTAACAGTGGGTTGTAATTCATGTAGCCAGAAGATGCAGTTGGCGGCATTCTTGCCCTTTGTCATGCCTATGTGCTGGGTCAGTACCACCACTTCACACCGCTTGGACGAGACATACTGGTTGAGAATTGGAACAGCAGCGAGGTAGCTTGCCCAGAGAAGAAGACACCCATAAACGTGACAAAAAAGTCAAACATGCAGATCTCCCTAAGCGACACAAGCCGGCATCCGTACCTGGCCAAGTTAGCACATAGCCAGGAACCATTTCGCGCCCGGGACAGCTCACCAAAATCCAAGTGCCATGAACCAGTACTCAATCGACTGTGTCAAAGCAAACCAAACCATCATGTTAAACAACGGCTTAACTGATCCGCTGACCGCATGCTCGAGCTCAGCCAAGTTTGTCCAAAACGGACTCTTCAATCGCCAATAAGGATACAGTCCGAATAGCTGTTACGGCTCCTGGTGCAACTGCCGCACTATTGGAGTTGCGCTTTGAGATTGCCCGATCCAGCTTTGCGTCGAAGCGAATCTTGAACCATCCAGAGCCAATGAACGGCGGAAGCCCAGCTAGCACGACTACTAGACCCAATTTCCAGCTATAAGCGATTCCCAGGACGCTGCAGGCAAGAACATTAAGCACAGCAATCAGAATGAGATCAACGTTGAAGCCCATAAGTTCTAGGATGGCTTGTTGGTTGGAGTCGACGCGGCTTGCGAGAGCACCAGTGTTGCTCTCTGCGGCCAAAGAATGGGAGATCTTGCCGTAGCATGTCGTTGAAGCTTTGCCTCCAAAACCTGTGAGAGAGTGTCTAGGCTAGTCAATACCACGAATAGGGGATAAGTGGCGGCTCGAGCATGGCATGCCTGAGCGATATTGGTAATGTGCCCAAGAATAAAGTAAGAGATAAAGCAACCGACAGCGAGTACAATAAACATGGCGGCGAAAAAGTTGCGGTTTTCGACCATTGCCGAGCCAGTCGGGAAAAACATCTGTGACGTTGGCAAGAAGTAGAGCCTGTCCAGGGAATGCAGCAGCTTTGCAGATGTCAGTGATTGGAAAATACAGGCAGTGACTAGTGAACTTACAAGCACCAGCACAACCGAGGAAAACAAGTAAATATGTCCATAGTAGCTCAGGGGACTCTTTACGAGGCGAAAAATTACAGTGGTGAGTCCCAGCTGTTTATGCTCGTCATAGTCGTCGCGATCTTTTCGTATTTCCATTCGTGCTCGATCTCGAGTCGCTATCTTGCTCAAGGGTTTCGCGAAGTCAGCCGGATCGCCAGCAATTACCTCGTCTGTGTCGTCGCTTTCCGAGTCCGATTCCGAAGGCTTGAGTGTCAGGTTTTGAATTTTGACCAGCTGAGCGTAAGCACCATCCTCAGCTAGCAGCGATTCGTGTGTACCCTGCTCAACGATGTGTCCCGCCTTCATCACGACGATGTTGTCCGCTTTGCGAATAGTCGCAAGCTTGTGGGAAACGACTATGGTCGTTCGACCCTTGGATGCTCGGTCCAAGGCCTGTTGCACTACGTCTTCGGCATGTGGATCTAATGCGCTGGTAGCTAGTCAAATAGCAGCACTTTTGGCTGCGATACAATGCTTCTTGCAATGGCAACACGTTGCTTCTGCCCACCGGATGCCATGACAGCCATAGTGGCCGGAGCAATGCACAGCGTAATGAGGGTTAGCTTCCAGTTTGTGGCAAAGGCAACAATGAAGGCGGTTACGAAAGACGACAGGCCCCGGAAGGTTAAGCCAAGCTTTTCTGTGATGCCGCCCTGGATGAGACGGCCGTTTGTGGTGGCTTGCGTTGATATAGAGCCGCCAGTGCCGAGATCGAAGAAGGCAATTTCCTGACTCAGAGCAGCCTTGAGGTACGCATAACGAATAGTTCGGACGATCCGATAAGCGTTATATGTTGGAAGGGAGTTGTATGTGTAGGCAAGAACGAATCGTCCTATTCCTATGCAGACGAAATACAAACTATACCGGCGCCGTTGGGTACATGTTTGATTCCAACTGTGAAGGGTGACGCACGCCAATGTCGAGCAGGCACTTCGCATACCTGTATCCGTAGACTTTCCAGACGCGAAATCAGTCAATACTGTAACGAAGCGACCAAAAACTGAATTTGAAGGGCTATGGCAGCTCCAGATACAATAGCGGCCAAGGTTGCGACGCCGAGGATGATGTATTCGGTCCCGCCAGCATACGAAAAGATTCTCTGCCATCAACAGTTAGCCTGAGGGACCCACAACATAAATAGTCAACGTTCACCGTTGTTCAGCTATCCTACCACGTATCCCCCATGGTCCTCCTTGGCCTCTCCAGGACCTTTCCGGTCAGTCCTCTCATCGCCCATGTCCACTGGCACGGGTTTCTCTGATGCCACATCGGATTCTGGCCTGCAACAGGCTGCACGCCAATCGTATCAGTCATTACGGCGATGCGTGCTGCAAAACTTATGCTACTGCCGAGATATCAAAACAAGAAGTCAATAGAATCTTTGCGCCTAGGCACTGGCCTTCAAACCGTCGTCACCGAGGATCACCAGTTGACCGGACCACAATTTCGCCAGTGTCGGTACGAGTTGAGGAGAGCTGAAGCACCAAGTCATCCTGAAGCAAGAGACTGCCGAATCTTATTTTATAGATGATGGTAAATTCACGGTTACTCGGATGCTTTCTCAGCAACGCAGAACCGCAAGGCGAGGTGCCAAGTGCCAAGACTGACTTTGATTGATCGAAGTCTAGATTTTGTGACCAGTGCTAGCTCCACCTAATAGGCGCAGCCACTTACTGCTCAGAGGTCTGAGGGTCAACTGGGGAGCCACACTGAAAATAAGGCTGGGGCCAATGAGCAAGCGAAGCGCGTCATTCAGGTCGTCGGGTCCCGCGCTGCCCGACTGGCCCGACTGCCGGATTACGCATCGCAAACCGCCAGTTGAATTGACCGAGTCGACCCTTGAGCGTGCACGCGTCTTTTATCTTCTTCAATGAGCGGGATAGTACTTGGAGGCATCCGTACCAAGTCTCCCGTCCTGCGAGGGTGGGCTGCAGATGTCGTCAATCAAGGCAATGTGGAGAATGAGGCGTTTTAACCTTGTTTTCCCGACAGACGTGAACGTCATGCGATGTAACTACGTCGGCTCCGCATGCAGGAAACAAATTACAATCTCCGACTACATACCATATATCATTCGCTAATGTAGTATTCAGGATATCGATCCCTTGAAACTTCAAAGTTGAGCATGGCACCATTCCGCTATCAAAAAATTCTGTGAAGAGCCCGGCGCCACGCTGGCCAGCTCTGAACTTCGGCCTGATAAGCACGAATCTGATCCCAATCAAGCTCACGTCGGCCAGTATCAACATCAATTTGGTCCAGACGCAACCAGCCCGTGCGCTTCCAGACAAACCCTCCAACCCAAAAGGCAATCAAAATAGGGAATGCCAAGTACGACTTGAAAAAGCCCTTGGCGGTGTTGAGTCCTGTTTTCCCCGGAGGAGCAATAGCAGTAAAAAACTAGCAACCATGGGTTAGTCAAATGGTTGTCATTCAGATGGCGGCGAAAAACCGAAAAGCAAAAAAAATGCATATATACGAACCTGGGCCGCGAGAACGACAACACACAGCACTAAGCCTACCCACGATCCCCACACGCCAAAGACTGCTTGAAATGGAATCTCCTTGACGGAGTGGCCGTGATATGCCCAGGCGGCTCGGAAACGAATGTGGGACACGCAGATTCCCCCCCATGCAAACAACACAGCCAAGCCTGAGATGGCTTGGAGCCAGTCAAATACAACGGGACCAGACGAAGTCAGATTGACATAGGCCAGGGGACCTGTCAAAATAAGGGCAATGACGGAAAACAGAGGTCGCCCGGATCGATCGATGTATGTAAATATTTTGGGCGCATAGCCCTGTTGAGCGAGGGCAGTGAGAGTGCGAGATCCGCCAAACACGGCAGAAACGCCAATAGAGAGGACCGAAATCAGAATAATGGCATTCATGAAGTGATCAAGTCCATTGAGGTTAGCATAGAAGCCGATAAGGACCCACGGAGACGCCTTGACATCGGTGTAGGCCGCGCTGGAAAGTAGACGAGGGTCATTTGCCGGAATAAGCAGGCCAACGAAGAACAAACCCAAGACGTAAAACAACACAACTCGCCAAAAGACTTGCTTAATAGCACCAGGGACAGACTTGACCGGGTTGGACGTCTCGGCTGCGGCCAATCCAACTAGCTCGGTACCGGTAAACGAAAAGGCAGCAGTGACAAACACGGCGCAGAAGCCACGAAAGCCGTTTCGGAAAGCGCCAGGATCGTGCCAGTATCTTGTTCCCCAGTATTCGTTATATCTGCCGTCCTTGGGGCCGCCACCAAGCACAAGCACAAGGGCGATAATCATGAATACAACGACGGAAATGAGTTTAATGGAGGAGGCCCAAAACTCTTCCTCGGCAAAGCCAATGCTGCCAAAGACGTTGATTACAATGACGGCAACAAAGAAAATTGTGATCCAAGCGGCAACACTGGTTTCGTTGTCCCAGTACTCTATGACAAGACCGCAAACCGTAAGTTCGAGCGGCAACACAACCAACCAGAGGAAAAGGTAGTTCCAGCCGACGGCAAAACCAAACGAGGGATCGATGAACCGACTCGCATATGTGTAGAAGCCACCCGAGATGGGATACATGACGGCCAGCTCTCCAAGGGCAAAGACTACGCCTTCTTAGTGTCCGTGCCAAACAAATTTCGATCGATCAAGAAACTCACCAACATTGAAGACCATGAAGCCGACGATAGAAAAGCAGATTAGGACAGACGCAGGGCCCTAGTGCCGTCAGGATGCATGTTCCAAATGACAATCTCCTGTTCAGATTTGCTACTCACGCCCTTGGCCAAGGCACTGCCCGAGCCAACAAAAAAGCCAGCGCCAATTGAACCGCCAATGGCAATCATTTTGAGGTGGCGAGGCTTCATAGCCCGGTCCAACTCGACTATGCCTCTTCCATAGTTACGCTTCTGGAACGACTTGCCATTGAGGCCGTTCCTGGTCCAAAAATCCTCCTCGGCAAAGGTAGCCGCAAACTGAGGTCCAGATACGACTTTACTGTCTGCATCGGCAGACTGGAAGGCCGGCTTCTCGCCGCTTCCTACGGATGTGGATGCGTCCTGATCGGACATGGTGAATGGTCGTGTAAGTCGGCCCAGCACCGAAAGAGGCCGTCGCCGGCAGTTGAGCGAATACTACGCGGGGTCCCAGAATTGAGACAAAAGAGGGCAATGAAACAATGTAACTGGGGAAAACGGCACTGGGGACAGATTATAAAGATGCGAGTCCGCATGGGCTCCTACGGCGGACCACCAACGCGAATATGCAAACCACGACGGGACCCCCCCCCCCCCCTTCTTGTATCGAAAACTGGACACTTGGGGGGAGCGTGTGGATACAATAACGGGAGATTGCCCAGGTTGAGTCAAGGTAAACTGCAGCCAACCCTGCCGCGAGGAGCCGATAATCAAGGAAGGGCTGACAGCGGAATGTCTTCCGGCCGTATTGCGCTCGTTGGCAGCGGTGACAGCCGTTCTTAGACCGGACTCGCTTCTTAAAGCATTCTGGCCTAACCTTGTTCTCGAGCTGATTGGACAAGGAGCCCAAAAGGGCGGTTGGACAGGTCAAGCATCTTTCCCTCTCGGTAATGTATCTTCAGATCAAGGGTTATTAAGCATATTCCAATATCGTTCTAGAAGAGAAGATGCAGGAACCGTCGAATACTCCGACACGCTTCCGCAGCGATGCCGGCGTGAAGGATTGTCCAACATCGGCCCATCTGAGCTTTTTCTGACGGGTTCGGGACCATAAAGTGGGCTTGGCAAATACGTTGCAGGATAAAGCTTGTTTCAGCAGACACAGCCCAAGCAATACGCCAGATATCATATCAGTGCGGGCACATTATGAATTTCTTTGGTCTTTTGCTTCGGCCATGAGACACTTGCCTCTTTCGTACCTTCGGACGTGGTTTCATTGGGCCAAAAGGCAAAACTTCAGCCGCAGCCGCACAAGCATTCTAGAACGAATTGGTGCATGGATCTGGTGGCTTTCTTTGCAGATTGCTCCGATCAGCCTCCGGGTACCCATCCCAGTGGATACACTCGGAGCGGCAGCGGAGGACCAACAATGTGTTGCGAACGAGATTGATGCCAAAGCCCGGTCCAACGCCGAAGCGAGTCAGGTTCTGAGGTTCGCTCCTATGTGCGTTTTCCAGGGCCGCGTCTGGAATTTCACCGCCCAATGCTTCCGCTGCGCGTAGGAAATGCTCTCAAACAGCAGATGTGCCCGAAGCTGAAGCAGGGGGGAGGGACCTACGCTGTCAAATGATGGTCTTGGGACAGCAAGCAATGCCTCCCTGTGAAATGACTAGTAGTGCTGATGGGAGCATGTGCGCTCTTGGCATTTATCTACGAAGAATTATTTGCTGGTTTTTGCCCCGTTTCATGGTTGGCTAGATGTTGGCTTGGCTGCCTGGTATCTCCCAACACTGATGCTTTGCATCGAATTGCTTGCCCTTCACCGTAAGTTTCTCCTTGTGGGTGCTGCGTTTTGAACGCATGACTTGGCGTTAACTTGATGTGATTCGAATGCCAGCATCAAAGTCTGGCGGTTGGTCTGAGAGCTCATACCGCATAACCCAACAGGACGCTTGCTTCTAAACGTGCATCCTGAGCGTGTTTCCGACTTTGGATGGCCAATATGGCTCTACACCACACCCGCCTTTACCTCTTTTTCCTTCTTCTCTTGCACATGAGGTGTACAGCTCATTCTCTGATGCTATTCACACCAGGGTTCAGTTGGCTTGGCGGGATAGAACCGCGGAGCCACAATTTGCAAAATGCCCAATGTCGGATTATCCCAGTCCACATACCTAGCCCATGCCATGTGCAAGTGTCGTTCCACCAGTTGGTCGGATGATAAAATACCTTTGTGCCATGATCATGGTCCCAAGCTTTCATCCACCTGGAGCCAATGGCAGATAATATCCCGGGTCGAAATCAAGTCTCTGGTCTAGAAGTGAACGGCTTCCAACGGCAAGAGCTCTTGGCATGCCTCAAGATTGGGCCATGGTGACTGGAAACGTTGATCCACCCCCGGAATCCCCCAGACTCAACCTCCGCCGCAGTTGCTGATAGATTAGGGAGTGACAGGCTGACGGTTCTACCAAGCTGACGTCTTGGAGTCACCGTGTTTTGCTCGTTATTGGGTTTTGGCTGGCGATGCTGGATGCCAAGCGCCAATCACTGGCTCTGGAGATTATTGACTGTACAGGGCTCGTAGAAATGGCTCCCGAGGTTTGACCAGATTAAGCTCGCCGTAGCCAGGATATTGAAAAGTGGCACGCAACTTGTCAAACGATGAGTTGGCTTGTATGTTGCGAACGGCTCCTGTCTCCTGGCCAGGGCCGAGGAGGACTGACAGATGCTCGTTGGACCACCGACAGTCCGCTACATGTATAGACTGGTGATACCGACCACTTGGAAACAAACACTTTTTTCAGCCCTGTGACGACAAGCAACTATTTTTCAAGGCCATGAAACAGGTAGTGTCTCTAGCTGTTGAGTTAGACAAAGGACAGGAAACCTCATTCCTAGGGGGGTTTTTGGATGACTATTTTAAAGTGCGGTTACCACTGCCTTTACTAGCCAGGCACTTTCTCCGTCTTCAACATCACGAAATCACTGCGTGTTCTTTGAAAATGCGTCTGGTGGCATCAAAGACCCCCCAAAGACCCCATAAAATGTCCAGACGTCTTTACAGCCTTGTGAAAATGACACAGCTGTGGTTTGTCAATTACGTTGCCATCAGGGCCTAATGGACATAGATTTAGTCGTCGAAGCAATCGACATCACGAAGATTTACCCATAAGAAAATTCGACTGCTTTTAGGTAACGTAGAATGCTTCTTTGACCGTATTACTCTCCCCGACTACCAGAGTTTACTCTTATTCTTCTTGGGACAAAACCAAATGGATTTGTCGTGTTATTTGGCGTGTTAATCTAGAACTAGGGAAAACGCCTCCTTGACTTACAGAAAGCCGGATTATCCAACTAGGTCTGCCGATGGTAGGTAAGCAGCGATAGACTTGGCCACCAAGTATCTAGCCACCAGACGGGCTGCGGAAATAGCGCATACTCTAGGCGAGCGAGTTCACGTACACGGCTCTGAACCGCAACACGAGGACCATAACAAGCCGCGCCTACGCAACCAAGAATCCATGGTATGCGAATCCACTTCGCCAGAGGTTCGCGCCAGCTAAGGGTCGGTCATGAGGCGCTGTTCAAGCCGACCTGTCCAGCGTCTTCGACCTTTTTCAACAGGCCAGTGAAGTAGAGTATATTAAAGAAAAAGAGAGAGAAGAGAAGACATCCGAGAGTGTCCATGTTCAACGATCATACAGCAGAGCCCAATTGATCCGGGGAATAACCTGTGCCCAACATGTCATTGTGGCTATTCCTCTCGGGGATCCCATTCGCCGTCCTCAAAACGAATCCTCGTGCAGAAGATGGACCTAATTTGGTCACCGTCGGATGTCTCATGCAAGTCGCGAATAGACTCTGAAACATTCGTGTAGAGAGCCGGGTTCAAGCAGTTCTCAGTGCTGAGTTGCCACGTCAGTTGCGGCCTGTGAAGTGGGCAGAAAAGCAGCATCTTCCCTTACTAGGTGTATACAGAACAGTTTACCTGGTCGGTAAAAAATCTGATGGATGATACTAGGGTCGTCTCTTCCCCGTCAACCCTTTGTTTCTCACCGTTAATATCCGCTCACAGACTGGATGGAATTGGAAAAAAGCATTGCTTACAACCGCTTTGGAACTGAAAAGCATCTGTCCAAATAAGGTACAGTAGCTCTTTTCCCTTGCCAGTTTTTGTGCTCATATAGCGTAACCTAGAAGCAAATCAGAATAGGGTTTGGCTGGCAATTGTCTGCGAGTCGACTGGTGTTTACTCACACCAATATTTGGGGTTTCTCCGGGGTCGTATGCCGAGACGGCAGCTGCCATTGCGGCCACAAGTAAAGTAATGAACACCATGTTAGATGGTAGGGAAAAGGGCGCGCAGTATATATCAAAGTGTAATCTGACGAGCGGTCCAAATGCCACGTCTTTGAAAGGACCGAACTTGCGTTTATATACCCTCATGGAGGGACTAGCAACCATGCTCGCAGTTCCAATTCAATTGACATGTTGACGTGTAGACTAGGCACATCGCTTGTGCCCTAACCCTGTTCTACTATATGTCGGGAGCAGAGTTTCCTACATCAGAAACCGGCCCCAGAGACGTCACTACTGTCCTGGGACAGGCGTACCGATTTAGCCAGCTTTGACACGTAACCTTTATCATTTTCTCTTTTTCGGGGGATAAATCGATATTTGGTGCATACTGCAGCTTCTGTTGAATGCTTTAAAATGGGATGCTCAAGTTCAGGCTTACTCTCATCAACCATGGAGCTCCTGGACTTTCGTGGCATTACATGCTGACACACTCCAGGGGAATTTTTTTTTAATTACAGCGTTCTCAGTTTTGTGCCTGATGAAACTTTTGGGGGTTTCCACTGCATACGCGGCTGCAGACACGTGGCTTGAGTAGCGCCTGAGACCCTTCGAAACAAAGTCTTTTGAGTGGAAAAATATGCAGCTGCTACGGCTTAGCATTGAGTTCGTTGAACCTTATGGCTCGCCGGCGTTACGGACTCACCAAAAGGCATTTTCCCGGATGGGATAGCGATCGATTGCCCCTCGCTCCGTGGGAAAATGGTAAGTGTAGATGTTGATTGCTTCTGAGAAAATGCAGCATGCAGACAAATAGAGGAATGGATTATCTTAGGTATAGATAGTCACAAATCACCGAGGCATGAGGGACTTACGAGATGCAGGTTTTCTTCCTTATAGGCAGGCTCTCTTGAATATACAGGCCACCCTCGTTGTCCAACTCACATTTTCCACTACAGCGTAGACATAGGCACTTTCTGGGGAGTTCAGAAACAAAGGCACTTTGATATAGAATAAATTCGTATCCAATGTAATACTAGCACGAGGCGAAGGGCGAATACTCCAGTGGTGTCTCCTTGTTTGCCCTGTTGCTCCAAGACGTTCCGTGATTGCTAATTTTTCCGTTTCAAGATAGTAACGTCACTAGACGTGGTTGCGCCTAGTTTGTCCCAGTGACAGATCTGCAGCAGCACCAGAATCCCGGATAATTCACAAGTTAGCTTATTTATACCGTGTTTCTCGAGTTACTTACGCCGCCAGTAGGCACCTGTGGTATTCTTGTCAGCATCTCCAATGAGATGAGTCAAGGTGTTCCTACAAAATAACCTCTCCAGTGCCACATCCTGGTCGTTCCCTATGGCAAGTTGGTTAACATTGCCTCTTGTTGCTCGACAGGTACACCTAGAGCTACACCAGCATAAGGCAGAGAATGGTTGTAGCAAGATCCATATTGATGTACGAAACGTTACTCCTGAGTAAAGGTAGAAATCTGTTGGTTGAAGAGGGGTTATTGTGTTAATCTGTGGGAAAGAATTGCAGATTTCGAGGAAGAATGGTTGTTGACTTGTGCGGTTAAGAGCCACGGCCATCGATTGTGGTGTTCGATTCACCCGGTGCAGCTAGCTGTCCGAAGCATGGCTTCATTGTGCAAATATTATATGAAACACGAGTATGTATGTCAAAGTATGAGGGCAGGATAGCAGCCAATTACACACGCATGATTTCTTCCGAACATGCACACTTACTCAGAATTCGAGACAGAAGACGAGAATTTCTTTGCCTCTTATAATCAAATGCATGTAATACATTGACTAAACCGGCGAAAATCATGGTTGAATATTCGCAGTTTCGCCTGCTGGTTAAACTCTCTGAAACAGTGTCGACCCTCAACTTGGCGTTGCGAAATGACAAGCTTGAGAACTGAGAGTATTTATGGGGACAGAATCTACGTTGAAAGCGTGATGCGCTGTAGAAGCTACGATTTGGCGTTTTGCTGTCATGAAACGAGGTTAGAAATATGCCAGACAGGTTGCTGAATCATCACGAGATACGTTCGTGAACACGTCGATATTCCGACTTCCTTTGGACATTTGCGAGTGAATGCCTTGAGATTCATCGAGTTGGCAAAGGTTCTAGACTTTGTATAATTGACTTTCCAGTCCAATTACCTTGTCGCACATTGCATACTACATGTCTGAGTATTGCATTACAACAATGACAAACAGTAACCGAATTCGTTAGGAGACGTCATCCGCTCTGGTCCACATGGAAAGAATTTGTCATTAGTACAGTTCGTACTTAGTTCGTACGAATCAATCAGATCTTTTTGCTGCAACTGTTAGAAAAGGAAAGGGCCGGTGAGACAATAACCCGTGACATCTTTATCCTGGTCTCAGCAGCGTCCGCAGTCCGTGACCGAAAACCCAGCAGGTCTCGCTGGTTGGCTCCTGTGACTTTATGAAATAGTACTAGACATAAATATGTCTATTTGAGACACAACAGTGTACTGTGATTGCTTCTCATGTCACGGTGACACCTGGGTAGGCCCTCGCGGCCAAGTATTCCACCAGGCACCTTGTAACCAAACACGGGCTGGTACACCCACCCAATTGGCTGCTGGATGAGCCGTTGATCCTTGTGCTACAGCCAATTTATGATACACTTGGTGGTCCATCGCTCCTGACCGAGGGACCGGCCGAGTTATAGTCTAGCATCGCGCAGCGACACAGCATGGCAGCTTCAGGCAGTACTTTGCACTGGTGATGGTCTACAATAGACCGAGAACTGTCAGCACAAGACTATCCCTGTGACTATGCGTCTCATACATTCAGACTAACTCTCATCCCATCTGCTAGCCTTGCTCAGCCTGTCAATTACGAACCGCCGATTGTAAGGCTTCACTCGAAACCCGTCACTACACATGAACCATGCCCGTTCCAACCAAGCATGGTACTAATCAACAGCACGCATTCTACCTTTAGCTGCACTTTCGCTTCCACCCCGGAAAAAAGGGACTTTCATCCAGAGTCTGCACAACCCAGCCCTCCTCAATCAATCCCATGTCTAGCTGTGCCTGCTCGTATTTCACCAGCGCAGGCTTGACCACATGCTCAACATGCCAAGTACCTTTATACTTCATGATGGCCTCGTCGCCTTCATTCAGTATCTTGAGGACGAGAGACGGGATGTAAGGCTCGTCGGCAAACTCGCAGAGAGGCGTGTACAAAGCCTTGAAGTTGAAAACTATGGCTCCTGAGAGGGGGAGTCGACGCAACGTCTGCCAGTCAACCCGTAAATAAATGTCCTCTTCGCAAAGAGACTCATTCTGAGACTCGCGATTACTCCAGTCGGGATGGTCGGCGGGCAAGAAGAGCGGCTGCCCAATCTCCAAGCCCCAGGAGCCTCTCTGGATAGGGCTGGAAGCCGGCATCCTGGTGAAGAAACTACGGCGAAACAGTGTCAGTGCCCGTACTCAAGCAGGCTTTAGTTTGTCAACGTACCGATCCACGCTAAATGCCAGCTTCTCCTTGTAGCCGCGCACTGCCTGGTGGACTCCGGGCAAGCCCATTCCGATCTTCTGGCCTAGCTTCCAGCCGAGAGAAGAGCAAACCACACCAGCTCGTAGGTGGTAGCGTCCGGTCTTCTCGTCTCGCATCATTACTGCAAAGTCTTCTGGCACATTTTCCAAAAGGACATGAAGCGGTTCTGCCACTGACAAGTCGTGTGTCGTAGCGAGGATGCGGTTCACAAAAATGCCATCTCCGACTCGGAAGTGCTGCGGGTATCTGATGCCGAGGTATTGCAAGGCCATCTCCATGAGCTCCTTGCACGCGAGCTCTGACCCTGGCAGAGCTTGTAATATTTCTTTGCCTTGCTGCGCATATAAATCTCTACGCTGGGTTATGCGCTCCCGGTAGGTGCTTTCCAACTCGAGCCAATAATTTGAATCGAGCTTTTTAAAAGCTGATGTGAAGGCGGCACCCGTTAGACTCGTTAGATAACTTGTGACTACTAGATAAAATCTGATTACATACACATAGTCTGGTGATACGGCCATCTGAATGGCCTGTATGGTCTTGGTCGAGCAGTGTCGATGGTGAAGTTCTTGAGGGGCGTGGGTGCCGGAACGCCAGAAAGCTTTGCATAGTCGGGGAAGCTGCCCAAAGCCCTGACATCACCAACTGTGAAACCGCTGTATAGGTTGGTCGAAGGGTCAGCAAGGCGGTAGTCGCACTCCAACTTCAAAAGTGGCTGTTTTGACACGGATAAGGGCCCGATATTGTTTTCAGCGGCATGGATGAGCTCGGAGATGGTATTCCGCTGTGACGGCGGAAATATTTTGGAGTAGTCTGATTCCTGAGCTGTCTCCTCCTTGGCGTTATGAGCTAACCGCGTCTCGCCGTGGTTAATTGCTTTCTTTCTCCATACGTAGGCTTGGAATAGGTGGGCAAAGCCGCCCACGGCCATTGCTAGAAGAAAATACAAAAATGCCATATCGCCAACGGGCTACAGCACGCATTACTGTGTTGGTCAGCTCCTTTCTTCAACGATTCATATGGCAAGCCAAGACTACATAAGTAATTTTTGTATGTCGATGTGGAAATGCGGTAACCACGTTGTGGCGAACAAAATCTGTCCGGCTACAATAACCGAAAGTGTACATGGAGAGCGGCACGGAGGGGAGAAACGCGGGGGTAGAGCGGGAGTAAGCGAGCCAATGGCGGACCTTCAATGTTCGTGTACGCAGTGTTAATGTGGCGACTGCATGCCATGATGGCGTTTTGATATTTTCCATGTCAACGAGTGCGTGTGGAGTTCCTGAACGCGGACTGGCAAGTGACTCGACTCTCGAGCTTCGGCGTGCCACGCTTTCATCAGAGAACTGTCTCGTGGAACAACCTGAGCAGGATCGTAAAGGTTGGCAGCCGCCTGATACTGGAAGAGCTGGGCAGCTTTTAGCCATACATCTCTTAAGCGAGATACGGACATGGCGCTTGGGCCACATCTCTATTACAGACTGTGACGCTCCATGACGATGATGATACTACACGCTTGTGGGAGGGGCAGTGTGACATTTGGTGTGAGAGGGATAAAAGCAACATGCAATGCCGGGGGTTCGTGCACTTTTGGTAGTGTAGCTTGTAACATTTGGCATCAGGAGAGTGATGGCAGGGTGACCATAAAATATGCTTGGTCTCGTTTAACCCTAACCCTGACTCGTCATGTCCCACGAGTGGGAGTGCATATTTATTCTCATGTACTCTCAGTCATCCACAGCTCATGTGCATCCAGCACTCGCCGTAGAGCGCAGAGATGATAGATAATTTACGCTCAAATTCACCGACTTCGCAATTCCAACGCCATTCATCCGTAGAATGAACGTCGATGCAATGCTGTTACTTGCCAAACGGGTGACAGGGCCGTCTCTGCATTTCAATTCTCGAAGTTCAATCATTACGTACGATAGGTATCTCTGACACTCTTGGGGCTATGAGCTCACGGTGCCGGGCTCCCCCTCGTTAGCATATTGTGAGCGGCAGCCCTGACCGCCCCCATGGCGACCTTGAACAAGCCAGGCCCAATGCTCACTCTGGCAACGCCCATATCTACCAATTCCTTGGTAGTCTTGATGCCGGGATACGCGGAAAATGACGCGGCGACCCGACCATCCAACTCCTTCACCAATGTCTCCAAATGATGTTTCTTCATCCCTCCTCGCGGCCCACCCCAGTAAAACACCGTCGTGGCACCCAGCTCCAAATACGCCTTACCCCTCTGAACCGCCTCCTTGAGCCTTGTCTCATCGTCTAGGCTCTCGTCTTCCAAGCAAAACACATCACATCGAGCGTTAAGCACAAAGTCTGGCGTTCCAGCAGCCTCGGCGGCTCGAAGCGCAGTCTTGAGCCTCTGAACCTGCTCGTCGATGGGGTACAAGCCCTTGTCGAACAAAGGAGAGGGGATGGAATCTTCAATGTTAGCACCGGCGATGCCAGCTTTTACAGCGTCCGTGACGACTTCTGAGATGCGCAAACCATAGCCGTCCCTGAGGTCAGCGCTAAGTGGGAGACCGGCCTTCGCGGCGAAGGGCGCAATTCGCTTGATGGATTCGAGGGTTTGCTCGGCTGTGAGGTCTTCATCCAGCTGTCCGTTGACGGCAGCTATGGCGAACGATGTAGTGGCCACACCTTGGACGATCTTGGATGACGGGGTGTTGAGGGAAGTGATGGCATTGAGAGAGGCAACGTCCCAAATGTTGGCGAAGATGATGGGTTTGAAGGGGACATGGAGGGCCTTGAGGGCCTTGGCGGACTCGTTAGCCATGATTTCGACGGGGTTTGGAGTTAGATGACGAGGGCCCAAATCTTGGAGAAGCGGGCCAAAGGGCAGATTGAGCTTTATATATTATCTCTTGAGGTTGTGGTACGAGTTAACCGGTCAAAGTCCCCAGGCATGTGACGTTATGCTAAGGAGTTGATGCTTACCACTGACCAGAGCTTGAAGCAGTCTGTTTGTGGCCGGGGTGCTGAGTCGAGGCTTGGGGCCTTGGTCACAATGGCCCAATCCGTGTCCTACGTTGAAACTCAAAATTGCCCCACGGAGCATGATTCCGGGGACGCCCTGGCGGTTTTCTCTTGACGTGTAAATCACGCAGCCGTGAATTCTGGCGGAATGACTAATCGCTTCGGTTTGGTGCGGGGGATAGATATATCATTTTAGCCTGATAATAATAGGCAGCATTTAGGGCGGGTCGCACTCTATCTGTGAACCGGTGGGAGGATTTGTGCTTGGTTGTCTCACGAAACCGGGTGGGAGTTCATGTTGATTGAGCGGCGTAGGCGCCAATATGTATCGTAGCAGGAGACAGGCCACCGACACCGATGGATAGTTGCACTGCCGCAAACTTCCCCTTCCCTTGTCCGGGCCTTTATTGGGATATCGTTCCGTTTCCGTTTCTTTTTCCGTACAGTGGGCCTTGAACTGATCACATCTTTTCGGCCGATTGTGGACGTTCGATGGAGACATTTTCGGCCATATGCTTTGTAAAACATTCAGCCTTGGTCCCACCGCTCATACAGATGGGACGATAACTTACTTACCAAGCGGTTTGTTCTTGGCAAACTGTGCAGTGGCAATGGAGAGAAGTCGATCAATCATTGTGCAAGTCTTGGCGTTTGCAAGCAAGACTGGGTTCGTCAGGGAATGCTCATCGTCGATGCCAGCACAGAAGTGCGGCCAAATGTTGCTGTCTCAACCCTAACCGCCCCAGGGCGAGATGAAGGTGCTGAGCAACGACGTGACTGATACCATCGGTTCTTTGCAGTATGTAATGCAAAGGAAAGAACGCAGGTGACGGCAGACGCATCAATACTGCTCCAGCGTGAGACATACAGTGCATTTTACACTTTGTACACACCCCGCACTGTGGGCATGAGTTCGCGTCGTCCAAGGTTCAAAGACATGAAGAACAAGCCTTGTTTATTCCCCATGTGTGATCGTTAGACTCTAAAAGATTACCGTTGACATGTCATTGTTCTCATCAACACGGCGCCTCGAACCATATAGCTATCTGCATCCGCAATCACAAACACCGTGCAAATCATACTCCGATGTCGGTGCCCTTTGTGACATCTACCTTTCAGCATACAGCAAGGAAATCTTCAGCCGAGAAATCTTCCTCTTACACTTCGAGACCAGTCGCGCGTACTGGTATTGAGCATTCGCCGAGGAGCTCCAAGAACCGGATCCCACGTTCATGGTCGCCATCGATTCTGTCTCACGTACACCTGCCAAGATCCTCGGCTACGTCAAATGGGTGAGACCAAACTCAACAGCGCACGATTACTCCGAAGATTGGTATCCGGAAGACGGGCTGCCAGATGTCGGCCGTGAGCATTATACAAAGTTGTTCCAAGGGCATCAAAGAACCATGGACGGACGAGTTACACACATTCAAAACCGACTCCCTTTCCAGAGTGGAGGAAATATAGGCAACCGACAGGATTCTGGGTGAAGGCATGTCTGGAAGTGCGCGGCTGGAGATCCGACAGAAATCAGCGGCAACATTGGCACCAGACTCGCCATCTCAGGTTCGCGCTATCAAGGCAATTCGAAAGCGCACCTTGAGCGAGAATTGGAATTTTCATCGAGAGTTGGAGGTTGCCCTAAGGTTCTCTACTCCTATCGTACGTTCCCTTCTTCTCATTTTAAAATTTAGAGCTCATGAACTGGCCAGTACGCCGACACTTAGACAAGTGCCTTGTGTCCTTATGGCATTGAGGTAGCTGACACGAAAACGAACCCCAGCCGAGGGTTCTGTTGTGTTGCCCAGATGACTAGTGAAATGGACTGGGAGAATACTGACGAGCATTGGGCTGAGGACTCTTGGCAGGGGCGGATTGATTCCAACAATACCAATACCAACCAGATGATGATGCTGACCCCGGCTCAAAGGAGATTCACGTCGTGTGCCCGTCAAGGCGAGCACTCCGGGATTTCGAGCGATTGCATGCTACGATGGAACCGGGATATCCGCCTCATCAGCCTATGAACTCTTGCAGGCTTTCACGTCTCGATAGCCCCAGTGAAGTCAAGGTGTAGCATGGTTGGTTTTGCACCAAAAGGACGAGCAGCACAACGACGTAAATAGTGTTAGAAATCAATCATGTTCTTGATGCAGCATCTGCTACATGAGACCCAGCATATTCCAGGACTACACAGTCCAAAATCTCCTTCCATTCGGTCGGTCCTCTGAATCCTTCCTCCATCGACAACGGTTTGCAGCGAACGGTGTGACGATTGCACGCTCATGAATAGCGAGCTAGCATAGTTTTTTCCTTCGAGGGCTCAACGCTATGCACAATCGCTCTGCGCGGTGTAAAGACTGCAACTGTCAGAACACTTCACTTGCGCAATTTACGCGTCAACCAGCCGTGGAATCACATGCTCATTTCTACAGCCTTTTGAATCATCCGCTTCACAAAACGGATTCACTCCTGCATTTCGCCCCTCGTCGGCATGTCGAGAGAAGCCACGTCACTGGAAGACTGTCAGGTCTCCTCAGTAGATGCGAGCTTAAACCCCTGACTCTGCAACAGCAGACACTTCGATGGACGGCAAGCTCACTTCGTTAGCGACGCGAATGAGAACGGACCCCATCCCACGAGCCTTGCCCCAACCGCTATGCGCCTCGCGAATATCATCCAACCCCCAGACCTGCTTGATAGGAACCTTGAGCTCGCCTTGCTGTACCAACTGCATAAGTCGGGCCAGGTTCTCGGTAAAGTCCTTGTCTTTGCTAATGTCGTAAAACCTCGTCGACTTGTTGCTCCACACCGCAGCATTGCGCATCAACAGCTTGACGACACTCGGGACCGGTGATTCAAATTTGCCCTTGTCCTCGCCGAGATACGGCAGATTTGCCCCGTATCCAACCAGTCGAGCCGGCTCATGGTGGCACAGAATAGAGTACGACCGGTCGAAGCTTTCAAAACCGAGGGCATCAAAGACCACATGGGCACCGCCCAGGTTCTGCATCTCCTTGATCCACTTTTGGTCTTTATATGAGAAGGGCACAGCACCCATCCTCTTGAGGTCCTCGTGGTTTCTTTCCGATGATGTGCCGTAGACTGCGGCTCCTTGCAATTGCGACAGAGACATGATGGCTTGGCCTACGGCGCCGCTTAGACCGTGGACAAAGACGCGCTGCTTCTCGGCCACCCTGGCCGTGTTGAAGACCATGGCGTACGCGGTTGCCCAGTCGAGAACCAGGGCGCAGGCAACTTGCGAGTCGATGTCGGCGGGGACGGGTATCAGTTTGCCTTGCGGGATGTTGACCAGCTCGGACTGGGAGCCGTACACCGTCAGCGCGGCAACCCGGTCGCCGACCTGGAACTTGGTGCACGCGGAGCCGTTGGCCCTGACGCGGCCGACGAAGCAGTATCCCGGTGTAAGGGGTGCGGAGGGCTGCCTGGGATACCGGCCCAGGCGCATGTGGATGTCTGCTCCGGAGAAGCCGCTGTAGATGACGCCAACTTGGACTTCATTTTGCAACGGGGGCGGTATTGGTTCCGTGATAATGTCGATGTTGGAGACGTCGCCGAAGGCAGATATGACTGCCTTTTTTGTTGTTGGCTGCGTATCATTCGCCATTCTTTGCTGACGCTCCGGCTGCCCTTTTCACAATGTTGAGTGGCGATGGTTGGTATTGACGACGTTTACTTTGTAATTCCCGTCTGCAATGGTTTGTCGGACTGACATCAAACTCGCGGTTGACGGATTCTGATGAGGATGAACGAATGACGTTGAAACCGTGGCGGTCTACGTACTTTATCGTCGTCAGCCCCAAAGATGCCGTTCAAGGCTGGCACACTCCGGCCTGGTGGTTGGCCCGATGTGCGCCACGCGGCTGAATCTTGAACTGCGAGCACCGCCACGATCGGTGGTGATGGCAGCCTTGTTTTACTGGGGTGCGAATGTAGGGCTGAACGAGTAGGCATGCCGAGTCGTGCAGGATAATGACGCTAATGTCGATTGGTTTTTGGATTCCAGGTCATCAAGGCTGTTGCTGTTTGACTGGCATGAGCGTAGGCTGGCCGAGCTAGGTTTCGCAACATGATTATTTCTCGTGCAGTCAATTGCCGGGTGTATCTCTTCTTGGACAAGATTGAAACGATTCCCAGAGATGCTCCCTCTAACATTGAATTCCCGGTCCCACAGCACGGCACATCTCCACATAACGCCGGCGTCTCCGGACGCCCGAATTGCCCAGTTAGGCAAGAAAATGGCCTCGGTGGCGGAAAGGGCTTAGTTTGCACGAAGCCAAGGTTTTTGCGGTGGGCGATATCCCGCCAAGTTGTATCGTGAGTGGCTGTATTTGGTTCTTTTTGACAGTTGGATGGCGGAATGCTCGCGTGACGAACTCCCTCCTTTTGAGCTACGGGTGGAGAAAGTAGCAGTACATACCATTCGGGGAGTTGAAGTTATCCGTTCGGTGCCTGATCCGAGGATACTGAAGTCATGGTTGCTGCGCTGTTTCGCCGGTTTGCGGCGTTGTTTTGGTCGTGGCAACTCAGACATTGGCGAAAACGGCTGTGCGCAGGGGGACTGGCCCGCATGAAATGTCAAGGTCCAGTCAAAGGAAACGTTGTGTGAAGAATACAGATGGCTTACCTGCAAAGCCTGAGATGCATCATGTTTTTTTTTTTTTTTCCAGTTTATGCAGAAGTGCATGCAGCACCCATCGACCAATCAAACAGCGGCGTTGACGGTCTCGAAGGAGGCTTCGCGTGGCGATTGCGTCACCACCGACACACCGGACAGTGCAACGCCGGCATTGTGGGTCAGCAGCCACTAATCAAGCCTGGTGGCATGCGTCGCTCCTTCCCAGCCGCTAAATCAGGGCAAGACTCGCAAGGTACTGGTACAAGAACCCAAGTGTCCTGACGACTCAAGTGCTCATACAAAAGCTATTCCCGCCGCCGCCAAGGTCCCGAGGCTGAGCTGCACACCTTATCATCCCTTTTCTCCTTTGTTTCACCTCCCATTCCAATACTTGTCAACAAAGCGACTCTGCATCAGGCTTTTTTTTTCTAATCGCTTACGACTACAGATTCATTTCCTTTTCCACTTTGTCCCAACGACAGAACAGACTCCGTCTCTCTTTTACTGCAGCCAAGTTCCAAGACGACGCACCATCGATGAAGCCTCTCTGTTGACCGAAAAGCCATCCCGCACCAACAAAACCTAAGCGCATCGCAATACTTCACAATGGCCGCCGCAGACGCCACGGCAACGTCCAAGCTGGCCTCTTATTTCGCCCGGCTCAACCCAGTTCCAGCCTTCCCGGAGTACACTGGCCCATACAAGGTCGGCACTGTCGATGTCGAAATCCCAGTAAAAGATTTGCACTCCCCAAGCCCTGCGCCCGCCAACGCCGTCGATATTCCAACGGTTCAGTTCCGGGTCTTCTATCCTGCTGTTCCCGAGTCCAACGAGAAGCGTATTACGTGGCTACCAAACCCCCAGAGGCATCATGTTTCTGCATACACCAAGTTTGTTGGCGTTGGATCAACCTTGGCAGACATCCTCTCGTATGCGCCAATGTCTCCTTTCCTCGGCCAATAGTGACAACGTTTGCTGACAGGTGCTACAGATTCTTGCCTCGACATCTTCACTACACAACCATACCCGTCCACAAGAATGCTGAAGCTGCCGATTCCGAAACGAAGCGATGGCCGACAATGGTCTTCTCCCACGGACTGGGCGGAGGACGAAATTCGTATTCTTACATTGCTGGGTCGCTGGCATCCCACGGCGTAGTCGTCTTCTGCCCCGAACATCGCGATGGTAGCGCTGTTGTCTCCTTCATTAGACTAGCCGGCTCGTCAAGCCGCTTCTTCTCCTCGGCCGCTCGCCGCATTGTGCCATATAATCGAATATCGCACCAAGTCACACCGGAAGTCTACGAGGCCCGCGAGGACCAGCTGCGCGTTCGACTGTGGGAACTTGGCCTAATCCATGACGCCATGCTTGCGATTGACGAGGGTAGGGAGTTCACCAACATGAATCTGACCACGCCAACGCTGAAACAGTTCATCGGGCGCCTCGATGTTCATGAACCCGGTCGCATCACTTTTGGTGGACATAGTTTTGGTGCCGCCACGGTCCACCAATTTCTAAAATGCAACTATTATGCCGACGTGCCCGAGGTTGCTAATATGAAGAAGCCCCTCTTCACGCCTGCCAAGGATAGTAGCATCCGGAAGCAGATTACAGAGAAAAACGTCACAATGCTTCTTGACATGTGGTGCTTGCCTCTACTTGGACCTAATTCAAAGCCCCTTTACGACCTCCCCTTGCCTGTATACGCCGACGTGCCCTCTGCACCTGGCGGCACAGCTCTCCTTGCTGTCGAGTCGGAGGCCTTCCACAACTGGACCGAGCACCTGCACGTCAAGGCCAAGCTCTTGTCCCCGGATCCAACCTCCAAAACTGTTACGCCACAATTATTCGAACGCCCTAGCGGCATAAAGCTGCCAGAACCCAACTTCTTTTACGTCGTCAACTCGGCACATCTCAGCCAATCCGACTTTGGTATTCTTTTCCCCTGGTTGACCAAGAAAATCTTTGATGCCCAACAACCGGAGCGCGCACTACGCTTAAATCTCCGCGCTCAACTACAGCTGTTCCGGGCGAATGGTATTCCTGTTGCTCGCACGTATGCGGGTGACCTTGTCGATGGCGCCCATGTGGACAAGTTGAATGCCAAGAAGGACGGCCAGATGGCCTCAACTGAGGAAGGGATAGATGACGACAAGGCTATATTCGACAGGAGTGGCAACGATGGCGTTGACCACTGGAAATGGATCGACTTGATTGGGCTGGGTGATTTCGTCGGTGAGAATTTCGGCAAAACGGTAGAAGAGAAACTGGAAGAGGGGGAGAAGCAGATGCAGGGTGAGATGGAACCGAGCGAGAATGAAGCTGTTCAGCCCTTGGTAAAGACTTTGAGCGCGGCTGCATGAGGATTGACTTGTCGATACCCGTTGTATGTGCGTTTTTTTTTTATGTGTGTAGCATTGCATGGGTGGGCGTTGGACACGAGCATAGCATACTTGTTGGGAAAACGGAAAAGTTGCCACTACCTCTGTTTTGAACCCTTGTCTTGGTCACAACATGTTGCACCACAACCTTGGATATGTCACGTCGTGCTTCGTAGCAGAGATGCACTTCCATGACGCCCGTCAAGACACTGACATGCCTGTTGTCCTCGCGAATCCCCCATCTTGCTCGGATTTGATGTTGACAAACTCCAGCAGAACTAGCACTCCCCTGAACATGACCTACGCTGCAATGTGACGAGCGGAAACCCTTGCCAACACCAGCTGCCGTCATCTCATCTCTGCTCCTCGGCCACTTCGATATAATGGCGCCGTTGGTGCATCCAAGAAAGCTGTCGCGGACGGCATGAATAAAATGTGGATACAGATCCTCTTCATTGCAAAATCTGGCAGTGTCCTTTCATTCACATGTTTCTTTACATGGACGGACAAGGTTGAGGAGCCAGGCCTGGAACTTGACTCGGCGTTGGAGGACAATAGACGGGGCGAGGGAGGCGAGGACTCGGGTTGAACAGGCGCCGAATCCACACGATTCGAGAGCCAAGGTACGCCACTCTTGTGCCAGCTGGCCTTTGTGTGGTGGAGACAAAGGCCATGGTGTGTTGGTACTGTGGCCGAATTCTCGAAACACCAAAACACCACATGTACCTGTTGTGAGCATGAAGCACGAACAAACAGCATCAAAGCCACGCGGTCCATCGGTGGGTCAGGCTACCACGTCAGGGCCGGTGAGTTCCCAGACATGTATATGCATGAGTACAACCTTGGGCCGTGACATTTATTTCTTGTCCGGTGTCTGGGCGAACATGAGGGTTTCCCAAGTGTTGATGGCCTGTTCAGTATGTGGTTGGTTCCCCTTGTCGGCCGTATAAGTCAGCTTCACCCGCCTCAGAGTTGCGCACCAACTCACGACCTTTTTCAGACATGCTACTTGGTTTTTTCCGTGCGTCTCTTCTCCCAGCGCTACATTCTGAAGAGCTTTACTTGCACCTTGCCCCCTTCCGCCATACCGCAGTTCGGCAAGAGCGGCGTCGGGTTCTTGGATCGTCGTCGTCTCGCCTTGCGGTCCTTTGAGGCCGATGGCGACGCTGAAAATGCCGGCCTACTCTTCTTCCCTTGTCCGGCTCAGAGACACGCCTCAGGATCAAGCCGACACCTCGGTCAAAGACAACCCCACCCCTACCAAGGACGCCTTTAGCTTTACCAAGGACAACGCCGCCTCTACGAAATACGGAGCAAGAAGCCAGGGAAGAGAGGGCAATGACGCCGGGCCTGTAGGCAACGAGCCGGAAATCAAGACCCTCTACGTCGTAAATGAATCGGGGCACGAATTTTGGTATGAGCAGAGGCCCGAGGGTCTTTTTCTGGTGGACGACTGCAAGGACATGGAGAGATTTGCCGTCATCCATCGAAGACGTACGTTGAACAGTGCACTCGTTGGCCGATGCAACTCACATGGCGACTAATCTTCATTTTTCTGGCAGGCCTTTGCAAAGTGGCAGATTCAGATTCACCAGATGTCATCAAAAGTCACAGCATCGTGATCCACTCGCCGTATCTGAAGAACTCTTTGGTACCAGTGTTTCAAGACTGTCCCGAAATCGATGTCGCATCCTCGCCATTACAGCTAATGGCTCCGTTCAATTTCTTCGTCCAGCGATGGGGGGAATTTGAAGCTGCTAGGGATAAAGAGGCGCAGCACCCCGAGGCCAAAGCGCACATGGATCTCCTCTACGACATGATGAAGGGGGAGCTGAAGGATCATCTGGCAACCCGAGAACGCTGCTTGCGAAGTGGAATGGTTGCATACGAGGACCTGTGGACTATTTTCCCCCCTGGTGGTTGTGTCTTGTGTCACGACAATGATAACGGTCTCATCGATGATGACGAGCCTAGGTATTCTCATCGACTTACAGCGTTTCAGGTTCTAAAGGGGTCATATGCAGAAACCGAGGACGGCGAGAAACGTTGTTATGTTCTTGATTGCATGTTTATCGGCATGTATCCCCACATGGCTTGGTACCAGACCGAGATCGAAATCCCCCGATTTCCGGCGGACCAAAGTATCTACTCGCTGCCCGTGCGTCCTCTTGAGCTGTGCAGACATCGAAAGGAGCTTGAAGATGGTCTGTACGAGAGGGGCCGCAAGTTTATGAAGCTTGCAAAGGCCCGGGGCCCCATTCCCTACCACGGAGAGTACAATGGAACGGCCATTGAGCCTTCCACGGGAGGCAAAGTAGAGTTCAAGGGCCGCTTCATAATGGATGCGTCGGTTTGGGAGACTTGCTACCCCGAAGAACACCAGTTGCCACAGAGTGCGAAGAAAGTCTCCGAGAAAAAAGAACATCTCATCTTCACACTTCCCTATCTCCCTGGCTACCTTCTAGAAACAAATACCTCAGGCTGTACCTCGGGCTGGTTGTTCTTCTACGTCGACCTTGTCCGCCAAGCGCAGCCCGATGCAGAGGCATTGGAGTCGCCCACGTCTATTCAGAGCTGTGCTTCAGTGTGATTGTGGGGAGCTACAATTTGGCGGGCTGATATATAGTACGGTTATATTCTTTTCATTATATTTTTACACTTGTTTAAATACTAGATATAACAAAGACGTGATGAGTCACTATTCGGCTAGCGCGTCTGACGCATCGTGATGCGCTCATAGTGTGTTGCGTGGTGAGTCACGGTTCCCTAACCTAGGGCGACTGATACATGGGCACCCGGGTGCCCAAATAGACTAGCGCACCCAGGTGCCCAAATTATGTCAGCACTCCTCTAGCGCTGGGACAGAACCTGTGCCCCAGCATGTTCCTGCAGCCACTGCACATTGCAGCGCCAATCAGATTGATGAAACATGGATCAGGCAGCATTCCCTGACGACGTTCTTCCACCCGAAGGCACATATGAATCACGCGAGTCCTTACTTGATGCTATCAATTCTTGGGCGAAACCTCGAGGGTACGCATTTACAACAGGGAAATCCCTCAAGACACCAAATGGCAGAGTCAGAGTAATATTCGCTTGTGATAGGAATAAACCTCCTCCAAGCCCTTCTACTGATCGAGTGCGACGCACTTCGAGCCGAAGAACTGGCTGCAAGTTTTCAGTTCTAGCCAAGCAATCGCTAGATGGTAGTACATGGGTCTTGAGCCATCGACCAGACATCGAATGTGCTAAACATAATCACGCGCCCAGCGATGATCCTTCTGCACACCCTGCCCACCGCAAGCTTGTGGGAAAAGATGCGGCGATCGTCTCCAAACTCGTGAAGTCTGGAACTGCCCCTCGAGAAATAAGGACCTACCTCCATAACCACTCAGAAACACTTGCAACTCAGCGGGATATATACAACCGGATTGCGGCAACCAGGAGAGATCTTCGCGAAGGCCAGAGCAGCATTCAAGCCCTAGTCGACCAATTAGATAACGAGGGCTTTTGGTGTCGCGTCCGCTTGGATGTAGACAATCGACTGACGGCTATCTTCTTTGCCCATCCTGACTCTGTGGCGTATTTACAATGCAACCCGGACGTATTATTGCTGGATTGTACCTACAAGACGAATAAACACGGTATGCCGCTACTCGACATGGTCGGAGTAGATTCTAGCCAGCGGTCGTTCTGTATCGCATTTGCATTTCTATCCGGTGAATCGGAAGAGGATTACTCTTGGGCGTTACAACATCTCAGGTCACTTTACCAGCGTGAACTTCCGTCAGTTGTCTTGACTGATCGATGCCTAGCTGCAATGAACGCTGCTGCACATTGGTTTCCAACGACCAAAGCGCTCCTCTGCCTCTGGCATGTCAACAAAGCGGTCCTCCAGCGCTGCCGGCCCTTTTTTGTGCAGAAAGAAAACGAAACCTCAGAGCGGGCAGAAAATGACACATGGGAAGAATTCTACACCTCCTGGCACTCGATTGTTGCTTCACCAAGTGAAAAGATATTTGACGAGCGCCTGGCCAAGTTTGAACTGAAGTATGGCGAAAAATATCCAGAGTGTGTAGGGTATATCAAGATGTATTGGCTCGAGCCGTACAAAGAGATGATCATTAAAGCATGGGTGGATATGCACTTGCATTTCGGCAATGTGGCCACCTCGAGGCAGGTGGCTTGTACTATATGCAATTGACAAGACGCTAATGGAACGTTCCCAGGGCCGAGGGTATCCATTCACTGATGAAAGCACACATTAAGAAATCGAATTTGGACCTTTTCGACGTTTGGCAAGCCATGAAGCATGCCATCGCAAACCAACTCAAGGAACTTAAACATATTCGAGCTTCGCAACAGTTACGCACACCTCTAGATGTATCCGGGCTCATGTTCGAAGCAGTACGAGGTAGGGTTTCGCATGATGCTTTGCGCAAAGTCCAGGGGCAACGGCAGTTATGTCTACAAGAGCCACGTCAGATTCTATGTAGTCAGACTTTCACTTCGTCACATGGGTTGCCGTGCTCCCACACCCTCGAGAAGCTGGAAGAAGAAGCTCAGGGTCTTCTGTTAGAGCATTTTCACCCACATTGGCACTTAAAGCGAGGGGTGGCACTGCCAAAACCTGTTCTGGAACCTCGCCGGGCTGCAAACCAACTAAATAGGACTCAACCCTTAACGAGCACAAGACGCGAACCATCCGGTTTCGAGAGAATCCAGGGTAACAGAAAGGCTCCCACTTGCAGCGCATGCCACGTGGTAGGCCACATTATGACCTCGAGGTCCTGTCCGCTGAAGTTCAAGGGGTCGCCGGTAGTACCTCTGCCGGAAGCTCGAAGTTCAGTCACATTTTCAGGTGCCACGGCGGAAATGGCTCCTGCGGGTGTCTCTAAGGCCCCCCCGGAAATCGTGCCAACGACCCAGCAGTCGCAATGTTCAAATGCAGTGGCGGATGCCTTGGCAGAGATTGATCAACCCTCTTCCTTTGCAGCACGCATGCCACCCATCCGTTCATCTCCTCTCATGAGATTTAATACGTCGACTGACTTGGGGTCGCTTGCCACATCAAACAACGCGCCCGGCAGTCCGCCAATGTTGACCGTTGAAGGGCCAACGGTTGAGCAAGTCCAGTCTTTGTCTGGTGTCACCTTGGAAGAGCCGCGGTACGATTCCCCGGGTGCCATTTATGAGAGATATGTAGCTGCTAGAAATGCGTGGTACGCTGCGCAACCTGCTGGCAGCATCAAGACCAACCAGCAATATCGCAAAGCGATGGGGCTCCCACAAAGATACGACAAGCGGAGTTACGAGTGGTGCTTGGACTACAAACAAATGTCGAAGCATCGCGTCACTGCGACAGGGTCCAGAGAATGGACGAAAGAGGAAATGATGGCGTATCTAGACTGGAGCAACCAGGAAGATGAGCGGATTGAAGCCCAGGTCGCTCGGGAGATGGGTGATCATCCTTTGGCTAACAAGAGAAGAGGAATGAAAGAAATATGGAAGAGAATAGAGGTAGACAGTAATGAGCAACAAGCTTTGCACTCAGCGAATAGCGCGACGGAGGATTGCATTGTTGTCAAGTTGTAGATTAAACTGGAGAGAGTAACTAGTTGAAATGATCTTCCAGCCGGGTCTTGCGGGTCTGTCCCAGCGCTAGAGGAGTGCTGACATAATTTGGGCACCTGGGTGCGCTAGTCTATTTGGGCACCCGGGTGCCCATGTATCAGTCGCCCTAACCTAGGTACGGCCAAAATACAGCGTTACTAGATGCCCTCTATCTAGCTCTTTTTTTGATTATTTTTTTCTTACATAATTTAATAAAAGAAAGATTTAATAATTCTATTAAATTGAATTATAAACAAATTAGTTAAATAAAAGGGATTTAATATATTTTAATTCTGTTTATATTATCTTTTTATAATTATTATATTAATTAAATTAATAATTATATATATAGCTTTCTTGGTATATGAAAATACAGCTCCAATTAGATGTACCAATTGGAGTGGAGTCGGTGATCCTGCCATGACTGCACGTACCAGCATCCAGATTTTCCTTAGATGCCTGTAGGAGTGCATCACGGCCAGGCCATACGTCTAGTCGGCGGACGTGAAAGGCCTGGGTGCTTATCAAGCGCAGCGACGAGTTTCTCAAGAGGCGGACAATAGATATCACTCAGACGTGGGCACTCAGGTTTACTTTCCACCATTGGGTCGAGGACTTCAAGGACGTGATATTCTTCAGCAGCGATCGCATTCAACATTTGGAATGTGACAAGGGCTCATTAGAGGGCTTGAAGCAAAAGGGCTCAATCAAATGATAATCTTGTAGGATGCCAAAAGTCCTTGGTTTCCCCAAGCCGTGAGGCGAGGGGGAACCATCTTATACATGAAAGGAACGGCCCGTGCCTAGTGTGCCCCATAGTTCTCGTGATCTTCTTGTGTAACAAAGGGCTCTGATCCTCGCTTGACCTGATCCCTGTGAAGTGGAACCAGACTTTGATGGCAAGCTTTCGCTCCAGGTCAACTTGCCCGTTCACGGACCGGAACAGAGGGCGCAGTTACTGTCATCTTTGTAGGAGAGCGCGTCCTACCGTCTCATGGGAGATGAGTTGGAGCAGCTGAGCCGTATGAAACTGAACGGGAAGCAGATTGAGAAAACGATGAAATTATGGATTCAGTTGGACGTGCAAGAACTGATGGATGTGGTGGCTCGTGATTCAAAACTTGTTTCCGCTTGTGTGTCTTTGTGCCATATGCCTTCTTTGCTCTCACCTTCTAAGCCAGGCGGACACGCCACAAGAAGCATGATGAAAACAATGAATGCTTAAGGATCATTATCACAATTGATTCGTGGGCGACGAGCTTAACTGCTTCTCTACGAGCATATTAAACATATGGCCATGATGACTTCCTGGTCATTGTGCATTTGAACCCAGAAAGTTATCCCAAAATCAGCACTCCAACTGCGGAACGGCCATGCAAGGGCATGTAAGAGAGCCGGCGCCAGAGAATGAAGTAAGCCATTCCAAGACTCTCATGAAGAATTGCTTAACATTAACCCATGGTCGTCACACAGCGGCCCGCAGCGGATTCGCTCCGGTCGACGCCTCATAACGAAAGGTCAGAATCATCAAGCCTCGTCATGTTGCGCCTTGGCCGACGAATCCAACCTGAGCATGGGCATCAGCTCGGTCCAACATTATTAGGCGCAGCCCGTTGTAGAATGAAAATCAGAAATTGCTCCTCACTTCCAGACAAACCAACGGCTGACTCGAGCCTGAGTCGCGTATACTGTCCGATGCGTTAATGGACATGAGCCTACGATTGAACGGCTTCCAAAGCTGGCTGTATCTCAAACATGAAGCACTGATTCGGCACAGGCCAAGTAGTCAGCACTATCCAGGTGTCATGCCGCTCCTTTCCCCAGCTCTTGTCATGTGTCGCAACCTGATCTGCGGCAAACCCCAATTCATGTTTCTATTTGCGTCCGATCAGCGCAGGAACACCCATGCCGTGGCGAGAACTTCATCCACACTTGGCGCCTCGCGCTCAGCTGTCCAGGAGATTAGCAGCTTCAGCGCCGCTCAACAGAAGTAATGCGTTATGGTGGGACTCGAGAATCTCCAAGATGGGTGCGATCGTCCGATTCCCGATACTGAGGAGGGTAATGATTTGCAGGGCAAGCTTCAGCTGCTTATGAAGTGCCCGGTTCCTATTTTAGGATGCAGGGCGATATTAGGCACACTGTGACGACGTTTGGCATCGAGATAGTATCGTTGACTTGGTTTCGTCGGCATTGCGTTACACGGCCAGCAATGAAACTCTCATTGGATGCTCAGTAGAGTGGTATTCTCTTCGAGACTTGAGCAGCGCAACCCAGATTCAACAAGAAAAATCCCCGTCCTTCCTGTTCCTTTTTTTTTATTAAGTTCTTGGGGAAAAAAAATGATCGTGCAAGCATTATGGAAGCATTACATCTGCTAACACGATGTGTTGGCCGTACCTAGGCCAGGAACCGCAACTGATGACACAAAACACCATATACGCATCGCGATGCGTCAGACACTACCTTCCTGTTCCTTTGTCCGGTTACCCATCATATTGCTAGACAACCAGTCGGACAATTACGTCATTTACATGCATTGCTGACCATCTGATTCGCAATGCCCTCAACCCTGCACAACGCCACCAGTCACCCCAACCTGGTCATGATTCAGCTACGGCTGATCTCAACTGGATATAATACACACCAATCATGTATAGAATTCTTACTTTTTCATATCCCCGCCATTGATCAAGTTGTCCAGATAGCCAAGGATATAAAAGAGCTACTCCTCACACGTGTCCCCAGACCAAGCATCTCCAGACTCAACTTTGTCCACCGCAAACATGAAGACCTCAGGAGCAATCTCGCTTGGTTTCGCCGCCCTCGTCAGCTCAGCTGCAGCCTCCCCCGTGGAACTCGAGCAGCGCGCCGCCACCGTCAAGGGCTTCGACATCTCGGGCTACCAGCCCAACGTCGACTTCCACAAGGCCTATGCCGACGGCGCTCGTTTTGTCATCATCAAGGTAACGTCTCCCCAGCACACCCAAACTCTTCATCACGACATTCTAACGAGCGTCTAGGCCACCGAGGGAACTACCTACACCGACAAGACCTTCTCCAAGCACTACGCGGGCGCAACCGAGGCCAAGCTCGTCCGTGGCGCCTACCACTTCGCCCACCCCGGGGAGAACCACGCCTCCGCCGAGGCCGACTTCTTCGTCAAGAACGGCGGCGGCTGGTCCAAGGACGGCATCACCCTGCCCGGCATGGTCGATCTGGAATCCGAAAAGGGCCACCCCCCGTGCTGGGGATTGTCGCATTCCGCAATGGTCGCTTGGATCAGGGACTTTGCTGACACTTACCACAAGAAAACTACCCGATGGCCCATGCTGTACACCAACCCGTCGTGGTGGTCCGCCTGTACCGGAAACACGCAGGCTTTCAAGGATACCTGCCCTCTGGTTCTGGCGCGCTACGCCAGCTCGCCGGGTACCATTCCTGGGGGCTGGCCTGCCCAGACTATTTGGCAGAATAGCAATAAGAGCCCGTGGGGTGGCGACTCTGACTTCTTTAATGGCGATTTGGCCCAGTTGAAGAAGCTTGCTTCTGGTTAAGGGGGTTTTGTGTCGGTTGCATGGATTACTTTTCTACGTCGGATTTAAAGGCGGTTTAAGCTCAACGCAAATACATTGTGTACGTGGTTTGTTTTACAAAATCTGATAACTGGGAATAAAAAATCAGACTGTCTATTGCAACTTGTGACGACTTTTTCCAAGCTTGGCATGTAATATCCCAATCAGCCACACGTCATGGCAGATCGCGGCAGCGCAAAGAGATAAATGCCTACCCGTCAGTAGAGCAAAGTATACCTACGAAGCTATGATTTTATGCTTTCATACAAGAGGAGGATATTCGTACGTTCCTACCTGTGCCAAAATCATCTCGCTTGACAACACTGAGCCCTCCCTTACGCAGCTTATTTGTCGTTTTCCTATCCTCCTGCCGCTCGCAGATAGCCCGGATGCACGAGATTGTCAAAACAACCAATATTATGCTCAGGAGGATGTGTCAAAGGTCTCTGGGGTCTCAAAATACACGGCGAAAACATCTGCCGGCCCAAGATATACACACAAATACATACTGTCATCCCCAGCGCCATGACTTTACTCAAACGCATCCATCACTCATTAATCATTCACTTTACTAGTTTCTCGAAAAGTGGTTTTATTAGAACTTTCGTTGCCGTGCCGCTCAAACATTTTCTACCCGTTTTAGGCTTTGCCGTTGCTGCGGCCGCTTGCTCCTTGTCCGACAGGCTACCGACGAATATTCTGCTAGTAGTCGTATAGACTAGAGAGAATGGCCGGACTTCCAGCCATGGGCCACCAGCTTCTCTCAGTACTTTTTATGCAATTTTGATGAATTTGTCCATTCCTTTGGGGGCAACAAGCCCGGCAAAGCCGCCGTCACGCCCGAGGAGTTCCCGTACATCACAAATTCATAGCCGACTAGGGCAAAGCGGTCAACTCTGCTGCCAGAGCTGAGGCCAACAGGGGAAGCCTCATGATATACAAGATTCAAGAGCTTCGGAAAGCACACGTCAACGAACGGCCAGCTACAAGAGCCCCTTGTCAAGGAACTCAGACCGCTTGCTGACTACACGCCTACCACAAGGAGACTCAGAACATGGCCGGGGTCAAAGAGATAGGGGAGTTGGACCGCACTGATGTTAGCATGACGTTCAATGAGGCGCTCACGGAGAATCCTTGGGTGGCCCAAGGGGTTGTTTCGAGACGGGTATAAAGAGACCATCGCGGGTAACCACCAGGAAAAACTCAAGGAGCTTGGCGGCTCTGTAAAAAAGACGGGACCCAATTCCGGGCTGCAAAGGTGACCTATGACGGCTGCCGAAATGATATCCCACGTCCCACATTCCGTGTCCTCAATGAGTGCGCAGATAAGTGAGCCCGCCGCCTTGAGCAAGACGAGGTGAAACCGGCTGCTACGCCACCCAGCACTACCTGGGCAGTGGAGAAGCGGAAAGTTATTGCACAGGGCTTGCGAGATGAGGCTATATGGTGAGTTTTCCCAATATTTCGTCGTTCAACACCTGGGGTGGGCTGCAAATACTGTTGTAAACATCACCCAGCATGTCAAGCCGGTCTGGCAGAAAAGACTGTTCGGTAACATGAAGCCCGTATCTTCCAACGTCTGCTACCAGTATCCGGAATCTTGATCTTTTGGTTTCCTAGCTAGATGAAAAAAAATCAAGCCTAAAAAAATCCCCATACAAGACGCAAGAGCCCGTCATTTCAAGCGGACATGTATTACTTGTGAACTTTGTCTATTTACGCGCGACTCCGACGCGTTCCCACATACATAGTCTAGCATCCTAATCTTAACGAAGCGACTCGATCCGTCCTCGCGGATCCAGTCAAAGTCGTTCTGCAGGCGAAGGGAACCTTGGACTACGAACGCCGCAACCCACGGCGTCTGCAACATGTTTGCGGCTTCGCCACTATACACTATCATTAGCTGTATATTCTGGGAAAAGATATAAATAGCTGGCTAAACGTACTCGGAGTGGTTCTGAGGTAATTCGCCCAGGCTCTTGCCGCTGCGCCCGTGGTACTGGGTGAGGCCGAGTTTGTGCCCATACCTGTCGAGAAGAGAATCCATTGCCCCTGGACTTGAGATTTGCGCAGCCAAGGCCTGCGTAGAGGCAAGCCGCAAAACGAAGCTGCATTACCAGTATCAACTCGCGTAAAACTGCTTCACAGTGACTTTAACTCCATGGATTATAAGTGATCCCGCGACCCGAGTGCAGCATACTTGGTAGAGGTGATGAATTTCGTTTCTTGAGCTGAAATGTCACCAGACTGTCATGTGACACCGCGACCAGAAACCAAAGATGCATCAACAGCCCTTATATGATCAGATACACGAACCAGGTCTGTGCTTGGTAGAATCAAGAACTGACCATAAATCGAACGGCATGATTTGCTTTCTAATCAGGCTCACTTATCTGGATCCTCCCAACAACATGTCCCTGCAGACACCTAGCCTGTCCCTCGCCTCGACCAACAACTCAGTATCCGCCTCCTCCAGAATGCCCTCCATGGTCTCCAGTAGCTCGGGCAGTCCTTCGTGTAAGGTTGCAACTGTTGTCTCATCCAGATCCTGTAGGGCCGCCACCCCGGACAGGTACTCGGCCATCCGAGCATATGTACTCTGTGTCATTTGCGACGCTCTCAGCGGGAATCCCTTACCAGGAGGTCTGCCTACCGCCTGGACAAACGCCCAAATTACCAGGACCGAGTAGTACATTATCCAAGGGCGGTGGGGATCCGTCTCGTTTCGCATAAAATATTGGACCGCCGGGGAGTCTGGGTAGGGGGAATTCCTCCTTCTGGGATGGGGTTCAACCAGAACGCGGTACAGTAGTTTAAATGAATGCAAAATAGCATGCCGAGTAGACGATTGCTTCGCCCATGCACCCATACGCTTGACAGCATTGGTGTAGTCCCTCGTTGAGACCTTGCGGCCGAGTAGTCGCCGAGCACCCGCATACACTTGGCAGTCGATAATGTCCGCATGCAAACTAATATGCGCGAGGTGGAAAAGCAAAGAGGCGCTGTTGATGGGGCCGTTTGGGACTGGCCGATGGCCCGGTGCGTCGCTGACCGAGTCGGACATGGCAACGTCAAAAGATTCCTTCCAGCTGCCAAAAGCATTAAGAAGCATCTTGCGCCAGTTATCGTGTGTCTCGGCAGATGGACCACGAATGTCAAGCCACTTTAGGTGCGTTTCGCGGTGCGAGAGGTGCCAACTAACGCTGAGGAGGCCAGAGATGATAATCATGCGGCCAAAGGCATGCGTCCTGACTTCTTTGCCATGGAGGGCGGATTTGAGGCCGTCGAGGAAGGAGACTTGCTTGACGCCGTACATGCGGAAATTGGCATCAAGTTGACGAACGACATCAGGGCTGTTGGCCGTCCAGAGGTTGTCATCGCAGGGGAGCGGGAGGCGGATTTCGTGGGCTGCCATGTCAGCCGTATGACCAAACATGGCGGCGTGGATAATGTCCAACATGAAGGCGGCGAAGACGACGCGGTGCATGGATTCCGTTTCCGCCCATCGAACCCACCACGTGTTGGAGTCAAGGGCCATTCCCGGCGTCGGTGTAGGTCGGCCCGAACGGGTATCATCAGGTTCTCCCGGAGATTCACTGCCAGTCCTGCCTATCAGGGGGCTTCCTCTGCGTAGCAATGTTAGAAACGCGGGGTGATATATGTGTGCCCGTTCGTGCAATCGTCTTGTGCTATAGAGCTTTTCGTAGAACTCGAGAAGCAGTAATGCTTGAGCAACCCACAGCCCAACAGGGGGTGCAGAGTCGTCTGAAGTCAGAATTTCCCATCGCACGCTGCATATGATGACATCGGCAAAGGCACCGTACTCTTTTAATTGACCCGTTGTATCACGGCTTTTTAGCGAAGCGGCTCCCAGAGAAATCATGACGAGCAGCAGGAAGATTGGGCACCGATTTGGCGAGAAGGTGTGTTGGTGAACAATCGGAAGCCTCGGTGAGACGGTGTCCCAAAACTCCTTTAAGCAGTCCCTGATCATGTCGAGGTTGAGAGCCGGTAAATCGCCACCGCTCTCCTGGACCAGGTTTGGCATTAGGCATTCATACTTGGGTTGCTTTTTCCGAAAAAGCTGAAGCCAGCAGAGCAAGTCTTGTCGGCGTGACTCCGTTATCCATTCGTCCAGCATGTCGCCATGACGGTTTGTATCGTCCAATGGAGACAGACTGGTTAATGACTCGTAGTCGTAATGGATATTGTTATTAAATGTCGACTCTAGTCCGCCTTCGAGGAATGGCAGACTCGCAACACTGAAATCGTTATATGATGTTTGCGGATCAAAGAGCCACGCCGCAAAGTTGCTCTGGGCCAACTGGTCATCAGCGCCATATCCAACATTGTCAAATGCCACCATGGCAGTTGGTTCAGCGAGACCAGGGGCCTCTGACCCGTAGAAACTCTGTCTGTGCGTGATGGGCGGTTGGGGGGGAACACTCTCGTGAATAGGTGATGTCCATGGCGCCTGCGATTGGCTTTGTCTATTTGTGATGTGAGAATGTGGTAGGGAGGTAGGTGTTGGTTCAGTGTTAGATTCGGGCGTCAGCAGAATGGCTGCGTCGTGTGGTCCGGTTGTAACGGGGTGATGACTGAAACGGTGGCGGCCAGCAGCATTGTGATGTACCTTTGCTCTGTTTGGCGGCGCCGTGTGATTTCGAACTGTGTCAAAGCTGGGAATCCTGTTTCGGGGAGTGTACGAAGTAGTGTGCCGCTTCTTGTGACGGACCAGCAAGTCCAGGCGAACAAACTTCTGATCACAATCACCAATATCACACTTGAATATTTCCTTTGGGTTATCTATACTTTTGTCAGTCGCACAAAAAATGATAATAACAGTAGAACACCATAACAGTATCCATTCCGTGGGGTGCATCGCAGGGTCATGGCAGCTAAATTGGGGGTGTAGGCGTGGGGAAATGTCTTACGATTCAATTGATGGCGTTGCAAATGCTCGGCCCTTGAATAAATCTTGTCGCAACCTGGATATTCACAGGGGAAGCGTCTCGGGGCACCCTTGCGACTTGCACGCTTATATCCTCCACTGGTTGATATGGAACCCTTTAAAGGCGACATCTCTGGTGAGGCCATCCCCAGATGTTCGACTCGGCCGTCCTGCAGTGCAGCAGAAGCCGGCTCGGCATGCAGGAGAACCAAGACAATCCCGTCGAGATAAGCACCGCAATTGGCAACCCCAATCCAGAAACGTGCAGGAACGATGCAAGAATGAAGAAGCTTGGGGCAGAAGATGTTGTGTCAAGAGTCGGGTTCGGGCAGTATTGGCAGGCATTCGCGGGGTGTCACCGTCCCACGTTTTCTGGGGTGACCCCCACGTAGTCGACAATCCCCAGGAATAGACGGCAGGCGCGTCTCTTCGTTGAAAGGGGAAAAGGAGGTGGGGGCCGAGGCAACTAACTCAATGCCACCAATTTCGATTAAGGGGATTCCCCTCGCTCAGCAGGGTCCCCGGCCAAGGCCAGGAGAGATAGGCCGTTCCGGGTTGCTATCAGACACGGTGCGAGGCTAGGCCTCGTCCGAAGATAGAAATTATAACTTTGAAGTATTCTTTGGTCTGGAGCTTTTCAGAGGGAGGAGCTTGCCTCCCCTACTACTTAAGTATCCATGGTTCCCTTCGGGCATCGCCTGTCATGGATTCATGGCGACCAAATCAAGCGGCCACTATCCGATAGACTTGTTACATTACCACTCCGAGGTGAGGACACCACCTTACGAAACAGGTTTTCGCGAGAACTATTCGCCGCTTGCCAAAAGTCTGCATAGTCTACGGAATGTGCGATTAATAACACGCCAAGAGGGGATGGGCCAGTGCGCATATCCGTATAAACTGCTCAGGTCGTTGTCTCCTGCCAACAGTTCTATCCCGCTCTTGTTCCCCAAAGAAAATTTCAACTTCTGGTCCGTTTCCAGCCCGTGTCTAAATATTTTTCGGAGGATTTTCTGCATCTTCCCGTCGTCTCTTCCCGTGGCTGCTGCGTTCATCTGATTTTGCTGCTAGATCCTGGGGAAATGTAACGTATGTCTTCCCCTGGGGCGGATTGGGTCCGTCACCACCATCAGCCCCTGCTTTCTTCCTGTCGCAGTACCAAAATCTGAAAGAACCTTCCTTATTTTGGCGTCCATGTGATGTGAAAAGCCGCGTTACATTATGCAGCCTCTTCCTGCTCCTTATCATCTTCATCCCCGGCTAGCTCAATCGACTCGGCTGCATCGGCCAGACCGCTCTCCACGTTGTTGTTTTCAAGCATGCCAGCAGACTCTAGGAAATACTCGGCCACCTCCCGCTTATCGTTGAAATTGGCCAGGTCCAGCGGGACGTAATTTCTCTCATTTGCCAAGGCCGGCGAGGCACCATGGTCCATTAGAAGTTTGACGGTATCGAGATGGCCGCCAAGAGCTGCCCAGTGCAAGCCAGTGTTTCCGTGCTCGTTAGCTTCATCAATGAATGCCTGCTTTTCTTCTTTTGGCCTGCCATCGAAGCAACGAAGCAATTCCCGTGCAGTCTCTGGGGAACGACAGTTAGCGTTTCGTAATGCCAATCACGGAGAAATTCTAAAACCTCGTCATCAAGTCGGGGTCCTTCTTTCATTTCATTTCAACGTACCCAGGTGGCCATTCCCCGTTGCCATATGCAAGGCTGTTGATTTGCCTTCATCCTTGGCCGCAATCAGGATCTCGGCATGTGACACCTTCTCTCGCTCTGCTAGGGCGGCAAGAGACTCCTTCAGTTCATCACTCTCTCCAGCTCGGGCCAGGTAAATGAGATCATCGATCTCATCCTCCGATAGCGTCGGCGCCATGGTCAATTGTGCTGGATCAACGAGTGTGCAAAGGTTTCACAAAATTTTGTTTGCAGTGAGGGGACTGTGTGGTCTTTGCAGCCCCGCAGTTTTCGCACCGTAGGACCCAGCCAAGCCAGTCAGTTATCCAGCAACGTCGAAGAGTTTTTGCGGCAGGGTAGGAGGCAGGCACTGCACGCTCTTCCAGGTTAACATCAAAAGGCCAAAAGGCCAAAAAGGACCAGGTATTGCGAAACTAAAGCCGCTTGGTTCAACAGCTGTTACTAGTGCGCTACGAAGCATTCATCTCAATCTGGATTTGCGCATCCAGCCAACTGTCTAGGTTCCCCGAGTCATCCAAGAGCTGTATTTCTGCCTTGTATCCTAGCACTTGCATATACTGTAGCTCCCGCTTCAGCGATGCAATAGTGACACCGTCCTCTGTTTCAAATGCTTTGAGTGTGTCCACAATCATTTTTCGGTCTCTAAGTGTGAGGGCCACAGCAGCTGCACTATGGGCTGTGGATGAGATAATAGCTGATGTGCTACCCCATGCCGGAGAGGACTGACTGCTCCCACTATTGGAGGTGGTCTGTAGAACTGTGTCCATGGCTGCCAAGTGACTCGATCTAATGCCTAACCAGCTAACGGATGGGTTGTCAACAGTTGAATCCGTCAAGATATTACCCGATCCATGAAGATAGCAGTAGAAGATTTTGAGGCCGTCTGGATCAAAGTCTGTCAAAACAAAGATGGGTATGTTAGGCTGCCGCCTCCCCAGCAAGTGCAGAAACGACCGGGTAATCATGTCTGGATACCCTTTGGCCTACGACAATTAGTCATTCCAGTTTTGGACTGTTGGCGGTGTATTGGGTCAGGCACCGTTACTAGCAGTCCATTGCCACTGGCAGACGTTTCCCAGTAGAGCGTCGATGCGAGTGATCTGAACGTTGCCTAATTGCAGTCAGGGTTTTGGGTGTAGAGAGGAGATTTTATAAGCGATGACATACATCCTTTTCAATGACAAGAACCCACCGAAGTGACCCAGCATCAATACTCTCAATGGATCGGGAAGCTGGAATTACGACACCCTATCGCAGTTAGAGCAAGCCAAATCGACGCTGAGGATAAAAGTACCGTTTCGCTTGATGATGCATCCAATTCACCACCGTCGTTGAGGCGAATCTTCAGCGGTCCTGCCATGATACCCTTGGCTGAAGCGACCTGCTGCTGTCTCAGTCTCCCTGTGTGCAATGATTTGCTCGTACTAACAATGTTCAAGTCATCACGGTCTAGTTCGAGTGTCGTGGCTACATCATCGACTAACTCGTCGACCACCCGCTGCGTTCCAAACAGCTCCTGATGTTGATAGAAGATGTTGCTTTTTATTCGACATTAGCGTTTACGCAACGGCCTTGTAGTTTCGGCACGAACCGCTTTGTCAATACTGTGCCTGAAACGAGGGCATGATGGGATAACTGCAGAATCAAGAGAACACGAGCTAACGAGGGTGAGTCGTGAGCCAACCACAGTTTTCAGGGAGTTTAGATACCAAATCGCTGTGCTTCCTGAGCTGAGCGACCAGGGAACTGGATCTGTCTCAGAGGCACACGGCTTTGACGACGGCGTAGACCTCTGCGAGACGCGAGTGCAATACTCATTGGCTCATTGTGGAGCAGGCTGTTAATGACGGACTCGAAAACGCTTTCAATCCGTGATATCGCAGCGCCGGCATAATTCAAATGCTCCGTCGGAATAGAGCCAACGTGACTCGCTTGGTGACGGTTGGATGGCATCACAGGTGCATACGCAGCCTCCTTGCAGGGAGAAACGGTAAAGATCGACTTGATGTTGCCTGGTTCCAGGATGAGAGGGAACCTACTCTGTGCTCTGCAATGTGGCCTGATTTTGGTCATCTGCTCGTGCGGATCAAGAATAAGCCTTCAGATGCAGCAACAAAACAAGGGGCAGTCACGACGGCGCTTTGTATTGGTAATGCGGGAAGGCGGAGCCCCAGAGAGCCGCGACGGCCCCGCACTAATTTACAGTACCACGGTAGCCATGGTCCATGGACTTGATCCCGTTAAAAGGTCGAGAGGTTCGTCTCCATTGCATTGCGTCCCACGATTTCCCCCGCCTCAGGAACGCGCTCTGCCTGCTTTCCACTGCAAGCGAACATGGCCACCGCGTCAGGTCGAGACATTGGATCCGCTAGGTTGCGCAAGAGGGCCAGCGACTCGGAGCTTGGGTTTCCAGAAAAGCCCAAGATCGAGGCCAAGACGGACCCAACACGATGGCGAATGAAGGATGATGACAGCCGCCACACATGGCATTACTTGGCAACCAAGAAGGCTGCTGAAGAATGGCCGCAGAGCTACGCGGAGAAGTATTATTTGGGCTTGCCCCTGGTAAGGGCTATCATACTCTCTGCCAGTGTTTTCCTGAGCACATGATATTGAGCTGACAACTAATGCCACAGGACTTGCCAGCACTTCCAAAGCCCGAAACGCCTCTGGACTCTGCCAAGAATGCGCTCGAATTCTTCCAAAAGCTCCAGCTGCCTTCAGGCCACTGGGGGTGCGAATACGGCGGACCAATGTTCCTCCTTGCTGGTATTGTTGTGGCTTGGTACGTCACCAAGACGCCGATTCCGTCAGCATACGCAACCGCCATAAGGGACTACCTCGCGGCACGAGCCCACCCTGAGGACGGCGGCTGGGGACTGCACATTGAAGGTGAAAGCACCGTATTTGGCATCACGCTCAACTATACCGTGTTGCGCTTGGTTGGCGTCGATCCCGAGGACCCTCTCATGGTGAAGGCTCGAGGTACCTTGCACAAGCTTGGAGGAGCTGTCAACTCACCACACTGGGGCAAATTCTGGTTGGCAACCTTGGGTGTAGTAAGCTGGGACATTGTCAATCCTGTCCCGCCCGAAATTTGGCTGCTCCCAGATTGGGTGCCCATTGCACCATGGAGATGGTGGATTCACATCCGAATGGTTTTCTTGCCAATGGGATACATCTACTCAAAGAGATGGAGCTGTGAGGAGACAGATGTAATCCGTGGTTTGAAGGAAGAGCTGTTTACACAGCCCCATACAGAGATTAACTGGGCTGCGCACCGAAACAGCATTGCACCTGGTGATAACTACCACCCAAAATCGTGGCTGCTCAACACTATGAATTGGTTGATTGTCAATGTCTGGAACCCATATCTGCGCACCAACTTCATCAAGGAGCGAGCCGAACAATGGGTCAGCCAGCAGGTAGACATGGAGGATGCTAACACGGGATACGCCGATCTTGCGCCTGTAAATGCGCCGATGAACACGATTGTATGCTATATCCGAGATGGGCCTGATGCGTTCAGCACAAAACGACACATTGAACGCTTGGATGAGTACCTGTGGGTCAATGATGAGGGCATGCTCTGCAACGGCACCAATGGCGTTCAATGCTGGGATACGGCCTTCTTGATCCAGGGCGTCTTTGAGGCAGGCCTGCAAAATGACGAGCGATGGCGCCCAATGCTAACCCGCGCCCTCGAGTATTTGGAACGTCAACAGATCCGCGAAAACTGCGTCGACCAAGAAAAATGCTATCGACAACCACGGAAGGGAGGCTGGCCCTTTAGCAACAGAGACCAAGGCTATGGTGTCAGTGACTGCATCTCCGAGGCCCTGAAGGCCATTATCCTGCTTCAAAAAGTCGGTGGATTCCCTGCAGTGCTAGGAGACCAGCGCATTTTTGACGCAGTCGACACGCTGCTGCTGTACCAGAATGATAATGGGGCTCTATCATCGTACGAGGCCCGACGAGCCGGCGAGTACATGGAAATGTTCAATGCCGCCGAGGTGTTTGGCAGGATCATGATCGAGTATGACTATCCCGAATGCACTACGGCGTGCGTCACTGCGCTTTCATTGTTCAGTAAGCATTGGCCGGACTACAGAAGCAAGGAAATCAAGATTTTCATCAACAGAGCAACCAACTGGATCAAAACAAACCAGCGGGTTGACGGTAGTTGGTATGGCAGCTGGGGCATCTGTTTTACCTATGCGACCATGTTTGCACTCGAAAGCATGGCCAGCATTGGCGAGACATACTCCAATAGCAAGATTTCTCGGCGCGGCTGCGACTTTCTCATCTCCAAACAGAGAGAGGATGGCGGCTGGTCTGAAAGCTACAAGGTGCGTAACGAACGGCTTCACCATGGAAAAAAGTGCGATGCTAACTGCGGATAGGCTTGCGAAACGATGGAGTACCACGAACACCCCATGGGTTCCCTGGTGGTCCAAACTGCATTCGCGTTGATTGGTCTACTTGAAGCTGATTACCCTCATATTGAACCCTTGAAGAAGGGCATCAAATTGATCATGGAACGACAGCAAGAAAACGGGGAATGGCTCCAGGAAGCCATCGAGGGCGTTTTCAACAAGTCATGCATGATTTCGTACCCCAACTACAAGTTTACGTTTACGTTGAAGGCGTTGGGGTTGTTTGCGAAAAGGTATCCTGAAATCAAGGTGGAATTAAAATGACTGGTGCAGAAAAACTAGCTACTTAATGCGATAATATGTAATACGAATACAATGTCAGTTCCCGTTTGGGCTTGTACTAGCATTCTGAGTGTTCTTTTTGTCTGACGATGACAGACCCACACTTACTAGAGCACTAGTACGTACTCCGTACGTTACGTGTGAAGTCTGGTTGGCACCTTTCGCCCCACTCTTTTTGCTCGCCCTTCACACCTTGTAGTTGCAAGGCCCGAGGGTGCCTTGGTTGTAGTTAGGCAAACACAACCACAATCATTCATCTTTGTCTTGAGCCGCCTCCCACATCACTGCATAAAAGATACCCTTGCATCAAATTTCTTACTTTACCAACACAGCCAGTCTCCGTCTCTCTCTCTCGCATATCAGAACCGTCACGATGTCACACATCACCCAGGCCAACCAAGGCCTGGCTGCAGCCGAAGCCCAAAACTGGGATGAGGCCATCACCAAGCTCTCCAAAGCTCTACAGACCTCCACCAACCCAGCATGGCTCCTCGCGCGGTCCAAAGCTCTCATCAACGTCAAACGCTATGAGGAAGCCCTCGACGACGCCAACCTTGCCTTCCACACAGCTTATGAGCGAAACAAGCGAGACTTGATAATTGACGCCCACTACCGTCGAGCAGTAGCCTACTACCGCCTGGGGCAGTACGCCAATGCCGACTGCTGTGCCATCTATGCCATGCGTCTGGTTAAGGGTCATGCTGCACTGGACAAGGAGGATGTCAGGGCCGCCAATTCTGACCACGACGGGTTCTGGAAACCAACTGCCGCGGACGCAATGGCGGAAGCTCGCGAGGACCCCTTCAACCAGACGAAGCCGGAGGGAGCAATGTCTGCTCAACCGGCACATGTCGGTGACTGGCGGCGAGCAAGCACCCTTCGTATTCAGGCCCTCACTGCCATGAAGAAGCTGCCTGCTGATGACGAGGCCCGGAAGGCCACGGCCCATTTGGTGCCAGAGCGCAAGGAGCTTTCCACTTTGAAGGCGGGCGACAAGGACACGGAGAACACAAAGAAGAGTGAGGTTGCAGCACAGAAACCCGCCACCCCTAGCGATACCCCTCTTCGTTTGCAGGACTTCCAAACCAACACCGTCATGTCCGTGTCCATCTTCAGCAAGGGCGTCGACAAGGAGAAGCTCCAGGTAAAGTTTCTCCCAGAGTCCGTCCATTTAAACCCTCTGGTCTACCCCAACGGCGACGAGAAAGAATTCCTGCTCCAAACATTTGCCGAAATCGAGCCATCTAGCTCGGGGTACACCGTCACTCCCAGCAAAGTCGAGCTACGCCTAGTCAAAAAGTTGCCGGGAAAGTGGTCACAAGTCACAAAGGAGTCGCCAGGGACCAAGGAAGCCACAGAGAAGGACGAGGAGTATGTTGTACCTGTTCCCCCACCCCCGGTGCTGCTCTCTCGTGAACATGAAGGCTAAAAAATGGACGGCGTTTAGGTTACAAGCCCTCAAAGACGCCAGACGGCGGGCCATGGACGAGGCAGATGCCAAAACCAAGGATGAGAAACCTGTAGCGACGGCTGCCCAACCTGAAGCCAACAAGGTCAAAGCCACGACTGGTGCTGGCCCCGCCTACCCGTCTTCGTCTCGCACTGGTCCCAAGAATTGGGACAAAATCGGAGCGGATGAGGACGAGGAAGAAGAGGCTGGTGTGAATGACTTCTTTAAGAAGCTGTACAAGGATGCGACCCCAGAACAGCAGAGGGCCATGATGAAGAGCTTCGTTGAGAGCAACGGCACGAGTTTAAGCACGGACTGGAATGATGTCGGGAGCCGGACGGTAGAGACGGTTCCTCCAGAGGGGGTTGAGGCGAAGAAGTGGTAATTGCAAAGGAGCAGATATGTTGGAGAAAATACGAGGGAAAAAATAATAAGGAAGAAGAAAGGAAAGCAATGACGGGGGCGTGGATTGCTGAGGTGCTAGTAGTTGCCTGGTTTCACAATTTATGCAGTCAATGAGTTATGATGTTGATCAAATACATATAATATCACTTCATTGTCCAAGAGCCTCCTGCCTTTCCGCTTTTACTAAAAGTTTCCCTGGAACTGACGTGCGTAAGAAAGAATGGACTTTTTTTTAAGGGAGACTCTACTTATTATGTTGGTGTGTAAATACTAGGGTTCTACCTATGGATGTTTCTATACTGCTCTTTCGTCTAGGATTCATGTGAGGCTTGATCATCATACTGTGTCTATACTGCCGTGACAGCCATTTATGCCCGCATACAGCACGAGCCCCAATCTTCTTCACGACAAGGGGCCATCAAAAAAGCGTCAGCATGGCCCGTCAACCTCCTTCACCCTCCTCACCACGTCCTGCCACCACTCACTGCGGCGCAACTCCCAGTCGCCGCTCCACTCCTCACTGGTGCCCCTGTACATCTCGGCCTGGCCCTCGGGGATATACGCGGCCCTGCTCAAAAAGTCCTCCTTGGCAATGTAGGCGCCGCGCAGCCAGCGCGACCCGCCGCGGCCGGCGTCAAACGCCGTCCGCCCGTGCATGGTGCGCAGGTTGTCGAACAGCACGCACTCGCCCGGCTCCATCTTGTAGCTGTGCACGGCGGCGGCGTCGTTGACCAGGCCCTCGAACACGCGCGCGGCCTCGATCCAGCCCGTCAGGTCACGCGCCGCGCCGCCCTCGGCGTGGCCGTCCGTGTAGCCGCCCTGGAACGGCGGCGACCAGTACACGCCCGCGAAGCCGCCGTCGTCGCCCACGTCCACCACGGGCCGGTCGGCGTGGTAGAAGTGCCCGTGCTTGTCGTACTGGTAGGGCACCTTGTGCTGCGCCAGGCTGGCCATCTTGCTGCCGCTGGCGGCGACAAACGGCCACAGGAGGCGGCCGACGCGCTCGCCATCGCTGAAGAGCGACTCGCCGCCCGAGCACGAGTTGTCCATGCAGTGCAGCACCTGGATCATGGGCGGCGGCTGCAGGTAGCACAGGTCCTGGTGCAGGCCGAGGTAGCCGCTCGTGTAGGCGACGTTTTCGGCGTTGGGCTTGGCGCGCACGTCAAACGTCCGGCCGTAGAAGGTTTCGCGGATGTTGGCGATGCGCGTCGTGACGTACACGACGGACGCCTCGTCGCGCGGCACGTTCTTCAGGTAGACGATGCCCAGGCGGCAGATGTCGATGACGGCGTCCCAGAAGCGGCTGCCGCCTTGCATGAACTCGGCGTAGTCTATCTTGCGGACGAGCTTGCCCAGGGTGGCGGCGTCCCAGTACTGGACGCCTGTGCGGCGGAGAATGCTGCTCTTCGAGGCTGGGGAGGTTCGCTTGAGGGAGGAGCCGAGTTGGTGCCAGGGGAGGATCATCTCGTGGCCTGGGTATCGGGGGATGTCGTTGGAGAAGCTGATGGCTAGGCCCGAGTCGGTCGGCCGGACGGACGAAATGCCCACGTTGGGGGGGATCTCGATGCTCGCAAAGCTCTTCTGTCCGGACGAGGGGTCTTTGCATGCTGAGCAGGTACAGCTATCTCGGAGGGTAGCGGGTCTCAGAGCCCTCGGCGCCGCATCAGGTCCATCTTGGACGAAGAGGAGCTCGTCTGTCCAGGAGATTGTGACGGGGTCAGAGGCTTCAGGGTCGTAGATGAGCTGGGGTGCGCCCTGGGGGATTTCGTATTTGGGCCCGTACTTGGATGGTGAGGGAGCGGTGGCGTGAGTGACTTGGCCGGAAGGCAGGGTGAGTTTCTTGCTGCGTGAGCATGTGTTGTGGATGTTGTGGAGGAGTCGAGCTGAGAGTCGCGAGAGATGCGAGTGTTTGGTGCCGCGGATGGCGGCTCGTGGTGCCAGCATAACCAATTGGCGTTTTTCTGTCAAGGTTACCAGGCAGAGTGAATTGGTGGTGCTGGTTGAGCTCTGTAGCTCGATGAGATGGAAGACTGAGGAGAGCAAGAAAGGTGGGCAGAAGGTTCAGCTCCTCTGCCGGTATTTTGCGCATCTTAGCCATCTTGCGCTTTTGTCGCCGTGCCCTCCATCCGGACCTCGGCGCATCGCTGCCCCACGGCCGCTAGACTGGAGCTCGGGGATGTGGAGGCAGGGGCCCAGAGTCGGGGAGGAGGCAGGGTCGAGGAAACCGCCAAACACTCATGTCGCGACTCGCACGTGAACCATCATGCCACATTGCCGCACATCATATGTTGCCTTGACTTGCTTTTCTTGCCCATTTTACATTGCTTGTATTGTTACATATTCACATGCTACCGGTTGCGATTGCTCGACCAGCGCTTCACCATCACCTCCCGTACCCTGTACAGGTGTAACGCCTCTGCGAACCCCGTCTCCAGCGCCGCATCAAACTTGGGCGGCGGCGGGATGTCCACGTACACTAGTACAAGACTCTTGATGACATGAGATAACACGCGGATAACGCTGTGCAGCCAGGCCCATGTCTTTTGCGGTCCCTGCTTCCCCCTATCCTTCCACCAGGCGTCAGAGTAGGACGGCACGATGATGAGTCCGAATTCTGCGTGGTCAAATACTGGTCCTCTGGTGTACAGAAGCCAATCGACGCCAAATTTTATGCCCGCTCGCGGCACCCAGCCAAGGGATCGGAAGTGATGATACACCGCGTAGTGCACCAGGAAGCCGTCGTCCGGCCCTAGGTCCGACTCGTCAGGGCCGCCAGTCCGAGGAGGAAAGTATGAATATTGTCGGAACAGGGTGAGCATTTCCTTGGCTGTGAGGCTTTTGCCGGACGCTGGGTCAGTGACAGAGAGTGCTCCGAAACCAAATGTGAGAAAAAAAGCTTCCTCAGGCATCAGCTGGAGGTGTTCTCTGTTTACAATGACGTCCTCCGACTCTTCTGCAGATAGCTTCTTGGCTTCCTCTGCCGTGCCAGGGCCATTGAGCGCTCCATTCAACAGCCGCTTGCCTTTGCCATTGAGGGAGTGATGCGGGCTGGGCGGGTCTGCCAAGTTAAATGTAGTCGATTCCACTTTGGGTGAGAAGCGGACACTCTTTTGGCGTTTCAACGTCTTGTCCTCTGCAGAGTCACTCGATGTTTCGGACGCTGGTGGGTGTGGTGTCTCAATGACACCAATGCCACTTGACTGACCCCTCACTTGAGGACTGCCGGCTACAAACGACGCCGTACTGACAACATTAGTGTCAACAATGCCATTGCCCGTCTCAAGAATGCTTGGCGGTGCAATATCCACTGGCAACGGTATCATCACTGCCTCCATTGCGGCTCGGACGGCAATAACTGTGTCACTAACAAGCTCGGGCTTTTTGGAGGCTTCCGCAGCTGAATTGGGGAGAGAGAGCAGCTCTAGAGGGCCAGTAGGTGCAGCAAAAGCGACGGGGGACGGGGACGGCAGCAATGTTGCCGTCTTGGACTGGCTGTCAGCTTCGGCTTGTTGGGCCTCCTTCAACCGCGTCTGCCGTATGGACTCCTGTTCCAGTCTTGCTCTCTCCCATTTGGCTTGGGCTCGCTCTTCTCGCCTTTGCACAGTCAAGATCTCACTGACATGTGTTTTTTGCATCCCTCTACGGACTTGCTCCCGCTTCAACCAATTTGGCTCACTACGACTTAAGCTGCCCTTGCCGTAAAATCCTTGCTCCCACAGGGCTCTCATCGATTTTTCATCAGTGACATGGACGGAGAAGGTTTTCTTGGACCAAACACCTTGGTGGACGGCTGTCGGCTCAGCAGGAGGTGGGGCGAACACCTGCCGAAGCCATGCATAGGCAACGGCGAAGAATGATAAGGGATTATTGGGGTAGAAGGCTGGGAGAGGAAATGTCCGAATCGGGGCAGGGAGAGCATATATCTGATGGACAGAGGGACCCCGTTTTCGAGAGTCTGCGCTTTTGGTGCTGGCCTGCGCCGGAGAGGCCGTCACTTGGCCATCTTCTTTGGGGGGTTGTTGAATCTCAGCCATTTCGAGCTGGAATCATCTTGCTTGATCATGTTAGCGAATCTCATTAGATGTAACGAGATGACAGTAGAGCAAAAGGAGAAGGGGTGGTTAAAAAAATACTGCATCAGATACCGTTGTAGTCTATAATCAAGGGCAATCATCGAGGTCCAAGTGAATGGAGAGTTCCTCTAAGCACCGTAGGATAGTGTCATCATATAGCAGCGTGGACAGGGTTTGCGTAGGTCCAATTTCAAAAGAAAAGAAGGCGCATTTCACCATGGGAATGTGCCCATCGGCAGGTGAAGGCCGGGTTTCAGAGCCGCGACAGGATTGGCAAAGGCAAGACACTCGGATGAAATGGAAAAGGTCAAAACTTACTCTGTCTACCACATGGCCACGCAAGGCTGCTCGAATGAAAGACGGGCCAGTAGGACCATTCGTAGAGCAGACTGACCAAGCGGTGAAGGTTGCAGTGATGCAGGGCGGCCCTATTATGGACGTCTTTTTGTGGAAGAGACGATGGTGTCAAGATTGTGGTGTCGCAGGAAGAAGTGGAAGTTGAAATTTTATGAGGTTTGTTGTCCGACCCCTTGGCTAAACTGCGGCTACCTGCTCCACTTTTTGTATCCGACTGATGGTGAGGGCCAAGCGCCGTCCACGCGTACTCTGTAGCGAGGTACTGGCGTTCAGCGGCACCGAGGACTTGGCACAGGAACCTCCAAGGCCAGGGAGCAGATGATAGGACAGTGGTGCTGCCAGGCACATGTCAAGTCAACTGGTCGTCAGTTCCTTGCACCATCATGATAGCAGTATTCCCATCTCCCTTCTACAGTGGCCCTGGGACCACGACGCCATACCCTTGCCATTAGCCCTCAGCCCTGGTCTAGTGCTCGGCAACACCCACGGACTGCTGGGGACCGGTACGGTGACGATTGTTGCCAGGGACCACACTTGAGCCGGCGCCGACGTGGAACTCGGTTGGTGATGAGGTCAAGTTTGTTTCTGGCGTCCGAGTAATTACTACTTCACCCTGCAAGTTGCACATGTGGTGGCCCCTCGGCGGCGACGGAACAACCCAACGACGACACTTCCCAAAGTTGGAATGCACTCACCCACCCTCCTTGGTCCTGTGCTCCTACGCTCTTGCTTCACGTCACTGCTCGGGCATTAATTTTAATTTATTTCCTCCTTTCCGCTTTTCCTCCTTTTCTTTTCCTTCTTCTTCTTCTTCCACCTCCATCAACCACCGCTATCAGGCTGGACATCTGCAACGCACCCGCCACCCATTCTCGGCGTCGAGACCTCCCTCAAGGACACGCCATGCTTTCTGAGCACGCTTTGAAATGGGATCCTTCGTCGAGATTGTTGCCGTAATCTGTCTCATCTGGGCCGTCGCAGTCGTGGTTGTCCAGGGAATTGGTATTGCCGCAATGTAAGCCTGGTTCCAAGTCCCAGGTCCCATCGACACATAGGGGGGTTGGCAACGCGAATTTGCCAGCATACTAACGCCCTTTGCCGCAGTTTTCGACACTTTTCAAGAGCAGCATCGCCGTCCGTCTCCTCAAGACTCGCCCAAGATGCTCCTCCGATTACTATAATACGCCCCGTCAAAGGCCTCGAACCTCGACTCTACGAATGCATAGCATCTACATTCCAACAAGACTATCCCGCTGATAAACTGTCCGTCCGCCTGTGTGTTGAAGACGAGACTGATCCTGCCTATCCGGTATTGCAGAAGCTAGTCCACGACTTTCCATCCTTCGATGCCCAGGTTCTTGTAGAATCTCGCGACCCAATCCTGCATGGCACAAAGGGCCATGTTGACAACTTGGGCCCAAATCCCAAGGTGCGCAATATCAGCAGGGCATACCGAGAAGCCAAGGAGGGGGACATTATATGGATAATCGACTGTAATGTCTGGGTGGCAAGCGGTGTGCTCGGGCGCATGGTGGACAAGTTAATGGGATACGGACCGGCCGGAACCTCGACAACGCCCTATAAATTTGTTCACCAGATGCCACTAGTTGTTGACGTGGTGGATTACAGCCGTCCGGGGACCGAAGACAGCCAAGTGCTCTTGTCGTCGCCCTCAGAAGCTGGGGCTTCCCCCGGCACCGCGCAAGAATTCAAAGACCTCCTTACCCGCATTTTTCGTCACGGAGGTGGTCGTCTTGACGAGATGTTCATGGCAACCACGCATGTCAAGTTCTATGGCGCCATCAATTCTGTTGGTATTGTACCCTGTATTGTAGGGAAAAGCAACATGTTTCGAAAAGCGCATCTCGATCGGGTGACGACGGAATCGAGAAATCGCATGCTACGCCACGGAGACGAAAAACCAAAGGGGGTGGACTATTTTTCCTACAACATCTGCGAAGATCACCTCATTGGCGATATACTGTGGAGGTCAGCCATTCCAGGCTACTCGAATCATGGAATTGTCTGGGGTGATTTGGTCATACAACCCATGGCAGGCATGTCGATTGTCTCGTATGCCGCCCGTCGTGTTCGATGGCTACGAGCAAGAAAGTTCACAGTGCTGGCGGCCACGCTGGTGGAACCGGGCATCGAATGCTTCCTCTGCTGCGCCTACTTTGCCTTTGCCCTCACCACGCTTCCCTGGTTCCACAAGACGTTACACATCCCGCAGACCATGTCAGCCATGGCCCTGATCTGGCTCTTGGCGGCGACGGCGTGGATGCTGGTCGACTGGCAGACATTCAAGCTCCTACACTCGGGCTGGAGCGTGCGGTGCGGCCGTGATAGTCCCCAATTTGTCCGTGGCACATCACAGGCCGGTGGAATGCCCAGACGAGGATTCTGGGAATGGCTTCTGGCATGGATTGGAAGAGAAAGCCTGGCATTGCCGGTTTGGACGTGGGCTGTTTTATGCGGAACGACGGTAACATGGCGAGGCAAGTCTTTCCGAGTCAACATGGACACGTCGGTGGTTGAGGTGGCAGGAGGCGTGACGAGGAAGAGCTCACGCACGCCAGAGTTGGAGAGGTCGAGACAATCGAGCAAAGATCGGTTGGACTAGATGCTCATGGTGACGTTTGATTCTTGTCATTATTACCTACTATTGTTACTTATTACGCCTATGTGCTGTAATGACTACAAGGCATATTAATATCAGCCCAAGCAACACGGTATCAATGAGGAAGGTCCCAAGTCAAGCATTCATGGTGGATTCGTTCCTGGCCCATCATGTCCTGTCCCAGAGCTGTGGTTGGCCCCCGGCCGTAATGGCAACGGGCGTGCAATCAATCAGCGTAGACAGCATGATGGGAGGTCAAGGCCATTTCGTCAAGACCAACGACACGATATGGCTGCGTCCTGATTTTGATGGGTGAAGAGGCACCAACAGCTGGATACCAGACAGAGCAGCATAGCTCTTGGACTTGATGGCATCCTTTTGCTCCCCCGGCTTGATTTCCCCGCACATGGGCAGCCCCCAGCTGCAGGCTCGAGTGCGGATTAGGCAAGTCGGAGGGCTTGTGGCATGCAGGAAGACGCCCGGTGGTTTGCCGATCTTGCCAAATGTCGTTTTTTTCTTGCTTTTTCTTGCTCACAGTCAGCCATCATGGTGTATTGTGTATTGTGTCGTGTTGGAGGGGATTGCGGCGGCGAATAGCGATGCTCGATGATGCTGGATAATACTGGTCTGGTTGGACGATGCGCAAGGATGACGGTCGTGCCGCGGGGGAAACGAGACGAAAGACGTGACGGCGACGACGAAACGGGGTCCCCTGGCTTCGCTGGGCTTTTTTTTACGTCGGCGGCCGGCGGGTGGCTTTTTGGTGGTGGATTTGTGCCGTTTTGGCGCGGCGCCACCTTTTGGCTGAACGGTCTCTGTTCTGCGGGCTGTGAGAACATATCATGGATGCTTCTACGGGGCAGCAGGTGTCACGTCTGCGGAGGATATCTCGCGCTGGGCCTTTCCGGAACATGGTCACGGGTTGAGCCGATGTAACCGTGGAGCAGCCGAAACAACAACTACAGATGTACTTACACACGACACAACGACCAACAGAAAAGAGGGGGAACATGCTCGATTCGGAACGACGCCGAACTCGCCGTTTGGAGAAACACCTGACTGATCTGATTATTCGGCCCTGGGCATTGTTCCCCCGCAAGTTTGTACGACGGGGTCCCGTTCGGAGCACGCGAGCAGACGCGCAGACTAGCCAGACTATCTGATGCGGAGTCTGTGAGACAAGAGACATTGCCGTTTTGCAGCAAGGCATTTTGTTCCGCATATTTGAAGAATGGCCCCGGCCAACAAAAAAGAAGAAAAGATCCCCGGGGAGGTTCTTTCCCCGGACCAAGGGACTCTCACTTGCACGATATATTCCACGCGCCATCATCCAGCCATCTTTGGAACACGGCCAAGAATAACGTACATGGTCGGCGCAGACGCATAAAACAGACATGGCGGCGGAAGAAGAAAAGGCAGCCGTCGTCCAAACGCACGTCTCCCTGCCGTCCGGCGACGCTGAGAAGAACCCGGGCGCGTCCTCGACGCTCAACTATGGCGACCAGATCCCGGCGGAGCTGCTCGAGACGCTGGCGCCCAACGGCGAGGCCGACTTCATCCTGGACAAGATCAACTCGATGCCCGAGGAGGAGGCGCTGGCCATTGTCGCCGAGTCGCTGGCCTTCCACGCCGACGACTGGAACTTCCCGTCCGACATGAGGGAGCGCATGAGCCGCCTGCTGCGCCTGGGGCCCAAGGGCTACGGCGACTTGTACGGCCGCGACCTGCGCGTCGACGCCGTCATGATGAAGTGGTCCAGCCCGTATCCCGGCGTGCGCGCCGTTGCGAGCCCCCTCGACGACCCTGAGGTGCCCATTGAGACGGCGAGGGCGTACTTTTTGGGCATTGGGTGGGCGGTGGTTGGGACCTTTATGTCGACGTTTTTCAACAGTCGCTTTCCGGGGATTAGTACGTTGGCTTCTTTTCTTTTTTCCCTTTTCGTCTTGTATACGAGATGAGCTTCTTGCCTAAAATCTGCTTCCTCATCATCATCATCCACACCCAACTTGCAATGACGGCGAAATGACTTACCATACCGCTCCCTTCCTCTACAGGCCTCAGCAACTCCGTCATCCAGATCCTGCTCTTCCCGTGCGGCAGGGCCCTCGAGACCGTGCTGCCGGACTGGGGCGTGCGCGTGTTCGGGACGCGGCACTCGCTCAACCCGGGCCCGTGGACGTTCAAGGAGCAAATGTTCGCCACCATCACCTTCAACATCGCCATCTACACGACCAACAGCTACGGCATGATCCTGGTGCAGCGGTCGCCCGTCTACTACGGGCTGGCCTTTGTCGACTTTGGCTACCAGCTCACGCTGACGCTGTTCGTGCAGCTCATGGGCATGGGGCTGGCCGGCTACCTGCGCCGCTTCTCCGTGTATCCCGTCAAGGCGCTGTGGCCGACGCTCATGCCCGTCATCGCCATGAACCGCGCCCTCACCAAGCCCGAGCCGCGCGAGAGCGTCGACGGCTGGACCGTCTCGCGCTACCGCTTCTTCCTCGCCGCCGCGGCCTCCATGTTCGCCTACTACTGGCTGCCGGGCTACCTCTTCACCGCGCTCTCGCAGTTCAACTGGATGACGTGGATCGCCCCGGACAACTTCAACCTCGCCGTGCTGACGGGCTCCAACATGGGCCTGGGCCTGCTCAACCCCGTCACCACGTTTGACTGGAACGTCGCCACCTCGTCCTACGCCGCGCTCGCCCAGCCCTTCTTCTCCACGTGCACCATGTACGTCGGCAGCCTGCTCGGCGGCCTCGCCATCCTCGCCATCTTCTACACCAACATGTACCACACGGGCTACCTGCCCGTCAACTCGTCCTCGGCCTTTGCCAACGACGGGAAGCCCTACGTCGTGCGCAGGATTGTCGTCGGCAACCGCCTCGACCTCGAAAAGTACCAGGCCTACTCGCCGCCCTTCTACTCGGCCGGCTACGTCCTCACCGTCGGCGCCAACTTTGCCTTTTACCCCGTCTACTTCCTCTACGTCATGGTCAACCAGTGGAGGACGATTGGCAAGGCCTACGTCGACTTCTACAAGGGCCTGCGCCACGGCAAGGGCAACTACGAGGACGCCATGGACGTGCACAACCGCGAGATGGCAAAGTACAGCGAGGTCCCCGACTGGTGGTTCCTCGTCATCTTTGCCGGCGCCATTGTCGTGAGCGTCGTCTGGGCCCGGATCTACCCCGTCGACGTGCCCGTCTGGCTCGTCTTCCTCGTCGTCGCCGTCAACCTGGTGTTTGCCGTGCCCCTGTCCTTCCTGTCCGCCACGACGGGCACCAACCTGGGCCTCGGGTCGCTCATCCAGATCATCACGGGCTTCCTGCTGCCCAACAACCCCAACGCCTTCTTGTTTGGGCAGACTCTGGGGAGCTGGGCGCTGGCCGGGTACGGCGACAACTACGTCCAGGACCAGAAGATGGCGCACTACTGCAAGATTGCGCCGCGCGCCGTCTTCCGGAGCCAGATTGGCACCATTGTCATTACCTGCTTCGTCGCCGTCGCCACGCAAAACTTCATCCTCAACAACGTCGAGGGCCTGTGCACGCCGGACCAGCCGAGCCGCTTTACCTGCGCCGGCGACGGCGCTCCCCTCTACGCCAACTCCCTCATGTGGGGGCTCCTGGGCTCCGAGCGCATGTTCAACTCGGTCTATCCCTTGTTCAAGTGGTGTTTTCTCATCGGGGCCGTCGTCGCCGTCGTCTTCCTCGTCGGCCAGGGCCTGGGGCCGAAATACCTGCCGGGGTTGCGGCAGAGGATTCGCTCCAGAATGTCTCCCGCGCGCTTCCGTCGCCTCGACCGCACCTTGTTCCGCCTCGTCGCTTCCCTCATGTGGCTGAACCCGGTGCTCATCATCCAGGGCATTCAGCACTGGGCTCCGTCCAACTTGGCCTACAAGACGCCCGGCTTCATCCTGTCGTTCATCTTCATGTACTGGCTGCCTCGACATCGCTTGGCTTGGTGGTCCAAGTACAACTACGTCCTGTCTGCTGCATTGACGGCCGGTCTCGCCGTCAGCGCCTTGGTCATGTTCTTTGCGGTTGGCTATCACCCCAAGAGCTTGGAATGGTGGGGAAATACCGTGAGCACTGCTGGTATTGATGGCCAGCAGGTGGGATGGCTGCCCATCCCCGAGAGAGGGTACTTTGGACCTGAGAAGGGCCATTTTCCGTAAAGACTTTTTTTTTTTTGGCGCAGGAGTGGTTTGATAGTACCTGTTACAGTTTCTTCTTTCTTTTCACTGCGGGCGTCTCCGTCTTTCTTTTTTTGGTTCTCGGTCTTGGCAAAATACTATAATAAGCGACGGATATAGTTGCGGAGGCTATACCTGTCGCACGGGTTTCCTTTTCTGTGCTTTGTGTCACAGCCTGTGACTGTCAAGTATTCGTAGACTATAGTTTCGCCTCTTCGTTTCATGATGCAAGCCGCGACAACTCATATCTCTATTTTACGCAACTTTCATCGTCAGCAGTGTTTTGCCTTGATACAGCACCGTGTCTGACTCAGGCATGGGATCATGTGGTTTTTGGCGTCTGATCACCAAGTTAACCTTTTTTTAATGAGCACTTGTCGTTCGATATTCGCGTTGTTGCACGAAAATAAACTACAGCTGAAAGAAACGTAGGGCGTTCGTGTCATGACGCTAGTCATTTCATTCCGATGCGTTCCTCCACATCGGAACCGTGGTGTTGGCAAGTTTGACCGGGGATCCATGGCCATTTTGATTGTCCAACAGAGACTGCTTCCCCAGCTGAAGCATTGAACACCAATGGCCACATCTCCAACTCGCATGCGGAGAACAATGCAAAGTAAGTCCTGTGGGTCCCAATCATAATTGCCGTATTATGTCGCAGGTCCAATTCATCAGGATGTAACACTGTTACCAGCATGTTGGTCGATGAGGTTTTATGAAGCTAGCGGAGGCGGGATGCGACAGTCGGTGCACATCGACTAATGTTGCTTTGGACCGTCGTCTACCTCCCAACACTTGAAGTCCAAGTCTGGCATGGCTGTTGCCAGTCAGGTGATGCCATGGGAATGTCCAAGATGTCTCTTCTGCGAGTTACGCCTGCATGTGCTGGCCATTCTGCGCCGAGGTCTATCAGATAGTAATCAATATCCGCAAAGCAACTGCCGAGGCGCCACATCGTCGATGAGCGACGCCAACATGGCTTCCTAGAATGGCCGTGTCTCCAGTCTCAGCGTACTTGATAGCAAAAGTTCAAAGCCGTCGCATAATACTTGTCCCCATCTCAATGGTCACATGAGCTGTGACTCGGAGGTCAGGGGAGTCAATCACCTGCGACTTTTCCTTGCTCAACTCCATCGTACGCGCGCCTTGGTCTCCGTATAATATTGTTCGGCATTGAATCCCCTTTGTCATGGAGACACATGATTCTTGCTCTCATCAAGAGGAGCAACATGTATGCACATACATACAATACACACGCACAAAATCGTACGATACCAATCAGGCTGCTTCAGACTGTTTGGCTTCTTCCCCTTTCTGGTGCCAAGCCAGGTCGGCTTTCAGGCACACAATGATAGCAGCTGCCCTATGGTGCAAAACACGGTCAACTCACACACCAGAGAACAACAGAACCCCGTCTTATTTTCTCTCTAGTGTGCAAATCATCGGAATCATGCGGAGAAATGACGCACATGCCACACATTCTCTTCCACAGAAACGGACCAACACAGCGTGAACATGTCGGTAGATAGCGACGATGGCAAATGTGGGTTTGCCAAAATCCCAAGGATCAGGCTTCTTGGCAAAAAGATGGCCTGGGTGCTGAGATATACTGTACAAGCCCCGTCCGGCATCTTCCCCCGGCTTGGTCGAGACTCGAAACTTTAGACTTGTCGACTTGGGGCCCGAGGGAAGCAACGAAATAATTCGACTCGATGATATGTAAATCATGTAGAAGAATTTAGCCCTAGCGCTAGCGAAAGGAAACCTGCAACCAAAGGCAAGCCTCCCAACGCATTTTCAAGCTTACCCATACGTCTGGGCATATTGTAGAGATTCTCTTCAGAACGGAAGCCACATACGGGGAAGCATGCAGGGAAAAATACGGGGTAGCGGACCAGGGCTTTGGGGGTGGAACGTGGCCAAAATGAGCCAATTCCAAGTCCGTTGGCTAGACGGAGCATTGCAAAGAGCCATGTCCATCAATCATTTCATCCCACTGCTCCAGTTTGCAGGGGTTTACACTTGACCAACTGACTCGGCACCATGGCAGTAACCAACAGACTACCGTCAACTGATGGCGCTAAGCACCACGACGTATCCAAGACGCGGGTCGATCTCCAACGAGAGAAATCGTGGGCGCCTCTTCCATGTTGTTTTAGACGGACACTCGGTGGAGTTTCAACCGGACACGAATGGTTGGCTCAGACGCTGGCTAACTGTTTCTCCTTGTACTCGCATGGGAGCAAGGTCATGTTGCCCCGTACTTGGCATAGTCGGGGTCCATTGCAACCTCGCCATGCGAATGTCATCGTGTCGCAACCGGTAGCACGGACAGGCGTCATGTCTCTAGAGTCTACTCGGTAACGTCTTTTGATGTCCAGCAGAAGTCGATCCGGGTGCGTGGTCGATGCCGCGTACCAAGATGCCACTTCGCCGGCCACCAGAACGATATCATGACGGCCAAATGCCGATCTTCTGAGCAGATGGCTGCATGGAGGCGCTGTGCCATCCGCAGCCACGTTCCTACCGAGTCCACCAACCACCTCTCAGAGTCTTCACCACCCGTGCCAGGATACGGAGTAGATGGGGTCTGTTAGCTTGGTGGCTTCCAACATCTCCACGACCCCATGATTGCAAGGGGGTCGGCGCAAAGAGAACCGAGCGGGGTCAAGCAGGAGCTTTGTCTCGGGCGGGGTCCCAAGCTGCGGCAGCCTGTTGTTAAGCTTATTGCTTAAACATGAATCCCAAGTGCGAGCCAGCGCATCAAGCAGCGTCGCGATTTGGGTGGCGGCTTCGGGTGCAACGTGGAACCCTCAACCGTCTTGCCATCGCGTCCCTTTTTCGCTTTTACTTGTCTCTGAACACTCGAAACCAGATGGTCTTTGCACTTGACCCGTCGGGAGAAGCATTCGGTGAACCGTGACACTTGCCACATAGTCTCCTTTTATTCCAGCCAACAGGCACGGAATACCCTCTCCGGTTCCGGGGAGCGTAGGCCAAGAGTTTTCAGTCGTTGGGGACTTCTTCTGCCCTCAATGGAGCTGATGGTGTCTGATGTCCCCCACACCACATCTCTCCATTACTCCAGCTGACCAGTGGTTCTTGATTCGCTCCGTGTCCTGTCTCAAAGGAGGAATTGCTTTTTTGCATGATATCAAATTCAGTGTTGGCCTGCCGTCCACACACCTCCATTTCATTTGCCCCGTGTCCCCCCCCCCCCCCCCCCCCCCCCCGGGCCAGCCTCGACTCAGTATCTACTCGGAGCATTAGCCTGGTCCAAATCAGCATGTCAGTCTAGAGATAGGGACAGGATCAAATCACAGGCCACACCTTTCTGCTAGAAGGGTATCCCCAGATTCCTCACCTCGTCAGCAAACGCTAACACACAAAGAGAAGGTGAAGAAGCCGTCGGGTCCCGGCTTGTGGGTGGTTACGGAGTAGACTGGGGATGCATGTGTGTACTGTTGGTTGCCTGCGATACTTTTTGTCATGTAACGCCGGGAACGACCGACAAATTTTCGTTCCTTTCGAGAAACCCCATGCCTTGTACCGAGTACTCCATAGAAGAGCAACGAGTCTCGTCTTGGAGACACCCTGCAGGGCGTGGCGTGTGCGCTTGCAACCTCCCCAGCATTCTCCAGGTCTCAGAAAGATCACAGGGGCATACTCGACATGAGCCCGTCCCTTCAAACTGTTTTCTATATATAGCCAAGACACTCGTGTGCTCTCTCATCCAAGAATGTCTCCCCCTCACTCCTCTCCATTCCAACCAGGGATCCAGAGTGACTCGTCTATAAGAACGCTGCTGCCAGTCAATCAAGCGACAGATATCCGTGACTTTGCTTCCTCGAACTTCCTCGTTCTGATTCGTGGCGTCTTTCGCAATGGCGCCGAGAGAGAACGAGCCGGCCGACCCTCTGGCCAAGGGTATAATTCCCACGGCAAAGCAATCCTTCAAGGACTTGTTAATTTGGCGACAACGTGTGGTTCTTTCCAACGAGTACGGAGAGACTCGTTGTGAATGGAGGGACCCTGACCGCTTCGTGAATCCCATCAGTCTCATGGCTCAGCTATCTGCAAAGAACTGGCTCTTCTTCCTGGTTGGTTTCTTCTCTTGGACGGCCGACGCGTTCGACTTCCACGCCCTGTCGATTCAGACCAAGAAGCTAGCCGCTTACTACGGCCGGTCCAAGACTGACATCACCACCGCCATTACCTTGACGCTGCTGCTTCGATCTGTTGGTGCAGCCTTCTTCGGCCTTGCAGGTGATAAATGGGGCCGCAAGTGGCCCATGGTGGTGAACATGCTCGTTCTCGGTCTTTTGCAAATCGCGACAATTTACAGCAAGACTTTTGAGCAGTTCCTCGCTGTCCGAAGTTTATTCGGTCTCTTCATGGGGGGTGTCTATGGCAATGCCATTGCCATGTCCCTCGAACAATGCCCGTAAGTGCTCGTCTGAAGTTGAAATATGAAAAGCGCCACGCTGACAAGCCATTGCTTTCTTGGCCAGATCTAACGCTCGTGGCTTGATGTCTGGTATCCTGCAGCAGGGCTATTCGTTCGGCTATGTCTTGGCTGCGTGCGCCAATCTCGGCGTTGGCGGGGGGACGAGCACATGGAAGACTGTCTTCTGGATTGCTGGTATGTGGCGATGCGTGAGAAATATAAGTGTATTTGGGGGTTCTTTTGAGTGTTAACTTGATGTCTGCGCTTTGCGTATAGCCGGGTTTTCCATTGCCATCGGCCTCATCCGTATCCTATTCCCCGAGTCGCAGCAGTTCTTGGAAGCCAAGAAGAAGGGTAAGAAGGCAGCCAGCCCTGGCGCATTCTGGCGTGACACCGTCAAGATGCTCAAGCTCGAGTGGAAGATGTGTGTATACTGCACCCTTCTGATGATGTGGTTCAACTACTTTTCCCACACTTCGCAAGATTCATACACCACCTTCATGCTTACTCAGAAAGAGTTGGATAATGCTGGGGCTTCCAGAGCCTCGATTCTGATGAAGGCTGGTGCATGTGTCGGCGGTACCATTTTGGGGTACATGTCGCAATTCATTGGCCGCCGTCGAACCATCATTGGTGCGGCCCTGATGGCAGCTATTTTGATCCCGGCTTGGGTTTTGCCCACCGGGGAGCGTGCCCTGAGCGCGACTGGCTTCTTCATGCAATTCTTCGTCCAGGGAGCTTGGGGTGTGGTTCCCATTCACTTGAACGAGCTTTCTCCCGTGGCCTTCCGATCTACCTTCCCCGGCGTTACCTATCAGATTGGCAACATGATCTCTTCGCCTTCAGCACAGATTGTGAATGCCATTGCCGAGAGGACGTTTGTGACCAAGCCTAATGGCGGCAAGGCAGAAGCTTACGGCCCAGTCATGGGCATCGCCACTGCCATCATTTCCCTTGGCATCATCTTCACCACCATGTTTGGTCCTGAGCGTCGTGGGCGCGATTTTGAGAATAAGGTTGCTGGCGTAAATAGCGAGGTATCGTCTACCAAGGTTATGGAGAGTGAGGACGAGGAGAAGGGTCGAGTAGAGCTTGAGGAGAGAAAGTGACATGGCTCATCGAATTGTTTACAGTAAGTACCTGGGTATATAGGCGCTTATGTACCTAGGCATCTTACCGTGGCCAAGCCCTGAAGAAGGATGCCAGCATGAATTGAATACAATCATGATGCAAAATTCTCGTCTCGCGTAGGAGAAGCCAGCACGTGTAACCACTAGACACCTACCTACCCTGTACTTCGCATGTGACGGCTATGTTTGGGGTCAATGCTGGGAAATCCACAGCCACAATGACATCTACAACTGAAAATTGACGTTCACCTGGTGTTGTTTAAATAATAATAATGGCCTGTGTCGTTAGGGTCCAACTATGCCTTACTCTTCATTGAACCAGTCAGTCATTCTCAAACCGACAAGTTCGCTTCCACAGATGGACCATTTCACAATCTGAGCTTGTGCTACCTATATTCAAGTTAAACCCTGCCGCTGCTTAGAAAAGCCATGCAAGTTACCCAAGTGGAGTCTAAAGGAATATTTTTAAAACACATGCATGTCAATGTCAACCACCTTGACTGTTTCAAGTGAATCATCAGCTTCACTCCGAAAACAATGCCTGCCTCAGTCTCTCTCCTGCTCACCGCCCAAGCTACCCCACGTTGGTCCCGCCCAGTCTGGCACCCCGGGTGCCATTCTGCCGCTTTTCAACCTCAAATTCCACCACCAACACCAAACCACATCTCGCCAAACTGCCGCACACAGCAGCACCAATCTACACCTGACAACCATGGCGCCTCATCCGGACCACCCTCCCGCTGATGCGGGTCCAGCCGAAGTCCGCAACGAAGTCAAAAAGCCCAAGAAGAAGAAGGTTCTCCTCATGGGCAAATCTGGATCCGGCAAGTCCTCCATGAGGAGCATCATCTTCAGCAACTACATTGCCCGGGATACTCGACGACTGTAAGCTCTCCCTCCCTCCGTCCCTGCCAAGGGGGCCCTCTAGCCCTTCCACTCGGTGACTGAAATTCGAAATGTACCTCCCCAACAGCGGCGCCACCATCGACATCGACCTCTCCCACGTTAAGTTTCTCGGCAACCTCACCCTCAACCTCTGGGACTGTGGCGGCCAGGAAGCCTTCATGGAGAACTACCTCTCCCAACAACGCGTCCACGTCTTCTCCAACGTCGGCGTCCTCATATACGTCTTCGACATTGAATCGCGCGACGTAGACCGCGACCTGGCAACCTACGTGTCCATCCTCTCCGCCCTCCTGCAATACTCGCCCGCCGCCAAGATCTACATCCTCATACACAAGATGGACCTTGTCGTCCCCACCGCCCGCGAGACCGTCTACGACGAGCGCGTGCGCACCGTCAAGCAAAAGACCACCGAGTACATCAACTCTGTTGGCGGAGACGCGAGCACCGTTGAGCTCACGCCCTTTGCAACATCCATCTGGGACCAGAGCCTGTACAAGGCCTGGGCATCCATTATCCACGACCTGGTGCCCAACCTGGCCGTCATTGAGCGCAACCTCGCCAATCTGGGCGTGGCAATTGAGGCGGAGGAGCTGCTGCTCTTTGAGCGCACGTCCTTTCTGGCAGTCTCGTCGTGGACGTCCACCGAGGGGCGGCGGAATCCGACAGAGGATAGGCTGGAGCGCATGTCGAACATCATGAAGCATTTCAAGCAGAGCATTTCGCGCTTTACGGGAACGTCTAGGAATGCAGAGCAGTTTATTCGCATGGAGCATAAAGCGGGCACGCGCTTCAACTTGTTCATTTTGAAATTCACGACGAATACGTATCTCATGGTGGTGCTTCCCCCGGGTGAGGCTAGATTCAATGCGGCAATGCTCAACTGTCAGATTGCGATTGAGCATTTCAAATTTCTGGATGGCCCGGCTCCACACGCCGTAACTGCGACGGTCGTGCCTCCTGCGTCGTCATAGAAAAGGAGAAATCGCCAAGGCTAAGGAATTCTATTACAATAACGCATGAGAAGCGATAGCTGGGTTCAGTCTGGAGTTTTGGAGCGATGATACCAATTGGTCTGTTCACGCGGATTTGACATGAAATATCGAAAGGCATTTATGACTATGTACAAATTTTTAATGGCTTTGATTCTCATTCGAGATCAGAAAGACTTGTTTATCGTGGGCAGCTTCTTCGCCCTGTATTGATTTGCATGTTCCATATTTACTAATGTAGGCTGTTGTATCAGCCACCCCTCCGTTCCGTTCCTGTTTTTTACTCGGTACTTATTGCCGGTTCGGAAGTATCTATAATCGTTACTCTAAGTCCATTTGACAACAGCTGTTCCGCCCTTTTTGAATTCCGCCATATCACCCAGTACCAAGTCTTTATTAGTATGTTCCTTGTTCGGGAAGGTCGTGGCGAGGACCCACGATCTAGTTCTAGTCTCTGGCGACGCCCCCTGCACAAATCCATAGACATCTCCCACAGTATTGGTGGTATTAAAGCGAGCTGGGAGTCGCGTTCCGTCTGGCATCTGAATTCTGATCATGACAGTAGGCTGTGAAGAGTCGATGGATGGCTCCGGGTTTGCCGACGCTGCTGCTGCTGATGAGGCTGCTGCTGTTGTTGTGGAAGCAGCTGGCGGAGCGGGAGTACCAACGCCAGGTACAGGACTTCCCAGACGCTGACCTGTTCCAGAGAAAGGTTTATACTTCTTGGGCGGTGGCTTGTAAGGGGTTTCGTGCCGATGCAGCTTGACGTCGACTCGCTGATCATGTTGGACATTCATCAAGTGTAGCGGAGCGCGACCTGATTTTATCATTTGCAAATCCGCTTGATTGGCTGGGTCGTCAAATCGTCGAAGCTCCCCATCATCAATGCTGAAACCGTCCTGCCAGATGTGTAGAACGCGCTCCTCAGGCTGGGCACTGGATGTAGGAGCAGCGCCCAGAGGATCAGGAATCCTGCGGCTTTCAACGCCCTCACCGCCCAGTGTGACGCCAGCACCGCGGAAGCGCGATGGACCAGACGGACGAGGTTCGTCCACAGACTGATCGGGGCGGGATGCATTGCTGCAGTACATAGTTAACCACGTGTACTTCTTCCATCTCTCGACAGCACAGTCAACTCACGCTTTCGCCTTGGCCAGAATATCATTGATGATTTTTTTTTGGCTACCTTCTTGGTGCGGGTCCTGTACGGCAAGTCCAGATTTCTCACCGCCAGCAAAAAGATTGCCACGGCCCTCATCATCATCATCGTCCTCGTCGTCGTCATCGTCGTCTCCGTCGTCATCGTGGGAATGGGCACCGCCACCAAGAGACCCTAACGTCGCAATGCCTTTCCTCTTGGGTTGTGACGTAGTCTGAGGGCCTCCTCTGCTAGACGAAGCGGCGGCGGGAGCAGGCCGCCCGTCGAGCGTACGAGGTCCAGTATACGCGGACTCGGGCATTGAGTCGCCCGATCCGCTTTGCATCCTCGCTTCGTCATCGTCCTGGAAAAAGCTGTTGCAAGCGGCCAGAAGATCCCATTGATTGGCATCGAGGTATTGTGTTGCCTGACAAAGACGTTAGGTCACTATTCTTGACAGCAAGAAGATTCCCAGCTGTAGATGCCATACCTGCTCCGGACTGCAGTTGCACATGGCTATAAAGTCTTGGACAAGCTTCTCCCGGTTGGGAGTGTCATGGTTGTCAGCCATGGTATAATGACGTGCCCAGAGCGCGGGGCAACTGAACAGACAGAAGTCGAGGAGGTGAAATTATCTTGCGATACCCCTTCTGACGAATACCTGGGTTAGAACACGACTGGTCGATATATTGGTAGCCAAGGCTGTCCTGTGAGATAGAGAAACGTATGAAGGATGATGGAAGATGACAGAACTAAGCTGTTTGTCAATGGGCGGCAGGCAGCGGGACTCTCGTCATGACTCTGGCCTTGTCCCGCGTCGTACCCCCAGAAGCCCATGCCAAGTGGCGCGACCCCACATGTGCTCATACACATGCGCGTTTGGCCACCTGCCAGTTGCCAGGCGGCCACCGAGCACGGCTCCTCTGCTTAGTCACTCAACAGTTCTCTCTACACCGTACTTCGTGGTCCGTACTCGGTACTCGTAGATGAGATCGCGCACTTCCGACCTGCGAGGCGTACCCCAACAGCACCGAGTTGCTGCCCACGGATTCTTCATCCATCGCCCGCAGAGCCGACATCTAGCCTACTCGCACTGGCAGAGACGGCGGCACGTCCAACGAGAGTCTACCACTGACATAGACGAGGTCAACCGCCTACAATGGCCTCAGAAGATCCATCAAGTCACCTCGCCGAGTCTGGCATCACGATGCATTCTGACAGCGAACAATACTCCCCAGGCGAGGAGCTCTCCACCTCACCTGAGAGCTCGGCCTCTCCCGTCATTCTCTACAAGCCGCCCACTGTTTGGTCATTAATACGAGGCGCCGCTATCAACCTGCTGCTTCCTTTTATCAATGGTATGATGTTGGGATTCGGGGAGCTGTTTGCTCACGAAGCTGCCTTCAGATTAGGTTGGGGAGGCACAAAGGTATGCTGGAACCGTTTACTAATGAGGCATTTATGATGCAAAGCCACACCTGCTTTGCTCTCGTGCTGTCATGTTTCCGACCATTAGCTGATAGATATGCCGTAGGTCTTTCCCGTGTCACGAAGACGGGCGCACCCGATCGGGCCGGGGATTGAGGTCCGAGAGCGGCGACAAGGACCAGGACCTTCGTTAGATGACTTGGCAAGCTTGGAATAGAGGAGGGATGCACAATATAAGCATTACTTGGGGATTCCGAGTTTATCATGGCGTTGGAAACGATCGGCTACATCATCGCTGGGTCTACGAATCATCTAGCCACGACAGGCGAGCGGCGTTATAATAAAAATTGGGGCAATTGCTTCATTTGGTTTCATGTGAGCTTAATAAGAGGCACGACATGTCAAGGCGTAGGAGTGTTGAAGGTGATTGTATGTATATATCTGTCGGCTGAGACCTGGCCTCATGAGTGCGAGCCTCACCAGATTAAACCAACTGCAAATATTAGATGTCGACGATTCAACTCTATTTCGAGATAGTCCTTGTTCATCTTCTTACGAATGGGCATTGACATCCGATATCGCATTGTGACAATTGGGGGGATACAGGTCTAGTCAGGAAAGCATCACGAGAGACCCTACATTCGAAAATGACGGTTAAACCCTAGTCATAGAATTTGGCCTTGGATCCTGTAGCCAATGGTCATGTTAGTCAACTGTATGGTGTCAGCAAATTCCTTTCCGTAGTTAATGGGTGTGTGTGCCGCTTTGGCGAGGTCTTCTGTACATAAATACATGAGAGCCAAACGTTTCCCGAACCTTGACTGGTCGATTATATAGCTGCACGCAGTCCATGAAGTCAGCAATCTAGTTCACCTGTTAGCAAAGTGTAAACCTCTGCACGTCTTACAGGCCACTTTTTGCCCAATACCAGCCGACATACCGAAGTTTCCAATCTGCTGCCAATGCGCAACCTGTCGTGTTCATAGAAGCGCAAATTCAGACATGTCACTTTGTACTCACACAACATGACCACCGCATATACCTTTTACAAAGAGCATCGTAATATTTATCAATTGCAACCTCCAAGTCACTACATATTCCTGCCTAACTTTCTTATCGATAACGTGCATACGGAGTACTTTAGCCGACATCAGCCAGGCCCAGGAACACCCGACAATTACCCGCCCAAGGTCCCCAAAAAATCGTCCAACAAACTACGAGCCAAAACGGCCGTGGAAACATCGCGTGCTAAAATTCCCCATACCACCGTCACCACAATCGCCGCGATGCTTCCCAGTCGAGCCATTGCGCGCTCTGCGCCATCATTGGGGGCGCGGAGGCAACTCCAGAGTAGATGGGCCGTAAGAAAACTCCCTCTCCCTGCATCTCGTTATGAGTTCTCCCATCGTACCCAAAGAGGCTTGCGTCGCGGCTAGAATACTGACAAAGCTCCCCGGTTTTAAGAACCCCTCGAGCGCCCTCTCACAAAGACTTAGGAACGATCGTCAGTTCGGGACATCCCCGCGACTCAACTTGTCTAGCTTGACAACGTCACCATTCCGGAGCCGACATGTCGCTCCGCCCATCATGCTGGGGGGCGTATCCTCATCTCGGCAGTTCTCACTCTGGGGCTACGGCAAGAAGAAGACGCCCGAGGAAGAACCCGCGGCCTCAAAGCCCGAGACCACCACAATCACATCCGAGGCCGTCCGTCCCGTAGACCCAACCCCCGAAAACGACGTCCCCTCGCCGCCCACGGAACCCGCAGTCCCAGCGTCCGAAGTCGACCTCTCCTCAATTTCCGACATCGTCAACGGGCAGGACATTCTCAACATGTCCGAACAGATCGGATACCTGAAAGCCCTGGGCCTAGACTTCGGCACCGGTCCCACGTCTGTCATGCAATGGGCCCTCGAGCACGTCCACATCTACAGCGGCCTCGGATGGGGGGCTTCCATCATGGCCACGGCCGTCCTCCTGCGCTGCATCATGTTCTACCCGCAGATCCGCAGTCTCAAGTTCAACGCCGTCATGCAGAACCTGCGCAAGGACCCCCGTTCCCAAGAAGCCATGAAGTTGGTCCAGCAGGGCTTCGCAAACCAGGACAACGAGATGCGCCAGAAGGGCCAGTATCTGAACAAGATGCTCAAGGAGCAGTACGGCGTCAACAACTGGGGCATGCTGTGGTCCTTTGGCCAGATCCCGTTCACATTTGGACTGTTCCGAATCGTCAGCGGCATGGCGAATGTTCCCGTGCCGGCCATGGAGACCGCCGGGTACCTGTGGTTCACCGACCTGACGGCCACCGACCCATACTTCATCCTCCCTGCCGCCGGTACCGCTCTCATGGTTGGCGCTCTAGCCGTACGGTTTCCACCCCCCTTGCTATCCTCCAAATCCCCTCCCCTGTCCACCAGCTAATGCCGTACAGATCAATGCCAAGCACACCCCCGAATCGCAAAAGAAGATGCTCAAAACAATGACCTACGTCTTCGGCGTCGTCGGCTTCATCGGCACCACATTCCTCTCCGCCGCCGTCAACCTCATGACTGTTGCCCTCGGCGCATCCACCCTCATCACCGCCATAGTCCTCAATAACGCCCTCGTCCGACGAACCGTCGGCCTACCCCCGCACCCTACCGCCTCCTCATCCACCGCCCCCCGGAAAACCACGTACGAGGCTCCCCGTGCCGCCAACGCCCCCGAACCTGGTCTCCGAGAACGCCTCGAATCCAGCCTCAACGACATGAAGAAGGGCATGTCTGACCAAATCACAAATTATACGGGAACGTATAGCGGCACCGATGAGGAAAAGGCTGAGAGGAAGCGAAAGGAGCTGATGCGCAAGTTGGAGGATACCCGCAAGCAGCAGGAACGTGAGGAATTCGAGAAAAAGTACAAGGCGAAGAGGTAGTGTGGTGAATGCTGTTCGATATGGTGGACGAACATGTAACTTTTATGCATTTCATGTACAAAAATGGGTATCTAGAGGCTTTGGGGGAGAATGTGGTGGCTCCGGCAGGGTTAGATTCATCTCCAGAGAAAATCGTGGTTTGTACATTAGAGTTTTAAAACACAGCGCATCCCCCTGCTATTTTGAAAGGGCTCTTGGAGATCAAAAGAAGAAAAATACAAACTCAATGGAAACAGACCCTCGGCCAAATAGCCCTTTCGCGGACCATCTATTCGTATGACTAATCTCGGGGCAAAAGTATTCATTCAGTGATTTATACTGTAGGGATATCGTTGTGCAAAAAAGGTATCTACTGTTCCTCCTACCCTACGTCATGTGGCTCGTAATAATGACCAAGTAAGGATCAGTTTGTTCTCCCGCCCAGCCCCTTTGTTGCTGTCACGAACTAGAATACGGTTCCGTCACTGTCAATAAGGATTGGCGGCTCCTTGGTATTTGGCCGATTGATCTCGGCAATTTCGCGGCCCCCCTGACCGATGATGGATTAGTAACGTCAGACGAGCATGGCTGCCAGAATAGTAAACTCACCTTCCAACTCCCCGCCTCCAAGAGCTGGGGCAGAGTCATCTCATTACCAGCCAGTTCATTTTTAAGATGCTTGTTGACCTCTGCACAGAGCAAATCAAGCAGACCGACTGTTACGCCACGCCATTCAACCACGACATCGTCGCTAGGCTCAAACATGGGGGCTACCTCCACCCCGTTATGGCCGGTCCGGCGGCAATAATCGGCGTAGTTTTGGAGGCCGCGCTCCATGTCATCCTTCTTCAAATTCAGTACACCAAGATCTACAAACAGCCCGCCGTTACGGTACTCTGGTAAACCAGTAAGTAATTCAGTACCAGCGAAGTGCATGTTCAGGAGCGACTGCATTGGCTGCATGAGAGAGTATGTGAGCCATTGGGTGAGCTTGTGGAACGGCAAGATAGATTCCCAGGATGCGGCACCAGGATTGGGCATAGCTTGGCAAGGCCATGCGTCTCCAAGAGAGACGCCATTCAAGGCTGTTCGTGATGGGGGCCAGATAGGCGCTAGACCATTCATTAGGACGTTCCATAGGACCGGCAACGGTACAATTAACATAGAAGACGCCTGTGTTGAAGGGTGTGAAAGCAGGTGGTCTAAGGCGTCATTGTCAGAGAAATAGGCATTTGAGCTATGCAGCGCTTGTTCCATACCGATCATATTGCCAGGTCTGCCATCTGCACCAAAGTACTCAGCTTTATCACTGAGAGCACCGGCAAGTCGGATAAGGAGCTCGGTGCGACCCTCCAAGCCAGCCAGTTCGCCCCCAGGGCGAGATTGAAGCCCTGCTTCAAGCTTCTCCACAGTCAGGGCTTTGAGCCCATCTTTGTCGACTTGGAATTTGTTGCTTGCGTTTCCGGAGAAGAGACCCTTGAGTAGTCATCAGCCTTGACAGTTCGACTTGCCAATTTGAAGGGCTGTGGACATTCTTACCTCTTTGAACATTTCCAAGCTGGCGACGGCCAACCCTTCGGATCGTCGATAAATCTTCCCATTCTCCGTGCTCTTATAGCTCCACTGAGTACCGGCACCAGCATCCAACAGTACGCTGATCAAGAACAGGTCAATCAGTCGACGACAACGCTCGGTGCTGTCAACAGACTCTGGCCAGGAATCGAGCAACTCCTTCACGCGATCCTGACCGCCGACGCAGAAATGCTGATACCGTCCATGTCCGGGTATGGTGTTAAAAGGTGCCTCGTAGTCCCGCTGTGGCCCATGTTAATTCGGATTTTATGTTCAGACCGTGTTTCCGAGAGAGGGGTTATGGGAAACGTCATGACATCGGCCAAAAAAAAAAGTGAGATGATGCGTGCGGGGAAATAGCTGGGTAAAACATGTATTATAGAGATGGACATACCTTGATTAGGCCAGAAACAAAGGTGACGACGTTAGGCAACTTGGCGAGATCAACATCAAAGTGATTAAGTTCGTTACGCGTCGCCTTGTCCATGATGATCTTGCTCCTCTCTCTCACGGCACCCAAGCTGCGGAGGTATCCGACAGGGTCCAACTGAGGATCGGGGGGTCGAGGAAGATCGACTTTGGGTAACTTGATTGGCGACATTGGTGGTAGCGGTGTGCCTGCTGACGTGAAACTTCCGGCTGAGGTGCGGTTTCCGATGCCTCGTGAATTTCCAGAGGCAATGCTGGTTGTTGAATGAGAAGCTAGAATGGATGAGTTACCCTTGGGGACCTTGTCCTTTCGCGAAAAGAAGCCCATTGTGGTTGGCTAGTTATCTGATACAAAGGGCAGAACTCAACCAGGCACACTCGCAGGTGGCCGATGAGGGGCAGGGTGCGGGGAGAGCTCTGCTCGGCTCAGGAGCCGCAGGTGACAAGTGACAGATCGTGCCGTGATTGCAGATGTGCTAGACGATGGCGCACTTGATGCTCGCGGGGTTATTATTACCACGGGATCTGGTGGTGCGGTGAACAGATATACTCAATCCAAGGTTGTCCGAGTCGCGAGCCAGGTAAAATCGAACCGAATTAACGACCGTGACGTTCTGGACCAGGAATGAGCGAGCAAGATGGATGTTTTTGAATGGCGGCGAAGGCTCCTAGGACGTCGAGCAACTTGAGAAACGAGAGCAGGGGTCCAGGCGGGGACTGAACGATGGAGCAGGCAGCTCAGTGGCCGTGTCGCAGAAGTCAAGTCTGACCTAGCTGGGATTTGTGGTCGGTCCACCACCAAGTACGGAGTACTATGATGCTGGCTGGTTTTGGGCGGATGCAACGCCGATTGGTGCTGAACCAACCGCGCCTGGAGTGGTTCGGGGCTTTCCAAATATGTCAAGTATGCCCCGAACCCAACCAAATTCGCGGTTATCTCACTTGCAAAGTCTATAAATCTCTAATTTGCAGCGGTCGTAGGTCGGCCTGCTATGTTGCTGGACGGTGTAATGCGTCGCTCCTTTACTCGTCTTGTTCTCTCGGCTGGGTCGGCAGCAGCAACAAGGCGCTGCAATTGATGGAGTCGAGTATAATTTATAATTTGCTGTGGCCTGGTCAGCAATAACACCTCATGCTAGCCCCAGTGGCTGCCCTAGATTTCCATGCCCCTGGTTAGCGACCGTCGATCAACGGTTTTGAGAAGTGTGTTGCCCTACCTATTCCTCCCGAGTCAGTCGGTATAGTCGGTGCGGTTTTGCGGCCGTTGGTCATAGAGCCGAATGGGCTGGCCCGCTGGTGTCTAGGCCCCCTGTGTTGTTAGATGGCGGATGGATTCCCCGTGCCTCCCAAAAACCAGAAGGAAAGGGTCAGGGTCTACGCTCCGTGGGTCTGGATGAGCAAACTGCCCGAACATGTCCAGCCACGGAGCACAGGCACAAGCATTCTGGGGTGGAAGCAAGAAACTTGTGCAACGCCTAGCCTAGGTCCAAACTGCTATCCAAACGGCCGTGGCCAGTCGCTGGGCCCAGCCTAATTCAGAATGTAGAGAAGGACTCGATGCGTCATGCAGGAGCCCTTGATCTCGCAGCCGCGCTCTCTTGGCGTCTACGGGTGAATCGGTCTGCCTTCTCCCTCTCGGCTGTCTGTCTGTGGTCTTTTGCGCGGGTGGAATGCCTACTAGGTCAAGTACCTACCGAGGCAGGTAGGCACACATAGAAGAGAGCCGAGACTTTCTGAATGATGAAAGGACCTCGAGCAAGCATTCAGGGCTGAGGGCAAACCTTGCTAAGTGGCCATTGCGATGTGTTACATGACCATCTGGTTGCCAATTGACCGAGAGATGCATGGGACGACCCGCAGCCAATGTACAGGTATGTGCAGGTAGTAAGTAATGTACAACGGTTGTCGTTGTCAAGGTTCCGAGATGCATTCCGAGCTGCATGTGTGACGCAAGGATGTGGTGCAGGTGGGTGTTGGTAGTGTTCACTGCAGGTGGTGCAGGTGAGCAATCAAGTCTACTTGTATGGTCTGGTAGGTGTACCGAGCAGTGGCAGCCATGTGGCCCAGGCCAGGCGCCGGCAATGATGGCGCACACGACGCACGATATGGACAAGCAGCGAGGAATTGTGATGGGAACTTGTTGTAGGCTACGGGATACGGAGCCTTATCCGCGTCTCTCCTGGGTTGCTTAAGTACGGCGAAATAAAGGTGCCATCCAAGGTGCATGTGCGGGTGTCTGCTTCCGCATTGGACGAGATGGCTCCTTCCCTTCCTAGAGGTCCATCACGTCTTGGCCGAAGTCGTGGTTGCTGTTGAAATGCTTTGCTCTGTACTCCGTACAACTGCCGCACCTACAATCCCAACATCCCCAACACCCCCAATCCTAGCAAAACGCATACACTAAAAAAGGACCTGACATCTGACTTTGCATTTTGCACGTTTACTCAACCAGGACCAACCAGACGGCGACCTTGACCAGCAATGCATCATTCCTCGTTCAGGGATGCGATCGCACAGCATATCCTGTTGAAGAGAGTGAATGGCCCGTGACTCTCGGCACCAGACAAGTTGTGCGACAAAACACCAAATCCTCCCGAAGCAGCGAACCATTAGACCCTGCGTGCCTCCATCTTTGCCTAGGCCTCGTTTGTTCAGCCCAGAGCTCGGAGTTATTTGTCAGGCGAACGGCTAGTTCCTAGACGTGCAGCGGGAGCCGGTGGCCGGTGGCCGGCGGTTGAGCGAAAAATTCGGCGACTGCATTTTGCTTTGGATCTGGTAGTACTCCGTCGCATGTCTGCCCGCCCTAGACATGTATGCCATCCGGAGTGCTTACGTCGCACGGAGCAGACCAGATCAGCATTTGCCGGAGTCCAGTCCGAGGTCGAGGTTATGGTAGCAATGTGAACAGCATGCAAGGCACCACGACGCCACCAAGAAAACACCGTTCTAATCCTAGATGAACTGGTTCATGTTTTCATCAGGGGCATCAACTCATCGATTTGGATCCCCAACCGTCTCAAGTGACAGGGTGGCAGTCCAATCCACTCACCTGTGTCCTTGTCGATGGAACATCCAAGCCACCAAATAGATCAGCCCTGTCAACTGGGCTGTTTCGCAACATGGGACGACATCGGGCACGGACCCTTGCCGCCTTCTGCCAAACTCCCTGCATCACACAAAAGCGGTTCAACTCAATGTTCGCCTAAATAAATGCCACTTGCAGTTTGAGTTCTGACACAACTCGAGTAAACTCACAGACATCGCATACGCAGAACTTCACATTCGCCGATGCCCAGGGCGCTAATCTTGAGCGCCCAGAACAGGGTTGTTTTCTTCACCAGCCCATCCCGCAACCGCACTTTTTATACCTAGAAGACTGAATTTAAAGATCCCCCCCCAAAAGGAACATGCGGGCATACTTCCTTCTGGACCAGAAACCTTTATGGCCATGAGTTTGTCACGTACAAGCGACAATTGCTGCACGGAGAGGTAGAGAGTGAGCAGGAATTCCAAATGCCAACTGCAACGGTGACGGCTGGTCAATTTTAGACGACTCAGACTACTTCCTTTATAGGCAATTTTGCGGCCGTTCACCATTCTGCAAGGGACATTAACGCGCTACTGTGCTCATTCCTAGGGGTGGGGGATCACACCCCGCGTGACGTCAAATCGTAATCAAAGCGCGTTATCACGGAGCAACAAGCAAACGCTGTTATCAAGTCACTACCTAGGTGCCTAGGACAGGAATTGAATCGAATGCGAAGACCATAACTCCCCATAAACACTGCGTCTTGAGCTTCTTCTCCTACTTCTTCTTTTTTTTTAAAAAAAAAAATGACGAAATTCAACTCCTTCCTCGTCGCAACATCGATCGCTCAGCTTACATTGCCCCCGGATCTTCCTGTGCTCTCGGGAAATTTCCAGCTCATAGCGCACGTCAAGTCTCCCAACATTACCAAGTTCACGGCCGGCATTGAAAACTGGGAGGTCGCATCACTGCCGGGGTCCGGCTGCCATGAGCCCCTTTCGCTGAAGAAACCTGGCGATAACGGCACGGCCAGCGGCACCACATTTTGGTTCAACCCGGAGACGATGGGCGTGGCGTACGGCGATGGTGAAGACATGAAGACTTTATCCGTTCCAAAGGGAGGGCACGGCGAACGCGCACTCAGCATGGACTGCAGGAAGGGAACGGCCGGAGTCAGAATCGTCCCGCGGGAAGATGGGCCGCAGCTTGTGTACGGGAGCAACGGGACGTTTTACGTGTGTCCACGGAGGGTTCGCTCCCAGGGGGTAGCGCAGCTGCTGTACAGAGAGAGCGACGAGCTGTTGCCGTACATGTGTGCCGACGTGGCTCTGTTTGCGAAGTGGGCGAAGGGCAGGACGAGGGGGGATGAGTCCATCGTGGATTGCTGTACGGATGTCCGCGACGGGGTCTGCCTGTTTCCCCTTCAGCCTCGGTAGATTCGTGGCTTTGGGCATAATTTTGTTCAGTGTTTGCTTCGTCGGTTATCGCGTGTTGATGGCCCCTGACCAGACCAGCCTGATAAGCGTGTATTCTAAATTTCTAGCGCCCTTGTAAAAGGGGCAACTTAATTCTTAGTGTTAATATCTTGGCCCCCTCGGCCTCGTCATATGAGAAACATGATGCATTTTTCTTGCTTGCTGCTGCAGATTGGCGTCATGGTACGGCCCGGTCTTCGCCTTACCCGTGTTTCGGCACTTACAGACATGTCGAGTACTTTCTTGGGAGGACAAAAGTGGCAATGGTGATGTTTAGCGGCTTGGGCCAGCATTAGCAAGTTGGCACGATGGCGTCACCGTATTAAGCTGTCCGCCAGTGTTGCATTGCGCTTCTTTCGAGACAATGATCGTTCCCCCGAGGTGGACTCGTCAATTTGCTGAGTGATGCGCTTTCTACGCAGCGTACTTGTGTGGTGAATGGTTGTACGGCCAGAGGGGATTGCGGCAATCAGAAATTACTTCTAGCCTTGTCACACGGAATGTCTCTTCCTGCTGTTCTTGCATGACTCCTGAAGTTGCAGTTTTGCTGGCTATTATATGTATGGGCACCCTGCTGATTCGAGGCTAAAGTAGTTCTTTTGGACTTTCTGGTTGCTATCATGACTTGATATACAATTTGGGTGATAGGAAGCTGCCATGGGACAGCAAATAGGTTGCAACTTTCTGTGTACACTCATATCGGGAGGTAAACGGACAACGCCACGGACTCGCTGGATTCAGACTGTTCTTCCGTATACCTCGCGCTTGACATCCGCCCAACATGACAACCAGCAATACTGATTGACATTACTCTGGTGCAATTTTATCCAACTCGTAGTGCCGGTATTCTATTTGATTCTTCTTGTAGGGATTTTTATCAGGGCTGGGCTTCATCTCGCAGCCCGATACCCTGGCCCCCTCCTTCTCCTACACAACGCCGAGTTCTTCGGCTCTCCTCAGGTTCGGTTCTGAATTGCTAGTGTTGTTAAATTTTCCAATCTCTATAGAAATCCTTTTGCGCCAGTAATTGTCCCGGAATTCGACAAAGCCGTTGGGCTGGCTGGAGATATTCGCAGCTCTCGCGTACAACTCTTGTTCAAATTCCTCTAGCCATGTATCGAAGGGCTGTACCACTGTTTCGTCTTCGAATATACTATAGCTTTCACTCCCAAAGTCGTGTACGCGCTGAATACCGCTTTTGGCAACAGGTATGTTCCATATCCAACATCTCAACTGTGAGGAATCGCATGGCAGCGATGTGATCTTCGACGCGGAGGGCGGCGCCCAGACTGAGACGCCGCAAAACATGCAGACCATTGGAAATCACGCCTTGGGTTTCATCCAACAAAAATCGCATATCGCCGTCCTTCAGGAGACAAAAGAAATGGCATGTCATGCTCTTTAGAAGATATGCAAATGGACTACAACCTCCAGATGGGCATCTGCATCTGCAGTTGTCGGGTAGTGCGACGGGTAGGATTTTGTGAAACAGAGCTTCCGTCGACCCAGTGAGGCTGGACGAATCTTCAGAGAGTGTTTCGGGGAGGTTTACGAATGCAATGTGACCCGCCGACGTCGTATGAAACAGTTGAGAGTTCAGAGCCGTTGGAGTTTGAAAAACAGTTCGGGAGACATCAAGTCCATGATCAAAAACCCACATACACATGTCGGTGGAGAATCGATTCAAGACGAAACTTCGGGGTAACTGCCCGAACACATCCATGTCATGGAACCCAAGCTTGGAGAGACGATCGGCATCCCGCACACGGAAGTATCGACTAGCGTATATCAAAGGCGCACAATCACCAATGCTCAGTGCTAGGGGAACATCGACGATACGACTGCGAAGCAATTCAGACTACTCCAGCATGAGCTTCCAGTACGGTAGACTTATCAAGCCCCAGGCGAGTAGATTTGAGGAATTACAGATGGTCTGGTGCGAGCTCTTCAGCCTTTCACGACGGTCCTTCGAGTATCATATAAATCTAGTCTTGCATCTCTCCGATGACGTGGCCAGCATTTCCATTATTCCATCCTTTTTGTTGAATATAGCGCAGTCAGCCTTGAGGAGCATGACTACGCATTCTGCGCAACTGCATCGGCGGCATCCAACCCCCTCGAGTCCTGCCCGACAGTGTTTTCTGCTTGGCCACATAGCCCACACCAGCGGTGTGTCACCGCGACAATCGGCTGTGTTTACCAAAGATCCAGACTTCTCCTCGCCATTAGTGTGCCGCTGGACCTTATCAGTGGCAGCTTTCGTCTCCTAAGCGGTCCGTTATAGCGTAGTCCTTTTGGGTCTTGGCCTCGGCGAGGTGGAGATCTAAAGGATTACGCTATAACGGACCGCTCAGGAGACGAGCGCCGCACCGACAAGATGCAGCGGCACACCCGGTCACGGTTATTAGCCAGAACGGCGAGGCTTAGCGGTGCGAATCCATACGCTGTAATTGTTGTTGTCAGCCGAGTAATGTGCCTAGTTGCTGAGTGCCGAACACACTGTCAGTACAGAGGTCTACAAGGAAACGGGGGGGTTGAGGGTCCTACAGATCGAGATTCTGCATGGCGAGATGCTAGGCTGATGTTGTCTGGTCTGGGCGCACCTCAAGTTGCTGAAGCTTCTGGCGATCGAAAGCACAGCTTAGCTTCTTGGCTTGCTGCTTCATTTTCTCTGCCCACCTCGGCTCTGTCGCGTCACGGCCTGCCAGCTTTGCCACTAATGTCACCCAGAGCTTTGAGCTCCGCTTCAAATGAAACGAGGCATTCTGTCACGGCAGCTGTCGAAAACACAGGCTGAGTGCGTACGCGAGACAGGACAGTGGTTGATTCCGGCGAGGAGGTCCTTGAGAGCCTTGTTTTTTTCTGTCGGACAGAAGCGAGCTCCTCACTGCGGCATTTGACGGCATCGAGGTATGTTGTGATGCCGTCGTACATGTCGAAGCCAAAGGAGATGCCAACTTCGGCCATAGTGGTCATCATTATGCCAGCTCTCGACTGCAGATTCACAGCCATGGATGAAAGATGGGGTTACCAAGGAAGAAACGATCTTGCGGAAAGGAGGCACCGACATGGAGGGTAAATTAATCACACCGTGGCTCATGTTCTCTCCGCGAGGCTTGATGCCCAACGGAACTATCAGGCTGGGACCATACATGCGGAAAGCCTTGTTGTCTGCCAGTCCCAGCATTTCATGCAACCCTGAGAAGCGAGGCTGATGTGGTTGACCATGAGTGGTGTGGAATGAGCAAATAACTACGTGCTCAGCCCCGCGGCTTTGCCTTCGACACGTGTAACCCAAGGTGAGGTTTGAGCGACGTGAATGTATTCTTGTTTTAATTAGAGTCTAAATAAACATGCCCTAGCAGAGAAACCAGAAAAAATTATCCAAACACGTTTTTGCCGAAAAAAAGTTTGCCGTTGATCCTTCGTTTTGGCAACGGGGGGTAGTTGGGCTGTGTCGTGCCAGTATAAGAGCACTTCTCCAACAATGTAGTGAGAAGATGCCGGTAGAAAACGCTGTATCGGAATGGAAACCTTGATGACTCGTTGTCGCGTAAGCACCGCGGATTAAGCGATGCAGAGAAGCCCAAAATCGCTGTTAGGAACGAGCCTAACCTCCCCAAATATGTAGCAAGATTGACTCGTTCCGACCATGGAAACGTTGTCGAGTTCACTGGAGTCGGAGCAGTTGCGTAATTGACGAACGTGTATGTGAACAAGTTCATAAGCCGCGGTCACCGATTCAGACCTTGCTTATATCATTTGCGTATTCGATGAAATCGCATGGCTGGATCCATGAGTCATGGTTGTTAATCGAGGAGGTACTTTTTTCCAAAAGTTGATACCCAGCCACCTCGACGTCGAGAATGAACTTCAATCTATTTCTTTCTTCTCCGTCTGGTCCCAGCATCCACGGGACCTTGTCTTCGATTGCCAGTTTTGTGCGCACGGGGTAGCCGTCACGGAAAATAACCCCGAAGTGGTAGAATATGCCAATAACAGCTTGTTGTTTATCGAGTGCGAGGTCCCCATGTCCTTGTGGTTTGTTGCAAGACAAGCAGGAATCCCCCATGGGTGTAATTGTTTTACACTCGAATTTTCCGTCCCCGGTCTTCATGCATTTCCAGTGCGTCGTGCGCTCATAGTCAATATAGTAGACGGACATATTGTCGGTGTTTGGTGGTGATCGTTTGCGCGTGTGTTCTGGAAAGGCGAGAGGTTGAGTTGCAATTTGGAATGAGAAAGTGTTGATTGGAACTCACGGAAGATCGCGTGCAGGGTGAGGCTTTTTATGGGCAAGGGGAAGTAATTTGATCACGTTGTACTTTATGGCATGTTGCCGAAATATCCATATTTCACTCATTGTTCAACCCATTCGCTGTGTTATAGTAAAGTACTAGTGGTGTTCTGCTCCTGTTCTGTGGTGTTCTGCTCTTGTTCTGTGGTGTTTTGCTCCTGTTCTATGGTGTTTTGCTCCTATTCTATGGTGTTTAGCTCCTATTCTGTGGTGTTCAGATGCCATTTTGGAAATGAAACCGATATAGCCGCTTTCTGAATCCCCTTGCAGCGCAGCTGTACGGCAAAGGTTTATCGGATCAACAACTGTGGCGCGGCTTCGCCTTCGTTCTGCAAAACATCGTCTTGAACTGTGCTGGAACGCCTTTCAGACCCTTTCCTTGTGTTGCGGTTCTTGCACGCGAGACCGCGTCTTTGCACAGTTATGCTAGGCAAGTTCTGATGCTGACTTGTGTGAACACAGCCAGTTTGATCCAAGTTTGGGCGATTACGCGTCAAAAGTATCCAACAATTCAAGCACAATTTGTTGCAGCAATTGAACCAAGAAGCAATCATGCAGAGTGCACATGACTTTTCCAAATCGCTTCACATTGAAGCGCCATGATGGACTATTGCAATAATGATGCAAATGCAGCTTCACAGAATTTCGCATGCTGGCGGCCGTGTTCATGCGTATCGTCGGGGGAGACATTCGGTATATGCAGACTAGACTCATAGCATAATTTCGTATATTTTCAATGATAGCTTGTAGTAGCTTTGCTGCACTAACTATTTGGAGCCCAAGGTCCGAGAAAGTAGCCGGCACTCATAAATAAATACGGCAGCGCAAAGAGAAATCGCTATTTTCGCCGCATCAACTCCCTGTCCTGGTATACCTGAACCTCGAAAACGATTTTACACCTCCATGCTCATTAGCTCAACCATGACATAGGAGTGTGAGGAAACTTGACGCGAACTCACCTAGTACACTACAGGGCCCCATTCCTCCACTCCATTCCCTGGCACTCCTTCAGTGCCAAGGTCATTGACTTGCTCTTTTACTTTGATAGAAATTCTAATGTCGATTATACCCCTTTGCTATTTCTGGCTGAATTATGCAATGAGATCGGCCACGTTCATGGGCATTTCATCAATCTGAGTGGAATAATACACTGGGACATGTTAGCACTGCGATGGTATTAAAAGGCTGAATTGACCTACACTCGATATCTCTCAGAATGCGCACATCTTCGGTCGTAACAAAGTTGATAGCTACGCCCTTGCGACCGAATCGGCCACTTCGGCCAATACGGTGGATGTAGTTCTCACGATTGCTGGGCAAGTCGTAGTTGATAACTAGACTGACCTGTTGCACATCGATGCCACGGGCCCAAACATCTGTTGAGATGAGGACTCGACTATTGCCCTGTCGGAAGTCCTGCATGATGCTATCCCGTTCCTTCTGCGGCATATCGCCATGCATGCTGCTGACGGTGAAGTTGGCCTCGCGCATCTTGTCAGTGAGCCAGTCAACCTTGCGGCGCGTGTTGCAGAAGATGACGGCTTGTGTAATAGTAAGGGTATCGTACAAATCGCATAGCGTATCGAACTTCCAGTCCTCCTTCTCCACAGCAATGAAGTACTGTTTCAGACCCTCGAGGGTCAGCTCATCACGCTTGACGAGAATTCGGACAGGGTCGGTCATGAACTTGGTTGTCATGTCCAACACATCATATGGCAGGGTGGCGCTGACAACCACGACTTGTGTGGCCGGGGGTAGGTATCGGTAGACATCGTAGATTTGTTCCCGGAAGCCCTTGTTGAGCAATTCATCGGCCTCGTCTAGTACTAGCATCTTGATGTGCCTTGTTCGTAGGTGGCGTCTCCGAATCATGTCGGCAACACGTCCAGGGGTCCCAGACACGATATGCTGACCATAGTCGAGCTTGCGGATATCTTCGCCGACGTTGGTGCCACCAATACAGGCGTGGCATTGGACGTTCATGTAGTCACCAAGAGCCATAACGACTGATTGGATTTGAGTAGCCAGTTCACGGGTTGGTGAAAGGACTAGAGCCTGTGTTTCGCGCACAGCAGTGTCGATGACCTGCAGCATACTTATCGAAAAGGTCGCCGTTTTGCCAGTGCCGGATTGTGCTTGTGCGATTGTGTCGCGTCCCTTGCACACTTGAACGATGGCTCGGGATTGGACGGCAGACGGGGATTCATAGCCGTACGCATAGATGCCACGAAGAAGGTTCTCTATGTGTCGACATTAGTCGTTACTCGTCGGGACTCGACAAATCATTTCCTGCTGGTTGTCACTCACCCTTCAAAGACATCGACTCGAAAGTAGGGTGAACGGTGACTTCTTTGGAGGTGGAAAATTCCATCCTCTCATCCGCCTTGCGGTCAATTCCTCCAGCGACTTCAGCCATCTTATTGGTATTTATGTGATTGCGAAGATGGGGATTAAACAGCAATGCACTATGATGTCGAGATGAGCTGCAATAAAAAAAGTTCGGGAGCTGGTGAAAGTGTCGGGTTTACTTCGGCAGAGTGCGGATTGTCCGCCCTCCACAGTGGCGCTGGGCTGAACGAGGCTGGCCAAACTTTTGGCTGAAGCGACGAAGCTCTACGACTTCGCGACCAGACCCTTTTTTTTGTTCGCGACAGACCACCATAGCATCAGAAGCGTATCAATAGTGGCTGCCAAGATGTACGTTTTAGAAGAGCAAAGATACATTCATGAAGACCTTGAGCGCCTGGAACAAGGCATTGCTGATCGCGTCCGCGAGGAGCCAAAGCATGTGAGTAATTGCATTCATGACACATTTCACAAAATTAAACTGACATAATTTGTTAAAAAGATTCGCGACCGCTTAAACCGAGACCATGAAATCGCTCAACTCCTCGATCAGATCCAAAGGCAGTCAAGTAACCTGTTGAATCTGTACAAGGACGAGAACGGCGCCCGAGCAGGAGAACTCCAAGAACTCAACACTGGCGATCCCTTTGACGCATTTTACAAACAACTTGGCGACATTCGCGAGCACCATGCCAGATATCCCAACGAGCAAGCAGAAAACTCGGAGCAAAGATACAAACAAAAGAGAGGCGACCCGTCCGCCCCTGTCGCGACGGTAGTGGACACAATCTTCTCCGGAGAAGAAGCATTTGGGCGATTTTTCGACTTGAATACATGTTATGACTCATTTTTAAATCTACCTAATGTCAAGCGACTTACATATTTGCAATATTTGGAGTATTTTGACAATTTTGCTTCGGGGTATGGCGGAGTCAAACGAGGCGACAAGATGACGGATCAGTATTTCAACTATGTTGGAGAACTTGCGCAATACCTTGAAGATTTCATGCGAAAAACGCGCCCCCTAAAGAACGCAGACAACATTTTATCAGGCTTTGACGAAGAGTTCGGCAAGCTTTGGGAGAAGGACGAGATTGAGGGCTGGCAGAACGAGTCGGCAACAAACGGCTCAAAAGCGACTCTGACCGACGCCGATGCCATCTGGTGCGAGGACTGCGAGAAGGAGTTCAAAAACGAAAACGTCTACAAGAACCACTTGACTGGGCGAAAACATATCAAGGCAGCTGAGCAACGCAAACAACGGCAGCAAGATGCCGCGGCGGGGTCAGCAGATTCGAAATCAGTTGTCGTTTCATCGACACGATTAAAGGAGAGGGCCATTGCAGAGCGGGAATACCGAGTCAAAAAAATGGCCAGCTTAATGAGTACGGAGCGAAGCGATACCCGCGTCAACGTTGAACGAAAGCAAGGCATGACAAAACGCGAACGAGAACAGGAACTCGAAAATCTTCTCAACGCTTCCGACGCGCCACGGGAGGCCGCTGAAGACGGTGAAGGAGAGGGCGACGACGACGAGGACAAGATCTACAACCCTCTCAAAGTTCCATTAGGTTGGGACGGCAAGCCGATCCCCTTTTGGCTGTACCGACTACACGGTCTGGGCGTGGAGTTTCCCTGCGAAATCTGCGGCAACTACGTGTACAAGGGCCGACGAGCGTTCGAGAAGCATTTCAACGAGTCTCGCCATATTTACAACCTCAAATGTCTGGGCATTACCAATCCGACCCTATTCCGGGACATCACCAAGATGGACGAGGCCGTCAAGCTTTGGGAGAAGATGCAGAAAGAAAAGAAGAAGTCAAAGCTAGATGAAGGCAGTGTCGTGCAAATGGAGGACGGAGAGGGCAACGTGATGCCCGAAAAAGTGTACTATGATCTACAAAAGCAAGGGTTGCTGTAAAGATCGGGTGAGCTATCGCCTATACAGTGTGTAATTAGTAGAAGAAGAACGCGACGTAGTATAGGTAAGACAAAACTGGTGTATCATATTTCGACCAATTTCGAAACAATCCTTCAGGGGGGTAGGAATGAAACCAATGAATAACTACCTAGGTACTTACCATATGGCATTGGGCCGTCAAGGTTTTGCCCGAAACATGAGCTGTGGCGGTGAGGTGTGCTTAGGCCACGAACCCGCGCCTCGGGCGACTTACCCACTTTGACAATGAACGATCAACAATCTTGCCAGTCAATAGAACAATCAGATGCATGATAGGACCGGAGAGGGCGTAAGATAAACGACCAAGACCTGTGCAAAGGATCGGAATGGGCGATCCCCGGACAACTCACTCGGCACTTGGTCGTTTATCACACATGGTCCATCGTCCTATGCGGGCACTGCCCCATAGCAGAGGATTGACTCCATCGTGACTCGCCAATGTGCTGCAGGGTTTCTTATTGACATTGTTTGACACTCGGAAGGTTTCCGATGGCTGTACTGGCCGGTGTCGATCCCATGGAACGCATTAATTAAATTACGCGGTGTAGCTTCCTTCTTCACCTTTTCCCCCGTGTCGAGACAGTTTTTTCATTTACATAGCCCATTACAGCCGTTGTTAAAAGGGGGTATGTCTCCAGGCTCTGAGAGGAAGTTGCTTCCTTCAAGGAAGGGTTCTTTGGGAGATTCTGTTGTTGGGATTGAGCTGGACTCGATGGCGGATAAGGCGAACGATTTGCCCAGCAGTGGCTCACATCACAATGCACAGACTGAGGATGATAAGTTTGAGGGCTTGTTTGTGAGTACTATACTTTGTTTCTAATTTTTTTTTTGGAAGATGGGCAAATTGAGACATATATAGGCTAATATGGAATAGTATGGGCCTCGAGACCTCAATCATCATTCGAGATGGCCTCATTTCATGCGGCTTCGCGGAAGTATCCTGCCATACATGATATTCCCACTCTTGTTTGTGGCTGCCTGGGCGAGCTGTGTTACGATAATTTCGCGACGAGTTCATCACAGTATGTAGCCATGTGTCCTTTCAAGGGCAAAAAGAATGAAGGCTAACGGTGTGTAGTCGGCGTCAGTCAGGTTCTTCTCACAGTTCTCGGTTTCGTCGTCGGTCTGTCGCTATCTTTCCGAAACTCAACGGCCTACGAGAGATACAACGAGGGGCGCAAGTACTGGTCTCAACTAGCTAGTGTGACGCAGAGTCTGGCAAGAATTGTCTGGGTCCATGCGAGTGAGCGTGAGGAATGCGAGACGGAAGACCTATTGGCCAAAGTTACATTTTGCAACATGCTGGTTTCACTCTGCTTCGCCTTGAAGCACCGACTACGCCACGAGCCATTCACGCACTACGACGACCTGCAAAGTAGGACCGGGCATTTGCCGATAGTGGCACATGAGGCCGGGAAGAAAGAGTGGGAGAAACCTACCAGATGGGAGACAATAGGCCTGTTCCTCGGGTTTCCCATGGCAGAGCAGAATCCTCGAAGACTCATGAAGAACCCTGCCAAGCCGTTGGGCAATGTGCCGCTGGAGATTCACAGCTCTTGCTCGACGTTTATCCAGGCCATTATCGACAACGGGACGCTCAAGACGCCGGGCTGCCACACATCAGCCATGGGGTTGTTGGCACAAATTAACGACATTCTCAACGGAACAGAGCGAATCCTCAACACCCCGTTGCCGCTGGCTTACTCGATTGCCATTGCCCAAATAACATGGGCGTACATCCTTCTCCTGCCGTTCCAACTTGTCGACAATCTCAAGTGGACAACAATCCCGGCAACAATTTTCGCGGCATACATCATTCTTGGGCTTGCCCTTATTGGACGGGAGATTGAGAACCCCTTCGGAGACGACGTAAACGATTTGCCCCTCGAGGGCTTCTGCGAGCAGATTCGGCAGGATATTGACATAATCATGAGCCATTCGCGGAAGTCAACGGAAGATGTGGTGAAGAGAGATGAGAATGCGGTACTCTACCCGCTGAGCCAACACGGGTATCATGCTCTGGTGTCCAAATCGCCGGAAGAAATTAGAGCGTTGCTCCGTGTCAAACTGCAAATGCCGAATGATGAATGACCGCGTTTCAGCAATCCTAGTTTTTGCTGAAGCAGATAGGCGGTTGAGAGGGAAGAAGGCTGCAGAATGGCAAGAATTTTTATCAAGGTGTGCATAGCTAGGATTAGAGTGTTTCAGCGTGATGGTGTACATGTATTGTCGAAACGTCAGAGGTCGCCTCGAATTCGGGATTATAAAGTCCAATCCGATTTTCTTCAAGAATGAGGCATTCGTAGAGATTGAATTGTTGTGTGTACAGGCATTCTGATGGCCTCTTGACGTATTGCACGGTGTTTGTTGATGACTGAGATCTGTTCTCACGCGTAGGGGGGAAATAGTGCAGGCGGCGACAAGCGACAGCTCCTATTGGTCCACGCGGAAGCTCCTCAGGCACACCGACCCCTGACAACGTAGTTTGGCCATTGACAACAGTCAAGAAAGCAGACATCACGACCAGAGCGTCAATTGAGAACTTTGTCGCGCGGCATCCTAAAATGCCATGATTTTCAAGACTGCCTACCGCCAGGCATGAGTCATATCGCAAAGCCTCTTCCGGCGTTATACACGGTCTACGTCCTTCGTTCGACCGTAAGACACGCGTCTCTGTATATTGGCTCGACACCGAACCCGCCACGTCGTCTGAAGCAACACAATGGCGAGTCTAAAGGCGGCGCGGCGCGCACATCGCGTGATAATCTGCGTCCTTGGGAAATGATTGTTTTGGTTTCTGGGTTTCCCAGTATGGTTGCCGCGCTCAAATTTGAGTAAGCCCTCTCTCCTAACCACACAGCGTCCACCCTGGCCCAATTCTTCACCGAGAGTAGAGAATCCTGCATATACCACGCGCTTTCTGCTAACCACCCCATCAGGTGGGCATTGACGAATCCTCATCTTTCTTTACATATACCGGATGAAACACGTTTAAGCATCTCAACACAGAGAAAGAAGAATGGCATGCCAAGGCGGCCACTGCACAGCTTGAAGTCGATCATGTCAAATATCCATCTACTTACGGGCGTGCCGAGTTTTGTGAGGTGGCCACTGAATGTGCATTTTCTTGCAAGGGAAGCCTATACTGCATGGGAGTCTAGGATACAAGCCACGCGGGAACCTAGTCGAGACGGTCTTGAGATACTTACCGATTTCGGTTCTTCGTCATCTTCGGGGGGCATTCACGCCTTGCCAGTGGATTATAGCGCTATTGCGGAGTATGTGGTCAAGGCGCACGATGTGGTGAAATTTGAGCAAGAGGGCAACTGCGTTCACTGTGCAGAAGAGCTGGAATCAGGAAAGGGCCTGCACGGCATGTGTCCAAACGACAAATGCAAAGCCATGGGACATCTGGACTGTTGGGGTAAGCATGCACTGTCTGGAGAAAATACCACCCACATTATATCTGATCGATGCTCATGCCCGTCATGTGGGGCGCCTGTCAGATGGGGTGATATGGTGAAAGAACTGAGTTTGCGTGTGCGTGGAAACAAGGATGTTCAGAAACTGGTCAAGGCGGCAGAGAAGGCGAAGAGGATAGCTGCAATATAGCATTTTAAAATTTTTTTGTCGAAGCTTATGCGTCTGTGTAGTCATGCAAGAACACACGCGGCGTCGAAGGTCTGCATGGCCGGATATGCTGACCGGCGCCTCCGAGGTGATTGACTTTTGATGAGGCGGCGACAGGGACTTTTAACTCCCGGCGAACGAGGTGCTTATGGTAGCCAATGCCAATACTGCTGCTGCGGCGTCGAAATATCAGCCAACCCGGGATTCTCGCGACAGAATATAAAGTAGCCTGGTTATTTGTAGAAGGGGCGTTCGGATACTGCTAGTAAATACACCGTACATACATACATGTACTATTCCCCGGATTGTGCATGACAGGTCTGAAGCAAGTGGATGGGCGGGCCGAGCGGTTCATAGCGTTAGGACAACACATGGCGCAGGCAGCATGTCGGGATGACCTAGATTTGCGTCTAAAATTCCCCTGGGTTCGATCCTCTCTTTATTACCACCTTTGCACATTCGCCCTCATGGATCAAAGCGAATAGCAAGGTGCAGAACATGTGTCATGTAAGGCTGGGACGGCGAGGTGAGAGAATCGCCGCTCTCGTCGGCTTCATAAAAGCGGGTCGGTCTTCCAATCCTCCGGCGCGGGTCCACTTTATATCCAGAGCAAGCATGGTCAAGTATGGATACCTCGAGTTGCGCACAAAATACGGAGGATTACGTGTGACGAATACTTGTATCGCCGATAAGGTGTGCGCGCCGGACTGGAGCCATCACAGCCCTGGCTTGCCTGGTGGTCAAGTTTACTGAGTCGTCGACTGGCTGGTCCTTCCGCTTCGCAGGAGAGACCGCGGGCAGGTGCAGCCCCAGCCCGGCCCCAGGGTCGTTAACCTCAAAGCCTCTCGCTCTCTCTCGCTCTCACATACACCCTCAGACTCTCGCATCTGGAACCGCGACCCCATCCCTCGTTCTGCCGTCTTCCCTTTCACACCAACATCTACACTCGACCCACGACCCCCGAGGCCACATGATTTCTCTACTCCAACCGCCGGTCTTTACTCTACCCTAAGGGTGCCTTCCGTCGCTAATTTAATTCCTCGCATGCAAGCTTTCCGCTTGTTCGGTCTCTTATAATCGTAAGTCGCATGGCTTTGTATTAGAGCGAGGCATATGAGTGATTGTGTGTCCCGGCTTGAACCTTTTTTCCAATTCGTGGCCCATGAGTTATTTACGACTATGCAGGTACGCCCCGAGGCTTTTTCCGCCTTCTCTTCCATCGATCGAATCCAATTATTTCCTTCATCACTTTCGGAGCCGACTTGTTCCTGCATGCTGCCGCGTAAACGTGTAATCGATACGCCTGTCAAGTACATGTCGCCATCGCTACGATGCACGCAGTTAGTCACTCATAGGCACGCCGCTTGAGCAACGACTACGAAACTTTTCTTTCTTCTTCACACGAATCCATATTGAAGCGAAACCATTTTTATCTACTTCCCTCCTCGCGTGTGCCTCCACGCCCGCTACTGGCTTGATCATCACGCTCCTCGGCCCCCCCCTTTGAATCAACCATGGCACCATTGTCGACGGCCACGATGACAACCCCCGGTGTTAATAGCGCCAATGTCAGTTCTCGCAATTCGCCCGCCACCGGATCGTCGGCGACCCAGGCATCGTCAAGACCGAAGCGTAAAGTGAACACGAATGGCTACCATCCCGCCAATTCGCAGATCCCCCTGAGCTCTATGGCCAGCATAGGACTGGATCTCACCTCGGTCGAACGCCGCGGCCAGCCGACGGCGGTGCGCGAGTCTCTTCAGAAAAAGTCACGCCCGCATGGCATATCCGAGGCCCCTACCTACTGTCCGACCGAAGAGGAATGGCGGGATCCCTTGGAGTATATGAAGAAGATAAAGCCAGAGGCCTCACAGTATGGTATATGCAAGATTATTCCGCCAGACTCATGGAACCCTGATTTTGCCATTGACACAGAGGTACGCCGGTCGGACTATTCCTACCCTAACGAATGGCATGTGCCGACTCACAAAACTAACATCACCCATAGAAATTTCATTTTCGAACTCGAAAGCAAGAGCTTAATTCTGTAGAAGGCAGTAAGTTAAAGGCCATGAAATCGATCGCAGAACAATGTTCCTAACCTTTGTAGGCACTCGAGCAAGCCTCACCTATCTTGATGGCCTTTCCAAATTTCACAAACAGCAAGGTAGCAATTTACACCGATTGCCATATGTCGATAAGAAACCACTAGACTTGTACCGCTTGAAAAAGGCCGTTGAATCTCGCGGCGGCTTTGACAAGGTCTGCAAATTGAAGAAATGGGCAGAAATTGGACGAGATTTAGGCTACAGTGGCAAGATTATGTCATCGCTTTCAACTTCCCTGAAAAACTCATATCAGCGGTGGCTCTGCCCGTACGAGGAATACCTACGACTTGCCAAGCCAGGTGTTCATCAGCAGCTAGAACAAGAATACGGAGGACCATTGACGCCCAGCCCGGCGCACACGCCAGCCAAGAAGTCTCATGTGAACACACCATCCAGTGGGAAGGGCGATTCACCAGCCAGACAGGCTTCAGATGTCTTACAGGGCAGTCTAAATGGCTTAAAAAGAGAGACTGACCGCGACCTTCCTATGCTTGATGCCCCCCCACCGGCTCCCACATCTGCTGCGACGGGAGGGTTCAAGGGCCATTAATGCCAACGGATTCACTCCAGTGAACGCTGCCTCGAAATCTGCCAATGGTGAGAGCAGAAGCTTCACACCAGATCCCAAGCGACTGAGTAGCCCAGCGGCCTCTGCTAGCAATACACCTGACGCCCGGGGGTCTGGCCTGAATCCGGCTGCTTCAGTTAAACGTCAAGTTGGAGACTCGAGCGACACGGCCAAGAAGGATGTAGACACTGACATGGAAGATGGCGAAAGCAGCAGCAGGCGTAGTAAGCGCCTCAAACGGGAACCCGTACCCACGGTTGCTGGATCTCACATGACACCTTTCCGGCCATCCATTCCACGAATTCCAAAGGCCGAGACCATGGCTCCAGGAGAGAGGTGTGAAAATTGCGGCCGCGGAGAGAGTAACGGAGCTCTTCTCGTCTGCGAATCGTGTGATAATGCTTATCACGGACCCTGTCTGGACCCTCCAGTGAAGCGCAAGCCTGATTCAGAGTGGAATTGCCCGAGGTGTCTCGTAGGCGATGGCCAGTTTGGCTTCGAAGAGGGCGGTCTTTACTCACTGAAACAATTTCAACAAAAAGCAAACGACTTCAAGCAGGGATATTTTGAAAAGAAGATGCCATTCGATCACACGCTTAACTGCCTTCGGCCTGTCACCGAGGAAGATGTTGAAACTGAGTTCTGGCGGCTGGTCGCAGACCTGGAAGAAACCGTGGAAGTGGAATATGGTGCCGATATTCATTGTACGACGCATGGTTCGGGTTTTCCGACCCTTGAGAAGAACCCAAATAACCCATATGCCTCTGATCCATGGAATCTCAACATTCTGCCCCTTCATCCTGAGAGTCTCTTCCGCCACATCAAGTCGGACATTTCCGGCATGACGGTGCCTTGGGTGTACGTGGGCATGATTTTTTCCACCTTCTGCTGGCATAACGAGGATCACTATGCCTACTCTGCCAACTACCAGCACTTTGGAGCAACGAAGACGTGGTACGGCATTCCGGGAGAGGACGCGGAGAAGTTTGAGGCCGCCATGAGGGAAGCTGTTCCCGAGTTGTTTGAAACGCAGCCAGATCTGTTGTTCCAGCTTGTCACATTGCTTACCCCAGAACAGTTGAAAAAAGCCGGTGTGAGGGTCTACGCTCTTGATCAACGCGCGGGACAATTTGTTATTACATTTCCCCAGGCATATCATGCCGGATTCAATCACGGGTTCAATTTCAATGAAGCAGTCAATTTTGCACCATCTGATTGGGAACCGTTCGGACTTGCAGGAGTCGAGCGACTACAACTTTTTAGGAAGCAACCCTGCTTCTCGCACGACGAACTTCTATGGACCGCTGCGGATGGAAATACGGCAACCGGCTTATCAATCCAGACTGCCAAGTGGCTGGGTCCCGCATTGGATTGCATTCGAAAACGCGAACGAGAACAACGAGCCGAGTTCCTTGCTAAACACATAGAAGCTTCTCCTCACAAGTGTCCCATTAGCGGCTCTGGGGAAGAGGGCTGTGGCTGTCCCCTGACCTTCAAAATCAAAGAGCGTGGCGTTCTCGAGGAGGAAGAGCAGTGTTGTACTTACTGCAAAGCGTTTGCATTTTTATCCAGGTTCAAATGCGGACGAACCGGCAAGACCGTCTGCATCATGCATGCAGGGCACCATCCATGTTGCGACCTTGCCGAAGAGCAGCGTTTCGCTGGCGAAGACCACACCTTGATTTACAGAGTCACTGACGAGACCATGGCGGAGATGTATGAAAAGGTCCTTGAGAAAGCGCGGACGCCGGAACTGTGGGAAGAAAAGTACGCCAAAATGCTTGATGAAGAAACCAGCCCGTCGCTAAAATCTCTTCGAGCCCTACTCCACGAAGGCGAACGGGTTCCCTTCGATCTTCCGTCCCTACCCATTTTAAAAGAATTCGTCGATCGATGCAACGATTGGGTTGAAGAGGCTACGAACTATATTGTACGCAAACAGCAAAACCGCCGCAAGAACGAAAAGGCATGGCAGAGCGGCATGCGCAAATCGAACGGTAACGCATATCAAGACCAGAAAGAGCGAGAGTCCCGCAATGTGAGCAATATTTATCGCCTGCTTCGTGAGGCAGAGCACATTGGATTTGATTGTCCCGAAATCAGGACAATTACAGGAGCGAGCTACAGCCATAAAGGAATTCCAGCTCAACGCAGCCCGTACCCTCGAGAATACGGCTACCGTCTCAATGGAGACTATCGAAGAGTTGCTTGAGGAAGGCCGGAGCTTCAATGTGGACACCCCTGAAGTCGATCGCCTCTCCAGGGTCCTAGAACAGATGCGATGGAATCAGAAAGCTAGGTCTAGCCGCGGCTTGTTTTTGTCCTTGAAAGATGTTACCGAGCTCATTGAAGATGGCAAGCGACTTGAGGTCCCCAGTTATAACGACCATCTCAAGTTTTATTCTGATCAAAAGCTCGCTGGAGAGACTTGGGAAGCCAAGGCAAAGGAGCTAATCCACGCCGCCGTCGTGCACTACCCGCAGCTCGAGGCTCTTTCCAACCAAGTTCAGGCAAACGCCCTCCCCGTGTCTCAGGAAACCCTTGCCGAAGTCGATAGGATCCTGCATAAGCAACGCGAGGCACATCGCCAGATTATGGACATCACTGAGCGCTGTCGGAACAGCGATTTCAGGAAGAGGCCTAAGTATGCAGAGGTCGTGGACATTATAAGGAACGTTGATGAGCTTAACTCGAAACCAACCGGCACAATTGACCTAGAAAATGAGCGTAAGCGCCATGAAGATTGGATGCGTAGAGGAAAGAAATTGTTCGGAAAATCGAATGCCCCTCTCCATATTCTGAAAAGCCATCTCGAGTATGTCCTGGAACGCAATATGGATTGTTTCGACGTGGACAACGACACACCACGTCAGCCTGCTGAGCCAGTTTCTCGCGAAGTAACCCCTGAACAGACGGGGAACCGTTTCGATGATCGCACAAGACAAGTCTTCTGCATTTGCCGAAAGGTCGAGGCTGGTATGATGATTGAGTGCGAGCTGTGCCATGAGTGGTGAGTAGTTGACAATGCGCTTTGATTGTTTCGTTCAACTGTTCTAATTTTGATGTATAAAGGTATCATTATAAGTGCTTAAAGATTGCCCGTGGCAAGGTCAAGGAAGACGACAAGTACACATGCCCAATTTGCGATTGGCGGATGAAGATTCCTCGCGACGCAGCCCGCCCAAAGCTGGAGGATCTTATTAATCTAGCGGATGAGATTCCTCAATTGCCATTTCAGCCAGAGGAAGAGGATGTGCTAAACCGCATTATTGACAATGCGCAATACTTTCGCGACCATATTGCACGGCTATGTAATCCGATCGTCTCGACTGAAGCCGAGGTGGAGACACAGCGGTTCTTTCTTCGAAAACTTGAAGGCGCCGAAGTACTTCTTTCATATGAGACCAATTTCTTTCGCCAGGAGTTGCACAAGTGGTGTCCTGTCGCGCCAGAGCCTCCACCCATTCTCGAGGTCTCTCTCAGCACACGCAAACCACGTCCAACTAAGCTACAAAAGATGTTGGCCGAGTACGGTGTAGACAACCCCGACGACTTACCGGAGCATGCCAAAGGAAAAGCAAACAGCTTACGACGCAAAGCGGCAAATGCTGAAGCGGCTGCAGCGGCAGCACAGAATGGTAGCGGACCATTGTTACCCCCGTCTAGCAGCTCTGCATATGGTGGGCCGACATTCTATATCGGACCAGGCGAAAATGCAGACTCGGGCACCTCCCCACGCGGTCATCTGGGTCACGCTGGTATTCCATCCAGCGAGAAGCAGACCAGAACCGACCATATGGATGTGGATAGCGGCCTGCAGCCCGGGCTCCTCGGCTCCAGGGGCCCTGTTTTTACCACTAATTTGGCTGTAAGCTTGGAAGACCGGCTACTTCGAGGCCTGCCAGAAGAGGAGGTTGACCTAGAAAGCGATATTGGTAAGAGAAAAGCTCTTGAAATACTCGGCCGTACAGCCAGAGGCCGCCAAGAAGCGGAGCAACTATGGGGTCCAGATGTCTGGGCCCCTAAACGAGGTTCAATAAGCAAGACCGGACGCTCAGTCACCCCAATTGATGTTGATGAGACTTCCAGGCGGGATGATGGTAGCGTCGATCAAATGTTTAAAGAAATGACGAATCAAGAAGATGACGAAGATGGCAAGAAGAAGGACGACAACAATACAACAGAAACCGTGACAGCAGAATCTCTCGAAAGTGAAAGAAATGACCTCGATGCAATAATAGATGGAGAATAGATGCGAAACATGTCTTCTGGTTTATGTTCACGTGGGAAGACGGGGTATCAAAACTTGGGAGTTTATTTTATTTCATCTTTCGGCATGAGGGTTTTGGCAGGGGTTCTGGTGCTTTTTTTTTTTTTCTTGAGTTTGCTCTTTATAAGATGTATCAGTGTATAGTGTACGAGTACTACTGCTATCCTTGTGGTGTATAATGATCAGACAAGCAGGAACAATGGCTCCTTGTGCGAGCCGGCAAGGAGAAAAGGTCGGAGTTTTAAGAAAGCTTTCTTTACAAGAGGTATCTTGCTGGTGAATTTGCTTTTTCTGGGTTTCTAGTCTTGTGGTTCCCCAATTATACATAGTTTTTTTTGCACTCTTTGAATGAGGTTTAATTGCTTAGACAAAACGGGAAGGAATTACGAAGGATTGTGCTTGCATGGAAATCATAGCAATAAACAGACTAAATGGGATTAAATTATTTCATCAAATAACTATATGACGGACAAGTCGCCATAGATAGCCAGCTTAGAGGTGCAGAGTAACTTACAAGGTGGATAAGAGACGGAAGGAGCAAGAGACTGGCTCAACAGAGGCTGAGTGGCGGCGACCCAGCCACAGGGGCTTGCGGCACAAGTACTGAGATCACGTGACCAGGCACCACCCTTGCGAGCTGGTGCCGCGGATACAATCGCGTTCATTGGCATCAACTCAGCCAAGTTGAATCTCGTCTCATTGGGCTCTTCCGCCATATATATCTCCGCATACGGACGGTCTTTTGGGGTCAAATAGCACGCTCATGAGTCTACGATTTGGCTACTCTACTTGACCATGGCTTCGCCGCCGTACGCCACGTCGCCCTTGGCCACCTCGCCGCCGAACCCATCGCCGGCACAGCTTCCCGCCAAGAAGCGATCGTCTACTCTCGATATCAATGCTCCTCCCATCAAGCGTCGAAAGCCCTCCAACCTGTCGCAATCTTCCGCGCCTGCTCATCCCCTACGGCAGACTTCTTTTCCGCCTGAAGCCAGATCCCCGTACGCGCGATCCCCATCCGTTGATGCTACGTCTATTGTGAGTGGCAGTGCCGTCAGCACAACCGCCAGCGGGACCGCCAAGAAGAAGAGAGGCCGCAAGTCCAAAAACGCAAAGGGCGAAGAGGTTGAAGGGACGCCGAGTCTAGCTGGTGGCAAAGCGCCCACCAACGTGAGCGGACAAGGCGGGGACAAGGAGGCCGAAGAGGATGACGACGACGACGAGAATGGAGAGATGGCGCTGGAAGACTCTGGTGCGCGCACTCAGGAACAGAAACAGGAAGAAATTCGGTTGAGAGCCATGCTGGTGGAGGCCTTTGACAGCGAGCAATACAACCGATACGAGCTATGGCGAGCGGCAAAGCTGTCAGATGCAGTCGTCAAGAGGGTAAGGCAGCGCTGCGACAGGGTTGTTTTGCTATCATTATGTCTATGCTAACTCGCAGCTCAGGTAGTCAATGCAACGGTCTCACAGTCGGTGCCGCAAATGGTCAGCACGGCTGTAAAGGCAGTTGCCAAGCTGTTTGCTGGTGAGATTATCGAGGCAGCCCGAAACGTCCAAGGGGAGTGGATTTCTGCCGGGGAGAAACAGACGGACCTGCCAACGCCGCCGCCCTCAACGGACGATGCGGACAACGAGGAGGAGGCAGAGGAGGCGGAGGAGCCCGAGGTCAAGCGCGGCCCGATGCGACCGGACCACCTGCGGGAGGCATGGCGACGGTACAAGCTGACCGGAGAGAGCCGAGGTGTGGGAGTGCAGCAGCTGTGGCACACGCAGCAGGGCAGTGGCGTGGAGAGATTTTCGACAAGGACAAGAAAGCGATTGTTTAAATGATTAGATTCTGGGGTTCGGCGGACTCTATACTAGTGGGAGTAGGGTCTACGCGGCAGATGAGAGCTGGGGTTGGGCAGGGCGTTTATGTAGAATGATACCCGTATTCATAGGACGGAATACATTTGAAGACAGCCAGTGTACATGGTGGGAAAATGGAGTATACAAGTAACGAAATGGTGAAATGGTGATAGTAGCCCTGGACCGTCAATGGTTGGTTCCATAAGCTGTCTGGTCAAGTATGCGCATCGACGTTGTCTGTGTTTTGTCACCGAGTCCCCACCGGCCAGCGGGGGTGAAGAAAAAAAGTGAAATGTGATGACCAAACAATGAGCTGAGCGGAGCTGAATGGCCAGAGCAGACAGTGATACTGGTGCACTTGTAATTGCTATTTGAGCAGCCAGTCACACGGCGCTGGCCCTACCCCGTTACCCCCCTGTCGCCCTCGTCCCCCCTGTCACCCGTTTGCCAGTGCCAGTCAACCAGCTGCAATTTGATGCCAACATTGGACGGGCCCACTGCCGCCTCCACCATGCAGCGACCAGAGGAGACGAGCAACACAAGGCAGGACAAGAACGGAGCGAGACAAGAAGACACCAGACACAAGGGACCCTGACACTCCACTCGGTATGCAAGTCAGAATTTTGTCTCTTTGATTCCAAGTTTGGTCCGAAACACCTCGGTGATACCATACCGTACAGACGCTGCATTGCATGCAGGTGTGTTGAATACACAATGGCAAACGTAAAGGTATGATTCTGTGTGGTTTTTGTATTTTCCCCATCCCCCCTCCCGCTCCTTACGCAGAGTGAAGACAGACCAGACGCTTGCTGGCAGGGTTTGGTGATTTTCTGTGCGCGCTCAATGTTTGGTGACGGGTGACAAATCACGACGAGTTCAATTGCAAGTAGCAATGCCATCCATTGCCATTGCTGCTTGTAATTGTCGGCTCTCAACCCGATGCTGCCGTAGACCACACGGCACAGGACTGCGCGCTGACAATTTACTGACTACCAGGCACAGCAACAAGATCAGTCCGCATCTGCAATCCGCATCCGCGACAATCAGCGCCGCTCCCGTGCCCGCCGGAAGGAGTATGTGGAAAACCTCGAGCGCAAGGTGCAAGAGTATGAGCGACGGGGCGTCGAGGCCACGCTGGAGATGCAGCAGGCCGCCCGCACCGTGGCCGTCGAGAACTCGAGGCTAAAGATGATGCTGGCGAGCCTAGGCGTTAGCGAGGGCGACGTCGACGACTTCTTGGCCGCGTGCCAGGACCGAGAGGCTGCCGAGGCCCTGTCGAGCGTCAGCATGCGGCCTGTTCATCATGACCAGAGGGATGATGAATCATCGAGAGACGTCCAGGCTGTACCGCGGCAGGGCATGAGCAGCGGCAAACCCTATCCGCATCCGCAGTCTGTGCCTGGGAACCATCAGTACGCCTTTGCTCCCGGCGGACACACGGGGTCCACGTCCAGCTCCAGCTACAGCTCAGCAGCTTCCCGCCAGCACACGCCGCTCGATGTGCTGGCGTCGGCAACGCTCCAGCAGAATTCTTGCTGTGAGGGGAAAACACGATGCACCACTGCGGCGTCCGAGGCGCCGAGCCCCTCGACTGTTGAGACCAACACGCGGGCTGTCACGCCTACGTCTTCGCCCGACGCCGCTGGCCTGGTGCAGGGCTTTTCGTCGCCCATGGAAATGTCGTGTAGTGCGGCTGCCGCTATCATTGCTGAGATGCAGGGGCACGGGGACATGGGCACTGCAAAGGCACGGCTGGGCTGTCGTGCGCAGCAAGAGTGTCTGGTGAAGAACGCTATGCTGTTCCAGATTTTGGAGAGTGAAGCACGCGGCAACTTTTCGTGAGGCCCTCCCCGCTGTCGCGACAATATTTCCCGACAAATCTGTGAAAAGGGTTTATCTTCGTGGGCTCAGGCATACAAGAGTGGCTGCTCACATGAGGGACGACATGGCTTTTGGAGACGCATCGACTCTGTATTTTTCGCCGTCTACAGCAATGGCTGGCAGTATCAGCGGACGAGCTGCAAACAGTGCTCGGTCTCTTGGCTTACTCGTCCCATTTCCACCGCCGTCCAATCCATCTCACGAAATACACCAGCCCAACCAAGACAGGAACCTCGATCAGCGGCCCAACCGTCGCCGCCAACGCCTGCTCGCTATCCGCCCCAAAGGTTGCAACCGCCACCGCGATGGCTAGCTCGAAGTTGTTGCTGGCAGCCGTGAAACTCTGCGTGCATCCAAGGCGGTAGCCATACCCCAATCTCCTCGTCGCCCATAGCGTCACAAAGAAGATGACGAGGAAATACACCACCAGCGGAGCGGCCACACGCACAACGCTCACAATCTGCCGCACTACATGCTTTCCCTGCGCAGCAAACAACACAATAATCGTGTACAGCAGCCCGATCAAGGACCATGGCGACAGGAACTTCATAAAGATGTCGTTGTACCACTTCTCGCCGGCTAGATGCCGCAAGCCAAGGCGGGTGATGATTGCCGCGCCGAGAGGGATGCCCAGAAACACGCCCACGCTGGTTGCGACGACGGAGTATTGTACTGCCACGTCGTCACTGGCTGGGCGTCCAATGACGCGGATAAAGAATACAGCCATGGGGGCGAACAGGACCATTTGCAGCATGGAATTGATGGCGACCAAGATGGCGCAGTACTCGGCGTCGCCGCCCGCAAGGCCATTCCATATAAGCACCATGGCAATACAGCGGCCAAGACCGACGAGGATGAGGCCATTGCGGAGATTTGGTTCATCAGGAAGAAAAGCCCATGCCAAGCCGAGCTTGCATTCCTTCATTGTTAGCCCGATTCCACCTACCGATGAGTGTACTGGGGGAGGGGAGGAACCATGTACCATGAAGAACGGTGCAACGAGCCAGTTGAACACGATACTGAAGAGGACCTGCGTCCACAGGGCCTTTTGCCCCAGAATCTGGTGCAGCGTTTCGTACCGCACATTGCACAGGATGGGATACATCATGACCAACAACCCGATTGCTAAAGCTTAGTGTCAGAAGCGTACGGTACAACATGTAGTCATCTTTGTCCGACGTACCAATTGGTATCGACACACCAACCCAGTGTCCCTGCTGGAGAACCCTCTCAGTACTGGGCACAAAGTTCCCCAGAAGTATGCCGATGAGCATGGCGAGAAAGATCCATATCGCGAGGAACCTGTCCAGCCAGCCGAGGGACTTGAAGGCCGATACCTTTTGCGCGCATGCCGGGGATTGTTTTTCCGTGTCGCGTTGCTTGGTGTCGTTTGGCGTGGGCTCAGCCATTGCTTCCTTTTGGCGAAAATTAGGTCTTGTAGGAAGAGTAGTTTATGGTTATGAGAAAATGGAAAAGTAGGAAATGAAGAAGACGTCGTGGCTGTTTATATTTAGTTTGGCGTATATCGTATATGAAATTGTATTTTTTTTTTTTAACCGTGCGATGCTGGTAACAGTCGACTGGTTGGTAGTCGGTCATGGCTACGGGCGTTTTTTTTTTAGACGTGGGCCAATGACAGTGAGCTTGTGACAGACAAGTCTGGCCAATCAGAGGTGGGGAGTGAGTCTGCGGTGTTTGGGATGACATGGCGCTCGGCGACGGTAGGGTTGCGATTTATAGGAAATATCGGCAGGGAGCTGGAGAATGGGAGGACGGGGTGGGAATTTTACATTGATGGACGGTTCATGTGCATGTGGTGTCTGGAAGCTGGTGCTGGCGAGGAGTGGTGGGCGCAGGTAATCCTGGACACTTGGCTCTTGGAGCGTAGTTTGATATTTGACATATTATAATTTGATTGCGAAGAGGAGTAGATTCTGATCTTGATTTACTTGTACAGGGAGGTTTGACTGCTCCTGTCGGGGAGGCACTGCATGTGTCGTGCTGGGCTTGCTGAGGCTGTGAGATGACGGGCAGCGGATGGATCCCCGGGGGGGGTTCTTTTAAGTTTGTGCCGCATTGGGCATTTTGGGATATGCAGGGTGTGACTTGGAGACGGGGGGGGGGGGGAGGGGATTGCCGTCCCGCATGGGCTTCCCGTGGCAAGAACGGCACTTGCGCTTCGTCTTGGCCGCGGGGGCCAGCGGTATTCAACTAAGGGACCTGTATACCGCGTCGCGGCGCAATATACACCGCTGTGTTAGTGTGTGTGTACGCGCGATATTGCCGCGACCTTTGAGGTTGCATGACGTGTCGTGGGATGAAATAAGAACTCGACATGTTTGGCAAAAGAATACGGGGATGGGATTGAAAAAGTATCCATGTCACGGTTCAACTAGACCAGGTTAAAGGGAAATGCCACGCTTCCACAAGTTCCTGTCACGATTAAACCTTGTATACCTCTTAGTGGTGGTATGCCCTGTATTTTCACCCGTTGGCAATCTCCTTTGGTGTGAATGGTGTTTCTTCTTTTGGCAGGGCGAGTCATCCTACTTATACCGTGGACATCAACCCCCCCCTGCAGGGACGCTCAGGAACTAGAAGTGCCGGCTTGCGGGTTTATTTTCACAAGGGCCAACAAGGACAGGAACCCGTTTCAAACAGTGTGCAGCTTCGTGTCTCCGAGCTGGCACGCGGAGGGGAACTGGAGCCGGGAGGAGCCATCTGATAAGCCTGGATATCAACTACAGGCTATAAAGGACTGCCACGAAGGAACTCGAACAATTGCCATTTCAAAGAGAGATGCGCAAAGAGAGATGGGAACCTCGGCATGTCCCTCCATGATTGGCTCTCCTACCCGCCCCTCTGGCGGTGATGTGTCATATCGACATGCTGCCCGTTGAGAGGTGTGGTGTGCGAGCATTGGCCAGCGTTTGATTTCTTGGCTGGGCACAAGACGCAGATGACATGCTGTGTTTGTGCTCCCTGGAAGAAATGCCCGCCCCCAATTAACATGATTGTCGTACGCGGAGGAGGGACAGAGGGATCCTTTTTTGCAGTTGCACCAAACCTTCTTGGCAAGGTCAGTAGCACGACGGCCTAGGTAGGTCAGTAGTCACGACACCATTCCACGGGTGGCGTTTGAACAACCGTGATGTAAAGTTTCAGCTCCTCGCTTGTGTAAGTCGGGAAAGGACAAAGCTTGTAAAGTCGCGAAACTTGAGTAGTTCCCAGGCTGTGTAAGTTGTTGCTAGCGAAACCTTGGTAGCCGCTAGCTCTATAACGCACTTTTCAAGCTGGGAAGAGGGAGCACGGGCATTTTCATCGCTGGTTGAAGCAACAAAGCCCGCTTGGATCGCTGGGAGCAGGAGGGAAAAGCGCCACAGAGCTGGAAAAAAGTCGTTTGTGCCATCCCTTTGAATGTGTTGAGGTGCCGCCTTTATATCTACTCCAGAATACCCTTGTCGAGTATTTTTACCTGTACTAGGCCTAACAAGCCTAATAATACTGCTAAGAGGTATGTACCAGGCACGATTAAGAGTACTTTTATTATTATAATAAATACGTAAGCATATATGTACTTACTTAACACTTAATTCTCATTGGATATCATCCCAGTAAGGAACCTCGCTGGCACCTTAACACATTCAAAGGAATCTTGCATCAAGGCTAGGGCAGCCTAAGAACAATGTGGCTCGTACAATGGGCGTTCCAGACCGCCTTCAAGAGGACCAAGGGTTGAAAAAAAAAAAAGACATCTAACCAAGCTAGGTTTCTGGGAAGGGTTGCTTACCCCAGACAAAAGAACAACGGGCTTTTTTTTTTAAGTTGACGGCATCCAATCCCAGTCTTGCGATTGCCGCGTCACACAGCCTCCTGCACCGAGGGTCCCTTCGGCAGTCTCACTTCCGACCAACTTCTAGTTTGGGTAATTGGCAATCAGCCGCCGGGGGTCGATCCCTTTTCTTGGATGAAATGAAGAGAGAATGGCAGGAGTCAGATGGGAAAATGGACTAATACAATGATTGTGTTTACACCGTGCAGGTCGGTTGCCTCATTAGTTAGTTAGTATGGCGAATATCGTCGAGGACGTCTGTTGATCGGACCCAAGTAGGCGACCGACGCACCACTCACACTCACAAAAAGCCCAACACCATGCGCCCCCCCTCGTTGTTTGAGTATAACCTCATCTACTAGCAATCTGTCGTAATACCGGCCCTCTCCTCTATTGTATTCGGATACTGCGGCATCAGCGCTGCAAGCCCAGGTTGTACGTGGACGAGTTGCTCAGTCGGTTTCGGCCGAGGTTGGACTTTCACCTTCCCAACTAGGAAGTAGTCGTCGGTTTGCGCGTGAAGCTTATGTGATGGTGCAACTCGTCCCCAGCATCACAACCCTCTGTGCAAAGCTTGTCCCAGGAACTTTTTTTTTTTTTTTTTCAAACAAACTAGGCGGAAACATGCTTCGTTTCCCAACTTCCTGTATCGTCGAGCTCCCGTGATCGGCAAAAGCGAGCGCCGCCGCACTGGACGAGGAGGCCGCAGTGTACTATCAGAACAAGTATAAATACGCAGGGAAAACCGCCACGAGTTGGGTGTTTTGATTCCTAGCACCACAGATAGACTATAAATTTGTGATACAATCCAAACTCCTTTGGACACCATGCAGACCTTTGGTTCGTTCCTCGTCTCCCTCGTCGTGGCAAGCAGCCTCGCCGCTGCTCTCCCCACGACCTCTTCTTCCACGCCCAACGGGACCTTCTCCGTCACGGCAAAGCACAACGGCAACTTCACACGCAGCGGCCCTGCTGCCCTGGCCAAGGCCTACAGGAAGTTTGGCAAGCCCGTGCCCGCCGACGTGGCCAACGCCCTCGGCCGCCAGAAGGGCAAGAGGACCACTGGCTCGGATCCCAACTCTCCCCAGCAATACGACGTCAGCTACTTGGCCGCGGTGCAAATCGGTACGCCCGCCCAGACTCTGAACCTGGACTTTGACACGGGCTCCAGCGACCTCTGGGTCTTCAGCAGCCTGACCCCCTCCTCCCAGGTCAACGGCCAGACGGTGTACGACCCGAGCAGGAGCTCGACCGCCCAGCCCCTCGGCGGATCTACCTGGAGCATCGCGTACGGCGACGGCAGCAGCTCCAGCGGCGTCGTGTACACCGACGCCGTCACCGTCGGCGGCTTGACCGTCGACGCCCAGGCCGTCGAGGCCGCCGAGCAGGTGTCGTCCCACTTCTCGCAAGACGCGGCCTCGTCGGGCCTTCTCGGGCTGGCCTTTAGCTCCATCAACACGGTCGAGCCCACCAGGCAAAAGACCTTTTTCGACAATGCAAAGCCAGCCCTGGACTCTGCCCTCTTCACCGCCGACTTGAAGCACGGAGCCGGTACGTCCGTCCTCGCCCCATGCTGCACCTGTTTGAGCAAAAAGACTGGCGTGAATCTGCTAACCGCTCGGCTCGCAGACGGCAGATACAACTTTGGCTACATCGACGGCGCCGCCTACACCGGGTCCATTGCGTACACGGCCGTCGACAGCAGCCAGGGCTTCTGGGGCTTCACGTCGACGGGCTACGCCGTGGGCGGCGGCGGCCTGAACACGGCGTCGACGCCGGGTATTGCCGACACGGGCACCACCCTGCTCTTGCTGCCCGGCAGCATCGTCAGCGCCTACTACGCCAGGGTCAGCGGCGCCAGGTACGATGGCCTGGCAGGGCGGCTACACGTTTGCCTGCAGCCAGAGCCTGCCGAGCTTCTCGTTTGGCGTCTCCGGCGCCGCCGTCACCGTCCCCGGGGCCTATCTTAATTACGCGCCTGCTGATGGCGCCGAGAGGACGTGCTTCGGGGGCCTGCAGAGCAGCGAGGGCATCGGGATCAACATCTTTGGCGACATTGCGCTCAAGTCTGCCTTTGTTGTTTTTGACGGGGGGAATAACCGCCTCGGATGGGCTTCCAAGGCGTTGTAGGGGGTATGTGTTGCTGGGGATGTATATACTTGTATATTGTGCACACACACACATACACACACATGTGTATACATGTGTATATCGCCATGTCAGAGGTGGAAGTGTCGTGTTGCAACGTTTGGTTTCTAACTATCAGGAATCTGTTAGTAAAAGTATACAACGCTGGCGTTGAGTACCTGCCTTGCCGCCCATTTTGTTCATGGAGTTTCCCATGTCTACTGGGTCGTCGCCGGTCGTACTGCTTTACTACTACAGACACTTGAATGGCATATATTTCCGATTGCGGGTCCCCAATGCCAATTTTCGTCGTGTAAGCATCACTTCATCTGTGGAGAGTGAGTCGGCGGAGCGGCTGTCGCTCGTGCAGTTGAGTGGTTGTACGCCTCGCCCGGTGGCTGAAATGGAGCGCGGTTGAAAATATCCCGACTCCACGGGCCCGGGGATCGTGATCGATGCGTTCAAACTGACGGTTCCGAATTGCATCCCGGGCCCGAGGACGCAAGTCGGAAGAGGCGCTGAGCCACGCGCGGTGCCGTGGCAGCCCAACGAACCCAAACCGCGCTCGCGCACGGCAATTCCTCGCCATTGTGTAGACCAGCATGGTAACGGTTAGTCGGTGCTAAAGAAAAATTGGCGCTTGGCCTGGCGTTGCTCCGTAGTGACGATGATGACTCTCGAGGCCGCGACGGAGCTGCCCCCTAGATGGCAGGCGTCAAGGAGTCATTGCACCTTCAAAGCGGGAGGCAGGCTAGGCTTCAGCACGCGGGCAATCAGATCACGCGCGGGAGTCGGGTCGTCTACCATGCCGCGGCTCGCAGCAGACACGCCACTCAGCCCACTTGGACTCTCGATCCCAGCCATGGCGAGAACTAGCGTCGCGATGAAACCTCGTTGCAGCCCTTGAGCCAAAATCCGCATTTCGACACCATCATCTATTTCAGGGAAACTGGGCAGTTGTGGTTAGTTTGGCGTCGCCCGAGGCTGGGAACCAACAACTCCTGGGAACCAACTCCTGCGGACCAACTCCTGCGGACCAACTCCTGCGGACCAACTCCTGCGGACCTGACGACCACGTTTTTTCCCCCTCCCGTCCAACCCGCCATTTCATGGAAAGGAGCCATTACAACATGATGCACAAGAGCAAGAGCAGATTTTGCCCGTCCGAGAAAAATCACACTTTCCAAAGGTGAAGCCGTGAGCGCCTCGACCCTCGATCTGGAGGGCCACCGCCAAGCACGCCCATGCCCGCTCAAACCCGGAAGCTCTCCCCCGGATACGCTAGGGTGATCTGATTTTGTGATAACTCGTACTCGGTACATGGCGGACGCTTGAACGCCCTCCTCGGCTGCATGGGAGCGGCGGTCTCGACCTCAAAGCGTTTTCGTCTGTGCGTACATGGGTCTGAATCAACCTCCACGATGCCCAGCATCCGGCTACTCTCTCGCAGACTCGACACAACAACGCCGGGTACAGCGCCCCTGGATTCGATGCCGCGAACGCACAGGACGGTGGCTTGACTGATTGGGTATCGGCTGCCGACCCACCGGCGAACTCAGAGATCAACACAGACTACGCGATGAAGAAACGGTCGTCTAGTCCTCTCTAGCCTAGTATCCCGGTCCTGTTCTTCGTCCTTACTTCCAGGAGCCTGCAGCATATCATATGAACCCTGCTCGTCCTCGCCAGCTTTACAGTCTCTGTTCCCGCAACCCTTCCCGTCGACGGATGAGCCCGGTTGAACGTCTCAGTCGTTCAAGGCTTCAAGCTTCAACAAGGAACCGCAAACTAACTGATTCGATTATACACTGGAAAGGGGAAAAGAAAAAGAGACAAAGGGCGGTCATGCCGTTGCGAGTTTAAGCTTGCCAGTCTCGTCTCATACGGGCAAAGTTCCCTCCCCGGGTCTACTCCTTGGATCGAAATCGAGCAGCGCCAGCTATTTCACGCGGTCATGTCCACGGATAATCAAGAACCCGCAGGCGGCGATGTCGACCGCGGCCCTCAAGCCTTGATCCTGCTCTGGGTCACGGCCAGTATTGCCATTGTCATCGTTGCCCTTCGGCTGCTGGGAAGACGGATGCGGAAATCGATAGGATGGGACGACTGGACGATGCTCTTCACTCTTGTAAGTTGCCGGCGTCTCCCCCCCCCTTTTTCCCCCCTATCGACGAGAACAATTTGCCAACAGCCGCTCGTAGGTGCTATACGTCGCATATGCAGGCACCCTCACCAGGTTGATTGGCATCGGCGGCATGCGGCACCTGTCATATCTCTCGCCGGAGCAGAGGGTGCAGGCCGGGAAATGGAGCTGGGTGTCGCAACCCTTTGTCGTCATGGGATTTGCCACGGGCAAGATCTCGGTCGGTCTCCTGCTGCTACGGGTCGTCTGGGAGACGGCACACTGGCGCAAGCGCATCGTCATCTTCGCCATCACCTCGGCACTCGTCATCACCGTCATCAACATCGTCCTCACCTTTGTCCAGTGCTCTCCCGTCGAGGCCCTCTGGAATCCGGCCCTGGTGGCGCAGGCAAAGGCAAAGTGCTGGCCGCCCTCTGTCCAGACCGACTTTGCCATCTTCCTCTCCAGTACGTCGAGACGATTGTACCTTGCCCAGACGCCCCTATTTGCAAAAAGCAGCTAACCCACCTTTTCCTTCCAGGCTGGAATATCCTCACCGACGTCTTCTTGGCCGTGCTGCCGGTGACCTTCATGTACAACCTAAAGCTGTCCTGGAGGAAGAAAATCGGCTTATGCGCGCTCCTGGGGCTGTCCTTTACCGCTGCCATCTTTGCGACGGTCAAGACCAAATACCTGACGTCCCTGGGCGGACGATCTGACATTACATGTATGTTCTTCTTCTTCTCCCCCCTCCGCCCTCGCCTTCTCGACCCCCTAGGTGCCCGTGATTATTTCCTGCCAACACACAAAACAAAACAGGGGACACATTCAACCTCTACGTCTGGTCCGCGTCTGAGCTGTTTGTCATCATTGTCTGCGGCAGCGTGCCCCCCATCAAGCCCGTCTACGACTACATTGTCGGCAACCCGCCAAACAGCAGTGCATATGCAAACTACGGCAGCGGCAGTTACCCGCACAACTCGGGCAACTCGAGAGCCTCCAGGAACAGTCGTCGGTCCGATCCTTTCAAGAGCCGAGAAGATGAGCTCGAGCTCTATCCCCCCGACACCGGCAGCAAGGCGCCCTCGCCATATCCTAGCTCACACGACGTGGGCCGGTCCTAGGGTCATATCCTAATGAAGACCCACGAGGGGGGACATTTGAGTCATCTGAGACCAGTTCAGAGCTTTGTTACATTTGTTAGTCTCCTGTTTTCTGGTATATGGGGAACGGGCGGCAAAGTCGGTTTTTTTTTTTTTTTTTTCGCACAGCGTTAATGGGGAAACAATCGCGCATAATTTCTTTACTTTAACGTTTCGTCTCTGTTTTAACGGTCATGCAAGTATACGTGGTTTGACGTGGCGGGAATACCCAATTTTATGCGAGTGCTGCAGATCTGGTGTCGGGAAACTTGTTTTAGGGGGTGGGACTACATAACATCGAGTTTTGAAATATGGAACTGTACATGATGAAGGGGACATTTGCGGAGTGACTTGCACGGAATCCTTGCCGATCGTGCATTGGGGGTGATCCCGATTCAACATGCGGTGCCGTTTGAACCACGGGGACGATGGCGGCGTTGGGTTGCGGAGGAGACGCCCTTTATGCACAGCTCAGATGGTTTCAAGCCGTCTCTGAGAGCACCTTGTAGACTCGGTATTTCTGCCACTAGTGTCCTCCACGCGGGTGCGTTTGACATACAAACGCGGCCTCTGGCGTTTCATCCGTCGTGGTTGGGGCCTTGGGTGCCGTTGCCATTACCGACATCGCGGCCAGCAAGAGTCGCCACGCCGACAAAACCAAACATCTTTAGCATCACTCTGCCTGCGGACGTACACACAGACTTTTGCGGGAGCAGGTCTGAGCTGCCTCTCGCATAGGTCCCAAGGGACGTCGCAAAACAGCCTCTACTGGGGCCCAGGCTCCATGAGACCAAGAAGACAGGGAAATCCCTGTACGGTTGACGATGTGCCGCGTGGTTCTCTGCCGGCCCTGGTGGGCGGCAGCGTGGTGCTAGGATGCCAAGTGTTTCAAGGCTTCAGACGAAGGAAGCTGTCCTCGTCTGTGACACGCAGGACCCCGCAGTCTTGTGTCGTTTGGAAGCATGTAGAATGGCATCATGTCTGTATCATGTGACTTTTATTTCGAGGAGGCGGTTTCGTCTTGATGCATCTGATCCCCTCCTTCGGCAACGGTGGTGGCTGTTTTAAACCCACTCCGAGGTGACGGCGCTTCCGGTGACAAATACAACGGGGAGAACAGATGTCGTGTCATGGTCTAATTCCACCAATACATGTGGAGGTGAAGGGCCAGGCCTGTAGACCTGGATTGCGGCTCCAGCCAAGGCGTACATTGACCACTCGGTTCAGTGGAAGAATTCATCTGTGTGGTTCCATCCGAAAGGCTTGCTTATTCACAGCATTAAAGCTGGTGTATTGATCCAAGTTCAAGGGCTTAAAGTGTCACACGGTTACACAAGGGCTGCAATCGTGGGACCTAGGGCAGAAGACCCTCACCGACTTCTTGTATTTATAGAGCTCTTTGGTCAACTAGACCTTGGGAAAAACCAAGGACCTTTGATACCAAAGATTGTTCTCAGATGAACTGAGCTATTGCTCTAAGCCCTTACTGAGCCCTTGTCACGTAAAGGCTTGAACAAATTCATCAGTGGCTCGGCATTATTCATAGTGAGTGGCTCTGGCGCTGATCTTATCTGGTCTAGAGGCGAAAATTAAGTCAACTAGGGGGCTCTTAGCAACTTGGTTCGTTATGAAGTGGCTGGGCGGCTAAGATTTGGCACTTGGCCTAGCTACTAGATTTGGGGAAACTACAGAGTTGCCAATCTACAAATCCAAACTCCCCAGCGACTATTTTTAACTTTATACGGGATGGCTCTCTTTTAGTTCCCGGCCACAAGTTGCCTTTGAATGGCTTGTATTGATTACGGCTCAAGTAGCTCGTTCACTTTGAGGCTCGTCACCACTGCGTCACAGTTGGTCTCGGACAAATTCGGCAAACAGAGCGTATCTGCATTAAACTCTGTAGACGTCATGCCGAGATGTAGTTTTATTCCGCCACGCTCAACGAAGATGGTAGACTGGATCCTTTTCAAGCACATGTATTTTAAATTCCCCAAATAGCCCGAGTATTTAAAGGCCCCAAGTGTATTTGCGTAAAAGCTGATGTTGCCGCTCATCATCCCTGACTGCTTCGACCGACGATACCACAAATACCTCTCAGGATGCCCTGGAACATGTTACCTCGAGAGCTTAGCAATGAAATCTTGACGCAGGTCGTCGAGACTGCGTGCAGCAGCAATGAGCCCATTGCTAGATACGCAAGCGTCTGCCGAGGTTGGCAGGCCTTTTTCGAATGGTACACATTCTGCTCTCTCGACGTCACGCCAGGTGATCTCGATACCTTCAGATCGGCATTCCAAGCGGTACAACGAAGAAGATACCTTCAGCGCCTCGGCCTGGTACTCGCCCTTCCCCAACACCCGCCGATCCGATTTCATAATAGCCAGGGCGACACAGAAGAGCAAACCGCCCTGCTACTAATGCGGATGATCTGGGACGGCGGCCCTGGTGCCTACTACGTTCCTCCGGGGCTGAAACACCAACACGGGCTGGACAACATGTCCTTTGTTTCCGGCGTCTCCTCTCTCTTTCGCCTCTTGGCGGCCTGGACACGAGACCAAGTCTCGGACAGGGGTGTGGCCCTCGAAATCATCGCAGACTCAAAGAGCTATTGGCAGAGGATGGCGGAAAGATTGCGGCAATACGGCCGACTTTCCGCCATGCATCAGAGACCTGTGCAGAACCTATGGATGGTGAGTGGCACACGGTTCTTGGCCACGTCGGTTTCCTGGCGCGACTGGCAAGGGCCCATCTGCGCAGCCGAAGTAGACTTCAATTTCGAGCTCGGCTTGTATTACGGAGGCGCATGCGGGGGCCAGGGGAGGATTGCCAGGACAAGAGGCCGCGAGGAGTTGTTCCCCATCGTCAGGGTCATCACGGCCGTGTCTATTCGACGCAGGACCGTTCGGCGCTTCCACCCGGAGGCCGTCCGTGCCATTGTCCGGAGCCTCCCCTGTCTTCAAAGGCTCGACTGGCAGCTCCGGCCATTCGTGACCTGCAAGAGCAAACGCCCGTTTGAGCACGACATTGTCAAGGTGCTGCGGGCTCTGCCCTCGTCACTGCGACACGTGCACGTTACCCAGGTGCAAATGTACCTGATCCGGTGCAGACGTCGAGATTACGAATGCGACGGCGTGTTATTCAGATCCATCTGGGCCAGACTCTCTCGGCTCGAGAGCCTCTCTCTCGAGTATCATGGCCGCACGCTCGAATCCTACATGAAGAATAACACCACGCCGTGGCCAAAGCTGGAGAGGCTTGTCTTCGCAGCCAGGGGATCCATAGGGGACCATCCAACCGACGATCTAAACCGTCTGGTCAGAACGCCGCCCGAATGCTGCTACGCATGCCTCGGCTGCGGTTCTTGATGCTGTACGACACCACTGGCCGTGGCGTTGGCTGCTTCACCTGCCGAGTTGCGGATGGCGCCATTGCTCTTGATCTCAAGTGCAGTTGGCACTTTATACCAGACGCAGTCTCGATAGCATCTTGGCAGACCTACGGCGGCAGCACGCGCCGTCCAGAATGTCACCTGGGACGCTGGGATGCCAGGCATTTCTCACATTATACAGTACATAAATCTGATTCGAATCAAAAGTCCAATTCTGTTGAGAGGGGGTTGATGATGATCAATGCAATTCAACGAAGCGGTCTACGAGGCCCGTTGACAAGGGGCTCCCAATTCCGGACAACGATTCTAAAGTATAATGCACAGAGGCAAGGCTTCAGTTCATGGTCCACTGGAATGGCTAGCACTTCAGTTGATGCGGGTAATACGGCTGGCATCTCTCCAGGGAAGAGACATGTACTTTTCTGTCATGGTACCAACTCGAATAAAATCATCACCTGTCAACGGAAGATGGCGGCATAAACGCTTGTAAAAGGGCTGTATCCAATACACAAGCTGCTACACAAGCTGCTTCAACAGAGGCTTGAGGCCTTTGAAGAAAACGGGCTATCCGAGGTCATCGTCAACTATAAAAAAAGGGCCTCAAATCCCTCGACAGACAGCTTCAATCAAGGACTAATTCCAATATTCAATTAGGTCCATGGCTGCTCAATCGTGACATTACCATTCTATATTTAAGATTAGTATCACTTTGGTCAATTTATCATACGTGAATAGAAAGGCCGACCCTTGCTAGGGGTACCAAGGGGGAAGGCAACAATGGCAAGTATTTGACCCAGATCACGTACCAGGATATCGCGTTATGTACACCAAGGATACCGTGCTACCCGTAGGCAGTGTCCCTGATATAAGTTGGCGACATAATACATTGCAACCGTCATCTCATGCATCGGGATGCCAACACTTCGGTTTCCAAAGTCCTCTTTCCTTGGGCACGAGCTACAAAAACCCCGTATCCCACTGGCACGTGGCTTACGAATATAAAACTCGCTATTCTAGAGCTCAGAGTCATTGTGACAATGATTCTCTAGAGTTTTGAACCACACGAATCGCCGTTGGAACTATCATCACTTATAGGCAATGACATCAGCACTCACAGACCGCAGTAGACTTATATCAGACTGGCCACAATTAATTGAGAACTAGAACTATGATCGGTGGTTTAGCTGACTATAAAATCCCGTTTGCCGTGGCTGAGGCCATCGCGAGGTAGCCTTCGCCGGCGGGCCGCGACAAATCACCAGTCTTGCTAGCTTCTGACGCATCGCGATGTGTTCATGGTGTATTACGTGGCATGTTACGGTTCTCTGGCTTGGTCACGGCCAGGCATAGTGTTCTTCACTGGGCCTTGCTTGATGTAGTGCTTGTGCGACTCATTAAATAAGTCAAAAAAATCAAAATTAAAACTCAACATTGGGCTGTCTTGGAACCATGCAGCGGTCCAATATCATGCATAATGCATACCCGTTTGGCGTTCAAGAGCCACGAGAGGCAAGAGCTTTCTCCCGTGCACATAAAGAGCCATGCCAGACCTTATCTGCCAACCCTTTCTCCTGGTAGCCACGAAGCACCTTCAAGGGTAAGTTAGCAGAGCGGCTTGCTTTTACTCGGAGCTGATGTGATATGCGGTATCGCCAATGGTTAAACGAACTGGACCAACAATAATTAATATCACGTACTAACAATACCCTACAAGGCTCGTTGTCGTTACACCGAGAATGGGGAACATCACTTGGAGCAAATCACATTCAAAGGGGGACATGGGTCTCTCGGCCGCGGCGCTGAGGTTTGCCTTCCGCGGCTATTGGACGAGAACCGGCGGCAGGGGGCCGGGCTGAGGCCGAAGTTGGAGACCTAGATGCCGGCCGGCGCCCGGCAGCGACGGGACGAGAGTCGGCATTGGCACCTAGATTGTGCATGGGAGTTGAGCGTGGACTTTCGCTTCCATCACATGACCACCGTCAAAGCAAAACGGTGCGTGCAACAGTCGGTGTTTTGTTCTCTCGTCAATCAGCAGTCATACAACCCACCCAACATTTCGCGAATTTCAGCCCAATACTCGCAAACAGACACAACACGAAATTGCGCACTCGCAAAAAATAAAGGGCGCAAACTTCCCTCCAACGACATGTTGACCCCTGCTGTCCCGGGCTGCCAGCCTCCCACGCACTGTCTAGCCGCGCAAACTCCACAAGATCCAAGGCGTAAGCCACGACAAACGCATCCGGCAACTGCCTACGTCAGCAGCAAAACTACACAGCTACAACAACGGGTTGGCCAAACGAAGAGAAAAATCTCTAAAACGAGACATATACATCAAATCATCCTGCCAGTCACCGCACAGTCTCTGTGATGCCCGTTACCGAGTTCGCCATCATTTGCCTCCGCGGCGGCGGCTTCGACGAGCTCGACTTCCTCGAGGCGCTGATGGAGGTGCAGGAGATCCAGGACAGCTGGACGCGCGTCAACCACCCGTACAGCCTGGAGCCCAACAGCAACCAGAGCAGCATGTACATTGAGCACAGCGACCCGCCGTCGCTCCTCATCACGGCGCCGTGGGACTCGCCCGAGGACCACCTGGAATGGATCCGGTCCACCGACAACCAGGTGTGCAACGCCAATCTGTCGCGCTACATCAAGCCCGGGTGCGGCTCGGCGCTGCTGCAGCATCTGAGCCCGGCCGGCAAGGACGAGCAACTGCGGCGGGCGTTTTTGAACAAGGACAGCTTCAGCGTCGCCAGGATCACCGTCGAGCCCGGGGACAAGAGGGACAAGCTACAGGAGGCGTACGAGAAGGAGGAGAGGGACGTGGGTCTCATGGAGGGGGATCAGAAACTCTGGGCGGGGTGGAGGGTTGAGAAGCTGGACGGGAACGAGGAGCTGGTTGTGTTTTGGACAGATGAGGTGCCCGAGGAGAGGGTGCACAAGTTGATTGCCTTGGGGGACAGGAGTGAACAGAGGCGCTTCAGGCATGTCGTGTAGGGTTTCTGATCCATCTCGTGCTTCCCTCTTTGTGTCTTCACTTCGTCGTTGGCAGTTGGCGCAAAACATGGCACATTGCTACTGTTTGGGGGGGGGGGGCCGTTTCGACATGTAGTTCTTGGTAGTGTGCTTCAAAAATCGTCCTTTTTCAGCTCTATTCGAGTGCCGCGCGTTCTGAGCACATGAAATGCAAAGGTATCCCGAGACGCCCATTCGTGCATGTAGATTCCTTTTTTTTGGCTTAATTCATCACCGTCCGTCCGCTTTCCACCCGGCAGCCCATGTCCTCGCTTTACCGCATCGTCATGCTTAGTTCTTCTTGCCAACCTCGGCAATGCTCAGGTCTGCAAAAAAGCACATTAGTAAAAAGCGCCTCGGGTCAATTTTTGCCGTCGCCAGTTCGCTCGATGGATAGAGAATTGTCCCCAACGAGTTCACGGGGCGATACACGGTTCGAGAAGGGGGCATTTCGGTGCGTACTGGGAGGCAGGCTCTGCTTCAACTTCTCGGCCTTGTCGGTGTCCTTGAGCACCAGGGTGTACAGGTGAGTCTGGCAGCGGACCTTGAACTTGACGTTGTTGGACTTCTTGTTCTTCTTGATCCGCGCGGCTGTGAAATTTAAACCGTTAGAATTCAATTCCCACACAGAGAATAAGAGCCGTCCAATCTCCCGCCATGTCAAGTAATTGTCATGGATGGCGGGCGTGTGCGTTTATCCGCTGGCAAAAAAAACATACAGGAAGCGTCCTTCCGACGGCAGATCTCGATGAACTGCACATATCTGTTAGTCATGCAAAAAAAAAAAATAACCTCACACTGTCAGACACAATTGAAGAATATCAGACGCACCTTCTTGATATCGGCGACCTCACGAGGCATTTTGGCGGTAGTTCGATAGGTCTGTCTGTACAGAGTCTTGACAGGGCACGAGTTGCGGAATCGATGGATTTTGGAGAATTAATTTTGTGCGCTGCTTTCTCACGGTGCCCGCGCACAGACCAGCTGCGACAATGTCTGGTACGTACCGTGAGGCTGGTGGCATGTAGAGTGGGTCCAAATGTGGCGTGTGGCTGTCGCAGGGGACGACTGAGAGTCGGCCGTCGAAGCAATGAAGCTTGGAACTTCTGCGCCACGTAACTTGTTACCTGCCAACCTGGTGTCGTCACCATCTGCGATTTCACGTCAAGTACTCCGTAGACACCTTTCCAAAGTAGCCTGCTGAACATATATTCTCCCTTTGACAAAATCGTAGCCCAAATTCTTCCTTCACAATTTCCCCGACTCGATTTGGTCCTGGCTGGTTGAGAACTCACAAGATCAGTGGTGTCTAGGACCATCTACCCGGTATCAAGATGCCAACACCGCTGGACAATGCAATGAGGTCAAAGGTACGGACTGAAGTAGAGTTTGGAACAAGATGCACAGTTTTGTGTAATTATTGGTTTTGTATTCGCTAACTGGAGTCAGAACATGGTGCTTGGTGAGCTATTTATTTTTACTATTGCCACGGACTACTAACCGTCTACAGCCTTTGGGGGTGCCGTTGTTGCAGCAGCAGTGTGGACAATATGGGGTACCGATATATTTCCCGCAGAACCAGACCCAACAGGTGATCCCGAGACTTGGACACGAGAGGAAATGAGGAGGTGGTTAGCGGCCGTAAGTACCGCGAGTTTAACAGCAATATACAGACTGATACTTTTCTACAGCGGAACCTTTTCCCGGGTGAGAGTGATACAAGGGAGCAGTTGCTTCTACGAATCAAGGCCAACATGAGAGTTGATAGGAAATAAGACGTATGATAATAGGTATCAATGTGTATTACATCAATGTTTAATGCATGAATGAGACTTCCGTGATTAGCTGTTGAATGCGTAAATAAAAGCTTAGTTCATTATATGACTATGAAGTTGTTTATCTTGTTAAACCTATCCAAATGCTCCTGCAAGCACTACATCGGGTACAGCCCAGTGAATGTAACACAAGGGGCCTGGCCGTACCCAAGCCAGAGAACCGTAATCTAGCGAGTCATATACCATGAAATACACGCATCGTAAGATTGGCGATTCAAGATGAAGAAAGACACCAAAAAAAGAGCCAAAAAAAAGCACTGTCTGCTAGTTTGCCTCATCCCCGAGGGTCATTGTGTGATTATACCACGGCGATTCGCATGCAGTAGATGAGGTATCCTACTTCAACTTGTCTCTTTCCAGAGCTGGCGCGGGCATGGGTCCTGGATGCCATTTATGAATGAAATGTCTGCTACCACCTCGAAACGAGTCTCCCTTTCAGGTATTTCTGTTGCATCGGTTCATCAAGCTTCCAGTCCCCCCATTTCTTGTCATACATGAGCGAAGTCAACTCAATCGCTCGTTCTTTGGATACCGCACGCATAGCTTTCATCCGGCATTTCTCGTACTTCACAGAAATATGCTCGTCGAACGGTGGAATTAGCAGCGTCTTGAGCTTGGGAGCCCAGTTTGGATGTTCCAGCAGGGCATCAAAGGAGGCTTGTGAAATAGTGCCTTTAGCGGCGCCGGGGCCGGCAAGTTCTAAATAGTTTAAATTAGGGCAGTTGGAGAGGAAGGCGATGAATATGGCGTCGGACAGGTTTTTGCGGAACCCTTGCAGTCTTACGAAACGCAAGCTGGGACACATACGCGCCAGTCGCACAGTCATGTCGGGGGTGAGTTCATTCGCATTGTGCGCGTCATAGCTGGCATCTTGATAACAGAACGCGAAGTGTGTTGGGCTGCGGCAGATGCCTGGGCCTATGGATATAAGCTGCTCAATGTGTCGACTTGGGGATGGAGACTAACATGAGCCATTTGTCATTGTCATGGATGCGGACCATTGGGCCAGAATTTGGAGAGCTTTCTTACTCAGTCAGGACAAACGAGCTCCCGAAGCTCAGTTTCTTCGTCCGGGCGGACAATTTCGTTTGCCAACTTTTCTCCCACTCCGCATCAGAGTGAAAGTAGACTTCCTTTTCTCCCTTGGAATCGGGCCGAAGTGCCTGGAAGGCGTTGACGACTTTCTTTACGGGAGGGGCGTGTTGGGATCTGCAAGAACTTCAACTGCAGCTGGGGAAGCTCCCATAGAGTTGTCGGGCGGGTTGACGATTGACGTTGACGCGTCCTTCGCGACTCCTCTTGTAAAAAAGGATTTTATGCTGAGTTGCTGTGCATTGTTGTCCAGGAGCGAGTTCTTTTTCGATGTCCGAACAGGCGGCATTGTGGCTCCGGCGCGACGAGGTCTGAAATGAGCAGGATGAATCGAGGTTACGAAGGGAACTCGTGATCATGGCAACATGTCTGATATGCCTCCATGCCGTCAAAATGCAAGACTCCTAAAGAGATTGATGAAGGACCAGTCGCGTCTTTGATGCTCAAGTACGGATACCTATTAGTTAGACGTTGCGGGTGGCCCCATTTTCTGTCACTTTTAGGACAGGCTTTAGAGAAAGAACTGGGTACTTAAGTACTCCGTACCAGACACCTCTGGCGACTGGCGGCGCAGATGTGGCTAACCATTGATTGGATCCATGTCAGGCTTTGGGCTGGTGAAGTCAGTCTGGTGGCACAATGACGGTCGCAAGTCTCGAGTTTGAGCTCCATGTCTGTTCTTAAATCCAGTTGACGTTTCGCACACATCTACTCGTATTCAATTAGCCATTTGCTGCCGAATCACCACTGTCCTTTGGCAATGGTAAATCTCTCCCAGCCGCGGTCAACAGCCTGGACAGACTGAGGACTGAGGACGAGACCAACTGGACTCCTCGCACGTGCCGGCTGATGGAGGAGGCGTTTCGACGACCTGCACCTCAAACTGCTTATGACCATCATCCGGACCCTACACGGAAGGGAATCGCGAATCGCCAAACTGCGCCTGCGCGGTGCGCGCACGACTCCAAAACTCACCATAACTCTCAACCATCTCAACAAGCCGTCACATTCCTGGAGCCCCGAGCCGGGCGCTGATGTTCTTGCGAACCAGGAATCTAGCGCATCCTGTGTCAACATCCAGCCCTCAACCATTCCCGAAATTCCATGACCTAATAGCTACGGCTTGTATGCTGTCAGCAGCTGCGGCAAGCTGATTTGCGTGCGCGATTTGTTTCTGCCCCAACAAACATGGCCTTCCTTGAAGACCCCCGGCTCCGCCAACGCTGGAACCAAATCACCCACGACGCGGAAACCGTCACCGAAAACGCGGCAGCCGGCATATTCACCTTTCAGCAAAACTATATCAACCCGTGCCTCGCATCAATAGCCGACGCTATCGAGCAATGCACAACAGTATGCCTGGGCGACCCCGAAGAGCGGCTCCGACGCCGTCGCGAACGCCAACGGGCCCGCGAGAGCGCCGAATTCAGTTTTGACTTCTACGACGTACTGGTATGAAGAGGAGCAGTCTGGCGGCGGACTCCTGGGCAGCTGGGGCGGCGAGGACTGGGACCGCCTGCTAGCTGGCACAGGAAGCGCCAGAAGACATGGCGGCGAGACGAACGAGCAACCTCGAAGGAAACGCGGCATGAGCTACGGGACGAGAGGCATGAGGAGGAAGGCGAGCCAGAATGATGCCACAATCATTCCGAGCACGCAGCCCATTGGGTTCTTGAGTAAACTGCCCTGGAAAATGGGCGGGACGCTACGATATAAACCTAGCGCAGCGGACCTGCAAGACCACCCTGGCAAGCACGATGCAGGGGAATCTGCACCGCTGTTGGGCGGTGACGACGACTCGGATTACGGGGAGGTGTTGCGCATGCCTAGACAACGGAGCGGCACGACGGGGTCGGGGGGAACGTCGGATTCGTACCGGTCAAGAGGAGATTTGTTCCCCAGCGATGGGGAGGGAGAGGAGGATGCCGTGCCGTTGGACGACGACGTGACATATGACATGGTAAAGAGGGACGACAGGAGCAGTGGCAAGACGAGGAGCAGTAAAGGAAAACGGCCAGCGGGAGAGCTTGCGGCTTCTTCCCGAACCGTTTCAAGGTCAACACTGGGATCTACGGCGTCCAGTGAGTCCCGCGACTACGGAACGACGGCCCCTCCGACGCCAGGCGTTGCTAATATCCCGCCAATGGAGGATTTACAAGCCGAAGAGACGAGGTTGCAGAGGCAAGAGCACGATGAACGGGCGAGGAGGAAGATGGCTGCCTCGCAGCTTGCTGCGGGGAGGGGACTGGGCGTCGATGAAGAGATCCATGATGTCGAGGACGCGAAAACGCTCGAGATGGCGATGAACGAGATTCACGAACCTCAGGATAAGGTGACATCTTTGCAGGATCGTGATAGACAGGAATCATCACCAACACCAACTCCAGTGTCGAGGGACCAACCAAGAGGGAGCGGAGGCGATGATTCGTATGAATCGAGTAGCAGGTCTACATCGGCTTTCCACGCAGCACGACTGCCACGCTTTGGATAACGGGAGTTTGGATGCTGATGCTGATTTCGTCAGACTCTGCAATTTATTCTGCGTCATATGCTTGCGGAGCGCATACTCTTCTGGACAACGCGAATGGGAGGTTCAAGAGGATATGTATGCGACGTGGGAGGAGCTTGGAATTTTGTGACTATTAGCAAGCGTAGCTGTACTAGGCAGTGTTTTTTTTTTTTTAGAATTTGGCCCGTGACTCGTCGGTACGCACGAGATGGCCGCTAAACTCGGCAAGTCATACTATACAAAGACCGACTGCAATGCAACAATGTACATTTATGTGTGGAGCACAACTTGCGCCGTGAACGTTTAGCCGTGAAGCCGTTTGCTGGTGCAGTATAGAGCGAAAGAAATTTGCCTGCTGCCCGTGGTCTCCTCGTGTCGGGGAACGGTGCCAGAATCATAGACGTAAGATACAATGTTTGCAACGCTGGTGGTATTGGCAGATTTTCTGGCTCTACTGGACAACGTTTAATTATTGCCCGCCACTACTCGACTGGCACGGTCTCGCTGTAAGTTGAGTAGTGACCGGCAAGAATACTCACTAGATCAGATACTTGGCCACCACATCCTTACCATAAGATGCTATCGTATGTTGATGTATCCTTGTTCATAGGCAAAGTTCTTCTGTCATGGAAGCTACGTTTATTTAGTCTGAATCTAGAGCAGCACGTGGACATTTGGTGATAGAAGGAAGTTATAAGTCGATATACCGCCTGTTCTTTCGGAGGGCACAATCGTTTCTCGCATAATAATAGGATTGGGTGAGAACAGAAGTGCCACATACCATGGCCACTGTCGACTCCGATGAAGAACCAATGTTTATACGGGCCCGTTATGAACTATTTTGAGGAATAGAAAAACGGGGTGTAATACTGCGTAGTTGAATTAGATATGATTATGGATTGTAAGCACAAGTAAATATGCAGGCAGTGGTTCATCCAGATGCCAAACATGGGTTTAGTACAACAGGAGAGTATCAGGGCATCACTGCTCCACACCTGGTCAGTTTCGAAACCGCCATCAATCAATGGATTCACATTCCGGGTACGTCGAACCCAGGGCATTGGAGTAGCCGTCTCTGGACGTATTCTTAGCTTCTGAGTGAGGGGGTGTTGGCCGACTCGTACGAAATGAGACGGTAGGACGGCCTTGAGGACCGACGAGCCTCGGCTGGGTGTCGGCTCCCCGCATCGGAGGCGACGGTCAGGGCGGTTCCCCCGCGCCTCCGGGGCACGACCCGAGCGACCATGGCCCATTTTGGCCTCTTTCTTGGGGTTGCCGTGGGCCCAATTGGAGCCTGTCTGGTGTGTCGAGGGACAGTGACCCATGTCCGTGGCTTTCCTTCTTTTTTTAGTTCTGGCTCGTGAAGCGCGATGAAGCTCCTCAATCTCTCGTCATATTTATCTTGCCCATGGACTCTGCATTTTTAGATTCGGGTCGTTTGTGTCTTTTCCCCTTCAAATTTGCTACACCCACTCGGTCACGTACCCTTTACAATTAAGCGATTGACGAATTCTTTTTCGGAACAGTAAGTTAGGCGCCCGCCGGAGGGCAGCAGGATGCCCATCTTGAAGGCTTGGTTTCTGACCTGCGCAGTATTACTAGCATAGCCGTTTTTGCTCAGTTTTCTTCCCCCCCGAAGAAACAATACACAATCAATCATGGCGCCGTCCGGTCCCATTACAACACCGCTGACCACGCTGCTGGGGATCCAGCATCCCATCATGCTTGCTGGCATGGCGCACACGGCAGGTGGAGAGCTCGCTGCGGCTGTATCCAATGCAGGAGGTCTCGGCGTCGTCGGCGGCTTCCAGTACACACCGGAGCAGCTACGCGAAATCATTTCTGAGATGAAGGCCCGATTTAAGCAGCCCAATCTCCCCTTTGGCGTTGACTTGGCCTTGCCTCAAGTCGGTGGCAGCGCTCGAAAGACGAACCACGACTACACACATGGTAGACTAAACGAACTTGTGGACCTGATCATTGAGAGTGGTGCCTGTCTCTTCGTCAGCGCCGTCGGTGTTCCTGATAAGGAAGTCATTGACAAGTTTCACAAACACGGCATCTTGGTCATGAACATGGTCGGCCACCCCAAGCACGCCGTCAAGGCCCTTGAGCGTGGCGTCGATATGCTTTGTGCCCAGGGCACCGAGGGAGGCGGCCACACTGGCGATGTCGCCAACTCGGTGCTGATCCCGGCAGTTGTCGATGTTGCTCGTCGCTACAAGCCAGCCATGCTGAAGGGCCAGACGGCCCTGGTCCTTGCCGCAGGCGGCATTCACAACGGACGTGGCCTGGCCAGCTCTCTCATGCAGGGCGCTGTCGGTGTCTGGGTTGGTACCAGATTTGTTGCCTGCACCGAGGCCGCAAGCGCTCAGGAACACAAGGAGGCCGTTGTTGCTTGCGACTTCTCTGAGACTGACCGTACTTTGGTTCTCACGGGCCGGCCGTTGCGAGCTCGACTCAACTCTTACCTGAAGAGCTGGCAGGTTAGAGGTAATGCTGCCCAGGAGCTTTGTGACAAGGGTATTGTCCCCGTCGAGCACGACTTCGAAAACGATCGCGACGACATTGAATTTCCTCACCTCATGGGCCAGGTGGCCGGGGCAATTACCAAGATCCAGCCCGCCAAAGAGATTGTCGACGAAATGGTTGCCGAGGCCGTGGACCAACTCAAGTTGGCCAACGTGTATCTGAGCTCTAAGAGCAAGCTGTAAACTACCTGGAATATATTAATCAAAGGACGAAAAAAAAAGGCATGATGAAAGTTTTCCGACCAGAAAAATGGTGTCATCGTTTTGAGGATATTTTGTCGCGGGAGAATTCTGTCACGGTTCCAATGTTGACAGCCATAGTTGTTAGAAGAGGACTAAGCATGCGCGATGTCGGTTTTCTAGAGGAGCGCTGCGTGTAAAAGTAGGGAGAGACAGTATATGACATTATAATGCGGATTTTATAAAAACGAACAACACCGCCGTCCAGAAAAATGGCACATACTAAAGTTCTCATGCAAAGGTGATGTCTAAATTAGTGCATTGAAGAAGGCCAGCCATCTCGAGCAGATCTGCGCACGGGCCAGGTGCCAGTTATGTACCTCAACGTCCTGATGTGGGGCACAATCATCGGTTGGCTGGGTGCATTTTTTTTTCTTATCCGCCAGGTCCAGCTTTTTTTTTTTTTCGTTATCGCAAATCCCACTCACTTATCGAACATTTTCCCCCAAAGACCCTTCAACATAGCACCGACCGAAGCAGAGCAACGACAGGGTTCTTGAGTAAGAAGAAAACAGACTCGCGAGTAGCTTTTTATTCCCTTGCAAGGTTTCTATATAATGGGTGACGGAATCGCCAAGAAGCGGAAGCGCAATGGCGCTGAAGCTGTTGCCAATGCCACCGCCTTTTCGAAAAAGTCAAAGAAGGTCAAGAACGCACCGCCAAAAATTGAGCCTGAGGAGGACGAGAGTGAAAGCGGAGAGAATGATGATTTGAGCGAGGAGCAGAACGAGCAACAGGACGAGGAGAACTGCGGCGATGCGGAGGAAGGCCCTATCGCTGAGGATGCGGAGGAAGAAGATGCCGACGATACAGTTGGAGATCTTCCCGCCGACGGTGCTCCTATACTGCCCCCGACTGCTGAGTCGGATATGTTTGACCAATTGAAGCTGTCGGAGAAGACGATGAAGGCTATCAACGAAATGGGCTTCACCAAGATGACCGCCATCCAGAGGACTGTATGTGACTTAGATCTCCTTCGGAGCTCCTCGGCTTCGACCACGCTTTGAAGTAGCCAGCTAATGAATCGACAGGCTATCCCACCGCTGCTGGCGGGCAAGGATGTTCTTGGTGCGGCCAAGACCGGTTCGGGTAAAACACTTGCGTTCCTTATTCCCGCGATCGAGATCCTCAGCGCTCTACGATTCAAGCCCAGAAACGGCACAGGCGTCATTGTCGTGTCGCCTACTCGAGAACTAGCCCTTCAGATTTTCGGTGTCGCTCGCGAGCTTATGCAACATCACTCCCAGACATATGGCATTGTTATTGGAGGTGCCAATAGAAAGGCAGAAGCAGAGAAGCTGTCCAAAGGCGTCAACCTGCTGATTGCAACTCCTGGTCGACTCCTTGACCATTTATTGAACACACCGTTTGTGTTCAAGAATCTCAAGTCCCTGGTTATCGACGAAGCAGACCGCATTTTGGAAGTTGGTTTCGAGGACGAGATTCGCCAAATTGTCAAGGTCTTATCTAATGACGACCGGCAGACTATGCTGTTCTCAGCCACACAAACCACCAAAGTCGGTAAGTAGCTCTGACAGCTCGAACGAAGTCAAGACATGTGGAACTCGCACCAGCTAACGTATATTGCAGAGGATCTTGCAAGGATATCACTGCGACCCGGCCCTCTGTATATCAATGTCGACGAAGAGAAGCAGTTCAGCACTGTGGACGGGCTTGAACAAGGCTATGTCCTTTGCGATGCCGACAAGCGATTCATTTTGCTCTTCTCATTCCTGAAAAGAATGAAGGAAAAGAAGAAGAAGGTGATTGTGTTCTTCAGTAGTTGCAACTTTGTCAAGTACTACGCGGAGCTCCTCAACTACATCGATTGTCCGGTGCTAGATCTTCACGGCAAGCAGAAGCAGCAAAAGCGAACAAATACCTTTTTCGAGTTCAGCAATGCCGAGCATGGCATTCTAATTTGCACCGATGTTGCTGCTCGTGGACTCGACGTAAGTGAAAACTGAGTAATGTACAATTGGACCGCGTTGACAGATGCTGATGCCATTTGGTGCAGATCCCTGCCGTAGATTTCATTGTTCAATTCGACCCCCCGGATAATACGCGCGACTACATTCACCGTGTCGGCCGCACAGCTCGTGGTGCCAATACAAAGGGTCGGAGTCTCCTGTTCCTCCAACCCAACGAGGTTGGATTCCTATCACACCTCAAGGCTGCGCGCGTGCCCGTCGTCGAATTTGAATTTCCTACAAAACATATCAAGAACGTGCAATCCTCACTGGAGGGTCTGATCGGAAAGAACTACTACCTGCAACAGAGTGCCAAGGAGGCGTTCAAGTCATACCTGCACGCCTATGCCTCGCACGGCCTGCGATCGGTATACGACGTGCACAAGTTGGACTTGGTGCGTGTGGCCAAGAGTTTTGGATTCGCAACCCCGCCTCGCGTCGACATCAACCTAGGACAGTCAATGAGCAGGAACAGGGTGCAGGGCAGGAGATCATACGGTAGCCAGCCTCGCCAGCCAGTCAGACAAGGCGGCCGTAGATGAATGGGGTGCCTCTGAGTAGGCGACGGAAAATATCGAGTGATGCATGTATAGCTCAGGTATGGCGTTTTTGGCGTGGTGGAATCGCATCGAATGGTTTGTTTGTATTACAATGTTCGTGGCAATACGCTAGACATGCACTTGAAAAGCATTTGGGACACGAGAATGATTCAGGGATCAAACGAATGCTCTGGTGTTGTAGCCAAGTGCGTTGTTGCCAAGTGCGTTGTTGGTCGCCTTGTGACGGCTAACCGCGCTGGCATGTGAGCTTAAACCAGACATGGATCAGACTTGACATGATGACTGAGGCTGAGCCGGCATCTTCGGCGCTAAAACCCCATGGTCAAAAACGTCAATTTGTGCGCTTACCCAGTCCTCAACTTTGCATGTACTACCAACCTGCGTTTCTATCAATTGCATATAACGTGAATACAGCGATAGAAGGTTTTGCTCGTTTTGCTCTTGGCGCCATGAAAACGCCTCTTGTCTAGAAGCCGAAACGCGAAATAAATCCCTGGCGTACAGCTTGTCTTGCCCGGCCCACGCCCAACCTCATTTCCAACCATGGAGGCTCACGACGCGGCCGTCAGGAGCATCGCAGCCCAGGTAAAGACGTTTCACGAAGCGCAAAAGCCCTTCCGCATCTACCATGGCTCAACAAACAGCACGCGCACCTCGCAGCGCCGCGCCGACAACACCATCGACACCAGCCGTCTCAACCACGTCCTCTCCGTGAACAAGACGGCCATGACGGCCCTCGTGGAGCCCAATGTGCCCATGGACGGCCTCGTCGACGCCACGCTGAGGCACGGGCTCATCCCGCCCGTGGTGATGGAGTTTCCGGGCATCACCGTCGGGGGAGGCTTCTCCGGGACGTCGGGCGAGAGCAGCTCGTTCCGCTACGGCGCCTTCGACGCCACGTTTGACTCGATTGAGATTGTGCTGGCGGACGGGCGCGTCGCCCGGGCGTCCCGGACAGAGAAGAGGGACCTGTTCTGGGGCGCGGCGTCGGCCTTTGGCACGCTTGGCGTGGTGACGCTGCTGGAGCTCCGGCTGCGCCCGGCAAAGAGGTACGTGGCCCTGCGGTACGAGCTCTCGCGAGGTGCCGAGGCGTCGGTCCGCCGGATGCGGGAGCAGTGCGACACGCCGGCCAACGACTTTGTCGACGGCATCGCCCTGGACGCCGGCGCGACGCTCATCTGCACGGGGAGGCTGACGGACGAGCTGCCGGCCGGCCGGGAGCCGCGGCGGTTCACGCGGGCGTCGGACCCGTGGTTCTACACCCGCGCCCGCGAGGTGCGCCGGCAGCTCGAGGGCGAGGGCGCGGCCGGGGCGCACGTCGTCGACTACGTCCCGCTGACGGACTACCTGTTCCGCTACGACCGGGGCGGCTTCTGGGTGGGCAAGTACTCGTTTGCGTACTTCTGCGTGCCCTTCAACCGGCTCACGCGGCGGCTGCTGGACGGCTTCATGCGCGCGCGCGTCATGTACCGCGCGGTGCACCGGTCGGGCCTCGCTGACGCCTACATGGTGCAGGACGTCGGGGTGCCGTTTGCGCGCGCGGCCGAGTTCCAGGCCTGGCTCGACGGCGCCCTCGCCATCTACCCGCTCTGGCTGTGCCCGCTGCGCGTGCGGCGCGACGACCGGGACGCCGGCCACGGGCTGCACTCGGGCTTCTGCGACCCGGACGCGCCGGACCTGGTCAACTTTGGCGTGTGGGGGCCGCTGCGGCGCTGCCCGCGGCGGAGGCAGGTCGTCGAGGCGAACCGCGCGCTGGAGACAAAGGTTCGCGAGCTGGCGGGCAAGAAGTGGCTCTACGCGCATGCCTACTACACCGAGGACGAGTTCTGGGCGCACTACGACAGGGCCTCGTACGACGCGCTGAGGGCCAAGTACGCGGCCTCGTATCTGCCGAGCGTCTACGACAAAGTCCGCGTCGACGTCGACGCCGAGGAGGCGGCGAGGCGGAGGAACTGGAGGACCAGGGCGCGCGGCCTGCTGGGGGACATTTGGCCGCTGAGGGGGTTGAAGGGGTTCTGGGCCGCCGCTAGGGGAGGCGACTACCTGATGGAGAGGAAGAAGATGCCGGACACGGACGAGTAGAGTCGAGCTTTTGTTTTGGCATTATGGAAGACGCATTTGATACAGGACGTTTTGAAGCCGGCACCGCCGCGATGACGACGACTATCCGCACACATGACCCTGTTCCAACCTCTTTTTCTTTTTTCTCCAAAAATACAGCCTATACAGCCTTAGACCCGGGCCCCGGAGATTTTCTGGCCAGTTAGTCGTGTCGGAAACTGCCCTGCTCCGTCTTCTGCCGCCCGCTCATCTCCTTCATGGTCTTGGTGGCCTGCTCGGCAACCTGCTGGCCAACCTTCTTGCCGAGCTGCTCCGCGTCTTTGCTGACGGCCGCCAGGTCCTCCAGCTCCGCCTGGCTCGGGTTCCTGGCGTCTGTCTGCCGGGCCTTGTCCACCGACGCCCCGGGCGAGGTGAAGTATGCGTAGGCGGCGACGGCCGCGAGAGCCGCGCCTCCGATGGGCACCCTTTGACATCGCGCGCGTTAGTCAAGCCCCCCCTCCCCCCTCAACTATCCAGTCTTGTACGGGAAGCGTACCAGTTTCTCTTGATGGCCTCGGGACCGCCTGGGTTGGGCGGCGGGGGCTGCTGTCCGCCTGGGCCGCCGAGGTCGCCGTCCTTTGCGGTGATCTTGTGTCGGAGCTGTGTCGCCGTGACCCGTGGCGAGAGGGCCCGCGATGCCGCTGGACGGATGGTGCTGCGCAGCAGGCCGGCGGGAACTCTGGGGAGTGCCATGATGACGTACTTTCTTCTGAATCAGCCGGTATTTATTAAAAGAGGTTCACGTCTTAATGAGCCGTTGTGTTGTGCAAAGGCAAGCCGGGGTTTCTCGACGTTTAAATCGTCTGGCCGCGGCGACCCACAATGGCTGCCCATCTCGATGACCTCAGAGTCGAATGGCCATGATGCGCCTATGACGAGGGGGCCGCCGGCCTGCATGAGCGCCACATGTCGGATCTGATTGATGTTGAAGAGTCGAGACTGTGCGTGGTGCTCCTCGCCCGAAACGGACGCGGCTTGATGGGATGGGGTGAAGTGCTATTTGCATTTGAGCGACACCAGCCTCTACGAGGGATGCGACGAGATTGTGCGCGGGCGCTCCAGTGTAGATGTATTATTCCAAATGCCTCTCTTTCATAGGTAATCGGGATTCTAGTCTCTTACTTGTCCTATTTCTCTTCCCTGCATTTTCCCTTGAGACATCAACCTGGCACCACAGGCCGAGTGCTCCCGTGAGTCCCGTCGCCACTCATGTCAACATTCGTCCTGGCGAACAATGACATTCCAGTTGTCTGTGGAAAACGCCTGCCCCGTCATGTACTTGTCCGCGTAGCCGCGTCCCGTCGAGCACTTCCACACCATCAGCTGCGCGCTGTCGGCGACATCGTCCCAGCTGCCGAGCGCCTGCGCGAAAGGAGCCTAACCGTTTCCCACGGAAGTCAGCCGACGTTGGCCCTCCGAGTATGCGCGGCCGGGAGGAGGCCCGAGGACTGCCAGAAAACTCACATTGTTGCACCACCATATGGCCGCCTGGTATGAACAGCTGACTCGTCCGCAGGTTTCCGGCCCGGGCCCGTTTCTCGGGACGCCAGCCAGGCCCCTGAGATATTCGATTCCCTCCTCTATCCTGCGGACCTTGCACGGGTGCCAGCCGAGAGCGCCCGTGCCGCAAATGACTTGGCTCCAGTTGAAAAGCGGCGAGCGCTTCGCCGCGCCGGAGACGGCCCTGGGCTTCCACTCGGGGTTCATGGCCCTGGCTGCGTCGTGAACCCGTTCCACCGTGCCGGTGAGGTTCTCAAAGTGGCCCGGGAAGACTTCCACCTCCCACGTGAGGTCGACTGCGTCGTAGCCCGGGATGGGTGCTTCCGCGAGTCCTGCCGTGGCCTTGGCTCATCAACGTCAGCACAAGTTGTGACGGAGGAGTGGCGCGCGGGTTTACCTGGAGGGGGAGCGACAAGGCGAGAAGAAGACTGCTGAAAATGACCATTTTGACCGACTGCATCAGCAAATGTTGCTTGGTGTCTGGCAGGATTGAGCTCCCGCCAACACCGGCCCCGGGGGAGCGTCGCGGCCAGTCTTATGTGCGTCTGGCTGGTGGGATCCTTTTGCGGCCGTGTTTGCGCGGATGTCAACTCATGTAGCAAACTCAATCGTCGTTTTTACCATCCGATGGTTTGTACTTTTGGCACCGGCCACGTACGGCCCCATGATGGGCCTGGTATTTTCCCGAGGCCACGACGCGGCCCAAGGTCGCCATCGCTGAAACTGGCAAAGCCGAGGGCCCGGAATCATTCATGGCGGGGTTTAAGATTCGGCGCGAATACGCTTTTGCGTATTGTTAGCTCGGTGGCGAGGGCCGGACCAGAGAAACGTGTTTGCCATGAATGGATGAGAGAAGAGCAGCGTTTGCAAAGATTGTGGCCTCGCGGGGAATGGACGCATGCGGCCGCACTGCCATCTGGTTCCATGACGAGATTCTATAAAATCTCTGTTTTTCCTCATTTAGGGTTCAGTCCTAGAGTGTCGTTTGTGTCCCATGAAGGATCCAGGAGCAGAGTCCGCGCTGCTGCCAACCTCCTAGGAAGCGACAACGCGGCGGGCCTATTATTAGACTTTGACCCGGCACTACAGCCCGTGCAGTGTTGGCGTTTCTCCAGTGTCCTCTCAGGCACGATCTTGAGGATGGCAAGCTGGGCGGCCCGATTGGTCGGCATCTAAAGATGTTGTAGGTGGTGCTTGTCGGGCACTGTTTTGGCAGCGTCGTTGGCACCGCCTTGGTCAAGCAGCCTCGTGCACGGAAACATTGAATTGGCAGGTGAATCTTTTTTATAAGCTCAATGCATATCATTGGCAAATAATGCCCGCCAAGTTGGTACTACAAGCACGTGTCAACCGTGTCTTATACGACGGACCCTTGGCCCAGGAGGCCAACTAGGGTCATGGCTGACATTGTGCCCACGGCTATCAAAGTCGAGTTATGATTTTGCGAGAAAATGGCCAACAGTAATGAGCTTCCGGAGCCCCATCCAGCCCATCGACCTTCTGGCGGCCCGGAGGTTCGGCAAGAGACGCAACATGGCGTGTGTGTGCGCATGTCATCCACAGGTTGAAGCGTTGATGCTTGGTAGTTTGTCAGTCAGCTTGCCGACCACGACTCCTGAGCCACCTCAAGCACGTAATATCTCAAGATGCTGCCCTCGTGGTGAGCGTGGTCGTTCGTTATTTTCCGCTTACGTTATGAGGCGCAATAATAAGGAGTAACTCCCGCTTGGCTGGTGTTGGATGTTGGCATGCCCTCTTTAGAATATTTACCGACGGTTGTACCGTGCTTCGGCCTGTGCCGTGTTCGATGTTCCAGACTCCCGGCAGGAGTGTGTAACAGGCGGTATTGGGCGATGCTACACAACGACGGCAATATACGAGTTGCGAGTTTTCGTCATCATTTGCGCTGGCATTTGATGCAGACGCAGCGCCTACAATCCGTCCCCTCGACAAGGATCCACGGGTACGTTGTCACACGGTTAGGCCTCAACAGAGGCGTTGGGCAAATAAGGTCTCACAAAGGAGGCATCACAAGACCTCAAGCATAGATTGGGGACCTCAGGCCAGCCTTGTCTTGGGCCTCCAGCGCTCACCGACTTCTCGCATATATAGACCTTCTTGGTCCCTCAAGGCCTGGAGGGAAACCAAGGACTCTTGATAGCTCAAAGCAGGTTATCAGTCTGAGTCGAATCCCAAGTTCCAAGCCCTCATACGCTGAGCCCTTGTCACATACGTATATTCCCCAAGTTACCACCTGGTCTGGTCAATTGCTCAACTTTCTCTACTCTTTACCCAAGTCGTCTATTAAAAAGAGGCCACCAATCCACCAATCTCCCACGACCCCTTGGCCTCCCATACGAAAATATGGCGGGCAACAATACATACGTACGCATCACCGGCAACGTGGCCGAAATCAACTTCGGCGATGAATGGGGCTCTCAGAATCTCAAAGTCAAGGCGAATTTCAGATCCGTCCAGTATGTGCGTATAAAAGTCGACAATGAAGAGTTTGAGGCTAGTGGCAGCGGAGAGGGCAACACCATCATTTTCGATCGCAAGTTGGGCACGCCTTGCAAGAAAATTTCGGCCACGTTTGAGTACCAGACTGAGAACGGGGGCAAACTCCAGTCTAAACTGAGGTCTGGAGGTCCTTACGACATAGGCAGGTACAAAACCCTCATTGTCGTTGCCGAGAACGGGGATGACGCCGACTATAACGACGTGATTTTTGAAATTTCAGGGTATTCGAAGCAATAATAGAGGGCCTCGTTCAGCCTGTCATCGTCAAATTAAGCTAGTCTCTTGAAGAAACATGGTGCTTGAATACAAGTGGTCGTCTGTTTTGACAAACATCTCTGTGGCCATTGGCGGGACAAAGATGCCATGCATTGTTTTGGTCAAGTTTCACCTTCGGCCAGATGACTGTTTTCAGGCCGCATGACTCGTACATTGCTTCATCATGCCTGGTCTGGGATATCGTGATTCAATGTTCCATTATGTGTCTGCCTGGGGCTGCCGTGTTCGCCGTCAGACAGCACCATGTTCCATCATGTTGCGGTATGTGGCCGTCGAGCCGACATATGTCCCGATTAGGAAAGTCGCTCCTTGACTGATTCGTTCGGGTGTAATGCTTTCATCAATTGTCATTCTTCACACAAAGGCTTGGCTTGTATATAAGACGACGGATCAGACCCTTTAGAGGTAGTCCCTCTAAAGGTGAAGCCAACGCAAGCATCATGTAAATCGTTACAAGAATTCATGCTTCCTCTATAAGTCCTTTAGTTTATCCTTGCAGTTCTCAATCTGGAACACTTCAGGATAGCGGTTTTGTGTTTTTTCCTCCATTCGTCTGTACATGGCGCCAATGCTATTATTCTCGGCACATTGTGATTCTGTCCTCTCGTTGAGCCGTTTACACTCTTGTTCATATAGCCGCCAGGCAGTCCCTGGCTCACAGTATCGATAGTTTGACGGATGAACATGGTTGTGTAGGATGTGAGAGAGTGACGCCGAGGTCGGATAAAGGGGGGCGCAATGGCTTCCTAGGTCCTGCCAAGTCCTCAGCAAAAGACGATGCACCCCATTTCCCTTGGTGACCAGTTTTGATCCTTCTCCTGGCGTCTCCGAGAGTGCAGGCCCCGAAGGTGTGTTTGTTGGGGGATGCAATGGCCATCTGCACAGCCTTGCACAAGGCATATTCGTGCCGCTGAGGCGACCCTGAAGGAAGGCCCTGAAGACTTCGCCGATGCCTGAGAAGCTTCCTTCTCAAAGGCCTCGAACTTGCTTTCGTTGTATCGCTGGCGCGGGCAGATTTGCATGTCCCAATATGGCGCAAGTTCCGTCTCCTTGGCTGGACGGTAGAGCCAGGATCTAAGATAAGTTGGCCACGATGCCCATCACAACGTTGAGTGGCATTCGGCAAATGCGAGCTGCAGGGCTGGTCTCCAGGCGTGATCCCCGGTGCTTATCATGCACGAGGCGTTTCAATTTTCCGAAGAGATTTGTGGTGGGGGGCCTCGCTTCTTTTCGTTCTGCGATCCGGGAACTCGGTGAACAGGCTGGATGGCAGCGGGCGACGGAGCGGAGGACAGAGAGGAGGTCTTGTATTGCTGAACATGTCGCTTTCGCGCCTTTGGATGAAGACGGACATTGCTAGGAACCCGCCGACCGCAAGACTTAAGTTTGCATGTCTATTTGGCATCCTGCAAATCACTGCAAGTGGCTTGAAACCGAGACGTGTGGCATATCTTAGCGAGGACTTACCAGAACTAAGCTTTACTATGTTGTCCTGTGGCACGGGTTGAGTTTGTTAGCATAGACTGATGAGAAAGTCGTCTCCCCGTTTCGTTGAGTTTTGCTATTGGGGTAGCACCGTGCAAGTGTAAGAAAATGGCGGCGGCTTCGCGAGCACCATGCAGCTGACGGACTTTCATGGCTCAAGCTAGTTTCGTCAGGAGAGGCAACGTGTATTTGATTGAGCCTTCCACACATTTAGCACCTCACCAAACAGAATCACGCAATTCGCACATTCCAAAGTGTAGCTGTGCCATCTCCCTTTGCAGCTCAAGTCGGATTATTATTTGGGTATCTTTGCGGCAATTACATGAGACTCTATATGTATGTATATGCTAGCTGTACATGACCACACAATAACAAAAAAAATAAGATTAAAATAAAACCAGCTAAAAGAGTTCCGCGCCTCATTATTAACACTGACCCAAAAACCTGCCTAGCCATTTACACTTCGCGGGCGCGGGCTGCACCATGATGGACTGTAGTCTGCAGTAGAGAAAAAAAAAAAATCTTGTTAGCAAGCAATGGAAGCTGCAAGAATATCGGCAAAGACATGGAACGTACACAAAGGTCTCAAACGGCACACCCCGCATCGTTGTTCTGGCGCCGTCCTTATCCACATTCCAGAGCTGAGGCTCGAAACTGACAGACGCCCAACCCCGGAGCAGCTCGCGCCAGTAGCACACCTGCGATGCCGGGGTCAAGTATCGGTCCCTGAATGTGTCGGCGCCGTTTTGGGCAATCTTCTTGGCTCTCTCCGGATGGGCGAGGAGCTCCGTGACCTTGGCTTCCAGGTCGGAAAAGTCCTCGGCCACCTCGACAAAGTTCTGCTTGGGGCCATCAGCCACCAGCAGTGCGTGGTGCGGCTCGATCCACATCCGCTTGTGCATTATGACGACCGAGTTGCAGTTCTGGAGATACTTGCCCCTGCCCGAGTAGCTATGTCCTGTCGTCGTTGGTTAGCGATGCGTCCGCAACATCCGCCGGCCGCCACATGGAGCACCTACCTTCCGTATGGATGACAAACTGGTATTTACAATGCTCCGACATTGACAAGGCCTTGGCCTGGTCCTCTGAAATCAGGTCACTTATGCCTGCCCACACAATCGCTCGCACGTCGGCCCATTCCTTATCCTTGGTCACCTTGATCAGCTCCTCGCGGTGGCCGTTGGTGGCCACAGCTCCTCTCCAGACGGCCTTCTTGGTCTTTTGTTCAAACTTGACCTCGGCCTCGGCAATCTTTCGCCGCACCTCGTCGTAACCCCCAACAAGGTCCAATGGCCAGCTCCAGTAACCAAAATCTCCCATGAGCCATATCTCCTCGTCTTCGGCCTTGCGTGTCAAGCCCCAAATGGGGTAGTTGTTTTCCTCTGGATCCGGCACGACGTCGGCCACTGAGAAGGCGAACTCGGTGTTGGGTAAGGGCTCAGGGGACGTTATTATGGCTCTGTGGATGGCGTGCAAGATGGCAACTGCCCGCGTGGTGTCGTACTCGTTTTCCAGGATTGTCTCCTGGAGGATGTAGAGCTACGCAAGCATGATTAGAGGGGTGCATGAATGGTGACGGTGTTTGGGAAAGGCAGCACGTACCTGCTGGTCGACAATCATTCCCCGCAGGGCTCCCCTACCGCGCTCGGTTATGTTGAGTTGTTTAGGTGTAATGTTTCCTCTCGCTTTCTGGGCATCGACTCCTCGCTCGATCTCTGCAAACAGGCCCGGGAAGGCCATGTTACACTGCTCGGAATCGAGGGAGTAGCTGTTGGCGTCGCGCACCGGGTTGAATTTCCATCCTTTGTTCTTTTGTGACACAGAGGCGGCACCTCCTTTCTTACCCGACTTGTTGGTCTGGCTTCCGGACTTGTTCCTGTCACGGAAGCTGGGCAATTGCTCCTCGAGAGCGGGCAACACGTCCGGCAGGCGCTCGAGATAGGCTGGTCGAGACAGCAGTGTGGCGATGGAAAGGAGGAAGAGAAAGGCGGCGACAATGACGATACTGGGACCGCAGAACCGTCGCTTGAAAATTGGGAGGGGACCCATTATTGGCGGCTATGGCTGGTCCTCACGTCCTCACGCCCGGGGCTGCTATCGTGAGGCGGATCAATCGAGGATGGCCATCGGGGTCGAGTCGAGAGTCGTGGTGGTGGTGATGGTGGTGGAGGTGAGAGAAGTCAATAGACTCGTGTCTCCCACTCACACGCCCCCTTCCACAGGGCAGTACGTAGCAGTAGGACAGCAGTGGTACAGTACCACACACACTGATAAGGAATACGAAATGCCAAATGCCCTGTAGAGTGACTGAGTCGGTCCGCGTCCAACGAGAACCAAGACCAATGCACACGGCAGCCAAAAGACTCAAATGGTTGAATGACGGCCCCGCCCGCGCTGCCACACTGCAACGCAACCAGACCCGTTGGCCCGTTGAACCCCTGGTCCTGATCAAGAAGGGTTTAGCGCCCAAGACGTTATCCGCCACACTTCATTTCGACAGCTTGAAAAATTTCATTCTGCTGGCAGACCTTTATTCTTGACGGCCCACTCCGCTCCACTCGCACCGTCGTTCTTTCTGCACATCTGGCCCTTTAATCACGCACGTGCGGCTTGAATAGGGACGTCTTTACTGGCTGATTGAGTTTGAGTACTCGTACTCCGTACGGCAAGACGAACAGATGCCTCTGTACACTGTCCCACGTACAGTATGGGCACTGTACAACAAGCTTAATTGGGTCCAACGTTAGTCACGACTTGCTCTCACTTTCTCAGAAATCCTTGCTGCCACATGCGTGTTTCTAAAAATGGCCATCTAAAACTTTCCGTTTTCTCCGATGCTGCAAAAACAGTGTACTATGTCGGACGTATGTCGGGACAATGTCTGCTGGCCACAGATATCCTTATGGCACCAAGGAGATGAAACTACGCAGTCTAGATAGAGAGTGGGAAAATTTCTAGAATCAAGAAGCCATCGACCATAATAATATGCTGGAAAGTCAATAAGCTTGTCTACATTTGGAAAACTGCAAACTGGAGGCTAGGCGAGGACTTATACGACATGTCAGTAATATACCAATTAACCGTATATTTGCTGAAGACTTCAAGCAATCCATGTCATGCTAAAACCATGACAGCCTTGGCATGGTGCAGTGTCCCGCAAGCAGCCCGATCAACAAGAACGCCATCAGCCTCTAAGCGTCCGTCTTATCTGCATTGGCCTATTTGCATGCAAAAAATGTCAGATACCATCATAATAATCGTGCTCCGCATCGTCGTACGCCACGGGAGGCTGCGCAAGTACCGCCCGGTAAACTCGATGACAAGTTGGCCAAGCTCGGGAGAGCAACTATTTACGTGCCGCATTACTTTGCGTTTGACCGGCAGGAGGCGCTGCCAATGTACCTTGGCAACAACGATGGGTTCCAGATCAATTGATGGTTTTTGAGCTTCCGAGGGGTCTGAGTCCTGACAGCCACGGCTAATAGCCACGAGGGTCACGTTTGCTTTGACTACGAGGGAAATAGGCGTGTTATTTTGGCGGAAATTACGCGGATTTACTTGTATATTAACAACTAAGATTAGAATGTAGCTATATTTTTGCACTAATTATAAGAGCTAAAGAGTATTTGACCCTATTATTATTAAAGAATTTTTAATTTAGCTAAAGAATAAGACATAAAAACGCTAATAAGTATTTACTAAATTACTATAACTATTAAAATATTACATATCTCTTTAAATAAGTTTATACTTAATTATCTTAATATATATTAAAAGATATTAATATATATTAAAAGATATTAATATATATTAAAAGATATTAATATATATTAAAAGATATTAATATATATTAAAAGATATTAATATATATTAAAAGATATTAATATATATTAAAAGATATTAATATATATTAAAAGATATTAATATATTCAGTGATGTTGCCTCGACTATTTCACCGGTCAAAGGGCTATATAACGGAGCTAGCTTCGTTCCCTGGAGACGAATATGACTATTGTAAACTAAAGCTGGAGCATTATATAGACTAAGCACAGAAAGAGTATGTTAGCTATTCGACGTCTCGTGACTAGCAAAAAGAACAGTACTCACGCCACTTTGGTTGACTGTTCCAAGGTCTCAAGCCTCTTTTCGACCGTGTCAAGTCTCTTTTCGACCGCGTCAAGCCTCTTTTCGACCGCGTCAAGTCTCTTTTCGACCGCGTCAAGTCTCTTTTCGACCGCGTCAAGTCTCTTTTCGACCGCGTCAAGCCTCTTATCGACCGCGTCAAATCTCGTCTCCATGGTCTGTCGCAAGGCTCCCAGTTCAATAAGAATCCTATTGAGTATTGCCGCGTTCTGCACCACTTGAATATTGGGGCATAACTGCACCTCGCGGGCCAATGCATCGGCAGCGCGGGCAAAATTAGGTTGCTCCGACGTATTGTCCATCCTAGATAGTGGTGAAGTGCAGAAAAGTGACTAGTGTGTTGTCCCACACGAACGTGTAGCGCAGCCCCAGTACGGAGTAAATAAACAAGTAATCACCTGACAAGGATCTGTGTGCTGCGACGGAGGGTAGGCGGCACTTGGTTGTTCAATCCTCGTTGTTCGAGCCACTTCCCGGAGAAGAAAATTTCCAAAGTGGAAAAAAATAAATGCAGCAGCAAGTTCACTTTTTGATCACCCAACACGTCGACATTCTACTTAAGAACAACGGCCAATTACTCCTTCCTACGTTACAAGACCCACTAGAGGTGTCCTGCCCAATAAGGGTCTGATAGCTCTTATCACGTGTGACCAGTCACGTGTAAATAAGCGCATTCAACGTCGACAACGCATACAAGTTGACATGTTAAACCCTGCCTCGGCCTAGAAGCCTGTACCTAGACGAGTTGTTGAGGTGACGCACATTGTGCCTTGCGGCGTGCCAGCAGCAAGGGGTTTCAATAGGGAGCACCGCAATCTGAGTTCGTCACGCTCAGCCGTGGATTCATCGCTCCAATTCCAAATCCGGATGCAGTAGCCGTGTTACCTCGCCATTTCTTGCTCTTCATCGAAGCCGGCCCGGGAGAACATATATATTCCGCTTCTACCCTGGACATTCGAAGCTATACATACATGACGACGATTTGTCCAACGTGTCGAACTGGAAAACGCTTAGACGCGCAACCCTTGTAGTCATACAAGACGTCATGTCAGGCCTTCACATGCACCGCGCTAAATGGCAGATATATGTGACGGGGTTTTCGCCCAACAGACAAACTTATAAATCTCCCTCCACTGTGAAGCAACAATAACTCAACTCAAAGCAAGCTAGTGTTCTACCATTCGATATTTTCCCACTCCTGTTAAATCATTCATGTCATAAAAACAGACACGGTGAGTATGGAAAGAAATACAAAGGACTCAATCAAGCCCACTTGGCGGCAGAAAGATCACCCAGAGTGGACTATTCATCACTGGGTTTACGACATCTTCGACATTCACCCAGTCGAACTTGACAAGGCCGTGCCCGTGCACCCAAAGACAGACAAGGTGTCATATCTAAACGACTGGTATCAGCGTCGTTGGATTCTCGCCCACGCCTTTATTCCCATCGCACTGCACCACCTATACGTCGTATGTACAGGCCATAATCTTACCGCCTGGCAGGCAGGACTTTGTACAGCGCCGCGTTCAATCTCAGCGCCATCCGCGAACTTCATCTATTGCGCGCATTGGGACACAGGGTCGGTTTCGTCGACGGTGATGTACACGGGCGCGATGGCGTGCCAGACGTCAGCGTCAGCAAAGTCCTCTACTCCCTAGTCCTCACATCATTCGTCAGACCAGCCTTCACCGTCTACATCAGCTATATCACTCGCAACCCACCGGCATCCATGGCGTTTCTCTGGCTTCCGTTCGAGGCGAGCTGCTACGGAATTCTTCTCGACTTCTTCTTTTACTGCTACCACCGGCTGATGCACGACGTTGAAGGGCGCTGGAAGTTCCATTGCACGCATCACCTGACCAAGCACCCTAACCCGCTGTTATCGCTGTACGCCGACACTAAGCAAGAGATTTTTGATATTGCTGGAGTCCCTCAATCACTCATTTCGCTATGAGGACAATAGGCCTTCCGATGGGGGTTCTACGAATGGTGGGTTTGCCAGAAAGGGCCTTCATGGACAGCTTGGCATCCGTTTACAGGTTAGCAAGGTAAGGATCCGGCAACTAATATCCCGCCTTAACCAGTGATTTACCGCTAAATAAAGATAACTACACACGGCGTGATATTACTTTATACGTGCCTGACATCTAAATATCTATTTTATTAAGAAAAGACCAGCTTAATAATTAACGGGTTAGTTTATCGCGGATAATAGAGAGATTATAAGACCCTATCCTAATATTATCTTGGTAATAAGCTTCTACGCTCTTGTGATCGCATCGTAATAGGTTACATAGGACTATAATAGGCGCATTACCCTACTATCATTAATAGTAAAAGAGCAGCCGTCTAGAAGACGAAAAATAATATGAGACACGTCATGGTATAGCGCATAGTTATCTTTCATGTCATTAATACTGTTACCTATCTCAACTTCTCTCTCTTAATCCTGCAAAAAGCTATTTTTTTGGCCATATATTGTGCAGTAGCTATTATTTACAGACACCATGGCTGCCACTACCGCAATCACTGTCGCAGCCGCTTTCGTTGTCACTGTTACTTTTAGCGGTATTTTCAGTATCTTTTTCACAGTCATCATCTACATCTCCTCTTTCCAGAATTTGCGCCGCCAGACCCACGGTATGGTTCATCATCTCCATGCAGTCAACGCGAAACAGCGAGTGATATAATTCTCGTCGTTAACGCGGGCCTATCTTAAGAGCTTTAAATATTAATAAATAAAGCGCTTCCACCTTAATTGATCCTACCACTTCATATTTAATAGCATGACACGTAAAAAGCGGTTTTAAAATACACCATTCCTTGAAATTATCAGCGAGCACCGAGACTAATAGGACGTGTATGTGAGAGTGGCCGCGGCTCGGTCAAACATGTGTCAACGAGGAACTACGTATTGGAAGCCCTCGCCAGGTCCCGACTGTCAAGTCCTCATTCCGCCGATAACGGCCCCAAACAGGCAGCCTTGGGGACGAAGTGATAATATACCGGCCGACTCGTATATTATAGTCGTGGCGTCGTTTCATCGTGCTTGGCACGTTACTGCTCTTGGCTCTCGCGCTGCATCCAGCTCGCCCCTAGCTTGTAAGAGAAGATACTCAGCCGCTTCCTGTGCGAAACACATCGTCATACTTGCGCATAAGGGTAGAGGGCCATTGTTCCGGAGGGCCATCACGGAGTGGCATAGGCAAAGCGTGTAAGAGATGTGGGGAGATGTGTAGGCAATATATGGGATACTAGGCTTGAAGCGTCGGCAGGGACATGAGCGTACTCGAGCAATAGCACTATTGTGGATAATAACTCCTACTGGCCTATATGTACGAAGCTGAGGTAACATTTAGACGGCTTATTTTCAACATGATTGACGAATTATCCCAGCTGAATTCTTGAAGTAGGCAGATGGACAGACACTACCCTCCCTAATCCCAGGATAATTGCCATCTAAAAAGTTCTGCGAGTAGAAGTGATCTGTATCAATCTTGGCCTGCTCAGAATCGACAAGCCCTAGACTACCGCGCACTAGGTTAGGCGCCATTCCGTCGATAGTGTCGAGCGTGAAGCTATCCATCTCAAAGGGGTCTTCACGAATCATACGCCTACTACGTAGCGTCTCTAGTATCTGCAACTCATCTGCCGTAAGATGCTTCTCTATACCATCGAGTGTCTGAAATTCTTTCGCATCGTTATGTAAAGCTTTAGAGTCAAGTTTCCTGAGCTTGTCAAATAGTGCGTCTTTTTTTTCCGGCGGAACATAAGCAAAAGCCTTGAAGCAAAATTGGAGAATTTTGGAGATTTCGAATTTGGACACTTTGCCGGCAGTGTCGGCATCAACAGTACCTTGAATGACTAAGACGGAAAAAAAAAATTCAGTTAATGCAAGGACTGAATCCGGTGGATATGGTAGACTTGGGCACTTCATACTGGGTCTGAAAAGATCAAATGCCCTTTGGAATCCTTCCTCATCCATGTCCTGAATTATAGGCTCGTGTTGTGTGCGAATTTGCTTCGTAGCACTGCTGACGGCCAAGAAGAATCGAGTGTAGCTCTCGACTGTCTTCTTGGAGTGCCACGAGCCCGCCGCTGCTTCACTGCAGTCGCCGCGGATTGAGGCTGAAATGGTAGCTGCCGCCGAGAGACCGCCTGTTATGGCGAGGTGGACGCCCGAGGAGAATAAGGGGTCAATAAAGCTCCCGGCATCTCCGCAGACACGCGCATTCGGCAAGTGATACGTAGACGCGGTGTAGGACCAGTCCGAGGCCGATCTGACGTGAGAAATAAGCTCTGCCTCTGAGAGAAGTTCTCTTATTCTGGGAGCCATTTCAAGGCACTGCTTGTAGAAGTCCAAGGTTGAAGGACACCCTAGTTCCTGCTTCTTTTCAGTCGCCATTTTCTGGTCTAGGACAATGCCGACGGAGCGAGTGCCATCGTGTAGTGGCATGAACCAAGCCCAACCGCTGGCGTCTGTTTGTTCATTAGAAGCATGTAAAGAAATCCAGTCGTCAAAAAACTCACCGTCTAATGCCTCGAAATATGGTGAACCTTCCATGTGTGTCCCCGGACCATACACATTGTCACTCTTCCAATACGCCCATATAGCGGCATTCTTGAAATTATTGTTGAACTTGCGGTTCTTCAAATATTTCGTGCTCAAGATACCATGCCTTCCGCTAGCATCAACAAGGTACTTGTAGGTAATTGATCCAGAAGTGCCATCTTGGCGCACCCATGTGGCAGACACGGGTCGGCCAAAGTTCAAGTCGTCATTATTCCTGTCGGGTTTCATTCCATCGACTACTGGCCCAAATTGAATCGCGTCCACCTTGGTTTCAGCAAAGATTTGAGCGCCACAGGTGCCGGCGTGCTTGAAAAGTAGGTCATCGAACTCGGATCGGATCAAGTTCCAGGCGTATCCATCAGGACCGCCTGCCTCAAGAAAGTCGGTGTCTTGGCAGATATTAGCTTGTTTGTGAAACGGATAGATATTAGCGATTCATGGACAAGCAGGAACAAAAGGAGACTTGCAGGCATCAGGCTGAGCTTGAGCGAGTCGAAAAACTGCACCGTTCTACGATAGGTATTGACTCGTTAATTCGAGATTCGGGAGGCAACATGAAGACTACACAGGTACCTTGTGGTAGAACCCATACGCATCAAAGGTGTCATAAAAGTCTATGAACTTGAAGAAGTGGCGCAGGGAAGGAAGCGTGCTTTCGCCAATATGATACCTTTACCAAGTGGAGTGAGCCGAAAGGAGGTATTCAATGCAAGATCAGGCTTCCTTGAAAGCACTGTCGTCACTAACCTGGAGAATTTATCTGCCTCGAGTACCACTGTTTCGATACCCTCGCGAGCTAAAGCTGCTGCTGCATATGAACCGGCGGGGCCTCCTCCGATGACAAGAACCGTGCAGCTTGGCGGAACAGCCATGACAGGAGGACGAGAGGGTCGGTAGCGGTGTAGCTTTATAAATGACAAGTTGAGATGATGTCGGCCTTCCAAGAAACTTGACGCGGGTTGTTCAAACAATAATCAGGAAATGAAAAGGGGTTTGACAGAGCATTTATATCCAAGATGGTTTGACCACCGCTTCTAAAGACCTCTGACCATCAAACATCTCAAGGCTGTCTCGCATGCAACTCTTCTATGCCGCTTCCGTGAATCGAGGATCGGATCTTCGAACCCCGCACGGAGGCCGGAATATTCGACGATCTGTCTGACATAGCTCGCCTGGTGGTGGCTGACGTCACTGGTGAGGCAGACTTAATCCCAACATGCGACATATGTACTAGTCCATGCACCTTATATGCACTCGTACGGAGTAGGTATTCCCGCAATGTCTACGCATAGCTCCCGCCGCAGGATTATCAGGGAATCCCCCCATTATCTGCCGCGCCTGATCGCAATCAAGCACCAGCGGAAGCGGGGAAGGGGACTTGGAGCATACTTGCCGCATTCCTGAGTTGTATCTGTGCCGTTCTTGCATATCTCATGACGTGTTTTGTTGACGGGGACGCTAGGAGTCGGCTACTACTTCGTCGATCTGCAGCATGAAGCTCATTTTCACTAGTAAAAAGGTCAACAGCAACTCCACTCACAGTGGATATAGTTACAAGGCGCCTTGGTACTACGCGAATAACATTACAGATAGCTAGTGACGTTATGTTGCATTTTGGACAAGCATATAGTAGTGGATTCTACGCAAGAACCAGACACTAGGGCGTCCTACAAATACCAAAGGCCCAACTATAGTAATATTATTTTAGAAGAATTGCCAGCCTCCAATATGTATTTACGTCGGAACTGAGCTACGCGAAGAAACTAATAGCGCTGCTGGGAATTGAACCAAACCTCCTTATCACCCCGTATATCGCTTGGGCCTGGCCGTAAGCGCACCGTAGAAGGAACTATAGGCCCGTTGTCAACGATTAAGATGGGCGGCTTGCTGAATTTCTGGTACATCTCACGACAAATATCATCTTCGAGTCTAGCTCTGGGTTGTGCTTTGATAATGATAATAGTTCAAGATGTAGCAGAGTTGCCCGAATGAGGACGATAGCGCCTCAGTAGGTCAATTTATTAAACTGGAGTAGATGACCTTAAATCAGGAACGAGGGAAGCTAAAGGAGGCGAGAATTCTAACCAAAGCGCACGTAGTACACCTTGTTATAGAGGTAGGTTTTAGGAAACCAACAAAGCCTAATTTTCAGGCCTCTGCATGCGGGCAATATCAAGGCGTCTCATGGCATGCATAACTAATGGCTGGACTTGAGAAGGCGGTATGGGTGTGTTCAGAAGCAACATACATTGTTGCGCAAAGTAGCATTAGCCAGGGAGACCTGAGAGAGTGTATTAGTATGATTCGTTTTGTCCGAGAGAAATTATTGTAGTTAACGCTAATAAGTCCACTAGTTAGCGTTAACTACACTGCGTCTAGTTTCGTGTGGCCTTACAGACTCTCTTATTGCTTGTCACAATGTGGCCGTACTAACTAAGAAACGTTACACATTTAACTGCCTGCATAACTAGGTAGGGCATATATAGAGCATTGATAAAAAAACTACACTACATGTAGTTTTTTAGTGTAGTTTATGGTGTAGTATAGTTTTTATAGTTTTAGTGTAATTAAACTACACTATAATTACATTTATAGTGTAATATATAATTATAAAGGCAAATTTTAATTATAAATATAACGTTAATTATAAGACTTATAAGGTTATAATTAAATAGAGCTAACTTAGCTCTTTATAATACACTAGTTTTTATACGTATAGCTTATAAATTAAGCGAGTTATAATAGGTTAAATCTTAGCTAAAAATTAAGATTTATGTAACGGTAGCTTAGGTTCTAAGGCATAGTAGGTTTATTTCTTAGAAAGTAAGTTAGGTTAAATGCTATAAAGTAGCTTTTAAGTAGTATTATAATAAGGCTATTAAGAGTATAACTCTTAATAGTAAGACTGTTACTTAAATTAATTAATAGAGATTTAAATTACTTAACTATAAGAATACCCTCTTCTTAAGTACTCGTTTATCTCTTTATTATAATTTTAGATTATTTAAATCGCCTAATAATTTTAATAATTCTATCTTATTAGATTATTTATATAATCTAATAAACTATTATATAACTTAATATTCTTATTAATTAACAGCTATACTTACCCTTACTAATACGGCCTAGCTTCTTACGTTTTATATAGTAATATTTATAATATAATACCTCTTCTCTATTAGTCTTATTCTTAAGGCTATTAAAGTAAGCTAATTAAGGGTTTTTAGGTAATTTTCCCTTCTTTATTCTTCTTATATATTATTATATTAACTAATTATATCTTAAGACCTTTTATTTAATCCCGTAAACTTTCTTATAAAATAAACGCGTAAAACGCTTTTCTTAAGTTAATAATTAAAAACCTAATTAATATACTCGCTTATTTCTTTTATTAAGATTAAGGCCTTTAAAATTATAAGGCGTTTAACGTAAACTTATCTTATTATTATAAGTGTATTTATTTAAATAGGTTTTACTATAATATAAATTCTCTTACCCTATAATAGTTACGTTATATTAATACCTAATACTAGAAAGCTAAGTTTAAATTAAAAGCTACTAAAAAAGAACTTAAAAAGGTAAGTATTAAGGTACGTTACTTATAAAAATAAAAGAAATTATAGCTTAAGAAAATAATACGTATAATTACATATAGTATTAATAACGTTAAAGAGTTAAAGCGTATAAAACGTAAGAAAGTAAAATAGCTTTAAAAGATTATAAGGGTTCTTTTTACTTCTTCTAAGAATTTAAATTCTACTTTAATTTATTTCTTAATAATTAAGTTTAATATTAAGTTATTAGATAATATTTAAAAGATTAATTAGAATACATTTCTTAAAAATAAAATTATTTAAGTAATATTAAGTAATTTATAAGATTTTTAGCTAGTTTTTAGGTGTTTTTAGAGTTTAAATATTCTTTTTATTTAATAAGATAATAATAATTTTTTATATCTTTTTATACTTTAAGTATTTATTTAACTTTATATTTATTAATATCTTTTATTATAATATTTATAGTAATTATAGATTTATTTAATACTTTCTTTAATAATAATATATAAAATATAAGGTAAATTCTTATTTTATTTAATAACAATAGTTTATAATTAATATTTAAGATTTTCCGTTTAATAAGAAATAGTTTAATCTTCTTTTAATTAAGTTTATTACTAGGTTACTTAGTTTTATAATTTTTACGAATAAGGTATACTTTATATTTCTTCTTTAAAATTAGCGCTAATAATCTCTTTTTATTCGCGTAATATTTTATTTAATTCTATAAAAATATTTATTTTTATTATAAGTATTTTTATATTTCTATTATAATTATTATATACGTTATAACTACTAGCTGTAACGACTGTTGCACGGAAGGTCCAATAGGAGTCTTCGACGTGTAACGCTAGGTTCCCAAGGGATAAACTAGGTCGTAGTTTATGTTGGCAGAGCCACTAGGGCAGTCAATCTGAGCAGTTGGGTGTTACGTTGGTAATAGGTCGTAGACCGTAACCAAGTGATCAGAGTCAAAGAGTTGTAAGCGAAGCTTAGTCAATGTAATGATCTGTGTGTTGAAAGCTAAGGAGCTAGAGTCTATCTATGAAGCGAATTTGGGGGTCCCTATATACTACGGTGTTCACCCATTGTTCACTGAAGTCCTGGTGAACTATGGTTACATGCGTGCTACTGGTTCGTCTAGAGTTCACTGAACAGTCAGTGAACTCTTCCTCATTGGCGGCCCGTCCCGACCATTAATCCGTCACCCGCTGTGCCCTGAGCCACTGGGTGGCTCATGCAACCGGCCCATCCTGCGGCCTACGCTGCAGCCTGTGACTGGGTCGTAACACGATGTCCCCTCTCCCATGGTCTTGTCCTCAAGACCCAAGCCTGGTTTCATAAATAGTCCTGTCGCCCTTTCTTCCGTTGGTCGTAAGTTCTCTGCTTCCCCGTAATGTCCTTCTTTCATCATGTCTAACCGTGTGGAAAAACCTAAGAAATCCCGTTCTACCACTAACCGCGCTGCCACCGCCGCCTTCATTCGTGAGCAGGGTTTTGAAGTGTCGCCCTGTAGTCGTTGCTTCGAAAAGAAGGGTCCTTGTTGGGTTGTGGGAAGCATCGGTCGTTGTGCGCTTTGTTATTCCCTGGGTCGTTCTTGTGACAGTTCTCGCGCTCCCATGGCGAATTGTACGTGCGGGGTTTGTCTGTCGTGACGTGTCTTTGGCTGACGTATTCCTAGTAAACCGTATCACCGAGGAGCTTCGTCGGCTTGAGAAGGAGGAGGAGTTAACGGAGGAGCTTTTAATCGAAAGGCGTCGTAAGGCTCAGTTGGAGATAGATGAGGCCTTGAATCGTCTGATGCGCCTTCGGCGTATGCGTCGTCATTTGCGTGAAAAGGGTCTGGAGATGGCCCGTCGTGATTTCGCTTCTCTGGAGGAAATGGAGGATGCGGATCGGAAGAAGGAGGAGGAGGAGGCTCGAAAGCGTGAGCTGGAGCAGGTTCAACAGCAAGAGTCTGAGGCTGTTCGTGATGCTCAAAACTGGGGTGCCTTTGATGTTGTAGACTGGGGCGCGTTGCTTAGCGCTGAGTCGCAAGCTGCTGGTGGTACTGTCTCAACAGTGCCTGGCAATTCTTCAAATTAGTCATAGGCTCCCATGTGTTTTCCTCGTTTCCGTAATTCTTCCATTTAATGAGATATTGGCGCGTTTTGTTCTTTGTTCTCATGTCTAGGATCCGTTCCACTTCGTACTCTGTTTCGTCCATGACTTCGATGTCTTCTTCTGCTGGTGCATTGTTTGGTGCTTCTTCAAGGAGTGAAATGTGTACTATAGGATGATTCCTCATAGTCTTTGGTAATGAAAGTTCGTAGTTGTTCGTCGATATTCGTTTTTTGATAGCGAATGGTCCTAGTTTCTTGTAATCCAATTTGTCGCTTGGTCGCGTTGTTTTGATGTTTCGTCGGAGTAGGTAGACCATGTCTCCCCCCCCAAAGATTGGTCCCTTCAATCTTTTCCGATTATGATATTGTGCCATTCTTTTTCGTACGAATTCCAATTCGCGTCGCATTTCTTCATGCAATTTTTTCAGTTCATCTGCTTGCAACATTGCTCGTTCTGCTTGCGGTCCTTCGCGCTGTGTTCGGAATACTTCGGGATTAAATCCGTAATTGGCGTAGGCTGGTGTCTGCTTTGTCGATTCCGATATCGAGCTATTGTAAGCCAATTGCGCTGTAGGTAACCATTTTACCCAATCATCCTGCTGATAATTGATGTAGCATCGCAGATACTGTTCAAGCGTCTGGTTCAACCTTTCTGTTTGTCCATCTGTCTGTGGATGATATGCAGTGCTTAACTTGTGGTTTGTCCCAAGTTGTGCCATAAGTGCTTGCCAAAACTTAGAGGTAAATGTACTTCCTCTATCCGATATGATTTCCTCTGGCAGCCCATGATTGCTTGCTATTGTTCGTAAGAACACATATGCAAGTTCTTCTGCATTGCTTGCTTCTCTGTACGGTAGAAAGTATCCGTACTTTGTGAGTCTGTCCGTGACCACGAATATGCTGTCATATTCCACATTGGTCATTGGTTCTCTTGACATTGGCAGCTTCGTGATATGATCGAAAGCTATCGATTCCCATGGTCGTGTTGGTACTGGTAATGGTTGTAATTCTCCGTATGGCTTATGTCGAGAAGCCTTACTCTTTCCGCATTGTATGCATTCGTTGACAACCTTTTCGACCATTTTCTTGATTCCTGAGAAATCGTATTGTCGTCGTATCTTGTCCAGTGTTTTGCGGATTCCTTGGTGTCCGTAAACTGGGTGTTCATGCATTTCTTTGATGCATTCTTCTTGTAGTTCTGGAGGTATCCAGGTCTTTCCATGGTACTTTGGGATAGTTCCGGGTTCTGTGAGACATTCTTCTGGCGTGTCTGCAAACCTGACCTTTCTCCTTGCCCATTGTTGGATTTTCTTGTATACTGGGTCTCCGTCTTGTACCTTTAGTATGGCATTCAGTTGTCTCTGCTGAAAATTGCCATTTTTATTGATCTCAAGGAGTTGTCCTGTTGCTGTAGGTACTCCTGTATCGTAGTCGCTTCTTCGACTTAGAGCGTCTGCTCGTCCGTTTTCGGATCCTTTTCGATGGATGATTTCATAGTCGAATTCTGAAAGATATTCGGCCCATCGGATTTGTCGTCCGTTCAACTGTTGCGTCGTCGCAAAATGAGAGATATTTTTATGATCGGTATACACCTTGACTTTGTGTTTGCTTCCCATAAGGTAGTGCCTAAATTCCTTAAAAGCATTGATGATTGCTAGGAATTCCTTGTCGTAGATGGGGTAGTTTAGTTCTGCTCCGTGAAGTTTCTTTGAGTAGAACGCAATAGGGTGCAGTTTTCCGTCATCGTCTCTTTGTCCAACTTGTGCTCCTAGAGCAAAGTCTGATGAATCGGTTTCTAATTCCGTTTCTCTTTCTGGGTCAAAGGTTTTCAAAACAGGTTCGGATGTGATGAGTTCTTTGATCTTGTCAAAGGCACATTGCGCCTCATCGTTCCAATTCCACTGCTTATCCTTCTTGGTGAGTTCATCCAAGGGTGCTGCGATTTCGCCGTAGCTTTTGATGAATCTTCTGTAATAATTCGCAAAGCCTCTAAAGCTTTGTATGTCCTTGACATTCTTCGGTGTTGGCCAGTTTCTTACTGCCTCGATTTTTGTTTTTTCCATTCGTATCTCGTTTGGTCGTATTGTGTGTCCTAGGAAGTCTACTTCCTGTGTATGGAACTTGCTTTTTGCTGGTTCAACTAATAGTTTTGCGTCTTGTAGCGCTTGCAGTACCTTGTGTACGTGCGTCTTGTGGTCTTCTAGGGTTTTCGAGAAGATGAGTATATCATCCAGATATACTACCACAAAGTTGTCCAAATATTCTCGTAGTACGCTGTTAATCATTCGTTGGAATGTTGCTGGTGCGTTGGTAAGCCCAAATGGCATTACCAAGTATTCGAATAGTCCAAACTTCGTTCTGAAGGCTGTTTTCCATTCATGGCCTTTCTTTATTCGAATCAAATTGTATGCTCCTTTTAGATCTAGAGCGGTGAACCAATTCATTCCGTGCAGTCGATCTCGTAATTCGGAGATAAGCGGCAACGGTGTTCGATCCTTCATGGTAATCGCGTTCAATCGTCGATAGTCCACTACTAACCGCAATTTCCCGTTTTTCTTTGGAACAAACATGACTGGGTATCCAGCTTCTGATGTGGATGCTCTGATGTAGCCTTTCGCTAACATCTCGTCGATGTATTCTCGTAGCGTTTCGAGTTCTTTTGCGTTCAAGTTGTAAATCTTATGAAATGTTGTCGACTTTCCATCTATCAATTCGATTTGATGGTCCCATTGACTGTGTTCTGGTAATCCGGTTTCCAATTCTTCTGCGAATAGCTTTTCGTATTTCCGGTATTCCTTAGGGATATTTTTGAGTCTTTCTTCTTTCGTTATTGAGCTTTTGTCGTTTTTATCGTTTTTGTTCTTTTCTCCTTCGAGCTTCTTATTTGTGTTTGCGAGGTCTTTCCGTAAGGCGGCAATAACCTTTCGGATCTTGGCTCTTGTCTTCTTATTATTTATTGTTGTTCGTATTCCGGTTTGTAGCGCCGTCGGGGTCGTTACGGTGGATCCAATCGTTCGTTTCTTTGTATTCGTTGTTTCTGTATTGTTCTTTTGTTGTCGTTGGTCCTTGGATAACTTGCTTGAAGGTTCTTTTTCTTCAGAACTCTGTTCGTGAGCTAAGTTATGACGAAATTTCGTTCTTTCTTCCGAAATCTGCTGATTCTGTTGGCCTGAAGTCTCGTTCCACTTCAGTTGGCCTGTCCTCCAGTTGATCAGTGGGTTACTCTCCCATAACCATGGGTACCCTAACACTAGGTCGTGTTCCGATACGTCCATAACATCGAGTTGAATCACTTCTGAATGATCTTGAATCTGTACTTTGAGATGATCAGTCTCTCTGTTAATGATCCCGTCATTATAATCAAAAGGTTTTCCTTCGATATCAGTTAACTCGTATGGTGCCTCTTTGTGTTTCCACGGTAGTTGGTAACGATTCACAACTCTGGGTGAGATATAGTTGCCCATCGCGCCACTGTCCACAAGTATGCGAACGCGATGTCCCATGACTTCGGCGTCTAATACCATCTTATCGCTTCGTCCGTTCTGGGTTGCGTTGAGGGTCATTAGCGTCTTTCTTTTCATGCCAGCCTGTAGCCCTTTTACAGATGGCGTGCCTCGTTTTTTGAGTTTTCCGGAATAGATTCTTCTGCAATCTGTCGTTTCATTTCCTGGTACCATTCCGTAGGTCCAGTTCCATTCTGTGGGTGTTTAAAGCAAAACCCATCGTTAAACATTTGACATAGGCGGTTGTAAATTTGATCTTTCATTTCTCCATGCTTCTCGCATCTTGGGTTGTCGCAGTTTACCGCATATTTCTTGTTGCATCTGGGGTTGAACTTCTGTTCGTTGTACCACTTATCCAGCCTTTGCTCATTGTGGTATGTTGATTCTGTGATTCCCCTGGGGTCTTTGTGTTCGAGTATGTCTAATGCTCGTTGTGCCCGTTTGTATGCTGCTGGTGTGCCACATTGCCACTTGTGCCATTCCCTGGCCTTATCTACCATATGTTCTGAACAATTGGGTAGTGGGCATACCATGTGGTCTTTCGTTTCACATCGAGGTGACTTGAGTAACAACTCTCTTCTGTGTGTTGGGATTTTTCCCTCATACACATACTGATGCCATTGTTTGTTCTTCGTATACACGTGCAGTTGGCATGTGTCTGATTCACATACATCCGTAGGGTCTGTATGAGCTCGGCATTTGATGGGTGTGTTTGAATCGGGTTCCAAGATCATAGTTTGGTCATCGTTGATTATCTTCACTCTCCATTCTAGGAGTTCCCATCGGAAGTATGGTGCTTTGATCGGATATCCTCTCATTCGGATCGGGAATGCATCCAGTCGTGCCTTGGTTGTAAAATGTGCCTGACACATCATAAATGTGCATGATGCCCATGCTAATCGTGTATGGTCCTTATGTCTTGGTGAGAGTCTGGGGTCGTCCCCTTCTGGGTACCATAGTGTCGGGTTTCTTAACATTGTGGTGGTGTCTACCGCAATGATAGGGATTGCGAAATGTTTTCCTGTTGGTGCGGGAAAATATCGTTGTACAGCTTGTTCTTGTGTGGCTGTTAGCCTTGCAGGCGTTTCTTCCTCGCTTTGTTCGTCTTCGGACGCTTCTGGAGTATCTAGGATTGCGCAGTTGTCGTCGACGCTCATTTCCTTTACTCTATCTTCTGGTTCATCGAGGGTGGTGAGGATTTGTGCGTCCTGTTCCTCCCTATATTGTTGTTCCCTTCGAATCTTCCTTGCTTCTGCTTGTTGTCGCACCCAATCGAGGATTTCTTGGTGCGAGTCTTCGTTCAAATATTCTGGCGATTTTGGTTCGAAAATCTCCTTTCGTCCTGTCATCGCAAGGGTTCTTTTTTCCACTGATTGTTCGTCCAGGTCTTCTTGTACCGCTTGTCGCGCTGCTTGAATTCCTGCGCGTATTTCCTCAAGCTCCGGCGTTGGTATCCTTTGTAGCTTTTCGTGTCCTGGTTTTCGTGGTGGTGGTGTCGTGATTCCCAATGCCCGGTTTATCTGTCTTTGCGTTTTCTTCGGCTTCTTGGGTTCTTTCGGAAACCATCCGGTTCCTTGTTTGCTACTGAGGTGGGTATAGCAGTTGTTATCGTAGCAGAAGGTCCAGCTTAGGTTTTTGTGCTCTACCTCTGGTTCGTAGATTTCGATCTTCTGTTGGTTAGTAGCATTGAGCTGTTTCTTACCTCCTTCTGGTACTGGCTTCCATTCTTTCTTGGGTTTCTTGCATTTGTTGGCGAAATGTCCTGGTTTTCCGCAATTATAACACTTCTTTTCCTTTTTGTCATCTTTTTTGGTAGCGTCAAGCTCCATTCGTCCAGGATTAAGAGTGTGACCATAGGCAATAGGTTCGTCCCGCTTCCTGCGTTGATTGGCTTGGTAACTCTTTCCTTTAGTAGGGTTCCAGGTTCCTTTACCCTGTTTTTTCTGTATGCGTCGCTGATACTGTCTGTCGTCGATCCGTACCGTCATAGCGATGTAGTCCGATAAATTGTCTGGCCTGTTCTCTCTATAGAGTTCATCTTTAACTTCTTCCTTGAGTCCCTTATAGAATGCTGACATAAGAGGTTCGTCCTCCCAGTCAAGCTGAGATGCGAGTTGTCTGAAGCGAGCGGCATAATCGGATGCCGATCCTTTCTGCTTGAGTCCGTCGATATGGTACTCGGCAGCTCTAGCTTCATCAACTGTTCCAAAGGCTTTCTTGATGGCTTTTTCGAACTCATCGTAACTTTCGAAAATGGTGTTGGTTTCGTTTTCGCGGTCGTCTTTTTCCTTGTTAAGGTAGTCCCTCATGATGGGTTCAAACCATGCTAGTGCTATTCCCGTCATACATCCTCCTGCGTGAAGTACCTTGGCAGAGGATTCTTCCATTTTGTTTGGGAATTGTCGGTGGTAAGCCCTGAGTTGAGTGAGGAATCCTTGAAGTGCACCCGGGGATCCGTCGTACGGTCCCGGCGCCCTGGGTCTGAGGATTTCTCCCAAGTCCTTTTTAATTGTGGCAGCAGCCGTGGCTTGTTCCTGTCGTTCTTCTTCCATCTGTTGAACCCGTTCGCGGAGGCGTATGATCTCAGCGAGCATCTCGTGAGCAGAGATGGTTGGTGGCCCCTCCCGAGTTTCGTTCGATCCAGATGCGGTAGTAGCCTCGCGTGGTGCCATGTTTGACAGTTATCAGATATTGCTCAGAGTGACGCAGTAGTAGTCTGAACAAGAGCTTTCAACGTGTAACGACTGTTGCACGGAAGGTCCAATAGGAGTCTTCGACGTGTAACGCTAGGTTCCCAAGGGATAAACTAGGTCGTAGTTTATGTTGGCAGAGCCACTAGGGCAGTCAATCTGAGCAGTTGGGTGTTACGTTGGTAATAGGTCGTAGACCGTAACCAAGTGATCAGAGTCAAAGAGTTGTAAGCGAAGCTTAGTCAATGTAATGATCTGTGTGTTGAAAGCTAAGGAGCTAGAGTCTATCTATGAAGCGAATTTGGGGGTCCCTATATACTACGGTGTTCACCCATTGTTCACTGAAGTCCTGGTGAACTATGGTTACATGCGTGCTACTGGTTCGTCTAGAGTTCACTGAACAGTCAGTGAACTCTTCCTCATTGGCGGCCCGTCCCGACCATTAATCCGTCACCCGCTGTGCCCTGAGCCACTGGGTGGCTCATGCAACCGGCCCATCCTGCGGCCTACGCTGCAGCCTGTGACTGGGTCGTAACACTAGCGCGTTTATATTTTATATTATATATATCTTAATAATAGGGTTAAATCCGTAATTTACCTTAAATAATAATATCTTTATATTATTAATCTTAAAGCTATTATAAGCCTATTATACTAGTAATAGCTATTTTACTTAATTATTTTATTAATAGTTAATATAGCTTCATAAATATTATTTAAGTATTTAGTTTAAGATTTTTATTTATTTATTTAATTATAGGTAAAATACTATTAATAAGCTTTATTTAATCTTTATAGTTTTTATAAGGTATTTTTAAAAGTTTAAGGTAAATAATTTATCGTAATTTAATATAAGCTTTATTAGTAATTTATACTATATAATAACTATTTTAAAGAATATATATATTAAGTTCTTAGTATTACTTAATTTCTTATATAGAATATAATAGGCGTATTTTATAAGTTTATTTATAATAATTAAAATGCTATTATAAGCTACTTTTATTATAGGTTCTTTTAACTTTAATAGTTAAATAATAAAGTCTATTATAATAGTTTATTATACTCTTTTAAGTAGTAATATTAGTTATAGTTTACCGTATAATACGTGTTATACTACCTTTACCTTATTACACGTATTACATTTCTTAATAACTTCTTATATTATTTTTCTGCTTTTTAGAAAGTTATTGTTACGAACGACACTGCACGAGAGACGGGACGGGACCGCACCGGCTAGGACAGGCACGACCCGTAGGCACGAGAAGAAGGCAGGGGCACGTGACCAGCCACGTGACCCAAAAAGCGATTAAAGACTTAAGGTGTTAAGTTAGCGATCCAGGACGAGACTTGATAGGATTAAGGGTTAAGCTAGTCGATTAAGGTTTAAAGGGATTGATAGTTAAGCCAATTAATCCAAGACTATAATAGAGAGATAAACGAGTACTTAAGGAGGGGGTATTCCCATAGTTAGATAGTCTAGATCTCTATTAATTAATCTAAGTAATAGTCTTACTATTAAGAGTTATACTCTTAACGGCTTTATTATAATACTACTTAAAAAGCTACTCTATAGTATTTAACCTAACTTACTTCCTAAAAAATAGACCTACTATGCCTTAAAACCTAAGCTACTATTACATTCTAATTAATTCTATTTAGTAAGTTACCTTAAAACTTTAAGTAGTAACGACTTTTAAGATGTCTACTTTAAGCGGAAAGACTACTAACCTTAGGGTTAATAATAAAGTACCTTTATAATAAGATTACCGAGCTTAAGAAGCAGAATTAATAGCTTCTTAACTAATAGAATAATCTCTATAAAAAACTTAAGGCACGAGAAGAGGAACTTATAGTAGTTTAAAATCTTACACTTATATCCTTTATTAATAATAATAACATGCTAAAATTCCCTAAGCCTAAATTATATGATAGTTATAAGGGTAATATAAGGAACTTTCTTATATAAGCCTAAGCTTACCTACAAGTTAACGAAAAAATCTATACGACACTTAAGTTATAGATTCTTTATATTAGTAATCTCTTAACTAGGAAAGTAATGGAATAGTAGGAGCTAACCCTTCGCGCACATCTTAAGCACGGCGCTAAAGCTAAAGTGGAAGTTATTTATATTTTCTTTAATTACAAAACCTTTAAAGAATAACTTCTCGCTACATTTAAAAATCCTAATAAGTATAAGGAAGCTATACAATAACTTACTTAACTTAAGTAAACTAGATCTATAGCTTATTACGCTAGGGAGTTTAAACGTATCACAGTAAAACTTAACTACAATACTAAACCTAAAATAGAAGTCTTTTATTAAGGACTTAAAGAAGAAGTAAAGAATAATATTTATTAAGAAGATTATCCTAAGTTATTTAACGACTTTGTTAAAATAGTTATTAAGGTAAATAATCGTTTATACGAGTAACGTTACGAAAAAAGTTATAGGAAATTCGGATTATATGCTAGGTTTAATAAACCTAATAATAGTAAGCCACGCTAAACATTAATAGTATACGGGTACCACGTTAGACCTATAAAACTTAACGCTACGAATAAGGAAAAGGGGAAGACTTATTATAATTATAGTAAGATTAGGCACTTTGCGAATAAATGTAAAGCCTTAAAGAAGCTATAAAAGCTAATTTCTAAAGGTAGAAAGCTTTATACTATAAACTAAGAAGACTTACCCACGCGAAATCTTAATATAGTAAGTAATAAAGGAAGCCTTACGTTAGCAAATAATATTAGTTTAAATAAAGATTAGGAATTTAGAACCTAACTAGTACCCGATAACTTTTAGGAATACTAGACACCCTTACTAAAAAGTAAACCTTTACTGGAATGGATCTAAGAAGAAGAGAATCATTTAATTAAGAAAGATAAACCTAAAATTAAATATAGACTCCTTAATTAGACCTTCTATTATGATAATAATTACTACACGTATCTTAGTAGTAAGTAAGGTAGCGAATAGTTTCCACGAGAATAAAAGGGAAGGAGAATAACCCTTATAATATAATCGAAATTACGACGAATTAATTTAAAGATATGAAACGGGGAGTTATACTATACTAAGAATAACGCACACACTACCTAAGCTATAACCCTATAATATAAGGAGGAAGGGAATTATGTAACTGCAAGTAACTCGCTTAGCCTAAGTTTAATTAACATAGATAGTAGATTAAGCGATTACTAAGGAAGCTCTAATAATGCGTTAGAGAATAATTGCTAACGATAGCGCCTAGAATAACGCGTTAAATAATAAGAGGAGAGGATTAATAAATTAGGAAACGACAGCTATTATCGTAATTAAGACCAATTCCTTAACAGAGATCTAACAGGTCTTTATATATTATAAATATTAGTAATACTACACACCTTATAGTTAATATAACTATAATAGGAAGAAAGATCCAGGTAATAATTGATAGTAGAGTATAAGGAAATTTTATCTCGCTAAATCTCATTAATAACTTACAATTGCCTTAGACACCTAAAGATAAGCCCTATTAACTTATGATTATAGAAGGAACTACGGTAAAGTATAGCTATAAAGTAGTTAATATAGAGATCGTGTAGCTTCTCGTTAATATATAAGGTATAAAACATTAGGTTACATTAAATATTATAGTAATCTTAAAACACGATGTTATATTAGGGATACCCTAGTTACGAGCAAGTAATTCACGAGTTAATTGGAGAACTAGCTAACTTTAATAGGATTTACTAGAATATAGTTACGAAATAGAGAGCGGCCTACGAAGGGTACCTTATTTAAACTATAATAAGCCTTTAGGAATATATGTGATCGCTAGAGAGCTAAAAGCTAAGATAACGGAGATTCCTAAGGAATACTTAAAGTATAGTAAGCTGTTTAGCAGAGAGCTAGAAATAAGACTACCAGAGTATTTACGCTAGAACTATAAGATTAGACTCTAGCCTAGTATTAAATTAACGTTTAATAAGATTTATTCTTAGAACCCTAAGTAAGACAAGGCGCTTAAGGAGTATTTAAAGGACATGTTATAGAAGGGATATATAAGACCATTAAAGTCCCTAGTAGGATACCTAATTCTATAGGTATTAAAGAAGAACGGGAAACTATAATTATATATTAATTACTAACACTTAAATAAGATTATAATTAAGAATTAATACCTATTACCGCTTATAACGGAAATTAGAGATAAAGTTAGAAAAGCTAAATGGTTTACTACACTTAACTTAAAAGGAGCCTATAACCTTATACGAATGAAAGAAGGCTACGAGTGGATAATAGTATTTTGAACTAGTAAAGGACACTACAAATATCTAGTAATACCTTTCGGGCTTACTAACGCACTAGTAACCTTTTAAAGAATAATTAATATAATCTTACGGAAATAACTAGAAGTATTTATAGTTATATACCTTAACGATATCCTTATTTACTTGGATACCCTTAAGGAATATAAGCGATATATATATAAGGTACTATAAACTCTATAAGATAATAAACTCTTAGTTAAAGCCTTAAAATACTAGTTCCACCAGAACACTATACACTTTCTAAGGTACGTGCTTATATACGGAGAAATACAAATAAGCCTAGATAAGATTAAAACTATTAAGGAATAGCTTACATTAAAGAATCTAAAAGAAGTTAAAGAATTCACAGCATTTATAAACTTCTACTATAAGTTCTTAAGCGAATGTAAAGACATTTTATAACCTCTTATAAACCTAATAAAGAAAGAAGTTAGCTTTTAATGGAACGAACTAGAAGCTATAGCATTCTAGAAGATAAAAGATTTAATTATATTAGAACCTGTGTTAAAAGCACCTAATTAGGATAAACCTTATAAGCTTAAAACGGACGCCTTAGACTTTATACTAGGCGAATAGCTTAGATAATAAGATAATTAAGGAAGATTATACCTAGTTGTATTCTTCTTAAAGAAACTCCACGAACCTAAACTTAATTATAGGATCCACGATAAAGAACTTATAGCTATTATTAAGTGCTTTAAAGAATAGAGATATTATCTTATAGGAGCAAAGCATTAAATTAAGGTTTATACTAACTATAAGAATCTTATATTGTTTTTAACTATAAAGGATTTAAATAAACGATAGATTAAATGGTATAAAACCCTTACGAATTATAACTTTAAAATTATATACTATAAAGGATCCAAAAACAAAAGAGTAAACGCGCTTAGCTAAAGAGAGAACTTAAAATCGAATGAGTAAGTGAGTAATACACTCTTACTACGCGCTACTAAGAATGGGAACCTTATACTAGGCACCCGAGAAATTAATATAACCTAGCAAGTTAAGCTAGATAAAACATAAATGCATTAGATCGTATCATGTATTAATAATAACAGCTATCTGAATAATTAAGAAACGAAAACGCATTTATTTAAGGAAGGTAAAACCTTCTTATATAATAAACGGTAGTATATTCCTAGTATACTTTAAGAACAGCTTATTAAGGAAATACACGAGCACCTACTACACGAATATTAGGGTATAAGAAAAACAATTAATAGGCTAAGAAGATCGTACGACTTCCTAGAAAGCAGAAAAATAGTATAAGAAGTTATTAAGAAATGTAACACGTGTAATAAAGCAAAATTAGCGCGACACGCATTATACGGAGAATTACAACTAATATTACCACCTAAAAGAGTATAGTAAACTATTATAATAGACTTTATTATTAAACTATTAAAGTTAAAAGAACCTATAATAGGAGTAGCTTATAATAGTATCCTAGTTATTATGGATAAACTCACAAAATACGCCTATTATATTTTATATAAGGAATTAAGTAACACTAAGGACTTAGCGTATATGTTCTTTAAAATAGTTATTACATAACATAAATTACTAATAAAGCTTATATTAGATCGCAATAAATTGTTTACCTTAAACTTTTAAAAATACCTTATAGAAACTATAAAGATTAAATAAAGCTTATTAACGGCATTCCACCTATAATTAGATAGATAAATAGAAATCTTAAACTAAATACTCGAATAATATCTGCGAAGCTATGTTAACTACTAATAGAATAATTAGGTAGAATAGCTACTACTAGCATAATAGGCTTATAATAGCTCTAAGATTAACAATATAAAGATGTTACTATTTAGGGTAAATTACAGATTTAACCCTATTATTAAAACACATGCAACATAAAATATAAACGCGCTAGTAGCTATAATACATGTAGTAACTATAACAGAAATATAAAAACACTTATAATAGGAATAAATATTTTTATAGAATTAAATGAAATACTACGCGAATAAAAAGAGATTACTAGCGCTAATCCTAGAGAAGGGATATAAAGTATACCTTATTCGTAAAAACATTAAAACTAAGCGACCTAACGATAAACTTAACTGGAAGAAGATTAGACTATTCCTTATTAAACGAAAAATCTTAAATACTAACTATAAACTATTATTACTAAATAGAATAAGAATCCATCCTATATTTCATATATTGCTACTAGAGAAAGCACTAGATAAATTTATAATTACTATAAACATTATAATAGAAGATACTAACGAATATAAAGTTAAACGAATACTTAAAGCACAAGGAGACATAAAGAATTATTATTATCTCGTTAAATAAAAAGGATATTTAAACTCTAAAAACACCTAGGAACTAGCTAAAAATCTCACGAATTGCTTAACGTTACTTGAATAGTTTTATTCCTAAGAAACGCATTCTAATTAATCTCCTAAGCACTATTTAATAACTTAATATTAAATTCGGTATCTAAGGAACGAACTAAAATAGGATCTAAATCCTTAGAAGGAGTAGGAAGGACCCTTATAGTCTTTTAAAGCTATTCCGCTTCCTTATATTTCACACGTTTTAACTCTTTAACGTTATTAATACTACGCGCGATCACACGCATTATTTTCTTAAACTATAATCTCTTTTATTTTCGTAGACGCTTTATCTTTACGTCTATTAAACGACGCTCTTTTTTAGTAGACTTAAGCTCCCTTTTAAAACGCATATAATAATCGGCTATTCGACGAAGCTAGGCTAGCGAAATGCCCTGCACGTTGTAATAGGACTTGTAATCCATTACGCATTAAGCGTAACGGGAGGAATTAGAAGAAGATAGTCGATAAGAGGTAATACCCTTTTCCTTATAGTAGGAATAAGGAGCCTTCTTTATGGTCTTAGAGTTAAAAAGGATCAAATATAATAAAGCCTTACACTACTTAGACTTCTAAGAACGCGTCCTTAACCTTTACTTAACGACACGATTAGCGGGTATAATAGCACCTAATAATAAAGAAGGGAAGAATTACCTAAGCCCTTAGCCGGCCTGTTTTAATAGCCTTAAGGATAAGACTAATAAAGGAGGGGTATAATGTTACGAACGACACTACACAAGAGACGGGACGGGACCGCACCGGCTAGGACAGGCATAACCCGTAGGCACGAGAAGAAGGTAAGGGCACGTGACCAGCTACGTAACCTAAAAAGCGATTAAAGACTTAAGGTGTTAAGTTAGTAATCTAGGATAAGACTTAATAGGATTAAGGGTTAAGCTAGTTGATTAAGGTTTAAAGGGATTAATGGTTAAGCTAATTAATCTAAGACTATAATAGAGAGATAGACGAGTACTTAAGAAGGGGGTATTCCTATAATTAGATAGTTTAGATCTCTATTAATTAATCTAAGTAATAGTCTTACTATTAAGAGTTATACTCTTAACGGCCTTATTGTGATATTGCTTAAAAAGCTACTCTATAGCATTTAACCTAACTTACTTCCTAAAAAACAGACCTACTGTGCCTTAGAACCTAAGCCACCGTTACAGTTATATAATCTTTATAATCTACTAATTGTCTTTCTTATACCCTAATATTCATGTAATAGGTATTTATATATTTCTTTAATAAGCTATTCTTAAAGTATACTAGAAATATATTACCGTTTATTATATAAAAAGGTCTTACCTTTCTTAAATAAATACGTTTTTATTTCTTAATTATTTAAGTAGCTATTATTCTTAATATATAATATAATTTATTACATTTATATTTTATTTAACTTAACTTACTAGGTTATATTAACTTCTTAGATACTTATTATAAGGTTTTTATTCTTAATAGCGTGTAATAAGGGTGTATTACTTACTTACTTATTTAATTTTAAATTCTCTCTTTAATTAAGCGTATTAACTCTTTTATTTTTAAATTCTTTATAATATATAATCTTAAAGTTATAATTTATAAGGGTTTTATACTATTTAATCTATCGTTTATTTAAATTCTTTATAATTAAAAATAATATAAGATTCTTATAGTTAATATAAACCTTAATTTAATACTTTACTTTTATAAGATAGTATTTTTATTCTTTAAAGCACTTAATAATAGTTATAAGTTCTTTATTATAAATCCTATAATTAAGTTTAGGTTTATAGAGTTTCTTTAAGAAAAATATAATTAAGTGTAATCTTTCTTAATTATCTTATTATTTAAGCTATTTATTTAATATAAGGTTTAAGGCGTTTATTTTAAGCTTATAAGGTTTATTTTAATTAAGTGCTTTTAATATAGATTTTAACGTAATTAAATCTTTTATCTTTTAAAATACTATAGCTTTTAATTTATTCTATTAAAAGCTAACTTCTTTCTTTATTAGGTTTATAAAAGGTTATAAGATATCTTTATATTCGCTTAAAAATTTACGGTAAAAGTTTATAAATATTATAAATCCTTTACCTTTCTTTAAATTCTTTAATATAAGCTATTTTTTAATAGTTTTAATCTTATTTAAGCTTATTTATATTTCTTTATATATAAGTATATACCTTAAAAAGTATATAATATTCTAGTAGAATTAATATTTTAAGGCTTTAATTAAAAGTTTATTATTTTATAGAGTTTATAGTACTTTATATACGTATTATTTATATTTCTTAAGGGTATTTAAGTAAATAAGAATATTATTAAGGTATATAACTATAAATACTCTTAGTTATTTTTATAAGATTATATTAATTATTCTTTAAAAGGTTATTAATACGTTAATAAGCCTAAAAGGTATTACTAGATATTTATAGTATTCTTTACTAGTTTAAAATACTATTATTTACTTATAGCTTTCTTTTATTTATATAAGGTTATAAGCTTCTTTTAAGTTAAGTATAATAAACTATTTAGCTTTTTTAACTTTATCTTTAATTTCTATTATAAGTAATAATAGGTATTAATTCTTAATTATAATCTTATTTAAGTGTTAATAATTAATATATAATTATAATTTTCTATTCTTCTTTAATATCTATAAGATTAGATATTCTATTAGAGACTTTAATAGTCTTATATATCTCTTTTATAATATATTCTTTAAATACTTCTTAAGCGCTTTATTTTACTTAAGGTTCTAATAATAAATCTTATTAAACGTTAATTTAATATTAGATTAAACTTTAATCTTATAGTTTTAGCGTAAATACTTTAATAGTCTTATTTTTAGCTCTTTATTAAATAGCTTATTATACTTTAAGTATTTCTTAAGAATCTCCGTTATCTTAGCTTTTAACTCTTTAATAATTACATATATTTTTAAAGGCCTATTATAGTTTAAATAAGGTACCTTTTATAAGCTACTTTTAACTTTATAACTATATTCTAGTAAATTCTATTAAAGTTAACTAGTTTTTTAATTAACTTATAAATTACTCGCTTATAATTAAGGTATTCTTAATATAATATTATATTTTAAGATTATTATAATATTTAATGTAACTTAATATTTTATACCTTATATATTAACGAGAAGTTACGCTACTTTTATATTAATTACTTCTTAGCTATACTTTATTATAATTTCTTTTATAATTATAAGTTAATAAGGCTTATCTTTAAGTATTTAAGGTAATTATAATTTATTAACGAGATTTAATAAGATAAAATTTTCTTATACTCTACTATTAATTATTACCTAAATCTTTCGTTTTATTATAATTATATTAATTATAAGGTATATTATACTATTAATATTTATAGTATATAAAAACCTATTAAATCTTCGTTAAGAAATTAATTTTAATTATAATAATAGCTATTATTTCCTAATTTATTAATTCTATTCTTATATTATTCTTTAGCGTATTATTTTAAGCGCTATTATTAATAGTTATCTTTTAACGTATTATTAAAGCTTTCTTAATAATCGCTTAATCTATTATTTATATTAATTAAACTTAAGCTAAGTAAGTTACTTATAGTTATATAATTCTCTTTCTTCTTATATTATAAGGTTATAGCTTAGGTAGTATATATATTATTCTTAGTATAATATAATTTTTCGTTTAATATCTTTAAATTAATTTATTATAATTTCGGTTATATTATAAGGGTTCTCTTCCCCTATTATTCTCGTAGAAACTATTCGCTTTCTTACTTACTATTAAGGTACGTGTAGCAATTATTATCGTAATAGAAGGTCTAATTTATTACGAACGTTACTACACGAGACGCGGGAAGCTAGGCCGCACTAGTAAGGGTAGGCACAGCTACTAACTAATAAGAATATTAGGTTACGTAATAGCTTATTAAATTATATAAATAATCTAACGAGACGCTATTATTAGAATTATTAGGCGATTTAAATAATCTAGGTTTATAATAAAGAGATAAATAAATACTTAAAAAGAAGGTATTCTTATAGCTAAATAATTTAAATCTCTATTAATTAATTTAAGTAATAGTCTTACTATTAAGAGTTATACTTTTAATAGCCTTATTATAATATTACTTAAAAGCTACTTTATAGTATTTAATTTAATTTACTTTTTAAGAAATAAACCTATTATACCTTAAAATCTAAGCTATTATTATATTTTAATTAATTTTATTTAATAAGTTACCTTAAAACTTTAAGTAATAATAACTTTTAAAATATTTACTTTAAGCGAAAAGACTATTAACTTTAAGAAGATAATAAAGTACCTTTATAATAAGATTATTAAGCTTAAGAAGTAAAATCAATAGCTTTTTAATTAATAGAATAATCTTTATAAAAAACTTAAGGTATAAGAAGAGAAACTTATAGTAGTTTAAAATCTTATACTTATATTCTCTATTAATAATAATAATATACTAAAATTCCTTAAGCTTAAATTATATAATAGCTATAAGGGTAATATAAGAAACTTTCTTATATAAGCTTAAGCTTACCTATAAGTTAATAAAAAAATCTATATAATACCTAAGTTATAGATTCTTTATATTAATAATCTCTTAACTAGGAAAGTAATAGAATAATAGAAGCTAACCCTTTATATATATCTTAAATATAGTATTAAAGTTAAAGTAAAAGTTATTTATATCTTCTTTAATTATAAAATCTTTAAAGAATAACTTCTTATTATATTTAAAAACCCTAATAAGTATAAAGAAGCTATATAATAGCTTACTTAACTTAAGTAAATTAGATTTATAGCTTATTATATTAGGGAATTTAAACGTAGAATTTAAACGTATTATAGTAAAACTTAATTAAAATATTAAACCTAAAATAAAAGTCTTTTATTAAGAACTTAAAGAAGAAGTAAAAAATAATATTTATTAAGAAGATTATTTTAAGTTATTTAATAACTTTATTAAAATAGTTATTAAGGTAAATAACCGTTTATATAAGTAATATTATGAAAAAGGTTATACGAAATTTAAATTATATATTAGATTTAATAAACCTAATAATAATAAGCTATATTAAATATTAATAGTATATAGGTACTACGTTAAACCTATAGAACTTAATACTATAAATAAGAAAAGGGGAAAGACTTATTATAATTATAGTAAGATTAAATACTTTATAAATAAATGTAAAGCTTTAAAGAAGCTATAAAAGCTAATTTTTAAAGGTAAAAAGCTTTATACTATAAACTAAAAAGACTTACTTACGCGAAATCTTAATGTAATAAGTAATAAAGAAAGCCTTATATTAATAAATAATATTAGTTTAAATAAAAATTAGGAATTTAAAACCTAATTAATACCTAATAACTTTTAGAAATATTAAATACCCTTACTAAAAAGTAAACCTTTACTAGAATAAATCTAAGAAGAAGAGAATTATTTAATTAAGAAAGATAAATCTAAAATTAAATATAAACTCTTTAATTAAACCTTCTATTATAATAATAATTATTATACGTATCTTAGTAATAAGTAAGGTAATAAATAATTTCTACGAGAATAAAAGAAAAGGAGAATAACTCTTATAATATAATTAAAATTATAATAAACTAATTTAAAGATATTAAATAAGAAGTTATATTATATTAAGAATAACGTATATATTATTTAAGCTATAACCTTATAATATAAGAAGAAAGGGAATTATATAACTATAAGTAACTTACTTAGCTTAAGTTTAATTAATATAAATAGTAAATTAAGCGATTACTAAGAAAGCTTTAATAATACGTTAAAGAATAATTATTAATAATAGCGCTTAAAATAACGCGCTAAAGAATAATATAAGAATAAAATTAATAAATTAAGAAATAATAATTATTATTATAATTAAAACTAATTTCTTAATAGAGATCTAATAGGTCTTTATATAATATAAATATTAATAGTATAATATACCTTATAATTAATATAATTATAATAAAATAAAAGATTTAAGTAATAATTAATAGTAAAGTATAAGGAAATTTTATCTTATTAAATCTCATTAATAAATTATAATTACCTTAAATACTTAAAGATAAGCTTTATTAACTTATAACTATAAAAGAAACTATAGTAAAGTATAACTAAAAAGTAATTAATATAAAAGTTACGTAGCTTTTAGTTAATATATAAGGTATAAAATACTAAGTTATATTAAATATTATAGTAATTTTAAAATATAATATTATATTAAAGATACCCTAATTATAAGTAAGTAATTTATAAGTTAATTAAAGAACTAGCTAACTTTAATAGAATTTACTAGAATATAATTATAAAGCTAAAAGTAGCTTATAAAGGATACCTTATTTAAACTATAATAGGTCTCTAAGAATATATATAATTATTAAAGAGCTAAAAGCTAAGATAATAAAGATTTCTAAGAAATACTTAAAGTATAGTAAGCTATTTAATAAAAAGCTAAAAATAGAATTATTAGAGTATTTACGCTAGAATTATAAGATTAAACTTTAACTTAATATTAAATTAACGTTTAATAAGATTTATTCTTAGAACCTTAAGTAAGATAAAGCGCTTAAGAAGTATTTAAAGGATATATTATAAAAGGGATATATAAGACTATTAAAGTTTCTAGTAGAATACCTAATTTTATAGGTATTAAAGAAGAATAAGAAACTATAATTATATATTAATTACTAATACTTAAATAAGATTATAATTAAAAATTAATACCTATTATTACTTATAATAGAAATTAAAGATAAAGTTAAAAAAGCTAAATAGTTCATTACACTTAACTTAAAAGAAGCTTATAACCTTATATAAATAAAAGAAAGCTATAAGTAAATAATAGTATTTTAAGCTAGTAAAGAATATTATAAATATTTAATAATATCTTTTAGATTTATTAACGTACTAGTAACCTTTTAAAGAATAATTAATATAATCTTATAAAAATAACTAAAAGTATTTATAATTATATACCTTAATAATATTCTTATTTATTTAAATACCCTTAAGAAATATAAATAATATATATATAAGATACTATAAGCTTTATAAGATAATAAACTCTTAATTAAAGCCTTAAAATACTAGTTCTACTAGAATACTATATACTTTCTAAGGTATATACTTATATATAAAGAAATATAAATAAGCGTAAATAAGATTAAAACTATTAAGAAATAGCTTATATTAAAGAATTTAAAAGAAGTTAAAGAACTTATAGTATTTATAAACTTTTATTATAAGTTCTTAAGTAAATATAAAAATATTTTATAACCTCTTATAAATCTAATAAAAAAAGAAGTTAGCTTTTAATAAAATAAATTAAAAGCTATAGTATTCTAAAAGATAAAAGATTTAATTATATTAAAACTTATATTAAAAGTACTTAATTAAAATAAACCTTATAAGCTTAAAATAAATACCTTAAACTTTATACTAGGTAAATAGCTTAAATAATAAGATAATTAAGGAAAATTACACCTAATTATATTCTTCTTAAAGAAACTTTATAAACCTAAACTTAATTATAGAATTTATAATAAAGAACTTATAGCTATTATTAAGTGCTTTAAAGAATAAAAATACTATCTTATAAGAGTAAAGTATTAAATTAAGGTTTATATTAATTATAAGAATCTTATATTATTCTTAATTATAAAGAATTTAAATAAACGATAGATTAAATAGTATAAAACTCTTATAAATTATAACTTTAAAATTATATACTATAAAGAATCTAAAAATAAAAGAGTAAATACACTTAGCTAAAAAAAGAACTTAAAATTAAATAAGTAAGTAAGTAATATACCTTTATTACGCGCTATTAAGAATAAGAACCTTATATTAAGTACCTAAGAAATTAATATAATATAATAAGTTAAGTTAAATAAAATATAAATGTATTAAATCGTATTATATATTAATAATAATAGTTATTTAAATAATTAAGAAACGAAAACGCATTTATTTAAGAAAAGTAAAACCTTCTTATATAATAAATAATCGTATATTTCTAGTATACTTTAAGAATAGCTTATTAAGGAAATATATAAGCACTTGTTACACGAATATTAGGGTGTAAGGAAAATAATTAATAGGCTAAAAAGATTATATGACTTTTTAAAAAGCAGAAAAATAGTATAAGAAGTTATTAAGAAATATAATACGTATAATAAAGTAAAATTAGCGCGATATATACTATATAAAGAATTATAATTAATATTACTACTTAAAAGAGTATAATAAACTATTATAATAAACTTTATTATTAAACTATTAAAGTTAAAAGAACCTATAATAAGAGTAGCTTATAATAGTATTTTAATTATTATAAATAAACTTATAAAATACACCTATTATATTCTATATAAGAAATTAAGTAATACTAAGAACTTAGCGTATATATTCTTTAAAATAATTATTATATAACATAAATTATTAATAAAGCTTATATTAAATTATAATAAATTATTTACCTTAAACTTTTAAAAATATCTTATAAAAACTATAAAAATTAAATAAAGCTTATTAATAGTATTTTACTTATAATTAAATAAATAAATAAAAATCTTAAACTAAATACTTAAATAATATTTATAAAGCTATATTAACTACTAATAGAATAATTAAGTAAAATAGCTACTATTAGTATAATAGGCTTATAATAGCTCTAAGATTAATAATATAAAGATATTATTATTTAAGGTAAATTATAGATTTAACCCTATTATTAAGATATATATAACATAAAATATAAACGCGCTAATAGCTATAATATATATAGTAATTATAATAGAAATATAAAAATACTTATAATAAGAATAAATATTTTTATAGAATTAAATAAAATATTACACGAATAAAAAGAGATTATTAGCGCTAATTTTAAAGGAGAGATATAAAGTATATCTTATTTATAAAAAGATTAAAATTAAATAACCTAATAATAAACTTAATTAAAAGAAAATTAAACTATTTCTTATTAAATAAAAAATCTTAAATATTAACTATAAACTATTATTATTAAATAGAATAAGAATTTATCTTATATTTTATATATTATTATTAAAGAAAGTATTAAATAAATTTATAATTACTATAAATATTATAATAAAAGATACTAATAAATATAAAGTTAAATAAATACTTAAAGTATAAAAAAATATAAAGAATTATTATTATTTTATTAAATAAAAGAGATATTTAAACTCTAAAAACACTTAAAAACTAGCTAAAAATCTTATAAATTACTTAACGTTACTTAAATAGTTTTATTTCTAAGAAACGTATTTTAATTAATTTTTTAAATATTACCTAATAACTTAATATTAAACTTAATATTTAAGAAATAAATTAAAGTAGAATTTAAATTCTTAGAAGAAGTAAAAAGAACTCTTATAGTCTTTTAAAGCTATTTTACTTTCTTATATTTTATATATTTTAACTCTTTAACGTTATTAATACTACGTGTAATTACACGTATTATTTTCTTAAGCTATAATTTCTTTTATTTTTATAAGTAATATACCTTAATACTCGCCTTTTTAAGTTCTTTCTTAATAGCTTTTAACTTAAACTTAGCTTTCTAGTATTAGGTATTAATATAACGTAATTACTATAGGGTAAGAGAATTTATATTATAATAAGACCTATTTAAACGAATACACTTATAATAATAGAATAAGTTTACGTTAAATACCTCATAATTTTAAAGGCCTTAATCTTAATAAAAGAAATAAGTAAGTATATTAATTAAATTTTTAATTATTAACTTAAGAAGAGCGTTTTACTTATTTATCTTATAAGAAGGTTTATAAGATTAAACAAAAAGTCTTAAAATACAATTAGCTAACATAATAATATACAAGAAGAATAAAGAAGGGAAAATTACCTAAGCCCCTAGCTAGCCTATTTTAATAGCCTTAAGAATAAGACTAATAAAGGAGAGGTATTATATTATAAACGTTATTATATAAGACGCGAAAAGCTAGGCTATACTAGTAAAGGTAGGTATAGCTGCTAACTAATAAGAATATTAGGTTACGTAATAGCTTATTAAATTATATAAATAATCTAATAAGATAGGATTATTAGAATTATTAAGCGATTTAAATAATTTAAGTTTATAATAAAAAGATAAACGAATACTTAAGAAGAAGGTATTCTTATAGCTAAATAGTTTAAATCTCTATTAATTAATTTAAGTAATAGTCTTACTATTAAGAGTTATACTCTTAATAGCCTTATTATAATACTACTTAAAAGCTACTTTATAGTATTTAACCTAACTTACTTTCTAAGAAATAAACCTACTATACCTTAAAACCTAAGCTACTATTATATAATTAAAGAGTCTATATTTAACTTTAAGTTCGTCTTTCTTAGTTAAATAGTCCTCTTTCTCCTAAATTAGCTCTAGTAAAGGTTCGCTTTTTAGTAAGAGCGTTTAATATTCCTAAAAGTTATCGGGTATTAGTTAGGTTTTAAATTCCTAATCTTTATTTAAACTAATATTATTTACTAACGTAAAGCTTTCTTTATTACTTATTATACTAAGATTTCGCGTAAGTAAGTTTTCTTAGTTTACGGTATAAAGCTTTTTACCTTTAAAAATTAGCTTTTATAGCTTTTTTAAAGCTTTATATTTATTTATAAAGTATTTAGTCTTATTATAATTATAATAAGTCTTCTCCCTTTTCTTATTTATAGTATTAAGTTCTATAAGTCTAGCGTAATACCTATATATTATTAATATTTAGCGTAGCTTACTATTATTAGGTTTATTAAACCTAGTATATAATTTAAATTTCCTATAACTTTTTTCGTAATATTACTTATATAAACGGTTATTTACCTTAATAACTATTTTAATAAAGTTATTAAATAACTTAAAATAATTTTCTTAATAAATATTATCCTTTACTTCTTCTTTAAGTTCTTAATAGAAAACTTTTATTTTAGGTTTAATATTTTAGTTAAGTTTTATTATAATACGCTTAAACTCCCTAATATAATAAGCTATAAATCTAGTTTACTTAAGTTAAGTAAGCTATTATATAACTTTCTTATACTTATTAGGGTTTTTAAATATAATAAGAAGTTATTCTTTAAAGGTTTTATAATTAAAGAAGATATAAATAACTTTTACTTTAGCTTTAATACTATATTTAAAATATACGTAAAGAGTTAGCTTTTATTATTTTATTACTTTTTTAATTAAGAGATTACTAATATAAAGAATTTATAACTTAAGTGTTATATAAATATTTTTTATTAACTTATAAATAAGCTTAAGCTTATATAAGAAAGTTTCTTATATTACCCTTATAGCTATTATATAATTTAAGCTTAAAGAATTTTAATATATTATTATTATTAATAGAGAATATAAGTGTAAGATTTTAAACTATTATAAGTTTCTCTTCTTATACCTTAAGTTTTTTATAGAGATTATTCTATTAATTAAAAAGCTATTAATTCTACTTCTTAAGCTTAATAATCTTATTATAAAGGTACTTTATTATCTTCTTAAAGTTAATAGTCTTTCCACTTAAAGTAAATATCTTAGAAGTTATTATTACTTAAAGTTTTGAGGTAACTTATTAAATAGAATTAATTAAAATATAATAGTAGCTTAAGTTTTAAGGTATAATAGGTTTATTTCTTAGAAAGTAAGTTAGGTTAAATACTATAAAGTAGCTTTTAAGTAGTATTATAATAAAGCTATTAAGAGTATAACTCTTAATAGTAAAACTATTACTTAAATTAATTAATAGAGATTTAAATTACTTAATTATAAAAATACTCTCTCCTTAAGTACTCGTTTATCTCTTTATTATAGTTCTAGATTATTTAAATCGCCTAATAATTCTAATAATCCCGTCTTATTAGATTATTTATATAATTTAATAAACTATTACGTAACCTAATATTCTTATTAGTTAACAGCTATGCCTACCCTTACTAGTGCGGCCTAGCTTCCCGCGTCTCGTTATAACGGTGGCTTAAGTTCTAAGGCATAATAGGTTTGTTTCTTAGGAAGTAAGTTAGGTTAAATACTATAAAGTAGCTTTTAAGTAGTATTATAATAAAGCTATTAAGAGTATAACTCTTAATAGTAAAACTATTACTTAAATTAATTAATAGAGAATTAGACTATTTAACTATAAGAATACTTTCTCCTTAAGTATTTATTTATCTCTTTATTATAGTTCTAGATTAATTAGCTTAACTATTAATCCCTTTAAACCTTAATTAACTAGCTTAAGGTTTAGTTAGTTTAATTCTCTTTAATTAATATATTTAAACATTAACCTCTTTAATTACCTCTTAGATTACGTGGCTAGTTACGTACCCTTACCTTCTTCTTATACCTATAAGTTATACTTATCTTAGCTAGTATAGTTCTATCTTATATCTTATATAGTATTATTCGTAATATTATACCTCTCCTTTATTAGTCTTATTCTTAAGGCTATTAAAATAGGTTAGCTTAAGTGTTATACGTTTTCTTTCTTCTATTATTATATACTATTATATTAATTAACTATATCTTAAAATAACGGTTTAAAGCTTTATTTACTTCTTCTCTTTACTAGAATAACCTTTTTTTTACGATAATTAATAATTCATTTTTATTCTTTATAAAGGCTTACGCTTATTACGCTTATATAGGACTTTCTTAATATAAAGCCTTTATTTTTAATTTAAGTTATTATATAAAGTGTATAATAAATAAGTAAAAGAATTATAATATTATAAAGGTAACCCCTTAATAGCTTTATAGTATTATAAATTAATATTATAAGCTTAAAAGAGAGCTTAAAGAAGCTAAGAAGCGTACCTTAGCTAAGAATTAAAAGGTTTTACATTTATAAAAATAAAAGAAATTATAGTTTAAGAAAATAATACGTGTAATTACACGTAGTATTAATAATATTAAAGAGTTAAAACGTGTAAAACGTAAGAAAGTAAAATAGCTTTAAAAGATTATAAGAGTTCTTTTTACTTCTTTTAAGAATTTAAATTCTATTTTAATTTATTTCTTAAATACTAAATTTAATATTAAGTTATTAAATAATACTTAAAAGATTAATTAAAATGCGTTTCTTAAAAATAAAACTATTTAAGTAACGTTAAGTAATTCGTAAGATTTTTAACTAGTTTTTAGGTGTTTTTAAAGTTTAAATATCCCTTTTATTTAATAAGATAATAATAATTCTTTATATCTTTTTATACTTTAAGTATTCGTTTAACTTTATATTTATTAGTATCTTTTATTATAATATTTATAGTAATTATAAATTTATCTAGTACTTTTTTTAATAATAATATATAAAATATAAGATAAATTCTTATTTTATTTAATAATAATAGTTTATAATTAGTATTTAAGATTTTTCGTTTAATAAGAAATAATTTAATCTTCTTTTAGTTAAGTTTATTATTAGGTTACTTAGTTTTAATGTTTTTACGAATAAGGTATACTTTATATCCCTTCTTTAGAATTAGTACTAGTAATCTCTTTTTATTTATATAATATTTTATTTAGTTTTATAAAAATATCTATTTCTATTATAAGTGTTTTTATATTTCTATTATAATTACTATATATATTATAGCTATTAACGCGTTTACATTTTATATTATATATATTTTAATAATAGAGTTAAATTTATAATTTACCCTAAATAATAATATCTTTATATTATTAATCTTAAAGCTATTATAAGCCTATTATATTAATAGTAGCTATTCTACTTAATTATTTTATTAGTAGTTAATATAGCTTTATAAATATTATTTAAGTATTTAATTTAAGATTTTTATTTGTTTATTTAATTATAGGTAAAATACTATTAATAAGCTTTATTTAATCTTTATAGTTTTTATAAGGTATTTTTAAAAGTTTAAGGTAAATAATTTATTATAATTTAATATAAGCTTTATTAATAATTTATATTATATAATAACTATTTTAAAAAATATATACGCTAAGTTCTTAGTATTACTTAATTTCTTATATAGAATATAATAGGCGTATTTTATAAGTTTATTTATAATAATTAAAATATTATTATAAGCTACTTTTATTATAGGTTCTTTTAACTTTAATAGTTTAATAATAAAGTTTATTATAATAGTTTATTATACTCTTTTAAGTAGTAATATTAATTATAATTCTTTATATAGTACGTATTACGCTAATTTTACTTTATTACACGTATTATATTTCTTAATAACTTCTTATACTATTTTTCTGCTTTTTAAAAAGTTATATAATCTTCTTAGCCTATTAATCGTTTTTCTTACACTCTAATATTCGTATAATAAGTGCTTATATATTTTCTTAATAAGCTATTCTTAAAGTATACTAGGAATATACTATCGTTTATTATATAAGAAGGTTTTACCTTTCTTAAATAAATACGTTTTTATTTCTTAATTATTTAAATAACTATTATTATTAATATATAATATAATTTAATATATTTATATTTTATTTAGCTTAACTTATTAAATTATATTAATTTCTTAGGTATTTAATATAAGGTTCTTATTTTTAATAGCACGTAAAAAGGGTATATTACTTACTTACTTATTTAATTTTAAGTTCTCTCTTTAACTAAGCGTATTTACTCTTTTATTTTTAAATTCTTTATAGTATATAATTTTAAAGTTATAATTTATAAGGGTTTTATACTATTTAATCTATTATTTATTTAAATTCTTTATAATTAAGAATAATATAAGATTCTTATAGTTAATATAAACCTTAATTTAATACTTTACTTTTATAAGATAATATCTTTATTCTTTAAAGCACTTAATAATAGCTATAAGTTCTTTATTATAGATTCTATAATTAAGTTTAGGTTTATAAAGTTTCTTTAAAAAGAATATAATTAAATATAATCTTCCTTAATTATCTTATTATTTAAGCTATTCGCCTAGTATAAAGTTTAAGGCGTTTATTTTAAGCTTATAAGGTTTATTTTAATTAAATGCTTTTAATATAGATTTTAACGTAATTAAATTTTTTATCTTTTAGAATATTATAGCTTTTAGTTTATTTTATTAAAAGTTAACTTCTTTTTTTATTAGGTTTATAAGAGATTATAAAATATCTTTATATTTACTTAAAAACTTATAGTAAAAGTTTATGAATACTATAAATCCTTTAACTTCTTTTAAATTCTTTAATATAAGCTATTTCTTAATAGTTTTAATTTTATTTAAGCTTATTTATATTTCTTTATATATAAGTATATACCTTAAAAAGTGTATAGTATTCTAGTAGAACTAGTATTTTAAGGCTTTAATTAAGAGTTTATTATTCTATAAAGTTTATAGTATCTTATATATATATTATTTATATTTCTTAAGGGTATTTAAATAAATAAGAATATCGTTAAGGTATATAATTATAAATACTTTTAATTGTTTTTATAAGATTATATTAATTATTCTTTAAAAGGTTACTAGTATATTAGTAAGCTTAAAAGGTATTATTAAATATTTATAGTATCCTTTATTAGTTTAAAATACTATTATTTACTTATAGCTTTCTTTTATTTATATAAGGTTATAAGCTTCTTTTAAGTTAAGTATAATAAACTATTTAGCTTTTTTAACTTTATCTCTAATTTTTATTATAAGCGGTAATAGGTATTAATTCTTAATTATAATCTTATTTAAGTGTTAATAATTAATATATACTTATAGTTTTTTATTCTTCTTTAATACCTATAAAATTAGGTATTCTATTAAGAACTTTAATAATTATATATATCCCTTTTATAGTATATTCTTTAAATACTTCTTAAGCGCCTTATCTTACTTAAGGTTCTAAGAATAAATTTTATTAAATGTTAGTTTAATATTAGGTTAAAGTTTAATCTTATAATTCTAACGTAAATACTCTAATAATTCTATTTTTAGCTCTTTATTAAATAGCTTATTATACTTTAAGTATTTCTTAAAAATGTTCATTATCTTAGCTTTTAGCTCTTTAATAATTATATATATTTTTAAAGGCCTATTATAGTTTAAATAAAATACTTTTTATAGGCTGCTTTTAGCTTTATAACCGTATTCTAGTAAATTCTATTAAAGTTAACTAGTTCTTTAATTAACTTATAGATTACTCGCTTATAACTAGGGTATCCTTAATATCATATTATATTTTAAGATTACTATAATATCTAGTATAACTTAGTATTTTATACCTTATATATTAACTAAAAGCTACGTAACTTTTATATTAATTACTTCTTAATTATACTTTACTATAATTCCTTTTATAATTATAAGTTAATAGAGCTTATCTTTAGGTATTTAAGGTAATTATAATTTATTAACGAGATTTAACGAGATAAAATTTTCTTATACTTTACTATTAATTATTACCTAGATCTTTTATTCTATTATAATTATATTAATTATAAGGTATATTATACTATTAATATTTATAGTATATAAAGACCTATTAAATCTTCGTTAAGAAATTAGTTTTAATTATAATAATAGCTATTATTTCCTAATTTATTAATTTTATTCTTATATTATTCTTTAGCGCGTTATTTTAAGCGCTATTATTAGCGGTTATCTTTTCACGTATTATTAAAGCTTTCTTAGTAATTACTTAACCTACTATTTATATTAATTAAACTTAAGCTAAGTAAGCTACTTATAATTATATAATTCCCTTTCTTCTTATATTATAAGGTTATAGCTTAAATAATATATACGTTATTCTTAATATAATATAATTTTTCGTTTAATATCTTAGAATTAGTTTATTATAATTTTAATTATATTATAAGGGTTATTCTCCTTCCCTTTTATTCTCGTAAAAACTATTTACTACCTTACTTACTATTAAAATACATATAATAATTATTATTATAATAAAAGGTTTAATTAAGAAGTTTATATTTAACTTTAAGTTTATCTTTTTTAATTAAATAACTTTCTTCTTTTTAAATTAATTCTAATAAAGGTTTACTTTTTAATAAAGGTATTTAATATTCCTAAAAGTTATTAGGTATTAATTAGGTTTTAAATTTTTAATCTTTATTTAAACTAATATTATTTATTAATATATAGTTTCCTTTATTACTTATTATATTAAGATTTCGCGTAAATAAGTCTTTTTAATTTATAATATAAAGCTTTTTACCTTTAAGAATTAGCTTTTATAGCTTTTTTAAAGCTTTACATTTATTTATAAAGTGTTTAGTCTTATTATAATTATAATAAGTCTTTCCCTTTTCCTTATTTATAGCGTTAAGTTCTATAAGTCTAGTATAATACCCGTATACTATTAATATTTAATATAGCTTATTACTATTAGGTTTATTAAACCTAATATATAATTTAAATTTCCTATAACTTTTTTTATAACGTTACTTATATAAACGGTTATTTACCTTAATAATTATTTTAATAAAGTTATTTAATAACTTAAAATAATCTTCTTAATAAATATTATTCTTTACTTTTTCTTTAAGTCCTTAATAAAAGACTTTTATTTTAGGTTTAGTATTTTAGTTAAGTTTTACTATAATACATTTAAATTCCCTAGTATAATAAGCTATAAATTTAATTTACTTAAGTTAAGTAAGTTATTATATAACTTTCTTATACTTATTAGAATTTTTAAATATAATAAAAAGTTATTTCTTAAAGGTTTTATAATTAAAGAAAATATAAATAACTTTTACTCTAGCTTTAATACTATACTTAAGATATATATAAAGGGTTAGCTTCTACTATTCTATTACTTTTTTAGTTAAAAGGTTATTAATATAAAGAATTTATAACTTAAGTGTTATATAGATTTTTTTATTAACTTATAAGTAAGCTTAAGCTTATATAAGAAAGTTTCTTATATTACTCTTATAACTATTATATAATTTAAGCTTAAGGAATTTTAATATAATATTATTATTAATAAAAAATATAAGTATAAGATTTTAAACTATTATAAGTTTCTCTTCTTATACCTTAAGCTTTTTATAAAGATTATTCTATTAATTAAAAAGCTATTAATTTTACTTTTTAAGCTTAATAATCTTATTATAAAGGTACTTTATTATCTTCTTAAGGTTAATAGTCTTTTCGCTTAAAGTAAATATCTTAAAAGTTATTACTACTTAAAGTTTTAATGTAACTTATTAAATAAAATTAATTAAAATATAATAATAACTTAAATTTTAAGGTATAATAGGTTTATTTCTTAAAAAGTAAGTTAAATTAAATCCTATAAAGTAGCTTTTAAGTAGTATTATAATAAGGCTATTAAGAGTATAACTCTTAATAGTAAAACTATTACTTAAATTAATTAATAAAGAATTAAATTATTTAATTATAGAAATACTTTCTTCTTAAGTATTTATTTATCTCTTTATTATAATTCTAGATTAATTAGCTTAACTATTAATCCCTTTAAACCTTAATTAATTAGCTTAAGGTTTAGTTAGTTTAATTCTTCTTAATTAATATATTTAAATATTAACCTCTTTAATTACCTCTTAAGTTACGTAGCTAGTCACGTGCCTTTACCTTCTTCTTATACCTACGAGTTATACCTGTTCTAGCCAGTGCGGTCCCGTCCCGTGTCTTATGTAGTATCGTTCATAACACTCGTGTAGTAACATTCGTAACAATTTACTTTTTAAAAATAAGAGATTTAAAGCTTAATAACTTACTTATTAATAGCGATATAAAGCTAATTTTATGAGATTAAAAATTGCGTGATTTTTAGCTTTATTTTAATATATAATATGCTTCTATAAGCTTTTTTTTAATAAAATTCTTTTTATAATAAAATTTAAAAATAAAAAAGTTAAGTAAGAAATATAAAATCTATTATAATATAAGAAATAATATATATAAAAAGAAAGTATAAAATATTATTTTATATAAAACATTTAAGGTATTTAAATATATTATTTATAACTTTAATATATTTCTTATAACTTTAATATTTAATATTTTATATTTAAGTTATAAGGTAATACTATAAATATTATTATTTTATAAGATATTTATATATAAATAATAGAAATTTTTAAATTTATTATATTTATTATATTTTACTTATAATAATAATATAAAATAATACTTACTTACTTAATATAATTCCCTTATAATTCCCTTTTATTTTATTTTTATTTTATTTTTATTAGTTTTTTAATCTTTATTTTTAGCTTATTTAAGCTAATTAACCCCTACTTATTAATACTAATATTAGTAAGTAAATTTAGCTTTATTTTAGCTTACTAATTATATTAGCTAATAATAGCTTATAAATTTATTAATATTATATATTACACTAATTTTTAAAATGTAATATCGTGTAGTAAAACTACACTACACTATACTATACTAAATTTCACTAAAAACTACAAAATTACACTACTTCTAATACTCTGGGCATATATTATGCTCTGTTGAGTTCTAAGCGTGAGCCTTCCCAAAACCTTAACAATTAGTCGGGCCGAGTGCGAAGCATTCAATGCAACAGCCAGTCGCGTTCACCTGACTCGGCTAACTAGAACATTGCGATCTCTTCATTTTCTATCAATAATTTTAATCATTATACTCTATATACTACCCACAAGCCTCCAGCCAGAACAAATGACATGGCTCTGCTTACTCTTACTAAGCTGCATTATTTGCAAGACATGTCGAGTTGTTTGCTTCTCGACGAGTGCCTCGTTGTCTCTAGAGTACAAAATATCTTATGTTAACAGTGCCCAGTCCTTCATGTAAAGCATGGGAGGGCCAAAGTATCATGTTTCACCATGAATAGCAGTCCCTATGCAGGACTGTGAACCGGCGGTAAGCGAACACTACGCAAGGATATCTATGCCATCTCATCCAAGTAAGACATGTAAAGACGTCAGTGAATATATTTGATAGTATAAGTCAGAGCTCGTTGATGGTGTCTTGCGTGGTTAATTACGGTTCCCTGGCCTAGGCACGGCCAAAATTTAGTCTTACTAGGTGCCCTCCATCTAGCCCTTTTTTTGATTTTGTTTTCCCTCAGAGCTCTCGGATGCAGTACGTTAACGAAAGGGGGTCATTCATCCTGGGCAGTTGCATGTGTGACGTTTCTTGGTCGGTACGGCCACATTGTGACAAGCAACAAGAGAGTCTGTAAGGCCACACGGAACTAGACGCAGTGTAGTCAGAGCTCAAGCTTCGATCGAGCCGCCAATTGTGGACCGGGCAAAAATTAATGGCTCAGAGATGATGCGTGCAAGGTATGCATCCATGCATCTAGACATCCCACAGTGATGCCCAACCATGCGGCCCTGAGGCATTCTCACATGCATCGAGGCAATTCCACAAGGACTGTGCTCCACCTCCATTTTCTTTACCAGTCTCATGGTTGTGAAGAAGAGAGAATAGTAGGATAAACTGACTTTCTGGTGTTTTCTCCCGCTCGACACTCACCATGGGCTTATCTCGGATGTTACCATGCTTGAAGCCGAGGCCGGAGCCAATACTCGAGGAGAGGCCGAAGAGTATACCCCTTCAGGCCGCAGCGAAGAAAGGCCATCAAGAAGTGGTTCAGTTGCTTCTTCTCAAGGGCGCAAAAGTTGATGACATAGCTCCTGGTTTTCAAGAAACGCCATTATGTTGTGCAGCAGAGAATGGCCACTTGAGATAGTTAAGACCCTTCTTTCTTTCGGGCCCGGGATCGATGGCTTTAATATGACGCCATTGTGCACAGCGGCAGACGGAAATCTTCGTGAGATGGTCCGTTTGCTCATTTCTGAGGGTGCAGATGTTGATAAGAATACTTCTTTGGTATGCCTCTAGCCGTGGCAGCATGGCGCGGCCATTATGAAATAGTCCGTATGTTTTTTGACGCGGGCGCTGATGTCAACGTTTGCGCTAATGTCTTCAGCATTAACTGGTGTGTTCAAAATTTTACGCGACAGGGCCAAATTAAGCTATCCGAGGTGCTTCTTATAGCCGGTGTTGATATTAATGCTATGTGTGGCTTTTGGTCCAAGTTTAACACACCATTATACGCAGCCGCAGTGAATGGCCACGACACCAATGGCTTCTCTCTAAGGGTGGCAACATTATCATTACAGATGAAAATTTAATGGGGTGGGCGCAACGAAACAATATTGAAATTCATTGGCGAGAAGGTTAGCGATGCAGTCCCGGTGACACCAACTTTAATCTTAGCCATCGCAAGGAATTGGCGGAGTGGAGATCAAATCATGGCCGTCATTTTGGACAAGCGTGGCGCCGATGCTCAAATAACAGAGAAAGTAATCGAGTCTCTGTTAGAGTACTCTTATGCCGGGTATGATCTCATGAATATCCTAGTCCAGCAGCATGGAGATGATTGTCCAACGACTGCAAACTTTGTCCAAAAGGCGTGGCGCTCTCATTTGAGGTATGAGCAAGTGCAACCGCTTCTCAAGCAGCACCCAATCACGGGGAGCATGATGATGGCCAGCGTGAAAAACCCTCATCGAGGGCAGAAAATACTACAGCTGCTCCTAAAATATCGAAGAGTTGAGTTTCTTGCCATATAGGACTTTGAGCATCAAAATTTTGAAGACCGGGTTTGGGATCGGGTTCAGGTTGCCATGTCTATTGTCTTGTCTTGAAACAGAGACGTAGAGTCCGTGAGCTGCTTCACGAAGCTCGGCAATTGAAGATTTGTTTTACCTTTGAATGTAGATTGACGGAGATTATTGTGACCTCAGTACAACCCAGAAAAATAAAGGCTCTACGCAGCTATAGCTAGCGATTCAATTTCGTAGCAAAGCACTGATATGTCAAGCTACTCCTACAGTTACTTCAAATTTGTCAAAAAGAAACTTGAGAAATCGCCGATATCACTGGTATAGCTTAGCTACGACGGGAAAGTGCTTACTTTGTATCCCGAAATCCGCTCGAGCGAAGACAGTAATTTTTAGCATCTTTGAGAGGCTTGCAGCTTATTGTCCTTTATATTTAAGGCGCGCATGACTTTATAGGTTGATCATTCTCTTCTTCCACCTCACATTTGTCAAAGAATCTGCTTTGTGTGTTCAAGAGTACTGCGTCAATCATGGCTAGGCGATGCCGATGCCGAGGAGCTGTTGCGCCTGCAAGTGGCGAAGTCCTCTGGCCATATTTGTCTACCTGTTCGTCGGTTGGGCAATTCATTTGATGACTTCCTGTCTTTCTGGTGTTTGCCCCTTTTGCAGTCACTACCTTGACTGTGCGAGGACAGTGAACCTTGGCGATGACCTAAAAAAATCTGTCCTTTACCCTCTCACTGACTTGTCCCAGAACCACTAACCGCGATCTGTTGGCAATTTTGATTAGCAGAACCATCGTCCGATATAGTAAGTAGCATAAATTCAATGTTAGATGCAAGTAGGGATGGGGTTACGACCATATATGCAGCACGATTTAGCAGAGCCAAAGGGGTAGACTCAAACACTTAGACGTTTTACGATTTAGAGCTACCTAGCTCATACGGAGAGGTATTCCGGAAGTTAAAGGCCGAGGCACATGTCCTGCTAGCAACTACTTTGAACGCGAGAGCTTGTTTACGCTAGCGAAGCTTATATCCTCAAACCTCCAGTTTTCATTGGAACGGTAAAGCCACCCATAGTCCTGCATCCTCGATTTGCCATCACTTCGCAGCGACCCACTCCACGCCTACGGATTTGTGGCGGTTGAAAGCTGAGTTGTGTGGCTCGTTCTATATGGGCCAGACTATGCTAAGCCTGCTCAGGTGCTCAACACCACGGAGCACGAGAGTCAACTTGCTTGGCGCAAAGCATCAATTTTGGTACCCTTTTTCAGCAAAAGTTGTGTGCCTCAATAAATGGAATCATATTGCACCCTGTAGAACCAAGAGCTGTCTAAACTTGAGAGCGCTACGGAATCCTTCAAAAGCAGCTCTCCGACCAAGACATCTTTGCCAGCTTTGGATGAGACCCGCGACAAAGATTTTTTAACTGTCGGAACAAAAATATGACGAAGCCAGCTGGAGACAAGGCCAAGGATCGAGATCCAAGCTTATACCATAATCAGTCAGAAATCCGGGTCCAAAATGACGACTCTCGATTCGAGTTAAGGTTCTTCAACACTGAACTATATTTTTCAAAAACTGGTATTATGCTAATCATATCTTGTATTGCAGCCGCTGGTGGCTCATATCATACGTGTTCCCTATGATTGCAGGAACTCTTGGTCCTGTAGCGTCGGCATTCAGTATTTGCTCCCTAAGCCAGTCATGGGTGCAACATAGTTCCCCTCGCACCAGCGTGAATGGAGTGAATCTTTTTCCTGACCCAGCCTGGTAGGTAGCTGCGGGCGAGAACCTATGAGATCATGCGCTAATCGCCAGCATGGTTGTGCAGGTTGACTACTCTGAAAGCCATACAGCTGTTCTTGGCTCTCGTGTCGAATATGTTCCTCCTGTTAGACATGACAAGAAAGGTTCGCTTCACCATTGCGGAACCAATCACAATAATAGGATGGTAAGGGGTCATAGTCCTCCAAGCGTCAGACCACGCAGCTTAAAGCTCAATCAGGTACATTTCTGCCATTTGCCTCGTGTGTCTTCATGCAATCGCATCCGGTCCCTTACTGAACAGCCTGGGGATTTCCGCAGACGAGAAGCTATGGTCGCAGGCTTTCTATTACGGCATCTGGTCTGCCATTTTGTACTTCGTCGCAGCGTCAGTACTGGTCATTACGTTCTGGGGCTCACTACACGGCCATTACGAGGAGGACTTTAATCTAAGTCACAGTCAGCGAACGCTCATGCTACAAACCATGATATTTCTCACGCTCCTGCTTTTGAGCGCCCTCCTTTTCTCCAAGCTTGAAGATTGGAATTACCTCGATGGAGTCTATTGGGCTAATGTTACGCTCTTCACCATTGGTTTTGGCGACATCGTTCCCACCACGGTACTTGCGCAGGCTTTGCTGATCCCGTATGTTCTTATTGGCATCACTAGCCTCGGCCTTGTCATCAATTCGATCCAAAGTATGATACTTGAGCGTGGGAGTCAGCGCCTCGACGCCCGGGTAGGGGAGAGAAGCCGTCTAAATACTCTGCAGAAAATCATTCGCAAGGGAAAGGGCGACATGTTGATCCCCCTTGAGTGCGGTGATTCGCTCGCCAATGTTTCCGCCAAAGAGCTTGAGCGGCGTCATTCCGAGTTTGAATTGATGCGTGCCATACAGAAAAGGGCGTCCTCTCGGAGAAGATGGGTAGCATTGATCATCTCTGCGATGTCCTGGCTTTGCCTGTGGTTTTGTGGCGCCGTCGTCTTTTTTAAATGTGAGAAGACAGCCCAAGGCTGGACTTACTTGGACGCTGTCTATTTTTGTTTCATAGCATTTACAACAATCGGCTACGGCAATCTGGTTCCCAAGTCCAACGCCGGGAAGTCTTTTTTTGTTCTCTGGTCATTGCTTGCTCTGCCGATTCTCACCATCCTTATATCCAATGCGGGAGACACAGTTATCAGGGTTGTCAATAACATTACAATCCGAGTGGGAAGCATCACTCTTCTACCTGGACGTGGGGGATTCGGTCACAACATGAGGCAACTCGTTCATCAACTGAGCTGCGGCTACTTGTATTCCGAGTCTGAAGCAGACGCAAGTTTCGATTTGGAGAAGGGAATAGCTCGACCGATTGGAATGCCCGAGCAAAGAGTGCCCAAGATAAATAGTAGGGACGGTCAAAGCCGTGATACTAATAGCAGCACTCCAAAGACCTTGGCCTCCCAGATGGGAAGTCCAGGGTCTTCACGACGCCGTGCACCAGGACAGCCTATCTCCACACAGCGATTTGCTGCTGCTTGCAACGCCAAACTTGACAATTTTCCCACAGGGGACGACTTGCACCTTCTCCTCATATCTGAGATCCAGAATGTGGCAGAAACTATCCGTGACGATCGGCATCGAAGGTACACGTTCCAAGATTGGGCGTGGTATTTGCGCTTGATCGGTGAGGACGAGCGCGACCCAGACGCCCATCGTGAGGTGAGGCCAAAAGAGAGAACAAGACCGATGAACAAGATCTGCCTAGCGGGGACAAAGATGCTCCATCGTCAGCCGAGTGTGCGGAGACATGGTGAAGACGAGGAGAACCAGACCGAGCGGAACCAGCAGCCGACCAGAAACGATACTCACCCAGTGAAATGGTCATGGGTCGGGAACCAAAGTCCTTTGCTTAGCAGTAAAGAGGAGAGCGAGTGGATATTAGAGAGGCTGATGGAGAGGTTAAGGGAGTTGCTATGGGAGAGCAGCAGGCAGCATCAGGATATTGTGCGAGAATCGTCGTGACTTGAGTTCCGTTTTACATTTAGGGTCTATTTGATCCAAGTAGCCTAGCCTGAAGAGTTGTATGGCTTTCTGTGCATAGTCTCTTGCTGCAGTACTCCAGACGGGAGTGCCCTGAAGTATCTCGGATGTCTTCTCCGACACATTGGCCGCAGATTTTATATAAGGACTGTTTTGTGATTTTGGTATTGCAATGTCTTTCCGATGTTGGCCAACACTAGCTTGACTATACTTGGATTGTATGCAGTGACCAATCTTGGGTTACATTGTGGGTAGTGGCAAATGAGGCCTTTGGATTGCGCAGGACCAGAGAGTTTTGCCCGGTATGCGTGTTGTCACAACGCCCAGTGGACTTCAAAGAAAGAGGCTGATGTACGCAAGAGATGGAAGGCACCAATTGTCTCGTGATTCAATCATTGAGCTGATGAATGTAGCTGCTGTATGTATAGACCTTATTGGCCGCACCTTTGGTACACGGTTAATAATATCTGGGGAACTGACGTCTCCATAGATGGTTATTCAAAGTAAGAAACAAACAAGGGTCTTTCTGCAGGTTCAACTTGTTTTATGACAAGTAGACAATGAAATAGGAATTTCGACGGTATTAAAGACCGAAAGCCCTCGATTGTTAGATTCAACTTGAGCGGTTAGAGCCAAAAATAGGCAAGTCAAGCTTTAACACCACTAACCACTTCACGCAAACATGGATGAAGACAGCCCAGTGTGGAATACTCGCTTCTCCCGTCGCGTCGGGCAATTGAAACAACCGCCGGCGATTTTTCAGAGCAGCGAACTTCAAGGCAGTCTCGTCGATACACGGAATAGGGCGGCCGACTCCGCTGGGACGAAGCGGGCCAGTGTGCCCAATCTGTGTGCAAAAGGGAACATCCAGCTCGACACACATGCCGTAAAGGGGCCAGTAACGGGCGTCTGTGGGAGCGTGATTCCATAACCACGCCACAGCTCTCAGCCCTTTGATGGCTTCAACACTGTCACAAAAAGAATAAGAGCGCGCTCGCCAACCTTCACATAACCCTAGCCCATCATGCATATTAAACCTTCCTTTATCTTGTACTTTTAACTTTAGTCTCCGTAATCTCTCACACGTTTCCGGCAAAGATTAACTTCTAATTTAAGTTTCACACTTAGCGAGTTAGGTTTCTAAGACTGAGCACGGAACGCGGCATGTAGTGGGGTATTCGCAGACTTGCGTCATTCGTCGACGACTCATCGATGACCTTGTCTCGGATAGAAGGTTGTTGGAGGGCTAATATCTTGGTCAGTGATCTGGGAAAGATGACGTTTGGGTTCAAGGAAAGAGGCCCGTCGGCTTTCACACATTTGTGATATTCTCGGCAGAGAAGAAAGTTCAAAAAGCTCACCAAAATAAAGTTCAGAAACTGATAAGGCCTTTGGTTAATCTTGGTGAGTCTTGGCTTGCCTCGGTAGGTAAGAAATGGGGGCAGCGATCTCATGTTCTGGCAGACGCATGCCAGGAAGGTGCTATAGGATCGATTGCCATCTGGCGATGCACGGAGCAATTTAGCTTGCTATTTAACGCTTGTGGGGGATGCTCCCCTTGTCCATTAATCACGTTTAATAGGAACCCCTTTCCGTGTATATTGTACGTGTTGAAAGGTAGGATAATGTATTTCTTGATTTTTGCGCGAATCATCTACCGTAAGCCGCTAAAGAGAAGCGTTACACGTTGAATTATAAACTTAAAATAACCCTAATACCTAGAGGTAATATCGGCCCTCTTTCACGCGGCATCTGGCCCATTAAACCAAACATGACCAAGCTTAGTATAATTTCGTTGAATAGAGCTACACGGCTAGAATGTTCGTTATGTCTTGAGTAACGTTATTTACCATTTATAATGTAGGGGGGATTCTACGTGAGGAAAGCTTGTAAATATAGGTAATGAGTATTGCTACTAGCACAGATATGGTGGGGGCGTGGCCCCCGAGAGGCCTTTCACTGTGTGAGCGAGTTTTGAGTTATTACTAAAAACTTAGAAGCTTATTTATGAACCTATTATTATGGTTCTTAGTACTTTATGAGTGTATTTTAGATTCTGATGCATCTAACTTACACCGTAACCTCTAGACTATTCTAAGTACTACAAGTTGCTCTGTGGTATCTAGTAGTGTATTTCCTAACAGATTATTATGCGCTTACAAGTAGGAGACTTAAAAAGCATAAATATCTGCCTGACCTCCTGGAGTTACTCATATTACTGTCTAAAATCTCATACAAAACTATTAATTGTAATTTATCACGCCATCTTACATTTATCACTGTACCCAATAGATCTTAAGCGATCTAGTTGAAATAATGCTCCTCGGGAACTTGCTTATTCTTGCATCCGCCGCTTTAGGCGCCGTCGTTCAATACGACGACACTCAATATGACGCTGCCGAGTACGATGACGGCATTCAATACGACGCCGCCGAGTACGACAGCATTCAATACAACGACACGCAGTCCATCGCACGGCCAGCAGTAGGTCATCTCGCCCCTCCCAAGAATAGCCTTGGTCTCACATAACGCAGGGCGAGATCTATCACGCCGAGCGGTGTAATAATCCAGCTGTATTTATCTCTTACTGGTGTCGCCCGCTTGATAGGTAAGCCTATGGCAACCCTCGTAAAGTAATTTCCCCTTTAATAAAGGTAAAAGTAGATCGTTCAAGTCAATCAAGGTGAATCAAGGTTATCGTTGCGTCCTTTATTGGTAGGTCCCTTACTTCACACTTAGTAGTAATGTTATTAATATCGCACAGGAAACCAGATTGTCAGGGGCCGATCATGAACGTCGGGCCATCCTCCTGTCAACGTTTACGTCCCTCTGCCAGCTCCATAAGGTGCTTCAGAGATCTCCAGGGCCAGTAATACACGTCAATATGAGATGAATTCTCGCCGGAAGCCAGGGAATCGGCTAAACCTGGCGATATGGAAGTGGCATGTGGCGGGTTTCCACGACGCCTTGGTGCAGGTTTTTCTCCCCGTTGATTGGGTTTTTTCCTGGACTATATTGCAAATGCAAAGGCTTTACTCTGTATTAGGGTATGCACCTATTGATTTAGAATTAAAATTTCATGTAAATCATGTCATGTGTCAAGGTCTAACCTAAGAAGCCCATGGTGAGTGTCGGCACCTGTTGCGTTCGACCCAATCACGTAGCTGCTGCAGTTACATTTGCACATTTTTCTTCAAAAGCGGCACCATATGCTCCAAATATTGATGCCATGACGTCCATAAATGGAGGCAAATTTGCGGTGAATATGTATTTTTGTTGTAAACTAGCATATTACTTTAGTTATGAAGGTCCTCTATAATCAAGAGAGGATGAGCAAACTTTTCCTCTTGTCGTTAAGGTGATTATGCTTACATATCCTCCGACTACAAATTTTGTACAGCGAGATAATGTATTTCATGTAGTATGAAGCCTCTGTTCCATATGTTGATACTACATAACCCTCGGCAGCCGGTGCAATATCCGCAAGGCCCAGAGTACCTATAGCCCGTGTGTTGATATCGCTAGATTGGGGTTCTTTCGGGCAAATTAGTAAGTGTGACCTTGAAATATTGATTTACGTCCTATTTCCGGACGAATTCGACTGTGTAGAAAATTCCTCACACAGCTGTTCACGCTGTTTAGCTGCTATCAAAACTGAGAATAGCAGAGGCAAGAAGTTCGACGGAATCCCATTCGGAATGAGCCGAGCCTGACAGGGCGGACAGGGATACAGCTGCTGGAGATCGGTAATGGAGAGACAGGTGTGATGCCTCGAGACGCCCGATGTCGTTGTCCGATTGTGTCACGACAAGGGCTCCTCCATTGCATGACATGCATGGTAAGGCATTAGCTTACATGTGCAACGGTATTACACAAGGCTCTTCCGCCTTTGATCGCCGATTTTAGGTCTACGACCGTCAATCTTGATGGCCGGACGGCGATGAAGGCACGCGTGTCTTATAGCCGGCAACGCTTTACTAAATGCCACCAGCAACTCGAACTACAGAATGAAGTGCAATCGATCTTACTCACCGCACCGCATTATAGTCAGCTGTGGGTGCTTCTTTCGCATTCACGCATTAAAGCTGATATCCAGTGGCTGCCAACGACGAATCACTTGACATGTAATACTTCGGATGTGACCTCGAAATGGGTCAAACTCCAACTGATCCAGTCGCCAATGAAAGACATCAAATAGAATTTTGTACTAGTTACGGGGCACACTGATGGGTGTCGGAATGATTTCCTAGAATGGACTCGTCAGCAGGCAGAAACACGACTTTGTTACACACACGAATAGAAAAACAAAAGAATCGGGGTTTGCAAGCTCCATTCCCATTCTGCTCAATCACGGCCGTGATAGCCTGTCGTCATATTTCCAAGCAGGATCAGCAGCCGACGTGCCAACACGATAAAACAACAAGTAGCAGTTTCTACAGGGCGGGCGAACAACTCGCAATGCCAATTAAGCAACTAGATTCGCAGCGTCGGCGTCGATGGGCCCCCAAGGTGAGGACAGGCTGCATGACTTGTCGGTACGTGCTGCTCCCAGGTCTTTCGCGATGTGGTGCGTGTCACACCCGTGGTAACAATCTATCCTAAGCTCCCGTGGCCGTATTAAATCATCAGCCTACGAACGGCATGACGCCAATCTATGCGCATTCAACGCCACAGGAGAAGTACTTGTTCCATATATTTCGCGCCGAGACTGCCGGTCAAGTTTCCGGTGAGTTCAAAGGCACGTTTTGGTCCGTCGATGTCCCGCAAGCCTGTCAACTACATCCCGCCATCTGGCATTCCGCTCGCGCCATCGCTTCCTTGCAAATGAGACAAAGAACCGTTCACGGCTTGATGCAGCACTACGGCGGCGAAGGGTTAAAGCAGTACATCCAAGCCATTGGTCACCTCATCCAGGCGACCCAAAAGACGGACCCCAGCTTTGAAGAGCCGTCGCTCATTTTGATGGCTACCGTGCTCCTTTTGGGGTTTGCCAGCCTGAGAGGTAATTTCAACGAGGTCGAGTTCTTTGCCAGTCATGGCCTTCAATTATTCACAAAATGGAACTTTCGCGAAAGAGCTGAGCGATGGAAGCAGTCTCTGTGCAGTAACGTGATTTCCGTCATGTCTCTAATTTCTCTACTTGACCACTTGCTTGTCCAATATTCATGGGCCCGTAATATCTCTTATCTTCCAGGACAGGCAAGGAGTAATACTGCAATCGGGCCGTCGAAGACGCCCTTTGCGAGCATGACGGAGGCATACCCGAGTACCAGGCATTGCAAATGGCCCATTTTGAAGTGCTGCGCGCACAAGCACTTGGCTCTGCGAATGGAGATTGGCAGCCATTCCGAGATATTCGTCAGGCTGCGCAGATTATCGGCTTGGAAGGACAGGCTCGTTCAGAATCGGCAAGAGAGTGGGCATGGGGACAGACAATCAAAGCCGTGGTTGATACTACAAATGGGATTACTCGGCTTGCAAATATGTTTCCAAGTTGGGTCTGTTGCGGACGAACTGTACTGGGACAAGTTCACTCCGAAGTTCAGACGTATCGTCGACATTGCGGAGCAAGTGTTCGAAAAAAAGCCAAATGACCATGATGGAACACGAGTGCCTACAGGCGCCGTCTGTACCTTTCCCCCTTCGCCGCTGGGGGTATTGTACATGGTTGCATCGGCCTGCCGGGAGTATGAAACGCGTACAAGGGCCATAAATTTACTCCAAAGACTGCAACAGAGGGACGGCCTGCTGGATAGCGGGCTTTTTGCATCCCTTTCAGAGCCAAGATGCGGATCGAGGCAACGGGGGGGCGGTTGGTTGGCTTGACGGAACCAAAGAGGTGTACTTGCATCCCCAAAGAGTATGTTTGCGGGCATCATAGAGTAAGGGATGTTGGAATAGAATTCTTGGATAGAGGCCTGGTACGACTAGATCTGTAGTCGTTTGATGGTGGTGCACAACCTGAGTGTAAAAAGTCGCTAACTGTCATTGGAATGGGAGTTGATGCGGCATGTTACAACATGCAGTCACTTTGCATTTTGGGTAGTTCCTATAAGGACATGGATCTATGATGTAAACTGGAGTCAGAGGAACAACACTAAGCGTCCTATGACGTTAACAGCTATGGAAGCAGATTGAATAGTGGAATTGTCCTTGATTGAAGCTATTTGGGTACGGATAACAGGCCCTTATTTATAGATATCAAGGTCGACTAACAGGTCAACTAGAAAGTAATCAATTTGAGGGGTTCTACGGTATCCAGCTATTGAAGGTTCAACTTCAATACGGTGGTGGCGCGAGCCTTCTTTTGAGGCTTTTCGTACAATCGGAAAGCAGCTATTTGAGGCGTCTTGGGGCTTATCGGGGTCCCCGATGAATAGCAGCCATCTTCCATTGAAAGGGGCCTTTGGCGTTGATACGTCCGTATAATGTAACCTTCAGTTTAGATGTCAATGTCAGAAGCCACGATCTATAATCAATGGCACCATACGCCCCTTCCGGAATATGTGACCATAGTCGCTAGATAAACTCACGGTCCAATCAAGCTACTTCCTAAACTTCAAGGTCTCTACATATATAAGAGTGTACGGAGTGTACCTCTAATATAGAATGCCGTGTCTATTTTTAGAGGACAACAAACTGCGAATTAGTGTGGGAGAATGTAATATTACCTACAAGAACACCAGTGATGAATTGCATCGTCTCTATAAGTCATTTCTTTTATTCTCGGATGTCAAATATCCGCCATTTCAATAGCCGACAAGACATCGCCATCTGCATCAAAATCATAGCACCAATCGCGCGTAGCTTTGTCAGATATACCTCCCAGACCACAACGCTCCGGCCCACCGGGAATGATCTGAATGGTATTCTCGACGACCTGGTTCGAGTCCATGGGCGGCTGCAAGAAGGCCTTATGTGATTGTTACAACGCCTCATATAGCGCCACCCTCTTTTCACCGTCCTCGACGTGAAGCGTATCGCCGGCATACAGACTAGCCCTTTGCACGGCCAATACCCGCCTCATACGGACCTTTTGGAACTCATGCATTACTTTTCTTAGAATCTCTCTGCCTGCAGAGCTTGCCAGCCCTGGGACCGACCCGTGTTCCTTGGAGTCGGCCTTGGCCTCGACGAAATTCAACGCTGTGGTGAGGGCAGTTGCGTCTTCCACGGCGAGACTCACGCCCATGGACATATAAAAGGCCATGGCATGAGCTGCGTCTCCCATCAAGGTGAAACGGCCCGACGAATCCACCCATTTTGGAAGCGGTGGAACTTCGTAGACGGGATAGTTGCTAATCTTTGGAACTGACAAGTCGAACAATCTGCGAACACTAGGCCCCCATGTGAATTAGAAGGGTTTAGGGACAAAATCAAGGGGGCAGATTGACACAGACATACGGTCTGTCAAAGGTTCGAAACTCCTCATCAACGGTCTGCTTGTATTGCTCCAAAGAAAAGCCTCTTGTGTCGACATCATCCCTATGGGACAAGACAATATTGAGCACAGTTCCGCCTTTGACCAGATAGGTCATGCAAGATTTGTGCGGAGCGATCCAAAAGTTTGAGCTTCCGGAACCCAAACCCGTGACTTTGGCAAGCAGAGGGTCGTCTCTGATTCTGTGCACTTCCGCAGACATTCTAAACGCAGCCCATCCAGTTGGGCGACTGCCAGGATCCGAAGCTCCCAGGAGCTGCTGCCGCGCGAATGAGTGGATACCTTTTTTCGTCCGTCAAAGCAAAGTCCCTAGAGGTAGATAGCAACAGGTTCAAGAACGTACCGTCAGCGGCAACGACAACGTCTGCCTCTAGCCTTCCCCCAGTATGAAGCTTTACCGCGCCGGCAGCGAAATCGTACCGGACAACTCTACTGTCTGTCCTGATCTCTGCCCCGCCTTTTACCGCGTGCTTGTGCAGGATAGAATGCAATACGGCCCTGTGAATGACAATGTATGGTGCGCCGTACCGCGTCGTCATTTGATCGACAGGTATGGTACCGAGGAGACGGCCGTCTTCGTAGTGCCGGACATACATGCGGTCAGGGACGATGGACTCTGCCAGTAAGTCGTCCTTGAGGCCCCATTTGAAGAGATACTTGATAGCTTGCGGAGTCAATTGTACTCCTGCGCCTAGTTCTGCCAACTGCGGTGATGACTCTACCAGTACGACGTGGTGGTTGTGTCTCGTTAGGGAAATGGCCAGTGAGAGCCCGGCGATGCCTGCGCCAACAATGATGACCTTCATGATGCTCACGGTCAGGATTTCAACGCCCTGGTGTCGGATCTGGCGGAATCGTATCGAGGAACTTCAGACACGGTGGAGCCGCAAACTTCGAGCATGTATTGAATGAGAATCTAAAAAACAAATGAAGGATGGAACAAAGGTGGTGTTTATCTGGTGAGGAGCCTCGGTGCCTCGGCAAATCTGTGACATGAAAGCGTGTCTGATACAATCCCAAGACGAGGAGTCGTCGGTGTAACACCGATGGAGGATTCAATATTACGTATAGATGGAGTGTTCAGGAGCCAATATTGGCCACCTTTTTTCCCTTCCTGATCGGGCTGTGCCGATGAGCCGTGCCACAAATACAGACCAGACTCGACAGTGAGGGGTCATAGACTGGTTCGCCTTGACCCCTCTAACGTCGCTCAACGGCAACCTAACTAGCACTGGGGCAATAAAAATAATCGTAGTATTTTGTAACTTGGTTGCCAATTCCGCTAGTGGGTCTGACGCATCGCGATGCGCGTACTGATGGTGTCTAGCGTGATTAAATACAATTCCCTGGCCTAGGTACAGCTAAAATATAGTGTTACTAGATGCCCTCCATCTAGCCCCCTTTTTTTGATTATTTTTAGTAACTTAATTATGAATAGATGAGTACATTTAATTAATTTTTAAATTCATTTTTTCATTTACATTCTCTAGGCTGTCTTGTATTGTAGCAAGTAGTAGTTTAGTTTATGACTTCAAATTTCACGTATTGCGGTTAGGGCTAGTTACGATACGGGGCCGAATACTCATAACCACACAATGGTAATTTGCAGGAACGCCTCGACACCCAAAGTCCCCTCTCTTTTTGGAACCTTCTACCAAGGGCGAACGACAACTACCGCATCACCTGCGTTCCACCATCATAACAAAAGTATCTTGGCCTTGGAAAATAAGGACTCTTACAAGCATGGCCCAAATACAGATCCCCGTCATTTCTCTCAAGGATACGTGTATCCCAGCTGAATGTAGTTGTGTCAATATACTTGCACTCTTGTAGACTTTGACCATCGAAAAGAAGAGATCAAGAAGCAGCTTCTTGAGGCTGCCGAGGTGACCGGATTCTTCACCCTGGTCGATCATGGCATCACTATAGATGAGATTGAGGCTCAATTCCAAGTTGCAGAGAGTTTCTTCAGTCTACCAGCCAAAGTCAAGGGGAAATCCCGTCATGATCCCCGGTCCAACAACGGCTGGGAGTACAAAGTGAGCCGCCATCAACAACTGATCAAGGCTCCGTGCTTACAATGCACATAAATCTACAGGCTCAGCTGCGGCCCAGCACTGGTGCCTACGACCAGAAAGAGTCTCTGTGGTTGATGCGCAGGTCGCAGTGGCCCAGCGATGAAGATGTGCCAAACTTTCGCGGAACCACAGAGCGATTCATGGCCAAGTGCGCCTCCATTTCTGACCAAGTCTGTACGTAGGCATATTACGTTTGCCACACCAAAGATGTCCTTTCCATCACGCAGGGCTGACATTTAGCAGCATAATGGAGTGGCCTGCTTTTCGTCTGCTCTTGGTTTCGATGAAGACTACCTGGTGACGGCCAACGATCCTACCAAGCCTGACTGCATCAGCCAGTTGCGATTACTCCATTATCCAGCGTCAGAAAACGCCTCTGGCACCTGAAGGGCCGGTGCTCACACGGACATGGGATGCCTCACTCTGCTGTTCCAGCGAGAGAAGGAAGATGGTCTGGAGGTCTGCACCGGCCGAGAGTCATACACTGGTTTCGATATGGGCGACTCGTTCACACCCATACGAGCTCGCACGGGGCCAATTGTGGTCAACATTGGCGACATGCTAAGTAAGAAGCCCTCGCGATTCGCTTTTTGCATACAGAAAGGTCGCACCTGACTCACCTCTACGGCAACCTCACAGTGGCGTGGTCCGATGACCGCCTCAAGTCCAACTTTCACCGTGTACGTGCCAAGGAAAATGGACATTCGCCGCCACGGTACTCAATCGCGTACTTTAACCAAGCCCGCCGTGACTTGACTGTACAGGGCCCCCGAAAGAAGTAGTAAGTTGCAATGGATCCCCATACAAATGTTCGTCTACATCGGCAGCAACGCTAAGGTATAGTTTTATGCAGCCCCCCGGTTACCGTGGACGAGTACTTCAAGTTGGCTATTGAGCAAAACTTTGGAAAAACCCCGGTGAAATCTTGACATGAATTTCCCGGGTTCTGCGCCCAGTTATAGCTGTCGTATGCAGTTTTAAACTGGTCCCACGACGTCTCTGGGCCCGTTGTGTACTAGTGAACTCGGTTATTGAGGTTGGAATGGCCAAACACGTCGTGCCTTGGTACAGGCATTCCTGCACCGGCGCCGTGAATCCCAGAGCACAACTTTAAGTCGGTGAGGGGGCATATTCGTGTATAGTTCACTAGCTGAAAGGTGTTAATAGCATTGAGAGTGCAGCGTTCAAGCAAGATCTGCCATTGCAAAGAGTAAATTAATACATTGCCAATATACGTGCCGTTAATTTCAATCCATCTCTCCACTCCTCAGCACCCCAATGTCACCTATACATATGAATGCATCACTAGCCTACTTCCCCCTCACGCTCGCAATCAAATCCGTCACCGACCAGCCTTTCCATTTCAACAGCGCAAAGAACAGCACCGCGACGGCAGACTTTGTCACAAATCCAGCCAGGCTAGTCACGTCGTTGCCGTTCCTGTCAAACGGCACACTGGTCTTGGCGCCTGTAGATCGTACCATGGCAGCGGCCTTCTTGTCGGAATACGGCGCGTATCGGACCTTGAGAAGCAGCTCCATCCACGCGGGGACGTTAACCACGGTTCGCAGGTGCGTAAACTCTTTGAAGCCAAAGAGACCATGGTACGCGCCCATTCCAGACGCCCCGACACCGCCAAAGGGGGCATCCTTGACGAGCATGTGCAGGATGGCGTCGTTGAAGCACACGCCGCCAGAGTTTGTCAGACGCAGGATCTTGTCCTTGTCGGCCTGTGAGGAGGTGAAGCCGTACAGGGCGAGGGGGTGGTCATGCTTGACGGTGTAGTCGATGGCCTGGTCGAGGGTAGCGTCCAGGATGGGCAGGATGGGGCCGAAGAGCTCCTCGGAGAGGAGTGAGTCGTCGGTGGTGACGCCGTCGACGACTGTGGGTGCGAAGAAGCGCGTCTCGGGGTTGCGTTCGCCGCCGTAGACGACTTTGCCCTGTGTCTTCTCGAGAAGGTTGTCGAGACGCTTGTAGTGGCGCTCGTTGATGATGCGCGTGGCATAGGCTGGCTGCCGAGCCTGGCCAGAGCGGTACTCGTCAAAGTACTTGCTCAGGGCGGCGATGAACTTTTGCTTGATGGATGGATCGACAAAGACATGATTGACGCCGACGCAAATCTACACACTATTAGCAATATGCCCCTTGCCGAATCCTGAACGGCGACATCATACCTGTCCGGCATTCATGAATTTTACATTCGCAATTCTCTTGGCGGCCAAATCGATATCCGCTGAGGGCGTAACAATTGCCGGTCCCCGTCCGCCCAACTCCAGCGTCACCGTTGTCAAGTTCGGCGCGGCCTTGGCATAAATGATCTTGCCCACGGCGGTCGAGCCGGTGAAGAAGATGTGATCCCAATTGCGCTCCAGCAGATAATTCATTTCCTTGGGCCCCGCGGTGACTACTCGAATGGCGCTCTGGTCGAGGTACTTGGGCACAATTTCGGCAATCAGCTTCTCCGACGCGGGCGCCAACTCGCTGGGCTTGAGGATGGTGGTGCAACCCGCGGCAATGGCACAGAGCATGGGCTCAAAGAGCTCCATGAAGGGGTAGTTCCAGGCTGAAATGATGAGTGCTACGCCCTTGGGTTCCTTGCGGATGCGCGCTCCGCCAAACAGGTTGAAGGGGTCGGTACGTCGGGGCTTCTCGTCCTTGGTCCATTCTTTGATGTGTGCGAGGGCTTCGAGGCAGGCATTTTGGATGCCGGCGACGTCGACGGGGAGGGTCTCTTGACGGTGCTTGTTGAGATCTTGGTTGAGGGCCGTCACGATGCGCTCACGGTTGTCCTCGAGCATCCACCATGTCTTGCGGAGTTGCTTGATGCGCCATTCGAGTGGTTTGGTGGCGTTGGACTTGAAGGTGTTTGAGACGGTGTTGAAGGCCTGTACAACACGTTAGATGCGGGAATTTCCCCGACGAGCTGTGCTGAGCGTGATGGCAAGGAGGGCGACGGGAGCATACCTCGTCGACCTGAGCCTCGGAGCTGTACGGCATTTTGGAACGTGATGATGCTTGGACGGTTAAACGCGTGTGGTGTCACAGAAGCGGTGTTTTGGCTGCGGGGCGAATAGGTATTTATTCAGAAGTCCGAGCTGGCAGATCATGATGCAAGCCTCGCCCACACACACAGCTCCGGTCTATCGAGGAGAGGCTTTGCCGTAGAGCTAGACACAGAGGCGATGCCTCGGCTAGCTTAGCCTTCGGAGCGATACGGAGTAGACAGCCAGCCGACCTAGAGCGCCACATCGTTGAGCACGTCGTCTGTGCAACTTGGAGTCGTGGGGTGCAGAGATGCCATTCGGCTGGGGCGGCGGATTGGACTGTTGTTCCGTCCCCGAACCAAAATGGATCCAGACGACCAATCGTGTGTCGGCCACGGCCCCGGAGAATGCTTAAAGGGCGAAATCCCCGCACAATCTATCCCCGAGCTGTGCGAAAGCTGGCTGGGGCCCCATTCCCCCACACAAAGGCACCGTACAGTCTGGCACGTGATTAGCTCAGCGGATTATCAAATCTTAACGTGCATTTTCACGTAAATTTTAAGTACTGATTTCTCCGGTAATCTCCAATTGGTTCCTGGCCTCTGCTATATCGACTCGTGAGGTAGTAAGCGATTTAGGTGTTTGTTCCCTTTGACAATAGTTGCTCTGTTGGATTGGGCATTCCGTGTCGCTTTGACAAATTCAAGTACTAAACCTCTGTCGCAGAGAATATAAGGGGGTATAACACACAAAATACTGCGGCGTGGCCACGTCCGTTTTTTGTGTGACAAACTCCAAGTTGCGGCTCCACTTTGTCTGTCGACAATTTCGCACGTACTGTACCAAGGTAATTTAACCTCAATAGTGGAGCTTCACTTTGAGTCTAGCGGTGTAATTTTTGCATAATAAAAAAATAAATGATACATGAGAGAGAGGTACAGAGGCCTAGGTTTCCTCCACTTTTGTTAGTGCAGCTGGCATAAGCCACGACAGGCAATGTTGATATGTCGAGGAGTAGTAGTATGCCCTAGACAACAACCTAACCCTTCCACTGCCATCAACTATGAACCTCATCCAAATCCCTATATGTAAATTAAAAATATATACGAACACAAATCCGGTTCTTCATATCACCGCACTTACACTAAAATCAGGCGCAACATCAACCCCAGAGGGCCGAAATACTTTATAACTCAAAGAATTGACGTTGAGATCATGTACGGGGTCTTCGGAAATGATAGCTTCGTTCAGCCCCACCGCTACTCAAATCTATGCTGTTGACGTGTACTCAGGTAATGACAAATTGATACACTTGGAGCAGCCAAGGCTCCCGGGCTATCTCTCTCCACCAGGCCCAAGCTACACCGCTGCAGCCTTGACTGTTCGGAAGGGATGGACTTGTTGCTGTTCGCAGTAAATGACAACACCGTAACAATTAGAGAGGACGTGGCCAATAGTAGACCCGAATCTTTTGAAGCGTCTGTCTTTGTCTGCCGTTGGATGCTTGTCACTATACGCAATAATTCAGTAAAATCACAACAGGAAGCCGGAAACCGCTACCCTTTTAGGCCAACGGGGCTGTTGAAGATGACATCCTATCCCAGAGCGTACGTACAGCTTATATTAGATTCCCTCTGGTGGGATGTCAAAAGTACGATGTTTAATGGGATTAAATAGTTCGTGGACTCGTGGTGGATGCCGCAATTTGATGGTTTATTGCAGAAAGTTCATTGCCGTGGCTCTTTCGATACATTTGCCATTCAAAGTACCACCAAAATCAAGTCGACGGGCCAACAATTCTAAGAGGATAGTTCTCATTATCTCAAAGCCGCCTCCCAACGCTCCTATGATCTTCTCGTACCTAGTCTTCCTCATATTCCACATATCCAACCAGGCTAGTGTCGTCTTTCGCACCCTGCTCCTCCACACAGTCGCAATCAGCATTTAATTTGGTCTTTGGCGCGGACTCCAAATTGGTTTACCCTGGCTTGCCAGATTGCACATTGCACTAATCGAAGGACCGCCAAGCCCGGCATTACCGTCACTATCATCTGAGTGTGTGACAAGGGCTCTGTGAGGGCTTGGAGCAATAGCTCTGTTCATCTATAACAGTCTTTGGTATCAAAGGTCCTTGGTTCTCTGAGTTCTTGAGGGACTAAAGGTCTCTCTATAAATACAAGAAGTCGGTGAGGCCTTTGCCCTAGGTCCCGTGATCGTAGCCCTCGTGTAACCGTGTGACAGAGCGTTTCCCATAACTGGCCTACAGGCTTCTACGCAAGTAATCTCTATTCATCCACTGAACGGCTCGGAACTACCTACTTCATAGAAAAGTAAGAGACATTGAAAATTGTAGAGCGGCAGAACTACTCTTATAGACCAGGCGTGTCTGGCCGACAACGGATCCTAGTCAAGTCCCTCTCGGAACATGACATCAGTTGCACTTCAGGAAGGATTTCTCTCCGTGGTAGTTATTCTTAACAACGTCATGAGTCATAACACCGCAGTACACAATGTTGCCATTATTGTTGGCACACACCACACGGATGGGGGTAGGGCCGCCAGGCTGCCTGTCGGTTTTCTCCTCCTTCTGCCACCCTGCCTTCTTGTCAACCCTGTAGATGGGGTATTTCCAAAGAATTGCTCCTTCCTTGTCGCAGTTATGAGAACCAAACTCGATATTGTCTCCGTTCATGTACCTGTGCGGATCGCCGCTTCTGCAAGTTGTAAAACCAGCCTTTCTAGCTTGATCCTCGGCTACACCGACGTCGACTCGAAACTTCTTGATTTTACCAGTCTCGCTGTCAAGGCGAGGCTCGCAAGTAACTGTCTAAATATACGTGTATTAGCTATGACTGGATTGCATCTGGTAATCGATAATCGTGAGACCGCAACGTACATCAGCCCGGGTGATTGGGCCGGCAAGAACAGGAGCAGCAAGAAACTTCATTGTAGCGAGTATATCAGTAAGAAGAACGTTGTGACAATTTAGGTTCTGACAAGCTCGTAAGCTTAACTAGAATACGAGTGTTTCAATATACGTGGAAAACCTATTTGACTTATAAAGGTCTGATCACTACAATGTCTTATCTTTTGCGTCTTAAGATAATACGCCCGGCAGTAGTGATGTGCCTGTTCCGCATCGGCATTCGAGCAACGATAGAATCGTATTATACAGGAGGCATTGCAACTATAGGCGTTATGAGATTAAGGTCGATACGTTGTAGGGCAAGATCTACCAATCGAATCGGCCTGCTATTCCTGGGTTCGGCCTTACCGGAGTGGTCCCGCGTGAAGACTTCGGCCTACGTCCGAGCAACAAATCACCTCTATTCTCCGTCTGAATATCAATCTTGCTTGTCAGATTGTTATTGCCCCATCCGATGTAGCACAATCCTGGTCGAGCTGAGCTTGGGCGAGACGTCTTATCTTGTTTTTTTACAAGTATAACACGGGACTCTTCCGCCATCATAACACGAAGCATAAACTTGATGGCGCATCGGTAACGAGGTAGTATTGGAGAGGCGAAGCAAACGAGGAACGAAGAAAACATCCAACCTGACCCAGGCCATCGCTATCCTGAGAGCCTCGGACATCTCACCTGCATCCACAACATAATGGCCCAGGCGGAGAAAACTCCTATTTGTGGGCAACACGGTAGTTACTCGTCATCATCAGAGAATCTTGCTCAATTCTTGATGATTGCATTCTTGGCATTACACAGCTTAAGCTGCCAGGGAAGGCGGACTCGCACCAATCAGCAAATTTTGTCTTGTAGCATTTCTTTGCCCCGTACAAAGACTATTATTTCCAGCAGATTGCACACAATTCAACAGCACAAATTCAAACTTTTTGGTTTATCGACTACTATCTCGCCGCCGACGACGGGCGACCTGACGACGTAGTATCCACCCCAGCTCGAGGAGCACAAGATATCGGAACGGCTGTCGATTATATTGCCACTCTCGACCCTCGCCTCTTTGATGAGGACGACAACGCCGAGGACCTATCCTACAAGAATATCGTCGATTTTCTGCTTACACGGGAGGCGAGCCCGGCGCAGGCTGCGGCAAGGATCGACGAGTGGGTGGTTGGAGAAACTAACAGGAGGTACGACGACCTCAAGCAGCGCGAACCCCCCCCTCGGCCTTACCTATGAAGAAAAGGACAACATATGCCTTGTGGGGCTAAGTCCATGCCGGCAAATCTCCATGATACTTAGGGCGATAGCCAGGGTTTGCTCGGCATATCCCCCGAGCCACCCTGTGCAGGACGCCCTCGTCGGGCTTTTCCAGGCTCTGAAGGCAATGCTAAAGCATAAAGTACCGGATCTTAGCTATGAATATGAATCAAATGAGCCCTATTTCGGGAGAAAACTCACCCTATGGCCTTTTGGCACCCCATCAGTCGAGTATTTGGCGCAAAATTTCCAGCGTGAAGCCGAGGGTACGCCATGCTGCTTCCCGTAATCCATTGGATTTATTACTAACAGGTCAACTGGTGGTATTAACTTCCCGTAGAATTCGCCAATCCCTTCTCCGAAGTCGAAACGCCGGGGAGCGAGTTCCAACTACGCTGGAAGAATCTCCAGGGCTTCATCTCACGACTCACGTCTCTCGATTTGATCGACTGCGGCATGGCAAGCGCCCTGGAATACATTCTGCCTGCCCATCACGCATACTCTGACATCGATAAGCGCCCCCAGGGCGGGCCAAAGAGAATTGAAGCTGATCTCATCGCCGCAGCGCAATGGATTGAGCCAGACCAGCCTCCTCAGTGGGTATACAACCAATGCAGGACTACTGCTGGGACTCGCAAAATATGGGGCATGCATAATTGGAATCTTTTCAAGGAAGAGCTGTCATTTTTCGGCACAGACGAGCGATTCTCGCAGGAGACTCGACGCCTGGCGGAATCGCTGCGGCAGAAGATGGAAACGCAGGGGTAGAACAAAACTTCAACTCATCACGTACGATACACATAACTGAACCAAGTGCATATAAAATGTGTCGACCAATTACCTCAAATCTCTTCCGCATCGAATAAAGACTCGTCTGATAATCCTCGCATATTATTGTCTAAGTATCCGGTGTACGTACTATAGTTGCATCAATACAAGCAATCCATCGATAGCTTCAAAACGCCGTTCACCCATTGTAGAAGCACAATCGGTTTCCGTCGTCGATATCGCCGGTTGCGGCAGTTGGAACCCAGAGATACGTCTCGGCAGAGTCGAAAAGACACGACCAAGCAAGGCGGTACAATATACTTGGTCAAACGTCTCACCCGACCAGATTTTCCCATAATGGCCAGGGCAACCACATTGTAGCTAGCTCCTAGCCTACCTACTACGCCAGGCCAAATGGATTGCTTTCTGCAAAGTATTGGACCTGATTCAAGAAGATCAGCCAAGGTGCCCCGTCGGAGTCCCCAGACTACGTCAGCATAGCGATCAATTATTTACTAGAGATCCTTCTCTTCTGGTTTGAAGCATCTCCGATACCGGCCAGGTGTCAGGGCCACAGAGAGAGAAGGTAGCCAAGAGGGCACACTTACAGTGGGTTCGCAGTAATTCCGAAAAACGCCTACTTTTACACCAAAACTTACACTTTTTAAAAGCTTATAATTCTATTAAATAATATATTAAAGATATAAATTCTTTTATAAGTATATAATTAAATACTTATGAATTATAAATATTAATTTTATAATATTTTTAAAATTTTATTTCTTATGTTATTTAAGTTTAAAATAATTAAATATTCTTAAAATTTTAACCTATTTTTATTTTTAAATTTTACTTTAAATAAAATAATATAAAATATTAAAAATATATATAAATAATATTTAAGTATTAAATTATTAAATAATAATTTTATTATTTATTTTACTCTTACATATTATTTAATATAAATTTTTAAAAAGTATAAGTTTTTTTTAAGTGGATTTTTTTTTTCGGAATTACCGGGACCGACTGTATAAGCTGGATGTCGGGGATATTCGGCCAAGAGCCGCCATTGCTGGATCATCGTGCCCCATGTCTCAGTGGCCCCGATAATTACTCTGAGATGATGTGACACATAAGGAGGCATGACGACCTGTAATTCCGGAGGTTCCTCATTTTTTGGTAGCGCAGGCGGCGGGTGCTGAGACATGACGCTTAGCTATGGCAATCTCAAGTAGTTTAGTCGTACTGCTCATTCTGATGCTCAGCAAAAGCCATTCAATCTGAAATCTCTTAGCTCTTGCTTTCAGAGTATTTGGCACGCGGGCGGATCTTTTATCTATATACCTCTGATCCCCCTCTCCATATCCCTCCACCTCCCTGCGCGCATAGGATCGAGAACTTGCAACTTAGCTAGCCAAGTCAACAAACGGGCCTGCTCCCTACCATCACGCGCATTGCGTTTCACTAGACGTTCTAACGCGAATGTGTACTCCAATAGAGCCTCATAAACCAATTCAACGTTAGCATAGTCTCCAAGAAGATCCTCAACCTCGGCTATTTCATGTTTCAGATGGGTAACCCTCTCGGCGATAGTTAAAGCTGGAGCTATTGTCTTTTTAGTCCCGCTGTTGGTGATTTGCGAGATCAAGAATCGATGATAATACCACAAGCTTTGGTCGTCTGCACCGATATTTAGGCCTTCCCAGATAATGTGAAGCTCTTTTACTAGTAAAGCCGCTCGTGCCTCATCAGTAAAGCCTCGCTCCTCTACAATCCTCAAAATAACTTGGCCTCGATTGTGCCAAGCAGAAAAATTTGACAGGTCGCCACGAATCATCTTATCGGTGTACGCGAATTCGTCTTCAGCTAAACTCTTCCCACCTAGCTCGTCGCTTTCAAGCTGAGCTACGACGAACCTCCTGTAGCCCCAAGCGTGGAAATTGCGACGATCCCTGCCAAGGAGGCTAGATGTAAGACTGAGCTCTAGTTCCCAGATTTGGCGTGCGGCCGGAATAGACAGCCGAAGGTTCGTTTGCGTTAGAATCCACCGCCGGTATTCCCAGATCCAATAGCACTTGGGTGCCCGCTTAAGAAGCGGTATGAGAAAGGTGAGCTCAAATTCTAGTACAGATTTGTCTGGATCTTGGTTATTACTCTGGCAAGCATCAGGCAGCTTCACCGGCGCATCAGATAGGAATGGGTCGACTCCTTGAGACAGTAGGCTGGAGAGTAGGCAACGGCGACGGATATTCCATACCGTGTAGTACTCGGGGTTTAGATGGAGGATGTCTGTGGTGAGCTGGAAGAGCCGAGAGTCGTAGATTTCCGATGCAACACAGGTGCGTATTTGTGCTTCGAGATCCCGGTACACCTGGATCTTGGACAGGTCTTGCCGTCGTTGCTCTTGACTACGCGGCCGAGAGACCCGAGCTACACCATGCTACAACAACAGTGAGAAATAGCGCTTTCCAAGCCAAGACGTCCCGGGCTGGGTATGAGGAAATGTAGACCTACAGTTGCCATATTGAATTGAAGTGATCAAATCCCCTTACTTTACACGTTCTCCATTTTTGTTCTCGATCCACTTTGAGCATTGCTGTCACGTGCGTCAATCATGTGATGCTGGTTAGGGTGTACAGTCACGGGCGATAAGTACCTAGGTATTTGACCACGCTCAGGTTCCAAGCAAGGACCTTGTATGTAGGCATAATGGCTCCTGGGGGTAAAGAGGTAAGGGTTCATGGAGTTGGCACGAGCTGGGATATTGACCCTAATTAGGCTAGCCTCAAGTGCTAGTACGACGACGTGGGCAAATACAGTGGGTTCGCAGTAATTCCGAAAAACGCCCACTTTTACACTAAAACTTATACTTTTTAAAAGCTTATAATTCTATTAAATAATATATTAAAAATATAAATTCTTTTATAAATATATAAATAAATACTTAATAACTATAAATATTATTTTTATAATATTTTTAAAATTTTATTTCTTATTTTAATTGAGTTTAAAATAATTAAATATTCTTAAAATTTTAACTTATTCTTATTTTAAAATTTTACTTTAAATAAAATAATATAAAATATTAAAAATATATATAAATAATATTTAAGTATTAAATTATTAAATAATAACTTTAATATTTACTTTACCTTTATATATTATTTAATATAAATTTTTAAAGAGTATAAGTTTATTTTTTAGGTGGATTTTTTTTTTTTCGGAATTACTGGGACCGACTGTACTTCCGTCACACGTAAGCCGGGCACCTGAACATTAGATGATGCTCCGTACAAATCTCTGCATCATTAATACAAAGCCTTGATTAAGCTACAAATGAGAGGATAAAAGGGGTGCTCGGCTCCACCCCAAGATGTTATGCTGTGCGACAACTTCTACCAAGCACTGGAATACCTACATATGTGCTTACACGAGCACTAGTAGGGCAAATGCAACCACCTGGTCAGCGTTAGTCCCCCTGATGTCAAAGCGTCGGTCGACGCTGTGATACAAGGGGTATCATGATTGACCACAGCTGGACGAAGACAATCTTTCGAATGGTTGGGGCATGAGTCGACGGCATGGCTTAGTCTGGTTCTTTTCACATTCGAACCTTGTCAGTCGGCCCCCCCCCCCCCCCCTCCTTTTTTTTTTTTTTTTTAGGATGCCTCTTAGGAGTCAGCGCTGTACTACCAGACATTTCACCGCAAATTACGCCCCTGACCTGGTTCAAGTTTATTTGTACCACCAGACCCAATCATACTTGACTCGACTGGCATGGCAGGGGATTTAATAGCTCATTTCAATAATTATATAGCTGCTTTGAAAGTCCACCTCTTTGTGGTGCAAAATGTGTTTAGTTATGTTTGCCGTACTATAACGACTTAAGAGTCAGTCTAGGTATAGATTTGAACTTTCTTTACTCGTCGCAATGACAGACCCAGTCAATTTTCTCCTCACCCTTCTTCAAGTTATCCAGACATCTATAGTACCCATAACCCGTGAAGCCATCTTGCTGGGCAACCCTGTTTTCGGGGCGGCCATTCTCTCTCGCTGCAACCTCCAGCCGCTCACCGTATCCACGAACAACGGGACTGTCTCGCCACTACTACACGGGGAACTGAATTGCATCCAGCAATACTTTACCCTTACATTTCCCAACTCAACTGGCCGGCCAAACCCAAGCAATGATACGATATTCCTCGCAACTCACGAGCCTTGTAGTCTGTGTTTGAGCGCAATTGCATGGGCCGGTTTCCATGAGTTCTATTACCTCTTTACTCATGAGGAATCCCGTGACCTCTTTGGTTTCGGGGGAGATATTGATATCCTTGAACAGGTGTTCCGGGTTCAGGGACACGAAACGCAAGACCAAGTACAACATCGCGCACTCTACAACCAGAAAAATAATTACTTTACCGGGAGGTCAATTGCATATATGATAGAAAAATTAGACAATTTGACAGAGAAGAGGGTGTTGTCGAAAAAGATGCAGGTTGTGAAAGGTATATACAATGGAGAATGGCTCAATGTAACGCACGCCAGCCAGAGCAGCTTGACTAGCTAAGTAGACGCTATGGGACCAGATCAGAGATAGGTAGTAACCAAACAATCTCATGGAAGGGGATTCGCATTCTATGCTAGATGCCAAGGATAAATGCGATGACTCACAAGACTAGTTTGTGCAAGAATGGAAAACTCTCATTTTATTTGACAATGTAATTCTAATGACTGGATGACAATCGGATTGTCACAATGAGTTAAAGCATAGACCATGATCTTGTTCTCATTGGGAGATCATACGATTGAAGAGCATTCGTCTCCATATTCCCCTATCTTAATCGTGGTGGGTGTTATTACATGTTGATGATGGAATTAATAGAACGAAACGGTGAAGCATATTCTAGTCAAAATCCATTGACGGAATAATAGCATCCCAATTAAAACTAGGTCCGGGTTTGCCCGAACGATTACAACCTTAGTGAATCAAGTCCCAATAGCAAGGGCTGATATGATTCCAAGAGAGTTTCATTAAAGATCAGGAGCTAAAGTCAGGTGCTTATCGGCATTCTGGTCAATCAAGTACCGGATGCTTTTGCGAATAACCCTGTCGCCAAGAAAGCGTAGGATAACTGAAATACACTTTGCCATTAAAACACTAAGCGTCAATCGCTAAGCATTATCAGCTTCACTTTTAACAGGCCTTGAGGTCCTCTTAATTAAGCAAAAGAAAACAAACAATCCGTGATAATTTCATTGAGTTTCTAATCATCAATTATCCTTCCTTATAGCTCAAGGAGAGCCGGAATGGTGTGTGGAAATCCTATTTCGAATGATATCCGCCGTTGGCTATAATTTTATTAAAGACAGCCAATAAAGGTCTATATATACAATCAATAAATATATACGTCTTCAATATCAGTAATAGGGTACACGCCTTTAAGTTAATACTTTCTGCACATGGTCTTTAGACATGGGTGAATAGTCCGCTCCCAAGCGGTGAGCGAGTTCAGGCTTTACGTTGGAAGAAACGATAGGACTTGATCGTCCGGGAATTAGGTCGGTGATGCGTTGTATACATTGAACAATGGCCAATTGAAACGCCAAAATTATGAACTTCGGATCTGTGTTTCGACTGTGTTGAAAGGCAAGGATTAGTATGCTATCTAGAGAGATAGTCTAAGCGCTTTTACACTCGTGTCTTCCTGCAGGATTATCAAGTTCCTCTAAAGCTCTTGTTTATTCTCTTACTGCAATATGTTGCGCTGATTATTTTCCCCCTACGTGTCTTGGTCCGCCACTGTGACAAGGGCTCGTTAGAGGGCTTGAAGCAAATGGGCTCATTTCAATGATAATCTTGTAGGATGTCAAAGGTCCTTGGTTCCTCCAAGCCAGAAGGCGAGGGGAGACCATCTTATATACAGGAAGGGAACGGCCCGTGCCTAGTGTGCGCCATAGTTCTCGTGATCTCCTTTTGTAACAGAAGGCTTCTAATCCTTGCTTGACCTAATCCGTGTGACAGCCACGGAGTCGCTAATGCAATTAACCGGCCTCCAGCTTAAATCTGGATCGTGTATCCGGATGACAAAAGGCTTGTTGCATGTCCTAGTTCTAAACTATCCTCACCTCTTTTATACAATGATTGCTTCTGAATTTTCCAAGACGGTATACCTATCCTAGCATGAGAACACAGATTCCCCGCTTCGTGCCCTGCTAACAACAACGCCTGAGGAACAGTACTGCCAACCTCGCACGGCGGTGATGATTGTCGAAACATGTTGAAATTGCCTAATGACGTAAAGAGCACGTTATACTTGCTTAAGTCAGAGCTACCGGGTAGCCTACACTAACATTTTGTCTAGACCATTAGGAATCAGTCTCGGAGGGATATTTATGATTAGCAAGCCAAACCCTGGAGGTTCAACTCCACCACACCACGTGTAGATGGTATGGTGGAAAAGTCTGATAGGTGGAGTTGGAATAATCAGCCATACAGTTCATCAGGTTTAATCACGAATTCACTCTCTGCAGCCCTATCCACGGGGTAGATTGTGTGAATGTCGCAAGGGATATAAGGGGGTATAACACATAAAATACCGTGGCGTGGCCACGCCCGTTTTTTGGTATTTTTTCGTGTGACAGTGAAGCATAACACGCACGGACAAAATTCTAGAAACCTAAGACGGCGTGGTGGGGAGCTAGTCTCTTCAATTTCCAACTGCCGGCATGCATCATACGGACAGCCCGAAGGCCAATAATTGCTGAATATGGGAATTGTTCACCATTCCACTGCGGAGGCCAACGTGATTAGAAATCTTGTTCCAAGAGTCCATAGCTCTCTGCCAAGCACTTAGGTCATGATACCGCTAGATCTGACCGTCCGTGTCGATGTTTCAGCCAGTCTTGGCACTCCGGATCTGTAAATGTTCCGGGTCAACAAAAAATGTATGAGAGGCGCCCTGAGGTCTGAATAGTCACGGGGATGAGAGGTTATTGGAGAGTAGAGATCGACAGCTTCTCAGTGTTGCGGGTATTTATAGGTCTTGTCAACCGACAGGATATTGCGGCTTTCGGGTGACTGAATGCTGTCTTAGTATACAAGCTATCGGCTATGCCGTCATCGACCCTCACCCAGCAGACCGGCGAAATACGAAGTTGAGAAGGACGGAATTTCGTAACTACATTCCATCCCAATCCGGCACTCAGTCGCCATTTGAACGGTATAGGATCTTTTAGCGAGGCATGCCACAACGACCACGGCGCTCGAGCATCACGAGTCATCCCAAACGAAACACTCGTTCACCAAAGTCTAACAAGGGTAGGCATATCCGAAAATCTGTCTGCCGTTCCATTTCCCACCTATCGCCGTACCCCGCGTGGTCCCTCAATCCCCCGTTGAAGAGACCTCCGGCGACAGGGATCTTGTTTTCTCTGTCGAATACATACAATTTGCCGTGTTGAAAACTTTTCTCCACAGAGAAGCCCATGTGGGAGAGTGTGAGCAGAGGCTTGTGCAACGGCAAGTTGGTTCTGAAGCATAGCTCTGTCGTCGCCAGCTTTAGCGCGTTGTTGCGCTGACTCGTTGTGTCGACGGATAAACGATAAATGTGTGTATGCTCCAATATCGAATGTTGAAACTTGTTATATAAACGCCGCACTTGCGACAAGACTCAACGCTCTGAGCTTTGGACTTATAGGTAAACCCAAGTGCTAGCCGATGAAATGCGTTATCAGTCAATTAACCCTATCCTCTTCGCCGAATATGTGGCATCTGCAACTATACGTCCAGGTCTAAGGGCAGTTCCAGGTCTAGAATCGGCTCTGAGACTGGATCTAGGTCCAAGACAGTTGACGAGCCATTCCCAGAGCAGCTGGCTCCTGAGTCATCGTTTCCTGAGTCGTCATTTCCTAATCAGTCGCCTGCTAGGCCGTCACTTCCTGGGTCATTATTTCCCGAATAATCGCCTCCCACTCAGTCGCTTCCCCTTCCATATCAATCATTTCCAAGTCAGCCGTTTCAACCAGAGCCGCTTCCCGTGAAGCCGTCGCCGGCGGAGCCGTTCCCGGTGAAGCCAACTTTCCTACCAGAGCCAGAGCCAGAATTGCCTCTAAAGTCGACTTCAACTCAAACCTCAACGCCGGAGCCAGCTTTTACCCTAAAGCCAATTACAACTCTAACTCTAGAGCCAAAGCCTACTTCTAAATCGAAATCAACTACAACTTCAACTACGAAATCGACTACAACCTCAACTCCAAAGCCAGAATCAAAAGTAGTGGTTATCGACGTGCTTCACTCTGAAAACCGTGAGGGGGGAATACCATTCCAGTCACTAGGCTCCATGGGTTTCGGCACCCCATCTCAAGTTATTACAGGCATCTTCGATACTGGTTCTTCAGATCTCATTATCCCCAGGGCAGGCAGTGTTGTTATCACGAAAAAGAACGCGCTCTGATCGAATAGCAATTATACCCCCTTATATTCCGTTGACAGTTGTGTGCAGACTCGAAACGCAGCAGTGTCAAGGATCTAAACTTGCCCTGGGAGACTATGAATCCGCCAAATATGGCGATGTCAAGAGGGTGCCGAATTCGGGGTTCGCGGCTGGGTTTCAAAGTGGCGATACATGCGACGGGCCATACATCAGCACTTCTGTGAGTGTGGGAGATGCCAAGATCAAGGCCGCGCAGGTTGGCCTGGCAGTCAACGGGACTGTGTCCCAAGATTCGGCTCAATTTCCTGTTCTTGGCGTGGGCCCAATTGATGCCGAGCAGACGGTCGATAACGCCAAGTACGCGAACCTGCCTCAGAGGATGAAGGACGTCGGCTCGATCAATACAAACATGTTTAGCGTGTGGCTCAACCCTACACGTGAGTCAATCCCCGATTCGCCCCTAACCAAGCTACATATGTAAGCGTAGGGCCAGTCGTCAAGTGGGTGTAGCTAACAGGTCTTGATATGTCAAGTCAGCCTTCGCCAATGGGCCCGTTGTCTTTGGAGGAATCGATGGCACTAAATACGCGGGCCGGCTCCAAACGGTCCCCATTGAGCCAGACAACTCTGGGAGGATTTCCGGCTTTGTCGTCCGACTGAGCTCTGTTCAACTATCCATGAGTGGTCCACGTGGTGGTCAGCGCAATGGCCGCCCCCAAAACCGTCAATCAACAGTCATGGATCTGGGACTGGGCCGAAGTGAAGGATTTACCTCGGTGAACACTGGTACTCCCTTTATTGTTATACCGAGTGGTTCCATGGAGAACCTAGCCAGAGCACTAGACACCACTTTCTCGGAGAAGGACGGCCTGGGACTGGTTAACTGCCAGCTGGCGTCGGGCAATAGTAGCTTAATCTTTGGCTTTAACCAAGGACAGACCATGCTTAGCGTAACGTTGGCCCGGACTGTTATTTCAAAAGAGATTTCAAAGACTTCACAGACTGGCAGTTGCGCGCTCGCCATCGCTCAGCTGATGATCAACGTCATGGGCTACCCCTTCATGTCGGCGGTAAATACAGTTTTCGATAGGGACAGTGAGAGGATGATGTTTGCACAGGCTGTGTGAAAGTTGAAGGAGTCAAATGCTGGGGTAAAGGTTTTTTAATTAATCAAAAGCTTCTAATGTTATTGTTCTCTTATATTACTGCACGGGCTTCTGCGTTGCACTGGGTGGGCTTAGATATAAACACAACTAGTGCCAGTATGGTACAGATTTTGAACTGCGAACGAACATAGATAATTGTCCTTGTAAATGAACGAAAGTTTTTGTAGCCCATTTCAGCAGCACCTCTTGTCCGGTCAACTGTTCTTAAAGGCTTGATATGCCACGGACCCGTACTCGTTAGCGGTATGTGCGTATTGTGTGTCATTAAAGTGATAATGGAAGCGAGCACGAACACCTGCTTCCAGGTTGAAGATGCGAAAAGAGCCATCGTGTTTCAAAGGACCATCCAGCACACGCTCTTCATGTTGCCTGCATTGGCACTATTGTTGACCGTATACAAGCGACGTGTAGGCGCTCATCCGGACATTTTTGGCTTCGTCGCCAATCGCCTTGTCAAGTATATCCTAGGCCGCATCAATAGGCTTAAAGGAGGAGACACTCGATCCGCGAAAATCTTTCCAGTTGGATGGTCGGCGCAGATAGAGGGACTGGTTTTGGTCACGTAATTGCGCATGAGCCCAAACTCGAGCAGGCGGCGCTCCCGGCTCTCGGTGGCATGATCCATTTGCTTCACCCAACCATTGCGTTTCTTCGTAAGAAAGGGGCTAGAGGCCGAAGGCTGTTTCCCGGGCTCCCGGTTGCAGATGCAGGTTGTGCCGTGCCGTTTGCAGCGCTGGCGTTTTGGCTTTGCTTCGTGACACTGTCAACCGTTGACCCGTGGATACGTTAGCCCACGCTTGCGCTGTGGTCAGACATCCGGGCTACAAGGCTGGACTTTTTCGATGAGATACTTGCCCTTTTTGGGGCCTCCAAAGCATAAACGCTGAACATGGTTCGCCCTTTGATTGCTTGATTTCCACTCAATTGTGGCGATGAGACAGAATGTATGGCCAAATTCAGCAGGAGGGCTTGAGAGCTGGTTCAAAAGACTTTGATGTTGGATGTTGTGTGACTACATCGCGAACTTCGGGACAGGCGGATAGCAGATTGGCGCCATCTGAAGCGGCGATGGTCAATCCAGGAGTCCCAATGAATGGGCCACTTTGCGCTACTCCGCAAGCTACATCTGGTTATTTCTAAATTCTCAAGTCTGGTCCGATGCTGTTGATGGATCTGTAAGCAACCGGGCGCTCACCAGCATCACCAGTGTATCACAGCCTGCTCGACTTTCACTTGATTCATAATAAGGTTGCCACGTCAGGCGCCGTTAAGCAGAACAGCCGGCTATTTCCGGATCTACTGAAGGACAAATATTGGTAAAACCCAAAATAAAGACGGACCCGATGAAATTTCTTGCCATGTATCTTACACCACCTAGTAGATTCTGTGCCTGATTCTCACCATTGGCATAATGACGTCGAACAAAGCCGCTTACATCAAGACGCGCCATGCGCCAGTCGAGTTAGAAGCCACTGAAATGTGGTTCCCGAACATGGTCAAGTATTGGTTCGGAATGAATCTATTAGCTTAAACCCAATCGATGCCAAGATTCAAAAGTAAGTGTTCGACCAAGTAACTTGAAAGTGAGCAGGTGGGCCAGAGTTGCTACTTGGAATCAAGGCTGGACTTGTTCAAATCAAGCTATCCTCTCGTTGGCGGCTTCACATTTGCCGGGACCGTCATCGACGTCGGCCCTGGGGTCGCTTCCGTAAAACCAGGGGACTGAGTCGCAGTTGCTCGTTGGGGCACAGCGGCAAGTGAAAACAAATCCGGGGCGTGGCAGCAGTACGCAATTGGCTTGGAGGAAAATCTGGTGAGACTCGCGCCAGAGACTTCTCTGGAGGTTGGTTCTGGTGTCATCGCCAACCTTGCGACAGTGGTCTCTGCCCTGACGCTTCACATGGGCTGCTTGTCCAAGCCGCCTGTCGCAGGAAGGCCGGAGCCTAATGGAAAAAGTATTTTTGTATACGGAGGGTCATCTCATCTGCTATTGGCGGGCTGGCAGTGAAATATGCCATGGGTACCACGTCGTAACGACCTCTTCGCCAAGAATCAGAGAGCTTGTGGAACAGCGCAAGGCCACACATATCATCGACCATACTCGGCCAAGAGAGGACCTTGTTCGGGAAATTCTGGCTCATGGGCCTTATGAGGGTATCTTCGGTAGTACTGCCACCTCGGAGGCGACCCAGCTCATGGGTGAGTTGCTTCGAGATACTGGAGGCCTGATCTTCTCAACCGGTCCTACGCTGGAGGACGACGCGCTCCCTGACAATGTGCGGAACAAGTGGGCGGGATATTCCGATATCTTGGTGTCGGAGGCAGCCAATCAAGGTCTTCGTGATTGGTATTTGAGAAGCTACCTACCGGCAGCCTTGAAGAGTGGTGAAGTATGGCCCAGTCCTGCGGTTAAGCTTGAGGGAGGGTTAGCTTCTGTTCAGCGGGCGCTGGACCTGATGTTTGAGGGTAAAGTCAGCGGGTCCAAGTTAGTCGTTGATCCTTGGGATTGATCATTGAGCTGCCCATCTTTAATGAACTCTGCTTTGGGCGCCGAGACCATGATAGTAGCATCGGCGTCTTTGCAAGCCTTGTCATCCCTAGCTCTATATTATATCCTTGTAACTCCAGAGCCTATAATAAGATTGCGCACTTAGTAAAGAGTTGTTTCAGGCTTACAAACGCCGAATACTGCAATGATCTTGTGCAAAGATAGATCTCACGGCCATCTATTAGATCCTTTTCCTCTCGCTCTAGCGTTTTACGTCTATAAAAACTTGATTTAATAGTATTAAGAAGCCCTCCGGGCTAAGTTCAGACTAACACATAGTGTTTAGTTATTTTCTAGCCAATTTTACTAGCGTCCGACGCATCGCGATGCGTTCATGGTGTATTACGTGGTATATTGCGTTTCTCTAGGTTGGTACAGCTAACACATAGTGTTACCAGATGTAATGCTTGTATGATTTATTGTATTAAATTTTTTTTTTTCAAAAACTACTTAATAGTCTTTAAAAAATAATTACAGCTGGGGGAAACTCTTGAAAATTCAATTCTTTTCATACCTCGTTAGAGTTCCCAAAGTCGTAATCACGAGACGCTTCACTAGGTTCCGTAAGGTCAACATTGCAACTAGTTGTAACGGAAGAGGAAAAGGTCATAAACTTTGGCGAGAATGGGTCAAATAACGTAGCCGCGTTATCAACACCCAGAGTGGTCGGTAAATCGACTGCGGAGGCTATGCCATATCGTAGCTTCTCCGTCGTCCGGAGGAGATCAAAATTTTGGAAGCTTGACGGAAGGTAGCTGACACCAGCGAAGTCGACAACGGTTCTTAAAGTTGTCTCGATATATATCCGAGTAGCAGAATATTAGTGGTTCCTCAGAGAGCTTATCATGTCTTTTTGATGGCTTAGTACGGGCTAAAAACTGATCGTCAAGTCAATAAACACGTCGGCGAATAAATTGGACATAAGAGAGAGAGGGAACCCGTCCTTTATTTGGAGTGTCCTGTAGGTATCGTATATTTTTGCATTGCCGTCGCGCCTTATAATCGCCGAACAGGATGCCGAATGCGGTCTTTATTGACCGCGGACGGAGGTGTATCCGGAGAACGGGAATCCGATGGAGCTCTCCTACGGCATCTGCAATGAGGTGATGGAATGGTTTCTCATTGAAAATCCCTCACTCGGTACATGAGCCTACTTTGCGTGGCATATACTCCATGGGTATATATGAGTTTGTATGAAGATGCATTTCTTGACCGTCTTAAATCTCTGCCGTGACTGGTTCATAAGCATGGAATATGTCAGACGCCCTGACAGTTGAATTTAGACGATAGTATTCTTCCTGTGCCGCTTCTAGAGCCACAACTTCGCTCCAATGAATTTTATGACCGTACTTGATCCAAAATATAGGGTTGTTTGGCGGATAAAGGAGATGGCATACTTGCTCACGCGATTCAGGACAGAGCTGCACGAGCTCATGTACAGTAGGCAACTGCACACCTCGGAGAGGGTCGAGCCCTTGGTATCCTTTAGTCACGGAGTAGAGCGTCATGGTACGCATTTAAAACCCTAGGGGGCAACTCAACTAATTGCGCGAGAAAAATGCCGCACGCGAAATTGTCTCCCAGGTTCTCGCGGACCTGTGCAAGGCATTCATAGATAACTCGAAAGAACTTCGGGTGCTTGCTGCGACTTGAGATAATGCTCTTTATTCTTCTTTTTGACCAACGGTAGAACAGCTTCGCTCCTGGCCTTGTTAATTTCGCATCTATTTGGGGATACATGCCTGACCAGAGGACAACCTGGATATGAGGCTTTCTGCCTCAAAGTCTCTAGTAGCAACTGCCAAGGCCTGGAGCGAATCACCGGAGCATTCATAAGGGCTCTAGCACCAAATCACTCGCGTTGAATGCTGCTGGCAAGTTATCTCTGTGGCAGGCTCCCAACAGCTGGTCCGTCTTTATGCCGTACTTGATTGAATCAACTCTCCAATGAAATTTCTGGTTCTGATCAAGTTTTCGTCCGAATCCCACTACCACGTACATTCGGGATAGTTCACGGCCGCGGTGCCGGGCTTGACAGAGAGCGACACGGAGCCACGCACAAATGCTTCTCACCGAGGCAACTCAACCCACAGTTTATACCCAGGCCCAGGCTACACGACTTGCTTAAATTAAATTCATTATTGACTAGTATCAAACATCAGACCATTGGCTTTTGATACTCGTCTCCCATGACCAGCATAACACTTACACGCAGAGCAGCATGTCTAGTATGGCGCAGGACTCCCTCCGGCGGCGCATGATCGGCCACGGTGCCTTATGTAATGATTCTGGCGGCTCTGCTAGGCGGTTTCGGCCTATACATGCACATCATGGGCGGCATCGAAATAGTCCCCGGGCGTCTGATGACGTTCAACCTTTCCGGCACAGAAGCGGATTGGGTGCGGTGTCACACTGGTCCAGTGGCAAATGGGTTCATGGCCATGGTGACGGCACTCGGGATGGTGCACTTGCCTGTTCCTGAAAAGACTGCCGGGCGAATTGGCTGGGTTGTCGTCTTGGACGGGTGGTCAAATGTGGGATTTGCTGTTTTGGGAGTCTCTCGCCTAATCGGGGCATTGCACTGGGAAAGACACCAGACATGTTGTCGACGCGCATGTTTGGAGTGTTCTGGCCTTTGTTCCGGCCGTGGCATTTGGCTCCCTGGTCGTTGATCCGAGCCATGAGTCTGAAATTGGAGCATATGGTCAGAAAACAGTCATGAGATGGGACGAATGGCTTATACAAAGCATTGGAAAAGCACAACGGTATCGATTGGTGTATACCAGGTCGTGAGCTTGGATTACATGTCATTCTTGAGCATGGTGCCAGCGTGTGTATGGCGTTGGACAATGGCAAGCAAATCCGTACAAGTTGCATCGGTTGAAACTGAAGTGTTGGTGCTCAATCTCGCAATGGTTGGACAATTCCGGGCCCCGTAAGCTGTCAGCTCGTCTCAGTACGGTCTGGTTTGACGGATGATGGCATCACACAAATGCCCTGCTCGACCAGTCCACTGGGTACAAGTCACATTTTGCATCAAACATCATTCATGGACCCGTGGGTCGAGGATGATGCGGCCATGGTCGCCGTGTGGCGTGAAACAATTCTCGTCGTCTCGACACTGGGGTTCAAATGTTTGGATATTTTATTTCAGCATACGACCAGAGTTTGTACGAGTGGTGTGAGGTCTCGAGGTGCAGCTGACATGAGTCGAGTCGCGGCATTAGGGGTAGCACAACACTCGTATACGCAGGTGATGAATGCAAGAGTTGACAGAGCAAGACCAAAAAAGGAAAAAAAGACATGGCTTGTAGAAGCTACATGCGTCTAGGAGGATGGCTCCCGTGCGCGACCTCTAAAAATGGCCATCTCGAGGGGATCAAATACCAGACATGTTGCGCCCCATGGTACCATTTTACGCCAGTCGGAATAACGAGATGTATTTTGGCAAATGAACGATATATCATATCCGTCCAACCCCTTCCAATATCCTCCAGACATGGCCCATGTTTTGCCATCTAGACAAATGAGCACATTCAGAAGCGTAGAAAAGCTTGTCCCTGGCTGGGCATTCAAAAGTCATGGTCCAGAGAAACGTCCTGGAGTGGGAGTATCGGCCAGTCTCTCCCCCCAGCATCAGACAAGACTGTAACGTGGATCTTGCCGTAGCTCTCGTTCAGTTCCTCGATGTTGCCGTAGTAAGACGTGTTCAAATGGTAGATTTGCTTGACAAGCTCCAACAAGTCATAGAGGCCGATCGATTGAAAAGTCCACCAAGCGAGATTGACAGGTTTCACCTCGGTTATTCTTGTGTTGCTGATCTTGGTGTACTTTTGCAACCCCCGGAGGAACGTCTTCATGTCGTCTCGTGTGGCAGCGGCCACAAACCATCGGCCCCATTCACCGGGGTTGAGGCCCTTGTTCGTCTGCGTGAGGTGGGCATAGTAAGGGCTGGAATGGTAATGAATTGCACGAGACATGATGGATTCTCACTCGTTGGTGAATGCGCTCAACGCGTAGATTGAGAGGTGAAGAGGAAGCAGGGCAGCCCGGCGCGTCTTGGTGTTCAAGGCCATCATTTATAACTTTTCTGTTCTGCTTACGCGGGCAGTGGCTGGTTCCATCAGCAGGCCGTGAGGTGCAGCGACAACTAATGTTACCATGCCTTCGAGGTTGGACACGCCCGTCTGGCTGCCATATGCAGGGAGCCAAAGATGGGGCCAAGAGGCAGGCAATCCCGACAAGAAGCCAAAAGTTCAGGTGCCTTTGGCCGAGGTGTTTGCTGAAACCTCTCGGCGTATGTCTTTCACACGGGTTGTGCGACGGCAGTAAGAGTGCGGCACGCGACGCATGGAAAGCACGTCCGTGTGAATAAACCTACTAGGAGCTGTATGCATAACTGCTAGCTTAATTTAGCTAGACAAAGAATATCTATATTGACTTGACTTTGTAGTGATACAATTTCCAGGGAGCCCTCCGGGATGAGGTCAAACTACCAAACAGTGTCTATTTTTTTTTTCTTCTGCTTTTTACCAATCTTGCGAGCTTCTGAGTTCTGACGCATCGCGATGCGTTAATTCTCTTATTACATGGTCTGCTGCAGCTCTCTGGCTTGGGTAACGGCCAGGCACATTGTGTTACTCTCACTGGGCCCTACCTGATGTAGTGCTTGCAAGATCATTTGAGCAGGTCGAAAAACAAAACAAACAATTCAAAACTTAATACTTGTCAAAGACTAGCCCAACAGTGCCATCGGAAGTGTCAGAGCAATGCCGCCCCTTGTGGCCGCCATGGCAAAATCATCAAGTACGGATTGGCCAGTCGTTCGCATGTACGCGCACACCTTACGGGGACCTCAAAGAGATTTTTGAATTTTCAAGTTTTTCATGGATATACTAAAGCGCCTTTGCATTTGCATTACAGTGTAGGGAAAACCCTAAAGCTCAATCTGGGGGATAAAAACCTACACCAAGGCGAGGTGTTCAGATAGAGTGACCGCTTCCAAGAGCAACCAATGCAGTTTTTTCGATCTGAACGTATCAATTAGTGATATCATCACATGTTACCACAATCTGACACTCACCATAGTAGGTTAGGTCAGACTCTAAATAAATCTCATTCTGAGATAGTCGAGTTCCCAGACTGAGCTTCCCTCAAACCCTACAATGGAGCCGTTTGCAATGTCTAAGTAAAGATGACCGGAGTCACCTCCGGCATCCCAGAGGTTTCCAGTACTTGTCTGAAAGCCGAACTTGTTGATGCACCACCCCGCTCGTATGTTAAAACTGGATCTCTCATTGCTTCCAAACTCATATCTCGAATAGATGTCTGTATCTGCCGGATGGTTGTAGAGTCCTTTCTGTTCCCCGGAAAACCACGTCAGTCGGATACCTTTGAGAACCCAATAGCCCGTGACATCCCCAGATCCCCAGCCGCTCCATATCTCCAGGACTTTTACAATGGATGAATGCGCATATGGGTAGAGGGAAAAGGGTTGCCCGCTATCTCTGCCATAGAAGGGAGTCTGATACTGAGGCATTTGTATGCGGAGCGCGGTCTTTTGTATGGATATCTTGACAGCGTAGTTGGAGGTCTATAAGTAACAAACGGATGAAGTGCAATTGAAAATCTATCTGGTTCTTGAACAGCATTCTATGCTTATATATCTTCGCAGCATATTAAAGGTGCGGGAGGTAGGAAATGACAAAGGAGAGGCCAGCTGTACAGTGATCCTGAAGAGATATGGCTGTGGCTGGTTTCCTATTCCATCCAACTCGTCGTTCAGGGGAGACACGCAGAGATATAACGTACTGCGATGGCCCAAGAAATATCTGGCTAATCACTCCGTATAGGCCACTCCAATAAGGCAACCAGATGCTTGGCGCTCATTTGAAACCAAGCAGAAGCCATCCTTTTCGGCCAAAGTACATGACTAGGGCTCGGGATACACATGCAAGGCATAGTCCACTCAGACATTCACTCCTGACGGTACCAGTTCCCCGGCAAGACATGTAGTTTTCAGTCCTGTAATAATCATATGGGGGTCACGCAGCAGCATTTCGTCATGATGCACGATGCCGAGAAAATCAGAAGGCCTGGCAAAGATTAAACACGTCTGGTGTTTAAAACTTTGCCATGATCTGGCAAGCATCACCCAATGCTTCATTATGATGCGCCAGATGGCTATCTGCGTCTTCGACTGAAGATGACATTCGAATAGCAAGACACATTGACATCGTCCTCTACACCTCAAACACGTGACAGTGCTTGCGCATACAGGAAATCTACCAGACATGATGCATAATTCAAGAGCCCTTGCTAAATTCTCGAGAAACAATCAACACGGCGAGCCGGTCAACATGTAAGATTGCGCCATTCCATGGACACAGTCTCAATGGCATTAGAATACGACACTGCGCTACTACCGAAGCGCATCCTGTTACATCGATCGCTCTAGGTGCCTTATGATCACCTGATCGGATGGCATGGTGAAGGTTACCCGGCCGGAGTGTCTCTGCTCTATCAAGACAGACTCAATAAGAAAGGTCATTCTATTGAATCTCATGAAATATATATAAATTCGAGGCGATGCGTTAAATTCGGCCTGTGCCTTGGGGCGACAGAAATCCACTAAATCCAACCTACGTACCTCTTGGATAGCAAAATTTGGCAAAGTCTCGACAATGTCTCAAACCGGAGACAGGTCCGAAGGGGGCTACGCTTCAAGACGTAAAAGGATTCGTCCACATAGCCAGGGCCCTCGTCACTGGCTCAGCTGGCTGCACAACGTTGAAGCGTGACATTGACAATGCATGTTGGCACCCTTCCTTATGTAAGATGGCCCATATCTGCTTGGAAACCGATGGCGTGTGGCTCTCTACACTAATTCTTACACGTAAGCCACGTGGCAGGGATACTGGTGATGGTTACACAGTTACACAAGGGCTCGAGACCTAGTTGAAGCCTTAAGCTTCCAGGCTCCAAGGCTCACCGTTGCTTTGTATAAATAAGGGGTTTCTGGCCCAAGGCCCTTGAAGGAAAACCCAAGAACCTTTGATACAAAGCAGAGTATTAGTCGGATACAAGCACAGTTGCAACTTGCAAGCCTTCACTCATCGAACACTTGTCGCACTATTCGGGACAGAGAATCTCTCTAGCCCTCTTGTTGGAGTTGCAGTAAAGAAATGCTTTAACTATAGCCTTTGCAGAATCTTTCGTATTATTACAAGTAGGATACCGCCAAAATTTGACTTTTATATACATTATCTAGTTTATAACATATCAATTGTCAAGAAATCCCGTGAGAAACTGTCATCAAATCCCGCAATCTTGCGGCGCTGAGGCAAGCATGTTCCATATCAGCACCGTGAAAGGCGCACGCACTGGTTTATTCCTTCGCTGTGCTCCAGTGTCTGGCTCCGTCGAAGGCGTCTACGAGACTTTTGCTACGCCGACTGCTACCTCACCCTACGGCTGGTGGTGTCTGTATCTTTCCTTCTGATAATGGAAAAAGGGCCCCCCATGATCTTGCTCTCCCGGAGACGATTGCGAACGAATCTTTCGCACAAAGCAATGATATGGCCTTTTATTGCCAAATTCTCCCCTCGGATTTCCGCCACCCCCCACAGGTTAAAGAGACGTACTTCAAATGCCTGCATCTTTTGAGATCGCGAGAGGAGGATATTGGCGACTTCTACGGAGTACAAGGAAGACGCATTTGACCGGCTTTCCAAGGCATTCGAGCCTTTAATTGCCCTCTTCGAAGCCAGAGTGCCCAGGCCTCTTTGCAGCATCACCGAAATTATTACAATACCTCTCCCACCTCTTTTTCATTTGCCATCCAGCTGCATCCACTGAGAAGCTGCAGCCACATGTTCGCGATATGAAAGATCATGGCCGGGGCAGTCGGAGGATCTGGGTGGATGACGAACTCTTGGCCGACTTGGACCGTCGGACGCAGCCACATCACCCAACAAATGTCGAGATATGCCACGACCAGCCTGAACATGCCCTCATCAGACCGCCCGGAAAGGTGGCAGTTGGTGGCAAGGACAGTCGCACCGTCTTCTTTTCAAGCCATTCAACGTGTAATTTGACCCCGACCACGCGATGAATTGGCAGGAATGTTGTTCGCTTGGATTGACAAGACAGAATTCCTAAGCCAGGGAAGAGCTAAGACAGCATCGATTGAGTTCAAGGATCGCTGGGCCGACCAGGTTGAGCGACCTTTGCATATACTTCACCGAAAAGGCATCATTTGGCGTGATGCAAAAGCTAAGAGTATTTTAATTGACAATGATGACAATGCCTGGATCATTGATTTTGGCAGAAGTTATACCGTAAGGTGGGTTGATAAACATACAACTGGGACTGTTGAAGGCGACTTTCGAGGCTTGTCAAATATTAAAAAATATTAAAAATAAAAATAAAATCTGTGTTGAACGCTGAGCTATTTTGATATCCTACAGTTCCGACATGTTGTACCTCCTATCTGCGTGACTGCTAGATGCGGTCCTCCTCAACGATGGTAACCAAAGCTTCGATTAACGAATATTTCATCGAATCTCAAGGCTTCCACTCAAGTTGCCAGGGTGTCTAAAATTAGGCATTTCAAATCGAACGAGGGACATACGGGGCAGTGAGGCTCGCACTGCCTGGTTTGGTGCGTCTGTTTAGAGAAACTAGGAAGCAAGATTGTTTGTCATTTGTAAATTTATCAAGCTCATAATCTCCCCTGATGACAATTTAACTCCTCCCTTGCCTTGCAGATACTTTGATACCGTCATTGCCTAGCTGTTTTTGCATAGTAAGGCGTCCTACCATCATCATTTCTCCAACAATGGCCTAGCTAAATACCCAACCGTTCACTGGCCGTCTTGGGCCCCCTGAACTCTGTTGGTTATTTTTTGGAACGCAATGTCTCTCGCCAAGTCTGGGCTTCCATGCTTTGGCTTCACATCGATGGAGAAAGGTGAGAAGCCACAATCATCCGTAGCACCCAGCTCATCAGTAGGAATATACTGGGAGGCCATGACCAGCTGGTCCGCAATCTCCTCGGGTGTCTCAACCCTCGGGTGAATAGGGCTGACGACTCCGATGAAAGCAACCTGCTCTGCACCCTCGGCATCCTGGCGAATTGACTCCCCGATAATCCTATACATGGAATCCCGGTCTTGCTCACTCGAAAACTGGATAAGGAAGTAGCCAGCATTAATTTGGAAGAGACTGGGTAGCAGTTGACTGTACGGAACCTCAGCAGAGTGTACGCTGTCGCAATCACCGCCTGGGCATGTGTGAAGACCGATATTCGCTCTCTCCTCGGGCAAAAAACGCGCCAAGACGTGGTTAATAAGGTCAATGAAGCGGTCGAGTAATGCAGCGCCGGTCCAAGGATTGGAAAGATCATTCTTTAGCGCCAAGCTGCCCTCGGTAAAATCAATACTGACTCGTTGGGCGCCAGCTTGAAGACAGCCACGGATATCCTTCACATTCATCAACCAGATCCTGCATAAAGGCGCTCCTCGGATATCCCGCTATATCCTCTGGAGGTCCCGCTATTTCCCCCTCCAGAGGATATAGCAGGTACAGCATAGATGGTGAAATGACAGCCTGCTTCCATCCTCGTGTAGCATATGGTGCAGACTTTTTTCAATTTTCGAAGGCATAGGTGGCATATTTGAAGGGCAAGAGGCGAGGTAGTTGGCGGGAATGTCCGTCATCAAATACCGCAAACGTCTGACCGTCCCCTGCAAAACTGCTTCCGAGTCCAGCTCCCATCAAAGCTCTGGGCATAATAATCAGTCTCGTCGGTCTATTTCAGGCGGCAAGGCGACCTAACTCTACAGCGGGATATGTCGCAAAGCTGCTCACTCTTTGTTCCCCATCAGTGACCAATGTCTCGCCAGTCGCTTCCAACCTCTCGATACTATCTTTAGAGGCCCTATCTTGCGCATCTTGGAGGTCATGGCGAGATATACTTCCGGCCTCAAAGTCGGCAAAGGCTTGTTAAAGATCTATGGTGGAAGGTTAGGTCATTTGAAAACCCTAGTGCGTCCTCTAGGTCGCCACATGGCCCCAGGTGCCACATACAAGATGGCCGTGGGAACGACCCTGAAGAATAGTTAGTGAATGACTCGACATACAACAGCGTTTCCGTGGCTAACATACCGACAATTTCTGTTGGAATAGGCATTGTTAATTGGCTTGTACTTGGCTGGACTTATGGTAAACACACTTGTGGCTGGAACGACTTTTGAGTAGAAAGATCAGGGGTGAGAACGGAAAGCGCCTCTTGATACATCTCTCCTTCTTCTACTGCGCCTCATTATGGTTCTCATCGACCTGCATGCCAACTATTTGTCTGGGTAATCTGAAATTTATTGGTGGGATGTTGAGCTGCAGGTCGCTCAAAATAGGCTGTCCCGGCATTTCGTTGTTGTTTGGTTGGATAGCAATGAAAGATGGTGGCAGCGCAGCACATCGCGCATGATCGACAAACAGAGTACTCTTTACATTTGCATCTCTAATCTGGTTGATGCACGGCTTTTTTTTTGGCATTATCGGCCAACATATTTCTGCACAATGTCTCGCTTGTCATCTGTCCATTGGCCGATTACAAGTCCTGGCATATTGAGAAGTTGCAACAGGTTAACGTAGCAATGGAAAAAGGTCACTTGTCAGACTCCAAGGTCGGTCAGATGTGGATGTTCTCAGGCTTTACGTGCGTTCCAAGACCTGCATAGCCTAGGCAACGCCATATCACATTGGCGGTGAGCAATAGGGGCGACTGAATCCTGTATCTATATCGAAATATCTTCAATTAATAAATGAGATGGGCTCAAGAGACTTGAAAGAACTGCCTCTAATGGCAACTGGCTCAAATTGGTAGATAACCTAAATAGATAGAATACCGGCACAGCAAGTAACTCTCTACACTAGAACTATACTTCCCGTGTCCCGTAGTATGCCCATCTCGATGGGGCGGGGTAATTGCAGATTTCCTACTGTCTCAGAATGCGTGGCACACAAAAACATGGTGGCCGCGAGGAATAGTGAGCCACTGACCCTGCATCCTTTTACCACCTTGTTCAACATGCCATGTTCCCGCGAACATACTTCCCTAGGGTTGCTCCATCTCCTCATGCCACAGAAACTGCTCGTACTCTTTCTCACCTGCGGCTGTTCTGAAGCTGCTCCTTAACAGCGCTGTGGATAAGAAGCCAGCTATAACAGGAGGATGTCGCAAGTGGAACGGACTACAATCCGGAGGCGGCAATCCCTGTGTCTTTTTCGCCCTTTTCCGGCCTACATGCTCTTTCAGGCCAACTGCGTTGGACAGTATGCGCGATATAGCTGACATGTGTCCCACCAGTTCATTCATAAATCGTTCGCCCCATGTAGATGAAGGAAAAGAATTATGGTTCGGTTCTGGCCCGAATCTTTAACGCCTTAGATCCGCAATAAGCTCACTGCTAACTAACGCTATTCTTATTTGTGTCCCATCTGGGTACTAAGTTTGATGGTTGTATTTGTGGACACAAGTACTCGGCATCCCAGCAGTGTTGACTGACTTCAAAGAAGTCGAATACTATTCCGGGGCTTCCTTTGTGTAACAAGATAGCCCTACTTCCTCAGCCACAAAGACGGGAGGCTCGGTCCGGACCTAGCTCGGACGCTTGCCACTTCTTAAGCGTAGGACAGAAGCATCAGTACTGTAGACAACTTCACAGAGTTGCTGCGGTGGTTTAGACAAGACCCCTCACCGTAGGAACATCCTTTCCTCCTGAGCCTTTTGAATTTCCAGTTCTTGCATGAAATCTTCCATCGTGTATACTTACTAGCGGGCCACATCTGAGTTCGGCTTCTTTGAGACACATCTCTTCCGCGACGAAAGGGACGTCGACGGGATCGAGCAAAGTTGCCTCTTATCTGCTCCTCCTTTCAGACCTTGCAGGATTCATGTAGTGGAAATTTGCTCATCATGTGCTATTATGCCACTGCAACTCGCAACTCGAATCCATCTTATCTCGTCAGTCCTGCTACCCCTCTCCTCCCCTCCAATGCGATCCGCATGGCGCGGCCCGTATCCTGCAACATAGAACGTTCTAGGTCCTGCATCCGAATGCATTATCCAATGGTCGGCCAATAGATCCATGTAGCTGAAGTCCGGTGGCGTCCACTGACTTCCAAGAGATATTGTTGGCCAGCCACCTTGTTTCGAGACTTGGGCAGAGAGCTCATGCTGCCACGATACCTGACCCCTTCAATTTCGGGGGCAGCTTGAATCTGTCATTTGAGGCACTCCTTGTTTGCACGACACAAGCACAACATGTCATCATGTTCCCCATGCGGTCGATTACTAGCGCCATCGCCAACAGCCTCGCACTACAGCTTGTAGTGATTGCTGGTCTCATTCTTGCTGTACGATCACCTCCCTTGTGCAGAAGTATGGTAATTGCTAACGGGCACATAAAGTATCCCATAGGTTCGATCGTCTATAACATTTATTTTCACCCCTTGTCCAAACTCCCAGGTCCCAAATCGTGGACAGCAACATATGTGCCGTACATCAGAGGCATCTTCAGTTGCAGCCTGGTTCAGTCCTTTGCAGAAATCCATGAAAAATATGGCGATGTCGTTCGCGTTGGCCCGAATGAGATTTCTTTTGCCACTGAAGAAGCCTGGAGAGAGATATACGGGCATAGACCAGGCCACAAGGAAGCGCTTAAAGACGCAACTTGGTACATTGGTAGGTTGTGCAGGACACTGATCAGTCATACGCTGACACTGCTTCAAAAGCGCCATCTGGAGCACCTCAAAATGTTTTCACCACGACTGACCCGGCCGTGCGCGCTCGAATGAGAAAATGCCTCGGCAGTTCATTCACCCAATCTGCGATAAGCAACCAGAGTTCCATCATCGAGGGCTATGCGGAACTTCTTATTTCCCGCTTACGTGACAAGGCTTCGGCCCCAGACGCGGCACACAAAGGGGCAGTGGTGAACATGGGTGACTGGATCAGCTTTTTCACCTTTGACGTTATTGGGGATCTCGCTCTGGGTGAGACATTCGGTTGCTTGGAGAATGGTGAATACCACTCCTGGGTTCGAACTTTATTTACCTTCCTAAAGGGAATGACTTTCGCTGGAGTGGCTAGAATATACCCGTGGGTAGGATCTTTCGTCGAGAGGTTTCTCATCCCACGGAGTGTAATGGACCAGCAAAAGCAGCACGTCGAATTCGTATCTGAAAAAGTCAACCGCCGTCTTAACCTGGAAACAACCCGCCACGACTTCATGACGTCGTTCTTAGAAGATAATCGCGATTTTGAAAACATGTCCAAGGGCGAGATCGAGTCCAACTTCGCCATTCTTATCATTGCTGGGTCAGACACGACTACTGTTACAATGTGCGGAACGCTTCATTATCTGACGAGAAACACTGACAAGCTGGCGGTATTGGAGGATACCATTCGGAAGCGGTTCCAGAGCGAGAAAGACATTACTGTTGACGGAACCAAAGATGTACCGTACTTGGATGCGGTAATTGAGGAGGGGCTTCGGCTATGCCCTGCAATTCCAGGCCTCCTCCCACGCGTTGTCCCTGCCGGCGGCGAGACTTACTCTGGTCATTTTCTCCCTGGAGGGGTATGTCATACTTTAACCTCTGACAAGTGTGCTTTTCTCTGACGATCCAAGACGAAAATATCGGTTAGGCCAGCCATTCTTCATACGTCAGCTCGATATTTTGAAGCACCGCACGAGTTTCATCCAGAGCGCTGGCTACCCGTAGGTCAACGTCCTAGACAATTCGCTAATGACAACCATGCCGCTAGTAGGCCTTTTAGCTTAGGCCCGACAGGGTGTGCCGGCAAGGCGCTGGCTTGGGCCGAGTTGAGACTGATCATTGCTAGACTGGTGTGGGCATTTGACATTTCGGTTGACCCGGACCACGCCCTCGATTGGACCAAGTGGAAAGTTAGAATAGTAGTCGAGAAGGGCCCTCTGTTTCTTCGACTCAAAGAAAGACCTCTCTGATTTGATACAAGTTGACATGGCGAGTGCGGCGTTCCCGCCGGGATATTGCCTGGGATGCGGCTGTGTTCTAGCCTGGTCGATGGTGTAGTACATGGTATGACAAGTAACGGCTAGGTAAAACTTTACTTTAAAACGGACAAATCCCCATGAACAAAGCCCATGTGAGCAGGAGGGAGGCCAACACTGTCACACGGTTACACGAGGGCTACGATCACGGGACCTAGGGTAAAGACCCTCACTAACTTCTTGTATTTAAAGAGACCTTTTAGTCTCTTAAGAACTTAAAAAACTAAGGACCTTTAATACTAAAGACTACTATTAAATGAATTAAGCTTTTAGCTTTAAGCTCTTTTTAAGCTCTTATCATAAATAATAGTCTTCTCTTAAAGGTATTCTTTTATTCTTAGGCTATTAAGCGAATAATACCTCTATTAGGTTACTAAGAATATAAATTACCTCTTATTATACTAGTAAGTAGTAACCCTACCTTTAACTAGATTTATAGGATATAAATTATTACTCTTATTATACTAGTAAGTAGTAACCCTACCTTTAATTAGACTTATAGAAGGTAATAGTCTTACTATACTAGTAACTTAGTAGTAAGTAGTAACCCTACCTTTTACTAGATTTACGAGAGGTTATTTAAGCATTTTTACGCTAGTATTTAAAAACCTAATCTTAACTAAAACCTACGGTAAATATTATTATAACCCTTAAATAATAGCTTATAAGTAAGCTAAAGAGAGAGAAAGCTAGTATTATACGATTATACGAGAGCTATAATTACGAGATTTAAGGTAAAGACCTTTACTAACTTCTTATATTTAAAGAGACCTTTTAATCTTTTAAGAACTTAAAAAACTAAGAACCTTTAATATTAAAGACTACTATTAAATAAATTAAGCTTTTAGCTTTAAGCTCTTCTTAAGCTCTTATTATAAATAATAGTCTTCTCTTAAAGGTATCCTTTTATTCTTAGGCTATTAAGCGAATAATACCTCTATTAGGTTACTAAGAATATAAATTACCTCTTATTATACTAGCAAGTAATAACCCTACCTTTAACTAGATTTACGAGATATAAATTATTACTCTTATTATACTAGTAAGTAGTAACCCTGCCTTTAACTAGACTTATAGGAGGTAATAGTCTTACTATACTAGCAAGTAGTAACCCTATCTTTTACTAGATTTACGAGAGGTTATTCAAGTATTTTTACGCTAGCATTTAAAAACCTAACCTTAACTAAAACCTACGGTAAATATTATTATAACCCTTAAATAATAGCTTATAAGCGAGCTAAAGAGAGAGAAAGCTAGTATTACACGGTTATACGAGAGCTATAATTACAGGATTTAGGGTAAAGACCCTTATTAACTTCTTATATTTAAAGAGACCTTTTAGTCTCTTAAGGACTTAAAAAACTAAGGACCTTTAATACTAAAGACTATTATTAGATGAATTGAGCTATTAGCTCTAAGCCCTCCTTAAGCCCTTGTCACAAACACCTTGGGCTGCCGAACAATGGTTTATGATTAAAATAAATGCTTGATGGTTGTTAATTATCCTCTCTTTTTTTTCAAAAGGGGGGGACTCAACTTCAGACAAGGGCCATCTATTTGTAAAGTATACCAAATTTGAGACTAATTCTACAGCTCAGTGCTTAGTCTGTGTTGTCTCTCTCTAGCCAGTCATAGACCAGTCCCAATGCAGCTAGATCCTCCCCTTTCCTTGCAAGGAACTTGTTCCCTGGGTACCTCTTCCCATCTATCATGCCAAACCCCCAGACCTGCTCTGCTGTCCAACCGGCTTTTTTCATTCACTACATAGGCTGTTATATACCCGGTCACACTTACACCACTCTCCTCGATCCATCCTTCGGAAAGAAAGGGTCAATTCGCCTACCACAGTAGTCAGTAGTTTCCGTTCCCTGCCTCTGTTGTGCGACCAAAACCTAGCATGACACGTGCCGACGCGACTATCACTATTACGGACTGCTGGTCCCCGAGCCCCTGAACTATTTCCTCCATTAAATAATGCCAGTGTCAGTTACACCATGTCAACTTCTCAAGAAAAGGTTCTCGGCAGTCGATCCGAGGATGGGCCATGGCGCACGTGGCGCTGCCAGAATCGTCTGGAAACAAAAACATATACCGAGAAATCAGCAAGGCTCAGCTGAATGGAAAAGGGTCCGAGCTCGTCAGCACATTACGGCCGCATTCACAGAGAAGTTTCCCAGCTCTGCTGCTTTTTTTCATTCAAATTCACTTAGCTTCATCACAACCCAACTACCGCCACCACACTATTTCTTGCACCTTTTACGCGCACACCATCGTCTAAACTAGCGATACCCAAGTATGCCAGCAAAGCTGGAAACGACTGCGGCAGGTACAGCCGCACCCTCATCGGCGGCAGCGAGGCGACAAAGGAGTCCCGGGATTCGGATGGGCCCACAGGCGGCTCCGAAATCCCCGTTGGCGGCCACACAACGCCGGCGGTGCTCCATCTCCGTTTCCGGGCCACCCTCCTGGCCATTGGCTTCTCAGGTCTCCTCGGCGCGCTCGAAGCCACCATCACGTCGACGGCGCTGCCCACCGTTACTGCCGAGCTGGGCGGCGGCGATCTTTACATCCGGGCTATTAATAGCTACTTCCTGGCCATGTAGGTCAACTCTCGACGTACACGGCAGAATCCCAAGGCATGATGCGGCCTCCCTACCACTAGCCTATCAAAGTCCCGTGTGCTAGCTGGTTGGGATGGAATGCAACAGGAATACCGCTAGCCGCCGAGTGACCCGTGGTGTAATAATGTCCATTCCGGCTAGCGGCAAGTAATTGGGCCTTTACGAGGACGGTAGTATGCTCGACGCACGAGACCCGATCTAGAGAAATCCGCTTGCTTCAATTTCGCCATGGTAGATTCGTTACATGGGAAGCAAGCTTCATAGACGACATACATGTAGGGGACATGCTGCCCTGTAGTTGGACTAACTATGCAACCTCGTACTTGGCACAAGTTGGAACAATGTCAGATTGATCGATCGCAGACCATGAACACGATAGGCAGCGCGGCAGAGCGGATGGTTCCGTTCTTCACGCCTCCCAGGAGTGATGGCAACCTGGAACCGGAATGGCAAAGCACACGTGGATTGCGAGGACGTCTGTTACTGGCTGGCATGGATGCTACCGGTGAAAAGACCATGAGGTCTGCAACTTGGCACGCCGAGCTTGTCGACGCTGTGTGGCTAATATCATCATCCGTGGGGCCAAGGACGCCTACATTCTCTACTCTGCAGTCGTTGCTGACGCGCTCATGCTTGCTCTCATTAATGGCAACTCGTAATAACAAGCACCACCCTGTCTGTCGCTTTGATATGCGTAGGCTTTCGGGCCCGCTGGCGAGGAATGCGTCGCCCGCAAACGCATCTGCATGCACGGCTTGGACAGATTCACGGATGCGGTGGTAGGTGAGACTAGGGTTACACCCGGCCGCGGGAGTTCCGAGTTCCGTCAAGCAGGAAATGCGCTTGGAAAAGAGTAGAGCCTTTGGATGATTGCAGCGACAGCAAGGGCTACGTATTTTGCCCTCGAGCAACGCCGACCTTGAACATGACGAGCCACCGTCGACTTCGCGACTTGTATGTATGTATCATGGGAGGGGACAATCTCAATTTCCTATTCTTACTTGGCGGTGATGTTGGCCATGTCATTGAACGAGTGTATGTATGTACATGATACGGGCGTACCGAATTGAATTGCGGCTCCAATGCCAACGGCAAAACAAACCGTTGACGTGATGGTCAATGGAGTGGAGACAGCTCGGGCGACCCAGCAAGTTTCCATTTTGCCAAGATGCAGGATTTGAAGGGAGACTCCCTTGTTATGTTACCCTGAGCGTATGGCGAATGAGAGGCAATACATATGGGAAAAGGTTGTGCTGAAGAAGACAGTCCTTGCAATCATCTCCGAGAGCCTTGTCAAACGCCGGGATAGGGCAGCATGTCAGTCAACAGATGGGTTTGTACGTAAATGGCGTCAAGTATGCAGAGTGAGCGTCAAGTATGCAGAGTGAGCGCGTCAACGGTCCCACGCCAAGCCGGATAAACGCCCTTGTTCGAATTCAAGCTTGCCTGTATATGAGTGGGGTCAACTGGTATGTTATAAGCTTCAGTCCGTGCGTGGAGTCTACATACCAGTCATGACGGTGCTTCTTCCACGCCAAGTTTGGTTTTCCGCTGCTCCAACGTGGCTCTGAGACATGTCTGGTTCAGGGCCGCGACACAATGCTATTCTCCGACTTGGGGGGTGAAACCGCTTCGCCGCCCTCCAACTTGTTGTGTTTGCTGTCCGGCGGTTCTGCCTGTGTTGTAATCGATTGAATCTACTCCATCTCATCTGACAGCAGCGGAGAAAAGGAAACTGTCAAATTCTTAATCACGTCACAATGCCCTGCTTCAACAAACCCATGTTGCTCACGCTTCCATTCCTCGCCAAAGATGAATGTGGGTACTCTTCCTTGCCATGTATCATCTATCATTTTTCCGAATCCGCGCCATGATGGGTAAATTTCTCTTCTGAAAGCAGGCATCGAGGGCCTTCAACGATGCCAATATTAAGCAACCTCTCCATCATGCCATTCCTTACCCACCTGGCCCATTCACTGTATGTACAGGGGCCCCCTGCACTATCTGTGGTTCTTTTCGGATACTTGGGTTTATCGCGATGCTGGCTAGATTCAATGTGAGGGATAGCATTCCTCTGGAGCCATTAGTCGCCTGATTTTGGTACAGAAACGGCAACAAGGCCCGTTGCAGGAACCGCACTTTCCGTTGAGGCTCATCGCTGTTATTCAAAACAGGTGTTGTGTTATTTAAGAGCTGATCCTCTTGGGAAGTGTGCTGGAGAAATGGGGTAGACTCGAGAGCCTTTTGAGACTCGGCACTCTCATTGTTTTCGTTTGTCCTATTCACTCGTTATACGTAGATAGTTGTCATGAGGGGAATAGCCTTCTTGGGAGCCGTCTCCCTCGCGGCTGTGACGGCGGCCGACAATGCACAGAATCCGTGTTCTGGTGTAGATGTTCACGGCGCTTGTTACCAGGCTGTTGCCGTGTGGAAGCCGGGAAATAATTTGAGGCTCGACGTCTCGGGGAAGGAAGAGATATTGCCCAACGAGATACAGGCTTGCCGAGACCGAAGGACTGCGAACGCTGCGTTGGCTTGTCGTGCTAGTCGGGTGCTGAAGAGAGCGGATGCATCATCAGAATCATCATCCCCGAGTGTTTCGGCATCAAGCGCACCGGTATCTTTGAGTGTATCGGCTTCGAGTGTATCGGCTTCGAGTGCAGCAGCGTCCTCGAGTGTTTCGGCATCCTCGAGTGTTTCGGCATCCTCGAGTGTTTCGGCATCCTCGAGTGTTTCGGCATCCTCGAGTGTTTCGGCATCCTCGAGTGCCCCGGCATCTTCAAGTACACCAGCATCATCAAAAGCATCAGCATCTTCCAGTTCTCCTTCCTCAAGTGCTTCAGCATCAAGCGCCCTAGTATCTTCGAGTGTATCAGCTTCAATTGTACCGGCTTCAAGTGTATCGGCTTCGAGTGCAGTAGCGTCCTCGAGTGCCTCGGCATCCTCGAGTGCTTCGGCATCTTCAAGTACACCGGCATCATCAAAGTCATCAGCATCTTCCAGTTCTCCTTCCTCAAGTGCTTCAGCATCAAACGCCCCGGTATCTTCGAGTGTATCAGCTTCAAGTATACCGGCTTCAAGTGTATCGGCTTCGAGTGCAGTAGCGTCCTCGAGTGTTTCGGCATCCTCGAGTGCTTCGGCATCAAGCGCCCCGGTATCTTCGAGTGTATCAGCTTCAATTGTACCGGCTTCAAGTGTATCGGCTTCGAGTGCAGTAGCGTCCTCGAGTGCCTCGGCATCCTCGAGTGCTTCGGCATCTTCAATTACACCGGCATCATCGAAAGCATTAGCATCTTCCAGCTCTCCTTCCTCGAGTGCTTCGGCATCAAGCGCACCGATATCTTCAAGTGTATCGGCTTCGAGTGCAGTAGCGTCCTCAAGTATTTCGGCAACCTCGAGTGTTTCGGCATCTTCAATTACACCGGCATCATTAAAGGCATCAGCATCTTCCAGTTCTCCTTCCTCAAGTGCTTCAGCATTAAGCGCCCCGGTATCTTCGAGTGTATCAGCTTCGAGTGTATCGGCTTCGAGTGTATCGGCTTCGAGTGTATCGGCTTCGAGTGCAGCAGCGTCCTCCAGTGCCTCGGCATCCTCGAGTGCTTCGGCATCTTTGAGCTCATCAGTATCGAGTGCAGTAGCATCATCAAGGGCATCAGCGTCTTTGAGCTCATCAGTATCGAGTGCAGTAGCATCATCAAGGGCATCAGCGTCTTCGAGCTCATCAGTATCGAGTGCAGTAGCATCATCAAGGGCATCGGTGTCGACTGCATCAGCTTCTAGTGCAGCAGCATTATCAAGCGCATCGCCTTCATCAGAGGCATCGGCATCTTCGAATTCGTCAGCATCATCAAGCGCATCGCCCTCATCAAAGGCTTCAGTAGCCTCTAGTGCATCAGCGTCCTCGAGTGTATCAGCTTCGAGTGCTTCAGCTTCAAGCGCTTCGGCATCATCCAGGATTCCCTCATCTTCCAGCGCCGCAGCCTCATCTAGTGCCTCTGCTTCCTCAGGCCCAGCATCGTCGAGCGCGTCGGCTTCATCCAGTGCTTCCGCGTCGTCAAGGGCTTCGGCGTCAAGCTTTCCATCTGCTTCAAGCAGCCGCGCCTCTAGCATCACGGCTTCTTCAAGCGTTTCCGCATCGTCGAGTGCCCCGGCATCATCCAAAGCAGCGTCCTCGAGTGTTGTAGCAAAGTCCAGTGTTTCGGCCTCGTCCGTCGTCTCATCCAGCTCTCCGGCATCGCGTGCTACAGCGTCCTCGAGCGTTCCGGCATCGTCCAGTGCCAAGTTTTCCAGTGCCTCGTCATGGGCAAATGCCACATCGGCTCAGACATCACTTTCTAAGCCGGCGTCATCATCCAGTGCGCCAGCTTCTTCGATTGCGTCGGTCTGGTCCAGTGCTACTAGTACCTCATCTCAACCGACGCCATCTAAGCCCGTGTCATCTCACGTCCCAGCTTCTTCAAGTGTGCCGGCCCGGTCAAATTCTACGTCATCCCAACTGGCTTCTTCCAGGCCGGCATCGTCCAATGCCCCGGCTTTTTCGAGTGTCCCCGTGGGGTCGGATGCCACATCGTCTCAGCAATCAACTTCTAAGCCGGCATCATCCAATGTCCCTGCTGGCTCAAGTGCGCCAGTCTTGTCAAGTGCAACATCTCAACCGGCATCATCTAAGCCAGCGTCATCCAGTATCCCAGCTCCTTCAAGTGCGCCAGTATGGTCAAATATCCCATCGTCTCGGCAATTGCCTTCTGAGCTGGCATCATCCAATGTCCCTGCTGGCTCAAGTGCCCCAGTATGGTCAAATGCTACATCATCTCAACAGCTATCACTATCCAAGCCCACGGCACTGAGCCAGTTGGCATCGAGCGTTCCGTCGAATGTATCAGCACCATCATCAAAGTCTGCTTCTGGAGGCATCCCGGCGTCATCAAGTGCGCCCGCTTCTTCCGCCGTCTCGGCATCATCGAATGTCGCAGATTCGTCCAAGCCGGCGTCGAGCGCCCTGGCATCATCTGGCAAGCTTTCTAGCGGACCAGCCTCATCGGCCAAACCATCTTCTGCTGCGCCTTCGCCTGAGAGTCAGCCCAACAGGTCATCATTCGTCAAACCCTCCTCGTCCGGCGGACCTTCAACCCAGACCGCTTCGCCCGGACAGCCGTCCTCAACAGAGCACATTCCATCACACCCTGCTTCATCAGGAAATCCCCAGCCATCCCTCTCCTCTCAGCCGCGAAGCGTTGGTCCCTTTGACTTTGTCGGGTGCTTCCGATCTTCTAGGGGCTTTCCCACCTTTCAAAAGGTTGCCTCGAGCAATGTCATGAGCTTAGACCTGTGTGCCTCTAGCTGCCCTTCATCATTGTTCGGAGTCTACGACACGTGAGTCAACACCCCCTCCTCTTTCTTTCACAGGATCTTGAACTCATCACTAACAACATGTAGCGACTGCTACTGCGGCCAAAGGATTGAGCCAAGTGACAGCAAGGTCAACGACGCTCAATGCGACAAGGTTTGCCCTGGCAACAAGGGCCAAATATGTGGTGGCAAACTAGGACTCGGTCGTCGCGGTGAAGTTCCCGCGGACCAGCTCCTCTCTGTTTATGGGCGCAGGAATGACAGTCCTACCACGGCGCTCAAGGTCGTGACCAGCACCCAAGTCATCACCATTACGTCTTGCCCGTCTGTAGTCACAGACTGCCCCATCGGCAGGAAGACCACAAAGACTTGGACTGCCACAGTCACAGCCCCCCCTCAGCAGGGCCCCGAAGAGTGGCACAAGAAGGTCATGACGTGCTACGGTGACTACTGCGTGTCTGGTCACGACTGTGATGAATGCCAGCATACTCGTGTTGTCTTTGACGGCGTCAGATACCAGTGCGAAACTGCCCCGGATTCCAACTCGCACAGACTTGTTCACTGCAAGGATGACGAGTGCAAGTACTCCAAGTGCCATGGCGATCGTTGCAACCAAAAGGTTGTCTGCTGGGACGGCCAATGCACGCCCGAAGCCTGCTACGGCGACGAGTGCAACAAGAAGCTGGTTTGTAACAACGGCCATTGTGAGCATCAGCCTTGTCACGGTGAGGACTGCCACAAGATGTGGGTTTGCAACCATGGCGAATGCACAGCTCAGCCTGGTTGTACCGGTGATTGTGTTGCTCCTCCGCCTGTAAAGCCTGCTCCCGGTGCTTCACCAAGCTCTGGCCCTTCATCCGGCTCTGGTTCACCTGGTTCTAGTCGTCCCAAGGGTTCTGGCTCACCAGGCTCCGGGTCAACCGGCTCTGGTTCACCTGGTCTTGGTTCACCAGTATGGTCCGACTCAGGCAAACCTGGGAGCAGCGGCAATTCTGGAAAGCCAGGGGACTCTGGCAGTCCCGGCAACAAAGCAGGCACTGGACATGTCGAAGGTCCCGGCAAGGCTGGCAACGGCGGCAGTGCCAGTCACAAGGAAGAACCCAACAAGCCCGGTAACAGCGGAGCTGCTGACCACAACGACCGTCTTGGCGAGCCCGGCAACAAGGCAGACGCTGGCCATGACCAAGGCCCTGGTACGTCCGGTCAGAAGGGAGGTTCCGGCAACGTTGGAAGTTCCGGCAACAAGGGAAATCCCGCCAGCCCTAGCAATTCTGGCAGCAAGAACCGTCCCGCCGGAGTCAAAACTGCGGCACAGCCCAAGAACACCTCGCCAGTAGTCGCCGGTTCCAGCAAGAGCGCAGTTGCTTTCCATATCCTGGCTGCCGCTCTTGGGCTAGCGCTCATGATGTAGATGCCGCTCCGAGTCAAGCTTGAACTCTGGGCACATCGCTTAGATTAGTATCCTAAACCGAATAGATAGGCCTTAATTTCTTTATATTCCATTTATTGTGCGTGTTACCAGTGAATGCTCTACTTGTAGTCTAGCAGTTTTGGCACTTTCATGCTTCCCTCACAAGTTCGCCTCCTTGCTCCGCTATCCTATCAAGGGGGCTTTTCCCTACAACGAGATTTTCTCTTCGCCGCAGGAGCGCAGAATGAGCTTCTCTGACATGAAGAGCAATCCTGATTCTATATAACGTGGCGTGGCTCCAAGGTCCATTCGTCTCCCCTGCATGGTCCTGATAACGGCTCTTGTCAGACACAAATGACCTCCGAACACCGCATAAACATGATCAACATCCTTCCCAATCAAAGTCATTAAAGAGCCCTGGTTCTTATTGAGTCGATAACTACTCAGCAATGTCCAGATCGAATCCGGTCCGAATCGTGCTAGACCTACACAAGGGCATGTCCAAACTCGAATAGCCAATTTCAGACAGCAGCGTTGGCTGTTCGAGGCATACAACTTTCCTTTCACTCAAATGCCTTGACTAACAATCGCTTCCAACGTGGCATGTACAAGTCCCTTTTCACCCTCTCTCAGTCTCAGTCTTGTAAATGCGCGACCCAATAATAATAATTTTGGTTCTGCTATCGCCTGTTCAAATGTCCCCAAGATCCCAGTGCCGCAACCAAGCATGCAATGTTGCGACATGCTCCCCCAATACTTTACGCTTCAACACCAGAGGCTGCTGCTGGCAGTTCAAATCGGATTTGATGAATAGGAATATCGCCTGCGTCCCCAACGTAGTTTACGAGGGTTGCCTTCGCATGCGACACATCACTAGAGGCGCGCATCTTCTTTATGGGCACATGGACCATGTCCAGAGGTCTTCAGAAACACATTTACAACTCGAAATAACGAATTGGTTGGACCAAAATGACGCGGATGCAGTACCGTTTAAAGTAAATGTCATATACCCAAACTACTTCTCTATCTGGATAAATCTTTAATATTTAAAGCACGAATCAGAATGCTCATTCACAATCCTCCAAAAAAAAAAAAAAAAAAAAAAAAAAAAAGAAGAAGAAGAGAAAGAAGAAGAAGAAAAGAGAAAAAAGGCTTCTGGACATTGCGAGCATATTGCCCAAAAAATGCCTTTCTAAAGCACAAAGGGTATCACCGATAGAATCGAATTTAAAAACACAAAAACCAGATGGCGGCCTGCAGAGTAGCAGAACATTAGATTGCTTTTGAGGAGCCTTCCGCAACAAAGAGGCATCCCGGCTCCCGCCATCCTTGGTCATTCGCGTGTCCTCGTGGCACTGGGCTTCTCGCACCCCGTGAACAGCCCAGCTGAAGACTTGTTGAAAGGTGGCCAATAAAGTAACATAAAATATATATGCATCCAGCAAACACACACAAGAACCATGTATAATGAAATATTGAGTTACCAGCGCAGCGCAATCGACGGCGCATGTCTTGTTGCTAGTGCAGGAAATTGAACGTCGAAGGGGAGGGAAAGAAGGGATCAAGTTTTGACCGGCGCTGCTACGTCGCGAGTACGTATGTCACTAGCGCAATGGCTAGGACTTGTTGATCAACGAAGCAAGAGTGGGCGTCATGTCCATTTGTGAGCGTGCGTATTAGTTGAGACATGTTTCATAGAGTCGAACGATTATGCGCTTCCTCTGCGGCCGTGAATTCGTCATGATCATGGTGCATCATGTAGATGGAGTCGTCGAAATTTGCCCATGGCTGAAAAAGAATTTGCAACGAAAAAAAAAGTTTGACAAAGGTACTAAAATGGTCGACCGAGATGGCGAGATTGCCACCATAAAATGCCGAAAATGAGTGTACGGACCCAACTCGGAGTCTTTCTCATGTCTCAACCCTTCGTCCCCCGTAGGATCCATTATACACGAGCCTGATTTACATCAGTGCAACAACAAACATGCCAGCAACACCAGCAAAGGCGATCTTGGTGGCCTCGAGGACACCAGCAGCATTCTCGGGTCCTTTCGAGGCAGGAGCTGGTGTAGTGGTGGCAGCAGGGGGTGTGAAAGACGTCATCCCACCAGTGGGCGCATAGGTAGTTGAGTTGGCGGCCCAGGTTGAGGTAACGGTATGGACTTGAGCGAGAGTGATGGTCTTGACCAAGGTCATGGTGTTGGTGTAAGTGTATGTCGTTGGTGCGGCGCTGGTGTCGGCAAGAGCCAGGGCCGGCAGAGCGGCGACAACCAACTTGATCAGGTGCATTTTTTGCTTTCTTTGGTCTTTTCGTGTGCGTTTTGTTTTCCAAGTTGCGATTCTGTTCTTTGATGACGGCTTTGCCCAGAACAGAAATTGCAATGAAACTGCCAACTAGGACACGAGACAAGCGGGCCGGTGTAGATCGACGTCGTGCATATATAAGACGGACTTGGAGATGAACACAAACCGCAACGGTGAGTATCGGAACAGAATGAAGAAACAATTCCAGTCGTGACAGTGACAATCGTTGTAACCGGGTCTGGTCTGGCCGTTTCCTTCGGTTTGGGGAGAGCGAGAGCGGTGAAGGGATCCTTAAAGCAGCCCGATGTGTCGTCGTGTGGGTTCAACCCAGAATGAATGACTTGGGTGAAACGCAGAATGTATAGGCTTTGCCAACGAAGCCGTGACAGTGGCGCAAGCGAGCAGGACGAAGCGAAGCGTGGTGTCGACGAAGAGACAAGAAGAACATTTGAAGCATCGAGAAGACGGGGGCAACAGCCATTAGTATGTTAGGCGTGGGGGCCAGCTGAGAGGGCCAAATAGGCCAAAGAGGCCCAACCCAAAAATGAGGGCGACTGGTGAGACAAACAGGAGACCAACATTGTGCGAAGGAGGGCCGCCCAACGCTCTTTCCTCACCTGTGCACCCACCCGCCCGCCGGAGCCAGTGGTTTGTCTTCGTCCTGGATGCCCTGGATGCCCTGGCTGCCCTCCAATACCGCGCTAGCTAGTTCACAGCTAGGCGGCGCCTCATTGGCGCATTTTGACCGATAGTTGACATCGGACCCATGTGCCCCATGCACCCAAGGCACCCCCATGTACCCCTTGAGTGCCACGATGTGTCGAAATACCTGGCCCACACGGTGAATTCTGCTCCAGCAACCATGTCGCGTGAGTTGCCGGGCAGGGACCAGACTCTATTTCCCTCGTGGGAAGGAAAGCACCAGGGCGGCTCCGCTTCCCTTTCCATGTCGTCCCTGCCAATTTGTAAACTCCTTTGTCTGACTCGGTTCCGAAACTCACGATGCAACAATCAGCACCGCAATACTCAGTACAGTAAGGCAACGTGTTCTTCACAAATCTTCACAAACGGCTTCTGTGCCATCAGCGCCGTCCTGCTCGTGCCGCGCGACGCGCTACATAACAATCCCGAGACGTGTTCGCTGAGGCCACCTTAATGGAATTGAGTTGTGTCAAACTTGGACCGGCGCACAGTTAATGCGTGAAACGGGACTGACCTGCCTGTTGCAGGTGGACCGAGTACCGAGCACGTACTCCGTAAACTCGATTGCGATTATGTCTCTCCATGGCTATTCATTGTTTCAGTCACGACCCTCCCTCAGTCAAAAACCTCGACTTGCACGCTCACACGCACGGACTTGGACTTGGACTCTCTCGCGCGGGCCAATTTGGTTTCCGCCCTCGGTTTCAAGGAGTAGAGACGCAGGGCAAGCGCTATTGTTTGTATGAAAACACGCTTGCTGCTGGTAATTCCGGTGCGAAGAGTGGAAGCCCTCATGATCATGTCACTCGATGACGTCTTTTTTTTGTACGGCGAATCGCTGTTCGCATGACAGGTAATCCTTGCTTCGACCGTCAGCATGAATACTCGTGCAGTCAAGCATCATGCTCTCCCCGCGCCAGCCGCGATTTGCATTGCGAACTTTGAGACGGCCCCGTGGAATTTAAAATTTGGATAATTTCCTTCTCTTACATTGATTGGGTCAATTCTGCTCGCCCACCAGCCATATTCTCCAAATGGCAATTTGCGTTCCTGACACTTTGCCTGTTTCGGATGTCACATCCACTCCCCCAGTCAATGTCTCGAGTCAATGGTTTGAATACTCGGCACAAATATTTTCTCTACTAGTCCAGCCTTACAAAAGACATTGATTGGGCAACTCCAGCCCATGGACTCGCTGAGTGATAGGTTCCGGTCGGGCCCTTGAGCTACTATCCTCGTGCACCTTTCGCCATCAACCGCTAGTTTCGGTCTCCCCTCTCTTCATGTGTTGGGCGTCTGTCCACGCAACAGGAAGAGGCCGTCATGGGTCAATCATGCACATCTCCCTCCAGCCAATGGATCTGCCAAGCCTCGCCAAATGATGATCAGATTGCCAAGCGAATCGCTGGGCGGGTGCGGCAGAAAAGAAGCAATTTCGCCTCTTGTTGCCCCAGCTTCGTCTTACACACAACGCCAAGCACATTGCATCCTCATTTCCGTTTCGCGCCCAGCTTTGATGAGGATCTTCTTCAGACAATCAAGAGCCCAGCGATAGCCCGTGCTTTATCCGCCATACTTTTCCCGACACGCTTCGTTGTGTTCCATGTTTCAGGCTCCATCACGTAACCCGTGTTACATCGGGGCATTTGTGCCGCCATGTGACGGTGGCACACATATTACATAGAAACATGCTTGAAATGAGATGCCTTTTTGGTCGGAAGCATCATGGCTTTTGTTTGACCTTGCTCCGTATGCTGTCAACGAATACCACGATTAGAGGATTCCATAGCTCCATGAGTCTATGCCCTCTTCTCTCCCCCGACTATCTTTGCATCACCACCATCGCATCGTCATTGATATCGTCGTCCACAAGAATATCAAAGCCCACTCCCCTTGATCATTTCTCTCTCGGCGCACTCATAAACAGTCCCCGCCCACCTGCTTGGATGGAACTCGCCATCCCAACCATCTTCCAACTGCGCCGCCCATCAAGATTGATCTAGGTGCGCTTGACTAAAGAACCCTGATACAAGATGGCGAGCAATCTGTCGGCATTCTATGAGAAGCAGAGTTGTTTGGCGTACCGGTTACGGGACTGCCCCAGCCCCCTTCACGTCATGGACCGCCACGCATCTCAGGAAGCAAAAGCAACGTATCTGACACTCAATTTTGATGAGCGAGAAGCAGTCATTAATAAACTACATGTGGCGTGTGCTTGAGCAAACACGGAAACAGATGAGCCCGTTGAACTTTGAGCCCGCAGGAAAAAATCTTTATCTGATACTACCAAAGAGTCCATGCGCTACAAGTCTGTCAAGCTTGCAGGCCAAACCTGGTGTTTTTAGGACAAATTCCACTCGGCCAGTTGAGCAGTCTCTACATGCCAATTGGCGCACGGGATGTCAGCTCTCTCGTTTCCAATACTTTCTCGATCCATTGTCAAGAAGTTCAGTAGGCATGAAATCGCCAATGAATATGCGCATCATGGCAACTCAGGGTGCATAGCATTCGGTTGTATATACCCGATCCATGAAGGCTTCCTCTCGCCCCCAAATGTTCCCGCGCGCCACATAGTAAAAGAAATGTCCAAACATTCAATTCCCACGAGGCTTGTCATCTGGACGGGTATATCTCGGGATATTTGTATGACGACTTGATATGAATATGATTTCGGTGATGTTGGGTGTGTATTTACGACTTTTAAGATTTCGCAAGAGCACAGTATGCGGTGGAATTATATTTGCCATGGCCCTCAGTACGCTAGCTTCTCCGTGTTATTAGTCCTAATGTGCTGCTTTGTTTGGGATACCTTTATAAGTCTCTAGGTCTCGTAGGCCCGTCCTCACTATACGCGTGATGGATAATCTTCGGTGATTGCCAGTCTTTCTTCTTGGAAAATACGCCCCGGCCTTACGCAGAAATGACATGACAGATTTCCAGCCCAATAACAGTCTTGTTTGGAGGCGAAATATTACAACATGCGTGCTGAGACCTGTTCTCCCGTTGCAGACTTCAGCACAGCAGTCAGCACAACACGTCCAATTCGTAACGAGCCGTCGCCATCACTGCTGTTTCGACAAAATGATGCATTGATTGTTACTAAGAGTATTCATATGCTTGGCATGGGCCAATCTTTATCCGCAAATAGTGTGTTCCCACAGCCTGTGCGGTTTGTATATGGACAACCTGGTTCCGCAGACATTATTCCCGTGAGCAACATGGAGGATTTGATTTCAAAGTAGAATGGTATGTGTTCGTACCCCGGGTTGGAGTGCGCAAAGGGGCTCTGCTTCGCATCACGCAGTGGACAAACTTGGTTCGATGATCTGCATATCTTTCTGTCTTGGGCATATGTATTGTACGCTAGAATCACGTCTTTTCCATTGGCTTGTACGCGGGTATCAAAAGACGCGCGGGCGACCCGCTAATAGTTCAATCCTCTTGTCCCCCCAAGAGACATCAGATCACCATGTATGTCTCCAAAACATGATAAGTAATCCGGACTTCGAGGATTGAAGAAACATAGACATAAATTGAGAGAAAATTCATCATTCAGGCATGAAACTATATATCCTGGGTATCAACTGCCGTTGATCATGTGGAGAAATATACAAGTATCCCTGTAAAGCTCATCAGAAACAAAACGAACGCATCTTGGGATATTCTCAACCAGATTTGCAACCAAACAACCTGCACTCGTATCTCGTCAGGCATTTTCCCGTCTATGCAAGCCAGTACCATGCCTTCTGCAGCCAATTCTTGGCGATACGCGGCTCTTCTATGGCTTCCAGCTCATCCATCTCCTTCTTGCCTGTGAGAGCATCGATCTTGTCGACAGGGATATACAGGGAGGTTCGGAACCAAACCTTGTGGCCAATATACAACATGAGGAAAATGGGCAACGTAATGTATGCAGCCACAAAATCCTTGGCCTTAAAAGGCATGAAGGTTTGGAATCCATTGGTGATGGTGAGAACAGTGACGACCGCCAGTGCAGCATATGTCGCGTATGGCTGGAGCGGAGTTTTGTAGGGTAAGCTGTGGAAGAGGTGGTTGTAGAACATGGCGCGGCGGAAACGCAGGTAGGTGATCATAACAATGATCCAGGCAACAAAACCGGAGATGGTGGAGATGTTGGTAAACCAGGTGAAGACTTCGGCGCCAGAGTTGGAAACGTTGAGATAGGCTAAAAGACCAATGGACCAAGTTGCAAGAACTGCAACCCAAGGAACACCATTTCGGTTGGTGATACGAAACAACTTGGGAGCCTGGCCGTTGAGTGCCATGGAGTAGAGGATACGACTGCCCGAGTAGAGAAAAGAGTTACCAGCTGACCAGGCTGAGGTCAAGATAGCCGCATTGATGATGTGGTTCAGAGTAGGGATGCCGACGTTCTGGATACCAATGACAAAGGGTGAGGCGCTTGCATCCGCTTTGTCGGCATTCAGGAGTTTAGGGTCGTTCGAAGGCACCATGATGCCGATGACGAGCGAACCAAGGCCGTAGAAGATTGCCAGACGCCATACGAATCGACGAGCTGCCTTGGGGATGTTGCGTCGAGGAGCAATAGTTTCACCAGCGGCAATGGCAATCAATTCGGGCGAAGTGATGAAGGCGAAGCCGGCCGAGACCAACGCATGCCAATATCCGAGAAAGCGGCCAGTGCTGCCAGACGCCTTGTAATCAACAAAGGCTCCCGGAGTATTCCAGTAGTGAAACCCAAGCACACCATCCGATTTGGGAGCGCCACCAAAGAAGATGACAATACCAAGAATGATAAGACCCATGATGGTGATTAGCTTGATACTGGCAAACCAAAACTCAGCTTCACCGAAGAAGCTGACAGCAATAATGTTGAGGGAGAGGATAACCGCCAAAACAATGGTAATCCATACGGCGATATTGACGTTGGCACCCCAGTAGTCAATAACGATACCAGCAGCAGTGGCTTCGGCACCAATGAGGATGGCATAGGCATACCAGTAATTCCAACCAGCAGCAAAACCAAGACTTGGGTCAACAAAGCGATCAACGAAGTAAGGAACAGTGATGCCGCGCATGGGCAGATAGGTGACCATTTCAGCAAGGCAGTTCATAACGACCCAGACAATAATCATCATGGAGATGTAGGCCATGAAGAGGGGTGCAGGACCCGTGGAAGACAGAATACCTCCAGAGCCGATGAAGAGACCAGTACCAATAGCACCACCAAGGGCCAAAAACTGGATATGACGACTCTTTAGCCCACGAGCCAGCTGATCGTGCTGCTCTGCTAAATTGTACTCGGCATTCTCGACCATCTGGCCAGCCTCCGAATCGTGAGTGGCATTTTCGTCGAGCTTCTCCATCATGATGGGTGAGGGGTGTCAGACACGAGTTGCAATCTGCTTGTTTCTGGCCGACTCCCGCGAACAATGGCCCAAATAGGCTTGCGACTCTGTTGTGAAACTAGTGGGATCCAAATTGGGCGGCGGCGTTGGGGTTTCGTGGCGTGGTATATGCCGGTGCCAGACAATGTGTCAACGGGCACGTATGTCCGCGACAAGGACCCAGCTTGGCAGTTGGTCGGTATCAAACGGCGGCGCTAGGAGTGAGGTGGCGCAGCTTCAAAGATCAACGTCATTCACAATAACCAAATAAAAAATATGTAAAAAAGAGACACTTGATATGTATGCCAATCCGGTGATGGGTAATCAATCAGATTGGAACAAGTGCGGAGAAGAAAAGAAGAGAAGTTGGGGAAGAGCAGTGGTTATGTTGAGGTGGAGGGCAGGTGGTGATAACTAACGTCCGTAAAGTGGGAAGGAGGTCTGGGGACTCCGCTAGCGGAAGCTAGGTCCTACCTGCCCAGTCTTGACGCAGCCAGAGCGGGACACTTCAAAACGCCCCAAGGGCTGAATGGCTTGGGAGCTGCAAGAAGGACACGACCCAACACAACACAAACACAATGCACAATACAGGATGCCCCGTCGGATGACGACCAAGTTGCAGGGCTACCCAAGCTGGACCCTGTTTATTTGACAGCAAGCCTCGAGTTGGTCAGGTTTGTGATCCTGTGGGGAAACACAACGCCGTCCCTGGCCAGGTCGCCACAGAATAACGCGACGAATACTCCGAAAGTCATTCAGACAGACATCAACTTGGCTTGTTGAGGCTGTGACACGCCGAGTGAGCAGGGAATTGACAACAACTATCTCATAATAGCGGGACGCTTGCTCCGTACGGAGCACAAAAGACAAAGTACGGAGTGGTGAGAAAGAAAGTTTGCCTCACACTGACAGCCTCGAGTAAGCGGTCCTCCCTGCGCCCAGCGACCTGACAGTCGTGACCTCAGCTACGCGATTTCAGGGTCGAGCTTGGCGAATCAGTTCCGACAAAGTAGACCCCCACGGCTATCGGCCAGAAACGGTCAATGAGAGAAGGGGGCGCAATCATCTGGCCCTAGTATCAATGATTATCATTGTATCGTAATGAGGCGTTTCTCGAACAGTCCCACAGTTTTCCAGAAGTGACCCAGCTCCCCCAGATGCTGAGCCAATACCCAAAGGGCACGCGAGTCGTACACCAGAATCATCCTGGCATATCTTGCCAGCAGCCTTCTTAGCTGCGGAGAAGTGCGGAACCTATTCACAGCCCTGTTGTGGCAAGCCAGTAGGGAATGGAACATTGCGAGGGTTGCCTAGACTCTGTGCTTATCTCAATTTCTCCAGGTCATCTGTCTAAACGAGCCTAACAACGTGGGCAACGGTCTATCTCAAAACCGATGTCCACCTGCCACCGACGGAGATCCGAGATACTTGCCTCAAGGGGTGGCATTTGTGGGCACGACAGCGAGCCCTTATCTATTCCACAATACGGTCAGGTATCTGTAAGCGAAATACATGACCTAATTTCATATTCCGTCTTTCCGGCTTAGCCTGTGTCTCCAATAGCAGCATCATACATTTCATTCGCAAGGGAATAGCCAGCGGGCGCAGGGCCACTTGCCAAGGCATGCAGGTTCAAAGTTGGGTGCCAGTGGCTTGCGCTGAGGTCGTGCGGACAACGGGTATCCCGACGAGCCTTCATCTCGAATGGCTTTTATGGCGTTCACATGGTGGCAGGGAGAAAAAAGCACCAATCACGGCAGAGTGTCGAGTGTTTTCTGCTCTCCCCTCGGCGCCGACTTCCTACAATCATGACAATGACTCAACAATGGCTCCTGGACATATTCCAGATATTGTGTGTCCACATCTTGATTGTCGTGAACAGGTATCACTGCATTTGGGGCGCCAAGGGTCTCAAGTCGGCCCACCCAAGCCGAATTGCACAATGCAACTTGGGAGTTCCCAGCTGGGTGTTATTTACAGTAAGTTTCCACACTTTGCAGTCTCACTCCCAGTCTCACCCCACTTGACTGCTGATGCTGATGGCCGACACAAGCCGTCAGACGAGACGCCACCAGGGAGCGCGTCCCTGTTAGCCCTTGAACATCGTCCACACGGCCCCATACTCCAGATTGAGGTTTAACTTTGACGTTGAAGTTGTGCGGCATAATCCGGTTCAATGCCAGAGTGGCCTTATTAGATGTGGTTTTTCGTGAGGAGATACTGAGCACTGCCGAGCACGGAGCACTCCCTGGTAAAAGATTGGTCACATGGAGTACTCCGTACATGCTCCGCACGCCATACTCCGTATTTCCCCCTGGGGTTCCCCCGCGTGTCTACAGCCACCTTTATTCAGCTCGTCACTGGTGTGTTGGGAACCTGCAGGTGGAATTCTTCCAGAAGCTCGCCCATCTTTGGCAGCCTCGCTGGAGAGTCTCGCTTGAGAGTCTTACTCAAGAGTCAAGACAAGCATGCTCAAGACGGGTTCAGCAGACCCCGGCTATCCGCAATCACGGTTGGAATTCAACGTGGATGTTTGCAAAGTCAAAGTCACACGAACAGGCGCCGTTGATAATGCAGGAAAGCCAAATTTGGTACCAGTCGCCTCATCTGCAACTTAGCCTCACTTCGGTAAACGTCGCATCTCTCCACTGCGGCATGCTGCTTTACCATCCCGCCTCCACAACCTAGAACAACTCTTCTTTTAATGTTGGGTGGGTCTTGGACACGATATTGCGTAGTACTTCACCTTGCTAGGTAAACGATTTGTAAATGCCGTCGTGGGACGGACCACAAAGACGGCGGAACTCGGTAGTTGCTGCAAGAGAGCTGCAACATAAGTGAGGTCATCCGAACGCCACTTCCAATTTCGCGAAGAGAACCAAAATATCCTGCCATGACTTGCATACGGTATCAGGGCCCGTGACATGAGCATATTTCTATACTCAGCCCACTCAACGAAAGTTCAGCCTCAATGAGTATCCGTGGAGATCCTCACCGCCGGTTCCGGCGGTGTGTAAGCCCCGCGTTTCTTCCTTACGCATAAATCTCATTGCTCTAGTTCCCTTGTCGTCGAGGCCACCGAGGGATCCGTTAAACACGACAACGCAATATGCAGGATTCCGAGGTCTTATGCCATTGGCTCGTCCCTGGGGGTGACCTGCATGATCTGCGTTGTCTGAGATCCGAAAGCAGCTCCACCGTATTATAAGCTTACTTATCAAAGCGATAACATTGCAAAGCGTTATCATGGCGGATTTTGAGAGATGTCAACAAGGACTCCCTACCTCAGGTGGGCTGTCATATGACCCTCCCATGCCCTGCTCGTCAGAATTTTTTACAAAGACACGTTGACATTCCAAACATCAGAAATATCGCTGCCTGCCGTTCAGATGTGATGAGACCGCCCGCCCTATTAAAGCCCCATTGGCAAGCGTCCCCTAGTCCCGGCCTATTATCTGGACAATTCTGCATAAATATCTAATTTGCTGCTTTTCATACCCATCTCGCTAGCTCACCATGACTCTTACTACCCTCAAGCATCAACAGTTATCGAATACGTTATGGGAAGTAGTAATAAAAGGACTTTCCACATCATCAGACATGGCCACAATTCACTGTTCTTCTGGACACAGGCATAAACACAGCATATTACGGCATCACCATGCTCTGAAATGAGTTCCCAATTCAACGCAGGGTTTTTCCAGAAATAATTCGCAGCGCATTTCCAAGCGGCCTTTTCCCGACTCAAGCGTGTTGTATTTTATGACCAGCAACAACCAAATGCAAGGGCCAAAAAAGGCGTCAACTCATGTACTTCCCCATACGCGTAGACCGTCACTTCCTCCATTGCAATCTCCATCGCACAAGTGCGCTGTGTAAAGGTGTACAGGTGGTCGATGATGCGACAGCCACCCCCCGGTTGTCTTGATTCCGGTGTCGCGTAGTCAGTGTTGGGTCATTATAACAGGCCGATAATTCGGGCAAGAGCATACCCCGCCGGACCTTAAGAAGGCAGCCATTCTTGTACAGGTGAAGCCAGAGGCCATCTACATCAGGGATGTTATCCAACGACGGCTACCTGTGCATACCAAGTCTCAGTTCCTCGCCGTTGAGCAACCGGACCAATCTGGAATATGGCGCTGGACCTACGGCGAGACGCTGACAGCGATGTACGTCGTTAAACCCGCTTCTTTCAAGGTAGACGGTTGTTTTGCGGTGTGTCCAAACACAAAGAGAGCCACTGCAGTCCATACACGAAACAATGTATTATGAACAGCTACCCGGAAGATTTCCGGGGAGTATAATTTCATGTCTAAGGTCATTTTGAATAAGCATGTTTGTCTCGTAGCGGCATTGCTCTCAGGCAGAATACTACCTTGAACTGCCTTTCGTGGCTGGGGAGACATGCGGCTTAATGAGGGCATGCTTCCCTATCTCCTTAGATGGTGTCTGCAGGGGAATATAAACAATAAGGGTAGACATCACCATATGTGATTGAATTCGTAAGACGGACGGAATGCTTGTTTTTGGTCAACAAGCAGAGTCTTTGGCTACTCTGGGAAGAAGCAAGCACTGGTAGAATCAACAGCGTCCGTTGCTAGTCTGTGTTACTAACGTGAACAGCATAGTCATTGGCTTTAGGCCAGTATACATTAAAACAAATAGTGGTCTTCATGAATAGTTTGCAAGGACAGTGTATTTAGTGACATGCCGCTTTCTTGAGCAGTGACTGGACCTCCTGGGGCACAGCTTGCCTCTACTACAACATCGCCGCATCGTTGACTACCCTATATACAGTAAAATACTACGCCACCCCTTGCACGTTAGAGCTGTGGGTGCAAGGGGTACGATCATCCGAAGGCTGGGAGTCCTTGGGCCAAGCAACTATTAAGCCATTACATTTAGCTAGCTATCTAGTTATGCAGAGCCGTGGTCTGACCTATATGGATTCCGTGTAAGGACCTGTCGTCTTCTATGCCGCTCATCCCTCATCTTCATCTTCATACCCTCTGGTGGAGACTCGTAAAACAGGTGACCACGATCAAAGGGCGCATCCAGCATCAAGCCCTGGAGCGTTTTTACGCGAGAGACAGCTACGTAGCTTAAACCAGTCTGAAAGTCCCGACAGGAGAGATCTGTCACGATGACATCTTCAGTGATGCTCTGCGACTTGTGAACCGTAATGGCGTAGCATACGATCAGGGGAAACTGCGTGCGAGTGCAGAGAGTGCTTCCGATGAGGAAGTCCCTGTCTACTGGGAGAATCGGGACAATCTTTCTGCCATCAGCGGTGGTCAGGAACACAGGTCCACTGTACTTGTCAAACTCCATCATGATAACACAGGGAGGGTCTTGGACTGGGTCAGCCCCCGGTGCCCAGCCGATATCGTAAACGGTACCGCGAGCGCCGTTGCAGAGACCAACTGGCTGCCAAAGGTTAGATGTCAGCATCAGACGGGCGCCAATGCATATAGGGATCTGCTTCGCAAGGTTGCCCGCCTTGTCATCAGGCGCCGCAGCCGCGCCAAGGCCGACATTCTTAGCCTTGACCTGAATGACTGGCCGGCCGAGGCGGTCGAGGTGGTAGTGGTTATATTCGTTCACCCTATCTTTCGTGGCGTATACTCGCAAGGCGTTGGCGAACCTGGCGACCTCCAGATCATCTAGCTTCGCCTGTACTCGACCGGAAAGGAGTTTCCAGGACTCGACTGACAGTTGGAGGAGCCGCAATTCCTCGAGAGCTGTGCGAAACGCCTTCTGATCGTCGCCCCGTTGCCGTTGGACAACCTTCAAGAAGACTGATTTATCGAAGCGTCTATATGCGTTCCTGCCTTTGATCTCCACTCCCTGCACCTCTTTATCGTAATAGAGCGGCTTCTGTAGCACGGGTGGAAGCTGGAAGAAGTCGCCAACCAGAAGGATGTTAAGACTACCAAAGAACTCCTCATTCCTACTCGGGAACGCCTCGCGCAGGCGGTCATCGATCCAAGAAAGCTGTCGCAGTCCCAGCATGCTCTTCTCATCGATGATCAGGTAGTTGATGTCCTTCAGCTTCTTCTGGAGCTGGGCCATGTCAGTGGGCGAGAGGGGCTTGAAGTCCTTGTTGATTGGAAGGTGTAACAGGGAGTGCAAAGTAGTGCCCGATATCTGATTTCCCGCGACGCCAGTGGGCGCGGCACGCCAAACAGGTGTCCCTCTCCCGGCAGCAGCGGCTTGGAGGTGCGCGGAGAGCAAATTAATGAGGTATGACTTCCCGGTACCACCTCCACCATCCACATGGAGCAGCAACTGAGAGGGTTCCTGATTCAGGAAGTGGTCCATCACGGTATCGTATACTAAGCGCTGATCCCGGTTTAGGGAATCTCGAGCTTCCAAGGGCTGATGATCCACATCAAGGTCAAGGCGGTTTGCCGCCTTGCGTTGCTTCCAGTAGTCGCCCTTGAGAATACCGTCATCAGTATACCGTCCAACGTGAGGGGTCCAATCATAATTGATGTCGATGTCTCGGCGGCCGAGCATGTCGATATCCTCTTCCTCCAGCGGGCGGTCGGGAAGCATGCGGGCGAGTTCATGCCAGTCTTCATCCACAATGGGCTCTTCATGGACCTCAAGCTCAAATTCGTCGTCCTCAGCCCTCAATTCATTTGTATCTGGCTCCCCATAATGATCGTCCGCATGGGTGTCACGGTGCTGCTCTCTGCAAAACCTGTACGCAGCCGCGAAGGAATCGAACCGCTGCCCGCCCACGGTGAGCAACTCCTCTGGAGAGCGATGCGGATGAGCCATCATCAATTTAACACGGCAGAAGTCACCAAACTGGGGAGATGCCTCCACGGACCTGTATCGAGGAAAGTAAGACAGGACTCTCTTCTTCGCGTTGGCAGCGAGTCTCCTCCACGTCTTGAGATTATACGATTGCAGGTACTCGAGGTAAGTTGCATCCTCGTGCTGGTCATTTCTCTCGAGATACCTCCTGTAGCTGCCGACGGTCTCGTTGACATCTTCATCCACGCGATACGAACGTGCATGTTGCTCCAAAGGACGGCAGTCGACAGAGACCACCATCCGCGTGCCTTCCTGCAGAGGAATGTTAAGGAGAAGATGGGAAATCTCCTGCGCCGAGTAATCTCTCTCGGCAATCAGCTTATTCATCAGGCGAGAGGAGAAGGATAATAGCGGCTGAAGGTGTGCCGTGTGCGGCAAAACCTGGTCTGCAAGCTTACAGTAAGGCTCAGTCTTCTTCTCAGATTTGCTGCAATACTTGGCAGCGTACGTAATAACCGCCTGTAGGCTGGTGCAAGGAGATATGTCGATATTGGCTAGCCAGCCTAGTATAATGGCGGGATTGAAGTGATTCATGAGGTTGTCATTCCGCGCCGCCTCGAAGACATAGTACGACTTGCCTTCCTTCCTGATCACTGCGGCCAGCTCCCGCAAGGCACGAGGAAAGTCAAAACGACACTCCCGCTCTGGATTGGCCGCATTGGCCGCCTCGATATCTGCAGCAGCGCCTTCCATATCCCTCGCCAGATCAACGGTTCTCTTCCTTACGCGTAAGCAGTATGTGGTATTGCATCTGTGGCGCTGGCAGCGGTTGACGATTTGTGAGAGACGCAGGAATGTCAGTTCTGTACTCAGTGGATCTACGCTCAGGGGGTTACCCTCACCCTGGGGCATAGTCCTAGTCGGCTCAGGATTAATGGCAGTGATGTGGAATCCCCACGTGCGTGCAAAAACATCACGAGCGGCTTCATCCACCATGTCGACTCTTGGGCAATTCTCCATCCAGTACAGGCCATGGTTGTGCGGACTGCCACGCCCTTGCCATTCATACCGATCCCAGTAATCCGTAATGTTGAACTTCTTGCTTAACACGATATCTCGAAAGAAACAGTATCGGCGGTAGAAATGGAAAGCAGCAATGTGAGGATTCTGACGCAAAAGTTGGCGCGAGAGACCCATCCTCTCGGACTCGGACGCAGCCAGCCATTCATCATATCGGGGCATGTGCTGGTAGAGACTCCGCCAGTGTAAATCTGCCGGGCTGAATGTGATGAATGCACCAGGACATCCAAGGTTGTAGGCATAGGCCTCGAGGTCCTGCCTCTTCCTGTTCCAGAAGGGGCGCGTGCCGCGAATAGGTACCGCATGTCTTGTGATTGAGTTGATTAGCACCTGCGCCTCAGGGTCCTCGCTGTGCTCCAGTGCCTGAACAAGCTGCTCCCGTGTGAGCGGTTCATGACTACCATCGTGTTGCTTCACGAAGAATTTGGACCGTGCACGGGCCTGTGACCGCATCAGAGTATTGAAGGCGACGAAGCGGAAGGTCGGGTGGCGTGCAAAACGCCCGTCATGCCAGCGCATCGCGTGCTCGATGTAGTCCTTGTAGTCGATTGACCGTAGCCGAGGCTCAACAAAGTCGGCTCTCCCGTCAGGAAAGAGGCAGGGAAAAGCTAAGGAGAGTAGGGCATGAGAGCGATTGAACTCATTAATGGGTGTGCGCCGTATATTCGGAAGCTGCAGCTCGTGCTGCACCTGCTCCTGGAAGCTTGTGGAAAGCCTTGGTTCAGCTTCTGGTTCTCCGGCAAGAATAGACCGCAGAGCATCGAGCTCCGTGTCCTTGGCCAAAAGGTCCGGCACCGCAGCCTCGTCCTCCAGGTCCGGTTCTGCCTCCTCATCTTCCTCGGGTCCAACTTCGGCAGCCTCCACCTGGCTCTGGGGGATGTCGTCCAGGACATTGCCATCTTGAGGCAATTGACTCAGCCGCTCTTCGTCGATGACGATGCATCGATAGCCAGGATGATGGCGCCGGAGGTAGTTAAGCCATATGGCAACTGGCTGGCGGCGTACACGGAACTGGCGGGTGAATTGCCGGCTAAGGTTTGCATGGGACGACGTATTGGAAGGACGGAGTAATACAGTGTTCAACTCCCGCGGCAAAAGCGGGAGTTGGTTGTACACCAAGCCAACCTCGCGGAGAAAGTGAACAACATGTCCCCGATATTTGTACTGCTGGCCCCGCACAAGCATAATATTCACGTGGACGTGAACACGGCCTATTAAAGACTCTTCAGTAGGTGTAAGCTGAGGCAATTGAGTCGGTACGGAGCCAAAATCCAACTGGTTGTCCACAGAGAAGAAGTACGGCTCTTCAGGGCCGCGTTTATCATCCTTTCGACAGCAACGCGCACAAATGCCATCAGAATCGATCTTCATCTGGAACCAACGCTCTTGACATCGACCACAAAATTGCATTTGGTCATTGTCCAGCTTTGTCCAGAACTCACGGAGGATTGCTTTATCACGACAGGTCAAGGCGCAAGCGTCCAGGTCCCCATTCCACACCGGATCTTGTGCGTGAAATACGGCCGATTCTTCAGGTGGAATCATCACTGGACTCCGGTACCGTCGTGGCGGCCCCGACGATCGAGTTTGCCTTTGAGATTTTTTTGGCCGCCCTCCTGTACCAGGGGCAGGACCACGGCGAGCACGGCGACGAGGCCCTGACTTTCTGGAAGGCTGCCGCGAGCAATAGCGAAGAGGGCTTTCGTCCAAGGCATTGCTATTATCGTTCCCGTCTTCGTCCCCTAGATCGGAATCAGACTCTACCCCTAGGTGTTCGAGGTACTTCCGTGGTCGAGCAGGTGAAAGCAGCAAGTTGAAATAGTCCTCGACGTCAACATCAGATTCAGAGAACTGTCCCCTGTCATCCGCTTCCTTGGTCATTCCATCCCCATCTGGGAGCTCATTTGCCTGTAGTCGATCTTGACTCCCAGCTACGTTCCGTGGTTAGCTTGAACAAACTGCCGGGACCACAGCACAAGGATACCTTCTCCAGGACCATCAGAACCTTCAAAGACGCCGAGTTGAGAGATTGTGGGAGTTAGTGACACAGCCTCCCCTGCACGGCGTCGTGAACGATGGTCGCGCCGAATAGTGGCCTGCTTGGCCCTGGCGCCGGCCTTGGAGGCATCATCTTGCGAGTCCTTCCCGCCCTTGTGGAACCTAACAGCCAGGTAAGAGTAGTCCACACCAGTCGTGCTGCTTCGGACAGTAGATGGATCAGAATGTGAGGCGACAGGATCGGTCGAGGGCGGCACAGGCGGTGAGGGAGCTAGAGCCCGGAAGAGCCGCGAGCTCGCTTGGGTTGGTGGGATCGGCGTCCCCAGCACTATCTGCGGCTGGCTGCCTGGCTCTCCGAACAAACTCCTAGCTGTATGTTGTTGCCGTAGCTTCTCTGGCGATGTAGGTTGGGTTCCAGATCTCTGGTTAGGAGGCGATAGGCCAGCGTCTCTGTCGGTTCTTTTCGGGGCAGATCTCTCAGCTGAGGTAGGACGGACAGCCAGCTTTCTCAATGCAAGGACGGCACCTTTGGACCTGGCACGCTTGATCAGGTTAGGGAGGCATATATAGTATATCAATGGTGTCAGTTACCTCGGAATTGCGGTGGTCCCGGCATTCCAGACAGGTTGTAGTTGGATTGGCAGATTTCCTCCTGCTAACGAAATTACTTGGTGATTTTGTTCGGTCGCAAGACGGGCAATGGACTGCCAATTCAGATCTAGGACTAATATTACCCCTAGAATCATAATCCATACCCAACCATGCGGTACATCTGTTTCAATAATGGAAGAAAGGCTGCTGGCCAAGCAAACGAACAGATCGCTGGGCAAATTTAGCGATTGTAAACGATTGTAAACGATTGTAAACGATTGTAAACAGAGAAGTAAACAAAGAAGCACCGACAGACGGTGGCTGTCCTTTACCCACTTTTCTAGAGCCACCAACCAATCCAGCCTTCTTTCGCGATTTCCCATACAAAATTTGGACCAATAGAAACTTATTTGTCAAGCCTGCACCAAACCCTCATTATTCGGAAAACTTATGGATTAATGTAGAGTCAGCCTTCGGCTGAATCAAAATACAGTCTTGTCAAGTAATGGGTGATCAGCCACTCCAGACCACAAATCTATAAAGAGATCAGCGCTTGGGAATACTGAGACACGCGAAAGACGCGCGGTATCGAGTCTTGGGATTCTGCGCTGCAGCTAAATAAGAGGAGTGCGACAGAATACCCGTACATTACCACCGCCTCGAAGATAAACCCTTGAATAGTTTCTAACACGGGGCTCGGACACGGTCACAGAACCGCAACCACCACTCACGGTCGCATGCAATCCCCGTTCGGTTTGCCGAGTTTCGCAGTCGTTCTTGTCTCCGGGGAGTTGCTCTTGCAACTTGGTAGAGAATCCATCAGCTTGTGTTGTTCTATTCGTAGGCACAATGGCGGAGTTTAAGTGATCCAACAGCTGTTGATATTGCAATGTGTTGACCAAACAGCACATCTCCCGAAGAGTCCGCTCGTCTCCTGAAAAGTCGGCCGCGAGGCTGTCGTATTTGTGGAACTATTCCAGTCCCAGGTGGTAATGTTGCTGGCCATATTTGAATACAAAACCATATGGTTAAGGACAAAATATTATGTGGATCAGTGTTGCTGGCAAGAAGGTACTCTGGCCGCAGTGTCGTAGACATCACAATCAACCAACCATTGTGGATGAAAAAAAGAGAAAGTACCGGTTGGAATACTCCGTTTCACCCGCTTCATGGAAACCTGAAATGGTTGGAAACATGCTAACAAACGTTTTAGTATGCCATAGTCTGTTTTCAAGCACTAATATAGGCGTTAGTACATACCAGGCTTGCCCTTGATTTTGTCACACGGGCCCGAAGTTGACGATAACTACACAAGGGCACAAGACCTAGAAGCCTTAGGCTGCAAGCCTCATTACTGCTTTGTGTAATAAGGCCCTTTGGTCCCAAAGACCTTGAGCAAAAAAAGGACCTTTCATATCTAAAAGGATCATTACTGTTGAATTGAGTTATTACTCCGAGCCTTGTCATCTCAACCCTTGTCACAGACTTGTGAAGAATAATTTTGCAATAGACGAGGTTTTCTATCACTTCCACTGTCGTTTTAAGAGATAACGATACTGGAAGGATAACAAGCGCGGAATAGGGGGTGCGTTTATTTCTGACAAGGAGTCGACCACTAACCAGAAAAGGCTTTCCCGACTGAAGGAATGATGATATTCGTATGTGAAAGAATGGCAAAGCTGTTCAATTATTTGAAGCAACATGACAGATATTTGAAAGGCCGGCACCTCAAAGTAATGTTTCCAAGGAGATAAATTTGAACTGTATGCCTGCCGTCGTGACGTCGGTTGAATATCATGCTCGCGTCACATTGCTCTGAAAGATGGCACTGTTGCTGGATTTTCCACCACGTCATTATGATTTTTGACTGGCCAAGATGTTTGATAATTTCATGACCACTGCAAATATGCCTTGACCAAGGCAATTTCCAATAACGTTTGAAAAGGAGCAAAAAGGAGAAAATTAAGCGAAAGACCTTCATAACACGGGAACAATGCCCTAACTCTCGACGAATCAAAGTCCGAAAGCTGAAGCAAAAGGTCAGCAGCGGAGGCAATCTCATCCTTTACGCCATGTAAAAACGTGAATAATATCTAACACAAGGCGCTGATTGGCCGCAAATTGAAACTGTGGTTAACGCCATATTCATACAAATGCCGACGTAGGAGCAAATGCTCCGGCACGTTGCTGACGACGGAAGGATGGTCGGTCAGTCTGACGGACAAGCAGGCATTGACCCCGGATCAAGCAATTTGGCGCCCCGAAGTCTTGCCCCGAACCCACATGAATTTCTCTTCGAAGCGAACAGATTGGCTTTGCGGGAAGATATCCTAGTTTCAGTGTTCCCGTCCGGCAGTGGACCATGGCCTCCGTCTCCGTATTTTCGCCGACTTTGGCCAGAGGGCCAGGGGCGGCCTCGCGCATGGCGGCGTGGCGACAGTGGCTTTATTGTTGGCCCTACGCATATCATGACAGCAGTACGGAGTAAGTTTTTGACAAGAGGCAGGAAACGTACTCCGTACCAGCCACATCTATGACTCGGCGGGCGTCGTGGCGTCCGGGCAGCAATGCTTCTTGGGTAATGAAACAAGGGATGATGACGTGTTGGGTGGCCAACTGACAAAACCAAACAAAATCGCTTCTGCCTGCTAACCGCGAGGGAGTTGGCTGGGATTTCACTGTCAGTACTTCCGTAAGGCCACCCAGATTCAACTCTTCGAGGCCAGTCTTAGTCTCCACTGCGCGTTGGTTGCTGGGATCGCCAACTAGTTATGCGGGGCTTCAAAGAGAGGTTGAAGATGTCAATTCCGGGTAGGAATAGGTTCGCCGTCCATCCAACCGAAAAACGTGTAAGTAAAATGTCGATAGGGAATGGTCGCGGTCAACATGGAAATACCCGATAACAACTTGATTGATTTGTCGTGTTTCATTGTGCGAGTCACTCACTTGATGGAGTGCCATGTAAACGGCAAATGCAGTCTATGGTCCCCTTTGAACCACAATCCACCGCCAGGGTAACAATAGATAATGTCACCACAGTGCCCGGTTTAGGTTTGAAGATGGCATCTGTATTTTCGGAAGGCAAGTTTCTTTGTATAGTAGGACCAAGAAATTCAGCAACTAATGGCAAGCCTCTCGTTTGTTTAGTAGTTATTTTCCGGAGCCGAGAAGCTCTAAACGATTAGCGGTTCGCCAGCACAATGGTTAATAAGATGCTCCAATCAACGGATCTGCGCCACAAAAAGGCTCGGGCCAGCGGGATTGATTCCATGTCACCCAACAGCCTACGGAGTATTGTGATCCCAGCACTGATGACCCCATCACCGATTCATTAGCCAGTGGGTATCGTGGTATCCCGTATTCGTCGTCAAGCTTGCTTTTGGACCCTTCTTTCGGGACTTCGGCCGCCACGGCTGTCCGCGCCGTAGTGCTAATCCCAGTTGCGACTGAGGCGGGAATCTAGCTCGTTGAGTATGCTTCTTGTCGTCTGGTCGTCCTAGTTACGTGCTAAATGAAGAATTGTTGCCGGGCATGATGCTTTAAAAATTTGTCACAGACGCACTGCCTATTCTTTTTGATTATCTTCTGAGTATTGCCGAATATTGGATATGGAGATTCTTTTCGTCGGGTTTGCGCAACCAGCCACAAATTGTGGCAAAAGTCTCGCAGGGCTGACTACCTAAGGCCCAGGTAGTTAGTTGTACAATCTGTCGATCATTGCGTGGCTCAACAGGCCCGGCGATCATTTGGCCACAACTTGGGCCCCTAGCCTCCCCAGAACATCCCACCCATTGCTAATCCGAAATGGACGAGCCCATTTCCCCCTTCGGACAGCTTGAAATTTTTTTTATTTCTTTTTTTTTGCCGCCTCCCCCCCTTGGCCAGCTTGCCTATCCTGAGCAGAAAACGGAGGGAATAAAACGACCTTGTTGTTCTGGAAAAGCGGACCTTGTAGCCTTTCACTATGCGCCGCCCGGCCGATTCAGCCTATCATGAAAGAGACGGAGCTTTTGCTCCGGTCTTTCACTGCCGTGCCCAGTTCGACCTGGATCAGATGTTGTTGCCCGTCCAGCAGTGCAAAGTGCGGGTGCGGCTGCACAAGTTTTATCAGGTCGAAATAGCCCTTCTTCATCTCTCATGTCGTTCTTTTGTCCCTGTGGGAGTTTCGCAAGCTTCCCATCAGAGTCTTTGCCAGCCACCGCGGTGACAAGGCCACACTGTTCGCAGCAGGACCTTCATATACCCGTAGAGTGGTGGACTGGTTGAACCAAAGTTCCCCGAACCCATTCGTTTACCCATACAACTCCGGCCAAGGCTCGTACGGTGGCAACTGTTGGTGTTTCGGTTCCGTGCTAAAGGCTGTTTGCCTTACCAATGCCTCCGCCTATATCAACGTGGTCTTGACAGCTTGTCACTTCGATACGCTTCACCTGGAATCGGTCAACACATTCGTGGAAAGTATTTCTCCTCTTCTCGCCCTTGACATCTCCAGTCCCATGTCAACAATACTCAAAGCCTACCCTATCCATGACGCTTGATCACCTGCTACACGCTGCGATAGGTGGTGAAGATATTCTCCAGCCACGATAAATGTGCAAGGAGCATACGGCTGAGTGCCCAGTTTGCGGGAAAGAATATCTCGTCTATGTTGCGTTTTGTCATTCATTCCATCCACCGTTGTTATCTTGCCCCAACGGCCTGATCACCATTCGAGAGAAGATGCGCGACGGCCAATGTCCAAGCCCCGTCTGTCCCAATAGTCTCCGAGGTGGTTGCAGGGTTATGTAACACCAATGCTTCAGAAACAAAAGAAAAAGAATGTATCTCAGCGGACCGAGGGACTGCCACAAGGAAATAAGGAGAGTTTATGATTGGCAATTTTATACACCTATGGACACTTCTTGCCTTATACTCAAAGCTTCTCACTTGTTATGGGGACTTCGACAATCTGATCCACACCAGGGTACTCTGGCACCTCGAAATCATATTTCTTTGCAATGGACGGCGAAACAAAACTTGTGGACGTGTGAGCTAATTTGCCAGAACCGAGTCAAATCACACTTGTACGTACCGACCGCCAACAAAGTGGCGTCCCCGGAAGAATTTTACCAAGGGCTTCGGGGCCGTTAGACTGATAAGGGTGGCAGGCATGAAAGCACTACCTACTCCGGACTTTGGAGGACCGCTTTCGATGTCCCATGATGATGGTGCATCAACTGAAGTAACTGGGACTTTGGTTTCTTCTAGCGTCTGGATGACCTTTGGGAACGGCTCGCGAATATCACCGGAGAAGTTGAATCCTGCATCAGACGTGTCAATACATCGCTATGGCAACACACAAAGGCGAATATCGAACCAAAAACCGCATCCACAATATGATCCGTCGAGTCCACTGCTGATTGGAAGTCATCGACAAAAGGGACCTCGAGGTCTTCAAGCTGTTTAGCTAGGCGCTACGAAAACGAAGAGCGTCAGCACCGTGATTACCCAGGATATCTCTACTCTACCACTTTGCTAGACAAGACCAGAGGGAGACTGGTGTTGCATTGGGCCTGAATAACCCCTGCTCGACAACGCTTTAGAAGTCGGATAAGGGATAGACGGCATAGAAAGAGTAACGCAATTCAAAAGGGTTAAACGCATGCAGCCAGGGACGAGTGACTGTATCGCTATACGATAATTCGGAACTTAATTCGACTTGATGCCCAATTGCCAAGGCCGCTCACCTGGTATAGCTCATTTTTACTCCGTTTGGGGTAGAAGATGGTAGGTTGATATCCATAGTAGAACAAATGTCGAGCTGCCACGAGCCCATCTCCGCCTTGATGGTTGTTAGACTTCAAAATAACCAGTGGCATCAAGACTCGAAGCGACATACCATTATTTCCAGGACCACAGGCGACGAGGACTCGGCGGCCTTTATTCAGCGGGTGAACTCGGTAAACTTGGGCAAGGTAAGGACCATGATATAGCCATGAGATGTTGGTATGTATGGCTTACCAGCCTGGGAAACGGATAGTCCAGCAAGTTCCATCAGCTGGTCAATGGAAAAGGCGCAAGTGCTCATCAGCTCCTGGTCCAAAGCTGTAGCCGTTTTAGCTCCTAGAGTCTGCACGCAATGTGATGATTAGTATTGTCTACAACCTCGAAGCCCAAGACTTCAAACAAGCCGATGCTATGGCTGGAGCTACCTTAAGAGCCATATTAGATGATTAATATATTCCGAGTATTCAAGATAACGATCAACGGTGATACTATAGAAAGGCAGTCTTGCAGATGTGAAAATTGCTCAATACTCCTGCGTGCTCAGTATGACGAAGTTGATGTTTGAGCGAGGCCACTGACATCACCAGGAAGGTGGGAGGCGGCCGACCTTGACAGCCTTCCCCCAGACAGGCGCCCACCGCCACCGCTAATTGGTCGGCGCGGCGAAACCAGACATCCGGCCCAAATTCCACACTGAAATACTCTGTGATAGTCACTGCTAGCCAGCCCTCAATCCTCGAGCCCATTCCCAAAATCAAAAATCCACGACGCCAATTCCACCATGGTTGTTAAGATCCGTCTCGCGCGCTTCGGGCGCCGAAATTCCCCGTTCTACAATATTGTCGTGGCCCATGCACGGTATGCACCTGCCGCTCCTTTTGCCAACCATCAATTCGACCTTTGCTAACGAGCAAAAATGCAGCACGGCACGAAACTCTCGCCCACTCGAGGTTCTCGGCACCTACGATCCTGTCCCCAAGCCTGATCCTTACGACAATTCAGGAAGGCTCCACAAAGATATCAAGCTCGATACATCGCGCGCCAAATACTGGATCGGTGTTGGCGCCCAGCCTACCGACTCGGCGTGGCGATTGCTGTCTATGGTCGGAATCCTGCCAAAGAAGGTATTTGGACCCAAGCCCAGCGAGAAAAACGAGACAGTCGATGCGGAAAAGGTGAAAATTCGATAAGGGAACGGAGTTTTCAGCCAGGAAAGAGGGACCCGATGTACAATTATTGATCGCGTAATGGACGGATTGTATGATAGAAGGCGTGTCGAGCATTTACGGCGTTGGCTTGGGTTATGAATACCTTTATGTAGGAAAGTAGCAAGGTCAAATGGAAACATCTATTATCATGTGATTAAAAATCTTCAGCTCTACAAAATCAGGGAAGTACGCTGCCACCGAAAGACAATGAAATAAAACTTTAATTAGTTGAGCTACAGGTGGCTAAGATGCATGGTTATGAAACGCGGAGAGAAGTGATGATATCGCTTGCCTTATGCCAATGGTGTATTATGCCCTCTAATAGCCTAAACATATACAAATAAACCTTAATCCAAGAAGTAAACGACTGCGAGCTGCTTACAGCCTGCGCCGGCTAAAATAATACCATATCCGCCCGTCACTCAAAGAAATTGTTTCCTTTTGACTCCCTGGCCCGCATGCCGTCATGCTCGTAACTGCGGTATATAATCACTCTTCATCAGGCACCCCTTTGCCTATATTCCAACATTCGACCCTAATGAGACGCCGCAAAAAAGATGTTCATGAACAAGCATACGACCATGACCACTACGCCGTAAACGGACAATGCAAGGGCAAGTTTTCTAACCAAGCCGTGGTCAAGGTGCTCCAAGTCCCATCGCCATTTTCTTCTCCAGCGCCACGGGCTTCGATTGAGTGAATCTGACGTGCCGTCGAGAGCACTAGCGCTGCTTCCGGCCAGGCGCGCAGAGTCCTCAATATCTGAAGACCCTGAGTCTTCCATATCGTCGTCTTCTTTCATGAGCCGCTGGTGATACGAGCTTTCAGGATCGCTTATTTTGTAATAAAAGAGGCCCGGTAAGATAAAACTAATGGACGTGGAACCCGTACTTCCCACAAAGGCAAGCACACGATCCAGACTGCTGACCGACAGGGCGGTAAAGTATGCTAGCGTTAAAATAAGGGTAGTAAGGAGCGCGAAGCGGGTGTCAGACATGGGAGCGGTGCCATGGTCAGCACGGGGGACCGTTGCTGCGGCAGATACAGATGGTATGCGACCATTGCTGGACTGTGAGCGGCTTGGTCGCCATTTCAGAACCGCATCTAAAGAGGCGCGGCAAGGATGAACCTGAAGTGGGATGGAAAATAAAACTAAAATAACAATTGCAGCCTTGCCAATGGTCGACGCGACTCCAGTGGGGTCTGAGAGACATTAGGGATGGCTATGCGTCAAGACCATGGGAAGAGCACTTACACATTAAAACAATATTACCGACAATATCATTACCAAACGTAATGTAACCAGTAATGGCGACCACAAGGTAGATACTGGCAGCTGATCCAATGCTCAAAACAATTACCCTGACCATGCTCGACGGAGAGTTGTTCTTAATTTCATTAACAATAGAAAACATCTAACATCCCGTTAGCAGCGCGTACAAGCAGCAGTTTCCCGAGAACTTGACTTACATTTTGATGACAAGTATAAGCGAAGACAACAATTGGTAAAGCACTCAATGTTTCGACAGCACCGGCCCATTTGATGACTCGAACATTGCTAGGGTCTGCGTGAGGATCAACTGCAAAGTGGTATATGACCAAAACGATGAGGTATCCGATCGAAACCAAGGCAACAAGACTAGTGTACTTGAGCGAATCAAGTCTCCGAAGAAAACTGAGAGGAATTACCAGAAGCATAAAGGCCGTAATCCAGAAATGACGGTCGACAAGATATGGGATATGGTCGGCACGACTGTTGAAACCAAGCATAACGCCAGGCATCAAGTCTCCAATGATAATCATGTAGGATACGCCTACTCCGAAGCACTTGATAGCGATGGCTGCGTCAAAGACGACGGAGGCTTGTGAGTAAGTGATTTGCGACAGCGCAAAAAAAGAAGCAGTTCCACGATCCAAATAACGGGCGCATTTAGACTGCAGGTAAAGACCGAAGGCGGAGGTAAGACCAGACCATATTACCAGTAAAACACCCAGCATTATTCCCATATGGGATAGTACTGATGGCATCGCCAGCGTACCAGCACCGACAACTACATAGGGCGAAAATTAGCGGTGACACGACACCAATGAGAGGACGGATAAGGGGTTGCGGACTCGTATTTAGTAGATTGACGATACTGCTAATCGTCGAGGCTTGCCCGCCATGACCGCCATCCTTGCCCCCACGTCGTCGTTTCCTACAGCAAAAGAGCATGGGTCAGTATTCTGCGACGTTGTGCTACACAAGCGAATACGGGTTCGATGGGTTCGCACCTTGGCATATCGTTACGAGGTCTGGCAGAATTACCATCCGAAATGGTTGAATAGTTGGTCATAGCAGGCTGCTACTATGCCAACAACACGCAGCACCAGGTGCTGTGTGCGTTTCCTCGTCGTCGGCTCGGAAGTCGGGGTCAAACTAGGTCTGGGAATGACCAGCAAGCCAGTCTTTTCTTTGCCCTCCTCCCAACACCGTCCCGGCCGCCGTGGAGAGGGCGCTCGTAAATGCGCAGGGCAGTATGCGCAGGATGAGAAACGAGTGAACAGTCCGGATTCGTGGACTGGCAAGTGCCAAGTATCGAGAGGGCCGAAAGAAGAATCGACCGGCAGTGCGTTCGTTGAGGAGTTGAAGGTTGGGCGGAAGAAGCGACGTCGTCGGCCACCCGCCGGAATTGAACGTCTATGTGGTCAAGCCTCACAAGACAGGCGCCGGGCTAGATTAGGCTGCCATTGGCTTGGCGTCAGTTGGCATTTACCTGACTGGTTGGCTGGCTTTTGCTCGGACAGAGCGTGTCATTGAGCGGGGCCATGGCTGACCAGTGACCTGCGCGGCTCACAGCCAATCAACGGCCTGATAGGTCGAGGTGATACTTTGCTCAGTTTCTCGAATCTCGAACATTGAATCTCGCATATTAAAGGTCAATTTAGTTGCCACATATCCTCCCTTATCATCTTAATAGACAACAGTCTCGCCCTCCCAGAAGGCAGGGTCCTGCAGCAACAATTCCTAACAATGATCATGGCTGCCGCCGCCGACATGGACAACACCCTTGACCAGACGACACTTGCCACAATCAATCTCCTCGAGTCGCGTCTCCTCCGCCTCGAGCATCTCCTCCATGGCCCTGCGGCATCACTCCCTCATGTATACCAAGACTCTGCTGCTCAGAAGTTGAAGGATATGGAAAGACGGTTTTCCATGGTGGTCTCCCATTTTCGGGTCTACAGCGAACTGCTTAAAATTTGTCAGTGCTGCACTGAAACCGCCCGCTACCATGTTATACACTCAACTGATATAAAACCCAGACAAGTTCAATCCGGACCTTTTCCACGCCCCGGACGCCTCTGTACCGCCATCCCAGCTGTCAAGCGACGCAATTCAATCTATCGTACTATCTCAGGCGCCTGCCTATTCCTCAGCTCTATCTTCCCTTACGGCTATACAAGACAGCCCCATACCCGATCCGTCGGAAAGCGCATCTCTCATAGCCCTGACGAACAAAATGAGAGCTATCGAGGCAACCCAGATTGCACAATTAGCAGAAATTGCTGAACTAAGACGAAGAAGCGAGACGGTCATCCGGGCTTGGTACGAGAACTGGGTGCTGAACAACTCCCAGTCTCTCGCTGATGTCGAAACACGCGTGGAACGGATAGAGAAGCAGATTCGGCAGAGAGAGCGGGCTCTTGAGGACGCGAAGCAAATATAAGTTAATACCAATCTGACCTGGCTTGGTTGGAGCAGACTGCAAGATGACTTGCATCATGATAGGTGGTAGACAATTGCGCAGTGGCCTGTCGGGATCATCATTGCGAGCTCAGTTGTCAAAATTACGAGGAGACGTTGAAAGCATTCATGATACCCTGTATTTCTAAGGAGGATATTGTCAGCGACATAGCCCTGCTTCTATGGTTACGATTTTATGATAGCACATGGCTAGGAATCAGATCAGGCGGACTGATCTATATTAGAGCATTGGAGCCACAAACTGCCATCTTTTTACTACAATGAGTGCGTCTCAAGCTCAGCCCAATCCATGTCCCTTGGTGTGACTTAGCGAAGCAATATCGCGCCGGAAGCAATGCTAGTCATTAATATAGCTTCCAGACAAGGGTAATGAAGTGGTTTCGGGATAGTCGAAACGCGTTTGCCGGTGACCTAACTCTTGGGCGTGAACCCACAACCATCCCCGAAATTTATCCCCAAGCTCCGCCGTCGCAACCAGATACGATTAAAGATTTCAATTCGAAGATGGGGAAATCCGAAGTTCTCGTAATGGTGCACACAGCGTCTCCGTAACCACCAGTTTCCCATACCAATCCGGCACCAACCGTGTCCGCGTTTCAGGTCCACAACGGCACTAGTAACACATTTCAGGCGGTCTTATGAGCGAAATTCCGGGGCCGGACTTGCAATTGTATACCCGATAGTGCTTGCAACATCCCAAAGACTGATGTCCCAGTTGTGATTGATGGCTGAGAGTAATGCAGCGTGCTGGTTGGCAAGCTCAATCACAGGTGCCTACTTCCACTAACGGGAATTTGTTTAATTGATCCTAGACGAATGAGGGAAAAGAAGAGGACGAGGAAGAAGCCATTATGATGAACAGTGCCTTAATAAACATAAGTTGGTTTACAGTGTCGCCTAGTGCTGGCCGACTATCGAGTACACCGTCATGTTCTATACCTACGTTGTGACATGACTTACAGATCATTTATCCGTTACCCCTATGCCGATCTCGTATACATCCAGCTTTAGAACGACCAAGCACGAAGTGCGATGATGCCGGCAGATAGTCTACAAGATAACGGTAACTTGGACCCGGGGAAGGAAAAAAATAATGGGATATTTCCGGGCGATGATACTCGGTGCGAGTGATTGGCGTATTGGCCGTTGGAGGAGCTCTGACAGCGCAGGTCTGCGTGACGTCTCCGTTGTGATTTATGCCTCAAGCAATCTTGAATATCATCAAGGCCATGAAATATCCCTATACCCACCCAAGCGTCTTTCAAGTCATTGCCTTCGACGGGGAGGTGCCGTGTATCAAACCCCCAAATCCCAAGTAAATCAACTTTGAGTGTCAAGTGCCGCTGATGACTATTCGCAATTTGCTGAAACGGCACATTTTTCGAATGTATCATCTAGGTCGATTCTGTGGCTACGATGGACCGGTCTAAATGTTGCGTGCTTAAGAACGTTTGCTGTGTGAGCAGCCATGGCGGAATCCGAAGTTATGATGTCGGGCTAATTTATCATTCTAGACTTCATCTCAGCAAGTACTTACGAGAAAATCACAGTTTTCTGTTTTATTTCCTTCATCTTAGCATTACAATGTGACTCAAAGGCTGAATTAACAGTCTTATAAAGTGAGCTATAAGATTTTTAAGTTCTAAAGTGCAAAAAGAGTCCTGTGTCATTATAAGAGTGAAGGGACGCTATGGATGTTACCGGAGTCCATGGAGGGCATATCTCGGCATAAGCATGGTGCTATTGTCGAAGTCAATACAGTTGGATCTTGTTTCGCACCATAAAACCCTCGTCGTCGCCGGGTTCCGCCGATGGGTAATGTTAGAGCTGGAACTAGACAGTCACCAGACCTGTCGTCGAGCAAGGAAATTCGAAAAAACATTCTCTGGACCAGTAACATGGTTTCAACAAGAGAGAAAACTCCTGCTGACCAGAGGGAAAGCATGGAGAATGAGAAGGGTTTCGGTGGCGCCCAACCGCCGTCTCAAGGCATGAACTTTCGAACCCACAACCAAGAACACTTCGAAAAAGCGCCGTTTCAACAAAGAAAGTGGGTCATGCATATGAGCTCAGACCACAGAAGGACTCCGACTAGTAACCTGGTACTACGGAGTACAATATGATATCTGTTGATTCGTCAGTCGGAATTGTTTTTGCAAATTGGAATCAAGCTGCTCGTGTGATAGCTGAACAGAGGACCTGTTATTTGAAGGCCTGCCCACAGGAAACTGGTATCTGATGTAGTTCGTGGCCCGTGTTCAAGCCTCATGACACAAATCCTCAAACAATACCCTAGGGACCACAGAAATGAGGCGTTATATAACTATCACTTAGCCAGCTCCTTGAATTCTGGATTATAGCTCCGAAGAGTCGAGCGTCTGAATAATAGTACCTAGGCAGTTAACATCTCATTTTGGTTTGTCCTGATGGGCCTATCATGTACATGGTAAGGCGCAGCGAGGATCGACAGCAGGCGAGGGTGCCCGATCGGTAGAACTACATATGTACCCTAGGAGCTTTTGATCTTCCAGGGTCATTTTTTAGCCTGGCAACGCTAACAGACAGGCCGCTAGGTGTTTTGCTTCCGGGGATCCGGCAATCGGCTCTTTATGGAGGCGGCAGGCTCACAGAGTCCTACCGAGCAGGTATGTGAAGAAAAAAAGACGGAACCGCAGGTAGTAGTCCGACTTCGCCAATTTCTTCAAACATCTGCCGTGTATTGAATGAGCACGACAGAAACAGCCATCCAGACACACAGTCTTTTGACGACCAGACCCACCATTCCGGTGCTGAAACACTTGCTTCCCCTGGGTCTCGAGCAGGGGTCATGGCCGGCATCAACGGAAGGCGGGGAGCCTATCATGAACTTCGGTATTTTCGTCCAGTCGCTTGACTGGCGGTATCTCAAACTCCGTCGAACATTAGCGAAGAGGTGCTACTAGTAATCAATCGAGGGCTCGGTGGGAATCGACAGAAAGTGGCGCCATTCAACCGTTGTGCTTGGGCATCTGTGGGTTTTGTGTGCCATCGAGACGCTTACCCTGGATCTTATGTTGATATTTCGCAGCAAGTCGCGCTCGCAGTCGCTCTTGTTTTTGTGCGCGTGTGGAAAGGAGCGCCTAACGCCAACCATTTCGCCAGCCTGCGCGCTTTTGGTCACGCTTTCATCTTGTTAGAATTGACACCGAAACAGCAACTATTTCCTTGCTCCTACATTCCAGTGGGCGGCGCTGTGTATCCTGTGCTCGCACTCCAGATCACAATGGACAAGTGCCAATGCCAAGGACAATCCGTTGTTCACACTCCTTCGTCATCCATTCCTGTGCCCGCCACCATCCGGTAGGCGCGACACGGACATGGTGGGATCCGAAGAAACGTAAACGCGGCGTTCGGCATCAGTGTATCAAAAGATGATGTAACAGGTGTGTTGCCGTGGCATGTTGGCGATACAATGACGTCTAGCTTTCTTGCGTCGAGATAGGATTCGATGGCCCAACGCTGCAGAGCTCAATCGTAGTCATTCCCATCATCAGGGACAGCAAGTGAACGGGAAGGGACAGCCGAGCGTCTCTCCGTGCCTGCCAAGTGGTGCACAGCAGCGCCCCTCGCCCCTTTCCCTTCGCGCCTTCCGTACGAAGGGCGCTAATGTGTCGTCCAGCGTCCAACCACCACAGCACCTTCACGCCTTCACGCCTTCGAGCGACCCTGGCTTCCATGCAGCCACGGACTCAACTCGCCCCATGTTAGCCATCCATCGCCAACCATCTTGCTAAAGAATTTGGTCTCTCTTTCATGCGGCTGGTCGGCTACTAGTCTCTCATTTCGCCTTCATCCGATCCAGCAAAGCTTCAGTGTCTCTAGTTGTCAACCGTTGTCTCTCTTTTGGCTTCCCCGTCAGTCAACCGATCAAGCTGCTCCGTACTTCGTACTCTGGAACACGATGAGAGCTAGTCTGCACCGCCACTCAAAGATCCTTCTCCCCCGACGTACCTCGACGTTCCTCGACTTGCCATAATCAAGGCCTGCCACGCCAAGGACGCAGCCCAGTTTATCCAGCCGTCGCCACACCCTTGTGTTCCGGATTCTGTTACGCATGCCCTTGACTCCGGGTTTACCTCCAATCCTTCAACAATTGTGTCACTGCCGCCAACCTCTCTCGCTTCGACTTCCTGCTTTCTCGCTGCGTCTGCTACCTGGCTTCAACCTCAACCCGTTCATCCACGTTCATGAAATTCCCACTTCCCATTCACTTTACAGCAATTTTCGACCTGGCCTTTTCTCATCAAAGCGTATCCCTGCAACCCACGACCAACGAACTCCACCGTCATCCTGTGGCGCAAATTAGGCCTTGTCAATCTAACAAGGAAGTTGACAGCACCTCGAGTCCTGCCACTATCGGGCGCACCCAGCCCTCCGGGCCATGTGCTAAATTTGCCAGTCATATCCCGTACGCAGCACAGCAGAACGGAAGTCCTTGAATCGACCTTGACCTCCAATACCTTTTGTAGGAAACGTCTCGTTCACTAGGTTGGCAGCCAAAAGACCAGTTTGGTGCTCCGTACGGAGTACGTGGCTGGCACACCAAAAAACCAAGCACACGCTCAACGAAAAGCCACGTACCGTCCCCCGCCGCACCTCGCGCGCTCTGTCAAGGCAGACGCCAACACACCCGGACAGACACCCACGGACATGGTCTCCAGTGCCAAACTAGCTTCTGGTCCCAGTCTCGTTCTCCAGCATCGTTTTCCTTCTTTCCATCCAGTCTGCAGCCTGACCGACCTTCGCGGCTCTTGATGACCTTCGCTTGAACGGCTGCCAAACCGCCAATTTTACTCTTTACTAAGGCCTGTTGCTGCTCTGTCACTCTTTCACCCACGACTTGCTTCACCTGTTTCGATTCTCCTTGCGGCTGTGCCGGTCCGGTCCTCTTTGGCCACTTTGTGCTTGGTCTTTGTCTTTCCCCCCTAGTCTCTTGCATCCGTCGCCCACTCAATCAACTCGTCCGCCGATACCTCCTTTTTGCGCACGCATTTCCGCCAGACAAGATTTCCTATCGGCTTCTTGTCACTACTGACTTCGCCATCTTCGCGCCCACGAGTCATTACCGCCGTATTTCGCGATCCGAGTCGCTATCTCGTTCCTTATGCCAGGTTACGCTTCGCAGTATTCTCCGTCACTAGTGAAAATGGAACGCTCGCGGCCATATGGTGGCCGAAAGCGAATGTCGCTGGGCAATATTCTTGGTGACCCTTTTGCGTTGGCGACTATCTCCATCTCTCTTGTTGGTCGTCCCACACTCTCATAATTGTTACTCTGACATGCCTCATCAACGCCATTTCACCACGGCGCTTCTTCGTAGTGGCATGAACATTCACTAACAAACGCATCAATAGCTTGCCTGGTTTATTACCTTTATTTCGTGCGTCGTCGCCCAAGTCCAGGCCAACAAGAATAAAGGACTGCCTGAGAAGGACAACCCCGACGGTAACTTCCCTCCATTCGCTTGGTGGGCTGTCGTTTACAGTCTGTTCCTTATCGTCGGTGTTGTAGTGGTGGTCGCCAGCGATGCTATCCAAACATACCACGTTGCTGTTACCGGTTATCTGGCTGGAGGTATGGTTCTGGTGACCTCTGGAGTCAACTCCCTCGTCTATTCCAAGAATGGGGCTAGAGAGGCCGCGGCTGCTGGTTTCATACTCCTGTCCATGGTAGTCATTGTTTGGATCTTCTACTTTGGCTCAACGCCTTCTTCAACACCGCGGGCGTTCTTGGATTCATTCGCGCTGTCCAAGGACTCTGGTGCGATGCATAACCAAGCAATGAACGGTTATGGTGGTACCGGTCGCCCCGAGACATCCAACTCGGTGCAGCCGCCGCAGATGTATACATCTGCTCAGCTTAATGGTTTTGAGAACCCCTCACCCGTCGGTGGCACATCTCAGGCTCCAACTGCGCCTACCATGCCGACATATGGCAACAACACGATGCAGTCAAACAACAAGTCCAACGATGAAGAGGTTCTCCCTCCCATTGATTACCCATATCAAGCCAAAGCCATCTATAGCTACGAGGCCAATCCTTCAGACGCAAACGAGATTTCCTTCAGCAAGCATGAAATCCTGGATGTATCTGACGTCAGTGGACGGTGGTGGCAAGCCCGGAGACGGGGCACCAACGAAATTGGCATCGCTCCTAGCAACTACCTCATCCTATTATGAGCTAACGACGAGGAAAACCCACAACTCACGCACACTCACAAATCTTTTCATACAGCGAGATGTTAAAGAAAAGATATGACTTTGGACGAACAACACCATATGTAATATCGTCACGCCCAACCTCTCTCCCGTTCAGTGGATCGCCAGTCACAATCGGACTTGACTTGCTGATTCGCTGTTATTTCATGTAACGCCTTATAGCGATGACTGCGGAGCATCTTATCTCCCGCGCTTGCTTTTCACTTTGTGTTTTTGCTATTGATGTTTTATTTTATCCTTTGGCAAAACTATGGGTTCCTGGGACATGTATTGGATGGAGTACATTTGGACGACTATCCCCACACTGGCATGGGCAAGAATTTTTTCTGCCAAATCAACCTTTATTGGTTTTCTTGATTTCTGTTCTTCACTCCTCTTTTTTTTTTCATATCTTGTTTATTTTCAACATAGCTGGTGTTCTCGACAAAGGGTGGATTGGTCCGATCATGGTCCAGGACGTACTGTTTTAGTAGAGGTCCGACAACGAGATAGAGGTACTTTGCCTCACAGGAATGTCGTTGTAAGACTGAGGCCGGGAATTATGCAAAGAGCGAGGCGAAGGAGAGGGCTGGCGCGACATGTGTATATTGTGAAGTCGCAGTAGTGGTTGAGAGAACCGGATGCCTTTCTAGCTGGTGGAATATCTGGTCCATAGGTCAATAAAGCTGAAGCGAAAAAAGAGCACGTTGTAAAAAGTGCAAAGTCTGTGCCATGACAAATTGCCCAGATTATTTCGCGACATGGCCGGCGGAGCATACTCGCAACTCTCACTTGTGCCCCCCTTCCCCGTAATCGGGGATACCAACGATCGTGAAGCGGGGACAAGGTGGATAGTCTTGCGTCAACGCAATCGTCATTGGTGTTGGCCGGGTGTTTTAACCTCCGCTAGTTGCTACTGTTGAGACAGAATACCTCTTCGGCTGCGGCAAGGGGAGCTCGCTGAGATAACTACCCAGGTATGTATATGTTACTCTGAGCGGGGGGACAAGCAGTGACATGCAAGCCATTTGAACCGAGATGAACTACGTGACAGACCATATATATATGAATATATGTATTTATTGGACTAAAAGCCGTGGATATCTGCAACACGGAGCCGTGTAAGACCACGAGCGCAGAAATCGGGCAAAACGTGAACACAAGATGATCAAAATGCACCTCTCACCCCTCCTCCTCCTCCTCACGCCTCTTACTGCGGCCCTCCAAGCTGCCAACTTCAACGTCTCGGCGGCCCTCGCCAACGCCCACTCCTGCGGCCAAGACTGCCAGCGCCGCCTGGACAGGACCATCGCGGCAGACATATCCGTCGTCGGCCTCGAGTTCGACTACCCCTTCTACGAAACAGCCTCCAACTTCTCCTCGTCTCTTGCCCCGGGGGAACTCCTCAAGCTCCAGCCCCTCGACCCCCGGAACCTCACCATCAACGGCGGCGCAACCGTCTTCCGCATCCAATACACATCCCTCGACTACGACGGCTCCGTCGTCCCCGCCACGGGATTCATCGCCTTCCCCTACACGCCGCGCTACTCCTTTGCCCAGGACCTTTGGTCGGCGTCAAACACCTCCACCCGGAAGTACAGGCTGGCCGCCTTTGCCCATGGCACGATTGGCATCTCCCCCGGCTGCGCGCCGTCCAACGGGCCTGCGCTGTACGACTATTCCACCTGGCAGCCCGTCCGGGAAAGGGGCTACGCCATCGTTGCCACCGACTACGCCGGCCTGGGGAACAACTACACCAGTCACAAGTACCTCAGTCTTCCCGCGCAGGCAAGCGACGTGTACTACCGGCGTCATTCACCAAGGAGTGGATGAGCTTTGGCCACTCGCAGGGCGGCGGCGCCGTCTGGAGACTCGCAGAGAGCAGATTTGTGCGCAACGACAGGACGTACCTCGGCAGCGTGGCCATTGCCCCGGCGACGTACTTCATCAGACAGCTCGTGGATAGCCTCTTGGCGGCGAATTGCACGTCCTTGGGTGCGCAAAAGGCCACCGGCGCCGGGTTCTTACCGTACGTGCTGCTCGCGGCGCAGCGCGCCGTTCCTCGTACAGGGAGTCGATGCTGTCGCCAGTCTTGCGGAACAGGACGCAGCTGGCAGTCGAGGCGCAGCTATGTCTGGAATCTGTGATTGGGATCAGTGTAGACCTGGACGCTAGCCAGCTCGTCTCGGTGACAGGCGCTGAAAAGGATATTCCTACGCTGCTGAGGTGGGAGAAGATGGTGGCTCCGGCACAGGGGGATCCGAGTTCGGCACCGGTTTTTGTTGTCCAGGGACAGAATGATACGGCTGTGTCGTGGAAAACGACAGCCCAGGCATGGAATTCTTCGTGTCATGACGGTAATGAGCTGCACCTGAGACTGTTTCCTACGCAGAGCCATCGGCCGAGTTTGACCGCTGGTGCGGCCGAGTCGTTGGCCTGGATGGACCATCGGTTTGAGGGCAAGGAGAACAAGAGGTCCAAGAGCAAGTGTACCAAGATCACAAGGATGCCATTTAACTTGCAGTATGTCAAGGCTGCTACTGATGTAGACTTGAAGCCGTTTCTCAAATAGGTAAACGATTCGGGGGTCCTAACGAGGGATGTTCCCAACGTTCCGTGAACGCGACGACATTTACGTTTCATTTAAATTATCATGAGATTAACTTATCTTCTTGAGCCGTGATAGGCAGCTGAGTTTATACCGTGGTGGTAGATAGAGTACCATCAATCACGTCTTATTGATCGTGGGAAAAGCGGCCCTGGCGCGTCGCTCCCAGCCACCAACCCGACGGCTTTGTATAAGACTGAGTACATCCATGAGCTATCCATGAGCTGTCGGTCACTTCTCCGTCCCAACCGCCTCGTGAAGTTTTTATCTCAGGTCTACAGTAGGTGTATCTCGAACAAAATTGATAGTCACTTCATATCTGGTAGATCCGGCCAATATGTATCATGGCTGGCCGACCCGCACCTTCACTACTGCATGAGAGTGAGACCTCAAGATGAGGAGCGGCGGAGTAGGAGGGCATGGACTGAAACCCATGGGCGGAAGAGGCCGGCTGTAAGCATCCCAGGCATGTTGTCGCGGCGGCAGGCAGGCAGAGCCACAGCGCCAGGGGAACTATCGGCTCGACTTCTCATTCGGTTTGGCCACGGTTCCTCAGGTCTCAGAACAACCCCCAAGCAGTCGCGGAGCCGTATACGACACCAATGGGGTACTATCGCACCAACATATGCCGAAAAAAGCTCGATTTGATCATACTCGCCTCACAATGGCTCTTCACAAAAGCAATAGCATCAAGTGTCGAGACGCTTTCGTAGTTCCCTTTCTTTCTGAAGCACCTCGAGTTCTAGCCGTTCAACCCCGTAACGAAGGGCCTCTTTACGCTGACGAACAATGCGAGCTCTAAGTTTGTCTTCTCCGGTCAACTTGCGCCCCTTAGCGGTATTCTTTTTATCAGCCTCATCCGGCCGTGCGAGGCGACCTTGTTGAAGCTCTGCACGGGCCTTAAGTGTTTCGATCCGCCGTTGTTGTCGCTCTATTTGTGCATCAGCTCGAGAGAGCAAGAGTGCAATATACGGGCCAATTTCGTCTCGAAGCGAGGATTCAGCAGCAGCAAGAGTTGTTTGGGGAATGAGTTCGTAGTGCTACCAAATAATACATGTTAGATGTGCAATGGCAAGGTGGATTTTTGGCCAAGAGATTGTTCGCACCCGGACAGTTTTCAAAACCTTGACGAGTCGTGGAAAGTCGGCTACGCCTCCATCCAAAGTCTCGACCGATGATTCAAGATAATTCAGTGCGCTGCGCAGCGAGGAGACACAGCCGGCATACGATGCCGTGCCAGGGGCGGAGGCTGTCGTAGCCATTGCTGGGGGAGGCAAGAGCAGCGGGACCAGAAGCGACCCTAAGTCACCAGCCAACGGGGACACGATACTCTAGGCTGGTCGTTTTTGTGTTGTTGCCGCGACGGGTACCGTGATCAGAGGATCGTGAGAAAAGACAGGCTGGTGTAGCTCGCGTGTCGAGGTGCGGTGGCCGCAAAAGTTTCAAGAATGCGGGCTCTTGTCTCGTCGTAATAAGAGAGAGACGCGGGAGGACAGGAACGGGGCCGGCGGAGGGAGGGAAGGGCAGCACCGCCCAGAAAAAACTCACGATGCTTGAATGGTGTGGTTGTTCAGTCGAGCTTGGGTGGAGCGTTGCGACGGTACAATATCGCGTCTCAAAGGCGTCTGCAGGCGCTAACTGGTCTCGCGGCTTGCCCGAGTCTGTGGCGTACAATATCGCGTCTCAAAGGCGTCTGCAGGCGCTAACTGGTCTCGCGGCTTGCCCGAGTCTGTGGCAAGTGGCAAGTGGCAGTCGCCGGTGACCAGCTCCACCATTAGCGCCGTGAACGCAAGCCCACCTGCCTGTTTGAGCACAACTGACCTCGCTTGTCTCGCGTCTCGTTCCTGCCTTCTCACAAGATGTCACGCAGGCGGTGGTTTGGCTGGCAGAGTACATTTCGCGTTAGTCAGGCCGTCATACTGACACCGAGTGTCCTCAAGTTCAAACCTCCCATCTCCAACTGCCCTGTCTCACCATCTGTAAGAGCTTATTTACGCTGGAATGCCAGCAAATGCATGCCAGGTCTTTTCTAGCACAGACTAACGGATTTACCGGCCATCTTTTTTTGTCGGCCCAGCCACTCAGCTAGCTCTTGGACAAACGCTCTCCACCATAGCGCCAGACAAACCATCCTCTTCCGTCGGGCTTGGATGCTTCCTATGGAACAAGAAGATAAACAGACAGGCCCACGTTTTGGTGCAACACCTCATTCGATACCGAGATCTCTTACTAGATGCCTCGAGTTATAATTAACCAACTCCTCTGCTTCTATATATGTTGCCAAACTTCCATCGTTATTCCCATGGCTCTGTCGTCTTCACTGTTCAGAAGCCATCGTCAGGTTGTGTCTCTGAGACCAAACTCGACATCTGTGCCATCGTCACTTGACCGAACATCGTGTTGACCAGGCATGCAACGTAGCATGCCAGCTGCCATGAGCGGTCCCCCCGGTTGCGGGACATGAAGCCATCGTGACCGAATTCGGGCTAACGGCCATCTCTCAGCCCATCCATGCGGTGCATCGTGAGATTGGTAGAGGAGGTGACGCTTCTCAAGCATGTTATGACCCAACGATGCAGCCAATCCTCCCTTTCTGACTGAGACCCTCCTGTACCCCATACGTTTACCAGCCCACCCCATACTCCTCGGGCATTTTACCCATATAATGCCGTGGCCGCCGGTCTTTGTATTTCTGGCTGGTGTCTAAAGCTCAGCTCTTGCCTGGGTTGTCTTTTTGTGAGTGAGTATGAATTTGAGCTGGAAGCCACCTTTTACGGTCGTTACCATCCCCAACTGGGATACTATCCCCAATCTCTCATATGGCTCACCAGCCGGCAGCTGCTGCTGTCGCCTATGGTGTCAATGGTCACGGCTTGCGGTTCTTGAACGAAGATTGGAACGACAGCATATCCAATGGGAACCTATTCACCCTGACTTGGAATCAGTCGTTGGTCAAAGCCGGTGCTGAGCTGGGTCTCTTCAAGGTTACATATCCTGCGGATGGTGTCGTCGTGTACGATTTAGTGGCCAACTTGACTGGTTTGTACTCTCGCTGTTCTCTTTGCATATTTCAACTCACTAATAGAACGGTTTGATAGATGCAATGAATTCCACATCTTGTGTGTGGACTCCAGAGGCGTTACAGAATGAGTTGTACGCAGTTTGGCTTACCAATGGTCAGCATGTTCATCCAAATTGGACAATTTCGCCTCCTTGGATTCCAAAACAAGAAGTAAGTCTCTCTCTCTCTCTCTCTCTCTTCATGACCTGGCGAAGGTTGAAAGTGACATTCCTTCTCCACATCCCTTCGGCGCCAAGCGCTCTGCTATGTTCACATTGCTCTGTTTACATCTTTTTGCCCCAGCTCTTCATATGCCTAACGAGAAAATACTCAAGTCAAAACCCCGTTTCCGTTTGGCAGCGACCATAGCTATTCCTCTGGTTTCCCTACTTGCTCTGTATGCCATCTCTTTGTCCATCTATCTTGCACATCGTCGGCGGAGAAGAGAGAAACGGGAAAAGGAAGACGCAACTCCCCACCAGGACGTTAGTCGGAATGGCTCTGTGGACTCTGCCATTACTGTGCAAACTATCACCGAGTCGGAAGACGGCATCAAGTCGAAACCAAGCCTTCGGCTCATCACTCGTCCTCCCGAGGAACAAAACACGACTACTAGCGAACTCTTAGAGGATGAGGATACAATTGTGGAACCTGTTAGCCGAGGCGACAGATCGACTGTACAATCACCAGTGTAATAATAAGGGACTTTTGGTAGTATAGAATATGGAAGGGCTTGCATTAGGTATCATACCTCGCGGTAATGAAAGCGGAGACTGAGAGACGGAAAAGGAGTGTATAGGGCATAAGTGGGTATCTATCATGTATCGTTTCTCATTGTGTGCATTGGGACAAAAAACAGGGGCAATTGGTGTTTGGGCTTTTTGATAAACATGTATACAAGTACAGCTAGTGTTTGAACTGGCTGACCCGTAGCTCAAGACTCATAACCGTGCTGTGACACCAGCAGAATTGAATTAGTTTATGCATGAGTGAGTGTTCGTCGTTCAGCCACGTCCAATATCTAATCCAAAGCATATCAGCCATGGTGCAGGGCAGATCATCCATTACTATGTCCATTCAAAGTATGCAAATATACACGGGCTAAATGCTTGAGGCAGAACAAAAGCAAATCAGTGACTTGATACCCATAGAGTATGTACAGTGAAAGGAGTAACTATGACATTAAGCCATTGCTTGAGATATAGGTTAAGAAGCCAACGCTCCCGTGCGTCAGGAAGTCCCATGAGAGCTTGGCATACGCGAAGCCAGATGGCCTATGAGTCCGTGCATAGTTCCAAGCCTACATGAACGATATTTTCATTACGGAGAACGGATACAGAGTTGGATTCAGGTCACCTGACCCACATTGTGATGTTTCCAGCATCGGAACGACGGCCTTAGGATTTTCCTTGCCCAGGCCGGTCAGCTCCACGCAAGGACGACGTTAGCGCCATCAGTGAGCTGCAGGCAGGAACCTCTTGCGTTGCGTGCGGCCTCATGAATTGACCAACCCCAACAAGCACCAAACGAACATCACATCCCACGCGACATCGGCCGAACCCATCGCGACGTTATTGTGACAGAAATAAACACCTAGAAGCTCTGATTAATATAGAGCCAACAGGATACAGGTGCTGGAGATACAGACGAAGCCACAACCATGTCCGAAGCTACGTTAAAGCCCGAGAAGGACTTCACGAAGGAGGTCGACCAGCAACTTCCGGAAGCTGAAACTCTGGCAAAAGTACACCTCCATCAGTAGAGGGAGCGGTGCGATAGAGATACATGAAGCTGACTCTAGTGTGCAGACCAATCTTCAAGGCGCAATCGAGAAGCTTACTGCCCTTGAGAAGCAGACTCGGCAGGTATGGCCCCGAGCGCCGCCTAGTTCGCGGTTGACAACTGCAGTCGGAGCTAATGAAATCGTAGGCCTCCGATTTAGCATCGACATCTCGGGTTCTGATCGCAATCGTAACCCTCTGCAAAAATGCCGGCGACTGGAGCTTGATGAATGAGCAAACGCTCGTCCTTTCCAAGAAGCATAGCCAACTCAAGCAGGCCATCACCAAGATGGTACAGACCGTGGTTGGCTTCTTAGATGACACACCAGACCTCAAGACGAAGCTCTCAGTTATCGAGACTCTTCGGACTGTCACAGAGGGAAAGATATTTGTCGAGGTGGAACGAGCCCGTGTGACTAAGATTCTTTCCGATATCAAAAAGGAGCAGGGGGATCTGAAAGCTGCCACGGAGATCTTGTGCGAATTGCAGGTGGAGACATTTGGCTCTATGGACCGACGGGAAAAGACTGAATTCATTCTAGCACAAGTTGCGTTGTGCATTGAGAGTGAGGACTGGACTCAGGCTAGTATCCTAGGCCGCAAGATCAGCACACGGTATTTGGCCCGTAAGCCCAAGAAGACTGCCGAGCAGTTAGAGAAGGAACAGAAGGAGCGTGAGAAGAAGAGGGCTCGAGGCGAGGAAGTTCCAGAGGAGAAAGAAGACGATACCACAGACCTCAAGTTGCGGTACTATGAACAGCAAATCGCCCTTGCGAAACATGATGACAAATATCTGGATGTGTGCAAGCACTACCGACAAGTTCTCGATACCGAAGCGGTCGAGGAAGACCCTGCTAAGCTTCATCCCGTAAGTTGACCCGCTTGATCTGGGCTCTAGCCAATATGAAAACTGACAAGACTTCAGGTGCTTCAACGCATCATCTATTTTGTCATCCTTTCCCCTTATGATAACGAGCAACACGACCTACTTCACCGCGTATTCAAAGACACGCGGAACTCTCAAGTCCCGTTGGATGCCGAACTCCTCAGGCTGTTCACCGTCCACGAACTGATGCGATGGCCCGAGATTGCCAAAAAGTTTGGTCCACACCTGTGTAGCACCGATGTCTTCGATGCGCAGCCCGGCCAGTCGTCCGATGCGAAGGCTCACCAGCGTTGGGAGGACCTTCGAAAGCGTGTCATCGAGCACAACGTCCGTGTCGTCGCCAAGTACTATACTCGAATTCGCATGAACCGTCTTACCGAGTTGCTCGATTTGGCTGAGGATGAAACTGAAAAGTATATTAGCGAGTTGGTCACGTCGAAGACTGTCTATGCCAAGATCGATCGGCCCGCTCGAATCGTCAGTTTTGCTAAACCCAGAGGCGCCGATGATATTTTGAACGAATGGAGCCATAACATGAAGAGTTTATTGGGATTGCTAGAGAGAATCGACCACCTAATCACGAAGGAGGAGATGATGGCTCGCATTCAACCCACAAGTGCAAAATAGATGAATGCCTGGTAGGACGGGATTGTAGACGGCTTGACTTGCGAGGGGGTTACAGAAATAGGCGCAATGGTCGTCGGGACTGATGGTCATGCAGTTATGGCTTGTACAGATTTAGACAGTCCTCAAGAATGGAGGGCATTTTAATGGAGCATCAAAATTTGACTTGCATCTATATCTAGTCTCTTAGTCTAGGTGTCTGTATATCTGCACTGTCTACCAAGCTTGCCAAACCCCCGTCACAACCCAGCCTTTGGCGCTGCATCATAAACATGCTGCTTAATAAACCCAGCCAAGGGCATCACCCACTCCTTGGACACAGGAACATGATGACCACCGGGGTGCACCACCTGCGTCGCACTCTCGCACCTGTCAATCAAGGCCTGACTCCTGCTCTCCTCCACAACCGTATCCAAACTGCCGAGGTAATGCAACGACGGCGTGCGTATCTTGGGCTTATACAAGAACTGTAACGACTCCGGTGTCGCCCAAAACCCAGAATAAGACACGGCAAACTTTGCTGCCCTCCCGCCGTTGGCTTCCCGCAGCTTCCTCACCCATTCGCCTGCCGGTCCCTCGGGCACAGCTCGCTCTGCCTCCAGCGCCGCTGCCACCATGCCCGTCGCCGCACCGCCTTGGCTGAATCCACACACGCCGTCTACGCCGCCCGCTTCGCGGATAGCCTGGGCGATGGTCTCCATGCCCTTCTCCAGGTAGATGTATTCTCCTGAGCCCTCGTCCTTGCGCCACCACGCCCACGTGTCCGGTTGGTAGTCGTCTTCCTCGGCGGGGTCGGAGGGTGGTGAGTAGAACGGCATGTCCTGGGGCAGGAGGCGGTTGGGGCCAGTGGGATAGATGAGCACGGGGGTCAGGGAGAGAGGGGACAAGACCTTTGTGAGGAGTTTTTCCAGGGCGCGGGTTTTGGCGCGGAGCAAGGCTCCCGATTGTGTGTAGCCTGGTCATGTTAGTCGGGACTCGGGGGTCCTTGCGAGGTGTGCGAGCGGGCGGGCGCTGTGTGCGTTTGTACATGGAGGGGAAAACGAGCTTGCGGCGGAAAGGAAGCGGCGGACGTGGGTTTGACATACCGTGAAGCATGAGGATCTTGACTTCAGCCTTGCCACCGCTCGTCTTGGCTGGCTGCACGGTAGCACCGTTGGACTCGGTCGAGGCCGTCATCATGCCGAGGCTGGCTTTGTATGGGGCGGGAACTCGGCGCAGGGGGAGTAATCTAGGTCGTGCGATGGTCTGTGAAAATGGGAACATGTATAGAAAAGGGAATGATCTATGTGCGCGACCTTGGAAGCAGATGAAAGGTTTGAGCTGGGGATGGCTTTGGTGGTTTGCGCCGGGCGGGTGGATTTGTCACGGCCGGGCATGCGTCAGCCGGCGAGGAGCCGAATACCGAGCATCGCCGACAAGAGTCGGGTGTTTACAAGGACGAGTGAGATGATTCATTTTGATGTGTGGAAGGATGATTTGGTGGCTTTGGGTATTCTACAACGCATTCGGGCGTCCGATTACCCCAGTCACATATAGTGTGGTCACGGTGGCCTGGATGGATTCATTGCCGACTTGCGACCTGGCAATCTGCTAGTTGACGCATGCACCGACGCCTACACTGAAACAATGCGAAGTGTCCAAATGAGAAGATCGGTAGTGTACATTGTTTGGTGAAATGGGGCTTCTGGGAAACCTCAAATTGTTTCTCTAAATATGCGTTTCGTCGCAAGCCAGGCTGAAGTTTGATGCACAAGGTCTATTAAATCCCCGGATGCGAGTCTATGATACAGTATCACCCCAGATAAACTATCCGGCGTATTTCTCGCTCGATGGAACCGGATTATGCTTCGCTCTCAGCGACAAATTGTCCACTCCACCCTCTCTCACAACTTCTTATCGACTTAGTGGCCGCCGGTCTTGGCCTTGGGGTTGCGAGGGTCGTTCTTCCACTCATCGGCTGACGCAATTGTTAGTAATGTGTGCTCTATTTGCGCAATTGCAGGCGCGGGATATGCATACAGGCCATCATGGCGTTCTGGGCGGAATTGGCACCGTAGGCAATGACGAGACCTGGAACTCAAGTTAATCACTATTTGATGCGGCGTGATCAGGCGGAAAGTCGGGACGACGTCATCGGTAGCTGTTTAAGCACGTACCAGCAGCAAAGAAAGGCCACATCGGCTTCACTATTGGTGATTGTTAGCATCAAGGTACCGAGAGGGAAGGCTGCATTTTCGGGGCCATCGGGCGCGTCAATTGAACGCTCGGGATTGACGTACGGAAAGGAGCCGGGAACTTCTTGAAGGGAGCGACGCCGAGCCAGGACATGATTGCGGTTATCGTGGGTATCTCGAGAGATTGGAAGGGGTTGGATGTGGTGGATAGTGTGCTCGTGGTGAAGTCTTCAAAAGAGCCTTTTCGACGGCCGATTCCACAGAGCTCTCACCTGCGGTTTAAGCCGACAAGTTTCAGCCTCAGGCAGCCAATAGCCAACGACGGAGTACTGAGGACAAGGCAGTTGAATTGGAACCGCTCCGCCAGGCGGAACATCGCATCTTTCATTTATCCGGCAGCTCCACTGCGAATGCGGAGGTCCACGTGACCACCCTCATCACCAATTTTGTGACATCATAAGCTGGCCTGCTAAGTAGGAAGCTGCTATCCGGTACCATTGAGGAAGTCAATCTGCTGCATTCGGCTGTGACTGGAATTTGTGCCACCGCCTCCTCACCTCCTCACTTCCTCCTCGGAAAGCCGTGTTCAAACTGCTCACGGTCCCCTGTCTAATCATAACACATCTCTCGTAACTCCAATTGGCAAAGTGCGGGGTGAGAGACCTCGTTGCAACGTACCTGTGCCGCGCATCCAATTGACGGTCGAGGCTGCCCCCCATTTCAACAGCTTCACTCACAGACACGCAAAAGACGCCGACACTACACGCTCCTTCTGCTCTTGTGCCGCCAACTGCTCTACAAGGAAACCACCGTGCTGCTTCTCCGCGCCCGACTTACAAAACACCACCCATTCTTAAGCTCCGTCTTCCGCCTCCGCTCTTAGCCCTTTTGACACAACGGGGAGTTCTCAATCTTTGTGGGTTTCGTTGAGGAAGTATTTTTCTCCGTCTGAACTCAACCCCCGGCCTTGTCAAGCTTCAGCGGTGCTCCGTCTCTTGAAACTTGGAGCTTCTTGGACCTCTTTTTCGCCACCTACTTCCTCGCCATGTTGTCACGAACCCTTCATCGCCGTGCTGCCGCCGCAGCCCCGCGTAGTGTTTTGCGAGCTCTCAGCACCACGGCCGCCAGGCAGTCCAAGACTCCATCGATGGGAGACATCAATCCTTCCAGGGCGCAAATCGAATCGTTCAACAGGAAGCAGCACGAATTCCGAGAGAGGTTGGTGGAGGCACAGAAAGAACAGGGAGCACGTGCGTTATCTGCTAATAGTTCCACTGCGTCCGAGGCCTCGGGCCAAGGCTCATCCAAGACTGATGCAGGAATTACTTCCGAAGCGAACAAGTATGAGGCTCAACGAAAGTCTGGTCCCCTGTCGAATCTCATTTATGGCACCAAGGAAGGTAGAGAGATGGAGGCACAAATACAAGCCAGCTTCAGTCAGGTGCTCGCTCGCGGCAAATATGTTCACTCGATCGTCTTCCACGAGGTGAAGCCAGAGAAGGTGGACGAATATATGGAGCTCGTTAGCCACTTTTATCCGAAGATGGCCAACCTGCCTGATAATAAGGTACATCTTGTTGGCAGTTGGCGAGTCGAAATTGGTGACTGCGATACATTCGGTATGGCTTAACTACTATTCTTTGGGAAAAAAGGAAGACGGAAGTTAATAATTTCTACAGTGCATATTTGGGAGTACCAAAAGTACGAAGGTTACCATCAATCTCGATACTCCATCACCCACCACCCCGACTTCGCCGACTTTGACAGTAAACTGAAACTGTTGATCAACTCCAAGAAAATTTCACTGATGCAGGAGTTCTCTTTCTGGCCCACAACACCTCCCCGACAGCTAGGCGGCATTTTTGAGCTTCGCTCGTATACACTGCACCCCGGAAATTTGTTGGAGTGGGAGACACACTGGCGACGTGGTCTCAAGGCCCGACGAGAGGTCATGGAGGGCGTGGGCGCGTGGTTTGTTCAAATCGGAGAGCTCAACACCGTCCATCATCTATGGCAATTTGCCAATCTGGAGGAGCGCCGAGAACGCCGAGAGAAGAGCTGGTCGGTTGAAGGATGGAGCGACACGGTCCATAAGACGGTGCCGCTTATCCAGAGCATGAAGTCACGAATTTTGATTCCCATGCCCTGGTCGCCAGTGGCGTAAGGTGCATTCCCACCATTATTATTCTGCATGGAACACAGACGTCAGGGAGATGAGGATGCGATAGGGGAGAGATTGATTTGGTTTGCCGAGAGCTCGAAGTATGTAGCCGCATTTCCTTTCACAGAAGCATTTTTTTAATTGTTCATTTGTCAATGGCGCCGGTGTAACACATCATGTATCATCAATCAAGGCCCCTTGGTAGAAGATATACTAAATGTATTGAGCATTGAATACTCCCATTATGTATGCCCTGTTCCATTTGTGCAACTCTCAGTGGCCTATAAACTCCGTGGGTATCCAATGCAAACAAACGCCATGCCAATAAATGAATTCGGCCCCTAAGTCTCCAATTCCACGCCCATAACCGCTGCCAGATTATACCTTGCCTGCCCCAACATGTGACTCAGGAAGCCCAGCTTGGAATACAGGGAGATCAAGCTTGGATCCGCGCTTTCTATCCTCACCTTTTCCCGAACAAAGACATTCTCGGTCCGGTCTCTCTTGCCGCTCGTCCTGGCGCCGCCAAGCCCCCTCTTGGGCTCGCAGCTGCCGTCGCCGTCGGGGTCGTACCGAAACACCGTGTCCATCTCATCGTGCTCCAGCCTCCGCACCGTCCCAATCGCCAGGCCCAGCTTGACGCCGAAATGCACCGGCGCGTCGGCCGGCTCCAGCGCCCGCAGCCACAGCACGATGCTGCTCTCCTGCAGCGTCATGTGGAAGCTCAAGTTGGGCGGCAACGCCGGCGAGAAGTGGTGCGCCGGGCAGGACGCCGTCTGCCACGCCGGGTCCGGCTCGCCTGATGCCGACCCCTTGAGGAGCCCGGCCGACTCGGCCAGACACTCGGCCAGCGCGGCCAGCGCAGAGGCAATGCTGTCTGCTGTCGGCGCGGGCGTGTTGTCCAGCAGGAGTCCCAGCAGGTCGATTGACTGCGTGAGATTGGTGAAGATGGCGTCGAGGGGCGGGATATGGATCGGCTCAAGGGGCGAGATGGTGAGTTGCTGCGCGGGCAGCGTTCGCAGCTGGAGGCTTAGCGTCTGTTTTCTCGGTCAGTTTGGCTTTTTTTCCCTTTTTTCAGGGGAAAAGGGGGGGTTTCTACGGACGCCTTTGACGAGACGGGTTCCCACGCGTGTGACTGTTCCTTTGACCTTTTCGTTGCGGTGCGTGCTCATGACCAGTGTGCTGCCGGGGTCGATGGGTGCGAGCAGTGCATAGCAGTCTTCGATGCCGTGCTTGAGCTCGTGGCAGAGCGTCATTGTTTCTTGCACTATCCATTCTAATTCGCGGTCCTGCAAGGCCCAAGGTTGTGTTATTCATTGCGCGGTTAGGGAGAGGACGGCGCGACTCACGAGGGATTCGGCCGCTTTGATTTGCAGCTCCTCGGGAGAGATGTGTGGCCAGACTTCGAGCGTCATGGTGTTTTGGAATTTGAGCTATGGTGGCACTGGGCACAGCCGCGCCATAACTTGCTTGTGTTGAGACGGCGACGAGCTTCGATGTTGGAGGTGAGGTTGAAATGACGTCGGGAAGTCTGGTGCTGTGAAGCAAGTAGCAGGACGTGCATGCAGTGGGGGCTGGAGGCTGATTGCACGGGGTTCAGGGCGGTGTGGTGGGGAGGCGGCGGCAGCCATGCACTTCAAAGATCTCCCAAGTTACCAGTTGACATCTTGGCGCTCGGTAATTCTTCTCTGCAACACGATCCCGAGACCGCCGACAGCGCGTGCATTGCATGCCCTGTACAAGGCGCCACTGCTATTGCTGTCGCCTTGTCATTGAATTTTGGCACTGCTCACTCACATTCTGCGTACCGCCAACATGGCAAAGGCTCATCCCCCTGAGCCATCTCGTGTCAACAAAAATCCTCCCATTGCGCAAGGTAGGCAGCCCAACACATGGCCCGTTTAGAATACGCCTGATGCCCTTAGGATGCAAAATACAAAAAAGACCGCTCAATAGGCCCCAGATCCCATCCTCCTCAAAATCTCCAGTCATCTACGTATCTTCTCATACCCCCTTCCTGTCCGCAGTCAGTCGCGTTCGCAAACTCCTCACCAAGTCCCTACGCAACACAGCGGCAGCCCCCAAGAATGCGTCAACCCATGCACGTGTGGAAGCGCTACAGCGTAGCACCAATACCGCGTATGGGAATGCCTCGCCACTAGTGGTCACCGTCCTGGGCACGGGAAAGGCCATTGAGAAGACGCTCAGCTTGGCGAGTTGGTTCGAGCAGCAGGGGGATTGCGACGTTCGGTTGAGGACCAAGACGGTTGGGACCGTGGATGATGTAATTGTCGAGGAAGGGGAAGGGGATGAGCTGCATAGGATCCGGAGAGTTAGTTGCTTGGAGGTGGTCATCACGTTGAAGTGAGCACAGCACCTTCATTTCCAGCACATGCTATCGTGTGCGGTGAGGGTTGAAACGTGCCGTAATCGGCCCGGTGTCGGAATCGGACCTCTCCACGCAATCACTATCGCTCTGTCACCATGCGGGAGAACCAATCTCGCGAATTCGGCGGCATGTTGTGCGCAGAGATATCTCGGAAGTCGGCAACTTTTTGTTGCAGTTTTGGAACATTGCAAAGACCAAAAGCTCTTGTCTCCGCATTCCCGATCGACTGCTCCAACGCAATACAACTATTCTACCCAGTCGCGTCGTCTTCAAAACGGGGACTGTCCGTTTTTTTTGACCGATTCGGGTCGGCAACAGCTGCAGTGACACGCCCTCCCTGAAGTCCCGGTGATCAGGGCACGGTACGTTGTTTGAATGTAACTATCACGGTGTTGATATTGGCCCAGAAGTGGCACAAGATGAATAAAACTCTGGTTAAGTGTCATCTAAAACTCTCATTATAGCAGGATAAAGTGGGCCGGATTTCTCTCAACGTCCAACTCGGAATAAGAAATACACCGAGCGCACCAGGTTAAGCTGAAGATAGGGGAATCTCAATTTTCAGACAAGGTGGCATTTTGGAAGGTTGATCGGCCATAGGACACTCCGATTCGCCGTTGTTCACTGCATGTTGGTCCTTTGCGTAACAACACTTTGCTCATTGGTGAGCATCTGGGGCCATGGATGAGGTTAGAGAAGTTCATGTCCTTTCCCCAGCTTCCGTAATAGCCGATCCGTAGAAGTCCGCTGGCCATTCACCGAAACGAAGATGCTCTACGTTGTGCTGGATCACAGTGTCGAGCGGGTCACAAATTGATAGGATTCCACGGGATATGCAACTGGACCTTCCCGCCGGCATATAGGCTCACCTGTCAGTACTAAGTAGTAGTCACCAAGTCGTTCTACACACTTCCAAATATTGGGTTTGCTCTTGAGGGCGCCCCTTAGTTGAGAATATCCTTCGCTGCGCGTGGCTATTCACATCTTTGTTTCGTACTGCTAAGACTGAAGAAAGAAATGATTGACAGCGATAAATGACAAGGGGCTGCTTCCCAGCGATTCGAATCTGGAGAGATACATGCCAACTCTGTTCAATAAACAATGCTGGACACCTTGCGAAAGTGGCATAGCAGTGTGCTCTCTAAACAACTTATTCACTAGTCGTGATGTAACCCTGGACACTGAATGCAGTTCGTCATATGTATGACCTCCTGTCGCCCCAAAGAACGAAACCAGATTCGGAACGGAAATTTTGATTTGGATGCCGCATCTACTCCGATTGTCAGTACTTGGTCCGACATGCTTGCACCCGGCTCCCTCCTTGGGGTCGGAAATAGCCGCCATGGTCCCCAAATCTTCGCCCCCGCAGGAGGTGAGCTTGTTCTACATAGGCCATCAGCTCAGCATGTGTAATACATTTTCAAATTACCGACGTTATGACAACCAAGTCCTACAAGCATCAAGTCGGAAGACGGCTTGCCGACCCTTTAACGTTGTGCTATCACCTCCGTACGGTGTCCGTTAATGGTGTGGACACACACCTCATGCACATTTCATCTCCGAATGAAGGTCTCCATTATCCACGTAACTACTAGTTTGCGGAGTACTGACAAAGACTCCGGGTATCCATCTGCACAGCCGAGTGAGCGGATCAAACCCAGATGCTCCACGACTTTTTGGCACAGCATGAAAATATTATAAGAATATGGCACGGGCCAAAGGCCGGATTTCTGACTGCCGCACAGCGATTGAAAAAAAGGGGGGGGGACGAGCCCACAGGTGTAATGCTAATCAGTTCGGATGAGTATGGTTTTCTCGGACTTTGACAGGAGCGGTCGAGTCAGATCTGTCTGGTTTAGTATCGCCGAGCCAGGCCTTCGCACTTGCACCTTTGCCTGTATTCCTGAGGTAGCATTCCGGAGTGCACGCGCATGTACTGTCATTACCTATAAGCGGCACAGAAAATGACGCTGCTCAATCACCGACGTCAAATAAGGAGCGTCCTGTGTCATTTTCTCGTCCAGCGCGGCAAGACCGCTGGGATGAAGGTATTTTGGTCCGGAGGACATGAGATGTAAAGCTGACGGGATTTCTCCTGACGCCGGCCTGCATTCCGCAAATGAATGATACTCTTTGGGCGGACAACTCTTGAAGCTCTTCCAGCTGTGCTCCAATGCGTGCTTCGTTCGTTCAGGAGTTTCAGTTGCTCAATTGGGAACGCAGCCGATCCAAGACGGAGAAGTCCCACCCGCGGACTTAACATGTGCTTCCATGGGAATAATCCAAACTAATTCCTCCCAGGACGAAAATTAAACTCCAATAGACATTGGTGGCGGAATATTATGCCTCATGCGACGGAAGCTCTGAATCTCGACCCCGTTTGAGTCTGTCAATTAATGACTGTTATACATTGAGAAATGCACATTGTCGAAGGGCTACTTCATAACTCCCAAACTTTCTGTTAATGATTATGCCCACGCTGTCAAACACGTTTTACCCACTTCCTACGGTAAGAACCCCGGCGTTGGTGAGTTTTCGGGCTTTGCAGGTCGGCGGTGAGCTCGTCAAGGCCGGATAAGCCCAGCTCAATTGAATTGACGTCGGCGAGTTTGAGTAATAGCGACCCTTTGTCTCTAGTTGCAAACACTCCTCGTGGTTGTTTAGTGTAGGGGTTTAGACTAGGTCAACCCCCATGAGGGACGATACGTTTTAAGAACCCAGGAGCTGCCTCCGAGTAATCACGGCTGGTAAGCCCGCACAGAAAACCCAAAAGCCCAGCCAGTGGCTAACTCACTGGCATGTTAATGCATTGTGACTTGAAAACGATTAGTTTGTAAGAGCTGCGGCAGGCATGGACATCTGAGATGGCACGGGAATCGGATGCCTCTACCCATCAGCGGCTTTCCAGATTCCAGGAATGAGGAATTGTATGGTACAATGTTGCATGGGAGGAGTCGATTCAGGTTGATCTCCAAATGTTGCCGATTCTCCCAGACCTCGGGGCGCTCCACGATGTGATTGTCAAGCCGATGTGGGATGGGAGGGCTGAATGACGCCCATCCAAGCATTCACCAGGCGCCACCTCGCCAGGTCGCTGGTAATCCAAGAATAGCGGGACGCAAAAGTCCGACTCGGGTCCCAAACCAGCCGCGAAGTCAGTCAGCCCGCAGGTCACTCAGCAGCCAAGGGACCGCGGGCGTCCAGAAGTCCTCCAAGCGAGTGGGCTTTTTAGAGCAAGGGGCAAGTAGCCATGTCCGATTTCAAAGCAGTGGCGAACAAGCCGTTTGTCCGGTCGTAAGGTGAGCATGCCCGCAATTCTAAGTGGCAATCGATGGCAAACACAACAGCGGACCGCGGGACATGTTGCGTGTTTGTGATGTCTTTGCTGGCATCAGATATCAATGGTTGAAGATGTCGACTGGCCTTCAACCCCGCAAATGCAGAATGCGAACCGCAGACCGTGCAGGGCTCGTATGTGATCTCTTGACTCTTTAACAACAGCTGCAGGGTGTGAGTGTGTGTCGGGGTGCATGGAGGTCGGGAACATGTGGAACAATCATCATCCATCAATCCAAGCTCAAGGCAACAAGGCTCTTCTTGTAAAGGTAAAAAAGGCAAGAGCAACTGGTCAACTGCCAAGCAAATGACAGGGGTGACAGCTGGAGCCACCCAAGATTTCCAATCGCCCGGGCCGGTGGCGGTTGCCCACTGGAGAGTGGGCTGCAGAGAAGGAAATCAAAGGCGCCCGCTCCTTCCCCGACGGCTTCAGCTCGAAAAGGCGTCTTATCCCCACGCGGTTTTACCAAGTCTACTCCGAGTCCAGATCAAGTCCAAATCCAAACCTCAAAATGCAAACGCAAATCCGGATCTGTCTCTAGTAAATGCACAGTCGGCATTATCCCTTGCCCCGTAATTCAAAATTCACAGTCCTCAATAGGCCGGGCGATCCCAAATACCCGAAGCTTCCTGGCCGCGGCCCTGACCTGACGCCTCCTGCCTTGCGTCGGGTCTCGCGCGCGCTTCTGCTTTGTCACTCAGATACGTTTCGTCAATGCGGACGTAATTCAGAATCCACACCCTCGCAAGCCCCCCGTTTCCGTCAATACCCTTATTAAGCTGCCGGCCATCACCTTAGATATTGACGTCGGTTACAACGTTCTTCGGCATGTCTGTCCTTGGCTCCGCTTGAGTCAGTCAGTTGGTCCAGAGGTCGTGTGGTTTGTGGTCCAAATAGAGATCTTTCCCCAGCCGTCTTGTCAGAGACTACCACACTCATACTCTAGTCTCAGACAGCCAACATACGACCCCAGCCAAAACCTCCTCCCCATCCCGAGCCGTCAGCTCATCACAGCGCCGACGAGCCTTGTGTCGACTCACCCAACATTTACATCAGACCACGCTCCTCGCAACTGCGAATCCGATTCCCCCCGCCGTTTGGCAAACTGCGCTGCTGGCAAGAATTTTAGGAACATTGAAGCCACTGGAGGAAATTAGTTATTACTATACGGAGTACTCGCGAGCGACCTGCAGCTGGTTGGTGTAAACGCCTCCCGCGCTGCATCTATGTCTCATTGAGATAACCATACCCGGCATAACTCCAGCGACAACCACCGTCTCCCGATTCCAAGCTTGTAGCAGTCCTCGGGATCCGACTCTCTGAAGCTATTTACACAATTCAAATACATGGCCACCGAAACGGGGACGCTGTCGCTGCCTCCGACAACGGCTCCAACCGACTTTACATCTTCGTCTGCATTTTGCCCGCCGCCGCATATGAACAAACCCGACCAGGACTTTACAATGAATGGGGTTCACTCGGTGGACTGGGATACCAATATGACGACCCCATGTCTTATGCCCGAGTCCAAAGTAGGCGCTGTTCCTCAGCCGCCGCAGCAGCTCATGATGCATCCTCTGGGTCAGCCGCAGCAGGTTGAATACAACGATGACATGTCTGACTCTGGAAGCAGCAATATTAGCAGGTAAGCGTACCCAAGGCGCATGGTCAGGTTATCAACGTAAAATCCTTCGGCGGCCCTGACTGATCAGTACTTCTGTCAGCAGTAGTATTTTCAGTCAACAAAGCGTTGAAGAGTCCTGCCGGCGAGCTTTGCCTCACTTTCCTAGACCAGCTATTTCGTTCCCTATGCCGGCTCTGGAATTCGATTTCCGCATCGCCGTGGCTTTGAATCCAGAGCCATCAAGAGTGGAAAATAAGGTCAAGAAAGAAATCACCACCGTCGCTGCCGGACAGTGGTCTGGCTCGTTTGGTAACGGACGAGTATTAGTGAGTTTTTATCTCTCTACTTTATCCCACCAGTAAAAAGAACAGATTCATTAACTAGCCGCACAGGCCGGTGGATATGATCTAGGCCAAGCCAGAGGCTTTAGGCCCATCCGTATCGTCGAAGGCGCCTTTGTTATGCAAACTACAGATCAACCACCCGCCGTGTAAGTTGAACTTGCGGTACATATTTCATCTTTTCTTGTCGATTGCTGACATTTACTTTCCTACAGTCTCGAGATGCGTACCAGGGGCTCACTCTCTGGGCCCTGTGATATTCTAGACTCGCTTATTGGACCCGGCCAATCCAAGAATATCGATCCTCGCCAGTACGGCTTCCGCATGTTTGCTACCGTGAAAACGCCTGACAAGCGTTATGCGGAGATTGTCAATTGTGGTTTGTGGGTAGCCAGTGGTATGTGGTCTGGTGAGGAGCTCATCATCGAGTATGTCTTTTGTTTTGTTTTCTCCTAGTCGCGTGTGCCCGTGGCGTGGTCTCTAACATGTGCACAGTGCCTACAGAGTGACTTGAGCTGCCAAAACCGTCAAAACCCGTCTTCGCATGACGTCTACTTAACCTGACGTATGCAACAGCAAGCATGTAACAGATGCCCTTTTCACTACATGACACTGATAAGGACGAATTTCTATCACGAAATCCGTGGGACATGATGGAAATACATTTACATCATATCAACCCCGTCGATCATATACGTTGGGGCTGCTGTATCCACGGAGTTTTCTCTCCCCTTTTTCTTTTTCTTTTTTCAGCTTTGGAGCGAGGCGTATAGGGAGTCCTTTTGGGAAGAGCTCGGCATATGTACTGGCGCATGAACCTACTTATTTATTTTTCTAGTCACAATTTTCATAAGCCTGTGAATTACACATTGTTGCTCCTTGGCCTGTCCCGATTTTCAATTTTCTCCCTCATGCAACTTTTCATCTGAGAAGAGACGGTTTGCTTGGGCACCCCAAATCCTCGCGGCAAGGCAGGTTGTTTCATTTCGTACCTCCTGACTCTCTTCGCAGGATGTTTGTTTCTCTGGATGACTTGCCTCATTCATTGTGGCTTCTGTTGGGCACCATATCACTCCGATTCGTTTTGTCATAGTTCCTTGGCATGTTGTCACAGGGGTCCGACTTCAGCTTCACCACCTCTCCACCCATCGAATGCATATCGCCTTACGGAGTACCCGCGTAGCACGACATGTCAAGTTTTGGCCCCGCCGACGGGCGTATAGGCCCGCATTACTGTAACCGCTTAATAGGAACAAGCTTCGATCAGTTCATAACCCCGCAGCCCATTCTAGGCGGAGTACCACAGCCTTTCTCTTATTCCGGAGGAGTTCATTCATGAGTTGCTTTGTCATTGATTTTTCGATAGACGAAACTCAAACAAGGATACGAAGTAGGCAACTTGGCTCAATCTGAAAAGGCCTTCTAGTTTCGGATACCTCCCTATATGTGGCCTGATGTAGTTCCGTCGGAGGAGAGTACCTCACGACACCGACGGAATACGTTTCTTGGCAAATCTGTACAACTTATGCTAGTACAGTGGGAGGCAATAAGTATTTGCCCACATTTAAGTCACTCTACGCCATCGGGTGGGCAAATACTTTTTGCGTCTGACCGTACGAGGTGATGAGATGCAGGCATCACCGTGGCCGTTCTCATGTGAGCCGGTTGAAGAGTTCTATCGAGTATCAAGACATGATTGGGGGCGCATTTGCTGCATCCATGAACTTATGACGATGCAGAAGTCGGCTTCAGGCCAGCAAGTAACAGGACCCCGGCTTTCCATCATTAACAGCTGGTGTGATCAAAGCAGTTGACGGCATTGTCTAATTTTAGATGCAATTTTCCCCCAGACTTCCTAAGCGCAACCGAAAACGTGCAATACCTCTGCGGCTACCACACCGGTTTCGCGTTACGGACGCATCTAGAACGTCAAACCCAAACTTTGCCTGCCACTCGACTGGAGCTCAACGGCGGCGGCCATGCAGTCATGCATTGGCGTGACAATATGACGTCCAGATGGGAGTGTGGTGCGATTGCGTTGTGCTCGAGTCTTCACATGGAGACAAGGATACCCAAAACCCGAGATGGCCCGTCCGGCAGCGGCCTGGAAATACGCCGCAACACATCCTTATTTAGCATATCCTACGGTTTTCCTTTCGCTCTATATTTGGGCCGTGTCTTGTATTTGAGAACTTGGGGAAACAAGACTAGAAAAGGCCAGCAAAGGGTGCGGAGCAGCAAGTCTGCCACCAAGACTCTCGGACTGGAAAATTTGCCGCGAGTATAGCAGAGTTATTATAATGTATTCCACGACTTTTTCGACTTTGGAAACGAGGAGGACTTGTCGTCACGCCTCGGGTAATGGTGTAGATTGTCCGACTCGGTCTGATCAGCGCAAGTTTTTCTCCTTCATTAAATACGCTCGCGAGTATCTTGCTATAACTGTCCCATCATGGTAACAAAGGTATCGTTCCACGGCTGTAGCAAGCACACGCCTCTTTAAGCAGTGCTTTGCATATTTGTATTTGGACTCTTGATGCTCCGACATGACCGCTCCGACTCCGTCGTTGGCACTCTCTTGTCCTCAGAAAATGGTGCACAGATTTGGAGTGCGAGCAATACTGGCATTATTCTCAACGCTCCTGGGGTCTCTTTCTGCTCTGAGAATCGGTGATCCGGGTTCGAAGAACTTTTTTGCAACTTGGATTGGTATTCTACTGGATGACGGCTAATTTGGTGACTACTGAGTTTACAGGTCTCATGATGATGACCTACAAGAGAGATACACGGCGAGTCAATATCAGCGTTTTGAGTGGAGCTTGACGAGACCATGGTCTACGCCATGACACCATGCGTCGTCAAGAGATAGTCTTCAAGCCCACTACAAGCTAAAAGCGCTGAAGTCGACTCGGATAGCTTCAGTTGGATGCCTGTACGGTGGGTTATCGAGAATGTGACACAATCCAGTCGAATGGCCGCTCCGACAGAAATATCAGCCCAGCCCAAGGTTTATCTTGGCATTCGGACATTGTTTTCATGATTGGTCCTAGCTTAGTGAATACCAGAGCCTTGAATAATAGAGCGACGTCTGCCTCGACAGGATACTTGTATCCAAGTGGAACATTTCTCGTCCTTTTCGTAGCCTGGGGTGCGTTGATGCCAACAGACGGGACAAGGTGGATGGTCTGTATACTGCCAATGACATGCGTTCAATTCGTTAGTTTCCCACGGAGCACTTCAACAACACAAGAGCTGTCCTTGGCATACCCCCCCAACATATGACAATCATTAGCTTCCAACGGCTTAGCAGGTCACTTCGAACCGAGGCACACCATGCGCAGACCACGTAGGCCGCATGCAGAAAGTCCAGAATGGACCGTATACTCTAAACGACTTGGGGGCTGAAGAGGTTGTCTTTACTTTCAAGGGATACCGTTTCCACCACATATGCCATGTGCGAGTGCTTGAAACGAAAGCTGGAACAAAGAGCTCCAAAATCACTCCTTATATTGCCTGACGTTGTCGTTCATTCTTAGTAACCCGGACAATAACTCGACTATTGCGGTCCTAGTATAGTGCTTCAAAATCAGTAGTGTCACATGGAGCATCTGCCGCAGGCTGTATCCCATCTGGTCCGGGGTGAAAGAGTCATCGCCCCTACAGTCTGTCCTGTTTACAATGTAGGACGCACGGCTAAAATCCTCCTGCTGCCATACTCCCACGCCCACAGTCGTCTGTGGTTGACCCTGGGTGATATACTTGCCCGCTACCCTAATCCATCCCACCTAGGTAGGTCCCCTTTTCTTGCCCAAAGCCTTGTTTACGTATCAGCGCGCAAGCTAGTGGCGGGTATATGGGCATTACATGTAGGAATGTAGAGCATCTTGCATGTACATGGGGAGGATATGCGGGTGATAAAGTCTTGGGCTCGCGTGACGATGAGGAGGCGAAGGGACTAGTTGAAGATCCAAAGGCTTAGCGGTGGCTAACTATTCGCAATCGCCCAGAGACAAGAGCACCATGGAGGCTTCTAAACAGTCTCGTTAGGTCGCTCGTAAGCGACCCTTTGCGCCGACCTTGTGGATGTGGTGGGTGGTGAGATGAACATGCTCCAGTATCTCGGGACGGTTGACAGTTGCCGCTCCTGGGCATCCGAACACGGTCGTCTTGACTGGTTTATTAAAGGTCACTGGTCTTAAAGGCAAAAGGATTACCTTGTTTGCCCTGTTCTCGGTCCAGGCATGCGGAAGCTCAATGTTTCCACGGCCGTATCAGGCAATGCACTGCTTCGGGAAGTGCCAACACGTTGCTAGTGTTGTACTTTTCTGCAGCCCGAATATGTGATTTCCATTGTGTTGATGCCTCAAAAGAAGTAAAAAACACTGAAAGAAATACTGAAAGACAAAGTCTAGCTTCCTTCAATGCGCCTACTGCTAGCCGGATACAAATTCGACACGACAGAAACAGAGTGGCGGTTCGAGGATAGCCACAACGCCAAGACTGCATGTTGAGGTATCTACGGGTTCAAAGTCTTTCAAGGCGTCAAGTGTCTCCTGCTCGGACTTTGCAATTTGCTATCAAGCATTTCTTTGAGATCGTGTCAAGCAGACGACTCGGCGCCAGCCGGGCGGCGGACAACGCTGCCACATGTACGGGCATAGCCTGAAAGACGGAGTGACGGGTGAACTTTCTTCAAGTGAACCCTCTCGAATCTTGGGGATGAGAATAATACTATACGTGGGTATTACGACAAGAAGTGTCTTGGTTATAAAAGCTGCGATATAACCTCGCCAAGTTTCCCTCCAAGAATGAATCATTCCATTTCTCTGCCACACCACCACTTGATGGCGCATTCAGGGCAGCGATACCGCCGCCTGCATAATCCCCGGTAATCATGTGTCACGACGGGTATCGGATTTGACGGTTGCTGAGCCCCAAGATGCTACGATAGCGGGCTTTTGGCCGAGCAGCTCCGATATCCAGGGTATGAGCGTGTCCTTTGAGGCCTTGACATGGTATATGCAGACTACTCGGCGGCGGCAAGGGCGAGGGTACAAAGCAACGGATGGCAGAGAATACGCAGAGAGTCAAGGTAAATTCGTTGCTGTGCAAGGGCAATCATGGAGCTGACTACAACAAAAAATTGTCCAAAATATATAGTCATTGGGCGCAAAAACCCGAGCCGGCCAATATACCCAGACAGAAAATTGTCCACCGCGTAGCACGCCGATCCTTATATCCCGATTCCCGACCGCGTGGAAGAATATGACTGCTCTCCCGCCGCTCAGTCACTTTCATTCCATGCATCCATCGGCAATCCGCCCCTACCAAACACCGGCTCGGCAAAGCAAGGCATCGTCGGCCGACAAACTGTTGCGCTCGGTGACAAGGTGCGCCTGCAAGGGAGAGAAAATTGACAAAATATGTACGTCGTCGCTTTGGACCCAGCGCAGCATTTGTTACTGCAGGCAAGGGGTGGTTTTCTGCTCGAACTTGTGAAAGGACCTGCATCTTTTGGCTCCCCGATCGCGCTTCCTCCACGGGCATGGCTGTAACCCCAGACAGCTTGCATGAACAAAGGCCCTTGGTCCAGAGTGGGCATTCTTTGACAAGAGGGAATACAAGGTCCAATTTTTGCCCAGAAACCCCCAAGTCAACGCCGTGGAGGGAGACGTGTTCGAGCAAGGAAGGGTCTTTGTAATATCTTTCTTTCTACTCTATATTCCGTGGTCCCACCAGGCCCGGGGGCCGGTTCCTCCGTTTGCGTAGTACTGCAATTCCATGGACACCTTGTACTCCATACAGCGCAACTACACAGCTTGCGGACAGATGTCCCATTCTTCTTCCTCTTCCCTTCGGCCGTCACCAGTCTCCGAGCTCGTCAGTAACGTAGCCATCGCCTCGTTTCTGCCACGCTCACCTGAGCATTGCCCAGGAGCCGAGGGGGCACGGCGAGATCACAGCTCGGCGTGATAGTGGCTATTTCGCAGCTCGCGGAAGGCACCTATCATCCGTGTCGAAGTGGTCGTTGTCGCATGATGCATCACAGCCCCGATGTCATCGGTGCCCATTTTTGCACTACACATGAGAATATACGGGCTAAATTCGCGCTCGGCAAGCATGGCCGCCCGTGATCATTTATGCCTGCCAAATCGTGGCAATGCATGTCTCAAGCGCAAGCCTAATTACCGGCGCACCATCTCCCCTTGCTTGAGAGTCTATTGCCACGTCCAAGATGAGTCGTCTGGTAGTTCCTGCTAGATGGTATAAAAAAAAGGAAACAAGAGAGGGCTACCATCCGGTAGATTTTCGTGCGTGAAATAGCCCCCGCATTCACAGGTCCAGAGATCCAAAGCAAGGCTGCATCATACCTCTGGCCAGCTGGCTTGTTACTGGACCAAGAGACGACCGCGTCGGCTCACAGGGATGCTCCATAGAGCTGGCGATAAGGTAGCAGATGGACAAGAAGGGGAAACAGGGATTCTCGTGCCCTTGTCATGGTGGAGTGGCTGGTGGCGCTCTGGCCTTGCCATCTTTGGCCTCTTGCGTTCCCACGATCTTTGCAATGGACCAAACTTGTTGGACAGAAATGGCGTCCTGCAGGCCGATAAAGCCAAAGTCTGGTGATAATATTCCCTTCACAAGCTTCCCTTTTTCATCCAGGCCGGGATCCAATGGCAGGGCCCAATACAGAAATGGTGCGCGCACACATAAACTGAGTCTCAGCCATGCGCCGACGAAGAAGAGACAAAAGAAAAAAAAAAGTGACAGCATCAAGTCTCTCTCTTTCTCTCAGAAAAGACAGACCCCGGGGTCTCATCTGCCTCCAGCTATGCCATGTCCTGGGTGTTGACAGCCAACGAACTTGGCCCCCCACAGAGAATCAGGTAACGAGAGTTGTATAACTGTCGCGTCGCTAAGATTTCGTCAAGTCAATCGTCGACGTGCCCGTATTTTCTTTTCCTCCTTGGTCCATATGCCGCTTTGATGAGGATCCCTTGATATATGCCAGTCACTGCATGTATGTAAACCACTTGTGCCGTGTGAGCCTCGCTTCTCTCGACAACGTTACATGTCGCAATCATGGCTCAGACACAGGTGCGAATCACAGACTCCAACAAGTCGCCATTGATACAAATCCTATCATGGTTCTTTATGGTGGTGGTGATTCTGTCGGCAATTGCGCGGTGTGGCACAAAGCTGCATATGGTCAAGACGCTGAAATTGGACGATTGGCTAGCCGTGGCGGCAACGGTCAGTATTGATATATATACTGTGCCCGCTTGGATCCTTTTCGGACGACGAGTAACTGATTTGTATCTTGTATTTAGATTACCGCCGTTGCACAGTTCATATCTTCCGTTGCACAAGCGGGAAATGGTCTAGGACAGCATGGAGACGCTCTCAGCGAGCAGCAAATAGAATCAATCCTCAAGGTGAGCAGGAACAACAAGTGTACTATTTTCAAGAAAAGCATAACTCACTTCATCGATAATACAGGGCGAATATGCCACCGATCTTCTGTACATTGCGAGTCTCGGCCTCGCAAAGGTGTCGACGGCCGCCACGGTCGTTAATATCGCGCCGCGAACACACCGAAACATGATTTTCGGAATCGGCACAGCTATCATCGCATGGGCAGTAACTGGATTGATTGTCGTTCTTTTTCAATGCCAGCTACCGGCGCCATGGGATGTTCTTAGTCAATCGTGTATTGCTCGGGTATGTCGTGCCTAGGCCAACGGATGGCCCTGGTTCGGTTGCTAACATTTTGATATAGCCCGCATTCTGGAAATACTTTTGCGTCGTGAATGTCATTACTGATGTCGTTTTAATTGGCATCATTGTCCATAATGTCCGAGGCATTCAAACGTCGTGGAGCAAAAAGGTTCTCGTTGATGGTGTCTTCGGCAGCCGCATACTGTAACTCACCCCAGCTCCCCCGTTATCTCAATGTTGCGGCACTTTTGTCGAATCCATATCTTCTAGACTAATGCAAGCTGCAGCGTCACTCCGGCCCTTGTCTTTCAAATCATATACTCGGGCAAGTCTCTCGCCACGACCGATCCAAGCTTTGACATGTGGGAGTGGTCCGTCATCATGGCCGTGGTGCAGTGCCTCAACATTCTGACAATATGCATTCCCAACCTGAAGCCGTTCCTCGACAGTTTGCAGTCGGGCCAGATCCGCGTCGACGACCTTCGCCGCCAAGGCAAGTCCAGCAGCAATGGCTACGGCAGTCACCAAGGGAGCGGCAACAAGTCGGGACAGAGCCGCCGTTCAAACGGCGGCCAGGACACGGTAACATCGCAAAAGAGCAAACTCTTTGAGCTGGTGGAGATTCCGAAACAACGCAAGGCAAAGGACGCGCCCAAGAGAGCGCTCAAATCTCAGGACGGCAGCGCGGCATGGGATGGCCAGAGCCACACTAGCCAAACTATTCTCATTCAACAAACAAAGACATGGCACGTAGATGTAGAGACGCCGCGATGTAGCTCATAGATGGAGTTGCAAAGGTAGCTGTGGGAGTCATATCGAAAATGTGTCGTGTTAGTTTCGTTAGACAGCGCTCCTGTTGTAGTGTAAATTATTATGTATATCCGGCGACGGGTAATACAGAAGTCGGCAATGTATTAGTTCGACATAACAGAGCATAGCTGGTTCGTAGGATATAATTTTGATTTGTGGTACGGAGTAGTGGCTACCAATCTCAAACCACAATTTGTTCCTGTTATGGCCATCAAGACATTTGCATTGTGACAAGGGTCGACGTCTTGATACAGAAAGTCAACGATGCCACGAGGAATACCTGTTGTCTGACTCTGACCCAGATAAAGCCACGATTTGGGTTGGCCTATCCCTTTGAGTGTGTTAAGGTCCAAGTGAGGTATTGGGTCCACTTTTCTGCGATACCTAACAGGTACTTCTTCGGTAATCATATCTGCCACGATAGGAAGATGTAGCTCTTTGTAAACTTAAATATTACTGGTACTTATACTATCACATTACTTCTTAGTGAGACTTTGTACCGTTTAACACGGTTTTCTCATTGGCTAGAACCCCTACCCGGTACGAAAAATGGACCTTAACACATTCAAAGGGATCTCCACTGCCGGTACTTCTGTCTCATTGATTTTGGACGCGGAGAGCTGCAAAGGAGAGTTCTTGGAAACGATCAACGGGACATGCGTTATTTTGCTGTGTGTGAACAACTTCAACAGCAACACATCGCCAAGGTTGTCTTGTAGCGAACCAACAACGACACAAACTTGGTAGGCTCCTGCCAAGGTCGCGTCATCCAAACGAGGACAGGTTCCGTGGGTATGATACTTCTCGGCCAGGTTCAATCTGGGCAAAAGGAAATACAGCCCATATGAGGACATGGCCATCCCCCGTCCCAAGAACGCCACACGTCTTCTCTTGGGCACCACTCACATTTGCGGAAGTACTAGCTAGTAGTTAGTAGTTAGTTAGTTCAGCCACAGCGTTTTTGGACCTGGACGATTTGCGACAGCCGTGACAAGGGAGGAGGATCATAAAAGGCGGATGGATTCCATTTGCTGGGATTCAAGATGCGACCCCCCTTTGGCCGAAGCCACCACTTTTGACACCCATGCCGGCCCATGTCCAAGTTGGTTCGTCGCGGGGCTAAATTCTTGGCTGCATCTCTGGATATTCTTCCGAGCGTGTATGACTTTTCGTCTCGTCTCGTCCGGGTCCATGTGCCCTTCCCGACTTCTCGGAGGCCTTGTTTCCACTAACCCGAATTCGTATATCCCGATTGCTTTAGTTTATCGTTTTTTCGTTCTGGGTGGGGGAGAAAAGCAATTCGAAAATGGCCAAAGCAGCAGCCCGCTTAAGTCCCCTTGCAGACAAGCTGTAGAATCCATCATCTTTTTTTGCATCCAGAATCGAGTATTGGCTCTAGATGAACGGCACGGCGCTCCACTCGGCAACGTGAGGAAGGAGGCACTTGAGCACATGCAAGTTGGAACATGTCTAGCCTGGTACATTGATTGTCCACGTACTTTGTACTTTGTACTTTTGTACTTCGTACTGGCAGTGACCACCTTTTATGTTGCACTGAACCTTGCCGTCAAACCTTTCTACACCCTCATTCATCCAGTCAATATTCTTTTTTTTCACTCTATATTTTGCCCTTCCTTCTAGTCGTTTTATTTCATCTCTGTCTAATTTCCCCCCACTGCAAGCACCACATGTGTTGAGTTATACTTCCTTTCCTCTCCAGGACGACAACTTCAATAGCTGGTAACGATGTCGACGGAACCAGCTCACGAACTCGGCAACATGGCCTCAGCCAAGGCCATTCCTTCGTCGCCAGTTGTAGATGAAGTTTCCAGCAATGACTATACCGATGACCAGCAATTGGCGCGGCTGGGTAAGAAGCCTGTCCTCAGGGTATGCACTATGCACATCTTTCCAAGGACGACTCTCTTGCAATGGCTAACATGATGTGATCCAACCATTATCAGCGCAACTTTGGCTTCATGTCCATCCTGGGCTTCAGCTGCACCATCCTCATCACTTGGGAAGCGACGCTCGTCCTCTCCACGCCGGGCTTGGCTAACGGCGGTCCGGCAGGCGTCATCTACGGCTACATCATCGTCTGGCTTGGCAACATCTCCGTCTTCACGACGCTCTCGGAGCTGGTCTCCATGGCGCCCACGTCCGGCGGCCAGTACCACTGGGCGGCCATGCTGGCGCCGCGCTCGTGCGCCAAGTTCCTTAGCTACTTGACAGGGTGGCTCACTGTCGGCGGATGGCAGGGCTCTGTGGCTTCGAGCGGCTTCCTGACAGGCAACATGCTCCGGGGTATGATCACCATGACGGCCACATACTACGACTACACACCGCAGCCGTGGCACGGCACCCTGCTCTACTGGGCCGTCATCCTGTTCGCCGTCTTCATCAACGCCGTCGTGTCCTCGGCGCTGCCCAAGTTCGAGGGCCTGATTCTGGTCCTGCACGTCCTGGGCTTCTTCGCTATTCTCATCCCGCTCGTCATCCTGTCGCCCCATGGAGATACCGACGCCATCTTCACCGGCTTCCTGAACTCGGGCAACTGGCCTACGCAGGGCTTATCCTTCATGGTCGGCATGATTGGCAACGTCTTTGCCTTTGTTGGCACCGACGCCGCCTTCCACATGGCTGAGGAAACGCACAACCCATCTGTTGTAGTGCCCAAGTCCATCCTCATCAGTATGCTAATCAACGGCACAACCGGCTTTGCCATGACTGTTGCTGTGCTGTTTTGCCTGGGTGACGACATTGACTCTCTTCTCAACTCCGTCACCGGCTTCCCACACATGTAAATCTTCTTGAACTCGACCGGCAGCATCTCCGGAGCCACCACCATGGCAGCTATCATCACTGCTCTTGGTATCTGCGCAACTGTGGGCATGCTGGCTTCCACCTCTCGCGTCTTTTGGTCATTTGCTCGTGATCGTGGTCTTCCATTCTGGCACACATTATCCAAGGTATATTAGAACCCTCTCATCCATGTTTCCTGTCTCCTGTCTCTGTCGTGTCTCTTTAGTTCTAACCACCCTCAGGTTGACTCCCGCACCACGGTTCCTCTGTATGCCATCGCCGTCACCACCATCATCTCCTGCTTGCTCGCTCTCATCCAGCTTGGCTCTGTCACTACCTTCAACAGCATCGTTTCCATCTCCGTCTCCGGCCTCTACTCATCCTACCTTATCGTCGCCGTGCTCCTCCTCTACCGCCGCTGTACTTCTGGCTTTAAGATGCCCGACGCGTCCGAACTGCCTGCCCTCGCCAACACCTCTGGTTCTGAGCTTGTCTGGGGACCTTGGCATCTTCCTGGTGCTCTGGGTATTGCTAATAACGCTTTCGCCTGCCTGTATCTCATTATTATTTGGTTCTTCAGCTTCTGGCCGCCTGTTCTGCCTGTTACCCCTGATAACATGAACTATGCGCCGCTCATGACTGGCGCAATGGTGTTGTTCAGCATCGTGTATTACTTTGCCTGGGCGAACAAAGAGTACGAAGGGCCTATTATTGAGATTGACATTTGAGACCCTTATATAAGAGAATGTGTGAATCATTCTTTTTTATATTATACTTGGATATCTGGAGAGAGCCCGTATGTACAATAAAACAGATGATATTTAGCGTATACAATGCCACATGGTCAATGTTTGGTTATGGACTATCTATCGGTCACGTCCTCCCGCTTTTGTGCGCGTGCGCGTGAGTTAACGCCACAGCCAGTGACATAGCCCACCTTGAGCACTTACATGCCGGTATAATATATAGCACGTTGTATTAGTGCCTAGCATAATTAATATTCAAAACGATGACCGATAACTTATATAAAGAAGTAAATGTCCTGATACCCAGCGTCCTACACACCAAGTCTCAATACACATTTCACGGCATGCTTCAACTTTATTTGCTGACTGGGCCAGTAGCTTAGACTTTGAAGACATGACGCATCACTGTCTCCAGGATGGTGCATTTCTCCTCCTTGAGAATCCAGGAAAATGGACACGCTTGTAAGAGCAGCGTGATTGTGGATTTGGCAGTTACTTGCGGAGAAATCTTGGCAAGTCTGCATGGGTTGTAAAGACTTGTGTGTATGAAGACGTCAAAGATGAAGAGGAACCAATGCTTCCTGGGCTTGGTCTGACTAGCTGACGCCGGTATATTTACTACCTGGTCAACGTCGTTGTGACGCCGATTTGTCAAGAAGAAACAAACGCAGCAATCGCAATATGCACAGAGCTAATAGAATTAGAAAGTTACCCAAAAAAAAAAAAAAAAGGTTAATCGGAGAAGCGTGCTGGGGGCTTGAAACGTGTACACGCTATCTATTCAGATGAACTACCGCGCCTACGCACTCGGTGAATCTTGGCAAGTGAAAACTAAAACGGTCTGTGATTTCGCTAGAAAAACGTGGTTAAATAGTTCTTCCTAGATAGGATGCAACTGCATTCATCTCGTCTCGGCATTTCGCGGCACCAGCAGACCCAGTCGGAAGAAAATGGGCAGTCGAATCCGGGCCGATATCCGGATACCGGGGCACGGGCCACCGCCGAAACACGGAGGCACAACGCCGGAATGCGGGCCAAGACCCCGTCACAACCATCTAACAAGGATGAATTTAACCCTGGCTCTAGAGACTACGTATCTCATATCCTCCAGTCGTTGGCCCGATGCGTGGCTTGCATGCAAAAGGCATCGACCTCAAGGTGACCATGGCAAAGGGTCGTGACTCAAATTTTTGATGTAGGTTTCAGTTGAATAAGGGCTGGCGATTGGCTACTCGGAAAGTGTTGGCTGCCGGTCGTCGGTTCCGGGACCCTGCCGAGCGAGAAATTGACGAGGGTGGATGGAGCAGGGGCAGCAAAAGGCAAGGTTTCCGTCGAAGCCGTCCCGTGAAACCATGTCCCGTGCTGCGAATGCATCATGTTCTCGACGCAGAAAAGTGTCTCCAAGTAATCATCTTTTGGACACCTTGGTCCTCAGACGAAATACGCAATTCGACATGGTCAGCTGGCAATTGTAGGGGTGGGCGACGGGCACACCACAAGCTGGGATCTTTTTGCGCAGCCTCTCGAGAGGGAGTAGGTTCGAAGGAGGGCCACGGGAATAGTGGTGACGGCAGCGGCGGCATACCAAGTACTGTTGCTGGCATCGTTGGAGCTATAGCAAGCAGTCTTCGCTTTTATATTGTTTAGGAGCAAGAGAGAAGAAGAAAATGAAGGCGAGGGGCTTGTACAAGGTCAGTCCGCCAGACAAGCGTACGAAGTGGATGCAAGTACGGATGAGAAACAAAACCAGGTTCGCGGAGAGTCTTTTGCCAGGTCACCAACCCTTTCTTCTGTTCACTTTGCAGAGAGCTTCAGAACTCGATGATGGAAATTGCAGCTGTGGCACGGTAACTGTACTTAATCGGAGATTAATACTGACTCGGGCGTAAAGCTGCGTGTCATCCAGCTCGTCAAGGCAAATTGACAATGTAATCAGATGTAGTGTCATTGATGATTTGATAAGTGTATACAAATGGAATTCTGATACTGCCAAGTACTGCCGCATACCTATATAATACGATTCACTCTCGTTGGTTGTAAGCCAGCCGTCGTTGTGCAATCAGCCCGATTGAGTTGCAAATTATCACTTCCCCGTTTCACTCCTTCCGCTAAGACCCTCCCCCGTCAAGAATAATGCCTTTTTGAAAAGGGAAAAAAAAAAAAAAAAAAAAAAAGGAAAAGGAGAGAAAGAAAAGAAAGGAAGAAAAGTAAAGCAAGTTAAGAACATGAAAAATTCCATCCACAGCTCCAAGAGAACGTGCGGCATTCAAGCAGATGGTCCCGTCATTCTCGCTTCATCCACATCCAACAGCTTAGTCTTCTTCTATTCTCACAGTAAATGCGGAGCTTTGACTTCTAATTGAGGCAGTGTCCCCGTCACTCTTGGTACCCCAAACTACTGCCCGCTCCGACGACGTCTCTCGTATCATTGACGGAACTCTGATATAAGCCTCACGATTTCTTCTCGATATGGCAGTGTTAGAGGGTGGTAAGGGCCAAATCTGCTCCATTTCTGAGCGCTCGTCTTCGGGACTGGCTTTGGCGCTACTGCTGCCCTCTCTCCGTTGTTGAGTCGAAGAGGCGGCTTGGGTGGCATGTGACAGCGCCTCGGGGCTATAGAACCTTGCAGCCACACCCAGGGTCTGGAGAGTAGGTTTCGGTGCTCGGTGGGCGTTGAGCGAGTGTTGCTGATGGATCGTCTTGGTCACTGATTTGTCTTCGTTTCGGCAAGGTGTCGTTGGAGGGTTAAGCCCAAGAGTATCCGATGACCTTCTTGGGCGCAGCTTGGTTATTGCTGGGGACGCGCCATTGTTACTTGTACGGTGCGGATTTTGGCCACCCACGGACTTGTCGGACACAGCACTATCAGGCCGCGGTTTCTCGAGATGACCGACGTGGTGTGAAAGTTGGCTATTGGGGTCTGGCTCTTCATCTATGATAATAATCATCCAGACCCCAACGCGGCCGTTCGACCCTGTGAGTGGTGTACAGTGAAGCCATCGCGATCTCCCAATATCCTCGTTTGCGTTATCATCATGATCGTCGATGCGCAAATGTGCTTCCAATGGGTGATCACCTTGGTTTCTCTTTCTCAAGGGACGGTTGGCATGCCTCCTGTGGTTAACAGTAAGCCACCTAACTTTGGCTGTCACTCCTTGGCCATTGGCCAAAGCTCGAACAAGCTGATCTCGCATGCGAGTCGACCCCCCAATCCGGTCAAGTAGCGGTGACTGAAGAATGCCCGGCACGCGCATAGATGGGCTTGTGAAGAGAATGCGCAGTGATGGGTAAGGCCTGGCAAGCAGGTAATGCTCATAGATACCTGTAAGACGGCCATTATGTCTCGCTGCAAGAGTCGCCGCTGTGGTTAGTGAACTAAAGGGTCGCACTGAATCACCCAAGGGAGGCGTCGTGTTTTGGGCCTCTGAGCTTGTTCCCAAAATAACTCGATTTTTAGAGCTGTTGCGGGCATGTTGTGTACTATCTCGGGCGCCGTCGACGTTGGGCTTTGTCAGAGAAATCTTCTCATCGTAGTGTAGCCCTGTCGCAAATTGGAGAGGCAGGCGATGCATTTCACCGCCGCGTTCTCTGACTATTTCGAGCTCCCTTGTCCCCAATATTTCGGCTAGTTGCGTAAATTCGTCCCTGTTGTTGCTTGGAACTTTTGCTCCTTCTTCTCGCTTCGCATCTTCGTCGGCAACTCGCTTAAGAGATGAAAGATCGTAGCAACCCATAGCGAGGCCTGATACATCAACTTGAGCGCCAATGAAATACCGAATCACTCCGCGGCTGTCGTACAAAGGAGCAACCTGTACATCAACCCAGTTAGTCTACTCACTTGGATTCAATGACATCCATTTCCCTTACCATAATAAGGTTCATAAACGGAGAGCCGTCGCGCCTATAGTTTAAGAAGGTCTCATAGTGTTCAATGCCATTCTCCATCTTCTCCCTGATACGCGTTACGCTGAACGGATTTGTGTACGGTCCTTGAAGAAAACGACAGTTTCTTCCAACGACGTAGTCTACGCCGTATTGTGTGGTCCGATTAAAGTCTTCCGACATGAAAACAATGGGGTTGTCGTGTCTTGACGGATCAGTAAGACAAAATACTTCTGCTAGACCTTCCGAGGTGTGACTGGGAATGCCCATGATCCTGTGCCTAATAGATACGGAAACGGTTTCAATCCATACATGTGTGATATACATGGGCAGATCCTCTCGAGCTAGGATGTCAAAGGCCGCATTTGCTTTGGTCTTTAATTCTTGATTCGACGTAGGGTGCGCTTGGAAGTACTCATGAGTGAATTCGAAATCGGTCAATGGCCCAAGCTTTCTCAATACAGCATTGCTATATTCGATTGCCCTTAGTGCCTTGAGAGCATCCAAGAAATATGTCAGTAGTGGAACTGATGCCGGTCGATATTTGTACAGAAACTGGGAAAAGCGATGCAGTTCAGCCGAGTCGTCAAAGATAGCCTCTAGATGACGGCTCGAGAAGAGTAATTCTGACCGTTTCTCCAACTTGTATTTGCCAGTGGTGCTGCCATTCTGTTCGACTGGCATCACCAGGTCAAAACTGCCTGGGTCCAGTTCTTCTTCGGCAATCGGTTCCAGTCCGTCGGGATCGCCACCAGCTACTTGCAACGGTGGAAGCTCCGTCTCTCCATTGCGAAACTTGATAGGTGACCCGGTTGTTGGGGGCACAGGCAGGGGTTTTGCGGACAGATGGGGTTCCGGTTCTTCCAAGCTCAGGTCACTGTGGCTATCAGCCATATGCAGGGGGTTGCGCCAGAGAGCACTCGAGAATATGTACATACCTTGAAGAGGCTGGAGATAAGGGCGGCACTGCGTCCGATGTGGTTGTCATACTGGAAGGTTGGTGATTAACTGAAACACACAAGCTGGTTTGTTCACGTTGGATCACATAAGTCTCTGACTTGTAACTACACGCTTAGGGCAGCCTTCGTAAACTTCGCCTGAAACAGCAGAACGTGCTCGATATCGTCAAGGAAAGTAAATGATACACCCATTGGCTTTCAAAGCCTTTGAAATGGATTTCTCATCGACGCCGGCTATTTATCAAACTCTACGCTCTCATGTATTCGCTCAGACGTGCGATCCGAACGATCTTGAGGCACAGCGACGGAACTTGCAATCGGAATATTATGTAGTGTGTCTTGAGGAGCTTGGGCGATCGGAACTCCCCCGATGTCGTTGTGACCCCTGTGCTGCCACATGGCTTTCTTTTGGCCCAAGCTGTTGGTGAGCGGTAATGCAAGATTTGCTTTTTCCCCCTTCAAGTTACACGTTGTGTCTGACTGGTCTTTCAGGTACCAAAAAGAAAAACAGTGACCTGTCATCGCCTGTACTAACCAGTCGTAAGCGTTGCCCTATCGCTATTTGCTCTTTTCTCATCGGCCCATCCATTAGCCGCGGCCGCGGCCTGGTCACCCGGTATTTGCTCCGCTTTGTCGTTATGTCTGCCTAGGCCGTTAATTTGGTGTTTAATTTACCGAGTCCCTTTGTTTTTAAGCTGAGCAGGGATTCGGGGGCAAGGATCCGGATGTCTCATTTCTGAACGTCATAAAGGCACGAAAAGGGTAGCTCCGGTTGTAGCAGTGACAGCTCAGCCCTACAGTCCGGAGTATTGAGCATGCCAGTGCATTAGTATTGGTCGAGGTGATTGAAATTTTGAGTACTCGAGTTAGTACTACAACAGCTGGTGTCAAAGAGAGTCGCAGCGTCAGGGCTCGCGCCAATACCAGGGGTGGTGCTCCATCCTCGGTGGACAATGGGCCTGTGTCTGTCATAAGCCACAACTGTTCGCGCCGAACCAACAATGAGAAATGTGATCAAGTTATAGAGTGCCAATCACAAAAGTTCCATCAAAGACAAGCGCAGCAATCGAACGATATGGGCCGTTCTAGGTCATGTTCTTTTCGCCACCGGAACCACTTTCCATGTGTCACAAGGGGCTAGAATCGATAAGTAAAGCATCGCGATCAGACAAAGGCGTGTATGCAAAGGAAGTCTTGGAATATTCCTGTAGTGTAACTCGTTATTTAATAGCTTTGGCGGCCCGATGTGGTGATGCGAGGATGCGTGTCAGAATCCATAATCGCGCCACGGCGCACTCGGTGTACAATTTGCTGATCAGTGGCGCTACAGAATCTTTTGAGCCAGCTCAAACAGGTCGAAGAATGCTTCACGCTCGATATCATATTTCACCAGCCCTAATCCAAGCACAAGCGTTCTCCTATCATCGGGATATTTGAGCGATAAGTGACTGGCAATCTGAGCGGCATAAAGCTGGCCAAGGGTCTCTCGATCCTCGCCGCCCCCGCCCAACAGCGTCGTTGGCGTAAGATGAGTTGACGGTAGGAGCCCATGACCTGCGCTGGGTAATGTCATTTCTACCGCACCAGCCGATGAGCCTACTAGTGGGACTCGAACCTGTGAGGCATTAGACTTTAATTATTGGTCAGCATTGAGCAATAAACGCACCCATTGTGCTAACCGACCCTCCTGGCTTATCGTCACCATGAGTTTATCGCTGAAGCTTAAAGAGGTGACTTCGGTTTTGACACCGTTGACAGTGCCTGATGCTTGTCGACTAGGCACAGGAAATGCATCTCCCCTTGCTTCCACGAGCCCTGCCATGTCTTGATATGTTTGCTGATGGAGGCGTTGACTGAAGACAAGAGTGTTGGAGGGTTTCCAGGTAGTGCCGAAATGACATGGATGTGGCAGCCCCGCGCTAGTCTCGAAACGGATCGAGATTTTGGCGGTGAGTCGTGACACAATTGTCTCGGGGCCAAAATTTCCAAAAGCATACTTGCTTGGTCAAGTGCCACTTTTTGGCAGTTGTGAAGCAGCAGTGCGATCGAGCAAAATTCTACATCATGGCCCGCCCATGATACAATTAGAGCACAATGCCCAAGTTTGTACCCCGTCAGAGGAAGCACAAGGTGCTTGCCCGACAAAAGGCCAAAGAAACTGCCCAGCATGAAGTGCGCGACACAAACCAGGAGGTTCTTCCAGCAACACAGGCTGAGCGGCAAGAAAAGAAGGCTCGGATGAAAGAGGAATTGCGACAAGATGGAGTTAAAGTTAGTGGCAAAAAGGCGAAGCGACTCGAGAAATACATCGAAAATAAATTGCGAAAAGACGAAAACCGAGAACTTCTCGCCAAACTGGCCGCACGCCGCATCGACACATCGTTGTTTTCTAGCAGTCGCTCTCTGGGACAAGGGAAAGAAACAAAGAAGCAAGCTTTGTCGCGAGCCTTGAGGGAGTCAAGAGCTGGCCTAGATGGTGACGACGAGATTCTGTTGGAGAAGAGACAAGAGCCAATTGAACTCGAGGATGACGAAAGCGACGTTGACGAGAGCAATGTGGCAAGGTCTGCCAAGTTAGCAATTGAGCCCACAATAAAAAAGTCGATTACACCTTCAGAAGTTCCCAGACAACTCGTACGGATCCCTGACACAGAAGTCATTGGATCCGGCTTGAAGCGACCGTTGGAACAAGACGATGAAGGGAAGCCAGTCATCAAGAAGAAACAGAAACGGGGAGGAGTTAGAACAAAAGCATCTACGGGAACTATCGAGGTCATACAACCGAATGAGCTGGAATATGAGGAATGGGGTGGCTTTGACAGCGATGATGAGACCTCGGAAAAGAATGTAACCCAACCGGGTGAGGACAGTAAATCCGAAGTCGATGACGATACAGGCTCTGAGGAAGAGACCAGTGACGATAGTGAGGGGCACGAAGAGTCTGAGGGAAGCGAAAAAGACGATGACGCTGAACAGCCTGCGCAACGATCTTCTGCCTTCAAAGCTTGGGCTCTTCAACAGCGAAATGAGGCCTTGGGTTATCAACCAACTGATGTCACTATCGGCCCGTCAGAGGTACCAAAACCCGAAAATTTTGTTCCCAGAGCACCAGAACAGGACCCTCTTCCCATGGAGCTCCAGCCTACTGCGAATGATTCAAGAAAAGCTTTTAGCGTAACTGTGACAAGATCACCAGAAATACAAGAAGCTCGCATGAAGCTGCCAGTGGTATCGGAAGAACAGCGATTAATGGAGGCTATTCACAATAATGACATTGTCGTTATTTGCGGAGCGACTGGTTCAGGAAAAACTACACAAGTCCCTCAGTTTCTTTACGAAGCAGGCTATGGTTCTCCTGATTCACCAACCCCAGGAATGGTGGCTGTCACACAACCAAGACGAGTTGCTGCGGTATCTATGTCTCGAAGAGTGGCAGAGGAGCTGGGTGACCACTTCTGGATCTGTGGCATATCAGATTCGATTTGAGGGCACAGTGTCTGATAAAACCGCCATTAAGTTCTTAACTGATGGCGTCCTGCTCAGAGAAATTGCTCAAGACATCACCTTGCGGAAATACTCTGCCATTATTATTGACGAAGCTCATGAAAGAAGCGTCAATACTGACATCTTGATTGGTATGCTGAGTCGTGTAATCAAGCTACGCACTGAGCTGTCAGAGGAGGACCCCACAGTCAAGCCTCTGAAGCTCATTATCATGTCTGCCACTCTCAGAATAGAGGACCTGACAATGAACTCAATGCTGTTTCCTACGCCACCGCCTGTCCTTGAGGTTGAAGGGCGACAACACCCAGTTACCATTCACTTTGCACGGAAGACGCACCATGACTATGTCGAGGAGGCATTCAGAAAAATTACGCGGGGTCATCGAAAGCTCCCTCCCGGCGGGTTCCTAGTATTTCTTACAGGGGCGTAATGAAATCTTGCAATTGAGTAAGAGGTTGAAAGCGGCCTTTGGAGGCATGACTTCAGCAGAGGGACCTAAAGTGAAGATCTCAGCAAGCGAGGCCCCTATGGAGGTTGAAGATATCGAGTTCGGTGATACTGATGATTATGGGGATGAAATGGGAGGCTTGCCATCGGACGATGAGGAGGACGAGGAGGAGTTCCAGATCGAAGAGGACCAAGAAGCAGCACCACTCAAAATGCAGATTTTGCCGCTGTACTCGTTATTACCAACGCGAGAACAGCTCCGGGTGTTCGAGTCCTGCGCCGGACGGCACGCGTCAGGTTATCCTAGCCACCAACGTTGCAGAAACCAGTTTGACCATCCCGGGAACGAGATTCGTCTTCGACTGTGGCCGGTCCAAGGAGCGACAATATGATCGCCAAAGTGGAGTGCAGAGCTACGAAATCGGCTGGATCAGTAAAGCTAGTGCAAATCAACGGTCTGGCCGTGCTGGTCGAACAGGGCCTGGCCATTGCTACCGGCTATACTCCTCGGCTGTATATGAGCGAGACTTTCAGCAGTTTGCAGATCCCGAGCTTCTTCGTATGCCAATCGAGGGCATTGTGCTACAGCTCAAGTCCATGAATCTTCAAAATGTCGTCAACTTTCCTTTCCCAACTCCTCCAGAAAGACAGAGTCTCGCCAAGGCCGAGAAGCTCCTTACATACTTGTCCGCCCTTTCACCGTCAGGCGACATCACACAAATCGGCAAGACAATGTCTGTCTTCCCACTTGCACCGCGATTTGCAAAGATCCTTCCTAGTCGGCCATTTACACGACTGCCTTCCTTACACGATTGCGTTGGTTGCTGGTCTCTCTGCTGCTGAAGTTTTCCTCCCGGAGGCTCAGGCAATCCCTGCACTGACGGCCAAGAATGACGTCGAGATCCGCACAACTGCCGACATCATTGCTGAAGACCGGCAGGCAAATGTGCGTCGGGTGTTCAACGAGGTGCACAAAAACTTTTGCTACCTGGATGATAAATCAGACGCAATCAAGCTGTTGCAGGTAGTTGGCGAGTTTGCGCATGAGCCTACTGAAGAATGGTGCGAGAAGCATTTTGTTCGGTTCAAGGTTCTCAAGGAGATCCAGCAGCTGAGAAGACAAATCACGGAGCTTCTGCGGAACAACATACCCTCATTCGCAAATCTCAAGTTCCAAGATAAACTGGACCCGCCGACTTCGAAACAAGTCAGTGCCCTGAAGCAGATGGCGGCCGCGGGCTTCGTTGACCAAGTTGCAATCCGAGCCGACCTGGCCCCTGCACCCCCTGAACAATATCGAAAACCCAAACGAGCAATCGATGTGCCTTATATCCCTCTTGTGCCCCTTCACGCCGTTCAGGGGCCCGAACACGATAGCTTGGTATATATCCATCCTACGTCACCCCTTGCACATTGTAGCACCCAAGAGTGTCCCGAATACATTGTCTACTCCTACCTGCAACGAACTACACAATCCGGCCTGGATGCGTCGAAGAAGCCCAAGACGCGTATGCACGCCCTCACAGACGTTACGGGTGGGCAATTATCAGGACTAGCCAAGGGAACACCGTTGCTTAGCTATGGCAAGCCCATCAAGGAGGTGAAGCCGCCGGCTGCGTCGGGAGAGGGATCTATGACTAGAGAGTGCTGGGTCATCCCCTATCTGAGAGCGGAGAATACAGGAGGACAGGGTTGGCCGTTGCCTGCGAAGAAGGTGAAGCAGAAGAAGGTCCCTGGGAAGGGATGGATTGTAGAGTAGCAGCTGGATGTCATATATGATGACAACATTCTTTGAATATATAAACCATCTCGGACCACTTTGAACATGGTGTTTGGTAGTCTTGTGGCAATTTTAGACAGTGGTTCAAGAGCACGACGGCGGAGAAAGTGTTGAAATCATCAAATGTTTTCAAGTCTATCCATCAGCAATGTAGGGTATCAATTCTAGGCATAAAATAAAAACACCTTCTCCGTCCCCCAGAGCCAACCAACACTCCGAGTAAAAACGGCTCACGTGGCCACTGGAGTATTTGCAGCACTCATCTTGCTCCTTTTCCTCTTCAACTTGCCAGGCGTGGAAGCTGATTTCGGCGTCCGCCCCGACTTCCCATCCTTCTTCGCATCGACTTTTGTGCTGATGGCCGCCGGGCCGTTCATAGCGCCGACGCCTTCCGGCCCCTTCTTCGGCAGAGGCACAACCACCTTTCTGCCCGTTGATGAAAGGTGGAATTCACCTGGTCGTCCCGTAATGGCATTTTCGTCAATGTACTCGCCCCCATGTCGCATGTGTGCCATGAACGCCTCCTCTGCTGCCCTCTCCATCGGCACCTCGTCGTTCCTTTGCGTCGTGGCAGCAGGCTTGGCCGCGGTGTCTGGTAGCGGTGTGTCCTCCTTCGAGTCTTGGCCTTTGGCGCGGCCGGCGGCAGGTTGATTCGCGGGAAGCTGGTATACGTGACCCAATGCCGGGCGCCATTTACGCAGGCTCTCCGCTGCCGGGAGGGCCTTTGAAATGGCCGACGATATCGTCATCTGCGTCCTAGTCAGCGAGCCGATCCAAACCCCAGAAATGCCAGTGATCTTGCGCCCTCATACGATTCTTGACGCCAGGATATCCGCCAGCGTAGGTGCCATGTAAATATTCTCGCCGACCACAAAGAATGACGCATGGACCGTGATCTCGTCCTCTTCCTGATAGCGCTTCCTCCGCGTCTGCTTGCGAATCACCCAGACACCGGTGCCCATGCCTGGCCCTGTCTCGGCAGGTTCCTCGCCGACGATAAACTCCAGCCCCGACATGGTCTTTAAGCGGCCCTCGAATGCCTCGCGCGTCTGGATATAGTGGTACATGGCGATGTTGTTCATGGCCTGGCTGGTAATAACGGCGTTGTTGGACGTGCGCTCAAAGAATGGCGACTCGGCGAAGTAGAAGAGGATTGTGTTGGAGTGCAGGCCGCCCATGCTGGCGAGGATTTGGGGAGACCGCCATTGGATCTCATCTAGCGGGGGGTCGTTTGGATTGACCATGGTGGGTACAAACGTGCAAAGTCGTGAGCAGCAGTTTAAATGGAGGTTTGGAGGTTGACGTTAAAGTTGCCCGGGGAAGCTTTGGATGTCAATCAAATGATCGGATCGCCCTAACACGAAGGAAGGTGGGGAAGGGGGGGTGTGCTTGCAGTGGACCCGGCTGCTTGCTGGTGGGGCTTGCAGTTTGACAAGAAGTTCCTGAAGTCGTCAATCGTTTTCAACCAGACTTCTTTCCGGTTTTCAAGTATCAATACGCCAAGCTGCAGCGAGAGAAATGGACCTCCTAAACACGATCCGCAAAACAGGCTCCCGCGGCGGCGCCAACTTCTCCTGGGACGAAGTCGCTAATTCGTCCCACCGCGAGAACTACCTAGGTCACAGCCTGAAGGCACCCGTGGGTCGATGGCAAAAAGGCAGAGATCTAAACTGGTACGCAAAGGCCGACGACACGCCTGCTAATTCAGCAGAGACAGACGAGGAGCGACTAGCAAGAGAACGCAAAGAGGAGCTGCGACGGATAAAGGAGGCGGAGGAGGATGCGATTGCGCGGACGTTGGGGTTGCCGATACCACAGAGGAACACGAGCGGTGCGAATGCGGTGGATGTTGGGCAACAGAGACAAATTGGGCCCAGGAGTGGACCACCCCCTGGGGAGAATGGTGATGGGAAGGTCAAGCGAGAGCGATCACGAAGACAGGATGAGGAGAGGGGGGAGAGACGGCGACATCGGAGTAGAAGCCGGGACAGGGATGGCGGTCGGGATGATGAGAGGCGCAGGAGAAGGCGTAGTCGAGATCGGGAGTCGAGACGACACCGAAGCCGCGACAGACGTGGGCATGATCGAGACGAGAGGCCGCCCCGGCCAGAGCGGAATCGAAGCCGAAGCGGGGAGAGGCGCTATCGCCGTGAGGATAGAGATTATCATAGCAGGGACAGAAGACGACAAGAGGGTAGGCGCAGAGATCATCACAGAGAGCGCAGCCAAAGCCCGCGGCCAGCACGACAGGATGACTAGATCATCAGAGGAAGAATGGATGACGGGTACGCTTTTCGGACAGACGCATGGTAGATGGTCTGATACTGAGTCGGACCCATTTATGATAAATTTGAACCAACAACCAAACGCCTGCAGCGCCGATTTGGGAGTAATCAGACTCCCTTCTGATCTTCATACTACGTTCTTGCGCCATCAAACTTCTATCTCGTCGCGTAACGATAGTTCCGTCGGTCTCTGGATAACCGAATGATGCAAGCTATTAGCGTTGTCGGCCATCACCTGATCGCGAAGTCGAACACACGGGTTCCTGTTCACGTGTCGCGAGATACTATTGTCCTTCGTCCCAAAATGGGGCTCAGCAGGGTACACAACCGCGTGTCCTTCATATAGCCGCCAGTTCGCTGAATCGTTAGAGTCAATCGCGTTCCGCTCCACCTTTTTGAACGTCTTGATTCTGTAATAGTAGGAGCTTCGTCCTCTGCCATCACCACATGCCGCCGTTCCTCTGCTTTCGACAGTATAAGTGGCGTTGAAAGTTCGGAGGAAGGGTCTCAGGCACGTTATGCATCCCGCCATTATAAAAAATGAATGACTCCTTGAGTAAGTACGCTGGGAACCATCCCCGCCAGCATAGGATCGGCATTTTCTCGCGGAGCCATGCATAGGACACGACAGACTATTATGGGGATAGTTCTGCAAACTATTAGTCGCTTCGCCAACGCCCATGAAAAATCTATTCATACCCGAGCCGAGCGCCAAACGCGCATATAATAAAGGCACGCTTCTTGATCCTCATTTGAACGCTGCATACGAGATGTATAGATAGGGCCCAGAGACTCAGCTCGATGACTATTCCTGTGGCCTCAACTCCTATCCAACGAGAATGCTTCAGTCGGTCAGTCTTCAAGGCAAAAGCGAAGCGTCATGGCCGAAAGTATGCCTTACTAGTGTGCTAGTAGTACCTTCCAACACTTCCCATGGACTGCCCAAAGGTCCTCTGAGCGCAATAACGAGCACGGAAATCAATATCCACAAGGACGAGGATGTGGCAATCACATAGGCTGGTTTGGCTTGAGGACCTAAACAGGTCATGCGGGCTATGAAAAACGCGGCTGATACTCTGCATAGTCCGACGGAGAGGATGTAGAGGATTTGGCTAGCATAGAGTGCCTACTAATCGTTTCAGCATCTAGTTGAGCTCTTGGCCCTTGGTTGGCACCATACAGCCTTGAGTTGTCCTAAATTAGGGTCCCCAATCTTAGCCTTCGGGAGGCCGTATCCATGTTGAACCGCGTCGCAGGTAACTGCAACATGTGCGAGAGCAGAAGCCTAGCAGGGCGGCGTTTTAGCACGATCATGGTTGGATGTGTTTGTCAAATTGAGAACCCACCAAGGCATAGGAAATGCAGTAGTCATCCCGGCCCCAGTCCTTTGACGTGAGCTTTGCCCATACCCGAACACAAAATGTCAGTGTTGACCACGGCAAAAATATGGCTATGGCAGTAATAAGCCAGGCCCCATGATTCTCAGCCATGGTTGTAGACTCCCGAGGGGCATTTGGCTCGAGTTCGACCCCGGGGAGAAGGTCACTATCTATGTAAGAGAACTTGGCACCATTATCGTACAATCATCTGCAGGGCAAAGCAGCGGCATTAACGTGCCGTCACATTGGGGCGGCAGAGATACACCGTACCATTGTTTGAGGATCGCCCAACGAACCGATTGGATGGAATTCCAGCGCGGCGCGGCTCGCTGCAACCTCCTTCTCTTCCGGGATGGAACACTTGCTCGGCTCTATGCCGACATTTTGACTCTGCAGCTGTCGAGTCTCCAGTCATGGCGAGGGACAGCTTGATGGGCAGATTCCTGATAGACAAAGGACTGGGGGTCTGTTGGACCTGAAACTATTCATATGCCTCCTTGGCATCTATTGGGAGTGTCGTACGTGACTTGTAGAATCTCGAGGCGACAAGTACTGGGCCGTCGGCTGCTCGTCTACAGGCCCATCACGTAATGTACTCTGAAGGCTCCCATGGCGTCGTTGGCACGCCAGGAATAGACAATTCTATGCAGCTTCTGAAGCTTGAATTCTATTCTCAGTCAGTCAAAAGAAGCGTCATGAAATAATAGTCTTCAACACTGTTCCATGCTTGAAGTACATGCTCGGTAGAATGCACCTATTTTGCGTACATGTGTATCAGGGCTTGATGCGGCGGCTCGTCGAAAAGGTTTAGAGCTGTTTCGTCGTGGCGCCACGCGGCATCCATGATCTGATGAGATGATGCTACCGAGCCCGCTTCACCATGCGTCGAGGCGAAGTATGCGGTAATGGAGAGCATCATGGAGATCAGGGGGCAGAGAGGGGCGCAGATGTCCGTAGAAAAGATTGGCTTGACCCGGGCAGGTGACCAGGAAGGAACAAGGGTTCCCCAGTCGCTCACCCGCACAATCTTCCGACGCAATTATTAGACGAGGTTTTAGAACCAGGTGTTGGATAGAAACCCTGCTCAATGTTGCATTTCTGGGCGGACAACGGACTAACATCGACTCTCAATCATGGCTGCTACATTGTGTCGACCAACCATGTTTTATTTCCAAATACTAGTTACGTATGGCAGGGTTACTATGGTATGCTATTCCAAGAAGAGATGCCCTCCAATGAACAATTTATGGCCAGTTTCTTCCCCGTTCGCTCAATTTGTGTTGGTCAATATTCCAATTCTTACTTCTACTCCTCGTGTCTGTTCCCTGGTCGCCCGCATTTCATCCGTGTGATTATTGTCGGTTTTGTACATCACCGCTTGCATGTATATTGTCAGGTAAAACTTGACGCTTTCAACACGACAGTAGCGAAGCTCCTGTTCAAAGTCATGAGCTCGTCAGGCCGGTCTCGCGAAATGTCCAAGCCCGGCATCATGGAAACGAACCACGCTGGTGTTGGTCATGACCAAGAGATTGGCATGGGGGAACTAGATGAGCGACACAGGTCGACATGTGAAGATGCCCGTAACATGCGGCGAATGGGTAGAACCCAAGAACTGGTTCGGCATTTCCGCTCGTGGTCCATGGTATCATTTGTCGCCCTCGCCACCTCTGCATGGGAGCTGTCACTATTTGGAATCACACCAGGCCTTACCGACGGCGGTCGGCCTGTTCTGGTATATGGCTTTCTCTGGAATTTCGTTGGTTTCGTCCCAGTCTATCTCAGCATGGCTGAAATGGCCAGTATTGCGCCAATAGCTGGCGCTCAGTATCACTGGGTCAGCGAGTTTGCCCCAGACAGGTACCAAAAGATCTTGAGCTACATGACGGGGTGAGAAAGCACTTCCTATCCATGGTCCATTCTGACGGGCGGGCGCCTCCTCTAATACAGAACACAGATGGACCTCGACGCTTGCCTGGCAGGCTGGCAACGCTCAAGGCCTGTTTATCGTGGGATCACTTATCCAGAGCATCATCACAATAAACGATAACACCTACTCACCAGCTAATTGGCATGGAACACTTCTCGTGATGGCCATCACGGCTATTGCGCTCTGTGCCAACGTCTTTACCGCCAGGCTGCTGCCATACTGGCAGAATATAGTCTTTGTTGTTCACATCTTGGCCTACTTTGGTTTTCTTGCTCCCGTCTGGGTCAACGCTCCGAGAGTCGACTCGAGTCGAGTTTGGTCGGGCTTTGAAAATAACGGAGGTTGGCCAAGCTTGTCCTTGGCCATATTGATTGGCCAGTTGCCCGGAATCACAGGGCATGTTGGTGTTGATACGGTATGTAATTATGTCGTCCCGGAGTCAGCCTCGATCATTCATTCAGCCACCAGTATCTAACCACTGCACTCATTCAGGCGGCACACATGTCGGAAGAAGTGAGGGATGCAGCGAAGAGCATCCCCAAAGTTATGCTTATAACTTTTGCCATAAACTTTACGCTGACCTTTGTCACACTGGTTACTCTTTCGTACCACATATCAAATGTGACGGATGCGCTCAGCGATGACACCACGTATCCGGCAATCTACGTTCTCCGACGGTCAATGTCACTGCCGTGGCTGAATTTTATGCTTGTCGTCATTGTGCTTCTCCTCATGTTTGGCAACCTGTCGTACTTGACCGCTGTCAGCCGTGACCTATTTGCGTTTGCGCGCGACCGAGGAATCCCTTTCTCGTGGTGGATCTCGCGAGTCGACGAGAAGCGAAGCATTCCGACAAATGCTTGCATTCTCTCGGCGGGCGTGAGTGCGTGTCTTAGTCTTATCTACATTGGAAGTCCAGTCGCCTTCTACGCCCTCACCTCTCTCTGCATTGTTTCCCTGCTGCAGTGCTACTCGCTGAGCATTGGGTGCATGCTATATCGACGGATCTGCCACCCCGAGACACTACCCTACGCCTATTTTTCTCTGGGAAGATACGGAGTGCCTATCAATGCAGTTGCGGTGCTTACAACTTCGTGGGGTTTCTTCTGGTGTTTCTGGCCACAGGTGTATCCGGTTACTGCACCTGGTTTTAACTGGGCATCGCCAATATTTGTTTCGGCGCTGATTATTGCAATGGTGTATTATGCGTCTCAAGGACGGCACAGTTACCACGGCCCCGTTGTTTTGGTTGAAGGCAGGAGAAGGCAAGTGTCTTGACAGGCGTTTCAAACGCCAGTGTTCGGCATGGAAGGGTGGATAAACAAGTTTAAATATCCATCGAAGAATGCATCGGGAGTTGGATAGTTGCAGCAAAAAGTCGAGTTTGAATACGTATTCTGGGTAATTCTCATGTTCCAAGCTGAAGTCCACGTCAAATGGCGGCCTTGGTCCACCCCTGAAATGCTTCCACTGCACCTTCCCGATGCACCAGAACATTGTCCCCTGAGATCTGACTCCAACAAGGGGCAACAAGGGGCTTTTAGTGCTCCATGTCATTGGACCCGCTCGCCACGGAGCCGAAGCACTTGCAGCCGGAGGGATATTGCAGCGGGCGGCGGCATTGGCTGGGCGATGGGCACTAGATTCCATATTCAATGTTGGCTCATTCATCTCGACGCCAACAGCACACCAGCAGGAGACCAAACGGTTGCCTCCGTAAAGACCTGCCGACCATAGGTTCGCAAGAATTAGTAGCGTGCGACTCTTGTCTTTGTTGGTCCAGCATCGTCTGCGTTCTGCATCTTTCCATATATTTCTGCTTAACCGGCGTAAGAAGGTGGTCTGGTGGGTGACGTTGGCTGATACGTATACCCTCTCTCTGCCTGGCATTCTCGCCACTGGCTTGTTCCAAACACGACCCCCAAAACCAACGGACAAATATCCTCGTCGCCATGATATAGAACTGAAAACACACATCCCCGGTGCAACTCGACATGGACTATTCCAGCCTTCGTGCCGCGGCCTTGCGGGACGGAGAAGACGAAGAGGCAGTCACCGTCGATACCCGCGCTCTGATAGACAAGGTCCTCGCCAGATATTCTGGCGAATGGACAACCCTACGAGAACTTATCCAAAATGCCGCCGACGCTCAGGCCACAACCGTCATCGTGAAATGGGAAACCATCCCCTCCATCCAAGTCCCCTTGCCGAATACGACGAATCGATCCGAACTGCTGAAACATGCCATAGCAAACCATACTTTGCGGCGCCTAATCGTGCAAAATGATGGCCAGCCGTTTACAAAAACAGACTGGGGTCGGTTGAAGAGGATTGCAGAGGGAAACCCCGACGAAACCAAGATCGGAGCATTCGGCGTCGGATTCTACAGCGTCTTTGCTGATTGCGAAGAGCCCTTTGTGAGCTCCGGAAGCGAAGCCATGGCGTTCTACTGGAAGGGTAACTCTCTCTTCACGAAAAAGTCTCAACTGCCCGACGACAAGGCTAGCAGGTATACTGCCTTTGTACTGGATTACAGGAACACAACGACCCCCTTGCCGAATCTCCTCTCAGTTGGCCAGTTTCTTGCCACGAGCTTGACCTTTGTGGCTCTGCAAAATATTGAGTTTTGGATTGACGATTATCAAATATTATCCTTGAAGAAGAAATCCTCCCCTCCAGCAGACCTGTCATTGCCTCGAGACCTGGAAGCGAGGACGAAAGAAGGCCTCATGAAGATCATTGGCGTTGACCGGACCAGAACTCAAATAGATGCCTCATACATGAGTGTTATTGGGTGGAAACCGCAAACCACGGCGTCAAATGCAAAGAATCCAGATTCATACGGCTCAAGCGATGCACTGTCTCTTCGATCCTTTTTTGCACGGCTAACTGCGACTGCCTCACAGGCCGGGTTGCGCTCAAAGGCGCAGAGCGAGGATAATCTGGTGCAGCCACAAATTGCCGAGGATGTCACCAAGCCGAATACATCTACAATATTCTTGAGCGCCACTTCCGCCGCCATACGGACCAATGTGTCGTCTTCTTTTGCGTCTGAACTCGAGAGAGCCACCAAGAAGCTTCCGCCGAAGACAACCAAGATTTCCGTCCTCACAGCGTCATATGACGAGGCTGGGGCGTCTGGGAGCTCCGCTACTGATTCCGCCCTTGTGCAGGCCACAGATGTCTTCGCTTCCGTTCTGCCGAATAAGAAGCCTGGGGGCCGTATTTTTATTGGATTTCCAACCATGCAGACAACCGGTGCTGGGATGCATGTCTCGGCACCGTCAGTCATTCCAACCGTGGAACGAGAAGCCATTGATCTTAACGCAAGATGGGTTAGGACCTGGAACGTGGAGCTCCTTCGAGCAGCTGGAATTGTGACCAGATTGGCATTTTCCAATGAAATGAACGACTTGAGTCGCAGGATGCAAACAGCTGTCGAACATGGCAGGAAATTTTCCGACGCCATCATCTCCAAGTTTATGCCAGAGGCCCTCCACACTCTGAAAACCTTCACATTCAGTGACTCGACACCTAGCAATCAAGTCGGTCAGATCATGGAAGAAGCCTTTTGGACGTGTTTCAACAAGGCGTCCATCGAAATGTTCTCCAGCCAAGGTGTGCTACAAACCACACAGGTTCGCATCGGATCGGATGAGCTCAATGGTTTTGTGGAGAGTATTCCTGTTATCCCCGAAGAGATGAAGAGCTCCCCATTTGTTAAGAAATTAACAGACTTTGGCCTCATATCTCACATTACGGTTACCGATGTCAAGAAGGAGCTTGAAGCAAAGGCTCTGAGCAAATCTCAAATGATCAAATTTATTTCCTGGGCAGGAAAGAAGAGTTTGAGCGGCGAACTTGACCCTGGCAGTAGAGCCGCATTGCTCGAGGTTGCTGTTGCGACGATGGGTGACGGAGAATCGCAAGGCGATATTGTCGCACTTGGCAGCATCACAAAGTACTTGAGTCTAAGCATCATTCCGGCGCATATGCCAATACCACCAACAACTGTCCCGTTCTCTCTCACGACCAACTCTCACCATTCTGAACTTCAGGCTCTGGGCTGGGTACCACTAGAGGTCCTGCCTTGGTTCCGCTACTTACTAGAAACGACAAACCACAGACCAGACGAGGAGAGCGTGACGAAATCTTCCAAGTTTGCTGTACAGGTGTTGATTATTCTTGCCAAGAACTGGGATACAATCGCCAACAAGGACAGGACGGCCTTGGCCTCGCTGGTTCAAAGCCATGCGGTAATTCCTACCAAGCTGGGTTTGAAACGACCCGGAGAATCATTCTTTCCATCTGTAAAGTTATTTGATGACTTGCCCATCATTCAAGGATGTGAAAAGGTCAAGGAAAAATTCTTGGTAGCTGTTGGTGTGCGAAAGACGGTAGATTTGGAAACTATTTTTACACGACTGCTGACCCATTCTGGCGACAGCAGTCAGAAGAAATGGAGTCATATGGAGCTTATCAAATACCTGGCTTCAGTACAGAATGATATCCCTTCGGATGATCTCAAGAAATTGACAGAAACAAGATTCTGCCCTGCCGAAGCCGGCCCCAAAGGAATGGAATCAACCGAGGCATCAAAGTCACTGTACAAAGTCTCTGAGCTCTTTGAGCCCAAAGACTCGCTTCGTGTTCTCAGACTTCCCATTCTGCAGTGGCCAGGCCCTCCTGGTAGCTTTCGTGCTAGCAGTCCTGAGGCGAGGTTCTTGACTGTGCTTGGGTTGCGGGCGTTTCCCTCCGTACCAGAACTTGTGGAAATGATGGCATCCAAAGATGATGCATTGCGCAACTCGGCCATGACGTATTTTATTGCCAATCACCACATCAATCGGTACGGAGTGTTTGATATGAGCGAGGCCCGCAAGCCCATTCTCCCCCTGCAAGGCAGCACACAACTTGTAACACCTTCAGCATGTTTTACGAATGAGAGAGCTGCTGTTCTTGGTTTCCCCATCCTTAGAAGGGACCTTCATGACCACGCAAATGTAAGAATCCTCCCTTACCCACATTCCACGAAATTGCACGTTGACAAATCATAGAAATTCGGTGTTGCCCGTGATCCGCCAATGGTTGATTGCGTCAACCGTCTCCTAACCAGTCCGCCTAAAGACCAGCAGTCGGCCACAACCTTGTTTGGGTACTTTGCCTCTCGAATTGCCGAAGTCCGCGAAAATAGCCTAGCTAAGCTCAGAAATGCTCCCATTGTGCCAGTCTCGAGGCCAAACATGGTTAGGTCATCCACGACGTCTAGTGAGAAGATATCCTACATCAGCCCATCTCGGGCATATCTGGGAAAGTCCATAACATATGGCGATATTTTTGACTTTGTCGACTTTGGCCAGGAAGCGAACTCATTCCTGTTTCACTGCGGAGCAAAGAGCGAGCCTACCAAGCTTGAAGTTGCACATATGACATGCACTGAGCCTGCAAGGCTACTCAGCGTGCTGCAAAGCCCAGAGCGGTACATGGATCTTCTCAAATCCCTTGCCGAAGCATCATCCACTCTTCATCGCGACAAGGAGTTGTGGCGCAAACTAAGAACGGCCCCGTGTCTGCTGGCGTATAAGGAAATAGCGCCGGCAAACAAAGGCGATTTGATAGACCTGGACGAGGATGAAACACCAATTAAGCAATATCAGCTGGCCTCGGCCAATCAAATTGTAGTCGTGGACGATATTATCAGCTACCGGCTGTTTAAGGAATACCTAGTTTGCGCTCCAGAAGAGGACGCCCTGGAAACATTTTATCTCCAACTGGGCGCTGAGAAGCTTAGCAGTATCGTTCAGGAGGATGTACGGATTGGCCCGCACACGGCTAAGCTGAAAAAAGCAGAACAACTTCGGAAGCATGTTGTGGAGAGATCAAAGATCTTTCTCTACGAGTACGCAAGCTATCGACGCGATGCTGTCAAGCATGATGCCAAGTGGCTCGAGAAGAACTTTCGTGTAGAGATGGTTCGCTCCGTAGCTCTGCGCCGCACATTGAAAGGGCATCGACAATCACATACAGAGAAACGCTCCGCGGCTGGTGCGTATGAGGATCGAGCCTGGGTCCTGTACGTCGCCGATGACGATCAGCCAGATATGTACCAAGTGGGACAGGCCGTCTGCCAAATGCTCCTGAACCGACCGAACCAGCAAGCCTACCTATTCTTTGAACCATTCCTTACATTGGACCTTTTTGGTCTCCGGGCACGTGGTTACAACGTGGACCGTATCCTCCGTGCCAAAGCTGCCGAGGCAAGGATAGCGGAAGAGGAGAGACGGAAAGCACTACAAGAAGAGCAGAAAAGGATCCAAGAAAGGGAACAGAATTGGGCCCAACAGGGAAAAACAACCGACGATAGCAAGATTCGCGAACTCCCCAGCGCAGCCGAGGCTGCCAGACAAGTAGCTCGCACTCCAGAACAGCCGGCCAAACCGATTATGCCGGGTGCATGGGGTTCACCGGATGAATCTGCGGTGGACAGCTCGCAACGGTCAACAAAGGGGGGTGGTCTGTTTTCCAGCCTCAGTCGCAAGCTGGGATTTGACAGCCAAGATGGAAGTAAGGATGATGCCAAGAACCAGCTGGAACAATTTATGAACAACAACAGCACGCAAAACGGGACCGGTTCATCCACTGGACCGCAGCAAGATGATACCAGACGCCCTCAACAAGATGATGGGCGGGTCACTAGTCCTGCTGTAGTGCAGCAAAATCTCCTCAACGCCGTCAAAGCGACTCGAGCCCACGGATCTGACCATGTCTTCTCGGAGCCCAAGGTCAACCAGGTCAAGGAGCAAGCCACATATTGCGATAAGGCTCCAGCTCAAAACATCGCGTTTGCGGCAGAGTCTTCTAATGGAATGAAGGTATATGTGGCAAAGTCTATTCAAGGCGACGCAGCAACCTTTTTGTCCTCCAACACCGGCCCCATCAATTCCTTCGCATCGCTGCTGGTCGAGATTGGCGGCATCTACTCGCTGTCGCCCAAGGTTTTGCACATATTCTACGACGATTCAGGGGGGACTATTGCATTTAATACGGGCGGCAGCATATTCTGTAATTTTCGGTTCTTTCTACAATTGCATGCTGCACAAATCCAGAGTGGAAGCGGGAAAGCTGAAGCTGCTACCTGGTGGTGGGTTGTGCTGGCTCACGAGTTGGCTCACAACCTTGTTTCCCCACACAATTCGGATCACAGCTACTATACGTAAGCCATACACATACGCCTATTGTCTTCAGCCGCGAGTCACTAACAAAGGTAATAGGGAGTCGTTTATCCAGCAATACATGGCAAAGATGGTTGCCAAGGTCACGCAAATGGCTGGCACCAGACCATCCCCGGCCGTGCCACCACACCTTCCCCGACTACCGACTCATGCCGCTTCTGCTCAATCTGAAATGCCGCCGCCGCCGCCATATTCGCTCAATTCAAACAGGCGGGATAATATGTTTGGTTAAAAATGTACTTTTGCTTGGCGTTGGACGAGATGAGTTGTACATGACCCACTCTGGGCATCGTGTCATAGACTTTGCGTTGTGCATAGAACCATTTTATGAGAAATGATAGATGTCATAATAATAGCCTGATTGTTCTCAATTAAATCAATTCCTGCCTAGCTTTCTAGCGTCTGACAAGGTCCGTCGCTTTGGTTTGCGGTTTTACATGTCAAATGCATGTGACCCCACACGTGACCGTAAATAGACTCCGACAACCAAGCTGCATCGACCCGATCACGACAACCTCGTCCCACCACCAGCTAACCAAGACCACTGGCGAGCGGCAGCAAACCACCAATTCCCTCGCTCAATTCCATCTAAACGCTCAGTCCTCTCCCGGAGCGACCAATCGCCCACCATGGTTCACCGCATCGCATTCTGGAGCTGCTTCGGTTCGTTTCCCCACCCCCGAATGTTCCCAGTCTAGAAAGGCAAAAAGCTGACGTTGGTGGCGATGCAGGCCTCGCCGTGCGCTTCTGGCAGGTCGGAATCGAGATGCGCCCCTTCTTCAACAAGTCGTCGCTGTGGGCGTACCCGGCGTACGCTCTGGGCGGCGGCTCGTTCGGATACTGGCTGCAGGGCATCGACGACAAGCAGAGCGCCATGCTGGGCGAGCGCAAGGCCTTTCTGCTCGAGAAGCGCAAGAGGAAGGCGGAGAGGGAGGCCGCTGCGGCTGCTCTGCAGTAAGGGGAAGGGGGGTGGTGTGTGTACGACCAGCGACGACCGGGGCACGACCGGGCTGATGTGTCTTCTGGGAAGAGAGATGGGGTGAAACTCGGGGTTGTAAGACTTGTACATATGGGCCAGAGCGCATGGAATACAAAGGTTCTTTTGATGCTTGTATTTGATTTGAGACCGCATGGTCACTATGATGCACTGGATAAAAAGGCCAGCGATGGGATATTGCATGGCTTCTATATAATTTTTCTTTTTTTTTTATGTTTTTGTCTAGTCTACAGCTCCTCCAACTTGCGCAAGATGGCGGGCACCGACATGGCTGACGAGTTGCCCAGCTCAGTGACGACGACGGAGATGAATTTGTCCCTCGTGGTGTCGAACAGCAGCCTGAATTCTTCGTCTGTGCTTCTCTCGGGGTCGATTTCGTTGTACGTGAGAGAGTCGATGGACACCCGCTCTGTGAAGTTGATTGTTTCGCTGAGCGCCACGACTCGGAGGCCCAGATCGGTCGCAACGGTGGCAATGTCACAGGTACCGGCGCGAGCGTACATGGAGCCGTTGCTAAACATGGCCTCTGCGGCGGCGAAGACAATGGTAGCTTCATGCAGATTCGATCGCAGGGCACCCATATCAGAGGCGTAGGTGACGGGGATGCCGGCGGCGGCTAGCTTCTTTGCGTGTTCGAGGCCCACGCGGTCGAATGGGTCGTCGACAAGAATGACCCTGAACTGCTTCCCGTCTGACTTGGCCTGCAGGAGCGAGCGCTCGACGAGCTTGTGGTGAGCAAACGTCAGGACGACCTCGTCATCTTCAATCATGTCCGCTGCCGTCTTGACGATGACGAAGTCGGCGAGGACGATGCGCTCGTGGATAAAGTTGTCAATGGCCTGGCAGAGAACCTTTTTGGCATCGCTGTCGGGCAGGTCAATGTCGATTTTGCTAATCTGGAGCTTGAGCCATCTTATGGCGTTGCCCATGGAGAAACACATTGGTCGACAGGCGGTGAGGTACTCGATTTGAGGGTTGAGAACGTGCGAGGTGAAGTGGCGAGAGAATGTGTTGCCGTGGGGAGTGGTGTAGGCATCGATGACCTAGGGCCCTTTTGTCAGAGACGTGCATAGTTTAGAGAAAACGAAAAATAAGACAACCATATTTGGGGCTCATACCTTTTTAAATGCCAGAAGAGTAGCTTCCAGCCTCGTGGTACTGTCGCTGATTGCAAAGGTGCTCATCTGCTGGCCCAGCGCCAACACAACCGGATTAACGTCCTTGTCTGCCTGTGTCATGGCAATCCTCCGCGCCATGGACAAGTGGCTAAAGCATTCTGGAGTCTTGGGCTTGGCCACCTCCTTCGCAACGGGCGGCAGCACAGAGCGCGAAGCAGACCGGTGATGGCTCGGCACAGAGAGACCACCTTGTTTGGTGTTGTTCGCCTTGCTTTTGCCAGATTTTGCGTCGCCAGTAGCACCTTGTCCTCCGGAAGGCCCAGCAGGTGCTGCGACCTGCGCGGCCTTTGCCTGTGCTCTCCTGGCCGCCTTTTCCTCCTTGGCTTTCTTCTTCAGCTCAGCATTTGATAGCTTCTTCTCGCCGGGGGCGTCTGAGGACGAAGCTTGGTCTTTTTGCTGGGGGGGGTTAGGCTGGGCTTGGGGTTTCTGGTCTTTCTTCGCGGCGGTGTCGCCTACGGGAGCGGGCTGGCCTCCCTCTGTAGCCATGAGGGTCGGAAGGGGAGTGTTGTTGAATTTTCTCAATAGGATTATGTCTGGTGGTGTTTGGGCTGCTTGCTAGGGAGGGGCACAACAGAGAGTCGGTGAGAGCAACTTGTTCGGCTCAGGCGTAGTATAAATGACGGATCGCTAGCTGGACGTATTGCAAGATGCAGTCTGGACGGTGATGGAAATTGGCAAGTGATTTGCGCAAAATGGCGAAGCTGGCGTCGTTTTGGCTTGCCGCTGAAGAATGATTGTTCTGGCCAAAGTTTGAGTCACTGCAGTTGAGTGGAGGGATGGATGCCCCGCGCCAAGGAGCTGCCGACACTCAGACCTCGATGTGCTGGAGACTGGAGTCACGGTCCAAGGACAAGGGAGCTTGAGAAATGCTTTTGAGCTGACGGTAAAATCTAATGGGCTTTCATTTGAGGGTCTGAGATGGTGTGTATGTACGTAGGTTGTTTATTGCCCCGTGATGCCAAATTGCCAAATGGTCCAGTGCACTTTTGTTTGCGTTTATGTTTTGCCCTGCGCGCCAACCACCAAACACACGTCATGCGAGTAGCGGCCCAAGTGCCTACCAAATTTCAGAACCGACACCTCGATCTGTGTCGAGCTGCATCTGCATCAGACGGGCTGAACATTGAAACAATAAGTTCCGTATATTTGTACGCAAGGATGCGTGATCCAGGCAGACTAATTCGAGGGATGTCCAGAGCCTGGCACTGGCATCACCACCACTCGTCGCCACGGGAAAATCATCAGGCAAGATGCCAAAGGCATCAAAACACAGTCAGGCAGCCATCATGGGTGTTGCAATTTAACCTTGCTTTTATCCATCTACAGCCTCGTCTGCCTCTTGCTTCTCTGAAGCTCTGTTCCTCACACCTTCTGTATCCTTCTTCACGTCAGCCTCGATGGACCAACCGCAATGAAAGACAAAAGTCAACAAATGTTCCAAAAATTCCCTGCCCGAATAAATCAAACAGGAGCGGTTTTGTTATAGTTTTCAACTAGCAAAATTCCTCTCTCAGCTTATCGCTTCACGGAGAAGGAAAACGCCCGTGCACTTGGATGGAGAGGAAAGAAAGAAAAGAGGACTGAAAGGACGGGGCGCAGGGCGACATTTTATAGGCAAAATTTCCTCGCTTCAGATCAACCTGCTTATGTAAGTAATCTAATCTTGCGCTGGCTTGGCTAGTGGGCGGACAGGGCCCGCGTCTGAGCTTCTAATTGGTTGGTTTTGCCGGGCATCAAATGTAGATTCGCGGCGCAATTCTTGACTGCACATCACACATCACGCGAGGGCGAGCTTTTTCGACGGATAGAAATCTTACACAGGGAGACTCCGCGTACTAGCTTGAGATTAACCTTCTTTGTTGCTGTCTTTGCTTTCTGCTCTCCGCACTATCTGGAGTGCAAGGATCTTCAGCAGTGCACTCGGCTTGCGGCCAGCCTGTTGATTTGTTGTGCTAATTGGTTTTCTGCTCCCCCTTTCACTGAGAACCTTGTTATTAAATTGAACCAAATGAGTGAATAATCGGCTCAATTTTGCAGCTCAAACAAACCTCATGGCGTTGTGATGGCTCCGAAATCGTACTCCATAGTACATACTGGTCCAGTCCCGCAGATGCTCTCCAGCCACAGGACAAATTCATGGATGGCATACATAAGCTCACAGCAGCACCTAGATAGATAAGATATGCAGCAAAAATTGTGGCAGGGTGATTCCTACGGTCCAAAGACTAAGGATATGTAAAGATTGCCGTATCAAACTGCGCGGGGTGGTGGACGTGGTGCTGAGGTCAATTGAGTCACGGGCCACGGCACCGCACCAGATATCCGGCCACCGACTTGTTCATCCAAATCTTCACCTTGTCACATCACCCCCAAGATGAAGTTTGCTCGCGCCTTTTCCACCAACGGTGTCCCTGCCAAAAAGCTCAAGTTCGTCCCTACCTCGGGCACCTACCCCAAGGGCTTCTCAGCAGCTGGTGTTTTCTGTGGCGTGAAGCCGGGAAACACCAGCAAGCCCGACATTGCTCTGGTGACATCGGATCGCGACTGTGCTGCCGCTGCCGTCTTCACCAAAAACAAGTTCCAGGCTGCTCCCGTCACTTTCAGCCGAAAGTTGCTTCAGAGAAAATCCAATGCTGGTCTGCGAAGCGTCATTGTCAACTCGGGCAATGCGAATGCCGTGACCGGCATCGGAGGCCTTCAAGATGCCGCCAAGATGGCCGAGACGACTGACCAGAGGGTCGGCACCGAGAACTCAACAATCGTCATGAGCACAGGAGTCATTGGTCAGAGGTGAGACGCGAACTATTTGGGGGCTCATTGGCCGGTTTGAGACTACGTTAACAAGGTCAATTGCAGGTTGCCGATTCAAAAGATTGTCGACCATATTCCCTTGGCCATCCATCGCGCTGGCGCCACCCACAAGGACTGGCTCAACTGCGCAACGGCCATTTGCACAACGGATACCTTCCCAAAACTCATGTCCAAGTCGTTTGAGCTCCCTTCTTCTCCGGGGGTTGAATATCGCATTGCGGGCATGACCAAGGGCGCCGGCATGATGGCACCCAACATGGCGACGCTCTTGGCCATCTTGGCCACGGATGCTCCCATTGCCCCTGGCATCATGACCAATGTTCTTCGGCACGCCGTGAACAGGTCCTTCAACTCCATCACCGTGGACGGGGATACCTCTACCAACGATACCGTCGCTCTGTTGGCCAACGGCGCCGCAGGCGGCAACGAGGTGTCATCCGAGCAGTCACCCGACTACGACGTCTTCCAGACGGTGCTGACCGACTTTGCTACTGATCTAGCCAAATACCTTGTCCGCGACGGCGAGGGCGCCACCAAATTTGTCACCATTCGCGTGGTCAACAGCGCCTCTGAAGAAGCCGCCAGCCAAGTCGCGCGAGCCATTGCCCTCTCGCCGTTGGTCAAGACTGCGCTTTACGGCAGGGACGCTAACTGGGGCCGTATTCTGTGCGCAGCTGGCTACGCACTCATCTCCAAGCCCGGACAGCCTGTGAACGATGTCCCCGAGATTGTCCCCGAGAAGACGAGCGTTTCGTTCATTCCCACCGACGGGTCCGAGGAGCTCAAGCTGCTGGTCAATGGTGAGCCGGAGGTTGTCGATGAGAAGCGGGCGAGCGAGATTCTAGAGATGGAAGACTTGGAGATCCTAGTGTCTCTGGGCACTGGTGATGAGAGTGCTGTGCATTGGACCTGCGACCTCAGCCATGACTATGTTACCATCAATGGGGATTACCGGACCTGAGCGTTGAACGATGTCTTGGTCACAGGAATGTAAAACCTGTTGGTAGTTTCATAGAATAGTTGCAAGGCGTTTTATATTCAAGACTAGCACCAAGCACACGCCTTTATTGATGTGATGGAATGTATGGCGCGTCAATACACACCAAGTATCGCCAACAAAGTTGGTATATTGAGAACTTTTCTTTTTTTGACCTCTAGATTTTAAACCCGTCTATGCATGACTCCGACATGTATCATACTGACAGCCCAACCCACCGGGTTTAAGCACTCAGTGTACCCTTCGTACTAGGAACCTCACCCTCCTTGCCCTTGACCCTCGTCGTAGCCATCTTGATGGCCACAGCCAAGGCCTTAAACGCACTCTCAGCCCGGTGATGATCATTATCACCCCGCAGGCAGTCGACGTGCAGTGTAACGCGAGCACCCTGCGCAAAGCTCTGCAGACAGTGAGGTACCATCTCTGTGCTCAGTTTCCCCAGCCATTCGCGCTTCAGCCCCAGATCAATCACGCTATAGGGACGGTTTGACAGGTCGACGACAGCCCGGGAAAGAGCCTCGTCCAGCGGAGCATATGCGTATCCGAATCGAGCGACACCGGCGAGGCTGCCGAGTGCCTGGTTGAAGGCGTATCCGAGAGCAATGCAGCAATCTTCAGCAGTGTGGTGGTCATCGACTATCCGCAGAGTCAGGTCAGCTTTCTACGCATTTTTTTCCCCTGTCGGTGTTTTGGGGGACAACGAACTGTGAAGATCGCCCTCGCAGTTGATTGCAAAACTCCAGCCCGCGTGCTTGGCTAGCGCATGGAGCATGTGGTCGAGGAAGCCGATTCCAGTGTTTACTGAGATGATTTGCGATTTGCTGGACTGGGAGGCGTGACCGGTGGTGGCTTTGAGCAGACTGGCATCCGTGTCGGCTGGGAATTCGCCGCCGTCGAGGTTGATGGCGAGTTGGATCTTGGTCTCGTTGGTGTCGCGGGCGAGGGCGGCCGATCGGACGGGCAGAGGGGATCCCATTGTGTTGAATTGACTGGATTGTGCTTTTGGGTGGTTTACTCCGGTCTCGTTTGAAGGGATGGAGGGGGAACTATGTCGGTGGAAATAACTCTTGGATGGCTGACCCAATGTGAGTCGAATTGGTTGCCTGTCAGGGTCCAGATGTCCTGTATCGGCGACAGCCACTCTTCGGTCGACTTTTGCCAATGTTTCGCTGCAAACGACGTTGGAGGACTTGGGGGGCGTGTGCGCTGGAGCTACCCCGCTGGTCTTGAGCCCACGCCCCCGGAGCGGTCTGTTGTGCTGTCAAGGTTGTTGCACCACCAATTGAGACGCGCTTTGCATCGCGCTTGCAACAAAACACCAATTAACCTGGCTGGTGATTCAAGCGGGCAACACCATGCCGCCTCGGACCCCACGACACCACAGTCTACAATAAGTCCTTATTGCTTTATTTCTTCTCCCACCCATGTGCGCCACAGTATGGAAAAATTCTTGAGGGATTGGCGGCAAGATGCCCTGAACAAAGCCCAGTACGATGCGGCCATTTTCATCGGCGACAAGCTCTTGGCCCTGACCAGTCAGTTGTGTCCTTGAACAAGTCTCTCGTCCTCAGCATCAAGCCCTAACGCAGTCATCTATATCACGTCTCCAGACGACGACCAGGACGCTTTTTGGCTCGCCCAAGTCCACTTTGCTACGGGCAACTACACTCGCGCTCAGGCCTTCCTCTCCAAACAAGACCTCATCTCCCGAAACCCATCCTGTCGCTATCTCGCAGGCCACTGCCTTATCAAGCAGTCTCGCTACGAAGAGGCGCTCGTGGTACTCGGAGAACGGAACCCCACGCACCTGATATCCAACGGCGGGAGCAACAAGCGCAAGTTACAGCCCCGTCACGGTAATCGGCGGCGCGACGGCGAGGTGGACGAGGAAGAGGCGGCCAACCGGCGATTCGAGGCGGCCATGTGCTTCCTGAGGGGAATATGCTACGCCAAACAAAACGCATTTGATCGAGCCAAAGAATGCTACAAGGACGCTGTACGGATCGATGTTCGGTGTTTTGAGGCCTTCCAACAGCTGATGAAGAATTCGCTGCTGTCGCCAGACGAAGAATGGCAATTCCTCGAGAGCTTGGACTTTGACTCGATATCCGTTTCGGGGGATCTATCTTCATCGCAAGAAGCTGCAGAGTTTACCAAGATGCTTTACACTACCAGGTTATCAAAATACCGAAACCCAGCTGCTTTCGAGACGGCGTACGATTCTCTCTCGACACACTATCATTTATCCGCAAACCCCGATCTTCAACTGGCGCGAGCTGACCTCTTGTACACGCAATGCCGCTATCAGGACGCTCTCGCCATTACCAACGCGATTCTGCTAGAGGACAAGTATAATTTCTCCATTTACCCAGTCCATGTCGCCTGCCTGTACGAACTCAAGATGAAGAACCTGCTCTTTCTGGTGGCGCATGACCTCGCCGACACGCATCCCGAGGAGCCATGCACGTGGCTAGCGGTCGGAGTCTACTATTTTGCGATTGACAAGATTGCAGAAGCCCGTCGATATTTTAGTAAAGCTAGTATGATGGATGCTCATTTTGGGCCGGCCTGGATTGGCTTTGCGCACACATTCGCAGCCGAGGGAGAGCATGACCAGGCCATCTCGGCGTACTCGACCGCCGCACGGCTCTTCATGGGCACTCACCTGCCGCAGATTTTCCTGGGCATGCAAAACCACGCCCTCAACAACATGGCGCTGGCGGAGGAATTCCTCAAGACGGCATACGGTTTGTGCAAGACTGACCCGTTGCTGCTCAACGAGATGGGCATTGTCAAGTACCACCAAGACCGGCCCCGAGACGCGGTGCAATACTTTGAGGCAGCTCTTGATATTGCCGAAGAGATCAACAGCGAACCGGGGGCATGGATTGCCACCAAGACAAACCTGGGCCATGCGTACAGACGACTGCGGCAATTTAACAAGGCGCTGGATGTCTTCAACGACGTGCTAAGGCTGGGCGGTAAGGACGCGGCCATCTTCAGCGCAAAGGGCCTCATCTTGATGGAGCAGAACCGGCCAGAAGAGGCGGTGTCGGTGCTGCACCAGGCGCTGGCCATCAACCCGCAGGACAGCATCGCCACAGAACTCTTGAACAAGGCGCTCGAGGAGACGGTGTTGGCCGATGGCGCTGCGGAGGAGGAGGCGGACGACCTGGCCGACTTCGAAAGTCATCTGGACCAGAGGAAGTTGGAGGCGGCGCAACGGGTCAATGGACGCCGGGCTGGGCGCGGCATGCTGGACAAGGGCAAAGGGAGGGTCACGAGGAGACGGACCTTGCTGGACGATGAGGATAAGGGCGAGAGCATGATGGAAATGACGGACGACGAAGAGTAAGGAAGGAAGGCATTGGGATGGCGAGAGGCATGCATCTTGATATGGTTGCAGACGGCGTTTGATGGGCTTTTTTTTTTTTTGGTAATGGCATACTTGGCAGGTATACTTCAAAATGGAAGCGCTCGATTTTACGTTGTTTACTGCAAAAAGGGGCAGCATCTAACAGGTTCCTCGTGTGCTCAATCTTTGTGGCATGCCGTGTATCCTCACCCAGTCTCACGTTTGATAGTAGATGGGCGAGACGACAGGGAAGCGTGCGGATTGAGGCGCTCGCATTCGCATCTGACATGTACTTGACCGTTGGCGCGCTCCACTAGCCCGTTTGTCAACATCAGCCGTCGTCTGCGTATCCTGAAGGACGAGCTACGCTAATACCACCCCTGCTGTTAACCCGCAGCGAGTCGTTTGATTCAGGGAGCACATCGCAAGGTCTTTGGTCCGCGTCCGCGTCCCCGGCTCCCTGCTTTCAACCTCGAGACAGCAACGCTTCAGCCCCAGCCCCCGATGTGACCATTGAAGACGAGTCAGCCAGAGAGTGATGCAGCATCAAGATGCCTATCCAATGTAAATGACGAAATAACCTGCTTTTTCTTTGCGCCACGAACCCTCTGTACAAGACAACGATGCTTGGGGCTCTCAAACAGAGTTCCATCAGTCCGATGGTCGAGGCAAAAAATGAAACTCTTGGGTAAATAGTGTCCCCAAGAGTTATACAGTAAGCTTAGTCACCTCACACGTTGAGATTGAGTAGGCGGCTTGGTCACCGAGACTGTATATGAAGAAAAAAAAAAAGCTATTACAATGCTTAAAAACAGGTCTTTTGTTCTTATATAGCAAATGCTTGGCTAGGCTTCAAAGACAAGGACGCATCTTCCATCTGGCAGGACTTCTTTCAGTGCATCATGCTCGCACGCGCCGGCGATTTGCTCCCAAAGAGTTGGTCCTGCAAGAAGACGCTAGTCGCTTTAGAGGTGCAAGCTGCCCGCCAGACCCGCAGCCTGTCAAGTCAGCCCCACCACCCGCAGCCGGGGCCACCGGTCCCCGCTCTGCCCTCTGCGGGGCGCGTCATCACGAATAGCGCCGGGGCTGATTGGCCGCTTGTTAGTCGACAGGACGACGGTCACCAACAAACGAATATTTACAACCGCAAGCATTCGCCCAGCGCCGCCAGCAGCGTGCGTTATTCCCCGGCGGCGCAAACACTCGCAGAGGCCAAGCTATAAACAGGGAGCCGCCTACTCGCTCGTCATCCGTCGTCATCTGGGGCACAACCTAGCCGGCGGCCCTCGAATCGGTAAAGGCACAAAGTCACACCACACCAGGCACCTCGCTCGACATCGCCACCCGACTCGCTTGCGCCGCAATGTCGCGCTACTTCCCGCACACGTCGTACGCAGAAGACCAGCCGCTGCCGCACGTCGTGCTCGCGGCGCACGTGCTCACGCGCTCGCTGGCGGCAGGATCCCTCGTCGGGCTGGGCGTCACGGCCGCGAGGCAGGCGGTGCCGGCGTGGCGGCGACCCGGGCCGTCTCTGGTCTCGCACCGCATCTTGAGGGCGTCGTCGGCCGGCGCGCTCTGGGGCCTGGGCGTCGGGGCGGTCGTGCTGGCTGGGCGCATGTACGGTCGGGAGCCCGTCGAGTGGCAGGACAGGAGCTGGCGGCTGTTGGAGAACAGGGGCCAGCTCGAGATGGACGACTGGACGTATCTCGGCATGGGGAGCGGCGTCGCCGCCGCCTGGGCCACGGGCAGTCTGAAGGGCCTGGGCGGGCGGGGAGTGCTGGGGGCCGTGGGCGCTGGAGGAGTGGTTGGCGGGCTGGCTTGGGCGGGCTGGCGGTTTGGCGTGAATGGGGGCAGGTTCAAGGAGAAGCCCAAGGAGGGCGACTTGTGAGGCGGAATGATGTCGGGCTGGTGGTTGCAAATGGGAGGACGGCTGGGATGGCTGGTGGTTGCCCGTGAGAGGGGAGCCGAGACTGAATGAAGGACATGTACGGCCGACGGTTGGCGTTTTTTGTTTTGGACGCAGAGTCTCTGGTTATTTGAATGGCACATCGTGGTGTTGTGATGCTCTCTGGCGCGGATGTGCTCGAGTGTAAACGGGACGTTCGTTTCTGTGCCGACGTTTAGGCCGGCCACCATCCCTTGACCGGCTCGACATATCGCACGACACCAAGGAACCTTGTCCATCAGCGCTGGCTGCGATGTAGCTCGGTTGATACAATACACGTATGTGATGAGATTCATAATGCAGTGCGGCCTAGGAACGTGGACGACGTCATCTACTCCAATCACATCAAGATGCGTTTCCTACAAAGACCACACAGAACCCCTATAATTCGGGACTTGAAAATCGCATCTATTTCTACTAATCTTGATTCCCAGTCCATTTCACACCACACTACGGCATCAAACAAAAAAAAAACACTACAAAACTCGCCCACCTACAATTTAGCAAGCGGCTCCTCCAGCTCCTCCAGCTTCTGGAACCTGTAAAAGAACTCCAGACTACCCGGGTTCAACAAGGTCCCGCTCGGCTTCACCGTCTTGCCCGAGATGATACTCTTGACCGGCAGCTCGACCTTCTTCCCGTTGACAGTGACGGGGATCTCGGGCACCTGGAACACGTACCGCGGGACATGCCTCTTGGTCAACTCCCTTGCAATCGTGTCCTTGATGCTCCTCACCATCTTCTTGTCCAGCGTCCGGCCCTGCTTCATGACCAGGAACAAGACCACGCGCTCGTCGAGATCACTCGGCCGCCGCTGCCCGACGCACAGCGACTCGGCGACCTCGGCCGGGAAACACCGCTCCAGCACGGCGTAGATGTCCGAGCTGCCGAACCGGATGCCGCTGGGGTTGAGCACGCCGTCCGACCGGCCCAGCATCAGGACGCCGCCAGTCTTGGGGTGGACGACGCAAAAGTCGCCCTGCGCCCACGCCTCGTTGAACCGGTCAAAGTACGCGCCGCGGTACTTCTTGCCCGGCGGCGGCGTGTCGTCGTTCCAGAGGAACAGGGGCACGTTGGGGAACGCGGCCGTGGCGACGAGGTCGCCTGCCTGCCCGACGGGGAGGGGCTTGCCCTCGCTGCCGTCGGGGAGGTCGTGGTCGTAGACGGCGATAGGGGACGCCCAGGGAGCCGCCGACGCAGCCGCCCACGTGGACGGGCGTCAGGGGGTTTTCGAGAACGAAACAGCCGGCCTGTTGTGTTGTCAGTGTACGTGTACTTGAGACCCAAAAGAAGAAGAAGAAGTTCACGGTTCCGTCCAGGTAGCGTACAATGTCGGTGCCGCCGGAAATGTTGGCGAGCTGGACCTCCGGCGGGAAGGCCTCATCGTAGAACCAATCGAACATCCTGTTCGGGCAGTACCATGCCCGTGCTGACCACCTTTCTCAGCTTGGAGAGGTCGGCTACTCTTCTGGGAGAAATCCCCTTCTTCATCAACTCCGTCATCCAGCGTGGGCTGAGGCCGAGCGTCGTGACGCCCTGTTGTTCGGCAACCTTTAAGAGCACGGTTGGGTCCGGGACGAATGGTGACCCGTCGTACAGAACGGCCCTAGATCCCAATAGTAGCTGCGTCACGCTGCTCAGGTACATGATCCATCCGGTGGTGGTGAATTGAAGGCCAACGTCGTCTGGGGTGGTGCCTTTGTGCAGGATACCTTCTTTCTTGGTGCTTATCAGCAAGGGGCCGACGCCGTGAACAATTGCCTTGGGGATGCCCGTCGTTCCAGAAGAGTAGTACACGACCATGGGGTCCTGGAAGCCGATGCGGACCATGGGCGGAGGCTGCTTGCACCCCTTTGACAGGATAAAGTCCTCGAGTCGTTCCGTGTTGGCAATGTGTCCAGTAGGGAAAGGCTGCCGTTTGAACCGCTGCACGACAACCACCTTCTTGAACGACGGGCATTCCTGCAGTCCTTCCATGACGCCTTGGATCTTGTCTCGGAGGTCAAATATCTTGCCATTGTACAGGGCGCCGTCATCGAAAGAAGACGTACTGCTCCAGTCAGCAAGTTCTCGTCGGTTCGCCGGCGCCAGCATCGCATCAACCACAACTCACCTTGGGATCAATCTGCGCCGTCCTCTGCAACAAGCCTCCAGCACCCATGTCTGTAGAACTACTGCTAAACAGCCCTCCCAGCCAAGTCGCCTGCCAAGAACACAATCAGCGTCGTCGCCGAATGCGCGCCAACCATGACCACCCGGTCTCCCCTCCCGACGCCTCTCTCCTGCATCGCCGTCGCCAGCTCGGCCACTCTTCTCCGCAGCTCCGCCCACGTCATGTGTCGAACCTCGGTGTTGCCCTCGCGGACTTCTGTGAGGGCAATCTTGGAGTCCTCCTTGTTGAGCTGGGTCCTCGTGCCGGGGGCGTCGTTGACGCTCCGGCTCCAGAGGAAGTTTTCCGCCCAGTTGAGCTGAATGCCGGCGAACCAGGCCGGGAGCTGAGAGACGGGGATGGATTCATCGACGGGCTGCGTGTAGCTGCCTGAGTGGATCAAGGGCATGGTTTCCCAGACAAGAGACCAGAATTGGTTGCGGTTGGAGCATGACCATTTGTAGAGAGCAGGAAAGTCCTAGGATTGTCAGGTTGAGAGAAACCGGATGAAGATGAAATTGCCCCAGCTCACCTGCATATTCAATCCATATTTCGCATTCGCATCTTGCATGAACGCCCACATGGCGGTGCTTTGGGGGTCCGGGTGCTCCCAGAGCTTCCTTGGCGTCTGTGTAAAGTCCATGTTTTGCGAATTATCCGTGGCAGCTATTATTATTATGATGATTCTAAATTTTTATTCTCTTCTCAACGTCAAGGTAATAAATAAGAAGGCTTTATAGGTAGGGAGAAAGAGAAAAGGAGAGAAAAAAAGACACGCGCCTTTAAACATGCAGCTTATAAAAGACGTGGTTGTCGACTCGCTCGTCTGATGCCGATGCCTCAATAAGCCAAGCAGGGATTCCTCATTCTCCACAAACGCCATTGCCGCCTCGGCCAGACTCCAGACAACAAGATTGGCCGACTTGGGCCGCGGAACTGAAAACCTCGGGAATGCATAGCCCCCAATCTCTCCGCCCACGTCGTATCTCGGAACTGCATTGGAACTGACTGCGCGCTGGAAGCAGTTGAGCCGGTTGCGCCGCAGACGGCTGTCGTCGGCCTGGGATCCGAAACTGATGCCGAAAAGCAAACAAAATATCACTCTTCGCATATCAACTTGTTTAACAGAACAAACATCTACTCCGTAGTCCGTAGTCTCCGTATGTCGCTAGTTGACCCATCACGTAACCAATTCCATCATCCATGTAGATGCAGCTCCTTCCCTCTAGCCGTCGGCCGTAATAACTATACACCACCAAGTCTGCGACTGCATAATGAATAACTCTTTTCTTTGTATTGCTCCCTATGCGCAACGGGTCATCAGCCGAGTCACACCACGTAGCCAGTTCAATCAAGCACACACAAGCGTGCTGTACCAACTTCGTGCTCCAATCCTCGCTCCTCGCATTTGAAATACATAGAGACTGCCGTCTTGTCCCTCAAAGCAAAATCAAATCACACCCAAACGCCTTGCTCAAGGATTTCACCACCTTTGCTTCCATTTAACCTGTGCCACATCCCATCATCCCCTTCATCATTTTTATAATCAAAGCCGTACAATTCCACGCCCTCTTCAATGCGCCTACGCCTACAGATATGGCATCCACAGCGCATCGCACTGTGCCAGATTCATAGGGTTCACAGCCTTGGCAATCGCATCAATCACCGTCTGGTTCGCAGGCAGGTTGCCCGACGGGTTGTGCGCCAGGCTCGCCGCGCGCTTGACAATCGAGTCGCTGTTGACCTGCACAGACTCACGCAGCTGGCTCTCGCTGATTCCAGTTTCTGTGGCTGCTAGTGAGCCAGAATATCATCTCGTCTCGAACAAATAGCGTCAGTGCATGCTCCAATTCGTGCTCCGGCTCCGTGAGGCAGCGAGCAATCGCCATCAGAGAGCAGGCATAGATGCCCTCAGTAGCCAGCGGACCCATCAGCACCTGCAAGTTGGGTGTTAGGCGGAAGGGGACCGGCTCTGGGTTGTGGAAGAATGGCTTTGATGCGCTCATAAACGACATCAGCTCCGATCCCCAAATTTTGCCTGAGCCCCGTGCAATGTTGAGCTTCGCGGGATACCGGTTGTGCATGTACAAAATATACGTCATAAACGTCAAGGCCGCAAGCTGATAGGAGAACTGCCTTCGAAAGAGCCAAAACTCTGCAAACTGCGGGAATATCTGCTGGAAATAGTCCAGCGCAACTGAAGACGGCACCCACTTCTCTTGGACAGCGTTGAACACTTCCAGTCTTGCCGGCGGTGTGAGTTCAGGCTTGCCCTGCTGTAATAATATGTTAGCCCCTACATCAATTCCCAGCTGAGCTCGGTCAATGCATACCTGGCTCTTGCTTTCGAGCACACCGCGCAACTTTTCAAGTGTGAACAAGACAGGTTCGTCCTTGGAAAAGCCCATTCGTCGACAGTGATCCTCGTAGACTGCCTGCAGCGTGACATAAGAGGTGTCCTCTTGAACGATTCTTATATGCGGGGCAAGAGGAACCATGAGCGGTAGAGTAAACTGCAAATCCCGGCGGCGGCTCTCCTTCTTCCGACCTAGTGTCTGGTTGAGGTGTCTGAATAGCTGCAAGATCCTCTCTTCACGCCTGCAATGGCGCGCTGCCGGGTGTTGTACGGCCCATGAATGAACGCTACCGTCGTGGCCACGCATCTTGAGTCGGCGATATGAGGTGCTGTATGACCGGACTAGATCCACATTTGGAAGGAACCTCTCTATGCGGATGAAGTCTTGGTTTTTGTCCTTGTGTTGGAGGTATTGGCCAGGAACTTCCACCTCGTCAAACTTCTGATATCTGAATTCGCTGAGGTGCGGCGAGTATGCCTCGAGGTGTGCATGACAAACACGTCGGTCCAACTTTTCTTCAAACTTGGTGCGCCAGCGACGCAGTTTGTGAATGTATTCATACATGGTTGGCTTTACATCCACAAAATCGGCTTCAAAGGATTTCTTGATGTGGTTGGGTAGTATCGTCTCGGCAAACCTCGTAATGTTGGTCTCAGTCGCCGACGGCAGCTTCACGCTCTTGGCAAACGAAGCGGGCGTGCGGCTGACGTAGGTCAATGCGTCGTTTAGTAGGGCCACAATCAGTCGGTACGCGTCCTCATCTGGTGGGCACTTGAAGTGTTTCTGAATCTGGTCCACCATGGTCTCCATTGATAGGGCAAGTAGAGGGAAGGCTGTCTTGAGGACAGACATGATCTCCTCGGTGAGCTCCCAAGGCATCTTCTTCTGGTTTGGGTTTGGAGCAGGTGGTTGCTGCTCTTGCTTCTGTCCACTGGCGGCTGGAGCTGGCGGAACGCTGGCAGCGGCGGCTGCTGCGTCACCACCTTCAGTCTTCACTTGGCTGGCAGCGTCTCCCTCTGTAGCAGTGCCTGGCCGTGACGCGCCGCCATCCGACGTTTTGGGTGGCTCAGTCTTGGCTTGCGAAGGCGACAGGCTTGGCTTGCCATTGGAAACAATTGACTGGGCGCGCTGTTGACGGGCTCGCTCCTTGGCCTCCTGGTTCTTCTTTATGAGATTCATGTCCTCGCGGTTGGTCCGAAGCTGAAAATACAGGGCCTGAGGGTACGATTTGGCGATGCTGAGAAGAATCTGGTAAACTCGCGGTGCTTCTTTATGACCCAGGCCGGTTAAAAGCTGGGGAATAAAGGTAATCCAATACCACACAGGCGTTTCACCCTTGAAGTCGTCAAAGCCCATGGCAATGGTGCCCTTTGAGTCATCCAAGCTGAGGAGCCAGAGAATGCGAGCAAGAAGCTTGCGTGACTTAGCGTTCTTGTAACTGCCAGCTGCCTGAAGATACGATGTGAGCGCTTGCCTAGCCGCATTCAAATCTGTGGGATCTTCTTTGAACTTCCTGTCATTGAAGTAGCCCCACTCCGCCCAAGCCTTTGGTGCACCAATGTCAAAGTAGAGCGCAGTCCCGTACGCGTTGTCGGCTTCATCCTTTTGATTGAGTTTTTCCAAGAACATTCCCTTTAACGTGTAGAATTCAGCCTTTTGTTGAGGGTTAAAGTAGTTCAAGTTCGTATTGTTGATAACGTCTAGGCCACTTGAAAGCTCTTCAGGATTCTCATAATGACATTTGGCTTGTTCTCTGAGTTTGAGGAAGGCTTCCTGGATTTCAATATTTGGCAACGTGTAAATGCGGCTCAACTGACTGATGCACACTTCGGGAAGGCTGTGCTTGCGGGCGACGTGGGCAAATCGGTTGATAATCCAGGCAGTCTCGTGATATCCTCGGTATGCAAACGAAGACGCACCACCAGCGTTCTGCTGACCCTGCTGAGGAAGCAGTTGCAAGTAGGTCTGGTTGATGAGACCGAATATGTGTTGCCGCCAGGTCACCAGATCCTGCCATGCTGTAATGTCGTCCCAAACATTAGGTAACCGGTCACGCCAAGCGCCAAGAAGCAGTTTAAGTTCTCCAGACTTGACATCCAGGTTTGAAGAGTTTGTATTTGCCAGGGATTGACAAATGACGCTAGCATCGTGGAGCTCGACCAGCTGCTGGAAATTTTGTAGCAACGGAATATGAGCATTTGTTAATCGCTCTGGAAGTTGATGCCACTTGCGAATGGACAATTGAATGGCCTCATCGCAAACTCTTGCAAAGTCATTGCCGCCCTCCTGTTGATTATGAAACTTGAGGAGAGACATGAATGCCTGAAAAAAGGCTCGTCGGGGAGTGGGAGCATCCATGACACCTTTGATCACGTTGTCTAAGGCTTCACGATGCTGAGCGTCTTGCCACATCTCCGTGTTTCGCCAGGCGCACTCGAGCAATAAATCTTGAAAATTCTCGTGCTTGGCGAAGTCTTGCAATATCTCCCACTGCTGAAGCTTCTGCGCGCAAAGAACCCAGTGATCCTCCCAAAGCATGTACTCTGCTTGGGAGAATGGAATAACGCCGGTACGAGCCTTGATCTGGGCATTTTCGTAGAGTTTCTGCGCCTTGTCCCACATACCATTTTGCTCGTAGGAAAGGCCGGCGTTGGTCTCGACAAATTGGCACCGCCGACGCCACGTACCATAAAACAAGTCTTCTTCTTGCAACGAGGCATAGAGGTCGACCAATGCGTCCAGGTTACTTTCTCTGACAGTGGCAGACTCGATTTCTGGCCGGATGGCAGCATTCTCAAGTTGCACCAGCGCGGTATACCAGGCATCGTACGTCTTGGCCTCAAATTTCAAAACGTGAGGTGGCAGTTTGCAATCCGGCCATGTCTTAGCGGCACCTTCAACCAGCGACTGCACGACATTCGGGCGCTTGTCAATTTGTCGGCTATGGTAGTCTTTGGTAAGGAGAGCCACCATGCCACGCTCTAAATCGGCACGCTCGTCCCGCATTGTCGCAGACCAATACATGGGGAAAATGGTGACCCAGAGTTGGTGTGCGAGCTGGTTATCGACATGTTGAAGTTGCATCAGTGGTTCGACAACATCTCGAACCTTAACATCGCCCAGTTCGGAAACGAAACGCCGATGGTTGGCCATGAAAGCTTCGAATTTGTCGTCTGGCATCATTATTGGTTCCCTGGTATCCTTGTCTTTGGGATACACGGCAGCAAGCTGTGATGCCGATATAATCCTGAAATCGTCCTGGTGAAGTTGTATATTAGTGTTCAACTCGACTGCACCAAGCAGAAGCTGAGAGGCCTGAGCCAACCAGTACGAGTCCGCAAGCGTGTCCCAATTTTGTGACGTCAACACATAGGACAGGCGAACACTAGCAGTCTTTGACAAGCTCTTGTCAAAGATGGACATGAAGCGATTTCGCATTTCGACATCAGCCGCGCGGGTGCCGATAAGGAAGGCATGCTCCATTCGCACCGTCAGTTCTGTACGAGTAATTTTAGGGTCTTCATATATGCGAATGACAAGGTCCAAGAACTTGGAGAGCATGGTAGAGTCACTCCTATGTTCAAAAGAGAGCATCTTATGGAGAACAGCCGTTTTCTCTTTAAGAGTAGGCCATGTGCCCTCGGAGCGGAACACCCATCCCTCCACCATGTTCAAAATTTCCGTGCAGAGGTCGATATGCATCGACTTTTCGACGAGTGTCGCAAGTACGCTGAGAAACGGTCGCCTGCTGTCACCAAGGGTTTCCATTCTTAAGGCTACAGTTTGAATCTCCTTGATCATGAGCTTGGTCTGAATTTCCAAATCATACGCAGACATCTCCCCAGACGCAGAGTTTCCGTCCTGGCCACGGTTCCCCTGGTTGACGGCCTGGCCAGCCGCAGCATTATAGTGTTGGACATGCTCCCGTGCGTGCTTGCTTTGCAGAGCTTTCATCAGGGCCGGAATGTGCTGATCAATGACGGCTGGCTTGCGATTTCCCATGGACCAGAGCATATTGACACCAGAAACATACGAGCTCCCATTCATAGCCTCTGTAGCCGCCTGTGACAGGTAAGAAATAATCTCCGACGTTTGAACCTCAGTCTCGCCATCTGCATCCGCGTCCTCCATAGGAGTGTCCTCTGGAACTGCGTCGAGAACTCGCTTGACAATGGACTTGAGGTCACGGCCATCATCGTATTCCTTGTCTGCGAGATGCAGGCAGTCTTGGATCTCTGGGTTCTCGCATTTCAAACATTTTTCCAGAACTTTCTGTACCGCGGCAATGTTCTTCTGCACCCAATCATCCGACTTGAAATTGAGAACAATCCGCACAACTTGCAGCGTGTTGATAATATTTGTCAGGAACTTCTCATCGTATTTCTCCTTATCAGTTGGGTCGGCATTGAGAAAACTCTGGGTCTTCTCGCTGCCAAGAATGACATCAGTGACATTGGGGAAGAGGTCAAGCTCCAGATCGCCCCAGTATTGAGGCTGCACCAAATTGTACAACAAGGTCATTGCCTTTTTGCATAGTTCGGTGCTTTGAGGGGGAAGAGGCAAGGAGGGCGCGATATGTTCGCGAGGTTTGGCAGAAGGCAGCTGATATCGTTCGTTGAGCTGTGCAATGAACTCAACGAGATATTTTATCATCTTTTGTCGAAAGATTTGTGGAATCTGGTACTCATTTCGCTCTCCTCCCGGTGCATTTTGTCTAACCGTAGGTGGAGAGGACATTGGCAGGTCGCTATCCAGTTTCCTCTTCTTAGACGTTGGCGATTCAGACGGATCTCGGCCTGCGGCTGGTGAGCCAGTCTTGCCTTCGACACGCCACTGCTCCCATCGCCAAATCAGCCACATCATGTTCAGCGCAAGCTTTTTACTCTCATAGGACGGGTTAGGAGGTGCAGCCACCTTTCTGAGGGAGGTAATGATTACAATCGCATACTTGTCCCGGGCGTCATAAAACAGATCAGGGTGTCTGACCAAGAAGTGGAAAATACTAGTCATTTGCTGAACATTTTGACCCTCATCCGCGAGAATGCGACGAGGTGCGACGGCCCAGGCAGCGTTTCGTTCATTCGGACCCCCTCCGCATCGCTTGGGTAGAACAGGAGCAATAAGCTCCAACGCCTGTGTGACCAAAGCCCGCCCTTCGTTTTGATTTGTCTTAAGCAGTGACAGATACACCTGGCTGACAATCTTTGGAGGTGTTTCGTAATGAGCAATGAAGTAACCAATCACCACATATGCTGCATGTTTGTTGATAACATCTTCGAGGCGGATAAATGTCCATCCAAACTTGATAATATCCTTTCTTGCCTCTTGAAGTACAGTGTGGTAGTACTTGACAAGCATTGCCGACAGCTGCAACACCTCAAAACGCGTGTGGTCAATTCCAGGCTGTGATTGATCATCAGGTGACAAGTCAGGATGCACTTTCCAGATTTTGCTGCTAACAGCGTCAATAACCGATCGATCCATGAATCGCTGTCCTTTCGCCTGTTCCGGCTGATTCCAGTGTCGCATAACATCCATAGCGACAATGGGATTAGCGACGTAGTGAAGCAAAAATTGCTTTGTCTTATTCGAAGCAAATCTCCCCGAATATGTCTCCAAGCAACGCAGGAATGCGGATTTCCAAAACTCTATTGATTCGCTCATGAGAATCTTCTCGTAGATGAAAGCAAACAAGCAGTGTGTGGGCCGAAGCTCGTTGCTTGTAACCGACTCGACGAGGCTGAACAAGACATCAAGATCCTTGGGGGTCCTCTCCAGGGACTTGACCAAGACGTTCATCAACTGCTCTGCGGCTTGGTATGCAGGTAATCGGAGGGTAGCAGGGAGAGTATAATTGCGAATGTGGCCCTCTAGCTCTTTGCCCATGCTCTTCATCCACGTCGTGTTTTCTTTCTTGTCCATCCACGAGTTAGTGTTCTCGAAGTAGCTGAGAGAGTCCAAAATATGGACGGCATTAACAATGCCAATAAACTTCTTCTCAACACCTTGGCCCGCTAGCTCATTACACTTTGTCATTAAGGCACCGAGACCATCTATTGCTGCGTCTCGCAAAGGGCCGCTCTCTGGGTGTCTAAGGACCTGAGCCAGAAGTCTTCCATATTTGAGCTCATCTAGCTTTCCGAGCAAGAAGGTCCAAACCTCCTTAGGATACCTGTTGAGGTACAGATATATGGGTTGACGGAAAGGACTTTGGATTGTTCGACGGAGCTTCTCCTCAAGTCCAAGGAAGCAATCAATTAGACGCTCCTTGAATGCTTCGGCGGGAGCTGGCAAAAGATGAAAGATGTTGAGAATAGCCGTAATGACCTTCATTTGTTGATGCTGCTCAAAAAATGTAAAAGAAATCTGCTGCCATGCATTAGGTTCCACAATTGAGTCGATCTGGTCCAACAGGCGAGCTCCGATCTCAACCTTGAAATAGCTGGTGAGCAACTTCAGCAGCCTAGAGAGGTTATCCAGGCCATGGACACTGAGTCGCTTTGGATCAGATAGACTTGCTAGAACCGGTCGAAGCCCACCTTGTAGCAGATCCTTCGGTAGACGCCTGTCAACCGCCAATACAGATCTTAGCGCGTCATTAGCGGCAGCAATTGTCGGCTTTGACTCCGAGTATAAGCATTTGAAGAAGACAGAAAGAATCTTCCCTTTGATAGGGTTGTTTGCAAACTCTTCAAACGTCATTGCCGTGCTCAGTAGCCTAATGCATGATACGCGCAGGTTTACAATGTGATCGTGGGTGCGATACTCTGCCGGCTTATTTGCCAAGGAATCATCATTTGCATCAGCCAGGGCAAGAGACTCCATCAATAGACGAGTGAGGTTGTCGTCAAACTTGACCCAGTCGTTCTTTAGGCTCATGTGGTATGTCATTGCGTTGATGTATCCAATCTGAATGCTAAAAGGCAGTGCCCGCAACGGTTTAGAGTAAATTGGTTGCAAAAAACGCTCCTTGTAAGGTTCCAACAGTTCCCAGACTTCGCATTCAGCAGCTTTGGCTATTAGTTCGAGCGAATTCTTGGCGGTTTCACGAACAAACTTGTTCATGTGGGACAGCTCATTGTTAAACAGCATACAAATTTGGGCCAGTCTGGACTGCTTCACGGGAGGCTGTCCCGGCTGGGCTTGAACGGGAAGGGCATCTTCCTTCTTGATGTTCTTGGTAATGCGCTTCAACAAGACCTCCAAGCTTGTCTCGGCGAGACACCTCGTTTTTTCAGGAAGATCTTGTGGCATGTCTTTGATCACATACAAGAGGGCGCGAATAAATTCCATTTGCTTTGACGCCACCCACGCGTCGCCAAAGTCGAGCTCCGTAAGGAGGAAGTTGATGCCAAGGCTGCCACCGGTCTTTGTAAACCACTCTTCCTCGTAGCAACTGTGGCAAAAGGTACCGCAAAGGTGAGTAAATAGGGGTAGTCGGCCAACATTGCTCTCAGATCCGAAGATGATGCCAATACTCTTGTACAGCTCGCGAATAGCCTTCTTCGCGGCTTCTCGGACATCCGGATGATCAGAAGCCAAAGACTCAACGATTGCATCTGACAAAATCCGCGTATCGATACAAAGGGGGCCCTCTCCAGCCTTGGGATCAAAGGGACTAAAGTTTCGCTTAAGGTCCACCAAGGATCGGCCTACTTCTATGACAGCAAAGTGTCGGCAGAGGTCCATGAGAAATGTATCCGCCTCGTCTTTGAACCTAGGGAGAGAATGAGCAAACACGACTGCCTTGAGGAGTTGTTTTGTTATCTTGTCTTGCACGTCCTTCTTTGGGATGGATTTATCGCGGTTCGTCACTTCGAATGGAGCAAAATGAATCTCCATTTTTCGGGCCAAGAAGTCCTGTGCCTGGAGACGAACGATTCGGGGAAGGTCTTCTGGCAGTTGGTCATAGCCGATTCGAAGTTTGACTTGTGACATAATCAAATGGAGCGCTTGCTTCTTATAATATTCATCATAGACGCGAAGATTTTGGCTATTTTTTCCCATTTTCGGGGCCTCCATTAGCTTCTGGATGGCACTGTCGATACCGAGATCTGCCGGGAACGCTCTATCTTTTTTAGATCCAATCAGGCGCATATCGAAGCTTGACGGATCGTCGGCATAACCTCTGTAGGTAAGTGGAACCGCGCCAGTCATAAACTTTCGGTTTCTACCACCTAGTTTGCCCAAGATTCTCATGGTAGTGTGAGCATGAAAATGGCTGTAGGGGTGAGGACGGAGGTGATTGAAGAGTGCAGTCATGAGCTCATCAATGACAGGCGCCATAATAGGGTCGAGATAGTCAGCAGTTAAGTTATCGACACAAAGCTCGAGTGTCCGAAGCCCCTGGCCAACGAGGTCAGTGCCAGCCCTCAAAGCAACAACTAGTGGTCGCATCAGAAAGCTCAGATGTGGCAACAGGTGGCTCAGACGCGCGGGAACAGTCAAACACAGTTCCACGTACAAGTCTCGCTCAGATGGTTTGCGAGCAGCCATGAGCAAGTTGTTAAGAACGTCCAGGAGCATTTCCAGTAAGGGTAGAATCTGCTTGTACAATTGCTCAAACTTGCCGCCGCCAATACTTCGAAAGAGAGATCTCAATAGGAGAAAGTAATTCATTGGCTCCTCTGCCTTTGTCGACAACTCGATAGATTTGGTGACAATGTTGACCACGTGTGGCAAAAGAACCTGCTCGTTCTGCTGAGCAAAAAGGGTCACAGCCATGAATGCCAGCTTGAAAAGTCGCAACAATATCGACGACTTTTTGACATCTGCTGAACCCACTTCATCGATTCGGTCCATAAGAAATTGGAGGAGCATACCACAAAAACTAGGCGAAGTCGCTTCACTGGCTAGGAAAAACTGGGGTATATGTAATAATCCGGTATGCTCAAAGATCATGTCATAAAGTCGTGGGATCTCTTGCTGAAATACTTCGTGGAATGTAGCGGGGTCGATGCAGTGGAAGACAGTAGCAAACGTTTCAAGCAGATCCTTTTCTTCCTTGGTACTAGACACCATGTAGAAGTTTGCCATGTACTCGACCGGAGACGCGTATTGTGACTCGGTGGCCGGCTTTTCAATCTCGTAATACCGGAAGACGTATGCACCCTCCCTGAACAGTTTAATGATGACTTTGACCTCCTCTGCGGTAAACCCATAAGAAACGTCTGTCCAGTGCGAAGGCGCATTCTGAGGATCAATAGGGGTGCCAATATTGCATGTTCTTAGCTGGTAGAATGTATTCTTCAGACCATTCATCAAGTTCCGGAAAAGAAACTTATTATCAATCACAGGATCTGCACCTCGATCTCTGGGGTTTGATATCTTGATAGGCACAGCGGAAAATATGTCAGTCTCATCCCAGTTTGGTCGCGTCTCCTTGTCGGCAAGATAGGGCTCTTGAGTACCGGCCTCTGCCAGATATTGTTTCGACAACTTCACCGCGTTTGGGTACTGTCGGTTCATGGCAGCAAACTTATCACCAATGGCATTCAAGATCATCATGAGGTAGTGTCTTGCGTCAACTTTATTCGGCAGCTTGGCAATGCACTCGGCCATGTTGAGCAATAGCTTCGCGCTCATGGTTTGAAAGCTAGTGCCCGGGAAGTTGTCCTGAAGATTTCGGGTGTACACTTCGACGGTTTTGCGGATCTGTTCTGGACTCAATGAATCTCGAACATGGTGAATAAGATCAGCCAGCATGCTGTATGCAAGTGGTCTCATAGTCTCGTAGACTGTCAGGCCATCGCCAGTGAGCGTTCGTTCATCAAGAAGTTCGTCAATCTTTGGCAAGAAGATTTTTCGAAAGTTATAGTTGATAATATGTCGAATGGCAATTAGAAGTTCCTTTCTTGTACCTGACTTCTCGCGGGGGCAGTCTTTCAACAGGCGTACCACGACATCTGGCAACGTGGGCAGGAAATCGTTTAGTTGCTGTGAGTATTGGCGCAAGAGATACGCGAGAAAGCTCATGGTCTTAACTTGTGCGGTAATGAAATCGCCGTATGCTGCTCGTTGATCTGCTTTGATGCCCTGGCTGACACCAGTGTGAACTTGGCCCTTGGCTGCAGCCTCTGCGTGAGCTTGCTTTTGAGCGCTGGCCTCGATAAGTAGAACTCGTTTGATCAATGGCACAAACGCTTTCACGTTCTGTTGCACCGTGTTGCGGTAAATCTGGAATATCGAGACGACGATAATTGGACATTCAGAAAGAACTTTAAAAGATTGCATTCCCTTGAGCAACGGCCGATTCTGCTGCTGAGGGTCGGCGCCAAGATCTGAAACTGATGCTACCGGCGAGCCGGGTCGAGGGGATTGAAAATTGGTCTGCGAGCCGCCTGGTGTTGAGGGCGCGCCAGTTTGTGACGTTGCCGTCGAGCTCGCATTGTCGAGTTGTTCCCTCACCACCTTTTCCATCTGCTCGAAGAGCTCTTGTATCAGGGACAGGAACTGCTGTACTTTGCCTTGCAGCACCTTGTGTTGATGGCGCATAATGTCAGACGTAATTTTGACGCAAAGAGTAGCATTTTCCTCATTGTCGGTGCGAACCAGTTGCATTAATAAATCGACGATCTCCTCGGCGTACGGTTCGAATGGTTCAACTGGACTAGAAGAAGTGGGCAACCGATGAAGAACTTCTAAAATACAGTGGCGCAGTTTCTACACCACGGGTCAGATATCTTTGTCCGTAGGTTGTTATGACAGGTAGCACAAACCTGCTCTGGTGAGTTGCTTTGAAAAATGCATGGTCCGCGAAGGATGTTGATGAAGATTGGCATCAATCGCTTGAGAAACGGTGTGTATATCGGTCCGCTGGTGTAGTGCTCCAGACTGTCGCGTAATGTTGTCGCCGCCTCTAGTTTAAGTCTAGCATCTTTACACGCATACGATGTTAGCACAGCGGGATCAAGTCGATGGGCGGAGCGGTCATGGGAGAAGCATGTCATCACCATACCTATATCTGCTGTGCTTAGTCGCTTTACGACGTCATCAATAGTGGTTCCCGACATGGCTGCATCATCGGCGTCCACGAGACGCGGCTATTTCTTCCATGCGAAACAGGTCCAGTCGTGGTGCTTCGTAGCGGTCGGTAGGCACAAATTGCAGTACGGTGGATCGCAAACCTGCGGCCTGCCTGTATCGCAAAGTTGACGGAGCTCAAATAGATGACAGAAGAGGAAAAAAAAAGTGTGTGTTCTAATAAGACAAGATATTAAGAAAAGAAAACTCTTCAGACCCCGTGGCGTTAAAAGTGATGTTTGTCTGCTGCGTAAGGTTCGGATGCGAAAAGCTTGTCGTTAGGATGCACCGAGTTTTGCTTGCCTGCAGCTTGAATCTCGACGAGGGACGTGAAGGGACTCGCGTTGAAAATTAAGAAAGCATTGAATCCGGGGGCCGTGGCCGCCAATTCCATTCGCGCTAGGACGTGCAACAATATTGATCCGGCGCTAATGCTGCACACGCCCCTCCAATGCAGTGTGAATATAGTGCATATCTTATCTTATCTTATCCGGCACCAGGCACCAGGGGTTTTCACTACCCTAGACTTGCAAAAGTGATTCAGATACTGTATCGGATTCGCATTGAAAGTTGCCGGGAAAGTCTTGAGATCAAAGTGTATTTTGACTATTCGAGTAACTGTTAGGATACAGAAATGCCATGACTTAATACCAGAGACAGTACGCTGATCATCTCGCCTCTGCGTCGTCTCCGCTTCGGAGGCTTAAGCCAGCGCCACGGACCTTTATTACATAATGTTACGCTTCACATCTCCCCAACACACACTCATGTACGAGACTCATCCTTCCAGAGAACCTTGCAACCTAAAAGTCCGCGACGAACCTGCACTACTGAATTTTCAATCGTGTCACGCAAATCACATCGCAGGCCGCAATGAGTGGAGAAGGTACGGCCTTCGTGTATGGTATGAGCAAGTCATTATCCATTGGTAGGAGACACAGATGATGGCTAACGCACGGTGCAGGCACTTTGGTGAGACACCAAGGCTTCCCGATGATATAAACGGACTAACATTTGTCAAGATGGCGCCGGAGATCTTCTTCAGCGTCTGCTACGGCGACCAGAATCCATCTGCAGCAATCCGCGACCTCCACACTTTTACACCCGCGATACTTGAAGATTATTGCCGTCACAGAGTGCAATATGCAGATTATCCAGCAGCTGTTCCAGATAAGGGACACAAAATACGCGGGATATATGTTACGGGATTGACGGATGCCAACATGAAAAAATTAGATTACTTTGAAGGCTCAGAATATGAACGACGCACAGTCAAGGTACGAGTGCTTGTGAAAGATGGAGGCAAGGAAGTGTTAGGGCCAGAGAAGAGCGCGTCAGTATATGTATTTTTGAAGCCCAATGAGCTGGAGAGGGGTGAATGGGATTTTGAAGAGTTTCGGCGGGAGAAAATGAAGATCTGGACCCGTGGTGATTGGGCCTTTGGTACGTTTGTTTGCAATCACGGAAATGACACTGCTAACGATTTGGACAAAGACGATGACGAAAAAGCTGCTGTGAACGGCGTGGCTTAACCGGCGACATTGATGACTGGTTCACACGCTGTGTTTTGTTTCTGGAAAGAAGCCTTACCATGAAAGGCAGCACCGCGCGATCGTGATGAAAGAACAAAAGATCTGCATGAAAGCGACATGCGATTTGTGCACGTTTATGATAAAACGAGGATGAAATCTAAGATACGTGGTAGACGACAAAGAAGAGCCGAACATCAAACAACGTGTCAGCCACACAATGACTTCATTGCAAGACTCCTTAGGTAGGTAAACACAATACCACATTTTTGCATTATTCCTCTCCATTGTCATTGTTATTGTCGAGAGCCCAAGAAAATGGATGATGTGACTGGGACAAACTCCCCTCACAAGTGTCTGGCGAATGCAAGTTCCCTCCATTTACTGCACGAAGTAAAATGCTGCCATTATTAGATCCGGAACTTGGCAACCTGTATTCTACAAGAGTTTTGACCTCGCCGAGTGGGAAGCGCTTCCGTCCGTACCGAGTACTCCATACCGAGTTGGCGGCCCAAACCTGGCAAAACCGTCGTCATTGTAGATTGATTGTGCGGAGGATGGTGGATCAGAGCGCACGAGGGTCTGCCTGGTGCTCCGTACTCTTTCCGCTTGGAAACCACCAATATCAGACGAACCTTGTTCAATGCTGGTGGATTGCGAAGGTCAGGGACTTAGGGGACGCAGGGGGCAAGCGGAGCTGAGACCAGTGACGATTCTGACCTAGATTATCATTTCGGCCCGCACTCAACGTGGCTTGAGGATCGTGGCCGTGGTTGTAGTGACGATTGACAGCTCGGACGGAAACCCGTGACATGATCCAAAGGCCAAGCATTTCTGGAGAGATATCTGCATGCCTCCTGCATACCGGGATAAGCAAAAAAGCGTTTGAAATTCGCAATTTTGCGGGTGGATCGATTTGTATTGAGCTTCTTATTGTCGTGGTCAGTTGGTAGTCGGTTGACACCAGATGTTGACTGGACAAGAAAATCCCGAGTGCGCTGGGTGCTCCAAAACTTGACTCGCGTCGTCTAGCTGCAGGGTGGACGCAGCTGCCCCCCTGGCAGTGCGAAAAGGTCATGCATGATGGAATGATGGAAGACGGAAAGGCGGTTGGCTCTGCTGGCAGTATAGCGAGTACGATGTGTGCACTTCCAAGGTTGGTACGGAGTACAATATCCTGAATCAGGCAAATAATGGCCAACCGCGGGATGCAAGTGCCGGCAGCTGGCAAATGTCAAGCTGGCGGCGGCTAAGGATGGATTGATGGATTGATGATAGGTTACGATGGCTTTAGCCTGAAACCTTTCAATGTTACCTCTTCCCCCCTCAGAACCCAGTAACTTGGTATTCAATGTTCTCTTGGTGTCCAAGCCACGCGTGAACAAACAGAGCAATTTGAACTGCTACGGAGTACTAGAACCGGACTCCTACTCGGTACTCCGAACACCACCAAACATCTCTATCCATGAACAAGCAGCAGCCACCACTCAATCAAGCTACTTGTTGCGCGCCACCAGCTTCCGCATGCGGACCACGCACAAGCCTATCGATCTGAATGCCCAGTTTGAAACCCTGCCTGGTTTCACCACCATGTTCTCTTTTGATAATTGTTTGTTATGCACTACGGAGTAGTTACGGAGTACCTGCACAATACTCCGTAGTATTCCTTTTTCCCCACCCTGTGTGTTGCACGGGCTGATCCTCAGCAGAACCCTTGGTCACTTGGCGCCCTGCAGGTCTGCAGATGCAGGGAGTCGAACAACTCGACATGGCTGACCATGCTTGTGCAGGCCGTTGTCGACCCCTGCAACGACTGCAAGATAAACCGGCGATGCTGTCTCACTTCCAAGGCTTCGGTAGGGCAATTCAAAGGAGGAGAGGAGGACATAATAGGCAGGAAGAGTCGTGGGCTACACAAATTTGCCCAAGCCAGCTACGCGGCATTGCAGCTCTCATGTCAGTGCGGTCACCGGTTCAAAAACCGGACGCGGGCGGCCTCTGCCATAGCCCACTGCCTGCGATACTGTCCTGTCTATTTTCTATGTGGATGATGGACACGGGGCATAAGCCGGGGAATGTTCGGCCAAACATACCGACGAATTATGGCCTTCTGCGCCATGTCTTGGCTACACGAGGACACTCCAATGCTCAGCTCGGGCCAGCTGCGACGGTCAGGTGAGGTGAGGTGGGCGAGCAATGATCGATTACATTCTCTGGCTACAGGAAGCAAACAGATGTGGTCAGAAACACGCAAAACTGCTCCGGACGAGTGGATGTGGTTCTCCGTGGGCCTCGCAGCTCCCAGCCCCCAAATTCCTCGGAGTGGCGTTTCGCAGAACCACAACCGTGATGCCCATGGCCAACACCAAGTACTACGGAGTAGTAATCTGTAAAAGTGCCTGTCCACGGATGATGACGGCTGATAGTGCTCCGTTCATGTACTCCGTACTTAGTGTGGACTATGAGAAGCATGACATCAGCTCGTCCTGGAATGGTTGAATCATCCTCAGCGCCATGAAGTCGTGGCAACTGGTCATGATGACTAGCTGCAGGATGTATCCACACGGGCACGGCGGTCGGGACAGTCCAACTTGTCAGGGGCTTCAGGGCGGTCTGATTGGGGACTGGAAACCACGACGATTTCGAGGGACGACGCTGGGCCAATACCATCCAGAGGTGCCCAAAGAAATGGAAACACACAAGCGTTTGTCTCGGGGACGGGCAAGGGCCTGTGATTTCTCTTGCCACGATATGAAAAAAAACAAATCGTCACGACACATTCTGGAACGAATCGAATCCCCAGCGAAGCTCACCTTGCCAGCAATCTTCACACCATGGTCTTCTCGACTGGTGGACAAGACCGTCGCAACCGTTGGCTCATGGCTTTGAGCACAGACTCGTCCTGCTTGCTTGTCTTGCCACGGTCTTTGTGCTGTGCGCACCGTTCACAAGGTGGCAACCATGTTCAGAAGCTAAAGAAGCGTTCACTGGACTAAGGCGCCTGGGGTTCATCAGATGGACTGACTATCCACATGGTGCACACTAGTTACTGGTGCTAGTCGTCTACGAGCCAGTTTGAGGCTCTGAAACTGCAGCCTATCGGCATCGACAGCATCGACATTTCCTTCAAACATTCTGTTTTGTGTACGGAGTATGCCCCTTGCAGATCTGCCGCGGCTCGAAACCATGCGGGGGTAGCTTCTGTGCCTGAACTGGCTGGCCATGACGCCCTGTCCCACCCATCGTCTCTGCAACACCACCATCGGGATTCCATGAGAGGCTCGTGTTCAATGGTGACATGGGATGGCTCCTATGCTGAGACTTTGAGACTGCCCCTCCTCCTCGGTTCTGTCCAATGATTCTTCGTCAATGGTCCGGTCTGGGACGCACTTCTTTGCTTGCTTGTTCAATCACAGTGTTGAACAAGCACCAAAACAATGAGGCAGACCACACCTGGAATGCACAATCGTCCTGGTGTATAAGAGGGTCTGTGTCCCCCGACCTTCGGCCTGTATATCTGTTCTGCATCCCGACACCAGTACTACTGTCCTTTCTTTGAACCGTCATTTGTCGTCGAGACAACCTACACTCCCTTTTCCAGCATTTATTATTATTATTATTATTATTTTTTAACCGCCAAGGCTAGACCTTGTTTGCTTCGACCGACGAGCTCTACAGATTCCTCTGGTTTAGAAATCGTAGACATCACCAGTTTTGCCACCTAGTGTGTTGCAGCTCACTGGCACTTTTTCGTTGTTGTAAGTCGGCCAAGTCGGCAAATTTGACCTTCGGATCCTTGATGCCAAATGCTAATTCTGCTGGCCTCGGTAGCACACTCCTTGCTCGAATACGCTGATTCTTGACAACTTTCAAGTTTTTCTTTCCTCTTGTTTCGTGGACAATACTCTCATTTTTTTGCATAGCAACATTGGACTTTTTCGTCTGGCGCGTTTCAGTTTCCATCGTTCACCTTGCCCTAATTCAAAATGTTGAAGAAGATTGTACTTGCTGGCCTAGTTTCTTCTTCCAGTGCCCACATCAAATTGAGAGCACCTGTTCCTTTCCAATTTCCGGACAAGGAGCATAGTCTGGGTCCCCTCCTGGCCGATGGCACTGATTTCCCTTGCAAAAACGCCATATACGACGCTCCGACTCCAAGCAACGAATTTGCTCAGGGCAGCGACCAGACGCTGAAGTTCATTGGAAGTGCTGCCCATGCTGGTGGTTCGTGTCAAGTGTCTATTACGACTGATCTGAAGCCGAGTAAAAACTCTGTTTGGAAGGTTATCAAGTCCATTGAAGGTGGATGTCCTGGCAAAAATTTATCGGACAATATTTTGCCGGCCAACTCGGAGCTTCTTACTCCTTTTGAATATTCCTACACCATTCCAAAGGACCTAGCCGCCGGCAAATACACCCTTGCCTGGACTTGGTTTAATAAGATTGGCAACCGAGAGATGTACATGAACTGTGCTCCGATCAGCGTTACTGGCTCTGGCGGTTCCAAGGATGCCTTGGGAACTTTGCCCGATATGTTCGTCGCTAACATCGGTAATGGCTGTGGAACCTTGGCAAACACCGATTTGAAGTTCCCTAATCCGGGGAAGGATCTTGATCAATTCGGCCAGCAAACCCCAGCTGCTTTGAAGGGACCGACGGGTAACTGCGCTGTCGCCAGTGGTCCCAAGCCGACTGGTGGTTCCCAGCCAACGGGTGCTCCTCAGCCTACTTCTGCTCCTCGGCCTACGTCTTCTGCCGGTGATGCACCTCCCGCCGACCCCAACGGGACGATCCCTGGCGGAGTTTTCATCACCAAAATCCCAGGACAAGCCAGCCAACCTTCTGTGACAAGCCAGCCACAGACTAGCCAACCTGAAGACACATGCGAAGAAGAAGCCAGCCAACCCACTGTCACAAGCCAGGCACAGACTAGTCAACCTGATGTGACATGCGAAGAAGAAGCTAGTCAACCTGCTGTGACAAGCCAGGCACAGGCTAGCCAACCTATTGTGACATGCGAAGAAGAAGCTACTGCTGTGACAAGCCAGCCACAGCCTAGCCAACCGGCTGTCACAACCCAGGCACAGCCTAGCCAACCTGATGTCGCAAGCCAGGTGCCTGTTCCTACCACTGCCGACAGCCCTCCTCCCACGACCACCGGGACTGGCGGCGGCAACGCGGGGGGCTTCGCTGCTGGCACTTCTTGTAGTACGGAAGGGATGTGGAATTGTATCGGCGGAAACTCATTCCAGCGCTGTGGTGGCGGCAAGTGGTCTACTCCCCAGGGGGTGGCAGCCGGAACCAAGTGCTCTCCTGGACAGTCACCGGACTTCAAATTGGATGTCGTTCAGGCCAACAAGCGCAGTCTTCGCCGCAGTATGCGCTCCTCTGCATAAGCCCAGAAAGGCCATGGTTGGAACAGTTTGAGCTCAAGGACAAGACGGAACGGTCGCCACGAGATTTATTAAGGCTCCCAGGAACAAAACAAAAAAAAAAAAAAAAAGGGGGGGGGGGGGGGGGGGGGGAAAAGAAAAACTCAGTCAGGGCTCGACGGACTGGTTGTCATTGATTTCATGTACATCATTCTTTTCAGCTTGTAAATTTGTCGCAAGGGCTTTTTGGCTCTGGTGTATCACTGCATGCAGTCGAGTAAGGCAACGCTATTGGAAATAGAGTTTGTATGTCTTGATATTGTATGCGGTAAGAAGTCTGTGAGCTCAACAGTCAACGCTCAGAGCTATCTTGTAGAAATGGATTGAACAACATTAAATACTTTTCCCTATATCCTTTGCGAGCTTCTTTTGTCGCGGGTGCGCGGTTGACCACCGTGGTCACCTTGATTCCTTCCTGCCTCTGTTCACGAATTTTGGGCTGAAAAGGAACAGAGTGAAAGTCGGCATCATGCCAATGTGATCTTCGCTATATACCCTAACAAATAGTTTGTATCTGCAGGCCCCTGTCCTTCTCCTTAGCCGAGAATTGGTGTGCTGTGATTTGCCCCGAGCACCCGGCGGTAAACAACGGGGCCGCACCTTCCCGGTTCCCGCCAGGGCAGCACGTGGACCCCACTGCTGCCGACCAATGATGGCTGCCCCTGCTCCCCGATTTAGGACTCGCCCGTTGAATGCTAACCGGGGTTGTTGGCCCACTAATTCCCCAGGTTGATCAGACGTCGAGGCTTGAGCCTGGCTTCGAAACATCAACAATTCCTCTAGCCGTACCAGATTGTCGCAGTGGGGCAATTTATTAAACTAACTTACGGAGTACTGCTAATGCTATATGGAGTCTTAAATATGAGTCGGCCCTTGGAATTGAGCGATACTCAGACTTGATCGCCACATTGACACTCAAAGGGACTGCCAAATGGCAGCTGGTTCTTCTCTCGGTCAAGTGTCCTTCTCTCTGCTATCTAGCCACTTGGCCTTGTATGAATGCGAATAATTAATATGATGGATGAATCCTGGGCCAGCAAGGCATCAAAGACGAGGCCCGTCAGTTTGACCGGTCTGTCTGGATAAGCCAGTAATATCCATAACTAACCGTAATTCTTTGTTCGAACGCTGCATCTACTTATTGGAAGTCAGAAGAAAAATGCCTAGGTCGCAGCCTTGGTGCCCTTCAACCGGGTGCGACATACCATGCTTTAATGGGGGCGTGGCTTGCTCGAAGCAAACACGGCTGGGATTGAGCCTCAGCTTCGGGGGAGCCGGGTATGTAATTTCCTGCGGTACTACGAGTGGCTCCGATTCCATGACACGGCACAGACATTCTGTGCTGGCAGGACAGATATGCTAGCGGGAACACAATCATTGGCCCCGGGTACCACGGAGATGTGACCTTGTGTCTACCGAGCCCCGACATGTACGTCCTGAAAAATATGGCTTCAATAAGTGGAAGCGGCCTTGCCGAGTATATCCATTTCTTCAGTTTGAGTGCGGAGTGGAGCGGCCGCTCGTATCGGAGAGTTCAATGGAATATTCCAGAGATGACACCACCAGTTTACCATTTTTCCTCGACCATGCTATCCCCCACGCCCTTTCCCCTTTTGGCAGTGGTGGTGTTGACAATTTCTTATTTTCATCAAGTTTGAACCAATGACTTCACGTAAGGAGTACTCTTTAGTCGTGTCGAAGTTCTCAAGTGACATCTGCAGTAGCTGCTGGTGTCCCATAGCAAGGGCTGAGCATTATCTAGTGTGAAGCCTCGGGGAAGGGACAAACCTTCAGATGACTTGCGTCTCGACACCCGTGATAACCATCACTTTAAGCCTATGAGACGCATGCAAGTTGCGTACGGTGCCGCGGAGAAGGACGTATTCCCGAGTATACGGGGTAAATGGGGCGTAGATTCCACCGACGGGGGATCAGGCTTACGAACCAGACAAACATCAGCTTATACTACGACTGCTGGGCCACTCAGGCTGTCCCGGGCCAAGGGGGAAACTGACCACATTACGAATCTATTTTGAACGACAAACATGGCACCACTCACCTGTCTAAAACAGGGGCGTATCTACGCCAAAGTTACGGTGACGATTGCGGAACTGCAATTACTCCTGCCGAGAGTCGGGAAGAAACGATTCGCTTCCCGTTTATGCACCGTATGTTTCATTCGAGGGTGGATTCTGTGCAAACATTGCTCCCGGGAAATTGGCCGTGGCGTATTCCACGGCTCTTGGGCATCAATACTGCCATAGACCACGTAGTCCTCCTTGTTACCTTGGTCCATTTTGTGAGAGGAGCTGAGAGTAACTCGAAAACTGGAAGCGAAAGGCAACCATGCTGGGTTTCTTGAAACGAAGGCTTGATAACAAGGGCAATCGTGAAAGGTTGAGAACTTGAGACACCTCACGCTCGCGACCCTCCGCCCTCTGTGGCATTCGCCTCCAGCCTTTTATTATTCAATTTGGACCTATTGGTGCAAGATATGCTAACAGGATGGCCCTTCAAGTATCTGCATTGGTATTCAACCCCGGCTCTTGACTACCATTCTCGCAGGCTGCGGCTGTCTCGATAGCCCAGCCACCACGCTTACCTACGCTTGAATAGCAAACATGTAGTAGATGGCTGTATTTCCTCGTAAGAAAGCCGCTGCAATGACAGATTACTGGAGCTTAGACGTATATATATATACATATATATATATATACCCTCGAGTTCGCGGAAAAGTTCCCAAGCTTGATGTTACCTTCAGGCGAGACCCCGGCTTACAAAAACTTCACTCCTACTTGCTCCTACCCATCTTTAAAATACCCTGAGAATGTCTGGGTGTCAACTCAACTCAAGGACTGACAACTACAACCCTGCGCATGCCGTGGACGAATCCGAGTTGCCGAGTTCCACCTCGGTCGAATACAAGCGCCACGGTATATCCTCTCCTTCTGAGTGGCTCTTGGAGATGCTTAGTACATTCGCAAGTCTTTTATGCCTCGCCGCAATTATAATCATCTTCTGGAACATGGACAACAAGCCGCTCTCGGCTTGGAACAGCATCATCTCTCTTAACGCAGCCATATCGATTCTAACAACCGCCTATGGAGCGGCTCTAATGCATGGCGTTGGCAATTTCATTGGCCAAATCAAGTGGCTCCGTTTTAAGGAGGGAGTCAATAAGCTTGAGAAGTTGGAAAGATTCGACGAAGCAAGTCGCGGGCCTTGGGGATCCGTCATGTTTCTTGCCACAGTCAAGTTGAACCTGGCTACTCTTGGTGCCTTGATTACAATAGCTCGAGTCGCTTTGTCGCCACTGACCCAGCAAGTGGTAAAGATCGAGCAACAATTGGTCCCGGAAGACGACGCTGTCTTTGGATATGCGCACGAATATAATCGTGGGCTTATGCTGGCAAATAATGTTCCTGGTAAATACATCCTGAGAATAGACAGGAAGTGCTCCCGGCTAACATAATTCCACTAGACGGCATCCCACAGGATCCACGACTACAAGTGGCCATCTTACGAGGACTTTATAACATTAGCAGTCCAGAGTTCTTCAGCTGCTCAGGGGAATGTAGGTGGGAAGGGCGGTACATAAGCCTTGGTTTCAAGACTGAATGCACGAATGTCACAAAAGCAACACTGGGGACTTCAAAATGTGCCGAGTCCTACGATGATCCAAGTTACTCTCTGCAACATGACGACGCCTAGCGGTTTGGGCATCTAGACTCGACACGTGGAAACTGACCTTACAACTACCTATTACATGAATATTTTCTCAAGACGGATGTCAGACGACGAGCTGCGGACCAGACTTCTTGAAATTGCACGTTTCGCCTTGTATAGGTCTACTAGCGATGGTGACTTGAACGCTTGGGGCGTCAATATTACGGATTGTTCTCTGTCACTCACAGTTTATGATGCCCGAGCGAACGGCAGCACATTCTCATTTGAACAAACCCGAGAGGTCGTGGTTAATTCGAAAACCCTTTGGGAACCCGTAACTGATGATGGTCTAAGCCCACACTCCAGGGCACAGTTGAACGAGTCCAAGGTCCAGGGCATTCCTACCCTTGCAATAACTCGGAGCGACCTCGTTGCCTTGCAAGTCTACCTCGAGTCTGATTCAATTGCAAGTAAGTGGGTATCAGGAAACTGGGTGAATAAGAACTCAGGCCTCAGTGCCGCGCTTTCAGGCAACGTGGACGTTGGAAAGCGGTTCGAGATGATGGCTCTTAGCATGACAAGTTATCTACGCTCTGGGCCAAACTCAATACCCGCAGTCGGGACGAGCTTCAGCAGCCAACCCTTTGTTTCCATCCGGTGGCTGTATTTGATAGGACCCGGCATCATTCAGTTTGCAGCTTTGCTGTTTGCCCTAACCACGATAATCGGGAACCGAAAAAGCCGGAATGTGCCGTTGTGGAAGTCTTCTGCACTTGCAGTTCTTGCTTGTCAGTGTGACAACCAGTCTGACAAAATACAGGCCGAGCCTATGGATATCAAAGAGATTGAGAAGACGGCGGAGACGACTTTTGCACAGCTGGAGTAGGGGCGGCCTCGCTTTGCGGGCAAGGGGTATGCATTTGTTTTGGGGATGAGCAGAGAGCTTTACGATATATGTGGATGAAAACTAATTTTTGGACAATTTGTCTTTGCTTCTTGGGCAGTAGTTCCATCTTATAGAAACTCTAGTCTTGGCTCAGAATTTGCTCTCTGTCAGGCTACTCTCGCTCTTCATTATGTTCTATATCAAACGAATGCCCTGGTGAAAGAAAGGGGTATGTGGTCATAATTTGGGCAGTTTATACTTCACTACTCGGTACTGGCATGCAGATCGCGCGTCCGCTGCAGAGTCCAGACCTTTAACCTCGGAGTTTTTCAATTTCTTGTCCACTCAGCACTTTCCGCCCGATTTGGCCGTCTTCGCAGCGCTTTGCTTTAATTGAAGATTGAGATTAGAAACCATCTTTTTTCAGCACGCATATGTTGCATGACTGCTCGCCGGTCTCGCCTCCATCGTGGTGAAAGCCCCATGACGATATCCTGGTGGCAATGCCCTCAACGAAACCTCGAATCGAGTGTGAAGCAACTCCTTCAACATCCGTCTTCCCGCCCCTTATTACTATTCTCTGCCGGCAAGAAATAGTATTTGGCCATCAACGTAGATCATGAGCCACACGTGGCCGAAATTTGCCAGGCAAGCAGGGCATACCCGTGCACCGCCACTTGTTTCATATTCCGGTCTCATCCCGCTTAGATTCCGAGCCTCCAAGTTTCGAAGCTTCAGTGAAAAGAAGGTTGTTTCCGAAGGCCGAAGTAGCTGCCACTGTGCTCCATACAATAGGGTATTTGGCCATACTTTCATGGTCCTGTCGTAGCACGAACCAGGACATGGGACTCGCTGATGCCTTGCAAGCGCCACAAGGTGAAGAAACTGGTCCACACAGAATCGTCTTCTGGGTCCGCCTGTCCGAGGGCTACGTACAACACAGGGGTATGTGATATTGCGTGCAACGGTTCTAACGGGTGATATGCGCTTTGATGCGGGCGTCGTGGCGAGTGGGAGGGTTTGTTGAATTGCCGTGAGTGCTAGCTTTATTTGCCCTTGGCACGGAGTACTCTTCATAAACATTCTTCTTGATCCTTGAATTGATTCTGTGCGCCGTCATGTCGACGGGACAATCTGCTCGCCTCGCTTCGCGTGATTCTTGGAGTTTGCGATGATGGCGAGGTCGGAGGAGACTGCGCCGGTGCCAGAAGAACAAGTCAAGGTGTACACTATCCATGTGAGATGGCCTCTTCCTTTTCTTTCCTTTTCCTTCTCCCACAGGTCTCTCGTCTGGTTCTACGGGGGTTTGCTAAGCTGACGAGTGTAGGTGTCGAGCAGGTATCTCAACTTGACGAGGCAGAAGCTAGAACTTACCCGGCTTCCGCACGATGTTCCACATGCCCACGATGATGAATGGTGGGAGCCCAAATCGACGGTTGAGCCGTTGGTCGATTACTGGTATGCATTGCTGTTGGACCAGTTATACATGCAGTCACGAATTCTGTAACCCGACGAGGCTGACCATGGCTCCAGGTTGGGGGAGACTTCATGGCGCGAACGAGAAGCCGAGTTCAACACCAGCATCCCTCAGTTTCGAATCACGATCCGGACGGCATCCTCCGACAGCCCTGTCCGGCTGCACTTTATTCATTCACGTTCTGCACACGCCAACGCGGTTCCCTTACTCCTGATACCTCCGTTTCCATTTACAAACCTGTCCCTAAAGCACGCTATCAGTGCCTTTACTACAGTCAACGACCCGGCCAGGGACATTCCCTTCCATTTGGTTATCCCATCGCTGCCGGGTCTGGGGTTTAGCGACCCGATTACGAGCAATAAACGCATGATCTCGCTTATTGCCGAAATGCTCGACACGTTAATGCGGCGCATCGGGTATATCCATTATCTTGCAACAAACGCTGCTCCATCGCCGAATTCCGTTTCTGACATTGACTGGCGAGTCATTAACCATGTTGCCACATCCCATCCGGACTCTTGCCTTGGCGTCCATTTCGTATCGCTGGCGTTTAAACAACCAACATTGCAAAACGCCCCGCTGGAATGGATCAAGTGGAAAACAGTCATGGTATTTTCGAAACCTGTGCTGGGGTATTCTCAAGACGATATTACTGCTTTTCGGCACCAAGACAAGCCGAACCGAGGGCCACTTGATAATCCCGGGCTGCGTGTAAATAAAGTCTTTGAGCCGAATACCCTTTCTTATGCGCTGTGCGACTCACCGACGGGGCTATTATTGTTTATCCTCATGGTGTTGAGAATGCTGGGCCCTAGACACCAGCTTTCGAAAAGAGAGATTATCGAGATGGCTGAACTGACGTGGCTGCCCGGACCGGAAGGGACAATTAGGCTCTTAGCACATAGTGTGTCGGCTACGGATGATTTGAAGACGGGTCCCAAAAAGCCCACGGTTGGAATTACGGTGTTTGAGGACAACCGGAACCAGATGGATGACCAAGAGTCGAGTGCTGCTGTTCCTGTGCCACGCCCATATGTCCATACCTGTAGAGGCTGGGGACGGAGAAGCTACAACATTGTTTCGTGGCAACGTGTACCGGGCAGTCCTGGACTGCTGATATGGGAGAGACCAGAAGTGATAGCTGCTGGCGTGAGAAGGTTGGCAGAGGCCATTGTCGCCAAGGACGATAGGCTTCAGAAATCAACAGACTCCGGAGCAGCTCGGTCGGATCAAGTCGCCGTCGGCGGAGATGAGGCGACTCCGGGAGAGGTTTCGGACATACCATCCCAGACGCAGGACATGCTGCACTTTGGTGCGGCGGCAGAGAAGAGGCCGATTGCGGGACAGGGGCAATTTGGTCAAGATATCAAGGCGAGAAGAAGACCGCATACGCCATTATTTCCATTGATGGTGGAGCCGAGCCAGGACGCGGGTCCAGATATTGACGAGTTCAGCCCGAGTTCAAGTGCGGGAAGTCCTGATACCATTAGGCCGGTGAGGGGTCTTGCTTAGTGCCGCGTTGGGGGGGAGGACATATTGTCATCCATTTGGTAGAAACAATTCCGTACATGATGGATGCGTAGAATGTTGCGCTCTGTCCGGCATCTTGGCTGGGCAACCAACTTGCGGGGGTGGCAGAGAGTGACCTGGACTGTGTAACTACATTGTGGCTGGTGGCTGGTGGCTGGTGTCTGGTATTGACTGCCGACTTGGCCCGTGCACAGCATCTCGACGTCGTTCCAATGCGTTTGTATTCTCCAAGCCCAAGCCTCCAACTCCAAAAAGCCTACCCGATGGGCCGCATCGTCTTGCAAGGCAGAACATAAGCCGGAAAACGCTCGTTTATTGAGCCCAGGAAACTGCCGGCACCCAGAGCGACGATGCCCACGCAGCTGCTCGACACTCCTTGACCGCCCATCATCAAGAGTCAGTCAGCCATGTCATCGAACCGCTACGCAGGGGGCGCCGTCCCCATGCGCAACGGCAACGGGTACGGAAACTTTGGCAGAGCGCCAGACGCATACGAATCTTATAGCGACGGCCGGCCGAATGACAGAAGCGACCGGTATGGTCCGCCGCTTGGAGCAAGGGCGCCGCCGCAAGCTCTTCGCAACATGCCCTCACGGGCTCGCGTCCAGGAGACCAACGCTGAGAAACAGATCGCTCAAGTGCTGGAACACATCAGAAGCGACTGGCCGTCCATGTGTGACAACGACTCCATTCCGGTTCAACTTGCGCTTCAACTGCTCGACTCGAGCTCTGTCGGCCGCGCCCACGAATATCGCAAGTTCCAGGAGACGCATACGTACCTCCAGGACTCGCTGAAAAACATTGTACACGAGCACCATCAAGGATTCAACAGTTCGATTGGTACGTTTCACAAGATTCAAGGCAGTATTCAAGCGTCGCAGAAACGTGTCCGAGAGCTCAGGGAGTCGTTGGCAAGCTCCAAGGGTAGCCTGTGCTCCACCGATCCAGAGCTCAAGAAGCTCTCTCATACCTCAACAGAGTACGATGAACTACTTCAGACATTAAACGAGTTGGACGACTTGCGGGCCGTGCCCGATCAACTAGAAGCTCGGATATCAGAAAAGAGATTCCTGGGTGCTGTAGAAGTATTACAAAATGCGCTGCGCAAGCTCAGGCGACCAGAATTGGATGGCATTGGTGCATTGAACGATTTGAGGTTATACCTCGCGAACCAGGAAACCGCGCTGATGGACATTCTTGTAGAGGAGCTGCACGATCACCTGTATCTCAAGTCGCCGTATTGTCAGGACAGGTGGCAGAGCCTTGCCAAGGCACATGGAGCCCATGGTGACGGATATGGTGATACCAATAATATCCCGCCCTTTCATTCGGTGCTGGATTCTATTGATTTGGAAAATGCGGTTACCGAGGACCCCACGAAGAATCCCGAGGCCGACACTTTCAACTATATTGGGTTGCTGGTTGAGTCACTGAATAGGCTTGGTCGGTTGCAGAACGCTGTGGAAACCCTGAAGCAGCGACTGCCGGTTGAATTGTTTGGAGTTGTGAACGAAACCATCAATGAAGTCGATCAGAGACACCCAAGCTCACTCCGTGGTACTGCTGGCAAGACAGACGGGGTCTTTGTTTACAATAGCCGCGAGACGCAGATGCGAGCCGATGTTATATACGACTTGCTATGGACACTTTACGGCAAGTTTGAAGCTATCGGAGAGGGCCAGCGCGCATTCCATGAGTTCATCAAGGCCCTTATCCGGCGCGAAGGAGCTGGAAATAATAGTGCCCTGCTGGGAAGCTTCAAAGAGCTTTGGAACCTATATCAAAATGAGATTCGATCCCTCCTGCACAATTATGTCACCACTGATGCAGACGTTTACCAGTTTGACTCACCAAATCCGGGAGCCAATTTGAGTGGCAAGAAGGACGCCATGAGGGAACATTTGTTCAAGTTTGCAGAAGCGGATGCCAAGTCTGTTGACATGGTGACGGAATACGATGCGTTGGAGGGAATCATTCACGCCACCGTTCCGGGACTTACAAGTGGTACGCGGAAACATGGTCTAGATTCAAAGAAGAACCGAGTCGCTCTGGATGCCAGTCTCACGAGACGAGATACAGGTCAAGGATTGGTGGGATCCGGCAAACAGTCGACTGGCTCTTATAAGTCACTAGTTGAGCCGAGCGTCTTCAACATGAGCCTGTTGCTTCCCCCCACTTTGACGTTTCTTCAACGGCTCAAGACTATTGTTCCTCCGGGCTCTGATTTAGCCACGAGCACACTGACCACATTCCTCGACAACTTCCTTGTTAACGTCTTCCAGCCCCAACTCGACGAGACGCTTAGCAAGCTCAGCGACACAGTGTTTGGAGAAGCAGATTCCTTCCTGCAAGACCAAACGTGGAAACAAGTGGCGCCACGGCCAGTGTTCAAAGGCGCGACCCAGTTCTTCCAGATTGTCACTGCGTTCTGCAAAATGCTGGGCACGATCCCTCCGGACCAAGCACTAAGCTCGCTGATTGTCACCCAAATGATGCGCTACCACGACAGATGCTTTACCTGGTACAGGTCTCTTGTGACAAAAACGCAGGACCACAGCGGAGATGCAAACAACTTGAGGGCATCGGCACGGTTCTCCATCCAGCCTGGGCCACTGCAGGACATTATGAAGCAGGTATGGACCGCCGAGGAATCTTCTGCGGCAGAGCTTCTGTCCAAGGAGACTCAAGCCCTGATTGAGCAAACCAATGCGCCGCCCCTTGAAATGAACGACATTATTCAGGACAGAGACATCATATCATCACTGTGTCTCCTATACACGAGCATGAAATGGCTGTCGGCCAGGATCTCGAGCTTGCGGTACATAACAACCCATGACACGGATTCTTCAAGACAGGCCTTGCCTCGACAAGCAAAGCGACGATGGACATTGATGAACGATCACAGCAAGGCTGCTTCGGACCAAAATACCGTCCACTTGCCTCTTACCCAAGAAACAGTACAGTGAGTTCCGCTGCCTTCTCCCCCCCCTTCTTCTCACCAATAACTCACGGGAAGCACTGCTAACAAAAGTTTAGGACGTTCGACAACATCGTCTCCTCATACGAAGATCTCGCCACAACCGCCCTACTCACTCTCCACGCCGAAGCGCGCACCCGCATTGTCCACTCGCTCCACAATGCCCTCTCCCCTTCCATCGCACCCTACCTCCTCGACCAAGAGGTCCGCGAGCCAGACCCCCAGATCCTCTCTCTCAACCTCGAGCTGGTGCTCTTTGATGATACCATTGTCCGGTACCTCCGTGACAAGGAAGTCGCCTTTATCCGCACCGGACTCGGCCTCCTCATCAACAACTACCTCGTGTCCAACGCGAGGCTCGCATCGCCCATGAACGCAATGGGCTGTGGGCGAATGCAGCTAAACATCTTGGTCCTCCAGCAGAACCTGAAGAATGTAGAGGAAGGTGTCGATTTGGCAAGGGCGGCGAATTACTTCGCCCTGTTTGACAGGGGACCTGATGCGATTCTGGAAAAGGCAAAGGAAGACAAGGACAAGGAGGCCGGCAGCGGCGCCGCAGCCGAGTCGTTTACCTACGACGAGCTCAAGGCGTTGATGGAGCTGTGCTTCAGCGAGGGCATGAGTAACAGCGAGAGGGGCATTGCGACTGCCGCCAAGAGGCAGCTGGATGATAAGCTGCTCGGGTTGAGTGAGCACATGTGGCAGTCTTAGGGGTTTGCTCGTATGGAGTTGCGGCGGGCTGTATGATACAAATGTTGTTGCATAGCCGTGAAAATTATATGCTGTTGCTTGTACTGTCTAATGCCTAGGCCCACGGAGCATCTGGCCGTAGCGTCATGGAGATTGAGATTGAAACAAGGCACGCCTGGCCGTTGGTTCCTCAGGTCCAGGTGCAGAACTACTTGAACGCAACTCTACGTCGGGCGACGTGTGCGGTTACACGAGACAGTGGTCACGGCATCTGTGTTTGTTTCTTCGAGGCGCAAGGCCTTCTCCCTTGGTAGCATGACGTCAATGTCGCGCAATGGCAGCAGCCAAGCCGTGGCGGATATGAGACGTTTGCCAAAGCGTCCTGGCTTTTTTTTTTTTTTTTTTTTTTTTTTTGTTGTTGTGACAGGGCTTTGATCTTTTAATAGGCTGAGGGGATACTGTTTGGCAGTTCGGTCTTGCTACTATCATGTTATACTATTATACGTCCGTAAATATGGCTAGCCCATGATCTATTTCTGAATATCGCTACTTTGCAATATCTGCCCTGTTGGAGCTGTGGAACCTGATCCAATGCTTGGTAGATGTTGCCTGGTGTATCTAACGTGTATGCATATGTTGCGTGGATATGTGAAGGAGGAGGGCCGTTATAATAGATGGGAGCCGTGGTTGGGCCCTGGCTGGAAAGGACGAAAAGGATATGAAATTGCCATTATAACCCTTTGAATGTGTTAAGGTCCATTTTTCGTACCGGGCAGGGGTTCTAGCCAATGGAAAAAACCGTGTTAAACGGTATAAAGTCTTACTAAGAAGCAGAGCATTGGAAGTAGTGTAGTTTTGTAGTTTTGTAGTTTTTGTAGTTTCGAATATAAAAAATTATATTAAATCTAATAAAATACTTATAGAATTATAAGTTTTATAAATAACTAGTATAAATCTAAAATTATAAGCTTATAATAAAAAAGTGGGTCCTTATATACTATTATAAGCTTAAAACTTCAAAAACTACATTTTGTAGTTTTTGTAGTATAGTGTAGTGTAATGGTAGCTTAGGTTCTAAGGCATAGTAGGTTTGTTTCTTAGGAAGTAAGTTAGGTTAAATGCTATAGAGTAGCTTTTTAAGTAATATTATAATAAGGCTATTAAGAGTATAACTCTTAATAGTAAGACTATTACTTAAATTAATTAATAGAGATTTAAATTATTTAACTATAGAAATACCTTCTTTTTAAGTACTCGTTTATCTTTTTATTATAGTCTTAGATTAAATAAATTCCATTTAATCCCCTATACTAGATTAGGTTAATTCCCTTTAATTTATTAAGTTAAATTAAATTAATTCTATTTAATCCCCTTACGTAACCTGTAATTCTATTAGGCCTTATTCTTATTTATATGTTAGTAGCTTATAACGCTAGCTAATTACTTTAGGTACCCTTAGTTTATAATATAATACTTCTCTCTTATTAGTCTTATTCTTAAGGCTATTTCGTTTCGTTTAATAAGTATTCTCTTTCTTTCTCTCTTTTTTCTTTTTTCTTTCTTTATTATTCTTTTTATAATATCTATTAATTATATTTTAAAATAATAATCTCGCTTTAACTAGAAGATTAATTGTAAACGTCTTTTTAAGTTTATATCTGCCTTTAACTTTATTATACCTTTCTATAATTCGTGTTAAAAAAATAATTAAGAGTATATTATTATTAAAGGGAAAGATAAGTGTAGTAAATATACTTTACGTGGTTATATTAGCTGTAATTTAGGCGGAACGTCTTTAAATACTTATAATTATATTCTTTACAAAAAGAATTATCTTAATAAAGAACGTGCTTTAGCTAAGAAGAATTTAAAGCAAGTAATAGCTTATTTATAAAGGATTTATTATTAGGAGAAATTTTTACGATAAAAGGCTATAAAGATAATTACTTATAGTATAAAGAGTTTAAATGAGTTAAAGGCCTAAAAGCGTTTAAAGTTAAAGTTTAATATACTTAATTAAACACTTAAGTTTTTAGTAGACTTAGGTTTTCTTATTTTTAATAAGTTTTTATTCTTTAATAGAACTATTTAAGTAATATTAAGTAATTCGTAAGATTCTTAGCTAGTTTTTAGGTGTTTTTAGAGTTTAAATATCCCTTTTATTTAATAAGATAATAATAATTCTTTATACCTTCTTATACTTTAAGTATTTATTTAACTTTATATTTATTAGTATCTTTTATTATAATATTTATAGTAATTATAAGTTTATCTAGTACTTTCTTTAATAATAATATATAAAATATAAGATAGATTCTTATTTTATTTAATAATAATAGTTTATAGTTAATATTTAAGATTTTTCATTTAATAAGAAATAGTTTAATCTTCTTTTAGTTAAGTTTATTATTAGATTACTTAGTTTTAATGTTTTTATAAATAAGGTATACTTTATATCTCTTCTTTAGAATTAGCGCTAATAATCTCTTTTTATTCGCGTAGTATTTTATTTGGTTCTATAAAAATATTTATTTCTATTATAAGTATTTTTATATTTCTATTATAGTTACTATATACGTTATAGCTATTAGCGCGTTTATATTTTATATTACATATATTTTAATAATAGAGTTAAATTTATAATTTACCTTAAATAATAATATCTTTATATTATTAATCTTAAAGCTATTATAAGCCTATTATACTAGTAATAGCTATTTTACCTAATTATTCTATTAGTAGTTAATATAGCTTTATAAATATTATTCGAGTATTTAGTTTAAGATTTCTATTTATCCATTTAATTATAGGTGAAATACTATTAATAAGCTTTATTTAATCTTTATAGTTTCTATAAGGTATTTCTAAAAGTTTAAGGTAAATAATTTATTATAATCTAATATAAGCTTTATTAGTAATTCGTATTATATAATAACTATTTTAAAGAATATATACGCTAAGTTCTTAGTATTACTTAATTCCTTATATAAAATATAATAGGCGTATTTTATAAGTTTATTTATAATAATTAAAATACTATTATAAGTTACTTTTATTATAGATTCTTTTAACTTTAATAGTTTAATAATAAAGTTTATTATAATAGTTTACTATACTCTTTTAAGTAGTAATATTAGTTATAATTCTTCGTATAATACGTGTTACGCTAATTTTACTTTATTACACGTGTTATATTTCTTAATAACTTCTTATATTATTTTTCTGCTTTTTAAAAAGTTATATAATCTTCTTAGCCTATTAATCGTTTTCCCTATACCCTAATATTCGTGTAATAGGTACTTATATATTTCCTTAATAAGCTATTCTTAAAGTATACTAGGAATATACTACTATTTATTATATAAGAAGGTTTTATCTTTCTTAAATAAATGCGTTTTCGTTTTTTAATTATTTAAATAACTATTATTATTAATATATAATATAATTTAATATATTTATATTTTATTTAGCTTAACTTACTATATTATATTAATTTCTTAGGTGCCTAATATAAGGTTTTTATTCTTAATAGCGTATAGTAGAGGTATATTACTTACTTACTTATTTAATTTTAAGTTCTCTCTTTAATTAAGCGCGTTTACTCTTTTATTTTTAAATTCTTTATAGTATATAATCTTAAAGTTATAATTTATAAGGGTTTTATATTATTTAATCTATCGTTTATTTAAATTCTTTATAGTTAAGAATAATATAAGATTCTTATAGTTAATATAAACTTTAATTTAATGCTTTACTTTTATAAGATAGTATTTCTATTCTTTAAAGCACTTAATAATAGCTATAAGTTCTTTATTATAGATTTTATAGTTAAGTTTAGGTTTATAGAGTTTCTTTAAGAAGAATATAACTAAACGTAATCTTTCTTAATTATCTTATTATTTAAGCTATTTACCTAGTATAAAGTTTAAGGCGTTTATTTTAAGCTTATAAGGTTTATTTTAATTAAGTGCTTTTAATATAGGTTCTAACGTAACTAAATCTTTTATCTTTTAAAATACTATAGCTTTTAGTTTATTCTATTAAAAGCTAACTTCTTTCTTTATTAGATTTATAAGAGATTATAAAATATCTTTATATTCGCTTAAGAACTTATAGTAGAAGTTTATAAATATTATAAATTCTTTAACTTCTTCTAAATTCTTTAATATAAGCTATTTCTTAATAGTTTTAATTTTATTTAAGCTTATTTATATTTCTTTATATATAAGTATATACCCTAAAAAGTGTATAGTATTCTAGTAGAACTAATATTTTAAGGCTTTAATTAAGAGTTTATTATTCTATAGAGTTTATAATACCTTATATACATGTTATTTATATTTCTTAAGGGTATTTAAGTAAATAAGAATATTATTAAGGTATATAACTATAAATACTTCTAGTTATTTTCGTAAGATTATATTAATTATTCTTTAAAAGGTTATTAGTACGTTAATAAGCTTAAAAAGTATTATTAGATATTCGTAGTATTCTCTACTAGTTTAAAATACTATTATTTACTTATAGCCTTCTTTTATTTGTATAAGGTTATAAGCTTCTTTTAAGTTAAGTATAATAAACTATTTAGCTTTTTTAACTTTATCTTTAATTTCTATTATAAGTAATAATAGGTATTAATTCTTAATTATAATCTTATTTAAGTGTTAGTAATTAATATATAATTATAGTTTCTTATTCTTCTTTAATACCTATAGAATTAGGTATTCTACTAGGGACTCTAATAGTCGTATATATCCCTTTTATAGTATATTCTTTAAATACTTCTTAAGCGCCTTATTCTACTTAGGGTTCTAAGAATAAATTTTATTAAACGTTAATTTAATATTAAGCTAAAGTTTAATCTTATAGTCTTAGCGTAAATACTCTAATAGTTCTATTTTTAACTCTCTATTAAATAGCTTATTATACTATAAGTATTTCTTAAAAATCTCTATTATCTTAGCTTTTAGCTCTCTAATAATTACATATATTCTTAAAGGCTTATTATAGTTTAAATAAGGTGCTTTTTATAAGCTACGTAACTTTTATATTAACTACTTTTTAGCTATACTTTATTATAGTTTCTTTTATAATTATAAGTTAATAGGGCTTATCTTTAAGTGTTTAAGGTAATTGTAATCTATTAATAAGATTTAGTAAGATAAAATTTCCTTATACTTCGCTATTAATTATTACTTAAATCTTTCGTTCTATTATAGTTATATTAATTATAAGGTATACTATACTATTAATATTTATAGTATATAAAAACCTATTAGATCTCTATTAAGAAATTAGTTTTAATTATAATAATAGCTATTATTTCTTAATTTATTAATCTTATTCTTATATTATTCTTTAGCGCGTTATTTTAGGCGCTATTATTAGCGGTTATCTTTTAACGTATTATTAGAGCTTTCTTAGTAATCGCTTAATCTATTATTTATATTAATTAAACTTAGGCTAAGTGAGTTACTTATAATTATATAGTTCCCTTTCTTCTTATATTATAAGGTTATAGCTTAGGTAGTATATACGTTATTCTTAGTATAATATAACTTCTTATTTAATATCTTTAAATTAATTTATTATAATTTTAATTATATTATAAGGGTTATTCTTCTTCTCTTTTATTCTTATAGAAACTATTTATTACCTTACTTACTATTAAGGTACGTATAGTAATTATTATTATAATAAAAGATTTAATTAAGAAGTTTATATTTAATTTTAGGTTTATTTTTCTTAATTAAATAATTCTCTTCTTCTTAAATCTATTCTAGTAAAGGTTTACTTTTTAGTAAGAGTGTCTAGTATTTCTAAAAGTTATTAGGTATTAATTAGGTTTTAAATTCCTAATCTTTATTTAAACTAATATTATTTATTAATGTAAGGCTTTCTTTATTACTTATTATACTAAGATTTCACGTGGGTAAGTCTTTTTAGTTTATAGTATAAAGCTTTCTACCTTTAGAAATTAGCTTTTATAGCTTTTTTAAGGCTTTATATTTATTTATAAAGTATTTAGTCTTACTATAATTATAATAAGTCTTTCCCCTTTTCTTATTTATAGCGTTAAGTTCTATAGGTTTAACGTAATACCCGTATACTATTAATATTTAATATAGCTTACTATTATTAGGTTTATTAAACCTAGTATATAATCTAAATTTCTTATAACTTTTTTCGTAACGTTACTCGTATAAACGGTTATTTACCTTAATAATTATTTTAATAAAGTTATTAAATAACTTAAAACAATCTTCTTAATAAATGTTATCCTTTACTTCTTCTTTAAGTCCTTAATAGAAGACTTTTATTTTAGGTTTAGTATTCTAGTTAAGTTTTACTATAATGCGTTTAAATTCCCTAGCGTAGTAAGCTGTAAATCTAGTCTGCTTAAGTCGAGTAAGTTGTCGTGTAGATTTTTTCGTTGACTTGTAGGTAAGCTTAGGCTTATGTGAGAAAGTTTCTCATATTACCTTTATAACTATTATATAATTTAGGCTTAGGGAATTTTAGTATATTATTATTATTAATAGAGAATATAAGTGTAAGATTTTAAACTACTATAAGTTTCTCTTCTTATACCTTAAGTTTTTCGTAGAGATTATTCTATTAGTTAAGAAGCTATTAATTCTACTTCTTAAGCTTAATAATTTTATTATAAAGGTACTTTATTATCTCCTTAAAGTTAATAGTCTTTTCGCTTAAAGTAAATATCTTAGAAGTTATTATTACTTAAAGTTTTAAGGTAACTTATTAAATAGAATTAATTAAAATGTAATAGTAGCTTAGGTTCTAAGGTATAATAGTGTTACGAACCAAGGGTACCTAAAGTAGTTGGCCGGTATCACAGGCCGCCAGCATGCAGACAAGAATAGGGCCCGACGGGATCGCAGGTCACGTGAGGGGATCAGATGGGATTAGTCTAATCCAACTTAATAGATTAGAGGGGATTAACCTGATCTAGCACGGGGGATTAGATGGGATTTATCTGATCTAGGACTATAATAGAGAGATAGACGAGTACTTAAGGAGAAGGTATTCCTATAAGTCAAATAGTTTAGATCTTTATTAATCAATCTAAGTAATAGTTTTACTATTAAGAGTTATACTCTTAACGGCCTTATTATAATACTACTTAAAAGCTACTTTATAGCATTTAACCTAACTTACTTCCTAAGAAATAGACCTACTATACCTTAAAACCTAAGCTACTATTACATTTTAATTAATTCTATTTAGTAAGTTACCTTAAAACTTTAAGTAGTAACGACTTCTAAGATATTTACTTTAAGCGGAAAGACTATTAACCCTAGGGAGATAATAAAGTACCTTTATAATAAGATTATTAAGCTTAAAAAGTAGAATTAATAGCTTCTTAATTAATAGAATAATCTCTACGAGAAACTTAAGGTATAAGAAGAGAAACTTATAGTAGTTTAAAATCTTACACTTATATTCTCTATTAATAATAATAACATGCTAAAATTCCTTAAGCCTAAATTATATAATGGTTATAAGGGTAATATAAGAAACTTTCTTATATAAGCCTAAGCTTACCTATAAGTTAACGAAAAAATCTATACGACGCTTAAGTTATAAATTCTTTATATTAGTAACCTCTTAACTAGGAAAGTAATAGAATAGTAGGAGCTAACCCTTTACGTGTATCTTAAGTATAGCGTTAAAGCTAAAGTGAAAGTTATTTATATCTTCTTTAATTACGAAACCTTTAAAGAACGACTTCTCGTTACATTTAAAAACCCTAATAAGTATAAGAAAGCTACGTAATAGCTTACTTAACTTAAGTAGACTAGATTTATAGCTTACTATACTAGGGAATTTAAACGTATTATAGTAAAACTTAACTGGAATATTAAACCTAAAATAGAAGTTTTCTATTAAGGACTTAAAGAAGAAGTAAAGGATAATATTTATTAAGAAGATTATTCTAAGTTATTTAATAACTTTATTAAAATAGTTATTAAGACAGATAATTATTTATATAAGTAACGTTATAAAAAAAGTTATAGGAAATTTAAATTATATACTAGGTTTAATAAACCTAATAATAGTAAGCTACATTAAATATTAATAGTATACGGGTATTATACTAGACTTATAGAACTTAACGCTATAAATAAGAAAAGGGGGAAGACTTATTATAATTATAGTAAGACTAAACACTTTACGAATAAATGTAAAGCCTTAAAAAAGCTATAAAAGCTAATTTCTAAAGGTAAAAAGCTTTATACTATAAACTAAGAAGACTTACTTACGTGAAATCTTAGTATAATAAGTAATAAAGAAAGCCTTACATTAATAAATAATATTAGTTCAAATAAAGATTAGGAATTTAAAACCTAACTAATACTTAACGACTTTTAGGAATACTAAATACCCTTATTAAAAAGTGAACTTTTACTAGAATGAATTTAAGAGAAAGAGAATTATTTAACTAAGAAAAATAAACCTAAAATTAAATATAAACTTCTTAATTAAACCTTTTATTATAATAATAATTACTACACGCACCTTAATAGTAAGTAAGATAGTAAATAGTTTCTATAAGAATAAAAGGGAAGGAGAATAACCCTTATAATATAACTAAAATTATAATAAACCGATTTAAAGATATTAAACGAAAAGTTATACTATACTAAGAATAACGTATACACTATCTAAGCTATAACCCTATAATATAAGGAGAAAGGGAATTATATAACTACGAGTAACTTACTTAGCTTAAGTTTAATTAACATAAATAGTAGATTAAGTGATTACTAAGAAAGCTTTAATAATACGTTAGAAGATAACCGCTAATAATAGCGCTTAGAATAACGCGCTAGAGAACGATATAAGAATAGGATTAATAAATTAAGAAATGATAACTATTATTGTAATTAAAACTAATTCCTTAACGGAGATCTAATAGGTCTCTATATACTATAAACATTAATAGTATAGCACACCTTATAATTAATATAACTATAATAGGATAAAGAATCCAAGTAATAATTAATAGCGGAGTATAAGGAAATTTTATCTCGTTAAATCTTATTAATAGATTATAATTACCTTAAACACTTAAAGACAAGCTTTATTAACTCACAATTATAAAAGAAACTATAGTAAAGTATAGCTAAGGAGTAATAAATATAAAAGTTACGTAGCTTTTAGTTGATATATAAGGCATGAAATACTAAGTTATACTAGATATTATAGTGATTTTAAAACACGATATTATATTAGGGATACCCTAGTTATAAGCGAGTAATTTATAAGTTAATTAAAGAACCGGCTAACTTTAATAGAATTTACTAGGATACGGTTATAAAGTAAAGAGTAGCCTATAAAGGGTATCTTATTTAAACTATAATAGGCCTCTAGGAATATATGTGATTGCTAGAGAGCTAAAAGCTAAGATAACGAAGATTTTTAAGAAATACTTAAAGTATAGTAAGCTATTTAGTAGAGAGCTAGAAATAGGACTACTAGAGTATTTACGCTAGGACTATAAGATTAGACTCTAGCTTAATATTAAATTAACGTTTAATAAGATTTATTCTTAGAACCCTAAGTAAGATAAGGCGCTTAAGGAGTATTTAAAGGACATGTTATAAAAGGGATATATAAGACTATTAAAGTCCTTAGTAGAATACCTAATCCTATAGGTATTAAAGAAGAATAGGAAACTATAACTATATATTAATTATTAATACTTAAATAAGATTATAATTAAGAATTAATACCTATTACCGCTTATAACGGAAATTAGAGATAAGGTTAAAAAAGCTAAATAGTTTACTACACTTAACCTAAAAGGAGCTTATAACCTTATACGAATAAAAGAAGGCTATAAGTGGATAATAGTATTTTAAACTAGTAGAGAATACTATAAATATCTAGTAATGCCTTTTAAGCTTACTAATGTACTAGTAACCTTTTAAAGAATAATTAATATAATCTTACGAAAATAACTAGAAGTGTTTATAGTTATATACCTTAATAATATTCTTATTTATTTAAATACCCTTAAGGAATATAAATGATATATATATAAGGTACTATAAACTTTATAGGATAATAAACTCTTAGTTAAAGCCTTAAAATGCTAGTTCTACTAGAACACTATACACTTTCTAGGGTACGTGCTTATATATAAAGAAATATAAATAAGCCTAAATAAGATTAAAACCATTAAGAAATAGCTTATATTAAAGAATTTAAAGGAAGTTAAAGGATTTATAGTATTTATAAACTTTTACTATAAATTCTTAAGCGAATATAAAGATATCTTATAATCTCTTATAAACCTAATAAAGAAAGAAGTTAGCTTTTAATAGAACGAACTAAAAGCTATAGTATTCTAGAAAATAAAAGATTTAGTTACGTTAAAACCTATATTAAAAGCACCTAATTAAAATAAATCTTATAAGCTTAAAATAAACGCCTTAGACTTTATACTAGGCAGATAGCTTAAATAATAAGATAATTAAGGAAGATTACACTTAATTACATTCTTCTTAAAGAAACTTTACGAACCTAAACTTAATTATAGGATTTATAATAAAGAACTTATAGCTATTATTAAGTGCTTTAAAGAATAAAGACACTATTTTATAGGAATAAAGTATTAAATTAAGGTTTATACTAACTATAAGAATCTTATATTGTTTTTAATTATAAAGGATTTAAATAAATAATAGATTAAATAGTATAAAACCCTTACGAATTATAACTTTAAAATTATATACTATAAAGGATTTAAAAACGAAAGAGTAGACGCGCTTAGCCGAAGAGAGAACTTAAAATCAAATAAGTAAGTGAGTAATACACCCTTATTACGCGCTATTAAGAATAAAAACCTTATACTAGGTACCTAAGAAATTAATATAACCTAGTAAGTTAAGCTAAATAAAATATAAATGTAATGGATTGCATTATATATTAAGAATAATAGCTACTTAAATAATTAGGAAATGAAAACGCATTTATTTAAGGAAGGTAAGACCTTCTTATATAATAAATGGTAGTATATTTCTAGTATACTTTAAGAATAGCTTATTAAGGAAATACACGAGCACTTACTACACGAATATTAAGGTATAAGGAAAACGATTAGTAGGCTAAGAAGATTATATAACTTTCTAGAAAGCAGAAAAATAGTATAAGAAGTTATTAAGAAATATAACACGTATAATAAAGTAAAATTAGCGTAACACGCACTATACGAAGAATTATAACCGATATTACCACCTAAAAGAGTATAGTAAACTGTTATAATAGACTTTATTATTAAACTACTAAAGTTAAAAGAACCTATAATAGGAGTAGCTTATAATAGTATTCTAGTTATTATAAATAAACTTATAAAATACGCCTACTACATTTTATATAAGGAATTAAGTAACACTAAGAACTTAGCGTATATATTCTTTAAAATAGTTATTGTATAATATAGATTACTAATAAAGCTTATATTAAATTACGATAAATTATTTACCTTAAACTTTTAGAAATGCCTTATAAAAACTATAAAGATTAAATAAAGCTTATTAATAGTATTTCACCTATAATTAAATAAATAAATAGAAATCTTAAACTAAATACTTAAATAATATTTGCAAAGCTATATTAACTACTAATAGAATAATTAGGTAGAATAGCTATTACTAGTATAATAGGCTTATAATAGCTCTAAGATTAATAATATAAAGATGTTATTATTTAGGGTAAATTACAGATTTAACCCTATTATTAAAATATATGTAATATAAAATGTAAACGCGCTAATAGCTATAATACATATAGTAACTATAATAGAAATATAGAAACACTTATAATAGGAATAAATATTTTTACAAAACTAAATAAAATACTACGCGAATAGAAAGAGATTACTAGCGCTAATTCTAAAGGAGAGATATAAAGTATACCTTATTTATAAAAATATTAAAATAAAATAACCTAGTAATAAACTTAACTAAAAGAAGATTAAACTATTCCTTATTAAACGGAAAATCTTAAATACTAACTATAAACTATTATTACTAAATAGAATAAGAATTTATCTTATATTTCATATATTACTATTAGAGAAAGCACTAGATAAATCTATAATTACTATAAATATTATAATAAAAGATACTAATAAATATAAAGTTAAACGAATACTTAAAGTATGAGGAGATATAAAGAATTTTTATTATCTTATTAAATAAAAGGGATATTTAAACTCTAAAAACACCTAGAAACTAGTTAAGAATCTCACGAACTACTTAATATTACTTAAATAATTCTACTAGAGAATAAAAACTTATTAGGAATAAGGAAACCTAAATTTACTAGAAACTCAGGTATTTAATTAAGTATATTAAACTCTAACTTTAAACGCTCTTAGGCCTTTAACTCGTTTAGACTCTTTATACTATAAGTAATTATCTTCGTAGCCTTTTATCGTAAAAATTTCTCCTAACAATAAATCCTTTATAAACGAGCTATTACCCGCTTTAAATTCTTCTTAGCTAAAGTATATTCTCTATTAAAACGATCCTTTTCGCGAAGAATACGATTATAAGTATTTGAAAACGTTTCGCCTAGATTACAGCTAGTATAACCACGTAAAGCGCATTCGTTATACCTGTCTTTCCCTTTAGTAATAATACACTCTTAATTGTTTTTTTAACACGAATCGCAGAAAGGTATAATAAAGCTAAAGGTAAATATAAACTTAGAAAGACGTTTATAATTAATCTTCTAGTTAAGGTAAGATTACTATTTTAAAATACAATTAAAAGATATTATAAAAAGAATAACGAAGAAAGAAAAAAGAAAAAAGAGGGGAAGAAAGAGAATACTTATTAAATAAAACGAAATAACCTTAAGAATAAGACTAATAAGGGAGAAGTATTATATTACGAACTAAGAGTACTTAAAGCAGTTAGCCGGTATTATAGGCCGCTAGTATACAAATAAGAATAGGGCCTAACGGGATTACAGGTTACGTAAGGGGATTAAATGGGATTAGTTTAATTTAACTTAATGGATTAGAGGGGATTAACCTAATCTAGTATAGAGGATTAAATGGGATTTATTTAATCTAAAACTATAATAGAGAGATAAACGAGTACTTAAGGAGAAGGTATTCCTATAAGTTAAATAATTTAGATCTCTATTAATTAATTTAAGTAATAGTTTTACTATTAAGAGTTATACTCTTAATAGCCTTATTATAATACTACTTAAAAGCTACTCTATAGCATTTAACCTAACTTACTTTCTAAGAAATAGACCTACTATGCCTTAGAATCTAAGCCACCATTACAAATAGGTTTATTTCTTAGAAAGTAAGTTAGGTTAAATGCTATAAAGTAGCTTTTTAAGTAGTATTATAATAAGGCTATTAAGAGTATAACTCTTAATAGTAAAACTATTACTTAAATTAATTAATAGAGATCTAGATTATTTAATTATAGGAATACCTTCTCCTTAAGTACTCGTTTATCTTTTTATTATAGTCTTAGATTAAATAGATTCTATTTAATCCCCCGTATTAGATTAGGTTAATTCCCTTTAATCTATTAAGTTAAATTAAATTAATCCCATTTAATCCCCTTACGTAACCTGCGATCCCGTTAGGCCCTATTCTTATCTGTATACTAGCGGCCTATAACGCCAGCTAACTGCTTTAGGTACCCTTAGTTCGTAACATGTAGTGTAGTGTGTTTTTAGAAAATTACATAATCTAGTTTTCCAGCTTATAATAAGCTAGTAGGACCCACTTTTTTATATAAGCTAATTGGTTATAATATTAGCTATTTTATGTATTTATTATTATAATTCAAGTATTTTATTAGATTTATTATCAATTATATAACCTTTTTTAAAAATTGAAAATGTAGTTTTCTTGTTAATGCTCTGCTAAGAAGTAATATAATAGTGTAAGTATTAGTAATATTTAAATTTATAAAGAGCTATATCTTTCTATTATAGCAGGTATAATTACCAAAAAAGTATCTTTTAGGTATTATAGAAAAGTGGGTTTAATACCTCACTTAAACCTTAATACACTTAAAGGGATGTGATTCCTATTAAGCTGCTTACTTACCTATTACCGTAAATATATATCCCTTTAAGTATATTAAGGTTTAAGTAAGATATTAAACCCACTTTTTTATAATACCTAAAAGGTACTTTTTTAGTAATTATACCTACTATAATAGAAAGATATAACTCTTTATAAATTTAAATATTACTAGTACTTATACTATTACATTACTTCTTAGTAAGACTTTATACCGTTTAACACGGTTTTTTCCATTGGCTAGAACCCCTGCCCGGTACGAAAAATGGACCTTAACACATTCAAAGGGATTCCCCATGCTCGGGCGGCCTCACTTCTCTACTTGATGGTGCCAAGGCGAAGATGGCCGCCTGGTTGGCGCCTAGGTACCAGTTCGACGAATGTTGGCCAATCCGAGCGGCTCATGCCGTCCAGGGTGCTAAAACTCTTGAGGGGTTGCATGCGGCGTTGGGGGGACGCATTCAGGGCACATGCGCGAATCACTGATTGGGCGTGATGGAACCATGATGATGGATTCCTCCTGTGGGAGAAGCGCACTGGTGCGAGGCAATGTGGTGGTAGCATGTGGTTTTGGAACATCGGGCTCGGAGACTGTTGAGTGACATGATGGAACCTAACCGTTGAGACGAGACAACGTGGTGTTTGTGTGGTTATCGTTTACACGGAGGGTATACGGAGTAGATTGTATCCCTTTGATTGTGTTAAGGCTCCAGCGAGGTCACGAGCCCCATAATGCCTATGCTGATAGCGGGTGACCGTAAGGCGACCCGTTAATCGCCTTAGGGCTGTATTGAGTTAAATGTAGTGACTTGTAAAGCATTATTTTATAAGTACTTTAATTATCACTTAACTTATTAGTAATTAAATGTACCTTTTTAAATTTAGCATCTCATTGGATATATATCCCTGCAGATACCCGACTGGAGCCTTAACACAACCAAAGGGATGTATTGAGGTGTGTTTCTTTACCTTTGGTCTGGTCCTGTAATGTGAATCATTTGATTCAGGCATTTTGTCGAGGGTCTTTTTTTCTCATTAATTTTGTATGCCAAAAAGCCAACTTCGCCTCCGTGCAGTGTCAGCGACAGCGGCAACATCATCCTCATGGTTGAACTCAAACAACCGTTGGCGTCAGCGCGAGGCTGCCGTTTGTCTGATTTGTGCAAGACGACTAGGGTTATTGACTGACGATGGTAGAGGAAGGTCTTGTGCGGGCATGTTCGGGATACGGGACGGATGCAGAATACAAAGCCCGTTATTGCCGCCCCCCCTTTTCTCCTTTTTTTTTTTTGTCTTCCCTTGGTGTTGTGTTGGAGATGGAGATGGAGCCAATCTACATGAGATCCGAACCGTGGAAAGGGAAGACCCATCCATCCAACAAGCCCTTCCTTCCAAAAGCCCACTGCTACAGAGCCGTGGTTGGCCCCTTCAAAATTAACTGGGTACAACAGCGGGTCTGAGAGAGTAGCTGGTGGGGCGGAAATCCTGCTAATAGCGCAAAGTCAACCGCCTCCGCCAGGAGAGCGGGAGCTCCTTCCAGGCACTTGCAGCGCGATCAGGTCCAAGGCCGACGGGACACGGTACGGATAGTGTCGCCGCAATCCGCAATCCGCAAGTCCTGAGCACGGGGCGGACTCTGCACCTTGAGAAATCTTGTACAATGTACAATGAAGCCCATGCCTCATGCCCACATGCCCATCCCTTGGGCTGGAATTTAGAAACCCGCGTACAGCGTGCACTTGTTTGGCAAGCATAATGGCATTTCCGCGTTTATGAGCGGGGTAAGTGCTGGGCGCGAGCGCGTCTTCTGAAACAGCGTTGGACGTGGACTTTGGTTTGTTGATGATGAAGAAAGCCGGGGCTCGGCAGCAGAGCTCACTCCTCACAATGGGTGACCAGCACCGCGGCTTGACCCCTGAACGGTTCTTCTAGTAGCGGGGGGGGACGGGAGGCCTGTCCAGCTGATGATAAGCAGTCATTCAAGTCCGCGTCTCTGCGCCAAGTCGGCGTAATACATCATGCTCAACAAGATGATGCTCCTTGGTCGCCAGCTCAGCAGAGCATCTGGGTACTCGGAGCACGAAGATGCTGTCTGTCTACAGGTCTGAGTGCAGCTTCGCCCAACATGTTGACCACTCCCGTCGTCCAGATGGAATCGTCATCCATTAGAACCCAACGAAAGTGCTTTGCTCTGTGCTTGTTGTCCACATTGCCCGTCCCACTCTGACATGGACCGCACCCCAAGAGCTTAGATGCTGCATAGCCCAGTCACATCCTGACGCCGCTGGACCCTGCAGGACTCTTGTTGGAAGCAGGTACCTTGTCAGCAGCACAGGACGTCGAGATGGTGGCACGGCTTTGGGGGGAGACCGATCCCCGTTATTTCGCTCTCGTTCCAAATTGGAAATGAAGTAGTCGTGGGGTGAGGCCTGCTTTATTGGGGTGATAAAAAAATAAGAAGAATAGTTGCAAACATGGCAATAAATGGCGAGATTTGAAAACCCGCCGTCAGTCACAGTCCAGGTGCGGAATTAGTTACACAGTGCGCAAGACTGTGCTTCAGCACCCATTAGTCGAACACTTGGCTGCAAACATCGAGAGGAACGCAGGGCGCTGCAGAGCATCAAATGTCAACCAGATGTCCCTCGACCCGCAGTGACGACGTGGTTGCAGGCCGCCACTGAAGCACTGCAGCACATTGCAGCGCCGGGCTGCAACTCATCAGGGCCAACAAAGGCGCCACAGGGTTCGAACGGGCAACTGGGCGCCATCCGCAGCGATCCTACCACATCTGACTATTGCTGGCCGTGACGCTTGAACTTGACGCTTGAGCCTGCCTTGTCCAATCATCTGCCAGCTGCGCCCAGATGGCCCAGATGTCCCGCGCTATCGTCCCAAGCCCCTGACTTCAAATGCCCATGAGCATTCGTCGTTCCAACAACTCAACTTTCCTTTTGCCGCAAACCACATTTTCCTGGCCATTCGCTACCACTGCCGCCGATCTGCTCTTGCGCCGTTACAGTACAATTCAACTCTCTCTCTTTTTTTTTTACCAGTCTTGTTCTGCCTCTCCTTTTACGACACTCGCTGTTCTCCCTCCTCGCTCTCGTCTCCACTTCCCAGTTGACATCCTCCCAAATCCTGCCCGTCACCTTGCACGTCGCGGATCTTGCATTTAGGGGAAATATTCGACATCCAGCGCGCAGACCAACACATCCTCCGTGGCCATCTGACGGGCCATCTGACGAACCACTGACACACTCGAGTCTCAGCAATATTGCCATCCATCAACTTTGACCAATCGTGTTTTTTTTTTTTTGGCCCGCAGGGCTCCCCGTATCACGGCCATATCGTCATGGCAAACCCGTAAGCCCTCTTCCGCGCTTTCCCCTCAACACTTGGCGAAACCCCATGGTTACGCGCTACATTGCTCGCCTTTTGGATACGTCCCTTGCTAATGCTGACGTTTGTAAATAGCTTCAGCAATGCCCTTCTGTCCTTTTGGCACACTATGACGAGTAATGATCGACGTAAGCCCACCTTGTCTGCCATTTTGCATGCCTTTGCTTGCTGTGTTTAGTGCTTTGGATACTAAACGTGTTTTACAGACTCAACCTTTGATTCCCCCCAACGAACTGGTCGTCACGTTCCTCTTCACAATGGCCGAAACGGAATACTGACAGGCGTCGCTACTGCTTCAGACTCACGCGCTGACATCACTTCTCCATACACTGACGAGGGAGGTCGCAGCTCGCCCATCCGTAATGGAACCCAAAGTCCCATCGTCAGAGGCTATTCACCGGGAATGCGCTCGCAGTCAGCACAACGAGGTGATGGTTTCGAGGTTCAGAGCCCTGGCGACGTTCCCATGCAGCCTTTCCAAGATGGTCTTCCCCCCCCGCCTCCCGTTCGCTACTCATGGGAGCGCATTGACTCATGGGCCGAGGAGAATTATACCGAGCTGTGGGACCAACTGGGTGAAGGCGCCACAACCAACGATCTCAACGATCTAGAGCATCAACTCGATTGCTCCCTGCCACAAGACGTTCGTGAGTCGCTCATGGTTCACGACGGCCAGGAACGAGGAGGAAACCCTACTGGAATTATCTTTGGTTCGATGTTGATGGACTGCGAGGAAATCGTACAAGAGTGGGATCAATGGAGACGTGTCAACCACCAGTATCTATTGGACAACTCTCCTCCGAAGCCGACTACTCCGTCCAAGGCATTTGGTGGCAACAGTGAAGCTTCTTCATCAAAGCAGCAACCGCCACGGCCCTCGTCTTCGTCTTCTGCTGGTGACGGCGAATGGAGACAGAGCCTTCTCGCCCGCCAAGGCTCCGTCCCCGCCAACTCGGTTCAAAAGGCCTATGCGCACAGCGGTTGGATTCCCCTTGTCCGGGACTGGGGTGGCAACAACTTGGCTGTTGACCTGGCCCCTGGACCCAACGGCCGCTGGGGGCAAATTATTCTGTTTGGACGAGACTATGATACCAAATATGTTGTGGCACGGTCCTGGGCCGCTTTTCTCGCCCTGGTTGCTGATGACCTGAACAGTGGCAAATGGTTCGTAGATGAAGAGACTGGTGAGTTGAAGCTGAGGGAGTTTAAAGATGCACGGGTCGAACCGGCCTACTTCAATATCCTGAGGTGGAGAATGGATCAAAAACATGGACGGCGACCCGGTCCCAATAAGCGGCAGTCGGTAGCCGCCGGAAAGGCTACTTCCCCTCTTGGATCACGCTCTGCCTCTCCGTATGGTAGCCCTGTTGAGGCCAATGGCGATGCTCGGGGTAGATCTTTGCAGCGATTGAGCGGTTCGTCACCCCTGGCAAGTCCCATGAGAGCCGGAGGATACGGCAGAAACCCCTTGAGTAGAGTGACGGAGGAATCTGCAATTCCCGAGGTGCCAAGCGCCGAAATCGAGCCCAGCAAACTAGTAGAGGTGGAAACTCCACGAGAGAGTGAAGAGGGGAAGAATGGTCTGCGCATTACAATGATGGCCCGAACCGACTCGGATGTGCTCAAGGACAAGGAGAATGAGCACCCGGCAAAGATGAATCGCAAGGCGCCTGCAATCGCGGACGACACAATGAAGACGATTGAGATTTGAGCGACGCGGTACACCGAATGCGAGACAACAAAAACATATACAGAGGCTCGTTGTAAGATTTGTGGCATACAAAAATGGAGGCATGACTTTTTAACATTGACGCACCGCCTCAACCCGCACCCCCGTGGCTATGGGCATGGACAGTGTTAATGTTGATATGGCTCGTATACATAAGGCAATCATATAGGCGTTTGGGGTGTCATAGCAACCGACCCGGAGAGGCTTTGTCGTTTGATTAATTTTTTCAAGGGTCGAGGTCATACACGGTACTTTTTGACGAGGCGGGAACTGATCCCGCATGATTAGGGAACAATGGAAGACGAAGATAAAATCAGCGTACAGAGTTTGTGGCCTTGGACTTTATTTCCTCACCGTTCTGCATGTTGTATGTTGAGACTCGTTGCTGCCGACGGCAGGATAGATCTGGGTATGTTTGGACGAAGTCTGAGGAAGCCGGTACTCCATCATATGGTTCTTTTTTTTTTTTTTTTTTTTTTTTTTGCTTAATCCGGCTGTTACATGTGCCGCTGCTGCAGTCACTTGACCGGAGTGTAGTTTATTCACTTTTGATTCGTGTGTACGAGTATACGTGTTAATATTATTATTATCCTGGATGCAATGGAGGCTTGTGGGTAATTGCGCGGTGTGTTCTGGGGGTTGCTGATAATAGCGAGTCGGTGAGAATGACGTATCTGTGCTAAATTGCTGTGCAGATAGATGGGGGGAAGTTGTGCACGAAGAATCCGTTGAGTCAAACTATCGGCAGACACAAAAAAAAAAAAAAAGAGTTACACATGAGAATATACCGAGGATGACGCCCTTTCATTAATGACGCCAAGGTGGTTAATGCCTTCTAGATAAGCTGAAGGGGGTTTGGATATCTCGTGAAGGGGACGGCTTCATTCAGTCTCTCTATAAAGATACCATGGGGTGGTGATGCAGCAAGGCATTGCTACTTGTCAGGCTATTTGTCCAGTCTTGTGAAGCGAGAGTTGGTGCAGCTCGTTCTCGGGGCTCCTCCATTTCGAGTGCCACCAGCTGCCTCGATGAAATACCCCGAGCTAAATTGCCATAACTCGCGATCGTGGCCAATGGCACGGAATCGAATGACACGGCATCGGCCAAGTATCAGGTAACTACTTGAATTGACTTCTCGACTCTAGAGGACGCGCATGAATCTTGAACAGCCATGCTTTCCAATCTCTCATCCGTCTGCTGCCCGGGCGACTGTGGCTGAGTAGGACGCCACGCCCATTGACTACGTGAAGTGTGTGTGTTGTTGCAGAGGCTAAAATTAGACTTGACACCCGCCGTCACACCCAAGTTGGACTCTGCAAGTGGCGTCCAGGGCCATGACGGTATTCATCAACAGAAAACTGGTACATCTTAATCCTATTTATTTCTCAATCACCATGTACTTTCGTTCTCATTTGGCCGGTATTCTCGGGCCGATATGACTGCCGCCATTTATCCGCAACGTAGCAAAAATTTCTTCTCAGCGTCGTCGTGGCACCAAAGCGGCGGCATTCTTGTCCACATCTGTCAGAAGAACATGGAGAATATTAATTTACCCTCCAACGCCTCGATTCTTTTCCTCATCAGTCGCACCAGTTTTGACAAGTTGCCTCTCTGCCCCAATAGTCATGTGGACACTATCGCCCAGCAGAGTCATGTTGCCAACCAGCTTTTTCTCCAGCCTCGTCCAAAATCATCTTGACCCTCAGTACCAACGCGAGACATGGTATGATTGTGTTGAGGAATTGCGTCTTCTCAGTAATACGTCTCAAGAGGTGCCGCCGCCATGTCGCAGTGTGAACCACTCAATCCTAGCCAGCATATCACATACTCTCTAGCTCATCCAGTCTCTACGGGAAGCCATTTCTATTCTTTTCGCTCTCGCCGTCTTCCCAATCAAAGAGAGCAGTGATTCGCACTGGTGTACCTGCATTAGTGCTTAAAACTTACACACGACACCTTGGCTTAAGACATGGCGGCTGAGCCGCTCAAGAAATATCCTGCGGGTTGGAGTCAAGGAAGACGCACATCAGTCTTGAGCCGGTCATGAGCTTGGTCATATTATTGAATATCCTAGCGCCTGGCCACGATACCGACTCCTTTACAAGCATACTCAATGCTTGACACGCCAGCCACACCTTGTGAGAGAGACGGGTGGCCAAGAAATCCATGCGCATTCTTGGGAGTGTGTTTTAAGATTAACGTCAAAGCTATTACGCAATGGCGTCAGTCCGAAATTCCCGCCAGGAAGAGCTAGTACAATTCAACACACATCGCATTTGATCTGAATACAGCCACCCAGAGAGACATCCAATAGTAGGATTCGATATTATCATACGGTACATGCGTTCTAGTTTGTTGCGGGATCGACAACCGGCCATCCAGTTCCAAGCTTTGCCGTAAAACGCCCAGCTATGATTCAATGCTGATTTCTGTTTGCTACTTCTGTACTCTCTGCTTTGTTTGTGCCCTGCTGCCAGCAGTTTATGGGCCCATCCTTGGTGAGGTGCTGGGATTCGCATTTGGTGCCGCTTGGCCCCCTCGCAGGTTGATTTGTCCGATACGAGAGACAATGTTGCTACCCACAGCATCGACCGCTCCCCTGGGAGAAGTCAGCGTAGGTCCCGCTGGCGCAGTTTCTTGCACGCGAAATAGCTTGATTGCCGTGCCACTCCAGATGCCCATTGTTCCCTTCGCAATTTGCATCTCGTTGGAAAAGACGACGCCCCATAACAGCGATTCGTACCACCCCAAGGCAAGGGGAGACCACTCAAAAGAATGGACCCGGGCCGCAGAAGGTTCTATACCAATCAAATCAATCTCTCGGATGCGACGAACGAGCTCCGGAGTTAGCACTTCTCGACCAGCCTGACGAGGCAACACACTAGAAACCTGCTGAATCACCGTCAAGATGCTGTGAAGAGGTAGCTCTGGCAGCCAGCCGTCGATCCATTGTGAGGTAGGCTCAAATGAACTACTCTGCATTCTTGCCGAGGACGATTGTCCGCCGAGACTTGTAGTACTATTCTGTCTCGAGAACGGGCGGCTTCCAGCTGGCATCTTGCCACGAGCCTTTTCAGACATGCCACGCAGCTGAGTTGGGACGGCATCATCAAAGTTGCCTGCTGATGAGGCTTGTGACGGGTTCTCACTCGTCGTCGATTGGGTCGGCGTCGGTTGAGCGTCTTCATCACTATCGTCGTCAGAGTCCCCAATCGCAAAGGTGCCATCCTCGGTGATTTCATCCAAAATTGGAGACTTGACTGGAGCAACAGATGGACTTCGTGTGGAATCAAATGAGCTTCGGATAGACCCAGAGTCTACCGAGTCGACACGGTCCTTCTTCAGCCGTTTTCTTCGTTCAATCTCCTCTTGGCCACTTTCAAGCGTGAAAGACCGCAAAGCTTCGATTCGCTTTCGATTTTTGACAATAGCCAAGACAAGTTCTGGGTTCTTCCGATAGTTATGATCGATGATAGCACTTATGGATTCCATGAGTGAGTGCAAGAGTTGATAGTTGGTCTCGTTCGCGAGGAGAAACGATGGGGATGACGTTGACGTGAAGAGGTGCATTAGCTGTGAGCTGCCTGCCGCACCGAGTCCCTGAATATATGGCGATATGTTGTTAATGACCGCCAAGAGGGCCGGGTAGATGGCTGTGAAGCTGCCTTGGCTTGATGTGATGAGGTTGTAGATGGAATGAATCAGGAAATCGCAATACGTGCCCTTGAAGCCGTTGATGCGGATGCCTACAGGTAGACTGTCTTGACCCTCGAATGGCTTGTTCAGACTAGGACCAAACTTTGAATCAACACTGAGCGTCTGGAGCAAAAATGCGCACATTCGGACGACTCCCTGCTTGGCAGGTTCGTTCTTGTATTCAAGCGCATAAAATATTGTCAACACCACAAAGTCATGCACTCGGTCCGTTTCGATGATGAAGGATCGAAATCGCTTATTGCATTGTGTTATTTCCCAGAAGAACATCAGGATTTCAGGTGCGAAGTTGGTAGTGGCCTGAGCCCCTGGCAGGTATGATGTCTTTTCTTGGAGTGGCTGGCTGAGTATCCTCGACATGCCATCAACGATAAACTGAAAGTCTTGCGGTCGGTGCAAACGGCCCAAGAAATGGCGGTAGGAGTTCTTGGAAGCTATGTTCGACTGATTGGGTTGTTCAGGAATCGGGTATACGAGTAGCGTGAGCAAAAACTCTAAAGAATAAGTCACCAAGATTTGCTTGGCATCTTTGAATCCCAATGTGCTATACGGCACTCGCCAGCTTGCCGGGTTGAATTTGAGAGTCTACGTATCAGTTAGCGTCTAAAATATACGATTCAATTTGCTGAATGTGTTGTCAAACGTACCGTATTAAGTAAAGAGCAGAGAACCGAAAGGACAATTTGCTTGTCCTGACAGGTGCAGAGATATGTCAGCGTTCGTGTTCCAGCTTGAGCGAGAACTCCTGGTGTGGAGTACATGCTCTGACCAGCCAGCGCCAGCAGTAGTCGTAGGATCTCCGCGCGATTACTCTCAAATTCCTTGGTTGTCGCAACGGCATTATTGCATCCAACACCGCTCTGCCATATTGCGTATGTGACTTTGTCGTGGCCATGAGGTTGACGAGTGATGGTAAGGTCGGAATAAAAGAGTAAATCTATCAGAGTGTCTATGAGCTCCTCCGCAAGGGGCTTGACTTCTTCGTATTCCTCAGCATTAGGTTTGCTTTCTTGTTTGTCATTCTCTGCTCCGTCAAAAAGAACTTCGTTTGCGATAATGGCCCGCCGTGTCTTCCTTCGACGCGGGCCCCAAAAGAAGCGTTCTTGCCAGCTACTAAGGCTCTCTTTTTCGTATAGATAGGGAAGCAACCGAGTTAATACTCGAATGCAGTTCAAGGCATCCTTCTCGGGAGCGAGCACGGGATCGGGAAACGATGGATGATGTCGAAGCAGGAATAGTCGCGACGTTAACGCTAAGATTAAGTTCTCGATGTTTTCTAATGCTTTGTCCCGGGTTCTTCGGATGTCGTTAGGAGAGAAAAGACTGAAAACATCCTCGGAGGATTCTGGAAGCTCCCAAAACTACACACTCTCGTCAGTAAGCAACAATAATTGTAGCAGCTGGGCTTTGTGTACCGATGTCCAGTATGGATCGCCTGAAGGAATATGGCGTTCCTCAGAGAGCCTGAAAATGCCCTGCTTGAAGACAATCTTGGAATCGCTTGCGCCCATCTCTGCAGCGCAAGGCTGTCGCCTTCAACTCCGGAATCTAAGGATGACGTTGCGGAATGGAGGACCAGCCAAACTGAACATGGAGTACGAAGCCTCCGTGCCTCAAATGCCCAATGCCAGCCAGCTCAAGACAATGAAGGAGCCGGTCCGTAGCTATGCCTCAACCAATCATTCAGCACAAATATGGGTCCCGTACGTCGATACATCATTTGATACTGCGGAGTAGTACTGTACGGAGTACGGAGTGCTATGTACCTAGGTAGCTTATCGATAACACTACAGAATCTCGTTCGACAGTAAGCAAAGGCTTCCTCACTTTTTCAACGGCTCGTCAAGGCTCCTCGTGCCGCAATATAAAAAGACAGCACTGGTTCATCTGCACCCAGCATCCGAGATGCTCCGCGTCCGATGCTGCAGTGGCCAATTGGCCAGATCTCTGTATTGTACAAGAGCTCAACAGATCGCAAGCTTACCGCAAAGGACGAGGCCTCTGTCCACAACACACTACTTGGCCACGGACCAGAGCGATGGCAAATCTGCGCCCAGCACCCGAAACCCACGAAAGCAAGATCGAGACGGGCAGAAACCCGAGGAAACTCAAAAGAAATGGGCCTCGTTTTTCAAACCCGAAGCAGTAGGCCAATCCGAAACTACTTTGCCTTCAAACGGGGATCCGACACCTGCCGAAGCGCGTGATCAGAGCGACGGGGAAGTTCGGACAACGCTCCGCTCACGAATGGAGGTGTGCAAAGACGGCGAGGCGACAGAGACGACCGTTTCAAAAAACAATGAGAAAGACGCCAACGCAGCCCCGAGCGACGAAGCATCAGAGCCAACACCGAAGAAGGGAGCACCAAAATCCAAACGGACAAGAGGTAAAGCAGCGTTGGACGTAAAAGTCATTAGACCGCATAAATTGAAGCTAAAGCCTGTCGAGGAAAACGCGTCTCAACAACCGCCACCGCCTTTAAGCTATAACTTGGACAGAGTGCTTTTTAATCCTGGAGTGTATCATATGCAGGATCATCGGTCTGGCGTATTCAATTTCGACCCATACTTGGCATCCATCATGCCTGTTGAGGAATTCGATTTTGACGCATTGAAAGAATATATAACTTCATCCAAAGACTCCAAGCTACGAGAGCTATGTGCTGCACACGGACTTAAATACTGTGGCTCAACATCAAGTATGACATCCATCTTATCGCACTTTCACTTTCTCCTTTCGGCTTGGAGGCAACCAAATTTTGATAGCCTTTCCAAGTCGCTTACGCCCGAGTCACTGAATTTCACCGCCCTTAGCCGTGGGCCAGCCGCTGCATTCGCACACTTGAAAGACGGCGTGTATGCAATTGACGCAGACAAGGAGTACGATACGGAGAATATTCTTAGCATGCTAGGCAAGTCGATGGAGAAGTTACTTACGTTGCCAAAGGAAGAGTTTGAAAAGTACCGACGGTCAGGCTCCCATAAACTTTCGGAAGAAGAAAAGAATGCAGAGGAGGCATATCACTTCACGACACTAGGCGACTTCATGATGCGGTCACAACTTGACGCCCACGATCCTCGTTTGCCCGGCTCAGGCGTGTTTGATCTGAAAACAAGGGCTGTAGTCTCGATACGGATGGACGTAAAGGATTATGAAAAGGGCGTCGGCTACGAGATCCGGAAGCGCTTTGGACAATGGGAATCTTTTGAACGCGAGTACTACGACATGATTCGAGCAGCATTCTTGAAGTACTCGCTACAAGTTCGAATGGGCCGCATGGATGGCATTTTCGTAGCCTTCCATAACACGCAGAGGATATTCGGGTTTCAATACATCAGCTTGGCAGAAATGGACCACGCAATCCATGGCACACACGATCCACGGCTGGGTGATGAGGAGTTCAAGGGCAGCATTGCCTTGCTTAATGACCTCATGAATCGGGCCACTCAGCGGTTTCCGGGGCGAACTCTACGACTACATGTCGAGACGCGGCCGACAAAGGTTCCTCTGACTTACTTTTTTGTAGAGCCAGTAACTGAGGAGGAAATGAGAAAGACACAAGAGGCCGGGAAGCTGTCAATGGAGCAACTAGAGCGCGAAATTCAGAGTCTCAGTCGTGAAGAACGAGAGGCAGAGTCTGCTGGAGCTACCGAGACTGTCCAGGGAGAAACGACGAAGGGCGAAGAGTCCGATAGAGGTTCTGATGATATTTCCGCCGACGATCCACAAAATGAGGATACTTGGAAGGAAATGATGTCCAAGGTTGACGAAGCAGTCGAGAATGAATCCCTGGGAGTGCGGTCCATACGAGAGGCAGTCCAGGAAGCTCTTGAACATAGTGGTCTGCTTCAGAATAAGACCGAATTGGAGAGCGAGAAATACTTGGATGAACTGGTTTCGGCGCTCACGGCCCATTCGTCGGAAGCTAAGGAGTCACGAGTGTCTCGGGCAGAAAAAGATGAAGAAGCTGACGAAGAAAAGGCGGCGGACGGCCAACCTGACTCTGATAGCACCACATTGGCCAACCTTATTGTCAAAGTGACCAAAGGGATCAACAAGAACAGTACCAACTTGAGACCATTCGAACGCAAGGTTGTCGACTTGGCAACTCAAGCCAAAAAGGCAGAATTTATTCCAGCCGATGAAAGAGACGCAGGGACGGACGCTGATGACACTAGACTCGTGGAATCGGCCGCTGATGTCGACATTGACACGAAAATGGATGACAGTGTCCCTGACGAGCCAACGCCGGAGCTCTTGGGCATGTACGTCACCATTCGCAACAAAGTCAATGGCGAATTCGTTGAGCGGCCGTTTGGGGCCGAGAAGAAGTTTGACTGGTCTGTGCAATACACAATCACCGAGTTACCAGACAAGAGAGCACAAAGCATCTATTCCAAGATTAAGAAGCGTAGAAAGGACGTTCTGGCCACAGATCCTGGTACTCGTTCAGCCGACTGGCACCGCATGTTCAAGGGCAAGTTACCCATGATGACCAAAAAGGGGGAAAAGTTCCGCGAGAAGCGAAAGCAAAAGGAGGCTGGGAGTCCGGTGTATGTCGCATGGGATAAGGATCCGCTGCCTCCGAATGCGGGAAGCAGTTGACGGCATACTCAACTTATCGGGAAATGATGAATGCACGGCAAGGCGGAGCGCATGGCATGGGTATGGTGATGCGGCGAGCATGCAGCATTTAGGATAGAATGTATATTACTGTGTATTATAGCTGACGACAAGCGGATAAAAGGCCAAGAGGGGTCAAGTGGAAAGAAACCCAACCCACCGGGTCGATTATATATTCCTACAGTATTTCACAACACATATGTCAATGTAACGTACACAATGTGTTGCAACTTGGGTAGTAATTGCACTGCTCACATAGCTGCGCGCCGCACTGGCCGCCTTGATTACGGAGCTTTGGCTCATCGACATGCTCCGAGTGGGAGTAGTCAACAACAACACATGAATGCAGCGTTCCGTGTAGACTTCAACTTGTTCGGCGGGAGGAGTACGTATACCGAATTCGCTGTCAGCTTCTTTGGTTGCCGACATACAACGTAGGTAACTTGCCATTGACGCAACTCTAACATTAAGTTTAGTTGCCTTTCAGGGAACCCAAAAGCCGAGAAGTCAGTTGAGTAGTTTCAAGTCCGACGAACTGGGCCATCGCCTTCCCCACAAGGCGGAGCTGCTATTTCGTATCTCCATAGTTGATCTCCTTGGTGAAGATAGCATATGTGAACAAGTCATTGTGTCAACCACGTTGTCTTTACCAGACGGCCCGTTGATTCTAATGAAATTACTCGGCGAGCCAAGATGAATGCTAGATGGCGTCCCATTCAACTCGAGTTTCGGGTAGAAGATGTCAATCTATGGACAATAATATCTGGTTTGTTCCCCTCAAAAGGACCCTAGCTCGGTTCTTGGCAAAGAAGGTCAAACCACGGATTATCCAACTCTCATTCCATGCACGTTCATCAATAAAGTCAACATTTTTAGTTTCTTCTTGAAAGGCCGGGGTGTCTACTGGTGCAGTTCGTATGTACAAAATGTGCGACCCGAGACATTTTTGGCGCTCAGACGTGGGTACCCGATCAGCAGGACGCTGAGCTAGAAGCATTTAGGAAACTGTAGAGATGGGACGTACGAGGAACAAGGTGATTTCGATGGCTGCAAGGTTATCTGGCAATCTGGATATTTTGGGGGCCGTCTGTACTCCGTAAAGGCGGTGTTTGGAGTGAGGAGGGGTTAGAATTGGGAAGGCGAGTCGGAGATGGATCCTTGTGTGTCTCTGCTGCATGACTACATCATCACAGCTTCGGCTCGAGGATGTCTGCAATCTTGTCAGCGGTGAACTGCAGACGATGTGAGAAGGAGTCAGCCTTGCTTGGCGGTGTTTGCTTTTTGCCTGACACCGACTGACCTGAAGTAGTGTACTGGGGCTCGGGAGTACGGAGTACAATATGCAGAATTCCACTTGGTATAATTGGAACTTTGGTAATTGACTCAGACATGGAGTTTCCTCTAGGGTTGCTGGTTCAAGCTGGCTGGTCCCAGTTTGTGGAGAAGAAAGTTGAGGTGATAACTCCAGAGTCAGTCCAACTGGGATCCGGTCACGCCGATATTCCCACGCTTGACACAGCAGTTCAACATGTCGTATCTTCTGCTCGTTTGCTGCCTGTCCTCTCGTTTGCTGCCTGTCCTCTCGTCTGCTGCTCTGGTGCGGTGGTGGCTTGCCTCACGAGACCCGGCGATGCAGATGGGATGGGCCATTCGGTTCGTGCCTCGCCGCGCCTCGCCGCTCGGCCAATCACGGACCTCGTGGCTGCCACACCTCTGCACCGTTTTCTGCACCATTATTTTGAACTTCTGCGCCAACGTGCTCGGCCAAACATCTCTATCCTTCTTCCCCCACACCATCCATCTTGTCCAGCTGCCAATAACAGCATCTACGTGCGCTTTCCCAGGCCGGCGCTTTATCCAGTTACGCTACCGATTTGCCCAAAGGTGTCTACCCCCGGTTCTGCTCCCCCGGCATACACCAGGGCCGCTATCATGGCTCGGGACCATTCAGCCATCCTCTCCACCGGCACAGGCGGAGCATGCCGCTCATCTTATCCCTTATTGGATCCAGCTAATGCCGTACTGACATCCTCAATACCACGTCCGGTCCCGAGGCGAGATCCCATCCTACAACTTGACATTGGACTATCGGGGGTAGCTCAATGCTAATCGTGGCATCGTTGGGGGCCCTCCACGGCACTCTCAGCCGAGTGGGATTGTTCCCTCCAGGATGAATAGGTGACGGCAGTGAGACAGACTTGCCGGGATAGTATTGACTTCCGTGGACGTCTGTACGTGCTTTTTTTGTCATTAGTCTTGTTGTTTAGTGCCATTCTATAAATGTAGTCAGATGGCCACCCTTTGAGATCAGATCAGCAGTCTGCCAAGGTCACGCGAGACATCAGCTTCCTGATAATTGAGCAAGAGTGTTTGCAGTTTGACTCGAACCAACACTACCCGTAGCCATGCGTCCCGGCTCTCTGCTCCCCTTGCTTGCCTTGGGCCCTGTGGTCCAGGCTGCGGCTGCTTCTTCTTCTCAAGAATCCCGCGATCTGTTTGCACGAGACTTTGAGTTGCTAAACTCTCGGGACTTGGACCAGCTTTCTCCACGTGACGTTGAGCTTTTAACCAGAGCATTGGTTGAGAGAGGTCTTTTGGATGACATTTGGCAAAAGCTCAAGGACGCTACTACTTGTGCCGGCGGAGAGGTGAGAATCCGTACATGCAAATCTCCATCCATCCATCAGGCACATGATGCTAACTGGTGTGTAGCTGCTGCTGGGTGCGCTCAAAGTTCTCGCATTCTTCGGTGATGGAGCTTTTGTCAAGGTGATCCAGGGGATTTGCAAGCTTGCAAAGGTTTGTCCTCTGCGCATACAAGACGTGAATTGTTTTGTGCTAACGCCCCTAGGTCCAACCCGACGACGTTTGTGACGGCGCTGTTGCTCTCGAAGGCCCCATCATTGCAGCAGACATTCGCAAGATCTCCGTTGGCTCAAGAACCTCCAAGGCATTTTGCACGACCTTCTTGGGCGTTTGTGGATACCCTGATGTGCAAACGTGGGATATTACTTACCCTTCGGCGCAACCTACTGGTGGTCGACCAAGGCCTGGTGGCAAGGATCCCATCAAGATTGTTCACTACTCTGATATTCACATCGATCCCTTGTATGTCCCTGGGTCCAGCACTCAGTGCGATGGCAGGCCTATTTGCTGCAGGTACGTTTGCCCCCACCTTCACCACAGGCAAGGCTGAGGCTAAATCAACTCAACAAAGACCCTACACCAAGGACGACCAACCTGGCAACACCGGGTTCCCTGCTGGACCCAACGGTGACCACATGTGTGATGTGCCCTTTACTCTGGAGCGAAGCATGTATGACGCTATCAACTCGATTGTGCCCGACGCCGCCTTTACTATTTTCACCGGCGATATCGTCGACCACGCCATCTGGAACACCAGCCAGCCGTACAACACCAACCTGAGTAAGTTCTTGTTTTGTTTTTCTCGCAACCCACAACTGCCCTCACACGCAGCTAACACCCCAAGTCCAACATGCGTACGACACCATGAACTCAAGCCTGAAACTCGTCTACGGCACTGCCGGTAACCACGAAGCCCACCCCGTCAACGCCTTTGTCCCCAATGCCATCGGCCACGACAGCCAATGGGTCTACAACCTCCTCTCCTCTGACTGGGAACACTGGATTGGCGAAAGCTCAACCGCCATGGTCGAAAAGATCGGTGCCTACTCGACCAAGTACCCCAAAGGCAACCTCCGCATTATCTCTCTCAACACTAATCTCTACTACCGCCACAACTTCTGGATGTACCAGTCGTACGAGGACAAGGATCCCAACGGCCAAATCGCCTGGCTCATCAATGAGCTCGACGCCGCCGAGAAAGCCAAGGAACGCGTCTATATCATGGGCCACATGCCGCTCGGCGAGGCAGACGCCCTCCGCGACGGCTCCAACTACCTCGATCAAGTGTTCAAACGGTACCAAAACACCATTGCAGCAAGTTTCTTCGGCCACACGCACGTCGACCACTTCGAATTGTCGTACAGCGACTACGCGCACCGCAGCGCCTCCAACGCCTTTATGACCTCGTATATTGCGCCATCCCTCACGCCCACTTCTGGCATGCCCTCGTTCCGCGTCTACACCGTCGATCCGGACACCTTTGCCGTCCTCGACCACACCACCTACATGGCTGACATGACCAACCCTTCCTTCCAGACAACCCCCGTCTGGACAAAGCTCTACTCGGCCAAGGAGTCCTACGGCCCGCTCGTCTCACCTCCTCTCACCGACCCCAAGGCCGAGCTCACGCCCGCCTTCTGGCACAACGTCACCGTGGCCTTTGAAAACGACGACGCCCAGTTCAACGCCTACATTGCCCGCAAGTCCCGTGGCTGGCAGCCCGCCTCCTGCACCGGCGACTGCAAGACCAACGAGATCTGCCAGCTACGCGCTGCCCGCAGCCAGGACAATTGCTGGAAGCCAAAGCCCGGCATCAACCTGACAAAGCGGTCTGGTATCCAGGACGAAAGGGGAGAGCACGACGAGTGTGGCGTCCCCATTACGCTGAAGACCCTGTCGGCTGTGGGCGCCGACGACGCCGCGCTGCAGGAGTTGAAGAAGATTATGGACGAAGTTATTGCTGAAGCAAAGGCGAAGGGGACCAAGGGCGCCGCAGATGCGTAGTGTATTTTAGGGGTCAAGCATTGCGTGTTGTTGGGTGTTGTGGTTGGTGTATATAGGTGAAGACGTTATGTAAAACATTAACATAGCCTCCTGGCATGATTGTCAAAATTGGATGATTTGTGGAACACGGCAACATGAATGGTCTCGATTCTCTCGATCCTGATGGCGTGGCCGATTGCATATTAGATGCAAGAAAAGAATAGATTTCGGAGCAAATTCACCATTTTGAAAGACCTATATAAGAATAGAGTAGAGACGGCAAATCGAGATTGCATGTAGGGTAGTGCAGTGAACAGAGTCTGCTCTTCTTCAATTGGGAGGTTTCCATGGTCGCACAAATATCCCGCGAGGCCAGGATGGAGATGGCAAAACATCAGATACCCAAACAGGAGTTCATGTATTGCATGTTCCCAACTTCTGGACTGTCACTTGTCCAGCTAAAGCCTCCTGCGATTCCCTCGCATCCCTCGCCGCAATCGATACAGAGCTCTTAGTTATGCTACTATGCTTCTCACACAAGGACTCCTTCAAAGCGCACGCTAATCTGCCGAATCCATGCCCCTTGACTCGAATATCGTCTCGGCCCCGATGTTCGGCGGTTGCGATCCCCTGTGAATTATGTCACTTCCTTTGGAGAACAATAGGCGATACGACGAACAGGTGATTTCGGGTCAATCAGACCTTTGCGTCAATAGTCAACATGGCGGTTAACTTATGGGCTTCTCATTGCTCCTCACTCGGTTGTAAGTCGGGGCTTATGCTCGATGGATGTAAAACATCAGATCGTCGTGTTGGTATGGCTAGCAGAAACACCACGCTGGAGCGCTCACATCTCTCAGCAAGCACGGCGTATTCGGCTTGCGCAACTCTCGAACTTCGTACGAAGTACTCCCCATTCTGAATTGGTGGTGACAGATCTCTGGTGGCAGCGACCCCTGTCTTCTCGGCCTGCGTGGCTGGTGGTGGGCTCACCATGCGTCACCATTTTGCTTGTACTTGTGCTCCGTACTGTCATTATGCAGTTGTTTTCCAAGCAACATCAACACAACAGCAAGCCTGCAAGGCATCAGCACTGGCAATAGCCGTTCAAGAGCATCGGCAGTCGTGCATGCAGCCCGGACTCCGACCCCGACTCAAGGCTCGGCCTTCACTCCTGGACCTCGTCCGCCACCGAAGCAACTCTTTGTCGTCCCGCCCAGGAACCAGCGACTCGTCGTCTGCAGTCGAGCTTCCCTTGCCGGCGTCTCCAGGGGCTGGAGCTGGAGCCGGTGTTGGTAATAGTGCCTGGCCGTGGTCTCCAGCTGGCTCTCGCCGTGGATCTTGGCTTGCAACGTCGGTGTTCGGCCCAGCCTCGCCGCCTGCTTCTCCTTCCTTCCCTGATGTTGAGCCTCCTGCGCCAGCTCCTCTCACTGGCTCACCCGTCGTCTCCATCGCGCCTGCCTCTGCTGCTACACCCACAGGTGCTCCTGCCGTAGGCTCTCCCCTGGCCCCGGCCTTAGCAGCCGCTGCTGCCTCTGCTACATCATCGCCTCCACTCTCTCCACCAGGCACACCAAGCCCAATCCGCTTCGACGCTGGTGCAGCTGTGTCAGAGCTGTCTTTGAACTCTCCACCCTCACCTTCACCACCTTCGCCAGCATCGCCATCTCCCTCAACGTCGACGCTGTCATCCTCACAGCATTCGTCGCCCTCCCCCCAGCGCTCTTCTTCCCTTCATCAAGAGCCGGAGCCGACGTCTTCAAACCCGCCCAAGATGCCATCTGTATGCGCACCCCTCGTTGAGCGTCAATGCCATCCAACGGCCGCTCGTTTCCTCCATGCCTCCGGCCCGTGGTGGTCGGCCTTGTTGCCCCACTGTATCATCATCAAGGCTAACCTCTGTGCTTGCGACAGAAAACCAACAATACCGGCGACGAAGCTGTTCACCATGGTAGGCAATATATTCAAATTTTATCAACTTGACGACTGTTTGCCTGGCTGACATGTTGCGCAGGCAAAATCTACTCCATCTCCGGGTCTGTTGAAGCTATTCCTCACCCATCAACGACAACGAGCTAATTTGCCAACAGTCCCGTCATTGTGGCCGAAGACATGATTGGTGTTGCCATGTACGAACTCGTAAGTTGTCTACAGCCAAATGGTGCGAGACAAAACCCAAGACTCACGTCCTATTCAGGTCAAAGTCGGTCACGACAACCTTGTCGGTGAAGTCATTCGGATCAACGGAGACCAGGCATCAATTCAGGTTTACGAAGAGACCGGTACGAACCCTCCTTTGGTAAACCGAAGTCCTCTGAATACCCTATTTTAACACTCTGCAGCCGGTGTCAAGGTTGGCGACCCTGTCGCACGAAGCGGAAAGCCCTTATCCGTCGAACTTGGCCCTGGTTTGCTCAACGGTATCTACGACGGTATTCAGCGACCACTGGAGGAAATATCCAACGTTTCCAAGACCATTTATATCCCCCGTGGTATTTCAGTTCCTGCGCTCGACCGAAAGAAGAAGTGGCAGTTTACCCCTGCCAAGAAGGTTGGCGATCACATTGCTGGCGGTGACGTTTGGGGTAATGTCTTCGAGAACTCCTTCATTTCTAACCACAAGATTCTGTTCCCACCTCGCGCTCGTGGCACCATCACCAGGATTGCTCCCAAGGGCGAGTACACTGTTGCCGAAAATATCCTGGAGGTTGAGTTTGATGGCAAGAAGACTGAATACCCCATGATGCAGTCGTGGCCTGTTCGAGTCCCCCGTCCCACGACTGAAAAGCTGGCTGCCGATCAGCCTTTCCTTGTCGGACAGCGTGTCTTGGATGCCCTCTTCCCCAGTGTTCAGGGTGGTACTGTTGCCATTCCTGGCGCTTTTGGCTGCGGCAAGACTGTCATTAGTCAGTCTGTGTCCAAGTTCTCCAACAGCGATGTTATTGTGTACGTTGGATGTGGTGAGCGTGGAAACGAGATGGCTGAAGTCTTGAAGGATTTCCCTGAACTTTCCATCGAGGTTGACGGTCGCAAGGAACCCATCATGAAGCGAACGACCTTGATTGCCAACACCTCCAATATGCCCGTCGCCGCCCGAGAAGCTTCGATTTATACTGGGATTACTGTCGCCGAATATTTCCGGGACCAGGGTCTAGACGTGGCCATGATGGCTGATTCTACATCGCGATGGGCTGAGGCTCTGAGAGAACTTTCTGGTCGCTTGGGAGAAATGCCTGCTGACCAGGGCTTCCCCGCCTATCTCAGTGCCAAGCTCGCTTCGTTCTACGAACGCGCTGGTAAAGTTCAGACTTTGGGCTCTCCTGAGCGACACGGCAGTGTCAGCATTGTCGGCGCTGTCAGCCCCCCTGGTGGTGATTTCTCAGACCCCGTCACTACATCCACCCTCGGTATCGTCCAAGTCTTTTGGGGTCTCGACAAGAAGCTCGCTCAGCGAAAGCATTTCCCTTCAATCAACACGTCTGTGTCGTATACCAAGTACACCACTGTTCTCGACAAATTCTACGAAAAGGATTACCCCGAGTTCCCCCGGCTTCGAGACCGAATCAAGCAGCTCATTTCCGACTCGGAAGAACTCGACCAAGTCGTGCAGCTTGTTGGTAAGAGTGCCTTGTCTGATCCTGACAAGATTACTCTTGATCTCGCTGCCCTGATCAAAGAAGATTTCCTGCAACAAAATGGTTACTCGGACTATGATCAGTTCTGCCCCATTTGGAAGACGGAGTGGATGATGAAGCTCATGGTTGGCTTCCACGATGAGTCCCAGAAGGCAATTGCCCAAGGCCAGAGCTGGGGCAAAGTACGTGAAGCCACTGCCGACCTACAGGCCAAGCTGAAGCAACTCAAGTTCGAGGTGCCTTCTGACGGCCAGGAGGCAATCACTAAGAAGGTTTGTTGACCCCTTATCACCACCTCTCTCGTCATTGGCTAACTTTTCCACAGTATGAGACTATTCAACAAGAAATGATGGATAGGTTTGCATCCGTCATTGATGAGTAAGAGTAATTTGCAAAGGGGTGTATCCTAGGTTTGTGAGTTGTCAGGAAGATGGCACTATAGAACAAGGCTGCCGACGGCAGGTGGCAGAGGATGTGATCGTATTATAAACTATGTCAAGCCGTATCCAATCCATGTTATTTATACGCTACAACATGGTGTGTAGACGAAAGAAGTGGATGTGTGAGTTTATATGACGGATGTCGTTTCTGTGAAGAATGCGCCCCACAATTTAGCACTGTGCGGAACATGCAAACCTCGAGTCGATCTCCATATTCTCATCTCGTCAACGACAAAGCAGAAGTGATGCCAGAGGCCTACAATGTCAGACGAGCTCCTGGACGAAGTAGAAGCAATAAATTCTATTTACGGAGACGGGTCACTCGTACAAACGGAAGATGAGTCCTCGTCAACATATATCCTCAAGCTACCCGGCGACGCATCATGGCTCAGGATCCGGTTCCCGGAGGCGTATCCCGCACAACCACCGCTAATCTTGGGCACGCACCACTCCTCGGGCGGCGTTAGAGGCGCCGGGGCGAGGGACCTACGCCTATTCAAGGACGCCGTGCACAGTGTCTTCCAGGAGGGCAGCGTGTGCCTGTTTGACGCGGTGGAAGAGTTTGGCAGACGGGTCGAGGAGCGGCCCCCCGAGGAGCCTCGGGACGGGCCGGAGCACGAGGAGGCAGCGGCGGGGGAGGAGGAAGAGCAAGAGGACCCCTTCCCGGCCCCGGACTGGACACTGTCCGAGGTCGTCGTGGAGAACAAGTCGACGTTTGTGGCGAGGGTGGCGAGGGCGTCGTCGCCCGGGGAGGCGAGGAGCCACGTCGCGAGTCTGCTGGCGTCGGACAAGAAGGTGCGGCTGGCGACGCACAATATCACGGCGTGGAGGATACGCGGCCAACGGGGCACGCAGTTCCAGGACTGCGATGACGACGGGGAGACGGCGGCGGGCGGTAGGCTGCTGCACCTGATGCAGGTCATGGACGTGTGGGGGGTGGTGGTGGTTGTGAGCCGGTGGTACGGCGGCGTGAAGCTGGGCCCGCGGCGGTTTGCGGTCATCAATGGCGTTGCGAGGGATGCCATGGTCCGCGCGGGCGTCGCTGGGAAGTGAAGGTGCTTTGGGGATGGGATGGACTTGGTTGTGGGAGGAGAGACGACCATGGGCAACGGGTGGTTGGTGGGGAACAGGGTCGCAGAGAAAGACGACACATGAAGACCAAGAGGTACTTGTATTGGTATCTTGAAGGCCTGGTGCCCCGTGCTACATTGTCATATACATACATATATTAACCCTCGAAAGAAGCATGGTTTACACATAAAACTGGGTTGGAAGATCCAACAACTTTTCTGCGGTATAGCCCTCGAAAACGGGATGGTACTGTTTGTTCCTGTCATGTGAGATAACCAATGCAAGACTACTCGTCTTTTTGTAGAAGTGGTTTCAAAATACCGAGCGCGCGCGTGGACTGCTCTTCTGGCAGAATAACCACGCCTGCGCGTGCCGTAGATAGGTACGACAGCTCTGACGTGGCCGTCATTTTCATCTCATCAACCAGGCGACCCGACACCCCGCAAACAATGCCAGTGACCTCGGATGGTAGGTTGAGAAGATCAAGAAATATAGGGATAAGAATGTTGTCCATGTCGCCGACGAGCGAGTCGCTAAACAGGCCAAGGAGATTCTTATCCATTAGAAGCGATGGCGGGTCTTCATGAGCTAGTGTAATGGATATAAACCGCGGCTGCGAGACGAGGACGGATATCAAGGACGCGTATAGTTTTGTGTCAACATTCTCAATCCAGGATTGGCGGTTGTCTGTTACGGTGTGACGGCTAATGGACGACCGGTGTCCGTAAGCATCAGCCAGCTGAGAAATTTCTCGGCCAGAGCATTGAACCAACTCGATATCCTCATCCACATATGGAGAAACGTTGCGCTTCTGCAGAAGATCAAACGTTCGCAATTGCAGCTCATTGTCAGTCGACGGAGGCGGGGTGCTTGGCGGAGACGCAGAGTGATAGCTCTCCGAATTCTTGCGACTATACGTGGGGGAAGTGACAGAGTTGGACTGGTTCTCGGACATTTCGAAGCCCTTCTCGCAAAGGGCTGCTATGACATTTCGTCTCTCTCGAATTGGCGCCAAAATAAAGTCTGAGTAGTACGTTGTGATGAAGAAGATGGGAATACCAGCCAATGCAAGTGGAGAGCTGAGCTCCAATACCCTTGTGGCAGCATCCAGGCCAGCGCCAATGACGGATAGAACCATGTATGAATCGGTAAATACTGAAACTGTCTTGGCCTTTTGCGCCGGCAAGGAGTTGATGACAGGCTCAAACACTTCCTTTGCCCATGATGTGTGGCATACAATAGAGGCCTCCAGCGGTGTGACACTAATGTTCAAGAAACCATGCTGGTTTTCCTCGGAAAGACCGTCCAGTTCGTCGACGTCGGGTTTAAAATCTGCCCCAAGATGAAGGCGCGCTGTTTGGGGGATGAGGACTCGAAGAATGGGCTGTAGAAATGTCGTGTACAAGTCGAGGGGGATGTGGATCAACGTGTAGGTCCCGTCCTAGTGCCTTGATTAGCTTGAATCGTTCTCGAACTGAACCCAGTGATTCCAGTATCCTTTGTCTCATCCTTTGAGGCAGCTCCTTCTGAACAGCATGCCGAAGGGGAATGGTGAGCTTGAACGACAGGCTGGCCGTTGTCGGCATAGCGGGGTCATGGCAGTGTGGGGGTGGAGGGAGCCATACCAGGAAAGATATTTGGGCACTCATTGCGAGGCCAGAGATGGGTAAAAGACTCCAACAAGCGAAATCGACTCTTCTATTCAATTTCAAGAGGAGCGTGGTTGTATATGTGTGAAATTTCGGCTCTTTTTCGATCGTGGTGCCGAGTTCTGATGGCGAATTGTGACCCGCTGCTGATAAGGGTCAGGTGGACTGGAAGTCGGACCCTTCGTGCGTCACTGGGTCCGTCGGACCGTCAGCCTTAACTTGCTTCCTTTGCGAAATGAAACTGCCGTTGGGGATGCTGGATACCGGCTAGGTGGGTGAATACGTAGTCGCAGACGAGGCGAGACGAGACGTGGTGTCTTGGAATGCCGGATGTTGTATGAGGGGAGGGTTGCAAACGTGGTGTCTTGGAATGCCGGATGTTGTATGAGGGGAGGGTTGCAATTCCCGGAGGACAAGAGATGAGGTCAAGCCTAGGGTCAAGGCTTCAGAAAGTTGGCCACAGTTTTCCGATTATCGGCGCTGAGTTGGAGGGTTGTTTTGACCACATAAGGCTGTGATAAGTATTTTCTTGACTATTCCGTGTTCCGTGTTCCATCCCGCCAGCCTGCGCGATCCATTTCTGGCACCAGGCTGTTTTAGAGTTTCCCGCCCACCACCCACCCGAGCAGGTTGGGCAAGCAAACTTGCGCAAAGCACTTTTTCCATTTTCCACAATCACCTTGGACGCAATTTCGATTTTGGACGAGCCGGACTGAAGGAGGGCAGCCTTGGTCGATGGGCTTGCACGCGGTAGCAGTGACGTGTCGGAGTCTGGCCCGACGGAAATTGATAAGGCAGCAAGAGAAAACCCCCTAACCCGGGATAATCTACGAACCGACGACGGGCATTCGCCGAAGCGTTGGAACGGGTGGCGGCATTGCTGACAATGCGGAGGTCATGCAGGTCTGCGTCGTGGCTTGCTCATGCATGATCATGTCCAAGCTTCAGTGTGGGAGCCCACGATGCTGTGATTCGAGCGTGTGCTTGTGTTGGTTGATAAGAGATGGATACCCTCGCACATCCAGTCGAGATGGCGGTATGGAGATCAATGAGGGGCAAGGTGGGTTTGACAGGCAGGGCCCGTGGGTCGCTCCTGCCGAACCGGACGTGTGGGGAGAAACGAAGTCATATCACGCAAGTATCACGACGATTGCCGAATGTTCAAAGTGGGGGGCTAAAAAGTGTTTCACTAGAGGAGGTACCGGGCTATCGCGCTGTATAGTATAATATGATATAGTATATTAGTGTATACTTGATGGTTGCAAATACATTCTGCCACGGAGTCTAAGGGTCAAAAGTCGAGTGTTGGGCTCGAGTCCTCTGACGCCGAAATCTTGCGCTAACACGAACTGGACGGTGAGAACGCCACGGGTTGGTCAAAATGCCATGTTCTTTTGTGTTTTCGTACTCTGCGTATATGGTAACTAACGGAAACGAATAGGCGTAGTCTTATACAATGTCCTTGAATCCAAAAGACGCTTCTAGTCAACTTGAACCCCGCAAAAAAGAGTGCTGGGCAAGTTATGTCACCGTATATTGCCTCGTAGTCAAAATACAGCCAATCAGAGGCGATCCTCCATCCAAACGAGACGACCTCGCTGAAACAGAAACCATGTATGCTGAATTACAGAAACAAGATATTTTGACCGGGATATAGTGTGTGTGATGGGAATTTGAGAAGTACAGAATAACCGCACTAGTAGCTGTAGCCACCGGGCACTGATGCTGACACGCACCTGGATAGTCGAATCACGCCGGCTGAGTGCGCGACTGCCTGCCTCGCGAAATGGGCTCGAATCTTGCTTAGCGAACCTGTCCACGACTCTGATTACTTCATCACCATGTTTTGTCGTCAAGAAGACTATAAATTGCTCTGTTCTTCTCCATCAAGTTTGTCCCGTTGCAACAGCCCAAGAACATTCATCAAACGACAACAAAAGCGACGTAAAGAGATACTCACTCATTCTCCAAGAGAAGGCCGAATTTACATCAACATGTGTTTCCAAGGCTATTTCACCTACTCGTGCCCTCATTGTCCCACCGTGGTCAGAACTACCCCTGTGAAACACAGTCCACCATGTGAGGAGTTTTGCAAGACGGGCAAGGTCTGTCCAGGAGGCTTTGTCGAGGTGCTGATTAAAGATTGGAAAGTCAAGTGTCCTCCATGCACTGCTAGGTCTACGACGAATCGGGGAGCCAGATATAGCTGAGTATGCGCGAGATGGCAAGTCGACGCTGACCAAAGTCACATTTGCCGTTGATGAATCTCTCCCCCCTACCGGTTGGGCCGAGATATTCATAATAAGCCATCAGTTGTCCGATTCTTCATCAGTGAAATACTCTCTGGTAAAAGTATAAAGCTCGCGTGCTCCCCCTCCCCCCTGCCTCGCCAATTCAAAATCCTCCAACTTTGGCATTCTCGACACTCAAACAGATACACTCTCGACATTCGCTACGGTTATTTCTTCATCACCCGTTCAAGACTCTTTCCACAATGTGCTACAGCTCGGTTGGGATTGTCACCTGTCCATGCGGGGCGACTCGCGAAAAGCATTACCGGAACATGCCTGAGTGCCGTGAGTACCAGCGCACAGGCCGTGTATGCCGAGGAGGGTATAAATACAGGCGCCAGAAGGCTCTCGATGAACAAGCCTTGTGTGAGAGATGTAAACGGTTGGGGGAAAGCAAAAGGAACAACCCAACCAATGTTCACCACTTTGAGTACACGTGAATCAGTGTCTGCATTCACGCTATTGTTTACAGCTACACTTCAGATTGTACAACACTAGGAGGATGAATCATAAACTTTCAGTTGGCATATAAATGTGTTTTCCAACGTGACCTTGTAAAGTCGTGTTAGCCTCATCAGTCAAATATTACAATCCCCCCACTGGTCGTTGCAAGATCACTTATACCCAACCGCCCTCCTCACCTTATTTCGCCCGCAACGCCATGTGTTATATCTCCGTCTACCACGTCACTTGCCCCGTATGCCATCGCAAGGTCGAAAACCGTCGCGTCGACTTCCCCACATGCAAAAAACTGTCCGACGGGGGACAAAAGTGCGGCCAGTACGAGGTCGTCTTCAACGAGGACTGCTGCTTCACAGTGAAGTGTCAGCAGTGCATCGAGGAGGACGAACGTGGTCACAAGAGCAGGTTTCGATGCTGGTAATTTCCATTGCAGATCACAAGGCAGAGAGACGTTAAACACTGAAGGACGTTTATTCCGAAGTGTTCGAGGGGATTTATGGTACGCTATGAATTTCCGAGGCTGGCTGATAATTGTGAAACTGCAGCTTGGATCTTTGTATCACAGCTAAACTACTTTGTCGCCTGTTCAGGCCACAAGCAAGACAAGTTTTCTCTGGATACGTGAACAAGTTCCTTCGTGTTTGGTCCTGGCAGAATGCTCAAGTCTGACTACTCGAGTATAACACCGACCGGTTCACCCAAACGTGAAGCAAACACTCTGCACGGTGCGATTTGTTCTCAAAACTACGAGCGATCTTACAGACTGTAACTCCTCCCAAAGGTAATTTAGGCCAAGGTCCATCTACAAAACCGCTACCCAGGCACTGGTCAGGAACCATAATGTGTGATCACTATATGATATAAGAGCCTATCCGGCTTGCCCTGGTCATAAGGAGACTGTACGATAAAGCTCAAGAATGACAGGGGGATAGGCCAATGCTAAGCGGGCTTTGAAACACCAAAGATGTGGGTGGAAGGTCAAACCATTCGTTGTGAACGTTTCAAGGACAGGCTACGGGATGCAACTTACGCAAGCCCAAACCTCAAAATCAGAGTAGGGGCAGTAATGAGGCAAGTGATGGTCGTTGACGACGTCGACAACGGGGGCAAGATGAAAGGAGACAAAGGACCAGGATAAACGAAGCCCGCTATGATTGATGTGCTAGGCTATGCGTGAAAGGAACCAACGCTGCAGCAATATGACAGACTACCTCTCGCCTCCCTCAAGACAAGTCCATCTCAGTCCCGTTTGTTGCAGCACCTGCTGGCAGCGGAGGCTTCAACCCAAGAATATGCGTCAGGTACTCGGCAACGTCGTCCATGCCCGCCGGTGAATTGAACCAGTGTCCTCCATCCGGATACTCTTTCGAATGGACCTCGGCTCCAAACCCACGCAGCGTGTCTCTCAGGACTCGCCCATTCTCAACCAACACCAAGGGGTCATCTACGCAGTGTTCCAGCAACACGGGCGTCTTCCGTATCACCTCATCGTCCTCTGGAACATCCTCCAAGCTCAGCACCGCCCTCGTTTCCCTCAACGTCCGTCCGGGGAACGGCATCCTGCACGAAAACCCAACAAACGCCGCCAAGCCGCCTGATAGCTTGGTGCCGTCATCCGCTGCCGCCGGCAGCTTCAAGTTGAGGAGAGCGTGAGTCGCCGTCGCCGCACCCTGGCTGATGCCGGCCAAGATGATCTTGTCCCAGTGCCCGCCCAGGATGCCCGCCTCGATATTGAGCACCTTTCGAATCATGGCTATGCTCTCCTTCAGTCCCAGTATTTGCACCTCCTCCCGCTCCGAGAAGTCGCCGACGTTCCAAATGTCGAACCACTGTGAGACCTTGTTCCCGCCCAAGGAGAAGGAAGCGCTGACGCCGGCCTTGGGAAAGACCCATCTGAAGGAGGGGAATATTTCTTGGAGCGTCTGGCCCTGGGAGTTCTTGGAGTATTTCAAGGAGGCGACAAAGTTTTCGGCTACATCCCCTCGGCCGTGGAGGAAGACGACTGTGTGGGTGTGTTTTGTGGCGGCAGGGAGGATGACGGGCATGGAAGCCATGTTGGTGTTTTGACGAGAGGGCTGAAGGGGTGAGTCACCGTGTAGTCCCGATAACACAATGGAGCACGATTTTACGAGATGGCCTCATGGCGTATTCGATGAGAAGATTCGAGGAACCTCGTGTCATCTTGGCTAGCAGACGCGGTGTTGCAATCGGCGGGGCAGGGGCGCTTTCCGTGGCCAACGAGACGGAATGGACCGAGTGTTGGTCATGCACCTTGCGCATACAGGTTAGTTCATGCATATTGGCATCAAGTTGACGGTCTTGATGGATGAAAAACGGTTGTGGGATTAACCTCCCGTGTTTAAAACGACGTCCTTCGCACCTTTTCCGATCAATAATCCCACAGCTATCAAGAGCTATCAAGAACCATTCAGACCCCGGCGTCCAACATCCGTGCCATGCAGAGTTGGCGTTTTTCCCAATTCACAACCTCTTAGTGACTCGTCTACAAAAAAAAGGGCATTCTTTCAGGTATTCCAGCCGCCCACGCAGCTGGCTGATTACCATCTCATCAAAGCCGATTTTCTGCACAATCATTGCTGCAATGAACCCCGCCCATCTCCCGATTCACGACCAACTGGACCACTTCAAAGCCGCCGTCTCGACCAACAAGACGCTGCTCACGGTCCTCTCACGTGCGCCATCCCTAAATCTGCCCAACTGGTATCTCGCGGGCGGTGCTATATCCCAAACAATATGGAACTACATGTCTGGCCTCCCTGCCGAACACGGCATCCAGGACTACGACCTCGTCTACCACGATCCCTCTGATTTGTCGTACGAGGCAGAAGACGCTGTGATTCAAAGGGGCAAGACTCTCTTCGCAGATATGCCAGTCGAAGTTGAGATCCGCAACCAAGCACGCGTTCATCTGTGGTATGGCCCCAAGTATGGAATTCCCTGTCCAGAACACAAGTGTACCGAGTCGGCAATAGAGCAGTGGCTGACGACGAGTGCAATGGTGGGAATTCACGTGGGCGAGGGCGGGAAATGGGATGTCTATGCGCCGAGGGGGTTCTCAGACTTTTTCAATTTGGTTGTCAGACCGCATCAGGAGCTGGGCACCAAAGAGGCCTATGAGAAGAAGGTGAGCAGGTGGAAGGGGAAATGGGACAACTTGGTTGTGATTCCCTGGGCTATGCACGGTGAAACATCAGGACATTGACATGGCCACGAATCCAATAGTTGAGCGGCCAATGTATCCATGGTAGAATTTTATAAAGACTACAATGACAGTGATTGAAAATGCATGAACTATAATAACGCTGGTTCTTGTCACTGGTCACTGCTCGTGTTTGCTAGCTGTATACCGACTGTATATTCTGTACATTGCATCCTGCCCATCGAGGCAATTATTGAATTGACCACGGAGGTGTGCCGATGACGTGGCGGATAAAGTAAGGACCAAACCTACGCGCCGTTTCAATCGCTAACCATAGACCACGACGACATGAACAAGTAGTAAGATTACACGGAATGTGCGAATACATAACACCTATCTGGGATCAAGCCGTCATCCCGAGTCGTTTTATCAAGCGCCAAAAAGAGAATTCGTGCATATGAATGTCCTCCGACGATCCTTGTTGTCATACAATTTTCAGGTGCTTTGCCCTCGTGGGCGTCTCCAACGCCTGTTGTGGGATGGGCTCATTTGTGAGCTTTTTGTCATCTTGGCGCGCCGTCCCTGGATGCTGTACGACGGGATCGGCGAGCGAATAGCTCTTCGGGTCAGATATGCTGCAGAGCTTAAGCGCATCATTAAAAGCTATGATGACGCCGTCTCCTGGGCCTTGAGGTATCTCTCCCACGGTGTCACATACACGCCGGTAGTCCTTGCTTTGACAAATTCGTCAGAGTCGAAGAATCTGCACATGTTCATCCAGTCCAGATCCCACATGTCGTTCAGATGCGTTAAATTATTCCAAGAGCCCCAGAATCGGTTCCACATCTTGGCGTGAAGAATCCTTATGGGCGGCGGCTCAGTCGAATCTGCACCTTTGGCGAGGTGTTCCTTATAATATTCCGGGACCGTGTTCCAGATGGGTGACAGGCGATCTACCGGAAAAGGACCATCAGCCGCAAACGCATTCTTGGAACTCAGAACCCCTTGCTCCATGTAGCGTACGTCATAGTCCTCGGTGCGTCTAGCTGCCCTGATAAGCTTGGCATGCATATCAAGATTCGGTTTTAAGATAAACATGCCGGCATTGATATTGTCAATGGTAAATTGCGGCACACCCGCGTAAACATAGTTGCACATGTCGTCCCCGCCCTTGTCTATAACGGCCTTATCTTCTGGAAGCAGCGCCTCTTTCTTACACTGCTGCTCCGGAACCAGGTCAAAAATATCGTCGATATTCCTGACAGGAAAGGCATCCGAGTCAAGGAACACAAGTCGGTTCCATTTAATTTCCTTCCATAGATTAAGCTTGGATAGCACATCGATCCATCGCTTTGTTGCGATCTTTTCATCGGGAATAATATTGTCCAGTAGCTCAATTTCCTTTACTATGGCGCCTTGTCCTCGAAAAATATCCCGATTTTTCTTCGGAATGAATGGGCAGACAAAGATAATAATAGGGTACTTTGAGCGATAATCGGACCATAGGAGTCGCCAGATGATAGATTGTGTAGATTCAAAGTATGGACCGCGGGTATCGGGGTCGCGACTGCAATACAATGTTGCGAAGGCGAATTTCGAAGATTGATTGATATTATGCGCCGGATATTTGGCCAGAGTTGTAAAGTCGCGACGGGGAACTGGGTCAAGGGGGAAGGCTAAACCGGGATCATCTGTAGCCATCAACGCGTGCCCGCTGCCAGTCAAGGATGTGTATATTGATGCATTCGAATAGACGAGATATGTAACGAAGAGAAGACAACATGCAACAGCTGCCGCAATTCTCGGTCGAGGAGGTCGCGTGAGTATCATCGGCATATCTTGCGGCCGACTCGGTCGTGCTCCAGTCGTTCCAGTCCTTTTTTTTTTTTTTTTTCTTTTAGAAGAGTGAATATGTTGAGTCGGAAGGTTCCGTCAGTCAGACATGGCGATGATCTCAGCTGAGTATGTCTCTGGAGAGATTGTAGATGGTCAGCCCGAGATCAGCACCGCCTAGCATTTCACGTGATAGTTGAGCTCCCCGCCAGTGTGAACGAGTGGCGTGAGATTGGCAGCACAGGATGATGATTTCTTCTTCGATTATGGCTGACTGATTCTGCCATTAATCTTGTGCGATCTCGAGCCCTGTCTGGGGAGGCTCCATCCTGTGGGGTGGGTAGTGATGGGGCGGGGGATATGGGGAACAAGGAGATGACATGACTAGGGGTTGTAGAATTGCCCCAAGGGCCGCCAATGGGCGTCTGCGATCAATTGATCTGCACTGGAACGGGCGCCATGGCTGGCAGGAGCTGACAGTGGCTGATGGGGACCCAGACCGCGGCCGTTTACAGGTGCAGATGGCGACTGCCACGACAACAACAACATGTGAATCGGTCCATGTCGGTTCGGAGCGAGAGCAGCTGTGGAGAAATCATTTCTACTTCTGCATTACTAGTTAATCCTTCGTACAGAATTCTGCTACCTGCCATGTTGCGCCGCAGAAAATTTCGGCGCAAATTTCACCTCGTGTCTTCGACGGCGACTCAATGGAGCAGGCCATGCTCAACGTCGACCTTGAAGCCAAAGCCGACGAGTTGTCTGGTCGGCAACCGTCCTGGAAGCCGGCCAACACCCTGAGAAACCTGCCCAACAGCCCGGGGCTTTCAAACGTCAAGTCATGGCTGTGTGCTTGGTCGAGGACAAGGCATTGGCCCAAGAGCCAGCACAAAACCGCCCATCTCGACGGCTTGCGAGGCTTCGCAGCTCTCATGGTGTACTGGCATCACCACGTACTATGGGCTCACAGGGAAGAGATCGAGATATTCGAGAATGGCTTTGGATATCATCACCAGTACTACTTTGCCGCTCTGCCAGGCGTCCGGCTCTTCTTTTCTGGAGGGCACTTGGCCGTGTCTATATTTTTCGTGTTGTCTGGGTACGTTCTCTCTATAAAGCCGTTACGCCTTATTGAAAAGAATGATACTTTTGGCCTGGCCGAGCATCTTGGGTCGGCAATATTCAGGCGCTGGCTGCGTCTATTCCTCCCTGTCGCAGCCACCACCTTTATGTATGCAACTTCCTTGCATTTCTTTGGCCTCTGGGTGGACGGGGCAGAGCCCCATGATAACTGGCTGCACGAGATGTGGTTCTTTTACTGCGAGCTTAAAAATTTCAGCTTCCCCTTCAAGGACGGTGGTGTGCCGTGGCTATCCTACAACGTTCATCTCTGGTCCATCCCAGTTGAATTCAAGGGATCTATGGTTGTCTTTACCTCCCTTTTGGCCATGTCACGATGCTCTCTCAATGCCCGCCTCTGGTGCCAGATTTCCCTCATTGGCTACTTTATGTACATTGCTGATGGGTGGTATTGCGCAATGTTCGTTGCCGGCATGCTGCTAAGTCACTTGGATCTGCTCGCAGAAGTAGACAAGGACAACCTTCCATCTCTGCTTACTCGATTGACTCCCTATAAGAAAATTATCTGCTATCATTTCCTAGCAGTGGGAATCTACCTAGGGGGCGTCCCAAGCGCGAACTACGACTTGGATCAGCTTGCCCATACCCGCGGCTGGCATATCCTCTCCTATCTCAAGCCGCAGGCTGTCTTCGATTACAAGTGGTTTTATCTGTTTTGGGCCGCGGTTTTACTCATCACTTCAGTTTCGAATATTGGCTGGCTTAAACACTTTTTCGAAACCCATACCAGTCAGTACCTAGGACGCGTGTCCTATGCGCTATATTTAGTCCATGGGCCAGTGCTATGGATCATAGGGGATCGTCTATACACGGCCGTCGGCTTTAAAGGCCAGAGCCAGAAGGAACACATCCCGCAATGGGTGGATAAGTTTGAGTTGCCGCAGATAGGGCCTTTTGGGCTTGAGGTTGCGTTTCTCTTGTCACAAGCCATTCTACTGCCTTTAACCCTATGTACGGCAGATTTTGTGACGCGGGTGATAGACAAGCCTAGCGTTCAATTTGCAGCGTGGGCGTACAGGAAAACTCTGCCTGGCGTGGCAGGAAAGCTCTCCAATGCTTAGGAATACTCCTGTTGTATAAATGTGCTGATATTAGGTGTCAATGGGGATGGTTTTCAAATCTATGATTGAGCAGCGAAGGCCAACTGCAGCTATGCAAAAGAATCATGGAAGACAACATACATGCTGTATCAGTGGCGTTACAAGAAGATGATGCGCGACAGCTACAGAGCATTCAACAAGCTCCATGTTTACGAGCAGAATGTATGTGGGTTCGACTACGATGGCATCTCTGAGGAGCAAAAACGTTTGGGAAGCTTGTCTTGAATCAGCTACACGACCTTGATCCATGAGGAACAGAACTACATGATTCGCTCGGCTGGGGTTAGCTGAAGATGCGTCACACGAGGCCTATAGCTGCGACTTTGGCGGAAATTTTGAGGAATTATGAGAGAACGCATTTGCCATTGGCGCAGAAATTGGTGGATACGTGGTGATGTGACTGATGTCGAAATGCTGAAAAAGCTGCTCATGTTTCGGTGGTGTTGTGCTCACAATATGAAGTGATTTGGGGGATGCGAAAGCAGGTAGACATAAGCAAAACCATTTTTCAATCCATCCATCTTGGCAGAAGAGTGACTAATGGTTGTGTTTCGCAGCTCAATGAAGACCCAAATGGCAGCAATCGGACCAGCAGCAACCCGAGTCAAAATAAGTCTACCTACCGTTCTGCCATGCTAGCAGAGCAATCTGGTCCCTCTAAAGTATGACTTTTCCAGTCAGACACAAGCCCGGCTGCATTTCCGGTCCTGATGAAGAAGCTAGAGCCAATCGTTTTTCAACGTGGTAGCAATGTTGAGTACAAGTTAATGTCTTTGATGCCCAACCTAGGGACAGAGGGCTGTAAGCGCCAAGAGATACAACGTTGAGGCCCGGAATCACGACGGAGTCGCCAAGCTGCTTGTGGAATTCCAAGGGCTCCAAGAATAATCGTGTAAATTGATAATATGTGTAAGTGCTAGTTGGCGATTTCTTAGTCGTCTTATGAAGTTTCTGATGCATAATAGCTAAGCTCGACTCGGTCACATTCATCAGCAAGTCAGGGCCGGTGCGAGGTGACTTGTGACAACCATAAGCAATGGGCCGAAGTCGGCGAGTAAAAATTTTCCGATTTATCACGCTGTGTAACTGAATGACAACCTCTTCAAAGACAGGAACAGCATGTCCTTTCCGCATTATGCCTTGTGCTGCGGGAATAACCTGGGGATATCTCTGTACGGACACGGACATGGTTGTCTCTACATGATTTTCATCTCGGTGACACTCTCAAAATTCCACCATGGGACCTGTCTTCCAACCGAGTAGGACAAATAAAGGAAGCAAACTTGTCTCGAGGAGAACAGAATACCTTGCTCCTCCTAGTCTCAAACAGGGGTCTACGCCACAGCCTTGTCTGGCATCTCTGCGCTCGGCTGACTCAGTGGTTGTCTATTTTCCTCCGGTCCGGTCTAGCCATGGCCTCTACTTGGGCATTCATGCACAATCCCTCGAGTCGTGTCTCATAGCACCATCTCTACCGTTCAGTTTGGGCGATCGACTCCTGAAAACCTTACACCTCAAGTTTCTTCAGTGAACCACATATGTCCTAGACCGCGAAACGAGCATACAAGTGCAACAACTATTTGCTCAACAGGGGAGAAAAAAGTCAAACAGTCAGTGTCCTTGAGCAAAGGCTCTTCTTCCACAAAGAGCTCTCCCGATCCACTTTACTCCAAGCAGGCGTACAATGCGGGTAGTCAGAGGCGTGAGCGGTGATTCTCCTGTCACGACTCATGAAGGACAGTCCATCTGTCAAAGAAATGCAACATGGATAGATCCATTGGATGGGCGCAAAACAATGCAAGTTGTCGCATGTTGCTGTCTCTTCTTCTGGACATGCCGGTATGAGACAAGTCTCACAGCCACTATCCAAAACAGCAAAAAGATGTGACCAAGGCTGAGTATATTTGATGCGAATGGGACGCTAATGCTGTTTAACCAGCTCGTGTAACAAATAGAAGATACTGTGAGTCTTGTTTGAAAACTGACCTACAGTCGCTAAACTAAAGGTAAACTCGTAATCCAACAGCACAAGTCGCTCATGTCCAATCCTAATATCCAACACTGGTAGGCTTCTACAGCTGAGCTGCCTTGATTTGATCCACGTCGTCCACGAATCCCAACTTTTTCCACTCCTCAACATCTGCCTCGGTAAAAGCCTGAGCTTGCGACATTTCCGGCTCCAACTTCTTCTGTTCGGGACAGGCTTCAAAACCTCTCGAATACTTGGCACTGGAATGGTCCCCGACGTACCAGGGGTTGATGTAGAATTGCCCAGAGCAGTTCACGTTTTGCACGCCCTCGCAAATCTTGACATTCCTGGGCTGCTCAACCCTCTTGGGGAACCAATACTCGGGCGTAGTATGCGCGTACCCATAACCAATGCCGACGACCACGGTAACCGGGTCGCGGCCGTTGGTAACGCGCGTCGTGAGGCCGTTCTTCTGGCTGGAGGTGAACGTTGCAAAGGCCGGGTCGCCTATCCGGGGGGAGCCGTAAGTATATGCGTCAACGTGGATGCCGCTCTTGCGGAAATACCCAGCAGCAATGGAGGCCACTGCTCCTCCTAGAGAGTGCCCCGTGATGACCACTTGGTAGCCGGGATGCTGCTTGCGTTGTTCCTTGACGACCTTGTTCAGGACGTCTTTGACGCCACGGAAGGCGTCCCAAAATCCTGCGTGGACTCGGCACTTGTTGCAGAGAGGAAGGACCGGGTCAGTGTCACCCGGGGATGCGCTAGATACTCCAACATTAGCCCGTGTCGGGTGAGCAATAAGCGCAGATGAGTTTGGGGTAAATCATACGCGGGAGGAACTGCGCCAATGGCTTGAGACACGGCCGTCATCCGTTCAAGGTGCTTCTTCGGGTCCTTGAATTTCACCCTGAGGTCTGTCAAGATGTCTTTAACACTCGCAGTGCCCCGGAAGCTCACCACGATGGACTGGGTCTTGTTGGACACGGCAACGTTGCCAGAGATGGAGTTGGTGGCGTGGAATTGATGAACGGTGACGGCATCCGCGAGATCGCCGCAGTACCCCGGGATCTTATTGGTGCATACTTTGTTATTGACAGAGTCGCCGTTTAGTTTCTCGCAGTAGGCTGCGACTGAGTAGCGGGAATATTTGTCGATTACCGCAAGGGTTTTGTCATCTGTAGGCCAAGGAGCAGCAGGGCCAACAGGAGCGGGAGCGGAGAGGACAACTGCCGCTGAGAGGAGGGTGAGCAGGGATAATTCTATGACTTTGGACGGGTTTAGAAGATGCATGTTTGGATACAGGAATTATGATCTTGCAGATATTGCCGTGTAAGTGTGCCTGGGAATGCTTGTAGATCCTCGACCCAAGGTTTGCTTCATCTCCATCCGACTACATGGCTGGTATTTATAACTATTTACAAGACTGTCGACCTCCCCGAAAAATCCATAACCCTTACTGCGAAGATTTCTCCTTTGATAAGGGCGGTGGGCCTATGTCTTGGAGTCGCAAGTTGGCACCCGCATGCTGTAATGCACATTGACTTCTACGAGTTGCAGAAAAGACAAATGGAGCCTGAATGGTTGTGATTAATGTAAAGTACATGTGGTTAAACGATTCTCCACGAGTCAATCCACATATTCGTTGTCTGTGTCTCATTGTCGAGTCAGCCAGCGTGCTGCAGGGTGCATAACGACCTATGACAGTTGCTCAATCCATCGTACGCCAGAACAACTACCGTAAGCCAGAAAAGTGATATATCACGCATGATTTTCGTTCAATCAGCTGAGGCAAGACACTTATATCCGGCATCGGAATCGCCAGCCTGTAAGAAGTTGACATTATCAGCAGTGTCAGCACAGCGCATGTAGCACGAAACATTAAACTCAATGTAATGCTGGTGCCAGAATGCAACGATGAAATGGCTTTCTTCGGCTTGTAAGGTGGCTGTGTACATGAAGAGACCTGAGGCGCCCTCTTTGGGCACCAAGTGTAAATGTAGTTACCGTTCAACTTATTGTTGTACAGCGTTCTTATGACTTGGCGGGCGTACGGACGCGATTGGATGTTCTCTGTCTCTGGGAACCCGACGGGCTGCGCCATTGAAACCAGGGCCTGGACAGCTTTCGTTTTCGTAGATTTGCCAAGGTGAAGTGGAGGATTCCGTATGGCGGTTGACATCGTCAGTGCGGGAGAAACCAAGATATGAACGAGATATACTTGCTGCTATAAGCTACATGTGTGGAAAACTCTTTTGGCGGCAAAGTTGTTACATAATATTCTTGGGTATTACTGAAGTCTGACGGTTTAAGTCTCGCTATCCTGCATGATAGTCATGTAGTCGTCGCAGTACGAGAGGCTGTAGATTATAACTGTTTATCTACCATATTAATTCCAAAGAAAGAATATGTAGCAAGCTATGAATGCCACTTTGAGAACCGATGGTTGATCTGCATGGATCCCGCAGCCGAGCGCAATGAGCCTGTTGACAAGAGACCATTCCTAACTCCTGTACGATGAAAATAGTAGCGCCTCATCAGTTCACCAAGGCTCAAAATGACCGAGCCCCCCCTATGAGTTGGAAAGCCTCCAATTTGGTAGTTTTTTCAGCAGATGAAGAACCGACCCGAGCAAACGCCCTCCAATCTCAATAATGCCTATTCCTTGCCATAGGTGCTTTTGTGTCTGCAACCGCAATGACCGATATTGCAGCTTGCCATGCAAAAGCTCTAACCAATAGGGTTCGCCGCAAAGCCATTGATGCAATTGTCGTCGACACACTTACACCAGCGTTCTCCGCGTTTCTGGAGATTGCTGTCTTGGGAGCCTTGGGGCTGTGAGTAGTCCTACTTTGTGGCACAAGAATATTAACAGCAGGTACGTGCCACAGACGGAAACGATTACTCCATTATATAACGGGGGCATTTCTCTGCCAGCCCATTCTGTTATGTTGAAAGGGAAGGAAGTCCTGAAGCTAGAGCTGTTTATCTTGGAACGACCCCGTGGCGGCTCCATGGACAAGGCGAGCAGATGCTTCCAGAGCTTGAATCAGTGACGTCTTCATATTCGGTTATTAGAGGATTGCAAGTCTTCTGGGGGGATAAATGGTATGGATGTATTGGCTTGATGGGTTGGAGCAGTCTTGCGAGTCTCTTGCTTTTATAGATGTACGACAGCGCAGGAGCCAGCAAAATAATATTAGAATCGAAATACCGAATATGGCATCCATTATTTGAAATCACTGGCCCTACTAGAATCCGTAAGACATGTCAGACAAAGAGCCGAATTAAGGACCGTGGCATGGCAATGCCCTTACATTCGTAGGCTCCATCATGTTAGCCAGAGAGATCCGAGCTCAAAATATTTGCTTGGAGGCAAACATTCTCTATCCGGTTGCAGTATTTCATTCTTTACAGTGTGATCAACTGATGGTGTAGTTTGAATTGATCGGGACATGGTCCTCCTCAGTTCCGCCATGGCTATAAGGCTTGGTACCGCTCAAGATGCAGGCGGGAAACACACATAAATACGTCCATTTTTAGTATTTCACCGCGTGACACTTGTCTAATACCTGTTTTTAGAGGGCTGTGCGCTATTCTTTCCGTAGTCGGGGTGTCAACTTGTCGGCCTGAGCAGAGGTGCTCTGTCACCAGCAAACATGAACCCAAGTTTCCACGTACGTTGCCAGTCGGGCCATTTGAGCGGTTTCTGGGACACTTTCCCACCGCCGTTGCTTGCGTGACTTTGATGGACGGTAAGAATAAAAATGGAGTTTGCCATGGGAACATGAGCATACACTCCCGCATCGTTTCTGCCCAGCCCAGGAAGCGGAATTGACGGCAATTTGTTGAACCTGCAATCCCATATATCCTGCCGCAGGACAAATTCGGCGGGCGGTTACTTGATGCCAGTCCACCGTCAAATGAGAGGAAGCAAAGTTGGACTTCCATTCCATCAAATTCTGTTCTCATTCAAAGAGCCAAGGCAGCGTTTCCAAGCCAAAACGGGCAGTCACTCCAGCTGGAACGATGTCATTACCAGGTCGAGTACCGACCGCTAGGAAAAGATATATTTTATGATACACTAGTACTATACAAAATGTTGTAGTTGAATTAGCATCAATTCGGTCATTCATTAATTCATCTACCTCATGTACAATGCAGCTGCATATATACTTCCTCCTCTTGGGTCCTGTTATCTCATCATATATGACAAGTCTGGCAGTCCAGCCAGAATCGTGGTCACTGCCTCGTCGTCTTGGGAGCTCAAAGGCGCAAATTCAATGCTCGTTGGTCTTGAAGATGAGCAACTTGAAAACTGCCATGATGTGCGAATGGATTCATGTTCTCTAGGTTGTCCAAGGTGGGCTGGCATAGAGGCGTTTTCGGGTGCAGTTAATAACGCTGCAGTGTCTTCTTGTGTCAATGACATGGGCTGTAAAGTTTGCCATGTCGAAGTGCCGCCAACAAACTCCAAGCCTCCCCAGGGGTCTAGTTCCTCTGTCAGGGCATTTGAAGCATGCACCGGTTCACTCGCTTTCAAAATGGACGCGTCCGCGCCGCGTTTCGGGGTCGGGGGGGATGCCGCCTCGATATGAGAGGCTGTATCAAACGCAGCAGTAGATTCCAAAGTTGGAGAAGACACCATATCCCCCCACTCGTCATCTTCGTCCTGCGATACAGGGGTTGGTGCCAAGACAGACGGTACCTGGGCTGTTGATGGTTTCGCACTTTGGTGAGCTCCGGGCATGTCAGCTGATACTCGCTTCTCCTCCGCCTCGTCCCTCTCTGTCATCTCAGACAGTCGAGACGTCTTCGCATGCCAGTCGGAAGAAATCCTCTCTGTTGCGGGCGACGATGGCACACTGCTGCTCCATCCAAACGATGCAATTGTCGGCGACGTGACAGTCCCCGCTAAGGTAGCTGAAAATTGTCGAGCATGTCCTTTTGGCTTCTGCTTTTTCCTGGCCAACAACTCACCAATCTCGACGGGTGGTGCTTCGGAATCCCAATTGAACATGCTGCCCCCTCCGTGGCCCAACCTTCGTCCTAAAACCACTCTTCCCCCGATGCTGTCCTCTTCCATCCATCGGCGGACAGTGGTCAATGTGTCGTTGCGAATGGTTGAATTCTTCCACGCCACTCTGACGTAGTTGTCGTCGTCGCCGCCGTTGTGTTTCCGTATAGAGCCGAACCGGGATATGCGATACCAGGCTTTCCGCTGTGATATAGAGGCGAATGACTCTCTCATGATGGACTCGGGAAGTTCTTCGGGGATGGTGGTAACCGCTTGCGTGTCGGGAAATAGAATATTGAGATTAGAAAAGTCGATAAGGTACGGTATTAATGTCTTTGGACTATGTGACAAGGTTTTATTTTCAGTTGCTTCGTCGGTTGGGCGGGTTGAGCCGTGATGTTGTGTCACTCGGTCCGGCTTTGCATCTTGCTCTGGGACAAGAACCACTTCGCTTGGTACCCTGCTATCGCCAAGTTCAGACGCAATCTGCAATTCAGAATTAGACTGCTCGGTCTTCGGATTCAGATTAGCAACTCTAGCAAGCACGGCTTCGCACTTGTTCGCTACTGGGGCCATGTCGTCGTCGTCCATCGGACGGGTAGATGTTGTCGCAGGAGGTGTTGGAGCATCCGGGATTAACTGCTCATCCACATGGTCCGGAAATTTGGCCTCAGTGACCTGTCTATCTTTTGTTGTCACCGTTTCTGTCCTTGTCGCCTCCACACCCGATGTCTTTGCCATGACATCGTACATTTCCACCAACTCTTGCACCTTGGATGCCTGCCTTTCGCCAAGCGACCTCGTATGTTCCATGTATACAGAATGACTCGGCACCGCAGCATCTTCCTGATTCGACTCGATATGCTCCTTCTCCCAGACGCCATTTTCCTCAATGTGCCTTGTCAAGTTATCGTGTCCATCAGCCCGCCCATCGTCTCCCAAACCAATGGCGGAGTCAGATCCCTTCCCCCCTTCCTTATCCTCGGTCACCGCCAGCGCCCATGGATCTAGCATTACGCCGGTACCGCTCCCTAATGGCCTTAAATTCGGACTGCTCCCCCAACCTGGGCTGGCTTTGCCGCCTGTTGGCTCATTCCACCCTCCCCAGTCCTCAACACCGATATCTATACTTCGGCCCCATGGCGAGGGCGATCGGGACGACTTGCGGGGTGAATTGCCATAATGCGCTTGTTGAGGCTCGGAAGGCAGGTCGATTGTTGGAGGCGCCGGAGTATCCGTGGCCCAGGGGGAACTCCAGGGATCCTCCATGGTGATGCTATGAAGAGGGTCGAAGCATTGCAGTGGATGTGTCGGAATATATGAGATTGCTATATCGTTGCTGAGGCTATCATGTCGGTTCAGCGGCGGAACGAAGGGACTCAACTTAGGGAGAGGCTCGCGATGTTCTGTCTAGGCAACAAAATCGCGGCAGCTAAGTTATGCTTCTTAGTAAGCAATGCTTTGATAGCTATTGCAAAGCTATTATTGCTGACCGCAGATGAGAATACTTGATTATGTCGCGACTCGGTGACGTACGGGAGAGCTGAGGTTGCACGACACAGGTGCAGCTCTGCTCTGGCTGACAAGCACAACTCGAGGCTCAGCATTTCAGGCAACGTCAGAGTCAAACTTCTGTACATGCGGAACATGCAGGGGTCAATTGGCGACGCCCCACATTGACCGCCATCAAAACTCCAGGCCCAGATGGCAGCCAAGAATGACGACGGTGGGGCATCTCAGTGTTGGCTTTTGAAGCAGAGGCAGGAGTGGCATGAAAATTATTCACTCTACACCAAGGGGAGCCCTGCGTGCCAGGCGTATATAGCTACTAGATGTCATTACGCATCACTTCGCCTGCTTGAATATCTCAGCACTGTCGCAGTCGATCGAATATTGTGCCGGCGTTGCATCGGCACAGTTACCGCCTACCCTTTAAACCCCAGGATCATCAATATCCCCACGAACCCTCGACTCTACTCACGAACCATCATGATATCTTGTTGACAATACTCAATTCTCATTCTACAACTCGGGGTTCCACCGCAATGGTGCCCAGACCCCTCCCCTACAATGGCAATTATGCCTCAGCTGACGACTACGTCTCTCATCTCCTCCACTTTGTCAACACCACTGACCTTTTCCAAATCCTTTGCGGCGGCACTCACATCCTCGACTTCTTCACCTCATCGCCAGGCCTCTTTCACACCGTCCTACCCAAGGAATGGCATCATTTTCTCTTACAATGCGATATCATGCGCCTCCTCGATATCTTCTTGAGAGATGATCTCGACAACCTCCAGTTGGATGGTCTGCCCGAAATGCCGGACAGCTTGTTTCAGTACATCAAATCAATCAGGCATCTATCACTGGCAAGAGACTTTACTCCCCCATCACACGATTTGCCCGTCCTACCGCAGACAGTCAAAGTAGGCATGAAACCTAAAAAGATACACGAGGTCAAGAACTTTGCCGACTATGTGCATCGCCTATCGCAGAATATTGCTACCTCGGAGGCGAACCAAATCAGCCACTTTGTAGACTTTGGTAGTGGCCAGAACTATCTTGGCCGCGCACTGGCAAGCGAACCTTACAATCGACGAGTCGTTGCGGTAGAAGGCCGTGAGAACAACGTGACCGCGGCAAGAGGCCTAGACATCACTTCTGGCCTGGCAACCAAAGAAAAGGTCATGAGGAATAAGAAGCTGTGGAACAAGATTCTCGAAGCGGGTGGGCCACATCCCCATGAGAATCCAGACGTATTCAGACAAGTTGCCGGCACAGAAGCGTTTGACTTCCGACCCCGGGAGCAATTAAAGTCTGAGTGTACAGTGGAACACGGCAAGGGTCATGTACAATACGTTTCTGGACGTCTGGACAGCGGCGACTTGTCTGAAGTTATTGCCAAGATTGACAGTACCTCCCTCGCCAAAGAAAAGCTCAAGCTAATGGCCATCTCCATACATTCCTGTGGCAACCTCTCTCACTACGCCGTTCGCTCACTCATCCTCAACCCAGACATTCGCGCCATCGCCATTGTAGGATGCTGCTACAATCTCATGACGGAAAAACTCGGCCCACCAACATACAAGCACGCCTATCTGCGTCCAACCCTGCAAGCACTCAACGGCCGCGTCGGCAGAGAATCCTCCAGATTCGATCCCCAGGGCTTCCCCATGTCCAAAAAATTCTGTACCTACGACGACGACGGGGTCCGACTCAATGTCACTGCTAGAATGATGGCTTGCCAAGCGCCCAAGAACTGGGACAGCGTGGATAGTGAGGCCTTTTTCTCGCGACATTTCTTCCGAGCAGTTCTCCAAAAGATCTTTTTGGACAGAGGTGTCGTCAAGCAAATACATCATGTTCCAGAAAATACAGACGGACAAGCAACCAGAAAGCCGGGCCCGTTTGACGTCAGCACACAACCTATTACTGTCGGAGGTCTACGAAAGAACTGCTATTCTTCGCTACGAGCCTACGTTCGGGGAACAATCGAGAAGTTGACAACGAGCACCGAGTATAGGCAGTACGCAGACGTGATGAATGACAAGATGGCCGACATTACGGACGAGGAGATTGACAAGTACGAAGCCGAGTACCTGCCGAGAAAAAAGGAGCTGTGTGTGACTTGGAGTCTGATGGCATTCAGTGCTATGGTCGTGGAGTCAATGATTGTGGTAGATAGGTGGATGTTTTTGAAGGAACAAGCCGAAGTTGGCGACGCGTGGGTTGAGACGGTGTTTGATTATGGAATTAGCCCGCGCAATTTGGTGGTTGTTGGAGTGAAAAAGGACGGTGCTCCAAGCAGCGCATGAGCTCAGATGGCCCATCTTACTCGACCCGTGTTGTTGTTGTTGTTGTTGCTGTTGTGTAACACCAACTGTAGTCATGAATGGTGAGTTGGTGGGCAAACCCCTGTAGATGAAATGCAGGAGAACAGCGCCAAAATAAGAGGCAAGAATCTCGCATGTTGACATGAGCTAATACCGACAGGTACAATATTTTCATTTAAAGTCCTCAACTCCTGGCACGCAAAACAGATGTAATTGATGTACGGATCCGTAGTCGACATGTATCCGGTTTGGCTCGTATTCACGAAACACCAAATTTGAACGGCCTTCAGCCCATTTTCAGCCCTGTGGAGGCCTCATAGACAAGTCTCATGTCTCGAGGGCTAGTTGCCCATGTACCAGGTCTGCGGTAGATTGGCAATTCCTGGCCGGCCCCCTGATTTGACACCCACGAGACTCCGGCTCCTACCCCTTGCATCATCACCACTCTGTCAATTTTGCCTCATTCTCATCGCCTCATAACGTCAATTCAGTGTCCCAGCAATACGGTGTGCCGCCGTGTCATTGTAGTCTAAGGGGTCGGGCGAGGATCGCAATGGCACAAACGGGGCAGATATGGCTAATTGTCCACGCCGGTCTCATGGGGTTTGTTGTCATCCCAGCCATTGTCGTGTGGTTCCTGGCATTGGGCCTTGCTCGAAGGCGACGAGACCCGTCCCGAGTGGCGTTTAGCTGGCTGCACGCTTGTCATCCGTTTTTTGTGTCGTAGGTCTCCTCTTCCGTTACCCCGACCCGAGGCGAATTCACTCGCGGCTGACGCTCCTCAGAGCCTTGATGCTCAACATCGCCTTCGATATTGCCGGCGTCATTCTAATGTCGTGGCAGTACGACAACGGCTCCTTTGATGAAGTATCCCACACTGCATCTGCCATCAACAGTCTCGACGAGACCTACGAGTACACCAGCCTGATGGCCGTCTTCTTCCGACGCCTCGTCGACGCCTTGTTTGTAATTGTATTTGCCGAGTTGGGTAATGGCTTCCGCTACGCACAAATCAAGAAGCCGCCTCCTTTTCGAAGCGTCGTGCGCATCGCCGCCTTTGGCAGCGCAGTGTTGATTCTCGCCCTTTCCGTGGCGTACTTTGCTCTGCCGCTTGCCGCCCTCGTTCACTATTACCAGTCGGAGCCAACGAGGAGTTACAATGCTGTGGTAGACGCATGGGACAAGTGCAGGTCGTTGGAGGCTGCGATTGACGTGGTTAATTTTGCGGTTTCGATTGTCCAGGTTGTTTACGCTGGACTTGTGCTTGGCCAATATGCTGGGCTGCCGGGGAAAAAGGTACGTTGGCGGGAGGCAACCGTGGTTCGTTGACGAGAAACTTTCTAACGCCTCTAGTCTGCTGTCCTTTACTTTGTTTCTACCATCCTCGACGCCTTGCGCTGTGTAGTCGGCATTGTGCTCCTCGGAAAGTGGATTCTTCCCGACGAGCAAATCCCATACGCTTGGAATGCTGTCGATGTCGTCTTTGAATACTGGGTTTGTTTCATCATCTTGGTGCTGCTCCTCGTCATTGGCAAGCGCAGGCAGGATGGTCTCTGGAGCACCGTTCAACACTCGACGCAGGGCCACCAAGGAGGCTATCCTCAACAAGCCGTGCACTCGCATGGCCAAGCGCCCCCTACTCCGCCCATTTACTACCAGCATCCCCCTCAGCAGCAAGAGAATCCTGCGTGGCAATATGCGCAATCGGATCCAGCCCCAGCTGCCATGTGGCATCCTCACGAGCTGGCATCGCCGCAGCAGGTTGCGAAGCCAGGTGAGCTTGATTCAAGACAGATGCAGCAGCCTGCGTACTATACGAGCGCGCATCAGGTTCCCGTTGAAGTTCCGGCCGAGAAGAACGCGTAGGTGGAAGGAGTGGTAAAGTTGATGCCATGGACAGGTAAATTGAGTTGGCAGTGTGGTATTGAAATAGGAGACTTCTGGTTGGCAATTTGGGTCACTCTGGTGCATTTATTTACGGCTCCGCACAGAGTCGTCAATTTTACCCTTGCAAAGGAGACGAGATTCTCCACGACGAAATATTGATACCATGGCGTGCTCTTCTCAACAGCTGTATTTTTATCGGCTGCTTCGTAGCCATGTGGGATCACCCCCTCCCGCTCCAATATATGCATATATATACACAATACATGGTCATAATTTGCAGTCCTCATCCAGTAAGTTGTGGCCCAGCCATTGACTTGCTTGGTCTTTCCGCCACACCTTGATGTATATCTCTGCACCACTTCGCTAACCAGCCGTCTTGGTTTGCAGTTTTCCCCCGGAGAGATATCATCCCACCAGTCTGTGCTTCAGCGCGACTACCGTAGCTGCGGGCCGGAACTTGGTGCTAGAAGGTAGACATGACGGACCAAGGCACAAAATATCGGTGAACGTGGAGCAGCGGGAAGGTCATGCCCTCATGCACCCAGCCCTGTACAATGTAAGCGAAGAATGTCATTGAACCGTCCAGATACCAGAGTACTTACAGCCTCCCAGTAGACGGGATCCGTCGGGTTGCAGCATCCGCACTCGGCTCTGCGCGTTTGGTCGTAGTAAATATCCATCCCGGAGCATGGCCTGCCATGAGGGAATCCATTGTACACGGTGAAATACCTGGCCTGCGAGAACTGCGTGAGGCAGCTGGGACAGACCAGCTTCCGGTAGTTGACGACGCACATGCCGGCGATTAGCGAGCGGCGGTCGGGACTCGGTGAAGGCAGACACGTATAGATTTCTGATGGAGAGGTAGATGCGATTGGGGAAAGTTGTGTGCTGGACTGATGACGTTGACATGCGGAACTCGCTGGATATTTTATTACATTTGGCGACTGGCAGTGAATTGTAGCAAGACAGGTACGCGCGCTGTTCAGTACCTCGAATCAGGGCATGGGAGCTTAGTTGGATACATTATGGAACAAACATTCTTTTCCTTCATCGTGACCAACAATGGGCGGGCGGGACTTGGGCGTTGTGGTCAATGGGACGGCACAAGGCCAGGGGACGGTTGTCGAGACGAATTGGTTTCGGACAAAACGAGTGGCCATATGCGGGCTTCAAACAATCTTTGTCGGCCGTGGTCTGTGATAATCTACAGACCGAAGGAGTCGAGTGTGTGCGACTGGCAGGCCTTTCATCAAAGGGGCGCCTCCGGACGAAACAACGAGGGGACACTTTCGACTTGGAAAGGAGAGGCGGACACTTTTAAAGGGGCTTTCACAACTTGTTCATTTTCTAGTAGTTGGCCAAGTGCCAGGATTCACATACGAACACGGAGTTGTTCGCAGGTACAAGACATGCAAGACGGGCGCTGAGACACTTGTTAACCTGGCTTGAGAATTCTTTCGCGGCCCCAGCAATTCTTGACTGGTTCTTATCTCTTGTTTTAGACTATGGGCTTAAACTGCCAATAATTCGTTGCTAAATGTGCGAATATTGTAATGCCTTGAGAGTCATAGCAGTTCAGCAAAGGAAACCACAACGTTCATGACATGGACACAGTGCCGTAGCACGGCAAGCCTGGTATACATGTCACACTCGTGATTCGTCTACTTATTCGACTAGCTTCCTTCGCAAATAGGTCACGGACAAGGGATGTATCATGCATCTCGGCAGTCCGTTCCGCCCGCCTCCCCATGGACTGCAAAGTGCAGCAAGCGGCGGCTTCTTCGACACGATGCGAATGTCGAATCAAAGAACATGGCTTCCCCATATCCCACATTCATCGTCTTCACAGAAGCCCCAAGGCGCCACACTGGAGCGGTGGAGCCATTGTCATCATCAAGGTCTGCCATCGTGCAATCATCTGCGCAGCCACCCGTCCATCTGCCAAGTTTCTGGCATTGGTCAAACAGGGTTGAAGATTGTCACTCGGCAGTGCCATGGCATGACACCACCGTGTGACATCATGTTTCATTCCCCCCACGGCTCGACCTTTGGTTGAAACGAACGTCGGGAGACAACGTAGCTACAATATCAACTCTGGACTTTAAACCTCGCCTAACGCATGTAGTGAAGCCGCGTCCAGATTCCCCCTTTTTTTTTTCTTTCCATGTCTTGAACTCGTACATAGTTGATTCAAAACACCAATCTTCATCGTCATGGCTGCAAAGGTATATCCCACATCCCCATGTGACTGCAAGACTCCAACATGCCTGACTAGTCGCAGGGCCCAACGGTGCAGGAAAAGCATCAAATGGTGCAAGATTACAGCAGCGGTTAGTCGAAAACGATCACAACTCCATGACGATACTCACTAGTCCCAGATGCCGAGGAGGAAGTTGCAAGACAGATTGCACCACGGCAACCGCCACAACTACAGGTTCAACAGCCGCAGATTCAGGCCGTGGCCCAGGTGTCCGAAAAGTCGAATCCTCTGAAACTCAGACTCGACCTGAATTTAGACGTTGACATTCAATTGCGCGCAAAAATCCACGGCGACGTGACGCTGGCTCTTCTGTGAGTTGCGCTTCCCGGTGGTCTGCCACGCAATACAACTAATTTGCTCTGTGCAGAGACATGTGACGAGATCCAGTGAAGTATAGTCTTTGTCATGTTGTACTTGACGTGGTCATTTCATTGTTTCTGCTGGCGCTAGCTGTGTTTCTTGGGTGTCGCCTTGTCGCAAAGGCATTGTAGCGGAGGGTTGGCATTGGGAGAGAATGAAGCCATGAGAGCCCTGACTCTACGGCGAATGCAGCATCGAGCTTGTCTCGCAGCTTAAAGACCAGACGCGCCGTCTTTCTGCCAAGCTCCCGCCGCGTCCATAGTCAAAAGGATGTATTGGCCCGTCCAATGGACCGTGCCGAGGCCAGTTCTAGCAGCATCTCTCAAGATCAACAATTGCATTCAGAGGCCAACATGCTAGCCAGTGGCGTTTTCATACCAGAGCTACATTTGCCACCATCTCTTCAGTATTCTCAAGTAAAGCGGACCGTCGGCCCCGTCTGGTTCATCATGTACTAGCAAATACACCTTGCAAAATTTATCCATCAAACATAATCGCCCAAGAGACCAAAGTGGCCATTCGATTCGGCCCCGGAAATCAATCAAACATCGCGAGGTCACACTCTCAGCCTTGAAGCGCAATTTTTTCAATATTCAACCACGCTATATAACTTGTCGATTGCTTTCCCAAGCACCCTTCCACCAAGACTTGCAGGAAAAACCCTCTATTAGGAATAAAAACCTGCCACAACACGTCAAACTGCCGCAAATACAGAGACTGAGAACGCAAGCTCGTTCTATATGCAATATTCCAGTCTCAAAATCCCCACCGCAATTTCCGTCGTATCGTCTTGGTTTAAGAATTAGAAGCGTTCTACAAGGCATGTTAGTCCAGTTCTTAAGCAGACGGCACGGCCGGTTGACTTGCCCTTGGCCAAATTTTATCAGGCCATGTGTGCATGCCAAGCTATCAATTACATCAGCATAATACTAGAAAAGAGCGAGCCGTTGCGTCTCCTACCTGCTTCGCTCGTCGTACGCTGTCATCCGTGGTCTAAAAGTTGGTAAGCATGGCTTCAGTCCTCAACCACCGCCGCCTCTAGACCTACTTGGATCGGCACCCAACTGTCAGGAGACTACATCAAAAAAGTCAGCGGTCAGAATCATGAGCCATATAAAGGGCCACCATTCTTCTCACGTTGTCCTGGATTTGAAACGTCGAGCATGGCTCTTTCCCGTCACACCCGCAACTCCCCGTAACCGTTTCACATCTCCTAACTATGGTCTCGGGGCTGTCACAAGGATAGCCATCGAATTGAGGCTTATTGCGACACGGAATGGCCGGGTTGAGAGGTTTGTACTGAATGACGGATTTCTGGCATTTGGTGCACTTGGCCGCCCGACGGCTGACGACGCACATTTTGAAAAAGTTGTTCAGAGACTTGTCCGGCGCTTTCTGGTTGAATCGTCGAGAGAAGAATGGTGGAGATGGACTCTCGCCAGAGAGGAGAGTAGCTCTGGACTTTGGGGGGTATTAATATAGTTTAGAGTGCCGGTCAAGCAACTCGCTGTGAATACATGGTTCGAGACAGCACTGATTTCGTAGACGGGGGAGTTTTTCACAGTCTCTCCGAGTCTCCAGCATGTCTTGAGGACGTTCAAACACACTTGCCAAGAAGGCCAACACAAAACCTTCAAGATGACGCATTTCCTACGAATCAGTCTCACTCTTATTTCCTATTTCCTACTTGTAAGTTCGGAGTGAAAAGCGCGCCCACTCTTTGCTTCCAAAGACTCAAGCATAAGATGTTTCAATGAACCATAGACCCAGGCCAGCAACAATCACCAAATTGACAGGTAGTAGACAAGAAAGAGACTAACTCATCCGAACCTATGCACAAATTCTCATATAATATTCGTATTTTTCGCGTGAATTAGTCTCTTTAGTACTTGCTACCTGTTAGTCTTATGAGGAAAGCACCCGCTCTTTGCTTCCAAAGACAAGAAAGGCCAAGCAGAGGCAATTCAATGGAGCAAAAACCCAGGCCAGCAAGCGTCACCGCGACCAGCTTTGCTCGAGGACAAATTTCCTCAAATGGCATTGTTGCAGGATGTTCCTTTTTTTTTACTACCAACGCGATTCATCGCACAGAGTAACAAAAGAAACATTGCTATTTCTTCAGCAATGCCATCTATGAAGATTGACGCCGCCACCAGTGCTTACATATAGCTCTGTGTCTCCATCGACCAATGACATCAACTCACGCGCCTAGTTTATAAGTCTAGGTACTAGGTATCTAGGTAGTTACCGCTCATAGATACAATCGGTGGCAGGATCTATTTGCCTCGTAACAAGTATACACTAGCATACTACCATATATTGTAATGCATAGAGCCTGACACTATAGTCAGTTACCTCATCCGGTTAAACACTTTCTGCCTCCCACTGTACATACATGGCCCCCCGGACACGTGGAAGCTCAATTTTCCACCGCGCCGTTTATCCCTCCACGATCCCCGTAGCGGAGAATACGGAGCAACTCGACCCCATCCAAGCCGAGGTTGCGCACCCACTCATAAACACCATCCCCCGTCTCCATACGCAAAACATCCGTCAACATTATCAAACCTCATCCCGCTCACCTCGTCCGCTCCCCTTCAACGACGGCCAAAATGTCCAAAGCGCTCCAAATCACCTCGGCGGGATGGCTGCTCATCTCGCTGGGACACACCGTACTTCTTTCGGCTTCAACCAGCCCACGCGCGCAAGCGCTTACTCACCGTGACAGACGTCCGCCAAGGACTGGCAGGCAAATGCAAAGTTCCAGACCCTCCCGCGTCTCTCGTATGCCTGCGCAAAAGTAGGCTGGTACCAGGGAAGCGGCTTCTTCATCATGAACGGCACGTCCACAACCGCTCCCTATGTACAGGCTCCTTCGCTGACATCCCCCCCCCTTCCCTTCAGCTCTCATCAACTACGCCTGGTCCAAGAACCCGGCGCTCCTACGGGACCCCGTCCACAAGGCCATTGCCGGAGCCATGATTGCCATCATGTGGGCGAGCGGCTGGTGGTACTCGAAGAATGGGGCAGCGAGCAACGCTGTTGCTGTTGGGGCTATTGGTGCTCTGCAGGGCTATTCCGCCTTTACCATCTGATCGGCAATACAGAGGTAGATGTATCCCTATAGTCACTAGTGAAAGTGGTATTGTATATGCAATCGGCAAAGGATACTTTACAAACCCAGTCAACCTTGACTCCTCACTCCCCATGAGCCCTGTGCACGTCGCGCAAGAAAAAGTACACATGTTCAGTGCACACTGGTTTGGCCCAGAGCACCCTCCAGGTTGACTATACGAGTATGACGCAGTGGTATGTGTCTTGGCATTGCATGCCCTCTATATTGGTATATTGTGAACCGTACTCTATCTGCTGCTAATGTGAAAAAGAAAAATAAACAAGAATCACCCTTTCTATATCTTTGAGCATAAATCTTGTATTAGACTTGATCCGTAAAAATTCCTTCTTTTTCATCCGTCATTCCGGACACAACGGGTCTTCCGTTGTCGATTCATTCACAACTCCAGGTTCGCGATGAAAGGTTTCATCACCCGCACCCTTGTTACCAGGCGGCGGTCGCACAAACAGCAACGCCATGAATGCAATACCGCACAAGAACGCCATGTAGAACCAGGGCAGGCCGATGAAGATACCCTTGCGTTCTAGGCCGATATTAAACAGCTTCGCCAGCACCGGGCCGGCAATGAATGAACCCGAAACTTCCATCATCCCAATGAGGGCGTACAGTTTCGAGATGGACTTGGCATCAACATAGTGTGATACCGTGGCTCGAGCGAGTGGGCTATCGGCAGCACCGAATGTTCCAATGAACAATCCGAAAAGAAAGAGGATTACGTTGTGGCTAAAGGCTTCTATGAGGGCGCCAAGAATGATGAGAAACGTCGATGCTTGAGTGAGGAACAAGTCTTTCCCGAATACTGTGAACTTGAATCGACGTGATACCAAAATCTCCGAGAGCTTGGGTAATGCGACCAGGATAATGAGGTTAAGGACACCCAGCGGTGACAGGAGCAAGCTTGTCTCGGCAAGCTTCCATCCAAAGTGTTTGCTAATATACTGTGCCAATACCGAAGTATATGCTGCGAATCTAGCCGACTGAAAGAAGAACGTGAGCAGTAGAAGGGGGATGTTGATATTCTTAATCATGTCCACAGAGTGCATCAGATCGTCCAGACCCTTGCCGACATGCTCTTTGAAGGCTTGCGCGAATGTCTGGTCCTTGTTCCTCAACGTCCTCGTCTCCACATTCAATGTCTCTGGGATGAAAAAGAAGACGCAGAGCATAAATGGCGTAACAGTCAAGGCAACGTAGACGGGCACCCACGGCCCGAAGTTGGTCATCAAAACACCAGCAAGTAGAGGACCGATAAGGCCGCCAAGAGTAGCCCCAAAGGTGAGATATAAGAAGCTAGCCGCCCTGTCCTGAATTGTCAGTGTTTGTTATCGGGACCGAATGGGAAGGGTGAGCCATGCTTGTCACTCGCGAATACACGTACTTTTGCTGCTCGGTGCTGACATCGGCGGCAACCGCGTACAAGGTATTAAGCAAGACTGGTACCCCGCCGCCTAGCAATATCCAGAGCGAAGCCGTCATGATAATATACGGGTTTCGACGAAGGGTGTCTTGGAATACGCCAAACATGAGCGGCGTGAAACTGAATGAAATGGCAAGGCCAACATAAGCAAGGACAGCCGTGGGCTTGCGGCCAATACGGTCAGCCAACATGCCGTAAGGGAAAGTGACCAGCAATGCTAAACAGCGTCAGCGTTTTGCATTTGTAATGTGTACGGTATGGGCGTCTAGACGCACTCATGACGGAATTAAACAAGCCGCACCACCCAATTAGAGACGCCAGCCGCGACTGCACGTCGTCTACTTTGCATTTCATCTCGTCAATAATATCATATGAGTCATCCTCATAATACACATGGCAAAGCGCATCTTCAAGCAGTCGATATACGGGGATAAGAAGTAGCATGCCACTGGATGTAATGCAAAACTTCATGACAGCGGCAAGAAACACAATGGTTCCGGGGGTCTTGGCTTGCCATGGCGCGGCCCTGATAAGAGGTCTCGTTGGTAACGGCTCACGGGGTTGTCCATGAGTGGGCGCTGCTTCTGGCTCAATGCCAGCATCCGCTTGCTCCCGTTCATCATGGGCGAGGAACGGAGTGTCCTCTTCCCACTCCATTTCTGATTCAAGCTCGACCTCGGACATGGTGCATATATCTGGGTGCGGCTTTTGCTGAGAATATATGGATGAACAGGGTCGCAAATCGTGTGGAAGTGTTTTGCTAGAATTCAAAGGAATGAAATCGAGACATGGAGGCGGCTCAGAGGTTAAGACCACCCCCAAAAGCGAGAGATGCTTGATGCCAAGTTTGAAGTCTTGGGTCAAGCAGTTGAGCTGTTCAGCTGGAGATTGATTTCTACCACGAGGAAAGAGCCATGAGAGATGCGAGCCATACATCCACTCATGTCAGCGGCGGCGCTAAGCCACCTTCAGCCCTGGCATTCCATCCGCTCATCGTATTCCCAGCACTGAACCCGACTTGATGGATTACGTGTACTTATTTACAAACGGAGTTACTCTTGGCACATGGACTGTTGCGGATTGGGTCTCGGATTTAACCTGTGGTGGGGGCGACATCGAGACGAAAACTACTCTTCCACTAGCGAAAGTACTGTGCTATCGCGAGCCAGGCTGTACCGTATGATGGCACGTTAGCGTATACTTGGCAGCAGGCAAACCCGCATTTCTTGATTGGTGGTGACTTGCTCGACGTTGGGCTGAACCATCCACGTGGAAATGCACTCGATTACCCTATATCGACGCATATTTATGATGAGGTCAACTACCTACAACGTAATGCCGGAATCGTTTTTGAAAAAAGGCACCCCGGGTCTGGTCGTGCCTGTTCGCAAATTCTGTGCCAACTGAAAATGGAGCATTGAATCTCCAGTCTGCTTCACGACGACTAACTAGTATTGCCGCACTCACCCGACGGCCCCCTCTCCCCCACCACCAGAAATAATCTCTCACAACACCGACTCAATCAGGTCTGCCCGGCCCAAACGTCAAAATGTCATCAGAAGCCCTGCGAATCGGCTTTGTGCCCGAGCACTTTTCAACCCCCCTCCACTTCGCCCAGAAACACTACGGTCTCCATGCCACATTGATACCCTTCCCCTCCGGCACTGGACACATGGTCACTGCCATCCGTGCAGGTGAGATTGACATCGGTATCGGCCTGACAGAGGGATGGATTGCGGGACTCGGTAAAGAGGGGTTTGAAGGCGATGGAGGATATCGCCTTGTTGGCACATATGTCGACACTCCGCTTTGTATGTGAAGCCTCAAGAAGCACACTCCTTGACATGGGCCAACTCGCAGCTAAACTCACCTACTTGCAGGCTGGGCTATCTCAACGGGAGCTCAACGCTCGGAAATCACATCCGTAGCATCTCTGAAAGGCAGCAAAATCGGCGTGTCCCGCATTGGCTCTGGGTCCTACGTGATGGGTTTTGTCCTCGCAGACCAGCAAGGCTGGCTTGCTGACAAGACTCACTTCTCCGACACGGTTGTCCTGCACAACTTCGAGAACCTCCGCAATGCAGTCAATTCTGGCGAAGCCGACTTTTTCATGTGGGAGCATTTTACGTCCAAGAAGTACTATGACTCGGGTGAGATCCGCCGCGTTGGTGAAATTTACACTCCATGGAGCAGCTGGAAGATTGTTGCATCTACCAAGTTGACCAAGAGCGGGGATGCCCGTGTTCAGACGCTGTTTGAGAAGCTTGACCAGGGCATCAAGCACTTCAACGAGCATCAAGACGAGGCAGCTGAGTACATTTCTACGGAGCTGGGGTACACGGAGCCGGACGCAAGGGAGTGGCTCAAGACGGTCAAGTTCCCGGCTCACACGGAGGGCGTGAAGGATGAGGTTGTGCGAAACTGTGTGAGTGTACTTAGAAAGGCTGGTGTTTTGGTGGAAGGAAAGGGCCTGGATGTTGATGCCATGGTTGTAAAGGTGTGATACTTGTCAGTCAACATACACAATAGCAAAAGGTTTGCATTGCCAAGTAAAATTCATGTAACAGTCGTCTCAGTCTCACAGCAAATATGCCGTGGTTCTAGTGACTGAGCTCATGGTATAAGTCAAGTTTGCATACATCTGAAGCACACTTAGGTGTGTAGAAACCTGAGGAATGCCCAAGGCTGTACTTGGTACACCATGAACTTGGCAAGCCATATTGTACCTAGTCTCTAATGATCAGGTTTGGCCCTATTGTTAAGTATAGTCACAAGCTGCAGTCGATCCGAAAGCCTTGGCCTTGATGGTAAGCTACTTGTGCCATGATCGGTTCTGATGAACACATAAACTACCATGTTCTGTGGGTACATTTGAGAAGAATCATAATATTCCAGCCCTTTAAATGCACGCAGGTGCTATTTTTATAATAAACAGGAATTTAAATAAATTGAAAATATCCAAGCAAAAAAAAGCCACTTAAAAATAATATGATAAGAAAAATATTAATAATCCCAGTATATAAAGAGTTACATTAAGGCATATAAGAAGGTAATCTATTATAAGAACGTCAAGTACCTACCTACCTAGGTAGGTAGATACCTAGGTACTGAATAAGTATCGCAGAAATAGTGGAGCACCTACCTACGCGCGCGGCCCCTGGTTCTGGTGACAGCATAACTACAAGTCCGAAACTGTCGCCAGCTATTAACGTCTGATATATTAAGTAAAAAAATCTGATCAATTGTCTTGATATAGCTGATAGCCAGAGACAGTCACCAGAAAATCCCTTGGCGCGCCAAGGTACATTAGTCACTGCACCTGCGCACATTCAAGGGATTCCTTTGAATGTGTTAAGGTGCCAGCGAAGCCCCTTACGAGGATAAAATCCAATGAGAATTAAGTGTTAGGTAAGTATATATACTCACGTATTAATTGTGATAATAAACGTACTCTTAATCGTTTCTAGTGTATTACTCGATAGTATTTTATTAGGCTTATTAAGACTAATGCAAGTAGAAGTACTCGAAAAGGGTATTCTAGAGTAGATACAAATGCGGTACCTTAACACATTCAAGGGAATATAGGGGATTAACCGAATCAAAAAAGACTTTTTTTTATGTGCAGTTTACTTGTTTTTTATGTATCCACAGGTAGCTTCATATCCTTGTTCAACGAAAAAAACTGATACTTGATTGGCTTAATTTATCCCTGGTAGGTACCCTTTTGACAATAATTCAGGGGTTGTATGTACGAAGCAGCTGGGCAGATTCGGATCTTGGCCGCATGGCAACCGAAGGACACACCTGAGCGCCCGTCGTTGGCCCAACAGTGGCTCAACAGGCTGCCGCGGGAAGTTGCTAGTGCCTTGGCCCGCCGCTTCCCGCCCAGGGCCCTAGTACCCTCCCAGCGAATGACAGCCCTCTCAAATCCAATGACGGCACCGTCGGAACATAGAACAACAACCAGACTGGATGTGCCTATGGCGCCCGACTTGGAAGTTCGTCATCTCCATCTCTATTTGGACCAGACCTTTGAATTCACCGAGTCGAGCTTCACTCATGCAGGGCGACCTGGAATACAGAGGTTTCCGGCCGACATAGTGTTTCCGCTTCATTCGTTTCGATTTGCAGTTGCCATTCAGTTCTAATTGTGCCCTTGGCCTTGTGCCACAGTTGCACATATGACCTTTTGCCTCCTTTATTTACCGCCCGGACACTACAGCATCCTCAAAATCGTCTCAGCGTCGTTGTCGCCAGTCGTTATCGCCGCCGCCGCCAAATGAACGACCATGGCGACTTCAAACCTACGACATGCTGGCGAGGACGCCTTCGATGGCTCCGCGGATGCAGCCGACGCGAACCATAGGCGATTGCCCAGCGGCCAGAGGGGTGAGGCGGTCGAAATGATAGCGTCAACGGATTCGCTAGGGTCGCAGTCGCCGTTGCCGACGAAACAGCCTGCTTTTTGGGCTCACATGGGCCTGGGAGGCGTGGCAAGAAGGACACTAGGCATCTGTTTGCTACTGGTGACGGTTTTTCTATGGACATTGTCCAATTTTCTTGCGAGCGTGAGTTGGCCATCCTTGGATTCGTCTCGTTTCGGGCAAGGCTAACCAGCCGCAGTTCATCTTTTCCGACCACACATACGATAAGCCATTCTTCCTCGTCTACATAAATACCTCCATCTTTGCGATTTCATTGATACCAATGTTTACGAAATACTTGCTCAGGACTGGCATACGAGGCATGCGCCACGACTTGATTCAAATGTGGACAGAATACAGACAACAGAGCTCATACACGAAAGCTGCGACAGAGGACGACGACCTCGGCAATGAGAGATTGATGGCGGGCGGCGAGACGGCTGTAGAGGCCGTCCCCAGACTCGACGAAAAACTGAGCTTGCGCGAAACAGCGATTCTCAGTTTGGAATTTTGCATGCTTTGGTTCTTTGCCAACTATTTTGCATCAGCCTGTTTAGAGTACACTAGCGTGGCGAGCGTTACGATTCTTACGTCCACAAGCAGCGTGTGGACATTGGTCTTTTGCGCGTTACTCCGCGTCGACCCATTTTCGGTGCGGAAACTCAGTGGCGTCTTGGCCTCACTTGTTGGCGTGGTGTTGATTTCGACTGTTGATTTGACTGGGGAAAGCGACGAGAACAGAGGATCCTTCCCGCACAAGACAACTGGACAGGTTGCTATTGGTGATTCAATGGCGCTCCTCAGTGCCGTGATTTACGGCATGTATATTACGGTGATGAAGAGGCGGGTCGGTAACGAGGATAAAGTCGACATGCGGTTGTTCTTTGGCTTGGTGGGCGTGTTTAATCTAGCCCTATTGTGGCCGCTATTTTTCATCTTGCATTGGACCAATATGGAGCCTGTGAGTCTGCTTACCTCTGATTGTGAATGCTCGCCGACTGACGCTGGCTTTAGTTTGAAATGCCCCCCTCTGGCAAGATTTGGATGATCATAATTGTAAGTCGACCCCTCGTGGACTGGGACATGCTTAGGTCTGACAATGCCCAGGTCAACTCGCTGGCCTCATTTGTCAGTGACATTTCTTGGGCGTTTGCTATGCTCTTAACCACTCCGCTGGTCGTGACGGTTGGGCTTTCTCTCACCATCCCTTTGTCCTTGATCGGGGAGATGATACAATATGGACAGTACTCAAGCTTTATGTATTGGATCGGCGCAGTGGTGGTATTCATGTCATTTGTCTTTATTAATAATGAGAGCATGGAAGATGGGGATACAAGGGAGAATGATCGGGCAGAACGCTGAACGATATAAATGAGCATAGGGGCTTCAAGATGGAGATAGCGCTTGCATAACCATCGTGACGATTTCGGCGACGGCGAAATGTCTCGCAGACTGCATTCTGCCATGACCAGAGCCTTGGAAACCAGCTGCTAACAGCTGCCCAGGATGCCAGGCACAGGAATCGATGTGATAACCACATCTGGCCGTTGCAGTGTTGCAGTGGACCGCCAAAACATTGACCCATTCGGATTCATCGCCGACGACTCCAGCCCCCTTCCCCACGCTCATTAAGTGAGGTTGCATTGGCTCGCCGAGCGCATCTTGCAAAGGGAGAATCATGTCAATTCTTTCTTTTTGGACCACGGCGTCTTGTATTTTTGCTGTCATCGTTAGATGGCTACCCATATTTTAAATGCCTAGTAGATAGTGCAAGTGGAGGACGACCCATGCTCTTGGTACCCCCGATGGCGCGCGAATTCCTCGATCTGCGGAGCCTCAGGTCCGTAAAAGCGGGCGGCATCAACAGGAACAGGGGGACCGGGTGAAAATGGGATTTGCAGACATTCATGGCATTCTGTGATTTCCATCCGGCTCTTCATTTTATACGGGTGCTGCCTCTCCCGCGTCTCCCGCCTCTCTACTCTGTCATCTCCACCAATACGACTCTCGTCACGGCCAGTTGACAATCTTGGCACACAAGACGCCTTTTGCGGTCTGGGGCTATCCAAGATCCGCAAAATCGGTAGCGAACGCAGTACGGGTCTGACTCCTGAGCAACAACACCCTGGTCATTTCAACTTCGTTTCTGAGCCCCAGGTATTAAAGCTGAGGCGTTTTCAACACAGGCCAGCGCAGCGGTCGAGCCTGGTGACGGTTGATAACATCGTTTCGGGCTTGCCGTCCCTCAAGTCGCCAACTTTGGAATCGAGGCCAACCTGCCGCTATTCATGTTCTCTCCATCAGCTGCGGTTTCTAGTTGTCTGAGTTCTATGGCTGTGCCACGACGTCGACCTATACAACGCAGCATCACAATGTGTCACCACTGCTTCATTTGACAGTGCCGAGTGTCAATGTCACCAAGTTGGACCTTGTCATCCGTCAGGCCAGTGAGGAACGCAAAGTCATAATGTAAAATAGCAACGCGAAACAGATTCCACGTTGCACCCAACTTGGGAGGAAGTGAACGGACAAAGCTCATCTGCGTCAGCAACCTTCTCCCGCGCATGGGCCCTTGCTACCTATGATCAAGGACATTCTTGGTGGATGGAGACGAAAGTGTCACAACATAGATATTTTTACACGAGGGGAGACTCGAGTCTTCTTTGGAATAACTCTCTGTATTGGTGAAACCTGAACGAAGTTAGACTCGACTGGGTAGTTACTACCGTTTTCGCCACTCCATACCCCGACTCGGGCCAGTCTGCGTTTATCAGGCACGCTGAACTCTCTTCCTCGTTCGTGCCTGTTTCCTTCAGCCTCCAAACTAACCTAAGACGAAGAATCCCAAGTTGCAAATAGCCTCTTCCCTTTCGAAAGATTCTTTTTTTCTCTTGTTATAGAAACATATTTTACACTCCGGAACGAAGAAAAAGCCATGACATCCATTCCTCTAGATTCGTTTCGCCGGGATCGGCCGCTGGCCGAGTCGATAGCTATCGCCACGCGAAGTATTCACGCCAGACTTAACAAGCTGATTATTGAAAGGCTTCCACTGGCTTTGCCGCCACAGGCAGGGGATCCGTTTGTATATGCTTCTGGTTTACTGCACATCGCCCCTTTTTATACGACTTTCGAGTCAATATGGAGTGTTATTGTCCACGGTTCTCTGGAGTATAGCGAGCATGGCCAAGGTGACTCGGGCGGATCAAAGCCTAGCAAACCGGTTGTTTCGGATCAGTTGCGAGAAATGCTGAACGCATTGTACATTCCCGGCTTGATGCGCGCGGACCGGCTTGTTGCGGATATTCAGTCCATGGCAGGATGGACGGACGCCGCGACGAGGGAACAGCTCGAAATGACCAGCAAAACAGGCCATCTCGCGGAAGTTGTCAGCCACATCAAGCGCGCCATCAAGAACAAGCCTCATGTTCTCCTCGCCTACTCGTACATCATGTACATGGCGCTCTTTGCCGGAGGGCGATTTATACGGGCCACGCTCGAGTCTGCGGGCAAGGAATTTTGGGATACGACAGCCTCTTCTGCAATACCAACAACCTCACGGCCAAGCCAAGACGATTTTGCGGACGGGACACAGAACCATCAAACCGAGACATGGCCTCGCCGCTCCCACGGCTGCCTGCCGCTTCGCTTCTTCCACTTTGACACCCCCGAAGACGGCGAAGATTTGAAGCGAGACTACAAGCAGAAGCTAGCAGATTGCGACGCAACGCTGAGCTATCAGGAAAAGCGCGACATTGTGCAGGAGGCGATTTGCATATTCGAAAACCTGGTCCTGGTAGTCGCCCAGCTGGACACCGTCGTGGCCACAGGCCCGATCAAACCACCTGCTGACAGCCCAACCTCTGTCGAATCTGCCGCCTCCACAATCAAACACCCCTTGATGCTCCTACGCTTCCGGGACAGCGTGGTTGTCGCAAAAGAACGCAGTGCAAGGAGATCGTCGAACAGAATGTCAGGCATGTCAAGCGGCAGCAGCAGCGACAACGGAGACGACCCCAAATCAGGGGACAGCAAAACACCCGCTGCCCACATGCCCGAGGAGGCACTCGCCTCCGAGCCGCATAATCACCCAACCATGCCCTCCACCACAGACATGGAGCCCTGCCCCGCGTCATCCAAATCCGTGAGATTCGAAAAGACACTCCCTCACCCCTCACGAAGCGACCTCGGCGGCGTGGCGGACTCGACGGCAGACCTGACAGAAAGCCTCAGGATGGCTTCGAAGCGCCTTCGTCGAGAACACGTCACCAATTGGGTATTGGGGGTCGCAATCGGGATCATCGTCGTTGGGGTCCTCTTCTCGGGTCGCCGGGCCGCATCTTCGGAGTAGACAAATGGTCCTATCTCGAATGCCTGTCGTTAAAAGCCGGGGCTCCAGTCTACGGGCTGGGCACGGCGGATTCTTGTCATCGGGCGTGGTGGCGCAAGCCGCATTCTTTTATTGCTTTTTTTTATATGGCCAGGGATTCTATGTACATAAGCAGGCACGAGTACACGATAGCGGCATTTGTGGCGTTCCCCCCCCTCTCTCGCCTAGCCGAAGTATTTTCGGTTGTTAAGCGAGCGTCAGCGTCGGGGTACAATTTGGGGTAGTATCATTGAATCTGGAGATGGCGGCTGAGGTTTCACAGCATGATGCGTTGGAGAGTCGGGGTGACCTCCAAAGTTCCTAGTGTAGCATTACGGTAGTAGATGATAGCTTTGCATGCAAACACCATTTTTCGTGTTTTGTTTCTAAATATTGAAATAGAAACTTGAAATACCGTTTTGTAAAGTTGCCAAAATGTTCACTGTTGCTATGCTCCTGTATGCCATTCCAGCGCCATGTAAAAAACCACAGTATGCGTAAAGTCATTATGCTTCATCATCATCCCAAGCAGGTCCTACCTCCGCCCATCCAGCCAAGTGTCGTTCGCCCCCAAACTCACCCACCTGCCTGAGATGCCTTGCCTCAGCCTCATTCGCCTGCCACTGCCGAACAAAGTAGTCGTCAGAGGCGGTCACCAGCTTCCCGTCGTGCGACCAATTCAGGTTCGTCACCTCACGGGAATGCCCGCGCACTAGGGGCGTGCCCACGCGGAAGATAGGAATAGGTGACGATGACGGCCCCGTGCCCGCCGACGTGGGTGTGTTTGCGGAGAAGGATTGCAAGGGTGTAAGCGCGCTGGTACTCGTGCTTCTCTCGAGGTCATGTGCGTGTTTAGCGCAGCTGGAGTACAGGTAGCCTTCGTCGGTGGGGAAGAGCACCGCGCAGCTGTCGGTGCTGCCGACGGCCAGAAGTTCATGCTGGTAGTTGTTCATGGGGGTGCGGTGGCGCAGGGCGCACTTGACGTAAAAGGACGAGGCCCGGAACTGGTCGTGCCTGAAGCCGTACAGAGGCCCAAGCCCTTCTGCCCCGGACGGTTTGCGTTTGGGTGCAAAGTTGTCCAGTTCGGGGGCGTGACCGAGCATCAGGTGTGATGTAGAGTAGGCGTATACGGTGCTGTCTTTGCAGACGGCATAGAGACGGGAGGCGTCGGTGCTGAGGGCCAGGGATGTGATGCCGTAGGACCGCCATGCGTGGGATATGGGCTGCGGCGTCATGGCGAGTGGTGTTTCCTCGGCTTGACGGCGCGGCTTGATGTATCGCGTGTCCCAGAGCTTGATGGAGGCATTGGCCTCGGAGGCAGTGAGGAGGAGGTGTTCCCTACCGGGGGGTAGCCATTGTATGGCGGTGACGGAGGCTGCAGATGTTACGCCCTGTACTCTGCGTTCGTGGGCATTGTCGATGGTGTTGATTGTTTTAGCAGCGATGGGGTCGAGGGTGGTGTCTCGGTTGCCGGTGCCGTTGGGGTTGGCTGTTGAGAAGCAGTGTATTGGTACTTGCGAACAACGCAAATCCCATATTTGGACACGGCCAGCTCGATCTGATGTAGCGAGAGCCGTGCCGTTGGCCGCGCCCGGCTGGAAGGCAATTTGTCGGAGGGAATCCCAGTGTCCACCGGCCAGTTCAACTGCAACGGACTGTGTGACCACGTCGACGATTTTGCCAGTCCGGTCTCCACAAGCTGTTGCCAGTCGGAAATCATCCGTGGACAAGTCCAAATCCATAATTGCATTATCGTGGACTTTGATATGGGCATCAACCTTGGAGTCGACAGGCCCATCTACAGCGATAGTATTGAACAGCCGCACAAAACCTTGCTCATCGCCAATGACGGTCACAGGAGCATTGTGGCAGCTTGCGAGGCTAAATGGGATCGTGTTTCCTTGACTAGTATATGAGGTACAGTGGTGCGTGTCATGACTTTTGCTACAAAAGGAAGCTGTGAGTGTCCTAGGGTCGCCGGCCGGAAAGTTGAGATATTGCTTGCCAGGGTGAGAAGCAAATCCGTGTTCTCGGTCCAGTAGCTGAGCTTCAAAACCACGGCTTCGAAATTTGCGAATGGGCTTTGGTCGATAGCCTTCGAGTGTCTATGACATCTTAGAAGATATATCAAGGGTACGTGCGTTTTCAGACGTACCAGGTTTGTTCTCAGTCCAGACGACTGAAAGCAAGGGGAGGCAGGAAATGACTTTTCACCCGTGCCGGTGATACTTCCACTGCGACTAGCTTTAAAGAAGTGACTCTTACCTAGTGGTTAGCATGCTTCAAATAAAATCAGTCACTAGTACCGGACACCCACCAAAGTGGCTCGCCGTCTGTCATCCAAGCCTTCTCTTGTATCTGAACGAGCTTCTACCATTTGTACATTGCCATCCCGTGACATGTGAAAGCTTCTTCCTGGAAATTGGAGTGGTGGAGGAGTCAAATCCTCATCAATCAAGCCCCGTCGCCGCTTTTGAACAGCTCGACAGTGGTCTATTCGTTTTCTTTTCTGTCCGGCGCCATCCACCTGCCCCAAATCTTCAGTTGGTGAGGAAGGACATATAGGGTCCGAGCTGAAGACATCACTGGCGAGTGATTGAGGTGAAATGGGTTGACAGTTGGTAGCGGATGCGTTCAGACTTCGTAAAGCAGCTCGGCTTTCGGATGGCAAGTTTGATCGAGGCGTGAAGAAGCGGCCAAACCTTCTAGGTGTGACGGACGGGTTCCGTCTCTCCTTGCAACGACTCGTTCTGGTTGGAGATAGCAAAGGGTTTGCCGGAGAAGAGCTCATGGCCGGGGGACTCGAGGGCAAGACGTCGGGGGCAGAAGAACCATGGCGGCGCATTCTGCTCGTGGCGAGAGAAATGTTGAATTTTGATATTGACTCGGGCTGTCGGATTACAGTTGAAGGAATTATAAATTAACATGAAGACTTTAGAATAGACAATTTCATGGTTTTGCAGAAGTAAAGGATACGAAATCAGTAGAGGAGAGAGATCCTGCAACAGTTTTGGTTTTGTTCAGGATTCAAGGATCCATGGTTGAGGCTGGGGGTGGAGTTCTCAGGCGAGACGCGGTCAGGAGACGCGGACCGTGTAAATGAATCTCGCGTCAACCGGCAATTAGCAGGGACGGACGTTCAGCAACGGCAGTCACTGTGTTTACAGGCGAGTCTAGCGCCTAAGCCACACCCTAGACCCCCTACGGAGAAGAGCTGTCGGCACCTGACGCCACAAGCAACCACCAATACAGCGCTCCGTACGGAGTACGGAGTACTGGCCCGTAAATCGGCAGTGATGACTGGAGCTTCAGCCACAGGCGTGATTGCATGTAGCATTCGACATGGCAGGCATCTGTGGCCTGAGGATGAACAAACATAACAAATTGTTGATCAATAATTTCGATTTTAATTGGTTTTTATCTCAGGCAAGCTAGGGAACCCAAGCCATCTGGCGACATAAACCTTACGTTTAGTGAGCAGTCAACCGCCAATTCCGATTCTTTGCAGCTGGTACCGAGCGGAAGCAGATACGTGCCACTTCTCGTGATAGATTACATTATACTCCGTGAAGAGTTACCCAAGGGTTTTCAATCAGTAATCATTGGCTCCTTATGTCTCCTCAATACATCCCTCAATAACTTTAACTTGATCCTTTAGGAAGAACAAACTTTCTCGCAGACTATTTACCCAGAGAGTTGCGCTACGGCCTCTGGCAACTTCGCCGTTGCCCACCGAATAAAATAGGCTGCCTGCTAGTAAATTGTGATTAGTAGGCTGGTCCGATCCACCAATCCTGCAAAGCCACAGTGGCAACCCGACACAAAGCCCAGACGTTCTTAAGTATGGTGTCATTTACAAATATGATTCACAATCAGCTTACCTTTTGGCCAAGTCGCTAACTCTCCCACCGCCAGATAACTGTTTTCTTCGCCCTTCTGAGGTCGTCCCTTCCTCCTTTTCTTTTCATGAACGGTTATCGTTCTTATCTCGCCTTGTCCATTGAGCCTGTGACTGTGCATCGCAGCTCTGACACATCATGTGCCGTTTCTTGGTAAGGCAATGGCCGCATCTTCGCGGCATCTCCTCCGACGTCGGACATGGGGACTGACAAGGGAATTCGCGAACCAAAACAGGTATACAAAGGGAGCGACGAGATTCTCCTCTCGAAACTGATTCTCGACCCGACACATTCTATATTAAAGCAGTCGTTTGACTCCCGCCTGCGTCTAGTACGCCACCCTGTCCCAGGCTGCACATCCTCAATCCCAGTACTGACCGTAGCCAGGACACTCGTAGGGGCCAAAACAATGCAGATGGCTTCGGCATAGGCTTCTACACGGATCCAAAGCTCGGCGCTGCGCCTTGTCTCTTCACATCCACCATTCCAGCGTGGAACTGCACAAATCTGCAGCGAATAGCATCCAAGACGGCATCACGCCTCATATTTGGCCATGTACGCGCCACGACCGAAGGCTCCTTGAGTGAGGATAATTGCCACCCCTTTACACACGCCAGCTTGATGTGGATGCACAATGGTGGTCTTGGCGGTTGGAAATACATCAAGAGAAAACTTGGCGACCGACTAGCGGATAAATGGTATCTCGAAGTAAAGGGCGGTACAGATAGCGAGTGGGCATTTGCCTTATTCCTCGATACTCTCGAACGGCTTGGTCATGACCCTAGCTCGTCTCCCGAAAACGGCTTCGGACCGACCGTTCTGCGTAAAGCCGTCGAACAGACTATTGCGCAGATCAACGAGTTGACAGATTCGATCCCCCAGGATGTCTTGCAAAGCGAAGATGTTGACACTAGGAGTTTGCTCAACTTTGCTGTGACAGATGGCCACAGCGTCATCTGCACGCGATACATAAGCAGCTCCAAGGATGAAGCCGCCAGCCTGTACTATTCGTCGGGGACACAGTGGGCCACGAGGACATCTGATCCGAATGACAGGCAGTATCAGATGGAGCGAAAGGACAAGGGAGCCGATATTGTGCTCGTCGCTAGTGAGCCACTAACATTTGAACGAGGTAATATACCGCAGTAGACGCAACCATTGATCGTGTCATACAGCTAACATGGCCAGAAAACTGGGTAAACGTCCCTACAAACTCCATCCTCACCATCCACCGCCAAACAGTCATGACACACCCCATCCTCGACAAATACTACGAACGCGACCCCTACCACGTCCGTTCCAGCGCTTTTGTCCAAACAAAGGGGTTGGTTTCCAACGAAAAACAGCCGAGTGGCACGTCTATCAGCATTGGCAGCGGCGCAACACCGTCTAGCTTTGACGGCTACAGAAAGCTGGCTGCGCAGACGCTTTGCTCCCGGAGTATAAGCCCAGACTTGGCTAGACGGGCCCTTACACCCCTCTCTGCAAATGAATCACGATAGACGCCACCTCTGCAGGAAGTGGACTTGTGTGTTGGATTGTATTTCCCCTCTCCGAGTACATCTACTGCATGAGGGAATTAAAAAAGGGGGACGGCATTGTAGGCGTTGTGATGCTGCGTGGGAAGCATAGTGTGCAAAATTTGACTTTGTACTGCTCAGGAGCGATACTTGAATATACTTGGCGCGTGCTTCTCGGCGCCTTTGCGTCTGCTTCACGCGTCTCCATCCACGTAGGCCGCTCAACTGCCGCCGGAGCCACGTCTGCTTGTCAAACCGGTCTGTCTGGGGCCATTGTGACGTGCAGGCCTGAGCACTTTCCATAATGAGCAGACGATGAAGTAATGTGTTTACGCTTAACTGAAACAACGAACGATTGCACGCACACCTGAACAGTTGGATTGCCCATCGTGGCAGGCTATTAGGCCACATCTGGACAAACCTCGAAGTATACTTTGACCGACAACAATGGCCCAACAAAGCATTGGCCGAACACTACGCCACGACTCCATCCAACAATGCATAAATGCGCAATAGACTCAACCGCTGTAGAGTCGAAACGCGCGGACAATGACACTTTGCTCGTCATGGGAGTTTCGGCCTGCAGACCTAACGGTAGTGAGCATCAATGAGGAATAGCCATGAAAGTTAACAGCGCCATGAGGCAGTCGCCAACCATGGCGCACCGGCAAATGGCCCGAGCAGGAACGAAGTTGTGCGCATTCGAAAGGTCTTTTTTTTAAGTGTGTTTTTTTCCGATTTTGTGCGGCTCTTTTGGTCCTTGTGGCTGCCGTCAATATTGATCTCTCTGTTTCGTCCCTCTTGTTCGTGTAGGAGCCGTCGAATAATCATTCTTTTCTTTTTTAAAAAAACCAGATATACTAGTCCACAGACAACAGACATTACCAACATCCTCTGCCAGGTATTGAACTACATCTTTCTCTGCAGCCGCCTTGGCGCAAAACGACGCTGCTTGTACGTCTTGGCTACTATTTGGTATAAAGACATCACCGTCCCTACACCAGGCCTGCCCCCAGCTAATCCAGCATAGGGCCCTGCGGTCCTGTTTTGACATCATCCGCGGCACTACAGTCATCGATATTGCCTCGCCCGTTTGGATGACAACGGAACCACGGCCAACCTTGCGAGCAGTCAGACGGGCAAGATGCCGTGCTGCATTGCCACGCTACACCATCTTGCATGTCAGCACCACAAGCTTTACAAGCTTCGTTGCACGACTTATAGATGCGATCCGCAGTCCATCTGCCCCCGGGAGCTTCAGCATGTGCTTGTGCAAGCCAAATACAGATGGTCTTGCGAAGAATGTCTCCGTCGTCGGTACAAGACCGAGGACGGCGAGCGCTTCAACATGTGGGCCGCAAAGATGAGGAAGCTGGCAAACGATGAAAGCTTGAGCGAGGAGACGTGGAGCCTCCTTGTCCAGAACGCCGAAGAGAAGATTGATTTTGTAGAAGCTAGGCTGCAAAAGGTGCGCAAGAGCCAGATTCTTGAAATTCAACGGGCTGAGAAATGGCTGCGGGACTTTGCATCGACGACTCTCCAACTGCTACATGGAGAAGAGGACTTTGAGGATGGCGATTCTTGTGATACATATGACGAAGACGAGTCCATGCCGGGACTGGAAGGAGAGCAGCCCGGAGTCTCTCACCAGGTTGATTTCCCCATGCAAGATGCCGAGCCCGAACAAGACGGTCAGGAACAGGAACAAGAGCAGCACGACAGCGTGATGGGAGATCAACTGGAAATATCCCCAGAGCCAAGCCACAACAAATACAGGGCAGACAAGCTGGCTCAACTTGAGAACCTGCTCCTGGCTAAAAAGCACGACTTGATCATCGTTCGAGATGCATCTCGGACCGCCCAGGGCCAGCTGGACGGGAAGTTGCAGCAGGCAGATGCGGCTCCTAATGATGACTTGCGGCCTTGCAGCTCGGTTCCTGCCTCCAGCCTTGCCACAATGCCAGCTGACCAAACGCAAACGCTCGCCCAACAGCGTAGTGCTTCACCAGCTGTCCCTGTTTTTAGAGGGGCATTTTTGTTTGGGAGGCGTGCCTGAGGTAGTTTTAGTTGTGAAGGCTTCTGCATATACCCTTACGGTGCTGGCATCCGAATCGTAAGGGAGACATGGAGTATGTGAAGGGCCTGTGCCGCCCGAACCCCCTCCCTCCTTTTATCTGGCTCTCTTCCTTTTCACACTTCATGTACGGTAATGCGGCCGTTGACGGGGCTTACTTCCACTGATATCATCAGGTTTGGGCGGCGCCAGGGAAGCGAGCAGCAGGACCCGTTCGACATTCGAATGTTGACAGCGAGCAGCATTTGGCCCTGTGATTTCTTCAGCAGACTGCTCAAGTAGTTCAGCTAAATCGGCAGCGTTGATTTTGGAATGACTGCACTTATTTACTTGACCGTCGTGATCTTGGCATACACCCCCTTCCCCCCTTGAGTGACAGATTCACTAGCCCTGTTGATGGCGACGGCCCGGGAGTCTGATTCCCCCCCCCCCGGGGCACTTCTACAATGTACGTGTGTATTCTTGGGTGTCCCGTTGTTTAATATAGATGACCTGAATTGGACCGTATGCTATATAAATATCACTTGTCAGGCAGGGACGAGGGTTCCTCTTGAGTACGGTAGAGTCGGACATCGATCCATGTCGGCGTGGGAGACAGTGGGGGTTACTCACGCAGTCCTTGCAGGAACTTGAAGCTGCAGTCTTGGCTGGGGCTTGAATTGAAGAAGCTTTGGGTGTTACACGGACTGCCAAGCATGAATTGCCCGGTGCTATCCACTCCCCACGATGGTCGATATCCCGTATAATATTCAACGTTCCGTCATGACACCTCGGCAGGACATTATTTTTGCCGGGCCACTCGCTTTTGGAAGTTGTTCGCGATTTGGGTTTGAACGAAAACAGTCAGACGGTAGCATATCCACCCGCAGAGGGACCAGAGGCTCTGCGTGGCTCCAGTGCCGGCCTGGGGTACGGGTTCGCTTCGTAGCCCAAGGCCTCGCAAAAACGGCGTTTTTGGCGTGCACAGACCGAAATCTGCTAGGGCCCCGACCACAATCACCAATCGCGCCTTTGGCGCTCTATTCTGCGAGTGACGTGATTGCATGTACGGCCGACGGCCGCCGCCGCGTGAGCACAATTGTAACGTCACTACTTGGTATACGGAGCACTTGCACAAACAAGTAACTTATGCAGCCGCTGCAACCCGAGGAACTCGCACCACTTGAGATCCTTGCACATTGGCGGGGGTGAGTCCCAGTTGCCCAGGTGCAAAACCTCATTGCAGTACAGCCTTGGCAGCTCGTCCCCTCTGTGTTGATATTATCGCACATATGAGCCAGGAACTTATTATTAGACGCTGACGTAACCCCCAAAGCACGTTTTGGCACCGTTCACGCACAGCCATGCCGAACAAGAGTCCTCTGGAACAACCTTGCGCGCCAGGACACATGCGAGTCATTTCTCGACGTCGATACGGCAATAGTAGGGCAAGTCACCTAGAATCAAGTAACTGATTAAGATACGACAGCAACCGCAAAGTCCTGATAAGCCTACGGCGAGTCCTGGACTGCCGGAGGCGGAGAAGGGCCCTGTGCGTAACCAAAGTCCCCTGCAGCCGCTTTCTCGGTCCCAATTGAGGCAAGGTCAGCGCGAGTCTGGTGGTACACCACGCTGGCATTTGGCCTCAATGCTGCTTGATTTGGGCCTGGCTCTCCCAGCACCCAATAGTGTGGATGGCCCGCCTCGCCCGCTTGTGTCCTCCGCCTCGGAAACCCGTGCTTGTGCTTGCATGTGGGGACAAAAGCCGACAATGTCGTGGGCAGACGTATGTATTTGGACACATGCCAGCTGGTTTCATCCTGCTGTCGCGAGCCAGGTTTCGGCATCAAATCAGGAGGCGCGAAGAACGACTATGCCACAGGAACGCTCGAGTTTGTCGGGGCTTCATTCTTTCGGTACCGGGGAAAGAGGGGCCGTTGGAGAAACTGGCTACACCTCGTCGAACTGCGGAAGCAAGGGGATGACTATGTGGTTAGTCAATTAGGTGTTTTTGCCTTGCCCGGTAATCGCCTACCCAAGACATACAGAACGAACTGCTGCAGGAACCTTGGTTTCGGTGGACGGCCGGATCACCACATCAACTTCACCGGCATCTCCCGTTTGCCCGCCGATGTACAGTAATAATCGAGCTCTTGCTAGCATCGTGATAGGGAAGTACCAAGTTTCGCTTGGACAACGACACGCGGGGCCCACATGGCGCAATCTTCTTCCCGGATTTAAGTAACTAATCATTATTGTGGTTCAGATGTTCGGAGCATTGTATGATCACCAACACCCTGTGGGCTATTCTCGATGCTCGTTTCTTTCTGACCAAATCGATTCGCCCAAGACGCGGGTTCGTGCTTTTTGTTGAATTGTGAAGCAGGCGAAGCCGAGCCAAAACGGAATGGCTCCGAGGCAACGTCACTTGAATCGACTGATACTGTCAACTAGGGACTGGAGCATTGAATGGTGGGAGGTCAACGTGGGAAACATCAGATGAAGGCTGGATTCTTTTTTCGAGAGATTGTTAAGGAAACTCTCTGCAGATCATTATTCAGGGTTTTTTTTCGCGACAAGTCCATGTGGCCCGTTGGTGGTGTACTGTCCTCCTACCTCTCCCTTGCCAGTAGTGACCAGAGAATTATAGGCACGTTAGGCCGTAGTTTCCAGCGATGCGTACGATACAGCCAATGGAGGTGCCTAAATTCAGCATTGCAGTCACATCTGGTGGCCATTAAACCGCCAGACATGTTGTTTCGGTATTCTCGTCCGCCAAGTTATTGTGGTAGGGGCGTGTCCGAATCATTGGAGAAGACTACCACACGGACCAGGTGTGATTTGCAACTAATGTCGAGCTAGTTTGGTGGAGATGGGGGTGAGTCCAGTCAACAGATGGCCGGGGATTGACCCCAGGCGTGTAGTTAAATTAAGTACGTGAACAAGAGGTGCATGAACACTGCAGACAGTGTCAAAGGGCAGGCGTCTTGGCTACGGAGACGGGTGGTGCCAAGCACCGGATATCCCTCGGTCGATAATGATCGGTGTGCCCCAACCCTTGGCCACGATGTCTCATTCTTGATAGGATGCCGCACTTGCGCAAGGCATTGAGGATAGTGCAGCGTCAAAGACGCCGACGTCGTGAGATGTTGTAAATATCAGGAACGATAGGGAGTCAACGCGGGGACAGAGCGAAGTTGCCCGTGAAGTGGCCTAAATGAGATGAAGAATCGTCCGAAAGCGTCGAGGTCGACAAACATACAAGATTGAGGCCGTCGTGGTCTAGTAGACTTTGATCACGCTGTGGAAGGAGCAAACAAAGATGCCGAAGGCCATCACGTACGGTAGATCCATCCGGTGGCCTATGGAGGTTTCGAGGCTGCGAGGTTTCTCCGACTGGATGTTCAATGTTTTGTCGAATCTTTTCTTGCCTCGAGCAAAAAAGCATGGTTACCGCCTGCCCCACCAACGCCGAGCCAACAGAACCCACCACTCACAGCATTCCACAGCCTGCCTCGAATTCATCCGGCTACCCCAGCACCAACCAGCATTTCAAGTTCACATTCTCCTTAATACCGGTGCCAGCCACTGCATGGATCAAAAGGCATGGCTCCAGGAACAGCGGCCAACTAGACACAGTGAACCAGTCATCTTTCATCGTCCGAGCCGGCTTCGAATTTGAACGGTTCAACACTTGGCACTACCCTTGCTGCCCGTTTCATAGCGAATCATGCCACCTCAAGCCGGACAGTGTGTTCCTTATACTATCCTCCTCCAATTTTCATCTACCGCCTCTTGTTCTCGTTGACGTACGTCCGAAACAACATGATCAAAACTCTATTGCACCACGGCTCTTGACGACCTCCACATGCTGCAATCTGGCCGTGAGCGAGTTGGCTGATCCGCCGGCATGTCTCGGCCGATGACGACGCTTATCAATCTCGGTGACTATAATAAGTCATCACAGACCACCACTTCTCCCCGATCCCCAGTGAAGGGGCCCGGAGTCTTGCTGATCACGGCAGGGCTTGTCCATGATGTTGATTCAGCTTATGTTGGGACTTCTACATCTAGACCTGGCGGCGATTACAGAGCCCTGAAAACCACTGCGTTATACACCAAGCCAGTCGTTCTGTGTCTCTCTTGGGGCATTTTCCCCTGCTCATAACCGGTCACTTTACTTGCCGCCTCGGAGTATTGTACCAAAGCGGACTCCAAATGCTGCTCACTTGGCACTGCGGCACTGCCCCTTCGAGGAACCCCCCCCCCCCCCCCCCGGGCCCCACCTAAAAATATCACTACCCATAACTCTAATAGACATTGGGGATGGCAACAGCCAACAGGAAGCACAATCTGCGTTTGGACCATCAAACAGCCTTGAAGCCAGCCTTGATTCGTATTTAAAAACGAGTGGTTTTCGAGGCCGGTACTACCACCATTCGTCCACTTGGCTGGCGATACTCCCAAGGCACAGCAAAAAGTGGCGTCGCTTGCTCCATCTTTCCATCGAGTGGCCAAATGCCATCTTCATATTTCATTTCCATCAAGCTTTGACGTTTTTTGCGTACAAGTTAAGTTCGTCATGGCTCAGCCCTCTTCGCGTGGTATTGAACTTCGTAATACTTTTGCGCCGGGTCGTGGAACGGTGAGCTCGTCGGCTGGCCAAACTGGAGAAGTTCATTCTCACCCGCCTCTGATGTCAAGCAGCTGACAGACGAAATCCGTCGCGCGCTCACCCTACAGTAGGTAGGCGCCACAGCCAGGTCAGAAATCAGCATCGACAGCCAATTAGCGCCCGGTTTGAGACTTGAAAGGGATTAGAAGTCTCAGCCGACTGGTTTTCTGGAAAACGCCTCCGCTAACCCCCAGTCACGCCAAGTCTTGGGGTGCGTGCGTTTGTTCCTGAAGCTTCTCCAACATGTCTAGCCTGTATGTACACTTGCACGGGAAACCATGTCGGGTGTGCACTCCGTTTCCTTCCTACCGATCCCAAGTCTATAGCTCAATATACCTCTTTTCACTAACGGAACTCATTTAGAATCGAATCTCTTTTGTCCGTGCCCGGTCATGGGCCATGGCACTTTCAAGTGGCTTCGAGCATGGACATTGGCCCAATTCCATCCCTAAAGCACGCTATTATCTTGCATCTTCCACATTATGCGAGATAGTGCAGTCTCTCAGTGATATCGAGGCTTATCTCATTTTGACCCCTTCCTCACCTCAGCTGGCCTCTGACAGCCAAGGAACGTTGCCTATAAAGGGGTGTCGTCCGAAGTAGCGGCGTGCTGTTCGGACGCGGACATCGATATGGAGACTCATCAGGAACCGACGTGACCCGACTCCACACCCCTTCAACGACCGATATTGGCGTTGCTGCACAATCACCGGGCTGATCTGAGCCTGTGAGAGATTCACCGTGCTAAAAGAGCTAAGCGAAACAGAGCGTCTCGTGATGCCCAACAAATTAGCTCATTTGAGAAGGCATGTTATCGGAACCTCGTTGGTGGAAATCACTATCAAGGCGCATGCCTTTTAATCAGGCACAACAAGAGTTGGATGGCACATCATCATACGGCGAATATGCAGCGTTCGACTCTGCAGGCTTCCCGGCTCACGCTGCTGTGCGAGCGAACTTGCATATGTAGGTATCTACTGCCTCTTGGCGGGTCCAAGGCATGACGGCCCTTGACAGGGAACGAATACTGTACGACATCCATTGGGCAAGTCCACGGTCAACGCAGGAAGCACGTCATTGAAACTAGCCCCGGCCGAGATATGCCTTTTGCCAGAAGCCATTGCTGACGATCATGTCGGCCATGAACTTCGATTCGCTTTCACCACGTGAGGGTTGTGCTCATACACCACAGTCACCTCTGACGCGAATGTATCGTATGGTTCAAGTAAGCGGTGATAAGGCTTGCATCATGCTCACCTGCAGTTCCGAGTACATGCAGTAATGCTCTGTATTAGTTGCAACACAGTCAAGCTCGTGACACTGCGGGGTCCCTGCGTGATAAGGCCCGCTTCGGCCATATCCGCCAGCGAAGCCGCCCGTTGATGGCACGTCGCCTGAAGCGAGATTTCAGGGAGGGGGTAACGCGAAGCATGATGAAATATGTTGCCATTGCCTTCCGATATTGCGGTGACAGGTCTAGCTACGGACTACGGGGTACAGGCCTAAACAGATTGAGGCATTTGGCACACACAAACAGGCACGGGGTTAGCCGGGCTCCTGAGTGACTCAATCTAGGACCATCAAGAAATAGAGAAATCTACAAGTTAAGTGAGTGCTTACCATTTCCATGTAAAGGAATTGGTGGGCACAAGGGGGGAAAACAATTTGATAGCCATCATTTTATTGTGTATTTGCTTTCGCGCATCGTGTCAACGTAAAATAAACCAAAATGCGGGTGGCGGCTAAAAGTACATGAATGGGATATTTTCACCCAATTAATGCCCAGATTCACTGCCGTTTCTCCTGTTCCACAAAAAGTTTCGCTCACCCTCCTAGATGCCATGATTTGCCGACGTTCAATGAAAACAAAATCCCCAAGCAAAAATATTTCCCTCAATAAACATATTCCGCAAATGCCTTCATTTCAACATCTTGTTGGGACGCGTCGCCGCCAATGCTTATTTTCATCTCCCATCCAGACCTTTCCCCTCTTCTCCCAAAAAAAGGGGGGGAAAGACCGGGCCGCCAGGTTGCTACGTAAAAGTATCTCCCCAGTATAAACAAGGTTCTCCTATTCCGCCAAAGTGCAGATGGGTATTCCTCATGCTCCAGTATTTCTTCTCCGTATTTCCGTCCTCCTACTCCGTATTCAATTTTTCTTTCTTTCTTTTTCTTTTTCTTGTTTTTTGGACCAGGTACATTTCGGTTGTGTCCATATTTCTTTTTGTCATACGGCCCCGTTGACTTCTGATCGCTTGGACTGCACCATGTGGGTGCCTGGTGTGCGAGGCAGGACCTACCGTGGAGCCTCAAAACATGATCCACTCGGCCTCAGCTCCAGGTCCGCCAAAGCACTTTGCCCAATTGAACGGTCCTCGGCAGCCGGCCATCTTGGCCGGGCCGGACCTGTGACGCAAGTCGGGTGTGGCGGCATTGAACTCACCGGCCCACAGTTTCTCTAGAATGTCCAGGGCCGACAGATTATTCATGTAACCAGACCGGGCCATGATGTCGCGGCATTTGGTTCGCACAATATTTTGTTGTAATTCATTGACGCACTCAGAACCCGCGACGAACAATGGCCAAAGGAGAAATTTCTCGGCCGTGCTGCCGGCATCGAGGCTGGTGGCGTAGTAGACAACTTGACTGACTAGGTTCTGGAAGTTTGTGTGGCTTGATGGCGTGCCCGGACCCGCGAGGCGCTCGGTGTAGAGGAGGGCGGCATACCGGAAAGCCTCTGACAGAGATCCAAGATCCCGAACCTCGGACGGGCAGGGAGATCCCGGCAACGATGCCGCAACTGCAACTGCGTCAAACTGCCAGTTCTGCAATGACATTCGTGCCTCCTTCCATTCGCGCCAGAACAGTGACCGACTGTCATCAAATGCTGCAGATGTGCACAGGGCAGAGGCGAGAATCTCATCGTCATCAAGTGTCGTACCAAATCCGTTACCGTCAAAGCGGTGCGCAGGTGCCGGGTACAAGTCACCAAGCTGTTGTGACTGTTGATGTTGTGGTTGCTGCTGCGCGTGTTGATTTTGTGGCGTGTGAAGGCTGCCCACGTTGGTGATACCAGCACTGTATGAGTGAACAACTGGGGATCCAACCATCCGATGACTTGGTGCAGTGTCAGCGCTTGGTCGACGAGAAGATGCCATGTTTTGTACGGGGCGATGTTGCGAAAGTAGATTCAATCTACCAAGCTTGCTAATCGTCTTGAATAATTCCCTGTCACAGCCCACAAGATTTTCTGCGCCGAGGGGCAACAGCGGTGACCCATCATCCACGGCTGGGGAAAGCTGGGCCTCGCGATCATTAATGCTTGCCGAGATGGCGTCAAAATAGGTAAACAGTGCTTCGATCCATGCCGAGCCCCTGGAAGGGCCAAACTGTTCTGTTCGCATGGACAAGATCTTTTTCACACCAGCAAATTGGGTGTGGAACTTGGCCACGCCAGACTCTACCATACGGTAGTGGCAGAGAAGAAGGATAGTGGCTAGGACAGAGTCGTGTGTAGATTTAAGCGGATCGTTGAGCTGCTCATTGAGAAGGTTTACTGCCAAATTTCGGTGCTGAAACTCTTCGGCCAATGAGGGATCATCTGGCTGGCGATCACCAAGACTGTCGATGGCATTCTTTTCCGTTGTGAGCTTCTCAAGCAATTCCTGCGTGTCTTGCCCAAGGCTCAATTTCCTCTTCATTCGCAGGTTGCAAGCCGATAAGGCACAGATAGCATGCTGAAGGCTTTGACTGTGAACCGCCAGCTGAAGGACATGATCCCGAAAAGGGTTGTGTGGTCCATCGATATATACCATGGAAGGCGCAATAGTGTTTTTGTAATAGTCCATGAAAAATGGCATCCTCGCTACGAGGTCCGGGCTAACTCGAAAAGGCTCGGGTTCTCGAATCGTGGTAGGCCACCTGTTCGACGCGTGTTCGGATTGCGGTGACTGAATTTCTTCGTCGCGCTGATGCGAGGATGATGTCCAGCTATTGGCAGCGGGGCTGCAACTTGAATTGAATACGTCGATTTGTGGAACACCTGCTGCCTCATTAGAATGGGAAGGCTGGACAAGGCTCCATGTGATGCTCACTGAGGCTGTCACACTCCCGCATCAGTTTGTGGCTCAGGTGTGTGTCGAACGGGTCCAAGTGAGAGTTGATACTCGAGCCATGTTCTGATACGGCGTATACCAAGCCAGGACACGACGTTGGCACACGAGTGTGGTCTAGAACTAGTCCTGAAGGAGGACTTTGGGAGACGGGAGAGTGCTGGTTTCTCCCGTATCCGTCATAAATTACAGATGATCCACTACCAAAGGGCATTTCATCGCGTGAATATGTTTGGCTAAGAGGGGAAAGATAGTCCACATCGCTTACAGAGTCGACTGATGATGATAGACCATCTGTAATAAGAGGAAGGGGAAATTTGGAGTATTTTGGTGTTGCGTCCGGCGAATGTACAAGTCCGCTGGAGTAATGAATATTGCCCCAGCCATGTTGAGGAACAGTTGTGCCGTTCTCAGGGTGGGACATGGAAAGATAGTCGTACCCATGTCCGGGATATGAGTTTGCTGGAGTTGAGACGGAATGCGTCACTGACGGGATATCGATGGGCCCTCGGTGTCTCTTGGCCTCTTCTTGTTCTACCCAGTGAGCAGCCATAACGGCCGCCGTCGAGTTGGCACGGCCTCGAGCCACGGGGGACTTCTTGGGCTCTCGAGATACTGGAGGAGCCTTGGCGATGGGAAGCGAAAGTCCGCGAAGCTTGCCTCTGCTAGCAACTCCAACTCCCCAGGTGAGCTGAGTCTTATATCCGGAGCATTCATTTCCAATTTCTAGACATTGAGAGCAGTATGGCCGTCGGCGGTCACACTTGACATTTCGTTTCGAGCAAGTGAAGCAGTCATCCGCAGCACCTCCAGCTGGAGCACGTCTTCTGCGCTTGCGAACTGCGGCTGCGTCTTTGACTGAGACTGTTTGTTGAGAGAGAGGAGCTGTCATGATCACAAGCCAAACCTCGGCTTTTTGTCTTCTTAACACTAGTCAGAGATATTGTACTGTGTTTCGATAGTGCTTTGTACAAATGTATTGACAACGGGCAAATAGCAGGGCGTATGGCGCGAGCAATTGCGGCCGAGGTGGAGCCACGGGGCAAGTGTGTAGAGATCTTGAAAGGATGTGAGATGAAGGATGGTAAGAGAGGAAGAGGGAGAGGGAGAGAGAGTGAGTGAGTAAGAGGAAGATTGGTAAGTATAGAGTGCCCAAGTCTATGTGTAAATGAAATACACTGGCTGATGCAGATGTTGTATGCAGAGAAAGGAACCGGGTGGTAACAAGGTTATGTATATTGCGACTCGGATATTTGAGAGCCCAGGACTGACTGATAGGGACTGACAGTGATGGTCAGGGCCACAAGGAGCGGCGGTGGGAGAGCGCTCGCGCCTTGAAGCAAGCTGACCAGGGTCTATCTGCATTTCTCCATACATCCAATCGAGAAACTAACTAGGGTGTGTGCCCGTAGACGATGGGATGCCCGGTACTACTTCATGGTCCTCCGTGGTGCCTCATGGCCCTGTGTAAAGTGGGAGCGAGTAACCCGGTGGTGTGGTGTCCCTGTAGGCTGTTGTGGTACAGTTCCACAAACATCTATAGCCTACATGGGACGGAGCCTATCTGGAGAAAAGTGGGATGGATGGGCGTGTCCGGCAGGCCTGGGTCTCGACGACACGTCGGCGTGAAGTTAGCAACCGTGAGGAGATCAGCGGGGACCGTCGCATGGGGGTGTGTCTGATGGGCCTCGTCTTGGACTCCCCGGCTAGCGATATTGGGGGGTGAACAAGACGGCGACGGATAGCCTGGGTGAAGAGGCAAAAGATGCTAGAGAAGCCTCTCCAATTAGTACGACCAGCCAGTCGCCTACCAGAGAAGGGGACGTTTGTCGGAGGCCGCGACTCTTCGAAGATGCCACTGGCCAGGGCCGCCATCTCAAAAGTTGTGTCGCACGTAAGCAAGGCACTTTGGACGCATTGTCGTCTGGGGAGTTTCTTTGGTAGATTGGCTCTGGGAAATACGGTCAGATATGAGCAACGTATGCAATGCGCGCGAAGCTGCCCCGCGTGCGCGTGGTGTCTTTAAGCATGTCTCGATGCGAAGAAACCTGCTTGCCCAGGCGAGCGAGGCCAGTGAGTACTTGACATGTAACACAAGATGAATGTAGCTGGTCCGCATGCCTAGATCCTCTGCAGGTTGTGACTTCCCAGAGCCGTGGAGGGGCCGGGAGAAAGGTGGTTGTTCACCGTGCATTAATTGACATTTGGGCTCTGCGAGTTCGCGGGGTGAGGGACCACCAGCCCGTTCTGCCCGTCGTGCCCGGGTGATGGTGAAGACAGACACCCTTGCAGGAATCGTCAAGATACCATGCCGTGATTGGGAGAGAAGCTGATCGTTGGTGCCGTAGGGTGTGGGAGATACCAAAGCATGCAGGCAGGCAGGGCGTGTGATGATGGAATTGTTGGAGGCGGATGTTTTTGGGGTCGGGTCGACCTTGGAGGTTGGAGGTTGGAGGGGCAAAAGGGGCCGTGGTTGTGAGAACTTGTGTCCCACAGAACCACAAGAACTATGGTGCTAGGCCGGACATGAAGTCCTGAACTGCTCCATGCCGACCTGGCAGCTTGACCAGGTGTCCGTCAAGTGCCTGTCAAGTGTCAGCTTGACCTGGCGGAACTAGTCACGGCATCTGTGTCTGTTAACTTTGGGAGGTGCGGCGACGGCAGTAATTGAGCCATGCCGCATCACGCCTTTCCCTCCGCCGACCCTCAACAGTGACACCTCGACTGAGAGCCAGCACTGAAAGTATCACGAGGACCAGACCCTGCCGGTCGTCAGGGGACCATTCTTGATCTTTGCACTATCCGGATTGGGGGGCCAGGCGGCAATCAAAGCTCCAGCGGCAGCGGCCAAAAAGACTTGATCGTTAAGCGAACATTGAAGGCAGTAAACTGTATGCACAACGCCGTTGAAGCCCCGGCCTCTGTGGTCCATCGTCTCCTCAGTTCCTGTAGGCTCTAGACCCGAACACCAGGCCAGCTGCACTAGGACTTCGAGTCTGGAGAGCAGACGGACAAGCATGCAAGCAACGCGAGCACGCGAGCCTCTGTAGCTATGTCCCTTACAGAGTCTGGTACGCCTAGCCTCAAGTAGACGAAGAGAGAAACTTGGTGGCAAAAGAAATTCGGAGAGAGGCAAAAGCATAAAAACCGACCCTAGCGAGACGCCTTTTGTCTCCGTGATGAAATTCAGGGTTTTGGGGCCCATGAATGGGGGCCACATCACGCAAAGTGTTGGCGCGAATAGGATCAATTGTCACTAAAGCTGCACCGGCATCTCTCCCAGTTTGCCTCTAGCGTCTTCCAAGCCTGCGTACGGAGTATAGCCAGGTTCTTTTGTAAAGCCCACTTGGGCACCCACTCCGTGCAGGCGCCTCTGGGGAGCCGCTAAGATAACGTTTTGATGCTTTTCAGATAGATAGAGAGGCAGGGTGGACGGGAGCGGGAGAGGGAGAGAGGACAGGCCCATCGAGACGCGATAGATTGTGCTTGCCGAGACCCATCGCTCATGTGTTTCTTCAGGTACGTGGTAGATAAATTAAATTGGAATATCCCGCAAATCTGGTATGTGTGGGGGAATCGCATCTGGTGCCATGTGCTTAGGACAGCTAACAGGTGCCGCGCTGCAATTGCTTCTTGTTTGCAGCAACCCAAGCCCGGCGTTCCATTGGCAAGTTCGAGGCGTGTTACTGGGTGAACAGTCAAGCATGTTCGCCCAAATGATAATGCGAGTCACCGCGCTTCCACTAAATGAATATACAATATGGCGCCGGTACATCAACAGGGGTAACTCCAAATGACCATATCCAGGATGTAACCATCATGCAGCTGTTTGAAATCGCCCTTCCAGCATGGGATGACAGCATGTATACTCCTTTGCAGCATGTAGGTACAGAGAAGCAGAGATCCAGAATGACTTTGTAGCAAACATGACCGGACTGGCTGAGATGCTTGCACCCACTTTGTTCTTACCAAGCCTTAAGTGGATCACAAAGCAAGCGGCAGCTTCATGTCGACCGCAAATTGTGCGTTTCAGACTCGGGTTTTCTCATGATAAATTTAGGCTAGGCACTTTTGTATCTGTCGAGATCGGTATGGCGAGCCATGAATTGATTTGAAGATTTTTTTTCCTTTGACCCGGGAGATCGTCAATGTCGCGATTTCGATTAATCCATAGATATCACGGGCAGAGCTGGATGCAGAGGAGAGAAGGGAAAGCCTCAAAGCTTGTCCAGGGCAGACTACTTCGGTTGCCGTTCCCAGAAACCTAGGTTCCCGGGTAGCAGTATCATTTTGCACTCTTTGATACTGCTGGTCGTGGCGTCCCTCGGTTCGGTCTTGGCAACTGCAACTTAACATATGCACAGCAGGGACCTGTGTTGAAGATGGTGACGGCGGCGACGGGATTGGCGCAATAAGGTCGAACGGGAGACGAAGGAGGTGATGGCCCTCACATCCGAGAGTACGGCGTACGGGTGCAAATTGGTGCGACGACGAGGCCAACGGCCGCCGCGGCCTCCCAAGGAACAAAAGCTTCCGCTGTCTACTCCTGATGGCGTTGGAGATGCCTGAGTAGAGATTCGTACTGTGGCTGAGCTAGTCAAAGGCCTTGCCTTCGTAGCAAGCGGCTGCGACGACTCGGCCGACTCGACTCCTGCCTTTTTGTGCGTGAGGAGGTCCACTTACATCATCGTATTTCCGACTTCCTACGGAGTACGGAGTACTCACCAGGTATTCTAAATGACTGCAGAGGGAAGTCGCGTCTGACCAGCCTGCTTCTAGTTCAAACCTCCGCGCTTGTAGGAGACTCGTGCAGCAATTGAAGCCAAATCCTAGAGAGAGTCAAGAAGTCAACTGGTCCAACTTGGCATGCATTAACGAAATCCGAACATGACAGAAAGGCATGTGCCTCGTACAGCCGCAGGCATGTCGGGACGACTGCCGCCTGGCAGCAATCTACTGCCCTACGAGGCAGTATTCCATCTCAGCCATGCCCTCACTGACTGACGCCGCTGGCGATTGCCCCATTCCCAGCTCGTTCAGCCCTAAAAGCAACTAACTACGGCCTTGAAAGGAAAACGCCAGCCCAAAGAGGATTGGTGGCTGTTGTTCTGTTGCGCAACAATACATGTACGACGGCCAAAAAAGCCACAGCATTTTCGGACTGACCATCTTCATCAGGCAAGGCGAAGATCGCCCGGGTGTTTGTGAGAAGCCAACAGGCAGTCCCAGACAACCATCATTCCATCAGCCAAACCAATTTTGGCTCTTGCAATCACATCATCTGATATCGATGTCTGGATCCTGGTGGCCCCTTTGTCACTGGTGCAGAGTCTGGCCGCTAGTGGATGGGGCAGCCACCTTTCAAACGGCCCCGAGCCACGATGGCCCAGTCCTTTCCGATCATACATGGCACATAATAACTTAGAAGACAGCAGACGGGGCAATCCTTGCTTCATCTCGCCCCAATGGCGAACGGCAATCACACCCTCCACTCAGCATACACAACTCGGTTTGCAGAAGCTGGCCACGGCGAGAAACAATAAAAATATGCACCCAAAGTTTACCATCCAGACGTCGGCTGAGATCTGCTGTAACTCAGCACCCAACACTGAGGTTGCAGGAAGACTGGTCAGTTGCTGAGCCGTTTGGAGTCACAAGACGCCAAGGGTTCGCACTAGCAGATTCGGCCATGCGTGTCTCACTCCCTGGTTAGTGATCACCGTTTTCTAGAAGTTCAAGACTAAGCACAATCTCCCGTGTTCGGTACTTTATTTTACGGACTGTAGTATTAGCTTGCTCTTATCTCCACATCATCCGTAACGTTCGCCCGGAGCTGATGTTGACGTACTAAATTACTAACGAGATCAAATTCCGGCTAGGCAAACCGGGCATTTCATATGTCGCAACTCCTGTTATTCCACAGCATGGGTTGTGCCTGTTAAGCCGCAGCCAGCTTCACAGAAAGACTCCGCTTATACAGGTTTCGAGATGTGGCGCATTATGCATTGTCGTTGATGACTCTGGTGGCGAACTATTGTCTGCTGAGACGAGGAAATTTACCCAGTCGACAAAAGCACCCTTCTTCGTCAGCTCTATATTTGGCAGCATGAATTGGCGGCGGCAGACAGCAAAACACCTTTGGGCATACACCACGTTAGAGTCTCGTTTTACTAATGCATGCATCAAGTTTGTCGATCAAAAACATGGGTCAAGCCATGCTCTTCGGTGCCATCGTCAGTCACTAGCAAGGACAAGCAAAGTCCAGCATGTTGGGTTTGCCTATTCAAGGTGTTCTAAATGGAATAGCTCTAACCTCGCCATAATAATGCCGATATCCATTATTTTGGGTTGCGACGGCATGTTATAATGAATCGGAAACCGAGCCTCTCAATGCGTTTCAATCCGGCCCTTGTTTCTGGTTCGTTACTGCCTGTTAATTTTCCGGTCAACGAATCAAAGCTGGCCGGGTATGGCCGCGGAAGTCTCAATCGGTTTCAATGGCCACGCACCAATCAGTGATTGAATCGAACCAGATGTGATCTATTGTGGAAATTGCAGGACAGCGGCCAGACGGCGGCTACCCAGAGCAGCACCTTCAATGCCTTTCGCCAAAGCTACCAACCAGTCCCTGAGAGCGTTAAAGCGGGCCATCCATTCCATGTGCTTCAGAACTCTGGGGTGGACGAGTCAATCCAGCCAGTCGGATACGTACATAGGCTGGCACGCTTCGGACCATCGTGCCTGCTTGCAAAGCTTGGCCAGCAATGAGCCTGATCTAGTTCCAGGGCTATTACTGCAGCTGCCGCAAGAGCTCAAGTGCCCGGGATTTTTGCTTTACTGCCTCAGGCAAAATATCCCCCAAGGGACAACGGCCAACGCAACGCAAAGACTTCAATGTTCCTGTGATAGGCCTGGATAGTGGCTCCAGAAGCATTGAGGAACGAACGCCTTGCGGAAGCACACCAGGGGCGCGATTGGGGTCTAAGCCTCGAGGAATGCAAAAAGCCCTGCCCAAGGCGGTCTAGCTCCAGTCCGTAGCCGGAGATGCTTCTGGCCAATGATGTCTCCCCCTTTGTGTTCAAACACCGTCATCTCTCATTGCATTCATCTTTCGCACTCTGCGGTTGGGGAGTAATAAGTATTCGGGTGGTTGAAATATCATGACCACAAACTGTACGTACCACAGGTTCATATCCAATCTTCGATATGAGGAATAGCCCTCGAAGTCCTTGTCTGATAATGTTCAAGCCTGTACATGGCCGCCACGCACTACCCGTCCTTTAAGGCTACCGCTCGCTACCAAGTATGCGGGCGTTCTCAACCTCGTGCGTTGAAGGTCATCAACCCCGCTTGTGGCGGTCTTGGTCCAAAAGCTTGGCTCCCCCGCACTATCATCATGTATACTCACCAATTGCCGAGTGGGGGGAGAGTGTTACAGCATTCGTGGTCATAGAGCCACCCATCGACAATTCTTTTTTTGTGTTTCGAGAACGGGAAAACCGGAAAACCCGGCTGGAAGCACGGCCTTTTGGCCCTTGGTATTTGAATGTTGTTGGATAAGTGTTGTGCTTCTTGTCTTGGCGCAGGATAGGTGCCAACCCGGTATGCTTCGCCTTGTGCCGGCACATCTAGCTGCGGAACAATCTCCCGCCCATCAGAGTTCACCCTTGGAGGTCGGAGCCAGCCCGGTGTGACGAATGTCAATGGAATTCAGCTGCCAAGCAAAGTCCCGGCAACCGAACTTTGCGCATCTTGAACACAAAACGAAGAAGGAGGTACAGTTAGTTCTCTTTGAGAGTTCTCTTTGAAAGTTCAAGAGGTATACTCGGACTTCATTCTATAATTCCATGTCAAAGTCGTCTTTGGTGGTTCAACGTATTTGGCGGCGTGAGGAGATGAAGACTTCCGGCGACTCACTCTTCGAGCCCAGATTAAATTTTCTTATTTTTTTTAGGGTTTCGAGTCAAAGGAGTCAAGTTCGGGGATATGTTGGGTACAAAATCAGCAATGTTCTGCGCTACTGGTGGGCTAGTTCAAACACCCCCCAAATTCTCCGACGATATGTCAATACCATTGGCTTTCTTGGTTTTGGCCTCGTCCAAGGGGGCAGAGGTCCGGCCGGGAGGTTGAGCTAATGGTGTACACAATGGGTGAGCTACTCGATTGTATAACAATCATTGGTACCGTTCCAGATGATTACTGGTACACACAAAAATAATTGGCAGACACATCGACATGCATCTCGTCTTCCCCAGACTTTCGTTGCCCGCTGACACATGATTTCCCCGCCTTATGGCAAGACCGCAGGGGCGGGCCCTGGCATCGTCAGATTTGACCGCAACGACCCGAGCTAGCCCTGGAGGTTTGGCGCTTTTCAATAACGTAATTCCTAGTGCTAGTCCATGCCCAACAATTAGTGGACAATGGGTGGCGTCCTCTCATGATTTGGGTTTTCTTGCATTGCTATACCAATAATAGCCTCTAGCAAACGGTCGGCAAACAAGCGTATCACAGGAAGAACAACTTTGGAGGCTGCTTCTCCTCCACCTGTCCAACCGCCACAATAACTACCATGGTGGCCTGTATGTACTACATGTCAGCGACCAGCCAGTAAGAGCATGAGCTGTCGGGGGAGAGAAAAGCTATCTCGGTGGCGGTGCGGTTTTCTCCAATGCGAGGGCATTATATCCGCAAATAGAGGTGATTGGAAGTTTTGCATAAAGATGCGACCACGGCTTCAACCACCAGATCATCAACACGTGGGAAGCCCCGGCATCCCCATGGGGTCGAGGCGCCATTACATACCCGTTCTCCAGATGTTCGCTAACCCGCAAACTGTTACCGCATCAGCACGCATGCGGCCCAGCAAACATTTCCTCGATGAGAAGCTCGAAATCGGTCAACGGCAAGGTGGCTATTACACAACCGCGACGAATTCGCTTGCGCTGCCGACAGGGGCGTGGTAGGAACCGGTCAGTTCAGGTGCAACCCCCGCCCTGCACGACGCAAAAGTTCCTGACTGTCTGATTATCGGCGCGGCACAGAACAATGACGGTGTCGAGCGCGTTCGGGGTGCGGAGAGGCAAATGGTCCCTGCACAAAGCTGCGGGAGGCATGGAGGATGACATTGTCGATAAGCTGCCGCGTGAGTGAGTTGCTTAATCCCGCGTGCAACATGCGGGCTGCCCCCACGATGACGGCCCTCATCGTGAATTCTCATCGCCAAGATTCATGAGCGTACGCGGGGCCCCCGTTTGCCGGTCAAGACGCATTTTTTGCTGGACATGGCTGTTGTTGCAAAAGATGGGCAACGTCGGGCGGGACCGCACTTGCAGCAATCGAGGAGGCTGCCATGTCCTCGCCTTGATGCCTGTTCAGTGTCGAATCGCAATGCCATTGCAACAAGCGAGCCTTCCTGCCTCCCACACACTCTAGAGCCTGAAGACGATGTGTTAAAAAAAAAAAAAAAACACAAAAGCTACGGTCGGCCAGCCCGAAATCAAACAGACTTCACAATGACATTTGGGCCGAGAATAGCCATGATTCACTAGCCGTACCCCGACACATGATTTATCCATTAGCATCAGAGGATAATGAACTAGGCAGACAAAATCGCCGGATGGATGTTGTCAATCGCGCTCGGATGAAGTAGCTCTGTGCCTGCCCAATTACCAATGTATGCATGATACTCTTGCAGCTTAAAAACAAGGCGTGCCTTTGATGAAACCGACCTCGTGGATTGGCGCCCGGGACCGGCATCTCATCAGCTACCAAAAGCAACATTGAATGCTTGTTCATCATCACGGCCACGCGAGCTTCCGGGCGGCTGAAAGGCTCCGTCAATGCGATCCCTTGCTCTGCATAAATTACGGCCACGCGCGTACAGAGCCCTCATGTTGACTTGCACAGGCGCTCTGCATCTCGGTTCTGACTGCGCATGCGGTAACCTGACGGACACGCGTACACGGGCAGGGTGTGCCAGGTTCTCGAGCGTCGTGTCTACGAAACAGCGCCTCATGAGCTGAAGATATCGACGAGGAAAGCAGCACGGCAATATGTGCAGCCACAGGACTAGAAAACACCCCCACAGGCACCAAAATGACGTTGTAGCGGGCTGCCGCTATTGTGCTGAGCACGTCTGGTCGTCTTCTTCCTTCCCCTCTTGTGATGGCACCAAGGCTCTAATTATTAATCGCGGCGGCACGCACGAGTATGAAGGACCAGTCGACGAGAAAAGAAGGCAGCAAACGTCCAAGAACGAAGACGCCACCCCCGGGTCGTGACGGGTACGACCTTTATCTGGACCCAAGTGCGAATCCCAAGGTGGTGATGCGGAATGCGGAGGCGGGCCGCTTGGCACAGTTCAAGTCCCTCGACCAAACGAACCCCTCTGAGGAAAAGATTGTAGCCATGCCTTTGCAGTTTCTTTCCTCTTCTCCGGCAAGGTGGTATTGCATGCTCGAAATCCGCTTGGGGAAGGTCTGTGGAATCTTCTCTTGTCCTTATCAGGGAGCTACGGGGTAGGATGGGCTTTTCCTTCAATAAGGGGGATGTTGGCATTTGATGGTCCGATCCACTCAGCTCTTTCACTCTCGAAACTACTTGAAAGTTCGCTCTTTGCGCGAAGTAGGAAGATCAAGGGAGCCGCAGGCCCGAGCCCGACTTTGAGAGGTAGTTTAGGAGATACCCATGGATGGAACAGCAAGCATGGCAGCCAACATCTTCTCACGAGGTTCTTCCCGGCGCCCTGATCGGCAGCAAGACCTTTCGGGATGAATAGTGGTATTCCCGTCTAGCTCTCTCCTGATTTGCGCTACAAGCGGTCGCGGCTTGATCGACTGGTTTTGCAGCCCCGAAAGCCGGGAGTATTGAACAGTTGAGGCTTCGGGGGGGAGGTTCAGTCTATTGGCCGTTCGTTCGTAGCATGCCATCGTCCCCAGGTCATGTCCCGAACCATGAACGATCGGCAGGTTCTCATGCGTAAGACCACTCCGAGCGATGGGCCAAGAAGTATTGGTGAGAATGGACGCAAATCACCTCTTGGAACTGTCACTCAGAAATGCGGAACTCTGAAAACCCCTACCGACCTCCCACTTGACCAACTTGTCGTCACTTTCACTTGCAAAAACCTACACCCAAACCCTGACCGTGAATCTTTCCACATCTACATAAACGCCCCCTTCCCCCCTCTCACTCGTAGTCTCCTCCAATACACAACGTTACACCTCGTAAAATGTCACACGGGTATACTCCGTACACAGTTTATCTATTCTTACCATTGTATAATTCTCCCACTGGCGTAGCGGAGCAGAAACCCAAAAAAGTAAAAAGGTCAAAGCACTCGTATAACGGTCAGGCTAAACAATAGAGTTTGCGAGCGACCGGTCGAGGGCTGTGCGGGGGATCATACAATAGTTGGCAGACGTCATTTGCCGGCTGGCAGATACGATGCGGCCGATAATGGGACCCTCTAAACTTTAATAGCCGATCATCAGCATAGGCACAATGGTGTGTGCGTCGCGCGGGAAACCGAGTGATGAGACGGCGCGATGGATGTTTAGATTGGGTCGCGATTCCCTTATGAGCGCCGTGGTCGAAGCGCCCGGTTCTCATGGTGTTGGGAAACATTTGCACGAGGTCGGTTCCGAGGCGTGCAGGTTTGCTTCTTCAGGGGCATCGACTCTACTCGCGTGTAAGAAATGCGTTGCTGGGCTTTCAAAGGTCTTGAAATCCTGCTATACCCTAGAGTTGGCAACGATCTCCTACTCCGTCCGAGACTTGGGTATTTCAAAGCTCTAGATGAGTGACTATTTAGATGGAGTGGATTACGAATTAGACATGTTTAGGGCGGATAAGTATATAGTGCTGAATGGGAGAGACCTACAGACATATTGTTGGTCGAAAATCTCAAGCCGGTACATACATGAGCCTGACTGGGCAGAGGACATACCGAGACCATGTGCCGCCTGTTATCGGCATGTGGTGAATGGTTCCTTGTGCTCCCCGACAGAAATGTGCAATCATGGCCATGGCGGCATTATTTTTGTTGGTCATGTTGACAACGGCATGCCAAGCAAGTTTGCGCTTGAAATATGCGTTGTAAACGAAGCGTTTGTTCATCTAAGAGGACCGCTCCGTAACAAGACGAAAGAATGTATTACTACACATGCCCCGGAAAAAAAATACAAGAAAGGACCGTTGTGACAACACTGCCAGAATGGCATTAACTAATGTACATCCGGAATCTATGCAATTCAACCATGAAACAAAAACGGCAGCCCGTCAACTATTCCGCCTACAGAATGACAGTCAGGGCTCCGACAATCATGGCAACGGCCATGATGGGAATGCGGAACCCAGAAGCACCAGCCGTCATGGGCGTTGAGGTCGTCTCGGGGCTGCATGTACTGCATGGCGTATCGCCGGGCTTGGACGTGGTGGTGATGGTGCCGTTAGTGCCGGGAACGGTGGGAACAGGCCCGGGCGCCGTGATGATGGCAGTGATGCTGGGCTGGGTCTCGGCGGCTGTCGTCTCAGCAGCGGGCCGGGTCTGAGCTGGAGGAGGAAGGACGCAGTTGTCACCGCAGCCGGGGACGGGGGTAGGCTTGTCGGCAGTCGGTTGAGGCTCGACGGTGACGGTGAAGACGGTCGTGACCACGTCGCCTGACCTGCATCCATTGTCGCCCTCGCGGCAGGTGTGCGTTCGGGTAATGGTGAAGGTGGCGGTAGACTCGGGGCAGAGGTAGGTAGTCGATGTGACGACCTCGGTGGTGACATGTCCCTTGTTGCACGACGCCTGTTCTGAGCATGAGGTGATGGCGTGCGTCTTGGTGGTAGTGAATACGGACGTGATGCTCGGCGCGGACGTGACGGTTGGCTGCACAGTAATGACAGTAGCGGGTGGTGGTGTTTTGGTCTCGGTGGTTTGAGGAGGTTTGGCAGATGGAGCTGTGTTGCCGGGGCACCAAGTTGTTACGCCCGTGATGGTTTCGGTCGTGACAGATCCTATGGGGCATCCGGTAACGTAGGGCGGGCAGGAAAGAATGGTGTGAACGCTTGTGGTGGTAAAGGTTGAAGTATGGGTGACGGGAACTGTGGTGTTTTGCTCGGTACCAGTCGGGAGAGGGTTGGACGTGGTGCTTGTTGACTTGGATGTGATGCTTATAGGCTTAGACGTGGTGCTTATAAGCTTTGACGTGGTGAGGACGGTATTGTCCTCGTGGCCGGTAGAAACGAGAGTAGAAGCCGTCGTGGGCTTGGCAGAGATGACGGTGCTGTTCCTAGTAGCGGGAATAGTAAGTGAAGCAGTGGAGCTGGAACTGGCCGTGGACTTTGCAGAAGGAATGACAGAGCTGTTATGAGCAGTGGGAATAGCAGCCGAAGAAGTTGTAGAATGAGTCGAGGTGGGAGAGACAACAGAGCTGGAGCTGGTCGTGTGTTTCGCAGAGCTAATCGTGCTGTTACCCGTGGGAATAGTAGCCAAAGTAGTTTTGGAATGAGTCGAGGTGGTCGTGGGCTCGGGTCTGCCGCAGTCACCCTCAACAGAGGGAACAGCATCAGGACCCGTACCGATAGCAACCAGCGAAGAACCGCAATCCTCATTGTTGGCAAGGTGGATGTCGCGGTTGTCCTGGTCGTAGACGGCATATGCGCCGCGCAAAAAGGTATCGCCAAGGACGGGGAACTCGTCATCGGGAGTGACGCCGAGGACACAAAGATTGTTCTCGGGCTGTTTCCAGATGAAGTCGTCGTAAGGAACAACAATCTCGGTCTTGCCAAATTTGAAGTTTACGGAGCCATTCTTGGAGCCAACATCGCAGGGGACGCGGTACAGACCAGATTTATCATCTTCGGGGGGAGCAGAGACACCGGGGAAGGCGTCCTTGATCTTGTTGAAGTGCCTGGTGGGCAGAGCAGAAACGGTGTAGCCGCTGTCGAGAAGAACGGGCTGACCATTGGCCTGGTCAAATATCACCGCCTTGGAGCCGTCCTCCTTGGTCACCGAGACGCCGTCGAGATAAATCCAGTAGCGTGTGAGCTTGTCGGGGGACTCGGTGGCGGGGATAATCGGTCGCTTCTCCAGGTGACCGGAGAACTTCTTGGTGTCGATACCACCAAACACGACGGAGCCTCGCTTGCTTGCAATGGAGCGGATATCGAGAGAAAAAGCGCGGCTCTTGATGAAACCCTGAGCCGCCAGGTTGTCCAGAACCAGCGGGTAATCGCTCTTCCAGCCCTTCAACTGAGGAGCAGCACCCAGGATACCAGCACTTAGCAAACTCACTATCAGTAGCAACACCAAACATCTGCTGGCTGATTTTGGCAGATCCAATCTGGACGTAGTCGTAGCCGTATTCGAGCTTGGCAAAGCCAGTCCCATATCGAATCTCATGAGTTGTGTTGGTATCGACAAAAGTCTGACTGCCATTGAAACGGCCAAGTTTATCACAGAAGCCGGGGTCTGTAGATTTGCTGCACACAGGGTTGATCCAGAGCTCGGCAGAACCAGTGTCGAAGTTGACTCTCACAGCTTGAGCAGGGGTGCCGACCTGCAGTTCAATGGAGTAAAAGAAGCCCGATTTCTCGGCATTGACGCCGATTTCGTTTTGACGTTTGGGCATTCTGTTCTTGGTTGGAGCACCAGCAGCGATGTCAAGCGGAAACCGAATCAGACCAGGCTCCTGTACCATTCGATTATCCACGGGGAATTCGGCCAAGGCCTGTGTCGCCAGGGGCAGAGCCGCAAGTGAAAAGAGAGAGGACAACATCATGACGGTTCCTGCGTTTAAGCAACCTCCTATTCGTACGCCGGCAGAAAAAAAGAGTGACCGGGTAACAACGTGTAGGTCTTATACACAAGGAATAAAAAGAAAGACTTCCACCTCCAAAACAAAACGAAGAAAACAACGGCTTGCAAGGAAAGAATGTATACGTTGAAGGAAAGAAAGTGGTTCAAGACCGCTAGGACAAGGGGAGGGGGGAGTAGGGAGAGAAAGAAAAAGAGCAACAGATGAAAAGGCGCAGAGGCTTCGCGAACGGAACATCACCGCGCATTCTTTCTATTTGCGGGTTCATTCTGAAAAGATGGGTTTGCGAGCTAACATCCCGATGAGGGAACTCTCCTGGTGAAATGCATACAGATTAGGAAAAGCGATCAACTGCATGGCATCCAAGGAAGCGGAAGACAGGGGTTCCAGAACTCGACGTACAAGGCGGCAACAAGAGCCCAATTACTCCGTACGCACGGCACCAATCCGCCGCTGGCGGACATGTTGCCAGACACAAGTAGACATGGAGAGCATCATCCCGCATGTGTGGAAATGAAGAGCGGCGTCGAAACGCACTGTTTGGTCCGAGTGGTGTAGGGTTTGCAGATTAGGCGCCAGCCATGTGGAGAGCCGTTGCCGACCGTAACCCGGAATTGTCTCTTTGGCGGACCGAAAGAGGCTCTCTCTGTGGAAGAGAACAATGGGCGCCAATTGAGACCATGTGTGTTTAAAATCTGCCCTGTTCTGCAGCATTCATCCTACCCCCAGAAGCTATTTGCCATCCCGTGGCCATCAATATACACACGAGGTGCGCACCCGTGGTCCCCCAAATGTCTGTACAGCCAAGCCAGGTCGTCGCGTCATGGCTTGACGGAAGACATGATCTCGAGATGACATCTTGTTTGTTCAGCTTCGAGAGTTGAGCCCCAGCAAGGTGTGGAGAGGACGGGGACAACTCAAGCTTAACAACGAAAGCCATTTGTTTCAGACTCGGCGAGCTAAATCACGGGCCCCGTCTTGGTTTGTTTCCTGTTCAGTTGAAAATCTTAACCACCACCAGATTCGTCAAGGAACCGGGTTGTGACGACGAACCAGCAATTCCCCATATCCCGTCCTGTCCTTCTCCAAAACCCAAGCCATGGCTAATTGCCATGGTCCCTCGCCGGTTTTGGGGTGGAGGGGAGGTCCGAAGAAAGCGATAATCTTGCACAGGGGCCTTTGATGTCAGTAGTCCGAGAATAGCGCGCACTTGGCGAATCCACTGCCTGTTCAAGCTGGGTCGGGCGTCGGCTCACCCAAAGGACAAGGATCTTCGTGTTGCCCCATGAGTTGGCCGCTCTTGATCGCGATCGACAGGGACGCCTTGCGAGAGTTGTGGGCGGCAAGCAAATCGGGTTGCCAGTCAAAGCGCAGGTTGTAAACAAAAAAGTGGGCCGGCCATTGGTTCCGGGACAGAAGAGGCAGGCCGATTGTGGGCACGGGGGCACGGGTTTAAACAAAGTCTGGTGCTTCCCGTCTTAAAATTAACGTTAAAGTTGGGTACGTTTGGACGCCTGTGTTTTGTTCTCAGTGGCTGCAATAGATGATGCTGATGCCGCCACAGGGAACTATTTCCGGGATACTTGGGGGGGATGTAGTGCGTAGTTTCGGTTTTAAATAGAACATGAGTGTGCACATGGAACATGCCACTGTCTTAATGCCTCTTGGGTCAAGCCAAGGAGCGCAGAATAGCAATCGCTTTGTCCATGTCTCGGGAAGCTCTATTTGCGGCAAATGGAAAACAATCCATGGGGGCAAATATTTGTGGGTACTTCAGGAGAGGTTGTGTGCCATGTGGGCGGTGGGCGGTGGGCGGTGGCGCGAACTACTTCAGGCGCACGTGCAACCTGGACCCCAGCATGGCTAGCATGGACCCATTCGCGATGAGTTTTTGGAAAGTCCGCCTTGTCAGTATTCCCAAAGCAAAGAGTCTTCTTTCACGCCATGAACACGCCGTAAAGAGGGAAGCTACATCGCAGCCTCTTGTAGAAACTAGGCCAGTGCTGGTGCCTGTTGACAAGCTCGCTCTTCAACATTCATTACGACCACTTTGTGATATGGCATTGACATGAGCATTGTGATGGGGATCATCATCATCTGCCTCGAAAAGCTTCCAATTCCATTGTGCATGTGGCTCGATAACAACCCTACATTCCAAAACGTAAGAAATCGCTCGGGGCTACTATGGTCTGCGCTGGTAGGAGTGGTAATTGCCTTCACCATGTAGCTTCTTGCACTGAATTGTCAAATAAGTGACTGTCGCCTATGGTTCTGGCAAAGACTTGGTCGCGGAGACCTAGACTGAAATTTTTGGGGCTGTTTCAAGTTGCAAACCACTTAGAGGGCAAGAATAATGGCATCATGTCGTTTAAATCATGCAGCAAGTCACTGCATTCACTTGATGATCGATGGAACCATCTCTAGACGGACTGCACAATAGTATTCGGACGCAAAAGACCGAGTAATTGAATGCATCCAGAGCCTGCGACAGCAATAAGGAAATGGATGGAGAAACAGAGTTTATTATCGTGTCAGGTTATGCCCGGAACACTTCCGAGATCGCTTATCCGAATGCTCCGCGCCCCGCGTGATAGTGGGGCCACATGCGGACGACTGGCCCGAGACTCCCGGAATTGAACGGCCCAAAGGTCCCCGCTATCGGGGTTTGCGGGTTGAGGCCAAGTTGGACAAAACCCTATGCAATGTGCCAATATTTGAATGGCTTTTCAATGGCTTTTCAATCGTATCAGACGCATCATCGCTTTTCCCCTCTAGACTAGAAACTGTCACCCGATATCATTGTACCGAGTGTGCCCACAAGCAGCACAGAAGAGGCTCTTATTAAAACGGCGCTTCAATGTCTTTTCTCTTGTTAGCTCCTGGGATCCAAATAGCTGCTTATCACTTGATACTTTTGTCGACTGCACATGACTCAGAGCACTGGTTCAAGTATCTGACTTTTGAGCTTGATGCTTTACCGAATAAGGACAGCCATCATCCAGGGATCCAGACATCAGTGCAGCATCAATGGCAAAATGGTTATTTAGGTCTTTACACCTTGCAGTATGATCAGCAGTCGCTCCTGGGCCCAAATCGCATGCTCGTTGCGAACAGCTTTTATGGATCGCCGTCTCATTCACCAGCCTCATAGCTTCACGCTGCATCACTTGTGGGAAAGATGAGCTGACTGTCGCTAGTTCATCACGCACCCTGTAAAGCTTTTTGATCGCGAATATCCGGAAAGAGGAGAGGCTGAATGGGTGGCGGCGGTACTTCACTTTGTCGTGGCGTTTACCGAGTTTCCAACCTCGCGAGTTTGCTGCAGTGTGGATTGTTAGTCTCTCGATGAGGCTTCAAGTTTGGATGTCGAGTTGGTCTCGCAGCTGTTAACTATATATAGAAGGAAGTATCCATTGGGAGATTGTGCCTTTAGGCAAGTCGCCATCGTTTGTTTCCACAAGGCATCTCCTTCAGTCAAAGACCCGTTGACCTAGTCATCATGATTTACGAATCGGCAGCAGCCAGAATCTGCAATGGCCGACGATGCGGCAACCCATGTTCCTAGCACACAGCACGCGTGGTTCTTAATGACAGCCAATACAAAATGAACGCTCTTGATTCTCCACCTTCAACAATGTATGGTTGGTTTTCTATAAAATACTACGCCACCCCTTGCACGTTGGAGAAGTTGACGGCAAGAGGTAGAATCATCCGAAGGCTGGGAGCCTGTGGGCCAAGCAATCATCACAACCGTTACATTAGTTACCGTGTGTGTACCTAGCTGAGCTGTGTAGGTCAGTAGCTCCATCCAACACAGGTTGCTCTAGTCCTTGCGGCATCCTGCTTGGGATATGTTCTTCTCAAGTGGATGTGCCTGCAATTTATTACAAAACGAGCATCGTTCATGATGCTAAATGTGGCTTTGATGCCCAGGTGGTCGGTAACCCAAGCCTTCCCGAAGCCGAGGGCGAGCAATTCATCCTTCTGCCTCTCCTGGCCTTGGACAACGTCGACGTCGGCACCGAACCTCTCGAGGCTTTGCAACTTAATACCGCGGCCGCAAAAGTACGCGCTTGTCCATCCGTGAACAGCCAAAGCGATCGCGCAAGGCCGGCGCCGCCTGCTGACCCCAGGTGAAGCCGTCCTCGCCGCCCTCCTGGCCACCGAGCTCGAGCTAGGCATCCTTGAGGTCGTTGTTTGAGTGGAGGGTGGCGTCGAAAGGCTGGATGGCGTTGAAGTCGCCGGCGATGATGGCACCCGCTAGTTCCTCATCCAGGTGCGGGTACGTTGCGGCCATATGGAACCTCTCTTGGGCCCATTGCTTTTGGCTGATGTTGACGAGGTCGGAGGGATGGCATTCTTGAAGGTTGGTGGCAACGGCCGTTGTGGACGCGAGCTGTTTGGTGACTTCCTCGAGGTGAGCCAATGAAGCACTCATTCGTGCTTCGGCGAATGGCAGCATGAAGCCAATGTTCCAGCTGTACAGAGCCAGCGTGGTGACGGCGGAAAACTGGGCTTGGTGGTTGGCTGGAGATGTCGTTGACTTGATCATGGGCTGCCAGACTTCGCTGTCCGAGTCCCATGTGTAGTAAGAAGATGGGAACATGGGAAGATGAGAAGACAAGGCAATCGATGATTGCAGTACCAGGCTAGAACTAACAGACCTAGGAGGGGCAGCGTTGACTACCAAACCTCTCAAATCAACTGAGACGGCCCGGACTGCGAAAGATCAGGGCCACATTGAAATGTGAATGCGGTAATGCCCGGAGCAGGAGTTGTGGCTCACTCGGCGTGAATGTCAAGTCGAGTTCAATGTTCCCCCAAACCCCACAGACTATAGTAAGCAGAGAGCCGTGGTTGAGGTGAATGTGGTTGACATGTTGCCTCGATAATCATTGAAGGCGCAAAGAGTGCTTTATGTTTTTCCTTTCTTTCCTTCCTTTTTTCTTTTTGCTATCGGGTATGCAAGTCGTTAACCAGACCCCGATGCCCATCCAGTACATCCCGCTGGCATATCATCCACAGAGGAAAAAAGGCCAGGCACATGTATTACACCAAGTTGAACCATGTACACACATGCAAAACGAGACAGTATGAAAAGTTAAACAGAGTATAATATCCCTACACATCACAAGATAAATTTCATCTAAGCACTCAAGGTCTAAGCAGTAGTTGAAAATGACGTAGCGCCCTCAGTTATCTTTCTTTTTTTTTAAAATGAAAAAATGACACGCTTTTGTACAAGAGAGACTCCCGGTATCTGGTAATGCGTACCAGGCATCTGACAAAATGACGAGGCCAAAGTGCTAAAAACATCAAGAGAAAGAGTGACGTCTCGGAATCGACAAAGTAAAAAAGACACATACAATCGAAGCCCTTTTCCGGGGTTGGCACAGAGCAATAAGCCCCCGAGGTCATGCGCCTAGCGACTCAACCTCTATATTCAAACAAGACACAAGATCCCCTTCCGTGGCATCTTTCAACACTCTAGCAACATTATCGTCTCTAACCCTCAAGCGAATCTTGCAGGGGTGACCGGCCCGAAAGGCCATCGTATTCCTTCAGGTCAACAGGGTGTCCAGGCTCAGCTTCCATGGTGAAAGACCACAGGATGCGCGAGATGGCCAGGAAGATCTCGCGCTCGGCGACCAAGATAGCTGGGCAGATACGCCGCCCAGCACCAAACATCCAGTGGTCGCGCTGGTCGGCGTCGCTCAATTTCGAGCTCTGTGCAGACGAAAGGCTGTCGTTGACGTAGTGATCGGGCTGTCGCAGACATTAGAATAAAGCGGTATTGCAGCATGGGGATTCAGAATATGCAGCACAACGTTTTCCCACATACATTAAACTGCTCCGGTTCCGGAAAACGACCCTCGTCGTGGTGTATAGTCCATGTGTTTAGGACCAGAACCGTGTCCTTTGGGATCAACTGTCCGTTGTAAACAAAGTCCTCGGAAGCCACGTGCGGAGTTCCCAGCTAAAAGGGATTATAGCATCGCTCGACTTCTTTAATAATGGCCCGACAGTACGGGAGGTTCTTTTCATCCTCGGCCTCGGGCAGACGATCTCTTCCGACAACACGGTCCAACTCGTCTTGGGCGCGGCGCTGGATTTCCGGGTACGACGGCATGAGTGCTTGGAACCACTGCGTGATAGATGCCGTCTGCCGAGTGTTAATTCATGTGTCAACTCCAATTCCAAGTACGTGGGTTGGATAAAATAACAAGAAGTCATCGTACACTCTCCACACCACCAATCATAAAGGCCGAGGCCATCATGACCATGTCCAAATCATCCAGCTCTTCTTCCTCGCGCATGGTAAGCAGGGCTGTAGCGAGACAATCCGGAGCCTCCTGTCCGCGGCTCCAACGCCGATGGATGCTTTCAATCATGTCCCCGTACGTCTTGACCAGGTGGTGTAACTTTTGGCTACGAGAACGAAATTAGGACGGGAAATGTTCTAGTAGGGGCAGGAAATTGATGAGATTAGACAAGGGACCTGTAACATTCCTACAAGAGGACAAGTGAGAATCACATTGTTGTGTTTTTGAGTCGACATGACTTGACTTACATGAACTCGCGGGCAAGTCGCAGTGCCGTCGACACGAGCGGATCTTGCACCGAAGCTGTCCTTGCACCAAACACGATTGTCAACATATCATTGAGGGAGCACCGGCCAGCAAATGGCTGGGGATTGACGAGAGAGCAGCCACCATGACTTGCTTCCAGGAGGCAGTTGGCCATGTCAGTAGCCTCTCTGTCAAAGGCAGAACTGAACTTGTCAACCGCCTTCTGGTGCAGCCAGGCACTTGCGATACGACGGTGTTTCCGCCTATGTATTCAACCATGCTTTCCGTCAGTCTTGTTTTCCTTTCCGTCGGAGATCAGAGGACTAAGCGCTGTGGTCTACCACATATCGTTGTACGGCGTGACCGTGATTCCCCGCCCGGCAAACACACATTGGCTCTTGATGTACATGTCTTTGCGCGAGGAGCAGATTGCGCCCCTTGTCACCATGAGATCTTTGGCAACATCTGGACTGGAAATCACGACAACAAGTTGTTGACCAAGCCAGACAGAGTATAAGTCACCGAATCGCTTAGCCCATTTGTCGAGGGTAAGTTCAGGATAGTGAGTCAGAAACGGAAAGGATCCTGTGTAGCAAGTATTGTCAGTCCTGGCCTTCATCTTCATCGATCCAAGGCAGGCTCAATGTGAATGTCTCACCGACAAATGGGAAACCGGTTGGTCCTTTGGGGATCTTGTAAAGGGAATCCTTGCTTGGATAGTTCCGGAGCAGAAAGTGGGACAACGAATACAGAATACAAGAGATGAAGAAGCCGGTTAGTATAGTAGTCCCACATGAAGATCCAGCACAATCACTCTCCTGCGTTGTGTTGACTGTCGAAGAAACTGACAAGTTTTCGCAATGGGCCATATTTGCACTACGCAGCAAGAGATAACGGTCATTAATGCTTGCGAATTGATCCTTTTCATTTAATAAATGCTTGAGTCTCAAAGTCTTGGGGCACAGTACGTCACTGGCCGTTTCTATTCGTGACTCCAGCGAGACCAGGAGAGCCTCACCGGTCTCACGGTACAGGGGGCCGGTCTTTTGTCTCAAGACTCACATCCCGGAGCCTCAAAATCTTACGCAAGGCTTCTCTATCCGCCCGGTGTTGTTGTACCGCGTCGGACCCCAACTCAAATTTTGGCTGCTCCATCTCGACCACTGTTTGACTGTTGGGACAGCGTCAGTTGCAATTTAGCCGACATTTTTCACCATGTTGTTACAGTTGAGCAGGGTTCGTTTAGTCTCTACGAAGCGACAAATACAACCACGTCGAGTTTGTCCAATCTGCCGGAAGTGACAGTTTGACAGTAGAGAATTTTCGCTGTAGAGATGAGATACTGTCTGACAGGCTTTCGCATTTATGAACGTATGATGCTGTATGTGAGTACCCTCTGTCATGTAGGCGTGATATATTGGTGCTCGATGAGGCGTTTGATGTTCTGAAGCCACCCAGATACGTGCCGAGATGTCGAGACACCGTTCTTTTTTCTTTTTGTTGCCTCTCGGCGAGGCCGCTCAGACTGAAATTATTAACGAAATGGAAGGCGTAGGCTGGACAACAGTTATCTTTAGCCGGTCGGGAAATTCTCGTATCCTTTTCGGTCAAGCCACCAGCTGCCGTGCGACGTCAGCTTGCGGCGGAATAGGGCCCTATTGGCATAATGTGACTCAGTTTAACAATTAATGACATGGTTGATTGAGTTGCTACTTGTCCGAGTAAGCATTTGGATCGCGAGCCCGTAGCCTGGTCGCCTTTTGTTTCTCGGTGACCGCGCCCTTTCGCCTCGTTGTTGAGCACCGCCGTGATATCGGTTCACCTCATTCTTGACACGCTGGCTATGATTCTACAAATCTATGCATGGGTGCTCCGTATTCATGTCAAGAATTTGGCGTAAATGACAGGAATAACATCTGTGGCAGGACTCCTTGCGTTGGTTCACTATGTATCTGGGTTATGTAACTTATGTTAAACAGTTCTTAGCTTGCCTGATTGAGCGTACCAAAACTGAAATGGCCCATAGACTCGGACATCATTATCAACCTGGCCATCCCAAATGGGGCTGAATTCTCAGACCATATATTCCTCCGACCCCCATTCCTCATGGGGCTTGTTCTCAGACTAAGCAAAATCGTGGTTAGCATTAGGAGTAATGAATCAGGCAACAAGGTTCTCGAGAAGCAAACGAATAGCTTTACGGAGATTTCATCAAAGTCCTCGAGCAAAGATACGAACGTGGCTTTGGGCTACGAGATGCGTGTGATGGCTCGTGGGAAGTAAAAGTCTCCGGTCAATAGCTTTACGAGGACCAGTTATTTTATTATTTAAGCAAGATATATTCGGGAGCGTACGTTATCGCCATATTTCCAACGTAGTAGAGGTTACATTAGGGTTAGGAAAACATTGCCATAGTTCAGGTATCCTTTAAACTTGGCTTCTTCATCTGCCGCCTCCAATGCACTGTTTCTTCGCGCCTTCACCTTCAACATTGTAATCAGCCCTTCAAACATTCCTCCACTATGAGTGCTGTGGCTCATCAGGGCCTACAGTCGGTCAGGATAAGACTGCAGCAAAGCGCAAAAAAAAAACCTCGGTGGTATAGCTGTTGTTTTCGGCCGGCGGCATTAGCCTCAACTTGGAGCACGAAAATTATACGGCTACGGCAGTAATCCGCCCAGCTTCCGCTGGGGGACAGCGCCATGGATAGTCCATCACTACTGTATATCGAGATAATTCTAGCAAATCTGACAATGTGCTTGACACGATGGAAAGCGTCAGGTACGTTTTCCCTCCGAGCCGGATTCGAGGTGCAAAGGGTCCAAATTCAGATGTCATATTAATTAACAACCTTTCCATACAGCAAGTACGCAAGACATCAGTTTGCCGGTCCTGCCGACTTCTCCAACTCGTCGAGAATGGGCTTCTCGAGTGACTCGGGCTTGGTAGTACTAGCCCAGCGACCCTTGACCTTGCCATCGCGACCAACTAGGAACTTCTCGAAATTCCACTTGATGCGCTTGAGGCCCATCAAACCGGGTTTCTCGGCCTTGAGCCACTCGTACAAGTCGCTGGCCTTGTCGCCATTGACATCAATCTTCTGCATGATGGGGAAGCTGACGCCATAGTTGACGAGGCAAAACTTCTGAATCTCATCATTGGTGCCGGGCTCCTGGCCACCAAACTGGTTGCAGGGGAAGCCAAGGATGGTGAAGTCATCAGGGTACTTGTCCTTGATGGACTTGTAAATCTTTTCGAGGCCTTCGTACTGAGGAGTGAAGCCGCACTTGGAGGCGGTATTGACGATGAGGACGACCTTGCCCTTGTAGTCAGCGAGAGGGACCTCCTGGCCGCGCTCTACACAGTGAAACTATGGTTAGCAAATGGCAAGGTTGGTGCGGCATCTTGGACTCGGATAGATGGACAAACTGTCGAGCGGCTTGAAGTCGTAGAAGCTAGTTGCAGAAGCCATAATTGAGAATGCGCGAGGCGTCTGGTGAATTACGAGAGACGGTTGCGCAGCGGACTGTGGTGCCAGCGGTCGAGAGATGCTGCAGACGGGATAGCTGGGAGCAGTGATGGACAATGGCGAACGAGGCCGGATTGCGAGGGAGGTTCGAGCAATCGAGTGGAGTTGAGGTGCGCGATGACAAATGGGCCGATTCATCTAGACAGCATGGGACGAGGGCGAACCAGAGACAGGAGGGGAGGCACAAGGCTACTTTTGTCGACTGGATTGATGATGGTGGGGAAACGATCCCATGCGCTTTGATACTTTGAAGTTACAAATTGGCAGACTTTTTTTTTTCCTTTTTTTCGGTTGATGAGCGTAACAAACAAAAGCCTCGGCAGCTCCCGTTCCGAGAGAAATGGAGCGGGTCTAGGTTGGCTCCAGGCTGTGACGTTGATTGTCTGAATAGTCGAGGTACCTGACATCCATCTCTCATCCCCCTCAGTACGGCGAGTTGGCGGCGGCGGGGCGATGCAAGCTCGATCCTGGGGACTCGGGGACTGATTGTTCCGCAAGCCGACTTCAGATTGTGCGGAAGAATGGTGGTCTGCAACAAAGGATAACATTGGAGGATAGCCCCGTATTGTTCGGGGCTTTTCCCTACTGGCATAAGGGGTTGTGGGCTGATGATTGGATGCGCTTGCACTTGGATTGCGCCATTACTCCGGGACCTGTGCACCTGTGACAATGCGTACATAAGTAATCTCTGATGCACGTTGATGTTACAGATAGCATGGAGTAATGCATGCCAACGCTAAACGTCTCAACGTCTCTCCGACGCCAGGTTAACCTTGAGTAACTCTTCAGAACTGCGTTGCTCGAGTCGCTTTGAAGAGGGACAATAGAAGCCATCGGAGACGCAAACCCCCGCCCCCGCTTGCGTCATAGGCACATAACACATGTGCACGAACAGTCAAGGGTAGACGTGGCTTAGCATCGTCGATGATTGATAACCGTTCACGCCAGGCTCCGCCAATCGATCGATCCACCACCACCTGCCAGACATCTGCCGTGCCGAGCGGTTAACGTCCTTGTGCAGTGTCCAAGTCCCAGATCACACCCAACGTTGCTTGAGAACTACATCCATGGACGGCAAGCGCAATATAGTCATTATCGGTACGTGATACACGCGACACACATCCATCACCGCCACCGCAGTGGCAGCCGCAACCGCAGCCGCCCGTCCGTTAATGAACGACTCTGACAAGCATCCTAGGCGGAGGCATAATTGGCTGCACAACAGCCTATTACCTCACTCGCCATCCAAAGTTTAACCCGGCTATACATACAGTAACTCTTCTCGAAGCTGGCCCGTCGCTTGCATGCGGCGCTTCTGGCAAAGCTGGTGGTTTGCTAGCGCTGTGGGCATATCCTGCCTGCATAGTGCCTCTTTCCTATAAGCTACACGCAGAGTTGGCTGCTGAGCACAACGGCGCGCAAAAATGGGGCTATCGAAAGCTACAGTGCGGGAGCTTTGAGGCGGTCGTCTCACGGAAGAAGCTCAACAAGCCCAACAAGCCCCAACTCTCCACAGATGGGGAGAAGCGATGGGAAAAGCTACCAAAGCAAGACGAGGCGGCACAAGAGTTGTTGGAAGAGGGGATACTGCCCAAAGCTCTCGATTGGGTGGATCGAGACCTGGTGACGAGCTGGGCTGAGATGGGCGGCCCGGGAACCACAGAGACGTCCCAAGTTCACCCGTTTCACTTTACCACCACGATTGGCGAATTAGCGAAACAGGCTGGTGTTGAGATTCGGACGGATGTAAAGGTGACCAGAGTTGTAACGTCAAAAACCGCCGTGGAAAGGGTTGAATACCTGGATAGAAGCACTGGGAAGATGCGGGACATTAGAGATGCAACTGATATTGTGGTCACTGCCGGCCCATGGACAGGACGATTATTGCCGCGAGCGAAAGTGGAAGGCTTGCGAGCACATAGTGTCGTTTATGACGCGGAGGTGTCACCGTTTGCCGTCTTCACCGATATCCAGCTGCCCAGTGACTTTGTACCAGAGCACCGGGCGAAACTGGGACAACAGAGGATGCACAAGAGCCATGTTGATCCCGAAATTTATGCTCGTCCCTTTGGCGAGGCGTACGCCTGCGGTAACCCCCCCCCCCCCCCCCCCCCAACGGAACACTGTATGCCGGTAGATCAAGGAAACTGACTCGTGGCATAGGTGAAGGGGATACAACCACCCCGCTGCCAGACACGGTCGACCAAGTCGAATGTGACGAGGCCCGGTGCGACGATATTACGTCGTATATTAGTACATTCAGCCCAGTTCTTGCTGTGGCACCCATCAAAGCCAAGCAATCATGTTATCTTCCGCGACATATGCGCTTCGGGCAAGAGAGTGGTCCGCTCATAGGGCAGACGACGGTACCAGGATTGTGGGTGGCTGCGGGCCATACATGCTGGGGGATCCAGAATGGTCCTGCAACAGGAAAATTGATGTCCGAGTATTTATTTGACGGAGTCGCCAAAAGTGCAAACATTGATAAGCTGGATCCGAGAAAGTTCAAGGTGTAGTGGACGAAACCGAATGAAAGTCGAAGATATGCATTCGTAATCGCCGGCCCGTCTAAATTGGATGCTCATGGCAGTACCACGCTTTTCCCGTACACGCATCCAACATTCCTCTGACTGTTCTAGAGGTTCTGTATATCCAAACCGCTCTTTTGTGCTCGTATCCTCCCGAGTCAATGTTTCGAGGCCCCCTTTTCCCTTTTCGCATTTTCATTTCTTTCGTTTTTGCTACAACCCTCACATAACATGTTGATATAACCCCAACCCTGGGATCGCCAAGCTCGAGGCACTAGCAAGCCGTGGCCAAACCCCCCCCCCCCCCCCCCCCGCCACCCCCCCGCCACCCACTTTTGCTTCCACGGCCTTATCGATAGGGTGCCGTTCAGAAATTTTGGCAGGAAACTTGCAAACCTCTCCCGTCGTAACCACCCATCTTTCCGTACCAAATCCTCAAAATCCAAGCCGCCACCATGGGCCGCGAACTCCAAAAAAAGAAGCGCCGCTCGAACCGCCAACCTGTCAAACAATCAAACAGGACCAAAAAAATCCTCAACCCCCGCGGCAACAACATCATTGCCAAAAACTGGTACCGTCTTTCCCCCCCCTCCCCCATCCACGGCCCGTCTCCCCCATCGCTTTGGCTCAAGCTGCTAACCGGCTATATTAGGGACAAGAAGGAAACGCTCGCCCAAAACTATCGCCGCCTCGGGCTCGTTGCGCGGCTCAAAGCTCCCACCGGCGGCGTGGAAAAGAAACTGAGCGCCACTACGACGGGGATATCGAAAGATGACCCGTTCGCAATAACATCCGTGGGAAAGGCCATTGTTTCCGAGGCAAAGGTGGAGCGGGACGCGGACGGCAAAATTATTCGAGTTTTGGGAACGACCAGGTCAAATCCTTTGAATGACCCGCTGAACAATCTTGACTCGGACTCGGAGGACGGCGGCGGCGAGGAATGGGGTGGCATTGCGGAGAGGGAGGCCGAGGAGGAGGGCACGACAGATGTGGTGAGGAGTTTGATCGAGGAGTCGCATAATCCTGCGCCCAAGGCGGCGAGATACCAAAGTGAGGGGGAGAGGGAGTGGTTGGAGAAGCTGGTTAAGAAGCATGGGGATGATTATGGGGCGATGGCAAGAGACACCAAGTTGAATCCGATGCAGCAGACAGCTAGGGATATTGGGCGGAGGATCAAGAAGATGGGGGGTGGATGAACCAGATACCGAGGGTTTCGGTTATGATGGGGTGCACGACACAAAGGCGTTTGGAGTATAAAATTTCACAATATATTTTGATATGCTATAGCAAATACATTTCATCCAAATACACTTCCTTTGTTATCCAGTTAGCCAGTCTATATACATCCCGTCTAGGGGTATCATCTCATCGCCGCCAGCAGCTGCAAGCTACAGACCACGATGGCTCCGTCAGAACGCCAATTTCATTAGGTACCCAAATCTTAGGATCCTCCACACAAGCCCTTGCCTACAAAACCAATTGCCCTACTGCTCATCAAGTACTGCAAAATGCCAAAGTCTACAACAAAACGTCTATATGTATCTCTGTTATGCTTGACCGCTGGTCATCTTCAAAACTACCGGTCCACACGGTCGTAGTTACCGGCAGGAAATTTCACAGGCTCATCGTTATAACTGACCTCCGAGCCACCGTAGGCGTGATCGGCAGGAGGCATGCTAGCACCACCAGAACTATACTCAGTGTCCTGGTTGAACAGCTCATGTCTACGAGGAGGAACGGCACCGTATCGATCAGGATCTTCAATATCTTGGCTGTAGGGATTTGCGTGGCCGTAGCGTCCAGGCTCGGAGTAGCCATTATTCTCATGGTCATCCATGTTGACTCGCTCGTAGGCTTCCTCATCGTGGGGTGCCATTGAGAAAGCCGCCTTGTCGGGGTCAATGTTGTTGTCGCCGCCACGGAGCTTTCGGTTATCATAGCCAGGAAGGCTGCCGTGGAATTTCCAGTACGTGAGCGTATAGGCGCTGACGAAGGTGGTAGCACCAAACAGAAGGCTGTTGAAGAAAGAGACTTAGCCGAGTGCCATGGAGTGTACCGGGAACACAAAACCTACCAGACAAATACTCCCAGAGCAACAACACCCTTGCTCACATTGCACACTTGCCCGCAGAGGCCCGACGTGTTGTATGCCGCCTGCGTAGCAAAAGCCGACAACCAAACGATTGTGAAGACGACGTCAACCGCTAGCATGGCATGAGGCTCGGCGAACTTTCGAGTGCGTGCGAATCGGGGCGTCATGATAAGATAGAGCCACGCGGGGATTGACAGAAAGAACTGTGCAATGTCAGTCAATGGTCTCTTGTGGCCCACGCTTGGTAGTGTCCGTCATCACCATACCACTCCAAATGTCCATCCATTGTTGCCCACAACCTTGGCATCCTTTCCTGTAAAAACAGCAATCCCCATGCACCACCCGACAAGTCCCAAGAGAATCTGAGCACAGTGCAAGCCTAGCTTGATACGAGGAACTAGATCCGGGTCGAATTCGAGACCCATGGTTATTGGGTTTATGGGTTGCGGGTGCTGTGGTGTTTACTTGGGGGAAGGCGTCAATGCTTTGTCTGATTAGATGTGTTAGGCCTGCGACGGCGTAAACGTATGAAACAGATGAAGATGTCCAACGTTAAAAAGCAAACGAACGCAAGAAGCGTAATTCGCAATTCGCAAAATTGCGGCAAGCTGCGCCAGTCGAAGTCGTAACAGAAAGTCGTCGTCACCTTGTCGCCCACGTCAACCAGTATTCTGCTGCTGTGGAGAGAAGTGGATCTGCAAAAGCCGGAGCAACCAGGTCTGGGCTGAGGCTGAGCGGGCGGGCGGGTTCGAGGGTCGCAAGAACTATCCAAGGGCACTGTAGGGGGCTTGGCGTCATGCACATGGAATCAATGATTCTCAGGTCTCGCCATGAAAGGCGAAAAAGATGTGTTGAAGAAGACAAAAAAGAGAGCCAACGGAGAAAAGGAGATGCTGCATGTAGGCAGACCCGCACGGTGCAACAACTGCAGAAAGGAAGCACTTGAGGCATTGGGAAGCGCCTGCCTGGTACTTCGGGGCTGAGGTCAAGGTCCAGCCAGTCATGCTGCTTCCATCTTGTGCTCCGTTCATTTCGCCAGTCAACAATCAAACCTCTGCGGCACAGCGTCTTGGGCCGTCTGGCTTGCGCCGCCGAGCATCAGCTGCAGCCACTAGATTCTCACACAATGACAGCTATTGTCCACAATTCCCACTCGTAATTGCCATTTATAGGACGAACGAACTGAGAGCCAGTAACATTCAAATCCGGGTTGGCGCCTGATCTGACGCTGTGGCAACGGCGAGACCCATCGACATGCAAAGGGCTGCACGGAACCGCAACGAACCATCCAGCTGTCGCTCACCCAACTTGGGGAGTGAGGCATCCATCCTTGACGATGGGTGCCGGAGAGTTGACAGCTTGACGACTTGACGGCGTTAATGCGCAATAGGCAAACTGCGCCATCAGTCCGGGGCCCTAAGGCGGACTGTCTCGCATTTTTGTGTTGCATTGTTGATGGCGAGGCCGCAGTGAGGCGGTTGGAGTGGGATGCTAGTTTCTTAATTTTTTTTTTTTTTTTTTGGGGCGGGGAGGGGGGGACGCATCTTTATGATGACGACCACAATATATGCCGAGGATATGACAGGAGGCCCGTAGAAACTTATGGTCCATAATGTGATGGAATGGCCCGTCGCAAACAGACATGACTTCTCGGAACGAACTTGGTCACGCTAGACAGGTAAGTATCATCCACACTGCTTGTAGCTTCAATTCCTAGTTCTTCTGGCAATGAGCAGGTTACTTATTCTGCTTCGCAACCATACCGGTTGATAGTCCTTTGACTCTGTTGAATGGATCATGACACTTGACGCCTTTACCACCGAGTCCAGAGAATATGCCACACAACTACCCTGAACCTGATACTGTCAGATGCCGTATTACAATACCATTACATGTCCCGTCATTGGCGGCCAGCAGGAACCCGCTAACTAGTTAGTTGCCGCAACCCTTGTATTCAGCTATGCACACAAGTCAGATGCCCAGACGTCGGTAGTCAGGTTGACGGACACCCACTTGAGTATTCATTAGATGGTGATCCTAGACTTGGTAGATTACGAGATGGCCTATGAAAAGACGACATCCCCAAAGTTTGAAAGAAAAACAAATCTGTCAACGAGGCCACGATGTTGACCAAGTACGGATATGTGGTTGGCAGGGCTATCCTATCTCTGAGGATCTTCCCACGATGGCAGCACCAGGAGCAGCAAGACCCCGTGGCCGACTCCACATTGGAAAGTTGCTCTGTACGAGATTGCGCTCACAATTGCTATGTTTGGGCTAGTAATGATAGGGGCGTAGGGGATAGAGACGAGGTCATTGGAGATTAAAGGGACTATTGCTGGATAACCTAGATATTGCCGGAACTCATCTCTAGCCAGCGAGCGCTACTAACATCCAAGTGTCTTGTTATGAGACTGACTACCAGCTAAGTCCCATTGGTACACAAGCATTTTCTAGTTTTCCATTCACTGTCCTTCTTTATCTTCCCCAGAAGGGTTCATGCTATGTATAATGCTGGTCGGACGGTCTGGCCCAAAGACCAGAAGACCAGGCCGTGACCACTTCGATGACTGGATTATTACTCTTGTTCGTCCATAGCCTGATTGCAAAGGCTATCAGCAATGTCATTTTCCTCTCTCGGGATCCATATATAGTCCACGTCTCCCTCCTCCTTCAATTCATCGTCAAGAAGAGAAGCCTCCTGAATAAAATCCTTGTTCGCAACCTCGTTTCCCGCAGCATTCCTCCATCCATTTCGGGACCACTTGTAAATCCAGGTTGTCATACAGTTAATCGCATACCTGGAATCCGAATAGATCTTGACATCAAGATATGGATTTGACTCTAGCTCTCTATACTTTTCCAGGGCCTTCTCCAGTGCCATGATAATAGCAGTGATTTCGGCCCGCTGGTTTGTGGGTGTAAGAAATATGGGCAAGTGTCTTGTCCAACACTGGTGTTTCCCACTTCTTTTCTTGAAAGCGACGGCAGCTGCACCTATTGCTCCCCATTGTCCGTTGCCTCTACAGCCACCGTCGACATAGATTTCCATGATGTAAACCATGTTTAGCGAGTCGGGTAGCGTCGAGGGTATTCAATGGTTCGGTTATCCGGTATGCAACGCACATACATATGTGTGTGGATACGTGACTCTGTGTACTAACCCTGTTAGTATCATGCCCATTATATGTGTGTTTGATGAGAATTACCTGGGAAGGCTTAGTCTATTTGTGCGGCACTGAATATGCTGGATTAGAACATATGTGATCGAATGTTCCTTCTTGTCTGTCCTCTTGTTTCGCGCGCCGCGTGACACGCGCCCCTGTATGCACTTAACCGGTACAGTGCGAAGTTATGCAAATCCTGTTATGCGACACAAGTTACCGAGTTGGACATCGACCACATGTTACAAAGGTGATATGATCATTCCAAGTTTATTGTAACAGAGAAGAAAAGGAAGGGCAGAAAAACATTTAAGGGTTAAATTAGACAGCACATTAGTTACAAGACTCACTACCACTTTCAAGGCTGGCGGGCTGAGTCACAGTGCAGAACAGTCTGATCAAATCCCTTGCTCAGTTTGCGATACTGTCGCAACTGCTCAATGCCATATGGTCCCTTTTTTACTGTGCGCATGAAAATCTTTACCAGGCCAGTTTTTTGAGATCGTAAGCGAGAGTCAAAATTGCTTGATGTTCATGAATAAACAGATTATATAAGAACAGGCCACAATGTTCCACGGGCATCATGTTGGAGTATGCACTAGACTGAGCGACCACCTTGCATGCGCTACCGGCTGAGTGTATGCTGACGATTCATCACGAGCGAGCAAGATAGTTTTAGGTAGTGAATTATTCCAAAGTTAATTTATGGAAATCTATAAGTTGACGCTTCGCAAAAGATTGCACTGTCCTGTTCATGCTCGCGTTATACAAGCACAAGCTGTTCGTTGATGTACCCTCCCCCCGAGATACCTGGGAACATATCTATCGTCTATCTAATGTTGAGTGAAGTGTATGATGCCTCATCAAAGAAACGCAAATTAAACCCGCAATAGCCAGCACAAACATGGTAAGCCAAACGCCTCTAAATGCTTCCATGAACGAATCAATCACCCCGTTGTACCAGCCATCGGGCAGATGCCTTAGTTGGTCCAGATCGTCTCTGATACGACGAATTTCATCAGCGGCGTCGGGTTGATCACCAAAACGGTCCCAAAGACGGTTCTTGAGGATGTTTTGATAGACAGCGGAACCAATGGTGATCCCAACGGTGCCACCAAGACTTCTGGCCAAGTCTATTGAACTTATTAGCAACGGGTAACTCGACGAAGCACTTGGCGCGAAACCTACAAGTCGCAGAAGTAACAACAGCTTGTTGCGAGTGGTCCACAGCCGCAATACAAGCGAGCAAGGTCGTTGTGAGCATAGCACCATAGCCGCCTCCAACGAGGAAGAAGGCAGAGCTGCTAAGCCAGACAGACGCATCGCGGCCCATAAGCGTCAGCAGCACGATACCGGTACTTACCAAGGCCATGCTGGCGATACCGAGCGTGACGAACCGCCCCGTGCGCTTCATAATATAGCCGGATAGAACCGATGAGATCGACACACCAATAGGTGAGGGCAAAATTCTTAAACCAGCATCCGTGGCTGATTCCCCCAACACCTGCAAGTACATTGGCAGATAGAAGATGAGAGTAAGGACCACCATTGTGCCAAGCAGGTTGGTAAAGCATGCTGCCAACACGGTCCGAGTCATCAGCAGCCTAACAGGAATGATGGGCTGGCGGGCACGACTCTCCCACCACAAGAAAGCAATAAATGCCACCATGGACAATGGAATGGTTGTCAACGGCAGCGGGTGCGTCCAGGGGACCTGGTTCCCTCCCGAGTTCAACCCCAGAAGCAGCAGGATAAGAAACGATGAAGTCAAGAAGACGCCGAGAAAGTCGATTCGCGCCAAGTACGACTTGTCAGATTGCTTGGGCGGCACGGTGACCAAGAAGTGGACGGCCACGGCGGACAATAATACCGGCGGGACTTGGATCAGGAACGCAAGTCGCCATCCAAGCTTGGTGTGATCATTGATCAAGCCGCCGAAAACACCGCCCAGCATGGCGCCCGAGCCATAGCAAATGTTACCAATGCCCTGGACAACGCCTCTTTTGCGCAGCGGGATCAGGTCGGACCCTAGAAAGGTGGAAATGCTCATGAGGCCGCCGCCGCCGATGCCAGCAACGACACGACCCAGTATCATGGCCTTTTCGTCCCGAGCCAGCCCGCAGATCAAGTTTCCCAGTGCAAAGAAGACGTTGCTGAAGACGAGACCTGGGCCACGGCCGAAAATATCCGTCAGCCGGCCGGATATGGGCTGGCAAGCAGCGTTGGAGATGAGATACGCCGTCGCAAGCCATGACATGAGGCTCAGCGACCTGAACTCACTGGCAATGGGCGCAGACAAGGTGGCAATAATGGTAGAGTCGATGGCACCAAGAAACACGCCGACCCAAGTGGTGCCCATGATGAGCGCCAGCCTACCAAATGACTCCTCCTTCGCCAGGACGGTCTGCTCCTCCTCTTGATTGCCAGGGACGCCAGAATCATTTTGATAGGGGACCTCGGTGATGGGCGCATCAGCACGGTCATTCTCGTCGTCATTCGGCTTGAGCAACGGCGTGCGCTCGGTGCTGCCAGCATGAGCGGCCTCTTCGTCCGGACGGCTTGAACCGCCGCCGCGGGTCCCAGCCATGATTGCTATCGCTTACTGCGTCAAACGGCAGATCAGCGCACAGCCGACGAGCTACGATGACTTGGGGATGGAATGGAGGATGAGAGACAGGAGGGATGTCTGCAGTTTTGCGGATTATATCGCAGCTCCCCTACAAACTACAGTGGGTCGTAGGTAATTCCGTGTAGAGTCGATATGACACAATTTTGAACCAATGCTCTAGTTATCTAGGGACCGAAACTAAGGGCTTTCGGCCAATTAACTTCTTGTAGGTGCGGCCACTGGCGGGACCAGACGGGTTAGTTCCGGCCAACTCCAATCAGATCAATTGATGCTTGCCGACGCCTGAAGACGCACATTTTACTTGGGCCATTATCTCTTATTTTTCTTACGTGGCAAAGAGACCAGCACATTCTATTCGGGTGTTGAGGGGCGACGTGACTCTGGTCGCATCGAGTTGACATGTGGGGACGGGGCAGACCATTGCCTGGACGTTCAAGAGCCAAAAGACAGCTCTGGTAGATGTGGTTAAGAAATGTTTTTACTCTACTTTTCCTAGCCAACTGGTCCGACGACTGCCTGGCCTGACGGCATTGGCATGAGGAAAAGGTGGCACACTCTTTTTATCCCCCGTGTTTATTTTTTATCTTTTACGCCATTATTCGAATCCCGCGAGTCTAGCAAATAATCTTGTTGATTTTTTTTTTTTGCTGCCACCCACTCGGTAAACGTCATGATTTACCAATGTGATTTGTCACTACAGAGAGTGTTCGAGTACATCATTCCTCGTCTTCACATGTAGAGGCAAGCCCATTTCCGGAGGGACTATGAGCGCAGTCCGCTGGCTTCATACCTTGTGGGGTTGATGCAAGCTATCATTGATACCTTTCGATGGCGAGTCGCTGGTTCCATGTTGTCTTCTAAGCTGCTATATTAAAAACATTGAACAGATCCCAGCACCACGGAACCCATCCTGGACAGAATTTGAGCCCTGACGTACCTTTCCAATGTCAGCAACTGTAGCATGAGAAGAGCCAAAAATCTTGGAGCACCAGCCGCTGCCCAACTACCAGACAGGGACGTTGGATGACAATGTTACTCTCTTGCTCTGTTCTTGCTTACCTACCTAGGTACTTAGGTAGGCATGTTTCACTCTCGTCTGCGTTATAAGCAAGACATTTACCTCGCTGCCGTTCCCTCGGGTACCCTGTGCCTACCAGCCCGTGCAACATTGTTGTTGTTGTTCTATCCCAGTTGCTCTATCTCAATGGTCAATACCATGTCCAACCCCATGACGGCTTCACGTGTTGATTGTGTTTCTTGCTGGTCCAAGTAACTTCAATGTAGCAATCACTGATTTGTCAAAATTCCCTGACATCAATACGGCGAAGTTTGATATTCGCGGACTTGTCTGTCATTTTTTACCCCCAGTATCCAGAAAGCACATTATTTAAAGCCGGAATTTAGAGAGTGAATGTCTGAGCTTGATGTAGACATGTAGGGGGAGGAACCGACAGTAACAAAAAGAGTCTTTCATTGGTCAATATCCAATAATTATCTCTCTTTCTTGCACAGTGTTCTCTTCAGACCGTTCTGGGCCGCAAGTCTCTCTCTTCGAGTATGACCGCCGTGACAATGGCCCCTGGGCTGACATTCCCCATTGGTTTCAATTTTGTCAATGGACCATTTCTGCTGGTGAATAGGATCGATCATTCAATGAGTTCAAAAGCTGTCAAATGAACAAAACACGCCGGTCTATGAATTGCATCCGACAAGTTTTGCCACTCATAGTTGCTTTGCCGGTCAGGCTGCGAATAGACGCTGGATGCAAATCGTCAAGTACTCCCTGGCACGGCAACAGATTTGCGCCACAGCGCCAAACACCCATCATCTTCTTCCTCATCGTCACCGGCTGGAATGGCCGTCATCAAATAATGCCAGGAAATACCAGTGGAACTGGGCTCCAGATGTCCGTTACCCCTGAGGCGCAAGCGCCAAGACTGCAGGGATCCATTGAAGGCCAGCTTACTAGCCAACATTGAACGTTAGAGGCGCAGGGACCACCCAGGTCCTGCCCTCGGGATCCCTCCGGATTGACATAGCCTTGCATGTCTGTCACTCCAGTTTCTTGTTTCGCATTTTCCCCTCGTGCGCGTGCCTTCTCTTTTGCATCCCACGGCATACGCTACCTTGGTCACTTGCAGGCATATACCGCGACGGTCATTCCTTTGCATAAATTATTTCGTACATACATTCATTGATTGTCTTTCGTTTCCATACAGAACCCCTATCAAGCCCAGCTATCTTCCCGCCCGAGCATCGCACGACGACCATATCGTTCAGCCAACCCCCAAAATTCCTTCCAAAGACAATCCAAGCTCGAGCCTTTCTTTTTTACCCCCCTGGAAAAGCATACATGACGACTTCTTAAAACCATCCGCCGTCGACGCTGTCGATCCGCATTCGCATTCCCTAGTTGGCTCGGCCAACGCCGGCTTTTTCCCACTCACCGACTCACCCCGATCAAAACACCGCCAGCATGAGATTCTCTCCATCGCTAGCGAATATCATGGCGGCCATGGTGGCTCTCCCATCACTGGCCGCGGGCGAAAAGATGCTCGTATCAAATTCACTCAACACCTGCCAAACCAACTCCAAGTTCGAGGCCAGCCTTTTCAACGTCGTATACACACCGTCCAACAACTCTGCAACTATCGACGTAGTCGCCACGTCCTCCGTACAGGGAAAAGTCTCATTCCACGTGGTCGTTCTAGTCTATGGTCTCAAAATCGTCGAAACCGACTTCAATCCATGCGGGAAGAAGGGATTGGAGGGTATCTGCCCCATGGTGGCTGGCAAGACCAAGTTTACCTGGACCATTCCTGTTCCTGCTGAAAGCACCAAGGACGTCCCCAGCATTGCCTTTGGCATCCCCGACTTGGACGCTATGGTGCGCGTAAAGATGAATCTGATTGACACCAAGGATCAAATCGCCTGTGTCGAGGCTAGGATTTCCAACGGGAAAACCGTCGACCTCAAGGGCGTCAAGTGGGCGACGGCCATCATCGCCGGCTTGGCCCTCTTGTCGTCTGCAGCAGTGAGCGGACTGGGCCATCTAAATACTGCTGCTCATGTTGCTGCTAATTCGCTCTCCTTGTTTGGGTACTTCCAGGCTCAGGCCATTGTTGGACTGACTGGCCTCCGCCTCCCCCCGATTGTGCAAGCCTGGACCCAAAACTTTCAGTGGTCCATGGGAATCATCCACCTTAACTGGATGCAGAAGATATTTACTTGGTACCAACGTGCCACCGGTGGGACGCCGTCAAGCCTGTTTTCTACTCTAAAGACCATCTCCGTTCAGGTTGAGAAACGTGGTCTCGACGTAGCCGAAGCCGCCGAGTCACTCGCTAAACGTGGTCTCTCCATGCTTCCCGAAAGTGTGTCCAGTACAGCGGCGCTCATCTTGAAGCGTGCAGGAAACATCACCAATGATTCAGGATCCTACCTGGTCTTTGGCATCCAACGTGTGGCATTCCGAGCCAAAATTGAGTCGACTAACCTCTTCCTCACGGGTCTAGTCTGGTTCTCCTTGTTCGTCATCGTCACCGCCATCGGTGTTGTCGCATTCAAGGGAATTCTCGAATTATGTGCATCAAAGGGCCTCGTATCAAAGGACAAGTTTCTGGAATTTCGAAACGGCTGGCGTATTATTCTCAAGGGCATCATGTTCCGCCTGTGCCTTATTAGCTTTCCGCAGATTGCCATTCTTTGCCTATGGGAACTGACACAAATCGATTCGCCAGCATTGGCAATCTTGGCCGTGGTATTCTTCGCCGCTGTTTCCATCATTCTCGGTTGGGGTTCTAGTAAGGTCATCCGAATTGCGCGTCGATCAATTGCCATGCATAGAAACCCGGCCTATATCCTCTTCTCCGATCCGCAAGCCTTGAACAAGTGGGGATTTCTGTATATCCAATTCCGTGCGTCGGCCTATTACTTTGTTGTGCCGGTCCTCGGTTACATCTTAATCAAGGCCATGTTTGTCGCCTTTGCGCAAAAGGCTGGCCTTGCACAAGCAATCGGCTTTCTCATCCTTGAATTAGCTGCTCTTATTGCATGTTCTGTCCTGCGTCCCTGGATGGACAAGTCGACTAATTCATTTAATATCGGCATTTATGCGGTGAATTTTGTAAATGCAATTTGCTTGCTGGTCTTCTCCGACGTTTTCGGTGCACCGGGTATTGTTATTGGCGCTGTGGGCGTTGTATTTTTCGTTCTTAATGCTGCATTTTCGTTGATTCTGCTACTCATGGTCATTATTTCCACAAGTTTTACCTTCTTCCGGAAAAATCCAGACGCGCGCTATCAGTACATGGCTGATGATCGTGCTTCGTTTATGCGATCACAGACTCATCTGACAACCACCACCGAGTTGGACGCCTTGGCTGCCACGGCCCGTGGTGACAAAGGAGGATACAAGTCGCAGCTGGACTTGGAAGATGACGGGCATCTCCATCCGATGCATGGCGGCAACCGATCTGCTAGCCCGTCTTCACCGGTAAACCCGTCTATGCCGCTGTTCCCGTCTAGCAGGGAGCAGAGTCCATTCCGAACCCCCTCTCCTACTCCCAGCGTGGGATCGTATGGAGGCGCACCGCCGTCTTACCGGCAGGTGAACAATTCAAGGTGAGTTTCCACCGGACCTGGTTGAAACTATACCCGCTAACGCCAGAATCAGTCCATGGAAACGTGGGGCAGGATATGAGTAATATTAAAGTCTATCAAGCATTCTTTGGCAGTGGAGGTGCGAGATGGCAAAGCATATGTATAGTAAAGGGTTAACATGCACAAATGGGCTTCGTTGAGGTTAACATGATGAGAATTGAGATCATAATGCCTACTTCAAATGACGATGCCTTGGCATTTTCTAAACAACAGCAATGAGTATACCATCATACCATCAAACACCATGACCTCGCTCTCCCAAAACTCTAGCTGCAAAGTTTGGTTGTCAACCGCCTCAGCAGGTAGACAAGACTTGACAATGCCAGCAAACACGTCTCCGGCCGCTGATTTAAGCATAGATATGCCTTTGTGGGATAGGAGTTGTGTTTGAACACCTTGCACCGCCGCAGGCTTGGGCCGTTGCTTCCGGTCCAACCCCAATACGATGTTAATCGGCTTCAACACTGCAAGCTCGTACAGCACAGCTCCCAAACTGCAGACACTGTACAATTTTCGGAACCCATTTCGCCCTTCTCGCGGCACATTAAACTGCGTCTTGGCATGGCGGTACAGGTCGAACCACGGATTCTCCGACGGTCTCTCGCTTGTCTCGTCCAGGTCAGCTGGCCGGGAGTATTCGAAGCCGCACAATGCTGGTGAGATAAGTCCATCCTCACTATCACTAAACACGATATTCTCACTTCGAAGTCCCTTGTGAAGCCACTGAGTTGAATGGAGATGTCATATGGAATCTGCAAGGTGGCGCGCCATCTGGACCCTGGTGGTCAAAGACGGTTTCATCATTGTACCAGAGCATCGGAAGGGCACATTGGCAATTCAAGGGTTTCCCGGCCTCGATTGAAAGGTTTACAGCCTTGAATACTGTCATGAGCATTGCTCGTTGGTCATATGTTGCTTGAGTGGTCTGACAGACCACTGCGATTGACGGCTTTGAAGCCGCAGATTCTTGAAGTGACTGGAAGAGATGAAACAAATCATCTATTCGATTATTTACTTGAAGAACTTGCATGAAAGCTGCTTCCTGCATTCTGCAATGCTTTTCCAACTGGTATGAGCTCAAGAACTGCGCATACCCTCATTGAAAGTCGACACAGTCTTTCGGCAACTCTTCAAACTTGGTCTTGTCGAATGCCGCCCAACGCAATCGTTTTGGGGCATTTTCTGGTCTTGTCGAATAGCTTCAATGCCTCTTTTTCGAGGCCACATAAGCTCGCGGAAGCTTCGGTGACGAACTAGCTGATCTGTCGTCTGCTCCGTCCTCGTCGCCAGACTGGTCAGCGGACTCGAGCTGCAGGTTGTACTTGTGCTTCAACTTGGATGTATCCAACAGCCGTATCCGCATTTCGCGAAGTGCATCCTGTATAGTATGTCTTCTTAATCGAAGAGTGTGATGAAGCGATTCCTCGCTCTCTGATACCTTGACGAACAGCCCAACCAAGAAGCTTGTCCTTTTCCATCTGCAGTAAGCGAAGAGCATCGTGAACAGTGAAGTGAACAGAACAGCAAAGCCCAGGGCTTCACTAACATATAAACCACGCTCATTACCTGAGATAGAACCACCTCTAGACAGTTATTAAGACCATTGCTACCAGTTTCATTGGAACCCTAGCTCTTTAGTGCTCGAGCATTAGCGTGACTCGCCCAGAAACCAAGAACATCCCGATCAGCTTACCCTGTACCTCGGCGTGAGCAGATGTCACACTTGGGCGGCCGATGTCTACGTCACGTATTTTTTTAAACATCGCGTGGCGCTGTAATTAACTGGTTCTTTGGTATCGGATCTATTAGTCCAGGCACTGGCACGAATCGCTTTGGAAATAGCGGTGGAGGATGGCGTGATCCAGTAGCAGATACTGAGTCAATACCACTTGTCTAAATGTGTTATCAACTCTCCATAGGACCAGCCCCCAAACTTTAGGTTGTTGACTTTCTGGTTCGTCTCTTCATTTTGGCTGGCGATTTCTCCTGGTCTGCCGCTTCTTGCTCCAAGTCATTGGGATGGGACTGGGAACCAAGTTCCTCCATAACTACTGCTCCATGTGCTAAGGCTTGTAGTGCTAAGGAAATTAAGAACTTAAAATAAATTGTTAAATATAATTTATATCTGATCGCGCTCGCTCGCTCCCTACTTGCTACCGCTCGACCTAGACCTCACTCCACTCCACTCATTGTTCTATCCCCCTTCCCGGCCACTTCTTTAGATGAGAGCGTTTTGATCATTGCTTGTTCCTGATTGCGGGTAGCCCCTGAAGTACCTACAAGCACACACACACACACACATATATATATATACATATATTCAGTAGCATAGGCAGAAATAATGCTCCTCCTCTTCATAGATACATGCAGTCACTTTGGCGCGTTTGCCATCACTAGCCCATGAGGTCGTCGAGACATCGCGGAGCCCTCTCTAAACTAGGAAGGGTGAGTATAGAAACGAACTGGGCAGAGTATGGGCCCCACTAGGTCAGCCAGATCATCCCGATCGTCGAGCTCGAGCGCTGCGGTGCTCAGGCCGTTCCAGTGGTGCTTGCCGATGCCTGATGGCCGAACAAGGCTCTACCTCCCACGATCTATGGGCTCACTTGCGACATTGTAAAGGCTGTCAAACATTAGTCACGGCTCTGGTAGCTTCGGCTTTCACAAACCACATGCTTGATATCCTCGCGGTGGTCGGGGGTAGCAGCGTCGCCCGAGCATGGCAGGCCTGCAGGTGCTGGCCTCGCAGCCACCCTTCCCTCCTCGTCCTCACCAGCCTTTTGGCTTTCAAAGCCAACCTTCTGCTGCCGGCGGCCACTTCGAAGGTCGCTCAGGTTTTCGAGATATCCATCTGGCAGCCCAGTCACGTATCCGCCCGTAAATACGCCTATTTCCATATCTTTGATTGGAGTCTCACCCTGAGCGGCTTCAATGCACGCCGCCTTCAATCCGTTCTCGCCGTCGACGTCTAGGAAGACGACTTCGTCAGCGCCTAGGTAATCGGCGATTTCTCGCTGCGTCCTGTTGTAGGCAATTAGAGCTTCGAACGTCAGCGTCACAACCTTGACTCCAGTCTGCGGGCTTGTACAGTGAACGGAAATACCTACCAGAACGGTCCGCGAGGTCTATACCATACTGCACATACACTCAGTACTCTCAACGACGTATGCCAAAAAGCGATGGATGACTCACGATGTGCGGATGTGTGCAGGGTGGGGAGCATGAGACAAAGACGACGCGAAGCGCGCCCGCTTCCCTGGCCAATTGGACCTGAATTATTAGCGGGAAAGCTTGGAAACTAAAAGCAAAGCTGCCAATGCAGACTTACAATCTGTCGCGACGTTGCTAACACGGTCATTAGCCCAGACTCCGAAGAGAGCTTTGAAGATTACTCACTGCCTCGGACGATGCTGTCGTCGACGATGACCAGGTTCTTGCCTTGGAATTCTGACTCGACGAAAGAGAATTTACGGCGGACACTCTTTAGGCGTGAAGCCTGATCAGGCAGGATAAAGGTGCGATGGACGTAGCGGTTCTTGACGAGGGCCGTCACGTACGGCTTCCCTAATTTCTGAGCTAAAGCAGCTGCCGCGACGTTGCTCGTCTATTGGCACAAGGTCAGCATCGTCAAACCTGGAGTCTACCCTAGAAACGTTATAATTCACCTCTGGAACTGGAATAACTGCGAATAGTCAGTGGTTAGAAAGATGAATTATGTTATCGATGTTTGACTTACTCGCGTCAATCTCCTCGACACCCTTTTCTCCAAGGACGCCTTTGATCTTCTCGGCCAACTTCTCTCCCATCTTTTGCCGACTGCGGTATACGGATATACCATCAATCCAACTCTCTAGTCGGGCAACGTATATGTATTCAAACGTGTCAGGAGTATAACCTCTCTGCGTAGCAACCTGGCGAAAGATAGGAGTGCCGCCTTTTGGACAGAAGACGGCCTGGCCTGGCAATATATCCACAATATCACGAAAGCCAAGTTGCTGTAGTACAACTGACTCTGACGCCATGAAGTAATCATATACGCCTGCTATGGTAGCTGAGGGTCGTGACCCAATGCAAAGGGGGCGGATGCCATCAGCGTCCCTATATTTTGATCTTCATCAGATATTGGCACTACAGTAGGAGATCCGCATGTGACTTGCCTGAAGGCCAGAATCCCGAAGCCCGCGATCATCCCCGTGCATGCAAAAGCCCCGTGACATCTGGAATACACATCGCCCAATGCGTTAAAGATATCGTCGACTTTGGCGCGAGTCCTTCCGAGCTTGTGAAGGCCGTGTGCGAAAACATTAAGCCTTTGACAGATGAGATACTGCGCGATGATGCCGAATGAGCCGGAAGCGAGATGCAATCACTTACAGAAGCTCCGAGTCGGAATCGGAGTTGATATGCCGGTGAGCTTCCTCATCGAGGTATCTGCGGAGCTCCTCGGTATTAATGACGTTCCCATTCACGGTCAGTGAGATTCCGAATGGGGCATTAACGTATAATGGCTGGGCTTCCGACCTAGAGTCAAGGATCAGATAATCAGAGATAAGAAACATTTTCCATCACCATTCCGTATACGTACGCAGACGCGGTACCCATGGTCGGATAGCGGACATGACCAATCCCTAGAGAACGGTTATCTTCCGTACAGACGTTGAGATCGCTGTCACGCACCCATATAGCCCGGAAGCTGTTGCAGCCGCCTGCCGTCTGAAAAGACTTCGCTGGCCAACCCCAGTCCCTTGCACTGGAAGACTCTGCTGCCCTGGCAAACTGCAATTCCCGCAGCATCTTGTCCTCGCTGATGACACCATCAGCATTTTCCCACAGTGACAGTTGTCGCTCGATCATTTCTTGACGGCTTATGGACTTACATGCTGGAGAGAATAAAGAGACTCATGCAGATCAACCGCGGCGCTGGTAGCGTCGGGGTCGCCAAGCTGTTAAAGCAGTCAGCGTGTCTCTTGCTGCCCCTCAGTAGGACAGTTTCTAGGAGCGAGGAAGAAGGCGTACCAATATGGCTGAGACACCGCACATTGCGTCGCTTGATGACTTTGTCTATCCTTTCTCACACTTAGATGTTCGGTATCTATCATACAAATAATGCTTTGGATGCTGAAGAATTGACACAATCGTCGAATCAGGGAATTTTTTTTCTGTGGTACAATAGACCCACTACTTACATAAAATGACCATATCAGCAGTCGCGATTCGCTCCGCTTTTAGTCACGTGCCCCTATGCACTGATTTCTGTTTCATCACCCTCTCTATCTTTCTTCCCTCTTTTCACTGGCATCATGGCCGGGCCCCTAGACTCGAACCCTCGACGAAGTGTCACTACTGTTCAAGAGCAGCGCTGGCCTCACGCTTACGCTGATCAATCTCAAAATTGACTGCGAGACGACCCAAACACCGCCGTGAACTGACGATGATCAACACGAGGGTGTCGAAACGAGTGCGCCGCACGCTTCCTGGAACGGGCTCGATTTAGAAAGTCGAGCCCGATGGCGAGGCGCGCAGGAAGACAGACCAGCAAAATGGAAACAATTCCCTTGATGCAGTCCTCGACAGTGCTGGTCAGTTTACGATGATATCGCCCTTATGATGCCGACCTGGCTGACCATCCTTAGATGGGTTGTCGAAATGTACCGCTTGGCGTACTATCCATGCGAAGTATGCTGCAATACGCGAAGCATTCCCAAACGTCGACGAGCCGCCATCCGACAACTCAATTTTACCATTTTTGAATATGAAGATTCGATGCGATAATCCGCTGGAAGAGAATAAACGGGTGCCTCCGCTTCGCCTTTACCTCTCCCATGGCTCCATTGCCAACCTCGAACGAGTAAATGGCGGTGTTCTTTAGGCATATTTTTGGCTTCCAACAGGAGCCTGTACGCTACCTGCTGTCAGAACCGGCTCTCGACTCTCTTCTCATTTTGGCCCCATGCTGACCTTTAACACAATCTGAGAACAGCTCGAATGTAAGTGAGGCAACAGTCAGCGCCAGACCGGCGACACTTGGGAAGTCTGCCATTTTGGACAGATTTGAGATTTTAATGTCACTTATTTTCGAATCACGGACGGTCAGAACAAGGAATAGGTGTGTGGAATAGTCTATGCCTCCTGTGGTTGGGAACATCAGCCTGCATGAGGGTGGGTTTTGCGGCTGACCATGGACGATGTGCTTGTTTCTGCGCACAAGCTATCTTCGCCAGCCTTATTCCCGCCCTCATTTCACACTCTCCTACATTTCTTGAGACCCAGTACATAAGGCACCATGCCTCTTGATTATTTGAGAAGTTGCTGGCTGACGGTACTTACACCTTAGTCCAACACGGGTTGCTCCGGCTTGGCCTTTGGTGTTTGGTTTGTCTAGTGAAACAAAAATCCGCCATCCAATTTTAAACGCCGTTCTGAGCATGGAAAATGAAGAGGACAAGAAATGGGTCATCGGCATCGACTTGGGCACTGCCAATATAAGTGTGGCAGTCTACCGCGAAGCCACAAGGCAAATCGAAACGATTCTCTTGGACGATGGGTACTGTCTTCCCGCGTATATTGGCTTCAATGAATCTGAACCCTTCATCGGCAGCGAAGCGCTTTGAAGAGTGTCTGCTCATTTGGAAAGCATGACATGCAATATGAAATCATTTTTGGGGGTCGCGATATGTCCGTTATCCGATTCATCGGACTCACGCCGAGAACCTATTCTTTCGGCACCAGTGGACGGACCAACCTCAAAATCTCATTGCTAGGGTCGAGCACAAAGGAGAAATGGCGGATTTAAAAACTGTATCTCTATTTGCTATGCTTCTTTCTCGGCTGAAGACGAAGGCGAGGGCTCACTTAAACGGCACGCTTGGGAGGCACCGTTAGTGCCGTAACCAGTATACCCGCCTGCTTCAATACGGAACAGCGAAATGAGGCAATAGACGCCGTCAAGATTACGGAAATATCCGTTCTTGAACTTTTAGCAGATCCTTACGGGCTTCTGATTGCAGCCAACATGGAAATACAAGCTCGCCTTAACACGGAGTACACCCCAATACTCGGATCAGCTATCACAATTACGACAATGCCGCAGTTCGAGGCTTGGCCGTCCAGGCCGCCATGCTGACCGGGATAACAGACGCCCATGTTACGCTACACAATTACCTTTTGCTGACGGTGTACCCCGTTTCTATTATCGTAGAAACATTAGGGGGGATGGTGTCCTTCCTGATATCCAAAAATACTGTCCCGACAATAAAAAAGAACAGCTACCTCTGGAACGTACCAAGGTGAAGATCCGCGGCCTAAATAGAGTAGACTTCTGGGGACCATCGAAATTAGTGCCCTACTGCCGAAAAACATGGATCTGGACTTCGCACTAGAGGTCATTCTCGACGTTGACGCGAGGCACAAATCGGAAGTGCCCGTGCAAGTAAAAAACACAGACAAGACGATCCGCCAGAGTCTACGAGACGCGGGTGGTCTGTCGCAAGAGTGAAAAGGACTAGTTATTAATCATGCAGCCGGACGGAGATTACAACTTGTCACAGTACTACGACCAATGTTACAATGCGACAGACAAGTTGTCCCTACTCAGAGGCTTCTTTGGCCGTCTTGTGAGCGCAGTTCAGTACTTGCATGATTTCAAAAAGCGGCACCGCGACATCAAGCCGCAGTATATCAGTGTCAAGAACGATCAGGGTCTTCGTGGCTTTCGGAATCGCCCATAGCTGGGAAAATCTGGCTAGAGCGACCACTACGGCTGACTCGGGCAGGACGATGATCCATGCCGCCCCCGAGGTGGTCTGCTTGGAAAGGAGAAACACGGCCGCGGACATATGGTCGTTCGGGGGCGTATTTCGGGAAATGGCCACGGCTCTAAAAGGCAAGACTGTTCAGGATAGGCGAAACTACTTTCGCGAACAAAGCGACAGCTCATCAGTTCATGAGAATGCCGAAAGCATCGGCGTCTGGGCGGACAGCTTGAGAGGAAGGTATTGGCCAAGCGACCACATTGCGCCGAGCTGGGCACTGTCTTTGCTACAGCAAGACTAGCATAAGCGGCCCATAGCTGCAAAATCGTATGAAGGTGTGACTAATCTGCCAAAAGTGGAGGACCTCCTACAGATGGAGATCGTATTGCGGCATATATGTCGGTGTTCTATTACAGAAGGCATTCTCAAGGAGTCTCAGGAGCACGGCATACCATCTTGCGGACCCTGCTGCGATGGCATCGAGTCAACTGAAGGGGAGAATGATGGCAACTTGTGGGAGGATTAAACGAATACAGCAGGTTGGTTCACATTCACTTCTCGGGAAGCTCAGCAGGCACAGCGCAGTAAATGGTGACGGCTGACAAGCCCATCTTGGTTTGCTATTGCAAAGGTTTACAACGACTTTTCAATCTCCATCACCTCCCGAATACCCTCCTCGATGGCCTTTAGTCTGGCCTCATTCAATCGCTTCAGCGGCCGCCGGGGGTACCCTCCATAGCCGAAATGCATCTGAATAGCCTGCTTCGTTCCGGCAATAGCAGCCTTGGTCAGAGGCCAATCACCGCGGCTCAGAATCCTTTGCAGTGCCTGGGCTTCGTCCTTCTTTCCCTCTGCATACAAGTTCCACACACGGGCGCAGACCTTGGGCATGACATTGGCGCCCCCGGCAATGATGCCGCTGCCACCGCTGGCCAGAGTCTGAAGGGTGAAGTCGCACATGCCGCCGAACGCCATGTATCCTGAGCCCTCCTGGAAGGGGGTCTTGGCGTTGGTGCCGAGAGCCACGCGGGTCAACTTGCCAGTGTTGCCGCAAGTGAACTTTGTGCCGACAATATTGGGATGCTGTCCCAACTCTATGAGGACGTCGCTGTCCAGGTCAATTCCGGACACGGCGCCGGGGTAGTTGTAGATGATGACGGGGAGAGGACTGGCGTCGGCCACAGCAGTGAAATAGTTGACGATGGACTCCTCGTCAGTCTGGGCGCGGTAATAAGACGGGGGCAGCAGGAGCGTGTAATCGGCGCCAGCTTCCGCAGCCAGCTTGCTCAATTCGACTGTCCCTCTCACACTACCTTCGGTGGCACCCAGAATGATGGGCGTCGAGGTAAAGCCAGCCTCGTCGAGGGCCTCGCGGGTGGCCTTTGTGACGGCCAGCTTCTCTTCTCTGGTGCAGTGGACAGCTTCGCCGTTTGAGCCCATGGTGATGAGGCCAACCAGGCCGTCGCGGATAAGGCGCTGGGCGTGCTTCTTGATGGTCGGGATGTCGAGATCTTCGGTTTCAGGGTCGAAAAAGGTCATGGTCGGGGCGTATATGCCCACGGGTAAAGAGCGTCTTGCCGGCATCTCGAGTATATTCTACGTGCCTGATAAAAAGCTCAAATATTCTATAGAATACAGGACTAGGCGCCAGGTTATATTGGAAAAAAATAAAGCACAAAATCAAACAGTTGGCGGTGGGAAGGACGTAGGAGCCGCGTCGGTTTATAACTTGATCACCCGACGGAACATTGTCACAAATAGCTGTGGGGGGGCATTGAGGGGTCCATTATTCCGTGTAAGCGACCGAGTCGACCCAAGACGTACATACCCGTTGGCAACTAAGTGGGCTAGCCACTTAGTTGGCTATAAAATTCCGGGACAGCCACAAAACACCGGGATAGTCCCCACCTAGACCTTTACATGTAAATTGCTTATATAGGTATAAAAGCATGATTTTTTTTATGTTATATAGCTTTATAAAGGTAAATATATTTAATTTTAGCTATTAAAAGGCCTTTAAGTGTATATACATTTAATAAAAATATAAAAAATAACGGATTTAAGCTCTTTTAAGCTATAAAGAGATTAGTTAGATTAAGCTTAGCTATAAAAGCTACTTATAAGTGTTACGAACGTCACTACACGAGACGCGGGAAGCTGGGCCGCACTAGTAAGGGTAGGTACAGCCACTAACTAATAAGGACATTAGGTCACGTGATAGCTTATTAGATTTTATAAATAATCTAACGAGACGGGATTATTAGGATTATTAGGCGATTTAAATAATCTAGAACTATAATAAAGAGATAAACGAGTACTTAAGGAGAGAGTATTCCTATAGTTAAGTAGTTTAAATCTTTATTAATTAATCTAAGTAATAGTTTTATTATTAAGAGTTATACTCTTAATAGCCTTATTATAATATTACTTAAAAAGCTACTTTATAGCATTTAACTTAACTTACTTTCTAAGAAATAAACCTATTATACCTTAGAATTTAAGTTACTATTATATTTTAATTAATTCTATTTAATAAGTTACCTTAAAACTTTAAGTAGTAATAACTTCTAAGATATTTACTTTAAGCGGAAAGACTATTAACCCTAGAGAGATAATAAAGTACCTTTATAATAAGATTATTAAGCTTAAGAAGTAGAATTAATAGCTTTTTAACTGATAGAATAATCTCTACGAAAAACTTAAGGTATAAGAAGAGAAACTTATAATAGTTTAAAATCTTATACTTATATTCTCTATTAATAATAATAATATACTAAAATTCCTTAAGCCTAAATTATATAATAGTTATAAGGGTAATATAAGGAACTTTCTTATATAAGCTTAAGCTTACCTATAAGTTAACGAAAAAATCTATATAACACCTAAGTTATAGATTCTTTATATTAGTAACCTTTTAATTAAAAAAGTAATAGAATAGTAGGAGCTAACCCTTCGCGTATATCTTAAGTATAGCGCTAAAGCTAAAGTGGAAGTTATTTATATCTTCTTTAATTATAAAACCTTTAAAGAATAACTTCTTACTATATTTAAAAACCCTAATAAGTATAAAGAAGCTATATAATAGCTTACTTAACTTAAGTAAATTGAATTTATAGCTTACTATGCTAGAGAATTTAAACGTATTATAGTAAAACTTAACTAAAATACTAAACCTAAAATAAAAGTCTTTTATTAAGAACTTAAAGAAGAAGTAAAGAATAACATCTATTAAGAAGATTATTTTAAGTTATTTAATAACTTTATTAAAATAGTTATTAAGGTAAATAACTATTTATACGAGTAATATTACAAAAAAGGTTACAAGAAATTCGAATTATATACTAGGTTTAATAAACCTAATAGTAGCAAGCCACGCCGAATATTAACAGTATATAGGTACCACGCTAGACCCAGAGCTCTTACGAATATAGTAAATACAAGTGTATTATGTATTGTATTTTGTATTGTATTGTATTTTCGTGTATTGTATTTAAATACATTACATTACATTAGTAAAATACCTATAAATATATCTTAAGGAAAAAAGACCCTTATTTTTTTAACTTAAAATTATAAGGCTAATTATAAGGGTTATAAGGAAAAATTTTATATCATTTAAAAGAGCTAAATCAGCTCTTTAAAATGCCCCACTTTTTACTATTATAAGTTACTACATTAAGAAGTTATAAGCAATTGAAAATTCGCCCCACTTTACTTACTTTTTATTTTAAGACATAACTTTAAAGCTTAATATCTCGCTTAATATCCACATTTTAAGGTTAATTTTTAAAGATTCAAAATCACGTGATTTTTAGCTTTATTTTAATATATAATATGCTTATATAAGCATTTATTTATAATATTAAATATTTTATAGCCTTATAATACATTTATAGGTATTCTAATCTTGTAATATATTGTAATATATTACATTACAATACAATACAATACAGTATAGTAAAAAATACAAAAAATACAATACATTTAGAGGTCTAGCTAGACCTATGGAACTTAACGCCGTAAATAAGGAAAAGGGAAAGACTTATTATAATTATAGTAAGACTAAATACTTTACGAATAAATGTAGAGCCTTAAAGAAGCTATAAAAGCTAATTCCTAAAGGTAAAAAGCTCTATACTATAAACTAAAAAGACTTACTCACGCGAAATCTTAGTATAGTAAGTAATAAAGGAAACTACACGTTAATAAATAATACTAGTTTAAATAAAGATTAGGAATTTAAAACCTAATTAATACCTAATAACTTTTAGGAATACTAAACACCCTTACTAAAAAGCGAACCTTTACTAGAACTAATCTAGAAAGAAAAAAGTTATTTAATTAAGAAAAACAAACCTAAAATCGAATATAAACTCCTTAATTAAACCTTTTATTATAATAATAATTACTATACGTACCTTAATAGTAAGTAAGGTAGTAAATAGTTTCTACGAGAATAAAAGAGAAGGAGAATAACCCTTATAATATGATTAAAATTATAATAAACTAATTTAAAGATATTAAACGAAAAGTTATACTATACTAAGAATAACGCATATATTACCTTAGCTATAACCTTATAATATAAGAAGAAAGGGAACTATATAACTATAAGTAACTCGCTTAGCCTAAGTTTAATTAATATAAATAGTAAATTAAGCGATTATTAAGAAAGCTCTAATAATATATTAAAGGATAATCGCTAATAATAGCGCCTAAAATAACGCGCTAAAGAATAATATAAGAATAGAATTAATAAATTAAGAAATAATAGCTATTATTATAATTAAAACTAATTCCTTAACGGAGATCTAATAGGTCTTTATATACTATAAATATTAGTAATATAGTATACCTTATAATTAATATAATTATAATAAGACGAAAGATTTAGGTAATAATTAATAGTAGAGTATAAGAAAATTTTATCTTACTAAATCTCATTAATAAATTATAATTACCTTAAACACCTAAAGATAAGCTCTATTAACTTATAATTATAAAAGGAACTATAGTAAAGTATAACTAAGAAGTAATTAATATAAAAGTAACGTAACTTCTCGTTAATATATAAGGTATAAAACACTAGGTTACATTAAATATTATAGTAATCTTAAAATATAATATTATACTAAGAATACCCTAGTTATAAGTAAGTAATTTACAAGTTAATTAGAGAACCAGCTAACTTTAATAGAATTTACTAGAATACGATTATAAAGCTAAGAGTAGCTTATAAAGGGCACCTTATTTAAACTATAATAGGCCTTTAGGAATATATATAATTGCTAGAGAGCTAAAAGCTAAAATAATAAAGATTTTTAAGGAATACTTAAAGTATAATAAGCTGTTTAGTAAAGAGCTAAAAATAGGACTATTAGAGTATTTACGCTAGGACTATAAGATTAAACTTTAGCCTAGTATTAAATTAACGTTTAATAAAATTTATTCTTAGAACCCTAAGTAAGATAAAGCACTTAAGGAGTATTTAAAGGATATACTATAAAAGAGATATATAAGACTATTAAAGTCCCTAGTAAGATACTTAATTCTATAAGTATTAAAGAAGAACGGGAAATTATAATTATATATTAATTACTAACACTTAAATAAGATTATAATTAAGAATTAATACCTATTACTACTTATAATAGAAATTAAAGATAAAGTTAAAAAAGCTAAATAGTTTACTATACTTAACTTAAAAGAAGCCTATAACCTTATACGAATAAAAGAAAGCTATAAGTAAATAATAGTATTTTAAACTAGTAGAGAATACTATAAATATCTAGTAATACCTTTTAGGCTTACTAATATACTAGTAACCTTTTAAAGAATAATTAATATAATCTTACGAAAACAACTAGAAGTATTTATAGTTATATACCTTAATAATATTCTTATTTACTTAAATACCTTTAAGAAACACAAATAATATATATATAAGGTACTATAAACTTTATAGAATAATAAACTCTTAATTAAAGTCTTAAAATACTATTTCTACTAGAATACTATACACTTTTTAAGATATATACTTATACACGAAGAAATATAAATAAGCTTAAATAAGATTAAAACTATTAAGAAATAGCTTATATTAAAGAATCTAAAAGAAGTTAAAGAATTTATAATATTTATAAACTTTTACTATAAGTTCTTAAGCGAATATAAAGATATTTTATGATCTCTTATAAACCTAATAAAGAAAAAAGTTAGCTTTTAATAGAATAAACTAAAAGCTATAGTATTCTAAAAGATAAAAGATTTAGTTACGTTAAAACCTATATTAAAAGTATTTAATTAAAATAAACCTTATAAGCTTAAAATAAACGCCTTAAATTTTATACTAAGTAAATAGCTTAAATAATAAGATAATTAAGGAAGATTACACCTAGTTATATTCTTCTTAAAGAAACTCTACGAACCTAAACTTAATTATAGAATTTATAATAAAGAACTTATAGCTATTATTAAGTGCTTTAAAGAATAAAGATACTATCTTATAGGAGTAAAGCATTAAATTAAGGTTTATATTAACTATAAGAATCTTATATTATTCTTAACTATAAAGAATTTAAATAAATGATAGATTAAATAATATAAAACCCTTATAAATTATAACTTTAAGATTATATATTATAAAGAATTTAAAAACGAAAGAGTAAACGCGCTTAGTTAAAGAGAGAACTTAAAATCGAATAAGTAAGTGAGTAATACACTCTTACTACGTGCTACTAAGAATAAGAATCTTATATTAGGTACCCGAGAAATTAATATAATATAATAAGTTAAGCTAAATAAAATATAAATGCATTAAATCGTATTATATATTAATAATAATAGCTATTTAAATAATTAAGAAATGAAAACGCATTTATTTAAGAAAGGTAAGACCTTCTTATATAATAAATAATAGTATATTTCTAGTATACTTTAAGAATAGCTTATTAAGGAAATATATAAGTACCTATTACACGAATATTAGGGTATAGGGAAAACAATTAATAGGCTAAGAAGATTATATAACTTTTTAAAAAGCAGAAAAATAATATAAGAAGTTATTAAGAAATATAATACGTGTAATAAAGTAAAATTAACGTAACACGTACTATACGGAGAATTACAACCAGAGCATTAAAAGTAGTGTAGTTTTGTAGTTTTTAGTGAAATTTAGTGTAGTGTAGTGTAGTGTAGTTTTACTACACTACATTACATTTTAAAAATTAGTGTAATATGTAGTATTAATAAATTTATAAGCTATTATTAGCTAATATAATTAGTAAGCTAAAATAGGGCTAAATTTACTTACTAATATTAGTACTAGTAAGCAGGGATTAGCTAGCTTAGATAAGCTAAAAACAGGGATTAAAGACGTAATAAAAATATAAAAATAAGAGAAAGTATAAGAGAAATTTAAGGGATTTATATTAGGTAAGTAAGTATTATTTTATATTATAATTATAATTAAAATTTACTTAATTTAATAAAGGAAAAAAATCCTATTATTTATATATAAATATTTTATAAAAAAAGAGATTTAACTTATTACCCTATAACTTAAATATAAAAATATTAAATATAAAGCTTATAAGTAATATATTAAGGTAATAAGTAATATTCTTAATTAAATATATTAGCTTTAGCCTTATAAGTAATATAATTATTATTATAAATATAAGAGATTATATTCTTTTAGTTATATTATATATATAAATTTATATAAAATATAAATTTAAATAACTCTTTATATAATTAACTTCAAATATTACTTTTTAGACTTTTATAACGCTAAAATTTCACTCTTTTATATAAAATAAAAAATAATAATAAAAAAACCCTTTTAATATTAAATTAAGTATTAGAATTATAAATATTTTCCTTCTCTTCTTCTTCTTCCATATCCTCACTGATATCTATATAATTAGACTTAGAAATATCCTTATTTTTATTAGAATTAGTTAAAACTTTATTCTAATCTTCTTCTTCTTCCTCTTCCTCTTCCTCTTCTTTTTCTTCTGAATTTCCACTAGAATATAAAAATAAATTATAATATCTCTTATTTTCTACCCTTTTATTCTTATTTTTAACCCAGTTTTTTAATAATAAAATAATTCGAATATTTTCATGTAATAAAGTAGTTCTTCGCTTAGTAATAATATTAGTTCTCTAGTTAAAATTCCCTTTTATAGCTCCCAAAGTAGCTAGAATAGCTAAATATTTTCGAGCTATTATAGAAAGAATTGGGAAAGATTCAGTGGAATTAGCCCACCAAATAAATATATCTTGCTATTAAAAGTTAGCTTATAATTATAAATGTATAAATAATATTATAAAGATAAAAAATACCGTATCTTCTTTAAAATCAAGCTTTAAATAACTAGAAATCTCATTTTTTCTAGTTTTTTTAATAGCTTTAGTTTTTTTGCTTTAAAAATAAGTTATTAAATAAGCTAGGTTAAAGCTTAGTATTATTATAAGAAGTTAAATTAGCTGGTTATTGTAAATTAACTTTAATTCGAGTATTATTTATATTTTTAGTCGATTTTTTAGAATTAGAAGAAATTTCTTCTAATTCTATATAAGAAATTGCTTTATTTTTAGGGTCTTTTATATATTCTTAATAAGTTCTATTATATAATTAATTAATAGTTATTAAGGGATTTAAAATATATATATAATAAATTATAACTTACTCTTTATATTCGGCTTTTAAGTCTTTTAATAGTTGATTAATAGTATTAGAATTAATACTTAATTGATTTTTAATTGATTATAAATTAAGCCTAGGGTCTAATATAGCAGTAAATAAATAAGGCTTCTAAAAATTATAATTACTATTAATATTCTTAGGAAAATAGTAATTTAATTTATATAAGCCTTTTTCTAAAGCTAAAATAAAGACCTTAGCTAATAGATTATAAGTATTTAACTATAAAATAGTTAGTAATTTAAAATAAAATTATAAATATTATAAATATTATAAAACTTACATTTTTAAGCCAACTTTTTTAATCTTTTAATATATCTTAAAGTAAAGTATAAATTCTTATTAGAAAAAAACATACTAAACTTATAGTATTATAAGATTAGCTTTATAATTGTGTTGTAGGCTAATTAAAAATCTCTAAAATACTTGTTAAAGTATTTAAATCAGCCCATTCTTGCGTAGTTAAGCTAGTATCTTTAAAAGCTGCTAAATTCGTTTTTTTTTGTAATATTTTAATAGGTTCTGCTAATAAAATAGCTGTGTAAAGCATTTTATAGGTTGAATTCCATCTTATTGCGTTTGCTAATATAAGTAAAGTTAGTTATTATAACTTATTAATATTAATAATAATATTTATAAGCTTTTAAAGCTTTAAATAATATTTATAATATAGAATTAATAACTTACCTAATGGTATTTTTGTAAGATTACTATTTCTAGTAATAAATCCTTTATCTTTAGCTTCTTTTAAAGCTTTTAACTATTATAAATAAAGTTGTTGGTTATTTTTAATAAGAATAGCTATTCTTTTAACTTTTCCAATAATTCCTATTTTATAATTAGCTTAAATTATATAAAATAACTTAAAATAAGTATTATAAATTATAATAAATACCTGGAATTAAATTATTAAATTTTATTCTTTTTTCAGCAGATAAATCGTTGAATTCTTCGGTAGAATAATGTAAAAATTCGCTATTTATATAATCTTCGATATTTTCGGTATTTATTATTTCGTTAATAAATATAGATATTATATCTTTAGCCACTATATTTAAAATATAGGCTGTACAACGAATATTTAAAGGCTTTTTATGCCTTTTAGAATATAAGTTTAAAAAAGAAGATAAAAAGGTGTTATTATTAGAGCTATTATCTCTAGTAAAGCTATAATAATTAAAAAGTTAGTAAATTAATATTATTTTATATATAATTATTAATTATAAACTACTAACCTTGTAATTTTTTTAGGGTTTATATTATATTCAGTTAATAATTCATTAAAAATTAAATTAATTAAATGGCCGGTATAGCTAGTAGGTAAATATTCAAATCCTAATATATAATTAGCTTTTAAATTATAATAATAATAATAATAATAATATAAATATAAATATAAATATACTTACCAATTAAATAATATTCTAAGTCAAATTAGGGGTTTAACCAATTAGCTATAACCCTTAAATATGATTTAGAATTAATTGAAGTTTAAATATTAAGTTAAATAGATATAAAACCCATTTTATTAACTTGATTTTGAATTTTATTTATTATATTCTTTTTCATATTGGAATGTAATATTTTCATGTGAGATGTAAGGCCTCTATAATGAAAAAAGCTTATATCATGGCTAAAATAACTTAGTATTAGTATAATATATAACTTATATATAAATAATATAATAATATAATATAAACTTACTTGTAATAATAACTTAAAAGCTTTTTAAAGCTTTCACTAGTTATAGTAGCAAAAGATAGGTTATTTTAAAGCATAAATTTAAGAGCTAATATAAGAGTAGTATCCTTAGAAAATCCATTACTATTACTAGTAATAGTATTATTTCTAGGTCTTTTATTGCTTCTTAAAAAGCTAGAAAAGCTAGATTCAGTTGAAAAGTCGGATATTAAAGGTGACTCTGTAATAGCAGGTACTATTTATAAGTAAATTAGTAAATTATAAATTTATAATATTATAAATATATAAATTAATAATATAATAGGATATAAAATAATAATATAATAAGATATAAAATAATAAAAGAAGTAACTTATTAGTTATTTTATCGTTTTCTTCGGCTTTTAATACTGCAATAGTAGGATGTTTTTTCCTATAATATGCTAAACTATTAGAGAACTAAAAACGGCTAGCTAGGCAGGTAAAAGTAAAGTTACAGCTTAGTTAGCTGTAAAAAAAGGTGATTTCTCGTGGTTTTTCTAAATTAACTGCTAAAACCTCATAAGAAAAAAGGTTATGTTAAATAATATATGATTTTATGCGAAATTGATAGCTTTTATCATTCATATAGTCTTTTTTAGTTGAAGTTTGCTGAGAAAAGCTTGAATTATTCGTAATAATAAGAGGTGTAATTCCAAGAGGATTTTAATCCATTATAAAGGTAGGTTTTAAATAATAAAAAGTTTTATAAGATAGCCTAAATTTAAGGCTATCTAATAATAAAAAAAGTTTAGATAAAAGTTAAGTATTTATAGAGTTATAAGGGTAAGAAGATTAATGTAGAAAAGAAAGGTTCTAAACTTTAAAGTGGGAGAACACAGTTAATATATAGAATAAATTTATAATATAAACGGTTTTAAAAACCTTAAAATTTAGGCATTTTTTTAATGCCTAACTTACCCCTTAAACATGCATATTCGTGCGGAAAACAATAGAATAGTTTTACGAGAAAATGTAACTATAATAAAATAGTTGAAAAAGCCGGTGTGCTTATAATGCATTAAAGGCGTTATATTGTGTGATAATATGCTGTTTTATCACTTAAAACATGCATATACAGCTTACAGGAAATCTTTGTATCTTAAAACTTTAACCGAATATAACTCCTAGAATACTAGACTTATAATTATGCAACTAGTATTAAATTAAAGGGCTTTTTAAGGGCTATTAATTAGTTATAAGCTTATAAATTTTAGTTAAGTATTCGTAGAGATATTAGGAAATAGAAATTGTGGCGTTTTTTATTAAAGTAGGGTAAAACGCTATAGCGTTTTACCCTAGTTAACTTGCCCCATTAAATACCGCGGCTATTATCTTTATAATTAATAGGTGAAATTAAGTGGGGTTAATATTTTTAAATAGCTAAGATTATAAGCTTTAAAATAATACTACTCTTGTTTTTAAACTCCTTTTTTTCATAAAGTTATAATAGTTTTAATATATAGAATAAAAAAAACTTAAGAATAAAGTTTTTAATATTTATATTAATCTTTATATATATAGAATTAATTATATTAAATATATATTTAAGCTTATAAAATACTTTATAATATATAAATTAATAATATATATAATTTTACTTTAATATAAATAATATATATTAATTAAATTAAAAAACATATATAATTATATATAAAATAATTTATATAAATTTTATTAAATATATATTAGATAAAGTTATACGTTTTATATTAATAAGCTATTAGGATAACTTATATAAAATATAAAAATACTTATTACTTATTTTTATAGATTTATTTTAATTAAATAAAATATAAATAAAAACTAAAAATATTTTAAAATATTATTTACATATAATTAAGGTAAAAAAAATATATATTTTAAATTTTTATATTAATTACATATATTATATATATATAAATAACATTTAAAAAGCATTTATTTCTTATTAAATACTTAAAATAAATCAAGTTAATATCTTTATTTTTAGAATTCTTTAAACTTTAATATCTTACTTATTAATTAACTTATAAAGGATATTTTTATAGCATTATAATGAGCTAAAATTATAGTATTTTTTGGTTATTTTTATAAGCTTATAAGTCTACTTTTAAAGCCCTTATAATTACATATTACACTACAAATGTAGTTGTAGTGTAGTTAAACTACACTAAAACTACAAAAACTACACTACACTAAAAACTACACTAAAAAACTACATGTAGTGTAGTTTTTTTGTTAATGCTCTGATTACAACTAATATTACCACCTAAAAGAGTATAATAAACTATTATAATAGACTTTATCGTTAAACTATTAAAGTTAAAAGAACCTATAATAAGAGTAGCTTATAATAATATTCTAGTTATTATAAATAAACTCATAAAATACGCCTACTATATTCTATATAAGAAATTAAATAATACTAAGAACTTAGCGTATATATTCTTTAAAATAGTTATTACATAGTACCAGAGCATTAACAAAAAAACTACACTACATGTAGTTTTTTAGTGTAGTTTTTAGTGTAGTGTAGTTTTTGTAGTTTTAGTGTAGTTTAACTACACTACAACTACATTTGTAGTGTAATGTGTAATTATAGAGAGACATTTTTAATAATAAATATAACGTTAATTATAAGACTTATAAGGTTATAATTATTATACCCCAATAGAGCTAATTTAGCTCTTTATAATGCACTAATTTTTATACGTATAGCTTATAAATTAAGCGAGTTATAATAGGTTAAATCTTAGCTAAAAATTAAGATCCACTTTTTTAAAATAAGAGACTAAAAGCTCAATATCTCGCTTAATATCCATAATTTAAGGTTAATTTTTAAAGATTTAAAATCACGTGATTTTTAGCTTTATTTTCATATATAATATGCTTATATAAGCTTTTTTTTAGTAAAACTTTTTTATAATAAAATTTACAAATAAAAAAGTTAAGTAAGAAGTATAAAATCTATTATAATATAAGAAATAATATATATAAAAAGAAAGTATAAAATATTATTTTATATGAAACATTTTAAGGTATTTAAATATATTATTTATAACTTTAATATATTTCTTATAACTTTAATATTTAATATTTTATATTTAAGTTATAGGGTAATATTATAAATATTATTATTTTATAAGATATTTATATATAAATAATAGAAATTTTTAAATTTATTATATTAAATATATTTTACTTATAATAATAATATAAAATAATACTTGCTTACTTAATATAATTCCCTTATAATTCCCTTTTATTTTATTTTTATTTTATTTTTATTAGTTTTTTAATCCCTGTTTTTAGCTTATTTAAGCTAGCTAATCCCTGCTTACTAATATTAATATTCGTAAGCAAATGTAGCTCTATTTTAGCTTACTAATTATATTAGCTAATAATAGCTTATAAATTAATTAATACTACACATTACACTAATTTTTAAAATGTAATGTAGTGTAGTAAAACTACACTACACTACACTACACTAAAATTCACTAAAAACTACAAAACTATACTACTTCCAATACTCTGCATAGCACGAATTACTAATAAAGCTTATATTAAATCGCGATAAATTATTCACCTTAAACTTTTAAAAATACCTTATAAAAACTATAAAGATTAAATAAAGCTTATTAACGGCATTCCACCTATAATTAAATAGGTAAATAGAAATCTTAAACTAAATACTCAAATAATATCTGTAAAGCTATATTAACTACTAATAGAATAATTAGGTAGAATAGCTATTACTAGCATAATAGGCTTATAATAGCTCTAAGATTAATAATATAAAGATATTATTATTTAGGGTAAATTACGAATTTAACCCTATTATTAAAACATATACAATATAAAATGTAAACGCGCTAGTAGCTATAACGTATATAATAACTATAATAAAAATATAAAAACACTTATAATAGAAATAAATATTTTTATAAAACTAAATAAAATACTACGCGAATAAAAAAAGATTACTAGCGCTAATCCTAAAGAAGAGATATAAAGTATACCTTATTCGTAAAAACATTAAAACTAAGCGACCTAATAATAAACTTAATTAAAAGAAAATTAAACTATTTCTTATTAAACGAAAAATCTTAAATATTAACTATAAACTATTATTATTAAATAGAATAAGAATTTATCCTATATTTTATATATTACTATTAGAGAAAGTATTAGATAAATTTATAATCGCTATAAATATTATAATAAAAGATACTAATAAATATAAAGTTAAATAAATACTTAAAGTATAAGGGGATATAAAGAATTATTATTATCTCGTTAAATAAAAGGGATATTTAAACTTTAAAAACACCTAAAAACCAGCTAAAAATCTTATGAATTACTTAACGTTACTTAAATAGTTTTATTTCTAAGAAACGCATTCTAATTAATCTTCTAAGTATCGCCTAATAACTTAATATTAAACTTAATATTTAAGGAATAAACTAAAGTAGAATTTAGATTCTTAGAAGAAGTAAAAAGAACCCTTATAGTCTTTTAAAGCTATTTCGCTTTCTCACGTTTTACACGCTTTAACTCTTTAACGTTATTAATATTACGCGTAACTATATACATTATTTTCTTAAGTTATAATTTCTTTTATTTTTACAAGTAACACACCTTAACGCTCGCCTTTTTAAGTTCTTTCTTAGTAGCTTCTAGTTTAAACTTAGCTTTCTAGTATTAGGTATTAATATAACGTAATTATTATAGGGTAAGAGAATTTATATTATAATAAAACCTATTTAAACGAATACACTTATAATAATAGAACGAGTCTACGTTAAACGCCTTATAATTCTAGAGGCCTTAATCTTAATAAAAGGAATAAGCGAGTATATTAACTAGGTTCCTAATTATTAACTTAAGAAGAGCGTTTCACTCGTTTATTTTACGAGAAAGTTTATAGGATTAAACGGGAGGTCTTAAGATATAATTAGTTAATATAATAATATATAAGAAGAATAAAGAAGGGAAAATTACCTAAAAACCCCTAGCTAGCCTACTTTAATAGCTTTAAGGATAAGACTAATAAAGAAGAGATATTATATTACGAACGTTACTATATAAGACGCGGGAAGCTAGGCCGTATTAATAAGGGTAGGTATAGCTGCTAACTAACAAGAATATTAGGTTACGTAATAGCTTATTAGATTATATAAATAATCTAATAAGACGGGATTATTAGGATTATTAGGTAATTTAAATAATTTAAGACTATAATAAAGAGATAAACGAGTACTTAAGGAGAGGGTATTCCTATAATTAGGTAGTTTAAATCTCTATTAATTAATTTAAGTAATAATCTTACTATTAAGAGTTATACTCTTAATAGCCTTATTATAATACTACTTAAAAAGCTACTCTATAGCATTTAACCTAACTTACTTTCTAAGAAATAGACCTACTATGCCTTAGAATTTAAGCTACCGTTACAATAAGCGCTTATAATATTTAATAAGCTTTTATAAAAATAATTAAAGATTTTATTTATTTATAATTACTTTATTAGCTTAATACTCTTTAATATATTATTAAATTTAATTATAAGGCCTTATATAAGCTTCTTTAATTAATATATATTATTAAGGGTATAATAAGCCTAATAGTAATAATTATAATAGCTAATTAAGCTTAATAAGGGTATTTTTAGTATATTAAGTAGCTTCTTAAGTGATTTAAGTGTTAAATTTATTATAAATATTATTATTATTATTATTATTAAAGGCTTTAAGGTTAAATTAAATAATATTATTATTATTAAAATACTTTAAAAAGATTTAATTTATTATTAATAGAATTAAGCGATCTTATTATTATTAAGCTTTTTAAATAGCTTCTTAAACCTTAAAAAGATATTATATATTAATTATAAAGCTATTTTCCTTATAATTTAATAATTTAAAAAAGGTTTTATTTTAAGCCTTTAAAAATAGGTATTTAAGCTAATAATTAATGTATTAAAGCTATTACTTAAAGGTTAAGGTTTTCTTACGCCTATTAATAGTATGTTTTTTATTAAGCTATTATTTATTTTTAACCTTTTTTATCTCTTATCTTAATATTAATTAAGTAAGCTATAATTAACACTAGCTTTTCTTTTTTATTCTTATTATAATAGTTTTAGCTTATTATTTTTAAATATCTTTAAGGTTAACACTTATAATAAATTAACTTAAAGGTTTAACTTATGTTTTATAATAATAATAATTTATAAGGTATTTAATACGTTTATTTTTATTATAAATAAAGCTTTTTAGTTATAATTTTAATATATAAGCTTTAATTATAACTTAATTAGCTTATTAAAGCTTCTTATAGATTAAGGATAATAAAATATTAATATAATAGTTTTAAATTAATTATATAATATTAATAGCTATTTAAAATTATTATTCGTTTAATAGTAGGCTTAATAAGGTAGGATTTATTAAGTCTTAAAGTTTTTATTACTTTTAAAGGATTTTAATAATAATAAGCTTAAGGTTTAAGGGAAAAATACCGCTTTTTATAAAGCTTAATATAATATTATACTTTAAGAAGCCTTTTATAAATATCTTATTAAAAGCTATAATAAATATTTAACGAGAAAAGGCTAGATTTTCTTATAATAATAATAATTAAATTGCTTTTTAATAGGTATCTTTTATAGGCTAAAAAACACTTACATTTAATAGTTAAATAATATATATTAAATATAGCGGGAATATAATAAGAATAATATTAAATAAGATATAATATTTAATAAAATTAAGCTAAGTATACCTTATAAAGCTATTAATAATTAATAGTTAATATATTCTTTATTTACGAGCTTAAAAAGGCTTTTTATAATAAATTTAAGGCCTTATAAGGTTATAAAGCTACTTATTATAATTAAACTATTATAATAGAGTTATTTTACTTTATTAGACCTTTATTAAATACTTTTATAAGCTTCTATTAAATTCATGTATTTAATCGTATATAATATTACTATTATTAAAGCTTAATTTAAATTTCGTAAAGCGAATATTATTATTCCCTTTAATTTTAGCTTAAGACTTAATTAAAAAGGTCTTAAATACTAGCTAAGAAGAAATTTAATTACTAATAGTATTAATAAAGCTTATAAGAGTAATTAACTCTTTATTTACTAGATTTAAAACTTTCTTATAATATCTTTTAATTATAGTAATTATAATAATATAAATCTACTTATAAAGGTAGTTAATTTAAAGGCTACTTTTATTCTTATTTTAAATCTTTAATAAACTAATATTATATTTATTTATTATATTATAAAGGTAATAAAAGAAGCTATTAATAATTTTAATATTAGTTATTTTAAATAACCTTTTAGCCTTATTAATAGCTTTAATTAAGGTCTTTAAGAGCTTTAAATAAGTTATAATTTATTTAAAATATTATATCTTAAATAATAAAAGGCTTAAAGGGTCTTATTATCTTTATAAAGCATTTATAATATCTTTAATTTATTATTTTATAATTAAAAAACCACCTCTTTACATTTAAATAACGTATATAATAAGAGCTTTATTTTTATTATTATTAATAGCTTATAAATAATTAAAAACCGCTTAAAAAGATATAAAAAGGGTATTAATAGCTTATTAAATAAATAATTTATTAACTTTAAAGCGTTTAATAACTTCTTATATAAATATTTAAGGTTATTATTATAGTATTATTATTATATAATAAAGCTACTTAAGCGCTTTTAATTATATTATTAAATTAATAGCCTTTATTATTAAAGGTAAAAAGCTACTCTTAAATAGGTTAAGTATAATAAAAAAGAGTAATTTTAAACGGTTATATATTAATTAATAATCGTATTTAATAGGTAAATTAATAGTGAAAAGAATAAAAGTAGGTAATAGTTATCCTAGTATTTTATAGCTGTCCCATATTTTTGTGGCTGACTAAGTGGATCGTCCACTTAGTCGCTGACGGGTAGTATTCATCTGAACGGCATCTCGGACGAGCGCGGGGCGGGGCCGAAGCACCAAGCTACTACTCCATGTCGACTCGGGATCAGCTGCAGGAGTGCGGGTAAATGCATTCAATATCGGGCGACTTTTACACGAATATAAGAATAATCCAATTGTCCTCTGGCACAGACGCACCTCGCGCGCTGAGGCACCGGGAGCCGATGTCGCAGACGAGACGACGGCTATGGAGGGTAAATTCACGACGGATTAATGTTCCACCAATCAGAGGACACGGTCAATTGCCGTGTTGAGCGGCATGTCAGAGCTGTTGCCGCTGGTCAATGCCGTTAATGCCCCGCCTTCACTCATTAGCCATCGGGTAGCTAAAGCTGGGGTAGCTCCCTCAACACCTCGCACATCCTACCTCGTCGTACTTGGTCGCAGTCTGCAACACAGCGCGGTCAGCTCATCCATCTACTTCGCATTTCGCCATTTTCCCTCACTGCTAGCTGCACGTTTGTTTGCCTTTTTATTTTATTCTGCCGCTTTCAAGATACCCTGTCCCTCTCCCTCCCACCAGCTGACAATCTTCAAAATGGCACCTCTAAATGTTTTAATGGTATGAAGGCACTTTTTCCCAACCCTCATTGAAATCCCTCCCCAGCTTACGAAGCTAGATTGGTACCGGCGAATACACCACGGGCTTCGTAGGCACAGGAGCATCAGGGTCAGACAAGAAAGTCGGCGTCGTGGGCCTGACACTGTTTGATTTGCGTCGTCGCGGCAAAGTCGGCAAGCTGGGCATGGTTGGCGTCAACGGCTCCAAATTTCCCGCCATTCGTACGTCTCGTTTTTATGCAATACTTCATGTCCCATGTTCTGAAGGCTCATCTGGCAACTTGCAGGCCAACACTTGGACCAAAACATCACCCAAGTCTACAACGGGCTCGACACCTCCTTTGACAGCTACCCGGCCAACGACCAAAAGGACCCAGACGCCTACAAGACGGCCATTGACCGTCTCTCCCCCGGCGACGCCATCACCGTGTTCACCCCCGACCCGACGCACTATCCCATTGCGCTGTACGCCATTGAGCGCGGCATCCATGTGCTTCTCACCAAGCCCGCCGTCAAGGAGCTCTCCCAACACCAGGACCTGCTGCAGCGCGCCCGCGAAAAGGGCGTCTACGTCTTTGTCGAGCACCACAAGCGCTTCGACCCGGCCTACTCGGACGCCCGGTTCAAGGCCAAGAAGCTCGGCGACTTCAACTACTTCTACAGCTACATGTCGCAGCCCAAGTACCAGCTCGAGACGTTCAAGTCGTGGGCGGGCCGGGAGTCGGACATCTCGTACTACCTCAACAGCCACCACATCGACATCTGCGACTCCATGGTCCAGCAGCTGGGCTATCTCCCCGTCAAGGTGTCGGCCTCGTCGTCCAAGGGCGTGGCCACGGGCTTGGGCTGCGTCGCCGAGACAGAAGACACCATCTCCCTGCTCGTCACCTGGGCCAAGACGGGCGACCCTTCCAAGCGCGCCGTCGCCGTGTACACGTCTTCGTGGACGGCGCCCGAGCGTGCCGGCGTCCACACAAACCAGTACTTTCACTACCTGGCATCCAATGGCGAGATCCGCGTAGACCAGGCTCACCGCGGCTACGACGTTGCCGACGACGCCGCCGGCCAGATCCAGTGGTTCAACCCTTTCTACATGCGCTACGCGCCCGACGAGGACGGCAACTTCAACGGCCAGACCGGCTATGGGTACATTTCGCTCGAGAAGTTTGTGGATGGGTGCACGGCCGTCAATGGGGGGCGGCTGAAGCCCGAGGATTTGGATTCAAAGGGCTTACCGACCCTCCGCAACACGATTGCAACCACGGCCATTCTGGAGGCTGGCAGACGGAGTATCGATGAAGGGAGGGAAGTTGGCATCGTTGTCGAGGGAAATACTTGGAAACTGATGTAGCATGTAGCTGCTGGCTAATTTTTTTCACAAGAATTATATATACTCCTTATTCTAGTTCACATCATGATGGCGTCAAAAAAAAAAAAAAAAAAAAAAAAACCACCATGAGCTGGGTGTGTAAGTGATGAAATTGTGGATCCAATTTCAACCACGAAATTTCAACCTCAAGAGACCAACTCAGGACTCTCAAACTCGGCGCCCATCAACCACGATGACGACCCCCAACACCATAAACGTAAACGACATAGTATTCCCCTCGCAGCCATCCCTTTCCACACTCCTCACGTCCCTCAAACGCTCCACCCTCAGCATCCACAACCGCCTCACGTCCATCCTCTCCGACGCCGAGTTCGTCCACCAAGCCGCCCAGGCACTCCGGCAGCCGCCGTCAAATAATGAAGCGAACCAGGAGACCCAGGAACGTGTCCCGCGCCCCTTAATTGCCAATGAACGCTGCGGAAGCTGGTACATCCCGCCCGGGGACAAGTACGCCTCTGCATACTTCAAGAGCACCGATGGCCATGAGCGGGCGTGGAAGTTTAGCACCCGGAGGCTCAACCTCCATCTGCTCGACATGATTGAGAAGCACGACGGGTAATGAATACGCTACACCTCTCATTGCTCCCCCTTTCCCCCCGGAAAAACCAAGCTAATCCGGTCAGGATAATCATTGTCGATTCTACCAGACGGGGCAAGCGTACGCACCATCACCACCACCACCACCATCCCAATCTCACCACACCCTCCATCTAACAACAACACCAGGCATGCCCGACGCCCTCTCGACCACAGTCCCAATATGGTGCACCGTCCTCAACACCATCCTCCTGCCCTCGCACCCGCTCTCCTCCCAGCTCTTCCTCCCGCCGCACCTCCTGCCTACCACCCACGCCCAAATCACCGCCCTCATCCCGCAGTTCGTCGCCTCCTTCAAGGCCCTCAACCTCCAGGATCTGCCCAAGATAGCGAAACCGCTGCGCCCATTCTGGGTCACGCAAGACTCCGTGCTCGGCCCCCACTTGGAAGCCCAAGACCAGACCCCCGGCACCATATACGCCTCCTACAGACCGGTGATTTGCCTCACCGCCTCCCGCCGCAACACGTCGACAAGCGAGATCGATTCCAACGGGTACATCCAGGGCGCGGCCGACGACACGGAAAACTGGGCGCGCGGCCTGACCCCCGCCCTCTTCTGGGCCAACAGGGACCTCCTCCTGTCCACGCCGGAGCCAGAGCTGCCGGGCCTCATCGCGTCCCTGGTGCGGACGGCGCCGGCAATCGCCGCCGACAACCCGACAACCCAGCTGACGCCGCAGATATCCGTGTGCGCGCTGCCCCTGCCACCAAGCACCGGCTGCTGCATCTCGCTGACGAACGCGCCCACGCCAAAGGACGGGTGGGCCAAGTCCGCCACGTCCATGGACGTCGGGCTGGGGAAGCACAAGACGGCCAGCAGGAACCTGAGGACCGCGCTGCCGCACATATGCGACTTTGCGTCGGCGTGCCTGCAGAGGGATCCGCAGGGCATGGTGACGGTAGCTTGCGAGTCGGGCAAGGATACATCTGTGGGCGCGGCGCTCGCTCTGTCGTGTTACTTGTTTGATGACGAGGGACAATTCCGCGTGCCGGACGAGACTGCCAGGTTCACAAAGACGCTGGTGAAGATGAGATTGGGAAGAATCATGACGGTTTACCCGGAGGCGAATCCTAGCAGACAGACGCTCCAGAGTGTGAATAGTTTCTTGATGGATTGGGCTAAATGATGCATCAAATGAACATGACTGCGCGGCTGCTAGGCGTGAAAATGATGTGAATTGCGTTTGATTCGTGCCAGACATAAAGTCGGCCAGGCACAGGGCCCAGCTGTCATTGACCTAAACTATGCTTCAGCTCCAAAAACCAAGGGCGTGTGTAACGTCCCAGCAGGCCGACACGCCGCATTCCAAATACCACCTCTATGCTTACAGAGCCCCAGACTCGATTTTTTCCAGAGCGGCCGGGAATTCCTTCCAGTCCCGCATAATAATCACCGCGCCCGCATCAGTCAAGACCTTCTCCATCTCGGCCTTCTTATCATCCGCATACGGCCCAACGTACCCAATCGTCTTGATGCCAGCCCTTGTAGCGCTCAACGTACCGCTCTTGCTGTCCTCAATCGCCACAGCCTCCCCAGCCGTCTTGCCCAACGTCTTCAACGCGTGCAGATAGATGGCCGGGTCGGGCTTGCTCGTAGGCTTCTCCAGGCTTGTGGCGGCCGAGTAAATCAGATCCTCGCCCTTTTCGTTCTTGAAGTACTTGTCCTGGCCAACCTTGTCCACAGATGCCTTGACACGACGCCATGCAGAAGAAGAAACAACGGCAAGGAGGTATTTATTGGAAGCAGCCAGCTTCTCCAGCTGCTCATCCACGCCAGGGCATGGCCGCAGCGAGGCCTTGAGCTTGGCGATGACGGCATCCTCCTCCATACGGACGTACCTCTCCATGTCATCGGGAGCGATCTCAATACCATTCTCCTTCTGGAGTGTAGTCAGCATGCCACGGAAGTTCTGGCCCACAAACTCTACAATGAGAGATTCGCCGGTGAACTCCTTCTTGATGCCGCGCTCTGCGCAGATCTGGTTAATGAGGCCGGCACATGCTTCGAAGGCGAGTTCCTCCGAGAGGACGAGGGTGTTGTCGCAGTCGAAGAGGAGGGTGTTAATCTGCAAATTAGCATTTGTACTTGGGAGAGGCGTTCGGGTTGAGGGAGCACACCTTGGACATTTTGGGTGATATTTGCACACTAAATTGGAGTACAAGAATCTGTTTGCCGAAGGCAGGATGAAAGAATCGATGCCTGATGATCAAAAAAAAAGCACTATGCGCTACAAAAGCACGACGGAAGATGAAAATCGCCCACAGCACAGAGCAAGTAGCAGTAGTTTACAGACTCAAGTTGGCTACCATCCCAAGGGCGGGAGAAGGTGGAGAACTTCAATCAAGGCAAGCCAGCCCCCTGTCACTCCTGCCCAATATCACAAGCAGTCTGGTAGTTTAGGTTACGTACAACGTGGCAGTCAGCTTGAAGTAAGAGTCTAGCCAAGCCGGTTGTCAATTACACGTGCACGAAAATACCTCAATTTCAGCCAGACGTCGTTATCCGCAGCAACACGCAAGCCAAAGATCCAGCTGGTTGCCAGATTGGCCTTGGTGCTAGTGGAGGGAAACATCAGCACCCCGCCCCCTCCATCCTCGCCCGCCGCCCCTGGCGTCATCGACGATGGCCCTTGTCCATTGTTGCGTGGGTGTCTTCAGGTATTATTACCGGCCCCTTCCGTGCCGGCATTCTATGAGATGCGTTCTCACCTGGCAGTCTCTTGTTTTCCACACCTGCTGCATCATGTTTTGCATCATAATTCGTGGTCCAGAAGCGAAAAAGGTAGATTGTATACACCCTCTATCCCCTCTGGTGTGCTAAGGCTCCAATCGAGTATCTGCAGGGCTACATACCCAAAAAGAAGCTAAATTTAAGATGGTACGTTTATTTACTAGTAAATTAAGTGGTCATAAGAGTACTCTTAAGATTGTGTTCTACAAAATCGCTACATTCAACTCAATACAACCCTGACGCAATGAACGGGTCGCCTTGCGGTGACCAGCTATCAGCATGGGCATTATGGGGCTTGCAACACCAGATTGGATCGAATCGGTATACTATACAATCTGGTGGGTCAGCAAACACCAATCACCCGCATTCTTCAACAAATCGGCCCGTTCTGGGGTGGACAGTAGAATTCTCTGGTGAATTGCTCGGGGCGCAGCAACTTTTTGCTAGGTGCGCAGGATCCCCACCACGCCCCGATTTTGGGCTAGCGGCCCCGCTGCCAGGTCCCACAATACATTCTTAATATAAATGCATGGCAGCTTTACTTAACACTAAAAAGCTTTAATAAAAATCAATGGATTTTTTAATAAGGCTACAGCCGTACGAATTTTTTAACAGGTAGCAGCGTTTTTCCTCCTTTAATAACACACATTATAATAGCTGATAAAGGCCCCTAAAACCCCTTAAATTTACCCCTAAATTTACCGCTCTTACCGGGCTATAGTAGCTTTAATAACCTCTATAAGGCTGTACAAGCATTTAGTAAGCAAAATAGTGTAGCTTTTACTAAAAGTACTATTACCTTAAAGACCCTAATTAATAGCATTTAATAGCCTCGCTTTAGCTAGCTTAATTATAATTATAATAGCTATTAAAGGGCTCCTAGAGGCGCTAGAATTTAATAAACGCGCACCTAAAAAACTAATTATAATTACCAGCTTAAGGTAACGTCTATTAATAATTCTAGTTATTAGGTATAGTATTATAAGAAGTAAGGCCGTTATAATTACGAGAAATCAAGCGATTCTTTTAGGTATATAATTTATTAGAAATTTATAGAGTAATAAAAGTAGTAAATTTCACGCCTTTTAAAGTATATAAGCTTTTAGCCTTAAAGTATTAGTATAATAATTCGTAATAATAAAGAAGATAAGCTTTATTTCTTACCTAAAGATATTTATAATTAACGCTAAAGAGCTTATTAAGATAAATTAGCTGGTTATATATCTTTATAATAATTTATTAAGCATTTAAAAGAGAGAGGCTTACCTTATAAAACGAAATTTAACGAAGAAAACCGCCTTAAAAGCGCTATTTAAACCTACCCTTCTTATATTAAAAAATAGAAGGTTTTCTTAGATTTATTAGTATAAACTATACCTATAAGTCTAATTATTAGGGTCTTTACTTTTTAAATATCGTTACTATTATAAATTAAAAATCAATTATAAATATTACATTTAGCTTTATAAGAACTAAAAAAGAAGAAGGCTATTACCAGACCTCTAAATGTATTGTATTTTTTGTAGTTTTTACTATACTGTATTGTATTGTATTGTATTGTAATATATTACAATACATTACAGGATACGAATACCTATAAATGTATTATAAGGCTATAAAATATCTAATATTATAAATAAATGCTTATATAAGCATATTATATATTAAAATAAAGCTAAAAATCACGTGATTTTAGATCTTTAAAAATTAACCTTAAAATGTGGATATTAAGCGAGATATTAAGCTTTAAAGTTATGTCTTAAAATAAAAAGTAAGTAAAGCGGGGCGAATTTTCAATTGCTTATAACTTTTTAAGATAATAACTTAAAGTAATAAAAAGTGAAGCATTTTAAAGAGCTAATTTAGCTCTTTTTAATGATATAAAATTTTCCCTTATAACCCTTATAATTAGCCTTATAATCTTTAGTTTAAGAAAACAGGGGTTTTTTTTACTTATAATACATTTATAGGTATTTTAGTTATGTAATGTAATGTATTTAAATACAATACACGAAAATACAATACAATACAAAATACAATACACAATACACTTGTATTTACTATATTTGTAAGAGCTCTGCCCTTTTACTTTAACTTATATTTAAGTTTCTATTAACTTAAAAGGCTTATTAGAGTAGTTATAGCTTATCTCTAGGTAATAAGTTACGTAATATTATAGGTGATTCTTAGGTTTACACTTTCTTAGGATTTTTTTTAACTTGAATTATAAGGTCTCTCTATTTATATAAAGAAGGCTGATAAAATTAGGTTTAAATTAGAAAAGTAGTTTCTACTTTTAACTAATACTATACGTGTAAGATTTAGATTTAATTTCTCTAGAATTTCCTTGCTAACCTTTCTTATTTTAAAGTATTAAGCGTTATTTTAAATATACCCCTAAGCGTATTCCCTATCTTCTTTTTAAGGATATTTATTACCGCTCTTAGCGTATTACCCTAGTAGATTTTTATAATAGCCTGTTTTTATGCTTAAAGGGGTTTAAAGGTACTAAGGAGGCTTAGCAGGTTATAGAGACGTTTCTAATTAAGCTAAGATAGGATAGTATTATTAAGGGTTCTAAGAAGAAGAAGGCTTATAAGAGCGCTAGTTCTAATACTAAGGCCTAGTTATCTAGTATCTAGTTTCTTTATCTTAGGTTTAATATAGCTTAGAATATTTAGCCTATTTTAAAGGGAGATAGGCTTTAATATTATACTTTTTACTTATATTATTTAGCTAGTTTAATTAGCATTTATTTCTCGTGCTTTTCTAGGCTAACCTCTCTTTTAGGGTTCTTACGTAATTTCATTTCTTTTTATAACTAGAAGTAACGTAATATAATTACGTATAATATTAAGCGCATTTATAAGGTCTTTACTATTAAGCTATTAGTTATACTTGTGTAGCTATCCCTTTTACTTTATAAGGTAATGTAATTAGGCTCCCTTTTAAATATAGTTCTTAATGCTTTTTACCTTTTATTTATTCTTATTATCTTTTAGCTTTAATATTAAAAGTGTTTTTAACTCGTTTATAGTGCCCTTACGCTAATACTATTATTCTAGTAGGCTTACGTAAAAGACGTTATAGAGTTTCTCGTATTAAGTTAAGAGTACTAGATAATATACTTACTATTTAACTTAATTAAGGATTTAAAAAGAGCTAATATACTTTAGGATTAGTTTATTCTTTTCGTGCTTAAATCTTATATTCTTAGTTTAAAGTAGTATTAAACTTTCGTTTTAGAATTATATTAGTTTATGTTTATTATTATAGTATTTTACCTGAAAAGCTACCACTTACTTTTAATATTCTTCTATTTTTTATTTTACTTAAAGCATTTTTTTAACTTAATTTCTTACTTCTAGCACCCCCTCTCCCGTAATATTATCCCTAATATCGTAATATACACGAGGCTTAAACCCTATTAAAAGTTAATTTAGCGAGGTATTAGTTATTAAATTAATAGTATTATTACACGTAAACTATATTATAGGTAATAGGAGTAGCTAGTATAATTAGTTCTCCGTTATAAAAGCTTAAAGATAATATTCTAGTGTCTAGTTAACACGTTTCGTTTATTCGTTTATCTAGGGGTAATACGCGGTAAAGAGTTATCTTTAAATCTTTACTAGATAATATAAATCCAACTAAAAACAATTAATAAATAAAGATCCTTTATTAGACACGATTTTAGTAGAGATACTATAGGTGTATTTAACCCGTTTATAGAATAGCGTTACTAGTTTACTAGCCGTAATTATATCTAATACTAGGCAAAATAGCGAGTACTTTATATAACGGTTTACTATTACTAGGATAGTATTAATATCTTATCTATAATACCGGGTTTCTAGTAATCCCGTTATAAAGTCTATTAATAATTTAGCCTATAGGCCTTAAGAAATTAGTAATAATTCCAGTTTACCGTAAGGCTAGTATCTTTATACTACGATTCTTTGGTATATTATATAAGACTTTACGTAGTCTTTTATATTTATATTTATGTGTATTTAGTGGAACTTTCTTTTTAATAGCTTAGCTATTCTTTTTATATTAAAGTGCCTAGCTAATAGGTTATTATAGTATAGCTTAAGTAATTCTTAAATAATAGCTTTATTTAATAGAACCTATACACGTTATTAATATATTAAGATTCCTTAATTATTTAAGTGCTATTTATTAGCTAAATTTTAACTAAAACGAATTCTTATATATTTAGCTTTTATTTAAGAATCTCTTTTCTACGTATTTAAGATTATATCTCTTAGGGGCGTATTCACGTTTATTTTATAAGGGTCTTCTCGTTCTATAGTATCTTAAATTTTCTCCTAAAGTAAGGGTAATTATAATCTACCTCTTAATTTTAGGTTAAATTAGCGGCTTAAAAGGGGTAAATCCCCTTATAAAGGTATCTTACTACATCTACTAGATTCTATAAAGACTCGTAAACTTTCTTTTAGTAAAGGCTTTTCGCTATATCTCTCTTAATTAAGTGCTTTATTTAAAAATAATAAATTATATTTTCGTACTTAAATAGATCTAATAAGCGCTTTATTTACCTACGTTATCTTTACACGAATTCCTTTAAGAATTATAGGATCTTTACGCGGTCTCTCTACGTAGTCCAGCTATCTTAATAGCGTATTAGTAGGGTTTCTTTTCCCTGCTTAGTGCTTAATTATAAAGTTAAAAGGGGTTAAGTATAAATACTATTAGAACTATCTCTTATTTAGCTACTTATTACTTATAAACGTTTATAGGTTATAGTGGTCTATTAAGACCTTAATTAGCTTTATCGTATTATTTATATAATATCGCTAATATTTAAATGCGTTCTTAATTACTAATATCTCCTAATTAGGCGTGCTATAACGGGTCTTTATATCTTATAATTTTCGCGACTAAAAGGCGATAGGGTGCTATTTCCTATTATCTTTAAATTATAATAGAATTACTATAATTGTAAAGATTAATATATTTATTTTGATTTAGGTTTACTAATTAGAATTAAAATGCTATAATAATAGAGCTTTTATAAAGGCGTCCTTTAAGGCGTGAAACGCTTTTATTTCCTCTTAATTAAGTTTTATACTCCTTAATTTTCGCCCGTTTTTACTCTCTTTTAATAAAGCTATTAGTAGGGCTACCACGTAGGAGTATACTTTAATAAAGCGTTAATAGAAGTTATAAAACCCTAAGAATACTTATATATTATAGTAACTTTTAGGTTTTAGCTAAGATATAATAGTCTTAATTTAAGCGGGATTTATAAAGATCCCTTCCGCTAATAAGATAAACCCTAGGAATTCCACTTAAGGTTAAAAGAATTCGCACTTAAATAATTTAGCGTATAACCTTACGTTTCTTATTTATTTTAACACTTATACTAGGTGTTTTTTATATTTCTTCTTTATCTTAAAGAATATTAAGATATTATTAAGGTATATAATATAAATAATATTATTTAGGCCTTATAGCGCTTAATTTATATAACTTTAAAATATAGCGGGTACGTTAATTAACCTAAAAGGTATTATTAAGTATTTAAAATGCTTATATTATATTTAAAAAGCGGTTTTCTATTTGTTCTCTTCCTTAATTCTAATCTAATAGTAAGCTTCCTTAATATTTAGTTTTAAGAATACCTTAACTTCTTATATTTAGTCTAATATCTTAGTAATTAAGGGGAGTAAATATTAGTTCTTAATATTAACTTTATTTAGTTTCTAATAGTTTACGTAAAGGTAAAGCGTCTTATTCTTTTTTAATATAAATAAGATTAGTGCCTCTACTAGGCTTTTAAAGTATTAAATTTAGCCTACCTTTAGGTTTTTATTTAAATAGTCTTATAACGTTACTAGCTTCTTTAATAAGAGCAGGTATATAGGTTTATATAAAGGCGATTCTCCTTTTATTAGGTTAATTATATAATTAATTAGGCGGTATAATAGTAGTTCTCCTATCTTCTTATCTTTAAAAACGTTAGTATATTCCCGTAATACTAGGGGTAAAGGCGTTACTTTTAAAAAGAGTTTAATGCCGTTTTCTTATAGTAGTATTACCTCTTTTACTTTAAATACGGTAAAGACGTATACGCGATTCTACGCTTCTCTTTTAAACTTATATATTAGAATTACCTTATATTTACTCTTCTTTATATTATACTATTATTATTATAACCCTACGTTTATAGTAATATTCTCGTTCTTAAGAGCTAGCATTTTAAGTAAAAGAAAATTCTTACTTATATTTAGTATTATATAGTAGATTTAGGTGAACTTTCTCTATTTCCCTCGTAAATTTATAAGAGCTAGGGGTACCTCTTATACTCCTAGCTTTTATAAATAGATATTATTAGGTACCTTAAGGCTTAATAGAATCTTATTTAAGCGGTATAGTTCTACACGCTATACTAGGGTAATATTAATTAAGTTTACTTTAACCCTAGTATTTAAGGTTACTTTAATAAGTATTAATTTTTATTCTTAAATTATAGCCTATATTATAAGGCTAGCTTTTACCTGAATATAGTTTTTATTAGTTATAAACCAGGTATTATTTACGATTAGTTCTCTTTTTTTATGGTATTCTTCTTATTTTCCCTCTTCTTATCTTAGGTTTTTATATTATTAATCTTTTCTCTCTTAGGGTATTTATTTTAAAGATATTTATTATTATTATACTTTTAGTAGGTAAAATTCTTTTTCTCTTTACTATTAGCCTCCTTTTTATCTTCGTTTTAAGATAAGTTTTAGCGTGGGAAATGCCTTTAATTAGGTTTTAAGAACCTTTCTTAGTTACTTTCTCTTTTAGGGAAAGAGTCTCTAGGGTTTCTTTAAGGCGCCTTAAAGGGCCTCTTATTTAGGTTCTCGTTTTAGGGCCGCTTATTATTTCGCTTACCTTTTATATCGTCCTAAAAACGGGTGGTAAGAGCCACGATTTCCTTTTAAGTTTTTAGTATACTTAATACATGTATCTTAATATAGTTTTAAAGGTAAGGGTAGAGTTTTATAAAGAAGTTAAGTGCTTATTATACCTTTAAGATACGAGGGAAGTGCTTTTTTAATAAGTTTAGGTATACGTGGAAGTCTTAAAGAGATTAGTCTTCCCTTTAGCGTGTACCTTTTAATTATTATACTATAATTACATTTTAATTAATGGAATCTTAAATAAGATTTAAGGTTTATACTTTAAATTTTTTTTAATTAATATTTACGTTTAAATCACGCGCCTTTACTTTCTTAATATATTAGTCCTATTAGAAATAATATTTATTTTTTATTTACGTAACTATATATAAGATTTAAAAGTAATTCTTCTTAAACTTCCTTAAGACACCCTTAAAAGTGCGTTAAAGGTCATTTAATTAATTATCTCTCTTTCTTTAATTTATATTAAGAGATAACTTAAAGAGGTTCTTAATTTAGATCTTTAAACTCTAATCTTCTTTTAAGAAGAAGAAGTCTTATCGTTTTAAGGACCTCCCCTTATTATTTAAGGATAAGTCTTAGAGTAACTTTTACTCTTAAGCTTTAAGTTCCTAAATTCGCTTAAGTTTACGTAAGTGCTCCTTTAGCTATACCTCTCGCGCGATTATAGTAAAGTACTTAATAAGAGTTAAGAGGGTAAATAATTTACGCGTAAGGGATATTATAGGTGTCTCTTCTTCTAGTATATTACTATATAATACATGGCTTTATTCTTAAGTTCTTACTATCTTTTTAAAGGTAATTATATAAAGAAGTTTTAGGAATTATTAGGATAAACCTAAAATATAGGATAATTAAGTAAGAAATTAGGGAAGAACTTTATTCTTAGGCCTCTTAATAATATAAGATTAAAACTTATTTAAATTATTTAATATTTAAACTAATCCTTTTATACTTATTTATTAAGGGTTCTAGCCCTAATTCGTGCTCGCTTCTCACGTAATAATACTTATGGGATTTAAACTAGAATCGGTGGGGATTTGTACCCCGTTTTAGGATACAAGTAGACCCGATTCGGTCCCTCTTCACAGGTAACTCCGTGTGCGCGTTACATTACCCTATAACTTAAGTATAAAATATTAAATATTTAAGTTATAAGAAATATATTAAAGTTATAAATAATATATTTAAATACCTTAAAATTTTTCATATAAAATAATATTTTATACTTTCTTTTTATATATATTATTTCTTATATTATAATAGATTTTATATTTCTTACTTAACTTTTTTATTTTTAAATTTTATTATAAAAAAAGTTTTACTAAAAAAAAGCTTATATAAGCATATTATATATTAAAATAAAGCTAAAAATCACGTGATTTTAAATCTTTAAAACTTAACCTTAAAATGTGGATATTTAATAAGATATTAAGCTTTTAATCTCTTATTTTAAAAAAGTAGATCTTAATTTTTAGCTAAGATTTCACCTAATATAACTCGCTTAATTTATAAGCTAAACGTATAAAAACTAGTGCATTATAAAGAGCTAAATTAGCTTTATTTAAGTATAATAATTATAACCTTATAAGTCTTATAATTAACGTTATATCTATAATTAAAATTTCCCTTTATAATTACACATTACACTATAAATATAGTTGTAGTGTAATTAAACTACACTAAAACTATAAAAACTACACTACACTAAAAACTACACTAAAAAACTACATGTAGTGTAGTTTTTTTGTTAATACTCTGCCTATACCTTTAAATTCGTAACCCCGCGCTTATCTTAAATCGCCGGTAAAAGGCAGTAATAAACGGAAAAGATACTTAACACTAATTTATACGCTAAAATAACCGCTAATAGCTGAGCTAATTGTCTTAAAGGCCTCCCGTACTAAGCATTTAAAGAGACTATATACAAGCTAAGCTTAATATAGCTGCGAGGAATTAACGCCGCAAGTAGTAGCTATTACCAGACCTCTAAATGTATTGTATTTTTTGTAGTTTTTACTATACTATATTGTATTGTATTGTATTGTAATATATTACAATACATTACAGGATACGAATACCTATAAATGTATTATAAGGCTATAAAATATCTAATATTATAAATAAATGCTTATATAAGCATATTATATATTAAAATAAAGCTAAAAATCACGTGATTTTAGATCTTTAAAAATTAACCTTAAAATGTGGATATTAAGCGAGATATTAAGCTTTAAAGTTATGTCTTAAAATAAAAAGTAAGTAAAGCGGGGCGAATTTTCAATTGCTTATAACTTTTTAAGATAATAACTTAAAGTAATAAAAAGTGAAGCATTTTAAAGAGCTAATTTAGCTCTTTTTAATGATATAAAATTTTCCCTTATAACCCTTATAATTAGCCTTATAATCTTTAGTTTAAGAAAACAGGGGTTTTTTTACTTATAATACATTTATAGGTATTTTAGTTATGTAATGTAATGTATTTAAATACAATACACGAAAATACAATACAATACAAAATACAATACACAATACACTTGTATTTACTATATTTGTAAGAGCTCTGGCTATTACCGTTATTATAACGATTAAATCGTAATATAAATAACAGGTAAAGGGAATTAATTAAAAGATAAGGCTCTCTTTAAATTAAGGAATTTATTCCTATAACACTATTACCGCTATTATAACTAATAAATGTAACCGGATAGGTAATTCAGGCGCTTAAACAGCTAGAATAACTAAAAAATCCAGCCTAAAAGTACACACTTTAACGAAAATACTAGAAATCACGTTTTTAGGCGATTTAAGGCCTGCCTAAGCTAGCGCTATTAAGAAATTCATGTAATTACATAACCACTTTTACATTTAATTGAGGGCATTTATTTCCATGCATTTATATTAAGAATGTACTGTGGGACCTGGCAGCGGGGCCGCTAGCCTAAAATCGGGGCGTGGTGGGGATCCTGCGCACCTAGCAAAAAGTTGCTGCGCCCCGAGCAATTCACATTCTCTGTCACTCACCATCAGCGAAATAGATTCTTGCAGTAGAGTCGGTCCTCGCAATCTCACTCACTCACAATGCATGCCAAGAACCCTTGATTATTATGTCTACCTCCGTACAGGCGACTTGCCCAAATGCAATCCTGCTATGCATGCGACCCCAAAATGCAGACTTGGCCAACAAAAGAAAGAGAAAAAATACATTAACATATACCAATCCTTTAGAACGCCACAGATCCCACAATATTTTTTTATTTCATCTTGTGTCGTCATCATGGTTAAAACCGCTCAGCAGTATAACACTACAACCCGCTGGTTTCCAAACACGCTCCGCTTCATAGTCATCGCCCACTGTTCCTTACAAAATTTGCCTCAACTGCTGCTTTTGAGCCGCCGTCAAACTCGAAGGGAAGTTGACCTTGTACCTGATCACAAAATCACCCCGCTGACCGGGCTTCTTGGAGATGGGCATGCCCAGGCCGGGATACCGATCTTCGCTTCCAGGTTGCGTCGGCCCACTCTTGTCCAGGTTGATTTGCTTGCCTTCGATGGTGGTGACGGTTCTTTTCCACCCAGTGAGAGCTTCCTTGAGGTCCAGAACCACGGTGTGGACAAGGTCGTTATCTTCTCGCTTGAAGAGGACATGCTCCTTCTATCAAACAGTTAGTTATCAACCGTCGCAGGAATGTGATTGGAAAGGAAATTGTTCTTACCTCATCCACGATAAAATGTAAGTCTTGTCGACCACCTTCGACCTGATCTCCAACGCCATTGAACTTGATTTTCGAACCCTTCTTCAGACCCGGCTTGATGGGAACTTCCAAAATCTGGTCTGTCTGGACCCGCTTGCCGGTCTCGTCAAAAGTCTTGCGCTTAATCTTCATCTTTTTGGTGACTCCATTATACAACTCTTCCAACGACAGTGGTAGAGGCCGCTCCACTGTCGAAATTTCTGGTGTATGCTCACGTTGTCGTGCTTCACCAAAACCCGACGATCTCATTCTGGTGCGGCCAGAACGGCTACCGCCACCTCCGGCAAACGACGAGAAAATATCCGGCATATCCTCGTCACCGTGCATGCCCCCGCTCTGTTGCCGCATGAATTCAGCGAAGATGTCTTCTGGATTGTTGAAGCTGAATCCGCCGCCGGGTCCGCCGCCCGTGCTGAAGTGGAAAGTCCGAGTGCCTCCACCAGGCATACCTCCGCTTCCAAAGTCGAATCCGCCAAAGCCTCCACCAGGCATGCCGCCAGGGAAGCCCCCAGCACCATCGGGAGGGGGGGCACCTCCTCCCCTCAAAAGGAATTCGAGACCATATTGGTCATAAACCTTACGCTTCTCGGGGTCCGAAAGAATCTCGTAGGCTTGTGAGCACTCTTTGAACTTTTCCGCCGCATCCGGGCTGCCCTTATTTTTGTCGGGGTGCCATTTCAAGGCTACCTTTCTGTAGAGATATGTTAGTAGGCAAATTATTTGATTAATGCGGAGAAGAAAGGAGGTCGAGCTTCATCAACAACGGTGTTGCCACTGGTCATGTCACCACATCGAGCGACAAGCTCAACTGCGGCACACCGACAATCCGTTGGCAACGTGAAGCCCCGAGTCGTCAATAAGGAATGATGCATACCTATAAGCCTTTTTGATCTCGTCTTGAGTAGCCTCTGGCTTGACTGCCAAGGTATCGTAAAGCTTCGTTTCCTTGACCATGTTGCGTGTCGATTAATGACGTTGCTCTGGGTGGCTCTTTAAGACTTAAGGCTTTGTACCATATGCCACCGAATATTGTTATCGTAGGATTGTTTTATTTTATTTCTTCTTTTAATGCGGATTGATTGCTTTTGATTCGTCAAATTCCTACCTCAGTGTCTCTGTGCGAAAAAGAAGAGAGAAGAAAAGAGATCCACGATTTGGTTAAAGGGAGAAGTTGGTGGCGGGAGCGAGAATGTGGTCTGGCACAGTGGCACCTGGGAGGAAGAGTGGGAAGAGAGTGGGGGAGCCTTCTGGGAGCTTCTTTCCCCAGCGTCGGCAGCCGCAGATTTCCTTGTCCGAAGCCACCAGTTGACCAACACAGCTTCTGAACAGGCTCTGGCTATGACGCAAAGTGGGGAAATATTACCTGACCGTCCGGGATCTTGAGCCAGGTACGTGGGTAGTTATCTTGCTATTGTACGAACCCAAACTGGACCAGGCATTTCTATCGGTGTCCGCTGGATAAATAGTGCGCAGACACGACAATAGACGCAGAGTTCAATCACGGGTTTTGCACTTGTACAAAGCTGCCGCCACGGACGGACACCCATATGAATGGCGGCGCTTCAGTGCAGCTGGAACAAACTACGAATGGAAGGGAGAGGCGGGGTCACCGCACACGGCACTCGTACGATCTGTACCATGCGTGAAAGTACAGAGTACGCAGGTACCTGTCGGTATAATTTGTACGGCTGCTACGCCCGTGGAGCAACAGTCCGCTACATTGACATGCTCCGGTTGCACCATGCAGGCTCCGACTCATGACAGCACTAGAATACACTTCTTACACAGGACCGTAAAATAAGCCTAGACCATGAATGGTAAAAAAAAAATATATACCGTAGCGCATAATTTTACACTTTCCAATACCATCAATCAATTACTTCTTGAACGCTATCATGTAAGTTATCCTGTAGTGTGTCTCGTGTCGCTGGGTATACCTTGGGTAATGGAAGTTTCTAGAAGTATCTATCACCTGGGGGGCTCCTCATTGGTCGTCATGTGGTTTACCTCACCCGTTGTTCATCGTCCACTGAGGGCACCCTCGCGTGCTGATGCCGCTGCCACCACCCTTACTTCTGTTGTGTCCGTGTCCAAATCCGGATCCGTCTCAATAGCTGCCGTGGTCACAGGCGTACCTAACGCTGTCATAGTGGCTGTCGACGTCTGTCCATCCTCAAATGGATTGTCAAATCCGTTTTGGGCATCATCACTTCCTATCGATGCGCGGTTGCTGTCCATGGAATCAATGCTATCTGCCCGATGCTTTCTCTTGGATGGTGAAATGGGTTCTATTGGCCCCGATCCAGGCGTCTTCTTGCCTTCGTCGGCTTCTGCTTCTGCCGCTTCGGTGGCTTCATGATGAAGTTCTTGGCGGAACGCCTTATTTTCCGCCGTCGCGAACCGTTGTAGTGCTGCTGTCAAAGGCGCTCGTGCAGTATTCAAGGCTGTCTCAGTGGCGTAAACCATCAATGGTGTCTTGGTTTCTTGCCAGATATCCCGTAGCACACGTTCAATCTCTACTTTCTGCAAGGTATCTGGTCAGCACAAGGCGTGCCTAACTAACGGCCAAAGCGTCATACCTCAGCTTGTACTGGCTGTTCCCCGTTCGGGACGTAGGCCAACCGCCACCACTGATCCAACTGTTTGGGCTGCCCCCCCAATTCTATCAGATCCGGTTCAGCTCGTTGGCAGACATAGGTAACGTCTGACGGTGTTACCACTCCCCGGAGAAGAAATTCTTTACACGTCATAGGCCGTGGTCTATTTTGCTTCTCCGGTTGTGTGAGAAGCCGACCAAGGAACCTTTGCTTGGCCATGATTTGCTCCATCTGTGAGTTGAGGGCTACACCTGTCAGCAAACAACATTCCACCACCCACAATTTACAAACAAACTTACAACTTAACCTCTTGTCAATGTCAGTGAGCATGCGGAGAAGCATCTGCAACACCTCATCGACTCTCTCAAATGCGCTAGTTTCGCTCTCGCTCATTTCACAAGGAGCCATTCGGTAGTCTGGGTAACTGTCGGTATCAAAGCCAGATGCTACCATGCCTCGAAACTTGCCCAACCCGAGCAGATAATCGCTATATACCTGCCACTGATTCCTAGCCTTTTCTATCATTTGTTTTTTGTCCATCATTTGATGATCCCAGTCATTGCGCCACTCGAATAGTTGCTGTTCTTCTCTTGCGATTTTCATGATGGCATTCTTAGTGTCGCACCAAGACATCTGGATACGCCGAGCCTCATCCTTGCGGCTTGTTTGGTACTTTTCCAAGTACAACTTTTCAGGGATATCAATAGAGTCCTGTGGTCCATCACCATTAATTTTGATGGCCAGAACTTCACCCATCTCTGTGAACATGGCCATCTTTGACCCTTCGTGTAGCTCGTTCCATGACAAAACGTCGCTCCACATGGTGTGGTCTAATGACTCGTAAACAGTCTTGATGTACGTGTAGTCGCTGCGTGAATGCTCCATCTCCAAAAGTCCAAATTTGGCCTCTTCGTCACCCAAGTCGTCACCGAACACAGCAGCAAGCGCGGCTGAGTGTATCAGTGGCTTCAGCTTTTCCTCATTCCTTGGTCCCAGGTACTCGTAAAATTGCTTTTCGGGCCCCAGGCTTGGGTACGGAATCAGGTCCGTTAGGACACTGACGCTTCCATAACTTCGTTCTGTTAAGTCCAAGAATGCCATAAGTCGATGAATCTCTTCTTCTACATCAGGTTTGCTCTCGTCCTGGTAGCCCCATTGGAGGTCCCCTGCTTGCAGTCGTGCGAGTGCGTGTGTTGGTAAGATCTCCTGGCCCTTCCACCACTCGCTGTTGAATCCATACGATGCAGCGGGTGCACCAGTCTCTAGCAAAACATTCCTTGCCAAAGGTATCTGGTGTAGTACGGTTAGAAGGCCGCCGAGTCCATGGTTGCCCACCGTGCTTATGCCTTGGACCAAGAAAGCTGGCGCTCCAGTCGTTCGTTTTCGTAATGACGGCGCAGGGGCTGAGGGCACTTGAGATTCTGAGGGCCCAGCCGGAACCATAGCCCAGCTACCCTGATCATAGTCGTTTCGGTTCGCGGGGCCAAAATAGGGAGTTGACGTTGACTGCGTACTCATGACGCCGGATTGCTGTTCTGGCAATGCAATTCCAGCTTCCTGGGCAGACTCTCTAAGTGCCCTTTGCATATCTTCGTCTTCTCTGGTGGGCGGTGCGGCCGATCCTGCTGTTTATGCAAGCATGATTAGCGTCCCACTGGCGATGATACAATTCCCTGTAAGGCACTCACCCGGCGTATCTCCTGCCGCCCAGTCTACCATTCTACCCAGTGGTGACCGGCCGTTTGATCTCGATGGGGGTCTCGACGGTGCTATAGGCCCATATCCTTCCAGCGGTGGGGTGTTGCTTTTAATACCATTGTTTTTGTTTATCGACTCGATATGAAATGCTGCATAGAAGCAAGGATTAGCATTGCGGGATTCGGAACTGGTCCCAAATAGTAGGAATTAATTAGCGTACAAATACCTGCAGGGTTGACCGTGCCATCCCTATCCGCTTGGAATAGGCTCTCGTCCCATACACTCGTAAATTTTTGTCGAAACTACAGCCAAAAGTCAGCGTTGACCTTCTGCGAGCACCCAGCCCGCCCAGGGCAGCTACACCACGTTGCGTACCGACGCGGGATTATCAAAATACTGCATGAGAACCGCCTCGACATTGCCGCCAGTGTCCTGTCATAATTGGCCTTCAGTTAGCCGAGCTAGTTCTGGGAGCTTGAGCATAGAAGCCAATAGCTCTGGCAGAACCCAGAGTAGGAGCCGCGGTGCTGAGCAGGAGCATGGTGTGTGGCTGGCTAACGGACCTTGAGCGCCTGAATAATCATGGTCCGGTCATCGTGGGGATTGAGACCTGCAAAGTCAATGACTTGCGAGATCTGCTCCTCCGACGGTGCCATTGAAGCCATGTTGGCGACGTGTAGAGGCGACGTCGGTGTTGGAGGAATATGCTGGAGTTGACTCGTGGTGGGGACGAGTATGAAGAAGAACAAGGTTGAGACAGCAGACCAGACAGCACCTGAGCTTTGTTCTAGAAGCCAGATCTGGAGTGCTCAGGCGAGGCGGGTAGCGGGGGCAGCAGCAATGCATCACTCAAACCACTGTGACAGCGCTGACGTAGGGCCGCCCCAGTGTCAAGAATTGGAAGGTGAGGAAGGTGAGAGGGACCCGCCACGTTGACTACCCTAGAGCGACAACCAACATGGCACCGAGTACATTTGTAGTTATTCTGTCTGCAACTTGCTCGAGTGTGATTTCGTGAGTCATCGCCATGCTCTTATATTAGATTATGTGGTTACATTTAAACCACCCCCGTTGATGTAGCCAGACATATACAAGGCCATTCAGGTATAACGGCTTGTTTCATGGCTCCAATACCACTGCTAGCCATCTCCAGACTCCCAACTCCGCTTCTCAACCTCCAACTCGCGACTATACTCGCCAAATTCCGCAAAAATATCCTTGACAACATCGTTATATCTTTTTGGCCAGCGGAACCCTTCGTACATGGCCTTCGTAAAATCCCAATATTCAGGATAATATCCTGCAGTTTCCCAATCCAGGATCCCGCTGATTTGCCAACCGTGGCTCCCATCCTCATAATGCACCTTATCGACGAGAATATTGCGCGGGTTCAGATCTGCATGTGTGAAGACGATTCTGTGACCTCGGCGGCTGGGTTCGTCTGAGTAGCGCAGCTGCTGGCTGAATGATGCTTCATCGGGAAAGGGTCCAATGGGGTCTGCGTACTTGATGCGATGGTCGCGGCATGCTTCACCGAGGGTGTTGCAGATAGCCATTTGGGGATTCACTATTTTAGGGATATCTCGAATCTGCGAAATATAGTGCTTCATTTGTAGGGATATTGTCTGGAAGTCTTGGTCGGACAAGGCATCGTGCCCTTGTGCCAAGGTTATGCCTGGAACCCGCGTGATGAGGAGATAGCTGACTGATGTTGGGGATGGGTCAAAGTCGTCGTTCGCATTCGGAATGTTTTTAGAAACAATATCCAGAGCTCGTGGAGCGGGAATAGTGGTGTGCTGCTGAATCATTTTGAGCGCATGGAATTCGTTGCGCTGTAGGTCAGGCTCGCCGCGGTACTTGAGATAGAGGCCGAAAGGCAGTCTTTGGACGTTGTCTGCGTCATCCAATCCATATAATCGATGGCCTAGTTTTCGCAAAAGCTCATAGACTGCTATGCGAGCCGTGGCAGGCAAAAGAAGCCAGATATGGAGGAAAGGTGATAGGAGACGAGTTTGATTAAGTCTTGTGCGGGGGCGAATGCGGGTTTGATGAGACTTTGGGATAGGTTTAGGTGATTCCTGAGAAAGAAGACTAGGGGTCATACTTCTAGCAATATTCACCAGTTGAATGCTTCTACATAAGCGGGCATGTGTTCCAATAAAGCGGGCATCTACCTTGTCAATACCTGACCGGGAGTGATCACCAAGGAGAGCATATTTGCCGCTAATAGCAATAGGTCTTTCATTCCCGATGAGAACATGATCAACTTCATACTGTAACAACAGAAGTCAGACTCAAGGTCGCGAAATCGACCACCGGAGAGGGGTTTCCTACCTCAATCATGGAAGAAGGTCGCCTCACCAACCTAACTACTCCTCGCTTCAGGGCTTCAGACACGCTCTTTCGAACCAGCCAGTGGTTGTGATACGAGGATATCATTCCAGCTCTTTCGATACAATTCCGCCACCATTCCAGGTACGGACGACCAAAGAAGGCATTTAGCATTTGCAAAACACGTGGCTGGGAAAAGAATTAGACGCGGAGAGTTTACTCTGGTTGGTACGTATCAAACTCACGTCGGCGCTTGCCCATTTGTATGGAATTGGTAGAATAGGGACAACAATAAGAGGGTCCCAAAAACCACCACTCTTTCCGGAAACACAGCACTTGTATCCATCACGCCGGGTGATGGCCTTTATTGTATCGACATTTGGCTGTGGTGGTGATAAACCCTCATCAGTAACTGAGCAGTTAGCAACGTAAGGCAAGAAAATCAGGCCAAATTCAAACTTGAAACGTGACTTACTTGAATTGACGATGGGAATCCAATCCGATACTAGTAAATGTGCCTGGCCATCTGCTATTTGGCGTTGAACATACTCGGCAGCTACCTCGGGGTTACGAGCCTCAAGGACAAATGATGAGAGCAAGGCAGACGCCGGGTGTGGCAGAGGCAGGTCTCCAACAAGGGACAGCGCATCCTGAATGTGAATACGACCGCCATCCGCCATCGTCGGATACGCAGCTGTTAAGCGATAACGATGGAGGGAGAACTAAGAAGAGATGGACTAACGATGACTTGGAAGAGTTGTGCCTCAACAACTGGACGGCACTTGGGTCAATAGTAATGTGGATGCACCAACGGGCCGAACGACCCACACCGCCCCCTTTGCGTTTCCCGCGAGTCTAAGTACGGCGGCAATCTCGCATGTCTGATTGGTTGCTCTTGACAACCTCGATTTCGTGGTCATGTCCCCTTCGAGCATCACGCAGAGCTGTACTATATTCAGACAGTGCTACATATGCGACTGAAACCTAACTGATGGCTTAACTATGCAACTGAGACCAACTGCTGTTGGGTAGGTTCATATGTAGATGGCCATCTGATAGCCATCTCTGGCCGCGGCCGAAACAGGGCCGTACTAGGCCGGCGGCAAAGGCAATTATTGGACGTGGCAAGCCTACATCAACCTACGTGAAGTTGTTGGTTGCCTCCCGAGGCTTTCACTCAAAGAAATGTTGTTAGTACGTTGGTCAACACCGCATGAGGCCACTGCTCATTTCCTTGCCTGAGGCTATGAACAACACGACACAAACTGGCTAATCGCTTGGCTGTCGTTGCATACTGGACCTTGTCGAGCGCGTAAAGAAACTCTGGTGTCAGTGGCAAGGCTATGCAGTACATGGACGGTTTCTGTCTGCGAGAGAAGAGGGAAAGGCATAAATAATCAATATTGTCACTCAATGGCTTCCTGCCTCCTCATCAGTTCAAGTTCACAGTGTTTGCTCTTTTCTTCGTTTAAAATTGAAATCTACCATTGTGTGCTACCAGATTCTTGTCAAAGCCAAATGGACGCCAATACTACCCCATTTACCCTCTACATCACACTTCAGTATCTTCGTACCGTCAACAAAGTCAACAAATACGTAAGAATCTCTTCTTTCCTTCTTGTCTTCTCTCCCGTGTTCTTACAGTGGTGCAATGTAGCATTGGGGTCTGTACACCACCGACAGAGCACCGCCGAGTGGCTGTCTTTTGCATGCGACGGATGCTGGACGTACAGCTTTGGACCTCTACAAGGAGGTCCGAAAGGTTTCTGATCCCAGAAAATCCAAGTCCCTGGTTGTTTGCCTCAAGATTGCCGATGCTCCTTCGATGCAAATCCTGGACCGCGTAGCATCGAGCGTGCGGCTTATGGACCGCAATTGCCTCCCCTGGGGTGAAGCTCAGTGGACATGTCGTGTTTGGGTCAAAGAGGTTCTTCGATCTCTTCACGAGAATCGCCATATCAATCTCTCGGTGACGACCGGTCAGCCTCCTATCGCATTCTCAACTAGCAGAACTCTGTTAACAAATCTCTAGACACAATTGAAGTGACTGCTGTCATTGACAGCCGACAGCTACCTCTCGCGAATGGGAAGAGCCGAAATCTTCAACAGCCTTGACTGGATCGGACAACCCACTGTTCCTATGGACATCGATTCTGCATGGTACGGGTCATCTCCCATGGAAACAGAGACCAGTCGCCCTGGCAGTCGCTCTGGATACTATGGCACGAAGCCAATGGTCACAGAAACCCACGGCCGTCGTACATGGTAGTCTTGTAAAGGAAAGACGGCGGGAAGCTTGTTTGCCGTCACAGGCTTGTACGTTGGACTTCCATCTTAGTGTACTTTTGTTTGCAGCACATGACATCGGAGCGAACTATAGTATTTCAGCTCCTGATTTCATGTCGATGGATGGTGGAAATTCCCAATTTAAGTTCTTGGGTTGGCGAGACATGCACTATATTGGATATTTCGAGCGGCGCTTATTTCCATGTCAAGTGGTGAAGACGTATCAACTTTTATTTACCTTACAAAACGTCACCTGTCCCCTAATATAGGGCCCGAATCACGTCTTGACGACGTCCAGAATGCATCAATAATACCAAGGCTTCCGTTTTCTCTGACTATGACACATTCCCGCCTCAACTCACTTTCCTCAGCTCTGACCTGCTGACAACGCAAGCCAGCTAACCGCGCCGGATCTCCAAGACATCCAAAGACCCCTGAAAACGACAGGCCCCTTATGCTCCATCTCTTCCGCAATCTCAGAGACAAACATTCCCGCAAGCCCCCAGTCCGAAAATGCGCCAGTTCGCCTCGTGGCCGCTCTCCGGTTGGATTGAGGCGGGACACGCGCAGCTTCATATCAAAAGCGTAAGGGTACGACATTGGGCAGAAGAAAATAGTACCCGAGACGCGCCGACTTGCGCGGAACTGCTCCCTGTAATGAGAAGCACACGTGCCTGAATATACACATGTCGGCTCATACTGAAGCCGGCCGCCTGCGATGCTACCGTGATATGACGTATCTATGACACATAAAAAGAAAGGACATTAACTGTTAGACCATTAACCACACGCCCTATCACCGACAAATCAACAAAGAGTCGCACCAAAACGGCACAAATATCATACGTAACTTCAGTCGTGCATGTCATTTCTACGGCTCTCTAACGCTATCTATCAAAAGGCAAAATGCACCCAAATGCTAATACCAACCACATAATCAAACCCCCAAAGTCACCATACGCCTCGGCGCCCATATCCAGAGCGATCCCGTTGGAGACGGAACCATGCAGAATTGACGGTCCTGTCCAAATATGAAATGATACGCTCCTTATCCTTGACCCTTCTGCCTGTGTACCTGTGCATAACCCATGGCCTGCTATGCCATTTTACGAAAACGCCGTGCGATAAATTGAAACCCCGCTATGCTAGAGAAACGACCATGTCGAGTGGATCGTGACGATTTCGCTCGAGTACATCTTCACTTTGCATCGTCTTCTTCGTCTTCTTCTTCGTCGTCGTCGTCTTCCTCTTCAAAGTCACCCATGTCCTCTTCGCTATCGCTGCCTCCAAAGTCTTCCTCTTCATCAGACATGTTCCAGAAGTCGGCATCGTCATCGACGGGCTTGACCAGTGTAGGCGCTAGGTCGGCGGCTGTCGGCATTCTGGTATCAGATGGGATGTCTGCCTGAGTGCGGTCAACAACTTCTTTGGCACGAGAGTTGTATTCTTGTCGCTTATCGCGGTAAAGAACGCTGGCGTCAACGTTGGCAGGGGAGTTGATTTCAGGATCATCCATTAGTAGAAGAACTGATCGAAGGACAGACTCGACGCCGTGGAGCACGTTCCATCTCTCGCTCGCCGACTCGCCTGATTGTTCGTCTTCGCCCGGTCTATGGAGAATGGAAATACATAGGTGGCCGTCTGCGTAGACATTTGGATGGCAGATGTTCTTGGTGAGGAATTTGAAGGTCGGTGGTTGATAGGGATATTCGGGAGGGAAACGCATATCGGCCTGTATAAGGATTTGTCAGTTGGGTGGTACATTTCCCATCGTGACTCATGTCGTCTAGAATGCACACGTACGCGGAGATAGGCGCCATGCCAGATGCTGTCGGGGTTCACAACCCAAAGCCCGATCTTCCAACGCAGAAGATTGGTCTCGTCAGTCTGCCAAAAGTCAGTGTCGCCGTTCTGGAAGAATCGTGACGAATGTTCCGCCGCATCGCACCTCAATAGTTACCCATTTCTCCTTCTCAAGAGCCTGCAACTCCTGCATCAAACGCCTTTGAGCCATGGTTGCTATCGGTCCAGGCACCAGAATGAAGACTGCAATCAGGATTCGGGTCCGAGTCTAGGTAGGCCAAGCAGTGTGACGAGTCTGGTATGAAGTACCAGTCGGGAGTATGAAGTGCCCAAAAGGGCTGAGGCAGAGGGGGGCTTTTTGTGAGGGGCGATGGACGGTCCGAGGGTATGTGTGAAAGGGGTGCCGAAGGAATGAATGTTCAGAGTAAGGCTTGAGTCAAAGGCAGATGCGCGAAACAAAGGGCTGTAGCTTGTTGGGCGACTGTTGCAGGTGCTTTTGGGAACGGCTTGCGGTTCTGTTTAATTCGAGATGATGAAGTCGGGCGAGGCGGGACGGAAGTGATCACTTCCAAGTCTCTAGAGGAACATTGGCGTCCACGTCTGCCCAGGTGGTCAACCAGTGCATCAGGTGGCCGCCACACGCGCTGGTGCACACCTACCAGCGGATGTCACTGTCGCCTCGAATCATGACGCCTCCAGTCCAGTCAAGCCCCCCGAAAGTCAAATGCTCGGGCGCCTCGCTTCCACCAGACCGTTCGCTACCAGTTCAGTGTTGATGTCAAGTTCCATCTCCACACCCCCAAGGCATCCTGCCTCGATGTTGGGTCCATGTTTGCCAGGCAGCCAGGTTGCGGGTCTTGAGCCAAAGCCAAATGCACCGATACCCAGCAACAAATAGTCATCTTGTGAGATACATCAACAAGGCGCCCAAAGATGGCCCAAGACCGGCTCTCCACGTCGGGTACATCGAGGCTCGAGGTTCCGGAGGGCCGGATCAGCTCCACAGTCTGCTAATTCTGGTACTACCAAGGTCCCTACCCTACTTAAGTAGGTACCTTGGCGCGCCAAGGGGTTTTCTAGTGACTATCCTCTGGCTATCATCTATCACAAGACAGGTCTTGCGGAGGTGCGTTGGGTGTATCCAATTCTGCTTCTAGTCTAGTAACACTGTATTTGGCCGTACCTAGGCCAGGGAACCGTAACTAACTACGCAAGTCACCATGAACGCATCGCGATGCGCCAGACACACTAGCCGATGAGCTAGCTAAAAAATGAACACTGTGAGCTAGTTTTATCCTCATTGCGGAGGGAAGAAATATTTATAATAGTAAAAGTCTTAATAGTCTTAAGTTATATAAAGTTACTTTATAATTAACGTAACTTGAATAAAATGAGACAGCACACAGGATGGTCTGCAACTTCTGGACATGCAAACGTTGCAAGAAGAGGATGCCGAAAGAAGAGAGGCATCTACACGTTCTTTTGTGGGACGAAGTTCTCCAGCTTGTGCCACCTCCGTTGAAACGAAGTGCCCCAAGTGCCAGAAAATATTTGCCAACCCCGAAGAACACTCGAAGAGCTGCGATTTCTGGAGATGTAATCGCTGCAGATCCTCGTACCCCCTAGCACGGAAAGAGTCACGCGCAGAGGAGTGTGCCGAAGCCCGACCGGCTTTCTGCAGCAAGTGCGGCAATTTCATGTCAGCTACTGAGTTCGAGCAACACAGGACGACTTGTCGCTATCAGTCGTGCCCGCAGTGCTGTCTCCGCCTACACCCGGATGTGATCGACACTCATATTAAGAGTTGCCACCAGACAATATGTAGTTCCTGCCGTGCCTATGCTGAATGGCGCATCGCGTCTGTTCTCGTCGCATCAAGCTCGTCTTAAAGCCAAACTGCTGATGTTCCCGCATCAGCTCCTTCCCGACGACAATCAACGTGCCTTAATTACACCCCGACAAGGCAAATCGAGAAGAAACCAACCGACGCATCTCTGTCTCCAGGCCTGCTTTTAGGCAATAGCGACGGCATCTACACCTCCAATGATGGACAGCCCAGCCGCGAGGACAGTCACAAAGGCATCGGTGCACCATCTTCCCAGATATACAGATGAGAAGAAAGCATACAAGAGGGTGTATTAGCGGTGCCTCCGCCCTGTTTAGAGAGAGAGAGTTACAACTAGCTTAAGCTAGCCTAAGAAATTGGCTACATTTAGCTGTTAGTGATAAAATAATGAAGGCGCTTACAGATATAATTTTGAACACTAGTTATAAAAGCAGGGTAAGTAGGTAGCAGGTGAGAACTTGGGCACTTACCCGTCTGGTGAGTAGCAAAGCACCAAAGGTAAAGTACCTAGTACTTTAGCTTATTTGCGTCCTCGTACAGAGCCAGTTCTCACCCCGAAAATACCAGACCAGACAACATAATTTCTCTTTGTCATTTGACGCTATCACCCAGCTGCATCGTTAAACCCCACATTCATCAATAGCCCAAACACAAACACACATTGAATGATATTCTTGTGCTGACTTGAGACATTCATCTACTCAAGTACTTTAAAAAGCTGTGCCATTCTTATGAATGAATGTGTGCGAGTAAGCCTGTGTTGGTTTTCAGCTGCCTCTCACAGTTTCACCTCACTTTTACGTGAAAGTGTCATGAGTCGTGTCATCCTCCTACAGGAGTGCATCCTTCCGGCTTGTTCCATCGTACCCAAAACGAAACGTGAGAGGCTGTGATTTGGTCGGACCGGCGTCCCCGAGAGACAATAGACTTGATCGGTGTACGGTGCAGAGCCTCAACACCCGCTTATGCCAAGTCCCCACAACGTCCACCTCTCCAATTCGATCCCCAACTCCTGCCGAAAAGCCCTTGCAACACGCCATCTTACGCACTCAAATCATAGTACACACAGGTACCGGTGCGAAAGTTGTATATGAATGCATGCTTAGAGATGCTCTTCATCTCATACGTCGACCGCCAAGTGTCGAGCTGTGCGTGGAGTTCCCGGACATACTTCTTCTCCGTCATGGTCACTGCATGTTCCACACTCTTCCAGCTCTCGTGCTCAGAAAGTCTTGTTTCTCGGAGAAGATCCATGACCTGGTCCGTAGTCTCTATAGCCAAGATCGGTCCATCTAGGTAGCTTCGCATCAAGTTACTAGCGCTGACTTGAGCCTGGTCCACCACGGTCCTGCGATTGAACTTCTTGCTCTTGGTACCAGCAACGAGAACCTTGACGTCCTGATCTTGATTTCGATCGCTATTATGAGTCCCACTAGATTCGCCGCCGTGTGACACATTGCCTCTGAGTTTTGCGAGAGCCCGGGAATCGCGCTCCTTGAGTTCAGGTCGAAGCCAGGCCATTAGCTGGCTAAGCGGAATATCCACGTCTTGCACGTCTTTTCGATTCATGGTTTTGATCTTGAGCATTGCTTCTGGCTTAATCACAATGATCCATGAGTAATTCTCGTCCCTGTGCTTAGACAACAAGTCTTCGGGAGAACGCGCATCCTTGGCCATTTCCGCACTGATGTCATGGTCCCAAAGAAGCTGGAGAACTTCGATACCGGTGGACCGAAGAATAGCTGCGTCAAATGAAGCAACAAGCACTTCGCACTATCATATATGAGTATTTGTGACAGAACTCCCCCAAGCATCGAATGCACTTACTCTTTTTCCAGTAAATATCGTATTGGAATCCGACTCCTGCTTCTTGAGAAATGTTTTGCTTCCACTCTTGTTGGGAACACGAGCCAGACGTTCCCAGGCGAGACTAAACCCAACGGCATGCCTCTCTTCAAAGTTGCCGCCAATTTTTGGGCGTTGCTCTTTGATGAGGTGATCGTATCGGCCACCTGCAGCAAACACGTCTCTGGTCTTTCTATCGTAGACGCAGGAGAACATAATTCCACCCATGAAAAAGTTTTCTCTCAGACTGTTGAGGGGGCTAACGTATAATTTGCTTATCACACCAAATCGTTTGCAGTACTCTGCGACCTCTTTGAGGTGGGCCATAGTTGACACCGCCCTTTGGTACAAATCACTGCCCTCAAACAGCACCTTGAGCTTTGAAATTACCTTGTTGGGGGTGTCTAATTGCGATTAGTCTTTTATTATTGCATCAGCAGTCTCGCCGCTTACCTCGAAAATCGAATCGCTGGAGCTCGTCCACGCTTGTGGCCGACACGCCTACAGTTGTAGATCGCAACTCCGCCCTAACCTTCTGCCAGGTATGTCCATGGACATGCAGTTTGCTCAGCGCCTCAGCAGCCTGTCGTCTACACGAAGACTCAACTCCACAGTGGTCAAAGATGAGTTGGAGGAGATCTGAGTGACCCACTTGAAAGCACATCTGAGCATTCGATAATGACGGAAACGCTTGAACGATTTCGTCTAGCACCTTCAGCACTTCTGCCTCCTTAAGAGCGAGGTCAAGTGTGTCGGTTGTGACGATGTCAAAGTCAACCTCCCCAAACATGTACGGCTGGCCTGTATCTAGCCTATCACGGTACACGTTACTAAAGTAGAATGATCGCTGCAATATGGGGCCGCCAGCCTGTTTTGCAATCATTCTGGCGTTGCCCATGGTCAAATCAAAAGGAAGCTGCAAAACAGTCCCGTTGGAGTCCAAGACCTGAACGACATTTTCACCATACTGACTTGAGCGAGGATAGATTGAGGTCCGAGGCATTTCTAATGCTCCGTGCCGTCGAAAGATGGAGATCAGGGTGCTCCGGACCACACCCTGATTCAAAAGTTCGCTAGCGCTAGGCTGAGTACCAAGCATGTCCCAAGCATAGTCTTTGGCCGCATCCCGAGGTCGTGCAAACAGCGTCGACAGCATCTTGCTATAATACGGCGAGCTAGGATCGGCTAGACCTGCAAGGGTTCGTCGAATAGTCTCACTCTCCATCTGCACGGGGAGCTTGCCGCTCTTCAACAAATCAGCACTGGATGGCCTATCCTTGGGATTGTGATTGACCAGAGACAAGACAATGTCTGTCTGTTTCCGCTCAGCTGGCTTGAAATCAGAGGGCAGCTCCGGCTTGGGTCGGCGTAGTTTTCCAATAACATCTGCCTTTTCCATACCAACCATGGGATGATAGCACATTTCGAAAAATATGATACCCAACGAGTACATCTGCCCTCGGTTAGCCCTTTCAACCTCAAAGTGTTGCGTATCATGGCTTACATCGACTTTGGTGCTGTATAGCCCATTGCCAGCCGATCGAACTTCTGGAGCCGAGTAGTAAGCAGTGCCAATACTTCGAGTCATGCTGTCGTTTTCAAGACTATTGGCAGCGACTTTATCGACCGAAAATTGTCCGCTGGTGGCTAAGCCAAAATCGCCAATTTTGACATTATCGACTCCTTCAAGACTGCTGCTGATGAAAATATTTTCAGGCTTCAAGTCCCGATGCACAATACCAAGTGCGTGAATGTGTGACATGCCTTCCAAGATCTGTCGAAACAGCCTCCAGATCTCTGATGTGTTCTTGTACAGGTTGCGTGAGATCAAGTCCCGAAGTGTCTCACCAGTTAGCTCTAAGTGTTGTAAGTAGGAATGTCATGTTCATGTGCTTACTCGCTTTTCGCAATATTCCATGGAAATATAGAGAATTGTCCGGAATGCACGATGTTGCCGTGCACGCCTCAGTATTTGTCCTGCACGTTCTTTGCTAGGTGACAAGACACCATTCCCAGCCTGATCTGCGACGATGGAGCTATCGTCATCAGAGTCGTCCTCAATGGCATTGTCATCACTGTCGTCATCATATCCAAACTCGATGGCAGCATTAGATGACATGAAGTCAAGGCCACCAGTGCTAGTCGCAAACTGGATGTCAATGCCATCAGAGACCGTTTCTTCCGTCTCCTCAGTGTAACCTTCAGTAGACGTGCCACCCTCAGTATCAGTAGCGTCGGGGACTTCTTCAACCCAGGTATTATAGTAGCGGACCACAGCTGGATGGCTGAGTTGTGACAGCAACCGCACCTCCTTTAAAATCTCAGTCAAACTGGCGTGAGATCGCTGGGTGACCTTTTTAATAGCATAGATTTGCCCATCAAGTTTCTTCCGAGCTTTTACAACCTCTCCAAAACCACCTTTGCCAAGGCGACCCTCTTCCACAAAGTCCTCAGTGTATCTAGAAACAACGGCCCCACGACTCATGGAGTCTCGCCTAAGCCTCGCAGGAACGACATGAAGCGATGTCAGAGATGGCGTTGCCGACAGTGGCCTGGAGGAATCAGACTCTGAGAAGACTGGCGCGTCAGTAGCCAAAAATTCACTTGAGCCAAGTTCAAATGGCCGAGGTCGCTTTTGCTTGTCTTCCTTGAAGAATCGACTGACTAGTTCTTCAAGCGGTTGCGAGAGTGTCAGCTCCTGCATCAGGTTTCGTGGCGACGAATACTTTTGCAGGACATCGAGGCCAAAGATCATTTGTATGAATACAATGCCAAACTCCCATACATCCGTCTTGTATGAATACTGTGGCTTGGATTGCCCAGCAATCTCGGGTGGTAGCCAATATGCCGACTTTGCAGAAGTCAGTCCTGGAAGCCCCGGGTTTGGGGTACTAGCATTATGAATTTCGCGCTGATACCAGCAATCAGACAACTTAGGGACAAACTCGCCCGTCGACTCTCGAAACAAAAGTACATTGTTCGCATGAATGTCTTGATGCGCAATATTCTTGGAATGCAAAAAGCTCAAGGCATCTAACAAGTCTCTAGTCCAAGACCGAACTTTGCCGAGTTCGAGATGGCCCGCCAGATCCAGAAGCTCCTCGAGCGAACCTTTCACCGCCATTGGCATCAATATCCTGACAGTCCAGAAATTTGCAACTGCCGCATCATCCGACTTCCCGCTTTCGACCTTGAAATCCAAAATATCGACTAAACGGTTGTGGTAAATTGACTTGGTATTCTTCAGCTCCTGAAGTCTAGACTCGACGGACTGCAGCTGCTTCTTGAACTCCTTGGGGTCCCTCCCGTTGGGTCGCAGGATGGCTTCCTTTAGTGCTAATGTTTGGTCGCCTTGGCCATTGCCCAGAACCGGTCGGACAGTGTATACGACAGTGACCTTGCCCTCTCGCGGATCGCATTTACCCGTCACCGATTTGAAACTGAGGATATTACCCTCCTTATTCTTCACATGACAAAACTGATCGAAATCGATACGTTCAATAGAGGCAGCAGAATTTTCGCTGGGTAAGCCTTCTAGTCCATTAGGCCGTCGACTGAGCCTCGATTCCTTTGCCTTTTGTCTTTGTCTGTCAATCTGTTGCTGGAGCATTTCCGACATGACGCGCTCCTCCTCCTTGGTTTCTTCCATCTTTTTCCGTTCCTCATCATCTTTCTGGCGCTGCGCCTTTTCTGCTAGTTTGACCTCGTGTCGTTCTCGCTCCTCTTCGAGGGAAGGCAGCTGCTTGCCGGATGCTTTGACTTGAGCGGCATCTTCAAGGATGTCACGAATGCCCTCGACAATCCTGTCGACCATTTCCTGTTGATCTTTGGCAAATTCCCGAGGTTCGGTGTCTATAAACTTCTGGATCTTGAACTGTGTAGATTCGCGTAGGCCATCGAGACCTTTGACAGTCAGAAGCGGTGGGGTTTTTGGGTACGTTGCCGTCATGACAAACCCAACAGTTACGGCAAAGTCGCTATCGATGGATGCTTTGATTCGAATGTCGAATGATGGCTCTGTCTTCTGAACCTGCTGTCAGTTGTGTGCAAGTCATACAGAAAGGGGAGCATAGAGAGACTTGAGGAGTCGGTGTGCGTGTCGGTTCTTTTTACCTTCCACGCGCTGTGCACATCACTGTGTTTCACGAAATCATCTCCATATATGGCTTCGAGAGCCAGCAGCTCGTTTTGCTGCAATTCGTCATATTCAATTTTTGCCGTTGCGTCCGGGGTCGTAGGCTTGAGGCCAGGGAAGCTTGAGTCATTGCTGCTTGCCTTGGGCAAGGACTTCTTCCATGCGCTAGATGCTTGCCACGCCATGATTGCGTGAGGTCCAAAGCGTGGTCACAGCTAAGCTGCGACTCTTTAGACGGAAGAAGCCATGGCGGTCCGGCTTGGAAGATTGTGGATAGAATATATGGTTAGAAACTGAGGTGGTGAAGAAACGAGAAGGCAAAAGCTCCATGTCTGCTCTGAAGGCCACTAGAGCACCAGTTGACCCGCTGTAAGCAGTCTGGTGTTCAAGATGGCGGGGTATGTCAACTGATATCCACTCCCACGCAGCATACCAAGGTCAATTTGACATTTTTCACTGCAACTAATATTCCAGAAAATCCCACAGGCCCAAGATACCTGCTAACATAGTTTTATTTAATTGTAACCCGTTTCCAGAACTTGACTAGGATGATTTACAATACCACTTCGTGACAACGCTCGCTTCTTGCGATACCCACCACTGCCAGGAAATTATTACAATCCGCAAACCCACGCCTCGCACTTAACCACAGGCAGTTAACTATTGTCCGAGTTCTCTGACTATGTGGTATTTTTACCTGCTCAAGCACCTTTCGGAGCGGGATACCGGACTTTGGCGGATAATAGTGGGGTTGGCTGTTGTTTAGTGTTGAGCGAACCATAAGGCCTCGAGGCCTTCTCACAAGAGTCCCCCCATTGACCAACCTGCCAAATACTGGCTGCTAGTTTCTTCGCAATTGACAACCAGAAACTCTTGTCCTATTCACGGCCGTCTTTCTTTCTTGAAATCTCAATGGACGAAAGACACTACCTGCGCCTCGCATATGCATCAATTTCCCCCTTTCGGTTTGTGCGGGGGAGGTAACAACGTGAGAGGCATGCAAGCTCTGTCAAAACCATGACTAGACCAACAGCTCAACTCCGGCATTGCAGAGATTGATGTTAGCAGTGCGCTGCCATTTGAGTCACAAACACTCTAACCGTAGAACCAGACTAGTCGTCAACCTTGCTGGTTTCGGTTCTTTCATCATGAGAAAATTTGTTAGAAGCACTTGCCTGATAGGAGCTCATAAACGTATGGCTTCACCTAGTCTTGCCTTGAACCGGCCTTCTTAGGAACCATTCTTAACCATGAATGATATTTACTTCTGGTCCATTCTGACTGGTAAGGAAGGCTGCACGTAAGGCGGTATGGTAATGTTTCTTGGAGCAGGCCATAACCAAGAAGGGGACACCGGATTGCCAAAAGCTGATTGTGTGGCGGACGTGGATTTAAATGGCCGCGAGGTTTGTTTATACTTGAGCGCGTTCTCACGTACAGATCCGGCATACTATTTTCGTGGCGAGGTCCAAATGGTTGAGTATGATGGTTTTTCTCACCTGCACAGCCTGAGTGTCGCTAAGCGACATAGTCAAATGCGCGTGAACTCAAAGATAGCTGACAAAGTGATTGACCCCCTAATCTCAGCCAATGAGGTAACTTGGCTTTGGTCATGTTGACAAGGTGAACATGCCAATAGTGGAGCTGCACAAGAGCATTCACCCCAAGATCATCTCAACTCCTACGGAATCAAGACTTTATGAAGCGGGAATCAACAACCCTGTGTGGGCAACCCGTGGATGGACATTTCGGGAGCAATACTTCTCGAGAAGAAGGATTATCTTGGACGGAGACTCCATACGATGGGAGTGCTCCTCTGCGATCTGGCGGGAGCATGTTCAGCCGCCTTCACATCTAGACAGAGCGCAAGAAAACGTTATTGGTTGCGAGTCAATAGTCAACCCACGAATTCCAAGTTGAAGCGACATCGCTTTGATCCTGGAAGATTACAACAAAAGGAACTTCACCTTTCCCGGAGACTGTCTCTATGCCTTTGAGGGCATGTCGTTGGTCTTGAGCCCTCAAATGGCCGGTCGATTCGAGGGAGAGGTGTACAACCTTGCCACAATCACCTAATTTGGCCTACGGCAGAATTCACCTACGACGGTCCTTCGTTCTATCCATACGTGTAGCCAGTGCGAAAATACGGTCTTCATACTATGAGACATGTTTACTTATAGAGTGTAAATAGAAGAGGATGCTCTTTATACTCATAAACAGTAACTAACTATTAATACGTAGCATGTAAGTATTTGAAAAGGATATGATCCTACTTTATTGCATCTCGCGTGGCGTGCTCCATGGGACGCTACCTGCATCTCCACAGGCCGGGAGCACCAATCAAATGACACAGGTTTGGGCGTAGGCTCAATACCCATAAGTTATCTGGCGTGCCTCTCTACTACCTTTACATCGTCCGTTCCAGGTCAGTCTCGGACGACTCTGCGCCATGTACCTGTTGCACATGCTTCTTGAAGGCATCTAAACTGGATAAGAAGTCACCAAAAAGCGCACATTGTGGATAACGGCAAACGAATCTTCCTTCGTCGCGCTCATGCCTAAGATGCACGTTCTCCACGTGGTCCATCATATGAGATACGCGCTTGAATGAGCGCATGCGCGAAGCGTATGGGAGCCGCTCTTCGCCCACACAAATTATGCACTGTGTTCTACCAAGAATAAGGGGTATTTCCTTGACTTTGATCTTGGGAATGGCAGCTTTGATGACGGGAAAGCCCGGGCGAATCCTACTTCCACAGAGCGAGGGTGATGTGGATGGCGATTGGACCGGAGGACGCACCTCACGACGAGATGCTAGACGAACCATGTCAACGGCCCGGATCTTGCGGTCTGTGAGGCCTTTTATACTCAAGTCTTGTCTGAAGTCGCTCAGTAATGTTTAATAGTTAGTTCAAGTGAGAAAGAAGTTTATAAATTACATTAGATGTTTTTACTTCGTAGAAACCGTCTATGACGGCGTCTTGGGCGAAGATGCTCCGAATTTATAGAATTTATAGGAATAGTGATGCTAAGAGACGATGTAGAGAGTTATTGGGCAACCAGTAACACGGGCCGGCAAATTCTCAGAGGCGAGATGTCTTATCAGACGACCTGGGCCGAGAGTAGACGGTGCGTCGGTCGCCTCGTCAATGTGTAGCGCGTTCAGTCGAACTGCGGGGATCCTATAGCGAACCACCGCAATTCAGCATTGCACATAATCAACTATGTTGAAACCCGACAGATGGTATCCCTGTGACTGGTGCCACCGTATTTCTAACACAAGGTTGGGGGCGGGGGGTGGGGGGGCGATCCTTCTGCGAATTGAAGGTAACTTTAAAAAAGATTAATCATGCTATTCACATCATCCCCCCATTATTTCCGATGGAAAGACAGTAACAGCCACTCGTTGGAAGCCTATCTAGGTTGCCAAGTGTCCAAGTAATACGTCACAACGTCACGCTGTGGGAGCAAAGCATTTTGATGTCTCCAAATTCCAGGTTTCTTCGTTAAGTCCAAGAAGCAACCTTCCGCACCTTCGCTTTGGAAAGGGCAAATAGAAACCTTGCTAGTCATGATATGGGCAATATCTTTCACGTTGAGCAGATGCCTTCCTGGCCTGCAAATTTCACGACAGGACTCCAACAAATAGACTCAACAGGTCCAAGTCGTGCAACTGGATGCCGAGTCACCTGCATTGAATAAGCGATTTCAATTTGACATGTAACATTCTGTTGCATTCCCATCAGCTGGGGTGCTGTCAGAAATACGGTGGCACTATTATGGGGATAAAGAATTGTTATTTATTGTTGTCTCTCCTCTTCTTGTTTAACTTGAAGAATTGAGGTCTTTTAGCGCAGACACAGCCTGAACTTGAATTCCCAATTCAACATCAAATAGATGACAATAGACTGATGAATGATTTGCAGCGCTTTAAAGTCAAATATGGACTGAAAAAAAGATGTGTAAGATGTAAGGATGTGACGGGTGGGGGTCGACGGACGCCGGTTGCCTAACTCGTTTCTGCCCAATTTACGAGGTGGACCACAAGTTACGCAGTGTAGTTGCGCTGGCTTCCTATCTTCTTGTTTTGGTCCATGTCTGTGTACCTTCATTGAAGTTTTGGCTGAATGCAACACTTCTGATGAACTCTGGTGAATTACTTGCAATTCTTCATCAAGTAGGTACATATGTTTATCCACAAACTTTTGATTAAGTTCGCTCGGTGTTTGTTCGATGTCAAAGATATAGTCTATTTTCCACAGGGTTCGTGCAAACTCGCCTATCGAATGGTATTCCGGACATTGTTTTCACTTTGTCAGGAGGTTGTTGAGAATAGTCGGTAGGGTTAGTACTGGAAACTCCAGGTAACAATGTGGGTGCTTGTCTCTTTCTTATAATGACCAGCGCCCTACCTAGGGGCAAGGGCGCTTGAGGCGATTATGGGTGGGCGGGCAGGGAAAGGTAGGGCGCGAGTGATGTGTGGGTGCCCGACCCGTTCAAATCCGTGCCGCCGCCTCCCAACAAGCGGATGCGGCCAACGGCCCAGTCGCCAGGATGGAGCGTCTTGCAGGTGGTTGCCTTGCTCAGGAGAGTCTGGTGTTCACGACATTACTAAAACTGTGTTTCTTGGCATGGGTGTGTTGAATTATTGCTGTATCAACGCCTCCTGGCGCTGTGCAATGATTCCTTTTTTATCAGCCGCACAGTCAGCCGCGGGGGGAGAGTGGCTCCGTGAGAAGGACGGGCACTAGGGAGATGTGCGCGGGGTGGCGGACTAGTGGGAAACAGGCAAACAAGCGACATCAACTACACTGCAGAAGCCGTGAACGGGGGAAATCAAGGCAGGACCGGGCAAAAGAGGGAAAATACTGTGTCAAGGCCGATAGATGCAATCTCCTCAACTATGTCAAGTGGACGAGCCCCGTGTGGTGATAGCAACTACATGATTACACAGTATGGTGGGAAGACTGAACAGCCTCGTGAATGCCTTGGCTTTGGTGGGTGTTTTAAGGCAGGAGATGGGCGAAGAGGGCTGTTTATTTTTGGTCAAGGTTGGTTGACAAGCAACCTAGCTACAGTTACCCGGGATATGGCAGCGTCAGGGTGAAACCGAGCTCAATATTGCCGCGGAAATGGATGGCGAGTCTGCACATCGATAACGTAAGTGTGTCAACATCGCATGTTATTAAAAAGACCCATTCAATGCACAAGAATAAAAAAAAAAACTGGCGACAGTTACTGGGCCCAGGCCTCCCCACCCAAGTTTTCACGACCCCAACATCTTGCCAACTCCGAATTGGAATCCCTGAATATGCGCACCCAACAGCTTGATGGATGGTGATACTCCATTCAGGATTTTTAAATGGCATTCATCCACTCCCGAATATAGTACATAAATATCGACGAAGAGGCATTCAATCGGGACGCGACGACGCCGAGCGTTAGAGACATACTATACAATAACTTAGAAGTCCCATTCATCCCCCTTGAAACAAAGTAGTAAGGGAGCTGACTAGAATCACAAGATCGGCGTAACTTGTGGCCTTCCCCCTACAATTGCCTTCTTGCATTATCAAACCTATGCAGACCTCAGGGACGAAATCCATCGACCGAATGAACGGAGCAGTCCTTCTGGGAGAAGTTCATCCCATTCCTCATGAGTAACGTTATTCAAATGCCTCAAGCTTGGGAACAAGCTGTTCAAGTACGCCTCTCCACGTCTCTCGCTCTGAAATAGCGCTTGACACCGTGAAATACGTCCACCCTTCAGTGAAAAGATGTTTGCTCAACATTGACAAAGCCATTGGCAGCACCACTACGGAGCCAGTAATGGGACCGGCTCTCTGAGTGGGCCCATCTACGTATGTCTGAAACCAATGCAGAGCCCTAGGCCCATGTGTGGTAAGCATCCTATGAATAGGAAACTTAGCTCGTTCGAGCGTTCCGGATAGTCTGCGGAGCAAAGCTACATCCCGCATCTGGTGTGATTGCTAAAAATGCAAAGCGACAGGCGATATCGTGACAGTTCCAAAATATAGGTCGATACGGAGGCTTGCTGTTTAAGCCGCGGTCTACTCTGATGAGCTCTTGCACTTTGAGTGTTCCATGGTTAGACGTCATCATGACAGACGATTAGAAGACGGGGATAACTCACATAAGACATCAAGTTCTGAATTCTCCCTATTAGTATGCCCTACAAACTCTAGGGCCACCAGTCGCGCTACAATCGCCTCGTCCGCGACTCTTCCCACCGCATCCCTGGCTGGTGTCATGACAGGGCCAGAGTGCTCGTAGATTCTTCCTGATACCAGTTTTTGTCTCAATGTCAGTGCGGTATTGGCGCAAATACTCTCGTCAATAACAATTATGCCAATGTGACATCGAATGTCGAATGGTGTCTGTGAAATTCGAGGAAGAGAGGTTGTCTCGTTCAAATCTGTAAGGTCACCCCCCAGAAAACGGCCCTGTTGAAAGACACCAAAACCGCTTCCGGAGGATGATTGCAAGAATTCAACTAGGGATAGCGGCGATTGAAACATGAAGATTCGATATGCCCCTGCCGATTTTAGCTTCAATCTCAACTGAGCGTAGCACGCAAATACCTGTAGCAATTCAGCTGAAATCATGATTACCGTTGGGGGCGGATCTGGTACGAGGCGCAAAATCCTCCATAATTTTTCGAATTGCCACCGAATGAACTGGAAAGTTCGGTCGAAGAGTATGCGGAAGAGCTCGACAGCAGGTAGAGGCTACCCATAGGTTCGCGAACTCCGCGAATCTACAGTTCCAAGAGTTCGCGTTAATGACTAAGCACATTCCTGAACTTGGCGTAGACAGAGTTCGTGTAGTTGAAAGCTAAGGACCAACATCCCTCTGGCACCAGGAGCTTTTGATTAATCGTGGCCACATGAGATTTCTTGCAACATGCGATGGTGACACACCTATGTTATCGGTGTGCAGATTCGCCATCCATTTCCCTGTCGAATCTCGGTTTCGCACCAGCAGGTGGGCAACCTCCTCCGTCATGCTTTCCTTTGTCCACTGTCGTGGCCTTCGTGTTTGATTGGTTTAATGAGTAAATGCAGCAACTGCCTCAAATGCTTTTGTTTGACGTGATACAGCAAATATGGGGTCCGGATTGATTCCCCATTTAGGAATGAGAGGCAAGCATTGCCAGAACCTTCAACAGCTCCAAAATTCAGGAACCAATGCATGAAACCTAGCGCGAGCGCTTGAAAAGTAGCCTCGTTCGCAAGGGTGAGCCTGTTCGAGGTCAATTACCCGGATGTCTTGACGCAATGTGGAGGCGAGTAGGCCGCCAGATGGCTAGATCATGGCAGTAATTCAATCGGAGGTTCTCCTCGCAATCTCCTGCTTCGACGTGAGACCGCTGTCACCGTGCCATCATCTTCAGACCGCTTGCGCTTCGGAACTCGCGAGATTTTGCCAGTGGTGGCGGTTGGTGGTGAGTCCGGGCAAGACGATGAAGGGGTTGACGGCCAGATGCGGTATGGTCCTGGGTGGCGAGGACGGGACTTTTTTCCGACAGTCTCCAGAAGCGAGAATTGAGTCGAATGCTCTCCACCATGTCTAGACTTTGGGTCGCGAGCTGGTGTCGGTGTTGCTTCGCTCCGGTGCTCGTCGTCGAAGGATCTCGGGCTACTCGGCTCACTACTGGAGTCATAAATGCTGTGCGAGGCCCGGGCTTCTTCCCTTATAGCGTCTGGAGTATGGCCGATAAGATATTCTCTAGCTGCCGCCTCGCCGTACAAATCGCGTCGAATGCCTTGCCGGAACTGCACCAGGCGGAGCCTTTTCCTTAACTGGTCCGTGAAGTCATTGTCGGGGGCGAGGGGTAATAGTTTCAGCAGCGGAGAATGTTGAGGCGACAATCGTTGGTCAATACAAAGGCGTCTGGTCCCGTTCGTAGGGTCGTCGGACCGAGGGTGCGGTGTGCCGGTCGATTGCTTCTGGCGGGACATCTGTGACAAGGCATTCCCACTGCTATGAGGAACTTCTTGCATCCATCCAGCATTGGTTTGGAGGGAGACCGCTTGGCCATCCTGGAAGTTTGCAACGAATGTTTCTATTGGAGATTGATCCGGAAGAAGAATAATCCGTCGAGCAACGGAGCCTGCCCAAACCTGGGCCAATCATGCCACTTCGGGTTGTCAGTGTGTCGGTTGGGCTACCCACTCCACTCTGCTTGGTTCTTTGTGACTGAGAGCAGGAGAGCAGAAATAGCCGCATCATGGCTGATAGCCCGAGCAGTCAGCGAACGAACGAAGATCCTACAGGACCGACGTCCAGGGCCGCTCAAGCAATATTGACTTAACACCTAGCAATGCTGCCGCGAAGAGGGCTTTCTCCGACGTTGTGGGGTGGACACTTCAACGGTCGCAAAAAGACATCGAGGATGACAACAAGGCGAACTCAGGGTCACGCTCCCCAGATCCGAGGGACCATGCCAAGAAATTCATGTGGACTTCCTCAGAACAAACCAGTGATCCAGACGTCTCACGTTTTATCAGACAGCATCAAGTTGGCCAACTCTCGTCATCTGCAAATTCGTCCTTTGATGGCTCTGCTGCTCAGAAAGTCGAGCCCGAATCCGCGATACATATCTGGACCGGCTGTTTCTTCCTAGACCTTAATTATCGGCCGATTCGACCAGGCGGGGGATGGAGAGCCGGCAGGCTCAATGAACAAACCCTCAACGACGTCGTTCTGGCCGTTGACGATTCCAGTGCAATGGGCGTCAGAGTCAGGCACATCGTATTACAGGTCCATGAACAGAGTGGCAGGATCTATGTGCGAAGTGTTACTGACAAAGCCGACGTGGAGATGGACGGAATGAGATTGTCGCGTGGGCATATTCATGTCATGAACAATCGTTCCACTCATCTTCGCATTGGCCAATTAGCATACCACGTGGAGTACGCGCCTTTCGCTTGTAACGAAGAGTACAGCGAAGAGTACAAAAGCAAACTGAAAATTTACATTCAAACGGTCCTTGGAAAGCACCCATGGAAACCTTTGCATTGACCCCCACCCCTTCCTGGTCGACAAGGCTCACTGTAGGACAGTGGACAATCTCTAGTGCTGGGACAATTGGTTCTGGTGGTGGAGGGCGAGTTAGTGCGGCCATGAACAGTTCAGGTGATATTGTCGCCCTGAAGAGGATGACGGCTACCAAGGGGTCAAAAACCCTGCAGAAACGTATTAACACACTGCAGCTGCTAACAACACTCGCGGATGACGCGCAGGAAAATCGAATTTTGCGGCTTCGTGAAGTCATAACAGATGATCCCACAGGAAGCAACCCTTCATCGGATGTCTGGTTTGTGCTATTCCCGGCCTTGCCCGAAACGCTATATGATTATCGACATATGTCTTTGCCGTCAGAGCCGCAAGGGTCAGTTTTCTGCATGCTCACCTCCCAGTCCTTTGTTGATTCTGTGGTGATGAAGGCGAATACCTGCTTTCTGACTACGTGATTGCAGAATCAAGAAGACAACCAGCATGATTAAGTCAATTCTCGAAGCTCTCGTGTTCTTGCATTCTCGACAATGGATACACGGTGACATTAAACTTCCCAACATCGGTATGCGGGAATGGACCGAAACCAGTGCATCTGTAGTGCTGTTGGACCTGGACGATGCCATGTATACTCCGACAGGTCATGTGTCGGCAGCTGCTGGATTGACTGGAACTGTTGGTTGGCTATCTCCAGAAAGAGAACTAGACGGCTTCACGGCCACTAGCGTTTGGGCAGTCGGTGTCGTGGCAATATGGCTCCTTTTTGGTCGACATCCGTGGCCATGCCTCGTTAACCCGTGGCGTGCGGGCCTCGAGTGCGAGAAGCACCGGCCTCAATTCCACAAGAATTTTGGCAAAGCCGTCGCTGACATTCGACGACATAACTTGGATGGTATGTTCCCCCATGCTTAGAACTTCTGAGGGAGACACTGAGAAGTCAAAAGTGCTGGGAGAAGCGATTATTTGCATGATCAGGCATCCTTATGCCCTCGATGAGCGATATAAAGTGCCAAGATCAACCAGCCGGGAAGTGCTGGGCATTCTAGGCTGGGACAAGCCGTCTAACCAAGAGTGCCAGGAGCCACCTTCCAAACGATTATGTTGAATCCTGGCTGGATCCAAAGGGCTGTGCTTTGTTCGAAAATGGGAAGTTGATTGGCATCCTCTTGACGGAATAAATATGCCTCTGTCAACAGAACAAGCAAACTTGATGTAACCATTTGTTTCAGCTTCTTCGGTGGACTTTGCAAGACGGGGGCGTTGACGATGACTGCAAATCGTTGATTCGCTCTGCCCTCCCAATTGTTGCAGGCCATGCGGGAGAACCGGTGTCGAGGCAGGAGGCTGTTACCCAAGGAGTATATACGGAGCCTTCCGCGCGAGAGCCGGACCATAGACAGGTTGAAGAAGAAGTAGTGCAGGGGTGGCGGCTTCTTAGTTTTGATGACAGGATCTATGACGATGAGCCGGTGCGCGATTTCACAGCCTGCGACCAGGAGTGCGGGTATTGTGGACAATGCGACTATTAGGGTGCCAATGGTGACCCAAAGGGTTTGGGGGTTGGGGGGGTTGGGGGGAATCACAGTGTGCATGGTGCTTCGCAATCTTAAAAAAGGCATAGGACTTGAACCAATGCCCCGTCCAAATCATCCAAATCGTCCAGAAGTTAATTTTCCAGCGACAACCGTGTTTTCTTGCATACCAAACTCCCATAATCATCAGCTTTTCGTAAAAGCCCGCGTTTCCCACGTCTTTCTTCGTTTCTCCGTTGGAGCAGTCATGCAAAGACTGGAGACGTAATTGATATGTGTTCCTCGTCTTTAACTGAATTTACACTGGCATAAGCTGGTTAAGAATATTCTGACTCGCTTGCCTGGGTTACCTTAATTATTAATAATTTCTTAAGTGTAAAAAACACCTTATAAAACGCTATAAACTATATTATAAGCCTTAATTATTATTATTATTATTATTATTGATTAAAAAAGTTAATATTAAAAGGTTATTTAAGCTAATTAATAAGCTTATTTTATTTAAAGAAGAATATTAATTACTTTAATTAATAGAAATTAACGTGAAGCTATTATTAATGTTTTTAACGAAGAATTTTTAAAAGATTTCACGTAAATCTTAATAATTAAGCCTTTTATAAGCATTAAAGTTACCCCTATTAGCTTAGTATATTATAAGTAAGAATAAATAAAGGTTTATATAAAATATTAGGTTTTTACTTAAATTTATGTGTTATATTTAGTTAATTTAAGTCTAGCGCCTATATTATGCTAAATTTTGCGTTAAAATTAAGGTCAAAAGATTGACCCTAATTCCGGGAATCACACCCTGACGGCAACTGCACATTCATTCAATGTTTACTGTAAGCCTGCCGCAGGGCTGAAGACATGGAGGACAGGCACAGGGAAATACTCCGTACATGTACCACCTGGTTGACTTAAACCAGACATTTGAACCGCCTCAACCATGTCGGCGGTGTACTGTAGAGACAGCATTGGCACGCATATGCTCACATGTTTCAATGTTCCGGTGAATCTACATAACGCTTCGGTGATCCTGCCACTTCCGGCAAGTTTAGCAAGGCAGCCTGGTGCATTTTGTTGCTTGTGGTCATCGGAAGAAAGAGTTGTAGAGCACATGTCGCGGAGAATTTGCAAAGTCCATCTGCTGGCATGAGAGAGCACGAGTCCAGATTAAATGCCCTTTATAGGGCGTCTTCGACAATTGTTACCGACCCAAGCGAACAGCAAATGTTTTAAGTCCCTTGCGGTCAAAGCGAACCAGGGGCCCTACCCACATCAAGACTCAACCTTAAAGAGTTCCCACCTGGAATGGAAGCCTGGCATGGCACCTGGCAGCCGTAGAGCCAGTCGACGCAACAACAACAACAAACAACAGACGCCTATAACTCACACACGCACCCCCTTTGTGCATCCATTACTGCGGACGCTCAATGGATGTGTTCACTATTCAGAGATAGTAGGCATAGCTCTTTGCTTCCTTTTTTTTTTTTTTTTTTTTTTGGAAATCCATATTCCTTATTCGCATCTTGCCATGCTCGGGTGGATGTTGAAGCGTGGCGAGAACGCGCCACACGCGGATGACGGAGGTTCGATGCCCACGATGTTTTTTTTTCTAGCCATTGCTCTATTGTCTCCGCCGGTTCTGCATTCTTGCCTGCCGTGCTGAGTCCTTTTTTTCAGCAATCAAAGGCTCTAACACATTGATTACATGCAGATACCACGCAAATAGATCAGCCGGACACACCGGCACCCGTATTTGCTGCCAGGGCCTTCAAGAGCGCGCTGTTTGGCACGCCGTCAAAACGAAATGAAGAGCGACGGGGATTTCGAAGTGCGGCATCGAGAAAGCCCACAGCACGGTCGTCCGGGACGCCATCAAAGCCGCAAGGTATACTTCTCACTCCAGGAACCGCGACATCCAAGAGGAAGCGTGTTTCCTTTGGCCATGACGTGCCAGGTGGCTCCACGACAAACCTCACAAAAATCACTGAACAAGACGAACCAACCGAGGCACGCCAACCAACAGCTCCAACCCACGCCCCGACCAAAACCGCAGAATCACAATCACGAGTTGCACAGCCCGAACCCAACGTGTCAGACGATGAGTGGGAAGAAGAGGATGAATGCGGCTCCCATGACGTTACGCTGGACCTTAATGAACCGCACTCGCAATCTGGTCGGTACTGGAAAGAGGAATTTCTCAAGTACCACCAAGAGGCGAAAGCTGAAATGGAGAAATTGCTCAAGTATAAGCAACTGGCAAAGTCTTACGCACAGCAAAAGGACGCCGAGGCGATTGAACTTGCCGAACGATTGCGAGACGAACAACAGCGCGTCATCAGAATGGAAAAGAGGATTGCAGAAAATGCATCTCAAATTGCCGCCAACCGAATGGAGCAATCAGAGGAGGTCCAAACGGAAATGCTGGCAAAACTCACCAAACAATCATCACTAGCTGCACAGTACCGTCATCGGGTCCAGGAACTCGAGGCTCAGATGGAAGAATTGCTCACACAACGAGAAAATGGAGCCGGAATTGAGACGCCCCGCCGCCGATATACCTCCAATTCTTCTATAGCAGCTACACAAAAAGCGCTCACGGAAACTCGGCGAGAATTGAGACGAGCACGGTCCCAGCTGAAAGAACTGGACACATTGCGAGATGAAGTATTTACACTCAAAACCCAGTTGAAGAAGGCAGAATTGAAACTAGTCGTCATCGAAAAGGAGGAAGCACGTACCAGCAATGGGCCGCGAGCCCAGGAACTTCGGACTTTGCTCAAGGCAGCCAAGGATGACTCTCGACGGAAAGATGAAGAGATACGACAGCTCAAGAGTGAGTTCGAGGCATTTAGAAAAGAAAACGAAGTTCACGAAGCCGATACCAAGGCGGTCCTGGAACGGGCTCACAACAAGATTGCCAACCTCAAAAAGGAGGTGAAGGCTCTCAAGTCTGCAGCTCCAGCACAACCACAAGCCAGACCGCACAGTTGGCATCCACAGAGCATTGGCGAAGAAAGAATGAAGGAATCAAAGTCAGACGAACCTATTCAAGCCAAGGTAGAAACGGCCGAAAGACGAAGCTTAGACGAGTCCCTAGACATGACGAAGAAACGATCTCAACCACGCACATTGCGCGAAAAATTTGTGGATGATGCTACTTTGGCTCCGAAGTCAGAATCGCCCAAGGTAGCAGAACGAGGGAGTCTCGGCAAATCTAAGTGGCAGCCATTTGTTCCTCGATCTCCCAGACACCGCGTCTACACTGCAGAAGATGCAGTTAATCGTCACACTATGTTGAACAAGTCCAAGGAGATTATAGCACCAGAGTTGCCTCCTTTGGCCAACGCTGCGAATCATGAACAGAGTGGATGGGCATCCACCGCAGACCCTCAGGTTGATCTCCTGTCTAACCGATTTGCCAGACTAGGAGGCCCGGGACCAAATGCCCAGATAAACAGCTCTCTTGTGGGCAATACATCAAAGAGCACACTGCCGCCGGAAAGACGAGCAGCCGCTCTCGAGAGAATTGAAAAGAGAATGGCTGAGAAGAAGAGGCTCCGGAACCGAAGTGGCGCCCACAACAAGGAGAATGTGCGGCCTTAGACTAACCGGGTGTATTTATTTCATCTCTTGTTTTTGTCAAATCCAGCAATTTGAGCATGGCGTTCAGGAAAAGGCTTTGATTATAGTATTCTAGCAGTTTGTTGTACCTTTAGGCAGCTCATTACCTTTTAGCTTCCTTCCATCAACATTCCCTAGCAGGTATCCATGATCGGATGTGTCCGCTAGTGCCCGTTGCCGATGCCACAAATCTTGACCCACCTCCGACTTCACGTAGACTCTTATCTTTACAAAGCACACTCCTTCCAATGGACTCGAAACAGGAAACAGTAGATTCGCGAGGCATAATTCAAGAAGAAATAGCCGACTTGGAGCGCCGTCTGGCAGCAGCCAAGACACGTCTAAGCACACCACCAAAGGGATCCGATACACCACAACCTTCACTTCAATGTAAGTGCCTCACTCACCAGCCGGCACAAGCAACAGAAAATCTCACATGACCAAAGCACCGCTCAACTCACCAACACACTACCTTCTCCTCCTCTCCGACTCCCAACTGCCCATTGGCTCATTCGCATTCAGCAGCGGGCTAGAATCATACCTCGCGCACAACCGCCGCGCCACATTCTCCTCGTTCCTCCCGCTCTCACTCTCCTCCTACGCCGCCACAACGCTGCCCTTTGTCCTCGCCGCCCACCGCGACCCTTCCTCTCTCATCGAACTAGACGACCAGCTCGACGCAGCGGTCATATGTACCGTCGGCCGGAGAGCCAGCGTCTCGCAGGGCCGGGCCCTCCTGTCCATATGGGAGCGCTCGCTTAGAGCCACGCTCCCCAAGAGCGCCGACTTGCCGGTCCTCCGCAAATTTGCGACCTTGCTCAAGGATGGCGGGTCTGCGGATGGCGAAGCGCCGCCCGCTTCGGCACACCTGGCGCCGCTGTTTGGCGTAGTTTGCGCAATTGTAGGGCTGACGCTCCGCCAGACGGCGTACGTGTACATGGTGAGCCACCTCAAGGCGGTGGTGTCGGCGGCAGTGAGGGCGAGCATGTTCGGCCCGTACCAGGCGCAGAAGGTGTTGGCCGGGGAGCAGGCGCAGAGGTGGATTGGGCGGGTAATTGATCGGGAGTGGGAGACGATGGTCGACGAGGCCGGGCAGAGTGTGCCGGTGATGGATTTGTGGATTGGACGCCACGAGGTTCTATACTCGAGGATCTTTAATAGTTGACCCGGGGCGGAACTGGAAACCTATACTGGGATGGTGTCTCGTTATATTGGTATCATTATTGTATAAAATACATTGTGTATATGTTCCTTGCCTCCCCCACCGCAGAAAGAAATCAATGAGAATACAAACGCCTTATTCGTCATCGCTATCGCTACCATAAGATACAAGAGGCCCTGTAGAAGCAGCCGCCATGGGCTTTGACGTCACAGCTACTTTAGCTTTGTTGAGTGCTGCCAGCGTAGAGCTGGAAAATATACCGGCCTTTTCTGGCGCTGGAGGTGGTGGTGCTGTTGTGCTTTCGGGTTCTTCTGTCGACTGGCCATTTTCGAGCATCAACGGCTTTTGGTAGTCTACAGGCAAACCTTCATAGCCCTGAGAATTGACTACGTTTTTGCCCCGAGCGAAATGCACCTCGTCGGGTGCCTCGTACCCTTCCGAGCCGTAACTGCTTTCGATGCGTCTCCGTTTCCTGGCTTCAGGGTCTTTGCCTTCGATTTCAGCCACAAATTCCGCAGGTAGCGCTCTGCGAACAGCTTCAGCAGCCTGTTCCTCGACTCGCCTTGCCTCGCGTGCTTGGGCCATAGGGTTAGGATCGGCCGTGGCCCATCGCACGTTGAGGATCTCGTCGTGGTCGAGGGACTGGTGGGCCATGGCTTCTCTGGCGAATTGGGCGTTGGCCTCGTTGGTGTATGTGATGAAGGCGACACCTCGCGAGTTTAAGACGCGGACTGCAGACATTGTTAGTTGGTCCTTTTTTTTTTTTGGCTCCGTTGCGCAGCGGACGGGCGTCACCTACTTCGTTCAATCTGCCCCCATTCCGCAAAGTGGCGAGCCACAATCTCTTCGATATCGTCCGTCACATGAATGCGACCCACGTAAATTGTTCTATTCTGGCGCATGAAGCTTCCGACACCACCCATATCGTCTCTGTAGTCGCTGAACTTTTCGCGGCCAAAGCAGTCGACATTTGGGTTGAAAAGGTCGAATGTCCCCGGTAATCGGTGCAGATTTGTGCAGTCTTGTCCCCGTGGGCAGATTCCCCGTGCAAATCGTAGGCAGAAATAGCTTCCCGACACATTATCAGCCGTGGTGTAGCCGGCGTCCGTCGCAATGATACATCGGCCCTTGGCCTTGGTCTGCTGGTATGCTTCTCGATCTCCGCCCGCCCACTTGTTGAACCAGATGTTGTATGTCGTTCCAGTCTGTGGTGGTGCCTCCGACGCGAATTCGCTAGGATCAATCTGCACTCTCGCAGGCTTCTTCTTTTTGCGAACAATCTTCTTGACAATCTTCTTTTCTCCCGTAGTTGCGACCGCCGTCGAGCCGTCTGTCGCGCTCGCAGGCGCGATCTCCCCGTGTTCTTCCTGGTCCTGTCATGGTTCTGGTCGTGTCGGAATCGCTGGTGGCAGACTCTTTGGCAGCGGCAAAATGAAGGCGACGCTTCGCGACTCTGGGTGGGTGGAAAGTTCTCGGCAACGTCAGCCTGAAGTGGTAGGCGGTGAATAAGACGTGCGATGCTTTTTGGCCCCGCCAAGTTAATTCTGCCCGACATACACCGTAAACACCCCACCTATCCTCGAATCTGCCTGAACCTCGATCCATCATCTCAAAAAAGCCGGCATCTTTGAGCATCTGGGCAGACGGTACGCCGTCTATAAATAAAGGGAACCCAAATGGTCAACATTACGGAGAAAATCAAGGAGTTAGTGGCCCCATCTGTCAGTGGTTGAGCTGTGCTGACCTGCGCAGGATTGAGGATGAGATGAGGAGGACTCAAAGTAAGTGTGTTGAAAAACGTCCCCAACTTGACATCTGATGAACTTAAGCTGGTCAAATGGCTCATATTGAATGAAGTCTCACTCGTCTTAATCTTATTGAAGCCATGCTGACGTATCGCAGAAAATAAGGCCACAGGTATGAAGCGCAAACTCACTGAAACGACATCCGTTGACAAATCAAAGAATATCACTTGGGTCTATTAAAGGGGTGCGTTACATGCGAGAACATCCATCTTTGCGTAAATTTCTAATGATGCCTCAGTAAACTTGCCCGTCTTCGAGCACAATTACTGGAGCCCGGCCCGGGAGCTGGCGGCGGCGGCGGATCCGGCTTCGACGTCAGCAAAAGCGGCGACGCGCGCATTTCCCTTGTTGGTTTCCCGTCTGTCGGTAAATCAACCTTTTTATCAAAAGTCACCAAGACGAGATCGGAAGTTGCCTCGTACGCGTTCACCACACTCACAGCCATCCCTGGTGTTCTCGAATATGGCGGCGCAGAGATTCAGCTCCTCGATTTGCCGGGAATCATCGAGGGAGCCGCCGAGGGCAAAGGTCGTGGCCGTCAAGGTCATTTCGGCAGCCAAGACGAGTGATCTTATCCTGATGGTGCTGGATGCCACGAAAAAGGCTGAGCAGAGAGCCCTCTTGGAAGCCGAATTAGAGGCTGTAGGCATCAGGTTGAACCGCGAGCCACCGTACGTTTCATTCCCTCCTGCACTATCCCGCGCACATCATCTAACGACACGCAAGGAACATCTACTTGAAGCCCAAAAAAGCAGGCGGCATGAAAATCACCTTCCAAACACCGCCCAAGAACCTCGACGAGAAGATGCTCTACAACATACTGCGGGACTACAAAATCCTCAACTGCGAGGTGCTCGTGCGCGACGAAAACGCCACAGTTGACGACTTCATCGACGTAATCATGAAGGACCACCGCAAATATATCAAGTGTCTCTATGTGTACAACAAGATTGACAGCGTGTCACTCGACTTTTTAGACAGCCTGGCGCGGGAACCGCAGACAGTCGTCATGAGCTGCGAGTTAGATCTGGGAATTCAGGATGTGATTGATCGATGCTGGAAGGAGCTGAAGCTGATTAGAATATATACGAAGCGCAAGGGCGTTGAGCCGGACTTCAACGAGGCGTTGATTGTGAGGAGTAATAGCACTATTGAAGACGTGTGTGATCGGATCCATCGCACCTTGAAGGATACTTTCAAGTATGCCTTGGTTTGGGGAGCGAGCGCCAGACATATTCCTCAGAGAGTTGGGTTGGGACATTCGGTAGCGGATGAGGATGTGGTTTACATTGTGAGCGGGTGGCGAGCGTAAATAGGATGCATGGATGGCAAACAGCAGGCAGCATAATGTTCACGTGCTCTATTTACGCGAAAACACTTCCACACGCCCGCAAGAAGCCAGTACTGACAGTCCGAATGCGAAGCCGAGTCATGCCACTCAGTACCATTCCCATACCAGCATGGACTACTACAGCATCACAGCACAACGCATTATCAGTTTCAGCATGGATACGAAGTTGATCATCATGAGAGAAATACGAAACCAATCCAACAATCAACCCGCCAACCCCAATATTCATCCAACCCCATCGCGCTTAACATAATCACTATCAGCCCAAACCAAAAGGGCAATATCCTTGTCCCTAATCAAAGCTAAAATCATCATGTGTGTTCATGAAAGTTGTCTCCATAACGCCAGCCTTTTACCAAGTCCGTTCCCCAACAAGCATTCCTCTTCCCATTATACTGTATCAAAGGGGAGGGGCCGCGGAACAAGCAAGCACACCAAAACTCGGAAAACAAATGATGTACAGGTTTGTCCAGCGCCTCGATCACTGCTGGATAGACCGGGCGCCGAGCGCATTCTCGCCATTGAGTTTCTTAGCACTCGCCTGGGCAAAGAGAGACTTGGGCTTGGCCCTGCTACCGCATCAGCAAGACAGAGTTCGTTACCCAGCGTGCAATAAGAGAAACAAGATCGCTAAAAAAAAACTTACTTGCTGGCATGCTTATTTCGCAGAGCGTTAATCTTGGCCGTACAAGGGCTCATGATATTATCCGACGGAGAAACATATTGCTTGGTCCTAAAGGCAGCATCAGCAAGCCTGCTGGCGGCGGCAGCGCGGGGACCGAGTCGTCCACGGGCTGAGGCGGGCGAAGAAAGAAGAACGTACGTCTCAGCAGCCATCTTGGACTGGAATACCTGGCGGTGGTACTCCATGCTCTTAACGTCCTTGGCGGCGTTCTGCTGGTCCATGGCGGCGTTGACGTCCTTGTCACCGAGAACGGCTGACATTGTTCTTTTCTTTCTTTTGAGGGGAGAAGGAAAGGAAGGAGGGCTTTTGTTGGCAAAAAGAGATGTATAACGACCAGCGTGAATATGTTTCTGCGTGCGGACTTGTCACAAACTTTGTTAACAACAGCGGAAGCAGCAGCATCTAAATATTCACGTCGAGAGAGGGCAGCTTACCTGGTGACCGGTGCGTTATTATTGTGATTTATGCGCGGATGTGGTTGTCAGAGCAGAAAGAACAGAGAACAGGGCCAGGATGCTGTCCTGTTATACAATAGCCGGCGTTGTATGCACAAGGATTGGGGGAAAATCAGATGAGCACCTTGAGACGCCACGCTGCCTGGCTTCGGGAAAGTAAATGGATGGTCCATTTTCGGGCCGTCGGCAGGGCAACGGGGTGTGGCCCACAAAAGAGTCATCGCTGGCTGCTGTGGCATGCGAGGCCATTGGTTCCCCATCCCCTCCGTACTGGGAGTGGTTGGTCTTCAGCGGCCCTCGTGAGATGCCGTCGGATGGGAAGCACCATTTGAAGCGTCTGGTCGGTTTGCGATCGCCACAAAACAAGACGCACGGGGCAGGCTGGCCATGTCGGCAGAGCTGTCCATGTTCAGGGCCGGAACTTGTGCGAGACGCAGCTTGCCGCGTGAGTCTGATTCGTTGACGGCGGTGTGTTTTGTGCGCCGGATGTTGTGGTCCAACCAATTCATGGTGGATTGGAGCAGTCGTGGACGCATACGGAGTGGTATGTAGGTTACATCATGTAGTTGCCTGGTGCATGATGGATGTGAGTATTATTTATCATGGATGAGTCAGTGTTGTCAGGGTTGTCAAAGTGCAGAAAATGACAGCCCATGATTTGAGCCCGGAATGCCAGGTCAGTTCATCGCCAATCCCGGCCCAATACAGTGAGAGGCAAAAAGCATTCATGTCTAGTAAGCAGATGCATTCTGCCATACATGTAGATGGATGAATTGTCCGCGTGTTAACCGTTCAAGGCCGCCTCGACTGTGGACTTTGCATTGACACGGCCATTCAAACAGCTCGTCACGCATTGTAAAGACCATTCATTCACACAATCAACACCATAGATACAATTTGCCTATACTAGGACTATCATCGTTGTTTTAAATCTTGGCGTGGCGAATGTTGGCACCCGGCTGAGCCGTCTGTGTGCCGTACTTCTTCATCAAACTCGCCGTCTTCTCCCGCTGCCACTGAATCTTCTGCGATGTCTCCTTGCCACGCTTATTCTCATTTCGGCCCATCTGTTGCAGGTGCACCTCGTCAGGGCCATCAGCCAGTCTCAACGTTCGGATCCTAGCCCACGAGTTGGCAAGTGGTGTATCCTGGCAGACGCCGGCACCGCCAAAGGACTGAACGGCGCGATCAATGACAGTCAGCGCTGTCTGGGGGACGAGAACCTTGGCCTGGGCGATTTCCTTGAGGGCCCTCTTGGGGCCCAGAAGGTCCATCTTGTGCGCGGCGTTGAGGACAATTAGACGCGCAGAGTCGATTTCGATGCGGGACTTGGCAATCCATTCCAGGATGACGCCGTGCTCGCGGAGAAGCTTTCCAAAGGGCTTCTTGCGATCGTCGTTGACACGCATGAGCATCCACTCGAGAGCGACCTCGGACTAAAAGCTTGTCAGTTCCCAAAGTCAAAAACAAGGGTGGCAGGGTGGAGAAATATATAGATATATATAAACGTACAGCGCCAATAGTTCTCATGGCGTGATGGATTCTGCCGGGTCCCAAACGACCCTGAATAATCTCGAAACCTCGCCCCTCGCCGAGCACCATGTTGCTCACCGGAACCCTGACGTTGGTAAAAGTCAAGTGTCCATGGCCGTGGGGCGCATCATCATATCCGTAGACCTTGAGCATCCTGTTAATCTTAATGCCGGGCGTATCGGCAGGCACCAGCACCACGCTCTGCTGCCTATACGGATCCTTATTCGCCTTGTCGGTCTTGCCCATAACAATGTAAATTTCGCAGCGAGGATCGCCAGCGCCGCTAGACCACCACTTTTGTCCGTTGAGCACGTACTCGTTGCCCTCGCGCTTGATGTCCAACTCAATGTTGGTAGCGTCTGACGAAGCAACCTGGGGCTCCGTCATAAGGAAGGCAGAGCGAATTTTGCCATCCATGAGAGGCTTGAGCCACTGCTGCTTCTGGGCGTCATTGCCATACTTGGCGAGGACTTCCATGTTGCCCGTATCGGGAGCAGCGCAGTTGCACGCCTCGGAAGCACTTCGTGAGCGGCCGAGCCACTCAGCCATGATGCCGTATTCAAGATTAGTCCAGCCAGGGGATTCCTTGTAATGGCCCTTGGGCAGGAACATGTTCCAAAGACCGAGCTTCTTGGCCTTTTCCTTGAGTTCCTCAATGATGGCCGGGTGGTTTTCCCACCGATAATCACCTTGGCCGACCTGGGCCTCCAAGACTGGGTCAGCCCTGCCGCATAGTCAGTTGAAGCCGAAGCTAAATGTGGTCGTGACAATGGGTGACATGTTGAGGTCTCACGGGATGCACTCTTCCTCGACAAATTTGGCCACCACATCAATCATCCTCTTGGCCTCATCGCTCACCAAATGTGAGACCTGCATAGGTCAGCATCGTTAGTCAGGGAAGTGTAACAATCAAGCTTGTCCAATGAACAGCAGCAGCACCTACGACATCCGGGATTTTATCAGACATATCTGCAATTTCGGTCACACCACAGTGAAGAAGTAGAAGTAGAAGTAGAAGTGTATCAAGACGGCCAGTCTAGCAACGAAGGCTGAAGATACTTGACGTCGATCAGAATGACGGGAAAACCTGGGGTAGAGCGGGTTATGGTAGATGGGCTTGGCGTAAACAAATAGGGCCAGGGGAAAATCCGTCAAAGCTACCAGACGGCTTGGATTGGCATTCTTAAGTAACAGGAGAGGAGGAGAGAAGCCGAGGTTTCTGGCTATTCATCAACGCTACTTCGGTCTATCTGGTGTGGACGCAGGAGTATCGAGCCACTCGGAGCAGGCTGTCCAGAACTGCCCCTTGTCTGGGGAACCGACAAGGATTTTGGATGCCTCGGCCTCGGCCATTGTGGGTCTGCACTAGGCCATCCATGGTCCACTTCAAGCTACCCTGCAGCATATCCCCTGCCATCATGCCACATTGCGGGCGAGATATTTTGATCCCGTCTACATCATTTAGTCGTCAGTCATTCCACCATGGACCCTTCGTATGATTCTCCAAGTTTGTAGCCGAGGATATGGAGCTGGTCCCCATTTGGATCAACATCCCGGTGTACTGACTGACATTTGTCACCCGCACTACATACCTCGTCTTTCACCTGTCGAGATAAATACACTCTAATCAACTCTATGCAATGCGTGAAGCCTGGAAAGCGATTTCCATATTTCAATCGATGGCAACACCTAATTAACCCCGAACTCAAAAAGCAGTGCATAACAAGTCAGGATGAGACAACAGAGCAAACAGGAGGATGGACCAGAAAAAAGGGGAAAGGAAAATATTCATGAGAAACCCAAAACAAAAATGAGCCTTCGACATCCAGTGTTCCACACCCATGACGAGTCGAAACAAGATGCCCTCTTCAGGTGCGGATAGATATGCTGCTCTAGACACGTTCTGACACATATGCCCATTACACTCCCACCCATTGATTATCATTCATGTCCCCTTAACAGGCACAACCATCACGGTCGTTGTCGATGTGGATGTTGATGGGGTCGTCGAATTCGCCGCTAAACTCCTCCGACTCTTCTTGTGCGAGAGCGTTTCGGGCAATGACTGTCTTTTCTTAGTACATATATCACCTTTGTTTGCGGAGTGACATCCTACCCTCGAAAGCCTGGTCAATATTGATGGCCTCCTTGGCGCTAGTCTCAAAATACGGGATATCCCCTTTGGACTGGCAAAAAGTCATAGCGCGCTTGTTTGAAATCTACTACATGTTAGGCTTCATTCATCCGGAACAAGAGCAGTCATCACATCATACCACTCGTTTGCTCTCCTCCACATCAATCTTGTTACCGAGAACAACCTACACAGGGTAAGCCGACATCCTACAACCCCAAGCCCAAATCAGGACTTACAAATGGAAAGTTGGGGGGATCCCGTGGTGAGGCCTGGATCAGAAACTCGTCCCTCCAGCTGTCGAGAGCCTCGAAGCTCTTGGCATTGTTGACGTCGTAGACGAGAACACAGCAGTCAGCACCACGGTAGAACGCGACTCCTAACGACTGAAATCGCTCCTGTCCAGCAGTATCCCAAAGCTATTGCGCATCAGCAATTAACGTTGTCGGTCCTGGATGCTGATGATAACCCGTCCAACCTACCTGCATTGTGACCTGTCTGTCGTCCACCATGACCTCTCGTGTTAAGAAGTCGGCGCCGATGGTAGCCTTGTAGCTCGCGCTAAACTTCTTCTTGACCTGATACCACCAATATCCATCAGTATACTCTGCGTAGTTGTTGTGCCGGTTTTTTTTCTTTCCTTTTTTTTTTGGGGGGGGGGGGGAAAGGGGGGGGGGTAGTCGAACATATTGATTCATCAAGCTCGTCTTGCCGACACCGCTATCTCCAAGGATGATAACCTGCATCTCGTCAATGTCCGTCTGTACACCAAAGCTTCAACATCACCAAGGAGCCCATCCGGCCATACCTTGAGGAGGACCTTCTTCCGCGAAGACATGTTCGCAGCTGGGGTGTATGGACACTAGTGGTGAGGATGTAGGAGTCGTCAATGACGTGATGGACGAGGAGCGTTTCAGCGTTCACGCGGCGAGGGGGCAAAGCAGCTCGGGAGCTCGTCTCGATTGGGGATTAGGCGGCTGTTGAGTAGGTGTGCTCCTTTCGCAGCAGGTACAATGGAATAAAGGTATTGGGGTAGGTTTACGGAGAGGCCAGGCGTCGATGAGCACGAGACCCTGCAGCAAGGCGGTAACTTGATGCGAATGCGTGTGAGAGGAGTGGTGGAGGAGTGGTTGTTTGAGGCGGCGACTGGACACTGAGGCCGGCGGTGGAAGGTGGATGGACCAGTCAAGTAGCTGGAGTCGACGCAGTAATGACTGCAACCACTGGTTAATTTTATGGAGGACAGGGGTCTGCCGTCGGTTCTTATTACGACCTAGGCAAGGTAAGTAAAGGTCTGGTCAACTCCTTGTCCGTTGATTGCCCACCAAGGTGCAGTCTGTCTGGTGGCTGGTGCCTTAGATGGAACCCGTGTGACCCATGCAGTGGATTATTAGTGCCGCCACCAAAGTGACATCAACTTCCACTCTAGCTAAACCCGGCGCGTGCACCATCCGGTCTGCTACAGTCCACGAATTGACAACGACGATGAACGACAACAGCATCCAAAAACCTACCCGACACCACTGAGCCGGCGTCGAAGCTCCCTCTGATCGTCATGAATTCTTCATAGCACCAACCATGGCCTCCACCACCTCACCCATCGTCTCCAAAATCCTCCATCTATCAGACCTCGAGCTTGCCCTCCTCCTCTGTCTCGTCTCCCGCGAACACGGCATAATAACCACTCCCTCCGCCTGTCTATCTCTCCTCACCACCGAACTTAGCCTCGTAGCAACTCGTACTTTCGGGCTTACCTGCTCCATCATTGACTGTACGCCCTCCACAACCCTCGACGACTTCGCATCCGCTCTCCTCCTGCCTCCCAAATCCGCCCAACAACCCCAACAACCGGATTACTTTGTCCACAGCCCACAGCGAAGCGTACACGCGTCTCCGCTCTCGCCAAGCTCTCAAATCGCAAACTGCATCCTCGCCAAGAATCTTAACCTCGCGCCCAAGTCTGTCCAGATCCAGGCCCTCGAATTACTTCGTACGCGACGCATATTTACACGGACTTCGGTACAGATTGCCCCCAAGCAGTTCATCTTTATACCCGTGTTGGAAGCAGAGGCTCCTGGAAAAGGAGAGCGAGTGACTTCACATCTGAATGACTTCTTTTCGTTGGCGCATTGGCATGATCCTGACGAGGGGTTTGTGAATATTGACGAGGAAGATGAGGCCGATGAGGTGGAGCGGGGATTTGCGGGGGGTGTGAATAGACGGGATGGTAGTCATTCGGCCTTGATACCAGAGAGCGTATGGTTTGCTTCGCATCTCATCTTGATAGCAAGGTGCTAACAGCGCGTACAGGAAATCAGCCATCTCGCACAACTCAGTCAACAAGTCCAAGTCGACATCGAGGTGACCCGTTATCAAATGAATATTGTATCCTTCTTGCGCATGCACCGTGCCGTAGCAGACGGCATAACTCCCAATGCAACAAAACATCTCGACAAGTTGATGCGGTGTCTTGCCCCCCTTCACGGAGTAGACTTCGTGGCACCTGCACTTGTGGGTGTTGCTGTCAAGAAGGTATATTTACACCGGATACGAATCACATCTCCAGAGGATGAGCGTAGCATGCAATGGGGCAGCAAGTTGGAGGCTGTAGCGGCTATATTAGCAGACATGGGACCAGAGGAAGTGGTTGAAGATGTTTTAGGTATGGTGACGGCACCGATATGACGGTCCTGCTGGTATATTGGAAATTTCTATGATTCCTGTGGCGCCTCTTTTCGTTTACGATGGTCAGTTCGTTTGCAACTGTACCATCAAGATTTCCCACGATTTCCCACGATCTTGATTCTTGCCGCGATGATAACGGCCTTCTGATCACTTTTCCCCTTCGAAGCCCCCTGCCCGATTTTGAAATAAGACGTCATAGCCACTCTTCCATGGCCCATGTTGGAAAATAATTACACAATGATTAGAATGTTAAAAGACTTCATAAACGCCGTATCCGAAGCTCTTTCTATGAGATTTGCTTGATTTTGCATGACCATCCAGAGCCGGCCTCCAAGAGAGGCAAGCTACGCAGTGTTAGTACCAAATAAATTATCCTTCCCAGGGATATGTGACATACCTAGCACCCAGGCACCATCCCAGCTCGTTGCCCTTGATCTTCTTGGCAATCTTGACCTCTCTATCAATAGGCATGTCGTATCCGTGATGCAGAAGCACGGTCATGAAATTCAAGTCCAGACAGTACTGCTCACGACCCTTGAGCTCTTCAAGAGCACCGGGAACGCTGTCAAAAGTGCCCCAGCCCGTTTGGCCCTTGCAGACAGTCTGCGCTAGATCATGGAGCTCACGGATAGTAAAGGAGTCGGGCATGCCGAGGGGGTGGGTGCGGTCGTAAAAGTAAGAGAAGATATATACGTCCTCCTTGGCAAAGGTCTTTGCGAGAGATGGCTGGTGAACACCGTTGAACGAGCAGGGAGCGAGCTTACATTCCTTGTCCTTTTCGAGGATTCGTTCGGCGAGGCTGCGGCATTGAGAGGCGTGCGAAGCGGAGGGCTCGGCGGGACCAGTGAAGTTGTACGTCTTCTTGGTATCCTTGTCAAACTCGACTTCGATCTCGCGAGTGCGGCCGGGGGTAATGCAAGGGTGTACGATTGGCTTGGTTTGCCAGGTGGTGTCATCTACCTTGGACTTCTTCATGTCGTTTACAAGGAGCCGGTGAATAGCGTTGCGGGCCTCCATCAGACCATAGCCCAAGTGAGAGTGCTGGTACAGTTCGAACTTCTGGCCGCCAAAGTCAAGAGAGAACTTGTGGTCGCCCTCGGCAAGCTTTTCAGGCATGCCACCAGCCTTGGCCGCCTTAAAGGTAGGCTGGAAAACAATCTGAGTCGAGCCGCCACCGAGATCGAAAACAGCAGCAGTCTCACTCTTATCGGGACCACCAATTTTGCCGAGAAGATAGTTGGTCGTGATCCATGCGTAGACACCCTCATCGGCGCCATCCATGACAGAAACGCCACCTTTTTCATCAGAGACAACGGGAAAAGGATAGACGTTCTCAAGATGTTCGCGCACTTGCTTGAGGATAGCGTCGGACTTCTGGGGTCCAACCTTGCGCAAACCGGCGGTGGCTTTGACAGCGACGGGGCTGCATCGCTTGAGCTTCTCGGGGACGTTCTCCATAGCGACAGCCATCAGGGGATCCAGAGTTTTGGCGGCGGCGATAGGGTCGTCGGCGTACTTGCTGAGACCCCCGACAGATTTTTCTGTCATCTTGAACTCTTCGCTCTCAAGCTCGGGAACGGGACCGCAGTTGTTGAACTTGTACACATGGATTCTGGAGCCGGTGCTGCCAGCATCAATCATGAGGACATACTGAACAATCGGCTTATCTTTGGAGTAGGACTTGGTACACCGAGTGGTTCCGTAGGATGAGTCGGTAGGCACCTGGCCATCGTTGGGTTTGTTGACGTCAGGGGTAGTGCTCGTGGTGCCGGTTTCGTGGCCGGTCTTGTGAGAGACTGCAAAAAGTCAAATCGTTAGCAGATGCTTTCCTGCTACCACAGAATAGTCCAATACGCACTCTCACTGTGGACGTCAACGCCTCTCGGCGACAGCCAGTAGAATAGCAGACAAACGGACAAGACAATCGCGGCAGTCTTGACCCATCGAGTCTTTTGCGACTGTGACATCCACTGTTCCTTCATCCTGGGCAAAACCCCCTGAGGACGACCGTTTCCGTATCGATCAGGTTTCTCGTGAGGGTCGTGAGCGATGTGTTTCGTCGGCAGTGAGACCGACTGTTTTCTCATGAGGGATGGTTTGCGTTGGTGGGACCCAAGTCCGTCTCGCCCTTCAATCGAGAAAGCGAGTAGCTTGACGCAAAAAATGGAACGATTGAAACGTGTGTAACGAGTGGCGCTTATGCCAGCTTAGGAAGAATAAGCCGCAGGCGATTTATTCAAGGGAACGAAACGGGAGACAAAACGATAATCAATCGCTAGTTGAGAGGAGGGAAAAAGTGCCACGCAAGACGAAAATAGCTGGGGCGGGAAAAGGGATGACAGCCACACTTCCAATGACGGGTAGTTATGTGGATGGTTGACGGCGGCAATGATGGTGGGTAGGATAAAAGGGGAATGTTTCGGGGGGGTGGGGGAAAGGAGCTGTGGGTTGACGAATCAATGCACCCAGATGGCGAATGCGCAAATGCAAACCAGACTCCACCAGTTTGCCTCGACCCTTGCCCCAGCAACTAAAATGCCACTAGTACTCCGTACTCCTTTATCACTGAGGCTAGACTTTGAGTGGAATTGGGGCTTCAATATTCAATATAGCCTGGCACTAAGCCATCTCGAGGCGACAGCATTCCATACTCATAGTCGTGAACATGAATTGGTTCATGCCTTCCTCACGATATAACCTAACCGCTACGCTCTGAAACACTGCGAAAGCTGATCCGCTAAGTGTGGAAGGTCAGCGAAGTAGGCTGGGACGTCATCACCCAAGCGGAAATGCCAACTCGAGGTCCTATTCGTCAGTTGAAACGTCGTCATTTTTTTTTACACTGCGTGTGACAAAAAAGAATCATCCCCTCACTAAAAGTACAGCGTCTTACAACTCCCCATCACCCACTTCCTCATCTTCAACAACGAAATAGTCCTTGACTGTCACCTTGCCGCTCTTCACCTTCTCCCAAATCTCAGGCGTACAAGTTTCAGGCGCCAGGATGTAGCACTTGGGCTCGGGCGCCTCGGGAGGAGCCTGCTTAACGTGCCAGGTGTCCGGAGGGCCGACAGTCGACAACTCATCGTGTACAGGCAACAAGCCAGTGGGGATATCGCGGTTGGACAAGGCACGCATGAAGATTTCATAGGCAGCCTCGGGCTGATACATGGGGATCATGTGTCCAGCCTGATAGACACGGGTAAAGCTGAAGTTGCCAAACTGGCGGGTAAGTCCGCCCACGCCTTCAGACGTAATCAACGGGGTATACCCAGCCTTCTTGAAATCCTCTGCGCGCGAGTAAGGGATGGCAAGAGATGACATTTCTCCTCCGATCCAGTTGCAAGCGAAGTCGAGATCTCCATACATCATGTGCACCTTAACACCCGAATCGAGAAGGTAGCCAACTGCGTCCAAGAATCCGCCGTGAATCTCATCCAAGGTGGCGATAAAGTTCAGGGCGACGGTCTGTGATGACATGGTAAAGTTGACGGGACTGGCAAGGGCTCCAAGGGCCTTTTCTTGAGCGAGGTAGCCGATGTAGTGAGGAGGCGGGAATGGGTCATTCTTGGGGTGCGAGATGTCGAAACGAGCACTGTTGCTATTTTCGAAAGCCATTTCGCCGCTCATCACGCACGCATCTTCCATCTTTGGGCACAGTTTTGAGGGAAATTCTCGGGCCGCTCTGAGCGCATTCTTTTCGATGCCAACAAGCTCCTTCTGGCACTGAATGATTTGGTCACGACAACCACCTTCGCGAGTGAAGTTGTGCATCAGCCCATCATAGACGGTCTTGTTGATGACCTTGATGTCATAAGTCTATGAAATGTTAGTATATCCGTACACCACGGGTCGTTGGCGGTGCCAGACTGCGCCTACATTGTTAAAAGGGAAGATGATGGACGCTTCTTCCTGGAGAACGGCGTCAAGGTAGCCATTGACGATACCCAGAGTATCAAGATGAAGATAGTGTGCGTGTTCCACATCAATGGTTCCATTGAGAATCTTTTCATTCTGCTGCTGGAAGAAGCGCATGAATCCAGGCCCATAATGGCCGCCGTAGCTCTCAGCCCACATACTGATCCGGTCATCATTCGGCTTGTAATGAGGGAACTCGGTGAAGAAAGTCTGGGCAAAGTGCCACAACGCATGGGCAGCCTGCTGGGTGCTGTTGGTGGTGTGAGACGACTTTTGACTGGAAAGAGTGCCAATTCGTGTTGTAAGGTTGGTCTGAGGTGTTTCGGTCGAAAAGTTGGTAGGGACAATGATGGCCTCCTCACTGCCAGTATAGATGGTCACATTGGTGGGAATGTCGTATGAGAAGCCGACTTGGTTAGGCTCATCAATGTAGAGCATATTAACGTGGTTATTCCAGCTCCAAGGATTGTGGATTGTGGACTTGGAATCGTCGTCAATGAAACAAGGCCCGTTCTCGCCCAAAAGACCGATCATGGAAGAGCCACCAGGGCCCCCGTTGAGCCAAATGGCCAGCGGAGCATTTTCCGGTTCATGACGAGCCTCAAAAAACCAAAAGAAACTAAACGTAATGAGATTCAATGCATTGAGTAGATCTGCAATTCTTATTACAAACTTACGTGTTGACGGGATAATCCTGCTTCTCCCCTGAGCCATCATCCAATAAACCTGGGGGGAGGTGGACGTGGCCAGCGTAGGATTTGACGCCCGGTGTGGACTCACAAAGCCCCGGCTGCAAAGTTTGCCGTCAGCAATATAACTGATTCATATGCAGAAGATAGGACCGGTCTCACCTCTTTGAATGAAATGGTCACGTTCTCGTGAAACTTGGATTTGATGACCTTGACGCCCTCGGAAGGGGGTGGGAACTGGGCGGCAGCCAGACTGGCCAGACCGCCAAGTAAGAGACCTGTAGAAAGCATCCTTCTTGTTTGTGGCTACATGAATTAACAGATTACAAAAATCATAGCGTGTGAAATCGAGACGAGGCTCAATGTTCCTTTTAATTGCCCAAGTCGAAGAAACTAGTGTCTTCATCCCGGAAGTCGTACCCCCGCTGTTTCAACGCCGCCATCCCCGCCCACCTTGTTGGCCACGATGAAAGCCCAACCTGGGGCGGCCACTGAGGTAAGTCGCTTCTGCACCTGCCCTTTAGGGAATGCTGCCGGGGATGGATACCCGATGGGCGTTTGCAGCGAGTAATTAAGTTAGTAAAAAGCAACCAACTACGCGGTATTAATAGCCTGGTAGCATGGACAGTGCTGGTCAAATACTAGTACCCGACTCTTCCCCCGAGATCATTGATGGTGATTTTCTGGACAGCACCCTTGGAGACTAACACTGCTTGTAATTCCCTCTTACACGCTCGGCCGCCGAAAATGGTCAGATTTTTTACCCAGACAATCAAAAAGTAGCCAGCCCAAGTTCAAGCAGACCTTCTCAGTGTGTCTGGAGGTGCACGTGACGAGACAGTTCCTGGGCGATGACCATGGCAAGCTCGGAGTTTTAAATCAATCGGAGTCGGAGTTGGAGCATTCAGATTTGGGCGCTAAACAGTGACACGTCCACTCCAGAGGCTTCGGGTCACGTACTCGATGTTGCCTGCGATTCAAACCCTCATATCAGCAGCCGCCTCCCGCGACACCCGCAAAGTCTACCAAAATGCATAGAGATTAACCAACCACAAGAAATAATTCAAAGGGCCTCATTATTTACCTGCCAGACGTCTGCTCCAACACCAAAACATGGATGTCCAACTGCTGGTATACGACCTCTCCCGCGGATTGGCCCGCCAAATGTCCATGGGCCTATTGGGCTTCCAACTCGATGCCATATACCACACCTCAATCCAGCTGAATGGCCGCGAGTACGTTTATGACGGCGGTATCATTGCCATCACACCGGGGTCATCTCACCTGGGTCAGCCATTGGAGAGGATTCACCTGGGGACCACCAATCTGCCGTTGGACATAATCGAGGAGTACCTGGATTCATTGCGGCCTGTATTCACATTAGAGGTAGGTCACAACTACAGCTGAAGCAGCAACGAATTCTCTGACTAGCATTGTCCAGGCATATGATCTCTTCCGTCACAATTGCAACAATTTCAGCGACTCCTTTGCCAACTTTCTCGTCGGCAAAGGCATTCCCAGTCATATCGTCAACATGCCACAGGCCGTACTAGATTCACCCATGGGCCGCATGTTAGTGCCTCAATTGGCTCAAGGAGTAAATGCAGGCCGATCAAATGGATCTATTCTCGGCCTGGAGCAAAGTGCTCAGGTTTCCAGCATCGGAACAAGGCCGCACCGAGTCGAGGTTGTGTCTAGATTGGACGAGCTCACGCGACTGCTAGACGGCGCAAGAGACTCGTGCGCCATAGTGTTTTTCACCTCTGCCACTTGCCCGCCATGCAAGATGATGTATCCGCTGTATGACCGGCTAGCAGAAGACTTTGGAAACCAAGCCACGTTTATCAAGGTCGACATCTCTCAACCCGACTCCATGAGTATTTCGCACAATTTCTCGGTCCGAGCAACACCAACCTTTGTTACCATGCTCAAAGGCAAGGAGGAGAATAGATGGAGCGGAGCTAGCCAAACAACTTTGCGAAATAACGTCCAACTTCTTGTACACATGGCGCATCCATCTCATCCGCACGAGAGTCTACGACTACCCAGCTTCTCCGACCCGAATTCCAGGCCTGTTCTCTATTCAATGGTGCCCCCAATGGCAAAGTTGGAAGCGAAGATGGGCGACGTCGCCAAAGAACCGCAGATTCAAAAGCTCAAATTTTTCTTGGAAGCACGAAGTAACTTGGGTCCTCAAGATGCCATTCTTCCTGACCTTGAGGAGCTGTCAGATTCGCATCCGGGAGTCGGTTTCGCAGCTTCTTCCCGAGGTTCTGTTCGCAATTATTGACCTCTTCCGATGTGCGCTTTCAGACCCTCGTGTAAGCGCCTACTCCTCCGAAGAAGCAGAACACAAAACCATCAAGACCGTCTTGAATTTCGTCAATAGTTTAGACTCTTGTCCATACGCCCTGCGCCTAGTAACAATTCAAATGGCATGCAACATGTTTTCCACGCCGCTATTTGCGCACGAAGTTCTACAGCATGCCAGTCTACGCTCTGCGCTCGTACAACTAGTGACCACCAGTTTCCTAGATAATGCCCACAACAACATACGAGTGGCGTCAGCATCACTCCTCTTCAACATTGCCCTGGCTAGCCGTCGAGAAAGACACGGAGCTTCTGGCGCCGGTCTCCCTGAAGAGGATCAAGTAGAGTTGGCTGCTGCGCTGCTCGAGGCTATCGCGCAGGAGGACAAATCGGTAGAAGCATTGCGGGGCATGCTGTCTGGTTTGGGCCATCTGGTGTTTGGCATCGGTTTGGGCGGCGAGCTGGCTGATCTTTTGAGAGCACTAGACGCGCAGGGCACCATATTGGCCAAGACGAAGCTGTTCCCCAACGAGCAGCTTATACTAGAAGTTGGAGAGGAGCTGCTGGGTAAAGGGTTACGGAAACCATAAGGATAGATGAGAGCACGAGTGGCGCGTTTGGGCGATGAATGTTTCACCAAGATGTTCTTTAGTCTGAATGAGCTTGCCAGACCTCAATTATTGTGTTACTCGGCGCGTGATTCTAGGCTGAATGTGTCGGTTTGGTATTCAGGAAGGAGTCACTCGTGTATGTGCCCAACGACCGCTTACCTCTTTTCTTCCCCTACATCTTGCGCATGCTGACAATTCTAAGCTTGCTGGCTGAACTCCTTCTACTTAAATTCTACACCGGAAAACACCTTATTCTATCAAGTTGATAGAAAAAAAAATCCAGCCAGATAATCATATAAGCAAGACATCTAATAACACTATATGCTGGCCGTACTTAGGCCAGGGAACCGCAATCAATCACGTAATATACCATAAATACACGCCTCATAATATATTAACATACTAATAAAATTAGTGATTTATCGCCGCGCGCCGGTTAAAGCTATCTCGCGATAGCCTTGACCACTGATTGCGTGAAGTAAAATATAGTTTATACCGGCGACTCACACCGTAAACTTAAACATGGACGCATAATATATATTAAGGGAGAGTTTATTTGGCCACCCCTTCCTATAGTAATAAGGTCTTGTCGGTGTTCCACAAGTCGGTCCTCTCTCTTTCTTTTCACCTCCAGTCTCTTCCAATATCAACAGCCCTTTGCAACTGCCAGTAGACATCGACACCTTATTCTATCTTCTGAACGCAAACGACACTTACAACCAGAGTTGGCCAGTCCAACGTCATGCTACCTAAATACGCAATCATCATGGCAAGCTATCTTGCCAACATGGCTCCCGCATATCCAGCCTCACGCGCCGCCAACGAGATAGAATACCCTTCGTGCGGAGGCCTCACGGACAAACCCCACGAGTGCAATACCCAGTCGGTATGCATAAATGACCCTCGAGAGCCTAACAGCTGCGGCATGGCCTGCGATATTCCTGGTATTTGTATACCCGGGAACACGGCAACTTGTCAGACAGGAAAAGAGACGTGCCCGCAGGGGCAAAAGTGTTTTGGAGATTTGAGGTTCAAGTGCAAGGGGAATAACTGTCACGGACTGTGCTTGTATCCAAAGGAGGATGGTTCCGTGTAAGGATTGAGGGGTTGAGTCTAGATTGAAGACGAGGCTTCGGGATAGACGCCACGATATCCTAAAAGGTTTTGCAATCTACGGAGAACAGTGGACCGTCCAACGTGGACTGGCTGGCACGTGTTTGTTTTGACCTTATGGGTATTAGTACTCAGCCTGCAAAAAATGCGAATTTTAGCTACATTTGAGCTGAACACTGTCCTGCACTTCAAAATCGTTTGGAAAAATACCACGCCTGAAATCAGCGGAATCAGGACGAGCACATACACTTGATTTGAGCCAATTGGATGGAGTGCGGAGCAGCATTTTCCAGTCCAGCCCCAGCGAACCAATCAGGGCAAGCTCATGGAATCCACCAACCAAGGGCAGCCTAGCGCGGTCCACATCCCATCTTTCTATATTTTCTCATGCATCCGCCAAAAGTTTTCTTCTCTTTTTCTTCCTTTTCCCTTCATCAAAAAGCTACCTGAGCTGCCACGACCTTCACCCAGACCTCCCACGGTGTCGCGTTGCCTCTCCCCAATGGGGAAGCGCTCAGAAGAGTAAAACCCTTGGATATAGGAAATTTTCCGCAACATCGTTTCCGGACGAAGCAGTAGGCGGAACAATGCCAAGAAGGGGGGACATCTCTTTCAACGTGATCCTTTTTGTAGACATGATGATGACTAGCGAATGTGCGACTGAGATTGGGCCACATTGTATGGACCTCGGCTTGCCGTCTTGAAACAAAATCCCAGGAAGGTCGGGCCGGTTTCTAGGAAATGCGAAATCCGCGTCGCATGCGTGGGAACAGTTCAATTGTTCGCGAAACACCTGATATTCATGTCTTTGAGAGGCGCGATGAATGACCGTGCTCAGTACATTCGCTCTAGCTGCACGCAAATCAATCCTGTGCTACTGCATTCGAACCGCCTCCTGGCATCTTGCTCCGATGCTGGTCTCGAACAAACTCTTCAATCTTGTGGTCGTGGTGAGGTCTCTGGCGGACCAGGGATTTCACGCCGTTCTTCTCTAGGCTTCTCCTTCGGCTCCAGGACCTTGCCTGCGGCTGGGATGAACTCGGCAACTACACTTGTTAGGCGACTTTTAAAGACTAGAAAGATGTACGGGAACACATTGCCTACTCTTTTCCACGATCGGATTCGGCTTTGGATCTTGGTCTCGCTCTCGCTGGTCCACAGCCGCCCTGTCCAGCTGGGTCTTGAAATTCTCTTGTTGGGAGTTGGAGTCGTTACTAGAAGCCATTTTGAACATTTTTGTCAACGTAGACTCTCTGTTCATTTACAATGACAATGATGACAGCATGAAAGGTATAATCAAAAATGAAGAACATGACAGTCATTCATATGCTGATTCATGGTCAAAAACAAGGCGGGCTATGCCCCCAATGACGTCAAACACGTCGGCGTTTCAATTCCCCCCCAATTTTCTACTTCGTAACAACTGCGTCCGGTACAACGTGGGGTTGATAAGATAAGCAGCCAAAATCTCCCAACCTTCAATATCCGGGGGAGGAAAAGCACTCAGTCCATCCAACAAGCAGCGCAGGCCCTGCAATCCCACGCCGTCACCCGTAATCCTCCCACGCGAGTCGTCTCTAGCTGGCTGGCAGGCAAAATGGCGCCAATCCCAATCACCATCATTACCGGGTTCCTCGGCTCCGGTAAAACCACCCTCATCCTCAACCTCATGCCACAGCTTCGCGCCAAGAACCCAGTCTACAAGCTAGCCCTCCTCAAGAACGAATTCGGCGACGTCGCCGTCGATTCGCAACTCGCCTCGTCCTCGGCCATATCGGGCGTACAAGAGATGCTCAACGGGTGTATATGCTGCAACCTCGTGGGCCAGCTGGGTCCCGCGCTGGAAGAACTCGCGCGGACAGTTACGCCTGACCGCATAGTCATCGAGACCAGTGGCTCAGCGTTCCCCGCGACGCTGGCGCTGGAAGTGAACCGTCTGGCGAGGGATACGGGGAGGTACGAACTGGACGGCGTGATAAGCGTCATCGATGTAGAGAATTGGCAGGGGTACGAAGATACAAGCTACACGGCCAAGATTCAGGCGCGGTACACAGACCTGATTGTGTTTAACAAGTGGGAGGCGGCGGGGGAGGATAGATATGAGGAGTGTGTGGACAGGGTGGGCGATTTGGAGGTTGACGTGGCGAGGGTGAAGAGCGACAAGGGGTGGGTTGACGTGAATCTCGTGTTTGGTGTGGATGGCGGGCTGGCGAGGGATTTGACCGACGAGGAGGTCGACGGAGTACAGCACAGCCATGAGCACGGCGACGGCCACAAGCACGGCGGGACCAATGGCCATTCCCACAGCCACCAGAACGAAGTTGAAGTGCTGTCGATTGAACTCGAGGCCCCCTCGGCAGCGATATCCACCTCCAAGCTCCAAACGCTCCTGCAGACCGCCCCAAAAGACGAGGTGTACCGCATCAAGGCCATCGCCACGCTCTCATCGACCCCAAAGAACTCGGATGCCGATGTGCCCCCGCCCGAAGGCCGTCCTGGCGGCCGGTACATTCTCAACTGGGCGTTTGGTCGATGGACGTTTACGCCCATGGGGGAAGGGCAGCAGGAGCACCAGTCCAGCAATGACGTGGCGTTGCGAATGACAGTCATTCTTGCACGGTACGAGAGCAACAGATGGAAGAAGAAGTTGGAGGCTGGTGGATATCTGGAGGCCGAGGGCGTGAATAAGGGCGAGCTGAGCGTCAAGCGGATCTTGTAGACTAGATGATAGATGTGATGATAGATTATGACTGGACTAGAGTCATAAACTGCATAGAAACGCCAATTTATACGCGAATAGATATGATTACGACTCTGCATTTACGCGTCTGTTTATTATTCCAAGCTGAAAGCACTTCATCATCTTGTTTTCCACTGAAAAAAAAAAAGGACGAAACAAAACAAAACGAAACGAAACACAAAAGGCAAAGAGCCTCGTAACATGATAGTTTTGCCCACCATATATCATCAATATACTACATTATAACGACGACATGCTTTCCCTACACCGAACCACAGTGCTTCCAGGTCCAAATTTCTTTGATTGGCTCTCAATTCCACTCCCACTTAAATGTCTTGAAGCCAGGCTTAAATTTTCCTTGTTTTACTTGCCAGCCGGCAACGTCCCTTTCCTCCTGACTTAGTGTTATGGATGTTATTGACACCGTTGTCGTCCGGTCAGCATCACATTCCTCGTGTCCAACACATTTCCGAAGACATTTACTATCACTCGGAACACATCTCTTCTCGTGCTTAAAAGGTTCCATCGGATGTTTAGCACATCTGTTATGGTATATCAACCTACTCTTCCCGCTAACCATCGACATGTCTTCACCAAATGTCTGCATGGGCTGGGTCCCGGCTGCTGGTGCTCTACTCGAGCCTGGAGGCTCCGGAGACCCCTGTGGCGATGATCCCCCAGACATTGGTAAACTGTGTATGGTAATTATCTTTCGATCCGGGGGCCTCGTTTTAGATATCGGTTCGCTCTCCGCGGATGTCCTCGACGACGACGGCCAGCCGCCTCTCTGCTTGCCCCCCGAACTTCTGATGGCTCTGGGCGGCGGAGAATATCGCGCTTGAGACGCTGGCAAACCAGGTCTCTGGCTCGCCGCCGAAGGCGTTCTAATCACTTTATTCGACTTCTTAGCCGAGTTCCGCAAGCTCGAACTGCAGGTGGTAGTCGTGCTTGTGCGCTGCGACAGCCCCATATCGGACCTTAATTCATCGCCCTTGGTTGTTGTACTTCCGCTGTTGCTGTTCCTAGTGGGCCGAAGCGGCGCAGGCCGACACGATGCACTGTTGATACCCTCGGCAATTGTGATATCCGTAGCCGGCAGCGAGGCGAATTGGTCCATGTCGGCCAGGCTGTAGTAAGCCCCCGGTTTCCCGACTGACTTTGACATGGGACGCTGGCAATATCCTCCCGCAACACTATATGCGGACTCCCTACTCGGTCCTGTCGATGTGGGATCAGTACCAGATGGCGCCGTGTTGTAAACACTTTCAGTATAAGTTGCATGCCGCGCAAGTCCCCGACGGGGGGAGAAACTAGAATAGGGTCGGCCGAGACCTGATGCGATGCTTGCTCTCTCTGGTTCGTAAGACTCCCCTAGTGGTGCTCCATCATACCATGTATTCTCTCCGGAATAAGGGATATCATCTTCCCACATGGACTCTCTCTCCATGGCCGAGAGTACATCTGGGGGTTCACCTGTGTTGCTGTCATCACGATATCTACTCGACTCATGCCGCTTCATCAGCAAAATATTTACTCCGCCACGTTGCTCAGGTTCCACCTGTTCAGCAAACATCTCCTGATGCGATTGTTTTGTAGGTTCCATATTTGTGTCGTCGACGAGTACCATGACCGGGCTTGTGAGCTTGGGGGAGGATAGGCGATTGTGCGGAGTGTTGGAGTCCGGCCATGTTGGCTTGGAAGGCATTCTGATGTCATGATGAAGGAGAAAATCACGTTAACCTGCTCTTCTTGGAGAGATGTAAATGTAGCCTTGAAGGGGCTCTTTGTTTCATCATCGAATGAGGGAACAAGGAGGATAGAGATCAACCAAAGCGATCGATATGAATGGGTGTTATGATTTTTTTTATAAAAAAAAAAAACTTCTTTTTCTTCTTTTTGTAAGCCGATTCTTTGTCATTGGTGTAAGTGAGCAGGTATGAGATGTGAAACCTAGGTAACAAAGGATGCTTGTAGTGAATACCGTCAATTTTTAGTCTAACAAAGGGGGAATAGAATAATCGCTTTGCATCGTGTACAGGCGCTATGCTACATTACAAAGAACCAGAATAAAGAGCTGCAAATGCTGGGAGTATGCAACAAATGCGTTGGCGCAATTCGCAAATGATCTAAAGACTCACTGTGACCGTCATGTTGTTGCTAAGGACCATCAACGTGGGCGGCAGTTCGTTGCAGAGAAGTTCAACATCAGAAAGATACTGAATTGTAGACATTTCGTCGAGGCTAGTGCCTTCTGAAGGAATAGGCAGCGTTGTCATCAAGACACCCGTGTCTTTGGAATGCTGTTGCATGAGTTCGTTGAGAATCAAGTGCTGCGCTCGACTAGGCAAATCATTGAATGAGAGCGCAACGCCATGTCCCGAAGTGGCTGCTCCGCTATCTTCTTCGGTGTTCATTTTTGGTGCATGACCCGTGGATTGTTCGGAGTGTTCTGGGATAACAAGGTTGGCTGTGTCTTGACCATGCATAGAATATTGTGAGCCGTGTCTCGAGTGATGTCGTGAATGGGAACCCGAATGCGGTTGAGACGCTGGCTGAGATGCTGGCTGCTCTGCAAATGAAATTGTTCTTGCGCCTTCTTCGCCGCTGACTTTAGTATCAGGCAACGGACGACTCGAAAACTTGCCGAGCGAAGATTGTCTCGAAAAGACTGGCCGTTCAGCTCGTGACGTCGGAGTGTTTGACGCAGCCGGTGCGAAACTAATCTTGGAGCCTTCGCCTTCGGCGATAATCTTGGTTTCAGGCACTGGTCGACTAGAGAATCGAGCAGCAGATGACTGTCGCGAAAAGTTCGGTCTCGTCGGTGTAACAGTTCCATCTCGACTGCCATCCTTCAAGGGGCTCATGGAGCGTGATCGTCGAGAACCACCATGCGGAAATTTTGGGACTTGAAGAGGGTCCAAGATAGGAAAAGAGTCGGTCTTAACGCTCGTCTCTACCTGTGGTGGGCTCGCGCCGATTTCAGCAACTTTGGGGACATGCAATGTAACCGAGGATTCGGGATTGTCTGCCAGCGTCTGAGACGTATTCACAGTGCCATATGAGGGAACTTGAGTGCTCGACTCGATGGCTCTCAACCTTGGCCCTTGCCCAGACTTTGTTGACGACTGCTCCGTTGCAGCACCACTGTCCTGCGAAGATTGGAGCAATGGACGCCGTGTTGGATTTCCCAATTCATCTCCCGAGCCCCAAAAAGGGTCCCTAGAACCTACTTCGAATTCTTCATCGTCAATAGAACCCTCCACATCTGTATCAAATTCTGTGTCTGATTCGGGCTCATGCAGAACTTCTTCGTTGATATGGGTTGTGTGGATCCCCATGCTGACTCCGAGTTTAGAGAGCGTGGCGATGCCCGGCTTCCTAGGCATCTCTACAACTTCAGCCATACTCTGACGGCGTGCATTCCCCGGATCGTCGTGTGGATTATATGCACCAGATCGCCCACTCGTCGAATCCAAAAACTGGGCCAGCTGAGAAAGCTCTTCGCTCGAGGAAAGCTCTTCGGCCTGTCTGCGGAGTATCTGCAAGTCCTCCCACCATTCCTCATCCTTGAGGGCTTCGCCAACAATGATTTCGGCATCAATATCATTGGTTTTTCCGTTAACAATAAGCTCATACGTTTTGAGATGGCCAGAGGCCAAGTAGAAGACGAGGACCTGCGCATCAATTCGCAGTTTCTCCAAGAGAGCTTTGACTCTAGCACTCTCCTCCTCGACTTCATGCTCATACTCTACAAATACCAAAACACGTAGGGCAAATACTCTTCGCCAGGCTTGAACACTACGCAAAATATGTCCCAGTTGTAAGATGAGGGTATCTGCCAAGGTTAGTCTGTACAAGACTTTCTCTTATTTTGAAAGATGATGGGAACTTACAAGTGTCAAAGTTCGTCGTAAGCACACTCTTGCCATCTGAAGAGAGTTCAGCAGACATTTGAATGGGCCACAGATCGATATACCTTTTGGAATTGGACCCATCATTTCGGGGCGTCTCCAGCTTATCAAATCCGTGGGCTATGGCAACGTTGAGTCTGTATTTTAATGCAAGATCCTCTAATATGATCATGTAATCGGTGGGAGATACCATGCCTTCGGTTCGAATAACGTCGGTAGGCAATGTCCCTTCAAGTAGTCTTGCAGACGTATCTCCGCGCCTACGCTTAGCGACCTTGCCTTGCGACTTTGACGGGCGTCTCATCTTGTCAGATGGAGATGCAGGCACATCCGGAATAGCCACCGCAGGGTTTGATTTCCGCAGGTCATCCATATTATAGAATCCCAAAACAGCAACATTTGGACGCATGCCACCAAGGCCGGCTGCCAGAACCAAGTTGCGTACCCCCCAGGTAATTGAAGGGGACATGGTAAGCTGGACAAAGGCCTTGATTCTTGAAAACTCGGAAATATATCGAGTCCAGGCATGTTGCTGCAATCGAGCCTCGTGCACGCCAGAGTTGAAATCGTCTGTTACGATGACATGGCCCAGAATGTAAAGAGACCCCTTCTTCATGGAATTGCAAAATTGAATTAACCGCGTCTGGCGCCGGGGGTTATTGATGAGAAGAATGATATGTGGTCGCCAAAACTTGATGTGTTCTGGCTTTAATCGCAGCAAGTACTTTCGTACTTGATGGTAGATGAGATTCTGGGACACATCGCCCCATCGCTTAGGCGGGCATAAGTAATGGATCAGTAGAAACACGAAAATGAGCACACAAATAGCAATCGCTGCATAGGTCTCATCAATGAAGAACATGGCGGCAGCAGACAGAAGACTACCAATGCAAGCCGTCTGCCAATTGAAGAACTTGAAACTAGGACGAAAGTTTGGGGCAGACCCAATTTTGAGAAGAAAGCAAGCAAGATTCATAACGAAAAAGGTCATCTGAAAGTCGTCAGCGCCAACCAACATGTCCAACGTGCCAACACTCACCTGATAACCCATGGAGATGAAGGTTGCAATCTGATTCAAATCCGCAAGAAGGGCAACCTGCGCAATGGCGTATGTGAGAAAAATAGCAAGGATAGGCTCATCGGCCTTCTTGGTCCCTCTGCCAAAGATGGACAGTCCGGGCAGTAGCTTGTCACGCGCCAATGCCTGGAACAATTTCGCAGAGCCTATGATGCCCATGAGGGCGGAGAAAAAGGTAACTGCACACTCCCCCGCGAGGACGATTGGCGCTGACAGGTTCGTCAGAGATATAATGTTGTCGTTTGCGAAGAAGGAGTCCCGGGAGATGGTGCAAGCCATGGAGAGAATCACAACAAAGTAGACAACAAAGGTTGTTAGCATGGCCCACAGTGTGCCTTTTGGTATGACCTTGCTTGGATTTTTCAAATCCCCAGACATGGACGCACCAGCAAAGATACCTGAAGTGGCGCTGGGAGAAGTTAGCATAGCGGTATGCACCTAGAAATGGATATGCGCGTACGGGAACAAAATACCAAACAAGTCTCGAAATGTTGGCAATCCCTGATAGACATGATTGTCAGAGCTCGGCAGAAGATTGTTGGCAAGAGTATTGAGACTGAGCCCCGTGTATACAATGCCAGCGTCTTCGTCTCGAAATGGGGCCTTGAGGATGGCAGACAATGGAACACTTAGCACAGCTACCGTCAATATAGCCAACAATAAATTAGACGCCTTTGAAAAGGTAGCTGATCCCAAAAGACACATGCAGGTGCATGTGACCAATGCTGCTGTCTGCAAGCCATATCCTGTCCAATATCCTTCTGGGAAGCTAGGTCCAACATTTAGACGAATGCAGTCAATCAAACCAACAATGTTCATGGCAGTGTTGAGAGCTTGGGCTAAGAAGAACAAGATTCCAATGGAACCTCCGAATTCGGGACCAAGCGATCTCGAGATCAGATAGTATGCTCCGCCGCCCTTGACCTCACCATTGGAAGCAATGGCTGACAGGGACAAGGTGGTTAAGAGATCAACACAATAGGCAGTGGCCAACAGTCCTAGGCTTGGTCAATAATTCTGGGTTGTAAGAAACAAAGAGAGGATGTTGGTATACCCAATATTCCCAGAAATCCGACCTGTCCCAGAATGAGGCCAAACCGCAAAAACATGAGAATGCTCATAATGTTCAGGCATACGGGAATGTACACGCCAGAAAGCAAGCCCAGCTTGGAGCTCTTCTTCGCATCCATCGCCAAAGCCAAAGGGTCACCCTTGTCGTCGGGCGTTGCAGGCATGGCGGGCTTGTATTTGGCAGCATGTGCTCGCAGGTCGTTGCCGGCCGGTGACGTCGAGACATCACAAGCTCTGCTTGATGCCAGCTCCTCAGCGGTCTGGCGATGGTTTGCCAACTCTTCTACGAAAAGAGGCAGCCGCGCCTTCTTGTCCCGGCGGGATGCTTCAATGTTGGCAAGTCAAATCGGGACTGGACTTGAACAAAAACTGGAGGCCATGAAAATGCGGAGATGTTGTCTGTCGCCGACTCACTGCTGATAGCCCGAGGTAGGCTCTCGTTCAGAGTGATTTCATCACGGTCGGAATTGCGAGGTCAACTAGGCTAGTCGTCGTGGTCGTTGCATGTGTGGTCCAGGGAGAGCGACGCCCGCCTACGTCAGACCCGCCGACGACCGCCAAGGCAGCCGCAACCGTGGCGGTCAATCATCAGCAATCATCAGCAATCATCAGAGGGCGATGGTTCAGTGTTTTTATGGCAACTGGCACAAGCCAACCGTCAAATACCTAGGTATGGAACAACCCCGAGGGACTACAAAGCACTTGAGCGCGCTAGATGGAAGAAGCCTGGATGACATCAATTGATGCCAGCATTTGAACGTTGGAACGTGAAAGCGTCCATGTCGAGAGACCCAGCAGGCGACTAACTACCTGGTGCTCTCCTTGACAGCGTGCGCGCCGAGTACTTCACAAGGATGCCGACCATTGCAGTCTACATAATATCCAATTGACGCCAATAGGATACAGGGCCAAATACCCTATCTTTGCTGCTCAAGTGTGACCCGTTCCCCCGCGTCGGGATGCAATCGGACCGTCGTGATGAGAAGCTGGTGTGCGGGATGGCACCATCATTTGGTTTGGCCGCCCCCAGAATCATGCAGCCACTCACATGTTTGGTCGCATGTTTCATCACCTGCTGATGTCCTGGCAAGGGTTTGTTTATAAAGCCATGGCAGACTCGAGACATGAATGGTCATGGACTCATGACTACCCAAGTAATCATTGTTGACGAGCTGCTGAGAAATAGCAGGTGACAGGCCAAGGCACATGCAGAGTTGCTTGACAGTTGTACAAAAGCTGCATAGACGAAGGGGGCCATGTCGTGCCAATAGCTACAGATCGAGCACCGTCTGCATTTAACTTATCAAATGGTTGCAATCCAGGTTGCTAGCTTATCATCAGCCAATCCTCTCTCGTGGGGGCAAAGCTCAGTCTCGCTGCATCTTTGTGCTGATGCGACGGGTCGCCGCAACGAAGCACCACGTAGGTATAGGCCTTTGCGCTGCTGGACATCATAAGCCAGTATGCCGATTGACATGCTGCATGTGCACCGAGTGCAAAGGGAAGTCGAGAGTGTATGTATGGTGTGACTTGAATGAAAGCGGTCCTCCGTATACAGTCCCCTCAGGACCCGTCCGCTGTGATGGATTTCAGAGCAATGGCGAAGTGAAACAGTGACTCATCAAAATGTCCAGTTCCAGCACAGTGCTCTCGGCGTTGCTAGACAGGGACATTTGAATTTTGGACTCTCGAGGATTAGCGAGCTGCCAGTATTATTTCTTGACTGTGAATTGGCTTGTAAGGGTCCTGTTCACCTCGCAACACGCTTACTAATTGAGTCTCCGCAAGCCACTTCACAGTCAAAGAGATTACGTCGATATTAAAGAGACCAACATTGGCCCGACGTCCGGACACCAGGACAGGGCCAGGGGCCAGGGTCCAGGGTCCAGGAGAGGGCCCTGAGCTCGACATTTGCTAGACTGCTGTGGGCCTCTTGATAGCATTCAGTTCGGTTCGACAAGCGTCAACTGGGTATCTAGGTACCTGCGTACGGAGTAGTCAGGTCAATCTAACCCGTTGTCGGTCCCCTCACCAGGCTCCGGTCTCTGGCTCTTCTCACTTTCAATCTTCTCAAACCCCAGCTTCCCGCGCGCCATCCCCCTTCAAGACCCCGACGACGGTCATCCTCTGCCACCACCACACCAACACCTTTTCGACTGAGGCTCAATTGACGCGGTCAGCCGATGCAACGACACGGCTATTGCGAGGCCTCTATTTCCATCCTTCTCAGTCCGAGACACGCCATTAATCACTTGGCTTTGTAACTCCCCTCTGCTGGCCTTGCCGCCCCGTTCCTCGCCTTCGTCCGTGCTGTTCACTGATAAGCAGACAACACCTGGCACGAGACACAATAAGAAACCCGCGCCACCAAATACTCAACATATCCGCATCCTGCTAATAACTTCGCCGACGAAATGTCTTTACCTAAGGACACTCCCAATCTGGACCCGGGGCTGTCATCGCCGTTTCCTGGCCAGCCTCGGTCCTTCTCTTCTTCTCTTCCTCGAGAGGAGCTGACTGCTCGTCTTGCTGAGCCCGTTCTCCCAACGCCGCCACCTGTTCGAGGAGCTTCCCCCGTTCCCGGAGGTGATGCAGTAACAGCGGCCGAAGCTCCATTCACCGGGGGAAGCTCTACTCAAGGCCCCGGCGTTTCTGCCTTGGCCGCCGCTCTTTCAAACTCTCTGGGACAGTCACCACCCCGTCACGGTACGCCTGCGGCTCGAATCAACTCTCCTCCTCCGCAATCACAATCTCCCACCTTTCCCGCTCGAGCAGACACGCCTACGCAGTATGGCTCCTTTGAATCAAGGTCCCGCTTCGGTCCCGGTTCCACCACTGGTCCATATGAAGACCATGAAATCATAAAGCGACACTTGGTGCAGCCTAGTGATGCCGAGAACCCTACCTCAGGAGAGTCGTCTCCTATGGGAACAATCAAGGGCAAGCAACCCACAGACGTTGGGGTGGCCAAGGTCAATGAAGAAGAATTCTCCAGTTTACAGCTACAGGGTGGTGACGTTACCCGCGGTATTTACAAGTGGACGGAGCAGGCAGAAGCAAAAAGCAAGCTCAATCGCAGCAAAAGTTACGACCATGTACGACCTGAACCCGAGGAGGAAGTCACGGATATTAGCGCTATCAAGGTTCCTGGCGGATTCAGACGTGATCACCTACGAAGGCGAGCTTTCAGTCCGAGCGGACAACATGCCGAGCTGGGTAGCAGTGGAGTCGGCTCTCCCGGAACGCTTGACCAACCTAGGCTGTTCACGTCGAGTTTCCTCGAATTCCTGTCTATTTACGGCCACTTTGCTGGTGAGGAACTTGAGGAAGATGATGAGAACTTGGGACCAAACGAGATTTGGGACTCTGGAGAAGATCGCGGCAGCGGAGATGAGGAACCGACCGAAGACAGCGCTCTATTGGGCAAGAAGAAGCGGAAGAGAAAAGCCCGCGGTGGCAGCGGCAAAAACAGTCCCATGAATGCCGCATTGCTGTTACTAAAGTCTTTTGTCGGCACAGGTGTCCTGTTTCTGCCTCGAGCTTACCTCAACGGCGGAATGCTCTTCAGTAATCTTGTATTGTTGTTTGTGAGCATTCTTAGCTACTATTGTTTTGTTCTCTTGGTGACGACACGGCTCAACGTCGAAGGCTCGTTTGGCGACATGGGCGGCATACTGTACGGCAAGTGGATGCGCGGTCTGATTTTGGGCTCCATTGTCATCAGCCAGATAGGTTTCGTGGCCGCTTATACTGTTTTTACTGCCCAGAACCTGCAGGCTTTTATCCATGCGGTATCCGACTGCAAGGCGTCAATCACCATCCCGTTGCTTATTCTCACGCAGACGGCCATATTCCTTCCTTTCTCTCTTCTACGTGACATCGGAAAGCTGGGGTTCACGGCTCTCATCGCTGATGCCTTCATCATGGTTGGTTTGGCGTACCTCTTTTACTACGACGTCATTACCCTCAACGCAAATGGTCTGGCAGACATCATCATGTTTAACCAAAAAGACTGGACCCTGTTTATTGGAACCGCCATATTTACTTTTGAGGGCATCGGTCTTATCATTCCTATCCAGGAATCGATGAAGCATCCCACAAAGTTTCCTCGCGTCCTCTTCCTCGTCATGATTATCATTACAGTTCTTTTCACGGTCATGGGGGCTGTTTCATATGCCGCGTATGGATCCAAGACCGAAACCGTTGTTCTGCTCAACCTACCACAGGACGACAAGTTTGTCAATGGAGTACAGTTGCTGTACTCTTGTGCCATTCTGCTCTCAACGCCACTGCAGATCTTCCCTGCTATTCGTATCATCGAGACGGAGCTGTTCACCCGTAGCGGCAAGTACAATCCTTGGATCAAGTGGAAGAAGAATGTGTTCCGATTTTTCATGGTGATGCTCTGCTCTGCAATTGCCTGGGGAGGTGCTAACCACCTCGACAAGTTTGTCGCCCTCGTTGGCAACTTTGCCTGTATTCCGCTGGTATACATTTATCCTGTGAGTTAATTTTCCCCATAAACAACGTTTCTTTACGCCAGTATTAATGCCAAGTAGCCCCTTTTGCATTACAAGGCCGTTGCTCGAACCCGGTGGTGGAGAATTTCCGATATTGTTTTATGCATCTTTGGTTTGGTCGCAATGGCATACACGACTGCACTCACTATTATGAGCTGGGCAGCTTCTGCAGCTCCAAGACCAGGATACTGTGACCGAAAGGGTCCGTAGACTCACAGTGTACGGACACTGCAGGCAAAAGATGGCGTTTACCTTGGCATTTGTGATGAGGACTTTTGAGTATAGGAAACTTCGTGACCTTTTTGGACAGATTGCATACAGAGCCCGTGATGGTTAGAATTGCATGGTAGATTCGAATAGACATTCAAGACATGCGGCTCAGGGCCGGAATTCAATGCGTTTTCGCGACATCCCCTGGTGCGTTGCCTGTGGGCCGTGGAGAATGACAACACACAGTGGAGACAATCTGTATCAATCAACCTCTGGGATGCTCGGAGACCGAGCTGACCACTGCTGACAATCATATAACTTCACTCTCGTCGACCTTCAATTTCACAAATGTCCCCAAACACTTCGAGCAAGCCATCATGTCAACTCCCATGGCGTTGCGCTCTCCCGCTCGTCTAACGCGTCACGCCAGCCTCTGGATCACCCGATCATTTGCGACGCGGCAACCTCCTCCGTTCCCTACAGTGTCGTCTTGTCCATCTCCAACATGTGGGTGCGCTGCTACGCCTGCCATGCCTGAGGGTTTAGACATTGATCTCAAGAGTAACTTGAATGGAGTGATTTCGGGGTATGCGGAACAAGTGCTCGTTTGTACGGGCCGTGATGACTGGACGTCGAGGATAGAGGGTGAGTGTGACGGGGATAATTTGGCGGCTGATTTGAAGGAATTGTTTGGTAGGGGAGGGAGGTATAGTGACGTGAGTGTCTTTTTCTCTTGTCTTCACTGCTCGTTTACATTGTCCTTGTCAATCTTTCTTGTCTACTTGGACTTCTTTCTGCGTCGTGAACGCTAATAAATACAGCCCTTCCACAACATATCCGTCATCAACTCCTCCTTCCCATCATCCATACCTCCTCGCTCCGAACTTCATTCCACATCAGCCTACCTCCTGCCCTCATTCAAGTACATCCCCTTCCTGCCCCGGATCTCCTTTGACAGCGTCGAAGCCCTCGCAAAGGGGTTCTTGCTCCCGGAGAAGCTGCACTCTGCCCACGATGGCCTGTCCCCCGTCCACCGGGACAGACTGACGCGCAAAGAGGCATACCAGGGCCTGTTGCCGGGCGTCCAAGACGTCAAGGATGTGCTGGTTCTCATCTGCGGTCATGGGGGACGAGACGCCAGATGCGGCATCATGGGGCCGGTCTTGAGGGACGAGTTTGAACAGAAACTTGCACTACGGGACTTCAACGTCGTCGCTGCCCCGGTGGAGGTGAATCTCGCCATTGAAAATACAGAGAGGATAGGGGGTACCGTTCCAGGGAAAAGCATCGCTAGAGTGGGATTGATCAGCCATATTGGAGGACACAAATTTGCCGGAAACGTGATTGTGTATGTTCCGCCTGGCTATGAGGTGCAAGGGGGCAGGCCGCATCCGCTCGCAGGATGTGGGATTTGGTATGGGAGGGTTGAACCGAAGCATGTGGAGGGATTGGTGGAAGAGACTATTTTGAGGGGGAATGTGGTGGAGGATATGTTTAGGGGGGGGATAGACGCGAAGAGGAGGATATTGAGGTTGTGACGTAGCAGACTTGGGATGTTGGAATGACGTGTAGACTGCTCCGTAGAATTTGTACATTAGATTTTTCAACCCTCTTACTTTAATATCGGGCGACTTGAATGAAATACAGGATATTTCGTTTCTTGGTTTGGTGTTTCGAAATAGAGTATTTGGTTGATGCACGTGACTACCGAGGATATCGCGAGCTTCACCTGTCCACACTTGGATCTGGATCTCAACCAAAAAGAGAAACTACACTACGACAACATAATGTACAAATAAGGTTTTTGTTTCTGTTGGAGATTATCATCTCGCTTCTTTCCTTGGTCTGGATTCGCTTTGTCTCTTGTCTGTTACCTCTCACAGCATGGCAGCGCCACTCCGCACTATCTTGCGGCCCTCTTGCAAATGGGCACCGAAATACAGCTCCAGTCAACCATGCGCCTCAATATCGCGAAAACCCAAACGCTTCCTTTGCACCACTCACACGCACAAGGAAGCTCGTGCATTTCCATCCATTTTCATCGCCATCAGTCTCATGGGCGTAGCGACATACTACGTCCTCACGCCGACGAGCCACAAAACCCTCAATAGCGATTCATTCATCCCCTACACCATCACCTCTCGCCAGCCCATCTCCCCCACCTCGGTCATCTTCACCATTTCGCCGCACCAACATGACCCTTCGCTGCCATACTTGCTCCCCAACTCAAAGGAGTGGAAGTATCCCCTTTGGTCAGTCGAGTTCAAGCAGCCCGAGGTCCAAATCGCCCGGCACTACACTCCTCTGCCGCCAGCAGACGGGGAAAACACCCAAGACGGCACCCTCCGTTTCTACATTCGCGCTGTAGGAGGTGGAGAAATGTCTAATTATCTAAATAGGCTCGGTGTAGGGCGGGACGTCTTCCTCCGAGGGCCGCACACGGGGTTTGATGTTTTGAAAAGGCTAGGAGAGCAGAAGAATGTGGTGTTCCTTGCGGGGGGCACCGGTGTAGTTCCCGGTATGCAGGTTGCCAAGGCCGTTTTGGAGAGAGACACCACCGCAAGCGTAGAGTTGCTATGGGCCGTGCGGAAAAGGGAAGAGCTGCAACGATGTTGTCAAAGCGGTTCTGCAAGGCCGTGGTGGAACTTTTGGAGCGCCGCGGCGCCGACTGAGTTGACGGCCGAGGTGGAAGAACCGAGTGCAATGGGGAAACAGCTCGCGCAGATGAAGGCCAAGTACGGCGAACGACTTGCGGTCCGCGTGGCCGTGGACGAGGAACGCACACACTTCACAGAAAGAGACATTGGAGACGCTCTGGCTAGTGGTGGGCGTACACTGCCTGGTCCAGGATGCCAACTCCACGACCAACGCCTCCATGTACGAGCGTCTGAGTTTGAAGATGCCGGTACCAAGTGTCAGTGTTCTCCTGCCGATAAGCCCGGAAAGAATCTGCTCATGGTTTCCGGCCCAGATGGGTTCATTGCACATTACGCTGGACATAAGAAATGGATCGGGGGAACACTGACGCAGGGGACAGTAGGCGGTGTTGCCGGTGTGTTGCAGAAGAAGAATCCTGTTTTGGCAAACGATTGGCTTGTTTTGAAGCTGTGATAATTCATCACTGGAACAGACAACACGTGGCGCCTCAAATACAACGTAGCCATCCGTAACAATTACAGACAAGTCGAATACAGCGTGTACATTATGGAACATGAGTCACCTAGCACTGCAAGTCAAGCCAAAGAGTATATTGAGCTCCAATAACGCTAATGCATCGAAACCCAAACGCCCACAAATGCGCACTAACATCGCCTACCGATTCTGCACTTTCCTGTACGATGGCGGCTTGATCGCCCTCGTGATCAGTTTCCCTGCATATGGAGGGATCAAGGATATGGCTCCAATAGAAAGGATGCGCCATGCAAATCCCCTACAATCACATTAGCAACCCAGGCATACGGAGTTGGCGAAGTGAGCTTAACGGAACGTACCAAGTAATGACGAAACTGAGATCAAAGTATCCTCCCAAGAACGGGATACTGCCAACAAATACCAAAAAAGTACCCAGAATACTCAAGATCATGACCGGATGCCACGTGGTGATCTCAATGGCAACCATAATGAGCTCATTCAACACCAGCACAGTATAACTCACAGCTACCATCTTCGGCCCGTCTACTTCGGTCAGAATCTGCGACAAGCCCTGGATCATACCGCCTTGGTAGATGGACACGAAGACCCATACGAAAAAGGTGCGGTATGAGAGGGACCGACCCTCGGTGAGTTCCTTGTACAGTTCCGGGTATAGGTTGGCCAAGTTTTCGTCGACATCCTTGTCAAGGACAAGGGACAGAACCGGAGCAGCGGTGTAGATGGTTGCATAGCCAACGAGGAGCCAGTCCTGAACTTGGTCAGCATGTATCGTCAGGTCAGAGATGGAAGAATAATGCACACCTTGTATAAGCCTTCGGGTTCAAATTTCCTGGCAATACTGTACATGGTCTGACACACCGCTATAATCAGACCACGATGGATAACAAACTGCGCCAGCTTAGCACTCCTTTTATAACTGTTCCGCCCATGCCACACGAGTAGCTTGACCAAATGATAAAATTGTCCAATTGAGAAGTCGGCAGCCAAACTCGCCTGGCGACCCTCCTTGCCGACAATACCAACACCCACGTCTGCTGCTTGAATCATCGACACGTCGTTGCCTCCGTCTCCGATGCAACAGACTCTCTTCTTGGTGTATTCCTTGATGAGCTTAGCAACCTCAGCTTTTTGTGTGGGCGAGCATCGACATGCTACCACAGTGGGAAGCTGCACGGCAACGGAAATGAATTCGATTCGGAAATGAGTCAGCAGGAGCTGAAGACTTTCGCCATCAATGAGGAGACATGCGTCTGTTTTGCCACGCAGGAAATCGAGATGTTCCTGAGCGCCGTCCTTGCGCTTGAGTTTAGCGACGGTGTAGATGTACTGGCCGCGTGCAACCAGCTTGGAGCTAACGGCCACACAACGAGCTGTTTCTACCTTGTCTCCTGTCAACATCCAAATTTTGATACCAGCATTGCGAAGAAGCTCTAGTGACGGCTTGACATCTTTTTGTAACTTGTCCTCCACACCAGTGACACCGAGCAGTTCGAGATGATTTTCGAGGTGGTGCGATATGACGCGTTGAATGCCAGCATCGCGATTTGCAATGGACATGGAAGCCTCTTGGTACTTGGATGAGAACTCTTGATACTGCTGGTACGACAGCTTCTTCCGACCAACAACCAGTGTTCGCAGTCCCTCTCTAGCCATATTGGCCGTCTCCTCATCCAGCCAATCGTTGGCGGCGACTATCGTGCCCATGACTGTATCAGCGCCCTTTTGATAGAACCAAATCTCCCCAGAGCTCAGGCTTAGATTAACATTCTTCACGTCGTCGTGGAAGTGGACAATAATGCCCATGCGCTTGCCATCAGATGTAAATGGGAACACATCGAGAATACGAACACGGACCACTGGTCGTCCTGTTTCTGTTGATTCAAGCGTCATGCCCTTTCTGTCGCGGTATGCCAACTTCAGTCCGACCGACTCTGTCCATTTGACAATGGCGATCTCATCGGGTGATGATGCCTGGTACGATGTGATTTCTTTGTCATCCTCAATATCAACGGTAGGAGTGACATTGTGGCACAGGGCCAGAGCGAGAACCACGTCCCGCACGCGTGCTCCAATCTCACGTCGTGTGCGAGTAGCGCCCACATTGACGGTACTCGAGAAGGTTGAGGATGGCGTAATGAGGACAGTCCGTGACGATGGGTCTGTTGTAGGCTGAATGTGGAATCCTTGACGAACGTATGATTTGACCTCATCCATTGCCTCATTAGCATAAGACACAGTCCCGACGTGGACTTTCTTCATCTCCATGTCGTTCTGCGTCAAAGTGCCTGTTTTGTCGCTAAGCAAATACTCAATTCTTCCCAGGTCCTCGGGTATGGTGCTGGTTCGTACAACAGCGCCTGGAATTCCCGGATCGCGTTGAATGAACCTTGAATACGCGCTCTTGCCCATGTCGAGGTTGACCCGCAAACTAATAGGAACAATGGTTGAGAACAAAACCAGAAAGCGCATGATTTTGATGTACCACACGTTGCCTGTTGTATTTTCAAACCCTTCCAGAGCAACAAGAACCACCGACAATGCCAAGGTGAGAGCGCACAAGATCTTGGTAAGTGAATTGATTTCGTATTCGAGAAGACCAGTCTTGGATCGAGACGGGGACGTCGACAACGCAGACCTTGTCTGTGGCCCAGTATACAAGATCACTGCCAGGGTGGTTCCTTGAGAGGCAATGATTGTGTTGGCCCAAGCCGTATTATCAATTGATAGAGGTGCCGACTTCGAATTACCGTCATGCTTCAACATCGAGTGGTGGCTCGTCGCATCTTGTCTCGTAGGGAACAGTTCAACAGTGCCCACAAACTCGCCGACCTTCTTGTCAGGCTTCCCCCCTATAACTCTCAATCGCACAAACTCCTCGGGGGCGATACTCTGCGTCAGAGCCGAGGCCAGCCTCAGCTTCCAGTCTGTCTCACCATCGAGTTGGTCGGTTCTAATAAAGGTCTCTCCAGAGCCTCCACCGGCATCGCCCTCATCCTTCTGTATCTCTATTTCTGGCTCTTTTCCCTTTCCATCGGGCTCATTTTCGCTAAAAGCAAAGAGGGTCTCCTCTTCCGATGGCTCCTTGGTAGGGGTTGATGAGGTAGGTCCCTCCACATTGTAGCATTGTAATATGACCACATCGGCCGGCACCCGTTGTCCTTTGCTGAGTTTGAGAACGTCGCCAACTTTCAGATCTTTGGATTTGCGCATCTCTTCTTGAACGAAAGACGAAGGGTGGTGGGTGTTATCTTCCTCCTGAATATCGGTTAAGTCGTGCCGAGATCCCCTCTGCCTTCTTGCCCCCCTCTTGTTCAATAGATCAGATTTGAGCGGTCGACGGGGTGGTTTACTTGATGCAAGTCGTAGCTCGGGATCAGAAAACGTCAGCACTCGGTATTCTTCGGAGTTGGCCTCATTGTCTCTCCGCCGCCTCTCAATGTCGTCGTACGCCTCCTTCCCCATGGTGATGCAAAGAACGAAAGCAAGCGGCGCTATATAGGTGGACAAATAACCAATTCGAAGAGCAGGTATTGCTTGCGACAAGGCGACTAGAAGAAAGTACATGTTAAAGAAGAAAGAAAACTCATTATACAGGGTAACGGGAAGAAAAGTCAGCGCTGTATATTTAGCATTGGAAACGACATTGGCCGGGAATCGGGTTGACTGAATAGATCCAACGGCGACATGTCTTGAAGCCGAAGGATCATCATCATCTTGCTCATCTACAGCATCATCGTCTCCATGTTGGGGGGGCTTGTTTCCAGACAAGAAGCTGGGGAGCCGTATGCTTGACATGGACAGCCGCCGACTGTGAGACATCTGATGGCCGCCAAGGAGAGGAGCATCATCATCGTCATGGCTGCCTCCAGCTCCATCATGCTCGTCTAGCAGTCTACGAGTATGTTCGTCGAAGTCATCTCGATTCTGGCCGAGCTCGCCATATCCGCGGCCGCCGCGTTTGTTAGCACGTCGCAAACCTCCCATACGCAAGTTCCGGAGAGCTATTCTTGACGGCTTTGATTCAGATGAGCCGGAAGGTTGGTCTCGATTTGATCCTCTGATGTTCTCCGTTGAGATGGGGTCCAGCTCGTGGACGTCGAGATCTAGGTCGGAGTCGGAGTCATGCGTGGGAGATTCGGGGCGCTCGGGTGGTCTGTACGGAGGTGTCGAAGGCATGCCGCATCAACGTTTCCAGCCCGAAATTCAGGAAAAAATATGTTGGGGCTTCTTGTATAATTTTTGCGAACTGTGCGTGATGCGCTGGCGTCTTTAGCGTTGCTCGGATGATCATGCTGCGCTGCGAGGCGCCAGTTTATCCTGTCAGACGCGGAGTCGAAAATGCTGATCAAGAAAAACTAGCGTACGATTCTTGGCGCATTGTCTGCAAATCAGAAAGGAATGGTTAAGCGAGTGCCAGTCTGCAGTTATTCGAGCGACAATGTGCGATGCAGAGAAGAAGGGAAATAGAGTCGTCTGAAGTTTAAGCTACGTACACGTAACCTTACTCTGCGTACGTACCAGTTGACATGTGTCCAAGGCTGCGGACGCCAGGGGTTCATTTTTAGCTGCATGCATGCACTCTTCAAGCTTGAGTGGGCATTTACTGACAACCCTAGCTACCCTACACAGCTGACCGACCTCGACTTGACAGATGCCGTGGGCGTTGCGATTAATGACTTCTTGGAGCGTTTGGACTCGATATCGCTTTCTATTGATGCTTTAGCTTGGTCTTCGTTCGCTCCCATCGTGAGAATGTAGCCCTGACGGGAGGGAAAACGTTGACGAAATCTATATGGCTTTCAAACGGCCAAAGTACAACACGAAAGTAGAAACAAACACGGAATAAATAGTTGCAGTGCAGGTTGGGACATTGGTCTTTCCACTGGGGAGAGTTTTCATTTCTCAATTTTCATACTCGGCCAGCCATAGCCAGGCCTCATGTCTCATGGTGAATTTTAGGTTGAGAAACGTCTCGTATCATCATCACAGCATATCACCGTAACCTTAATCCCAAATCGACCATTCGAGTACGCACACCCCAATGCAGTATAAACTCTTACAGGCGATTGTTGAGAGCAAAAGGAGGTCATGGTCCTGTCCCGTCAAATCTTTCATTCCCCACAGCTTACTTAAGTACGCAGTAACCAGACTTGAGTGCTGGTTTGCAAGGTTGATTAGCTGCAAGTCCGCCTTGTGGCTCCACCAACAGGCAGCTCTCCTGACTGCCAAGTTAGTGTGCAAAGTCCATCGGCCCTGTAACTAACTACAACGAACTAAATGCCAGCTTGCATCAAGTCACCCATCTCACGTCACCACCTTTCTCCCTCTCCAATACTGCCTTCACCTCACATTGCCGCCATCTCACATTCGATACCCCCGAATTTCGATTCTAGCAACTCCTTTTGGTATGGCGAACCGGAAATCGACATAAGGAAATCGTGTGCATTTTGATTCTATTATTTTCCGCTCGTGTATGTTCTCTCCGTCTCACATCCACCATCACGCGCACCCTTCGCCCCAGGCTCTTGGCTGCGCAGGACATCGGTGACTCAGTGTCACCTTTATCCGCCTCACCAAATGCCCAGGCATTGTTGATGCTGATGAATTAGAATTCCTGAATGTATTCGTTCTAATCCGCCGCGTCCTGTTCCTCGCGCCTGTTCATCGCACTTGAACCATGGCCGCAGAGCCAGCCGGTCCATGGCACCCGGCCATGAGGCCTAATAGCGCTGCTGATGTTGTTGTGCCGAGTGACAAGTCCGAAGCGGCTTCCTCCATTGATAGCAATACAGCGCGTCAACCCACTCAATCCGAAGAGCACGATGCCACTGAATCATGGTTCGACAACGAGCATGAAAACGAGGACGAAGCCAACGCTTGGCTCATACCAGAAGACACCGAACCATCGAAGCTCATCGATCCTGCACAGTCAACACGCCCTTTACAACCCACCGAAGCGGCAGAAGTGCTCGGTTTGGCCGAAACTCACACCCATGAAGAACAGCAAAAGTCAGAAGATGCTGCCATCGCATGGCTGACCAATGGTGATGATGGGGACGGTGGCGCAAAACTGCTCTCCGACCAACGGGAACACAGTCCTTCTGGAAAGAAACCTAAGCATTCCTCCCAGGAGGACCACGCCGATGGGGCTCTTGCTTGCGAAGCGCTGAACAAAGAGCACGCTCGACCGGACGTAAACGAAGCCAAAGAAACGAAACATGTAGCCAAGGGGCCTTCTTCGACCATGGCTCAGCACTCTAGCTCTATGTCCTTTGCTCGTACTGTCTCCCATGAGATCACTTTCGGCGACGATGATGATGGGGAATGGATCCTCGGTCGATCCGACACTGACACGTTCGGCTTCATGCCGCCATCGGATAGGACGAACTCATTCCCTGTTGTGCCCCCCATTTCTTCCGTCTCCGAACCCAACCACGCCCTGCCTCTCCCTTCTAACCAGGCTCTCGATGTTATGGAAGAGAACGAAAGGGAAGCTGAACTTGAGAAAGACGAATACATGATGCAAAGCCCCGAAGGCGATAGCTCCGCGTCCTGGCATAGACATGTGGCCACCCGACGTAACCACGCGCCATCACGATCCATTGGCGGCGAAATTGCAGATGTTACCACCACTGCTGCAGCGTCACGATTTGAAGAAGGGATACCATTGATTCCACGGCGCGAAGCGGAGGGCGAAGCTTCAGAAGCTAAATCCGACCTGTTTGCAGACGAGGAGGCAAATGAGGATGACTTCTTTTCTCAGGTTCAGAAGAATGACTGGGACAGCAACACAAAGCCTTTGGAGCGGAAATCTACAATGCACGTCATGGCAGCTATGGATGACGCTGGCACATTCACTCGCCAGAGCACAGTCGAAGAGGAGACTATCGAAGAACATGCTGATGAGTCTGCGGAAGGAGTTGCACTTGGCATTTCAGAGACAGCCGAGCCGGCGTCAGCAATCGATGACTTGGCATCCAAGTGGGAGGAGGCCTTTGGGGGGAACGACAACGATGATTTCCTTCTAGACGACCCAACGGTAGAGAACACGGATATTGATGCGGCGGCCTTTCTAGGCAGTGACGATGAAGGCCTTCTGGATGATGTATTGGACGAAACTGCGCCTGCCCTTCAAACGTCACAACCTCAAAAGCCGGCGACGAACCCTTACGCCTCCATTAATTCCGCAGCTCATCAATCAACGCCCTACAACGCGACAGCTGCCGCAGCTGTCTCCGCCCAGTATCCCTCAGTGATACCATACAGTGGTACTCCTGTCCATTATGGACAAACACCAGCACTGCCGCAACCTGAAGCTACCAAAGCCCAGAGCTTTGCGGATAAATCCAAGGCCGGGTATGCTTCACCTTACGATTTGCCCACGGATCTGGTCACCAAAACTGTGAAGCCACGAAAGCGTCCAAGTCTTCAACATATTCCGCCCGAAAGAGCTCCGCCGCCTCCCAGAAGTGCCAGCATGTATTCGCCAGGGCCGGCGACTCCTGCTGCGTCCGCGTTGCCGGCTTCATCAGCGCCTCCGGCATTGGCTGGTCAACCCCCTCTGGGTCTGGGCCCCGAAACGACTGAGAAAACACCGGCCCCGGCTCTGCGCCCAAAGGCAGCTTCTTCGAGGAACTGCCATTACCATCCAAGCCCAGACCGGCTTCAAGACAGAGTCAACGAGCACCTTCGCCAGGTCAGTACGCACCGGGACCGCCGCAACATGGACCTCCGCCAGCATCACGAACTGTCCCTGCTTTGGCCCCGACAGCAAACCAGCCGCCAACCGCCCAACACTCGGCCGGGGAGACCCAGACAACACCTGGTATGGCCGGCTTAGTTGCTCCTCCAAGGGTGAACCCCTTTTCCACTCTTCAATCCCAATCTCCATCCGTCACACCTCCATCGAGCAGTTCTTCTCGATACTCGCCCGCACCGGCAGCTCAGCAAGGTGGCGGTGTTTCCCTATCAAGCCGGTATTCGCCAGCACCATCTGCTGGATCACGCCCGAATAGCTCATATGGCACTGGTCCTTCACACAACCTTCCTCACTTGCCACGAACCTCGAGCCCATTGGCACACTTTGAGAGTAGCGGTACTACTGACGGGCAGCATCATGATCGTCGAACAAGCTCATCGTTTGAACCAAGGTTAAATCGTGTCTCATCCTTGCCTCCAACTCGAGAGGTGGATGAGGAGGAAGACGAGGAGGCCGTGTCTCCTGGAAATCGATCTGTCAGTGCCAACCATGCGGCCGCTGCTGATATTGCCGAGTCGCGATATAGCCCAGCTTCACCAGTGTGTACAGCTCGTTACACACCTTCATTACCCTCTGCTACTAACGGGCCCGCCGCTGCTCTTTCGCCCACCAAGAGAACCAACTCTTACGCACCCCAACCAGTAACATCGTCTGCTCAAGCCTCGTTTGCACCCCCTCCGCGCGCCCAAACACACTCCCCTGGTGCTATGCAAAACGTTGGTAGAAAGGGCAGCAAATCATCGGAATCCGGCCCTCGCCCTTCATCCTCTCACGCATCGACAGCGCCTGCGATGGCGAAACCTGCCCAATCTGCGTATGCTCCCATCACCCGCGCTCGCGGCCAGTCACTTACCAATTTGTTGCCACCTACCGATGGTAGAGAGCACGATCCCCTGGAGAGGTGGAAGGGAGCTCCGGTCATGTCTTGGGGAGTCGGTGGAACATTTGTAACAATATTCCCCAGGAGCATTCCTCGCTACGCTATAGGACAAACCACGCCAGTTACTGTACGTACAGTGGGTGAAATCAAGGTCCAGAATATTAAGGATCTGGACCCTCTTCAGGATCACCTGGCCAAATTTCCTGGCCCTTTAAAGGGAAAGTCCAAGAAGAAGGAGGCAATTTCATGGCTCTCTGCTGGTATTGAATTCATGGAAAAGGAGCTTCCGGATGTCACTTTCCACTCTCATCTGTCCCTGGAGGAGAAACGCTCCATCGAGCGACTCTTGCTGTGGAAGCTTTTGAGAGTCTTCGTCGAACATGATGGTGTGCTTGAGGGTAGTCCAACTGTGGACAAGGCAGTTCGACAGGTCTTGATCCCGGAGACCGCTGGGATGCAAAGTGAGGGTGCACCGCTTTTTACAGCGGCAGATACCACGACCGCAGTTACCTCGATGCAGGCAGATGGAGTGGACTCGGGAGCTATTGAAAAGATTCGCCTAGACTTGCTCAAGGGGGATCGTGAGACTGCTGTTTGGGCTGCTGTGGACAAGCGCCTCTGGGGCCATGCCATGATCATTTCTCAGACCGTCTCCTCAGATCTGTATAAACGGGTTGCGCAAGAATTTGTGCGCAAGGAAGTCAACTACCCAGGCCACAACAATGAGTCTCTTGCCGCTCTATACAAGGTTTTGTCTGGCAATTATGATGACTGTGTTGATGAGCTTGTGCCTTCTCATGCCCGCGCAGGATTGCAGCTTGTGTCTACTGAGAATTCTTCTGGCCCTACCAAAGACGCTATGGAAGGCCTCGACAAGTGGCGTGAAACCTTGACCCTCGTATTGAGCAACCGCAGCAATGACGATGTTCGAGGGCTGAATGCTCTGGGTAAGCTGTTGTCTAGCTACGGACGAGCCGAAGCGGCACATATCTGCTTCATTTTTAGCCGGCAGCTATCAGTTTTTGGCGGGCTGGATGACCCAAAGGCAGACTTTGTCCTGCTAGGTTCGGATCATCACAAGCAGTCGGACCAATTTGCCAAGGAGACTGAAGCCTTGCAGCTCAGTGAAGTCTATGAGTATGGATTGACTCTGGCTGGAGGTGTTACAGCAACTGCGGGAGCACCTCATCTTGCGGCTTACAAACTTCAGCATGCCGTAACACTTGCTGAGTACGGCTACCGCGATAGGGCTCTGCAGTACTGTGATGCGATTGCTTCGGCCATTGTTTCCCAGACACGCAGGTCTGCCTACCACCACCCCATTCTTGAAGGCTCCGTGGAAGATTTCTTGGCAAGGTTGAAACAGGCACCCAAGGAAGCATCCTCGTCCTGGATCTCTAAGCCTACGATGGGCAAGGTATCTGATAGCATGTGGAACCGATTCAACAAGTTCGTCTCCGGAGATGAGGACGGCAATGGCCAAGCTGGGTCAGATGGTGATAACGGACCATTTGCTCGTATCGCTTCTTCACCGAACAATTCGAGACCGCCATCGACTTCCAATTTTGATGTCTATGCCTCCTCTCCAAGCTTTCCGTCTTCTTCTGCACCGCCTGCAGCTGGTGCCGCCGCATCTCGATACGCCCCGGCACCAACGGCCCAATTCCCTACCGCCCACGTCAATCCATTTGCTCAAGCCGCGCAGGGGCAGCATGTGCCACTGCCCAATCCGACAAGCAGCGCCCAAAGATACGCCCCCAACCCGTCCGAGGCAAGTTACTCAGGCGTACCGCCTGCACAACCTCTAACTGGTGGATACCAGCCCGTGGGTTATCCTCGAGCCGCTGTACCTCCTAGTCACCAGCCTGTCGAGGCAGTTGCCCCCCATGCTCAACAGCAGCCAGCCCCTGCCGTCCAGGCTCCAACCTCTGCCGGGTACCGGCCGTACAGTCTTCAAGAGCCACCAAATATTCAACCCCAGCCTGGAGCTGATGACGCCGACCAAGGTTACCAGCCGCCATCTTACGGTTACGAACCTCCACAAACGGTCCCAGATCCCGTTAGGAGTGATGCTCAAGGGACGGGTGACAGCAGCGGATATGAGCCACCTTCGTTCCAGCCATATGATTATGAGGCCCCATCATACCAGGCCCATGTTGAGGGTGATGACGCACGCAAGCCCAAGAAGAAAAGCTTTATGGAAGATGACGATGAGGATATCCCCGCACTAAGGCAACCACAGGAGAAGTCGAAAGCGGAAAAAGACCGAGAGAATGAGGAACTGTTCCGCAAAGCGGCAGAAGAGGATGGTGAGTGCCAAGTGTCCATTGTTTATCGTGCATCAAGATTTCTAATAATTATAAAGCCAAGCGAGCAGCTTCAACAACCAGTGTCAAAAAGGGATGGGGTTTTGGAGGCTGGTTCGGGGGTGGCAAGAAACCCGAAGGCAACATTGGCGAAGCTCAGCCAGGCAAAGCCATCAAGGCCAAACTTGGTGAACAGAGCAGCTTCGTTTATGATCCAGATTTAAAGCGTTGGATCAACAAAAAGCCAGGTGCCGAGAACATCGAGACCAAGAAGGCCGCCCCGCCACCACCACGGGGTGCTCCTCGCCCTCTAAGCGGCACCCCCCCTCCTGGGGCACCTGGCACTCCACCTCCAGCTGCTGGACGATCCAGCGTTCCTCCCATGCCGTTCCGATCTACTGCGGGCAAGTTAACGACTGCTCAGTCTATGGAAAACCTGACTGGTGCTTCTGCTATGGGGGCACCTCCCGCAAGCCTCTCACGGTCGGTATCTAGCAACAACACGACATCGGCACCGCCGTCTACAGGTCCGCCCAGTAGGCCTGCGACCAGTATGAGTAACGCAAGCAGCATTGATGACTTGCTCGGTGCGCCTGGCCCAAGAAAAGCAGGTCAGAAGAAGGCACGAAAGAGCGGTCGATATGTCGATGTTATGGCCAAGTAGTCTCATAGTTGAGTAATACGATGTGGAAAGGATGGCTCGAGCCTGAAATGAAGTTTGCAGAGCACCAATATGATGGGTTCACACACATATTACGGCGTTTTGTCAATAGAATTAATACTGAGCATTCATGTACTATAGATATTCTGTTTTTCATACTACGGATCTGTAGTAATCACGCCAATTACAATACCATTTCAAGAAATATCGTGTTACAACCTCAAAAAGCCATTACGCACGACCCTGTAGTCGTTCTCATTTCCTACCCAACTCTAGTTGATATATAACTTATACATATGTTCTTCGTCACCTGCTGTATGATTGTACGTAATACTGTAGCTAGTTAGATAAAGTGACCGATTTGTTTGTTTGAGAACTTACGGTAACAACAGACTCGTCCTCAGTTGCATCATCATAATGCGGGACATAAACATAAAGGATCAAGGCATGGTCATCTGCAAAGCAAGCAATGACACGACCCTCCAGTCGACCCACGCTTAGCACTCTACTCCAGTCCCTGCCATCTACACGCACCGTGGCCCATCGACCTGGTCCCTCTTCGCGAAACTTGGTACTAGGGTGCTCTTCAACAGGCCGTTCTAGCTGCAGAGGGTCCAATTCGGGATTTTCGAGATTGGACCATACGCTGCATATGTCAGTTGTTTCAGTGGCTATTCGCAGCCGCAAGCTCCCGTGCATATTGGCACTGAGTTCCAATTTTGGTGCCTTGGAAGAGTTTGCCCCTGTCAAGCGCTAGCTTTGTGAAGCGATCTGATATAGCTTTGAGCTGCAGCAACGGCGGCAATTGAATGTGGACATCTGGTTCCCGCACTCTTGGCTGCATGATTGTCTCGACGGTCACTGGGTGCAGCACACGCACGGGTATGTCCTGTGTGATAATCTTCTCGTGCTCTCTGCGTAGTGACGTCTCGAGGTGCTCCTGCTCAAAGACGTCATCGCCAAAGGGGTCCTCGGACGACAATTTAACTGCGGCTGAGGACACGTTCGACGTGGTTGTCGTGATGGTCATGGACAGAATTGGCAGACCGTCCTTTTTAGTGAGCCGCAGGGACGCGGATATGCTGTTGAGAGCGGATTTGAGTGCGCGCTGGAGCGGCTGAAGAGGAAGTTCGAGGTTGATGGTGTTGTGGGACTCCGCGGATTGGATGTGGTGGCCCTGGAAGATGAGATCCATTGCGAGCGAGCTACGGGAGAGTCAGTAACGAGGTGAGATGACTTGGCGTAGGATGAGTCCATACGCCCAGACTTGTGATCCCATGTCTGGGATGACGGTGAATCTGACTGTGTCATCACTGAGGCGGACCCAGGCTATCTTTTCCAGGGATGAGAGAGCAGCCGTGAGTTCTGGAGATTGTTAGCGGTTTTGGAAGCGGTTTAAAATGTGTATGGTTGGACATGCTTGCAAACGTGCGTATGTTCTTCAATTCTGTGCGAAACCGCATCTTGGGGTCTGTGTCGCGAGGAGTGAGGATAAGGTTAGATGCAGGTGCGATGGGAGCAGTGGTGGGGTTCAATGTTTGGTTGGACCTTCAAATTGCTTCACGGAGTATACCTTAGGTACCTAGGGTACTTGAGTTACATATAAAAGTCGCTGACGGGTACTCCGTACTTAAGCACATACACAAGTGGAGTGGGAAGATGGGGGGAACTTGAGCAACTTACACCCCAGTTCTCGAATGACAATGCAGCCTCGATGAACATTTAGCATCTGATACTGCAAATCAACTGAATACACCTTCCCGACATTCGAAAGAAAATTGATATTGTTTATTCCGCATTTCAACAACTGGTCCCGAAAATCAAAACATCGAAACTCCCTTCGCACCATGCATCCACTACACTCTCGCCATCAACTATAGCCGCTCATTTTTTTTGGGGGAGAATACCTCTCTTTTCTCTCCTTTATACAGACCAGATCATTTGATACGTAGAGATTTTCACTCCCAGCCTCGCTATGAACGCTTTATTTCCAGTCCACCCATTCTTACTCTTTCCCGGGTCCAAAATGCCCCGCGTCAAGGATATCATCCGCCGGGTAAGCGAGAAGTATGGCAGGGAATATTTTGAGCGCTGGGTGCTACAACGGCGTGCATCCATGGAACCCAAAGAACCCCTTTTAACCGGACGACCCATTGAGCATGATGAGGTAACTAGTTCGAATGCTACCGGTCGTCTGCCTTCGCTGCCAGAACCAGAATCACCAATCCTCGCAATGGGCCGCCCGGCCATGCCAACATTTCGCCCTTTGAGGGTTCGAAATTCCGAGCAGAGATCGAGTGACAGCCAAGATATGACGGTAGTCAGCACCTACGGACGACCAACGACGAGCCATGCTGAGCAAATACAGCAGCCCTCGGTTGGCCGATTTACATTCGAGACCTCTGAAGTTGCATCTGATGATATCATCACGCCTACACCTGGCCAAGAAAATAGCTCTGACTGTAGATTCTCTATCGCGACTACAGCGGACGCTAATTTGGACAGCCAAAGGCGCCCCCTTACCTGCTATATCTGTGGCAAGTTTTTTGGAAAAGGGGAACCACAAACCAAAGAGGTGGTGGTGTATCTTCCTTGTGGCCATAGTGTAGGCCACGACTGCCTCTTCAACTGGATGACAACACCAAATGGCTCACGACGATGCCCTGCCATGCCTTGTATTTCGATTCGTCACCAGTGTGAGCACATAACCTCACCAGCCACCAAAGAACCATTGATAAAATTTGGCAACGCAGCAGAAGAACGCGAGGCAACCGTCTTGCCGTGGGATTATGGGTTCTGTTCGAGCTCCAAAGGTGCTAAGCTTCACGCGTCTATTAAAGTGACGAGCACAAAAATAAGGAAGCTGGAAGCTATACAAGCCCGAGGGGGGAAGACTGTCGCATTAAATCAGAGGCTCGCAATGCATCGGTCTGTTGTCGAGAGGCATGAAAGGAAACTGGACGAACTGCAGAAAAAATGGTGGACAGCTCAGTGGAAACAGTTTGAGCAAAAGAAGGAGTCAGGTCCGTGGGCCTGGCAAATAACAAAGGGGGGCGACAAGGGTGAATCTTGCTCCACGAGAGCTTAAGCGAAACAGGTTATGCATATGTGTATTAGCCCAGAGTATCAGCACCAAATATGACAGCGACATCGTCTTTCGGATGTGAGCTTTTTCAGTGATACATGTTCCATGCATGCTCTGATCATAATTCGTGTTACTTTATGTTGCTCCCCTGAGGGCTGTATGAAGTGCAGCGCTGCTGGAAATACAGTGTAGAATTTGGGGGTGTCATTCACGAGCTTGTTCTTCGTCGCTGTCGTCCATGAACCCCTCCTCAAGACTAGGAACTGTGAGAATCCAATCATACACGGGGCTCATCGAGGCCACCTACTCTCTACTCAGCCGTCGGTTGCTGTCAAGGCCCGATCCCAAGTATGAATGCAATCTCTGGATGGCATTCAATGTTTGTTCATCCACGTCACCCAGTTCCTCTCCATCTTCCAAAAAGTCGTCTGCGCTCGGATTGTCAACAGATCCTCTATTCCTACTCCACGTCGAGGGTAAGGTGAGTCTTGAGAAGCGATTTACGATGCGATGTCGCAGGCCGGATGTATGGTTGGATATGGACTCCACGGGGAGGTATTGACCGTAGCGGTTGCGATAGCGGCGCCATATGGGGGCGATGACGAATGTGAGCAAGAGGAATATAATGAGGGATATGACGGCTGGGACGAAGAGGGCCTGTATAGTAAGTCTTATTAGCTGATTCGGGCCAAGAGACGGAAGTTCTCCAAGCAGTTACACAGGTTCCCGGCAACTAGGTGCGTTTCGAAATCGAACGAGTCGAAAGAGGACGACTAGGGGAGCATACTTTCACAAGCGATAACATTGAGGACGATGATGCAGCCATTTTGGCGGTGGGGTTGTTTATGTCGGGCGAGGGTGACGTAGAAGCCGTGGGGACGGCTATTGATGCGGTGAGGACATGGAGATGCTTTGGATGATACTGGAATTGATTATGTACGACCGTGGTGTTTGCGAGACGACGGAGTTCGGAGTGCTTGGCGGGTGGCGCCACAAGTGAGACTGGAGCCTGGCATGCGACATGGTCGAACACGTATATCAAAAGAGCACCCTATTATCACTTCTTTTGGTCAACTACTGACAAACGAGAACTTCGTTTGGTGCCCCGAATTAGTATTTCCTTTTTGAAGGGGGTCTTTTTTGGAAAAAAAAAAAATACGCATTTGCGACTTGCAGTAAACACCAATTACTAACAACCATGATTATCAGGGTCTGGCACTACGTACGTACTAACTACCCCAGGGCTGAGATTGGTCTTTTAATGATTACCGTGTTTCTTCCGCACTACTTCGCAACTAGTGTCACCTTGGCTCAATTAGGTCATTGCCAATCTCGCAACCATGGTAAAGCCCCGTGGTCTAAGACACCTAAATTCGTCACGATACGGTCGATGGAATGCCCTGATAGGCACGCAGGGGCTCGTTCGGATCTTGCGCACGTATAGTTTGTCATGGGGTAGTTGCAGAGTCACGAGAGTATCACCGTCTCGCATCAGATTGATCCTCACGGGCGAGACAGCGCGTGTAAGGCTTCCTTCTGACAGGTATATAAGCTAAAATTGCTTATTAATCCTTCAGATATAAGTGCATACTTCTCTGTGGAGGCATTCTGTTTCTCCATTTTGAACCTCAAGATCGGGATTGGGCAGTTAATAGAAGTCCAGTCAAGTCGATGTCGTGACTCTGGTCACGTCTTCGTTTGATGCGCAACTCCACACATACCTACCTAGGTAGGCAAGTAGGTATATCTACTTGGCATCGTGGCGATGCAATGGTTCGTGCCCCCGGTTTCTTCGAGAAGAGACAATGGTTTCGTCAGTTGAGACCATCACGCCAGTGATAAATGAGAATGAAGGTTTACCCTTCTTCATGGCCATGCAATTGAATGCAGCTTACGAATGTGTCAGCTGGTTAGTTCTTGGTAGGGAAAGAGTGATTGACGCAACTTAAGTCGATTCAACTAGCAAGCGCCAGACTGTTTCTAGCTCAACGCCATCATCTCTTCACGAGATGCTTGCTTCCCCACTTCATCAACATCAAATGATCTCAGCTGGGAACTGGAGTCACGACCGCTCTGTTTTCTGTCTACATTTGCCTGGTTATCGGCCTGCTGCTCGTTGTTCTTTGGCGTCCCTGGCTCTGGCCCTAGTGCGGGCTCCTGAAGCGTCATCTCAATCGAGCTGCCGGCCAGGCCAAGTCCCAAAACCGTCTGGTGTCTCCACCCTGGTCGTGCCCCTTGTTTGTATCCTGTTTCGACATTCTTCAGGGGCCTGTCACGGAACCTCTCCGCATGCTATTGCTGTCCGAAGCGGTTTATTGCTGTTAAGACCAATGTCCCAAACACATCCATTTGTTTCCAAACACTGCTGCAACCACTTCCGCAGCCTTAGAACGAGCACAACGTTAGCTCACTCGAGCCACCACGCCTATAACATCGCCGTTCGACGGTTCGACGGCAACCATTCGTTGCTAGCTAGTATTTCCTATCGATACGAAACCTCCGACCCCTATTCCAACAGTGGTGGCAGTCTGTGCTTAGTCGCCGTATTGGTCATTGTCGAACCTGCGCAGTCGCGGCCTGTGAATCCCGCCACGTCCGGACTCTTCTTGGATTGTTTGGGGAGATAATAATAAGAGAGCCTGCGAGCATTCAGCTCGATTGGTAGTTGCGCGGCGCAACACCAACCGGCAGCGCAAGACTGCACGAAGATAAGGCGGCAGCTTGCGAGCTTGTGCCGAGCAAAATAAGGAACCGGGAGGGAGACGACCAACACGGTCTTTTCTTTGCCTGCACGGGTATCTCTTTAACCTTTTCAGCCAGAGAGAGAAAGAAAGCCCAGCCACAAAGCTCCCTCCCCCGTCTCTTTGCCACGGTAGACCCTCGCTACCTGTGACACAAAGGCCCTGGCTGCGTCTTTCATCATGCGAGCGGCCTTGGGCCAGCACTTGACCGTTTTTACGAGTTTCACATAGGTATCCCGCTGTTCTGTTACTATCGCCGCGGATCGCAACCATGTCCTCAGCAGACAAATCCAGACAATCGTCCGGGGGGCGATCTCTTTTTTCCAGAAGTAAGAACAAGGACAAAAGACCGACAGATGGCGACCACCTTGACGCCGCCAGCACTATCAGCTTCCGGACATCAAGGCACAAAAGAGATTCATCCTCCGTGTCTATTGATACGCCCACATCTCCCGACCCCGGACTCAACATGATGGCAGGAGTGATAACATCTATCCCCTACGATAATATGCCTTCCGGTTCACGATCCCCGATACCCGTCGATTATCTCCCCAGTTCCGAACAAGCGCCAGCACGTAGAGATCCCTTGCCTCACCAACTTAACAAAAGTGGCATGGATTTTCATCAATACCCCTCGGTCGACCCATCAAGCGCCAGACCGAGAGAATCTAACATGACCATGGCTTCTACTGGTCGACAAGCCCAGTATCAACAATGGGGTCCTGCTCGAGGGAGCGTTGCTAGCACAGTCAATGGCTCACAAACCTCTCGATACGAATCGTACCTGGGCCCCAATGATGGCCGCAGCTCTGGCGAGAACCTAAGCTTATATTCAGGTAATGCTACCCACCGAGATGCTGGGGGTGTAACACGCTCATCGCAGATAGCATTACCAAGTGTCTCGTCGCAGAGTTCCTATGGCTCTCAGCCGTCGTATCGAGAATCCAATCGAGTCACCAAGTTTCCTGGCCCCTTTCTGACAGCACACGAGGGCTTTTACTTTCCGAAACCGGACGATGATAATGTTATTGAACAAATGTTCCTTCAGCTTATGCAGAAACGAGGATGGCACAACTTGCCTGAGCAAGCTCGACGGCAAATGATGGCTTACCCGCCGCAGAAGAAATGGACACTTCTTTATCAAGATCGCTTGACTGAGTGGCAAGGGGAACAAAAGAGAAGGCAAACAGCTCGGTCCAATCAGTATGCGGCACCGGATATAACGACCTACTCTGACGAAGAAGGCACACCAGAATGGTATGTGCGGAAGGTAATGGAAGATAAGCTAGACGCCAAGGGCCTCGGCAGTCTTGAAGTCAATTTGAGAACACAGCAGATAGGCTGGGTGAAGCGATTTGTCGAATGTCAGGGACAGGTTGCATTGGTCACACTGCTGCAAAAAATCAACCGCAAGACAGTGACCGGTCCCCCGCCGGATAATGCACGAGCAGAGAAGAACCTGGATAAGGGTTACGACATCATTAAGTGCTTAAAAGCTCTTATGAACAACAAGTTTGGCGCCGACGATGCTTTGATGCAGCAAAAAGTTCTTTTAGCCCTTGCTACCTGCCTCATATCAGCACGAATTACAACTAGGAAGCTCGTGAGCGAAATATTAACATTTCTATGTACTTGGGGTCGCGATGGCGAAGGCCACATCAAGGTTATTCAAGCTCTGGACGAGCTGAAGACTCAATCTGGCGAGAATGGCCGATTCGACGCTTGGATGCGCTTGGTAGAGGTAACAATTGATGGCCGTGGCAAAATGGGCAGCCTGGTTGGTGCTAGTGAGGAGGTACGAACTGGTGGTATTGGCATGGAGAATCTGCTCATGGAATATGCCGTCACCACCCTCATGCTCATCAATATGCTGGTAGATGCACCAGAGCATGACCTTCAGCTGCGAATACATATTCGAGCCCAGTTTACAGCATGCGGCATCAAACGAATATTGACAAAAATGGAAGGGTTCCAATATGAGCTCCTCGACAAGCAAATTGAAAGGTTTCGTACTAATGAAGCCATTGATTACGAAGATATGCTGGAGAGAGAAAATAGCAGTATCAAGGATAGCGTCGAAGGTGACGTTAAGGACCTCACTGATCCCGTTCAGATCGCCGACGCCATTCAGCAACGAATCCATGGAAGCAAAGCACAGGATTATTTTGTTTCAGCGCTGCAACACCTCATGCTCATCCGTGCTCAAGACGGGGAAGAGCGGTTGCGTATGTTTCAACTTGTCGACTCAATGCTGAGCTACGTGGCCATGGACCGGCGTTTGCCCAACATGGATCTTAAGCAAAGCCTCAACTTTACGGTCCAGAGTCTGCTAGACAAGCTGCATACTGACTCAGAGGCACGACAGGCGCAGGATGAGTCTCTCGAGTCACGACAGATAGCGGAGGCCGCAATGGCGGAGCGTGACGAAATGCGTGCCAGGCTTGAACTCGGAGCTGATGGACTTGTGAAGAAAATGCAGAAGCAACTTGACGAGCAAGCGCGATTTATTGAAGCCCAAAAAAGGCAAGCGGAGGGCCTGAAAGCTGAGCTGCACAATGTTCAAACTGTCCGTGCTAAAGAAGCTCAAAGAAACGAGCTAGAGACCCGAGAGTTGTATCTGATGTTGAGAGACGCACAAGACATCGCAGCGTCTAATGCCATCAAAGGAAAGCCCAGCAACAGCGACAATGACAATGGTAGCACCAATAACGCGGAAACCGCCGAGCAGATGCAGGGCATTTTGGACCGCGAGAGACTAATGGAGCGTCTCCAGAGGCAATTGGAGCGACAAAAGACACAGTACAAACTGGAAGGCCGTGTTTGGGGCGAGGCCGGCAGCCCATCCGACCGGCTGCGAGCCTTACGTGAAGAAATGGACGATGACAATCTGGAATCACCAGCTGGGAGCGGAACACCGCCTCGTGACCTTACTAACAGTGTTCTGGGCAGCGTGGGTCGCCAGACCAGAATTCCTCGCAAACCACTTGGCTCGGACAAAGGTGCTGAAGATGGTGTCATTGAAGAAAGTGAAGAAACAGAAGGCGAAGAAGGTGTCATTTACGAACGTCCTCGTATTGTTGAGATGAAGCGGCCGACCATCGACCCTAAGCAACAAGCTGGCCTGGTAAACGAAATAGGCTCCAAGGTCAAGAAATATGAGGGCAGCGACTCGGAAGATGCTGATGTCGACGCTACACAATCGCATCCCAGCTTGGAATCATCAACACCAAGAACCTCGGCAGATGATGAGGCACTAAAGACCGAATCTGCTGTAGCAGGTCCTCCTCCTCCCCCCCCCTCCACCACCTCCGCCCATGCCGGGCCAGATTCCCGGTGCACCACCGCCTCCTCCGCCACCGCCTCCACCACCTCCACCACCTATGCCGGGTCAAATTCCCGGCGGTCCTCCTCCTCCTCCTCCTCCACCGCCGCCCATGCCTGGGTCTATCCCAGGATCAGCCTCGGCAGGCTCCATACCGCCGCCCCCACCCCCCCCTTTACCTGGAGCTATCCCTTCTGGCAATTACCTACCTCAGAAATCAACTTATACTGCTCCAAGTATTGGTCTCCCCGTGGCACGGCCCAAGAAGAAGCTCAAGGCTTTGCATTGGGAAAAGCTCGACACCCCCGAGACCAGTCACTGGGCTGCGCATGCTCCGTCAGCTGAGGAGCGAGAAGAGAAGTATAATGAGCTTAGCCGAAAGGGTATCTTGGACGAGGTTGAAAAGCTTTTTATGGCCAAAGAGATCAAGAAGTTGGGTGGTGGAATGGCCAAGAATAGTGACAAAAAGCAAATCATTTCTGCTGACCTGCGGAAGGCATACGGTAAGTGCTACATCATGGACATCATAGTTATTTTCCAGCTGCTAACACATCGAATATAGAAATCGCCTTTGCCAAGTTTTCACAACATTCTGTGGAGAAGATTGTTCAGATGATTATTCATTGTGACCCTCAAGTACTGGATAATCAGGTTGTCATGGAGTTCCTTCAAAAGGAGGACCTATGCAATATTTCCGACAATGTAGCGAAACAAATGGCGCCGTACAGCCGAGATCTAACTGGCCCTGATGCCACCAGCCAGAACCGCGAGCAAGATCCCTCGGAGCTCACAAGACAGGACCAAATTTACTTGCATACCGCGTTTGAGTTGCACCACTACTGGAAGAGCCGCATGAGGGCCTTGTGGCTAAGTAAAAATTTTGAATCAGACTACGAGGAGCTCAATGAAAGAATAAACCAGGTTGTGACAGTTTCAGAGAGCCTGCGGGACTCTGTATCGCTCATGAATGTCCTTGGTCTCATTCTCGACATTGGCAATTATATGAATGACGCTAACAAACAAGCGCGTGGTTTCAAGCTAAGCTCACTAGCACGGTTAGGCATGGTCAAGGATGACAAGAATGAATCCTCGCTGGCAGACCTGGTGGAGCGTATAGTTCGAAGTCAGTACCCCGAATGGGAGGGATTTGCCAACGACATCAGCGGTGTTGTGACGGCACAAAAGATCAATGTGGAACAGCTGCAGACGGATGCCAAGAAGTACATTGAGACCATTCGCAATGTGCAAATGTCCCTGGACTCAGGGAACCTCAGCGACCCCAAACAATTCCATCCTGAGGACCGCGTCAGCCAAATCGTGCAGCGATGCATGAAGGAAGCACGACGCAAGGCCGACCAAATGGAGCTCTATCTTGATGAAATGATTAAAACTTATAAGGACATTATGGTGTTTTATGGAGAGGATCCTACCGACGAAAACGCCCAACGAGAGTTCTTCGCCAAACTGGCCAACTTTTTGATGGAGTGGAAGAAATCCAAGGAGAAGAATATTCAGCTGGAAGAGATGAGGAGACGAAACGAAGCGTCCATGAAGCGTAAGCACGCTGTGCAAAAGGGAGGAGCTGCAGCAGCTCTGGGCGAAGGAAGCGCCTCACCAACCAGTACCGGCGCAATGGACTCGCTGCTTGAGAAGCTTCGAGCAGCGGCGCCACAAGCCCGGGACCAGAGAGATCGACGTCGTCGCGCGCGTCTCAAGGACAGACACCAAGTGCGAGTGGCTTCGGGCCAAAAGATTCCTGACCCGACTGAAGTACCCGACGCCGAGGTCGGTCTACAAAATATTGAAAAGGCAATTGACGAAGAGGGCAACCCAATTGTTAGCCCAGGACTGAGTTCGCCTAGAGAAGGAGATGAAGATGTTGCTGACCGAGCCGCTGCCTTGCTACAAGGTATGCGTGGCGACGGGGATGATGATGCCGCAAAGCGAGAGAGCCTACGACAATCGAGACGGCAAACAGCTGAGGATGAGCGTCGATTAAGAAGACGGAGGAGAGAGAAAGCAGGCGCTAGCCAAATAAGCGGGACTGCAGAGGAAGCTGCTGCTGCAGATAGCACCGCGGCTGGCGTACCAGAAGCGGTTGAAGAGGCGGAGAGGGAGCCGCCGGATGAAGGGCTTACGGAGGGAGCAAAGGTAGAAGCGGAGAACGAGTAGAGGGTCTGTAGACGGGAGAGCTGCATATAGCGTCCGTACGTAATGTTTATATTGGCATATTTTGCTATTCGACAAAGTATTTTAGCAAGTATATCACTGTGTAGAATGTCCGCCTTTCGCTAGTTCCACAATGGCAGCGCACGGAGGTGACGTGAGATGCAGAGTCATAATCTTTATTCATAAACCGATTTCCCATTCTAGCCCCAAACGCCATACATTTTTATGATACAATTTCGTATTGTGACCGTATGGGCCTTACCCATCATCACATCACCTACCCGGGCTTAAGGGTCTATTGAAACCTCCCTGCCGGTTCATGTATTGTCTATACTCCATCTTCTTCTCCTTCCTTACTGCTCCGGCACTATTGCCAGGTACCTTTTTGCCTTTTGTCGTGCCAAAACCACCAAATCCCATCATGGCTTGCATGGCAGCCATGTTGTCGTCGGCATCTGCCTCTCCGGGCTCTTCATCGTCTTCATTGGACATAGGGGTATCGTCTCGGGACCGGGACCGGTCGCGTGGTGGGGAACTGCGACGATGGCTAGAAGCAGGAGCTCGGAATGCTTTATCAGTGCGAGAGCGAGTTGGTAGAGTTGAAGAGGGTGGGGGACTGGTGCTGGTGGGTGAAGCTGATCTTCGACGAGCATGTGGTCGGTCTCTCTCTCGGTCATCGTAGCGGCGAGAATCTCTAGGGGACCTGTCCTGGCCGCTGCGGCCTCTTCCACGGCTGCCTCGATCTCTATAGCGCCTATCCGGGGATCTAGTACGGTCGTCGTAGCCACCCCTTCTCTCCCGAGATCTGGAACGTGGGTGCGGACGATCCGAGTCTCTTTCGCGATCGAAGCGGTCTCGGTCCCGTGGTCGCCGAGGGCGGTCTGATTCGTCCCACATTTGGCGGCTATCTGGGCGGCGGGGACGGCGAGAGTCGCTCATGTTGTGATGCAAAACCTTGGGCTAGGATGGGTTGTATTGACTGGCTGGTGGAGCGATGCCAGGTTGAAAGGACTCAAGTGCTGTGATGTCGAAAAAAGATGCTTGCTCTTGGTGTGGTGACGGAGGGGGCGTGGGATGGCGAATTACTGTCCCTGGATCCCCTGGGATTTCCCCACACGCCCCAAGCTCCTTGTGCCACGGAGCTCAACTCACTAATGAAACCCGCCGTGCGACAGCAACGCCAATTCACTGGCGAACGTGGCCTTAGAGTGCTGTGTATGAACTTGACCTTGGCCATCTGATCGCAGGGCACTTCGGCCAGGAAGGCATCCATCGTCCATCTCGCTACTCACCCCATGGTTTGTTAACGGAGCGCGAGATTTCGACAACATGGCCAGATTCATCCAATCGTTGGCGGCTGTAGCGGCAATTCTTGCCACTGGAACATCTGCCACGGGTGATCTTTCGGTCCTGACTGGCGAGATTGGGCGCCAAAACAACGAGAGTTTGTTTTGGGGTCCGTACAAGCCCAATCTGTATTTTGGCGTCCGACCTAGACTGCCAGAGAGTTTGTGGACGGGATTGATGTGGGGGAGAATCGAAGAGTACAACGATGTCAAAGATGGCAAGGAATCACGTCCGATACCGTTGATAGTCGCGTGCTAACAAGATTTAGGCCTGAGATATACTTGCGAACAAGGCGAAGATATTCGCGGCTACGGATGGGACGAGTATGACGCACGAAGCGGTGGTATTCAAACCATTCATGACGAGGGCAACAAGATTGACATTACTACATCGTTTATTAAAATCCCTGGAGGAAGCCATGGTGGCAGCTGGGCTGTCAGGATCAAGGGGCAACTACGTGAGAATGCGCCGGCGGACCACAAGACGGTCGCATACTACTACATCGCACAAGAAGGGAAAGGCGAGCTCGTGGCCCAAGGTGAAGGTGACGAGCTCGGATATAAAGGCGATGCTACGTTCATCGGAAACTCCGAGACTTTGGGCGACTATAAGATTGTTGTCACCGAAGGCATTGGGAAATATCCTGCCGGGAACCATGAGATTTCCACTACTCGACCTGGAGATGTTACCTTGGTACACAGCGCTGAGGTTTCAGAGGATATCATTTGGCAGGCTGTGCCTTTGCTGTTCCAAAAGCTGCAACCCGCAGCCATGGCTGTACAGGAAGAATATGGCATGGAGAATCCACCGCCAGCATGGCAGGTTTATCGTATGGCACATCAGCCTGGAAAAGGCAACTCGCATATTCTCCAAAGAACGTACGAAGGCTCGTTTGAATTTGACGTCATTTTCTCATCTGCGTCTGCTGGCAAGGAACTAACCAAGGAGGATGTCACAAAGACTATTGCAGCGACATCTAGCGCCTTTGCGGATCGGTTTTCGAGCATCTTTGAGCTCAAGCCACCGTTCAAGGATGAGCAGTACCAGCGGTTTGGCAAGAGCATGTTCTCCAACCTTCTTGGTGGTGTGGGATACTTTTACGGAAAGCAGGTGATTGATCGATCGTATGCGCCCGAGTATGAAGAGGAGAGTGAGGGCTTCTGGGAGGAAACTCGTCAGGCTAGAGAACGTCAAGCACAGACACTCGAAGGGCCGTATGAACTGTTCACGAGTGTTCCGTCTCGGCCCTTCTTCCCTCGAGGCTTTCTTTGGGATGAAGGTTTTCACCTTGTTCCTATTGCCGATTGGGATATGGATTTGACACTCGAGGTGATCAAGAGCTGGTATAACACGATGGATGAGGATGGCTGGATTCCTCGAGAGCAGATCCTTGGACCCGAGGCTCGCACCAAGGTTCCTGAAGAGTTTCAGGTTCAATATCCGCACTACGCCAATCCGCCTACGCTCTTCCTCGTGATTGAGGATTTCATGGAGCGCCTCCGGAAGACTAACGGCACGCAGCCGTCGGGGAAGGAGAAGTTGGCGCAGGAAAGAAGAAACCCTCTGCACACGGCACATTTGGACAACATGGAGCTTGGCGAGGATTATCTCCGAAAGATGTATCCTCTCCTGAAGCGCCAGTATGACTGGTTCCGCAAAACGCAGCGCGGCGACCTCAAGGGCTACGACCGGGAGGCGTATTCATCAAAAGAGGGCTACAGGTGGAGAGGAAGATCCGAGTCACACATCTTGACAAGCGGTCTCGACGACTATCCTCGCCCACAGCCGCCACACCCTGGTGAGCTGCATGTCGACCTCATGTCGTGGGTTGGCTTGATGACGAAGTCGCTGAAGAATATTGCCGAAGCCCTAGATATGAAGGAAGATGTGGCGGAGCTGGTCAAGAACCTGGATGCTATTGAACACAACCTCAACGACCTGCACTGGTCAGAAAAGGACGGATGCTTTTGCGACGCCACAGTGGATGATTTTGAGGAGCACCAACTTGTCTGCCACAAGGGTTATGTGTCGCTGTTTCCCTTCATGGTAGGACTGCTCAAGCCAAATGACCCGAAGCTCGGCAAGATTCTGGACCTGATCGCCGACGAGGAGCAACTCTGGAGTGCACACGGCATCCGCAGCCTCAGCAAACAGGATGAATTTTATGGAACAGGCGAGAATTATTGGCGCGGTCCGATCTGGATGCCCATGAACTACATGGTAGTGAAGCAGCTGCAGGTAAGCTTAATATGCCACATTTTAAACGATAGGGGCTATCCCTTCTTAGGCATCGAACCACGACGGGCTAACCGACTGTCACATTAGAGCATTGCAAAACAGGAGGGTCCGTACCGAAGCAAGGCACGAGACATGTACAACAAGCTCCGAAAGAACCTCGTGGACACAGTTTACAAGAGCTGGAGGGAGACGGGGTTTGCGTGGGAGCAGTATAACCCGGAAACGGGGGCTGGACAAAGAACGCAGCATTTCACAGGGTGGACGAGTCTAGTGGTGAAGATTATGGCAATGGATGATTTAAGCGGGCACGGCCGAGACGAGCTGTAGGCGACGACGACGCAGGAGCGCCAGGGGGGAAAAAAGAAGAAGAAAAAATCATATAGACAGTGAATCATCGGAGTTAACGGGCCAGAATAGACGATGGGTGACAATCGGATGATGAGTCGTAATGACGTTTTGTGGTTGACTATCTTGACAAATCAGCTTACCATTTTGACGCTTTGTGCAACCAGCCTCGACAAGCTTTGGCTGCCGAGTCAAAGAAGCCGCCTTTTTCCTTTTAAAATTTGGTGGAAAGCCAAAGAGGTGGCCAATCAGTGTTTGCCAGACGTCAGTTATGCCAGCATTGTCAACCGGTGTAATGAGTCTTTTGCTGCGCAATGGGACCAAAAAAAAAAAATACAAGGCAGCACAACGCCATAAACGAGAGCAGCGGTGCCTGGCAAAGGCCACGTTTTGGTGCAACTCTGTCTGACACACATGAATTGGGGGACCGGGGGGGCCAATTTTTTTTTTTTTTTTTTCGTCCTTTTTCCATGACGGGACGGAAGTCAGTTGCTGGGTCGGCCGGCCCGTTAGGGGCACCCCGAAGGATTCTGTTGCGATTCTACGGCTTGCCTTGTTCTGCGACGCCAGGCGGTGCCCATGAACGAGGTTGCCGGACACACAAGAGGATTCCTGATTCCTGTCATGTTGGTTCGAGCAGTGTCGGCACGCTCGGCGCTGCTATTTTTGCTCCCCTCGGTCTTCTCGGGACAACGCGGCGCAGGCAAGGGCTTACATGTAGAGCAGAGCAGCAGGCGCGGCATCAGATCTCGTCACGATACGAAGCTGGGCGCTGCGTTTCCGGGGCGAGAATATCACGACGGCTAGACAAAGTCGACGGCCGTGCTAACTAAACGAAACGAAACGAGACAAGGCGGCGTTTGTGTCGCTTGCGGGTGCGGCTGTGCGAGCCCAGGGCCATTTGGCTCTCGCTCTCAGCTTGGCCCTGCATGTTCCAACGTTTCCGCCTACATGCCCCTGGCAATGTGCGCCAGAGGTATCGGCCGTCGGAGAACATGTCTGGAAGCAGCCTTGTGTCACAGCTGAATACGCAGGCACCGGCGGCCCGGCTTGCAGGGGATTTCGTGGACACAGACTGGAGTCGGTCGACCCACCCGTGAGATAAGCGCCCCGGGAGCCCACGTTGTTTTGGTCAAGTCATGACCTGGGCCACCCTTGGGGGCCGCTGAGAAAGCTCAGGCAGCCTCAGCCCTACCGTCCGTGACGACGTGTGAGTCGTGGTCGACTCCGTGAGAGGGCAGGAGGCCTTTTTGGGGGCCGGATTGCCTCGTGGCCATGGGCTTTGTGGCGAGCATGCCGGGGCCTTTTTTTGGGGATATATAAGATGGATGGACGGCGGCCTTGAGACGAGGATTCTTCGTTTTCTTTTGCAAGACAGCATCTAGAAAGCATCACGACTCGCTCACATATTCTTGTACAAGATCACAACCACTGCTTCAAGTTTAAGCATCATCGCACCCAAAGCGTACCTGCTATTTTTCATATTACAACACAAGCGCATGTTTATGCACGCCTGAACTACACGTCGACGTATAAGCATCTCCAATCCAAAAAAAAAAACCACAAAAACTCTCACACATCTCTCACTCCCCGAAAATGGCCGCCTCAACTGCCTTCGAGCCCGTCAACTACGGCCGCTCAGGATACAACATTGTCAGCGGCGCACCCGGCACCGTCCCCAGCGACGACGAGGACCGCCGATAAAGGCCACACCTACCACCGTCACAAACAATTAATACCTCAACACATATTGGCAACTTCTCTGGGAAGGGGGATGTATAGAACATTGCATTTGTCAGCATAGCATCGAAATTGCTACCGCGGACACATAGAACGGCGCATAAAACAGTTTCTCTCATTTGAAAAAAAGATTTAGAATACATCAACGGGTGTTGGTACATGATTCCCTTCGCAGGGAGGGGGGTTACCCGGATATAGAATAGACTAGGGGCCTGTGCTGGACACAATACATCTCTTCTCGACATCGCACAGTATTATACATCGTGCATGTGCTGACTACTTGCCCACGCAGAACCTGCATTTGTTAGCCGTGCGCTTCGCCCAAGTGAAAGAAGGAACCGGGAGCATACTTTTCAAAAACCACGCCCAATACCTCCTCTACGTCCCCAGCCTCACCTTTGCCGGTGATTCTGGCCAGACAATCCGCGGCGTATCTCAGATACTCGGCTGCGAGGACAATGTCTGAATCTAATCCCTCTCGCGGTTGCGCTTCGTCCATGAAATCTTCTAAATGGCCTCTGCATTTGGCAAGTAATTGGCGCTGTCGTTCAGTAACACCCAGCAGGTCTCGCATGTCGGGTGGCATGTCGGTCATTTGGGAAAAGGAGGCGACTAGTGCGTTGACGACGTGTTGGACGCCACCATCCTTCGATGCAGAGCCGTCTTCTTTGCAGGATATGCAGATTGGTTCTTGTGGAAGTGAAGGGTATTCCTCGCGAATCAGTTGGCGGAACTGTTGGAGCAGGTGGGAGAGTATTCCTCCATCGACTGTGTCTTGCTTGTTGACAATGACGAGAGAAGATTGTGCTTCGGTCGCAATGGCCATCGTCTCCTTGTCAAAGTGGATAAACGGCCCGGACGGCCCTGCTTCTACGGACGCCAGGACAACAACCATGTCTGACTCCTGTGCCCTTTCCCTCGCTCGTCGAATGCCCTCTTCTTCCACGGCGCCAATAACCTCGTCGCTAGTCTCAGTCTTGGACCGAAAGCCGGCGGTGTCGGCAAAAGAGCATAGAAACCCTCGTATATCGAGACTGGCCTCTACAATATCCCGTGTGGTGCCAGCCTCGCCTGAAACAATGGATGCTTCCCGACCGACAATGATGTTCATCAAGGAGCTTTTCCCAGTATTCGGGGGGCCTACCAACGCGATTCGAATTCCGTTCCGCAACAACTCGCTTCGTTGGCTGCCCAACTCATGCAGGTCGATGGAGTGCAAAATCTTGGCTACCTGTCTTGCCACATTTCCCAGCAGCTCAGACTGCGACTCGTCAAAATGCTGATCCTCTGAAAAGTCTATGAGAGCCTCGATCTCCCCGCGGGCTTGAAGTAAGTGGTGCCGCCAGTCTTCGTAGCTTCTTCCAAGCGCGCCAGAGTTACCTCTTACTGCTGCGCGACGCTGCTGTTCCGTCTCTGCGTCCAAAGTGTCGCCCAGGGATTCAATTTGCGCTAGATCAAGGCGGCCATTGAAGAATGCACGTTTGGTGAATTCGCCTGGTTCGGCGTAGCGGACGCGCGTGCTGGTTTGGCATTTGGGAATAGCGGACAAGACGGCCTTCACTGTCGCTGGGCCGCCGTGGACGTGGAGCTCAAGGACTTCCTCGCCGGTGACTGTTTTGGGCGATGGAAAATAGAGTAGGAGGGCTTCCACATCTAATATGTTGGTTTCAGTGTTGGATGCCGGGTCAAGTAGGGTACGAACAGTCGCACGCCTAGGCTTGGGTGGTGGTTTGCCCGGGCATAAGCCTTGGTATATCTGAGCTTTGTTATTAACCAAGTTCCATGTGCTATATCGAGAAGCTTACTTGAAGACATGATGATCCAGATATGCGGATCACCGCGATCCCTGCCCTGCCATGTGCCGTGGATAAGGCATAGATGGTATCCCCAAACACTGGGAAGTTGACGTGAGCACGTCCTCGGCGAATGGTGTTGGACGTGAAGTGTTTTGCAAGCGGCCGACGCCGCGCCACATCAAGGAACTTGTAGCATGGTGAAGGCCAGCGCGGTACGCGAGGCCCGGCGAATATTAATCTGGCACAAGATGAGCGCCGGAGCATCGACAAAGTTGTGCGATGAGCTGAATATGTTGGGGAGATGATATGCAGAGTGGAGGTTGACAAGCTAATCAAATGACAGCGTCCGATGATCCGATGTCTGGTGGTTGACAGGCTGGGGAATTCGCTCTACAGCGGGCGGAATACCACAACCCCCCCTGGCCAGCTGAGTCGGGCTTCATCATGCACATTCGGCCCTGACAACTTTTCATGTTCTACGACAAAAACATATCACTGCCGCCATCTTGATAAGCGTCAATAGTTACTCGATTATTTTACTTTTAGTACCACTGAACACGCAGCATGTTGAACACAGCCTGCCATGTTGATCCTTGGTCATGGCCAAAACTGCCACGCCGAGTGCCGTAGATGAGCTCAGCCTTCTTCTTGGACACGGACGGCCTTTTGGCAGTCGACCTTTTTGGTGATACGAAGCGAATAGCTTCTTGATGACTTGGCCGGTTATGTAGACATTGCCGAGTATCTATCACCTGTCAACATCTTTTTGGGCAGGAAATGTGCTTATTCTCAAGGGTCTCCAATTTGGTCAAAAAATCTCAAGAGGGTTGTACAAGCAGTAGGCTACCTTTGGTCTACCTTTTCTATTTTTTCCCTTTATCTTGTGCTTCCAGTCTACTTTTCCCACGCATTAAATATTCCTCTAAGGTGTAGGGTATATAATGCGTGGGAAAAGCAGACTGGAAGCATAAAATAAAGGAAAAAATAGAAAAGGTAGAGGGAGGGCGAACCTGCTCCTACAAGATATTGTACTTTTGCTCTAGATAAATAGGTAGCCCCTTCATAAGCCATAGGCTTGCATGAGAGTAATGAAAAAAAAAAAAGAAGAGATATTGTTCTTGGCAATCATTTCGCACTGCAGAAATAACAGGAGGATATGACAACCCAGGGTTCGAGTCAACGTTTGCCAAAGGCTGTGTGTAATCAAGCTCTTCCTGACTATCACGCGGGCAATACCCGCTAAGCCGAGAATCTTCTGAGCACCAAAGAAGTGCACCATAGTTTCGGACAAGAATCTTGGGAGACAGGATGCTAGACGACTTGTCCGCCACAGCAATTTGGCCCAGAGCCTATCGGCCTTGGGTTCAATGATCTTGGGCATGCTGGCAAAGGCAACGCCGTCCACTACCTCGTTGCCACAGTAGAACACCATGGCCGTGTCATTGGATAGTTCCTAGGTCGTCTCCTCGGGAACTTCGTCGGCCTTGCCGTTGTTGACGTCTCGTCCATCAGCAGCAATGTTCACCTTCTCGGGACCAAGAAGTCTAGTAGTGGCTTCAGCAGCCGTCTTTTGTGACCAACTTCCCGTCAAGAGGTAATCAATCTTGATCTCGATGTCCACGCGACAGCGCAGCTCCTAGACGAGCGGCGGCTCGTCCAAGCCATCCTTATCGGTGGACTTGATGCCACCTGAACTTTCAGCGCGCTTCCGCCACCCTTCATGAAGAGGATGTCGCAGTCGCCAGGGACCTCGAGATAGGGGGCAACATCGGCTTTGGCATCGTTGATAATCTCACTAGCGGATTCCGAACGATATGAGTGCTCTGCCTATACAGTCTTCGATTCAGGGCATGTGATCCGAAAGAGCGCAAATTGCACTGCCTGGCGGGCATACGAGAAACTCGTGAATCCATGAAAATGCATCTCGCATTGAGCCAACCATTAAGCAAACTGAGCTCACCCCTAGAGCTAGCTACCTGCCTACCTACAGGTACCTAGGTACGTGAATTGCTTGGAGGGCCACCATGACGATGAGAGCCAAAAAGGCAGGCGGTGAGACGGAATATCCACGGCACCCACTCACCGGCCATGACAGCTAGCGACGACGAAGCTTGGGGTTGCCTGGCCGCATCGACACCAGCCGAGCACCCCAAAGAAGTCGCTGAGCTTGGCCGACCACGATCAGTTGCTTCTTCACAACCGCAATCCAGTCACCAATTCAGCTGCAGCAACGAATCGCCTTGTCAAACAAACCACCATGTTCAGAAACAACTACGACAACGATTCTGTCACATTGTGCGCCCTCCCCCGGCCTCCGCGATGTCTCCCAAACTAGCGTCGCCTAGTAAGCAGGTCGTAGTTGTCCTCAGCTAACATGCATTCCTCATTAGCTCGCCCCAGGGCCGAATATTTCAGATTGAATATGCCGCCGAGGCTGTGAAGCAAGGATCCGTTGTCGTCGGTATCGTCAGCAAAACACACGCTGTACTCTGCGCTGTCAAGGCAGGTCTAGGTCTCATCTTGAACCAACGTTGTTTCGCAAACAATTACCGTCTAACCAGCTCGCAGAGAAATGCCGAAGAATTGTCCTCCTACCAAAAGAAGCTCTTCTCCATCGACGAGCATGCCGGTATCGCCATTGCGGGCCTGACATCCGATGCTCGCGTCCTCTCCAACTTCATGAAGCAGCAATGTCTTGGCCACCGTCTCACCTACGGCCGCGCCATCCCGCTCCGCTCCCTCGTCGACATGATTGGCGAAAAAGCCCAGACCAACACTCAAGTATATGGTAGGCGACCATATGGTGTTGGCCTGTTGGTTGCTGGTGTGGACGAGCGAGGTCCTCACTTGTTCGAGTTCCAGCCCTCGGGCATGACGGAGGAAATGGTTGCGTTTGCGATTGGTGCCCGAAGCCAAATGGCAAGAACATATCTGGAACGCAACGTGGAGTCCTTTGCGGACTGCTCAAGGGAAGAGTTGGTCAGGCATGGTCTCAAGGCGCTTCGGGAGAGCTTGGTCCAGGATAAGGAGCTAACCGTGGAGAACACCTCCGTCGGCCTGGTTGGTGTGCAAGGCGAGGGAATGAAGGACATTGAGGTGTTCAAGCTTTATGAAGAGTTTGAGGTTAAGCAGTGGATTGATAGTGTTGGCGAGAGCCAAGGAAGTGGTGAAGGCGAGGAAGGCATGGATGTTGACAGCTAGATGGTTCAGATGAGGGGAAATGTTGGCAGTTGAATGGGAAGAGCACGACGCTAGATCATGTATAATTACAACTAAACGCTGCCTGGGAGCGGCATATCAGGGTCTCGACATGAAATACAAAGAGATACAGACAAAAAAGTGCCCTCCGCGAACTTTGCATTGTGTATTATTGCTTTCTGGACAATGGTTTGTACAGTGATAATGTGCGCAAGCCTTCATCGTGCACATATCCCCCTTCGCGTCCACGTCCTTCATACTATGAAACGTCAGCGAAGAGGATGTCATCTCATCGTAACTCATTCTACATGATCTATATATGTATTAGCTATGTATATGTATTCTATTGTTTGCCCCACTGAAGCTTGAAAGTAGCCCCGGAAACCTTGTAGTCGCTCAACGCTTTGACGGCGCTCTCCGCATCGGTGGCCGCAACGACAATATTCTCATTGCCAGGCTTGACGAAGCCCTGCTCTGATGCCTTGCCTAGCCACTGTACAATGCCGTCCCAGTATCCCTCAATGTTGAGTAGGCAAATGCCCTTTGTGTGGATGCCCAGCTGGTTCCAGGTGATGACTTCAAAAACTTCCTCCATGGTACCGTAGCCACCGCTCAAGCCAATAAAGCCACTACCGGGCCCGCCGTTGAAGACTTCCTCGGCCATGAGCTTCTTGCGGGTGTGCATGTCCTTGACCACCGTGGTGCGGCCATACACAGATTCGGTGGGCACGACCTGGTTGTTGACGTTGACCGTCTGGTAGGTGCCATCTCGCTCATATCTTACCAGGGCCTCGGGGATGATGCCGTGAACCGAGTCGGGTCCGTTGATGGCGCAGACTGTTTTGGCAACTTCGCCCATAAGACCGACGGTGCCACCGCCATATACTGTAGTAGCATGTTAGCTAGCAAGATCTTTTCAAGAGCAGAATTAAATCTGTAGACACTACGCACCCAAGTCAATGTTGTTCTCGGCCATGACTCTGCCTAGTTGCCGGGCGGCTTTCATGTGTGCTGGGCTGGTTCCGCCACTGGAGCCGCAAAAGACACAGATCCTTGCGCGAGGTGTGCTGTTGCTGATGCCGTTTGTCGTGGCGGTGCCATTCCGGCCCGCGGTGGGCGTGTTAGACGACATTGTGATTTGGGTGCGTGCTGCCAGGAGCTGAGATGGTGGTCCAGAGACTCAAGTCGGGGCAGAGACGTCGGTCCAGTGAGCTAACAATACGTCGCAAAGAAAGGAGTGACGGAGATCTCTGGAGGAGTGGAGTAAAGGCTTGGTGAGTCGAGCGGAAGCAGCTCCGCAATGACAATGAATGTGAACAATTCGACAGAAAGGAAAGCAAATACTACCCTTGGGGTTCGAGGGAGTGGATGACAAGCGGTTGAAATAAGAGTCAAAGGCCGAGGGATGGGGCTACGGCAAGGTCTGGCGTTGAAGTAACGATACGTCCAACGTCAGTAGGTCCAATGACTTGGCCACGCCGGAGAGGCGGTGGGACGCCCAAATTGTCTTTGCCGGAGGCGGCTTTGATCCAAGTGGGGATGATCACTTGAACACCAATAATGGTCAAAAGCGTCCAGTTGTCAGTGTGACGAATTACAACTTTGCAAGTCAGAACCGTCCCTATCACGGCAGATACCCAACGTCCCGTCGAATTGTGGACTGTGTGCTGATAACAACCTTCTTCAGGCTATGATGTGATAGTCATGTACACGCCGCAACCATCGACGCTTCAGACATGTCTATTGCCTTGCATCTTGGATACCAACGTTGAGTTATGAGGAAAGTGCGTCTATTAATAACGCAAGATCTGGTTGTTTTGGCTGTGCAAGATCTGGTGGTGTAATGCCCATCTCTGCTTGCAACAAGGTCCGTTGGGCAACAATCTTGTAAAGATCCACGTATGACAAGTGCTTTTGGCTTCCATTTCGGGCTTATCCGTTACGGGGACTGCATGCGCGAGGTGCCATTGGGCGTCATGGAGGTGTTGTCCATGGAACACCATCGATTTAGGGTCGGGCAACATGTGCAGGAGACATGGGTTCTCATAAGTGAAGGACACCATACCTAGTACTTTGCCGTCCTGGCGACTGAGATATGACAACACATGCCCAATAGACTATGAGGTATCAGAGACCATGAAAGTGTATGCTGTTAATATGTATATATGTATATAACTTTCTGGCTTTTTGCTCCACTACTTGATTGAACCCATAACCAAGGCCTAGATCCTATCGGTGGACCACCACGGCCTAGGTACCACGATACTTGGAATTATGCAGGTTGGCGGGCAAGGCAGGCTCCTGCGTGGCCTATAATTACGAAGTGGCGCCTTCAAGCTGCAGTCAACGGGCGCGGCGCCAAAAGGGGATAGCGTGGCGGTGCGGTGCTCCAAGTTTCACGGACAAGTTGACTGGCCAGCGAGCCAAATCCTACTTGACAATCTCCAGCGAATTTTACATCTGTCAAGGCAACCAACTGCGCCGCAACGTCGTCCACCCGTGACGAGGTGAAAACCGACTCTCCTCTGGAACTTTGCGAGCCTTTTGTCCTTTATCCTGTCTTGGGTCTTGTCATGTCCGGGCTTGACCAGGTCATCCGGCAGCAGCCTGAGGGCCAGCCACAGCCACAGCCAGAACGACATGTAAGTGTTTTCGTGGGCATGCAACTGGTTCTTTAGAAAGGCAGATGGCTAACCGTGGACCGTGTCCCCCTCAGGGATTCAACTTCAACAAGCTCCTTTTGGGCGGTGCCGCATACTTCGGGCTTAATCTTGCCCTCTCGTACTTCCTTGCCAAAGATCAGCGAGGCGTCCAAGTGACCGATCCCAATACCGGCAAACCCATCACGGTTGCATCCAACTTGGGTGACATTCCGGCCTTCGAACTGCGTCCCAGCCAGCTCGATGAGGGTGCGCAGTACCGACCGATTCCTCGGAAGATCGCGCCAATCTGGCCTCAAGACAGCCATGTCGATATTGTAGTAACTCTCTCCCCGTCCTTCAACCCGACACCCATCTCGGAAACCCCGGCCGAGTATATCGTGCTGCAGGAAAGGGATTTTCAGATGGGCAACAGCTCAGAGAAGCGCACCGTCGATACCAAGTTTACTGTTCCGAGGGCTGTTCAGAATAATGGAACCCTTTGGGGCCACTTTTACGTCGGCCTCACCGGTAGTAACTTGGATCCCCGTCAGCCAGGTTATGACTCTGCCAAAGCATATCATTTTGCCTATCCTTTGACTCAATATCTGCCCAAGAAGAAGGTAGCCAAAACGAGAAAACTACTTGATAGTCATTCCGAAGATGAGGAGCCTGAGGAGGAAGAGCCTACGGGTCCTATCATCACCAATCACTACCACCCTAACGCGAGCTTCGCCTTTGTCCCAGCCATGGGTGTCAAGGACTTCAACTCTATCCATCCTGCTGTCAAGCACTTCCTTCGTCTCGAAGCAACAGGAGCTCGCGACGGTAGTGGCCAAAACGGCTGGTACTGTAAGTTAAGCTACACTCCGTTACTTTATCTTGACTAAACTTTAGCCAGACCCCGTCTTGTTTATCAATAATTTTTGGCAACTTGCCAGCCACATGACTGTACTCAATGAAACGGTCAAGGAGCTTCCTCTGCACATAGATCTAACCACCATGGCTTTTTGGAAATTTAGCACTCTTGCATCGATTGAATTAAGCTCCAAGGAAAACGCTCGCCAGGCTGCGTTTGGTCACTCTCTGCCCACTGGCGGCGACGGTTCCGAGATTGAAATGGTCAAGGAAATCTTCATTGACACGAACCCCATCCTGCTGGGCATCACAGCTGCAGTCAGTATCGCACACGTCATTCTCGAGATGCTTGCCTTTGGCTCTGATATCGCCCACTACCGCAAAAAGAAGGACAATGTTGGTATTTCGGTTCGCTCCATCTTGGCAAACGTTTTCATGCAGACCATCATCTTTCTCTACCTGCTTGACAACTCTCAAAACACTAGCTGGATGATTCTAGGATCCCAAGTGGTCGGTATTGTCATCGAATTCTGGAAGGTCACGACTGTTGTGGACGTGCGTTTCCGACCCTCGGCCCCCCACTCGCTCTTGCCTTACACTGTGGTCTTTGAGGACAAGCACAAGCTTACTGAGACCGAGGAGAAGACCAAGGAGTATGACGCTGTAGCTTTCAAGTACATGTACATTGTGGCTGTGCCTTTGCTGATTGCCTATGGCATCTACTCCCTCGTGTACGATTCTCACAAGTCTTGGTACTCCTTCATCATTACCACCTTGGTTGGGTCTGTATATGCCTATGGTTTCCTTATGATGGTTCCATCCCTGTACATCAACTATCGCCTGAAGAGTGTGGCTCATATGCCAGCCAAGGCTATGATGTACAAGTTTCTCAACACATTCATTGACGATTTATTTGCATTTACCATCAAGATGCCATTCCTTCATCGACTGGCGACTTTTCGTGACGATATCATCTTCTTCATCTACCTGTATCAACGCTGGGCCTACAAGACTGATTACACTCGTGTCAACGAGTTTGGGCAGGGCGGTGATGAGGGTGAGCCTTCCTCCCAAAATGGGAAGGAGGGTGAGGCAATCGAAGCCAAGAGGGCGACTGATGCCAAACCCGAGGGCAAGGCTACCGGCACCGATACTGGCAAGGCTACAAAGCGAAAGTAATCACTTTAGTTAGATGCGAATAGACTTTTTCCCTGTACTCGTTTCACCAGTTTTGGCCGACTCGTGGTTGTCGGACGCCAGTAGTTGTAAAGTTTGGATTGGCCTACGGCTATAAGTTTGGTTGAACCCGACGAGTAGAATTGGGATAAATAGACCTGCTTGCTAATGAGGAAGACCTAGCCGAAGAGTTGTTATTACGAGCTGAGTTTGGGCTAGGAGGACTTGCGGTCCTGCGGGTAAGCAGCCGCCATCCATCAATATCTCCAAAGACCCAATCGACAGTCTGTATTTGCGAGTTCATCATGCTCAGTTGTCGTTTTTATCAAGTAGAGTGCCTCACTGTCCAACCACTCCACCTCCACTCCTTCGGCAGCATCCCTTTCAGCATGGGGCGGAAATCCCGTACGCGGATAGGATCTCAAGAAAACAGCGCATGCCGGCTACTTCAGGTCGTTTCTTGTTCAGCCTTCCTCGCTGGAGCAAACCTGCGCCTGCACCCGGCACTTGCCGTTTCGCTAAAAGGGAGATGACTGGCATGCTGGCTGTTCTGGATGGCCTACTTAGGGTAACGAGTTGACCATGACTACTTGCATATTGCTGTGGTTGAGCTGGACTAGGCGCTGAACCGAGGGTGATGATAATGACCCTTTGGTGCGTACCGAGGGCGATTGCGTAGCGGCCTTGTAAGAACCAATGCTGAAACGTCGGGATAACCGAGGAACTGAGGAGTCAAGTTATTGCGGGCGACAGTGGCAACCAAAACGATGACACTTTGCTGCGGAGCAAAGATCGAGTTTCCGATGTGATGAAATTGATGGTTCTGTATGATACTGAGCCGGTGATCAAGGCCATTAGGTCCACCGATGTAAGTGGTAGTGCGTTCGACGTTGCGTTCAAAGATTATTCGCAACACAGACAAGGTATCCATGTCAGCCAAACGATGAGATCGTTTGGTAGTCTAACCTCCCTTTCCCCAACCCACGACGGAAGACTCTGCGTCTATTAGCTTGGTGATGATATTTCCGACGGGAGTGTGAGGCTGCCTTCGGTGCGGCGGACGACTTTTTGCTCGTCGTCTCCAAGATGCGCCACTGCGATGCCCTCAACATGACATGGTGCAACGAAATATATTCCGTCCAACGCAGATTGGATTCATACAAACCATCAAGGATGGTGCGCTAATGTTCTTCCAGGTCATCTCCCGCAATCCCCACGCCTCAAGTCCTCCCAGAGTCGCAGGAGCAGCCGCGGGAATAGGAGGTATGGGTGCAGAACGACGACTCAAAATCTCGCGTGAAGATTTGTCAGGCTCGCGTGGATTGTCCTGAGCTACAACCCGATGCACCTGACTTGCTTGCCCGCTAAACGGCATTGCCATATGAAAGGGGAGACCGGGTCCGTGTCATGATCTATGGCTTGAAGACCACACAGAATGTCATTCCAATGATGAGAGTTGGCAACAAAAAACAGGTAATTGCTGCCGAGAGGGCTAGAACAAAATACTTGTTCCGACAACGAAAGTAATGCCACAACTATACCTACCTCTGAAGACCGTGCTCACATTTTCTCACGAACCGAAATATCTTGGTCTTTTAGGGCTCTTATCGGGCGCATCAGAGGCGTTTGCTGACAGTCGTTGCAAAGGTGTGTCTTGTAGCATCTTGCTCGCTTCAACTTGGTGCTGTGAATTTCACGCTATTTAGCTGATTCCAGACACGAAACCCGCAGTCTCTATTACTTGCATGCGAGAACCTGTTCCCCCAGATTCGCCTGCAATGTGTCATCTTTGGTCCCGGGGACAGGAATTACGGCTACAGCAGAGTTAGTAGCAATTGGTGCCTGTTGGCAGAGGAGAAGGTGCGCAAGGTGCTCCCGCGAAAAAGCTTCTTGATTGGGAATGACAGGGTATGCAGAGTTTTTTCGAGACGTTGAAATCCAGCATGTCGTATACCGGGCGTTGCGGTTGTCGACGGCAAATCGCAACCTCGCAACATGTTTTATATCCTGCCCGCCCAACAAGACCACTGCTCTTGCCACTTGTTGCCACCAAAGCTCGTGGCTTGTGTCTCTCATCTTTGCAGAAGGACGTTCGCCTTGAACTTGGCCTCGCGGCCGCTACCGACTTGCAACATCTCGAACTGGTCATCATGTTGCGGTATATCTTACGTTACCAAGAGGTACAGCTGCCTCCAATAGCCATTAGCTGGAGAGTGTACGGCAGCTCCGATCCCGATGCAGCCTCGCAAGAGGAAACATCATATGAAAGCTTCGAATCCGACAAGAGAAATAGGAGCACGGTCACACCATTCTCTGGAAATTTGCGCCCCGTGTGTCATGGGAAAACACCGAGGCAGTTGGCAGAACATGCTCCAACTTGATAGACACACCAGCTCCCATCGTCACTGGTAAACAATAAGAGTGTTTTCGCCACATTTTTATTCAAGAATCATATTCATTTCGGCAGGATACTCTCAACCTCTGCCTCAGGTCTTGCCTAGAACCTCCTGATCTCCTACCGCTACCCTATCTAATGGAAGCAATGCCTCCCACGCGACACCCTTACTATTTCAACTACTCATCAAACGCCATATCGCTTCGTCACGTAGCAATAACTATCGCCATCGATTTTACACCACTCATTTGTAATCAGTCGACTACATACCAGGGGTGACGAGCAGCTAGTTGCGAGGCATCGGTTATGAGCTTGACACTTCCCACCCCGTTGGTGTGAGCAGATGTTGATAGCAACAAACAAAATCTGCGCTTCTATTCCGCTTTTCAAACTTCCAGACTCAATGCCATGTCGCTTATCATGATTGCAGCGACGATTGGGATGGCATCATTCCGAGTCTTCATTCTAGAGCGGGAGAGGCTTCAGTCCATGGAACAGTAAGTCGGCCATAGCAAACTGTTCTTCGGATGTTAAAAAGAGCGATGACGATGAAATTCTTTATCAAGATGATGGGTGCCGAGCGATCGCGTCTCTGAACCGATAGTCACAATCTCTTCTGGGAAAACTCGCAAACTCGAGGTATTCTACAAAGTCGGATCGCGGAAGGACAACACCGGGTTGTCAGTTTTTGCGAGGTCGGCGAGCATATGTGTTTGCGCTCGGGTCTCAATGCCAAAGGTTGGCGAGGCTTTCAAAGGCGCATTGAGGAAAGCAAGCAATGGGTGCAGAGTGCGAGGGGGAGCTGGAAGTGATTGGAGGACGCATGATGATACGAGCATGAGCCCAGAAATACTAAAAGCATCCGGGGGGGTTGAGTGTGAAGTTGCTATATTTCGAACTTGTTCAACTTAAAGTCGTCAAGTATTTACAGGGACTTGCTTGAATTTGCGCCCCGCTACCCTCTTCCCCCGATGTTGTTTATGTGCTTGTCGAAGGTGGTTGAGGTTGCCTTGCTTCCAATTCGTTTGATTGTATGTCGATCAGGGATCGGCCAAACTGAAATTGCGTGCACGCCAGTGTTGGTCATACGGTTCGTATACATGAACTCTGACACCATGATGGCACCCGGATTCTATCAACGAGGGTTCATGCGATCAACTCTGTGGTACCGGGGCTTGCACATTCACCGCCGGCTTGGCCCCTTCACATAACCAGATTTCACTGCCGAGCCGTGGATCTCGACTGTTGGCTTGATTGCATCTGCCGAGTCTCGCACGGCAGATTCTGACCAACAACCAGCGCATGGCATGTGTACGTTTTGCATTGTCGTTGTCCGTGAAAGTCGTCGCGGACTAAGACTTCAGTTTCAGGTGCCTCCAACATCCTTGGGCAGCTGCAAAAGTGTTCTCACAGTCCATTCGTCAACTTCCGGTTTCTTTCCCATCGCGCTGGCTAGCAGCTCTGTGACTCGGCGTTCGAGGAACTGTTTTTGCGTAGCGCTTTGATCTGCGTTTGTACTTGGAGAACTGCCATCGGCGGGCTGTATTGTTGGCTCGTCTTCAGTGGTAGTGTTGACAGAGCTCAAGCTATGCAATTTTGATAGTAGACGGTCTCGACGGATTAGCATGGAAGGTACCCGGATATTCAACTGCGGCGCGGGTTAGGCAGCGAGCCAACATGGGGCACAACAATACAGGGGAACAGGCGGCGAAATTGCGTACCTTGGCTAATAATGTCCCATAGCCGATACCAAGATGAGTACCAATTACGTTGAGACGACCTTTAATCCATACCCGTTGAGCTTCAGTTACATGATCTTGACTCTGCAGGCCATTAAGGGCCCAGGCCAGAAACACGGCAGTCATGCTTCTCTGCACAGTGCTGTCACCACGCTTTCCGCCACTCTGTCTCGTCTTGGTCGACGACTTGTGAGGATTGGAGACGTAACCCAATTGGTATGGGACCGAGGCAATTACGTCTGTAATAGTCTCAGTACAAAGTCTCGCAGCAGTAGCGTACTCCTGTGTGGAGCGATAGTCCTTGGGCAAATGGAGCCATGCGGTAGCCCGAACAAGGACCGACAAAAGAACAATTCTTGACCATCGGGCCATGGTCCACACAATCGCTATCCAAGAGTCGGCATACACGTCGACGCGTCCGGGGAAAACATCGGCATTGGTGTAGTCGTCGTGTGGCACGTAGACTTGCCAGTCAACAGTCTCCCATCGAAACTCCTCCGGAACGGCGTCGGTCCAGCGCACAAAATGTTGGTCAAGGCTGTGGCACTGCTGAATAACGTCCTTCACCCTGTCCATGTCTTTCGGTGTCCGCGAAATGCTTGCCAGAAGCTCACTAACGTGTGCATTAAGCTCTGCGGTACGGACGCAAAACTGTTCGCATTGTGAAGCATAGTCGTCGTAGGTTGAATCAGCCGTACACCAAGCAAACCCTGAGGCCAGTGAGCTGCCAGTGGTGAGTGAGTGAATTATCTGTAGTAGACGAAATTGATGAGAAAACGTCCATATCTAGCACGATGTGCATTTTGGGGGAGCAAATTGATCACCGTCATGGTCGAGGTCAGCTTACCATAAATGTTCGAACGGCAACAAACATGTCTGATCCAACCTTGGTGCGAAGTTGTTTGCTTCCCCTCGCCTTGACGATCCGCACAGCAGCTTCTATGTGCGAATACCATGCCACCAAACTAGAGCTTGCAGCCGTGATATTCTCAAAGAGAGCTAATAAAAGCACAGAAGCCAAGGTCTCGTCCTGCAGAGTCTGTGTCGGGTCCCATAACGCAGCCGAAGTCGCTGCCAAAGCGCTCGTGTAGCTCTCTAGAGCTTTCGCCCTGAGGTGACGACCATCTGCCGCTTGTTGGCTAAGTGACGCCATGGCACAAGCGTTGAAGACATGGTCGAATTGCGGGAGTTGCGATCGGTTTGCGGCAATGAGGGCCAGATACTCGTTGAAGCCGCGGATAATGCGCTGGTGTGGCGTGACAATAAAGTTGAAATGGAAATAGCAAGGCGCTATGGTCTCTACAGACAGGTGAGGCTGTGATACAACTGCTTGGTCGAGGGACATGTCGTCGAGATTTCTGCATACGGATCTGAGGTCCGGTGGCATTGGTGTTTGATACTTTGCGGCGCTGGTGACTGGTTTCGTAACGGGCTTTTCGTCGCGCCGCTTATCGTAGCGGTCACGGTATCCTGGGCATTGTCTTCGTGATCTGGTACATTGGTTGCAGGCCGGCCTCGACTCGTCGCACTGAGACCAGGTTAGCAGATCGGTGAGCAGAGTAGAGTCTATGGAATGCCTCCCGGCGTGACGTACCTTGATTTTGCGAATTCGGCATGAGTGGCAAGCTCCTGACCTTCTGCCGTGGTAAGGCATAACAAGAGAGGATTACTCGGTGAAGAGGTGAGAGGGCGCTCTCGTGGGAGGGGACGAGGGGAGAGGGGAGGAGAGGGAGGCTCGATGCGCGCAACGGCGCGTATATAGGTTATCGCGAGCTATGGTCAAGCGAGAAGGATACTCAGGGAGTCACTGGCTTTCAAAACGATGAAATCAGTCAATCAATCAGCCCTGGCATTCTCATCCGTGCCACCAAAGCCAACCTCGGCCATTGGACGCAGAGTGGTTTGAACAACTCAAATGCCGACGACTCCAGAACATTGGACATGGTAACTTGGTTGCGCCCAGTACTTCATCATTTGTAAAAATGGGGGCCTGTCCTCCAGAATGTCACCCTAGCGTGCATATGTAACTCCAGACCGTGCACAGCCTAGTTACTGGTGTGAGGGCCCTCGGTCACGGCTCCAGTGCCGGCACGATCTCCTTATCGACGGACGACCCATGGAATCAAGGCCAATGCCGAGGGAGCTCCAGATGTCTGCTACATGCCATCGTCCACATCGCAGTTACTACTCCGCGTCGTTTGAAGTGCTTTTCCATGCCCGTATTGTACGGACTACTCCGTCCGGGTTCGAGGAGTCAAGAATAGTGGGGCGGTTGCTGTGGCTGACGCCAGGTATTCTTATCCTGTGTCACCTGTTGGCCGAGTTGAGCCTAGACTGCAGCAGTGGTACTTCCCAACAGAGGGCTGACTACTCTCCTCCTCCGCCTTGCGCAAAAAAACCTAGTCCTGAAGCCTCGATTTCGTCTTCCGTGGCGTCCGAGTAATACGTTCATGTCTCACACAAGGTAACCAGACTCGTTCCTTTCTCAATTGCCTGCCGTTTGCGCGACAGACACCAAATCACGTGCTCGCAAGTCGACATGAAACACCAAACAGAGCCATGAATTGCCGATCCGACCAGACTCCATGGTTTGCACGCTATGATGCCGGCATTGGGTACGGAGCCACTACGGAGCACTAGTTGGAGAAATACGGAATATTCCTGGCTTCAACCAAATGCCACGTGGGGGCAAGGTAGTAGCGCCCAGGTGTCTCATCTCAACTGGCAAAATTGCCCGTGTCTGATGGTTCTTGGGGAATGTCATGATGTGATGGCAAAAGGTGCCTTGCGCAGGTTGACAGTCTATGACCCGGGGATGCGACAATACTTTTGCTGCCTCGGGTGAACATTGCAGTCACCCGCGAGGCTCAAACCCCCCCGCCTTCTTCTCTTAGAATTGGTCTCAAGAGCCGTCCGTCTTGGCCACGGTGAGGATGACGCTGATGCGGCAACAGGCGCTAGTCTGGTCGACGATTTTCGGCGCCACCTGTGCTTTGACTAGCAGTTGTCATCGAGAAAAGTCCGAGGCTGCTGACACCGCTTGGACGTGCAGCCAAAAAAGCAAAAGAAGTCGAAATTCGCCCGCCTCCTGAGCGGGCACAGTTCAGACATCGAGGTGGGTATGGAAAGCCCATTGTGAACTACGCCCTGACGAGCTTTTGTCCTACGCCTCTGAAGTTTGGGGACACTCGATGACCAAACTGGAAGACTGTTATTATTTATACCTACATCAACACCTACCTACCTAGGCATGGAGGCAGGTATTCTTGACTACGCTTATCAATTCTCACTTGCTTGTAATATCCATGGTGCTTTCTGCAAATTGCACTTGACCTATCAATGCCGACCATAGCCTGGGCTTCTTCTCAGCAGTTAGCCACATCCTATTTTGACCCAAGCCTGTATCCGCTCGATTGGACGCACCTTTACATGACGCATCACATCACGTACCTGTGGAGCAAGGGACTAACAACCGCTTCCAGGTCATCATGCTGCAACATGTTGGTGTGGCTTGTATAAGTAATAACTCCAGACGACTCGAGGTAAATTCGCGCCCTCGCGACTTCAATGCCGTCTGTCGTGAAAATAGCAATAAGCCGCCTCCAAGACGGTCAATGAGGAAAGTTCGAGAGCATGCCCTGGTCCTTCATATTCCAATCCAGCACACGCGATTTCTCCACGCCAAACATAATCAAGGGTCCTCTGTATCACTACCCATCCCCCTGCACTGCGCTCTGCTGCTATAGGGCTAGACCAATTCCACGTAATCCACAGCTAGATGACGTTTGTCACAGTCAAAAGGAAAAATGACTTGGATTATTGTAATAAAACTTGAATGCAATCGTAGGAGTAAGTGTTGCTGTAAACTCAAGCCACCACCACCTCACGGCAGAATACTACTATTTCAGCATATCCACTTGAATCATTTCATTTTGGCCAGGTAACTGCACCGGGTGTTGTTGGGCATGGGGAGTTGCAGCTGAGATCATCGACAATCGGAAAGCAGAATGAAATATGTCGTGTCTGCCGTTGACGAAACAGGCGCATATTGACGTACGCTCACCGACTGTTTGTATTCTCCGAGGGGCCATAAACGTCCCCTAATGGAGCTTGCCTTGATCGCTCCTCCGTATTCGTCATCACCTTCGCATCCCTCTTTCTTTCTGAACCCCCGAAGTCTCTTGGAGGACCTCCCTGATAGACGGCGGCGCCGGATCCTCATTTAGTCAGCTTAGAATTGTAGCTCACATAGACGCACTTACACGAGATCTTTTCTACCAAGCCAAGCGGCGTTGCCTACCCGGACGAGTAAAAGCCGGCGTGGACAACCATGCTCGACAATATTGTAATAGCTCACCAGTCCAGGGCCGGGCTGCCGCTTTAAGACAGATCATGACTCGGAAGCCACGAGCCTTGAAAAAGTTGACGAAACCAAAAATAAAGCCTATTCCGGTAATATAGTCGCTAAAGCTGCGGGTCGGGGAATTCGAGCAGCGAAAATATGTGATGTGACTTGCTCATGTAGAAAGTGAAACCTCCAAGCTGAGGCATTGACACGAAGTCGCAGCCTGGCACAACTAGGCCAGACTGTTGTCCGCGTCACTGATGAATATTGAATTGGATCATGGCCTCGGCAGCTTATTCGGACGAGCCTGCTATGGTCAACAGGTTCTCGAGGTGAAAACCAGCAGCAGTAAGCTTAGATGACAGCTTTTTCGATCATGTTGATAGGAGGGGCGCGCACAACTTTGTCTTCAAGAAACGCGCCGTCACCGATCATGGGAGCAGTTAGCTTTCGACGGAAGTAACCAGACTCTGGATGAGAAGAGCATGGCTGTAGACCCAAATCGCAATCAGTTTATACCACCGCGGAAGAGATGATTCCAGGGCCTTGGACAGAAATCCCCCAGGCTCCGCGGCTGTTGCGGCAGTAGACCAGCTAGAAGTCTGGTAACTTTTTTTTTTCCCCATCATGTTACGCCCAGGTCTCTACGTGCGTAAATCAACAATGGCTAAGCTTCCACACGGCTACCCAGTTTTGTGTTTGCTCTTGTCTCCCAAATCATGTTCCTCCTTGACTGCACAAGCAAAAGACTCTACACACGCCTTGTCACCAACGTTGGGCTGGGTCGTTATTCAGGTGTAAACTGTGCATGGTCTCCATCTGTCTGCCCACTGTCATTACTCTTGTTTTGACACGTGCTCACGGAATCCGTGTCAAAGGTAACGAGGCGGCCTTGATGCTGTTATTCAATGTTGCGCCACGAACACTCCAATGCAGTGGTAGCCGGTTCAACATGGGTAGACGGAGGCCTTGCACGGGTGTCGCGAGGCGGATGGCTACAAGTCAGCCCCATGACCAGACTTGGTGTCAGCGCAAATTCAAGCTGTACTTTTAGTTGCGCTCTTCTGGGTCACGAACTACCAGACGGGTATGAACTGGGCCAGTGAGTGGAACAGCTTCTTTAGATGTAGCAGGATAACCCGGCGGTTCTCGACATGAATTTTTACATCCAGTCATCCTGCCAACCCTTGTTATTGCACAAAACACGGCTTTACAATTCCCCAGTAGCGTGTGTCAACGTCTCCCATCCTACAAACAAGGTATTTGCACCTGCAGGTCGCGCAGCTGCAGTGTACTTTCTAGTATATGGCATGTCATACTTCTGCCCCAAAATGCTGTACCCTGGCTCAGTGACATCTTCAAGGTGCAACTCGAGTTTACCCTTGCAAAGCCAGGATGGCACTGCTTCAGCACCTCCTTTCCTGTCATATTTCGTCTGAAATTCGAGTCCGTGTCTCAAGCGGGTGCCAGTGTCCTCAGAGTATAGATCTCTTCCCTGGATTCGTGCAGTTTCAGCAACATGACTGATGGAAGCAAGGCCGTAGGCGGTATGGGTGAGATCTCGGCAAATCTCCATGGCCATTCCGTCTTCTTTAAACTCCTTTTGGCCCCCCCACCAATGCTCCAGCAGTTTCTTTCTAGGCATCTTTGGTGGTCCACGTGGTCCAGTCCCGTCGCTAGGAAGAAAAAAAAAAGCATGTAAGCCTTGCATTGTTGACATCAGAATGGGTGCATGATTCTCCATACCTCTTCAGGTAGATGTAGTAGCTCGTGGAGTTGATGAAGCGGGCTAAAGAACTGTCGTATGTAGCCCTGTCATTCAGAAAGACTGCAATAGATATGCTAGCTTCCATAAGAACTGGATTGGCACTGATTAGTTACAAGAGCAAGCTGCGTCCGCACATGTAGAGTTTGTAACTACCTAGCTCCCAGTTGTTAGGGTTTTCGGATCCCTTTTTCACGGTAGGGAGATAGACTTTCCTAAGCATGCCTTCGAAAGAAGTGATATCCTCGCTGCGCCATTCTGCGCCAGTGTGTCGAATAATCTCGCCCGCGCGGGCCCAAACGGTAGCAGCCCATGCAGCTTGAATCGGGGCGTTATCATTGGTGTGCCGCTTGATACTTTTGGCCCAGGCATTCATGATGGAAATCGCGCGAGTAGCCCTGGACTGGTCCTTGGTTGTAGCCCAAGCCAAAGCATTCAGGTAGGCTGCCAGGGCATTGGACCGTTCGTCGGTGCACCCTTTATCTGGTCGCGAAAAAAGACCGCATTCAACCTCCTCGCGCGGTGTAGGAGTTTCGATATTAGCATATTGGTGTTTCATCATGGCGTCATACGCAGCCGTCCAAGGCTGGCTTCGGGAGGCGACCTTTAATGCCATACGCTGCAGCTGGGAATTGTCAACGAATATGCCCGGATGAACAAATTCAGCGGCCGTGGCCCTCGTTTCAGCTAGAGTACTACTGGCTGTAGACTCGAGGTCTCGCTGTATATGATATCCATGAAGGCTGACGGATAGAGCCATGAAGGCCAAGAATGACTTTGTGACAACCATCTTACTAGTGACAGCTCTTGCTAACTGATATGAACTTTTTCTAGTAGCCGCAGGACGCCACTAGATCTGAAGTGTAAATGGCTTGGGTTAGCCCATACAGTTTCCTCTGGCTACTAACCACGTTATATATGCAACTAATGGCCTCTCTCTCCTTTTTTTTTCTTTCTTGTCCAAACACGCGGAGATAAGACTCGCAGAATGACATCATGCGAGTATCGGTATATTCTCGAATTCCGAGTCTAAAAGTCGGCTGTTGAATACGGAGTACATCATTTTGAAAAGTCACTCGACGACTGCGCCGAAGCGACCCTTATGCCGCGTTTCACATTGGTGAAGCCGGGTATGTTGCTGACTCGGGCGTCATGATTAGACATCTCTACTCCGCATTCAAGGGGCTATTCCGGATTGCACTGCAGCGTGCTTGCGCATATCTTCCAACACTCTTCATTAGAGACATCCAATCAAGAACCAGCATCGCAGGGAGTAGTACCTTGTTTTGTAGAGAGGACTCTCTGCCCAAACATGACGGACAGCCGCAACCTAATCGCGCAGCGGTCACTTTGGATGCGCCGCTGCATTTGGACCAGTCCGTTCAGCGATACTCCGTACCGACGTCTCAATTCTCTCCACTAGTAATTGTAGGGGTGAATATTCCCATCCCCGCCCGTACGGGTAGATATACACAGGGGTATGAAGAAGAGGGCAAGCTGAGTCGAAGCCTGAGTACGGAGTAGCGAAATGATCGTAGACGCGATTAATAAGTGAGAACAAGTTTCTGAAGTTTTGGTACTTCTTGTCCGTGATGTAGCTCGGATGGCAAGGGTCAATCAAGATTGACCCGACGTGGACCTAACCAGGGATATTCTGCCGCCGACGCCTTGCGGCCCCACATTTTGGCCAAGATGAGACGCATAATTTAAAGCTGACCAGTTGACCAGGTTGACCGGCAATGGTCTCGTGGCTTCGATGAAAAGTAGTGATGCGTAATTCATCCAAGCACGGGTATGTAATTACGTACCGGCACACACAAACCGCACCTCACATGGAACCACAATCGTTTGATCTGGGTCAGGTTGGCTGTTGTCATTACTTTGAGTGTAGTGTTTCGCCACCACCAGAAGAGAATGTCGACTCGGATGTACGGAAGACGGAGTAGGTACCCTAGTCGGCACCTAGTAGTCTACGGCTTCGATGACTGTTCCCGGCAAGTCCGCCGGAGGGCTCGACTCGCGTCCTGGTGGCGCGGCGGTTAAACATTGGGTGAGACCAATCTCCTTTCCAAGATGTTCTCGGTGATTGACCAGAGGGCGACTGGTCCAAGTCGCTCGTTGGACATGACCATACTTCGTATCAGTAACGTGCAAGGTTTCCGAGACTGCTCCTTACGCAGATGACGACCCGGCTCAGCATTCTTTGCTGGAAAAGGCCAATCTTGCAGTTGCCATTTTCTATCCTTAGTCAGCTTCTTAAAAACTGATGGGCAAGATCACTCAATCTGGTTTAGCGCCAGGCAACACTTGGGTTTCCATTATTAGAGAAATCAGTCCTTGGAATATCACGCTTATCGGGGACCAAGGCACTTGGATAAAGGGTTGTGCTATTTGTTTGGATAAACGAGGTGTCTGACGTATTTGAAACTGCCAGTTTCGCCAGGCAATGGTACAGCAGGATTTCTGGCAGAAATACTACTAGATCCCTATGTCGGTCTATTAACCTTGCAACTACGGAGTAATGCGACACTAATACTGTGTCCGGCTAGCCAGTTTGTTGGAACAATAGACCTAGCCCAAAAAGAAAAGGAAGAAGAAGAAAGGAACCGACGAAACCAACCAGAGGGACGTTCAGGATGTTTAGGTTGATTAGTCCGAGTGGGTTGAGGAAAGCCGGGCTGACCGGGAAGAATTCAAAGAATAAAGTGAAATAGTTGCCCACTCTAGTATAAACGGCGGGAATTCCGGCTGCATAAACTAAGCCAAACGAAACTAGTATCGGCACCAACAAGTGGGCCGCCACTGTCTCCGTTGCAAGAACCCCAACCCCCCTGGTTCACTTGCATAAATCATACTTGCAGTGATGGTCACATGTCTCTGTAATCGTAATTGGACCGTTGCTCTGCACTGGCTGCTGCCGACTACATTAAGCCTGACTTGTTTCAAGGACTGAGGAACTGGAGACTGAGGATCTAGACCTTGCGGGTCTCTTTTTCCAAATTCTAGAAGGTGGTATGAGAGGCGGAGAATCGATAAGACGCCTAACTAAAAGTAAGAGTTCGTCTCAAGAGACATGGGAACAGAACGCCTCTGAGCTATACATGCAAACCAGTCACAGTTACTGTAGATGATTCTTGGGCATCGGAGCCAGGCTCTGGCAGCTTGCGGCTATTGAAGTATTCGGAGTACCAAGACCAGCATTAATATCCACACCGAATTCGCCGCGCCTCAGGGCGAAACATGTTAGGATGCTAGCAGCGGTCATCTCGAAAGGATGAAGACGGCCTAGTTACTTGGATACCAGATCAAAACAAGGACTTCATGAAAAAAGCCACATCTGCCACCAACAGGGCCCAGCTATTAAAGAAGCTTGGGATATGGAGTGCTCAATCATCTATGAGAGAATTCTGCCGAGAGTATAGATTTAGTAAAAGAGTCTTCCTAAAGGATATCTAGCAACAATCAGGCGGCGTCTCGCCCACCCACCAGGGAGACTTCAAGCTGTCCTAGTAGTATTTACAGCAGATGTACCCGACGAAAAGGAAGAGGAGGAGAAAATAAGCTCAGCACTCCACCCAAACACCCGCCCGCTTGCAATTCAACACTTTGTTAGCAGCTAGCCTTCACAATAGCCACAAGACGGAATTCGCGCGTATTTATGCCTTGAAACCAGCGTACGGCGGGTAAGCAGGCAGTTCCCAAGGCACGGCGTTCTCCAGGAGCTGATAGTCTAAGCCTTTATAGCCATTATTCATGTACAAGAATTTAGTGAAGGGGACGGCAGCATGATAAGTGAACCGGGTTCCAGCAGGGATAAATGCCACGTCTCCATGAAGCATCGCCGTACTTTCATATCCCTCAACTTTGAGAATGAGCTGGCCGTCTTCCATCTGCAGGGCGAAATGGTGCGGGAGAGTGGTTACTGTCAAGGATTCGTTGTTGAGCTTTTGTGACATGATGACAGTGCCGATGGTGAAATTCTTCTCGGTGGCCTCGTTAGTTAGAGGCTGAATAACCTTGTATCCATTTTCTGTATTCAAAAATTTTTTGCCGTGATCTTTAGCGACGAAGTATGGTTCGCCGTAGGTGGTTGGCAGGTCGTTTGGACCATTATGCCAGTTAAGACGGCTATCACCGGCCGTTCCGTTAATAAGGTCCCTTCGTGGGACAAACTGTTTACTCGTGTACAAGTCTAACTGAGGCCAGCTCTGCTTCCAACTCCGGCGTGAGCGGCCCGAAACGCGGTTCGTCCTCGACATGCGGGACATAGGGCGAGCCAACGGCGGAGGAATCAAAGTCCCCGAGACTGTAAAAGTCGAACAGATGCTCGAAGCCGGCTGGGTGGAAGATGTGCGTCATTTGCGTGTCGGGGTCGACAAGCTGGAAAGTATGGATACTGCCAATAGGAAAATTACCGTAGTCTCCTAGTGTGGCCACTCGCGCCTCTTGGATAGAGTCGGTCGTGTTCTTCTGGCCCCAGAGCTCAACCCTTCCTCTGGCACAGTACACATGCTCGTGGACATTGCGATGCGTGTGGAAGCGCGCGGCTGCGTAACCACTTAGTTTTCCGTTATGCTGGATCATTGAGAACGCCCCATCGCTCGAATTTGCCGTAATGGCAAATCGCACCACTTCGGTCTTGGACAACAAGACGGCACGGCCCTTATACTTGGGCATGACATAAGGGCGGACAGTCTGAGGAGCCTCGTGAACAATGATGCTCTGATTTCTGCTAGCTGATAAGCAGGAAGATTCAGTGGCGGCAGCGGCCAGCGCGAAGATGAGAAACCGTGTAAACCCCATCATCGTAGAGTAGTGAACCGTCGGGATGAAAAGCTGAACAAGAAACAATAGGTTCCTAGTAGTAGTTTCTGACTGGAAGAATCACGGGGTTCCAGGACTTTATGTGAATGACATGGTAAGATGCCATCCAACTCTAATGCGTGCGAATCGGATGTCCCATCTCATCCCGGCCGAGAGGGATTCGGCAAAGCTCCGATATAACTCTTGAATCTTACGATTTCGAAGCAAGAATCCCCATCTTATTGGACAACATGTATACAAATCTAGCAGGTGCTTACAGGTCAAGTTTTAGAAACTACATGAAGCGTATTCCCCAGGAGTTCTATCCGGTCTAATCCCGGCGTTCTAGTCTAGGGCATTATCAATGCGACCCGAAGGGATGTCCCTGTAATTTGTCTGCCAAGACAGAAACACCTTACGCATGAGTCGTATACTGTATGCTTCCACTTCATTCATGATGGTGGCAAACTCTGCATTCGTCATCTCCCCAGAATGCGCCATTTAGGAACAGTGACGATGTTGCTCGTATGATAGTCAGCGAAGTGGCCCGTGCCTGTGCTGCATCCACGACAATTATTCAAAGGGGCTCTTGCATGCTAGTACTATACCAAGGGTCCGCGGTATTGTCCCACATGTGTATGTTTGAGTTTATCCCGCGTGTACTGGATATGCACCAAAAATATGATTACACTTTCCGTCATGCATGTTGTCGGCCACTTCCCCCTCGTCCCGCCGCTGTCTAGCCGCGTCGATCCATGTTTGGCATAAAACGAATCACTGGATTTGTTTTGCGGGAGGTCTGTGGATTGCAAGTTTAGCCCATGTCGGGGGGGCAGCCCCAACTATTCCTAAGGAAGAGCATCTCCCTTCCAAATCTGGGAAGCACTCCGGCACAACCTGGTAACCGAATTGACACGGAGTACGTGTAGAGACTAGGGTTCCTAAGAGATGAACTACCTAGTAGTCAGGGTTTATATTAGCAGAAACGTCAAGGCGTATGTTTAAGCGGTTAGTTTTTTTATTACTCTTATATAAGTTCATAAACTTATAAAGAGGTTACTTATCCATTAGCTTACTCGACTAAGCTTATAATAATAATAACAAAACACTTATTAATTAGTTTTTTTCATTTTTTTTTAATTTAAATAATTATATCAGATTAAATTATTATTAAATTATAAAAAAAAATAAGAAAAAGAGCTAGATTAAGGGTATCTAGTAACGCTTATATTTTAACTGTACCTAAGGCCCTAAGGGAACCGTAACTAGCCACGTAAGATAATTTATATATAAATTATATAAGCTTAAAATTGAAGCTTAAGTTTATAATAATATTATCTTTACATTATTTTAAGATAACTAAGCTATTAATTAAAAGTTTCACGATATTATATCTGGGATCACAACTTTACAAGTATATGTGTATGTATTACTATTGGGCTCATAAACTCTCACTAATTTGTGCAGTCAAAATTAATTATCAATATACGCTAAACCAACTCCAGAAACAAACATATCGCTGTAGCCTACTACTAGTCAATGCAGCTTTCTAAGCTATGCTTCCAGAAAATCCATATGCGCCCGTCGCTAGCCCCTTTTTAAATACAACGATGCTGAATACGAACATGCTCTTTAAAATAGCGACAACGGCCCAGTGGTAACACGCGTGTAAATACAGTCCGCTGTTAGACAGAGTCATGGGGTATGGTATACTAATAACGGGCCGGACAACCTGTGTATTGGCCGGCTAGTGCCTGTGTGATAGGACTGATAAAATGTCACACGGTTGGACCACAACAAAGGAGGTTGGGCCAACAACGGTCACACAACCAACAAAGGAGATAGCACGAGGCCCGAAGTCGGACCTAAGCGAGGCCTGCCTCAGGCCTCAAGTGCTCACCGACTTCTTGTATATATAGAGACCTGTGGTCCCTCGAGGCCTCATGGGAAACCAGGGAGCTTTGATATCTCCAAATCCATTATTGAGATTGAGATTGAGATTGAAGCCTTTGTTCCAAGCCCACTCACCCTGCCCTCGTCACATAAAACATGCGTGTTTCGGTATCAACAACAGATTATAAGCTTCAAATATTGTGCCAGAGCTTAAGAGTGTTTTTGCCATATTCTCCGAGAAGCTCTCTAGAAGCTGAATAAACCACTCCGTCTCTTGCCTAGTGGATACACAATGAGAGCACTCATAAACAAGCCAACACTAATGCCAATGGCTACTTGAATAACGCTGAATAAGACATTGAATGCAGTCCCGTCCAGGTTTCCGATTGTCTTAGCACTCGTGTCCACTGTAGATGTGCTGTTGCCCGTGAGTTGATTTGCAGAGGTGATACCAGCTAGCAGCGACCCGCCGGCAGCGAGTCCAGAGGGAACCTGTACGAAGATAGCGGGAAGCATGGCGGCGGCTGCAAGGCTGTAGCCAACCTTGCGCGGCTGGCGCCATTGCTTCTTTTGAGAAGCAGCGCTAGATTCAGGATCGGACATTGAAGGCAGTGACCATGCATCAGGATCTCGAGAGCGGTGTTTCGAGAATCTTGGTTTAACTCGGTACTGCCACCACTCCACGACATCCAACCAAGCGTTTTCCATGTGTCTGCCCAACCTTGAGTACAGGTTTGCCAAGATACCGACTGTCAGGGCGCCCAGCATGTTTGAGATCTGGCTATTTCCTTCAAAGTACTTGCTGCAGTAACTGTTGACGCAAAAGCCTGCCAGAGCCATTATTGTCATGACTGGTGTTTGCCTCCATTTGGCTTGGTTGATGATACAAAGGCATAATGTGAACCCCGGGACGAACAAGAAGTACCAGTTCCTATCAAGAGGATCCTTGCAATGAGTTTCGCTAGTAGCGTTGCTATCCATCATCCCATACAACGAGGCTCCGATTGTGATTCCATAACCCAGAAACAGAGTGTAAATCATGGCGTACACCATCCGAACGCTTCCGGCAACAATATTATGACTCTGGAGTTCCAAAGAACTGCACAGTACCATGTAACCTGGTAAAATCAAAGCAATGCTACTTTGTGCTAAGGTGCTGAAGCAAAACAGCTGACCGTTGTTGATCGATCCGAAGCCTCGAGCGAGGAAAGACGTAATCACTGAGGCGGAAACCTCAAAAACATGGGCATATAGCTCGTTACTCGGGGCGAATACAAGCTGGAGCAGGCCCACAATGCATCCCAAAATGAAGGCGACAGGGAGGTCGATGAATCGACCTTCAAAGGCAAACGGCGCCACGCAGGCAGATGCAATCCCATACATGGGGACTCTGAGCCATGTGTGAAACTTGGGCTTCCTTTCCATGACCTTGTCCAAACGATCTGTTGCTTCTTCGACACCAAGCTTGTCATGAACGACGTCTTTGTAAATATTGTGAACGTCACGCAACTTTCCCAGGTCGATGCCCTGTGGCACCCGAACAACCTTGACTTCGGCCGTATGTGTTGTACTATCGTCGAAGCTGATAATCATGCAGGACGGAATGTAGAGAAACTGCCCTTCGATTTCGAGAACGCGCGATGACATGGTCATGTACTCTTCGAGTCGGTGCGTCGGCGCACCGTACAGCATGAGGGCCCGGCATAGCTTGAGGAGATATCGGTGTCGTGCTATTATGCCGGCAATATGAACTGTTATTCGAATCTGTTCCTTCTTGGGTTTGGGGGACTTGTCCGCCTTTTCCTTCTTAAATGTTTCTGACCAATGGTCGGAGATCTCGCTGGAACCCGGGGCAGCAAACATCGAGGAAGACTTTACAAGTTCAGTAAGGGAAGTCGTGGAATGACGGGCCCGATGATTGGTGAACAAACCACTAGCAAATCTTTGTCGAGATCTTCCAGTTCTAGAAGAAGGTCTCGATCCTCCAGCTTCAGAAGGAGGTCTCGAAGTCGGAGGTGAGGGGCGAGGCGACATGACAGGAGTTAAAGATGAGAGAGGCGTGAGTTGCCCGCTAGTATTGTTGCTCGGGGCTCTTCTATCATCTTGATAAAGCTTCAATAGTGAAGACAGAATACCGCCTCTGTACTTTGAAGGACGGGGGACATAGTCGTTGCCATAAGTTTGGCGGGACACAGGTGTATTTGTGCCAGATGAACCGGGCTCTTCATGGAACAGACTTCTCTTCCCGGCCTTCTGTGTGTGAGACCTGACCAGAGACTCCGCGGTGTCATGGTCTTGAAGAAAGCGTTGTCGGCGGCTGTAGGGGGTGCGATACCTTAAACGCTCCTTGTCGAGGTCATCATCAGATGTCACAGTAGCATCATCGGTTAAGGAGCTCCCACGGTCATCTGAGTCGCGGATGAACGGCTGGAATGAACCTTCAACATCCGAGTTTCGCCTTGAACCAGAAGCAGAATAGCTACCCACTGACACTGCCAAACGATCTGCTCGTTGGCGTGCGTCATTCATGGAGCGAAGCTGACGCTCGGTGACGCGACTCTCCGCTTGGTCCGCCCTCTCGCGTTCCTCCGGAACATCATAACTTGTATTACGTCTCAGAGCGGGTCTTGGAGCTCGAGGGGTGGCTACAGACAAGAAGCTCTGCTCCTGCCTCCGCCTCTCTTCTTCAGTTAAGACCAAGTTAAGGGCCATTCTCAATTCCACGGCGTCGGGTGCCCCAGGGGGTGTAGAGAACAACCCAGGTGAACCTGGCTCTGATCTGAGGTCTCTAACCTCGAGTGTAGGGATGGGTGTGCCACTTCCATTGCCGCTTGTATTCCCGCTGTTGCTGGTAGACGTAGCCACAGTTGAATGTAGTAGAGTCGAGTCTGCGGCTGTAACAGCATTCGTACTGCCGGGAGCTACAGTTGTGTTGGTGCTTGTGGTGCCTCCACCGTCAGCCGGAGAATCATTTGATGTCCCCGCTGCCTCTGATTTCCCATAGTCCTGACTGCTTGAATGCCAGACGACTCGCTTCTTGGTCTTCCGGTTCGGCGTATTAGCAGTGTTCGTGTTCGTGTTGGAGTTGTCATTGGAGTTGTCGATACTGGTGGGGTCAGGCGCCATGGTTAGGAACGAAGAATCCTGGGTGTGGTTCGCCCTGAGACAGGTCTCAGAGCTAGTTTAACCGAGATATCATGAGAAATGGAGAGCTTTTGGTTGACGGAGCATGAGAGAAGAGGAGAAGAGAAAAGAGGAAATCTGGCCATGAAATATGTACTCTGGAGGGAGTCCTATCAATGGCATTCAAGGAAGCTAGGTACAAGGGGGAAGGCCATGACACCGGGGCCCAGGGACGCGCAAACCCGAAGCCCCAAGCCAGAAAAGCAAAATCCAAATATGTTCCCTAGATCGGTTGCAACTGAGGCGCGGCAACGCAACATTGGGAGAGGAAAAGAGGGTCGCTGTGGTCCCAGGGAAAGGATTAAAAATGGCGATGGCGAAGACCTAGTTACCTGACTAACAAGCAAGATACATCGGAAGACTCAAGTGTGTGGGTCACTGATACACCTCATGTTGGGATGCTGCGACGAGACTGGGCAAAGCATCGACCGATTTGTGCGTTGACGTTTTGCACCGTCGGAGAAGTCAGATAAAGACATCGTATTTTGTGGACACTTTTTTTTCGGGAGGGGGAGGTGGGAGGTAAGGAGGCCAGACATCCCGACCGCACTTGCTCTTTCAATTATTAGCGTTTCTCGCCCCGTTCCTTCCTTCTTTTCATGGTGGAGAAGGGTGTTGCGAGAAGGATAGATAACTGGAGCCTCGAGACAAGGAAGGAACTCGAGGGATTCACATGATTAGCTTGCCCAACGGCCCAACCTGCCTTGTCCATTTCTACGCCGAGTCGGAGGATGGCCCGGACGTCAGAAGCAGATCTGTGACGGTATGCATACGCCGCAGGGCCTGCCCGTGATGAAACTGGCGGTTCCTAGCCGGCACAATAACATGGCGTACAAAGAAAGATCATCCCGGCAACCTCTGAGGCCAACAATCCTCACCAAGAGGCGAAGAGACGTCAACGTTTGACGATCAGAGTTTTAGAGCATGACTTCCATCAGGTTGGTGGCGGTCGGCTGCAGGTCCACTGTGGGTCCCGTTTTGCACGGTATCGATCCCGGCCTCCGATTGACACGCAGCGCCCTGAGGCGCTTGACCTTGGCGAATGACCCACTCATACATCACGGCAGCGCGGCTTGGCGGCTTGCACGGCTCCTCCGGCACATGCATGCGACACTGCAGAACCAGAGCTGACAAAGAAGCAGATCGCTCAAGATCGTCATGGGCCAGAGGCCCAAGTTTGTCCGTGCAAGCAGCTGCGTAACCAAAGCGCTTGGTGCTCAAGTGCGTACTTGGGGTTGGCAACGGCGCACAGGGGGGCTAGGCTTAGCTGTTCATGCAAAACGCAAGGCGAAGACGACGACTTTGGGACAGCACGAATCGATGCGAGTATTGCATAGCTCTGGTGGGGGGCTGCCATGACACACGACCATTCATTCCGCCTTTGAGTCTTGAAGGTTTCTGATAAGTCCTGGGGGTGGTGGGCGTAGTTGGAAGATGAGTCGTGCCAGACGAGCACCGTCATGGCGTGCGCTGATTTTGTTTTCTTCCTCTCTTCTTTTTGCGTCAACCAAATAATGGTCATGGCGTCGAGGAAACAAACGACTGTGCTTGTTAATTGCTTCGCGTTGATGTGACCGTCTTCAGGCATCGATCGTAGGCCCGAGTTCTTGCAGGAATGTCGTCCGTGGCAAGCACCTCAGTCAGGCTAGACGACAGGGACCTGTGCGAGGAAACCAGGTTGCCAGGCTTGTCGTCGATATATTGGATACATAGAATCATGGCAAGGGAGCTGTGTTTGTTAGTTGCACCAGAGTCCTATTCGAGACTTCGACACAAGCCGACAAGCAAGCCAATGTCGGATTGAGGATGACAGTATATTGGGATTGTGGCCAAGTACGAATGAAAAGACGCACTGGCAAAGGAACTAGACATGCGCCCATGTCGTGCATTCATCAACGTGCTACAGGAGATGCTTCGAGGCTACTACATTAGGCGTGCCATCACAATACTGTGCGTCGATCGCCTTGCCTCGCATGTCTGTCCGTCATCTTCAGCCATCAATTTTCCAGCCCATCCTGTCGTGAGCCATGTTCTCCATGGACTAATTGAAACTCGAATTTTCAACAGTTTGGGTTAGAGCTTGTATGCGACCGTTGGCGGCAGCAATTCGTGGCTTGAGGGGCAAACTTGAACGTTGAGGCTCCATAGAACACTCCCGGTTGCTTGAGCAAGCAAAGCCGCAATTCGATATCGGAACACTCTCAACTTCAAGTGGCCTGGGAATAAACCATTCATTCGGTTTTCTCATCTCATCTACCGAATAACAGCGCCAGCCTGGCACTGGCCCCCCTGCGAAGTCTCCGCCTGGCCCAGGACATCATTGATGCCGCTATTCCATAAAAGGTATCCCGATCACCTCGACTGCCCTAGAAATCTTGGGACTCTGATACCCCAGTCCGAGCATCCACGTCGCGGCCTAAAGATTGGGCAGTGCCAAGAGAATGGTCATAATCCCATGTTCTGGAATACTTCATATCCCAAATGCGGGAACTCGGCAAACAGATATGTATACATATAAATACCAACCCTTGCTTTTCGCTTCTGTGTGCCGAGAAACTGCTCCTTGTCGCAGATTTCAAGCCCCGGTCTTTGCTTCAACGTCTCACAGGATCATGGATCCCGAAAAGGTACTTGTTGCCAAAAATGGCGCGATCTTGCATGGCGCAAACTTTGGCGACACAAATCAGAAGATGAAAAAAGGGAGAGTTTCCATGGGCCTTTGCAAATACGTCCATATATAATTATAGTGGGAGGGGGTTTATTTTCAACGGGCATCTCGGACATTCTATGCTGGTCCGGACAGCTTATTCACGTAATACTGCTTGAAACGGGTCGAGAATGCATCACAGACTGTCGAATTACACAGGTCGTAGGAATTGGAAAGCTATCTAGTAGTCTAGGTATTTCTATTCTAATAGTTTTAAGGTTCGCGATCATCCTAATGGTCCTGATGTTTCTGGTTCTTGATCGATGGCTTAAGAAATTTTGATCATGGTAAATGTGTTGAAGGGTATCATGTAAGGCCTAAAAGGAAAGTATTGGAAGGAAGGTACAAAAGGAATATTACAACCCAGCCGGGACAGGATTACACGTTATAAGGACGACCCATGAAAGGTCAAACCCAACAATGAACAATATTCAGAAGGGAGCCGACTGAGCACAACCCATATTTCTAGTAATAAGATCTTGAATGTTTTGGCCAGTCCTACACGGCTACGCCTGACACCCAACCGTCAGCTGCATAATAGCTGAACCCATCAATCCTGTCCATCCGGGACGTAACAAGGAAGGTATTCCGGAAAGAAGCTCTAATAGGTTTTGGGCTGTTGTGGAAAGGTCCGGCCACTTGTTGGTATTACTATGGACAGGATGTTGAACATACCCCTCCCGCTACAGTACGAACTACTCTGTACGAAGAATCAGCACTTGGCACCGAGGCCATGCAAACAACCCTGAGCCAATGAGGGAATAGATTGCGCGAATTCACATGACTCGGGAGTTGAGGCATCAAGTGCTTCCCGAGCTCCAGCAGAAACATAATCCACATATCGACATCGATGCTCATTCCTGCCACGCGCCTCAATATTACCTAAAGATAGACGGTCAGACACGCAAATAAACCTTGCATAACGGCCGACACCCTGGTGACTTTTAGCTATGGGCAGTAGCTTTACTCTACCCACGAGCAATTGCTTGGCAGCCTCTCGAAGCCTCTAACAGACTACCGAATGTCCCGACCTTGAGCTCAAGAGAACTCCCAAATGATGAAGCTTCAGGTGGTTATCCCCAGGGTCGCGGGTCTACCAGCAAGCCATGTCCCATCTGGGTAAATCGGGTATGTTTCTGCATCTTCTGCCATACGTTAATGCTTTCATCAAGCGTGATGCATTGCTCTCCTGATGAACTGACGATCAACGTCGCTGCTTTTTGCAAGTAGTTGACCGCTGACCAATAGATTGATGATCCGGTATTGAGACCAGTCAGTTCGATAGCTAGATCAGATGACAGCGCCGACTTGCTTGCTTACTGGTAGTCACTTCCTGTTGCTGAGCTGCCTAAGCACTCTGCACTTCAAACAATGACTCCATGCTGCCCCGATTTCCGAGCAGCTTGGCGGACCGAATGGTTAGGTTCGCCATGGTTTAGCCAAGATGTGGCCAGTTCAAACTTGGTCACAAAGGCGTTATTTGAGGGATAGCTAGGCATCGTTTCGGGTGTATTCTGGCAACACATTGGTTCCGTCTCAGCAGCACTTCTCTCAAGACCGGATCCCACTTCAAGATCAAGTATTCGCTCTAAAACATTTCATTCTGCGCTGTCCGAATCAAATTGTTTGAAAGACACACCACCTACACCGAGCCATCCACCAGTTAGGCTTGCATGACTGCTACCACATGCTATCCGCAATCGAGAACTTCGAAACCGACACTGACATGGGGATTAAAGCGCTCGGAGCCAAGCTTGACGATAGATGCAGAATATGGACAAGAGAGGACTGAGACAAGCTGTTGGGACAGTCGCAGGCCCATGTCGACCCGCCAGTTGTTCGCTCCGAAGCTCGCAGAAACTGTTGGAATAGGCGAGTAGTCGCCGTGAGGATAAGATACGGGTGATGTAGCATCTGTATTTATAGTGTCCTTGAACATACACTACACTTTCAACGGAAACCTGCTCAGAGGCCAAGGCCGTCATGATCAACCGTGGTACAAGAGCGTTCTGGGCAGTCACTCTTCTCCATGATCGACGCTGAAAATTTGAAAAGGGGCAACCATCGACTACCCTGCCGGACCGGCAAGACACATTTTTCGGGTCGAGGAGGACAGATCTCTTGCTCAAATCAGGCAAACTAGTGCTTCGGCGTAGCATAAGAAAATTATATCGGTATTTTTTTTATACACAGTCCATTTCAATACCGCATCATGGTAAGGCAGTCTCGAATCCGTGCGTAAGTCGTCGTACCATGGTCGAGTGTGCTACCTTGTTGGGCGAGATTCTTTCACATCATGCACGTCCAGTGGCCAGCCTCATGCAAAGTCGGACACGGTTGACGGACTGAGTCCATTCAGACGCCGGCCTCGAAGGCCCCAACATCTACAAGCCGTTTCCAAGGGCCTACCAGCACTACTTGGCGACACCTGAGACATTCAGACCAGACTCTACAAATCTCCGTCCACGCCCGTCATGCCATGCAACACTTCAACCTTGGCCTTCTGCCTGGAGGATGATCCTCATGGCCTTTATGGTGATTTCAAAAGCTACGAGGTGACGGAGCGATCCCCTTGCAAAGAAAAAAGTGAAAGCTTGCCATGTGAGACATGGGTCCGGTCCCGTGATGGAATGCATCCTGTCTCAAGTGACATGTCGAGATGAAGAGCTTGGCGCAGGAGGTCTAGGGGTGGATAATCTTTGCAGACATTTTATGTACTATTTTTACGCCATTTACATACATACACCCACTGCTCTCTCTTTTCTTTTTCTATAAAGAATAAAAAAAAGGTTTCGCGATAGTATGCTTTGCTTGGAATAGCGATGAGAGGCTGCATGTGTATAACTTTGTTCCCTCGAGGTTATATGCTCATGGAAAGACAAAGGACGGGAAATGAGTCATCCTGCAGACTGCGAGCCGGAGAAGTCAACAGGTTTAAACAAATGAAACATTTGTCACCGCACGCCCAGAGCTTCCATCGTGAAACCCTGCTCTTGGCATCCCAGAAGATGGCTGGGAACGCCACTAGACTTGACCTTTTATACGGAGTAATGACCTTGAGTGCTCCTGCCATCTCCACCACTATACGGAGAACGGAGTAGTAGTACCAGACCGCACATACGGAGTAGTAAACCTCCATCGTCCTCACCCATTGACTTCAGCGGCCCGTTTCCCTCATACATCCGTGGTCACGATGGCAGTCAATCGAGTGCGACTTTGTTCCCCGTGATCGTCATGCACCAGACGCTTCGCACACGTACAAACCCCGCGGGACAAGAACATTCCAATTGCTTCTTGCCAGGGCATGCGACATGACTACTTTCCACGTGGTGTTTCGCCATCATTTCCACGAATCACCGTGCTTTCGGTGAGAGAAGTGTCGCACCGCAACAGTAAAGAGACGACATATGTATAAGACACTGACAGGTGGTGACATGACGGCATGGGGTGAATAGAGTCAATACTATACTCCGTACGGAGTGTAACTCCTGAATTACTAGTGGCGATCAATTGATCTGTTTTATTTGACCAGACCAGTTGACATTTTGGGTAAAATTTAATGCAGGGATCCAAGCCCCCCTGTAAGCCACCTAGAAAGAGACCAGTTGACTGGACCTGGGGAGTACACTGGAAGATTTGCACCATTCCTTAATAAGCCAAGGTCTTCATCGCGGAACGCTACGAGTCGTCTTAACACATTGCCACCTAAATTATATGGATCACAGATAGTGCACTACCACCTGTCAGGTCACGCATGAAGAAACATTCAACTGGACAATGCACCATCCATCCCAGCGCCATCACACGGAGTAGTACACACACCCGACAAATTTCCGGCGCCCCGAAACACCAAATAAGTGCAACCCCAGACGTCAATTGAGAGGCTCCCGCGGCCTCGAGCCTCAAGACCATGTCCTCATCAGCTATTCGATCGCGCCTAGCCGCCAGAGGCATCCGCTCCTCGCCAGCCTCCCGCATCCGCGCCGAAACCTCCCGTACCTCCATACCCGGATCACGGCGGCAGGCCTCGTCCTCGGCCAGCGGTTCCGTGCAAGCTGGACGCGCAAAAGCCATTCTGTACGGAGGAGCTCTGGCGGCTACCCTGTACATTGGATACCTCTACACGACTGATACAAGAGCATTCGTCCACCGATACCTTGTCCCGCCGACACTCCGAGTCCTGTTCCCCGACGCCGAAGAAGCACATCACGCTAGCACGTCGGCATTGAAGACACTGTATGCCTTGGGCCTTCACCCACGTGAGCGAGGGGACTCGTTGCGCACCCCGGAGCTTTCCACATCTGTGTTTGGTACCCAGTTGAGCAACCCAATCGGGATTTCCGCTGGCTTGGACAAGGATGGCGAGATCCCAGATGCCCTCTTCGCTCTGGGCGCCGGCGTCGTTGAGATAGGGGGCATCACGCCGCTTCCCCAGGCTGGCAACCCCAAGCCTCGTGTCTTCAGGATCCCCGCCACGGACGGCATTGTGAACCGCTACGGCTTGAACTCCCGCGGTGCCGACGACGTGGCCAGACGACTGAGAGATCGTCTTCGTCGGTTTGCACGATCGCTGGGCCTCACCGAGCAGGAAGTCTTGGATGGCGCTGCCGGCGTACCCCCGGGCAGCTTACAATCGGGCAGACTACTCGCTGTTCAGATTGCCAAGAACAAGGAGACGGACGAGCGGGACGAAAAGGCCGTCGCCGACGATCATGTCTACTGTGTTCGAAGGCTGGCTCGCTATGCTGATGTCGTGGTCGTCAACGTAAGCAGTCCCAACACCCCTGGGCTCCGGCATCTCCAAGCCACCGAGCCCCTGACGAGGCTCCTTTCAGCCGTCGTGGACGAGGCTGCCAAGACGGACAGAAAATCACGGCCAAAGGTCATGGTCAAGGTCTCGCCCGACGAGGACGAAGACACGCAGATGGAGGGCATTGTTCAGGCTGTGCAGAGAAGCGGTGTTGACGGCGTCATTGTCGGAAACACTACCAAGAGGCGCACCGGCCTGGTTCCCGAGGGCATCAGGCTCACGAATAAGGAACAGAAAGCGCTGATGGAGACGGGCGGCTATTCTGGACCAGCCATGTTTGACCGCACGTTGGACCTGGTTGGCCGGTACCGAAAGATGTTGGATGCACAGCCTGCAAGCTCGGATAAGCAGAAGGTCCTCTTTGCCACGGGCGGAATCACCAACGGGCAGCAGGCCCTGAAGGTCCTGAATGCTGGTGCGAGCGTTGCCATGGTGTACACAGGCATGGTGTATGGTGGAGCTGGTACTGTCACGAGAATCAAGAGCGAAATGAAGAGCCAGTTGAAACACTAAGGTCCTGGACCGAAGCAAGAAAAGCCATACGTCATCAATTGGATTAGGGGCACAGGTAGAGGATGTGCCCGGGGGGGGGGGGGGGGGCAGACAAAGATGTACTCTGCCCTCATCACTTATTGATGCTTTGCTTTCTTTTGGTTTGCTACAAAGTTATGACTATACTTGTCCAAATAGAATAGACACAAAATTTTAGAAGCCCCAACCCTTTTTTTTCCTTTTCTCATGTTGAATTTTACTTTACGGGTAATGACTACATTGTGTCGTACCAAGAAGGGGGTGGAATCAATGAAGAGTTAGTTGCGGGAAGCCCTTGGAAACACCTCATGTGTCTGTAGCCTGTAGCATTGGGGAAATAAATACCCCTGGGGTTGAACAGCGTGGTTGGACGAACAACTCAATTTGAGACAAGAGCTATATACCACACCCCTAGTTGAGAACGAGTCGAAAGTTTGGACCTTGAGTTTTGCGGAGAACATGACGAAATAGCTGCCGAACAGAAATGCTGTTGCTTCGGCAATGAGAAAAGATTGCTCATGACGCTGCGTCTTTGTGTGGTTTCATCTTGAGGGTTTGGGTCTGGCATGCTCAACGATATGCAGCACACAGCGATACTGCATCCTGGTAGCCCTCAATCCTTGGTGCATGCGCTTCTCTGAAATGTTCCACTGGCTCTCAACAACTCCTGCGTCGGTCGGTGTTGACATTCTCCCGACTTCATTCAAAGAGCACTGTGAATTTGTCCGCTGCGTGACATCCTTTTCATCAAGTCCCGTGCCGCAACAAAGTGCTTAAAACGCTTTCTCCAGCCTCGTAGGCCGCAGCGCCGTAGCATCTGGAACATTTGCCTTGCTTTCCGCAACGCGATGGATGTATTTCTCGAAGCCGACGAGTTCCTTTTTTTTTTTTTTTTCTCAACAGAGTCGTATAATCCGTCACGCCGCAAAGGTGTATCTCGATCAGGAAGTGTATCTGCTGATTCCCCAATGACTGATCAGCATATACCATATCAGAACTGAAGCTAGCACCCAGTACACACTTGTCATGGAAGCTGCCCTGTGGAAGAGTCCATTTCCGCACTGGGCAACACTATTTCTCACATTGGGTTTAACTTTCTGCAGCTCTTCAGCAAGTAGGCAAGCGGCTTGCAGATATACAACCCAGTAATGCATATTGTCGTTAAATGAATCCAGGGTTGCTCGCTGGCGACCATCCTGGATCCTACGTTGGGGTTCGGCCTCCTTCTTGCTGTGGCCATACATACCCACACACATATTCCCTGTTCGAAAATCTCGGGAAATTCCTGGCACAAGTCTGTCGCCAAAGTCTATGGGGAGTAGATTTTCCTCTGGGCGGCTGCTTGCCGAACAGCCCCGCAGGCGATCGTTGTCGCTCGTGCTTGCATGTCCTCGACGTTTATAACCTCACGCGAATCGAACAGCACGTCGAGCGTGGTCTTGGCCGACATAAGCAACAAGCTTAGCAGATTCTTCCAAATACTCGTGAGCAACTCGGTATATTGACATCGAAGTAGGTATGCTCCCTGAGGCCCTTTTCACCCTCCGCAAGATTAATAACATCGTCTGCGTCCCTTTCTGGCTCTCTTCTAAATGACTTGTCGACATATCCATTCCCAAAGGCATCAGTATGAATGGGTAGTTTTGAGCAAGTAAACCACGCTCTGTATAAAAGAAACTGTGCTTTTGCTCATGTGAGTTGATCTTGAATTGAAGACGAGGTTGAGGGTGATGAGGGGATCATGCTTCCAAGCCGCTGCCAGAGCATCCCGAAGACTTGTTCCCCTAATGGCGTCTTTTAACCTGGAAAAAGGAAGAACAAAGATCGGTCAACACATATGTTACTCTTTTATTGATAAAGTTTTTTGTCTCTGTCAGCATTTCAAGTTTCCTTGTTGGGCGTATTCTTCGTGTTGGCCGCAACGACTCCTTGACTGACTTGAGATTCTACGTATGGCCAAGTATCTCTCCTGGCCATTGCGATCTCTTGTAGAAAATTTCCCAGATCACTTATAGAAGGTCCGCTAACCATTGCTGTGGCCTATCCTCACCTGCCATTTCGAAGACTTTCTTGAACTCGAGACAATGCAAGATTGCAAACGGAGATCTGTGGTTATAGGCCATCAGCCAAGTGACACGACGAGAGAAAGAAGGACTGACGCAATCAAACGACGGAAAATCCAAATAAAGTAGCGCTTCCTTGGATGATTTCCAAAAGACTGGATTAGTCTCATCCAGGGAAATCCATGCTGTGATGTGGTTTGACTGGGCAATGCAATTCAAAGGCGCAGTGAATGGAGCAAGGCTTGCAGGTCGAGACCTACCAATCGGCGAACCCCCAATTAACGATCCGGCATCCAAATGGTTCGGCGGTGACTTAGTAGAAGATACCTCAGCAAATACCTCGGGTAGGTGATATTGGCAAATGGCTTCACCTCCAGGGGTTTCGCCTTGGGCTGCATTTGTCAATCAAGCAATTTACGGGTAATACTGCCAGTCACCGCCACTTGCCAAGCAGTTGACGATGAGGTGTTGCTAGATTGCGATTCGGTTCGATTTTGATCAAACGGAATGATTTGCGAGGTTGCTGACGGTATCTAAAAATTACATAGAAGCGGCAGTGACTATTCAATGTGCCAGTGCCGCCATGTTGGTGGCACATTTGCCAATGAGGATGAAAGAGTATAACTTTTTCCAGTCGGCTATGTTGGCAGCATATACCATAATAATCGCTTTCTTTCTAATCGGGGAAATGCAACGTACGGGCTTGTGACTCAACGTGCGCCTTCTTTAACCATCCACATGTCTGTAGGAGACAAACCTTGGGATGGGATCCGCATTCCGCGCCCTCGCCGATGACTCTTCCTTCTCCCTTTTGCCAAAGATAAAAAAAAGAAAAAAAGAAAAAAAAGAGGCTGAAAGGGAGTGGCTGCTATGAGATAAAGTAAAAGAGCATTCCAACTATAAACCATTTAGATGCAACAAACCAACTACAAAATACAGTCGCCATGCCCCCCAGTACGCTCGAGATATGTGTTGTACCCCCTCTCATCTAGTATTTACAGTCGATATGTCAAAGTCTCTAGAAGCTGCTGTTCTTCCTGAGTAAGAAACATATGCTCCGGAACAACCACTTCTCCTCGTCTAATGACAACTTCCCCGGCATGTTGATGAGCGTGAGTGAACTTCACGCCCATGCCTCCGGTCTGATCCCTGTCGCTGGACTCGGCGTCATCCTCGCTACCATCGACGGTCGGCTTTTTAGGAGTGACTGCCGGTGCTGGCGCCGTAGGGCTGTCTAGTGTTTTTTCTTCGTCTATAGCGACCTTCTCCAATTCGGCTGAATGTCGTCTACGTAGTATGGATCTTCTTCCTTTACCCAGGTCTTCAGGTGTCCACCAGTATATTGGGAAACGTCTTTCCAAGTTATTGACCAGTAGCGCCACACCAAGCATAAGCGCACATCCCAGCAGCATAACCGGGAGCATGAACCATCCGATGTGAATCAAGGCATCATCAACAACGGCGAGCAACGCCGTGGCGCCTGCAGGTGGGTGTACAGTCTTGGTCAAAGCCATCAGAGAAGTTGCGCAGGCGCAAGCAAGAGCTCCTCCAACCCATTGAATGTCCTTGAAGCTATCACTCAGCTGGAAGAGCTTACCGATGGCAATCCCAACGAATGCCGAGATGAACTGTCCCATGATGGCGTTTCGAGGTTGGGCAAGCGGCGATTCGATGGCATAAAACTCCAGAACCGCAGCCGCACCCTGTCGTGGCCATGGAATTATTAGTGTCTGCCTCATGGAGCAAGACTGGCACGAAGACTTACAAAACTGCCCACAATCACGGGGGCTCCTCGCGCCTGGAATGACGGCACTCGCTTTGACACGGCTTGTATCGTGAGAATAGCCGCAAAAACGCCAATAAAGGCCCAGAAAACGGGCATCAGGTTACCAGTATCCTTCGGCTTCGCCTTACGGTATCCGAACCACCGTGCCACGGGGTAGGGCAGGAAACGCCATGGCGGCGACGGCACGAACGGATCAAGGAATCGATCGATGTCGAAGTTCCACGTCCTGTGAGGCAGAGTCATGGCGTCGGCGACGGCCTCGCAGGCTCCGAACAGGCAGCCGAAGGAACGGAACACACACACAGAGTTGGAGCGTTCGGATTGTGTAGCAGGTCAGCGGAAGTCGTCGTGTTGCATGACGATGGTTGGGACAATGTCGCTCTTCACGAGATCTTACAAAGGAGAGAAGTCGTGGGCTCGTGAGGACTCGCGGAGAGGGAAAGCCAGCCATCCGGTCGTCTCCATCCGGGCGTGTACGGGAACAAGAACTACCGCCACATTTCCCTTTCCCAAGCGCACGGCGTCGCCCGCTGGAGAGAGCATTTTCACTTTCAATGTTCGTTCCAATACGGAGTACCGGAGTTCCTGCCACAGTAGACATTGAGTAACGTAACAAGAACCCAAATTAGGCTTAGGGGGCGGGAAGGGCAAATGCTGGTCCAGGCTGGGGGAAAGGTGGGGTTCCTCGGTGCCATGTCTAGAGTGAAAGCCCTTTGACCAGTCCCGAGACTACCACTGGTCCACTTTTTTGACAGGTACGGAGCACTTGGTACTCAAAATCAAGTACCTCGGCGGCGTTGGCTCGGGAATCGGCATCATCTTGGGGCGATTACATTTCACTCTGGAACCTTCGTTCATCCATCATGCAGAACAATTGTTGTCCCATCACAACATGCATTCCGGGAACGCAACCTGCAGCCCTACGGCGTGCTGGCACGCGCTGATGCTACCACGGCGCCATTGGGATGGCACCCAAAGCCAACTTGATTGGCAGCAAAGCACCGCTTGGTTCCCAATTTCTTACCATGTCCCAATGCTGTGTTACCCGAATCCAACAACGCCAACTTGACGTATCACTCCATCGCCGTCTTTCGTTCCCCGTACCAGACCCCTTCTCATCATGAGAATAACGCAGTTTGCGCATTTTCAAAGCGTTACGCAAAGTAGCGGCCAACATTTCCCGACGCTGACGTGAGAGTTCAACCAAAACTAAATGCTGTCAAATCACAAATCTCACGCAGACACTGTCTCGCTATCAATGCATTTAGGTGATTTCTTCAGTGCGAGTCAATGTTGAGCCTTTCGACACAGCACAACTAGGACGGACGGACGCTGCACAGCTGCCAACCAAAAACTACAGGAAATCGCCGAGCAAGTAGCCGCAACTGTGCTTTGTGCCGGAGAGAACAACCATGGGTTTTCACAGTCGACATGACGGCGGGTTGGTGGAAGACGTAGAAACTCCATGCGTCGTGTCAGCCCGTCATCACAACAAAAACGTAAACGCTGTACAGCTTTCCATGAAATCGTAAAAGCCGAAGTTTCATTGCATCGTATTTCAGCAGAATAAGTAATGACCCTGGATACCACTCAACTTGTTCTGGGATTCAAGACGCGGTGGCACCATATGTTCAACTCGTGTTGGTGGTTGCGGCCCGTGGAGTAACTATTGGTTAGTGAGCAACCAAATTCTTCCGCAGCTCAAACCCTCGAGCTGTTGAACAATCTAGTCGCAGGTTTAGATCATATTGCCCGTGTTAGTTTTACTTGTTGCCGGTGCCCGTCGGACAACAGCGCGGCCTTGGCAGTCTGCTTCGGCATCAACAGGCATGCCTCGACTTCACCCAGAGTTCAGCACAACACCTCGCAACCACAGCTAAACATCACATGGCTGGTTTGGTATAAATTTCGAATAATCTTTATCTCATTACCTTGACTCACACGGTTTAATACCAAGTTTTCCAATCACTAGACATTAGTCAAAGGGCATGTCCTGTTTCTTCCTCTTTGCAGCTGGTCAATTATTCCCACTAGTGGCACACTTTACAACTTCAACTCTCGATTTCCGACTTTATGGAGGTGCCATCTGGCAAAACAATGCAGACCATGGAAGCAACCGAGCGACCCAGCCCCATCAAGGGGCCTGTGTTCTGGACTCCGCCATCCGAAGTAGATGCTTGGAACATCGCCTTGCCCGGTGACGATCTCTTCAACGCAGACGCGACACAGGAGCCGTCCACTCTGCCGAATCAAGGGTATATTCCAAAGTACCACGACGATATCAAGTGCATTGATTCTCCGCGTGTGTACGTATCCTGCTCACCAAGTGCCGGTAAACCAGGGCCACAGAGTCGCCGAGTAATACTCGACGACTTACCGAGTGACGTTACCACACCCCAGGTTCTCCGGAGCATCAGATGTTTTGGAGGGGTCATTTCCGCAGTCCTGACCAACAGTCTGAAGAAAGCAAACCCTAGAACAAAGACGGCAATCATTGAGTTTGTTTACCCCGAGGCAGCCGCGGACGTCGTTTCTCACTTTCACAGTAAAAAGACGGTGTTTCTCGACAGCAAGGGTGGTGAACATCAACCAGAGGTATACATGATTCCCACACCATCTTACTTTCATACCGAGGCGAACCACTGTCTGCTCGACAGAGGCTGCACCCGTGCCCTGTTCATACCCAGCTTCCCAGAAGAAGCTATTTGGTGCCTGCTCTGCACCATCGGAACAAAACACGTCAACATTGTCCAACTATCAGAGGGTCACCTAACCATAGAACTTACATCGCTATTTGCAGCGGACAGGGCCGAAAAACAAATCAGGTCCGGGGACGCCGCCTTGGGGTACGACGCAACCGAGCACGGCATGTGCTACATTCCCGATTCTTCGCAGGGCGTGATGCAGGACAACTACGACTCCCACAACGGATTCATCGCATTCGCCGACGCGGATATCTTGCAGACAACATGGGATCGGGAGCCGTACAACAGATGCCGCACGCAACCCCTCCATGGCACTCCCACCGCCAAGGACGCCATCGGGCACCCCCCGAAACCTACGCACGAGGAAATCCTCGCCGAGTACTTCTCCGTTGACCCCTCCGAGATATGGAGCTACCTCGAAGACCGCAGGTCGTTCCAGGACACCACGTACAACATCGTCGGGAGCACCATTAAACTCACCCGTCACAAGTGGAGTTGGAGCATCAGCGCCGAAGACGACCTTAAACTCCTAATGGCGAATACCCTGCACGACCCGGACTGGGCAACTGAATGGGACGAGTACTTCAAAGCCAGGGGCATGGTCAATTTGCGAACGTGGGAGGAATACGGCCTGTTGGCGAAGCACCGACGAGAGCGTGCTGCCGAGCAGGGCTTGGCCAAAGGCACGGTACCAATCTGTGATGAGTGCTCTTGGGGTTGCGGGCATTTGAAGAACGTGCCCGTTTCGAGGCTTATTCGGGATTATTCTGTCTGTAAAGGCGTGAATTCTGAAGGGAAGTGAACACTTGGGGTGATTAATTCCGGTTAATGCGAGATAAGAACATTATGCTTTTGCTTGGATTAGGAAAACGGTACAACAGTCCAGAGTCATTGCTACCTAGTAGGTAGTCCATTTGGGAGAGCGTATGATGAATTGGGCATTTGCTAGGAACGAATAGAAATGGGCATGGCTGATGAAGACTCAATGGGCTATTTTAGTTCTTTTCTTTTTCTTTTTGCTGGAACAAGGTTCGTTACGCGGAGTTGAGTTCAGAGAGTTCTAATCAGTGCTTATTATCTCATATTCCATTCGGCTATGTGATGCTATTGATGTTACACATTATCATCGTATTACAACAGACTCCGTATTATACAATACCGGGCGTTTTCTCGAAGCATCGTCCTTTCCCCTTACCAGCCGAGTGCTTTCTTAGCACCTCATATTTCCAGCCCAAGATTGCAAATCTAAACGTCGTCTTCGGAATTTCCCTCATACCCAGATGACTATAACGTCCTTTTTAATAAACACCAAACGCCGGAGGTAATGCCGCGGATGCTTTCTCCCGCAAGTCCCTTCTTGTCTCAGATTCCTCCTCACAGACGAACGCCTCATCGTCCAAATCATCCTCAACAAATAAGCTACCCTCTTCCCCGATTGCATGGGGCTCGTCAACAAGCAGGTCACCAACTCCTTGGTCTTCCGTCTGGCACATTTCGTTGACAGAGCCAGTAGATGTGGCGTTCCCGTTGCCCCATCCAACTCTTTCCGGTGGTTCTCGTTGACGCCGATTCTGGGAGGCAAGCTTGGCTCTCCTCTTCTTATCCATCTTGAAGTAGTTTCGAACCAGACTTCGCGGGATATTACCTTCTGGCTCCCAGGATGTTTGCTGGTCGGGTGGCCAATCACCCGCCCAGCGAACGAGGAAGTATCTCATGAGCCCCTGACCCTCAACATCGTAAAGCGCCACATCCTCTAACCTTTCCACTTCCCAAGTTGGCTCTCCATCTTCCCTAATCTTTTCGATAAGTGGTGATTCTTCGCGTCTCTTTTTGGCGGATTTGGGCCTTGTCGACTTATTGGCGGGACTAGTAGCCTGGATAGTAGTAGGGGTGCGTGCTGCATTGTCTCTAGTTGACTCTCGTGTGTTGGACATGTTCGGAAAGCTTAAACTACCGGTAACGGCGTTAGGGAAGACAGCACTGGAGGAAGTGGTTCCTTCGACAGAGGCTACTAAATCAGTGTGGCCGGGATGTTGCGAAGCATCGTCCGCCTTTAACATCGGGGTTGGTGCTGGTTTTGGTTCTATTGACGAAGTCGCATATCCCAAAATCCCGTTTATGTACGACGGCAAGGGAACAGGTGTATTTATATTGGGCCTTTTAGGTTTCTGTGCGCCATCGCTGTCCACCGTAGCACTCACGAATTCAAGACGCATGCCCTCATTTCCAAGCCCAGCAGAAGGCACATCCCACGAGTCCTCACGGCCATCTTCCCCAAACATTTCGCGGGCAAGTTGATTCGACGGGCTGTTTTCGTTGTCGGAAAGACCCTCAAAGTCTGCCAATTTGCGCTTCTGCGGGGTAGACAAGCTGATCGCTCCCATCTTAGGGCGAACGACATCTTCGGCTTCGGTCTCGGGCTCAATAGCAGCTGCTGGCTCGATAGCGGTGTGGGTTGGGGGACGGGCTTTGTGTTTCTGTTTCAACCCCTCGGAGCCTATCTTCTTCTCTTCCGCCAATTTGATCCGTTCCTGATCTAATTCTCCTTCAAGGGTCTCTTCCCATTCCTCCAACGTTCTAGGGGATACGTAGTCGAGAATTTCCATAGCAGGGACAAGCAGGCTCGCGGCAGGAAGATCGTGCCACCCAACTATATACGTCATTCGCTTAGGTAATGGTTTGCCGTCAGCTGCCAGACCAGGCGAAGGCAAGAGAATCCGTTCGACTATGTATGCGCTGGGTGACGCGGGCGGCAGTAGCCTTAGGGGCTGTAGCGCCGGGCCACATCCTGGGGTATATTTCGGCGGTGGTTTGATTTCTATCACAAGTGTCGGTTTTTTCGATGTCGGCTCTGGTGACGGTGTCGCTGATGCGGATGACTGAGGCTCTTCGTCCGAGCTGGCTATGACCAGCGTGGTTTCCATTCTTGTAGTGTGATAGGCATCCTTGTGCTCGAGCGCTCTTAGTAGCCCAGGGTAAGAAGGGATTCCTGAGCTGAGCTTCACAGGTTTGAGAAGCCAGAATTGCGCGTTTCCCCCCTTCTTTTTTTGAGAGATGAAGAGCGTGTCTAACCTTGGCGCGAGCAATGTGCAGGCACGGGGCCAAGGGCAGATATCGCAAGCGCTTTGATGTCGATAAACCAGGAAGTGGTCGTAGTTAGGTTAGCAATTGTCCGGCACCGGCCGCATTCGTCAGGCAGCACTTGAGAGCTTTAACAGGTGACTAAGCCCAATCATCCCAGCCAATAAATTCAAGTCGCCTCGCAAAACCTCACCAGTACTTGGTTGGGGGAACAAGACCTCACGCAGCAGGCTATTCTCAGGCTATTTAGAGACTTCTAACAACTAGAAGCCAGAGTCTAAGTCACTAGACGGTAGGGCAAGAAAACAGCAAATTAAACCCTGTACAGACCATGGGTTTTTTTTTTTTCTTCTTTTTTTTTAAATGACAGGGAGAGGAGCCCTTAAAGTTGCGTCTTGTCGGTGGCCTTGGCACCTGTAACGACTGCATGAGCGCCCGGCACTCTCTAGTCCCCAGTGGCGCACCACATGCAGACAGTGCAAGCTTGAGCAGCCAGTCGCGCCTGGCGGCTAGCAAATCGGCATGCTGCAGCTCGTGCGTTTCCCAACCAAGCGACCAGCATTTTCTCCAACTTTTCCCCCAGATCACGAGTGCCAGCAAAAGCTCCCTCCTAAACCCCCCAGCTTGAATGCCGGCCAAACCACTATCAATGCTGCAACAGAGCACTTGACGGGCGTATTCATATTCCCACCATGTCTTCGTCTCTGAAAAGTCTGGCTCTGCGCGTGCCCAGAGCAACTTCCAGCAAGTCTCATACGGCAATTATCCGATGCTGCTCGAAAGCTTCCATGTCGACCGCCGCTCGACCGGCCTGCCTCACAAAAGCCGCTCCCTTGCAACCGAGTAGCTATGCCATATCCATGAAATCACACAGCTACGGCCTTGCTGAGTCGAGCAAATCCGTGCTTCGACTTGTTCCCAGGGCCCGCACGACCTCACCCATGACCATTGCCTCGCAGGCTCGATGCTTTGCCAGTGCCGCCTCGTCAACGTCGAGCTCGGGGACTTCGTCGGGTGCTGCTGCCGCTACATCCAAGTCCACTCTAGACTGGGACTCTTTCTTCAAGTTGCGACTTCGCCGTCGACGTATCCAGCTGTTCTTCTCCGCGACGACGGGCTTGCTTGGTGGTGCCGGTGGTGCCATTCTGCTGTCTACGGGCATGGCGGAGCCTGTGGTGATGCAAATTCCTCTGGACCCCTTCGTCACACTAGGTCTAATGACGCTGGCTTGTGCTGCCATGGGGTGGCTCGTGGGCCCCAGCATTGGAAACCAGGTGTTTTACCTTCTCAACCACCGCCTAAAGGCCCAAATGATGAGCAAGGAGACGGAGTTTTTTGCGAGGGTGAAGAAAAACCGAGTCGATCCTACCAACTCCAGTGCAGGTAATCCAGGTACGATCTGGCACATTTACCTGTTTAAGGATTCCGTCGAGAATTATAATCTAATCATTCTGTAGTTCCCGATTTCTACGGCGAAAAGATCCAAAGCGTCTCCGGATACCGACAATGGCTCAAGGACCAGCGGGCCTTCAACAAGAAGAAGACCAGGGCGTTTGTGTAAACTCCTGCTTTACGCTAAGAACTCCATTTGTTCAAGGTGGACTAGGGAGAAGGGAAAAACTTAACATGCGAAAGAAGGTAGTTGTGCCAACTACCTTAAGGTCCCCGGGGGGCCTTAAACCAGGAGACAAAATAATGTGCCCCAACTTTCGTTGTAGCAATATAGGAATATCTCATTATCGTGTATGCTTACTACTATTCCGTCCTACTTTTCAATGACTGGGCTCTCATTTTTTGTCTATGCTATTGTTTGTGTAGGCAAGGTTATTCAAAGAAACGGTAGTGAGTCATCAACAGCATCTTTCCACGACCGCAGCCCGCCCAAGATGTCTCCAACAAAACGTTGCCCACTTCGATCTAAACCCAGCTCCTTCAATTTTGCTACCGCAATTTGTGAATCGTTGCCGACCCGACACACAACATATATCGGCACATCGGCAGGCAAATCCGCGGGAATGCCCTCAGGCAGTGTCTCACCAGCACGATGACTCATAAACCGACTTATAGGAACGTTGATAGATCCAGGAATATGCGATAAGCTGTAGTGTTCCCTCGCCCTCACATCGACCAACACATGATTCGCGCCGCTCCTCGCAAGGCCCTGGTACGCTTCGGCCGTGACGCGGTCCTCCTCCCGCAGCAACTGCACCGGCCTCGTCACACCACAAAACTGCACATAATCCATGGACGACCTCAGGTGATCCAGCGTCAGCTGTGCGTTTTCGCCGCACGCAAAGCATTCTTTCCGTCTGCCTCTGATGCGGACCGATCTGAAGGGTGAACTATCCGCCATGCCACTGAAGAGCATCATCGTCTGTTGAATCTCTGGCGCGGCAGAGTCAGAGGCTTCCAGGCCGCCTCTGGAAATAAGTTTGATGGCTTCCAGCGCTTGCAGGACGCCCATGACGCCGACGACGGGGCCGACGATGCCGCCTTCGCCGCAGCCGACTACACTCTCGGGGGGAGGCGGCTTGGGGAACACGCAGCGGTAGCAGGGTCCCTTGCCAGCCGGACTGTTCAGCACAATGAGCTGTCCCGAAGTCTGGAATGCAGATGCGGACACGAGCGGCTTCCCCAGGAGGACGCAGATGTCAGATATGAGGTAGCGAGACGTCGGGTGGTCGGTGCAGTCAAGCACCACATCATACTGCGAAACAATGTCCTCTGCATTCTGCGGCGTGAGATGGGCAGCGTGTGCCTTGTAAGAGACGGTTGGGTTCAACCTGCCGGAGCAGTCAGCAAACTAGTAATGGCATGCAAGTGGCCTTTCAGGGGAAGGGGGGGGGGAGGTCGGGATGTGCATTACTCGCGTAGAAAGGTGATTGCACTCTCAACCTTGGCCATGCCCACGCGAGCAGTCGAATGGGCAATCTGTCTATGCAAGTTGGATACTTCGACCTCGTCTCCATCCACGAGCCCGAGAACACCGACACCTGAGCCGGCGAGATATGCGGCTGCAGGACAACCGAGCCCTCCTGCGCCGACGAGCAAGACTTTTGCATGCTTGAGTCTCAGTTGGCCTGGGTCGCAGCATGTCAGTTTTTTTTTTTTAGTTTTTTTTTAACCTCAAAACTCATCTTGCCGCAGTTGGTGGCAACAAACCATTCAGTCCGAAATTCGGAACAATCATCTGTCTCCCGTAACGCTGGTACTCGTGTTCTTCGAGGGGCCATTTCCAGTTGGCTCTGGGACTGGCTTGTCCTCGTTGACCTTCTGCGGCGGCGAGACACGCCCTGAGGTCGGCTAGTTCTGATTCACGGAATGCAATTTCCTTTCGGAGACGTTCTATATTCTCCATGGCCTCCATCACTAGGATGGCTGGGACGGCATATAGGGCCCTTATCTCAAGGTGATATCAATATCGAGCAAATGAGTCCCAGATTGTGGTGTAGACGATTCGCAATGCAGGGTAGGACAAAACCCGTACGGCCCAGAGTCAAACACCAGCCAGACATTTTAAGAACAAAAACAGGCGACAGCGCACCAAGCAGTTGGCCCCACCAAAAAAGTCCAACTACTCTACAGCCTCGCCGTGTAAGCATCCTCTGTAGTCTTCCACTTCCCGCACCAAACTAAATAAACCACATATTCGCAATGGTAAACCGCCCCAACATATCGCCTTTGCAATGCAAGCACTCAAGACACTAACGGGACAAACTCTCCTTCCAGGCGCCTCTTCCTCCAGCCGCCGGCAAGGCGCCATCCGCGCGAGCGCTGCGCATGCAACGCATCACCGGCCAAATCCACCCACTTCTTCCATCCAAGGTCTTCCGTACAGACGCCCATGTCTCGGATGACTTTATTAACTCCAAGCGCGACAAGCGCATCATGAAGCACTCGTCGTTCGTATCGAGAATCACATCCTCTAAAATCGGCAAAAACAAGCGTCGTCGCCCGAAAAACAAGCTCAAGACAACGTTGGAGGGCCTGGCTGATGCGCTGCCGGAGCTACAGAGCGGCGAGGGAGGCGAAGAAGTGCTCGCGGGCAAGGTGAAGCACAAGAGTTTGAGGAGTAAGAAAGGCGCACTGAAGAGAAAAGAGAAAATCGTGAAGGGGGAGATGGAGAGATTTGGGGCTAGCATGGCAAAGTTGTCGGCCATGCATCGGGCAGATGCTACGAGAAAAGAAACACAGAGTAGGGTTGATGAAGATGGCCATGTAGAGGACTACGACGACGATGATGATGAAAAGATGGCGACGGAAGCTCCTGCTCAGCAAAGCGTTTCGCAACAAACGTCGACCACGACACCTGCTGCTACATCAGATAGGTGGGCTGCTTTGAGAGGTTATATTTCGGCAACTATGGAGCAGAACCCTGCCTTTGCTAGGAAATAAGAAGAAGCTTATACATTCTTCTCGCCTCTCGATATTTTATGATACCATGACGGGGGGTTGGGGGAATCCTTTCATGCAAAAGAGTTTTGCGTCCTTCTACTATCGAAATTTTCATACCGCGTCTATGTACTGGAGTTCACGGCGCAAGGGTGGTAAAATCATGTTTTGCAACAAAAGGAATAGTTTGATATTTGTCGCATTTGAATATCATGCTTCCATAACTCGTGCCATAGCTCCATGGTTCATCCTCTCACCATGTCTCTCTTTGAGCTTTGGATGTGCCTGAGGTCCTTCCCAAACTTCCCATTACTTAATTCTCTAATCCATAGACGCCAATAACATTGACCATCCGCCCTTTGTAGCTGCGTAGACACTAACAAAAAGTCACCATAATGCACCCCTGCCAAGTGGTCTGTCTTTTCAGCCCGTCACAACGCCAGCGCTCTTCCGAAATATTCATAGCAATACTCATCCAACGCCACAAAACGAGACAAACGCAAAAAAAAAAAACACACACGCACGCACAAAAAAAAAAAAACCTTCCATAAAAAGTACACAACAGGACATGCTGAATCGCTATTGCACAAATATGATGCATCGAAATGAATTCAAACGAATGCAAAGAAACACGCCAACATCGGGGAGAATGGCCACCGCATGATTAAATGCTCATTCGTCTTGGCCAACTCGGTGTGGTAGAAGGTGGATGGGAGCTGAAAGTCTATTCCAGAGCTGCCTGTAAGCGCCTTTTCGCCCTGATCGTCAATGAAGTGATGTCTGCTTGTTCCGCACATGGACTTGGAGATGTGACAGGGTGAAAAGAGCCATCGAAACTATCACTGCCGGTGCTGTTGCTTCGTGAGCTATGTTGATGGCGTCGGGGGTTGTCTTCACCCGAGCCCATCCCATCCATTGCGGAAGTCTGTGATAGGCTGAGCTCACGGGTTCGAGAAATTGTCGAGATGCTAAGGCCAGTAGTGGTTCCATCGCCGGGCAGGGAATCGCTGCTGTCTTGGTGGTCCGTATGCAGGCATTCTGACTGGGTGTGTTGTTTAAAACGTATATATTGGCGCACCTTGGATCGAATGGAACGCGGCAGAGAGCTGTCTTGACTATCGTCTTCGCTGACTTCAGAATTTCCCTCTTCCGTTTGCAGTAGTACTTGGCCAGGTGTAGTGCGGGTGCCATGGCGAGCCGAGCTCTATTCAATCCGCGGAGGCGTCTTGTTGGTAAATGGGCTTGCGCTCCGCCTGTAGAGTGTTACATATTAGTTGATTGCGTTGGGTGTTCTGTCGGAGACACACTTACGACCGTCTACGTTCTCCTTCCTTGCGAAGGTTCTCAATGATGCGCAACATTTCCTTCCGGCCGCCGTTACTATCGACCATTTTGCCCGCCATGCTCATGGAGACCTTTTCTCGAGCATTGGCACTTAGCAGGCGCTTGACCAGCAAGTGGCGCATCAAGAGACAGACGAAGACGCCGCAATCGCTGCCATTCTCTTGTTGAGGCGAGTCGTCAAGGTTGATAAAACGCATCTGTCTTCCAACAACCTCGCCCATCCGTCGTGTAGCCAAGTTCGCTTCCGCGAAGTTTGCTCCACCAAGAGAGTCGTAGTGAAAGGCGATGCCGTCCAACAGTGACACCAGCAGCAGAGACCAATGGCTGCCACCTTCGGCAACACTCACGTTGCGATTATCGTTGATGGGAAGGAAGACGTGGGTAACTTTGGAAAAGTCTGGCAGCGCAGAGCGAACATGACGAATATCAGGCTCCTTCATTAGGAGGAAACTCATACTCGGACGCAGCAGCACAATTCGGGCTTGGGGGTAACGAGGTAAGGTCTCCCTCTCGAGATACTCTTCCCAGAAGGCAATGTTGTTATCCGTGAGCCAGTCATTTTTAAGCGACTTGATGTCTTCAACGGTTAACAATACGTCGTAGTAACTCAGGTAGGATTTTTCAGGAGAGAGCTATCTCGGGACATAAGTCAGCAGGATTATTTTGGGAAAGCCAGTAAGTTGAACTCTGTAGGGACCCTGGTTGTCCACATCCGTGTCAAATAAGGGCAGGAGAAAGAAAGAGAAGGGGGTGGGGGAGAACCAGGACGTTAAATAAAGCGTGTACTTCGGACGTATGCACAGACATTATAAAGCGCGACGATGATTTGAATAAAACGTTTCTAGGTAACATGACGCGTGCACGGGTATTCCGGCTGAGCCTGGGGACCATAGGATGGAACAATCATGTTCTTTCAACGTACCGAATCGCCAAAATGGCGGGCCATGCGTTGTCGAAAGGGCATTTTCTTGGTTTGGTCTCGGACCTGGTCTTGGAGCCTTTGCCTCCCTTGCTGCCAGCCTCGACGCTGCTCTCAGATGGAATGAGAGCGTGGAACTGGACGCGTCGGAGAAGCTGGAGCTGTTGTGATGCCTCGAACGAATAAATGACAAGCCGTAGAAGCGGGTGCTGTCGAAGAAGGGAAAAAAGCCAGAAGACGCAGACGGGGTCCTTGACGATGATTGAAAAGCGGGGCACAGTCCCAAGGTTAAGCCAAGGTCGAGCCTAGTGGGCTGTTGCTTCGGCTGGTGATAGTGGGATGGCAAGTGGGTACATGTAAGTGTCAGGTAATGTGTATATGGTTGCTGGATGGAGGGACGGGGGGCTGGAGAGTCTCGGAGCTGTATACATATATATCACGCCGGGCAGCACTTCAGCACCTGAGCGCGTAAGTTCGGCTGTCGCGGTGGGCTGTTCAAATCGCCCCTCAGTCCGTGCGCGGACAAAATGGCATGCGACCGCGGGGGAAGGTTGTATAACAAGCAGCAGGGTTTGAACAAGGGAGAGACGGAGTCATTTGCTTGACGCACTCGGCTCGGAAGCCCTGGAAAGTGATGGGCGAGGAAGGAATGAAAGACTGACTGTCAAGAGTGGTGGTGTGCGTGACTGAACAATTAGCAGAACTTGGGCGGTGGGCCATCAAATGCCATGAGGGCCACGAACGCCCACATGCACTAAACGTCTCCCAGGCGCTCAATCGAGCTAGGCGCTATTTGGCACTTGCATCTGCGCATCCAGGCCAGCGTGGCTTGTAAGGCAAGACGATGACGATTGTTGCAGCTCAGCCCCCATTGATGATCCCCATTGCCGCCCCTTGCCTTTTTGATCACGCCCCCGATTGTATGTTACTCTGTTCCTTGGAGATACTAGCTTCAACGTTCCTTTGTGCCGAGCATGGTTTCATAGACGCGCAGCAAAGGCGAGTCCAAGCGACAAGATGTCATGGTGTCTGCGTCCACAACTCGACCCAACGTGCTCCTTCCTGTATTGCAAGTAGAATACCAATAACTAGCAAGCAGGTATCAAGTACCCTGGCACCTGGGTACCTAATAGCGCGCCAAGGGGTTTTCTGGTGACTGTCCCCTGGCTATCATCTATCACAAGACAGCTAACCAGAATTTTTTACTCAATACACAAGACTTCTAATAGCTGGTGACAATTTAGGACCTGTCTTGTAACAGTTATGCTGTCACCAGAACCAGGGGCCGCGCGCGTAGGTACCTAGGTAGTTTCCAAGATCCCAGGTGGGCCGTTTAGAAGCGTCATGTCGACTCCTGGTGATGATTGCAGTCGACGTCAGGAAGCCGTGACTGCCACTATATCTTATGCACAGCTGATAGATGCTTAATCTTGCAATCCCCCGGGCGTGTCTACCATGATTCCGAGGCATTGTCTACTAACTAGGTACCTAGTAGTAGTCATTCCATGTCGTCAAGCTCAGCCGACCGATCAATTGCCCCTCCCCTACTACATCTTTGTGTATCCCTTTTAATGTGCGCAGTGCGTCTGGTTTGTTATACCTGCGCACGTTTAAAAGGATACAATACAGCTCGGTGCCCCGCCGCCACTTCCCCGCAGTCGACCACGCAACCCAGCATGCCAGCGATTCTAAAGTCTGGCGAGGAGAAAAAAGAACTCTACCGACTCGAATGCAACCATCTTCTCACGTGCCCAGCTTTTCATGCAGCATGCCTGCCATCTTTCACCGCATTGGTTCTCTTTGAATTCTCCTGGCCACCTGTGTTCACCCTCCCAGCTCTCTCCACCATCGTGATGTGTGCGTTTTGCGCGACGGGGCGATGCCGAACATCCCTTGGGGTTGGGAAAAAGTAGACATGCATCTCAATACTGCCCCTCCTTCGACCTCCACCGTCGTTTCTCTGAAAGAACATGGAACAGCTCGTCCCCGTCGGGATAGGCGTGAAAGATGAATGGGCCGTCTTCGCGATTTCGATGTCTTGGTCATTCACCCACGTCACCAGCCGAGGTGACCATTGCTTATCAAACGAGGCAAGCGTTTGAGAGATGGACCTGGCTGCCATAACCGGTGTGAGAGAGTACTACTAAGCACCCTTCGTTTACGGAGTAGACCGATATTCTTTGCGGTGTTAATCCCGCCAAAAAAAAAAAAAAAAAAAAAAAAAAAGGAAAAGAAAGAAGGAAAGAAAGCACGCAGACACCACTCGAATGGTAAGAGTGACTATAAGTGATAACGAACATGATGGGCCTCTATACCTGTATATACATATATCTTCTATCTGTGGCATGAAGACCGAATCCGACGTAGACAGACGTTGTCATCACTCAACTGCAGATCGTCTCGCCGGAGGGCTGAAGTCACAGGGCCCTCTGCCCTCGACGACTCAACATCTATCTATTAGGACTGGGTGTTAATAACAGAGGACTAGTAAGATAGCACAGGAAGGCTCGCTACGTAGAGGTAACTATAATAATCCCGAAATCCCCTACTTCATATAGATTAACGGACTCTTTTTATATTCAATTTCTCTCCTAAAGCTAAGTTATCCGCAGATTACTATAAATGCCTTGTACAAAACTCCAATCAAATCTGCGATGCTTCATGTCATGGGGAGAAATAATAGCATGCACCAACGGGGGTAACCTCCCTGGTGCCACTTTTGTTCGTGGAGCTGGCAAGCCCTACGATATATGACAAGATAGCGGGCACCTTCGCTACCTACCTAGTATGTAGATAACACAAGAATCTGTACTGATACAAGTCCTTGATTAAAAGCTACAAAGGAGGGAATTGTAAGCGAACTTGACAGAATGAGCGCGCAGCTCCATATAATGCTGTGCACATTATCTGATTTCCGTTCGTTGTGTGGCCCGATATCCGATACTGCCAGTACGCCATTATCCTATGCGACAACATCACTTCATTTAAATCACGCAGGCCCATTGGACATGCCAACAAATTTGTCTAGGATGGAATCTAGGAAAGATTGGTCTTTAGCAGCCATGCGCATTGTACTCCGTAGTATGACTTCCGTACACATTGGCCCTTGATCATCGTTCGGCAAAACTCTTGTTCAGTCGGATAGCCCCATCACAACGGCCTCACGAGCGACAGGAGTTCTGCCCTTACCGAAATCGCTTGCCACAAGCTGCTCATACAGAGCCTCCATGATTGAGCTTGCATGTTCGTACACCGAAGCTCGCTGCAATATTGTCTGTTGCAAGCCTTGCAGCAACTCACTTCCCTTCCTACCATTACTACTCGTCAGTTTTACCCCTTTGGAGACAAGACTGTGAAACCCTCTTGCATGAGCAGTGGCATCGTCAAAAACGGCGCGGCGTTCTCCAAGAAACCGAGACTGTATCTTGCCCACGCAACGGTCACCAGCTTTTTTATACCCGTCCGCTACTGTCAGTATCTCCGCCCGTTTCGAGTCAATACGTTTCATGAAAACCTGTTATAGATTAGTCATCAAATAGATCATTTACAAATATATGGTCGAAAATACGTACATCGACCAGTTCGTGAAGCTGCTGTCGACTTCTTTCGGATATAGTGGTAGGCTGGGTTGCGTGTTCAGTCTTGTTTATATCGGGATGCTTCGTTAGAATTCGTCGAATGTCAGATACGATTGATTGAACTAGCTCAGGATGATCTCCACGTTGTTGTATCAGACCGGGGTTTTGGTTAGACTCGAAATTCCCCTTGACAGGAGCCCATTCATCAACCCGTTGCACTTGGGAACGGTGCTTCTCAGGTATCAGGGTGCAATTCTGCACCTCGCAATGTTCATGAATCATTCCAGAAACATTTTCATTCGACAAAGAGACACTTGAATCTTTTGTACATGGTATATCAACCCTGCTCTCCTGCTGTTGACGCGGGATTGGACTGCCCCTCTCACTCACGCCGAAATTTTGACCCATCCGTCTGTCAGTGGCGTTCATCTGGACCATTTTGGACTTAGACAAACGTTGTGCCTGGGAGATTTGGAAGTTGAAAGGCTTAGAAGAGCTTATTGCGACACCAGTTGTATCAGGAGCTGAGTTCGTCCTTTTACTGTCATCTGTTGAAACGCCCGCATCTCCGTCACCTTCAGCGCTCGTAGACTGGCGGCCCTTCATGTGAGGGTCGAGTACAGGAATATCTTTCCAGGTCTCTTTCGCTTTGCTAATCTCATTACATGTGCGCTTCTGGTCCGTTGCAACAAAAATGCAGTCACCGACTTTTTCGGTAGGCTTGATAATTTGTACGGCCGAGAGTTGTGGACCAGTGCGGTTTGACTGTGGCATCATGGTCTCTGTGTCAGTCGTTTGGAAGTCGCCTACTTCATTGTTCTCGAAAGGTCTCGGATTCATAACTTGAGAGTTTTGTGCTTTTTCTTCTATGATATCGTGAGACATCTCGTCACCATGCCGATCTTTGAAAGGATGCTGAGGGTCAGGACAGCTTCGGCTGACACATTGCCTATTGGTATCGCCGTCGACGATCAGGGACTCTGCGTAGCCGATGAATGCGGATTTGACCTTTTTTTGCAAATTATTGCTATTTGAAACATTAGTTTTGCGTTTTTTGCCGCATATTTTCTCTTGCCTGGTTGCCTTTTGTTCGTGTTGTTCGTCTGTGAGTACAGGTTGATTATATAACTTCCTGTACAGCGGCTGGCGAGATACGGATTTAACCTCTTGGGTGTCTTCATCGAACTGGATAGGGGTCTTAGGCCGCTGTTTGCGCTTCTTCAGAGGCTTGCCGCCATAAGGTATAGCTGGAGTTTTTGGCTTGTTTTCTCCATTAGCATTAGGTAGATTCAATGTGATATGATCTAACAAGATATCTCCTGAACCCAAGGTCCTGCCTGTATGGACGCTTTCTGCCTCAGGATTTACGCCACATGTTGGAAACGGATGGCAGTTGAATGGCAGGGTTTCTTCAGTAACCTGCGGGGCTGATGAGTCTCGAGCTGAGTTCTTATCAGACTTAGTCTGACTGTCGGCAGATGCATGGGGAATGTCCTTATGCGATGGATCTAGTGCTGGAAGTTGCATCTCAAAAAGGTTGAAGGTAGTATCTTTCTGAGTTGAGGCAGGCTGTGATGTCGTGACTGATCCTCTGGAGGTATGGCTCCTTCCGAATGGAGAGCTGCGATAAAGCGTGGAAGCAGTTTCGGAGAAATCCACCTGTTGTGACGATTGACTTTGACAATCTGCTGAGGGAGGATTCTCTGCGGACGCTGGAAGAGGCAACGTATCCGGAAGAGCATCATGTCCAGATGCAGGACTGGTAAAAGGAATAAAATACTACGCCACCCCTTGCACGTTAGAGCTGTGGGTGCAAGGGGTACGATCATCCGAAGGCTGGGAGTCCTTGGGCCAAGCAACTATTAAGCCATTACATTTAGCTAGCTATCTAGTTATGCAGAGCCGTGGTCTGACCTATATGGATTCCGTGTAAGGACCTGTCGTCTTCTATGCCGCTCATCCCTCATCTTCATCTTCATACCCTCTGGTGGAGACTCGTAAAACAGGTGACCACGATCAAAGGGCGCATCCAGCATCAAGCCCTGGAGCGTTTTTACGCGAGAGACAGCTACGTAGCTTAAACCAGTCTGAAAGTCCCGACAGGAGAGATCTGTCACGATGACATCTTCAGTGATGCTCTGCGACTTGTGAACCGTAATGGCGTAGCATACGATCAGGGGAAACTGCGTGCGAGTGCAGAGAGTGCTTCCGATGAGGAAGTCCCTGTCTACTGGGAGAATCGGGACAATCTTTCTGCCATCAGCGGTGGTCAGGAACACAGGTCCACTGTACTTGTCAAACTCCATCATGATAACACAGGGAGGGTCTTGGACTGGGTCAGCCCCCGGTGCCCAGCCGATATCGTAAACGGTACCGCGAGCGCCGTTGCAGAGACCAACTGGCTGCCAAAGGTTAGATGTCAGCATCAGACGGGCGCCAATGCATATAGGGATCTGCTTCGCAAGGTTGCCCGCCTTGTCATCAGGCGCCGCAGCCGCGCCAAGGCCGACATTCTTAGCCTTGACCTGAATGACTGGCCGGCCGAGGCGGTCGAGGTGGTAGTGGTTATATTCGTTCACCCTATCTTTCGTGGCGTATACTCGCAAGGCGTTGGCGAACCTGGCGACCTCCAGATCATCTAGCTTCGCCTGTACTCGACCGGAAAGGAGTTTCCAGGACTCGACTGACAGTTGGAGGAGCCGCAATTCCTCGAGAGCTGTGCGAAACGCCTTCTGATCGTCGCCCCGTTGCCGTTGGACAACCTTCAAGAAGACTGATTTATCGAAGCGTCTATATGCGTTCCTGCCTTTGATCTCCACTCCCTGCACCTCTTTATCGTAATAGAGCGGCTTCTGTAGCACGGGTGGAAGCTGGAAGAAGTCGCCAACCAGAAGGATGTTAAGACTACCAAAGAACTCCTCATTCCTACTCGGGAACGCCTCGCGCAGGCGGTCATCGATCCAAGAAAGCTGTCGCAGTCCCAGCATGCTCTTCTCATCGATGATCAGGTAGTTGATGTCCTTCAGCTTCTTCTGGAGCTGGGCCATGTCAGTGGGCGAGAGGGGCTTGAAGTCCTTGTTGATTGGAAGGTGTAACAGGGAGTGCAAAGTAGTGCCCGATATCTGATTTCCCGCGACGCCAGTGGGCGCGGCACGCCAAACAGGTGTCCCTCTCCCGGCAGCAGCGGCTTGGAGGTGCGCGGAGAGCAAATTAATGAGGTATGACTTCCCGGTACCACCTCCACCATCCACATGGAGCAGCAACTGAGAGGGTTCCTGATTCAGGAAGTGGTCCATCACGGTATCGTATACTAAGCGCTGATCCCGGTTTAGGGAATCTCGAGCTTCCAAGGGCTGATGATCCACATCAAGGTCAAGGCGGTTTGCCGCCTTGCGTTGCTTCCAGTAGTCGCCCTTGAGAATACCGTCATCAGTATACCGTCCAACGTGAGGGGTCCAATCATAATTGATGTCGATGTCTCGGCGGCCGAGCATGTCGATATCCTCTTCCTCCAGCGGGCGGTCGGGAAGCATGCGGGCGAGTTCATGCCAGTCTTCATCCACAATGGGCTCTTCATGGACCTCAAGCTCAAATTCGTCGTCCTCAGCCCTCAATTCATTTGTATCTGGCTCCCCATAATGATCGTCCGCATGGGTGTCACGGTGCTGCTCTCTGCAAAACCTGTACGCAGCCGCGAAGGAATCGAACCGCTGCCCGCCCACGGTGAGCAACTCCTCTGGAGAGCGATGCGGATGAGCCATCATCAATTTAACACGGCAGAAGTCACCAAACTGGGGAGATGCCTCCACGGACCTGTATCGAGGAAAGTAAGACAGGACTCTCTTCTTCGCGTTGGCAGCGAGTCTCCTCCACGTCTTGAGATTATACGATTGCAGGTACTCGAGGTAAGTTGCATCCTCGTGCTGGTCATTTCTCTCGAGATACCTCCTGTAGCTGCCGACGGTCTCGTTGACATCTTCATCCACGCGATACGAACGTGCATGTTGCTCCAAAGGACGGCAGTCGACAGAGACCACCATCCGCGTGCCTTCCTGCAGAGGAATGTTAAGGAGAAGATGGGAAATCTCCTGCGCCGAGTAATCTCTCTCGGCAATCAGCTTATTCATCAGGCGAGAGGAGAAGGATAATAGCGGCTGAAGGTGTGCCGTGTGCGGCAAAACCTGGTCTGCAAGCTTACAGTAAGGCTCAGTCTTCTTCTCAGATTTGCTGCAATACTTGGCAGCGTACGTAATAACCGCCTGGAGGCTGGTGCAAGGAGATATGTCGATATTGGCTAGCCAGCCTAGTATAATGGCGGGATTGAAGTGATTCATGAGGTTGTCATTCCGCGCCGCCTCGAAGACATAGTACGACTTGCCTTCCTTCCTGATCACTGCGGCCAGCTCCCGCAAGGCACGAGGAAAGTCAAAACGACACTCCCGCTCTGGATTGGCCGCATTGGCCGCCTCGATATCTGCAGCAGCGCCTTCCATATCCCTCGCCAGATCAACGGTTCTCTTCCTTACGCGTAAGCAGTATGTGGTATTGCATCTGTGGCGCTGGCAGCGGTTGACGATTTGTGAGAGACGCAGGAATGTCAGTTCTGTACTCAGTGGATCTACGCTCAGGGGGTTACCCTCACCCTGGGGCATAGTCCTAGTCGGCTCAGGATTAATGGCAGTGATGTGGAATCCCCACGTGCGTGCAAAAACATCACGAGCGGCTTCATCCACCATGTCGACTCTTGGGCAATTCTCCATCCAGTACAGGCCATGGTTGTGCGGACTGCCACGCCCTTGCCATTCATACCGATCCCAGTAATCCGTAATGTTGAACTTCTTGCTTAACACGATATCTCGAAAGAAACAGTATCGGCGGTAGAAATGGAAAGCAGCAATGTGAGGATTCTGACGCAAAAGTTGGCGCGAGAGACCCATCCTCTCGGACTCGGACGCAGCCAGCCATTCATCATATCGGGGCATGTGCTGGTAGAGACTCCGCCAGTGTAAATCTGCCGGGCTGAATGTGATGAATGCACCAGGACATCCAAGGTTGTAGGCATAGGCCTCGAGGTCCTGCCTCTTCCTGTTCCAGAAGGGGCGCGTGCCGCGAATAGGTACCGCATGTCTTGTGATTGAGTTGATTAGCACCTGCGCCTCAGGGTCCTCGCTGTGCTCCAGTGCCTGAACAAGCTGCTCCCGTGTGAGCGGTTCATGACTACCATCGTGTTGCTTCACGAAGAATTTGGACCGTGCACGGGCCTGTGACCGCATCAGAGTATTGAAGGCGACGAAGCGGAAGGTCGGGTGGCGTGCAAAACGCCCGTCATGCCAGCGCATCGCGTGCTCGATGTAGTCCTTGTAGTCGATTGACCGTAGCCGAGGCTCAACAAAGTCGGCTCTCCCGTCAGGAAAGAGGCAGGGAAAAGCTAAGGAGAGTAGGGCATGAGAGCGATTGAACTCATTAATGGGTGTGCGCCGTATATTCGGAAGCTGCAGCTCGTGCTGCACCTGCTCCTGGAAGCTTGTGGAAAGCCTTGGTTCAGCTTCTGGTTCTCCGGCAAGAATAGACCGCAGAGCATCGAGCTCCGTGTCCTTGGCCAAAAGGTCCGGCACCGCAGCCTCGTCCTCCAGGTCCGGTTCTGCCTCCTCATCTTCCTCGGGTCCAACTTCGGCAGCCTCCACCTGGCTCTGGGGGATGTCGTCCAGGACATTGCCATCTTGAGGCAATTGACTCAGCCGCTCTTCGTCGATGACGATGCATCGATAGCCAGGATGATGGCGCCGGAGGTAGTTAAGCCATATGGCAACTGGCTGGCGGCGTACACGGAACTGGCGGGTGAATTGCCGGCTAAGGTTTGCATGGGACGACGTATTGGAAGGACGGAGTAATACAGTGTTCAACTCCCGCGGCAAAAGCGGGAGTTGGTTGTACACCAAGCCAACCTCGCGGAGAAAGTGAACAACATGTCCCCGATATTTGTACTGCTGGCCCCGCACAAGCATAATATTCACGTGGACGTGAACACGGCCTATTAAAGACTCTTCAGTAGGTGTAAGCTGAGGCAATTGAGTCGGTACGGAGCCAAAATCCAACTGGTTGTCCACAGAGAAGAAGTACGGCTCTTCAGGGCCGCGTTTATCATCCTTTCGACAGCAACGCGCACAAATGCCATCAGAATCGATCTTCATCTGGAACCAACGCTCTTGACATCGACCACAAAATTGCATTTGGTCATTGTCCAGCTTTGTCCAGAACTCACGGAGGATTGCTTTATCACGACAGGTCAAGGCGCAAGCGTCCAGGTCCCCATTCCACACCGGATCTTGTGCGTGAAATACGGCCGATTCTTCAGGTGGAATCATCACTGGACTCCGGTACCGTCGTGGCGGCCCCGACGATCGAGTTTGCCTTTGAGATTTTTTTGGCCGCCCTCCTGTACCAGGGGCAGGACCACGGCGAGCACGGCGACGAGGCCCTGACTTTCTGGAAGGCTGCCGCGAGCAATAGCGAAGAGGGCTTTCGTCCAAGGCATTGCTATTATCGTTCCCGTCTTCGTCCCCTAGATCGGAATCAGACTCTACCCCTAGGTGTTCGAGGTACTTCCGTGGTCGAGCAGGTGAAAGCAGCAAGTTGAAATAGTCCTCGACGTCAACATCAGATTCAGAGAACTGTCCCCTGTCATCCGCTTCCTTGGTCATTCCATCCCCATCTGGGAGCTCATTTGCCTGTAGTCGATCTTGACTCCCAGCTACGTTCCGTGGTTAGCTTGAACAAACTGCCGGGACCACAGCACAAGGATACCTTCTCCAGGACCATCAGAACCTTCAAAGACGCCGAGTTGAGAGATTGTGGGAGTTAGTGACACAGCCTCCCCTGCACGGCGTCGTGAACGATGGTCGCGCCGAATAGTGGCCTGCTTGGCCCTGGCGCCGGCCTTGGAGGCATCATCTTGCGAGTCCTTCCCGCCCTTGTGGAACCTAACAGCCAGGTAAGAGTAGTCCACACCAGTCGTGCTGCTTCGGACAGTAGATGGATCAGAATGTGAGGCGACAGGATCGGTCGAGGGCGGCACAGGCGGTGAGGGAGCTAGAGCCCGGAAGAGCCGCGAGCTCGCTTGGGTTGGTGGGATCGGCGTCCCCAGCACTATCTGCGGCTGGCTGCCTGGCTCTCCGAACAAACTCCTAGCTGTATGTTGTTGCCGTAGCTTCTCTGGCGATGTAGGTTGGGTTCCAGATCTCTGGTTAGGAGGCGATAGGCCAGCGTCTCTGTCGGTTCTTTTCGGGGCAGATCTCTCAGCTGAGGTAGGACGGACAGCCAGCTTTCTCAATGCAAGGACGGCACCTTTGGACCTGGCACGCTTGATCAGGTTAGGGAGGCATATATAGTATATCAATGGTGTCAGTTACCTCGGAATTGCGGTGGTCCCGGCATTCCAGACAGGTTGTAGTTGGATTGGCAGATTTCCTCCTGCTAACGAAATTACTTGGTGATTTTGTTCGGTCGCAAGACGGGCAATGGACTGCCAATTCAGATCTAGGACTAATATTACCCCTAGAATCATAATCCATACCCAACCATGCGGTACATCTGTTTCAATAATGGAAGAAAGGCTGCTGGCCAAGCAAACGAACAGATCGCTGGGCAAATTTAGCGATTGTAAACGATTGTAAACGATTGTAAACGATTGTAAACAGAGAAGTAAACAAAGAAGCACCGACAGACGGTGGCTGTCCTTTACCCACTTTTCTAGAGCCACCAACCAATCCAGCCTTCTTTCGCGATTTCCCATACAAAATTTGGACCAATAGAAACTTATTTGTCAAGCCTGCACCAAACCCTCATTATTCGGAAAACTTATGGATTAATGTAGAGTCAGCCTTCGGCTGAATCATCCCCAATATATCCGAAAACGTGTCCAGATTGCTCCTCCTCCTGAGAAGACATTGATGAGCTCCTATGTGTCTCAGAATCCTTTTCAGACCAGATTATCTCCATGTCCCTGCGAATATTAATTTCTTTTGGAGTGTTAGCGAGTTTTGCCATGGCATCATTATCGATCCCATCCTCGAACTCCTCTGGGTCAACTATTCGATCGGTATCATGACAATGGGTATGGCTGGCACGGTTTTTCTGCCTCATGGGCGGAATCGGTGACTTCTCATGGTGGCTAGTTGGAGTGGTTTCTAACTCTCCAAATTTCGCTGACTGAAGCTGCAGCTGTTTCTCTGCCTGTTTCTTTGATGCAGACTTTGGAGCAGCCAAGTTCGATTTTCGGGGCATAATGTCCTAGTAATTTCGTCACATCGCCACAAGTAAATAAACAGAATACAGTGGAAAAGGAAACCCGCATTTCATAGGGCGTTCTTCTCCGTCCCTCATCAAGGAAGTAAGCAAGATACTAGGATGGGGAAGGAGCGGTGCGAGGAGGTTGCATCGGGGTCGTTCTGAGCGATAGGGAAAGAGCTAGGGATAAGAGCTTCCTTGTCACACGATGAAATACCAAAAAAAGGACGTGGCCACGCCACGGTATTTTATGTGTTGTACCAGACCCTCCTATACTGTGAGACATTACTCAACAGTGAGATGTGCTTTTTTTTTTTTTTTTTTTTGGAAGAGCGGCCGTTGCTCCGTTTACTTGGATCAACCAAAATGCAATGATTGGAACAAGATCAGAAGCACCCGTGTCAGGTGGAATTGCCACAGTGAGCACGGACTTCGGGACATCGCAGAGGCCGCCGGCGGGACAGGCCATGGTGGTTCTTCACCGTCCACTTGCTCAAGACAAAAGCACCAGATCAGAGAGAATCACGGACGAACTTTCGAAAAGCTGCCTATCCTGTCCTCGGAAAACATCTCTTCCGTGCCATGTTGACGCCTTGGATTCCGCATGTTTGCTTCGTCAGATTGAACGGCTAGCCTGGATCTGGCTGGCTACGCGGCGACCCCGCGCACAACGCCGAAAGTCCGCCCAATGCAGAACTTTGCGACGGTCCGATCAGCCACAAGAAAGCAACATCGAAAACCAAAACCTCGCCACGTAACTCCTACTAGCGCCTTTTAAATTGTTGGTTTCGACATGTTGAACCATCAACTGTGTATTTCAATTCTCTTCCTCCCGCTTTGTAACACAGTAGAAGTTGCTACCCCAGAATACAAAGTTCAGCGGCACTCGGCAAGTGCGTCTGAAATACCATACTTGTCTTTTTGAACCAAATCAATTGGCGACGGGCCCGAGTCCACAGAATCAGCATGTCGTCTCTAACCCATGTAGAGCCCGCGGCGTCGGCGGCGTCAGCGGCGTTAGACAAGGCGGGAGTCTCAGCCCAACAACCTTCTCGAGGATCGTACCCTTCAATATCCTCGATATTGACCACCTCATCGGAACGCCTTACGAAAGCTGCCGAAGATGCCCACCCAACTTTCGATTCACCAGCAGCCCAAACTGTCCTGTATCTGGCATATGGCTCCAATATGAGTGCTAAAACGTTTCTCGGTGTCCGAGGCATTCGACCTCTGTCGCAGGTAAATGTGGCGGCTCCCAGTCTACGTCTCACTTTCGATCTCGCTGGAGTGCCTTACAGAGAGCCATGTTTCGCGAACGTGGGATTTCGAAATGTGCCAGACAAGAAGAAGAACACTCAGGCCGAATTGATCCATCAGGATATGGAATGGGACGGAGGGCTCGTCGGTGTGGTGTACGAAGTTACTCAGAAGGACTACAGAACAATTCTGCGCACAGAGGGTGCAGGCTCCAGCTACAAGGAGATTGTCGTTCCCTGCTATCCCATCGCTTCGAAGGAGACATTTTCCAAGGGACCCACGCCTTTTCTCGCAAGGACGTTATACGCAGCTTACACATCGAACGCGAATGATGAGAGGAATTGGTGGCAGCACCTCCTTGATGGGCGGCAGAGACCAGACCCTAATTATGCTCAGCCCAGCTTACGTTACCTGAGCCTACTTCGGGATGGTGGAAGGGAACACAACCTGCCTACTAATTATCAACAGTATCTCGCATCGCTGCATCCATATATTGCAACAACATGGACTCAGAAAGTTGGACAATATTTATTCATTGCTCTTTGGGGTCCGCTGTTGATATTCTTTCTCATCATGTCCAAATTCTTGGCGGATGAAACTGGCAAGCTCCCACCATGGCTTGCGAGTGGTGTGACATCGATGTTCAACATAATGTGGATGTCGTACGACGCTGTTTTCAAGTCCATATTCGGCGATGGAGAGAGGACCGAGGATGACGAGTCGGATGAAAGGAAATCGCTCCTAGGTCATCGCAAAGCATAGGTAGAGAGATAGACAGAGAGGGCTGGGCACATAGTCACAACTTACTGCGGATTGGCCTTGGCACGTCACATCATGTAACACACCTGCATTCATAGCTTGAATCTTGAGTGCATAACGCCGTTCAGAGGATTTCGGTTTTATCATTTCTGAGGTTGCTCATATCCTACTATGGCCTCGTATCGTAGAGCGTTATGGGTATGGGTACCTAGCCACATAACCTTCATGAACCCTGTACAGAGCAAAAAAAAAAAAAAAAAAGGCTTGCTGCGAAGTTGGCATATGCGACCTGACTTTTATCTTCGAACGTCTCGCCACCGCGCCTCGGCCTCGGCGTGGCAATGAGGAGGCGGCCAAGAAAAGGCAGAAGATCGAGGAGCACATGGGACAGATATGAACAATACGCCCCCTAAATCCTCGGCTCGGAAATTTCATAAAATATGCTATGATGCCATGGACCTGCAGGAAGGCGGCAGCTGTCTCGATTCAACGGCCGCGTGTCCGGCGACACACAGCTGAACCCTGCCTGCTCCATCTAGGAGAATCAATCGACGAGATCGCCCTGGCATCTGGCATGTGATGTCCTGTCCAACAAGCCACGGCACAGTGTCCACCAGACGCCCTGTCAGAGATGCGCAATCCACACTGCCTGGCCACTTCGTACTGGTTGAGGATCGTTATAATAAGCGCCTTGATGTCTGGTCGCATGTCACTTGCATGTGATGGCCTGGGAAGAACCCCAGCAAGGAAGGTCCAAGAAGCCTCGCATCTCGGCCATACCCGGCCATGACCAAATTGCCCCAACGCGGACCAACCGTTGGGCGCTAAACTAATATGAGCAAGCGGTGAAGCGTTTGAGCTTGTGCTCCTTACCCATTTCATTTTTTTTGCCCAGTGAGAGCTTCAGTACAATGCTTGCTGTGCCGTTGGAGGGGCAGTTCAAATGTTCTGGGCCTTGCATCGTGGATGCCGGCCAACATTTCCCCCTTGGCTCAGGGCACGTATATTGAAGCGCGGTTTCCCCTCTTATGTGCATTCAAGATCCTACTTAAGTAGCTTGCGGGATAAATCGTATGCTGCGGTTACACATTCTGCGATTCTCTGCCCAGCTCTGCCGCTTGCAATCCTATTCTTCACTTGTCCGGTTTTACTCTGCAGCACTCGGCAAAATGACGGGCAATGGGCTTCTTGGTGGCCATGAGAAGAAGCACAAGGTCACCATTGTGGGATCTGGCAATTGGTAGGTGCACACGAAGTTGCGCGGCCTTGAGGTTGAACGACATATGCTCTACCGAGAATGTGGAATGATATCTAACCTTTTCCTTCCTCTCAAGGGGTTCTACGATTGCCAAGATTGTTGCCGAAAACACAAAGCAGCACAATGACGTCTTTGAGGAGCAGGTCCAGATGTGGGTGTTTGAGGAAGAAGTTGTCGTTGCCAGCGACTCGAAGCACTACGACTCATCTATTGGCGACAAGCCTCAAAAACTGACCTCCATTATCAACAAAAATCACGAAAACGTCAAGTACCTGCCTGGTATTACTCTCCCCTCCAACCTCGTCGCCAATCCCTCACTCGTCGATGCCGTCAAGGACTCATCCATCCTCATCTTCAATCTGCCACATCAGTTTATCGCCAAGGTCTGTGACCAGCTGCGAGGCCACATTTTGCCATTTGCACGCGGCATCAGCTGTATCAAGGGAGTCAACGTCACCGACGACGGTGTCAGCCTGTTCAGTGAGTGGATTGGTGACGGCTTGAATATCTACGTCGGTGCCTTGAGTGGGGCCAACATCGCCAGCGAGATTGCTGCTGAGAAGTGGTCAGAGACCACCATCGCATACGACCCGCCACCGATGGACAATAGCAGAAATCCCTCGCCACGATCCGGTAGCCCCAATCCCGGCATTACCGTCACCGACCTTCAGGATGTTCCGCACAGAGATTGCAGAGGCCGAACCTCCAAAACCAAGCTCACTGCTGTACCTGCTGAATATCCACCACTGGATCATGATTGCTTCCGCACTCTATTCCATCGCCCGTACTTCCATGTTCAGATGGTGTCGGATGTCGCGGGTGTATCGCTAGGCGGTGCCTTGAAGAATATTGTTGCTTTGGCAGCTGGTTTTGTTGACGGGCGTGGCTGGGGTGATAACGCCAAGGCTGCGATTATGCGCATCGGCTTAATGGAAATGGTAAAGTTCGGAAAGGAATTCTTTGGCGAAACGGTCCAGAGCCAAACCTTTACCGAAACGTCTGCTGGGGTGGCTGATTTGATTACGTCTTCTTCTGGCGGACGAAACTTCCGTTGTGCCAAAAAGGCTGTTGAGAAGGGCATCACAGTTGATGAAGTGGAGCAACAAGACTTGAACGGTCAGAAGTTGCAAGGAACGACCACAGCATATGAGGTCAACAGCTTTTTAAAAGCTCGTGGTCTAGAGAAGGAATACCCCTTGTTCACGGCGGTCAACGACATTTTGCTCAACAGGAGACAGGTCGATGATATCCCCAGCTTGGTGGCACAAGTCACAGACGGTGCATGAAAATGATGATTTTTTCTGGCATTAAGGAATGAGTGCCCGCGATTCAAGTACCAGCCTAGCCCGCAAGAAGTTGAGACAATTCTTGTTTGCTCATTGTTACGGCCAGGGTGGGCAAGGAGCGTTGGAGAACATGCATTAAAGAGGAATACACGGACAATATATATAGCGGCAGGGCTTCAAAGCCAGCTTCATCTCGGCGTTCTCTTCTTACCAGCATATATTAGTATAGTAATGGTACATGCAGTTACGGGGAAAATCAAGCGAGTCGCCCGAGCTGCTTGAACGAGTCCAATATTGCTCTGAGTGGTGAACAACTCGAAGAAATTCGTCACTGGAGCCGCAGCGGTGCTACCCACGAAACTCCAAGGCCAGCGTAATCAGTTCCCACGACAGCATAACCAGCCAGTGCAAGACTGTACGGGCCAGAGAAGTGGAACGAGAGGCTGCGAACGTGAGATGGTGCACATTCTGCGTATATGCCTGAGGTGCCACCAAACCACCTCCTCGAGGCATATATGGCCACAGGATATATGCTGATTTCCGGCACGAGGGACCCTTTTAGAGTCTTGGATTGGTATACGATGCGTGACAGGGCGAGGACCGGGGCAAGCGTGTAATTGGACGTGTTTGTGGACTCTTCGACTTTCAAGGACGAAGCCAGCCGCGACGGATGTGGCGTTTGACGGGAGGTGGGTGTACAACGGATGGCCGAAGACAGAACCGCTAGCCCAATTGGAGCCTTCAAATTGCGCAGCAACATTGATATTGTTGGCTGCGGAGGATGATCAGTTCAGAGAGGCAATTTGTCTCTCGGTGAGAGTGACGTCGGAGTTGAATGTGTCTGGTTTGTTTGTGGTTTGAGTGACTTGCGGCTGGCAATGGATGCCCACGAGCCCAGCGGCAACAACAATATGGACGACATGTGGAGATGCATAATCAAAAGGGCATATTCTGTCTTTTGACAAAGTTGCCAACTCTCTGCGGAAATTACAAAATCACGGCCAGCTTTTGCATGGGCTTGGTGTGATGATGATGCCTTCAGTTGATGCTCGTCTCTCCCGGCAGATCGGCTTGGAAACCCCTGTCCGTGGCGCCGGCAGAACGACGCCACCTGTACACAAGGTGAGCACTAAACTCCGTTGGAACACCCTCTCCCGAGTTAAAATTTTGACTCATTCGGGCAAGTAGACGCAGACTTTCAGGGGCAACTCATATCCGGTACTTGGATACGCAGGTATCTGAGAGCGTGGCTGCGTGTAAGCGGACGGTAGGGTTGACGAGGACAAGGCGCGCAAAGTTTGTCAGACCGCACGCTGACCGAGACGTCAGTAGGAAGGGGCAGTTAGAAAGTCGTCCCTCAAACCCAACTGCGAAGATCTGAACCTGTCATCCGGAGTAGATACAAAACCCAGCTTACGATCATCTCCATTAGGATGTCCCGCGCTGGTCGACTAATATGGCAAGCCGAACTTGGAAATACCCGGGGTCTAAGCGAATGTTTAACCGGTCCTGTCCAACAAGGAACCAAGCCTTTTTTTTTTTTTTTTTTTTTTTTTTTTTTTTTTTTGCGACGTCAATTACTAACCTTTTAGGCTTCTCTGCAAGAAATCGGTCTCGAGTAATTATATATTTGATACGCCATTCACATTACCCAGTCGTCATTGCCGAACTACGGGTTTATGCGTCGGAGAGATCCGGGCGGCGACTGATATCGTAGGGGAGGGGGTAGCCTCAATCTTGACCCTAGTAGAGTAAACTTTTACAATACCTATGTCAGGCAAAAAAATCCAACCGGCTTCGCGAGAATAGCAGTCCGAGCTGTCTCGTTCTATGCAAGGAGATGGACGAATGACGCAGTTTGAGCCTGGGCCAGCCGCAAGAGTTGTATCTGCGAGGCAAAGGTGGAACAATGGAGCAGTGAATAGGTTGACGTCTCGCAGCGACATTCGCCATGTTTGGGTTGTGGAAGCGTGTGATGCAACGACGGTGTTGGTAAAACAGGTTTCAAGAATGCATCAATGTCTAATGGTTGAACATGGCAGCCGTCAATAGCGTCTCTACGAGAGTCTTGGGCAGATGACCCCCTTATCTCGAGTTGAGTTTCCCCCCTTCGATCCACAGGACTGATAGTTGACATCTCTGTGAAGATTGCAGAATGCCTCCTACAGTCGTATCGTTTATATTCGTGACCCCTTTCGCGGGTTATACCACCGCAACCGACCCTAGTTGACCAGATGCACATGTCGTACAGACAAACGAGGATCGCCGTCGTCGGCCCATTGTGCCACCTGCTTCCATATCTCGTTATATCTTTACAATCGCCGTTCCCCTGTACTACTCGCCGCCTACACCGCAATCAGTCTCGGAAACCGCTTTGGTAGATGCAGCCTAGAATGCATGACGATGCTTGGAGCGTTCTATGCCATGGTCTTGGGTGAGGCTCAGGCGACGGCTCATTTGCCGTCGGGGATATTACTCGTTTTCTTTCCCTTGCACGAATGTAGTAATGATCTGGCTCGAAAGTGCCACATTGAGCCCACTTGTGGCCAGGCAGATAATCAATGCCGCTGCCCGATGGAACTATTTCTACAACACCCCTGGTAGGCGGAGCCTTCTTGGAACTCGTCACCAGCATGACAATATGTTGGCCAGAGGCGTCGGACAAACTCCGATTGCACAAATCGGAAGATTACAGGATGCCATTGGAGTGATGGCACTGCCAACGCGGCGAAGGGAAGGGCAATATGTCTCATGTCTATCGTCTTGCTTGCCCACACGGGCGTCAAAAGGTGAACGGATACCCATCACTAGTCACTCATGTTTCCTGTAAATGAGGCTCCGTGATACTAAGTATAACAGGATGGATGGAACACGTTTCAGTTGGCAGTTGGATCGCAGAGTTCACGAAGCCGGCCTCGGCGGAGAGGGGATTGCAAATCAAGTCTTATTCCCAGCGTTTTCTGGGCGGCGGCTGTGACTATCGGCCGAGTCGTTTTTGGGCAGTTTACGCGACGTCTTGGGTGATGTCTCGGCTCCCCTGACCCCCTTATTTGACTTCAATCCTCTGCAAAGTTTAACTTTTGTTTTCTGCAGGTGAGCGATTTACGATTGCAGGCAACTCGATGGCGTCCTTTGCTCCCGAGACCATCTTCTGGACAGTCCTGACGTTTGCCGTATCAACTGCTGCAGTCTCTTTGTTAGGCCTGTTTTTTTTTTTTCCACCCAAACGCTGTTTCCGGGTGCGATTGCCGTAGCAGGCAAACTCTTACCAAAACATGCCCATACCCCTGGCATTGGAATTGCTTCAGTATTTTGCAGGCAGTGGAGCGGCCGTGTACGTCAAGGCTGTAACCCTTCTGGTGATGCCGAGCAAGCCCAACATTGGCAACGTGCCTCTCGACCTTTTACACTTGCGCTCTTGATAGTGAGCTGATATTTCCGTCTAAGGACAAGCTACCGTTTTCCGCGGGAGCTACTTTTGACAAAGTCTCCAGGCGGTCGTGCCCGCGTTGCTCGAGGCGTCGTCCGTCATTTGGGTGTTATTGCCGCAGTTGACGTCCCACGCACACTGAACATCAAAGGTGGAGACGACAATATCACGGATGAACCATGAATGAAGCATTATATCTGATGGGGTCCTGCACGTATGAGGAGATAGGCTGTGGGTCACTCTGTCAAACTTGCGATGCAGATGTGGTAGATCTCCCCGTTCAGGACCAGTAGAAGTAGCTTGCGGCGAGAAAACATAGATGGACCGAATGTGGTTGCGACGCGTCTTGATCACAGGCAGGGGGGACTGAGGACCAAAGTTGTCCGATCATGGATATCCGCCAAGGTCCAAGGTTGTAAGTGCCAGCGCGCATCGTGATCGGCCGGTTCGCATGTGTGCTGGGAGCACATTCTGCCCAAGTTGGCGCGGACATGTCGCCTACAAGGATGCGAGATGGGCGATGCGAGATGTGAGATGTGAGACAGACTCAACGATATGCCAATGGCAACTCGGTAACCCAGTTCAGAAACAGAAGTCGCTTTGGAACGTTTTATGTGGAACTCTCGCGTACCATCACTCACGGAACCTTAACTAGAACCTTAGTTGCCGAGTGCTTCGCCACACGTTTCCCGAGAGCTGGGAGACGCACAAGTTACAACCTCTCAAATGGCAGAATCGCAACACGGGGGATAGCTTCCGTCACCGAGTCCTCCCAAATCAAGGCCACGCAATGTGGGTTCTACCGGGGACGGGTTACCACTTTTCTCGAGTTGCTGCCCAGAGGTCAAAACTCTCGCAGCCTATCAACTCGTGATATCCACACAGCCAGCACCATCACGTCGCATTGAAGAAAAGGTCGAGTTGCCGTTCACAATTTCTTATCACTGCCTTTCGCACTACGTTGTTAGTGTAACTTTGCAGCAGGCAAACTCGGATGGGTATCATTGAAGGGTGGTGTGCATGTATGCCGCCGCACAGCCCAATCGGGGGGCGCAATAATCTCTGTCCCACGACTCCATGATGCCAAGGCCCTACTGCCGAGTTGGGGGCCATCAGGCGTCGTTGTACCGACATCCAGAGGAGGCCCCAAAGCCTCCGTCGCAGTAGGGCGTATGTATGTATCTGCCGGGGGTGGTTGCCGGGGGTCGCGGTCTTTGGGAACATGAGCGGCTCCGCGTGTATTGGATATTCTCACGGGCCCCTGTCGGCAGTGTGTAAGTGATGGCAATTCCATTGTACATTGTGCAGGATGAGGAAGAATACAAAATGGACAGATGTTTCCTTCGACGTGGTCCCGTGTTTCGATGCGAGCCAACCGAGTCTTGGGGCGAGCGCTCTTTTTTTCCCCCCTTTTGCTGAAGCATTCCATCATGTCGGGACTTACAGCGGCCGAAAGGGTCCTCCATGACCAGGCAAACTTATTGCCTCGTCGGAAACTCATCCCCGTTTTATGTGTGCTTGCCATTCCGTCCATGATATCCTTCATTGACCAGAATGGAATATCGACTGCCCTGCCCACCATTGCGGCCGAATTGAACGCCAAGGACACTATATCCTGGGCAGGCACCTCGTCTCTAATAGCAAACACGACATTTACCATGCTCTACGGCCGGCTGTCCGACATTTTCGGTCGGAAGAACGTCTACGTTGCTGCCGTTGCTCTACTTGCTTTGGCGGATTTGATGTGTGGAATGAGCCGAAACGTGACCATGTTTTACATCTTCCGTGGTGTTGCGGGCATCGGAGGCGGCGGCATCGTCAACCTGAGCATGATTATCGTCTCGGACGTTGTGACTTTGGAAGAACGAGGTAAATATCAGGGCATCATCTCTAGTATGGTCGGCGTGGGTAGTGCAACGGGCCCTTTTATTGCTGCCGCGTTTGTGTCCAAGTCTACTTGGCGTGGCTTCTTTTATCTGCTGGCTCCTCTGGGTGCGCTGAGCTGTCTCGTTGCAGTCATCTTTCTGCCGTCCAAGCCTCCTACTGCTGGTTTCGCAGAGAGTGTCAAGAAAGTTGACTGGCTGGGGCTATTTGCTTCTTCTGTCGCCGTCATCTTCTTGTTGATTCCCATCTCTGGCGGTATGTCTCTAATGCCATGTCATCGTCCATTGTCCCCGTCGCTGATTAATGGCATAGGAGGAGCGTACTTTCCATGGGACTCACCCATGGTTATCAGTATGCTAGCTATTGGCACGCTGTCTTTAATCGCTTTTGTCGTTATTGAATGGAAAGTGGCCGCTTTGCCAATGATGCCGGGTGAGTGGCTGCGTGCACATCTCTCAACCCATCTTCAAGCAGTCACTGATCTGTCGTCATCACAGTCTCCATGTTTAAAAACCCCGTCATCGTTGTGATTCTCATTCAAACCTTCCTCCTCGGACTTGTGTATCAGTCGTACGTTTATTACGTCCCGTTGTATCTGCAGAACGCGCGCCAGTTCTCCATCATTACATCGGCCCTCATCTTCTGTCCCACGGTCGGAATTCAAAGCGTGTCCGGCATCCTAGCTGGCTACTGGATCGCACGGTACAAGAGATACGGAATCGTCATCAAGTGTGGCTTTGGGCTGTGGTTGCTGTCAGTTCTCCCTTTCCGGATCAGCGGGGACGTTTTGCTAACATATTACAGCGGCGCCGGACTCACTCTCGTATACAACCGACAAACCAACCCGGGTGCAATCGTCGCACCTCTAATCATCCTTGGTATTGGCGTCGGCTTAGTGTTACAGCCAACCTTGGTTGCCCTCCAAGCCCACTCCCCAAAATCGCGACGGGCTGTTATCATATCCAACAGAAACTTTAACCGCTGTTCAGGTGGCGCGGCTGGGTTGGCTATATCAGCTGCCGTTATGCAGGTGGTTCTCCGAAGTTCCTTGCCTCCAGAATACTCATCCCTAAGCCGCTCAACCTTTGACTTGCCTGATGAACCTGGTGGCATTCCATCTAGTGTCCTTGATGCCTACATGTCCGCAAGCTACGCCGTTTTTGTCCTACAAGTTCCACTTGTGGGGATATGCTTCTTGGGAACATTTCTGATCAAGGACAAGGGCTTGTCTTTTGCTGACGAGCCTAAAGTACAAGACGATAAGGGCGAGAGTGAAACTGATCTTGAATCCGGACCGGCATCATCAGGATCCAGTGTAATGGAGAAGGGAACCAGTACCGATGCCAGCGCTAAAAGAAACACGGTGAAGCCCAGTGAGCCAGGTTTGAAAGTAACCGTATCAAGCAAGGATACGATGGACAAGATATCATAGGCAGCAGTACACTTGAAAGCATATATAGCAAGTCATTCATTTACATGAAAAGGCGAATTCCATGACTAAAGTTTCGACGTCCTCTTATCAAATAGTCCACTTGTGGCAGAGTTGACTTTCAACCATGCGTCTGCGGTAGCGGGACAGAGAGCAAAAAAATAAGCTATAGCAGTTGCATGGTATGGAGAGGCAGGTTGCTTGCGCAGTCCCTGACAGGAGGCTTGAGCGTACACGATGGTTGTGCACAAGTGCCAAGGAAACAAACCACACGAAAGTCAATGAGGGAAAGAAAGAAAAAACACGTCTGGTGTGCAAATAGTATTGCTCATTCATAGAAGAACGCAACGCAGCACTTGTCAAATGACCTGGATTTTGCAGGCTTTCTCTTTGTGTTTCGCTTCACGACAGCCTGAAGGGAAATGGTCGGCCCAAAAAAATGCATACCCCGTCTTTTCCATGACCTCGGAAGATACGGTCTATTTGTTAATGTAAACAAGCGTATTTGAGTGGAGGACTGTTGGACATGAACCTGCGCGTAGACGCAAATGCTTAACCGAATATTACTCTTTGGTTGTAAAAGGACTTGGACTGCTTTCCCTTACCCAAGTACGGCAAATATAATTGTATACTTCATAAGTGCGTGAGGCCGGATTGTCGAAAGGAAGGTTGCAAGAAGTTCAAGTTGAAGGTTTTCGGTGCCTACAAGGAAAACACAGTCCTTTCTAATTTACGTACGTTACACATGACGGGCATTGGGCCACGGAACAGGGCGGCGAAGAGGTGGCATTTTATTAAGACACTTTACCCGCGACAGGTGTTGACCTTCTGTCCTCTTAAGTGTGTCAAGTTGTAAGCGAAGTCTCTTACAGGACAATGTCCAATGAGAACAGAAGTTTAGTAGGTACATACATAATCATCCATTCATCACTAACAGTCCCAAGCACATACGTTAGCAGCGTTCTAGGCCAAGACACGGGCAGAAATACTTGACAAGGGTACTCTGCAGTAGATAGAAAAGCTGCGCCTTAACACACCCAAAGGAATCGAGCACGACATTGAACTGAGACACGATGCTGTACACATCTCGTAATCTTAAACTCATGATCAATCAAGTTCAGAATAGAGAGAGATCTCTCCAATTTTGGTAGTACGACATATCAGTCATCAAGTCCCCGCGAATGTTTGAATACGCCGACTGGCGACCAAGAATTACTGGACGGTGGAACGTCACATAAAATCTCATGGTCCATCCAGAACTTTCCACCTTGCTTAGTTCGCTAGCCATGCCTCGGAAGGAGTCTGGATAGTTTCTCATATTTATCATGTTTTCTCTCGACGTGGACGCCAGATTGTGCGCCACTTCTTGGGGAAAGAAACGCATTTTCCATCAATGGATTATGCCACGCCAGAAATACATGGATTGAAAACTATGGCGACAATGTAGACATGCATTCTTAAAAGTAAGAATGCATTCATTATTCAATCCGCTCAGGTCTGTTTGGCGATTTTGCAAAATCATCGTCACGTGGCGTGCTGGTTATGCAAGGCAAATCGTCGATCCGGGGGCCCGCCGTTGGAATAAACAGGCTGGGCATTTTTGAACCCTGTCGGTCATGATGGTTGCTTTTTCTAGGGCTCGGGTTGAAGGGAGCCCTAGCAGGGGTTTCCAGGGGCTCTGACTAGGTATCAAAGGGGTCAAATTTGCAGCAGAGCCTTCAGAGCCACCTTCATCATCATCAAAAGCTTCATTTTCGGCTGTGTAAAATCAATACAGACAGGAGATGACGCTGCATGTCTCAGATGACGCCATCTTGCCGGGACCTCGACTCCAAGTGCTACTCTCTCTTATAAGAACTCTGCAACATGCACATATTGATTGGATAAATCGACCTGTTCTACTTTATTGGGACACTGGAAGTGCACTGCATAGGTACAATCATGTGGATACGGACGCTCAATATAAATGTCATCTAACAAGGGAGCGATGTGAATATCGTTTTTTACTCTACCCTTCACTTCTCACATTAAGACTCGCATATTGCATGTGACTCGGATGGCGTGTGTCGACTAGCAGCGGCCCTGAAATAACGACGGAAACAAAAGCGGGAAAAAAATAGTCGCCACTCACAGGTATGATGTATCATTGGCGCAGCCGAACAACAAGAGCGAACAGCAGTTCAACCTTGTCGACCGTTTGGTAGTCGGAATTAAAGATGCCGCTAAGCCATATTCGTAGATTGGTATCCCAACTGGGATCGTTGGTTCGGTTCGACCCACTCCCGTCTGGCGGAGAAGATCGGGAATCTAATTGCCAAATTTGGAGTCAGACGATCGGGATAGAGTATCAGAGCCCATTAATGCCCGGTGCAACTTAAGTCCAGTCCGAAGGACAAAGGTCGTAGGAGATGACAACTCTGAGTCCGATATATAAGCCTTCGTTCTTGCGGTGAAAAAGGAAAAAGTCGTCCCGGATTCCTGAAAGAGAACTTCAATTCAGGCTCGCAACAGTCAGAGCCACACGACAAAGGAAATTAAACAACAAAATCGCCCAAGAAGATACCAAGGATCAGCCGGTAGAATTTGCCATTGGTATTGAGAGAGTAGCTGTTTTGGACGTGAGTGCTGTCGAACCATTAGGCTTCACGTCTCTACTCAAGCTGACATGGCAAGCTAGGTCACTGGCCAAGTCGGCAATACTCGTACATTTTGTGCTAACAGTGGCAGCAACTTTGAGGAGACTCGGGGCTTGGCAAATGGTGTGTTAGGCCTGCCAAAGGAAGATATTGACGGGGCTACCAGGCGGGCGATTGCGAATTGCAACCGATATAGGGAGTAAACCCCGTCAAAAGGAGGCGGTGGTTTGTACAAGAATGGGTCAAGACTGTGTGTTTCATGATACGTTCAATATAAAACTCGAGTCGAAATTGGGAAATGTCTCCAATTGAGTCGAAGGCACAAGATGGTAGGTGCCACGGCCCACGTGTCATGCTTACACACCAGAGTTGTCGGCGAAGCTGGCACTGGGGTTCTGCTTACTTGTATTGTGGGGATGGTACTCCGTACGAAGTACCCGGTCCGCAGCATCCTGGCCACTGAGGAACCGAATACACGGGTCACCTCATTACCGATTCCATCACGATCGGAAAAGCTGAGGCACAATCGGGGATTAGTTCATTACGTCTGGCTTGTTGCACATGTTGAGACCTGGATCCCGAGTCGCCCGTCAGCAGACTGGTCGCGAGTCACCGCTTTGATTTCGTCGTTGCCTCACGTTCAAACATGCCCATAAATGCACAGCGGCGGAGCAAGGGCTCCTCCTGGCGTCGTCATGATTAAACAGCCACACACCACTTCCTCGATATCTCGCACGCTTGGATGCCGCCATCAAGAAAATAGCTCCTCCCATCTCCGGGGCTGGTAACCACCTCGCTAGGCGCGCTGCTACGCGGTTGCTTCCCGTCGTCACTTGTCATCGCCGACCTTTGACGTCCCGCAGACCTGTCCCGCCGTCCACAGCGGCAGAAAACATCACGGAGCTCTGGTGGATACCGAACCACATGTCGACAACAGCGCTCTGACGTCGATTACTATTCCCGCCCGAGTCCCTTCTAGCGCGGGGCAGCGAGCGTCGCTCCCCTCAACCTTCCTTTTGCACCAGACCATGAGCCCAGGCACCATGACAACCACCCAGGTATATCTGCTGCCGCTCAACGATGACGGTTCTCCCGATGTCGAGAGGCAGTACATCTACATTGCTCCATCATCCAATGATCCTGTGGTCATCAGGTTTGCCATTGAAGGCACTTCGTCAATATGTTGCCACGGCAGCCTCTGGGTCAATATCCCCGAGAAGGGCAAGGAGTTTCGTCGCGATAGCTTCAGAGAATTCAAGTCTGTGATTTACTGAGCTCCCCCATGGTCCACTGACTCAATTGATCTGTATATTAATGGCTATCAGGCTAACACCCGACTTCAATCGCACAATTGAGATATCTATCCAGATCCACCAACCAGGAGCCTATGCCTTCTATACCACCTACGCCGAGCTGCCGAGCCTCGAACCTCGCATTTCCAAGGCGCCCTCACAAGCCTCTCAACAGTTGAAAAGAACACCGACTTACTACATAGATGTTGCGCCACGGCTGCGTTTAGATGGACGCCCACTCCCGCTGCCCGCGCTGTCGGTGTTCTCTGTCATCAGTAAATTCATGGGCAAGTACCCTACCGATTGGGATAGTCATTTGCGAGGCATAAGCGATCGAGGTTATAATATGATTCATTTCACGCCCCTACAAGTCCGAGGATCGTCCAACTCACCATACAGCTTGTACGATCAACTCGGCTGGGACTCTGATTGCTTTCCCAATGGCGAGAGCGACATTGAAGACCTGATCCGAAGCTTGGAGAAGGACAATTCCTTGCTGAGCCTGACGGACATCGTACTCAATCATACAGCGCACAATACAAAATGGCTTCAAGAGCACCCGGAAGCTGGCTATAACCTTTCAACTGCGCCATGGCTAGAGTCTGCATACGAACTTGATTCCAAATTGCTAGAGCTGAGCTCAAAGCTGCAATCCCTTGGCCTGCCAGCTGATCCAAAGTCACCCCAAGATCTACTTTTGATCATGGAAGCTATCAAAAAAGAGGTCGTTGCGAAAATTCGTCTTTGGGAATATTACGCGCTTAACGTGGAGCGAGATGCTGACGCTGCTGTGGACACATGGGCTGGGACAGAGACGTATACACCCCAAGATACAGAGATCATTCAAGAAGCGGTCGAACAGCTTAGAGATTCTAGCGTCACTCAACAGGCCGATTTCCTCCAAAAGTTTGGGCTTTTGGGCAAGGATCGCCTAGGTGAACGATTCAGAAGAAGGGTCGATCCTAATGTAGCGGCGACTTTGCTCGCATTCTCCCTGGGCCGATACGAAGGCGAGTCGTCGAACTCTGCAGACAAGGCGGCGGCCCGCTCAAAAATGGTAGAGATCCTACATGCATTGAATGTACCATTGTACGAAGAGTATGACGGCGACATAAAGGAAATTCTCGAACAACTATACAACCGTATAAAATATGTTCGTCTGGACGAACACGGTCCTAAACTCGGTCCCATAAATGATGAGAACCCTCTGATCGAAACATACTTCACACGTCTGCCCAAGAACGATACGACGTCAAAGCATGACCCGCGAGAATTGATGGTAGTGAACAATGGCTGGGTATGGGGCGGCAATGCACTGATAGACAATGCCGGCCCTGACTCACGGGTATACTTACGACGCGAAGTTATCGTCTGGGGTGACTGTGTCAAGCTACGGTATGGTTCGAAGCCGGACGATAGCCCTTGGCTTTGGAAGCACATGACAGAGTATGCACGTAAATTAGCAACGTATTTTGCTGGTCTGCGCATAGACAATTGTCATTCAACGCCCATTCATGTTGCTGAGCACATTCTTGACGAAGCACGCCGCGTGCGGCCAGACCTATATGTCGTGGCTGAACTATTTAGCGGTTCCGAAGACACCGACTACGTGTTCGTGAAGCGACTCGGACTCAGCTCGCTCATCCGAGAGGCTATGCAAGCATGGAGCACCGCTGAGCTCAGTCGACTGGTTCATCGCCACGGTGGTCGCCCAATTGGCAGTTTTGAGGTTGACGAAATCGCCCATGGTGACCCAACGCCGTCACCCGGCTCTGAAAGCGGGCGAGACCTCACAAGAGAAGTTATCCGGCGAATCAAACCTACGCCAGTGCACGCCCTCTTCATGGATTGTACTCATGATAATGAAACGCCAGCTCAGAAACGAGATGCTCGAGACACCCTTCCTAATGCGGCACTTGTCAGCATGTGTTCCAGTGCCACAGGCTCCGTCATGGGATACGATGAAGTGTATCCTAGGCTCATAGACCTCGTCAACGAAGCTCGCTTGTATACGTCAGAATCATCTAGGTCCGCCCCCATCAAAGTTGGTCGTGGAAAGAACGGAATTGCCGGAGTAAAGAAGTTACTAAACCAGATTCATATACTAATGGGCAAAGATGGCTACGACGAGACGCACATCCACCACGAGGAGGAATACATTACTGTGCACCGAGTTCATCCTGAATCACGAAAAGGGTACTTTTTAATTGCTCACACCGCATTTCCTGGCTACGGCAATGGCAATGGTGCTTTGACCCCAGTCCGTTTGGCCGGAACCCGAGCCCAGCATCTAGGAAGTTGGACTCTAGAGGTGGATGCCAGCGCAGAAGCAACAGCAAAAGCAGTCAATGACAGCCATTTTCTAGTTGGTCTTCCAAGTCGTGTCATAGAAATCGCTGGCGTCGATATGGACGCGCAGGGTGAGGACACCGTTCTTACTGTGCGGGACAACTTCCCTCCTGGGAGCATTGCACTTTTCGAGACGTGGATTCCTGCCGCGGAGCATTCTACTAGTCTCGACACATATGTCACATCAGGTGCAAAAGCAGCTTGGAGCCAGTTGAACCTCATTGACTTGAATTTCTTAATGTACAGGTGTGAGGCTGAAGAGCTCGACTCTAATGGTGGACGTGACGGTACGTACAATGTCCCAGGACATGGAAAGCTAGTTTACGCCGGACTGCAAGGATGGTGGAGTCTCATGAAGGGCATCATTCGGGAGAACAACCTCGCCCATCCTCTGTGCCAAAATCTGCGGCAGGGCACTTGGTCTCTCGACTACATCCTTGGCCGCGTTCAGAAATTGAGTGAAATGGAGGGCAATGAGCAGCTTGCCAGGCCAGCCACGTGGCTCAGTGAACGTTTTGATGCAATCCGAACAATTCCTAGCTTCCTTCTCCCCCGATATTTTGGTTTAGTTCTTCGAACAGCTTACAAGGCTAGCCGTGACAGAGCATTGGAGCTAATGGGCGAGAACATCGAGAAGGCACAATGGTTCATCCAAAACCTGGCGCTGGTTAGCGTGCAGCAGACGGGATATGTCAAGTCCGCATCACTATGGCCTAACAAAGCAGTCCCTTCCATTGCTGCGGGATTGCCTCATTTTGCAGTTGGATGGGCAAGATGTTGGGGGCGCGATGTTTTCATTTCCATCCGTGGCTTGTATCTGGGGACTGGCCGCTTCGATGAGGCCAAGGAGCATATCATGGCCTTTGCAAGCGTTTTGAAGCACGGAATGATCCCCAACCTGCTCAGCAGTGGTGATGCGCCTCGCTACAATTCTAGAGATTCAATCTGGTTCTTCCTGCAGACCATCCAGGACTTTATCCGATACGCTCCTGAAGGGGTGGGCTTGCTAAGGTCAACTGTCAAGAGACGTTTCTTGCCTTATGACGATACATGGTTTCCAACACAAGACCCTAGGGCATACTCGAAAGAAAGCACCATAGAGGAGATCATCCAGGAGGCACTGCAAAGACACGCCACCGGGATGAAATACCGAGAGGCAAACGCTGGACCACAGATTGATTCTCAAATGAAGGATGAAGGTTTCAACCAGGACATTCATGTCGACTGGGAGACGGGCATTATCTTTGGTGGCAATCAGTTCAATTGTGGCACCTGGATGGACAAAATGGGAGAAAGCGAACGAGCCGGCTCCAAGGGAGTGCCCGGAACTCCACGAGATGGTGCCGCCATTGAGATCACCGGTCTGCTGTACAGCACCTTGACATGGCTGTCCGAACTGAATGAACAAGGAAAATATGCCTACTCGTCAGTAAAAGCTGCAGACGGAAGGAGTGTCTCTTTCAAAGACTGGGCAGGACGGATCAAGGCCAATTTCGAGAGATGTTACTTTGTCCCTCTCTCATCAAAGGACGACTACAAGTACGACGTCAACCCTGCCATCATCAACCGTCGTGGGATCTACAAGGACCTCTACAAATCCGGCAAGGAGTACGAAGACTATCAATTCCGCGCCAACTTCCCCATCGCCATGGCCGTCGCCCCATCTCTATTCGACCCAAGCCACGCAATGCATGCCTTGTGTCTAGCCGACTCGGTCCTCCGCGGCCCGACAGGCATGGCCACACTTGATCCCGCAGATCTCAACTACCGCCCATACTACCGCAACAGCGAAGACAGCGAGGATTTCGCCACAAGCAAGGGGAGGAACTACCACCAAGGCCCGGAGTGGCTCTGGCCGACGGGCTTCTTTCTCCGTGCGTTGCTAAAATTTGACCTGATGAGACGCACGACGCCCGAGGGCAGGACAGAGGCCTTCCAGCAGGTCACGAGACGTTTGGCGGGCTGCAAAAAGATGATTGAGGAGAGCCCGTGGGCTGGCTTGACAGAGTTGACGCAGAAGAATGGAGAATATTGCCCTGATTCGGTAAGCTTACGTCTACTCTTCTACAGAATTGCAGAAGTTGCTAACGAATGCAGAGTCCCACGCAGGCATGGTCAGCAGGCTGTTTGATTGATCTGTACATGGACGGTAGGGAAGAACAGCAGAAGCAGCTGTAGCTAGGAACCTGGGATATTGTCCCCGGAAATGTTTTCTTTTTATACTTGTTTATAGAACCGCCATGAGCATACGAATACAATTTGGTCTTTTTGACAAAGTCTCCCAACAATGTCTTACACGTAGGACGCATTGTGGCGTAAGAGATTAAATATATAGCTAGCCGATTTACATGGCCTTGTCCTCCCAACCGTTGGGTAACCCGATTCTTAATCCTCACGACACAAAGCAAGGCTAAGCCCGTCGGCACCTTTAAAATGCAGTGTCATGGTGTCCACATGATCCCTTCAAAAACGCCTGCAATCTCCCAAAATAGACCAAGAAAGCTCAAATCCCCACTAAACATATTAAAAGATGTAGACTAGCAAATGCCCAGATACAGACTAGGAAGACAAAGAACAAGGGGTCAAAGCGCAAGCGTTGTCCTCTTTGTTGCCTGTGCCTTTGCCCCCAAGTTTGAATCGAAACACGCACCATTTTATGGCTCTGGGAAAGTAAAGATCCTTTCGGTGGATGACATTACGACAAAAATGACGAAAAGATACGGCCGTATCGACAGTCCTGTAAAAGGAAGGGGGCACATGCGTGCAAGCCAGTAAGTGTACTGTATATCCAATGGGTCGATATCGATGAGTGTCAAAAAGCCAGCTATGTATTCATATTCTGCCGATTCGAGAATACAGATGCAAAGCAATATGCAGCAAAAAATGAATTCAACTATGCAGTAAACATGAGAAATCAGGTCGTCGTAGAGAGTATATCGCAGGCTTGGCGTTGATAACGGCAACAAGTGAGGAATTTCGTCTAAGTGCGCTGAGTAACAGTCCACTTCTTCTTAGATTTAGTTTTTCCTGCCTTTTCAGTGGCAACCACTCGCTCAGGGTCACGTCCAGCATTGTGTGCCATAGGGGTCGCAGTCTCAGTACCAGTAACGGCAGGTCCCCATGACGGACGAGAAGCAGACCCTGAGTGCTTCTGGCCGAGTGAAGTTTGCCGGTCCTTCTTTCGCAAATATCGACGGCGCCAGATGCATGCGCCAATCCAAATACCGGCAATGCCAACGACGAGAATGACAAGCATTATCACCCATTGCCAGTGGTTGGACAGCCTGGTTTTCGTCGAGGCATATTAGTTCCCGCGTCGTCAAGGACTGTCGTATCTTCAGACTTACCAGTCTCCGCCGTTTCCACTGTTGCTGCCACCAATGTTGCTACCTGAGGAGCCTGCGGTATTCGTTTCCGTAGCTGTACTCGTTCCTGTTGTCTTGGGGGTATTTTTAGGGGCCTTTCCATTACAGAAGCTGGTGAACCAGTTGCCAATGGAACTGATGCCCTGGGGGTTACCTGGGCAAGCATTCGGGCAGACATTGGCGCCGCCGCCTGTGGAAAATGGTGCAACTCTTGAGTCGGCACAAAAGCATGATTCATATGTACCTGCATCAGCAGCAGGTATGGCTGGAGGCACACAAGCGCCGTTGGCATCCCAGAGAGGGCCACAAGCATTGGCACAAGCCGGGAGCTTGTTGATATCGTTGAATGGGACGATAGTATACGACAGGCCATTGCCGGCAGGTTGTTGCGCTACGGTAAGATTTGATTAGTGAATAGGGCCTCCATAACGCTAGGAAGATATCCGAAGAGAAATCGTACCCATTTTATTGGTAATGATGGATGTCGTGAGCGTGTTCTTTGTGTGATAATCGTGTAGTGGTACTGGATAGGAGCCCTAGTCTCCCGGAGCACAATCTCTGAGAAGCGATTGATTCTGCCGTGCAGGCTCAACCAGAGAGTGTTGTGCCAAGCAGAGGTGCGATACAGGAGGCTGCCCCTGTGTCGCCTATGCCGTCGTCTCGATGCTCGTCGAATTTTGTATCGCTGCGACAAGTTTTCTCTGGTGGAAGAAGGTGGGATGAACCGGTCCGTCACGGTATATGGGCAGCGCCGCACAATGAGACAAAAATATTTGGCAGGTGGTCAGACTCGTGGAGGTGTAGATTTTTGTTTCGAGACGCCGCCTACTCTGTGGTGAAACTGCCAAGCGCAGCACCTTCTTCCTCGCAGCAACCGTGCCAGCCGCCAATATAACGAATGGAGATGTGAACGGGCGAAAAGAGCGATAAGACTCGTGAATGCGAAGGAATTGGCGATAATGGGAGCAAAACAATAACGGGATGCAGTCGACGCGCCAGCGAGGATTAGTTTGTAGAATGTGCCGCTTGTTTGATTGTGTTGAGGTGAAAGGAATGGAGAGCCACAGCAGAGTGAGCGAGCCTGGAATAACGGTAGGCGGGACGAGAGGAGACAACTGGTGTCAGGATGAAATGGGAAGGAGAGGTCAACCGTGGTACCTCAAAATTGGTAGGTGTACATGTACTGTGCCACCTCACTCAGGCCGAACTGTACAATCAAAGCTAGGGAATGAGACCTTGTTGGGCTGGTCTTCTTGCTGCAATGCGAGGGACCCACTGCTTGTGAGTGGATCCAGGTGAGTCGCTAATGGCCAATGAAGTTTCTTATTCTGAGATCTGAGTGGCTGAAATGTCCACGATGGTTGTGGGTGCCAAGCTCAACTGCCTTCCAAGTTGGTGCTTGACTACGTCTCAGGTACCTGAGTACTTGCCCGCCCGTGGACCAGGGCAGGCTTGAAGGGGAATAATTGGGGGGCAGAGGAGAGCACAAGATGTAGCCTGGTACTTGGATGGACCGAAGCAGCCAAGGAAACCAAGGGAGGGGGCCTTGACACCACTGCTCAGAGCTTAAGTAGGCGGCTTGATGACTTCCAACCAGACACATTATAAAAAAGCTTGCCTCTATATTGCCCTCATCCTCCCGACACAGCTTGCAAGACTTCGTCGTCACGTCTCGAGCCATGGAGTGTCTTCTCACAACTAGGCTCTCAGCCCAAGCTTGTGTTCCGTAGCTCGGAGCCAAACTTCAAGTCATACGGAGTACGGAGTACATACTCTGCAATGCCGGCTTGGAACTAAACATGAAGCCGTTTGCAGCTGGCATCTTGGCACCATGGCTTCCAGTCTGCGCCTTTTTGCGTTCTGGCCATCCACCATGCAGTCACATCAATTGATCGCGCTCACGTTGTCACGTTGTCACGTTTCCATCACGGATTTGCCTGAGCTGCATTAAGCACAAATATTTTCCTCTTTGTCAATCATCCATCATGAAAACACTCGGGTTACGTATATAGTACCTAGGTGTGCCGCCTAAGTACTTAAGTACCTAGGTAGGTAGCCACCACAGCCTACCAGCACCGTCTTCTCAGTGTCAACTTGCCCACCCTTTTTTTTTTTTTTTTTTTTTTTTTTTTTTTTTTTTTGGTAGGGGCACCACCCGAGCGCTCATGCCGTCGGCTGTGACGCCAAGACCAACCAACGTACCTCGAGAACAGGCATTGCGTCCTCGCCTCTAAGCGCCGACAAGAGAGGACCACCAGAGGCACCCGACCCATGAGCGAATTCGGGAATGGGAGCTCAGATTGCTGAGGTTAGTCAAGAGGCCGTGATGTCCCTTGCGGCTCCAAATATAAAAGTACTTGACCGTTGACATGTTTCTACTAGGTGCCTTAGTTCCTAGTAGGTAGTCCCTGTACTACAATAGCATGAGTCGCGACAGCAGAGGCAAAAACACCTTCCATCTGGCTTCAATTCTCATGTATTCCCAGCGATTTGCTAAACACACATCCAGACGCTTCATCTTGAAAACTCGGGTTTTGCTTTTCTTGAGAACTAGGTGGCTTGGCCCTTGCATTCGCTTTGTAACGCGCCGCTTTTCCGCCGAAATGCTGGCTTGTACGGAATACTCCGTAGCGGTGGTGCCCCATCCCTTTGAATGTGCGCAGGTCCAATTGCTGTAGCGGACCAGGTTTCTACTTTAGCCAATAAAAAATGCTGACTTAAAAGATACATAAATTTACTATACATTATACCATATTATAGGTATCTATTATTAGTAAGATACGAATATTACCTGTACCTACCCAGGTAGGTACCTACGGAGTACCTGGTAGGTAATTGAAGTCTTTCCCCAGCTTACGGAATCCCCCGAAATCAAGATTCTCGATTGAGCCTAGACGCATCTCGGCCAATCCAGTCTGTGTGCGTTTTCGCCAATATCCACCATGCAATTCCGCGTCGCCAAACGACCCCAGTCAGATCATGCAACTAAAAACAAGACGCGGCGCTTGAGAAATTATACTGGTCCGTTGATTCTAAACCACGTCTGGCTTTCTTCTCGTGTTGTCAACCCAAGCCATTGCGCACAACTTTCCATCATGGCTATTTCGCCCTGTGCCTTGCCCGCGTCTCCCCGTCGTCCAGCCGCCTTGCCCAGAGCCTGTTCCTGGTCCACCAATTCGACCTTCATACAGCGATTGTCGCCCTCGACGGTTAAACCTCCGAACAGAATCGATACGGAGTACGGAGTACTCCGTATCCACATCAGATTCGGGGTGCGTGTGGGTCATGATTTGTTGTGGCTTACTGGCAACAACAAGCGGTACAACCAGAATTATCAGAGACACTTCCACTACTGTCAGGGCGAGCCAGGTTTCTCACGGGATTGAGGGCGAAGCAATACTAGTGAGATCTCCGCGATTGATGCCAGTATCCATTCCTTTAGGACGTCTCCGGAACCAAGAAGCTCATCACGATACTGACGGCTCGTTTTTACCGGTCTTCATCAATGCGATGAATTTGCCCAGCCCAACACACCCGCCCATGCTTATCAATTCGAATCAGTTATAGTACGGAGTACCAAACGTAAAGAAGATATCTTAAAAATGGTTTGATCGGTAATCCAGTCTCCCCCTGTACACAGTCCGAAAGCACTTACCGCGGTCTGACAATCATATAGAGTACAGAGTACCTACTCCATGATTTGCCCCGATGCGTTCGTTGTTTTTCTTCTCATGTCTCAGTCTCAGCACCAAGGCTCACTTGATCGAACAGTTGCTAGGACCGAAAGTAGGCACTGTCTCGGACTGGATCTGTGATATCATATCAATCCATGAATCCATGATCCCTGGAAACCTTTGCTTTCACCGCCGTCACCTGCAGAACGTTGGAAACTGGCACCATTTGGGTCTACAGGACCACGAATCTGAAGTCCTTATCGACCTCACACTCAGCACGAAAAATCACATCAGGATGGATGTCCAACGGCTAACAAAGTGAATAGTTTAGTTGCTCTTGTTACCTATGAATCCAGTCAAGCAGCAGGACATGATGCTACAACCACAGTCATGCACCAAATACTTCTTTCCCTTCTTTTTGAGAGAAGGAGTGACGTCTGGCATTTGAGCTAGTTGTTGAGTTGAACTTGGACGAGACACAACAGACATCGCACCCCCTCCCCCTCCCCCTCCCCGAGAAAACCAGGTCGTCGTCAAAATACCCTATTGATGTCGGGAACCCTGATGGGCAGATGCGTTTCCACCACGGGATTGACTGTGGCTTGTCCACGTAGGGCCATTGCCCGGTGGAATAGCCCCTTTGGGGACCCAGGGACCAGGCTCTGAGAGAAAACTCTGCATGCCGTAAGACGTTGTTGCGGAAGACGACGATGCTATCTTTGAATTGTTTGCGGCTCCGGCTCCTGGTACACTGTTAGAACCATAATCTCGACTCTCGTAGTTTTTCAGCGACAGTTGGTCTATCTAACCATTGTTTACCACTCCGTTCGTCTTGTTGTTGTTTGCAGACATCCTGCTATTTAGAGGATTGGCAATGCGTAATGTTTTGGCTTTTGGTCCCTCCCTTTGTATTTGTCGATGACTGAAAAGCGATTGGAATGTGTCCAATTCATGAAGCAAATTTTGACATCGTAGGGCGAACCAGTTCAATTTATATTACTTCCTCGTCAAGATTAAGAGACGAGTGACTATCCGGTATTGGTGTGTTTGGTAGTGCCACGAGTCTTCGAGTCAATTGAAAGGCCCTGTCTTTGCCGTCTCATGAAGTCTGGAACTCGACAACTTTTGGCGGTTTCATTACTGCGGCGGCAGCCTGCATGATCGTGACGCTTCGTCATTGCGCGATGACTTTTCTTTTCTGCGACGTGAATATCTGTGGAACAAACACGTTTGTGCAATCCTAGACGGACCTTATCGGTCGCTGTCAGCGTCCTCTCCTCACCGTCGCACGAAGGAGTTTACGGATGTGTCCCCGGACTTTTTCTCATGGTCGCTTCAAACGGTTCACACCACTCAATACTGCTTCTTTCCGGCATATGATGTTGCCAGAGAGAAGACGAATGGAAATCCTAATTAGCCAACCACAAGGATGAGCTGGCAATGTAGCTTCCCGCATACAACCGAGTCACTGTCAATATCTATTCGTTGTTGGTCCCTGTGTATATTGGATAGCTCCCATTTTCTCACTTCACTTTTTTTCCCCCGTGACAGCACCAACAGTCACGTAAGCTGATGGCATCAATCATTCCGGGTAGCACAGTGGCGTTTTTTTGTCGCAAGAAGGGCACAATACTGCCCGCAAGGGATAAAAGTTTTCTTGGATAAACGTTGCAAAAATTTATTGACGGTTATTTCTTCTAATCTCCGCCGTTGGTAGTCGTTGGCACGAATAACGTGGACTCTTATATGTTGCTTTATATAGCATCCAGGATATTGCCCTTGGCTCCTACGAATAGAACCAGACGCTTTCAGGATATCAGGTTCCTCCACAATGAGACCACAATTTCACATGACTACTTTAGGGGGTCGAGTCCTATATCTGGTACACTATCGGGACTTCTAACATGCCCACATGCTGTAGTACAGATTATTGAGCACGTTCTGTTTAGGAAATATGCGGCCGTTGGCGTGCTTCCTCACATTAACTCGTAATATGTACCACAGATCCTTCAGAACCCACTGCAGCAAAGGGGAAATAACCGAATTACCCAATGTGGCACAATTTTCTGCTTGGGGACTCGGGAGACCGGCAGTCGGCCATCGGTCCAAACTTTGCGGACGACCTGATCCCATATCAACCCGTCTTACAAAATACCACCGCGGATAGCCAGAAGCAGAAAATTCCGAGTCACTGTCATGTGTGCCAAGTTCCACCGACAAAGATCCTCTAACGGCAACGACAAACGAAGCTGAACCTCTGTACTCCTATACCATTATCATGAGGCAATCCGCCGGACAGGATGCCCATATTTGTCAGTTCATATTAACTTCTCCATTATCAATAAGCCAAAGAATTTGACTTCCGACACTCTGACAAATACTCCAGAAGCTTCCAAGTGGAACTACCACATGAGCTCGTCATATGCCAGCAACAGTCGGCAAAAGTCGTAGGGTCGGGATTAACGGCGGTCGACAGAATAGCAGCACGGGGAGAAGGGTATGAAAGTACACAAAGTTTCGGATAATTTGTCTCGTCACTCTCGAGAAAAAAACAACTGTGCAACAAGTACTTGGGCGTGTCAACTGTTTTGGCTGAGCATGTCCCCTGCGGCTGACGCTCCTCTATCTTTCCCTCGGCAGAGTGACCAACACCAAAGCACATTAACGTCATCCGACACGGTGTGACAGGTGGATGCTGTGCTATAGCGATCGTGCTATTCATGGCTGCATGACATTTGCCCTCAAGATCCGACGGCGCAGTGCTCCTCAGGGGTAAGCGGGTTGACACTCAGGTGATCACATTCAGCCGGTCTCCCACTTGCTGGTGACACCACAAAAGATGGCTATGCAAAGGCACCTGACAGAGAACCGAATCCATTGTGATATCACTTCATGAGCCTTGAAGCTTACGGGAGGGTAACAGTGATTAAAAATTGGAAAGTTTTGACGAAGGCATCGAGCCGAGTACGTCGGTTCACGAGCACAATCCGTGACAAAGTCACTAGTAGATGATGTGTTTTTGTTTTTTCTGGTGTGTGTGGCGTGTCTCCCACAAAAGAAAAAAATCAAGTCCCGAATTCAAGTCTTTGTATTCGTGAAAACAGTTACCAGGCATCGACGCCAGAGTGCCGGCAGCGCGTCATATTTTCTTTTGTCTAATATTCGGAACTATGGCCGCCGAACAGAATTGGAAATACGAGGGTTTTTGGAATCGCGGTTTTCGCTTCTGGTTGACGAAATAAGGGATATTTTTCTCGACAACCTGCATGAATAGAAGCTCAACGATATCATCACGGGAACAATCTTGCGCACAAGGGCTATGCTTCCAACGAGAACAAATGCGATTCATTGGTGGCATATTCGGCCTGTACAGGTCAGGGTGATGACACTGCTATACGACGAGCACCCGAATCCAAATATTGATTAAGGAAAGGGTACTTCGTACCGCGCTAGATAATCAATTTCACCGTTTGTGTCACAAGAAGCCGCCGATGGCTCGCCAAAAAACGGCGGCCGCGGCAAGGCCGATGATGGCCTATCCATCTGTAAGGTCGTGTTGGCATGGTGTCTATTTGGCCCATGTTGGCCAGAGCTGCTCTGGAAGTCTCAGTTTGCTATTTTACGCCTTCCGAGTGTCACCCTGAAAATATGACGGCTCACATGCCTTGCGCAGGTTGGGGGCCAATGCTCCCGTTTGCTTATAGCGGTTGAATACTACTACTTGAGACGAGCGGCACCCCCCTTTTTCTTTGCGACGTTGACTTGGAGGCTGTAATAATTCCTTGTGAGATCCTTTGCCACACGTTACATGAGACAGTAACTGTTATGCTTCGCAGGTGCTTTGTCGCCTCACCGGCTTGCAGCAGAATATGCTCGGTGCGTTGCCATGTCCGAGGGAAAAGGTTGTGAGCAAGTTACGACGAGAAAATACTACGCCACCCCTTGCACGTTAGAGCTGTGGGTGCAAGGGGTACGATCATCCGAAGGCTGGGAGTCCTTGGGCCAAGCAACTATTAAGCCATTACATTTAGCTAGCTATCTAGTTATGCAGAGCCGTGGTCTGACCTATATGGATTCCGTGTAAGGACCTGTCGTCTTCTATGCCGCTCATCCCTCATCTTCATCTTCATACCCTCTGGTGGAGACTCGTAAAACAGGTGACCACGATCAAAGGGCGCATCCAGCATCAAGCCCTGGAGCGTTTTTACGCGAGAGACAGCTACGTAGCTTAAACCAGTCTGAAAGTCCCGACAGGAGAGATCTGTCACGATGACATCTTCAGTGATGCTCTGCGACTTGTGAACCGTAATGGCGTAGCATACGATCAGGGGAAACTGCGTGCGAGTGCAGAGAGTGCTTCCGATGAGGAAGTCCCTGTCTACTGGGAGAATCGGGACAATCTTTCTGCCATCAGCGGTGGTCAGGAACACAGGTCCACTGTACTTGTCAAACTCCATCATGATAACACAGGGAGGGTCTTGGACTGGGTCAGCCCCCGGTGCCCAGCCGATATCGTAAACGGTACCGCGAGCGCCGTTGCAGAGACCAACTGGCTGCCAAAGGTTAGATGTCAGCATCAGACGGGCGCCAATGCATATAGGGATCTGCTTCGCAAGGTTGCCCGCCTTGTCATCAGGCGCCGCAGCCGCGCCAAGGCCGACATTCTTAGCCTTGACCTGAATGACTGGCCGGCCGAGGCGGTCGAGGTGGTAGTGGTTATATTCGTTCACCCTATCTTTCGTGGCGTATACTCGCAAGGCGTTGGCGAACCTGGCGACCTCCAGATCATCTAGCTTCGCCTGTACTCGACCGGAAAGGAGTTTCCAGGACTCGACTGACAGTTGGAGGAGCCGCAATTCCTCGAGAGCTGTGCGAAACGCCTTCTGATCGTCGCCCCGTTGCCGTTGGACAACCTTCAAGAAGACTGATTTATCGAAGCGTCTATATGCGTTCCTGCCTTTGATCTCCACTCCCTGCACCTCTTTATCGTAATAGAGCGGCTTCTGTAGCACGGGTGGAAGCTGGAAGAAGTCGCCAACCAGAAGGATGTTAAGACTACCAAAGAACTCCTCATTCCTACTCGGGAACGCCTCGCGCAGGCGGTCATCGATCCAAGAAAGCTGTCGCAGTCCCAGCATGCTCTTCTCATCGATGATCAGGTAGTTGATGTCCTTCAGCTTCTTCTGGAGCTGGGCCATGTCAGTGGGCGAGAGGGGCTTGAAGTCCTTGTTGATTGGAAGGTGTAACAGGGAGTGCAAAGTAGTGCCCGATATCTGATTTCCCGCGACGCCAGTGGGCGCGGCACGCCAAACAGGTGTCCCTCTCCCGGCAGCAGCGGCTTGGAGGTGCGCGGAGAGCAAATTAATGAGGTATGACTTCCCGGTACCACCTCCACCATCCACATGGAGCAGCAACTGAGAGGGTTCCTGATTCAGGAAGTGGTCCATCACGGTATCGTATACTAAGCGCTGATCCCGGTTTAGGGAATCTCGAGCTTCCAAGGGCTGATGATCCACATCAAGGTCAAGGCGGTTTGCCGCCTTGCGTTGCTTCCAGTAGTCGCCCTTGAGAATACCGTCATCAGTATACCGTCCAACGTGAGGGGTCCAATCATAATTGATGTCGATGTCTCGGCGGCCGAGCATGTCGATATCCTCTTCCTCCAGCGGGCGGTCGGGAAGCATGCGGGCGAGTTCATGCCAGTCTTCATCCACAATGGGCTCTTCATGGACCTCAAGCTCAAATTCGTCGTCCTCAGCCCTCAATTCATTTGTATCTGGCTCCCCATAATGATCGTCCGCATGGGTGTCACGGTGCTGCTCTCTGCAAAACCTGTACGCAGCCGCGAAGGAATCGAACCGCTGCCCGCCCACGGTGAGCAACTCCTCTGGAGAGCGATGCGGATGAGCCATCATCAATTTAACACGGCAGAAGTCACCAAACTGGGGAGATGCCTCCACGGACCTGTATCGAGGAAAGTAAGACAGGACTCTCTTCTTCGCGTTGGCAGCGAGTCTCCTCCACGTCTTGAGATTATACGATTGCAGGTACTCGAGGTAAGTTGCATCCTCGTGCTGGTCATTTCTCTCGAGATACCTCCTGTAGCTGCCGACGGTCTCGTTGACATCTTCATCCACGCGATACGAACGTGCATGTTGCTCCAAAGGACGGCAGTCGACAGAGACCACCATCCGCGTGCCTTCCTGCAGAGGAATGTTAAGGAGAAGATGGGAAATCTCCTGCGCCGAGTAATCTCTCTCGGCAATCAGCTTATTCATCAGGCGAGAGGAGAAGGATAATAGCGGCTGAAGGTGTGCCGTGTGCGGCAAAACCTGGTCTGCAAGCTTACAGTAAGGCTCAGTCTTCTTCTCAGATTTGCTGCAATACTTGGCAGCGTACGTAATAACCGCCTGTAGGCTGGTGCAAGGAGATATGTCGATATTGGCTAGCCAGCCTAGTATAATGGCGGGATTGAAGTGATTCATGAGGTTGTCATTCCGCGCCGCCTCGAAGACATAGTACGACTTGCCTTCCTTCCTGATCACTGCGGCCAGCTCCCGCAAGGCACGAGGAAAGTCAAAACGACACTCCCGCTCTGGATTGGCCGCATTGGCCGCCTCGATATCTGCAGCAGCGCCTTCCATATCCCTCGCCAGATCAACGGTTCTCTTCCTTACGCGTAAGCAGTATGTGGTATTGCATCTGTGGCGCTGGCAGCGGTTGACGATTTGTGAGAGACGCAGGAATGTCAGTTCTGTACTCAGTGGATCTACGCTCAGGGGGTTACCCTCACCCTGGGGCATAGTCCTAGTCGGCTCAGGATTAATGGCAGTGATGTGGAATCCCCACGTGCGTGCAAAAACATCACGAGCGGCTTCATCCACCATGTCGACTCTTGGGCAATTCTCCATCCAGTACAGGCCATGGTTGTGCGGACTGCCACGCCCTTGCCATTCATACCGATCCCAGTAATCCGTAATGTTGAACTTCTTGCTTAACACGATATCTCGAAAGAAACAGTATCGGCGGTAGAAATGGAAAGCAGCAATGTGAGGATTCTGACGCAAAAGTTGGCGCGAGAGACCCATCCTCTCGGACTCGGACGCAGCCAGCCATTCATCATATCGGGGCATGTGCTGGTAGAGACTCCGCCAGTGTAAATCTGCCGGGCTGAATGTGATGAATGCACCAGGACATCCAAGGTTGTAGGCATAGGCCTCGAGGTCCTGCCTCTTCCTGTTCCAGAAGGGGCGCGTGCCGCGAATAGGTACCGCATGTCTTGTGATTGAGTTGATTAGCACCTGCGCCTCAGGGTCCTCGCTGTGCTCCAGTGCCTGAACAAGCTGCTCCCGTGTGAGCGGTTCATGACTACCATCGTGTTGCTTCACGAAGAATTTGGACCGTGCACGGGCCTGTGACCGCATCAGAGTATTGAAGGCGACGAAGCGGAAGGTCGGGTGGCGTGCAAAACGCCCGTCATGCCAGCGCATCGCGTGCTCGATGTAGTCCTTGTAGTCGATTGACCGTAGCCGAGGCTCAACAAAGTCGGCTCTCCCGTCAGGAAAGAGGCAGGGAAAAGCTAAGGAGAGTAGGGCATGAGAGCGATTGAACTCATTAATGGGTGTGCGCCGTATATTCGGAAGCTGCAGCTCGTGCTGCACCTGCTCCTGGAAGCTTGTGGAAAGCCTTGGTTCAGCTTCTGGTTCTCCGGCAAGAATAGACCGCAGAGCATCGAGCTCCGTGTCCTTGGCCAAAAGGTCCGGCACCGCAGCCTCGTCCTCCAGGTCCGGTTCTGCCTCCTCATCTTCCTCGGGTCCAACTTCGGCAGCCTCCACCTGGCTCTGGGGGATGTCGTCCAGGACATTGCCATCTTGAGGCAATTGACTCAGCCGCTCTTCGTCGATGACGATGCATCGATAGCCAGGATGATGGCGCCGGAGGTAGTTAAGCCATATGGCAACTGGCTGGCGGCGTACACGGAACTGGCGGGTGAATTGCCGGCTAAGGTTTGCATGGGACGACGTATTGGAAGGACGGAGTAATACAGTGTTCAACTCCCGCGGCAAAAGCGGGAGTTGGTTGTACACCAAGCCAACCTCGCGGAGAAAGTGAACAACATGTCCCCGAAATTTGTACTGCTGGCCCCGCACAAGCATAATATTCACGTGGACGTGAACACGGCCTATTAAAGACTCTTCAGTAGGTGTAAGCTGAGGCAATTGAGTCGGTACGGAGCCAAAATCCAACTGGTTGTCCACAGAGAAGAAGTACGGCTCTTCAGGGCCGCGTTTATCATCCTTTCGACAGCAACGCGCACAAATGCCATCAGAATCGATCTTCATCTGGAACCAACGCTCTTGACATCGACCACAAAATTGCATTTGGTCATTGTCCAGCTTTGTCCAGAACTCACGGAGGATTGCTTTATCACGACAGGTCAAGGCGCAAGCGTCCAGGTCCCCATTCCACACCGGATCTTGTGCGTGAAATACGGCCGATTCTTCAGGTGGAATCATCACTGGACTCCGGTACCGTCGTGGCGGCCCCGACGATCGAGTTTGCCTTTGAGATTTTTTTGGCCGCCCTCCTGTACCAGGGGCAGGACCACGGCGAGCACGGCGACGAGGCCCTGACTTTCTGGAAGGCTGCCGCGAGCAATAGCGAAGAGGGCTTTCGTCCAAGGCATTGCTATTATCGTTCCCGTCTTCGTCCCCTAGATCGGAATCAGACTCTACCCCTAGGTGTTCGAGGTACTTCCGTGGTCGAGCAGGTGAAAGCAGCAAGTTGAAATAGTCCTCGACGTCAACATCAGATTCAGAGAACTGTCCCCTGTCATCCGCTTCCTTGGTCATTCCATCCCCATCTGGGAGCTCATTTGCCTGTAGTCGATCTTGACTCCCAGCTACGTTCCGTGGTTAGCTTGAACAAACTGCCGGGACCACAGCACAAGGATACCTTCTCCAGGACCATCAGAACCTTCAAAGACGCCGAGTTGAGAGATTGTGGGAGTTAGTGACACAGCCTCCCCTGCACGGCGTCGTGAACGATGGTCGCGCCGAATAGTGGCCTGCTTGGCCCTGGCGCCGGCCTTGGAGGCATCATCTTGCGAGTCCTTCCCGCCCTTGTGGAACCTAACAGCCAGGTAAGAGTAGTCCACACCAGTCGTGCTGCTTCGGACAGTAGATGGATCAGAATGTGAGGCGACAGGATCGGTCGAGGGCGGCACAGGCGGTGAGGGAGCTAGAGCCCGGAAGAGCCGCGAGCTCGCTTGGGTTGGTGGGATCGGCGTCCCCAGCACTATCTGCGGCTGGCTGCCTGGCTCTCCGAACAAACTCCTAGCTGTATGTTGTTGCCGTAGCTTCTCTGGCGATGTAGGTTGGGTTCCAGATCTCTGGTTAGGAGGCGATAGGCCAGCGTCTCTGTCGGTTCTTTTCGGGGCAGATCTCTCAGCTGAGGTAGGACGGACAGCCAGCTTTCTCAATGCAAGGACGGCACCTTTGGACCTGGCACGCTTGATCAGGTTAGGGAGGCATATATAGTATATCAATGGTGTCAGTTACCTCGGAATTGCGGTGGTCCCGGCATTCCAGACAGGTTGTAGTTGGATTGGCAGATTTCCTCCTGCTAACGAAATTACTTGGTGATTTTGTTCGGTCGCAAGACGGGCAATGGACTGCCAATTCAGATCTAGGACTAATATTACCCCTAGAATCATAATCCATACCCAACCATGCGGTACATCTGTTTCAATAATGGAAGAAAGGCTGCTGGCCAAGCAAACGAACAGATCGCTGGGCAAATTTAGCGATTGTAAACGATTGTAAACGATTGTAAACGATTGTAAACAGAGAAGTAAACAAAGAAGCACCGACAGACGGTGGCTGTCCTTTACCCACTTTTCTAGAGCCACCAACCAATCCAGCCTTCTTTCGCGATTTCCCATACAAAATTTGGACCAATAGAAACTTATTTGTCAAGCCTGCACCAAACCCTCATTATTCGGAAAACTTATGGATTAATGTAGAGTCAGCCTTCGGCTGAATAATACCCATTGTCTCAACGACAAGGATCCGTTCACGGCATTCCCGGCCACTTTGTATGGCTTTTTCATAGCCGTAAAACCCAGTGTTTGATTTTGTATGCAACAAACAGTGCCCAAACGTTGACATAAAACCATACACACAGATACCGTACAGAGTGTGTAGGGTAAGTGAGTAGAAGACGGGAGGCGTTGGCTCGGCTCCTGCTTTGTGGATTCGAACGGGTACATGTCTAACTACCTAGGTAGGTAGCAAGGTATACGAATGTACTTGTCACCCCTTGTAGTCAGAGGGAATTACTTGGAGTGAAGCTAGAAAGTAGCACCTTGCTGCTCAGACAATCGAGTCCTAGATTCTCGGTGCTCCCCGTATGGTGGAGACGATTTGTAGACTGGGCCCAGTGGTAGTTGGTTACGCAACACCCGGTGAAGATTTGCATAAATTATTATGCATGGCCCGTGCGCAAAGCAAGACGTCACAGGACCAAGGTCCCAGCTTGATGTTGATCTTGAAGCTTCCAACCCGGCATGGCTTCACTGTCGTCACCCTTGTGTCTATCGCTTGCTGTCACCGACGTCAAAGCCCCCCGATCTCTTTGCCTATGCACAGTCCGCCACACTAGCAGCTGCAGGTGCCGAGAACACCGACACAATTATGAAGCATGACGGGGCCGGAGAATAACGGCTGTTCTCGGGAGGAACTCATCGCGCCCAGGAGCAAGACCATCAATGACCTCAAGCTGCAGCTCGTCTTGTCCCTCGTCCTGGGAGTCTCAGCTTTCATTACCTTTTGCGTGAGTGAATGAGGTCTAATGCGCAACGCGTTTGCGAAAAGTAGGAGACACTAATGGTCTGCTTGTTTAGATACTTCGCCCACGATGGCCGTCGCTCTATGCGGGCCACAAGCGCCGCCTCGATCCCAAGATTAACCTGCCGGCATTGTCAAATTCGTTTTTCGGATGGATTCCGCAGTTATACAAAATCAGCGAAAACCAAATATTGGCGGCTGCGGGATTGGATGCGTTTGTGGTAGGCACCATCCCACCACTCCATACACGCTACCCACGGTTTCTGATGCTTAGTAGTTTTTGGCTTTTTTCAAAATGGCTATCCGCCTCTTTTCCACCATGGCATTTTTTGCGATAGTGGTCTTAGAGCCGATTAATTTCAGCTTCCGAGGAAACGAGACCTGGCTGAACCCGAACAAGCCTGAGCACGATAGACTCGACCGAGAGCTATTTGGTTCACCGCCAATACTGTATGGAAGCGGCCTTGACGTGCTCAAAGACAACGATGAGGACAAGAGTAGCGAGAGACCGTACCTGTGGGCATACGTCGTCTTTACGTATTTTTTTGTAGCTATTACGCTATATTCGATTAATTGGGAGACGTTTCGGATCATCGATCTCAGACAAAGGTATTTGGGCTCGCAGTCGACAGTAACGGATCGAACTTTCCGTCTTACAGGTATACCGATCAAGCACAGGTCTGAAGAGAAGCTCAAGGAATTGATTGAAAAGCTTGATATTTGCCTCGTGGATTCTATCACATTGTGTAGGGACTGGAAGTATCTCGATCAGTTAGTTCGGCATCGAGACTTGCTATTGCGCAAGCTAGAAGCTTCCTGGGCAAAGTATCTCAGAATTCAAGAATCATTAACGCAACACAGCGATGCAACCCAGACACAGGACGTGGACCATGATACAATTGGTCAAGTCCACGGCATAACTGGGGACGAGGAGTCTGCCGAGAACGCCCGGCTTCTCTCAAGCCAGCAAGACCGGCCGCATATTTTTGCGGGCGACAGACCGCAGGTGTCTATTCGATACGGTCCACTGCTTCTCCGAAGCCGCAAGGTTGATGCAATCGACTACTACGAGGAGAAGCTGCGCCGACTCGACGAGCAGATTGTCCAAGCTCGGAAGAAGGAATACGAACCTACAGACATGGCCCTCGTCACTGTGGACTCAGTCGCATCTTGTCAGATGGTTATCCAGGCTAGAATAGATCCTCGACCTGGTAGACTTTTGACCAAGCCAACCCCCTCGCCTTCCGACCTGGTGTGGAAGAATACCTACGCCTTGCGCGGCATTCGCCGACTGAAAGCTTGGGCCATCACACTCTTCATCACGGTGTTGACGCTCGTCTGGATATTTCCCACGGCATTCCTGGCGTCCTTGTTAAGCATATGCACTATTGATCGGGTCTTGCCAAAATTTGCCGCGTGGCTGAGTGACCACACTGTCATCAGGTCATTCATTCAGAACAGCGCGCCGACACTGATCGTCTCGTTGCTCAACGTTTCAGTCCCATATCTCTATGACTGGCTTTCAAATCACCAAGGTATGGTATCGCAAGGAGACGTGGAGTTGTCTGTCATCTCCAAGAACTTCTTCTTCACGTTTTTCAACACCTTCTTCGTGTTCGCGGTTTCGAGAACCGGATTCGAATTCTTCAACGTACTGAGGCGCTTTCTCAAAGACACAAGCCTGATACCCCGGATTATTGCCCGTGACGTGGAGGATCTTTCACTGTTCTACACGTCCTTCATCATTCTGCAGGGAATTGGCCTCATGCCCTTTCGAATACTGGAAGTCGGAAGTGTATTTCTCTACCCGATCTCTCGGTGGCTCTCCTCCACGCCCCGCGATTTTGCCGAATTACAGAAGCCCCCAACCTTTCAGTACGGCTTTTATCTACCGACTGCGCTGCTTGTGTTCAACCTGTGCATCATCTACAGTGTTTTGCTAAACGGAGAAATAATTCTCATCTTCGGCATAATCTACTTTGGGCTGGGATACTTTACATTCAAGTATATGCTGCTGTATGCTATGGATCAACCCCAACATGCTACGGGCGGTGCGTGGCGTATAATCTGCCATCGCATAGTCATTGGCCTTCTGGTTTTCGAGACAGTCATGGTGGGGCAAATAGCCTCTTCTAGGGCATTTGTGCAGTCTGTTGCAGTCTTGCCACTTATTCCATTTACGGTCTGGTATAGCTACTACTTTACCCGACGATTTGAGCCTCTTACAAGAGTGATTGCGCTAAGAGCGATTCGAAATGGGCGAGAGCAAAACGGCGAGGGCGAACGAGCTGTAGAAGAAGAGGCCTCGGATGATGATGTTCCACATTTTCAGCGTCAAATCCTGAGAAGGGGAAGCACTCTAGACGAGTTCAAAGAGAGAGGCTTGACGTTTGTCAACCCAAGCTTAGTTACTCCGTGAGTGGCATGAGGGCACCCCCCCCGGGAAAATTTTTGCACTAACACAGGCACAGCTTACAACTTCCATGGATCTACCGTGATCCACCGCCGCTAGCCGACGATGAGGCCACCACGGAGGGCGATCGTTCGTCCCAAGGCCGTCCTGGTCTGATCCTACCGAATGCAGACAGCTCGTTGGGTATTGGAGAGGATAATGTATGGATAGACAGCACACAAACATCTTGAGTGCTCCAGAGGTGTTTGCTGTTTATGACTTGTTGGAACTTGGACTTTTGGTGATGCATTTTTTGGCTGCTGGGTTATACGTGGATAGGAGTGATGACATAATGAGGACGAATTATCAGACACATGATGGGTGGACTGGTGGTTTACGTGGGAACCCGTGTTAGTAATACCTATCTTGTTAGCTGGCTCTTCAAGACTCTAGTTGTGGTAATTAGATCAATTATGAGGAAACGATGAGGATGCCAGGGTGAGCTTGTAAAGGGTCAGACGTGAAAGTTGGTTTGTTAAGTGCCTCTGGGTGCATGATTTATTCCGTCAGGAAGGTGCGAGTCAATCACCTCCAAGTTAACACACAAATACCAAGGAGGCTGCGAATACTCGGTACATCATCTCTTATTCACATCATCACCTAACTTTGCCCATGTCCTAAAATATCTACTACTTTCTCCTAACGCCTCCTACTACCTAGATACGTAACAGCAGGTCGATTGTGACAATAAGACCAAACATACCAACAAGACGTCGTCACAGATATTCGTTTCACGAGGAGTAGCTGGATTCTACTCCGCAAAGGCGTCTCGAAGAGCGTCATTAACCGACACCCGGTCACTAGATCAGTCTCTTGGTACGATGGTTGTTGCGACCCGCATGCCTCTGGACGACCGTAGTATCCGAGCTTCCCCAGGGCAGTCGAATCAAGCAGAGACAGCCCGAGGAGCTGGCTACATGCGCGATTATGCCGAAACGGAAGGTATGTTCGCAAAGTCCAAGAGGCAAAGGCGTCGAACTTTCTGCTAATGCAGCGCGCTTATTGGACAGACAAACCAAGTTCAATGAATGTCCCCACAGAAATACTGCAATACATCTATTCTTTTCTTTCGACTACAGATTTCAATGCTGCCCGTCACACGTGCCGGTCTTGGTTTTCTGCAAGCTTGCATGGCACACTGCTCGTGCAGATGCTCAAGCAAGGGGGATGGTGGAGCAGCATGCTGCGCATCATCACGCCAATGGGATTGGCAAGATCGCCTGGGACAAGCCAGGAACGGATAATGAGTAAGTGGATTTCAAGGGAGTGTAATCTCGCCAACCCAAATGGGAGGACATTCGCTCAAGTGGGAGAAACCGACTTTCGACAACTACCGATTGGACGCCGGAAGAGTCAGCTGCACGGAGACGTATCATTTACAGTCAGTCTCTGCGGGCGCTATCTGATTGCGACTCTAGATCAACTGGCCTATATATACGAGCTGAATCACGTTTGTCAGCCTGGGCTTTCGGCTTGGTCGGTGCCCTTGAGACGTAGACAAGGCATGCCTCTGGGTTTCATGCGCCCCGTTGCAAGCATTATTTGCCCTCGCCGGATTCTGTGTTCCAGCATGGATACCTCATCAGGGAGACATTCGGTGGCATTTCTAATGGAAGGGCGTGTTGGTATGGTTTGTGAAATTGCAAAGCACGAGCAACTTACTTCGAGGTTGTCGCCCATTGCCTCGTGCACGGCTGGGCCGTCGGGATCGGGCTCTGTGCCAACTCCAAGAGAAAATTCACTGACAGGATCAGCCAAACATTGCGTTTGCTATGAAAGGTCACCCCAAGAACCGCCTGCTGTGGAAGTTGGGGAGAGATCCGTATATAGAAACATCTGCACGGCTGATGATCCACCACGGTCGGTTGCAATTTGTCCGCAGCGAGACTGCGTGGCCTTTGGATGCGCGGCCGGAATCGAGCTACACTAGGTGGATGCTTTGACAGGTCAAGATCTTAGCAGGTGGTTTCCACTGTCGTCTCCAAGCGACTTCTTGTACTTTCTACCGGCGCGGCGAGGGACTGATACGGCCCAAAAGCTTCGCCTAATCAGCTCTGCAGCTGGCTTATTGAACCCGCTTGATCCCTTGATGGATTCGGAGAATGAACTTTGTACTACGATCATGGGAGCAGAAAGAACACACTTGGCGTCACTTTGGAGCACTGGAGTTACAAGATTGGACAGCCACCAAGCCATGGCTACAAGATCGGGCGAACCCACGAGGCCCATGTGCATGAGATCGAGAGCATTTCGAGACGGCCAGGTATCAGACAGTGGGGCTATACGGACTGTATCGGCAAGGAGTGCAGACCATTACCGTGCTGTGCCTCTCAGCGATGGATATCACATCCTGTTCACTGACCCTCGGACAGGTTGCCTTTGCCTGGGAACTGACGCCCCGATTGGGTCTGTTACACGTCTCCTTCGGAAAGTGTGGTTTCGGCCCCCCGGAGCAGCTTTTTCTGCAATACCAATACTATATGCGGCCGCATCAGACACAAGACATGGTGTCCGAGTTGTAGCTTCCTTTGCGGCAGAGTCACCGCCGAACGCCACAGACACCGTCTTCAACAAGCAAATGATTGTGTTCTTCACTGTTCCGCCAGACCTGTTCCATGATCTTTCTTATGGTGGCACGATGCGTCACTTGAATACGAACATTTTCAGTGATGAGAGGGTTCGGAGACAAAATAATTCGGAGCCCTGGCAAGCTGAGGAGAGTTACGGGGAGATAGACGTGTTCCGCGATGCATTCCGGGACATCCCATCATATCCCCTCGAAATCCGGGGACAGACGATTACAACATATGACGACCTGACTGAGATTTCCCTAGATTCCTCGCCGGAGTTGGTTGTTTAGGCGTTTAGCTCTTCCGGGTGGGCAAAGGCATGGGCGGTGGACTCGGGACGGTTTGAGCCGCTTACAAGGACAGCTGTCCAGTTGGACGGAGGCGTGCGTCTGGTTGATCACCATGGCGATAGCGTCACGGGGTATGGCGAAAGCCCCAGCGTGACGAAAACGCCGGATATTGGCGGTATTGTTAATCCTTTTGACGGCACCGTGGGCACGAACTTCGTGGAGAGACGGTCTGCATTTGAGCGAGCAGGCTGGTACACCAGAGCCAGAGGCAGCGACAGGATGAGCGGCACGACATCGGTGGACTTGATTGAGGGAGTTAATGGCATCATAAGGCTTGACGTGCAATTACGATAAGAGGCTCATGTTAGGGCTTGCATAGGGAGTTGTGGGGTTTGACATTCTGGGCAGAAACTCAATCTTATGCGAGCGGGCCAATGGGAGCGCGAGCCGGCAACCTTTGCGACTTCAAACTATCAAGACGTTACGGAGTACACGGGCCGTCAAGGCTCCACTGCCGTTGACTCAACGACCGGCTTGAGGGTCTAGATGGAGGAAACCGGGCGCCAAGCTGGAATCCGAATGAACCCTAGACCGCGCTTCATCTGTTATCATGACCGATGCCGGCGCTGGGAACCAAATTTTGCAAAGAGGAATTCCTAGGTACACCCTGGCCGACCGAGGGCCGGGCCCACATCGGCGCCGGGTGGAGTCCCAGAAGAATTCACCATGTCAGACCGGGGTCCGAAGTACAGGGAGAGCAGACGAAGTAAGGCATAGGAAATTAGAAAAAGGACAACAAGTTAACATATATATAGAGAATAGCAATTGGGTCAAATATTCTTTGCCGCCAGATTTTATCGTAACTTGATATCTCTTGGGTTTTGTGCTTTTGTCGTTTCTAAGCATGGGACCCATTCTCGGCTTCGCAATCGTCCACGGCTTCGTCCCTAATATCCGAGCTTATTTCCTCGACAGCATGAGCTAGTACTAGTAACTAGTATGTACAACATCATGGGCCCAAGAGTGGATCGAATCCGACGATGGTTACTCGTTTGCTCGCTCCGTCGGTGGGGGGGCAAGATTTTCCGCGGACTTTGGCCATGCGCCACCTTGGCGCCCAATCCTTACCTGGCGTGGCACCGTGCCTGAAAGCTCACAGGGATCCAGTATTCTGACGCTCTTTTTATGCCTTGTGGGGATGGCTGCTAGTTCACTTTCTTCCCGACGCGGCTTGTCCGCGATAACCGTTCGCGGTACACGGGTTCGGCTATGTGTTGACGTGAAATGGTGTGATGGGATTGGCTAGAGGGTTTCCGAGGAAAGCCATGAAAAGAGGTTTCTGGGCGGACACACCCTGGTTGACATATTATATATAGCTGCGTATAGTCGTCGTTTTTTTCAAAACTGCTCCTTGCCTTGGCCCGCAGTGTCTTTTTTGCTTCAACATTGGTGTTCTCCTTGGACGACGATCCCTCTTTTCCTCTTGAAGACGACCATGGAGGCACAAGATGCCCCCTCCGAGGCGGATGCTTCCCAACACGCAGTCACCGTGGACACCTCTTCGTCCACACGATGCTCGTCTTCTTCGAGGAGACCATCTCACAGGGCTCATGCTCCTCAAAAGGAAGCCCTCGACCCTAATCTCGACGTCAACTTGCCCTACCGGACGCTCACCTCTGGCGCCCGCATGGACGAGTACACGGTTCCTTCTCGCACGGGCGAGATCCCGCTCGACCAGACGCACAAGCTCGTCGCGTTCACGCCCGACGACCCGGGGAACCCCAAGAACTGGAGCAAGGCGTTCAAGTGGTACTGCACCATGGTGGTGGCGCTGACGTGCTTCGTCGTGGCGATGGCGTCGTCTGTGGTGACGGCCAACATTAGCGGCGTGGCGGAGGAGTTTGGCACGAGCGAGGAGGTGGCCCTGCTGAGTATCACGCTGTTTGTGGTGGGCTTTGGTGTTGGGCCCATGGTGTTTGCGCCGCTGAGCGAGATTTACGGCCGGAGGATCATATAGTAAGTCGTCTCCCCTTTTCTCCTCTTCTCTCTATCTCTTTCTGTTTTCAGTATTTCATCTTGGAGATATGTGATGGCAGACGCTGACCGTTTGTTCTTTGCTGATAGCGGATCTACACTGCTCATTGCCGTCGTCTTCATCATCCCGTGCGCCGTGTCCAAGAACATGGCCACGCTGCTCGTCTGCCGAGCCATTGACGGCATTGCCTTTTCTGCGCCAATGACGCTTGTAGGTGGGACGCTGGCGGATTTATGGAAGAACGAAGAGCGCGGCGTGCCCATGGCGGCGTTTTCGGCGGCTCCTTTTATCGGTCCTGCGAGTACGTTTCCCTGCCATCATGTCACCACAAGGACCAAGACGTGCTAACCCATTCTCTTGTCAGTCGGTCCCCTCATCGGCGGCTACCTCTCCGATGCCGCCGGCTGGCGGTGGCTCTACTGGATCCAGCTCATCTTCGCCGGCGTGGTCTGGTTCCTCATCACCTTCACCGTGCCCGAGACGTACGCGCCGACGATCCTCGACCGCCGCGCCCGGAAGCTCCGCGCCTCCACTGGCGACGACTCCCACGTCACCGAGCAGGACCTAGACCTGCGGCCCATGGCGGAGCGCCTGCGCATCTTTCTGTTCCGCCCTTTCCAGCTGCTCTTCCAGGAGCTCATCGTCTTCCTCATCTCGCTGTACATGAGCGTCCTCTACGGTCTCTTGTACATGTTCTTCGTCGCATTCCCAATCATATACCAAAAGGGCAAGGGGTACTCTGCGGGCAAGACGGGGCTGATGTTCATCCCCGTGGCGGTGGGCGTGCTTGGCTCTGCGTTTCTCTCGCCGCTCGTCAACAAGCACTACATGTCGCTTGTGAGGCGGCACAACGGCCACCCTCCGGCCGAGGTGCGCCTGATCCCCATGATGGCTTCGTGCTGGTTCATACCCGTGGGTCTCTTCATCTTTGCGTGGTCGTCGTATCCGCAGTTGTCTTGGGCTGGGCCGGCCATGGGCGGATTCCCAGTCGGCTTTGGCTTCATTTTCCTGTACAACTCGGCCAACAATTACCTCGTGGATTCGTATCAGCACCAGGCTGCCTCGGCTCTGGCGGCCAAGACGTTCATCAGGAGCTTTTGGGGCGCTGGCGTGGTACTGTTTACGGAGCAGATGTACGATCGGCTGGGCGATCAGTGGGCCTCGTCGCTGCTCGCCTTCATCAGCTTGGCCTGCTGTGCTATTCCGTTCCTGTTCTGGAAATATGGTGCTAGAATCCGTGCGAGAAGCAAGTATGCGTATGGAGGGGACAGTGCCGAGGGCTCTGGGGTGGATGATGTCGAGAAGGCGAGGAAAGGCGATGCGAATGGGGGCCAGGGTCTTGTGCGGGATGATTTGGAGCATGACGCCGATTTGAGAAGAGCCAGGAGTTATGTCAGCAATCCTTGAGAAAGGAAGCGCATTGAGCAAAGTTCTTTTCTTTCTTCTTCTTTTTCTTTGTAGAAATTAAGAGCCATGGTTGCTATAGACTGGAGGCCCTAGCTAGAATTTTCTTAATAACGATAATCATTCAAACTACACATTTCTGACTGGTAGAGACGGGGAACTGTTTAATTCCAATCTCTTGGTCAGCAAGTTCCTACAAGTTCCATCTCTGACAATCTCTTCAATATTTCGAAACGTGCAGTCCGCAATCTCCGTCAACGCTTCAACGGTGAAGAAGGCCTGGTGCCCACACACCAATACGTTGTGGAATGTGGTCAGCCGCATCAAGACGTCGTCGTCTATAATCTCCCCCGAGTGGTCGCTGTAAAAGAGCGACCCTTCGCCCTCGTACACGTCCAGGGCCAGGCCTCCGAGACGTTTGTTCTTCAGGGCCTTGATGACTGATGTCGTGTCGATGAGACCGCCTCTAGACGTATTCACCAGCATCGCCCCGTCCTTCATCTTGCTGAGATTCTCCTCATTGGCAATATGGCGGGTAGACTCCGTCAACGGGCAATGCAGGCTAATAATGTCGCATTCCGGCAGCAGCTCGTCAAGAGTCTTGTATTCGCCGATTTCCTTGAACGCTGGGGATGGAAATGGATCGTAGGCAATGACTCTGCAACCGAACCCCTTCATAATACGAGCCGTGGCGATGCCAATCTTGCCTGTTCCCACAATGCCCACCGTCTTGCCGTGGAGCGTACGGCCCAGCAGTCCGTCGAGAGCAAAGTTGCCTTCTCGAACGCGGTTGTATGCCCGGTGAGTGTTGCGGTTCAAGGTTTGCATGAGGGCGACTGCAAATTCGGCAACGGCCTCTGGCGAATATGACGGCACGTTGGCGACGGCGATGCCGTGCTTCTCGGCGGCCGCGAGGTCCACGTTGTTGAAGCCGGCGCATCGCAAAAGAATCGCCTTGATTCCATGACTGGCCAGCTGATCGATGACGGTGCTGCCCACTGAGTCGTTAACAAACACACATACGGCGTCGGCCCCTTCAGCCAAAGCGACTGTGTCGTCGTTGAGGGATGCCTCATGATAGGTGACCTCGATGTTGGTCTGCTGTCTCGCCTCGCGGGCGGCGTCGAAGAACTTTTTGTCGTATGGCTTGGTGCTGAACAAAGCGAGCTTCATGGTCGACTGTGATGACTGGATACTTTTTAATGAGTTTTCATGATGGGAAAAAAAAAAGCCGCGGCTGTTGTCAGACTTGGGTTCTTGATGAGACGTGAGGAGGGGAGGGGAATGGCTGCACCTAGATCCTGGAATGGACGCCGCAACTCTTGGCGTCGTACTTCGTACAGGTCTGCCATCATGAGTGCTGCAGTCTCCAATTCGTCATTTTGATACACTCCCACAAAATATATCCAATTGGGAAGGCTACTCAAGTGCAGAGGAAAAGCAAAAGAGTACTTGACCCAAAATTGATTCAGTACATTGTAGCATGGTAAATTCTGGATTTTTTCTGGTCAAATACGTTTTGCGCCTCTCAGATTATACTTCGACGTATCGGCGTATTCGTGAGCAGAGTCCTTACAAATATGGTAGTTCATTAAGTAGTAAATAATTAATATTCAATCTGATAAAACGGCTATATATTCAACTAATGAACGCTAAAATATGCACACTGTGAGCTAGTTCATCCTCGTTGCGGAGGGTTATAACATAGTATAGTTCAAATATAGTACTACATACCAGATACCTTTTATTTACCTTTTTTATATATATATTTTTTCCATAATTTAATTTAATAATATAGTAAAAAATATAATATATCTAAAGCTCCAAGTATACCAATCAAACATCCTATTCTTGTATTACGTTGAATGGCGTTCAATACCAACATCTATTTACCCTTGCCCTTGCCCGGTCCCGAACCTCGAATGCCGTGCTTGTCAGCTGGCAGCATGCGTGCTTGCCGGCTTGCACCTGCCCTCCCAACTCGAGCTACATTAAATGTTTGGAATTTCCCCAGAAGAAGTTTGACGGATCCTACTTTGCACTTCCGCCAACATTATCTAGACAAGAATACTGTGTAGACTTACAAACATAGCCTACAACCGCCAAAATGGGGTCTGACGAGGCCCTCACACCCGATGGACAGTTGCAACAACTACTGGCCGCTCTTGATGTAAAGTTCCCCTCCCTCTCCCAATCTACATACTCTCCGCGGATGACGCCTGACCACCGTCACACATACAGCAAACTGAAGGCAGAGTCAAGAAGCACTCTTTTCAGATCGTCAGCCTGCAGAACCAGCTCCAAGTTATGCACAACGCAAGGCTGGAAGAGGCCGAAGAGAGGAAGCGACTTCTCCAAGATAATGAGCGACTGAAGACAAAGATTGCGTACCTGAAGGGCAAGCTTGCCAGGCTGACTGTGGAATTCTATTATGCACAGGCCACAGCTTCGGTGGTTACGACCGGCCCTTACGACAGCGAAGGGCGACGGAGCACGACATGGTGGTCTACCCGCCACAACAATAAGACGTCATCAGGCACGTCAGTGCCGCCGCAGGAGGAGGAGGCACGCCCTCGAAACCGGGCTGTGGAGGCAGTGGCGGATCGAATGCTGGCAGAGCAGAGATCACTGCTTGTAAGGGGATTGGTGAGAATCGAGTTTGCTTTCTTGGTTTTTCGGCTCAGGATATGTGTTTTGACATTTTTTCAGCAGGATTTCGCGCAGATGACCCAATCTCTAAGTTCGGAAACAAGAGATCAGCTGAACGAGCTCGATCAAGCCCACTTTTACGATGCTCGAGAGAACATAACCGATGATTGTAATAAGATCAAACCTGTAGGCGCTGATGGTAGCTTCTCGCTGGAAGACGGATTATTGCGAGCCCCGGCTGCTGCGACTACTACGTGAGCGGGTGTGTAGACTTGTGGGGATATACGGAATGTTTGGTGTTCCAAAAGCGTTTACTAGACTCATGATCAACCCAGCGTGGAATAGAACACTAGTCTTTTCTCCATCTGTGTATTCAAGATGCCCGTCGAGTATAAGTCTAACCGGATCTGTCTAGGGAGGAAATGACTGGTAACTATGAATAAATACCCAATTCTTGGAAATCTATCTAGTGTATCCCCCCTTGATCGAGTAATCCTTCTTGGGCCCTTTGACTGTGTATTCTATGCTCCAGTTCTTCAAGTTGACAGCTTGAAATGCAAAATTATACTTGACGTCATAGTAGTCATCAATGCAAAGGTGTCCTGCCTTTGCAGACCACCCCTCCTCACGACCATTCTCCGGCTGTAAGAACTCAATCTCGTGGAATAAGTAGTCTGCTCGCTTAGGATCGCCAGGTTTGGCGAACCAGACGGTCAATGATTCCTTCTTCTCATCGTATCGCCAGACGTAGCGTCTGCTTGCTCTAAAGCCGAATCCTTGCTCAGTCTTGAATTCTCCATCTTCAATGTATAGGTATTCCATGCCTCCATCTTCATGGGGATCGGATAACCCTAGACCTTGCCTGGCGCACTGCAGACCATCTGACGTCTTGTCTCTCAGAAGGAACCGGGCCGTGCCGCTGAAATGACCGCTCGGGTGTGTTGGCAGCCTGCTTGTTAGTTCTCTTTCGAGCTTCCACGTGCCCAGGAGACTTCGGAACACGGCGCGTGGAATAAAGCGGGGTGTTGTCAGGCCATCCATAGCAACGTTTACGGTGTCTTGTCGCATCTTTTCCGCGTCTGCCTTTGCTGAAGCGTCGTCTGACGGTGATGCATATCTTGCGGGAGTGAGCATGTCTAAGGGAAGATTATTATATGAGAGCGTGGGAATACCGCTCAACAACGGATCTACTCTCGGTATTGAAAGTGCTTCAGAGAATTCCTGCATGAGGAAAGGATAGTCGCCCATCGGGAACTGTGAGAGTCGTGCGTCATCTCGGAGGTCAAGCGTTCTTTGAATGGACGTGTCGGACTTCAGTTTCAACTCTAGTGCCTGAGGGAGCGCATCTATGGGCGTGGACCAGTATTGTGCCAGGAAACGGGCCTGCATTTGCATCACTCCCCAGTATGGAGATCTGTAGAAGCCAACAAACCCTAATCCTGTAATGTCTGGATGGTGGGTTGCATGGAACGCCAATGCAAGTGGCTGTTCTGTGTGCTGCGGAGAGTGGTTGAGTGTCTTCAAAACCTGGCTGGGCAGGCAGCTAATGCAGGGTGATGGATCAAAACCTGTAGCTAGCACTACCGCTACGACGTCCTCGATTTGCGTCCCATTATCAAGTTTGGCTGTGTTTCCGTTGAGTGATTCGAACTTCCCGTTGGATAGGGATATTAGTCCTGATCTCACGAAATCGCAATACCAGTCGCTGACTGCCAAGTAAGGTGGCTGAGTCTTTGCTGCATCATCGACATAAAGGAGAGACGAAAAGGCAGACTGGTCCGTCCCCAAAGCGTTTTGGAAAATGCCATTCACGACTTGTGCAGTTTTCTCATCGACGTGACCCTGAGTGTTGACCAAGGGAAGTGGTCGATTGTTTCGATTGTAGGATGAGAAGTCCAGAGGTAGGAACGGCGCGGCAGCAGCATTGGGCTGTGTCCAGTGTCAGCTCCGAGCAGCCAAAGAGTTGTCGAATAGGGGGCCTACCTCAGCAGTTGTGTGTAAAGGAAAGACCCAGATTGGCCGTTGGATGATATGATGAATTGAGCACTGATCGATGTCGGGCACCGAGAAATCATTGGGCGAGTTTGTGGCAGACGACAAATGCGAAGCAATGGTTCCCGCAACCTCAACACCAGACATCTGACCCCCAACAACGAGAATCTTGCCCTTGGCAGAGCTACGGGTTCGAAGAAGATTCTTCAAGTCCCTATATTGGCTGCTATGAATGATTGGGATTGCTGCCGAAGGTGCAAGTGACACCCCCTCCGGAGTAATGGGCTTGCCGAAATAGCCTGATGCAACAACTAGATGTTCGAAATGCTGTGTCTGCTCCCGGCCCCCAGACTCGAGTCGCACATCCCACCCACTGCCATCTCCATCCCTTTGCTCTGCTCGGACGACTCGCGTGTTGAGATGCAAGCTGAAGTCCGGGTGTGAAGACAAGTAGCGAGACATGTACTTCTCCAAGTAGCGGCCAACTTGCCAGGCCCGTGGGAGCTGAGGAGCGCCATCTTCCCAGGCATGATCGCTAAACTGCATGGTGTGTTTGCTTTGGTTGGCTACCATCAAAGGGTGCACCTGACGCTTCGTATCCGTCTTTGAGGTTGGCCATAGCCCGCCAATGCCATCATGAGCGTCGAACACGGTGACTTTGAAGCAGCCCTTTGGGGCGTTGCACAGGAGGTTCTTGGCCGCAAGAAGACCGGACGGCCCAGCGCCTAGAGCAGGGCATCAGCTACAGGTCTCATGCATAGCCTATCCATCTAGACTTACCTACGATGCAAACTGATTTCGGCATCTTTTCACTGGTTGCCTAGAGCCGAGTCCAAGCATAAGTCGCGAACTGAGTAATGTGATGAAACGCCGAGTTTCCTGGACGTCGCAAACCCCCCTCACAATGGCACTATCACCACCTGTTCCGGATGATTTCGCGCCCCCCCAGAAAACCTCCTGGTTCTTGTTATCGCATTCAATATCTCATTGCGTCCTGGTCTAGAAATGAAATGGGTCAAGATCTTTTGGTTGATGAGTGAGGGAGTTGTTGCCGCCAAGCCACGCCCGTGTTGGCAAATAGTGGCGTCAACGGTGAGTCTGCATGACAGTTGAGCTGGAGCTCGACAATTACATAATCCATAGCGCTTGGCCTTGGATAGTTACACAACATTACCATGCAACATGCTCGGAGTAAACCATAGTCAGTTCGCATCATAGCCAAGACATTCCGTTAGACACGTCTGTCCAGGCAGCAAGATCTTGGGAAGTGCTGTAGCCCGGCGTCGACAGCGTCAAAAAGCTGGAGGAATGAAAACTTTTGGGTTCCAACCCTGGCCTCCATGTTACACAAAAAAAAGGGCGTGGCCACGCCACACTATTTCATGTGTTTAGACCCCTTATACGGAGTACCGTCCGACAATTGATTAGCCCACCTCTGGCGATCTGTACCGAGAGTCAACCTGGTGAGTTACAAGACAACCATTAGCATCGTTGTCACTTACGTTAGGTACCTCGCGGAGTCCAATATTCAGCCAGCCTCACCGAGTCAACATGGAGTGAAGTAGTCAGCCCAGCTGGAGCGTGCATTCAACCATCACTATTTTTGTTTGAGCCAGCCGGGGCTTGTTGCCTCACTGCAGCACGCGTGATATTGTCGGATTGCCCCGCGGAAAAGGTGAACTTTTACCATGTAGTACGAACATGGAGCAAAAGCCCCGACTTTCAAGATCTTTCTTCAGCTGCACCAGAGCAAACTTGAACCTTGGATTCGTCATGGCTCGTTCATTGGCCTTTTCTATTAGCATAGTTCGGTTTGCAGGAGTCTACCCGCTCTCCATACAAACAACAAGGCAGTTTCACATCCATGTACATCTTTGCTTGTCAGAATTCCACCCAAGATACCGTGCCATGGTCACGCGATGAATTTTTGAACCCGCGCGAGGAAACAAGTCACGTATAAACTATGGACACCCGGAGCTGAAAGGGCAAACTAAAGCTACCTGATGGACAAAACCCGAGCCAATTGGAAGCCAAATAGTCGTGCCCGAGCAGCAATTCTCCTACTTCAATATGTCTAGTCTCCGCCCCCATCGCCGACTGCGGCTGACTTTGACTCTGGCTGTTGAAGGTACCGACTACTTGAGTACCCATCAAGATATGAAGCTGCCCTGGTGAAATGCTCCTGGGGTTACTTTCGGATCGTCGCACTTGAAGCTTCGTGACTTTCTCTATTTGTCACGCAAGCCCCGGTAGAGCGCAGCTTAATAGCTTACTATTGACGCATGCCAGAGTTTCTGCATCATTTCTCGCACTAGTTGACATCTTTTTGCTGGGTTGTACAAGTCCAGAACTGCCATAGACCCGGCTATACAAGCCTCTAATGCAACATCGGGACAACTCAAAGCTGTATGGGTGAGATACATGCGCCTTGTACACTTGCAGCCTCCCCAATGACTTGCCTAGATATGCATAAGAGGTTCGGCTGGTGCCAACACTCTCCACGGACCTCAAAGCTTTGACTAGTCACATGTAATACTCCGTACGTTGAACTTGGTCAATATCTTCTTCCTTTCGTATTCGGCACTTCACAATCGTATCCCATTCCTCCCCTGAGACCTATACAAGATGAAGAATCAAATTGTTCTTGCAGCCTCACTCCTTGGCTTGGGACTTGCAAGCCCTACAAAGGACACATCGCCCTCTGCCAATCTAGACAAGCGATGCAACGGGGCCGGGTCATTCTGCAACAATGGCGTTCCCTGCTGCAATAACCTCTTTTGCAGTAGTTCCAGCATTTGCCGCGGTTGCAATATATCAGGCTCGTTTTGCGACAATGGTGTCCCCTGCTGCAGCGGCCTCTTTTGCAGCAGTTCGAGCGTCTGTCGAGGCTGTAACGAATCAGGTTCGTTCTGCGATAATGGCGTCCCATGTTGCCGTGGTCTCTCTTGCAGCATCAGTGGCATTTGCCAGTAATTCCAAATATGAACCACAAACGCGATGAGCTTTGGTCAATATATGGAATTATCTGAAGTTTTAAGCATTAGCAGGAAGCTAGGACGGATCGTAGTAGAATTGTAAAGGTTCAATGCACGGCTCTGAAAAACGCAGTCATCTAGCCAAAATGTGAGTCCTTCGGGTTGATTGAATGGCGCATTTCGATGGACCTGTACTTCCTAAGAGAGATATTCATTGCGAGAAGAGAGCGACGCTGCTGCTGATTTTATAAGAATCCTGCATTACATTGAGTCAATGAAAAGGATCAGTTGCATCTTCGACGTACTCCGTAGTTGCTGTTGGTGAAGTTTGCATTATACAAGCTGTACCGATACCGGTCACTGATGCTCGAAAACGAATTCTGGAACCGGGATGCCTTTAAAAGGACGGGCGCCATCTAGGAAAGAAAATGCCAGACTAGAAATGGAGAATCCATGTCTGGTTGGTGAGCTAGCTGTAGTACATGAATGATCAATGGCCGTGCCAGCAAAACTCGACTTGATCCACTCCGGCGGCGATACAGAGTGGTCGTGAACACCTAGATGGCACCAGAGTGTCGGCTTCCAAGTCAGCCAGTAGTGAGGTACATCGTCGATATGCCTGGCGCTTGCTTATGAAAGAACACCGGCCGCTGTTTGGACTCCTCGATACAATGGCGGTGGGCAGCGCATGTGGAGGAATGGCAGTTTCCGGATTTTCCAGAGACTGGGCGAGGACAAGCGCGGCTACTCTAACATTAGCACCAGGACCATCAATGGGAGGAAGCAGTCCACAGTGAGATGCGCGCCGTTCGGAAGAATCTTGGTCCGTAAGAGAAAAAATACGGCTCATGAGCACCTCTACGCACGAGCCAGTAGATAACCCTAAGCAAGACGGCCCGTCGTGTGGGAGTTTGTGGAGGGGCGGTGCGATTCGATTCAATGTTACAGCGCCGTATCAAAAGTTGTACCAGCTGACGGATAAAGACGAGGGTTGGGCGGATAGAGCCGCCAGCCTTGTCCTCCACACCTGCCGAGGCTTGTTGCATGAGCCGGCGCTTGCCACTAATTACCGAATTCATCATATCCATTCTTTCAATAGATATATACAATTCCTTTGACATCAAGTGATCTGTACTATTCGCACACCAACTTGTAGAAGTAGCGGATTCATGAGGCGGGGCGACGAGATGAGCTCCATGAAATAAACATGTACTATCCTAGTATTAGGTACCTAGGTAAGTAACACATATCTTCCTCATACGTGTGATTTTGAAACTGCCACTTCGTCAATAGTACCACTAATTGAGACACCCGCCGATAAGGGCTGGTTGGTCGGGCAGTTTGGAGTAGTAGACTTGACATTACGACGAGGCACTCGAGGGGTCAACTGGTATGCTAGCCTATTCATGGCATGGCAAAGTCACCTGAACTCTTGCAAGACCATGTACCAAGAACGCCTCTCTGAACTGAGGACATCATGCATGTACTGCATTCAACGGAGAAGAGAAGCAGATACTCAACTTAACCTCTTGAAGAATGAAAACAATGGCCCCCAATTGTCCCAGGAGAGAGTCCAAATCCGAACTCCGTCTCAGCCATCTCACTCAGAAAACCACCCCCCAACACCGCTCGCTCATGATTTCTTGCAACAGCCAGACTCTCCGCCAGCTCTCCAAACAGGAAACTCAATCCAATATCCCCTCCTCCTTCTCCTTCTCCAGTCTCCTTCGATTAGCCTCAGCCCACCACCCATGAATCTCACTCTCACCCTTCCATTGCCCCTGCTCATCTAGCTCCGCCCACGGCTTTGGACTCAATATATAATGCACATTCTTCACCTCCGTATCCCTCCAAATCGCACCATGCACATCCGCATTTCTCATCGTCTTCAGCGCATTATACACATACGGCAGCGGAACCCATCGACCCCTATACAAATCCGCCAGCAAATCCTGATCCGGAAAAGCGTACGTTTCCCCATGGGCATCCATATGTTCTATAATCTGTTCGAATAACACCCTGGACGGATTTATCACCAACAGCCCGCTATTCAAGTCCCCTAGGCTCTGTGCCGGATCAGCGCCCTCCACCTGAGCTAGGTCCGGATTGCCATGCTGGTGTGTAAATGCGCAGTTGGCGGGCACCCAGGTAGACGGGTAGTGAGGCTTTTTGAGCGGATTGCAGACGCAGGCGTGTCCGCACGCGAATACCCGCTTGCTTGTCTCGGAGCCGGACTCGCTGAGGGAGACGGGGTCGAGGGCCAGGTCCATTAGCTCGTCCATGTTTTTGAGAACGAGCATGTCAGAGTCGAGCTGGACTATACGCGAGAACTGCGTGAGCGAGAAGGCGACGAGCTTCGTCCAGCAGTCGTTGAAGCGCGCGTCCTCGAGGTACTTTTTGCCAGATCTAGGCGCGATGTAGGGAACGGGGATGGATGGGATCCCGCGGCGAGAGAAGGCAGCCAGACATGAGGAGGGGAGGGAGGGTGTGTAGAGGGCAACGAGGGGATATGCGGATTTGACGGTGCGGAGGGAGTGGTTGAGGGTCAGGAGGCCTGGCAGGTAGGACTCGTTGGTGATGAGCGTGACCCAGGCTTCGGGAAGTTAGCATGACGAGGCGACGCGATCGGTATGGCGGGGAGGGATATACCTTTATCTGAGTGGATGACAGGAGGCACCACCATTGTGTACGGTACGAAGTGGTTCCAGGAAGCAATACCGCGTCTCTTGAGGGTGGATGGAGTAAAGAGAGGAATATTGTCGTGAGGATTGACGTCGTGGGAGGGAGAGGGTCCATTGTCCATATGGGGCTGGCGCCGAGTTACCAAGACACTAACTAGCACGCAGGTGAGAGACAACAACGGACTAGATTTCATTTCAGTTGGAGACAATGGAGACAACATCCCTGAGAGAAGAATTGGAAGGTCATCCTGGCAGGTCGCCATACAGCAACCGACAAGACCGCGAAATTGGGCCAAAGGGCATGGATTAGGCCCTGGAAGAAGACGCCGTTAAAGTGCCTTGCCTTGGGTCTGCAGGGGACGCGATGGGCTGCGCGCGATGGAAGCATGGGGAAAAAACAACTCTCCGGGAAAAGGCTTCTTTCAAACTACTATATTCTTGATTTTACACAAATTGACGTATTTTGGAGTCGCCGCAAATTATACAGGAGGAAAAGCTGTGGTATTGCATTAATTAATACATACATATGTAAAATTGACAGCTCTGGAAGCTTGTGGGCCCGAGTCGGATACAGTGATCAGAGCCTAAGCAAAAGCGGCAACGGCGGTCTTCATAGTCTGGTGTCTGGTTGCATTGCCTCCATGTTAGTACCGGTACACCCAGCTGCAAGTTCAGCATGTCGTCATCAGTCCCGATGGTGCGATGAGGGGGGCAAGCTGCATTCGTAAGTAGCAGACATCTGTCAAAGCTCATGGCCCAATCTCCAGCATCTCAAATAATCGTCTTGTGCAATCACCTGCAAACCGGACCTGCAGTCACCAGAGCATAGCTCCAACGTTTTGGCAGCACCGTCATCGAACCCACCAACCATGGCTGCATCTCATCATGTCCTTCTCATCGGCGGTCACGGCAAGGTTGCCCAGCTGCTCACGCCACTGCTGCTAAAAAGATCATGGACCGTGACCAGCATGATCCGTACCAAGGAGCAGGCCCCTGCCATTGAGAAGCTCGGCAGTGGTTTGCCTGGCAAGCTCCACGTTCTGGTCAGCAGTGTGGATGAGGTTTCTACACAAGAACGTGCCGCGGCCATTTTGAACAATGTGAAGCCCGATTACGTTGCTTGGAGTGCCGGTACACCCCGCCAGATACGCAGGCTTGGTGCAATTGCGAAAGCAGTGATTGACCTCAAACAGGTGCCGGCGGCAAAGGCGGCCCCGAAATGGCATGTCAATCACAACCACCATGTGAACCTGGCCGTCCCTTGCTGACATTTGACAGACCTTCAAGGTAGACCGAGACGCGGCAGTCAACTTCATCCGCGCCGCCGCCGACATTCCCTCTATTAGACGATTCCTCCTCGTCTCGTACGGGGGTTCCCGGCGTGCAGGTGCCTCGTGGTGGCCCGAGGGCGAGTGGGATGACTACAACAAAAAGGTCAACCACGGCGTGCTCGCGACCTACTACAAGGCAAAGATTGCCGCTGACGAAGTCCTCTACGAGACGTCCAAGAAGAGCTCTACTCTTGTTGGCATTTGCCTTCGACCGGCTACGCTTACCGAGGAACCTGCTGGCAAGGTTGAGCTCGGCAAGACGGCCCATGTAAATGGCAAAGTGAGCAGGGCTGCAGTGGCGGCCACCGCAGACGCCTTACTCGCTGCTGATGGTGTCAAGAACACATGGCTTGATCTTCAGGACGGCACTGAAGATCTTGACGCTGCTGTTAAGAGATGCATCAGGGATGGAGTTGATGCCGCCGAGGGAGAGGAAATTTTTCATTCCAGAATTTAAGAATTAGTTAAGAAAGTCCGCAACTACTCCTATCTACAGGCATGGTTATGACAAACACAATACTCTGCCAAACATTTAATGTGTTTTCTTTTTAAATTTCCCTGTGCGTGTCTTCAGCCAAGTATTGTTTTCCTACCCATCAAACACGTCGCATAGTCTGTCGTCGTCGTCCCGCACTGGAATTAGATGGCGATGGACTGGCGCAACCATCCCAATCCTCAAGTCGGACAGCCTCTCCAACAAATTTATCACATCTGCAGCGCTTTGTCGCATGGCATTGAGACTCGTTGAATGAATCATACGTTCCCACTGACGAGATGCCCAATCTGCTTTCTAGGCGGGTGCTCCGAGGATACTCGCATACACCGCCGTAACCGAGCCTTGCCTTGAGCGTCTTCGCCTCGACCTGGACATCTGACCAACTGGTCGTGAAGAAGATGATGGCATTCCAAACACCCTGGAGCGGCAACACACAACCGCTTGCAATGCTGAGAGGGTAGTTGACTTGTCCCCCGTTCCAAAGGCTATAAATCCGATTAATTGAACTAGGGATCCATGTAATCAGCACGGAGATGCCAAAGATGCCACTCGTCCGCAGATACGCCATCTTGACGGGATCCAAACGCTTGAGCTTCATCGATGCCGTGGACTTCAACGCCCCAAATTTCCCGACCAACGAATTATTATTGGTGTATCGCCCCCCAGACGAACAAGTCGTCTCAAACAGCTGCGTAGGTACAACCCTCTCGCTATCCGAGTCATTGTGGGAATCTAGCCATGATCGGCCACGCATTCGAGATGGTGTCCTGTGCACAGCTGCAGGGAGAACGGGGACATGTTCGTCGACAAAACCGGGGGAGTTGGTTGTGACTTGGACTTCTGTGATTGCGAGTCCATAGCAGACATTTGTTCTCGTAGGGTTCTGCTAAAGTTAGGTCTCTCTCTCTCTCTCTCTTTCTCCTCATGACTGATGTAGCGTGCTCTTACCGCTTCTCCAGAAATCCTGTTTTCGCTATCCGTCAGAGATCCATTGCGCCAATTGCTGGTTGGATGCTGGAACGTCACATTCCGCAGCTGGTTCCTGCTACGAAAAACATGGTATCCTACAGCAATGTAGATGAAAATAGAGAGGAGGATACAGATCCAAATGGGGATGTAGTACGCATAAAGACGAACAATGCTCCATTCGGGCCTGATCCAGCACCACAACTTGAGCTCCTGTCAGGATAGCCTTCCAACATGCAAGTGTGTGTGGGATACTCACAGCTGCGTCGCCAAAGACTGGACCTCGCTCCTCGTCACGAATGGAAACAAGCACGAGAGCAGGCAGCAGTGGCCCCCCGAAACAAACCACGCAATATACCCACTTGTACTTCTGAAACATGCTCGGGTTGGCGTTGTTGAAGAATACCAAGAAGACGTTGACTGCCATTGCGAACGACCACCAGGGGTCGGCTTGCATGAACCTACAATCCATTGTCAACAATTCATCTACAAAAACTTGGCCACTTCCCTTACCACTCGAATATGAACCCCTGGGCCTGACAAAGCGTCGACTCTTCGCCCATCCGTAGCCCGTCATACCCTATCATGGAGGCCACACTCGCGCCGGCGTTTGCTATGGACGCAAACACGAGAAACGTGTTTGGCGTGGTGCGGAGTTTCTTGAAGGCCAGGAACGGAACGACGGTGAGGAGGATGGCGGCCATAGATAGACCTGCCCCCGTGCGCTCGATGGTGATGAGGGTGTTGATGTGGTCGGTGCTAAGGGTCGATCCATCGTCGCTGCTCTCCATGCTGATGAGTTGTTGGTTGCAGATAATAGGAGGAGTACAAATGCGAATTACGAGTTAGATGTGAATGTAAAGAAAACTTTAGAATGCGACAGGCAGATTTCGGCGTGGTTTTTCTCTTCATGAGATGAAACTTTTTCCGCGTGTTAGACTGTCGGCTGGTCAAGGTAATTTGCCAGCTGGCGAGAGTATGAACGGCCCATGGCAGTTGGCAGGTAGACAGGTAGACAGGCATTGTAAATGAGATGGACACAGATAGCTGTGAGCCTTGCTGCATTATTATTAGAGAGTCACTTTGGGTGACGTTGAGACCTATGCGTCATGGTCAGTGATTGGCAGGCAAACGGATATTTGTTGGTAGAAAGATATTTCAACTCAACGGCGCCTAGTGCCGTATATGTTGACAAATTAGCCATGATTTGAATACTCGGGTATCCAGTATTCCATTTCATACCTGCCTACCTACAGATGCCCTCTTAATATTCCACACAGAATCCGTGGGCATATACCTACATGTAGTAATTGACAAGTAGTTGACGCCTTGCCAGGGCGGGTAGTTTGTGCGCAGTAGCCGGGCCGTCGTTGAGATATGCAGCAGGTCGGGCTCCCAACTCTGAGGCACATTACACAACTCGCTGCATGGAACACCCTGCTCACGTACATGCGCAAAGTACCAATCGATTCACAGTCTGCCTGCCTACACCACTGTAGGCACGGAGATTAACTCCAGGCACTTACACGTCGGCACTCGTGAAGCCGCGGAGCCGCCCGCAACCCCACACAAGCCCATCCACTCCGATTCACAACCTCGCAAAGCCGAGGTCTCCATTTTGCCCATACCAAGTTCATTCATTCACTTATCAATCAGTGAAGAATCCCAGCCAACAACTCCTCTACAAGCCCATTAATCCCCCAATCTCACAGCCAGAGCCACAACCTCCAACCCCATCATGTCAGAAAACAACAAATCCTCACAGCTCACCCCTCTCAATCGGGTACTCAGTCCCGCACTCAACCTTCACCCGCCCAACACACCACCAAGCCTCTACCCATCCGCCCTTTCTCACTTCACCTCGATCCCCTGGTGCGCCGACCTCCTCCTGAGCAAAGACAGCCCCTACGGCGTCGGCCCCGCCATCCCCTTCATCCCGCAATGCTTCAACCCCATATCCCCCGAGCACGACCAGTTCGTCGGCGCAACGCTCGCCTCGGAAAGGGGCCTAAAGCACGTGCTGTCCTTCTTCCGCCCCGACGACGACACGCACCTGCGGGATCCCGCACGGCCCATCACGCGCGTGGACACGCTGTTTGCCGCGGGCGAGGGACTAAGCGGCTATCACGACATCATCCACGGCGGCATGACCATGACCATGGTGGACGAGAGCATGGGCACCGTCAACGAGATCAACACGGCGCTGGGCAAGGACGGGCTCGTGCACAAGCTGAGCAGCGTGACGGCCTCCCTGGAGATCAGGTTCCTGCGGCCGGTGCCCGTCCCGGGCGTGGTGTGGGTCACGTCCTGGACGGAGAGCATCGAGGGGCGGAAAACGAGGATGAGGTGCGAGGTCAAGGACGGGCAGGGCGCGGTTCTGGCAGAGGGTGCTAGTACGTGGGTGGCCCTGAAGCCCAGTTTATAAGCCGCCGCCAGAAGCGCGCACGTTGGCGGCTCGACATGGGCAAGCAAGCAGTTGGCATTGTTCACATAAATTAGACACGTGGTTGAGGCCATGTACGACGAGGCATGTACACAAAAACAAAAGTGGTATCACATTATACGGTGGCATATAGAATACTAGACGAGGGAACCAACTAAGCGCTGACAGGTTACTCAGACCCAGGATTTTCGGAAATTTACAAGCCCATGACACCAGCAACCACCAGCAGCCTTTGCAACAGCCCATCGGTAGATTTTCAAGCTTCCACTGCTTTGCCCTTGTTCGAGGGTCCCGGCCCCTTCAGAGCGTCTTTGATCGTATGGGGGTCCTCCAAGACGGCCAGCACAGCTTCTCGTTTACTCTTCTTCCCCGATTCCCAGGTCTCATCGCGATCATTCAGCTCGCTCTCTGCCGAGCTGATACTGCTCAGACTCCTGTTCATGACCACATTGACCATGCGGCCTTCCTTCTTCTTCGCGTTGCGCTGAGCCTCCTTTAACCTCTGGAGCTCCTCATCCTCACAGTGCATAGTGACGACGCCCAAGTTGGGAAAGTTCTTCTCGAGAAATTTCTTGAGTTTGGGCAAAATCGACTTATCCGGTCGGTACGTCCCGGAATCATTGTCGATGAAAAGCTGGTAGTACGCCGGGTTGGAGGGCGGCGACTCATCAGGTGGGCCGCCAGAGATGGGATCCTCTGGGTGCGTCTTCTCCGCGGGTTGGGGGTCATCTGATGCGACGGGTCGTTCGAGCCGTCGAATAAAGAATTCTCCAGAGCAGGCAATATACGTCTCTACGTTGGAGTGCATTGTGTGCTTGCTCAGAAGATCAATGCCGAATTCTTTGCCCGTCTCGGTGAACCTGAACAGGCCGTCCAACGTGAGTACGTAGGTAAACGTTCGGCCGCCTTCGTCAAAGTGGGCGAGTCTGAGAAAGGCCAGCGTCGCTGCGTCGGAGCACGGCTCGAATGAGCCCCATTCTGTGGACTGGTCGTAGTTGTACACGCGGTTGTGTTGCTTGTGCAGCGCCATGTTGAGAATTTTGCCGCGGATGCCTTTTGACGAGAACATGGAACTGATGATGGGTCTGAACTCGACATAGCGGTGGTACAGTTCAGCTGGTACGGGACCCTGTAGTTGCATCTCATTTGCTTGGAAGCTGCACAATTCATCAGAATCGCAATCTTTTTGTCCGTATGGGGACGCCTTTCACTTACTCGTATTTCTGGCTCTTCTTTTCCCCAGCTTGACCGGAGCTCGCGGCCTGACAAGATCCCCCGTCCTGGTCATGTTCCTCATCCCTGTTCACTTTGGTGCCTGTTATTCTCCCAATCATGGGACTAAAGTGTTTTGTCCACCTCGTTGGCCCAAGGGTACACATTTGGGCAAATGGAGGATCTGATTTGCCGAGGACTTCAATGCTGACGCAAAGTTTTGGGGTGAGATGAGTATCAGAGCGCAACAAGCTTGCTATTGCCTGGACTAGGAAAGCTCGCTTGCTCATGACGCGCTTCTTGGCCGCATACTCCTTACCCTGGTGGAGGAATCCCTTCCCATTGTTCAAATACTCGAGGCACTTGGATGGTCACGTTTCCTAGGCGGTCGTCATGGTCAGCGGCGTCCTCATCATAGAGGCGACACTTGAGTTTAAATCCCGACGGAGGCACATTTGCGACCACCCACTCTTCGTTCCATTCCGGCTCTGTCGTCTTCCTAATGGTGCGAGTGCGGTGGACGAGGTCAGGGTCCTCTTTATGTCTCTTTGGGTTGGACGCCGTGAGCGTGGCGGTGAGGAACGGGTCAGAGGAGGCAGTACCAAAGTCAGCCGGTGGTAAGTTGGCAGCATAGCGAAAGGTAAATCGAATGGTATAGCCTTGAGGCGCGTCTGGCAGCGGTGTTGTGTCGAAACCCCCAGGTGGTTTCTTGCCCTTGATTGCCCGTTTCAGACCGGAGCCGTTCGCTTGCAGTGATTTGGGTTTGGGTGCCGGCCATGTTTCGTTGTCTCGAGGCTGTGAATGCTTGGTGTTGCAAGTGCCCTGGCCCGCGTTGTCGTCGTCGGTTTCGTCGTCGGTGTCGTTGGCTGCCTCGGGTGCCTTGGATGGATTTGCGGCATCGGGCTTGGCCTGGTGGCTCTGGTCCGCGCCATTGGCTTGGTCTACAGGGCTAGGTAGATTGGCAATGTCGGATTTCGTCTGCGCGGCACCGTTGACATCGTTGACACCGTTGGTATCGGTAGTTGTAGTCGACGGGTTTGGGGCAATGGTGGCCATTTGGTAGTGTTGGAGCTTGTTCCCGAAAGCCAAGCCAAGAATTTTGTTGAGCTTGGTTATGCGTGTTGCGGTGTTGGGCATTGATTGACGACGTGTCAAGGCCAGACAGAGTGTGCGCTTGTCGGTCGGCCTTGCATTTATGTATGTTGGAACATTGACATTGGGAATATTTGTCGTGCTTCTGTTTTTAGTCTCGGGCCACAAGGAGAGAGTCAATGTTCCGAGTTCAGGACAGCAAAGTTCAGGACAATGGTCTCAGGCGACGGGTTCAAAGAACAAAGAAGATTCGAGGTTGGGGGTCGGAGAGTCAGGGTTGAGAAGAAAAGGAGCCGGCGTCGCAACAAAGCCAACAAGAGGGCATCCTCGCCATGGCTGTCAGGACTCAGGACAGGACTCCTTGTCGGCCATCATCCGCGAATATTTCTCCGACAAGGTCGAGACCCTGGATGGTCGCAAAGCGCAGAGTCAATGTGTGACGTCAAGCGGCAACCTTGGAGGTGCCGGGGTGCCGGGGTGCCGGGATCCAGCGCGCCAAACCTGGTGCCAGGCTGTGCTGGTTATCTCAGTGCTAAGTTATCAACCATTGACTCCTGGCAACAGGCTGTCCATACCAGACTTGACATCATCTGACACGAGGATGGCTACCGAATATTCCGGGCGAAAGTTGACCAGAATAATCAAGTGCACGGGTCGGTGCTTACAGGTATCATTGCCCAGTGGGAGTCGATAATTACGAAGTTGCAACATTGAAGTCAATTCATTCAATGCTACTAGATACATGTGTAGGCTGGCCCGAATACGAGATGGCTGGGAGGGGTCACTGGGTCAACTGAACGCTCCCCTGCCGTCGGTGAAAAGCCATCTAGTCAACTCAACGCCAAATTGCTTCAATTGACAGGTGTACCTCGTCGGTCAACTACTAATAGTACGCAACAGTCCGGGAATCCCAGTAACCGACTCGACAATTTACCGCTGGGCTTTTTTTTTTTTTTTTTTTTTTTTTTTTTTTTTTTTTTTTGTTGGCTATTAACGTAGTACCCTAAATCACCAATTGAGCCTCATTTTCCGACGCTCCACCCCGTTTTCTTACAAGTACATCTTCTCAAAACCAATAACCTCCCACTTGCCCGTGTTCGTATCCAGCGTCAAGTTGCCATGTTTGACCTCGCCGTCTTTCAGTGCGCCCGACTCGACCTTCCCACCGGCAATCGGACGCTCCAGGTGATTCCCGCCCGCAGCAATGCTAAAGTTGGCCAGGGGAAGATCCCAGCCGTTTCTGGTCGCGACGGTAGGGCAGCCTAAGCACGCAATCACGTCGAGTATTAGTCCTCCAGCTCTCCGTTGTTGGGCAACAATATCATCAACTCCGAGGCTCACCGTAGTACTGCGCAGTCGCCTCTTCAGGCGTAATCGTCAACTGAAAGTATCCGCGGTAATAGCCTTCCTGCCACCCGAGCTCTTCGTTGCGCTTCACCAGGCTTCGAGCATTGTCACCGGCAACAGGCTCGATAGGTCCATTCTGGCCACTGGAGCTGACGGCCGTGCCAGCGAATTCTACGCCAATGGCTCCGTTTCCGGTAGCCTTGTCGTACGGCTTGTTTCCGAGCCAGGCGAGATCAGACACCTGATATCGTCATCATCATTAGCAGCAGCTTCACTCGTTCCTGTCCCGATATTTGTGATTTACCAACCCAGTTCTGGTGAGTGTCGCCCGCCAGGAAGATGTTGTTGTCAATCCTGTTGTCGTACAAGTGTTGCAGGGTCCTGTTGCGGTTGGCAATATAGCCCTTATTATACGCCGTTAGTCGCATCTTCAACTCACCAATCTGACGGTACATCATTGTAGGCTCGACTTACGTCCCAGGCGTCGCCATTGAGACCCCAGTTGTCGTTCTGCAGGATGCGCGAGAAGACAATCTGGTTACCAATAATGCGCCATGTGGCACCTCGCTCCTTGGACTTGCTGAGAGACCGGTAAAACCAGTTTTCCTGGCGGGCTCCCATCAACGAGCGGCTCGGGTCGTCCGCAATCTCGCTAATGTAGTGTTTGTTCCAGTCTACAGTTGGTCAGTGTGTCGTGTCATTGTCGACTGGGCCTCTTCAGCCTACTTACAAACGTCGGTGATGCTCCGGTCATAGTTTCGGGTGTCGAGGATTATGAGATCCATCAACTTGCCCATCTGGAAGGATCGCCAAACCCGCAGACCATCGTCCAGATCGGTTTGACTACACAACATGAGTTATTCCCAACCATCCCGTCGACAAGAAGTTTGGCAGGAGAAGAAGAAAATTTACCGAATTGGCATCCACTCGAAATAGGCGCGAACAGCGTGTACTTTGCGGGTATCGACAGTAACTTTGGTACCAGACTTGAGGAATGAGTCCTCAGTGTTATTGAGACCACTGAAGCCATCCCTGTAGCCATTATCTGCAAACTCTGTATCGGACATCAGTATGCTACCTCTCACCATGCCATCTGATTCAATTTACCGTGGTCATCCCACGTAGTAATCCAGGGGAAATCCTTAGACAAGAGCTGCAAATCGGCATCGCTTCGATACTGTCCTCGTGTAAGTAACCAAAGTACACGAGAAGGACCCAGCAATGACAAACCAGTCCGTGGCGAGTCCTATAGTCGCCTAGAGTCCAAATGGTTCCAGAGGGTTTGGTAGCTCGCTCACCACCCTTTCCAGTCTCATAAAGGTAGTCACCAAGATGAATGACATAGTCGTGCTTATCCTTCCTTGCGGCATTGCCATAGGCGTTGAAGTAGCCATTAGCTTCAGACATTGTCAGCCCCTCGATCCATCTTCAGTCCAAGGCAATGAGGCCCAATCACTCACGAAAGTTGCTGCAAGAAAACACTGCAAAGCTCAACTTGGAAACAGCATCGTCCTTGGCAGGCGCAGTCTTGGTACGGCCAACGGGGCTCTTGTTGGAAGATCCGCAAACGTTAAACTGGTAAAAGTACGTGGTCAAGGGCTTGAGCCCCTTGGCCTCGACCTACATGACACAATCGCAATCAGCACTTCTCTCCAATCACGCGGCTAACAAACTTTTCCCACCTTGACAGTATAATCGATATCTGAAGTCGTGTATGCCTTGCCGCTAGCCACAACCTTGTGGTTGGTGCTATTCGCCGACTTGCTGTGAAACACCTTCCACTCGACGCAGATGGGGTTAGCATCGGCCTTGGTATACTTCTCCGTCTCATGGCTCCAGAGAGGAGCCGTCCCATTGACCGTTGCCTCGCTCTTGTCAGACTCATTCTGGGGGGCGACACGGGTCCAGAGGATGACACTCTCGGGCCACGGGTCACCAGAGGCAATGCCATGAGTGAAGTGCAGCTGCGACGGCTCATAGGCCACGTTGCCGCGCTTCCACGATCGACGCTCAACGAGGCCAACGTCAATGCCCAGGCTCTCATGGCGCCTGGACGGGCTGTCGTAGTTGATGTTCCCATCGAAGCTGGCAGTAGCCGTGCCGGCCAGGAGGCCGGTTGCGCAAAGCAAGAACTGAGGCCGCATTGTCTTGTGTCTACAAGTCTAACAGCCAGAGATGTGTTTTGAGACCTCTCCTCCATAGCCACGTCTATTGCCACGAGGAGGAGCAGCATAGTTATATCTGGTCCAATTCCCTCTTCTCAAGTTCTCAACCCCTATCAACCAGAAATCACCATCTCATCTCCTTTCATGCATTCTCCCCACAACCCCGTACCCCGTCCTACATGGAAAGGTCGCATCATCCAACGGAATGCCCCGGATGCATGCACGTTTCCGCGTAATTTCCGCGTATTTCAAAACCGCGCGCGTCAGTCCGTCTCTGGCACACGCGACCTCGGATTACTGCTCCTCTCTCGGCGGGACCAGAGGAGACGGCTCGGTCTGCAAATGTAGATGTTTGACGTGGTCTACAAGATCAGCCCGTGGTAGTATCATGGCGCCTTCAATGTTTGCAAGATTTGAGAAATGATCGGCAGGAACATGCCCAACGTGCACATCGCTTCGTCCCCAATTGGCCACGGACGTCAGAGGGAAAGGCCATGGACTTGGTCATCAAGTCCGCGAGTCCAGTTTAGTCTTCCGGGAAATTTTTCTTTCACAGACACTAGTAACTGCGGAGAGTTGCTGACGTTACTTGGCAGTTCGTCATGCAACATCCACCTCGTAGTTCATAATTGAGTCACTTTCATTGGCCTGGTTATATGTAAGTTGGTGTGGGTTCGTCGGCAAAACATAAGCACGTGGGGCCAGTTATTAAGTCTAATTGTTGGGTTATTCCAACATTCTGCCAACATCGAGGTCACGGGCGAATCACCCTCCGGCTGATTATCTCCCACGCACAATATGACGCGTGGGCTGTTCTCGTGCAAGGTAAAGGGTGACAGAGTTTCGAGCACGTGGTCTTGACCTGACCCGGATTTTCCATCAGGTACAGATGCGACGTACGCCCTTAGAGTCGCAATCTGGGCCGCAAGCACAGAGTTATGAGTCAAAATTTCCTGCTGGCTCCGTATACTTGGCTAGTTACTCGGTCCTTTATGCATGTGGCTACTTGGTCAATAGAGACATACATCGCAGTAGGTGAGTGTTTTTCAGAAGCCAAATTGAACCAGCGTTGATTTTTCCAGCACAAACAGCACTGTATAAGAGAATTCATTGAGCCGGTGCGGTAGAAGCTATCTCAAATAATCCATTCAACGTCTTTGGTACTATAAATATATCTATAACTTGGTTAGACACCGTGGGCACAGGAACCGATCGCCGTCACGTCGACCTCGCTGACGATTGCAACGAGCCGCATTAGGGGTAGGCAGCCATCGTATGCAATACCAAGAACATGGCGGGCAACCTTCCAACTATGTCTCCGATCGAACCCTGGACGGGCTCTTCGGATATTGCGCAATTGTCGGCGAGTGTGGTGCGGCCGCCGATTCTCGTGTATCAGACTTGACGCTAGTCTTGACTCTTCTTGCTCTGTTTTGTGCTCTTATCACTGCTCGTATCTAACAATGATGGTTCTTTTCCCCTAACATGTCTTTTACACCGGGTGGGCGTTACAAATAAACATCTCGACTTTCCCCTTCTACCGCTAGCGGTACGGGGTAAGTCAACGTCATGACTTTGGGTCGGCGTCGATGTCCGTTTGGAAGGGACCGACTTTGGCGCTGTGATGTTGTCAACCCCTTCTGTGGGGGATGTTGGACTAACTGCCAGCTGTTCCACAAAACCCCTCGAGTCCAAAGTTGCTGACCTTCGGGCTAGATCCGATATGGGATGTAGATTCTGGGGAGCTCCCTGGGCAAGTTGATATCTCTTGCCCGAGATCTGCTTTACCGGGCCGTAACTTATAGCATGCTTTAGCAAGTCTCGCTTCTCTGACTCACTACAAAGTGGGCTCCTGAAAACGTCCCCAGAGAATGTGGTTGCGTCTTCCAAATGCAAAACGCGTTCGAGAATGGCCTGTGCAGCCGTGTCGCTGCCAGGCTTCAGATCGTTTTCCATAACGAAGTCGGGATATATGGCACTCTGTCGTAGAACATATCTTTGACGTGCTTTGATTAGAGCCGTAATGAGGTTCCGAGTGTTCACGGGCCGAATATGGATATTTGAGTTCCTTCCGCCCAGCGTGGTCACCTCGTTCCAGAAACGCAATGGGCCAAAGTCGTGTAACATATGCCACTTCCGGCCACATGCTACAAGGGTTCTTAGGATAAAGTTGGTCACATCCAAAGTTATGTTGTTTCCTGCATTTTCAGGACACAATTCTTTTATAAGAGCCTCATCATCGTGCTTACTCCCCAGAATGGTGTCACTAGCGGCGAAGTAGAAGCCATGGAGTCTTGAGCGAATACGATCTTCTATTTCTGGCCGCAGCGACGAGATGTTGCGACCATGGTCCCGAAAAGGATCATTCATCATGGGTGTTCTAACAATAATTATAAATACCAAGGTGTGTGGATACAGAGAGTGCTGTGATTGTCTCCATGCATACCTGGGATTCAAGAAGTCATGCACAACTTGAAGCAAATCGAGGAATCGGGCGCGACGCACGAGCTATTGGCTATTGGGAGGGTTCGATGGTCAATTGGACTCGATTTCTAGTCTTAATTTATAAAGAATCAAGTGCAGCGTGTTGCCAGAGCCGGTAAACAAACGTCTTGCCAGCCGAGGCCGACAGCTGGTTGGCACCTGCCACCTGATGCCAGCATTTGAACCGTCCGGCATGACTGTCTGTTGCAAAAGACCAATATTCTACGACTACCAGACATCATGAAATGAGAATCAAGTACCATTTCGCCAATTCAACGGTACCTACCTACCTGAGCAGGCGCCCGACGCATTCATACAATATTGGGGAAGGGCCTGAGAGGATTGCATCTTGTCGCATATAAATCACAACTCACTCCGTCAAAGCCTTCTGCAAAAGAGGTAAGCCCTCTCTCAAAACATCAGGGCCTCCAAGCGGAAACCTCAGATACCCTGAAGTCGTTCGTTCCTTCATCCGGGAAACAAAACCTACACGGAACTACTAACAAGCTCTGCTCCTTGGCAACCTGAAGTCTAAACTCAAAGTCGTCAACAGCCTCCCCGTTGTTGTCCCGAATCTGTATGGACCCCGTGCCTCCGCCTTGAGGCTTGGTCCATCGGCACCGTTTGTTGCGCCGCACAAATTGGTCAAGCAGGGTATTGCCTTCCCTACACAGGGCCAGGTCACGCTTCAAAAGATTCGGACGCACATCAGAACCAAGTGCGTGTGCCGCGACACCATAGTCCAGTCGTGAGACAGAAATTGTGGTGTAATCTCTTGCTATGAGTACTTTGCGCAGAAGGGCAGCGTTTGTGGATATAACCCATACTACTCGCACACAAGGAAGTCCATATGCCTTGGACAGGGAGCCTGTCGAGACGGAATTCTCATATCCCAGGGACACAACTGGTGGCGGTGCTGGATCGTCCGTATGGAATAGGGGAGTGAAGACCTCGTCGCAGAAGATGGCAACGCTGAATCTTTTGGCTAATGCCACGACCTTCTCAAGGAAAGATTTGGGGAGAGTTGTTTCAATTGGGTTATTTGGATTACTTGCGCTTCATTAGCAGCAACTCATAATAGGAGAAGACTTGGAACACATACTTCAGAATGATAGATTTGGTATTCGGCCCAATCATCCGCTCCAAGTTGTCAATATTTAGCGGCCAGTTCAGGTCCTCTCCCATGGCCCACAGGCTAATATCTATCCCGTGATGTCTCGGCAAAAGATACAGTTGCCCATATGCAGGATATTGGCAAATGACATGATCACATTTCTTACACAAGGTCTGCAGTACGAGGCAATTAGCTAGACTTGAACCCGGCGTGACAATGACATTTTCTGCCGTCAGTGGCACCTCGGGTGTTGAGTGAAGCTCGGCAATGCGCGTGCGCAACTTAGTCGAGCCTTCAAAAGGGCCATAATCGAGGTTGAGATCAGGGTCAAGGGCGTCAGCGCCGGGCGTGGCTGGTAGCTGGCGTTATTCAGCAATTGACAGAGTCTTGGCACAAAAATCTATACCTTGTCAGAATGAATGGCAATCGAAGGTTTCCCTAGGCAACACACCGTGAAGGGTAACCTTGCACTTTGGTTGCAATTTGTCAGAAGTTTGCTTCAAGCTTCACAACAGTCGTCAAATATCAAAAACATACACCTTGCTCATGGACTAAGAGTATTTTAGATGCTGTTTGATGTCTATCAGATTGGAAGAGGGCTTACTCCAACTATCAAGAGGGAAGTCTTTGATGCTCTCCATTGTATAAGTACCTAGGAAGAGAAGTAGCAATGACTTTGAAGTTGCTAAGTTTGCAAAAGACAGACAGACAGACTGCGTAATTAACATGAGCAGGAACTTATGTTATATGTCGATCCCCGGCGTCAAGTGGCGCCACGACTATACGTTGGATTTAAATGCGCCTGTGTATTGACAAACCAGACTCCAAACTCCAAATTTGGCGAGGCCGCGGCCTGAGCTGGATATTACTGCTCACAGCGTCATAGCACGACAGAAAACTGATACGTCCATCGAAACAAACATGTCAAAATGGTTCTCCAGAGTTCCATGTTTTATAATACATCACCTTCGTCACCTCGGCATACTGAGCGGCAAGCAAAAGCAGGGCCAAACAAAGAGGATCGGCACCCAAATTCGTCTCAGACGCCATTGGACGTTTATCCTCAAAAGCCGCCAGTTTCGATGTAGATAATCCAGCTTGGCAAAGTACAGAGTTTTTTCGAGGACGTGGTCACCTTCCAAAAGACTATCGTTCGCGAAACGTCAAGTCGGCGACAGGATCTAGGTGAGAAAACATAGGCGTATTTTGCTGCGTTTTGGCAGATCGTGCCATGTGAATCGTTAGAATAGTGGTCCAAGATATCACTGAGGCGCTTCAAATCACCGAAACTGGACGGAATTCTCGGGAAGTTGAATAAATTGACATGTTGTGATCAATCAACAATGCCTTTGTCCAGTAAGTTCCAGAGTATTGGACTGTCGCCGAAGATGAACGATTTGGATGTGGCTTGGCCAGCTCTTCCTCTTACCCATGATCGGTTGGTCATCTGCGAGTCCGGATGAGTATCTATCTCCCTGGATAGTGGTGAAGCGGCCGGTCCGGCGACTGAAAACTTCTCAACGCCCAAGCGTGCTTTTGTAAGTTGTTTGAGCGGTTGTTAGTTCAGGACAAGTTGTTTGCTAGACCTGTATGATAATTTATGGCATTAGTTGTATTGATTGCTGTTCTTCTTCCTCATTTCTACCTAAAGTGTTCCCAGTAGTATTACCCCTCTTTCCACCATGTAACGTGACTGAGTCCACTTTTCTCCCCAACAGACCAAGGTACATCCGTCTGAGAACTCCAGGGTAAGAGAGTCGAAGAGTCGAAGTGGGGCGCAACTTGCAGTAGAGACTCAGGCTCCCAGCGGCACGACCCATGATTGTCATAGATCTGTCCCTCCTTCAGACACACAAAGTCGCACCAGAGTCGTGGCGACGGGACCTGCCGAAAGGATCTAGTGTCTGGTCACAAACGGGTTTGGTGTTTTTGCCCTGTCATGCGCCGGCCGAGAGACGACTCTGAAGATGACGAGATTCCGCTGCACCACAAGAAGCCCTTTGGGTCTGGTTTGAAGCGCAAGAAGATCGAGTTTGTGCGCGCCACGGAATCAGACGACGGCAAAGCAGCTGTCCCAAAGCCCCGAGCAGCGACTGCCATTGGCGACTTGTATGCGAGCATAGTTTTGGGCGATGGTCAAGTCAGCTCTGCTTCTGCGCCGGCAACGACAACAGCCAGCCCCCAACCAGGACCAAGCAACGAAGCCGAACCAGACATATGCCCAGTCTGTTCTCTTCCCATTACCACGTCATTGAAGGAACATGGAGCATCACTGGCTCATCAAGTAAGCATGCCTCACTCACATCCACCGTCGTCACTGGACCGGTCACGGATGGGCTTGCGAGCCCTGAAGTCGCAAGGGTGGGACCCGGATGCGAGACGTGGTTTGGGCATGGAAGGCGAGGGAGTGCGATATCCCATCAAGACAAAGGCAAAGGATGATAATCTGGGCATCGGTGCGGCCGAATTACTCGAGAGCCAGAAACAGGAGCCCAGGGAGCCACCGCCCCGCAAGTTGACGGGCAAGGAACTAAAGGAGGCTATGGCAAAGGAGAAACAAAGGGCGGAACGGCTTCAGGCAGAAATCTATGGCAGAGTTGACGTGGAGAGTTATCTGCGACGGAAAATGGACAATGAATGAATGAATGCATGCATGGTACGTCGTCAACTAATGAGTGGAGCAAGACTCAATAAAACGAAGAGCAGATAAAGAACAGGGTCGTTTGTATTCCAAGTACATTTGTCTTATTGCATGCAGAGGATAATTTCAGCTGGAGAGACAGGGCTTCATTCGACACGACAGAGTTGACGCACTTGGACGTGCTTTACGTTTCCTTCCAACGACCTCGTGGATGCTCGTGAGTCGTGCTTCAAGGGCTGCACGCTCCAGATCTAGATTGGCCACAATTAAATCGATATTATTATTTGTATTAAATTTCAACCAAAAAAAAAAGGGGAAAAAAGAAAGAAACTTGATATATTATAATAAAAATTATAATGTAAAATTAACCTGTTACTAACAAGATATCCTCAAGGTACTGTAAGAAAACAAGGCCGCTACAATAAACGCACCTGCGCACATTCAATGTTCAATGAAGGCTGGTGCTATTGTCGCCTCGAGCCCACCAAAGTCCAAGGACATGGCATCTGGAAACCATTTGCCCATGAACCTGACGGACGACTCACCGGCAGCCTTGACTCACGGGTGCCACCGGCGCCATGCCAAAGTAGGCACCGAGTCTTCTCAGGCATGCGGCCGCATGCACAAGCTCAAGGTCCGAGTTCCCCGTGCGTCTCAGGAAACGGCTCGACTTGGTTACTTGGTGCTTTGCATGTCGTGGGGCCTTGTTCCAGGCCGGCATCCTGCGACAACCACTTGACCGTCTGGTGAAATGGAACTCTCTCTCTCTCTCCTGGTCCTTGGTCCTCGCGTCCTCAAGTCCTTGACAACCCCGCCAAAACACCAACATTGAAAACGCCACCACACCGTCTCTACCAGACCAGCACTTGCCTCCAACCTTTCACCATTTCACATACGGACCGGCGACAGAGCGACTTGTCACCCTTGGCTGCACATAGCTGTGGACCTACACCGAACATCCCATCGCTCTCTGGCGCCGTCATCCGGTCTTCTTCCCTCCAGACCATCCTTCCTAGAGCAACCCCCCCCGGTCTGAGCTGTCCGCGACGAGAGCAGAGGAGCTCTCCTGCTGCCCACCATGGGGTTCTCGGCGACCCAGGAGCATCATGATGGTATGTCATAGACCGGTTGCGCCGAAGCTGTTTCGACTTGGATTGCGACTAATGCCCGTGCCGCAGCCATCCTGCAAGAGATCCGGAATCGTACCCAAGAAGACGTAATGCCCAAGACTGCCCTCCTTCTCCCCCCTTTTCGTGCTCGATAACAGCACGCGCGCTAATATATGGCGGTTCAACCAGTGGAAATGTCTCATTGTCGACGAGGCCTCGGAGAAACTCATTTATAACTCTGTCAAAGAGGATGATATTCTCAGTAGCTCTGTAGCCAGTCAGTTTAGCCCAGGCCCCGATTTGTCAACCAGAGCATCCGCCAACTAACCTCGGCAGCCATCGAACGGATCGAGGAGCGGCGAGAGCCGAACCCTGACATGGAGGCCATCTATTTTCTTACCCCGGAGCCGCACATTGTTGATTGTCTCCTTGCCGACTTCGACAGGAGGCAGTACGGACGAGCATACTTGATATGGACAAGCTTGTTGGATCCCTAAGCTGAGCCGCAAGATTAACGAGTTTCCTGGCGTTGGAAGCCTGATGGTGCAGCCGCAACAACAAAGACCAGGATCAAGGGCTGTAGCAAACCCCAAAACCCTCCTCATTGACTTTTATCCTCGCGAATCGCACCTCGTTTCATTTAGAGATCCTTGGAGCTTTCCCATTCTCTATCATCCCGCTTGCAACAACTTGATTCCAAAGCACATGCGAATACTGGCGCAAAGGGTAATCATACTTCATGTTCCTATCTCCATTTGAGCCGTGATCACAATTGCTGAGGCCGCTAGATTGCTGGTGTTTGCATTACTCTAGGAGAATACCCCAAGATCCGATATTATCGACCGACCGCCGCCTTTCACGAAGCTTCGGTTCTTTCTTCTCACCTGGCTAGATTTGTACAAGAAGAACTAGACGTCTACGCCGAGTGGCACAAGAACGAATACCCGCCACCGTCGAACCGACCGCCCTCAACGCTCATAATCACTGATCGCTCAATGGATCTTATGGCACCATTGCTGCACGAATTTACCTACCAAGCCATGGCGCACGACCTGCTACCCATCAAAGATGGTGACAGGGTGACGTTTCATACCACAATAAACGCCGGCACCAAGGACGAGCAAGAGAAGGACGTGGAACTCAGCGATAATGATAAGATTTGGGTCGACAATCGACATAGGCACATGAAAGATACCATTGACAAGCTCATGGGTGATTTTCAAAAGTTCATCGACGAGAACCCCCAATTTACCAAAGACACAGGGAACGGAGACGCTCCGAGTCTCAACACCATCAGAGAGATGTTTTTAGGTCTCCCCCAATTCCAAGAAATGAAATCTGCATATTCACTACACCTTACCATGGCCCAAGAATGCATGAACGCGTTCCAGAACCACAAACTTCCAGATCTGGCGTCCGCCGAGCAAACAATGTCAACGGGCCTAGACGAGGACTACAGGAAGCCCAAAAATATCCTTGAAACGGTTGTGGGTTTATTAGACGACGAGGCAGTACTACCAACCGATCGCCTACGCTTGATTGTAATATATATCCTTTACAGAGGCGGGGTCATTACAGAAGACGCCAAGAAGCTGCTCCTTCATGCGTCTCTACCGCCCCAAGATGGTGAAGTCATTGCCAATATGGAGCTCCTAGGAGGCAAAACATCATATACCCTTAAGGAGCCGCGACAGCAGCCTCCGCCCTTGTTCCCCAAGGATCCCAAGGCCTTTCAACCAAACGAAGACTATGCCCTTTCTCGATTCGAACCGGTCCTCAAGTCCGTACTCGATGAGCTCACCAAGGGAACGCTAGATCAAACCATTTTCCCTTATGTCAAACCACCCTCAGACCCAAATGAAGACGTCCTTGCAGCACAGGGATCTCTCCGTGCCGGGCGACCAAACTGGGCCGCCGCCGGTCGCCGACCACCGGAAAACCGCCAAAGGATCATCGTCTTTATGGCCGGCGGCGCCACGTACTCGGAAAGCCGCGTCTGCTACGAAGTCGGCCGCGAAAAGAGCCGCGACATCGTCCTCGCCACCTCTCACATGCTAACCCCCAAGTTCTTCATCCGACAAGTCGCCGACCTAAGCCGCGACAAGCGCCAACTCGATATACCCATGGAACGACCCAAGCCCCGTGCCCCAGCTCACTTGTTTGAACGTCCACCACCACCGCCTCACGAGCAGCCAACCCCCGGCGCTGGCCCTAGTATGGCTGGTAATCCAAGACGAGCACCACCACCAACTGGTGGCCTCCCGGGCCGCCCAGTCGCGCCCCCTGGAGGAGCACCCTTACCGCCCGTACCGCCCGTGTCCTCCATGTCCGGCCTCAACCTAAACTCCAATGGCGCTCCTCCCGCCAAGCCGGAGGGGAAGCCACCCAAAGGGAAGAAGAAAAGAAACTTCCTGGGCATAAAGAAATAGGATTCTTTGCGGAGAAGAAGGCTCGATCGCAAGAACTAGATCCCATCACGGGACTAGCTAGCTGAACGCAGTGGGATTGTACACGGATATCTGTTGGGCAGACATGTATGACTGGCGCTAGGGTAGTGCTTGCATGGGACGATTGTAGTAGTGCGCGTAGAAGTACAATAGGATAATTATTGTAATTGAAGTAGCGAAGAATGATGCTTGTCTACGTATATTCCAACATCAAAAAACATGCACCTGGATGCTTGAGAAGGGTGGCAACACCGCACTTGGCATTTACTGAGGCCTTGCCATTGATCATGAGCATGTACGCTATGGCCATGGGCTGCTTCCACCCAAATGGCGAAATGGAGGGCAGAGGGAGAAAAGAAAAGGCCCGTCACATTGGATGTCAACTTCCAACCTCATTCACCCGGGCTCCCACCAAAAACCATTCACATTCGCGACACCAAGCAAAGTTCCCAAATTCTGCATTTCGTGGCTGCCAACTACACGCCAACTACCGAACCCTAGTGAATGCCAGTACCGTCATACCATCCCATTGCCAGAATCCATACCAACCCACACCACCCGTGCTCTGTGCCCCCTGTTCACAACCCCTCGAGAAGAAACCAGTCAGCCGATTTACACAACTCCCTGCCTTTGTCGCCATTTTTACACATAATCATAAAAGAGCTAGTGATTTGTTTCTTTGCAAGAGATAATCCTCCAAGGATGTTTCAGAGGGGAGCTCCTCGCCTCGAGCAGATGAAAAACGTAGGACAATTGAAAAAAAAAAAAAAAAATATAAATTTGGCGGGAGGGCCACACGGCCTACTAAACGCTACCATTAGGGCTATTGTTTTGCAGTAATGTAGTCTGGACCTCCGTTGCAATTCATCGCCAATAAAATTCGACATAAAAACATGTTGTGAAAAGCGCGCAAAAGCTCCAAGCGTGGCGTGGCGGATCACGGAATAAGCACTTGATTTTGTGCAGTGGTCTATGGGCGGCCGTAAGCGGCGCCTCGACCGTTGTTGCCTGCAGAGGGCGGCATTCCTCGAGTTTCGAATGGAGGGCCACCGAAACCCTCGGGCCCGGGAGGAGGTCCGTTAAACCCGGCTAGTCCAGGAGGCAAGAAGCCATGCGGCGGCGGACCGCTGAAGAACCCAGGAGGGGGAGGCGGCATATTCCTCGGAGGCATTCCACCCATGGCCTCTGGCGGTGGAGGGGGCATTGCACCATGCGGAAAGTTGGGGGGAAACATTGGCGGCATAGGCATGTTGCGGTTGGGACCGCCAGGACCACTAAGACCACCGGCAAGCCCAGGAGGTGGAAGCATCGGACCTCCTCTCTGTTGGGGAGGTGGCATCTGTCCTGCACCAGCCATCCAATTTGGCGGCATCTGATCCAGTCCAGGTGGCGGGGGTCTCTGTAGGATCTGGGTTGGCTGAGCTTGTCGCGACTCCCGCTCAAGGCCGGGGAACGATTCGTCCATAGGAAACCCTGGAGGAGGCTGTGGACGCAATGCCCTCTCGTTGTTTCGGTTCTCCCGTCCGGGAAACTCCTGTTCTCGGTCATTAAAAGGAGGCAACGGCGAATGCTTTTGAATCTGAGGTTGGGATTGGGAGGCGACACGGCCCTGGTCAGGTCGATGAGCTTCTGGTGCCATTCTCATCAAATTCATCAGGAACTCCGTATTGCTATTGTTGCGAGTGGTATGTGGCTCAGCTCGATTGGTAGACCCTTGGCTGGAAACACGCTGATGGTGTCCAGCAAGATCTTGAAGAAGCTGCTCAGGTCGAGCAGACTGCTGTGGACGCGGCGCAAGGATCTCCTGGTGAGGCTGTTGGGATGGCGGGCGGCCGAGAGAGGTGTCTCTAGGACCACCCCCATATTGATGGAGAGGTTCTGGAGAGCCCATGGACTTCTTGTTATCCAGGGGGTTGCTCTGGGGAGGAGCCGCAAAGGGAGAAGGACCAGGCGGAGTGGCGCTCACAGATTGCTTTTGTAGCTTTGCAAGCAAAGACTGGAAAGCTTGTCGTTCTTCATCTGGAGCACCAGAAGGTGCTGCTCCCTGACTTGGTACAGAGCCAAGAAGCGCAGCAAGTACACCAGGAGGAGCCGGGGCCGATCCAGCGGCCGAACCTGGTCCGTTTACAGGAGGCCCTGTCAGTGGCGTCGACGCTTCTGTTCGAGGTCGAGAGTCTCCTTGCGGCTGCGAGAAGAATGAGGTGAATCGAGAGGACTTCCCGCTGGTTTTTGACTTGGAGGATGCCGCGTCTTTTGGTTCGCTTGGCGAGGTCACGTCTGTGCTAGCGGTTGTTCCACCAAAGGCCAGGAAGAACTTGTCCGGACCGGTCTCAACAGGGGCAACGGGCAGGGAGGGTTTGGGAGGTTCGGCAGGAGTATCCGTTGCTTTGGCATTGGAGGATGATCCGCTCTTAGCTTTCTTCATCTGTTCCATCCACTTCTGGAAATCCTGCTGCGTGTGCGCCTCTCGAGCATCGGCTGGCTCGTCAAGCCATTCAGGTTCACGTTCGTTTCGCTGATCTCGGTCACGACCCCAGCGACGGTCATTGTTTCGACCCGCACCGCGGTCGTCTGAGGGCTCGGTATCACGGTCTCTATCCCTCCAACTCTTCGTTCGGTCACGATCGCGTTTCTCTGGCATGGGAGGGGCCTCATTGCTTTCCGTCGTTCGCCAGTTGTCGGTCTTATTTCTGTTGAGCCCGTTTCGAGGTGGTCGACCCTCGGTATCTGCAGCATCCTTATCTCGGGTGAAGCCGTCGAAGGGACGACCGGGACGTTCTCGGGCACTCTCACGATCATCCTTGCTGCTGTTGTTGGTGTCTCTTGTTGGACGTCGGTCTTCGCGAAAATTGCCGCCCATCTTGCCGTGAAATCGCTCAGCACCTTCAGCACCGAAGCTCTTGCGAGGCTTTACCATGTTCCAGCCGTCGCTATCTTGGTCGCCATCGCCACGACGTCTGGCGGGGTTGGACCGGCCGTCACGAAAACGATCTCCATCATTGTCGCCTCGATTTCGAAAGGTTATGCGGCCTGGAGAATCAGAATCTCTACCGCTCTTATCACTTTCCACGGCCTTGTTTCCTCGAGCAGAGGAGAAGGCCATGCGAGGAGGGCCAAAGACGATATCATCTGGGTCTTCTTAGGAGTTGAGTCCCAATTGTCAGCACATTGAAAGGATAGAGCGAATTTCGGCTAGAGAGCACGGACTTGCACTATTTCGGGCGACATGACGATCCAAACCCGGCCGTCTATTGGCCTGATCAAGGAGTGATAAATCGTTGGTTCTCGGTCTGTCGTTGCTTGGTTTTGCGTTTTGCCTTTGAAGTTGTTCGAGCGTTTGGCTAGAGTAGCGGGTTAACGAAGGTTTGTCTACGTAGTGACAATAGCTCGCGGTGGAAGTCCAAGTGAAGGTCATGGAGGGACTCACCCCATCCACTCCTCTGCGGGAGGAAGATTAGCTGGTCTGGTACATAGCGGTGATTCCCGCAAATGCAGCAGAAAGTCTGCTGAGTATCGAGTGGCCATATCAGGGGGGCAGGGCTGTGATGCCCATCTGACAAACGGCCACCTTTACGCCGCAGAATTCAAAGACTATGGGTTCAGCGGTGTGACGGGTTCCGACTTTGATACGCGCGGCGGCAAAACACGCAGACCGCTGAGTAGATAAATCGAATAAATGCGAAGCTGTTGGAGTCGGCGATGTGATCGACGCGAAGGGACTACAAGGGCGAAGAGGCTGCGTAGTCGGAGCTATTGACGAGGCGGGATCAATGGTGCGATGCGGTGGAGTCGTAGTAAATGTTGGGCGAGGGAGGCGGGAAATGGGACCTGGTCAACCAAGGCGCGAGGGAGGTAAGTATTGCAGTTTGCGGGAGGGGAGACGGTATCGATAGATAGAACAAGCGTGATTCAGGTGTTGTAAATTGGGAGGTAGAGCTTGAAGAAGTTGTGGGGGAAGATGTTTGTGCGACGGAGCGGAATGAGGAGATTTGGTGGATTCGTACTGGGAGAAATGCGAATGAGGTCTTTGAGAGGTACGAGGGCTTGGTCGGAGTGGTCAGCTTCTTGTGTGTGTGGTCTGAAGAAACTCGAGTCCAACTCGAGGCGAGTCAAGTGTGGCTGGCGCCGTGCCCTTCTGCCCTCTGGCCCCGTGTCACCTGGGCAAGTTGGCTGGCTGGTGTGCATCAGGGAGCGCACAAGCATGGGGTCGGAGGCCGGAAAATCTAGCTGAGCTTTGGATGGAAGTACTATCACTGAGAAGGCACGGCTAAAAGATACATGTGCTTTGGGGCTCAAGGAGCCTTGGGAGCCGTGGTCTGGTGGAACTCGCGTCCAAATTGATGCCAAAAGTCTTTTCGACGTGAGGTTCCAGCACGAGGTTGAACTCTGCGCCTCGCCTGGGCACTCTAGTCCGGACATTGAGCCATCTTGCAAATACTACATAAGACGCCCCGTTCTGTTCGGCGCTTTGCCAAGTGTGTTGCTTTCGGCACTCTCGAGTCCGAGATATCTCGTCACATTGCCAGGCAGGGTTGACACCAATGACATTGTCGGCTTGGGCGATCATGAGTTACAAGCAACCAACCCCATGTGTTATCCTGTGGCCATATGCGTGCAACCCTGCCCATAGCATAGTCCATGGCTCAATGGGCCGAATGTGGATGGCTGGCATGGCGGTCAGACCTGGTCAAAGCAGGTTAGCAGGCAAGCAGACAAAACGTAGACCTTTAATTTCAATCTGTGCATTAATAAATAGATGGAACATTTGTCAAAACTACCAAACATTGTAATCATTCCCGGATCCACATGACTTATACTCCACCAATCTTTAAATCTTCGCCGCGACGGCAGGAACCTCTTCATCCAACTTCATAATATGTGGCAACGGCCCGACAGGCGTAATCGCAAAGGGGTTAATCTGTGTGTGGCTCCGTGTATAGTGCCACTTGATGTGCTCAAACTGCGTGGTATCCCTGAACGCAGCATGGTTCCAGTACAAGTTACGCATCCACTTGTGCAGAGCCGGATATCCTGAGCGAATATCGCGGATATTGCACTTGAAGTGCTGGACGTAGACGGGGTCGAAGCGAACTAGGGTGACGTACAGCCTAATGTCGGTCTCTGTAATATTCTTTCCAAAATAGTACGGCCCGTCCTTTTGTTCGCGCAAGTGCTTCTCGGCCTTGTCCAGCGCTTCGAATAGAGCAATGACGTTGTGCTCATAGGCCTCAGATGTGGTTGCGAAACCAGACTTGTACACGCCATTGTTGATGAGGTCGTAGTGCCAAGTATTGGTTTCTTCGATTTGAGAGCGCAGGCTTTCGGGATACAGGGAAATCGCGCGGTACTTTTCTTCAATGACATCATCAAACTGTTGAGAGATAGTCAGTGCCCTGCATATTGTTGACTTGTTCGAGGCAAACCGCATCACTGGCATAGTAACGTACCTCGGTGCTGAACATGCGTAGAATCTCGGAACTCTCATTGCTCACGATCGTCTTGGTCTTCTTGTCATACAGTACCGGGACGGTAAACCGTCCTGAATAGTCTTGATCAGACTCAAAATACACCTGTCTCAAGTGTGTGAAATTTTCATGGCCCTCGATCGGATCAGGTATCACATTCTCTCCAGGCTCCTTCTCATCCTTGGTTACAAAACGCCATCCGCTCTGGCCCAGATGCCAATGCACCACAGAGTACGAGATGATATCTTCGAGGCCCTTGAGCTTTCGAGCGGCTAGTGTACGACAGGCCTGAATCCAACGTGGGCCGTCAATATACATCGGAGCTTGCGGGAGAGCAGAGAAACAAGAAAAAAACGTACCCAAGGACAGGCATAGCTAACATATAGATGATATCGTCCCTTCTCAGGAGGGTACTTTGCGCCTGCTTCCCGAGAGATCCAGTTTCTAAAAGAGCTGACCTGGCGCTTGAACTCGCCAGACTTATCATTGGGATGAACCCAATCGGTAACCTTGCCGGAGGAGGCCTGTGAGCCGTGCATGTTAGTGCTGAATTGTTTAAAAAATGAAATAAACCAAAATCAAAATAGAGAAAGTACATGTATATGAAGGGGAATATCGGGAAGAATTTGCAGACCTACCATTCTCGTTTGAGCTTGTACTAATAACTTGAAATAAGATGGGTGGTGGGAGTTTGAAGCTTGCGAGATGCTGCGATGAAGCTGGAATGCGGGGCTGCGACTTGTATGGAAGGCAGCTCTAGCTTGCGGCGTTCTAAAGTGAGGGCTGCTGCTGGTGATGACTGCTCGGTTGTTGCTTTGGAAAACCAAATTTCTCAATAAGCTGGTGGTCTGGATGCTTCTCTTCATTGGCGACCGTCCGCGCTTGATGCAGCCAACTCCCAATAATGGCGACGACTTGCAGTTATATACCCTAGGTAGGTAGAAGAGCTGTGGGCGGCCATGGACAGGCGTGCATAGGCGTCTAGATTATGGTGGCTGCAGCCTGCTCCTGCGGGCTTCAGTTACTGGTCTGATTCAGCTGATTACGGAGGTTGGTGACAATATCCTGACCTAATCATCCAATTCTGTTGATGCGGGCCCCCCTCATCATTGCTAATGGTGACGTAAAATAGAGCTTCGACAAAAGTGGCCTAGTGCCTGCGCTTGTCTTGTCGGCCATATTGCTAACCCGTTCCTCTCGCAACTGCTGGCGCTTTTGTGCCCACTTTTGGAACAATCCTCAAGAGGCGTCATGCTGAATTGCACAACGCATCACCGACCATGCAGCTGCAGCATTAGTCATTATGCCTCATTTCCCCAAGAGTAGCTTGTAACTAGCGTGAAAGGAGAGATTCGTCATCTATGGATGGAATATATCAACCGAAATTGTTTTTAAAAAAAAGTACAATTTTCTTTCCGTAGCCGCATAGTCATAAGTTCTAGTTCGTTATTGTTTATCGCACCCTGACCTTAATGTAAGGAACCTCTGCATCCTCCTCATCCATGTCCTCAGCCACCATTTCGAAGATAACTTCCTTCTGGTGTTCAGGGATTGGTTTCTTTGAAATGTTCTCCACGAGTTGGCTGAGCTTCCAGCCCAAGCGTTCCTTCATCTTCGCCGGGGCGTGGAAGCTGGCGTACAACAGGCTAACCCCCGAGCTAAGCATGACAATTGTTAGGCCCTTTGCCTTGAAGTGGTCCAAGAGCTCCTGCAAAGTCACATCCCCAATCTCGAACCGATCCCAGATCTTGTCCAGGGTCACCTTGCCCTCTGGCCCCTTGTACACTACCTTGGGGCTAGCAATCGGCTCACTGAAGCCAAAAAATGGCAGAGCAAGGTTAATGAATCCGTTTTTGTACTGCTCAATATCATTTTTTCCAGTCAATAACCTTGTACAGCTCCATGGCTACCAGACCAGTTACAAGTGCAGTCGTCGTGGCAATGGCCGGGATAATCTTCCCAGCAATGAATTTGGTTTTGTGTCGATCAGCAGGCTCGATCTTGTAGTTTTCGGCGCGAAGGTTGCTGCAGGCTGTGATGAAGTCGATGTGGTGATTGGAGTCGTCATCCTTTTCAAATTCAACCGGCTGCAGCTGGAAACCTGACAGCGTGCTCGGTGAAGGAAGGCTGGAAATGATTTTCTGGAGCTCGTCCTCATCTTCGCTGCCACCAGCGTTGGGGTCCTGGCGGAAGGTTAGTCCGGCTTTTCAAATAAAGTAGGAAAGGTGGAAAAGGTGGGAAAGGTGGCATACTGGTTCCTTATCATCGGCCTGGATTTTGACATTGGCATCAGGGGTGAAGTCAGGAATAATCACATTTTCCAATTCACGCAGGTAAATGTTCTTGTCATCTCCAGGGGGTTTAATATTGAAGTTGAAGGCATGGAGATTGGCAGGCAGCAACCACAAAACCAAAGTGGGTCGGGTTGTTGGGATCGAACTTGAGGGCATCGGGAGCGCGCTTCGGGCCAGACCAGAAAGGTGTCCCGCTCGACGTTTCAGAGTCCTTGGGGAAATTGTACAGAAGCTGCTGGATCTTGTTGGTGAACTCCGTCTCGAACTGCATTCTTGCCCATGCAATACAATCTTCGAAAGTACGAGGTCGTTCCGTTGTGAGGTAGTTGCGGATGGTTTCCAGTGTCTCTTTCTGATTACCACCTTGCTTGAGGGTGGTCTCCACGAAGTTGGGCTGTGTCAAATACAAATTGACAGTTTGGGGTGCCTTGACGAAGCATTTTTCGAACATGTACTCCTTAGCCCAAGCAATGGTGTGCTCGATTCTGTTGGGGAAGCTTCGGATAGTGCACATGGGAAATTCTTTCTCGGGCGGATCTTGCGACGAAGAATAAGACTCGGTAAGATGAGGTAAAACGACTTGGGTGTTTCCTTTGGTCCCAAGTGTACCGCTCTCAAGAAGTGGCTTGCGGAAAAACACGCAGCGTCGATCAACATAAGTTCTGGCCTCAACATTGTCCAGCGCATTTGTAACACCATCCAGGCTCTCCCAGAAAGCCTCATCAAAGATGCCCTCTGTGTCAGGGCCGACTCGATCCTTGAAAGTCTGAATGTGACCAACGAGGTCTGGATTCATTCGCTGCACAGCTTTGGCGGCACAGTCGCTCTTCATGTTGCCAACGTCGTCGGCACGGAACAGAAACTGGCGATTCAGGTTGCTCTTTTCGATGGAATCCATATCAGTAATAAAAATTTTGCCCCTGGGCCCAGTGCCTAGGCCCATCATCGCCCAGTTCTTGAGCATTTCACAACCGATGGCACCGGCTCCAACGAGGAACTGGGTCAAGTTTGCGATCTTCTCCTGGTATTCCGTACCGAACACAGCGATTTGGCCGTCGTATCGTGAACCGAGTGGCTTGCAAACTTCGGGGCTTCGCTTTGTCGATGCAGGAAGTGACTCAAGGGAATCGAAGTACATCCACTGTTTGATGGGTTGGAACTTGCCAGATACGGCCTTGAGTATTTCCTGCGCAGTAATACCTCCGAAGAAGGCGGCCATTGGACTCAAATCACCTCGTGCCTGATAGCTAAGCTCCTTCAGTAACTTCTCATCCAGTTCAATCTCCAAGTTCTCTTCCTTGATTAATTGTCTTGCAGCCCCGAGGAGAACTGTAGCATCTTCATCATCCATTGGGTCTGGAAGACGGCCCTTGGAGAGTTGAAAGGCGTGAAGAGCCTGAAAGCCAATGTGGAGCTGCTGAGGTCGGTCAAACTTGGCGAAGTCCGACACGACGAACTCCGGCTCCTTGAGAGACGTGGTGAAATCCTTGAAGTTAATAGGTTTGGGCATTTTGACTTGCTGGTACATGCCACCTCGTTGGTACTGACCAAGACCGGTCACATCGCCGATAGAGAATGTGTAAGGTCCCTTCACAGTAATCTTTCGAGGCTCGGCTCCATTTAAACCTTCCATCCCTTCAATCTCGGAAAATGTAACATAATCACCGTCTTCCAAACCATGTCGGGTTTCGTCCAATGCTGATACGAGGCCTTCTTCATCGATTCCAGCGACAATGCCACTCAGTGGGGTCTCTCCGGTCGGGTCAATAACAGTGAAGTTCTCGCCAAAGTCACAGAAAATCGAACCGAACAATCCGAAAGTGTCTGCCACTATGACATAGATGCCCTTGGAATGGCAATAATTGCCAATGGTCTTTTGAGATTGAAGAGGGGTGTTCGTCAGGACGACCACCTGATACTTGTCGAACTGAGAGAGATCGGCGTCCAGGCTACCATCCAGTTAGCAAAATGCTTTGCAAAGGGCCAGAAAGCATGAGGCCACAAACCCAGTTGACTCGTGTATCTTCACAGGGGTGTAAGCATTAAGCTCGGCTACTCGCGGCGCGGTCACATCGTGCCTGGGAATGCCAACATCCTCTGGGGCAAGGAAGAACTGCGCAGACAGGTCGGATATGTGAACGGGTGCAGGGTCGTAGAGCGTCAGACTCTTCACGCCTGCGAGTGCGATATTCTTGGCAATCTCGACGCCGAGACCCTTCAGACCAACAACAAGGACATTCGAGGCGCCCATACGCTTCATGGCCTCGTGGCCGAGAACGTAGAGCTGTCGGCTGTAAAGGGATTCATCGATCTCGGTGTGGCCAACAACAGACTCGTCTACCTGCATCCTGGTCACAGGATCGACCTCGGGAAGCTTGGTGCCCTGAGTTACGGTAATTAGCACGCTAGGCAGCCGTGTCAACTAAATGGCGACCCAGGTGGTCGCAGTGCGGGTAATGGCCTTAGCAGAGCTCGGGCGGGGAAGCCCATCAAGCTGGCCGAAGAACACAGTCCGACTCCATCCCCATACTGAAGTGCTTACCGTCATAATTCTCTTGATATTAGGCTGAGACTCCCCGTTGGAGAGCTTTCGCTTCCCCAGAGCGTCTGGGCTTGCGGAAGGCGGAATGGTGAAGGCAGAGACTCAGCACCTAGGGTCGAGCTCAACCCCACCAAGATGCTGAATCTGAGGTAACGTAGACGAAGGCGGGGATAAACGCTTTGATTCAAAGCTCTGGTCGCTAACGATGCCGCCAAGCTCAACTTCGCGGGTGGATTGGTGATTTTGCAAGGTCAAGTTATGGTCAGGTAGGTGGGAGAAGACAGCCTCACTGGATTGCCTTTCCACTGGAGCGAAACAGCCCACGTCGACGGATTGATGAGGTAAGGACGGACAATAAGAATCGAGTCCACAGTACGGAGCACTGCCGGGGCTGACAAACGAGAGGTTGGTTGCCGCATGCATCTGTCAACTGGTGCCTGGCGCTTCGCTGAGGGGCATGTTCGCCACCAGCACCGCCACCAGCACGCCCACCTAGACATCTTTCAACGCCATTCGGCTGCGGGCCTGGACTCGCAGTCCGGTATGGTTCCACATCCTCGCCTCACTGTTACTAATACCTACTCCGTACCGTAGCAGTCGTAGGGTAGATTGACACTTATTATAGCATGAGTCAGCCAAACCTTGCGAAATGACATTTTTAGATGGAGTCTGGTGCCTGACACAACTCGTTTCTACAGTTGTACCTCTAGTTCGCTACCTCGCATTAGCGACAGCCGTCCGGTCAACAGCCTAAAAGCACTTTACAGCCCATCTCTGAACGTGTAAACTGTGTTAGCTTTTAGATTGACCCAACACCTTTTACTTTTTTTGAAAAAAAAAAAAAAAAAAAAAAAAAAAAACTCAACACTACATAAATAATCTAACCACACTCCAAAGCTCTGAGAGGCTGGCTAGCGATTTCCTCAGCCGCCGTTCGCACGATTTTGTTATCATTGTACTGACCGCTTGGATTGCTTGGCCTAGCTGGTCCCCCCTGTTATTGGGCCTTCACGTAGAATATCCCATATTGGAAGACGGTGCAGATCGTGCTATTATCACAGTGGCGTAGACAAGCAGTCGACATATCTGGGAATACCACTGCTAATACCTGCTGTGGTGTGCGCCTCGGGGTCTACGAGTCTCATTCAGCACCCGAGTCTGATGAAACCAGGGTATTTGATTGTGGCAAATCGACGCACATGATGGTTCAATGCTGTTTGACAAATAAGCTTGGATATTTACCTTCCGCTACTATCATGTACTGTAGGTATTGGCACTTCATTCCCGCCTTGAACGTCTGCTAGCTTGACGCCTCTCCTGTTCTCGTACTCGAGCTTTTTGCATCTGCTCCTCAGCCATGGCATTCCTCCAAGTGCAGTCGGGTGCAAACTCGCACGTGCGACACTTGAAAGCTTCTTCTATGTCGACACCGCTTGCTTTTCGTTCTCCCCGCCACCATACCATGTATCGTTTCAGATACTCGTCCAATGCCTGCTTGGAAACGGGAAAGTCGTGAACATCGATCTCTTCACCATTATCACGATGAATGTACTGGACTCGAAGCATCAAGCCCATTGATTTCTGCCCCTCTGGAAATGTGAGCTTTACCTCGGCTTTCACGAGGCGCAGTAATTCTCTGAGTGTTTGATACTTTAGTAGCTGCCCAGCCCCTTGTTGTGAGTCACGGCTCTCCGAGTCCTGGGCCGCATGCGCATAGAAAGTAGATGCCTTGGGTGATGACGTATCTTGAAAGATCTCATCGTGGAGGTCTCCTATCTGAGCAATGAAACCGTCAGAGAAAGTATCATCAGGGTCAACCCCATAACGTCCGAACAACTTGAAAAAATCTAGCCTTCCTGCAGCGATGTCGGAAAGAAATCGGTGATAGAGCAGCAATTGTATTTTTGCAGGTCTCAGCAGCGCCTTCGTCACAGGAGCCCGACTTCCTCTCGTCTTGACATCAATGAGGTACACCTTAGGCTGCGAGAGCGCGCCAGCGGGGTTTCCATTGCGGGCGAAATAGCTATGTAAAGACATTTGATCAGGGGTAGGATCGAATATTTCAGCGAGTTCGTTTTCAAACTCGGGGTTTGGATTGTCGTGTGTTAGCTCGTCAATCACACCATTCACGAAATTGCCCTGGACCATTCCCCAAACCTCCAACTCCCTGGTCATACCGGTTTCACGCAGGGTTCTAAGACCTTGGATGAAGTTCCACATTCTCAATGCGAAGCCATCCTCTTTTGTCAAAACGTCAATCTGGGTTGTGGTGTGCACCTCATCCTCAAGCTTCTCGTGGATTATTGAGCCTGCTTTCATGGCAGGGGTCTTGGTCCGCCGACCGCCGGGGAGCCTGGTGAGAGTATACCAGTATTGCAGTTCGCACCAGGCTCCAGCTGTAAGGTCGGTGACAGTCAATGGTCTCCTGGGAAATGACCGGAATCTTTGGAGAGGAGAACGATCATCCTCAGACGCCTCTGATTCCGTACCCTGTTCATCCAGGGCCTTGGCCCCCCGTTCTCTGTCATCACCAATGCCAGCCAATGCTCGACTTACTAGCCGCTTTGCAGTCAGTCAGTGTCAGTGTACAGAGTCGGGAAGCTTGTAACGCACAATCCGGATAGGTGACGTCCGTGTCGAGCAACTCGCTGCGGCTTGGTATGGTTGACGAAGCCATGGACGTGCCACTGCCCTCAGTGACCATGGAGTTCTCATGGCCAATGATGTCTATGCGACTAGGCAGTAGGTCTATATTAGAACTGTCGTAGCCTCCAGGGCGCGGTGGGAGATGAGCAGGGCCCTTTGCTTTTGCACTTTGGCAGTTTTGTGAAATAAGCTCTAGTAGAAGCAACTCGTCCTCTGGAGAGATGTCGGAGCCATAGTCGCTTTCAGTATCCAAAATGTTTGGGGCAGCCATGTCATCCTTCGGAGAGGTGCATGGCGGCCTTGTGTGAGGAAGATTGGTAAGGCCGCCTTGATGTACTGGGAGACGTGAAGTGGGATGAAGTCGAGTGGGTAGCGTCTCGTCATTTGCCCCGCGATAGAACACGCTATCACGTGTTTACAATTGGATAGTTAGGGAGCCCTTCTATGGCAACTCGACTAGCCGCTAACGCCTGAAGCCAAGTGCTGCCTCGAGGCAGGCACTCTCATTCACTAGGCACCTGTTCTGAGCGAATATCTAAGCTGGTACCACTGCACCGGTTGACCTCTTAGGTTCCTACTAGGTACTGGTCCGGCGCACTCCCATCAAGGCATGGAGCAAATTTCATCGTCTGTAGGACGTGCCTTGTCACGAACTCGGGCATTGTGAATTGCCATAGAGGACATGGACTGAAAAGCGGCCAGCTTGCTGAGCTTGCGTTACCTCAACACTCAACGCACAGACCACCCGGCTGATTGGCCAGCCGGCAATGCCAGCAAGGCACACCAGTGGCCTGCTGAAAATAGCTGACGCATATCAAGACCAGCGGCGCACCTCCATGTCACCTCCAACGGTGGACAGTCGGAGCTTTCTTACTCGTGGACAATGCAAACAAACAGTCTCTCGCCCAGCATTAAAGCATGTTTCTGAGTGTGCAAGCTTCATGCTCAATGTTGGCATGAAGGAAGCGAGACAAGACTTTGCAGGAGGGACCTAGGCTGGGTCAAACCTGGTAGGTACTTGGTAGCTTGAGGTCTGGTGACAGGACCTCCAGGTTCATACGCCGCGCCTCGAAACAAACGTGTTCCAAAGCCCATGTCCATATTGTATTGACGCCAGTATGCTTAAGCACGGAACTAATTTCACGGCGAATGGGAGAGACAAGAAATTTCTTTTTTCTGCTTGCACTCAAGGCTGGACCATTTTCAGGGTACGCTGCGGCTAGTGCTGCAGGTGGGCGTCGCTGAAACCGACAGCCTACTTAAGTAAGTAAGCTATTGAATACGAGTCGAGTCTGCCAATGGCGTGTCCTCGTCGGAAACTGGCATTTCTGCCTTCAATCCTCGTTTCTGTCACGCCCTGCGCCTCTCTGATTTTATGTAGAAGCGGTGGGAGCTGGGCTGAAGCGAATCTAGTACATGTACTTGCAGCTTGCTCGAGTGACGACCGTCTGAGGGTTTTAGAGGGCTGGGTCCTCGACAAGGGCGTCTTTGAAAGGCAGCAGCCGACTACATCTCAAACCGTTTCTTCCAACCAAGAAAAAAGCAAACATGCAAACCAAGTCGATTATCCCGGTTCTTATGCAGCATACATTTATCAGCATGGGCACGTCTCTGAGATCCACGTTGGATATTTCTTTCCGGCATCGCCATCCGGCCGTGGGGATGCCGAGCAGCGCCAAACCACTGGCGCCCTGCCATGAGCCCATCAATGAAGAGAAACAGTGCGACCGAGAAGACACGCATACCGCATCGCCAACAGAAAAACCGTCCAAAGTCTCCTTTCTGTCACTGCCAACGGAGATACATCTGGAAATTTCCAGCCATTTAATTTACCCAGACGCCCTATCCTTGAAGCAGGCCAGCAGATATTTCTACAACATTGTTGACACCAGCATCGAATTGAAGATTGACTGGCTTTTCTCGCGGCGGAAATTGCACTTGGAGTGTCCCAACGATAGGGGATGCGATCTGGAAAGCGACCTACGATTTTGCAGAGGAAGTGTAGCGTATGCTTTCTGTTCAAGATTTGCAACGATTAACACCCGGAGTATTAATGCATGTTACACAGATTACTGATGAAGCGACGTCGCGAACACATTGAGTGTGACTCTCGTCCTGGAATCGGATGTATCATTTCCGGTACACCTACCTGCTCACATCGCGAAAAGACGCAGAATCGATGGAAGTCTAGGCTACAGACCAAATTCACCGTCGAACTTTGGTGGATTCTGCTAGCACTGTTGTCCATTTTCATTGCCAGGGGTTGGGTGCTGGTCTCAGCTAGCCTTTGGGATAGGAGAGATGAAGAACGACAGTAGTCTCCGCCTTGCCCGTACTTTGTGCAAACCTGGCATCAAACGGAAATTCTGGGCCATGAATATTCTGCTTTATGCTCATGAGATGTGGGAAGCTGCGAGCCAGCATAGTGTTTCTAATATTTACAGCTGCAGGTCAGCAGATTATAACTAACCTCTCATTTATTTTGTTATCAGCAATTTCTCCCAGTAGATTTGCAGAGGCACTATTCGTTCGGTTTGCGCTGGAAGCATGCTGTCGAACGCGACGCAGAAGTAGCTTTACATACATATAATTGTCGTATGGAAGTACATCTACTGCCATATCAGAAGCCAAAGAATGTACGCCACACGCGACTACATGTGTTTGACTAATCGTACTTGATAGTGAGCGTTGTCATCGGGCTGCCTATCCGGTGGGTAAAAACGATATTGTGTGAATAATGCATCGTTGGGTCAACTGACCAGCTTCTGACAGCCTTTTTTTTGTGGATTGCAGTCTGTAATATCCTTGACTCTGGTGTTACAATGCAACTAAAACTTGTCAAAACAAGAATCAAGCCAATTGCAACGCAAAAAGTCCGTGCCTCATTGATGGACACCGCATTGCCTGCCTATGGGGTCTTTGGTGCATGGGAGCCAGTAGTACCTATCCACGGCACTCCATCAAGCTCCTTGGTTTTGGTGCAACGTCGCTCCCTAAACTACTGAAGCAGGTTTCAAGGTCCACGTCTTTGGTCAGTTCAGGTATGGACTTTCCGAGACGGCCCGGCATCCAGAAGTTGACGAATCAATGTCCAGCCAAGTTCAAAACCTGGAGGGATTGCTTCTGCACTAAGATATAAACAAGCTCCACCTCGTGGCTCATGATATCGGCGGCCGGAATTGGTCAATGTTTTGGCATTTTCTACCCCGATCGCCTACGGTGTCTCCCCCCCTCGTCGATGTCGTCAGCTCTGACAGCTAGCATCTCAGCAAACCTAAGGACCAATAGAGCAATGGGCTAAGAGTATCCCATCAAGGGCCCCCACGAAACCCGACGACGACGCTTCCGCCGATGGCTTCCGTATTCAAAGCGGATTCCAGGCTGGCGACTTGTGTAGATTATATTTCAGGTCCTCTGTGGCACGAGGAGGCATGCTTCAGCGTCAAATTCGATAATATGGTCCGAAAAAATGCTTTGAAGATGGTGGCCCGGATTCAAGAGCTGGATATCAATACGCCGATGAGGCTGATTTGAGGTACGGATGATTCGTGGCAGGCCACAGGCTGGATAGAGAAGTTACACAAGGCTATTCCCAGCTCAGTGCAGAGCTCGGGATTCGGGATAATTGCGGACATTTGTCGCCGGAAGACCAACTGGAAGAGATGTCGATGATCTTGACCGGACTCTTTGACCAGTCATAAGTGAGTCGCGCGGCATTGTTGGTCGGCGGTACAGGCGGAACGAGGAACTGGATGCGCACGGCTTTGGCTGATGATCATTCAAATTTGTGGAGGGGGCCGGCAGCAAAATATATCACAACATGCTGTCCATGGCAAAAAAGTGTGGATGGGGGTGAAGAAGGGCGCATTGCATCCTCAGGCACATGACCACGAGTGACACTCAGCACTGGTCCGATCTGCTTACTCTCACAAGATTGAACGCAACTTCTCTCTCCCTCCCGGCCGTCCAGAATCCAGAATCCAGAATCCAGCTCCCCAGCATCCAGCCCCCGCGCACTTCCCCCTCGATTTTCTAATAGTATGGCTCGATGTCGAATGTATACATACACAATTGTGCCCACTGCCATCCATGCAAACGCCAATCAGCGCCAACAAACATAGGCCCAGATGCGGGTTGAGTCTGGCGGATGACCCTACATCGTGGGCCCCATAATCAGCACCATCAGCATCAAGTATCGGCCATCTCGACCATCTGGAATCCCGCAGACCTGACACCTGAGACATGAAGGCATGGAGACAGGGGCCCCGCACCTCCCGTACTGTCTGTCAGCCGCTGCTTCGTCGAATGGGTTGTCGTGTTGGACATGGACCTGCAATACCACGAGTACTCCGTACCCCTCCATCAGAAGCAATATCCGACATCGCAATATCATGCACGATGAACCTCTCGGCATTGTTGCAGTCCCCAATTCCCGCAAGGCAGGCTCCCTTTGTGATTTTTCAATCCAATTCCATGGCAGTGTTCCCTGCCCTAGCAAGCCCCTTGTATTAGCCCTCGTTGTCCTGTTCGCCAATTTCCTGCCTTGGATTTTGGAGGGGGAAGAAGAGCTTTTGGGCCCAGCTGTCGAGTTGATATCAGGAAAGCAAGTTCCGTAGAAGACCATACTTTGTACGAGAACCAAAGCTACAAGCTTGCAGTTTTCTTTTTCTTTTCTTCTATTTTATCATTTCGCAAACGAACCTGGGAAGTCACTCAAGAAGACAATGGCAGTATTCCAGCATGAACTGTATAAGCTATCTGCAACGCAGGCAGCCGGGCTGATACTCACAAACCAGCTTTCAGCACAGGATTATGCCAAAGCGCTGCTCGAGAGAGTACGTGACCGAGACCCGCAAGTGAGAGCGTGGGCATATCTAGACGAGAATACCATCCTGAAACAGGCAAGGAAGCTGGACGCGTTAGCTCCAGATGAGAGAGGGCCGTTGCATGGTATCGCAGTTGGTATCAAGGATATTTTTCTCACCCGAGGTACCTGTCTGCTTGCGGCTCTGCATTCCTGGGGTAGAACTTCCATGCTGACTCTAACATGATTCCCTCCAGACATGCCGACCAAGTACTACTCGCGTCTACATGCCCAGGATGGAAACGCCGCTGCCGACTCAGCTTGCGTTAGCGTTCTACGCGCAGCCGGCGCCATCATTTTCGGCAAGACGGCGACAACAGAGTTTGCGTCCATGACAGAAGGCAGTCCATGCGCCAACCCACATAACGGCAGGCATACACCTGGCGGTTCCTCGTCAGGCTCGGCGGCTGCCGTGGCAGATTTCCAGGTGCCGTTGTCAATTGGCACTCAAACGGGGGGGAGCATCGTTCGTCCAGGGTCCTTCAACGGCGTTTATGCTTTCAAAGTATGTATACACGCCCCTCCACCCAAAGATTTCTCTTTCCTCCACTAACACGCGGCAGGCGACTTGGGGTACCGTTTCGACTGAAGGAACCAGCATAGTCTCACCATCTGCCGATACACCAGGGTTCTACGCCCGAAGCGTTGACGATCTTGAGTCTCTAGCACATTTGTTCCGCTTGGACTCACGACTCACTGAACCCCTGCACCCACTCTCCATCATCGGTGCGAGGATTGCATTCATCAAGACTCACATTTGGCCGGAGGCTCTATCTGGTACCCAGACAGCATGGAAGCTAGCCCACAGATTGCTGGCGGAGAGCGGAGCCAAGATTGAGCATGTCGAACTGCCTGAGCGGTTTGGGAATTGCCCCGGGTGGAGAGAAACCGTTGTTGCTGAGGAGGCAAGGGCCGCATTTTTGCCAAGTGCGTCAATCCTGCCGGGACCTGCCGGGCCTTGTGAACCTCAGCCTCTGCCTGTTCTGCCTGTTACGCATACTGACCATGCTGTGCAGAATACCTTGAAGACAAGACCAAATTACACGCCGATATTGTCGCCCTCGTCGAGTCCACCAGTGTACCCAGTCAAAAGAAACTTCTCGAGGCTCATGACGGCATCGCTCGCCTACGCAAAGAATGGGACCAAATTGCCAGCCAGTACGACATAATCATCACACCCAGCGCAATCGACGAGGCGCCAGAGGGTCTTGAGAACACGGGTACCGCGGCATGTCTCCTTCCAGCTGCCCTCTGTATACAGACGCTGAGCTAACATCAACAGATTTTCTGCGAAATGTGGACTATTCTCCACGCACCAGCCATGAACGTTCCTGGCTTTTTTGGCAAGTGCGGCCTCCCCATCGGCCTACAAGTCGTCGGTGCGCGATACGACGACATGCAAGTCTTGCGAGGAGGGAGGCTTGTCGGGCAAGTATTCGGCAGACCGTAGGGGGGCCGTGCACTCAGAGCCGGTGAGATAAATAGGTCCGGGTGCCAAGATTAGAGCCTGTATTTATCAACTTTGAATATACACCGCATACATAACAGCTATACACTCCTATACTGTTCCTTTCTCCCCCACCTTGTTGGTTCAGAGCTCATATGAAACTCAATCTTTTTGACATTCACAATATCCTAATGTTTCAGAAGCGGCTGGTCAACCGTCTTTCTGTCCATCTCCGGACTCTTCATATAGGTTTTGCCTTGGGTACCGGCAACCGGTGCGGATATAACAAGTGTATGACCATCTGTCCCAGACATTAAGGGCAATCGAATCTCAACTTTGACAAAATAATGGGATCCCCACAACATACTAATCACTCGCAGGACTCAAAGGATAGAAATCCAAAACCGAGAAGACATACCACGCACTCATTTGCCCCAGATGCTCATTCCTACTCAGTCCCGCGGCAGTGTTGTTGTACCCTGTCCATGCAATGTCACGTATTTTCTCGGCGGAACTCGGGACATGTCCTATGGCTGAATGTAAATACGGCACATGGTGAGAAGGCTCATTGCTGTGCATATTATGGCCACCTGAAAAGTGCTGGTCCAACTTGGTCTTCATATCAGCTTTGCTGCCCCTGAACAATGACGCCAAAACCGCCGGCGTCGTGCATGACATCAAACGTATATACCCACTTGTCGCATTCTGCCCAGCCCCAATCTCCTCTGGCAAATAAATGTCCCCACTAGAGTTCCGCGCTGCCAGTTTTTCATGAGTTCTTTTGCGGAAGCATTATCCCCTGCGTATGTGGCCAACACAGAAACAGCGAAATCGTTGAGAGAAAAATCAAGAGTGCGGCTGGCTGCTTCGGCCCATCTGTCGTTCGTTGTCAACCCAGCCGTGCTCGAGGTAACTCGTAAGACCAGTCCTAGCTTCATGCGGCGTGTTGGACTCCCTGTCAAAGTACTACACGAGCAAGGTGTCTCGCTCCGGCGGGACGTAGGCGTCTGCGTAGACCGCTTTCCAGGCTTTCTGGATGTCGAATTCCTTGAGCCCGCGGACAGGGGCATTTGCTGTGACGGCGTCCGCGTTGGTAGCAATCATAATGTTTGTTTCAACCATGTTTGCCCAAATCCGTAGGCGGCCGGACTAGTCGAAGATTCGGAGGGGCGAGCACATCATGGAATTCACACGCTCCGGAGCAAACAGAGTGAGGAGGGCATGTTCCAGCTTGTAAGTGTCCCAGATGGACCATGACTAATAATATGAATCGTCTTCTTGTCCCCTATAGAGTTAGTATCCAGTAGCACTTTATACACACACGGAGTGCTCATTTCATTCCGATTTTTGAAACGCAAGCCCGTGCTGCTGGAACTGCGTCCGAATCTATCCTCGGAAACTAGTAGTCCTGGAGGTATCGTCATCTGGCCTTGCTCACCCATCCATCGGGCTGATGGGTTGCCTGGAACCCATGTGCTCGCCTCTCGAGATCCGAGTACGGCACTTGAGGGATGTAATTCTCTCGGGTTTGAGGTGTCCATCTCGTCGTACCGAACGGGGTAGAGACGCTCGAGATCATGAAGCCATTGCTGTCGGGTATGATACCACGTGTGCCGATGAGAGGATTGACGTATTTCAAAACCCCGGCTCCATCGTGATAGGAGGCTGATTTCAGACCGGAGCCGCGGCCGTGGTTGCTTGGATTTGCTGTCGCGACATTTGAGGCGGCCAGATAAGCTGCCGTCGATGCAAGTGCCCAGTACATGATGTTGGAGGATGCGCCTACTGCATTGACTTATGACGGATTGAACAGGTAGTTGATGCACGAAAGCCTTGGATTTTTGAATTGAGATGAAAATTAACGGTGTGTACAACGTTTTTAGTTTGTTTGTCCTACCAACCCCCTGCTAGTTGGTCGGTGGACAATGCCTACTCGAGAACTCGTCATTGTCGCATATTCGCCCTCGGAAGAACGAGCCATTGACTCGCGCCCTAATAGCGACTATTACAGAACGACCAACGAGGAGTAAAAAGACGCCACAGGCGTGTATTGGTTTTTTCTTTCTTTCTTTCTTTTTTTTTTTTTTTAATTTTCAAGCTATCCCAATATTCGCGCCAGCACTGCATCAGGTAAGGCCCAATTGTACAAACACCGTGTGCCTGGTCGTACCCGACAGAGAACCGTGACATACCGAAGGAAACACCATAACAGCCATGTATATACGACCAATGCGTACATACCGTGACATTCTCATCGTTCCTATTTCATGAATCATCTGGAAACATATGCAATAGCATCTACAACCAAAACCCTGGTTACCGAAGCCATCGCCCAGTATGAGTAGGCAAGTATTCAAGTCCATCTCACTCATCATATCGCCCTTCCATTGTGGCACCTGAGCAATCGGTCCTGGAGCAGGGCCACTGTTCCTCCAGAGTCAAGGCCTCTTTCCAGCCCTCAAAGATTCGGCCTCCCAGTCCACGAAGTCCAAATCGAGCCTGTGGACGAATTAAATGGCGAGCTCGCAAAATGCTTCGAAATTATCCGCCGAACATCGAGGCTCGTTTCTCAGGCTCGTGGGAATGAATTGTTTGCCATTGTATTGTCCGGTAATTGCAGCAGCGCAGTGGGCGTCGCGGCAGGTTTAGGTTCTAGTAGCATTTCTAGAGGGGATCTGGGATGTGTATGGTTTGATGCACACGACGACCTCCACACACCAGATACTATCGCCAGTGGCTATGGAGACTCCATGCCAATTGCAATCCTGGCAGGGTTGTGCTACAACCAGCCGTTCCAATCAGTCCCGGGCCATCAGCCGCTCAATTTGAATCACCTGGTACATGTGGATATGCGAGATGTTACCGAGAAGGAGAAGCAGAGGGTCCTTGATGCTGGGTTTGACATCGTTTGGGGAAATACCGAGCGGAAGATAGATTTTGGCAGTGAATTGCGCACAGTGTTGAAGAAATCGCAAACAGACGCAATGGCCCATGTGGATTTAGACTCGCTGGATGCGTCGATAGGCATGGCGAATAAGATGGCGACCTATGGTGGTTTGTTGGAAGCGGACTTGATCAAGTGTCTGGAGGGCGGTTTTGTTGACGTTGGCTTCATCTGATCCGGGCTATGCGGGGGGGGACAAGATTGCGCATGTTGGAACTACCGGTGTAAAGACCCTTTTGAGGGCACTGTTGGGATCCAGATGTAACAGTTCATCGATGCTTATGTCACGACTCACGGGCGAGATGGACTTGAAAATGTGCGTAAGCTGACGACGTTGGTTTGGTACTGGCTGCGGCCAGGCATTGCTTCCTGGGGGCATCAGGGTTAATGGCGCAAGACATAATTGGTCGGGTTAATATTTGCATGCCCGAGTCCAACACGGGCAGGGGGGATATCGTGTGACGAAAAGTGAATTGTACAACATGCTGCAGTGTAATGTTGCAGATGCAAAATGATCAAAAGTGTAACTACTCGGCTCTCTGAGCACCCGAGTCAAAGGGAGACCGCTCCAACACGTGAACTGCTCGAGCAGCCAGTCGGGTTCCATGTTGACGACGGAATCGGCCGAGGCGAATGCCGATCTCAGTGCCAGTGAACCGATTTGTACCTGGACAGGTACGTATACTGCATGTAGATAGAAGGCAGGAAGGATGCAGCACGGAGGGCAACTTCCACCAGACACTGTCACCGTTCAGCTCCTCCATATCCAGCGTCCCATTCATTCTCCAACTATTTACTGGCTCGCTATTGTCGAAATCGATGGCAATAGCCTCTCGCCGGCCACAGGCTCCGTCCCGGCATCCAATGAAACCATATCATGACCGACTTGCGGACTTGAGCGTGCACGTATGGACCTTGAAACTCCCGGGGTGGATGAAACAGCCGACACAAGCATGTTCAGCCAGTATACGCTAGGCGTGCCGTCTGGCGGGTCGCATCGTGGTGTCAAGGTGAGCCACAAAAAGTCGAGGTATGGCTGTAAGAGGTGTCGGACAAGACGGGTCAAGGTATGTTTTGCCATTCGGCTTTTCCCATCAATCAATTAATATGTCAACTGGTCTGGAGTGCTATTCCTTCCTCATGCGGCACGACATGTCTGATATCAAATTACAGACATACCATGCTGCTTGGCTGGCTACCCAGACCTGTCATTCACCACAAGCTGACCGCGTCCTCTCTCCGTTAGTGCAATGAACAGAAACCAGTTTGTGATAACTGCAAGCGACATCGGTCAGAGTGCATTTATGACCGTGTGCCGCCCCTGACCACGCCAGTGATTTCTCCTGCCCCGTTTCGCCCCGAATCTGCAGAGGCTCGCGTTGCTGCCGCCATTGCCCGCAATATCGAGAACTCACATCTCTCTGACCCCCCAGAGTCGCGAGAGCGGCGCATTCTGGAAACGAGGTTAATGTATCAATATGCAACATCAACCGGCACAACCATTGCCATTGATGATAAGTCCAAGGGGCTGTATGTGAACATGGTTCCAAGGCTGGCACTGACCTCGGATGCATTGTTGTATTGCATGTACTCACTTGCCGCTTTGCATTGCAAGGTTGTTGGCGATCTGATGGGGCTCGTCAGTCGCGATGCTCACCGAAAGTATCTGTCCATGGGTTTGCGAGAGCATAATCTAGCCATTGCAAACATAAGTCCCGAGACTGCAGACGCAATATGCTTGACCTCAACTCTCCTTCGAGTCTGTTCCTTCATTTTGCTACAGGACCGGCTACGCCAGCCATATACCCCACCAGTGGAGTGGTTAATGATGAACGCGAGCACCAAGGCCATTGTGGCCACAGCATATGAACTTCCTGGCGGCAAGGAAAAGTCTGTTGCCGCAATGATGGTTGGGATCTCCCCTCTCGTATCCAACGAGCAAATGCGATTTGACCCAATTCAGAGACGGGGCTTAGAACCGTTACTACAAAGGGACGAGATTCGGGATGCCAGCGAGCCTTGGGATCCTGAATCCCAAGATGCATACGAATCTACATTGAGCTACCTGGGCGGGGCGATCGAAACAGCACGAGTTGGAGATAGACATGACGGCCTCCGAAGGCTCATTATATTTCCCATGTTGGTAAAAGGGAGGTTTATAGAGTTGGTTCAAGAGGGGCAACCTCGGGCGACTATTTTTCTGGCGTTTTATTTTGCTCTTTTGGCTTTACACAAGGACAGATGGTGGATTGGAGAAGCAGGGGCTCACGAAGTACGAGCAATGGCGGCCCATTTCACCGACCATTGGCGAGCGTTGCTGAATTGGCCGTTAAGAGTTGTCGAAACAGGCGAAATCCCTCCATTTGGTTGAGACGATTAGTGATATTCCAACTACATACTCCAGAGTCCATACTGACCCCAGGGCTTCCTGCGGGCCGAGCACTTCGTTTTCAGTTTGCACAAAGTTGTGCAAACGTTATCAGCGGGGCAAAGGGTTATCGACGATTTCCAGAACGCCGTTGGCTAAAGGCTGATCATGATAATGATGACCTTGGTTATCCGTCTCGTGCCATGACAGCCTTCTATCCACATGGTACGATGAGATGAGAACCAAAGCTATTTCAAATGGACAATTTGCGAAGAAGAAGAACTTTTGTATCAGGACCAGGTGATACCACAGCCTGTTGGACACGATCAGTCATGAAGGTTATCACTATTGGTCTTGTGACCTGATAACAACAAGGATTACTTTTCATGCATCATCATCACATACATCTCAGAGGCTCTCATCTAGAGAGTCATAAATCCTACACACGTAAGGAGCTTGTGTCCAAAATCATGACGTGTATGTGCATGTTGGAAGGGCGGAGACACTTCCACAGCTCTGAGCCTCAAGAGCTAAGCTGCGATTCTCCCGATTGGTACGATCAAAAGATATGTCGGCGTCGTTCCTGTTGGGCTTTGTTCCACTTGCCAGGGATGGGGTGGGGATCTTGGGATGAAGAATGACCTCGTGATCAGTGGAAGCTCGTCACGAGGCAGCAAGTACTGCAGCCCAAGACGTGGCAGTGAGCTCAGCAAATAAAGAATTGCTGACATCCATGTATAATCTCTGATAATAAGTCACTCATAAAGATTAAATTGGCGAGTTACGTAGTTGGTGATGATGTTATTTCAACTATTAGGTAGGTATATAAGGCTGTTGTCTCTCTTTTGCGAACCGAGTTTGTGCAGCCAAAAACCGCAGTCAAATAAGGCACAGTTGCTATCTCTAATATAAATATCAAAAGTATTTTCGTCCCTTCTCATTTCTCTTTCATCATGACTTTTGACAATGTCTCCCCACCACCCAAATCCGACCTCACCCCAGAGGAAATGTTTGCCAAAGCAGCCTCCATGACGGAACTCGCCGAAGCTGGAATATACGAAATCACCTCCTCAATTGAGCCTGAGGAAGCAACTTTTGAAAACGTCATTATCCCCACTGGCCATGTCGAAAACCAGCTAAGCTACGAAATAGAGCCACTGTCTATTCTCCAATCCGTATCTCCCTCGGCAGAGATCAGAGAGGCCGCCTCGAAAGCAGTCAAGACGGCGCAAGAAGCATGGGAGTCCATCTACGACAACGGAGAGTTAGAGTTGTTCCTCTTGATCGATGCTGTCAAACACCAGCGCCCCGCGGACCTGGACGAGGAATCAGGTCGGTTCCTGGCAGACCTACATGGCGAGTGTGTCGAGAAGGGTCTCAACTTGCCAGGGGCCGAGATGGAACGCTACTCGGAAATCAGGCACCGCAAATACGAACTGCACTCTGCGTTTGTGGCGAATCTAGCTACCGACCCGGGCGTCGTTTTGAAATCCGACGCTGAACTGGAGGGCCTGTCGAAGAGTAAGCTTGAGAGTTTTCAGACGGACGAGCAGGGCAGACGGAGGATTCCTCTTCACAGGACGAATTCTGATGATATCATGTGGCAGTGCACCAATGAACAAACTCGGAGGGATGTCTGGGCCGCCAAGGAGTCTATCCCGATAACGCAATTTACTTCCGGGAAGCGGTTCTCCTGCGGGACGAAGCAGCCCGTTTGCTGGGGTCTTCTTGGTACAACCACCAGCTTGTGCGTCGTCGAATGATGAAGTCGCCCGAGGCAGTTATGAATCTCCTGGGGGCCATGGAGACGAAGCTGAAACCTTGGGTGAAGATGGATGCTTTGAGGGAGTTGCGTGGCGACGGTGAGCCGATTCACTTCTGGGACCTTTCCTATCACGATTCGCAGACGTTGAAAGGGAGGAATGTGAATAGTGAGCTTGTGGCGGAGTATTTTCCCGCAGACTTTGTATTGGGCAGGATGTTGGGCATGTTTGAAAAGCTGTTCCAGTTGCAGATTGTCGAGGTTGCAGACAGGAAGGATGACGAGGTGTGGCATCCGGATGTCAAGGTCTACAAAGTGAGCGAGTTGGGAGGTGTGTTTGTGGGATATTTGTGCATGGATCTGTATCCGAGAGAAGGCAAGTATAATAGCTCTGCTGACTTCAACATCCGGCCGGTACGTGTTAATCTTGCAGCTGTTGGCAGCGAGCCGCTCTATTATTCTAAAGCATATTGCAGAGTTATATCGACCGAGAGGGAAAATACATGCCGAGTGCCACGGCGCTGATCTGCAATTTGACGCCTCCGACGAAAGGTACTCCTGCGTTGCTACACCATTTCGACCTCATAACTATATTTCATAAACTGGGACACGGTACGTGGTGCGTGTTTTCTCTGTCAGTATGAACGGAAGCGAGGTCTGAAAACCAACGCAAAAAGCAGGAATGCACGATTTGATGGGCCGCACCAGATACGCCAAGTACCACGGGTGGCGTGGCAGAAGAGACTTTTGCGAAGCGCCGAGCCAACTTCTAGAATTCTTCTGCTGGCTCCCCAAGACCCTGAAGCTTATGAGCTGTATTATTCGTATCTGTCGGAGGAATACAAACAGCAGTGGAAACGGATGAATCCCGCTGCGACCAAGCAGCCGGAGAAGCAGATCCCGGAAGACATGTTGTCAGCGTTGATTGCGGCCAAGAATGTCAACAGTGCGATATGGACCGCGAGACAGGTAGGCCTGAGTATTTTTGATATGAAGGTTCATAATCCATCTTCTCATGAGGAACTGGAGGGCCTGGACATTGCCGAGGAATACTACACCTCCATCACAGAGGCAACCGGGCTGCAGGGACCAGAGGATGCAGCAACGTTGGGGAACGGGCATTCTACCACAGCTCATTTCATGTGGGGGCAGGAAGCCAACTACTATTCCTACATTTCGTATGTCACTTCATGTTGTATTACACGTGCGCCGTGTTCTTTGTATGGTTTCACCATGGATACAGCTGACCTTTACAGGACCCGTATTCTCGCAGCAGATATGTGGCATACATGCTTCCGCGATGACCCAGTGAATCCAGAGACAGGGCTCCGATATCGAAAAATGGTCCTGGATAAAGGCGGCAGTGTGGATGAAGCAAACATGGTGGCTGCGTTTTTGGGTCGTGAGCCTAATTCGGATGCGTACTTGGAGGAAATTGGTGTTGAGGATGTGGCAAAGTGATGAAGGGAGAGACAATCGGCGCCACTGCGCCAGCACTCGGTTCATCTTTTTTTGGTCAAGACCAAACACACCAGACTCTCTCAGCTAGGCATGAATCGACCGACGTTGTAACGGCGCTCAAGCTACACTCTTGTAGAAAGCTCGAGCTGGCGGGACTGTAGCCAGCAAAGTTTCACTCCCTAAGATGCAGGCCGTGACACAGAGCAAAATGTCACGGTTGTTAGTGAAAGTTGATGAAGTTGGCAACGCCACCACCCATGCTCGAGTCCAGAAATATCTACCAATGACGGGACCCGAGGCCCAGTTCTCCGTGAAACGGGCCGTGACAGAGCTTGTCTCGCGCGCCAAGATGCGTGCGCGTTGGTCAACTCGCAGTCCCCGATGGTGGCGCAGTTGCTGCTGCGCGACAAACTTATGCGCCATGTTTCCGTAAAAGGCTCTGTTGAAGCAAGCGCGGCAGCAATCAGACGTCCGTTGCGTTGGTGAGGCAAACGCTCGGTTGGCATTGAGACATGTCGCGAATGGCGAGTTTTGCAAAGTCTCGATGAGGGTTGCGCCTCCTTGAGTGGTTTTTATCAGCCGACATGTTCTCTCCTTCGTAAGATTCATCGACGAAGTTCATAAAACCATTCCCGGCGTCATTTCGCTTCATGGCGTTGCCGTGGCAAGAAGCGGGTATCAAGACGACAAAGTCCGTTGGCGTCGATTGGACCCCAGCGCAAGAGCCTGTCGAGAGCATGTCGGGAGCTCGTTAATGGTTCAATTCGAGACGCTCAAGCAGGGGTCTTTTAGAGGAGAAGGGGGGGCCATTGCTCTTTTGCCAAGCGGCTCGCATTGCATTGCTTGAGTGCCCAACAGAGATGTTGTTCAACCAACGGCATTAAATTAAGACTGTGGCCGTTGTGACGCCACATCGAACCTGAGGGGCGCCATAGTTGCTTGCTGCGTACTCGGTCGGTCGAACACATAACTGACGGGACGAGCGACACCTTCGGGTGAGTGGAAATGGCGTGAGAGCATGTCAAGTATGTAACTCGTCGTCAAGACCTGTGTAGAAGCTCATCTTCCACAAGGAGTCCTTGGGCGTTTGGTTTCGCTTTCCGATGCCTGGCAGCCCATGTGGCGTGGCTCCGCCCGGCCATGCCTGGTGGCTGATGTCTGATGTCCGATGTCTGATGTCTGCTGGGTATCACAGCTCATCAGCCTAGTCTCCTCAATGGCACCAAGGTTCGCAGCAGCAGATCGAGGCCCACAGACGCCGCCATGGGCGGAGCAAACAAGTTGCACCAGCGGCTAGTGAGGCGCTGCTGCTTGGCGCTAGCAACTTAGGACGGAGACGTTCGACGTTGCCAGCTCCGTGCTGGATCCAGAACCTCCACCATCCATGCGGAGTGGTAATCTTATAATAAACAAGCTTCAAGGCTCCAGTAATCCGGCACCCTGACAAGCTGTTCTCTCGTCAACTGCATGTAGGTAGTGCTCAAGTGGGCTTTGAATGGAAAGAAAGCCATTACATACATTAAGTAGCTTGGTCGTCTTCAAAACGTACGGACCTCGACAGACCGACTTCCTGCCCCCACATCCTGGCACACGATCCTTCTGGTCCTCACCAGACTTGGCCCCATTCACTCCATTCAAATCTCCTTGGACGCGAGGCTGGCGCATCCCCTTGACTCCTTGAGCTCCTCTTGAACCGCCGCGTGCCCGTCAATTGCACCTCGTCCCCGTATCTCGAGACCAGGCATATGTACGAGTTGATCGCTGCCGACTGTGAACCGCCACCCCTCGACTTCTCTCCGTCCAACCTTTGACTCGGCCCGGTGTCGTCACTAACCTGTCCAGTCCACCGCTCCTAAAGTCAACAAGACATCGTTCGAGGACTCCTTTCGGTCCACGGGCTCTCGTTTCTAACGAGTGTTGTCCTTGCCGCTTCTCCCCAGATGCGGCAAGGCTTCCCGAGACAAGACTGAGCAATGGACCCCGAGCTCGTTGCCAGAGCCCTCGCATCCGGATCAGACCGGCCACCATATTACAAGATCATAGGTATCGCACTGGCTATCGGTTCTGGCCTGTTCATCGGAACCTCCTTTGTGCTGAAAAAGGTCGGACTTCTCAGAGCCAACGAGAAGTATAATGAAGTCGCTGGCGAGGGCTATGGATATTTGAAGAACGCTTTTTGGTGGAGCGGCATGACGCTCATGATTGTCGGCGAAATCTGCAACTTCGTCGCATATGCATTCACCGATGCTATTCTCGTCACGCCTCTGGGGGCCTTGTCTGTTGTCATTACCACGATTCTCTCTGCCATATTTCTCAAGGAACGCCTGAGTCTGGTCGGCAAGGTTGCATGCTTTCTATGTATAGTCGGCTCCGTCGTCATTGTCCTGAACGGCCCTCAGGAATCCTCAGTAGCCGACATTCAGGAGATGAAGACGTTCTTCATCTCTCCAGGCTTCCTGTCCTATGCAGGCGTTATTCTGGTAGGCTCCGTCATTACTGCATTTTATGCTGGTCCCAGATGGGGCAAGAAGAACATGCTGGTCTACATTTCCATCTGCAGTTGGATTGGCGGTTTGAGTGTCGTGTCTACTCAAGGCCTGGGCGCAGCCATTATAGCCTGGATTGGTGGAAAACCGCAGTACAAGGAATGGTTCCTATGGGTCCTATTTGTCTTTGTCATTGGCACGCTGGTGACTGAGATCATCTTCTTAAACGTGAGTCCTGAGCCGCCGTGTTGTGCCACGTCTTGACTTCAGCTGTTAACCAGGTTTGACCGTTCAACAGAAAGCTCTCAACCTCTTCAACGCAGCTCTCGTCACACCTACATATTACGTCTACTTCACCAGCACCACAATCATCACTTCTTCGGTCTTGTTCCGAGGCTTCAAGGGCACCCCACAGGCAATCGCCACCGTTGTCATGGGATTTCTCACCATCTGCTCGGGCGTGGTCCTGTTGCAGTTATCCAAGTCAGCCAAGGATGTTCCCGACGCTGCCGTTTTCAAGGGCGACCTGGATCAAATTCACACCATTGCTGAACAAGAGCAGCCAGAGACAGAGCCCAAGGCTGATGCCATCCGTGGTGCGGCCGCTATTGTACGTAGGATATCAAACACTCGTCTAAGGATGGAAGCCGAGGAGTTGAAGAGGCTCCATGAAGAGAAGATGGCAGAGACCATGGCCCCTATTAGCGAGGACGGCCAGTCGGAATATGAGTGGGACGGCTTAAGAAGAAGGAAAACACTGGCGGCGAGCACACGAGCACGCGCTGCAACATCACCTCAACCTGGTACACCGGCCCTCCGTCCGTTGGGCAGTCCCACAAGTCCTCACCCTCCGCTAGGCATGTCGCACTTCCCAACGGACGAGGAGCTTGAGCGAGCGGAGCAAGGCACCATTTTCTCTAGTATAGCTGGCACCATTCGAGGCAGGCCTCGGACCAGCACCACACTACCGTCCTACGAGGACGAGTATCCCGATAAAGGCAGAAGTCCCCTTCATCCCATTCCACTGACGCATATACAAGTGCCGACACAGAAGCCTGATGATGAAGCGGGTGCGTATTATGGGAACACCCGCGAGCATGTCTTCCGCCATCAGGATACCGCGTATCACGGCGTAGCGGACGGTCATGTTCAGGACATTCCGCCCACGCCACCGCCGCACTCTGCACGACGCCAGTTTTCATTCAATCGAGTTTTCAGGCGGAATACAGGGCCTACGGAAGAGGAAAGAGTAGGTCTAGTCAAAGAGAGGGGAACTGAAGGTCAGCCTTCGTTTATCTAGGATGCTTGTATTATTAGACGGAACGGCATAGAGGGATACCCTATCACGAGTGCATGAGTACCAGGCATGAATAAATGATACATTGCACATTGCGCATTGCACATTGCAACTTGAAAACGGCCGCGAGAAGAACCATTTCAGCTGTGGAAATTTTTATTGAAAGGCAGCCCATATCTTACCCAATATTAATATGGCGGCCACGGCACACGCTCACTCCATACTGTGGGGTGCCATCTCATACCACAAGATATTGACAGATACGAGATACCCTACCGATGAATAAACAAGTCTTGTTATAGTCTGTATTCGCTACATAACGCTCCTTTCATTCTATGGCTTGCTCTGGTGTGTCTTTCATGTCATCATAAACCGCCGCCAACGCAATCTGGGATGTAGAATATACGATCCAAGCTAAAATAAATACAAAAGAAGAGTAAGGACGGCCGGCAACGGGCCCTGTATTTTCAATTTGTGCTCATATCTCCCAGACCATCACCAGTCCACGGCCCAACCGTTGTCCTCGATGAAGTCTTCGCACGCTTGGCGCAGGGCAAGGTTTGGTCTGAGTTCAGACGGGACAAGGGGCTCTCGTGTCAAAGGATCGGTGGGCTGCCGCCGGAGATGTTCCATGATGGCTGAGCGTTCATACGACTTGCCCGTTTTTGTCTATTTTTTCCACGGTCAGTTTTTTTTCCTTTCAGAAAGACGATGTAATAGCTGGGAGGACATGTGAAGGGCAGATATGCCCTCGGGCAGTGGGATATGGGGAAAGGGGACAAAACTCACAACAACAGGATCGACCATGATGCCAAAGCTGATATCGTCGATAACCCACTCGGGCACCTCTCTCCGCCTGTCGGCCTGCGCCCTCGCGCGCTCAAAAACATCCCTCATCTGCTGCATCCTCTGCTCGTTCTCCTCCCGGATCAGGCCCTTGTCATACTCGGTCAAGGCGGGGTCGGCAAGCATCTCGTCGGCGTCCTTGGCCAACAGGTCCAGGACGGTGCTCTCCAGTGCCTGTGCTTCTTTGGCTCGCAGCTTCTCGCGGTGCTCCCACCGCTCCTTTTTGCACCGCAGCACGGTGGCGGTGATTTGCGAGAGGGACTTGTCGTTGGTCTTGGCGCATATCTCGTGCGCGCGGAGGGCGTGCGTGAGCGCCGACTCGTAGTCCCTGCTGTGGAGGAAGGCCTGCGAGAGGTAGTAGTGCGCCTTCATGGAGTCGGGCGTGATGGAGAGGCACGTCTGGCAGTCAGAAATGACGGACTCCCAGAGGGACAGTTTGAGGCGCGACATGGCACGGTTGGTGTAGAGGGTGGGGTTTTTGGGTTCCGCTATGATACTGGAGTTGCGTTAGCCGAAAGGCCGATGTGCGGGTTTTGGTGTTGCTGCTGGTGTTGGCGAAGGGTGATATCACGTACGCTTTTGAGTATAGGCCCTCTGCGGCCAGGTAGTCTCCGCTCTGGAACTGGCGGTTGCCTAGTTCCTTGAGCTCTAGCGACTTTGACATTATTGTTTTCTGACGATGTCTGCCCAGTGGTGAGAGAGTTTTTGGTCGTGGATGCTGTTGATGAGCCCCCTTGGGCACGTCGGTGCGGCCACCGAAGCGCGAATTACAACTATCTTGCGCTGCAATTACTCTATTTTTTTAACCGGGGGGGACCTCGATTTAAGCTATCACATTAAAGCTGTAGAGATGATATCGGCAGCTTGAAAATAAACAAAAGTTAAAAGAAAAAAGAGGGAAACGGCCAGCGGCACCCAAAAGGGGGAGAAAACAAACGCCAAAGGCAGTTGGATCTTGGGATGGGCTGAAATCGGAGGATTAAGGCTTCTTTGCGCAGGTCGCACAAGGGCTGAGGTGGCGTAATGTATGTACGGCCAGCAGGTCTGGTCTGGACGGGTAAATATCTCGCGATTGATTGTTTGCCACCCAAGAACGGGAGTGTGGAGATTGTGCCTTCCAAACTTGAGTTGAGTGTCAAGGACGGGGGGATTTGTAAGGCCGTTGACGGGTTTCCTGGAATATTCGAGAATGGAGACGGCGAGCTCGACCAGCGGGGGCGAAGACGTTGAACCGGGCACGGGGACATGGGCAGGTCGGGGAAGTCGGGCACCGGTCACCGGTCACCGGGCCTATACAGCGGTGTATAGGCAACTACTCCGTACCTAGTTAGTACCTGGGAGGTAGTTGCCCCGCTGGGTTAGGGGTCCGTTGGGCTGACAATCAGTCGTCGGCCTCGGTAGACATCAATTGATTGATCTTTCCCCCTTTTCGCCATCACCTGTCCGTCATCTGTAACCCTCTGCCATATCCCAAAAAGAGCAACATAACGAACATGGCACTAGCACCAAGAATATCGCGTCAAGTTAGACGCCAACCTATGGCTCATATCATTCTTGGAGTGATGAGCACACAATTGGAGGAAAGCGACTGATCATATTTGTTCGAAAATGACAGCTTTCAATTGATCAAGAGGACAGATTCAAGGTGAACTAGATTGGCCGAAGCAGCCGTTAACGAGCTATTATCTTCATGTGATTTTCACCCTTTATCATAACCATCCCTTAGTCGCGAAAATACATACTATCGCAGTCTTAATAGATGATACTCTGGCAAATAGGCTGCTTTCGTGAATGGAAAAAAAAAAAAAGAAAAAAATACAGCAATGTAAGCCTGAGAAATGCAAATCAAAGTGTTTTTTTTTTATCATGAAAGTATAAAATACCAAAAAGAACTACTCCGTAGAGACTCGTCACCAACCTAAACATTGACCGTGGAAAAATTTTAAATCTTCCTCGAACCCCAGCAACAAAACGCCCATACGTTGTGACCCAAGTTCCCCAACACCAAATGCCAAGGATGCAGTTCCTGGTCGGTATTCCCAGCTCTTATGTCTTCCTCGCCTCCATCCATTCCACCATCTTATCAATCGCCTCCTTGCCGTCGTGATCAGGCAACACCAGCGGCCACACGTGCATCATGCCCGGGCCCTCCACCAGCGTCACATCCCGCCCAGCAGCAGCCGCCTTTTCCACAAACCGCTTCGTATCCGGCATGAGAAGATCCTCGCCCGCGGCAAGCAACATCATGGGTGGCATCTTGCTCAAATCCCCAAACAGCGGACTCACCCGCGGATCGTCAGTCGGCCACTCGCCCCTCGTCAGCTCGCTCGCCTCGATGCAGCCCACGACGTCCAGCCACGGATCCCTCTTGGACAACTCGTGCGCCTCGGTGTTGGTAAAGGTAGCATCCACCACGGGCGTAATGGCGACCAGGCCCGCGGCAGGCCGTGAACCGGCCCTGATGGCCTCCTGCGCGAGCACCAGCGCCATACAGCCGCCCGCGGAATCGCCCACGACAAAGAACGGCGAGTCGTCCCTCGCAGCCGCCATCTCGTCGTGTATGGGCTGCAGCATGGCATACATGTCCTTGAGCTTCTTCTCCGGCCCGAGCGGGTAGATGGGCACCGTGACGCTGGCCTGCAGTCGCTCTGCCAGCAGCGCGATCAAGGTCCAGTGCGGCCCGACAATCTCGAACATGAACGAGCCACCGTGGAGATAGAGGATGCGGGCCGCGTTGGGCGTTTCTGACTTGGGCGCCAGCTCCAGGACCGGGCAGCCATCTACCTGGCGCTCCTCGACCATGAACTTGGTGCGCAAGTGCTGCGGCGGCCGGTAGTCGGGAGGGTTCTTGCGGGCTTTGGCGATGCGCTTGTGGAGGGCTTCGGCGGATGTGAAGTTCCCCTTGCACCAGAGCCAGAGATACCATGAGACGAGATGTGCTCTCCAGGTTGGCATTTTGTGTGTCCTTGTCCGGAGATGATGCTGCTTGGGGATTTCAGGCGATGTTGTGGCGAGAGACTACTCCTCCGTGGAGTGGGAGCCTTTCGTCGGATGTTTTGAATGTTTGTCTGGGGTCTGGAGCCGGGGTCCTGAGCTCCAGTCCCGGACTCCTGGGGTTGGCTAAGGGCACCGCTTCCGATTTAAAGTTGTGTGTTGACGTGGACCGATTGATACTGTCTAGGACCAGGATCTTGGACATGAAGTGCCCGGAGACCAGATTGGGTCTCCAGTGGAATGCGGCGCCTCTCCATTTGCGGCCCATGGCGAACTCGCAACTTGGTCGATGCTGGTGTTTCAGACATTGTCTGGTGCAAGTCTCGTACGGCGTGTAATGTGTGACGCCAAATCTCGGCCAAAATATGCGGCATGGTGTGTTGCGCATCCTGTCTAAGCATATCCGTCTCTCTCAAGTTCTGAGGGCTAACTGCTTGCCTAGGCTTCCGTGAACTATATATTATTTCATCCACCCTCTCAGGCCTCAGAGACCGCCGACCGGTGTCTGTTGCTAAGGGCGTCACTCGGCATCATACTCATCACCCCATTCTGATGAACCAACAAGTATTCGACCTTGGTCGGAGACCGTAGTACCGTGCACCACATTATGATACCACAAAGTATCATGGCGCAGACATGAAGAGTGCATTTCATTTCTCTAGAGAATAGTATATCCTGCGCCCCGGAGTATTAACTAACACAAGCGCTCATTCGGACCGCCACCCCATTATCAGTATAATATGGCAAACTCTATCTCATGGAAATCACCCATCATCAAGCAACCATCCCACAGGCATGTCATCAATGGCAGATTCACGCCTTGTCTATACGCCCAAACTACCTAGGTAGTCCAAACACCTTCGTGTCCAGCGGTTAAACCATTCCGGCATCTCAGATTCTAGCGCCCGATAAACTTCCGAGCTGTCAAGTTAGTTCATCTGCCACACTCAAGAAGAAGAAAACCACACTCAAGAAGAAGGAAACCACACCCAAAACTGAAACTCAGACTTTTACGCCGCCCTGTCGCCGCCACAGCAGCCTCCTAACGCGAGCGTGGAAATCTGGACCCCCGTGACTGCTCAATAGTCCAGCCACGATCCCTCTCGAATGCTCAGCTGCCAATTATCAGCAGTGGGCAGTTGTCAAAATGCTCCCTCGGTAGAAAGAGTAAAATAAAAAAAGGACAAATGAGAAGCAATGTATTGAAACTTGTTCTCCTTCCTTGTAATTTCCATCAAGACGTGGCTCTCTTGCGGCCGAATGCGCATTTGATCTGCTTATCTGCCTCCAAAGGACAATGACTGCCCGGCGAGGCGTGTTGACCGACATTCCCGACTTCAGCATCTTCAACGGCGCCGCAAAGTGCACAACGCACCACAGGCCCGGGATCAAGCGACTTGAGCTCGTGGGCGGGCTCAGGGTCTCGACGCTGAAGCTGAGCAAATCTGCACAGAAAGGATGTCCCTGGTGCGCTATATTCTGGGAGGCCTTCAAGCGCTCGGTTGGCACGAGTAAACCCGCCGACCAGGACTTTATATACTGGCGGCACGATGGCGAGAGCTTTTTCGAGCCGTGGTGCACCAGCGCCCAGTCTTCCCCCGGAAAGGGGGAATTCAAGATTCAGATATATACCGACGGTATGCTAACGCTCGCTTTTGCTTTGAATTCATTCCAATACCCCTTCTGTATTTTTAAAATAAGAAAGAAAAGCATTGTTGCTAATGAGTCCATCTAGATCTCGCCGGAGCGACCAGTGTCCACAGCCATTTCCCGTTCAAAAACTACCTCAACGGCCAGACAGACACGGAGCAGACAATGTCGCAAATAGACTACTGGCGACAGCAGTGCGCTGCAAACCACACGCAGTGCTCGCCGGTGGCATCGTGGGTGAACCTCCCCACCCGCCTCATCGACGTAAGCAGCCTCGCCGACATCAAACTGGTCGAAACGAGCGGCCGGCAAGGGCAGTACATGTGCCTCACTCACCGGTGGGGGGACCAACGAATGCCGATAAAGACGACGGCCAGCTCCTTGGACCAGCTGCGGCAGGGCATCCCGTTGGAGTCGTTGCCGCCGACGTTTCGAGACGCGGCCCTCGTCACCCGCCGCATGGGCAGCAAGTACCTGTGGATAGATTCGCTGTGCATCATCCAGGACGACAATGATGACTGGGAGCGGGAGTCTGCGCTAATGGCGTCCATCTACAAGAACGGGCTGTTGACGATAGCAGCGGCGTGGGCGTCAGGGCCGCGGGATGGCCTCTTCCAGACCGTCCCGTCGGTGGTGGTGGACAGCCGGAACCTCGAGCTGCCAAGGTACAATCTCCCGTTTCCCGTCATGGTCCGCCGCCAGCTGCGCTACAACGTCGGCCATTTGCGGCGGGACGAAGAGCACGGCATCCTCAACCGCCTGTGGGTTCTCCAGGAGCGCCTCCTGTCGCCGCGCGTCGTGTACTTTGGCTTCAACGAGGTGGCGTGGGAGTGCGTGGCCGGGTCGGCGTGTGAATGCGAGCCCATGCTGGCGAGCTACGCCGCCGCCGACTACTCTCCCCGTGAGCCTTTCGACCCCAAGGCGGCGTACATTCTGTCCACGTCGGCAGAGCACAGCGCCTCGATTATCGGCCAGTCCCCCGAGCTGTGGCACAGCATTGTGAATGCCTACACGGGCCTCGACTTCACGGCCCGCAGGGACAAGTTCCCTGCGCTGTCGGGGCTGGGGTCGGAGATTGCCAGGATGCGGCCTGGGGACGAGTACCTGGCTGGTCTGTGGCTCTCAACCTTCATGATGGACCTGCTATGGCGGAAGCGAAAAGGGGGCGACTGGCAGGCTACGGCGTTTGGGAAGCACTACGATCTGAACAATGTCTTCGGAGGCTCGGACGTGGGGCGGGCGGCTTTCAACAACAGGAATGCTCGACAGGAGATGAAGAGTCGGGAGATTCGGCAGCAGGATGCGGAAAAGTTGGCGCCCTCGTGGTCGTGGGCGTCCATCGACACGCAGGTCGACTATGAAAGGGAGCTGAATTCGGCCGACATGGGGCTTGTTGACGCCGAGGGCGCAGAGCTTCTTGACGCGAATTGCGCCCACAGCTATGGAATGGGCATGCTGCTGCATCCCGCAACGGCCTCTGTCACCATCAGGGGCAAGCTTGCAGCCGTTGAAGCAAGATTGGTCAAAGCTCTGTCTGGGGAGTTTATGCTCTACAGGGGCGGCCACGCGATGGCTTTCTCGGCAGCAGATAATTCTGCAGAAGTCGGCCTGGGAGGCAGGCTGTATTGTTTGTTAATAGCGGCGGGGCGTGTCAAAACAAGGCCGGTAATGGGACGAATATACGGACTCGTCTTGGCCGAAGCCGGTGATGGATTGGGAGGCAACGTTTTCCAGAGAGTGGGCATGTTTCAAGAAACATTTACCTATGGTAAAGAGTGGTGCGTGTTTGATGGCATTACGGGAACGGTGGATGTTGTGATTGTGTAGTCGTCATGTTTCATGATATTGATGGCATGGGTATCTAAAAAGCTTCCTACACATCTAATGAATTTGATACTACCCACATCCTAACCTTCGTCTAGATCTTCTTGTGGAACCAACATCCGTCGTCTACTCGGCACCGTCGATGCGGCGATGAGGGCCAAGGTGAAGAAGGTTGCTGCAAACAAAAACGGCATCCCCAACCAAAACCCACCCAGCTTCAATCCCCATCGGAAGGTCCCTGCTAGCACATGTTGGTCGATAAACAGACCACTCTGTGTCATGACTTCAATGACAGTGTACAGGACACCAAGATGGATTGAATCCACAAGGCCCGTTGCCAAACCCCCCACGGGAATGGCAAATACGTCTCCAACGGAAATTAGCACCAACCCTACCACCATCAATATCGTTGCTTGAAACACAACGAGACAGCCGAGCACGAGCAATAACCCGCTAGCTTAGGCGATGCACTTGTCTTTCTGCATCACGGACGGGTGATAGATGGTTAGGATCATGGCGGCACTGCCGAAACCAAAACGACGAGAGCGGACATATTGACGCCCGCGCGGACCAATATGAGGAATGACGCCCGACACATTAGCGAAATTCTACATGATGATATTATGGAGTGAGGGCCGCATGGGTGTGCGTTTTAGCTTGCTCAATGTCCAGTCAAGGCGTTTCGCGGCGTACTGAAGCAGCAATGTAGGCCCAGCCTGCTCACCCAGCTGGAACACGAAAAATGACAAGACGAGTGGTACAAGTCGCGAGTTTGAAGCCGTCCAGTCTGCTAGATGCGGCGTGTTTGATCTTATGCCCGCGCAGCTGAACTGCTGCGCTTTGGAATGGACGCCAGCGCTTTCATCCTGGAGCAAACCCTGCCTTTCAATACTGTGAGCCGATGCGGACGGCCAGTTTCCAGAAACGAGAATAACAGCCGCAATGAACCCAGAAATCATGAAACCAGTGGAAACAAACATGGGAACCCAACGGTTCGTGGACATCAAGGCACCAACAATGGGGACGAAAATGAGCTGGGAGAAAAGTTTGACTGATCTGATTTGAGAGAAGGCGAATTTTCTACAACCTATAGTCAGAGACGAATTCGAAAAGGAGGAGGGTTACATGATTTCGAAAGCTTGCCTCTGTTCTTCTGGACACGCATCTGCCACCAAAGCATGTGTGATGGATGATAGTGTCGCGGCTCCGGAACCAATTGCTTGCCACAACCCGGCCATCCAAAACATGTGGGAACCAGTCTTAAACGCCTTGGTAAGTATCCCGTTGCCAATATCACAGTAGCTATAACTCACAACCGGCTGTCAGTAAGGACGACATAACATACGGCGATATTAGCGACATTCGACTCTCCGGTGGCCTTGTTTCTGCGGTCAAACGCCTTTCGTTTCTGCAGTGCTTCGCTTCCAAGTAATTCGGAACCACACGTAGCAACATGTCAGGCGCTTGAGGCTGGTTCGGTGGCGGAGCTGCACAGAGGCAGAAGGACAGTCCTAAGAATGCCATTGTCGGCTTACGAGAGCAGCTGGAACTGCTGCAGAAGCGCGAGAAGCATCTCCAACACCATGTGGACGAGCAGTATGAAATTGCGCGGAAGAACGTGAGCTCAAATAAAGCGGGCGAGTACGGAGTACTCTGTTCCGCAGTGTCATGTCGCGCACCTGTGTTGACTAAACACGGTGGCAGTGGCAAAAAAGGCCCTCGAACGTAAGAAGATGTACCAGGGCTACCGCGACCAAACCGACGGGCATACTTCTACCATCGAACAGCAAATATATGCCATCGAATCTGCAAACATCAACCGAGAAACGCTGGGGCCATGGAGCGGGCAGCCGCTGCCATGAAGCAGATACACGGAAAGCTCACGCCGGAAAAAGTTGATGAGACAATGTGCGCGAAAAACATACATGTATTCCCTCCTTGTTTAATGCACTTTCTGACTGTCCTCTGTACAGGGATAACTTGCGCGAACAGAACGCCCTTGGTGAAGAGATTGTGGAGGCAATGAACAGTGTCAACAACAACCAGCTTGACGACGCAGACCTAGAAGCGGAGTTCGAAGAGTTACAGCAGGAACAGCTGGATGAGCAAATGCTCAAATTAAGCTCTGCATCCGTCCCGCATGCAATCCGGGATATGCCCGGAGCGGTCAAGAGAGAGCGTAAGTCGCAATCATTTTGCCCTGTTTGTCCGGTACTTGCCTGCTAACACCCTTATGTATCAGCTCCCAGCAAGGCCGCGGTAGAGGACGAGGAAGAAGATGATGGACCCAGACAACTGCAGGCCAGAATGGCTATGTGACGGCCGTTGAATTACCCAGAATTTGCAGTGGCATTTGAGGCGGCAGGTTAAACCCGGCGATTCCGAGGTTTCTTGCCTCCGAATAATTCTTGCCCTCGGCTTGCCGTTGTCGGTGAAGGAAAATCCCTCCAAGACACAAATACAAGAGTCGGATTTTTTTGTCCTTGGTCAACTTGGGTACGATCCAAAGAGAGCTCTTATTAGGCGTGTTTGGTAAAGGAAGTTATGCAAAAGATATCATCTTCACACACAGTTTTGCTTTTGCTTAAAGATATGTCGCTACTTAGGCTCAGTCAAAGCAGGCCAGACATTGGAATTTCTATATGTGATATTGTTCACTGAATTTGACTGCAAATGTTATTGCATGCCCAAGTATAGATAAAGCACATAACATAAAATATGTCTTCACAAATGCGGGAGAGAAGCGCCGAAGTCAGAGTGCTGGGCGTTGGAAAGTGGCATCCCTGCCATACGCTTGCTTTAGAAGTGTGCCTAGCCTAGTTAAAATATTGGCCAGAACTGTTGGCCAGCGTTCCATCGATCACATCACTGCTGTTTTCCACTTACCCGCGGACTTGATAGCCAACGGTCGGCTGGATGCGAGGACCAACACGGCGCTTCGGTGTTGGGCCTAATATTGCGTTCTGAGTCCGCCTCCAAATAAAAGTCTTCAAATATTCCAATCAAGAAGTTTGATGCTAGGCGCTGAAGATCCATGTCCAGCTTCTTGCCTGATGAATTCTGATGGTTGGTCATCAGCTCCAGTCCTCTTTTGTCCAAGAGGGGCTAGCTCTACACTGAGCCAGCTGAATCACAGAATACGTTCGCGTACGGAGTACCAGGCACTTCTTATAAGCATGAACGCAGGCGTAACGCTTCATAAACAGCCAGTTCTCGTGTTAGTCTTGTGCAACCAGAAAGATGTATGGTTGGTTTGGCGGTAGTACAACTTACACCCCCTCAGTCATGCCGAGAAATAAGGCGTGAGCGCGATATCTGTGGCAATATTGAGAAGAAGATGTATTGTAGAGTTCACCGGCTGCGTTGCAGGCCACAAGAGACGTCCCAGAGAGCAACATGCCCCTTTGCGTCATTGCACGAGGCAGCACTTGATCATCTCTGGTGGCTCGATCAAGCGCTCTTGACAGCGCCGTGTTGTGGACCCTGCAACCACCGCATTATCCATCGATGTCATGATAACAAGGCAGGTCGCTGTGTTTTGCCTTGGAATGGACTCTTGGCTGTCAGCCACCCCGCAACCTCCAAGATTTGCAGCAAGGACGACCCGTCGCCGCCGTCGTTGCCGTCAGAAGACTGCTGGGCAGCGGCAGCGCCTTCCCTAGCCTATGGCAACCCCGCCATTAGTCACCTGCGCCGGCCAGTCGCAGCCAGTCGCAGCCAGTCATAGTGCCTGCATTTCCTTTTGTCCACGCCGCCGCAAGAATCCACCCCGGCTTTTGCCGAGGGCCACAACTCTCGAGTCTTTGCACTGCAATCATCCACCACCCCAGTTGCCCAGTTGAGCCGCCGACCACTCTTCCACCTCCTCGACGTCAATCCCTGTATGCCGTTGTTCCGTGCCTCCCTCGCCCATCTTTTCCCCTCAACAACGCCGACCGATTGCATTTTCTTGCCATCCAGCGCAGCGCTTTGTACGGAGTCCTCGCGCGCGACGGTATTTGCTCAGCACCCCTGTAACGCAGTGCGATATAGCCGACTTGCAGTGTGACGTCTTCCCCAACTGAGCCGCCGGCCGACCTACCTTGAGGGACTCGGTTGATATTGCTGCGGGAGGACGACCTCCACCCAGGAAAGACACTCCTCGGATAGACCGGTCAAAGTCGCGTGCGACATTATCCATCAACGCACGACCGACCGACTACTCCTGTCAACGTGGGAAATTGACAGTCGAGCGCCTCCTCAATCCTGCATCGACGACTACCCCTTCACCATCGACCAAAACACACTAAGCAAACATCGCTTCCTCACAAACCATGCCCTCCCAACGCCCCTACTTCCTGTCCTCCTTCATCGCTGCCTTCCGCCAACAGGGCCCGACGCTCCAGGCCAATCAACAGCCCAACAAACACAATAACCAAACCGCCGCCGTCAGCTCCTCCACCTCGTCATCATCATACCCCCAAACAAGTACCGCACCGCGGACCATCGCCACCAGCGCCGCCGCAGCAGCGGCAGCATCGTCCGCCCAAGCAAACAGTCGCTCCCCACCCCCTGGCGTATCTATCCACTCTCCCCGCGGTAACAGCGCCTCCTCTATCCCTATTCCAAATCCATCTGCGTCCGGGCGGCGACGTGGCAGCGATAGTAGTAGCGAGGGCTTCAGAGATGCAATAGGCTCAGACAAGTGGTATATCGGCGGCAGGACGGCAGGCGGTGAAGAGAAATTCTTCAAGCTGGGCGTAGTGAGGAGGGTGAGAAGTAATGATGGTTTGAGTCTGGATCGATTGAGTTTATAAGACCCGGGACTGAAGAATCAAGGCCCCCCAAAAAATTTCATGGCTCCGTTTATGCAAGACGGATGCCACTTTATGAGATGGGAATGTTTACCGATGGCTTGAAACGCGAACATGAATGAGACTCACGGGATGATGGAATGGGAATCATTGGTGGCGTTTACAGGGCTGCTTTGCTATTAAAAAATGTCGTGGCGGGAAAACGCTTCACTCCACCATATGGTTGGTGTCTGCATCTTTCTTTTTTTTTTTTTTTTTTCATCTTAAGCATCGAATGCTGTGTATGAAATCTACATGATTGCTTCATATTCTATGGGCCTATTTTTTTTATGTGACGTGGTGTATCCTTTTGTTTTGCTACCACATGAACCGCTGTAGTCGGCCATCTTCGAGAATCCGCCCTTGGTCATCTTTCCATACATACGGCTTCATGAGGAATACGTACCCTGTAGCCACGTTTATGGCCACAAACCACAGTGTCTCGAGGACAAGCCGCACGTCATTCCGTTTAAATACCTCCTTGGTTTTGCCAACAATTGACCGTGGAGCCACTCCCTCAAACAGGGAGTTTACATGTGCGTGATCATGGACCCTCCAAGCTGGTACTAACAGGCGCCACATCACCCAAGGAAGAATGAAGTAGCGAGGCTCAACAAGTGGTGCTGTCATTAGGGAGAGTGTGGTTGCCAACAGGAATATGAGGCCTGTAGAAGTTGAAGTTGGCTCAGCCGAGACCAGGAGCGGGTCATCCTCCACGGTACTTTGAAGTTCACCGTCTGTTGATGCCGAGAAACTCGGCATCTGACTCATATCCTGGGGATATTCCACGTCTGTTTGTGTCTTCTTGGTTCCCCATGCGATCCAGAGAGGATAGCTTGTGTAGGGAGCAGGCTCGTTGACGTTGTATCGAGCAGAGCACAGCTCACGGCTGCTCGATGAGATCCAGTTCGCACAACCTGCCAATGTGCCCCATACCATCCATCTGCTGATAGTATATGGAATGATGAGCATGAATCTGATTAGGCTGCCACGGCGGATAGTGTATCTAAAGATGTAGAACATGTAGTGTCGGTTGTCGGCGAGTGTGAATGGATGAATAATGGTGTTGAATTTAACAATTGCTGTGGACACTACAAAGGTGAGCAGAGTATAAATTATCCAAGGAATGAATTTGGAGTTGAATATAAAATCCGCGGTCCTTAGAGCAGGAGATGGCGACCCAGGGCTTGGCGTGTTGGGAGCGAGTTGAGAGGCAGTGCTTCGAGTGTCCCTTGCTTTGGAACCATCTGGTCGCTTCGGCTTGACAGAACGCGAAAATTTAAAAGACCCAGTTGTCTTTGAGGGCTGTGATAACCCCGTACTTTGGCCACTTCGTGAGAAGAAACGAAGCACATCTCGTGCAATGCCGAGAATAGGAATTACATGCGGCAAGAGTAGAGGGAGAGAAAAGAAGGCAAAAAGTGGCCAGATATAGAGTAGCTGGGCCAGGTGAATGGTGGCAACGTGATTCGACTTGTCACCTATGCAAGGTCAGTGACACGATGCTAGTTCGTTTCTATGAGACGACTTACCCAGGACAACGCCGCCATTCCATGCCACAAAGCTAGCAAAGGCGGCGAGAACTGAGATGTATGGCCATAGTTGACGAATGACTCGAATGGGGTTGCAGAGAGCTGCGATGCCAAGACTAATCGCTGTGAAAAGCATATCTAGCGAGGAATATCAGCACCCTGCTTTGGCAACCCGAAGACAAGAAAATTCTTACCATCTGGCCAAGCCAGATTCAGAGGCGGATCATGAACATCGCCCACAGAGTATCTCCAAGCATAAAACTTGACCTGGTCTGTCAATGTAGTCATGAAAGGCTGCTCTACGTGTTGTGGCCGCAGTGTCTTGAGTGCATGAACAGCCTCCAGGCCCCCCATCCACACCACTATCCAGAAGACATTTGTCTGCCTGGTGAACAGAGCCAGAGTACCTAATAAAATAGTAATCAAGTCACTCACAAAGGAGCTTCGATCTCGTCCAACGCGCTTGAGGTGGTTTAAATAGCCACCAACCACCACAGCCGTAGAAATAACATCGGTATAGTACAGCCCCGAAAAGAAAAACAGTAGTGGAAATAGCACAATGTTGAAGGCCGTATGCACGGCATATTTTGAGATGGTCTTGAGGCGCGCTGACGAATGTGCCTCGTATAGTCGCGATTCAATTTCATGTCGGCACAACAGGGTCAAGCAGGCGAGAACGATCAAGCCTAGAACGTTTGCAATGCGTAAACTACTAGTGTCGCAGCTAAACACCCATGGAAGCTTCACAGCCGCGGCTGCCTTTTGCAAGAGAATAGAAAATAGGTACCTGATACGAGTATTAGTCTATCGTCGTAGCCTATGGGGAAAACTTGCTATACGAACAGCCCTGGTGGAGTCGTGATTTTGTCATCCCACTCGAGAAATTTGCCCTCACAGTATTTCTGAGCTTGTGGTATGTGGAATATTTCATCCTAGGAGGCTGTGAGTCGGGAAACTGATTGAAAATGAAAGAATCTCTGCCATACCAAGTATGGCTCTGATACCGTCTCGGAAACCATCATGAACCACGCTCCGCTTAGTAGAGTCAGCAGGTAAAACGGGAGGAAATTTTCCCACTTTTGTCCGGTCCTGCGAGAGACCAAAATCAACATTGGTGTAGAAAGTGCCAATGTGGCCAGGGGCGACGCCCAGCGTCTGGTGACTTCTATGCCGTCTGCCATGTTGGTGGACGACAATGACAAAGAGTAGCTGAAAATAGACAACGCGGAGAGAGTGAAAGACGGATATTAGCAAGCGTAAACGGCCTGCAAATAACGAAAATTCTCGACATAAAAAAAGTCCCATGCTATTCCATTTTGAAGGATCTTTTGTTGGCGCCTTGTGCTCTATAAGCGGCGCGAGGTTGGTTGCAAGGAGATTGATTACCTAGCAAGATGATTTCCATTTCCACGGACCACGGGGTTTTGTCTGTGCGATTCGCACTGTCTCATACTGTACAAACGCCACATATCTTAGACCTCCTAAGCAGTGCTCATCGACACGATATTCACAGAGAATATTTGATTGATCGGAGACAATTTAGTAATAGTGAATGAGCTCAGTGTTTCTCCAGGATGCGTTTGCACCACTGCACGCATAGATTACGCATAGTGGCGTATTTAACATCCTCCGGTATCAGACATCTCGTAAACGATAGTCGCAGCACGAAATGAAGAGACAAAGATTACAGGCTATTTAAAACAGGGCAGGTGGCTCAGAAAAGTTCTATTTTGAGTATCTTATACAAAGAGAAGAACCCTTGTTCGTCCACAGGGCTTTGATAATCTACAATCCATGCTCCACCAATGCATTTTAAAAGGGCTACAAATTCGTTAACCATGACATTGTGACGGCAATTAGGATTTTCGAGACTCACGTTGTCCTGGGGGTGGACCTCAGGCTGAATGAAGTAGCGGCCGACGAAGGGGATTTTCTATGGACCAGTATTAGCAGTCAGAACACTAGAATCGGCCTATTTAGCAGATATACCTGGAGAACGTCCCTCTGGACACGAGGAATGCCGGAGACGTAGAGAAGTAGACCGACAACGGCAGCACCACCAAAAGAGGCAGATTTCACTCCACTATCCCAATCGTTAGTTTCATATTTGCCCAAGCCTCCCGTTGACTGCGCGGGTGTTGAAGAATGCTCCCATGTTCCGCTCAAAATTGACCCAGCAGGCGGATTTGTGCATCTAGGTCAAGCGGCAGTCCCCCATGCGAAAAGGAATTGTCCTTTTCCAAGCCTACTGTTCCTTTCCAGACCTAGGGTCGCCCCCGGTGCCATAAACCCTCATTCGACCAAATGCTTCACCCATCCCGGAGTCATCCCGGAGAAGAAGATCCAACTTACGTTCGGAGGAGAGTAGTCTGGTTCCATCCATGGATGTTAGGCTGGTACTTGTACCTATTGCACAATGTTAATCTCCTCCCATCATTCGAGCCAACTGTGCCCAGGGCTAGGCAACATGGCAGGCCATTTCCGCAGGCAACTCGGTTGCTTTGTCGAGATCGGCGTCATTGGATACATTCGGTACGTACTTGGGGCCGTAGGCGCTCTTGAATTCCGCAGCGCGGACAGGAGTCTGCAAGATTCCGTCAGCCAACACTCCACCTCGGCGCGGTATTATTCATGCAGTGCGGCATTCAGTCTTCCTAGAAGTCATTGGTCGTGAGCGTACTTACAGTGTAGACCATCTTGACTGGAGGGGTGGCGGTCGAAGCCTTTCAATATGATTCAATTGCTTCACGGAGTATCGTCTTCAAGATTGATGCCGGAACGATGCGCGAGTTTGCCCACGGGAAAGGCCGGATGGTGGCCTGAGGCCCACACCACAGCTTCTGGATATTGAGTAGCCAATGAAATGAGTTTGAGTTGACCCACTGCAGGTAATACCAAACGGCATCGGTTCATCGTTCAGAACCTAAGCCAATTCCATTTTATAATAGTAGTTTCCATGTGATGCTGGTAGCTTGTCGAGAAAGCACTCGCAGATATGGACAAATACATTGACAGTCGCTTTGAGCGACTGGAAAAGGCATTGTCAAATCTAATTGACTCCGTCACAAAATATCACCCGTCCACTATTCAAGCCGAAGAGCTCAAAGCCGCCGACAACGAACTCAGCAAAGGCCTTGAAGAAGGTAAAAAGGAAAAAAACTCGCAGAGTGCTCCCTCGCCTATAGGCCACATCCTCTGACTCAATTCTAGTTCAAATCCATCAAAACAATAATCTCCGCATTCAAAAGCTTCGCCGGTCCTCAGCAGCACTGGACACCCAAATTCGCGACACCCTGACCAGCCTCGCCAACACGCACAAAGACATTGTCAGCACACACACGACGACATACCCATCCGAGCCCAACTACCCCATCGCATACGAAGAGCTCCTCCGCTACGCAAGGAGAATCAGCAAAACCACCCTCCCGCCAGCAGCGACGATTGAAGGCGCGGCAGCAGAGCCAGAAACGCAGTCGCCTAACTCTGAGTCTCAGGCACAGTCTGCTCTGACCCCGTCTGCGCGGACGCCTTCGCAGCCGCAAAGTCCTGCCGTCAATGGCACACCGCAGTTGACTGCGGAGCAGCCAACACAGCAACCTGCAGCGAATCTGAACACGAGTCTACCCGAGGGAATGAGCCAGTATCTCAACCCGCTGTCTGGACAACTCTTCTTCCCCTGGCCATTGGAGGACAAGATTCGTTCGGGATCTTTGGCTTCGTATCAGGTTCTTGTCGAACAGGGCATTGATCCAAAGGGGTACGATCCTGCGACAGAAGAGGAAAGGAGGCTCAAGGAAGAAGAGGAGCGCAAGGCCAAGGAAGAGCAGGAGAAGGCTGAGCGTGAGTCGCGCGAGAAACAGCTCCGTGAGGAACGGGAAAGGGCTCGTGCTGAGAGAGAGAGGCAACGAGAAAAGGAACAGGCAGAATGGAGGCGGGCGAGTATCGTCAGTGGGCAGCCTGATGGACCCGGGCTGTCCAAAGCTGGTACAGGTCTTGGGGAGAAGAAGCAGTTTCAGTTCACGAATTTGGATGATTTGGATGACGACGACGATGATGACTGAGCAACTTACGCACATTGATTCCTCACCACGTCAATGCCGATATGCATGTGTAGCGTAGGATAGAACTCGCGAAAATGATTTAACAAAGTTCAAAATGCTAAATGCTCATGTCATATTCTTTTGTCTATCAATAAAGTCGCCTTTCCCAGACATGACAAAACCCCCTGATCGCTGTGCCCTTGACCGGTTTGCTGAAGGACAGTATCGGACTGCACACGCTAGTCATACATATGGTGTTTTACATCCCTCATAATCAGATTTGCGGGGACCACGACGACGTCCATGGTAATCCCGCCGGCCTCTAGTCCAAACTTGGTTCGAAGCAAGTTGAGATGTCGATTCCCTCAGTCAATCTTGATTGACGAGTAAATCCGTTGGACGAACCACCAGCTGGCAAAATAGCCAATGGAGCCTAAAATTTACGTTAGCCGCCGTTACATCCCCAAATATCAAATGTGCAGAAATCGTACCGGCGAGAATAAAGAATAGGAAGGAAATGAGAGCACTGTAGCCCATGTACAGGACTATCCCAGCCAGGCCGCCGAGCTTTACCTTGGTGATGAGGTAAAGCAGGCAATTTAGAAAAATGTAACCACCGCTCATGCCAGCAGCCAGGAAAGATCGCCACTGCCAATGATAGTTCTCGGCGCAGAGCAGGAAATAAGTCATAAGAATAGTGACGGCGGCGCAAACAATCACCATGAGGCCGTAGCAAAGAAAGAGGAAGCCAAACATGTAGTAGATGCGGCTGAACCAGATGGAGCTCATGATGAAGTAAAGCTCGACAAAGATGGCACCAAATGGCAGCAAACCAACGATCAGCATACTGGGAATAGGACGAAGGTATGTCGTAACTGGCGGGATCTGACGTGGAATCTGGTTGACGCGCACAGGTGCCTCAATCTGGGGGCTTCGGAAACCCAGCCAGGATCCTGCAACTGACAGTGGGATGGAGATGACAAACCAGATGCCAATAATTACAAGCATGGTGGTGAATGGCACAGCGCCAGAGGACTGTTTGGCCCAGAGGAAAAGATCCAAAAGGAAGAAGGCAGCAAAGACAATACCAGGGACCAGCACCGGTGTCAAGGCAATGTTCACCTTCCACTGTTCACCCTGCATTGCCTTGTAAGTTCTCGCCGAAGTATAACCTCCGACGAATCCGAGAAGAGTGTACAGAATGATCATGATGGTCCCAAGAGAGCCACGGTTGGAAGGAGACAGGAAGCCCAGTAGAGCAAAGACAATGGTACACCCGGTCATGACGAAAAGCTGAGCACCGCTGCCCAGCAAAACGGACAACAAGAGCGGGTGGGACGGGGTTCGGAAGACATCGCCGTGAACCAGCTTCCAGCCAGAGTCTTCTTGAACGCCATCCTCCATTGCAGAAGTTCCACTGAGGTCGTCCAAGTTGATGGCATCAAGGCGATTGTAGCGAGAGATGTCCTTCTTCAGTGTGCGCACCAGAATTGACATGACCGTCAGTACCAGAATAATGACAATAATTGCAGTGTCGATCAGCCAGAACCAGTGGATCTTGGGGTCGAATACGTGGAGATACTTGTCCCATCGAGTTGCCCAGGCAGTGTCCGACTTCCTCCAATACACACTATAACTGAAGTAAACATCCTGGTTCTTGTCGCCTTCTTCAAAGATGAGCTTTGGATGGTTATCCGCGCAGTCGGGTTCGCCAGTATAGGCCAAGGAAGAGGGTTGGACGACGACACCAACCACACGAAGTTGATTCGGGTTCCCATTCACCTCGTGATACTCGATCCAAATTTCGTAGTGGTTATTGAAGGAAAGCTTCTCATCCTCTTCATCATTCTCTGTGAATTCGTAGTCGCCAATGGAAAAGCCGGGGCTGTAGAAGGTAGTGCCTGTGATTTCATCTTGAATCTTCTGGCCTGCCGGCAGACCGTCAACGAGCCAATTCAAGCTATAACCCTGGTAAATTCTGTCATTGATGAATTCTCGCATTTTTTCCGGATACGAGACCTTGCACAGAGGCTTGCAAGTCTCGTTTCTGAGCATGCGCAAGTCAAATGGCGAAGTCATGATCCGGTCACCGAACAAGATGCTTCCTAGGCTCTCGGATACGTATTTCGGTCCCCCATTCGGTTGGCAAAACTGAAAAGCGGGATGGTAGTAGTCGTATGAGACCACGGAGTGTAGTCGGTAGTCTTGCATCGCAGCAACGGGCGAAATCTTGTTGACGTACAGCGGTACCTGGTCGTCGGGCTTATATGAGGTCGGCGCAACACCAGGCAGGTAGAAAGCAGACGTCCACTGCGGCGCCATGAGCGCTGCAGCAAAAAGCGCCCGCTGCGCGGTGTCTTTGAAGTGCATGTTTGGCGACTGTTTACGGCATGCCAAGGCAGATGGATGACTGTGGCTCGACCGGCGGCTCGCGGCTTCGTTATGCTATCGGTACGATGACGCTGGGTGGATGACTGAGAAGAGCTCTGCTCGAGATGGCCAAAGCCGTAATCAAGAAGAAGTCGAGAGCAGAAGTCGACACTTCTGCTCGACACGCATCAGCAGCTAGACAAGCTTCAATGTTCTTGTCGACACGATGGCACAGAACAGGGAATCCCGCTACAAAAATGCTAAGTCGACCCAAGGCCCAAAATCTGACAGCTATGGGGGGTGGAAGTGGGAATCTGGCAACAAAGGTGACATGGACACTATCGCCCAAACCAGCTTAGTCAGGAGCCGTGCCTGCGTGCCTGCTAACAATGTATTAATTAGTAGTTATACGTAGTACTCCGTACGGAGTAGCAGGATCCATGTGGGCTTGGTGACGCGTGTAACTTACCTACAGTAGGTACCTAAGTCAGTACCCCATACGGAGGAATTATTACACCAGACGGACAGCAAAAAGTCGGGTACGCTGGCTCCGTAGCCATCGCCATGTCAATTGATGTCTGGTCTGGTGCTGTCAAACAGTACAACAGGAACAACCCAACTACGCCAGTTACAAGAAACCTACCTTAGTAGCTATCTAATCGCACCATTTTGCCTGGCAAAAGTACTGTGAGGGCAAATTTCTCTCGCAATTATATGAATCGTCTACATCATCTCCTTCTCCCTATCTACTATATAGCCAACGTGTCAAGCGCGCGTAATCATCGCATGACCGCGGGACCAGTGCCAATCCACTTGATCTAATTGACGTTAGGCTTGTTTACAGATATTTGAGAAATACAGCTTATCTTAACACCAATAAAGGTTTCGATATACTGAATAGAAAATTAGTGAAAATAAATTGAAAAGTAATAAAGCATTTGCCTCAATATAATCTCTAGCTTCCCTTGGAAGATCACCAAAGTGTTACGTCCCAAAATCGGGTATTTAGGTTGTATGTGGAAGCTGCTCACAGCTAGCAGGTCGGATTTGACCCCTTTTATAGAGCCTTTTGTCTAGTATTAGCAAGAGATAACGGAAGCACACAGAAATAGGTTTAACCAACATGAGCTCCCTCAACAACAATGTTCATGCCGTGTTCTTAGGCACCCTTCAGGAAAGTCACGCCATCCACAGCATACTTGGCAAGTTTAAGCCGATACTCATTGAAACGAGCAATCCCCTCCTCGACGTCATATTCGAGCAAGTCTCCAAAGCGCTTCCAATGACCAGAAGCTAGTCGACGGAGCTTAGTCTCTAATACTGTAGGGTTGCAGACTTCTGCCAAACGAATACCACTTCGCTACTAAGGAGTTTAGCTGGAGAAATAAGGAAGACGAGCCTCAGGTTTACCTACAGCATGCTTGCAACTATAGCTTGGGCCCACGCCGCGCCAGGTAGTACCCAGACTACCTTCCGGAGGAATGCCAGAGTTCCGTTTTCTTCAGGTCTGGCTGAAGTGGATTTTACCATCGTGGATTGATCAGACCGGAGGGAAGCGGGTGAAAGCTAGGAAAAATCAGTAGACTGCAAGTCTTTGCGTCTATATACACCCACCAAGACGATACTCCTCCGAAGCTATGGAATGTGGTCAGCCTCTTCTTCTCATGAATCGATTGCCCGCTAGCGAGGAATCTCTAATTCACGTGATAGAATGGCCAGGTGACCCCCCTTAATGGTTTGTCAGTAAACTCATGTTATAGCGGGTGAAGCTAATGCTCACGGCAGTTCGAGCGCAGAGTTGCGCCTCAGGAACAAGGTTATCGGTCAACTTTCCTTCTAAGCGACCACAGTTATTAGCAATTTGTGCATATCTGACAGTTGGAAGAATAGACCCACGTGAAAGGGGACGTACGCCCTCATCTCCTATACAATCACGTCGAGTTAGCGCCGCAGATATTACTGGACGCATTTCGTTTAATGCCTGGTGTTGTTAAGGCAAAACAAGACGAAGCGAGAGGTAGGAGGAGCGCGAGATATACCCCACTGAGGGCCTAGAATGACCGTCATTGTCATACTGTGATTCTTCTGGGCGTCGAAGGGCGATGGACGGGTTGTCGTCGTCGTATGGAGTGGAAACAACCGCGTGGGGAACTAACTGACCGCATCGCATGAAAAGAGAAAGATGAGATCGGAAGCCAAGGTGGGGCAGATAAAGGGCCAGCGACAGGACTTCGAAAATTTGCAAAGTGCACGCAGGGTCGCTGAACGGAAGTCTTTCCACTAGACTGCTCCACTAAAAAGTTTCGCGGGCAAACACTTGAACCATCGTCGGTCTCGAGTTCTTCTTCAGTCGACTGCATCAAATCCACTGCACTTTCAAGGCACCACCGCGATGGCTGCTCCAACCACTTTGCCGGCATTGCTGGCTTCTTTGACTCAGTCCTTATCACTAACTCAAGAAGTCACCCCAAAAATTGCCGCCATCGAACCCCCTGCAGATGGCATTTCACTGCTCGATGTGAAAAACGAGTTGCTCCTCTCGTACCTGCAAAACCTCGTCTTTCTAATTCTCCTCAAACTCCGCAGTTCCAAGCCCGACCCTGAAAACAGCAGTCAGCTGGACGAATCAGTTCGAGCTAAACTTGTTGAGCTGCGACTTTATCTCGAGAAGGGCGCCCGGCCACTCGAGGAAAAGTTAAAGTTCTCCATCGAACGATTCTTGCGAACGGCGCAAGACGCCCAGCGCGAGCAGAAAGCAAAAGAACAACAATCCAATGCGGATGAAGACGAGTCTGCATCAGACTCTGCATCAGAAGACCTGGAGTCCGACGCAGAGAGCGAAGCAGATGAGCAGTCACAAGCCCGGAAAGGCAACATGGGCGCAGCTCCCAACCTTGGAGCTATGGTTGATGAGGTTTCTACTAGCCGCGGCGGACGGGAAGACGGACCAGCAGGGGTCTACCGGCCGCCCAGGCGAGATCGCATTGTCATGGAATCGTCACGACCTCGTGAAAAGACTCAACGAAGGGCCCCCATATCACACACCATGGAAGAGTTTGTCAATGATGAATTAGCCACTGCTCCCATGGCCGAACCCAGTATTGGTACAACTATTGTCCAGGGTGGTCGCAAGATGAAAACCGCCTCAGAACGCAAGGAAGAGGCCGAGCGTCGCGAATACGAAGAAACCAACTTCACCCGTCTTCCCAAAGAGAGCAAGAAGGACCGCGCTAAGAAGGCCAAGGCAGCTGGTCGCAGTGGTCGTATGCAGTTTGGTGGCGAGGAATGGCACAATTTGGGAGAGGGAGTTGATCGAATCGATCGCTTGACCAAACGCAAAGGGCCTCCCGGTGGCGGAGTACGTGCGATGCTTGAGAAGAGCCGAAAGCGTGGTTTTGATACAACAGATGGCCCAAGAGGAAGTGGCCGCGGCGTAGAGATCGGTGAGCGGTTCCAGAAGAGGGCAAAGATGTTGGAAGCAGGTCGAAGACATAGAGGCAAGAACAGGTAGACTGGCATAGACGCGTATGCTGGGGGCAATCTTAACAAGGTATCTTCGCACAGATCTTCGACGAAGGCCGAATTTCGCATTTTCCTAGTGAATTGAATGACTTCTGGCTTGGTTCGTCCCATATATGTAATAGGACCCAAGTAGTCTGGTAGGCGCCGGGTACTGACCTCAATTAAAGACGAGTTGCAGGGAAGGAGAATACCGTGATGGATTCAGTATGGCAGAAACAAATTACCGCATTTTCTTAACTATGAAAGAGACGTTTTGAGCCATGGAAGACGTTGAAGTTGCGATCAGCAGAGGGAGAGAAATGTTCCCATGGATACGACCAACTTACAGTGGGAGGCAAACAGTGTTAAACCAGGTCAGTTACCTGGCTGTCACGCTCTATACTATAATATATTAGTGTATATTCCTTGGTGGGTAAATATATTCTGTCACAAACTGTAATCGCATCCCTAGACCCTGGAAGATGCGGCCAATCTTGGCTACTCGATAGGGTCGTGGAAGTCAGATAGTGTTTGGCATTTCTCACATTTATCATGATGAGAAAAAACTTGAGACGAATTGATACGCAATATGCCTAATATCAATTCCGTAATCGATTACGGACTTGAGCAAGCGGAGGGACGAAGGGAACAGAATCGTCGTCGTCGCTCAACCAAGTGAGTACACTGATAAGATAAGAGCTCCGCGCTGCCAACAATTTTCTACACCCCACCTCCCCTACCTTTGATCATTGCGGGAGTCGTGACTTCACTTCGCCTATCCTAATTTTCCTCTAGTTGAGAACGATTGAGCAACATAGCTCCATTTTGTTCCGAACAGACAACATATCTTCACCGAAAAAAAAAGCGATAATATACGGCCGGAATTACCGGAAGCCCACGCAATATGAGCAAGCTCCAGGAAATGGACATCGACAATGATATCGAAGACGACGATCCCATAACTGCCAGCTACCCCGTCTTCCTGAACCCGGCCCTCCCTCTAGGGCGCCGCCTACTCGTCCTGCAGCAGCCCAATCGTACGGATGACACGCCGCGACCACCACCCACCGAGCTCCGTCTGAAGGCGCATTCCGGCATGGTCGAGGTTGACTTGCCTCTGGACAATACAACCGCCTACGACCGCGAGAAGGGTTTGAAATGGGGCCGCGTTCTTCAGTCATCCATGGCGTCGAAGAACGGGGGTAGTCACGGTCTAGCAGGAGGCTTCGGCTTCGGCGCCGTACAGCAAAGAGGCAAGAAGAAGGGTGAGACGGACGACGATGAGTACATGGACTGGAATGAGGCTGTTCGCCAGGACAAGGTGTTGAGGACACAGACACTGGGCGGGCAGTACCCCGACACAGACGAAGTTCAATACATGGTCGGGGTGTTCCAAGGGAGTATGTTGCTACTCACTCTTCCTTTCAATCAATCCATTCACTAACCCAATTGCCAGAAAACCTCCATCTCACACCCGTCTCTTGCCTCGTCCATCTTAGACCTCAGCTCCACCACCTCGATGCAGCCACCCAACAAGAACGCAACGCCTCCGCCTCAGCATCCAAAGAAGCGGCAGGATCTTCATCAACCGCGGCCCGCGCCATCCACATGACCATCAAGAACACCGCCGACGGCGATGCTGTCACCACAGAAACCATGGCAGACAGATTACGCTTTGTGCAGACGGAAAACTGGCGGAAGATGAGATATACGGATGAAAACGAGGAGGCTGCATGGGAAGTGTATAACGAGAGTCTATTCCTGCAGCCCGGGACTGATACCAAGAAAACCGGGGGCGAAGGCGAGACGAAGGAGGGGGAAGGGGCGGAAAAGGATATGGAGGAATTAGTGCCCAGGTTCGGGGCCAAGTGGAATGATAAGCAAATGTTGGAGGCTGTGAGTGGCATTGAGAAGCCTGATCCAGAGCCAGAGGTCAAGCCTGAGCCAAAAGGTAAGCAGGATGCTGAGGATGGAAGGACATCCAAGGGGAAACCACGGGGTGGCGCAGCTCCTGCTGCTACGAGAAAAGCCAGTAGAGCCAAGGCACCATCAAAAGCATCAATCATTATCGACTAGAAATTGCTTGATGGAGTGTTGTCAAGAGAGGCAAAGTTGTATGCATGAACCCGGCGCAAGGTGTTTACGAAATGGTCTACCCAGTACTTTACGGGTATAGAGAAGTTTGTTTTCGAGAGGATGTTTTTGCAGGGAAGATAAAAGCTTGATTTGTACATGCCAAACGACACCGGCATTCCAACCCGCCTTCCTCATGCTCGTGATGCTGAAGGTAGCCTTCATCTATGCCCGTGACACGCCATACCATATTATCAAAATGATCATCTCCCAATTCGTATTGTACAGAATGATTTTAGCGAGCAAAAAAAAAAAAAGAATAAACAGAGTAGCAAATGTCATGTGTGAAATGGTTGATTCCTAGCCCCTTTCATCCTATCCTTTCTCCTTTACATTCACGGCAAGGCCCCCACCAATTAGCACGGCGTTGTCGTCTTCTTACATGGCACAATCGCTCCACATCGTAAAGATTTCCCAAACCACAAGCCAGCCCAAGTTTGCCTTATGGAACTCCCCACGAGGATGATAAAGCCTTGAATATATGCAAATATATGTGTTGCTCCCGCTTTTCGTTTTCCGTTTTGAAGATGCATTGTTTGTCGCATGATATCGTTTTGGGTTTTACTGCAGTAACTCTACATCCAAACCAATGGATCGCATGAAGAGATTCACACTGCCAAGTCGCTCCGCGGCCATAGTGGGCGGTAAAGTCTTTGACATGGAAACAGTGTCCAAGACACGGTCCTTGACTGCAAGTACGAGTCGAGTCTGCTGATCATGGGTAGCACCAACCCCCATGGCCGCAAGCAATTGCCAGACATAAACGTCGATTCCGGCATTAACGCTGCCAGGAAAAATGTACGGTAGCGAAGGCTCTAGTTTGCTAAACAAAATTTCAAATGTTTGGTCCCTTTCAAGAAGTTAGTAAAGAGTACGTCAGCAGGGACAACTTGAGGCGTCTTACCATTTCTCCCACTGCTCCGGATTGCCAGCACCAGTCTGTTTCAAAAGCACAGCACGGCTGAGAATCAAAGTGAGCATCGAAACACCAATTCTTGTTCTGGCAATGAGATCGACATTTAGCTTTGTAGCAACAAGGTTCAGGACGCCATCAACGATATCCAAGCCGGTTTCATTAAAGTATTGCATCAAAGAAGGCATGACAGTTGAGATGAAGAGTTCAATGTTCTCGCGCATACGGGAGTTGAGATTGGTTTCGCCACTTGTGACAGCGGCACCTTGGACAACATCAAGCTGGTCAAGGTGATAAATAATCATAGTCAATATCGTCGTTCGCTGCTCGAAAGTGAGGTGGGGGAAGATGCGGGGAATCGCCTTCTTTCCCTTGGCGCACGACAAAAAAGCGATGAATGGATGAGGAAGCGTAGCGCCAATCGGCTCGTGCACCTTCAACTCTGTCCACAGCTTTGCATTGTAGGCGTCCAATGTCACGGCCCATTGCCGATGCTGTTCTTGGAGTTCTAGGTCAGGCTGGTTGCCCATTGGCGGAGGGATAAGCCGAATGTGGTCTTCAATCTTCATCAAGATATCGTAAACCTTCTCGACATTCCGTAGAATTCGCTTCCGATCAAGCACGGTCTCTTGGTGGGGAGACTTTTTACCGTTGCTTGGACGAGGAGTCTCACTCTCAGCGCGCTTGATGTTGAGCAACGGCTTCGGTGTCTTCGCATTGCTGAAAGAAATCTTGCCCAAGCTACCAGCAATGACGAGCTGAGGGTTCTTCGGTTTGTTTTTTGCAGCTTCAACGGCTCTTTGAACCTGTTGTTCCATTCGCTGAATGTGATTCTCAGCAGGTCTGCCATGGCGGCGCATTCCACCATGGCGACTTCCCGTCTGGAATAGATAAGTCTGCGCAAAATTACTCAGGGGTTGACTTGGATTTTGCCGTTGGCCGGCACGGATATGACTGTAGACTTGGTAGTAAAAGTCTTCGGAAATGGAAGCATCAGAGCCTTCAACAGGATTCCCAGTAGCGGAGACAAGTTGCTGCAACTGAATTCGGGTTATAAAATTCTTATCCTGGGGTGTCATTAGTCCATTGTCTTTAGACAAAAGCCAGATTTTGTGGTTTCGTTTGGCACGCTTAGTTTCCTGATCTAAAAAGGCGGCCTTTTCGTCCTCAGACATTTGCAACATGTGAGGATGAGCCTGCAGTTGCGCCAAGCCAGGAATGGAGCCTTGGGAACGATGGCCGTAAGGGCTAGGCACACTCATCGGTGCAGACTCTCCAGAAAGACGGTTAGGATTCTGTAAGATCTGGGTGGGCTGCACAGGAGGCGCTTGCTGGCGGGACTGTGGTTGTGGTGGCGCAGGCATCTGCTCTGTTGGCCTGGTCTGCATGCTCTGAGGACGTTGCAATATCGTGACCGGGGGTCCGTGGCCAGGATGGCCCTGTTGATGGTGTTGCATAGCATGTTGAGATGTAATATATTCCGTGGTCGGCCCTTGCTGATAGATGGCAGGGTCAGACAGAGGAACCTGAGGCTGTGCTTGTTTCGGGGCTTGGGCTCTCATAGAAGCCTCGACTTCTTCGAGACTCATAATTCTTCGGCTGGATGATGTGGAGGTTTGTTGGGTAGCGCCCTGCGAAGTGTGTGCAGTCGTCTTGGCTGGTGCAATTCCCCAAATACTCTGATCAACATGCAGATCTGGGAGTGGTTCTGGCTCCCTGTACTTTTCATATCCAGTTCGGGCAGGTCTTTGTGTTGACTGGGTTGAATGGTTCGATATGGTCTGCGAGGGGACAGCCTGCGACTGCGGCTGGGCGGCCGTTGCTCTGGGAGCAGGCTGCTGACGATTGAAGCGAAGATGTTCCTCCTCGATGGCATCAGCAACTTTGGCAGTTTGTCCAAAAAAGTCAAAGTCCTTTCCAACATTTCCCGCGACAGCAGAATCGCCACCAAAAGTATCATCGTTGAAGACATCATCGGTTTCATCTAGTTGATCGCCAAGCCCATCGTATGTGTCCTCAAAGTCAAGAGCATCGTCTTCGTTGCCGCGTCCTGAAAGACCGGCGAAAGGATCGTGGGCTTGCGAGAACCCCGGAGCAGCCGTGTTATGACCACGGGGCCCAGTGCCCAAACCGAAGAATGACATTATGTATGATATCGAACAGCAAAGGTGGGGAAAGTCAAAGAATGGAAGAACTACTCACAATCGTTAGCATGAACTTGGAGCAAAGGTGGAATTCTTAGGATATTAGGAGTGATAACAGCAAAAAAAAAAACGTCTCAGAATATTGAACGCAACTTCGACCTTAAGAAGCTGTCCAGAACTGTTCTGTCAAGCTTCGCGACACGGCATGCTCGGCCTGCTTGCGCTGATACCAGATTGTAGCAAAGTGCGTCATGATCAGGACTCCAGAAGCTTACAACATCGACTCGCCGAGGCCATAATTACAACAATATGCATAATTCGGAAGGAGAGAGGAACTTACCACTAGAGTGACAGGAAGTTCGCAGCGGTTGCCAAGTCGCACAAATCTACCATGGTGTCTTCCAGAGTGGAATCGACGATGTCAAATCAGAGCAAGTAGCTCAAGCGCCGGCGGAGACGGGACAGCGTCGATAGTAACCCTTAGATTCCTCGCAAGCTTCAAGAGGTCACAGCGTAGAGTCAACACCGGCGCCAGACAGAAAGCGCCGAGACAAGCTACGTGTTGAAGCTTGCGATACGATGAGCGAGGGTAAAGAGGGAGGACCAACGTCGCACAACTCCCCACTACGCCTCCGACAGTAGCGCCCGTCGTCAATGCCAAGTCACGTGCAACTTAGGCCTTTATCGTTTGCTTGACGAAAAACTCCCAAAGTGCCCAGCATAGCAATCCATCTACCTCCTCAACTCGCAAGTCCTGCGGGTATAACTAGCTGTCGGATCATAGTGCCCGGCACCTACGTATGCAGTATTGCGTGCCTCCTGAGCAACGGCTCTCACCACCTAGTAAAGAAGACACACCGGCAGGTATGGCATCATGAAGGTTCTAGCATTCACATTATAATTAGATCCTACCGCATGGAGTTGGGGTATGAGAATCATCTACGCCATGATTTAATTTGAAGAGATGCACGAGTTAGACTGCACGGCGGTCTGTTGCTTTGGCTCTGACACCAATGGGAAACCATTTCCAGTTGCACAACAGATGGAGCGGAGGGTTGACTGTCGTACAATCGTGACGTGTCTAATCATGGCTAAATTGTAGGTGATGACTGACCCATGCCTTGCTCACAACTGTCCGCACTCCCCGACAAGAGATACATTGTCTACTCCATATCACCAGGGTCTATCGTACACTAGCCCCCGCCATTCACACCACTATTGGTGATACAAATTCTATTTTACCTTGGTCGGTCATGCAAACACTGTTGGCCCTCTACCGTCTGCGTGTGCTCCGGAGACTCCATACAATCCTACAGCGACATGAACGTAGATATAGCCTTACTGTGATGGAAATCAACTTTTTGCGCCGATTCTATTGCCCTGATGATGGAGTAGGCCGGCGAAAGGTCATTGGAAACTCTTTGTCTTAATAGATGATTCTTATCACAGCCCAGCCTCGACACTACTAGGATTCATCAAAATCCTGTATGACGGCCACGTCAGGCAGGTGGTGTTGCTGCCAGTATCAAGGGTGCGGGTGAAGTAACTTCGATCGTGGGGTCGAGATTTCGCTTCCTCTGTCAACGAGTAGGTTTACTCAGTGTCCCGGAGACATACTACATTCATCAGGAAAGAATTAGGTATTGTATAGGCCATCAAAAAGCCTGCAAAGTGGGTGGCGAATGGCCCTCCTAGCAGTCTCTATTATAATTCTTGACTTACCAAGCCAGGAATTCTGATGCCACAGCAGACCGGACACCCCGTGCTTAAAGAATCATGCGGGGCTGTGCAAATCACAATTTCCAGTCTGTTGGTTTTATTTCATAGGCAATAGGCAGTGTCCTGAAAAGGGAGCAGCATATCGAAACACCCACAACCAGCATATCCCATATCCCCTTGGAGTACGGAGTAGAGGTGGCGCCAACCATGTTGTCCTTTAAGAATTCAATGTTGAGACCACTGGGCAGTTTTGGCTGGTCGATGCGGCTAACACCACTGAAGGTCCATGAAAAAAAATGCACTCCGTACCAACAATTTCATTATAGGGTTCTGTCGCGATGCTTCCAAGGACTGAGGAGAGAGATACATTACATCGTGGAGTCTTATCGTTCTTTCACGTGCCAAAGAACTTTGTTCCGGACAAAGGCATAAACCGTTCCACTAAGCTTGTTTCAGTCGCGGATTGCGACGACACCTACCTGTCCATCTCTGTGCTCATCCATCCGGACATGGAATCCTCAGCGCAATATAGCATTGCGGTCTGCCCCTGAGCGTTCCACTGCGTCCTCCAGCTGTCGCGGTAAAAACACGTAAACTGCTGGTTTGGATGATCTGGACGGCCCGCCTGGCTCCATCCCTGGACATCGAATGCCCGTGCCCCCTGCCTGCCCCTTTCACACATCAGACTAGGGGAGCCGGACGAGACAACATCCCAGTTCATATCACCCGAAAAAAGTATCGGCATCATTCCCCACAATACTCGGTATATTTGGGTTGCGGGAAGGGACGACGACCAACCCAGAGAGGACGCTTCTGGCGTTTTCCGGCGTGGACGCCGTGGAGGCAGCAATTTGGCATTATTGAAACACACTAGCCGAGCCACCGAAGTGTTAGGCAGTCCGGATTCCACTGTGTCAAACCTTGTGCGCTGGGACCCCGTTGCCGTCGTTCTGTGTTCGTATTTGAACGCCGAAAGATTGGTCTGGATGCGGCGGGCATACAAGACAATATGCATGGCATTGGCTGTTCTTTGGCGGCGCCTGACGGCTTGCAAACTCTAGAGTGACGAAGACTGTAAACCTTGTTTCACGCCCCGCTCTGCTTGGCGTTGAGGTCCAAGCATGAGAGAGCACTTGAGCGGCTGTGATAGTGTCCGAAGGGAAATCATTGCTAGAGGGGCATTTGCCTTCGCCACAGCTGCCAATTAATGAGTCTTGTACTCCGTACTCCGTATAAATTGCTCCGTGCCGAGTAGTAGATCTAGGTACTCCGTACTACCAGACTGGTTGTAAAATCACGCAGCACTTTAGCAGCCCAAGCGCCCAGCTGCGTCCCCCCTACTCAGTCCGTTCTTGGCAATGTGTCCTGTGGCTCCCGTCCCTACCGCACCTTTCCTTTCAATGCTTCGTTCCCTAATGATCAATCAATCAAGTCCCGGTAGTAATTAAATAACTACAAACACCTTGGATCACGAACGTACTCCGTACTTATCCGCGCATTATTAGATACCTACTAGGTAGGTACTTGATGTTTGGCTCTTGACCTGTCATTCGTCCGACCTGTCTGTCACACGGTCGCATTTTCACCTGCGATCGTTTTGAGACTTCTGGCATTTGCCTACTTCTTTATTCTCCTCTTTTCTTCTTCTACTGCTCCTTCTCCTCCTTCTTCTTGCTCTTCCTTCATCTTGGCGACGGGCTGGCTTCTCGAATGCCATGTTCTTTTTCCCGTGATTGCTGTTTTTTTTTTGTCTTTTGAGTTGGCCACGGTACCGTATTCGTTACCCCATAGCCTGGCCTGCGGACCTGAGGACCTGCATGCCGGAGGGACCAGTTTTCGAGCTAACTGAGCCCCCTAGCCTCCTCGCTCCCATCCAACCCGTCCCAAAATTCGAAAACCTCCCTATTCTTTCATCCGCCGAGTCGCTGGCAATTTCGAGGCTCGATTTTGTGCCACTGATTTCTGATCCGGTCGAGCCTGAAATCAGTCACGGGCACCTCGTGGCAAATCATTCACCATGGTGGCTGGCAACGCGCGCTATGTCCGCTACATCATCATCGCCGTCTTTGTATGTTGTATGACGTTGGATTTGCTGAGATTTTTTTTTTCTTTTTTTCCTTTTTCGTGCTCTCGCTTCACCCTGCAGCTGCACTAGTCGCTAACGCTTGATTCATGTTTCTAGACTCTGGCAGTGTTTTACTTCGTTTCCAACTCAAAGTATGACACTGTGACCATTCCGACGGGTTTGGATCACACCAGCACGAATACCAAGACTGGGAAATCAGACGACCCCAGAAATGAACCTCAACAACCCCTCGAGAAGCCCGAGAGCTCCGACAACGCGGCAACTGTCCCGAATAACCAGAAGGGAAGCAATGCACAATCTCCGCTTGCGGTGACACCAGAAGATCCCAATTGGGATGCTGAACTGCTTTCTCCTGCTCCTGGTCCTCGCATGAACGCCACATTTGTTACTTTGGCTCGCAACAGCGACGTGTGGGATATCGCTCGCTCCATCCGCCAGGTCGAGGATAGATTCAACCGCCGATACAACTATGATTGGGTCTTCCTCAACGACAAGCCCTTCGACGAAACCTTTAAAAAGGTCACGACGTCCCTGGTGTCCGGCAAGACTCACTATGGTGAGATTGCCGAGGAGCATTGGTCATTCCCTCCATGGATCGACCAGGACAAGGCCAAGAAAGTACGCGAGGACATGGCTGAGCGTAAGATCATCTACGGTGATTCTGTGAGCTACCGCCACATGTGCCGATTTGAATCCGGTTTCTTCTTTCGACAGCCCCTTATGATGAACTACGATTACTACTGGCGTGTTGAGCCATCTATTGAACTATACTGCGACATCCACTATGACCCTTTCCGCGTCATGCATGAAGGTGGCAAGAAGTATAGCTTCGTTCTCAGCTTGTACGAATACGCAGAGACCATCAAGACGCTTTGGGACAGCACCAAGAAGTTTATGAAGAACCACCCCGAACACATTGCTGCGGACAACGCCCTGGGCTTCCTCAGTGACGATGGCGGAGAAACATACAACAACTGCCATTTTTGGTCCAACTTCGAGGTGGGCAATCTGAACTGGCTCCGAAGCAAGCCTTACATTGACTTCTTCGAATCTCTTGACCGTGACGGTGGCTTCTTCTACGAACGATGGGGCGATGCCCCAGTTCACTCCATTGCAGCCGGCCTCTTGTTGAACAAGAGCGACATTCATTTCTTCAACGATATTGCCTACTGGCACGTTCCTTTCACTCATTGTCCTACTGGCGAGAAGACACGATTGGCTCTCCGATGTCACTGCAATCCAAGCGACAACTTTGACTGGAAGGGCTACTCTTGTACGTCTCCCTTGTCGAATATATTTCAAAAACACTGCTTGCTAACCACACATCCAGGCACTTCGCGATTCTTCGACGTCACAGGCAAGACCAAGCCTAAGGGTTGGGAGAGTGAGAAAGATTGAAATGTGTAACAAAATACAAAAGGGAGAATACTTATTAGACTTGGTTCGTCAGGGACGCGTAGTATGTACCATACATGAATAATACGAAGCGAGGGTATGGCCGCGGTTTGGCTACAGAGGTCTTTTTCCACTATTGCTGGCTTTGTTTGGCGTGGGAAACGTTAAAGCTACATGGGTAGGTAGTCAGGGGCTTTATTGAAACGCACGATGGGATGACCTTGAAACTGCGACTGATAAACAAGCTTGAGGAGACAAAAAAAGGGAATGAACAGGCGTTTTTTTTTTTTATAATTTTGGGTGGGAGCAAGACTGGTGGGACAGAATTTTTACTCGTGTACATTTATGCTGCCCGAAATAAAGATTCTTGGGAAATCTATTTATGATATAGACATGTTTTGTGCTGTCTAGTATTGGTTTTTACATGTTCGTGTTATAGTGTACAGTAGCCATATTGGGCACACAACATCTCGCCTTACTGGCCACAAATTCGTCTTGTCCGATGAAGTGTCAACAGCCCTTCCCCTTCACATGAGACAATATTATTTGTGCGGTGCCAATTATTTAGTCCATAGCTTGGTCATCGTTCGCTTTCGCTAGCCGACAGTAGCCTTCTTGGGCTTCTTGGTGCCATACTTGCTTCGACTCGTAGTTCGGTTCGCTACGCCGCCCTATTCAAACAATTAGCTCATGCTCGCCAAAGCCTGCGGCGAGAAACAAATTTCCGGCCCAGCACCACACAGCTCCCACGTTCCCCCGACCTACCAGGTCCAATGCCCCTCGCACCAAATGATACCTGACACCGGGACAATCCTGCGCCCTGCCTCCCCGCACGAGAACCACACTGTGCTGCTGGATATTATGCCCCTCGCCGGGAATGTACGCCGTCACCACCGCCCCGGACGAGAGCTTCACACGGGCCGTCTTCCTCTCGCCCGAGTTGGGCTTCTTGGGCCTCACGACGCCCACTCGCAGGCACACGCCCTTCAGCGCAGGGCAATTGGTGTTGGAAAGTGCCGGGGAGACGGCGTGGCGCGCGCGCTTGCCCTTGCGAATGCCCCTGAGGACTTGGTTCAGTGTTGCGCTGCGGGCGGGTGTTGTCGAGAAGGGTGCTGAGGGTGCAGGGGCGGCGGAGCGGAAGATGGGTGTGAATCGGGTCGGTTTGAGCAGCGCTGAGGCGAGGGGGGAGGTGAGCGATCGCCGGGTCGCTGGGGAGAATAGCTGGCGGACAATTGAGCCGACCATTTTCGACGGGTTGGGCCGGTCAATGGCTTTGGGTGTGTGCTTGTTGAGATGGCGGGAGCTCGCGATGCTGCGGCATGGAGGCTGGTCAAAATCTACCGCGTGGTCACGTGATGCCCTCTTTGCGTGTTCTTTGCATGCCGGGTCTTGCTTGATGGGAAATGATTATTACTAGAACACCTTTATAGACGTTGTTGCTGCGGCGCTACTCGATTTCTCATCTTCGAGGCTACCTTTTCACCCCCAAGGAGTAGTGACCACAGTCTGTCTGACTCTCGAGCACCGCTTCAAAGCCGGGTCTTGGAGTTTTGAAAACCCCGTCTCGACTCGCCCCTCGCCCCTGCTCCAGCTCACAGGCGAAGTCTATGCCGATAATGTTGAATTCACATTTGATTGCCGCGTGAAGCTCTTGCAGGATCTTCTCTGATATCCCGCCGCGACCGCTGGGTCCTGCGCGGCAATGCATACATTCTCCGCGATGAGCGACGTTCTAGTTACATCTGCCTTATTCTCCTCTACTGCAAAGCGGCCATAAATCTGACGATACTGGGCCAGCATACTAGCTACCAAGAATCTCATTAAGCTTAACACACCTACAATATGGTATGGCTATATGAGAGTCGCTATGTTATGCTTATATAGGTACATATGGCCTTGTATAAAGCCAATTGGCCACTCCTAGCAAGATATGCCCGTCCCCCATTTCCCCGGTTTTGCCAACCATGCAACTCCACAATAGGCCGTGGTTATCCTCGGCTCACCGGTCATCTGCGCACCGTGCACGGGAGAAGCAGCGCAGCAAGTCCGACCAAAGCGACGGCTATTCCATACCGCAGCTATTTTATTCCTGTTTTTTCCCCCTTCATCTCACGATATTATTGTGCATACAACTGATTTTGGGGAGTGCAAAGGTTTCCTTCTGGGTATAGTCTCATCCTGTTTTGGCCGGCAACTTCCCTTTGAGAAACTGTTCTCTTTTCGGGTCGTGGGTTAGGGTATTCAATCGGGTATTCAGTTGGCAACCGCAACCGCCGCTACCGTCACCTTCCGCGCTCGCCTCCGGCCTGAACCGTTTTCCCCTTCACCTCTCACCTACAACACTCTCTTTTTCGCCCTTGCGTTTGTCCCGATCCTCGCCTTCCAATTCACAATGTCTTCCTTCTCGCGTGTTCTGCGCCCGGCCCTCCGGGGTTCAAGGGGTCTTTCTCAGACCGTCTGTACATCTAGCCGTATTGCTTCTCGTCCCGCTACTGCTGCTCGCAGCATGAACTTGTAAGTCGCACTTGAGATTCCTGCTGCGGGTCGCAACAAGAGCCTCCTCGCCCAGGATGTAGCCGGAGGCATGCGGCCGAAAAAGAGCTTTCGAGCCGCTTAATTCAAACCATGTGCCGTACTAGGAATTGTTTCTTTTTTTTTTTTCAATTAACTAACAAGTGACGACGCAGGGCTCGCCCTCTCTCCACCACGTCGGCCCTGCGCTCCGAAACCATTGACATCACTGATATCCCTCCCACGCCCATTAGCCACCTCTCTGAGGTTGAGGCCGCCATGGCCGAGTCGGTCAGCAAGTTCGCCAACGAGGTGATCCTCCCCAAGGCACGCGACATGGACGAGGCTGAGGACATGGACGCCTCCATTGTGCAGCAGCTCTTCGAGCAGGGCCTCATGGGCGTCGAGATCCCCGAGGAGTACGGCGGCGCCGGCATGAACTTCACCTCTGCCATCATCGGCATTGAGGAGCTCGCCCGCGCCGACCCCAGTGTCAGCGTGCTGGTGGACGTGCACAACACGCTCTGCAACACCGCCGTCATCAAGTACGGCTCCGAGGCCCTCAAGAAGAAGTGGCTGCCCAAGCTGGCCACCAACACCGTCGCCTCCTTCTGCCTGTCCGAGCCCGTCTCGGGCTCCGACGCCTTCGCCCTGGCCACCCGCGCCGAGGAGACGGCCGACGGCTTCAAGATCAACGGTGGCAAGATGTGGATCACAAACTCCAAGGAGGCCGGCTTCTTCATCGTCTTTGCCAACCTCGACCCCAGCAAGGGCTACCGCGGCATCACCGCCTTTGTCGTCGAGAAGGGCACCCCCGGCTTCTCCATCGCCAAGAAGGAGAAGAAGCTCGGCATCCGCGCCAGCAGCACCTGCGTCCTCAACTTTGACGACGTCGTCGTCCCCAAGGAGAACATACTCGGCGAGCGCGGACACGGCTACAAGTACGCCATCGGCCTCCTCAACGAGGGCCGCATCGGCATCGCCGCCCAAATGACCGGCCTCGCTCTGGGGTCCTTTGAAAACGCCGTCAAGTACGTCTGGAACGACCGCAGGCAGTTCGGCTCCCTGGTCGGCGAGTTCCAGGGCATGCAGCACCAGATTGCCCAGTCCTACACCGAAATCGCCGCCGCCCGCGCCCTCGTCTACAATGCCGCTCGCAAGAAGGAGGCCGGCGAGGACTTTGTCAAGGACGCCGCCATGGCCAAGCTGTACGCTTCGCAGGTTGCCGGCCGCGTTGCCGGCCTGGCTGTCGAGTGGATGGGCGGCATGGGTTTCGTGCGCGAGGGCCTGGCTGAGAAGTATTGGCGTGATAGCAAGATTGGCGCCATCTACGAGGGCACCAGCAACATTCAGTTGAACACTATTGCCAAGCTGCTGCAAAAGGAGTACACCAACTAGGGGAAATCCAAACCTGTATAATGCAATGTAGTAATATTTCTTGGAAAAAAAAATAAAAAATATAAACAGTGATGGCATATTACTCATAGCATACATAACGTCATCTCGAGCAAAAAAGCAAGAAAAAAAAAAGGTTAAAAAAATTACGCCCACCCTAGACCATGACGTGAAATATGTAATCCAAGGCAACCAAAATTTAAACACCGGGAGCACCATCACCTCAGCTTAGTAGATACTGACCGCATTAGAAGGCTTCTCTATTAATAGTGGTCATCATCACTGATGCGCTGTTAGTTATAATCTCCCCAACTAAGCCGCCTCCTTGAAGCTTTTGCGAATCCCGTCATCACCACCTCCTGCTGATGCGGCTGCGGTACCCCCCAACAATAAAACAATTACATCCACATAGCTTGACACGGGATGGAGCGTAGCGAGCGTGGTATCAAACATGGCCTCTTTGATTTGCTTCCCAAAACTTTCATTCGCATCGTTCACCTGTGCTTCTTCAGCTCAGTCTCCGCCAAGCGTATACCAAACTCGGCAAAATGCACACACCAGTGGCGCACCAAATTTGCACCCATTCAACATCACTTTCATATATCCTGATGATTCGTTCCTCATTCAAAGTCTGCAGTATACGAAAAGCCACGGAACTCCTCTTGCACAGCCTGAGAAAGTACTAATGAGGGAGTTAGCATTACAAAAAGAAAAGAATGAAAAAAAAAATTCGACAAGTATGCTTTGTTGGCAACTTACCAGATTGTACAGGCGTAAGTACAGGAGTAACACTAGTGAACTCGGAGTCGAAATTGCTCGTATCTGTTGCGCTCTTAATGGTCGGTTTGAAGGGCGGCGCAACTCGCTTGTGGTATATGTCGTCCCAGTTGATATTCCGGAAGAACGGCTGGCTCATCACTTCCTGGGCATCCGTGGGCCCACTTCCGAGTCTTTGCTCGGGTTCGCGGGTGAGTAGTTTCTGCAAGATAGAAACAGAGTCTCTGGGCATATGAATGGGGTATAACGGCTCATCGGCAAGGATTGCATCGTAAATCTCGTCCTCATCCTCGCCTCGGAAAGGAGACTGTTGCAAGAGCATCTGGTATATGAGGACACCAAAGGCCCACCAATCAACTGCTCGGCCATACTTTTTGTCCAAGAGAATCTGGTGATAATTAGTTACTCGCCTCATGACACATGATCAGTCGTTCCTTTTACGCACCTCTGGGGCCATGAATTCAGGAGTACCACAGAAAGTGCTGGTAGTCTTGCCATACCACATGTCCTCCTTGCAAAGACCGTAATCAGCAACCTTGATGTGGCCGTCAAGAGTCAACATGATGTTGTCTAGCTTGAGATCACGATAAATAACACCATTTTCGTGGAAATACTTCAGCGCCAAGCACACCTCAGCAGCATAGAACCTGCACACACATGTTAGAATCTTCTTCACAAGGAATAGCATCTCGTAAACTTACTGAGCACGCTTAGTTCCAAACTGTCCTCGCTGAATGTGAAGCATCAAATCACCACCGCTGACGTATTCCATGACAAAATATACGCGAGTCTCTGTTTGGAAACAGGCGTGCAAATTGGTAAGGAAGGGATGCCTTTCTTTGTTCGCAATCAGGAAGACTCGCTTCTCGGAACGAATACTCTCAACTTCGTCATTCTCAATGATAAATTCCTTCTTCAGAACCTTGATGGCATATAATCGTCGCGAGCGCTTCGTCTCTGCCAACATGACCTTGCCAAAATTGCCTTTACCCAAAACTGCAAGGAAATTGAAGTGATCCAAACCGATTCGCTGGCCAGTACCAGGATCTGTGGCAAGAGGCAATTGCTTTGGCTGACCCGCAACAGGACCTGACTGCGGCCGTTGGACCACCGCAACTTCGGGCTTCGGAACAGGGGCGGGGGGCTGATAACTTTGTTGCAGTGGTGCAGGCTGCTGCTGGGGAGGTAGTTGCTGCTGCACCGGCGGTCTTGTCTGAGTGGCTGGTTGGCCGGCATACCCAAGATAGTCGGCAGGGTTGTATGGTCGCTGTTGAGGTTGCTGAGGTTGCTGGGGCTGCTGGGGCTGCTGTGGTTGGCCGCCATATTGCTGTGTATAGTGATCTTCTGGCTGTTCTTGATCATACCCACCGTATCGACCATAGTCGGACTGTCTTTGTTGCTGCGGTTGTGCTGCTGTTGTAGCACCCAAGGCAGCCTGAGCCGCTTTCGCGGCCTGGGTCGAGGGCAAACGATCCGGTGCTGGCGGTCTTTGTTGCGTCGGTGATGTGGGCTGAGCATACATCAATTTGGCCGCTTCAGTAGCTGCCGTGGACGGGGCGGTATAAGGCTTGGACGCGTCGGTAGTGTATGACGGCGCCGGGGAAGCGGTAAACCCGGGTTTGCTAGAACTGGGACGCAGCGTCCTCTCCGACATGGACGACACCTTTGTCTGACGTTTCTGTGTGCGAATGCCCTCCAAGATTTGGTTTGCTACCGCCATGGACATGCCGCAGAAATCGGGGACCAAATGAGCGCAATGAGCATGACAAGTTAGACCACATTCTAAAACAACCGCAATGTTAATAGCGAGTCCACAGGTGCAAATGGCAACACGGTCGTATGCGGAATCTTACCTGAGCACTTTCTGCAATTCTTCTTGCCAAAAGGCAAGATGTAGCCACAGTGGCAGCACCAGTTCGCTGTCATGTTGGAGAAGGGCTGGAATCTGTGAGGGATGCGGTGGTTGATCTTTTCTTCGTCTGGGTCGGTCTCTGCGTTGCTCTTGCTGATACACTTGGTGACCACCTTATCGTAGCACTTGGTATGGCATGTGTATTTGCAATCCTCGCATTGCATGCCAGCCGAGTACTTGAGAAAATCACCGCAAAGAGCGCAGCGCATGATGTTGTAGAACTGATGCTGCACGAACTTGTGGCCATACATTTCGTGTACCTCTTCCTTGCGTTGTCGAACGGCGCCTTTTCTGCCCAGACCGAGATCCACGGGCCGCCGGTCCTTATTTTGCTTGACAAAGCTCATTTGAAGCTGAATTTGTCCAGTCGGCTCCAGGTTAAACCAAGCATCGATAGGACCCGTGTTGATCTGCGGCTGGGGAACATGAGGTGGAGGACCACCGCTGTAACCGCTGCTTTGATCAGAACCATGCGCCTGAGTTCCAAGTCCAGTCTGCGTCGGGCTCATGGGGAAATGGGTCGGAGGAGAGGAAGGCGTGCCCATTTGGTCGGCCGACACCCAACCGGAACTGTTCATCTCTGCCTCGATCCTCTTTCTGCGCATCTCCTCGACAATGTCAGAAATGCGAACCCACAGCAAGCCAATGGGCATCGGGTGCTCGCCGGGTTTGTCATAAACCGTAAGCTCGATTTCATTGGCCTTGTCAACGTCGATGGTATGATACTCGGCGTCCCATCGGTCGGTTCGAGAGGTTTTTGTTCTGGCGACGACGGCATCTTCGACTTTGACTGCAACAAACGTTTCGGGTCCACGGGAGAGACGGCCAGTAGCCGCATGATCCACATCCTTGACAGCCATGACTCGAATAGAAAGCTGTCCGCTGAGAGGTTTCCGCAAATTCGGGGTGTTGATGGAGTCATCTGTAGGTATTGTGTCAGCCGTCGATTCATTGTAATTTTTTTATTTTTTTTATTTTTTTATTATTTTTTTTTGCAACTATAGATCATCACATGGGAAGGGGTAAGGGGAAAAGAAGGAGAGTAAGAGGACATACCATCCTGAGCGTCGGCTGAATCCATATCGATGTGCAGCTCCTCATACCTCTTAAGTGCCTGTTTCAAAAGGACAATCTTTTGCTTGCTTTCGACTCTTCGACCTGCGGCAACAGCTTTGCTCCTTCTGTCGCCTTCCATACCGTAAAGCTGAACCATTTTCTCAACCCCCTTGAGGTATTGTTGCTCCACATTCAGCTTGAACTGAATCTGAGACAGCATAAGCTGGATACGCGGACCGAGATAGGGCGTATCATATTTGATCAGATCTATATATTGTTTTTGCGATGCGTCAGCGAGAATGTAATGTCACCATTTGGGCACCGCGGGGAGGGCGGGGGGGTATGTGTGTGTCGATTTGCCATGTCGGGCTGATGAGAGAATATATATACACACCTAGTTTTGTAAAATTTGGTCTAGATTTAGGCATGCCAGCTCCAGGCCCGGGAGGAGCATACGGATGACGAGGAGGCATCAAATCGCCATGTTGGCCAACCTGACTGTACTGAGCAGTGCCGTAACCACCTTGGTCTGCTCCCCAAGCAGCTGAGGGGTCCTTGGGCGGGGGAGGAGGAGGGCCGCCATCGTCAGCACCAGCGCCAGCGCCGAGAGAGACATTGCCCATGTCCTGATTGACCTGTCGCATTTGGATATCTCTGAGCTTCTCCTCGAAGAACTGCAGATTCCGCCGGCCGTCTCTCAGTTGGGTGTCGAGTCGGGAACGAACGGCCTCATTGGTGGTCTGTGAGCGCATAGCCTGGGCAGCATTGATGATGTTTTTCTCGCGCTCAATTTTCTTGTAGATGTCTTGGATTTTCTTTTCGTCTTCGGTCATGGCGGGCAGGAGGTGTGGCGCGATGCGTTCGCGCTGGACGAGCAGTGGGAATGCAGCTTGGTGAAGGTCGAGGTCGAGGCTGGGGGACGTCGACGATGGACGATGACGATGGACGATGAGCCGCAGCCACTACCAGCAAGCAACAAGGCAGCGGGCCGAAAAAAAAAGATTCAACAAAAAAAAAAAAAAAAAGAGGGGACTGGCCTCGCAGCACCTGAGAGACGACCGTGAGGTGTTTTATAGGAAAACGATAGAGAGCTTCTCGACGGGAGGAGGTAATAATGAAGTCGGCGACGGCGGGCAGAAATGGGAGATGGAGCCCAGCCGATATACCCACGAGTCCACGACGCAGGGCTCGAGATCAGAAAGGACGGGGTCCAAAAGCAGAAGCGAGTTGTTTTGTGGTGGTGGGAAAGATGTCGTCAGTGACGACGTGACGGGAGGGGCGGTTCAAGCACTACCAGACTAATAAGGCGGCCAGCTTGGAGAGACTCAATGTTGACTTGTCAACTGGTCAACTGGCCAACTGCCCGCTTCTCCTCCCCCGCCTGTCCCCAGTGCAAGTCTGGTGGTGCTCAAGTGCTGCTTAACAGCAACCAGAAGCACAGCTGGTACTCCGTAGGACTGTCAATACTACCTAAAGTACCTACTTTAGGTAGCCTAGGCCTAGTAGGACCAGACCAGACAGATCAAGTGGGCACCGGGCTGCGCGGGCGGGCGGCGGGGGTGCAACTGGTCCTTCCACATCCACATTCAACCATGTCCAGTTCCGTTGTTGATTGTTGTCTCAACACATTGAATGGTCTCATGTGCTGATCTGTTTCCCTGACGGGTGTTTTACAGCCCCGTCAACTCATCAAGATCCCTGTACCGACCTTGGGGTTCCGTGGCTGCTTCGACTTGACCAAGCTGCCAACCTACTACCTACGTACTCGAGCAATGGTATCATTGTACGCAGCCATCATTCTGTCACAGCGGCTACGACAGCGACCTCCAAGTCCCCAGGCAACAATAACATCACAGGCTCTTTCTCCCCAGCTTCCTTATCACCCCGTTAGAGCCATCCCGTGCCCTCAACGGCCTAACGGCTTCCGTGCGTCCAATGCACCATTTGAAACAGGCCAAACCCCGTCTCGGAAACGCGATACTGCTTCCACGCTCAATTGATCCCTCGCCTCTTACTGTGTGGTTCAATACAATATACACAACTACACGCCTTCGTCGTCCTTCACAAGCTTTTGCCCCCTCCAGTCCGTTGTTCCGTTTCCAGTCAGACATACCTTGCATGGCCGCGGCTTGACTTGCCCTGCTACCCAACGACAGTTGTACGCTTTGAGTCTCATGCCAAAAAATCCCCACCTGGCTCAAGTGTCAGATATCGCATTGATAGTTTAGGTTGAGTTGTGACGGGGTCAGAAATGTGGTAAAGTGTCGGACGCAGTCTCCGGTAAGGGATAGTTAATAGCTGTTGGCATCAACACCAAGTAGTACCGGCTAGCTCAGTATTACGAGATACCCGGTTTCCCTCTGAGAACCAAAGGCTAAAGGCTAAGAGCTCCTTGATTCCTTACTGTACATTTGCAATGTAAATCTGGCAGATCCAAACCCAGATTCTGTAGCAAGCCAATGAATGCACGAGACCTTTACCGCGCCTCCACGTCACGACTTTTTGCTCGAGAATCATTGCAGCGGCCTCTGCAGTGACGACATGTGGGAGGTGAGCTTTCGGCAGTTCTCCACGTGAGCGGTTCGTATTACAACTGAAAATTTAGGAGGAAGCGCGGACTTTGTGCCTTCAAAACGTTGCATCTCTCCAAGCTCACGGGGGTCTTGGTCAACGCACTACGGAGTAAGGGGGCAGTGCAGGGCTGTGAAGGGAGTCAAGCATGCGCCACAACGCCCCATTAATTCATCCAGATGTCGCGTCTGGTTATTTTTTGTCCTTCTGGAACCGTGCTCTTGGCTGCCAAGAAGACCCCTATTTTAGGACCCTGACCTTGGTGGAACCAGGACGAGGCAGGAGGCCTATTTTCGTTTGAAAAAAAAAAGGGGGACATCTGGACTACCGAGACGTCATTGTTGGCTATGACGCAAGGCAAGGGATGTGAGAATGGGGGAAGGAAGCACGATGACAAAGGAACTTGACGACATCGTCCCTCGTTGTCCTGCTCGGGCAAAATGACCCCATGCATCCGGGTGTCGAGATTTTCATTTTTATTTTTTAATGGCTTGCCAAGATGCTGATCAACACAGTACTTGAGCTCACATGGCGATCCAATGCTGCAGACAGTGGGTTTCCAAGTGCTTCCAAGGTCAAGTTTTTTTTTAATTGAGATTCCTCTCCGTCATATAGTACACTGTCCAGGTCTAGAACATAAAAAACCGCACAAGAGGCTAGATATGCACGCTCTTTCAAACACATCATGTCCTTCTCACGAGCAACATGACCGCACTGCCAGCAACTGCTGCTCCCACCGCCGCGCCTTGTAGTGCCAATGCAGAAGCGTCCTTCATCCGCAAGTCAACCCGCCTCTCGCTGACCAAGTCAGCTGCAGCAGCCCACCAACGAGCCGGTTCGGTGATGAAGTCCTTCCAAGAAACCGCCGCCGACGGAGGAGTGGTAATCTCTGGCTCCGCGGGTGCCACCGCCAACGACTCTTGCATCGGCCGGGGGATAGCCTCCTCCCCCTTGTTGGCTAGGGACAACTTGACAGCTTCTAATTCGCCCCGAACCTCTTCCAATACGCGTTTCTCCTCTTCGACTACACCCTTGACAAGACGTCTTCTTCGCCAAGGCTCGGCAAAGAACTGCAACACAACGAATAGGACAAAGTTCATGCCCATAAGGCCCCATGTGCCCCATGTGCTTGCCCGTCGAATTCTGTCGCTCCAAATCTGCTCCTCGTGGTAGCGCTTCAGTATCCCCGCGTTAAGTCGCTGGCTCAGACTTTGCTCCTCGGCTTCGGCTTCTGTCAAAGCTTCCTGGGCGCCAGACACCTCTCCCTCTAAAACGTGGTCTGTCCTGTATAGTTCTGTAAATCGCTCTAGATCGGTGGGAGACCAGGTGTCCTTTCGAGCAAGCAAAGTCGTGACTTCTCGTTGCGTTGTGGCTCGTTTTGTGTTCGACGTCTTGTATGCCTGACGCGCATTTCGAACCCTGACATGTGCCTCCGCTAATTGTGCTTCCAACGCATCATTCTCTTTCTTTATACCTTCGATGGAGGAGTACCCGGTTATGTCATTGAGAGTTTGCGAAGCTGTGAGGACTCGTGCTTGAAGATTATCCATGGTCTGGCTAAACTTTTGATTCAAGTTGCTGCGACGGCTGTCCGTTACTGATGGTAGCTCTGCCGCTGATGAGTTGGGGTCGTTCGTGGACTTTGCCGGATCACGAGGGTTCGTTTCGGAGTCATGTTTTAGGCTGGATGATGGCTCGGTCTGATTCGGTGGGTTGTGCGAGGAGAAAAGCCGTGACTGTGAAAATATGCCTTGTGTGCTGCACTGCAGGTCGGTAGCTGTCTTCCTACTCAGCAACCTCTGCCGTTGAGCTGTTTTCCTGGCGAAGACTATGGCGTCCTGTCGAAAGATCCGCCGGCCACCAGCCCCAGCTACTCGACCCATTGGGCCGCCAAACGCCTGCATCACGCGCGGCTCTATCGAAATGTATCACCGGGGGGCGTTGTTTGTCTGTTGATTTCACAGGAAGCAATACTCAATGCATCGAATTGTCCGGGCTTTGTGTCCAGAATACGCCGGGGGTCGCTTTCTGCCGTTCCAAAAACGCCAACCATCTCAGGCATCGGTTCCTGACCGCCTTCGGGGAGAAACGGCTCAGGGCCGAGCTTCGGCACAGCGGCCCAACTGGTGGTTGCTGGCTGTAGCTAGAGTGTTAGCGGTGTGGACGGTCCTGCAGGGGACCGGCTTCAGTGGGGCCCGAATCTCCCGCAGCGACTCTCGGGGCCAGCCAGCGCCCACGCCGCCCCTCCATGACGACATTCCGGGGCGGCGCTCCTTGCTCTCCAGAGTCACTGCGGCGAAGACGGACCGGACCAGTCACAAAAGCCGCAAAAATCTTTCGAGGGCTTTTGTTCTAGTAAAAGATGAGTTTTTAATGGGTCTTGGTTTCTATCACTAATGGGCACACGGTGCTATGTGTCTTTGATGTTGTTATCAGCCTTCTAAAGTCTTGATTCCTCAACTCATTTCTTGCATCTTGATTTGACCCCTCCTCGCAATCTACTTGCCCCTCCTCGTTTGGCCCTGCGTCGACGCTCCGTCGAGCCTCCGATTTGCGCGCGAGACACATCGTGCCACGATATTTACGAATTCACAAATCAAAGAAGCCATTGACCTTCTTTGATCAATCGTCTCCCTCACAACCATCACAATGGGTTCCGTCAACACCGAAACTCCGGCGCTCGCCACGAACCCCAAGTTCATCTTCTTCACCGATTTTGACGGCACTGTCACCACAGCCGACTCTAACGACTACATGACGGACAATCTTGGTTACGGTGCAGAAAAGCGCCGCCAGGGGAACAAGGACGTACTGACGGGCAAGATGACTTTCGCGACTCATTCCAGGAGATGCTGGATAGCGTCACCACCCCTTACAATGAATGTATCGACATCTTGCTGAAAAACATCACCCTTGACCCAGGCTTCAAGGAGTTCTACGATTGGTCGCGGGAGAACAATGTCCCTATTGTCATTCTGAGCGGCGGTATGACTCCCATCATTCGCGCCTTGCTGGACAAGTTACTGGGACCTGGCTGGGACATTCAAATTGTCAGCAACGACGTGCGGCCCAGAGAGGGCAAGACAATTAACGACAAGGGCGGATGGAGGATTGAATTTCACGACGACAGGTAAGTTCGCACCTTTGCAGAGCCCCCCGAACGACGAGTTGATGAACTGCTCTGATTGAACCAGCATTCACGGCCACGACAAGTCCATTGAAATCCGCAAGTACTCATCCTTGCCTAACCGTCCCATCATGTTTTACGCCGGTGATGGTGTCTCGGATCTGTCTGCTGCCAAGGAGACCGATTTGCTTTTTGCAAAGGCTGGCAAAGGTGCTTGGTTTCCAATAATACTGGCTCTGGAAAGCAATCGCTAATGAAAATTTGATATTAGATCTTGTCACCTGGTGCGAGAACGAAAAGGTCCCTTTTGTCACTTTCAAAGATTGGACTAGCATTACCCAGACTGTTAAGGATATAGCAGCTGGGAAGATTACCGTTCAAGACGCCGCCAAGGGCCGCTTGTGAGCAGCGCTCGACTTCGAGACACTTTCCCCAAGATGAAGACAAAAGAAAAAGACAAAGAAAATATAGAACCTGCTTGAAATTTGACGATTTTGTGGTCAGACGGTAAATATGATGGATAGAATTTGTTCGTTTTCCGACTGATGGAATGGTTTTGAACTCAGCAGAGGCAGTCTCGTTGCGCAAAGATACTAGAACACCTAGATTTTGTCACGTTTATATTTGAGAATGATAGAACCATATAGATATCCAATACATGATCCGAAGGATCCAAAGCACATTAACAACGTCTTGGTATGCCCAGTAACTATTCATCCCAATTATCTTTCACGTTGCAAAAACAAGCAACATCAGCATAGAGCCACGTCTTTGCAGCCGTCCGTAATCGCAGTTCTCAGTCTGACCTCTTCTCGTCAACTGGCATCGCGTACCAGCACAGCAACATCACGACAAACAACCCTACAACAATCGGGTGAAGCACATACGTCCCAACCGCCTGCGCCAACATGCCAGTGAAGAAGGGGGCAACGGCACCTCCCAAGCTTCCGCAGGCACTAATCGTCCCCATGCCACTCAGTGCATCCCTGTGGGACATGGCGCGCATGAAGACTGCCGCCGAGCACGGATACACAGGCCCCAAGAGAAGGCCAACGATGGAAACCGCCACGGCGTTACCAACAATGTTTGGAACGAGCCACACCAGTATCTGGAACGCAATAGCCCCGACGACCAGCCCGTAGACGAACTTCTTCTCTCCGATGCGCTGAGCAGGCCCCGAAAGGAAGAAGCGTCCTGCAGTGATGCCAGCCCAAAAGCCAGACGAGACGTAGCCCACCGACGACGGGTCACCGTCGCGAACGTTGATGAGGAAGGAAATCACCCAGCCGGAGATGGACACCTCTGCCCCCTGGTAGGCGAAGATGAAGATGGCGCCGAGCAGAACCACGCGCAGCTTGAGGGCAGACATCATGCCCAGCAGAAGCGTCCCATCAGGCTGGGCCTCACGGGCTCGCGCGGCGGGACTCTGCTCCTTCTCAAAGGACCAGAACGACCAGAGGGCCATGGCGAGAGATATCAAGACCACGCCGAGAGTGATGATGTAGTACCTGCTCCAGGTTGCGCCGGCCACGGTGACGAGCGCAGTGGCCATCAAGGGCCCGGATATGCCGCCGATGCCATACGTGCCGTGCAAGAGGCCCAGGATCAGCGTCCCGTTCTGCAGGGCGCCGCAGAAGGTATTGCCCATGGCGACATTGATGGCCAGGCCGAAGCCGACCAAGAAGAAGGCGAAGACGACGAGGATGAAGGGCCCTGTCGCAACGAGCGGGACGTACCCCAGGGCCATGCAGGCCTGCGACACTGCGAGCAGCTTTGCTCGGCCGAGCCTGGCTCGCATCGTGTCGAGGACGACGGCGGCAACAACAAAGCCGAGCGCCTGGCCGACAAAGATGAGCGAGACGACGCCATAGCCAATATCGTAGTATCTGTTTTTCTTTTTTGTAAATCAAATCCGATCAATGGTCAGTGCAAGAACTCCCCCAGGTACAAGAATGGGAGAGCACATACGTCTCCATGTAAGGAATCAAAGCACCAGCGGCACTGTCGCTCAGCCCATCCCCGAGACTACACAGACACAGGGACAGCAGCCTGAAGCGATTCATAAACGGGTCCCACGCGCTCATGACGGCATCTACCGCGTCTGCTGCGGGAGCAGGCGAGAAAGGCCTGCTCATCTCCAAGTCATCCGCAGCCACCTCTGTCCGCGGCGTGTTTGGCCCAGAGGCCATGTACTCACCGCCATGGCCGGGGAGACTGTGAAGCTCAATCGAGGCATTCTCCTGAGCAGGCGCACCGGGATATGTTCTCTGGACCACTCTCTGGGGCGCGGTGAGGGGGGCAACGCTTTCAGAGTCTGCTCGGTTGGAAGCAGGCTGAAGCTCGACCAGGGACCGGAACATGGTCGCGTCCACGATGGCGCGCTGCTGTTGGTAGACAATCTGCGCGGTTGGATTTTTGTTTTTTCAACTACCCGGAATACAGATGCGCACATAAATAAACTATGTCATGTCTAACTGCAGAAGTCATCATTTAAGTAATGGGCATTGAAGTCAACTTATCTTGGCCCTTCTCTCCCCCTCCCCTGCGATCGTGACTAACAGGACCATTTCTAAGCACTCCGGAATAGCTGAGTTTGGGTGGTGCACGACACAATGCAAAGTACATGATGTACTCGGTGCACTGAGGAACACAGCCCATTAGCTGTTGCTGGATGGAAGTCTCCATCCGATTTACATGATGGCTACATGTACGGGCCGTGGTTCCAAGGGCGCCCGCTATCGGCCTGGGTATATGCGGGCCGGTTGAAGACTCTGCGAGTCAGCTGGGAATACGGAGTATTAGGTTTTGGATTAAAAAGGCCCCGGACTGGCGGGCCGTTGCCGCACTTGTGATGCTGTTCTTCAGCGAGTTGCAGTTGGGTTGAGGAGTTTATGTTGTCGTCGTGACGGCAGAAAGAAGCAGCATCGACACTTGCGGCTCTTTAGTTAGTCTTCAATGTTGCTATGATACGATAGTTACACCAGACCGCGTCCAATACTCGCCGTCGCTGGCCTTACAATCAGGCCCAACTGCAGACATGGGCAGCAAACCACCCATCAGAACCAACGCCATTGGGACAGGGCGGCCCAATATGGAAATTCCGAGCAAGCGCGGAAACAGAGCAGCCAAGATAATAAAACGACTTGGCCACGTCAACTTGTAAGACATGATACGACACCTGATAGAAGTGCATAATAGTGGGCACCAGCTGACCAACCTTGGAGCTCAGGGCACCTCAATGTTTGTTGATCTCTGGTCTGGTTTGAATTGTAGCCCAGGGTTAGGCGCTAGTCGGAAGCTACCCCGCAGCCCCTCCCATCAACCTTCTGGTGTTGGTCCACCAAAAGTTTTTTTTTTTTTTTTTTTTAGTCTCTCACCACCAGACGTCTGTGTACATTCACCCCGCCACACAGTAAACATCGCAGCCATGGGCAAACCGAAGCGCAACGTGCTCGCCGCCGCCGAGGAGACTTTAACCCCCCCGGCTACCCTCGAACCCAGTCAATCTGTCGTCCGCGTCGTCAAGCCCCAAGGAAACAACCTGTACACCTGCGAATTGCCCAACCGCAAGACAGTGCTTCTGGAGCTTGCACAGCGCTTCCGCAACACCATCTGGATAAAACGGGGTGGTTATGTCTTGGGCGAGCGATATGAAGAAGGCTCCGGTGATACCCGTGCCGATGGCGAGATTGTGAATGTAGTTCGAGACGAAAAGCTTTGGCGAAAGCAACCATATTGGTACGAAGAGACGAGGCAGCCCGAGAGGCTTGGGAACCTGTGCGGCCACTGACCATGGTTTTCACATCATCTAGGCCCAAGGAATTCACCAAAAACACCTATGATCTCAGCGACGAGGACGACTCTACTGTTGGCCGGTTGCCGCCGAGCGATTCGGAAGAAGAATGAAGCCATATCCCTACATTTTAATTCATGACTTGTCCGCTGCTGAAGAGAAACGACGACGACAACGACAACAACGCCAACGACGATATCACCCATTCTTTTTCGAAGCCTTTGCTTTTTTCCGCTCCCCCGACGTGACAGGCTTCGAAGTGCCGAAATAGACCAGCACCACCGTTATCAGAAGCACGTTCACTACAGTTGTTGAACTGAGGTCTGTGCTGGGGAAGGTATTCCACGCCGCTTCTTGAACTGCCCACAACAAGCACACCACGGGGGTATATGGCCAAGCCTTCCACAGCAAGTACGGAGTGGCCCAGGCCAGATAAGCATAGAACTGGTAGTGCAACGACCTGGCAAAAAGAAACCCGACAACATTGGCCGAGAGGATCGTGGTCATGACATAGTCGGGGGTGACTCGGCTGGAAACTCCAAGTTCCTCGGCCGGGGTAAAAGGGGACCGGCCGCGAAGCATAGGGGAAATCAATGATACCAGTGATCGATCAGCCGGCTGCAGCCACCGAGACGTGACAAAGATCAAGAGTACCACGGCGTGCAGGACAAGTAGAACCATGGCAAACTGTTTGCTGAGAAACAATTCTTCACCCATCATTCGCCAATTGACAGTCCATTCAAACTTGAACTGTCTCGAGAGCTCAAACGCCCTGCCCAAATAGCCCTGCCAATTCTTGGCCAAGAATGGAAGCGCAATGACAAGCTGCATCTGCGCCATGAGCCACGCCAGCCGCAGACTTCCACCAAAGCCCCGCCCTAGGAACAGCACTATGCCGACGGCCGGCAGCGAGAGCAACAGTGACATCTTAATTCCCAGTCCCCAGCTGTACGCTATGCTGCCCATCGTCCACTGCCGCCTCTGGAAAAAGTATATAGCCAGCCACATGAAAAACGCGGCGAAGCAATCGTTGAAGCATCGGAGAACAAAAACGCTATGCAGCCGCTTTGACAGAATCAACAAAGGGAAGATGTACGGCGGGACCTTGAGGGTTTCCGTTTAGTTTTGCAGTCAATTAAAAAGAAAAGAAAGAGAGGAAGAACGGAAAAAGAAAAAGCACAGCTTGTCGAAAGCAAAAACCCACCTTGGCCTTCCAGTAGCACAGCATAACCACAGCCAACGTAGCCATGTACAGCACTGCGAAAATCTGCTGCGCCAAAAGAACATTCTTGCCACGATCCGTCAAGTAATAGAGCCCCGTGTATACGTAGACGTGGGCAGCCGGATACACCAACGGCCCAGTGCCTCCCTCCATCTTGGTGTAATCTCGTTCGCCGGCGACGAATTGTGCAACCTGCTCCATGTAGGCCACCCAGTCGATTTCGGTATCTGACGCCAGAACAAGGAGGAAGAGGAATCAGATTAGCTTGCCCGACGGCGAGGGGGGTTGCCGGGTGCGTCTATGCGCTCTTAGAACTTACATGGTACTTTCCAGATGACCAGGCCACAGAGCACGGCGTCTGCGAGCCACAGCACGAGGGGAATGAGTTTGGACAATGCATGGCGGCCGTTTGCAACGTCGAGCGCGAAGCGAAGAGCTTGCTTGAGCGGAGGCTCGTGAGGCGCCATTGTGCCGCTGGCGGAATGCGTGTTTCTGGGTGAGGTTGGAGGAAGCACAGCAATTTACTGTCGTGCAGCTGCTCCGGATCGCGTGGCATTTAATTTGGGCGGTTGTTTGGAGCTTCGGGAACGCGGGCCCCTGATTGGCGCGGACTAGGGCTCAAGTTTAGGTGGGATGAGTTGCACCGTTATGGACTACAAAGCTACCTACTTAGGTACTATGCATCATTATGCTCTTTTTTTTAAAAAAAAAAAAAAAAAAAAAAAAAAAAAAAAGGAAAAAAAAAAGAGTGAAAAGGGGAAATAATACAATGCAGACCACTGCAGAACGTACTTTTCTTCGTGGTGAGCTTAATTATCCCACGAGAAGAGTTTGGGCTCCGTCACCAGACTCTCCCCGTTCTCCTCCCTGATTGCGTTCACCAACTCGACCACGCCCTCGGCACATCCATACGAACCCTGATAACCCCAACCCGCGTGTCCGTAGTTGTGAACAATGTGAGTCCCATCGTCCAGCCTCTCTCTGTCTACCCGGACGCCAGTCTTCCTGTACGGCCTCAGCCCGGCACCGTGCCTGATGACGCTCAGGCCGTCGATGCCCTTGCCGCCCGCAATTTCGGGGCACACTTCCACCACGCGACGCATTATGCGCAGCGCGATGTTGGGGTCAGGCACAGACTCCCAGTTGCCAATGTCGTAGGTGCCCCCTAGAATGGTGCCACCGCCCGCGGGACGCTGCATCGTGTACAGGATCTCGGGTAGACCATCTTCTGTGCCGGACGTGGTGATCATGGGGTGCAGTTCGTTGCGGACGAGGACGGTCTGGCCTCGCGACGGGGCCATGGCCTGGTCCTCGACGCCGCCGAGCCCGAGGGAGCCCAGGCCGGTCGCGTTGACGATGACGTCTGCGGGTTTGCCGGCGTGGCTGTAGTCCTTGGCCTCGCGGATGTGTGATATGACGGCGCGTTTCAACACGACGCCGTTCTTGATGCACTGCCCTACCAGCCATTGGAGGTACATGGCCGTGTTGATGCACACGCTGGTGAATTCGCAGCCGCTGTCGTGCCCGGCCGGGAGGCTTGCGGCGTCCAGTTCCTTGTAATCTGGAAGGACGGACTGAAACCACGGATCGTGGTCAAACATGGGGTCCGACGGACACGATGGGCCTCTCATGTCCTTGTCTCGTCTGAAAATGCGTGATGCTAGTGGTGAAGAGAGTTTGGCAAATTAGGAATAACTTCCTCCTTTGGGGGCATGTCTTTGTTTGACGCATGTGGCTTACTTTGGAAATGGATGCCGGCTTCAGGAACCTCTTCCGTGATCCGTTTTATTTCGGGCCAGATTCGTCTTTCCCACCGGCTATTCTCTCTAGTTGACATACTGTAGCAGTATAAGTATACAAACGACACCCTTGTATACCTTTTCAGGGGGTGATGATGGCTTGACATGGGATCACTTTGTAACTCACGGCAAAAAGTTTGCTCCAGCCCACGGAGATGCGTACTCAATATCATAGTCCCCAGGCATATGCTTCGCAATAATCGTCACCACATTGGCGTTGCTCTTGGACAACAAGAGCGCCGTGGTGAGACCACTCACGCCGGCGCTTTTTTCTTGACTTAACTTGTATTGCTCATTGATATTATCACTCGGGTTTAGGAACTCCAGCTTACCCAACGACCACAATGGCATTTGTCATGTCTGAGACTCTGTACTCTGTAAACTTCGATGTGCTCAAAAAGCATCCCGGTGGGGACATAGGCGACGCCTTATTCAGTAGGTTGCGATGGAATCTGACCTAGTTGATAAAGGAGCTAGTTTTGGCATGAAGCCCATGTAACGAGATTATCCAAGTCATTTGACACGACGTCTGGATGTCTGCGGAATCGGGTCGCTGCGGGAATCATCCCCCGCATTGATGGACAGTGGGTCAAAAACGGTTCATGTCCGCATTTCGGCTCATAAGGCCTGGACATTTCCCAGTCCTGGCTACCTACCTAGGTAGGTATGGAGTGATTGATGTTGTTCTCAAGGAGAAGAGGTAGAAAAAATTGTCGGCGGGATGCTGTACTTGGCGTGGAATGGCAGTATTCAGGAATTTGTGGTTACATTGCGTTGGGCGCATAGACCCTCGATTGACTCTTACAACTACTACCAGGGACCTAGGTATTGATGCATAGGGTGGATTCGGATTGGTCCAAGTCCTCACTCTTCTTGTGATAGAGTGTCGACATAGGGTACCAGGCAAACTTTTGCATAAGACTCACATTTGCACTCATGGCTTAGTGCTCACAAAGAGGCGTGCTTTTACTTTATTTTACTTTATTTTATTTTATTTTAGAAATTGATTGTTTTGAAGCTGCATGTTGTGGAGCGTCTGTGCGTCCGAGAACTATCAGAACCGCTTGCAGCTCTAGAAGATTTGGTGATGCTGGTGAGAATGCTCCCGTGTGAACTGTACGAGAGAGTTGACCGTGTACTCCGTCCGGAGTAGACCTGACATATCCACTGCTCTTGCGCACTTCCCCGATAAGGAGTCCGGGCTACACACGGGAGGCTGGTCAAATATCAGGCTATGATAAAAGAGAACAGAAAAGAGGTTCCAGCTACCCATGGAAGGCCTCCAAGCTCCCAGCCGTCAGTTGACGTTTTTTCACCATTTCAGTTATGATCACTCCGCCCATGCACCAGTCACGCGCTAAGCTTGACCTTGAGTTCAGGTAACTAAATTTGCGCTTCTGTGAGTGTACAGCTTACTGCGGCTCAGCCAACGCCATTCCTGTCTGCATCTCTGGAAAAGAAAGGCTCTGTTATGTCGACCGGGTCTTGGAAGAATATGCCCCGAAGCCCGTCTCGATTAATGGGCAGAAGCTGGCACTCCCAACCAACTCTTCGCTGAAGGGAGCCGTCCGCGTTGGCCCTCGATTTCCTCGCTGCAAAAGAAAAAATAATGTGCACAAAATTAGAAACGGCAAACGACACACAGCGTGCTGGGGGGAGAGCAGGTTTTGACTCAAGGTTATGCATGATCCCCGCCATGACGTCCTGGCCACCACGCCGACACCACTGGTGATCAGCTTGGCCAGCCACCAGATTTGACAAAGCCGCAAATAGTGTTGCAGAGGCAGCCACTCACGACGACGAAACCCGATGAAAGCCAGGATCTTCCATGCTCGGGACGGTCAACTCCTCCCCTTCCCACTGGCCGTTGCATCTTGTTTTGTATCCGACTGTGCATAGAATGTGCAAGGAAGAAACAGAAGGGACAAAAATGAGAGACGCGCTGCGGGATTGCCAATACGACTCTGGACTGGCCCGAATTGTCCCGTGGATAGTCTCTCGAAAGCATCCCCAGGACCAATTCGGGTTGCTTGGAAAGGGTCAGCGCTTTCATCCATGCAGAGTTTAGCAATTTAAGAAAGAAGGCGGCGAATTGGTGCAATGTTAGGCTTTCGCTCCTCTGAACGGCGTCCTTGCCCTGCAGTTTCTTCTCTGCCCAAGCTTCTTTGTCAATACGAACAGGGAAGGAACCTCTGCGGGGCACTTCGAAAAGGCAGTTACGACGATACGAAGCAGCTCGCATGAGGACTTGTACTGATACTTCGTCCTTGCGGCCATAATGTCACAATTGTAAAGCCTCGGTGCGCATGCATAGGGTGAATACAGGAGTAGTCTCAGACTCGGAGACGAGATACAGAGTGCTCGGAAATCAAGGGAATCAATGCGAGGAGCCGTGACTGCCCGCGAAATTCAGGCAAAGGGGAAAGCAGTCACCCCCTCGAGTCTGATACTGGACTGCTGGGGACACAGGAGTACCGGAATCCCCGTATTCGTCATCGAGACACCACCTGAATCACAGCCAGGCAACACAGTGTTCGTCGATTCATCGACCCTGTTTCAATACGGAAGCTCCCACAGCAAAAAGCAATCGTGGTTGCATATGTATTCCGCAGAGTCCTCGACAGCATGGAATATTTTTTCAGTAGGGTTTCCCTGCATTACAGCCAGCAAAAACACCAGAAGGAAAAAGGAAAAATAAAAGGGGGTTCACCTTTGTAGTGTTCTCTTGATAGCGATTCCGCAACAGGAGACAATTACTCTGTGCCCTGCGAGTGTCACGGCTAGTGAAATAACTTAGACGTGCGTATCAAGAGAAATACCAAGTCCAAGTAGAGGAACCAAGTTTGAACTGTCAAAGTGTTTGCTCTTTTGGCCTTATGGCTCGATTACGTCGCTTGGCGCCGAGTTTGGACTGTGCTTCGAGAAGCTGTTGCTCAGGAAGTTTTTACATGCCGTCGAGCACGATATCGCGCCAAGGAACTGTGGCGGAAGGCGGCATTCTGCACACCTTATTGGACAGCTTCCCGAATGCTCATCTGAGCATAGTTTGTCAAGCAAATATCCAGTCACAGATTCTTGAACCAAAATGAGCTACTTCGAGAGCGAGACGCGTCAGATTATGATCCAAGCCACTTTGGGAAGTAATCGAAGAACCGAAGCCCTGGCCCGCCTTCCGGCGTATCTTGTGTCTTGTGTTGTGGACGGGCGGATGGCAGCAGTTCAAGTTAGACAACCTTTTAGGAGACGGCGGTGGCAGCCGACCAAAAACATGCCTGCTCAGACTTTCCACCAGCGGTAGATGGGCTGTGGTGTCTGTATCGTACATGCGCAGGCTGATACTCCATAATCAAGAGAGGACAGTCAGGCTGTAGACGTGAAAGCTCTGAGTTACACCTCCTGTCTGCAGGTACAACAATACAACGCTGACAACACACGACTCGACAGCCTGGCAGGCCATGCAAGGAAAATCGTTTTGGGGCGGGCTGTTTTAATTATGCAGTTCCGGGAAACACCCACTGCTCCAAAAGAGGCCACGGCCATAAGACGCTACCGATATAGACTTCCCAGAGTAGACAGCCAAGAGCTCAAGCTCTACCGGTCAGGACTTGAAGGTGGCCGAGCAGAGGCGGAGCATTGTGCGACAGTTGAGGCCGACGATGCCATTCATCTACAATACGTAACAGGGAAGGCGATGCCCATGGCCCGCCCGGGTTGGATGCAGCAGCACCTGCAGGAGAAAGCAAGTCAAAGACGCTCCTGATGGCTGTCAGCATAGTGCTTGCAGCACAATCCAGGGCGACCAGGACAGCAGACTCATGAGAGAGGGACAGTGACAAGGTCCTAAACCAGCTTCACCAGAGGCCAAGGGCCGGGATCGAGGATCCAAGCGGAATGAAGCACCGTCATTTCCGTCATTTGGCAGCTGCTGAACCAATCAATCCAGGGACCCCCGTAGGGAACAGAATCGGAAGAATTTGATTGCTACACGTCCGCTCGGGAGGCGCATACGATACCATAGTTGTCCAGACTTTTTGAGCAGGTAATATTGCAGTCTCCCTTTCGCAGCTACGCCAATAGTCTGTGTGTGGTCGTATGCATCGTATGCATTGCCCAAGTTAAATTGAGTGCCTTGTTGGCCTTGCGACGTTCCCCGCCTTGTTCTGGCCCCCTCTACATCGCCTTCCCACCGCTGAGATGCTTCTTGGGCAGAGAAATCCCTGGTCAGAATGGCGGACATGCGACATTGAAGTCGTCATTTTGTTCCCTCCCCTCTTTGGGGCGACTGTCCCAGAACAAGCGAGTGATCCTTGGTTGGTTTGGTGCTGAGGTGTCTCTGCCAAGAGGTCAACTAGCTTGAGTGGCAAGTGGGTAGCTGTCTGGGTGCTGACGGCTGGGCCGTCATACCCTGGTCCAGGTCTGCGCCGTACCATCATCCGCCCACCAGCCAGCCGAACCCATGTCGCCTGGCACGCCGACGGCTTGTTAGACCCATGCTCCCGAAAAAAGCAGACAACTAACTACTCCGTACCTTGGTAGGTACTCAAGATTTGACGGACCGGAGGCGCTGCGTTGGGTTGAAGATCTATAGAGTGTAAAAGATGGGCAAAGTACCTCACCTCCAAGATTTGCAACTGGGGATCCCCAAGGGTTGGTACCCTGTTCCTCGATCACTTGCGCATCGTTCATGTTCATGTTCGTGGGCTTCAGATGGAGAGCGCTATTGACACACAGGTTTGACGGACTACCATTGGTCCTGCATACTTTTTTTTCTGCCATCTCCATGTTGGCCCAAGCCATGACGCTTCAGCACTGTTGAACCCATCTGGGAAGACGCCAATTCACCGGCGAAAAGCTTCTTTTCCCGCACCGCCCAACTCAATGATTAGAGTTGTTGACCGTGCCCGTAGGACAGAAAACCACTTTTGCCGCATGTGGGATGGTGCTGTACATTTAAGTTATATCGTATCGTGGCTTCGCGCGGCGGTCAGTTCGGTGTGCTGATAATGAGGGAGCTGGGGACGCTGCCGTTCCTGTCTGTGAATGCAAACTTGGTCGAAGGTGGTCAAGGGAGAGCCGCCATCATCAGTCTCCAGGTCATGTGTGTTTCCTCTTGGGCACATACTCCGTACGGAGTACTCGGTACAATTTCAGCGGTGGGCGGTGCTCCGTATTGTTGTAGACTCTGGTACACGCACACAGGCAGAGTTGTTGGTAGTGCGGACCGGGGATGTCGAGGTCATGTTCGGCTGAAGCCACCAGGGCACCCCAGGGCGCCAAGGGCTGCCCACTTTCAAGTGCTCACCCACCGGGTGGCTGGTGACCTCGTTTGCCTCCCTAGATCAACTTTAGAAGTCTAGATGTACCCATCGACATTGCCTGGTATCGGAGCGCAGAGCGGCACTTGGAGTACCTAGTACATGCATTATGCACCGCTTGTCCTGCGGCCCTGCGGCCCTGCTGTCCCATCGCCTTTACGATAGCTGACGGCACTGCACCGCTCTTGTGCCCGGTTTGAACTGTGGCTCGGGCTCAGCAGCCCAGCTGCTCACCGACCAGACCGGCAGTGGCATCACGTACTTATGTACTCGCGTCGACTGGCTGGTATCCTGTACAGTGATAATCGGCACGAGGAACGGAGAAGGGAGTACCAGGCACATGTGTAGGATCCGGGGCACTTGGGTCTGGTAGAATGCTATCGACGACCTCCTACGGAGCACCCCTTCGCTGTGGGTTCCATGTGGCCCAGTCGGCCAGTTGGACCTCTGGTTGACTTTTATGCTGACTGGGGGAATCGCCGCCATTTCCTTCTAGTGTGACAATTTACTACTAGGTACCGAGTACGGAGTAGTTTAATAGAGTACTCGTATTGAGTGCTCAGGCAGCTTACGCCGTACATATGTAGCCTTCCCGCTCCCGCATCACCCTTTGGCGTTCGGGTGGTCGTTCTTCTTTCCCATTTTTCGTCTCCTCCACCACTCGCAACTTTTGCCCCGGTTCCCCATACACCATCCATTCGGGCCCCAAGAATAGACCAGTCTACTTCGACCACCTGGGTATTTTACGACGACTCCTCGTATTCACAAAGCTCCCGGTCTGCAGAGCCTGTTTATTTGCTCTTGTGCTACCGACAACACCTTTTTTATCTCCCTTGGCTTCCTTTCCCGAAGAAGAAGCAGGCCACTTCTCAACCGATACCCAAGCCCTCCTCCGTCTTTGAGAAACTCATTCTGGCGACACATTCCACCCGCAGCCCCATACTTCCAAGTTGAGCTGACATCGACGGCACCACCACGTCAGTTGCAGAATCCAGCACTGCACAGCAGGGACCATTTGAGCAGGCCAGGAACGCTATACCGTCAGTCCCGTCATTGCATACCAGACGGCACATCTCCCAGGCACGCTCTTCCACGCAGGACCCGAACGCGTTACGCTGAGGATACAACGCGCCTGTGCTCACGTCCAGCCAAATATTCAAACGGAACTTGGAATTTCTTCGCCTCTTCCTCGACAGATCAAAATCCTGCGCGTCTCAGCATTGACCACCTTCACACCGACCGCGCATTTGCACTCTGCTGCGCACTGGACCCCCTCGCGTTTTTACAGGCGCTTAATGAGTTGCGACTGTTGACTGCTTCGATACAACCACGATGCCCTACGTCGATATACCAGACCCGTTCAGAAGTTTTACCACGTCAACATTTGTGACCCCCAACTAGCGAGCATCGCACCCGTAGCAAGGTCACGTCGTTTTGGGCAGTCAAGGCACAATGGCCCTTTGGCCATTTCGACGCAAGAGCGTTCGCAAACGCTCTCGGAGTGGCGCTACCCTCTCCGACAACGAAGCCGCGCCGGTTCGCAATCAGGTCGATGCTGTCCCTGCAAAGACCGCATCCAAGAAGGCACGGACAGAACCGTCAAAGCTACAGCGACGACCACGAACCTATAGTTTTTCGCCCGGTCGCCATGATTCTATACGCATCGACCGGGCACGGCGCAATGCCGAAGCGGCAAACCAGCCAAGACCAAATCCAGACAGCGAACAGGCATCTGGAGTAGCTTGGGAACGTACACCAACTTTGCATCCTACAAGGCGAAAAAGCAGCAAGCGAAGACGAGATGACCATGACAGAGAGGCTGAAATCAAGGCCATGAGCGCCTATATGCCGGCGCGGGTGGCTGCGGATGCTCATGTTCGCTCCAACTCCAAGCAAGCTACAAAAAGGGCAAAAACTGGCGGTCTGAGCCATCAGCAAGCGCCAGCGTCGCAGATTTCCTTGCCGTACCCTGATTCCGTACCATCAGCCATGTCAGTAGATTCGGATTTCATCTCTTACAAAATCTCGGCCCTGGGCTCGCTTGCTCCGCGGCCTACCTTGAAATATACCCCAAGCACGAGATATACGACCTCGAGGGGAACTGCTTCCGGGGCAGCAGAGTCACCAAAGAAACCACTTGGACAGCGACAACCTATTCAAGAAGATCAGTTTGATTCGCGGAAGCGCATGGATGACCTTGCCAACGACCTTGATGCCAAGGACCTGAGAGAGCTGATGGAGAGGGATAACCGCCGGAGGGAAAGAAGACGACAGCAGGACCAGGAGCGATTGGAGCGGCGAATAGCACGCAGAGCGGAACGACATCGCAGAGAGAAGGCGGACGCACAGAAAGCAGGCACACCGCCACTCGAGAACTTGGAACGGGGCGTTATGGGTCGCGAATTGGTTGGCTTGGGTATTGAGCCAGCATCAGCCGTGGTCACATCCTCTAAAAGACGGGATTCGGGCACACTGCCTGATGCTCCGGCCAAAGTCGAGGATGATGCAGAACCCCCAAAGCCGTTAGAATCGTTTCACCGTCCAGAAACATCTCCTCGAGATGATGACCTTGTGCCTCCTCAGGAGCAGACGCTGTTAACACCCCCAAGGATTGAGGAGCCCCAGAAGCCGGTTTCTGCCTTCCCCCAGGGATCGAAGCTCGCGGGCATGCTGCGGTCCAAGAAGTCAAGGTCTAAGTCAACGCTGGGCTCCGATAAAGACCAACCCGCCGATGGAGAATCCGGTCGCAAGAATTCCGAAGGCAGCACCAAGACCGGTAGCCGACTCTCTTTCTCTTCCCTGTTGAAATGGGGAAACAGGAACCAGAGGTATTCCGGCCCGTCGTCTTTCTCCAATACCTCACGCGAGGAGATGCAGGCCGCCGGTGCAACTACGCAAAACCAAGCACAGGCTGAAGCCTTGGCCAGGCTGCAGGGCGAAGATGTGTCTAACCCAGCCAATTATTTGGCCGCCAAGGCGGGCGTCGGTATACCTAAACGAACCAAGTCGAGGTTCCGGGAAGATCTACCGGAATTTCCTCTATCACCACCAGATTCCAGAGTACAGTCCCCCGAAGCTGATCCACCGCTCCCTGTGCTTGCAGAGAAGTCGCCCGAAATGGATTCAAGACCAACACCTCCCTCACGACACGGTACCCCGCCTTCATTAGAACGACCTCAAGGCGCGCAATCAGCCGAGCCCCACGTGTCCATTTCGCTGGCTTCGATAGACTCTGAAGGATCGTGGCTTAGTGGGCGTGTAGGTAGCATGAGGATGTCGGTGAAGCGAGGCAGCTTGATGAGAGCGCATCGTCGTGAAAATGCACCATCAGAGTCTCCTACGAATTCGACACGAGAAGACTTAGCTATCACAGATGACGAATACCTTTCCCGGCTGGCACCAGACAGAAGTCAAGGCACAGTGGCTAGTAGACGTTGCTCAGGTGAAGGACGCCCCAGTAGTGATGCGGGAGAATCGATTACGATCACCGATGATGTGAAATGGGGACGCGTTGGTGCCAAACCCGAGGTCGTACAGTTTCATAACCACAACAGAGACACCATCCGCAGCCAGCATGGGTTGTTAAACGTTGATTCAGGGGATGAGGAAGATAACACCATACTTCTATACCGAGAAGTCCAGCATAAGCAATAAGGGAGGGTGACGCGAGACTGCGATCAAGCAAACTGCTACTCCCCAATAAAGCACTACCGATTCGAGTTACACCGAAGAAGAGTTTTCCAATACCCGTTGGATATATGAGCATTTCCTTTGTCTAATGACTTTTTGTGTAGTACTCCTCGAAGGAAGCACACTCGACATTCTTTTATCATCTACATGTCAACACGTCGGTACGAATGCGTTGCCGCCGGTGTTTGGTAACCCCATTTATGGCAATCAACAACCAAAATCTAAAAACTTGAAAATCAATAAACCCAAAAAAAAAAAACACTACATACCGACAAAACATCTATAAAAACTCGAAAAGATCAACTACAAACATTTCGAAAAAAAAAGCGAAAACTATAAAAATGAACGGGAATGGAAAACTCTTCGACACGGGTAATCCGAATTACTGCGATGCTAAAAGCTAGGAAGCTCTGTGGTTGCAAAATCGCCCGCTGTCTCATCCCCTTAATCCTCCTGGATCGAATCACAGGTCCTGTTTACATCGACCCTTAGCTATACAGCGCTTGTCTCTTGTCATTTCGAGTACACATACTGCATAAGATACCCATGGATAGCCTACCGTACTTTTGTCTTCGATTTTTCTGTTTTGCTATTATCACCTTTGAACTTCCCGGGGCATTTATCATTTACTCACCATCACGGTCCCCTGATCCCACCTCACAGCAGAGCTTAGGCTGCCTCATTGATCGGGAGGAACTTGATCCTTGTGCTTGTACTTTTGTTGTAATTCATTGCCAGAACACGAGGGCACAAAAAGAGGAAACACTGGTCTTGGTGTGGCTTTATGTTTTTTTTTTTCCTTCAAGGAGGCGTTTGCATATTGGCGAGCCAATGGTGCTTTTTCAAATGGTGTTTTGAGCTTTTCGCTTGTGTAGTGTTTCTGTAGCTGCTACATAGAGGACACTGGCGAATTTCCTTACTTGGATGTAGAAATTAGTAACGGATAGGGTCGAGTTCGATAGGTCAATTGGAATAGCTCGCTACGACTTGAGTGTGCCTTACGAATTTTTATTGCTGAATGACTTCTATCCTGTGCCGAGAGTAACGCTGTCTTAGGCCACGACAGACGTTTAGTCTCGCCAGGGTATGCATATGAGATGGGACGGTCGGAGTGAAGGGCACCTGCGTGCTCTTGAAGCATCCGTGGAGGAATAAAAGCCTCAAAGTTGACGGCACTTTCGGCGGTTCCGCTACTCTACAACTTCGCACATAGTAACTGCGCGGTAGATGCGTTGATGCTGGCTCGAAAGCGACGACTCCGCCCGTCGTCACCACACACCAATGAGGTGGCATCCCGAGGAACGGACCGTCCGAAATTTCATTACCGCTTCATCCCCCAGTCGTTCCAACATTGATTCAACACAATTCATTTCATCTCATCTTTCCAGATGCTATCCTCCCGTTCTATTGGGCAGTTGGCCTCGGCGGCGCGGGCTAACGTGGTCACGTCGGTGCGACCACCAGTCACTTCCAGGGCCTTTCACCTGTCAGCGGCCAGGAGAATCGTTCACAACGTCAAAACGTATTGCATCTCGGCAGTCTTGACCCAGACATCAGAATCAGCTGTCAGCTAACGAGTTACCGCATTCGCTAGTGCCGAAGAATTCCAGAAAGCGGTAACTGAAAACGACCGAGTCATTGTTGATTGCTTCGCTACATGGTGCGGCCCTTGCAAGGCAATTGCTCCCATCCTTGAAAAGTATGCTGCGTTTGCTCTTGAGTTATAAAGAATCTTGAAAATATTTTGGTTAAGCTTAGCCATTTATGTATTCGAACTTTTTTTTTAAAAAAAAAAAAAAAAAAAAAAAGGCTGCTTTGCTAATTCATATCCCAATTACAGACATTCCGAGGACGCCGTCTTCAAGGACAGAGTCCACTTCGTCAAATTTGATGTTGACGAATTGCCGGCTGTGACACAAGCTCTGGGCGTTCGCGCCATGCCTACTTTTTTCTTCTTCAAAAATGGGAAGAAGTTTGACGAGATGGTTGGAGCCAATCCTCCTGCCCTGCTGGAGGCCTTGAAGAAGATTGCAGCATAAACCGGGCCGGAAAGAAATGGGTTAGAATTTGAAGTGTATTAAGGATTAAGGGCATAATCAGGGCCAGGAATTCCTCTGCAACATGCCATACAATGTATAATATTAGACGTAGACTTTATGTCTCTGTCAGAAGACATGTGGTCTATGACCAAGTGAACGAAGATACTGCTGTATTTTATATTACAAATACTGCGAGATACGTCTCATGACTCAACAAGACTTGCTCGCGGATGCGTGCGGGTTGGTTTCCAAGAATCAGGAGCTACATATGTACGTTTGCAGTTGGAGCTGAATCTCTCGGCCACCAAAAATGTCATGAGTATCGTGCCAAGATAAAATTCAATAAAAAAAAGAAGGCAAAAATAGTACATATTCTCTTATACTCTTTCTGTGCATATGTATAACTCGACAAATACTAGATACCTAGGTAGCTTCACAGTTGCAAAGGTCACTTGCCCATCCACCCTAACAATCCGGGGTTTGAGGTTGATTTTGCCCCACGCGTCCAATTTTCGGTTTCCCATGGCAACGCAACGCGACCACTCAACACGGCATCCCAATCCTGCCGAGTTTGTCGCTTTAACATTCGGCAACAAAAAAAAAGCGACAACATGGCGTACAACCCGAGAATGAGCATCATACCTACGAATCAACAGCAGGGCCGGTCCCGAAAAAAGGAGGATGAAGCTGATGCCTTTATGCGTCTCCCAGACCGCGAAATCGTGGGCTGCATTACCGACATTGGCATTCACTTCACGGTCGCGGACCTTCAGAAACCGAACCCTGCGCACGTGCAACAAATCTTTGAGTGGTTCGCAGAGTTACTGCTCAATGCCACGAGAGAGACGGTCGAGCCGGCGATGCGCGCTGCCGCGGAAGACGTTTGCGGCGAATTCTCTGATGTGATGCCCACCGATACGCGTAACTTGATGGGATTCTATGTATCACTGCGCCGGCTGCTATACGAGTGTGGAATCACCGACTTTACGTTCAACGACTTGTACAAGCCTACGTATGAACGCCTGGTCAAAATATTCAGCTACCTCATCAACTTTGTCCGATTCCGCGAGTCGCAGACCACACTCATCGACGAATATTACAATAAATCCGAGTCAACAAAGACCAGAATTGAGACGCTGCATGCAGAAAACCAGGAAAACGAGGCGAGACTTGAAGACATGAAGCATAATCGCAAGGCCATGGAGGCCCAGGTCCGTGAAAAGACAATGAGAAACGAGGAGCTAAAGAAGCGGTTGCTTGAGCTGCAACGACATCAGAAGACAGTCGCGGCAAGATTGGACGAGGCCAAGGCAAAGAAGAGCGAGCTCACGAGTCTTTTGGAGCAGAAAACACAAGATAAATTAACATTAAAGCAAGAAAGCAATAAGCTGCGGCCGTACATGCTACAGAGCCCGTCAGCATTGCAGGATAATCTTACAGAGCTACGCGAAATTCTCAACAACGACAAGGCGCACATTGATGCGCTAGACCGAAGAGCGCGTGCACTTCAGACATCAACGGACTCGTTCACCGTGGTATCAACGGACGTTGCGTCATGCATCAAGATTCTTGACGAAATCGCTACTGAACTTGCAAAGGAAGAGGAAGAAATGGTCAGAAATGCGAAACAACGCGACGCCTTATCTGAAAGAGGAAATAACGCCAGAGAGGTGGAACGCGCCGAAACGCTGCTGCGACGGCAGTTAAGCAAGTGGGCTGATCGAACTGAGAAATTACGCGAGCAAAGTCACCAAAAGGCTCAGGAAGCCAAGGAGAAAATGCATGAACTAAGCGCAATTCACCGAAAGTTAACGGAGGAACACACGGAGAAGGGTAAAGAGATGGAGATTCGCAGGGTCAGGATTGAGCAGAAGGAGAAGAAGGTGAGCCGTACGGTGATATTTTGACGCCATTTCAGAAAACTAATGAGAGACAGATGCTTGACCTCAAAGAGAACATTGAAAATGAGGTACACGCCGCGTACGACGAGTATCTCAAGATGGAGGCACACATTAAGCTATACATTACGGAAATGGAGCAGTCTATCAGTTGAGTAGTGTTTTTGAGGTTTGATATTTTCTACATTTTAACGTGCCCGATATGAAGGGATGTGGATGAGATACCACGGCTTGGCGTTGGAGGCATTTACAAGTTGTTATATCGAACTAGGCCAGTGTCGGTTAGGAAAATGAAATGACGGAATCAGATTGAAGTTATTCATCTGTTCTGGCATCTATCTTGAACCAACTGCCTAGTACTCTACTCAATGGGACAATCGGCCCACTCCATGATCCATCTTCTTTCAACGGCGTTCCTGTTAGAACGGGCACGTTTTCCTTCAGAGATTGCTCCAGCTCTTCTTGATCACTGCTTCGTCTCGCTTCAACCACTACTGCGCGGAATTTGTTCCTGAATGCGCTCTCGACGAATGCCGCTGTTGATAAACTTATTCCCTGAGCCGACCACTCCATTCCATCTCGGTGTATGTCCAGTAGACCATATACAATTAGCGCAGGCGGCTCTCGTAAGGAGTCCGACCTCGGCGGTGCGGGTATTCTAGATTTAGAAGCCGAGAATGTGGACAGATGAGCTCGGAGATGCGTCACTGTTGGTGCGAACACGATGTTGATGTGTCGCGAGATGGCTGTTTGGAGGAGCGTTGCGCGAAGAAGTGGGTGGCTGGGCTCGTCGTTCCCGTCAGCTAGATGAGACTCTTGCCGTCTGATGTCTTCCACGAGCGCGCTTGTAAACTGATCTCGGGGCCATGCTATGACCACCGTCGTCGGGTATGTGGTATTGGCGATGAGATACTGGAAGAGTTCGGACGGTGTGACGGGTCGGAGGATGGTGGGCTGCAATCCCGCCATGGTGCAATGCTGGATCAATGGTATTATCTGGACTAATCATGAGGTATCCTGCAGGTGAGTTGAATCTGGACTTGTATTCAGGAGCGGCGGAGGCGGTAATCCGCATGCGCTTATCATGGTCTTGGGAAGTCGTGAAGTGACTGGCCTTGGTCTTTTGCCTTCAGTAGCCCAAGCTGCGCATGTCTCATTTTCTAGCGGAAGCTGGAGAACGAGGAAATTCGGCAAAATTGGAGTGCCCTGTTGGAAATTTTCGATGTAGCTTCATGGCTTTTTCTTGTTAGAGTTCAAACATGAGGTGATCTTTGAAGTCACGACTCGAGCCTCATCCAAGGAAAGGAGGGGTTGAGTCTAAGCTAGTGGAGGGGCAGACAGTGTGGGGTGGCGGGCAGCTGCTACGTACTTAAGTAAGTAACTACTACAGAGGCTGGTTAGCTGCTACTAACTCAGCGCCAGTGTCGGCGGCCCCAATTCGACTTCGTCCATCATCAACATCACGCCTCCCCAGCTGTCGCAACACAAACCCGCAGGCAGCAGAGGCAGCGGAGGCTTGGCTCACATCTTCGATATGGAGTCCATATCGAGGATGTCTAGTTTCCTAGGGACAGGTAAGCATTCCTCACGCCTGCCCTCCGTGCTCTCGCATGGCTGATCGAGTCCACCTCAGCAAGAGCCCTTACCCTCGACGTGGCACAGGCTACGCGCAATGTCGGCTCGAGCTCTCCGTCCCTCAGCCCAAGAGAAATTGAGAAGAATCTTGAAAGCGGGAGTGATAAAGATGTGCTGGGCGCCCTGCGGCTAGTTATATCGGTGCGTAGGACAGGTCCCGCGACCCATCTCTGACTGTATACTAACAAATGTCCCTCCAGATGATGTACCGAGGCCACGAGACTCTGGGTTTCTTCAAGTCTGTCGCCAAACAGGTTGCGTCGACGAATACCGAGATCAAGAAGTTAGCCTATATATACCTCACCCATCATGCCGAGGAGGAATCTGACCAGGCTCTAATATCGGTCAATATCATGCTAAAGTCGTCACAATCCGATCCCAACCCACAGATGCGAGCCTTGGCGCTCAAGACAGTGTCAGGAATCCGCGCCGAATCAATCAATCCATATGTGCTCGTTGCTGTCAAGCATGGAGTCGCCGACATGAGTCCTTATGTGCGGAAAGCTGCAGCTCTCTCTATCCCAAAACGCTATCGTTTAGATCCTAGTCAGTCGCCAGAACTGATTGGCTATCTCACGACTCTCATCAGCGACAAGCAATACTTCGTAGCTGGTGCAGCCGTATCTGCTTTCTTGGAGGTCTGCCCGGACAGAATCGACCTGATCCATCCACATTACAGAAGCCTGGTGCGGAAGATTGTGGACATGGACGAATGGAGCCAGCTGGCCATGCTTAGGCTCATGGTCTATTACGCTAGGAAATGTTTCCCTAGGGTCAAAGAGCCCGCCGCAACTTCACCACATCATGATACCAATGCGGATGACTTTTATGCCGACTCGCCACATGCCAAGAAGACGCAGCAGGCTTCCCTCAATAGTGATCTGCTATTGTTGCTCAACAGCATCAAGCCACTGCTTCAAAGCCGAAATTCAGGTGTTGTTGTTTCAGTGACGAGGTGCTACCTTGAAATTGGCACTCCAGAATACGTCAAGCTCGCTATCGGGCCATTGATTGCACTTTTGCGGGGGGCACAGGATATTCAACAACTTGCATTATACAACATTGTTTCAGTTTGTCTCAAGAGGCCAGAGGACTTTGTCAAATATGCCACTCACTTTCTTGTTAGGGCTACTGATCCTGCGCCGGTAAGAGAACTCAAGCTGGAAGTGTTGACACTCATTTTTCCACACAGTCCGCTCCACATCAAGAGTCTTATCTTGAAGGAGCTGGAACACTTTTCCCAGAGCTCTAACAAGGCTCTGGTACTGGAGGCGGTGAGGGCAATTGGGAGATGTGCCCAATCCGACGCCAAGACGGCTCCAAGATGTCTCAAACTTCTTCTTAGCCAAACCACTAGTTTAGACGGAAATTCAACAGCAGAGTCTTTGACAGTCATTCGCCACTTGATACAGCAGGATCCTGAAGGCCATGTTGGAACTGTCGTTCGGCTGGCCAAGAATCTTGATTCGGCGTCTGACCCGCAGGCCAGAGCCTCCATTATTTGGCTGGTGGGAGAGTTCTCTGGTCTGAACGGCCAAGACAATATTGCACCAGATGTTCTCCGCATTCTGTTGAAAGATTTTGTCAATGAGCCTGAAGCTGCCAAGCGACAGATTTTACTTCTCGGAGCCAAAGTCTACCTCCATTTTCTGAATAGAAAGGCAGAGACTGAGAAGACCAAGGAAACAGAAGAGAGTTCCCAACAAGAGCCAGACACCCACCCTATCGCCCGTCTGTGGGACTACTTACTCGTGCTTGTAAGATATGACACCTCTTACGAATTGCGAGACCGGGCCAGAATGTATAAAGCGCTGCTTGAGGTCCCTCAACTGGCTACATTGATACTTTTAGCACCCAAACCCGCGCCGCAAGCCCCCAGTCCATCAGAGTCGAGAAAGGGGTTTTTGTTGGGCTCCTCGACGCTAGCCCTGGCTGGCGGCGGCGGCATTCATGGTCTGAGGGGGTATGAAGCACTTCCCGACTGGGTCGAGCCGGGCAAAGAACCCGATGCTCGTCTCAGAGACCATGCCAATGGTGGCACGTCTCCCCGACATGGTGAACAGAGCGCTGTGCCGGCAGGTCATATGTTGGACCAAGCCGTGACCTCGAGGCCGCCACCGAATAAGCCGAATGGCTTGGGAGAGGGTGTAGGCACCAAGACTTTGGATGATTGGCTTGCAGAGGAGGAGAGTGAAGAAACTGAGGAGGAAACAGAAGAGGAAACCGAGGAGGAAGAGACGGAAGAAGAAGAGGGGGAGGATGAAGAAGAGGAGGAGGAGGAGGAGGATGAGGAAGAAGAGCAGAGTGATGAAGATGGCGAGGGTGATCGCCTTGTCAAGGGATAACAATATGGTCAATGGGGGCAACTCATCACGTAGCATTCTCAGTGGCATTAGCATATAATAGTTCAGAAACTGTTACTAGCCTTAATAGAGATGTCGGGGCAAGGCAGTACCAATACATGAAAGATTAGAGTGATGGGATATTTATAATTTTGAAACCTCTATCTGCTGTACGTATGTACCAAGACAAAATTACCAAGTCTAATCCATCCAAAGCAATTAAAAAAAGATGAAAGGAACGTATGTTCGGGGTATGCTAATTCTTTCCCAGACTCCTGCCAGACTCCAGTTCGCCTTCAGTTACAATCTTTTTCCACGGTCGACCGCTTCAATGGCCCGATTCAGTCTTTTGTCCCTCGTTGGGGGAATCAGGGGAGTCATTCGCCTTGGTCTCGGAGCTCTCCGCGTCGGAAACAGCAGCAGCAGCAGCACCGTTCTTGTTGCGGTGCCCGTTGGCCATCTGAGGAAAGAAGATGCCCGGGTGGAAGATCGTGAGCAAGTACACGGTGACCAAGATGAGCGAGCTGTCGAGCACGAGGAAACTCGGCTCGTCCTGCATGATCTTGTTGCCCCATCCACCGGCCATTTCGGCAATACTAAATCACACACCCCCGGTTCATCAGTTCGTGATGCACCTCCAAGGACAGCTCTGGGGCGACGAAACGTACCGGTATATACAGCGGACCAGGACCGCCACATAGGCACCCGTCACGCCGAGCACAAACGCGCGAAACTTGGAGTCGCGCCACAGGGCGAGCTCGGCGGGCGTGGCCTCGGCGGTGCGCACGTGTCGCGCCGCCCTGGCGAAGTAGTCGGTGCCCATGGCGCCAAAGACGGCGAGGACGAGGACCTGCAGGACGACGCCGGCGATGATGGCGCGGTTGCCGTCCTCCTGCAGCCTGGGCTTCGTGTGGCCTGCGGCGGCGGCGATGCCGCCCCCGATGGCCTGGACGATGAGGCACGAGAGGTCGGCGGGCAGGAAGATGCGCGGGTACCAGCGCGGCGGGATGCGCGAGAGCCGCGGGTTGAGGTGCAGCGCGGCGTGCTTGAGCGTCAGGTAGATGGATACGCAGACGAACGTGGGCGCGAGGATGATGGCGCAGATTTGCAGCTCAAAGGCGGATTCGTTCCACGGGTTGTAGTGGAGGAGGATGCGCCCGACGTAGCCTGTTTGGACGATGGATGTGTGTTGGCCATGTGGTTATTCTGTCGGGAGAGGGAAAAGGTGGTCATGTCGGACCAGAGGGATATCGGATGGCATCTCTCTGGGGGGGTTGAAATACATACCTGCGGTTTCTAGTATCAGCCCTATCGTTATGGCTGCCGTGTACGTCCACGTCCTCTTCCACATGCCGAGTGAGAAGGCGGCAATCAGACATATCCCAAAGGCGATGGAGAAGAAGATGCCGGATCCCAGGTTCGGGTAGTATCCCAGGACGGTTTCGTCGACGGGACACAGGGCAGAGACCTCGGTGCACCGGTTCATGCTGACGCGGTGCCCGGTAGAATTGGACATGGCTTGCGGTTGTGTAAGGGTGCTCGTCGTCTCTTCACAAGGTTTGGATCATGTGGTCCTGTGTGTAATTGAGCTTGTTCGTTTCGGCGACGGGGGTATAAGAAACTCGTAGGCGTGGTGTTTTGGGCGGGAACAGAAGCTAGCAGCAGATCTGTCACAGATCCCCGGGAGGTGCAAGACCTCGATCCGCCAGCAATTCCTCGATTTCGAACGAGTGTGAATGAAGTCAAGGCGAGAATAGCAAAGTCATGGCCCGGGTCATCAAGCCTCGACAGCGGTTCATGGAAGGGGCTTGTCCCCAGATGGAAACCCTGGGATACATATATATATATAAGCGCAACCCCATCGGGAATAAGCAGATATGCGTGTCACGGATTTAGCGCCCTGCTCCAAAATTTCACTCCCAGTGCCCCCGTTTGGTGTTCAAGCCTCCGCTGGTGCGTCCAGTTGGGTAGTTGACGGATGAGGGGGCGTGCTGACTGCATGTTGGCAGCCAGAGCGGACGGGGAGCTCAATATCCGGGGCGAAAACTCCGCTGTCAGTGCGGAGTGTGGTTGACATTGATTGGGCGTCTGGTTTCGATTCCGTGTTACGTCCGCTGTGCAGGTGATGACTTGTCGATGTTGAGCGATGATTTGTGACGGAAGTGTGAAGAAGAAGTCGAATTGGTTGAGTCTTCTACTCCCCCTGTGCCGAACGTGCTTCACCACCTGGCCTCCATTGCTCTTCCAAAATGAAAATCTCTCCGATCAATTAACAAAAAAGTGGGATGGCTTCCCGGGACGTCGCCGACCCGAACACCATCCATCCCACGAAAGTGGAATTGTGCCCAACATTGGATAGACAAGGGCTGACCGTGACCGTGCACACAGCGGCAGCCTGTCAGGATCCCTCCGGGCGCGCTCGCGTTCGTCCGAATCAGGAGCTGCGCGGGCGAATTGATTCATCCAGGCCGACTTCATTGGGTAGACATGTCGAGTCTCGGCCGAGGGTTTTCCTTGATGTGGATGTGGGTAGAGGTAGTTTACATGTGGAGATATTAGATGCAGCTCAAATTCAAGATTGGACACGGCATGTCCTGTTCTGGCAATCGGGCTTGGCATAACGTGGGGAAGCCTTAAGTGTCTCATGATTCATAACGACGCTGACAAGTTTACTCCTTGCCCCCGAGATATCTATACACCACCGAAAAGTCGCGTCCCTTGCACTCTTCCCGCTTCTCCGCGTCCTCGTACACGCCAAACGCAGTGTCGGCTAGAGCCATCTTGGCCCCGGCCTCCTTGGCAGCTACCATCGCCAGCCGCAGATCCTTCTTCATCAAAGAGATGCCGAATCCACCGCTATAGTCGCGTCCCGCCGGCGCCGTCTCAACCACGCCCTTTACGGGGTTGTTGACCTCACTTGGCCAGCAGCGGCCAGTGCTGACATTGATGACGCCCGCAAGCTTCTTGGGATCCAGACCCCACTTCATCCCCAGGTTCATGGCCTCTGCCGTGGCAATGTTGTTGAGAGCGAGAAGGTAGTTGTTGGCGAGCTTGGCGGATAGGCCCGCGCCCTGTTCACCGCAGTGAAGCACTTTCTTGCCCATGTGCAGCAGCGTGGGCTCGACACGGGGGACCATCTCAGCCTTGGCTCCGAGCATGAAGGTCAGCGTGCCGGCCGTGGCGCCGACCACTCCTCCCGACATGGGCGCGTCGACAAAGGTGCCCTGCCCGGCATCAGAAACCGACCTGGCCACCTCGCGGGACGTCGAGGGGTCAATTGTCGAGCAGTCGATGAAGACGCGGTCCTTCTGCGGTAATGTACCCGTCAAAATCGATTTGTAGACGCCTTGGACGTGTTGGGGCTCGGGGAGAACAGTAATGACTGTGTCCTACAGCAATGAGTTGTATTAGCCATGTTCGTGTCTGGGTTTTTTCGTGATTGATGGTCACTGTATCATAAACCCTCGCCTAACCACCGCCTTGGTCCGACTTTGTGTTGCAGGGCTCTGTTGACGCAGTTCTGACGAACAAGGCGCTGTACAACCGTCTACATCTCATCTCACCCTCGACCGGGATAGAAAAAAGGTGTAGAAACACTTTATCTCACCGTGTGGAACGGGACGTGTGGAAGAATTGGTATTCCGTATACCCGACGAATTCAATAAAACACAATCCACCCAAGATCATAAACTTACTGCCTCCTTTGACGCTGCCCATGCGCTGGGGGCAAGCTCAACCTTTGCGCCACCAGAAGCAGCCTTCATATCACTTTCCAGGCTCTTCATAGCTTGCGGGTTAATGTCGAAGACCGACACCTTATCAGTGGACTTGAGCTTCGACTGGAGATTCTTGGCCATTTGGTAGCCCTGCAAAGGCGACCATGTCAGCAACTTGTCCATTAACAACTCTCACATACCAATTGGGTCTCTAGGCCAGGGCAGTTAGAGGTACGGTATCAAGACTTACCATCTGGCCGAGACCAACAAAGGCATAATGATCCAGCCGCCTGGCAGTCGACGCAAACCCCCTCCTTTGCACGAGACCGCCTAGGCGGGCACCAACAAGTCTCATTCTGGGAGGTTATCAAGAGACAATGCTTGGAAACTTGCTCTTCAATCGCAACCCCATGGCCAAACATCGGAGAGGAAAGGGAAGAAGGAAAGCCCAGTGAGGTAGAAGAATGTGGCACGCGGTGGCACGGCCAAACGGGTTGCATCAAACCGAAAGCGTAGTTCTCGGGCTGCGTATGCCTGTACCGAGAAAGCCGGCCATTGCCGCTGCCAGCCATTTTTGCGGGAGGATGGGGCACAAGGGATCAAGGATGGGGGCATTTTGTGGGTGAGTGAGACTTTGTTCATCAAAGTCTGGTTGATTTGTGTGGGGAAAACCGGAGGAGGGGCTTGCGGAGGGAGAGGGAAGAAATACTACTAGTACTCCGTAGTATCTGGTACAGTACAATCTGCCTATGGTGTATGCACAAAGTATGTACCCATCAACTTTGTCCACTTCGGCCCAAGACTGACGGTTACGGCTTCATTTTAACCAGTCGATCCCCCGATGTCGGCATTTGATCTCTCACACGAGACTCTTACACTCCTGAGCCGTAGTTATCCAACATGCCCGACTCCATACGCTCCGAGTCGGACAGGAGGAGAGTCAATCGCATCACCGTCAATCCACGAGTCCACTATTTAGACGTCTGAAATGTCTTATAATCATTACAATCAATACTACTCTTCCCATGGCCCATCTTGCTTTCATATCTCTCACCATATCCTGCGAAACCCGACCCGGCACCTCCCCAATAATGGTCTCGAGCCCTGCGCAATACTCCAATGAGCGCACACATGAGATTACCACCATTCGCGCCTCACTCCTTTTCTATCGCTTTATCACAGACACCTTTCACCCAACACCTTCCAACCAGAATACGACGGTTGGGAAGGTGGCGTAGTGTCCAAGGGGAATATCAATCTCTTGAGACAACCAAATGCAACCAAATGAACGAAGGGGGTAAGATAAATCCTAAAAATAAACAAAGGCGCAGGGGATTGTAAAAAACGAAGTCCATTAACCTGAAAATTCCGAGCTCATCTGGAACCAGCATCTAACAGAAAGAATGGCGAAATCTGGGACTTGGCGAATCCCTATGTCCAAAGGCCAAAAACTGGGTAGAAGCTCGAGATGTGCCGGGGGTATCCTCATCTCGGTCAAACGTGGAATGGCTCTTCTCTCGTCCCCTTCGAGCAAAGAAAAGGGGAAATTAGCAAAAGACAAAAAAAAACAGTTCGCAATTTACGCCACTTTCGGTCACTCCGTAGGCCTCCAGTGCCGAGATTTGCCCAAGGCAGCGTCGTGACTAATTTGAACACTCAAGCCATACAGCATCCTTTACAAGAAGTTGACCAGCCATGGAACAAGAGCACTATCGTTCGCCGTTAGCCACCTTCAAAATTCATGAGAGTAAAATCTACCAAACACGATGCCTCGTATCACAACTTACCCGACTGCGACTGTGGCGCCAATACCAAACAGAGCTCGGTTCTTGACTCTGTCTTTCCGTAATTCTGCCTCAGTCTTAACTTTCTTTGCTCGTGGTTGCTCTTCCTTAGCTTCTTCAGCCATACTGTGCGCCTTTTCGTCGTCCTTTTCAGATATGGAGATGTCCCCAGCTTTCCGCTTGCCCTTCTTGACCGTGGTGGTTGTTGTGTCCGTGCCCTTATTGTCATCAGACTTCTTTTGTTGTTCTGCATGCTTTTCGTCCGCTTCCCTGTCTTTCTGTACCATCTCCTTGGCTGCTTCCATCATTTTGGTGACTTCTTCAGCACTAGGTGGCTCCCCTGCCATGGGCAGAGGAACGTCAACCTCTGTAACAATGTGTTTGGTCTCTTGGCCAGCAGCATCCTTTGAAACCTCATCGACGCGAATCTTCATGGTTGCATCCTCAGTCCTGGGTTCCAAAACTACGGCAGGCTCAAACTGGCTAGTTTTCATGACAATGTCCTCCTGTTTTCCTTTCTTGGACTCGCTATTGACTTCTGCCTTGTCAGCCGCTGGCTCCGTCGAGCTGGCTTTGGATTGAGTTTTACGCTTTCGCGGAGAGGCAGGACCACGTCTCGAACCCTTGGTAGGGCTGGCAGATCGACGGCTGCGAGAGCTCTTGGCCAGGGTAGACGTTGATGGAGGTGCAAGCTTTGCCGAGGCCTTTACTAAATCGAATTTGGGTGGCGCAGAAATGTTCTTTGGGGGGGAATCGGAGTTTGAGTATGAGGAGACAGGAATCTTTGCAGGGTCCAGCAAAGCGCGGATCCAAATACCAATAGAGTATTCCTCAGCCAGAGCCAGAGCCTGCTCCGGAGGGATCCAGATGTTACCAGCAGTCTCCTCCGGACTTGTAGTCGGAAGGGACTTGATGTACTTGCGCTCGGCTTCCTCATCCGAAGCGTCGGCGTAGGGAAACGTGGCCTTGAACATGCCCGTGGCGGAAACGTAGCCGTCGAAGCTTCGGCGCATGAGGAAGTAACTCGTCGGGCTCGACTTAAAGATTCCGGAAACGATACCCTTCGGCAGAGGTGCCCGCAGGTGCGCGTAATCGAACACACCAAGAGCGGTAGATTCGGCTTCGTCACCGCCAACCATCTTAGGGGTAAGTTTGGTCTGACCAAGCCGACGGCGCTGAACAAGCTCGAGGTCTAGTGACGGTAGATAGATAAGTCTCTATGAGCGCACTATGAAGACAGTGGCGGGGGTCAACATACAATCAGGAACGTCCTCGAGAAGGAACGGGTTGCGCCGCGTGGGAAGGCTTCGCTGGCTCGGAGTAGCCATTTTGCTTAACAGCTAGACGTTGGTGGTAGCTAGAAGTCACGTCCGCGACGCCAACCAAGAGCATCAACGACTGCTACTCTGGAAAGAACGGGCTGAGGTCCAAAAGAGCAGTACTTATGCGCAACGGCCCTTGGTGATAATCTGCAATTCGTCAAAAAAATCGCGTCAGCGCTGTCACAGTGGGTAGAGGCAGGGATTTTGCGCGTGCAAGTCTCGAAGCCGGATACGTGATGTTACATACGAAGTGCCGGAGAAGCGAAAGCGCGTGAGGCCGCAGCATAAACAAACGGCCAATCCTAAAAAAGAGATGCAATAAAAGGCAATGTTCCGTGGCGAGAAGTAAGAGCAGGATAATACTGATGGAATAATCACCCTACTGACCAGGTGCAGAGAGAGAGCAGACAACTCTGGACGGGGGGTGGGAGAGACAGAGCAAGACGAGTCGCGCAGAATACGCCCGGGCACGAGAAACGGGAGATCGAGAGGCTCCAGTGCTCCAGGGCAGCCTCAGCGGCGAGGTGGTCAATCAGCAGGTAAATGCTTAAGTGGTCAGTTGGTATGAAGTGGAAGTGGATGCGGGAGGAAACGCTGGGGGGTGATGGGGGACAAAAATAACAGCTGTGCAAGTGCTGCAGGTAAAGACAGGAAAGGAGTGGAGGACGAGGTACTTCGATATCTTGACTGGTACTTCTTAAACCTAAACACACATGTGAGCGCTCAAGTACCTAAGTACAAGGGAACATCGGTGGACAGGCTGTCCGATTTGGAGTGGTCAGGCACTAGCGCGGGCCATGCCTATTGGCTGCGCGTAACTGAAAATGAGAGCAGAACTCCAAAGCAGAATAAGTGGGGATGAGACCCTCAAAGCTGCAACAGGCAGGCAAGGCAGGCAAAGCCACGAGGCTCTGACCGTTGAATCAAATTGAGCAGCGCGCGTTAGATGTTTCCCGCTGCGCCTTTGCATATACTCCGTACCGGGGAAACGAAACAGACGTGAAAGGTGTCGCAGCCGCCGCCACTTCCAATGAACTGGCTGGGCTGATTAAAAACGACTGAGGGGGCCACGATAGGGGCCACTGCGCGCCGGGGAGCCAGGGCGGGTACGTCCTTGTGGTCCCTGCACGCATTCGTTCTCGTGGATCCTTCTTACGCAACCCACGACTAGGACTGAGCCTACAATACAACTCAAATCAACGCAGCAGCGTTGCTTCGCAAACACTCAAATACCTACCTACCCAGGTAGGTATGGATTGGCCCTACAGATTGCCCTTCTCTGCGAATAGACTACGTACAGCAGTCACAGCTGGATGGTATACAGCTCAAACAAGGACAATATCAACCGACTCCAAGTCCCGCCTCTCCAACGCCTCACCACACATGAAGCCGTGTACGAATGCGTCTCCTACCAATATATAACTACCCGTTCTCTGCTCGCCGCACAACATAGGGGACGGTAGCACCGTAAAACACCACTACCAGATCACCCTCTCGCGCGGCTTGTGGCACCAACCCGATATACTCCCCTCGAGTTGTCGCAAACCCACGGCCAGGACACACCGCAACCGCCTGCATCTGAAAGGTCTGCACGGCGTCCATTTTCCCGGCGCCCATGCCATTACGATAATTACGCCCTTCACGCCAGGCGGCTAGTGCGGAACGATACGTCAAGGCCGGGTTTTCTATAGGGCTGCTATGCAGGATGGCATTGCGGCCCGTATATGTATCGTCCATTAGTAGTAAGCGCGCAAACACCTCTTCATTGTCCATGTATCTGGGTTTCCCCTTGATCCCGCTCACGTAGCTGTCAAACGCCGGACGGAACTCATCATGGAACGCCAAGAATGACGGTTCGCCTTCGGCTGTTACTGGTGCACTGTGGACATGGACAACACTATCGATTGTGTCGACTATCATGCCACGAAGACTGAGACCTCCAGATCCCGACTCATCTCCTACCATGCGAACTTGGGGCTCTGTAAATCCAGAAGCTGCATACATAACGGGACGCAGGCCAGCAATCTGTTTCGGCGACTTCGTCTGTCCCATCCAGTCGGGGCCCAGGATGGAAGCCTTCGTTCAGAGTTGTTTCTTCGTTGGAGACCTGCACTGTCGAGCATTTTGATGGCGAATCCCCGTCGGACTTGAAAAGCTGCGAAACGTCGAAACACCTCTTCAACGGTTTGGGGATAGGGCCCAATGGCTTACCGATCCTCGTCACTCATGAGCGCTAACAACCCAAACACCTTATCCGCTGGATCAGTAGCAGCAAAGTCCCTCGTTAGTTCCATAAGCTCCAGTGAACCGATTCTCCCTCGAGCATTCTTTATTTGCTGCAGCTTCGCATAGTTGAGATAGTTGCGGAGCGCATCATTGCCCCCCAGTTGCATCAGTTCCTGCATACGCCTTGGATTTGCACGCATAGCCTCTCGGCTCAAAATATCATCCAACTGCCGCTGCGAAAGCACATTCCCGCAGAACATGTACACGGCTCTCCTCGCCAACGCAGCCTCTTGAATGACCCATGTTCTCGTAAACCAAGGTTGTTGCAGAGCCAGAAACACGGTCTTGTATAATAGTGGATGTGGTGTATCTCGGCCGACTGGGATCAAGGCTTCGGGACTGCCCATTCCCGAGGCTGCCTGGATGGTTGCCGACAGATTAAAACCCCCCGAAACAACACGGCCATCTGTGTCTCCGAGATCAACGTAAACCGTAGAGGCGTATGAATAAATCCGCTCCATGAGCTGGATCTGAGCACCCTTCTCTTCCAGATCCCCCTGGTTAATGCACAAAGCGTCAGCCCAGATATACCCTTCTGTTTGGCCGGAACTGAATCCTGCTCGCAGCCTCTTGAAGGCGCGTTCTAAGCTGGGCCGTGCACAGAATAAGCGCCCATTGCATATCATTTTGCACACATCTGCTGCCGCACCCCAACAGTACGAAAGGGCCCTCCCTGTACGGCGGCAAGTCGTCCATGGCAAAAGTGAGCAGTTCACAGTCGACGGGGTCTTTTCTGAAATAAGCACTCTTCAATTTCACCAGCCGAATCATGCCATGTGGCGATGAGAGTTTGGTATATACGAATCTCGGCGTGTCGGGATGAATAGTGAAGGGCTGGTGTCTAGGCGGCTGTCCATCGTCGTTGCCTCTCGCGGCACCGAGCACCGAGTTGTTCGCCCAAGCTGGCCCTTTCGTCCGTTTCATGGCGCCGCTCACCGTTGGGCATTAGGAGGTAGCGCCGGACGCCAATGCGATTAGGACAACTGCTGTCGCACTGTTCGTGGACTTGACATGAGTTTTGGGCAGTGAGGGTCGGGACGATCATCTGGGCGAGTTGCGCGCCGAGCCCGTCTACATCGTCGACAGGCTGCGCCCGCGCCTGGGAACGTCGGCCATGATCCGCCATGATCCGCTCGGTCGAGGTTTGAGGCTGTGAGCCAGAATGGAAGATCATGCCGCCAGGCCAAAATGCCCTGTTGCATAGGTGGTGAGTTGGTGCGGCTGAGGCTTGATGGCCGAGACAAGTATAGGCTGGCTTCCATTGCTAATTATACACGTCTGCTGCCGTATTAATCCTCCGAGATAATGCCAATCTCGATGCGGCAGGGAGGAAGGCCAAAGGCTATTGACCCTGATTTCAGGCCATTGACCGTTGTATTGTGCTCGGTGGTTTGCTTCAAGTTTCGCTCAGAATGGTGTCCACGCTGGTTCGCCCAAAGAGCAAATTGAATGCTTGCTTGGGCCGAGTCTCACACCGCCAGGCCAAGTGCAATTGCATATTTAGGTCCCGGATATTACGACTGGTAACTTATTTTTGAGTTCGGACTTCAATGTTACCCGCCAGTGCCTCAAGTGGCAATCATAGCCCCGGAAGCCGTGCCTTGGGCTCCGGCGCTGGTAACACTCGCTTCTGGTCGCATTCCAGGGAACATGCGATGATGCAATGCACACAAGCATACCAGACCGTAGGTACCAGGTACTTAGCACACATCAACCACCACATTTGCACGGCACCAAAGGCGACTGAAAACCGCCACGGCAACAAAACAACCACGAGCACAATTACCCCTGGCGTTCTCCCCTATCCGAACTGTTTGACAGCCCTGTACTCCGTCCGAAATCACCCCGCTAAGCCCGTGTCCAATCAAGCCCGTGCCCCCAGCCTGAACCCCACCATCGAGGCGTAGGCTGCCCCTCCACTGTCACCGCAATCGCCTCTACAAACTCCCTGGCCGGCCCTGGTCTTCTTGTCCGTTCCCTTTCCCCTTCAACTCGTTTATGTTTCCATTGCCATTAGACCAGGTGGGCTTTTTCTGCGTGTTCCCCTTCCTTCATCCTCAGCAACCGGCATTTTAGCATACATATCATCATTGAGATAGAAATCTCCCCATTCAACCATCTCACCCACCGTTGGCATTTTGGATCGAAACCCCCCACCACCTTTAGACAAGATGGCGTCCCACGAAGAAGATTCCATGCCCGAGGAGACTCAGGGCTACAAGCTCTCCCAGCCCAAGCAGAGCTTAGCTCAGTACGAGCAGATGGGTACGTTAACTCGGTGTTTTCTTTTTTTCTTTTCTTCCTTTTTTTTTTTTTTGTCTTTATATTCTTTCAACGGATACGTTGGACGGCTCATCTACCTTTGTTGAGCAATCCACATTGGAACCCGCGTCGAGAATTACCGTATCCGACTCATGTTGCAGCAAGTTCGTAGGGCTAACACATTCTTCTTGCTAGATGCCGGTGATGAATCTCTCCAGAGGTACAAGAAGTCCCTCGGCTTGGGCGGCGGCAAAGATATTTCCGACCCCAACGATCCCCGAGTCTGCATCATCCTTGCTCTGACCCTCGACTCTCCTGGCCGCGACCCCGTCACGATTGACCTGTCCACGCCAGGTAGCGAGAAGAGCCTCAAGGACAAGCCCTTCAAAATCAAGGAAGGCTCCAAGTTCACCATGAGCGCCGAGTTCAAGGTCCAGCATGAGATATTGAGTGGTCTGCACTACGTTCAGGTCGTCAAGCGCAAGGGTATCAAGGTCTCCAAGGACTCGGAGATGATTGTAAGGAGAATTTACATGCTTCGGTGTCTGTGGAACTCGGCTGCTGACTGTTTTAAATAGGGAAGTTATGCCCCCAATACTGAAAACCAGCCCACGTACACCAAGAAGTGTAAGTCATGTGGCCAACCACCCGCCCAACTTCTGGCAACATCGATGCTGACCTCGCATGTTTGTAGTCCAGGAGGAGGAGGCTCCCTCTGGAATGCTCGCCCGTGGTCACTACAATACTTTTTCTAGCTTCGTTGATGACGACAAGAAGAAGCATCTTGAGTTCGAGTGGAGCTTTGACATTGCCAAGGACTGGTAACGTCATGGCCTGTGTTCGGGGGTGGATTTGGCATCACATGTTTGTTAAGCGTAACGAGGGAACGAAAATACCTGGAAGGCTACATTTATATTTCTAGTGAATAGAAAGCCAATCGCTTTCATATTCGTATATTACCAGAACAAAATATCAAGACCCGAAATTTTTTTTTTCTTTAAAAAGAAAACTCGCACAAGACTTTGGTAAGAATTTCATACCGATCGCTTTTCATACCATTGCAGATGGTTATGCAATTCTATCTATTTGCTAAAATGATATGTAACACCAAGAATGCCAAGACAGTGCTAGCCTGTACATGATGCACCCGAACTACAAAAAATAATCCGGCAGTGCATTACCATCAGCGGCCTTTTCATTTCCCGGCTGTATGTCTTTGTGCTGGTCGTTCTCAGGTGCCGCCGCAAAGACGTTGAAGAACCTCTCTCCGTTGTCGCTCACCTCCAGCACACTAGCCATATTACCACATCTATAGCAGTAGTTTGGGGCACTCCACACGGTGCTAAGCCTGTCGTCGTATAACACTTGGAAACCTTCCTGGCAGAGTTGATGTGCCCGCAGGATATGAGACATGTTGTTCACGGCCAGGAACTTCTTGACTACCTGGCCCCCAAAAGTATAGCCGGCTCCGCGGGGTGAGAGGGAGAATTCGTCTCGTTCGGGGTCCGGGTCCGACCATACTAGATCCGCCATGGGACCTTCGTGGGGGATCTCACGGAAGCGATCTATGATTTTGATTTGATCAATGGAATGGATTGATGGCGACAGGCCTGTTACTTGTCAGCACAAAAGTGCCCGGCGGGGGCGGACATGAAGGAAGGATAACTGAATTTGAAGCATACCACCGTGTACGCAGAATATCTGATTGTCAATGACAACGCTCAGAGTCAAGAAATCAAACATGTCGGTAAAATAATGCCACACGTTGGCATTTCCATATTTCCTAGAACACTCAGTATAAAAACCGTATGACTGGGTGACGCCTCGCGATTCATGGTTGCCGCGTATCAAATGCACACGGTTGGGGTATCGTAATTTTAAGCAAACAAGCAAAGAAATCGTCTCTACGCTGAACATGCCGCGGTCGACATAGTCGCCTGCCCCGGAGCAAGTAAGTCAGCAAGGCCTGCCACCGAAACTGTGTCTGTGCGTTCGCAATGGCGCAAGGGCGCAAGGGCGTGAGAAAATACCTAGAAAGAGATAATTCGTATCAGGGCAGAAGCCCCCTATTTTGAATATCTCGATCAGGTCGAAGAACTGGCCGTGAATGTCGCCTACTACGGTGACGGGAGCCCGCACGTGGACCACATTGCTCTCGCGCATAAGTAGTTCTTTCGTCTTGGCGCATATTGCTTCGATGACCGACTCTGCCAGGAGTTCCTTTTTGTAGAGGCGCGAGATGCACTCGTCCAAGTCGACGGACGCTATTGATGGTTAGACCCGGGGCAAGGAATTCGAGGCATGAGCCAGCAGGCGGTGATTTTTGCGAACCTGGTAAGCTCGGCATGTTTGATATCCGATGCTATGCACCCGGTCAGGGGCTTGTCGAGTAAATATGTCGGTGGCAGAATATCGCATACGCAGGGCTGCATCAGGTGTAGTCGTGTCGATATCTGCTCCGGGCAGAGGAAATATCTGGAGTTGCGCTGGCTGTATGACCCAACATGATCGGGATTGCCTAGGAGCTCAACGCCGGCAGAGGAGCCTCCTCTGGCAGGGGAACGCAGACAGGCCTTATACAGTCATCAGGACCAAAAGGCGCTCTCTGTGGGTTTTTCTGGAGCGTTGGATGGATTTGGAACTGAGCAGATCAAGTAGATGCGAGCATTTGTGCCGGAAAGCTCTGGATGCTTTGGCCTGGCGCCCGAGAAATTGGCAAGGTGGACAGGAAACCTCCAGACTGGAGTTGAGAGACCCACTTTTGGAAGATGGTCTGTAGTGGCCGCTGGTTAGTGGTTAATGGTGGCGGAGATGAGGGACATTCATAACCCGTCTGTAGGGCATATCAAGCATTGAGCGCTTAATATTGAATGTACATATATTGACATATCTACTTGGTGTCTGGTAGGAACGTGTAAAAGTGTGGCCGGCTTTGTGCCGAGTTCAATGCACAACTTGTTAGTAGTTGTGTATAATTTTGTGCAAATTTCTAGCAAGTGCTACTCCGTAATATGGAAGAAGTGTGGTGGCTCTGTACAGAGTACCGGGTAAGGTCCGGCTCAAGTGCTTCTAGGGCTGGTGAAGCCAAACTTCAGTACGGAGTACAAGCCATTTAACCAGTACTCCGTACAGCTCTGAAATAGATGCATATACCTGGTAATCAAGAGTACCTACTTACGTACTTTACTCAGTAGGCCTGCTATTAGAGCGGGCTGGCCGACCACTCTGCTCCGAATCGCCAGCCTGGATTCGGGCGACACGGCGAGTAACCTCCTTGGCCCGTGCGCTGTCTCACGTGGTACTCATCTTCTAGCACCTTCAGCTTCAAGCCGTCTCTTAGCTACCGAAGCTGCGCATCTCATTGCCAAATCACCACAATCCCATCACCACTTGTTTATTCGGTTTCATGTGGCCCCTCTCACGGAGTCCCATGAGGCCTGGGGGAGGGGATTTGTGAAACCTTGACGCTGTCGTCGCTAATTCAGCCAGCCTGTCAACATTGATCTCATCCGTCGCGACGACAATAGCCCGCCTGCTACTCATTGAGATTTGAGACGTCGACTGGTCAGCCAACGCTTGCTTTTTAACCAACCGCACCTGCGCCGCGACATTGCTTCAGCTGAAACTCACTGCTTCACCTTATTCCGACTGTCCGGAAGCTGGGCAGATCCCTCTCGTTTCACTCTTGCTTGTGCTCCGCGCAGAGCACTTGCGCCTTAATCAACCCTGGACCTCTTGGTCGACAGCTCCCGCGTTTCGCCGTGGATGATCTGCAATGTCGACTTCAGCTCCTGGCCAACATGGCCAGCCCGATGAGCCCCAATGCTACAACTGCGGGACTGTAGGCCATTGGGCTGTTGCTTGTCCCGAACCTACCAGAGAAACGCCTGCGTAAGTGTCACTCAATGGGCTGTATCTGAATCTAGCTACTAGTAGAACCGTTTATATATGACAACAGTCTAACCACAATCACAGAGGCCTTGCAGCATGGAGAAACTCATCCATCCCGAATCAAACCCATCCCAAAGGACAAGGCCCTGGTTCTAACAAACGATCAAAAGGACCTATCATCACCAAATATGGTCCTCCGCCGCCACCACCTCCTCCACCGTCCTTTGGCCAAGGCATGAACCAGATGCCGCCGCCGCCGCCAGGACATCATCACCATCCTCATCCTCCAGCATCGTATCCGGGCCAAGCGCCGCCGTACCAAACTTATGCTCCTCCGCCTCCACCTCCGCCTCCGCCGCCGCCTGCATATAGTGGTAGTTTTCCACCTTCTGCTTATGGATACTCACACCCTCCTCCGCCTCACCATCATCCTCATCCTCCGTATCAGCCTCCACCTCCTCATGGCGGACCTCATTTTGGCCCTCCCGGCTATGTGGGTCCTCCACCTGCTCTTGGACCTCCTCCTGGTGGTCATTTCCTTGTCAACAGAGATGGACATGAAAATAAGGCATCTCCCCATAACCAAACTTTTTCGCGATCACCCCCTCCGCCGAAATCGTCGCCGCCTATGAATGCAACTGCGCCTCAGAACCGATCAGGATCTAGGCAAACCTCTGGACTTGCCAAACCACCTAGCCTACCTCCGAAGCCACCTGTAGGAGTGACATCTCATCCACTCCCACCTAAACCACCCAAGAGCCATGACCAATCCAATCACCAACATGAGCACAGGAACAAGCGCAAAAATGACCGCCACAAGGGCAGAGACAGGCGACAATCCAACGATCATCATAATCAGCGCTACCAGAACACTGGTTCCCATCAGCATGGCCATCCCAACCACTCCCCAGAGAACCGACGATCGAGTGGCTCACGGAAAGGCCAACGGCATCATGGCAATTCCGGCTCAAAGAATCATAACTCTCACGCGGGATCACCCGATCAACAGGTTGCAGGTCCCAAGGGTCCCAATAATGGAAGACGAGCCTCGAAGGATCAAACACATCGAAGGTCTTCTTCCGAAAACGTCCCTCGCAACCGTGATAACAACGAATCTGTGGCAAAGAAAACCAATGCGCCTTTTGCTGCTAATGGCCTAGGTTCGAGCGTTGGAGTTGAAAAGGTCGATAGGAGTAGCAGCCCCAAGTTGAATAATTCTCAGGCCCGAAGTGAGGTGTCAGATGGCTCAGAAAGGCGGTCCTTGTCAGACAATCGTGGAGGCAGCATCAAGCACTCTCACGACCACGACTCTAATCTTCATGAGCGACAACCTAAGCGGCCAAGGACGGATGCTTCTCCTAAAGACGAAGCCAAGACGTCTAAATCTGATGAAGAGGAAGAATGTATTTGGGACACTATTGACGTGCCGAGAGAAGTTGACCGAAGACAGCAAGCCGAGAGGGACCGCGCTGGGGCCAAGAGACGTGGATCTACCGCTTCACGTGCCTCCTCACAGTCTAGTCAATCCTCAGACTTGAATTCCTTGGAGGCGGAGCTTTTAGGAAGACCTGTCAAAAAAAGGTCTTCTGAGAAATCAAGCACACGTCAACGCCCGGAACACCAAGATCGATTCAAACCAAAGCGTCGGCCAGTAACTACGAACTCTGCTTACAGGTACGTAACTGGTGTGGGCCTAATTATTCATGAGAGCCAATTTACTGACATTTCTAGCCGTCGGTGGTGATCTTCCTTCCATAAGTATCACAAGAAAAAAAAGATATTTTCCCCCAGGATTCTGGCTAGCCTTATTAGCAACATTGGCACCCCAACGCCTTTGTTTTAATGACGACAACGACTAACTGTGCATGATGCGGAGTTTTCATCTTTTGTTGCACGTGTTCACTCTTCTTTCTCATTTGTGTAATCCTGAGTTTCTCAGTTGCGTGGTGGTGAAATTTCGATGCCATGACACTTCCAAACAACAGGTGGGCCATGGATGTGTGTTTCAAGAAGGAAGTTCTGACCCTTGCCGAGTACGCCGGGTACTTTAAGCCTATGACGATATATACGCTCTTGATATGCGTAATTTCTATCGATGGAGTCCATTCCATGCGCAACCTTGACGCACCGTGACCAAGCAATTTGCGGAATATGTGCCTAAAGCGGAGGGTGTTGTTGCATTTCACTGGGCCAATATGCAACATAGTTTCACAGTTTTGAATAGGCTAGGAACTCGGAGTTAAGGACAAAAGCACGTGTTTGATATTAAGAGCATCCGCGTTTCAGCAATTGCAGAAACCCCATCGACGATTAATTAACAAGAGAAAGATGTGATATTCTTCTGAGCGCATGAACTTGCATATGTGTTGGGAGGGAGTGGCCAATGTACGGCACGGCTTTTGTACGGTTCGACCCAAGGCAAAGAAGGCATATTTTAATCACGGCTGATTTCCATACGCTTCTTAAGGCGGTAAGCAATGGCTCGCGCACGAGCAGCCTTGGTCTGGGTGAAGGCGGCAGAGCCACCAAAGGGGCCGGCAGCGGCGCTGTTCTGAACACGAACGATACAGACGTTGTCAGCACCGCCGACTTTGCCTTCGCAGGTCATGCCCTGGGGCATCTTGACCTTGAGAGGGAAGTCGGTGTTAGTGGCGAGGGAGAGACCGCCGACTCCAAGGCCGGGGACGTTCTGGGTGACTTCGGCGTTTTGGAAGGCGCTGGCATCCTTGCCACCAGACGTGGCATCTATGGAGGCACTGAGGGGACCGGCTCCGTCTTGGTTGATCTACATTTGTGTCAGTGATGAGTTGAGTTAGGTCGTGTTTGTGGTTGAGCAGAACAGAGTGAGTATGCGTACCTGTCGGAATACCATGGTCACTTCGCCGTTCTCATCAGCAGTAGGGAGACCCTTGGAAGATCCCTCGCCAGCCGTATCAGCAACCATGCTCTCGGGAGCAGCATTGTTCTTCTTGCCGGCGCCGGCGCCGCCACCGGCACCACCGAGCAAACCACCTAGAAGGCCGCCTCCGCCGTTGGCCTTGCCGCCTCCGCCCAAGAGCTGGCCGAGCTGTCGCTTTTCTTCCTCCCGGCGCTGCTGACGCTGCTTTTGGAGTTCAGATAGGTCATCTTCCTGGCCGGTAGCACCGGATGCTCCATTGTTAGAAGGGACCTTGGCGGCGTCGGCACCGCCCATGAAGCTGCTGACCATGACGTCGGCATCGATAGGGCCATTGCCTTGTGTTCGTCCGAGGGGACTGGCACGGCCGCTTCGGATGTCTCGCTGTCTGATGATGGCCGTATCGGCCTGTGAGCCACAGCCATTGCTGGAGCAGTCACGGGGAGTGCCATCGGCAACTGTATTTCTGGGTTGGTCATTTTGCCATGGATATACAATGTATGTAAGTGGAGTGCGGACATACCAGATAGACCGGGCATCATGACACCATTAGCGCCCTGGATCCTGGTGACCAGTCCATGGGCAGAAGCAGTAGCTGCAAGAGCCGCGGAAACAAGAGCGCAACGCATGTTGATGGATAAGGTAGGGGGTTTTGTAAGTTGGTCTCGGACCGTTTTTAGACAGTGAAGGCTAGGTTTACAAAAAGAAGAGCCACCAGGGCAAAAGCACCAACCAAAATAGAGGGCTAGAAATGTGAAGAAAAGAAAGATGCTTGCGAGTTTTTGATTTCCAGATGAGGAACGGTATATCCAGATGGGTGGAGGAGCGGTGTGTTATATACTTGAACGTGGTGGTGAAATATTCGGAACCTCATGCTCGCAAGGCATTGATGACATCAGGCTTGAAAGCTTCAGTCCTGTATAGCACGATATGGTTAGGGTTTCATTGCTTCCCTTCTGCGCTTGAGCCGCTCTTTCGACACGGCTAGGGCAGAGTTTTGGAATAGTAGCCTGAAACGCAGAGATGGTGTGTCTTGGAGATATCTGGGCTGGAGGTTTCGGAGCTTGCCGGCCGGGGATCTTCTCGTGACCGCCCGAGTTAATGTTACTTTGGCCTAGGCCTTGACATGTTACCAGTAAGCTAATGTCTGGCAGGCGAACGCAACCCTCCATTATTTCCGTTGAGCCGCAAGCTTGTGACAAGTGTCTGTGAGAGAAAATGACTGTGCGCTAGGAAACCAGCCACCCCCGGGATCCCGACTGCAGATGATCGGCGAGAATCCTCACGGGGTGAGAACCTGTTTGTTGAAGCAGATCCAAAACCACACTATGCAGGCAACGTTGACGAACTGGTTGCCATTCGATGGGGATCGCTTTGCCTCATGTCGCCCGGCTGTCGACCTCCGTATGGAGAGGTCTTGCCCCCGGGTTGTTTCGGCCGTGGCAGACTCCGAATGGAATCTTCCAGGCTTGGGAGATGTTGCGAGCGGCTGCGACTGGCCGCCTTTCGCGCCCAGCGACTGTGTTTTCCACGGAGCTGTGCTCGTGGAAGCTTGCCATGGGCGAAACTGCACGACGCCGTGTTCTCCCTCGCACACTCGAGGCCCACGATCCTCCGACACTGAGCCGGGGCGTCGCTCCGACCATTGCAACCTTGCCCTGCCCGCCTTGGTCTACAATATTCTTATCCTCATGTCGCATTATCTGACAGTCGACGTCCTCGGGTTTTCCTTGCCAGCCCTACACGCTTTGACAGCGGGGAATTTATGCTGCATCGTCCCGGGTTGGTATTGCAGCTCTCCCAAAGCCATTCATTCGCCTCCAAGTACCGAGAATACGTCTGGAGTACTCCGTACAATGGAGGCAGTTGCGCACGCACGTTGAGGCCAGTCTGCACGCCAACAAGCAACAAAGTTTACAGAAAGTAGAGAATGGTGCAGTCTTGAATAGAGGGGAATCGCGCAACCAGAATATTGAGGCAGCAGCATGCTATTAATTGCCACAAGCTGCACTACCAAAAAGGGAAGGAGCCCCTGGTAATTGTGCAAGTCGTTACTTGTCTCTACCACCGCTGCGAGCCAAATGTCGCTACCTAACATCGAGACCCTTTTTTTTCTAGTCTGCAAGTCAAGGCGTAAAATTCGTATGCAAAGCCACTGCCTAAAAAAAGAAAAGAAAAGGAAGAAAAAAAAACAAAACGTCCGTCAATATCCATGAAACTCCAGGCCAAAAAATACACTAGTCGACGCCTACCTCTGGAGCCGCTGGTCTGACACAAAGCACGCCTCAAACCATAGCCGCGCATCATGATTTACGCAGCAGGGGGAGATCAGTTCTCAGGAGGGATCCACGCTGTTCTGAACATCTCCCGCTGAAACAGCTTGGCCCCCATGGTTTGCAAAATTGTGCGACAAACACCGCCACAGAAGTAGGCCATGTTCGGGTGCGAAATGGATTCCGGGAATAGCGCCCGGAACGGGGTCTATCGGGGTGGCTTTGCATAAGAAGATGGAAGCGACTAGTTTCTCGACGGATCTAGGTAGGAGAGAGGGAGATTCGACTATTATCAAGTACGTGAAACGTGGCACGATACACCTCACCACACCACAAATGGCCCATTAGAGGTATGCATTATGATGTGATTGAATAAATTACCATGCTCAGTGAAACGCTATACATGCTGCTAAATTGTCACTAACCCCCTTAGTTTGCTAGCACACTCTTGTCCTCGTCAATGTTCGTAAAATGGGACCGCCACGGACCGGGGAGAAATTGTAACAGGAAACTTGTGAGATGGACATGCCTGAACGGACATGAATTGGGGAACCAAGAAAGGAAACGAAAAAAAAAATATCTAGAAAAGACAACAAAACAAAAAAACAAAACAAGAAATGGGCCATCTGGTCATGGCAATGGAGCTGTGGCCGTCATCATACTACTACCCAGGAAATAGCCGTCGCACTTGGCTTCGTGACAGCTCTGTTCTACACAATTAAATAGCCATCTTTTTTGAGCTCTTGGAGCCAATTTACGTTAGATTCAGGGTTCGTATCCTGCATTTGCCAAGCGTGCTTTAACATCCTGATGGCTGCGAAGATGTAGCCCCATGGGCAAGTCTGCCAGATGGCAAACATACGCCTCAAGGTCCAGTCTCTGTTTCCTACATCTCGCGTCTCCGCACCTGCGATGAACGTTGGCCACGAGGTGGCCTTGAAGTACGGGTCTTCGTCATCAATCTGGGCGAGGTTGCTGAGGATGTCGCTCACGAGGAAGTTGGCGTCGACGGGGCAAACGACGCGCACTACCGGCAATGCCTGGAGGATATACAGACACACTGCCGAACGGTGTGCTGAGGCGACATGGAATCGACTTTTGATATCAGTCACGTTTGGCAGCTGTCGAAGCTGGTCCGCCCATGCGTTAATGTCAAATGCAAGCGCCTCATCAATGAGTGCGAGTGCTTCTTCTGCGGCCTCCAGGTGAAAGTCAGTGTAAGGGCCCTGGCATGAAAGTTGGGACGCGGAGAGGATGATTTTGAGAATCTCTGGCGGACACGAGAGATAACTGTTCACCTCTACTCGTTTCATTACGTGCAACAACTCGAATGCATATCGCGCTATGCGTGAGGCCATTGCCGTCTCTACCAGAGTCGAGCCAAGAATGTGATATCTGTGACAAGTACGGGCGTCTTAGCTTTTTTTTTCTTTTCTTTTCTTTTTTTCCAGAAAAAGATTGGAGAGTCCATACTTTCTTTGGACGCGCAGTGTTGAATACTTACATGAAGCAATCGGCAATGACACAATCACGCAACATTCGGCTTGAAGCATGTCTTGAGGAATCCGATGGCAACAATTCCAAGATGATGCTTGCTGCTTCCAGATGGGTCCGCCAACCTTGAATTTTTTCAACTTCCTCTTCTTCTTCTTTTTTAACCACAACTCTTTGTTCAAAGTCAATCAAGTCAAACTTGACAAAGAAATGCATAGCGGCTAGAGCCACCTCGCTGCCAGCTAGATCCAAGGAACCCATGACTTGGCGAAGGTGGGCTATGGCTTTCTCCTTGGCCGTCAAAGCATGTATGAGTGCTTGCCTAGATGAAGAATCTCGCAACCGTAACCGGGCAAGATAGTCGCCTGGATTAGTCAAACTCGTTGGAACTGAAATGGTGGGCCGAGACAAATTACACCAGTGGATGGCGGACGTTGCGATGAGTACTTGAAGGAGCAGCGGATGCCTATTGGTCAGAGGGATAAGTTCTCGGAACGGATTGCTGCTGGGAGAGTCTCTTGCCACCAAGTCTCGACAAACACGTTCGTTGACTGGTGGTTTGGTTACATTAGCGTCGCCTCGAACCAGGTCCCCGTGGAGTCAGGCTGAACAGAACGGAGGCTTGTGTGCCATGAGAGATGAGGGGATGTGACGCGTCAGAGTATTACATGATACACAAAGGCGTCGTAGGGGAAAGACGGTGATAAGAGGCCATCGAAATGGCAGTTGAAGGATATTGCAATGGCCATGGGGGGCACTGGGGCAAACTGATAAAGATAATACTATACTCATTCTTACTTACAATGTGCAAGATAGGCTCTTGAATTACGATCAAGGTCTTGAAAGATAGGATCCGTCAGGTTTCCACCACCAAAAAGGCCGGCCTCGATAGGGATGTCGTCCTGATGGTCTGGAGTCGGTGCGTTGGCAATGCACACGTCCTCGTCTATGGCTGCCATTTCGCCTGTGCTGACTATGCCTTTCCCCGACATCGCACCACGCAGAGCCGATGGCTGTTGCTGGTGGTGTCCGCGGAATACCCGTTCATCGTGACCATGTTCGGCGTAGATGACCTGTACATCGTGAATCTGATCATGGTCCAGGCCTCCAGCTCCCGCAAGGGCCCAACCGACGGCGACATCTCCCCGCGTCCCCCCAAACTCGGGAGGAGCTTGAGGTTGGAAAGCCCCAGTCTCGCCTGGCCGACGTCCAGAGACCGGCGAGGGTCTTGGGTTTCCTTGAGAATCAATCGCCTGTGTCCAGACGAATACCTTTCCATAACCAAGACACTCCTGGCCCGACAACGCGCATTTGTTGCATGTTGGCCACGAGCGATCACAGCGCAGGCGTCGGCGGCGACAGTTGTGACACGGCTTGATAGTACTGTTGTTGGGCATCCGCTGCTGCTGTGTGTACTCCTACCTCCGGAATCTCGGCCGGGTCTGGTTGACACAAGGCGAAACCAGAAATGACAACTCTGACGAGGCGAGCGAGCAGCCCGTATATCCCTCCAAGCTGAGTGCTTCAACCGGGGCCTTGGTGATTGTGTTTGGCTTAGCCAGGATGGATGATGCCGAAACCGTGGCGGGGAGAGGTTTGGAAGGGCAGGTTCAGGCAGCAGGGCTGCAGTTCATTTGGTCTCGCAGGTCATGGTGATGGTAATGCCTGTCTGGAGTAAACGGGTTGGGAAGCAACAAAGAATTTGTGTTGCCACTCTCTGCTTATTAACTGATGAGCTTAATGTCGTGGCGGCGGTGGGGGAGCAAACGAGTGGCTTCAACCATGTGAGCAGGACAGATCGAGGCCAGGCCAACGACCACGACCACGACCACGACCACAACCACGACTAGGGCGAGGCGCGATCGGTTTGGCCCACCAGATAAATTGCACTCGCTCCAGGTCCAATGAATCAAACCGCCTCAAGTGTTCGTAGAGTAGAGAACAGACAGACCGTGTGTCCCAGTGTCTGGCGAGACCTGCATCAGTCGTCTACATCCGGAACAAGGCCGAAAATGGGAAGGCAAAGTATATGCTCGAGCGCTGCCTGGCCAGGACCTGGGAAGCCAGTAAACTTCAGCAAGTGTGTGATCCTGAACTCTTCTATCCAACGGGCCCATCGAGGCGGGTGAAATGGGGCCTCTTTTCGGTAACAACAAGGGGGTGGAGGCGTTGACCAACAAACAAAAATGTAAACGGGGGCCTCGATGCACAATTCGAGATGGTCAGTAAGTAGTAGTCAGAATATAGAAGCCGGTCAAGTGTCTGCCGGCAGCCATCCTGTCCGTCTGCGGCTTTGCTTGTCTGCATGTTGACTCGTTGAGGCCGTGCCCAGCTTAGCGCTACGTTCGCCCCCCTACTACACAGCGACCAACACCATATTTTCGTAAAACAGGTTGTTCATTCTTGAGTTAGCATCGAGTATTTGCTTCTTTCTGCTCTATGACCTCTCCATACGGTGGGGCTGGACCAGAGGGCCCAAATCAAGACTGGGGATGTTGTCGTGGGACCATGGGATGAGCACTTACAATGGAAGCTGTTCACGATATTTACCAGGCTCACACCGCCAATACTGTACCCAGTGACTCCATCTAACAAGCACTTTGGTGATATTGCTGTTATCCATGATAGCTGGCTCCTCTCCCAAACTGATAGTTGGTCTTTTGTGAAAAGATAATAAACGCAGTGACGCACGACGAATGGGCCGCGATACACCATGAGCCTCAGAGGAATCTAGTCTTGCATGAGTCCACTGTATTCAGACTCATCATGCCTGGTGGGTATGACACGCTCATAACGGGCGACTATACGGAGTACCGCAAGGTAGAGATGTCTTTGATCATGATGCGGTACCTGCACATGACGGACAACGTTGGGTGGATGCTGTAGTAATGAGTTAGCAAACGCTTGGCGATACATCAATATGTCTTTTAGCAGAGACTAATATTGCTAGATGGACCTATTAATCCAGTCGGTGTCTCCTTTCTAGAGGATCTCTCAGGACAGGCGCTCCGGTCCTCGGATGGAATCAGCACAACAAGTCCGCGATTTGAAGACTACATGGGCCGAAATTGTCGAAGTGGTCGCACCACATAAGGAGTTTCACAAGAAACGACGGGGATAAAACAAAAACATGAAAGTGAAGCGGAGGGTATGGAAGGGGAAATGTCAGGAGTGACTGAAAGCGGCTGCTCCCGGTGTGTTCTTATCGGCGTGGTTGTTGCCTTATGAAACTCTATCCTTCATAATTCTGAATAAGGAGATGAGACTCAACATTAAGAGCCCCGTTGGCTCAGTGGTAAAGCGTATCACTAGTAATGATAAGATCACTGGTTCGATTCCAGTACGGGGCAAGGTGTTCCTCCTTTTTTGTGGGATTTAGTTCCTTCCTTTTTGATTTTCTGACTGGTTTTGGCTGATTCTGCTCCATTTTTATGGTTTTAATGTCAGGAGGATGATGGATGCTGTCCAAAAATGCCAGCGAACGCACCGCATCAATGGACAAAGGCGTTGGTTACCCCGTCATACCAACCAGTCCGTCATGGCGGTCTCATAATTGCCTTTTATTTTTTCTGATGGGTCTATTCAAAATCCTTTCAGAAAGCTGAACCTCTTGCCCGACTCCCATCTTTTCCCGGCACAGCAGTCACCTTCTCCTCGTCATATTCGTCATTCGTAGCATCATCATATGCAACCTGCAAATCATCAATCGCGCCCCCAACCTCCAGCCACTTCTCACTTGTTTCTGGCACTGGGGAGATTTTACAGAGACCCCAGTACGTCAAGGATGAAACAATGAAACCGCAGAAGAAGTTGAGGTTGTATATGTATGTCGCCCCTTTTGGCACCTGTTGACCTACGGCGCCAGCAAATCCAAATACGTTGATGAGAATTCCAGAAATATATGCCGTGTAACCCCGCCAATTTACACCGAATGTGTAAAAATACGGGCCGGTCTTGCGTGCATCATAGAGTTCCTTGACGTTCAAATATCCCTTCCTGACAATATAGTAGTCAGTGGACATGACGCCGGCAATAGAGCTAAGGAAAACGCTATATGCCGAAAGATAGGTGGTGAAGTTGTTAGCGCTGGTAAGTAAGTTATACGGACACATGGCTAAGCCAACAGCAGCACAGATGTATCCCCCACGCCGAATGTTGATATATCGAGGAAGCAGAGCTGTCATATCAGAACCCGCAGAGACTGAGTTGGCGGAGATGTTGGTACCAAGTTGGGCGACAGCGAATGCTAAGGAGATGACAAAAACACCGAATCGCTGCGCTGCGCCGCCATCGTCTATAAAGTTACCCAACAAGCTTAAAGGGTTCCAGATAGGCTCATCATAGATAACACTAGACGAAGACGACACGAAGATGCCGATCAAGGACGTAAAGGCAAATCCAAGTGGGATTGCAAACAGCTGGGACCAAACAGCATCATTTGGCTTGCGAGCAAATCTCGTAAAGTCGCAGTCATTGATGATGAGAGTGGCAAAATTGGCAATTGACGACATGATGCCTTTGACTATTTCCCAAGCCAGGTCACCGCCGTGTATCGTGTTTGACTTTTTAACAATAGGGCCGACCCCTCCAGCGCGCACGATGGCCCAGATCAAAAAGGCAATGCCCGCTGGTGGGACGAAATACGCCTTGACGGTAAACAAGTGTCGAATCTTGTGGACGGGGAACCAGATGGCAGGGAGGGAGCAAAGCCAGAAAATAAAGAACGATACAAAATCTGGCGTGCTCGACACCCCCGGCTCAAAAGGACCAGGCATCTTGGTGCGATCCCATGATTTCCAGATTGAACGAATCATGAGATACACGCAGTTGCCTCCGATGTAGGCTTGAACTCCATACCAGATGCATGCTGGACAATATATTCCGGTCAGTGCGAGGCAGGCAGCATTTATTGGGTCAGACAAAACTGTCAAGTCACACACACTTACCCATGGCGGCACGGTTAAAGACTGGCCACAAACTACCCCAAATGCCAAAGGATGCTCGATTCGCAACAGGAAAGCCAATGTGATACATGGCTCCGATACGACCATTCATCACTACGAAGCAGGCTGAAATCGAATAGCCAACCCAAACACAAATCCAGGCCTGCCACCAGGATAGCCCTCCGATAACCATTGACGACGAGATCATCCAGGTGTTGATGTTGTACGAATCAGCGATCCAAAATCCCACGTAATTCCAGGGCCCCCACTGTCGACGAGCCTTCTCGACGGGTTTCAAGTCATGGTTGATGAGCTGTGCGGTTTAGGAGGCAAACAAAGTCAGATTCAACTAACGAGAGAGGAAGCATTCTGCATACCATACGTTGGGACGGCGTCAGCCCATCCTCAGACTCCACTGCGAGTCTATCCGCCATGCTCTTTATCCGGTAAGACAGCGACATGTTGCCTTGGGGGTCGAAATCCAGAAGAGAGCAATTATTTATTTGCAGCGTTTCTCCTCCCGACGGGTGGCGACAAAGATGTGACCAGGGGCGAATGAGAAGGGAAGGCCTGGTTACTACTATGGTCTCGCGACATGCAAAGAGGCGAGGACTCGTCAACGGAATGCAACTCTGCACCGGACTAGCGGCCCAGGGCGTGAGGAGTCAAGACAGATGTCGATTCTAGGTGCCGTCGAAATCGGTACCTTGGTAAAGTGACAAGACGGGACGTCGGCCGTATTTCAGAGCGGCTGGACGGACAAGCACTGGTGTGCTGCATGTATGTGTGTATGTACGCATGTCTTATCTGCATGAGCCAGACTAGTGGCGTTTACCCTATCTCTCTGTTTCGGACCGGTATCCGCGTCGGCACACGGCCAGAATAGTGAGGTTTGGCTATTATTATCCCTTCACCACGAGATACATTAACCTTGGCCCCGTCTAGTGCATATACCGGACCCAAGTTGTGCGATGACCACCCCGTCATTCGCGTGGGACACTTGTCGAGTCCCAGTTTCGGTGCCCGGTAACTAACTAGTCGGTTGAATGGCTCCCGAAGTCGCAACCGCATGGAAGATAACTGCCTACTAGTAGGTAGGGAGTAGGGATGGGACTAACTGAGCTTATCATGGCGCTGCCCTGCTCGTGATAAGATATCTCCAAGGCGACGCCAATTTGCGCCTCCCGCCCGATAAAGGGGCGCTCGGCTCCTCACGTCGACGCTGTGCGCATTATCTAATTTCCGTTGATTGTGTGGCCTGATCCACCCCTATCTCGATTATCTTGCGTCTTGGTCCCTTCGCTGAACTGCCCCCACGTTTTGGGGCTCTGGATTCTGCACTATCGCGCCATGGCTACGGAGAAAAGTATTACTCCATCTCATCGAGTCAACCCCCTATGCCTGGCGAAGAATCAAAAAACGGTGCGTGGCGGTGATTGGCCTGCTGGATGAGACTGCTTCTTCCCCTTCCAACAGGGGACCAAATTGAATTTAGTCTCACTATTGCACCATAACGTAGCTGCAGAGATACGCCATGATATTCGACTTGATGACGTAACACCTGCCCAAACCCGAGGATGTGAGATGAAAGCACAGATGTATTCGATCACCCGGCGGGCGTTGATTTGGCTCCGCGGTTCGAAACTTACGACCCTCCACTGTATATTACCTCACAACTATACCGAGATAGTGTGGTGAAGCATTCACGTGTTGATTTGGGCGCAACTAATTTCGAGGCGCAGAGAAGATAAAAAAGCCCCAGAGCATAGAACCCGAAGTTCTACAATGATGATGCCGTTGAGAGAACTAGGTACGAATCCTGGTCTAGGTTAGGACAAGGCTACTTACTGTATGCTCCAGCTGGTTCAACGTGTGAAGGACGCCGCGGCGTCTCTCACAGCCCGCCCCCACGGCCAGCTACGGAGTAACTACCTACGTAGGTACCCCAAAGCAGCTTCAGCCTGGCCAAGTGGTCCTGATGCTCGTTTGGGCCGAAATATCTCTCTGGTTCTCTGGTCAGGAACTTTCACCATATAAAGTCAACGCCCAGTCGCATTTGATTGGTCCACATCGAACAGCGGGTCCAGTCTCGCCGTCTCGCGCCTTCGGACTGGCAGCCACGCGGAGCGCTCGGTATTTTCCGCAAGCCGCCTCGCTCCGACTCGCCTCGCCAACTTGTGCACTCATCGTCCTGCGGCTCTTCTCGCCAGATGCGTGGTAGTCTATGGCCGCCGCGTGATCTCTGAGTAAGTCTAAGCCGCAGAGCTGGGATAGCTTGCATGGGCTGGAGCACGCTGTTTGCTGACAAGTCCGCCATTCATGGCACAGCCAAGACGCCATTCTCCGCGACCATGCGGCACAAGAGGAGCGAGGCCGAGCTTACGGCTTCGAGGCCGAGCCGTGGATGACGGCGAATTGCTCTCCCGAGCACGGAGCGGCTACACTCCGAAGCGTCAGGGAGCCAAGACCAGGTAGCTCGCCGTTGACTATTGACAGACATTTGAGATACTTGGTGCTTGTGTATTTGAATTCGGGAGGATCCCGCCACCATCATGAAGCAGCCTTATTCGTGGCCCAAGACAAGAAGCAAAAGCATCTCCGTCCATCAACGGACCTGCCCATGTCCAAGTGACACAAGCTCAATTCACTACCCGCTCGTCAAATCTTATTTTGGCCCCATGCTCCCCGCAGCGGCTATTTCACATTTCGTACATTCGAACATATATATGTGTGTGTAAACAATCTTCTCTGCCGACCTTGCCTCCTTTGCTTCATATGACAAGGCATTCTACACTCACAAGATCAACTCCTTCGACCCTAGACGGTACAGCTTTTCTCACTACCGGCACCAAAGCAAAGACTTGTCACCAGTATATATCCCAGCAATGTCGAAACATCTTCCTCCTGGCGTCAAGACCATTGGTCCCGACGCAAACTGCACACTAGATAACTGTCCCGCCGAATGGAGCATCTACGGCTTCCGACCGTCGCTGGCCGCTAATGCCACCTTCCTCGGTCTGTTTATTCTGGTCGGCCTTGCCCATGGGTATCTCGGTTTCAGATGGAGAAGCTGGGGCTTCATGGGAGGAATGATTCTCGGATGCCTGAGTGAAGCCATTGGCTACGCCGGCCGCATCATGCTCTACAACAACCCCTTCTCCTTTGTCGGCTTCATGGTCCAAATCGGTAAGTTCTACACAAGTCGGCGGCGCCTGTTTCGCAGGCCATCTAACAGCTGGCAATAGTCTGCCTCACCATCGCACCGGTCTTCTACACCGCGTCCATCTACGTCACTCTCTCCAAGACAATAATGTATTTCGCCCCGGACCTATCCCGCTTCAATCCGCAGCTGTTCTACTGGATCTTCATCCCCTTTGATGTCATCTGTCTTATTCTCCAGGCCGCCGGCGGCGCCATGTCTAGCAACTCCAACGGCGACGATCGGCTCGGCGTCAACGTCTCCATGGCCGGTCTGGCTCTACAGGTCGTTGTCCTGACTGCCTTTGTCGTATGCTTTACCGACTACATGGTTCGATATATGCGGTCTGGCCGCGCTAGAAGCTTTGGCTGGCGCCTTAACGCCTTCTTCCTCGGCTTGGCCTCGTCTGTCCTTCTCATACTTGCCAGATGCGCATACCGTGTCGCCGAGTTGAAGGACGGGTACAATGGAAGCTTGATCCGCGAGGAAACTCCCTTTATCATCCTTGAGGGTGTTGTGATTGTGCTTGCTGCCACTGCGTTGTGCTTCGGTCACCCTGGTCTCGTTTTTCCCCGGGATGAGCCTACGAAGAACTCGCATGATAGTGAGGAGAGCGGCACCAGCACTCCTGAGCGAAAGTAAGGAGCTTTTTCGGCCTGGAAAAAGTAACGTGATTTCCTTGGCTTGCCTTATCTTGTCTACATTTTATCAGCGTGGGAAGTTCGGGCTTAAATACCGCCTGGAGTGGTTCAAAAGAGCGGATTATCCATGTCAATCATGACAAGATGCACTAGTTCAAACAGGGTTGGGTTTTCCTTTCCTTTCCTTTTTTTATTTTATCAAGGTCGCCATAGCTGCTCAGCAGCACGTGTTTCTTGTTTTCCGTTTGCACAATGTGCCATGCAATCGTACACATTTACATGACGGCTATGCTTTTGACGATAGACGGGGCGTTTTGGCAGCTGGATACCTGTGGGTTGGAACAAGAATCGCAAAAGTCATTCAATAATGCTTACATCTCGGACGGTGCTTCAAGTGGTCTATGCTTTTTTCAAGGCTTTAAAGGGGAATCTGTGCGTATGTACTCCGTTCTGTGCCGTCCTTCGGCTGCGGCGGCGCCACCCGGAGAATGTATGCTCGGGGCCCACTGCCGACGCTGGCCGGGCTAGCTGCATCAAACGGGCCGGTAAGGAACCAGACTGTTCTTTGGCATGTTGGTTCTTGGGCATCAGGACTTGATCTGGATTAATTTCTACTAGAGAGAACTAATTTGCATGTATTTGCCGACTGGCACCATTTAAGATGCCCTTGAGTCATTGGCTCGGCTCAATGCGGGGAACGGAGCAAGCACAAGGCAACCACCTGCCAGCAATGTATTGTGAGAACTCCACATGACGGAGTGTCCCCCAACCGATCTTCCGACAGCCCACCAATCATCAAGAGGCCATCTCGTCCCACCCGGAAACGTCCACCCGTTACGGAGTAGTTTACCAACCCGAGGGGGGGAAGACTTCGTCCAGCTTTTGGCGTGTTTGCTTCGTCCTCTTCCCCCTCTACCCTTCATGCCTCCGCGAGTGCTTGTCGTGCCCACAGCTCTGCTTCGTCGTTCTGTTACTCCTTACCAATCACGCGAGCTCATTGCCCAATCTCGAATCCCTTCATTACATAGCTTCTCGACAATCTCGCCCAACATGGGCCCGCCCAAGGCTGCGCTTGACTTTGTTGACTTTGTCAATGATTCTCCTACTCGTAGGTTATTTCTGCTACATAGTGAATCGGAGGTCTGGGGGGTTGCTGGGGGCCGGTGATGGGATTGGGGGTCAGCCCGGCCGCAGCTGTGACCAGACTACCGAGTAGCAGGCTTTGGTTATCACTGGCGAGCAAATCAGTCGCTAACTTCTGCTCCCAGCCTACCATGCTACCCAGTGCGCCGCCCAACGATTCGAAGAAGCGGGCTTCAAACTGATTCGTGAGCGCGATTCATGGACCCCAACCGTCCAACCCGGCGGCAAGTACTACCTAACCCGCAATGGCTCGTCCATCGTGGCCTTTGCTGTCGGTCGCAAGTGGCGCCCTGGAAATCCAGTAGCCATTGTCGGTGCTCATACCGATTCCTGCTGCTTGCGCCTCAAGCCCGTTTCCAAGAAGAGCAACGTCGGTTATCTCCAGGTCGGTGTCGAGGCATATGGTGGTGGCATCTGGCACTCGTGGTTCGACCGTGATTTGAGTATCGCCGGCCGAGTCCTGGTCCAGGAAGGAGACAATTTCGTACAGAAGCTCATCAAGATCGACAAGCCCTTGCTGCGCATTCCCACACTGGCCATTCACCTTCACCGACAGTCCAACTTTGACCCCAACAAGGAGACTGAGCTGTTCCCCATTGCCGGTCTGGCCGAGGCCGAGCTAAACAAGAGCTCCAAAGACGATGCACCCGAGCAAACCGACAAGGACGAGGACTTCAAGCCCCTCCAGAACATGGCCGAGCGCCACCACCCTGCTGTCCTCGATGTTATTGCCAGCGAGCTCAACTCCAATGTTGCCGACATTATCGACTTTGAGTTGGTTCTCTATGATACCCAGAAATCTTGCATTGGTGGTCTGAAGGACGAGCTCATTTTCTCCCCTCGCCTGGACAATCTAGGCATGACTTACTGCTCTGTCATGGGCCTCATTTCCTCCGTCAGCGACGACAAATCTTTGGACGATGACTCGACTATCCGCATGACGGTCTGCTTCGACCACGAAGAAATCGGCTCCCAGTCCGCCCAGGGTGCCCATTCCAACTTGCTGCCATCCGTTATCCGCCGTCTTTCCTTGCTACCCAGCAACCGAGATGCCTCTAGCGACGGCAGCTATGAGGCTGTGCACCACGAGGGAGAGGATACCGCCGCCTTTGAGCAGACTCTATCCCGATCATTCCTCGTTTCTGCCGACATGGCCCACGCCGTTCACCCCAACTACGCTGGCAAGTATGAGTCCTCGCACCAGCCCGCCATGAACAAGGGCACTGTGATCAAAATCAACGCAAACCAGCGGTATGCCACCAACTCACCTGGCATCGTCCTGGTCCAGGAGTGTGCTAGGCGGGCCGGCGTGCCTCTCCAGCTTTTTGTTGTGCGAAACGACTCTGCATGCGGTAGCACTATTGGACCCGGGCTGGCGGCCAGGCTGGGTATGCGGACCCTCGACCTGGGTAACCCACAGCTGAGCATGCACAGTATCCGTGAGACGGGTGGTGCCGCTGATGTTGAGTTTGCTGTAAAGTTGTTTGATGCCTTTTTCACCAGCTACGGGCGTCTGGAGCCCAAGATTCTGGTGGACTAAATTCGTGTGGAGGATACATAGCATGAGCCAGCGAGCGAGTGGGGTTTGGGTGGTGAGAGAAGGTGAAGAAGCCGATTTACGCGCACATCTTGTAATGAGATGATGGGACATGACAATTTTACCAAATGATCCAACATGAATAAGATGATTTTGTCTCCTCATGCACTGCCCTTGACGGATTTTTTTTTTCTCCTTGGTTCGTTCCATGCTCCACATGTATTGAGATGTACTACTACTACAACAGTAAATTCTGCAATGCCATCAAGTCGTATCCCTTGCCGTTCCTATGCGCCGTACACCAACCCAGTGTCTGAACCAGCTGGTCCAATGCAGTTTTTTTCCCATAACACGTTCCCTGACAAAAGAAAAAAGAAACCAAATGCTCAACAAAGGGTCTATAACCCCCCTGCTCTCTCTCATCGCCCCCAAATGCCAAGACACAGCAGAAATATCCCTCCTCCCATGCCAAGCAAAAGCCCCGAAAAGGATGAATGTCGACGCCTCATGACTCGCCCCTGGCCAGACTGAGAAGCCCGCTCGCAGCGCCCTTTGGCAGGGTACTCCGACCAGGTGAGGCCGTGCTCGGCGAGGCCAGGGACTCTTGTGGGCCGGCAGCGGCAGAGGCATGCCCGTGTTTCTGGGACTGCGGCGGCGACTGCACGCGGACGATTTTCCGAGGCAGCGGTTTCCGCTGAAGGTCGGCCAAGGGCACGGTGGTCTGCCCCGTGCGGACCTTGTAGCTCGCGAGGCCGAGACGCAGGCGCAGAATGGCCGCTTTCTAACAGCGTCAAGGATGGGCTGGTTAGTCTTGGTCCTGGTAGCAGTCTGTGTGTGCGTTTCCGCCAGGGCTCTCTCACCTCTCTTGCTTGCTCCCGCGTCATGGTGCCCCTCTGCCGGGGCGCCAGCAGGGCCGGCGCGTCGGCGACAATGCCCGCGTCGGGCTCGGTGGCGGTCGTGGCCCACGAGAAGTCGCCTTCTGCGGCCGAGGTGTCGAAGAGGGAGGGCGAGTCGGGGGAGCTTGTTCTTGAGCGGCGCGCGTCCTGGGGCCCGTTGTTCAGCATCTGATTGCCAGGGGGGCAAGGAGGGTTCTCACGGTGGGGGACACGTACCTCTTCTACGCACGTCTTCTTGCTGCCGCCGGGCGAAGCCAGTTCCTCGGCGGGCCGCTTGGTGCCGCTGGTGGTGGTGAAGGAGGAGGAGAGGCTCTTCTTCAGAGGGGACGAGCCGCCGGTGAGGGGGATGACCGGGACGCTGCCGTCTTTGGGCATTTTGGGAGACGGCAGGGACGGCTTTGCGTTCGCGTCGAGCGGTGCCAGCGGGGCGCGTTGCTTTGCGGGAGAGCCGTGCATGGTGGTTGTGTTGACGTCGTGAGTGAGGCGTAGGAAGACGAGCACGGCGTGTTGGGGGGGAGGGTCAGAGCCGCGCTCCGGGAGAGGCAAACCAGCCCAATTGGAGCTGAGGGGGACGGGCCGTTGGGAAAGAGGAATAGTTCGGCCCTGGTCTATCGAGGGACAAGAGGTAGGAGCAGGTGAGGGTGAGGGCGTGAGGAAGAACAGGTCGTGTACGAAAGGTAGCTTGAGAGACGGCGTGGTGTTGTGTGCTCATACCGGGCTGGTGGTTATTGTGGAGGAAGAGCGCCTGGCCCAAGCCCACATGCCGTCGCCGCCGCCGTTGCTGTCCCCTGTCACATCAGTCACGTCGCGCGAACCACGACCAGGACTCGGGGTCCTTGGGAATTGGGACTTGCACGGTACGCCACAATTTGTCCCCCAAGTCTTGGTATTATTTTATTTTATTTTTGTTTAATAAAAAAGAAGGAGGGGGAGATGTCTCAACTGACTATTCTTGATAAAGCCTCACATGGTTGATTTTGCTATTTCTTCAGTTTGGCGTGTATATTGCTGGAGGGAGACACGCGCTTCCCTCTCGTCGGGCCCCCCACACGCGAGCCAGCGTTTTGTGTCTTGTACTTCGTACGGAGCTCTTTTCAGAAGCGGGCCTTGGAAGACCCTTGTTATTGTGCTGTATTTACAACGAGAGCATGGTCAATTGGGTATTGCAGGTAGCCTGGCGCGCTGCTATTTACCATTCTACGACTGTTAACCTTTCTTTTTTTTCGGCTTCATTTCACCTACCCAGGTAGTTTAATAGTAGGTTGCATTGGAAGCAAACCAAGTTGGGATGGGAACGGTTGGACCCTTGTTCTGATGTCATGGTCCTGGATTTGGATTTGTTGCAGCGCGTTGGTGGTGGTGGCGGCGCGGCGCGAGGGGATCCCTGGCTGCAGGACGGAGATGGTGTGTTCATGCCGTTTTCCTGTGTGTTTATTTTGTTTCGGCCGGGTTGGGAATTTTTAATTTTGCATTGCATGGCTTTTTTTAATCTGCCGGCTGATGTTGGGGGCGGGGAGTCTGACGTCGCGTGTTCCATGTGCGTGTGCATGCTGATGGGCAAATGCCAAGTGAAGCCTCGAGGTGATGGAACGAACTACAGCCTGCGGCGGGATGTGTTTGCCGATTGAGAAGCACGCACTAATGTCAACGGTACTATAATATATTTCAGTATAGAGCGGCGATAAACCAGGTGCCTGAGCTGTTTAAATACTTTTTCCCTCTCACTGAGGCGAGCTGCAAGGTTAAGCTGCTAGGAAGGTGCGTCCAGCCCTCAACACCAAAAAGGCAGCATCGTGACGATCCACAAAAATACGTACCGGCCTTGATTTTCTTCGTACTGCCTTGTAATTAGATTAATTTAAGGCCTTCTAATCCAATCGTAGGATAGCTTTTCGCAAGGTCTGCGACCTGTAGTCATAGTAGCGAAGTAGCTTGACCAGTCGTGGACAGAACGATGGAACCAGGCCACAGAGCCAAGTCACCACATGACAGTCACAGCAAGAATAGAGAGAGACAAGAGCATATGTCGAACCCAATTTTTATTATAAGGTGCCGAAACCATTTTTCCAACAAAACAGTGAACCCAAAATCCCAAATTGTCCCAACCCAAGGGGTATCAAAGCCAAGTTTCCAAACGCCCATGTTCCCATTCCCAAACATCCCAAACGCCAAACATGCCATGTACTTTTTGTACTGGACTTCAAAATGCGGGGAAAAAAAGCAAAATGCCAATGACGGAAGCAATAATGCTGAAAAAAAAAAACCGCCATGTACCCATTTCCCAAACATGTCCAACGCCATACCATGCCATTCCCAAAACCAAAAAAGTCCTCCACTCAAAACACCAATTAGAAATGCCATGTACTTGTAGTACTGGACTTGATAGAGAAGACGGGAAGAAAAGCAAAATGCCAATGACGAAAGGCAATAGTGCTGAAAAAAAAAAAGGAACCAAAAAAGGTTCATTGAGTCGCCGGTGAGTCGCCGCCATCTGGGACTCCCTCATGCCAGACGGCCTCTGGAGGGAGGAGGAGCGGGAAGTTGACTGGGGTCCTGAGACCTGGCCGGGCAGCACGCAGTTCTTCGGGCGGCGGGCCGCGTGCTGCGACTCGTTGGGCTTCCTCCTCGGCATCGATCTGGCGGAAGGCTTCGAGCAAGGCCATTTCAATATCAACTCCTCCTGTGGGAGGATGTTGCTGCTGTTGCTGCTGTGGCTGCTGTGGCTGCTGCTGTGGCTGTTGCTGCTGCTGTGGCTGTTGCTGCTGCTGTGGCTGTTGCTGCTGCTGTGGCTGTTGCTGCTGTTGTGGCTGTTGCTGCTGCTGTGGCTGTTGCTGCTGCTGTGGCTGTTGCTGCTGCTGTGGTTGGGGCGGCTGCTGTGGTTGGGGCGGCTGCTGTGGCTGTGGCTGCTGCTGTGGTTGGGGCGGCTGCTGTTGTGACTGCGCTGCTCGCCGTGACTGCCTTGGCTGCCGGGCCCTTTGTGGCTGTGGACGTGGTTGTGGCTGTGGTGGCTGCAGTGTCTGTGGTGGTGGTTGTGGCCACTGTGGGTTCTGCGGGTACCCCTGATAAGCGTGCGACTGCTGCTGCGGCTGCTGTGGATACGGCTGCGGTGCCGGGTATGACTGCTGCGGTGCCTGGTAGTGGTAGTGCGGCCACCCCTGATGCTGTGGCTCCGGCTGCTGTGGCAGGAATGCCGGCAGTGCTGGTGGTTGCCGCGGCTGCCAAAAGGCCTGGGGGTATGTGTTGCAGGGCTGCTGCCAGCCTTGTTGTAGTCCCTGCTGCTCCCACATCTGTTGCATTTGGTGTTGCTGTTGCATGTGGTGTTGCTGTTGCAGCTGTTGCTGATATTGCAGCTGCTGTTGCAGCTGTTGCTGTTGTTGCTGCTGTTGCAGTTGTTGCAGTTGTTGTTGGTATTGCAGCTGTTGTTGATGTTGTAGCTGCTGTTGCAGTAGCTGCTGCTGCCTCTGCTGCTGCTGCTGCTGCTGTTCCCGTTGTTTCTGTTGTTGTTCGACAAACATGACGTCGTCATCGGGTAATGGCTGTCCCTCGAAATTGTACAGGTTCTGACCTGGGGCAAAGCCGTTGTCCGCCTGAACTTGATGGGCCTGGGCGGCCGGCAAGGCCGCAACGCTCATGTCCAAGTTGTTGTCCATGTTGTTTGTAGAAGAGCCTTGTGTGTAAAGGAGGTCTTGTCTGTAGGAGAACCTTGTGTGTAGGATAGGCCTTGTGTGTAAAAGAGGTCTTGGTTATAGAAGAGGGACTTGGTTATAGAAGAGGGACTTGGTTATAGAAGAGGGACTTGGTTATAGAAGAGGGACTTGGTTATAGAAGAGGGACTTGGTTATAGAAGAGGGACTTGGTTATAGAAGAGGGACTTGGCTATAGAAGAGGGACTTGGTTATAGAAGAGGGTCTTGTGTTTGCAGGAAGAGCCTTGTGTGCGGAACAGCTTGTTGTGTAAAGGAGATCTGTTGAGGTGGTTCAAAGGTGACTTGTTCAAGGAGCAGCCAGCAGTAAGAAGCGTGAACAAGGCGGCAAGTTTGGATGGGACTGATTCGACACCGTAAGGAAATCCCTCTGCAATTTATACAAGTCGACCGAGGAGACACGTAGTCCAAGAATCGGAAGCAAATAGAATCTTCTCGTCTGAATCGTGAGAGAGTTTGCCTAATAAAACTATCACGAAGGGGGGAAAGCATAATTGCTAGCACGCTGATGACTTCCAATAGAGTCTTCAGAATCACCGTAGCCAATAAGGCTAACATTATACCTTGCAGGAGGACTATGGGCCACGAACGGCTTCCACAGTCTGGCACAGTGTGCAAACGCTAAATCGGGTCGATCCAAGACCAGGGGGTATAGGACGACGCAGCAAGAACTTTCTGCCTGGGGAGCAAAAGAACATGGACGAATGCCATCAGGACGGCTGGTGTTTTCCCAGCCACAACGCTTCCATCTGTGCAAAGCCAAATGTCTCTGAGCAGCAGACTCGAAACAAACCACTCCCCCTTTCCGGAGGGACAATCGGGTCGAGCCGTACCTTGTGTACTCTCACAATGTGGAATCCTCCGCAACCCTGCCAATCAAAACCATGGGGCGAGTACGGAGTAGACAGGTAACGTACGTAGAGCACAGTGCCAAAAAACAACATGTGAAAAAGTCAAAAAGGCACAGAAATGCATGGAACAATTCCACGACAACTTCACTACTCTGCAGTCCACAGCCGAAAAAAAGCATTTTTCGACTAAGAAAGCTAAGACGGTGGCAGACAAAGAGTGTTTTAATGAAACTACATATCTTTATGTATCGTAGCGTACTGTGATATTCTACAAAAATCAATGCATTGTATTAGTGTACAGTGCAAGTGTGTCCTGTCCAGACCCTAGTCGTTAAAACACGTGGTTGAGTACATCGTTTCTCGTTGTCGTTAATGTACTGTACTCACCTACAGTCTGTGGCAGAATATATTTACCTACCAAGAAGTATACACTAATATATTATCATATATTATAATACAAAGCGTGATAGCCAGGTATCTGATCTGGTTAAATACTTTTTGCCTCCCACTGTACGTACGGAGTAACTACTGCTGGGTACCTACTGGCAAGGTCCCCTGTAAACTTCACGCCAACTTCAGCGAATCATGTTGCGCCTCATCGCTGTTTTGGGTAAAACGCGTTTCACAAGGCTGAATTGAAATAGTTACCCACATTCCTCCGTACGGAGTACACGCTCTACATTAAGTAACTAGTGGAACTCATCCTTGGCAGTACCATGCCGACTATCCAGACCCTTATTTCAGCTTTGGTGGTGTTGTATCGCTGCTACATCCCAATCTCCTCCCGCATGCTTTGTCCTCTTGATGCATCATTGTACATGACCCATGAGTCAGACGCAGCACCCAAACTTTGTCGGGCTCGTCCTTCTTCTTAGAGTATGTAACCACCATTAGACAGACAGCGCCAATCACGCACACCCGTGGCCTCTTCCAGCTCCACGCACCACCATAGGACTTCTTTGGCTTTCTCTGGCTGTCCACTCTCTTCGTGTGCCCGCGCTAGGGCAAACCACGCATCAGAATTGTCCCATCCAGTGCCCAGGCGGGTCAGCCCCGAGAGAAGAGTAAACGCACGCTCTCTGGCAGCAAGGCGATCTAGTAGTGGTAGATGCGTGGCTTTGTACGGTGCGGGCAGCTGGTCAGGCTCGTTGCTGGCAGCAGCGTCATCCATCTTCAACAGCGGGACACGGTCCGTGATGGACGGCCCCAGTCCGAGAGGCGATGATGGTAGAGTAACTGCAAGTCCGTCATGAAACCCTTGGCTGCATGACTGGAATGATCCCCTCTCATTTTGGTACAACCCGTCTAGGGGCGGCATAGTCGAAGGAGGAAGCACCTTCTCGCTGAAAATGTCCAAGAGAATGTTAGATAATCCAACAGTAGCCGTAGGGTGGTCAGGTGAGTGCGTGAGGGCTACTTCGAAATCCGATTTGGCTTCGTATGGAAGACCCCTTGCGACGCCCAAGAGGCCGAGCTAGACCTTTTGTTAGTATGCTGCTTGCTGTAGATGAGACACGAGGGTACTTAGCAAAAATGCATACCTCAGACCAAATGTCACCCCAAAGGTCATCAATGCTCCTCCTCTCAGCCCAGCCAGAAGCGCCTTTTGTTGCACCTGTGCTGGATGGGTCTCTTGCAGCCTCGGACTCAATGCCCGTCAGTAGCTTCTGAGCCTCCAGAACTGCAGCCTTGCCATCGTCCAGCATACCGGCACGACGGTAGAAGCCAGCGATGGTGAGCCAGATCTTGATCAAGAGAGAAATCTTTTGAGCCTTTTCCTTCTCCTTCGGGAATTGCACAAGAGGTAGTACATTAGGGGAGGCATGAGTAACGTCGATTGTCAGTTCCGTAACGTCAGATGACTTCGATGTAGCTGTCATGATGGAGTGCATAGATGATATAGGCTTGCCTCGGCTGGAGGACGTCGGCCGAGCAGCCGCCAGCTTATTCAAATTGAAAAAATCGGGCGAGTCACCCTCTGCAGTTGGAGTAAAGAAAGTATCCCCATCAACCACGGTAGGCTGGTGTGTGACTGCAATGGCCGTCACAGGTCTAGGCCGACTACCACTTCTGTCTCTCTTCTTCAGACTATTTCTTCGTCGTGAGTCGCTTCCATATCCAAGGCCGGTGCTGCCACGTCGTGAACCATTGACGGTGTCCTTCTCGCCAGTTACCTGGATTGCCGGCGCTGCTGTTTGAGAGCTGTGGGATGTTACAGGTCGTGAGGTAGCCACTCCTGACTTCTCGCTCACGGTACTGATGCTCTGCTGCCTTGCCGGTGATCTCGATCTGTCCACCTTTGCTCCAAAGATGCTTCCACGAATGCTTCTCATGGTGCCCGACGTTTTTGGCGGTAATGAAGGAGCAGGCGAGGCAGCAGTTGGTGCGGCCGAGAGCGTACCAAACAGGCGAGAAAAGAGTGAGAGAAGTTCGTAGCTGGCGTTGACAGCTGCGTCCGGTCCCTCAACTACTTCAACAAGAGCCAGTTGTGTCATCTTCACCTCCAAAATGCTCTCCTTCTCCGAATCGTCCATGTCGTCAACCAGACCCCGAACAGGACCTTCCAAAGTTCTGTGAGCATCGAGGTCTTTGAGATGGTCGCTACGGCAATTTGCATCAGGCTTGCCAAAGAGGATAGTAGAGTCTCTGAATTGGTCCAATGCGCCTTCACAAGCTCGGGCAGCCATGGCATAGTCCTGTCTGGCACTCAACAACAGAGCCAATAAATGCCACACGGGAATGAGCGTTCTCTCCTGCCAGTACGGCCCATGGTAAAGACTGTAGCTTTCCTCATGGCCCTTGTTGCAGAGCAGAGCGGAGCGCACGAGTTCAATGGCAGCCGTAAGCTCGCGTCTCTCAGCAAGCAGAAGAGCAAGACTGAAGAAGCTCCTGATGTCTTTGGAACGACCAAACTCTGCGGCTAAGGACTTACGAAGACAGCGTATAGCCTTGGACTGGATCTCGGTTATCGAGGCTGCTTCATGGGTAATTCTGGACCAATGAGCATGAGATAACCCGATCGCCTGCCAAGCCAAGGCAATAATACTTGGTGCAACATGTGCCCTCCACTCGTTTCTTGATTCATTATCATCAGAAGGCGGGACACCATTCTCGGCGGATTTTGTGTGTGACAACTTGGACAACTGGTCTTCAAGTTCGGCGCCAAGCTGTCGGGCCTTCTCTCCCGCTCTCTGGTGGCCGTAACGGCAGAGTGCCATGACAGCCTGCGCCATGGTTTCTAGCACGGTGCCATCATCATCCAAGCTCACTTCTTCATGACCTGTCTTTTCCACTCGGGCCTTGCCCTTCTTCACAATCTCCAGATATGAGTCAAACGCTTTGAAAGCCAGGTCGAATTCCGCCAAGGCCAGGTGGACACTAAACAGAGATCGCAAGATTGAGGTAGAATGGTACGTTCGGGTTGCGGCACTGTATAGCGTCTCGAGAACATTACGACTCAATGCGGCTCGGCCACCTGCACCTAGGTCTTGTTCTCGCCAACCCCGGCCGCAGAGAATGGTCCAATTCATCATCACTCGTTTCACAAAGTCTTCAACTTCTTCTCGATCCTCGTCAGCCCTTGGAAATGCGGTTTCAGTCAGGATAAGCGCTCGATAGGCGGCTTCTGTCTGCTTGATCTCCAGTCGAAGTTGGGCTCGAGCAGGTAGATCGGCTGAGATGGTGTCCACATGACCTCCTGCGTAAGGTAAGTCGTTTTCTAAAATGCGAGACAGTGCTTCGTAATATTCCGCCCATATCCTTCGCCGGGGAACAGAGCCTTTGAAACCGAATCCGCCAGTGATTGGAGCTCCCATTACATTCCAGTACCTCGCCCAGGCTCGGAAGCTTGCGAGTGAGTTAGGGTCGTCGAGATTTAGCTCTTCGTTTTCTACGGCCTGGCTAGACAGCATGCAATATTCTGTTAAGAACAATTCTGACCAGTACCGCAACTGCTTCCTCACGCCATGGCCACACCAAACTCCATTTAAAGATGGGGTCCCAGCTCTTAGAGCTGAGAGAGCTTCTGGTCTCTGGTCGTTCCGCATTAAGCAATTAGCTTTCAGATAGGCAGACTTGAGGGCACACAGGTTGGTCCATTCAGAAACCGTATCCATTCGTTCCTGCGAGATGCCTTCCGCTTCAAGGCTACCAGGGAGGTTTGCCATGGTGTCGTTATATTCTCCAACCACCCAGTGCAGCCAGCCCATGCAGACTTTGGCCTGAAATCGATCTTCATGATGATGTTTTTCCTCGTCAATGGCGGCAGCTAGTTTGGGAAATCTGCTTGAAACGTCGAGATCTTGGGCTGTTTGGGCAGCAGAGGGTCGAGCGCCGGCTGCCGTTACTTGAGAGATGGCGCATTCGGTCTCGGCCGCCAATGTGAGGCCTAAAAGTAAGGTCAAGGTGGCAGGTTAGCTGCTGCATCGGAGAATTTCCAATCAAAAGCGAGGTGGGCAGGGAGAGGTTCGAAGGGTGGAGCGTGGTGTTCGACATTGACATTGATGGTGATTATGACGTACATTGCCTCTCGGGAGCGTGCTTGCGAACCTTTCGTACCAGCTCCGGCACGGCATCCCAATTCCCCTCGCACCGAGCGCTGTTGAGCTGCTCAATGTAGTTTGCTGCTTTGGGCTAGATAGAAGCATCAATTGACGTCAGTCGTGTTTCATCGCCGGGGCGGCCCAGTGTCGAAATGCTCACATTCATGATGCGATGCGGTCAGGGGCTCGGTGACTGTCAAAGGGACAACTCCAAAAGCATCGCGAAGGGTAAAGGAATTCGAGAAAGGGACGGTCAACGAACAGGGCGAGGGACCGCGTTCGCTTGGGGATGCAGGAAACGAACGGCCCACGACAGAGCAGGAACAAAGACAAAGAGGCCCGTCGCAGGGGAGGATGGATACGCGCGATGGGAAGTGGACAGCGTAATGGCGGGATGGCAAAGTGTGGAGGCGGCGTCACAAGCAAAGACGCCTGGCGCGACCTTAGAGCATTCGGCAGGAAAGGCCGTAGGCAGGGACGACCCTGCAGGATGATCCCGCCCTAGCCTCGACGCAGGAGCCTGGACAAGTAAAGACAGCGTCTTTAGGTGCTGTTTGCCGGGGAACAGCGGCCGATGCGGCACCCGTCGACCGTAAATTTGGCAACTTGGTTACCTCGGGCTTGCTCGTGGAAGCTGCTCGTGCGTCTGGCTGGGAAGCTCCAGGCCAATCAGAACCCCATGTGGATCCCCACGAACAAGGGCTCCTTCCCACCAGAGCAACAACGCCAGGGAACGGGGCCCGGCGGAAAAAAGTTCGAGCAGCCGTCCCATCGAGAGGCTGGCGATTGACAAGCTGACAGCCGTCGTCGCTCACAACGCCAATTGATCGACTTGCCTATTCTTCGACATAGTGAGGACTTCGAGCCTGCCATACTCCAATAGGTTGGGTTTGCGATCTCACACTTGTCCCTAGGCCTGGAGCGTTGGACCCTCTTGACTCTGCGGCCCGTTACTTGCAAATCAAGAACACCTCTCATGTCATGTCATGTCATTTTATGCCAAAAGGTAGCTGACAAAAAACTTGCCAAGCAAAGTCACACACACAGCCAACAGACAGTACTGCCGAAGTTGCGACCCCCCCCAGTATTTCAACACGTGAGAGCCGCCAACCAGGCTATTAGCCATCAGCATCATCGACTGTCAGCCATGGCTCCGTCACCTCCCGCGGATCTCCAGGTGCTCTGCAGAAAACTTACATCCATACCACAGGCCCAACTCCCACATGCCCTGCCTCTGCTCACAAGACACATCGTTCGCTGCAAAGACACGTTGGCTGCTCCACAGGAGCAGAAATCTAAAGATGAGGGCTCTCAAAGCGCGCAGCTTGTTCACAAGTTGAGAACTGGCATCACGACTCTGTTGAAAGGACGGGATCGCGAGGCCCGACTTGCCGCCATTGGCCTCGTCAAGGCCGTTATTGATGTAGGGGGATGGGAAATGCTCCGAGTTTCTGAACCCTGGGTTGCTGGGTTGTTGTCTATTGTTCAGGTAACTCATTCTATCGGAAACACCACCGGTTCATTATGACCGATGGCTAACTTTATTTACAGAAGGGTGACTCGTTCCCAACAAAGGAGTTAGCTGTTGTAACGTTAGCACGCATCTATCTACTAGTTCAGCCATATCAAACTCTAGTTCGGGAAATTGCAACTCGCACGATTCCGACCTTCATTACGGCATGTCTGCAACTCATCAAGCCCCGAAGTACGGGTCAAGACCCATCTGCTCCTCTGAGTGTTGTTGAGACAATTTGCGATACTTTCTCAACCCTCATTCCCATATACGCTACCACCTTCCGGCCATTCAGCTCCCAAATACGCTCTGCCGTCAGAGGTTACTTGGCGCCGACGCTTTCGGATGACTTGCTTATCCCCCTGTCCTTGCAGCGAGCAGCTCGAAAAGTCGTCATCTCACTTCACTGTGTCGCAGCCAAATCAGGTGGGAGTGAAGAATGGGCTAAAGTTGTTGATAACCTGCTTCGAGAGTTACATGCTACCGCAGATCAAGTTCTCCGGGCTGTTGATGAATCCTGGGAGGGCACCTCAGGATACAACCGAAAACGGGTCAACCCCGAGGGTGAACCAAGCGGAGGCAGCAGTTCAGGAGATCAATTGCCGCCTTGGTCTGGGTTGGGCTCAGGAGCGGAGCGTCTAGTAGGCATCTTTACATATCTCTCTGATTGTCTACGCTATCCCACAAAAGCCCCCGTGGTTGTACCCGTCGGTGCTCTCCTAGATGCAGTTTCAAGAGTCTGTCTTATCGCAAGACTGTCACCCAAAAGTCAAACTTGGGACCAAGCCGTGGAAACTAATGCAGCCATCGGCCGAGAGGAGAAGGCAGAACTTTGGGCCGCCATTCCAGACATTCACATGGCGGCCTTGGGATTGATTTCCGTCATGTTGCAAAGGTTTCGTCAAGGGATGATTCCTCTTGTTCCCGAAGTGCTGGACCATCTGGTTCGGGTCTTCAAGTCTGGAATATCCAATCCAGAAGTACGAATGACGGGCTACAAGCTCTTGAACAGCGTCCTACCTCTTGCGGGACCGACAATGTCAAAAGCAACAGTGAGTGTGCTGGAGCCTCTTATCGCAGCTTGCTGTCGCGATTTGCAAGAAGATGCTGGATTCCTCAAAGCCGTCCCCAAAGCAGCCACAACTTCAAAGAACGACCCTAAGAAAAGCGGTCTTGCCAATGCAGATCTATTTCTGCAGCCACAAGCCTCTTCCGCTGAGATGTCGATACACCTGGACGCCGCCCACAAGGGTGCTGCTGATGACTTGCTCGCCGTTCTCTTGTCAAGCCTGCCCCAACATCACTTGAAACCCACGCTCCGCGGCCTCCTCGACAAGACGGCCATCCTCACACAAAACCGCGATGCCATGCTATCGAGTGTTCTCAACCCGTACAAAGACCAGCGCGGCCGCATGTACCCCAGCATCTTGCCACATCTATCACAGCAATACCCACAAGACCAAGGCCTCGAGATTCTGCGCAGCAACCTTTGCACATCAAGCGTTCCAGGAGGCATCGACCTCGTAGCATCAGTTACCGAGGTTGAGCAAGAACAGCAGCAAGACGAGGAAGCAGAACAAATGGGCGGCGGCGACGAGTCAATCAGCGAAGGGGCGCGTGCGACCGAGTCTCTCCAGGACATCGTCAAGCCTGCTCTACCAAAGGTCGACCTCCCCATCCAGAGCAACCCATTTGAAGCCAAGGCCACAGCATCCAATGCATTCAATGTAGCCACAGAAACAAGACACGATTCACTTACCAAGCGCAAACACGAAGATGCAGGCACCGCACCGTCGAAACGGCAGGAAGTAAACAAGCATGCTCCTGCAAAGTTGCCAGAACCAGTTCCTGCTGCTGAAGACGGCAACGACAGTGACAGTGATGTAAGCGTCCACTTGAATATGGAACTAGACGACGATGAAGAGGAGGAAGATGAATAGAAACAATTGACACAACAATCATTGGCGTACGGGGTTGGGGGGGGGGGGGGGGGTGTTTGCACATAGAATTGGCCAGGCCAAGATCTGGATTCCCAAGGATATCAAAAAAAGTTTATCTGAAGTATTCATAGAATAAGAGCCAAGCTCATCGTACCCGAATGACAAGCAGGGCCAAAATCCAATTCTCTATACCCCAATTGAAAATAAGTCAAACATGCCTGACAGTCCGCTCGTATACGCAGATAAGGCATAGAAAATAACCCAAAACGCCCGCCAAACGATCGCCAAACGCCTCCAAACTCGTTACAACAGCAAAATGCACCGGAGAATCAGTCTCTTAACCAAGCCCGCCTTTTCTCCTCCTTTCTTGCTCTCCTCTTCTCCTTGAACGCCTTCAACTCCGACTTACTAATACGTTTATTCGCCCTCTCTGCCTTCAAGCTACGGCCATCGTCGGCATTCGCAGCCGCATCTACGTCGAAGAAGGCATTCATCTGCCGCCGAGACTTGGCCTCGTCCGTGTGGCGCCCCGGCCCCATGTCTTCATGCTGGAACTGGCCTGTGAAGCGATTGAAGGCTGCCGTGGAGGCGTATCCGTCGTCGAGGCTTGGGACTTCAAACGGGCCAGAGTGCTCGTCTGGCTGGTTGTACTTCTGGGCGTACCATGCGTTGGGGTCGTAGTCGCCGTGGATGGCCGGGTTGTAGCCGCTCACGGGGGGCAGTTCCGTTGGCGATTGGGGAGCGGCGGCTTGAGACGTGGCGGCATGACCATTCGCGGAGGAGGAGGAGGGGATGCGCGGATTGTCCCACTGCGTCTTGCCGGTGAAGCGGTTGTGGAAGAACCACGCTTGGGTGTTGGGGTCCCATTGGCAGTCCCAGCCGTCGTCGTCGCCTGAAGGGGGTGCTTCCTGGGGGAGTGGTGGACCGTCGTGGACCGGCCCTTCTGTGGCGTGGCTCGCAGAGCCTTCATCTATTTCGCCTTCTTCTTCTTCGTCGTGGGAGTCGGCGTCCTCTACGTCCGGGTCGGGATTGACTGGCGCGGCGTCCTGGGAGACGGGTTCCACGACGTCCTGCGCGCTGGCCGGACCGGCTGGCGATTTGGACCTGGTCTCTTCCGCGGCTGCGCTCTCTGGCGAAGACGGAGCACTCATGGCTATGGAACGAGGAGAGGACAGTCTATCCGGCCTGGGAATCTGTCTTCTACAATGGTGAGCATCCCGAAGAGCGAGCGTTTGTCATGATACGTTTATGGACCTGAGACTTAGCAAATCGGTTTCGAGTTGTATAGCAAAATTTTGGGGTCGCGAGTTGACTGTGAGTGGTGGCTTTTTTCCCGGGTAATAATGCGCTCTTTTCTTTTTTACGACCTGTAAATCAGATGGTGGTGTGAGGTTACGAGTCGCACGCAAATGGGAGATGATGTGCTTCGCTGAAGAGGCCTTGTCGGCTGCGGAAAAAATTGGGTCCGGCCAGACGTCATTGCTACCTTGTGCTACGGATTCGAGACGAGATGCGCCATTTCATTAATTCAAGGCATAATAACACATAACATTGATTCCGCCTGTACAAAGTACAGGAATTACAGGAATCGCCATCTTGTGGAAAATCACGACATGCAGTGGTGTAAGAATGACTGACCTCAATGAAACACACGAAGGCGCCGCTGCGGGCAGGCCGCGTCGGATTGTCAGCTCTATTCGCGGTTGCACTTATCCGACATCAACATCAAATGGGATGAGTTCTTGACTGGAACAGAGAGCCCCCGGCGACTTCATTCATAAAGCAGGCCATCAGCTGCGGCCCGCCAACGACACGTGAAGCCCAGTGGCTTTCAATGCGTGAATTGCCCATGCAAAGAGGGAACAGAGAGTTGTGTGACCCGTGCGTCCTTGGTCCTTGTGTAACAAATAACAAAAAGCAACACCTCCTGCTGCCATCCACGTCAACTGCACCAGGGGTCTGAGAGCGGCATCAAAGATTCAAGTCACAATGCGCCGCCCTGCAGCCCTCCTCAGCACATGCCTCTCTGTTTTCACCCTCAGCCACGCCGTCGAAATCGTATCCGACTCCTCGTGCGACTGCTTCCTCACCAACGGCACTCAAGCAACCTACTTTGCAAACCACGTCTTCTTCGACTTCCGCAACCTCAAGGACTACGCATCCGTCCCAAGCGTCATCAGCGACCCCGAAGACACGCCCAACGCGCCACCCACAAGCGACTACTTCAAATCGAAAGCCTGGACAAGAACATGGGCACTGCAAACATGGGCCAACTCCAAGGGCAACGGCAACGGCTTCTCGGGCGACGCGACGGTTCTCATGGTCAACTCGCCCAACAACGTGTACATTGAGCAGAATAAGGACGCGTCGGCTTCGTCGGCAACCCATCTGGCCATGCGGACGGCGCGGCTGTCCAATTTCCAAACCGCAGCCGAGTTCCAGACCCGGACCTCGGACTACCACTACCTCTCGCTGCGTATGCTCGCCAGAACAGTCGGCCCGCCGGGAGCAGTGTCAGCCGTCTTCACGTACCGCGATGCCAAGAAGCTCGCGGATATTCAGGAGGCCGACATGGAGATTGTAACGCGCGGGCCCGGGAACAGAGTCCAGTACACCAACCAGCCGGGGTACACGGACAACGGCGACGGCATCAAGGCCAACGCGACGAGGAACGCCACACTGCCCCGTGGACTGGAGTGGTCGGACTGGGCTGTATACCGACTGGACTGGACGCCGACGAGGAGCGTTTGGTACGTCGACGGCGAGGAGGTTGCCAACATTGCGTTCCAGGTGCCCCGGGACCCGGCGGCCATCAACATCAACTCGTGGGGGGACGGGGGCAGCTGGAGCGGGAACATGAGTGTTGGCGCAGAATCCAACCTGCAGCTTCAGTGGATCGAGATGGTGTACAACACGACCGAGGACAATCAGCGATTAAGATTGAGGCGCCGCGTGGAAGGGCGCTCTTCAGCACCGGTGCAGCTGCTGCCGAGAGGCGACAAAGGCACGCTCTGCGGTGCGGTGTGCAGCATCGACGAGGGCTCCCAGGCCGGAGCCGTCGCCAAGCTCTGGGGCGCGAAGAGCTCGTCCGCTAGGACGGCAGCGTCGTGGTGCTCTCTTGTGGCAGTGGCTTGGTTTTGTCTGGCGTTGGGTGTTTTTGCATGATGCCGCATGAGACATTGTATTTTGAAAACGAGATTGGTAGACACGCAGGTGCGAATCCGCATTTACAGAGTCCCTTGGTGTCGTCGTTGTGAAGCTCCGTCAAGTCTCCATGTGTGCATTGTGATGCAACCTGTTTCGGCAACAAGTGTATATTGCAGACCGCTTTGTCAATTCTCCCCCTCGTTCTCCACGCACAGGTGAAGAAAAGTGACTCCTTTGCTGCAGGTGTGAATAGCTCCCCTGACTCGGCACCCCGAAGCCCACGCGGGTCCGGCCACGCTCCCAGGGGTGACACGACATGACCATCCCTTCCCGGCCTGAAGCGGGTTGCGCCGTGTAACTCTGCCACCGAGGTACGCTCTAGAGTCCTCGGTTTCCAATTGAGAATCCCCGTCGCTTGGCAACTCGAACCACGGCCGAGCCCTTCCGACCTGCCAGCCTCCATGATCGAACGCATCTGCATCAGGGTAACGCAGAATGTCTCGACAGGGCGGGTGGGCCGCCGTCTGTGAAACCGGGAGAATTAAGCATACACGCACGGCCAATGAGTTTGTGCGACTCCCCCACGGACAAAATGCTACCCCAGGTGTGACAACGTCTCACTTATTTGCTTTTTGGTAAACGCCGAGTACGGCTCATCAAACTGCTTCAGTTTTTTGCCAAAACAACTCGCCTTCGCCTCGGCCATCCAGCCAAAGCCCGAGTGAAGCAGAGAAGACGGCCACGAACGGCTCGAATGCCACCACTACCATATACTCCCCACAAACTCCGACAAGCTCCCACTGAACCCCCCTTTCCCCTCCCTTCACGAGTGGGCACCCCACGCCGCGGCCAAAATCAAAGACCCGCTTTCCCCAGCTCGTTGCCGTTCGTCCCATAAACCCACATCCTTCAAACTCGTCGTCAGTCCGCCAAGTTGTCCTCGTGATCTGAGAAATTTCCTTTAGCCCACTCGGACCTGAGACATGCCACATCTATGCTCTCCACATCATCCGCAAATCGACTAGACAGGAAACAGAATAAAAAAAGGACAACAAATGAAGGAGAAGGGACAAAAACCAGGACTCCGTCGCAGAACCGCTGGTGCAGAAACAACTAAATGTACAAAGGCTGGACGGCGAAATGACCGACCACGTGAAGGTGCCCTTCCATGGGCATGACAATAAACCCTGACCCAGTATATCCAAGATGACTAGACCCGACACACTCGCTCTGCGTATGCTCAACAACACCAGATATTCATTCAAACACGTTAAAGAGGCTATTTTGTGAGTCAATGAGGACTAGACCGTAACCGTAGCCGAAACAATCATGATACTAAAGTCGTCCTTTTTTTGGGGGGGTCCACGTTCGTTCCAAGTTATTCCCACAGTGTTTTTTCCCCATGTCCCGAACGCCAATAAATAACGAAAAAAAGAAAAAGAAAAACAAAACACACACACACATCACTTTTGATTATCCCCTTGCCCCAGACCCGGTGTTTTGTTTTATTATAAAGGCTTTTTAATATTCCGTCTTGTTAGGAGCAGCGAACCGCTGGGTATCTTTGGTTAAAATTCGTCCATCGCGATAAAAGACCAGACTGCCGAAAGTTGCCTGGGAGGAGCGCAGACATCACGCCATGAGAACTGTTGGCGAAGTTGGACACAACACACTTGGCCAAGCAAAAATAACTTTTTATAAAAAAGACGAGTACTTGTAATAGAATCGGCGCAGCCAAATAAAAAAAAATGAATGGTCGTAACAAAAACATTCGTTCCAAGGTGTAGGCAAAAAATGCTCATGTCTTTCAGCATCTCAGCGTAGAGCAAAGGCTTGCGTGTTTCCGCGCAGGTCATTGTTGATAACTATACGGTAGAACCTCGTACTCCGCAGGGAGCACGCATCTGATACTTGCTTGCTTTGCAGCGGAGTAGCGGTTGACACCATATTCCGAGTGCCCGGTATTCCAACCGGGGATTTGCGCATTGTGAACCGGGCAAAGCGTTGTGTCCATGGTGGACTAAACACATTGTTTGCCAGGAGTGTGGCGATTCGTAAGGGATTGTTGACCATAGCGAAGCGTACCCTGTGACCATAGTATTTGATTGTATTGCAAGAGTTGCTATGCATGAGAAATTCCCCCCCAGCTAGGCTGTGGCATATTCGCAGGGAGAAATTTCGTGGATGAAAATGCAACTCCTCGTCCATTGCGTGGGACACGCCCCTCACCGCAAGCTGGATTGGTCAAAGGGGAATTGCTGGTTAGGGAAAGCCATGCTGGCGCTCAGGCCAAACGGATCCCAGTCCAGGTTCTGGTGGTCGAGCAGCTGGGTCATAGATGGGAAGTGGTGGTTAGACAGCGACGCCTGGTGGCCCCCTTGCTCGTGATGCGCAGGGCCTGTGGAAGTGGGAGAGAGGAGCATAGGCTGGGTTGTGTCGCTGTTGAAGGCGCCCCCAAAACTGCCATGTCCACTGGGAGTTTCTATTTCAGAGTCGTCCACCATGTCTGCTCGGCTGTCATAATCGTGGTCTGTTACCATTTACGTCAGCAAAAAATGTAATATATATATATATATATATACAGACAGGGTTGTCATCGCAAAGATGGAAGCTCACCAGCTTGTTCAACGTGGTTTTGGAATGCCGGCGTAGGATAGAACGAGGCGCCCGTGCCAGCGACACTCCGGGGCGTGGCAACCTGAAGCACTGTGCTTCTGGATGGCTGACTAGTACCTCCCAGCGAGAGATGCTGGCGGGTCAGCCCCGAGATAGAGCCTCGCATGGAAACGCTGTCTGATGGAGCGGGAGAGAAGGTTGAGGCAGCATTATTAGGAGAATTGGAGTGAGGTGACGGCGTGGGACGGTTCTTTGGGGAGGGGGCAGGCTTGGGAGCCTGCATGGCAGAACCAACAGCTCCGGACCCTGGCTCTAGCTTCGGGGCAATGCTGGAGTTTGACTTGCGGTTGTGGTGTTGTCGATTCATGATGGGCCTCTGGATTGGAGGCGGCTGCACTATATTCTGAGGGACATGTGCAGGCCCGAGGTTAGGACTCTCGGCCTTGGCTTGCAATTCGGCTTGGACATCGATGCCTATTGAAACAAGCTACGTTAACCTTACGAATCGTCAAACTGGAGTGTCATTGCTGGAAAGGAATGACCTTTCTCGAGAAGAATTCGCTCAAGCAGCGAGTTCTTGTAGCGGAGCATCAAACATTCGTCGGCGGCATTGCGATGGGCGGACTGGAGGTTGTGCAGGTTGGATTCGTGGATCCGGATGGTTTCCTCGAGTTGTTTGATGTACTCAGTCCGGCGCTCACGGAAAGCGGCCTGTGCCTGCCGGTTTCGCTGTTTACGCTCCTCTGATGTAGCGTATATCTGACGCCAGGATGTCAGCAAACGGTCACACGGAGCGATGTTGCGCGGTGGCATGTAAGTGAGTACGTGAACATGACTTAACAACCCGGTCCCGCCACAGTGCGAACAGCACGGGGCGACAGGTAAGAGCGGTTCTGGAAATGCAACGCAGGTTCGAAGAGGTGTTGCGACGGAGCAGTAAGATTGGACAATCAATTTTGGAGTACGGGCAATGTAGGTGGCAGTGACGTGTGCGTGGTGGTGGTTGAGGTTGTGCATGGCATTGTGGTGTTGGTGTTATCGTCGTGAGACTCGAAGCTCAGGTGGGGGGCAAGCCTCTCCAGAACAAGGACTCACCGGTTTGCGTCCACCCTTCCGCTTGGGCTGCTGAGCGTCCTGGACGGCATTGTTGCTGTTGCCAGAAACAGTTGCTGAGGCGTTCTGCTCTCTCTCGGGAGTTGAATCAACAGAGTCGTCGGACTCGTCGCGCGGGGGGTTGGGCTTGTTATCGATGGACATCTCGTCGGCCATTCCTCAGGGTCGCGGCGCTGGGCCTCTAAGATGACAGCCGCGGTGCGGCAAGCGCCCCAGTCTCAGGAGAACCAAACAGTGACGAGGGACGACAGATGGGTCTAGGGAAGCCGGGAGAAACCGAATCTTGGCCAAGCCAAGGGCAAAAAAATAAGAAAAAAAAAATCAGGGCCCGGGTGACAATGCAGCGAGCGATAGGAAGAAGCCGGGATGCTTTGTACGTCGTGGGTAGTGCGTCGTGCGTCGCCGTGATAACGGGGAAGATTTTGCTTGGTAGATGCGAGTTGGTGTAGCGCGGGCACCGAGACAGGGCAAAATGGCGCCAGCAGTGCGCAAGACTCCGTCAAGTAGGAAGAAGGGGGGATTAAAAGCAAGGCCGGTTCGGTTGATGACAGTCGACGGGATGTTGCCCCCAGATGAGGAAGCTGACGGCGCGTCTGTGGCGGCTACTGCTCAAGTGCTACTACGACGAACAGGCAGCACTTGAGCGCTTCGTGGACAGGAGAGGCGCAGACAGCCGCAGAAATGCTGTCCCCGACACGAAACGAGGTGCAATTGTCGGCCGTCTGGATGGATGCTGGATCCGGAACTATGATAACGGCAACGATTTGGATGTCAAAGGGGACTTGCAGCCCAGAAAGCGTCCCCGCCGCTTTTATGTAATGGAATGGCATTGCTCAAGTGAGAGCGGAGAGGGGTGCTGTCTTGGTGCTGTCCTGGTGCTGTCCTGGTGCTGTCCGGGTGCTGGGCGGCGCTGGGCGGCACTGGGCGGGAGCGCAACAGCCGTCGAGTGCTGCCCTGCCCTGCCAACTTCCTGCCTACATACCTGGGTACGTGCCTTCAAAGCCGGTGTGCCTCTCCGCTGCGTCGTCGTCTATGTACACATGGAGTACGGAGTAACCTGGGTCAAAACTCTCGACATTGGCCCACGTCCTCCGTACCCACGTCAGCTCTCCAGACGTTGCTGCTACTATTAGTCTATTAGTACTAGTTGCCTGGACCTGGCCCGGGGACCCCAAGTGCTCCAGTTCCTCGTCTCCTTCAGGCCTGGTCTGGTCTGGCCCGGCTCGCTTCTCAACTTGGCCTGGTGGAGAGCCAGCCAGCCCATCATCAAGGCCGTCAAGCCCCTCCTCCCCTCTCCACCCCCGGGCGATTATAGTACTACAGCGTTGAGCGCCATGCGCCGCCCCCCCGGTATCTCTTGAAGCGTCAGGATGGTCCCAGCCGGTGGAGCGAACTCGGTGGTCTTGATCTACATACAATATGTTACCACTGCCTCCGCGGTGCCGACATCGAACCACCATTCCCAAGCCTGCGCCTTATGGAGACGTCTTGGCTCGCATGCCAGTCCAGTGGAAGTTCACCGGGTGCCATGCCCGCCTCTTTTGACTTTTGCTGAGCGGTGTTATGCCCGGTCACCACTGGCCACCTCCGGGGAAAGCCAATTGTGTGCAGGACCCTGTGCCAAACCAGCAGTCGACCTGCGAACGGGTTCCTCACCATCAGTCGCCGTACAAAGGGCCAAAAACCGTCCAATGCCTACCTTGGTCTACCGCATCACCTGGCCCTCCCCTGCTCGCCTGGTCCATTGGCAGCGCTCGTCGTGGATCCTGTCCACCTTTCCCATCGTATGCAGCACTACTCTGTAGAGGCGGCGGGAACACTTGACTGTAAAGCGCAAGCATGGCGACGGCTCGCACGCCGGCTGGGGCAGCCCACCTCAGCGGCGTGAGTATGTACTCGGGCATTGCATGCGCGTGCCGGATTAGAGTACCGAGCACGAAATACACGTTGGATAAATCATTGTCGATGCTGGGCTGGCGATATCGTCCCCAGTATGGGGTACGGAGTATAGAAAGACCAGACGCCGAACTGCAATACTCGTTGGACGCATTCTTAAGTTAGGTATCCCAATGTCCGTACAGAGTACGGAGTATAGTCGGCTAAATGAGCCCACTGGGGCACGTTTCCAGGCGACTACCCCCGCTTTTTCTTTACCCCTGTCGAGTCATGGGCCTGTTTGTCTCTTCAGCATCTCCGCCCCATTGGCATCGGCATCACCAGATTTGATGAGCAAGAGACCAGTAATCTATTATCTACACGAATGCGCGTTCACAATCGCTTTGTTGCTTTGGCATAAATCACCAAATCTTCTTCGATGCCCATTTTTATGGCGGAATTTAGCGAATTGGCTTCTGAAGCGTCACCTATGTCCGGGCAGGGCAGGGCTTTGCTCCGAGTTGAAGTGTGATGGAGGTTGGCGGGCGCCGACAACCGGCGAGGAGAACATGGCTGATTGCGCAAGTGCATGGCCTTTTCCGGGCTCCCGCTAGTGCAAGTTCCAAAGCTCGCTACGGAGTACATGCAAATTACTTGCAGAGCTCATGACCACATGATTTGCTCGTACAAATGAGCAGGTTTCGCGCATGTACCTCCATTGAACCTGATACTCCATGGTCGTAATGCCGTTTTACTGGCGTATTGAGACTTTTCACGCTGGCCAGAATAAACCGACTTTCTCTTTGAGAGCGACATTATCTTAATGATTGGAACACAAAATTTTCCTCATATTGGCGACTTGATTTGTCGACCCATCTTGTTTTGCAATGGGCATTCGACATTGATGGTGGCGAGCTTGGTCACTCGACTGTACTCCAAAGCCCTCTCTGCTCATCATGTGCCGTCATCAACATGTTGGACCGCCCACTGACTGCGGGTCGGCCGTCTCTCTTTGGAGTGAAAACACTCTGTCCGCAAGGACATGCAGGTGGATGAATCGGCGTTTCCAGGCGATCTAAGCTGCCAAGCGTCACTCCGAAAGCTAATGGTACACGATACGTCCCCGTTGTCATGTTGCCAAACGAGCGGCAGTTGTGTCAAAAATATAGATTAATCGTTACAGAGATGACGATACTGTTATCTCATCTTTCGCCATTAGTGGAAGTGTGCCAGCAACTGATCATTCGTCCGGATAGCGCACCTTATGATACACAGGGAACCCGTCACGCTACACCCGGCGGCAATTACATCGGTACCTAGCTGTGGTGTCTCGCCAACGCCATATGCAGCCGAACCTTCAACTGTTGACACTAGGAAAGCGGGCGTCATGTTGTGACGGGAAACATTAGAGCGACTTGTAGTAGACTGAATCCTGCGGTTGGCAGAGCGGAATCATGGGAAGGAAACAGCTCCAGGAGCCAATTGGCAAAGGCGCCGGAATCACGTCTCTCGGTGTATGTGAATTGTTGGACACCATCAAGTCCGGACACGACATCGATTGAGGGTTCCAGACGTTGTCATGTTGTCTGGGCTCCAAAAACCTGGCCGGGTTTTGGCGTGGCTGAATTCTACAGCATCCCCCGTGGGTCAGGGGACTTCCAAAGTTGCTAGTTGTATCCACGTCTAACAAGGAAATGGCAACACTCCAACCAACCAGGCAAGGCAGGAGCGAAGATGTCATTGGGAAGTAAGTTACAAATTCATATTGGGCCATGTGCTGCATCTCACTTGGTCAGAATGAAGCCACTATTGGAAAGTTTTTAATTTCGGAATATTGAATGGCATCTCCGGATGTTGAAGATCCAGGCGAGCCTGCTTCAAGGATCAATTGATGTGACGGCGCCCGCAGTTGATGACAAAGACCCGTGAAAACCCGTTCAAGCTGAGCGTAACTTCATGTCGTGTTTCCGAGCTTGGAACAAACCAGCCACCCAAACGGCCAGTTGACACTTCCCCTCTTCGCTGCACCCAGCATCGTGAGCATTTGTGTCTCATAGCCAAGGAAAACTGGCTGCCAGACGACGTGGATGCGGCTAATGTGGGAAACCTTGGTAGCCATGACGTGAGGGGTACTTCGTTGCAAGTACCCTGTCGGTATACACGGGACAAGCGACGGCTAGATGTTGCGGAAAATTCTTCCACGCTACCTCATTATATGACGTGCGTAGTCCATTGATCACCGGATTGTCGGCCGGACCTCTCTTGCTTCTGGTATTCTTACGCTGATACTGGCATTGCCTCCTCCCCGACGCTCTCAGTAGTTCACTTGAGGCGGTGCAGACTAAAATCAATAAACAACGCAAGGCTAGCCTCTGTGACTGAGAGCCGGGGACTACTGTGGAAATCACTGCCCGGATCATGAAATAACTTGTGTCGGACTAATTGAGGTGTGTGTCCCTCCAGGTTCCCAGGCCATCCCTTGGACATCGGTCAAGAACTGAAGAAACACCAGCGAGTCACCAGTGCTCCTTTGGAACGCCTTTGATGCAGTATTGTGAACTGTCGGTATCATAGTAGCGAGCTGCTTCAACAACATGGCTGAACGGCATTGATGCTGCCCGACTTGCTCCGCTGGTGGAGTGGTTGAGCAGTGTGCAGTGCATCTCCGAGGCGATGAAGCAGTCGTGAAGCCTTTGGTGACGGTCCTTCATGTAACAGGAATCTTCGCCAACTCACACGCACCCTTGAGCAAGGCAGCTGTGCCCTGATGGGTGGGACGTGTCATACATTAAGTATGGCCGACGTTATTTCTAGTTCTTATGCTAGCCCGTAATGACATGTTTGAAAGGGAACTTGTGTCGGTTATAATTCAAAGGGACCAGTGGTGAATTGGTCGTGTACGGCAAGTCTACCAGACTCGCCGAAAGTCCAGGAAACGGCAATGTTCTACATACCCCCGTAACAGTGCTGTCAGCACGCCACCTTGGCGTCGCGGTCCCCCGCGTCGAGGCTGAGATGTTTTGCAGTTCAGAATACCACCTTGAAGCTGTTAGCATTGGTCGGGTTATACAATATGGTTTCCAGAAAGTGCCCCAAAGAGTATTCCGTAACACTAGCCAAGTCGTGGGAATTCACGCGGCAGCACAAGCTGGTGGTCAGGGCCGCATCTCCAGGCATTCCCCTGCACCAAAGCTCCAGGTTCTTCAGCCACTGTGGTACCAGGATGGATGGATTGTTGGTTGGCCCCAAACACGCCACTGAGCCATGGTGCTTTATGAGGTCAAATGTGAAATGTGAGTGGACGTTTCGACGTCTCCCGTAAGTTGTAACAGCCGATAACGGCAATTAGCGACATCCTGCACCGAACGACAAAGAGGCGGTCTTGACGAGCAGTTGCCGGGTGAAAGGATTGCGAAGAAAGAAGAGACGTAGCTGGATACTAGGCTTGGTTCAGGGCCTACATGCTGTGCTGTTATTGATACCCGCTCGAATGACTGAGAAGTTTTGCGGACCTCTTCTCGTCTTGGGGCTTCCATGTTTGTCTTGAACTACATACTACCTCCCTAGTAGGGTAGGTACGCATTACGAACCCCACTTCGTCCAACCGATTCCCCAGGCCGGGTTTGATAGTTCAGTCCAAGAAGAAATTTGAAGAACTATTGACGAACTGCTCACTACACCAGACCTGAAGAACTTGCAAATTCCATCGCGGAAAAGGCGACATTAAGCGGACAGTTCTGTTAGAGCTGTGACTTGACACAAAGTGCTCCGCCCTAATCAAGTAATTCAGTAGTTGCCGGAGAAAGTGCATTTACAGTATATATGTATATCATGCACTGTATTGACACACGGTTCTGGCGGCGGCGAGCTTGGATCGAAGCTCGGACCACCTGAAGTAAACAAACCATCCCCACGAACATCAACAAACCCGGGTCATCGAGTTTTATCCACTTGACATCATATTACAACGGTCCCCAAGACATTCCTCTTCCTTAGGCCCCTGGTCCGTTCCGCGACTTGCTTAGCAGACTTATCTCCAACAACTACATTAATACAGCTACGGCTTGGACCACAGCAGCCTAATCATGTCACCACCTCGACGCCGTTCGGCCAGGTTGGCCAGCTCTGTCAAGGTACGATGCCATGATTTTTTGCCAACTTTTGTTTGTCCAAACCAGAATACTTGGACGAGCCGTATTAACGACGATGACCAATTCAGAGCAAAGCCACCCCCGAATTGGGACCTGTCGCGGAGGCTGAAGAGACGCCATCCAGAAGTAGGACGAGAAATGTTGATGTTGACACGACGATGGAATCCCCTTTTCCAGAACCGAGCACTCCAGCATCATCGGCACTGAAGCCTCCCCGCAGCGAAATGCATCCCAGCAAATATCACTTCAGCACTGGCGATCCCTCATCTGCTCTCAGGCTGGGCTTCTCGGACATCCCCAAGGAAGCACCTACCCTCGGCTGCCAAGATGGAACCCCAAGCAAAGTCAACCGCGTCCCGTCCTCGAATTTTACTTTCAGAGTTGCTCGCGAATCTTCAGATACGGAATTGAGCGGTGAGGCCCAGCGTATGCTGAATGAGATACGTGACCAGGCCGCCAAGATCAAGGCCGAACTCGTTGCGCAGAGGGAGGCAGAGGGCGGTGTGAATATTGGTGATAGACCCTTTGCCAAGCCAAAGGGCAAGGTCGGGCGATATAGTGCTGCTCATATGGCCGAGTTCAAGAAGATGGATTCAATTGAAGGCCACGCGTCTGCATGGAGAGCTCAAGAAGGACGTTTTACGCCTGTCAAGGCGTTGAAACGGACCCCTTCCAAGGCAAATCTAGATGGTACGCCAACCTCACAGAAGAGTCTTGGTATCCAGCGATCTCCCGCCAAGGCAGTCACTGACGAGACGTCGAATTCACGTCCTAAGCCTAACCTTAAGCGCAAGTCGTCTGCCGCTAACCTGGACAGCGACAATCATGCAGCCTCAAAGAGGCACAACGAGAATATAACTCCAGGAAAGTGCTCTATTGCTGCTCCAGAAAATAGGACACCTACTGCAAAGAGAGTCAGGCAACGCCAGGAGGACGACGCCGCTACTGCTCGGCCGGGGCGTGTCGAGTTTTCACCAGCAAAGTCTACTTCCATCTTTTCTCGACTTGCCACGCCCAGGAAGGCCGCTACGGCTCCGTCGCCAATCAGTGCAAAAAGCGCGACGAAGCCGACAATCACTTCGGTTCAGTCACCCTTAAAGTCAAGTCTTCACAGCGTATCCATGTCTGTTGCAGGGAGCAGCCTAAATCCTCCTGTATCCAAGGCTTCGGAACTAAAGCGTCGCATTATAAGCCCCCGAAGCTTCAGCAAGGTGAAATCTATTCTTCGAGGAAGCAAGAATGGATCGGAGGAGGGTGTGAGCGCTATACCTCACCCTCAAGTTTCGCGGACCCCAGCTCCTCCGAGAGTGAAAAAGGAGCTGCCCCCCATCCCGCTAACTACGCCCCGTCGTAAACTGACGAAGAGGGTTACCTTTACTCCTGAAGTTGTAACTGCTGTGAATGTGCAGAACTCTCCTTCGCCACAAAGGCTTGGCAACTTCAAACTTCGGCCTGCCCTGAAAAGCATTGAAACGCAGTATCCAGCTCTTGACGCAGTTTTGACAGAGTCAACTCCTAGCAACTCTCTGTATCCCGATCTCTCGCCTCTCAAGCATCTGGTGGGCTCTCAATCGCAACGAGTTGTTTCCGAATCCCCCTCAGTGGCAGGCACCTTTACATTCCGAAGTGACCGCACTATCAAGTTTGGTGGTACCTCATCGACAGGTTTCGGTGCCTCTCCTGGCCAATCTAGTGTTCGGCACGTTAGCGGCCCAACAGTTTCGAGCAACATGCCCGGCAGCTTCCCTGCACCGCCTTCTCCTAGTTCCCACCCTAATAAGGAAAATAAGGCACCATCTCTCACCAAACTGCTACCTGGTACGGCACATGGAATGCAGAGTAAGAAACGCCATCGAGCTACAGCAGATGAAGATGACTTCGACACTGAACGAGCAGCCAAGAGGCGAAAGAATGAAAACGTGCCAGAAGGGCAAGCTCTCTTGGCACCTAGACTTGTTAAAGCTGGCTCCGCAAGTGCTACCAAAAGTAGTCGATTCACTCGAACTGCTGTCAAAGCGGGAAACAATCGTAATTCCGGGAAACCTCCTGTTCGCGCTCCTGTGGTAGCTAGTCCAACGAAAAAGGTGACTGGTCTCAGTATGAGTCGCCTCAATATGCTAGCCCAGCCAAAGAATCGTGCTTAGCGAATTTTTGTCGAGGAGACTGGGATCGCTCACATTTCTTGTGAATGGATAGAAAGCGTATATATCAGTGAAGGGGTTCTCAAAGGTTGCGGAGATGAGAAATTATCTTTTCCAGATTAAAACCCTGGATATGAATTCGGCAAACGACTGATACACGTATGGCAATTAAGTGATAACGGAAACAAAGCAGCTCAGGCTTTCTGCATAGTTCTTGTTTAAACTCTTTGTTTTGCTCTGGATTGCTTTTTGCACGAGCCGACTTTGGCAGTATGTAATTTTGTGGCGCAAAGGGGTATTGGCGTTGGGGAAGATTGTTGATATTGAATTGTACGAACCTCAAAACATTTGTTCAACGCTAGCTACCTATCTAGCCAGGTAGTGAAGATGATTCTTGATTCTTCTGATCATAATGGTGTCGTGTTTGGTTTAGTAACGTCACGTCGTAGCGAGTACGGGAAGCTCCTTCCATCCGACCATCGGGTACACTCTGCATCGACGGCCGCTCGAGCAGGCCATGTGAGGAAGTACTTGGTGTACGACATCTTCAACATATCACTACTGCATTGACTTTCCATTAAAACGCTCGTTTTTACACCCATCTAGCTAGCAAAGACTGAAATGCGGACGTCTCTTTGCTAAGCGACCGTCTGCTTACAAGTCGCCAATATCATTACAAGCTCTCCTGGTCGTTGTGTCACGCGACTAGGGTCTTTGAGCTACGAGAACGACAGTGGCCCCGACATACAGCATGGGAGGGCAGCATGAACCCAACATATTTACGTGCACCTTCTGCTTCTGCGTTTCGGCAGACCAGCCTCATGTGCTCGGTCGATCCGCCCGACTAACTTGTACCGATTGCTACCTCACAATCATCAATCTTTCAATATGCTGGGTCTGCGGGGAGCTGATCTTCCGTGGAACAGACTGCGTGAGCTTTGGTTGGTGTTTTTGGCATCGAGCTTGCTACGGATGCTTGCTTTACGGGAGTCGAAATCTTTGTGCTGGCGTGCTTGAGGTTCCGGGCGACTGTGAAGATGACGTCGAACACGGTCGAAAACAAGAGATGATGGAGCCTCCTCTTTGTGCTTTGTGTGTCACTGAGTGTGAGTTTGATGGGATTGATGGCGACGGCGTTCTTCAGAAAGGATTGAAAAGAATAGATATGGTGGATGGGGGTTTGACGAGACGACGGTGGGCAGAGAAGACGAGTGCTAGGTTCGACCGTTTTCGAGTGGAAAGAGCAGTGACGGTAAGGTCCCGTTCACTCAGAAGACTTGGTAGACGGCTAAGGGAAGACGATGACAGGACCAATTGCCACCCTCTGAACGCCTAGTTCACAACAGCGAAGTCGATTGCGGTGGTAGGATTGTCTGGATCAACGTCAACGATCCTATCAATGGAAGCTCATTTCGGCCGCATCCTTTGAAGCCTATACCAGTACACATGCAAGCGGCATCATCAAAGTCTACCATTGGGTACCTGAGTCCCTCTATGAAAACACCAGAAGCTCAGCCAACAGATCTAAGTGGCCCATCGTCACGGGCTTGGGTCACTCAAAGAACTGCGCCAACTCGTCTGCGGCCCCTGAGATCACCTTTAGCCCGGAAACCGTGTTATGAAGAGGGAAGCAATGGAAAGAGTGACATGAAGTCGAAATTTCAAGGTTTCATGGCCAGACAAGAACCTTTCAGCTTGACACCGACGACGGAAAGTATTCGCCGTTTGGATCGACATTCAGAACCTTGTAGAACATAGTGCATCACGGAAAGGGCACCTGCAGGAGGACGATAGAGACCATGACAGCAGCTTTGCGTCTCTATATCGCAACGAATATCAAGAAGTATCCTCCAACACGACATCACTCCCGAGATGTGCAAGTCTTTGCAAGTATACATACCAATATTCTTACGTGCGCACTTGAATCCGGGGATCCCTCGGCACTGGGCGATTGCATAATAGCTTCTATAGAATATGTTTATTACAAACTAATAGAGACAGTTCATCGTCAACCTACGTACATATGCGTGCTCCACCTGACAAATTTCTGATAAACATTCGTATGCTACTTCAGCTCGCGGGATACCGACTCAATGCCAGAAATAGCCATAAGTTTGTGCCGTTGCTTAGGTACCTTGATACACACGCTCACGCCCACGTCCACGCCAACATACACCGTTTCTGAAACAGGACAGAACTGGCAGCGAAGGCAATGTCATGCAAGGCAACCAGACCCGAGGCGTTGAATGCAAGCGGCCAAATTTTGAAGCCACGACCTCGGCCAACGGTGGCTCCTAGAGGTTCTACAACGTTCGTGGCACAAGGGTCAAGGTCGCCACAACTGCGGACCAACGGCTTGGACCAGAGCTCTGGGTCGGAACGGCATTGAGCATGGAGCACCGACATGGAGCACGACCATTGGCCATTGGGCAAGCTTGGTGCCGCAGACTAGTGCGAGGATGGGGAGCATGGGCCCTGGGACAGGTAATAGTGCATCACACCGCAGATGCGTGTGTGCACTATCAGTCGGTACCTCGAGCCGGCATGGAGCCCTAACAAGAGTCCACGACAAAAAATTGCGGAATTAAGCGAAAAGGCGGGCCACAGCTCGAGGTCAACCGGACCTTGCAGCACGTTAATGGCGTACCGCGGACGGCGGATCAGAGGCCAAAAAAAAAAAAAAAAAAAAAAAAAAAAAAAGGGAGGGAAAAGGCTTGTGGCCACTGAGGCGCCTGCGGCACACACACAAACACAGTGTTGAGCGCTGGCTTGCTGTGGCAGACGCGCAGTTGCTTGAGCAGCCCGTCCAGCGTCCCCCAGGGCGGAAAGTGAAGCACTGTGACCACGGCCACGGCTGCGGCCACGGTCACGAACGAACGACCAGCTGGCCCACGGAACCACACACATCGTGCAGTTTTCTTCCCACTACCATCACCACACCAGTCCACAGCTGCTGACTGACTCTTTTGCTGGTGCCTCACACCCACCGTCAACCCCCCCAAGACAACAGAGACTTTTGCGCGCTTATTCCTCTCCGAGGTCATGCTCTCTTAAGCACCTCCCGCTTCCTCCACAAGTAGCACCCGACCGCCGACACAGACAATTGCAAAGTAGCCGACTCGCCCGAGGCCATCAAGATGTCCCAGGTCGCTTCTCAGGTATGAATTATGGTCTTTGTTTCATCATCGCCACAATCTGCTCGAACGAGGCCTCGTCGGCAGCTCGTCGACATTCTGGGACTCAACTCATCATCATCATCATCACCGACGTCGTCTTCGGCCTCTTGCTGCCAGCTATGGTCTTCTCCCCATACCCACCAACTCTCTCTGACTAGATGCACTATGGGGAAACGCGTTGCTGGACACCTCCCTCTCGGCCATGCAAATCCTTGGTTTTTTTCTTCGTCGTCTCGGCCTTGAACCTTGACGTCGCGTCGCCCTGGCCTTTGTTGGAGCCAATGCTAACTTTTCGTTTGTCTTGTTGCTCTATAGAACCGTTTCGCCTTCCTTGGTATGAACCCGTCCGGCTCTCACCGTCGAGCTCCTCGAGCACCTCGAGCACCTCGACACTATCTCTCCACCGGCTATCTTGCATACCGCCGAAATCACTTCTGCCTCGTGCGCCCAGTTGACACCAGGCTAACCACGTATCGCATTTGCAGGCAACGACGACTCTGGCGAGGACAAGCCCATTGTCCCCGTCAAGACCGTCGACAAGGCCACGGCCCGTACCACCAAGCGCAACGCGGAGCCCCAGGCTCCCGCTGCTCCCACTCGCGGCACTGGCAACCGCCGCGGAGGTCCCCGTGGAAACGAGGGTGGTGAGTTGCATCCACTGCCGCCGTGTGTTTATTTTGGCAACTGCCGCATCGTTGAGCGTGAAAAAGCTAATCATGCTGCCGTGCAGCTTTCCGTGACCGTGGTGCCGGCAGTGATAGAAACCATGCACGATCCACTGATGAGGCCCCTAGAGATGGTCCCCGTGGTGGCTATGGAGCTCGTGTCCGTGGGGGTAAGTGATGCACTTTGAAATTTACCATTGACCCTGGCGGACCGTCTTGAACATTTGGGGGGCCAATCCCCTTGTGTGGAAACTGGTGTGCTGATGTTTTAATCGCCCTAGGCCGCGGCTCTCGTCGCCCCCGTGACAACGATGACCGCCATACCTCCCGCACTGGCGTCCACCCGTATGTCTCTAGCTCCGTCTATTTGATGCTGCTGCCTATGTATATGAAGCTGACGTTAGACGTTCTAGTGGCTCCGAGAAGCAGGCTGCCCAGTCTTGGGGTGCCAATGAAGGTGACGCCGAACTGAAGGATGAGCAGGCGGGCGAAGCCATTGCCCAGTCTGAGAAGAAGGAGGCACTCGCCGAGGACGCCGCTGGCGAAGAGGCTGCCGAGCCCGAGGATAAAAATGTTTCCTACGCCGCCTACCTCGCCCAACAGGCCGAGAAGAAGCTCAACATTGACACCGTCTTCAAGGTCCGCGAGGCTAATGAGGGTAGCAAGCTCGACAAGAAATGGGCCGGCGCCAAGGCCCTCGAGAAGAACGAGGACGAAGACTTCATCTCCGGCAGCCACGGCAAGAAGCAGCGTGAGCGTGAGCGCAAGGTCAAGCAGACCATCGACTTCGATCCTCGCTTTGTTGAGCCTGAACGCACCCGTGGTGGCGGCCGCGGAGGCCGTGGTGGACGTGGTGGACGCGGTGGTGAGCGCGGCGGCGACCGTGGACGCGGAGGCAACTTCCGTGGCGGACGTGGTGGTGCTGCTGCCCCTGCTCCCATCAACACTAAGGATGAGTCTGCCTTCCCCAGCCTCGGCGGCAAATAAGCGCCTCATTACTGGCGTACAGTGGCTCCCTGGCCTTTGGTATTTTTGACATAGTACATGTGTTGAGATACCCCCACTATGGCGTTTTGTATGTCTTTCTTTCCCAAGACGTACCTCATTGTGTAAGGGAGCCCTACAAAGTATCTTGCGCATGGTGATCCTTCCAAAGGGGAAGCATTGGAAAAGATATTGCTTAAACCCCCCCAAAAATGGTAAATGTGTGTATGGACAGTTAGCTGGAAAGAAGGAGAGGAAGGAAGGAAGGAAGAGGGACATATGTTGCCACTGGACAACATAAAAAGAAATATGGGAACAAAGTTATGAGAAAAAAACTTGACCTTTGGTGCTTGGTGGGGGGTTTTGATTGAATTCCTCTCTCATGGGTTGTCTTTTACTTTAAAGGACTGGCGGACCGGAGCAAAAAATTATAACCCTGTTTACAAACACTTGGTCGGAATGGTCTGATTTCTCTTGGCTGGTAACGGTAACCCGCTGCGCGAGTCTTTGTCTAGTTTTGGCCAGTTCCTTTTTCCTCTGTTTTCTTTTTGCTCTTTGCTGCTTAACTTAGGCCTAACTGAGTGGTTTTCCTTTTTACATGGGGTGCTTTGCTTTGACTGTGGCTTGTGATGTGCTCGTGCTCATGTGGATTTGACGCTGGCGGCACCTCGACCACCGTGTATATACATTACCTGCAAGTCTGGTGAGGTTTTCTTACGAAAGATCCATCCGTATGTGAATCCTGGTACGTAGCGTGTCAACGTTATCGGCGGGTGTGAAGGTCTTGTACAGCTCGGGCGTGTGAACACCAACAGTAAGGATTGTGATGATCTGCCCAATATCGAGCCGTCCTGGGGCCCACGACCATAGACGTGTCCGCTCACCGAGTCTCGGGCAATGCTGCCAACAAAGGAAGTACCCTAGCTTGACACATAATCGAGGGACAACCAAGTACTGGTCATGTTTGCACTGGTATCGCAAGGCATGGATAATTCCCACAGCTATAACTACTCTGCCATCCCATACAGCTACACCTTCTGCATCAATTGAGTGCCAATTACATGTCCAATCACGCTCTTATTTATCCTCTTGCAACCTCAACCCTCTATTCCTAGGGTATCGTGTATCCCCTTTTCCACAGCAACTTGCTCCGCTAGAGACTCAAAAGAGTATAGACATGTATTTCCGTACCGTATTCCTACAATGCTGTCCTCGCGAAACTTGACTAGTTTTTAAAAACGAAGAATGAATTTCGCCGTCAAGAGAAAAAAATATAAAGAAAAACCCGTTAACACCTTGAAATGCGATGCTAGTGTAAAATACTCTGCAGACCTTCTTTTTCGTCATTACCGAAACGACCGAAATGACTTGTTCGCCAGAGGAGATAGAGATGATCCAATTCCCAATGCATTATCTCGTGTTCTACGTCCCGCCATGTTGGGAGTGTTTGCACAAAAGCCGCAGATGTATACGGTCGGCATGGTACGGCGGGTGATATTGATGCACTTTCCATGAAGCCACATTTCGCATGATTCGCTAGTAGGGACTTGATGTCAGACTACCGGACTGGAAGGTCAAACCTGCGGGTGAAGACGAGACATACCATTGAACCAAAAAGCCGTCGCTCTCGTCTGCCTTGCTGTTGTTGCATACACATCGAACGTTGTAGCTATCCGGTCCGTAGCTTGATTCGGTCAGACTAGTGGGCGAAATTATTCCTCCAGGAAAGATGCGAATATTGGTATTCAATGACCGTTGTGATGATATTGCGCTCCCGAGCCGAAGGGAGTGCTTTTGTCGATCCTCAACAACCTTTCGCAATTCGCTAGCCGCATCGCCGTACTTGCCTGGTTTCTCATTAACGACCGTTTCCGCTTCACTATCCCCCTCGTTGGGCGAGTTGCTGTTGCTTCTATCGCTGGCGCTTCGCCTTGACGAAAAGATTGAACCCACCGGCTCACGGGGGTCTGGAAGGGCAAAGGACGCTTTGAAGGAGTTATTGCGACTGGGGATGATGATAGGCTCGTCATCTGTATCTGAATCATCTTCGGCTGACGACCAACTCCGATGTGTTGACAAGTCCTGAGAACTTTGGCTTCGAATCATTGCTGTGCCGCCACGGCCTAGCGAGGTCTCGACTGTCGCTCGCCCGTGTGCATTAATGGACAATCGGACAGACCTGTGTTGCCGGGCTTGCGGGGACATCTCTGGGATAGATGCAAGACTCGATAACCGCTGCTGTGTCTTGAGTGGCGATATTCTCCCGGGCAGACGACCAGTTGACTTGCTACCCCTAAGCCCTGAGTCAGGGGCTGCCCTTGCCGCAGGAGCCAACATTGGAAGTGAACCTCTCCTAACTGTTTTCCTCCCTCGATTGTTTTCACTGATACTTCGCCCAAGCCCAGGTCTGCCCAATGAATTAACTAGAGAGCATGCAGTTGCTCGTTCAGGGCCTTTGGTGGTATTCTTTCTGTCTCTCACACTACCGGATCGGCGTCCCTCACCAAATGGTGTCTTCCTTAATTGAATTGCTGCCTCCGCCGTCCCGGATTGTACCGTAGACTCAAAGCTAGCAGCTATGGGTGCACTTTGCGGGCGACTGAACAGAAGACCAGGGTCAACCGCATCTCCAGCACTAATCATACTAGTCATGTCAAACGGATCCTCTAACATGGGGGCAAACGATGCCAATAACGATGGTTCGTGCGCACCAGTGCATACAATATCGGATGCCGTTGGCTTAGGAGCTAACGGTCTCTCTTCCCTGGTAGGCTGGACATTCTCTTGATTTGAAGACGGCGGGGCGTTTGGATCCTGAAAAAGCTGAATCTCGCTATTCCAATCAAATGAGCCTGTTTGGCGGTGAGAGGAAGGTGTAGGCGGTTGGAACATATTTGTGCCTGCCGTGGTGAAGTCCAAGTCCATATTCATAGACATGGTCGGGTCCCAAAAATTGGAGTGTGTTGCAGCTGGCGCAGACATTGGATAACCGAATATATCGGTGGCACTGCTCATTAATGCCACCATTTCCTGCTGTGATAGATCGTGGAAGTCCGAGCGACCGAAGCTTTGGTCATTTTGCATGTTGAACCTAGGAGAGAGCCAACGCTCTCTCTTCCGTGCCGTAGGTGGTGGCGATATGACCTGTGTTGGCTCTTCAGCGATGGTACACCGTCGAGCCTTCTTAGGGGATGAAGTCGGGGTCTTAGACAGCTTGTGGTTTAGCTGAGACTGAAGACCTGCCGTCAAAGAAGCTGTATCAGCTGTGGGTGGGTTCGGGGAGGACGACAATCGGTGGGCGGGAGCAACTGGAGGCAAGGCGGCGCTTGGATTTGGGGAGAAGTGGTTTGTATGTGCCGTGATGGCGATGGCCAACCCCTCAGCAGACAGCAAGCGCTTATGGCTCGCCGAAGAGCTTACGGGCGCGATAGGGACAAAATCCGGAAAAGGGCTTTGGGTCCCTCGCAGGTTGCCTGGAGTTGCGTTGAAGACGGAATATTCTTCAGCAAACCGAGGAGTTAACCCACCGGCCTCGACAAAGGAACCTTGATAATGTTTTGGCGTTTCGAAAACGGGACTAGGAAATACGGCAGATGTCGGTGTTTGCTTCGGCGTGGGCGGCTGAGCGTTTGGTTCTCCAAAGCTACTGGAAGAAAATATCAGGTCAGTTCAATGTGATCATCAATGAATAGTCGGTAGAAAGTGGGGAGCGCCCTATGAGTGGACGCACCTGGCGGCTGGATGATCCTCGCTCATAGCAAACCGTGCGATTGCAGTGTTGTTACAGCCCAAGAATATTCATTCCAGGTATGAATGGCCGGAAAAAGCTGACGCTGGGCTCCAAGCAGGACATGTGCCAGGTATTTGCGAATATCCAATGACAATGGCGTAGCGTAGCAGGCCAATATGTAGGTTGTGTGCACTTGGATGCACAAGATGACAGGAGAAGCGACTAAATACGGTCACTGGTAGGTTTTCGAGAGAGGTTGTGTCGGTCGGCGCGAGGGAAGAGCTCCGAAATAGGTGAAGAATTGAGGTACACGGAATAACAATGAGATTTAATCATGAAAAAAAAAGCACGAGCTAGAATACCATTAGATTCACAAGAGAAGAAATCTGCGAGACGAGTAAAGAGGCTCTCGTCCGAAAAGCACGAATATTACTGCAGGAGTCAAGGGAGAGGGGGATATGGAGCTTACCTTGACCACTAAAAAGTCTTGCCAACAAAGGTGACCCCGCTGCTCGCCTCCTAGAAGGGAGACAAGATCGGCAGTTATGTTTGCTGTTTTATGCTTACTAGATTGGTCCAGAGGGGAACAGAAACGCACAAAACGGAGCGTTGAGGAATATGGATAGTACAGTGGATGATAGTTTCGAGATAACTACGACCGAGAGCGACGATACGGTGGAAAAGGAAAGAGAGAGTGAGGGACAAAAGCACAAGGAACCAGATTGCTGGCGTCGACCGGGAAATGGCAAGCTAGCCGCATAGCATATCATCGGTTGGCGATGATGAGTTGCGGGCGGTACCGGGGCGTCTGCGTCTAGGCAGAAAACCGCAATTCCAGGTCGATGCTCAATTCGGACAAATTTTTGGCGAGGGACAACGAGCAGGCAACCAGTGGACCACCTCCAACAGAGAGAAGGGCGGAACAGGGGGCATCAGGAAGGCCTGAGTTGGATGGGATTGACGCGGCTTGACTGGATATGACTGGCGTCTAATCTGGATGGGCTGGGTGAGCCTCGGGCGGGTCATTGCATCTAACAAGAACTCATGTGTCTGGTTCCATGTTCATGAGCAATCATTCGTAACAGTAAGATGGCTTTGTCCAAAATATGCCATGAAAGCCAACAATCGCTGCTGCTTGTAAGGGTCGTGTATTGCCCCCCTCAGTCAATGACACAGCCCCAATTATTGTGTTGCGTACCTGGCGTTAAACTTTTGCGTGCCTGGCCCCGAGGACAGGCCCTCGCAGTTCAACATGTGGCCAGAGTGATTCGTGATTCAAGAACATGTCGTTCCTGAGCCTGAGCTTGAGCCAAGCGGAGACGAAATTGTGGGTTCCGGTGGTTCTGGCGCATGATTGATGCACACTGACAACAATTTGGTCCGCCATGCTAATGTGCTCACGTTTGCGCGCTCTGTCCTAGGAGGTTCTAACTTTATTATTAGGCGACTCGATCTGGGGCCATGCGTCGTCCTTGACGTCCGCCTCAAGATCATCCTTGGAAATCTCGGTCCTGTCTGGCCTTTAACTGAGCTGATTAAAAAAAATGGATAACTGGCCGGCTCGGTCGGGGTTCCATATGGGATTCTCTGAAGACATGGCTGGCTGGCCCGCCCTTCTGCAGCAAATTCCAGGGAGAGAGACAATCAGCTTCTCGCCTTTTTTTTTTTCGAGTTGCTCAAGAGACGGGCGGAGACTCACCAGGCACAAAGCACAGCGTTCCACCGGGTCTGCAGGGATGAGGTGCCTCGTTCTGGTGCAGACCATAACTCTTCTGTGCTATGTCTGTGGCTGCATCTCAGCTCAACCGTGTCTTGCCTCCCTCACCAAGCATTGGATCAGGTTTGGTTTGCTCTTGTTTGCATTTTCGGAGTACCTACGTACCGAGTAAGTAGGGAGTATCTGCATCGCCAGATATTTCCATGTTTGTCTCCCCATGGAAAGACTCGTCCCCTCACGCTCTGCAACCAGGGGCTAAGGTCTAGTCCCGCGAGCACTCTGGGCGACGTTTGTTGGACCTTAGGCTTAGACACTGTAATACAACTTGAGAATAATGAATCAATCATGGTGCTGAGGGTGATTTTTGCTTTTGTCGGTCAACCAAAGAGACCAAAAAATGCAGCATCAGACATCCTGCAAATTTACTTTTGGCTCAGCATGGGCAGCCCTGCATGTCGCCGTGATTTCCGATTTCTCCAACAGACATCTTGAGGCAGGTGCAATCCCAATGTGTCCTTCTTGCTACGTCAGTTGTCATGCACAAAATTGCGGCTCGGCGGCAAATGTGCAGTATGCATCGAATCGAATCGAATCCCAACCTTTTGGATATTTTTCTATTTTCCTTTCACAGTCCCCTGATAACTGTTTGCTTTGCCGCCATTCAGCTGGACTCAATCTCTGTGCATGACAGACCGTGCATGCAGCACAGAGAGAGGCCTCATTGGTGTGGCAACCTTTCTGATACCCTACCCTAGGAAAGATCATCATGTGATTACCTATGCTTTTATAATCGTTTGAAGGCCCAGTGTTTGCTTACTTTTGACACTAGTACTTGCTCTTTTCAGGGGCGGCATTTCATACAATTTGTCGCCCAGCCCTCGTCTTGGGGAAAGGAACGGCGTCTTCAGACCTCTTGGTTTGCCCCGAGCATCCATTCCGTCCTCCAAAACTCCCATGGGAGCGCTGTAAGGTCAAAGCAACCATCAACCCATTTGACCTTAGTCAAGCAACAGGAAATCCAATTCAGCACTCATGTGATTAGTCTTAGTATGTCAGGTGTATCTGCCGGTTACTTTCTTATCCCTAAATAGTCAATCAAGTCTCTATTCTTTAAATAACAAGTACCCTCAATATATCTTTGCTCTGTTGCACAACGAGAACATCATGTTGACTTGAAGTAATCTGCAGCTTAAGACATTCAATGCAGACATCAAACTTCTACGGACGAGTCCTAAGATGCATAAAAGACGCTGGATGGCAACATGTTGCGGCGATTCACCTTCTTTTTCCGAAGCGGAAAGGGTCGCTCTTGATTTTCTAATCTATTGTGGCCAGAAAACCGCATCGTGCTGCCGCCTTGTGGGTAGTAACTACTACTACTATGTACTATCAATCCGTGGGGTTTGCGGGTCCATTCATTTTGGATGGTGGGTTTTTGCTTAAACAGGCAAACAGGGAAGTCAGCACAAGCCACCAACCCTCGTCTCGATCTCGATTAGTAACAGTCCTATCCTCCATGCCTTTAGGAGACATGGACATACTCGTATACGAGCCCCGTGAACCGGGCAAGCAGAATTTCTGCCAGACGAAGGGTCGGCACCATACTGGCCACAGACCGGCATGACACGGCCCATCTGCTGCAGCCATTTGACAACCCCTTTTGTACCAGTCAAGTATCTACCGACTTCGCGTATTGGCAGAGGGCGGGGCTGAAAGCTCATGGTGATTTAAAACAGGAAAGCTCCCACGAGTGGAAGCTAGTCTCAACTCTGGACTACTGATGAGATATCCGCATTGCACATGCCTCAACTTGAGGGATGCAAATGCAAGTGAATCTCGGCGCGAACGAATGCCAGGGCTTCCGGCAATATGTCCTAGAGAGCGGTCATCTGTTGGCTAGCCATCGGACTCGGGGCACCGACGCCGCGGGGATTCTGCATCTGAAAACTGGTCCCTGAGTCGGCATGGTGCCACATGATTCGACGGGCGGAATTTTCAGTTCTCGTTACCTGTCTCGCAATGGTATTATTGTAATGCAAGATATTCGGTTACCAATAATCATGGGCACATCAATCCGGCCTTGGACATGACTTCGATTATTCCCGGCCCACCTTATTATCTCAGCAAGCATCAGGAGCCACATACCCGGCGCAACTTCTTAGCAAAAACCACCCTAACCAGGATGGCGTTCATACCTGGAGCGCCGAAGCAACTGGATTTTGGGCTCTGCGGGCTGTGTCTTATTGCTCATTTTGTCTAACCACAGCTGAAAATTGAGGGTGATGACGAAAAACCGCCACCACGCAATATCATCGACCAGGAACGAATGGTGGTGGCACAGTGTTAGTCTTGGGCACAAAAAAAAAAAAAAAACTATTGTCTCGTCCACTTGGTCGCTAACGGGTAGGGAACTTGACCTGGCAATACACAGGGTCATAATTATATATCTCAATATCACTAAAATTCATCCATAAGGCGCTTTCTAGTCAAGACACACAGAAGTCTTGCTCCAATTGGCGGGCTGTCGGTTCTCGACTTTCCTGGGCGTTTCGGTCTGTGGCAGTGGTTGCTGCAAGGGTGAAAGCGCACATGACGTCCAAGTTAAATTATCGACACTTCCCCAGGGACAAGCTGAATATGTGTGAAGACTGGACTGCGTGGCTTGTGTAGTTGGACTCGATTCGATGAGGCTTGCATAGACTGTTTTCATCGGTCGCATATCATGGGCGTTCACCAAACATGATTGGCTCTCGTTTCACCATAATCCCAGCTTGGTACGAACTTAGAACAGACAGCAAAATGATGGCGATGAAACATACCAAGCACCAGGTTTTTTTTTCACGGATGAACCGGCCCTTTTCAGGAAGGAGTTCCAGTCGTAAAATGGTCTGATGTTGCAACAGAGAGGCCCCAGGGCCGGCGACTACACACTGATAGTGTTTGATGGAAGGGAAGTCTGGGTTCCCGTCCGTGAAACATAGCAACGAGAGATGCTCACTTCAATGAAATTCATACCAAACTGCGCAGCATTTAGTAATATTGCACTGCCAAGCCATTGAGCCAAGCTCCCAAAACTCCACATACTGCCTACGCAGTGAGCACATACAGACCAGTATCGCGGCTCAATCTGCACCAATGCCCAACCCGACATCTTTGACTGGACAGGTCACCAACATCACAGAAAACAAGCTCATCGAAACCGAAACGCGCCACCCAGCCAATTCTGCTCTACAGCCGCTCAGCAAATCCCTGCCCTCAGCTCCTGTTGCACATTTTTAAAGTTCAAAACCGACAACGTGGCCAGACGCCCAGAACAAGCCACGCCACGGAGCCTAGAAGCAACGGACATGCCCGGGAATCGGAAAGCGGACGGCAAGACGGTTCTGAAACTTTATCTTGTTGGTGCACCAACATCTGGCCACGGAAAGTCCCATCACGAGCATCCGTCTCAGAACGACATTTCCGCTCAGGGTAGCGCCCAGAGATGAATCTAAGACCGCTCCAAACCCGATAAACGAGACGCCAAAGCGCTGAGACGAGCGCCCAAAATCCACGTATGAATCTCCTGGCCCAAAGGCGAATATTTTGACGCCAGTACCAGAATTACGGCTTTGAACGCTTCCTGTATCCCCCCCCCCCCCTTTCCCCCGGGCGGGGGGTCCATAGTGTGCTATATGTAAACATATGAGGATTCGCAAGACTAACAAACAACCAGCCAAAGGGATGACTAGGGCCTTGACGCCGGAAAGCTGGGCTGTTTGATCGCAGTCGGGGGATGTAATTGCATACTTCTTTAAACTACGGAAATATTGTCGTTTTAGTTGATACAAGGCCATCACTTGGCCAAGCACTTCTATGACACACTTGACACTGAAACAAGAATACTGCTCGTCTGAATGTCGACCCAAATCTTCTTTATTTTCTACACACTCCGGATATACCGACGAGGTGACATTCAGAGCTATGACTAGTGCTAGCAATAAGGAAGAGGAGTTCCCCCAGTAGGGTATGCCATCATGTTGCCATGATAGAACTTACACAAAAGACATTTGTTTCTCAGGGAGCCCAGCTTCCATGAGCAACTTGTGCACGTTCCAGACCGGTGGTTTGCCGAAACAAAAGAAAAAGAAAAGGGGAAAAAAGCTGCCCGAGTATAGCAAAGGGAGGCTCCAATCTTCTTATTGCCCTGTGACCAAGACCGAGACTGTGCTCACAGGAACGTTGTATAGTAGGTTAAGAAAAAGAACGTCCAATGTGGAGCAAGTTACATTGCATAGAATGACAAGAAGTGGTACAAATGGAAATATACATCAACAAAGGATATACACTAATGAAGAAAAGTAGAGAAGTGAACAAGGACCACAGTGCAAAAATGGATATAACCAAAACCACAAGGGTAATTTTCAGTCTCCTGACCCAAAAACAAAAAACCGTGTACCCCTTCCCAAATTCACTCCAATCCGGTGTAGAAAGACTCTTTATCCAACCCAAATCGTTTAGTTCCCGCTCTATCAGTTCCACATCCATTCCAAAATATCATCCAGTTAACCAAAGTAAAATAAAGAATCAAAGCAGGCTACCCAGTCATGTGTTTTGAGAGTAGTTTTATGATATAATATCGTATCCTCATGCTCTCCTTCATAGTTCGTCAATCAAACATGCATTTTAAATCGGCAGAATACAATTCTAGTTGTCGTGCAAAGAACTCGAAACGTAAAGCGAATAAAAAAAAAGAAAGAAAGAAAGCCCTGGTCGATGCAAGGGGAGTTTGCGTGGAGGATGCCCCGAGATCATGAATTAGATCATATTTCCCATAGTTGACGTTGGAGGTGGTATCGACATAGGGGGAGGTCCAGATAGACACATAGTGTCGGGTCCTGAAACTGACGTGGGAGGTTCTGTGTGTGGCGGCATTTGCTGCTGATGATGCAACACTTGGAGATGAAGTTGAGGCATTAGCGGCGGCACGGAACATGGTGTGTTAAGGCCCGATACTGGCGTGGTGACCGACTGTGGGGTCATTGGTTGCTGTACCGTTGTATCTAATTTGGGTTTCGGGGTTTGAGCAGCCAGTTTTCTACCGCTACCCATCTCTCGTCGTCTCTTTGGCATATCCTTGACCTTCTGATGAGTATGGCACTATTATCGAAATGTATTAGCAGTTGTTGGGTTTGGAGTGTTCCAGGCCATGTTCATAACTAACCTTGTAGGCGTGTCGAAACCACGTTGTGCCCTTCTTCTTGCTACTGACCAAGGGGACCCAGTCATTGCATGATGTACACAGTCCTTCCCACACATCTGGGTTTCCGTCCATTCGTCGTGTGTCCAAAGGCTCCTCGAATGGATGGCCTGTAGCGGCACTAATGCCGTGCGTGAAAGACTTGTCATACCAGAAAGCCGAGTTCTTCAGAACTAGCCATCTGCCCGGTTTGCAGATACCACACCAGCCCTCACGCTTGTTTCCATGGCCCCGAACCCACCTAGGAGTGTATAGATCACCATCAAATCGCAAATCTTGCTCATAGGGAATCATGTTAGGGTCAGAATGGTTCATGTCTTCTTCAGGCGGTGGAACTTGTTCTTCTGCTAGAGGACCAAACAAATCAGGAGGATCCGATAGATCCGCATAGTGACCATGTAGCATATGAGGGTCTCCGTTGCTCTGGAGCATCTTGAAAATACCGTGTGATGGCAGTGGTGGCGGTTGCTCAAACATGCCCTGATGTGACATGTGAGGTGGTGGTATTATTCCGTGTCTCGAAAACATTGGTTGCCCGGACACAGCAAATGGCGGTTGGTGTGGAGGATGGCCATGTATGCCACCTGCATGGAACGACTGTGTCGGCATCAGCGGTGGATAGTTCTGAAGTGACATGCGTTGGTTTGTGGGGTATCCGTCCTGGGCACCGTGGAATATTATGGGAGACTGTCGGCGGTTTTGCGTCGGGGCATATGATCCAGTAGACCACCGTTGGTTCTTCGATGCCTCGAGGGTGTACGGTGCGGACCGCACGCTTGGTCTCGGAGATGGCGAGGCTCGGCCGCGACTTTGGGTTCTGACTTGCTCTGGTCGGCTCTGGGGAGTGGCTCGTGGCGAAGCTACTGGCGACAGTTGTATGGAAGACATGAGCGAGGTTCGGTTTGAGGCAGTTGACAGGTAATCCGAGGTATAAGAGGGAGCTTCCGACAAGCCAGCAGGATAGTCCTCATACGAAGACGGGATGTCAGACATCGGTTCTGAAGTAGAGACCGTCAACGAAGAGTTTGATAGCCTCCTTTGTTTTATACCCTCTTCCATGTTCAGATTTGATGCTTCTTGGGACTGGTTCGAATATCGCAAGTCGATTATGGGTACAGCTTCATCGGTGGTGTATGCTTGGCCAATAGCTCCTTCGGAATCCAGGCCTTGAAAGTCGAGGACTTCGCCGCACGATGGCTGATTCCATCCGTCTGAGGTATTTTCATTAGGATCGTGGCGGCAAATAGTGGCAAGCGAATTGGCTAGAGACTCACCATGGCCTGACATGGACAGAGGAAGCATTTCCTGAGCAATAGGTGATGACCGCGACGTCGATGGATCGGTGACTTGTTGTAGGTGCATGCCGCTCCAAGCAGAAATAGGGTTCATCTCATCGCCGGCTGTGTAGGAAATATTTGTGTATATCGCTGCTGGTCGTCTACGCGGTTCAGATGTTGGCGGCGACATCCACATCGTTCCTCCGGGAAGCATCCCGTCGTTCCCAGGCATGGTGTTGGTGCTCATTTCCAACTCTGAGCAATCAATTTGCGAGGAAGAAGCAAGAAAACGAGATCAGGAAAGTGAGCTAATAGCAAATACTAGCACAAAACTGGCTGTCCGCACAACGGATAGTGGGTTGGAGTTGTTCCACAACGATATCGAAGTCCTGGAGCAGGCAGTATTTCTTATCGTAACAGTGCGGTTTTACCGCAAGACTAGCAAGGAAGGTAGTCGGAGTGTACGGGGAAAGGGCAAGGACTAATTTGAAGGACAATCTGCCTGAACAAATGTTGGGGCGATTCGCGCCTGAAAGCCCAAGTCAGTAAACGCGCAGGGTTAGGCACAAGTCTGGACCAGATGATGCTGGACGAACATATCTGGACGCAGCAAAGATGCCGGTGTATTGAGTTGACGGCCTGAACATACTTGACAAAAGATTGGACGTGTAAAGGGATTGTGATGGTGATTTCGAGAGCTAGTCGTACTATTTGGGCGGATGCGAGTGGGAGAGAGCATGTAAGCTGCCGAGGAAGGAGTGTTGGACGCAGGCGTTTGGTGTACAAGGCAAGAGCAGGACTATCTCTGAAAATAATCGGAAAGAGCCACCGCGTAATGACTGTATTGCAAGTAAAGATTGTAGTGTTTTGTTGGTAGCTACCGCAGTGTGATCTGGGGAGCTGGTCGGTTAACGACTCTGTATAGTTTAGTGATAGTGAAAGAGCGATGGTTGGAGAGGGAGCAGAAAGAGGGCCAGCTCCTTTTGTGTGATATAGAAGACCCAGAGGAACTGGGACAAGAGAGTGTGTTTGTACACAGATTAGCGATGCCACGCTCGGCCCGGAACTTGGCAAGAGACAAATGAATAATGTATGGGCCCTTTGAGGCTTGCGCAAGACGGAAAAGACTGGGGTGACTGAGCAGTTAGTTGCACACGACTAAGCAAATCGAAAGGTACCATGGGTTTATGGGTCCATGGGGGAGTGCGGTTTTCATTTAGACGAGGCACGATGGGGAGGACAGGAAGACGAGAGAGTTGAGAGGTGTGCGGGAGTATGATTCCGATAACTGGGTATAACAGCGGGCGCCCCAGACTGGAGTGCGTGTGCGTGTGCGTGTGTGCTTGCTTGATTGTATGGTATGTATGTATGTATAGTAGGGGCACACATACAATACATACTTAATATAAAACTCACGCACACTGGAGCAGGTAGAGGAACATGGAGCCGAAGCGTGTGTGCGCGTGTACTCACTCCATACATGTGAGGCGTCTGTCAATACCATAAACTTCCGTCGTCCCCAATCCATCCATATTGGCCCCATTCTACGTGTCTCCGGGAGTGCGTGTACACGCTCAATCAGAGCTGGGCAACTCGGAGGTTGTCCAGGCGGTGCCCAGGTCCAAAAGTCCCAGGTCCCAGGAACCCCCATATCCTGCTCGACCCAGCTCACATCCACTTGAGGATTATGGCTCCATCAGGCTTGCAAGGTCAGGCACGGAACACGGTAGTGAGGTAGCCGGCGTCACCATTCCATCAAGATCTGTAAACCGGGGGTTTGGTTTTGGGTTAGACTAGGACAACTTCAAGCCCTCGAGCTGCCACCTGTGAGCAAGGACCAGGCCAAAGCCCGAGGGAGGAAGAGAACAAGGCGTGTGAGAAAGTGTCAGATGAGTGGGAAATCGGGAAACCCAGCTAGAGCAGAGGTGTAAGTAAAACCACATGTACTCCATACGATGGATATCGAGGTATGAGAGGCATGGGGGGCGGCTCCGGTGGGAGACGTGGGAGCCGTCGAAGCCGCAGAAGGAGTCCGTTTGACAAAAAAGCCTGGCCGGTTAAGGTTGCGTGCCAACTTTCGGGTCCAGTGGACTCGGGAAACTTGGGTCAACATGACGGTTTGGGCTCATCATCATGTACTTTGTCCGTCACCAAGGGTTTCTAGGCTAGGGAGTAGCTAGCTAGACGTGCGCGCAGGGCTACGGCAAATGATTGGTGCGTCTGTGCCCGTGTGAGTCTGCCAATCTGCCCGGTTTACCAGGCACATTAGCCTCGCTATTTGGGTAGGGAGAGCCTGGCAGTCGTGGCGGTTCTGGCTGGCTGGATGCCTGGGTATTCGGCTCAATGTTGTGTGGCCGTCGAGGGGCTAGCTGGGGCTGCTGGGGTTGCTGGGGACCCAAGCGATACGGAGTCGAGAATCAATGGAGACGGGCAAGGTTCCAGGTTCCAAGTTTCAGCTTTAAGGTGCGGCAGCCGTGACTTTTCGCTGGCGTTGCAGGTATTTGTCGAGCAATCGGGGCTGGTGGAAGCTGGAGGTCGGACGAGAGAGAAGGCGAGGGTGTTGCAGAGTGCAAACTAGCTTCTACCAAGTCTCAACTTGGAATTCGCAGGCAGCCGCTGTCAAGAGCAGAGAGTCCAGATGTCTAGCAACGAGGTCGATTGACTTGTGTTGACTGCCGAAGTCTCATCGGGACCTGAATGGCAAGTGCCCCAACCGTCGGCTATTGTAGTGTACACACGAGCAGCAGGGCAGCGCATGTGGCTATGGCCTTGGGTCTTGGGTACTCGCTGTTTGGCCGGGGAGACACCCATCCTCAAGTTTACTGTACGAATACCTTAGCCTGCAGCCTTCGACGCGACCTTGCGGCCTGGCGACCTTGGGAGCTTGGTGCCGATGTGACTACGCCCAAAATGACTGGTACTTGCCTTTGTACCTACCCACATGCTTCAACTTCACTTTGGAGATGGTCGCATACGGGAAAGCTCTGCAATCTGCAATACGAACATTGAACATTGAATACATGCTCGGTGCTCCATTCAGAACTCGAGCACTCAATGTCGGGACCAATAAAGGCCTGGACTAGCTGTCCTTCCAAGCTTCTACAAAGGACAGCTTTGAGTTGCTGTATGATTGGTATACACTACACAATAATACCACCTCAACCTGTGCGAGAAAGTCCAATGTCCTGGTCCTTGAGATGTGAGACGACAACTTGCGCATCTGAGCCGGGGTTTGATGGTTTGATGGCCTGGCGGACTGGCGGACTGGCGGACTGGGTCGATGGCTGGTCGATGACTCCGGAACCGCGCACCTTGGAGGAAGAGGCGTGGGCGGCCCTAGGGGGTGCGGTTTCTCTGAGGAGTAGTGCGGCCAATGAGGCTGAGCGGAACCGGCCAGTTAACCCCTTCCACTCGTCTTCCACTCATCTTCCACTCACCTTCCACCCCTCTTCCACCCCTCTTCCTTCCCAACTTCCTTCCCGGCGTTCCGCTCCTTCCCACTTGCGCTACCGTTGACGACCTCTGAGCCACTAGAATGCAGTTGCGCCCCAATTTCCACGTAGTGCCTACCTTCCTAGGTAGTTAAAAAGTGCCTACTTTGGCGCGCCAAGCTTCCATGGCAGTGAGCATGTTCCCTGGAGTGCTCAAATGTGCGCCATCTAGTACGGATCGTGGCGCCAAGAAGGCCGGACATACCCATCAGCATCAGGTCGGCTGGTCAAGGGCTCAGGGTCGAATTTCAGAACAGGGCCAGCAGTAGTAGCATTCGATATCGGCTATTGAATAGCGAGCCATCGTTTACTTGGCAGCTTGACTTCTAAGTGTCGGAGTACGTAGGTACGTGGCTCAGCGTTGCACTTGAAGTAAGCCTCTGGTGGCTACCCACTCAACCCGTTGCTCTCGACTCCGTAATTGTACGCCTGCTTCCAAGCAACTGCAAGTGTTGTATCATTGTATCTCTGTGTCGTAAGTTACCCGGGAGTTTGCTCGAGCACGTGCACGTACATGCATTATTGCAGTGCCATGCTAATGATATTTGGCACGTCCGGCTGCCTTGCGGTTAGATTCTCCCGCAGCGCCACAATCATCTTGCCCTATGAGAGGACAAGACTACCGCCAGTAAGGCAGGTACGGCCAAGGCTCCCCGATTCTTGCAGCGTCGCCCCACCCTCACCTCTGATTCGATGCCTTCATACGTCGACAACGGTCACTGTGATGAAACCGCAACAGCCAACGACTCTCGTTGCCCCCATTCCGATCGACGACAAGGACAGCCCTAACTCTCACGACACAAGAGCTTCGTGCACTCGGGACTGCTGCGGAGCAGAACAAGGGTCGTGAGTCCATTCTACTCGTCAAACATCAGTCCACTCTTTTTATATTAAAAGAAAAGAAGACATGCACCCAGGACTACTAGACGCACATGCGTTTTGGGTAGGATTGCTAGAACCCGCCATCAAGAACCCTACAATAACACAGCTACCGAGCACCTATTCTACATACAATCACCGAGTACAGGCTTGATCGTGAGTGACGGTGACCTCGCAGAAGGCTGAGGTCCATTCTTGATTTTAATATCATGTACTTCCGTGCTCCATACATGTTGTATGAGATGCGCAGGTTCTGATGCTCCTCCATTGTGGATCTTACGCATCAGTGGCTGCTATCGATCAGGGGCCAACGACCCAAGTGCCGCCACCAATCATGACAGTTTACTCCGACGACGTGGTTTGGCGCTATCACTGTCACTCTGGCCTAGCGGCTACGCCGTCATGAAGCACCATCATTGCTCGGATCACTTATCTTGTCTATCCAATTTCCGGGAACTCTTCTAACCGCTGGCAGGCCATTGGCACGCATACACCTCGGTCTTGCGGCTGATTGCATGAGGCCTACTGTGTTATTCCACAAGAACCAAGCTCCCAAATGTTGGACGAAAACCAAGGTCGGGATCCCGACCATGCGCGCCAAGTTGTACCAGTTTCATCCAGCCTACAGGTTGGCGGGGACACGGGGATAACATTATTTCTTGCAGAGATTCACAAACGGAATCGTTTGAGCCATCATCGCCTATCGGGAGGCACGAGGCTTGTTGCAAAAGACGGAGTACGTACCTTCACAATCATTAAACTCATCTATTAGAGTTTGGTCTGATTCAATGTACCCACTCAATTGTCTTGCCACCCGTGGTTCCATACTATGAATACATGGTTTTATTGGAAGGTCAACCCCCGCGACACATCTTCTTCGCCCTTTGCTAGGACCGGGAGATAGGAAGCGACCTCAAGTGTCGGCGAACCGCAACAAACTTGTACATCGTGAACAACTGTGGGCCGGTTCGGTGTCGGAAAAGAGCTAGGATCAAAATAATCACTGTTGATATCACGATCCAGAGCCACAAAGCAAGATTCGACAAGGACAAGGCAATGGAATCACAAGCCCACAGCATTAGAAAGGTAATTATCCAGGAAAGGACGAATCAGAACGGGAGCAGCCATGACTCAGGAGTGACCTGATTCTGCGCGAAACACCCTTCATGACACCAACGGGAATCTTGACGATCCTGGACCCGCGATGCACAACGACAGGCGTGTGTCCGGAGTACTCCGTTCTAGCCTACACAAGTCCTTCGGTGGCCTGGGAGGTGCAATACACTACTGTACACAGTACTAAAGTACATCCTGCGATAATATGTCACCTTGGAGCAAGAACCTTAGCGAGTAACGTCGTCCCCACAACGACGTGGCTCCAGCCGGAGCTTACCGCCTCTTCCGAGTGGATCAAACGTGTGGTGTCCAAGCCTGGGGGCCTAGGGGAAATAGAGCCTCTCCTGCAAGTGCCGGAGATCCAATAATTGCCCAGTGCTGAGAGAGGCGTCAATAAGTCTTGGCTTTCGATGACATGAACTGATTACGGCTGTACGTGGCGACAGAGGCCAGAAACAGGGCTGTTGATTCCTCAGCGCCGACAATTTGCGTGAGTAGGCGTGCTCTAGAGTGCAGCCGAAAACGAGAGCCTTGGTCACGCGTGGCACGATCGGGAAACGGCTTGCCTTGCCATGTGGGCAAGGTCGGAGCAGCTACCCTGCTGTCAGATTTGGAATTGGGTTGGACGACAGTACATGTATGAAGCAGGTGTTCCCGTTGAGATGCGCGAGACGCCAAAATTGTTTACCACCACGTGGCGCTAGCAAAAGACCCTTGAATACGATAATAAAACCTCAGACATGGTCCCAGAGCCAATCGCGCCTCCAAAAGGCACTTCAGCAATCGTACGGAGTACGAATTAGTTGGAGGGAACAATGGGTTCAAAGGGCGAAAAGCGAGGACAAAATGCAACCTATTCTGGTCTGTCACTGGGTTTTGACTTGCGACTCAAGCAGGCATCGAAACGACCTGAAAAAGCAGACTACCTACCTAGGTAGGTAATTAAGGGCTAAATTAATATAGCCAGGGCTGTCCTAACTTGGGGAGAATCGTGCTCTGTCGTCGCGTGTTTCTATTGCCCGAGTACCGAGCACATTTTCAATAGTCTTCACGAGGGGCATGCCGATGGGATAGGGTCTGTGTTTGGTAGGACAAGCTTTTGATACTGGCGATGTTTGTGCGAACTTCAGAACCCTGTTCAATTACGAGTGGTCACGTCGCCGGCTAACGGGTGTGGCGTCCTGTTGCTCCGGTCGCACAATCGCATCACCTGACTGCAGTGAGTGTGGCGTGTCTGTCAACACGAGCAAACAAACCGTGGATCGTACGGAGTATGTCAGCCTCCGATCTCGGATTGGTGGGGGAGGGGCATCACCTATCGGCGACTCGGATGGCCCGCAGCAACAAACCAGACCAGACATCATTCCTCCATCAACAAAGCCATTTCTTGAAGCGCGACAAAAGTGCAATTAGGGCCAAGCTACGAAATCCCGAAAGATGGCGGAGTATAGCATTGTGGTATTTGCCGGCGACCATTGTGGTCCCGAGGTATGTTGTGTTGTGCTTCCGTTCAGAAGCTCGATTCTTCAGGGAGAACTTTTGTTAGCTAACGGAGATGGTTGGGGTAGGTCGTTGCCGAAGGCGTCAAGGTAAAGTGTTTCATTTCCACTTGTGACAAGGAACCTCATCTGGATTCTTCTTGGCAGGAAAGTAGACGTCCCAAGGCCGTCAAGCTAACGTGAACGTCTGTCTTGTAAAGATTCTTAAAGCGATTGAGCACCACAGACCGAGTGTTGGCAAATTTGTGCTCAAAGAGCATTTGCTGGGAGGTGTAAGTCCCACACGCCGGGAAGTTCCCTCTTCCTACCGTTGTATGAGTACGAAATGGAGTCTGAGTAATGTTGCTGACACACTCACCCCTTGACCTCGCTTAGTGTTCCATCGATGCCACTGGCACCCCGTTGACTGATGAAGCTCTTAATGCAGCCAACTCAGCCGACGCAGTTCTGCTTGGTGCAATTGGTGGTCCCAAATGGGGCACCGGTGCCGTTCGACCAGAGCAAGGCCTACTGAAGCTGCGTAAGGAAATGGGAACATACGGAAACTTACGACCTTGTTTCTTCGCCTCTGATGCTCTCGTCGATTCGTCCCCCCTTAAGGCTGAAATATGTCGAGGGACCGATTTTGTTATTGTCCGCGAGTTAACCGGTGGCATCTATTTTGGTGATCGTAAAGAAGATGATGGATCAGGCACAGCGTGGGATTCGGAACCCTACTCACGTCCAGAAATTGAGCGTGTGGCGCGTCTAGCCGGGTTCCTCGCCCGCGGCCGCGGAGACAAGACGGTCTGGTCTCTTGACAAGGCCAACGTACTGGCCACCAGCCGCCTGTGGCGAAAGGTCATGACTGAAACCTTTGAGAGGGAGTTTCCCGATCTCAAGATTGAGCATCAACTGATTGACAGTGCCGCTATGATTCTAATCAAGAACCCTCGGGGCTTAAACGGGGTCGTTGTCACTAGCAATCTCTTTGGTGATATCATTAGTGACGAGGCGAGTGTCATTCCCGGCAGCATTGGACTTTTGCCCAGCGCAAGCTTGAGTGGTATTCCAGACGGCAAGGGTAAATGCAATGGCATCTATGAGCCTATTCACGGTAGGTGTATCTCCACCCCTTACATCTGTATTGTCGATCCCAGTTTCACTATACTGGATGACAATATATCAAAACGCCAATCATGGAGTGGCGATTATGTACGATTTACTGAGCATGATTTTCTTTTGCGCCCAGGTTCCGCTCCCGATATTTCTGGCAAAGGCATTGTAAACCCCCTCGGTACCATATTGTCGGTGGCCATGATGCTGAGGTATTCGTTAAACTTGCCCGAGGAAGCTAAGGCTGTTGAGGCTGCTGTCAAGGCTGCCATCGACGGAGGACTCAGGACGAAAGACATGGGTGGCAACGCCGGCACTAAGGAAGTTGGTGACGAGGTGGCGAAGCAACTAGCGGCCATCTTGACCAAGCCATAGAGTGCACTGTGGCAGGGGACATGAAGTGATTTCATTCGTGTGAAGACCTGGTATTTGGAAGTTAAAGTGGCTGAAGAAAGAGCGGCGACATCAGGCACAAGGAACCGGGAAGGGGCCCCGGATGATGGATGGGTGGATGGATGGATGAATAGATGGAACAAAAGAGGAACGTAGAGAATGAACAAGACACCAGACACTCAAAAAACCTGCCAGACGGGCACTAGCGCGCGACTTGGGATGCCTGAAGGATAAGTATAAGTGTGTCATGCATCAATAAGATGCCGATCCGTCGTTCCAGAAGGAGCGACAAGTGGACAGATACCCTGTGTGATGTTTTGACGTCAACCCTGCCCACGATGCACACAATGCCGAGACTGGCTCAGCCAGCAGTGATGGATATTGGGGGGGGATACTCGACGTGGGATTGCATGGAAACGGCTTGACGTCTCTCGAGAAAGCTCCCTGCCGCAATCGATCTCGATTGGCGAGTCCAACCAATTGCATCGCCACAAGGCAAAGGCACCTTCTTTTTTCAACATACTTAGGTACATAGGTGCAGCAAAAGGTGACCCAAGGGTCCAAGCACAAGCCACTCGGCCAGACGTTACAAAAGTTGCCGGGTTAAATGGAAGCGAGCTCCCAAAAAAGGCAAAGGCTTGCGAGAGGGCAAACGGTTGTGAACCGGTTTAATTTGCTCGATAATGATTCGACCAATATACTTTTTAATTTGAGCAAGTTGTGTCTTGGATGGTGCTTGTTTTGGTGGCTTTTTCTAATATGATTTCTCTTTCTCTCTAAAACATGTATTAAAATTATCACCATCTTCTTTTTTTTCTTTTCTCTTTCAATATTCTCTCCCATGTAGAGACAGGCACAGCTCGTGGTTTCTTACAATGACGCACCCTGGGCCCTGGTTCCCGCATACACGACTCCGAACAACGGATGAAATGCCGGGTGGCATTTGGACGAGATGCTCCACAGCACACAGCAGGTGACACGGCCGCCCTGCGCGCCCGAAAAGAAAGCGGAGTCTTGGAAGAAAAAGTGCACGGCGCTAGAAGGTGGGGAATGAGCTTGTCAAGGCCACACAAGCCAGACCGAGCTGGGCCCATTGGCCGCGATTGTGTCGGACAGGGGAGTGCCTTGTAAGGCTTTCAACGTCTCAGATCTGTCTCTGACCCCTGGCTGCCAGGATTGGGGGCCTTCTGGGAAAAAAAAAGGGGGGAAGGGGGGGTGGCATCTGGGGGTTGGGGGTGTGTGGCTGATGGAATGTCGGAAAGAAGGAAAGAAGAAACTTTTTAGTTGCGCTCAGACTTGAGTTGAGCCCAAGGGCTGAGATTGACGGCGGGCACGCTGGGGATTTTGCCCTTTTTTTTTTAAGAGGGGAAGAAGGGGGGGCCGCGCGCGGTTCGGGTTGGCCGATTTCTCGCATGGCGAAAGGGCCATTATTTTAATATATCTGAAGAGAGGGGAGGAGTTTTAAACCATGGCCTTGTTTGTACGTGCGTAAATCGATGGGAAGGGGGTGAGATTTTGTTGATTCGTAACAGCTTTCCGACAACCAGACACACGGAGATTATCCGATGTGTGTGGGAGAGAGTCATGGCGGCTGGAGTACGTTGAGGCTGATGAACCAATATCGAGAGCAGGTTCTTTTTTACTTCTTCTTTGGTTCGAGTCGCGCCTTGGCAAACACCAAGAATGGCCTGTGCTGTACTTCGCATCGAGGGCTGCATCTTTTCAATTTATTTTATTTTATTTATTTTATTTTATTTTATTTTCGGGGGAGGGGGGGCCCTGGCGATCAGATTGGCGCCGTGGGCTTTTGGGCACGGATTACAATCTTGTTTTATCATCAGCGTAGCGAGAGGGAATAAGAGCAAATCCAAAGTCAGCCCGTAGGACCAACGCCAATAACAAACGAAAGAGAGGGACACACCTTGTTATTGTATGTGTGTCATGACCCAGATACTCATTCCTAAACGGGCAGGCACGTGCCGCGCAACACCAAGATACAGCTGTCCACGCAAGATCGTGTACTTGCAGCGCGGACGTATACGGAAATACTCAACCAAACACATTGGCGCCCTCTCCCCGGCCGTATGGGGGATGGAGGGGGTGAAGGCGATCGCGCACATCGTCAACAACTTCAGTTCATGCCGGCCCTTCCCCCAACGACACAAACACCGCCCACCTCGTGCATCGCCACTTACTCTACACCCGACGACCCTCAGCCGTCCCTTATCAGAAACGCGCGCACGATTCAGATCCATCTCAAGTGTAGAGCCAGCAGGAAGAGTAAAAGAACAAAAGAACAGCGGTACATCCGCACCGTCGGGATCTACGAACCGGGGGCAAATCCTCATCACTAGGCATCCCAGGCTCTCCTCAAACAAACTTACATCGTCATGCGATTCTGCCGATTATCTCGTTCGCTCCCTTTCTCTCCTTTTAATGGTGTGTTGTCCCACGCGACTCAGCCTCTCTTTCTCCCCTCTCTCTCCCCTCTTTACGAGCCTGAATATGCTGTTCCTGGCACAACGTCGGGTCCGTTGATCGATATGCCTGCGTCGTGGAGAACGGCAAACCGGTGCCATATGGTGGTCCTGGCGGAGGGCACTTTTGATACAACGGCTGCTCCGCACAAAGAGTAGTTTGTTTTCTCCTTCATTTTGCCCATGAAGCGTTATATTGTCTATAATATCGACAATCATGCTTGTGGTGCGAGATGACAACGTCTACGTATGTATATTGATTGTATGATACTTGGCTCCGTCTGTAGAATGTGCTGGCAACAAGGATGAAACTGACGCCCGTGAAAGCGTCTGTACTACTACGTATTATCTTTTCCCCAACGAGAGGTCGTCAACACCGTCGCTTCGGATGACACTGACACTGACATGTCCAGCTTGTGGAGCAAGTCATGCACAAGATTCGCGTCTGCTTTGGGGAAAGCTGGGGGTTCCAAGCCGCATCATTCCCGACTCTCTGGACGAACCACGGCACAGAGATCTCCCAAATACCCATCAGGATCCAGATGAAGGGGATATCCTGGATGAAAAGAAAAGGCCCTCTTGTTGATATTTCCTTAACCGACTACACCGCAACGTTGCCTTCCCACAAGTAAACAGTACCGACAAGATATGCCTTGTTCTCATCAAGAAAGTGTCGAAATGTATTCCAAATGTCTCACAGGCAAATCCATCCTGGCAAGGCCCATTTTCTCTGCACACCATCTTCCGCGAGAACTCGGCCCCCCCCACACAGGGCTTTTGCCGTGGTAATACAGATTCGGTTGCTGATACTCCACAATGGCCTCATCTCCTTGCTTCTCTGTGGATTGGGCAGGGTCTCTTTCATAGCCCTGTCACCCCCCTCGCGATGCTGCGTGTCTTCCACGACGTCTCCCCCACCTGCATGGTCGAAAACGCCGAAACTAGTGTCGTAGATACCGACCTTGTCCTTGCGTTTTCCAAAGTGTCCAATATGTATGTACACAAACGGCGTCTTCAACTTGTCCATCTCCATGACACGCGGTAGTTGACCTTCAAAGGCCGCGGTCTCCTCAGTACCCTGTTGCCTCCCCTTCCCAACAGCTAGTGCCAGAAGCTCTGTTTAGACGAGCAACACTAGAGAGAGTTAGCTATTCACTTCTGCTTGCCCATTGTTTACACCACTCATTTGTGCCACGTTTAGGTGTGGTTCCCAAACCTAGTCCTTGTTGATTCTCTTCCAGACTTCGCTCTCCGCGGCCGCCAGGGACTCTCCTGCAGACGCCGCCCACTTCTTTGCCGTGTCCCAGACGCTCGCCTCACTTTCGTCTTCATACGCTCTTTCTGCTCTTTGATAGCTGTTGTACCCTGCTGCATTGACATCTTGCTGGTAGCCTCCCGCCGGCAGTGAGATTCCTGCCGTCGGATAGTTTCCCTGCAGAGGTGGGGAGACACCGGCTGGTCCGGAGTGAGGCGGTGGTCCTACTGTCGAGGCGGTCGATGATCGTGCCTGGACAGGGAGAGGTGCTCGAGGCGGTTGATATCCCATCTGTGGAGGCATGGTCGTCACTGGTGGCGGCTGGTGATTCTGGAGTGATTCACCAGCACTTGGCGGAGGAGGGATATTGCTCCCCGTTCCACTGCTACTGCCTGGAGGAACAGGAACAGCACCAGGCTGCGGTGGAGGGGGGTTGTTGCCTACTGAGCTGGTTCGTGTTGGTGTAGCCGGGACATGGCCGCCATGTTGTGGTGCGCCGGTCGCCTTGGGCAGCATCGGCCTGGCTCCAGGTTGAGCTGGCGAGAACGCTTGTTCGCCACTAATTTGGGAGGGCTCCAGCTGCGCTTGGCCGTCTTTGTTTGAATCCGCCGTCTTGGGAGTCACACCCGTAGGTTTAGCAGCGTTAATAGGGCTAGAGCTATATACTGGGATCGGCGCCATGTTGGAAGAAAACAGAAGGAAAGATCGAAACAAAGGTAGCTCGGTAGAATTGACCTGCTTTTTTTTATCCTCCGGGATTTTTCTTTGTTTTGCTGCAGCCAGTTGGACGAAATCAGCCGAGTTGACTTTGCGTGTGCAGATGCAAGGGCGCCGTGTGTAGAACCGTGGTTTGCCGTACGAAGTTGGGTGGTTGTGTCACCGTGGCAAAGTTGTGAGTGAGGCAGAAAAGGGAACCGGCATCAAGGCCAGATCGGAGCGTCGTACCGGGCCAGTATGCCACGTAGATTCAGAGGATTTGCGAGAACCTTTTGTTTTTACAGAGGAAAGTTGACAAGTGTAGCTTTTCACGCCGCGCACAGTGACAGAATCCGACCACAGGAACGTGGCGACGTCATTGGAGCAGGTGACGTCAGGTGACACCTCCCCCATCAAGCGGGTGCCTGAACACGCGCGTATCGAGCATTGGCCGTTTTGCCATGAAAATGTAGTTACTGCGGTTGTTGGGGGGCGGCTCCTGAATGAAAACTAAATTCCGAAAAGGCTGATGCTGCATCCCGAGATCAGCAGCTGTCAACTTGTGTAACTGGCGGCACAGTTGGTCGGTGACTATTATAAGATCCGAACCCTTGTGTATGCTAGAAGCAATATGCAGCCAGGAAATAATCCAAAATGCTGAGCGCACAAAATAGCAACAAAATATATCCGGTGCAGACAGATATAAGATAGCATTCATAAACCACATGTTAAATATACAGAAAGATTCCTTGCTCTTTACAGAGTCAATATCATTCAAGACTGCGGAATAGCAAATGGGCACTTCTTCGTCTCTTCAGTACTCCTTCCCATCTTACTTCGAGGCCCGACATCTTCCCACACAAATCCTTCAGGCTTCATCTCCGCGTTGTCGCCGGGGACTATGCCTCCCGTCGCCCACGTAGTCCAGGCAGTTGGTCCCCAGCGCAGCCAGAAAGTCGCCGGTGTATACCACGGCTCCTTCAAGTAAAGGAGGTGCTTCATTCGTTTTGTTGTCGGATCCGGTTCGGTAACAAAAACTACACGGGAGAATCTGGGCAGCGAGAGATATCGGAGGAAAAGTTTCCGTAGCAGGAGAAGTGTGTAACTGAGCGCGCAAACGGCGACGCCGGGCTCGGGGAAACTGGGCCAAGAAAACAAGTTAGAATGCAGATTTTGGACGTATAGTATGTCTGAGAAGCTTTGTGGTTGCTAACTTACCGGAAAGCATATCGCAACCTCGCGCCCATCAACACCATCACGTCCTGATATCCCAGTGGCCGTAAAGCTTTAGGGTAGGCCGACAACAGCAAGTCCACCAGAACAGATCCCAATTTCGCAACCTCGTCCATCGGCCGCATGTACTGCTCTTCGTATTTGCTTGCCCATCGTGAAACGTCGTCCAGGAACTCGATTGCATCTCTCCACTGGTTTTTACCGAGTTCTGCTTCATAGTCAATGTCCATCAAGTCTCCCACGTATTTCCATACCGAGGCGACTGCGGCAACTTCCATTTCCAAAAGTGGTCTCCATTCGTACAGACGCATGAACCTCTCGGGTTCCGACATGGCAGTATAAAGAACGTAAAGGAGGTCTTTATTTAGAATCCCTCCTGACTTGATATATGGAGCATGTAGGTAGTTCATGCGTGCTACTGCCTTGCGAAGCATCGACGAGGTAGGCGCATAGTTGGCAAAGCTGCATGAAATTGACGCAGGGACTTGTTAGTTAACACGAACATGAGACAGAGTTTTGGTGTGTATACCGTACCAGACAAATATGATTTCAGTGTCTTCGTATCTACCAACAGTCAGAATCGCAAGATGCCAGATGTCAACGCAATCGATGGCTTGTCGGTCAAGACAGAAACTTACCTCTTTGGAGCTTGGTCGGACTTGTTCAGGTCACTGACGGAAACAAGCAGCTTGGCTATGTTTTCCACTGCGTAGGTCTACCCAATTCGTTAGAACCTACTGCGGTGTTACGTCGCCTGCAGCTGCAGGGGCAGAGCTTTGACCTACCCTGAATAACGCATATCGCTGCGAAAGGTCATAAAAGTAGGGAAACTCATATGAAGAAATGTTTTGCACTATAATCTGGGCATCCTCGTTCGTCATATGCGCTAGGGATGCACGATCCGGGTAGGGATATCGCTGGCGTAGCTTGTTGATGCGCCGGAAACGAAGAAATGAACAGAGTGTAACGTAGGACACAAATGCGATTAGCGAGATTTGGCCCCACGAAAGAGCACGAAAAGACCCATGGTAGGCAATGTGATGGTGGAGGTTTGAGACAGTCAGATTGAACGCCATTCTCGTAAGATTTTGCTGAAGGCAGTGGATTCACGATTTGCGCCGAATCACCTGTGTAGGAAGGGCATATGAAGTAGAACTACACAAAATCGGGCAAAACAGCATCTATTCACTCGACAATCCGGTTAGTGAGATATGGCCGTTAAAATTAGGCCAATTCGCGCAGGGTTCAGACGACAGAGGGTAATATTGCCTTGTTATTAGGAACTGTTGTCTTTCCGACTCTTTTCCTTGACCTCGGGTTTGACTTTTTACAAAAGCTGGGGAAGGTTTATTATTAGAGGCGCACTGCAAATAGCCCACTTTCACAAGCTAAATTAGCACATGCTAACTACCGGACAAATATTTGGCCGGGATAACTATATCAAGAGGGCACCCCTTCTGGCGGATCCAGCACCACACTCCAAGCACTTGGGGGGCAGCAGTAGGACCCACCCACCAGTGGTGTCAATGCTGTGACATTGGCAAGTGTTAAGTGCGCGTCGGGAAATTCGCGGCCATTCGAACTCTTTGAGCCTCGAGTCTCGGTCAAACCACTGATTTCGATTGCCTCGTCATCGCATCAATTCAACCCCACCAACTGGCTGGTGCGCCTCGGCAAAGGCAAAGACATTGAAATGGTTGGAAAGGTGTCCGAGAGAGTTCTCCTTAGGGAGGGTAAGTCCTATGTCAAGAAGCATGCTGCCTGTGTCTACTTGCGCCGCCGGGTTTACTGACTTTTCTATCCAAGGGTTGGAGAGAACTGATAATGGCATGAAGCTCACAACCTGGCCGGATGTCGCCCCAATTAACCAGAAGAACTACTATACGTGAGTCTGACTCGAGTGTCTTGATCGCGAAACCTGTGGCTGACATTCATTAGCGACTACATGAAGCGGGATGATCAAGTTCTAGCCCTGCGCCTTCAGAACGATGCGACCCGCGACCGACTTGTCCAAGGCGCCAGAGACCGCGATCGCCTCCTGTCTAAGCCTGCGAATGGCGAGCTTCCTCTGCCTGTTCCCGATCTGACAGAGGAAGATGGCGCTGCGACACCTTCTGGTGGTGTTGATCCGTCGCGCATCATTGTCATTCACCCTGGCAGCCAGAACCTTCGGATAGGTTTCGCCAGTGATGCTCTCCCAAGGACGATTCCAACTACATTGGCAACGAAATTCCCGCAAACAGAGTCTGAGATGTACGAGGCCCTGCCACGACGCCAGTTTGAGGCCAAGACGACCGATCAGCAATACGGCGAAGAGTGGTCCAAAAAGTATTCAAAAATGTGCAGCGAATTGAAGTCTGAGATGCGCGCCAACAAGAGAAAAGTCTTGCCAAATTCCAAAGAATTAGTCCAAACCTTTAATCGTCGCACGGAGCCAGAAATTATCGAGAAACACAACGACCCCCTGGAGATAGAGTGGACCGACGTTAAGACCCTCGAAGACCCCGACTCGCTAGCCTCTTGCTTTATTGGAAACGATGCCCTCCGCGTGCCGGATGACTCAGATCCCAAGTTCAAACTCTGGTGGCCGTTACGCTACGGGTGGTGGAACGAGGACGAGTATTCCAGCCAGGAGCACCTGTACGATGACTTTGAGACGTTACTGGACAAGGCACTCCGTCAGGAACTCGGCCTGACTACCAACAGCGAGTGGCAACAATACAGTTGTGTGTTTGTCATCCCTGATCTTTACGACAAGAAGTATGTCGAGCAAATCTTGCGGTCTTGTATGACTTGGTTCGAATTCAACAAGGTTTGTTTCGTCCAGGAGGGCATTGCGGCTACTTTTGGTGCTGGGTATACCCAGGCTTGTGTTGTAGATGTTGGCGCACAGAAGACGTCAGTCACTTGTGTGGAAGATGGTCTCTGCATTGAGGACTCTAGAATTAACATGAAATATGGCGGGTACGACATCACCGAGACTTTTATCAAGATGATGCTTTACGACAACTTTCCCTATCAGGACATCAATCTACAAAGACGATACGACTTCCTCTTGGCCGAGGAACTGAAAATCAAACACTGTACCATGTCTCAGGCCGACATTTCTGTGCAGGTTTACAACTTTCACGTCCGAGCCCCCAACCAGTCGACTCGGAAATATACCTTTAAGACTTATGACGAAGTCATTCTGTCGGCTATGGGTGTGTTTGACCCCTCAATATTTGACAATAGCGCCAAGCTTCGAGGACGACGGAAACTGGTTGAGCGCTCATACAATGCGTACGATGTTGAGATCCCTGACGATCCAGCCTCAGCTGCCCAGCTTGCCATCTTGGCTCTGGTGAAACCCTCGATCATGTCATCTGCGAACGGCCCGTCGCAGTCACAGTCACAGTCACAACTGGAAGTTTCGACGCCTAGCAAAGAGCGATCTCAGCCATTCAACTTTCTTGGCAGGGGTGAGAATGGAGTAAATGGTACGCCGGCTGGCTCCCATACCGGCTCTCCAGCTCCCGAGGGAAATGGAACCCCAGCCCCCTACATCTTTGGAGCTGGAAAGGAGGCTCTAAACGTAGACAGCCCTGCTCCAAGTGGCTCCCGCGCTACGGGTACACCGGTCCCCGGACAGTTGTCTCAGTACTCACAAGCGCCGTCTGGCATGTTTGTGGACTCTAATGCGCGGAGCGCGACTGATATCGCTGTTGAAAGAGATGGCGTTCTTCCAATGGCTCCTCTCGATATCGCAATTCTGACCAGTATCCAAAACGCAGCCAAGGGCGATGATAAGAAACTTCGTGACTTGTTGGGCAGCATCATGGTTATTGGAGGCGGTTCAAAGATTCCTCAGTTTACGGTGGTTTTGGAAGAGAAAATCAAGGCCAGACGGCCAGATTTGTATGATAGGATCTTGGTGAGCAGAAGTGCCAGGGATATGGATGAGCAAGTCGTCGCTTGGAAGGGAGCCAGTGTATTTGCCAAGCTTTCGACGAACGACTCGTGGATCACTCCCTTTGAATTCGAGCGATTGGGTGCGAGGACCCTTCATCACAAGGTACTTTGGGCTTGGTAAGCTCCGGCAAATGTACTATTTTGCGACTGGGATGAGGTAGCGGAGGGAAAGTCGGCTTTTAGGAGTTCAGGGCTATGAATAATTCGAAACATTGAATAAACCAGGTCTATAAGGTAGTGTTCAAATATGGATGCTTGATATGATTGTGGTTGTTTAGATAGAGGATGGTTTTCAACCTGTTCTATACAATTCCATACAATGCTTGATTTGCTACACGGTGCAAAACGAGACTTCGAGGTTTGTAATATGCTGCACTTACCCTCAACCATGGGCGGATAAAAGAATCGTAAAGTGATTGAGGCGAGGTTTCTGTTTTTCCATCTATCGGAATTCGGTCTTGCCAGCGCATCTGATAATACACGACCCCAAGATGCTCAAGTGTAAGGTTGGCTTGTTTCCAGGAGCGCCGCTCGCTCTTCTAACTCCCGTTTGCCGATACTGACATCCACGCTTGATTATTATGGAGAGGGCTACACCCAGCCATGTTGGCTTGACAGCTATATATATATATGTGTGTGTGTATATACTTCAATGTTGATTAAGAAGAAGCAAGGTCCAAGACCAAGTCCAACTACCAAACAACTCCCAGCCACACACATACACATATACACATCAACATGGCCCAGCCCGACCTGCCCACATCCATGCGCACAGTTCGCCAGCTGGACAAGCTGGCACCGGAACTCGCGCTCGTCCGGACACAGGTTCCTGTGCCCTCTCAGCCCACCGACGTGCTGGTCAAGGTCGCGGCCACGGCGCTGTGCTACGGCGAGCTCACCTGCGTCATCCAAAACCTCGATCTATTAATGGTGCCCAAGTATCAGCGGCGTCAAACTGATAGCAACCACTCCTTAGATATCACAAAAGTCTTTGAGCGAGTGATGGCCATCAGCCAAGAGAACCGATTGATTTCACCTTGCCATTTCGATCTTGTTGCTTTGACGACATATGTCGGTCATGTGGCGCACATGCCAGTTCAATTGCCGGGATTATGTAATCACCCAAGACCACCTCGGAGCTAAGGACTCCGGACTGTGTACTTTTGTAATTACGGAGTAACGTACTCGGTTCAATTCGTCCAAACAATGCTCGGCGCGTCATTATCTTCAACTAGGCTTCCCTCCCACCACAAGTCTCATCCAGCATCATCATTCCACCCCCCCACGCCATGTGATTCTTCTCATTGCCTCTCGACTAGAGGTTATCCAGAACAGCCTTTTTGAATCATGGCGATGGTATCCCGATATTTGCCCTTTGCGCCATCCGCAACCACAGCGCAAGCCGTCACATACCTTCTTGGCATCTCGCTCTTCTCCATATCGTTTCTCGTCTTTCTCAACAGCTCCGTATCGTTTGTCATTACTGATCTCATCGGCCAGAAGAAGAACGTCGGCGATGTCGTGGGCACCTTGGGCTTCGCTGATGAGATTGTTGCCCTGGTGGCATGCCCGACATGGGGACTGATATCAGACCGCCTTGGAGTACGATGGGTCGCTGTCATGGGGTACGCAATTATCGGGCTCGCACTGGTGTTGTTTGTCCAGGCGAAGAATGTCTACCCGCAACTACTGCTTGCGCGGATTTTCTTTGCGGTAGGAGCCTCGGCGGCGTAAGTTTAACACCCTCCTCCCCTATCCTCCCCTCCATCTCGCGTCTTGTCGTAGATAAATGGGCCGAGCCGGGACCTCTCTCTCTTTTCTTTGGCTTGGACTCTGCTAACGGCTGGTTAATGGCGGAAATGCAGGGCGACCATGGTTACAGCTATTTTGCCGTCACTGACGGATGAGGGAGATTTGATTGATGGTAGGAGTCCATCGAGGTACAAGCCCAACCAGCGATTGAGCGTTGCATTTTCTGTGGAATCGGAGGCTACCATTACGCCGGAACGTTATACTCGATCATTGTCCAACGACTCGCGAGCTTCTCGTCAACAACAGGATGCCGTGGCCAAGTCTGCAAAGCCGTCTACTTTGGCCGGCCTCGTTGGCTTATTTACAGGATGTGGTGCGCTTGTAGCGCTGTCCTTGTTTCTGCCGCTACCCGCGAGGTTTGGAGATATTGACGGCGTCACGCCTGGTCAGGCAGTATCATATAGTTTTTACGTGGTTGGTGCGGTGTCATTGGCCGTTGCGATCCTTGTTTTTATAGGTTTGCGGAATTTGAAGGGCGAGGAGGGCAAAGGATGGAGGTTATTGTTTGGTATTTCGGAGCCAGATGCTTATGCAAGATTGGGGGAGAATGACCGGGATCGAAGACAGCGACAGGTATGCATGCTACAACACGTTGGAGGGAAATCTTTGAAGCTTAAACTTGTACTAACGCCCACTAGAAGACGATTCCGTATCTTCATTTGATGAAGGATTCGGTGCTCTTGGGATTTGCTGACTCCAGAATTGCGCTGGGGTACATTGGTGGATTTGTTGCCAGGGCGTCGACGGTTGCTATTTCACTCTTCATCCCGCTGTACATCAACACCTTCTTCGTTAGCAATGGCTTCTGCCAAGGCTCGCCCAACGATCCGTCGCCGGAGCTGAAGAAGGAGTGTCGTTCAGCTTACGTACTATCATCAATTCTTACCGGAGTGGCACAACTAATGGGACTGGTGTGTGCGCCAGTGTTTGGATATCTATCCGGGCGAGCCGGTCGAGTAAACTATCCAGTTGTTGTGGCCACAGTGTTTGGCATGATTGGATATCTGATGCTACCGCAGCTGTCGAGCCCAGAGTTCAAGAATGTAGACGATAGAGGGGGAACACCTTTCATCTTCCTAGTGGTGGCACTTATTGGAGTCAGCCAGATCGGCGCCATAGTGTGTAGCTTAGGCTCGCTAGGCCAGGGCGTGATTGCAGTCGAGCTGCCCCGGTCAGTACGACGCGAGCCGTCAATTGCACCAGGCGAAGACGAATCGGCAGAATCAGAGCCACTGATGCGCATGTCGACCAACGAGGACTCTGCGTCACGGGTGAGACTGAAGGGTTCTATTGCAGGCGTGTACTCACTGTGCGGCGGGGCGGCGATTCTGCTTTTAACAAAGCTCGGAGGAGTGCTGTTCGACTCGGTGTCCAAGGGAGCGCCGTTTTACATGATGGCTATATTCAACGGGGTTTTATTGGTGGCTAGCTTGTGTATGGACGCCTCGCAGGCGTTTGCGACGGCAAACCAGGGACGGGGTCATTAGGCTAAGGAATCACCATCTAAACAACTATACAGCAATACAGCATCATTATCGCCACCGTTGTTGATGGGACACGGACATGTTGGTCTGTATACTGCGTACAAACGGCTGATGTTGAATCTTCTTGGGAGCCACATATCCAGCCTTCCTCCACATGGCGTCTGGCTGTCGATTACGTTGGTCGGACAAGTCGATTGTTTTGTGGCGCCACGATGCGGTGGAGTCGAACGGGAGCGTTCCGATGGCGCATACGACTTCTTGTCCGACGGCCTCTCAATTGCTGCCTCTGCTTCTGCACCTTGATTGCGGATTCCAGACTGCAGACGTGGCTAGCAAGATGACTGGCGGTGATGCTGGGCTCGATTAATACCGCATACTTGCAGCACGAAGGGGGTGGTTGGCACAAGTCATACCCCCAGAACAGAAGCGGAGCGATTTGCCCTCGCATGGGACGAAAACCAAGCCATTGACGACATACATGGAGACGCTCACTGAGTAAGTTGAACTGGTAGTTTTTAGGAAGCACGACATAAACAAGAACAAAAAGAGGAAGAGAAAAGAGAAAAAAAAAATTACAATGAAAATAAATAATATAGACGTCAAGATGAAATTTCCAATTACCCAACCACACAATCACTCGTTATTAGTTGGGTTCATGGTAATACTACGTGGTTGGGGCGCGCGGGCGAGAGAGAGAGGGGAGAACAAAGCTTGGTGGTGTTGCTGATGAAACAATGGGACCTTCTCGGCCGGCCAACCGACCCGTGATGGTGGTGGAAGGCGGTCAAAAATACGAGGTTGGCTACTTGTGCATGCGTGGCGTAACATGCGGGAAACCGGATTGATGGATGGCAAGTAGGATGGTGTGATGGTTGCAAGGACGCTGGTGGTCGTCTGCTCTGGTGCTGCTCTGGTGCTTGTCTGGCACGGCTTGCGTGGATCTTGGCGATTTGCGGCATTGTTCTGTTTCCTTGTTTCCATTGTCTGCGCCGCTCGCGGCAGGGACGGGAGCGCGGCCTTCTTTTTTAGATTGGGTTCGTTGGTTGTTTCGTGGCCTCGGGGATGAAGGGTAAAGGGTGAAGGGCCAAAGTTTGTTTGTGTGTGACGGAGTTTTGGGGTCAATTGTTTTGAGGCCCAGCCACGCACTCAAACACACACCAGCCACTGGGGCCGTGATGGACTACGCGCGCTTATCGAGCCACGACGCCGTCTGCCGTCTTCCGTCTGCCGTCTTCCGTTTTGGAGAACCGGCTGCGGATTGGACCCGAAATCACGTATCGACGGGGATACGTGGGCTGAGCGGTACAGCAAGCAGGTAGGGCTGATTTATGCCCAAGATCGGCCGGCCCGCCGGGGATGCAACAGGCATTTGTGTTCCTGTGCAGACAGTCGACAAGGTCCCGACGCAGCTGAACACGGTATTCCCGCCCTGCTCGTCATCCAAGCGTCGGCCCATACGCAGGTGGCACGTCATGTAAACATGGTGTTCACGACGTCCATATGCATGGCCGTGGACCGGGAAGGCGGAGGAGGAGGAGGAGGGGGGGGGGGGGGGGGGGGGGTGCTGGCCTGGCCATCCGACTTTGTCTCTACGGCGACGAGAATAAATTGCTACAAGAGCAAAAAAAGAGAGACACACGCGGAGAGAGAGAGAGAGACGTTACATCAGTAAAAAAAGAGGTGTGGCAGCTCCTGATGTCTCGTCCTGTCTGACAACAACAAACGGGCATTGTGTGCGAACAAAAGAGGTTTTCCCTTTTTTGCTGAGTTTCAAGCTTCCTCGGGGTGTTTCAAATGGCTGGGCAGACAAAAAGAAAAAAAAAAAGAAAAGGAAAAAAAGAAAGAAGAAAACTCACTTTCTGAAAAGACAACATTTTGTCTCAGCAGTTCGTCGCATCGGGATACATGATGGAGCATGACGGCCGAGGTGGCTCCAACGGCCCCTTCTGCCGGCCTACATACAAGTCACAAACCTGCTCTTTTCCCACCCCTCCTCCAGATTATGGGGAAATTTCTGCTCGTATTCTTTTCTCAAAGGAAACTTCCTTGCTGGGAAGAACAAACAAGAGTGTGTGCATCTCGGGAGAAAGGCCCAGTCTCGTGCGGAGCTGTGCTCGTCCCTCCGCTCACCCCCATACCACTGACAGGAGGCTGGCTTCCTCGAATCCATATGGGGAAGAATAACGAATGATGCCATGATTTTAGTCTTTTTGTTGTTCCTTTTGGGAGTCTATTGCACGGGTCAGATAGTCAGACGCCGAGGGACAGAGAAGACGGGCGGTTGCTTTTCTGGGACGTATAAACTCTTTCGTCCCAACCACTTTTTTCAACCATACTGGACGGACACACACGCTGCCCTCTTTCTTTTGAATCTTGCCAACCTCTCTCTCATCATTACGTCCCCAGCCTTCTTTGGGAGTGTACACTGCTTGCTTTGTGAGAGAAATACTTATTAGGACCCTGTTCCTTGCTGTCTTTCTTTGGACAATAGCCCGCCTCCCCCCCCTTTTAACCTAGTTGTCCCTCAAACCTCTCGTTTTTCTGTTCCTTCTTTTCCCCCAGTGGTTAAAGATTTGAACCACTGTGCCATCCTTACTGTTGCTATAGTCGGTTTACAAGGGGGTTTCGATATGAGGTCCTTCATTGTTGGACTGGCGTGTGCTGCCGTGGCGTGGGCGGCCGGGGGTGCTCTTGAGCTTGACCCGCGATGGGATAAGCCGACTAGGACGACGACCATTGTGACTTATACGACGGTTACTGTTTGTCCTTATACCTCGACGGTGACCCATGGCGGAACGTAAGTTGGGACATCCCCGCTGATGTTGCTGCTGCTGCGGTGACTTGACATACAACATCACCATGCATATACACATCCGCCATTGAGTCGATGCAGTTGCTAACCCTGGCAATATAGAACCGTCGTCGTCACCAAATCCACGCTGTCAACCATAACCCTCACCAGCTGCAGAGGCTGCGAAGGAAACACGGTGACGGTCCCCGGACCAACCGTCACCCAAGGGACCACGACGCTGGTCGACATCACCTACACGACCGTGTGCCCCGTCACGCAGACCATCACGGCCCCCGGATCAACCTACCTCACCACCAAGACGGTCACCAGCAGCGTCGTGACCAGGGTGCTCACCACCATCTACAACGTCGTGACGCAGCCCGGCGTGACCAGGACCGCCACCGACGTGGTCCTCTCGACAATCACCTCGCTCTGCCCCGTCACCCAGGTCACCACCATCGGCGGCAGGGAGCAGACAATCACCTTCACCACCACCAGCCTCATCACCACGCTCGTCCCCGTCACCGAGGAGAGGACCGTGACGCAGCCGGACCGCACCAAGACCGAGGTCCGCGGCCTCACCTCGACAATCACCTCGCTCTGCCCCGTCACCCAGGTCACCACCATTGGCGGCAAGGAGCACACCATCACCTTCACCACCACGAGCCTCATCGAGACGGTCATCCCCACGACGCTCCAGCAGACCGTCACCCAGCCGGGCCAGACAGTCACCGCCACCGACGTGGTCAAGTCCACCATCACCAGCGTCCACCCCGTCACCCTCGTCACCACCATCAACGGCAAGCAGGAGACCATCACCACCACCGCCACCAGCCTCATCGAGACCGAGGTTCCCGTCACCGTCACCAAGACCATCCACGGCGAGGCCACCACCGCCACCCTCACCAACGTCGCCTACCAGACCGTCACCAACCTCGTCCCCGTCACCCAGGTCGTCACCGTCGGCGGCGAAAAGGTCACCGTCGTCAACACCCGCACCGAGGTCGTCAAGGTCGCCCACTCGAGCGTCATCTTCCAGACCGTCACCGCCCCCGGCCAGACCCTCTCCTCCGTCCAGGTCCTCACCGTCACCGAGACCCTGGGCGGCGGCGTCGCCACCCAGACGGTCACCGTCCCCGGGGGGCCCGTCACCTCGGTCGTCCAGAGCACAAACACCGTCCACCAGAGCGTGCCGTCGTCCACCCTCGTCGTCACCCAGACTTCGGCTCCCGTCGTCACCGCCGCTGCTCAAGCCCATGCCCCTGCCGTCGGGTACCTCTTTGCCGGCGTGGTGGGTGCCATGGCCCTGTTTTAAGGGGCGAAGAAAAAAACCCCCCCCAAAAATGACTGCATCATAGGTGTTGCGCCTAATATTTTTTCTTTTGCTTCTTCTTTTTTCTTCTTTCTTCGCTTCCTCTTCCCTCTCTTTCTTCTTCTACGTGATTCGGCCTTTGGCCCCCCATCCGCTGCTGCACATTCAACAGTGGGCACGTAGAAAGTAAGCCAATTTTTTTCACCCTTTATCCCGAGTATCATTACGGGAGTGACCAGGAGTATGGGGAATCGGAAGTGACATAGTGGGTTTTTTGGCAGGGAGAGTACATGCTTGGACCATTTATGATTCTTTTTTTGACGCCGACTATGGGGGGCTTTGTTTTTTCCGCCCCCTCTCTTTTTTGGTAATAGCTCATCTTTCGAGGGCGGCGGTACAAAGGGGGCTACATTCCCTGCATTGAGTAATGGCGAGGAAATGGTAGGTCTTATATACATATATTTAATGACAGTGGGCTTGAGTTTGAATCGGTGGCGTGCCTAAGTGAGCAAAATCGTGGCTGGTTTTCAGTGTGTGTATAACTTGGCTGAAAAAACTGCTGCATACCGCTGCTGCTCAATTGTCCTCACTCGTCTAGGGGCATGAGATGCAAAATAATCCAATTAAACTAAATTAAAAAGAAAAAAGAAAGAAAGAAAGAAAGCAACCAAGCACATTTCCAACGTATCTCATAAGATCGTGATAAGGCTGTTTCTACACCGCGATAAACCGTTCTGGATTCGGTTCCACAATCTCCGTGACTTCCCTCTCTTCAACACCCGTGAAGGTGGTTCCGGGAAAGTACCGCGAAATATTCAGCAGGAATGAAGAGTTGAGATCAATCCACACCACGATTCGGCGAAGCAGGCCGCCAAGCCCCAACGAGTCCAGCCCGCCTCTCAGTTCTAGCATGCGAATCAGTCCCTCCATGTGCGTTTGGTAAGAGAGTACGTCGCCGTGCATGGCCTCGAAGCTGGCCATCTTGGCAACGGCTCCAATGAGGCAGTCGCTTGCTAGCATCCTGTCGTCCTTGAAGGTGTTGTTGATGGCCGTGATGGCGTCGTGCTTCATCCGGAGGATGTGACACCCCAGAGTGCTGATGTTGTTGACGGAGGCGTAGTTGGCTGCGGCAAGGAGCATCACCACTTGGAACGGAGCGTTGTCCGAGAGAACAAGAGGGAACCATCTGGACCTTAGAAGGCCCCTGTTGCCCGGCTGGTCCAGTTCGGGGATGTCTCTGGCCATTTGTACAATATCTATGTGACGTGACGGTGAACATATATTCAAAGCGAGCCATTGGGACATGCTGCGTCTTGATGGTACTTTTTTCTGTGTACAAGCCATGAAATGTTGTCGGGATGGACTTACAGTGGTCTGCCAATGCAGGGATGTAAGGCTGCCATGGGCCCGGATATGATCTGAAGGGATCTACACGACCACCCCCAAAGTGCGTATCCATGGGAGGTGACCTGGCGAGACTCTGTGCAAATAACTGAAGCAGCCTGTCTCCAGGAAAGCCGTCGAGCTCCACGACTCCCGTTACATCTTGGGTGGTCCCCCATGTTAAGGCAGATGGTGGTGCAACCGGGCCGGCTCCAATATATTCAAAGGTGACAGTTTGAAGCTTGTTTCTCCTGCGGCGACTTGGCTTTGTGGCAGCTGGTTTCCTCTCAGGCTTGGCGTCGCCATCTCGGATGCTGCTACTTGAGCGCTGGGCCTCGCTTTGGGGTGTGGAAGAAGACGAGTTCTGTGGCTGCTGCTCGTACTGTGCGCGGTGTTCCCTCCAGGCCCGCTTGGACAGGTACGATCGAAGTCTGCGACTGGCGTCGACTTTCAGCTCCTGCGGCCGACCGCCAATGACAAATTTAAACTGCGTAGGATGCGCAGGCTTTGCTGCCTGCATGGTTGGATTGGTGGCTGATGTTGACGATGACGAGACACGTCGTGGTTGGTCTTGGATGAGGACGGGCAACATGCAGAAACCTAATTAGGACATTTTCTTGGATTAAACAGCCCTAGACTCCTTGTAAGGCCGTATCCACTGGATGCTTCGTAGGCTAGCTAATTGGTAACTCAATGAAACCAAAATGCTGCAGCAGTTGAGGATGCAGAGCCCCCGGATTGCAAATAGATTAGTCTGTCGTAGCGCCAATTGAAAAGGGACCTCTGATTGGAGTTTTGGATTTGTTAGTGCACGGCCTGAAGAAAGTCTCGGTAGGCAAAGCGATGGCAAGGATCAAGGCTGGAGAAGGTTGCATTAGATAGAGAGGGTAGACCATTAAGAGGTTGAAGTCAAATGGGGTGCAGCCCGTTGCTTGACGTCGAATGCCCGAGAGGGGGGGGTTGCGGAAGTATAGGAAGAAGGGAAGGAGCCAAGGACACACAACACCGTCAGTACCTGCCGAAAACCCGACCAAGTCACGAGCAATTTGCCTTGTCTCTTCTTCGTTCCACTACATTGCAAGGTGTGCAACACCAAGCGAGTGCTTTCTTTTGTTCACATCGTGTCCTCGTACCTGTTGCAAGCCACGCGACGTGGTCTGTGGTCCCTTCGGTATTTACGATGGTGAGGGGTTCACAACAGGAGGAAGCTGAATTCAAGCCCGCAAGAACATAGGCGGCGGAGCAGAGGACGGGACGAAGATAACTGCGGACTTTAGCAAGATGTATCGCCTACCGTCAAGCATTGATTATACACACCACTAACATTTGACACCTAACCTAGAATGTCCGCGTGAGCGACATGCAGGTACCTGAGGTACTAGGCACGACACGTTTTACCTGCCACTGGATATGTGTCACATCGCCAAACGGGCCTCAGCTAGCTTGACGTGCAAGCCCGAGGCTGCTGGGTTCGTAACCAAATCGAGGCAATGCATCTTGAAGCAACTGCTGCAGAGGGCTTGGTGGATATAAATTGGTTGGAACAAATCAAGACGTGGCCACCGTTGAAATCAAACGCTCCAACCAGCATCCTCAATGCGGCTCCTTTCCTAAAGAGGTGTCTGCAAAAGACGCATCTAGTGAAGTCAAATTCTGACATGTCTCCACGAGCAGGTTTTATGCCTTGCCTTGTTGACTTGGCTACCCGACCCGACTCTTGCTATCCTAGTCGGGGTTCTGAAGCACGTCACGGAGCTAAACCTGTCATTCAGGGGAATGAAATCCGATAAACTCTAATGACATTTGGAAACTGAAAACGGCGGGCGAGCAGGCATGTTAGTAGCTAGGGTGTAAAACCGGGTACCCTTAGGCTGTGATTCCCGGAATTAGGGTTAATCTTTTGACCTTAATTTTAACGTATAATTTAGTATAATATAGGCGCTAGACTTAAATTAGCTAAATGTAACACATAAATTTAAGTAAAGACCTAATATTTTAGATAAACCTTTATTTATCTTTACTTATAATATATTAAGCTAATAAAGGTAACTTTAATACCTATAAATAATTATTAAAATTTACGTGAAATCTTTTAAAAAAAATGTTAATAAAAGGTTAATAATAACTTTACGTTAATTTTTATAATTAAGGTAATTAATATTCTTTTTTTAATAAATAAGCTTATTAATTAGCTTAAATAACCTTTTAATATTAGCTTTTTTAATTAATTAATAATAATAATAATAATTTAAGGCTTATAATATATATTATAGCGTTTTATAAGGTGTTTTTTACCTTTAAGAGATTATTAATTATTAAAATAAAAGATAAAATATTAAATAATTTACCTTTAAAAGACTTCTTAGTATATATTTAAGAGCTTTTTTATACTTTAAATAATATCTTTTTTAATCTTTATAAAATATTAAAGAGTATATTTTTCTTATTATATAAGTAATTATTAAATAATATAAAAGTTAAGGTAAGTAAAGATATATCTCTTAAATAAAAAGTCCTTATTTTCTTATAAATTTATACGTTTAATACCTTTTAAAAGCTTATTATAGTGTTACGAACGACACTGCACAAGACACGGGACGGGACCGCACCGGCTAGGACAGGCACGACCCGTGGGCACAAGAAGAAGGCAGGGGCACGTGACCAGCCACGTGACCCAAGAGGCGATCGAAGAGGTCGATGTTCGAACACATCGACCAGGGAGGATCGAACCGACCGAACCTCGAGCCAGTCGATCAAGGTTCGAAGAGATCGATGGTCGAGCAAATCGATCCAGGACTACAATAGAGAGATAGACGAGTACTTAAGGAGGAGGTATTCCCATAGTCAGATAGTCTAGATCTCTATTGATCAATCTAAGCAATAGTCTTACTATTGAGAGTTATACTCTTAACGGCCTTATTGGGATACTGCTCAAAAAGCTACTCTGTAGCATTCAACCTGACTTACTTCCTAAGAAACAGACCTACTGTGCCTTAGAACCTAAGCCACCGTTACATATAGCTTAATTTAAGCTCTCTTAAATATTAATATCTTAAATCTTTTATAATATAATTAAATTAATATAAAATTTACATATAAAGTTTATTTATTAATTAAATTAAATATATATCTCTTATTTTATAGAACTTAATAAGAGATTCCTATAGTTTAATAGTATTATTAAAGTGATTAATAGCACGTATATTAAAGCGTTTATTTTAATAGCTTAATAGTAGTAATTTTAATCTTAAAAGCATTAAACATTATAAAACGTATTTATAACCGTGAATTTTAAGGGATTATTTACTTATATACTTATTCATATTAAGGGATTAATTAATAATATTAAGTTACTGTAAGGTGGTTGGGGAACCCCGCCCACCTGCAACGCGATTGACAACGTCACGTGGAACGGGGGCTTTGGGACCATATCCCCTGCATCTCGCACAACTAGAAAGTAGGATAAGCTTTAGTTATTACAATACAGCTACCCCTACTTTGGCTACCTGACTTCCAGTCCCTCTTACAATCTTACAGTTACTTTATCTTATATTAATAAGGTCTTTTCACGTATTAAAGGGAAATTTCATCGGGTTTATTTAGGTTATTAAACCCGATATGGGTTTTGCGAGAAGCCCAGTGCATGTAAGCTATAGCGATTTCGGATGAGTCTGAATCCGGCTCACGAAGGATGAGCTTTTGAAAGTACTTGTTAAAATCCATTTCAACATACAGGCTCTCTTTCCCTGTATATAACTGGATGCTGTAACCCGGTTCTAATGGGCGCCTGCTAATGCGGAACTGCCTTGTCAAGGCGCACTGGTCCCTGGCATAGGACACCAATAGATTCGGAATAAACAAAGAAGGGGGATATATTTCTTTGGCCATTGTGAACAGGATAATGCACAACTTGAGCGAGAAACTTGGTAGACGGAAAGGGAGACTTCACAGATTATTTCAACTTACATGGTTAACAAAGTCCATACACCAGACCGTGGGAAAATGTGTTACAAAGCCCAGTTTCCCAGGGAGAGGTTCCCGGATTCCAAATCTCAGCAACCCATAATTGGGAACCAAGATCCAGATTCGGGACCTCCGTGTGTATTCAGAACAAACATGTTTACAAAGTACTTATCTATTCTGCATCATTGCAGTATTGCAGTCAAGTAGTTTGTCCGTTTGTTTTTCTAATCTACTAACTCCATATTGCATCTCGACAAACTAGCTAGCGGTAGTTCGTTGGCTTGCAACGCAAATCAAAAATATAACATAATCACCATGCTCCTAGATCTCGCAAGGATCATTCATGGAATTTGAACTGGCTCAGCGGCCCAAACAGCCAAGTCTCCAACTCTGCCAGAGCATCCAGATCGTTTGTGATGGCTGCATTAACCACACTTTCATCGTGCCACCCTCTGGTACGTTTGATGGTGTTCAGTAGTTCTCCTTGACTGCACACGCTTCTAAAGTCAATGATAACTGGTGAGCCGCCACTGCGTATCATAATATTCGCAGGCGTTATATCATTGTGGATTAGACCTAAAGAATGCATTGCCTAAGTCCCCCCCGCAGAGACTCAACCCAGTTTTTCATGTAACTCCGGACATGAGGACGACCACTGGAGATAAAGTCCCGTTTTGACAGCCGCTTGGGATTAACTTCCTCGAGCAGGGTACGTTCATACTTATTAAACACGAGACCTGAAACCCTTTCCTAAACAATAAGGCAGCCGTGGTAAAAAGCCAAGTTGGGATGCGGAGAGCGCCTGATGCGTTCGCATACTTTAATCTCATGCTCTATCTTTAATTCGAGGTCAGTATTCAAGTAATCCTCTATTTAGGGCATTTTTAAATATGTGTCGCTTTGAGGCTTCGTAATTTTCCAGTCAGGGTTTAGGATTGGCCCTCTATCTTTTATTGGTATGAGTCTGATATCCTTTAGTTGAGAAAAGTCGACTGGTAGCTGTGTCCGATCTTCCCATTTGCCCATATAATAATTATCATCTTCCTGGACGATAACTTTAACGTAAATGTGGAGTTTGCCATTCATCCTTTTGCCCGCCTTAAATGAATTGATTATGTGCATCTTGTAAAAGCAGCCAAGTAGCCAAAGTGACAAACCGGCCGAGGATCGGGGTCGGGTGAGCTGAGTCAATTACTGACGGAGTGACCTGGGTTCTGAGTATGTGTAAGATTGGGTTGGCATACTCCGAGCGACATGCGAATCGGCCCTATTAAGTCTCTACTCGCACTTGTAAGTGAGAAGGTAAGTTTTGGGTACTGTAAGATTGCATTTGTCCATTCTGTTCGCGGCGGCTCTTATATCTTAACCGCCACTGCACTTTACGGGTTAATTGCATTATGCACATATCGTGTGCAACTCCCTCTAAAGGAAGGTTACTAACTTCTCGAAGAACCACCTTTTGTGGAGGAATCATGACTGATTAGAAGTATCTTGGAATTTTTCATGAGGGATTCAATCTACCATACAGAGAATTTACGCACCAAATTAAGCCAGGCCTTGTGTGAGAACATCGAAATCCTATGTCTGACACCGCCACTTGACCGCAAAATGTACTCGGAGGGTTGACCATAAGATCCGCCAAGTAGCCAATAGGATTAGAATACACTGTCTGAAATTCTTATTGTGAGTAACGAATCCTCTTTCCGAATCGTTTGACTCCAAGTTTTGGCACAAGCTGAATATATATGGAACGTTTTATCTCATTCTGCGAAGCCTGACACCCACGAATCGGGCCAGCGTTACCGAGAGCCAATCCTGCCCAGAAACGGAAACATTGGTGTTAGATAAGTATGCCTCTGTTGATAGAACAACCAAACTTGGTATAAGTGCTAGCTGTCATGATGGTCGGCTATAAGACGTGCAAATAGCCGGACAAGCAATTACATTGCTCGGACAAACGGAAGCTTTGTTATTTACAAGGTCGCCAAGAGGATTTGCACATCACGCTGAACAGGGATGGGTAGGTATGAGAATTCTGAGTAGCGTAGAGCAAACGCTGATTGCACTGGATGAGCTAAGACGCGGAAGGATACGCAAAGGGCAGTCTGTCGGTAGAACAAGTAGGGTTGGTGCTGGTAACTTGGGGGGCCACTCCTATAAGTCATTTTATGCTGTTCCTCGTGTTGACTTGGGTCAGGTACCAAGGCATGGGTTAGGCACCGCCTGCGGGCGATTTGAATTGAAGGGCAAGTGCAATCTCAACACCTCGCATCAAATCTTTGGGTACACCAAACAAGAAAACCCCCCAACTTGTCAAGCGATGTAACCTGGCAAAATTGAAGACTTGTAAGCGGCTGAAAAAAATTTGGGGCTTCATTCACAATGCATTACATGATACCAACTGCAGCTAGATGTTATACTACTTATGACTGACTGTTGACGTCAGGTCTGTTGGTTCTTCATCCCCGTCGTTGAGACCCATGACCTGCCCTACTACGGTCAGGAGTCTCGCCAAGCGTAGTACCTCACGAATATGACCGCGAGTCAAGATTAATGTCCTCCTCTGCGATAATTTTGCCCCCCAGTAATCGAATTTCAATAGAAATTCAAGAGGAAGCTGTGCGGTATTTGCTCCCTCAAGGATGGTACGTAAATAATTGGCGCCCTTACGTGCATTCGGAGCGAATTTGACAAAAACTGCTGCTTCCTTTTCACCCTGAAGGTAAACTTGGAAGTTTTGATTCAAGTAATCCGGAAAGCAGTTCCCAGCCATGACTTGATAAACCTCCAATCTCGTAATCTAGATTCTACTGTTAGCTATTATATAACAGCTCGCTGGTGGGAGCGAACCGTATCTAAATCAGGCACGTCACATCCCCACACTTTCAAGACCTTCGTAGTCATGGCGTCAGATAATTTTGGATACTTTGTAACCGGGAGAGAGTTGTGTTGTGTGAAGGTGAAGGAGTTACTGGGAAACATTGCGACATTCCAACCTTTAAATAAGTCAGAATTCAGCATTTGGCGCTCAGGACACTTCCAACTTCCAAGAAGTTGTCGGTAAGCAAACCTAGTTGAACCCAATGCAAGTCACAAAAGACGGCGAAGGTGTAGATTGCTTGTCTCAATTTTATGATGAGGTCACTTGAGACATTTTGAACATGACAAGAAGCAGCATATTTATAGATATCATGTTGTGTTGAACAACTTTTGCCTGTAGCTAACACTCTAGCATTTGAGTCGTGCAGCGGACCCTGAACAACCTTGGCCACCATAGTCAACAGAAACTTATGTATTTTGGTCCGACTTCCTTCCCAAAAGGGCACGCCACACTCGAACGATAAACTTAGGATGGCCGACCTGTTGAACGTTGGATGATGATGCTAGAGTGTTTTGCAATGTAATGTCCACTTACTCTAGCAACGAAAGATTTCTCAATATCTGCTCCTGATTCGTTATCGCTTTCTGCGTCATCTGACCAGGCCCTTGGAGGCGGAACGATTGTGGGTTGCAGAAAGGGTCGGAGTAGCGGCCGAGTGAGGGTTGGCCCTTGAGGCGCAGGTGGCACAACTAAAACGCGTCGGCGATCTACCATAATGGTATGAAGTAGCCGCAGTGCACAGTGAATAGTTGTTGTTGACAAGTCTTTTGGGACATGGTAACCTAAAGACTGACACGCCCGTCCCACTAAGATCGATCCTAGATTATAGATCTGCTCATCCGACAACTCGTTATCTGGAGCGTACTCTGGGAACCAGATATGGGATACCTTAGACTCATGTATCATTCTCATTGCATATATGATGTCTTTGGTGCCATTGTTTGTTGAAAAAACCAACAGCTCCTTGTAATTGAATTTGACGCCTGGTACAACCATTTGAGCTTGCAAATGCCACGCTTGTAGGGATTTGTCCTTGAGACGAGTCTGTGCTGCAAGAAGTGCGGCGGCCTTTTTGTCTTCAAGGTCCTTAAGCGCATCTTCCGGTATCTGGAGCTTCAGAATAGCCTCTGCCCACGACTTAGCCTGGCTATGGAGGCGGACCGTGGCGTGGAAGCCAAGCATTGTCGTAATACGGAAGAGTTAGCGCAAAGACGAGAAGAAAAGAGTGTTGAGAATAGACAGTCTCCTTCTTACCCTTTTGTTTATATAGATTATGTATCCACGTTGCAAAACGCCTACTTTGACCCTCACGATTGCACCAGGGGCTTCGCCTGCACTCTCATGCCATGGCGAACGACAGTCGTTGGATTCTGCTCTAGATACCATGCATTCTGACTCCTTGATGTACGCCATTGTGTCAGACCCATGTAGCAGATATAAGCTGGGAAGTTTGCCATGATCGCACAGCTTGAAGCCTGCCTCAATTTCGAGCTTGCTAAGCAAGATGACTTGTGATTCATTCTACCCCACCTTTAGCTGTCTTCCGTTGGCTTTGTTTTTTGGGAGGTATTAAAGTGGCAAAAGGGTTCCGGGTGAATTTATAGTTGCCCTTGCTGGGTAGTACATGATCAATGTAAAAGAATTGCATACTGGGGGAGTACTATGAGAAAGTTGCCAAAGCCGCTTCGACACAAACGGCCCATTCCCAACAGAGTACCCAGCCGTTACTAGGTCGTACTGTTTGTAGCCGATAAACATCCACATTCTTCACCTTATGACAGGGAAATATTCTTGGTGGTCATGTTTATACTGATCCCGCTATAGGCGTATTCACCCTATATACACTTTATGAACCAAATTTTATGCGTCATGTTTATTACGGTTCTCTCGGTATGAACCATTCTCTGCAGTTCGTATAATATAACAAAACTTCCTTTCGTCAGAAGCATAGAATTGCCTGTCCTGGATTATCTCTATCCCCATAGCCGACGACATGAACACCCCTCCCTCCTGGTCGACTTCCATGCGGCCAAATTTCCCAACCCAGCTTCCTTCCAGACCAGATGAGCGCACCAATCTTGATCAGCAGTCAGGTCGGCACGACGGAAGCCCCGTCGCCCATATCCCATATCGAGCTTAAGAACACCGGACTCGTTGCCAGTATGCGTGCTCCCCCCTGCCTCTTCCTTTTCGTCTTTACTGTTCTTCTTTCAACAATCAAGATGGATATGCGCTTGCTGGAACTCCGTGACAAATATCTGCAAAAGGGACTATTTGATGACCCAAGGTTCACAAACTCTGTTGTAAAGGAACAGATTCATGACAACCATTGGACCTTACGTCGGTCTTACAGAGTCCTTGGTCGGATCACAGAAGAGCACTTTGATATTCGACTATTCGATGAAGATTGCATTCCACACGTGAGATGTAGCCTAAGGCTGATTAGACGTGGCCATGAGGCTCCTCAAGAGGATACACGACTCAAACTCTCCAAACCAGGAATATGGATCGGTCCTGAACTGTACGTTTTGCCGAAATGTCAATGGAACCTTTGATTGATTATGACACAGGGAAATCGAAACAGTCAAACAGCAACACATCTTACCACCAACTCCGCAGATTACATCGACTAACTACACCAAGACCTCAACATCCTCAAGAGATTGACAACTGTACGCCAGAAGTTTCTAGCTATAACTCTTCAGCGTCATCCATCGCAATGCGATCCATACGCACAACCCCAGCGCAGATCTCAACGACGCAAGAATCCATCAAGCACAAGGGCAGTACAGCAAAGTTTGAGAGCGTGGAATACCGCGTTCTTGCTGCAGCAAAAGCATTCCGTAAAGGCTGCCAAATGTTGTTGGTGAGAAAACCTCAGGGCCGACCGCTCGAAACCTTGGAAACTATCCGAAGATGTTTTAACAAGGCTGAAGAAGGGGCAATTCTCATGGACTTCTGGCGGCAATTGAAGGAGGAAGATACCCCAACAAGCGAATTACGCCCAAAGACGTCTTCTCATATAGAATCTGTGTGGCGCAACGTGTCTACTATCGAACACGTAGCAGTGTATATGGCTGATTTGACGGACAACTACAGCCCGAACGAGACGGGCAATCCCGCACCTACAGTGCAGGCAGAGAGACGCTGGCATCGCAGGGCACATGCCCTGGAGAAAACAAGAAAAGTGGTATCAAGACTAGCTGAGTGTTGTGATACTGCGGTTACCATATTCACTTTTCTGGAAGGTAAGCTGTCCGACAGCGCTGTTCTGTATTAATTCATGCTCACCGTCCAAGTGGGGGGCTTGAATTTCGCACCCTTAGGCCGCGTCGCTGTTTGTGATGAAGGATTTCTGTACGCTGGACTTGTCGCCTTAATCGACCTGATACTGCTACGATTAGTTTCGACTACAGAAGAGAGCGTGGGGGATAATATTCCTGCAATAAACCCGGTGGCCCTTCTGTGGTGGTTCGAGGGAAAGAAGCAAGGTTACGAACAGACCTGCGAGCAATTGGGCCTTGCGGGATTCAAAAGAGTCTCCAAAGAAATCTATTCGGAAGAACGGCTCAGCACCATATTTTGCGATATCCGAAAGAGATTAAACCTCGCCCCCGAGATAGACACTGAGCATGTAATCACCGGAAAGGACCAAGTTATCGAGAAGGATTCGGATGGCTGCTCTTCCAAAAGTTCGGAGGCATTCATTCTTAAGAAGGCCAAGAGGCTTGCCGAGTTCATACCGCATAAACACATAGATATCTTTGCGGCGGCATTCGACGGAGGTGATGAAGATGAAGAAAACATGAGGTTTGCCGTGGAGATAATCAATGGTAAAGCCTCGCAGGACGTGATCTCGGCAGCTTCTATTGATGTGGTCAACATGATAGTCGATATACTCCTCTATTCACCAACAAAGGGAGTAAAGACTCAAGAGAAACCGAGCGGAGATGGAAGCAACCGAGCACACAGGCTTTGATGCCTCAGGCATTGGCCATAGCCGCCAAGAAGCACTGCCAGTGTTTGACAGGTGTAGGGGAATGGCCTGGTCCAGACGACCTAGATGGCATGGAAGCTGCCGTAGTGCTCCCAGCCGGCTTCGGGCTGACCCCAACCCTTGACTTTGCTGGTGCGTCTGGTCAGCTTAGCGAAACCGCCAATCACTCGCAGCTCATTGCGCAATTCGATCACAATACGGTTCCGGCAGATTTAGATTTTGGAGGGTTAGATAGTTATATGCGCCGTGGTGTCTCGTCGTAGAGCCATAACTTTCGACCCCGCTCGAACTCGTGGAGAGTAGGCGGACTATTGATCATGTCATCCGGAACCCCATCCGGTGCGTCAAGCACAAGAAATCGGTAGTGATTGTTTTCAGCCATGGTGTTGTTTGCTATTGTGAACTTCAACCAAAAGCGACGGGCAGGTACCTTTTATATGTAATGGAATGTTTTTGAGGAGCGCCAAGGTTGACATCATGGCTGGGCCACATCCAGCCTTTGAGTGCTTAAACTGGGTCCACTGTCCAATTATTCACCAGACGAGGCAGAACTATCCAGCGCACAAAACAAAATCTGTCAATAGTTGGAAGTCGTCTTCTGATGTAGAAAAAAAGTCACACATCACCGACAGTTTAACTAGTCGAATGTCCAAGCTGATTGTGCCACAAATCGTATCCCGGGATACCCAACACTGCCTAATCTTGACTTCGAAAATCCTCTAGGCCTGCATTTATGTCTATACCCTCATCCTCATCGTAGTCCGTCACATCTGTGTCACTCTTGTCGGTAGCAGAGTGTGGTGATGACATAGTAGAGTTGCGTTCATCGCCATCATCGTGGCTCTCATCTCGATTCACTCGTTCATCGCGAAAGCCTTGGGCGGTTGCAGCTCGAAATACACGGTTAATAATCAAGTTCGTGTGACTCGGATAGGAGAATTACCTGGGATTTCTGTCTTGTGTTGATCTACTGCCGTCCAAGGTCAGTGTGGACTAGGATAGCAGAAAGCGGGTTCAAATTCACCGTCTACTGCGCACTTTGGACTGCGCCCTGTATCTGCCAATCAAAGGTACTTGAGGGAATTCACAGACCCAGACGTGGAGCTAAGGTCCGTATTTCCAAATAGTGGGCATGGAGGACCCCTATTGACTGTTAGCATGGTGTGATACAATAGCTGCTGCGGATTATTACCCAGCGGGTGGCGGTAGACCTTGGTCTGCATATTGATCAGAACAATGGGATCAATGTCCCGAATTCGCCTCGCCAGATCCAATCGGAGGAACATCACGCGTCATCAAACTTGGGCGAGGTGTTGAGGAAATGCGTTCTCTGTCCCTCTTATCAAGAGGGTCATTCGTTGCCGAAGTGCTGAGATGGGCTTCTTCACTGCTGTCCGAGTCGGAAGGATCGTGACCAGGCATGTTACAGATTCTTCAGGAAATTCAACTTGAAATTAAACCGGCAAGAACGATTTGCCCTCACAACATTTCTTGGTTCAGTGATGGAAGTCGTTGAACCTTGTATGACTTTTCTCGTCCTAACAAAAGCGATGGTCTACTTTTCTTGCCTCCTATTGCTACAGAGTTCTAAATCAAGTCGCAATCGGCTAATACAGTTCCCGCCTTCCTCTACTTACTCCTGCTATTCTCCCCAATATCCTCGATAACCAGCACAGAAGCTCCAGAGCAATGCATGTTGGACTCACGCCCCCCCATGACTCCTGGATACAAGCCAACCAAACGAACCTGGATTTGGGCTCTGTGTGCATGAGGCGGCTGAGCTTGCAGTCATGCTGCATATGCTAGTCAAACGTGTAATTGCACTTTCCAGTTTATTGAAGGTGTAATGGCACTCTCTTTGTAGGTTGGGGGAGTAATTGCACTTCACGTATCTTTAGCTGATGTTACAATGTGGTAAACGGACCCGATTCATCAGAATAGCCATATAATTTTCTACTGCATGATACAATGTGGTTGCTCGGACAAAGTGCTCTGTTTTTCGAGCTTGCTTTGTCAGCAGGCTGACTTCGAATGAGAAAACGAAAAAAGAACTCGGGCGTTTCTCCTCGTGCAATTGCACCAGTCAACCCCACTAGCGGTTGCAATCGTCCAGTCAGTCACTTTGCTCGATGGATGAGCTGGAAATGTATGTCATCACAAACTCCCAGTAAGCCACGTCTCCAAAGCACGTGGAAACCCCAGAATGGCCGTCGATATTTCGCATTCGCGTACCATTCCCTGTCTGTATGCTTAGAATGCCATGTTTTTTAGAAGTGAAAATTCTACTCGCCTCAAAATGTAGGCTTGGCCTTCTTTTTACCGCATGTCTGGCATATTAGGCCGTACTTGGTGATCCCGTCGCCTTCACAATGCGGGCAGCCTGAACCAGCCATGAGAGATGAAGCTTCCCATTGCAAAACTATTAGTATATATTCACCTTCGATGCTCGATTTTCTGACGTACAGGGATTTCTAGTTTCTGGGTTTCGATTATTTAGTTGTTGGGTTTCCAGACATAACTAGGGTAATTGCTGGGATGGTTCGATTTTAATCCACCGAGACATCGCCACAAGGGAACCCGCTTGTTAAATAACATGTTTTACCGCATAATCCCGCTAGCCGCCTTCAAGCGACTCGGCGTGCCGTCATAGCTTGCCCCTCCAAATAATCGACATCAAAGAGCGCAACACAAAGCATACTTCCATGGCCTCCCCGGGCTTCGATGATATTTCGATATTCGATGAGACACAAGTTTCATCAGCTATCTCTGTAGATGACGCGCCGAGTTTTTTCGAGAGATATGGCGTGTTCTACCAAGCGAGCTCGGAGATCGGTCAATTGGCCAGCTCTTTGGCTGGAAAGGCACTCTCTATTAATGGCATTTATGATCTTAAGCCCATAATGGGCGAACTGTATATGAATATTAACGTCTTCTAGCGTCTTCAATCCATTTTGGCACCATATCTCAAGCATGCTCCTTCCTTCTGTTTTACTCTCGGTTCGGATAAGGGGAACTTCTACGCCCTCACAACCATCGAGGATCCACACCCAAAAGTGATAGTGTATGTATGGTTGCCCGGGACGCAACTGGAGTTCTCTCATGGGTCGCATGTTGGTATAGCGAGGGGGGTGCCGGCATCAAATGGCCTAACACATATACCTTACTCGAATCTCTCTAAGACGAGGAACTTGAGAGACGTCAGCATCAAGTTCCACCAAGGAGGAACGTAAGTAAATCCATCTATGCTTTGCTTACTCCGTCTAAAAAAGTGCAGATTTATAGCACATCCGCGACTTGCGCTGTCAATCACTCAAGGATTTGGCTTAGGCTGGGGATGTAAACTGGCGGTAAAAGTCTAGATGGCAGGAGCAGGTCCTAAACTTGACACAGTTGCATCCATGTCGCCTAAAATCAATGGGTTTATGCACTGCGGTTCGTCCCATAGTGACTGATACCCCGAAGGCTGGGTATAGTCGTTCGACTGAATAACATCGCCGAATAAATCATAGAGCTGCGTGTGGCCTGGCGGGAGGTGATCGTGGGCGGCAGGCGCTTCGGAGCTTGTGGCAGGAGCTGTGTTTGAGGTCGACTGTGACGAAATTACTCCTCCGCCTGAAGCTACAGCTCTTGAAGACGATTTGTAATTGACTCCCTTGCTTCTTGGTTCAGATCGAATCCCTGACACATCAGGGGTTTCGGTCAAAGTTTGAGCAAACCCTAGGTGAACTTTTACTTTTCGTAACATTTTGTCGTATTCCTCTTTTATCATTTTTCGCCCTTCTATCGATGCATTGCATTTGTGCGTTTCGAATGTACTTGCGTAGCGGAATTCTGTAAAGCAGGGGACGGATAAACGCGGCTAACTTCGAGATCTACAATTCTCGTTAGAATTTAACGCCAAATGAAAAGAAAGTCATCCTACGCGTAGCAAAATGTCGCACGAGTTCCTGCTGCCTCTTAAATCTCTTTCTTCTGCATTTATGATTCGGACATTTTAGTAGCCTCGGGCCCGTTTGAGCTACCAGCATGCGTCTTGGAACATATACTGGCACTGGTTGAGACCCAACTGTGCCATTCTCGTCATTCGTGTTGTGATTTTTGGCCGATGCCCAAACCTCGGAGTTATCATGATCCCCAAGCCGAAACGAAAAGCTTGTAATAGGACGTTCATCGGAGTCTTCCGAATCATTTGAACCATTCGAGTTTTCACCGGACTTGCCAACGCGCCCATGTGGTCGCAACAACTCTCGGCAGGATTTTGCGTAAAACTTCGTGTTTCGATTTAGATAGCTCACAGAATCAAATCGATTGACCAATGAAGCCAGTTGCGACTGCGATTCGGTGAGCATTAAGGCGGACTAGGTCCAGCCAGTGTCGTACCTGATGCAGCTTGATATGTGCCCACATGTCCTCAGTCGAAAGATTAGTCTCAGAGCACACGTCACAAGTCATGATGCTCTGGTCCATTTGGGCAGGAGGTTAACAAGATGAGCTGTCAACACTTGGGGATGTTGTAAGGGCAACATATTTATTCAATTAGCAAATATGGACATTAAACGGGACTTCTGCACCAACTCATACCACTAGGACGCGGTTCGACGTGTTCGGTACCAGCCGATTCTCACAGGCTCCTCACTAGCTGAGAGATCTTCCACATGCCCTTCCATTACCTACCCATCAATCCTAAGCATAATCTTCTCCCATGATACTCCGCGATTGAAGTGGTCGTAGTCGCAACGGAGCACGGCGCCGAGATCTAGACTACACTAGTAGCCAGCTGTCTTGTGTTCCAGACGGATTGTCTTGCTTCGACATATCTCTGGTGGATGGCCCGCCGGTCGTCGTATTTAACTTCCGACGCTGCCAATGTCCCTGCCGCCGCTGGCTGATCTGCCACTGTGTGGGCGACCGCTATGCATTCTGCAACTTCCTCAGCTGCAGATGTTTGGCTTGACGACGCCGCGGTCAAGCTGCTGCTCGAGAAGGGGAGAGTTGATATTGATGCCATGGATAACAGCGGCCGGACGCCGCTCAAGCTGGCCGCCGCGTGAACTATAACGTAGCCGTCGTCAAGCTCCTACAACAGTATCATTCATAACTAAAAGACCAAACCATTTGCCCCACGTCGGACAATGGAATTCACACACCATCTCACATGTTCGAAACTCTTTCCTGATTACTATATTAGAGCGGATAGAGGGTCTACAAAAACCCTGGACTGCTACTGCATCGTATACATTACGTTGCTGCTGTACATTGCTCTTGTCGTCTTGTCGGTACACACTGATAGCTGATTGAAGTTGCATCGACGTACAGGGTAGCCTTTAGGCCTCAACGGCGCCAGGCCCACTTCGGTGGCAAGACCAGTTCGTGCCGCACGTATTCTTGGCGCATATTCGCAATCCCAAAGTTTCCGGTATACTGAGCTGAGGACAACAAATCTCAATTCTGTAACTATATGTATCAAATCAGTAAGGATATTGTTAGCTTGGCGCATGATTATTGTTAGCCACCGACTACTCCACGGCTTTCTGCGTGACCGTGCTTTTGACACAGGTACCTCTGTCTGAAAGACCAGGCTGTGCTCGCCTTCGTCGCTAGTGGGCCTCGGCTCCGCCCATTTTGGCGCCAGCCCTACGTGCGCAATCCTTAAGCAATGGTAGCGTTCCTGGACCCTTTCCTAATGGGAGGCTATTACACTTTAAAGGGCATTAATTATAACGATAATATATATATAAGTTTATATTTAGCTATAAAAGAGAGAATTATATACGCTCTTTTTATAAGTGCGCTTATTATTAAAGTTATTTACTTATAATTAAGGGTTTACTCTTATTTAATTATACGTATATAATTAATACTTATAATAAGTAATTTATTTTAATATACCTCTTAATTAAGCCTATTATTAAAGCTATTATAAGCTTTATTTTTCTTATTTAAATACTTAATTAAGCATTAAAGTTATAATTATAAGCTTAATTATATATAACCAGAGCATTGACAAAAAAACTACACTACATGTAGTTTTTTAGTGTAGTTTTTAGTGTAGTGTAGTTTTTGTAGTTTTAGTGTAGTTTAACTACACTACAACTACATTTGTAGTGTAATATGTAATTATAAGGGCTTTAAAAGTAGACTTATAAGCTTATAAAAATAACCAAAAAATACTATAATTTTAGCTCATTATAATGCTATAAAAATATCCTTTATAAGTTAGTTAATAAGTAAGATATTAAAGTTTAAAGAATTCTAAAAATAAAGATATTAACTCGATTTATTTTAAGTATTTAATAAGAAATAAATGCTTTTTAAATGTTTTATATATATATATAGTATATGTAATTAATATAAAAATTTAAAATATATTTTTTTTTTACCTTAATTATATGTAAATAATATTTTAAAATATTTTTAGTTTTTATTTATATTTTATTTAATTAAAATAAATCTATAAAAATAAATAATAAGTATTTTTATATTTTATATAAGTTATCTTAATAGCTTATTAATATAAAACGTATAACTTTATTTAATATATATTTAATAAAATTTATATAAATTATTTTATATATAATTATATATGTTTTTTAATTTAATTAATATATATTATTTATATTAAAGTAAAATTATATATATTATTAATTTATATATTATAAAGTATTTTATAAGCTTAAATATATATTTAATATAATTAATTCTATATATATAAAGATTAATATAAATATTAAAAACTTTATTCTTAAGTTTTTTTTATTCTATATATTAAAACTATTATAACTTTATGAAAAAAAGGAGTTTAAAAACAAGAGTAGTATCATTTTAAAGCTTATAATCTTAGCTATCTAAAAATATTAACCCCACTTAATTTTACCCATTAATTATAAAGATAATAGCCGTGGTATTTAGTGGGGTAAGTTAACTAGAGTAAAACGCTATAGCGTTTTACCCCACTTTAATAGAAAACGCTATAATTTCTATTTCCTAAAATCTCTACGAATACTTAACTAAAATTTATAAGCTTATAACTAATCGATAGCCCTTAAAAAGCCCTTTAATTTAATACTAATTGCATAATTATAAGTTTAATATTCTAGGAGTTATATTCGGTTAAAGTTTTATGATACAAAGATTTCCTGTAAGCTACATATACATGTTTTAAGTGATAAAACAGCATATTATCACATAATATAACGCCTTTAATACATTGTAAGCACACCGGCCTTTTCAACTGTTTCACTATAGTTGTATTTTCTCGTAAAACTATTCTATTGTTTTCCACACGAATATGCATGTTTAAGGGGTAAGTTAGGCATCAAAAAATGCCTAAATTCTAAGGTTTCTAAAACCGTTTATATTGTAAATTTATTCTATATATTAACTGTATTCTCCCGCTTTAAAGTTCAGAACCTTTCTTTTCTACATTAATCTTCTTACCCTTATAACTCTACGAATACTTAACTTTTATCTAAAGTTTTCTTATTATTAGATAGCCTTAAATTTAGGCTATCTTATAAAAACTTTTTATTATTTAAAACCTACCTTTATAATGGATTAAAATCCTCTTGGAATTACACCTCTTATTATTACGAATAATTCAAGCTTTTCTCAGTAAACTTCAACTAAAAAAGACTATATAAATAATAAAAGCTATCAATTTCGCACAAAATCATATATTATTTAACATAACCTTTTTTCTTATAAGGTTTTAGCAGTTAATTTAGAAAAACCACGAGAAATCACCTTTTTTTGCAGCTAGCCAAGCTGTAACTTTACTTTTACCTGCCCAGCTAGCCGTTTTCAGTCCTCTAATAGTTTAGCATATTATAGGAAAAAACATCCTACTATTACAGTATTAAAAGCCGAAGAAAACGATAAAATAACTAGTAAGTTACTTCTTTTATTATTTTATATCTTATTATATTATTAATTTATATATTTATAATATTATAAATTTATAATCTACTAATATACTTATAAATAGTCCCTGCTATTACAGAATCACCTTTAATTTCCGACTTTTCAACCGAATCTAGCTTTTCTAGCTTTTTAAGAAGCAATAAAAGACCTAGAAATAATACTATTACTAGTAGTAGTAATGGATTTTCTAAGGATACTACTCTTATATTAGCTCTTGAATTTATGCTTTAAAATAACCTATCTTTTGCTACTATAACTAGTGAAAGCTTTAAAAAGCTTTTAAGTTATTATTATAAGTAAGTTTATATTATTATATTAATATATAACTTAAATATAATATATTATACTAATATTAAGTTATTTTAGTTATAATATTAGCTTTTTTCATTATAAAGGCCTTATATCTCACATGAAAATATTACACTCTAATATAAAAAAGAATATAATAAATAAAATTCAAAATCAAGTTAATAAAATGGGTTTTATATCTATTTAACTTGATATTTAGACTTCTATTAATTCTAAATCATATTTAGGGGTTATAGCTAATTGGTTAAACCCCTAATTTAACTTAGAATATTATTTAATTGGTAAGTATTCTTATATTTATATTATTATTATTATTATTATTATAATTTAAAAGCTAATTATATATTAAGGATTTGAATATTTACCTACTAGCTATACCGGCCATTTAATTAATTCAATTTTCAATGAATTATTAACTAAATATAATATAAACCCTAAAAAAATTACAAGGTTAGTAGTTTATAATTATATATAAAATAATATTAATTTATTAACTTTTTAATTATAGCTTTACTAGAGATAATGGTTCTAATAATAACACCTTTTTATCTTCTTTTTTAAACTTATATTTTAAAAGGCATAAAAAGCCTTTAAATATTCGATATACAGCCTATATTTTAAATATAGTAGCTAAAGATATAATATCTATATTTATTAACGAAACAATAAATACCGAAAATATTGAAGATTATATAAATAGCGAATTTTTACATTATTCTACCGAAGAATTTAACGATTTATCTGCTAAAAAAAGAACAAAATTTAATAATTTAATTCCAGGTATTTATTATAACTTATATTACTTATTTTAAGTTATTTTATATAATTTAAGCTAATTATAAAATAGGAATTATTGGAAAAGTTAAAAGAATAGCTATTCTTATTAAAAATAACTAATAACTTTATTTACAATGGTTAGAAGCTTTAAAAGAAGCTAAAGATAAAGGATTTATTACTAGAAATAGTAATCTTACAAAAATACTATTAGGTAAGTTATTAATTCTATATTATAAATATTATTTAAAGCTTTAAAAGCTTATAAATATTATTTTAAGCTTTTAAAGCTTATAAATATTATTATTAACATTAATAAGTTATAATAAGTATTAATAACTAACTTTACTTATATTAGCAAACGCAATAAGATGGAATTCAACCTATAAAATGCTTCACACAGCTATTTTATTAGTAGAACCTATTAAAATATTACAAAAAAAAAACGAATTTAGCAGCTTTTAAAGATACTAGCTTAACTACGCAAGAATGGGCTGATTTAAATACTTTAATAAGTATTTTAGAGGTTTTTAATTAGCCTACAATATAATTATAAAGCTAATCTTATAATACTATAAGTTTAGTATGTTTTTTTCTAATAAGAATTCATACTTTACTTCAAGATATATTAAAAGATCAAAAAAGTTGGCTTAAAAATGTAAGTTCTATAATTTTATAATTTTATTTTAAATTATTAATTATTTTATAGTTAAATACTTATAATCTATTAGCTAAGGTCTTTATTTTAGCTTTAGAAAAAGGCTTACATAAATTAAATTACTATTTTCCTAAGGATATTAATAGTAATTATAATTTTTAGAAGCCTTATTTATTTGCTGCTATATTAGACCCTAGACTTAATTTACAATCAATTAAAAATCAATTAAGTATTAATTCTAATACTATTAATCAACTATTAAAAGACTTAAAAGCCGAATATAAAGAGTAAGTTATAATTTATTATATATAATATAAATTTTAAATTTCTTAATAACTAATTATATAATAGAATCTATTACGAATATATAAAAGACCCTAAAAATAAAGTAATTTTTTTATATAGAATTAGAAGAAATTTCTTCTAATTCTAAAAAATCAACTAAAAATACAAATAATACTCGAATTAAAGTTAATTTACAATAACTAGCTAATTCAGCTTCTTATAATAATATTAGGCTTTAAAAAAAGCCTAGCTTATTTAATAACTTATTTCTAAAGTAAAAAACTAAAGCTATTGAAAAAACTAGAAAAAATGAGATTTCTAGTTATTTAAAGCTTGATTTTGAAGAAGATACGGTATTTTTTATCTTTATAATATTATTTATACATTTATAATTATAAGCTAACTTTTAATAGCAAGATATATTTATTTAGTGGGCTAATTCCACTAAATCTTTCCCAATTCTTTCTATAATAGCTCGAAAATATTTAGCTATTCCAGCTACTTTAGGAGCTATAAAAGGGAATTTTAACCAGGGAACTAATATTATTACTAAGCGAAGAACTGCTTTATTACATGAAAATATTCGAATTATTTTATTATTAAAAAACTGGGTTAAAAATAAGAATAAAAGAGTGGAAAATAAGAGATATTATAATTTATTTTTATATTCTAGTGGAAATTTAGAAGAAAAAGAAGAAGAAGAGGAAGAAGAAGATCAGAATAAAGTTTTAACTAATTCTAATAAAAATAAGGATATTTCTAAGTCTAATTATATAGATATTAGTGAGGATATGGAAGAAGAAGAAGAGGAGGAAAATATTTATGATTCTAATACTTAATTTAATATTAAAAGGGTTTTTTTATTATTATTTTTTATTTTATATAAAAGAGTGAAATTTTAGCTTTATAAAAGTTTAAAAAGTAATATTTAAAGTTAACTATATAAAGAGTTATTTAAATTTATATTTAATATTTTTATATTTAAGTTATAGGGTAATAAGTTAAATCTCTTTTTTTAAAAAATATTTATATATAAATAATAGGATTTTTTTCCTTTATTAAATTAAGTAAATTATAATTATAATTATAATATAAAATAATATTTACTTACCTAATATAAATCCCTTAAATTTCCCTTATACTTTCTCTTATTTTTATATTTTTATTAGTTTTTTAATCCCTGTTTTTAGCTTATCTAAGCTAGCTAATCCCTGCTTACTAATACTAATATTAGTAAGCAAATTTAGCTTTATTTTAGCTTACTAATTATATTAGCTAATAATAGCTTATAAATTAATTAACACTATATATTACACTAATTTTTAAAATGTAATGTAGTGTAGTAAAACTACACTACACTACACTACACTAAAATTCACTAAAAACTACAAAACTACACTACTTCCAATGCTCTGTATATAACTTATCTTTTCTTAGCGTTTTAATTAATATAATCTTTTATTAATTAAAGGTTAACTTATTAATCTTTTATTTATTAAGATAAGTTAAATATAAGTTATATATTTTTATTAATTATACTTATTTTACTTTTATACGCGTAGCTTATTAATATTATTAGCTTTTTTTTTCTTTATTATATATTACTTCTTTAATTATAATTATATTTTAATTAATATTATATTAATTTAAAGACGCGTATTACCTTAAAATTATTCAAGTATATAAGATATATTAAATACCTTTTAATAATAATTATTAGGCTTTTATTACTTACTTTTAAAAGCTTTTAATATAAAGCCTTTTTCTCTTAATAAAATAATTAAAGCTACTTTTAAATTACTTAATTACTTTAATAATTAATAATAAGAGATTAATTAAGCTTAATATATTAAATGTAAATTAATTATAGCTCTTAAAAAAGCTAAGAAACTATTAATATTATATTTTATAAGCTATTAATATATTAATTAAATTTATTAATACGCTTTTAAGCTATTACTTTTAAGTTTAATATACTTTATAATATCTTTTATAAGAGTTATATTTAAGTAATTATTATTAGTAAAGAGAAAGGTTAATATTATAAGGTAATTAAAGGCTAATTAAAGCGCTATTATTTATATAAAGCTAATAATTATACTTATATACTTTAATAAGCTTATTTTTTATTATCTTCTTTAATTTTTATACTTAATATACCTTAAATAAATGTTAATCTTATATTAATAATTTTATTTTAATTCTTATAATTAAGCGATCTTATAATTAAGCGAGTTAAACGTTAATAAAAAGGTTAATTTTTCTTACTTTAATATTATAATTTAAACGCTTATTTAAGTATATAAATATATAATTAATATTATAAGGTATTATAATTATAACTTAATCTTTTAGTAAAGCTAAACTTTATTTATAAAGATATTAAGTCTTATAATACTAAAGCTAATATTATTATTAAAGGCTTTTTAGTAGTATTAAATTATAAAAAAACTTATATAAAAGCTATAATTAATATTATAATAAATAAGTTCTTTTCTTAATTAAGTATTATTATAATATAAGTTATACTTACTTTTACGTAATATTAAAGCCTTAAAAAGTTATATTTACCTTTTATTACGTTTTACCTTAAAAGAAAAGAGTAATCTTATATTTATAGAGTAAATATATCTTATACCTTCCCTTTAATAGTTCTTTTACGCGTATAACTCGTAAATATTAGGTTATATTTATAAATCTATTAAATTTAATAGGCTTTTAAAGTATTTAAATTATTATTTATTAAGTGCCTTTATAAAACTATTTACTAGTATATTTATTATAAGAAAATATAATACTTTAAAGCTTCTCTTTTTATATTTTTACTTTAATTATATTAAATAAATATTTATATAATATAAATAAGTATTAATTTATTCGCTTATATTAAGTATTAAGCATATAATTTATTAATTATTATAATAAATATTATAGTTTTATTATAGCTTAAATTTAATATTATAAAATAAACGCTTTAAAGCTATTATTTTCTTTATTATTTACTATAAAGTAAGTAGCTTTACTTTAATTATAAACGTAATTATTATTTTTAACGCGTTACTTTTTATATAATAGGTTCTTTAAATAATATTATAAGATAATCTTATAATAATTTATAAGTAATTAAATTATTTATATAAAAAGTATTACTTATAATTTTTAATACCTTAATATTCTTAATTTTATTATAATAAAGAGTAACTTTACTTATAATAATTAAATATTAAATAGCTTAATTTATAATCTTTTAATACTTAAGGCTTAAATTTATAAGAAATTAAAAGAGCTTTAATATAATAAACGCTATATTTAACCTTATTATAATTATTATATATAGTATTAATTTAATCTTTTTTTAATACCCTTTAATCTTTTACTTAATTACCTTTTTAATACGTGTAATTAGCTTTATAATTAGAATTAATATAATTAAAAACGTGTCTTTTTATACTTAATTAAATTTTTTATTAATTTTATTAATATAAGCCTTATAACTTCAATAGATTTTCTTATTTTTATAGTTTTTAATAATTTATATTTTAAGAAAAAAGTATACTTTACCTTTATTCTTTAAATTATATACTTCTTTTAAGCTTTTAATTATATAATTTATTACTTTCTTATTATTCTTATAATAGGTAAAAATAATATTATTTATAAAGAAAATTAGAAATACGTTTTAAGCTTTTAAGTAAAAGATATAAAACTCTTTTATATTAAAAGTAAACTTATACTTTTTTAATATTATACTTAATTCTTTAAATTAAAAGCTTAATAAGTTACGTAATTTATATAAAGCTTATAATAATTTTACGTAAAATCCCTTTTTTTAAATTCTAAGAAAAGCTTATAAATTACTAGTATTATATACTTCTTATATTTTACGTATAAAAAAGCGTTTTTTATATTAAATTACCTTAACTTTAAGTTAAACCTAGCTATTAATATAATTATAATATAAAAGATATATATTATAAGTATTATTACGTAAATTTATTTAATAGTAAAATACTCTTATATATCTTCTTATATAATTATATAGGCCTTATATTTAATAAGGTAATTTTTCTTATTAAATTTATAAAAGTATACTAACTTTAAAGATAATAACTTAAATCTTACTTTTAAACGTTTAATTTCCCTTTAAGTATCTCTTTTTTATAATACTTTAATCTTTACTTTTATAGCTTTAAATTATTATTCTCTTAAAGAGTAATTTAATATTTCTTTTTACGTTATTAATACCTTTAATAAGTTTAATATATAAATTTTCTTTATTTTAAGTTATTTATTAATTTAAGCTTTATTTCTCTTATTATAATTTACGTTAATTATTATAAATATTATAATAAAGCTCTTTATAATTTAATCTCTTATTATTTAATAATTAAGTAAATATATTTAAATAAAGGCTTTTTATATAGCTTTAATTAAAAGAGTATTAGGTCTTTTTTTCTTACTTAACTTCTTTAATATATATTAGTTTAATTTTTTTTTTATAAAATATTTTAATTTACGCGTTTATTACTCTTAAAATATACGCTGTTATATAATAAAGATAACCTTTCTTTACTTTTTAATTCTTTATTAATTATTAGTATTAATTTAACTTTTAATTATATTAATTAAAGTATAATTTCCTTTAATATTAAAGCTTAACTCTTTATAAGTAAGTAATTAATTAAGCTATTATTTACTTAAAAAGCTTACTTAATTAAAACTTTTTACTTATTTAATTTTAATTATTATTTATTCTTAAAATAAATTATTTTTATTATTTAAGAAGATTATACACTTAAAAGCGCTAATAATATTATATTATTAAGCTTAATAATATTTAATAATTTATTACTTATAAGTTTCTTTAAAGTTAATTATAATATATAAAAGTTTAAATTCAGCTTTAACTTCTTATTTTAAGTATTAAGTTAAGCTTTTACTTTTAAGCTTATAAGTATATTAAAGCTTATTTTAATAGGTTCTTTATTAAAAGTTAATATTAAATTAATCTTTTTATTTAACTTATTATTACTTTAAATAAATTTAACTTAAGTAATTAACTCTTTTATTAAAAGCTTTTTTAAGCTTTTAACACGTAAATTATAAAATATAAACTTATTAAACGTAATATTTTAAGTTATTATTACTTAATTAAGTTAAGATACTTAAATTTAATAAATATTAATAGTAAAGTAATTAATAAAGTAATTAATATATCCCTTAAAACTTATTTTATATATACGTTTATTTTAATTAGTCTTATAATCTCTTTAAAATAAATATATATAATAATCATAAGTATATATTATACTTTAATTAAGCCTTAAGTTAATTATATACTCTTTTATTAATAAGTAAGTATTAATTTTAAATTATAATTTAAGGTATTTAAAAGAGCTTTTTTAATTATAAGTTTAATTTAAGCTTATATTATATAAAAAGATAATAGCTTAAACGCTTTTTAATTATAAATTTATAAGAAGCTTTACGCTATTAAGTATTAAATTTAAGCTAATTATAATTTATTAATTAACTCTTTTAATACTTTTATTTAACTTATAAGTATATAATAATAAGTATTTAAGCTTAATATCTTACGTTTTTACCTAATATTTAAAGATTAAATTACCTATTATTATAATTATAAATCTCTTATTATTTTATATAAATTTATATATTAATAGCTTAAGTTACCTTATAACTTATCTCTTAAAATATATAATAATATTAAATATAATAAGTTATTTCTTATTTAATAGTAAATAATATTATATTATCTTAAAGTATTTATTCTTAAATATTAAAAGCTATTTTATACTATTATAACTTAACTTATAATTTTAAAGGTTTTAATATACTTATTAAAATAGTTTTAATAATTTATACTTTTTAAGTTATTTTAATATAACTTAATATACGTAAACTTATATATATATCTTATAATTAATACACTTAATTTCTTTAATACATATATTTTTAATATATATTAATAGCTTAAATAAAGCTATTAGTTTTAAATAGCTTAAATAAAGGTATTATAACTCTTTAAAGTTTTCTCTTAACCTTAAAAGATTATAACTTAACCTTTAATACCTTAAGTTTTATATTTTTATTTTATTTACTTTAATAATTATAAATATATTAAAAGAAAAGCTTATTATTATAATAAATACTTTAAATTTAAAAGAGTAATTAAAAAGTAACTTATATTTAAGAAATATTAAGTTATACTTTTAAATTAATAGTATTAAAATTACACTTTATTTTATAGGTTTAAAGTGTAATATATTATTAAAACTATATATTTAAGTGCTCTTTTCTTATAAGTAATTAATTAAAATAATATTAACGTAAAAGTTTTTAATTATATTAATATCTTTAAGTATTAAATTCTTAATTTAAGGTTTATTTATATTATTTTAAAAGCTTTTTAAGTATATAAGTCTTTTTTTCTTAAATTAAAAAGATACTTATATTTATTTTTATAAATTTACTTTTAATTTTCTTATATAAGTTAAGCTTAAAAAGATTAATATTATTAATAAAATATATAATATTATAATTATTAAGAAGTATACTTAAAGAGAGTAAGTATTTACTTATACTTATAATATTATAAATTTTAACGTATTATTTATAAGCTTAAAGAGTAAAAAGATTAATAATAATAATATTAATACTTTCTTTTATTAAGTATTTTATCTCTTTAATAATTAAGCTTTTATCTTATTTTTTCTTTATTATTTAAGCGTATAACTTATTTTATTACTTACTTTTATAATATTCTTTTATCTTTTTATAATTCTTTTTCTTTAATATTAATTAAGCTTTAAATTTATATATTTAATAATTATATATTATAAGATTTTATAATTCTTTACTTATTATTTATATCCTTTCAATTAATTATCTATTAAATAAAAGTATTTTAGCTTTAATTAGCTTTTATTATTATTTTTATTATCTTTTATTTACTCTTTATTTTCTTATTCTTATATTTATTAAAGCTATTTCTTTTAATTTAAGTATTTTTTAAGTATTATATATATATCTTTAATATTATTATACTTATACTTATACGTAATAATAAGTATATAAAATATTAATTTAAAATTATAAAAAGTATATTTATTTTTAATTTTTTAAGCTTTATTAATAATAATTATATTAAGTATAACTTTAACTTATTTAAGCTTAAAGTAAACTTTAATTATATTAAGAAAATTATAAATAATATAAATTTCTTTAATTTTATTAATTTTATTATTTTAAGCGTATACGTAAATTTTATTTTATTTTATATATTATTAATTTTATTTAATATTTATATAATAAGCTTTATTAAAATATATTATATATAACTTATAAGTCTTCTCTTAATACTTATATATTAAAATTATATAAGATAAGTTAACTCTTAACTTCTTTAATTAATTACCTTAAAGTATAACCTTTTAAATATTAATTAATAAAATAAAGTATAATAGATTTATAAATACTTAATTTAATAATATATATAATTTACTTATAAATATTATATACTTTTATCTCTTTACTTATATAAGCTTTAAGCTTATTATTATATTATAATTATATTACTTAAAGAGTATATAATATAATAAAGTTATTTTTTATTTTAAGTAAAAGTTATTAATTTAATAAAAAGCTTATATAAGCTTTTATTAAAGTAAATTAAAAGAAAGTAAATAATATATTAATTAAGTAATTTAATTAATTAAAGTTTATAATATTTTAAAGCTTATTAATTTAAACTTAACCCTTTAATACTTTATATTAATTATATTATTAACTTAAAAGCTTTAACTTAAGCTTAATAAATAATTAAGTATTTATAAAAGTAATATTAATATTTATTAAATATATACATATAATAAAATAAGTATTAAAATAATATCTTAAATACTTAATTTTCTTAAGTAAAAGTTATAAGAGATTTAAAGTTCTTTTAAGCTTATAATTATTATACTTTAAAGAGTATTAATTATAATAATAATATATATATATAAGTTTATATTTAATTATAAAAAAGAGAATTATATATACTCTTTTTATAAGTGCGCTTATTATTAGGGTTATTTACTTATAGTTAAGGGTTTACCCTTATTTAATTATACGTACGTAATTAGTACCCGTAATAAGTGACCCATTTTAACAGGAGCTATGCCTCGGCAAGTAACCCCACACACACTAGTCTTTCGGCGAAGGCTGTTGTAAGTTTCCAAGTCTGTCACCGGATAGAGTGTTCTATCCAGCCACTCTATCGAAATCTTCAGCAACTCAACAGTTTTCGTCATACTATCTCGAAACTGTCTTTTTGGCAGTTGGGATGTGCGGTCCCTATTTGAACCTGATTCGAGAACCTCTCGTAGAGCTCGCCAACATCTACCCTCGTTCTGACAGGCAAGGAAATAGTGGTCGTTTAGCTTCGAGTACAACCAGAGGAGCGCACGCTCACGGATGAAGCATGACTCTGGTTTCGGTTCATGCAATAACAAGGGCTCCGTACGTTCCCATTGCCCTTCAGACCAAACACCCTGTCTTTCGAACTCTCTTCCGTGGCCAACCTGATTCTGTTGCGAAAGTCCTAACTATGGCGACATCGTGGGCGAGGCTAGCGAAAAGCCGTATGAGTCAAGAACTTCAGTGTGTGGGGACTGTGACACATTTGATTGTGATGGCGAGATACGTTTCCACGTGGGGTATGCCATACAATGACTTCACTCAGTTAGCAGAGTCACAAAAACAGAGTCCCAAGGTAGCGCTAGAAACCTACTTGTCTCAATATCGCTCTGAACAGTTACCAAGCTGACCCTGTGAAAGGCTCTCTGTGGTGGATCCCAGTCTTGGTATGGCCCGTGGAGATCTGTTATTCGCCGGTAAGCCTGTCGGATATACGTCTTTGACATTGGCAGCCCGCTTTCTGGCTTCCGGGAAATCATCGGCTTTAAATCGCAAGGTAAAGGTACGCTGATAATTGTCTGGGGCGTGACCCGGCATACACCAGGTAACAGGAATCGAACTCTCACGATGAGGATCAATTATGTCCACCATTGCTGAACGCCTCGTGTCAAATCCGAGATGAAAATAGAATACATGAGGATCTCAGTTGAAACTAGAACCAAGCAGTTCAATTGTGGCTGGCGCAAGGTCTTCAAGTACCAAGATGCGTGAGCGAATAACTGAAGTATCGCCATGGCCAGTGAAAACATCACGATAATGATCCAGATCATTGTGGTCGTAACAGTCGATCCGGTGGATAGTCGTATTACCAGAGTTGGCTACTTCAGCCAACAGGATCGAGTTCGAGTCGTGAGATCCAAGCTGCGCAGACGCTCTTGATTTTTCGCATTCTTCTAAGTATAAAGATAAAGCTTCGAGGTGTGGAAAGTGAGTGTGAAGTGAACGAATATAATGGTGATAGGGCAAGTCTATGACCAAAGGTCCTTGTTCTACACATTGTTCTGCTTCCATTGTCCGATCGGTAAGGGATGGGGGAAGAGAAAGGAAACAATACTGCTAATGCACTGGACTCGCTTCCTCTGTTGCAATGATTTTCAATGTGGAGGACGGCGGGTTAAAGCGGGGTTGTCATAACTAGTGAGGTGAGGCAGCCAGGGATTGCTCACACTGTTGCCACCTGCCACACGGTGCCACGTCACAACATTCAGACGAATCTAGGAAAACAGAACTAAGCATGTAATCGCCTTTTGTAGACGTACAAGGGGCTGACATACTTTTGCTAATGATGACTTGAAAGTCTGTGATAGTAGTGCATGGCCACTTTGAACACCGCCCTAGATTCTGGCAGATCGAGAATAGTCTCCACTAGTGGGCAAACAGGTTCGCTTGAGACGGGCTTGGATCCATTGGCGGGCCGAGCCGGTTGGTGACGGGCGGTTAGAGAGCGGGGTTGCCGCCTCGTTCTGGGCTGGAAACCTACCTTTCATGCCTGTCACAAATTGTTCTCAGAACTTCTATTGACTGGGCCTGCCATCGACACCAGGCCTTAGAGATTATTAGTAATAGGTAGCATTATATTGCTTTGACAGACACATACTGACTAGGTGACAGCGGTTTAGCCACTTAGTCGATGCATTGATGCCCCATCCCGCCCACTACAAGACTTCGAAGTTGGCATTATTTGCTCGTTGCCACGCGAGCTCGACGCAGTAGCGCTGCTTCTTGCCGAGTTCTGGGATCAACATGGACACTTATTCGAGAGAGCGACTGGGACTCTAATACCTATACCAGTGGTATGAATGCATTAACACATACGGTAATAATGTTCTCTTGATCCATGATCGATTTGTCGCAAAAACCGTGCGCCAACTCACATCGAAGCAGTTTGTATTTTTCTTGTGTCCCAGAGAAAAAGGACTTCGGACGGCCGGGCGTTTTGTAAAACTTGTGATATTTGGTCATTTCCTCAGACTCCATAGAGACTACCGATCTGATGTGCAAATTTTGATTTGAGCAGAACAGCCGACTCTACCAATTTAAGTCAACTCGCATCCAAAAATCAATTGTCTGGCGCATTAATCAAGTCACTGAGGAAGGTACAATTTCACTTGCCACCAAAACCATCTCCATCACAACCGTAATTTAGTCACGATCTGTGTCGGCGACCTTTCTTCTCCTCCTTGGGCAACTCCGTTACCCAGAACGAGGGTTGCGACGCGTCGCTTTGCCAATAGTAGCATTGTGATTCATCCACCATTTGTGCCGTCCATTCCTGCAACTCAGTCTGAACCTCCTCCCCTTTCATATCCGTGAAGCATATCTTACCTCTACGCCAATGTGTCTCTACCCAAAGAGAAGTCTCTGAAACTGAAGACGTAGATACCGCATCCCGACCAGACGACCGTGTAGAGCGCCACGCTGTACGTGAGTCTGTGCGTCGCTGGGATGGGTGGGTTCTCTTGGAAGTGGAGGGTGGGCTGATAGCATCCCTCGAACGCTTCGGCTGTACTGGATCTGTGGTAAAAGTGGTGAAACTGGACGCAGAGCTCATGGGCGGGTCGTTGAGGGCCAAAGCTGCCGATTCCTGGCTCGGATCTGGTGTATCCTCTTCGGCGTATGGGTATCGGGGTGTAGTACTCTGTGCCCCGATTTTAGGCTGAAGGGTATCCTTGCTGCTGTCAGCGATCTGCTGCTGAAGCGCGTAGTCCGCATCTTGCCAGGCAGTATACACTGTATTATCTTCCGACGGATGCAGACCGAGAGGGCCAGAGACCTCTTCTTTTGTTTCAACGAGGTCTGCTTGTGTCACTGTTGTCCCTTGAATAGGTATGGCGTTCGCAGCCCGAATAAAGCTGTTCCGGTAACGTTCCGCACAATCCCTTGCATTTCTGAACGCAGTTGCTCCGCGGCGGAAAGTGTGGATATTGCCTGTCATTTGCCATCCGTCAATCTGCGTCATGTGGTACTCTGGTCGACCTTCCGGGGCGGCCGGGGCGGTGACATGATGAGCGTACAGTTTCAAATTACCGTCGTGGTAGGTCGAGCTGTAGGTGTAGGCATTGCCATCATATATTGGCTCGTCGTGGTAGTTTTGCAAAGCGTGCATGGCGCGGGCCCCGTATGCTCCGTCGTAGCAAGCCTGCCGCTGGGCTACCGCAGCATTCCCGTCAGGCCCCTTGACTTCTAGGAAAAAGTTTGGCTCTACCGGGACACTTGGATGCTTGGTAGGGATGCCCGTTGACAGTATAGCTTGATCGTTCCTGACCTTTTGAGTAAGATCTCCTAGGCGAGCTCCATCAAAGAAATCCGGCTGTGGTTTTACTGCATTCTGGTTTATCATAGGCTTAAGCTCAGTGAACCGTACGTCCTGCTGGTTATGAATGCTAGAGTTACCAGAAATCATAGGAATGACAGTTCTCATAACGTCTTTCTTAAAGGTTGCTTGCGCATTCCTTTGCTTGAAATCTCGGAAAGCTGACGGAGTAAATTGAGACGGCGATAGCGATGCTCTTTCCACCGTTAGCTCCTGATGTATCTGAGCTAGGTTTTTAGGTTCAGGGGCATCGTCGTCATAATCGTAGTCTGCACGATATATGTTGTAATCGGTGAGGTGTTGTTGGAACTCCTTGCCGTAGGCAGAAGACTTCGTTCTAGTGCCGACGCTTGTTGCATTCGTTGACCTCGTCTGCCGGCTTTGGGACGTTAAAGAGCGACTGGAGCTTATATCTTCCGTAAGGCTATTGCGTTCGGTATACTAGCCAGAGCAATTAGTATAAAACTATTAGAGGCAGATTAAAGCCATACTCCTCGAAGATAACAGAGGTCCGGGCCTCCGTGTCGCGCGAATTGAGCAAGTTGTGTCGGATGTAACTTGGGTTCTGGAAATTTCGGCCAAGGTTGGGTCTTGTTTTGACGGTCAAGCTCCCTTAAAGCACGCGGCGTAAGCCAGACTTTCGACAGGTTATCCCAAAATTCTAGCGAGAAGTTCCTTTCTCTAGTAAGCTTGGCCTTTTTAGAGGGAGGTTTGCTCTGGTTTACGCGCGGTCGCTTTTGATTCTGTGGCCTCGCCATGAGCGGCCCATCGTTATGGCTTGGCAGAACGACGGATGGAAATGTTTTAAGGGGAGGCGGGAGGTCGCAGTCAAAGGTCAGAATGTGCTGCTGGCCGTGTTTGAGCCGGCAGAGGAGGATGTAGTCACAGATCACGCGCCTAGCGGTGGGAGGTGTACATGGTGAAGGTGGGGCTGGCTGTTCCAGACCGGTCCACCCGCCCGACGTCGACCTGATTGCATCCCTCACTGGATTGCTGGTACACGCATGCAAGATACCATGAGCACCTGGGAGGTAGATATGTGAATGCGCACTGCTTCCCCGCCACGCCAAGTTAATGGAAACGACGCTAGTGAGATCTCGTACGAAGATTTTCTAGCTGGCTCCATTTCCCACCGATGTTGGCATGAAATAATGGTGGGCATACATCTCGGCTTTACCAACCCAAGCTAGCTTGCAAAGCCTCACGCATTTTTACTCTGGCACCTCCTCGTCCACTTCAAGTGCCAACCCGACACCCATCATTCCATGATGAAGGTACGAATAGCCTTGATCTGTAAATCTATGTAAAGCTATCTCACATGAGATTCTTGCAAGATATTCTCGTCAATAAGAAATACCGCGTTGACTACAGGATCGGGGAGGGAGGCTTTGGTCTTGTCTATGCTGGTACGACTCTCTTCCCTACTGCTTCAGAGTTAAGGCTAAAATGATTATGTTAGGAAACGATGTTAAGACAAAGCAAGAGGTTGCGATGAAACTCACATATACGTGACAGTCCCGAGGCATTAGAATATGAAGCTAGCGCATATTCTGCATTGTCTGGCGAAACTGGAATCCCACGTGTCATGTGGTTCGGTCAGGAAGGCGACTATTATGTTTTGGTGCACGAACTGCTAGGACCATCTCTCGAAGATTTGTTCAACTATTGCAGCCGGAAATTCTCGCTTAAGACGGTCCTTCTCACAGCAGACCAAGCTATTCGTCGACTTAAATAAATCCACGATAATGGTTACCTACACTGCGATATTAAGCCGGACAACTTTCTCTTGGGAACTGGCGATAACGGTAATGTCCTTTATACGATCGACTTCGGCCTAGCGAGAGATTTTAATGCAATTGATGGTTTTAGAGTGCGGGATAACCGCCCTCTGAGAGGAACCGATCGATATGCCAGTCTCAATAATTAACATGGACGAAGTGAGTCTATATTTATATTAATGGCTCTTAAAATCTAACAGAAGATAGAACAATCTTAGGGTGATGACCTGGAGTCTCTGGGATATGTCCTTCTGTACTTTGCTTGTGGCTCCTTACCCTGGCAAGGCTTAAAGGCATCGACTGACAAGGAGCGGTCCGAACTGATCAAGCAGAAGAAAAAGAGTACAAGCGTAGAAAGTCTTTGCGATGGACTTCCAGAAGAATTTACCACTTGCATAAAGTACACTCGATCACTTCAGCCTACAGACAAGCCTAATTACGCATCCCTTCTGAAACTCTGCAGTGGACTATTCGCGACAAGGGGCTTCAAATACGACAACGTATTTGATTGGACGGTGAAGAGATTTCACGAACTGCAGGGCACCAATATCTCAGCTAAGAAGTCTTGACCTATTCAAGGGCTAGTTCGAATTGGGTGCCATAGTTTGGATATGAAATGCTTTGAAGCCTCATGTTTGTCTAGCCCGAAAGGTCGTCAACGACCAAATCAATGTCGATGATCGGTGGCTTAGAGCCAGAACGGAGAGACCGTCAAAAATATGGTGCAGCGGTCCACCTTGGCCGCCTTAAAGGTGTGTCTCGGCGTTTACCAAATGGAATGTCTGTTTTCTCGGTGGAGGAAACACGAACCACCCCCAACAGTGAAATGGTCTGAAGCATCTGACGCCACGACGACCTGGGCCCCTGGGTTCCCACTCAGCTCCTTAGGAAGCAGAGGGTCAGGGCTTGTAGAAATTTATCCACAGCCTGTTTGGTTGGCATCTTCACACATCATGCCGACATATTCCCAGGCACCTGAGTCACTTCCTGGTCCGCCAGCCTAGGTCGGGGAACTGGCTACGTTTGATGTTGGGATAGGGATTTGATTAGCCTTTCCAGGAGCAGGGTAGTTCTTGGTTTGTTAAATGTGTGGCCAGGCTTCATCCCACCTATTGAATACAAGGCTGGTCACAAGAAGCGAAACAAGGACGTGCTTCGCATTTTGTGCAGTGGGTAGTGTGGCAGTTCGGAAGAGACTTGGTGTCCGGAAAACATCGCCAAGTGTCTTCCCTTGGACGTGATTATCTCGTTTACTTAGTGCGGCCGGTGCTTGGTTGCCTCAGCCGTCCCGTGCGTCCATCCCTTCATTCGCTGTGTTTGATGATGTAAAAGATGCTATGTGAAACGACTTGGTTGGGCGTGCGTACAGGATTACGGCAGGCGAGGGTTGGGAGTGGTGTTTTGTTGGTTGAGAATCATCTACCCCCTGGATATCGGGGAGACTTTGTCTCCAAAGATTGCGCACAGCCCAGTTGCATAGGCTAGATCATGCGGCACACTTGGTCTAGACTCTTGAATCTCAGCAGGGCGAAGGGATGGATCTTGGACTCTGGGGCGAAACTAGGCATTTGGACTTTGGCTACTAGAGATGGGGATAAGCGTAACTAGTATAGTGCCTCTGCAAATAATGTTTTGAACGAGAATAAACGCGAAATTTCATGTGACAGGAAGAACTGCTGGCCTACACATGGAAATGCAGCTTGGCGAGCATCTGTGTTGACTCCTAATGTGCAGGGATGCAGGCTTGCGTGCCAACCGGTGACGAAGCATGGTTACCAACCAGACAGGACACGGGCAGGCGGGACAGGCTGCTCGGGGTCAAGAGCCAACTGTCATACCTTGAAACCCCATCCGAGCTTTTGCGACTCTACCGAGACCTCGCTTGTTGGTAGCACCAGTTGGGGTTGCTGGTAAGCCACCACAACTTAGAGTATTCGGCCGCCTCACCCATTGCCCTAGATGATGGCACGACCAAGACTGCTGACCCGAAGCACTTCTCTTCCACCACCAATTCGACCTTTCATAGTGCTGTCATAACCCTGAAGGATCTGGTTGCACTTTCCTCCACCCCGAACAAACCCCCAAATCGCAGTTGTCGCCCTACCAGGATCCCTGACAGGACTTTATTCCGGTGAAGGACGGAATACAGCTTCACTTGAGCGAATAATATGGATAGCTTATTAGAGGCTACGGTGTCTTCACCAGCCGACCCTCATCACGACGACTGGATGTTTCTCTTTCTGGACGAAGCTTGGTACACTAATCCGCTCAATAACCAGGATATCGACGTAAACGCTCATATCGGCTTAGGTTCAATGGTGAATCAGCTAGACATCCAAGCTCCAACGCGCCATTCTACTTTAGCATCGGTCGAGGACTCTTCTACAACAGCGGCAAATGTCACGTGCTTGCTTGACAGTCAATTTCATGATGAAAGTATTCAACAGGCAGAAGAACAAGCCGGTTTTATTGCAAGCTCTTCTGCAACCGCAACTTGGGGACACGCCGCCAGCAATTTTCCATCAGTAACCTTAGGGTCGGAGGATGCAACAGCATCGAAAATGCATGTAGGAGCCTCTTTAGTGGAGGAATCTCTTTCGCAGAGTCCCAGGAAAACTGGCCCGTCCTCCCTCAAATGCAACCAGCCAGATTTCATTCGAATACATGGAGATCAGAGTCAAAAACAAAACAGGAGAAAAAAGACGCAAGACTTGGGCTCACTAGGTTCGAAGCACCGATTGAGACGTCGACGTTGCGCACAACGCCGTTACTTGAACCTAATCACTGACGATCACGGACGAGCTCATATTCAAGACGCTTCTGGACCAATTATGCTTCAGTATGGCTCCAAAGCAGATTCATCAGGCAGTACAATGCCCACGACGTGCACTAGCGGCGTCACAGCTCCCGATGAACACTTGGCAGGAAGGAAAAAGTTAGCAGCCGGAAATGCGGTGTTTGAGATGGCAAGTCTGAGATCATCTCGACGGCAAAGAACAGTGAAGCCGACAGGCGCCTCTTTAGCACACATCGTGTCACGGATGCGATGCTGCTCAGAAAATTCTATCTACAAGACACGCGATTCTGCCACTCAATGGTAGGTTCTGATCCACCTCGAGCAAGTCGTCTCAACACCTTACCAAGTAAAGTACTCATAATTGTATCCATAGTGATGTGTGCGAGAAGTTTCACTACAGCAGCTGCCTTACGATAACTCGACAGCATAACATGACTAGATATATCTGTAGACTGTGTAGATCACAGTATGTGAGAGAACGAAGGCGAAGGAAGTGAAACATTTCAGAGCGAGCTCTTAGTCCTAAGGCTGTTAGTAGGAAGCTAGGATCCATGCTTTTAGTTTTGCACCAACCCATAGGTCAAGCATCCTGATACGCTAATAGGCGTAGGTGGGAGATGGTCACATGATATCAATTATCAATAGGGAAGAGGCGAACACCTACCACTCACTGTCTCGCTGCTCCGTCATAGTCTGGGAGGCTGCGACTTGACACAGTTTGACCGCAATGACAAGTCTGCGAGACACGGGGCGCACAATCAGAGAGGCTGGGGGCTGCCAAGCCAAAGCAAGTCGATGGCTACGACTTCCTGGCTACATGATAGCGTTGCATGATAGCTGGATGCCAGGGTTATGGTAGCTTATTATTATCGACACGATACGGACGCGACGCCAGGCCAGGAATACGTGTATCCGCAGCTACCACCGTAAGTTGCCTGACGGGGTTACGACGGTGTATACAAAAACAGACGGTTGGATGATGCGTGACCACTCTGCCACACTTATGCGGCCTACTCCACGGCCAAGGCACCCCAAATACACTTAAAGTAGTGAATCATCCATGTAGCATGCATGAGAAATGCCCCCTTAGTGGAAAGTGGTTAAAACGAATAGCCACAGAGTGTCCTCACCGCAGAACTCCATACCACTTAGCGACACGCAGCCTGCCAGACGGTATAGAGTCACATGCGCTAGGGAGGGGACGGAGCAATTCATGATGGGATATATTAACACACCAGCCTCTTCTTCGTCTGCTCCCGGATTTGTTAGCCACGCCTCGCTAACATAGATGTTTCCTGAACTAGAAACTTCTGCGTCGAATATGACGTGGTCAGGACTCAGGTATCCTAACATGTCAATTTCCTGTTCACTATATATAAGAGCTGAAATGTAAAGAATTTGACTCGGCAGCTCATCCGACCTCCTCAAACCAACCCCGTTGGCTTGTTATGACGAGTAAAATGTAATTGCGGGTTCAATAATGGTATTATATTAGTATAAAATAAAGCTTTTAAGATTTTTTTAAATTTTATAATAATAAGAAAAACTTTAGCTTTATAAAGATATTGATATTAATATTATAAGTTATATATTTAAAAAGTTACTTGTATTTATATTTTTTTAAATTATATAAATTTAATATTTACTTTAATACTTAATTAATAACAATAATAATTTAATATAAAAGGAAGTAAGCTATATAGGTTTTATTCAAGTACCTAAAAGCACCTAATATTACTAATAGATAATTATAAATAACCTATTTTCCCCTATAAATCTATTTAGGTCTATGTTCGCTACCTAATACTACCTAAAACCCACGAATAAACTACCCACACTGGGTAGCCGTGGAGGTTTTACACCCTATTAGTAGCCATGGAACAGCGAATAAAGGCCAAGAGAGCTGTTTGAATTTTTTGGGGGGGCAAAGCTTAGGAAAGCTCGAAACTCACTAGACAGCCCTCAACTCGAGGGGTCTTGGACTATCCTGGTTTTTCACTTCGATATTCCTTCTGCGCAATGTCTCTCAAGGGAAAGACTGCCCTCATCACTGGAGGAGCCAAGAGTCTTGGCGCCGATATTGCCAAAGAGCTTGCTGCACTTGGAGCCAACCCGGCCTTGCATTACAACTCGGCCAAGTCGAAGGAAGATGCCACAAAGTTCGAAGCTGTGCTCAAGGAGAAATACCCTGGCATCAAGTTCCGGTCCAACCAAGCCGACCTCACCACCGAGGCTGCCGTCAACAAATTGTTCGACTCTGTGAAGAAGGACTTTGGGAAGATTGACATTGTTATCAACACCGTGGGCAAGGTGCTCAAGAAGCCAATTCAAGACGTTACGGAAGCCGAGTATGATGAGATGTTTGCGTATGCGAATCCCAGTTACTCCCATGTTTTCCTCCCTTTTATATGCAGCTCCAGGCTAAACTAACATGGCATAGGGTCAACTCCAAGTCTGCATTCTTCATTCTCAAGGCCGGCGCCAAAAACGTCGAAGACGGCGGCAAGCTGATAACCATTGTCAGTGCTCTCCTCGCCGCCTTTACTGGCTTTTCTACTTCGTACGCCGGATCCAAGGCTCCAGTTGAGCATTTCACCCGGGGCGTCGCAAAGGAGCTTCAGCCCCCCGGAATCAGCGTCAACGCAGTTGCTCCCGGCCCCATGGATACTCGTGAGTCGCTTTCCTGCTTTTGACAAACCCAACCGAATTGGTAGAACGGACAAGGCGAAAAACTAACCAATTGTGCACGCAGCATTCTTTTACCCACAAGAGTCTCCCGAGGCTGTTGCTTTAGTTGACAAGGGAAATACGGCGTGTCAGGATATAATAAAATATCAAATGCACCAGATGCTCATGAACTCATCGGCCGTGTCCATCTCGTTCAACACCAGTGAACGCGCTTGCCACCTATCATCCTTGCTATATCCGAGACTTGGAGCACCATCGCCCGATTTTCCTCTCAACCTTCAAGAGAACCTAGTACCTACCCGTTCCAAAGCTCACTCAGACCGCGCTTGTTTCCGCCAAGTGCCCACTCGGCCGCCCCACCCCCTCAACCTCCCAAACCTCCCAAACCTCCCAAGCCAACGTCCCGCCATCTGCATCTCACTCCCGTAACCACCTCTTCCAACCCGACAAACCACCATGGCACCAGTCGACCGCCTAGACCACGACGTCCTCGAGCGTACGCGAAGCCCCAATACGTCCCAGACCCAGCGCCCCACCCTCTAACCTCTAGCAGAGCAGCTCAAGGACATAATCCAAGACCTCTACCAAATCATGGTCCAAGTCTCAACCTACGACACCACCGGCCGCCCCAGCCGGGACGTCCTCTCCAACGAAATGTAACATGCCGTCTCCCCTCCCCACATCAAAAGGTCGAGCACGCGAATCTGACAGCGTGCAGGAAAACCCTCTCGGCAAGCCTGCAAGCCCTCCACGCAACGACATCCGGCAACGCGTCGCTGCCGTCCGTCCCGCCCGAACTGCTCGAGTACGTCGAGAACGGCCGCAACCCGGACATTTACACGCGCGAGTTCGTGGAGCTCGTGCGCCGCGGGAACCAGCTCATGCGTGGCAAGATGCACGCCTTTGGGGAGTTCAGGGACGTGCTGGCGCGCGAGATGGCGACTGCGCTGCCCGAGGTCAGGGCCGACGTGGAGCGGGTTGTGCGCGAGACGGGTGGCCGGCCCCTGCCCGAGGTGAATGGTGCTGCTGCTGCCGGTGCGTCTTCTTCTACAGGCGCGGCTGGGAACGGCGCGAGATGACGCTGGGGCCGGGAGTGAACAGGATGAATACATGCTTGTGACACATGGGCAGCAAAAGGAGCAAAGTAGACACTATGATACCCCGTGATGAATTGACTTTCACTGTACTTGAGAATGACATAAACTGGTGTATATACACACGTCATCGTTCAAGTGCGTTTCTATCCACCATTGGAAACAACCCATCCTTATGAAACCCGTGAGTCATGTGCTTCCTCGATAGCAGCCGAGGCTGCTGTTGTCTTGTTGTGTCTGTTTCCAGAAAAACAAAAGGATTGAACAAGAGTGGGCAAAAAAATTAATAGAAATCATTTTCAAAAAATGGTCTATAACGCCTGGTAGATGTTCACATGCGACGAAGCGTCCTTGCGTATTTGCCCTCCCAAAAATAACATGGTCTATCCAGTTGGTTTCGTCGCTCTGCGGCTACTTGGCCGAACATATCTCATCAACATATACACCAGTACCATGCAAAATACAGCGGCAACGGCAAGGTGTGGCGGCAGCAAAACCACAGCCGCCACAACCACCATGCCGTACTGACGTAGTGTATCAACTAGACTGTTGCGGGCGTCGCGGCGTTGCTGATACTTACGCATAAGCTTTTCTTTAGCTGTGGCATGATCCTCATGGACGTGCGTGTCCCGAGAATCGCAGTCGTCTGTGTCACACTGAACTGCCTCCTGCTCTTCCTCTTCCTCTTCCTCCTCACTCTCGAGCGCGTCTTGAGCTGGTGGTCACTGGAAGGGAAACTGGCCGCCCCGGGATCGGCCACCGCCGGCGTTGGCAAAGTTGAACTGAGCACCGCCTGGGAAGCCTCCTGCACCACCAGGGAATCCTCCGGCGGATCGAAAGCCGCCTCCGCCAAAACCGCCCTGGTTGCCCATCATACTAAAAAGAATCTCGGGGTCAATTCCGCCCATGCCACCCATACCCCCACCACCAAACATATCTGCAGGGTCCATGAGGTCGTCGCCATTGTCGTAGGCAGCCTTCTTCCTATGCGAGGGTTAGCATATGCTTGATCTTCGATGGCACATCCTGAGGCTAAACTTACTGAGGATCGCTCAAGGTTTCATAGGCTTCTGACAGGTCCTTGAACTTGGCTTCGGCATCTGGATCGTCCAGGTTCTTGTCAGGGTGAAGCTTGATGGCCATCTTACGGTAGGCCTTTTTGACATCATCAGGCCCGCAGTCCTTCTCCACACCTAAAATCTTGTAGTAGTCCTTCCGTAGGCTCTTCTTCAGCTCAAGTTCTGCTCTGCGAACCTCTTTTGGAATAGTGCGGTCTTCAGGGTCAGCCTCCTGAATCGCCTTCCACTCTCGGACCGACTCCTCCCAGTTTCCAGCCTGACCAAGTGCGTTGGCCTTGGTCTTTTTGGCCTTGAGGTAGCTAGGGTCAAGGCTGACGGCCTTTTCGGCATCTTTGATTGCCTCGTTGTATTGCTTGAGTTTAATCTTGCACTGAGCGCGGTTCTGGAGGAGCTTGGCATTGATGCTGTGGTTGTTGGGATCAACCTGAAGAGCTTCGCTGTACTTTTCGATGGCGGCTTGGAATCGACCAGCCTTGAACTCGACATTGCCTTCCTCCTTCATGCGGTCTAGTTTCTGCACTGTTTTGAGCCACTTGACGGCATCACGATAATCTGGGTCGCAGGTGAGGGCCATACGGAACGACTGAATGGCCTTGGTGTTGTCGCCCTGGCCGTAGAAAACTCGGCCGCGGAGTACAAGAGCCTCAGGGTCTTGGGCATTGTTTCTTAACAGAGCCATTGCAATGCCTTGTGCTTCACCCAAATTATTCTCACGGCCAACAAGCAAATGTGCATCGCCGCGTAGGAGCTGCCACTTGCGAGGCTTCTGGACACCAGGTCCCAACCCGCGCTCTGCCTGGTCTATGGCATGAAGAGCCATGGTAACACCAGTGCCTTGCTTTAGAATGTGCTTAGCGGTGTCAATGTGGTACATCATCTCCTTGGTCGGAGCCATGTCCTTGGCGGATGGCGCGGGCGTGATGCGACCAAAGGTTGTCATGGCCTCCTCGGGGCGACCCAGAAAAGTGTAGATACGAGCAAGCCGTAACAAAATCTTGGAGTTTTGGGGGTCGAGGTCGGCAGCGCGACTACAGTCTTCCAGGGCAGCCGCATACTGGCCATTAGACATGCGAGCGGCGGCGCGGTTGCTCAGGTAAGTTGGTGAGTCAGGGAACAGATCGACAGCTAGTGAATAGAAAACAAGTCAGGAAAATTTTTGTACGAAGGATAGATGAGCCTGGCGCAGACATCGAGCCGTCAAGCATGGTCATACCTTTGGAGTATTGTTCAATAGCCTTTGTGTAATTCTTGTCCTTGAAAAACCTGTTACCCGCAGCCTTGTAGGCTTCGGCGTCGTCTAGAGCCGTCGGTACCGGACTGGAAGGGTTAGATCTGTGTGGTGGCGGGGCAGGAGCATCATTGTGATGGTTTCCATTTGGAATAGGAACCGAGAAGTTCGCCTGGGCAGAAGGGTTACTCTGGGGCTGCGAGGCAGGCGACGAGGCGCCGTTGACGGGCTCCCGATCAATGTCCATGTGATCGCTCATGGTGGAATTGGACAGCTTGGACAAGCGACGCCGCTCCTCAGGTGGTAAATTCAGAGGATGCGTGTCGGGGTCAAATTTGCTGCGCCGCGAGGACGAAGTAGCCAACGGCTCTGTAGAGTGTCGAGAAAGCCTCGCCTGGCGGGGTGCAGAGGAAGACGACGACGACTTTTCAGCAGCAGGGTCCTTGGGTTCCCGGTACGACAAGGGCCGTGAGCTTCTTTTGGACGGCGACTTATTGTTAGAGGAGCTCTTTGTGGGCGACGCAGGCTCCGAGTGTGGGAGCGTCTGGTGCTGCAAAAAGTCGCGGTCGTCAACGCTAGAACTAGGCGTATGCTTCCTTGACGACGAGGTCGAGGTGGACGATTGCTTTTTGCTGCCGCCAAAGAACTTCATCTTCTAGCCAGCTCCAAAACGGGCTCTGCGGTATTAGGGCGGGACGGCCAAACCTGATGGAGCAGGGCGGTCCCGAAACCTCGACACAAGGATATACCGGATAAGGGACTCGGATGGGGGGTGGGTGGCACTGTAACCGAGCACCAAGAGCCTAAAGGGGCCCAAGTCAAAAAAGTACGTAGGCAGCTCAGCAGGACGAGAAACAGTCAGCACAGTGGCGCGGTGGTTCAGGAGGCGGTAGGCCCGTCCCGAGCAGATCCAGTAAGCTATGGTTTCTGAGAGATGGCCGATCGAAGATAGTTCGGTGCAAAAACGGAGGTCGTGGTTGGGGCAGGATTTTTTTTTTCTTGTCGACGGAGAACTGGAGCTCAAGGATGCGAAGAGAGCAAAAGAAGCAGAAAGAAAACTTGGCAGAGAAAAGGAAAAAAAAAGCCCTGACCAGAACTGACGTCGCAAGGCGCAAGGCTAGCAAGAACAAAGCAGGCGCAAAGGAGCAAAAGAGACGGCAAAGGTAAAAGAGACGAGAAAATCCCAGCCCACGATTTATCGAACGCTCAGAAGTGATGGGCCACGTTTGACGGAGTTGACTGGGCCGCAACCAACCTGTGACCTGGCAACTGGATGGAGGATGGAGGCGAGGCAGAGCTGCAGACTGGAGAGAGACCAGAGAGAGACTGGATTGATTGAGGCAAATGGAGGCTGACGGACAAGGGGTGGCAGCATGAGCTCCGTCACCTCACTTGGGCTGTTGAATCGAAAATTTGTGAGAGCAACGATTCACTGCTCTGGTGGACATGGCTACGTGTTATCCTTTCCCGTTTCGATGCTCCGCAAGATACAAGATGACCTAGTAATTAATGAGCCCCGGAGCGCCGGGAGCATTTGAATGTCTCGCATACTCGAGGGCTTTGGTTATTCGCATCGACAACCACTGTCCTCGAAATGCCAATACTATCGTGAAGTCTGGTCAGGGGTATCAGCCAACCCCCGCAAGACAGGGGCAACGCCTTTTTTTTTCTTTGGCCGCGAAACACAATTAGTACTACGTACCGAGTACAACAGAGGACTACGGTGGGGGGGCCACCGAGGAGTACCGTCGACCACTGCGCAACTCAGCATCTGTTGGTCTGCCTTGCTGTCGCCTCACGGTGCTGCATCCTGCTGAGTCGGCCGTCCTTTTCCGGGTCCTCCCCCAGCCTTTGCGTTTTTGTTTCCCTCTTCCGCTTGCCAATGATGGCACTGTAGAATGACGCCTCAGCCAGTCACCCGCATTGTTGTATCAGCAACCACTCTGCTTGCATCCCGTCCTGCCCGTCTCCCAGCTGCCCAAGCAAGCGCCATCCTATCACGGTGATGTGACACCGACCTGGTGGAACACAGTGGTCCTTGGCGTCGAGCTAGTCCTCACTTGTGCATGCGACCTACAGGGGGTCCAGAGCCGAGTCTGCAGTTGCTTAACGGGGTTTTGCACTTAGCCAGCAACGTTTCTAGAAGGTTCAGTGGGGCCGTGACCTAGGAGTTGGTCAGATTGGTCAGATTGGGCCCGGCCGGCGCGGCAAAGTTCCTTAGTGACGTGGGCTGGAGAAAACTTTAGAACATGGAGGGGCGGATCAGCCTTGCAGCCGGCCCCGACTCGCACCTGCGCAGACTGTGACAGCGGGAGCTTGGTAATAGCCGCACGCAACATTGAACGTACCAGAACACCGCACTGCCAACAAGCACCGACTAACTTGCTTCCTTCGTCCTCTGTACGGTGAATGCTAGGCAACTGCTCGCAGCCTGTCTCCTTTTTTCTCTCTCAAATCCCCCGACATAAACTAAGAAATTTGTAGCATTCGTTGGATGGCATTTCCAAGCTGTACAGACGACCGATTACGGACGAGAGGGCTTGTCTAATTTCCTTTCCAACCCCAAGTCTCTCGACCTGTAATTTTATGCCGCGCAGGTTGCACCAATACACCACTCTCCGGTTGTGCCTTCCCAAACAATGCGGGAGGTAACTAGTCCGCCACGCCTTTTACTAGCTCCCATCTTTGCCTCTGTCCACCGGAGTGCTCCAGGCCCTGATCCAATCCTTGTCCTTAATTTCGTCAATACCCTCGCTCATCAAACGGGCTGTTCATTCATTTCAGCGAGCAACGTAACGGGGACTGAAGCATCCCACTCATTTCACCAAACATCAATAAAGTTGCCAAGACTGCGTGTCCAACGACACATCTTGATGCAAAGTCACGACATTGTGTACTCCGTATGCTTATCATAAATACATCTACTCCGTACGGAGTAGTCTTGTGTAATCGCTTACCCCAACGCACGAGCGCAAATCGCGCAAATCAAACCAATCAACACCTCTCTCGCAGATTGTTGCCTCTTGACTTTCACACACCCCCCTGACATCATTGCTCCTCCGAGTTATCTTGCGACGATGCTTCCGACGCCCCATTAGATCCCATGATGGAATTGACAAACTCGTTATACTTGAACACCTCACCCTTCTTGGCACCCAACTGCGCATTGATGTTGCGATTGAAGGCTCGTCGGCCGGTAAAGCCATTGACGACTCGTTCAACCTCAGCAGCAGCCAGAGGTCGCTCGCCAGGCTCTGGCGCCGTGTTGAGCAGCGCGTCTCTGAGCTCGGCCCAGTCTACCTGGCCACTGTCATCGTCATCAAAAGCAGAGAATGCCGAAAGCAGCTCGGCGCTGGGCGACAGTTGACATAACGTTTCTGCCAACGAGTTCAAAAATGCCGCCAATGCAATGGTCTGTGATTTTGATGGAGGAAAAAATTGCGAAACATCAGACGCGCTATTAGGAAGACCTACACCACCAGCCTGGTTAGCTCAACTTGACATCCCCGAACCCATCATCGTCGCAACGCACCCAACTGGCTCAACATGTCAGCGACGTCTTCGCGATTCACTATGCCATCACAATCTCGATCTAAAATCTGGAATCCGTCCCTCAGCGTTCTGACCTGGGCTGGTTGTAGCTGTGACAATGCGTTTCCGCCTCCAAGGGGCTGTGATACAGACGCGCTCGTCTGCTGAGATAGCCTCTGTGGTGATGCAGCGGTCATTGTGTCCGACGATTGTGCACGCGGCGTCCAACTATTCTCCGGAGTTGTAGGCGTAGTCGGCTGTGCAAAACGAGATGGCGTAGCGAGTGAAGCAGTCTTAGTTGGAGAACTGGTGGGTGTTGTGTGTCGTAACGGCGATGGTGATGCTGGAGATTCTGGCCGGCGGAAGGGTGAGTTGCGTGATGGAGGTGAGCCGTACCCCAACGGAGACGGCTTGTACGATGTTGACACAGACTGGCGATGATGAGAAGGGTGTTAGAAGGCAGTATATTGGGGGCGCCTCAACGGCTTCATGCGTAGCTCTTACCATGCTGACTGCGGCGATTTTGTCCGGGATAGGATGTTGGTTGGCCAAGGAACGTGCTGGTCTATGTGGAGATCAAGGTTTCAAGAAACGGTGGACGTTGAGATGGAGTCGATGAACGGTAGGAAAGAAGGAAATAACTTGGAGCTCTAGTTTTGCAAGCTTTGGTTCCTCGTGGGGGTGGTTCCGTGTATTGGCGAGAATGACGGGGAATCAAAATGCCTGAGCGAAACAAGCGAAACGAGGCGATTCGCCGGCAGCTGGTGGTCTGCGTTTCCAATGTAATTAATGTACGGAGTAAACAATCCATAGCCATAACAACGGCAGCCTTGCAGGTCCAGCGGGGCACGTGTGGCTGTCACATGTGGCGCAGATAGCCTCGCGATGCTGTCACTAGTCACAGGCGTACATGGCCAATGAAGGCACCGGACAGAGTAACTCAGTCTGCTTGGGTCCTGAGGCTAGTCGGCAACCTGTATTTACAGAAAAAGGACGTCTATGGTGGGATTTAGTCAGCCGACTTTTGGGGAGCGAGAATAGCTTCCCGTTCATACACCATTTCGGGGTTTATGAAGCCACTCCGAGTATCCGATGGAAAACGAGCGCAAACAGAACAGAACTTGTCATCCTTGCCGTGCGCCATGTGCCATGTGACCCGGCTGCAAGAAGCGCGTGGGCTTTGCATTTCCCCGCTGGTATTGTCTGCTGCTTGCATACAGATTTACTTTCTGTGATGTTTTAGCCCTTGATCTTGATTACTATTACTTGGAGGCTCGTCAGATCATGCTGGTGTCAAGGTGGGGTTCCGCCCACCAACGGTCCAGAACTGGTCCCTGAAAAGGTCCCTGGCGGAAGGGCACCCAATGGCAGCGCATGGTCAACCTTCTTGTCCATCCCCTCTTTGCAGGGGCCGGTGCCAGGGGCACATTCAAGCCTCGAACCCTCAAACTGACATAAGACACAGACCCGACCGGACATGCGACAGTGAATTACAATATACTCTGATACGAAGGTGCCGGTAGACAACATTTGAACGCCGAGGGTGAAAGTCGGCACCGCGGCGCTCTGCCTGGCCCGTTGCATGAGCCCAGCATCAGGTGCCGCTTTGGCACAAGTCTGGCACTCCGTATTGTACTCCGCTCCCGCTAGTACTCCCTTGTACGTATATGCACTTGGTCAATATCTTATCCAAGCCTGCGCTCCGCACAAAGAGCGGTCACAGACAAACACTGCAGAACCTCAATTGACTCAATGTTGATTGTTGCGGGCACAGAACGTTTCAAAGCCGCCCCGAGACGCCGGCCATACACCACCAGAGCCCCCACGAACCGCAAAGCAGCACCCCAAAAAAAAATATATATAAAAAAAAAGACATCCAATGTCTGTGTGCATGTTCTCCGTGTCACCACCAAGTCAACTCATGGCTTTTGCGAACCGGTTGCTCTTTCCCGCGCCTCAAGCCACTCGGCCCCCGCCCGCCTCCAATTGCCCATCCACTCAGCGCACGAGCCCTGGCCCGGCGTCGTCGACTAGCGACTGCGCACGACTGGGCGCTGAACATTGGATGCAAGGAGTGCTTGTTGGCCACCATCAATTGACTCCAGTCGTCGTCCGTCAACTGGCCCAGTGACGCTCCTCACCTGCCAAGTGGCGCCGTTTGCCCGCGACCCCTGCGACCCCTGCGACCCCTGCGACCCCTGGGCCGCATTTCAGGAGTTCGACTTTTGCCGTCTGATGTGCATGGAGTCTCGACGTCGACGTCGTCGCAATAGTCTCCGGATCATGCGTCGGTGTTGCTCCGTGACTGCCCCCTCGCCAGCATCACCTCACCAGTCGCCATCCGGTCCTCTCCCCCTGTTCGTCACACCGAACCTGTTCCTGTCGCTTCTCCAAGATCGTCGGCTTCCCTGACATTGACGGTGTTTCTGCGGGCAGACACTGCATGCCTTGACGGCGTTGCGGGTTCAACCCAGACGTCAAGCTGCTCAAGCGGCTCAAGCAGCTCAAGCAGCTCAAGCAGTTCCAGCCAGGCAAGCCTTGCTGTTACTGGCCGCTGCCGTCCTATCCTCCTTCTTGGCTTCCCGCTGTTCCCCTCATTGGCCTTGCCTGGGAAACGTTTCGGCTCGGATAGCCACAGAGCCGAGAGCGAACGACAAGTAGAAACATCAAGGTCCCCGTGAACATCTGGTTCACACCACTGGCGACAGAGGGGGAGGCGGCATATGGGTGTCGTGGCCGGCCATCTCCGCATGCTAATTGTTTGTCGAATATCTGGGTAGACGAGACGGTCATTCGGAGACTGCCTCGGGACGGCTACTGCCATCGTCATCATCATCGCCATTGCTCGTTTTGGTGGTATTCGCCCATCTGGCTGGCTGTCATAGGGCGTCCGTCCGTCACTCATCATGATGACCACCGCCCTTCCGTACATGAACCGGCAAAACGCCATGAACAATCGATCGAATGGGTCCCTATCCAATCGACGAGCGTCTCTCTCCTCATTTCCGTCATCGCGGTCGCCATCGCAGATGTCCCAAAATTCTCGTCAAGCCAGGTCACCCCAGTTTCCTGTGACCGAGACAGACCGCACCTCGGATCCGAGTTCCAAGTCCAAGACGCCGTCACTAGCTCCATCATCTCAGCACTCGTCCTTGTCGGCACCTTATCGATTGAACGCCGATGCCCGGTCGTCGAGAAGGCTCAGGTCGCAGTATCCCCGTGGGTCAGCCGATAACCATGTCGAGTATATCCTTGTGGCCTCGTTTGACATTGACAGAGGTCCTGTTATGGAACACCAATATCCAGTCGCCATTACTGGAGATGAAAACATGCTGGCGGAGCTTATGCTCCCTGATCAGGCACATGCTCGAAACCAAGACTGGACTATATTTTTCTTGCACAAAGATAGCAGCCAAGAGGAAGAGGATGCCGAGAGACAGGCAAGGGAGCGGAGGAGACAAATACGCAGGAGAAGGCGAAATAGAGCGGCTGGGGTCATATCTGAGGATGAGGAGGAATTTGACGACGAGGACGATGATGATGAAGATGTAGACGACGAATCCACCGACAGCGAACCCGAGGGCGGAGAAGGCCCGCCACTGATTTATGTATTGAACCTTGTCAACACCAAACATGACAAGTCTGTAAAGCGTGGTGCCATCGTCAAAGCCATGGCTATTTGTACGAGGCATCCCTTTCTGCACATTTACAAGGTGAGTCGAGCGACAACTATTTTCCAGCTACGCATCAAGCTAATAATAAACCTTTGCGGCCCACAGCCTCTGCTCTTACTTGCCTTGGAAGAGTATTTCAAGTCCCCTGTCCCTGAAACCCTTTCCATGCTTTACGATGCCGTCAATGCCATGGATTTGTCTCTTATGCCCCGGCTCAGCATCCTCGAAAGGCACCTCTTGTTAGCTAGTGAGAATCGTGACCTATTTGTCGAGAAGTTTGAGCAAATGATTCAAATTCGAATGGCCGAGGACAAAGCCGATGGATTAATGGACGGACAAATTGAGGATTCAAGACGTCCTGTCAAATCGGGCGGGATATCTCGCGCCGGCACGAAAGCTCACGTCGAGGGTGGAAGCCAATCCTTGTACTCAGTCCCCAGGGATACGCACGAATTTGAGAGCAAGGTCATGTACAAAGGAATTCCGATCCCAATCAAGGTTCCTACGGCCGTCATGCCAGAGACAGTGGGCGACTTCTCCTTGATCAAGCTCATTCAAAACTTTTCGGAACCGCACGCGAAGTCGCCGCAGGCATTCACCCTTCATCCCCACCTGACAACCAATGGCGCCGGCACACATCCCATTATTGTTCTTGTCAATGCGTTACTGACGCAAAAGCGAATCATCTTTTTGGGTCACAACATGCCTTCAGGTGAGGTTGCCGAGGCTGTCCTTGCTGCCTGTGCTCTTGCGTCTGGTGGGCTGTTGCGTGGCTTCACTCGACACGCTTTCCCCTATACCGACCTGACCAAGATCGACGATCTCTTAAACGTCCCTGGCTTTATTGCCGGTGTCACCAACCCTACTTTTGAGATGCATCCCGAATGGTGGGACATTCTCTGCGATCTGCCGAGCGGCCGCATCAAGATTAGCAGCAAGATTGAGTCAGCCGCCGTGACGGAGGGGTTGTTGTACTTTCAGCAACAGAATCCAACATTGGCGACCGTGGCCAGCGGCAACGCTAATAACAACCAAGACTTGACGGGCGATGGAGCTTTCATGATAGATATTCTGAAAAGCATTGCTGTGCGCCATGGCGAGAGAGTCATTCGCGCGAAATGGAGAGACTGGGTCACGAAATTCACCCGCATCGCAGCCCAGTTTGAAGAGAGCGTGTATGGAGCAAGCGCTTTGTATATTGGCAGTGAGGACCAAGATATCACTCTTCCGGGGGCCAGCGGCCACGGCTATGTCTGGTCAGATGACGCGGCGAAGAATAAGGAACTCGCCGGGAATGTGACCAGAATTGAAGGCTGGCGAAACACCCGGAGCTACTACAGCTACATCCAGGTAGGAGGAACCTTTTCATTCCAATCAATGGTCAAGTACATCAATTGACAGTAAACAGGACCTCGCGCAGGTATATACGGTTCGGCCATTAAAGGGTCTTGACTTGGCACACATGCACGACAGGCTACGAATGCAACGGCTATCTCCCAGTCAGAGCAAAGATATTTACCTCACGCTTTCAAAGTGTATACATTCCTACGACGAGATCTGCCTTCTGCTAAACGTAGCACCCGAGTCACACGCTGGCCTCTTCTATGTCGCCCTCGGACTGTTCCACCAAGATCGCGAGGTGCGTCTAAAGACGAGCGAGCTCCTGAGTCGTATTGCGGAGCACGAAGCTGGCCAACACTGGTGGAGGGGCCTCAGCCGCTTCGAGAAGCTGGCCTATGAGCGCATTCGCAGGGAAATCAATCTGGAAATTCGTGCAAAGCTAGAGAAGGAAGGGCTCAGTCCCAGCTACGAACGGAGAATCAGCTAAAGAAACGGAAAACATTGTGGTATGATGAGCAGGGGTGGGAAATTTGTGTTTTTGGGTGGCATTGCATGGGTGCGTTTGATTCACAGCCAGATCACCACCATGGGCGGCGTTTGTCATGGTTTAAATTTTTACATTTAATCGGGTATTGACGGGGTAGATCTTAATTGGGACTCCAATACGGCACGGATTATGACTTTGATGGGTTGGCATGGCGCTATGATGTAGGCTTCAGCTTTGGATGGGTCAGCATAGAGCTAATGTGTCTAGTTGGCGAAGCAGGATACATGGTTTGACCACGTCATGGTTTTGTTTGCAAACGTCAAGTGCTTTAAGGGTGTTGAGCATATTTGTAGCAGTCGAGCAGCTGGCTTCTTTGCCGGGTAGTCTGGCGACCCGTTGTAGGGCCGGCATGAAATGAAAGGGGCACGCGCTGTTCCCGTCCGCCAGCGAATTCTACTGGTTTGGCCGTGTACAAAGTATAGCCAGAAGAGAACCTTTTCTACTTGGAAAAAAAGCTAAGCTTGGATATTGCTCCGTGTAGATAAGAGCGTTCGGCTCACGTTCTTGGAACCCGCCTTGTGGACACACAGATTTCCTGGCCTGACATTGCGAGCACGCGTATAATAAATACTTGACAACTTGGATGTGCCAGTCGTACGAGATGCATTTCCAATAGCACGGAACCCGGAGCCAACCTCCTTCCCCCCTCCCCGGCGGGGAAACGGCGAGCAAAACCTCAAACTGTCTCGTTTTTACAGCAAGCCCAGCGCCCTGGCAGCATGCCGAACATGGTCCTCGGCAAACGTCGAAATAAAGAAATACGAATGATCATATGCCTGCCCGTCCCCCCTCAAGTTCAGCACATGCACATCAATACGCCAGAGGGCAGGTAGTAGCACCACTTACATTGTGATAGCGCACATTGACGCCATCCACGCCCGCGCCCTTGACGGCCTCGACAAAGTTCTCCGGCAACAGCTGGCCGCTGTTGTAGAAATTATCCCCGGTGCCCTACGCCTATTCTTAGCGCCGCGGCAAAGGATTCGGGGGAGGGGGCCAAAAGGAAAAGAAACTCACCACGTCAATCAGGCAGTTTAGATGCCCCTTCCAGCTCTTCACCAGCTCGGTGGCATCGTGCTTTGCCCACTCGGCCTTGTCGTCGCCCAGGTACCCGGTGAAGGCCTTGTGCCCCCACGGGCACTGGCTGGGGTTGCAGATGGGCGCAAAGGCGCTCACGCTCTTATACTTGCCGGGGTTCTTGAGGAAGAGGGTGAGGGCGCCGTGGCCGCCCATGGAGTGGCCCGAGATGGAGACGCGCTGGGCGTCGAGCTCCTTGAAGTTGGCGAAGAGGAGCTCCGGCAGCTCGGTGGTGAGGTACGACTCCATGCGGTAGTTGGCGGCCCAGGGGTCCTTGGTGGCGTCGATGTAGAAGGACGCCGCGCTGCCAAAGTCGTAGGCGTCGTGCTCGCCGGGGAGGTTGGTGCCGCGCGGGGACGTGTCTGGGTAGAGGAGGGCGAGGTTGAGCGGCGAGGCGTGGGCGTGGAGGAAGCCCTTCTCGGTGACGTTGTCTGGCGTGCAGGTCAGGCCGGAGAGGTAGATGAGCAGGGGGGCCGGGTTGGACGGCGACGCCGTGTTGGGCAGGAAGAGGTTGAGGTTCATGGGCGTCGAGGTGCTGCTGGACTGGTGGGTGAGCTTGAGGATGCGGCCGTTGAAGGAGGCGATTGTGGCGTTTGTTGTGAATGCCATTTTGGGGAGATTTGCAGGTGACGAGACAGGATGGTATTGGATTTGTCTTTTTTCTTTCTTCTGGCCTGAGCGTGCTTTGGAGATGGATACACGGGCTGCAGGTCGGGATGGATGTTGTTAGATTGACTATTGGGTTTTATATACTAGCTTGAAGGACCTCCTCCCACCTTGGGAGCTTGGAGGGGTTGACATTCCGACCCCGCCGAATCTCGCTAACATCTCTCCGAACAATGTCCCTGTCGTCGTAAGCACATAGTTGCAAGTTACCCAAAAATGGTCTGGAGAAACCGTCAGGCTGTCAATGGTCAAAGTACACATGTCCGAATTGATTAATCTACATGCTGCCCATTACAAGGCAGGGTATAATACCATTACGCCAGACGTTTTCCTCTGGCCCCCATTCCCGATATGTGCTCTCCGTTGTGCATACATGCCACGCGATGCCGAGCTTTCCCCGCCAAACACCCTATGTTTGCGAGGTTTGCTGCCGCCAAACCCATCAAATATTAAGCGTCCAGTGCGGTATGTGCACAGGAATCATGATAGAAACCGCCTGGTCGAGGAGCGATTGTTACTAGGTTGCGGGTCCTCCTTCATGGCGCACTGAAAACTGGTAATGTACTTGTCCCATGAAATGGCGCTCAGGTTGTACTTGTGTTTGTAGTCGTAGTCGACGGCTCCAAAGGTGCAGCCAGTAGGGCTCGTACAGATGCCAGTGCAGTTGACGAGCTTGGGGAAGCAGTAGAAGTTTTCGCCGTCGACGGCAAAGGTGTTTGTGTTCTGGTAAAATGGCTCCGTGAGTTGATGGCACTTGTTGAGCTCGTACACAGAATACTTGCAAGTGCCGGTGGAGTTGGCGCCGGTGCAAAGCAAGACCTGAGGGGTGTTAGTAAATTAGAGAATAAGCAAGAAAAAAAGACAAGTGTGACGGTCTCGAGGCATTACGAGAACGGTTTTGCAGCTAATGGTTGCAAAGAAAGAAGGGAGGGCAGCGAGGGCAATTACTTACACCTCCAATGGCACGCTTCTCGACGGGAGAGGCAGAAACGGCAACAGCCGAAGAGACGATAGCAGCGACAGTAGAGTACTTCATCTTGGCGTTTGTTGTATGTCGTGCCGCAGACGAGGAAGGGTTAGAGGGTAGGTCTGTGAGTTTGCAATGCGTAAATTGAAAGCGGCTGTCAAATATTTATGTTTCAAGAAATCAGATGGCCGGAGTGCTGGAGCAGGAGCAGCCGAGAGCCCTTGATGTGTGACTTGCCAATCGAAATCTTGGGTCTGGTCGAGTGGCCAACTGAGTCAAAGCAGCCATCCATCAGACGCACGCTTGCACCAGACACTTGGCAGCCCAGCCTCGTAAATAGCACAAAGGGCAGTGAGTACGGTGCACTTGGCAGCCAGCTTCGTTTCATGGAGCCGATGAGATGAAAGGCAGTCCGGGCCGCCGGACTTCTATTCCTGGGCTGTTGTATGCCGGAATCATCAGCAGAGCATGATGCAACGGCTGTCAAGATGCTTCTAGTGAGGGTCCTAGCGGGAAACGGCCCCCGGCACGCGGACAGTGGTTGAGTGCGAGTGGGCATCTGGACCCTGCCTGGCTGCCTGGCTGCCTGGAACGGCATCCGAGTGCCGCCCCCAGCAACGACGTCATGTCTCCGCCATGGGGCCAAAGCTGCTCCATCCACTCAGGCCGACCACGTCGATCATGGCTTAAACACGAACTCGTCGTGATTTCGGCACAATCATCAACCCCCCCCCCCGAACCCCCTGGTCTAGGGCGCCCGCGTTCTCGGCGGTTGCTCATCATCTCCCAAGGCATCTTTGTGTTTGTGGCACGCAGTCAGTCATTCTGGCCAACCCGTCTTGTGGCACTTGGCTGATGTCACAGCGTTTCATTCTCTGCGACTTGGTTTCTACAAAGTAAGCCGTCTTCACGTCAATTGTCGCCGCTTGCCGCTGCCCGCCAGCGCAACCAGAGTTACCCAATTCGGACTTCGGCGTCGGCTAATCTGCCCGATGACAAGGCCCCTCCCTGTTACACATTGCATGCTGCAGGTTGTACAATGTTGCGTCCTGCTGGAAACCTCGTGTCTGCTGCACCGCCTTGCTTTTTGCTAATGCGAGTTTCTACTCTTGACCAATGGGAGATTGGGAGCGCCAGCTCGTGGGAAAGCAAGTACTAAGCAATGCTTTTGCTGTTGGCTGGGCCAGCACAAGGTACGTGCCTGTCTGTGTTCTTAGATTTCTTGCGTGACTGCGGCTCTGCCTTGCGACCTTGCGACTTGGTGGCGATGATGTTTGACGGAATGTATTCATATATATTATGGCCAATTTTCCAAGATGATATATTTTTCTTGCTTTGTTGAGCCTCGAGATTATGCCAACGCCTGGTATTCCCGCGACCAAGACTCACACTAAACACCAATAGAATATTGAATATCATCCTGCAAACCTCTGCAATATGAGGCCTTTCCACATACGATGCAATCATCATCGTTGGGCACGACATGTTGCATTGTTTTCTTTCAAAGTTCCATTTACTAGCTTCTCACCGTGTGATGTTGGCTGATCCATGACGGCGTGTCCCACAGATGCTTACCCTATATCTCCGCCTTGATCAACATGCTCCATAACGACTCGTTCCTGCAACCGACGGCACAGCCCAATAACCAAAACAATCGTTCTTTTGGTTTTTATCTAGTGCCTATTTGTTATCATTCGACCAAATTTCAAAACGCCGCGCTCATGAATCATAAATGACGCCCGAGAGACCTGCCTGCTTGGCTCGGATTAGGGAGAATGCTGAAGTGATCGTCTGGTATGGCAGCGGTTTGACGCAAATTTTGGTCAATTGTTCCTTTCTCGGCCTTGACCAAAATAATCATTTGCTTGTCCGACGTGTTCAGACTATTGCAGCAATTCCTCGCATGTCCAATCTTCGTAGCTATTCGCACTCTGTTAGTCTCAATTCCAGCACGAGCCTCCACCAAAGTTAGCACTCACTAGCCATCAGGCAGATATCGCCTTACGATTAGGGGAATCTTCTTCTCGCGAAGTTCCTTGATGGCAATCTGAAGGGGGTCGGTCTCGCCTTCGAGATCCACCAACACTGGCGCATTCATGCTACACTCGCTCATTAGCCTGCGCATCCCGGCAAGCCTTCACAACTGTCATCGTACCTAATCTGCAGAGCGCGGGTGCCAAGAATACGTGCTCTTTCGTACTTGGTCATGTAAGGAGTTGTTGTCCGATCCGCCTCGGGAATCTTCTTATCCTTCAACGACTTTTCACCAGACTTGAGGGCATTGGCAGCTGCCGAAGGGTCTCCGGAAACAACAACATTATCCGCATCGTCACCATTTTCACCACGCTGGCCGTCCTCATCGTCTAGAACCTCGGGGTCGTAGTACTCGGTAACCTCCTCCTCCTCAAGCATGGGCTCGTCTCTGTTTCGCGTGCTATTAGCTCGCTGCGCTTCTAGGCAACCCTCAATATCGCCCATAAAATTTTGCGACGAAACCTACCCGCCAGCACCAACATCATCATCGCCAAAGTCAGACATGATGAGAAAATCCAGGAATTTTGCGCGCGCGTAGAATGCGGGAAACAGAAACTGGTCGCAAACGTAGCGTCGTGGTTCTTCTTTGTTCCTGCAGATCAGCCTCGTAAAAATTGCAGAAAGATTTGGGGCCAGTTTTGCCGTGGCTTCCCCGACCACACTCACCTCAACCAGTGGGGGCCTGATAGGCTGACCGAAGCTCAACTTGGCTTATCGGTCGTCACCCACCACAAAATTTCTTGTCACCGCCTGATCCAACTTGCATGCATTCTGCCGCTTTTCACAACACAGTACCTTGCAATATGACAATACCGATATTGACTTGTTCAGGCAATTTCTCACGATAATGAGCAAGCGAAAGCCCGCAGACGAGGCCATTGAAGCTTCCCCAGTAAAGAAGCTGCACATAGACCGCGCTCCTCAGTGTGAGTAAATGCATCCCTGACCCTCCATGCAAACGCACGCACGAATTCTAACAATAAAAAAAGACGACGATGGTGATGACGACTTTACACCGTCCGAGTCACCAAGTTCAATGGCGGACGCCGAGTCACCCGCAACCGTAGCAACTACGCCAAGAGCCAAGTTCCCGTCAGACCTCAAAACTCTAGCCTGCACATGGCCAGGTTGTACCAAGGCATTCAACCGCCCAGCCAGACTCCGAGACCACCTCAACTCACACACCAATTCCCGTCCATTCAAGTGCCCCTATGACGACTGTGATAAGGACTACATAGAGGATAAACACCTGAAGCAGCACATTAAAGCAGCACACACAAACGAACGCAAGTACGCCTGTCAAGTCCCCGGCTGCGGCAAAAGCTTTGTCACAGGCACCAGATTGAAGCGCCACCAGGCCGTTCACGAAGGCGCTGAGCGATTCCGCTGCAAAGACTGTGGACAGAGCTTCCGTAAAAGAGAAACTCTCACCAAGCATGTGCGCAAAGAACACCTACACATCCGGGCATACGCCTGCCCCGAGCAAGACTGCACAGAGTCATTCGACTCCAAGCCGGCATTGAAACGCCACCGAGAGAAAATACACGGCGAAATCAAATACTGGTGTGGAGAGTGCGGCCTGACAACAGCAGAAGACGGCACACAAACCCGCGTGGGATTCACGACTGAACTGCTCCTCCACGCCCATCTGAAGAAAGAACACCAAAACTGTCTCTTTTGTGACTTCAAGCCCTCATCACGATGGGAGCTCGACCAGCACGTAGACATGTACCACTCCGGAAAGACAGTCAAGGACCGCCAAACGCACGCCTGCACCTACGAAGGCTGCAGCAAGAAGTTCACCAAAAAGTCCAATCTCAAGGTCCACATCCGCTCAGCCCACGAGGGCTTCCGCTTCATATGCGGCGACGTGACGCCTTCGGGGCCAGAGTTCGCGGCCTGGACCGACGATCAAGGCTGCGGCGCCAAGTTTAGCACCAAGGTCCGCCTCGACGACCACATCCGCTTCATCCACCTCGGCCACGATCGCCCAAAGTTGCCCAAGCCGGGCAGCCCCAGCGGGAGTCCGACCGCCTTCATCGACGAGATCTCCGGCCTCGCAAACCAAGCCAAGCACACTGTCTTTTGCCCCGACTGCAACGAGGGGTTCAAACGCTACCACGACCTCCAAGTCCACCTGTCTCATGGCCACCAGCAGCCCGACCCGCCAAATGACTCTGCTCCCTTCCTGCACCCGGATGACGGGGACAATGAATTATCCCTGGGGAGGGAATTCCACGCCTCATGGCCCGAGGACACGGCGCAAGACGAAATTTTTGCCGCCCAGATGGACTACGGCCCCTCAAAGGACGAGTGGCTTGAGGATGAGGCCAACATTATGCTATTGGCGCGGGACTCACCACCGCACGTAGAACATATTGATCCTAATCTTGCTAGACTATAGACTCTTGTCTAGCTGATGTTGTACATGGTGTCTTGCTTTCAAGGCGAAAAGTAACTGGTTGCTGATACCCCTATAGGGCCACCCGGGATGTATTTGTTTGTCGTATCATGAAAAAGATATGGCGTTGGCTCGCGAAAAGATACATGATAATGAAATAATGATACATAGACACATTGGGAAAAATGGAATACCATATATAAGCTGTGTGACAGTAAGTGCACTTCGCCTACATTTAGCACGCAATACCTTGAACCATACACCATAAGATTTGACATTCTATCATACTCGGCTAACAAAATACTCTACTGAAAAAAAGAAGTGGTAACAGCCCAGACCAGAGGCCACAATACCGCCTCCTTTGTGATTATACCAAAACTCCTCTATGCCAATCATACTCATAATCCATTCACTGCCATGAATCTCGTTTGTCAGTCACGCCAAGTGGCTGGTCCTCAATGTTCCGCAAATAACGCATTACTCAACCCCAGAATGGCCATGCCTAAGAACCCGAAAAAGATGCACAAATTTCGATTGTGATTTAAGCTTAATCCCTCTACAAATAACTGTAACGCTACGCTCACCATAATTCCACTTGTAATGGCAAATAAGCAGGCATATACCAATGCATTCGGGGCGATGTTCGACCTTTGCGCCAGTTTGAACCATAATGCTGCTGCGCCGGCCCCCATGGGCTGGGACAGGCCGCCCAGGACGGCGGACCATGCTAAAGCGCGCCAGCGGGATCCGAGAGCCATGTATAAGGGCAAGCACATGGCAAATCCTTCCGAGATGTTGTGTACAAAGAGGGCCATGAAGACGTTGAAGCCGAGTGTGGGATTGGCGTGGTTGGTTGCGTATGTGATGAAGCCTTCGGGGAACTTGTGAAGAGCTATCGCAATGGATGTTTGAAGACCAATGGAAAGGAAGGCATTTGTGGGAACATGGTGGTGATGTTGGCTGGTTTCGAGATCTCCTTCTTCGATGGAGGAGCAGGATGAATCATGCTCCTCCTGGTCCGGGGATTCTTCATCTGTTGGGTAGAAAAGAGGTTCGCGAGAGGTAGCTCTGCTTATGCGGAACAGAGGGCTTATGGATGCGTCGGGATCATCGTGACCATGACCGGCATGAAAGACAGAGCCGGAGTGCAGATAGAAGGGTCCGGTGGTAGTTCGAAGTGTGGCAGCATGTTTAGGGCCGCTTTGCGAGCGTGTAGAGAGGTGTTTGAAACATTCTTGTCCACATGGATCCGTGTAACCATAGCATGACCCCTCCTCTTCACAGTTGCACTTGGTGTCTCTGACAAAGGACATGACGCGCTTCTGTACCTCGTACATGGACGGCCGACGAGCTGCCGCTTCCAAGTCAGTAGTTGTCGCATGGCCTCTCGAGGCCAATAATGGGCTAGTTGGGCGTTGCGACATTTCATCAGCTGGAGTAGATGCGTGTCGCTTTAGTGGTTTTCGATAGCCATTCTCGTCGGTTTCGATGGACGACGGCAATAGAGGTGTGGTCTCGCCTGCGAGCGCCACTCCGTTCTCCGCGGCGTGACCGGCGTCCAACTTCGCATGGCTATGAGAGGACCGGGGACGGGAGAGCCGTCTTCGTGCTCGGCTGACTCTGGACTGTCTGCGACTGTGGTTACACGAGAAGCTGTCTTGTGGGGTTGTGTGATCGTGGGTGTGGTCGCAATCGACAACATGCGACGGCATGTGCCTGTGTAGGAGGCGTGACACGGCTTGGATACCAAAGAAGCCTCCAATGAAGCATCCCATGACAACAAAGCCGGCAGGTTGATCAGCCCAGGCGTCCTTCCTCAGATAGTCCTTTGATTCGGGCAGCATGCTGTACAGTGCGGAGAACATCTGGACGAGTTAGCTGACATATGCTCATGTAATCGGGAGCGGCGGTGATGAATCGTACCATGACTCCAAAGCTTAGGGAAAGCGAGCACGCCAGGAAAATGTTGCTCTCCTGGATGCGAAAGCTGCGCTTTCCCGGGAACAGGCGGACGATGAAGTCGACGCACACGATGGAGGCGCCGAAGATGCATGCTGTGCGGCAAGGTGAGCATTCGTCTCGAGCACATGGCGGATGTCATGATGCCATGATGCAATTTCTCGACGTACCTATGCCACTGACCACGCACATAATCCACCCTCGGGCGTCATTGTCAAGTCCTCGAGCAGCCAGCTCCATGGCTAGCGACGGCTCCAAGCTTCGGTCTCCAGGGATATGGCAGCTCTTGCTCACGCAGCCATCTGAAGGGAATCGGTGCAGGCGAAGGATGAAGCAGAAACGTATCGCTTTAGAGGTCTAGATAGGCTTAAAGTTGGGCCAAAGTCAAAAGTTTTTGCGCTTGGCAACGTTGATAGCTTGATCCAGTAGAGCAGAGCTTTTGTGGCGTCGCTGACGTATGGAGTCGAAAACGACGACGGCGTAGTTGGTGCGTATGGAAGCACAGCCAGGTCAAGCTCTCAAGAGACGGCAAAATATAGTTATTATGAGACGAGGGAAAAAATAGAACGGGACAACAGGGATTGTGGGCCAAATCAGGGGGGCAAGTGGGATTTAAGCTGAAAGACCGGGGAAGTTGGAGGGCCCAGCGGGATTTCACAAAGATGGCGGGATTTCTTGATGGCGCTATTGACGAAGTAGGCAGGACCTCCCTTTAGTAGCACTCGAGACCTCAGATCGATCGCAGGATGCCAAGGCGAGGAAGGGACGGGAAGGGAAAGGGAAAGGGCTTTCAAAGGGAAGAGGAAAGGAAGACAATACAGAGATACTGAGCAGATGGATGGAATGACAAAGAGAAGGCGACGTTGCCGACTGATGATGCCAGGCGTTTTGGTCTCAGACGCGAATTCGTCTCATCCTTTGTCAGCACAAGACCGGTACTCCGTACAAAGACAAACGAAAGGCGAAAGGATCTGCTCGAGTGGGCGGCAACAAGGTGTCCATCATACTCGAGTCCACAAGGACGGAGGCACATGTTGAGCATTGGCCATAAAGGTTCTCACCGATCAGCGTCACTGCCAATGTGACACGGGATTTCTTGGCTGGTTGGCTGTTCACCGACAGAATGTACCCTTAGATTTTCGGCCTCTGTACGAAGTATAAACACAATATTCTGTGTCTTATCAGGTATACGAATAGCTAGGCACGGAGTAGTTATATATCTATTTTTTTTTTCCCTTGCGGCCGTCAGTTGTCGCATACATGTGGCGGCCATGCATCCAGATGCAAGATGGCCGACACGCATCCTTTGCCAGCCTACCTAGGGTCTGCAGCAATAACAGATGACCCATGTACCAACAGGCATTTCCCCCGTCACCAGGTTCAGAATAGTATGTATACGCTACTTACTTTAGTGCAAGACAATACTACCTACAAGTCTCTACGCCATATTAGCGGGAGCCTGAACAGGGTCAGAATAACTACCTGCTGGATAAGTTACCGTCTGCCTTGTACAGTCGCAGCACTGGTCCTTCTGGCTTATAACTATTACACGTGACTGCGTAATGCAAGATACTCCATTGGGCTGCGATGGGCACATTCTCCACGTAGATACCACGATCGAAAAACGACAAAACCACCACCCAAGGTTGATTGGATCCGGGGGCCCTTGCAGATGGGGCATCATGGGAAGTCGCACAGGATAACAGCGAACTAGCTGTATTTGGGCATCGGGCAACGGAACGAGCGGAAATTAGATAATGCGCACAGCGTTGTGTCAAGCCGAGCGCCCTTTTGTCTCTGAGAGTGTGCGACAAGGGAGCATCGTCTCGACTTTTTACATACTCAAGACACCGCCTGCGACTTGGGGAGGCAATAAATCTCGAGGAAGACAATTCTGCGCCTTTCATGACCTGACAATAGTTCACACAGAAAAGCAGCATCTCGTGACACATCATAAGCCTCATTCGAGACGAGCAACCTGTGATGTGCCGCTGCTGACTTTGCTTTGAGAGGACGCACATGTCCAACAACTAGGTTGAGGCGGCCAAGTCCCAAGCAGATTCATCAAGGGCCTCTGATGATGCTTTCGATTTGACTTGCAAAATCTTCACATGTTCTCGCTGGCTCCTCAACCAAACCTCGAAAACAACCGGGAACGATTGGTGCGTTGTTGAAGAGCGCCGTGGCGGAAGGCCTTTGGCACTGGCCTCAACAACCATTTTCCGGGCTCTTTCGGCCACTCGCTTCCTGTCTTTGTAGCTTCAGTTTGGCCGGTTGAGGGCTGACAGATGAATCAAAGCCAACTATGGGGCTTGCTGGTTTCGAGCATAAGCCGCGACTTACTTTTCAATCACATTTTCAGAGACTATATCCTACCGGTCCTCCTCACTCCGAAACCAGAACTTTGAATTTGTGCCATGGCTTAGGAAGGTATAGGGAGGCACTGATCTAGAGAAAGGCAGGTGAGTTGATGACTCGACTAAATGCAACCACCGCTACGTGCGCAGATATGGGCGAGGTCGCAGTCGTTGATGTCCTTGTGCCCAAGTACCATGAAATTTGGGGTAGAGCATGTGTGCGCGTTTGCTACCCTCCGAGTATGTGAGGCATATACACACGATTCTTGTGAGATGGGAATTCGCAATCACAACGTACTCGTAACTACCATGTTCATCGACCAAGCACGTACCTTCGACTGTCACCATGAACCATCGGCCGCAGTTTGACAGATGCGAGGGGATCGTATGCCTTGGGGGTGAATTTGACTTCTAATCCTAACCTGATCAATGACGAACTACTTAGGCACGCCGTTGGCGCTTCTGTACAGCATCATGGATGACGCAGAGTTGGCGTGTGCAGGGTCAACAACCGGCGTTGTGAGTATAGGTGAAAATGAAAGTCGCCAACCACCCTGGGTCGAGGTTTCCGGATGTTGGTTTTGCTACCATTGCAAGCATTTATAGTAGCCCGTGATGCCAAAACGACGGAGGCGACGGTATAGCAATCGGTGAGCTAGACTGCCATGGATGACCTGGCTTTTTAATAGGAGCCATGACACAGCAACACATGCTCCTCATTCCGCCACAGAGATAGATACATGGCAATGTACTCCGTATTACGTTGGATGGGACGTTGCAACCGACATATTGATGCAAGTGGCGATACGTACCTAGGTTGTTATATCCCACATACATGTCCATGCAATCCCCAAAATCCCGTCGTGGCATGCTGCATTGTTCCAATACCAATTCACATAATCCTGTTCATGCGGCCCAAGCCAATTCCGTCCAACAACGCATCCAGGATCAAGCCTTGGCGGAACCCTTGACCCATCAGCTGAAGACATCAAGGTTCTCGCCCGTCACACAAACCACTCAAGCTGAACACCAACGTCTTCTCCATCCGCGCGAATAAAACCGCAACCTGTCCATCAAGGTATGTAAGCTTAATTCAAACGTAAACATGCTTAATCTTTCTTCGTATTGTACGCCCGCCGCAATCTACCTGGCATCAGACGGAATAATCTCCAAGCAAGGGGGACATGGGAGTTGTGTTTCGGATAGGAATAAGCTTGAATGCATTTTATAACCTTGCCACGAGGGAAAAACAGAACATCACGGCTCGGCCTGTCTCTTGACTGTCGGGGGTTTTCTCATGCATCCCAAATCAGACTGTGGAGCTTCTGCAGACCAGATCGAGTTTAATCTGGGCTGACAACTCGTCATCTTCCCAACACTGCTTGAAACAGGTAGTTATCTTTTTTTGTAGAGCAGGCTTCGAGGGCCGGGGGGGATTTTTGTTCTTGGTGGCCACGCCACGAGTAGGCAAGACTCTGTAGGAAAAGAAAGATGAGAATAGTTCAACGAGGGTTGGTCGCACAACATGAGGTGGAAAAATTGACGACGGCATACGAACCACCGCAGCAAGGACAGCTTCATAGGCCGACTAGTTGACGTCTGTAACCCAAAGAGGTTCTCAGCCATGTCTTGGCATTCGGTCGACTAGCCGGGATAAACTGATCAACAGGACCAACTAGATTGCCAATAATGTGATGGGTTGTATCCTTGCATTCCATTTTGCATATTGGGGGCTGTTGCTGGCCCGTGAGGAGGAGCTGTTGATTGGCGGCCAAGAGCAGACACACACACACATCTATATGTATATATATGTAGCCCTTTGCATTGCTGGCCCTTCTTGAGAGACTGCCCTTCTTCTTTACATTGCCGTAACTGGGACCTTTTGCACACTCGGCCAACATGCAGCTCAAGGCGTTGATCTCACTGTGCCTTATTGGCCAGGCCGTAGCCCAGGCTACCACCGAGTCCCAGCCTTCGGCATCTCAGACTTTGCCGCCTTCACCTACTGGTTCCATCTGCCACCCTCACGGTGATCACTGTAAGTCGACTCTTCAGCTAGTCTAGTACAGAGAGACTCTTTCGGACGGGATGGTGTCCATCTCTTGATGAGTTCGGACTGCATGCTAATGGCAAACCCTCAAGGGCACTGCGAGCCCACATCGACGGCCGTGGTTGTCAGCACGCAGTCAGCAACAGGGACGTGCACACCTCACGGAGACCACTGGCACTGTCCATCTGGAGTCCCCAAGCCGACGACATCTCCTGCTCAGACCCAAAGCAGTGCCTCGGCCAGTTCGACCGGTGGGCACGACCATGATGACCATGACCACGGCGACGGCGACGGCAAGGAGTGTACGCCTCACGGCGACCACTGGCACTGCCCGTCGGGCGTTTCTTCACCCACGTACCCTCCTACTGCCGTCTCGACCAAGGCCACGACCAAGGCTCCCTCGGGCACAGCTTCCGGCAGCGCTGCCAGCGCCACCTCCACAACTGCCACTGCCGGTGCCGGTCGTACCAACGCCGTGTTGGGGGCTGCGTCCCTCGTCGGCGCCGTCTTGGTCGCGGCCGTGATGGCGTAAGGAAATTCTCACTGCTTGGGCAATGCTGTGAAACAGAAAAGAGAAGAGTGGCGTTTCTTGTGCCGTAGGGCTGTAATCAGCTGGGGCAGGAAGCGGCCCCAGCGCTCGCGGGAGGAAACACCAGGTCTCGGGAACGACTCGAAATATTGTATTTAGCTTCATGTAACTTTACACGAACCTGTAAAGTACCTAGGTAGTCAAAAGAATGACAATTTCAGAGCACGTGAAGACATGGTGTCAAACCACAATGGAATTGTCTTGTGTGAGTGAGAAAAAAAATCACGAGACGACATGCACCTGTCACTCCGTGAACAGCAAGTGAATACCCTTGCCCCAGGGCAGTCAGCCCGCAAAACTCGGACAGGACACCGTCGGAGGATGAGCTGCTTCACTGGTCGCCGCAGGTGATGCAGCTGGCGGCGCCGCACTTCATATGAACCGAATGGTCCGATGAACCGAACGACGCCAACTCTGGAGTAAAATGCATCCCGTGACCGAGCCGTGATGCTGGGGCTCTTGTTTGTGTAACGATGAACGGACGGACAAGCAAAGAAGAGTATTTCGTGTGATTCTTGAGTTGCTAGTAGATGAAAGCTCGGGCGGCGTGAAGAACGTGCGCTGATGCGGCTCTTGTTTCGTTGGTTCGCGCATCGCTGTCGAAAAAGTGATACCCGTCAGCCACTCGTCACCTTCCCCCCCCCCCCCCCCCCCCGCGGCGCCTTCTGACTGGCCCAGCTGGCTCCGGATACTGGTGCCCTGCAGACCCTGGCGGTCCCCTGACCCACGCATGAGGCCCTTGCGGTAAAGTCCCGGCAAGCTTCCCGCCAAGGGAATTACTTGCATGTGCCGACCTTTAAGTGGCTAGCCACAAGTGCACTTAGTTGCCGACGAGTGGTAGGAAGGAAAAAAAAAAAGACACCATCGTCAACGTTCCTCGTCCTAGTCTCCATCGCGACAACATTCATAGATCCCCAAGGCACAAACACTACGGGCCTCGAGCCACATGCCTCTGCACTAGTTTCCTTGTGAGCTGCCTTTCCGTCTCAAGTTCTCTCAACCGCGCTCCGCTCTCGTCACTTCTCGCATGACTCGTCGCCTTTGCATCGGTCCATTCCTCTGCTGTTCAGCCTGATCACCTCGAGTTCAGCAGACTCTTTCATCTGTTGAATTTTCCTGCGTCCTCGACGTGACGCCGCCCGTCAATTATATAAATGCCACGCCAAGCCTCGTACGCCGCCAGAATGTCCAAATCAACTCTCGCAATGTTCGCTGCTCTCGGAGCTGGAGGCGGTGCTGCTCTTACGGCCGCCGCTTTTGCTCTCCGCCCATCTTCCGAGAACAAGAAACCCGAGCTTCCAATCGCGACACCTCCAACCGCCAGACCAAACAACGCTGCCTCCACCACAGCCCTCGCCATCCCCTCCCAGCACGTCTACTCTACCTCCCCGCCCGTGTCGGGGGCTCCGGTCAACCCAGCCGGCCTCTTCGAGTACGGCTTCCCTGGCCCCGTCTCAGACATTGCCAGCCGTGCGGCCCTGATATCAAGCTACGACCGGCGAACCCGCAACCCGCATTGGGTCGCTGAGCACATCACGCCCGACTCCCTCACCAGCCGCGACGGCGACCGCAAGCACAGCGTCTTCCTCGAGGACACGGCGGTGCCCGTGCAGTTCCGCGCCCTCCTCAAGGACTACTTCCGCAGCGGCTACGACCGCGGCCACCAGGTGCCCGCCGCCGACGCAAAGTGGTCCCAGAGGGCCATGGACGACACCTTCTACCTGACAAACATCAGCCCCCAGGTCGGCGACGGCTTCAACCGCGACTACTGGGCGCACTTTGAGGACTTTTGCCGCCGCCTCACCGGCCGCTACCCCAGCGTCCGCATCGTCACCGGCCCGCTGTACCTGCCTCGCAAGGACCCCGTCGACGGCAAGTGGTACGTCCGCTACGAGATGATTGGGACGCCGCCCTCCGTCGCCGTCCCCACGCACTTTTACAAGGTCATCTTCGCCGAGGACGGCAAGACCGGCGGAAACGTCGCCATTGGCGCCTTTGTCCTGCCCAACGCCGCCATCCCCAACGAGAAGCCCATCACCGACTTTGAGGTCCCCATCGAGGCCGTCGAGCGCGCCTCCGGCCTCGAGTTTGCCAACAAGCTGCCTGTTACGCGGCGCAAGAGGCTGTGCGCCGAAACCACCTGTGCTTTGGTGATTAGGGATTACGCCGACAGGCAGAAGGCGTTTGGGAAGGGCGGCCAGCGTGCTATTTCTCCTGCTCCTTCGTCATGATTTTTATGAATCTTTTTTCCCCCTTCTTTTGGCGCCCTTGTGCCTACTGTCTCTTTTACAGGGTTTATGCTATCAGAGGTGTCACCAAGATAATTTATCTGCAAGAGGAGGGATGTATAAAGGGGGTGAGGGGTGTTCTATATAAGGCGCGGTTCATCTTGCTTGCATACATGCATAATTTTTCTTTTCCTGTCACTGCATCGGGTACCCTAGGTATCCACCCTAGCGATAACTTTTTTTGCATTGGAAGAGAGAGGGGGAGGGTGGCATTTTGTCAGTTCCCATACATTTGAGCGCGACCTTGCCGTTTTGCGGCGGGCATTTTTAATCATGTACATCATCATTTGGTAGATAGATATCAAGCCGTCGATTCCTCATCACTGTCCATCCTTCTATTTGAAACTTGTGTGATTTGACGCCATGTCATCTGTACCGCACTCAACGCCATCACGGTTCGAGTAAAATGCAACGATATATTGTCCCAACGCCAAGGGTATCGAGAAACCCGGCAAATCTCTACACATGCAGATCCATAGAATACAGCCTCTTAACCATGCGCAATACTTCTCATCAAAACTTTTGCCATGTCAGGTACCGGTACATGCCTTTTCATCCGCTGCTCAAATTTGCGGCCAGTGAATGGTTAAGCAAATCTAGTCCGCGAGTCTATCGTGCCCTAGTGTACTTGCCCTGTCGCTGCTCCTGGCGTAAACTCTCCTCCTGACTCGGTAACGGCGCACGTCGTCTCGTATCACTCTCCTCCGAGTGCATTGGCGGAGGCGGAACAGGAAAGGGAAAGTTTCCTGGTGGGGGGATGTTCCCCATCGGTGGGATGAGACCTGGAGGCAAGGCACCGGGTGGTGGAAGGGGCACGCCCGCCTTCTTCATCATTTCGAGGAGTTGTGCCGGGTCTGGGGGATGATTGGGGTCGAGACCAGGTAGAGGTGGTGGAGGAGCACCGTTGAGTCCTGGTAATGGGAACGGCGGTGGTGGAGGGCCGTTTGATCCAACGCCTGGGATGGGGGGAGGAGGGGGCAGGCCGGCTGTGAGACCGGGCAGTGCTGAACCGCCTCCCAGAGGGAGACCAGGAATACCTGGAAGGGCAGCCGGCGCAGGGAGTTTCGCGGCGTCTTGGTCCACGAGCGCGTCCATCTCATCTTCCATCTCTTGCTGTTCTTCTTCCTGTCTCTGGCGGCGGTTTCCGCGACGATCCCAGGTTCCTTGTGCCTCGGCAGCTGCTTCGCCAATGTGGTATCTGTCCTGAGAAACGTCGGCATCCCCTGGGCGGGCTCGAGTCCAGAACCGTGTGATACGGTCGTTGGAACCAGATGCGAGGATATGTCCAAGCGGATGCCAATCTAGTGACCACACGGCGTAGTCGTGCGCAAATGGGATTCTGTGCATCGGCCAGACGGACTGTGCCGGTGTGGTAGACGGATCCATACTGTCATAGGGGGCCACGGTTAAGGCTTGACCTGCAGGAGGATTTGGTGAATCGAGGAGGTAGTGGAAGAGAGCGCCGTCCATGCCTCCGGTGGTGAGAAGGTTGGCATGCACGGGGTGAAACGTCAGTGTTGAGATGTCCTTTTCGTGGCCCTTGAGGAGACAAATGTCTCGCATCATTCTGAGATCAAATACACGTGCCGTTTGGTCCCGTGCTGATGTCGCAAGGCAGGCTCCCCTAACGCGTTCAAACATGACCTTGGTGATTGTGCTCTTGTGGCCGTGGAGGGTGGTGAGGCAACGAGTGGTCCTGGGATCCCACAGCTTAACCAAATGATCCTTTGATCCTGACACCAGCAATCCCTTGGTGGGGTGCCAATCGACGCTTTTGGCATCCCAACCGTGTCCTTCCAACTTGGATTCCATCTGCCCCAGTGCAAAGTCGAATATCTTGAGCGTTGAATCGTCAGAGGCGCTGACGAATTTAGAATCATTCGGGCTGAATGCCAGATCTCGAATTGGATCGGAATGTGCATTTATACTCTGAAGATTGTTAAAGTTGGGCTGCCAATATTTAATAAGACCGTCATGGTCACCAGATATCAGCCAGTCGTCGCTGTGGGAGTACTCAAGTGCTCGAATGGCTGAGTCGTGAGCCTGCATAATCGTTTCAAAGTTGAACCCCGTACCATTCCAGAGCGTAAACTCGCCGCTTGTCGAGGCTGTTAATAACCTGCGGCCCTCTGGGGTCCATCGGACCACGTTGATGGGATGCTTGATTTTGTTTAGTGACGAATGAAGATGTTTGACTGGGATTGTGTCTGCGGCATTTGTTGGTCGCGCGGCAGGTGGCAGCATCTTGAGAAGAACAGTCAGCAAGAGGCAATTGGATGGGCAATATATGTTTGAACTTGATGTCCCTTACGTCGACGATATAGCTTGCGCTTGGCCGCTCCGCCTCGCCATTGTACGAGCCCTTGTAGTTGGGGACTCTATTCCGCAACCAGTGCGTGACAGTAGAACTGTAATCGGTAACGGGCCCTTTCATGATTGTCAGCTTTATCACGGGCCATAGATACATGACGCCTCCAAAAAATGTGTGTGGACGGATACGACTGTTGGTATCTTCGCATATCACCAGATTCCACGACAACAGTGCTGATTTGGGGCTCATCCTCTCGGCAAGCAAGATTCTGAAAAGGCTCATGATTGGTTCATCGCCAATCACAGATGCAGGCTTCCTACTGGGATATATCCAGTCCACGGTTGATACCCAAGGCTCATCTCGAGAAGCGCCCAATTCTTCACTTGACGTCGTATGACCTCGAGCCCACCCGGTGATCCCCCGACGGCCGGCACGCCTCATGAAGCTGTCCAATATCCGTGTGCACAAAACAGAGTTGTCAATAAAGGATAGGCTATGCAAATACTTACTTCGACCTCTTGCCTTCATGGATGTGCCATCCTGGCCACCACCTCCCCCATGCTCACCGCGTGGCTCGTAAGCCATTGCTGTGGCTAGTGAGCAGCAAATTCACGCATGCAGGTCCTATGAGCAAGCTCAATGACAAGTTTAAGCACACAATACGGAATGACTCGGAAAGAAAGATTGCTGACTATTGTGGTCAAACATCAGCTGGGCGAATGCCGTCGTCAGGTGAGATGCTTGTGGTTGGGCGATGTGACTGAGCGCGTGAGTTCTGCACCATCAGGGAAAGCCTGGTCAGTTTAAGCGGCATTTTGCCGTGGGTCGGTCACCAAGTCATGTGATGCCAAATATTGGTTTCGAAGATGGCGCGGATTGACATTGGAATCAACAAAAACTAGATTTACCATTTCATGTTCTAATTGCATACGCCAGCGACAATGTTTCTACTTCTCGATGCACAACGCTCTGTTCGTGGTTTTCAAATGCTAGGCGTGGAGGTTGTATCCACCCAGTGTGCGATTGTGACGTGAGCTTTCAGGTCTCGCACCTCGACTCGTTCTGCTCCGGATCCAATGTGGACTTTATCTTGCGTATAATACGTGCAGGGTTGCCCGCAACCACGTGAAACGGTGGCACGTCCTTTGGAAATGTCAGTTTCGATGCGTCCCAACATTTATTTAGTATATGCAAGCAAAACGGACCTTGGTGACAACACTTCCAGCGCCCACAGTCGAACCTCGACCAATGGTCACTCCTGGCAAAATGATGGCGCTTCCGCCAATCCAACAGTCCTCTCCAATAGTAATTGGTGCGCCTGATTCCGGACCCTTGATGCCGTTGCGGATCTCTGGCTCAAGCGGATGTTTGCCACTATACAATGAGACGTTGGGGCCGAACATGGTGCGGTCACCGACGGTAATGGGGCAGGTATCAATCCAGGTTGAGTAGCAGTTGATGAAGACTCCTTTTCCTAGCTTGACCTGTGTGCCATAGTCCACCAACACAGGGACGTCTACTATTGGATCATCTTCAAACTGTGCCTCGTCTTCTGCAGCATCAGGTAGCTCTGGGGGGAGAGGTGTGGTGTCGCCTACTACTCTGAATTCGAGGCCAGTAAGTAAGGGGTCGGTATACCAATTGGGTCACTGATATCCAGACCATACATAGTCCACTAGGGACTTACTCTCTCCAGAGGCGAACTTCCTCTCGCCGCGACACCTCTCCTACGGCAGCATTGTAGCGCCTCATGGCCGCCTTGGCTCTGGAACGGTCTGCTATGAGTTCGGGGGTGAACGCATGGTACATCTCCCCGCAAATCATCTTCTGCTTCGCCTGGGAGAGGGGAGCGGAGGGCATGACGGTGCGAGGCGTGACGACCGGCGGAGCCATAGGAACAAGTCTAGGAATGTCGATACTGATGAAAAACCACAGTCATTCACCCTAACTTGGGCATCTGAAGATGTCATCGGGTAGCTGCGTAATTTGGGGCGCCGGCTCCCACAATGGGCAACAATGCAATTCCACATGCTTAGTAACCAGCCTTGGCTCCTCATCGCAGGTGTGAGATCAGTCATGTTGGGCCTATGCAACTTCGTCTCCAAAATCGCAAGTTTGTAGCAAACGAAACAAGAATAGTCTCTGGCATGATATATCGGATGCCTATTATGCATAGATGAAGGCGGAGTACGGAGTAGTGTACATGATAACGCGGCACTGCCATGTAGCCCGGTCTCTTGCTGGGTCAAGCTCTCTTTTCGTCTGTTACGGTATTACTGTAGACTCACATGGTGTTGGACATCACTGGTTCAATCCCTGCATCCGCTCGAATTTTAACTTGGCTGTTTGTCTCATTTTTCGCTGCGAGGTCGAGCCGGTCATGTGATGGTTCATGGTGTGTCCTCAAGCAAAGGCGGTGGGTTGGGGTTGTTTGGGCGCTGAAGTTATGGAATGAAAGGCAATTGACCAACTGCTTTCCTGTCAAGTACCTAAGTGGTATCAATTTGAAGTATGGCACGATTTCAGTGATGTCAAAAGAAACGCGACATGTGAAAGTTCTTGATGATAGAGAGAAAAACAGCGGCGGGCAACAGACCCGAAAAGAGGTGGCGAAATTCCCTGGGCCGAGCTTCCAGAAAAAAATTAAATTTGTACCAAGGCAAGGTTGCCGGGGTCCGCGGTTCGGAAAATTTTCGAAGTTGGACCAGTAGATGGTGATATTTTCTCTGACCTCGGCCTCGAATAATGCGGCATGCTGTAAATTGGGCATGCAAGCAGAGTCGTCAGAATGGGCTTTCACATGCTTTCGCCAGGTCTTGATGATTGATGGCTGACCCCTGCTCCTGTCCTGGCCAGACCCTGTTCACGAGCCGCAGCGAACCGTCAACGACGATGGCAATCTAACGCCACGATTGACAGTTGAGGACCGAGAAGGACTGGAAACGACCCGCCAAGCTGGTCGCCACTTTGAGGTGGTTGACGCATCGTGACGCAGGAGCCGGGCATCCATGTACATGAGCTTTTCGCAGCATCGCAATCGCGACCAGAGCTTGTAGGTGAAGTGATGGCTTCGATAGCTTCGATTCGGTCGATTGATTGTTGGGGCACTATCTGGCCCTGATGGAGTCGTCGCGCCTCGTTTCTCCTCGTATCTCCTCAACCTCCTCCGCTGGACGCGGGGATTTGTGGCTGAAGGGACAGCGGCTGATTCGATGCCATGGCCAAGATAGACGCCGGTTGGATTTGCACTGCACTAAAAGGATCTGACGGTGGGAGTTGAAGGTATTTGTCCATGTTGATCGGCCGGCAACGCTGCAGAGTCTTGGGTGCAGGCATTGGCAGGCATTGGCAGGCAATGTCGCGCCGAGAGACGAGAAGCGAGAGACAAGAGGAGACAAGGCAAAACAGGGAAGCCCCAAGAACAAGCTCCATTCTAGTATATCTGGAGACGGCGACTTTCTTTGCCCCTCCATTTAGGCTTGAGCTTCCAACTGACCTGCTCGTCATCCTGCCCTCGTCCTCCTCCCTTTTTTTCCCTATCCTTTTCCCCTTCTTCACTTATCCTGCCATTGTGAGCTTCAGCTTCGCTCTTCGCGGCTGGCCACAGTTGTTTGCCGACCGCCCTCTTGCAGCCCTTCTCTGCCCGACTGACATCACCAGGATAGCTCCATGATGAGCACGGCCACCACCACCAGTGTCAGCCCAGCGAATGGCACCGTGAGCAAGAGAAATGCCACCAAGCGTCGCAACGGCAATGCATCTCCCGGCCCGGTGGAAGAAGAATCCGAAGACGCAGCCGCAGCCGAGAAGCCCAGAGCCTCTGTCGCCCAGAAGAACTATCGCCACGTAGCAGCAGTGCATTCCAAGAGCCGCCCGTCGTGCCTAAGCCACGACTCCGATGCCACGCCAAGCTTTATCGGGTTTCGAAATCTCATGGTCATTGTTTTGGGTACGCAAGCAAAACCAGATCAGTCCACTGCAAACAACTACTGCCGCTTACTGACCTCGATGTAGTTGTGGGTAATTTACGATTGATGATTGAGAATTTGAAAAAGGCATGCTACAAATTACAATGCACCGCACCCCCAATCACGCGTGTCGTGTGTGCTCATTCCTAACCGCCCTCGCAGTATGGTGTTTTGATATGCCTTCGATGTCATTCCTACAAGAATGAAGATGTCCTCATCGGCGGACTTCTCTACTTTCTCATTCCCTGCCATCTGTTGGTTGCCTACTTGATCGAATTGGCCGCCGCAAAACAGGCTCGAGGATCCCGAAAGCGCCTCAAACCAGGCTCTACTGTACCGTCGGAACAAGACAATTCCAAGTTCCATTCAACATGGGTTCTGGTGGCCTGGGCTCATGGTATCAATATGACGCTTGCTTTAGCCCTCACAACCTTTATGGTTTACTTTTACATCCACCACCCGCTCGTTGGGACCCTGACCGAGATGCATGCCGTCATTGTGTCGTTGAAGACAGCCTCGTACGCATTCACCAACCGAGATCTTCGCCACGCTTACCTGCACCCCGTTAAAGGAGAGTTTATTCCTGAACTCTACTCGAAATGCCCGTACCCGAATAACATCACCTTTGGCAACCTCGCCTACTTCTGGTGGGCGCCGACGCTGGTCTATCAGCCCGTATACCCGCGCACCGACAAGATCAGATGGGTCTTTGTTTTTAAGAGGCTGGGCGAAGTATGCTGTTTGAGCGCATTCATCTGGTTCGCCAGCTTCCAATACGCCGCGCCGGTTCTGCAGAATTCGCTCGACAAGATTGCTTCGTTGGACTTACTCATGATCCTAGAGCGGCTGCTGAAGCTGTCAACCATTTCTCTGGTTATTTGGCTGGCAGGATTCTTTGCCCTATTCCAGTCCTTCTTAAACGCACTTGCCGAAGTGCTGCGGTTCGGCGACCGATCATTTTACGACGACTGGTGGAACAGCGAGAGTCTCGGAGCCTACTGGAGAACGTGGAACAGGCCCGTATATACGTACTTTAAGCGCCATGTGTATGTACCCATGATTGGGCGTGGATGGAGCCCATGGGCTGCAAGTTGCGCCGTCTTTTTTGTGTCTGCCGTGTTACACGAGGTTCTTGTTGGTGTTCCCACCCACAACATTATCGGTACGCTATCCTCCGTCTTATCCATCGTCTTGACCCTCGTTCCTAACCTATATTCAGGCGTTGCTTTTCTAGGCATGTTCTTGCAGCTTCCTCTCATCGCCATCACGGCCCCTCTAGAGAAAATGAAATGGGGGCATACCGGCAGAGTAATGGGAAACGTAATCTTTTGGGTGTCCTTTACCATCTTCGGTCAGCCATTTGCGGCATTGATGTACTTTTACGCATGGCAGGCCAAGTACGGTAGCGTCAGTAAAGAACCGATTCTTGCGTTGCAGACATGAGGTTAGAAAACTCGAAGGAAGACATTACGACTTGGGTAGTGACCATCTTTGGATAAATTTTATACACGATATTCTACACGCTGTGCCTCTCATGTGACCCAATCCTTGATCTTGACCCAGTCTCAGTCTTAGCAATCCAAACTATCGTACCCAAACCCTAAATCTACTCCCAAGACCACTCGTTAACTGGAACAAAATTCATTAAAAACACACACACACGGAGCAAGCACTAACCGACAAACGGAATCATAGTTCCAACCCTCCTTCTGTACTGTACATAATCATCCCCAAAAAACTTGACCAGTCCCCTCTCCTCTACCCTCACCCTACTGCTGAAAAACTTCCACAGGACATACGCATACCCCACGAAGCAAAACACGTTCCCCAGGACCAGCTGCGTGCCCAGCCCCCAGTAAAAGAAACCAAAGTAGCTAGGATGCCTCCAGAGCCCGTAGACGCCCGTGGTGACGAGCGTATGCGAATCCGCCTTCCTCGTCTGCACCGTGTGATTGAAGCTCTGTCCCGCCGTCAACATGGCCGCGCTCCTCACCACCTGGCCTCCCACAACCATGACCAGGCCCGTCAGCATCAGGGCCGTGCCCAGCCCAAGCGGCGCCCAGCTCCGGCCCGGAAACACCACCTTGGTCAGCACGCACTCTACGCACGCTACGGTGTGGGCGACGGGGTACGCGGGCCAGTTCGCCGTCAGCAGGAAGGAGTGAACCGTCGCCTCGGGGGTGTTTGCCGCGGCGGTGGTCCAGAACTCGAGGAAGTGGAACGTGGACAGGGCGCAGAGGAAGAAGGGGATGCGCCAGAGCGGCGAGGACGTGAGCGTCAGGATGAGCACCGTGGACACGAGCCCGAGGGAGGTGGTGAGGCCGAGGGCGAAGGCGCGGAGGGATATGCCCGCGAGGGACATGGACTGGCCTGGGGTGAGGTTCTTGAGGGGCGGTTGGCTCCATGTGTGAGTCCTTGGTTCAGGCGGTTCGGGCGAGGGAGGCGAGAGGGTGTGGCGGCCCTCGAAGCTGAGCGTTTCGCTCCATTGGGTGGACATTTCTCCTTTGTAATGGGCGGGTCAAGTGTGGTTTTACATCGCCATGGTGTTTTCGCAGAGGTTGGAGGGGGAGGAGTGAGCTTGCTTTCTTTCCCTTTTTTTGTTCTTGGAGGGGGAGGATTTGCGTTTAATAAGGGATGGATGGACGATTGTCGGAGTCGAGGTGATTGGGATGCTTGCGAGGGATGGGATTGTTTGTGAGAGACAATGCAAATAGTTTGTGCGGCTTGGAGGCGCATGTTAGACGGACATTGGGCGCGGGTTGTCTGAGTGTTGTCTGACTGGCGCTAGGGGCTTCGGGTTGTGGGGCGGCCTGCTTGACTTCAATAATGTCGTTGCTTGACGTAATTGCAGCCGACCTGGGGGACGAGATTCAATGACTGGAGAACTATAACATGTCCTTTTCTTGTTGTGATTTGGATTATGTTATTGTTGAGCCGTTGCGCCAAATTACTACAGCTTAGGCTTGTGAACTTGACTCTGTGTGCTGTGGTGATCTGCTACTTGCAGTTGGTGGTGCAACATGTTTACCAGGACAGGCGCACACGAGTAGCTTGCAACTTGGCTGTGCATATACATCCTTGTCCCAGCGACTTCGCTCCATTTTGAGCTTGGGGTGGCTACTCGTGAATCCAAACGGGCGTGAGGCGCCCAAGCAGCGCAGTGCGTACTCCCATCCTACAGAGACATTTTGCAAAGGCCTAAAAGGGATTGTCTAAATTACTCTGCAGGCGCAATTTATTCTGTCCTTCAAGATCTGCCATGTTTGGATAAACGTGAGCACGTCAACCGTTTTTCGTTTACCTCGCCAGTGGCGGTGAACAAGGCTTTAGGGACAAGTTCCCAAATGGAGACTGTCCTACGCAGGAGCCATTGAGTGCCACTCGGACACATCAGCCGCAATGTTTGTAGTCCCAGTTCCATTGATGAGCAGATTGTGCAGAATGTAGTGTTGGGTTGCACAGTTTTTGTTCTGAACTGTCTCGATTCCAGCGGTACGGACTCATATGAGCGGAGCGTGACAATGCATATTTGCCGCTGCATCGATTCGGATAACGCAGACTTTGGCGCGTCGGTACTACGTCCTGAATCGCAGTCTTCTTTTTTCCTTCTTCAAAGTCCGCCTTGTACCGAAAACGACGATATTATCAATACGAGAACGTTGATAAATCCCCATGTGCACGGGATCCAGGTATTCATTTCGTAGTATCCGGCTTTATACACCGCTCCGAGCCTACAGCCTGTTAGTAAATGTTCATTTGAGCCCGGACATGAAGCTTACACAAGCCCGACAATACTCCCAGCTATAAAAGCCTCAATGCCTGCTATCAATAGGTATATGATGGGAACAGCCCAGAGAAACCGCCACGACCCTTTCTTGAGCCCGTGACTAGACACGGCCACTAGCACCGCTCCGAGGTGGAAAAATATATAAGTGATCAAGGTCCATAGTACGGTAAACTTCCAGACATCTGTAATACGATAGAGCGTGTAGGTGCGATTGGGCGTGCGGTCTTGGAGCGTGTGGACGTTGAGGGACGGAAAGGGCGGCGTGTGGTAGTTGGACGGCGGGTTGCCCAGAAAAGACATGTTGACAGCTGCGAAGGCGAAGCGCACGCTGCCGAGGACAAGGATGCGGCTACGGCCGTTGGGCGACGGCCATAGCGGTCAGAATGCTCGGCTTCGACGAAGGGATGTCGCGAAGTTGTCGTTGTTGAAAGGGTCAAGTAAGCAGGGGGTCCCCGAGCTTGATTGAGCTGTGGGCCTAAGCTGCGGGCCAGAGGTGCGGGCCCCAGACGTCATTTCAGCCTCGGCAAAAGCTCGTCAACTGTCACCACTCGGCTGCGTCTTCAACCTCTCTCCTCTGCACATCCCTCACGCCATCAATCATATTGGGGTTGCGGTGGCAAGTCCCAAACTCAATGCGACACCATGCCGGCCGATAGGCTCCTCAATACCGTCCTGCAGTATTACCAGGACGTCCACGATGCTGCCAAGACGGACCAAATCATTGGCAGCACCACCCATCTGCTCACCCAGCTCTCCAACCCGCTCAACCTCGGTGTCCTCACCTCGCAGCTTCTCACAGCCCCAGCCATCTGGCACCGAAACGACGGAGCGAAAACGGCGACACGAATAATCAGCATCTACCACAGCGCGGCTGTTCGTGTACGCGACAACCAACTCGAGGGCGCCAAACCAGAAGGCCGGCCTGAGGGTGGACGTCTTCGATGCGATGAATGGACGCGAGCCGTGGTCAAGGGGGCCGATGAGAGGTCGAGGCGATGGCAGCACCTGCTCGTCTTGACTGGCGTCCTTATGGGCATGGAGGGACATGATCGACACTCCTTGTCGAGAGCGTTGCGCAACACATTGGAGCAGGCCGTTGTTATGGCGGCCAATCTCGCTCTAGAGGGAAACGTCGAAGATGGCCCTGCGGCTGCGGTGTCCGTTGTCACCGCTCTGAATTTTGCGTTTCCTATATTATCCGACTTTCACAGAGCTCAAATCAATTGTGATGCGTTGCTGCCCATCGCCGTTTGGGCAATTACTGGAGAAGAAGGCTTTTGCGATGCGCAGTTTCTCAGAACAGTGAGTCAAGATACCACATTGCAGCCGGGCCACGTCTTGTCCTGGCCTGAACGGTCCTCGTCATGCCAGCTGTTGCGGCAGATGGAGAAGCAACCTTTAATGGCGAACATGGGCCCGCTCTCCAAGATGGCAGCCTTTGCTGTGCAGCACGCAACCGATACAACCGCGGTGATGCAGGCGCATGATGCGTTGTTGGTGTTCACCGCCAGAGTTTTCGATGCCTGGCAAAAGAATCGCTTTAGCGAGCTTGACGCGTCTCTTGAAAGTTCTCATTTGAGTCCTGAGACGGCGCAAACCACCTGGCCATTGCTATGGCAAGTCTTCAGGAAGCTCATGTTTGGAACCACGGCTGTTCTGCAGGCCATTGTTGCTCGCAGTTTGCTGGATCCGCACATGTTGGTGCCCGGCTTGGCTGCCGGCATCGCCGCCAAGTCGTTGCAAATCCTGCGGAACCTCTTCTTCATCTCCAGCTGTGACGGAAATAGCTCGTTTCAAGTATACACATTCTCGTATATGACTTCTATCGACGTGCTTAGCCGAGATGGCCTAGCTACCGAGGCATTTCTTCGAGAGATCCGACCTGCCGACGCAATTCTCATTCCCTCGGCGAACCTTCAAATGAATCTCGATTTATTCTATCTCAACGTGGCGGAACACCTGCCTCTCTCCCTCCCCACAGAGGCGTGCGAGCTGCTCATCGTCAAGCCCGCAACCTCGTACCTCTCCCAAGAAGGGCCCATGTCTGCATCCATCACCGAAATCTTCGAATCCGCCCACAGCGCTATTCTGTCCGTTCTCTCGTGTCCCCAACATAGCGCACTCACCATCAAGATTACGCCTTTTTACATCGTTAAAGTCTTCGACTCCTTCCCTCAGCACATATCACCACGCCAGTTCAGAATAGCCTTCAAGACCGTCATGGAAATCGTCTCCCCGCCCTTCCCCATCGCTGCCATGGAACCACTCATGTCGGAAACGCTGTTGGATATGCTCCGTACGAACACCACGACGGCCAGCACGACCCTGCTACCCGCCTCGCCGGACGCCGTGTCACACGCACTGGAGGAAACTAGGGAGGAGCCCCTTTCAGAGCAAAGCGCCCTTGTTATGACGTTGGTGGATTCTTTGCCATTTCTGCCTCTGCCATTGGTAGAGGAGTGGTTGGCAGTAACTGCGCAGGCCATGAACGAGATCGAGGATCCCCGGCTGAGACTGCCGGTGAGGAAGAGATTCTGGGATGTACTCGTGAGCGGAGAAATGGACGTGGAGAGATCAACGATTGGGGTCGCGTGGTGGGGGACAAAGGGAGGCAGGGAATCGGTGTTGTTTGGGGGCGCTCCTGAACCGCCATTGATGAGCGGTGCGTTGGGAAAGGACACGACGAGCCGGTTGTAGATGGCGTTGGCATTTTGTCTGTTGTATACTAAACTATTCACGTATCTTACAGACTTGGATCAGGCCTGTTTTCATGTCTTGCGGGCCACTTGCAGCACTGGAATCAGAAAGTTGTCCCTGCATGGGCGAAGTGTAGGCAGATGTTGACCTACTGGGAAGGCGTGTCAGACTCTCAGCCACATTTCGGAAGATATTGACAAAGCAGCCAAATTGTGCATTGTACAGGCCAATGCCAAGGCGAAAACGGGATCTTTCACGACAACCCTCACTCTATATATATACTTCTTGGGGTGGCCGCACAAATCCCATTACCAAAATTATGCATGTCACGACACTTCTCAACTACTGTTTGACAAGGCGCTATGCAACAGGCACGTCTATTTAATATGAATCCGCCACCTCCCCATCTAAATATCAGATGCTTCCCCAAACGCTCTCCAAGATTGAAATATCATCCAGCACACGGATCTTGGACCGAGTCACAATTTGCCCCCCTTCCCTATTCCTTGTCATGAAGCCGCTCTTTACTATTCTCGTTGGCCTGGCTGCTCTAGGCCTCGCGAACCCAGTTTCTCCTGACTCGGGTGATCCCGACCTTGATTGCATGCACGCTGAGCAGAGGTGGGAAGATGGCGTTCCGAGCTGCACAGGTTTTACATTTATTCATCTTAAAGTGTTGGCTCTTATACGGGTAATCTACAAAGTGATTTTCTGCCAAAAACTTTGACGGCGACTATTTCAACTGGATCGGAAGGTTCACGGCCTTATTACGGTTATGTAAGTCAGTGGGATACCCGGGACCTTTACGGGAGTCGGGCGCTATGCTGGCAAGTATACCCCGATGAGCGGTGACTTGGCTCTTCTTGAGAGCTCTTCCGAGAGTAGCGTGGATATTGCTCCTGGTTTTGATGCATCTCGCGTGGTGGTTGGGTTAGCACAGCGTCAATATTCCTCTGCTGGTTACCAATCAGGGCTCGGTTTCCCATACACCGATTCATTGGATTCCGTACAGGGAAACGGTGCGTATGGGACTGTTCTGGATGATGTTCTTTGGAGAAAACTACTTTTGGATCTTATAGATGCCCCTGTCGAAACGTATTGCGGCGAATGGCCAAAACAAATATTGCGTGATGAGATGCTGCCGGTTAGTCTACGTTGTTTGTTTTCTCCCCACCCGCGGCAGCTGTCGAGAATCCAACATACGCGGTGGTAGATGTCGCAGTCAATTGTAAAAGGGGATGATGTGTGTTCATTTGGTTCCATCAATGTCTCTGGAGCGTCATTTTCAGACATCCTCTTTCTTTGGAATCGCTTCTGGCCTGAAGATGGATAGTCGTATGTTGTTCTATTCGCATAACTAGAATGTGTCCTGGTCTGTTCATCTGTATGGTTGAATCCGTACATGTAAATAGTAACTTCCTACAATGGAAGAGCCGACTGATCTATTTGTCGCTTTTATACATTCTTAACCCCATCTCTATTTACATTTTACCCTAGAATTTTCTGTCCAAATAAACTCCACAATGCTACCGTGATTGCTCGGATGCAAACCGTTCTACTGGCCGTTAACAGTAGACATTCACAAAAGCCAAGGTTGTGAATGTGAGCATAAGTGATATGATGCTGATAGGTCTTTTGGGGGGCTTTTTTTTTTGTGAGTGTGTGTGCGTGTTTTGATGTGTTTCAAGGCCTTAATCTTCCTGTATGCTCCCTGTGATTAAAAAAAACCACTCAAATATGGTGGATGAGAAAATATCCCGTAACGAACCAAGTAGATCGTCCGAGCTTGGAATCGATCCAATAACTTGACGAATAGAACGTCTCGTAGAATGAAATGTACGGTACTTGGAACATCATCGTCTCGTATCAGCCCCTCCACGTTTGTTTGAACTGGACTCTGCTCCCTGATTCTTCGACTCCGAATCATTCAGGTCATGGGCAATGTCTTCTTTGCTCAGGTTTTGGAGGATAGAGCGAGACTTGTTCTAGTTTGCCGGTTTCTTTCGTCGCTTCTCGGCCTCAATAAGGTGCTCCAAATGCTGGCGATAACCTTCATCACACACGATTCTTCGTACATCCTCAGGGGCAGATGGAATCGTAGTTCTGAATGGAGACGGTCTGCTGTCCTTGGGATGCCTCAATTTGAAGTAGTCGGGCATTCACACTGGCAAGACGCTCTTCGAGCCTTTGGTATGACACTTGGGTGAGAAGGTCATCAGCTGGAGTAATCTGTCCACTGCCTGTGTTGCTGCCACCGGCTTCTTCCGACGAAGCTGCGACCCTGGGCCTCTTACGGGATGAAAGACGATGCCTTTTGGGTTGAGTAAGCCTCTTGGGTAGAGTCCCAACTTGGGGGGTCTTGGCCTTCCTCGAAGCTATGTTTTGTTCCATTGGCGTTAGTACACTTTGGTTGTCTTGTCGGCTGGCCTGTAACAGTCGGTCGTAAGTAAGAGAGAGTCCTCCGGCTTTCAGACTGTTCACAGTCGTCCGCCACGGCCACCTGAGCTTGTTTGTTTCACCCCAACGTTCGACTATAAGTTCAAAGTTAGCCAAGTCAAGAAAGCGCATAACGCTCTTTCAAGGTACCAAGAGTACTGACAGTATTTTTCCCAGGTTAGTTTATCCACGAAAAACTCAAACTCCTCATGATAAACTGCATTAAATCCGTGGTGGATATACATCTCGCCGGTGCGCCTCTCTGCGGCCCTGCGAAATTCGAGCATGCTTCGCTCTCCCCTTCCCCCGAGAAGGAAGATGCAATAAGCATCCATCATGGGCCGTCTATAGACTGTCAAGCTACCATCAACATCATCCAGATTACCAGAAAAGTAGTGATCTCCACACTTGACAGACTCCTTCCACGACCGGCCGACTCCATCCTCGTCAGGCGACCATGGAGGGAGCATTGCCATTTTCGCACAAGGGGGCACTGATAACCTTTCCTTAAAGTCCTCGGCTGGCTTGATTTTGCAGTGTTGGATTGTTGAACAGAATGGTCCGAGAAGATGGAAGCGTCAAGAGAAACAGGCCTCAAAGAGCTGGGTTTTAACAGTCATTGAATATAGCCAGCTGACATGCAATAAACGCAGCTGACAGCTTCGCCAGCTGGCAGACAGATTTCGCCGGCCATGAGATTGGGATTACCACGACAAATCTATCATCCCCAAGCCTTCTCCTTTTATTTTGTTTTGGCATTGATTTATGCAAGCCCGCAGTGGTCGCCAAAAGGATGCAAGATAGTGGCTTGTCAATTACCGAGCAAGTCCAACAGTGAGAGCATTCTGGGGTATCTTTCTCACTTCAATGTGCAGAAAAAGAATCCAAAACTTCAGGGTGGCTAGCCTTTGCCCAGCAAGCTCAGCATGTGCGTCCAAGGTACTATGTAACTATCATGGGAAGTCGTCATGACAGAATTCGCCGGAAATCTCCGATCTAGGCTGTTGCACCACGTTCAATTTCTGTGGTGCCGGTGGACATGTTACATCATCCTTACGGTCTCGTTTTGCCGGCACTGCGTCCATCGATATCATTGGCGTCAAGCTTCCGTCCATCACACCGTGCTAAAATGTTGGCAAGCACAGTATTGAATCGCTGAATACGCTGTACCTTGATGGTTACTGGTTGATGCCTCGTGTCCCAGCTGCTGAACTTTGATCTCGAGTCATGCCCCGCTCACTTGTCGTACGTGCAATTGAATCCAGGTTCTCGAGAGCTCTTGGAAGTGTAACAGTGGCAGCAGCGGGTTAGCATCTCTCGGTTCCTCCTCGCAACTTGAAGCCAGACGCGGAGAGGACACCCCTCAAACCCCTCCTCTGTCTGACCCTTTTGGCAGAACTACATCATTTCATTCCAACCACAGATTTTCTTTTTCTTTCTGCAGCTTGACTTTTGGACCCTTCGCTATCAAGAGCAGACCAATAAGTAACTACAGGACATACTCCCGGTTTAGCCGGCCAATGGGCCCAGCGACGCCAATCAAGTGGACCACAGAGGGGGTTTGCCCATGGTGAGCAGGTACCTATGTAATACTTAGCATTTGTGTCCCATTGACACCAGAGTGTCATGTATCGCCATCAAACAGGAGCTGTTCGTGAAGTAAAACGGTTTATGCATGGGCGCCTGTAAGGTATTTCAATATCGCACCTTGTCAAGGCTCGCAGTAGTCTTGTCCTGCAACATGCCACGTTTGTCGGCTGCTGATGCTGCTTGGTACAATTTGCATATTCATCGGCGGCATCAGTGTACGGCCCAATCTTCCTGCGTAGCATGTTCCAATTGTCGCGCAATCTGGGATGCCTGGACTCGGTCAGCTTCCTGGAAACATGGGAATGGCATGGCAAGGGGCATATTATGGTGTCGACATCTTGTTGGGTTGGTTGGCTATTGCTGATGGTTGGTGGATGAGAGATATTTGGAGGCCTTTTCTGAGTTTAACTGGTTCCTACCGAAGCTCCCCACCTACCACCAACCCACCAATAGTTACCCCGCCAAGGCAGGGTAGCTCCTTCCTCCTTTCCAAGATAGGGAGCATCAGTAATTTCTCTGTCGAGATGACGAGGAACCATTGCGTCTTCCCAACCCCCCTCATCCAAGTTCTAGTCGCTGATCTGCCCGCCACAAGCTTGACATCATTTTATGTTACTGAGCGAGTGAGATGGCGGTGCCGAGGCGACAGACGCCATAATGAGTCTTGGATGAAGGAACGCCGATGGGAGGACGCGGCGCCCGAGGTATGAAGTACATTTCCTGGCACGGCCCTGGCACGGAGAAAATCTGGGTTCAAATACCACAATCATAGAAGCTGCCTCTAATAATATGAAGTTAGAAGTACCAAAAATATGCTCTCTGGTCTCCATGGGGTAGAAGGTACCGCCAAGTCACTAAGTGCTCCGTACACGGATAGGTACTCCGTATCTGTGCCGGCTTCAACTCCAAAGCTCCTTGCTGCAGGCGGGGCTACCCATATGTGGGACTGGTCCATGAATACGGCCTTGCCGTGGACAAGCTGAAGCACCATTCAGCTGAACCAGGCCATGGTTACTTGTTTCGGCGCCCACGATGGCTGTGAGCCCGAAAGGGTCCCGAGGGAGGGGATCTGTGGGCGTGGCGTAGCAACATGGGGCTGTCGAGAGTTGCGCATTCGTCGATCCAGGAGCTCAAGATCGGACTCGACCTAGCTTGCGTTCGCTTTGCATACCTGGAGATGTGGATGAGTGACAAGAGGCGGATATGATGCAAGACGTGGGTGTGTCTCTCACATGTCCCCGTATATAAAGTCTAATACCCAGCAGCTCGCTCTTTATGACAATCCTGAAAACCCTCGCTCCTCACCAACTGTATACTCCACACTTCGCAGCTAGCCTACACATACAAACAGACTTATACATCCCTTTCACCATGTCTTACCGCGACAACGACAACGTAAGTCATCACCTCTGGCTCCCAGCAAACGGGCTCCCTCGAGGCTTTACATCAAAAGATACCCCGCTTCATTCTGTCATGCTAACATGGCAAATTCTCTCAGTCCAGCTACGGCGGCAACAATGACAGCTACGTAAGTTAAGGAGAAAAAAAGAACTCTTCCCTTGCAGACGAACGCAAGCTTTACAGTCGTTGCTAACAAGTCATCTACAGGGCTCGTCTAACCGCCGTGACAATGACAGCTATGGCTCTAGCGGCAACACCGATAGTTATGGCTCTGGTAACAACCAGTCTTCCTATGGCTCCTCTGGCCGCAGTGGCCGTGACAATGACAATAGCTATGGCTCATCTGGGAACGATAGCTATGGTTCATCTGGCCGCAGCGGCCGTGATAACGACAACAGCTTTGGCTCATCTGGAAATGACAGCTACGGCTCGTCTGGACGTACCGGGGGCAGTGACTCGTATGGTTCCTCCGGCAATAAGTCTTCGTCTTACGGTTCCTCTGGAAATGACAGCTATGGCTCTTCTGGCCGTACCGGAGGCAGTGACTCGTACGGTTCATCTGGCAACAAGTCTTCGTCTTACGGTTCCTCTGGAAACGATAGCTACGGCTCATCTGGCCGCAGCGGCCGTGATAACGACAACAGCTTTGGCTCGTCTGGAAATGATAGTTACGGTTCATCTGGCCGCAGTGGTCGTGATAACGATGACAGCTATGGCTCCTCTGGCCGCACTGGAGGCAGTGACTCGTACGGCTCATCTGGCAACAAGTCTTCGTCCTACGGTTCCTCCGGAAACGACAGCTACGGCTCCGGCAACAAGTCGTCGTCCTATGGCTCTAGCGACAACACCGACAGCTACGGCTCCAGCGGCCGTGACAACAGCAGCAGCACCGGCAGTAAGGTCGGCCAGTTCCTCGAGAAGGCCAGTGACGTCCTCGGCGGCGGCAACAAGGGCCGTTCCAACCAGGGCCGTGACGACGACTACTAAGCCATTTTATACGAAGGGTCTCTTGGGTCAAGGTGGAACTTTTGTGATTATGCAGCGATTGAGAATCAATTGACGATTTCTTTTTTTTTTCCCGTCCCGAGAATGAGAGACTTGTGGTATTTGTTAAATAGTTTTTCCAGAGATTCGTGTCTCAATGCTTCGGCTCTAAATTGACACTTGTTATTTGTGCCGTCTGGCGGACCTGCAGTGACGTGACGCCTGGTGCTACGCGAACAGTCGTATTCCAGTCAGCCTTCCATTAAAGCGCATGCTGCACAGCAACTCTGCTGATCTGGTGCGATTCCAACCCAATTGTGAAAAAAAGCCATGTCGCGAAAACCCATCGTTCTCCTCGGCGATAAATCAATCCACATCCGACGCGCGGTGGGCTTCGGACATGAAGTATATCAACATGCTATCATAATTGCTATTCATGGTCCCAACAATGCTCGACACCAAACCCAGCACCACGCCCCATGAGGAAAGAGGAAAGGGAAAAAAAAACATGATACGCCCACGCCAATGCAGATACGTCATTCATGCACCTTCTTCCCCGTCTGGCTTCTCCTCCATCAGCGTCTTTTCCACCCTGACGAGAATCGTACCATTCGTCAAGTGCCCCTTGGAATCTATCAAATGGATGAATCTATACCCCTGTCCCAGACGGTCCAGGCGTACGCACGCCCAAGCCGCAAGATCATCCCTCCCCAGCTCATCATCTCGCACCGTGAAGCGCACAAACGTCAACTCCTCTACTAGCCCGCCAATGCCGTTAAACGAGACTTGCTGCCTGCCGAGATCAACGTCGGTCCCCTTGTGGGTCTTTGTGCGCGCCTTATGCCGGACATCAGTGTCCAGGCTTTCGGACGAACCTGGGCGGCCGTGGGCCTGGGCGTTACACGCGTCGACGTGCAGCTCTGTCTTGACGTAGGGGTGGAATTTCTTGTCGGATTTGTCGCCGTGGGGGAGGGGGATGGACTGGGCGGCGAGGAAGGTGAGTGATAGACTTAGCGTCTTGTATGTGATTTTGTTAGGGGTGGGTTTGGACTCCAAGTTGGGACGATAGCCTTGTGTGGATGTTAGCAGAGCTGGGGAGGACGGAAAAGGAGGGGAGTTTGATGTGTTTTACCTTCGGGCTTGAGCACGTATCCGCATGTTCCAGCAAACATGCCCTCGTTGAGCATCATGCCCTCGTCCGTTTGCTGCCAGTTCAAAGCAACAACTTGGGCTCCTGATCCCCAGAATACAGTGGGCATCATGTTTGATGACGTGATGCGGAGCCCAGAAGGGTAAGCCCGCAGGAGATAGTCTCTGTTGTGGTCAAAGAGCGCTTGGGCGTGCTTCTCGCGATGTTCCATGAACTTCTTTTCGGACAGGGAGAAGATGTGTGTCGGCATGCTGGCCTCGGGCTGTGTCCACGTCTTGAACGAAACAGCTCGGGTGTAGATGCCCAACTTGCTCAGTGCTTGTATCACTTTAGATGGCTTCTTGGGCGGCGCTGCTTCAGCGGGCGAGCTGTCGTCCTCGGGGCTGCTGTCGGGCTCTGCTGCAGGCGTGTCTGGCGGTGCGTATTTGACCTTGATGAGGATCTTCCGCTTCAAGTCCTCGGGGCTTGGCAGCAGGCCTGGTTTGATCTCATCCTCGGTGACCAGCATGCCGCTCCAGACTTCCTTCATGATGTTGGCCATCATGACTTGTTGCTCGGCACCGCAGTGGACCTCGAGACTGATAATAAGCGGCAGGTCCGATACTGCGAAGGCGCTGTCCCGAATGGCATTGCACACATCCCGAAAAGAAACTTCCTTGGTCAGGGTATAGCCATGCAATACACGAGGCTCGACAAGGGCGACCTCTGGCACAATCTTGGAGTCGCCATCGGGCGTTGCACTGTTAGCTGTGTCCGTGTTGTGTTTTCCGGCGTATCTTTGTTCCAGAGTCTTGGCCAAACTGGTCTTTTCCAGCTTGGACGTCAGGCTATCCGGTATCCTCTGCCTCAGCTTGTCAAATGTGCCGTGGCGTTTCGATTTGTTTGGCCCAGTTTCATCGTCGGCCCTTTCATCAGCCGAACTCTCGGCAGAGCTGGCAGACAAGTCTGACCCGTCGCCGTCCCAAACGTCAATCTCAACGCAGCGACAGCCCCTCAAGAGCACATTGGTGTAGGCGTCGGTTGTGCTATCGCTGTACAGTTGGTTCCCTGACAGGTATGTGTTGTGGCTGGAACTGATAAAGTAGCTGGAAAGAGGCCAGGACAGGTCGCTTTGGTTCCAGGGCTCTGTTATATTGCTGTCTTCAGAAGTCATGTACTGCAGGAATGCGTTCAGGTCGACGTCTGTGCTATGTAGCAATTTGGCGGCTGCCGTGGTCTCGACGCTGTTTTTCTGGACATGTTGAATAAAGCGCGCAATCTGAACAGGAGTCCATTTGCCATCTGCATCAGCGTGGGATTCGAAAATGGTCTTCAGGTACGAGATGACGGTGTTGGCGAGTGTCGGTGGCGCTCGCTGGGCTTGACTGGCGCCGCCGCCGGCTTGTTGGAGAGCTACCATGTCGGCTCTGTCTTTCACATTTGTTTCTGGCAGTCAAGTATGTTGTCTCAAAGAGCGAAGAATGTGTAGTGTCGGGGAGGTTGCATGTAGGAGGCTGGGCTGCACCGTTTTGTCTTTCAAGGCTGCTTTGAAGCTGCATGACGGACAGGCGGCCCTGAGTCGAGTCCTCCAAGTGGGATTGACGGGTGGGTGAGACAGCTGGCCTCCAAGGCGGTTGTTCAGGAACCCACAAGGGGCTAAAACAAAGCCGTCAATGTTAGACGCCGTTCTTCAGGGGTCTTTGACGCAGCTCAGCTTAATTTCACGTGGACCCAAGCCATGGAACCACACTGAACGCACGAGCACTGTTGGTATTGACTTGATTGCACACCGTCACTTCTTGCCCATACCAGCTTGAGATGGCTCATACCCCGCTGCACCCTCAGATTCGTTGTGGCCAGAGCTCGTTTGCATGGGAAGGAGCGATCAGTTAGTTGACTGCAGAGAATCACGCGCACTGGGAAGGAGGAGGGGCTGCCATCAATGGCACAGACGGGCAGCTGTGAATGGCAATGGAAGCCCGTGTGTGAAGAGACCAAGTCGAACCGGACTTCAATGTTCCTTTCGCTCTTGTTCAAAGCACCATGCTGCATTTTCCCCCTTGTTCCGATTCTTTGCATCCAGGCCAGGTGAGTGGCTCCAAGGGGAAATGTACGAGGGACGAGATCTCCAGAAAACAAGTCATTCACCACCAAGCAAAGGACGGATTCATTAACGCCTTTGACACAAATCCGTACTTGATAGATTATCCTTTTAACGAAATCAATCTGCGCCGCCACCAAAAACTGACATAATGCTACTCTGTCTCCGTCTCCGTCTCCGTCGATTCACTTAATTGCTCGTCCATCCACAGCGCCGCCACCAGAGTCAAGCACGCCCGACGAACAAAGTCCCTGCCCTCTCCGAGTTCACCCTCGATAGTCAGGGTACCATCGCGAAATTCTGCTCCGATGTACTTGTCGTAAAAGTGGTATCCTCCAAAAATTCTACCCACGCACTCCGCAGGTAACAGTCTCCATCCGTCGGGGTCAGACTTGGGGTCACGCCAATAAAAGTATTCGGTCTCGGTACGGAGTAGTAGTAGTATCTCTTTTACCCCGGATCCATCTTAGAACCTTGACAAGAAACCCAAGGAGCCCATGTTGATCTTTTCTCAATCTAGAGTCCATCTCCCAGGAGTAATTTCCCGCTTGGCTTTTTGTCATTTCGACAATGTTGCGTTCTGGGCGCCTGTCCCCCGCCTTCCGAGTAGACGTCCTGAATATGCACCTGGAAATTTTACGGCCTCTCAAGTGCCCAGACGGTTTGGTCTTGGAGTTCGTTCCGGGATAGCGCATCGTAAAGCTGGCGTTTTCATGGTCTGATTGTTTCTCCGATCACGTACGCGATGTCGTCCTTCTTTTTGGTGTTATTCAATCCGGGGATCCGCCAATAATACACCGTCTCTGATTTGATCTTTTGGATTTCGAGATTTAGGCCCTGTGAGAGTTTCATCTCGGTTGCGTGCGAGTACAGCCGCTGGGCTCTTGAGAAAAGTTTAATGTGAGAAGTGAAACATCTAGAATGCGCCGTCACTCTGCAGCAGGGCTTGCTCCCGCACCAGGGTTCTTGCATCTGGATTGCAAGAACAAGAACCAAATTGGGATACATTTTGAACACAAGAGGTCGGTTTCAGTGTGTGAATGCCTGCTTCTCATACATCAAAGTGCCAGCCGCCGTCCAACTCCTTCTCAAACAAATACAACAATCCTTTTATCAGATGAGGCCGGCGTAGTGACAAATCCAGCTTCCCCAGTTGCTGGGTCGGAACAAAGGCCTCATTTCTGCTCAGTCACATTTGTTCTGTGATTCAATACCTGATGAGCACTTTAAAGGGACACACGTATTTCCAAACACAAAATTGTCTATTGATACATCAATACATTGACGCATCGAATAAAGCTTGAAATATCTGAAAAACAAACGACAATGAAATTCAACACGGGCAAATCTCCTCCGTAACCAAGTGCTTCACCACCTCTGCCCCATATGTTACGCGCCCCGGAATACGAGGCGTATAGGGCTCGATGCACGCATCGTCAGAATCGACACGTTGCGAAGCGCTATTGTAACCGCCACAAGGAAAATTTCAGAACGCTTATAAAGCATTACATGTGATGTGGAATAGTCAATGTTAAATCAAACTATCCTGGTGCTGGTTTTGTTGTTTCGGCGCCGGTCTCGCCCCCGTCACATGGCTGGTATGGGAACACACCAAAGAGTGAGGATTCGCCTCTTAGAATGTACTATAGTATGTTAGTATATACCTCTTGGTGGGCCAATATATTCTGCCATGGATTGCAGCTCAATCAAGGCTTTGCATCAATAATACAGAAATCCGTATCATGAATACCGAGGGGCTTAGCTTACATGTGACACCCATCTAGTGCTGGCCACTCAATCTCTGACGACGGAGAGTCTTGAAAACTTTCTCATTCAGCCTTCCGCGTTCAGATTTATGACCTTGAGCTTCTAGGATCTCTCTTAAATCGTGGCCGTCGTGCCACATTCGTGCGACCGCGGTAAGGTCCGGGTGGAGTGGTGCTCTGCACAATTTAGCCCAAGGAACTGTGTCTCCCCATGGCAGCCCGGCCGTATTGCCTTGTCCCAACAATAACCAGATGTATTTTTGGAACCCGTAAGAAAAGGCTCGGCTCCGTACTCCGTAGACTTCACTTAATTTGTCAGCCAGCTTTGCGTGATTGACATGCGTCTGGACCGCACGTATTCTCATGGCTGCTTGTAGCCAGTACACTTCGGCTTCGTGATCTCTTGTTATCGGCTCGTCTGGATGGCGATCTTTTCGATTGTTCAAGTGCTTCTGCACATCAAGAGGGAGGAGATTGTGCTTGGCTGCGGGGCGCGTGGATGAGCCACCTTCTTCCTTTTGCCCCTGCATTCCCTCCAAGGCAGATAGTAGGCAGTCTAATTTTGATGAAATGACTTGAGCTTGTTCAAGTGTAATGCTCGATATTGATGGAAGAGGCTGTTGTGGCATCGGACATAGCGGCTCTGGCGTCAAGACGTCCCACAGCACGCTGATCGCATCGTCGAGAACTGACATGTGGGGGTGGGATGCTTTGAATTCCTGTCGCTTCCTAGCCAGCTCATCAGACGGCCTCTTAGGCTGCTTATCCGAGCTCATATCGAAAAAGATGGCTTTTCCCCCGTCGGAACGCCAAGGTCTGGGGCTGCAGGATGGGCGAGCAACGCTCGACTATTTATACCCGTGGCTATGTGCCCAACGCTAGAAAGCCCCGACTTGCTGCTTCTTGGTTTTGTATCTGTGCAGAAAAGAAAATGTCTTCATATAAACTGCCCAAAGCATGGATGAAGCATGCACTTGCAAGTGTATGTAACTCTCATGCTTGGGATGAGATGCGGTCCTGATTGAGCCTTGTTCCATGCCCAATTACTGCTCACTACTTGCTAGGCATCGTTTTGCGGTCAACAGAGCATGCATCGCTGATGAACAGCCGCCTCTCACACATTCCTCTTATAGGAACGCATTCACACTGTCAAGGGCCCAAAGGGTATACTTTCTGAACAAAGCCGCGCCAGAGGCCGAAGAGGCGCGAACAAACCAAGTGCTGATATGGAGTCTGCTGGTTTTGCTTCTTTACTGGGAGGCCCAGCGCCGCTTCGCCACCATAAACACGACGTAATATCCCGTAATTAATCTAGATAAGCTTGATTTACTACTATTAGTCTGATGGGCTGACGGTTCCTTAGTACCCGTCTCAACACGCAGCCTCTGCATTGCGTAGAGTACTTATAAGCTAACTTTACACGAAAAATAAGGAGTAAGAAATCCTAGTTTGGTTATGACCGCATAATTGAAGTCTAGAAAGCGCGACAAGAGACAAGCTACAAGATGGAGCCTTGCGGCAATGGCGCCGCCTTGAGGAAGCTTGAGTACGACAGACTCTAGCGCGGCAACATTGAGATCGAGAACGGCAAATAGTTGCTAGCGGCCGTGCAGAGCCACTCTAATGCAATGCGACACATTTCACTGGCGGCGCCGATGAACACAGTGGGTTTAGATTTGGACATGTTGCTCGATGAGGAAGCTAGCTGATGGGAGGAGGTTTGCAATACAAATGACAAGGTAGCATACTCCGTACAATGTCAGAGACAGGGACGATTTATGAGATACCCCCCTAAATCTGTCATGCATGTAGTGAAGCATGTGAGATGCATGATCTGAGGCCGCAGGTTTTCTCTCACCCGTAGTGTAAGAGTTGGTGGTGGTTTTGCCGGGCGGCCGGCGCGGGGAACGGCCCCACTGTCCGACTCGGCCCCACAGCCCCGGCTGCTGCGCTAGTCGACTTCCTTAATTCAATGCAGGTGACGTCATCAGAGCCGGATCCCTTGGACATCTTCCTCGGCTTTTCCCCTCGGCAGATGTAAAGCTTGGGTTAATATTGCACTCGAATTGCGGCGTTTATGCTCAGTTTCTTTGTCACTCTACAGCACCCGTCACAAAGAGAAGGTTTGGGGAGACAAAGGCACAAAGGCCCAGTGGGAGAATGTGAAAGCAATTGAGATGTACTAGATTGAACACGTAGATCAAACACCCATTGTTGGAAGGGTACAAGGTATAATAGACGTTTCATCAGACGGGGGATCCTCCATTTTCGGCTCAAAAGCCATCAGTGCTTTCCTCATAGTCCCGGCCAAATGTATATGCCAGCAGCATCCCGATTCCCGACGTTACTCAGTGCCCTTATGAAAGTGGAGGAGCCGGGTCGCCAACATCACGCACGCCACGTATTCGAAGATCCATCCCCGATCACCTTCCATGAACATTGTCTGCTCTACGCTATCAAACCTCCCAAAAACTCTATCTGCAAATACACCATTGCCGTTATATGGCTTCCCCGGCCGTCTCTCGGAAAGCCTCCAGTTCCCACTGCCCCACGGGTCCTGCGCCCAAAGAAGGTACACGGTCGATTTCGGCCGCGGTTGGACAATATTTTTGACTCGACTGGTCCAGATCTTGAATTTATTCGTCTTGTTGGTTTCCAAAGGATATTGCGGCTGGGAGTCTGTTTCGGGCACAGAGAAGATGTCACATTCTATGTCCCCGCTGGACTTGAATGTCGCCTGCAACTTATAATCGTTGGCGTTGTCCTCGTCTTTTTCGATGGGAATGTCAATGAGAATTCTTTTAGACCCCGGCTTATATTCTGCAATCTGGAACTCCACCGACGGCTGGGGAGTCTCGGCCGCGGTTGTCGTATTCAACACCTCGATTGCTAAGGAGCCTGGCTTTTTTCCGGGATCGTAGAAGGACCTCATCACCATATGAACGTCCATCGTGTTCCAAGTGACGTTGTAACCCTGGCTGATCGTCTCCCCTTTGCCGGTTTTCTCCCTGAAGAGTTGAATATTGAATGCGCCAGCCATGGTTGCGGATTGAGCCCGGTGTAAGTGGTAGGTGCAAGTGGTGGCGGAAAGATATTTCCACGGGCATGAGAGTATGCAGGACCTCTCGCCATTTTAAAGACGAGTTGCCGAAAGCACACAGATCGTATGGCACCTATACTTCTTTGATAGAACAATGGCTTCTCGGTTCTCAGGCAGACATAAACACTTCACCTTGGAGCAGTGAACCGGACGTGTTTCGGCAACTCGAATGCCACAAGACACGAACAGCATGAAAGTACCTAGAGCTTTCTAATATAACATAACTTGATATTTACTAGTACTGCCGAAGACCACCCAAGGGGTATCTATGCAAAAAATCCGCCATTCCAAATCATCATGTCGTCATGTAGGACGACCTGGAGCACAAGAGGAGTTATTCACAGCAAAACGAGACGTTGGTTCGCGAGCCACCTTCTTTCACTTCCCATCTATGCCCTGCCTATCTCGCCGCCACTTCTCCACAAACTCCTCCATGTCCAAATGCAGCCTCAGCCCTTTCCCCGTCATGGTGTTATACACGGACCGCAATTCATCAGACTTCATATCCCGTATAAGGCCTCCAAACGCCTCCATCATAATATCCTTTGACCACGGACAGTGCCTCAGCCCCCTATAAAATAGATCCTTCACCTTTGACCGTAATTCCTTGTGCGCGTAGCTGAAGCGCAGATATGCTATCCACAGTCCAACGTTTGTCTTGCAGACATCGCTCGACAAGGCATGCTCAAACGCCGCCTTTGCAGTATTTGCATTCCCACGCGATATTTCATGTTCAATGGAAAATACCCGACTGCTTAAACAGTCGTGTTGCTTGATGAGGATCTTGTCGTAGAGCAATTGGCGGGTTTCGTCAATGACCCGCAAGCTGGAGTCAGCCCACTCTGTGAGCGAGAGAAAGATGGAGTTTCGGGGAAAGAAGTCGAGAAACCTTGATAGCTGTTCACGGAGATAGGTTCGGCGAAAGGGGCTATATACACTGTTAGCCCGGACATGGGAGAAACGAGACTTGGAGTCAAACTTGCCCTCGAGTTGCATTCAGGTACAGCAGTTGCGCCCCGAATTGGAGTATGCGCTCGTGTGAACGGGTATTTGCGTCCCCGCGCGATTTGAACTCTGCGGTTATGCCCTCGATGGCATTCATAGCAGCGGATATATTACCCTGTGCATCTGATGTCGGCTCGGCATTGCCTCCATCTGTCAGGTATGATAACAAGGTCAGACCCTCGACAAAGACCGCAGCATCATTGGCTCTTCCTTCATTCAAGCACTGATGAATGTTTGCAACAATTTCTTGTCTGGTCTTGAGAATGGATGCCGGTGAAATGCTGCCATGATCCGCCTGGGCTTGACGTAGAGACTTGTCAAAAGCAGAGCACAACCATGTAATAGCTAGCGTCCTGTTCCCTGCTTTCAACTCCTCCCAGCTAAGTGATTTGTGAAGCTGGAATCCTGGGGCGCCGACAGATAGCTAAGACGCAAAGGCTTTAGTAAATGGCCAACTCGTAAAAACGGCTGCACTTACCGATGGCGCTTCCATAGCCGATAGAAGCACTTTCTTCCCGACATCTACATTATCGTTGGCAAATTCTGCCAGGGCGTATGCGTTGTAGAGCTCAGCATTATTCGGATACTTCTTCAATAATGCCTTTGCCGGCTTCTTCACCAGTGGCGGTTCACTAGCGAAGCAAAGTCCAAGATAATAAAGAGCTAGGCTCTCTACTTCTGCTTCGTGAACCAATTGCTTCAATAGGTTTCTCACGAATGCCGTCTCGACGGTAAGGTTCATCAGGGATGAGCCGAAATACTGGAACCAGTCCGCTCGAGCAAAGAGGAGACCAGGGGAGTGTGCTGCATTGAGGACTCTGGAGAATGATGGAGGCTTCCTGCGAACTTCCTCGGGGTCATCTAACAAATTAGCCTGTCGCACAGCTGTACTTGTGACAATAGCGCTCGAAGTGTACTGGTCATCAAAGGCAAGTTCTGCCAGGGGTGTAGATCGAAACAACGGGGGCAATCCACAGAATATCAGCAAGGCGTCAAGGAGCAACTCTCCGGGCTCGCCCTGCAAGAGCCCATCCGGCACCATGAACAGCAAAGGCTCGATATCCGAAATCATGACTACTCGGAATGGGTCATCCTCTGTTCCATCATCCATTGTTCTCGCAGGTAATTTGGCACTTCGAGCCTGGCCCAGCTCATAATGTGCCCACGCTTTGTAGGCATCTCTTGTCGCAATATCCGCGACTGGATTCTCCGTCCGCGGCTCTGGAGCTTCCACCTTCCCACCACTTGATATATAATATTTCCAGCCTTTGGCGTTCTCCTCTCCCAGTCGTGGGACCTCGCTCTCCCAGAAATCTCGAAATGCCTCCACATCAGTTCCAGGGATCTCTGGGCCGCCCCTGAAAAAATTAATCTCCAGCAAAGCTTGCCACGCTGCCACAGCTAGCTCCTTGTATCCAGAGTCATGCATAAATCTTGTTGTCCGCAAAAAAACATATATAGCTTCGTCCCAGTGTTTTTCTTGTGTGCCGGCCCGTGATAGGACAGCGCGCAACCTATCCAGTAGCATTTGCTTGACATCCTCATACTGAAAGGTGGAAATATTAGACATGGCAAAGTCCACATGCGCCCTCCATAGCTCAAAGTTGTTTTCCACTTCTTTCTCAATTTCTGACCACTTCTTTGCAGCAAGCTTGCTCGGCCAGATCTTCATCCCTTCGCGCATAAGACGGACAAGCACAATTTCTCGATCCTCAGCTACAACAGCATTAGAAAGAGCCGATTCAAGCATGTCGACTTTAATCTCAGAGAAACTGTGCGCCGTGTTCGCCGTCGTTCGCTCATCAATTGTCCCGCCTGCCCGCTGCAGGTCATCCTGATGGTCTACCAATTCCATCCAAGCGTCAATATCTCCTGGATGGTCTTTGACCTGCCTGTTCAGTTGAATAGATTTCCACTGAAGCGGGTTATCATGCTCCAGGTCCACTACTTCGTCCTCAGACCCCGAACTGTCGTGGTCAGACTCAAGTACCGCCTTGGCCTTGGCTTTTCCTTCAATAGATCTGTACGATGGACCTTCATCCTCTTCAGATTCCGAACCTCGCTCATCTTGCTTCCTCTTTTTGGAACTCTCAACAGCCAGGAATGCGTCATCCTTATCACAATCCGACGCCCTTGCCCGAAGTCTGATCGGGTCACGCGTCGGACGAAATGATTTGGACCGCAATCCGTCCTTGTCAAAAAATCCCAGTCCTTCGCCTGGGAACCGGAGACTGAATTGGTCCCTTGGACCGTCGCGATGAATGACAAGTCTACCAGCGGTGCCGAGGACTCTACCGCCCCCATAGCGATGATAGGCTGGGACTTTGGCGCGATCAATACCGTACTTTGATATGAGACGGTCTCCTTTGGTGTCGAAAACGAAAGCCGATGAAGTGGACGAAGTGGTTTTTTCAAGCAGTGCCTTTGGGCCTTGCGCTGGCTCTTGTGGTGGTTCAGCTTGCCTCTCTCGATGTCGGGAGGACCGCTCCTCTCTTCGGCGAGAGTCATTGCTGTGGTGAGAGCGATGACGCTTATCTCGGTGTCTGTCCCTTGATGGACTCTTTTCTCTTTGTTTTCCTCCGCTGCCATCGGCCTTTGTAGGTCTTGCCGGATCCCTGGCTTTGAACGAAGAGAACTTGGGCACGACGAGCTTTGTGTCGCTCTCGCTGTCCGACATGGCTATTAATGCCACGACTGCGGTGCAGACACCTGGCTGAGAACTTGCACTTTCCGCATATACATGAAAGATCAACCCTTAACCAAAGTGCCGATATATATTTGTCTAAATCATTTTTGGCATGTTGAGGGCGTGGCGCGACGTCAAGCAAGCAGACCCACTTCTGCAACCCCAGCTGGGACCAGACACCAAGGAATATGATTATGAGCACTTTCGTCCTCAGCTCCACCCGGACTCGAATTCTCAACATGTCTTCAAATCGCAACATATACTCTTTGTAAATAGAAAGGAGCTTCTTGGCCACCTAGTGCCTGCTGCTCCTCAGCTAGCCCCCCTTCATGGACCACTTCGCAGCACTTACTTCTTCCCCTTGGACACTGATCCCGACTACCCTCGTAATCCTACTCGCATTCTCAATCACAATGGGTCTCTTCTCGGGGAACAAGATGCCCGTCGCGGGAAAGGCAAGTCTATCGTCCAGCTACCACCCTGCTGCTGCCACCAGCTCCTAACCCGTCTCCAGACGGTCCTCATCACAGGCGGATCCGAAGGCATGGGCCTCTCTGTCGCACAACAGCTCGCCGCCAAAGGAGCCAACATCATCCTCGTTTCCCGAAGCACCGCCAAGCTCGAAGAAGCTCTCAAAACCGTCAGAGTACGCACCTGCGCCTCGCTCTCTCATTCTTTGCGCGGACCCGCCACGATGAGGACGCAAAAGTCAAAAAACAACATCCGACTGACACTATTATAGGCATCAGCAAAGGACCCCAGCCAACGATTCCACCACATCACCGCCGACGTATCCTCCCCCTCTTATGCGGCACCTCTCGTCGCCGCCGCCACAGCGTGGAACAACAACCAAACACCCGACATCGTCTGGTGCTGCGCGGGCACATCCGCGCCCCAGCTCTTCGCAGAAATGGAAATGGACTCCCTCCGACACCATATGGACGTCAACTTTTACGGAACCGCCGAAATGTCACACGCCATCTTGAGAGCCTGGCTGTCGCCTTCGGCCCCCGTCGCGCCCGAGCCCAAGCATCTCATCATGACTACCTCCGCAGTAGCACTGTACACTATCCCTGGATATGCGCCCTACGCACCCTCGAAATGGGCCCTGAGAGGCCTCGCAGACACCCTCTCGCAGGAAGTCATGATGTATCCGCAGAATGTCAAGGTCCACGTCGTGTATCCCGGGACGATTTTGTCACCGGGATTCGTGCGCGAGGAACAAGTGAAGCCGGAAATTACCAAGATTCTAGAAGCGTCGGACCCGAGGCAGACACCAGACGAAGTCGCCGCAGCGTCAATCAAGGGATTGGAGAATGGCGATTACTTCGTCACGGTGAACTGGCTCGGGAACTTGATGAGGCTGGGCATGCTGGGGGGTTCGTTCAGGAATAACTGGGTTGTTGATACGCTCGGCGCATGGCTGGTTGCCATTATATGGATCTTTGTGCAGCCTGATTTGCATGGGAAGATTAGAGCCTATCGCAAGAAACACGGGCATCCTAGCGCACGCACATGACAAAAAAAGCTTATGGGGCTTGATGGGGGAAGAGTAAAATAAAAACCTTCGCCAGTGGCGGAAAGACGCTGATGCTATTGTATTGAGATACCCTAATATAGTCTATAATTTCGTTCTCAAACGCCGCTCCATTTACCGAATTTGACATATCTCTTGAACATTTCTCGTAATATCGCTCTGCCACTACTATCCATAGTGTCGTTGAGAATCTTTCTTCCTTCGGGTGGCGTAATGTCGAAGATGGAATTCATAGCCTCTTCAAGCGCATCACGTACTTCTGTTGACACGCTCGTTTCGAGCTGCAGTTTGACATAGTGTACCAGAATGAGGTACATGTGTCGGCCGGCAGATCGCTTGGCGGCATCGGTAGCTGAGTCCAGCGAACTGTGGAGCTGCGAACGGGAGACAGCTCCGGCGGTAGGCTCGCAAATCAGGGTGATAAGACGGGCGTACAACTGGGCCTTGGCTTCTTGACTCAAGTTATCTGTTGTTGTGGAGTGCTGTTGACTCTTAATGAGACTCTGGAGCAAGGCCTGCAACGTGCTTAAGAGCAGATGGAAACGCCCTTCAAGCCGCAAACGGTGCTTCTTAATAATTACTTCGACCAGTTTGCAAAGCCAAGGATAGGATGTAGTGCTCTCGTCGGCATTACGGTTTGATGTGAGATCAGATACAGTGCTCAGGGTAATTTCAATGTTCCATTGGCTCATCGACTGCGGCCGTTTCTCTAGAAGAGCTCGCAGGATGCGGCAGATGACGTTGGAATTGGATGGTTTGCGCAGAAGCAAAGAGGTCAGGTCACTGTGGACCATGCTGAGATTGAACCCGTCATCAGTCTGAAGCTGGAAGTCGGATGATTCTGGAAATTTTGTTAGGATGTTGGCCTAGCAATCAGCGAAGCGAATGGACCTACCAATAATTTGATTCGCCAGGTACTCAATGGCGAGCAACTGACCATCCGTATTACAGCCTCCTTTCAGCTCACCCAGCAGTTCTCTCAAGTATGCCAATTTCGACACGCCGTCCATGTTAGTAGACACAGATTCGACAAGCTCCCTGAGCACCACCTCTCGCATACGGTGAGGCACATTTTTCAGCTCGTCAAAAGTGGTTGGATGCGATATCTCAAGCTTGCCTGACAAGTACGCGCGGAGAAATGTTTGAATCTTCCATGCTCGCAAATCGCCATCCTGCATCGCCTGTTTAGTTCTTTTTTCTAGTTTTCTTATGGAAGATGACTTGAAGTCGTTTTTATCAGGGAACTCCGTGGCTGCAGCGGCATTCACAGCGGCCATAATGCTCATATCGATGGGCAGACTAGAGCGCTCCAGTAACTTCTTTTCCGAGACACACAATTTGATGACTTTCGTGATGCATTTCGATAAACCGTGTCGTGTCATGGTCAATAAAAGCGTAGAATCCGGGTTTGATTTGGTGTTTACAGATTGAGCAAGCTCAGTACCGAGGGATTTGAGTAGAGTTATGTGAAGGGCTGGCAAGTCAAGCTTATAGTCACTACTCCCATCAGCTTGCTTCTCGCAATTCGACACGAATGTAGTTGCTTCGCGGAAGTACTTGGTACTTCGCTCATCGACGTGGCCTGCCATTTGCTTTATGACTAAAGATGCCATGTGAGAAAACCTGTCAATGACCTCTAGGATTGTCTCGATGCTGTCTTCCGGTGCCATCGAAAGATGGGACAACGTCTCAGATGCGTCCACTAAGTCTGAGAATCGCATGCCCTCGTGAAAAGTAGGTCGTTTCATAATCTTGCATATCAGGCCTAGTACCAGCTTCCAACTGTTCACATCGTCCTTGGTGGCAGGCTCTGTCATCATCGACTGTCGCTTAGCCAGTATCGTCATGAGCCTTTCTCGCCGATCGCGATCGAAGCAGTCTAAAGGGATACCTGATAGCGCTCTCATCCACATTTGCCCTTTTTCACCTGGCCAGTTCTTCTCCTTACCAGACTCGTCAAAAGCCGTAAGTAGGCGATCAACTAGACCGTGCACAAGCTTCTTCTCACTGAGATTGGTCTCATTCCGTATCAATGCCGCCCAAAAAGTAGCCAATCCGTCTGTGCTCAATTTGCGCGATGCAAATACTTCACCAAGTGCGGGCGGCAATTCGCTTGTCTTAGACATGTAGAGTTTGTTGAATCGGCTGGAACCGTTCAATAACCAGGCAATGTACTGCTCACATCCATGCTCTTCATTGAATACCGCTTCACTACCCAAGTCAAGCGCCATTAATAATTGGGAACTTTTCAGAACACGGGTAGAGCTCATTTCAACCGCGAGTCTTTTCGTGAATGCTTCAGCCAAGCCTGCAGGCTCTTCGATCCAAGGTCCATCAGGGGACACAGAATCCCAAATCTTGTAGCAGCACCTGGAGGCTTCGTACGCTTCCGCGGACAGAATTGGCGATTTTCCCAAAGCCTTGGTAAGACGCTTTTTCACCGCGGCCCAGATTCCTTGCCTTTCATCTGGAGCCACGCACGAAACAGTCATTGACACAACTCGCCATCGTAAAGCCGTCAAAGAAGTAGAAGCCTTCAAACCATCCACCAAATCGAACAGCTGCCGCCCAATGGCATCGACGTATTGTTCATTGTGCAATGCCTGAGCAACAGTAGATGCGAATAATACAGTCGCTTGGGCATTGGATTTTGATGAATTTTCCTTCACCCATGCAACAACCTCGCTCAGACGCTGAGGAGGCATTTCAGCCTCAATAATGGAAGTAAGCGAGTCCTTTTGAGACCGCTCATGAAGAAAAGTAATCCAAGCTGAGTCTGCATGAAAATTCTGTCTCTCGGCATTCGAAAGTTGCTGAAACCATAACCGCAAGAAGCTTGGCAGGTCTCGATGAGTGCGGAAACCATCTTTAATCGCCCCAATCACTTCCACAATTGCCGTTTTATTGGTCTCGTCCTTGTCTTCTTTGATGATTCTGTCACATATCTCTTTTCGCAACTCAATACCGTCGTCAGATATTTGGAATACATCTGTTTCGCACTGAGCAATCTTTGACACCAAGGACCAGCGGGTACTGTCGTCTTGTAAGGCGTAATCTCGACACACACGACGCAGGTCATCTACTCCAACTGGGGCGGAATTTCTCAATGCTTGCTCCAAAATACTCTCCATGAGAATGTTACGATCTTGTCTCTTGGTGATTTCCAGCTCAACGGTCTGAAACGTTTCTTTAATCCACGCAACATTGTCCTTGCGAAGTCCACTGTCGGCTACATCCTTGTATGTGCTCGATGCGATGAAGTACAGCGCAGGAGCGGCCAGGTGAACTGTACCTTGGCATACCTGCAGAGCAGTTGTAAAAGCTTCGAGAGTTCGATGATTGATGAAGGCGCCTCGTGCAGGGAGAGCAAAGTTGCGACGCATGAATGTCCGCATATCCGACGACCATCTCTCTTTCAGGTTATCGCGTACCTGAGCGCAATTTGCAGAAGAAGAAAACGACCCAATATTTGCTAGAATGACTGACGCAGGTCGGAACAAGTACATTGCCACATTCAAGACATCATCCGTGCCCTGGAGATGAAGGTCCCAAACTGATGCAGTTGTTTGAATCCAATCGTCGCACCCTTTTATTTGGTCGCACAAGTCGCTGGATAAGAGATTTTCGCATACTTTAAATGCCGGCGCTACAATTGCTGTGGCGTCCGCAGCCGATGTACAGAAGAGAGATTTGATATGTTCTGCTCCAATTTTGTCTCGCGAGAATCTCTCCAAGGTGTTGTCTAAGCGATTTAACAGTGACTTCACTGCAATGAACAGAATCTGAGCCGTCTCCAGGCACCCATTTATGCTTCGCAGAGCGTCGACCGAGTAGGCGATGTGTGTCGAACGCTTTCTTTTAGTCGGAGGAGTTTCTTCAGTAGAGCCAACTGGCTTCGAGACATCTTTTAGCGTCTGTTGCAGAACCGCCATAAATTTCCTGTCCGCGAGCGATTTTGCCAGAGAAAACAACGGGATTCTTTGGAAGACGCAGTCGAGAATCGTCCAAGTGAGAGGGTACCGGCGCAACGTCTCGGCCGCTTCCGAAGTGCCGTTCATGGATTTCAACAGCCACCGTAAGCTGCTTTCTTCTGCAGCATGAAACTGGTTATCCGCTGCCGCAGCTAGGAAGTTCCAAAGCTGCTGAAGGTTTTGACCATTGTCTCCAGGGCCATTTTGGTCCAGACCTCTGACGGTCTTGATGAGGTCCGTGTTATCCTGCCTAGTTAGCACAAACAATTTGTCTCCTAGGGGAAAAAAAAAGCTCTTACCATCATCAGCTGTCAGGGCCATTCAACCCATGCGCCTTTATAATTATAAAACCCAAGGCCGCCAGAATGCTCTGAACATTCAGCGTTGCTCGTGGAAAAAGACCAAGTGCTCTGCCCCACGGTGTCTTTCGCTGCAGCTGCAAGCCAAAATTTCCCAAAATTCTGCCGCCCGATACAAAACCCACATGCCTGGGACAAGTCTTCACCGCCTTCGGGTAACTGAGCCATTGGCCGACTGGTTTTCGTAACAATTGACATCAGAGTATCGCCGACGTCGAAGCTGCCTGTAGCTCCAATCACAGTACATTGGCACAAATTCCGCAAATACGTAAGTCGCCCGAGTCGCCGGTCGATCTCATGACCTCCAGAAATCTCACGCGCCAACACTCAGTCTATTCACCATGCCCGAATCCGCCCCTGCTGCAGCTTCTCCGAGCGCCATTTCCCGACCCGTCAGCGAGGCCCTCCTCAACGAGAAGGTATTTATTTCACAGCAAGCATACGCGATAAGGTGAATCGTAAGATCTAACGTCAAGGCATAGTGGGATCGCTGCCTGTCCAACCTCCTCGTTAAGTCTACCCTTGGTCTCGGTTTCGGTGTCGTCTTTTCTGTCCTCTTGTTTCGACGACGAGCCTGGCCTGCCTTCGTTGGTGCCGGTTTTGGTGCTGGACGAGCCTACGAGGAGTGCAACATCAATTTGAAACTGGCGGCACGCGACCTCAAGAAACAGCAGCAACCATAGACTTTAACCGGTAAAATCTGACGACACTTCGTCAATGTACAAACACAACAGATGGACGACGGTGGGAAAATGGAGCAAGCAAGATAGATTACGGCATGTGTTGTTTATAAATATGAGCCATTTTATAGGCGGCTAGCCTAATTTGCCAAATTTCTGTACACCATCTAAGGAACGGACTTCGTCATCCCGAGTCTGCCGCGAGTGATATCGCCCAATTTCCCAGGTCTTCAGTGTTCAGAGTCATCAGAATCCTGCGCCTCCAAATCGCAACTATCGCCATGAACTATTGCTCTCTCAGGTCTCTTTTTTACACATCCTCCCTTTCGATCTCTGCCGGTGCTCGAGGCCGGCGACTCCAGCAGGTCATGCCAGTTGGAGACATCATCTAACATGTGCGTGGACAAGCCATGGTCTGTTTCGTCATTCAAGGTCGTAGTGTTGTATAGCATGGAGTCTGTGCTTTCGATATACCGTTGCCTTGGGACATCGCCGTAATCAGGCATATCCAACGTCAGGAATTGCTTCAAAATTGTCAGCTTCTTTCTGACTTCTTCAGCAATTGACACGCTTCGTCGACGAACATTATCAAAGAAACCTTCGTCTTGGCCCCGTGCTAACGGGCCAGCATCCCATCTCTCATTCCAGTATCCTCCCCATGGCGTAGCTCTGTTTCGTGAAAGAGGTGCGTTCGTATGTGTTAGGCTGACGCAGACGAGAATGAAGACGCCAAAGAAAAGAACGAGCACAAGAACGCCGGCAGCCAGTAGTATAATTTCTAGTCTGCTTTGTTCTATGGAATGCGTGGCAGGCGACATTTAGGTATAGTATCCTTTATTTTGTTATTTGCTATTATTCCGCGTGGCCGATTCGAGCAAATGCAATGGATATATCAAGTCACGTCGTCGGATCAACTCAAATGTAGGAAGCGCGCCGTCGAACCGCACTGCAAGGGTCATTTCATCTGCAGCTTGTCGAATGACACGTATCTGTACGGCTAATAATACACGATTAAAATATACTTTGTAGGGGCGTGGGCTAAGGATAAAGTAGTGTTGGAAGCGATGCTGGCTCGATAGAGCCGGCGTTCTTCAAATATTGAACAAGGTCGAGCAGCCCTAATGAGCCGTACACCCAAGTACAAAGGGCAAGAACCAATCCTTCCAGGCAGCAACACAGTCACAGCAAGCGGTAGTTGAAATTGACTTTCCTCGCCGGTTCTTGCACACCATGGAACCGTGACAGTCACCTTAACTCTGCATCTCCACGCCACAAATATTTCATGACACAAACTACTGGTGACTCTACGAACCAGTTGGCATCTCAACAAGGCACCAGACAGTAACATCAGCAAGTCCAAGCCTGGATTCCTCTCCTTGCATCGAGAGCATGTCGGAAACACCACAGATCAGAGAGAAGATGCTCTTCTCACCGGGTAAATAAAAAAGGCAGTAAAATCCGTTACTCTAGCACGCAAATATGACCGGTAGCAAGTTGACGATTCATTACCGGTTGATTAATCGTGCACGAATGTAGTGTGTTTGGAAAAACAAAAGAAGAAAAGAACATGGAGCGGCGCAGCAGGCAAAAAATGAAATGCAGATCTTGTCATCACGTGATGTGGTCCACCCGCTGCTAATACGAAATTCTCGTGCGGCAGTCCCTCCCAGACTTTCTCTCTCCCTCACATCATTCTACGATACTGCCCTCTGACGAATCCGTCAAGTTAGGCTCGGTTGACCAAATTTTTCATTTCGATAACGCAAAGGACTTGCGAGTGCAATTCTGGCTTTTCAATGCCTTGATTTTGGGCTGAGTCGGCATTGGAACTGAAACATTGGCGCCGTCTCAACTTGACATTTACTACGGGAATTTTTTTAATTTTTTTTTTTTGCTTTATTTCTCGAAGAGAAGCGTGATAACCCACAATTTGCCTACACCTCGCTGCTTTTCAATGCGCAAGCGTGTAACTTTTCTTTTCGTTCGTACGTGGGAGAACAAGCCAAGGTCTAGACAACCAGTCCGCTCCACCCTGAAGGCATAGACGCAGTGTGACTTCAGGACTAAAATCGGGCAAACATGTCATTGACGCTGTGTAGTGTGTATCTGTAAATGCAAAGTCCGCTATCATTACATCGTCGTCTTAACTCCAAGCTGTAGCCATCTATTGCAAATCCCAAGTAGTTGGCTGTGCCAATTCTTTCGCAGCCAGTAGGACAAGGCGATCATTGAACAGCCGCCAAACATTTCCTACATCTGGCCCTGATAAAATATGGCGTAGTTTGTAAGAACTGTTCCAAATTTAGTCGCCATCAAGCCAGATACAACGCTAGATCTTGCCACCAAAAATTACATTCTCATCTGTAAACGACAGTAAAAACTTGGCCACCAATCGCCCCGTGTAAAGAAACGAGCTATCTATGGGGTGTGTGCTCTCGCCCCTATCCAGAATAATTTCGTCGTCGGCAAGGAACTGCATATCTTGCCCTGCAACCAGTTAGCACCGTCGGCATGTACAAAGCCACAGTCGTAAAAGTACAAGACTTACAATCTTCGCCCGCAAACAACTCCCTCATACTCCGAACCATCTCAACTGCGGGCCCATCCAGTTCTCCACGCGACTCGAAACTCTCATCAAACAGGGGATTGAAGCTTTTTGTATTCGCATCCCTCGCATGCGTCTGATAGATATTGTGAAACTGATATGCAAACTGCTTAAACGGCATATTCTCCAGCTCCTTGCAAATATGCAACGCAAACTCCCGCTTGTAATCTGGCGGCGACATGTTCCGCATATTGATCTCGTTTTGGTAAATGACGAAATTCTCGGCCGTCGTCTCCACGGCTTCCATGAAGAGGCAGAGGACGAGGAAGGCCGCGGTGCAGGGGGCCCACTCGCGACGGTGCTTGGGCTTCAGGGACTTGGAGAAGAGTTCGAAGATGACTTGCATTTCACGGAGGATGAGCCCGTCGATGAGGGACTTGATTTGACGAGCGAGCACGCGCGGGGTTATAAAGGGCGTGTTTTGGGGCACAAGGCCCGACGGCTGGAGAGCAAGGATGGATTTGGGCGTTATGCAGAGGTGCCGGGTCATGATGTAGTGCATTGCGTAGATGGACAGAGCGCGTTTGACCATTGGGGACTTTTGCAGTCTGTTAGTTTCTGATACATGGTACTAGAGGGAGGACGAGTTGGTTAGACCTACATCGGATTGTTTGGCATATGTCTGCACAATTCTTAATATCTTGACCGGCAACTGCGTCGACCTCACCGAGTCGGTAACCTGCTCCGCATAAAACGGCTCGTTTATAACGTCCGCCACGTACGCCTTGACCTTCTTCCTCAAATCATCCCTCTGGGCCGTGGTGTTGAACTCGAGTCCAATCGGCGCCGAACCATTCGCCTGGAGGTTCTGACTTCCACCCTGCGGGTTCGTATGCCAGTGCTGCAAGACATCGCACGTCTTGGCCGTGAGAAACTTGGCCTTGACGCTCAGCACCGCCGAGAACCTCAGTCCACAGAACAGCTCAACCTCGCACGGTTGTGGCACACCGCGCACCACGAAGCCGTCGACATTGTCTTTCAAAAACTTGACCATCTCACCCTTCTTGAAGTGCGCTCTGATAAACTCCGGGAACAAAACGGGGATGAAATCTTGAAACTGCCAACACACCACCTGGGGAACATGCAGCATCAGCCGTTTGCAGTGCTTGCAGGGCCGCTCCTTGTCGCACTTCACTTTCCGGCTATGGCAGCAGAAACAGGCACCGACACGGCGGACCTGCAGGGCGTTTTCTTTTGTCTCATCCGCCAGAGGTCCCTTACGGCCGCGTTGTGTGGCACGCATTGCTTCGAAGCATTCGAAGGGGTTAGGACGACCGGCGTGAGCAGTAATAGAGTTAGGCGTCACGATGACGAATTTTCCGGAATGTGAGTCGGCGATCTTTTTGGTCTTCATCTCGATCTTGGCATCCTTGACCTTGCGAAGGGCGATGGGAGATTTGGAGAATTCAGATTTGATAGTTGGTGATTTTGGACTGGATCCTGTAGGAGATGACGATGTGTTGCTGTTGGTTGTGGTGTTGGAGGAGGAGACGAATTCCTCAAAAGGAAGTACGTGGTTGCTTGCTGCAGCAGGGCTTGTTTCTGTCCATGATGTGATGGTTGGGTCCGTGTGGAATAGAGATGGTGTGAAGTCAGTTGTGGTGGTCTGTTCATTTGTGAAGAAGTTGCTCATAAACGGCGCCATATCTATCACATCATTAGATATCACAATCACATCTTCATCACCGGCACCCAGATCCGCAGCGCCGGAGATGGACACACTCACCATTCAGCTCCTGCTGCGACAAGCCCCCATCAGCAAACGAGTACTCCTGCAGCGTCAAAAAGCCCCCATTCCCACTGCCACCCGCAGTTGCATTTTCACTTCCCTGCACAAGCCCAGCAGGGCCGTCAGACGTTCCAAACCCTTCTTGCCCGGCAAACGAGGTCCCCGCCGGTAGAAACAAGGTCTGGTCCATTTCCACCAAACTCAACGGCGAAACCGACGCCTGTGGCGGCGTCAAGTGCGCATGCGTGTGTCCGACAATAGCATACCCATTCAAACTACCACTCGCAGGACTCGGGAGAAACCCTACTGATCCAGAGGCCGATGCGCCGCTTGAGTAGTCTACATATTGCCATGATTCGTCGTCTGTGTTATCAAAGTCGTACGGTGATGTATGCGGGGATGTGTGAGATGTGACGGAGGCCATGGTTTCGTTCTCAGCTGGGGGATATCCTCTCTTTGATACGCCCTCTGAATATCTCTTCCCTGGGTTTTTAAAGTATTCTCGTTTGGGTTTTGGGTCACCGAGAGACTCTTTCGACAAGGAGGCAAGTGAGAGTAAGCGCAGCTTCACGCCATTCGTCCGATTGACCGCGCAGAAAAGCAGCGCAGCAATTCACGAATCGGAGCCTCCACGGTATACGCTCTCGCATGCGACAGTTGGAAAAATGTAAATGTGAAAAATGCAGGATTAAGATGGACTTTAAGGAAGCCATTCCACTCTTCCACCCGCAGTCGCCTCATCGGTTTCTAAATGGCGCTATACCTGATTGGAATACCGAACGACTGGGGTGAGGTGAGAACCTGCGGGATGATCGACCACCCACATTGTGTGTCAGGGCCACATGCAGCTTTACGGCTCTCTGACCGATGGGACTGTTTGGTGGCCGAGTGTGGGCTGAGCCGTAATTGAAAAAGCCCGCTGACTGACGGAGTGGCTACACCTCCAGACTCGCATTGCATCTCACATCACCGTGTACCCACAGCTATGCTTTGCGCAAGTTTAATGGAGACCGGGACTATTGGGAAATGCTTGCATTTAAATACAACTCTAAACAAAAACCAGACATCGAGGCCGTTGTGACAGCAGGCAAACAACAACGAATGAACCCGCTTCTCTCATCAACTAACGGCTCCTGCAACGAGCGAACCAGCGTGCTGTCGAACTTCAGAATCCATGTACAAAATAGAGTCATCATCATAAAACGTGTCATTTGCTATCCAGCTGTATCAATAAGGAGGCCATGGCACATTGCTCCCCTTTCACTTGTTCAATCTGGTTCAAAAACATCCCTTGCGTAGATGCTGAGAGAACCCTCGCTTCGGGGAGGAAGGGATTCTGGTATCAAAATAAAAAAACGTATAATGGGTGCTGGCTTGCAAGTGCAGCAAAACTTAGGATCGGAATCGCGACTTGGTGCGTTCCTGAATCCGAGATTCTGTTTCAACGTATAAGTGGTCCAGGTAGTCCATGGCCGATGCATCCTTCAAGATTTTGGCGACTTGAATGCCTGCAGAGATGAGCTGCAATATGTTCCTGTCGTCTTTCAGAGGACGGCTTTGGTGTTTGGCTGCGTGGCGCATCTCCAGTGAGTTTTCTAGAATGGTCACGAATTGCTTGATCTGACCATTGTACAAGACTCTTGCAGGGATGCGTCGCTTAGTTGCCAGTCTTTTGAGAAGGTACACCCATTCAGTCCATTCACGATCCTGTGGTCTTTCGACCGGTCGCATGTCCTGTGTGAGGGGGATAGGGAACTGATACTTGGCCACGAAGTCAAAGGCACACTGGGAGAGCCGATCGTTGACCTGGTTCAGCACGGTGTCCTGCTCTTGAACGTGAAGATTAGTCGGGAGGTGCGGCAACTCCCTCTCCTGCATATCAATGACCTCTTGTGGAGGACGTTGCAAGAACTGATGAGGACCGTCAAACTCATCTCGATTCGACGGCCGCCGTTGTGAGCCGCGTTTGCCACCCTGGGGCGGCTTCTGCTGTGGGCTAGTCACTCCCATGACGTTCTCGACGGAATAATCAGACAAGCTGGGAGAAGCAACAATCTCCTCGAGGGAGCCCGTGGGGGAATATCGCCCATGATTGTCCCAGCCCGTCGTCTTGCCTGGGCTTTTGTAACCGTTGAACGCAGGCACAATGGATGAGGAGGCGGTAGCCGGAGCACGCAACGCATAACCTGAGGAAGCAGAGGAAAATGTATCAGTCCGCGAGTGGTAGCCGCTCCCGCTTCTAGGAATATTCCCGTTCTGGACATAAGAATTACTAGGGTTCATGATGCTGAGGGAACCAGTGTTATTCACGTGTCCTTGAGGAAGTGTGTAGATGAGGAGGTTTGCTGCTTACCTGGGAGGAGAATAGAATCCATTTCCAAAGCCATCATTGCCATATGGGTCAACCAGTGCACTACAACCTACGTTAGTATAGCATGTCTATAACGTGAGGCATCGTGACTCTCGCACCTGTGCCCTGTATTCCACGGATCTCTGGAAATGGTAGTGCTCTTATAGGCTAATGCAGTGTGCGGCATTTCTCCTGGAATCATGCTGCAAAATGGACTTTTTCCGCGCCGAAAGACAAGTTGTTTCTTGTCGACTTGGGCAAATAGAGCAGGGAAAACAAGAAAAAGCACAATGCCGAAAGGAAAAATATAATCAAATGCGCAGCGCGGCCGGAGCGAGTGAGTACGCCAAAACGGCGTAGCAAGAAATATAGCCCAAGGACGGGGGCAGTCCTCGCAGCTTTTAGCTAGCAGCAGTATGTAGAATAAGGATCTTGTGGAAGAGCCGACAGTACGGTAAGAAATCCTTAAAGAAATGCAAGATCCAATTGGTCTGGGGAATGCATAGGGAAATGACGACAGTCCTGGGAGCTCTCTTTTCCTTGGCCGTTGGCAAAGCGAAGCGGTGTGATCCGAAGGGCAGGTGACCAAGTCCACACCTGCAATGGCCAAAGTCGACCGACTGGATGTTGGCCGCTGGTAAAAACAAAATAGAAAAGAAAAGAAAGAAGCAAAAAAGGAAAAGAGGCACTAAATTATAGTGCAGACCTTGGAGGAATATCCACGGCTTAGATGGAGTGTCTGGCTTCTTCGTCTTCTTCTCTTTTTTCCACAGTGTATCGCACACGACTCTACTCCGTACCTGGCAGGAGGATAGGATGGGGCTGATGCGGGAGGAGAAAATGGTAATAAACTCAAGCTTTGGAGTTTGGATTGGGTTGAAGCGAGGGGAAAGCCGAGGGAACAAGTCTGGAGAGATTGGTTCCGGAATGTAGATGTTTTATGTCTGACGATGAAACTGCCGCGCACTTGAGGTGATGGGTGATGGCACTGGGGTGATGGGCATCGTCAAGCACGCACCAGAGGCAGCAACAGCGGGGAGCACTAAATCCTAGTACTGACCCTTGTATCAGCCTGTCCACTGGTTGAGACATGTACCTGACGGCAGCAGTCCGGTTGTGCTGCTCAAGGGACTCAAGCTCGGGCGTGCCCAGCCAAGAACTAGGAAGGAACCCATGTCGAAATGACTACCTAGGTACGTACTAGGAGGAAAAGACGGAGCAGTCTTGTAGGGAGTACATCTGCATCATCCATAGACATGCCTCGAAGCCATGTACAACAACAAGACTACGCGTTCACGTCCTCTCGGATTCTCCCACTCTCTTTTTTTGCGGATGGTGCAAATTACACCCCATGCCAGACGCTGCTGGGGGTTCGCCTGAATGGATCTGCCACCGAAGCCCGAGTGGCCAACGTTGGGAAACAACAGACGTGATCAGGTCCATGCTCATATCCATGTCCATGTCCGAGCATACATACAATACCTACGCACAATACTCCGTACAATACGCAAGTATGGAGTCCCAGACTCATGTTGATGCAACTCAAGACGGAGCCGGGCGTTTTGCCGCCCGCGCCAATTGTGTGCACACTACCAAGTTCTCCTGGCCGAGAAACGAGTAGCATTCCTACTGGGGACCACATGGCGGGGAGGTATTTCAGAATACTAGCTATGCGGAACAGTGCCAAGCGCATTTTGAGGCTATTTTGGGTCAGCCGCAAGGACAAGAAGCGTGACAACTGCAGAGTCTGTACTCCGGAACGATATATGTAAACCACACCAAATCGGTGGAGCGGTGATGTGGTACTCCCTCTCCGCCTGGTGCCTGCTGTTCCGCTCCTGGATCTGGGGATGGATGGGCTCTCTGCCGTTACTCTGATGGTCGTTATGGACTGAAGCGTGCAATACGAAGTGCTGGAACACATTTGTGTGAAGGGAAGCGCGCAGCCTTGATGGAGATGAAGATGGCGCTTATAGGGGCCCAACCGAAACCCAGCCACTGGCATCGCTGCCACCATGATACTCGGTACAATGTTGCACAACGCGCCCTCTACAATTCTACTCTGCCATATTTCTTATTCTAACTTGCCTTCAGGGAGTACCCCGAGTTGATAGGTATGCATACTCTTCAAGCTCCGGCAAGACGACAAGCCGATATGTTCTGTGACCGGAGTACATCACGCATCACTCGATGCGCTGAGGCTGATTGGGCATCTGCATTGTTGCCCAAGGAGTCTGGTGGCTTACGAGCCGACAGAAGGAATAATAAAAGAAACAACTTCAGCCCAACCAACCACCCCTTGTCAGTCTTGAACATGCCCAGTGGGACTAGTATTAATTAAGCCTTCAGCATTTACCTGTTGTCACTGGATCAGAATTGGGTCAGAGCAGACCTGTGAACAGGGAACCTCCCTGTAGACTTGAAGATACCAACGGCTGAAGAGCACGGACTAGGTTCCAAGTCAAGCACGAAATTCTTGTTCGGCTGCACAAAATACATACACGCGTTGGGCAGCAATAACACTCGGGCACAATGCGGAGCAGGACCAAGAAGCAATCGTCTGGATCAATGCGATAATGCTCCGGACCCCCATATCCCAGGCATAATGCCACCGTGTCTGGTTGAAGCAGATTATGCCAGATCTCGAGAACGTGACGTGAGTTACTGCTCTGTACTCCACCCAGGACCTGCCTAGGTAGGTATTGGATGAGTTACGCCATGGATATGTGTGTATGTCGGGGACAAATATCAACGCTTGAGACGCCGCAGAAGGACATGCAAACCCCATGATGTTATGCACGATGCCCAATCATGCCTCATCCATGCCCAGCCTAACACCCAGCTCTAGCAAGCTGGGTTGCTTGACGAGGGCGGGGCCTGCAAAGCAAGAGAGCGATATACAAATTTTGAGATAATAATGTGATGTGAGCAACATGCCATGCCTCTCGGCCGTGGACACGCGGCATGCGTGTTGAACATAAGGAGGGCATGCTGACCACCGGATCGATGCGAGGTGATCTGTGGCCGTTTGCCTTTTCTGTGGTTTGCATCAATGAGGCTACGGCCTTTGGTAATGGACACTTTGTTCCTGTAGCTGCATCGAACGCCGTTGCCGGTCGTGGTCCAACCACCGCCTCATCTTCCTCACCGTCGCTTACGCCAACCTCCTCGATCTGATCTCAGCCCCCATGTAGCGGCTGCAATACTCTTGGTCGCGGCCAAGAGAGCCATCCATGACTTTAGGGGCGACAGTTAAACCGATATGGGATCAACCTCGCCCTAGCAGCAAACACTTCATGCTCCCATCGTGGACGTGGAGCCACAGTGATGCTCTATCGAGGCCTTGATCGGATCTTCTCTGCCAAAAGTGCAAAATAAACAAACAATGAGCAACTTTTTTTTTCTTATTTCGAAAGATGCTGACGGTTACTGTCGGCAGAGACTTGACATTGCATGTCTGATGTGAGCCAACTCAAATTGCAATTTATGCGATGACATCACTGTCCCCAACTTCGTGAAAATTCGAGGACTAGCAACACGGCCAAGAATGCCTTGGTTGTGGTGCCGTCATGCATCGCAATGCCATGATCCTCACCTATAACAGCTACCGGCGATCTTGAGTCAAATAACCATGGTCAACGGTCGGTTTCGTTTTCAGTTCTGTTCAATGCAGTAGATTGCGAGTCGGCAGGCGGTCAACTCGAATGAAGGAGCACAGCCGATTAAAGTCAGCACGAGTCACACGGCCGTCTTTAGGTTGAGAATACAGCCGGCATGCAAACTTGAAAGCCTCATTATGACGGATGCAAACCTGAAGCGGCTGGAAAATCCATGATACTGAAATGAATAGAATCCTACATCGAATTACATCGGAACCGTGTTCCGTACGGTTATTACGCCGGAGACGTCTCGTGTCGAGAGACTTTCTTGATCACGTGTCGGGATCGAGAAAGCACGCCAGCCAGTGGCCGTAAAATCACCTTAACTACGGAGTACTACTCCGTACTTTCGTACCCCTACTTTGTTCTTCCGATTCCCGCACTTCGCATTTCCGTATTCCCTTTGCACTGTCAACGACGACGACGACGTCAAAGACCATCAGACGGCCGTGATGCCATCCAGCCACAGCCCCACGTGCAAACGCGAGCCGTCCCGTCAATACCTAGTCTATCAATCAGCCTTCAGCCGTGCCACGCCTCCCATTCCCGTCTTTAGTTGGCATGTTGAGCAGCTTCGGAGCCGGCCACAGTGGCAACACTAACGAAATATTGAACACTCCATCATCCTATCCTCCGTAACACCTCATCTGTCGAATTCAAGTCCGCTTCATCACACTGAAAGGGGCTGGGTTCGGAAACTGTTATTCAGCTATCTGGCATGGCTACGTGGCTGCCACGAGTGGCATGTTATTCGCTGCCTCATCAAACCATCGGGGTTTTTGACGAGTAAAAAATTTTTCGTTTGTCTTCACGCCAGCTGGCCCTCGCTTGACCCCGCTTCAATGTTGGATAGATTAGCCACGTCAGGACATGCGAACCTCCTCCTCAACGCAAGAGCGGTCACACGATGAATGGTGTTGGCACAGTCGTCGTCACAGCTCACAGCTGTGTCGTGCTCTTGGCCATTGGGTTGGATGAGCTTCTTCTGAGTCGAAACCGTTGTACGGAGCACCTTTGTAATGGCCGGTTAACATGGCACGTTCGGAGACGACACGGTGACGGTAATTCGGCCACGTTGACGGGCAATCTGATTGTCGCTTGATGATAGATCGTGGCCAGCCGTGTGCCGACCGCCCCTTGCTCCTTCTGTCTGTCTCATGATGGAGGCTGGGAGGCTTGCTGGCATCTCGGCCTCAGCGGAGGCGAGAGGAAAAATTCGTCTTCAACCCCCATCCCGCTTTTCTAACTGGACGCTCTGTTTCCTCCTCGACAGCCCCAAATATGCAGTGCTTTGGTGTTCTGTGCCTCGTGCAGGGTCGTGCTGGCAGACTGTTGTCACATCTGGCGCCGTCTTCACCATTCACGTCGTCTTGCCGTGATTCGCTTCTCCACCATGCCACACACTTGTGAGACGCTGGCCAAGCAAGGAAGACGGCCACCGCCATGACCCCTGTGTGACAAGACGAATCACTTGCTGTGGGATTGCCAGCGCATTCATGCGGCCCCCCGTTCACCCAAGTCCGCAGTCGCCGGACCACCAAACGGCTGTCCGCGATTGGCGTCATTTGGCCAAGGGATGCCAGCGACGCTCCATTCCATGCGGGCCTCTGCAGGCCTCTGCAGGCCTCGCTGCAGGCATTGTTGACGTTGCAGGAGGTGACTGAACCTGACTGAAGCTGGCCGCTCCTGGCAGACGGGGCTTCATCTATCATCGTCAGGCGTCCATTGCAACAATAAAACCCGCAGTTCCCCTCGTAGCCCAACTCGTTCTTCCTTCGTTTGCAATTTTCTGCCCAACACCTTGGATTGCAGCCCAACTCACCTTGCTGACGACCACTTTGTTTCTTCTTCAAAACAAGCTTTGCCACCCTCAATTGCAACAGAAACTCTCTCCCGCAACCAGTCTGATCTTCCACAAACAAGACCAGCCCCAAGGATTACCTCTTGCCCCATCCACATACAATACAACCCGAGGATATACTTGCACTGTTCCCTTTTGCACTACAAGCTCCAAGGCGTCTCGCTCCATAGCTTTTTACTGCCGCTGGGACCAAACCGTTTTCCTATTCTGCCACTGAGACTTCCAAGTTGATCTGATTTGGTCTTTGGCTGTATCTGTGTGCTTTTCCACACCACATTCTACCAGGATATACAATGCCAGTTGCTCTTGTTGTATCACACCCGGCCAATATGCCAGGCTACAACAGCACAGGTGACCTCGAAGAGGTCCAATCACTTTCTAGGTACTGTTTTTCTCTCCATTTCAGACTCTAGGACTTTTCATATCAATTTCATGTTGCGCGAACATTATGTCTTTTCATTTTGCTTTCTCTATTTTGACTACATACGGATCTTGCCTACCATCAGGACCATTTTCCCTCAGGACATTGAACAGGCCACATTCGGATTACAACAGCTTTTCCACGGATACAAAACGGGGACAGTACTTGCCCGAGCCGGGCAAGGAACAGATCATTATGCCTATAGCAACTATGGAGCCATCAGTGTGAGTATGGCCCGCTTTATCGCGCATTAAAACAGAAGAACCCGGAGTTCTCGAACCTTATGAATATGAAGGACCATAAAACTCCTTGGATTTTATAATTGCGTACAGGACCGCGTTGAAATTTTTTTTTGGATCGAGCATTCTGATTTCCTCAGTCTGCATATATGGAGATTTGGACGGCAGATTAGCCAATCTGTCGAGTCAAGCTGACGCGTGGTAAACGTCGGCTCAAGAACTTCATTCAAAGTTCACGCAATCTAATTCGATTGCTATCGCAGCCGCGAATGGATTCAACAGTTTACACAAGCCTGTGAATACAATATATGGACAAGCCCGCAAATGGATTTTTGGACCACATTTCATCGGCCGGCTTTTACCCATGGATATGTTCTGTTTTGTTTTTGGACCAGCAATATGATTTCAGTACCGCTCTACTGGCGCTTTCCGAACCGTATTTTCATGGCTGGAGAGATTTGAATCGGCAAATGTGATGTTCGAACTTGAATGGGATAGTCAACGTGATGCTTTGAAAGACACCAAACCCCGGGATGACCTGATGTGTCGACCTGTGCCTTGTCAGCAACACAATGGGAACCAAATACGCTTCAAATGGACATTGGATCGCTGGAATCTCACACCGTTCGCTCTACGGATTGCAAGTCCTTTACTGTCAAAAAAAAAAAAAGTACATGTGTACATAGCTGGGTTTGTACAATCATTCCTCGTAGACCTGACTGACATGTGGCTAACCGTTCTCAGGATCAAAGTTGACTCATGCTAGACTTCATATTGTTTTCTATGCTTTTGCTTTTCATTCTTTCTTCATGAGACAACAATAACGTAGTGTAAAAAGACTAACCATGGCAATCATTACAGCTACCCTCAGTCATCAATGGCCTCCAATGCCACCGCAATGTTTTCATTTACTCAAACAGAACCTTCGACAGACCTGTTGAATGGGCAGTCATGGGGAAACACTTCAGAGGGCCACCAGAACTTTCAGGATTTCCCGGACAATGGATCATCACATTCTGGAGAAGCCGAGGATTATCTTTTCACATCTGGCCATACTACTCCCAGAGGATCAAGGCTAGAACAAGCCGCCTCCATGGATTCTGTCTGGACAAACCCAAGGACCACACAAAGCTCAGTTATGGCTCAAGCCATGTCTAGAGCAGATTCGAGCAGATCCAGTGGCTCGTCTCTCTCTCAAAACACACAGCTGAGCAGAGGTAATGTGTCCGCCTTCAGGAATGTATCCCACGCTGCTGCTACCACCGCCGGAACCATGGCCGGAATGAACTCTTGTCTTCTCGTGGCTGCTGATGCCCATGCTGTGTCTTCCAATGCTCATGTATACTGGCCCGAGATGGGGCTTGATATCAACATTGCTGGTGGTGGCGGCAGTGCCGGTGGCAGTGGTGCTTTTGCTGTCACTCAAGCCGGCCCTATGCACATGGTGCCTGCGCATATGCATTTGGGCCCCGAGTCTGTCTTGCCGGACAATTCGTCCCCTGGTTCCTGGGACTGCTTTTCTAGCTCCATCTCTCGGACTTCCTCCCCTGCTACTGTTGATGATGTTTGGCTGCCTTCTGCGCTGAGCCCCAACTCTTCGCCTGAGATTGTTGGTGATTCGCCTAGGTATGTTGAATATTTCAACGCAAATACTGAACAGACGTCTTACGCATCTTTGATCAGTGCGGAGCGCAAGGTCTCGATGGCATCAGACAAGGACCACATTGCCCCCAAGATTGAGGAGGGCGTAGCCATGCCTCATGGATATCCCTCCCGTAGACATGGAAGTGATGGCGAGTCCTCAGCTCGGGACCACCGCCTGTACAAGAATGTCACTCCCGGGCCCGACGGTCTTTTCCACTGCCCCTGGGAGGGACAGAACAGCTGCAACCACAAGCCCGAGAAGCTTAAGTGCAACTACGAGTGAGTATTTAGTTCTCTGCACGTTCCAGCCCAAGCTTGACCAACTAACAGTCTGCGTAGCAAATTTGTGGATTCACATCTGAAGCCATACCGTTGCAAGGCAGAGTCTTGCGAAGGGGCTCGCTTCTCCTCCACCGCCTGCCTGCTGCGTCACGAACGTGAGGCTCATGGACTTCATGGACACGGTGACAAGCCCTTCCTCTGCATCTATGAGGGCTGCGAACGTGCGGTTCCTGGCAACGGCTTCCCCCGCCAGTGGAATCTCCGCGACCACATGAAGCGCGTCCACAACGACCACGGAAGCTCCGGTGGCTCTCCACCCGCCACTGCCAATGGACAATCTGCCAAGGGCCGCAAGAGAAAGACCGAGGTTGCAGAGCCGCAAAACGGCACTCGCAAGGCCACGCTCAAGTCGATGCCAGTGGCTGACTCCAAGCAAGTTTCCTCCAAGCCCCTCCTCGAGCAGTGGCTCGACCAGCGACGTGCTGTTGAAGATCTCTGCCGCAGCCTAAGCAAGCCCGATGACGCACGCAACCTGCAGCAAATCGGTGAGATGCAGAAGCGTCTTGCTTACATGGCCAAGATGACCTCGGACTGGACCTCTGTCACCTCGACAGACATTCGGCCCGATACGAACCGCAGGAACTACACCACTGGCTGAATGAGAGTTGTAAGTCCTACATCACCCAAAACCACGAGCTTGCAAAAAACTGTCACACAGCTGCTAACGTACCACAGTTGGAGCGCTCTGATGACCGGGGCGGGGTTGGAATTTGAATTTAGGGCAATGCAAGTGTTTTTTTCAAAAAAAAAGTCACGCCCAGTCTTGCCGAGCTGGATAGGATATCCAGCCCAAAGGCAAAAGGCAATTCGGGGAAAACACGCTCCCAATCTAGACGAGCAGCTCTTTTGCTCGTACTCAAACGGGGGTGAATGCCACTCCAGGAGCCACAGGAATCTGGGTTTGCTCGGGAGGTTTCCCGGCAGCCGTAGGATCAGGATGGAAAAGGCAGAAACTGACCTTGGTTCAGTAGCCCTGAGATTATGGGATGTCGACTTTTTACCGTGCCGATGGAAAGTATTGGAGCCGCATGGCAGAGTCTTCTAGGCGGGATCTTCGCTTCTGAGAAGGGACGCAACTACAGGAATTGCCGCACGTGTTTGAGACGTGGCGAGCTTTAACAACAAATGACAGATGAGATTGTTCTATTGTTCTATTTTTTTTATTTATTTACTTTTGTTTTATTTTGAGGTTTCCGATTCAGATTGCTTGTTTGTATTTGGGACAATGTCCAGGCACTAGTGGAAGTTGTTTTCTTAGTATATAGATTCTTTCAGCTCCTTTACACTCGCATCAAACGGGTTATGACAGTGACTTGGTGTCTCTTTTTCCAGCTGCACTTGTAAATACATACTTACCTGGTGAAATGGGCGATGGAGATGGAACAAAGACAGTTCCGTTTACGCAGTTGGGTGTCCAGCTGGTTTGTGTCGGGCTCCGCGGTGGACTGCGTTTTCATTCATGTGCTTGATGCATGTGTATTACACGACATTGTCGCACCGTCTTGGTTCTCCCGTTTCACTCATGCCGTCACTCCGGTTTAAGAATCCCATGTGACCTAGCAACCCGACAGGCCGTCATTCGCTCATGCGTTTCAATGCCATTCGCTGACCTTGATCTGTATCCACCCCTAGAAAATCTTGATTGGTTAGCCGCCAAGGTTGCAGCGAGCCCAGGACTTCATCAACGTCGGCGGCCTTGTCGGGTCCTCTTCAATCATGCTGGGTCGCTTCACATCGAGTATGCGCAGTTTGTCCTCCCATGCTTGTGCGAGTTTCCGGTCGACCCAGGGGCCATTACCGGGGTCGGAAGAGGGGAGGGAAGCTGGCGGGTGAGTTTGGCAATTGTGAGCGCGGCCGCGCCTCCTTTTTCTCCGGTGTGCTGTCGCCCAGCTAGCCGGTAAGGAGCGGAAGAAGTCACATGCTGGACGCGGGATGCTGGCAAAGCCGTAGTCCAAGAGCGCTGTGATATGGCCCGTCTTTGGGTCACATGGTAGATTATCGGGAGCGTTCTATTTCGGCGTCAACAGCGGCGCGCCAAAGAGCGACAAAGTTCAGTGAAGAAAAGGGAGGAGATGAAGAGAACAGAGAGCTCACTGAAATCTGTGTGTATAGTTGTCTTGTCCGGCCTCGAGGTCAGAGCAGAGAATTGTGCTTGCAGGCCATGCCCGATAAAAGCATCAGCATGTTCTGTGACGCTGTTGTTGCGCCAGCCTTGCAGATATGATCAGTTCTTATCGGCTTTGGCACGGGCGGCATACGCGTCCAGGAAACGGTTGCTTCGTCTACTTTAACTACATTGATGACCACGGAGTTGCACGACAGTTGACGGCGTAGCAGTAGTAATAATGCGACTTCATGTTGGTGGTTCCTTGCTCGCATGCCACAGAACAAATGGCCAAAGCCACGGGCCCCACAGGATGGATGGTTCGTGCCGGCCAAGCAGAAATTTGACTAACCAGGTGACGTCTGGCGAGTCCGAAGTCGCAAGACACCAGCCATACTCCGTATATACGTATATATATATTTTTTCGGGCAACGCACCACCCGCCGATTGAGCAAGCATTGGGGCCGCCGACGACCCGAGTCAAAGGGCTGCGACGGACTGGCGGGCACGGAAACAATGTCGGCCTCATTACCTGGGTCCAGGGATTTGCCGGTCTCGCAACATGATTTGGGCACGTATCTCGGCCGGGTGAAGCATGCGGTGGGCTTGACAGACCCGAGGTGAGTTGCCGAAATCGAGACGACAAACTCGACTGCTGGCTGCGGGGAGGGAGGATACTGCCATCACCACCTGGGGGAGGGGAATAATTTCGTCGGGGCTAACTCTTCGTGGCAGCACCCTCCTCGCCGGCACGAGTGGCCTTGAGCGCGCGAAGCAGCTCGTCACAGACTACAAGACGGGAAAGATTGCGAGCATGACGCCCGAGCTATGGCATGCCAAAAAGGTGGTTGACTCGACGCTTCATCCTGGTATGACCAAACGCCCTTCCAAAAAACAAAAAACGCCTCCACCAATTCTGTTGAAAATGGCTGCTAATATGGCCCAGACACGGGCGAGCCCGTCTTCCTCCCCTTCCGCATGTCCTCGTTCGTCATCACCAACCTCATCGTCACGGCCGGCATGCTCCAGCCGGGCCTCCGGACGCCCGGCATCATCGCCTGGCAAGTCGCCAACCAGTCGCTCAACGTGGCCATCAACTCGGCCAACGCCAACAAGTCGTCGCCCATGTCCACGGCCACGCTGGCCAAGTCGTACGCCGTCGCCGTGTCGGCGTCCTGCTCCGTCGCCCTGGGCCTCAACTCGCTCGTGCCGCGGCTCCGCGTCGCCCCGGCCACGCGCAACATCCTCAGCCGCCTGGTGCCCTTTGCCGCCGTCGCCACGGCCGGCGCCCTCAACGCCTACCTCATGCGCCGCGGCGAAATCACGACGGGCATCGACGTGCGGCCCGTCCTGTCCGAGGCCCAGAAGAAGGAGCTGCAGGAGCAGGGCAAGTCGGAGCGCGACGTGCCGAGCCTGGGCCGCAGCCAGCGCGCCGCCAGGCTGGCCGTCTACGAGACCGCCGCGAGCAGGGTCTTCAACAGCTCCCCCATCATGATCATCCCCCCCATGGTGCTGTACCACGTGCAGACCAAGCAGGCGTGGTACAAGAAGCTGATGGAGGGCGCGTACGTCAGCTCACGCCCGAGGCTGGCCGCCGGCATCCCCATTGGGTTGAACCTGGTGCTGATTGCGGCCACGTCGTTTGCCGTGCTGCCGCTTGCGCTGGCAGTCTTTCCGCAGCAGCAGGAGATTTCGGCCGATAGTTTGGAGGACAAGTTTAGGGGCAGGGGGGGGCTGAATGGCAAGGTGTGGTTCAATAGGGGGCTGTAGAGAGAGGAGCATGTGTGGAGCGATTCGCAAGAGAGTTGGCGGCTCAGTTGTTGGGCGGATGCACTTTATACCAGCCGAGAGCAGGCGGCTTTTTTTTTTTTTTTTTTCGTGTCTTGCAGAGAGAAGAGAGACAAGAGATGTGCTAGAGTCAGAACTGTTCAGACTAGATTTGCTAGACTAGTGTAAATAGAAACTGCAAAAGTTTGGAAATGGCCGTCTCTGGTTCAATCGTTTCGGTAAAATGTGTGCTCTGGCCGGCATTGTACATGTACACTCGAGGAGTTCCAAAACAAACAGCAGACACAATCTGTATCTTTCAAACCACACTGCCCCCAGAAGTACGGATGTTTCAATTACATAGGTTTGGACTTGGCCAGAATCATTTCCTGAGATGTTCTATTTCGCTTTGCACCGTGTACAAGAACAAAGTGTCTGATTTGACCGGGGCATAACCTCGCATGTCTATAACTGAGTGGTATATCAATGTATCCAATATCTAATCCGCCAGTTTCTCCATCAACTTCTGCACGGCAGGGATGTAACACGCTGCCTTTTGGAAATCCCCCAACTTGACTCTCATCAAGTCAAACGCCAGCAAGACGCTATGCTCCTCGCCATGTACCCGGTCGCGCTTCAACGAATCTGCCTTGGAGTACCGTTGCGAAAAATGCGTCAACAGTGTTCTCCGGGCTTCCATCTCTCGCGCCACAGAAAGCGCCTCTGCCATGGTGGAATGCTTCTTGGCCTTGGCGTGATCCTGTTTATCGTCGCCGAATGTGCACTCGTGGACGAGCAGGTGGGCTCCCTTGCAGCCCTGAGCAAAGGCGCTCGAGGGCCTGCAGTCGCCCGAGTATGCTATGCGCAGACCAGACGTTAATTCGAGCTGCGTGCCGTACGAGCGCCAGCAGTGAGGGACAGGGATGCGCTTGATGGACGCGAGGCCAAAGTTTTCTTCGCCGAGGTCCTCTGCGGTGGTCATGTCGCGGTCCTTGCCGTTCGGGAAGGGACAGCTAGGGAACCGCAGGCGGTGGAAGCCTAGGTCTTCGACCTGAGATAGTTCTTCGAGCATGCTGCGATAGCGCCCGATGCAGGAGATGGCGAGTGTTGTGTTGGTGCCGTCGCGTAGGGACTGCTCGTACCAGGCTTTGATGAGCGATGCGGTCCCCATATGGTGGTCGGCGTGGACGTGGCTGATGACGATGCATTTGAGGTTACGGAGGACATCGGCTGCTTCCTCGGCGTCGAAGGCGCGGCGAATTTGGCCAAGGGTGCCTTCGCCACAGTCGAGGAGGTAGTTTCCTATACCGGGAACTCGAATAAGCGTTGCTGAGACGTTGCGGTGTTTGCTGGGCACAGACGAGCCGGTTCCCAATGGGATGATTTCAGCGTCCCTGTTGGGGATGTCCTTTTCTGTTTCTTCGACTTGGGCTAGGAATTCGGCATTTGTTGCCTCGGCTTTGGCTTCTTCGGCAAGCGTTGTCAGCTCTTCATCTACCGATTTTGCGGCACCTAGCAAGTCTGGGAATGGGGCCATTGCCTGGTCGTCAAAGGTGAGGCGAGGCATGAGTTGAAACTTCTTGCCTGCGCGGCCAAACTCAATGGGCGACCCGGCAGGCAGAACCGGATGCTTGATGGTGTTGTCAAACTTTGGCAAGGGGAAGCGTTCGGGGTCAATTCTTCGCAGCTTGGTTTGGATTTCGGCAGCACCAGGATGTGTAATCATGTTGGGACATGTATCCTGTGAGCAAAAAATGTGCTTGATGTGGGGGCGCTTCTCAATGAACTTCTTGATCCGGGCATCAGAGTTCAAGTCACTACCCAAAATCCAGTACATGACGCAGATATGCTCCATCATCTCTGGACATTCCCATTCTGGCCGCCCTAGGAATGACTCGAGGAAGTCTGGTGAAGCAATGTCTGCAATGATGATACCCTTCCCAGGCTGACGCTCCCCTAGCACCATATCAGGCGTAACCACCTTACCATTCTTTCCTTCCACCGATTGCCCGGCGGTAAGCAACTTGAAGTCCCGGGGCTGTACACCGTGTTCCTTTGCGACGACGGCGTTAAATTTACCCCTTCGATCATGGCACTTGACGATATAGGACATTGACATGTCTCCATAGGCGGTTTTGGGGAGGGGAAAGTGATTGATGGCCAGGGCGTCTTCATTCTTTACGTCCCCAGCGTTGTCACCAGGGTCTGGGAACACCCAGGCAGTGAGGTCTGGATTTGAGGGCTCGGCGTCGTCTGAAGCCGGTGGTCCCCGGTAAGCTCTCAAGGTCTTCCCGTCGATGATGACCGCTTTATCTGTAGGCTTTAAGTCGCGACTTTTTCGAGGTAACAAGACTGATCTGTTATTGAGGCTGCCGCTAAACATGATCCGCTCCACAATCATACCGGCAACTTCTGGGTCGGAAACCACTGATCGCCTTTTCAATGTTTGGCCTTGTGACTGCCCATTGCCGTTTGAAATTTCTTCGTGGCGGCGTTTCGGGGGACTAGTCGACCGAGTCCTCCTTGCGGGCACTTTCCACACCCGAACAGCGTCATCCACCCAGTCTGGTTCCGTCTTGGTAGGGTCGATGCTTCGAGGATCTTCCCGAAGTTCGTGAGGCCGTACGCTGATGGGTTGTCGAAAGATGACCGGTCGACAGGCCGCCAAGATGTGGCAGAGATTGTCTCCTCCATGAACATCAATGCCTCCGTGAACTGCAGGTTTGAGTAGCTTCTGCCCTTTTTCTTTCCTCTTGGCATTCTCGGTGGCCGTGTGTTCCTTTGCTGCATCGATTGCGCCACCAACACTGAGCAGATATCCTATCAAGCCACCCATTTGGTTCCAGCCAATGCTTCCGCTGAGAAAGACGTGCTCCGTGCCTCCCATGTGAATCTTTCGACTCCCAAAGGCTCGCTGTGTGCCTTCAGCCACCTGGCCGAAGATGTACGACCTCTTGTCATGGTGGAGGTAAATGCAGGTTCCTGGAGTATCAGTCGACGGAACTGTCGCAACTTCGACCGTGGTAGTCATGATCGAGCCGTCAGAATGGCCTCGTAGACCTCTGGACAGTCGCGAGTATGCTCGTATGGCGGGTAGTGATCCAGGTCTTTGTTTTCTCTGCGCCAGAGGTCGACAAGCTACTGGACCGTACCTGTAATTAGTGAGGCTAACTTGTCGCCGGCTAAAGAGTGACGCCGAGAGCAGACAATTAGTGCGCAGACCCTTTGCGCCGCATATTTCCATCAGCAAGGGCGGGACGACGTCGAAAATATAACCAAGATTGGGAAGTCCACAAGCGCAGCTACATGAAGGCTTGCCCCACGAGATGACTTTTTTTCTGGGTCAAGCAGACATGGGTCGAGTCACAAAAGGCGAATGACGCATCGTACCAAAAGGTTGCAGGCAAAGGGTATTTGGATGACTAACAAATTTGGAGAAAGGGGGAACCAACCGTGATTGGCCACAGGTAACTGTAAATAAACCGTACAGAGAGCACGAAAACGTTGCTTGGTATTGCAGGTGACGGCGAAACTGTGTTTCAACCCGATTAAACAAATGCTTCCTGGTCATACACAGCTGGGAATTATTGATGAAGGAAGTCATTTGCTGTTAGCATACAGTGTAACCAGCAATCGCTTGATAGGCAACTTCTGGCAACCGCCTCTCCAACTCAATCTAATGATATAGCCAAGTTCTAGACCTCACCACACTGGAAACGACGCTGTATTGATTGATATGGTCAATGCTTCCCGGCTTGCACTCGACCCGATCCGTCACCGTGCTCCAAATAGTGTCCCACACACGCGAATGCTTGCCGTAATTGAAACTGCTCTTCCAGCCCCTTCGGTGATGCAAGTCATGATCTTCAATAATACCCTCTACATCAAGCCGTTTGTACAACCAGCTCAGTGGCGTCGGCGCAGTCGCATAGATTCTCAGTCCGCTATGTCCCAAGACCTCCAAGAAGATCAAGCAGGTACTGATGACACATCCACAACTTGTAAAAGCCCATGGGCAATCCGAACCCATTCTTGATGGTATAGAATGCCAGCAATGGAATTACAATCATGTCAAAGATTTCCTGGACACCGTTCGCGTACAAAGTAAGTAAAGGGTTGGGGTGTTTGGTCAGATGGTGAGTGCGATGGAACTGCCACAGGCTGCCCATATCATGCATCAGTCTGTGATACCAATAAAACTAGAAGTCGACGGCCAGGCCGTATAGCGCAATCTCGACTTGGAGCCACGCCCAGCTCATGAAGGAGGGAAGATGGTTCTTTCTGTACGCGAGAACAATGACTAGCATTGGGCGAACGTTGGTTGCTGAGAGGAGTGACATGAAGACCTTTTTGACGTTCACGTCTGGCACACCATCTCTCTCGTGCTTGTCTCCATCAAGGAAGCCATAAATATGGCCTAGTCTGCGCAAAATTTGTATTTCGCGGACACTATTGAATGTGAGGAAGACATGGTACAGAGAAAATGCACCGATGACACTGAGGTTGCGTCCTGTCAAGTAAACAAAGGCGTGGTGAATGGCCAAAGGGATAACGGCATGGATCAGGATCCATCTATGCATCTGCCAGTCTGGCAAATATGGCACCGGGTCATCTTTTGAATGTACTGGTACAGGCTTATCGAGAAAGACATGATGAAAGTCAAGACGGTCTATGAGACGATGGTAGATGGTCCATTCAGAGCGAGGCGAGCGCCGCCAAGTAGACCTCATAGAGTCTTTGGGGTTGCGTTGAACTTCCATGGTGTATTCTGATTGTGTGAAATATCATCAATATGCTAATAGTCCATGTCAAAGGATGAAAATGAACTGAAAAGAAGCGAGTATTGCTTTTGAGTCCTTGATATGTGACCAGAGGCGAGACGGTTCCAGTAGTTCACCCGGCTCCGTTCATAAATCGTTGGTCGATCTGGGGTAGTGGCAAGATAGCGATCGGGATAAGTCTCCCTATTAGCCGCACCCTTATTTCAGGAACGGAAGCGGAACGTCTGCTTCAGAGTTGGACTTTTCGAAGAGTAGATTGTAATGGGCTCCCCAGGTTTCCTCCTCTTCTGCGGTGTCAGATGCGGAGATTTCAACAGCATATAGCTTGTTTTTAAGCTTAACATGTGTACGCTAGTAACTGGGGCCATAAAACACTATTACGCGCAAGCCACTTACATATAATCCCAGCAATCTGACTTTCTTAACCCAGCTCTTTCCCATTTCCAGCCAGGCAATGATGCAAGTGGTTTAAAAGGACCAGATTACACGGCGCGATCGAGGACCCCGGATCTGTCTGAGTGACCGAATTGCACGCGTTGCAGAACCAAATAGATGTACCCATTCCCGGTCGACGTCGAACTCTGCTTTCCGGTGAAGATGGAATTTTTTCACGGCATGTATTACCATATTACCAAAGTCGAACTTGGAAGGGAAGCTATATCGCTGAGTAAGAGGAAGACAGACCAAGAAACGCTTTTTTGAATCAGTTTTGGCTTTAGGTTCAGTTTTCGGCTAGTTTATCTGAGATTAGAAGACTAGATTTGAACTTGTATAATTCTCACATCGGAAAGATAGGAGGCAGGTGCCCATTTATTTGAGAGATGGTCTCAATGCCACCAAATAAGTGTGGACTAGAAGCCGCAAACTCCGTCCTCACGGCCTCGCCCTCGCGCAACATATCACAGCGCGTCTGTGTCTCTCTAATACATATTGCAACGAGACTGTGACGTCCAGTGATGTGCGCGGCAAGATCCGTTGGCACACAGAGAGTCCTGTGTTCATCAATCGGAGGCAGTTCTGGATGTTGGTATCTCAGTTCCATGTACTTTGGACACAAGCTAAAAAGATGCAAGCATATCAGCGATCTTAATATGCTATCCCCACTTTGCGACATTGGTTGTAGAGTAATATCTTGTTGTAGATGGTGGCTTATTTCTTGAATGGTCATTTGTCCTTGCTCGCCTCGGGGGTTGCGCAACCACATGACTCTTCGGACGCTGAAAGCGAAGTACTCCGTTGAATCCGCATTACGAGGACACAATTAGGGCCCTGACTCAATGTGAAACGACCAGGGCGAGGTAGAGGATGTTGCCTTCACTTGGTTGAGCCCTTCACATAGCGGACCCAAAAAGTGTTTCGTGGTAGGCTTCCGGCTGCCTGATGGAATATTGTCAGTGAACCCCCTAGGCGCGCATAAGCGAGTGACGGGTACTCATGATGCTAGTCCAGAGCTTCGGCAATCTCACATCATAAATCAGTCGTCCCGTCAGGCAGTGGGTTATCCAAGGGGCGCTCCGTCCGAGCCAGTTGCCAGTGAAGGCGGCTGTTGATGGAGAAATCAGGAAAGAATACGGAGTAGTTGAAAAAAAATTAAAAATTTAAGGAATTATGGATGCAAAGACTGGCTTGAAGGATATTGATCGACTCCGTACGGAGTAGTGAATGTGACGGTCTGATTTTGGCAGACATGGACGTAGGGGCCCGCAGCCAGTGGTACAGGCGGATCTGGGCTGGAAGGCGCTATCTGCGCACCTGCCTGCATGTGCCCTTTCCTCCCAACCAACCGCCTACGTAGGTACCTGGGTACTTTGGTATCTCGACACAAATTTTATATTACCAGCATTTTTCATTCTCCTCCTTGGAGCTCTTTGCATTCCTACGCCAGCAAAGCTGTTGCAGTCGTCCCCCGATTATTCAATCAATTAAATATTCAACGGCCTTAATGCGTACCTCCGCCACAATTCGACAAAGGTTGCTAGGCTGAGCTGACTACCCAATTCAGGCAGTAAATTAGCATTAGGCGACTCCGTCATCCTATTCAAGATAGCTCCACCATACCTTGATGGTTTATCAGCTTCACTGACAGCCAGCCAAGTGGACATGGGGAGCCGGATCGATAGTTACTGATCGATCAAGTCGAGACTACAATGGGCGGACTGGGTGGCCAGGACTGGGGCAGTCGTCCCGAATGGAATGAAATGCTACCCTGGCAGCATGGCAGCTTCACACCAGCCCGGCGGGATCGCCGAAGCCACCGACATGGAGCCCTGGTTCGCGACGTGCATGTGCATGCAGCTCCAAGCAGTGAGGCAACGGTGCCACTTCAGTCAGGATCTGTGCTGTGCTGTCATGCAAAGCTCCATTTTGCTGCCATGTTCGGCTTTTGATTGCTCGACCCGTTTCCTGATTGCCCTCCAAGAATAGCAAAGTACTGGCCACTACCCAGTAATACAGAGGCTACTATCAAACAAATGCTCCAGGATTACCCCATGGCTACCTACCTAGGTAGGTAGGCAAGCAACACACCTGATAACACTGCCGATCAATGGACGGGATCTCCGGTCTCCAACATCCAATCCCAAGACGTGGATCTTGCGAACCATAATGGCTCTATGGAGTCACGCGGGGAGTACAGCTTATGTTGCCATTCCGCAATTTTACATATTGGCATCAACGTCCGCTTCCCGTCGCCGATCGATCCTATCAAGAAAAAAGGTTCAGTATTGCCCATAGTTCGTGTCACCCCTGTGCCCCATGATAGATCTCGCCTTGAGACACCAGCAATTGCGGAACGCGTCGCATTTGAACAAAGACGGTAAATTACGGCATACAGGGCACAAGGGACCCGACCCATCTCCTGACCATTCAGAGTGACCATTCTCGCCCGCTGGCCGGAGCTTTCAGACCCTTGTTGAGAGCTAAAAGCTTACGGTGTAACTGCGAAGCGGGCGCCGCCACCAGGAGCTTTCGTAGAGCTCGAGTCACCATCTACATCGTCAGCATCACGTGCGGTCTTCGGCAGCGAGGACGGATCAGCAACCATTTTTGGCCTTGCGAATGCTCTCTTGGTAGGTTAGTTTTCAATGACGTGTAGCTGGGAAACGACTAGAAGACGCCAAAACGTGTTTTTGTCCTTGGAATTATCTGCGCCTAGGCCAGGAATTGCCCCATCGAGAAGGACAAAGGCGAACAGGAAGTACCAAGTTCCAAGGGCCTTCCTTTTTTTGCGATGGGAGAAATCGCGGATCCTGCATTGCAGGTAATTGTTCTTGTAAGTTGTCACCGAATCTGTCGTACCGTGAAGATCTTGCCTGCCGCTGCTTGAGGCCTGCGAGCCGCACACTCTTATGGGCCGCACTCGGTCGGGGTGCCGACTTGCAATGACCTCAACACGCGTGTTGCTAACATGTCTTAGGGTTCTGGAGGAGGACCGCAAGAATCTAACATTACAGCATTTTTGGTACGGTCCGTCGCTGAGAAATGGTCCAAAGGATCCATCATCGCCGTTGACGCTGGCGTCCATCTCTCTGCCATCACCCGTCTGCTACAAGAATCTTACCCCTCAACAACACCTAGCGACTTACCTTTCACATTAAGTACTGGAGCATTTGCTGGACTGGAGCTGCCATACGCATCCGCAGCCGCTAATGCAGCTCATATCACCAGATCCCTGGTCGACACATATCTCATCACCCACCCTCACCTCGACCACATCTCTGGGTTTGTTGTCAATACAGCTGGTCTACCGGGGACTCGCCCCAAAAAGCTGGCTGGATTACCCAGCACCATCCAAGCATTCAAGAACCACATCTTCAATAACGTTATCTGGCCTAATTTAAGTGACGAGAATAATGGTGCCGGTCTGCTCACTTATCTGAGGCTTGTTGAAGGAGGCAGCCCAGCTCTTGGAGACGGGGAAGGAAAGGGATACATGGAAGTGTGCGACGGACTGTTAGTTAAGACCTGGAGTGTCAGTCACGGGCACTGCATTGAGAGGCATCCTCATAGGGGCTCGGCCTCTAGTGTGTCGACGCGTTTTGGCAGTCATGACGCTTCATCGCAAACACCCAGAAGAGATATTCACTACCACATGGCAATGCAACCTACGCCCAAGGCTACTGGTTTGCTCAGCCAGGCTGCATTTTCGGCGGTGTCATCGCCACAGCTTGGTGCCAGCAATGAGCAGGAAAAATTCTGTGTGTATGACTCCAGCGCTTATTTTATAAGAGATCAGTCACATCGCCGCGAAGTGCTCATTTTTGGAGATGTTGAGCCTGATAGTATTTCCCTCAGTCCGCGGAACCTGTACGTTTGGCAAGAAGCTGCTCCCAGAATCGTCTCTGGCATACTAGCCGCAATCTTTATTGAGTGTTCATACGACGATTCTCAAAGCAATGACCGACTATTTGGACACTTGAAGCCGTGCTTTATAATGGATGAATTACGGGTACTGGCGAATGAGGTTGAAATTGCGCAGAAACTTGGGAACTTTGATTCCAAAAAAAGAAAACGTTCAAGCATGGATGAAATCATGAATCAGCGGCGGAATCCTTTCAGCAAACAGGGCTCAATGTATGATGACTCTGTATCACCGAAGTCGATCAACCCAACGGTACTAAAACAAGAGGCAACACCGGGCCATGTCGATACACCGCATCTGGCGACACCTACGGATGAACTGTCCCTGCATGATTTTGGGTCAATGGATCCTATTCTCGCGGAAAAGCCGCTTGAGGGTCTCAAGGTGATCATCATTCACGTCAAGGAGCGACTGGAAGACGGACCACAAGTGGGAGATGTCATATTGCAGCAATTACAGGACCATGAGAAGGAAATGAATCTTGGATGCAAATTCATCATGTCCAAATCGGGAATGAGTCTCTACTTTTAGCCGGCATTATTTTGTTTCTCTTTTCTGCCCGCCTTATTTCTGCTCCCCCCCTTTTCTCTTTCTCCTTTATTTATTTATTTATTTTTTTTTTAAAAAAACTGGCAGGGAGTTGGGTAGAAGAGGAAGTGTGCTGGAGTTGTCCACGCCTGGAGATTATACATATCATGACGCATGGATGGATGACTTCTCAAGGTACTTACATATCTATATCTATACCACTTTTGCTGTCTACTCTATAATCTGCTGTTGTTAATATGTTCCTGCTTAGCATAGGATACCCATGCTTCGACAAGAGCATTTAGCATTTCTCTCACTTTTGATTTTTGATCTTTTCCAGTCCTTGATGTCCACCAAGATCTTCTTCAAACTTGGGTCTTGGTAACTCAAAGGCCTCATTCGTTCTGCTATATGTGATGCCCCCCATCCTTCCAATGGGTCTCAAAATCTACAAACTCAGTCAGCACACGACAACAGCTCACTCGGGTTTACAATTCGCATCCTAATCCGACTTACTGCAGGATCGACCATGTTTCTATCGTCATTAATAGCGTCCTCCCTGACCCAAAACCTGACCCCTTCCAATACCACCATCACCCCTGTCTTCTGGCCCGAAACCCTGCTCTCCCACTCCTTCAGCATGTCGAGTTTCGCCTCCACACTAAAAATGGCCTCCTTGACCCGTGGGCACTTGACCACGTCGCACTTCTCCGCAGTCAGCCCACTTACATCCCATTCCGACGTGCCGTACGGCGCATCAATGCTCGTCGAATTGGCAGCTTCGACAAACGAGTCCGAGATGATATTTATCACGCACTCCTTGGAATCGAGCAGATTTCTGAGAGAATCCTTGGCCGAAGCAATGGAGCTGGCGAAGCCGACGACAAACAGTGGCGGGTCGTGGTTCACCATGTTGAAGTAGCTGAAGGGCGCGAGGTTGGTCGACCCGTCGCTCGAACGAGTCGACAAAAACGCAATGGGGCGCGGAACAATGCTCGATATGAGAAGCTTGTAGTTGAAGACGGCCGGGCGGCCTGGCTCGTACGGGTCAATGGAGACGTGGGCGGATTGCGGCTCTGGCGTGTTTGCGCCGGAGCCAAACGTCCAGTCCGGCAAGGTGGTTTGTGTGACGTTGAACGAGGCCGGGGGAGCCGGCGGACGGGACGACTCGACCGTCTTGAAGTCCGGGTGTGGGTTGCTGGTGGTGGCGTGGGACATTGTGAACGGGGCCGTGAGGGTGCGATTGCGCAGAAGATGAGATGATGGGCGAGGCGTTGGAAGAGCAAGCCTGAGGGGAGGCGTATAGACGGATGTGGATGATTGGGGCCCCGGGGAGGAGGTAAAGAAGGATCGGGCTTCATGATGTAATTCTTCCGGATGGAGTCGGGTTTTGATTCGGGTCCACTTGCTTTCAACTGGACTTGGCGGCTCCGCTTACCAAGCGATTACTGTAATTGCTCGAGGCGGGCGGCGTGATTGGTTTGGCCGCCGTGACGGTTGATCTGCGTGGGTTGATTATAAATAAGGGTCGACAGGGTTGCATCACAGGGGCAAGAGGGAGGGATGGTAATGCAAGCGACGACGACGGTTGTCCGGGTTTCACATTTCGATTGCTGAAGCGGCTTGCGCTTGGGTTATCTGAACGACAGACGGGAAACGCGCTATGTGCGGGGTTTATAAAGATGTACATTTTAGCTAACTAACATGTATCCAGATAGTTCGTTCCATCTTTAAACAGCGACGGAGCCAATATATAAACAAGACAACAGACAAAAAAAAAAAGGTAGATAATGTATATCTTATATCAAGGTTTTCGGCAAGTGCCTGTCTCCTCCAATTGCACACTTTCTATTCCTCAAAACGCACTTTAGGTTGAAACAGGGTAAAACCAAATACATGTACCAAGCACACCATAGTTATCCAAAAAATATCAACTGATGCTTTTGAGTAGCGCCGCCGGAATAGTCTTGGAACTTGGCTCCTCCGATTCCTGGCGCCTCCGCCCTGGAAAATGATGTCCGATCTATCGATGCATCCTCTTCTGGGGATGTTCGCCGGCTGCATCGTCGTCGGCGCGCCTCTTGCGTCGTGTTGGCCTGTCGGTGGCGCCGGAGGATTGTTGCGGAGCTGCAATGCGTGCTCGCTTTGCCCTGGGGGGATCCTTGGTGTCGTTGTAGTCTGGTAGTTCCCACAGGCTGCGCTTCCGCGACGCTGCCCCGGGTTCTTGCTTGATCCTGCAGGGCCCGTCTTCGTCCTCGTCCTCGTCTGGTGCTTCCTCCAGGACTCGGCCCTGCGGCGCCCGTGCCTTTGGCGTCGAGGCAACGCCGGGAGGTGTCGCCGTGTATATGGATTGGCCCAAGGACGGCGAACTTGGCCCGAGCATCATGGAGGGACTCGGCGGCTTTCCATCCACCGTGATCAGGCTCTCAGACAGCCAGTCTTCCCAAGCTTCATCTTTTAGCAAGTTTGTGCCTGACAGCCGTCTGCCCGAGCACCTGCCTTTACTGGCGGTGCCTGGAGAAGAAGCCGATTCTTCTTCTTCCTGTTCTCCATTCCCGCTCGTGCATAGAGATGGCGAGCTCGTGATGACCACCGGCGAGTTTTTGCTGCCTTGGCGCGCCGTCGTCGTCGTCCCCGTGCCGCTCTTCTTCCCCTTGCTCGTCTTCTTTTTGTGCAGCTGCTCGGTACTGGTTGATTCGTAGCCAGCGTCGATAGATGGGGATTCAAACTTCTCCCTGGCGGGCTCTTTTTCTAATTTCTCAATACCTTCGTCAATGCTGCGGAGGACTATGTCGTTATTTTTGTGTACCTCCTCAGTAGCTTCGTCACGATTCTTTTGTTTCTCTTCTTTTTTTGCGCGAGCTGCGGCAAGTTTTCTTGTCTTCTCTTCGACGCTTGCCTCCAGTTTTTGTCGATCTTTCGTGACCGTTTCCAGAGATCCTTCGGCATTTTTTTTCTTCAGGTCGGCTTCAGTTTTCTTCCGGCCGGCTTCAGTTTTCTTCAGTTCGGCTGCATCTTTTTCTTCTTCGGCTTTTGCAAGATCTCGGCGAGCCCGGTCACGCCTCCTTTTGGCGTCTTGGGCATCTTCATCCGTCTCCTCGACGGCGGCCCTGTTCTTACCTTTTGCCTTGGTGGCTTCCCTGTTTGCAACACCTCTTCCCGGTTCAGTGTGCTTTGCAGCTTGCTCTTTAGCCTTTTTCAAGTTGTTTTCAGCCGTCTCGCAGTCTTGTTTAGCCTTCTTGTACTTTTCTTCAGCCTTCCCGTACTTTTCTTCAGCCTTCCGGCACTCTTGTTCAGCCTCATTGTATGCGTCCTTGTGTATTTTTTCAACCTTCTTGGCCTTTTCAAGTTTTCCCTGGCACATGTTTAACGCACCTTGATGTTCTTTTTCTTTTGTTTTCCAGAATTGTACTGCACCATCCAGGGTGGTCCCATGCCACACTTTCTTGAGACGTGCTATGACAATGGAGGCTTCAAGGTCGCCAAGGTTATAATCGAGCGTGTTCCTGAGGCCCTCTGGCACGTCTTCATTGCGCTTCTCTCGGCACCTCGTCCTGGTCCCTTTGCCTTTTACCATGGAACCGTGTTTAGGGAGCATGTCGGCCTGCCAGAGAGTCAACTTGCAAGCTAATGAGAGAAGGTGCTCGTCCCGGTACCTCCGTCCACGTTTCAGTATGTGGCCAGGGGCCTTGTTGTCTCCTGCGTCGACCTCGTGACCGAGATAAAGTAGTCTGCGATGCTTCTCCAGAACCTCGGCCTCATTCTTTGCATCTTGCCACTCCTTGATTACGCTGCTGGCGCCTTTTCTGCCGTCCTTTTCCAAAGTCACAATATTTTTATCCTCCTTGCCAAGTGGTTTGCGAGTGTCGCCCTTGAGATACCCGCCTTCTAGAAATTCCCGCATCTCGCTTCTGCTGAAGATCTTTTCGAAGCACCACAGATGGAGGCAGAGGGCTGGTTTCAGAGGGTCAATTTTCCCAACCGACGTTGCCTCCGGATGCTCATCGAACGCAACCCTGAACCACCCTGGTGCGATTTGGGCCGAGTCGGAGGGGCAATCTTCCCACCTGCATTTATTATGGATGCCTTTCATGCGATCTGTGGCTTGGCATGGGGGGCTCTGAAGCCACATGATGAACTGGGGTTTCCGAGTGTCTTCCGAGGACTTTTTGTCATCGAGGGCGTGTTCCTCCCGTTTATATTTCACGTATTCCCTGATTTGCTTAGAGTTAAAAGACGAACCCTCCAGCTGCCCTTCTTGGTTGTACTGGAACTGCATCTTCCCCATTGCTCTTGGCTTGCAGAAGTCTTGCAAATTTATACCTTGTTGACGAAGATATTGTCGAAAACTTGGATAGACGTTTTCTGGCTTAGTATTAGGCTTCTTCTTTTTCTTGGAATCGCGGTCGTTGCAACACTGCCCGTATTTTCTGCCATCAGGCTCTCCAACCTCTTCCTCTCGAAACTTTTCGTCGAGCTTTTCTTCCTCGTCTGGGCTAGGGTTGTGGAGTTTTCCGTCCTCGCCATCATAGTCTATATCATCATTGATGGTCCTACCATGCTTGTCGCTGTCGTGGTCCTCGTATTCGTCGTTGTCGAGGTCCTCGTTGTTGTAGAGGTCCTCGTCGTTGTAGAGGTCCTCGTCGTTGCAGTCTTCTTTGGTATTCGAGTCTGGTACGCCATGACTTGTAGCAGGCTGTGAAGTTTTCGAAATGCCTTGACGACGACGTGCCCGTTGCGAAGACGGGGCCGCACCAACGGTCGTGGCACCAAGAGCTTGGTGGCTTGCAACCGGGCCACCGTACGCTTCATCGATATTATGACCTGCGCTTGCGTCGGTGCTGTAAAACATGTCATCTCGGCCGTCGAGGCTTGGCTGGTATCCGGTAGAAGCGCATTGGGTTGGAGTAAACGCCTGCATTCCGCGCAACAGCATCTGGGAGTGCTGCCTCAACGATTGCCCGCGAGCTTGGCCGCCGAGGTTGCCCATGTTTACGGTAGCGTTATTAGCTTGTAGGCCCTGAATTGGGTTGGCCAGTGCCGCGGGAGACGAGTAGGGGTTCGGGGCGTATAGAATATTCTGAGGCTGTGGCTCCATGCCAAGATGCATGTTCGGGTCGTTGCCCATGTGATAGCCGCCGTAGCCGCTATAGTTGGCGTCGACTTGGAGCTGTTGCTGTCCAGAACCATGGATATCAAGGGCTATATTTGGCCTGCGTCCCGGGGGCGCCATGGCGCCAGTATTACTCGTCATGCTGGCTGCGTTGAAAGGCGGCCCTGGGGTGTTTGACCTTGCGTGGCCGGTGTTGATATTCTGTGCGGCATGGTGACGCCTGGGGCTATTATAGTCGTCCATGGCTAGAACTTTTGGTCGTATGGATTGAACATTGTGCCAAGAAAAAGTCGAGGCTGGGGATGGACCATTTTTATAAGAGTGAGTGGAAAGGGGACCGGGAGCGGAAAGTACGATTTGATCACGGCAAGAGACTGAGAGAAAGAGATTTACAGCACCTCTATGCACTTCTTGCTCTTGTTCTATCTCACAAACAGTCGCCCAAAGGGCATTGCGTCTCTTTCGCCGCGTACAAAGGCTGCGGCTTGCTGGATTATCCTCCCTGAACAAGTCCACTGTTAACCAAGGCCCTCTATGTTCGCCTTCCGTGAACGCTGCCTACCAAGACACTTTGAACTTTTATGTGTGCTCAAGGTGACTTTGTTGGGCTTTCAATCCACCTATGGACTTGATTCCGCCCATTCAGTGAGGGAGAGGGGGAATGAAGCCTACAGTTACCGAGCTCGGGGTACGCGATTTGAACATGTCATCTCTGAACCGATTGGTTTTCATGAATCTCATTTATTCGAGAGCTCACGCCTTCACACCATGGCAGAAAGAAATTCCTAGTATTCGTGAATGCCTGCAGAACTTTGTTTGGCACAACGTAGCATCACTGGCAAGAAGCATCATTGACTGCTGGAGGTGTGGCGAGCGTCGCCATCGCTCGACGAGACTGGGCAACGCGTCCGAAATCTCCCTGGCTTTTTCATCAGACGCAGGAGTTCAATCAAGGACCCAAGAGCTGCATCCATGGCAAATGTCTTGGGGAGAAGGCTGAAAAGAAGGCCATGTCGCTGGCAACTTTGGACGCTGCCGGTCGGGTTTGATCCCCAGAACAAGAACAATGAACCAGAAAGCGGAAAGCATACAAGAATATGGCATGAAGATGTTCAAAGGTGAAGTGTTGAAAGGTCCGCGGCCCCAAAGCCCTTTACGCCATCAAACAATGCAGGTTTGCCCTGCTCCGTTTGAGCCATTCGACTGTTGCCCAACTCAGCCACGGCGAGAACCATCCAAGAAGAAGTTCAAGAGAGTCCGCAGCATCAAAAGCGACGGTTGACATCTGCAGCAGGCAAGTCACCTGCGGTTTTTCCTATTCGATGGATCAACGCGGCATGGCCTGCGTCAACATTGGAGGGCCGTCGTTGAAATACGTCTTTATTCCACGGACTCGTACCTGCCTCGGGAGAACTATCTACCACGCCCATGTCATTTGAGCATTATGCGCTTGATTTTGCGTCGGTAATCACTTTTGCTTCATATTAAGCTTTGACGTTGAACACCAAGCGTACATGGTCGGACGCATTTCCTAGCCTATGTTGCGCACATTGCGCCAACAGACAAAAGCTCAATTCAAGGTGAGAGCCAAAAATCTTCATTGGGCCCGGCCCTTTGCTCGATCCCTGCCTTTCTCTATTCATTCCTTTAAGGGTTTGTGACACGGTAGCTAAAGGGCGCGGCGTTTTGTACAGGTGGACACTTGCTCAAAGAACAATTGGGATGCTTTGACCTGAGAGCCGTCCAAGGGATCAAAAGAAAATATCGGAGCCACCAACGATTTCCCCTGGGTGTGAGAAACGGCTCTGCCAAGTCGACACACTATTTGAACAGCGATGCCTTGCTTGCAACCTGTTGACTTGGCTGTTGTCTGAATTCGACATTGCTGACCAGTTGGCGATGTTGCTGTGATTGTCATCTCTGCCTTGGAGCACTTGTGCTATGCTGCCTTGTAAGTGGTAAATGAAGGCTGTACGAATAATTCAGCTCATAAGCAGTTCAAGGAATGCGGCATATTCATTGATACGCAGTATACTGAGGTTAGCCCATATGGACCTTTGCTATGGTTGCTGAAGTAGGAAGCACTGGTCTCGATCGTGTCGTTACCTAGACTCTTCGAAACACAGGCCCGACGAGAAACTCAATGTTTCAAGTTCAGAAGCCCAAGAGGATTGGGATCTCAAATCGGACGTCAGTGCGCTATTTCTACCCATGTTTTCGAGTATTCGGCACAACGATGGTTCGATCGGAACACTAGCAAGATACCACCCGACACTTCCAATTGTAGCGCTTAGAGACTCAGCACACTGGATTCATTGATCACTGCAAATACTCCACTGACTGCGCTTGTACCCATCACAGGTTTGCATATTGCCATGTCCGTAGTTGTCGGCAAGGAAGCTCTGTAGCGCCAAGTCAGTCACTGGGAATTTCCGAAGAACCGACACGCGATTCAAGGACTGGCCTGTAGCTTTCTTTCTTTAGGGTTAACATGACCTCGTTGGTCTATCTGCAGGTTGCCATGGATGGCACCGTATTCTCACCACAGCACATGGGTCGTCCATACAGAATGTGAATGAAACGGAACTTCCACGAGTCTCGGGCAAGAAACAATGGAGACGTGCGAGAATCTTATTTCTTGTCCTTTTAAGCATACACCTATTGCGGGACGAACCGAAATTGCTGATAATAACAGACACAGGTGTTGGACACGAGGCTCGGAGGTGTACAGGCACTTCCAAAACTGGAACGTGGCGGAGGCTCAGCCGCAATCTCTTTCAAGCCCACGCGCGCTAGGGATTCGGGGACAATGCAGTCGATCCCAGGATTTGTTTAACCGATTCGATGGTCAGTCGCTTGCGGCGCTAAATGTGCGCCCCGTGAACCGCGGGTTGATGGGCGGATGTCGAGCTCAGCACTAAGCCACCGGTTCCTCCTTTGTGACTACCATAGACGACCCATGAAAGAATTTGTGTCATCATATGGTGTCTGGTTAGAACAGGCCTTGGCGCTTAGTGCTGCCAGACGCGAGGGCAGTGCTATGTTGTCTTGATATTTGCAGACCCCGTCGAAGCCCCTGGCTCCTTGATGCCGCTCTTTGGAGACTGACAAGGCGGAACCAGACAGTTTAGCAATCCTCGCTTCCATCATATTCTCGTTTCATACCAACGGCTCTTTCCGTTGCCGAGTTTGGAACTGGGGGTGGCCTCCTGACACAGCGGCCCGTGCTAGCCGCCCGCGCCACCCTCATGGAGACGGGAAACCCTGGAAAGGAGCCATTGTGCAATCAATTCATAGTCGCGTTTAGGCCACAGTTAAGCAGGTAAGAAGGTGTTGGTCTGTGGTGGTGGCCATGTGGTGGCCTCGGGCGGCAGAAAGGTCTCTGGCAACGGCCACAGGTAGAGCAGCAGGGGTTGGAACACACATTGATTGCGATTGACATTGATAGGAGAAGAAAGTCATGGATTTCAAGGGTCACACATCGCCATGTTGCGACCTATAGCATAGGAGGCAGTCTGCTATCTGCGTGTCTGTTAACCTCCTACCATATCAGCAGGACCAAGTCCAGGCAGACCATCTTCAACTGGCGCACGATACGGCCAGCTTCGTAAAGAAGAAGCGTAATGGTGAAGAGCTTTCATTCAAAATGCCATCGGGCTTGCACAGCCGCCAGCGCAGGTCATCTCGCGTCCGGTCCCGTTGCTAGTTCGTCGTTCATTAGAAGCCACCAACGGAGCGCAATGACATTGCCTACCATATAGTACAAATACTTGGCGTCTTTCCCCACTACTGGTTTGGTTAAGGCATGAATTTTATCTTTTCAGTCATCTCCGATGACCTTATCCGCTGGCAGAACGTTGAAGGTCAGGCCTAGGTACTTCCATCTGGGCGATGTAGGTAGTGGGATCAGACACTCGATGGGAATGACTGTCAAGTAGTTGAATCATCGGTCGTTGGTAGTAAACACATGCGACAATGTGCATTTCTTGCCACGTCCTTGGAGAGGTAGCGCCTTGCCGTCCAGCTAGTTCCCAACTTGTTCTCTCACAAAACACCAGACATGTCATCGCAACATGTCTCAGACCCAGTCTCTCCGGAAGCAGAGGTTCATCATCACTGTCGTGCTCATCTCCCCCAAAGCACATGCTGCCAAACAGAGACCGAAAACTACCAGAGCAACATGTCATTGAAGGGGAAATCAAAAACTGCATAAGCATGTGGTAGTCTGCGGCCCTAGTTTTGCGTCCCCGTCAGCCTTGGCCCATGGCTCCCTCGCGCGCATCTGGCCATGCTGACAGGACATGATCCATGATACTAGTCCGACAAGGCCTCCGCCGCAAGCGTGGCCGGCGGGATCGGGGACCCATGTAAGTGACCATGGTAGTTGTCATGTTGAAACGGGCTGTCGATCCTGTCGAGCCCACGGGTTGCCAGTGTCCGTGTTTTCCCAAGTGTCGAGTGCTCAACTTTGCTCCATTCTTCATCAACTAGCTATCTCATCTGCAAAAACGCGCAACAGCTCACCTCAGCGCCAGCAAAAACCCGTCTCGAACATTGCATAACACGCGTAGCCACCAACCAACAAAGATTGCAAGTGGTCGTCCAAACACTTCAAATGGGCGACGACCTCAACCCGTCCAACTCAAGGCCAACGTGTGGTACCACGGTCCGTCCGCCTAGCTCTTCCCCCCCAAAAACACAAACCTCCCAACCCCCCCAGCAGCGACAGAAGGCCGCGTAGACAGCCACGGCAAGGCCACGTTCGAATCCATGCTCCAGAACGTCGACGAGGCCAAGAACAACGGCGACAAGCTCGCCTCTGGGTCAACGTCACGCCCGCCCAGCACTGGCAGTTCATGCCCGCGAACCCCGGCACGCCGTGCGCTCCTCGGTGCGCGGCATCAAGAAACAGCTCACGACGTGCCTCGACAGGGACGAGATTGACGAGCAGCGCACGCAGCCGTGTCTGCTGCCGACTCCCAGATGTGGGATATCACCATGTGGCCCGGCAGCAACAGCACCTACCGCCTGCAGAACGTCCGCAACGGCACCAGCTTCAACATGGACGTGCACATCGGGAACCCGCCGTTTATGAGCAGCGACACCCGACACGAGGAACTACCAGAAGCCGCAGCGCTGGCTGACGACGAGCGTGTCCGACATCAACGACGGCGCGTACTCGACCACCTTCACCGACGTAGGTGCTCTTCGTCATGGCAACGAACTGGAGACGTGCGCTGACCGCAGCAAGATTCCCGCATCAACCGTCACGAGGACCCTCCACTTGACAGCCCAACCGCCGCCCCCAGCATATCCTCTTCGAGCGGTCTGTCGTCCAGTGCCGCCGCGGGCATTGGCGTCGGCGTCGCGCTGGGTGTCATTATCCTTGCAGCAGCGGGCTTCCTCGGCTGGAGACTCGCAGACGAGGCACTTCCAGAGTGAAGCATTCGCTCATCAATGGAGTGGGCAAACGTCCAAATAGCAACACAGGTCAAACCCCAGGCTCGCAGTCGCCATACTATGATGCGAAGACGAATGATCAGGCTCATGAGGTGATGCCCACTCCGGCGCCGCAAGAAGTACCCGGGCAAATACACTTCGTGCTGGATGCCATGTTGGCTGCCACACTGACGGTGGGACAGTCTTGTTGATAGACATCAACGTTTCAAATATGCCGTCTCAACAAACCGAGATGAAAATGGTGCCGAGCCATCAAGGATGGGCTGGGTTGAAGGGTGGCACAAATGGAAGATACCTGAGGGATGATGGATTTGCTGTGGCAATTCTGCTTGTATTTTCCTTTTCGACGTTTCGGTTAGCGCGAGTCCCAGTGCATAAACATACACGGCTTTGCATAGATGTACACATAATTTACAAGTTAAAAACAGCGTCTACGCTGGTATTGTATATTCATGTTGGTGTAGCGCTTTCCCATGCCTATACAAGTCAAACCAAGGTCCATTTATGTTTGCCCAAAGCATATTCATAATCCAGAAACATGAAGGCAGCAGGAAAGAAAAATAAAAAAAGGGGCTTACATCACAACCCATGCGGTATACAACACCCTCGCGCCGTTGCCTCGCTTCACACATGTGGTCTACCGGGTTTCGCAGTAATTAGGCGGAGCTCGAGACCACAGTCATACTTTTTCCCTTTGTATGGTCGTCATCTAGAGCCCATATCTCCAGCAAGATTCATGTGCATAATTGCATCGGCCGTCCAGTCCGTCTCGTCATCCTCTCCCTGGGGGGTGTCCCAAAATTGAAACCCTTCCCTACCGTCCACACCCGGTAGGACCATTCGTTTTTTTGAGGCGTTGGGCTGGTCCTGACTTCTTGATGAGTCCGGCTTCGGCCCAACAGCTGGAGCCTGGTCATCCTTATAGGCCGCCTCACTATTCCGCTGTGCATCGTCAAAATATCCAGGCTGCCCCGCCGAGTTGCGGCTTAAAGTTCCTTGACTATGAGTATCCGATGATACACCCTGGGCGAATCCTGTCGGCGTCACTTGATCGTCATGCGTAACCGTTGATGCGGTGCCAGGAGCCGAAGCGGGTGGCATGTGCGCCATGCGATTCATTTGGACGTCTAGCTCCTCTTGCTCCAAGATCTGCGGTGCATGCTCGACGTTTCGTAAGCTTGATGCGCCAGCAGGTACACCTGAACTGCGGATGCTTCCTGTGGACATTCGATTGGCATCCGCAAGATCGCCAGGGCCACTGCCGCTGCCGGACTCGCCTATGGCGCCTGCGTCGAGGTCGCGAATGGCGAATTGTGCCAGTGTACGCAGCTTGCGCGTGACCCATCCAGCGAGAATCTTGCCGCGCTGCTTCTCACCGAGTCGAGAGCGAGGGAAGTCGCCTTTGCTGACAAATGCCACAATGTCGACGATGATTTGATGCTCATTCAGAATGGCATTGACGATAACAGGCACAATGGACGCCAAGTAAGGCTTTCGACTAACTTCAACCAGAACAACGACAAGGCCGCCAGCCTGGAACACAGCACTATACACTGGATTAGCAGACGAACCAAAAGAGCGTTCTTGCAAATACCCCGACTTACCAGCCACCAGGGACAATGTTCCGGTGGGAACGTTCAACCGAATACTCAATATCCATGGGGAAATGGCTGAGACCGTTGATTTCAAACGTCTCGCCAATGCTGCCTAGCACGAAGAGAACTTGCATATCAACCAAGGCTCCGCCCGGCCCGATAGGCCGGCTCACGTTGTGCAGAAAACCAAGGTCGCCCGTTCGGACGTAGGCTACTCCTGGATCACCGTCAACGGTGCGTCCATCAAATCTTTCAGCATCAAAGGCGTCTTTCGATCCGTAAAAGGACTTGACACAAGCCTCGGAATCAACCCAAATCTCGCCGTATTCTCCGTCGTAGCAATGCATGCGATTCTCTGGATTTACAATTGCAATTTGTGTTGAAACCGGGACCATGCCAGAGTCTTGCACAAGCAGGGCTTTGGGCTCCGCTTCAGGGTCAACAGGGACGACCAATCCTCGTCGAAGCGCTTTAGTGTCGAGCCAGATTTCAATGGGCTCGATACACATGTACGATCTTGATGCAATCATCGGGTTCAGAACATGCGAGTACACCGTATTGATTGCTGTTCTATCAAGCCCAGATGGTGCAAAATGCATTCGCACTTTTTGGAAAACATCGACTCGAGGACGGCTGTCGGAAGTGATCATCATGTTCTTCAACTCGTGCAAGGTAAAGCCTTTCGCGTGCATTGCAGCCATGGCGTGATCCAACATCTGTGGGGTTGCGTACGTATCCTTAATCTTGTATCGTGATAATGTAACAAACAGGGACATGGGATTCTGAGCAAATTCGACAGGAGAGAGTAGGTAGGTCGGTGTGCCAATATAGATACCCATGAGACAGGTATGCACAAAACCAAGTCCCGTAGTACTTCGCACACACCCGAGAACTGGGCGTGTGCTGGTCATTTGACATGTCTCCTTCTGGACCTTGCACATTCCCATGAGGGTATCGTGTCCCAGCTGGACAGCTATTCTCCGCTGGTCTGGCGTCCAGTATGTCCAAATAACCACAGGATATCCTGGGCGAATCCACGCTGGGTCGATTGTCAAGCCCAAGTCACGCAGACCGTTATTTTGCTTGGGTGGTTTGGTGGTGTTGTAGACATTGGGAATGGCAATTTTGAGAATCTGGGCTGACTGCTTGATGTGACTCGAAACAGGCTTGAGCTTGATCAAATGATCCACCTCATGGTTGACAAGTACGGCCTTCACATTGTAATCAGCAACAATGTGGAGGAATGCGGGCACGTCCTCGTTCAAGCGATTCTGGTCCAGAGGTGCCATGGGAATGACGACGGCGCCCAGGTTGATACAAGCATGGACGGCAAAGACGAACTCCTCGGAATGTGTGTACATAAGCACCACATGGTCTCCGGGTCGTACCTTGACCTTATTCTTCAAATACATCGCGACAGCTGCGACCCTTTGATCAAACTTGCGCCAAGTGATGCCCTTGCCTTCTCTACCTCGACCATCAATCGTACAATACGAGAGCTCTTCTGGTTGACGGGCCACTCGCCACTGAATAAGATCTGTGATGCAGGAAAAATTGTTGAGTGGAGTGGATGTTCGGTCATCAATGACAACTTCCCTTCGGTCGATACCCGAATATTGTTTATCTGCTGGGGCTAGAATATTGGCTCGCGATTCGGACGCAATTTGGGACCAAATGCCGCCTATTGGGTCAACACCAATAGGCAAGTTAAGCACGGCATGCTCAACTCCAAATTTGACATGGACACAGGGTAGATTGCCCAGGTCGTATTCTCGGCGGCACAGCATGTTTCCAATCTCGCGTCTACCATTCTTGATAACACGTGGTAAAGAGTTGGGAGCAGTGATCATAACACAGTAGAGTCTGAGATGATGTTCTTCCATCAATACTTCCATGCACCTCTCGGCCAGAGAATCAAGCAACGCGGTATCGGGTTGCCGGGGAGGGCCTCCCGATGTAAGGGGAGCAGTGGACGCGGCCGCCGATTCCACTACAACCACGGGCAAGTGTTCGTCGTTGACAAAGACATCAAAGGCAGAGCAGTCATAAATCTTTGGGACATTTTTGACGATGCTCACAACCATGTGCTGCACAAAGAAGTATCGATACTCGGCTATCTCGTGGCCGTGTTCCACCCACTCCACCTTCTGCCGAATGCGATCTTCATAGAGTCCCAAAATAAAGATTTTGCCTTCGATGACGGTTCCAAGAAGGCCGGTTCGCAGAAATTCGGGTTCCACAGGGGTTGGTGTGGGTTCTCCTGGTTCAAACTTGTATGGTCGCGCGTGGAAAATAAGCTCAGTATTCTTTGGTTGAGCCCAAAACCCACCAGACAAGGAAGGCGAGTCTACCCAGATCTCACCAACCGTATGGGGAGAGGCGAGGAGACCGGTTTCTGGGTCAACAACAGCAAGGGTAGCATCTGGTATAGGATACCCAAATGTGCCGACTCTCACCATGCCCGGTTCGTTCGGCGCCTTTTTGCCCACCTCATCGCCATATGCCATAACCACTACTTCGTTTGTTTTAAGAGCCTCGCGATCTAGGAGTACCTCATTCATTTCTGTGTTACCGGCATTCTTTTCCGTTGTTGTTGTGGTGCCGCCGCCCAGCAAGCTACCAAATCCGTTTGGGGGCACGGGTTTAGCAGTTTTGCCGTCATCATCCGAATCTGACTCTGAGGTTGTCTCGTGTTCTAGCTTGAGCGGTACACCCATACGTTCTTCGCCCCCCAACCAATCTCTCACACTTACCACCATTCCGCCGTGCTCCGGAAGGCACAGCATAGGTGCAACAACCTGTCGAGCCCTGGCATTTCTAAGTGGGCGCAACCATCTGTCGGCCAAAACCTCGTGGAACTCTCCGTCAACGGTGAGGGTATCAATTAAGCAGAGTTTGACAGCCTGGAAGTTGGGTTCCATTCCCTTTTTGAAATTTCGTGTCGTCATAGGGTCTTGCTGGTAATTATATGCCGCTCGCTTCAAGCCAGGGTAGTCTGCCACCATGACTGTCGCTTTGTATCTTGAAATGAGATGCGCGTAAAGGCCGGGTACATCCACGGCTTTGTTGTCAAACCAAACAGTTGTATGGCCGCCGTAGACTGTCAACAAAACCCCAAGGATCATGCCAATACCTTGACGAGGTTCCAAATAGGAGAGCAAAATTTCGCTACCAGCCTTCCTGTTGCCAATAAGAAGGCCATTTTTATCTCTTAAGGACGGGTTGAAGGTGTCACCTGGCCCGTTGCCTGGAATCGTCGATAAAATTGCGCTCAAGCACGCCATCTGATGCATGATAGTGCGATGGCTCAGCACGACGCCTCTCAAGTCTCCAGTGGGTGCCCTAGAAAATTCAATATATGCCAAATCAGGGACTGAGAGTGCGGGTACATCTTCCTTCTTTTTAGGATGATAACTTCCAAACTCATTCGTCTTCCACCACTCGACTCCCTTTGGCCACGTCAGTTTCTGCGTCGTGATGTCTCTCTGGAATGCCTTTAGGTTGTTATCTGTCGTCAAGGCAAGGTGTGCCTGTGTCGAAGTCAGAATGTAGTTGAGTCGTTGATAGTCTTGCAAATCGTTGATTGGCACGGCAACTACGCCTGCAATGAAGCAACCCATTAAGGCAATGGCAAAATCAATGATTTCACTATCACGGTACACAAGAGCAACTCGGTCGCCACGGTACAGCGAGCTCTTATCCCTTATGACTTGAGCAACCTTTTCTGCCCTAGAGGCAAGTTTGTCCCAAGTAATGGATGCGATTTCCTTGCCCTTGCTGTCGAGGACCCAGTACGCCGGCACCTTGGCAGTAGTGCGAGCGCGGTGTCGCAAGACAGCAGCCAGGTTGTCAAAACGGGACATGGTGATGTTGGCGTCGTGTGGGTCATGAATAGCAAATGGTACCTCTCGGGGCTCAAGTGGCTGCAAATATTCTAATATTTCTGGCGGTGGAAGGTCGTTCGCCGTGAGCATGGGAGGAGCCATGGCAGCTGTGGGAGAGAAAGCCTCCCCGGATGAATACCTATGGGATGCCCCGTACTCTCCTCCAGACGGAGTCTGGTCGTAATGCTGCTGACCGGCAAAGTCCGAGAAGTAGCCTTGGGAATCCTGCAATGTTCGAGTTCTGCCATCGAATTGTGGCTGGTGGTGTAGATGGTGGTGGTGCTGTTGATGGCCTGCACCCATGTAGGCACCTTGCTGGTCTGGATTGAAAGCATAATCCCTGGATACCATCGTTCCGCTCCGAGAAGGATCGTCGCTAGATGCAGTCGCAGCCGTGATGAAAAGTGAATCGCGCTGCAGAGGAACAGAGCGCTCTGCTACGGGGCCGCCGGGGCGAAGGAGGCTGGCGGGTGGTGTCTCGGCGACTTGTGAAGTTGTTGAAGGAGCGCCGTAGCCCGAACTCGGTCGGTAAATTGGAGACCCAGGGTCAGAGCCATTTTCCCTCACTGCATTATAAGCAGAGGCTCGATGACCGTCATAAATTGAATGGGGCGGGTTGTCATCAGTTTGCTGAATTCGCAACCCGGATCGAGGCGGCGGCTCGTGGATGGTAGGTGCGAGAGCTGGCGCGCTGGGTTCGCCATAGCCATACTGAGAGAGCAATAGCGTGCGTTTCTTTTGGTAGCTAGAGGCGAGGAGAAAAATGTTAGTATGAACAGGAGATTGTGGAGGCGGTCGACATTGCCGATAGATCAGGGCATCATGGGCCATGGCATCCTGTTGGGCTCCAAGGTCCCTAGGGTCCAGGGAATGGTCAGGATTCGCTTACCCTTTCTCCGTAATGTCCCCTTCCTGTGAACGAAGACGTTTTGGTCAGCAAAATAGCATCTCCAGGGGGTAAAGGACAGATGAAGCGTCGAGGAGCGAGTCTTTGTCGCGCTTACCTCTAACTCGCGTTGCAAGTCGTCGAGTTTGGCCTGAAGCTCGGGGTGGAAATCGGCCATAGCGGGCGGAGCTCCTTGGGCCTTGCGCCGGTCGGAAAAGCTAGGATGATAGCAATTCGTCGAGTTGAAGCGACTAGTTATACATAATTTGGCGCAACGGCCATGTCCAAAAAAACGATGGTGATGCTGGATGTGCGGTTGAGCGAGTTGGTGGGTTGCGAGCCAAAAAGATCAACCGCCAGTCTCGTGACGTAGTAGGCCAGGGACGCTGACCGTTTGAGTGGAAGAGCAAGTGGCACTGCGAAGTGGCGGAAAGAAATGAGCGGGCAGGTGTGCAAGTGGTCAAACGGGCAGGAACGACTAGCGGCGTTGCTAGCCGAAGGCGGGCCCGAACCCAGTTCTTGGCTCAACAGGGAAAGGAGCGACACCAAAAACGAGGCCAAGAGGCTCGTTGGCGGCATTGACGTTTGGGCCTCGAGAACACGGGGTCCCAACCGTCTGCCGGTGTCTTTGGCGGGTTGATTGGCGGGGCTTGCAGATAGAACACGAAGACCAGACGGATGTCGGGCTCGTCACACCAACACCAACTTACGAGCCATGTCACAGCCCGCGAACTGTTCCCGAGTCTGACACCCACGTCGTGTAGCAGCCAGAAAGCGAGAATTGGACGGAGTAATTTGTACGCTGTGCGACAACACCAGCGGATACGACACTTTCAAGTGTCTGCAGAACCATAGACTGGCCGGTTCATACTCGTCCCGAGGTCTTATTACTCCAGCATGTCTACATTGCAGCATCTGCCTACGGAGTACTGGTGCAGGCAGACAATATGGCTGTGGTTACCCCTATGCTGAGATGACCTCGTCCCATTCTATCCGCACGCCTGTTCTTATACTTAGCTCTTCTTATCCTTTCATAATATGGCATGTCTTTCCCATTGATCATCCTTCTTTCCAATGAGTCCACCCCTCCTCAACCCAAAGAAACAAATTACAGCTACTCCCGCCGCGCTAACAAAAATAGTCCAAAAGGCAGCTCGGAGGCCACCCATCAAAGCAATTCTACTGTCCTTGGAGCCTGAGTGCTCGGTTACTGACGCAGCAATAGCTGCAGTCACAGCAAGGCCGACCGAGTTTCCAAATTGTGACACCTCACCAAAAGACCCCGCCTGCTAGAGATTGCGTGTCGACAGGGAATGCATCGGATATGATGAGATTTGATGCTGTGAAGAGTACAGCATCATTGGCGCCTCAGCGTCGGATTACTTCATCGCAATAATAATAGCAGGAATGCAGACTGAAACCTACAGTCCGGGTTGACAGGGGACAGAAACAATGCCCAAAATGGGGCATACCAGTAATTTTCGCCAACCTTGACAGTAGCCATCAGAGCCGGAGCTACCACGGTGACCAAAGCAGAAAGCACCGCAAGAGTCTGCACTTGAACTCGCAAATAAGATATGCCGTAGCCGCATTGACGCATATTCCCATGGTAATGTGAGGGAGGAAACGAATGGAGCTTTGCAAAGCCGGCAGGCCTTCTACTTGCTGAAAGCTATTCCTCCTGTTAGCTGAATCCCTCGGCATCTCCCGTGACGCTTGGCTTTTGGCCTTACTAGAGAGTTGTAAAATGCTCAATCCCATTCAAGCCGCCCAGCAAAAAAAGACTGACAGGCAACTCGTGGTAAACGCAGCATTCTTCCACAATCTATTCGGAATCAACGCCGGTCGTTCCCTGTTCGTCTGGTAGTTCATCCACAGGGGGAATACAATAGCAGAATCACCAAAACTGCTAGGCAAGTAATGGTTCCGGAGCCCTTGATGCTCGCATAAGACGTTGTGATTGTCGCCAAGACATACAACAGCAATCAACAGCAATCCCAAAGCAGCACTCATGATGGCCGCACCCGCCCAATCTATGTCCTCCGCCAGCCATTTCGTCTACGTCTTCTCGCCTCTCGGCTTCACGTCTGGAAGGGATCAAATAGAGGCTGTCGAAAGGACAAAATTGATAATAGCCACCATGTTACATGCCCACCGCCAACCAATCGAGTCCGTAAAAATGCCGCCGAGCACCAACCCCAGTGCATAGCCAAGCGGTTGTCCCATGTCCTTCATAGCGAAGGCTACATTCTCCAAGCCCCCTTAGGAAACGTAATAGTAGTGAGACTCACAGCCGTGGGTAAACACATGAATATGGCGACACCCAAGAAGGTTCGAAACAGAATGACTTGGAGACCAGTATTAGCCAGGCCCAATGCAATGGTAAAAACAACAAAGAGATAACTTCCAGTTATCCACACAATTTTGGCCCTAATTGCGTCCGCAGCTGCGCCAAAGATAAGAAGAAGACAACCCGCCGCAAGGGCTTAGACTGCTGCCGGCCATAGGATCAAAGCATCGGAGAGGCCAGCATTTGACGCAATTCGGGGCAGGGCGGCAATCAGGATACCGGAGCCCATAGTATTGAGGAAACCAATGCCTGCAAGGGTTACGATGACGGTATGCCTTTGATTTTGGACACTGATGTCGTGTTCGGCGACGTGAGCGGTATGTTGTCAACGGTTGGGGGATTGGCTGGCAAAAAATCTGGTGGTGCTGGCACCCGACAAGGCTTCATCTTATCTTTGCATATTTCTGATCCCTCCAACTGGCGTGACCAGGTGGAAAGTTTCTTGTGAACCCCCTGTGTACCCTTGCTCTTGACAGGTTGAGCAGTTTGTCCCCCCCCCCCCCCCCCCCCCCCGACAGAAGCTCTTCGGGGCATTTCCAAGCATAATGTCTCACAGCAGCACGAACGGGAAAGCCTCACATATCGTATGGTTTCGCTGAAGCTTTTCTGTGCATCTGAAGCAATTCATGGAGGCGATCAACAACGGACGCAAATATAACGGATACATGGAGTAAATGGTGAGGTTTCCGGCCTTGAGACTTGAGTGAAGTTGGTCTTGGACTCCAAGTAAGCCAGGTCTCGTAAAGTGTCCACTCTTTTGTGTTCGTGAAGGCGGCTTGACCTGTTGCGACCAACAACCACAGCCGTCGGCGGAGCATGGTATAAGCATTGTGCGAGGAGATAAGCATACTTGAGTAGTCAACCAGGCAGCGTATCAGGGCTGTGCATTGGTGTTCACTCAGCGACTGGAAGCCCCTTATATCCAGAAATTGAAATGGCCTAACCGAGACTACGCCGTGGAGCTAAAACGCCAACAGAGAGCTCAGGTGATCGTGTTCAAGGTTGTTTAGAGAGGTGTGGGGTTTTCCTGACAGTTTTCGAAGTGCTTCTTGATGTAACACGTTTACAATTTGAATGGCGGAGTTGGTCGGGAAGATGGGTCGTGAGCAGGTTAAAGAAAGACCTGATGGCTTTATAACAGGCGCCGTAATAGACGAATACGCCTTGCTAGAACTGTTGCAATGTTAGCTTGAATGGCGGAAGTCACCATTTCTACACCGAGGTTTTTTTATTTTTTATCTTTTATTTTTATTTTTTTGTTTTCGTGGACGAGACTACTGGATGTAGAGAGGTCAAAAACAGTAATAACACAACAGATGCTATATTGAGAAGTCATGATGAAAAAAGGAAGAAAAACACTCTGGGTTGACAGAGCTGGTGGAGGAACTTCACCTCAAGCCTGGCGGTCACCAACTTGTGATAGGCAAGGAGAGGATTTTTGGAGTTGGTTCCCGCAGAGCTGGAGCTGCCAGTTGACCAGTTGACTAGACATTAGCTGCCAGCTGTCAGCCTTCGTCAACAGGCCGGTGGTGTGCCCGCGGTAAAGTATAAAGCATCTCGAGGCTTCCGCTCAAATGTTTCTTCCTCTTTTATTCACCACACCCGATTTTTCAAACACACTCACGCTCTTGCCCTTCAGCACACCCGCACGTATTTCGACTGCTTACATCTTTCTAAGCCAAGTCGCACCTTGTACTCTCCCACAAGCACATCACCATCATTCCCTCATTTTTCCTTTATACTACTCATCTGGATTTCAACTTGAAACACTGGGTGACTTCCCTTGGAGCCTCGCCAACTCGTCTCTCACAATGGAGAGCCAGCCTCAGAATCAAGATCTATTCGACAACATGGATGGCGTTGATCCCCCCATCGAAGGCACAATTGTTGAATGCATGGTAAATCATGTGTTCCTACCACTTGGGCTTCCCAACAGGCCAGACAAAGAGCCATGCGATAGCCATCTCCTTGACTTGTTTTTATCGTCGGCAAAAGAATTTGTTTCGCTCTGCAATAACAGCGAGCAAAGCAAGGTAAATCAGCTAATAATTGCTCTTCAAGACTTTCAAAACATTCGAAAAGAAGACGGAAGCCTCCATAGCGAAAACCTTCGCACAGCATCACAGCAAGTCATAGGACAGGGTAAGTGTCGAGTCCTCTTCCCATCTCGTCTGGAACTTTTGGTCTCACCATGCATGTAGGGACATCGTATCTGCCTATTTATGTTCAAGCTCAAAATGCTGGGATCCTGTTACATCGACAAGGAGCGAACACGATTTTCGATCTTTGGGGGTCTACTCCGGACGATGAGACAATCGTCGAAGCGCCCGGCCGCATTGTCCGACACTTTCCTGAATGTTCAGCCTCTATTCCCACTGACGATGTAAACACTTATGACTTTCTTGACTTCATCTCCTCAGCACTGGCAAGGATGAGTTGGGAAGGTATAACAAGCTCTCAAAGCCATGGGTTTCGAGAAGTTGCTGCCGCCAGCCAAGACGTCCCTTCCCCAACAAACATAACCGAACTGCTATATATCGAGTTAGTTAATAAGGGGACACAATCACAGGATCACAGAATTTGTAAACACACTAGAGAAGAGGTAATAGGCACAAATGGCGCCAACCAATGTTGGAGACGCTCACCCTTCTGGCTTTTCTTACGTGTTACTTCTCAGTTAATCTTGAGCCGGCAAGATGGGAAGTCCATCTTATATAAAAAGTTTATAATATTCTTCATGTCTCGAGCTTTAGAGAAAGCTTGCGAAGGAGGGTTACAAAGTGAAACTATTCACTGCATCTATTCTAAAATTTGCAGACGTAAGCAAAAACTTGAGCTTACTGAAGATGAGAAGTGGATGGATGCAGCCACGGTCGTTTTGAAAAACGCAGAAGAGGTATTGATGCAAAACTGGCAGAAAACGATTAAGAGACATCAAATCTCTCTGGAAATTTCGCCAGTTAGCCCATCAGCAATCGAAGCAGATGCACTTTTCGACATCCCTGGTCTGAACTTGTTTGTCAATAGCATTACTCACCGTCAAAGTGCAGCGACGAGCGACTCATACAACCCAGTGTCGCAACTGCGATTAACAGATAAAAACACTTTTGCGTCGCTTGCGCTTGCGGAAGAAGCAAAGGAGTATACCATCTTCTATATATTTGCATTTGAGCATTGGATAGATAAGCACCTGGATATCTGGCTTAAAAATCATGGTACAGGAGGAGACGCCTGCAACACAATCAAAAATCGAGCGTTTCAGTACTTCAAGATTGCAAGGAAGGCCTACGAGAATAACCCGAAAGAAAATTCAGCCATGTTGCTTAGGATTCTTATGCTCTGGGTTGCTTGCGATAAAATAGCGGCAGCGGATACGCCGGAATTGAAATGCTGCAAGCCTCCAGTTCCTCATAACATATGGTCTTCACTTTTACTGAGCTCCAAAACGGATATTGAGCAGTTAAAAAAGGCAGAAGGCTATCTCAAATACCGACAGGAACATTCTCAATATGGGACTTCTGTGTTCGAAGACCTTGGCGGAAAACCGTCGTTTGCGGTGAAAGCCTTTGAGAACGATCCGAATTGCAAGAAATTACTCAAAGATCTCATAAAATACGACAAGGATAAAGAAAGTGAAAAGATTGAAGAGCTTGATCAGCAGATTGAGGATTACAGCCGACTGATGCAAGAGTATCATGATGGTCATTGTGATGCTGGCTGTGAGGAAGCGTCTGATTCGGAAGATTAGGATGCTCCAAAGACTGACGACCCTTGCGCCAGATGCCAAAGCAAAAGACAGGCAATGGAACTGAAGATTGAGATATACGAAAAGATACTACCGAAAGAAGAATCAGAGAAGAAGAAGTTGGTATTTGAACTCCTAGCACCACAGTCATATTTGGCTTGGAGGGACTTCACCATATTTTTTCTCACGGATGTTCTAGTCAAGAAGACCGATACTACCAATAACACAACCAAGAAAGTGCTTCCGATATCCAATCATTTTAATAATCTGCAACATACTCCTGGAACTAAAAAATGGCTTTCGAAGGTTCAACAAACCCCGAACGATTCCCGAGTTGTGCTGTCAAGTGCATCAGAGCCCAAAACGACGATAATAAAATTACGTCCGGATCTAACAAAAGACAATATTCTTATAGATCACACGCATAAATGGGAATACTTTGACATATCTACCGGTTCAGTCATTGCCGAATTCCCAGCTCCCACTCTCGTTAAGCGCTGCACTGTTCAGCTGCCCTATTCAGTTGCATCTCTGCAACGTTTTGTTACTCCATCCACGCAGCAAAGCCAAGGACAACTGGCCAACTCCGCCATAAGTGACTTGCAAGAATGCCCTGCCCATATCTCGCAGGAGGAGTTTAGATCGCTTGCTTTAGCTCCCCTAGGCCACCATACACGGTGGACTAACATCTTAAGACAGTTGGCCAGCCCCACGGTTGATTTCAAAAGACCAGAGACAGCGCTTATTTTTCTGCAAATGACTACTCAGGTAGGTCCTTTATCAGGTTTGTTGCTTGGAGAGGCACATCAGTCCCTAGAGGACCCCATTTTCGTTCAAAAACTCGTGACCTTGATTCAACAAGAGTTAGACAGAATTAAGAACAATTGGGAAGCAACCATAATACTGTGGACTCTTATTTTACTTCTCACGAGAATCATATCAAGCTTCCATGACAATCCAGTTGGATCAAGTTTAATTTGCTTATTAAATTGTCGCCGAGTTGCCAATCAATGGATGATGCAACTACGAAACACTGCTTATGGCCAAGTTGAAAACTCCGAAAAGGAAAGCTTCATCCAGAAAGCAGCGGAGGTCGCCTTGATTTGTGTCGCAACGTTTGACGTTAGAGAAGAATGTCTTGTTGAATTGCTGAGCGCCGAGGAGAATGCTGCCATCTTTATAGAATGCTCCATCATTATCAGGGAAAACATCCAAGTCGATCCCGAGAACCAACTGCAAGCTATTTGGTTCCTTACTTGGAAACGCATTACTTATAAAGGACTTAAAGCTTTACTGAACACAATAACTAGAACCAAGTGTCTCGATACAGCGATTGGCCGTTGCCGGAACACAGGGACGTTACGCGATCCACAACCGTGGCTGACAACAGAATTCCATTGGGTATTTACAAAGACGCGAATTCCTGGGTCGGCAGCGTATGAAAAGAATTACTTTAATGTTCTGACTGCTGAGTTCCTAGTGAATGGGCTACCTTCGGGAAAACTTCCCCCGGACATCGAGGAACATGCAGCATACTCTACTTTTTTTGGCCATGCACGACTTGACGTCAATGAGTGTAGTGAGAAAGGCATGCAGTATCAAACTGTACACAAAATACATGGTCATGAAGTTTCCCTGGGTCTATTGGCAACACCAGAGTCTTTCCAAGAAGGCCTAGGATCCAAAGATAATCCTGACTTCATCATTGCTGCTACAGCAGGTGATTGTCAATATGACCTCGTTCCTGGACGGCTGTTCGATGGTAATCTACCCAACGAGTTTTTTGAGAAGCACGTTCATTGGCTTTTCAGAAAGGGTAAGAATATGGTTATTGAGTTTCGCCCAAAACACTCTCCGTGGAAACACCAGGACACTAATTGGGCGCTGCACAAACGGGGCGACTATTGGGAGCTAGCTGAACCAAGTGGTGGTGTTCTGGTTGATACGGCTCGTGACGCATCGCAACAATTTACGCACGCTTTTGCCTCTCTAGCAGAACCAAAGGATATACACCTCGTCTATTTCCCCCGCACTAAGCACCTGGAAGTCCACCTACCCAGGCTTCAACTAGAGTTCTACATAGAAAAGAGCTCTTCGCGTATCCTCTCACGGCAGTACCAAAGCATGTGGGTTGACTCTTGTCAAGATATTGACACTCTCATTGGCTTGCGCCAAAAGCTAGTCTTACGTGACGAAAGATCCCACAGACTTTTACTTATTCCCGAGGGTGAAGTTAACCTCGTCACTTCCGAGATAAATGATCCTCATGTATGCGTTACTATTGATATGCCGAGTCGCGGCAAAGTTTTCGCTTACGAATTGGACACGTACCTGGGGAAACTTTGCGGCAGAGATTTCGAGAGCACACTTCGTCTAGCACTTCTTCATGGGTACACTTCAGGTTGTGTCCCTGATCCCTTCACTGGATACACAGGCACCGAGCGAGCTTTACAAATACTTCGTTCCGCAGAAATTAATTCTCCCAGAGCTCTATCCCCAGGTATGTTGAAGCAACTGCAAAGAATAGACAAACTCAGCGAGAAGTGGAAAGTGTCAGCTCCAAAGAATGGACTAAAACTCCAGTATGCCGTCCGGGTGAACGGTCTCCCTCCACTCGCACACCACCCAGATTTCGCCGAACTTTCCAAACAAATAGTTACCAGCTGTTGGAGATACGGCATTTTTGAGCCGACAAGTTCTATCAATAAAGCCTACGCTGAAGTTGATGGTGATAAGCAGCATAAGCTGCGTATACGAGCTCGGCTTCGATCGTCAGTATTCTACTCTCAAGCCACTGGGATTCAGAAAGAGATAAAATCAGCTGACAGTTATTACTATGGATATACCGACTCGGAAGTTAAAGTAATACAGAATGTGAATGATAGCCAGAGCCCCGAGGTCGACCCAGATCGATTTCCGGGACGAACTAGGCGATTCACGAACCTTTTTAAAGTTTCCGATGCGATGAAAAACGGTCGGTGCGGAAAATACTCGAACTCATTTGAGAGTATTAAGCAGATGACTTTTTTAGCTGAAATAAGGAAAACCTTGAAAGAGCCGTCGACAACGCTCACCAGTGGTCCATGTCAAGATGGCGAGTCAAACCACCTGGAGTACCACGCCGGCCTGCTGGATAAGCCAGGAAAGTTTTTTCCTAAAACTTGGTTCTCGATATGCACTGAGCTGATTCATAAGCGAAAGGAAATAAACACTCACAAAGCTAGCTTTTATATTGCCACCCTAGCGTTCTCGCCACATGTCGTTTTGGAGTTGGTTCATATTCTCACCGGCGCTTTATATTTGCCAGCCGACTCAACACCACCTATTCCTCAAGCTAGGAATTTTGATCTGGGCAGAGGACATCGGCCGAAAATCCCTGATTTAAAAAACGCAGTTAATGCCGCAAGGATTTCTTCCCAATCAAGCAAGTCCTTCCGAGGCACTGTGCGAAATAAAAAGACAGGAAGGGGACAGTGCAGCAACGGCGCACAAGACAACCCGAGCAAGGCAAGAGCGGAGAATACTAAACTTGCGGAAGCTTTTCATGAGCAGTGGGGCAAGACGGAGGTTCAGTGGCCAACAAATTATAATAACCTGCAAATGCATTACAACAAAGACAAGGTTATATCTAATGTCGAGTCTCTCTGGCGGCAGGCAACTGATAATGCGAAAGTTGACGAACACTTCAAAAATTGGCACGGCCTCTTATATTCCAAGTCTCAAAAGTATAAAATAAAATTCAATGAGTCACGATGCGAAAAAATCTTCCAGCGAACGATACATGGCGTTGACCTTCGGTACGTCTTCCAGGTCAATATACCACCAACAATACCAACCAACAACGATCATTTTCCACATTTGACAAAGTCGAATTCGGTTCAGCCAAGCTCTCATATTTTCTCTCTCATACACAGGCTGCAGAAAAGCGCCTCAACTCCATATCAGGTCGCCTATGCTACAAACCTAGACGAAAGTAGACGAGCATTGGAAAGAGCCAAACAAGAGGTGCTCTTGCAGACATCCTGGCAAGAGTTTCAGCCACAGATACTCCGTCGCCGGAATGAAGCGAAGAAAGAGCTTGAAGATCACTTACTTGGTATCAAAAAAGCACTTCTCCGACGTTCACAACCACAAAGCAGCTTGGCAGAACTCGACACTGCAGCAATGCAACCCGGCTTGCCCCGAGTTTGCACTCATTTTCTTGTGGAACAACTTGTGTCAAATGAGCAGATACCATTGCAATGGAAACGAGAGCTTGTAATATTTGTTTCACGCCTAGCAAGATTGCAGAATTGGGATCGATTGCTTCTTCTCCCGGAGACCGCGCATAAAGATGCTCTAAAGCAATTGAATGGGCTTAAGCCTAGGGCTTGGGACCCCATGTTTCACCCTGAATGGCTAGTGTTTGAAGTCGAAAATAACCTTCGTATTCGCGACATTCAGGGTGAGTTTGCGGACGCCATGATGAAGCCCCCGAATCGCCAGAACTCTATTATGCAACTGAATATGGGCGAAGGTAAGTCTTCGGTCATTGTACCGATCATAGCAACATCACTGTGCCAGCAGGGACACGTCGTTCGTTTAATTGTGACTAGGCCACAATTCTCACAAATGTCTCAAATCATGAGGTCGCGACTGGGCGGCCTATTAGGCCGACCTGTCTATCATCTCCCAATTTCTCGAAATATGACTCTGACAGAGGCGTCTGTGGGCAAACTCCACCAAATCATACGGGATTGTGCGGAACGCAAAGGCATTCTCGTTGTTCAACCGGAGCAAATTTTGTCTTTAGACCTCATGATATCTGACTATTCAAGCAAGTGTTCCGAGAAAGCGAGAGAGGTACTCTATGACATTAAACATTCACTGGATGATAGTTGTCGAGACATTATTGACGAAAGCGACGACGTGTTTTCGCCTAAATATGAGTTGGTTTACCCTCTAGGTAAAGAGCAGCCAATCGATTTCGCGAGGGAGCGCTGTTGTGTCATTTCACAGATTCTAACCATCGCCAGCAAAGAAGCGGAGACTGTCATGGAAGAGGTGCCTGGTGGGCTGGTGATTTCGCCCATGGGACCTGGAAGGTATCCTCAGCTATCTCTAGTAACTCGGGCGGCCTCGGAACTTCTGGAGAGACGAATAGCAGAAGAAATTTGCAAGGCTGGCTTAATAGGCTTTCCCATGCCGCAAAAGAGCTCATTCTCAGCTCAAAAGGTAAAAGTTCTCGAATTTATCACTGATAGAACTCTAAAAGAAACGACCAAGGAATTTATTGAGAAGGAGTTGTGCTGGGCGCCTCAGATGACGAGTTTCTTATATCTTATTCGAGGCTTAATTGCTTGTGGAGTATTGTCTGCGGCCTTACGAGATCGGTTCCGAGTAAACTATGGTCTTGATAAGACCAGAACGCCTAGAACAGATCTCGCAGTGCCTTACAGAGCAAAGGATACGCCCAGTGTAGGTTCCGAATACAGCCAACCGGACACCGTTATTACGAAGACGTATCTTGCGTATTACTACAATGGGCTAAACGATAGGGACCTGACAGAAACTCTCATGCACCTCCTTCAATCTGACCGGTCGCATATCGAATACCAAGAGTGGGTGAAGGCCGCTCCAGATCTACCCAAGGCCTGGCATGATGTAAAAGGAATCAACCTGGAAGACACTCAGCTATGCAAGCGAGACCTATTCCCTCATTTGAGGTTTCTAAGAGTTTGCGTTGACTACTACCTGTCGTACATTGTCTTTCCGAAGCAACTAAGAGAATACTCGGAAAAGATTTCAGCATCAGGCTGGGACATTGGGCGTATTAAAGAGCTGGTTACGACTGGATTTAGCGGCACGCACGATTTAAAACCACTTTTGCCGCTGAACAACAGGATTTGATAAGTCAGGCTCATACTGATGCCCTGGTTTTAGAGAAAATGCTGGGATTGCATAATCACGCGCATTTTCTCGACCCCCCAAACAGCACCAACATATCCGAGGACTTCTTGCAAAAGATTGTGACCCAAGAGCCAAATACAAGAGTCGTCGTTGACGTCGGTGCCTACCTCATTGATCTCACAAACGAGGAGGTGGCAAGGACTTGGCTAGGCATCTTACAATCGCGAAAAGTGGCTATAGATGCTGCAATTTACTGCGACGATAATCATGACTTGGCTGTGTTGGATAAACAGGGAAAGACTGAAAGTTTGCAGCTATCGCCATTCGCTAGGCAAATGGAAAGGTGCGTAGTCTTCTTAGACGAAGCTCACTCACGAGGAACAGACTTGAAGCTGCCATCAACATCTAGGGCGGCTGTCACTCTTGGAAGGAACCTGACTAAGGACAAGCTAGCTCAAGGTAATTAAACCCCCCCAATATTTTGAACTTGGCTGACTGTCTCCCAGCCTGTATGCGAATGCGACTACTCGGAGATGGGCAATCCATTACATATTACGTGCCAAGTGATATTCAGTCTCAGATCAAAGCTTCGATAAACCACACCACCGAACAGCCTCCCTCTATTGAAGATATCATCTACTGGTCTATCGAGCAGACTGCGATAGAAACTGGCCAACTCCTACCCATTTGGGCGAAACAAGGGTTCCGATACCTACAGCAGTCCAAAACGTGGGCCCAAATTCGCGAGTCCCCAGACATGGCTCTGAGGAGAGCATCAGCAAACAGCTTCAAAGAAACCGACATTCGCACTATAAAAAGCTTATACCAGCCTCAAAATAGCTTCACTAGCCCCACGGGTGTCGATAATGACATGGCGGTTCTGATCCACGAGCGGCTCAAAGAGTTTCAATACCTGGGTGCAGTTGACAATGGGTGTTCAGAAGAGAGAGAACAACAGCGTGAAACAGAGCAGGAGCGAGAGCACGAACTTGAGGCCCAAGTTGCAGAACAACGCCACTTATACCGCTCCAAAATATGCTCGGTAGCTACTCACGAAGTACACGCAGACGTTGAAGCGTTTGTGAAGTATGGGACGCTGAGAGACCACGGAGTTGGAATCATCGGAGCCTTCACAAGTTTATCTGACACAACAGCTGCTTTGCAATTTGACCTGAAAAATCTTCCGTCGCAACTGAGAGTCTCTAGAGACTTTGCAAACGTTGTCAAAGAAACCGCGGGGACCAGCCAAGAGCGCAGCGACTTGTTCAAAAGACCTATACACCACATTCTCACAACTGCGGGTAAAGACGGGATTATCACGAATATGCTCATCATCAGCCCATATGAAGCCGAAGCATTGTACAAAATGATTGAAAGGTCAAAAACAACCAAACTGCACATTTACGCGGCCCGACAAAACAGCTCGTATTTGCGTGTTGACGATTTGGACCTTTATACAATCCCTGCTTCTCCGATCAAGCGTCAAGTTCCTTTACGCCTAAAGTTAGAACTTAATCTCTTTGCTGGTCAGCTCTACTTTGCCTCGTTCAAGGAGTACATTGATGTGTGCACCTACCTTGGTATTGCATGGAATGATTCCTTCACTAACGCGGACTCTGATGGGTTCATTCCCAGGGGTAAAGGCGCTGATGAGTTACCCAATTGCCTTAATTTGACTACAAGTCCAATCCCGTTCTTGAAGTCGTTTATTACAAACGTCCGGCATTATGGTAATAATATCTCAAAGACGCATGTGGGAAAGATGCTTAACGGCGAGTTCCTGACGGAGAGTGACTTTCCCGAGCGAGAGAAAAGAAAGCGGGATCAAGAGGCCGAGGATCATGGTCCCCGGCCAGTGAAGCGAGAGAAGGTGGATGAGGATGAGGGGAGCGTGTTTGTGAAGCAGGAAGGGGATGTGGAAATGGACGGTTGAGCAGCGTGATTTCGTTGACTTTGATAATATTGGGAATAGAGCTAAGATGATGGCGGGATCTTTGGTGCATCTTGTGCATAGGGATGGATGGGCTTTTAAAAGGACAAATAGCTGATATATGGAATGGATTTGCTCTCTCGATCTGCTGTTCGGATTTTGAACGCAAAATGCTTCTTGAAGCTACTGGTTCGACGTAAACACTGTGGCAAAAACGCTGAACAGAGTCTATTTTTAAACTATCCATGGTATAATAGGTCTCCGGATGTGCTCAGCTGCATGCAGTCTCTAGAGATTTGACTATCAACTGATAGGCGCTGTACCAGCTTCTACAGCTAGCTCAATTACGAAACACTCAGTATCTTATCAGTCAAATAAATTGTTCCTCACCGTCCGTAGTGAAATATGTTTCATCACGCATACCTACAACACCACCTACATTCCCGCTCTACGATCCCCATCTCTGAATGAACTCGTCTTTCTTCTCACTCTTCGCAACAATACTCTGGCCCTGGAGCGATCGCAGCTTCTCCTTGGCCTTGTTCACCTCTTGCGCCAGCACCGAAATGGAGCCCTCCATATCCGGATCCACTAGCTTCACATCACCGAAGGAACTTTCTGCCAGGAGACTATCCCGAACGAGTTGGATCGCCCGTCGCGCATCTTCTACATGTGCGCGCGCGGTCATCTCGAAGCCCTCCTGCGCTCCTTTCGCCACGTCATTGCCTTTGCGAGTTCTTTCAGCTAGTACCCTCTCCAAGAAGCCGATTTGATCCTGAGGCTTGATGCAATCAGGTGGCAGTGTCACGGCCAGGTCTTGAAGGAGAGTCTCTATCGGGGACTCTTCCTGGACACCAGAAGATCTTCGCCGTCGGCGCGCCTCGGATGTATTGCTACGTGTTCGAACGGGGGAAGGGGGAATTGCTTGTCTTGGTTTCTTAGAGGGGATTACAGCAGCTATTTCTGCCTTTGCGGTGGCAGCTATTGCCGCAGTGGCAGCTTGGTGGGACTTGTGTGACTTGACGTGTGCATGGAGCCTATCCATACGATCTACGAGATAGGTGAGGCATTCGTTAATCTAAGGTCCGTGTTATTAGCTTGTTTAGGTGTGAGCGTGTCCGAGGTGGAGACGTACATATGTCAAGGATGTGGTTGTTTTGCCCATGCTTTGGCTGTTTCTTATAGAGAGGGCTTTGAGCGCAGGTTCGAGATACTGCTGGTCAATAGACATTTGAGCGACAGGCAGAATCTCAGAATAAAGTGATTCTACTTCGTCTTGGAGGGTCTTGACTTGGTCGTTTGTAGCTGATTTTGCGGTTCCGGATCGCTCTGCTGTGACAAGGGTTTCCAAATGGATGGTGTCGAGTCTGGTGCGAACGGTTTCAACGGTTGCCTTGATTAGACTGTTCTGTGGCGTTAGATGGCATTTTAGCAGTCTGTAATTAGTTTCATCTTACCGCATGCACGTTTCTCGGAGCTTTTCAATGTCTTGCGTTTCGCCTGGATCGGGTTGGTCGAGTTCCCATCCTAGCTTTTGGAGACTCGAGAGGAGCTTATCGTCGGATTGGAGGAGGGCTGCGATGCTTTCATTGAGAGCTGGGCCATGCTGGTTTAGCTCCGTGACTTTGAGGGTAATTTCTTGGGACATCCGCTCAACCTTGAGTAGCATGTTAAATCTCATAGTGTGCAGATGACGGCTTGTAGTCTTACTTCTTTGGCAAGTTGATCACGCTCTAATTCACGCTTTTTTCTTTGGACACGTTCTAACTCCTCTCGGCGGGTAGTATTTTCGGCTTGCTTTTTTACCATTCTGGATAGGGCATCTTGCTGTTGACGCAGTGTTTCCGTCTGTTTGGAAATACCCTCCGTACATCGCCTTAGCTCTTCGATGGCAGCCATCAATTCATCCTCAGTCACGGCCGGCACCTCGGAAAGGTCGTGCAAGTCGGCTAGCTGATCTACGCGGCCATTCCTATCCAATGCCATGTATCTATGATGCAAGATTAGCGTACAGTCCGTGGTATCTCAGTCGCTGCAGGCTCCCGCTTCACAGTGGAAAGAACAAATATCGCAGCATGGAGATTTACCCACACATCGAGCTCGTCGGCTGTCAAAAGGGTATCAGATATCAGATGTGTCAAAGCCCATTCGGCAAACAGGGGCCCGTGATGGGGATGACTGATGGCGGCCTGCACATCATCTTTCCTTGTCTGAATGCCGTATGTTCGGGACGTTTTCAGCAGGAGCGATCCAGCCTGCTTCCCTTGTTCCGTATTCATGACGACGGTATGATGAAGCGAGGTGGCGTTCTGAAATGTCCGTTGTTGGCGAGGAGGGGGATCCAGTCTGTATCACGATGCAGTCTGAGCTAGATGGATTCCGCTGACCGCTTTTGTAGCGAGGTGACGACGAGTAGCGGCTGCTGGATGGCAACTGATTCTGCGTCCGGTGACGCAGCTGCTTGATGCATTGGGCTGCGTGCCAGCGAGAATTGGCGACGGCAGCTTGATGAGTGACGATGGGAGTGGGAGTTGAGGTTGAGGTTGAGGTTGAATTGTGAAGATGGCTGACTGCACATGTGAACATAGGCTTGATGGACTTAGCATGTCGGCACCTGGCCGGCAGAGGTAAGGGCTGCGGATAGTGGGGTGTCAGAACGGCCAGGGGTCCGGCACAACTAAAGCCCCTCGCTGGACGGCACTAGGTATGGCGCGCACGTGCGGTACCGACGCAAGTTGACCCCAAATTAGTAACGTCAACATCGTACCAGCAGTTGACTTGGGAAGCACCAGGCTCTGGCCACCGTTGATGCCACGATGCCACGATGCCACGCTCCATGATGGACCACCCTTGAACACAATGCCAATGCCGGTGTGCCGCGGCCACGTGTGGCTCACGAGCAAGGCATCCTCCTCACCCCATGTGTGAATCACTTCGCTTCTTTGTGATGCTTGACAACTTTCAACTGGCCTCTGCCTAATCAGATGCCATCAGAACGCATACAGTGGACAAGTCTTGGCCGTTTTACACAGGCCCCGAAAGCATCGTTTCAACGTCACAGCCCGCTCCTTTGCGGTCGCGGTACCTTGCCTCTGTTCAGTTCCTGGCCATTCACCGAGCCCTGTGCCGCGCTCGACCCCTGAGCGGACCGTTTACAATCGCCCGACGTATCGCAGCGTCCATGCTGTGAACCAGAGACAAGTCCTTGGAGTCATTACCTACACATTGTCTGTACATGTTCTGATATCAATTTCCCTCTAGCCGAATAGGCTTCCGTTCCGGCATTGGCGTGATGACGCGGACTTTCTGCGACGGCAAACTCCGGAGGAGACTCTTGGGAGTCCAATGTATAGCTAATTCCAAACCAGATGTAATGTAAATGGTGGTCTGTTCTGTACGTAAACCTGGTGCAAAATGTCTCCATGGCATACGGCATACAGGTCGTGGCAGTTCTCATAGTTTGGTATCAAGGTTCCTAAATCTTCATTTTGACTCTTGTCTTGAAAGAATTCTCATCTCACAGCCAAACGAATTGATGCTAGCACAAACTGACGTCCCTGTCAGATATAATTGACTTCTCTGGCCATGTAGCTTGCGTGCTGCTCACTTCTTGCTGACCATGCACTCACTGTACTCTGGTAACCATCCTAGCATTGGCCTCGATTCATGGCCAACCTCCCCATCGTTTTTGACTTTTGTAAAGTGTTGCCCGACTCTCCGAGAGCTCCCAAGAAAACACCCCGAGTGTAACACATTCGTATAGCTCAAACCTTCGGCACGGCATTGACGGGTATGTTGCTCCTCGATCCCGAAATCTATTTCCAGAAACATACCGTTGTACAGTAAGGGGGAGAGAGAGAGAGAGAGAACAAGCCATCACGCCGTCAATCAGACCAAGCATGTCTGCTCATCTCCGAATTGCTATTTTCCATTGACCATGTCACAAGCTTCTTCGGTGTTAAGAGCAGTCTCAGTCCTAAGCGATTCCTCTGCTTCCCGTCACCACCACCGAACCACCGAACCAAGACATCATGACAAGAAACGCGCCTAGCCATGCCGTGTGGCGAGCCCGATGGAGCGAGGCCATTCACCACCTGTTTTGGGTCGTATGTGTTTCGGCAATCTATCTCGCAACCGAGTTGACAATCTGGGGCCTGAGCTTTGTCCTGGCGTCTGCGCAACTCCAGTACTTTGGGTCTATTTTGGGCATGATTGTCATCTGCTCCGTCATGGCAGCTGCTGGCCAGGTGTGTCCGAGTTGCGGCGATTTCTACCACCGACGCGTCAAATCAAAGGTTGGTGGCATCCCTTTTCTGCACCCGCAACTCGGAGGTGGAGGAGGTGAAGAAAGCTCACTTCTTGCTTTGGTGCAAACACACAGGTGGACTTTATCAACGCCCAGCTCGGAATTGGATTCAGCGTGCCCATCATCCTGCTCAATCATGTCCTTGGCATCCGGGACATTGGCTACATCATCGCAACATCTGGTGAGTTTCCGGCCTCAAACAGGCGAAACGACAATCCGTTTTCCGTCACACGTTAACAGACGTGTAGCTATTACAAACGTAATCTCGTGGGCTTCAGTCTTCTTGCTGTCCCTTTCGGGCCTATTGCTCCTCACCACTTTGCAGTCATACGCTTCGAAACACGTACGAGGCAAGGAGACCAAGGCATCTGCCTTTGCTTCACGCTACGAGGCCAGAGGGACTATTCGGCGGGCTGCAGCCCAATGTTACGACCGGCCATGGCAGTATTTGACATCAGACGACTCGGTTGAAAAAACAGAGGACCGGATATCCGGCCCCGCTGACGTCAAAGATAGAGCCGTGGTGAAGCAACCCGTTGACGAAGCCAAAGTCCAAGATCAGGATAGAAACGTCTGGCATATCTTGAGAAGCAACGGCTATGTCATCTTGTGCCTTGTCGGGATTATAGGCATCGGTATTCCCCTGGAGCTCGTAGTTCACGACGGCAGAGCGCTGGACGGGTTCTCACTATGGCTTTGCTGGCTCGTCGCCATACGACTCCAGCGCACGCTCAAGTCGTCGAACCTCTTCGGCTCAAACGTGCGGTACCGTCACAGCCTCGCAACCATGGTCAACCCCGTCCTGGTAACAACCCTCCTGATGCTTGGCTTCACCCGTGTGAAGGGACTGCTCAAAGGCAGCCGAGGCATCCCCAAGGTCCTCGGAGACTTCAGTAGCGGAACTCCCCTGTACGCCATCTGGACAGCCGTCGCCTCGGACTCCTTGATGCCGGACAGCCCAGCCCCGTGGTTCGGCGCGGGAGACTTCGCCCTGTCCTTGCTCGAATGCGGCATTGTCGCATGGGGGTTCAAGCTGTACGAGTGCCGCAAACAGCTCTTCAGCATCTCCGGCATCTCCACCTTGCTGTTCTCAACCGCGGCCGCCGCAGGCAACGTCTTCCTCTCCGTGATGCTTGCCCGCGCCCTCGGATTGCAGCCAGAGGAATCGCTGGCTTTTGCTGCCCGGAGCGCCACCCTCGCCCTGGCCAAACCCTCCGTCAAGGCTCTGGGGGGGAACGTGGCTCTAAACGCGACGCTCGTAGTCAGCAACGGCATCCTAGGACAGCTAATGTACCCCGTGCTCCTGGACAAGCTGTGCGTGCCAACGGTTCAGCCCGAGCCGCAAGGCAAAGCCGGCAAGGACAAAATCGACGACGACGGCACGGTTACCGTCGCAGCTGGGACTGCCATCGGCATCAACGGCGCCGCCATGGGGGTATCGTATCTCTACGAGGTGAAGAGTCGCGCGGCGCCCTACGCGGCACTGTCCATGACCATGTTTGGCGTCATGACGGTCGTGTTTACAACCTTGGAACCCTTCAAAAATACCGCTCTGAAGCTAGCTTCATGGTGAGTAACGAGCTGTAACTGGATTATGAGGCATACGAGGCTTATGAGAAATGGACATGGTTGGACAAAATTCTTTTTTTTTTAACGGGAACTACTATGGCCATCGCTGGACGATAGATAGGAGTCGGTTTTTCCAACACGTGGCATTATGAATAACGGGTACACATAGATATACATAGCCCCACATGATGACTACATATACAGCTTGCTTGTCTATACGCCATATAACTATACCTACCTAGGTACCTAGGTAGGTAGCCTATAAGCGGCAAGGCAAAAGTACATGGCTGTAATTGAATATGACAAATGTGAGCTTCCCTGCGTTTGTTGGTAGGGGGGCTCGCGGCACCGGCAATATGTTTCGCTTTTTTTTCTCGAGTTCGAATGGAAACTTTAAGCTTTTCAACATGTAAGCTCGACATTAAACAATTTCTCGCATTGTTCTGTGGCCACCAGTACCACGGCAAGGTGGGAATCTCCCCCACCATCATCATCACCATCACCACCACCAAAACGGACTGCTACTACTCTTGAACTACTCCAATCTGTGGCTATGATTAGCAATCATCTCCCATCAAGCGTCACGGTTCTTCGACTGACCTCTCAATCAGATGCAACCCACTGGCCGTCTCCACGACGCCACTCATCTCGCCAGGCTTAAGCGCAAAAGCCGCATCCTCAAACTCCTTCTGCATATCCCCACGGCCAAAGTAGCCCAGGTCGCCGCGCTTACGGGCAGACGAGCAATCCGACTCGGTAGGGGCCAAGTCGCCAAGAGAAATGGCGCCAGATTTGATTTTTGCTTCGTGGGCCTTGATGATTTCCATAGCCTCGTCCTTGGAGCGTGTAATTTCGGACTATGGCGCCGTTAACAACATTGAACTCTTTTATGCTCGAGCCATGGACAAGGGAGTAATGCATACTTCTCGCCAGCTGCTAGGCCGTCTGCTATCCTTGTGCTTCACCAACAAGTGTGCGGCGCGAATCTTGCCGTCGGGAACACCCGGCACTGCGCCGGGGCGCGAGCCGGCGCTGTGATGGGCTCCCATGTAGTGCTTTAGCTTCTCCGTGTCGGTGCCCTGCGGCGGTTCCCAGCGGGAGACTTTTTCGACAGAGTTGAAATAGTACGGGAGGTTCTTGGAATTGGAGTGGCGCACCTCCCAGTTTGGGGGGAGACCTGTATCAGCCTTGGGAGGTGTTAGCCATGTCTTACGAGGGAAGAAGAGGGGTAGTGATTGTGGCATGCCATGACGACGGTGAGCGCAGCGCAGCGCAATGCAGCGAGTGCTGCGTCGGTGACAAGCTGCGAGTTTCGGGGGGTAGACGGGAAGTACTCTTGACATACCATGATGGGTTGAGGTAGAAGGATGTGCGGATGCGAAGAAAGGGGGGAGGTTGCGGTTGCAGAGAGGAGGAGAGAGCGGCAGCTGTCGATAAGGATGATGATGGGCAAGCTTGGATAAACTATAGGTACACCAAGTATTTATATTAAGACGGGGATGGAGGAGATGGCAAAGCGTTGCAGCGATGCACTTGTCACGTTTCGGGTCGCGGATGCAGAGTCGGAATCGGGGTCGGAGTCGAAAGGTGGTCGAGGACGAGGTGAACAGAACAAGGAGCCGGCCGGTTGGCGATGATGCGCTTTGGACGAGGCAGCTTGAAGAGCTTTCCCCAGGCGACCCGTTGACGGGTTGACGGGTTGACGGGTTGACGGGCTGACGGGCTGACGGGCTGACGGGCTGACGGGCTACCGGGGGTGGTCGAGTGCAGAAACAGCGGGGTATCGAGTCGAGGCTCAGGGCAGGGAATGACGTGCCCCGGTGGGCGAAGACGCGCAGCCGGCCAATAAGGTGCGGAGCAGCTACTGGGCCAAGTGACCTCGTCCAGAGCCCTGGTGCTAGCGGGTACATGCTAACGGACATGGAGCGCTTGAGGGCACCTGGGTCTGGTGCGACATAATACCTAATACCAGGTACCTACTTACCTATCTAGGTACCTATTATAGCGCGTTAAGGGGTTTTTTAGTGATTATTCTTTAGCTATTATTTATTATAAGATAATTAAATAAATTTTTTACTTAATATATAAGACTTTTATTAATTAATAATAATTTAAGACTTATATTATAATAGTTATATTATTATTAAAAATAAAAGCTATACGTGTAAGTAAGTAAATATTTAAGTAAATAAATACTTTATATATATTTACGCTTATAACTCTTATTTTTAATAATAGTATAATTATTATAAGATAAGTCTTAAATTATTATTAATTAATAAAAGTCTTATATATTAAGTAAATAATTTTATTTAATTATCTTATAATAAATAATAGCCAGAGAATAGTCAGCAAAAAACCCCTTAGCGCGCTGTAATAGTGGGCAATTTACAGGGCGCCTCGTTGTGCGGCCCCACCAGACGTCCAGAGTCTGCTGGACAACTGCACAAAGGGCGGCGGACTGGTTGGCTGGATGCACCTGTGCTTCAATGTTTCCGGTGTCCGGGATTGAAGATGAAATCTTCATTGCATTTGCTTAGATTGCGCTGTTGAATGAGGGGGTTGCGTTAGTTGAGTGTGACCTGTGTGTGAGTGCCACTGAGTGGAGAGCCTCGTGCCATACAAGCCTTCTAGAAGTTCAGTTACAAGGTCACCTATTTGTTTGACCATCAGTTCTACGACTTGCTTGAAAGACCTGACATCGCTTGCCTCAGTTTCCGTCTGGTTGCAGCACTGAACCTGCTTTCCCGCGTGAGCAGGTCAATATTAGTAGAGTTTAGGCGCCAACATTGAAGTATGAACTCCGTACAAGCCACTAAACAAACAGTCGATCACGAGAGTCGGTGTCAACTACCGACGCCCCATTTTAAAATGGTCACGTTCCAGCACATGGAGGTCTTCCGCGGATGTGTTCATCAATGGTTTACGCTGGGCAATCCCTCGGATTTTGGTGCTACAGATGACCTATACCTACCTCACCAGGTAGGTTACCCAGGTACATGCACGTGAGATTGCAACGTAATGAATATATCAAGACAATGTCCATTGTATGATGAGTGTCTGACAGCCTCATGACAAGGCCTTGTTCGGCGCGTGTTTTGGGGGAGGTGGGATGGGTGCCGTAGCAGTGAACCTGCTTCAATCGTGAACTGGGACTCCTGGCTAGTGGATGAGTCAGATGTGATAGTCGGCGGCCAGGCTTTGTTTGGTTCGTAGTTCTTGGGTGAGAAAATGGCTAGCCAATTTTGTTTATTTCTGGTAAAGTCGCCTAGTGCCTAATGTATAGTGGCTCCGAGTCCATCGACAACAAGCTATTCAGCCGCCTGGGAATGAATGTACTCGGGACCACAGACAAGGTCCAGATCATGCTGGACACCGACGCCACAGGCTCGAAACATAAAAGGCCAGGCGACTGAAGAGTTGCAAGACACCACTTGAATAGTCATCTGCATTCCACATTTGACGCATAGGTGACCAGGCGCGCCCATATCGCTGTCAACGTTGTCAATACTCCATCTTGGTAGTTACACTGCGTGGCGGATCTCTCAAGTGCTGCCTGATGGCTTGCCCCACTCCACTGTTCGTCCAGTCCGCCCACTTGCCTTCAAACTCGCCTCGCTTTGCCCAACCACCACAAAAGGGCCTTACCTCCCCTTCATCAACGCGTGTTGTCGTGTCGCTTCTTCATCAACACAGCCATCTTTGACCGCTGCTCATTTCGGGGAGCCAAAGGCCGCCGTCGCTTCTTCTAGAAACGTTTCGCCCCGGCCATTCAACGACGCAGTTCGCCACGTTTGTCGATCCCATCCACCGCTGTCGGAGGAACTGTCCAGATCCAACCCAACCCAACACCACTCAGCGCATTTTCTATCACTAGAGAAACACACGCTGCAGCAATGGCCACTCCCCAGTCGACAACCTCATACGAAGACTCCGGCTCCAAGAAGCTTGAGCAAATTACCTTCCGATTCTGTTCAGAATGTTCCAACATGTTATACCCCAAGGAAGATGAAGACGCGCACAAATTGCAATTCACCTGCCGAACGTGTCAGTACACTGAAGAAGCCCAGTCTACCTGTGTCTTCCGCAATGTCCTGAATAACTCTGCTGGCGAAACTGCCGGTGTGACCCAGGATGTTGGATCTGATCCAACGGTTAGTCATGTCCCGCGTGTCATCTGCTTATATTGTGGCTGCCCTGTTTTTTGCTACATCTGTGGGGATTTGGCAGCAGATATGACTGCACCTAGATGGGAGGAAGAGATGGATATGAGAGATGGATAATGAGGAAGAGATGGAATGGATCAGCCTGAGCCAGTTTGTCCCATTGGCCGATTGCGATGATCCTTTTGCCGAGTACGACGAAGAACTCATGGATGAAGTCGAGGACGAAGTGTACACCCCTACCTCGACCGATTTCAATTCTATTGCAACTTCGGAGACAAGTCTTTCAGACTACGGCGTCGGGACCATTACCTGTTGATTTGGGCTCAAGATCAAGTTACGAACTTCTACAATACGTGCGATATCTCCATAATGTCGAACCGCATCGCTCACATCGATATCTACATATTCATTACCGGGATTGGCAACAGGGCAGGCGAGTTTTCATTGTGACGCAAGACTAGCTAGGAGTTGCGGCGGATGCGTGTGTCCTTTTTTTCGTCGGAACTCGTTTTCCTTGCTTTGAACTTGCTGGCTGACACGAGTTTTGCTTTTCTTTCTTGGCCACAGCTCCCACGGTCGAACAAGACGTGCCCCAGGTGCAACCACGAAGAGGCTGTGTTTTTCCAATCTCAGGAGCGAAGTGCCGAAACTGGCATGGTAAGCCATCCAACAATCCAATTAATGCTCTTTTGAGTCATGATTGAGTTTCAAACTTGTTGGGTTTCATATGCAGCTTGCTAACTTGGCTGGATGGGAAGAAATTGTTTTATGTCTGCTGCGAATGCGGTCATATCTTCGACTAATAGTCATTACGAGTCATGATACCTCCCCAATGTCCAGACCGGGTTTATGTTACTGCATAGGTGGATAGATGGAAAAGAAGGATGGATTAGTTTGATTTGCATTAGATTTGATTTGGGTTCACAGCAAAGAAAATGGCGTATTATTTTCTAGTGCTATTGTACATGTTTTTGGTCATGCAAAACTGGGCATGACTATTGGAGGAGAACCAGTAGGAGGTGGAGGATCATAGGTTAATAATGCAACATTATTGGTACAAAGTCAAATCAATGTTCACAGTGTGATGAGGTGAAGTTCAGTGGCCAGTCCATGGCCATTGATGTACGTATTATGAGATTGGAATTGAGCTTCTTGCTCCAGTCTAAAACGCCTCGCAAATGCCAAATATAATTGTACAACATATCCCATGGTATGGTCCTATGGGAATTTCATTTCATCCTCTTGACCTCCTTTCCAGCACCCTTTCAACTGTCCTTTCATCGCCTATCCCTTTCGTTACTCAAAACAAGTGCCAGCATTACCTCCCTTACGCTTGCATAGGCGCCATCGACAAAATCTTGCTCCACTTCTTCCTCTTCAGCTCTGCGCCAACGACACCATTGATTCGTGATCCCACCGGATCGCCAGACTTGTTGAGCAAAACGCACGCATTGTCGTCGAAGCGGACCACGGATCCGTCACGTCGCTGAGTAGGGTATTTGGTTCGCACAACAACGGCGTGTCGAATATCACCGCGTTTGACCTTCGCCGCGGCTGAGATGCCCGCCATACCAGAGGACGAAGCACCTCTTTGTTCCTGGACGACAACGACGATACGGTCACCTGTAACAGTTAAATCCTTTCTTTGTTCCCCTTGATCCAGGACTCGGAGAGCATGGCAGCGACGTACCTATGCGAGCATGCCGCTTTTGACCAACAACCAGGGCGCACTCGACGAGGGCAGCGCCCGAGTTGTCGATGCAGTTAAGCATCGTCTATTTGCCATTAGAACATATGCGTAGAATAGCGCATTCGCTTCCGACACACCTTTAATTGAATCATTTTGGCTTTGTTCGCGCAAACTTCGGTGCTGCATCAGCCAGTCCTGAGCTTTCGGCGTCAAGAGACTTTTCGGAAAATGACAGTCACGTGCACCTGGCGCCACGTTTCCCCAAGAAAGGCAAGCACCCCTCTGCATTCCGAGTTCCTTGCGCATGTACCTCCTGCGTTGCTGGGCCAAAGTCATTTTATGGGGCGGCTGGGCGGGCCTACCCAGCGCAGGGGGCACACCAGAGGGGGGCTTGGAGGGAAAGCCGCAATTTGGAATGGCTCAAGCTCTCACCAGCAGGACCAAACACAACTTCACTCCTGAGAATTCGATCATGTTTGAACCTGCCGGGTACGTGGTCGCGTGTCTCTGAAGCAGGCAGTTCTCATTTCTAAACATACAGTCTCTCACTAATCACTCTCCTTTTCGATATTTCCTTCCGCTGTCTATATGGTCTGCTGGCTCTGAGTGCGAACTGTACACTTGGTTTGAGACGGGTTGATTATGACATTTTTGAGGAAGGAGCGGGCTGCGAGCTGAAACTTGGTCATTTTGCCCGGTCGACTGCGGCCGCCCAGCTGGGGGTGAGAGAATCTCAAGGGCATTTTCATCTACGGCGCAGGTCTGTCAAGTTCGGCTGAGGGCGAGGCTTATTTGGACAGGTTTCCGGCCGGTGGACTTGGGATCTTGCCACGCTTCAGGATTGGGGGGGTCGCAACGTTTTCACAGAGCGTCATTGGCAACTATGCCAGCGCCAAAGGCTGCGCCGGCAAGGCATCGCCTCACTTTGGCACAATTGTCTGCTTACGATGACATCTTGACGGATGCACTGGTCGACCATGTCAGTGATTTTGCGGCCTGGTGAACGGGATCTTCGGGGAGTCAAAAAACTAACTGTGCGGTTTACAGGTCTATTACTGGACGACAGTCCCCAAGAATCGCCCGTCATATCACCCCTCGCGGGGTCTGTCGGAGAATGCCATTGCAAAGATTATTCAGGAAGAGGTGGTCCTGTGGAAAGACTTGGCGGCGGCGGAGGAGAAGCTGCTTGCGATGGATGGACTGAGGAAGTTCATGAATAAATTGAAGACAGACAGGGAAAAGGACGACTTTAAGCGACACCTGCGGCGGTACTTGCAGATTTACCTGCCTGATTGTCCTTGGGAGGTTAACTCCACGAACCGATATACGATTGTCTCGCATGAAGCAAGTATCACGGCAAGGCGGTACATTAAACGAAATGAATCAATCAAGTACCTGTCGGGTATCCAGGTTGTCATCACGCCCGAGGAAGAGAAGGAGATTGCGGCACGCAAGAAGGATTTCAGCATGGTCGTTAGCTCAAGGAGTAAGAGCACAAGCCTGTTCATGGGTCCCGCACGATTCGCAAACCACGACTGTGATGCGAATGCCAAATTGATGACGACTAGCAACGCTGGCATTGAAATTGTTGCTATACGTCCTATTGAATCGGGCGAAGAGATTACTGTCACGTATGGAGAAAGCTATTTTGGCGAGGACAACTGTGAGTGTCTATGCGGCACATGCGAGAAGGGACTAAGGAACGGTTGGGAGCCTGAGGAAGGTGCCGTGATTATTCAGACAAGTGTGGAAGAAGACAGGCCCGAGACGTATGCTCTGCGGCGACGTCGACGGGAGGATAGCGTTGGCGGATCTCGAACTCCCTCCGTTACACCTGGGATTCGTCCGCGAGTTCCAAGGACCAAGGCAAAGACTTCACGGCTCAGCAATGCTCACGGTTCGTCGGTCGCGGTGTCGCCGGCGCCTGGCTCACCAGGCGACCGAAAGCGAAAGGCCGATACCATGGCAACGCCGCCCATCACGCCGGCAAAAAAGCCCAAGCACACGATTGAACAAGAGCCCCATCTTTCGTCTTCAAGAGGGAGTTCTGTTAGTGAGAGTATATTGTCAAGTAATGAGGCTATTGAGACAGATGTCACATCGCCTGAGAAGGACAGTCCCGAGCCCGTGCCCGTGCCCGAGACGCCAATCAAGGTGTTGGCAAATCGGCTGAAGGGCAGCAGCGACCAAAAAGAAGACCAAACCATTGCAGCCACTGCACCTTTTTCCCCTGAGAGCGTACAGAGTCAACGGTCACCACAATCGACCAAGGACGGCGACACGAACGAATCCCCCGCGACGTCGAAACCAGAACTCAGCGCCATGACAATATCGGCCATTCTCAACGCACCTAGCAGCTCTGGGCCGGAAATTACTGGTCCTATTTCCACGAGCATAGAGGCAGTTGATGTGTCCCAGATCGCCACAAACGTCGACGGAGAATTGCAGTCTCGGCCAAAGAGCAGGCGATGCAGTTTTAGTAAGCAGGCTTCACCCGCAACCAAGGTGCGCAGACCTGGCGATTACGTTCTCACGCCATTACTTCTCTCCGAGCCGGAAATGGCATGGATTCAATGCACAATCTGCAACGCATACTTTGTACAGCAAAACGCTTACTATACGCGGTCGGCGTGCCCCCGCTGCGAACGACATTCCAAGCTGTACGGATACATGTGGCCCAAGACTGAAAAGGCAGGGCCCTCGGATAAGGAGGAGCGGATCCTGGATCATAGGATTGTGCATAGATTCTTAGACACGAATGACGAGCGCAAAGCTCGAGGCAGAAAGTGTTTGCCGGAGAGGGAGGAGACGGAAGAGCCGAGTGAGCCCGAGAGGGGTCGGAGATTACTGCGTGCGCCAATCAGCAAGAAGTCGTCCAGCGACGAAGTCCAAGACTCGGTGACAGTCAAACTGATCGAAGAGTCGGGCCTTCGGCGAAGCGGGAGACCCAGAAAGTGTAGGTCCGGGTAGGAATTAGTGCATAGTAAATGGGACGACAATTACCATGGGGTGTTTCGCGCCACCACAAGGGGTCTGGAGTTTATGGATTAATACTGTATCATACTCTTCAAGGCAGGATAGATTAGCATTTGGCGATTGCGGGTGATGACTGTTTGTTTTTGAGCTGGAACGTACAGAGTATGCATGCGCCCGTTTGACATCTGCAGCACAAATAAAGCCATGTGTTGTTATTGACATGTGAAGTTGCATCTACAAGCAAAAAGACAAGAAAATGGTTGCTGTGCGTATGAAAGAAGGCTCATGGGTTGTGGCTAGCGGGGGACCGTCACAACGGTCGAAATTCACTTCAATTTCTATGTTACAATACTCGTGTCTCTAGGACTCCACCAGCCGGGCCACTTTCGCAGTCCAACAGATGACTCGGACCAGACCACATGGGCTCGTGTGAGAATGGCAGGCGGCATACATGTGCATGCAGTCTGGTGCAGAATATACTTGCCCGCCAAGAAGTACACACTATTATACTGTAATATCTTGTAGTAAAGAGCGCGATAGCCAGAACCTGATGTGTTTAATACTTGTTGCCTCCCACCGACCGTCGTTTTCCTCAAAGCACCTCCTTCCCCTCCTCGTAGGACCTCACTCGTCACCGCTCCGCAAACCAGGTCAAGCAAAGAGCAATGGTAATGTTTCGGTTGGCATCGCCGTAGAATCCACCCACCCAGGGCTAACGATATTGCAGAGTGTGAAGCGCCTTCTGGTCCTATGCGGCGCGCCGGCCGTGCTCGGGGCGGCATGCAGCAAGAATTACACGCGCAACGGGCTGGTCTGGGGAGACGCCATCCGGCTGAACCAGATCCAGGTCGTCGGCACGCACAACAGCTACCACGTCGAGGCGCCCGACGTGGAGAAGGCTCTGATGCTCAACCTGAGCGCCGACACCCAGGACCTGTTTTACGGACACCCTCCATTGGAAAGGCAGCTTCGGAAACAACATGTGCGAAACTTGGAGTGAGTCCCGCTCACCCTCTTCTCCCTGCGTTGCGCGGGTGTAAATACTTGCGGATGGGGCTGACAATACAGACTGGACATTCTGGCCGATCCCGAGGGCGGCAACTACGCAAAACCACTCATCAGGGCGCTCGTCGGGCTGCCCTACAACACGGGGCCCGAGTTCCAAACGCCCTCGACCAAGGTCTTGCACATTCCCGACCTCGACATCCACACCGTCTGCACTACATTCAAGGCCTGCCTCCGGGTCATCAAGTCCTTTGTGGACGCCAATCCGTGGGCGGTGCCCATCCCCATCATGACCGAGTTCAAGACGGCCGCGGCGCTGGGGCAGTCGGCCGGCGGCGCCAAAGTCATTCCCTGGGACAATGCCACGCTGCTGGAAGGGCTGGACGTCGAGATCCGCTCCGTCTTCGGAAGAAGGCAGCTCATCACGCCGGACGACATTCGCCGTCCCGGCATGACACTCGAGGACTCTGTTCTCAAGTACGGCTGGCCGAATCTGGATTCAGCAAGAGGCAGAGTCTTGTTCCTGATGGACAACGGGCCCGACGACCCCGTCAACAAGAAGTACATTGAGGGAAGGTCAAACTTGAAAGGCAGAGTGCTGTTTACGAATTCCGCACCGGGGAGGGCGGAATGCGCTTTTCAAAAGGTATTTTTTTTATGGTCTCTACGGGGCACCAACTCTTTTCATGGTCGGAATATATATCTGACAGGTGGTAGCTGAACGATCCCGTGACGGATGCGTACGTACAGAATGTACAGAAGCAAGTCAAGGCAAACTACCTGGTGCGAACACTGGCCGACTCGGCGCTGGGCACGGTGCGAAACTGCAGCACGATCCAACGCGACGGGGCGTTCAGATCCGGCGCTCACATTGTTTCTACGGATTTCCCGGTGGCGGGCATGAGCGAGCGGTACGGCGGGTGCGAGTATGTCGTTGAGCTTGGGGACGGCAAGGTGGCAAGGTGTAATCCTGTCAACGGGCCGAAAGGGTGCGTTGACGAGGAGCTGGAGCGAAGGAAGGTTTGCGTTCCTGACATAGACGTATATATATAGCACTGTACTCCGTACCAATGTATCGTTCAGTTCGTTGCGTGTTTCGTCTTGAAGCGCTTGAACTGTTCGGGCACAATGATCGCATGGGTTATATACACCCCACGACAGGTAGGGACCAGTAGGAAGACAAGTCGTACAGTTCTGGTCACTACTACCACGTAATAGCAGTGTCCGTCCGCGATTTTTTGAGTCTTCTGGACTGGTAGAGCAGAAGGGCACCTCATGTTGTCAAACGACGAAGGAAGAAACCCCAGAAAGACCTAGCCCTACGTACACATGTTTTCTTGCAGGCCGATGTTCTAGCCAACAGGACGGGTGAGGTAACTAAGCTGGGAACACGATAGATGAAACGAGATCCTGGACTCCAGTGCGCCAAAATACCATCATGCGTAAACGAGGTCGTAGCCTGAACGGTAATGAGCGGGTTTCTGTGGCCCTAGGACCGTCTGTATCCACATGGGACTTGCAAGATATATCACCAAGGGTTTGAAGAGTTGGAGTTGTGACTAGACTCAAGCTTGTCCCCCTTGATTCAATAGCGAAACGCTCGCTGTATAAATGCAGGAAATTGCTCTGTACACGTGTAGCCGCACGCGTGTGACTGTCATTTGCTCAGCGCAGCGGCTGGGGTGCTGTACATCCAACGATGGTCGTTAGTTATACTCGGCGTAATGGTCGAACCTCTTTAGTAGTATATCGACTCATTCTGGAGCACGCGTATGCATAATAATATCCCCAGTTACTCTAGTTTCCTTTTTTTTTTTTTCCCCTCTCTTTATATACTTGGTTTCTCATTGATTAGTGAGGAAGTCGTATTCACAAAACTCGGTGGGTCGTGGAGCTGCCCATCGAGAATCTGCGAGTAGCTTCTTCTGCGGCGTACCCTCATGCGTAATTGCCCCCTGTTATTTTTTTCTCAAGATGGGTGGCTATTTTGGGTTTAACCGGGCTGCAAATCCCTTAAATGCAGCGAAGGCGGCAGTGAGGTCGCGACAGGGATTTTAAGCCAATTAAAAGCCGGAAATTAAAAGGTACTTAATATAACTCTTAATTTATATGATAATAAAAGTACTAGTACTAAGCTTCTAAGTTACAAAGAGCTACATTACACACGGACCTTTATTAGGCCCCATCCATGAAGAGAAGGAAAAAGGGTCGCCGCGTGGCATCGTCAAGGCTGTGTTGCTCGCGTTGCGCAGGCGGATGTGTAGGCTGTAGTGTGTTCTATGCACTACTATATAATCGGGTACTCATGCAGCGGGCCATGTCCTACGATTCATTAGTTCTATGTGAATATCGCAAATAAATTTTGCTGTTTCATATTTCTGTGGCATATATGGACCGGGGGGACTGCTCTATTGCGGGTTCGGGTTCAATGTCTGTGTAGGGTAGCGAGTTCTCATATTCCGTACAAGCACGGGGTATTTCATCCGACCAGGGTGCCTATTTGGGGAGGGCAAACCCGTCAAACCCAGTACGTTGCATAACGAGACATGGTAGGCGTATCCTTGTAAGCAGCAATATGTTAGTCCAAGCGACCGTATTTCCTCGATATGCATTTTTGACTTGCTTGGAGAGGAGTAGTGTTCGCAAAATGGCGCCAAGAAGTCCGAAACATGGATAAATATAATAAACCAGTGGCTGAATAACTAAAAACATGATGGTCCTCGCTCATGCTAGCTAGCTATCTAGGTCAACACTATCATCACTGTGACATGACTTACTTGCGGCCTCGGTTGCAATGAATCTGCTGACACATACATCAGAGTTGCGTGATGTTATTGAGCAGCACCAGTTGGCATCCAGGTTCAAGGTTGCCTGCAATGGCGGCCTTTTCGGGATTGAGCTGTCTGAACGGGCCGGAGAGTCGGTAGGCGCACACTGCCGATGCGTCCCAGCACTCACCGTCAGACGCCTCCACGCCCCCATAAATGCAGACGGACGGACTTGGACCCTGTCCGGAGGGGCAGACACTCGCAACAAACGTGGATCGGCTTTCCGAACCACTGTTGAACGTCCCTGCATGAGGGCATGAGGGTGAAGCATGAGGAGATGGCGCACCAGACCACAGATGGGACCAAACAGCCACATTTCAAGGGGCGTGCGACGTGGAGGATTTGAGAAGCCCGGGTCCAAAGGAACCTTAATTTTATTGCTGTTTCTCCTGCCGTGTCTTGGACCTGGGACTGGTATGTATTTTGACAACGGTCGGGAATGGATCGGCCGGGCGAATCGACGACAGTTATTTCCGGTGATTACTATTGCGTAGTATTGTCAACATACGACTCCGTAAGTTAGTTTGATTTGGACTGCGAAGTGACTGACAGACTGACAGACAGATAGACAGACAGACAGAGCAACAGGCCTCAAGTGCTCAGCCATACTGCCAAGACGGAAGGGAAAAAGGTGGCACACTAGCGCTGGCGATGGTGACGCAGGATTTGACGGGACAATCAGGCACAGGAGGTGCAACATGGCAGTGCGCAGTAACGCTCGCTTTGGAACTTGATTGACCAGACGGCCTTGGCAGCATCAAAAAACGACCAAATGGCCCAGCGCACGCACGACCGCCCACTGCGGATAAACTGTTGTCGTGGACACGTAAGTCAAGATGGCCGTCGAAGCAAGCGCACAACAATCCCCACAGCGGCGTGGTCAGAGACAAGGCGACGCCGAGGATTGGCTGCTGGCGCCGCAGGTTCCGAAAAATCCTTGCCCTTGGCACAATTGGCTTCTTGGCACCAGCCACACGGCCTTGGAGAAGTGTGCCGGCGTCCGTTTTGTACCATCGCGCACTCCGTACTTGGGCAGGTACCAGGCTAGTGGCTGCCTCTCACCTGCACCTGGAGAGAGAAACGCGCCAGCCGCCAGTCTCTCAGTACTCGTATGCTGTAAGGGACATGGAAGCCATAATAGTGCTTCAATGTTCAGTGTCGAGCTTCAAGTCGTCCAATGCCGACGGGGTTTAGGAGGCAAACAAGCATAACGTCGACTTTTGCCGATGGCGGTGATAGAGTGATGACGTCGGCCGATGTCAAAGGGGAGCTAGGAGGTCTGGTTCGCACTCCCTACTCCGTACCCGTACGCCACCTGCACAACCTGCAAGCGCGGCGTCGTTGGCGTCGCTAAACGTCCCACAAAGTCGAGAGATGTCGCGTGCTCATGAGCTACGACTTGCAAGGCTTCACCAGCCCGCTGCACCTCGGCAGAGATGTTCACATTACTCCGTATTGCGGCAAGAATCGAACGGCAGCCATTCAGTACCCCGACGTAGCGCCTGCGTGGTACAAGGTGTGAAGCGTCAAGCTCTCTCCAAGGCTCATTATGGATGGACCACCTTGGCTGCACCTTGACACCCACACGCCATCTACTCCCTAATCTCTGCCACCTGTGCCCCTAGCCTCTTGGCATGCGCCTCGTCTTTCGACGAGCTCAAGAGAAGGGGTCCCATTAGGGGAGCCACTTGTGGCGGTCCGAACGACGGGCAGACATTCCAGTAACTCTGGCAACAACCAGACTGTTTGTCATAGCAATCTGCGACGGTCGAGACATTACAATATTATGTTAACACAAGCGTCGGTGTTGACTATGGAGTGATTCCATGCCGCGGCCCACGACGTCGGATGCTGGGGACGGGAAGGCTGTGCAAAGTCTATCGGAGGCTCTGCGGATCTAGGCAAAGATTATGTATGTCCGTACCCGGTCCATGATGGGTTCAAGATTTGCCATTTCAAAATTGCATGTGAAGTGGATGGATGCATGACGCGCCTTGAGCTGGCTCCCCTTGACCGTAGGTGTACAAGGAGCACTGGAGCGTCACGAGCGGCCAACTAACTAATCCCCATGGTTGAACCCTCCCTCCCCTTGCAGTTGCACCAGGTTATAGTCGCGGTTGGAGATGTTGTGGAGGCATGAGGGTGACGGCGACGGCGGCCGGGCTTTTCGCACCAGACCAGTCCCTAGCTAAGACGGCGTCTTGCAGCCCGTAAAAAACCGACAACTTGGCGGCGTCAAGCTGCTTCGCTCGGGGATGTGTACCTAACAAACCTGGTGTCTAGCGTCTGGCCATGTCTGGCATCTGCACCTGGATCTGGGCATCTGGTGACGTTGGGAACGGAGCTCCCTAACTTGACTTTTTGCTTTGGCTTTTCTCACTTCTTCTCATTTTCCCCGGCTTCTTCCTCCTCCACCTCATCGACTTCTTCCTCTTCACAAGTCAGCCATTGAGCCATTTTGTCCGGCAGTGTAGGTTGTCAATTCGACGCATCTTCATCTTCCCCCGCCTTTGCTGCACAATACGTGCCTACGTCAGCCCACGGATACGTGTGGCCAGCCCGCCAACCAAGCCACCATCTCGTTTCGGCAGGCGACGCTTGACACCGCCTCACCCCAAGCTGCGTCAGATAGCAGGTAGCACGTGTACAGCCTGTCACGGTTGGAACGGCAATTTACGTATCTAAGCTCTCCAAGCTTCACGATTTTTTTTTTTTTCCGTTGCGCGTCTCCAGGGAACGTAACATGCTATAGGCAAAAAAAAAAAATTATTGTTGCTCATCATGGTCGGTTCTCAAGCTTTCGACGATACTCCCGAGGGAGGATGGAAGGCGGCGCATGGAATTCCAGTGCCTGACTTTGTCGAGCCGGTTGTAAGTTTCCAGTACCACCAAACAAGCAATCGTTGGCCCATCGTTGTGCACTTTGGCTGCGCATTGCTTTTTGCTGCGAGTGCTTGCCTGTATTCATCGTTTGCAGTTCCGTGGCTGACTTGGAATCTTGCTTGTTGCGCCTCTGTCTAGCTCACCGTCACCGTGCTCCTCTTGGCCATGTTCTTTACCCGCAGGAAGAACTACTCTCTTTTCAAACCAAGGGATCGATACCAGCCGCTCCCCGACGAGGAATCGCCTAGGAGTTCTGATGAGTACAACCATTTCCTGTATCGCCGGCAGAGTGACCAGTACCCTCCCAAGTCCCGCTCTTGCGGCAGCTGCCTGCGCTTCACGACGCCAAACTCGAGCCGCTTTGCCACAAACTTCCACTCCCGCATCCTGCAAAAATTTCCCTTCTTGATTGAAATGTTCTACTGGGGCGTGAGCTTCGGCGCATACAGGTACACCAAAGTTCTCGCCCAGGCGACCTATGGTGGCCAGAAGAGCATGTGGGATTCGGCCCAGCAACACGGCCTATCTATTCTGAACTTCGAAGCCATGCTGTGGGGAGGAGATCGACAGGCGCCCGAAAAGTGGCTCGAATGGCAGATCCAACGTTGGTTCCTGCGCGGGGCCGAGACGGGCGGTTACCGAGCGTGGATTCTGTCCTTTTTGAATCGTGGTTATGCCCTTGTACACTTGCCGGGCACCGTTTCGTTCCTCGCCTACTATTACACCACGGCGTCGACGCACGCTCGATTCTGCACTGTTCGTCGTACCATGACCTTGACCAACTTCCTCGCCTTCATCATCTTTATCCTCATTCCCACCATGCCGCCGCGACTTTTGCCCAAGGAATACGGATTCGTCGACTCGGTCAGCTTGGAGGATGCCGAGTCTGTCTGGATGGGCGGCGACTTTGTTAATCTGCTTGCCGCCATGCCCAGCATGCACTTTGGTTATGCCTTCTGCATTGGCTGCACCTTCATTGCCGAGAGCGGCGTTGTCAAGGGCCTGTTCTCATGGCTCGAGAATATGTCAATTGGCCACTCCGGCCCGGACGAAGACGACGAGGACGACCCGGTAGAGGCCAGACGAAGCGCCTTTGCAAGAGCCTGCATGTTTGCTTTCGGCATCTGGTACCCGACGTGGATGCTCATGACCATTGTCAGCACAGCCAACCACTACTTCCTCGATGCCTTCGCCGCCGTGTTCGTCGTCATGGCAGGCTTCATGTGCAATCGCGTATTGTGCCTCTTCCTCCCAGTCGAAGATTACCTGCTGTGGATACTGCGTCTTGAGAAGCCGATCCCAACAACGGGTTGGAAGAAGAATTTGTCCGTTGAGTAACTGATAATGAGAACGACGCGTCGTGGGAGATGTTCGTCTGCTGGGCTGAGTGAGGTCTTTATGGACCGCCCATTTTTTTTTATTTTGATTTTTATTTTTTTTTTGGGTTCGGTAGCCTGCTTTCTTGGCATTTGGGGTCCTCTTGTCAGAAGGGAGGGGGAGACACCACGTGCGCTCTTTGTTGATCATCTCTTCGCATTGGCTCCAACGGAGTTCTGTCGGCGTTTAATTAGAGGACGGCGGGACGGAAATATCATAGGTCTTGATAGACCAGCGACGACAAAGTGGCGCATGTTTTGACTTTGCAAACCGCGCCTCGCACCTCGCTTTTCCTCCGGAGCGTCTCGCTCCCTATCTCTGGTTTTCTTCACTATATATGGGCATTCGTACGACTATATGGGTACATCGCCCCCGGGACCGGGGCTTGCTCTTGGGCGTCTAGCATCGAACAGATGGGTTTTCTTATTAATAAATGGGTTGGTCGTCGGAGCGCACTCGCCACAACCACCCAGTAGATAGGCATAACAATTATTGTATATACAGAATAGACTATCCTCTTAAAATAAAGAGGTGCTAGTGAAGTCTTGGATCGCGCTAAGAAATGGACGTCCCAATAACCTAGATGCGCCAAGGCTCATGCTCAGCTCACGGCACACTCCGCTATGAACGAAGAATAAAACTTAGCCAGGAACTATGATTTGAAGGCGAACAAGGCCATACAGCAGTGTTGAAGCTTAAAATAAGCTGCCTGCCGCCGCCGGACGCCGCGCAGGAGACTGAAAAGTGGGACAAAATGTCATCAGTCCCGTCACGGTATGGCGTCAGCACCCCGAGCACAACATAACTTTTACCTGTTTCACCTCTTCTCTCCTTTGCTCCTCGCCATTCAAGCTGTCAATGACCGCAACATGACCCGGATCTCGTACCTTGTTGCTCTCAGCGCAGCTGCTGCGGCACTGCAGCTCCCACTGCAGCGGCCGATCAAGAACAACCCACACCCAAGCTTCCACGCAAGACCGCTGGTCAGTTCAGACACCCTGCAGGATAGTATCGACAAGGACAGGCTGTGGGAGCGCGCCGAAGACCTGTATGCGCTTGCCAAAAAGTCGGAGGACGAGTTCAACCACCCCACTCGCGTCATTGGGTCACCAGGTATGCATGCCCCTGCCGCGTAGTTCATGGCGCTGGTTATTTGAGTCTGACGGGCAGCAGGACACCTTGGTACGCTCGATTATATCAAGTCTGAGTTGGCTTCTCTCGGGGGCTATTATAATGTGTCGGAGCAGGAATTCGACGCCTACGCGGGCAGGGTCAAGGAATTCCGTCTCGTCATTCATGATACAGTGCCTAATACGACTACGGCCTTCTCGTATGTATACGCTGTCCGGGATTGGGGGGGGGGGGCTTGAGCCAAAATTGCTGACATTGGTTAGGCTCACACCGCCGACTAAGGACAATGAACCCGTTTTCGGAGAGTTAATTTTGGTTGGAGACACGGGCTGCAAGGCGTCTGATTATCCTCGCAAGGTCAAGGGGAATATTGCGCTGATACAGAGGGGAAAGTGTGCCTTTGGCGATAAATCTCAGCTTGCTGGAAGAGCGGGTGCTGCTGCGGCTGTCATTTACAATACCGTAGATGAGGAATTGCATGGTGAGCTTGGTGACGGCTTTCGTCGTATGTGTGGTTGAACTTGTCGCTGACGTTGTCTGTAGGCACCCTGGGCAAGCCCTCGCCTGACCACGTCGCTACCTTTGGGGTCAGCAGCAAAGATGCCGAGGAGTGGGTAGAAAACCTGCCACGCGGGCAAATCCTTAAAGGATCGGCTTACATTGACGCCACTGTTGAAACGATCAGGACGAAGAATATCATTGCCCAAACAACTGAAGGCGACGCAAACAACTGTGTAATGCTAGGTGGCCACAGCGACTCTGTCGAGGAAGGCCCGGGAATCAATGACGACGGCTCTGGATCCCTCTCCATCCTCGAAGTGGCCTCCCAACTCTCCGCATTCCGCGTCGAAAACTGCGTCCGTTTCGCCTGGTGGTCAGCCGAGGAGGAGGGTCTGCTGGGCTCAGAGCACTACGTCAAATCCCTCTCTGACAAGGAGAATCTCAATATCAGACTGTTCATGGACTACGACATGATGGCCAGTCCAAACTTTGCGTATCAGATTTACAATGCGACTGATGCGGAGAACCCGCTGGGGTCGGAGCTATTGAGAGACCTGTACGTGGACTGGTATACCAAGAGCGAGCTGAACTATACCATGATCGAGTTCGACGGGCGCTCAGACTACGATCCCTTTGTTCGGGCGGGTATTCCGGCGGGCGGCATTGCTACGGTACGTCCCGTTCTTTCGTTAATGGCGGCGGGCCTGATGATGGCAGACTAACCAGGATTCATTGCAGGGCGCTGAGGGTGTCAAGACGGCTGTCGAAGTTGGATTATTTGGCGGCGAAGAAGGAGAGTGGTATGATAAAAACTACCATCAAATTGGCGATGATTTGAACAATTTGAACATGACAGCGTGGGAGGTGAACACCAAGGTAAGTCTTTCAAAAGCCCAAGTGAGTGAGCGTGATGGGATCTGGCTAATAGGTATAGCTTATTGCTCACTCTGTTGCGACGTATGCGGCTTCCTTTGAGGGTTTCCCTGAAAGAACGAGGGAAATTGGTGTTGCGTCTTTCAGGAAGCCCAAATGCAATGCATATTCACCGCAGTTTTGTCGTTCGTAGTCGGACACGGCTAGACTCAGAGCCTGGGGTAGATGTTGCTGTTGTTTTGTGTCCCTGTTGAATCTGCTTGTGTCTTTTGTCTTACTGGCTTCTGGTGTTTGTGTATCCGAATACCTTTGGCGTCACGCTGATGGAATCTAACTCGTTTATTCGTAACCCTCCTCCCTCCGCTCAAGTATCTGACATGATGTTACAGCGGGCGATGTCATTAATTCACCACCTCGAACCTTGACGCGTAAAGGGTTGCTGACAGTCACGACTTCCCCTGGTATCAGGAACAGCCTAGAACAAAAGACTATCAAGACGGACTGTTTCCTTTCTCGAACAGGTTCCTGAGTCGTGGTGGGTTATCCGAGCAGCCCCGGCAAAGCCAAGCGAAGTCTGGGGTATTTTCTAATTAATATTATAAAAACTAGTAAGAATATAGAGGCTCTCTTAACGCATCGCGAAACTAGGGCTAATATTGTATGGCTATTCGTACTTGATGATAGGTTCCCTGTGTGCCTTTCGACACTGCTCGCATTTTCACCCGTTTCAGCATGAGTATGCCGCCACTGCAAGCGGTGTAAGCAGTAATACGCAGTCAGGAAGTCCTCAAGCCACTTGACCTATTAATCCTGCTGGTGGCATATTATTCAGCGTCAGACGGGGTGACACAAGCTACCTCGCCTGATACCCAATGGTATAATTATGCCCCTAATCCCCCTCGGCGCCTTATATTTCTTGGTCACAAATTAATCGCACAAGTGGAATTGGGCCATATCTTTCACCAACTTCTCGCTGTTCGATATGCTAGCTTGAAATGTCGTCAAACCAATGTTGTGCCCGATGCAACAATGTATTCAGCAGCTCGGCTTGGGGAAATATCTTGAGCTTCGGCAAGGGCAGGCATCCGTCGACATGGTCCTTCAACTTGGGCGATGTAGCAGACATCCAAGCCCACAAAGATTGTGCATGCTGCCAATCTCTCACTGCTGCTCTGTCGTTGTTCCCTGGGCCACTCTCGGGCTTTATTGTCCTGGAATTGGTTCATATCGGCAAGGAGCATACTGGCCTCGGAGCCAAGCAGCATTCTGGTCGCTGTTTACGGTTCTTCTTCCTACCAGGTACTACACATGGGCCCTCGCGTTCTCTTCTACCAACCGTTGAGGGCAACGAACAATTCCGCCCGTCCTGGACTGGCCCCTGGGCTCGACAAATCAAGCCTCTCGAGGTGCGACTAGATCTCGTGCGCTCCTGGCTCTTGGAATGCGAAGTTCACCATCAAATTGCTTGCCAGTCAAGCATGATGGAAGAGGCAAAAACTGTACAGACCATGTTTATCGATGTCGTACAAGGGTGCCTCGTCCATGCCAGGCTACATAGAACAGACTATTTAGCTTTAAGCTATGTATGGGGACAAGTGCGCAGTTTGAAAACAACCAAGGAACATGTCCTTGAGTTTCAAAAGCCAGGAAATATATCAACGTCCCGCAGAGACATACCGAGGACGATACAGATACGATGGAATTGGTTCGGAGCCTGGGACTGAGATACCTCTGGGTTGATACTCTCTGCATCGTCCAAGACGACAATGACACGGTGCAGAGAAACTTGGACAACATGGCCTTGATGTACGCCAATTCTCTCCTCACAGTAATTGCAGCACATGGCAGCGACGCAGAGTCGGGACTAAGACCATCAAGTCCAGACACGCCACAGCTGCCTGTCCTTCATTTCCCCCATATCAGTCTGCGGCTTCAACCCGCAGCCGGCAAAGTCGGAGACATCACCCAGGCCAAATGGTCATCCCGCGCCTGGACCTTTCAAGAAGCCTTGTTCTCGAGGAGATGCTTGGTTTTCGGGCAACAGACGAGCTGGTACTGTCGCACCGTTACCTTTGAGGAATCCGAGATGGAGCCAAGCCGGAATCCCGCGGCCCTAGACCCAGAGCTGCAAGAAGAAGTGAGACTTGGCCTGGTTTTGCAGTACCAAGTACCAGATTTGCCACCTCACTTTTGTTTCCACGGCCAGCGACTGTAATTGTCGTCGGCCGCCGTTGCTGCAGTCTCAAATCTCAAATCTCTGGCTCTCTATTATACTTTTGCTGTCAGCGCTCATTCTTTGGGTTCAAGGACATCCAGCGTGGACCCCATCTCAGCAAATACTTGTTGCTCGGGTCAGATGTCTTGGTTGGCTTCCTAAATCTTCATGACTTCTCGACATTTGACGAGACACAGCCCGTGGGTAGTGATTTGCCGAAACAAGTTGAGCTTTTATGTATTTCGTGTGGTCGCTTCTCCCCACACGATAAAAACTGGGACTTGATTGCTCCCGTGGTTGCGGACGACTTCTACAGCTGCAGGTACCGACTATCTCAATTTGACAAGGTCGAATACGAGTTTTGCAACGTTCTTGCGATACGAAGAGAAGGGGAGACTGCTCTTAGGATAGGGGTAGGGAGAGTGGAGAAGCATGCCTGGAATATGGCCAGGACAGAAACCATTGATGTGATACTTGCGTAAGGGGGGATGCCGCGACGCCAATCGTGCTGATATTTGGAGTTTTGTTTCCAGGGATGGGAAGATCGATCCAGCGGCCAAGCAGGAATGAAGTGTTTTGCGACGAGTTGTGCGACACAGTTATTTCTGGTCTCTTGTGCATACAGAGCGAACCTTGTCGCTTGCTAATTTCACACGGCAACCGCTTATCTGTTTCAACGTGCGAACATCCGCAACGGGGCCGACAAAGCGCCCGACTGAATGGTTCCTTGTCAGTAGAAATGGAACAGGAGCAACTTGTTCTGACGTCAGTTTTTGACTCTTGCGCCCCGCGGCAGCAATGTTCGATCTACCTTGTCATACAGCGTCATTATTATTCCTGTTTTTGGCTCAGCAACAGCAGTAAGAAGCACCTTTGAAACACCAAAGTACTCTCTCTGGAGTCTCGGCCACCAGAAACACTTTGGCCGGAACAACGGCACGGGCGAGTCTCGTAGCTTGACTGACCTGATGTTCCCCATCTCCGGTGTGTCCCACTACATGAATTCCACTTGTCGCCATGATATCTAGCTAGAGAATTGAGACCCTATTTTTTTTTATACCCGAATAGTGCAAATAACATTATTCAATTGGTCAAAAGGGACAGATTTTAGGTTTGCTCACTAGCTTCTGAGTTGAAGCTTACAAGCTTGGTTGAACCTAATAGATCAGGGCCTGGCTTCTTGATAAAGTGCCGAATTGATGACGCACTAATGGCAAACTGAGGCTATCATCTCAATATCAATTTCAACCATCTAGTTACAGAACCGGAATACAGCTGACCAACTCCCCGCGTGCTTGGCGAGTTAGTATTTCCATCGTAACTCCAACGTGGATAGAAAAAAATATGACGTCCGAGTTTGTATGAGTAGCCGTTGGCCCTTTATTGTAACCGTGTGCCCTGTTAGAAAGTAACATCATTTACGAACAGTGGGCTACCACCCCGTTGACTATGCACGTATTTCTAGATGCAGTACAATGGGATGAAATCAGTACATGATCCTTTTCAGGGCGGCTTTTCAAAAACATACCTTTGCATGGCTGCTGCAGCCAAAAGCCCGAGCCTGGCGATTCTGCGTCAAAACATGGCATGCGCCGCCTCCGGCTGTAACCCGGCATCGCTAATACACTATATTTAGTATTCACGTGGATCGGGGTGTACATGGAAGTGAAGGCGTACCCCACGCGCGTTGTTGGCAGCAGGTTGCGAGGCCAAAGCACCTGCAGAGAGGAAGAGAAGAGCGGAAAAGATGTGCTGGGCTGCATTTTGAAAGTCGGCGGGATGGAAAACCAGGGTGGTTATAAGTGTGTGTGAGTGAGTGTGTGTGAGAGAAATGGAACTTGGAGGTTCATGTAGGCGTTTCGGAAGAGACATGTAACAATTTCAAGAGATTTATCCTGAGCGGTGTGAGTGTAGGCAGCAACATGATGCTGGTGCAATGGTATCGCGTTGGGAAAGGCCAAAGCTCCGAGACATGGGTTATGATGAGGTATTTCCAAGGCACGCTTGGCTGCGACAAGAGCTATACAAGGCAATGCTATGCGGTATTTATTTCGTTTGCCCGTTGGAGCAAGCAAATCGTCTCGACTTGTGTTCTTCCCGTGAAGTTGCGGGCCTTGACCAAAATGATGGAATTCCTCGTGTAATCAAACTGCTAGTGTACCTGATGCACTACAATTCTGGTATTAATGAGTATATCAATTCCCTATAGAGTCTAATTATGAAGAGACGTTGGGAATAGGTCGGCTTATGATCCTATACATGCTGACAATAGCAAAACCACAACAGGCATCTGAGACACAACTGATGCACAGAGCCTCTTTTTATCTAGAGGTTCCGCTGTTTCATTTTATTGCGCATTGTAAACTGGATAGTCTTGGCAAATTCGTCTCTATTGGACGGAAATCTTAGAGCCGAGGGGGTTTCTTATGGATGGAAACCCTCGGGCAAGTACGTCCAGAGCCAAATTCTTCTCGACTGCTCTGTAGACTGAAATCCAGCGCGGGACTATTTCATCTCGTGTATTATTGACTTTACACTTCTATTATCTCATTATCCGCCCGTGGACGGGAAAAACCTGGCGACATGCTGCGTCGATATTAGCAGGGCCGTTCCTACCGTCTTCTAATCAAAGTCTCGCGACCCAGCTATAATTTGAAAGTGAGTTCAAGTCATCTTCAGAAGAGATTTATTAAAATTCGGACTTCAAGGAGCTGTAATCGACTTGCTGAATTCATCTCCTACTCCATGGACGCAAGCTAACTTGAGAAGCCCCCCTTTGTCACACAAAAGTGACGCCACACAAGATGCGTAGGAATTGGGTCCTATATAGTGACGCTCATTCACCCGTATATTACGATCCATATACAAGCTATCAGTGTCTATAGTGATACTTGATTCTTTCTCTTGGCCCCAGTACACGGAAGCTAGCATTGGTTCCCTGACGCCGCGTCAAAGTAAAGGAAAATTGCGTCGTAACGCGGGAACAGAGTATTTAATGTCTTGAATACTGGTACTTCATATCTTCGTCAACGTCATTTCAGCGTCTGGCCGATTGCGCTACTCAGATGGATAACTAATCCTAGCACGAACAATGCAGAGCAAGCTCCACCCAATTCATGTAAACCTTTCCCGTTGGACGCAATAGCACCAATTTAGAGACAAAACAGCAAAAGGCCCTTTATGCAATAGCTTTGCAGAGTATTGGCTCTCGTGGAAGTGTTGATTTTCGGGACTCAAGCCTATGCCAAATAGCCACAGCCCCTAGAATTGGCATAGAGGAGCCACCAACTCGTGGTCATTGGACTTGTGTTGCAAAATTTTGACTCACTGTAATTTGTAGACTGCTCAAATCTACACTCTCGGACGATGATGCGGAATAGCCTCGGCTTGTCAGCATGGGGTTTACGGTAACAGAGCGATGGGCGAGGGCCTGCCTTCTGAATTTTCTCGTATTGAATAGCTGTACGTCTTCCCCATATGCCATAGTACAAGACTCCCTATACTAAGCTGAAGCCGAACTAGTCCATCCATTCCTAGGCCCGGGCGCTCATTTCTCATGAGTAGTGACCGAGGGGCCGGTGAGAGCTGTGACGAAGCATGTCACACACAAGAACACGAGCGCTACGATCACGCGACCTAGGGCATGAGGCTGTCACCGACTTCTTGTATAAATTGAGCTCTGTGGGTCATCTACGCCTTGAGGAAACCAAGGACCTCTCATACCAAAGAATGTTGTTATAGATGAATCGAGTCATTACTTCAAGCACTCATTAAGCCCTCGTCACTGGTTGCAAGAACAAGCCACAATGCTGTCGCGGCGTTTCACATCTTCCCCATAATGCTGGTAACTATAGAGCACCAGATAGTGTCCAGGCGGACAGTCAAAATCAAAACCCAGCTCGAGAACATGGCCCAAGTCACAACCCAGAGTACAAATTTGCTACGACTTGAATGCCATGAATGCTCCCTGGACGGACTAGAGTTGAAATTCAGAGATGCCCGACGCCAACAGAAGCAAGGGACATGTCGAAATGCCAGCATCTCTCCAAAACTGAAGAGTCCCAACTGCCGAGGAGCAGTAGAATGAGAAAACAAGGGGCAGTTATACCCGCGGTAGCCATGGCGCTATATGCAACTTCATCCCGCTTTACCAATTCTTTCCCTGTATTATCGGACATGAACAAATAATTTAATCTGGCCTTTGCCACCGGTTGTCTAGTTGTGTAATATGGACAACAAGCATGGCCACACTAGGATTGCCGAGTCATACACCCCGGTCCACGATTTGCATAGCTACGAAACTTACATTCTACAGCGTAATATGCCACAACAAGTCCTCATAAGCCACGACCACTAACCATCGCTCATGCCATAGCTCAAGAGATATTCCCCCAAGGACAGGAAACACGTAAATTATAGTCCTTGACACAAATACCACAACACAAGCTCAGATCAGAGCACAAGCAATGTTGAGAAAGATTCAACAACACCAGGTCTAGGTTAGGTCTGCAAAAAGGGTCTGGCACTCCTGGAACAAGGCTCAGGCAGGCAGCTTTCCCCGCACAAGCAGGCAGCAGCGCAAGGCACATCAGTCACGAAAGCTGCTTGCAGGGCACATTGGGTACATGATGGAAGCTTGAGCGTGAAAATGGGTTTCTGACATTCCTGTATGTGAGATGTAATGCCTCAGGCTATCGGGACATCAAGCATCTCAGTTTTATAACCGTAGACGGTGACCCATCTTGATAGCTTGCGACGTGCGTTGAGTGAAGATTGCGTATGGCCCATTCACCGCACGCCCAATATACATGTCCCAAGCATATAGAATTCTGTACCCATCAAATTCAACTGGCATCCCTTGCTCGAATAAGATTGCGTTCGTGAACTTAATATCCTCAGGGTAATAAAATCCCAAGAGGTTTGTGGCCTGGAGCCTAATTCGATAAGCTCACATCCTTCCAGACGCCTTGCTATCCCATACTACTCCTGGATGGGGCTTGATATTAAACAGGATATCTCCCCCCTCGCGTTTTTCAAGATCGCCGTTTAAATGCCGCATCGACCGCGTAGAGTTGCTGCGAAATACGAGCCCCGCGGCTCGAAGGTGTCTCGGTAAGCGTAGCTAGAGGGCCATTTTGGAACTGAGAGAGGCGGTATTCTCTTAGACTCACTGCTTCAGAGCTAGTCCCTTGCGCCTGGTGCTGAGTATAAGTATGAGCAGGCTTACGGGGCGTCGACCTAAGGAAGGAGGGGGAAGAGTGTCAGCATCTCGGATACGTGACGCGGTGAGATTTTGCCTTCTCACCCGTTATAAGCTGCCTGATTAGATGCCATGGCGTAAGACGACACTGTGTGGTTGCGAGGTGATAAGCCTCATGTGCCGAGTTGCACAACTACTACTTCTGATTTCGACGTCCTAGAGACGAAATTGGCCTTGGAAAAAATGATGTGGTAGACGATTCGTGAGGAAGATTTTGGGCGGTTTTCGTTTTGGAGATGGAGGTTTATCCAGGAGAAGGAGACATAGAGATACAGCCACCCTGCCAGGTCTTCGACACGAGCAAAAGAACCACCTGATCCCCTGCTTGACATCCCCATGGTATTCACTGATGAGCCACATCAGTCAAGAAGGTTTCTGCCCACGGGGGCTGATTTCCCTGGGGTGTCTGGGGTTGGACAGCATGGCAGGTATATCTAAGTACCACCTTCGCATCTTGATACACCGAGCAAAAGAGCTGGGGGGACCCGTTCAAAGCCATGGGCCACCGAGCAACCGTAATTTTGAAAGTGTACCTCCCTGTACACGTCCTGAAGCTTGGACGTGGCATACACAGCTCGGGCTCGTAGCATTTGGCAGCGCATCTTCGTGGCTATACACTGGGGAGTGCAAAGTACTCGTTGTGCCACCATCCCTCGGCCGGGAAGTGCGACAATTGTGCTAGAGATGCGCGCTTGCTGTATGTTCGGTATGACGGCTAAACACTCTGGCTTGGAGCCGAGTGTAGTCGTTCTGAATGAGCGTCCGTCCTCGCCTGCGGTCACGGTTTACTTTCCGTCATGCCATTTGCAAGATGCTGCTTTTCGTCTCTTCGCGTACATGTGTATTCCCCCTTGATTTACAAAAAAGTCCATTCAAGCTGCGACCATGGAAAACCTGTAGGCCAGGGGCCTACGAGCGAGTCCGGAAAGCAGCGAACGCGTCGGCGGTGCTGGGGAACCAGGGTCTTTCACCTCGCAGAAAGCCTCGCCATGACAGAGCCTCGCCGCTGACCAGTGAATTCTGGCCAACTTTTCAACATGTGTGCTATTGAACACAGAGGTGTCGTTGAGTTGGGCCTCTATGACACCATTTCGGTGTGCATGCAGGCAGCCGTGGAGTGGCACAGCATGTTGTGACAAGTATTGCAACAAAGCCAGTGCAAGACAGGTGATGTAAGCTTCACCGTCTATTAAGATCCACTTTCCGGACCATGCTGCTCTCAATCTTGACGACTCTATTTCTCTCAGTGCACACGAAAGGCATCGTTTGAGAAAGTGGAACGGATTTTGGCATGTCGTTTTTCATCCTTTCCACGTGGATATTCCTTCATAGATGAGGTCGCAATATACCGGTTAAAAGTTCGGTCGAAAGAGTGTAATAAATTAACTTTGAAGTCGGTTCTTAGAAAGAAATAAATAAATAAAAAAAATAGAAAAGGGAGCTGGCTAGGAGCAAGCATATACCAAAGTATATCATGTTTACGCTTCAATCCAGTCCCGTAGCTTCAATGATTTGACAATTGCAAGCGGTGGGCCCTTGATTTAAGAGTAAGTCATCTGTTGCCCGGTATCTAATATGGGAAGAATACGTCAGCTGGTTTCGCCTTGAGCATCCGGGGCAGTGAGGAGACAATTTATACACTTTGGCTTCCCGGTCGGCCCCCAGTTTCACAACACGGAGTTCCAAATCTTTCCAATGCAAACAAGTTTTCTTTTAATGAGGTGTGTCGGAGAACAGGTCGGGTACCGGTGCAGTGAAACCAGCTCTGTAAGACTGCTAGATTCTAGACCGGGTCAAGCGACGCTGGGCGCCAGTTCACAGCGATGCATCCAACCACCAGTGCGGATGAGCCAATACAGACCGGCTTACTGCAGACCAAAACGCTGACGCGGTGTCAACAGACACAGATGAGGGGGCGGGTGGTTGCTCTTCAGTGAGGTCATTTGCCAGCTTGTATGCAGTGAGACTGCATGCTCCATCCTGATTGCGCAACCAAGAGATTCCGTGCCAGAGAAATTCAAGATTCCGATGTTGTACATCCATGATAAAACCCTGCCGGCTTCTGGTGATTTAATTAGTCAATTTCCGAGCCCTTTTGAGAGCCAAAAATGAGGCTAGCACAATATCGCAAACGTATCGCCAGGGGGTTGTCAACGATAATGATGATGATGGTGATGATGATGATGATGGTCAAATGCGAGCTATTACTGATACCCCGCTTGTTCTACATGCGGGCGTTGTTACTCTGAACGAGGTCACACAGGATGTTGTGTACGTATTGATTGCTGGCTGTATGAGGCCAAATAGGCAGGTAGGATCTGTGAGAGTTATAAGTATTGCCGATTGCAATTCTTTGTGTCAAGCTAGACTCCAGCCCCGCATCATGCACTACATAGACTGTCAGACAGCAGGCTCGCTTCGCTGGCGCCTCGACGCGAGTAGAATACGTGGTGGCTCTTACCCGGCTGGTTGCCTGCTACATCACCGCGCGTTCAAGGCTTGATATAGAATCAGTTACGTATCAATGTTTGTCGCATTTCATCGCCTCCTTCTTTCTTTCTTAAGACCTAAGTGGTTGCCGATGCCAAACCTCCACGTACGCCATGCCAAATCCAGGAGCCTCGTCACCCGGATGTCTGTGAAGACCCTCTTCACAATCGCCCGACCCGAATAGCATCCTTATACATATTTAAAAAAAACCAGCAAATAATCACCTTAATCCAAGATAAAAAAAAATTTGTCCTGTGCCACCAGTGTTTGCTCATGCTTGTCGAAGAGAGTTCAAAATGTTGCCACGAGTTGAGTAAAATTAATGCCGCTATGCTCGAGTTGTTAAAAGGTCCGGTTTGAAATGATATATGATAAATCTCGAAGCCGTTGCAGATCATTGGTACCACCTATGGAAAGCGCCAGCGTTGTTTGACTCTAAACCTGCGGAATCGCCATTTCTTGCGCTGGGTATCTGGCTGTACTTCGCCCACTACTGGGCCACTTTCATTGCTGCTTCCTGCGCTGCTTGTACTTCCTCCATTATCAATGCTAGTATTATTAGTCCGGCCCAGGATCACCCCTAAACTCTGGCTGGTACCTTGCCCAGCTTGGTATTGCATCAATTCGCTCAAATCGCGACTTACGCGTCGAGCGTATGCGAATGTGTAAAACTCATTGCCGTCAACCAACTCGGCAGTGGTGACGGGTAGAGGAATGATGGAAAGCACAGGAATGTCCGCAAGAGTATAGCCGGAAAAAGGTGACAGCATTCGGAGTGTGTCTTGGTTGTCAGATCTCTGATCCCCACCAGCACTGGTTGTGACCATTGACGCGGCCGACGATGCAAGTCGTTGCGGGACCCAAAAGGCCTGCTGCCGAGCCGGAGGACTGTAGTGCGGGAGCGACTCTCGATCAACGACTTGACCATCGAACACGTCCTCCAGTTGACGCATCCTGCCCGACAAGTTGGTGTTTGCTGCGAGTAGCCTCGTCATTCGCCGCTCCAGACCCACTCTGCTATTCTGAGCGTCGGATTCGCCTGGACTAGAAAGTACAAAGGAAATGGTAAGCAAAACCTTCCAGAGTCTCCAATTTTTCATGTTCCCCGTTGTCTACCCGGAGTGGCTTCCTTGGCATATGCACTAAATGCAGGGCCCAAGGCTGCCAAGAACAATCAAGACACTTATAAAAGACAAAGAAAGGCCACTTACCATTTTAAGATGGTCATCATCATCGTCATTGAGAGATTGTGCCATCGAATGCGCGAGCATAGGGCATGGATGCTCTGTTCATAAGACGAGGAGTAGTCATGGCCCATGGCGACATCCTCGGCTAGGGGAGTTGCAAGTCCCTGCCTTTCCAGGTTCAAGGTCGCGCAAATGGCTTGCATGTCAGATACGGCCAGCACCGTATCGGTCATTGTTGCGATGAGGTAGTCGGCTTCGATCCATGTCCCACGTTCGGGAAACGGCAGCTGTGCTGATTCAACCAAGGAAAATGTCTTGTACAAGATGTGGACAGTCGACCGGCACTGCTTAATCTCTTGCAAAGCCGTGGCGAAGACTGAGTTGGCCTTGTTGGCTGGCGTGTTGAGATCCCACAGAGCATCGATGGTCTTGCCCCCTACGGCCAACAGGCCAATAATTGCCGTGGTGACGGACAGCTTCTCGCCCATGGCCAACGAGTGCGAGGCCATGATGGCTGACCCGACTGGTCGGGACGGTTGTCCTCCGTTGTTGGTGTCTGCCCGCACTTCTCAACCGACCACCACCGCCCTGTCCAGCTTGTGTATCGTGTTGTCAACCGGCCGATTCGCAGATGCCGGCGGCAGCACCTCACGCACCCAAAAGCAGACGGACAGCTCTGATGCACTACGACTTCTTCCCCGCGCTTCCAGCCTCGGCGCTTTGCTCGGGTGGGTGCTTCGTTTGATGGAGAGTTGTGCCGTAGCAAACAAGAAGAGGAGAAGCAAGAAGAATAGCAACGACAACGACGACGACGACGATGTCCGTTGGCGGTGTCTGGTCTGCCGAACGTTGATGCGGATCGATGACTACTCCTTCCACGTCGCTCCCTTTGGAGATGCTCTCGCAAAGATACTGCTGTCTCGTCGTCCCTCAGTGTCTCATCCGCCACTATAAGGTCGTCAGGTCAGCCAAGTTGGAAACGGCAGGCCTGGGGATGCAACGACAGTGGTGTTTGGCCTCGTGCTCATCTGGCTTTCTTCGTGCAAGATACCGGAACCAGCCCGGGAACCAGCAATAGCGGACGAGCAAGTGCATTTCTACGTTTGAAGACTTTTAAGTCAAACCAGGAATGTCAAGGACACTGGTCTGGCACTGGCAGGCACCTGGCACCTGGCACTGTCTGGCACTCCGCGAACGGCTAAGACGGCATGCTGTGCCCCACACTTTGGCTGTTTCGCTGCCCCCCTCGGCACCATTGCTCCGTATAATGCAGTCGGGTAACTCGGCCAGCTCCAGGCCAGGCCCTCCAGTCTTCAGTCATCAATTGATGTATGTAGCAGAGAGCTCTCAAGTGCAGCCCGCCTGGGCCTCGGGTGCGGTCTTGCTGTTTTAGCTCGTCGCTCACGAGGGGACCAATGAAGCTATCGATTTAGCCACCATTTGCCGGTCAGCGCCGGAACGCCAGCCATCTTTGGTCGCTCGCGCTCTCTATGACCGCTGACACTTTTTTCTGTTTTTCATTGGAGAAAGCTCTCAAGATTAGTGTTTGCGTGACGTCCAACGGCGATTGTTGCCTCTTTACCACCTCCTTACAGAGTGCCCGTCGGCATGCCGTTGCCGGCTGGATGACGTGCCTTGAGCTATTAGTCGCAGCCCTGTACGAACACTTGGCGTGACACTCCCGAATACTTACTATCTTCCCTTCTTTCGTTACTTGCCGTTATCACAACGGTAATTCCTTTTTTGCGCCCCGGTTTCTCATCGCAAGGTGGACAACAAACAGTGGCACCGAAACCAAAACACTACCAACGCCACAATATGGGCGGCTGTTTCCATAACCAGAAATCACCATCCCGGCACCGCAGGTTGCAATACGGAATATGCCACCGGTAGTTCCCAGCTTCGTCCAATGTGATTTTTGCTTCAGACTTGCTAATAAAGCTTGGCTTTGCTTGTTCTGCAAGACCAACGGCAAGGAGATGAGGACAGGCCAAAGCGTCCAGTCATGTAGCACACAACTAACTGGACTAACACAACATCTCGATCTCCGCCACGCGTTGGAACAAGGCTGCACTCACGGCCGCCTGTGTTGGCGCATGGCGACAAACCTGTCCAATGCCGTCAACAACGACACGTTGCCCCATGTAGGAAGCCGATCCAAATGACTGTCGGTCTTTGTTCATCACGACTCGAGCGCATACTCGCGAGTCCCTCCGTACTACCCGTGCGGCTCGGGTACTTTCACAATGCCCCCACGATGCCCAACCCCCAGGTCCCTGCCCACAGGGAATAAGGCTTCAGATAACCGGGTACTGATGTCTAGACTCCTTCAAAACCGGGCGATCTGGGACATGCCAGTAGCCATCGTGACTCGTTTCTATGTTGGGAGCATGAACCAGGCGATACTCTTGCTCCATACAACCCTGGAGATGCAGAGGCTCGCTGGAAAGGCTCCCATGTGCCGGCTGGGTCAGTCGCTGCCGAAAATGATGGCCGGCAGCGCATCGGAGCCTGCTGTCTCTCGGGACGCGCCAACATGAGCAAATGATTGGCATTGTCTCCCCCTAATTCTGATGCCTGCATGCCGAATTCCGGTGGCGTCGTGGGAGGGCGACCCAGCCGGCAAGCCCCAGCCCGGCTGTGAGATTTTCTTCGATCGAGCTCGACAGGTGCTTGGCGAACGGTGCGACCCTGCGTTGTTGCCATGGACAATAGACCACCTAGCAGGGCTCGCAAAGCTCCGATGGCAACGTCAGTCTTGGACATTGGACATTGAACATTGAACATTTGAGTCTTTCTAAATTGATCCCAGCCCAGGAGCCCAGGATGGCTGTTTACACGCAGACGCAAAGGCTAAGTTTATCAAGAGCTCGGACGACGCAAGCAACGCACTACCTCCAGATGTCGTTTGGCAAGCCTGGTCTGGGCGCTCTTTCCATCCTTCGTCCTCATTTCCAGTCTTTCCAGTTTTTCCCATCGTCTCCACAATTTCGGAATCTCGGCAAGGCATCCACCACTGGCGCACACCATATTTGTGACCGGGTTTCATCCTTTTCGTACCCAACTGAACTAATTACTCCGTACACGCTGCTCTGATTGTGCTAGCATTATTAATCGTGCCCGCTCCACTATTTTAGGCGTCTCGTTTTACTCACCACCTAAAGGTAGTACTTAATAGTAAGGTAGGTTACCTATTAAAGCGGGTTAATTTTTTAATATTAACGCGTTAACCTATAAAAATAGCTATAATTAGCGTTTAAAAGGTAAAAAGTAAAGTTAAATTACATGTTATTAAAGCTCTTTAATTTATTAATAAAAATTTAAGTATAAAACTTTAAGTTATAACTTAAAAATTTAACGTGTTTTATAATAGGCTTTAATAATAGAATAATAATATTCTTATTAAAAAAGGCTATTTAATAATAAATATAAAGCTTTTATAAGAAGAGAAAGTTACTTTATATAATTATATTAATTACCTTAATAAAATTAACTTTATTATTTAAGTTAAATTTATTATAAATATTATAAATTATATTTTAAAAGAAAGAGTATTATTAATAGCTTTACTTAAGTTAATTAAACTATAATAAACTTTACGCTTTATTTAATAATATTAATATTATAAGTATCTTTAAAAGAAGCTTAATTTAAATTATAAGGCTTTTAAAAATATTAAGAGAACTCTTTTTTATTTTGATACTCTTTAAGCTATTATTTAATAGTATAAAATCTCTTTTAATAATATTTAAAATATAAATAAAATTAGCTTTTATATTAAAATTAATTAAGATTATTTAATTATTATAAAATAAAAAAAGTATATTTATTTTTAATATTAAAAAATAAGAAGATTATAATAATAATAAAAAGTATTTTTATAATAAGCTTAATTATTCTTATTTTTCTTATTCTTTTAAAGTAAAAATATATAAAATTAGAATATTATATAAAAGAGCTTAAAGCTAATATAAAAATAATAGTCTCTTTAATTAACTTTATAAATAATAAAATTAAGCTTATTTAAATATAGTATTTTTAAGAATTTATAAAGTTAATTAATAAATATTACCTTTTAATTTTAAATAGCTATAAATTATATTATATAATTAAATTTATTAAATACTATAAAAAATATAATATAATACCCTTTATATTACCCTTATATCTTATATATATTCTTTAACCTCTTAATATTATAGTATTTTAATTATTAAAGTATTATTATATAAAGGTATTAAATATTATTATTTAAGATAGCGTTTTAAATATTATAAAGATTAAATTTTTTAATTATTTTTAAGATATATAAAAATAAGCTTTTAAGACCTTTATTATTTTATTAACCTTTTAAAAAACTAGAATTTCGTTTTATAACTTAAAGCTTATAATTAAAGCTCTTTTATAATAAGCTATAATTTATATATTATTATTATTATTAGTATTATATTATAGCTCTTTTAATTTTAAGACTCTTATAACCTTATAATAAATAAATAAGGTTATTAATAAGCTAAAAAAGGTCTTAAAATATAATATATCTCTTAAACCTAATTTTATATATAATATTAATCGCTTTATTTATAGCTCTTTTATTATAACTATTAAGCTTATATAAATAAAAAGAGACTTTAAGTATATTAAAGTAGCTTAATTATTATTATAATAATATAAAGCTATTAAAAATTATATATTATAAACTAATAGTATTCTTTTTATAATTAACGCACGTAAAATAATTTAATAAAAAGCTATTAATAGTATTACTTATACTTATTAGGTAATTAAAGTAATTAAGAAAAAGCGTTATAATTAAGCTAAATAAGCGTTTTTTTAAAGCTATTAAAAAGGTATATTAATAATATTAAAATTTTATATTAAAATTATTAGAAATTTAAGATAAAAAGAGTGTATATTATATATAAAGAGATTAATTTAATTATTAGATTAAAAATTAACTCGCCTTAATAGGTAACTTACTTTACTATTAAGCACTACCTTTAGGTGGTAAGTGAAACGAGACGCCTAAAATAGTGGGGCGGGCATAATTACGCATTATGGCGGCCTTGCTTTGAGTTGTTAATCCCGTCTCCTCAAACTCGGTGCATCCGTCCCGCTGGCGGGAAAGTGCCACCTACTTCCTCTTCGTCAACTCTGCTCATAACCCGTGTCCGGGTTTTAGACGCAGCCTCTGGTCTGCTTTTGTCCGTTCATTGTCCAATGCCCGAGAACGACAAAGTGCTCGGCCCTTCGCTACAGCAATGTCCGCCTTTACCTGCTTATTGACGCTGGGCCTGCCTTGGTTTTCCCGTTCTGCTTGGTGGCTTGCAGCTTTTCCCGCGAAAGGACAGCCGTATACATATTGATCTTCCATATGAGACTTTGGGTCAAATGCATGCAGCTACTTTGGCTGTTGTTTTGATTCCTTTGGAGCTCTCGCAGTCCCTCAAATCCCTCAAGCTCGGCACCTCGTCAACCTGTCCACGAAATAGCGCGGCAGCGTATGCCGTCAATGCCATCCCATCAACGTCATCTAGTCTATTATTAGCATCACGTTTCATCCACTTTGCAAACCTCACTCTGGGCTAGTCCATCTTCAATAGCCTACTCCGCACCTTCGGACGCAATATTGCTCCAGTTCTTGCCGTCGCTGGCTTTGCAGCTCGTTCCGTGGGTGGTGAGAGATGTTCTTGTAATAATAGATCTATGGTTATGGCATGACGGTTAGTAGTAACTCCTCAACATTACCCCATGACGAGAAGGAACGCAAGTGAATGAATATTCACCCCGCCCGATCAAATATCATTCGACGTGTCTCAGGTGCTTCAAACTTCCCTCCAAGTCTTTTGCTGTACTTATTGAATCGCCGCGCAAGGTTGAGCACAAGCCTCCTCTGAAAACAGTGAGAACCCATATCTTCTCTATATATAAGATACCCAGCCTAAACCTCTTATATAGAGGAAGAGAGATAACACTGGAGCACGAGTATATTACAAGATAACAATCTCCAGCCCAACTGTACTTCATATGCGCCCAACGCTGACCGTGACTAGCGCACCACGTTGCACCATATCCGTATCCCAGTCATTTAAACGCATCTCCGGAATCTCCAATTCCAAAACCGCAAAATTCCCCAAGCCAAGAACAAACTTGATTAGCCCTAAGAAACCGATCCGGCGGCGCTGCTGCTGTGTCTTGCACGCTTGCGGCCGCTCGTGGTAGCAGGGTGCATCTTGTCAATTCGTTCGCGCCTGAGCTTGTCGTCCAGAACGCGGGCTGTGAACAATGTGTTAGCAAATCCACTAAGCGCCGCGTCTGCCACAAAGCAGTACTGGGGCCAGGAAACAAAGGGCGAGAGAATTAGAGAAAGAAAGAAAGAAAAAACGTACTCAGAACGTCATAACCAAATTGAGGAAACTCCAAGCACAAGGACTTGAATTCGTTCTCCGCCTCGGCACGCAGGGTATGCGACCTCGTGGCCCAGAAGCTTGCGATTGGCGCGCGAACCTTTGTATCGTCGTTGGTAGTGTGCGCATACACATATCTCGCGTACTCAATCTCGCCCTTGGCCGTAGAATCGATGCAGTGAATCTTGCTCGACGAGAGCTTCTTCAACTCGGGCACGCCAAATTTCTCAGCGAGCGTGTACACCCGCGCGTGCTTAAGCAAGTGTACGCCTGTATCGTCAACCTTTGGCATTTCAGGGTCGACTTCGAGAACGCGCTGCCCGGGAATCTTTCTTGGGAAGTATTCGCCCGTGTAGAGGAATTCGAGGAACGAGCCGACGGCGAGCGTGTCTTCGGAGAGTTCAATTTGCCGCGGCTAACCCAGTGTCAGCTGCAACTTGACGCGGCATCGCTGCGGAAAGAGGGAGGAGGCAATTGAGTACACGTACGCTGCCGTCGTCCACAAACCTTTGGCACAGGTCCTGGAAGTAAGGGCTTTTGCAGAGCAATGCCTGATGCGCGGTGAGGAGGGTTTGGTTCTCGTCTGAGCCAACGACGAGTGTGACCACGGGCGACGACAAATATGACATGAAGGACGTCCTGGGAGGCTCCTCGTCTTTGCTGGTCGTTTCTTCAACTTCCGGCCCCCGTGTGGCCTCGTGCTCCTCCGTCATTTCGACGTCGCCGGGTTGTTGGGTCGACGTTGTGTCCTCGGGCACTTGCTCAACGTCGTCTTGTGCTACGGAAGGCGGCATTGTGGCGATTGCGATGCGAATTGGCGAGCGCGGTGCGGCGATTGGGGCGAGCTATGGGTGGTATGGTGATGATGAGGTGAACAGGCTGCTGGTGGTTGAGAATGCTTGCCACGCCACCAGAGCTCACTACCTGACCTGAGCGTGTCGTGGCCACCAACCTGGGCCCACTTATTACCAATTTAATTAACATCCAGCCAATCATTATTTAGCTTTAAAAGTATTAGGGCCAGTAGCACCAGAATAGCAATTTTATTAGTAGCCCCAATAGCAAAAGCCAGGTTCGGTCGGCGTGCGAGCAATAATCGTGCCCGCCCCACTATTTTAGGCGTCTCGTTTTACTTACTACCTAAAGGTAGTGCTTAATAGTAAGGTAAGCTACCTATTAAGGCGAGTTAATTTTTAATTAAATAATTAAATTAACCTCTTTATATATAATATACACTCTTTTTATCCTAAATTTTTAATAATTTTAATATAAAATTTTAACGCTATTAATATATCTTTTTAATAGCTTTAAAAAACGCTTATTTAACTTAATTATAGCGCTTTTTCTTAATTATCTTAATTACCTAATAAGTATAAGTAACGCTATTAATAGCCTTTTATTTAATTATTTTATATACGTTAATTATAAAAAGAATATTATTAGTTTATAATATATAATTTTTAATAGCTTTACGTTATTATAATAGTAATTAAGCTACTTTAATACGCTTAAGGTCTCTTTTTATTTATATAAGCTTAATAATTATAATAAAAGAGCTATAAATAAAGCAATTAATATTATATATAAAATTAATTTTAAAAGATATATTATATTTTAAAACCTTCTTTAACTTATTAATAATTTTATTTATTTACTATAAGATTATAAGGGTCTTAAAATTAAAAGAGCTATAATATAATATTAATAGTAATAATAATATATAAATTATAGCTTATTATAAAAGAGCTTTAATTATAAGCTTTAAATTATAAAGCAAAATTCTAGTTTTTTAAAAGGCTAATAAAATAATAAAGATTTTAAAAGCTTATTTTTATATATCTTAAATATAATTAAGGAATTTAATCTTTATAATATTTAAAATATTATCTTAAATAATAATATTTAATACCTTTATATAATAATACTTTAATAATTAAAATATTATAATATTAAGAGATTAAAAAATATATATAAGATATAAGAGTAATATAAAGGGTATTATATTATATTTCTTATAATATTTAATAAATTTAATTATATAATATAATTATAGCTATTTAGAATTAAAAGGTAATATTTATTAATTAACTTTATAAATTCCTAAAAATATTATATTTAAGTAAGCTTAATTTTATTATTTATAAAGCTAATTAAAAAGACTATTATTTTTATATTAGCTTTAAGCTCTTTTATATAATATTATAATTTTATATATTTTTACTTTAAAAGAATAAGAAAGATAAAAATAATTAAGCTTATTATAAAAATACTTTTTATTATTATTATAATTTTCTTATTTTTTAATATTAAAAATAAATATACTTTTTTTTATTTTATAATAATTAAATAATCTTAATTAATTTTAATATAAAAGCTAATTTTATTTATATTTTAAATATTATTAAAAGAGATTTTATATTATTAAATAATAGCTTAAAGAGTATTAAAATAAAAAAGAGTTCTCTTAATATTTTTAAAAGCCTTATAATTTAAATTAAGCTTCTTTTAAAGGTACTTATAATATTAATATTATTAAATAAAGTATAAAGTTTATTATAATTTAATTAACTTAAGTAAAGCTATTAATAATACTCTCTCTTTTAAAATATAATTTATAATATTTATAATAAATTTAACTTAAATAATAAAGTTAATCTTATTAAAGTAATTAATATAATTATATAAAGTAACTTTCTCTTCTTATAAAAGCTTTATATTTACTATTAAATAATCTTTTTTAATAAATACTATTATTCTATTATTAAAGCCTATTATAAGACACGTTAAATTTTTAGGTTATAACTTAAAGTTTTACACTTAAATTTTTATTAATAAATTAAAGAGCCTTAATAACGCGTAATTTAACTTTACTTTTTACCTTTTAAACGCTAATTATAGCTATTTTTATAGGTTAATACGTTAATATTAAAAAATTAACTCGCTTTAATAGATAACTTGCCTTACTATTAAGTATTACCTTTAAATAGTAAGTGAAACGAGACGCCTAAAATAGTGGGGCGAGCACGATTAATTAACCGGGTTAATTATTTTGGTTTCGAGCCCTTCGCTGCAGCTATGCTCGTGGACGTGCACGTTAACCCGGCAACACCTTAGGAGTTAGCTACCCTAAACGCAAAATGTTGCTCAATTTTATCATGACGCAATAAATGCTTAGGGGTCCAAAATAGATTGCTGTGCCCGCCTAGGTGAGTCCTAGAGGAGTTTGAGACTCTTTGTACCTTGATTCTCAAACCGTTTCTACAGAACAGAATGTGTCGAGACGGTTAACTGTTCTCGGCTCAGCACCTGGGAAATAGAGCCAATCCATGCTGCATCGAGGTGAGAACGACGGCTCCTAAACTGTTTTGAGCCACGAATACACGCAGGATATATGATTGAATTCCTAGAGCATGAGCGACTGGTACACGAGTGCAAAGTTTTTGTCATTCCCATACCTGCGGGTTGGACGCCGAATGCCCTTTTTGACGCCACTTTTCAAAATCGAATCATCGTTCTTAGGAATAAGGCAGGCTCACGACCGAAGCGAGAGCAACCATCGCTAGCTGGCTGTATCCGAGAAGACCCTCCAGAGGCTCTTATGACTCCGTGTAGATGCAGGAATCACACAAAAGGCTCTTGATAGTGATTTCATGGTCGGTGCCCAAGTAAGAACCATCTTCGGGTAAAGATCAAATGCAAAAAAGCACCAGTTGACACCACGACGGCAAGCCATCCGCCAATGAACCTTGCAGAAGCAGCATCCAATCACTCACGACCACCCTTCCATCAGCGGCTTCACTAGCGCATCGTATTTTGGATCTGGGGCTTGCATCAGACTTTCGTCGCGACGAATCTCGTCGTTGTCGTGCGGCTTGTACCCGGGAGCCTCGGTTGGTGGCTGGCCCAAGTGACATGCAACCCGGGACGACATCATACACGCATCTCAACGCCATTACAAACTGCCCTGTAGCTGTCTACCCTGAGATCCGCGTGTCGATACATCCAACAACATCTCCAGGGAGTCGAGGTCAGCCAGCGCGCAGAGGACGCGCACCGAAACTTACATCCAGCGCCAAATGAAGCTTATTCAAACAGATCGGGCGAACCCCCTCACACTGGGAATCTCACCAACCGGTGGTGCCGACCGGAGAATGGTTCCTCGAATCGCAGCCCAAGGGCTTGATCCGCCCGCAGTTCCTTGACTGCGAGTGGCTTCACCGTGTTGGCCCTGGGGACATATATTGGGTTGCTCACGCCTTTTGCCCAATGTTCCCGGACTCTCTCCCGAGCAAGACGGTCGTTATTCCCTCTGTAGACGCCCCTATTTCAGACCAAAAACAAAAAAAATGAAGAATTCCATCATTATCAGCCTGGCGGCTCTTGGCTCACTCGCAGCTGCGTCAGAGGAGCCCTGTCTCTCGTTGACGACCAAGTTCCCAAGCTGCGTGGTTCGCCTCCCATGTTTGCCCGCCAATGCTTGCCCATAAACTAACCGTCAGGCCGTGTAGTTGTCCTGCGCAAGAGAAGCAGCTTCCAAAGCAGGGTGTACAAACACTGCCGACCTCGAATGTTGGTGGTGCCCTCTGATGGACTCGTGTTGTCGCGGACGCTGACTGCCCCTTGTCACCAGGCCAATGCAATCCCGAATCGTACACTGCCATCCAGTCGCTTGCTTTTGGATGCGCCGCCACGTGCAGCGCATCTGATATTCCCGCGGGACTCAGAGCCGGAGTCTCCCTATGTGCGTGTGTCGCCTCGCACGAAGCCACGGCCACGGCCACGTCCGAGTCCGGCACCGAGACTTCGGGCACCGAGACCGAGACCTCCGGGACGCCGCGTACCGGTGCTCTTACGAGCGAGATAACGGGAACCAGAACCTCGACTGGAACCAAGACTGGTACCGCGTCCGAAGAGACAACCACTACCGGCACCGAGACCGAAACCTCGACTACTACCGAGGAGACTACTACCGAGGCGACTACTACCGAGGCGGCTACTACCGAGGCGACTACTACCGAGGAGACTACTACCGAGGCGACTACTACTGGAGCAACGGCAACAACGGCAACAACGGCAACAACACCAACTACTGCTACTCCAACTACTACTACCGCCGGGGCTGGAATTCTCCAGGTTTCAGTCGCTGTCGTTGCTGGAGCTATCCTGGTGGCCGCTGTTGCACTGTAAACGAAATATGGGGTTTGCAGTTTGGATTATTCATTTGCCAGGGCAAGATTGAGTGCCGGCCCAGAATTACATTTTATTTCATCACGGTCGTATAATTGGATCATAAAATTCCTTGGCTTTTATGTAATATTAATGATAAGAATAATAATAATAATACATTGCGCATGTGATGGACCTGTCTCAGCCTGTCTAATCCTATATTCGAGACCAACACGACATTGTGTCGGTGAGAACAGATCCCCTCCAGATCAAATTCGTTGAGCTCGTAGGATGTGAATCACCGCAAATGGCCTGCTCATCGGCTGCTTCCAGCAGTTCCCCAGCGTCTGGTGAATGTTTATTCGGCATCCTTGAAGATTTCCAGCGGGATGTCGTAGATGGCGCCAAGCGGTAGCAAGCTTGGCGGAGCCGAGCGTCGTTAAACTCTGCAAAAGAGTCATGGTTGAGGTTATCCGCCCAAAGCCACAACTGGCTGGCATCTCCAAGCCCAGAGTCTGCCAACAGCGACAACTCCCCATCCCAGTCAAATCCCGTGGCCGGATCGACCACCTGGGCAGCGCCCGATTCAGCTCCCGGATTCCGATGCTGGCCCATGTTGTCATCGCCTGGCTGCAGACCTTTTTGTGCGTCTCCTGGGGGAGCAGGTCGTTGCACATGGCGCTCAAATACTAGTTCCCCCTTGTCAGCAACGAGCCTCAAATTCTCCCTTTTCATTTAGGAAAAAAATAAAGACGGGAATCACCACCTTCTTGTAAGGGATCTAGCACCCCCGTGCCGCCTCTTCCGCCAACAACAAGAGACTGACCCCCTGTTATCAGCTGATTTTCAGCCTGCAGAATAACCGCAACTAGGCCTTCCAGAATCTTGACGCACTGGGCCGAAACGAGGTGCTGCGCCGACGAGTTGTCGTGGCAAATCCGGATGATGTGATATGCCCGTCTTGGCCCTCTGGCTGACCTTGGACATGGGCTGGAACAGACAAATCGCACACAGGACCACGCCGGCGGTGAAGAGCGTGATACCAATGTGCATGTTCGCATGGGTCCTTTGACACTCCCGCAGCACATGCGCGTATTTGTGCAAGTCTGACGTCCGGATAGCAGCTTCGAATAGCTGCCGGTGAGAAAAGGGGCTCGAGATGCTTGTCGCGTCGACTCTGCTGGCGTCATCGGCCACACGGAACGCCGCGCTGCGGTGTAGGATGATTTTGAGATTGTCATATGCCAGCTGCAGAGACAGAGCCTGCATCTGAAGCAGTGATGTCTGCCGGGAGGTGGTTGCGTAGGACTCGATTCTCAGTCTGTCGGGCAGCTTCTCGCGCCACTGGATCAGCTGGCAGGGACGGGTTTGGTCGCACTGGGTTAGGGGTTAGTCGGGAGAAACATTGAAGCATATCGTGATTCGGCACATACTCCCAGCTTGCGCCTTCGACATCTCACACAGGGCGCCTCCGCGGAGCGTTCATTGGTGAAGTCGGTGCAGCGCAGCTCCGACGGAGCTTCGATGTCCCAAGGCTGTAGTTACAAGGATGTGTGCTTCCGTCGGACGGGGGGTTCTAGTCCCCGTCACCTCCAGCCCTGTGCCAAGATAAAGTTTGGCCGTGAATGTCAGTGCCACTTCATCTCCGCCGCCGATCTTGCCGCTCCACTGCCATTCCTCACGGCCGCCCCAGGGAACAGCACATGGCACCGAGTACAGGGGTTACGGAGCACCGAGGATTACATCACCATTCTATTTCCATGCCCGTGGGACCGGCCACGGCGTGGCGTGCTCAAGTGGAACCCGCACCAAAAACCGAAATCCTTCAATCCTTCAACCGCGCCTCACCTCTGTTATCACCACTCCCCCCAAAACCATCAAAAACCGTCAAAAATGACGCTCTCCTCCACGAGCAACGAAACGCCCTCGCAAGACAACACTGCCGCCGCCGATGCAGCGCGGACCGCCAAAGTCCACGCCCTAACACAGAGCCTGCTCTCCAAATCGCCCATCTACGGCCTCATCCTCTCCGACATCCAGCTCACCGCCGTCGCCGCCGGCACCGTCACGCTCCGGCTCACGCTCTCGGCCACCCACCTCAACAGCAAGGGCGGCCTCCACGGCGCCGTCAGCGCCACCATAGTCGACTTCGTCACCGGGCTGGCCATTTGCTCACACGACCTGCGCGAAAAGACGGGCGCCTCGGTCGACATGCACCTCATGTTCCTGTCGACCGCCGCCGCCGGCGACACGGTGCTCATCCGCAGCACCGCCGAGCGCGTAGGCGGCAGTCTGGCCTTTGTGAGCATCGCCATCAACAAGCTGGAAGAGGACGGCTCCGAGACCCCAGTCACCCTGGCCCGGCATTCCAAATACGTCCGGGGCACAAAGGAGCCGTGACAGCTTGGAACTTGTTTACACTGCGTCTTTTTATTGTTGTTTCTATAGAAAAAGATGGGGGCTTACATGGCGGTATATTTTAGACCAAAAAAAAAGAAAAGAAATCAACATTTTCTACCCGAATGCGGTTGCGGTTGTGTCGTCCTGGAACATGTTGCGCACGATTTCGTCAATGTTGCTGGAACTCTCGTCGGGGAAGCAATTTGCAAACGAGTCGTTGCCGAGGAAGTCGTCGAAGAAGGCGCTCGGCTCAATCATGGGCGTGTATGCCCTTGCGTCCGTGGCCAAGTCCACGTCTGATAGCGAGATGGGGGTGGTGGTCGCCGCGGTCTGGTGCTGAACCGTGGCGCGTCCGCGTCGTCTGCTGGACTCTCGTGCTGGTGTTGGGGCGTCGGGCGCGAGGAGGTCCTTGATGGTGGAGCGGCCGAGCTCGTCGAGGATGTCGCGGCAGCGCCGTGCCCCCGACCAGTGCTCGCCCGTGGCGGAGAGGATGCTGGACGAGATGCTGAGGTCGCTCATGAGCTCGGGTATGTCTGTCTGGTGGCGGAGATCCGGCACCATTTTGACGCAGTACAGGATGCTCAGCGTGCTCAGGACCACGGCGTGAAAGGTCAGCCAGCTGTGGATGAGGGTGCTTCGGACGTAGAGCTTGTTGAGGAGCTTGAGCGACTCCCGCGCGCTGGAATGGCACTTTTCCAAGGCCTCCCTTGTCGGCCTCGGGATGGCAGGGCTCGGCCGCAGGAGCACCATGCGCAACGTATGGCCCTGGATGCGACAGACCGTCTCCAGGTGTTGCGTGGCGGGCGTGCCGTCGCCCGTGGGAATGTGCTCCTCCCACTGATTGATCTGCTCTAGCATGCTGGCTTGCCACTCGTAAATGTCAATCACGGCTGGGTATGCGTAGACGGGCGTCTGTCGGACCACGCTGTTTGCGACGTACTTGATTTCCGAGTTGAGTTTGGCCAGCCGGAAGAGGTGAATCGAGTACGCAATGGGTTTGAAGGCCGAGCTGTGAGAGTGAGGAGTGCCGGCTGTCATGATGTCCATGTCGTCGAGGATGCGCGGCAACCTCAGGTCGCACGCTTCGTCTCGTAGTCCGATGGGACGACCCATGGTCGTGGCGATGATTCGGTCCATCATAAAGACCACCCAGAAGATCCTTGTTCTCATTTCTTGCTCGAGCAGCGAGATTCCCGCTTGCGTGGTGACGTCGCGCTGGAGGCCCAAGTCAACTGCCGCTGCTATGGCCTGATAGTTTAGATGCCAGATATTCACCCTGACGTGCGGATTGTGCAGCGTAAAGATGAGGAGCAGCAATAGGCACTGCAGACCCTGCAGCGAGTTTTCCACATTGATCCGATCAAAGTACCTCAACGCCGAGAGGCCATACCTCTCACATGGCAGGATTGCCTTTAGCCTCTGCGATACCACCAGACTCCCCAGCGCCATCACCATGTACACCTGGAAGCAGGCCGGCGGATCATCGTACTGCAGGGTGTACATCTTGTCCAGGACCTTGTTGAAGGTCGGCCGGTGCAAAACGGGATACATGGTATGGAGGCTTTCGAAGAAGGCATCGCAGATTTGGTCTGCAATCTCCCTCGCCGGCAGACTGGCAGCGCTTTGCACCGTCTCAATAAGATCCGTCGGAAACACCATGTCTCGGCTGCCGGAAATGCCTGGCGAGGAACCCTTGGTGAGCATGACTCTGGCGAGAAAATATCCGCTCGAGGGGCCAATGTAGCGCGGATCCTGGCTGCCCCCCAAGGACACAAGACCAATTTCATGTGATGAAGCTGTCCTGGATTCATTTTGCCCCGGATTTGAGGCGACGGGCTCGACTTGTGCAACAACCGATGTTGACTCGCCGTTCAAGACGGTCTTGAGGTTCTCACAATTCGGCCCCTGGCTCAGATCAACATAGGGGCATTTTTCGTGAATGATGCTTTCCAGCCACTTGACACGGTCCTTCAGGTTTGTAATGTACCTGAGCCCATGTTAGTTAGCTAGGAAGTGAAAGGCTCCGGGAGGCCAACTGATGAGATGCGGGAATGTCGTACGCTCTTGGAAAGTCTTTTAGTCGGGCACTCTCACCATCCACACACTCCGACCCCGTGTTCCGGCAATGCTTACACTGAGGAAGTTCCCCATCGCACTTTGAAGCTGTTTGTTAGCCCGCACTCACTTCCACCCGGTGCCAAAGCCAGCCGCCCACCTTGATCTTGCGACGTTGACATCGCAGACAAGCCAGCCGCAAACGCGGATTGCGAGCCTGTCGTCTTGTAGACGCCCTGACTGGGCTCGCTGTATGACTTTCCGACTCAGACATTGGTGCTTGGGTTACATTTCTCTCGAAACTGTTGACTGGGCGAGCGGAAGAGTCAGGGCGGTAAAAGGCCGATGAGGGAGCTGCACGGACAAAGTCCGCATAATGACGACTGGGCGGGGCGGAAAATTCCCGCTCCATGGGATTCTACTCGACGACGCCGAGATGATCCAACCGTTGATTCCCAGCACTTGTGTAGCTGGCCTACGAATGAATGCATCATTCAAATTCTTTACTCGGATTATACAAGATGGCATCGGCTGAGGACAGCGTCACAAAACATGTAACCCCATCAGAAGCGCGACGCCTAGTGGAAGACATCCTCACAGGGAACGGGGTGTCTGGAGAGAATGCAACCATTATTGCAAAATGTCTTATTGAAGCTGACCTCCGTGGCGTCGACACACACGGCATGAACCGGATCCCTTCGTACATGGAACGCATCCGCCAAGGGGTACTCAATGCCGCGGCCCAACCAAGCATCAACCAGGTCACGCCGGCCGTGGCACAAGTCGACGGCCACAACGGCTTCGGCTTCGTGTCGACGCACGTTGCCATGGGCGCCGCCGTTGAATCAGCCAAGATGTACGGCATTGGAATGGCGAGCGTCAAGCACTCCAACCACTTTGGCATGTCGGCCTGGGTGGTCCAGCAGGCCCTCGACGCAGGCATGATGAGCCTGGTGTTTACAAACTCGAGCCCTGCGCTCCCGCCGTTTGGCGGCAGAAGCAAACTCCTGGGCGTCTCGCCGATTGCGTGCGGAGCACCCGGTGACCCAGACTTTATCCTCGACATGGCCCCCTCGGTGGCGGCCCGGGGCAAAATATACAAGGCAAAGCGTCGGGGGGAAAGGATCCCGCCGGACTGGGCGCTCGACGCCGAGGGAAGGCCGACAGACGACCCCGGGGCGGCGCTGGGGGGCGTCATGCTGCCCATGGGAGGACCAAAAGGCTCGGCCTTGTCCATCATGATGGACGTCTTTTCGGGAGTCTTGTCCGGCTCGGCATTTGCAGGGCATGTCACGGGCCCGTATGACCCGTCCAAGCCAGCGGACGTCGGGCACTTCCTGGTCGCCGTCAAACCGGATCTGTTCATGAGCCTGGACGAGTTTAGGGGCCGGATGAAGTACTTGTATGAGAGGGTCGTGGGGGCGGAAAAGGCGGCGGGCGTGGACAGAATCTACTTTCCCGGAGAGATTGAGCAGCGTACGCAGGTGGAGAGGGAGAGGACGGGAATCCCGTTGGTGCAGGCTGAGATTGACGCCTTGAATTCCGAGGCGGACAGGGTGTCTGCGAACCCGCTTGTGTTTATGGATGAGTAGAGGTGGCTGGCGGTATTGGCAAATCATGCAGGGCCAGTAGGTAGCCGCCATGTCTACGTATGAAGATATGGAGACGCGTCATTTCAAAGAGTACAAAGTTGTGATGTTTGCTGCACCCTAAATCTGGGTTTACGTTGGAAGCAAGTGTTGTAGAATCATTTCAAATGGCACAAGTCATCATATATACATGTATATAATTGCAACCTGAATCTGGTTTTACATTGCAGGCACGCATTGTAAAAAATCCCCAATGGGACAGAACAAGGCTTGGCTTTTTTTTTTTACGACCCCGTGACACGCAGAAACATGAGATGAGCACCATACAAGATGCAAGGTGTTTTCTCACCACACGTCTTGTATCTCACGGGCATGGGCGGTCAACCCCGGCCCCAACTTCGGCGCCGGCCAAACGCCGCAGCGGGTCCGGGCAACGGAGCAACGCCGCGGCACCAAATAACCAAACGGGCGATTTATACCACCCGCCATTGGCGCCATTGCCTTGGTCGCCAGTGCATATCAACAAGCCAAAAGAAAAAAAAACGGTGCTCGTTCATATTGGTAAGGCTGCTTATCCAACTCCCCACCCCCAGCTCCATGCCTAACAAGTGAGCAGTCCTGTTCAAGTTCAAAGCCAATGTCTCATCGGAGCACAAGGAGGCCTTTGCCACGGAGCTCAAGCGGCTCCGGGACCTGCCAAGCGTCCTGAACAAACGGCTGGTGGTGGGCGGCCCTTCCGTCACGGATCCCGTTGAGCGGAGCCGAGGCTATCACTTGGCCCTGGTGAGCTATCACGGGAGCAAGGAGGCTTTAGCAGAGTTTTTTTTTTTTAAAACGAATTGAGGGGACGGCTTTAAATCGCTAACATGCGTTTGCAGATACCAAGCGAGTGACGAGCATCACAGGCAAGACGGCATGGCTGACTCAATGCTGGGATGTATGAGCTGACGATAGCAGGGTGACCAGCACGTACTTGTGGCCGTTTAACGAAGAGGTCACGCGCTTCGACTTTGAAATATGGACGCCGAGGACGAGCAGTGGATGGTTGGGGGGGGGGGGGTTGTTCTTCTAATGTACGAATGTCGTGTTGAAAAAAAAAAAAAAATAATAATTAAAACTGACGATTAAAAAATAAAATAAAAAAGGGACGCCAATCACATAACTTCGTCGGCCAAAGAGCGTTCGTCGGCCAAAGAGCGGCCAATGTCATCTTGCCCTTTGGCAAGCCCGCCGCGCCATTTGATGTGACGGCTCGTCTGGCCGATACCACGCCAGTATCAGCCGGGCCGCGTCGAGCTTTACGTACGATGAATTCGGCAGCCTGTTATCTGATCTACACACACACACACCAGTTGACACGAGCCCACATGCAGCCCGCCACCGGCCCCTTCCGAAACACTCTCAATGTTCACGCCAAGGCAAAATGCATCCTTGAAGTCTCCCCTGTCCCCATCAATGCTTCCCCACACCGGCGAGATAAGACATCCCCCGCCCACGAGGCTAATCTCGACTTCATTTGCAACAAATGGACCAAGTCGGCCACGGCATCTGCGCCATGCCCAACATCTACAATGGCGCATTCTAGCTCGAGGCATGAGCCGCGCGTGGCGTCTGGTGCACATACACTATAACTTGTTCAACGGCGCGCAGCCCATTCCCCTCGTTTCCGCTCCTCCACACCACGAGTACGCATCATGAAGCTCACGCTCCCCCCCAAGCCGAGCTTCCTCTCGGGCGTGCCCTCCAACGCCATCGCCGTCGTGGCCCTCCTCGCGGCCGTCAACCTCGTCGTCTGGGCCAGCATCGCCGTCGTGCTGCACTACCACCCGGCGCTGATATCCGCCGCCGCGCTCTCCTACACGCTCGGCCTCCGCCACGCCCTCGACGCAGACCACATCTCGGCCATTGACCTCATGACGCGCCGCCTCGTGAGCCTGGGCCAGCGTCCCGCCACCGTCGGCACCTTCTTCAGCCTGGGCCACTCGACCATCGTGATTGTGACGTGCGTCGTCGTCGCCGCCACCTCGGGCGCCCTGCGCGACCGCTTCGACGGCTTCACCCGCGTCGGCAACATTGTCGGCACCGCCGTCAGCGCGACCGTCCTCATCGTGCTGTGCGCCGCCAACGCCTGGATCCTGTACAGCCTCGTCAGCGCCCTCCGGCGGGAGCTGCGCCGCCGACGCGCCGCCGACAACCACCGCCTCGACGAGCCCGCCGTCCATCCCGACCACTTCCACGTCCACGGGGGAGGCGTGCTGGTCCGCGTCTTCAAGTTCCTCTTCAAGGCCGTCGACCGCCCGTGGAAAATGTACCCCCTGGGCGTGGTCTTTGGCCTGGGTTTCGACACGAGTTCCGAAGTGGCCATTCTGGGAATTGCCTCGCTTCAGGCCCTCAAGGGGACCAGCATCTGGCTTATTCTCATTTTCCCCATTCTCTTTACATGTAGGTATTTCCTTTCTTTTTTCTTTTCGGCGTGGGCTTTTGTTCGAACATCACTCCCAAGATATGGTTAAAAAAAAACTAACCCCAACAGCCGGCATGTGCCTAATCGACACGACCGACGGCGCCGCCATGGTCACCCTCTACAGCTCCAAGGCCTTCTCGAGAGACCTCGTCGCACTGCTGTACTACCAGATCGTGCTAAGTGGCATCACCGTCCTGGTATCGGCCTTCATCGGCATCGTTCAGCTCCTGTCGCTCATTCAAAACGTTGCCGAGCCAGAGGGCAGCTTTTGGGACAGCGTGGGTGCCATCGGAGATCACTTTGACATCATCGGCGGCAGCATATGCGGAGTCTTTCTGCTTGTTGGCATTACATCCATCCTTTTGTACGGCCCGTGGAGAAGACGCATCGACCGCCAGACCCAGGGACTCACCGTTGCTGAAGATGAAAGCGCCCACAGTTCCGAAGAGCCTGCATCGCCCTTTGGCCAACCTGAAGTCCTTCAGCCTGCTACGGCAAAATAATGCATTGAAACAGGGCTACACGGAGGGGGGTAAAGGAGGAAAAAAAAAACAGATATAATAGGGCTTACCAAATAAAACAACGCTGAAATCTACACTACGCTCACCGACAAATAAAACCAATCAAGACTATGACTTAGTCTGCCATTGAATCACCTCCTTGCTCCTGCTTTTTACCGTGCTGAAACAGCTTGCAAAATGCCTTCTTGTTACACAAGCCACACTTTCTCTGCAGGATCCCCCAACTAGGTAGTCTCTCGAATGGCGGCTGTATTTGCAACTTTTTGTAATCCTCCCTCATGGCTGCGGTTTGTCTGCTCTCGTTCACATTGAGACCCTGCTCACAGTGTGGACAGAGCCAAGTGCCCGGGACTACTCCCTCCTGTGATTTCCACGGTCGCGTCCACACCGGGTCAGACTCTAGATTAGTGCCCGCAATATGGTCGCTCTCGACGCTGTACAAGGAGCCATCGCTTGAGAGATCGCTTGACATAGACAACAGTTCGACATCGCACCCACTCAAGTGTCGAGCCATTCTAGCGTTGAGTGCAGAATTGTCTGACATGAACGAATCAATAGAATCCTGTCGTTGGCGCTGTGCAAAGTCGTCACTTGTTTGCACCGCCCAAGTCAGTTCAGACGAAGATCCTGCCTTGAAATCCTGATGTCCATGTCTGGACGGCTTTTCGTCTTTGGATTGCCATTTCCCAAGCGGCAACGGCTCAGCCTCAGTGTCAATTACAGCAAGTGGCAACGTGGGCCCAAGAGGCGGGCCGTGATGGTCACTTAGTTTGGCGTCAAATGAAGATCGCTGTCCTGCCGGTTTTGATGTCAGTTCGTCCAGAGGCGTAGGATCTGGTGAGAGAGGCGACCAGCTTCTCCAATCACTCGTCACTGTTTCAGTGGGTGTGAGGCTATCCAGCACTTTCCTGGCGGAGAATTCGAGCTGACAAAATTCCTCATCCACTTCATCAAGGTCTTCAGGCAGCACTCTCACCTCAGCGCACTGAGGGTGGGACATTTCTATGTGGCAATCAAGATCAATCTGGCGGCTGAATGACACATTGGGACAAATCTTGCAGCCCAGCTGCGGTCTTTTTACCGGGGGAGGTGACTGAGGTCCATCTTTGCAAGACGTTTCATCGCAGTCATCGCCATCTTCGTCGATAGAGGCTAGTCGGGCCCCTTGCTGCGGCAGCGACTGGCCAGACGATCTATAGGCTGCTCGACGCCGTTTTGCCTGGTCGCTTTTCAGCAGTTGGTGTGGAGGCACAGTGATATCGTCGGCGACTGGCTTTGGCCTGGGATGTATGAATTTGTGTGGAAATCTGGGCGACGCTGGCGACAGGGCTCCAGATGCTCGCGGCTCGTAGTCCCCAAGTCCATGTGTTAAAGGACTCGAGGAGGTGGTGTCGGTGACAAGGCCACCTTGGGGTTGGGAGTCATCTGAATAGCTGCTGCCTCCGGAACTCGAGTTTTGACGGCGCCTCGAGTTTTGACGGCGCCTCGAGTTTTGACGGCGCCTCGAGCCGAATCTGAAGATGAACGGCCCGCGTTTACGCTCCTAGAGAGAGTTGAGTGGCATCTTGGAGACGGCACCAAAGGAAACGCGCGTCAAGCACGTAGAAGGCGATTTTGAGTATGCTGTGAAACGAAAGTATGTTGTCGAACGACAGATAAAAATGATGATTTATCATGAGACGGGCAGCATGTCTGGATGATGATATATAGAGCGTGTTGGCGGAGCGCGGGAGAAGACCTGCCGGTTCCAAGGATGCATCATTAGACGCAACGACAACATGTCCCGTCTCTCTCCTACCAATTGGCCGGTTAGCTCCCCAGTCCGCGTGAAGAGGCAAGCGTTTGCGTTGCTCGGCGTTGAGGGCTCTTGCGTTTTGGATGCATGTGTGAATAGCTTGCGTGGCTGGCGCCGGCTGCCGTCTTGACGAGGTGCAATTTGATCTCTCTGGCTTCGCGTCCCCCACACCGCATGTCCATGCCGGTATTGACGCAGACCAAATTTCCCATTCTGCACCGAAGAGCGATGACACGACAATGCATGCGAGGCCGGCGACGGCGCGAAAGTCACCGCGTTTGTTGCGACGCTAGTCCTCAGAATGGCTAATCATGGCTTAACATGGTGCCATTGTAGCCGGTCCCTGCAACTCAAAATGTCGCGATTATCGGAGCGCCATTCGTTATCGGTCTTATCGGAGCTCAGCCCAGGTGCCAGCTCCAGATGGCCAGCTGCATGCGTCAACTGGTCTTCATCCCAGGGCCGTCGTTGAGCTCGTCCTTGCATCATCCGTGCAGTCTCAGCCAACGCCGTCTGTTCGTCTCATCCTTTCCATCGCAGCCACGCAGGGGCTCATCACCATGTAGCGCCATCTGCGTTTGCTTCATCTCACCCACACCCTGTTCAACACACCGCATCCTCCCACCTGAACTCCAACAACCGTTCTGTTGCCGTTTCCCCAATATGGCTGCCTCGCCGGCGGCGTCGTCTCGCCGCAGCGCGGCATCATCATCAGCATCGCTCAAGCACTCTGATGACCATCAACCCAAGTCCCCGACCATTTCCGCCGACACCCTCGTAAATCATTTACTCGTTGCCAAGCGTTCCTTGTCCTCCATGAATCATGTGTTGCGTGCCAACGAGCTTGCGACCTCGGCGCGACACTCTCACGAGGAGATGCTGCTGCTGGCGGCGCAAACCGCTTTCGTCCGAAACTATCTTCGCGACCAAAATGCCATCCTGGTGCGTATCAGGAGAAGCCTTCAGGCTACCTATGAATGGGGCAAACGAGACTTTAAGAAGCTCATCAAGGCTATGGATGAGGTTGACGGTGCCTTGACGGGTACCATGGACATGCTTCGAGACACCCATGTGCAGACCCTCCTACAACCAAACGATGGAGAACGGAAAAATTTGTTAGATTTTGTCGATGAATCTAGCGTCCATGGCATGCGAGAGGTCATGAAGAAGAGCATACAGGATTTACAGGTATGTCGGCTTGGCCAGGTCTTCATCCGCATCCGTTTCGACATTCTTTCTGCCGTCCAACCCTAACACATCACTAGAATATTCAGCAGTCATTCGATGGAGATTTGCTCCGCCTCGAAACCGATATCCGGAATCTAGGACAGCGCATAAACGAATCCTACCCACAGAAACCCGGCGACGATGTACATCTTACTCCCATGGTACTGTTGCAGAGTCTCGATGATCACTCATCAACCATGGCACAACTGTTGGCGTCGCTAACCAAGCACTTTGACATGTGCGTCACCGCGATTCGCACAACCGAAGGTGCAGCGGCCCTCGCACGCAGGAAGGCTGCCGAGGTTACCCAGTCACAAAGCAGCGACGGAGTGTCGATATCTGGCGTCATTGCCGAGCAAGAGTCGCACATGTCTGACCTCGAACCCAAGACGGCGGAAGATAGAGCTGAAATGCTCAAGGTGGTTGTACAAGACGCAGACGAGGTTGAAGACGTTGTACGAGAGATTCAAGAGCGCCTCGCGGCCATGGAGCAAGAATACACTTCATTACAAGAGCATGTAGACCATTCAAAGGAGTCTTATTTTGGTATAATTTCAGCGTTTGCATTGATTGGACAGATTGGCGACCGCATCGACGACTACGTCGCCGCAGAGGAAGATTTCAGATTGCGGTGGGAGCTGGAGAAGGAAGCCGTTTTTGGAAAAGTCAGAGAGATGAACGAAATGAGAGATTTCTACGAGGGGTATGCAAGTGCCTACGGCAGTCTTGTTCTAGAAGTCGAAAGACGGCGGGCCGTCGACGAGCGAGTCCAGGGCATCTGGCGCAAGGCCCAGGATTCGGTGGACAAGATACTCGAGGCCGACCGGGTGTCTAGAGAAGCCTTTCGACAGGATGTTGGCGAGTATCTGCCCGCCGACTTGTGGGCAGGCATGCAGGGTCCTGCCCAGAAGTGGACAGTTGTTCGTATCAATGATGATGATTCGGTTGCCGCCAGCATGGTAGGCAGACCTGATTCGGGACAAGGATCGAGGATGGCGAGCACTCCTCGACCGAGCGCGGACTAGAATTTCTGAGCTGGCATATACCACTTGATTGCATGTGAAGTATACTTGACCATTGGTAGTAATCAACTTGGTTCGCATAACGTGTTGGCAAACGAGCCATTTGACGGTGCGGTCATGACAGCATGCCGTGTCTACGCGTTTCGACTCGTCGTCAAGCTCTACTTTCCTATTTTGACTTAGCTTCACTTACATGACATGTCAAGTCGGATGCCACACTGGGTACGCCAACCACCTGGCTGCGGGGGTTGGCCAATGCAGGCTGACGGGAAGATGTGGAAGCTGACAATTGCTTGCAGTTAAATGGGTTGAGCCTCGCAGGTCGCAGACTGTCGCAGACACCTGGACTTTCACGGTCCGCATCGGAACCAACACCAGACCAGCTACATCACCACTCGTCGAGCCAGCATGCGACTTCGTGACGACCTCATCTTCGGCTTATCTGCCCTCGCCGCTGCAGGCACTGCTACACTCGAGTTCGACTGGGATTCAATCAGCCCGTCTGCAGACCTCCAGTACCATGACTGCTACGCCGCCTTCAAATGCGCCCGCCTCAAGCTCCCTCTCGACTGGAAAAACAGTACCGACCCACGAACCGCCGCTATTGCCATTATCAAGCTCCCTGCCAAAGTGCCCGATGATGACCCTGCCTTTGGCGGGCCCATCTTCACCAATCCTGGCGGGCCAGGCGGTTCAGGTGTAAGCTTTGTCGTCAGCAGAGGCCATTTTCTACGGGATTACGTCGACAGCCCTGGCAAGAAGCATTATGACATAGTTTCCTTTGATCCTCGTGGGATTGGAAATAGTAGACCCCTGGCTAATTGTTTCCCCGGCGCTGCTCTTGCCAGGGATGCGTGGATGCTTGAGACGAGAGGGAACGGGGGTTTGGATAAAAGCCTAGCAGCAGTCTCCTACGGATTGGCCCTGTATGATGGGTATGGAAGGAAATGCGAGAAGGCCGACGACGAGGGTCTGAACGGGGGCGAGATTTTCCAGTATCTGGGGACGCCGTCCGTCGCCCGAGACATGGTTGCCATGGTGGACAGCATTGACAGGCTGAGGAGGACAGAAGCTGCTCGTGATGGACCGACGGAACTGAAGAAGAGAAACGAAGGGAATGTTCCGAGATTGCAGTACATGGGGTTTTCGTACGGCACCATTCTCGGAAACTACTTTGCTTCGCTGTTCCCGGGGCGCATTGGCAGAATTGTGCTCGATGGAGTGTGCAACGCCGACGATTATGCCACCGGCGCCGTGAGTTTCTCCCCCTTCCCCTTACCCCAGGCCCTTCCATTTTGATAGGAACTAACCGGACCTGCTGTTCAGGGCTGGTTGACAAACACTGTTGATTCCGACACCATCATAGACAAATTCTTTGACGGGTGTTTCCACGCCGGTCCCCAGGTCTGCCGTCTGGCCCGTCCGCAAGACAGATCCGGCTCAGACCTGCGCATGCGATTCTGGCCATGGCTCAAACAGCTCGACGAGGCACCCGTGGCAGGCGTCGGCCCCCTGGGCAGCTCCATCATCCTGACGGGCGCGGACATCCGCCTGGTCCTCGCCATGGCGGCCTATACGCCCCTCCAATCCTTTATGCAGGTCGCCGAGCTCCTCGACAACGCCATGGTCCACGGAACATACGACCCCATTTTGGCCAGGATCGAATCCGGGCTCGGTGCCCCCCTCCAAGACGCGTGTCCCCTCGTCAACCAGACCGCCAGTCCGAACACAGGCTCCGATCCTCAGACGGCGGTCCTTTGCGGCGACGGCGAGGACGTCCGCGGCAAGAAGCCGTCCTGGTGGGCGAGCTACGTCGAGAAGCAATTCGCCCAGTCGGCCATATTCGGCGGCCTGTGGTCCACGGTCCGCTTCCCCTGCTCCGGATGGCGCTTCAAGCCCAACTGGTCCTTCCAGGGGCCCTTTACCTCTCCGGAACCTCCCCGGGACGGCGAGCAGCCGCAACGGGGCCAGCCCGCCGCGCCGCTCATGTTCCTGACCAACAGGCTGGATCCCGTCACGCCGCTGGCGGCTGCGCGGGCCATGGCCAAGAAGCACCCCGGCGCGAAGGTGGTTGTGCAGGAAGCCATGGGGCACTGTGCCGCCATGTCGGCGTACAGCGAGTGCACGAGGGGGATCGTCGCCGGGTACTTTGACACGGGGAAGCTGCCGGACGGGGAGGTGGTTTGCGAGGCCGAGTGTGGCCCCTGGGATGACGGCTGTTCGAGGACGCTGTTGAAGTCGGATGGTGAGGGCGCGGGCGAGGCCTGGTTTGCAAGGAGGTTCCCTCTGGGTGTTTAGTTTGGGGTCGTGAGTGGGTTTTGGTAAAGTGTTTTCGTAGGGTTATTTATTACCAAGGCTTCAAATCAATGTGTGCGGGAACCAGCAGGAACCAGCAGGAACCAGCAGGAACAGAATGAATACTCTCCCGACTCGTGCAACGCAAGATAACATGGGTTTGGCTTCATTTGTAACGTTCTTTTCATATTAAAATGCCTTTTTTTATCCAAGTTTATTTTCTAGCCAAGTTTTTTTTTGGAAGAATTAACGCTGCCATGGCTAGAAATTACAAAGTTTACTGATTTTATTGACAGAGGCAGTTTTACCAGACATGTTACGGCACACTATTTGATAAGAATCATGTGACGGTTAGGGTATGTAATAAGCAAGAAGAAATGAGGAGACTGGATGAAAAGCCAGGCAGGCGCACTCATGGTTGGGGAAAGTGTAAAGATTTACGTGTAAATAGGCGTATGAATCAAGTACCTAAATTTGAGCTGGGCTGGAGGAATTGCACCACATGTGCAGCTTTTTCGCACCCGAAGAGATATTCCGTACCGTACAGTCATGGTTGCAACAATGAAAGTGTTTCCTCGTGTTTTGTCACTATCGACGCTTTTGAGGACGGTTTACCTGAGAGTGCATCTTGGGAGCTTTGAGAACCTTGAGGACATTTCCAGATCGGAGAAGCTTAGGAAATATGTGCGGTACATTAGCTACTATGGTAGAACCCTGCGTGCTAGTACGACATCGTGTCCTGACTTTGCGCAATGGAAGAACTGCTTGGCTTGCAGTGGATTGCACATAAAGGAGGAAAAAAAAGGACCAAGTTTCTGCAGCAACTTAAAGAGACAGATCTGTGGGTCATGTATGAAAACTATAAACAGTATCTGTTTGAGCAACAGCACATGTCGAGGCGGGACTACGAGAAAAATATGCTTCGAGATGCTTTGCACAATTTCCCACGACTACTGGGCGTGGAAATCATCTTGCGGAGTTCCCGGGAAGGAATCTCATCTGGACAGACACCCAAACTGACCTCCTTAAGCCCCGTGGCGCAGAAGATTTTGGCCGAGCCTGAAGCCCGTAGCGAGCTGCCGCATCCGGAACGTCATTTCTGGACTCTGCTGCAGTCAGTCTGTGTCGCGGGCCATGCTAAGCGGTTGACGAGCCTTTGCGCTTTAGACGTGGACCTGCAGCTATGGAATCATATGGCAGCCTCACTTGGCGACTACCATGAGAGTCCCTCGTCTCTGCAACACCTCTCGCTCGAGTTCCAGGTTACCGCCTATTCGGGCAAAGAAACCACCAAACTCGCTGCCTTGATCGCCCGCGCGGCGTCACTGAGGTCTCTCCGTCTTCACTCTGTCAAGGTGGACGATGAGGGGCCTCTAGCCATTACGCCTCTCCGCAAGGTAATCGTTGATGCCGCACATTTGCAGCATCTCCAAAGCCTATCGCTGAAATGCTTGGTCACGCATGAGACCTACCTGCGCAGCATTTTAAGAAGCAATCGCGAAACTCTCCGCTCCCTTGAGCTGTCAGACATGAGATTCTCTTCATCGAATATCTGAATAAGGAAATGATGCTGCATCGTGTGAAATTTGATGGCTGCCTTTCCAACTCTGGTGATGAGAAATGGGGCAGTTCGTGATGAATCCTACGCCATGTATAGAGCATCAGCACTGACTGCTGATGACTGCTATGAATGGTTGGCAGATCGCATTGGGCGTTTCATCGTAAGCGGTGATAGATATGCCAATCCGTTCACCCCGCGGAGGCGACGAGACGACGGCAAACACATTGGCGGTTACATTTTACCATGGGAATTTGCGGAGGATAATTCATGGTTTTATCTGCTGTCCTGATAGGTTGCTACTGGATGGTATAGCGGATTGATGTGGGAATGAAAGAGAGGTGGAGGCTGTGGCAGGTGTTCCATCCACGGCTTAAGAAATGGAGCTTCTTGCGTATTTACTATCGGTATATACACAGAGCTCACCCTCCGGGATGAGGTGAACCAGCAGACGGTGTTTATTTGGCTGCCAGCTTGCTAGCTCCCAACGCATCGCGATGCGTGTATTCACGGTGTTTTATGTGGTCTGCTACCGATCTCCCGCTTGGCCACGACCAGCCACATTGTGTTATTTTTACCGAGCCCTACCCGGTGTAGTGCCGCATTACCATTTGGATAGGTTGGAAAATAAAAGAACCAGATCAAATACATACATCTCGAATTAAGATTGCCACTACTTGCCTCCCCACAACCAGGATATACGGCTCCTTGATAGGGTTATGAAGTGCTCATGATGGCGCAACGCGTGCAACCAGGGAGTCATGACATCACCTGAATTCACCAAGATGCGCGAGTAGATAGACATGGACCCTCGATGATGAGATTGCCCTGGATTGGCGTGACGTTGGCCTACTTCAACTGGGGCCGAGACTCGGACCCCTATTCAGCTATTTACGGCATGGCTGATGCTAGTCGACGCCGGCCTTGGTTAAACTCATCCATTGCGATGGTATTTGCCAAGAGGCAACCTTGTATCAATGCTATACAGAGGATTCCTAGCTGCCACAGCAGGAGGGACGACGGAGCACTCGTCATCGGAACAAACCTTGGCCTCCTACGGCGGAACTTGTCGACAGCTATTTCATTCGTGAGGCAGAACTTGGCACTGTCTGCGATTCGGGGAACGGTCCTTGTTCTTCTCCATCCTAGCTCCTTGCTTTAGCAATTCCTTCAACCGATGCGGCGCTGGCTCTCTGCGATACCACCAAAACAAGCCATGTTTTGCTTCTTGCCTGCGCTCCAGATCGGACTGGCTGATCCCGGACAGCGGTGTAAATGTCATTCGCTGGGCAATGGTTTGACATGTTGAACATCTGGCCATGAGCTGTGCAGGTCTTTGAACCCGGCGAGATGGTAGCATTGGGAAGTGTCTCACCGCGAGATTGATTCATCTACGCCTTGAAAGCAAGTCATGTAGGCTGCTTACAATCACTGCGCCCATAAGCATTGCATCCAGTACTGAGAATCTTTTCGAAAAGCGCGCATATGCTGACCTTTGCTGTCTTGGCGTTACGAGAGCCTGTGGATGGGTTGGATTGGGCTACTTTTCAGAGGGGAATCTTGCAAATAAGCAATCATTGGGACACGGAAAGAGACGAGGTCAAGGTGCCGGGAAGAAGATCGAAACATTCAAGGTAGTTACATGGTGCTCGCGTCGAAGCTGGGAGGGTGCTACGCAAAGAGACTAGATAGTGGTATCGATGGCGAAGAGGCCCTCATCGTCATCGCAAGGAGGCAAACGGGTGTTGAGTATCATTTTTGGCGCTATTTAGCAACCACGTCATGATAGACGTATATCGTAGAATGCGATCAAGTACGAGTTCTCAAAATTTCAGTCTTGTATAAACGGTTGAGCTAAATTGCTGATCAATCTCTTGTAGGCCTAATATAGAATACACAGCACGCGGCATCAATGACTACTTCAACCCCATTCGTCGTTTCCGAAAAGAAGCAGTGTCATCGCGAATCAAAATTTCCATGCTATATTCTCTCATATGAATCGCAACCGATATATCTCCAACGACTGAGTGACGAGTAGTCTTTGTAAGATGCTTGATCGGAGGTGCCTCCCCGAGAGATACCGGACTTGGAACAGCCTCAAAAGAAGGAGGAGTCGAATCCGAGCCCAACCCTACCGTCATATCTCCATAGCGCTGCTCAAAGGGCATTGACATGTCCATCTGACATGTAATGGGAACCTCCAGCGCATCTGTAACCACCACTTTGCTTAATCCAGTGATAGCCGGCGGGACATTTTCCCAGAGCCATTAATTTTGCCTTCATGGCTGCCTCTTCTTTCCTACGCTCTTCTTCCTCTATCAACTGCCGCACAATGCGATCCCGGTTCGCGTCTGTAGCAGATTTCTGTGCCTCTTTTAATTCGCGATACTCTGTCTCTCGGCGTTGCTCCTCGGCCCAATCTCGTTGAAGCTGCTCCCAAACTTCATCACTTACCCCAGCATCCCGAATGCCCAGGCCATCGCAGGTCAATTTGTCTTGGTCGAGCTCTTCCGCAATGACCACGTCATCTGTCTTGTTCGTGTGCTCTTCTTCTTGCTGGGATTCGGTAGATGTGTTACTCTGGCAGGGTACGGGCGGTCGTGAATCTTCGCGCAGTTGGACGTTTGCCAAGCCTTGGCTCAGGCCTGTCACCGCAGCATCCTGTTCCATTTTTGAGCGTTTTAGAAGCATCGCATTGAGTGCTTCGCTGACCTGATCTTGCTCGACCTTTAATGACTGAGAGGAAAGATCCACATTGCGAAAGATGTCCTTGGCAAGCTGCTTAACATCCCTCGCGCTGGCCCATCCCTCGACCCCTGCGAGTGACCGAAACAAGTCCAGAATCTTCCTTTCAAACACTTTGGATGGGCATTGCAAGCAAGACAAGTCTAGTAGTTTTCCCTTTTGTTCAATTTCCACCTTCCTCCTAACCAGCAAGCTTGTGAGCAGCTTGAGGCAGTCCCCAGCGCTCAGCGGGTCAAAGTCTATCGTCTCAGGGAACCGGCTTGTCATTCCAGGATTAACAGACAAAAGATTGTTGATGTCTTTGACGTAGCCGGCCAGGATTATGATGAGCTTGCCTTTGTACTTCTCTTTGGTGACCGAGTCCACGAGCTCGTCAACTGCTTCCTTTGCGAAGCCCTGTCCTGCGAGTCGGTAGGCCTCGTCAATGAACAAGACTTTTCCAAGCGCATTGTTCAAGACTTTCTGGACCTTTGGACCGGTATGACCCACGTACTGGCCGATGAGGTCCGATGCTGAGCATTCCACTACCTCAGCCTTGCTGAGGAATCCCATGTCATAGTACAACTTGCCGAACTTCCTTGCGGTCATCGTCTTTCCTGTGCCCGGGGGACCTCGGAATAAAAAGTTGAATGGGATTTCCTCGTTGATATCCATTCCCAGGGTCTTTAGCTGCCTGAATCTATCATGAATATCTTTGAGTAGTGAAATGACCTTTTCGCGTCCGATATCTCCTGCAAAGAGCTTCTCTACATCAGTTGCGCTCCTGCGGTCAAAGTCGTCATCAAAGTCGACTGCCTCCAATTGGCTTCTTTTCGCTTTTCCTGCCGAAACCCGCTTCTGATAGCCACCTTTTGCTTTACTCAATAGATTGTCTATGGCGCCAGCATTGCCAAAATTGGGACGGTTACGCTCCCGGGAAAGAATGTCCAGCGCAACTCTCTTGGCTTGCCCAGTCGCCTTGAACCCGCTATCTTTGAGCTTCAAATCCAGGATTCGTGATAGGGTATCGTCGTCAAAGTCTTGGAATACGAATGGCGAGTCGATGGCGAAGCGACGACTGAGCCCAGGGTTGACATTTTGGAACATTTGTTCCATTTGTTCCTTGTATCCCAGAAGTATAACACATCTGTCTTCGCCGGGTACATTTTGAACCTCGGCCACAATGGTGTCTACGACAGCAGTCCTGTATGGGTCGGCTACATGAGAGCCATCGGCACCCCCGGCACCTTGCAGCCCGTATGCTTCGTCAATGACGAGAACTTTACCTATCGTCGAGGCCAGTATGCCCTTGGTCTGCGCCTCGGACTGTCCAAGTACAGACCCAATAAAGTCGGCCGGCGTCTTGACAACGACCTCACCGTTCGACAACATGCCCAGTGATGCTAGTATCTTGCCGTACAGCTTAGCCACTGTCGTTTTCCCGGTTCCGGGAGACCCGATGAAAACACGGTTGAGAGAGAAGGACATGAGGGGTTCTTCGTCAAGCTCTCTTTGGTAATTCGTCGTAAGTGAGTCCAGCAGAATCTTGACCTCCTGCTTGACTTCGGCAAGGCCAATCATTTCATTCAGCCTCTGCCATGCCTGACAATTGACCAACGTCGCAGATGGCTCCGGGCCAATGATGTCTTCCTTAGTGAGAAAATGGTCGTCAGGTTTGGCACCGGACCGTCGTCCCTGCCGAAGCCGGCTTGACTGCCTCTTCTCCATCTGTGCAAGTGCATTCTCTACAGCGCGAGCATTACCAAATCCCTCTTTACCTCGACCGCGACCAATTCGTCGAGCAGCTATTCGGAAATACAAGCCATCTGGCCCGTCTTCAATGGCCATTCTGCCCTTATATTTCCGGTCAACTTGGCGTTGGAGGATCCGGAGCAGCTCGTCGTCTGAGTAGTCGTTGAATCGCATTTGAATCGGGAATCGGCTGGGAAACCCAGGATTATGGGCGAAAAAGGTTTCCATTTGCTTGTCATAGCCCGCAATAACGAATAACACTTTGCCACGGAGGTTCTCTACCTCGGCAAGGAGATAGTCCAATACTGCCTTGCCGCCGGGACTATTCCCTGAGGACAACTGGTAAGCTTCGTCAATAAATAACACGCCCCCGCCGTTGTCCCTCAGGTCCTCTAAGAGCTTTTCGCAGCCAGACACGCCCATATTGGCCAGCTTGGATCCGGAGGTTTCCTTGAAGCCGTCGCCAGGGAGAGCCCCCGTACATGCAAGGAATTCTGCCCACAGACGAGCAACTGTTGTTTTTCCTGAGATTCTGGATTAGCACCGCTTCCATCTGCCATGTATTCGGGGCATATCTTACCCGTTCCCGGATTGCCCAATAATGAGCAGCTCAGTCTTTCCTCTGATAACGATAGTTCTTGCCGGATTTTGGTATCAATGTTGGACTTGACAGCCAAGAACTCCTCCTTTACAGTCTCGAGACCTATTAAGTCCATGAGTTTGTTGAGCGCCTCATTACTAGGCTCACCGTGCTCTTTCAGCCACTCCCATTCCTGCTGTGCCTGACTCGCAGGTTTGGAGCCCGACCATTCGCTGTTTTCTGTCCTAGGTTGTTCCTTCCGCGCTTGTGCCTTCTTGGAACTTTCAACTGCGTCTCGCCTTTCTTGGGCTGCCTTCAAGCCCTTGAGCTTGGCCTTCTTTTCTTCCAGCTGAGCCTGTTGCGCCTGCTCTTCTCTCTTGTAAGCCAAGACGCGCTCATAGTGATCAATCTCATCACCAATCTTTTGAAGCTCACTAGCATATGCGGCTTGTTTTTCTTGTCTCATGGTTTCCATTTTCAAGTCTTGTGCGGCACGCCGGCGAATCTCTTCATCTTCGCGAGCACATGACTTACAGCCGTCAACTTCTGTTGAGCAGAGGATCTTTGACTTGTGCCCTCTCACACATGTATGAGAAACCCGTTTGTTGCAGGGAAACTGGGAATGATCAATGGCCCGATGGCATCGAAGCTCACAGGTATGCTTCCCACAGCTCAACAGCTTCCCACTAAGGAATGTCAAAAGAGGAGATCATTACTGTAATACTGAAACGGAGAACAACCTACCAGGGCTCTGAACAACCCCCATCCGGGCAATGTTGGTCGAAGTCACCTGCTGATTTCAGGAGTGCCTCTCGATCAGGGTGTCGCTCACAATATACAGGCACACCATCGAACAAGCACTCCTTTTCTTTTAGCTCCTGGAAAAAGCCTCCCCACAACTCGCCGCCTTTTTTACTCTTTGTAAATGTGTGCATATTGCCAAAGAGCACGGCGCAATTCCTCGCTCGTGACATGAGGACCACCAGTCGCTCGGGTGCGGCCATGAATCCAATATCTCCAGACGCATTGCTCCTGGTTAAAGACACAATGACAATGTCGCTCTCCTCTCCTTGATAATTATCTATAAAAGTTAGCTTTCAACACCAGTGAAGTTACCATTTCCTTTGACAAACCAATGGTGGATAGCCGAAGCGGCTGTTTGTTTAATTTGGCAGCGGCTTGTGTCATCAGCCCGGCACGAGTCAATTCATATGAGTCCAGGTCGTTCAGCCAGGGGTCATGATCACGACTGAGTTTCTGCCTCAACAATGACAGCTGACCCAAGTACGGCGTCAGGACTACCATGTTCTTGGATTTATATCCTTGCTGGCTTAGGTACCGGACCATTTTGAGCACCATTTCAGCCTCGAATGCGTTTCTCTTGGACTCTCCTGGCCGACGATCGGCCACGTCAGCAAGTTTCTCCTCCTGGTGCTCATGATGGACAAAAATAACTCTCCCTTTGAGTCCTCTGACTTTTTCACGCTCTAGGGTTTTCGGATTATCTTCAAGGTGTTCATAGGCCAACCGACGGACAAAGTGGGAAATCTCGGGATGGCTGCGATGCTGTTCTCGGAGTGTAGTATAAGAGTGGCCCTGATGTATCAGCCTTTCGAAAAGGGACATGTTGAGGTTGAACCCCTCGCCCTTTTCCACTGTGAGGGTGTAGTTGTTTACCTTGGGACGAAGTTGTTTATGATCACCAATGAGCACGAGCTGCTTTACCGATGAGCTGAGTGCAGTGATGATGTGAGCTTCCAGAATCTCTCCTGCTTCTTCGACCAAGACCATGTCAGGCTGGGCCGACTCGATGATCGATTGATACATTGCTGCCGCAGTAGTAGTACAACCAATAACACGTCTACTCTGGAGAACCTTTCGCTTGGATTCGTTGTACAAACTGTCGATTTCTCGCTGAATCCTGCTCGACATCTCGGCAAGACAAGCAAACTCTTCCGTCTGATCATGGCGCACTTTGGAGCACCACTGGTTGAAAAACTCCCTTCGTGAACAAAGGGGGATGCTCCAAACAGGGCGACATGCTGGATCCATGGAGGCTAGCAGAGCACGAACAACACCGGAATCTCCCCCCTGTACCCATAACTCCAGAATTTCACTTGCTCGCATTGGCTTGTTATTTTTGCCGATTATTTCAAAGCCATCATCCTGCTTTGGGACTTGAAATGCGGGCCAAAACGGTGTCGAATCTTCAGAGAACTCCAGCAGCGTAAGTATGTCATCTGGGTCGACGTAGGCGGTTGCGAGTTTTGCCCCTACATCAACGAGCCTTTCATTGACTTCAGAGGCTTCTGATTTATACTTGCGAATGGTAGCGTTGACTTCAAACGAGAACCGAAATGCTGGCTGTTTGCAGAGTGTTTCAAGCCGAAGAGGTTCAGTTCTCGTTGTCGATTTGGAACCGATCCGCACCATGTCCCTTTCCAATACTCCAATGTCCAATAGGTCCTCGAGAAACTGGTCCAGAGCGTGGTTCGTGTAGCTCAACACCAAAATCCGATAAGTAGAGAGTTTGAGGACGATTCTCGATATCAGAGCTCCAATGAATGATTTCCCCGTACCTGGCGGACCTTGTATCTGGCCAACGCAGTTTTCCAGTCCGTTGATCAGAGATTCCAGCTGTGCACCAGATACACGTATAGATCCGCCCATGTGCCCGAAGGAGGACAGGTCAACTTCTTGTTGCTTCTCAAGTGCCGCTCTGAGTTGTCTCAATAGCTGCGACAATTTTTCTGGCGGCTGATATTGGCTCGTGGCCGATTTTGGCTCCAGCAGCATGTCTTCAAGTGGTATTTCGTAAATCCCCTTCAACCTCTGCAAGATGGGCTCATAGGCAAAGGTAGCGGTATCGACAACGTAAAATTGGAGATCACCTCTTGTAGGATGTATTAGTGCTTCTATTGAGTTCCTCAATGCCTCTACGTTGATGAACTTGATGACGACAGTGGGTGTCTTTTCCAGCAGCAGGTCGACGTTGCGAATCAAACAGCCAAAGGCGACGATATCATTGTTACGGCACAATACGCCCATGGAGTTATTTTTCATGAACGACTTGCCAGATCCTTCGAGGAAGCTTTTTCGATCTTTCTGGTCGGTTGAGCGGGGGAATACGATTCCATCCTCGCATTGCAATTGCAGAGCCAGGGGATCAACCCGCATCTTGTTGTCATCGCCGAATCCTACGAGGCTGAGTCCACCAAGACGTAGAGGTTTACGTCGTCCCTTCTTTTGGCCCCATGCAATGGCCAGATCGTCCCTCATATCTGCAAGCATGTCTTCTCTTAAAAGCCGATACAGCCATGAGAGGTATGTTGCTGCCCGAGACTCGCGCGGAACATCGAAGACATCGTCTAAGCGTTGCAGAAATGGTTCGTCCATGGAGCGGACTTCATCTGCAGTCGGATAGATGGAGATTGCGCGAAAGTCCAGGAAGTCATTGTCGTGGCGGCCACCGGGGCCATGACCTGTGGTTGCGGTTGCTGCAATCGAGTACAATTTGAGGATTTTTTCGATTCGATATGCCAGTTGCCTGACCGGGTGTGAGGGTGCTTTGATAAGAGACTGGCTATCCATCAAAGCCACAACGTCGTCATACAGTGTGTCAAGTTCGGGAGACTTCATTGAGACAATCTCCAAACAAAGCCAGGCAAAAGTCTCAACTTCACCCACACTAAACCCAGTACTCTGCTGGTGTTTGAGAACAGCGGACCAGAAAGTAGGGGGGCACAGGGTCGCAAGCAAGATGCGTTGAAGATGGTGCCCACTGTTAATGTTTTTAACCATGGGATTCGAAAGATGTTTTATCAGCATGGTCATGACAGATGAGATGAACCCCGTGGAGAGATCACTTCGCACAACGCTACCCAGGGTTTCAACTCCTTTCGCGCTAGAAATGATCGACTCTACATAAAAAGCTGGCGTTTTGCATCGACATAAGATGTCAGTGGCCTCAAGAAAGTGATTGGCATCTTGATTGGTGCTGATTGTGCTTTTCCCCTCAATGTTGTTCTTAAATCGTTCTATCAGCTTCTTGGCTCTCCCGGAAGCCAACTCTCCTGATGCCATTTTGAGGAGAAGACTAACGGGTACAAGGCTTGTGAAGTAAAAGGTAGAATTATGAAAGAGTAGTATCAGACGGATAAAGGAACGGTTTCGCGATTCATGATTGAGCAGTCAGTAGCTCCGTCTTAAATGTTTGTCAAAGTTGGGTTTTAGGTACCCAAGATGTCGGCGTTTGTGTCACACAAAGGCGGGACAAGGCTTGGAACAGAAAACGTTTGATAGGTCAACCTACTGGCAGCCTGATAAACTGTCAATACGGTGTGGGCGCCAGACCAATGTTCTACAAACGGCGTTGGCCAGCTGGATTATGGTGGGTGTCTCCCATTTGCCTCGTGCGTCTGACTCATTATATACCCTCGGTGAATCCCAACATCTCTGCACCACATGAGACGGAATGCCCGGCATCTCACCAGTTGCTGTGATTGCTTAAAAGGCAAGCCTACCTTTGACTTGAGGGTGTCTGACCTACTCGTTGTTGTCAGATCTCACACATTTGGTGTCAAGGCAGAACTGAGAGGTCCTACCCAGCAAAAACCATCATCCAGATGTCACGACCTTATTTTCGAAGCGGGAGAACACCCTGGGGAGGCTCTTTTCGTGATGACAAGTCCCAGCGAACGCGGGAAGTTGTCCCGTCACCTGCTCCTCCGGTGGGAGATCACATCGAGACCATTTCGTGGGAGGACATGCTTCACAAGAAAGCCTCGCCAGAGGTAGCTAGCATTGGTATTTCCGGCACTGAACTCATCGCATCGTACAACTGGCTTGATGAGTGCTATCCGAAGATTATCATTCCAGGTGTGCTGTCTGCGTGACTCGCTGTGCTAGTTGACCTCCCGGCTGACAACCCAACCAGGCAAGCCTCCAGTGTGGACTCCTCCCTTTGTACGCCGACAGCTTCAAGAAGACAATGGCATCTACTATAGAGACCGCAACGCAGCATCCTACCCTAAGCACCCAATCGAGCCAGCCATCGTGTCGGTTATGCAGATGCATCATACCCCACAACATGTAGACGTGCTTGCGTGTGGGAGCACGCTGGGAAATTTGCTTAGGTTCCTACGAGGCGACGATAGGCCGTTCCGGATGCTTGTTGAGGTTGTTGCCGGGACCGTTCATCTCATCCGTAGGGAGAATACACCGAAAGAGCAGATCCTTGGCGTGAGAGGCTACGGCCACACATTCCCGGAAGCGTACACTACTTGGGAGGCAGACGTGAAAGGATCCCTTTCGCATCAACGTATCATCAAATATCGGTTTTGTGGGCTCGACATGATGGTGCGATTCGAAGGTGATGGCTACATCAAATCGGACAAGACACCACTGAGGGCGGGTGATGAGGCTGACCTGCTGGATCTACTCGACGGCCTCGGCGTAGACCGCGCAGACAAAGCGACGAGCCCCGACAACTCCGAGAGCATTCTCCACGTAGGAAACGCAGGAGCAGAGGTAAAACAGGGCCAAGTTTTCGACTTGAAGACGCGCTCGGTCAAACGACAAGACGAGGATATCCTTGGAGAGGAACTGCCACGCCTGTGGGTTGCCCAGATACCCAACTTCATTCTCGCGTTCCACGACCGAGGTCATTTTACCGATGTGCGGATTCAGAATGTGAAAGACAAGGTGCAGAATTGGGAAGCACAGAATCAGTCCCTGCTGAGGGGTTTCTTTCATCTCCTGAGCCACATTATTGACACAGCAGGCGACTATGAAGATGGTGAGCTCGAGATTATCCGACCAGCTGGAGGTGGGCTCGAGATCCGGAAACGAGCGCCCGATGTAGGGAGTGTTCTCTCCGGTCCGGTGAGGCAAAGCTGGGCGTGGTGGCTCAGCAATGGTGAGGATGCAGGGCAAGATGCGAGAGTAGCCCCCTTGGATATGCACACGGCGAAGGAAACAAGCAGCGAGGATGACAGTGACGAAGAGGCAGACTATACTGCTTGCGACGTGTATTGCGGCTATTGTGGGAAGTGTGCCTATTAGGTGCCCTATGGCCTCAACCGGAAGGGATTCATCCTGCCATCTCGATCCCTCGATGACGTTTTGATAGGCATATCCGTTTCGAAAGTGGCATCTTGGTCTTGGTTCGGTTGTTGTGATGGTGATATGGTCAAGTCTGATGGTGCAGAGTATTGTGGACAGTGACACTCTTCATCGTCTGGGTGCGCAAATGATATGTCGAGTATGATTATGAAAGCTATCAGTTGTTGGGGATGATGAGATGATGGTCGTAGAGCCACAGCCCGACAAGTTATGCACATCGCTTATGTCGTCGGTGTCGTTTATTTGAAATCACTCATCTTGTTTTGCACAGTGGGGTGAATGAGCTTATCCAAGTCCCCCGATACATACATTCCCCACCCTTTATTACATCAATACCGTTGACCTCATTTGCAGCCGTCAAAAGAGTCAAGACCGAGGGTACTTAAGTAGCATGCAGGAGGCAGTTGTGTTCGTCCACTCCCCCAGATATGCCTCGAGTGAATTTATTTACTCTCCAAACAATGACAATGCTTGACCAACGTATGAACCCTCTTCTACGTACTTGCTGCGCGCTGGCTGATCCTAATGTCGCAGTCACTACGACCGTGTCCCTACTATTTCTATGCTTATTTCTACGCGTCGCCTGGGAATCTGGAGCGTCTTCAAGACGGACTAGTAGGGTTCAATACTCTCCGTCATCATTTCGAAGCACGGTTGTGCTAACTAGCCCAAGAAATATGGCTCGGTGCCCTGGTGCTCAATGCCGCGCTTCTCGTGATGAGAGCCATGCAAGTGGGCTCGCTTCATCCGCAATACCGCAAGCTCCTGTTTCTATGGGCTGCTGAAATACTCGCCTGTTTCGTCACTTGGCTGTGGTCGTTTCAACCGCCAGAAACAGAGCGCTGGGTCGATGGTGATGCGATGCGCGCCGCCCCAGAGGCTGCCGAACCAGTTGATGCCAAAGGTACCAAGTGAAGTGAAGCGACGGCCAACAATTGCCAATGCGAAGGAACTGAAGATCATTGCTGCAACGCGGAAATAGCCGTCTTTGGGACATGTATTGGAGTAGGAAATTCTCTGTCAGTTCCTGGAACTTGGGAAACGAGGTCGCTCACAATTCTTCATGCCTACGTTGTGTTACTTGGGCATTAGGTCCCGCGTGAGAGCACACACATCAACCAGCCTGATTGGTCAGAATATATTGAGGTATTTGAGGTTGAAAATTCAACGACAAGTCTCCAACTAGCTAGACAACCTGGTTCTCTGGCGGCATTGGTCTTCTGGCCACCTTTGATATACCCGTATCCTCCGAGCGCCCCTGCAGGAACACAATGTCGCTCTATCTACAGAAAACGAGCCATCTGTCCGCAAGAATCGACCGTCTCGTAATTGAGGCCGAAGTTGACGGTTTCCGGAATGATCCTATAGTAGAAGTTTGCAGCGTGTCCGGTTTCGACGAAGCCAATCATGTCGTGCATGTTGCAGCAATTCGCCCTATTCGCCCACCAGCGAGAGAGCTTCTGCGACATGCTGATCTGATGAGTCCTGGTGAGCTTGGACCTGATGCGGGTGGTGTACGAGACCTTGAAGCCCGGGGCGCTAGCACGCTTCTCAAAACGAGAGGCCAAGTCGTCGTCGCCGCCGCGCTTGGTCAGGACATCGTGGGGCAGGTAGATATGGCCGTCGCCGTTCCCAAAGTCATAGACGTCCATGTTGATGGTGCTGTTGCCCGACGTCAAGCCCTGGATGCTAGCAACCTCGACGGGCCTGCGCTCTCCGGACTCGTACCGCGCGAGGGCGTGCGGCGTTGCGTCCTTGATAGAGTCGAATGTTGCGCCGTCCTCGCCAAACTCCCGACTAAGGAAGTCGACCAGCGACTCGACGGGCTGCCCATCCCGTGCAGAGATAGCACCCGTGCGCTTCAGGATGAGGAAGACGCTGGCAATGGCCCCAGCAATGGCGGCAGCGAGCTCGTCGCAGTTATGGCCATGGTTACGCCTGCACACGTACAGCGCCGTGAGGCCTCCCGTGCTGGCATACACAACCACCTCGCTGCTCGTGCCGATGCGATCCAGCACAGAGTCAAGCACCTGGCACGAATCGCGCTTCAGCAGCGGTGACGAAGGCGTCACATCTGTCGTGAGGAGCTCCAAGTCTGTGGTCTCTTGGATGTCGATGGGAGTGGCTAGGACGCTGGCCAGCAGGGGCAGCATGCCAAAGAATGTACCGAATTGCATCTTGATAAGCAATCGCTGGATCAAACGGATTGTTGAATCTGGTTTGCTTTAGATTTCATCTCGACTGCCTGGGCTTTATATACTTTGTCTTCTGACCGTCGCTGAGTTTTGCCAATGCTAGATTTCGTCTGCTGTCGACCACGGCGGCGGAGCTTTTTGCTCTTCACGGACGATCCCTTACCACGATGGCTACGCTCGTCAGCTTATATGGATCTTTTAATGTGCCCAGATCCATTTGGGTCGGTGTAGTGGCTCTTGGGAGCCACAGCTGGCTGCATGTCAGCGGTAAACAGATGCCGATTTGCGAATCGCAGCCAGACATTGAGCTGCCAAGTGGTGAAGCGCTGGGGTCGGTAATATGGAAAATGAGGTTGAATGCAACCTCACCCGCGGGGCAGTAGACACTAGGGCCAAAATATCACCATTGTGATGCATATATTCGGTCACGACACCTTGCTCCGTATTGCATATTGGTACTTGAGACGCTCGGAAGTAAGCCGACAATATGTGGTTCTCTTGGAGCGTAAGATGACGAGTTGGTCGTTGCATGAACAAAAGTGGAAGAACCTTTGCACCAAAGGGTTGATGTTTCTCTTTCTTATCATTAGCCTTGGTCTTCGGTGTAGCCTCGACCGAGTGGCAAGTTGAAAGTGAAACATGAGTTATTTCATTACAGTTTAAGCATAGGTTGCCACAATGCTCTATATCGAGGTGCTAAAGTTCAAAATGCTAGCTGCCCCTTTCATCAAGCACGACTCACAATAGCCGGCTCACCAAAGTCCATGTTCATTGAGTAATATGAATTTCCGTCAATTAAATCACACGGCTTTTTTAATCTCCCCGTTTGAAAGCACACGAACCCCCTCTCCCAAGGATCGCTGTGAAGGGCGTTCCCAGTTCAGGCCCTTCTCTCCTCTGGCCCATACATCCTGACGCCTTTCGTAATTCTTATCCACAACGAGTGCAAGTGGATTAAAATTAGAATCCAGCACGTTCCATGTGGTTTCGGCGGCTTGGGCCTCGCAGTCCAATTAATGAGCTCGGGTGACTCGTTCCCAAGCCCGTCAGCTTGTCTGTGGAAAGTCTGCGCGCCCTCCCATCTTGCAATAATAACTGATAGTCTGCAACTGAATGGTCCAATTTGACATTTGCATGTTTTACCCAATCCCGAGGCAGATTTTCTTCGTGCTGGTCGTCGTGTGGTGCTCGTCGAAGACTGTCGTCACGAGTAATGACCTCGTACGTGGTGAACTCGACCCCCTTGACGTCGTTTCTTTCTTCGATATAAGCTTCGTCTTCTAGTCGTGATGAGCAATTGATGCGGGCTGCAAATTTGAAATCAAACAGCATGATGCAGTCCGTTGAGTCGTCGATAACGAGGTTTCTGGGGGCAATATCTTGATGTGAGATGCCGAAGCAAAGGTTTCAACAGCGAGATCTGTGAGCTGTTGAAGCCACTTTAGTTTGAATACCCGCGACTTATTCTCTAAGGAACCTCCAGATATGTAGTTGTTCGTAAATCCAACGACGCGACCCTCAAGCTCGTCAGTGACAAACCGATCAAATGGCACGATGTTCGGATGACGGGGAAGGCGCATCCAAATGTTCATTTCGCTCCATGACCTGGCTGCGTATTGTATGTGGAAGTAGTATTTGAAAACCACCTGAGATATGGTTAGCATTTTGCAAACCAGTTTTGGTTGGGGAGACGGGCCATTTTCATAGTTGTCTCGGGACAAGAAGGAGAATGGTATTGCACAAGATCCGCATCCGGACCTAATCTGTCAATCTCTTCCAAGGCATCCCTGCTGACAGTTTGTATCCCTTCTGGCAAGTTTACCTCTGAGAGAAACGGGTAGTGCACAAAGTATGTATGGTCGTGCATCTGTGTATGTTGATACAATCTCCCCAGCGTCGGATACATAGACTCCATAGAAATTGGAAGGGATGCTATCAATATGCCACGGAGAAATTGAATAGCAAGACTTTCATCATCCCGTTCGCCATCCATTTTTGCAGAAATGACCCGTTTTTGGTCCCAATCAGTAACATACCAGGTGCTTGATTTGCCGAGGATGACATCCCCGCTCAAGGAGAAATATCGCTCTGGCGTCTTTGATCATGGCACTGGCTCGCTAAAAATTTATGACTCTGTACGTACGAGAATGTGGAGTCAACGATACCAAATCAAGTCAAAAGATCACAGAGGGGCAATTAGGCAGGTTTGGTGTTGTGTTTGAGTGAGGGGGATGGAAAATGGAGGCGCTTCGCTTCAACATTTCTGGTGTGTTGGCTGTACACTCACGCCTTTCCTGACTGACCAATCAATGTCTAGAATGTCGGTCCTGGGCTATTTTGAGCGTCCGACGTCAACTCAGTATAGGCAGCAAGCATTTGGATGACGCTCAAGTCTTTGGCCTGGGCAGAGAATGCATATCACTTGGCAGCTGCTCGCCTACCGGGCTTTACTCTTACCAGATATACTTAGTCCTATTGCTCTGAGATAACTCGAACCCTATGCTTCTCCCAGGTTACAGGAGCAGGCAAAAGGTATTTGGCCGGATTAGGTCCTAGCTATCGTGCTCTATTGACACTATAATATACTGTAGTTATTAGTATTAAGTTATAAAAAAATCAAAAAATCAGATAAAGGGGCTAGATGGAGGGCATCTAGTAACACTGTATTTTGGCCGTAGTTATCGGTATACTTCTTTATAGGCAAACGTATTCTGCCACAGACTGTACATGCTCCGCCATTACTCTACGATATCTCGACTAAAACTCCAGTCTACACTAAAAGATCTAATCTAGCAAGAGCAATGGTTATCTGGTACACTCTTCATGACCGGTTGTCTGCCACATGCATGTCTGGTCCACCGGGGTGAACCCCAGCACACAGCCGTAGCCGACAACTCACATCATTATCGGCCTCTCAATCATGTCCGAAATAGCTCCCAGCGCTGTGAGGCTATTTTCATGCTTGGGCATGTCAATATTGTCCACTAACATGCACATCATACACGTACCTGACTCCAATAGAATCCAGTAATGGTAGATCCTGAAGCAACCGTGATGGGCCTTTTCACAAGCTGAGTATTCACAGCCGCTTTCTTCTCTCTGAAATGATAACATCTTCCACGATTTGTCCAAATCTGAGTTGTTAGCACGAGCATGGAAAATATCGTATTCGGAATGCGAGATACGTGCCTTGAATGATTCCACCTGCCCTTCTTTATAGAACCACATCACCTTTTCGCCAGCGAAATACTTAATATACATTTCAATAGCAGTGATGAACTCTCCACCAGGACCGTCGATATCGAAATGCATGATTGTAGCGCACTCGGATGATCTGCACCTCCCCACCCTGCGATTTGCAGCCGGGACGTCCTCGTCGTTGAAATGAAACTCGATACCGCGCAGTGTGCCCAAGCTGGTAACAGACATGCCGGTCAAGCAACGGAGATATAACCCCTTAGGTCCTCCAAACATAGTCCAACAGAGCGGGTGGTACCTGGTTGTTGATGTAAGTCTCGCCGTGAAATAATCGTCATTCAGATATAAATCGTTCCCTGGGATTTTCGGGTACCAAAAAGCAAGGTGTCGCAGTGAATAGCGCTCTGTGGTCTCATTTGCCGCAATGCACTCTGCGATAGCCAAGCTCACCATCTTGAGTCCCTTGACGCGCTGTCAGCGGTGCCCAGATTGACTAAAGGAGGGCCAACTTACGTCGAACCCGGCTTTTATGGCTGCTATTGGCCCCGAAACCCCAAGGCGCTTTGTTTTGGGAGCCTCATGCGGACATCCAACCCATGGCGATGTTCGCCTGCCCTCAACCACGCATTGGATACCTTGTATGCCTCTCAACCCTGCAACCCAGGTTGAACCCTTTCAGGAATGCGACATTCAGGACTGACTCATTACCCTCTGTTCTGTATCCCAACTGAATGGCTTCACCTTTCTTAGGAGTCAGCCTCATCCCCGCAATATATTCAGCGTCTCCCAGCGGGATAACAGAGAATGCAATTTGATCAAGTTGGCCGGGAAGAGATGCATGCTGTTCGTGGAATAGACGACACCCTTCTTCAAATCCGTGGTATGGCCCGGTGCGTGTCTCCTGGCGCAAATCGCCAGTTGCCTCTAACCACCTTGGACTGACTGGATTCGATCGGGGCAAGGCCAGCACATAAAGGTCGTTTCCTCGCAAACATAATGTTCGCTGGACCTGCTGGATCAACTTCCAGACCCTTTCTCTGTTTCGAATACCCCCATCGCGATGGACTTTGTTGGTGCGACTCAAATAACCAACAACGGTCAGCATCAGCTCTAAATCTGGATGCCCAGAACCGATTATTGTAGAAGATGGGTGTAAACGATCGCACAGCTCGACGGGCACTGAAAGCATCTACTGTTGGCAGATACGACGCAATTTGAAAGTAAATCTCCCGAGGAAGCGCAGTAAAATAGTTTGGAACTATATTTTGTGGTTGAGAAACGCGCGAGACTTGCGGCGTCCTCGGCGCCCCTAAGGGAAGGAGTCGAATCCCAGAGATATGGTAAGGATCAAATCTGGCAGCCTCGCACTGCGCTGCGTCTCCGTCTCGATCAACGAATCGGTCTTCCCAAGGGTAGCAGTCCTGGTTGCTCACCGTAATCAACTCCCCAAAACCATGACCCCAGCTGAGGCCGGTCCCTGAAGATGGACATGGTAGCGACTTGTAAACTTGGAAGAGCACCCTGCAGGGGATTGCCTCGGGAGAATAGACCATGGCTAGAAGTGACCAGCAAGCCTCATGAAAGGGAAAGCCGTATCTGCCGTTGACCGGGCGCTGACGAAGCACTCCCACACAGTCAGTATCCGGAAAGTCGTATCCCATATCATCCCATCGTGCGTTGAAGTCTTGAGGGGCAATCCAGTCGCCAGCATCGGGATCATTGTAGACTCCGACTCCTGTTACTGCAATGCCGTTTAGGCTGGTGTATACTATTGGCTTCAGCCTAACTCTTGCGCAGAATAGCGGGAAATTTCGCACTTACGAAGACGAAACTGGTTTACCCAAGACGTTGAACCTGTGTCTTCATGGTTATAGATAAGGTATCCACAAAGAACGCAGGAGAAGATACGAGGGCTCATGGCTTTTAGCCTGCTAGGAAGGTTATTCGACGAGGACAGCCAACAATAATTCCCTAAAAGCAAGTGTTTGAGGTGCAAGTTCGAGTCAAGTTTCGTGGACCTAGCTTGCCATATAAGATTGACGGCACCTAAAACTCAACATCGAAGCCATGGAAATGCATGGATAGCCTCGCCAGGTGGCTTTGACACAATGGCTTCTTGCTGCCGTGGGTGTTGGGACACTTATTCTTTCATATATACAGGAAAATATAGCCTTTGGCGCGGGACTAGTTTCAGTTGCGATTACGATGTATAATAGCTGATGGGTAATATTTACTTTAACTGGAAAGACTGTTGTTTTTAAAATCCCAAGGACAAAAAAATAATTAGAGACCTGGCACGTGGTCACCTAGATAAGTGTCAGAGTGGTTATTGGGTTTGACCACTAAGGCATGGAGCAAAAAGATCCGAACTAACAGCCCTTGCCCGAATATCCCCAATGTCCAGCTTCAAAGTGTGCCTTCTTGGCTCTCTCTCTCTATATATATATATATATTCAGCCCTAACAATAAGTTGGATCATTACTTGACACATATCTTACAGTTCCACCGCCTCAGATATCACCCGTAACAGTAAGGAGATTACACACATATTGATAAAACTCAATTTCCAATGAGAACTTGGCTATTGGACTCCGCTACGGTCGTGAAACAGCATCCTCACCCAATATAAAGAAGTAGACACACGACATTTAGAGGCTGATACATGCTGCAGGGGCTTATGATGCCCTCCTCGGCGCCAGGTCTGTATATTTATACGTCTCCCTGGGCGCCTTATTCTGCGTTACAGGCGTCAGAGCTCTCGCACCAACCGGAAGCCAAACATGTTGGTGGCGACCTCGCTAGAGAAGTACGCGCTGCGATAGTTGATTCGCAGATTCTGCGGCTGGTAGTTCCAAGCGCCGCCGCGCACAACAGGGAACGGCGCGGTACCAGTGTGGACTGAGCCATCAGAAGCAGCATTTCCAAGGTCCCGTACCCAGGTATCTGCGCAAAATTCCCTGGCATTTGCGGTTACATCGTACAGGCCAAAGTTGTTGGGCCGGAAGGAAGCGGCGGGAGCAGTCCATGCGAAGCCGTCGTCCACAGGAGTGTTGGCCCAACGGAAGCCGTTGACTTTCTTCGACGTAGTGTCAAAGCTGTTGGCGTACGAGATGACGTCCTCTATGTCGTTTCCCCAGAAAAAGGTGTCCTGGGTATCACCACGGGCCGCCCACTCCCATTCATCCTCCGTAGGCAGCCGGTAAGTGGCCCCAGTGATGGTGGATAGCCAGCCTGCGTAGGCCACGACGTCTTGCCTTGTGATGGCAACTACTGGCGAGTCTGACGTCTGGGGAAACCCCGGGTTGAGGTAGTTTAGGTCTTCATTAAAGACCATGGCAGTGTTGTTATCTGGATTCCACCAGCGTGCTCCGCCTCGCGGCTGATAGCTGGTTTCCCGGACAAAGGTATCAAACTCGTCTACCGTGACTTCTGTTTTGCCGATTGCCAGAGGCGTGGGAATGCTGACTTTTCGTTGCGGCAGCTCAAAGTCGCGCCGGTTCACCGGGACCTGCCAAAGCTCTTGTTCCTCGGGGGTAGACCCTGCCGTGAAAGTCCCTGTAGGGATCACGACCATGACTGGCCCTACATCAGCATCGCGGAACTCAGTTCCTGGAGCAGTCTCGCAGTTGATGCCGCTAGCCGCGCTCTGTCTAAGTTGCGGAGCCTGGTAGCTAGAGGGCAGCTCCAATTTCGTGCCGATGGTGTTGATCGCAAATCGCCATTCGTCGACACTTCCAGTCAGGAACATGACCGAGTCCAAAACACTCGGTTCATAGTCTGCGGGTGCCGACAAGTCCACAAGGTATCGGCTTTCGGCAATAAGACGCTCAAGAGTCTCGGAGAACTTGTCAGCCTGAGGAATTGCCTTGGGATGTTCGCTGGCAACCGAGGTCAGGGTAGAGTACGCAGAAAGAGCCGCCTGCTGCACAGGCGCATATGTGTCCTGAGTAGTGCCATTCCATCGCAAAGTATTGACAAGCGAAGTCAGGTCGGCTCGCAGCTGATTGATATTAGTCGATTGTGCTGTCACGATGCCTGCCGTCGCCACAAACGATGCCAGAAACGAGCCGACGCGTAGATATTCGCCTAGCTGAGCCTTCATGATGTTCAAAGTTGGTAGTTTTTTCTTGTTAACAAGCAAGCTTTTGCTTTGTTATTCGGGGCTTCTTAAGGAATTTTGATGTCTTGGTTGCGTTACGAGGCTCACGTGATTCCAGATACTTCACGATGCCTTCTGTGAAACTAAAAGACTTGGTTCTTGAATCCAATGTGAAGGTGAGAATGAATCGATCTTATGAACAATTCGTCTCGCCATTCTATATTCCATCATGGTTGTATTAGAGAATCTACATTCTAATCAAGACGGGCCGAGACAGAGATGCTCCTTCGGAGGACTCCTTGGAAGACTCAGGGCAACGAAACAATGCCATGCGAACGTGTAACCATATTGTGGCTTCGAGATTGATGCTATTTGACTCATGCGCTGCTTGTTGACGGTGAAGAGTAGTTCCGCCAAGTCGACTATACGGCCCCTACTAGGAGTTGTCAAACTTCTTAGGTAGATTTGTCATTCTTCCGCCATCACAATTGGCTTGACAAGTCATCGTATCCTAGACCTGATCTGTGATCCAGGTGCGCGGACTTCTATTGATGCCAGTTGAACCCGCAACTTTATGTAATTGCTGCTTGTAAAATCCGGTGACTGCCAATATCAGACAATCATTGTTCCGGTCGGCGCCTGCTCCAATTGGGTGGCGCAAGGCAGCCTCCGTGCATCCAATGTCCGATGCATTACGTGGAGATGCAAAATGTAAGAACCACCGTAATAGGAAGACACATCGGAACCTTCATAAAGCGCGGCCGGACTCTCTTTCACGATTTGCTGCCTTTGGATCCCATGGAGTCTTCTTCGCCGAGCCTGAGGCAACTAGTCCACTAAGAATACGTTATTGGTGCCGTTAGCGCAATAGGACTACCTGACTACCTAGGTGGTTATTTTGACTAGCCAGATCAACATATTTCCCGAGATAAGCGTGCAACTTACTATATACATTAGGTATTAGACTTCTAATAAGCTCACGGCGTTTCACCTTGGAATATATGCTACTTTCTTATACCTAGTCTCAGCAATAGCAATAGAGTAATAAAAAATTAAAAAGAACTTCACATTTTGTTGTTGCTGTAATGCTTAGAAAAAAATCCAACGAGATCATTCACTATAGCGTTCTATCCTATATGCTTTTTCAGTCTTATGTGGTTATTGTTCCGCGCTGGTTATTTATATATTTACTATGAGTTAAGTTAGTTGTGTTGGGATAATGTAATCATCCCAGCTCACACACCATCGTGAACCAATGAAGCCATTTATTACGATCTAGCTAAAAGATCGAAAATAGCTATAATTAAAAACTCCATGTTTTGATTCAAGATGGGCTGAGACCGAGGTGCTACCTCAGAATACTCCGTGGAAGGCTTGAGGCGACGAAAGGGTAGAGGAACTCAATCAGGCGTTTGCAAGAGAAAAGTTTCCACATTTATACTTAACATAAAATGGAACCTCCCTTGTACCTGGTGCAAGAACCTTCTGATATATATTGTTAAAAGCTAGAACAGACTGTCAAACGGTTAGGCCACAACAAAGGAGGCAACACGAGGCCCGGAATCGGACCCTAAGCGAGGGCCGCCTTAGGCCTCTAGCACAGACTGACTTCTTGTATTTATAAAGATCTTTAGTCCCTTTAGATCTCTTAAAAATTAAAGGAGCTTTAATACCTTAAAGTCAATTATTATAGATTATATAGAACTTATTATGTTCCAAGGCCAGAAACCTGCCCTTATCGCACGGACCAATCATAACGTTTCGATTGTCCGACGTCCTAGGGGGTGTGAAGCTGGCTTCATTGTGTCAGAGTGATGTGGCCAGTTCGTGGGCGGGCTCTAACCCGGTAGTCAGTGAATAAGTCGCATCTTCGTGGTCTTCGTCTCGATCCCGGTGGTTGTCAGTGGTTGTCACCAGAACGTGCGGACGGCACAGGTGGGCTGTTTCCAGGCAACAGGACCGAACAAATCTTTCCTGAGCCAGCTTGTCCGATACGACTTCTTGCCCCTCACGTCGTAGGGTAACCAGCTGTGGTGAAACAGAGGATTTGCGTCGAAATGCACACATGCCGTTTATCCATTCCTGCCGACTAGAGAAAGGATTTTCATTGTGCGCTATGACCACAACGAGCTTCCAATGTAGTTGGTGCTCAAGATCACCTCCATGCTTAGCTTTATTTATCGTTTATTTGATACATCTGTGTAAGTTGTCGGTCCCGTCCTTGCCTCTGTACGGCCTCACGCTGACACGTGGTCGTTCCGTACGTGTCTCTCCAACCGTCTTCCTATATTCACCGAGTCGAGTGGGCACTCCTAGCGCTCCTACCCGAAGATTCAGGGCATGCTCTTGATAGAACTGCAGCTGAATTTGGGGGCCTTGGATGTCCCGAGGTTCATAGTACTCAGTTACTAAGGTAACGTATTTCCCAAGGGTTCGTTAAGCTTGCGATCTAAATTCCGGATTTGCTATCGCGTCGGTAAGCTTGTAACCTCTGATTTGTGCAATATGAAGGTTCATATACAGTAGTCACGCAGGACGTTCACTACAGCTTTTCCGGTGAAGAATGAGTTGAGTGAGAGAGAGTCAATCACCCGTTGAGTTTTCGGAGGGTGTGTCTGTGTCCACGCGGAGGTCAAACAACACCAAGGCACAGACTAGTTCTTTAACCCGATAAAAACTGAATAAAGGGGATAATCACGATACCTAGTAAGACGTCTTGTGACTGGAAGTCCAAAGTTTCATCCTTTTTTTTTTGTATCAATAAGACCTTCCCACCCCAATGGCCACGAAAGAAACCAAGGCTTTGATATCAAAAACAGTCATCAGATCAAAATTTTGTTCCCAGCCCTTGCACCGAGACTCTTGTCCCAGAAGATTAGCCAATCATTCTAGAGATGGAATTATGCGAGATTGTGGCCGATCTTCAGAATTTTGTTCAACTGGTTGACCTTGGCCTCTTTCAAGAAGCCTCTGACTGGTTCGAGAAGCACCTTAGAAGCCATTACCACATGTTTCATGTCCTTGTTGAGTATGCAAACATGCTTTAAAGCAGGGCCTGAACGCCAAGCTTGTGGAGATACTTGACGAGGCTGAACTTGGGTCCTGGCTTGACACGCAAAATGAACACCCGTGGGACGTATGGCATCTTCTCGGACTCATGAAAGCCTTGGCCATGGTACGTTTGAATGGATTCACACAGCAGGGACTCCAAAAGGCTTTCAAATTCTGGGACTACATGGACAAGAGTGTCAGTGGCTGTTCAAACTACGATCTTAACACCATCCAGACGCGCGCAATCGGAATATATTGGCTTACTGTCCTACCCGCGTCGCGTTCAGAACAAGTAAAAGTGCCAGCAAAATATTTGACCCCAGTCTTCGGACCAAGCTGAGGACCAAGAAATGTCTAGATTTTGCGAAGAGCACACATATCTGAGAGAGGCAGGCTTCCACTGGGAAGCCCAAAGGATCCAGAGCATTGTTTTTCCTGTTATCGACTTCGAGGAAACAAAGAAAACATTCATGAAAAAGCCTTCTTTTGGACCTGCGGCTAATAAAATCAAAGCCGAAGAAGTGGACGAGTCTATGCTACTTTCGGAGTTGATTATCTCAAATGGTGCGAATACTTTTTGGAGTTGCAACGTTTTCTTCTTTTTTTTTTCGCCGAGGGTTTGAGGTGGTTAAGCTGTTGGTCAAGAAGGGTGCCGAGGTCTAGATTAAGGATGAGAGTGGTCACGATTAACACTGTCCGTCCTTCTGCAGACGCTGAACCCCAATCTCGTGACACTACCACGATTCGATTCAGGCGATTCATCGATTTGCCGTCAATGCACCGATGCACACATATCGCCCTATGATTCTCTCCATCATATCACTTTATATCGCTTCTTAACTTCCACAAGACTAAAGCCTCTTTTAGTGACAATAGCCCAGGGTGGCATGTACTGCTGGAGGTGATGCAATGCGGGTATTGTCTTTGGGTTGTTTGCGTCGCTCCACGAACACCGGACTGTCATCTCCAAGGACTGAACTGGAGGATTAAGATGGTGCTGTAATCCTGTTGCCTCTGATCGCAAATTCGGCTCATTTCTCGCTAAGCTAAGCGAAATTTCATCTCTATAGTCTTCGTTCATAACTAAGCGTTGGTCTTGAGCTACCTGCACATCCAGATTCCAGGGGTCCCCCCAACTTCGCCGCCAGAGTTGAATGTGCTGTATTTGACCATCTGGAGGAGTCTGGCTGAGCCTTGGATCGCGCTTCGCTTCACCCCTGACTGTGAAGCTCGAGAGAGGCCGCGAGAAGTCCAGGTAGCAAGTTCTTGTTTCCAACGCGTCAAGTTGTATATGTGCAGTAATCTCATCTTCGGATTTCGATAAGACCACTGTGATTGCATCGTGGAGGTCTGCACCGTTCGCCAGGTCAGGAAGATGAGACGACGCCACATAATATTGACAATCCACGAGAGCTCGCCCGACTGTCGGCTGACACTTGATAGACTGGCTTGTTCCCTCAGGAAGAGAGTCAATAACGAGACGCAAAAAGTCTTCAACGCCTGAGAGGGTCACGGTGTTTGTGCCCTTGTCCAGGTCAATTGATTGTTGGAAAATGAATCTGAAGCGACTGTCGTTGGAGAAAGGGAATGCTGTCAAGCTGTGGGCCAAGGTTCCGATAAACGTGAAGAAGAGCAACATGGGAACATGGTACGTTATCTGACGCATAAAAGGCGCAAGTGGAAGGATTAAAACTATACTTATCGAGCCAAGAACCACAAATGGAGTCAACAAGTTGCTGCCATCTGGTCCGGTCATGGCAATGGCGGTTATGGCAGCCAGCCCCTGGCTTCCGACAAGAATAAGATGAACTGGGGCCAGGATAAGAAGCTGGAGAAACCAAGCCCATTCAAGGGGCTGAATGGACGATGAACTTGGCGGTCCGTAAGTTTTGTGATATTCGTACATAGTGGCAGCGGAGGAAGATAGCCTCGCAATGAATCGTCGACAGGCGCTACCAAAACAACTCCCGTCGGTTGATTCGTATTGGCTCTCATTAGTACCAAGCAATGGCACACGGACGGAAACTCTCTCTCCATCATTGGTCGCATCGGCAGCTGTCAGCTCATCCTCCTCACTCCAACGAGCGCCGATTTGCGAGTCTGACTCTCCAGGCTGATCCGCATCCTCGACCCCTTGGATAGGGATTTGTTTCCTCTGGAGTGCAAGCTGTTCTAAAAATGAAAGAACCAAAGACAAGAAAATCGCAGAATGAAAAAAAGTTACAGAGTAGAAAGATCCTATGCCGAATCGATGCTCAACGGTAGCTGCAAATACTTGGAATCCCCAAGAAAGACTAAATAGCCCAAAGAGGATACTTAGTCGAGTAAGATGAACTGAGTTCCCTATGATAAACCAGAATCCGAAATAAGACGAAGAGAGGGTCATTAACCATCTGTCAAGCGTTAGAAGAAGATAGGATACCTGAAGAAAGGATGTATACCTACATGGTGTAACTGCCGCTATGCATTATAAGGGGGTTAAATGTTGCGACTGCAATTAACGGCCCCATGTCCAAAGTCACGGCAAATACCAATGAAATTAGAAAACGGATGAAATCTCTCCACACTTCATCCAAACAGTATTCATCTTCCCGAACAAGTAGGCATGCAAGAAAGGCGACTACCAGAGGAGTGACGACAAGAAGCATAAGCGACCACCCAAAGAGCCATTTCAGCGGAAAAGCAATCCAGACACTGCCGAGCCAGTCGAACCAAACCCCCTTATCTACCTCCTCTGGGTGTTCTCGGACATTGGGAAGAATGGTGCTGGTATCTTCCGACAGCTTCTTCGTGGTCGCCAAAGCGGCAGACATCATGTGCCAAACGCTATCTATAGACGTATGCCGCGCGTCATCTTCAGTGGTATGATATCGTGATCTGGGATGATAGAAAGCAATATCGAGCCCCCGTAAGCCACAGGTGTCCGCAAATATCTCATAGTCAGTACCACTCATGATGGCACCTCTGTCAAAGCCTTCATTCGCAATAATGGACCCGAATGGGTGAGGGCTGCCAGAGTATGCCATTGCCACCGTGACATCTGTGGTCCGAAAGAGCATGGCACGCCCTCCGGCCCCTACTCCCTCGAGGTTAACAAACGTACGGCAGAACTGCACCAAAGGGCTGCGGCTGAATGCCCGTGAGCCAAGAAGCCCATCCTCTTCCGCATTGTTGAAGAGCAGCACGACGCCATTCTCAGGTTGGTGGTTGTCGGAAGTAAAATAGCCAAGTAGCTGTAGCATAGAAACACAAGCTACGCCGTCGTCCGTGGCCCCGTAGCTGGTTGCAACCCTGACTTCGTGTTTCAATATGGCTCCGGATCAAACTTGGGGAGCATAGGACTTACGAATCAAAGTGACAGTTTACAAGAACACCGCCAGTGGCGTCTGAACTCACGGGGGATTCCTCAGACAGCCACCAGTTCCCATTTGGATCATTCTTTCCGCGAATGTAAATGTAGTAGTTGTTGCCTTCAAAGTACTGGGCGGTCCAGGTTGAACCTGGTGTGTTGCCGCTCAAGTATGCGCCAGCGTCATATATCATGGTGAAATTGGCAGCCTGGTCATCGAACACGGTGACACGTGCGCTGTTGGTGGCATGTTCCTGATTGCACCCGGTATCCCTTGCCGGGTTGCATTCAAATCTACAATAAAGACTCAACTACCGAAGCCATGGCCGTAGTTAGAATACTGTACTACTTACTGGCTTTCCGAACTTGTCGCATGTAGCGATCCGACCGTGTAATTAACCCCATTTCGGCTTAATATTTCCTCGGATCGGCTTCGAATAAATTGCCGAACTCGATCGTTTTCACGACTGTTAAAGGGATGGTATGCATGAGTGATGTTTTGCAAGTCTTGCCACGCCACGGCTAGGCTAAGGCCGCGAGGAAGTTCTCTTGGTGAAGGAACAGTTTCATGTATGGTAATAAGTAGTATAAAAATTGAGACGTATATAAACGAGGTCCAGAAAGTAACTGGACCTGGCCGGGGAGCAATTATGTCATGAAACCTCATGGCCAGGCTGGGGTCGCGCAAGGTGATTCTATACGGAAAGGATGAGAGTGCTGGAAGACTTTGACTAACAAGTCCTCAATTAAAGATGTAAATACTGAGTTCCAGGCACGGTCGGGTATCATGAAGAGGTCTTGTTGGGATGTCTCCGTTGGAGCCGGGAGGTTGGGTGGTCAGCTGAACTTGTCTCACACTCACACCCACAGTTAAATGGTGTTACACAAACAGTTTTTTGGGGGGAGACTTCTCGCCCCCGCCCGAACTTGAAAGAAAAGAGTGCTGAGAAGATCAGTGTAAGTTGTGGTAAAGAGCTAGGAGCCGAACTTGCGATAGACAGGGCGCGAACAGGTATCTGGGGATTTTTTTCTTCTTTCTGATGACTTTGGTAAATGCTCCAAAAGGACTCGCGAGGCCTGCCGTGGAAACATTGTTCCCAAGCCTTGCATGTTTGTCACTTTCTCAGATGGCAGTGTAATCACCAAGATATATTGGGCCTAGGCGCCGTTGATTGTGCTGGGCACTGTGTCTCTCGATCTACTCTGCTTCGGCTTACTCCGTCATTGTCAAAAATTTCATATGGTACGTGGAATTGGCATTTGGATCTATAACATTCACAGCCTAGTAACTTCCAAAACGGTGCGCGAATGGTCAAACCAATCGCAACAGGTAAAGATAATGAATGTAATAAGCATCCACGGGAGCAGATGGAGCTACACTAGCATTCTCCATGCATATGAAATTACGGCCCTGCAGCTCAATTCCAGAAATCCCCATCCGGACTTGCCATCACAAATCCCTAAATCCCCGCTGTGGCATTGAGGCTCACCGTGATTACTCAACCAAGTCCAGTCACCTTTCCCGCGCCAGCCTTGGCTATAGAATCCTTGAAACCATCACTGGGCTTTCCGTCTTTGAAAAGAGGCCCTGTGGCAAGTATAAGTCTCTAAAAGTCCACATGGCGCATGCAGCGAAAGGCAAAGATATACGCACCAAAGGTAGGGTGAACAAGCATCCCATCCGCAAACACATCCACGGAGTTGGGAACAACCCATTCCATCAACCTGTCCCAATTAACACACTCATGTGGACTGCTAAGGTTCCCTATTGGGCGGGCTCCTTTGGCGTCCCATTTCATGGTGAGAACCGTCGTGTCTCCTTGACACATGACGGCATCCATGAGCATATGCATACAGTGATCTATAAAGCGCCGTCAGCTTGGAAGGGACAGTAAAACGAGAAGTACTTGCAACTTGTTAACCATACCAGTGTGCTCTTTATGCATGGCCAGCTCAGAGCCTTGCAATTTATCGAGGTGGTAGTAGGAAGGGTTCAAAGCATGGTATATGTTTTTCTAGTCGCAGTCAATTGCTTCTGTTGTGCGGCAGGTTTCTAGGAAGACATGAGACGTACAAGGCAATGAAGATGGTGAAACACCATGAGCGACCCGAAGTAGGTTCCGTCCGGCAATCTGATGCCTTCTTCCTCCCGGCCGAGTTCATGCATAAGCTCCGCCGAGAATCCAATATTCTGATCTACGCTCATACTTGAGCATCTTGGCACCTTAGCTGTTGAAACAGATTCCAAACTTACGTTCAAATATGTTGTGCCAGTTCTGGTCGACTTCCTTGCTCGGCTCACCAAAGTATTGAATATCCCCGGGAAGCTCCCACTGCTCCATTACATACGGTTCGTATGTGATATAGTCATTCGCAGGAGCTGTAGAGATGGCACAAGACACATCAGCTCCCTGAATACATTGGTCTGCTAACAGCATACACTTACATTTGAGGAACCGCGTGCCGTGAAGGCGACTTTGTCTGGTCATTCTCCATGTCAAGGCTACGAGAATAGCTGTGTATGCTGCGAGTGCCAACACCGCGATTATCGCGAGCAATGGTCGCATGCAGCGTCTGCGCTGTTGACGCGTGGGGTGGTTTTTACTGATGAGAAAGTCATCTTCTATCTCGGAACTTGACCTTGGATCGTCATGATTAATTGGAGTGTAATCGGGTGATTCCTTCATCCTGTCGTTATTTTGCTAGTTGAACCCAGGCACGTCTGGGAGAGTTGAGAAGCGAGGGGCTCACTGAATCCTCCGCTGATATGTAACAAGCAGAACCAAGAAACTGTTTTTCGATCAAGTTGAGCGGGGGAGGCTTGGGGGGTAGGATATTACGAAGACGACTACGTCGGCGTGATTCCTGCAAATGTATGCCGTGCTCACATCATGCGGTAATTAAAATTAAATATGAATATCTTCTTGGTCCAGTCTCAGCAAATGCGGTATGCCGAAGGCCCGAACAGACCGAATCACTTAGGGACGTCGAAGACCTAGCCGCTAGTAACTCGAGAAAATGTTTCAGAATCATGGCTGGCTGTGTTGTTCTCATTGGGATTGCTGCAGTTTGGTGTCTCTTGCGTCAACGTATGTGTCCGTATGAGAAACCTCACGAAGTCACGACCAGCAATCAACGCCTACATACGCGGTTTCACTACCTTATCAACATGCAGCAGCTTGCACTACCATCCGGCATTTCTGACAACTGTTGCTTGGTTTTTCAGTAGTGATCGGCACGCTGCAGGTTCTGTCTCAGCAAAAGCAACATGAAAAGTAGTACACACAGTCGGATAAGACCATGTCGATGAATTATTACGATCACTTTGGCCATAACAGCCCAACGGCACTTGAAACTTATTTTGCGTGCTTATTCGCGCAAAATATTAACTGCCGATAGGAATCAAGCATAAGATCCTACAAGATATAGCCTCGCTCGGTCGGATTAACAAGGAGCTGTGAGTTCCCCTAGTCGATTGTGTGATCCAGTGTCATGAGTACGTCATGACAACTCTGAATAGTATAAGATTTAAAGAAAGGGATAATCATTATGATAAATAGGTATGTTGCAAACAACGGTGCAAGATGTGGCTTGCATGCCGGCACATCCGACCCTACCTCCGCACTCTCTTCGCCTGACTGGTTATTTATTCCAAGTCAAGTGTCCAGTTTCCACCGAATGAGATCAGTTTGCAAGTGGCTACGTCACGGTCAAATCAGAAACGATGGCAGCTGGAGTAATACCACAAAGTAAAACACTGCAGTGCAACATACCCCTCGTCTTGTACGGCCAATCCTCACATCTAGCTCTTGCTCGCTGCGGGTGTATTCCTTTCAACTTTTTACTTGTGGATTTCACTGCCAGTAGCATCGGCGGCTTTTGTGAAACAATTACTAAGTCCATTCACACTTCGAGTTCTGGGTAATGCGACTAAACCTGACTGATCATCAGTACATTGAACCAGTAGACGACGATGGGAGTACTACGTATTGTTCCACTTTGTTGAGACAATAATGGGCATGATTGCATTTGACGAATTGTTGGACTCGCAGAAGACAAGATGGGCCGTTCGAGATGACAACTTGTACTGCAAGTACGGCATAGTCGTGAAACATTAACCAGCATCCACTGATTGCACCATCGAGACGGATGGCTTGCCCAGGTCAACCGGCAAACCGGACGGCTATATATAATCGGGGGACATACATGAGCTAAAATATCTCGCCAACTATCAACATTACTTCTCCAACTTTATTTCCCAACACAATCCCTGAACCTATCTATCGAGAGACACAATGAAGTCTATCTTGGGCGTCGTTGCTCTCCTGGCCTTGGGAGCTTCCGCTCTTCCTCATGGTATGCTTACAACCGCGAATTCGGCTCGAAATATTTTGGCATGCTGACTCTTTGACCAGGCATTGATGGTGATCTTGCCTACAACAAGCCTGCTGCTCCTGGAAAGCGAGCTGATCTCGATGGCGACCTGGCTTATAATAAGCCGGCTGCTCCTGCTAGGCGGGCTAGTATCGACGGTGACCTGGCCTACAATAAGCCGGCTAGCCCCGAGAAGAGAGCTGACCTTGACGGCGATTTGGCTTATAATAAGCCTGTTGCTCCTGGAAAGCGAGCTGACCTTGATGGTGATCTGGCCTATAACAAGCCTGTTGCTCCTGGAAAGCGAGCTGACCTTGATGGTGATCTGGCTTATAATAAGCCGGCTGCCCCTGCCAAGCGGGCTGATCTTGATGGCGACCTTGCCTATAACAAGCCTGTTGCTCCTGTCTGAAAGTGATGATGGCGAGGGAAAAGATGGCAATTTTCGCGTTGCGGCTGGAGAGATTGTACCAGGACTTTCATTAAACCGCAGATGAAACAGTCAAAAAATGTGCCACTCTTTAATACTATTTCTGGAATTGCCTGCTTGTTGTGCATTTATAGTTTTAGCGTCCAAAATCGCTCTCTATGTAAGTGGCTATAGATGAGTATCACGGTTCGCCGCAATTTAATATGCTCAAGCTCCCCCCTCCTACCCAAAACAGTCATAAGAACGCCTACCCCAGATATTCAAAGGTATTAGATAGCAGAATGCGCTGAGCATCCATGGCCGTAGAGATTACAAACCCGTATTTCAGCTGTTGGGCCCCTCGACGCCGGGACACGGTAGCACGCTGCGGGAGGCTTCCTTTTCCGCGCCGGGGATCATCAGGTTGCGGGATAATTAAGAGGGAAAGGGAACCTGGCCGAAACGGAATGGGCAAAAGGGGCTCAACGCACTTGACTGTATCAGCTGCGCGGTGTCGCATGGAGTACGAGATGGTGTGTGCATTTATGACGCGGGGCAGACAAGAGGGGCGAACAGAGTCCAGACCATCAAATCATTCCCCGTCACAACTCTGGCTTTGCCATTGCTACCAGAACCCTTCCCTACAGTGACGGCGGCGCACCATGCCTCAGATCAACCAGTTCCACATCCGGCCGGCAAGCTCGGCCGGCGATGACGCGCAGTTTATCATGGCGGCATTCGACTCCACCATCCCGTACCTGAGTTCCATCGGCGCGGCGGGAATGTGGGGGGAGAAGCCCTTCTCCGAAAAGGACGGCTTCGAGCAGGAGACGGTAGAGTCGGTCCACAAGTCGGAGCGCGAAGACGACTGCCTGAACATCTTGATTGCCGAAGTCGAGCAGAGCGAACGGCCGCCGACCCGAGTTGGGCTCGCCATGACACGCGAAGACTCGTTGCCGGCGTACATCACGGAGCGCGAGGAGATGAAGCCCGAGGTCGACCAGGCGAAGCAGTTTATATTCCTGGAAGTTGTCATTTCAGACTACAGGACAACGCCTCTCCACAAGGGCGCCGGAGCCGCGCTGATCGAGGCTATTAAGCGCCGTGGGCGGGAGGAGAACAAGGACACCCTGTACGTGGATTGCTGGGCAGGCAACGACGGCAAGTTGAACAGGTAACATTTTCTGCCGACCGAGCCCGGAGAGATGCACATTGGCTTACACGCTCGTAGGTATTACGAAAGACAGGGGTTCGAGAGAGTCGGTGACTTTTCCTTTACCAGAGCAAGTGGCGAGATTTGGCCAGGCACCCTCTTCCGCATGCGTCTCTCTGAACCCCAAAGCATCCGCGTAGATGTACCTTGTGACTTGGAGCGTTGAAGGGCTGAATGAGCATCATTCGGACCCTTCAAATTGGCTGTTTGGCAAGCGCCTGGATGTGGGGGATGTCTGAGCATTGACGCTCAAGATCTGTCTAGGCTGCAAAGGACAGCAAAGAAGCCCCAGACAGAATGACGAAACAGTATCAACTTCAGTGCATGCTTCTCACTAGTCCGTGAGCTATATTACTACGGTGGAGTTTATGTGTTACCGTCGGCCTACAAATCATGTGTCCCGTCTCAGCACAAGACAGATAAAAGTATGCAAAATCCAAGGCACTGTAACTGAATGTAGACTCTATTTTGGCCATGATAATACTAGTAAATTGCAGACAAGTAACTCCCGTTCCGACGAGATACTCTACTGGTATTTCTGTCCCTCCTCGGACATCCTAATCCCAACCTCCGGGGCCGTGGTAAATGCACATCTTTTTGACTGGGATCCTGGCAGCTCGAGACTTCGTAGCGCGGTGGCCCCAAGTACCACTTCGTTACGGGCTGAGATGACGACAACTAGGATACAAACTGTTGTGTTCGACGTTGGACAGTGTCGTTGTTGACGAGGATGATGACGTTGCCCTTTGGTTTCCAGTACTCATCGTAAAGTTCGAAGCAAGCCGATATATCCATCTTTTTGAACTTGCCTGACTTTTTTCGAAGGTCCGTAAACGCCTTCGAGTAGTTGATGTAGTCGGGGTTAACATTGGAGTTGTCCCAGCCGGGGTCTCCGGCGGATCAACGCCGCTGTAGTTGGGTTGAATGGACTCCCTGTCGACAGCAAAGAGCTGCAGCGGCAGGCTCGAGAACTAAATTAAGGAAAGGGAGAAGCTAATAAATGTCATGCTATAAAAACTACAATACAACGTTGAGAGTAAACTTGACTTCACTCCCTTGTGTATCCTAGCAGGCGGGTACGCGGAGTATTTCAAAACGAACGAATAGTCGCCGAAACGGAACCGAATAAAAGATGCGTCACTCAACCGACAGCAACGCCAATCCATGAGCTTGCCAGGGGTTCGACCTAGGACGACCCTGGATACAGCTCGACTAAACCCGAGTAGACGATTAGCACGGCGCGGTTTTCACACAATACTCGCTCACTGTACCCTCTGTAGTGTGATGCTTACAGATATTTCCGCATATAGGACACACAAGAACCAGCTAACATCATCATGCCGTCGAGACATTCCTTCTCTCTTTTAGTTCCAGACATGACCGTAGAGAGTCAGGGGTAGGAGGCCTTGCACCAATCTTCAGCAGCGTGTACGCTTTCGTATGGCGACCCTCTCACCCACTGGGGTTGGAGATAATATCCGTCTTGACTGGTCCCGTTGTGGAAATAGGGTGCCTTCCTGAATATTAATGTCTTCCCTCTCTCAACTCACTTCCTGTACCCGGGGTGTTATTTGTCCGCGAAACTTCCGGCACTGCGCCAAATTGGCAATGTCGTGCCGGCAGGCTTTCACCATGGAGAAGATGTCAAAAGCAGACACTCACTGGTGAACTCTGTGTCTGCTTGTGCTTGATTTGGTCCAAATCCTCAAAGAGGAAAGCGAGAGCTCCTACCGTGACTTCATTGGAGGATCTGATGGAAACCACCCTGGTGGGCGTTTGCAATGTCGTTTTCTGAATAGTGACGGTCCATCAATCTATAAGCCTCGCTGCGGGAAGGTACAAGGGTTGGGGCCATTAGTACCTTTGGGGATTTTTACGGTGCCTGCAAATTTAAAGGCATTGCATAGGATAAGCATAGGATAGATTCAAGCTGGGTTAGGGTTACTGAAGTTAGCACAACCGGAGGGAGATTTCTAATTAGCCTATTGCTTCCCAACGCACTGGCATAATGAAGAATAAGTATTGAGGAGCTGGCTTATATAGTACTTGCAATATAAATGTAAATTTTGTTTGAAAGGGGTTCAAAATGTATTCGAATGGCATCTCGACATGCCAAGTAACTCGACACCCTTTTAGATCATTATATCCCGCACTCAGCAATACATACGACCCCTAGAAACCAAGGCAAGAATCTTTGTTTTAGTGGTTTAGATCTGAACATGCTGCTCATGTGTCATGTAGAGAAATAGCTGCCTATTCTGGCTGTTCACTAGCCCCCTCTGCATGATTTTGCCCACGGTCAGTCCGCCGCCACCAATTATTCAGTCTCAGTTCGTCCATCTTCACCTCTTGACCCCGACCGACATCATTGTTCGCGATAACTGCGCCGCGTTTCCCGCCATCACTTAACCAGCAGCCTCATGGCGATTACCACAGGAGGTAACTAATTCAGACGCAGTTGGATGCCATTTATTCGCTACAATCGGGTATTTCGTCCGGATCGCATCCATCTGTCCAACCGTATCCAAAGTAGCAGCCCTCTGCGGCGCGATAATAAAGAGCAGTCCAAGAGCTACAAGTACCGTCAGAATATCTCGTCAAGTGACGTTGAGTACATTGCCCTACCCCATGTTTACAGCCTTCTTGCACACGACTTCGACTTGGGCGCCTTCATAAAGTAGCTTGACGACATTGGATGTGTTATCCGCTTCCTTGCGACAGTTGATATTAGATGCCGTGCCGTGGGTATTTATTGTACAAGTATAGCCCTGGGCCGCAGCCAGGGGCATACCAGACTGAAGGCACGAAAAATTTAGCTTGATGGCTTCATGATGCTAGCCAGGAAAATTAATTGGCGGAATGATGATCAGTGTGTAACCAACTTGGTGACCGACAAACAATTCCAAACAGTGACGGAAAACGTCTGGTATACGGAGTATATAGCTGGGCATATTTTATTATTGAGGTACAAATGAAGCGATGGTTTCTGTAGGTTCATAAACGGGAAGCTGCCCGAGACTTGGCATGATAAGAAACGTATCCTGCAGTATGACACGGAGGTTCAAGACATTGCTCAGCCCTCGGGGAAAGCGCCCAATAAAGCATCTGCCCCGTGTCAATGGCTTGTCTTGCTTGTTTCACTCAACAAATCTTAGTAAGCTCATCACAATCTGTGTAACGATGTATGCGATTGTCACATGCGAGGCGGTGCTTCTGAATGTCCAGAGCAGGGGGAAGGCTGAGAAGCCCGTGAGCTCTCACCGACGTCTATTCAATGCAAACAAAACTCCATGTATTATTGTTCCGCCCCGTCGATCCGATTTCCAGCCTTTATCATGAAGAGTGCTACACATGTAACTGCACACATCCTCTCATAACGCTTGATAGCGTCACCGACGACACCAACAATCCATGTTCAGCCCATTGTCATACGAACCATGTCAACACACCAAGCAAGCAGATAAAATGGCACGACAGCAGTATTACTGCCGAGGTAGCATCAGACCGACGGCCCGGCATACCCAGTCCAAAGTGACAGCCAGCCACCTCCGGACGCCATGTTTCTCTTCCCACACGAGAATATTCGTTTTGCATATGCGATCCGCAACTCAAATCAGACGAAATGTGACATATGACAGGTTAAAGCCAGCAACCCCACAAACAAGCTCCCCTCCGTTCCCACAAGGTCCGAACCCCTTCGATGTCTCCTTTGATCAGTCATTCTTGTCACACGGGCCATCATGTCCATGACCTCGCTGGCGTAGTTCAGCAGCATTGCAGCTCAAAATATATATGAGCGCTGTCCTGTTTGCCCTACTGCGGATGCCCTGCCAGAACTAACTGTTTGTGTGTACCACGATCACGAAAGGCGCCCTGCCGACGGTACTGCAGTGTCAATCCGGACTGGGGGAGCTTGTGTAGACGCAAGTCGTCTCGCGAGCCATGCTAATAGGTGAAGACGCCCGCGACGGAAGCTGTGCCGAGTGTGATGAATAGTCTGAATCCTTCAGTACAAGCGAAAAGGTTCAAGAAACTTCATAATACTTGGTCCATCATTTCACAGACACGATGAAAGAGGTAAAAACAATCTCGCAGGTCCATATGTTCCTTTAGGGATGCCGGTACTTCAAATACTTCAAACGGGAGAATAGCGTGTACGGTTCTGTGTTTATCCATCTTGGTAGTTTAACTTTGACCACTAAAGGGTATAGAGAGACTATGGGTGTGCGGAATCAAGTTGTGTCAGCGTGCTCTACAGTCCGAGGCCAGAGCCCAAGTCAAAATGAAATCGTTCCACGCCCTGAAAATCTATCGCGCGAAATGGTTTCTTTTGATCTTCTGGGGAACAACCGGCTAGACGTGCAGCCGCCGTACATTGCAACATCCCTCGCTGGGTCCCTTTGCTGCATACCAACTAACTACATACAGACCCAACGGTACAGTTGTTCCTTACGACCTATAAAGACATGTGGTTAGATGCTGGCTCGGTAGCTGGCAGCGAGGTATCTCGTAACACAAAGTTCATGGAGATGAGAATCCTGTCGAACCAGACACAATACATGGTCATTGGCCGCGTTAAAAGCAGATGCCAGATACTACATTCGGTGTCCCGGTGCCTTCATTCCGCATCGCAAAGAATAATGACATAAAATTACTCCAAGACTATTAACAAACGACTACACAGAGAAAAGACGTCACTACGAATCACCGTCACCTATGGTATCATTCCCAATCTCCCTCATTCTCATCGACCCTCCTGCCGCAAATCACCATTTGGCGGCCACTACTAATTGATTATCGCACCTGAATAGCCTGCTGCACCTTGGGGTACAACCTTACCATCTCCTGGTACAGTTCTGGGTGGTCATTAATCATGACTTGCGGGTCCCAACCAGACGCGACGAAAATTGTATCAATGCCGCTCGAAATCGGTGTGGTGAAAATAAGCGCAATTTGGAAACCGATGAGGAATGCAAACGCCATAATGACGGCTGTAAAGCCCCCATCTCGGTTGTATGCTGGATTGGTGAATTGCAGGTACAGATAGGCGAGCAGGGAAGTAGCAAAGGCGATAAACATGGCACCAAAGGAGAGAACGGGACCAATGAGACATTCCTAACAAACACACATCATGTTAGCGGGACGACGACGAGCTACAAGTAGGAGTAATACATACGTTGATCAGTGCGTCAATGCCGCGATCCTTGATCATGTTCCAGGTATCCTTGGCAGCAGGAATGTAGGCCTTGCCGTACAGTGCAATATGGCAGAAAGCATATCTGTTCAAGAACTCCAGGGCCCATTCGAGCAGACCGATCAGACAGCCGAGAATGCAGAAAATGACATATCCAATCATACCGCCGACACCGCCTTGGTCACCGGCTTGCTGCCTGGCAACGGAGCACAACTGACGGAGGAACTGAATAATGGCGACGAGCAAGCTACCCAGACTGATGGACCCGAAGCTGTAGGTAAGCGCACGCTTGGCGGATCCGCGCGTGGCACCCTTGGGGAAGTTGTGTACGCAGAAATACCAGGTGCCGTAGACACCAGAGATGATGGTGTGAATCGTGTTCTTGAGCCACTCAGAAATCCAGTACATGGCAAAAGTGATAAAGACGACCAAGCCAATAACTGTCGCCTTGCTGCAGCCTTTGCCATCGGCGCCGCACTTGGGGTTATTAGCCGATGGTTCATACGTAACGTAAACGGCTGCCAAGGTGACGGAGAACCAAGCAGCAAATGCGGTAGCGAGGAATCCACCGATCAAGGAAACAAGATAGACATGGCCATATTTTTTGCTGACAGTAATGCTCGTCTTGAGCATCAGTGCGGAAAAGGGGATGCGCGAGATCCAGGTGTAGAAGGCAAAGGCCGTAAACAGTCCAAAGATGAGGAAAACAATGCCAGCGGACCAGTACTTCCTATAGAGGTAGTAGATGGCGGTTCCGATAGCCCAGCAAATGTTCAGAATGCCCGTGATCCAAATGAATTGCTTGGGGAAGATACGCGCGACGGTGACGTAGCCCCAGGACAGGACGAAGGCAACGACGAGGCCAAAGGCGAAAAGGATGATTGTGTTATTATTCAGAGAGAAGTTGTTACTGCTACCGTAGATGCCGCTGCCACGTGAGCCGGTGACATAGCCTCGAATGGAAATGATTGAGACGGCGACGAAGCCGGCAAAGACGATGATGAGCTGGGCAACGGCCAAGTTAGCGACTTGGATGATTGAAACGTGTTGGGACGCGTCGGGACGTGTCAAAGCGCGCCAATACTCACGAGGATTCCAGCCCAGAGATCATTCCACTTTGGTTTCTCGACCTTGAAGGCCTGGTCGAAGGAGTAGTTTGGGTCATTGCCCTTGGGCGGGTTGACGCTGTAAGGCGGCGGCGCGCCGTACTGATCGGGGTACGGCTGCTGGTGATAACCATTCTGATTCTGATCCTGGGATTGGTTGTAATAGCCTTGAGGCGGCGGCTGCTGGTACTGCTGTTGTTGATATGGCTGCTGACCGTAGGGCTGTTGCGGTTGACCGTAGGGCTGGCCATACTGTTGCTGTCCCCATTGCTGCGGTGGACCTCGTTCGTTGCCGCCGTTGGCGTAGCTGTCTGCCTCCCCCATGGTGACTGCGTTCAATGACCGGTCGGGCTACACGCAATTGCTGCAAAGAAGATTCGGACAGAGAGATTGAGTGAAGCGATTGCACAGAAAGGCAGGCAAGCTTGACGGACAAGAGGGAAGGGAAGGGGGGAAAGGGGGGGGATTGTTTCGTGCAAAGGTCAAAAAGCCAAACTGAGCTGGGCAGTGCTGGTAATTTCTTGTCGCAAAGTAGCACCAGACAAGCTAAAAAGCAGTGATGGAATGAATGCCAAGCAAAAGCGTCTGGGCAGGTGGAGTGACGAGTGGCCCGTTGTTTCCCTCTCTTGGGCAACTTGCATCAGACTGGTCCAGACTGGACCTGCATCAGGCGCTAATGGCCGCAGTCTCTATCCGCGTCTGGTTTACCGTGGCCAAGTGATGAGGTCATCGCGTCATCGCGGCACCCAACTTGAACTGCTGGAGATTCCGCCTGGAGCTTCGACCGGCTCGGCACTCAATTTCTCCAAACCAGCGCTGGCGATCGGAAGGGGCTGCCCGCCGCTGGCTCATCAGAGCTTCTTGGCCAATAAGAAAGTCAATATGAAATCTCCACACGGAGGGGGGCCAGCTCAACATGGGTTGGTTGGTTGCATTGTCGCAGAGAAGAAGATTGCTCAGGGCGCTGTTGGTCCACTTTTCTTCTTCGAGGTGGGGACAATATCCGACTAGACGTCTCAACCATTGTGCACCTCGAATTAAATCAATGGCATCGTCGAGATGATACACCGGTGTTGTCAACCCGTTACTGTATTCTTGCTCAATGCCGTGGCGATTTATCGTCGAAATGGCCTGCTACCAGGGGAAAGACATGGGCCCTTCCACTCGGCTGAGCTTAGACTCATGTTCTGAACCCGACTCCATACGTCAACTCAATGTTGATGCAACTTCTACCAAGACCGTTCACGGTATACCACTATTAGACTTTGAAATTTTAAACAATCTCTACTGAAAACTATTTATACATATCATTCCAAGAGCAGTAGATTACGATCTCACAATAGACGGGTTCAAGGGGTTGTGCCCCGCGCACAGACAGCTGTTTGCAAAGTGAATCCAAGACCATTCTTCAGGCTGTGTAACTACTCCCTATACGCTGCAGGTTTTAAAAGACTCGATATGAATTGGTTCAACAGTCCAGCTTTTTATTCACTGCCTGGTTACTTTCCTCAAAGCAAAATTTGTCGGCTTGCCGGACTCAATATTAGCTAGACACTATTCAACACACGTGTCATTGTCGATAGGCAACGTCCCTGCGAGATTCGGGGGCAAAAACTCAAAACAGAATTCTAAGCCTTCCTCAGGCTCGTCATCAGAAATAATAACAGCGTCCTTCTCCTGAATAATATCCCAAGTAGCTGCTTATTCCCCGGGTCTCTGGTCGTAGTTTAGGGGAAACAAATACGTCACGGTAGAGTTGTCTTGTCGGCACTACTAGGTTTACTGGTGCATTATTCATGTAGTGTATTGCTGCACTACGTGAACATATTAAGGTATTGAGACTGGTATTGCCTGGACTCCCGTAGTGATAGTCTCCTTGCGTAGTCTTGCTGATTTGGGTTAGGGTTAGATTACGCTCCATAATAACGTCGCCTTGATCGCAAATCGAATGGATAAGTTGCCTCTCCTGAGCTTTCAAATAGCCCTTTAGTATTCTAATGGCTAGCCTCCTTGCTTTTTTGGATAATTCCTACGCTTCTGTTAGGGAATCATTTCGCTTATCGAAGCTCTACTTGAATGGCCCTAAGTTGATAGGCTATTCGATAAGTTGCATAAGTATCTAGTAATACACATATTTAGTGTGTTTAGAGTATTAGATAGCGTAGTTTCGTTATAAATAATTGTAATATCTTTCTTTTTTTCCGCCGGGGCCGGGGAGGTTGACTTTGGAGACTGATTCGCAAACCACTTACCCTGTAATAGACAAGCGGCCCATCGCAGCTGATATAGCATCGTCTAAACTGTACTGGTATCATCATTTCGGCACACTTTGCAGAAATGAGTGGTTCTTCAGAGCGACACGGAACCCACAGATGCATAATTTTACGCGGCTGTGTCAGCACTCTATCGGGTGGGAAGCAGTCGTTGATCCCATTAGTGTATTTCTGCGACTAATATGCATATGGATTGCTCGATTGTAATTCGACCTCTTTACTTACTGATACAGTTACTTCAACAATAGCAGCGATGGAAACGGTCTCTAAATTCATGGTGCTAGTACGCTCTTGCCATAAAACTTTACCTCTGTGTGAACAGGGAGTTTGTGTGGTATGATAAAATGTATGACAGCCATCATAGGTATGCAAATCACATCGGCCTGAGTAGGGCTAGGTTTCTGAAGATTCTTGCGTCCATCTTCTCAAGGGGGCCAAATTTGACTCACATAACTTCCCAAGCCCGCAATTATTTCAGAGTGTCAGTCAGGGGGCGTATGCATACAACGGTTGTTAGATGGCCGGATAGGCGACTAAAGCAATGAGAACCTTGTAATGTGCCACGCGGCTGTGTGGATGAAGGGAAACAACAGTCGCCGCCCGCAAGTCATGGGAAAATAGAAGTAGCATCATCAAGATGATCAACTTCTGAATCGAATGCGTGTAAATTCATTCAGTCAGTGATTACGCGTTGTGAGCCGAACAAATTGTGTATACAACTGCAATATGGAGCAACAGATATACAGGTACGGTTGGGATGTTGTGACAAGGGCTCAAGGAGGGCTTGGAGCTAATAGCTCAATTCATCTAATAACAGTCTTTGGTATTAAAGGTCCTTGGTTTTCCTTAAGGCCTTGAGGGACTAAAGGTGTCTATAAATACAAGAAGTCGGTGAGCCCTAGGTCTCGTGACCGTAGCCCTTATGTAACCAGCCATTTCCGTGTAACACCAGCTTCCTCTCTCTTTAGCTCGCCCACGAGCTATTATTCAAGGGTCATGATTATATTTACCGCAGGTTCTGGTTAGGGTTAGGTTTCTGAATGCCAGCGCGGAAATGCTTGAATAACCTCCCGTAAATCTAGTCAAAGGCAGGGTCACTGCTTGCTAGTACGGTAAGACTATTACCTCCCGTAAATCTAGTCAGAGGCAGGGTTACTGCTTGCTAGTACGGTAAGACTATTACCTCCCGTAAATCTAGTCAAAGGCAGGGTCACTGCTTGCTAGTATGATAAGAGTAATAATTTATATCCCGTAAATCTAGTTAGAGGCAGGGTCACTGCTTGCTAGTACGGTAAGACTATCACCTCCCGTAAATCTAGTCAAAGGCAGGGTCACTGCTTGCTAGTACGGTAAGAGGTAATTTACATCCTTAGTGACCTAACAGAGGCATTATTCGCTTAATAGCCCAAGGATGGAAGGATGCCTTTAAGGGAAGACTGTTATTTGTGACAAGGGCTTAAGGAGGGCTTGGAGCTAATAGCTCAATTCATCTAATAACAGTCTTTGGTATCAAAGGTCCTTGGTTTTCCTCAAGGCCTTGAGGGACCAAAGGTGTCTATAAATACAAGAAGTCGGTGTGCCCTAGGTCTCGTGACCGTAGCCCTTGTGTAACCAGCCATTTCCGTGTAACAGATGTACATGAAATGGATGCGGTGACCGCGCAGGAAAATAGAGTATACAACACGCCCACGAGCCATCCGACAGTGGAGTGTTTCTTTCACATAGGACCCAATATCCGCTTTGTAGCGGGTAGCAGATTCTTGTGCACCGCGTCGAGATGTGTGACGTGCCGTGCGCAGTCGCATAGGCGAGCCTTCATTACAGTAACCAAAGAACTTCTTACATAGCCAAACTTTCTCTCCCATCCCAACGACGTGTAGCAGGTTACCTTTACACGTTAGCTAAATGAGACGAGCTCCGCCCGCCACAATGGAATTCTCCGAGTCCCTCTCGTTCGCTTCGTCGCCGGCCTATGTATGCTTGCCGGGCGTTCGAGTCTATCGGGCCATCGCCTTCAATGGTGCAGCTGAGTGTATACGCAATTCATGGCGGGCATTCCGGCCTGGTGAACGAGCCAAACGCCAAATAGACTCGAAAGACTCAACAGCAAGGTGTAACTAATATTGAAACTACTTTACTGGTCGTTCCGACTCACTTGCAGTATGTAGCACCAGACCCCAAGTTTCCGGATATATCGAAACTCGGGCCGTATTATATCCAATGATGGGCAAAATCATGAGCTTTTAGGGTCACCCACATAGGTCGTCAGCAGTCATGACTGCAACACACCATCAGTTGGACAGGTGGAAAAATGGAAGACTCTGGAAAATCTACGTAAAAGAGCGAAATCATATCGAGACCTATATGTTGAAACACTACTGCCCTTCCAATGAGCGACTTGATCATGACACCAGCCTTGATGGCAAGTCATCACGAAGCCATCATCACCCATGTCAGAGCAAAAGCCACCCGTTGCTACCACTCATCTATCTACACTCACACAGGCGTGACACGGCAGATGCTTTCAGCACAAACTGTTCCCTATGAACTGAGTCCATGTCATCTAGCGTTGGTGCATGCCAACACGCCGCACCAACGTAACCAGGGGGCCGCAGGGCAAGTTTACCGGCACGTCAAACTGGCCATTGCAGAAACGAGGCGTGACCGGTTCGCACTTCAACTGTTGCTGTTCACAGGGACTCCTTGGATAGCCCGGTGCTCCCAGGTTCCCGTTAGCTCAACGATGCACGATTGATTCGAGAAACACAAGCCGCAAAACGGAGGGTTACAAAATATTATGTGCTTGTACATGTGTAGAGTAGCACGCCTACCCAATAATCGTGAACACATAAATGTGTCGCATTATGGGCCGTATGTCGGTGTTCATTTAGGTTGTATATCTCTGTGCTTGAAGTACCACATACCCAACGGAAACCAGACTAGAGGGGTACGCCTACAATATATGCTCCAATAACTTAGAAATTTATAACCTTCAAAATACTAGATTAGGTTACCAACGGCTAAAACGGCGAACGCTTTGGCTGCTTTTGCCGCAAATCGCAGGCCGAAATTCGTACGGCCTCGGCGGTCAGCGTATATTGTGGTTGCATCATGAGCGGGAACCAGATATATAGCGCCTTTTTTCCCCAAAGGGCACAAGCAACTGTTGCTTCCCCTCCTGCGATAGCAACTGGCTGCGTTTCGATCAAAAGGCCATGTTGTGGTGGGAGCAACAACTAGTTCGTTTAGATTTGCTAGCAAAAGCAAGTTGCCCAGGCCGTCCGCAAAAAAACGATCGACGAACGCCACGATTCTACTTCGTCCTCGACTCTTAGTAAACGCTGTGATTCGATATTTCCTGGTTCTTACTTCCCCCTTCTTGGCCTGTTGTCTTCCCCGATATCGTTGCTTTATGCCTGTGGAAGTTAGGCTTGGAGCTAAAATGGACACATGCCCATGCTCTGCTACGACAAAATGATGTCGAGAAACCCTACTGAAGCTTTGAAGAAGTTGTTCGCAATCATCGGAGTCGCCTTTGATCACCTGGTTCAGTTGCCAAAAAGCGCATACGGCAGCAATAGCAACAGCATTGAAGAAGGAGTGGGATTTGGAAATACAAAAATCAAGGCACTGCCTGCTGTCACAAGATCGGAGATCATTAATCCCAGCGCGTTATTCTAGGAGGCACACTCGTGGCGCCAGGGGCCGGATTTCTTGTCCACTGCTTGCCAAACCGGATAGTTACCATCTAAACCCCTTCCAGGAAATTTTCTCAACCTACGGCTGAGTGAGACACATGTCCTTGTTAATCATCTACGTAGGGAGTCCCGCGGTACCCCCACTAATTGGGGATTACCCCACGTATTTCCAAATCGTTGGAAGAAGGCATTGAAATATCGCAATGCCCGAACCCGCTTGGCTCGTGATGCATGTCTGAAACTGCCTCTTACGCAACAAAAGCCGTTTACTAAGCTATTGCGGTGCAAATGGTAAGTGCTATTTGCCATGCCGGGCAAGCCGTTCTGCACGACAAAATTATTCGCCTCGGTCGTGGACTAGGGCTTTAGCCGACGGTGTGCGTTCCAGAAGAATAGCATCATGCAATGCAACGGGCAACGGGCGTCGTCGTCGTCCTGATTGTAAGCGAAGCGTCACTCGCAACGTATCCCAGAGCTCCTAGCGTACAACAAAACCAAGTTGGCAGCTAGACTTGGGCAAAAAGTGACGGCCAGAGAAGCATATGCGCCAGTCGTGACGTAAGAAACGTCAGGTAGTACAAGAGCATCTCAGATCGAAATGACACGGTTGTACAATAGGCGGGAGATGCCAAATTACCCTTCTTCAACATGACAGAAATGTCCGGCGGAACAAGACGCACCGGGAGCATCGTCACACCAATGTCAATGCAACTCCCCGCAACCAAAGCCCCAAACCACCTAACCACCACTCTAGGCTTATGTATTTTCTTCGCCATCCAACAGATCTGCCGCCGGAGAGAACATCGGAGTTGAAAGAGCGGAGCCGTCGCCCGTGCCGCGTATGTTGAATCGCGGGGAAGTTTCCGGCCTGCATTGCTACTCTGCTTCCCCGTTGATATCCGGCCCCCCCCCCTGAGGCGGGCACTGAGAGCGAATTGCATTGGATGTTCAGGGCGCGCATGAAATCATCTGATTGAATGTGTGATGAGTGAAAGGGCTGGTTGTCAGCACACCCAAGTCTCTGCGAGCCGTTCAGCGTTGGCACTACGGTGGCTGGATAATTGGCGACTGTAACAGAGAAATAAACTTCACGTCATGCTGCATGTCGACTGCATCGGAGACAATGGTCATTTGAATCATGAGCCCGTTTATAACCTCTGACACGGTCTTGGTACTACGGCATCAAAGTTCTGGGTATATCTGGGGTATCTGAGGGTTTGCCTGGAGAAGGGCCGGTGTCGGGCGATTGGCGGCAGCATGACATGACAGGATAATTGGATAGCTTTGTTTTCTCCACAGGTAGTACGAAAAGCCCATGTTCGCATTAGGCGATAGTAACCACGCTGCAGGCTAGATGGTGCATCTTGACTGAGACGTGGCCCTCGGGCTGGGGCCTTGTTTGCCTGCCTGCCTGCCTTGATCCCACCTGGGGCACAAGTCGTCGAGGATGCCTCGTAGATGTGAATAATCTTGGGTTGGCGTGTCGCTCGCAATGGCATTGAGCGCTCGGGGATCAAGGGTCTTGCAGTCGTTGATGGCCCAAAGCTCAAAATATTGGCGGCATCGGTCGCCGTGTTGAAGACGTGCAGGAACAAAAAAGCGCAGGCATGTTATCGCAACCAAACCGAATGACTCGCATCCCAAACTTCTCAGTCGCTTAGCTGACTGACACACGGAATCTCTGATTGAGCGGTAACGGACGGCGATACAAGAAGCGTCTGCTTTTACCCACAAAATCGTGGGCGAACCTGGGCCGGGCCATGGTCTAATCCTATCCCGAATTTCCGAGTTCCTATCTCGTCGTCCGACGGATTAAGGTGCAGGCATGCGAGAGTATGGAGACGCGAGAGAGCTTCGCAGCTCGAACGGCTTCTTGCGGGTTTCCACCAGAACCAAGCAAGATGCCTCAATATTTAGTTATTTCTTCTTCCCTTCTCGGCCGGGTGGCGCCTGGAGTGCTTCATCATGCGAGCGCAAAATTTTCTGCTTTCCCTTCTAGTCACTCTTCTCATGGAAGGGCAAGCTTTGATTGGCAACTTTCAAGGCCACACAGCAGCGACGCCGCCGCCATGGGCATCTGTGGTGTGGCAGCCTTCGGCGGACCGGCATCACCGAGCCACGGCAGATTCTGCCCACGCACCAGAAGCTGGTCTTCGGCCCCTGTAGATTGAGCTGATGAACCCGGCCACCGGCTGCTTGGCTGCAGGGGGGATGCGGGTGGCGGCGCTGCAGCATTCTACGAACATTCCTCCGACTCCATTGACCAAGACAATGCGCCCGGTGCCGGCCAGCAAAGGTGACTCTGACTGTCTGCCCCAAACATTGCCTCCATGTCTCTGCTGTTTCCGCACACAACTGCCCACGTGGAGTTATTAGTCAATTGTATCGTAAACGGACAAATTTTGCCTATCGGATGGGGCCAGATGGGGCAACCCCGTCCAGTTGCCGATAAACAGTGCTCTACGGAGTAGTAGAAGCTGTTCCTTTAGCACTTGTGCTAGGATCAGGAAAGGGTCGTCGGCATGGACGTGGACGTGGCTGATATGTCCTCGTGCTAGTCATGCCACGCCGTTTGTATAATAGAGGCCGATGACCCGTTCTTGAGGGCACTCACCCGCCCACACCACAAAATTCGCCAACCCCCCCTCCTGTGGTCGATATTCGCCGTCATCCTTTCTTGTGCTGGCTGCTGCTCTGTCGTCTGTCGTCTGTCGTCTGTCGTCTGCCGTCAGTTGCTTGCCTACCAATATCTGGGCCCTCGTGCGCCTCGATCCTGACGCGGCCCATTGCGTTCCGTTCGCATCGCTTGGCATCTTCGCGAAAATTCTTCTCTCCCAGCTGACCTGAGTAATTTCTATCCCAAACGCCGCCTACCTGGCAAGTCGATGGTATCGGTGTGGAACACTCAGAGATAGATACGAGCATACCATTCTTCCTCAGAATCGATTCAGCAGATTTCGAGGTAGACATCGGCCACGACAATGGCCGACGAAAAGACCCCCCGAGCCAGCAATGAGCCGGCGACTGAGAAGAAGGGCGCAGAGGATGTAGAGGCGGGCCAGTCAGGTCTGACGCGATCTTTGCAGGGTCGTCATTTGCAGTTCATCGCCATTGGTGCTACCTTTGGCACTGGCTTGTTCCTCGGAACCGGTGCCGCATTGGCCAAGGCCGGACCGGCTTCTCTACTCATCGGCTTTGTCTTCATTGGTCTCGTCGTGTACTCTGTCATGGTTGCTCTCGGCGAAATGGCTGCCTACATGCCTGTTGCTGGTGCCTTCACTGTCTATGCGAGCCGCTTCGTTGATCCTACCTTGGGCTTTGCTATGGGCTGGATCTACTGGTTTAGCTGGTCCATTACCTTTGGTCTCGAACTTACAGCTGCCGGTCTCATCATCCAATACTGGACGCAGGCCGTCAACATTGGTGTCTGGATTGCCATCTTCTGGGTCATCTTCACTGCTGTCAACTTCTTCCCCGTCCGGTACTTCGGCGAGATGGAAATGTGGTTCTCTAGCATCAAAGTCGTGACGGTCATTGGCTTCATCATCTTCGGCATGTGTATTAATGCGGGCGCTGGTGACCAAGGCTATATTGGCTTCAGGTATTGGACGTATCCCGGTGCCTTTGCAGAGTACGTCGTGTCTGGCGCTTCTGGCAAGTTTGTCGGCTTCTGGTCCGTCCTGATCACGGCTGGTTTCAGCTACCAGGGGTCGGAGCTTGTCGGTATTGGTGCTGGCGAGACCGAGAATCCTCGCAAGGCCATCCCCCAAGCTATTCGCTGGACTTTCTGGGGTAATTTTATCCTCTTCGTTGGCACCGTCTTCTTCATCGGAATCAACATTCCTTATGACAACGCCGACTTGCAGAGCACGGCTCAGAATGCCTCTGCCTCGCCTCTCGTCATTGTTGCCAAGCTTGCTGGCGTCCACGTCCTCCCCGATATCATCAATGCCGTCTTGTTGACTGCCGTGCTTTCGGCCGCTAGCTCCGACGTCTATTCCAGCACTCGGATCTTGTACGCCCTTGCTGACGAAGGCCTGGCCCCGGCCATCTTCAAGAAGACTAACCGATTTGGCACCCCGTACTGGTCCGTCGCCTTCTGCTCGCTGCTCGGTTTGCTCGCCTTCCTCAACTTGTCGGAGAATGGTGAGACTGTGTTTACCTGGCTCTTGAACATCACAGCTGTTGCTGGTTTCATCGTATGGGCTCTCATCAACATCTGCCATTTGCGTTTCATGAAGGTTCTTCAAAACCGTGGACAGCCTCGCTCGTCGCTCCCATATGTTGCTCCATTCCAGCCTTACTTGTCCTGGTTCGGTCTGTTCTTCAACATTTTGATCCTATTGACCAGTGGATTCACCGTCTTCATCAAGTGGAACACGAGCGACTTTTTTGTCAATTACGTCAGCATCCTGCTCTTCATTGTCTTGTACATTGGTCACAAGCTTGTGTTCCGCACCAAGATTATCAAGATTGAGGATATTGACCTCAGCATGGGACGCACCGAGATTTAAGTGCGAATTTTGTGGTGGCCTCTTGTGGATGGCGTTTTTCTTCCTTTTTTTTGCATGCATGCATGGCGATTGTGTTTTGTAAAAGTACATCAGCATCAAGTCATGATCAGACTTGTATATAGTAATGATACCCGTTTATGGAGAAATGGACCAATGGCTGACTGACCATCTTGGTCATGATCCTATGATGTACGGGACATCGTGATTTAATCCCTAGGTCCAATGGACCATCCTTGGGAGCCGAAAAGTCTGATGGGCACGACAGTTAGTCGCTATTAAGCGAGGCACTTGCGGTATTGTCCAGGCCATTCATCCCCACGATGGCACTAGGATGCCATCAAAATCGGCCAAGTGTGGGGGAGCGCAAGTCAGCGGTTGGCTTGATTGCTCGCCCATGAAAGCATGACATTTATTTCTTTGCCTTAGTGAAGCGAAGATGTCCGGCACTGAATCCCAGCCGTGCCTTGCGCGTGCAGGTGTCAGCCAGCTTGGTTGTAATACGCACTCCGTACGGAGTACTCTTGACGCCAATGAAACTGACTTGGTGATGAAACCAGGCACCACGCGCTTCAACCGTCACCAGAGTGACCAATCGCCGCAATCTGTCCACCGAACAGACAAGATGTATCCGCGCTCAATTTCACTCAATACTGGCTGCCTGGTCGAGTGTCATTGCCGATTATCAATCGACCAGGGAAGCTATGTAAAGGCCTGTCCCCTTCTCTGTTCCACGAATGCTTTCACATGTCAAAACGTGTCTTTGTTCCTTCTTGTCCAACAATGTCCAAACGTCGACAGGGGTTCGTTTTTTGTTGGGGGTATTTGCCTTCCTTACCAGAGACGCTAAGCCGTAAGCGGTAATGGGACATCGAAATCTCACCTCAATGTTCCGATTACCGTTTGCAGCGCGGGGTGCAGAATTGTCGGCTCTATGAAGTACCTAGGTATGCAGACTGAAATACAGACTGAACAGGAATAATCATCCAGGCACCTATGCGCCCTGACAAGCATTTTCAGGCTCGTCTTTGTCATTTGAGACGTTTCTCCCTGTGGACAACGGGGAGGGGCAGACTACGACCAAGCAAGAGAGCAACATGACAGCCAATGCCAGCCAGGCCACAATTAACTACTAACCGGGCCCCAGGGGGGAGGGGGAAGGGGCAGATAGCCACAATTCTTTCACCGCCATCCCGATTGGGCGAGGCGTCGTGTGACCGCTTGCTCTTTTCGTCTTGTGGCATGGGCAGCAAACATTGTTGAGTTCGAAATAATCGGCTTCAGACCGACATCCCGTACCAGCAAGTCTAGACTTGATGAGACTAGTAAAAAGTGGACGCATGCCAGACCGAACCCCAAATCGAACGCTCCTAGACATGATAGGCTCTTCAGTGTCCCCTCGTCATATTCACATGGTTTCCTAACTGTCGTGTTGGCTGTAGTACTTTTCACCGCTCGTATAAAGGTGTCGCGTGTCCCATTACCGCCTATGGTCTGTCTGCCCTCCACTGCCCTCCACTGTCTCTGTCCAATGTGGTGCATCGTGTCAGCCACGGGGTTGTTTATGAGACTGTGTGCTGCTTCGATTGATTGACATATCCAACTAGACAGAGGGCAGGCATAGAGTGCAGTTCGGATCAATTTTGGGGCCGAAACCTCTCTTTCTGAAACCGATCTTGTCACTCATTTCCTTGCGCCGGCACCGAATAACATCTGTTGACAATTCCGACCAGCGAAATGTCTATCATCGACACCACCAAGGACCTGGCAGCGCTCTTTGAGCAGCAAGCCCAGGCCACTCCCCAAGCGATCGCACTCGAAGATGAAAAGCGAACTCTCACATACGCAGAACTCGATAGCGAAACATGGGCGCTGGCGGACCGCCTCCGCCAGTATGGCGTCGGCCGAGATTGCTTAGTTGGCGTGCTCATGAATCGCAGCGCTGACAACGTCGTTGCCTCTTTGGCAGCTCTTCGTGCTGGTGGTGCATATCTGGTTCTTGAATTGGCGTATCCTGCTGCCTTATTGCGCGATGTCATTGATGACGCTATGCCAACCGTCATTGTGACGCAAAAGGCCCATGCCAGCAATCTTAATGTCGACATCCCCGTGATTGTCATTGACCATCCAGATATGACAGTTGGCGCAAACGAGCCCATCCTAGTGGATCCTAAGCCCCCATTGCCAGCAGAAGATGATCTTGACCGACTCGCATTTGTGTCATACTCGTCAGGGACGACCGGCAAGCCCAAGGGCATTGCGAATCCGCACAGAGCCTCCGTCTGCTCATATAACCTGAGATTTGGTCTTAGCGATTTGAAGCCCGGCGATAGAGTGGCCTGCAATGTCTTCTTCACATGGGAAATGCTTCGGCCGCTCCTCCGCGGAGCGACCACGGTCGCTGTCCCAGACAGTGTGAGCTACGACCCTGATGGTCTGGTAGAATTCCTCGCAGCTCGAAAAATCACCGACACATTGATGACTCCGACTCTCCTTACCACAGTTTTGACACGCCATTCATCCCTCGCCGATACCCTTCCTCATCTGAAATCCCTGTGGCTCAATGGTGAGGTTGTGACGACGGACCTCTGCCGTCGGGCTTTCACTGCGCTCCCCGCTGTTCGACTTCTTAATGTGTACAGCGCCAGCGAAACACACGAGGTTGCGGCGGGTGATATAAAAACCTTTATTGACTACGAGGCAAGAGTATGCCCCGTAGGTCCGCCAATGGATCCCTCAACCATTTACATCCTCGATGAGGCCGGCAACAGGGTCGACATGGGGACAAGTGGTGAATTGTATGTTGGTGGCGACATGCTAGCCAGAGGGTACCTCAACCTTCCGGAAACTACAGCCAAGGCCTTCCAAATTGATCCATTTTCGACCGGTTTAGATGCCAGAATGTATCGAACCGGGGATATGGCCAGGATGCTCCCTTCTGGCCTCCTCGAAATTACCGGCAGAGTAGGTGGAATGATCAAGACTCGAGGATACACCGTCCAGCCTGGAGCCGTTGAAACAACAATTGTAAAGCACTTGGCGGTTCGATCTTGCGCCGTGGTTGCTCGTGGTGATGGCCTAGACAAGCAGTTGGTGGCTTATGTCGTTCCCGACAAGGGCGAGATTCGCAATCGAACCGTTTTGGTAGTGGATGAGTCCGGGTACAGTCCTGTCGCTCGGAGAGCACTTTCCGACCATCTTGCTCATTACATGATTCCTACTCTGTGGGTTGAGCTTGAGACGCTACCCACGAATGACGTCTCAGGAAAGACGGATCTCAAAGCCTTGCCTCCTCCACCGTCGCCGAAGACCCCAAACATCAATGCTAAAAAGGAGCATGATACGAGGATTAAAATGGACACCATGATCAAAATGTGGGCTTCGTCTCTGAACATTCCTGCAACTGCCATTTCCCAGAGCCATAGCTTTTTTGACTTGGGTGGCCACTCCTTAACTTTGGCTGACTTGGCTGGCCGTTTGACGAGAACATTTGGTTTCCCGATTCCTCTTGCACCCCTCGCCGGTACGCCAACTCTGGAGGGTCATATGGAAGCGGTACGAGCTGCACGAGATGGCCATACGGCCGCCGTACAAGCCGACCTTCCCGCCGTTCTACTGGCTGACTCGGCTCTGCCCGATGACATCAAATCCAATGGCAAGCCTATGTGCCGTCTTGATGATGCGAAGACTATACTTCTGACTGGTGCGACGGGTTATTTGGGCGCCTTCCTTCTCAAGTCTCTTCTGGAAAGCACCTCAGCTCAAATCCTTTGCCTCATTCGTTTCACAGACCCGAACATTGACTGTCGTCCAGCTGGTATTGCACGTATTCGAAAGAACTTGATCGATCAGGGAATATGGAATGACGCTATGCTGGAGAGAATGGAAGTTGTACCCGGTAATTTGGCCCGTAATCGCTTTGGTCTCTCTCCCGAAGCTTTCGAGGATCTTGCTTCACGTGTTGATGTCATTGTCCACGCGGCTGCCACTGTCAATTTGGTCTACCCCTACGCTGCACTGCGAAATGCCAATGTTGGAGGCACACGCGAGGTTTTGAGGCTCGCCTCTCGTGGTGGCGCCACTGTCCACCACGTATCGACCAACGGTGTCTTGCCGCCGTCGAAAACTGCCTGGACAGAGGAAGCCATGCTGGATATAGATGATGTACCGACGAAACTGCCTGATGGGTACGGTCAAACCAAATGGGTTGCTGAGATGTTGGTGTACGAGGCTGGCCGACGAGGCATGCATGTCAAAGTGTATCGGCCTGGTACCATCAGTGGTCACAGCCTTACTGGCGCGACGAACACGTACGATCTTTTGAATGCGTTGATTGTTGAATCTCTGCATCTGGGATATGCCCCAAAGGTCGATGGCTGGCTGGCCGAGATGACACCTGTAGACTTTGTCAGTCAGGCCATCGTCACCTTGGCTAATCACCCTTGTACAAAACAGAAGCTGTATCATTTGGGTGACCCAAATCCTGTGACTGCCGAAAATGTATTCCAGGATCTTGAGGCCCTCGGATATCCTACTAAACGACTTCCTTGGGACGACTGGGTAGCCTTATGGAAGGAGAAGCGTGGGTCCGGACGAGGTGGCGATGATCCCTTTACTGTCGACATTCTTCGAGGTGGTATGCCTACAGTCGACACGCTTGAACTGGTCACGATTCTTAGCGACGAGGCTACTAAGCCAGCTCTGGATCTGTATGGTGTTTCACGACCTAAAATCGACAGAAATTTGTGGGAAACATATGCGCGACACTTCTTTGCTCGTGGCTGGCTCCCACGACCGCCACTGCGTCTAAAGCTAAATGGTATGAACCCTCATCCCAAGAAGGGTCGCCTGTCAGGCCGCGTGGCCGTTATCACCGGAGCGTCCTCAGGTATTGGTGCCGCTGTTGCTGCTAAGCTGGCTGGCGAGGGCGCTCACATTGCTCTCGCAGCTCGCCGAATCGATGAGCTCGAAAAGGTCAAGACCAAATTATCCACTTGCAGTGGCAAGATCTTGGTCCATAAGACAGATGTTACCAGCAAGGCCCAAGTCGAGTCTCTCATGAAGACCGCGACAGAGAAGCTTGGGCCCATTGACATTCTCGTTAGCTGCGCTGGCGTCATGTATTTCACCATGATGGCCAACTGTCAGACAGAGGAATGGGAACGCACCGTCGACATTAACTGCAAGGGGCTGCTGCACTGCCTTTCGTCAACAGTCCCCGGTTTCCTGGAGCGAAAGCGCGGCCACGTCGTTGCCATCTCATCGGATGCCGGCCGCAAGGTTTTCCCTGGCCTCGGTGTGTATTCGGCCAGTAAATTCTTTGTTGAAGCCACCCTGCAGAGTCTGCGGCTGGAGACTGTCGGCTCAGGTCTCCGGGTCACGGCTATTCAGCCAGGTAACGTTGATACTGGCCTGTTGAACATTTCTACAGATGCCGAGGCTCTGAAGAAGTACGGCGAGCCCACCGGGGCCAAGGTGCTGGATGCTGAGGACGTCGCGGGTGCTATTTTGTACGCCGTTACTCAACCGGAGCATGTCGCCGTGAACGAGGTGCTTATTGAGCCCAGAGACGAGCCAATCTAACCATGCAATTAGCATATTTTGCGTAATGAGGGGGGACAGGAATACAGGGAAGCTATGCTATATATTACGACACTTGTAATATCAATTCACACATCTTTATTATTTTCATCTCAGTATAATGTGTGCCGTGCGCATCGGGAATCATTTTCGATGTGACACTGGATGCGAAACATACCAGCCCACGTCGCTCCTTCCTTCTCTGCCCACAGTTCTCGGGTAGGATCACTTGAGCCCGGGTGGCCTGGGCAGGAATTCGTCATCATGTCGCATCACATGATTATGCACCATGCAGGAGTCCCCAAGAAATGGTGGTGTTATTACGATTGGCACCTATTGTGCAAGAGAAGCTGTGTCCGTGAAGAAACTTAAACGCCCTGCTGTCCAGAGAAGAGATCCAGCGATATGGCAAAACACCCTATTAATCATCCGTTTCTTCATCCATGTCTACATCATCATGCCAAAACTCTAGTGCCTCTAAGTCGCCCGCGCTCAAGTTGTAAATACCCGCTGTTTCTGCTAATCGCTGCGCTCGTCTGGTAGTGATTAATTTTTTATCTGGCTTAAGCACACCATAAAGTCCTGGCACCACAAGGACGCAAGAAGTCATGGCTGCGCTGTGAGACGTCATTGCCTTCAGCATAGCAAGCTGTCGCCCCGCCATTTTCCAAAGAAAAGTGGTTCTATGTTTGGGGAATACTTTAAATGCAAAAGAGGCTTTGAGTAGCTCCCACCAAGTTGACTGGCGGTCCGCCATGTAAGGCTGAAGAAGATGTTGAACCAAGTCGGAGGATCTCTCGGTTGCTAGTGGCTGAATTTCACGCCATTGCTGGTAAATTGACCCGACAATGGCAACATAATCTTTATCCTTGTTAAGCGTATTCGCCCATAGCTTTAAAACAGACTCCATGTCTCCCCTGAGAGCATCCCGAACTTTGGCCCACGTAGCTCTAGTCATATACTGACCATACTGCTCATTATAAGAATTAAACAGTCTTGTCAGGTGCTCATCATAATAGGTGGCTTCGTAGCTTTTAAGAGTTTTTCCCAACTCCTTAAGAGCTTCTGTAATTGTTCTTTCCGCAACCACGTGCTTTAAATGATCAAGGATATGCGGGTTCGCTTGTTTGGAAATATTATAAGACGAACGATCTAGCATGTATCCTGGATCATCTAGAAACTTCGGTATCTGCAGGTCCTGACGGAATTGGTCCCAATCAGAAGTTGTAAAAATATATCCTTGTTTTGGCTGGTCTACCAGGCATCCCAACAACCTGCTCAATATGAGAATATTCTTGCTGGAGACGCTCTTGGTATGATAGGAATAGCGCTCTTTGTAGTCAGTACACTTTCCAAGGAGAAATGGTTGCATGTTAAAAGCGAATGACTCGCGAAGGAATTTGGCGCACACGCGCTCGTCACCAGTCTCTTCTTGGCGAATCTGAGCCATCGATCTGTTCAGCTTTCTTAAATGACCCAATTTCTCTGGATCTGTGTCATCGCCTGGCATGGCTGCATTGCAGAAATTTTCGACAATCTCTTGGTCCCAGCAGACCCAGGCGCGATCTCCATCATAATCCCCACCAGACAGTTTATCAGCAAGAGATGACCGGCCCTTCGTAGAAAAGACAATAACATCCTTCAAGTGTCTTAGTTGAGGTCTCGAGACAACCTTTACCCGTTGAATGTCGCTCGGCAAGTGGCTTGGCGCTCTGGCTACAAGCACATCCATTCCCTCTAAGAGTGTGTCGCAGAAACCATCCACTTGGAATTTTGTGGAAAACGATACATGAACTTCATCCTCTTCTAATGTCGATGAGAAGTCGACAACCATAAGAAGGTAGGCAGAACAGGGCACACAGATTTTCATCTTTGCTTTCAGGAATGCTGCTCGATCCCGTGCAGCGTCCCGGAAGAGATCCTGTAGATACTTGCAGCTTTTCGGATGAAAACCAGAATCTAAGAGGACGGCCATCACTTTCTTCGGGTCTCGTGGAAGACAACCCAGAAAAGCCATACTATTATCGAGTCCCTCTGGTTTTGACCCGCCACCTTGCTGTAACCAGAGTCTCAACTCCGCGGAGTCTTCCATTGCCGTCCTTTGTGCAGCAAGTTCCTCTAACAGCCCGCGACGCAGATGGGCTGAAATAGTATCTCGCATCTTGTATGGGTTGATAGCCCGAGCCTCCAGGACTGGTATGAACTGTTGATTCAATGACGCAGGCCTGGGCTCTTTTGACCATTCCTTGACTTCGAAAGTGCGGTGATGGCTGTCTTCATGATCACAATCCCATTTGATTTGAGATGCATACGTGACAATCCAGTCTCCGTCTCCAAGGATTGGGTCGCTGTCGATAATCCACATTCCTTTTGCACCGCCTAACCGTGCCTGGAAAGCACACGGAAGCTCTGTGAGACCCAGTTTTGAGGCGATCTTCATCGCGAGCGCTTTCGATATCCTGCCTATCCCATCGTTCATTGTGCTATGAGTCCCAATGTCATAGCTCAAGCTATGGATTTGATGTTTTTCGAGGACAACGGTGGCATGTGTGTGGCTAAGACCTAGAATAGCTGTCAGCTTTTGATAGTCGTCGAGCAACAGATGAATTTGTTGGTTCCTACTTAGACTAATTCTCGAAAACAGTTTAGGGACCTGTTGGTTTGTCGTACCAAGTCCCCCAATTGCCCAGTCCAGTAAATTATGAACCGGCATTTTGGTTCTTATACCCGGAGTGCTGGCTTGTGCGATTGGCGGTAATAAACCATTGAGACAACCCTTGAAACTATCCCCGTCTGAAGCAAAAAAGAATATCCTGACCTGCGGTACTGCTGGTGCACTCTTGCGGATCCCCTTCTTCCTTGGTGCCGGTTTACAGTAGAATGCAGTCCATCGCCGCCCAAGAAAATAATGCTTCTCTGTCAACCAATTAATAATTGCATCAGTTGACACATTGTCATTTTTGGTCTTTGCAACCTTTCGCACGTGATTGGGATATGGCATTAGTATTTCCAGAAATCTGTCAGCTCCAAATCGACGACTCAAACGGTGGCTTTTCTCGAGATGTAACGGATGAAGTTTGAGTGAAAACAACGGACCAGCTGAGCTGCGATTCAATATTAGCTCTGCGGATAGCATTACTGCCTGAGTTGTTGACTGAAACCCTTTTAGAGCGAGATCCCATGCATCATGACTACTGGGTTGTGGCATGCTCTTCGCGTGGAATGCCGGTAGTTGCGAAAGTGCATTATGCAGGTTAGACTGGTTCCTCCATTGAGATACATCGTCGTATAGCACATTACAATCAGTCAATTTTACTCCACAGTGAAGAGCAATACGCGTTACTTCCCAGATTACGGCAAGTGGTGCTCCATTGAACGTTTCATTCAGAAACCCAGCTACGAGAATTGTGGCCTGTTAGCGAGGTAACAAACAGAAATTTAGTTATGTACTTACGCCAAACCCCTTTGAGCCTCGTGTCTAAAGTTTCGGGAGGGATATGCGCATCTGCAACCTCTTTTTCTGAGTCGGATGGTGACTCTTGACTGGTGAAGTATTCGGAGCTGCTATCGTCAAGTGGTGAGTTACACCCCGATGCCGACGAGGAGGATGTATTTTCGGATGTAGTGGACGCAGAAAATGATGTGGCTATCCCAACAGGCCGGGGAAAAGGTGACGGTTTTTTTCGTGTCCCGAACGACCCCAACACAGACGCCGGGTCCAAGGCTCGAGTTTTCGGGGTCGATCTCAATGGAATCGAATCAATGGCATTGTTTACCTTTTCTTTCTGTTTGTCTTCCTTGCTCTTAGTTCGTTTCGACATTGAAGAGTTGTCATGGGACAACCTCTTTCGCATCATTAAGCTGCGAGATGTGATGACATGTAAAGCCCGAATATAGCTGGGTTGCTTTCAACTGAGCAAAGCAAGGGCTAGGGCAACAGCAAAGCAAGAGCAAAAGTAACGGCAAAGGCAGAGGCAAAGGCAAAGTCAATGACACTCAATCCTAATCATGTCTAACCAGTCAGCAGAGGGAGTCCCAAGCAACTAGCCCAAAATGTCGCCAACAGTCAGATCAGAATGGGACATCGAACGACAGGTGAAGGAAACCAGTCTAGACTAGTGCGGGATCTACCGACGCTAGTTTGTGGTGTGGGCCTGAGAAATTCCAGGAAATTCTTGGAATTGAGGAAGATGGACTGAGGCAGGCCGAAAAAACGACGTTGAAGCGGGGAATCTAAGGGAGCGAGGTACGTGAATTGCACAGTGCTAAGTGAGATGGAAAGCAATATTTGCACAGTCCTCGGAAAGTCGTGTCATGTGACCTCTGAAGCCTCACTAACCACATCCACCAAAAGGTTGTCGGGGGTTCGGCATTCCTGAACGCGTGGCTGGGACCATCTTTCGGGCATTTCACTCGTGTTATTGATACATTGCGCATGATATCGGCTTTGTAAAGCATTTGCTATTTTCTGTCTACCAATATACGCAAAATCTACACCCGCTGCAGCAGTCTGCATAATGACCGAGACTACCGAAGCTGAGGAGGCGATCCCAATTGAAGAGCTGACACCCGAGGAAGCAAACCGCATAATTCACTCGCACCGAAAAGTGCGATATGGCAAGTAGTCCCTGGGGTTCTTGTTGGCCTTGATTCTACACCCAGCTGCAGTTGGGTTCAACTGTTTGCAACTCTTTTGCGACCACCTGGGTGCTAATGCATCATCCAGGAACCGCATGTTGGCCATGCCGACAAAGAAAGGTGAAGTGTGACAACAAGCAGCCATGTGAGAATTGCGTGAAACGGGAGCATCCTCAGCTGTGCTCGTACAAACCGAACCGCTCTTCCGCCACCAAGAATTCTTCTGCGCATCAAAATGGCCAGACCAAGAAACGTGCTCGCTCATTCTCTGATGGCCATGACGAAAGCCGAAAATCCGAGCGTGGAGACAGTTGGCCGCGAACTATAGGTAACCCATCTCTACCCACTACAATCCATATAGCTTATATCTAATCAAAAATAACCAGGTGTATCAACAAGTCTAGATGATACAGAGTCTGTGGGGGATCGTTACCTTGGCCAGAATAGCATTCCGGCTTTACTCCGAGAGCAATCCTCGCCAATTGAAAAGATTGACAGCGTGGATATCCGAGGTGATATGCGGTCTATTCTGGGCCTTGATACCTCCGCCCCATTTCCTCTCATGTCGTCTCATCATCTCCATCGACTAGCCCAGGATATCTCGGCGGAGCTCCCATCCGACCGAGAGGTTATGAAGTAGGTGGACTGACCCTCTTAGTATAAGCAAGCAATGGTTGACAGTTTCTAGATTATTCCGTACATACAAAGAAATTCCTCAACCCTTCTGGGGTTTCGTTTGTGATATTGATGATTTTGAATCAAAGCTCATGGTCTACCTCGAAGACCGTTCCCGTAACGCCTCGACTGCTATGAAATCTTCAAGACCAGTAGCAGCATCCTGGCTTGCCATTTTATTTGCCGTCCTGGCTGTTGGCTCTCAGTATCATGAGAGCCCATACCATGTTCGCACTCGTGACTCTCAAAGATATATACAGATTTCGTTTCATTTTCTACGATTGGGTAACTTTTTGCTGCGGTATGTTGTTCGGCGCCGCCTGCCCCAGTACTTAATACTGACAACTTATCAGTCCGTCATTTGACTCTATCCAAGCCTTATTACTTACAAGTTTTGTCCTTTTGAATGATATGAAGGCAGAAGCCTCTTGGGCATTGACCGGTCTCACATGTCGCTTGGCCCAGTCGCTAGGACTTCACCGCACTTCTAGCTTGGAGGGCCGTGACAGTGTGCCGCCAAATGCCAAGGTGAAGGAGATGACGCGACGGAAGCTTTGGTGGACATGCGTTTGGCACGATACTTTGACGTCTCTTTCATTTGATAGGTATGTATTTTCTCGTTCCTGTCGTCCATATCGTGGAGCTAACGTTCTCCTGAGATCTCCCATGACAAATTTTCCAAGTTGCGATATCCCTATTAGCTCTGACACAACACCCGGTAAATTCACGTATCTGGAAATGATGTATCATCTCATAGAGATAATTTCACGACGACTAAACCCCGACGCAACCGCGACATCATCCTACTCGCAAATTATGGACAATTGCGAGGCAGTGGAGAACCTTCGTCGCCATTCATTACCACATATGCAGGACAAGGAACAGTGCAAGACGGCACTCCACCGTCTCCAATACTACGCAATCCGGTTACACACCTCCTTCGTCATCTCAGTAGCTTGTCGGCCTGCTCTCAAACGCACTTGTGATTTCGATCCTAATCAAAAGAAGGAGCTGGCAGATAGGTGCAAAGATAACCTTACACAAACAGTTCGGATGTTTTTGGCCATGCACCAACTGTCCGTGATTCCAACTCGAACTTGGGCATTTACATACCACGGGCTGTCGTCCGCGCTACTTCTTGGTATTCTGTGCGAGACCAAGACGGATCCAGAAATTCGCCAGCTTCAAGGGGACCTGATTGCCGCGCTTTCGGCCACTGCCGCAAAGGAGGCTAATTCGCCCGAGCCCCATATCGCTGTGAGCGATAAGGACATTGAGCTCTCTGGGCCCTTGTGGCGAGCCCTTACTGCCCTGAAGAACATTTACGAGCACGGCACGGTTATCGGCACGGCGCTCAAGCGCGAAGGAGATTTATCCGGTGGTGGGAGTGGTACCAGAACGCCTCTTCCGCCATTGATGCTAGGCAGCGCCAACGTAGCAAGCCTAGGTGCCCAATTACGTGCCGCACAAGCAGCAGGCGATCCTCGCGAGGACGCTGCGCTCGCCATGGCCGAGATGCAGAACGGGGCGTCGCTACAGGACTTTTCAGGGCAAGTTTTCAAATCGGCAGGCTACTCTTTTGTCATAGTGCATGTCTGACCGCGATGCAGAATCCCATTCTCTCAGTCGCTACCCGTAAATATGAACCTCGACGGCCTCCCCGGCCTGTCAGTCGACCAGGCACAATTAATGGCGCCAATGGACGTGTACGACTCCATATGGGGTGGTGATTATCTCGGTGGTGAGTAACTTCTTTGTCGAAATTTCTCTCTAATAATGACAATTTGTGAAATCCCCTGACCCTTGGAATTCAGGGAGCGTAGACGCCATGAACTTTGACTTTATGGCCCAGCCACCGCCGGGACAGCCGCAACAGCAGTTTTATTTCTAAATCTTGAAGAATCTGGATTTGGTAGCGATATGGAGTTGAGGAAGCGATTTGGTTACGAGTTATGTCCTAATTTTGGAATGAAACGGTTCACGTACGACAGAGCGAAATTTTATATTGGCTAGTGTCTTCAGCTATTAGAGTAAACATATGAATGGAGACTGGACTCATGAAAACCAACAGTCGTCAGCGCTCTCTTTGATCTTCACTGCCTTTACTACCGGGGTATGTAAAGAGTCAGGTCGAGGAGGTTACACACCCTGCAGGCGATAAACACACCCCAACATCAAGGCTCATCATCCGACTGTGCTCCAAGCATATGACCAACGTAACCTCGCTGTGATTCATTCAGGCATAAATCATAGATGTATATATCCGGTTTCTCGTCTTTTTTTTTCACTCTTGTCGCAATGCATACGTTATTTCTTGCGTCGGGAAGTACTCGACACAATTTTCTTCTTTAGATGCTTGGGCATCTTCTCCTTCCTCTTTTCGCGCTTAGCTTCCTTGACAGCTTGCTTATGTTGCTACAGAATAGAGTCAGCACTAGACGGTAGCAGTACGAGTTAGAAATCGAAACATGATGGCATACCTTCTTTTCATCCTTGTCCTCGAACTTGCGACCACGAGGACGACCTTTGTCGAAGCGAGCCTCATCGTCGGATTCACTGTCGGATAGGGAGACGCCGGAACCAGACTCATCCTCCGAGCCTTCTTCGCCCTCTTCGCCCTCGTCTTGCTTTGGCTGAACCACTTGGTCTGCCAGCAGATTCTTGTAGACCAGGTCACCGCCCTCTCCCTGGCTGAGCATCTGGGCATCCTTCTCAATGTTGTACACCTGCTCTAGAGTCTGCGGAATGTACTGGTTGCGGAAAACTTCATTGTCGACCTCCAATGCGGCGGCCTCGTCTTCGTTGGCTACGGATTCGCGCGTCTCGTACAGCTTGTCTATTGTTTCAGCCAGACCAGGTTCTTCGACAGGCCCGTTAGTGGCGGTGATGAAGTTGAAGATGGTTCGGTCAGAAAGTGTATCTACACCCTTGCGTCTGAAGAAGTCGCCGACGTTTTTTATATCCATTCGCAGGAACTCCAGAGATCGGGGGTGATCGGGCTCAACACTCTGCGATACGTCGATGATGTAGAGAAGACCATTATGGTACAAGATGTTGTACTCGCTAAGATCGGCGTGGACGAGCCGACACACTTGGTACATTTTGCGCATTACACCGAGAAGTTGCGTGTATAGGCTTCTCCACTGCTGGTCAACATCGTCTCCCGCGATAGTGGCATCTCGGAGTCGTGGGTACGCCCAGCCCTTCTTGTCACCTAGGAAGCCCATGACAAGAACATGCAGCTTCAGTGTGATGGGTTCCGGGCAGGGAATGCCAGCGGCGTGAATTCTCCTCAAGTTTCGATATTCCTTTTCTGCCCAGAGCTTGACCATCTTGCGATTATTTCCCTTGTCAAAACCACCCTTGAATCTATGTTCTCCAGTAATATACCTCTCTCTGTCCTTGAAAACTAGAATGGCCGTCTTGTATACTTTGATTGCCCTGTGGATCACATCGCCCGACTTGTCGTCGACAAGCATCGCTCCGTAGACATTGGCTTCCTTGCCAGTGCTGATGGCACCATGGACCTCGCTGACAAAGCCGCGGTTGATCATTTGCAGCAAAATCATGCGAGTCCGTTGATCAAGCACCTGATCGCTGGTAGCACGATCGGCCTTGTCCTTGTCCTTCTCATCGCTCTGCTTGACACTATCTAGACGGATCTTGGCAGCATGTTTTGACAGCGCGGAGACCTGGTCGTCCACACTGGCAAATGTGTTCGCTGTGGGCTTTTGTTGGTTCGATCGCGGGGCAGCAGCCGCTCCGTTGGTATTATCCTGCAGCTGACGCTGGCGGTTGTAGTTTTTTGTGAGGTCTCTTGCGTCCCCGCTCCATTCTTCCTCGTCTAGATCGTCGTCTTCAAATATATCGTCGAAGTCATTGTCGTCGTCTTCGTTGTACTCTTCTGGATGAGGGGCACCGCGCGGCATGCGCACCTCGGGGGGCACTGCCTGGGATGGCTCAACGTAGCCATTGTTGGCGGTGTAGGTGAATGGGGGCTCGTGAGGAGCAGCCGCCGAGGCTGTTGAAGTAATTGCCTCTGGCATTGTTTTTGCTCTCAGGGGGCTGTTTGTTGCAAAGCAGAGAGGAGGAGGAGGAAAAAGAAAAAAGAGATTCTTGTCGCGATTGTGCCGTCGTCGTGATAATCGAGGCCGCTACTTTTATCTTATCTAAAAATTTCGACATGGAGGAAATTGACCCCGCCAAAAATTTGCCCCTCATGTGGTGGCGGCACTCATTCATGACTGCCAACGGAGAAGGCGATAAAATGGTGACTCATGACGGCACGGCCCATCTCAGGCTGCATCGCATTGATCCCGTGCTACGGAGTAGGCTAACATTGAATGCTGTGCAGGCACTGGGGCGCTGCTGGCTGGGGCTGGTGGTCCCTGGTGCATGTCAGCTGAGCCTAACATTGAACACGGTGCCAACGCCGCCTAATTTGAAGCAATGGGGGAAGGAATAAGCGAATATTTGAAATGAGCGGTGGTAATTTTATATGGCACAATTCGGTGATACACTTGGAGAAATCAAGCATCTATACTCAGACCAATTCCATGATATTTGCTGGCTTCACATGCCGGTCTTTGGCCACAATGTCTGGTGCAACAGTCCCTCCCGGAGCCCGGAGGGAGCATGAGCGCCTGCCCCATTAGCGGCATTTAGTGGAGCGCTGGTGCTGCTTGGCATTACCGTGATAATCTGCCTCTCACGTCGAACTTCCAGTCATCATGAGTCTTGTGTGACTTGTGACTCCTCGTCGGCATAATCTGTATCCATCGTCATCTCCACCATCGTTCTGCCATCTCATCATCTCGGAGCCGAGTGCCGCTCCCGAGCTCTTTGGCACCACAATCCACTTTGTGCCGCAGCACTTGGGCAAGACGGGAGGCGCCACGACCACCTGAATTAGATCAAAATCAACATATCCGCGGTCCCGGGACAATCGTTTGACACCAGACACGTGATCCCCACGCGTGAACTCCCTCCCCCGAACGGCGTCATGGTTCTGCACAGCTGACGTCTCCTTAGGCCCCTTTGTACAAGGGAGGCTGGCCTTAGTTTCAATGTCTCACCACAACGGCATACCCTCAATACTATTGGCCATCCAAGCATGCAATTTCCCTTTTCTAGTAGCCCCTGCAGGAATGTGTCGCACTCACATGAGGAACGTTCCCTTCACCTCGTACATAGCTCAGGGAGGCATCTGCAGGCTCCAATTTGCTCAATTTTAATCAACATGCCATGCCTGCGAGACACATGGTGTCCTCCGCGGTGAGACCAACCCGCAAACCTTAAGTTCCAAGACGATATCAATAGGCAATGGCCGCTTGTTTTTGTTTTCGGTGACATGAGAATTGGACTCTTACCCGCTTTGTAAAGAGTTCCAAATACCCGCAGCTCCTGTTGCCATCTAGTCGCCTTTCCAGAACTGAAGTGACGACAACGGTGCAAAGTCGTATTCGCTCAGCATAATCACCATGAAGGCAACCATTGCGGCCATTGTTTTGGCACTTCTGGCAGAGGGGGCTGTTGTTGGTGAAAGGGTTGACGCAGCGCCACAAGCACCAGCTCCCAGGACAAACGGCAGGTCATTCACGTTGCATCAAGTTGTGAACAACAACTTCCAAGGTCACGATGGACCTACGTCCTTCTTGCGCGCTCATTTCAAATATGCGCAGAAATTGCCAGACTATCTGTCCAAGTTGGTAGAAATCAATCCAAACTTTCGCATCAAGTTTGGTGCGGCTTCCCAAGGTAAATGTTATCCAGAAGTGACGCTGTGGCAGGTCCTCAGTCTTTTACTAACGAGCATCATAGCAGGGGAGCAGGTAGGAACTGTTGAAGCAAATCCCTCGCCGCTCGTAGACACAGAATATGCCGTCGAAATCGGCATCGGTACACCGCCGCAGCGTATTCGGTTGAACCTGGACACCGGGTCTTCTGACTTGTAAGCACACCACGCTTTGATTCACCGTTATGCCCCTACCTAATATCTGACACCAAAAATAGTTGGGTATTTTCAACCGATACAACCCCAAGCATGGTGCACGATCAAGGGCTTTACAACGCCAACAAGTCAACGACTAGCCATTTCTTGACAGGGGAATCCTGGAAAATCAAGTACGGCGATAATGCGTCGGCCAGTGGCTATGTCTACACCGATAGAGTGCAGATTGGGGAAACCTACGTCGATACCCAGGCTGTCCAAGTTGCCGTGAATGTGACAGAGGATCTCTCAGAAGACAAGTTTGTGTCTGGAATCTTGGGAATGGCTAATAGTGCTGCCAATACCGTCCGCCCTACGCCTCAGCGAACCTATATCGACAACATCAAGAATGACCTAGCTCTGCCACTATTCACAGCAAACTTGCAGCGTCAGGCTCCCGGCAGTTACAACTTTGGATATATCGACGACTTTGAATATACGGGGGACATATCGTATACGCCAATCGAGCGTACGTTTCCCCTCTGGATGGTCCACACCACGGGATACAGAATTGGCAAGACCTCTCACGATAAATCAATCAATGCCATTGTCGACACTGGTACATCGCTGTTGCTGCTCCCTGAGACCGTCGTTTCCAACTACTACGCAAAGGTTAAGGGGTCCAGCGTCGATCCTCGGCTGGGCATGAGGGTGGTCCCCTGCAATGCCAACCTGCCCGACTTTTATCTTACTATCGGCTCATATCGAGGCAGAGTGCCTGGCAGTTATATGAACTACGGGAGAGTCAGCGGCAACAGCTGCTTTGGAGGCATCCAATCATCAGATGCATTGCCGTTTTCGGTCCTGGGAGATGTTTTTCTCAAGACTCAGTTTGTGGTGTTTGACTACGGGAACGCACGTGTTGGTTTTGCAAGAAAGAATCTGTATGAATGAAGGACACTTGATTCGGAGTGTATGATATCCGGGTGATTTAGAGCTGTGGGTGTATTTATATGGATAGACTATCAATGAAGCATGCAAAGAGGTTGGGAGAGGATACAGTTTTCTTCTGTCACAGTCGTTAAGAGTTAGGTTACATGATGTATTTCGCTCGCAGTATTGAAATACTTTTCGAGCCCAGGACGAGGACCTCGTAATGGCACCATGACTTTTACTCACACGTGTTTCCCATCCGAGACGTGAATACAGTTGAGTATCACACAAGCCTCTGGAATTGGACTTGACACCCGGAAGCCTGCGACACCCCGGCAAGCCAATATCTCGGGTGGTCCCGTGGCCAAGGTTCAACAATGAGCATATATAGGCAGTCTGAAAAATCGAGGAAATGGAACGACCTCGAGGGCCTTTCCCCAACAAACATGCGCGGGTGCCCAAAATGTCATACCACCGTCTCACCACTTCTCGCCGCCCGTCTTGGCTCTATGGCGGGGTCTCATCTACAACCAGACGGCCATTACCGACATCAACTTCTTAGTTTAAAAAGGCGATGCCTTCCGTCTAAAAGCCACCATCTCCGGCGTGATTACCAACTGGCCAGCGTCCGCGGAAAACCAAAATACCAGACCCAAGCAAAACACACAAGTGTACACATGGCGCCCGCATACGTCACATCCACCACCCAGCTCGACATTTAAAAGACACACACACCGGCGGAGGCCAGAAACATGCAACTCTCCGAAGCCAACCTCGCAGCCCTCAACCGTCTACACCAAGGCCAAGCAACAGCTCCGACCATGGACAGCGTGCTCGTCATCGGCGCCGGCGAACTCGGTCTCTGCGTGCTCCAGGCCCTCGCCGCCCATCTCAAGCGGCAACACGTCAAGGTATCAGTGCTCATGAGGCAGGCCACGCTTGACTCGGCGGCGCCCGCCAGGAAGCGAACCGTCCAAAAGATCAAGGACCTAAATGTCCACTTCGAGTCCGCAGACGTGGTGCTCGCCGGCGTGGAGGAACTGGCGGGGACTTTCAAGGCCTACCACACCGTCGTGTCCTGCTCGGGGATGGAGCTGCCGAGCGGCACGCAGACGAAGCTGGCCGAGGCGGCGCTGCGGGCGCGGGTGAGGCGGTATTTCCCCTGGCAGTAAGGGATGCGCTACGACGTCATTGGGGAGGGCAGCTCGCAGGACCTGTTCGACGAGCAGCTCCTCGTGCGGAGGATGCTACGGGGGCAGAGCGAGACGGAGTGGGTGATTGTCTCGACGGGCCTGTTTATGAGCTTCCTGTTTGTTGCCGACTTTGGCGTCGTGGACCTGCGGCGCGGCGTCGTCAGGGCGCTCGGGAACTGGGACAACAGGATTACGCTGACGGCGCCGCCGGATATAGGGAGGGTGACGGCCGAGGTCGTTCTCGATCCGAGGGGCGTTCGCAACGAGGTTGTCCTTGCGGCCGGGGATACCGTGTCCTACGGCCAGCTGGCGGGCCTGCTGGACGAGCACTTTGGCACGAGGTTCACGAGGGAGCTGTGGGACGTGGACGCGCTGAGGAGGCAGATGGCCGAGGACCCCAGTGTCATGGTCAAGTATAGGGATACCTTTGCCCAGGGGAGGGGCGTGTCGTGGGACAAGGACAGGACGTTCAACTATGAGAGGGGGATGGAGCTGCTGGATGTGAAGGGGTATTTGGAGAGCACGAAGTTCAAGGTTGGCGAGGAGTAGCCGTTCAGCCCGAGGCATCACGGCATCACGGCACGGAAAACTCGTTGAGCTGGACTCTTTGGACTACTAAACGTCCGGCGTGGGATATATGTAATAGTAATGTAAATCCGAATACTTTACCTCGAACTGCGCACTTCTCCCGTGTCTGCCTGCATACTTACAGTCCATGAAATGACATGTATGTACCAGCATAAATATACTACAATACAACGTTACAGCGAGCAACAGCAGGTGTTCTTTCCGGCCAACTAGTTGACTCTTTTCATCGGCCTGTATATGGCCCTTCTAAGGCTTCTGGCTAATAGTCCAGGCTGAGAACGCTCGGATTCCTAGCTAATCCTCGCTCTGAGAGTTGGAAAAAGAGTTGGGTGAAGAACTGACCCCCCGAAAGTATACAACTAGGTATGCAACTACCACCCTACTGCTTGATTATTCTTCTTTCTTTATATTACCTCTTCATACGTTGTTATTCGCACGGCATCTCCATATCCGTCATTAAAAAAGAGCATTGCAAACTAGCCACAACCTAGATGCATGCACTACCTCCTGTGCATTTGTTGGAACCAAGCCTTGTAATGACCCTCAAAGGCCAGCCGACTTCGATAGATCGGAGCACCGATTCTACGGAAACCAAATCTCAAAAAAAAAAAAAAAAAAAAAAAAAAAAAAAAAAGCTACTAATTGGAGGCCTCGGTGTTAGTGACGGCCGGGACCCGAAACGAAGGCAAATATCGGGCATGTATCAGGCATTTAAGCCAAACCGGCCACCAGCTGGATCACCAGTCGGAGAAGGGCTTGGTGCCGCCTTGGGCACAGAGGATAGCAGTGCCCTATCCAACCTAGATGTATTTTTTGGCTGCTAACAGGTCCCCGGGACCTTCGGAAGCATCGTAGAGTCTGACGAGCTTGGCAGTGTCGTGGGAACAACTCAATACTTGTCCGCAGCTTCGGTTCTTGTCAAAGGATTTCCTGGCGGTTGCTGACTGACGCGGACGTGACCCATTGCACGATAGGAAAGTGAGTGAAATTGTCGCATTATTCAATCCCCGTGCAATTCCATGCTGGAAGCTTTGCTGTTCCATCATATTCGCAGTCCTCTATTATCTCTGTGCAATTACAATGCCTTATCTCAGCCCCTTGACAATGCACGACTGTAAAGACAACAACGTGCCCCTCGTGTGGTGATGCACCAGAGATTGACTCGCCATTTCCCAACTTTCTGGTGCAACGTGAAAGAAAGAGGGATAGTGTAGCATGGTAATGAATGGTGACGGTTGATGAAAAGAGAGCACCCTACGTCATCAAGAGTCTTGGACGAGGAGGACGGGACTCCAGGTTGTACATATTAATACACAGAATCCACGCCATCCAGACAATAAAGGGGACAATTAAAGGCCTGACGTCCATGCGCCTCCACCATCGTTGACTTCATTGTGAAGGATGTTGAGCGGTCGCTACCTACCGCTAGCCCTATGAGGCTAGTGTAAGCTCGGGCCACAAACAGGAAATGCCATCACCGCGTGTATGCATTCACACTAGAGAGGGAAAGACTGTCTAGAAATGCTTGTTAGATAGCGGAATGGATCCTTGCCTTTATGAAGGATTTCTCTGTGCATTGTGACCTGAAAACGTAGGCGGGATTGAATCAATCAAGCCTCTGAATAAGGCTTTGCCATTTGTGGGCGGAAGATGGGAGGATGCATGTGCTTAGGACGTCGCAGGGAAGAAAGCACTCACTCCCCATGAACATCCGGTACAGTCATCCCTCCTGCCATAACATATTGATTAGTCATATTGATACCAGAACACGGCCCAGACACAGAAGTGTAGGAATACCAGGCCTTCGCATTGACGGTTTCACGGACTGGGGATGGGTCGCAGGTTTGCCCAGCTCGGGGGCTCCATGCGGTGGAGGACGATGGACATGCATTGCAGGACGGGTCAGGTTTGTGGCCCGACAAGACTCGAAGCTGCGGTTTGGCTGTCAGCCTTGCGACCTGGGGAGCCTGGAGATGGGCTTGTCGAGACTCGTCGAGATGTGGTGAAGAGACCAGTGGGTGACTGCTTCGTGTCCCAGGTGCCGTCTCAAGTGCTGGCAGCTGGGTGCTTCGCAGGCCAACAGGCACTGAACGCAGCCTGTTCCAGCAGGTGACATCACGCCCGGCAGCAGAGGACGTGCCGAGGGGGCGTCCACGGCCAGGTCAAAGCTGGGAAGGAGGGGACCAATGGGGTGCCGCAGCAGCTGCACAAGTGGGTCTATTGTTCGGCCTGTAACATGTGAACTCCGAATGGCTGACGCATTCGGCGGCTCATCGACCATCGGCAATCGTTCCAAGTTGTAGGGTGCGTGGCGAGACGTCCCATGACTCACACGTCACTCGTGTCTAAATGGCGTTCAGTCTTGACAATGCTGAATGGGATGCCCGGGCAAGGCGCAGCCCAGATGACTCTATCGCTGGCCAATCAGCGCCGACGCCGTGAGGCAGGCTCTCAACTCGATATAAGTCGTTGTCGCCACGGCTACCGCATGTCATCTGCTTATCGAGGAGTCCGAGTCCCTCAAGATCCATCGGTTTCTACTCGGCTCTTGCGACCTTCTGCCCCCTAAACTAATACTCGCCCTTGACGAAACGAAGAGCGGCTGTCTCGGAAAATAGAAGGCGGGGTGTTGTGTTCCTGAACCTTCTACTTTGACATCTTGGCAACTACAACGCCCTGGCGTTGACAAGCTACACCCGACCACCACTAAAAAAACGGCGTCAAGTTTTATCAAACACGTTGTCAATAACGTCTTGCACGGGAAAAAGTTTTGATACACCCATTAAAATCGACAAATTCCCCCCTACGGAATGGGTCCAGTTCCCGACAGCCTCTCCGGAGAGGATGGTCTCCATCTAGCACAGAGGCGACATCGTCGCCGCGGCGTCAAGCCACCGTATCGTTCTCTCAACCGTCTCGTCCGTGCTGGCGCAAAGCGTCTTGTCGAAAGCGGCCAAACCAACATCTTTCCCGACTGTCACCAAGATCATAGCCAGCTTGATAAAGCCAGTTTGCGACCCCACGTCCAGCAAGACCTACGTCGATACTACTTCAACATCGGCCAGTCAGCCTATCGAGGAGGCCAGATTTCCAATTACAATGGCCCTACTCCTCGCAAAGTAGGCGGTCAGGACGACGGTCGAGATCTTGCATATAGCGACATCGAACTGCCTTCAGATCGGTGTCGCCTCGTTCGAATACCGACCCTCGAGAGAGAGGATGCTTTTCGGTATCCATCTACTTCCAAGATTCATATTCGCCCCCGTGCCGACCCTGCCAACGAAGACCAGCAGGTCGCCGATCTCTACAGCATGGGACTGCTCTACGATACTGACGAGCAGGATCGTAGCAGCGGCGACAGCTTTAACTTGAACAGCATCAGGCATAATGAGCCACTCTACCCAATCCGCCCCGCTAGGCGGGCGCGAAAGCACAAGGTCGCCAAGGATGGTTTTCGAGACCAGGCCTTGCACCTTAATCTCTCCTTTTCCGATCTGGGCGATGACGATGCTCTTGCCCAGTATTTCATGACTTTCACTCAACCGGACACCGACGAGGCGATTCAACATGCGCCTCAAGAGCCGGTCGAGTCGCAACGACCTCCTCTGCGTGTTGTTTATGAGCTTTCAACTTCAGAGCCTTCTTTCGATGTCGACACGTCGCAACCCCCTGATTTGGTGTTGGACGTTTTGTCAGACTACGACTGCTTCTCAGACGGCGAGCTAGACGACACACCCTCCCAGCGGGAGGTGCAAGAGAATGCGGAAAATTTACCTGCAGACGCTTGGGTCATACTGGGCGACGACTCGTAACAGGTCCGCCGATGGGACCCCCCCGTGTGCCGCTGGGATTTTGGCAACAGGACATATATTTTACGGAGAGATTTATGACGATATGAAGGTCTTGGTGGAAACGACTCACCCCGGACTGGTCCTCAAAAACCTAATATGACTATAGTCATGTTTGTTATTCGAAGGATAAATACTGGCTTGGGGACGAGAAGAGAGTCTGGTATTCTTTTTGTTTCTTTTTTAAATCCCACAGGAATGGGTTTAGATGGGAATGCAATCCTGCTTGGCAACTGTATTACCACCACAAGTTGCATCGAGTACTTGCTGCTGCAGAAGCAAGCATCTCATGAGCATCATTCTTTTTTCTTGTATACTAGCTTGGTCTGTGTGTACGAGTTGGCCCATCTGAAGCAAAGAACTTTACGCATAGAGTGTGTGGCGTTCGCTCTTGGTCCTAATTAGTCCTAACAATGCATGCATTTATTACACTGATGATTTTCTCACTTTATGAACGATTGATTGACGCGCCTCATCCCAGAAGGAATAAAGGTCCGGGGATGTGTCTTTGGACGGAGTAGTACTACAGTAAACCATGTCTATAACGATCCTGTATCTTAGCGATATTCGGGTTTTTACGATAATTCACGGTCATTTAAGGTTTTTCCCTAGTAAATCGTTAATAGTCGGGTTACTTGCGATATCGTTAGCCTCAGGCTTAGTCACCATACATTTTAGTGTTTTTATCGTTATTAGGCCTCCACTGTAAGGGCTGAATTTCGCAGCCTTTAACGCGTTTTTCTTCCTTCAACACCACATGCACGCACCAATTGGCAGGGAAAATTAAAGCTGCTCAGCAATAATTAAAGCTGTAAACGCCAGCTCAAGAATTGGGATGACCGCCGCGAGGCTCTTTTAGCTGTGGCACGCGATACGTATTAAATTGAGCCCTTGTTTGCCCGCGTTGACGGGCGTGTTGACGGGCGCGTTGACGAGGGCCGCGATAAGCTTCAACAGCTTCAACAGCTTCAACAGCTTCAACAGCTTCAACAGCTTCAACAGCTTCAACAGCTTCAACAGCTTCAACAGCTTCAACAGCGGCTTTAGCACGATTGGCAGGAAGCTCGTGACGCGGCAAAAAAAAACACGATCTCTGTATATATACCTTATAATATTATTACATATATTTACCTAGTAAATTTGGTTAAAGGTACAAGCCCCATAATAGTCGCACCTTAACGATAGTCGCCTTATAACGATGAAAAAAGCCTCACGAAGGATATCGTTATAGACCTGGTTTACTGTACCTGTTTTGTCTGCTGGATCTCGGCTAGGATCGTCCAATGGTTGTTGATAGAGTGAAACCTTTGTCTCAGTCAGATGAGCGGAGTCTGTCATTCGCCGGGGCTGAGATAAAAAAGCGCATCAAATCTCAGGAGAAAATTAGACGCCCATAGAAAAGAAAATCTGCTTTGTGTCTAGGGTACTTGACGGCAAGACGACGTAGATGCACTTGTCCCTGCCTCGCTCCATAACATCCTATTTCAATTAGTACCAGACTCCTTTCACGCAAGGAGCATGGTCAGTAACGATCCGTAAGGGGTTTGAGCGGATCAATCGCTTCAAAGGCGAATCTAGTCCATCGTAAGCTGCAAATAGCATCATTTTAGTCCCTCGTAGTTCCCACCATGTCCAAATTAAAAGCAGAGCGTTACTGGCGGGTCGGAGGAGTTGGAATAATCACCCCCTTTAAGAGCAATAGCCATAGAAGCGATCAGCTGAGATGTCTTCATATAGACCCCTGTTGGGTGGGAATGCCGCCCTGGTGATATCCCGAAATTTAATGGCATGTCCCGAGCCCGAATGCACTATGAACGCTGCCAAGACTATCATTGCTCTTGTCGTTGGTCTTTCTGGGGTATTCATAGTTTATTCGCCGCTGGGGGAAGCTACGAATACCAGGAATGAGTACGGAGTGACTACATATCCCTTTGTCGCACGGTTAGGCCACAACAAAGGCGTTGGGCCAACAACGGTTACACCAGGCAACACAGGCCCTCTCTCACCAACACGGTACAACCCACGGCTGGGAGAGCTACTGGATACATGCGCTTTTGCTATACTTGCTTATTGCTTCAACAAACACAAACTGTACACTGTCATTTTCTGTGCCGAGTCATGATACCCCTCAGTGAAGTCACTTACACCCAAGGTACCACGGTCGTGGCCGTGCGTGACAACTATATATTTTTGACCCGGATGTATCTCAACGAAAACCTCATCAAGGAACCACCTTAAGGTGGCTGGCCATTCATTCCTCCTAAGAGCATGCGTGGCTTAAGTAAGAAGGACCAAGTCATATTACTGCTCTACCATCTTCCTTATATTAACTCTTCTTAGCTTAATAATGGGCCTGATGCCTTAACTAGGTGCACGCTTACCGATTAAAAGGCTCAAGTAAAAGAAGAAGAAGGAGACGGCGTTTAACATGGCAGTGATGGTTCTGAACTCGCAAGAATGTCTTTTAAAGGGGCTGGAATTTATGAGGACGTGCCTCCCCACGTTATTGGTCTCACTTGGGACTCGGAAGAACGTTACAGCTTCTTGCTAGACACGAGACTCGGTATCATACAATGTGGTAGTTTGAGCCTTTTAGAGCTTTATTCTTAATTTCACCTTCTCTGGGCCGCCTGCGGCCTGCGGCCGGCTTGGTGGCATCAACACCAAATTAACACTAAATTGCAGGCTTCGCGATACTACAAACACGATGCTGCAAACAGAAATACCGTAATCCCTAGTTTTCTATTAACCAATCAGAGGCCTGGAAATACCTGTATTATACATCAGATTAAAGAGGCAAAGCGGAAGCTTGCCCACGTTCCGTGTTCACTCACTCGGCCACCTTTTTTATCCGCTTTGCCTAACAATTTGCCGTTCCAGAAAGGCAGGACGCTTCTCTTATAGCTTTCCCTCCAAAATTACGAGCCGAAGAGAAAAACAACTGGCGACTGGTTCGCTGCGACGAGTTGTTTCCACACTGTCGGAATCGCGTTCGTCTAGGCGTTCCATGCCCGGGACACGACCTAGACAGCGAATTCCTCTCGCGCAAAGAGATGAAGCTGATTGCAGATATATATTCGAGGCGGCTAGCGCGGGGAAACGACGTGTCGGGTCTTGTCTGCAGTGCCGTGACTCCAAGCATGGCTGTTCCAAGGAGCGCCCCAGCTGTTGGCGGTGCCTGGCAAAGGGCATATGCTGTGCATATCCCTTGAGAAAGTACGAAAGAAGCACTTGAGGAATGATGAGAATCTTTCAGTAGACTCCCAGCACGACCAGTCGCCGCCTGAGCCCGCCCCCAGTCCTCCCGGCAGCGTGGCGCCGACTTTCATCAGAGGTGAAGCAGTCGGTTACATGGCGAAGGAACGGCCTCGGTACAATTACTGATTCAAATATCACGGCATTGCGGGTGATGTCACCATTAGGCCTTGTACTCTCCAAGAAACTCAACAAACGACGCCGCAAGCTGTTCAACTTCTGTGGCCTGGGGGGGACACGCTCCTGGTACCCATGGATTCAGTGGCCGAGTTTGCCAGCGATATACGTGCTGACGGGTTGAGATATGATTTCAACTCGTCGTCAACGGTAGAATTCTCGCTATATCCCCAAATTTGAGCGGTGTGTGATGCTGGTGCCTTCCGCGCGGTGGTGAGAACCCCACTTCACAGTACAGTGCGTGTAGACAGAGGAGACGACGCGGCCCAGAAAAAAAAGGGACAGAAAAGAGAGGGCAGAGAATGACACAAGACCGGAAGTGTAAAACGCCCATCGCTAGCAGCAAGTTAGATAGGGAAAGGGTCAAGCTCATATCCCATTCAATCACCTTCAACAGTCGTGAGACCCATTTACATTTTGGCCTTTACTATTTGCACCAGACACTTGCGCCGCATGGATTCTACGTCGCGAAAACGTAAAGATGGCCCCGGGCCAGCCAACGGTAGTACCCAGCATGCCCACAAGAAGAGTAAGGTACGCATGGCGAGTGATGTCGAGCTCTAAGTACAAGCGCACTTCTTTGACGTGGAACTTTCGAAGCTGACATTTCCCATGGGATGGCTCCAGGGGGGCAGCGCTGGAAGATGGAAAACTCCTCATCAAAAGGCTAAAATAGCTGAAAAGGTGGAACTGGGAACAACACTTGCCGTCGGCGATCAAGGCATATGGGTCACATTCGCGAGAGGAATGAAATACAAAGCAATAAGGGAATTCAAAGAGCTTTGTGTTGAGGTAAGAAACGACTGGTTGTAAACTCCTCGAGCACACCTCCTTGTGACCCCCCACCCAAGAACAGTTCCATGAAGTTTCTGGCTGACCTAAAATGTTCAAAGTACGGCAAGACAATGTATGGTATTGAGCCCCCGGCAAACGCCGACGACGAAAATGCGCAAGGGGACGAACACCAGGATATTGAGGCCTCCATCGAAGCAGAACTGAGCAGCATGAAGTCGGGTGGGAAAGCAGATATGAATCAAACCTTCAAACCAGTCTCATCCGGCGTTGAGTGCCTATTCTTCATGAAGACGATGGATCCAGTTCAACCTGGATCCCTGGCAAAGAGAATGTGCGAAGACGCCAGGGACTGCCGAGACCAAAGGCAGCGCAAGTGCAAATACATCAACCGACTCACACCCGTGGTCAACATGGACAAAGCCACGGATAACGGTATTGTCAAGGTGGCACGTGCTGTGCTGTCACCTTGGTTTGAATTAAAAGACGAAGAGAAAGGCGATGCAGACAAAACAAAAGCACCCACCTCAGCTGTTCCGTCCCCCCCTTACACGGTACGTGCTATGCATTGGCATCTGACAGTCTGTGAGAAGCAATGGAGTCTCGGCAACTAACCGAAGTACAACTTCCCCTTTTCAGTACGCCATTCGACATAACATTCGTAATCACACCACGTTCAAATCGGGTGAAGTTATCCAGAAGATTGCGGGTCTTATAGATGCCAAACACAGCGTCAATCTGAGTAAACCGGACAAGGTGATCCTCGTGGAAATCTTCCAGGTCGGTGTAGTCTCCCCTCACCTTCTTTATTTCTTTTGTCCTGACCCAACCTCGAGCTGACACTGCGGTATAAAGCTTTTTTGTGGTATATCGGTCGTTGACGGGAAGGAATGGGAAGAGCTGAAGCGGTACAACATGAACGAACTTTACAGTCTTCCTCCTGTCGTAGGAAAGAAAGACTGAACTTATGTGCCTGCCAGGAACAGAACGGTACAAGGTGGAGTATCCAGGATCAAGAGCTAATGGTATTCAATGTTCATCGTTGTCACAGGAAATTGCCAAGTGAAGCATCGGTCGCATGGGGTGTATTGGCATATAACTGCCTATGTAGCTATTAGGAAACTTTGAAGCCAGGAACAATCCTCGGATCGGGGACGACTTGGTATTTTATTCTGAAAGGACGATTTTCATGGTGTAATGGCATACTTGGTCATAGAGTATACCTAGGGGGTGATGGTGATGCTGCTGCATTTGGCGCATCTGTCCGACTCCTCTGCTTGAACGTGTAGGCTTGTGCGTATGGATATAGTATGCAACGGTACAATCAATTAAAGGCCACATAGGGATCTCGGCTGCAAACTTCTGATTCTCATCTATACATTTCAAACTTTTGGTTTTAATATTGGGTGAAGACGATATTAAAAGGCGCCCTACACATTACCGCATGAAGTCAAGTCCCTGCCAGTTCGCGGTGTGGTCCGCGGAATGCAACCGCAGAAGCCTCGCTTAAGACGGCCAATGAGCGACCAGCCAGGTTGACCGACGAACTGGACCGGACGATGGACTCTGGAGTAGCAACCACCAATTACCATTCCACCAGGAATCGCCATCAATGGAGGGAGATAATGTTGCGTCGCATACGGAGCACCGAGTACTTTTAAGTACAGTTGGTTGTACATACTGACCGTTCTCTGGGGTGCTGTTGCCCATGTTCAGAGAGCCAGTCCCGTCCCCAACATGTTACTGTACCAGACGCTACTACTAATCCCGTACTGTGTAGCCCTGTTCCTCAACCCAACCACCTGATCCCTACTAGATGGCCGAACCGTACCAACAAACTGACGGGGCTTGGAGCTTGTCTTGGGGTGAGGTGTTGTCAGTATCAAGAAGCGCTGGATGTCACAATGCGATAAGGTCCACGGCGTTGACATCTGTCTCGCCTACTTTATCCCGACTAGGCAATAGCCTCAGTATGCTCCTGAACACCCTCCTCAACGCTCGTTTCAACCCAAAGCAAAAAAGGCGTTCCATGGTCCACTCACTGTCCTGCTTGGTGCCGCATATTAATTCCAATGTGAAAAACAGGGTTTCCCACTCGCCCTGAGGACTCGGCAATTGGACGGGTACGTGGGTAGTATCTACTCACCATACGCCACTCTCGCGGATCATTACGCCGCTCCAGTCATCCCGTCTTGCTGGGCGATGCAAGCTCGCTAGAAGCAATCCAATAATGTCTCCCCGTCTCCTTGTTGCTGGCCGCAATGGAGGAAAGCGGCGTCGACAAGTGGTTGAAAGGTGGCTCGGACCAATATGACGAGGTCCAACTGCCAGGCAGGCGACGCGAATATGACGATGACTCGGCTCTATACACGCAAAGACGTCCTGGTGGCTGCTTGAAAACACTGAAATGACACGACCTGTCATTGAGCATCTTGCATATTGTGGCTCTTGCGTTGAGACCTGTCCTGAGCGCAAACGCTTAACTTAACCCCTTGAAGCTTGTTGGCCCGTACGGCCAATTCAAAAGTTCCCATCCACATTCTGCTCATCGAAGGCCTCCCTCCTTCCCTCCGCTCCTTGTTGTCTACCCTTGTGTCGTGTCGTATTCTAGTGCCGCGAGTATGCAGATGCACACGTAACATTGAACTACCAGGCATTAACGCTGAACGCGGAGGCCGATTTGCGCCCGTTCGTACTGGAGACCTGTCTTTAAGTGACACCGGCAACGTGGCGGCAGCATGGATCATGGTAAACGACGCAAATATGAGATATCGAATATGGTCCCCGTTCATCATCTCAACCGCTACCTGGCACATAATTTCATGGAATGTCTAGTCGGACAGACCTTATAGCCGGCAGTAAGTCGTATACAGACATACGCAAGAACATTCATGCAACAGACAAAAGGGCATTCCTCATCTTTGGACCCATTTTTGACAGTTTTCATATGCGAGAGGGCTTACATGGCAGCGTCTCCCGCATCAACTGACCCACAACGTTGGCTCGTACACATAGAGGTATCCCATTACCACGGGGCATATTTCGTCAGAATCCTTCGTCAACTGAGCAAACTTCTATATTAATTCTTATGCGAAGAAGCAATCGTGACTTCACCCTCGCCCGGTTGCTGATCAGTTTACAATCCGATAACAATTAACGTTTGCCCATCCACACGTTCATCTCCCGAACTGGTAAACCAACATATTCATGGGGTTTTGCCAGACAGGCGGAACTTGTCCCGCTCCTCTTCAAAACGCCTCGATCCTTTCCTTCTGAGCCTTGATATAACGCACTCCGCAGTACCACCCAGAGGTATTAAGCAGTGGGCCAACCTGGAATACGACCAGCGGATTATTCGGCCTTTCGGCTTGATGCCTGGCCGCCTCGACAGTCACAACGTGCTACATCGAGATCTTGAGGCCGATACAAGTCCTTTTGTGTTGCCACACCGTTTCAGCGCCTGGACAGCAGAAAAGTAGGGATGAATGAACTCCAGGAAGCCATGGGTTTCGATGATGCTCATCCAGTAGACTTGAAACGACTTTCGACACCTGAAAACAGACTTCATGTACATTACATTGCATCATCAAGCAACGAGGAGCAACTGACACTGACCTTGGTTCCCACTTCGACGAAGATTCTGCGAACAGAACAAGCTTCAATAAATTCTGAAGCAGTGCTCTTGCAGTGGCTAGGTTCTGTTGGTCATGTTAGTCCCCTAACAAAAGAACGACAGAGGAACCCTGAAACGCTTGAGAAAGCTCCCAAAGGCAGCGACGCGGAGGCTAAACTATCCAAGCACACTTGTCAATTCAAGAAGACTTTGCCGAGAGTCGTTAAACATGGCCGGGTCAAGTGTCCGAATGACGTTGAGTTCCTATTGACAAAACGGACAAGTGGAGCTATGCTTTCGTCTGTGATCAACACTTTGTCAAAACCCCAACAAAGGCATATCGAATTTCAGATTGGACAGCTGATTCGTGGATTATCTACCTACCAGTCACCAAATGGACACTTTGGGGTCGCTTCTGCTGTGTTGAAGGCTGCTGGTATTCACCACACCATGTTCATAGCCTCAACTGTGCCGACTGAACAGGTTACGAACGATGCCGTATATGCTCGGTGGTCCGACGCCTTCTTATGGCTGCTTGAATCTGTATTGAGAGACGCAGAAGACGTTTCCTTGTCTTTGGAATATGACAGGCTTCGTTTTCATGCCGGCCGCTTCAAGAAAATACTTGATGAGGTGACAGTGCCTTGCCTGGTGATTCTTGATGCCGGCGAATACGTCAATACCCATATCATTACATCTAGCGACTCCACAACGCAAGACCTCAAAGTCTCCATGCAACGGCATGGCAAAACATCTTTCCAAACAGAGAAGCCTCAAACTGTAGCAGCCCCATTGCTGGAAGCAAATCGATCCGCCAGAAATGAGCGAAAGGACGACGAACGTGGCCCTGTGCCGGTGCTGGTGCCAATCACCACGCGTCAGAACCCGGATACACCGAGAGTTATTGGTATTCAGGACTGGCATAACAGCGTCTTTGGTGATCCATTGTTCACGTCCGTGCTTACCAGGAATAAGAATACGGATATGTTGGATGGCTTGATGGATCAAACTGGCCATGTTGAGTCCAAAGCAGTAAGACAGGCAATCCACTTGGCAAAAGACTTCCAGCACGTGGATGTGCGGCGGCTGCTGTACGATTGCTATCATTCGGTGACTGCAATAGTAACGGAATACTATAGAATGACAGTCGACGGCGATGATCGGGAGCTCCCGGCTCGACGAAGGCTGGTACAAGCGATAGTTAGGTTGGACGACTTGGACGACCAGGGTAGAAAGTTACATCCACATCCATGCCCATCCCATCCCATCGCAAAGCGCAAAAAGTCTGGCTGATCAATCAATCCTTTGTAGAGGAACATGACAGACTAGTGTCTAGCGGAGAGATTTGAAGGGAGACATCCATTCCGAAGGGAATAGTCGGTTGTCAATGCTGCTATTTTCTATCGTGGGTGCAGTAGGTCCTCAAACAAGAGTCCAGCATATGGATATGTACTCAATCTTCTCTTGTTCTGTCATCTTCATCTCTTGGTAGCGTGAAACCCATCATACCAAGGAGATTGCCAGTTGGCCCAGCCATTCCCGCTTGTCCTTTGAAGCTTTCCAGAATATTTTGAGCCAGGTTATAGTCAATATTTAGCTCCTCCATGCTTTCTTCAACTGTAGAGATGGCAGAAGACTGTTGCTGCTCGTTTTGAGATTGCTCTGGAGCTGGTCCTTTAACGCGCCTAGGTGTTTCTGATTTCAGATCCAAAGCCCCATGCCGCCTCAACTCAGCCTCCATTTCGGATGAAAGCTGCTGCAAATCATCGGGATTACTTTCGATTTCTTCGCAAATCGGTTGCTGCGTTAGGTCTACTGCCCCAGCATCTACACCGCAGTTATTCGTTGCGTCGTCTCCGGGCATTCCCATCATCTCCCGCATCATTTGTTGGAAGGCTTCCTCGTCAAAGCTAACAGCTTTGTCCTCAAACTCACTGTCTTCATCGTCATCGCTATCGTCGGTGTCTTCGTTGTCGTTGCCATCCGAATGATCAAGATCGACCCCGTCTATGCCAGCCTTGTTGTCGCTAAGAAACGTCTCGAAACGTGATACAATCTTCCTGAGGTGATCTTGGGCTTGGGGATCACCGAAACCTGAGCCACCCTCTTTTGATGTACCTTGGCGCTTTCCATCTAACTCACGCTCAAAATCTAGGTAATTTATATCCATCCAATCTTCAGCGTCATCACGCTGATGATTTATCCAAGACTCCATGTCACGATCTGTAGGTAATCCAGCATCTCCGTCTTCGGCTAAATCTTGAAGCAAGAGAGCCAGCTCTCTGACGACTCGGTGCCTACTTTTATCGGCGTGAACCGAGAGCATCTCATAACCACACGTCAACTTCATCCCCATATCTTGTCGGGCTAGCTTCTGAAAATCCGAGGGAGATGCCTCCGACCGATCCATATTAAGAGCTCTCCATCTCGGAGGGGGTTCCAAGCGTTGCGACTTGAGCTGCGCGAAAAGCACCTTCGTAAAGCGAACGCTTGTAGTAACAAAGTCTTCCGGGGGAAATACTAGCGGCGCAGAGGCGGAAGAGATTGACTTCATTGTAACGGCATCTCGAAGATAGAACATTTCGACAGCCATTGAAACAGATTTCGGTATCAGGTGCAGAATATATGCGAGCTTTCTTGGGATAGTGACTAGGGAGTAATGTGTGGAATGGTGTATATAATCGGGATACTTCTCAAGACGATAGAAGGCTTCCGCTTCAATCAAAGGAGAATGGAGTAGCGCGTTAGGCTTGGTTCTCAGGTAGTCGAACGCGTTCCGCAAAGTCATGTTGGCGGCTTTCCCTTCTTGTTGGGCGTCGGCTGCTGAAGACGGTGGTATGATTAAAAGTTTGGAGTCGTGAATCCAAACGCGATTTTGGTCTATCTCAGGAGTAATCCATTTTGGCAGCACATTGGCGGCCTCGATCAATAAAAATTCCCCATCGGCATCTGCAACGTGCACCCAAAGGTCAGGGAACGATTGGGTCAGTTGGCGTAGCAAGTAGACAATGAGCCACTCATCCTCGATAGCATCGCCATAGTCAGTCATGCCATGCAAATATGTCATGCCTGCGATATCAAGCCAGAATCGAGTTAGAAAGTTGGGAATACACCAGTCTGAGCAAAATCGGGGGAGACACACCTTCGGATGACTTCAGTTCAAGATGGAACTCATCTCTTTGCCAGATATAGTCTTTCGTAAGTGTATTACAAAGATTGATGGCAGATTTTCGAAGCACTTCCAGCTCCTGGAGTAGTGTTCGACAACCATTTTTTTGCTGGACAAGAAGCAAATCATATTCAACGTAATTTTCAGGAATTCGTCCGCGACCAGAGTTGAAGTCTGGGGGAACCGAGGACAACTGCTCGTCCATCATGTCTCACATATCGTGCAGTACCGAGGTGGCATGAGTTGTCATGAGGCAAGATGTAACAGGTTTTGGACGAGCAAAATTTATGGGGCCGATATGTTGTCAGTGGAAGGCTCGGGTTGCTGCCAGCGGAAATGCGAATCTATAAATATATAACTGGCTACTTGAACGCGCTGAATAGACTTTCACAGGTGACTCTGCATATCGGCATGCAAATGGCTTCTAGTCCATTCATTTGCCTGTGATCAAATTACGTGTTGAGATCTAGGATGTCATTATATTATTTATATACTCTCGGTCGGAGGTACGGAGTAGTTACAAAGAGTCAATCCAATGTTGGCAAACTTGGGGGTCCTGTACCCGCCCCGCCCCGCGATCTGACGCGCCAGTCGCGTCCCCCAGCAACTTCTGCAGTTTGAGATCATCACTTTTATTGTGGCCAACCTTACGGCTGCCCACGGTACCATTTAGAATGACGGACTACAGCGCACCTCGCATGTTATTTTTAGCAACCACTCTTCAACACAGCAGACTCTATTTCTCTCAGCACAAAACCACTGAGTGAACGATCTTTGCCCAGCCTTTGTGGGGAACAACAGCCTGTCACCATGGCGCCGTTGAAGCGTACTAGAATGGCTGTAGACAGCGATGACATGAGCGGAGATCTTGACAGTACTGAGGGCGGTTCTCCTCTGGCAAATGATGTCAAAATGGTAAGAGACATATTTGTTATCTTCGCGGAGCGGACTCATGGACTGATACATAATGTGCAGACGAAAAGACTTCGAATATCTCTTGAAGCCGCCCGTGATAGCATTCCGAGAACAGCAACGCGCGAGGACGGATCAAGTTCTGAAGAAGAAGATGATGACGACGACGACAATGATGATGATGATGTCGACAATGGCGCCGATATACCCAACTCCCCGCCCCAAACGCAGTACGAAATAATGCGTGACGCTGGCTTCAAACATCTGCAAAATACAGACAAAGATGATTTTCAAGCTACGCAGAAACTCAAACAGCGCCCGACAACCGTTGGTCAGAACATGGCTGCGGAAAGTGGTATTATCGAGAGTATTACTTGTTATAACTTCATGTGCCACGAGCGATTGCATGTGGAGCTTGGCCCCCTGATCAACTTCATTGTTGGTGAAAACGGCAGCGGCAAGAGCGCAGTTCTGACGGCACTGACTCTCTGCCTTGGAGGCAAGGCGAGCGATACTAATAGAGGAGGAAGCCTGAAGTCATTTGTGAAGGAAGGTCAAGATCATGGCAGCCTTGTTGTCAAAATAAAGAATGCTGGGTCAGATGCCTACCAGCCTGATATATACGGGGACTCCATTCTTGTTGAGCGTCACTTTTCCAAGTCTGGAAGCAGTGGTTTCAAGATAAAAAATGAGCAAGGCCGTATCATATCTACCAAGAAGCAAGAAGTAGACGAGATATCCGAGTGGTATGCCTTACAGATGGGAAACCCACTAACTGTGCTTTCTCAAGATAACGCCAGACAATTTCTTAATTCTGCTACCCCGTCCCAGAAATACAAATATTTTGTCTCTGGTGTCCAATTAGAACAGCTTGATAACGACTACAAAATGTCACAAGATACACTGGACAGGACAATCATTCTGAGAGACGATTTGAGCGAGAAGATTGCCCACGTTAAGAAGGAGATGGAGGACGCTCAAAGGCTAGCAGAGACCGTACAAAAGAATAACACCCTACGAGAAAGGGCTCGACACTACCGTAATCAACTCGTCTGGTCACAGGTTGTTGAACGAGAACAAGAACTCGAACTCCAAAATGCTGAGTTGGAAGCACGGAAGCAAAGGATCATCCAGTTGGAAGAGAACTGTGTCAAGTTGTCATGCGCACTGGATGATATCATGGAGAAACTTGAGCGTGCAAAGGCAATACGGAACGGACTGGATGAAGAATACGGCGCGATTGAGGAGTCCATTGCGTCTGCAGAAGGCGTTTTCATTGGAGCAAAGAAAGACTTGGCGGAGCTACACCTTGAAGAACGGGATGCTTTTACAAGGCTGAAGGCGGTCAAAGCTGACATTGAAACATACGAGACAAGAATTCGGGAAGAAGAAGCAAAACTTGTTGCGTCGTCTGGATTTGCTAGGGTGGAAAAGGAAGCGGAGCATAAGAGAGCACAAGCCCGTGAGGCAGAGCTAAATGACCAGATCGAGGATTGCACTCAACAACTACCCAGCTTGCAATCCAAGATTGCAGAAGTTGAGCATGCCGTGAAGAGACATCAGCAACTCAAAGAACAAAAGCGCAAGGACATTGTGGCTGCGGAACAAGGGGTCAGGGAGCTTGAGAAGAGTACGGGATCCATTTATGATGGGTTTGATCGCGATATTACACAGTTGGTGAGAGCTGTTGCAGCAGATTCGGGTTTTGGCAGCAAGCCCCTGGGACCGCTCGGCGCCCACATCAAATTGCTCAAGCCAGAATGGTCTGGTATCCTGGAGAAGACACTAGGTGACGCCCTCAATGCTTTTGTCGTAAGGAGCAAAAGGGACCAATCTCGCTTATCAAGTCTAATTCGTCAGTCTGGCATGAAGAAGCCTCCACCAGTATACATTGCGTATGGAGGTCAGATTGACACTGCATCTCAAGAACCTGCCGACGAATACGACACAATTTTGCGCGTGTTGGAATTCGACGATGAACTTGTTCGGTCACAGTTAATCATCAATAATCAAATCGAAAAAGTCATTCTCGTAAAGGATCGAATTCAGGCCGAGGCCGTCATGGTTGACAATGGTCCCCCCCGGAACGTCGCTGCCTGCATATGCTTCCACGATGGAAAGGGAAAAAGGGGACAAGGTTTGCGAATCACTCATCGAGCTGGTACAATAGGGACCGCTCCGGTGATCCCATCGGGCATGAGACCACGGATGCAATCCGATGCTGCTCGGCAACTAGCTATACAAAAGGACAATTTAAAGCAACTCGGACTCGAGCTTAGAGACCTGATGGCAGAGGAACGACAGGCATTACAAGCTCTGCAAAAGGCTAAGCAGGAACTGGAGAAACACAGGAAGAACATGAAGGCGCTTGAAAACGACCTTCGCCGAACTCAGGCTGATATAGAGAAAGCGGCAGAGGAGTTGGACAATTTTGAAGGTGTGGACGACCGTCTAGATTTGCTACGGTCTGAGCTTAGTGCCAAGCGTACAGAAGAAACTCAACTTGGCAATCAATATGGGAGTCTCAAACTATCAAAGCGAGAGCTCGGCGCCAAGGCCGACGAAGCCAAAAAGAAGCTCGATGCAGCAAGGGACGAGCAAAAAGACTTTCAAAATCGTGTCAGTAAATCAGACGCGAAGATTAAAAGCTATGATTCGATGAGGAGGATAGCTGTATCTAAAAAAAACGACGGGTTCGAACGAGTCGATATCGAGCGGGCTGAGCTGCATCGAGCGGAGTCGAAACGTGATGAAAAGGCTGAACGAGTTCAGGATTTTACCCGCCAAGCTGAGGAGGTAGCACCCGGCCGTGTACATATCCCGGATGGCGAGGACTACCAAAGTATTGAGAAGAAGTACGAAAAAATCGGTGAACAGCTTGCACAGCGCGAAGCCCGGATTGGAGCAACCGATCAGGAAATATACGATCGAGCCAACGAAGCCAGCATAAAGTATCAGAGTGTTTTGAAGCAGACACAAGATGTGGATGAAACGATAATGTTGATGAAACGCGCCATTGAGCACCGCCTTCACTTATGGCGCCAGTTTCAAAGACAAATCAGCGCTCGCATACGAATCCAGTTCAACTATCTCCTCAGTGAACGTGGGTTTCGAGGGAAAATAGACCTCGATCACCGGGGACGAAAGGTCACTATTCACATTGAGCCAGATGAAACCAGAAAAAGCTCCGCAGGTCGAAATACCAAGACTCTATCTGGCGGCGAAAAGTCTTTCTCTTCAATTTGCATGCTCTTGTCAGTCTGGGAGGCGATTGGCTCCCCTATCCGGTGCCTGGACGAATTCGATGTTTTTATGGACAACGTAAACAGAGCTATATGTACTAACATGCTGGTGAGTTGTTTCATCTCTCTCTCAGGTTTCCCCAAGGTCCAGGAACATGATAACAATGAGGCTAACACCAGCAAAACCAGGTGGATGCGGCTCGTCGTTCTGTGTCGCGGCAATATATATTGATCACTCCAAATGCAATTGAAGGACGAGCCAGGCTTGATAAGGACGTCAAAATTATTCGGTACGTTTTTTCACTTCAGCTGCGAAATGAGGACCATAAATGCTAACAATAGCATCAAAGGTTGACGGATCCCCGACAGCGCACGCTGGTTTAACTGAGCTGTTCAATTGTCCTTGACGTTTATTGATGCACTGTCTGCCGGGACAGCCAACAGACCATGAGATCCCACCGCAAGTCCTGAGAAGGGGATAGAAAAAGCTGCAATAGGGGCATGATGATGGCCGCGTAATATAGCAGTTCTTCGGTGTATGTTATACAAGACTCATAATGGCCTAAATATAATACAAAAGTAGATCCCATTGGGAAGACGAATGTTTTGTACATTATACTCTCATGCCTTTACTTCTCAAGACGTTCACACCTGCATTCATTGTGAAGCTACCCCAAGCACCGAGAGTTCCGACAAATCCTCCCACTGTAGTCACTTCTTCTAGCCTTCTATCCAAAAATTTGCGTGTATCAACAAAGCCCGGCGACTTGTCATTTGTCATGAATAGCTCGCTCGTGCTATATACGATAGAAAGTGATGCCCTTTTGGTGTACCAGGAAGAGTCTACTGCTTTGTCACCAGCTAGATACCACATCTCATCCGAGAGCATGGCGAGTTCCTTCAGAGAGGCTGGGACGTAGCTCGGCTGGGCCATTATGGCGAGTGCCTTGCAATAATGGTGTCAGCCTAGGCATAGAGACCGCAAGAAGAAAAATTGCGAAGCAAACAGTGTGTCAAAGTAGGGAAAGAGAATCATACCTCTTGCCACCTGTGAATAATGTCCTTGTTTGCCATCAGTCTGGCCCACGCCAATGTAGCTATCTTGAATCCAATGCCGCTGCCCGAAACGTTTGTGTTGCTTGTATCAAACAACTCCCTGCTTTTTTCTGCAAGGGCCAGGCGCTGACGGACGAGGTGGAATTGTATTAGGCTGAACACGCCGTCCGACAAGGCGCTGGGGCTGATGTCGAGATAACCAGCATCGCGCGCTCCGAGGCCCAAGGCACTGTGAGAGAAGCCGTGTTCCGGTACATGCTGATAGGCCGCGGAAAGAATGGCATTTTCCACGTCACCAAACGACTTCGCTGACGGAGGATGCTCGTATGAGTGGAAGCTCGCTCGGGTAAGGCAGGTGTATCGAGGAATCACTAGTTGTGCAATCGGAAGCAAGGTCGGTCGCGTCGGTGATGCCCGCATCATTGGCATAGATTTTGCATAGGAGGGTGCCAAAGATAAAGATATAAATTAAAAGTCAAAGTGGGAAAAGAAGAAAAGAGTTAAATATCGGGGAGAAGACAGGCAACGTATTCGCGGTTCTGCTGTGCGCTATAATCTCAGAAATTTGTTTGATGGCATGTGGCAGTCGTAGATCGGCCTAGTCTCGATAGCAAAATTGTTCCCGACCATAGAGACCCCGGCGCTGGTGGTGGGAGTGGGTTGTAAACACTCGAGTGCCAGTTCTCATGCCGTGCCTTTCTTTAAACAACCTGGCAAGACAATACTCGTTTCGAGCCAAAAGGCGAAGGTGTCTAATAAGACAGTCGGATTTGTGTTTCACTTTGTTCGACTCATACACTGTCTTCCCAGAGCTCACACAGTGGTAAGTCTTACTTGAAAGAAAATAAAATGGGAATCCCCTTGGCTCGCAATAGTGCTTGGATCCAGTACATGTAGGCATTTATCTACCTAGTACCTAGTAGGTAGCTCTCTGGTCCGCAACATGGACCGATTTCTATTGCCGCCAACTGTCTAATGGGCTGATCAGCATCTCTCTGCATTGGCAGATAGTAGGGTAGGTAGGTAGAGTTATTATATGTCCCGTACTTCCCATGGCTAGCGAAGCAGCACGAAGTCTCAGAGGAGAATTAATTCAATACTATGTATTCTCGACGTGTTCTTTCTGGAGCAAGCCTCGGCATCTTCATTATTCTTACGTTTCTGTAGCACCGAAGTACAATGCTACAAGAACGCTCGATAAAACCTTTACGCGGGATTGAGATACTCGGTGGAGTCGTGCACCTCTTTGTCCCAATACTCAGCGATTGATTCCCACAATCACCACAGCCCCTGCCTCCAGAGTACTGGGGGCTGAAAAGGGTTTCGCTTTCGTGTCGAAAGTCCCAACCGGTGCGATATGTCGAGCACACATGCACCAGCGGCGTTGTTGCTACACTGCCAGTTGACCAAAGCGCGGCTGAGCCGTGGCTGCGAGTGCCCCCAATGCCATCCCATCGTTATGGCATGTTGAAGGTGAGTATGGCACACCATACGGAGCAATGAGGGATGGTTTGCCACCATCACAAATGTCCGGGTACATTGTGATGCAGGTGTTCAAATAGCGGCCTGGGCTGCCCGAGCTAGAGTCAAGATCTCTCTCTTCCTGCAGCAGGCAAGACATGGCCAGAAAGCTGTTGTATTGATTGCGTAGAATAGCACTGCGTCTTGCGAACGGATAATGCATGTTGCCCTAGACGAAGTACCTACCTACCTACCTACCTACCTACCTACCTACCTACCTATTTTTTTCTCCATCACACATGTCAAGTAGTTACCCGTCAGCGACTAAGTGGACGAGAAGTGAGAACAAGTAATAGCCCCAGCCCCCGTGCCTTTAAATTTCCGCTGCAGCGTTTACCCGCCGCATCAACTTGGGCGTTATACGGAGTATTGTACGGAGTACCAACCATTAAAAGCACTGGGTATTAGGTATTGTACCTACTACATACATGCCCACTAGGTACCTACTTATAGGTATGTACCCGGTACTAGAGGTACTTAATTACGAGGTTGGCCAGAGCAGACCAGGCTCTTCTTGTCTCGAGATGGTCTTGTTCCTGGCTTCCCCCCCGTAGCGCTCTAGGCTCAAGACTCCACCACCACCTTGATATCCCAGCCTGCTCTCATCTCTCATCAACTGCACTCGCTCGCTCAGCAGGGCCTGCAAGTCTCAGCCACGCACTGTCTCCCGCCGGCAGCACTCTTCTCGACGACGGCTTTGAAAGCTGATGCAGCAACACTGAACGTGCATTTATTTCCGACCGGACCGGTAAGCGGTAAGCGGTAAGCCCAGCCCCATTGCCTCCCTTGGAAACTCGCACCAGGCTTGAGCGGCTTGCCCATCCATTCAATCGCTCGCTCCCTGTTCCAACTTCTGCACCCAACCTGCGACGAGACTTGACAAAATTCCTCATCCAGACCCTGCGCTATCCCTCCTTTCCTTTCCAATCCTTTTTCTTGCTTGCCCAAGTGGATTGATTCCAGGCCAAGCTTTGTACTTCGTACCTGAGGTAGGGTAGCTTGCAGCTTGACCCCCTTGTCGTCTTGCTCCTTTGCAATCCCATTCGCTGCCTGATTCCCCCCTCGTTGGAGCTGGAGGCGCGTCTTTTCTTTCTCGCCAACTTGCTCTGGCACTTCTGGGAAGCTTTACCCCATCGTCCTCCCACCCCCCTTCAACCGTCGCGCCACCACCATCCCGATTCCGACTTTGCTGCATCCATCTTGCATTTATGCGCGACTCTGTTGTTTGCTGACTGTAGTGTCTTCTCCTCACCACAGTTGCTCGTCCGTCTTTCGTCATATTCCCGCTCAGTGTCCGCAACCGCAACCAGGCTTGACCTACCCTACCTCTGTTGAGACACCCGCTCGCCTTTCACCGAGCTTTGGGCACAGAGCCTCGTTGTTCACAACGCTTAGACTTTTGTCATGGGTATGTCCTCCCCTCTGCCACACATTTGCATCTGCCCGCACCTCTCCTACCCCGTCCACGCCGTTCAAGCTGTCCTCGCTGTCCACGACCTTCCACGGCCACCAGATATTTCCTGGCTATATCGTTGGTTGTCTACACACACACGAGCAAATTGTTACGAATTGTCACGTATTTGCTCGACGTCTCTTCCTGCCATACGAGGCCTTCAGCCTTGTTGCCGATCGGCTGTAAACGGCACGCCTTACACACATATCACTATCACGCATCACAGTTGATGTAATTTCTTCTTGCCTACTGTAACGTGTTCACTGTCATCCACACCAAGATACACACCGGCACAAACAACCTTCTGGTCTGCTGGCCCTTCCCCGTACACTGCATTATCACAAGCCCGCTTACCTGCATGTTTCCGGTCCTGCCTACTTCCCTGCCAGAACGTATTCTCTCTGGTACACACCCCACACTCTTCTTCCAAACTACTCTTGTGTTTGTTTGGATCTCAATTCCTGGCTATCGTCTTGTCTCCGTCACATCTTCCTCAAGAATACTGTCCACTGGAATATCTAACCCTCTCGCATAGCTGATTCAGGCGATACCTATCGACCAGTAAGTGACTTTTTGGCTTTCCCGTCCATTTCTTTGTTTTTGCTTTTACCCCTCAACTGTATGCTTTTGCAACTATTTGGCCCCTTCTTCTCTGGACTTGCCGCCACCAAATGCCGCTCCATGCAGAACTCAGCGCAGTGTCTCCTCTTCGGGCGTCCTTGGTAGCGCCGGCAAGACTTCAAGAGGTCGTTTACGCAGTGCCGGTATCTTTTGGGGCTGGAAAAGCACTCTCCTCCCCATGTTCAAGCCCATGGTTCAATACACATTGCTACGTGGCTCACTTGCTCGCACATAAAATCTTGCTATAGCCTTCATTCAATCGCCCTCCCCAATCCACCCATCCATCATACATCCATCTGTTCATTGCAGCCTTCGTACTAACTGGCAAAAGCGAGAGAGGTCCCGATCGCCCCGCCGACGCTCCAGAAGCCTGGGTCGACAATCACGCAGGCGCTCATTCTCGCCTCGTAGCAGGTCGAATAGTAGGGACGATTATCGTCGTGGCCGTGATCGCTCGCCCATGACTGGAACAGGTGCCCCTAGCGGAGGATCCAGCGCAGGTTACGGCGGACAAGCACCGCATCGATCTTATGAAGAGCGAGCCGCGGCAAGGGAACAAATGATGAACAACATTCGGGAAACTTCACAGCAAGACCGCCGTGTCTATGTCGGCAATCTTTCCTATGATGTGAAATGGCATCATCTAAAAGATTTTATGAGACAGGGTACGTCGACCACGACTATGATGCAGGCGCAGGACATCTAACGGTCTTGTTTTTTCTATAGCCGGAGAGGTGCTCTTCGCTGATGTGCTCCTTCTCCCTAATGGAATGTCGAAGGTGGGCTTTATCACATAGTTTTTGGCTGGTTTCTTTTCTTTTCTTTTCTCACTCCCTTCTCCGTTTCTCCTCCTATTTGGCACACTCCCTTTCGCTGGCTCTTGATGGATGGCTGGGTTGACGGGTTCGGACGATGTCCTGGATGATTGTAGGGATGCGGGTACGTATTCTACGCCGGCATTGTGGACCTGCTTGGGATGACGAAAAAAGGCTCACCGTTTGTCATAGAATTGTGGAATATGCAACGAGAGAACAGGCTCAGCAAGCCGTTGCTCAACTTAGCAACCAGAACTTGATGGGACGCCTAGTTTACGTTCGAGAGGTAAGTCTCTTTTATACCTAAGTCAGCGTAACTCGACTAATCTTCATCAAGGATCGTGAAGCTGAGCCACGATTTATTGGTGCCACCGGAGGCAACCGCGGTGGGTTTAGTGGGGGGATGTCAGGCGGCTTCAACAACCAAGGCGGTTATGGTGGTCCTCCTGGCGCAGGTGGCCGACAGATCTACGTAGCTAATGTTTGTTCCTCATATAATGATGATAAGGAAAATGTTGCGTTGCCAGACTAACTCTTGGCAGCTTCCATTCAACATCGGGTGGCAGGATCTGAAAGATCTTTTCCGACAAGCAGGTGAGTTAAGAATTGGACACTATGCTCAGTGGTGAAACTCCTCTAACATGTATTACCCGTTAGCTCGTGTGGGTGGTGTAATTCGCGCCGATGTCCACATCGGCCCTGATGGCCGTCCCAAAGGTTCTGGTATTGTTGTGTTTGAGAATCCCGACGATGCTCGGAATGCTATTCAGCAATTCAACGGGTATGACTGGCAAGGACGAATGCTCGAAGTCCGTGAAGACCGATACGCCGGTTCTAGCGGTATGGGCTTTTCGGGACGTGGCGGTTACGGGGGCGGTATGAGAGGCGGGTTCGGCGGCGGATTCGGGCGTGGAGGTTATGGCGGCGGTCGTGGAGGTTTCGGATTTGGCGGTCGTGGAGGCTTCTCTGGTGGTGGTGCGAACTTCGATGCCTCAACCGCCACTGCTGTCGCCCCGAATCCATTCACAGATGGTGCTACTGCTGGAACTGAGAAGAGCGAGACAATCTACGTCCGAAATGTGAGTCGGCAACGAACCATGAAAAACCAAGCAGGAATCCCAGAGCTGACTTGTCACTAGCTTCCATGGTCCACGAGCAACGACGATTTGGTTGACTTGTTCACCACAATTGGTAAGGTGGAACAGGCTGAAATACAATATGAACCTAGTGGCCGGTCTAGAGGTACAGGTGTCGTCCGTTTCGATACTGCAGATACTGCAGAAACTGCGATTGCCAAGTTCCAAGGTTACCAATACGGCGGTCGTCCTCTCAACCTGAGCTTTGTCAAGTACCTTAATCAGCCTAGTGGCGAGAGCATGGAGACAGACACGCATGGTGGCTTGACACAAGACCAGATCATGTAGGCAAGGACGATTGACGATTGGTGCGGATATCTCGGTAAGGTTTTCAATTGGCCATGGTCCGGAAATAGACCGTGGATTACACCTTCGCAAGTGGATTTGCACTGCGAATTACTAGAGAACTTCACCTCGGTATTCTACCACACGTCTATCGTCTTTCCCTTGATTTTTTCCTATCTTTTTCTTTTTTTGGGGTCAATCTTTCCGCAAATTGATAATTTGAAAAGTTGGATGAAGTATAGTCCATGCTGCGTGGAAATTGGTGGCTCTCCTCTGAATGAGTTGAGATTAGTGAGCAGTGTCGTTACAGTTACATTTCCACGCCGGATGGTGTTGATGCTAGTACGCAAATGAACAGTGTAGCCAGTGATACGAGCAACGTGGTATAAGAGGTGATTGTAATTAGGCGTGATGCTGGAAACTATAAACCAGATGGTATTCTCTGCTTTAAGAGACGGGGTTGCTATCTTAAGTTCGTAGATGAATCAGACAGTAATGCATTCTCACGTCGTGTGGGATTTGTCGAACAAAATCTACGTTCCTAGTGATTGAAGATGGGAGATTGATGAAGAGCAGATGTTCTCGTCCGGACCGTTGCGATTAAAGCACATTGATTCAGATATATTTCACTAATGCCCTGATATTGAATACATACCGTGTAGTTTCTCTGCTTATAGTGTTTATTCTTGTCTCCGTCAAATCAAGGTAATATGTGATAGCAGAATTATCTCAACGGTGAATCCCTATGGAGTGGATTTGGGGTTTCACTCAGTTGACACTTGAACCTTCGTCCACACCGTATTCCATTGAATGCTTGCTCGTATGTAGACTTTCATCCCGCTAGAAAAAAAGAACACAAATGAATAACGTTGAGGAAGAGTCTCATGTTGCAATATAGCACAGGATGCTTAGACCCTATGTATTCATTCATACCAGGAATAATTGTTCCTGCTTGGACATCGCTTTCCCGACGCTGCCTAGATGCTCCATGTAGACACATGCGAGGTAGCCGCACCTGATTACCCGGTCTTGGGACAGAGACTCAATTTGGCCTGCAGCCAACAATGCACAAATGATTTCACGACGCGGCCTTCTTCTTCTTTGCTTTGGCTTTCTTCTTGCTTCGATCTCTAGGCTTCAGCGCCACCATTCCAGATTTGCAAATGTCAGCAAACCGGGTATAGAAGCTGTCAAGATCATGTGGTTCCACTATTGTCGACATCTTGATCTTGTCGGACCTGTTTCTTTTTGATTTCCCATTTGACGCTCTGATGAGGACGGGCATGGGACCTGTAGGATACTGATCAGATCCTGCATCGCTCTTCTCCATGGTATCTTCTTCTGTATGGCTCATCACTATAGATGATTAGAGTCAACAATCAAAAGGTTCATAACAGAGAGTCGCCAAAACGGGAGTATATATCCATATCAGTGACGGCGTAGAATACTATACTTACAGCGCTTCTGAGTTAAATAAACCGCCCCATGACTTGCCCCTTTCCTTTGTGTGAAGAGCTCGTCAAGTTTGGAGAAAAACTGCTCTGCGGGGTTAGTCGTATGGCTGTATCTAGCAGAAAAAGCTCAGAGTTTTGAGTGAAGTGCAGATCACTAACCTCATCTTGGCTTACTTGATTAGGCTCCATTGTACAGTTCCACGGCGCCGAGAAGTCAATGGCTACAGAAGCGCATCTGTTCGTCGAGTTGTGAACAACTTGCAGAGTTGAGCGGCAGCCCAGTTTAGCAGCTTGATGCCCATGGAAGCTTGCAATGTTGTGCAATGTGGGGCGACCAATGGGTGCCTAAGTCATGGGCCTGGGCTGAGAGTTGTGGCGGGCTCCATATTTATTTTTCATTCCGCTGGTCACCAGTTCTGAGTTGACCATATTCTTCTTGAAGTTGGACCGTTGACAGAACTTGCACAGTTGCCTTGCTTGGATCTCCAGCTTGAAAAGCGTCTTGCCCGTTCTTATCACTGTTGGTTTTCATCAGACTTATTAGTTCTTTTTGTCATATCCCCCCCAAAACCCCATAACTTCTCTTTAAGCAAACAGCTCCCCTCTGCTGAGAGAGTCTGCTTGTTTTTCCCAGACATTTCGTTTCATTTTTTTCCTCCCGAGCATCGTTAGCCTCCTAAGCTTTGTAACTTTAGGTCCCAGTTAACAGATCTGCGATTTTTTCCCATCCGTCTTCTATTTATTTCGGGTGATACGAGTGCACTACACACAAAGAATCGGCCTGTTCTGGAATCATTTGCAGACAGTCTGCTCAAAATGCCAGCAGGCTCAATTACAGACCTCCAACAGAAACTGTTCAAGCGCATAGGCGTCGACTTACACACACAGAAACAATCTGGAGGAGCGGCAATCCATCGACATTATGGCTCACCTCACTCCCTCACACGCAAGGAAAATCGCAGACTTCAAAGGACGCAGAGGAAATCTCAGAGGCACTCTAACCATCCCTCGAGGCCCATGATGAAAAGAAAAGAGGGTAATTCTGCATCTTGTCACAGGAAAACCTTGTCTCCAGTACCTCGCATTTTGGCATCCCAGTTCTCAGACGTGGACCAGGTCGATGATATGCTATCAGATGCTGGCAAGGGTAGCGATTCGGAATACAGCACTGAAGAAGTGGAGAACTGGGAGGACTCGTCCGGTGAAATTTCAGCAGATACAACTCCCAATACGACAAAACGACGAGGCTTATCAAAGATACACCTGGAGAAGTTAGCCCAAGATGATGCTGAAATTGAAGATTTCGAGAGGAAGCTTGGTATCAAAAAGGGTCGTCGATCTCTACCGCAAGCATTCAAGGAAGATGGCTTGGAGGAACTAATTGGCGAGCCGGGCGAGGATATTGCCAGCAGTGAAGATGATATGAAGAAACGAAAATCTGTCTACGATGACTGGTTGTCTTCAAAGAGGAGAAAGACGGTGTCCAGACCTGTTTCACAACCCCTTTCAGACTCTCTTTCTAGGGTGAGGTCTGCTCCGACTCGGGATATGACTGAAAGCGTTTCACCGGGTTCATCTGTTATAGACGAGGACGACACCACCGGTGGACATGATTCCGACCAAAGAGCATTTGAAAATTACAAACAACCGCAAAGAGAGAATCCTTACATCGCACCTACCGGAGGGTCAGTGACTGCAAAGTATGTTCCATTGTCACGACGCTATGAAAGTACAGAATCAGAGAAGCTTGCCCAGCCTCGGCTACAACGACAAGTTCGTGGCCTGATCAATCGGTTGACGGACACCAACCTTATATCGATTGTGCAGTCTGTCGAAGAGTTATACCAATCAAATGCCCGCGCGGAAGTCACCGATATTCTCACTGATGCTATTTTGGCACAATTGCGCAAACAAGAGAGTCTGCCTGACCAATTCTTCGTCTTGATCGGCGGATTTTCCGCCGCAGTTTACAAAATTACGGGTTCCAGCTTTGGATCACATCTCGTGCGAAATATAGTGAAGGAGTTTGGTGAATACTATGGTCAAGCCGCAGACCATGATAGCAGTCAGCAAGCGTTAAAAAAGGAACCCTCCAATTTCCTGACTTTTCTTACGCAGCTGTACGTCTTTGAAGTCGTCAGTTGCAAAATTGTATTCGACTATATGGAAAAACTGTTAGACAACCTCTCCGAGCTGAACGTTGAACTGCTACTCAGGGTCTGTCGAATGGCTGGAAAGCTATTACGAAGAGATGATCCTCAAGCGCTTAAGCATGTTTCAAACGTTTTAAGCTCTTCTGTTAACAGCGTTGGATATACGAATATCTCAGTACGCACAAAGTTCATGATTGAAACAATCCAGGGCCTGAAGAATAACAAGCCGAGTGCTAAAGGAACAGACTCTACCATCGTGTCCGAGCACGTTCTTCGGATGAAAAAGCGCCTCGGTGAGCTCAAGTCACAGTCAAGACGGCTGGATGGTCTAGCACCAATGGGTATTGGCCTTAAAGATACTGAAAGCGTGGACAAGCATGGGAAATGGTGGCTAGTTGGTGCCAGTGTTCCGACCTACCGTGATGCGGAAGAAAGAGCGAGAATGATCTCCAAGACAGTGAGCCGTGACCTTGAAGATGCAGCGGACGATGAGGACATGGATTTTGTTCTGCCAGATTATCCAAGCAAGGCGAAGGCGCAAGGTCTCCATACGGGTACCCAGATTGCCATATTTACGGCCATTATGTCGGGGCTTAACTACGAACATGGTCATCGCCAATTTGTGGGTTTGAAATTGAAAAAGGATGATCAGCTTGAAATAACTAGAGTTTTGGTCCAATGTGTCGGAAGCGAACCAGATTACAATGAATATTATGCCTTGGTGGGGGGACAAGCTTGCTTGAACAGCCGGATCAGATTCGCATTTCAAGATCGTCTTTGGAAAATATTTCGAAGCTTGGGCGAATCCCTGTTCGGCGAAGGTTCAGAGGAAGCTGAGGAGACTACGGAAGGGGAAAGACTCAAAAACGAACGCCGGCTGGGCAATATTGCTCAATTTTACGCATCACTTGTGGCTAACGGTGCCCTCAGCATCAGCATCCTCAAACCCATTGACCTCCCAGAACTGAATGTATGGGCCTCGTTATTTGTGGAGTTGTTTCTTCTAAGTCTCTTACGGCAATGCAGAGGGAAAGAGACCAATGAAGATCTGAAGGTGAAACGTATCTTCGGCCCTGCCAGCGAGCTACCTGCTCTGGCAGCCAATCTGCACTGGTTTTTGAGGAAAAAAGTCCGCAAGTCCAAGCATATAGAGAACAAGCAGACCAAGGCGATGCAACGGGTGAGACAAAAGGCACAAGCCGCTATCCAAGGATCAGACGGGGATAGGCAATAGCGTACTCTATGTTATTTAGGTAAATGACCATTTTGACGTCGGATGATGTGGGGGATCTTTAGAATTGAAGGATCATGGTCTAGGTACCTAGGTAGTTACTAGCCCACGAGTCAGTTTCACAGCCACTCCCTTCGAGTAAAAAGGCAGGCCGGTACATACAAACTCTGGTTTGGCGTAATTCGTAAATTATGATCCAATTGATATCGTTTGCAGAATGACGTCCTAGCACAAGCAGCTTGATTCATAGAACTTGAGAAGGTCAAATCCAAAAGAAATGTCTAGTAGCTACCTAGGAGGTAAGTTGTCAGGTGCACAGACAGGTGTAAATAATGGTTCTCCTGTTTGTGTCAAGGGGGGCTCTTTTCCCTTTACAATTCAGCCATTAGACTCTGTGCTGCAGGCTTCTCAGGCTGCAAAGTCACCCAGTATTTAGATATATAACAATCATTGACTTTGGTGTGTCAGGGAACTCAGTATTGTCCATTGATAATTGATACCATTCGCTCTTTGGTTTCTCGAACTTCGATGTTGGCGCGGCTAAGGTCGCCTCAAGGCGGAATCGTACGGCTTGTGGCTCGGCATTTGTCCTGAGGCATTAATCACGTTGAGCAACGACAACCAACTCAGAGCCGCCTCATTGGTCATCCCTCGCCCAGTGGATTATGTTGAGGTACTCGGGAGACCTCGCTGCGTGCGTTGTGCCCAGCCTACTAGGTACCTAGCCCAATGTTTTGAGGGAAGCGCCGGGTCCCAAGGAAAATTACCAGCTGTTCCGGGGCCACCCTGCAGTTTTGCCGTCAAGCCTCGCAGGAGCTCTCCGACGACGCATCTGTGTCTCAAAACCTTAACCTTCCCTCTCGTCGCCATCGCATGTCATCCGGCACCCATTGACCAACCATAATTTGCATATCGGTGCCTCAAGATGCTCACTAGCCGTCTTGTCTCCAGGGTCGCGGTCAGGCCGTCGTCCTGGCAGCATTCCTCGTAAGTTGTCCGATCTTGGAGCTTCCACTTGAGATGCGTCATCCATGGTCGTCCCTAGGAATCGTTGCAATCAATTCAGCTCTCTAACTACTGTGTCTTCTCAGGTTGCCAACCATCGTCTCATCTCCAGGATTGTCGCGATGGACCCGTGGCTACGCCTCTTCCTCTGGTTTGTGATGTCATTTTGGCGAGCCATTTCCGAACATGACGTGTGTCTGGAGCTAACGATTTTTCAGAGGAGAAGGACCTCGTTATCATCGGCGGTGGTGTCGCTGGGTACGTTGCCGCTATCAAAGCAGGCCAAGAGGGCATGAAGGTAAGGTCAAAGATGTTCAACCTATTGATAGCTATTTTGTAAATTAACGACGATTCTTTAGGTTGCCTGTATTGAAAAGCGTGGCACCCTTGGTGGTACCTGTCTCAACGTCGGATGCATCCCCTCGAAATCGCTCCTGAATAACTCGCATTTGTACCACCAGATTCTGCACGATACGAAGAACCGTGGAATAGAGGTTGGCGACGTCAAACTGAATCTTGCCAACTTCATGAAGGCCAAAGAAACCGCCGTGAACGGCCTCACCAAGGGTGTTGAATTTCTTCTGAAGAAGAATGGTGTCGAGTACATCAAAGGTGCAGGCTCATTTGTCAACGAAAATGATATCAAGGTTGCCCTCAATGATGGTGGCGAGACAACTGTCCGAGGAAAGAACATTCTCATTGCCACCGGTTCTGAAGCCACCCCCTTTCCCGGTCTTGAAATCGACGAGAAGCGTGTCATTACCAGCACGGGTGCCATTGCTTTGGAAAAAATTCCCGAGACCATGGTTGTCATTGGCGGCGGCATTATTGGTCTTGAGATGGCTTCAGTGTGGTCACGACTAGGTACTAAGGTTACCGTCGTCGAGTTTTTGGGCCAGATCGGAGGTCCTGGTATGGATACGGAAATTGCAAAGTCAACCCAGCAGCTTTTGAAGAAGCAAGGAATGGACTTTAAGCTGAACACCAAGGTCGTCAGCGGTGACAAATCTGGTGATAAGGTTACCCTGGATGTTGACGCTGCCAAAGGTGGCAAGCCTGAAACTGTAAGTCGAACCTATTCCTTGTATCAGCTCGGTTTTCGGCCTCTTTTTCGTTCCTACTTTCCTTGACCGTTTTGATATACTGTTTCATGATGAGTACCACTGCTAATCCTGCTTGCAGCTCAGTGCAGATGTTGTTTTAGTTGCCATTGGCCGCCGTCCGTACACGCAGGGTTTGGGCCTGGAGAACATTGGCATGGAGCTTGATGAACGAGGTCGCGTCATTATCGACTCTGAATACCGAACGAAGATCCCGCATATCCGCTGTGTTGGCGACGTTACTTTCGGTCCAATGCTCGCTCATAAGGCTGAGGAAGAAGCTGTAGCTGTCGTGGAGTATATCAAGAAGGGATACGGACATGTCAACTATGGTTGCATCCCCTCTGTCATGTACACCTATCCTGAAGTTGCTTGGGTCGGCCAGAGCGAGCAAGAGCTGAAAAACCAGAAGATTCCGTACCGTGTCGGGACTTTCCCATTCAGCGCTAATTCTCGTGCCAAGACCAATTTAGACACCGATGGTCTCGTCAAAATGCTTGCAGATCCAGAGACGGACAGACTTCTTGGAGTTCACATCATCGGGCCGAATGCCGGAGAAATGATTGCGGAGGGCACGTTGGCCCTGGAGTATGGTGCATCAACGGAGGATATTGCACGAACCTGCCATGCACACCCAACATTAGCGGAAGCTTTCAAGGAGGCCGCTATGGCCACCAGCTCAAAAGCCATTCACTTCTAAAGCGGCAATCGTTTCTGGAAATAGGAGTAGGCCGAGGCTCAGGAGTCATTAGCTCTCGATAGACTATGTCAAATGTTGAGCGAGCGGGTGGGTGGTCAAAGCCTCTGCGGAAATGATTCCGATCAGGAGCAACCGACGGTGGTGGGTTAAGCATAGTTGTTCTTCCTACATCTGTCTTCCTTCTAGCATTTGGCTATGGTGCTTGTTGTAGTTCCGGATATTCTCATGGTAGATGGTGTAAAATAGTAATGAAACCTCTGTTAAAGGAGTTATAGCCTCTGCCATACTATATGGCCAGCTCTTATTTTTGGTAGTATTTAAATCAGCCTCTGCAGCGAATGCATATACTTCCTTGACTTTGAACCTTTCAATTCTACGCAACCAAATGAAAAGCAGGTCAATGCGACGGTCAAACCAGCAGTGTGATCTAAATGCTAGTGTAGTTTTGTGATGACTGGACAGTCATAAAAGGATCCAAATGCCGAGGTGATTGAGCTGCCTCTGTTACTTTTCTATTAATTATTACTTACTACTGGGTAGGTACGCGTCGAGGCTCTACACAACATTGGTTTTAAGAGTACAGGGGCGCCTATGCCAGCATGTCTCTCACAATATTTCGCAGAAGGTGTCTCGGAGAATCGGAGGCCAAAATCATTCCTACTTCTGGTCAGAGTCATCACAGCCATTTGAAATGCCTCTCTGTGCAGCACCTCCGCTTAGAGGAACCTTTTCGCGAGGAAATGGTGTGTAATGTTGGCTCTTCGAAAGGCCTTTTCAACCCTCAACGTCGTCTCCATACCGGGGTTGCACCGGCCAGGTGGCATGTCGGGTGGTAAGATCCAGCCTGTACTCCGTACTTCTCCGTTCTCCGTGCCACTTGCGCACCAACCCCCTGCCGTAGCCTCCCTGATTAGCGACCCAATGCGTTAAACAGGTCAATCAACTCCCAAGTGGGCTGCTTTCACATTGCATCTAGCCGAGCCGAAGTGGCCGGTGGCTTTGCCAAACGAATTTTGTTAGCGGTCTGGTAGCTTCAGCGTTCTCCGCCCCTCTCCCCTGGACGTAGACAAGAAACGTCGTGAATACAACATCCACAGACCGCCAGCAAGATCGTGCGAAGCACACAAAACCCCGACGGTATTGATTCAGCCTTTCAATTGCTGGGTGTTTTGAGGGGGATACTGGCAAATCGCTCTCAGGATCCTGAGTCTATCGTCTCATGCACATCAAAAACTTGGGAGGGTGGCGCGTGCGACTGACGGTTCTTCGCAGTAGATTAGTACTGCCCTGACGAGACACGATTGGCGGTACATACATCCTGCACTCAACCTGTTTACTACGGAGTAGACAGCCCCCAATCAATATTCTTGGTTCAGTCATCCAAGAATCAAACCTGATGAACTCGACCTCAACGCTTGCCGGGGTTCGGACATACCCTTACATGTCTAGGAACGAGATCGAAAGTCGTATAGCAGGCGGCCAAAAAATCGTCATTTTCAATCAATATGTCCTAAAAGTCGACCCATGGCTGCCTTACCATCCTGGTGGTGAGAAAGCTTTACTGCACATGGTAGGCAAGGATGCTACAGATGAAATCCAAGCGTAGGTGGTTTCACACTCTTGACAGTTTTCTCAATGTTGCAAAGGTGAACCTTTCCTGCTAACTGGATTTACCTCTTCCCTACACGCCAGTCTTCACTCTAAGGCCGCCCAAGAACAAATGATGCGGTATCGAATCGGCAAGATTGATGGTTTTTGGACAAATTTCCGACCACCGATTCAGGGGGGTCTGTTTCGCTCATCTATGGACGCCGACAACGTTGATTGTGAGGAGCTGCATAATGGCAAAGTGCTAGCCTCAAGCACTCCCATATCTAGATCGCCATCCCCTGTATTTGACGCTTCTCATGACGGCTTGAGAAGACGAGGCCACGACGAAGATCACCCCACAAGAACAGCGTCAATATCCTCGCAGTCAAGTGTGGAACCTGATACTACTGGAATGTCGTATCTAGACGCTCTTACAAGAGAGCAGATTAGTATAGACATCGACAAGTACCCGGGTGTTGATCTTGTCACCCAGCACGAAATAGCAGCGAAATACAAAAGCTTGCATCAGGCGATTATGGATGAAGGCCTTTACGAATGCAGTCGGACCGCATATGCCTTCGAATGCTGCCGATATGTTGGATTATTCGCCGCTATGGTCATATCTCTCAGTTATAGTCAATACGTGCTGGGTGCGGTGTTCTTAGGCTTTGCTTGGCATCAACTTGTCTTCCTTGCTCATGACGCGGGGCATATGGGGATCACACACGACTACCAAATCGACACTGCTATTGGGATATTCGTCGCTGATTTTATCGGCGGCCTGTCCCTTGGCTGGTGGAAGAGGAACCACAATGTTCATCACATCGTCACGAATGCCCCAGAGCATGATCCCGACATTGAGCATATACCCCTCTTCGCCGTGACACATCGTTTACTGGGAAGCTTGCGATCGACATACTACGATCGGGTTATGGAGTACGATGCCGTTGCCAAGTTTATGTTGAGAATCCAAGCCTGGACATACTATCCTCTACTCGCGTTAGGACGATTCAATCTCTACCGGTTGTCGTGGGACTATCTCATTGCTCGGAGGGGCCCAAGGCGTGGCCCTGGAGCCTGGCACTGGTACTTGGAAATTGCGGGGCAATTTTTTTTCTGGGCTTGGTTTGGTTATGGCATTTTGTACAAGATGCTCCCTGATGGCTGGACGCGGTTTATGTTTGTCATGGTCAGCCACATTACCTCATCGCCGCTCCATGTGCAAATTGTGCTCTCCCATTTTGCCATGAGCACATCAGACTTGGGACCGCAGGAGTCCTTCGCACAGCGCATGCTCCGTACCACGATGGATGTAGATTGCCCTCCCTGGCTCGACTTCATACACGGAGGGTTACAGTTTCAGGCAATCCACCATCTCTTCCCTCGGGTGCCTCGACATAACCTTCGTAAGGCACAAAGGCTGGTAGTGGAGTTTTGCCGAGACGTTGGCATTCCCTATGCGCTGTATGGGTTTTCTGATGGAAATAAGGCTGTCATTGGTCGACTTTCAGAGGTCTCCCGACAGGCTGCTATTCTGGCAAAATGCCAGCAGACTGTAGCAAGGAATGGCGGTGTCTTTGGACACGATGACTGATGCAGGAGAAATTCGAGGACTTTTCAAAGATATTTTTCATGGATCAGGTGTGCTTTGATACATATATTCTTTCCTATGGGCTTCCGTTGGAGGAAAAAGCGAAGCCGAGGAGGCCAAGTTCCTTTTTGGTATGGGCGAGCCTCTGATCTTAATACCGTCAGTTACTGTCATTGAGGCTATGAAGGGCATTAATAAACTTAATGATAAAGAAGAAACGGTAAGGCAAATAATCTAGATAGGTAAAAACGCAGTGTTAAAGTGTGGTCTTTGTATCGAGTTTCAACGCGTGGGATGTACTCGTGCACCTTGGAAAGAACGTAATTATACTCCGCGTTTGGAACCTTGCCTGTACAAACGCCTGGCACTCGATATTATAGCATCCATCTTGTGGTCATTTTCCACATTTGCCCTTATGCTTTCTTAACCTTCAACAACACACAGGCACGGATAGTCAACAGTCAACTAACTAACTGGTGGTGGCCAGCTGACATGACGCCACACCTCGGCGACATCTCCACAGTGCCACAGTGCCACAATGCCATCCGGCCTTGATATTCTCAACCATCCTTCACTCCTGTTTCAATGTCGTCAATTGTCGCTCTGTAAACTGGTCGTCAGAGACTACCAAATTAGCATCACATCATCAATACACACACCTCCGTCTGCTCTTATCCTCGAGCGCCATATCGCAACCGCCGAACTGCTCAAGTTGTCTCGTCTCTTGTTACTTACTGTCTTGTCCTCTTAGGATCGTGGCACTTCAAAGGCAGCTATCGGGGCAGCGGCCATTTTCTCCTGTCAAGTGTACTCCGACGTAACTCTGTATAAGCTTTGTGCACCTATGGTCAGGCGGATAATTTCCTTCGCAAACCATCTGACGCAGTTGAAAAGCATGATCTAGTGACCATGGATACCAACATTCAACGCGCCCTGAACGACAAACTATACGACAAGCGCAAGGTCGGAGCACTTGAGTATGTGTCCCTTTTTCTTATCGCCTTTGCTTGACATTCTCTTCACTTTTTTTTTTAAATATGCGGTTGTACATGTTGAATCGAACGACGAGCGCCTTCTCTGATATTGTGTTGGACAGGTTAGAGAAAGTCATACGAGACCTTGTCGCGTCTAAGGACTATCAACGAGTACACGATATTCTCGAGCAACTGTGCAATGACTATGCTTATGCAGTCCACCAGCCTCATGCTCGAAATGGGGGACTTATTGGCCTCGCTGCGGCGGCAATTGCTCTTGGCCCTGTAAGTACCAATGGCGTCGTTTGGTTGACACATCAGAACGTTGAGTCGTGTCGTGAGCTTTTGCGCAATAATACTCCTTCACCTATCCAAGGAAACAGAACCTTGTTAGAGTTCATTCTTCGTTTCTGTGTTACCTTCACTACAAGCATATATGTGTCCGCCATCCTGGTGCCCATGCTTCTCCAAAGAGTCATGTCATCCAACTGCTGACTGGAACCCGTTAGGACCTCCCACGGTATCTTGCTAGGATAGTTCCGCCGGTGCTTGCCTGCTTCACTGATCAAGATGCCCGTGTAAGATACTACGCCTGTGAGGCAATGTATAACATTGCCAAAGTTGCAAAGGGTGAGATTTTGGTCTATTTTAACAGCATATTTGATCAACTCTGTCGGGTATGGTCTTCTCCTTTCAGCCTCTGGGCTCGGCATGCTCAAAGTTGTGCTGGTTACTAAGATCAAAACATAGCTTGGGGCGGACTCCGAACTATCGGTAAAGAATGGCGCTGAATTGCTGGACCGGCTTGTTAAAGATATTGTTTCCGAATCGGCTGCTTCATATGTATCGGTACTTGAGGCACCGCCAAGGTTCGACGGCGATGACAAGGCCACGGTAGAAGACCAGCAAGTAACTCTACCCACTGCATTCTCGCTGTCAAGGTTTATCCCTTTGCTGAAGGAGAGAATATGGGTCATAAACCCCTTCACTCGGCAATTTCTCGTCGGCTGGATAACCCTGTTGGATTCTATTCCTGACCTTGAACTCGTCACGTATCTTCCTGACTTTCTTGGGGGTCTTCTCAAATTTCTTGGAGATCAGAATGCAGATGTGCAAACTGCAACGCAGTCTTGTCTTGACAAATTTATTAACGAGATCAAACGGATCTCGCGGGTGAAGAAAGGAATTGTTGAGAGCAAAAAGTCGAGAGAGGGGGGCAAGCGAAAACGTCAAGAGTCCATGGATACAGAAAGTCTTCGACCAGACCTCGAAGAAGGGGACGAGATCGATTCCGATGCCTTCGATGACGATGAGGAAGATAGCGCCGAGGAAGACTGGATTCCAGGGCAAGATGTTGAAATCAACTACAAAAACATATTAGAGATCCTTACGGCTACTCTGGACTCTCCACTAGGTTTGCGATATTTCCGTCTTCAAGTGCTGGTTGACAGTGTTCAGTTCTAACTATAAGTAGAAGAAGACTGTCTATTGGAATCTCTTAGATGGATTGTAGAATTTCTCGACATATGCCCAGAGGAAGTGTTGCCCTTCACCCCGAAGATCCTCGCTCACATGCTTCCTGCTATGGCTAGCAGCAAAGAGACCATTCACCAAGCCGCTACACGAGTAAATACCTGTCTCATGGATTACGTGGTCTCAATCTCAGACGACTCAGGACTTAGCTACCAAGGCATTTCACCAGGCCAAAGCCAACACGCACCGCTCACATTAGCTGTCGATCGACCTGATGATTCCCATAGCAATCGGATATCACTATCGAGCATTCGTGAGCAGGGTACGCAGAGTCCTGGTCATGGTCTGGGCCGATCAGCTTCAATATCCGGTGGGCTGTCTGCCAACTCACCCCAGACTGACCTCGATTATGCTGCTGCTGTTAACTCCCTCACTCTTTTATTTCTAAATGACCATGAAGCAACAAGGGTTGCTGCATTGACATGGCTTATCATGCTTCACAGAAAGGCGCCTAGAAAAGTTCTAGCATTTAACGATGGGACATTTCCCGCGTTGCTCAAAACCCTTTCTGATCCATCCGACGCGGTTGTCACGAAAGACTTACAGCTGCTATCCCAGATATCCAGAAATAGCGAAGATGACTACTTTGCAAACTTCATGGTCAATTTATTGCAGCTATTTTCTACCGATCGCAAACTTCTAGAAACCAGGGGCAACTTAATTATTCGGCAACTATGCATCAGCCTCAGCCCGGAGCGAATATATCGCACCCTAGCTGATTGCATAGAGAAGGAAGAGGACGTTGAATTTGCTAGTATCATGGTGCAAAATCTTAACAATAATCTCATTACGGCTCCACAACTTGCAGAAGTACGGAAACGTTTACGAAATCTGGAAACCAAAGACGGACAAACATTGTTTGTAGCTTTATTTCGGTCCTGGTGTTACAATGCTGTTGCCACATTTTCTCTGTGCTTGCTTGCACAAGCTTATGAGCAGGCTTACAATTTGCTTCAAATATTGTATGTCATCTGCTCTGTCGCATTCCGCTGTCGATCATTATAATGCTAACACGGAGGTAGTGGTGAATTAGACATGACAGTAAATCTTCTTATCCAGGTCGACAAGCTAGTGCAACTCATTGAATCTCCCGTCTTCACTTGTGAGTAATCATAGGAAACTCGATGCCTTGGCCAGTCGATTAATTTGCTTACGCCGACGTCAGATTTGAGGCTGCAACTGCTAGAACCGGAGAAATATCCATACCTATACAAATGCATGTACGGGATTCTGATGTTGTTGCCACAATCATCGGCCTTCGCGGCCCTCAAAAATAGACTCAACAGCGTCAGCTCAATTGGGTACTTGACGGTGGCACCTCGGAGGTAAGCAGGCGGTTCGGGGAATGACAATGTCCTCTCGACACCAATCCCGGTTGTTTAATATGCGACTTGTGAAATACTCACTCCACTTCCAGTGCGGCGACGCCATCCGGCAGCTCCAACTACGACCGGCCAAACCGGCTGAAAGGTCGAGATGACGGCGGCATCAGGTGGGTCGAGCTTCTAGAAAAGTTTCGTAGTGTGCAGGACCGAGCAAGACGAGTGCAACGGCATAATCTGGAAGGGGAAGACATCTCCACGACAAGCCTAGGCGAGCTTCGTATGGCAGATGGACCACTGGACTTGAAGAACAGCAATCGAGCACCCGCTCCGGTGATCTCCCAGGCGGCATCTAAAGAGCTTGCTCCAGCACCTCCGGTTAAGAAATCTGGCCTGGGTAGACAATTTGGAAGATTAGGCGGCGCAGTTTCGGGCAAGGGTAAGAGAGGTTAGTAGACTTAGTGAGAGTGAGTGCTCATTAGTTCTAAGAAGGCAATGGGTAGATGCTCAAATTGCACTAAAAGGATGTTTCGTCATGGACGCCGCTTGACCGGACTTGCTTGTTCCACTAAGCTTTCGAAAGCTTCGTCTCTACGAGAGGTGAATCCTCTCAGCTTTTGCCGGAGTGCGTCAATTTCATTCCTAGCTTTGTTTGTATCGCTTGGCAGCCCTTGAAAGGCCATCAACTGCGCATCTAGATCCTTCTTATGGGACAATACTGCCAAAAACTGCTCTTCTTCCTCGGTCACGAGCTGAATAGTTGGATCGGAGCCCTTTCCGCATGGTACGCAGGTTGCCATGCGGTCTTGTGTATCTGCTAAATGTGCATTAAAGGCCTTGGTTTTCCGCTGTAGGTCCAAGTTCTGCTTGGCTAGTTCTGGCGGCAATTGGTAATTCTGGCTCTGCGTAGTGGCAAGCCAGTCTGTAGTCTTCTTCGCTTCACGGTAAAGAAAACTTTTCCAAAAATCTGCCCTCAAACTCGCCTGCGAGGTTTCAAACAAAGTCGTTTGTAGAGCAATCAGTTGATTGCTAAGATCCTCTAATTTTGGAAGGCTGATTCCATGTTGTACGGCTGCGTCCCCCATAGCATCGAGAGCGACTTTGCCATCCTGGTCAAGGTGAGCGGAAATAGCCGATAAAATTTGCTCACGAATGCTGGAAGTCATTCCGGAACGAGGCGGGTCATCTGCCAAATCTTCGAAATATCCATCAATGTGACTACCCTCTCCCCGGGCAATTTTTTCCGCGCTAGCCAGTAAATGACGACTGTCGTCAGCGCGCTCGCTAATACTAGCCACTGCGAGCAGGGCCTTAAGCGTTGAGGGATTGCGTTCAAATATGGGCAGAGTGTCGCCATCAGGAAACTTGGAGGCAAGCCAGGAGTCTACGTAAGACCAGTCCTTGGCAGTTGAGGCAGCGATACGAGCCATGGACGGAGAAAAGATGGCCGCAGAACCATCGTGCGCTGGGGGGACCTTTGCTGACAGGACCATTGTTATTGATGTTGATATTGCTCTTATTCTTCCGACCTACATAAGCAGGCAAGCGTGGTTGCGGTAGGTGCTAGGTAATGATCAAGCTATTTGATCTTCACGGCTTCAGAAACTTGGTCGCCCCCCTTCCCTTTGGTGTCCTCTCCCTATGTTTGAGTTAGCACCTGGGACTTGGACCAGAACACTGATGGTTTGTACATGTGTAGCCAGTTGTACCTTGAATGCGGGTACGGTAGCTTATTTAGGACCCAGGAGCACGATAGCACGCAACGAACTATGCCAGAACTCAGGGATTAAAAACCGACCTTCCTCTCGTCTCGGGCAAACGCAGACAGGCCCCTCACTCCCACGAAGTCTCGACGCTCTTAGAAGGGACAGATCTGGGTCTTCCCAGTCATATGGAGCAGACAACCAGAACATTAACGGTTTCTATCCGTCGGTAAGTGGCAAAAGCTTGTGGCGACAAGACTCAGGTAATCCAAGCACGTAGAAGCTTGCCGTTTGATGCTTGAGTCCGTCCAGCTGATGTGAAATGTGGAATGTCCGAAGCCCGAGGGCACTACGGAGTATTCTGGTCCGAGTTGCCTGTCTTCTTAGGTTAGGTGGTGGTTGTCACGTCGACGTTGTCCGTGTCTTTCGGCCAAAGTCTCGCCGCCAACTTTAAACAATGTGGTTTTACAGTGCACACCTTGGCGCCCGGCCCACATGTGCAGGCTGTTGCGGCTCCCGCCCCAAACGCTCGAACCACCTTGTCTTGGTGCAAGTGCCACATAGACCGAGTGGCCACCTGGCACTTACGCCTGCCTTCATTCTTTTCAATACCCCTTCAATGTTCTCTTCTACTCCGGACAAACTTAAGAAGCATTGCCAATCATAAAATATCGATCCTCACAGCGGTTATCCTGTATAAACCCAGTCTTATTGTTTTTGCAACATCAGGCCTTCTCGCCTCGCCGCCAGCCACGGTCGACCAGTCGCTCGCCTCTTCGAGAGTAACATTGATATGGGTTTGACCATCTTCTCTAGCCCCAGCTTCTAGAAAGGGTATATACAAACCATCATTCAACTGAAGTACATAAGTGCATACGAAAAGGCCTGCCTTCGTTGCTGGTATCGAAATCCAGTCGTCCGCCCCCTGCTCGATCTTGTCCGACTGACCCTCCCGCGTCTCGTCTCTGCGCCTCAACAATGCGATTGGACTTCTCCAACCTTGCTGTCACAGCAAGCTTGCTTGCATCTGCCACAAACTTGGTCGCCCATGACATACCTGTCGACTTGCCCGTGTCGACACTGTTAACATCAGCGCAATCGCATCTCGCCAGGGGTGAAACCAGCGAGGCTCTTGCCTACTACGATGCTGCCGTCGCCAAAGACCCATCGAATTACGTCACTCTATTCAAGCGTGCCACCACCTATCTCTCGCTTGGCCGCTCTAACCAAGCCAGTGAGGACTTTGGCAGGGTCTTGGAGCTCAAGCCAGGATTTGAAGGCGCGCATATCCAACTAGCCAAAATAAAGGCCAAGGTTGCCGATTGGGAAGGCGCCCGATCAGAATACATGGCAGCAAAGAGAAATGATGAATCAACAGAGCTTGTCGAATTGGCAGAGGCCCAGCGGGCCGCAGACCTAGCAGAGGCGGCGGAGAGGGATAAGAATTGGGAAGAATGTATCAGTCATGCCGGCGTAGCCATCCTCGTTGCCTCCAGAGCGCCATCTCTGCGTGAGCGGCGTTCCCGATGCAGGTTTCAGCGTGGAGAAATTGAAGAAGGCATGAGTGATCTGCATCACGTCCTCCAGCTCCGGCCAGGCAGCATTGATCCGCACATTCTCATTTCTGCAACTACTTTCTATGCACTTGCAGATTTTGATAACGCCATTGCACAAGTCAGGAAATGCCTGCACTCTGATCCTGACTCTAAAATTTGCAAGGCGTTACACAAGCAAGAGAGACGTCATCAAAAGGCATTTCAAAAGGCTGAGAGCCAGCTCAACCGAGGCCAGACTACTTCAGCCGGTCGGTCGTTAGTAGGGTCTGCAGACGAACCAGGCCTGCTTCCAAGTATTCGTGAGCAAATAGACAATCTCCGACGAGATGGTTGGATTCCAATGCAAGCCAGGACAAGGTTATACGACAGGGTTGTTGAAATGCTGTGTCAAGCATATGTAGAGGTAAGCCTGGTAGCCCGGTATTTACGCATGTTTCTTTTTTTTATTTTCCCACTCAGAAGATTTCCAAACTTTTGTGCTCCCCTGCCCTCTCGGTATCCATCATGAAATATCTTTCAGCATTTTTGAAACTCCGTTTTTGTTCGGCCACAGCATAACTGACGTTTTTTTGCCCAGTCAAACCACAAGGAGGCCTCTAAATACTGCGAGGAGGCAATCGAGCTAGACCCTGAGTCATTCTGGGGCCTCATATACAAGGGCAAGTCGCTTCTCAAGCGTGAAGAATACGATGCAGCTATTCAGACACTCGAGAAAGCTGCCGAGATACGACCGGACAAGAGTGATAAGATCCATCCCATTTTGCAAAAGGCGCAAATTGCTCTAAAGCGAAGCAAGACGAAGGATTATTACAAGATATTGGGTGTGGCAAATGACGCTGATGAAAGACAAATCAAAGCAGCATATCGCAAAGCATCTAAGCAGTATCACCCAGACAAGGCTGAAAAGCAAGGTATCACTAGGGAGGAAGCACAGAAGAAAATGGGTTCTATCAACGAAGCATACGAGGTCCTCAGCAACCCCGAATTACGTGCCCGATTTGATCAAGGGGATGATCCCAACTCACAAGAGAAAGGTAGTCCGTTTCAAGGAAGCCCATTTGGTGGGGGACACCCTTTCATGTTTCATCAACAAGATGGGGGCGGTGCAAACTTCAAATTCCACTTTCCCGGGGGAGGTGGTGGCCCATTTGGGTTTTAATAAATCATGGCACATAATCAGAAATCATGTGGTATCCAGATTAGTAGGGTAATCCGCTCTCCTTGATTTTATATGAAACGTGCCGTCCAGCTGTGATACACACTCTATCTGCTTCTTCTCGGATAGCATCTTGGGCAGCTGTCGAACCCCTTCTAGACTAATTTGGCAAGTTGCTTTGATTTACTAGCATCCAGAATAAATGTCACCAATTGCAGGACATTTGTATTATCCTGTGCACCACAACTGTCCGATTGGTTGCCATTAAGGAAATAGGCAGGCCATGTGACATCGCCACAGTTCTAATCGTGAGAGGAAGCTAAGGAAATCAACATGAACCAGATAAAAGCCACCATCACAACAATAAGGACATTATGGTATGATCAATCAGGTAGTAAATAACATTACAAATCCTTTAGAATTCGCATCAGATGTCTGCGGACATTCATAGTAGTGCTTATGATCCGACATGCCTATCTAGATATCCAGTTTTATCAATAATGCTTCGTCAAGCCATCAGTTCTAGTCAGTATGATACTGCCCGTTCCCAGAGATTCCTAAGAGCTAAATCCATCGCATTTTGTGTACACAATTTCCAGTAGCTACAGTATGGAAGCATTGGATGCAGAGCGTCTGTTGTCTGAAGCGAAGGATCTCTGTAGACGTCAGAGTTCAAAGTCCCAAGCCAACAAAAGGCGGGAAAGAAAAGGCCGAAGTAAAACAAAGGACAGCAGGCCTCTACCTCCGATGCGCCAAGAGCCCATGACAAGAAATGCGCACTTTATTGCTTCGATGGACAGGTGGCCATCAAGGCGTTGTGAGACTCTAGTCGACGATACATCTAACCATGCGCCCCTTACGATGAATCGTTGCGCTTGATGAAATAGGCCCTGCAATACTAGTTAGCAATTTCAAAAGTTCGAGGTAGCCGACCTATCATCTGTAATGAGCTTACTTGGAGAACTCGTATGCCGACCAGCAAATAGCGGTGCTAGGCATTGTGGTGACTACTCTAGGACGCACACCCTTGAAGAAGCCACGAAACCCTTCTCTTTGATAAAGAAGCTGACATCCGCCTAGAAATCCGTTCACACTTCGAACTTGAGGGTCCGATGATGTACCTCGAGTTTGCAAGATTGTCTTAATTACATCCATTGGTGTGGTCAAGCCAGCCGCAAAGCCTCCAGCAACCGCTCCAGCAAGACAATGCGTAAAAGGGTCGTAATTTTTTTCGGGATTCATGGCCGTCGAAATCGATTCATAAGCCAGAAACTGCAATGCAGTAAACGGGACTGTCATGGACAATGTCGTAGGATATGAAATGTAAAACGCTCCAATGCCTTCGTTTCGGTACACATACTTGGCGCAGTCGATCATGGACCGGTACATTTTGCTGGAGTTTTGGATTTGCATTCGTTGTTTAATGACTGTAACTGAATTAGAGACTGTTTTCGAGCGATGAGAAACGAATCATTAGCAAGCTAGCGAGGACCTTACCATCAAATGGGTTCATAAAGGCATCGCTAGCAATAGTAGCGGCAGCTCCGCTGGTAGCTGTTTCATACATCGTGTCAGTTATGCGAGTATCTCACGGTTCCAACCCAGGGCATGCAGGCTGATACAGAAGTCCATAGTCCGTATTACGATATTAGACTTACCGGCGGCGAGTGGGTGGTGCACACCGGCCTGGTTCCCACCCATGGCATGTTTGACAGCCTCGTATGTAGCAAAGTACACAGCATGTGCAGGGCCTACATGCATCTGTTTAGCCCATTGCAAAAGGCATTGTGCCTGGAAGCATAGTTATCTTACCAGCTCCAACAATGACACTAGACATCCCACGCCACAAACTGAAGAATCCCTCCCCCGATGCTATTTGATAGGTGTTGCGGAGAACACCAGAATAAGCTGTTGTAGTGCTAGGACTGAGGACCTGCATTCGCGTCTAATTTGGATTTTGTTAGTATATGTGAGTAATTCCGATAGGCGGTCGTCGCGCCGGAAATGGCGGCACGTCGGCTCTGGACAAGTAGGGTTGGAGGCAGGTTGGCTAATCGTACTTTGATTGCATCAATGGGATACATGACAGTGTGCTCCTAAATATCGATTCTCAGCATCATTCAACTGACCAAGGGTATACAATGTTCGGCAGAGCCGGTTCGGCTACCATAGCAGGTAAATGGGGATCGGACGTACGGCGATGCCAGCAAACGCGCCTGCTGCCATATTCTGCAACAGGGAGAAGTTAGGCGGAAGTGATTCATAGCTTGTCAGTTGAATAACATAGTCAGCACATCAACACCGCTTTGTTTGTGTGTTTTTTTTTTTTGGGGGGGGGGGGGGGGGTTCAGAGGGAAGGGGGATGGTTGCAATTACTCGTAATCATCGCCTGGCTCGGCACTTGGCTGGGCCATTTCGGCCACAGCTTCAGAAGCTCTGCCGAAGGCTTTAGAGTCCAGGGCAGCCAGATTGGCAGCGGGAGTGCCGGGGCAATCGGCCGATGTCAAGGCAGAAAACAGTCGATGGAAAATTGAGAGACTCGGGATGCGCAGAGACGAATGCTGAGTAAGAGCTGCGCGGATGAATGATTGCGATGTGGTGGTGCACGTCCGGAGTTGGGATGAAGTGCCAACGGCTGAACCACAATGGCCGGGCTAGTCTCAAGGAGTTTGAAATGGAATGGTACGGAAAATGAGTCAAGCAAACGACTGTCAATAAGCAGTCGGTGGATGGGTTGAGGATGAACTTGACCAAAGAGTCGGACAACAATCGAGGCGAAACGGTGTCTGGCAGGTCTGGGCGAGGCCAACTGGTAAAAATTTCCGCGATGGTTGCTCCGTTCACGGCCTCGGAGTCCGGCGCAAACCCAAGTGGCCATCGTTCAAAACCACCCAGTGCTCAGTACTGCGTAGTGCGCACAAAGTAACTACTCTCAGGACCCAGCCACTAGAAGGGGCACCACCAGCCATGCCAGAGCGTCGACTGGTCCATGCATGCACCTCAGCAGACTAGTACCAGTTGACCAATTCCAGGGTCCGGCGCGTCGTCCGCTCGGCATATTAATTACCAAACCGCCTGCCAGACTGGTTCTGCTCCGCATTGATATGTTGATCGAATATAGTGACGCATCGGAGGTGTGTGTCAGCACTGGAGCACTCCGCCATGTGCTGATATGCTATGCTCCTTAGCCTGGATCCTTGCCCTCACTGGTTTCGAACTAGATACTAGCACCTAAGGACCTCGTTCGAACTGGCAGTGTATATCGCAGGGGCTCTTGGCCTCGGCTTTAGTCTAGACACACTCCGAGCCCTCTGAGAAGTGGGAGCTGTGAGCCTGTGGGAGGTCATGGTCTACAATCGTCAGCACATTCATTGTGTACGGAGCAGAATTGAGAAATTAGCCATCCACGATATTTTATTCAGTTTCGCCATAAAATGCTATAATGACGAAAAATTGACTGTTGGGAAGCTGAGTCTTGCTGGTGTAAGCTCGTAGCATACATATGTAGCGAAGTCTGGTCTTTGCCTTGTTGTATCAAATGCTTGAGCTCGTCTCTGGCACTTGAACTATAGATAGGTATCCATTTAGTCATGTCCCGGCGCACTGTCTCGTCTTTTCTTCGGTAAAATACTAGTAGTTGACTATTAATTGGCAGTAGATGGTAATAGAGACACCGGGGTTTAGTAACTTGCCTCTTGGCGCACTCGGCTCGGCTGCGTTGTACTCACATCCGAGCCAGCCTTGTATCATTCAGTCATCCGTCATTTAATCTCGCCTAGACGTAAGTAGTATTACCCCGTCGTAGCCATCATTTGTCGCGTCTCCTCCACCTAAAATTGAGTGTGCAGAGGAAAAGGTCTTTTGGTTGACCACCTGTCTACCCAGGTAGGTTTACATAGTCAAGGGCAAAGCTTGTCATCACCCCTCGTACCACACTTTCATACATTTCGTGAGCAAAATTCGTCGCTGCCCAGGTGTGTAATCAGCCCTCCGGCCATATATCGCCCTTGTAACAAAAAGACACATCTTAAACCACGCCACCTCGTCGACGATGTTGTGCCTGGCGTAGTTGATATATGAGCCCAAGCACACCACCTTCCCCTAGCTCTCCGTGTTGTGTTGAGCTATTTTCTCGGCTAAGGCCCTTATCTGGAGATGTTTCCCATGTTGATTCTCCTAGGATACCGCCTTCATCGTAAACATCATCTTCGTCGCCTACACTTTGTCTGTCTGCTCCGTAGCCTGCACCTTCTTCTATGATCTGATTTTCTCCATGATAAGCACCTCTAGCCTGGCGAGTCCGGTGCCAACTTCTCGCACCCAACGATGGCGCCGTTGGCTGATGATGCGGGTCTAACAACACCGATGCCATGGGAGATAGATGCGGAACGGTGGGCACCATTGCTCTTTTGTGCGGCATCGTGCTGGTCCCACGAGCCCGATTCCGCGCCAAGTCTGTCCGCGAGATGTTTGATTTATGCATATCTGCCGCGAGAGACGGAGAGTTAAGACTAGGGAAGGCTGGCGGCGGGTAAAATTGCCCCCGAGGCCCAGGTGGCATATGACCAGGGATACCCGTCTTTGGATTAATAACATAGTTGTCCAGGAACCCGTAGTATGACGCTGCCATCTTCCCGTGTTTAGTAGAATAATAGTCATCTCGAAGATCGGGGCCGGCTGCCTGTGTCTGAGTTTGTCTCATCCCTTTCTTAAAATCGAAGACAGCAAAGGAACACACATAGCCGAGGCCATCTACATGAATCGTGAACTCACGAAAGAAGTCAACCACCTGTTCCGCGCACTTCGGTAGAGAGAAGAACAAGAGCATTGGAGTTGTGATGATGCCCAAAACCTCTTCCAAGAATATAACAACTTTCATCTTGTACAACTCCGAGAATTCCTGCTTGACCTCGAAGCTATGCAGACGTCCCTGCCAGTGGTCTGGCATGTAATGCGTATATTCGATAACATTTCGTAGTGCATACTCCGGATTAAATACAGTGGTCTCTTCCGATATCATGCCCCGGGTCATAGCCCATATGGCCCCAAAAACACCGAGATAGAATAGGACTGGCCTATCCTGTGTTATTTCAAATCCGAGAAAAAGCTCAGAGTCGAGGAGAGTGCCAACGGCTAGCACAGCTGTTATGGCCCCGGACATAAATGAGATGCTTCGAGCAATTTCTTCCGTCATTCGCTTGGGGAACTGTTCAATATACCGGGTTGCAAATGGAAAAGACATATGGAGCCTTTCATAGAAGATGTGAGGTAGCTCATTGAACTCCCTAAACTTCCACTCCGCAAGAGCCGTGTACTTCCGGGCGGCTGCTAGTTTCGGGTCTTTCTGATATTCCTGCAGCCGTGGCCAATTAGCCTTTGCTTATCAAAATAAAGGCTGAGCTGTGAGCTGGGTGATTCGGCAGCGACATCTTACATTATAATAGGTGAAAAAATACACAATTACAACATATGCGAGTACGACTGGAGCAAAAATGAGGTTGAGGAACCCAGCAAAGTACAGGCGCTGTCGAAGCTTTTGACTAAGCAAAGAACGTCTATCGGCGCGCAAAAATTCCTGCCTCACTTGGCCAAACTCGTTGAAAGCCATGTCGAGTATACAATAATGCAAGTACCATTCCATAGTTTTTGAAAAAAGCTGTCTGTCGCCTAGAAGGGGTACCGGGAGTGAGAGGTTGAGAACATCCTTGTTGATCATTGCGATAAGAAAGTTCTCCTTTCTCATTAAGCGATTTGCTATGTCATGAGCGTCAAGTCTTTCCTTCGACTGACTTCCGATATAACGGCGAAGATTGCGCGGCATATTGGTGGCAGTCTTCGGGTTATAATCACGCAAGGACATGATTCGGGCAACGATATCTTGCCACGATACTGTTTGCATATCCTGCTCAGGAATTTCTAGCAGATAGACAAAGAAGTCTCGGACATATATCAAGCGACGGATCTCAAAGAAGTATTGGACCGATTTCCATATAAAGAAAAAGGAATACATCCAGATGCCAAGGCTCCAGGAGGTCGACATATATCGTGTGCACTGATTGACGACAACTTCACTCAACGACTTACTATGAGGCACTTTTCCATAGTCAACACATTGAGTGAGAAACGTCAGTAGAACGGCGACAAAAAGCGTCTCCCTACACCTTGTTAGCAGATCTAATGCATTTTGTCACCATTTGCACTCACAGAAGCCACAGTGCATTCGAACACAGTATGCATAGTAGACCACCACCCTCATAGTAATCATATACATCCCGCATAAAGCTATCAAGGTTTGAGATATTGACCCATCTCCAAAGGGCTTTCTCCCTCCTCCCACCAGGAGCTAGGCCATTCATCAAAGACCTAGGCTGCTGTATACTGATGTCGCTTTGCTGGCTATGCGGATGCATGTGCTGATGTCCGGTTGTTGCCTGCCACCGTGCTTTTGGTTGTCTGTCGAATTTTCCGGCGTGCAGGGGCGTCGTATCGTGATCTGTATGCATGGACTGCAAGGTTCTTTTATGTTCCTGTTCATGAGACTCAACTAAAAGCGATGCCGGCACATCATTCTCGACGTCCTCGTCATGATACGGCCATCGGGAAGTTGATGCAAATTTGGAGAATTGCGTTGATTCACCTCCAGCGATATTGGTCGATGTATGCGACGCAGCATGCTTTCTTCCGGTAGCTGGAGTCTCGGCATCAATGTAGTCGAAGTTGTGATCTACACTTTCCGAGTCCAGCCTGTTGCTCTCCTTGAGGTTCACAACTTCCCCGCTGTGCGAGCTTGTACCTGCTTCACTTTGAACCGGACGGCCGCGTCGAGACGGCGTCTCGTCCGGGTGAAACATATCGGATGCCATTATCGTGGCAAAGTTCTTTTGCAGAAAACGTAGAGCTTGCCGGGCTCCTGCACACTTGTTTGGTGGCACTGTTGTTCAGTCGCGTGCGGTGGACGTCATCTCCTGGCGTTTGGTCCTAAGCTTCACTGGATAGGCTCCTGTTAGCAATTCTCCTAACACAAATATCTTTCGAGGATTGTTAGCTAGATTGAGCTACTTCTCCGTACCGGGTACGCATCCATCTATATGAACAGATGGCCGTATGATAGACAGCCCGACGTAACACGATTATTTCTTACTCCGTAGATGTTAGGTGGTGGTTCCAGTAGTAGTGTGTTGGCGGCTGCTCCACTCAAGTCAAGTGCTATTGTACCATCAAATTTAGGCTGCACGGGGTCCTCCCTGGTCCACCACGGGGGAATGACCCTCCAAATGCCTTCGGATTATTAGCTATACTGTTACGCCAAAGCATCTGACCCAGTGCCTAGATGCAACTAGTACCTCTCAGTTACTTGGTAAGGTACCCAGAGTACATATAGTAGCTAAAGAGGAACCCCAAGAAATAGAATATCACTATTACATTATGAGGTATTCGCACAGTCCAAGAACACTGACGGAATGCGCCTCAGTTACGTTGCTCTGTATCGTCGTGTACATTGCAATAAGAGAATTTATGGAACCAATGTCTGCGTCCATGAGACTTTGAAAATGGCCCGTGGTCATTACACCAGTCGGCTTTGTAGAGGCACCTGACACAAACTCTCCATGTGACTAAGTCTAGAAGATGCCAACAGACTATTAGGGTACCTTTGCGCGCCAAGGGGTTTTGCAGTGATAGTTACCATGCACAATAACTAGAACAAGAGAGCTCATTAGAATTTATTTAAGCCATAAGACTTTCAAAACTGCCTGTGATAATGTAAGACCTGTCTTGTCATGTCTCTCTGACCAGAACCAGAGGTCGCGTGCAAAGGTACCCTAGGTACCTAGGTAGGTTGTGCCTAGGGTAATGTCGAGTATCGGCAAAGCGCCGGAAATTGAATAGCCCAGGCATCTGTCATTACCCCGACTTCACCGCCTTCCTACCTGGTACAGACGTGTCAGAGAGACGCATCATGAGTTTGGAAGGCCGGGCGGATGCCTACCTACTAGGTACTAGGTAGGTACCTAGGTTAGAGCTGGTACAACTTTTTGACCTTTCTTACATATCACATTTGAGACACATTGCATGAGCACCGCATTGTATTATTTGAAAGAAGAGTGTAGGTTGCTCTTCAGCCTTTCATAACCAAGTCGTACCTTGCTGTGATCTCCAACGGCACAATGTGTTGATCAGGGACATTGACTACTACCACATTCTTTGGCACAAGATCCTTTTCAACCATCCGTTTCCAACCACATTTGGCATCCTAAGACAGTCTAGGGGAGACTTTCTCATAAAATAATGGCCAGGTTGCAGGCGCCTCTGGGAGGGCATCCCGAGGCTAGCACAACAATGTCCGAGCAGATGGATGTCGGAAATAACATCCTGCCGGCAAAGGGCTCTAATTCACTCGCAACGAAGATTACAGCTGTCCTTTCTACATCGTTTTCTGATACGGAGTTTCGTGAAGCCCTCACCCTGATTGACCAGCAAGGATTTGCAAATGATGCGAGAAATCGGAGACAGATCAGGATCAACCTTCAAAAAGAAGTTATAGACAGCAATGGGACCATAATTGACAACTTTGGCCGAGTTTCAGAGGTAAGTTTCCTCCCAGCCATTACACGATTCATACATTGACCGATTGCAATAAATGAAGCAATTGCATCGCGTTAGGCTCATACTCGAAAAACTGAAGGCGGAGTATGAGGGCATCAAGACTCAGGTAGCCCTAGCTCAATCAGAAACGTCACCTACTCTCCGCGAAGCCGCATCTCTATTAGAAAAACGTGAAGAAGTTTTCACAAAGCAGCGCGTCCTATCAGCATTTAAGGAATATTTTCTTCTGACTGAACCAGAGCTTGTGGCATTGACATCAACCGCCGAGCCCGTCGACGAGCGGTTTTTCGACGCCCTGTCCAAGGCAAGGAAAATTAGTAAGGATTGCGAGATCCTACTTGGGCTTCAGGAGCAGACACTTGGTTTAGATTTGATGGAGCAAACATCTAAACATCTCAATTTCGGGTTTCAAAAATTATACAAATGGACTCAAAGAGGGTTCAAGACACTGGACCTTGAGAATCCACATATGAACACATCTATTCGACAAGCTCTCAGAGTCTTGGCAGAGCGGCCATCTCTTTTTCAAAACTGCCTTAATTTCTTCGCAGAAGCCAGAGAGCGCATCCTTTCAGAAGCGTTCCACACCGCTCTGACCGGCACAACTTCGTCCGGTATTGATGATGCTTCTGTCAAACCGATTGACGCTGCAGCGCATGACATGTTGCGTTACGTGGGAGACATGTTAGCATGGGTGCACTCAGCTACCGTAAGCGAGCGTGAAGCTCTCGAGATCCTATTTATCTCTGAGGGCGAAGAGCTTGCTAAGGGTCTAAGAGAAGGAAGGGATGCCGAGGTTTGGCGCCTTGTCGCAGATGATGAGGGAAAAGATAGCGAGTTCAATGCTCTTGCGGCTCTCAATGACCTAGTCGACAGAGACGTCGCTGGAGTCACGAGGCTGGTTCGCCAGCGCGTCGAGCAGGTAGTTCAAGCGAACGAGGAGATTTTACCGGCATACAAACTTGCAACCCTCCTTGGCTTTTACGGTCTGACGTTTGAAAAGCTGCTCGGATCAGCTTCGTTTCTTTCCGAGTGTATCCACAGCTTAGAGATGCAGGCGTTTCGGCAGTTCCGATCCTTGCTCAAAGATAATATCGCCATCATGCAGACGAACTCTGAAAACATCCCTGTGGATCTTGCGCCGCCTTTGTTCTTCAGTCGTGCGTTAGATCAGCTCGATGCCATTATGCATACTTACGACTCATCACTATCGTCGACTGACTTTCGTGGAAACGAGGTTGAAAGTGTGCTTGCGGACGCCCTCGAGCCATTCATATCTGCATGTGATATCATGGCGAAGTCGATGAAACCGCTGAAGGCGGCAATCTTTACTGTCAATTTCAATCTTGCTGCCTACAAATGTCTTGCCAAGTTCGATTTCGCAAAGGAACGAGCAGAAGATATTCGCATCAATATCCGAGAAGCATCAACAAGGATTGTACAAAGTCAATACGAGTTCTTCCGTGGTCAATCTGGTTTAGAATCTTTGTTCAATAACATTAATGATTCTCAGGATGCGGGCGGCTCTTGTCTAGACCGCGACATACTGACCAAAGCCAGTCAGCAACTGGACGAGTTTCTACCGTCCGCCCTAATGGATGCTATCGATAGGGTCAAGTGTGTGCAAGACACGATATTGGCCCACCAAATGACTGAGGAAGCCGCAGATTTATTCTGCAAGGATTTTGAGAAACTCGAGCTGGAGATCGACAAGAAGGATTCCAACATAGCGGTCAATGACGCGGGCTCTTTGCGATCACGATTTCCTCGTACATCTGCAGAAATACGCGTTTTACTATCCTGAAAGCAATCGACTATGTCGTTCTGCGGACGTACTTCTTTATAATGGTAAGTTAAAGGCGGACACAGCCCTCTGTTGGAATATCATGGCCCTTCAGTAGTATGGTATCATATCCTTAAGCTTAGCCGCCTGATTAAACCATTACATCCCAACATGTAGATTTGCGCTTGCCTCTGGTACTTGCATTGGTTCAGACGTTCGTAATGCATACAACCTCACAGAATGGTAAAAAATCAAATTTCACACCAGCTACATTGGGAGTTTGATTGCGCCTAATCAGCCTTGCAGTTCCAAAGCATCCAACTTTGAAAGATTTGTTATGCCCGCATCTTCTTGTGCCCAAGATGGCCCGCATCCGAGAATGTGGATCCTGGGTGAGTACTTCGTATCCCATCTTTTGAGATTGTCGAGGGGTAGTCCAGCTTGACATGCTCAACACCCCAAACTCTGCCTTACGTCACTGGAACCACAGCCCCGATCTTGGATCGTTGCTGGCACGGAGGCTATGCTAGCGTCAACAACCAAAGGCTCTGCCCAAACCACACCCGTTTCTTGTCCAGTGCCCAAAACACAGCATTTCTTCACATTCCCTATTAACCTTCAACGACAGCGATACCAGCAGTTCCCGAGACCATATCGCTCGCATCAGAGCAACTAACGAAGAAGGCCGTTGATATCTCCACTAATCTCGTCTTGTGAAGGCAACAAACGTAGCCAAAGCCCTGGGTCGGCAGAGCCTTCACTCCCTAGGCTAGCATGCCATCAAATCCGGTGCCATGTTGAGAAATAAGGTCTTCACGGCGCTCCAGAAGACTTATGACGACAGCTATCTAAGTTGCTCGACAGCTGTCTACTATGAGAGCCAGGTGCGTCACCCGAGTTTTCCATTGCGCATCCGCCATAAATGTCAGCCCAGGTCCGTATTCAATCAGCTAACAAGAATTTATCACCAGGGTGACGAGCTGGAGGCAATGCGCCATTGGAGGCATGCACTCGAGCAAATTTACGAACACCGAGCTACCAAGTCCGTTCCAGGCTACGGGCCTCAAACGGATACTGAAAAGGCATTAGTGGAAGCATTAAACCAATTGGAGCTGCAATGCAAAGAAAGGATTGATCTCCTAGAAGCTCTACGTGTTTCTCGTCAAGAAGGCTTGCCTCTGCCACCAGCCACTGGTACTTCCAAGGCTTCGACATCCTGCGAAGACAGAAATATGAACCGTCCAAAAGGCTCCATTGGACAAGGCACCATTCCTGCCGTAACATACTCGGAACTATCTCGACCCACACTTCCTAGCCGACCGTCCTTACCTCCTCGAACATCGTCGGAACAAGCGACTACTTCAATGTCAAATGGAGGCAACCAGAATGTGGAAGCAAATTTCCGCCTTGGCGCGAATTCAAGGTCATTGTCACCAAGTCTCCCCGGTAGGACGGATAAAACGTCGCGTTCCAGTAGCCCAGAGAAACATACTATGAGAACAACCCTCCGTTCTGGTAGGACGAATGACAAACCCAGCAAACCGGTTCGACATTCGCCAAAACCCGCAGCAGAGGGACCAAGTAAAGCAGCGACATTGGCATGGAGTGCCCTCGGATCGCGAGAACGACCCTACAAAATACCCGCTTCTGATGGCCCTTCATCGACCCCTCGTTTAACTGCTCGGGCCGCTTCAGATCAGACAAAGCCTGTATCATCATCACCTTTGCAATGGGACAGTCATTCCAGACGACTGGTGACACAGCGAGATGCGGAAAGTTGTCCCAACGGATTGCTATCCATTGGTGCATCTAGACATTCTGAGGAGTATCCACGGTCTAAGTCCTCCCTGCTATCCGTTTCCGCCGCCTCCAGCGCTCTGAACGCCTCATCATGTCAAGAGACACCCTTTTCAGATTCAACAGTGAACAAATCAGAACGTATTTCGCCCGCACGTACGGTTGCAACCATGGGTCAATTCTCAAGATTCTCGAGGGGCGAGCAGGCTCCCAACCCACCTCCCGCTGATGACCCAGAAGAGACCGCAGAGAAAAGGAACTTCTCCGACAGTGCAATAAGACGCAAAGAAGTGGTCAAGAGACGAGTTCAGCCGTCTTACCCAACGTCCAGAAACAGTGTCCTGAGTCGTGGGAACGTATCTCGTCAAGATAAGCGACAAGCAAAGGACGACGGCTCAAGCGATTCCGATAGCCCTACAACCGAATCGCTCTCCAAGCCTGGAAGGACCAAGCGAAAAGGCCCCCTGGTAATTCATAGTGCACAGTCACGATCATCTGAGGATATCGATTCGGACGATGACTCCACGGCGAAGGCATGGGAAAAGAAGAAGACCGCCATTCTTAAGCATCTGCCATCTGGTATTGATGAAGGAGCGGCGAAGCAAATTCTTAGCGATATTGTCGTGCAAGGAGACGAGGTACATTGGGAAGATATTGCTGGGCTAGAAATTGCAAAAAATGCTCTTAGAGAAACAGTTGTCTACCCGTTTCTTCGACCAGATTTGTTTATGGGACTACGCGAGCCGGCCAGGGGTATGCTTTTATTTGGACCTCCGGGGACAGGAAAGACTATGCTAGCACGAGCCGTGGCCACCGAGTCGAAATCCACATTTTTTTCTATCTCCGCCAGCAGCTTGACAAGCAAATACCTCGGAGAATCGGAGAAGCTAGTCCGTGCTCTGTTTGGTCTCGCAAGAGCTCTAGCGCCCAGCATTATATTCGTGGACGAGATTGATTCTCTTCTATCGCAAAGATCTGGGTCAGGAGAACATGAGGCTACAAGGCGGATCAAAACAGAGTTTCTGATACAGTGGAGCGATTTGCAACGCGCAGCTGCCGGAAGAGAAGCTACAGAAAAGGATAAAGAGCGAGGAGATGCAAACAGAGTTCTTGTCCTCGCCGCAACGAACCTTCCTTGGGCGATTGACGAAGCAGCCAGGCGTAGATTCGTTCGACGGCAGTACATTCCACTGCCAGAGCCACGGACCAGAGAAACGCAACTACGAACGCTGCTAGGACAGCAAAAGCATGGCCTTTCTGAATCAGATATAGAGATACTTGTTAGGTTGACAGACGGTAAGTTGAGTGCAATAATGCTTCCACTGTTACCTAAATCCAGTGTCCTCTTTCTGAAGGGTGGATAACTAAGACACTAGCCCATTCACCTTGTTAACTTATCATTTCAGGATTTTCGGGTTCAGATATTACTGCTTTAGCAAAGGATGCCGCAATGGGGCCACTTCGATCACTTGGTGAAGCATTACTTCACATGACTATGGATGACATTCGACCTATTCTACTTGTAGACTTTGAAGCAAGCCTAAGCACAATACGACCCAGCGTGAGCAAGGCTGGGCTGAAGGAGTATGAAGATTGGGCCAAGGAATTCGGCGAAAGAGGAGGCTAGACAAGGACTCTCAAAACTTTGAGAATGTGCACAACAAGCTGAATTTTGTATAGTCCCCAACTCAAGCCAGCCATATACTTCACGATCATTATTATCAAATGCAATGCCCAGGGTGATTGTGATCAGGAGGCAAAAGCTTCAAAAGGTCAATTCACGGAATGAAGTACAAATATTATATCTTACAAAGTCATATAGATTGGTTCCAGTCGTGTTACTGTTCCATCCGCTTTGTCAGCCCAACCCACAAATACAGTGCTTTTTGCTTGCGTATTCAATCACTCGTAATGCGTTGAACACCTGCCTCAGACCAAAGCTGATGATTTCGCGTTTCCTATTATCAGCTCCACGGTAACAAAGTCTAGGCTTAATATAGTGGAGTGCAAATATATATATATGTATGATCCATGCAGGAGCCACGTCCATAATGCTCCATTCCCAAGTACCCTCAGGCATGACCGTCAGTTTCTAAATGTTTGTCCTCGACAGCCTCCGTTCGGCTTTGGCTGCCATTTTTGTCTCTCGGTCTGCTATTCGTTCTTCTAGCGTTGGAACAGGCGGCCGCTCGTTGATAGGAGCACCAAAAGGGGCAATGATATGTTTTACAACGTGTCGTTTATGCCGAGAAGTCGGCCAGCCAGGCACAATCGACACAACATCTCCTGTTCGCAGTGACGAGTTGGGATCGTGTACAAGATAATGTTTCGGATCAGGGAACCACTAAAGTAACTACAGTTAGCCCAATATTGAAGGACGAGATGGACAACAGGGTAGCTTCTCGAAGCTAAGAACCACAATAAGCCACAATATTGAGACTTACTTTATTCACGATTTTGTTCCATTTTTGGCCGCCTACTCGGACCTTAACAGTTTTTTGCATTAAGCCGGCAGATACTACTACACCGTGGAGTTCGTGGGTCACACGGCGTGCAGCTTTCGCAACTTGAGAAGACATCCTAGCATATGGTGACGAGTATCACCCTCATGAAGTGAAGTTCTTGTCGTGTTCGACTATGTAGCCTACTTCCGGACTTCCGATGTGGCCGGCAAAATGGATTGAGGCAATCCGGATCTTTGAGGTCTGCAGTCTCCAAGTACAGAGGTTAATTAAGTGCGTCAAGTGATAAACATAAAGTAGAACTCCAAATGTTAGCAAGGGACTTTTTTGCCGCATCCCTGAGCTATCATTTGGGTCACCGCTTGCCAGATACGCCTGCTTACTCGGCGTTATTATGTAATTCCAGGCGGACCTGGTAGTTTCGGAAGCGGGGGTTGCTAGTACCTACGAGGTAGGATACCTCATGTGCAGTGGGGCAAGAGCAAAAGATTCTCGTGAAAACCCGCCATCTTTTATCTTCCACAACACACGTCCAGGAACTGATGCCTGAAAAGACTCGTGAACAGGGCTTTTTTTCTACGCAAGTGTTCAATTACACGGGACTGCATAGCTAATTTAGCTAGCTGTGAATCTATCTCACCGCCTCTCACCTCGCCAGAGTCACCACTAAACATCATGTCATCACCGGATCGCCGTACTGGGGTGAAACGACCTAGTAAGAAAAGCCCTACCTACAATGGCTTTTACCTAAGCCTCCATTTCCCTGTATACATCTTCGCCGGGCTGAAGACTAACCTTACCCTGTGTTCTGGCGAAGCAGGGACACAATCATTGCCTCCCCCGGCATTGCCTCAGTTGGTTGCGGAGCAACACACTGCCATACCACCCACGGATAAGGACACTCAGCGACTGATAGTTGTGCTATCAAATGCAAGTCTCGAAACCTATAAAGCATCCCATGGCGGTAGTAGCAGAACCGGCGTTCATCGTGAGGACAAATATTCATTGCTCAATAGCGACGAGCATATAGGCGTCATGCGGAAGATGAATCGTGATATCAGCGATGCTCGTCCGGACATCACACATCAGGTCACATCCCTCCTCTGTTAAGGATGAGTTTTTTACTCGACTGTGCTGACTGTTACTTGCAGTGTCTGTTGACTTTGCTAGATTCGCCCATCAATAAGGCCGGTAAACTGCAGATTTATATTCACACAGCAAAGGGAGTCTTGATCGAAGTGTCTCCCTCTGTGCGAATCCCGAGAACATTCAAGCGGTTTGCTGGCCTCATGGTTCAGCTGCTTCACCGTCTGTCGATCCGATCCACCAACTCGAATGAAAAGTTGCTTCGAGTGATTCAGAACCCAATCACTGACCATCTCCCCCCGAATTGCCGCAAAGTAACGCTCAGCTTTGATGCTCCGCTGGTTCGCGTCCGTGAGTATATGGAAACAATCGGATCGAAGGAGAGTATTTGTGTATTTGTCGGGGCCATGGCAAAAGGCTCAGGACACCTTTGCAGACTCGATTGTGGACGAGAAGATATCTATCAGCAACTATTCACTATCAGCCAGCGTGGCGTGCAGCAAATTCTGCCATGCGGCGGAGGATGTGTGGGATGTTCTTTGAGCTTGCCAATTTTCCGCAAAAATAAAGAACAGGACTTGGCCTACGTGAAATTGTACGGTACGGCCAAGGCGACAGCCTGTATGGTCCCCCTGCAGTGATACAACATCGCCGCACGGTGTGACACGTCTGGCAGACACTTGGGTCGCCTGGGCTTGGCGCCGTCTCTTGTTTTTACAACCAAAACACGGATGCGTTCAAAAGACAGGTCCAAGGCTCTTTCAACGTCTTGAAGGAGCAATTTACCGTTGCCTTAGCTCAGTTGGCCCTTATGGGTGACAAGATTCTACCAATATGCTCAGTATCACGCGAATTCTCCTCGATAGCGTTTGATCGAGGTCGTCATGATAGAAGGTTGATCCACGTTGTTCAGGAACCATAATATCCGCCGGGCCAAGACGGTCCTCCACAGAAAGGGATTGGGGTAGTTAATTTCAGGGCTAAGGACTTATGGTAATCCGGCTGTGCGGATTTTTGTTTGAAGCATTCTTCTTACATCGTAAGTCATCATTCTAGGATATACAATCGAAACATATTGTCATTCAAAGGCGCCTCATCGACTGCATACAAAGCATCATAAAGCCATTGATATTAGTGTGTGTGTGCATACATTTGAGACTGGTTTACGAGACAAACAAGTATTGGTGCATGTGTGCCACAGGACAATACAACTGCGGTTCCCGGCTAAAAAAAAAAAAAAAAAGAAGGCGAAGCCATGCAGAAACGACCCATGGGTCAGACCGCCTTTTCCGTCAACCAATACCATCATAACAGTCGCAGCAGCTTTCGAGTGCCCTGCATTGGACCCAGAGCCAGCACACAACACGGAGTTGATAAACGGTCACGATGGCCCAATACCTGTGTGAGCGAAGCCTGTGGGCTCCAATGGCTGTGTGGATGTCACTGTGTAACACGACACTGGACTTATCACAACAGTTGTTGTGCTGCAAGTGGTCAATCAGCGTTTCATGGTTACCACTTCGCTACACACGGTCGGCAGCTGTTAGGCCGCGATACATTAGGTACATGTAGGCACGACAGGGAAGTCATATTGCTTGAATGTGCTGCTTATTGTATGCCTAATAGCAAGTAGCACTCAGGCATAAGTCTCAGCACTCGAGCCGTCGAATTCAGCCACTCCTACCGCAGCACCTGCAGTGCAACTATGCGATGACAGTTTTCAAGTGGAGCAGCCTGTACTCCCGTTTCCTTCCTTCCTTTTTTAAGGCCCCTCTTTTGCTTTCTCTTTCCAAGCTTCGTGATACATAAGACCGTGTAGTGAGCCTCAAAGGCTATTGAGTATGGTGTTACCAGTTGTCGAAGTCTCCAACCTCCCGTCATCTTCATCGTACTTTGCAGCAATCCTCCAACCCCTTGGACTCGTATATATCAGTTCTGACAATATATCACGCTCAGCTCCCCGGTCAGTGGTGTTTGGTACACCGAAACGCCCGGTTCTTGAAATCAGGCAAGTCTTGTCGCCCGACGACGTACATCGACCAGTCCATCTTGTATTTACAGCGCCAACAAGATCTGCTGTAGCCAACTTTCATCAATGTGGTATCCAAGCGAACCCGTCACAGACACTCCCGCTACAAGGATCGACTGATCGTGATACTCTGCCCAATACTGGCTGCATGAGAGCAACCGTCATTGACATGGACGGCAACAGGATAGAAGCTGTGTATCCTGGTCAACAGTCCTTGGATGACACAGCGAAGCAGAGCACCCGTAATGGTGGGCAAACTTGGACAGGCTTGGTTGACCGCGGTTTAAAGTACGGTCAAGGTGCTTGTACGCCCGCGGTGAGCGCTCGGGTCTATTCCCAGCGTGAACCATCTGGGCGGCAGTCAAGTGAATCATCACGTCGGACAGCTGAGGAGTTCTCACGTACTTTCTCGGAAAAGGATGCACTCAACTCGCAATCTTTAGAGTCCACGAATACACAAGCTGGGGAATCACAAGGTGTATCAGGCACAATCAGCACATCTACTGTTGTTGGTACACTTCTGGGTTTAGCTGCTGGCGCTATACTCACTTACGGGATAGTTTCCAGTGACAAGCACGAAGCTACGCATGATCATGCCGACAGTTCACCAGCCTCGTCACAAAAGGTCAAATCAGGTCCAAGGTTTCCTGGAAGGAGAAATCTGGAAGATAGAAAGCCTGGTTTCTCGAGTAGAGATATGCCAGTGAAGGCGACTGCCTTCCACTATGACCTCCCGCACCGAAGTCCATGGAGTCGGCAACTGAGAGGACATGAAGCTCGGGTCATGAGAAGGCCTCCGCCGGTTCAATCATCGGATGCAGATGTAGGCCAGGTCAGGACGCAAGCTTTGCGTGACATCACAAGCATTAATCTCCCTATAGCGCCTGGGGAGAGAGGAGTTGAACGTCGACACGTTCTAGCAGATACCAACTGGAATGGAGGAGACCTGAATGATGTTTGGGTTGGTGATGCTACACCGGCGCCGATTGTTAACTGTGGCTCAACCCGTCTTTCCTTGGCCAAGCGTAATGCAGGTTCTCTGGCGATGCCATCGGTCGCATCGCGACCGTTATCGAATATTCCACGACAAGTCGTCCCATCACGAGCCCCAACAGCGGCATTCGATCCTGAGCGAGAAACATTTGTGTCCGCTAGGTCTCGCGTGTCTTCTTCGCCCGTCGACCAGACACCTCGGCATGTGAACTCCGTGCCGGCGACAGTCGAGCCCTTTAGCCGTGCCCAATGGATGCCCCCGCCCATGAGTCACGTCTCCGCCAGCCGTATTCCCTTGCCCGAGACCATCGTGAACAGTGGAGTTTCTGCGAGGGATGTCCCCTTGCCTGCCAGCGGTGTGGGAAGCAACGATAGCATAGCACCTAGCGACAGCATCAGCTGTGTGGGAATAGGGAGGAGACGCGGTGCTTAAAAGCATGGGGTTGGTGCTGGGTCTTTTTCCGGGCTAAAGTTCCAGAATGATATTTTCTCTCTCCCGTTGTCATATGCCACAGCTTGAGTGCGAACAACAGAGTACTAGCTGGCTCACTGTTGACTGTTAACTGTTCACGGGATGAAGACACCGATACTGCTTGGAGCCGCGACCCTGCTCTTAGTCATTGGATCTGGTAGTAGTAAGTAGTACGTACATAGTAGTTGCAGTTCCGATTGTCGGCCCCCCACGGTCGCCCCACCAATAGTAAATACTAGACAACTTCAACTTCCATCAGAAGCAACTCTGACCAAAAGTGCTAATTTCGGTCAAAATATACCTAGGTAGCCAAGGCGCCAGGTTATCCCAGGACATGACCAACATACCACAACAACATACATATTACCGGTAAAACACGAGCAGCTGCGAGGATACCTCCAGCCCTCTAAAGCCACCATGTCACCTCTCGCCCTGGGCGAACCTATTCCCCAGGATACAGCTCATGTGAGTTCTGCACATGGAGAGTCTGAAGCTTTACAGAAAAGACTGACACATAGCGCATAGGCTGTCAGCGTGTCACTGCCGACATGGCAATCCAATATTGGTTACGAAGAAGGTGAACAGTGGGTTGTCGAGAAGATGGCGACTGGCTATCCCAGGTACAAGCTATATTGACTCTCCCACATGGGTCAACTGTTACTGACAAGGCAACGGCACAAGGTTCTTCATCCATAAAAGTATTCAGGCATTTGCATCAGATATCGTATCAGCCTATGGCTTAATTGACCAGCAGGCGATGCTGTTTCCAACTCGAGCAGCCGCACAGCGCTGCATTAACTTTGTCACCAACGCGGAGCCCAGCTATCTACAGAAAATCACTATTGTAGAGCTGGCTCTGGATGTGTCCAAAATTCTATCACCGTTGCTGAAGAAGCTTGCTCCAGCAGTATCTGCTATCCTGTTGCCCAAGGGAGCCTTTCCCATAGCAAAACAGTACTGGCAACACACAGGAGATGGTGTTTCAAGCCGCCGCGCTGAGTTTTGTCACAGCTTGCTGAGAGATGGTCTGCTTATTCCAACCAACCCAACTCAAATACCAAGCGAAGCATCACCACGGGCGATCCGAGGACCCAAAAGATACCAACGAGCAGGGAATAATGGTAACTCAAAGGATATGGGAAGCCACAACTACGAGGAGTCTCTGGAAAGCTCTCGTTTCTTGGAAGAAAGATTTGGAAGGAACTTAGACCTTGCATTTGTGGAACGTGCTAAATCTGCTATCCGAAGACGAATCGCCGGGTGTCTAGTACAAGACATGGATTCCTTACCTGTCATGGCTTCGAATTCACGGGGCTTGCAGAATTTACACGAGGACGATGTGTATCTATTTCCAGCGGGGATGAATGCCATCTACAATGCTCACCGGGCCCTTCTCTGTGCCAGGGGTCAAATGAAAAGCGTCAACTTTGGATTTTCATACGTCGACACGCTGAAAATTTTGCAGAAGTTTGGTCCGGGGTGTGAGTTCTTTGGCCATGCCTCATCTGCCGACCTGGACAAATTTGAGGAGCTCTTGAGAACTGGCCATCGTTTCCTGGCGCTATTTTGCGAATTTCCAGGAAATCCTCTTCTGATATGTCCAGATCTACAACGGATTCGTCGCCTAGCAGATGAATTCGACTTTGCAGTCGTTGTAGATGAAACCATTGGGACTTTCGCCAATATCAACGTTCTGCCAGCTGCCGACATTGTCGTAAGCAGCCTGACGAAGATATTTTCCGGCGATTCTAATGTGATGGGAGGGAGTGCCATATTGAACCCGAATAGCCGGTTCTACGAGCAAATTAAGAAGGCTATGAACTACGTATACGAAGACACATATTGGCCAGAGGATGCAATATTCATGGAGAGGAACAGTCGAGATTTTTTAAACAGAGTGGACCGTATAAACACAAACGCGGAAGCTATTTGTGCTACTCTGCAACAACATGCCAGCGTCAAGGACATATTCTACCCCAAGTGCAACCCGTCTAGGCATCACTACGACGAGTACAGGTTGCCAAACAGGGGATACGGAGGCCTACTGTCCATTGTCTTCCATTCTAGGCAACAAGCACAGGCCTTCTATGATTCCATGGAGATTGCGAAAGGGCCTAGCCTTGGAACTAATTTTACCCTGGGAAGCCCGTATGTACTACTTGCACACTATCAAGAGCTGGCCTGGGCTGCGCAGTTCGGGGTTGCAGAGGATTTGGTTCGTATCAGTGTAGGACTAGAAGACACTGACGTGCTTCAAAATATTTTCAACAGAGCATTGCATGCGACGGAAACAATGCCGAAGACGGAATCAGATTTCAACACCAAGTCATAGCGTGAATTTCTTCCATCATCCAAGTAGGAAAGTCAACTCTGGCAGATCAGACCGATTTTTTTTTTATACATAAATCAATTTGAAAAAAGATAAGCCCGGGGGGTATGATAGGTTTTGTCTTCATTTAACCTACTATATTACTACCTAGGTACCTAGTACTCAATCACTAGCAGGTATAGAAGTTATTTATGCGAAATAGCTCCCTGGGAATGATACCGTCAGTAGAAGAGGATCGAACTGCAGCTTCAACAGTGAACATACAAACAGACATCATCTGATGAGCGGATATCTCGCAACGGAAGTGGTTCATCCCTAGACCTTGTTGTCGCAGGATTCAACAGTAATTACAGGCATATATTAAGTACCAGGTCAATATGACAACGTCACGCTATTGCTTTAGCTACAAGACCACGCAGTCATGAGGTGTGTAGCCGGGCCCGTAATCCTCAATGCCTCGCTCTATCTCATTCGCTTTTTGTTTCTCCTTTACTTCTTTTGCGAAATATTTTTTCATGTACTTTTCCAGCACACGGTCAAGATTGTCTGGTGATACAATGGGATTAGAAATGTCTGCTGAAAAACACAACGTGGAGCAATCTTACCTGCAGACGCGTTCATGACGACATCTGCTCGACATAACGGACAATGTCTCTCGTTTCTCCGCTGAATCTTGACCACGCATCGTATACAAAACACGTGCCGACAGTCGAGTCTCACTGGACGATATGCTACAGAGAAGCACACTGGACACAAGTAGTCGTTTAATTGAGGCACAACATTGACCAACTCCTGTGACATCTGAGCGCAAATGTCTTTAGCCATATCTCTCGATAGAAAGCTCTCGGATTGTATGGCGGATCGAAATGTCTGGGACACGCCGAGTGATGTTCTTTTGTCAAACTCTACTGGGATCTTAGCAACCCTGCCTGTGTGCGATGCATACGTATTTGTATCGAGGTACCCACTCTTCAGGATTTTGACTATGGCAAGTTTGTTCAGTTCCTGGAACTGAAGGTTCTTCAACAAGCTCAAGTTGAGATTAACGAACCTCGAAAAGGCCATCTGGCTCTCCCGGAGCTTGAAGTCCCTTGCAAGATGGCCCTTTTCAACCTCGGCTTGGAACCACTGCAACTGCTTCAGAGCCATTTGACTTGACCGTGTGCCATGATCTCTTTCATGAGTACTGAAAAATACTTCGGCATCCAGGTACAGCTCGAATACGCGACGCCAACGAGCAAGGTCGCTTTTGGAGAACCGACTGGTTCGGCAGACAAATGAGACTTCCTTGCCTAGTTTCACCACCTCTGCAGTCATTTTCCCCTCCTCCTCTGTTTGAAGAGCGTCTAAGCTGTTCACGTCGCTTTGAAGCATATCGAAAAACTCGGCATCACAGACCAGGGGCACCTCAACAGTCTCATACATATTATGGTCGTTTCCGTCAGCTCGGCGGTCAGCATCGTGGGCAGGGGCTCGTACGGGACTTGTTCCTGTAGATTGCGTATCCGTATGCGTGCCTGCTAGACCCATATGATCCGGGCGTATTTCGGCAGCAACTCGCTCAAAGAAGCGCCGCGACGTGGGTGTCAGGGACGCATCTACGGCGACACCATCCTGCAAATGGACGTAGACGGTAAGTTTTGGTTGAACGAAATTGGAGCCGGTTGCAGCTGGACGTTGGTGACTGAGTTAGCAGATTTGATCATAGAACAATGTCTTCCAAAGCGAGTCGCCTTGTACCTTGACTGTGATGGATTACTTTTTAAATGGTATTGTAGTGCGACAGGAGATGTTGTGGTAGGGTCGAGTAATGCACGAAGGGTTTCGGGATCGAGGCCCAGGTCGCGTAGTTCTCGCTGCACTTTCTTGAGACATTTCTTCAGCTGACCATAGGGTATAGCTCTGGTAACCCAATGAGGGGGGAAATCTACAGCATGAGATGCAACTGTCAGTGTGACCGTGTTGCGGCAGCTGAAAATAAGATGATGGCTTGGACTCCGTCTTCAACTTTACACTGTGTGCCTAGAAGAAGTAGAAGAGGATTCAGAGCTAAAAAGAGGACCTTGAACGCACCTTGGTTAGCCAGAGTTTCTTTAAAGTCACGAGCGAACTTCATTTTGACGCGCCTTCATTGCGGACTGGCACAAAACAATCGGTCGTACCAGGGAGACTGGCGTCTGCATCACCAACTTCAGAGAGTGAGTGGGGTTGGTGTGGGAGAAATTCAGTGCTCCAAAGTAACTAACTATCTTCTGGTGGCGTCAGCGAACATTGAAGGTTTTTCGCCTGAAGAAGTCAACTGATCCTCCACGTCCTGTCTGTTTGGTCACCAGCGCCTGGTGCCGCCCACCTGGCACCTCTCTAAAATTAATGCCTGGCACTGATGACTATAGTACTTCAGTGCCTAGGCATGAGGATGATATTGATATCATTGATAACAGATAACACCAACCGCCTCCATCACCCCCCATGATTTGGGTGCCTAGATACTTGAGCATTTAGAGGCAGAGACTTCGGTGGCTCTACTAGCTACTAGGTACCTAAGTAATGAATGTATCATCTGAGTGATCACTCACTCCCCTACAACGACCCTGAGCTAACATCGCTTGCGGGACCGTCTACGGACATTGGGAACTCGTGCACTGTTTCACAACAAAATCAACAAAATCAACAAACTACTAAGTTGTAGGAGACCGACGGCCACTGCCAGGAACTAAGTGCTATTCAGAATTCGGTACGGAGCAGCGAAGCTGAAGTTGAGCCACTAAGCTCCACTTCGCTCCGGCCCACACCATTGCTCCGTCTTCTGCATCATTATTACTCACCCAGATGCTATTTGTGCCCTTGATTACGGCGCACGAACTCGATTTCCTTGTGCGGTGACGTATCTACCACAGAAGACGAGCAAAAGCTAACTCACTGTGTTCATCTACATACCACCTTCCTTGCTGCATGGCTGATTGCATTTAAAATATCCATAAAATATTTAGAGTTGCAGATCGTCGGACCTACGCATTCATTGAGTACCACACTCGCACCGGCTCTTGCACGCGTGGACTACCAAAAGCAAGCGGGCCAACAGGATCTAGCCCAGGCTTAGCTGTGATAGCACCTTACACTTAGCTATTTATTTTCACTTCAAGTTGAAATCAGGGGACGATGGGTGCCCAACAGTCTCTGCCAGGAGCCCAAAGTGAAAACTCAACCTCAAATCCCTCCAAGATCTGCTACTATGAGCTTATAGGGGTTGATACAGATTCTACAGACGCCGAGTGTGTATAATCATGATGCAGATGCTTTTGAATGATGAGATCTTATTGACTGTTTGTCAGGATTAAGAAGGCATATCGAAAGAAGGCTCTTGAGCTTCACCCTGACCGCAATCTTGATAATGTCCAAGAGGCAACGAAGAAGTTTGCGGATATCCAAGCAGCATACGAAGTTCTATCTGATCCTCAGGAGCGGGCTTGGTATGACTCACATCGCGATTCGATTCTAGCCGGCAACGACCTTGCGGGGGACGGTGTCGAACCCGCTACATTCCGTAACGTCCGCCTTACCACAACGGAAGAAATATTCAGCTTAATACGTCGGTTCAATGCCACGATACCCGTTTAATGATGAGCCTACTGGATTTTTTGGTGTCTCCAGGGAAACGTTTGAACACCTAGCTCTCGAGGAGGAAACCGCGGCAGAAATTGGGCAGACAGACCATCCATACTACCCAACTTTCGGGTCCTCAGGCGATGATTACGAGACAGTTGTGAAACATTTTTATGCTTCATGGTCAGGATTTTCCACCAAAAAGTCATTTTCGTGGAAAGATAAGTATCGTTTGTCTGATGCTCCCGATCGACGTATACGTCGTCTCATGGAGAAGGAGAATAAAAAAATTCGAGACGATGCTATTCGTGAGTTCAATGATGCTGTTCGATTTTTGGTAACTTTCGTCCGCAAACGTGACCCCCGATACCTTCCAAATTCGCAGACGGACGCCGAGCGACAAAAGCAATTGCGAGATGCAGCTGCGGCACAAGCTGCTCGGTCGCGTGCTGCCAACCGACTGAAGTTCGAGTCGTATGTGGCCCCGGAGTGGTCACGGCCACAAGACGAACATGGACTGGATGACTATTTTTCTGATATCGAGGAGGATTCCGAAGTAGAGATTTTGGAATGCGTCGTCTGCAACAAATCGTTCAAAAGTGCTCAGCAATTTGAGGCTCATGAGCGCAGCAAAAAGCACGTGAAAGCTGTTCAGCACTTGGGTAAACAAATGAAGAGGGAAGGTATCGCTCTTGAACTAGACGTAGCTCCAGCTCAAGTAACAATTCAACACCCGACCATGGAATCAGTTGACCGATCTACCACTGAAGCTGGTCCTCAGGAGATTGGGCCAGCCATGTACCAACCTGCAGATGGGCTAGCCTATCAGGAAGATCAGATTGAAGTATCGGATTCATCGACTGACCAGGAGGCCGATGAATATGCTCCAAGAGATGAAGTAGAGGAGCGCTTACGCCCCTCAGGTCCTGAAGGCTGCGCCGTTGACAGCGTGGAAGACATCGCTGAGGCCCACCTGGCAGCATCGGTTCAAAGTGTCGGTCTTGATGAGGCATCAGTGTCTGCTCAGAGTAAGATTGGAAAGGCAAAAGCCAAACGACAAAAGAAAATGGCTCGACAGCTAGAAGAGAGTAGGGCGCAGGTACGTTCACCAGAACCCCATGCATTAAGTACAAATCTAAGATGATTATAGCAAAAGTGTAGTGTCTGCCACGCAGAATTCTCTTCGAGATCGAAACTATTCGATCATATTCGCCATGAAAACCATGCAGCAACAAAGTCAAAGCTAAGCAGCCAGATTCAGGGCAAAAAAAAAGGCTAAATAGATTCACCATCCCTGTGCAAGACAGACCGAAAAGGCACTAATTTTTTTCTCTTCAACTCGCCGTGATACCTCTTCTGATATTACTCGAGTCACACTGGTTCAGTAAGTTCAATATCGCCAAGTGCATTACTGTTAAGGGTCTCGAGTTCAGACCCCTTTCACGTCAAGGTATCATCCAAGCCAAGAACACGTCGCTCGATATGTCATTCATTCACTTGTGTCATGTGGAATTCCGCCGTCTTCACCATCGTCGTCGCTCAGGGGCTCTACTTCATCGATAACAGATCGCCCACTCGCGTCTCGAATTTCGTTTGCGGGATGGCAATCTGCCACGTGAATTATAGATTTGCCCTGGACATGTTTGACACATCGCTTCCACTCAACCCAATCATCCTCATTTTGAATGAGAAACCCAATCAACATACTTGGGTCCATTTCCCGAACATGGATACGTCTTAAGCGAGATGTATGGCATGAGTCCATTTCGTCAGTTGTATACCTCGCTACATCCGAATAGTAGGGTAAAGCTTTTCGGGTATGATGAGGGTCCAAGTAGAAAAGAAAATGACCTTGGGAGCCGACGAAATAATGGGACGATGAGGGGCGACCACTGCACGGACAGTCAAAATTCGTAATTAAAAAGAGGGCCACCGTGACGAAGTGAGGAGATTTTCCAACTTACCCAGCTATCCCAACCGACTGTGGCATCTGTACAGATGCTACGAGTGCCTCCCAATACACAGGCGTGATTTTATCAATGCCCAGTCTCGTTCCTACTAGGACCAGGGTTGGGTGGAAAACCTCTCCATCTGGTTTTGCAATTTTCATGAAGTTATCCTCATAAATATCCGGCCCATCGCCTGTGGAGTAGATTCGTAACTCTTGCCTGCGTAAATTAACCAGATCTCTGGACCAAGAGGAGTTAGTGAAGGTCCACAAAGAAAAGGTCGAGTGGATAATTACTGGATACAACGAGCGGTAGCAGAAGGACCAAACCACTCGCCTGGGTATTTGCTGCAGTATTTTTCCCCGTGTCGTACAAAATTGTGAACAGAATATGGTGCTCGAGGATCATCAGCAAATAATGCAAGGAGCCGTCGCTCGCGATCTGGCAGCATCCCTCGGCGCCAGTCTAATAGCCATGTCAGATGCTTTCATCAGACCAGACAAAGTTTTATAATCTTCTTACCTCTTCCCAAATCCAAAACTGCCAAAGCATTAGCAAGCAAGCTTTGTCCAGAACGAATCATACATCCCCAGCCGCTATCCGATGTGAAGCCGCTCTGGTCCACAAGTTGGCTCCTTATTCTCATTGAGAGGGACAAAGCCGATGCTGCTTTGGGGTCCGTCGACTTCGGGATAAGCTCAAAGTTTGATCGGTAGGTCATCCAAAATCGAGAAGCAAAATCATCCAAGAAGGCCGCAGGCCATCCAGTGCCAACGGGACTTGGTTCCTCATATGCGAGAGAAGATGAAAAGCTCCCAGAGTACGAATCCAGAGGCGTTTCCACAGTGTCCGTACCCGCCGCTAATGTTTCTGTAGAGTTTTCATCCTTCGAATTCGATGAAGTATCATATTTTGTAGAAAGCGACTGGACGCTGTGGTCTTCATGCTGAATATTAATAGGCACATCTTGTGTATCCTTTGCAGACAGAGAATAAACACGGCCAAGACACCACACAGGCTGGTCTAATTGCTGATCGTTGACTGGTTCAGGGTCCCAAAACAGTTGAACAATTCGCCGGTACTTGCCGAGATCGACATTGGCAATAGCGGATTCCATGACGAATTTTCCAAGTCTTTGGTGATGATATCGAAAAGTAAAAGTTAAGAAAGGTCTAGAAAAGTTTGCGATGCTGAAAAAAACCCAAGTCAACGAGTGATAAACATACACTAGGTGCTTATGTCCTCGTCCGGGATGTCTGGTGTGCTATCACTAGATAAGTCTGGGTGAAGAATCCTCGAGGCAGAATACGTGGGGATAAACTTTGCCAATAGTTGAGGCAAAAGCCAAGTTCCACGAGACCTAACACACACAAGAGAATCAAGCTTCTTCTTTTCTAATTAGTATGCACTCTTAATGGCCTTGGAGTGTACTGGTAGCGATGAGGTCTATTGAACCCCGGACGCTCATGAATGACGGAGTTGAAACCCCGACCACGATCCCACTTTTGGCAGTGTAGGATGAGGACTGTCAGTAGAAAGAATGCCCCGCGACGACAGTAGAAAGGATGACGAATAAATAATTCAGAAAGCTTGGGACTTAATGTGGGCAACTGGATTTCTTTTTGATAGAACAAACATGTGACTTGATAAGAAGGATGTTTGAGTGTATTAGCATACTGATCAAACCACATGACGTTGGTGCAAGAGGCTGCCTGCCTGTGGGGCTGACAAACGCCCCATGGACGCTCTTGCTGGCTCATCAAGGCCAAGTCCGCCACCGACGACAGGTTCCATCCACAAAGTCGTCTTGGTTGCACCAAGCACAATATCCCTGCTGCCATCTCATCTCATCTCATCTCATCTCACTACGTGGTTGCATGGTCCATTCCAGGGACTTTTGATTAGTTGTATTTTTATCTCGCTCCTAATGAGAAGGAATCATTCGACCCTTCGACAAATCGGAGCAAAATGGCCAGACCCAAAAAGAGTGGCCGACCATGGAAGGGAGGCAAAAGTGTATCAACTAAGCGCCCCGAGACTCGGTCACATTCAGGACTTCCTGAAAATAGCCATGCAATGCTAGCCATTTCAACAGGTACATCGTCACCACTCCAGCTTACAGCACTCTGTACTATGCAATTTGATTACAGGCTTAATTTAACAGAATATATCTAGCTGCAATTACGTTGGTGGAAGAAGCTCGGCAAACGTCGTTGCACGATCATGGTCTCTGGAATGAGCACGCTCAGCTTCGAAAGAATCCAGTGCATTTCGTTAGTGCTGGACGAACCGATCCACTAAAGGACTATCCGACCAAAGCAAAGTCCAGCGAATCCAATTCCAGTGACAAAGAAACCATGCTGAAACTATCGCTGGAAACTCAAAACGGGATGCGCAGTAGCGATCTCATCCTTGATGATAGCCCAACTCAAAAATGCGACAAATTTAACGAAAAGGGGTCGCAAACTTTTTATTTTGACATAACTGGGGATAAGACACCTAAACGCTCCCACTGCTCACAAGCCGTGGTGTCAAATCGGCCTTCGTATCCAGACAGCACCTCAAGCGAGGAGGTCATCTTGTTCAGAGGACGAAGGGAATGGGAAGGACAAGGGTTCAAAGCACAGGAATTGCTTCGAGAGCAAGCAGTACATCACACTACCGAATCCCCACACCAAGCCCTAAGTGCGGATGAATACTATCTCTCAACAGACTTGCAATCTTCTAGAAGTCGTAAGCGTGGAAAGAGAATGGGCCAGAAACAGGACGAAACCAGTGACGAAGATATAGTGGCTGACTATATTAACAATATGCGGGACAGTGGGGAACTAGACTGTCTCTTCGACAAAATAGGGGGCAACCAACGAGAACTTGGCGCACACGATACTGAAGTTGTGTTCAGTTGTTCTGATTCCGATGTCAAGCATAATAGACCTCAGGACACCAACAGGACAACAGGAAACCAGGCACCACAGCATGGAAGACGTTATTGTAAATCCACTGAAGGCACTTTGCGACACACAGAAGATCCAGAGGATGAAGATGCCCTTGTCGAACTCATTGCTGCACAAGACCTGAGCTCCAGTTCCGACGTTGCTGCTGAGACACAGACTCCAGAGCCTAACTTCCCCCACACTCGACCTTCAAGAAGTTATGGTGCTAACAAGCAAGAGGAATTTGATTTTATGGATTGGAGCACAGCTCATATTCGATCAAAGAAGGGTAAAGGATACCGTTCTCAAGTACCATTTAACAATGACGATTCCGACCTAGAAGTACAGTTGCAGGTGGCTTGGAAGAATGACCGGATGAGAAAAAAGGAACGTAAAAGACAACGAGAAGAACTTCGTTCACTAGGGATGCTTCGGAGAAACGCCAAGCCAGACGATCTGAGAACGAAATATCCCTCGGGAATGAGTATTGAACAAGTTGGAGAGGAGATTGAGAGGTTTCTGCGCAGCGGGGACGAAGTGTATGATTCTCTTGCCAGAACTTCCTACTACGGCAACAAGGTCAATACTAATTCGATATTTACTTCCAGGCTATCTTTTCCACCAATGGACCTCCACGCCCGGAAGTTGATTCACGAGCTTGCCAGCAAGTTCAACATAAAATCTAAATCAACTGGTAAAGCCGACCAGCGCCGCCCAACGCTGTATCGTACAGTCAGAACACTGCCGTATGCTGAACTACCATTCCAATATGCCCTAGGGCAAATCCAACGGCGCTTCCTGCCCCGACTTGATAATAAGGGTAAAAGAAATTCGAAACCATCTGCAACACGATGCCAAAGCCATGGAGCGGCCAGCTATCATGAAGGAGAAGTGGTTGGTGCGTCAGCACCGGAACTCGGCGTAGATAACCGCGGAAGAGCCATGCTGGAGAGAATGGGTTGGAGTCGTGGGACCGCCCTCGGGGCTATCGACAACCAGGGTATATTGCAGCCGGTAACACAGACGATGAAGAAATCGAAGGCAGGACTGGGGTGAAGTGTCATGAATAGTCTCCCTTGCGAATGAGCGTCGCAGAAATCTCACTTGTCAGAATTCCAAGTATCATGTGCACTAATTCATTGCCTCGAGACCCTATTCTCGATGTTTATTGTACAACCGCGAACCCCATTGACCGTGAAGACATTGCCCCCATAAAGCAAAACCATCCGTAACGCATTAAGAAATCCCGAAGCTGAGGCATGTTCTGCCTGTAGGATCTCAATCATGACACCCAAATGCCACGCAAAAATAAAACAACCAGAGTTATGACCCAAAACAAGCTAATGTCAAAGCACGAAATTATTTCGTGGACGAGGAGTACTTGGTAACAGCCTTGGTACCCTCTGAAACAGCGTGCTTGGCAAGTTCACCGGGTAGGATGAGCCGAACGGACGTCTGGATCTCTCGGGAAGAAATGGTTGACTTCTTGTTATAAGCTGCCAACTTGGATGCTTCGGTAGCAACGCGTTCGAAGATATCTTGAGGTAATTAATTAGATTCAGAACATAAACCGATAGATTTGATGAATAACTAACCATTGACGAACGAGTTCAGAATGGACATGGCACGGTTAGAAATACCGGTGTCGGGGTGGACCTGCTTCAGGACTGTCGCAAAATACGGGTTAGAACACACAGCTTTCATCAAGGGAAAAGCGACATACCCTTGTAGATGTAAGAACTGTAAGTTTCCTTGCGAGTCTTGGAGCGCTTCTTCTTATCACCAGAAGCAGCGGTCTTCTTGCCGGCATCCTTTTTCTCGGGAGCCTTGCTGGCGGTAGCGGGAGCCTTGGAGGCGGGCTTCTTGTCGGCGGCCTTGGGGGGCATTTTTGCGGTTTCAGAAGTGAGCAAGTTAATTTACCAAGAAAGTTCTCTTGAGAATGGTTGAGGACAAGAGTTAGACAGCGGGTGGTGATGAAAGTTGATGGCGGAGGCAGAAAGATCGGGGGGTGGGCTGGGCTTTTGTAGCTGAACGCGAAGCATTATGAGTGGGTTACTGATTGCTATGGCTGGTAGTGCATGATAGGAGGGAGCGCGCCACGGTCGCGCGTGTTTTCCCATACTTGAGTGACTGATCTTACCCACGTTGTTGGGAAAAAAACCGGGGCTCTAATATGGCTGGTGCGTTGGCACGCAAAGGGCACTAGCTACACTCAAGGCACCCACTAGAAGCCAGATTGGCAGGACCACATAATTTTCATTACATAAGACAGATTTGGTGCTCTCATTGGTGCCCACTGCCTTGTCTTCACACTACCAGTGATTTTGAGCCACCATCTGCCCACTTTTGCCTTGGCCCTTATTTTTTGTTTTGTTTTTTCGTGCTTTCATGGCTAGTCCGAGCAGCCTACCAATTTTCTGATTGGCTACTACGGAAGGACAACAACTTGCCGCAGCTCATTGACGGGTTGATGGATTGGAGGAATACGTACTGGAAAGCCATCCGCACAGTAGTACTATTGCATTTGCCCTGCTTTCGCCATAAGAAATCCCGCGGTTGTACCAATCATCCTAGGTAACTTATTGGTTGATGCATGTACTTCATGAAATGAGCGATAGCATTATAGGGGATCATCATCTGATTGCAGTACGCATGCCTTAGGAGTACCACATCGGTAGCGGATTCCTGTAGACTATCGGGGCCTCGCTGCAATAAGGCTACTACTATCAGGTACCACTAGTCAAAAGAAGAAAAAAGGCTAGATCGCAACACAGAAAGATGCGCCATCACTACGATGGAAGAATGTTGGATTTCAGATTGGCATACTCCGTATACACTTGGTACATCACAATCACAGCTCGTAGGTCACGAGATGTATATGCTTTAGTGTGCACTGCGTAAAACTGGTCCCTACAACGTGCGGCAAGAATTCATTCCACCAGGCAGCGAATATACGATGGGCAACAGCAAAGCACGTAGTTCGTATCTGTAATTGGCACAGCGGCTAAACGTACGCAGCGCGTAACTATTGCCACAAGCAAAGTAGAAGCACATCCGTCACCTGAACGATGTGGATGAGGATCTTGGTCGGCTTGATTGACAATGTAACTACTCCGTACGGAGTAACTACATCGTAGCCGCCTGCGGGACAGAGTAGTGTCTACCTATAGGTACCTAGGTATCTAGGTAGGTAGGTCGTAGGTAGTAGGCATGCATGTAACAGGGTCGCCTGGTGTGGAGCCGGGGGGGGCAGCGAATTGGTTATTTCAACTTGATTGTTTTCCCTCAGCACTCCTATTTTCCGAACTAGGACTAGCGCCGTTTGGAGGTACCGTGTGCCACCAGCCTGGTGGGTGATCTAGGGATCACGTCTTGTACGCGCCAAAAAGTACTTAACCTCTACACCCCCCGCTCAACCATATTTCCGTTGTCCTGAATCTTGCAATTATCATCATCTCATCCTGCACGCCTCCGCCCTCGTCGCACTTCGTTTAACTTTACAGTCACACTTTTTTTCACCAAAACTCAATCACGTTCAAAATGACTGGCGCAGGCAAATCTGGTGGCAAGGCCTCTGGTTCCAAGAACGCTCAATCGTAAGTCTGCTCCAGGCCGCATCATTGCATTTCATTAATCTTGTTCAAGGCGTTCTTCTAAGGCTGGTCTGGCATTCCCCGTTGGTCGTGTCCACCGTCTTCTCCGAAAGGGCAACTATGCTCAGCGTGTTGGCGCTGGTGCCCCTGTTTACTTGGCTGCTGTTCTTGAGTATCTCGCTGCCGAAATTCTCGAGTTGGCCGGTAACGCTGCCCGTGACAACAAAAAGACTCGTATCATTCCCCGTCACTTGCAACTGGCTATCCGAAACGATGAGGAGTTGAATAAGTTGTTGGGTCATGTCACTATCGCCCAGGGTGGTGTTTTGCCAAATATTCACCAGAGTAAGCTGTGCAAATTCATGTTATTGTGGAGCTCCGCTAATTTGTCACAAGACCTACTACCGAAGAAGACTGGTGGCAAGAGTGGCAAGAACGCAAGTCAGGAGTTGTAAATTTGTAGTTGACTTCTGTTTTCATGCGGGTTGGTTTAGGTTGCAATGACAAAGGGGTCACGGTTCAGGGTTCACGGTTATCTGCTTTTATTACGCGCAAGGGTTGTACAATAATCCCACGGCTATGTTCATGAATGAAAACACTTTTCAAAACACGTTTGTCGTCTTGAAGTGAAAATGTGATGTGTTAGGTCTGAATAGTTGATTGAGTGGTGGTCAGAAATCATGTCGATGCTCGCGCTTGCAATTGTGATGCCAATTTTGGGGAGTTATAATCGACTTCATACTTCGACACATGCTTCAACGTTTGTAGCCTTACCCCATGGGCTTGGCCCATGGGGAAATATTCAAATGCGGCGGTTCCATAAATTCGGTCTGGAGCTACAAGTACATATCCTCTACCTCTCGGGTCCAGCTCTTATTCATACTCGGGTGTCAGTGTCGGTTGACGGAATGGGGAGGCGCTAGCATTTATCAGTCAAAGGACTTTTCAGAGAACAATGTTCGGCAGACAAATGAGGCACTCACGATCCAGAATTGGTGAGGGTAAATTTCGCTCGTACTTAGATCCTGATCGTGTTCGTTAGCTAGCCGGTTGCGTTGTATTCGAGTCTTTCGATGCCATACCTCCAGGTGCAGTCGGTGGAATATATGGGTCAGGGTGCTTCCACGTATCAAGCAACTTCTCCGTCTCGGATAGCAAGGCCTGTATTGGTCATCAGTGTATGGCCCCAGTTGGTGGAGGTAAGTTGTTTTGGCTTACCCTTTGCTGTCTGGGATCGGTGACGTTGCGATTTGCCTCGAACAGCGATCGTATGTAAAGTGCTTGCCCGCGCCAAAGCTGGCGTTGGACTGCCCAGTCCAAAGCCAATTTCAGGGAGCGCCGGTAGAGCGAACTGCGTGTGAAGCTTTAGTGGCTCTGGTTTTTACTTTTTGAGGTACTGTCACGTTCGTGTGCTTCTGGTCTTGAGGTCTTACATGGCAGCCCGTCGTGACGACATGGCAGGTTTGTTGATTTGGCTTGTCCGTCGTCGGCGGTGCAACTCGGAGGAGTATGGGTCGTCTGCGCGGTTTGGCGTGATTATTGACTGTCAATCGACTTTTTGGGGTTATTCTTTGTGTCTTTGTGCCGGTGTAACTGCCGCAATCGTGTTGTGCCGGGATTCCTGGCGGCTTTTTGACAATGTTCCTCGAGAGCTCCGGACATGATATTCAGATAACAGGTACTAGGGGTAACGATGCTTTGCTTGCTGCCTTGTGGCCTTGTGTGGCGCATGCTCAGGTCTACGTTTGTGTGCTTGGTCCCACACTGAAATGTACTACCCTACACTGAGCGCTATCCGCTCTATCCGTCCTGCACTCAGTTGGTATTGCTAGACTCCTTGTTGCTTTCATGTGTTAATGCATCTTTCCATTTACCTATATGGCATCTGTCATGCCGACACGAGTGCGTTAATAATAAACCCAAGCGTGCTGGCGTGTTGTCTTATAAGTGCTAGATCGTAAGTAATTGTCTACCTAGTACGGAGTACCTAGGTAGGTAGGTACTGTCAACTAGTAACGGTGCGGATTACAGTGCCCCGCGCATCACTTGCTTAATTGAATGGTTGATTGGTTAGTTGATTGAACGGCACTTACACGCATACATGTCCAACACCGAAACTTCCTAGTAGTCATCGAGGCAACTAAAATATCCGTCACGTATTGTTACGCGGATTTCCTGCACCTGAAGATGCACGGTTCTAAGTCTTTGGAGATGCCGAAGATCTCGCACGCCTCATGAGTGTAACGGCCCCTGCACGCACCAAGGGGCATGTATCATCGAGTAATAGCCGCAGCCACTGCTCCGTACCCACACAGCAAAGACATGGCCGGCCATTCACCCGAACCCAATTCCTCATTTTTTTCGAAGGCTCCACAACAGCTACACCACCCATGGTTTCAATACTTCACATAACAATAGGTCATACTCGGAGAACACGGGTTCGCTCACGTTTTCACAACAATCTACTCCGTACTCAGCCACCTAGCTCACCCAGCATTGACATCGCTACCTAGTGCAATTCTCACCACCGCTCACTGCCTGCCACTCAATCAGTTACAGGAACCACAAGAAGACCGCCATAATGTTGTCCCGGAGGATAGCCACCGCTGCCCGCATGGCGCCTTTGCGCTCTATGCACCCCCTTCGCTCCAACTACCTGGCGATGCTTCCGTCTCTGATGCAAACCGTGCGAACATACTCCGATAAGGTGGTTAAAGTACCCCAAATGGCAGAATCCATATCAGAGGGAACACTGAAGCAATTCTCAAAGAGTATTGGCGACTTCGTGGAACAGGATGAAGAGATTGCGACGATCGAGACTGACAAGGTATGTGACCAACCAAACATTTGTACACTGGCACCAAGAATGCTCTAACACCCCAACAAGATCGACGTTGCTGTCAACGCCCCAGAAGCTGGGACAATCAAGGAGTTTCTTGCCAGCGAGGAAGACACCGTAACCGTTGGGCAAGACCTTGTCCGCATTGAGCTCGGCGGAGCACCGTCAGGCAGTAAAGAAGAACCCGCAGCCCCCAAAGATGAAGCAAAGAAAGCAACAGAACCAGAGCCAGTAAAGACGGAGACCAAACCGCAGCAGAGCCAGACGAGCCCGAACCCTGAACCCAAGCAAACAGAAAAGCCAGCGACAACAAAGGCAACACCCAAGGAAGCTCAGTCAGCTCAGTCAGCTCAGTCAGAACCAAGCCATCTGTCCACTGCATCAGCTTCCACAGGAAACCGAGAAGAGCGCCGAGTATGTTCCAAAAATATAAATATTGTGAACGAGTTATCCAATGCCAATATTAACGCGGACACAGGTCAAGATGAACCGTATGCGCCTTCGTATTGCCGAACGTCTCAAGCAATCACAAAACACTGCTGCCTCACTCACGACATTCAACGAGGTCGACATGTCAAACATCATGGAGTTCCGCAAGTTATACAAGGACGACGTGCTTAAAAAGACAGGCGTAAAATTGGGGTTCATGAGCGCCTTCTCCCGCGCGGCTGTTCTCGCCATGCGGGACATTCCGGCGGTCAATGCCTCCATTGAAGGTCCTAACGGCGGCGATACCATTGTCTACCGCGATTACGTGGATATCAGCGTCGCAGTGGCTACCGAGAAGGGTCTTGTGACACCGGTTGTTCGTGACGTCGAGTCGATGGATCTTATCACCATTGAAAAGGCCATAGCTGACATGGGCAAGAAGGTGAGGAGGCCCCACTCAATCATTGCAAGATGATCAGAGCACTAACGATTTCCATAACCATTCACAGGCACGCGACGGTAAGTTGACAATCGAAGATATGGCTGGTGGTACTTTTACCATCAGTAATGGCGGTGTATTTGGGTCTTTGATGGGAACGCCTATCATCAATCTTCCACAAAGTGCAGTTTTAGGTCTTCACGCGATCAAGGACCGAGCAGTGGCCGTTAATGGGAAAGTTGAGATCCGACCAATGATGTATCTGGCATTGACTTATGACCACCGCTTGCTCGATGGCAGAGAAGCTGTGCAGTTCCTTGTTAAAGTCAAGGAATACATTGAGGACCCAAGACGTATGCTTTTGTAGGCTCAATGCATGCCCCCCTTGGATGAGTAGATAGATAGGAATTAATTGTGTAGACTGTAATAATATAGAACTACTGTGTTTCCTGCATTGCAAACACGTTTCTCGGGTGAAAATTTCAATGCACTTTTATCCCAATACGCTATATAAAGGGCAATTTCTGGTAAATCATAAATTTTACGTTTTAGGAGTTTTTTTCTTCTAATTCTTGCGTCTTATTACTAAAAAAAAAAAAAAACAACAGCTCTTATTATTAAAATGCACTTTTATGAGCATTTTTTTTCATTGTAATAATAAAACTAATGATAAATAATCAATCAAGATGGTCAATGACTGCGCCCTGGCCTAGCTAAGTACAGTGGTAATATCCTTTTTTTCCCAGCCTAGGCCAGGGAACTACCATAAAAAAAAAGCCTAAATGCTGGTTTATATTGGAAAAAAAAAAAAAACATAAAAAAAAAAGCCTAAATGCTGGTGGAAAAAAAAAAACATAAAAAGCCTAAATGCTGGTTTATATTGGAAAAAAAAAAAAGCCCACGTACATTTTAATTTCACCCTAAAGAAAACCCACTAATAAATACGCACTATAATAAAAATAAAAAACCCCTGCCTAAAAAAAAAGCAGTATTATTTATCAAAAAAAAATAAAAAGACCACGATATTGGATCCCCCCTTCTTTTTCCACAAAAACACCTGAAATTAATATTTAAAGCCTCCAGGACTTGGCTTGATAAGAAAAAAAAAGGCCCCTCATTTTTTGATTCACTAGAATTGAAGTCTTAAAGTATAATATGTATCAAGTACTAAGAAATTGATTCACTAGAATCTGCACGCCAAGAATGATAGTCAGCCATGTAGTCATTGAGAAAATCTTCGTTGCTGAGTTTGCTATTAGAATAATCCCATCTGACAGGAATAGCATGGCCATTGGCAGTGAAGCCGACATCATCCCCCTTCCATTCGCCAGCGCATATTCTTGCCGCGACCCTGAGCATGAGTGCAACGAGATGACTAGGGGGGCCAATCAATAAGTTGTAGGTCTTGCTCACGATAGCTCGGGGAAGGTTGCCTAATGTACCCAATCTTCCTCTTACGGGATTGAACAACTCCCTGTTGCTTTGCAACTCCACCAACGGATTAGACGGATTAAATTTCTTCTTCGGTGATCTTCTTCTGATTCCATTTGCCTGCATATCGAGCATCGAGGTACTTGTTGAGCGCTCGATTTTAATGCCGTCTAGGTCCGTTTGATCCTTGGCGTCAGACGATGAGTTCGACGCTACCTCTATGCTACGAAACTGTGCTTCTGGTCTTCGAGGTAATTTTTCGGCGGCGATATTCACGAGCAATACGTCGGAATCCAAGCTAGACGGAGCAGTGTAAAAGGACTCCAGCGATTCCTCGCTAGAAATTGTTTCAGTGGCTTCATTGTCCTGGAGAGGCAGATGCGGTGCCACAGAATTCTGCGTCAATGGATGGCCGCCACGACAGCCCAGGAAGTATCTAAGCTTAGGTCTTTGCAAATTATCTTGGCTTCCGAGTTCTTCGTGTTTTTCGAGAAATACTTCGCATCCGTCACTTCTCGCCACGTCTGTCGGTTCTACCCCAGTTGGAAGCGAAGATGTAGCTACATCCCACTGTAATCTATGACGAGTGTCCGAGTCACGTTGTCCCTGGGGTTGATGACTATCCAAATGACTATCATCAAACAGTAGATGTGGCGAGCTGTATTGAGGTCTGTACTCGTGTAGCCGTACAGCGGCATTGGAGACGGATGCCATCACAGTGTTCTTCTCTGCACTAGTGCTCGGCTCACACCAGCTCGCTTCCGTCAATGATTCGCATGATTTGAAAGAAGTGGTACAAGTCTTTTTGGCCTGTTCGTTCATGGGCGTAACGAGGGAAATCGTAGTGTCAGAGACCTGTGTTGTTGGTTGTTCACATAAAGGGATCGTAGAGTCATAATGGTGTTCAAAAACGGGCAGAATAGGTGATAATGCAGCCGCCTCACTATTTAAACCATTTTTCAGTAGCTCGCAATTGTCGCAATATGCCTTCTGGCTCCTTGCAGGTCTCCACGGCTTCAGTCTAACCTCCGGTCTTTTGGGTAGTTCGACCGTAAACGCCCGGCGGAAAGGGCATATGGTTTTCTCGAATAAGAGGACTTTTTCCAGAGCATCTTTGAATTGCCGGGCTTTATCCATTTGCTCGATATTTGATACTGGCAGCTCTATCCGCCAATAGTAAGGACGGCGAATTTGCAGTATGAATTTGCTGTTTTGTTGATCAACGCGCCAGCATTGACTCTTAGGTAGGATAGGTTGAAGAGCAGATCCACAACTTAGAAAGGCAACCGACCCGGGGGCGCGGTATACGCAAAATGCGCCTATGGATCTGTTTAGCTGTATGCATATTGCTCTGGGGATTTGCAGCTCTTACCTACTGCGATGGTTCGCTCTAGGGGGGACCACCATGCTAAATTGCCAGCATCTCCGTCCTCTGGTGCTCGAGCACTATCTCCCGCAGTATCCGATTGGCAATGGACTGAAGCAGTGAAAGAAACAATTCTGGCGTCCGGATGGCTGTAGAGTGTTTCGACAACTGTCCTTGGCGCGGACGTCGCGACGCGTTCCCTTTGCACAATGGCTGGCTCGGTTAAAACACGACGCATTGTGGCAGTCGGTCGTGGTCGCATATCTGGCTTGGGAGAGAGGGAGTCCGTTCGTAGCGCTTCTATTGGTTCTATAGTCATCTTGAAAAGCTGCTCTTATGACGTGAATCCTCGGGTGTTCGTCATTGCAAGTGTGCTGGCTAATTGTTCGTCACCGAAGCACGGCCGTTGCGGCCTCGGTAGTCTTGAAGTGCCTAGTGAATGGTAATTAATTCGCCGCTTCTCGTCGCAATTGTCTACATAAACTTAATTTACTGTATGTCGATCGCATCCGGCAAATCTTCGTGCATGGATGATGGTGTCTCCAGAGCTGAAGTCGGTTGATTGTCTTTTTGAGTACAATTTGGCTGATATAGTGACGTAGGTTAGTAGCTTGACGTACCTAGTAGGCCCCCCTTCCCCCACGGGTCCACGGCAAGCCGTAGCCGTGCACCGTGTGAATAAGACGGAGGTTTTTAGGCCAACACCAGAATGGAGTAACTGGTCGTGCTATTCGTCATTTGAAACCTGTTCACGCGCAGTCTGCAACTTGACCTCGTCACTTACGGATATATAAGCTTCTACTACTGATCTTAAAGTTCTAAACAACATTCAACCTGTCAATGGAGCCTCGGAAGGCAAGATTAATTGACAGCTTCAATCTCGATGCCTCGCATTTCGAACCCAATGCCATCTTCCGAGGGGCCCAGTTGACACTTGTTGGAGGTAAGGGCAAGGAGAGAAACGGCCAGGTCAGACTACTAATGCACTGCAAAGCCTACAGGGCATTACAGAATCCGGATCTATTCACTACCGAGTACTATAAGCAAGCCATGTACGCCGTTTTAGCTGGGCTCGGTATCCGGCTGCTGGTAGCAATTCCGGTTAGAGAGACGGTCAAGCAAAGCCACAGACAGCCCGCCTCCTAAACTAACGCACAAGGCAGATAATAGCGGCGAGGCTTGTATTATGGTTCACCTCACTGCTCTATCCCCGCGATCAAGTCTCATGGAACGATTCCGTCGTCGATTGGCTGAACTTCATGGGAGATTATGTCCTTCAGCTCCCATTCTTCCTCATGATGGTAATGCGCCATGTAGTTCCCACTCTAGACAACCTGTGAGTAGCGCTTGCGCAAATAACTGTGGCCTCAATATAATGACTCAAGGTAAACAACTAGATTCATGCAGTCCTTAAACTGGGTTGACGTGACTTATGTCCAAAAACATAAGCACGACAATCCGAGTAATCTGAGGGACCTTTATTACCCCAATCTAAAGTCTTATCAATCAGCGAAATCCCCAGCCAAAAGGAGACAGTCATTCATGAAGTTCATGTCAAAATTTGTACGCAGAGCATGCCTTTCGATTGTGGTGCTCGCTTTATCATATGCCCCTATATTTGGCCAGCTGATACTCCCTTTAGTGAGTTTCTACACATTTCACAAGTCGGTTGGACTCGGGCCTGCTTCCATCATCTTTAGCAGCGGTCTCTTTGTGCCTCGGAGGTATCTCATCATATTTTTGCAGAGCTACTACTCGTCCCGAAACTTGATGAATGAACTTCTAGAGCCTTACTTCACGCGTGTCAAGTTTTCGCGAGAAGAAAAGCGGAATTGGTTCAGAAGCCGCGAAGGCGTCTTGTTTGGGTTTGGTCTTGGGTTTTACGTGCTCAGTAGAGTGCCCCTCTTCGGAGTTCTGGTATATGGAATTGCAGAGGCCTCTACTGCATATCTTGTCACTAAGATCACCGATCCCCCACCGCCGCCCTCTGACATGAAGGATTTCGCCAGGAGTCAGCAAACCTGGCGTAACAAACACGAGTTCCTCAGTCTCAACCTTTTAAACATAGACGACATGCAGACAGGACCGGCCCTCGAGCCCAGAGAAAAGCAGGACGCGCTGTCACTCTGATGTCACGCCGCCTTGTATGAAGACTACATCCCTTCATCGTAATATAGGCTGCTCTACGTGTATGGAGGAGACCGCTGAAGCGATGTGCATGAGTACGCTCCGTGGAGCCACACCATTGGGACATATGTGGCATCAGAAATCAACTGGGAATATCTCAATCTATTATTTACAGCACTGAAAAGAAAAGCAGGCTCTTTCAGCCTTTCCCAAGCGTGCCGTTTCAGGCAATGATCCAAAGCTTTACGGAGCCTGTGATGCAAGTTGCAGCGTTGGAGATACTCGCGACGAAATTAAGGGACGATCACAGATTCAAGGTGGCGTGCACCAGTGCGAGTTGGTGATTATCAAAAAGTGAATTCGCTTGTGACGTCGTGGGGTTACGTGTCGGGAATGATATCGAAGTCATTGTGGCCGGTGTCGGTTCTATGTTGATCGACTGAGGCCCCCTGGCCTAGAAAGGTACATCCTGCGCTCAAACACCTGCGCAAAATGCTGTCTTCTTCCGGATCCGCGATTTCTGTCAATTGCGTATGCCCTGTAACCTCAGCATGTTTCCTGGCCGCTAGTTGTCCATTGCCGATCCATTCACAGCCGTCCTCGTTGCACTTCAAGACCAGTCCATCTGCGTCCGTGTAGTAGTGATTTGCATTTAGTTTCTCGACTAGCATCTTGGCCTTTACCAGCACCTCTGAGTCATCCGTGGGCCAGATCGACCTATCCATTTCTGGCGGCAAAGGAGCAACATTGTGCGGGGAATCGGAGTAGCTGAAGGCGACACGGTCATAATGAATACCGGAATACACCAAAATGCATCGATCTTGCTTTCCCTCGCCGAAGGTCATGAGATGTTGTCCCTGCGGGTGACTGAGTATTTTATTGCGGATAGCTCGACACTTGGAACTAGGGCGAGAGGGTGGTATAAACATACCTGAACATCGAAAGTACATATCTGAATATCAAAGATGGTAGATAAAATACTTAGCTCGATCCCCCCTCCCCACCGATCAGGGTCCTTGATGCCACGGCAATAGTCCACAGGCGAACAGCCCAGAATTGCTTCATTATAGACATCAGGATGCTCCGTAATATACTCAGCCATCATCTGACGAAGTTTTGCTGCAGAAATCTGTTTCAGTAGAGCGCCACCAAATGCGGTAAAGAGACAGCTATTGTCACTTGGCATGACACGAAGCACTGAAGATAGTCAATATCGGGTCAAACGCAAGCGATACGAGGGAGCCTGGAACGTACATAGGCTGCCTTCCCTTTCTGGCCATGGTACTATTACATCACCGGAGCTTGTACTGGCAACGAAGGCTGTTCCAGCTTGTTTCTCATGACCAGCAGGATGGCGAGTATGACCTGAGGTTGCCAAATCTGCCTTGGTCTCGATAGGAACGATTGTAAGAGTTTCGCCATGGAGCCCCAAGTCTTTGGCTATAAGTCCTCCATGTTCTAAGTTGATGGACCGCATATTGGTGGGAGGGCCGTACTTGATGGCAAAGTTTTCGATTCGTGTCTTTGCCTTAAGTGCCTCAAAAACCATTTGAACCGTGGCGCTGTCATCGATTTCGAGAATGCCTGTCCCCAGAGGGCTTTTATATCTTGACCTCATTTCAAAAACTGCAGTAGGGGCAAAGATAGTAATACTGCCACTCTGAAAGCGTGCTGCTCTCTGAAAGCGATGAACTTATTACGGGAGACCTCGGTACAACTCTCGCTAACGAAGACAGCAAGGGGCTATAGCCAAACCCTGTTAAAAAAAGAGTTGCACGATGATTCTCGTTGGAACGGTGGCCACAATTCTTATACTGTATTCATATTATCAAAGATATGCCCTGTCGTTTTATTACATTGTTAACAAAAAGATTGATTGTATCTAGCCTGACCTAGGCACCCTGTGGTCTCCACTCGATCGACCTCAGAACGGCTATTCCTTAGGCTGGATGAGTCAGCATGTGGCGTGAATGTGCCGCCTCACGCGCATTTCGCGTTTCCTCGCAAGTTTAGCCCACTGCTTCGTCAATTTACTACCTGCCGCGGCGCAAACAGCTGTGAGTGACCATTGCTTCTGATTGTTTCACGACCTAAAAACTGCGCGGTCCATCTGGCCGCGCCCCCAACCCTTGAACAAAGATGTCGCTTGTACGTGATCTCAGCCCAGACGATGCAACTGGATCAATCGAAGTCAGGGAAGTAGAACTAGATGTCGAGATGAAGGACAGCTCCAGTGGCGGACATACGGATACAGAGGGCGACGCTGTTGAAGATGGAGATCAGAATATGTTCCAGATCATACAGCAGCTGACGGCGCACCTATCTACCGTTGAGGAAGAGTAAGCTGAGAAATACAAGGCCCATGTTTGCATTTATGGTATTTTGCTAATGCGAATGAATAGTGGTGAAGAACTTGCAGCAGGCTTTCAACGTATTCCCAACCGTCGTACTCTCCCCGATTACTTCGAAGTGATTACCGATCCAATTGCATTTAGCACAATTCGAGTAGGTTGCAACATATCACTTTGGCAAACACTTTTCTCGAAAATGAGTGCTAACGTTACCAACAGAGTAAAATTCAAAAAAAACAGTACTTGACTTTTGCGGAGTTCGTCAAAGACGTTGCACAGATCTGCCACAATGCTCAAGTATACAATCGTCCATCAGCGCCAATATTTGGTGCCGCGGTTCGCCTCCGAGAAATATTCCACGAACAGCTCCAAAAGCTAGTCGCAAAGGGAGACGTAGCGCCCGATGATGCGAAACTACCTGATTTGGGTGAGCTACCTCCCGTCGAAGACTCGCCATCACTTCCATCCGAAGAAGATGAGGATGAAGAAGATGAGGATGAGTCTTCAGACGATGAAGAAGAGTCTTCAGACGACGATGAGAGACGACGGAAGCGACGCGGAGCACGCAGTCGTCGTCGTCAATCCTTCGTCGTCAGACCCAAGGAACCCGATGACGATAAAGAGGATGACGCATATAAAAAGAGAGGTCGGCCGCCTATGGTGCAAACACCGACGGAAGCGCGTATCTCTTCAATCCTCCGATCTCTTAGGAAGTTCAAGGATGATGAAGGGAATCTTCTTGTGACACCTTTTGAGAAGTTGCCGGACAAGACAACCATGCCTGATTATTACCAAAGCATCAGCAATCCCATTGCTCTGGATAACATCAAGAAGAAAGCAAAACGAAAGAAGTATCGGACTGTGGATGACCTTCTATTGGACATTGAATTGATGTTCGAGAATGCGAAACTTTATAACGAAGATGATAGCCCGGTGTATCTTGCTGCCGTGGAATTGCAGACACAATCACGTATTCTTGCGGAGCAGGAAAAAGCCAAACCAGACGATGATTTCAGGGATGAGGACGGCAAACTTCCCCTTTCTGAAATACAGCATAATGGACAGAGCTGGAAAGTCGGTAGGTTTACTCAACTTCACTCTAGCCGCAGACTAGATAACATAGACTGACCAGGCCTCATCATAGGTGATTGGGTTCATATTCGGAATCCAAATGATCTTGCTAAGCCAATTGTTGCTCAAATATTTCGGACGTGGCAAGACCGTGCGGGCCAAAAATGGATTAATGCCTGCTGGTATTATCGCCCTGAGCAAACTGTTCATCGATATGAAAAACACTTCTTCGAGCACGAGGTTGTGAAAACGGGCCAGTATCGAGATCACCAAATAAGCGAACTATTGGACCGATGCTTTGTTATGTTCGTAACCCGCTTTAATAAAGGCCGCCCAAGAGGACTGCCTTCTGACAAAGACGTCTACGTGTGCGAGTCACGTTACAACGAAGAGAGGTTCCGTTTCAATAAAATCAAGACGTGGGCGAGTTGTGTGCCCGATGAAGTACGGGATAAGGACTATGAAATGGACTTGTTTGAGGTGCCACGCCGCATGAGAAAGGTGCCCAGTCCCATCAAGCATCTTCTACGCGAGGACGCGAAGGATACCGACGATCTCCCTCGACCAACTTGGGGAAGCCCCAACGCTCCGCCCATCGTTGGTGCTGTTCATCGGCGCCCCCCTGAAGCAAATGTGAGTGGAATAGTGGTGGCCCATCCCACGATGCAATCACGTTGCGCTTGGTTGGAGTAATTGATGGGTGCCTTGACCTCCGTATCTTAAACCTGTCGTCATGCAAAAATTGGGGAACAAAAATCGGTCATAGCTAACTGATCCTGCTAGGAGTCTCCTCCGCCCGAGCCAACCCCCCCTCCGCCTCTTATGCCAACTGCGAGGCATATGTCATCTGAATCTGCTACGCGTCCCTCGGCAGCATCCGTAACACCGGAAATGTCTATGGACCCTACTGTGAGACTTCCGCAAGCTGCCGGTCCAGTTCCATCCCCATCCCAAGTCAACCAGTACAGCATGCAAGCTACGGGTCATTTTCAGCCAGTAACACCCGCCGGCGTTGGCCATGTTATGCAGCAAACACCAGTACCCATCCCACAACCACCGCAGGCCGCAGTAACTCCTCAGATGTCGATTCGACCCATGCAATATCAACAGCAGCAGCAGCAACCAAACTACACGCATAATTTTGGGTCTTCATACTCTTCATCACCGGCGGCATTTACCCACCCACCGCCAATGGCTAGTCAGGCTGCGCTGCATTATAATCAACAACCCCAGCATGGGCGAATACCATTCAATGCATCTACTGGCAATGGTAGCAATCCTACCAATGTTTACAACCCTCCACGACCACCGGAGGTATACACGCTACCAGATAACATAAACGAGGCACTTCATCCCCAAATTCGGAAAGGCTTCCAACATGATAGTGCCGGCCGGGTCCTGTTTTTTGTCGGTCCACCTATGGACCGAACACGTGAGCGACTGTCTCCACAGAGTGTCGGACTAGGGCACAGCATTAAATACATCGCGGGACGTAAGGATTGGCTGGCAGAACGCGAGAGGAAGAGGAAAAAGCGTGATGAGTCCCAGGTGGCTAGGTCTGAAAACATCCTTGTTACAAGCCGCTCTTTGGCGCAATCGGAAGAAAGTGTCGCTTCTCAGGCGGCAGATGCCATCGACCAATGGTTGCAAAGGTTCACCAAGCGAGGCCTCGAGTGGCAACAAGACGCTGGATTGGAAGGCTGGGGGGACGAATGCAGAACATGAAGAAGAATATGATTTGCTTGCAGGCACCTGGTAAATGAGTGTCTGACTGGCGGTCTGAATTTTGGCTTCTTGATGCGTATAGTCTACTGTTATATTTTGTACCACACCAGGTGATGGGGAGGAAATTGAAGTAATATTTGGAACAATTGTCCTCCTTGATAATCGCCCCCCGCGCAGGGTCTCGGTTCTTGGACTTGATGTAGTGAAAATTTGCAGTGGGAAGTAGCATAGGCGAATAATAATGATGGCATCCTACCAGTCACCATTTGAAGTATTTTATCTGCTCGAGGCCGAGGCAATCCTGATGTGAGAGTAGAATACCCTAGAGTATATCACGGCTAGGCATGACCATCTTTCCTCGCGCGCCCTTGGTTGTTGCAGTTGTTGCCAATGTGGAAGGAAAGACACCTACCCGATATCAGAGATTAGGTAGTAGTTATGTGACTACTACAGAGCAAACCGCATGCGGATGGACCACGCCGTTCGTCTGCGGAAGTCTCGTTGAGGCGGACGACTCTTTCTGTCGCAACACCGCAGGAAGCAGGTATATATATGCACTATTTCGAGGGGGCTTCAGTGTTCATCCACGACCATACTGCTCCCATGCACTATTCTTCTCTTTTTGTAATCTCTGCAGAACTCCACCATAACCCATTCGTACACAGCCCACTGTACTGCATTGACAACGAAGGCACGGATGCTGCAAACAGTCAAGCCGCGGAAGAATACAGACAGACCTCCTTCCCTAGCCATGGTTCGAACAACATCTAGAGAGCCAAGCCGTTTCGTCGACTGGAAGCCCTCTGTATCAGGGCTGTGTTTGGTCGAAGCAGCTTGGGAATGTACGATTGATTGTTGAGTCTGGATTCGGGTTTTGATTGAATCCAGGGGAAATACACTTGCCCAGGTGGCGATACCTGCAAGTCCGCCGCATAGCAGGATCTTGGGGGCTTCTTGGCGTAGTGATGGAGTTTCATTCTGCATGCTTGAGGGCCAATGCCTACTAGCTAGTTCATAGGACCAGAAGTAGAACCCATATCCTATACTGTCTCTGAGTGCTGTAACCACACCACCCAAGTAGAAACCGCGAAGCCCTTGCCTCTTCCATACGTTCTGTGCAATGCACCAGCTGCTCTCAGATGATGCTGACATCTGGGCACGACATTTGACAAGCTCGGTTGGAGCACTCACCACCCACGTAGCAAGCCCACCTACTGCTCCTGCAAGCCATGTCGCGCATAGACTCTTGTCTGAGCTTGAACCGATCGCTTTTTGAAGAATACTTTCGGAACGATTGTAGGATACGAAGAGCAGGGCATTTAGTGCACCACATCCAATCACTGGAGCCGCTGTCCCCGTCACCAGAGCAGTGGTACCCTGGAGCCTCGTGCCATTGACGAGAGTATTGCCGGCTTGTAGTTGAACTTTCATGATATCGAGTGGGTTGCCGACTAGGATGCCGACTGCTCCGCTCAGGTAGCCGGCCCAAAAGTCGGTAGACATTTGAAATCTGGCAGGCCCTAGTGAACGATTCGAACAAAGATCAGCCCCGCCGATGGAGGATCATTTGTAGTTAATATTTGCAGACAGAACTTTAGCAGTTGACGATCTCTCACTGCGAACCCCAAGGCTTAGAGCTGAAGGCTGTTGTATACCGGGGCGACTTTGGAGCAGGTAAAGGACGTTGTGTTAAGAGACGGCTGAGCTGCGACAGGCGCCTGGAGCCGCCAGATACACGTCGAGCAGTAGTCGACGTAATTGCGTTCAGCACAAAAGGTCTATATTCTAATTAGAGGTGCCACGGATGGATTGCTTGCTTTCTGACCGTCAAACGTGCGGCGAGATATCAATGATCTCGAAATGCTTTCTGTGTCCGAGGTCTGAACACCCCGTGCTCACGATGCCGATGTCTGTAGGAGCGTCAGTTGGAATGTCTAATATTACCGAGTATGTCGCGAGGCAAAAGTTCTTTACGAAGTGTCCTAAGGAAAAAAAAAAAAAAAAAAAAAAAAAAAAAGAACATTAACACTCTTGCAAACTTTGCCCGGGTGTCTCCGTGATGAAGTGAAGTTCTTGCTTAGGAGGGGAGTATCTCTGATTCGCCTGCAAGGAACCCCAGAGCCGAGGTAGAATGAATGCCCCGCCCCTCTACCAGCACCGAACATGATGATCTTTCATTAAGCTGAGGCAGTTATGCACCTTTCTTGTAAATTATACGATAATTATATTCTAGATGCATGAAGTTGCGAACACGGACTATTTTTGCTTCTTTATTCCACTGGGTCTTGTCACTGATATCGGCTGGCTTCGACGCCTTGTTTCCTCCAAACTCTGAATGTGGCGCTCTGGAACACAAGGTCTATGACTCTATTCAGAACCATGGCTACTCAACTAACTCCCCTCCCAAATGTTCAACGGCTCAGTCCTCTATGTATTCGCATCCTTGGAGGGAACCCTGGTAAATTCACACTCCAGGGAACGAATACATATCTACTTGGGCGTGGGCCCCGTCGTATTCTGATCGACACAGGAGAAGGCCGACCAGCTTGGATAGCTTCTCTCAGGTCAACCCTGGCCAAGGAGAAGGCGACAGTAGATACGGTACTCGTATCTCATTGGCATCACGACCACACTGGCGGCATTGCTGATGTGCTTTCAGCAGCCCCAGAAGCGGCCATTCACAAGTATGACCCTGAACTGGGGCGCAAAGGAATTGTAGACGGCCAAAAATTCCACGTCGATGGCGTCAACTTAACCGCCGTTCACACACCAGGTCATACCAAGGACCATATGGTATTTGTGCTGGCCGAGGAGGACGCCATGTTTACAGCCGACAATGTGCTTGGGCAAGGTACCGCTGTGTTTGAGGATATGTCGGAGTATCTGCGCAGCCTTCACCAAATGCGAGAATTATTCTCCGGAAGGGCGTATCCTGGCCATGGCCCGGTCGTGGAGGATGGGCCAGGCAAAATTACCGAGTATATTGAGCACCGGCAACAAAGAGTGGACCAGGTTCTGCAAACTATGCGGGGAGATGATGATGGAATAGATGCCAGCGGTACGAAATGGTCTGCCATGGACCTTGTCAAGATCATCTATAGCGACGTTCCTGTTGCACTCCACCAGGCGGCTTGTAACGGTGTTTTGCAAATTCTTGAAAAGCTCGCCAGCGACGGCACGGTCATTAAACAGGACCGAGGCTTGTGGCAGGTGAACCGAAAAAAGTCAACACTTTGATAAGTTTCAATTGGGTTTGAAGATGGTGGTGTCATTTTCTGAAGTGTTGTTGGAATACATGATGCGGACTGGGATGCATCGCCATAGGGGTACCGAGGAGACTACTTACTCAATACATGTACAATTGTTCTGAATAGGTTGCTAACACTGGGTAGCCAGAGCTTTCATATTTGAACCCTTCTGCTTCGACAGGGACACTGGTGGTAGCGAGAGCTCCGTGCAATTCATCGTTGTAGGGCCCGCGTTTTTTGCGAGGTCTTCCAGTCTTTTCCTTCCCCCAGGAGCGCAGAACAGCAAACAAGCAGTTGATTTAAGTACCTAATATATACCTACCTAGGTAGTTAGATGACACCAGACGATATGTAGAACTAATCATCTGCCTACATACCTGGTAGTAGGTCGGTAATGGTTGGTAGGAAGACATTTGAAATATGACGTGTGGCGGAATGGTCGAGACTCGGCCTCAGATGCCGTCTACCAAAGTACTACCCGTCAGCGACCAAGTGGGCGAGCCTCTTTTAGTTGCCAACGGGTAAGAATATTTGTGATGTAAAGGTTGCGAGCGCCACCCTAGGTTGGTAGGTGCAGCAGGTGGTGAATACCCTGAACCAAGTGTGTGTGTGTGCGTGGCTGAAAGCTCTAGAATGCAAAGTTTAACGTTGACGGCCCCGGCGCCCCGGGACCGACAGTGGGGCGTCATGTGTATTCGACAGTTGACCCCTTTGAAGTCAATCAGCGCCGTTGGGTGGTCAAATACTTATGTCCACAAACTGTACTTGATGTGAGTATGAGGTCTGGTAGGTTTTGACTCTATTCGTGTTTAAGTTCATGAGGCTCTGGCGGCTTCAATGTTGGCGGCTATGTTCTCACCCAACCACACGAGGTGCATGCACCTGCTTGTGAAAATGATTGGTGTACTACACTAAAATGACAACTTGATGAAGATTGAGGAGCGAAGAGCGAGGGACACCGGCTTGCACGGATGCACGTTATCAGCAAATGGTACAAGCAACATGCTACTCGGTCATGTGTATGAGGGGATGGCTGACGCCACCTGAAGTGCCGCTCACAGAATGACATCTGGACCCTGATTGCCTGATCAATCGGCGACACACACACTGGTAAGGCAGCTAGCGCCCGCCCACCCGTCCGACCAACCTTGCGCATTTGACTCATTCGGAGAAAACGGGCTGAGTTAAACCCCAAGAGTTTATAGAGTCGGGAGAGTTCCAAGCCTGCACATGCGTACACTTGGTCAGGTGTGGTCAGGTGTTGTGAGGTGTTGTCAGATGTTGTCATACTGGCAGGAGCCGTGCGGAAGCCCGGCTGTCCCCACCACAGTTTCCTGAACCCTACTATGTCTCCTGCATACAATACATCGAGTACTTCACTACAGCTCCGCTGACCGCAAGTCGCATCATGACAGGATTCAAGCTCGGAAGCTTCGGAGGAAGCGGATGCGATTCATTTCTTCTCCTCCTCCTATTAATGAATTAAACCCCTGTTCCTTGCCAAGCGATGTATGATTTGACCTTAGTGCTTCATTGCTATAACCGACTTCGGCGCCCACGGGAGTGAAGCTACCGTCAATGACGTTGTTTCGCTGGCGTATAAGTCGCAAGGCTACCCAAACCAGTTGACACTTCATTTCATTTCCACTCCACTACTCTGCCAGTCGCCGTTCTTGCCATGCTCTTTCGTAGGGAGTTCGGGTTGATGTTGTGAACTGCCGTCCTCTGGGGTTATTTACCGCTCTCAATCTTCGATTAGCTTTGCACAAATATCCTCAGCCTTGGCGGCTACGGCCGAATAAACGGTTCAGATACTCTCCATACGTCTAACCACGACACCCCAGCCCCTATCTCAAATTAGGTGCCGGTGTTGCACCCAGTATTTCCTCGGATTTACAGAAAAGGGGCCCTTTAAATTTTCACGTCCCACTCAGCAGACGACCCGGTAAGTCTCAGAATACGCTTTTGGGCGCGTAGCTCATGATACGCTGGGCTCCCATCATCGAGGCATGTGATTGTGGCCAGAGCGAAACAACAAGAGGACAGTCGGATGAATGGAGAATAAGATTAGCACTAATTACGCGCCATTAGCAGTTGAACGGTACAAAGGAATAGCATCGCCAAATGTCACGATCCGCTGCTTCTTATTTTGCCTCCACAGGCCGTCTCGTGGTTAATGTGCTTTTCCTTGTCGGAATAGCCCATGCCCATGTGGGAATGAAACCCGAACATGACGGGAATCATACCATGGCAGTGCATGGATCTGATTATCCTCCAACGTACTTTGGAATTTCCAATGGCCGGGGTCTGATTTATGGTCACATCTCACTGATGGTAATAGGCTGGGTGTTCGTTCTGCCCATTGGTGAGTACATCATTGATAAGCCCCTTTCACTCCCTGGAGTCGCCTGGGACAAAAGGCCGGGACACGAGTTTCGTTCTGCAGAGCCTTCTCAAATGCACCGTGCTAATTCTTGTGCAATCACTTAGCCGTCATGCTCTCCATCGCGCATTCTCAGGTAACTCTAGCCGTACAGTTTGCCTTTCTCGCCGTTAATGCGTTTGGCGTCTTGTTGGGCGTCATGTACAACTCCCGAACTGAAGATTTGTACCCAAACAATTCCCATCAAAAAATTGGCTGGATTATCACGGCCGTCATGTCTGCGCAGGTCTTGATACACCTGGTCGGGCGACAAGTAGGTGCTATGGCGGGACGAAGATGCTGCAGTTCAGGTGGACGCAGTTCTGTCTCTCATACGAATTACTGGCAACGGGTACCCATGCAGTACCAGGATAGAGAACATCGCTTGTCAAACGATAGTGGCCAAGGGACGGAACCTGGAACAGAGTCGCTTCGAAGCAATTCGGTTTCGACGTTGGACGGGGAAGACATGTCACTGAATGAACAACAAAAGGACTTCGAGGGCATCGAGGCTGGAGAGGATCCCCTTGAATCCGTGGAGATGCCATTCTTGTCGCAGAACTCAATACCAAGAAAAGCCATACGTGTCATCTCATCACGGATATGGGTATATCTTGACTTCGTGTACAGAATTACAGATCGGATCATTCTGCCATTTGGGTTCATCGCACTGACCACGGGTATCATAACCTTTGGGCGCTTTTTCGTAAGTATGCCTCTGGGTTTGCAAACTTGGCCTTCGAAGAGGTTCCAATCTAATGCATTCTGCGTAACATAGGAAGGAAAAGCGATATTCAGTGGCTTAGCACACTGGATCAAGGGAGGAGTGTTCCTTTGGCTTGGCCTATTTTCTTTGGGCCGCTGGTCGGGAAGTTTCGCGGACGTGGGTTGGGCGTGGAATCTCAGACCCATCAATCTTCACGAGAAACCTCGGTGTCCATCGGCAGAGTTCGTTGAGAGTGCCTTGATTTTCTTTTACGGATCTACAAACATCTTTCTAGAGCACTTGGGAAGTTGGGGTGGCGAATGGAGCTCCCAAGATCTGGAGCATTTGGCTATTACTGTGCTGTTTTTAGGAGGAGGAATGGTAAGTCTGGTGTGAAGCTTTCCACTTGTCTCAACCGATTGTGCCGCCTCAAGCACACACGGCTACTGGTTTAGGGTTCCTGCAAGTGCTTACCTTCCCTCGAGGCTGTGTGACTAACGATGTAGTAGTGCGGTATGCTTATCGAGTCGTCTACTATCAGAAGTCTCCTGAATACGACCGCAGCAGGTACAGCCCCAGAAAGTGTGCCAGACGAAGAAGCAATGGAGAAATGGAAATCCCCTGATACATACCAATTTTCCCTCAACCCCATACCGGCGCTTGTCATTCTGCTACTTGGTATCATGATGAGCTCTCATCACCAAGAGACAGAGATATCGACAATGGTACATAAACAATGGGGTGATTTGTTATTGGGGGCTTCGTTTGCTAGGGTATTGACCTACTTTCTTTTGTTCCTCCGACCGCCCAAGTCTGTCCTACCATCTCGCCCACCTACGGAGCTATTGACCTCCTTTGGCCTCATTGCGGGTGGAATCATCTTCATGGCTAGTGTAAGTGAATGATGCTAACAAACGGAAATGCTGCAAGTCATGAAAAGCTGACCAACCGGGTTCAGAGCTCGGACACTATCGACGGCATGATTCACTATAATCTGGATGCCATGTTCATGTATACAATCACAATGGGATTGGTAGGATTGTTAATGGCTTGGGAGATTTTCGTACTAGCCATTAAAGGTTGGGCAACACACAGGGAGAAGCGTGCAGGCCTGCAAGATTCGCAGAAAGCAGCACTTTGTGGGTAATCACCCAAGGGATCTGCGCCCCATAAGCTTGTTGCTCGCAAGGGATATGTAGAGCTGTCAGTATCTCTTGACATCGTTGAACGCATTTGGGATAAATTACTTTATGGATGCTGGATCCGTGTCGGAGTAGTCATTCTGGATCACGGGTTGTATTGGCGCTGACCTTGTGGAATGTTATTATGATACCCATTCTGAGCTGCAGGATATCTAACTGGTGGTTGCCTGCTAATGAATAGCGCGGCATGATTTTGGGTAAGCAGATAGAAAGCATTTAACGTAGGATGAAAAGAGTTCATATCTATCGTCAATGTTGCCAGTATTTTGAGTGATGTAGTCCGCATTCCCGTGACAGAATCAAGTCTCCTGCCAAAATATATATCATTCATTGTACCATACAAGCTTCTCAATTCAATATCACACCGGCGTGATAGGATCGGTGTGGCTAACTGCTGGTCTAATATACAACAATAAAACCGACTCCTCTCACGAAAATGTCCATCTGCGGTATATGAGGAAGATTCATGGGCAGGTAGAGCAATCCAGCCAAGTGACCCAACAGCTGGGCCGACGAGACAGGGAGACAGTGCCTGGTAGTTGTTGCAGGGGAATAAATATCAACGACGGGGCGTATCAATTGTGTGAGGTTTGCTGGGAATGATTTACAGGTGCCGTAACACTCTGGTCCTCAATCAGAAACTGTGAAGCACCCTGTCGGAGGGCATGAACCAAAAAAGACACAGATTCGGGCTTAAAGTCTTCTGCAGCCCTCAGTCTGTCAATGTCGTCTGATAATTCTTGTGTGAGCTGTTGCAGATAATAAGCCGAGAAATTCGACGCGTTTTGCTGGTGTGCTTCCTGGCCTGGCATTGTGCTTGAATCTTAATGTACGGCCGTACTGGATAACGGGAGCGAACTTCTTGGTTGGATTAGGTTAACGTGGCGTAGTAACTATTGGATATTCTCTCTGAATAATACGGTGGCAGGGCGGGAATCAGGTCGGGAAAGTAAGTGCACTGAAGACGACTATGTAAGCCTGTTGAGGTATGATGGTCGCCTTTCGCTGTCTATGCTCCGAGTATGCTATTATATCCCCTAAAAGCAGCGAAGACTACAATTATGTAGCTGCGGGGATAAGCAACCAATTGAAAGCTTGAGTTTACATGGTACCTTAATCCCTTAACACTTTATATGATAATATAAGTACCCATAAAAATCTAGGTTACAAAACGCTACATTATAAACGCTATAATCTTCACTATTATTAATGTCACTTGACGTCACCAGCTGCTACCCGGGGCCCTGTGGATACTGTGACCTAGTTGTAGTCTTCGCTGCTTTTAGGGGATGGCAATGCGCATGCTTTGAAGTTGCCAGTCATAAGACAGCTCAGTCAAAGAGACTGGCCACAGCAAGTTGGCTCGGGCAATATTGGCATTCCGGGGCTGACTTACATCAGAGTTCGCGTCTGTGGGTCGGATCACGTGCCCTGTACTACTAAGATATCATGTACTATGTACTACATACGCACGTGGCAGCCTGGTCTCAAGACATTTATCGGCACAGTACTAGTCCCATCATCAATGTTTCTTAATATAATAATTACTGTCGACTTGTTCTTCCCATATAAAGGGTTTTCCCGCTTGAATTAGTTATAGAAGTACTAGAAGCCTATACTAGCTCTAGGGTAACCTATAATGATAATAATAATACTGTCGACTAGCTAGTGTGATATGTACTGGAACACTGCCGAAACCTGCCCTAGACCATGCTCCTGCCTCAAAAGCAGATCCTGAATGGACTGTAGGCACATATTGACAAAGTGATTCCAGGTGCTCGTGTCTCCGTACAGGGTTGCTGGAGCCTTCACGTGTTGCTTGCCATTTGGCTTGCATCTCTTGCATTTAAACGTGTCATGCGTGTCGCTTGTGGTATTTGGTCGATACTGGAATAGCTCTCGGAGACTGTCGAGGGAGAAATGTCTTTCAACGTCTTCCGCCGAGTCAACAACGCAAGATGACAAACTTTGCTTGTGTGATTGACGTTGAAAGATCTTCTCCTCGATCGTACCAGTTGCAATGAAACGGTAAACGAAGCAGTCTTTCTTCTGGCCATCACGCCAGACTCGAGCTAATGCTTGCTGGTCGGCCGCAGGGTTCCAATCGGGATCAAAAAGTACCAGGCGGTTTGCTCCAATTAGGTTGATGCCGCATCCACCCGCCTTGCTGCTGAGCAAGAAGACAAACTCTTCGCCATTCGGGTCGTTGAAGCGATCCACAAGTTTCTGGCGCTTGTTCACGTTCATCGTGCCATCAAGTCGAAGACAACCATACTGTCGAGACCGGCATAGGCGCTCGAATAGATCTAATGTTGAGGTATAGTTACTAATGAGCACAATTTTGTCGTTGGTATCTTGCCGTATCCGAGCCAGCATTCGATCTAGCACCATCATCTTCCCCGAGTACTCAGGTCTTACGTCACGGTCTCGACCACGAGCTTCTTTCGGTGTGTATTCTGGAGGGAAACAACATTCAGACCCAGGCAGATCGTCGCTCAGATTAAGCAAATCCGGGTGATTGCATAGCTTCTTTAAAATATTGATGGCTTTCAATGGCTGACTTCCTTTCCCTCGGAGCAACGCTTGGATGTCGGGACTAGTGATGAAGTAATTATACAGGCTTGCCTGAAATGGAGAGATACTGCAAAACACCACGTGTTCGTACTTGACAGGTAAATACTTCGACAGTATATCGTTGGTCCTGCGGATAAGGAATTTGTTCACTATTCCGAGAAGCTCTGCTGTACATTCGTCTCCACGCTGGCGATCTGATTCGGAAGCATCCGCGTCTCGCCCACGAAGAATTGGGATTTCAAACCGTTTTCGGAATTCTAAACGTGATCCCAGCAAGTCTGGATTAGCAAAGCTTGTAAGGGAGAAGTACTCCGTCAGATCATTTTGAATCGGCGTTCCGGTGAGAATAACCCTTCGAGAAACATCAAGGCTATTCAGTGCGTTGAAAGTATTACTGTCGCTATTTTTGAGTCGATGACCCTCGTCACAAAAGAGCAAACCAATTTTGGTGTGCTTCAACTCTTCAACATTGAGCCTGAGGGTTTCGTATGACACAATGATAACTGGCCTGGTAACTGATCGACCAGAAGCAATGGCCCATTGTCGGAGTTGTCTTGTTAATTCTTCTTTGGAAGCTTTTCCGTCGATAGCAAACGGCGTGATGGCATTAGCACCCAGCCATTTAGTCAGCTCATTCGCCCAATTTTTGACCAAACTTGCTGGACAAACCACGATTGCTTTTTGAATTGTCGGCTTTCCCGCTTCAGGCGACTGTTTAAGTAAAGTCCACATAAGAGTTATGCATTGCAGCGTTTTCCCCAGCCCCATTTCATCGGCCATAATGCAGCCGTTTGCCTTCTCTTCAATCATTCCAGTAACACAGCGATACATGAACTTGACGCCTTCAACTTGATGTGGTCGAAGAATCTTTGCGAGCTTTGGATCTAAAACAACAGGTACCTGAGACTGTTCTTTGGTCACCTTCTTTCTGATGCCTAGAATTTCTGCTAAGCTTTTATGGACTAGTGGGGCGTCCAATTGCGGCTTCTGAATGTCTTTTATTGTGGTATTCATCTTCTCGGACTCCTGACTGTTGTCGGTCTTTCCATCAACCGTTGGGTCATATAGTACGATCGCGAACTCGCCACTTGGATCATGCAACGGCCTCGGAGAAACCACAGCGCCTTGCCTTAAGCCCAAAGTGGGAGGCGGTCTGTTTGGGTTGTATGAAGCGGCATCCTTATCCTTGAGGGGCACAGAAAATGCCTTGCGAAAAACAAGATGCTTCTCTTTCGCTCTGTAGACGGGATATTTATTGACATCCCGTGTTGCGAGAGCTAAACGATCATTGTTGGTGTAGGATTTGTCTTCCGTGGAATCACCATCTGTGCCAGAATAGTCTACCCTTCTTCGTTTCCGTGATGATCTGTCCAATGAAGAGGTCCTTGGGGAAGCTACACCAGGACATTTGAATGGTTGGTATAGTTTGCCAAGAGCACTCGAACTGGAATGGTGACGCGTTGGGGGCAATCTTTGGTCTGTCTGGCCAGAGGGGGTAGATGCTCTAAACGGCTCTGTTAATTAGAAATCATGCTCAATTCACGAATGGCAAAGAGAAATTGCTTACGTAGGCGCCATTTCTGTTTATATGCTTAATGAACGGCATGGGTGGAAATCATGAGCAGCGAGACGGAGAGGAACTGGCTACGACCGCGTTTGACGCGTTTGCCTGGTCACGACGGCACGTGACCGCGGACTTTTTGGCTTGGTATTGTCCGCCTTTCTCACGTTGCACAGAGTCATTCTAGGTGGTAGTAACTTATCCCCTAATAAATGCAGCGACACGGAATCCACAACGCTCTGCTAGCAGCCGGCAACCTCAAGTGACTTTAGTGGTAGCTTATGTTAGGCCTAATAAAGGTCCGGTTATAACGTCAACTGGTGTGTAATAGCTCTTTATAACTTAAAAGCTTATTAATACTTTTATTATCATGTAAATCAAGTGTAAGATTTAGTATCTTTTGATTTCTGGTTTTTAATTGGCTTAAATTCCCTGTCGCGACCTCACTGCGGCCTTCGCTGCATTTAGGGGATGTGACATAAATTAAATTGGCTTGTGTGGAAAAACAGGTCTATTGATGCTAAAATATCCCAAGCTACCTACCTAGGTAGCCTTCGTACTCCTATCTTTTGGGTTCATATGCAGTTCGTTCCGTCTATAGATACCCTCTACCTAGTAGGTACCTGGTGAGTAGGTACCTACGCGCGCAGCCCCTAGTTTTAGTAATAGTAAAACTATTCTAAGATAAGTCTTAAATTATTATTAATTATTAAAAGTTTATATATTAAGTAAAATTTTTTAATTAATTATCTTATAATAAATAATGCTTCAAAGATATTTAAGACTTATCTTATAATAATTATATTATTACTAAAACTAGGGGCCGCGCGCGTAGGTAGGTAGGAACTTAAGTACTCTGGCTGCCGCAGTCCAGCGTGGGCTACTCATCGGCCGCCTATCTTTATCGATTGCAGGTTAGCGTTCCTAGCGGCTCATCATTAGCGACCTTCCTATGACATTCCATCCCCCCAAGCAAGCTACACGCTTCGGTTTGAAGCCTCGGAAGGCAAACAAGAGATTCTGGGTTGAATTTAGGCTGGCCGCCTTTATTTCCCCTCAATACGTCGGCGATCGGTGCACCCGTTGTTTGATGTCAAGCTTGGAACTCCGCCATAAATTCACTACTACGAGCGAACAACGAGCTCATGTTGTTCTTACGTGAGCATGGTTTTCCCACCCCAAAACTCCAACTTGAGCTAACGAGTCTAGCCCAGAGATTTTCGTTGACTCGTTTCTGCGAACCTCGAGCGTTGCTACGACAGCTTGCCAGCGATCACGAGTGGCCATTCGGAACAATCTAATGCGAGACTACTATCATAGCAAGTTGCAACCTACCTTTTGACTAGCACTGCTATAAACAATTCCCGTATATCAAAGATGTCTACGCGTCCTACGACACCGGCCTCTCCGAAGAATGCCAAAGTCAAGTCACCGGTTCCTGGAATACCAATGTTTGGGTGTGGTATGGAAATACGCTCAATATTGAATATGCAATCATTGGGTGACATGTTCTAACGGTAATATAGAACATGTCCAACTTCTACTGTCCCAGGGTCAAGAAGTCATGAATAGCTCCATTGCACATTACAAAATGATACTCCGTGGTATCTTCGACTCGACCCCGATTGTCCCTCAGACATCAACGAACCAGGAAGGTCGACCAATTACATCATTGACATCGAACTATCTCTGCCTCCAGTGTCCAACTACTGTCACTGAAGAAGACCGTCTTAGACATGGAACAAAAAAATCTCACAGGTTCTGTAAGTTCGAAGTCGAAAATTCCTAGCGACTGCTTGGTTAACTGACTTGGTATTAGATGTGGATTCCCGAAGCGGATCTCTGTATTGCCAGATATGTGATGACCTCGTGTGGGACCCGACGTTAGAAGAACTTCGTGTGCGCAAGATCGGGACAGGTTCATTCTCAGGTCAGCCTCCCTTTTCAAGCTCATGCACAGGTCTTTCGTTGGAAACTGACCTTGGCATATTGTAAAGGACGAAAGAGAAAGCACGACGAACTTTTTACTGATTCTATTAAGGACGATTCCCGCTATATCAGTTCTAACACAACAACAGCGTCTTGTCGAGCCAATGGCCTACGAGGCATTTACAATGCAGGTGCCACCTGCTATCAAAATGTTGTTCTTCAAAGCTTTCTGCATAACCCACTATTGAGAAATTTTTATCTTAGTGATGGGCATCAGAGCAATGACTGTACTGTTTCACACTGCTTAAGCTGCGCTATGGATGACATGTTTCAAGACTTTTACGCTCTGGAGAACACCAACGGGTACACTGCCGCAAACATACTATCAGGCTTCTGGATATCGGAGAAAAAGGCATTTGAAAATCTTGTCACTACGAGGGAGCAAGATGCTCATGAGTTTTTCCAGTTTCTGGCAGAGGAACTTCATGAGCGCAATGGTGACGGAAAGAGACCAGAGATTGGTTCCGAGCATAGTTGCAACTGTATCATTCATCAAACATTTTATGGTAAGATGCAGACGACAACAACTTGCCAGAACTGCAAAGGCACCACAAACACAGTACAGTCTTTCTTAGATCTCAGCTTGGGCTTGGACACTTTGATGCAGCGAAAGGCCAAGAAAACTGGACAAAAAGCACCAGTTTTGACATTGAATGATTGTCTAGATGAGGAATATGTCAAATTTGACAAATGCGAGTATAGGTGTCACAGCTGCTCATCCACTCAACAAGCAAAGAGATATACAAGCATCAAACGACTACCCAACGTCCTTTCGATACAGCTTAAGGTAACAGCTTCATTCCGGGAATCAGTGCTTGGTTGATGGCTAATACGCCTCTTCAGCGTTTTGAATACAAGCAAGGCAGACATGATCGAGCCGCATCCAAGATCGACCACACGGTTCAGTTTCCGTTGCAACTGAACATGCTGCCTTATACGAACAGAGGTCGCAGCCGGGATAACCGCGAAACCTTGGAGTTGGAGAGATCATGTATGTATGATCTCTTGAGTGTTATAGTGCACGTCGGAGAAATCGAGACTGGTCATTATGTATCGTACTGTCGTGTCGGCGATCAGGTAAGATTATCATTCTCGACCTGTAAATCCACTCCAAAGCGTCTAAAGCTGATGAGTTTGCTATTCACAGTGGTTCAAATTCAACGATCATAAAGTGGAGCTGGCTACAATTTCTGAAGTTTTGGGGGCTCAGGCTTATTTGCTGTTTTATATCATCCGCTCTTTAGCCTAAAAGCCATGGAAACTATTGTGTATTTTGGTTTATAGACTGCCAACGGCAAATCCCGTATGTAAACTAACTCGAGATCCCTTGAATAATCCCCCCCCCCTCTTTTCGAGGCGGGCAGCGGAGAATATTGGAGAGTTCGAGGTATAATACTCCATTAATCTTCGCACGCCTTTCATGTGCAATAAGACGTTTCCAGATCCGATAATGTCTAGTAGTGCCGTTTCTGGTTTCAGTATTACCTAACTCTTCATCTGGTTGGATTAGAAAAGAAAGAAAGATACAGAAAGCAGAGTGAGACTCCCGGGTGCTATTGGACGATATGTGGCTTGTGAAAGAGTTCAGGGTCTCCAAAGCCATGATGAACATTCGAAATTTGCGTAACAATAGAATTCGTTGCTCAAGCCTCTGGCGTGCCTCGGCTCATAAGTCGTAGCGAGTACGCCTAGGGGTCGATAAACTCGGGTCACTAGGTCCTTCATTCGTTCTCCGGTACAAACAATGACTCTTGGCTTTTGGGAACCGGATTCGGAAGTCTTCAGAAGCCATCGGGTAGTAAGAGCAGCTGTAAAAGGTAGTATGTACGATTAGAAGAAGAAGATATGTTAAAGTGCTAGAGACAAACGTAGATTCAAAGGACCCAACAGCTCCATACACACCTTTTGTCTGGCAATCTTCACTAAGAAATGGTGGGTCACATATGATACAGTCTAGACTTCCCTTCAACTCATCTACCTGGTATGTCAGCTTTGTTAACCAGAAATAAGTGTGGTGCATACGTGTTCAACTGGGAAGACCGGAGTCTTGAACACACACAAAGAGCCGAGTCGATGGACTGAGTCCGAATCATTCAAATGGTTATTTCTGAGACTTACTGGGAAGCTTTAGAGGTTGCTGGAAGTCATAGTAGACAAATTCGGGAAACACCCCAAAACGAGGATCATGCTCTAAGAGAACGATCTTTGGACGATCACTCGCCGGGAGTTTTCGCTACTTGAATAAATACCCACAGCCAGGGCAAGGCCATGGCAAGTTGGGTAAGATGGTCAGCTATTCTGTTTCTCAAGATCTGCCTGACAAGTTGTGAGGAGAGCGAGAGGGGAATACTCACTAATATATTGCGAAGTGCTATAAATACGCTTGGTGCCGATGCAACACCAATGCGTGTCTTCGGGTTAGATGCTTCCAGTAGTTCATTGGCTAATACTTCAGCTGTTTCGTCGGAGTACTATAGCTCATTGTGGCAAAAAGCCAAGAGTTAACAATAGCTCTATGGCGTAGTTATGTGTACAACAAACATTACCGATTTTGGCCAGTTTGCTCCTAAGTACGACTTGAGTGGCAATAATGAACCTCCGCCCAGAAACATACCCAAAATTGTGATTCATTCCAGTCTTCTGTGAAGGCCGTCATAGAGAGTTGTGCGTAATCTTCAGACTGAGCTTTCAATTCTTGGTATTTGGACTGATGGGCATCTCTTTCGGCGTTAAATTCGGCCAAAGCTGCAAGAGCATGGGCAGAGAGAGTTCTGAGCCAAGTAAACTTTGTTACTTCGGTGACCACAAACACTCGAGGGATGAAATGCTCACATTGGCTCATCGTTATCTTCCATAATGAGTGTAAGTAGGGGTCAATTTATGCGTAGGTACTCCGTATACCAAGAGCAATCTCAGGCCCAGTAGCGACAACGAAAGATATAGCTCAATCTGGATTTATCAGGACTTCGCACCAGGAGTGTGGGTGGGTAAATGAGAGTCTGACCGGCTTAGCTCCACCGTTTTGTGGGGGTACACTCTGTAGCATCCTACTAGCTACGAGTAATAGATAGGCACTCCAATTGCCAGTCACTCAACGTTCTGGCGTATGAACCCAGGAACTTTAGTGTCTATGAAGAAAAGCGGACAGCAGGATGGCGTGGATGAAATCAAAGGGCATCAAAAGATCGCCTTTGGCACATTTTATATAATATCTTGCATGCGATTGTGATCCGGCAGGCTTTGGAAGCTTTCCCAACTCCGCACGAACCACTCTACAATATTACTGCGATCTTCATGACTAATGTGTCCTAGCAAGCCTGTAATTGCTTTCAATGATCACACAAAGGCCATATAGCCAATGGGGAAGCTCTAACAACGACAAATGGGAGAAAAGAAAACTGTACAACAAGATGCGACACACTAACCCAGCTGGGGCTGTCTTATATACATGTCTTTCCCATGGGTATGGTATTGCTAAAACCTCAAATTTTCACAGAGACTCCAAGGAAGTCTCTGGCATGTTTTCGAAGGTTTCCCTACTTCGGACTTGCGATGCTGAGCTACAGCTCATCCAGCACATGAATATACTTCTTGTCCTCTCGTTTCTCCTTTTCTGTTGCGGGGGGCAAGTCGTAGTAGTTCTGGCTTCTGAATCCTTGCTAGAGTGACGTTAGCTATCGAATGCAGAGCGTTGCACACATCATGAAGGACCAACCAGGTAGTGATATGTGAAGTTTGCAATATCTCCCGGTTCAATACCAAGATCCTTAAAAGTCTTAGCCGTGGGGTCGATAACTTGGTCCATAAACTCGCGCTCAACCTCGTCTGCCGACATTGTGTGCCACCAAAGCGTTTTGTTCAACATTCCAGCAATTGACTTGAGGATGCGTTTGGGAACATTGATATGGCGTCTCTGCTTATAGATTTCTTTATCCACCATAGTAGCAATTTGTCTCATGCTATACTCTTTGGGTCCATAAAGTTCGAATGTTTGACCGGCTGTGGAATCATCGTAGAGCATTTTTTCCAATGCGGCGCCGACATCGATTGACTACGAAAGTATCATTATCATTCAATCAGGTCCGCAAGGGAAGGGGTTGGAACTTACGTGGACTGGCCAAAATTTTTCTTGCATATTGTTGGCAGTGAAAAGGTTAAGAACAGAGGCAAGTTTAAGTAGGAGGTTATCCTCGAAACCGAACATTGGTGCTGGTCTAACGAGAGTAGCTTCCGGAAAAATACGTCTGGCCACTTGTTCGCCCCGAGCCTGAGACAAATAGCGCGTGTGAGGTTCAGCTCAGCAAGACCAGAAAGGAAATGAGGAATGACTGACCTTGGTGGCGTAAAATTCGGAGGCAGATTGCAGGTTGGCGCTGTGAGAGGAGACATGAATGTATCTATCAACATCGTATTTCGCGACTGCTTCGACGATTCGTTCGGTGCCCTCCACGTGGACGTCATTGAGAGAAAAGTTCCTGATCCAGGGCTTAGCTATGCGTATGACATGCGACTGATGGTTTGCAACACACTTTGTAGGATAGTCTCGGCCAATCAAGTTATAGACAACATCGGAATGTCGGACGCTTGCTTCGATCGACGGCGTGTTCCGTAAGTCATATTCCTATTCCAAGATCACTTAGGGGGAGAGGTTCTTTGACACTGAAGAAGGAAGCGAACTCAACATACGACAAAGACGACGCGACCAAGATCACCTGTCACCTTCAAATGGCGTTTCGTCATTTCTTCACGAAATGGTACGACAACTGTACAACCCTGGCGAGCTTCATGAAGTTAGATTGCATCTCACTATCTGGCAACTGAAGTCATAAAAAGCCATAAAACTTACCCAATCGATTCACGATATACCGACCCAATTGCCCAGTTGCGCCGAAAACTGTTGCAGTGTGACCTTCACCAGCCGTGAGCATTGCATTCAAGTAGAGTAGCACGCATGTTAATACCTCCAAGGGACGATCTAGAGCAGAGAATAGGTCAGCGAGATGCGATTATTTGGACTAGTGGTAATACTAACCGTCCACCTTCTACTCGGAGAATGGGTTTGCCGGTTCTTGTGACCGAAATATCGGAGGCGAAACGTCGGCAAATTGCATTATGAGTAGCTTGACGGGCTGACCGTGCGGCGTACAGGGGATAGGACATCTTTGCAGTTCCAGGCTAGAGGTAAGAGAAGTAGTCACTCTCCTTGACGACCTTGAACCTGGACACAAGAAGCTATGTCGCGCGATAGTTACTCGGTTGAATCGATATTTGGGGGGAGCACCACTCACGTGTAAGGTCACGGGTACTCTAGATGTGGTTAACTCCTTGGCTGGCGGACTGTGCCCCACCTAGTTCTTCCCAGCAGCTCAGATGCTTTGCTCTAGGCTCCTGGTGGCCGCGTCCTTGAGACACAACACCTAGGCCTTGTTGCGTTCTTCAACCCTCCACCGCGATACCAAGCTTTCATTGCTTGTTCCTTTTGGCGCCAGTCGCTAGCATCGCCGCCGGTGCCGCAGAAAGAAAGTGACAAAAAAAAAGACAAACCTTGGCATTTAGGACCTTAAACCAAGTTACATCTTCTGTTCTGACTAGCAGTTTGCTGCTCGGATAGAAAAGGTGCAATCAATACCCGACCCGGTTACCATGGCCGTCGAATCGATCCCAGATTTCCTCGCGGAGCAAAGAGACAAGGCACCGGAAGAGCTGCAGCCCCTGATACTTGACTTCGAAACATTCTGGGAGCGCAAGCTATGGCACCAGCTCACAGACTCGCTCGTGCAATTCTTCAACCACCCCAAAAGCGCACCTCAGCGTTTGGCCTTCCATAAGGTGTTCATCCTAAAGTTTGCGGATAAAATTAACCAGCTCAAGCTGGTAGACCTTGCCTTAAAAGCCGCGACGCAGTGTCAAGGTATATACATAATGGAACTTGGGGAACGGATGTTATGGCTAATCGACTTCAAAAAGATGACCACGAACGCTTATCCTTTTTACTATCTGTAGTGAAAAAGTTCGATAACGATACATCACAAGACGCTCTCGTATTTGCGTCTGTGGCCGTATCCCGTGTGAAGCTCAATCTCAACAGACTGGACGATGCACGACGAGACTTGGATGCTGCCGAGAAGATATTGGATACCTTCGACTCAGTAGAGACTGTAGTCCACGCGGCATTCTATGACGCTAACGCAAACTATTATCAGGTATGCTTTTTTTTCAGGTGGCAATATCCCAGCATTAACTAACGATGTCTGGTAGAGAAAAATGGACTTTGCAAATTACTATCGTACATCGCTTCTGTACCTCGCTTGCATCGACTTGGCATCTCTCTCAAGTGAGGAACGTCACAGACGAGCCTACTATCTAAGTGTTGCAGCCTTGGTGTCAAGCAGCATCTATAACTTCGGAGAGCTTTTGCTTCATCCGATTCTCGATTCCCTTGCCGAAAGCGAGGACGACTCTTGGCTCCGCGAGCTGTTGTTCGCGTTTAACCGGGGCGATCTTATAGCATTCGATGCTCTGTCCGACAACATTGCATCTAACAAGCTACTCAATGAACATTCAGCGCATCTACGACAAAAGATTTATCTTGCTGCGCTCACCGAAGCCGTCTTTCGACGGCCTCCACACGATCGTACCATGACCTTCTCTACAATCTCACACGAGACAAAGGTCAAGCAGAAGGAGATTGAGCATTTGGTCATGAAAGCTTTAAGTCTTGGTCTGTTACGGGGAACAATTGACCAAGTGGATGAGGTGGCGCACATCACTTGGGTACAGCCGAAGGTGCTTGACATGAAGCAAATAGGCAACATGCGCCAACGTCTGCTCGACTGGGACTCCAACGTTAATCAGCTCGGTAACTGGATCGAGACCGCCGGAAAAGATGTTTGGGCTGCTTAAATCACGACTGATTTTCTGAATGAGGCATCAAGTTGACTATGTACTCTAAAACGGGTTTTGGACCAGTGGAACTTGTCCTGACATATCCTGGCATAGGCGGGGCTATTCGTAGTTCTTTACATCATCGTTCATCTACCACCACCAGCAATGGTAAGATATAGACATCTCAGACGGTAGAAAAAAAATGTACATTAATAAAGGCAATGCTATTTCCTTAGTGAATATTCCGATGAGCAGATTGCTTATTTCTTCTCCGACGAGAATGTTTCAGCGTCGGGAGTCCCAGAGAGGACATTCGTCATCGCAACTAGCCAGGCCGGCCACCATATACACCAAATCACAACAGGCGTATACACGGCCCATACATTCCACCCAAAACTAGCCTGCTGCAAGAATTCAGCGACAGATGAGCCGGCAAGATGAGTTGCTGGATACACAACCACCGGTGGTGCCACTGCACTGAGCAAGGCAACAACAAAATATTTGGAAATAGTGTTCTTGCATGGTTGTATAAACGTTAATGGGCTGGCAAGTACGCCCACCAAGAATGCCAACGAGAAGTTCAGTGTAGCCAGCGTCGCTAAAGCCATTCCAAGGACGAGCAGAGACAGCGACTTAGTCAGCTGAAAGTGTTGCGTCCTTTGTGTGAAGTATACAGGAAGAAGATACGATATGATGAATGGAAGCAGGGCAGAGAAGATGCAAAACATGACCAATGAACTTGGTAGAAACTAATTGTTGGCTCAGCGTCAGTGACAACTACAAAACGACAGGATTTTTGTGGCTTGTCCGGAAATGCAAGGATATTTCGGTATACATACTGTTGCAGGAACATTGCTTAGGATGAAAAGAGGAATCACAGATGCAGCATGACAGCCTGCCACAATCCCCAGAGGAAGAGAAAGATCTCGCTCGGTAGAGTTGATAGCAGACGGGCTTTCCGGAGCTTGGCTGAATTTTGATTTTGCTGGAGCTGATTTCTCAGAGGCTGCTGCCACCAGCATTTGGACCTGTGCAGCGGGTTGTCCACTCTTTACCCACAGAAAAATAGCCATGATCGTGAAGTTAGCGGCAAGGAGCATAGCGCTCGGCAGATATGTACCAATGCTAACAAAGCGATCCCTCTGCATAAGCAGGTAAAAGAAGAAGCTTTGGTGGAGATGCTCCAGCAAATTATTTAAGCTCCGGAATGTGCCTTCTATAACACGTCCCATGGCCATTTCATCGTGCCAACCTTCACCATACGGTTGAAGTGTTACGGCATCGACATGATACGGTATAAAACTGCTGTGAGGTCCGGCACAGATGCCCAAGCCTTGTTTCAACATTCCCCGCAGCATCGTCATAAGCCGGTCTCGGTAGGAATCATTATGATGGTGCATGCCTTGTATTGCCGTCTGCATTCCCATTTGGCCCCCGCCGATATTGACGATTGAGTTTATAAGGTCGAGGTTGGGCAATTGCCCGTTGGTGCCATCGTAAATGATGTGAATACCGTCGAATCCTTGATCCACGGCGTAGTCAATAGCGATTGCACCCTGAAGTGCACCTGATTTCAGCGGCAATGAAGCAACGTTGTTGGAGTCGTGCGCATCATGGTACGCGTCCACCCAAGCTTGAGTCCCGGTTCGACTGTCGGGAGGTATCATAATTATGATGTCTTTCGACCAAAGTGACCAGCCTGTGATATTTCTTAGCCCGGTAAACAGTCATGGTTTCTGCTTAAATGGGTCAGACCTAGTAACATACGCTTGAAGTAGCGGGCGAGGGTGATGGCAAGAGCAACGCCGTTTCCATTGAATGTTTCATTAACGCTGTTCCAAGCAGCCACCAAAACTATTGCCTCGGTGGCATCCCCCCTGGGAGCTTGCAAAATCCCGTATACATTCTCGCCACTGTACGTTTTGCCTGCGGAATTGTAGGTATAGTTCTGTCTACCGACTTTAATACCAGCGGTACCGAGAATGACTTCAAGGTGATTGTTGATGCTTCGATAGTAAGTTCATAGATTCTTGGCCAATTCATTCTCTGCTTGAATTGGATTGCAACTTACTCGTAGTTGCTCTCATTAACCAATGTATCTAGTTCCCGTCTATATGCCCTGAAGATATTGTGTTCGCTGCCGCCAAAATATGTATGTACCTGACCCGGAAGCAAGGCATTCTCAGAGATATAGGTGCGCCGGGAGTAATTGTCGAGCGGCAACAAAAAGAGCCAGATAGCTCCAACTAGGATACAAACCAGGGAGAGATATGGCGGTAATTTGAGCATGCGTGGATCCCGCCGTAAGGAAAGCGCTGATGCTGAAGACAGATATGTATCCATGTTAGAAGCTAGGGATGTGCTCCCAATTGATCAAATACGTATGAGGGAATCAAAGGATACTTACACAACAACCTCGACATGTCGGTGGACTGTGCGACAAGACTCGCTCAGGTAGCTCTTGTTCTTGAACTGGCAACAAGTCGGCCGTAGGGCCCTGTTGCATGTGCAGCAATCACGGTCAATGGTTAACGTTTGCTCACCTTCCTAGGTAACTACCTGGGGAATATGGTCGGGTTGCATATACCGGGGTTCGCTAAGTGGGCCACTACTCGGATGCCCTGTGTCATCATCTCCTTTCCCAGAAGAAAACAGCCAAGCGACCATCATCAAGCAACGTGACCCTTACTTGCCCGGATCGGAATAGCATTGCTCCATGTACTCCAGTGGGAGCAACGGTTTTGTATCTCAATTCCGAGACATGGCAGGACGTTGAACGATAAACCACTGCGCGTCTACCTCCTCGTGCTTTCACTTTCGACTTGTTTTGCTCTGCATTTGCAGGTAGTATTCTTCAAGGACTCTTCCCTCGGCTGTCGACACCGTCGATCTTTAGTACTAGATCACTCGAGGACCGTGGCGATGCCCGCGATGCGAGGCTTCAGCACCTTGCGTGCTCGGTCGTACATTTTCCGACTGCCTTTATTTACTCGAGCGATCATAATAGCCATACTTGTATTCTGGATACTTAGCATTCCGTCGCTGTGGGATCTGCATCAATGGGGCTCGTTAATACCAGACAAAGTCACTTTCGCAACAGGTAATTTTCTCCTTGAAAAGTGTTGGCCATTTGCGCCTGAAGCCGAGCCTAACACTTTGCATAGCATATCGATTGTCGACTTTTCCACTGATTCACTCGAGCGTTGTTCACGCGGTCCTCAATGTGGTCGCGCTGACCCCTTTAATGGAACGATTCGAAAACGAATACGGGACGCTCACTAGCATAGCTTTGTTTTTTGGACGTAAGAATACCCTCTCCTCTCCCATTTGGCAAGGCTGTGAAGCTGTCTGACTCCCCGCAGCTTTAACCACAGTTCCGGCTCTGCTGTACGTTGTCATCGAAGTGGGAATTTTGAGAGCAAACAATGCTGTTATGGGAGCAAGGTAAGAACAACCCTGACAAACAGCGTGTACAAGCAGGGAGAGCCTAACAAGACTTCCTAGTATATGGGTATTCTTGCTTCTCGGCATGGAAGCCATTCGAACATACCGCTCCAATCCACACTTGGTAATTGGCACATATCATATCCCAACATGGACGACGCCACTACTCATGATATTCGTTGTGGCCGTCTTGATACCGAATACTAGCCTCTTGGGACACTTATGTGGCGTGGCCGTAGGCTACATATGTATGACAACTGAGACCTGCGCGAGTTGGGGACCATGATGGGCTAACGATATCTATTTTTCCACAGGCGGTATTGGGTACCTCAAATTTATTGCTCCCCCAGAATGGGCGTTGCGATGGATAGAAACGCGGCTTAATTTACTGGCTGTTCTCCCGCACTATGTAAGCATTGACCAAAAAACATACGGCCGTTTTGGCGTCTTGCCATCAACGACACGATCAGGAGGCAGCAATGCAACAGAGTTGCTTGGAAGTACCCAGCGACTTGGTCCATGACAGCCCGCTGGGCTTGCTCGAGGTAATGAACTCTGTGGACCCTGATGAGATAATCACTGTACAACATTTGCGTGCGAGAGATGGGCACAAGCCAGCGGGATAAGGTTTATGCATCTAATATGGAGTTCCGGACACTGGTTTCTGTGTAAGATAGTCCTTGTATGGTACGTCGGATTAAGCAGGCTCTGGCACGCCCTTCAACATCAACAATATGTTGACTTCAGCGGAGCATGAAGAAGAATCCTCAGCCTCGTCCATGATGTTTCGCAAGCGCTCGACGCAATTCTTAGGTTAAAGGAATTGGACATTGCGCTCGACGCCGTTCACGGACTGTACATCACTGCTAATGTCTGCGCCCGACAACAGCTTCGTGGCTTATGGGTTTCTTATCGGCATATTTTTGGACTTGTTGGACAGGATACGCTAAAAGACACACGCTCTGTGTCAATTGTCGACCAAGCTGTGGATCAGGTGCAATATTACAGACATGGATTAAGCGTGCGGTATGACCGTCTTCACCACTATGCGGTGCTGCAGCTTGACATACCTATGTTTTGTTATACAAGCTTGAGGCAGCTGTACATAGTTCTTCATGTATTTATTTATGTTCATAGAATGTTTTTATTTATTCACTTGCACTTCCTAATCCATGATTGGCTACTATGCTCCGTGAAGACGGCATCAAATAGTTTGTGGCGTTCAGGAATCGATTGTCAATGACCAATGAAAACTCGAGTATTAAGCCCAAATTCTAATCTCTAGATGCAGCGGTGTTATTTCCATGGCTACAGACACACAACTGTTGATAGCTAACGGCTCTGTCTCCTGAAGAAATATTATAGGGCTTTGCATAATTAGTTCAATGTGTCTGTATCACAGCATGTCATGTGACTGCGAGACCGCATCCGTTCACCCAAACAATGTAATCGTGCCCGCCCCACTTTAGATGGGTTCAGCTAGCAAAGCCCTCACCACCAAAGGTGATTAGTTAGTTGGTGCACATTGATTACCGTTCGAAGCCAGGCAGACGAGAAGGGTAATATATCGGTAAGTTTTCTCAGTCTTGAGAAAGGAACGGTTTCACAGAGAACAGCATCATACGAACGGTTGAAGAGCCTGGTGATGGTAAAGCGAGAGCTTGTTAAAAGAATAATTTTGTGGATGATTCATTCGTCAAGCCAAACCAAAATATCCAGGGATACAGACTGTCTCCAGCCAACTCAACATTCTTCTATTCGCCAAAAACGAACACAGCTACACACTGTTATCGCACTTACAAGCCCGCACGTCCTGATGACGAAAATGAGAGCAAACTCAGTACAATAGCAAGTAAGAAATACAGGGTTATCAGACTTCTCTATGAGTTATATATTCTCTGTCAATTAATGTTAGTTACATCATGGGACATAATTTTAGACCAGTATTAACCATCGTAGTCCACCCTTGATGTTTACGGGTCCAACGCCTTGGCGTTTCAGTGCAACGAAAGAATGTTGGCGAAATGCAGATGATCATGCTAATCGCTCATACATGCCCTGGCAAATTTGGCTGTCGTCATTGTGAGGTAGCTTGCTGGCCAACCAGAAAAGTAGTTTCGAAACAATTGGCTGAGTGTTAGTCGCGCCACTAGCCAGTCTTGCCGCTTATTTTGCGTGTCATGATTTTGGTGATGGCATGTCGTATTGTTGCGCCCGACTTTTCGATATCCTTCTTGGAAAGTGCCGACGTGATGCAAATCTTCAAGGCAGGTTGCGCAATCCAACAGCTGTCCCGAGCTTTGATAGCATGCGCATACGGCCTTGTCTTTAGCCTGGCAACAAGAACTCCGTTGGTTAAGCACTAGATGTATGGGTCAGTGAACGGTAGAAGCGAAATAATTGGTTTTGGGTTCAGTAACTGTTCTGCCTAAACACTTGTTTTGTACAGTATTACCTGGTCATGTCTTACCTCGTCGGCACATTCTAGAAAGATCCGTTCTTGATCTTCAATACTCAGTCTTTTGGCCTTGATAACTTCTGGCTTCAGCACGAGTAACATAATTGGGTTTTCCAATGCACTAGTACAGACAACCCAGTCGCTTCGCGGGTCTAACTGCAACTTCATGACTTTGATATTCTCCCGACATTGGCTGAGGATATCCGGATTAGATTGAAGGAGGTTGACTGTCTCGCTCGCTGTCATAGCTAGCATGGCTGGCAAGGCAGCTGAGTAGGTGTAAGCGGAAGATGTAATGCGCTGGTGTTCGACAACGTCTTTAGCCCCAGCGCAGAACCCGCCGCCAGCACACAAAGGTCCAGAGAGAGAGCCAACAATCATATCAACCTGTTGCGGGTCAACATTTTGGAATTCGGTCAGGCCACGACCCGTTCGCCCGAGAACTCCAAAGGACCAGGTTTCGTCAAGGATGATGCGGAATTTATATCTCTCTTTTAGTTCCACGAGACTCGGAAGGTCTGTTACATCTCCACTGGTCTCGAAAAGGCCTTCTGTGACGATAAATCGCCGCGTAAGCCTCTTTCCCTTAGCCTGCTCAAGAGCGACTGCTTTCATAACCCGCTCTAAGTCATTCATCTGACCGTGCTTGAACCATTTGATGTTACTTCGGGAAGCCTGTAGGCCCTTTCGAATCGAATAATTCACGGCTTCATCGGCAATTATAACGTCGCCACGCTTGCAAAAGGCAGGGATAACACTCGACACAGTAGAGAACGATTGTGCATAAACAATGCAGCCTTCGGTACCAAGATAGTTTGCAATATCAGCCTCGGCCTTGACATGAACATCCTGAGTGCCATAGAACTGCGGAGGGCCACAAGGCCCGACACCGTAAGTTCGCAGGGTCTGGATGGCCTTTTCCTTGATTTGTTCATTTGCATTGAAATTGTAAAAGTTATATGATGCTAGATTCGTAACCGTTCGACCGTTTAACAGTTTGACTTTTGGACCTGTGGAACTGAATAACAAATAAGTAGTGTCAGCAGACCATCTCGTAGTTCTTCCAAGGTTCATGAATGTTTGTAGCGAAAAAGGGCGGGGGAGGCTCTGCTAAATGTAACCGCCTTCTGATGGGCAAGTTTGACTCGGACGGCCAGTTAAGAACGGTCTACGACATACCCAACGATTACAGGGAGCTTGTCGCTCTCGGCCTCTTCGAACACTGTCTGCTCAGCAACAAGTGGCTCTGGGGCCCAATCATCAATCAATTCATCAATCTCCTGGAGGCGATTGCAAAGTCAGTGACGAACCCAGGTGTCACTACCACCCTGGAGGTCCATTCAATCAAGGGCAAAGATATGCCGAGAAGACGGTGAGACAGCCAGAAAAACTTACATCTTCTCTGAGCTTGACGAAATTTTGCTTATGGGTCGAATACGATGGCGACAGCAGATAGCGAATGAAGAATAGAATCAGTACCAGTTCAATGGCGGATCGCACGGGGTCGTTCTGGTAGCTTGATCGGATGTACCGAACAAGGACAGCGGAGCCGGGCACTTTTTGGAGTGCTGAAGTCGTCTGCTGCAGCACACGGCTGAGCTGGTTGTGCAATGCTTCGATCTCCATGAAGCTAGCTTTTGATAATGCTGCCACGTTACGACGTCCTGTAAGCCGTGAAGATGCGAGGTCGGGTATATGCAAGAATGATTTTGGTACAATCTCTACACTCAAGCGGTTAGGCATGGGAGGAGAAGAGCCGCAGGGGGAAATCATTAAAGTGGGTTCCGAATTTGAACGAGACATTCAGTGTCAGGGACGGCAGCCTGTACAGCTAGTAGCTGGGTTGCCTTCTTGGGGCCAAGCGGCCTTGCGAGACTGTGTGAACCACCAAGTGCATAGAGAGTCAGGTTCTCTAGGATCCGGGGTTCTGTTCCTGTTCGTTCGAATTTCCTGCTTGATTTTCATGCGAGGCCAACCAGCACCTCAGCGGAGGCCGTGAGCGCTGCGAATCAGTCACCACTAATTAAGTTAGCAGGCCACCAGACAAGGCAATTCGCCTCGCAGGCTATGGTGACGCAGACCAACTATCAAGAATTCGTCCGCACATCAAGAATGTTCAGGTACAAGGTACAACAGGAAGAGCAGGATGCGCATGAATAGGTTCAGCTGTGTCTTTTGGACCAGGATCACATGTTGAGAGCCATAATTACGCGAAATTATCTTCACAATCAATCAACCAATCACTTGCTTTCATTATCCCAATGTCTAAATAACTAAATCGCAACAATCATCTTCGTATTTTTTTTTTTAGTAGCTTTACAATTGTAGCTCGGCTAAAACAAAGCAACCAGTAAATGATCTGTCCCCGTGAAACTGGAAAGGAAAACGCAAACTGAGCCAATACCTTCACACTGACAGCTGTCTTCCATGCATTCTATAAACATGAACACGTACAGGGCAAAATAAAAAGACATTAACATCACAACGCACTGCCCTTGAGTCGCCGCAACTCGCATGTTTCGCTACCCACAAATCCCGACACAGATTTGCGTCATTATCAGATCGGCTTCGTATTGTACATACTCGGAAGAGTCAGTTCACCTAGGATGTCGTTTGTGCCGAGCCGGACTCTGACGAAGGGCCGTAGTTGGACGGGTATGAGTAGGTTGGGTTGGCTGTGCCAGTCTCTGAGCTTTGATGTGTGTTCTTGTTGTTCAGGAAGTTGGGTTGCATGAGACGCATTTTACCAGGCTGAAGACTGGTGTACCACTTCTTAAAGTTGTCGGTTGTCAACACATTTGCCTTTTTCAAGACGACCGGTCCAACAATGAGTCCAACAAATACAACCAATAAAACGAAGTAGAGAATGGCGTATCGAGTTACTCGTCGACGACGCAATTTAGACTGTTTCATAGAATAAATGGGTGGTCGAATTTGCTGACTACAATATAATTAGGCCTTTCTTCAATAGAAGTAATCATTAAGGATGAGAAGAAACGTACCTTGGTTTCAACCAGAAGAGCATCATAGAGTGAAGCTTGTCCACCTGTGGAACTAGAATTACCGGCAGCATCATAAAAAGCAGCCAATGCCCTAGGATAAAGTCGGCTGCAAACATGCTGAGTTCTGTGATTTTGCAAAGGAACTCGCGGCCTGGTTGCGACAACGAGTGCCAGCCCATGGAGTACCATTTACCCGTCCAAAATGCAATGTTAGACTGGTCGGTCTTCATCTCTCGGGTCAGAGCAATCGCTACGATCAGCTTGAAAATGAATCGCTGGATAGAAATCACAGCTATCATCCCAGCCAGTGTTCGAGCAAAATTCAAGCCTTCCAAAAAAAACATGCCTTCAAACATGATGAGCATAATAATAGCCGCCATGGCGTGCGCAATAGCTGCAAGTACACTGCCGAATTTTTTGCAGCACATGCTCAATACGGGACCCATACAGCAAGCCATTCCAAACATTGCCGCAAGTACGCCAGCATTAATACCGATGGGTGCTAAGGCAACAGCCAGTACTCGAATAAGACTCGCAGTAGGTTTCAAATATTCATCCACGTTGCTGATATCCTGATTATTGGACTGTTCAACGCCGGTCTGCGCATTGATAAATAAGTACGGTATCAAGGTCCAGACAACTTGCAATAAAGGCGTTAAAATTTCAGTGAAGAAAATGTTGGCGATAGCAGCACGTGGGACGTCAGCAGATAGTTTTGCCGATGCTTCACCAAGAGCCTTGCGCTTATATCCCGTGATCCTTGTGCGCGACAGGCGGCAAAAGGCAATCCAAGATTGCCCATGGCTCCTTGAGTTGCCTCTAGAGAGCCAGCGAAGGAAGTCGCGATAATCAATGAAAAAGTCGTTCCATGCGAATTGGTGCGGATTGTACAAGAATGGAGAAATTGTGAGACCCAAGAGCGTGATCCAGAAGTATGTCAACGCTGCCTGCCAGGCAGTTACTGTAGCAAAAAGCAACATCATCAATAATCTGGCGCCGAAGTAGATTGAGGGCCCAGCGAAACGGGAGTAGAGTACCCCAAAAGGGATACGGGCAGTAGCAAAACCTCGCCCAGTACCAATATATCGAGCGCCACCAAACGAAAGGTCCTGCTGCACAGAGTTCGCGTAAATCTGGCACACAAACACTTCAAAAAATGGAGACAGAGAGAAGAATTGCTTCAAGAAGCGGACCAAGGCACGCCAAACACCGCGTTCCGTAAGTTCCTGAACAATTAGAGGAACAAAGGATAGGAAAAACACAAAAAAGATGGAGAAGATACTGCGTTGTACCCACTGCATCACGGCGTCTGTGTTGGCACAGCCAGTAGGGTACAGCGGGTCAGTAGGGGGTTTGTCAGGATTGTAGTCGCAAGGAATTGTCTCATGCCTCAAGGCACCAAAGTTGACCAGACACAACATGAACAGCTGTACGGAGAGCATGATAAACATATTGTTGACGTGAAAACCGGGATGGGCATAGTAGAAGGACAAAAATCTGTCCAACGGCAATTGTGTTCCCAGATAGTAGTACTCGCGCGAGAGCATCTGTTCGCCCATACCTGTTCCAATCTTTGTTGTGAAATTCAGGATGGAACCGAAACCAAGATCACGGCCCTTTCCACACTGATAGTACTCGCAGTGCTTGATCCGTCCACCACGAAGTATAGCGTTCATTCCAGCAAAGATATCTTCGTTCAAGTGTAAACCCTTTTGTGCTTTGGACACACCTCCGCGGGTAGTCATGAAGATGCCATTGAGAAAATCAGGATGGCCGTAGTGAAGCTTGCCTCCAATCTGCGCCAAGGTTCGCGCAAAAAGCGTACCAAATGTTTGCTCCTTTCCAGCGGCTACATCACCAAGAATACCGATGTTCTCTGAGAAAATATACTCTCTGGCACCAAGAATGGCAACTGGAGTTCTGATCTCGTTCTTGACCCCGGGTGTGTACGGTGATGTATTATCCGTTTTCATTTCTTCAAATTCGGCAAGAACACTGCGAATTTTAAGGCACTCTTCCAGATAGTTGTCTTGGTTAGCATCGATAAGTTGGATATATTCACCCCGATAGAAAATCAAAGAGTGGTTTTGGTTGTCAGATTTGCCATCGCCCAAGACAGGATTGCCTGAAAGTTGAATTCTAAATTTGGGTCGTCTCATGCCGTTCTCCATAATCTCAGAATGGCCATCGATGAGAGCCGAATAAAGTCTTGGCTCATCACCTTCTGCCAAAGGGGGTTCCTCGTCCAGGTACGCGATTTGAAGATCAGGGTAAGCCCGAAGCAGGAACTCTGCGTTCTCCATCTCTTCCTTTTTAAATTTTGAGTAACGTTGCATTGAAACGACAATTTTGAACTTTCGCCGAGCCATTCGCTCCAGTTCTCGTTCCAACTTGTCCGAATTTCCGCCAAACATTTGCACAACTTCCGGGTTTTCTACTCGGTAAAGCAGCTTAATGGCTCGACTGTAGTTCATGAAACCGGAAATGGTACGGTACAGCGTCTGCGAGCGAAGTGAGGCCCAGATGCGAGTTCGCAGGGTATACTCAGGAGCGGATGATTTGAACCCAATACAGTAAAAGGGGAGGTCATCAATTTTGCTCTTCGCTGTATCTTTTTCATCCTTTTCTGGGTCGCCATTCATTTGCGCGGTTTCGTCTGCGAGAATCTTGGTATCCTTCACGAAACAGTCCCATTCATGAGGGTGCAGCTGCTTGAGGTACTCTAACAGTGTGACGCGGGAATATGGCTCATCCTCGCGAATAATTTCACGAAGAGAGAGAAGAATCTTCTCGCTATAGTGGGGAATCATAACTGTAAACGTTGGCATATTATCAACAGGAAGTGGCTCAGGAATAGGAGTCGATAGCGATTGCGCGAAGAAGGAGATTCGGCGTTCGGCTTCGCTTTGGCTGGGGAAGAACTCTGTCTTGAAGGAATGATCTTCTTGCGAGACGAAGAATGTAGGAGCTCGCAACGTCCTTTTACCCTCCTGTTCAGAAGGCACCTGATGATACAGCAGTTTCTGTACATGATCTATCGCTAGCAGATGCTCACGATACATTGAAATGACAATAGCGTTCCAGACTTGTGAAATCAGGACTTTTGGCTTATACTTGATCTCCATGTCCGTCGTTGCCAAAACTTTGGAGTAAATACGCTTGGGCAAACGAGAGAAGATATTTCTCCAAGGTGTCCAAATTGATGAGCCGATATAAAAAGATCGGGCAATGGAGAAAATCGTGTTCAAAAGAACATAGAAGAGATATGTGTCCAGGAAGAAAAAGATCAGATCCGTAAACGCCATGAGAGCCAACAGAATATACGTGTGGTTGGAGCACAGGTACGTCTGCAGGATACTGTCACCTATGCATATGGGCTTGAAGATTGACAAGTAGCGGATAACGTCCCGGAAGGAGAGTGTGAGGTATACGTATGACTCTCCGAACTTGGCTCCGAACACGGTTAACCACAGGCCGAAGGACATTGCCATGTCATTTCCTTTCAGACGTGGCCAGCTGGCTGTGAACGTTTGGCTTGCCACATATTGCCGCGAATTCTTTGTCAGGTAACTACCAAACAGACCACCCAGAGGCATGACTGAGAAGAACAGGAAGGTAATCACTGCGATAATGAAGTTGACAATACCAATGATGTAGTCAATATCCACATCGCCTGATTGTTTTAGCTTGGTGGGCATGAAAAGAACCTTGATCGCAGGGGCAACATTGATGATGAAGATGAGGAGCAAGAAAAGAAGGCGCTTGGTCAAATGCTGTGCGCCAGCCCATCGGCGGGGGACATATGCCCATTCAGCAAGTGTAGCCAAAACCTGAATGAGTGATGCTATGCCTCCGCCAATAGAGACCGCAGCGAGGTGTCGGGATCCGGCTGGCTGTTGATTCAGCTGCTGCTGATAATCCTTGCCCACAAGAAGCGACGGGGCGTTGTGCGCTGTATAAAACCAAAACATTGTGAGATGAATGATCCAAATTCGGTTGAAGTTGACGAGAAGGTGAAACCAGGATCTCGACTCCTTGTACGTTTTAAAAAAGCATTTCTTCCAGTTGATCTCTTTCAGCTTCATATAACGCTCTGCCGGCGGAACATCTACCAGCTTGCTTTTGTCTTGTAATACAATGCGCTCAATGCCTTCTGGATACCAGAACAACTGATTGCAATCATCATATCCAATTATATGCTTGTGATCACGTTCGCGGCGCACGTAAACACCATCAAGAATCTCATATCCCTGATCGCGAACATATTGATAGAGTGGCGTGATGATATTGTTCAGGTAAGTAAACTCATCCACTGGTTCAACAAGGGCTTGACAGGCAGGGGAATTAAGATAGTCATCTGCACACTTGAAGATGAAACACAAGCACTCCGGCATGAATCGCACTTGGTTGGCTTCGCCCCAGCAGAGGAGGTACAGAGCAATCTGTCTGACACGATCATGTTGTGACATGCGGTTCATTCGAGTCTTCCAGCGAAATTCAGCCGCTTCCAGGCTATCGTCACCTTCCAGATCTTGAAGCGCATCGGCTTCGTTGACATTTTCGTCAGCATTCTTCTTCTTCTTATTCTTGGCCTTGCGGCGTAAGCCCTTTGTTGACCTGTTGGCAAAACCAACAGCATCGTCTAAATCAAGGTGAGCCGCAAAGTACCATTTGCGATAATTGGCATTGTCGCCGCCGATATAATCAGCGTGAAGGGAGAGCAAGGCTTGGTTGGGCGTCATGCGAGAAGCGCGGGAGTCAAGCAGAGTCATAAGGTGGTCGTACATGTTCCTCATGCTATCACGCTGGAAGCCAAATTTGCCGGTGAGGTCCAAGAAGATGTCCTCAATTTCTTCCTTGGACAATGGGATTTGAGCGTCAGATGTCCAGGCAGGATATGGTTCCCGGGAGCGTTGACCAGCGGGAAGCACATTGCCATAGTCCATTCCATAATTGGGAGTTGATGCACCAGATGAGCGATTTGCACCATATGAAATTTGTGAGGAAGGTGGTCGATAACCCCGGTGGCCATCGCCATAACTGTTATGACGTTCGTCCCCGCGACCGTAGTAGTCCATTTCAGCAGCGCGAGCCATATCCGACCTCATTGTGAAGTCGCTGAATGTCTCAGAATCTTCCTCAGACCCATGGCGGCCGCCGTGGCCACCATAGCCTTGATTGTAATCCTGCTCGTAGTAACCACCTTGGCCGTTGTAATATTCATCTTGATACTGGTCATGCCCGTCGTAGTAACCACCATCTTGATGATAAGGGTTATTCGGATCGGCATTGTAGTAGCCACTGTTGGAGGGGAATAGTTAGTGTGAGATATGTAAGCTGCCAGCGTGTCGTCCGAGTGTCTTACGATTCGTCATAATACCCGTCTCCGTTTTGGCCTCCATGACCCCCACGTGCATCATAACCATTGTCATAGTACTGATCGTCCTGATAATACGAGTCCGCATTCCCTTGAGCGTTGCTGCCGTGATGGCCATAGCCATCATCATAATGGTCGTTGTGACCACCTGGATAGCCCGACATTGTTGCCCAAAGTGGTCAATCTACGCAAAACAATCCATGTGATGTTTCGAAAATTGAACGCAGGAGGCGATCGACGTGAGATGGATAGTGTGGAGGTACGAGACCGGCCCGACAGTCTAAGAGGACGTTATACGTGTGTTGGAATCGAGCGTTGAGTGAGCGTCGAAGTGCTGTTACTGGCACCACTGGTTCAAATGAGCGTGAGAATGTGGAATATAGACGAATACAAAAACATCAACGAGCGATAGACTGTGCAAGGAGAGCGAGAGAAATCAGTAGGCTAAGCCTCTGCAGATTCGCGAGAACGGTCAGCGTAATGCTCCCGTTGAACGTGGGTTGAAGAGTGGAAGGATAGAGAGGGTAAAGCCGAGTCAGGGAGGTATAGGAGACAAGTTTGACAAACAATTCGGATAGGGAGGGAGACTGGGTGGGCGGACGGGCGACCAACCGGGTGGCTGACACTTGTGGACTGGATGAGACTGCTCAAGAATGGCGTTTCCCTGTCCACTTTGAACATCAAGGACAGCGCAAAAAACCTTGGAAGGACTTAGTGGAAGGGGCAGAGGAAAGTGGTTCATTGTACACACCATACAAAAGTGCAGTGTATGTACTATGATAAACTTGTCCAAAGGTGGGGATTGCGATATTATTGAGGTAGTTAGTAAGTATAGGTACCTAGATACTTTGACCGGGTCAGCGTGATGCACTATTGGTCAGTCTTCTGTTCTCCACATTCTTGCTCAAATCCAATGCAGACTCGGGCCCCGTTGGCGCGCCCCTTGGAAAAGCCTTTTTGCCCTCAGCATGTCCGGTCTCCTACCTGTCTACCGTCGCTTCCTGAGCTCTTTTCAATGAAATTCCTCCTGAAATGCTACTCCGTCTGATCTTTGACCCGGATTACGAAAGTACATGCCACAGAATCTTGACGAAGCGCCGGTGCACATTCAGTGCTAACGTAAGTACCTACTAGGTACCTACTCCGTACTAGATACTCCTTAGTAGGTACTAGGCAGGTACTGGGTATGTATATTCCGCGGTTGGCCCCGTCTGCCCAACCTCCCGACAACAATCCCCTGTTGCTTCAATTAGCAAGCTTGTGGGGTCGCGATTGCACACAAGTCGCACAGGAACCTATGCCAGCACATCACAGACGTGGACGCCAATGGGCCGCAGTCAGTGCAGAGCGAACGAGTGAGCCCAGTTGATTGTCATAGCACACCAACCGCCTCTAGCAGTATACCGGTAGCCGTGAAAAATAGACTTCCACCAGACATGTGCCAGACAAGCGAGGCCAGCTAGTACAGGTTGTTCCTCGCTCCATTACCCAAGACTCCAGGGTTGGAAAAAGCCCCAAGAGGTCGTGGTGGTTACAGCTTAACCGTCTGGTAGAATAAAGCCCCTCAGCGCCTCCACAAGACGCGTACACTGGTGCTTCATCCAAGTCCGTCTGTTCAAGGTTGGCATTCGACATGGCAATGTTACTGAACAAGTCTCGAAGATATTGTCAAGCCTTTCAAGGGACTTCGCATTGTGAAACGTCCAACTAAGCCTTCAGCCCATTGGAGCAAGACGCCTACTTAAGTAGGCTTCTACTTGTGTATCTGGCAGGTAGGTTATTAGGTGTTCAAACCTAAGTACATAGGTACTTAAGTAGAATTGCACTGTGTCACTCCCCAGTACTCGACCCGTTACGTTTATGTCCGCAAATAGTTAGGGCACACCGATGGCGATTACATTAATAGAATTAGGCGCGCCAAGTGGGGGTCTTTTCAGCCGACACGATCGTGTGGCGAAAAATGCTGATGCCGTCAGATACTACCGCGAATGCGGATGCATCCCCTGCCGACTTTTTTTTTCTTCTACGCTTGCTTCTGCCTTTGCCACGGGGGAGGCCACGAACTAGCGAGGTTGTGTCATAATGCTCTACATAACTTGTAGTCCGAACATCGCAGGCGCCATGATATGGGGGTATTTAGGTAAGTCGCTGCGCTTTGATATTGCCAAACCATTTTGACTTAACGAGTACCTAGTACTAGTAGGTACCAATCCCGTGGACAACTCTTACCAAACAAAACACGCCCATCCTCTGAAGCCAAAGCCTCGTGCCCAATTGGATAGGCATGAGGACATGTAAGAAAATGTGCGGGTAAAGAACTGTACATAGAATAGTGTCCTCAGTTAGTAGTATCGAGTGCCTGGAGTACGGGGTGTTGTGAACACTAAAGGAAAAGTCGAAATACGTGCCTACCTAGGTACCTATAGGTGAGTACCTCTAAGTAGCTAACGTAAGTATCTACCTACCTAGGTACCTAAACCTACCTACCTACCTAGGTAGGTACATAAATCAGGGGCAAGAGGGGTCAACTGCCCAGGTGTTTAGAGTACTTAGAAGAAACCTCTGCTCTGAACTGTGTTATGCACGTACTAGGTACCTATAAATTTTTTTGTGCAACACCGAACTATTGTTAAATTGGCTGGCACGTCCCCAATTTTGACTGGGTATTCGATAAGGAACCTTGGAGTTTACCAGGGAGTTCGGTTCTGGCACAGCCACATTCAGGGGCAAGAGTTTTGTGGAGCAGATTGTGACGAACCAGACCCTTTCATCAGCACCAAGGCGCCAGGACAAGGCGGCACAGTCGGCATTGCACGGCGTCTCCATACGGAAAGCATGCACCACGATCCGAAAATACAGATACATACGCGTTGCAAGAACGCCACCAAGCGTGTAGGCACTCAGTCCGTAGATATGGAAAACTTCCATGTCACTACCTCCACGTTCCCTACACTGTACGGTGTACGGAGTATACATGTTCCATGTTTCTCATATCCATCCCTTTGTGTTAAGGTGCCAGCGAGGTCCCTTACGGGGATAATATCCAATGAGAATTAAGTGTTAGGAAAGTACATATATACTGACGTATTCATTATGATGATAAAAGTACTCTTAATCGTCCCTAATCCCCTCTGGTGTGTTAAGGCTCCAGTGGGGTTACGAGCCCCACAACGCCCATGCTGATAGCGGGTGACCGTAAGGCGACCCGTTAATCGCGCTAGGATTATATGAAGTTAAATGTAGTGACTTGTAAGATATTATCATTTAAGTACACTTATTCGCACTTAATTTTCTAGTAAGTAAATGTACCTATTTAAACTTAGCTTCTTATTGGACATATATCCCTGCAGATACTCGATTGGAGCCTTAACACACCAGAGGGGATACATTGGTCATATTTTATTAGGCCTCGTACTCCGTACAAGTAGAAATACTCGACAAGGGTGTTCTGGAGTAGATACAAAGGCGGCAGCACCTTGACACATTCAAAGGGATTGATGCTTACATGCCGAAATGCACACAGAAATGTCACGAAAATCATTGGCCAGCAACCCCATCTAGGTGCACGTGACTACTTCCGTTGCTGTGACAACCCTTTCTGCTCCATAAACCGCCTGTGTTTACGGACTCTAGCATTCGACCAGAAATTGGTGCTTATGTGGTGTCCATATCATAGCATTCTTTGTCATTGTACGAAAATAGCTCTTATTCGTCTCTTTTGGTTTACACATCTTGTGGTCAGACGATAATCTGTCTGTCCCCTTGCAGCCCACCTTGCAGCCCACACAGTTCCAGTTCGTAGTGGAAATGGCTCGGTTGGCTGATTATTGGCCTACGAGTGATGGTGAATTGCCACATCAATGTATACGGTCGAGGCAGGTGTCGAGGCAAAAGGGTAGTAATTCCGAGGTTGAGTGCACAAACTCTGTTCCTCGTATTTCTACTCCGACTAGAAGAGATCTCGTACCTAAAACTACCCAAACAGCCTCAAGTCGCAAAATGCGACGACTGCGTGGACGTGGTCAGGCAGCCGCCAACCCCTTATTCCAGCCATGGAGCGCACACGATCACGATGGAATACAAGCTCGCTCGCAGACCACCATGAGAGAATCTCCTGCAAAGCTGGGCTTGGTTACTGAATTCGAAAACGACTCTCCTCCAGCATTAGCTCGTCCAGCTCGCATCAACGCACTTAGTCTCATCTCTCCTACACGAAAAGCAAAAGGCTGCTCAGAAGTGCTGAGGAAAGGCAGCTTATTTCCACTAGCGACAGAAGAGCGAGAAAGGAAAAACTCGAGATTTGGTTCCGCTCGGATACGAGAGAGTCTTGATAGTTCTAGTCAAACAATGTCCTGGACTCTACAATCATCCTTGGACCAGGAGCTTTTTAATCACGGGTCGCATCAACAAACATCTGCGGAAAACTCAGCCCATAGTTCGAGTATCACCAGCACTTTGGCTGTTGATAGATCGGATTATTGCTGTGATGATAATCGTAAGACAGGCAGTTTTTCCATTCTCGACCCAGGATCCGCGTCTGTATCTTTCCCTCCCGGCATTGGCAAATTCACAAATAATTCACTTGATTATGAACGGCCATCTGTGTCAACAGACTATAATAATACTGAGCAGACTGGATACGAAGGACCGCTGAAGCCAATTGGAGGGAATGTTCCGAGTCCAAACAGGGTATTATCGAGTAAACTCGACAATGAATCAGCCCTGCCAGGGAAGCTCTCGCCTATTCAGTCTATCACACCATCCTATGACAAGAACTTGTTGAGCTTGTTTGAACAAATGCGGATAGATTCTCATGAGCTGTCCACTGCCGACGGTCCCAAGCCCAAACATAAGCTGTCCGATTTCATCACACCACCTAGCAGTCCTCCTCAAACTCTGAGCTCATCTCGCAAGCATCAGCCTATTCCACAGAAGCCACGTGGATCTGCCTCAAATGCGTCCTTGGCTGAGACTTTTGTTGACGACTGGAATTGCGAGCTTACTCGTCAAAAACAGATCAAATCCGCATGCCCAGTCAACCAGTCGAAAGAGGTCTCGAGGAAAGGAAAGAAGATGGAATTCGAGGCGACAAAACAAGCCATAGCTGAAAATTTTGTTCGGGAGCTGGATCTTCAAATTGCAAACGGTCAGATTTCCAAACTAACCAACTCTACAAATGGCGTGAAGATTGTCTGGACCAAAAGTCTTCACACCACCGCCGGCCGGGCGAACTGGCGACGTGAGACCGTCCGAACTAAGCAATCTGACGGATCAATTGTTGACACAATGCATAAACACCATGCTTCAATCGAACTTGCCGACAAAGTCATCGATGATGAAAACAGGCTTCTTAATGTGCTGGCACACGAATTCTGTCATTTGACTACCTTCATGATTAGCGGTTTGACGACTAATCCCCATGGGAAAGAGTTCAAGTCCTGGGCATCAAAATGCTCCCGTATCTTCGGCCACAGGGGCATTCACGTAACCACCAAGCATGCTTACGAAATTGATTTCAAGTATAAATGGGAGTGTACTGATTGCAGACTGGAGTACAAGAGGCATTCTAGAAGTATTGATACGCAGCGCCACCGATGCGGGACCTGCAAAGGCGAGCTCAAGCAAGTCAAACCTGCCCCAAGAGCCAATGTCGCAAATAATAAAGGCGCGTCAGGGCAAAGCGAATACCAGCTGTTTGTGAAGGATCAGATGAAATTGGTGAAGCAGGAAAATCCTGATGTTCCGCAGCGAGAAATTTTGAAGATGATCGCCGGAAAATGGGCTGATGAGAAGAAGAAGCAGAAGAATGCCAGATCCCATACAACAGAGGACACAGTAATAGGGAAACAACCAGACGAGGCCCATTTTACTACCAAATTAATGGATGATTTAACTCTTGGTGATTAAATAACAGGAGCAATAAGCAGTTGTGGCACTCTTCTCAAGCAATAGGGTGGCGTTTAGGCCTGTACAATAGGGATTTCATATACTAATGGTCATACGGACTAGTATTTAAACCAGATTTCAAACTGGATCAAGAATCTGCCGAAAGAAACAGTACTCCAGAAAGCTCTCCATAAGAACTTCCTCTCAGTCTCAGCGTACTGGTGAAATGGTGAAATAGCCCTAGTACGTTTGAGACAATGTGCAGTTGTACAGCACCTGCTAGTTGATAGAGCCAATGCAAGACTATTTCGAATACAGCATCTGGTAGTTGCCGTTTCATATCCAAGTTACGATTCTCCAAATAGCCCCCAGTCTTTAATCTTAAGCGATTCCCAGATCCGAGCCGAGTATTCCACGGCATCTCCAATCAGCTTACCCTGCTTGCCAAGCTCTAGGTCAACCTCGTCTTCGTCATACTCCCCTTTTATATGCGGCACGTTGATTGTAATGAGAATATCTGATTTGTATTTCTCCAGCCGCAATAGAGTCATTATGATAGCTGTGAAGTCTGGTGGCGAGCCGCCTTGACGAGATTGCCCGATCCTGGGGGTCTGGGTGGCGATGAGCGTATACGCTGGGGGTTTCGACCTGAACCCAGTGTCGCATATTAGCCAGAGTCACGTTACAAAAAGCAGATGTCCCCAGCCGAATATTTCTCACTGCTCAATGGGGCACGTACTCGAGGCGAGAAAACTCGGTTTCTGCGGTATTCCAGATCTTTACAGTATCAATATCTGACCCTACCATGTCTTCTAGGTGTGTCGTCATTGCGCGACCATCGATCTCGGGGCCATGTCCCGGCTCGCCAACTCGCTCTGTAATATCAAATATGATGCTGGTAAATCCGTCCTTATCGATCCATACTTCTTGGTTATCTGGCACTTGACGTAGTTTGCTGTGGACATGTTATGCCGTGATCGATATGATGAGAGATGGGCTCGGTCCCAGTTTCGATTTTCTCTGTGGCTTACCTGACATCGGCAAACTTCTCTGGTATGTCGCAAACAATCGCACCTCCATAAAGGGGAGTGACATGGTATTTCGGCATTTTCGTTTCGCGTGAAGCTGCTAGGCAGGCGACTTGCGCGATGGTCAGTATTTGCACAAGCTGCTCGGGAAGCAAGCAGTATGATCTTACAGTGGTAGGCATCAACTAGCGTCTTTAACAAAGGGAGTCCAGTCCTAGGGTCGCTCTTCTTAAGCGCAAATCGTCAGGGTTTTGTATAAGTCTGACCTGATGTTTCCTCTGGTGGTTTTGCCAGTTATCAAATCATGGGAAGAAAGAATGAAGCATCATCTCTATCTACCCAGCCCCTCCCGGGAGCTTATGGTGGGGTTGGCTAATACTGTCCGCAGCAAACCCCAACCTGCTCCCTTGCTGGTACCCTGTGCCCCGTGCTTTGTTATAGCCCCTCTGGTGCGATAAGGCTCCAAAGGGGTTGCGAGCTCCACAATGCCCATGCTGATAGCGGGCGACCTTAGGGCGACCCGTTAATCGCGCTAGGACTGTACTAAGTTAAATGTAGTGATTTGTAAATTACTATCTTATGGGTACACTTATTATCACTTAATAGTAAGTAAATGTACCTTTTTAAATTCAGCTTCTTATTGGATATATATATCCCTGCAGATACTCTATTGGAGTTATCGCACCAGAGGGGATTACATCATACATGTACTCACTCGTGTGGCTTTGCCAAGTCTCAGCAGAGCCGTAACGCCAAGTTTAAGTCAGGATCATACCACTGCCTCCTCTCCATCATATTCCTATTTATAGAGGCGCAAGACATGGTAGGATGCTAGCCATTTACAAGGCCGTGCACAACACGACAATTTGTGCCGGACATATGATGAATTAGAAAATAAGTGGAAGCACTTTGGTTTCGTATATTCTCGTACTCCGTATATGTGCTAAGTTCTCAATGCCTCGTATATGCCAAAAAGCTCCCCCAGCCAGAAAAACATATCCCACACCGCGGAGCGCCGTGGTGAAGCACATTTCCAAATAGGTCAATGTATAGGATGACTTTATCTTATCCGTAGCCGACCATGACCCAATTGTTTCACCAAAAACAGCTTTATTCACCAGCTCATTAAGTAGTCCGCACGCGGATAGCACATACAGCCATCCAATACCGATGACGAAGGGGTATCAAGGAGGCAAGGTAGAAGAGTCTTGGACCAGTTTGAATAGAGTTGGGTTGCCTGAGGGCATTGCAAACTTGAGGAGCAGGTAAATACTGGCATTGTCTTGGTACAGTGCAAACTTGCAACAGGCAACTACATCAGCGGTAGAAGTAAAAGCAAAGGAAGGAAGGAAAGAAGGAATGCAGCGTGTCATCATGTAGTCTACGACTGACTCGCTTCCTGTTCTTCACGAATAGACGTCATACCCGAGCCTGCTACACTACTCGAAAGTGAGGGCTGGCTTGGAGGTGGCATCGCCATTGTCTGTCTTTGAACCAAGTTGGACTCCGATGCATCGTTGGAAACGTGGTTGCCTAGCTGTGAGGGATTCAGCCTGTCGGTCTCGTCTGTGTCGCCTTTGGCTGCTACAGTTTGCGAAGCCGAGTTCTCAGAAGCAAGTTCTTTATGCAAAGGAGATGAATGAATCGGAGATGGAGACTTCTTGCTCTGTGAATCACCGTTGCCATTATTGCCTCCCCGAGAAGAGTTCCGCGGCGACACACGTCCGGTCTAAGACGGGAATGAGTATGAAGGTAAACCTGTAAATTGCTCAGGGAAAACTTGCCTGTTTGGCCCAACGGAGTCCACAGCTGTTGCACAGATCCCTTTGTCCACTTGGGCCACGTCGCCATTCTGGTGTATTGCGAGTATGGCAATTTGCACAGTCTCTGACCATATTTCCGACCCCTTTTCGTCGTTTTCTCTTCTTTTTGTTGGACAGAAGCCCACCAAGCTCTTCAGCAAGAATCCTATTCACCTTCTCCATCTGCCTCAGCTCAAATTGCCAGCTGGAGCATTTTGTCGTGCGAAGCTCGTCGAAGATGTTGTCTTCGGCTGCTAAGGCTGCATCCTGTGTCCCGGGCGGCAAAGTCCCTCCCGTCGGTTGGGAGAGTTGCCCGGCACCCGAATGTAATTCAGGAATCGCGTTAGAATGAGATGATGTTGAGGCTGCTTTGCTATTGCTCGTCGCAGTCGCTGGGATAACACTCCTGGACGACGCTTTCAGCAACTTTGTCTGTGCGAGTAGAAATGATGGCTTCTGCCCTTCTGGAGCATCACCCGGATACAGTGTGGTTTGGGCCTGTAGACCCTGGCCTCGACGATTCTGGACTTCATGCTTGCAAGTAACAATTTTCCCTCGACGAGCCAGTTCGATTGATCGCCCGAACTCAAGGCGAGATTCCTTTCGCATGAGCTCTTGGATGCTTGTGCCGACAAGTGATTCGGGCTGTAAATCCAATAACGACCTGACGTTCGATGAAACAAACAAGAACATTCCCGAAGTCGACAACTTGGTCCACAGCTCACTATCGCCGATGCCACCATTTGTCTCCAAGTTTTTGCGACTAAGTGCAAAGACAGGTCGTTTGCGGCCAACCAAGATGAGACACTTCCTACCTTTACCCTGCTCAACAAACAATGACCCGTGACTTTCAAACCACGTATACCCGCTTTGCTTCCGTCTTATCCTGAAAACAATATTAACTTGGGTGCTAGCTGTCGCATCCTTCAATTCTCGTGTAACAGGTACAATGTCGGAGGGATGGCAAACCGAGGATAATGAATTGCCGACGAGGTCAATAGCATCATACTCCAGAACTCGCTTCGAAGACGGGGATAAATACAAGAATAATCCTTTAAGAGACAGGACATGAACAACATCATCGGTGTTCTCCAACAGCATCTTATCCCAGGACTGCTTATGCCAATCAGACACCAATCCCTTTGGGCTAAACTGCTGAAGGAGTGTTGATACATCATCAACGCCCAACGTTTGCCCGTTCTCTGGCTCCCATTGACTGGAAGCTGGCGGTGTCCAGATATACTGACCAATATCATTGTGCTTGTAATTAACTTTGACGCCACCGAGCTCTTGTCCTGAAATAGCATCTGGGCATTCGACGAGGTCGATCTGGAATCCAATGAAATATCTGATATCGTCCGTGTCCCATGGTATCGGTATCATGGTCAGCAAGTTTAGAAATGGCTTTCCGCCTTTTCGATAATTAATCAAGCTTTGTTGAACCTCACGGCCCTCTTGAATCATCTTCTTCAAATTATAAACGGCACCATCATCCACGAATTCGCGTTTGGATCCAGCCTCAACCTTGCCGTCTGGTGCTTGAAGAAAGCGACAATTCTGACCTACAATCTCATGGCGGCTGTATCCCGTAAGATTCTGGAAATTATCTGACACATAAATGATTGGGCAGTCGTTCATTGTGACGTCACAAACGACAAATGCACATGACATGTCAACGGCCCCGAGATGAATCTTCGGGTCTTTCCTTGTGGCCACCAGCCACAGTGCTTTCAGCATATCAAACCCACTCTTGGAGTATATTGTTTTCTCCTTGTTTTCTCGAGGCGTTGATATCGTGGCTGGGGTAGTGGGCCCAGATGTAGAATTTGGCTGAGTGATCGCTGATTCGGAAGATATGTGCCCTGACAGTGAATGCGGTAACGGTTGCCCCAAGTTGTTTGACACGGGGTTCGCAGCCATTGTTTCAGGCACCCGACCCGCCGGTGGATTCACGGCATTCAACTGCGAGGTCGAGATATGCATCATGCTATCGGGATGGTCGTCCATAGAGCCGGGTAGCGTATTCGAAGTTGTTGTAAGAGTTGAGCTACTCGGCGCCGGTTCTGTCGCGAATGTCGCACTCAAGTCGGGCATTTGTCCAGAAGCAAACGCACTGTTCATGGACCTCGCCCCAGACGCTGCTCCAGGAACAGGCGATGGTGGGAAGAGTGATAGTGAAGGCTCGTTCGTCATCTGGCTCAACTCGACGTTGCCGAATGGAGGTGGATTCATAGGACCGATCAGGTCGGCCGAAATTCCAGAGTAGTCAGCCGCATCGGTAACAAAACCTCCCATCTGATCTGTCATTTCTAAACTTGGATTGATGCCATGAAATGATGAGCCAACGGGCTGTGAAAACTGGAAGTTTCCCAAGTCATGCTGACTTGGGTCAAAAGCCATGACATCCTCAGAGGCCGCGATAGAAGACATTCGCCGAGGGTTTTCGTCTTGCATAAGGGGACTTCCGTAAGCATGGGGCATGCTCTTTCGGCGGTGCATCTCAGTGTGATTATTCCTTATGATATCATCCAGAGAGTCCCCTGATATCATCGGTTGGTTCGGTATGAGTTGTGGCATCGCGGACGGTGGCGGTTGCAGAGGCATTTGCGAGCCTGATACCGATGAACGATTGATCATGTCGATGACGTTGCCGGAGGACTGCTGCTGCTGTTGCTGCTGCTGCTGCGGCTGCTGTTGCTGCGGCTGTTGCTGCTGCGGCTGTTGCTGCCCCTCGAGGTGTTGTGGCATTTGACGCTGCACCTCCTGGGGAGGCAGCGCATTAGTTTCGTAGTAGTCATCCATGGTAACAGCATCTGGGAAGACGAATGTGGCTCCGTCGCCCTTTCAACGGGACGGGTACAGCAGTCAAGATGGGCAGCTTCCCCCCCCCCGGATATCTTCACGGTCTCGATAGGAAGGCGAACTTGAATAAAACCGAAGTCCCCGAAAAGTTTTCCCCGCGAAAGCTTCTCCTCCGTATAGCCCCAATACTTGATGACAGAAATGATGGCTTTCCTTGCCAAGGGTTCTCTGTGCGTTCCAGGACAAAGTCGGGTGGATTGGATAGGGATACAGTAGCGGCGACAGCAAGAATTCTGGTAACAAGTACACAACGTCGAGTCGGACGTTACGGGTTGATGGAAATTGTTCTTAACGGTATCTTTTGCGTGGCGGGAGCGTAATTGCTGGTGTTGGGAGTTGGAATATACTTTAATCACTTGGCTGTGGAAGTAAGACGGGTGAGGGGGTGAGGTGAAGGCGCTTCAAAGTCACGGATGCAGCAGGCAGGTGTGGGCCATCAATCAGTCCTCTCTTCACCCGTCGGCTCAATGAACACTCGGTTGCGTGCATTGGCACTACAATCTAGACTCTCCAGCAAAATGTAGTTAATTGTATGTCGCTAGTAAGCCCGCGGCCCCGCCGTGTATAAAAATCAACTTGGCTATGGATCGGTACCTTCCGCGTAATATTTAAGCCATTGCACATGTCAGCCAGTGTCAGCAAGCTTGTTGGGTTGTCAAATCCTAGTTGTGATGGTGACCTTTTGCCTCTTGCCTCTTGCCTGGTCTCCATTTGCTTCTGCATACTTAAGGTACCTACCTAGGTACGTAGGCACCTTGCAGGTATCTTACCAATATTATTTACTAATACCTAGGTACTTAAGTACCTAACGTAGTAGTTACTTGCACTGGACATATTCGAGAGCTTTCGTACTATTTCCTCGACAGCTACACGTCTGGGAGCCCAACCAACACATCTGGTGCCACTAACAAGTCATCACATTGGACAAACACTTGGGCACGTGCCTGGCACTTTTTGGTCGCACTCCCGGCACTTGTCTTGTCGTCTTTAGAACCAGATCTTCCTACTACCTAGGTATTAACAGCAGAGGCGCAACAAGCTCTGCGGGTTTCTTCAACTTCGGAATATATCCACATCTCAAGGAGAGAGACCTGTTTGAACAGTTTGTACAGCGTACATCATTTGCCCCTTTCTGCCTCTCCACAGAGGCATCGTACTAGTAGAAGCAAAGTTTGCGGGTCCGGTCACTGATTGCACAGTTTGAAGTAGAAATAAGCAGAGAATGCACATAAAACTCATTTCCTCTTAATTCTGTATCTGGAATCCTTGCTTTGCTTTGCTTTGCTTGTAAGTCACTTCAAGGCAAACAATGATGCCATTCGTAGTCTATAGTCCTCAAGCCAAGTAAAATGTCATCATCCACCCATCCTAGTCCGCCCCGACCAGCCGTTCCCATACAGCTTCTCATTCTCTTGCATTTGCTTCAAGCATGGTGTCTCTAGTGCATTATGCAAGATGAAGGGAACCAAAGTAGTTTGCTCCCCCGACGTCATTTGAAATATTCTACGCATGCCGTCGCGTTAGAGACTTTGCGCAGCTTTGTCTTGTCCATCTTCTGCTACATCATTCGATCACATTTGCATCCAAGTCTTAGTTGAAATTACCCATTATTGTTTGTTGTGCTTCAGGGGAGAATTGACTTAAAAGGGGCATTGGATCGACACTTGTCGCCGTAAGCAGTGCCTTCGTTGCAGAGGCAACCCGACTAGCCGTCTGTCCTTGTAGCGCCTCTGCTTCCAGAGCTTGTGCCACAAAAACGAATATCTTGCCTGCTTGATTCAAAACTACAGGATTACGCCTAGCAAGGTGATATGGTCAGTATACTGCAATGAGTTCCTCTGTCATTCCAAGTTTGCTTACTGGTCAATCAATTCGGCGAGGTATGCGTAAGCATACGGGGCTGCCTCCTCGTCATTGGTGACAGGGAGTGTTTCAACCCATTGCGAAACGACAGTTTGGACATCCCCCACGCTACCAGCATTGTAATGAAGGATTTTGGCTATGGCAGCACATGCATTCTCTGTAGCGTATACATTTTCGTCGTTTCGGGCTTCCGGAACCTGAGTAACCTGGAAGAGATAGGGTATTGAGCCTCCCAGAAACTGTGTCCATGGTGCTCCTCCGTGACGTGCTGCGACGCCAATACCATACGCGGCAGCCTGTCGGATAGCTGCAGATGGATCTCGGCAGCCGTCAATCAGAGGTTGTGTGATATAATTAGCATACCGATTGCTTTCAGGTCCACAGTACTCGAGGACATCATCCAAGATGCAAAGACCCCATTGCCTTTGCGTTGGATCTGTCGAATTCAGGAAGCTCTCGTAGGTGGACATTAATCTTTCCCAGGCAGGAAGGAATGCTGCTCCATGGTTCTTGAAAATAGAGTGGAATGCCTTGTTCATGTCCGACAATAGAGTTTGGTCATCCTCAATTTCCCTTTCAATCTCTTCGGCTTCGTCTTCAACATCGTCTGCCGTTGCCCCTGCCTTTTCCTCGGCTCGCTGGGTAACTCTGGTTTGGTAGTCCTCGATTGTCGAATGAACTGAATCTATGAATCCATTCATATGAACAGAGGTGAGGCAATCCTTCCCAACTACTTCCACGGATTCATAGAAGCATTGGTACATCTCAGCTAGGGTCTCAATAGAAGGCTCAGCGCTCAGCACCTCGAGAAGTTTACCGACTGTAGCCGCCCAGAGACCCGCAAGTTCGTTGGAAGGGCATCCATATGCCTTCTTGTATGAGCTTAGCAACTGTGGAACCAGTTTGGCTGAGATATACCGGACGGGGTCATGGAAGAAAAATGCCAGGCCAGGGAGTGCAATCTTTTCCATGATGTTCGCAACGAAGGGGGCGAAAGCTGCTTCGAGAACCTGCGCATAAACGACCAGCAATTCAATCGCCATGTGTTTGTCATCCATGGTACTCGTTCGAATACCAATCATCTTTCCCTTGAGAGGGACAAACTCCCAGCCGTCTTCTCCGTTCATTTGTTCCGCTTGCTCATCATCGTCAAGCAGCTGAATGTCAGCCTTTGCCATAGCTAGCTCCAATAAGGGCGGCATGACATTGTCCAAGAAGGGTACAAAGTCTGAGCCAAGCACACGGCACATCCGGCCCCAACAATGCATAAGATACTGTGCTTGCGGGTCGTCTGCATCCGTAATGTTAGTCTGTATGTTGGCAAGCAAGTTGACGAGAGTCATCGCGTCTTGACCGAGTCGTTCCCGGCCAACGGCAAGAGCGATTAGGGTCGCACATTCCATGGCTTTGCCACGAAGGAGTCTATACTCCTTCTCGCTCTGATTTTGAAGTACATTGACCAGAAGTGGCATCAGCGTGTCATAGTACTTAGAAAAAGCGGCCTGCGCAGCGTCGGCGATGGTAGCAATAGTAGACAAAGCCTGCTCCTGCACATAGCGCTTCTCGCTCTGAAGGAGCTGAAAGAGATGAGATAACAAATCATCAAGATATGGCTCCAAGATTGACTTTTCCGCCTCCTCGCAAAAGTTGACCAGAGCTGCGGCGGCATGGGACTTGACTCTGGCCTCCGGAGAGTTCAAGACTGGCACGACAGCTTTCAAAATTCGGTCGTAAAAATCTGTTTGCATCTTGGGGGCGAAATCTGTGCTCATTTGCCCCAAGGCATTGCAGCCTGCCCAACGGACCCGAGGGTGAGGATCTTGCAAGGCTGGAATGACCAAATCCAATACCTGGCTCAATTCCCCAATCATAAATTCGCGACATCCTTCCGATATCGCAGAGATGGCCATCAGAGCGGCGTGACGATCTCTCCATGCCATCGAGTTCATCATTCTGGGAAGCCAATTAAAGGTTGGGGCCAGGATGGTCTGCCCCCCGAGTTTATTTGCCAAGCGATCCATGGCCTGCTCGCCCGCCACGTGGTTTTGGTCACTTTCGTCTTGGTCAAGCTGAAGCAGAATATAAAGGTCAGAGCAGTCCAAAAAAAGCGATCATGTACGAATAGCTCCACTTACATCATCGGAAGCCAGCCACTCCGCAGCATCGTCGTCGTCTTCACCTAAATCGGTCATCAAGCTCAGGCACTGAGTGATCATATCGTTGGTGTAAGAGGGATCTTTTCGACACATAGACGGTGCAAAATCGGCAAAAGTCGCCATGAGTTCGAGGGCGTTTTGGCGGCAAATGCTGTCCAGCTCTTTGTCTTGGATGACTGAGATGCTGAATTGGACTAAATTCTGGAATAGTTGTTTGAACATTTTAGGAGCCGTTTCTGCTAGGTCAATCAAAGCCAATAGGGCTTTGCTCAAGTCTTCCGAATCTTGCGAATCCTTGATGGGCGGAAGCACGTTGAGGACGTCAGGAATCAGGGCGTAGTACTTCATCTGGGATTGTTTGGTGATGGTACTGAAAAAGGATGCGAATGCCTCCATGGCGGCAAGGCGAACCTAACCGAATCATTAGCTTTCCACTCCTCGTTTCTTCGTCATATCTACTTTGCCTTCACATCATATGTAGTCATGTTTGTCACATACCATGACGGCATCATCTTTGAATCCTTTCTGGAACGCTTGAAGCACAGTTTCTTCATGCTGTCGCTCGATTATTCCCGGCGTCGTTTTAAACACTCGAAATGCGTTCTCTCGCTTCTCCGCCTCCGGAGCCTGGCTGAGCTGGAAGAGCGCCCCCAGAAGTTCAGGCCAGGAGTCGTCTATCCCATGACTTAGAATTAGCTCCGGGAAAGGGGAGGTTTCTGCATTCCTTTGTATACTCACTGTTGTCTGTATATTGCCTAGCGACCTCCGCAACTGCATCGCTAATCTTGTTGCGAACGATTCGATCAGGTTCCGCGCCGAGTGTTTCCAGGAGTTTTTGACGAATGACAGCGGCTTGATCTTTAGCCAATGAGTAGAACACATCCACATTATTTCCAGACTCTACTTTGCGGGTTTTAGAGGCTATCCGACGAAATATAACTGCTGCGAAAGATCGAGCCTGGGAACAAAACATCAGAGAAGTGATGCAAGAGAAGCGAATGGCATAGGTCACGTACGGCATTATCTCCAGCACCCTGTATCTGTTCAGCAAGTCCCATTAAAAGAACTTCCGGACGGCTGTTGGTCCAGTTATTCTGAAGATGTTCTTCAGCCTGAGATCGAGTGGCATTGTCGGCGGACTGGAGTGCTTGGAGCAACTGAGTCAGCTCGGCATGGACATCGGCGGATAGAAGAGACATGATCGCGGCGGCAGGGCGGTGCAAGCGCCTTGCAGCCTGAAACTTTGTCTTTTGAGTATTGGCGATATCTGTGTAAGACACGTGTACGCGCGTTAGATCGAGGCCAGGTGTATGTTGGAGTAGGGAGGGCTAGGAAGAAAATCACGACCACCTCCAAAGGGTCACAACTTTTCGTGGGAGAGAGAAAGTGGGGGAGGGGAAGACGCGGGTGGTGTGGGCTGGTTTTTGGGTTCTGCGGCTAGGAGCATTAAGAAAGGGCCCGGTACCTAATAGACAGTCCCACGCAACGCAATAAAAGCTGTTGTAACTACTAGTAAGTGTACACGTGCGTGGTACATATATCAGGGGCACTTGGAGTACAGCAATCGTGTCAACCTGATGCGCAACCTACTTAAGACTCAGCACCCTACCTAGTACCTACCCGGGTAGGCAAAAGGAACAATCTACCAGTACTTACATACCTAGGTACCTAGGAAGGTAGAGCAATGACAGGCGACAGATGCCTGATGCGACATCTCGCTGATGTCGGACGGATGTCTTATTAGTATACGTACGTAGTATTCGAAACAACCACACCAAACCGGCCACTGCCTGACCCGACAGAGGAGTTATCATTATCTTGCTCTGGCCATCCAACACCCAAAAAAAAAAAAAAAAAGACACGGCATGTCCTCGTTGACCTGTTAAAGGCTAGCGCAAAAGGGCAGTGGTTACCCTCCGGGGTTGTACCTCGCGCTCCAAGATCCCGCGAGTTCGAGTTCCGGCATATCGAGTTCGGTGAAATACCAGCACGCCGCAACGTGCTGTTAAGGCTGGCCGGCCGCCAAAAGATTTGATAGCCTGTGATCGGCATCCCCAATTCGTTGAGGGAACATTGGCACTGCCGACATTACTCCGCATAATACCAGCAGGCAATCCAATCTGGCTTTAACGACGGTGTTTAGGGTGGGGGGACACGGCCAAACCAGGTGTGTGAGAGAATGGTGGCGCAATGTTTTTAAGGATGATGCACCAAAATCCTGCCGAGATTGGAATTGATGGCAAGTTGGATACCTGCATGCTGCGAGCCCAAATGACTGGACGCTAGCAAACGCTTCAAGGCAGGTAGCGGCCTAGTGGTGACACAGTTTGTGCCAGAAGTTGGCATAATTGATGTTTGGAAAGTAATTGTTTGTACACAAGCCCATTACTTCCGCTACAGGTACGGAGTAAGTCTGGTAGGTTGATCTACTCCATACCATAAAACCACTGCCAGCGGCACACCACAGCATACATAGTATCGACGCTAGAAATTAATTATGCGTTGGATGTGACAACGAATTGCCTTGCTTGACATGTCTGGAGCATAAGTATACGCAGGGACCTACGTGTAGGTAGGTACCTAGGGTACCCTGAGTGCCCAGTCTTGACCAACCGCGGCTCCCATTGGCGACGTCACCGCAAACTGTAATTTTATCCCCAATATCCCCACCCCCGCCACAGACCGACCCTCATCGACGTGTTCGGATAACTAGCTGCTAGTCCCGACAACTCGATATACCATTAGAGGGCTCATAAAGCTTCCTGTTAGACGCAATCCTGTGATCTGCAACAAAAAGTTGCGACTCCTTCCTTTCTTCCCTCAATCATAATAGTGACCTCGCTTCGTTGAGCCCTGCACACATACATGGTGGTCGAAGTTGCTCCACGGGTGAGATATTATCGTGCCGAACTTCACCTATAACAACAACCTTGCCCGACCCTGGACGGCCGTAGAGCTCATCAACTGGGACTGTCTTTTGTTCATGGATCCTTCTCCTGGCTCCGTTCAAGGAAGGGGGGAAGCGTTAGGAGATTCTGGTTCCCCGAGACAAGCAAGCATTGACCCGAGCCATTCCGGCGGTTCTAATCACGAAGGTCCGCCACAGAGAACACCGTCACTAAGCAATATAAACAAGTCTGCACACCGGCAAAGTTTCGCAGAGAACCTCCGAAATGTTCCTCCATCCCCCCGCCATCGACACCCTTCCTTCACTCAGGCGGCAGTTCAAGAGCTGTTGAACCATCCTCCATCGGGGCAAAGGCATACAAACCCCAAGTTTGCTGGAAAGGAATGGGTTGAAATAACAGTCGGAGAGCTAGTTTCACCGGACGACGTGAAATGGGTTGACATGGACAGTAGTGTGGAAGAGGCTACAATGGTACGCATACGTCCTTGTTATCCCGATTGAATCGCGGTGCTGCTTCCTAACTAGTTGCAATCGCTAATCATCAATATAGGCCTTGTTGAAAAGCAAGACAAATGTAGTCCTTGTGCGGGAATCCAGCTCCTTGCCCGCTGCTCTGGCCACCTTTGACTACTCGGATCTCAACGCTTACCTTCTAGTCGTTGTTGGCCTCTCAAAGCCCGAGGCACATCAAGTTGAGCTATATAACGATATAATGCTTAACGCTCGGGAGGGGAAGAATATCTCTATGCGACAAATACAGCCCCTGTGTAGACAGGAACCACTCGTCGGACTTCCGTCAAATGGCAATCTGGCCCAAGCTATCGAAATACTAGGAAGTGGAATCCATCGCATTCTTATTACAAATTCACTCGGCAATGTTGTAGGAATTATGAGTCAGCTTCTGATGATTGATTTTTTCTGGAACGAGGGTGTCAACTTTCCTGCCGTTGACCGCTTGTACCCTATCATGCTACGAGATCTGGGTGTAGGAGCACAACAAGTTATCTCTGTCAAGTCAGTGATTTTCCCATTTCCTTTTGTATCCGCCAAAAATTGGAAACTCGAGCACCAAACCTAACCAAACACATAGTTCGGATGCCCCTCTTTCGGAGGCTCTTATCCTCATGAACAACGAGGGATTAAGCAGTGTTGCAGTCGTTGACAACGGCCAGAACGTGGTTGGCAATATCTCAACCAAGGATGTCCGCCATCTTATATCTGCGTCTAGTGCACCTCTCCTTGACGGATCGTGCATGCATTTCATATCTGTTATTTTGAATGAGCGGGGCGTAGAGAAGGGTCGAGATACGTTTCCCGTTTTTTTCGTGAACACGTATTCTACGCTTGCTCACACCGTCGCCAAACTGGTTGCTACACGTTCACATCGCATGTGGGTGGTGGAATCTGCGTCACCCTCGCCATCAGCTCCAGCTACTCCCTTGATGGGGTCGCATGGCGTGGTCAGCACGCCTCAAGCTCCGGTGGCAGCCCCTACATCAGCGGTGCCTTCTGGTGCAGTGCCTGCGTCCGCCATGCCTGGTGCGCACCTCTCTGGGAAACTGAGTGGAGTGTTGTCTTTGACTGATGTCCTTAATATATTCGCCAAGTACACTGGACTGCATCCTGCCGATCCTTCAGAGCAGCGAGCAAGGCGGCGACGAAGCTCGAGCAGCTCAGTTCGCCCCAGCTTGGATTCCTCAAGGCCGAGCCTCGACTTTCGTCACTAGCTGTCTGTTAAGACAATATGGTGTATACGCAGGGAGGGACGCGCAGGGAAATTGAGAATGCTTACTTGTATTGGTGGCTACGATTCATACATATCGAGTTGACAAGGCTGGGCGTTTCAAGACGCTGGATGAATTTAGCCTTGAGGCCAGGAAGGACTAGTTTACTTATTGACCTTTTCTGTAGCTCTGTCGGGCCCCTCATGAACCATTTTGTCCTTACGTATTCGTTTCATTACGAGAATATATGTTATGCGTGCCGCATGCCGCACACCTCACGGTATGTGAATGACGAGCAAGGCAAACGATAATTACAGCAACGGTAGCAAACCACCGTGACCTTCTCATCACGTTGAATCATGTGTAAGGAAAATATTGTACAGACCGGGTCTGCTCTATAAAAAGCAAAGGCTCGTGTGTGGGCTACTGATCGCATGAAGAAACCCCGCCGCCGATGCCCCAAAACCGATCCGCATCAAAAGTTGCAGCATTCTTCTGTTTCCACAAGTCATTGAAAGAAGAAAATAGAATCACATCTCCTGGCCAATCAAAAAATTCTTCCCTGATGGCATCTTAAGCCACTTGTTGATTTTCCAAACCCGGAACTGCAAGTCCATTCGTGGCACCCTGCATTGGCCAACCAGTTTCGGTAACCACAACTTCTTGTTTGCAGCAATCCTAGATTGAACCTTGGTTACGGTGTCTTTCAACCATTCCCCAGATTGCGACACATCAATCGTGCCGTCAAAAAAGGCATGTGCATTGATTGCACAGTAGTCTTACTCGTCACGCAGCTCGGATGGGCTAAAACCGCCGTGAAGGTATCTACTATGACCACAGGGCCATCGTAACCCGCTTCTCGGAGAATCGACCGCGCCTTGCTCATTGACCAAGTCACATTCTTGGGAGATGTCTCACCGCTGCTGACCCGCTCGGTTCCAACGCTAACTGTGTGCACCATATCCCAGTCACCGTCAACTCCAGAAATGATCTTGTTGGCCTCATCTTCAACAGAGGACGGGTTCCGTATACCCAAGAAGAGCTTCATTCCATGTTTCTTGGCTGCAGAATACAGCATAGGAACTTGGTCATAGTCTGTGCCGTAGGCTCGGACAAAGGAATAGTAACCTGCCAGTCTCTGGATGTCATCGTCAACATCTTGCTGAGACTTGCAGTTCTGGTCGGACCTATATGCTGCATATGAAACGCCAAATAACCCGGAAGTTGAAGGCTCGCCATCGGCTATTGAATAGGCATAATTTTTTCCTGTGTAGTGAATATCAGCATAACCTGCCTGCAACAACTAAGCTAAATGAGGAAGATTTACCACCAGGCTTCCCAGCAGCAAAGGACAACAAGCCCAAGCTCAGTGTAATTAATGTTGTCAAAGACATAACTTCGACCTATCAGTCGGGGAAGACCAAATGACTATCAATGCTAAGGTAGGGGCTTATTTCAGCAGAAATTTAACTCTCTCTTCCAGCTGAAGGATGATGGAAAGGAACGCCTCACAGCCCTACGCCAAAAGAATCGCCAGTAGGAGAGCGACTGTCTTTGTCCAAAGGCAAAGGCCGGATTACACTTGTCGGCTCGGCAAGTGATGCTCGGTTGTCAACGACCTGAGATCAACGGCATAGTGCCGGTCAACCTTTTCGAGAGACGCCATCGAGTAATAATAAATGGGAGAGCTTTTGTTTACGACCGGCCTTGGACTCTGCTGGTTGCCCCGTACATTTTGGACGTCAGACGATCGAACATTTGAGGTTTTTGCGCAAAACTCCAGCCAGCGAATCTCATCATGTTCTCTGTGTTGCATGGAAACAAGCAATAAACAACGATGGACTGGGAATGTAGCTTGACCTACTACCTAGGTAGTGAGACAGTGGATGCCAAAGATAGACTACGTCTGGTGGTGGCAAGTTGACAGGTTCTAGGTTCTGAGTGAGACATGCAATACTAGATCCGGCGAAATGCTCAATTGCCAGTACCGCAAGTTCAATTTGTACGTTAAATGTGAGTAGTATTCTGATTCCATTTACGCACTAAATGAGATAAGTAGGTGTATAGAGACAGAAAATATTTGACTATAACGACACATGTCAAGTCGCGATAACAAGTAGGCGAACAATGGACGAATGCCTAGCCATGAAGGCCAAAGAAAGCTATGTTCTGCATGTGATTTTTGCTAGAAGATAGTAAGTTTGGTATTCTGTGAAGAGCTGTATATCTGCATTTGAAAGAGCGAATTTATGATATCGCAAGAATGGAAGATTTCGGCTAGACCGGACGGGTCGAACCAATGACACGGAGAATGGAGAAACAAAAATACTTCCTGCATGAATCTTCTGCCGCAATAAAGCTATCAGCGGCCCAATACTCTGGAATACAGTGTTGTTCTTGAGAGTAAATAGTATCTCGATGTAGCAAGATATAGACCGCTGAGTGAGCTCATACCGTCGAAAGAGGGAGATAACTGGGTCTAAACATGGCCAGCCTGATTTATACTGTAGTTTGAAAATCTCGAAAAGCGCTGCATTAAGCTCTAAAGTCTATGATATTGACAAGTACAGCAGCAGTGTTATGCAGCAAAAATCTTCATACTAGGAGATGGTCGATATAGTCATCCAATTCAATGACTCGGAATCGTCCGCTCCATTGTTCAACCCAATTTGGTCTGTTCCAATGGGACGATAGGCTGGCCCTCCACGACACCACCTCCACATTCCATCCCATTCTCAGGGCTCTTTCAGCATAGGCAAAGAATCCGTCTGAATACTTTGCTGGTCGTGCATCACCTGTTGCTATCACAAGTGTGCCCTGATCCTTGAAGAATTCCATGACTGATTCTGCGATACGGGTTTGTAGTGTCTCGTCCACCAACTCCTCTACATAACGACCGCCGTTGCGAGAGAAGACCAATTCGTCTGAAGAAGACGCTTCTCCAGCTTTAAAATCATCATTTGCCCCTCTCTTAGGTTCATTTGCTCGTTTTCTCTCTCTAAGATCGACACGATAGCCCAAGTCTCGGAGTTCCTGAACAAATCGAGGCTCGTGGCGATGAGGCAGAACAGAGCAGCCTGCGTTGAGAGTTATAATCTTCCGATCACGAACAAGAATTTCTGTGAGAAACTGTAAATTCAGTTGAGGTAGCGGCACAAAACGAGCATGCCCCTCAATTGAGAACTTGCCCTTTAAAGCACTGTGAAAGCTTATGTTGATGTTTGACATATCTAAGAAGATGTGTACTCCGTTCCTGGCTGTTTGGTCATCTTGCATTGCCAATGTGGTATCTACGGCTCGGAGTGGAACTAGCTTCAATGACAATGATTCATGCTGCTGGTCCAAGGTAGACTTTACGCCTAGGATAGAGGTGACTGGCCCTTCTTTGTCGAATTTATACGACAATATCCTGGCGATGTTGGCCGTTCTATTACATGTCTTGGCAGTTGACAGAATTGAACACCGGGGATTGCTGTATCCCGGACAAAGAATGCCAGGGTTGCGATCTGGTTCTCTTCTTGGATTGTGGAAAGTCGCTGAAAGAAGCCCAAGTTGAGCCTTGGCATTACGCTCGAGGCCGGATGCTAGGCAGCTATCATTTGAAAGAGAACTATCTGTCGCCTGGGCGACACAAACCAAGTGATGAAACGGAGTTCGCTCAGTATCCTGCGGATGGTGATATTCATTACAGGAGAAAGAACAGGAGGGGCGACTCCGAGGGTTCTGTGGCGCTATTGTGGCATCACACACTTTTTTACCATGACATTTCTGAGCGTTGTCGCCGATCGACCAGTTCGCAGGTGCTGTTTCAAATCCAACCGCACTGAGCTGCTGTCTAGTTTTCAAGGTATTATTACCAAGGACGGGATGTCGACCATGGAGGTGAATCTGCAATCTTTGAAAATCTCCTAGTTTCGCCACTTGGTCCGTAAATGGTTGTTGTGCCAAGTCATTAAAGTCGATGACTTCATTCACTTTTGCGTCGGTAGCTGCTGATGAATAAGAAGTAACCGTTCCCCGCTGATCTGTCACGGCCAACGGTCGAGTCTCGTACAGCTTTTGGAAGTTGCCTAGCTTTGGTGGCAAGCCCTGTGGCTTGTTCCCATAGTCCTCACTGTCTTGTCCGGGTGTTTTTGGGGGAACGTGATAGTTATTTTTGACAGAAAAGCTGCTTTGCGGGTTGCTCATCACGCTCCTTGGAAACCTGTGTATCGCTTGGATTGTCGGTGTGAAGAAAACGGGCCAATGGAACCCGCTTTGGCAGACGGTCGTAGTCAGTTGGATGTTCGAAGTTGTAGCGAAGATATCTGCCTTAGTCTTATGAGATCAATCTTTTCTGAATGATAGCGCAGTGAATCACTGGAAGCTGTGATAGAGCTGCTATTGTGGAGATGAACTCGTCATGAAGGAAAGAATGCATCTCGAAGAGTGAAACATGGACCGGGGCGAGTGAGTGCCGTGCCGAAGACGTTCGCTGGAAGTAGACGGTGAACACAGTTCGATAAGGAGTTGGCCACCTCGAAAAGAAGTAGTTATACCCTAGGCCGTTAGGGGGTGTATATGAAGCCAACGCGCGAAGCAAGTTGTAGGCGCCGTGTTGTGTCTATATAGGAAGACAAGTACGGAACTTCAACGGCTAGATACCTGTAAGAGGTAGGCACTTCAGTAGGTACGTTGTGACTCTGGCCGCATCTCCTTGGCTTGAAGAAGTTCTCAGGGGCCCGTGGCAGTCCTGACGTCGTCGACTCCGACGACGACGTCGAGTTCCTAATCGAAGCTAACCAGATGTTCCATCAGAGACCCATTTTTGGCTGACATAAGCGAAGCACCGACCAGGTGGCAACATTAAACCTTAAGCCTCTAGGGGCTTTTGTCACTATTGTCAACGTACGTCGCTCCACCCCAACGGCATAGATAGTGGCGCCTAGACGTAAAGAACATGTTTGAATCACGGCGTAGATTTGCAGCTCTATCATCGTACAGTATTAGACACTGCTCCTTCAATTTCCATTACATAGGTATTCTAGTATACTTCAACCACGACGCCAATAATACATCTCCCCCGCCCCTAATTGTACACTGTTTTTAGGCGGCCTTAGCCATGGTGTTGAGGGCACTTCCATTCTTGAACCATTCGATCTGAGCCTCGTTGAATGTGTGCTGTAGGGGAACCTCGAAAGACTTGCCATCTTTGGGGTGGACCACCATGGTAATAGGCTGGCCAACGGCGAGCTGTGTGCAGAGAATATCAACCTGTCCAACAAGTCAGTATGGTACAACTCATTCACAAAGAGGTTTCCGGAGAGCAAGGAACGAGGCGAAATAAATCGTCAACGGCAGGGTGGGGAAGATTTGCAAGTACCTTGTCATCAGGCTTGATCTTGTCGTAATCAGCTGGGTCAGCAAAAGTAAGAGGAAGCATTCCTTGCTTCTTTAGGTTTGTTTCGTGAATACGAGCAAAGCTGCGGGTAATGATGGCAAGACCACCAAGGTGGCGAGGCTCCAGAGCGGCATGCTCACGAGAACTACCCTCGCCGTAGTTCCAGTCACCAATGACCACCCATTTGATGCCCTTCTTTTTGTAGTCGCGTGCGACGGCGGGGACCGCGTCCCACTCACCCGTTGTAAAGTTCTTGATCTTGTTCGCTTCACCATTAGCCTCATTGATGGCGCCAATGAGCATGTTGTTGGAGATGTTGTCCAGGTGGCCACGGTATTTCAACCAAGGGCCCGCCATGGAGATGTGGTCAGTAGTAGTTTTCCCCTTCGCCTTGATCAAGATCGGGATGTCTTTGGCGTCCTTTCCGTCCCAAGCCTCGAAGGGTTGGAGGACCTGCAAACGATCGGAGCTTGGCGAAACTTGCACGGTAACACCCACGCGATCTTTGGGAGGTGCCTGGTATGTGTCATTTCCAGGGTCGTAACCACGGACGGGCAACCCGTCTCCAGTGGGAGGTTTCAGGAGAAACTCGTTGCCGTCCTTGTCCTTGAGTTTATCAGTGAGAGGATTGAAGTGCAGGCTGCCGGCAATGGTGAGAGCGACTACAAGATCAGGAGAGGTAACAAAAGAATGAGTAGCAGGGTTCCCGTCATTTCTGCCAGTGAAATTTCTGTTGTACGAAGACACAATGGAATTGGCTTCGCCCTTCTTCACGTCCCGACGGTCCCACTGACCGATACAGGGACCACAGGCATTTGCCAAAACCATGCCGCCAAATTCCTCAAAGGTCTTGAGCTGTCCATCTCGCTCAATAGTGGCACGAATCTGTTCAGATCCTGGAGTTACAGTAAAGGCGGCCTTGGCTTTCAAGCCGTGGTCCAACGCATCTCGCGCAATAGACGCCGCGCGGGACATATCTTCGTATGATGAATTGGTGCAGGAGCCAATCAAGCCGACCTTGAGCTCTTCTGGCCAGCCATTGTCCTTCACAGCTTGGCTGAATTTTGAGATCGGGGTGCCCAAATCAGGAGTAAAAGGACCGTTAATGTGAGGCTCGAGTTCTGACAAATTGAGTTCAATGAGTTGATCGTATTCAGCGCCTTCATCAGCACGCAGCTCTGATGCATAACCACGCGCAAAGTCGCCGATGTCTTTGCGTTTGGTAGCTGCGAGGTAGTCGTACATTCGGTCGTTGAATGGGAAAACGGACGTAGTAGCTCCAATTTCAGCTAATTCCTCATTAGTGCACAGTCGCCAGATAACTAGGGTGATAATCGAAAACAAACCTCCCATGTTCGCGCACGAAGCCATGCCGGTACAGCTGATAGTGTCTACGCCAGGTCCTGAAAGTGACATTAATGTGTTAGTTGCAAGAATTCTGTGCTATCTAAAAATGAAACTTGAAGTGAAAGGGGGTCGGAGAGAGAGAAGTATCATGGGCGAACGCCTTGTTATAAACAGGGGCAGAAATAGCCGCGTGGGCCCAGGGGACTTTTCCTTCTCTCTCATCTCATACAGGACTGCTTACCATGATATTCGACAATGGCACCAGTGCCGCCTTTGACGGTCAAGATGTCGGCGACCTTGAGAATGATGTCTATGTTCACGCGTAGTCAGTACTCAGATATGCATGAGTAGCATGAAATAGAGTGGGGTTGCATTTAAAATAACATATGCAATGGTGCTATTCACTGACCTTTGGGAGCTGTCCAGCCAGATAGTTGGCCTGTAAGCTTGACACCAATAACCTTAGGAGCCTTCAATTCCCATGGCAGGTTGGCCATGACATCGACAGCATCAGCACCTCCGACGCCAATTGCTGCCATGCCGAGACCGCCACCGTTGGGAGTGTGGGAGTCAGTTCCAATAAGCAGTCCACCAGGGAAAGCATAGTTCTCGAGGATGATCTGGTGGATAATACCAGATCCAGGGCGCCAGAAACCGATATTGTATTTGGCGCAGGCAGAAGAAAGGAAGTCGTAAACTTCCTTGTTAATACTAATAGCACGGGCAAGATCCTTTTCGCCACCGACCTGTGCCTCAATCAAATGATCGCAGTGAACAGTGGTTGGATTCGCAACCTGTTCCATGCCAGCGGACATGAATTGCAAAATAGCCATCTGTGCGGTAGCATCCTGGCAGGCAACACGATCTGGTCGCAGCTTGAGGTAGGACTTGCCGCGCTCAATGTCTTGACCGTGAGGGTCGTCTAAGTGAGAGTACAAGATCTTCTCAGCATATGTGAGCGGTCGATTCAAGCGGCTGCGGACGACAGCCAGATTTTCGGACATTTTCTTGTAGTTGATAAAGGTGTTGTCTTCCCAGATGTTTTGGCGAACCTATATACACACAGGTTGCAAGTGTTAGTCGCAAGACAAACCATCCGGAGAAGCCATCTTTCGTACCTTCTTGTCAAGTGAAAAATCAGAGACCGTCGCCATGCGACGAAGACTGCTAGAAGCGCCATTCAGGACGCGGCCCCGGGCCAAGTTGCCCAGAACCTGTCTGGAGGCAAGCATGTTGAAGGTAATGGGCCAATTGAGGCAGAGGGGAGAGGGTCTGAGCTAGATGAAAGCGACTTGGCCGCTCTCCAAGGTCAGTCAAACTCGGAGGCCAGTACGTGGAGGAATGCAGAGGACGTGGAGGTGGTTTAAGAAAAAAGAGAAGTAAGAGAGAAGGTTGGCCACGAAGGTGGAGAGAGGTGTTTTTGGCCGGGAACAGGAACCAGGCTAGAGCCAGATGTTACCGAGCACAGGCGTGATGTGGAGCCGCAGGGTTAAAGGTGAAGGTTGCATGGGAGAGAACACAAAGCCACAAGCATAGAAGCGTTGGCTTGCGGATTCCACTGCGCGGCCAGGCCGGGTAGGGAACGTGGTGTTGCTACGGGGGTCGTCTGGTGCTGCAGCCAGTCACAAGCGTCGAGATAATAATCCACGACGTCTGCGTTCCGTCATGCGGTGCTGAGACCTCCACTGCCCCGAGGCCCCGCGCCACCCAGCGAACGAGAGGGCATGGAAAACAGGGCCAGGGCAAAAAATTAAGAAATTGCAAACACAACTGAGCCGTTTGGCTTCTGGGCATCGCTGTTGCTGACCAGGCAGCCTGGGGTTGGACTGGGGCAGTCGGCCAGCACATGTCAATGCTGGGGCATCCAGCTCCGTGCATGTCTGGTATCAACCGTAATTACTGACCTCATGGATGGCAAGGCATTGATAGCTTTGTGTATTGATGGCAATTACTTACCGTCGCCGTGCAAAGAATACCACGCTCGGTAGAGCTCGAGGCAGTTGACACCTATTCCCTGCATACATGGTATGTACTGCGTAATATTTCATCGCTAATGGAAATTGCGTGTTGTTCGTCGTGGGAGCTGGTCTCATTAGAGGCGCTTCCGATGCCCTTCTTCCGAGCACGCAACTCGGCTCCGGTCGGCTACTCTTTAAGCCGCAAGTGGTACTGCGGCTGCGGTCGCGGTGTGTCCCCTCGCAGAGGCTGGTCTGGTGTGGCATCGGCAGACCGCTGCTGCTTGTCCATTCATGAGTCGTTGGCAAATCGTGAGTTCCAGACCTCGGCATTGGCTGGATCCTTCGGTCACCGCACGAGGACACTCGTTTTTGCGAGCTACTCGGAGCTTTGGCCTCGGCGACCGATGCCCCGTTCTGTGAGGAATCCGATTATGACAAACTACCAAATTTGCTGTATTACCTGTTGGCAGCTAAGTGGCAAGAGTGGCTCGTCCACCTGCATAGTCGCCGACGGGTATTTCACTTCTAAGTTCTCCCAGAGAACGGCGCATGTGAAGCCACTCGTAGAATACGCAGACACACACATAGTAGTTACCAAGGTAAATATACCTACCTGGGTACCTAGGTAGGTAGCACGGAAGGTGTCTAGGGTAGCCACCTAAAGGCAGCGAAGGCTCCAACGATGTATCTTCCAAGGAATAGGGCCAATGAGCCGTCTCAATTAATCGGTACTTTAATTATCACTTTGATCCTACCCAAAAAGAAGCATCAATAATTCGATCACAGGGTTCTGCCGGGGGGTTCCAGGGCCTTGTGGAGAGAGATACCCACTGGAGCCTTCGCTGCCTCGAGGGGATATATAAATGCCTACTAGTCGGCTAGTGTGTCTGACGCATCGCGGTGTCTTGGGTGGCTTAGTTACGGTTCCCTGGCCTAGGTACGGCCAAAATACAGTGTTACTAGATGCCCTCTATCTAGCCCCCCTTTTTTTTAATTTGTTTTGAACAATATGCATAGTTAACTTATTAGATTTAATATTCATCATTTAATAAAGAATACAAAAATACAAAAAAATACACTTGTTAAAGCTCTGCCTATATCGGCCTCTAATGGACTTTGCTCCGCATACGGCACTGTACAGTGTTGCTCTCTACTTAACATCTTGCGTTGTAGCATTCTTGGTACTACGTACAGCCTGTGGCAGGACAAATTTTATCGTCGATAAGTATGGGTTAATATACCATCCTATTATAAATACAGCGGGATATCTAGGCACTTTCGTCTAGTAACATACATGTTGACTTCTCACTTCTTACTATGCGTTCGCCAAGTTGCTTGAGCTGCAATAGGAAGGACATGTTTTCCGATGGCATCCATACCCACGGGTATGTAGCTCCTCACGAAACTTTAATATTCTACACTCAAAAAATGATTAAGCTATCTCTTGATACATCCTGTCTTAGCTCATGCATTTCCTCCATTTATATTTGCAACTGCCGGGAGGCCACAAGGCATGAATCCAATGTCATCGGCTTATGATGGTTTACAACATACACACGCATGTAAACTAAAGAAACGCTTTGCAGCTTTTATTTGGGGCATTGTCAATTCGTTCCATCCCTTACCATCCACTCTTGACGAAAACCTCAGGATCCACGAGGTCGACTTTCTTATCTTTTAGATTGGACCGTGGACCGACACACTATCTAGCAAGCTTCCGAGGAATACCCGAATGCACTCTCACTGGTCTGCCTCTTTTCACAAATTTGATCGATCCACATCTGTGCCTTGAACTGCATCTCTCTCAACTGGTTGTTTTTTCCACTTATGCTGGTTTGGATTGCGTACTACATATAGTGGCAACTACATTATTGATACACACACAGAGGGCCAAATTCCACTATACTTGACTTATCATTTCAACCGATATCTGCGCCACGTCTACTCTCGAATCGCATATACATAATGGGCGTCGGAAACAAACGCACAATCACGAAGACGAGGAGGAAAACCAGGTATGATACGCTGGCGATTTGATCCATGGCTTAGGTCCCGGCTAACGGCAATGAAGAGATGTGGATCAAATCAAGGCAGACCTGATATCATCAAGACATCTGGCGCAGTTCAAAGACACCAAAGCGGCTGAGGACCTTCCTGGCCTCGGCAGGCACTATTGTATTGAATGCGCCAAGTGGTTTGACCGAGAGAGTACCCTAAATTCTCACAGGCGCGGCAAACCGCACAAGCGCAGGTACGTGACCTGCATACTTTGTTTCACATGCGTTACCCGATGAACTAAGTGTTCTTCCATAGAGTCAAACAGCTCGGCGAAGAGCCCAGTCCAGACCCCCAAAGAATGCCTGGGGCCGATGCAGAGCCGCAAATCGATAATCGACATGACAACGTTGAAGAGGATGCCTCTGGAGATATGGAAATGGCCACATAAAGCCGCAGGCTATGCCATTCGAATCGATTATTCGCCGAAAATGCCCTTTCCATGTCTCTCTGCCGTCGTCTGTTCTTGAATATGGAAGTGAATATCCTCACAAGAGGTGCTAGGCACGCTTAGGCTCTGGCCCACATGATTGTGCATCAAACTATTTTATGCCGCGACTCCCACCCCGTCCTCTTGCTAGGCCACTTGATCGAGCCCTATCTCGAATATTTGCCCTCCCTCTCGTGTTTGTACCACGTGGGAAAGGCAGACGGGATTGACGAGTTTCGACGGCTCCGGGCTTAGCATGTTTCTTCGTTGTAGTGGGTGGATTATCCACAAAAGAGGTGTCCGTAGTCCTGATGAGGAAGCTCAGCACCGACAAACATACGACAGGAGAATGTTGTAAGAAAAGCGGTTCGGGCATACGTACATAAAGGTGGCTTCAACATCAGTCTCTAGGCGGGTGGTCCCCTCAGCCGAAGTTTCTTCATGGCGATTTCGTGCAAATGATTCCGCAATGGGTCCCTGATTCATAGATACCAAGTTAGAAAACAATGCAGACTTTTGCAAAGCAAGTTCCATGTTGCAGAATCGAAATTATACCTCTGGAAAGTCGACACAAAACGCATTCATGTTGAGCCCATATAGAAAACTAGCAAACGACTCGCTGAAGCGGGCAAGACTTTCGTGCATAAGTTGAAAATGCATCATGTTGGCCTCAAGATCAGCCATAGCGTCTGAAAGCTCTGCGAAAGCAGGCTCAAAGGCATTCAGCGGAAACTCCGCACCACCGCCACGGACATTGCGGGCAGAGTCTCGGAAGGATGATCGTGAGGATGGTCGAAGGGGTGTTGTGGGCCTTGAACTACGCGCTCGGGAATTTGAACGTTTCCGGCTTATGGCAGTGCCGCCATTTGCTTCATCGACGCCGTCTGACATGCCCACGCCTAAATAGAGCGACGTGTTTTGATCAATTAGGCGTTCCAACGAGGTGTAAATCTGGCGCAAATGTGATCCAGAAAGTTCACCCATCCAAGGATACGCGAACCGCCAATCGCGCCTCTACGAGAGACTCCAGGTCCAAAGCAGAGCATGGCACGTGCGATGAGTGAGTGGCACGTCCCCGGCCAGCCAGCCAAAGCCTTCCATTACCACACTCCTCAGTGGGGCCGTGATATCCGCAGGCATCACAATGCGACCACTGGACCGGAGGGCGGACGCAGAGGACCGGAATAAGTGAAGTGTAAAAAACGGAACAATTCTAATGATCTCATGTTCTTTCGCGCATTCCTATTCTTTGCCACTCCCGAGACAGCGCTGTGCCTAGCCAATAAAGAAAGTCCACGATTGGCCTATGACCTGGACATGGCTACCGGTTGGAGTGTCGGGGGGCAAGTACAAAAATAGGCGCGTGGCAGGCACAAAGTCACTTGCTTGCCTCTACCCGCAGACGAGACTACGCTAATGCGATTTATTACTAACACCAGTTACTCTTGCCTTTCCTACTCTTGCCTGTCAATTGCTGTCAGCTGCAGTCTCCAGTTATTTCCCCACAGGAAGATCGTCACGGAGGGCTTGCTAGACAATTAGTCCGACCGGGTACGGGTCGCCGTGTATCCGACAAACTGACCGAAAATACTGGACATCCCGCCGAACAAGTCCGCTTGACGCCCGTCTCCCGACTTCCAGCGTAACCTGTCTTGTTTTGGAATGTCTGCCAGTGCCATTCCTAAGGTCCTTGTATACTAGTACTGATCATTTGGCTCTCCATTGCCGCATTCCTGACGCTAGCCCTCCACCACCCCAACTACCTAGGCACAGAAAATACCCGCCTTAGCTTGTTGTGGAAAGAGAAGATCTATGAGGGTGCGTATGCCCACGCGTCCCGGTACAACTGGCACTCGACCAACGGGGATACTTCCCTCATTATATACATTGCATAGGAGTACCATACACGGGAGCGGACAGAATCGACAGCCTCTTTCGGTTATCAAACCACGATCCTCTACACCGTCGGCTACGCAACGCCGTACTCTATCAAACGCTTCTCCTCAGTATATCAATACTTTGAGGCGAACAAGCCAGTGGTTGTCTCTCGTCAACCTTGCAGCGCTGAGAAGAAATCGTCTTGCTGGCGTACTCTTTTTGCGCAGCGCCTCTCATTCCGCTCGTGGATCCTCTCCTACCACCATCGCTCTTCAAAGCAGCGTCTATCACTCAACTGTTATATCAGCAGCCGCGGCAACCCTTGCTTTTGCGATAGCATATTTGCTAGTCACTGGAGAAGCTACCAGCTTAGATATACAACCCAGCACTGGCCATCTCCCTATCGACGACATGCCTCACGAGATTGCTCCTGGGCACCTGGGGAATTTGACAGCCGAACAGGAAGACAAGCTCCGTCAACTGTGGGAAGCTGTGTTCAAGGTATGCGGGGTTTCAGACAGCAGCGATGCGAACCCGGCATCAAAGAAAGATGAAAGCCCAGGCGCAGATGCCGAATCCACCAAGAAAAAGCGCGGCTTCAGTTTCTTCAGGAGTGCTCCCCAGTCGGCTCATGCGTCGTCCAATGGTAATAATGCTACTGATTCAGCAGATGACGACAAATATGGTTTGAACAAACAGTATCAGGAAATCTTGGCAAACCAGAAGCCGGAGGAGATAAGAGAAATAATGTGGGCAATGATGAAGCATGATCATCCCGACGCGCTGCTCCTACGTTTTCTGCGCGCCCGCAAGTGGGATGTGGAAAAAGCCCTCGTCATGTTGATATCGGCTATGAACTGGAGGCATACCAAAATGAAGGTCGATCAGGATATCATGAAGAATGGGGAAGCCGGCGCCGCCGCTGATGAGAAAACTGGAGATGAAAAGGCAAAGAAGCTGGGCCACGATTTTCTAAAACAAAGCCGGATGGGCAAAAGTTTCCTACATGGCACCGATAAAGAGGGTCGTCCGATTTGTGTGGTCAGAGTGCGCCTCCACAAAGCCGGTGATCAATCTCCTGAGAGCTTGGAAAGGTACACGGTATTTCTGATTGAGACTACTCGTCTGGTACTGAAACCTCCTATTGATACAGCGGCAAGTTGCAACCTTACTCTAGCTAATTACTCAACCGGCTAATAATAGAAACCAGAACATCATATTTGATATGACGGGATTCACTCTGGCCAACATGGACTACCACCCTGTCAAGTTCATGATCCAGTGTTTTGAAGCAAACTATCCCGAATCTCTAGGGGTCGTTCTCGTCCACAACGCACCGTGGTTGTTCCAAGGTCAGTTGATTTTCCAATACTTTTGGTTGAGTGGAGGCTTATATTGGACAGGCATCTGGAGGGTTATCCGTGGCTGGCTCGATCCCGTTGTAGCTGCCAAGGTTCACTTTACTAACTACAGAGCTGGGCTGGAGGAATTCATTAATCCAGGTCAGCTTATTAAGGACTTAGAAGGCGATGAGGATTGGACGTATGTATTTGAGGAGCCCACTGAGGGTGAAAATGATTTGATGAAAGATACTACAACCAGGGATCGACTGCTTAAGGAAAGGGAGGAGTTGTATGCTCAGTACGAGGCTGCTACTCGACGTTGGACGAAACACGCTACTGGCGAAGAAGCTGAAGCCGTAATAGCTGAGCGAGATGACATTGCCGCAAAGCTCAGGGACGGTTACTGGCAGCTTGACCCGTACGTAAGAGCCCGGTCTCTGTATGATCGGCTGGGAGTGATCCGTTCTGATGGCGACGTAAACTGGTACCGAAACGCTGACTCCAAGTCTGCTCCCTCCACCGAGATCAAATCTGGCACTGAGACTCCAACGAACACGGTCGGTTAATGGGTGTGATCTCGATGATTTTGTTTCGGCACCCGCTGGAACCAAGCTAGACCTAATAAAGGGCGCAGTTAGTTGTATAGTCGGAGTGGCAACTGACATAGTAAGCTCCTCGCGTTCTCTGAAGTACATCACTTTAGGTTATAGTTTATAAAGTAGATTATAATAGAATTCGGAACGACATTTATCAGTAAAACTATTGCACAGGCGCATGGCGGAACACCTTCCAGTAGCACTGCTGTACTCAAACGACGCGCCCTCGATTGGCCAATAATTTACATTTTGGACTTGATATCCTCGCAGAGGATCTTGAGCTTTTCCATGTCACCTGGTCTGGAAGGCCAACTAATTCCGAGGCCTTCTGCGTCGTTGGGCTTTGGAATCTAGTGAAGAGGTTAGGGCATGTATATCGAAACGGTACGGCGGCTGAGAATACTAACCATATGAAAATGAACCTATAGAGAATTAAGAAGCAAAGGTATTTGGTTAGCTTCCCACAATCCAGATACGGTAGAGGATTGGGATGGTCAGACTCACATGATGAACCTCTTGGTGAGCTATGGTACCGTTGTTTTGGAGTATGTTATAGTCAACGGCGCCAGTCGCGGAAACCAGCTTTTTCAGTGTGGGCTGGAACGGGTGTGTCAGTTGACGACGTGATATTACACTACATGCAACGTTTGGCCGGCCTACCAGAATTTCTGTGAGCTGGTCATCGGGAATGTCGGCCAGCTTTGCACCATGATGCTTGGGTATGACCAGCTAGCGGATACAAGCGAAAGAACCGGTTAGCTTCAGGAGAAAAGTGGCGGCGTTGGTATACCCGGCATATTGTTAGGGCCATGGCTGCTCGAGGGAGTCCATATACGTACAGCATGACCTTTGCTGAGTGGCCCGATGTCGAGGAAAGCCAGCGTCTTTTCGCTCTCAAAGAGCTTCATGCAAGGAATCTCGCCTAATAATGACACGGGTGAGTGACCATGTCAGCAAATTGAGCTCGTGATGCAACACCCCTCTACAGTCAACTTGGCACCCGCTTATGTGTGACCATCTGCCGCCATTCCTTACCCTTGATGATGCGACAAAAGATGCAGGACATTGTAAGCTGGATTTTGTTGAAGATATTCTTTGTGAGATGGTGGAGGTGGGGATGTTATGTTGTGTGTGAAGTGGGGGAGACCTTGTTTTTGGAAGCCATGAGGCACAATACGGCGTACAGTGCGGAAACCTACCTAGTGATGATTAATATGTAAGTGCAGAATAATGCTTGCCTTTGAAATTGCTGTCTTCCCACCCAGCCACAGAATGACCTACTCCCCTGGCCAGGTAATTGTTCAATGAGGTGACACTACGTTGACGATTGAGTGAAGAAAATGTCAGACGACCCCATCCTTACTCGGCAGCCGGCTATCGAGGTACGATGAAGGTGATTCAACTAGTACTCATATGTAGCATGCACCATGGACAACAATCTTGCCCCGTCAGACGTTCTTTATTGTTCACAGAAGACAACAGTACGGTATGACTGCTGTCAACAAGCCGCAAGCACTGCTGCATATTTTACCAGGGCACTGATCTTCCATAACCCAACGAAATGGAAGTCCTTCCTTAGTCGTGAACGCTACTCCGTACATATTTAATATCTGGACGTCGCTTGGCCCAGGTCATTCGTTGTGTGCCGAAATTGAAGCTCAAACTACATGTTGAAAAGGTGACCTCTCTTTCTATCGAAGCATAAACTTGCAAAACCCGTGGTTGTGAGGAATAACCAAACTAATGGCATCCTCTCTACAGTTCATCTTTTGAGCGATGGTCCCCCACTTCTCCGTCTTCTGATGTTGTTCTATACGTTTCCGTTGCGTCTGACTGGAGGCGTCGTTTCCGCTTCAAGTCAAGAGCAGCAATCTCTTGGTCATATATGGTCCACTCCGGGACCTGTCTCCTCGCCCTGTCAAGTTTCGGTTCCTTGGTTTGAGGGTTATTGCATAGGTCAATGGTCCGAGCTTTTGCGAGGCTCTCATCACTGCACCACGTCTCGCACCAAAGCCAGTCTTGCGGTAAGCTATGGATTGGGATTTGAAATTGCATATGGTTAGGCAAGTCTTGGTCTAAGTTTGACAGACTAGCCGGGTCCGCCGAGAGAGCATGGTACTGTTGTCTGAGTCGGTCACCAGCGGCCAGCTCACGGAAACGGCGTAAATCCACGACGTAAAGAGCCGAAATATGATATGGCTTTCCACGAAGATAGTTCGCCCAGTAGCCCTGCTTCCAGAATCGGAACCCCTCCATCTCCGTTCGAGAATCACACATCGGTGTAAAGCCATACGGCGCACCATTTAGATCCAAGTTAACAAGGTCCATCATGTCGGTGCGAACAACTTGATCAGCGTCCACAAATATGACCTTGTCTAGCGATAACGGAAAGAGAACGTCCAAAAAAAGGATTTTATATCCCCAAATCTCCCTTTGCTTCTCTTTTTGCTGCCGAAGCCAGTGTGGCCACTTGTATGTGATCATCTCGTATTTAAAACCGTATTCCTTTGCCAGGTGCGGTATAAATTCTTTGAACGATGGTGAGAGAAATTGTTCTATGAACCAAAATTTGACACTGTGTTTCGTATTGCGCATGACAGAAACCATCATGATATTGAGCATCCGCTCATACAGATGCCCACTCGCAACGGAAAATATGTTTATCTCAGCATGCTGTACATCTGAAGTGGATTTTCCTTTCCCGCCAAGGAGCCCTTCTGCAAATTTTAGGCCTTTGGAAACTATGTTGCCCTGGGATAGGTTGCTTGTGTGCTCTAAAACGTCTTGGTTTTCCATGCCGGGACGGCGCTTGAGTCGCGGGTATAATGTGGTGCCTTGAAAGTCCATCAGCGCAAGTTCGCTGCCTTCGTCATCAGGTGCTGCCTCCCATCCCTGAGCACCAATGCTTTCAATAGTAAAGATCTCGGCACTTCGACCCTCTTTAAGCTGGATATTATAGACGCCAGGATTAGCCTTGAATTGGAAAAAGCCTAGGTTTGCCATGACAATAGTATCTGTCAGAAGCGGCTGGCTTTCTGTTGCCAGGACTAGCTGAGCACCTCGCGGGGCTGATCCCTGATCGTCGCGAGAATGCCCTTCAATTAGAATATGTTGAAGTTCGTAAGTCGCTTCAACATCCGAATTTGCAGCGCTTAGTTGAATGTTATCGAGGTCGTGTACGGACAGCTTTGGTGCGACTAACCAGGCTGGCGGAACGTCCATCCCCACAGTCATCAACGCGTTTAATGGGAGTCCTGAAAAAGTTGCTGTTAAGGCTTTGACACTCCCATTCTCGTCGAATTTCGGTGTTGGTTCGACGACATAACGGTAAAATCGTTTCACAGGAAGCTCCTCAACCTGAACTTTGGGATTTAGGAAGAGTTTGACGTAAACGCCATCTAACTCTGCAAGCAATCTCAGAATATAGGCCCATCTCTGGCTTGTTTCATTGACAGGATCCAATAATCCCACAATATGTATGCTTGATTTCTTCGGGTCGCCCGATTCTATTACCGTGTGGCTCGAATTCCAAGAGGCATATATGGCAGAACGGATCGGTGAAGAGGATTCAAAGATTCCTTCAGGCAGATCAGAAAGCGTTGACAGCGCAATAATGGAGCTGAGTTTGGCAGCCGCCATAGGATCTGAAATTTTTTCATTCAAGCCTAGGTCTGCAACCGCAGCATAAACGGGGAGAATGCGACGTGTCTGTTCATATGCCAATATCTGCTGGAAATCCTCGGCGTCGAAAGACGCTTCTGGTGCTATGGGCCCTATCACTCGTCCGTTCATAATCACGACCTGTGAACTGGTCGGTATCTTAGTGTCAGCGAGGAATCTTGCTACAGATACCGCAAAGTCATCGCTGGCATCATAATTCGAAGCCTCACTAAGGAGCTCTTCCAGGTCTTGTACGGTTTCGATGTCTTTCAACTTAGCTTCATTCGCCTTCAAAGCCTTATTGACCTGAGAAGACATCTTGGCGTTGTCTTGCGTGTCGACGAAATCCAGACGGATTGCCGGGTTATTGCGTCTAAACTCTAGGGCTGACAAAATTACATCAAGACCAGCCCTCGAAGACATATCCGCAAGTACGGTAACAACTGCCCAGTTCTCTTGTGTTGATTCGGCATAAGAATCGAAAACCGGAACTGCGTCAAATAAGTCCGCATTCTCGCGATAAATTTTAGCAATATTCAACACTCGCAAGGTTTTCTCATTGGCTTCCGAAATATGAAGGCTGCGTCGTGAGGCAGCCCCCTCGAGAAACACTCCAACAGTCCAGGTATCATCATCTAAGACGCCGTGATATATTCCCCTTTGTACAGTTTGGAGGTCCTGTGAGACTGTCATGCTAAGGGATTGCATCCAGCTTTGGTCACGAGGCACTAAAACACCATTAACAAACAATGGACGAACGACTGTGTCGGCCTTCAATCTTTTGACCCATTTTTCAGCTTGTAAGAGCCTCTTAGTAAAGGCGCTTGCTTGCAATATCATAGACAACGACATGTCCTCGCCTCCAGGTAAAAGTGTATGGTTCTCGGTAATCGTTGAGAGTAGAGTCTTGGAATCAGCAATTTTCTGGTGGGCCTTAGCCAGCTGTGAAATGTACGATATCGTAGATTCGATACCATAGTTTTCTGTAAGAAAATATGCGACCTTTGCCCGAGTCTTGGCTTCATCAGACAGCTGCAGCGGTACCAGTCCGAATCGAATCGGAATACCACGTTCCCTGATAGATTCTACCTCGGAGATGAAGTCTAGATCCTCAGTGTTGGACAAGTCGGCGGGAATGACCAAGTTGAATATATTTCGACCAATCGGTGGAATTTGGCCAGGGAAGGTGCCTTGAAGCAACTGTACTTCGTAGTTAGTATCAGGGGAGCCTAGAAAATGGAGCTACGGAATGTCTTACTGAGGACAAAGACTTCGGGTATGAAGCATATCTGTCATCCTTTTCCAAGTCATTGAGCCATAGAATTACACGCCCACCCTCCAACTTATCTGTCCAATCATAACGAAAAGGTTTATCGTCTTCCTTAGCAGCCGACACTGCTTTGTGGCTCAGAAGGGCAACAGCCTGTTCTCCATCGAACCCCAAATCTCGAATCCCATCAACAAGCCTCCTTTCGCTTCGTAACATGTTTACAAGCGCAAAAGGCTGGATTTCTCGGTCAGTGAGCTGTGCTCCGTTCATCCATAGAAAATTGATACCACCCCGCATCTTCTTTGCTCGATTCTGCTTATTTTCAGCAGCAAACGCAATTGAAACATTCCGAGAGGCTATCGACGATGCGAATTTTGGGAAGTCTTGTGTGAGTTTTACCAGGGTGTCGAACGGGTGATCACTGTCCTTGATAAACGACGCAGCTTTCATTCCAATGGAAGAAAGCTCAGAAGTGGAAAGGGGTTTTAAGTCGGCCACGTCGTCTGTTCCATCAAGAACTTCCACCGGTTCCTTGGGGCTTTGCTCCGTGCTTTGGCTGGAATGTCTGTCATCCATCACTATGTAATCTGTCTTCTTTAATGCGAGTTCCACTCCATAGCCGCTGACTGGTAAAGGTCGGCTAATATGAGACTTGCTGCGGCGATATCGAAGCCGATAACGTAAGTTCATGGTGCGTGCTGCCTTTGACAGTGACTGGTGATACTCTGCAAATCCGTCTGAGGTAGGATCGGCATACAGGATAGCATCCCTTCCGATACCCAAGATTCGATCGAAAGGCAACGGTTTGACGACCCTGCAAAGTCAATTAGCAAAAATATACATCATGTAGCAAGGCTACATACGCGGAAACCAGCTCGTTCTTCGCTTCAGCATCGAAATCAGGCGTACAGTATTGCCTGTCGTCGAGTAAAACCCAAATATCGCAATCCTGCAATTCCTTAAGAGGTTCCATAGCTGTAGCATAATGTTGGTAGTGTGCTTCGATCCTAGGGGCCGCGGATCGTAAAGATAGCGCTAAGTTAAATGTAGATAGAGCATCGGGTCTAGTTATATGTCCATCTTCGTGAACGATGTTGAGAAATCGACTATACAGTTCAGATTCCGATGAAGCTTTCAGGAAATACCCATTTGCGATTCGATCTAGTAAGGGGAAGTATGAAGACGAATTTTCTCCTGCCGCAGTCTCCCTTCAATTTGTCAGTCGGCAAATATACGATGGCGAGAGATGACAGCACCATACACGAGCTCCAATAAATATGGCGCGGCATCAAAGGCTGCATTCATGCCTACTTTAACAGCAGACGCCGCCGACACCGGCGGTATCGACGCCAGGGAGCCAGCCAGAAGCCACGCTATATTTCGTAGACGCATAATGAAATAAGGACTGCGAGAAATTCACCACAATTGGCATAGGACGAGGTATAAACGGCTCTGCAGGTGCCTTGTTCTTTGTCGTTACGCGGAGCTGAGGCCGCGGAAGGCCTGTACCGCCTTGAAATCAGTGGTTGGCAAATTTTCGCAATATATGGATTCAATGAATCGTTCAATTATCGGCGGTTTCTGCTGACCAAGTTCCATATAATCCTTGAATTAAAAGCTGGCCCTCAACATTCGCTGTGTGCTCGACCAGCTTCCACAATACTTGTGAACACAGTCGCACTTCCGACCATGAGCTCTCCCAATGTAGACTAGCGTGATGACCTTCTCCAGGAGGGACGATAGATATCAGTAAGTGGGGTGACCTGCCAAGGGATACGGAAGAATGTTAGTGCGGCTTAGAGGAGTACTCCTCCTGCCCACAATTGGAGTTGGACACGATGCTCAATTGCCTACCAGGAGCAAGGCCAACAAACACCACACCGTATTCGACGTGTCCAACATCCCCTGCCTACACGAATATTAATGCTGACCCGTCGGCCACCATACCAAGTTAATTGCAGCGAGGATTGGCTGAAATATCAACATCCTCATCGATATCTTGGAGCATTGTCGTCTGCGTCACTCTCCCCTTAATGCACGAAGCTGCGGCTTCCTATCCCCGCCAAAATGCAGTCCTCCCCCGGCATGTTAACCAAGGTATTTCTTGCAAAGGCCGTCGAAACCTGTTCAACACGCTTACCACGACGCAGTTTGAGTCGAAGTCTTCAAGGGCCAAAGGCATTGCGTTTCATCCTAAAAGGTATTTTAGTTAGGCTTCCTGGGAAATGATCTCTGGAGCTAATCCACTTGGCAGACCATGGATCCTCGTTGCACTTCATTCCTCTACCATTCAGCTCTGGGATTACCGAATGGGCACACTTATCGACCGATTCGAAGAACATGATGGACCCGTTCGAGGAGTGGACTTCCACAAGACACAACCCCTCTTTGTGTCTGGTGGCGATGACTACAAGATCAAAGTTTGGTCCTACCAGACACGACGTTGCCTGTTCACCTTGAACGGTCATCTTGACTACGTTCGCACTGTCTTTTTTCACCATGAATTGCCATGGATTTTATCGTCTTCAGACGACCAGACTATTCGTATCTGGAACTGGCAGAACCGCTCTTTAATCTGTACTATGACTGGGCACAATCACTATACTATGTGCGCTCAATTTCATCCGAAAGACGACCTTGTTGTCTCCGCATCCCTCGATCAGTCTGTCCGCGTTTGGGATATTTCTGGCCTTCGGAAGAAGCACTCTGCTCCTACGTCCATGAGCTTCGAGGATCAGATGGCGCGTGCCAATCAGAACCAGGCAGACATGTTCGGCAATACCGATGCCGTAGTTAAATTTGTACTTGAAGGCCACGACCGTGGAGTCAACTGGGTCGCATTTCATCCCACAATGCCACTAATCGTATCTGCTGGAGACGATCGGTTGGTTAAACTCTGGCGCATGAGCGAAACCAAGGCATGGGAGGTCGACACATGCAGAGGCCATTTCCACAATGCCTCTGGCTGTTTGTTCCACCCCCACCAGGACTTGATTCTTTCAGCTGGTGAGGACAAAACAATTCGAGTCTGGGATTTGAACAAACGAACTGCCGTCCAATCTTTCAAGCGCGAAAATGACCGATTTTGGGTCATTGCAGCACACCCCGAGATCAACCTTTTTGCTGCAGGCCATGATAATGGCGTGATGGTTTTCAAGCTGGAGCGCGAACGGCCTGCTTCTGCGACTCACCAGAATATGCTCTTTTACATCACCAAGGAGAAACATATCAAATCCTACGACTTTCAGAAGAATGTCGAAAGTCCAACTCTCCTATCACTGAAGAAGCTCGGCAGCCCATGGATAACTCCTCGCACTTTGTCTTACAACCCTGCGGAGAAGTCTGTCCTTGTTACTACTCCCGCCGAAGGGGGTTCTTATGAACTAGTCAGCCTCCCCAAGGATGGCTCAGGTGTTATTGAGCCAACGGAGGCAAAACGAGGATTGGGTAACTCAGCAATTTTCGTTGCGAGAAATCGCTTTGCTGTTCTTGATGTTTCAAACCAGACCATTGACATTAAGGATTTGTCAAATAATACCACCCGTTCCTTCAAGCCACCTGTCGGAACCAGTGATATTTATTTTGGTGGGACTGGCCATCTGCTCATTATAACACCAACAGCCGTGCATTTGTATGACATTCAGCAAAAGAAGAGCACGGCTGAGCTTTCTGTCAATGGCGTGAAATACGTCGTATGGTCCAATGACGGACTTTACGCTGCGCTTCTCAGCAAACACAACGTTACGATTGTCACGAAGGCTCTTGAGCAAGTTAGCACACTGCACGAAACTATTCGGATCAAAAGTGCAACATGGGATGATGCTGGGGTGCTTCTATACTCGACATTGAATCATGTGAAGTATACGCTGCTCAATGGTGATAATGGTATTGTCCGGACTTTGGATCAAACTGTATACCTGGTTCGAGTCAAGGGTCGCAATGTCTACTGCCTGGACCGAGCCGCGAAACCACGAATCTTACAGATTGATCCGACCGAGTACCGATTTAAACTTGCGTTAATCAAGCGGAATTATGAAGAAATGCTGCACATCATCCGTACGTCCAGCTTGGTGGGACAGTCTATTATTTCGTATCTACAAAAGAAAGGTTATCCTGAAATTGCATTGCAATTTGTGCAGGACCCAACGACTAGATTTGATCTAGCAATCGAATGCGGCAATCTGGACGTGGCTGTTGAGATGGCGAAGGAATTGGATAAGCCGAAATTCTGGGCACGACTAAGTGCCGAGGCTCTTGCACACGGAAATCACCAGATTGTCGAGATGTGCTACCAGAAGCTAAAGCAGTTTGACAAACTGTCCTTTTTGTATCTGGCTACGGGTGATCACTCCAAGTTGGCGAGGATGGCAAAAATCGCTGAACATCGGGGAGATTTCACTTCTCGATTCCACAACGCCCTGTATTTGGGTGATGTTGAAGATCGAATACAGATGTTCAAGGAAATCGACCTCTGTAAGTGAAGACATATTATACATTGAGGAAAAGTGCGATGCTAACAGTTAGCAGATCCTCTTGCTTACATGACTGCGAAGTCAAACGGACTGGACGATGAGTGTCAGGCCATTTTGGAAGCTACTGGGGCTACGGAAGACCAACTCACCATACCAAACTTGGGTGAACCCTTGAGTACGCCTAAGCCTCTTGTGCCAACCTTCAAGGCGAACTGGCCTACAAAAGCAAGCTCTCAGTCCTTCTTTGAAAAAGCATTACTAGGTCAAGTCGAGGGTCTCTCTCTGGAGGATGAACCAGCCACGGCTGATCGACTTGCCCTTGACGAAGAGGGTGATGGCGCTCCTGCACTCAAAAGAAATGGCGGCCTGGCTGAGGAAGATGATGAAGATGTCGCAGGCTGGGATTTGGGCGACGATGATGTCCCCGAGGTCGACAGTGACTTTGTCAACGTGGACAGTGCTGAAGCTGGCGGTGCAGGTAGTAGCGAGGCAGACATGTGGGCACGAAACTCTCCACTTGCAGTCGATCATGCAGCAGGAGGATCTTTCGAATCTGCCATGCAACTCTTAAATAGGCAAGTCGGAGCAGTACACTTTGCACCATTAAAGTCCAGATTCTTGGAGGTGTATCAAGCTTCCAGAAGTTTCCTTCCTGCATCGTCCGGCCTGCCAGCCTTGGTCAACTATGTACGACGGACGGTCGACGAAACTGATCCTCGCCAGGTTCTTCCCATTATTCCGCGAGATCTGGAGCACCTTGCTACCAATGATCTTCAGAGAGGTTATGATTCAATGAAGGCAAACAAGTTGGAAGAGGGCATCAAGGTATTCAAAGGCATTTTGCATGCCATTCTAGTAAATGCCGTGTCAAGCGAAGCTGAGGTGGCTGAGGCAAAGAAGCTTATCACCTCCGCAAGTGAATATACGGTGGCTATGGATATTGAGCTCGCCAGGCGGAGTCTGGGAGCCCCAGATTCTGTGGCTCAGGATCCAGCGAAGCTGAAGAGGAGTCTAGAGTTGTCTGCGTATTTCACCATTCCTAAGATCGAGGTACCACATCGGCAGTTAGCCCTCCTCAGCGCCATGCAATTAGCTGTCAAAAGCAAGAACTACAATTCTGCTCTGAGCTTTGCCAATCGAATCATTGCCAACGGAGGCTCTACAAAGATTGTAGAAAATGTAAGTTGATATTACAGCGCAATGCCTACCTAATACTTGTCTGACTAACGAATGCGACTCTGCCAGGCCCGAAGAACCAAGGCACAATGCGAGAGGAACCCGAACGACGCCATTGACATTGAGTTTGATCAATTTGCTGAGTTCGAGGTTTGTGCTGCCAGTCTTACACCAATTTACAGCGGCACCTCGTACGAAGAGTGCGCGTTCGATGGTTCCAAATATCACTCGAAATACAAGGGATCTGTCTGCCGAGTGTGCGAGGTTTGCGAGGTTGGCAAACATGGCAGCGGGTTGAAACTATTTGCATAGATGAGTAATGATATTGGGAGACATTTCTCCGAAGACAAAATGATGTTTCGTACGTAGTAGCGAAAAGAAGGACGAGGCCTACTTCATTGCGAAGCAACGGTTTGGGATCGAAGACTATAGGGTGTCTTCAGCAGAGGAATAGGGGTAGTCTAGAAGCCAAATCAAGCTATACTTCATAGGAAAATAAAACACTGATTGTCCATACAGGGGTTCCTTTCTGAAAAGCTTGAAAAATCTAGAAGATTGCGGCTTCAAAGGCATCAAAATCGGAGATTGCAGCACCAAAGGAAAAAAAAATGGCAGCGAGGATGAAAATACTAGCTGGTACTAGCAGAATTACAGGTAAAGCATGAAATTCCGCTTTTGGCCCAAGGTGTACATAGAAGTTGTTATGTCAAGGGAAGTCCAACTCACCGAGTGCAATACTGTTGTGTCAACTCGGGGCTTCCAAAAAAAAAAGACGCAAGCACTCAACCAGTGCCTTAAAAGCTCAGGGGGAGGGACAAGGGAAGAGCAAAGTGTATTTCTACTTTACGCTCATTAGCAACACATAATTAATGCGATGGCAGGCCCGACAATGGGCTCGACATCGCTAGCGTGACTTGTGCTGTCCGTTTTGGATATCAAATTGGGAAGCAAATACATCAACGTTAAGGGGTAACCGAATATCTTGCACAAAACTTCGAGGCAATACAATATGCTATTGTACACTCGGCTACATGTGAAATGTATCTTCCTGGACCCCGTATGCTACCCGTCACGGAAAGAAGAGAATTAAGCGTGTTTGGCATAAGGCATCACGTTTCTATATTGCTGGCTTCGACTAGCCAAACTCTGGTTCATTGGAGAATGGCGCGAATAGCTACTCCTGGAGAAAGAACTCCTCAGCCTGACAGTGGTATCCAACAAGGACACTGGTTTTGCCTAAACGCGTGGCAAATTTCAGAATAAAATAACCTTCATCTTCATCCTGCGCTATTCCTACAAAAGTCTAAAGGAGAGCTTCTAGTATTTACACAATAGTCTCTAATTCCCGAGCATATCCTAGCGTGTTCTCTATGATCACCTGGCTAATGTCCTTGCTCTGACCGCTGTCCTCACTGGAGTCTGCTGCGTCTGGGAAGTATATATGCCCGTCTCTGACCACCCAGCCTCTGTACTTGGCAAATTGAATCACATCACCTTCGGAATCCAGGAATAGTAAGGATTTTGTGGAGCTAATCGGCAGACTTGGATACGCGCGCTCACTGCTGCTTGCGATTTCAGACCTGATCTGGTTCTTCAAAATCTGTTGATTGCTTTTGTTAGACACAATCACACCATACGGATCGGCAAGATATTACGTGTGAGCACTCACCTCTGAGAAGACACCGTATTCGTCGCATGGCACTTCACTGCTCTTCATTGCCTTCCATACTCGGTCATAGCTGCCCTCCATCAGCCATCTTTCCAGTCGAATAGGATATCCGAGGTACCGGTCGCCTTCCACATCTCCGGAACAGCCTCCTCCATCACGATTGGCAAGGCCTTCAAGCTCTGAGTGAAATTCGGCATAGCGACCTTGCGTTAAGAGAAGAAGGAGGCTCAATCCAGTCACTTTGTTTCGCTCGGGTAAGTTCGGGGGGAGAGTAGCTGAGGGGAGCTCATAGAAAGGCTGAAGTTGTTGCACATAACGCGTGAAGGCTTCGGGGTTGCGTGCTCTGATAGCGAAGAGGGCGCCTTGTTCAAAGGTCTCGCGAGCGAGGGCCAGGAGTTGAGGCGACGTCGACTGGTTGGGAGTGAGGGCATTTAGGCTCAGAAGGGCGAGTTTGGCCTTTGAAAGAAGCGCGTTTGCTTCAGGATAGCTCATGGACGGAGAATGCTTGAGCTGCCCGAGAATCTGCGAGACATTGCGTTCGGCCATGGCGACAGCTTGCTTTTCCGGCAAAGGAGGCTCCGATGAGTAGGCAGTAAGATAATGAACAGAGTTTTTTCCGGTGCCAACTGCTACAATGAAAACGACGAGTTGTCGTGCTCGGTTGGATATGGGCCCGTTGCTGTTGTTGGCAGTTAGATCTTGATAACGTGCCATAGCTCGGCTGGCTAGGCTGGCGGTGGTGACGAGGGCAGGCTGGGCCAACCGGCTTATATAATCAGGATGGGCTCTTTTTGGGTTGGCGGCAAAGGGGGAACCGGAAAAAGGCACCAAACCCAGCGCGCCCGACAGAGCATAACTTCGGTAGTCTGTACATTCTCTGAAGAATTCCCTCAAGCAATTTGCTTGACAATTCGTGATATTGAAATTCTAGGAAACAATTGCTTGTTGAAAGGGCGTATAAATTTAACCGGTCATGGGTCATTGAGTACTCCACTTGAATGAACCTCCTGCGAGACTGACATTACTATTGTGAAGGTATAGGTTGACGGGCAAATACGGAGTAGAAAACTGAGGATGCTTGGCTGCTTTTGTGTGTGGTTACTCAGGCCCAGGTAAACACACCCAGGGAATTCCTCTAATTCCTATACCAGGACATGACGATGCAGTTAGTGCTAGCCATGGCTGTGTGCTGACAGTACTCCGTAGTCGACTTTAAATCACTCGGCACCATTCAACCGCCAAGTGAACATTGAAACATTGATCACAGGCAGTCAACATGGCACGCATGGTAACATGCATCTCAAGGAGTACATTCAGTTTCCCCTTTGACCAGGGGGGGTGATCGTGGCAGAACCGCCCAAATTGGAATAGAATAGAAGGAAAGAAAGAAAAGGGGGGCGTTTCCAGATGTCAGCAAGTGGTCCTGCAGTGCTGCACCACCTAATAGTACCGTAGGTACCGGTTGACGTCTAAAGATAGCCGATTCAGATGGTGGGTTCACTACCTAGGTATCTGCTAGGATGCAGGGATGCAGGGCTGTGTTGGCCAAATATAGCTCCCGATGTCCAGCATGCACGTGTTTATTCGACCCCCTTTGTTGCAAGGGTGCACAGTCAGACGTTCTTTGCCACCTGATTGTCAGTCTCATGGCATCAAAAGCCATCAAAAGTCAGTAAATGTTCGCCCTGCTCTGTCACTTTACAGGAAGCTGCGTTACCTAGTAGAGCCCAACCTTTGGGAGGGGAGTATCATGTGGAGAATAGCAGCAACGAAAATGCACGTGCCGTCCAGATGTCTAGTGTGCCTTGTGAGAGGTTCAGGCTGTCATTGGGACAAAGTCGACTATGACAATGAAGCCATTCGTGGAGATGGCGTTTCCTGGCACATGCACCTACGGAGTACACATCGGCGGACTGCTGTAGGTGCTTCCCAGGTCAACAAGGGCAATAGGGAGCACCTGTAGCCATCACTTGACTTTTCGGTGTCCGAGAATATCATTTTTGGGCGAACGATCCAGCCCATCAGTCGCGAGATCTCACTCGCTTGGTGGCGTACTTGTCGTCAACGTCACTGGTCGGAGTAACCAACGGGACAGCCGTCATCCCACACCTTGGAGGAGCTGGGACAACATTGATGGCCTGGTTCACCCGTCGCATAAGCGTGAGCCTTCCTGTGCGGTCGGGACGAGCGAGCTCTTAACAGCCGTTTCTTCTCGCAACAGCATCCTTCAGCGCAACATTTTGCAGCCAATTGCGACAATGAGTGAGAATGGGAAAGATGGCGAGATGCCAGGTAAGCAGATTTTCAAACTTTCGTCGTATTCAGACGCCCTGCTCATGTCAGAGCCGTTTTGCTCATTCCCACTCGGATTATCAGTAGATCAATTTTGGCGATGCAGTAATGGGGCGACATGAGAAAAAGCATTACCAGACGGTATCAAGTACCTAAATCTGCCTCTTGTTACAAAAGTAATGCATGGGGTACGTCCGCCGACAAGTATCATGCATGGGTGGCTCTGAATATGCCATAGATGTGCTGGGGGATGCTAGGAGGCACTCCATCCAGTTCGTTGGCATTGCTCAGCACTTGTTCCTTGCAACATTATCCGCGCGAAGCTACTTTTCCGGAGGACAAATTCGGTCAAGGCTAGTACTATTCAAAGTCAGCCTCAGCACGCGATAACCCTGTTTCCCTTCGGTCAAGGCCCAGATTTCGCATTTGAGCCATCTGGCCTCTGGCAAACTGCTCAAGGGTGGTTGCCAAGGTTTTATTATTATTTTTATTACTATTGCATGCGCCCCAGAATGGGCCCCACTTCCCAAGATTTGACGGGTCGACGGCACCTGCACATTGGCACCTTTCCGCCTGAACCTGGCGGGGCAGCGAGGTTGACACTTCAGGCAGTACTGTATGCATCGCCACATGCTCTGCGGCGGACGCAACTTGTTCAACTAGGGGTCAGGCCAGTTGGCAAACCCGCACTTGGGAACACCAGATCAGGCATTCAGGCTACTCGAGTACTTCCTTCCCACCTTCATTTATATCGTGCCCATCCAGGACGCGGTGTCACAGTTGTACGAGCTCTGCTGTGTCCAGCCTCGCTGCAACTCCACTCGAGCATCCATCTTTCCCAACGCCCACGCCAACGTCAACGGTAACGGCAACGGCAACGGCGCTGACGGAAATCTTTGTTGGCTGTCTTGATGCCTACCTTTGCTTCCTCCCTCTTTGCGGCCGAGCTGTGCATCAATAATAAAGCGGTTAGAACCCGAATCCGTCCTATCGCATTCCAAAAAGTTGAGCACTTGACGTCCGACCTACCTTGCTACCTATCGACCGCCTCATCTTCCTGCGTTCACCCGCACCTGCATTATCTAGGGCTCGAGCCTTGTATTTCGAGTCCACGAGTGCTGAGACTACGCCCTCATGGGCCGATAGTTTACGTCTGAGTGAAAGACACCAACTCGCACCCGCATTTTCCTATTTAGAAGCCCAAGCCAAGTCCCCATCATTGTCGAACTAGATGGCACCTCAATTCGGGGCGACCTTCGTGCCCGGAGGCTTCGATGATTACTACCTGCCCGAGGTCGTGGCCCCTTCCCCGCAGAGGTACGTTCCCTGCAATATGTCTACTGGGCTCCCTATCCCGCCCTGCATACCTGAAGCGTGATTCTTGCTCTGTTCGGATACTCATTGTTACTGAGTTTCGGGATCCTGTTGTTGGCCTTGTGGGGCGTCATGCTAACAGCTCTCTCTATCACCAACGTCCAGGGTCACCCCTCAAGTTCCTCAAAATATGCAAGATGACTTGCAGCGCCTAGAACTAGAGGCTAAAGATAGTGAAAGGCGAGAACCTCACGAAACACCGTCACAATACGACCGGCAACCATCGCTGTCTACAATCACGCAACAGCACTCTTCCTCCCAAGCCGATCATTCAAGAGTGCCAAACACGGTTGCGACCGAGGTCGACAGCGATATAACGGCATACAAAGATACCGAGGGTCGGGCACAGCGACTTGACACCATGGGGCGCGATGCCCCGTCCTTTTCTCCGTTTCCCAAGGTCACTGGCGACAACATTCCTCCGGCCGATGATTCAAAAGAGGAAATTCTGTGGAATGCTCGCAAACACGTTTTGCACTCGCAGGATGTGAGGATGCAGATCAGCTGGGCCGGGGACGTCCTGATCTGGGCCGAAATTTCCATGGATGCCGTGGCACGAGAATCTGCAGAAAAACCCCGGCCAGCTACACCTCGCATCGAACACGAACTACGACTAGACGCGCTGAATATTGTTAATTACTTGGCCGGGCAGGAGCATCCTCAGGCTTTGTACATGCGCTCCAAGTGGCTAGAGTTCGGCAAGTTTGGACACCGGGTCGATAAACGTGAAGCGTATAGTGGCTATAAGCGAGCAGCAGAGCTAGGGAACGCAAGATCTGAGTATCGCATGGGCATGCTTTTTGAGCAGTCCAACGACATGTCCAAAGCCAAAGAGCACTACTACAAAGGCATGAGCTTGAAGGACTCTGCAGCCCTATATCGTATGGGCATGATGAGTCTCCTTGGGCAGCACGGTGAGACCAAGGACTACGCTATCGGGCTGGAACGCATTCGGGCTGCCGCAGATAGCTCTGATGAGGACGCGCCACAAGGTTCCTACGTGTACGGGATGTTGGTAGGCCGCGACTTGCCAGACATCAACGTGCCCGACGGTCTGCTGCCGTATAATTTGGAGACAGCCAAAATGTATGTTGAGAAAGCAGCGTATCTCGGGTTTGCCAAAGCCCAACTGAAAATGGGTCAAGCTTACGAGCTCTGCCAACTGGGTTGCGAGTTTAATCCGTCCTATTCGCTGCATTATTATGGCTTGGCTGCCAAACAAGGACTTCCAGAAGCTGCTCTCGGCGTCAGTCGATGGTTCTTGTTTGGTTACGAAGGTGTATTCAAGAAGAATGAGGAGCTCGCTTTCAAGTATGCACAGGAAGCTGCTGCCTCTAGGCTTCCAACTGGCGAATTCGCTATGGGCTACTATTACGAAATCGGCATCCATGTGAACCAGAGTATCCCGGATGCGCGAAAATGGTATCAGCTTGCAGCCGATCATGGAAACAAGGATGCCATTGGCCGTCTGGAATCTCTCAACCATGACAAGAGCCTCTCGAAACAAGACCACGAGACGACGACCCTAACACGAATCAAGTCTCAGCACGGTTCCCAGAGAGGCAAGCGACCAGATCGTTTCAAGCAACCTCAACATATGCCGACACTGAGTGAAACGACACCGCTTTCGCCAACAGACAATAAACCACACCTCTCGCAGCCGGCGTACGCTAAACCTCATTCGGCAACGGCTTCACCGCGTCTATCTCCTCAGCCGTCCCCCGGCATCAAACCAACCATTGTTTCGGAGCAGGCAAACCTGCCGGATCCATCAAGGGCCTCCCTCGTGGGGACTGATCGACCTCAAGCATTTAATATCAGACTCGAAGGAAATGCACCACAGCCCATGCGTCCGCAATCCGCAGCACCGTATCCAGACGACGACAGGCCCGCACCTCTGAACGTGAACCGCCCTCATTCCACAGCGCCATATCCTGAAGACGATGTTCTGGCGCCATCTAGAAGAAGATACGGTCCCGGTCTACAGCCTGCTCATGGCCCGCAAGCAGATAGACCATCAAGTGCATTTGGTATCAAACCTCAGTCTGCTGGCCCGCGTCCCATCCCCTTATCCCACTCGACAGGTAGTTTGCAGCCTCCTGCACAAGCCGGTCCTCCTCAAAGCCGAGTTGCATCTGCCGGGTGGGAACTTCAGCGTCATCCGGGCGCGTACAGACAACCAAGCCCTGAACCTGGTTTGAGCGGTCAACGGCCTCAAACCGGTGACGGCATGTATGGTCGATCAGACAGCACTCAGCCTCCCATTAGCGGAAACATGGCTGGCGGCAAATCACAGAGGCAACCCGGTCAACAGCCATACTCCTCAGTATCGCCAACTAGCGCTGATTTCGGGCGAGAATATGGACCCCGTACGTCATCACGCCCTGCATCAGAGAGGCCACCACAGCACGACCTTCGAAGTAATTCCCATGGTTATGAGCGATTTTCCAGAGTGCCGGGGGCCACAGGTCGCCCTGAAAGACTTAGTTCCCTGCCACCACAGGATAGCTATCAGCCGCCGAGAGTGTCGACGGGCTTCGGACAAACAACATCTAGCCAACATCGGCCTGGCCCTGTGTCCGGCAAACCGGCAAGTGCTCCGCCAAATACCACGGGAAAACGACCCTCTGAGGCGAACCATCCGTCTGGTCCTGGTACTCAAACTGCTCCAACCGCCACTGCAAAGCCTGCCAAGGGACCTGCAACGTTCGAGGATATGGGAATCCCACAGGGGAAGCAAGATGGCGACTGTGTAAGTATCAGAAGGATAGCCTATTAAGCTATTCGTGAAGCTAACAGTGGGTTGTCAGGTCGTAATGTGAACGATGTTTGAGATGGGTCGAATAGACAGGTATGTCCTACTAGTGCAAATACGCTAACGGCTATGGCTAATAATGATGTTATGTAGTGGAATTGGATACCTTGGCGGGGACTTGGTGTGGTACATTTCCAGTTAATGAGAGGCTATCTTTTTTCGTTACTGGATAAACGGAGACGATGATGTGTGATGGAAGAAGTGCGAGCTTGTAGCATTGGCAGTGTAGAGAATGGATGTGAGGTACAAGGTTCATGCAAAGGGGACATTTATATGACTTTGCAGCGCGCAAAGGTTATGTCTGGTGCAACGTGCCAAAATTTTCTGGACCTTTCGCACCACGATTTCCGGAGATGCTGTCTTTGCACTCGAATTTTATCTAGCATTGCATCTTTTCTACGTATTTTGACCAGTACGTACAAAGAGACGGGAAACGAGAAGGCATGTAGGCGACATTTAGCCTCTTGAGCGAATAGACTTACCATGAAGGGCTGTCGGCGCCGCGTATTTTGATGTCCTACTTGCCTAGTAATTAACAACCCAGATAGCTCATGGCCAAATACAATGGCCATTTCACCCAACACTAACACTATGATGCATTGCAATCTCAGGTGTCAAGGGCAGGGAACAATGTACCGCAGAATGGCCATAGAAGCAGGCTTGGATGCCGAATAGCTGCTCAGCTGACGTCCTTAAACCTACCTACTTGGTACCTAGGTAGGCCTTCATTGGGAAAGGCGAGACCCTTCTGCTGAGTTCCTTCGGAGTACATGTAGGTAACAAGAGCAAGGCACGAGGCGTTCAGAAACATCGTGGAAATGTCGGAAAAGGAGGATCATCCTGCCTCTCACGCATCCAAATGCTAACGGGTGTCGTGCTGTAGCCGAAACCTCTTCAACGTCCCGTGGTTTCGACTGGGAGTGCACAATCTGCCACTACAGCCAGGAAGTCCCTGTGAACTGCATAAACAATAAATGTTAGTGTTGCCATGGCCGAAATTGTGTGCTGCACAGCTGGTCCAGGTGCTCTGCTGCAGCTAATACTCGTAGCCGGCGGCATGTTTTAACCACGCTTACTGCTTTCCCTCCTGCGCTTCGCGGTATATAGTGAGCTAGGTAGAACGCGAGGGGGAATGTCCATGGTCCAGGATTTCCTGTGGGCGCAGTGTTAAACATCTGACCAAGAGACCAAGTTGCGCCTGTCATTCTGTCAATTCTGTCAAGTGCTTTTACCGCTAATCCACGGCATCCTGGCTCCAAGCCCATCTTTGGCAACGAAGAAGATTGTGCGGACATGCGGGCATGGATGCGCCGCCAAACAGCAGCGTGGCTGGCGGAGAAAAGGCATTCATCATCCAACCTTCTGAGCTTACACCCTCTCGAGCCAATGTGGGAAATCATGGGAATGGGGTGAATGCCCAACATTTCAAGGTGGCCCAGGATCCTATCCGGTGCGACAGCTGTGATTGTGAAGAACGCTGCCTAAACCTCGGACGCAGACATGATGGCACGTCGATGGATGTAAACGAAGGCGATGGTTTCGGCATGGAGGAGTCCACCATGGCCGAAAACCAGCTGCCAAGTGCTCTTCTTGGTCGTGTTCTAATCCGGGTCGCCTCGAGATCGAGCTACGACCCCGGGGCCTCCCCCAGTTGGTGGTTGCCTGGCCTGGACTCAATGTAAGTTACAACTTCTCAAAACAAGAGAAATAGGAATGCAACTCCTCTAGAGCTCCTTTCCCATCATCGGCTCCATGTGGAAAAGCCAGGCCCAGGTCCTCTGGATGGTTCTCTGGACTACTAACGCAAACAATTAGGCTTTGTTGGTCATCTCGTCATCTTCAATACATGGTATGTCATGCATACACGAGATCACAACAGACTCGGATGATTGTGGTGCTGTGTGAATTACTCCTCCTACCCCATTTTCAGATGTACAGATTCACCATACGCCATGTTTTAGCTGACTTTCTTCGTTCTGTTTCTCAGCTAAAGGGTTTGGATCAACTCCTTTGGCACTTTCCAGACATACTACACTCAACTTTTGCACAGGGCCCCGAGCGACGTGTCATGGATAGGCTCAATCAATATCTTTCTCATCTTCTTCGTGGACACTCTCACAGGCCGTCTCGTGGATGCGGGCTCTTTCCGCGCCGTTTTCTTGCCAGGTACTGCTCTTGCTGGGCGTGTGGCCATGGGTGTCTCTCTTGTCCCGCGTTGGCGGTTCTGTCCACGTACTTCCTTTGTCGAAGAGCATTGGCCTTGGGGATTGCTGCTTGTGGCAGCGTGACGGGCGGACTCGTATTCCCCAGCATGGTCCGTCAAATGCTTCCTTCGACGGGACTCCCTTGGACAGTGAGGACAATCGCTTTCGTCCAGCTTGCAACAATGATTTTGGCCAACCTGCTGGCTCGTTCAAGGATCAAGCGCCGAAAGGCTGGGCCGCTGGTGGAGTGGTCAGCCTTCAAGGAGCTCGAGTACACCTTTTATGCTGCGGGGGCATTTTTTGTATGTTGCAACTGTATTCCCCTGCTGGCTCTCCCCTTTCATAGCCTCCGTTCCATCTTTGTCTTTTTTTCCTCAATGGTATCCTGTCTCGTGCTCAGGGTTGCAAGTTAACCCAACCTCTGCTCTGTATAGTGCCTGCTTGAGCACCGTTTGATTTTGCTGCTTCCACCCGTCACCACTCATCGAAAGACCAAGTTTTACTAATATCACGCCCGAATCCCTAGAATATTTGGGGGGCGTATTTTGCCTTCTTCTACGTAGCAGCGTTTTCTCGCGATGCACTACGCCCTCCCCTGTCGTACCAAGAGTCTCTCAATATGCTTCTCATCCTGAACGGTGTCGGGGCGATTGGACGAGTTGTACCAAATACCTAACGGATCATATCGGGGCAGTCAACGTTTTCGTCCGTACAGGGCCATCGCTAGTGTAATGATGTTTGTTTTGTTTCATTGTCGATGCAGACCCCATTAGCCTTTACGTTTGGATCGTCTTCTACGGGGTAGCGGCAGCGGGTATCCAGGGTCTTTCCCAGCGGCCCTATCCTTCCTGTTGACGAATCTTCAGAAGTTGGGAGTGCGAATGGGAATGGTGTTCGCCATTGTATCTTTTGCCGTGCTGACAGGCCCGCCCCTTGCGGGCGCCATCATTGACGGCCCGGGCGGGTATATTGGGGCTAAAGCATCTGCAGGGGCTTCAATCGCCATCGGCTGCGGGTTTCTGGTTAGAATACGAAAATCGGGGCAGAGTTGGGCGTCCCGGCTACGGAGTTAGAGACGTCGACCATGCGGCCTGGGGGGTTGTGACATTTTTCCAACATGGCTTGCCTGGGTATAGACTCTCCCAACTCGATCGAACAAGGAAATTGACGGGTCAGCTGGCCATGTAATGCAACTACCGGTAGCGTGCACCAGACCTCAACGCAGGCAAATGGCGAGAACAAGCGTGAAGAGTATGCACACCTTTACTGTGAGGGGTCGCAAGCCGATTGGAAGTTACACATTGACGCTCTGTGGCTTCTGCGGGGGAGACTTCGAGATCTGGTATCTGGGACTGACTTTTCTTAGACAGTACAAGCTTGCGCAGATAAGTGGTGATTAGAACAATGTGCTGGCTGGTGGCGCCCCAGGCAGCCAAGCACGGGGTCGCTGGCCGTGGCACACGCATAACGGACGCATGGAAGACTACAATTATGTAGCTGCGGGGATAAGCAACCAATTAAAAGCTAAACTTTACACGGTACCTTAATCCCCTAACATTTTATATGATAATATAAGTATCCATAAAAATCTAGGTTACAAAACGCTACATCATAAACGCTATAATCTTCACTATCATTAATGTCACTTGACGTCACCAGCTGCTACCCGGGGCCCTGTGGATACTGTGACCTAGTTGTAGTCTTCGCTGCTTTTAGGGGATAGTGCATGCATAGTGCACACACGCATGAATGCCGGTCCGGTCACAAAGGGTGATGTCAAGCACCCGTCAGCGGTGGCTCGTCCACTTACTTGGTCGCTGACGGTTAGCCCCTTGGCCTACGGCAGTACTGGTCGGTAGCCAAAGTGGCTGGCTGGCTATGACAACCTTTCCTGTTCCTGAAAGTATAAACCGTCATCGTCCCGTGAATGCATCACGACCTCATGTTATCATGTTTCATCCTACAAGACTCATTCTATTCCATCATCTACAACCCCTCTCTCCAGCGCCCTCTTTACCGTGTCGGTATATGACCCGGTTTTCGTGTTGTGATTTTTTTATTTCTCTACTTATCGGAGGCGTCTGCTAGCAGTTTTGCAGCCTCTCTTCCAGCACGCAGAGTTTGTAGGTGACGCCTAATCCTGCCTCAATCTCACAATCGCCCGTCCTGGTCTACGACTTGCTGATCCATGGTGAGCAACTTATTGCCCGCATAGCCCATGCCTGAGAATTCTCCGATCCCCTTCTCCTCCCTCGCTCCCCCCGGGGAAATAAGCTCCCAGATTTTAACCGTTCTCACAACAGGAGTCTGAGCAAAGACCACTCCTCGGCAACGAGAACCAATCCCATGAAATTGGCAGACGTCATGATAGCCGAAGGGATTCAAGGTGGTCACGAATCCGCGAAATCGGAATTTTCGTTTGGGCCTTGATCGCTACTGCTGCCGTCATTATCATAGCCATTGCCACCCAGCATGATCAACAGACGTCCAGGCCCGACCCGCGACAAGCCAAACGCAACCTTGTCTTTATGGTCTCAGATGGAATGGGCCCTGCCTCACTATCACTGACCCGCAGCTATCGTCAGCACGTCGAGGGTCTCCCTGAGCAAGACACTCTCGTCTTGGACAAGCACTTCTGGGGCTCTAGTCGGACACGATCTAGCAGCTCCCTGGTCACCGACAGTGCCGCTGGTGCTACTGCTTTCTCCTGCGGTAAAAAGAGCTACAATGGTGCCATTTCTGTGCTTCCCGACTTTCAGCCTTGTGGTTCTGTTCTCGAAGCTGCAAAGAGGGCCGGATACGCCACTGGTCTGGTCGTCACGACCGACATCACCGACGCAACTCCGGCTTGCTTTGCAAGTCATGTCCTGATTAGGCAGATGCAGGACTCCATTGCCTTGCAAGAAGTCGGTCATGGACCTCTTGGCCGTTCAGTTGATCTCATGCTGGGTGGTGGACGGTGCCATTTCATGCCCAACTCTACTGCCAGTAGCTGTCGTTTGGATGACGTTGATGTCGTTGCCTTGGCGCAGGAAAAGTATGGGTGGTCGTATGCGGACAGCCGCCAGGCTTTCGATGCTCTGCATGCAGGTCAAAATGTCACCTTGCCGTTATTAGGATTGTTCGCCTCATCAGACATCCCTTTCGAACTGGACAGAAGGAACATGAATGACGTTTATCCAAGCCTCAGCGAGATGGCACAGACTGCACTACGTACTCTGGAAAAAGCTACTGCCAAAAGCGATAAAGGCTTTTTCCTCATGATCGAGGGTAGCCGTATTGATCATGCTGGCCACATCAATGATCCCGCCGCTCAGGTACGAGAGGTCCTGGAATACGATGACACATTTAAGGCCGTGTTGGATTTCATCGATGACACTACGACTGAAACTATCCTCGTTGCAACCAGTGACCATGAGACCGGTGGGCTTGCTACCGCTCTCCAGGAGCCTGGCCACCTTCCAGTTTATAACTGGTATCCGCATGTACTCGCCAACGTCTCTGCCTCGTGCGAAAGCCTGGCTCAATCGTTACAGAGTCATGTGTCCAACATGTCTGCTTCTATTTCCAAGCAACAGCTCAAATCATGGATAAACGATAAGCTTGTTATTCCCGGCCTGGGTGTCACTGATGCCACAGATGATGAGCTTTCGCTTCTTGCTGATGACCCTGAGACTTCTGTCAATACCTTCGCTGCTATTATCTCTCTTCGTGCACACATTGGCTGGAGCACGCATGGCCACACAGCCGTCGACGTCAATGTCTACAGCTCTGGCGGCCCAGAGACTGAACGAATCCGAGGCAACGTTGAGAATACCGAAATAGGAAACTTTCTCAGCCACTATCTAGACGTAGATGTTGATGAGGTCACACAGGAACTCAGAGAGAAGACCCATATCAGCGACGATAACAGTTTTCATGCAACTCAGGATCAAAAAGGGACTGGAGATTGGGCGTCCGACAAGTATCATACCTTTGAAGACTGATTATTAGACGAAACCGGATATGTCACATTTATATTGCGAATTTCACGTGTTCATGCCTCCACCAAAGGGGGCGAGGAACCATGCAAGCATTCACACCTACCATATTGACATCGACATCTGCTCATCTTGTCAGGGAGGAGAGGGTAGCATATCAGCAGAGTCTTGACATTTTGTTCGTTACTAGTCGCACCCGTCAGGGACATGCACCATAAGATGTAAGCTTACTCCATTAGGTGGACAATTGTATATAAAACATTGTACAAAGGGTTGCCCGGGAAGCTCTCGAAACGCCTTGCTTTAACCATAAAGTGAAATCATGGCATCGCCAAGTCAGTGTCTATAAGTGAAAGTGATGCGTCATCAGTGCAGAAATATGTAACTGTCAGTCCCATTATTCGGCACGAATGTGGCATAAGGGCCGGTGACGGGCGAATACCGGACCCGGTTGCATGCCTAGTCGCCGACTGTTTTGACGCTCCAATAGTTTGATATCGACCGAAGCAGGCTACTCAGGGTTTCTGAGATCATTTACGAGATCTGATATGTCGAATTTCACGGCGTCGGTTGCTGGCCTGGTCCTTCTTCAACATTGCTATACCGCACATATAACCTATCCAGGAAGTGTGAGTGGCGAATCCCATTTGGCCTTGCCTGTGCAAACTTCTCGATCGCCTCCTGGACAGGAAATCCGCAACGCTCAACAAGATAGCACACTATGAAGTAGCCAGTTCGGTTGAAGCCGTAGTGGCAGTGTACGCCAATAACGCACTTCTCAGGACGTTCCCAGCCCTCTGTATCAGCCCGCTCCATCTTGGCATTCCGTAGCTTATCTACAAGCTTGATAAACAGTTCAACGTCCTTTGGCTGAGGCGGAATCTTGGACACAGTGGGGAACTTATGGTAATGCACACCACCTCGTTCGAGGCCTCGCGGGTCATAAACCGGCTGGTCTCTGGAAATGTCGATGACATCCTTGATAACAGAACCCCATGTCCTAACAAATTCAGAGGGTGAGTGCACATCGTCGGCTTCTCGAAGTGTCTTCAAGGCGCGAAAAATGGGATATCCCTCGGGTCCAATTTCTTCAGATACCGGCGCGACTGACTTCCACTTGATTAAGTTCTTGACATCCCATTTCCCCTCACGGGACAAGTACTGCAACTGCCAAGCTAATGACAATCTTTGGGTAACATGACAGGCGAGGAAATCTGAAATAAGCCCGGCCAACACTCTTGAGCACCGCGGCATGTACAGAAGAGCATGGTTCGCTGGTGAAGGCATCACAAACGACTGGACTACCGGGGTCGGGTGAGCAGGCTGCGGAGGCACAAATGCAGGCGATTCTAGCGGAGTCGACGGCTCATCATCAGCATTGTTGACGCTGGCCTCTCCCATCTTGTCCGTCGCAAAGCTCTCCTCTGCAAGATCATAGATTGTGTCGCTTGTCTGCGATGGAACCTGTGTAGGTGACTGGCTCGATATTGCCAGCTCTTCCTGATTTGTGTGGTCATCGTTAGATTGCGTGCCGTTCGTACGATGATTCAGCACCTGAAGGATCTTGTCTACCTCCCCTGGTGGTGTCAAATGGTCGTCTTCGCCTGCAATAAGATATACCGGCACCTTCACCCCGGCCCACGTATCAAGGCTGGGCAATCCTCCTATGGGTTTGCCATCCTCATAGACTGGAAGAGCACCATATGCCATGCGTCTCCAGACTGGGGTTCTGCTCTGTTGATTGAACCGATATTGCATCACTCTCAACTCCAAATCTGCCTCCTTCCCTACAAAACGGGTCACACTCGGACTGTACGGACCTCCGATACCATCCCAGGCTCGCCAGAGTGAGAAAATCCAGCCCGGTATCCACAAAAGTCGCCTCAAGAGAGAAGACCTTTGCTGGTCTGGGGGACCCGCCGTTGGACACACCGCAACAACGGCGACAACGTATTTTGACAGATTAGTATGATGCGAAACACTTGTGCTTGCAAGTTGCGCGGCTAGCATGGAGCCCATGCTATGTCCGATCAGGATTATGCCTTGGCCATGTTCATTATCACGATGATCCTCAATTACGAGCTCCAAGAATTCACCCAAGGCTTCCGGTGTGTACGCATCCCATGCCGTGACAGCATATCGTGAACGCCCTCCTCCGGGAAAGTCCACGGATAGGCAGGAAGCGAGATCGACGAGGCTATTCAACAGCGGATAGAACTGCGCAACAGAACCGCCCAGACCTGGTATACAGACCACGAGCGGCAACGGCGCAGGCGTCCTTGGAAGTTCTGCGGCCTTGGGATGTGGTCTGAAAAATACCCTTACATCAGGATACTCGAAACGACTCGTCTTGTACGTCTTGAGCTGCGAGTGATCTCTCAGCAAGGGGGGGTCCGTTGTATGAGGATCCGTGTCGACATATTCGCCAGCTATGGGCGGCGGTTCATGCGCTCCCGCCATCTCAAGTGAGGCTGTTTGAGAAGAGCTCGTTTGACGGTGTTGTGTTGGTCAGGCTGTGCTGAAGTCCCCCAAGGCTGCGAACACACCGTGTTCAGAGCAGGCATACGAGGGGCAAGACAGTTTCGCTGACCGGCGAAAGCCAAGTACCGTGTGATGCTTAAGACTCTCGGCTTGCGTGCCCCGGGCAAAGATTCACGCAGTCGAAAATAAATACTACAAGGGTGTAGGAACGGTGAAGTCTAGAAAAGGCTGCGTTGGGCAAGCTTCTGAGGTTTATGGCCAATCAATTGTCATGTATGTATTCGCCTCCAACCACTGAGACTAGCAGGAGCAACGCGCCTACTGTTTCGGCAAAAAAAAAGGTCCAAGTGAGGTATCTGGCCCACTTTTCTGCGATACCTAACAGGTACGTCTTTACGGAGTAGTGACAGTATCGGCTACGATAAGAAGATGTAGCTCTTTATAGATTTAATTATTACTAGTACTTATATTATTATATTACTTCTTAAGTGACAATTTATACCGTTTAACGCGGTTTTTCTCATTGGCTAGAACCCCTGGCCGGTACGAAAAATAGACCTTAACACATTCAAAGGGATGCGGCCCAGTTCTGTGGCGGACCTACCTACAAAGGTACCTAGGTAGGTAGGTACTTAGGTAGGCGGACGGCTTACCCTGCAACCATCTAACCCGGTCATAATTACAACAATTGCTGAAGCAGCTGGATCGTATATATTATTGTGCGGGTTTGATGTCGGTTTGTGATTTTTTTTTAGGCCACGCCAGAGCCTTGAGCATCACTGACGCCCGAGCCAGTTCAGGAGGTTTGCTGCTCAAACGTCCAGAAACGAATGCACAAGGGAAACGAGCGAAGTGATGATTCAATTCTAAGTGTACACAATATATCAACCCGATGAGAGTTGTGGGGAACCCTTTATGTACTTAAGTAGGCGGGAATGTAGTGATTATATTCATACAAGTTATCTACACTATGTCACTAAGCCAAGCAACAAGACATTTTGAATTCAGCGTGTTTATACATAGCAATGTCGAAGTATGCACGGCAACACTTGTGCCACGCGAGGCACCTCATGCCTCAACTCCTACGCCCTCCTTCCACCCCATGGGTATCAAAGCTGCTGCAACCTCAGAGACGCCTCGTTCGGTGGCAAGTAAGTTGAACTGTGCAGCTGCGTTTCTTGTGTCTAAAACTTCCACCCTCATCCCCAGCTCGGCAATGTGCTTCTTAGTTTCTGGGCTCAGCGGAAGATTTTGCTTTCCGACACCAATGACGAGTAAATCTAAGCAAAGAGGTCCGTTAGAATGTGATGGCTCATGATGTATGTTGGCGTATTGCCACCGCATGTGGCCTGGGTTGACCATGGGGGTGGGGTGATAGCGAACCAAGCCTCGGCGACAAAAAAGGCTTTGTCCAAGAAGGAGCGTCGGAACATACCCGGTCTTGGCCAGAGGAGATCAAATATCCCGAATACATCTTTAGGGAGGTCGAATTGGCCTTTCTTGTTTACAAGTTCCATTGATTCCGTTGCCTCCCATGGCCGCCACGCAAAGGCTTCCCCGTTCACCAACAGGGCTCCATTACCACCCGTGATTGTAAGTCCGCTATTGAGGCCAAATCCATCATACATGCAAACGTCGACCGATGTGGAGGGTGCGGGCATGTCCCCTAACATGTCCAATTCGGAGAAGTTGGTTGGCGGCGGTTCGGACGGTACATCTCGCCGTGAGCGGAGAAAATGGGTACAGGTCTGCAGTGTTCGAAGATGATTCCCATACCCAAGATTCTGCGTACGAGCCTTGGGTAAGATGGCGACTAGGGCCGAATGCTGCGATCGAAACGCGTGAGACCAATTATTGCGACAGGTACGACCACAGAATGTACGCTGCCAGTCTCTGGAACCGCACCGCAGGGCACTTGTCATAACTTAAATATCGTGGACGCTGTTCGCGCTGTTCGGCTAGAGTGCGACCGTATTTTCGATAGAATTGAGAAGCAACTGAGGTCGGATTTGCTCTGCGTACCGGAGTGTTGGATTAAAATGTAAGTAGTTGCGTATGGTCATGCTAAGTTCGTGTGCGCCGGTCCTTGGTTTGTAGCAGCTCCAGTGAAATTCACTGGGACGCCACTTTGGCACAACCTGTCCCGCTTTTTGGCAGCAATGATCATTCAACCACTTGATATTGAGCGCAGTTGACATTTTTATCAGTGTGGTTGAAGGCCTGGTAACATTCAATTTGGAATAGCCTCTTTTCTCAGGCCACTTTCTCTACGACATTCACGCAATCCTACCCTAGGGACGTACACATATCCTTGTAGGTGGTGCGCGCTGGTGTTACACACGGTCGCAATTACATCATGATCATAAATCACATCCGGACAACAAATGCGCTGAATCGTTGTCGCAACACATCGGCGATCGATCCGAAAAGGTGCCAACTTGATGTTTCTCATTCGAATCACCAAGGAAGAAATGCAGTCTTAAAGACAGCAGGAGACCGGATTTTCCGGCCCAGTCCCCAATGTATCATGCAGTCCCTTTTTGTCCTAATGAACACCAAAGCAATGAACCGTTCTCCTCAAAAAGTTCCTTGCCAAACACGCAGTAAGCCCGACACGTCATTGAAATACGTTTATTTCTTCTTCTGGCTCTGCTCCTGTTCCTTCAGCACCTTCTTGACAATCTTCTGCTCCTCGATCAGGAAGGCTCGGACAATACGGTCACGGACACAGCCGCCGCATCTCGAGCCTCCGTAAGCACGCTGAACGGTCTTCTGAGGCTTCGAAATCTGGGAGTATTCTCGGGGGCGGAGGGCGGGGATCTAGTACCAAAGCTTGTTAGCTATTTGATTTTCAAGTATCGTCTCGCGATGGGACTGCCCGTTGCCATGCGCCGATGATCTTGAGGCTGGGGCTTAGGTCTGTACGGCACTGTGGCCACGCCATTGCCGTGTTCCCAAACGCGTTCGTGGCAGATTAAGAAACCGTCATGCCATCTCGCGACATGCCATCCCCTCAGCCAATATTCCTCCTATTTGAACAGCTCGTTGTCGGGTTCGGTAAGCACTTACGCCAGATAGCTTGGAGCCGCAGTCGCCGCACTTGGGGACAGTGCCTCGCTTCTTAATGTGCAACAGTCGGAGCTCGCCACCGGGAGTCTTAACGACTCGGGTTCGGTTGGAACGAGTGTTGTAGCTGCGAACGCCATGTTAGCTGTATGGTCGTGAACGCAAATGACTTGTGACTTGGAATTAATTCGCATCGCGATGCCAAATATCATACTTACCCGTTACGGCGGCGGTAGGTAACTCGTTGGGTCGCCATTTTTACTTGTCGTGCTGGGAGTGTGCAATGAGGATCTCACCAGAGAACGAGGAATTTCGAGATTTGGGTAAAATTTGTGTGGGCAGAAAGACAGAATTGTGCCCGCTAATGCAGCGAATCAGAGTGAGTATTCCGCAGGAAAGGACCCACCATGAGTCACGTGGAAATTGCAGTCTATCAGCTCGTCCGAGGCGCTGGCAGAGGGGTCATGTGGAGCTGGCGAGTTCCGTCAAAGCTCCATACCTACCTAGGTACCTTCATAGGTAGGTAGCGGTAGGTATGTAATGACTTGGACGGGCTTCGAATTGGCCAATGTCCAAGGCAAACGACATCTAGAAGTCAAATAATTTCACTTTGGTATGGGGATATATGCTGAATTATGCTGAATATAATGTCGATAGATTCGAACCACGATCCTGTGGCAGGTTGTCTGGATTTGGTGGGCTGAGTGCATCGCTACGAGCTCAAGGAGACTCGGCTTTTTGGGTGTTCGATCAGCGACGATGAGCCATCTGCCCATGGTATCCACGGATTGTTTAGCTTGAATCGCGGCAAGTGTCACGAACGTCACACAGTATAAGAGTGACCAAACCAGAATGATCTTGTGACAGAAGTGCAAGCGATGAATTTGAAACTACCTGGCTCCTCTCCGATATCCCTTAACCGAGTACGCCGAACGATAATGGCCCAATGAAATACATATAGTGACAAGAAGAACCTGTTGAATCAATCCTTATCCATCTTGAACCAATCCGGATGGTCTTTATGTCTCCATTGCTTGATACCGAGCGGATTATCCTGCCTACTTTTTTCTGCTTGAGCAAACACTTGTTTGGTTGTTTCATCTCTCATCAATTCTGTGAATTCCTTCACATCCATCTGCGCGTCACTCACTGCCTTCACGAATGCATTGAACATAGTATCAGCTAGATGAGGCACTCCGTTAGTAATGAGTCCAAGAATGATACGTCGCTGTCTATTTAGGAAGACTTACGAGACGGCTGTTTTTGGACGAGAGGATCTAGCATTTTGGGAATGGTATCTCTCAGTAATCGCGCCTAAGGTAGAAGTGGTTTAGTATTGACGGCATAACAGGGTGACTCTAGACGCGGAGGTAATGAAGAGAAAAAAAAATCCAGGTCGTACTTTGATGTACAGAAGTTTGAGTCGCTTCATTGCTTGGTTCAACTGAGCCTCGTCCATGGATTGGCTGGTGCCTACAGGCAAGCCAGCGGATGCTCCTGGCTGATTATTCATTGCGCAACGGAGTGATATTGTAGACGCGTCGAATGATCTTATCTATTTGAGGAGCTAGCAACGCACGGAAACGATAGTAAGGTGTCGTGTGGTCTGTTAATTCCAGTCGGATAGCAGGGTTTTGGCTTGCCGTCGTCGTGATAGTATCTACCTAAGGCACCGAGTAGGCAGTCGCGGTGAGGCGAAGAGCAGGGCAATCATTTTGTGGGGCTGGGCGAGGGAAAGCCTGACACGACCCGGCCTCTGTGATGGTAGATTTGACACCCTAGTCATTGGCTTCCCAGAAATTGCCCCGTTTATGTTGAAACCAGACCTTTGGCGTTTATGTTGTCATTAATATACATATGGTGCACAGTACCCAAGTCCTGGGTGCTCGAGTAGAAAGGAGACAACCTGAGGACCTCATTTTTACCTGGAGATACAAAAGAGCTCCTGCAGGCTTGTTTTCCAGGAGCTTTAGGTAGGGTTGGTAGGTATAACTGTGGAATATTGCGCGAGCCAAAGTGTCCAACGCCGTCGTCCACGGTGCCAGCGGGGTCTGGAGACCCCTGTTGCCAGACCCTTCCTGCACCATGACTGGCTAGCTCTCGCCGGACCGGATCAACACCAAACCTTATTAACTCGTCGACAGTGCGGATTGGAAAATCCCTACAGCCCAACCTCCTGCACTTGGGTCGATTGTACCAAGCCTATACCACATCCCAACGACACGGCAATCCTTCTGGGTCTGACTCCCTGACCCTTTGCACACAAGGAGAGAGAACAGCCGCCGTTATTGCGGCCTTGACTATCAGCACTCTCTTCTTCCCCTCGCGTGTCTGTTTCAAAAGTCGCGCCACCGTGGCCCAATCTATCGCGATGCCGAACACACCACCGCCAGCTCTGCTTCCACCCCCGGAAGGCATATTTCGATCTTTCGACGATCTAATGGCTTCGGTTCAGAGGGTCGCCAAAGATCAGGGATATGGAATTGTCAAGCTTCGCGCATCTAATTATCGAGACGGAAAGCCGACGCGTTATGACCTAGTATGTGATCGGGGTGGAGTCAAGTACAACAGCACGGCCAAGAAGCGCAATCCCTCCACACGCAAAATCGACTGTCCTTTTCGCGCAAAAGCCGTATGCGAGGTGCAACTCGGAAATCAGTGGAGATTCGCTTTGCAGGAGCCTCGCCATAATCACGAGCCTCGCGTTCCATCTGGAACACCAGGTCAAGAAAATGCACCATTAACAACGACTATTCGCTCCTTCACAAACAAGTTGGATCGGCTGAGCCATGACATCGCTCAAGGGTTTATACGCATCGAGCAACGGTTGGATAATATCGAGAAGCGAATGGAAAACCTGGAGGCTCGAGCGGGTGGTTACGAACCTCGATTCCAAACGATTGAGTCAAGACTACAAAATATGGAGGGGCCGCGCATGGATGGCATGGGAATGGATGACGTCGAATCGCGCCTATTGGCCTCTACGGTCATGTAGGATGACGACCATATTGCTCATTGAGCGGTGACTTCGCGCCCAGCATGGTTTCAGGCCGCTTCCATCCAACAATTCGTTGTACAGAGCAGTTGCGAGGGCGGCCATTGCGCAAGGTGCTTCAAAGTAGCAAAATCAGTCGATCTGGCTGCTAGTTTTTCTTTTCTTTTCCGATGAACTGTCTCCAACGGATAATTGCGTTTTCGAGGATGCGAATGGTAGCGAAGGGCAAGAAGAGGGTATGTCATGATTTCAGACGTACGTTTTTTTGAGGCGGATATGATTCCCAAAAACACCCATGGAGGGATTCATTGTTGGCGTTCCGGAGGTTTACCGTATTGTCGTGTTTCGGTCTTGAATCAGCAGGCCGGGGTTGGGACACCATCTCATGGTTTGTTATGTTAATTTATGTTACTTCTGTCGCTGATTTGCAGTTTATTACTCGGTTTCATTTATCACCGTTAATGCTGCTTGCATCCCCATTGTGTTGGGAGAACAAAGGAAAACTGTATTGTTATGTAGAGACGCTGCAGCCATTGGGGACCATGACTCCCTCAAGAATGATTGTTCTGGCAAAAGAATTCAAATAGAAATTGCGATAACTATATTTCCTGCTCCAGAACTATGAGGCTTGTTGTGTCTAACTGTCATCACAGAGTCTTGCCTGAAAGCTGCTCGCCAGGATTTCCCCTTGGGATAAGCCAAATGCTACCGCAAGTCGGAACAAATAAACAACCATGACTACCTACCTAGGTAGGTACCTAAGTAGGCACGATTGACTTTTTCGCTTGGAATATATCAATCTGCTGGCAGTGCCTTCAGAGGGTTGAGCTAGGTGCCTGCCTACTAGGTACCTAGCAGCTCCGAGCTGCATGCAGGGTCTGGTGACTCTGGTCTGGTTACGGAGTAAGGCTGGACAGGGAGGCCCCACCTTCCCAGGGAGGGACAGGCCAGCTGACAGCCGACACACTGGGAGCATTTCATGTCACTCAGCTAACTAACCAAACGAGCCTCTTTATCTCCTCCAAAGGAATTATCTGTACGGCATCTGCATGATTTCTTCATTGACCATTGATTGACATGAACCTCGACGCATCCTCCGAACCGCATCATGACAATCCTGTCCTTCACCCTGAGCGAAGAGGGCGTGTCTGCCTTTCGTGATGCACTGATATGTCTAAACAAATTCAGCGATGATGTATCCCTAGAGGCTAGAAAAGACTCGGTAAGATTGTGCCCCGAGGAGACGGGCCCCATGCTTTTCAGTCACTAACAACTTGTACTCTATAAGTTCGTTCTTACAACCTTGAATAGTTCCAAGTCCGCCTATGCGAGCTTTAAGTTCGCTACAAACAGATTCTTCTCTAAATACCAATGTCAGCCCATTGGTCAATTCCGCGACAGATTCTATTGCACACTATATATCAGGGTAAGCTCTTGAACTCATCTCTACGACCACTCTATCTGCCCTCATACCTCTTGTGCCCGTCCTAGATTTTGTCAGAATATATCATTCTGCACATAGTACTAATGTCCATAACATATTCAGTCACTTATATCCCTATTTCGCAGTCGTTCAAGCTCAGAGAGTCAACGAGATGCGGAGAAGCAGACACTTATCGACAGATGTGATATCACCGTCGAGGATGGGGAAGGCGTTAAAAGCCGCTTCATCGCCCGTATTGTGTTTCGGAATGGCTTGACATCAACTCATCGCTTACCATTCGAAGTGGCTGTACCCGTTCACGCAAAATTTGATAGACAAGATGCGCCACACCACTGGACAATATCATCAAGGACGCTTCGTCAACTCATGGAACATTTTGGGCCCGGCACCGAGTACTTGGATATCAACACTGATGGTGACCATGTCAACTTCACATGTTTTAGCGAAAAAACCGTTAATGAGGATGGTATGAACGACCTCGCCACCTCCTGGAGAACTTACATAGCACTAACATCCACTGCTAGCGGTGCTGAAAAAGCCGTTGCAGACCTCCATTGCTGTTGAGACAGATGAATTTGATGATATCGACCGTTGAAGATAAGCTACATATCGTCATTTCTGTGAAAGACTTTCGCGCCATTGTTCAACATGCTGGGATTACTGGAAATGCCATCTCTGCCCGATATTCTCTCCCCGCGAAGCCCATATTACTCTCTTATGCTGGAGATGCTTTGGCTTGCGAGTTTCTTATAATGACGGTAGGAGAACGTGGAAGTAATCCGGCCCAAAAGACGAAAAAGGGCCGCAAAGCAACAACAACAGCAGGCGGCTCAGGTCCACGTTTAGAGGCTGCCTCTCGTAGGACCAGCGTTGCACCAAACGAAATCACCACGAATATACAACCTTACAGGCTTTCACAGTCTGCGCAATCTATCACGAATCCCACGGTACCTAACCCAACGCCCCATCCACATCTTAGCGCTGCTAGGGCCAGCGCTTCACGAATTGGTGCCTTTGATCTACGGCCGTCTCAGAAGCCACCACCGCCTACTATCCGCTCAGAAAGCCTATTTGTAGATGATGATGGCTGGGAGCCTGTGAGAGACGAGGAGGAAGACGTGGAACAAGACGCAAGGCTGGAGTGGGATCATAGTGCCGACCCTGTAAGTCTACAATGTTCTCCATTCACCATACATCCAACTAACCTACAGAAGAACCCTTCAGCATTGCAGTTGAGCCGGATCGAAGAGCGTCATGCAGCCAGCGTTGGGCGCCAAGAAGCGGCAGATGTCCAGACCGCCCCTGAGTCAACATACTTGGAGCCGACACAAAAGCTTTCAGATGTTAAGAGCCTCGCGTTATTTCCGGACTAGAAGTATGAAGCGGGAAGTGGTTTGTAGGCTGCCGCCTCGATGCCCGGGTAGAGCGGGAAATAAAACGACGGAATCAAACTCGTCCTATGCATATCCAGCTGGTAGCACAGCCGGCACCAATCCTAGTAATCCGAGAATCCTCAGGTATAAATTTTGAGGATGCAATCACATTCCAACGGCCTTTAACGTCGTTGTTTTCCACCACAGGGCCACAATTCCCATGTTCGCCCCAGCCCCACGAAAGCGCATCGCCATCTTGTGACAGAGCCACAACATGCTCACTGCCAATTGCAATTTGCTCCAGACGAGGAAGATTGGGTGGTGGCAGTTGACCATGATCATCTCTCCCCCACGCTTGCAGAGTTCCGTCTCGATTCAATATATAGACGGCTCCCCAGCCTGCCCCAATATCTGACCATGAAGATATTACACTGGGACTCTTGGAGAGTATCCCCCACTTGTCCGACCCTAATATGCGAACCTGCCCACTGTCTGGGGGTCCAAAGAAACATGTCGCCTCCTTGGTACAGACCGCGCGATGTACGCTGAATCCGATATCGGCTATCCTCCGAGGCTTATAGATGACACCAGCGGGTGCTCCCACTTGTGATTTCCGACAATTGCCCCAGCCATAGGCATCACCGTTATCGAGCACTGCGACCACATGTCCCATACATGCCGCCAAGTCAATAATTTCTGTTCCCGGTGGAGGGAAGTCGTGTAGTTGAGTAGCTGTAGGCGTTCGAACAATCAGTTCTCCTGCACCAAGCTCACCCTTCATGCCGGTCCCGAAACTAAAGAGTTTGGTTCTTTTCCCCGTATCATCGCGGGAAACAATAAATGATGCCTCCCATGTTGCAGCAATGAGGATAGGGGTTCCTATGGTGTCGTCGTGTCCGCTATGGACCAGGCGAACTGGCTGAAAGGCCACAATTTTCGAGTCGTTGTTTGAGATTCCACAAGCTCCAGCAGACGGGTCACCACTCCAGAATAGGTCACCAGATTCATCCAAGAGAAGAGTGTGGTTACCGCCAGCGGCAATTTTCATTATGCGGGAGCCCAGAGGTGCCGGGTGGAATTGAACTGGCTTCGGAACGGCATACATCTTCTTCATGCCCAATACCAAGTTGCCCAGATCCATTGGACCCGATGGCGAAAATGTCTTCCATATCAACATACACTCGAAACAGTCAGTGGATATCAACTAATAAAAGAAAGGGTCCAATCTCTTGCCGAGTGAGCTAGCCACTTCAGCTATAGAATTTCCAGTCTAGTTGCAAGCTGATATGACGCTCATTGGGGGAGGTACAGCACGTAGCATCGTTCAACAAAAATATTGCATGCCTGTCATGAGTTCCTTCTATTCTCATGGGGGTGACTGACCGCAACCTCTCGCCAGTGGGTCCTGAGGTGTCGTGGGTGCCAGGGTCTGCTTACTAACCAACTGGCGCCCACTTTAGTGGCCTGTGGTTTGGTATATTAATCTGCATTTTTCTCTTCCCTCTTCCCACCTTCTCTTCTGCACATCCATCTGTCACCAAGTCGCAAAGTTAAAGTTGGGAACGTCGCGTTTCAAGACAGGTAAAGCGCAGGCGCAATTTGCATGCATACTGAGTTCCATTGTTCCTGCTTGCTGCTTTCAATCAAGAAGCAGATCAATGGCCCCTACATCTTACAAGATCCCGGAATGGATGGAGAATTTCGTCGTCGGATTGATTGGAATGGGCGACATGGGCAAGATGTATGCGGATAGACTATCTGCAGCAGGCTGGAGGTAAGTGTCGTGAGTATAATACATGGTCTGCAAGGGGTTGGAAATCGTCCTGGTGTCTGTAAGTTGGCCATCTTGTTCTTGCCTGTCACCCAGCCGTCCTTTCTCAGCTTCAATGATGACTAGAGCGCATTTGGCTCGAGCATTGTTCGTGGCCGCCCATGGGCCGTTCCGGTCCCTGAGCTAAGCCTCGTGCTCCCAATGATGTAAACGCTTGCTACCTTAACAAACTTTTGTCTGAAGAAGCAACCAATAACGTGTATTTTGTTTCGCAACCAAGCATGCACTTCGATAGGCCATCAAGCTAACAGAAGAGAAGATAGGAAATTAACAAGAGCAAACCTCTAGTGTACTTGCTTGCGATAGGGAAGATAGATTCGATAGCCTCAAAGAACAATATCTTGCAAAAGTACGACCCGCGCTGCCTGTTCAAGTTGCTTTCAGTTCCAGTTCTGTACTGAGGATGGCTTCAGAGCAATATAGAAATTTGCCGCAATGGCCATTATGTGTCACGAGCCAGCGACTACATTATATACAGTGTCGAAGCTGCCATCATAGACCGTGTGATTGCGCAATTTGGCCCCTGTATGCATCCCAATGACTGAAGCCCTTCCCATCCTCTATATTTCTGACGTGTGCATGCTCTCGTGGTAGCGACGAAGATGGGTGCCATCGCCGGCGGCCAAACGTCTTGCAAGTCTCCGGAAATAAAAGCCTTTGAGGAATACTTGCCGCCCGATGTCCATATTATATCTTGCCATTCACTCCACGGTCCTGGGGTTGATACACATAATCAACCACTAGTTCTCATCCAGCATCGTGCGCCGGATGAGGCTCTGCGGAAGGTCGAGGCTGTTTTCAGCTGCTTGCGGTCCAAGTATGTTTACTTGACAGCGCAAGAACACGATCGTATCACTGCGGATACACAAGCTGTTACCCATGCCGCGTTCTTGTCCATGGGAAAAGCCTGGCACGCAAACAGTCAGTTTCCATGGGAATTGAATCGCTATGTAGGTGGCATTGAGAACGTCAAGATCAACACCATGCTGCGCATTTACGGGCAGAAGTGGCACGTGTACGCTGGCCTTGCCATTCTGAATCCTGAAGCCAGAAAACAAGTGGCTCAGTATGCTGAAAGCGTAACGGCCTTGTATAAACTCATGCTGAAAGGTGACCTGGATGGACTTCGGGACAGAGTGTACAATGCAAGGAATAAAGTATTTGGTTCGGCTTCGAATTGGGGTACCCGTCCATTGATCGAGCCCTCAATATTGTCCTCATTTTCGCTTGGAAAACCTACAGACGCACCGCCCAGGCCAAACAACCATCTCAGCCTCTTGGCCATGGTTGACTGTTGGGCCGCGCTGGGCATTGTGCCATACGATCATATGCTTTGCAGTACGCCTCTATTCCGACTTCGACTTGGCGTAACAGAACACTTATTTCTCAATACGACACTGTTGGATGAGACATTAAAAACAGCTGTCGAAGACAAGATGTATCGAAGCGATGACCTTGAGTTTACATTTGCAGCACGTGGTTGGGCCGAGTGTGTTTCACTTGGCCACTTTGAGACGTGGGAAAAACGGTTCATCAGCACGCAAGAATTCTTCCAGCCTCGTTTCGCGGAGGCCAAGGTTGTAGGCGACCAGATGATGAAGAAGGTTCTTGAGAGTTATGAGGAAGACAGTCAATGATTTTTCTTTTAGTGTAAATGGTAAGCAAAGGTCCTATGAATGGAAGAACTATTCCTTTCCATTGAGGTCGATGGGATTTTATATGATGAGAACCGAGTAAATAGAAGAGGAACAAGTCCCCTCTGGATGAACGCCCGTGCCTCGCATGCCCTGCATGGGACTATTCAACTTAACCGACGGAACTGATATCCTCATCCAAGTGACAGTTAGGCTTGGAGGATGATATCAGCAACAGCAAATTGGAAACCCTATTTCAATCAGGCCGCACTCCGCAGTGACGGACTAATACAGTAACAGCCCGGGACGCGGTAGCTTGCAAGTCCACCGCCAATACGGACTCCCATCCACATCTATTTACGTTTGAGGGATAGCATGCTCGAATAGTTCGTTCATTTGTTCATTTGGATATATGTAACTTACGGTGCAAGTGGCTTGCCAATGTCCACAGCAACTCGTTGCCCTGGAGAAACAGCTCGGTCATTTGTGCTTCGGGGTACGGAGTACAAGAGCATACAACCAATAATGCCTTGGTACATAAACGCGTCGCGAGAATGGATCAGGACCCATAAAACTTTAGGCTTGTACCAATCAAGATAGTTACATACATTCACCTGACTTCCCGCGTCATGGATGCGACGTGGATACGTCGGCTCTCGCCGCTAAACAATCTGACATTTACAATAGGGAGAGTAGTTATTTATCGAGATTTTTGGATACAGTCATGGGGCAGAGGAGAGATACTAGTCGCACTTGCATAGAAAGAGTTACCGCGGCTATCGTGCCCAATCTTAAGTACCCACTAGGTGCCCACTACCTAAGTACCTACCTAGGTACCTACCTAGGTAGGTAGGTAGTGACTTAGTAGGTGCCCAGGTCGGTCCTTAGATGCCGCCTCTGTGCACCGCATGGCTGGTCTACACACGTACTGGAATAGCCGCGTCGCTTTAGAAACTTACGAGGACGTCGGCAGCTTCGTCGAAAAACAGAAGGGGAGTGCGCTTGCGGTGCTTTTGGGTTTCTCGTTCAATTAGGCCGATACACATGTGGCACACGCATTTCTGCCTGTCTACTTAATGGAGTAGTATACGGAGTATGGAGTACCAAGGGTAATTTAGACATGCTTGGACATGTGTGGCCGTAGCGTCCCCGTTGAAGGTTGCAAGAACATTCAATACTGGTTGAAAAGAAGCGGACTGTCAATGGGTGCAATGGTGGTGTATGTATGTAAGTACGTGCATAACGTACGGAGCACAGACCGCCCAACATTGGACCCACACTAGCTTCCAACAATCTCCCAGGTCTGCGCTGGCTCCCGGGTCGTTATGTACTTAAGTATCTGGTCTGCATCTCTGTACACACTAGTTACCTGGCGAGAAGTGGGCATTGCATACAATGTGCAAGTACCGATATACCTTGAATGGCTCTCCAGTACTTTAGCAACCAAGGTACCCGCCTAATAAGTACCAGCCGCTTCAGCAGCCAGGTATTACCCAGCGGCGGTGCCTGGGCACCAGTTCTTCAGGCTCCGGACATGTGGCCGTCAATGGTCCGTCGGGGCTCGAGCTGGCGTGTTTTGTCCCGAGGTGTAAACAAATCAATTGGCCAACCCTCCCCAAACAGCCTCAAACGGCACCAGGGCACCAGGGCACCTACACCACACCCACCCCCCTCTCTTTTGCGACTTTCTGCGACCCGATTCCTCTTGTTCCATCTGCGGACCTTCCATCCATCGTCCATTTGCCCGTTTATATCGTCAGCATTCCTCACGCTGCCTCTCCGTGAGGACCCTCGTTGCCGCCTACCTCCTGTCTAGGCCGCCGCTCGTCACGGCTGGATTGCATCCGAAAAGGCCGCCCGCCGTCTCACTGCACCGCTGACTGCTCATTGCTCTCGGGGACCATCATGTCAGTAAAGTTTGAACGCGATACATTGCGGCAGACTACGCAGAATGTCGCCTCCAACGCTCTGCCCGACGGCAAAATTCCCGGCACCAGTGGCAAGCATCCTCTGGCTGAGAAAGTTGGCACAGCCCTGACGGGCGGAATCCAGAATGCTGGCACCAAAGGATATCTCGCTGTATGTCACTCTCCCCTTCCGGATCCCCATTTAGAGGGAATTTGTGCGTCAGATTATCAAGACTGACGACTATTGTCTTTTTTTCTTTTTGGCGAATTGTAGGCCTACATCAAGCAGCTCGAGTCGAATCCCCTGCGAACAAAAATGCTCACGGCCGGTTCCCTTGCTGGTGCCCAAGAGCTCATTGCCTCGTGGCTCGCCAAGGACCGCAACAAGCATGGCCACTACTTCACCTCTCGCGTTCCCAAAATGGCAGCATACGGTGCTCTTGTCAGTGCGCCGCTTGGCCACTTCCTTATCTGGCTTCTGCAAAAGGTCTTTCGAGGTCGAACTAGTCTGAAGGCCAAGATCATGCAAATCATTGTTAGCAACCTGGTTGTACGTGTCTCCTTTGAAACCCTGGTTCCATCAGGTATTACTTGGTCTTCCATAGACTTTCACAAGCCTTTCAAACCCCAAATTACTAATCTCATGGTTCTTGATTTACCGCCTGTAGATTGCGCCTATCCAGAACAGCGTCTATCTCGTTGCCATGGCTCTGATTGCTGGCGCTCGTACATACCACCAGGTTCGTGCCACCGTCAAGGTTGGCTTTTGGAGAGTGATGCGCGTCTCCTGGATTACGTCGCCTATTTGCCTTGCCTTCGCTCAGAAGTTCCTGCCTGATCAGCTCTGGGTGCCGTTCTTCAACCTTGTCTCATTCGTCATTGGCACCTATATCAACACCGTGACCAAGAAGAAGCGTCTTGCCGCCCTTCGCAAGAAGCACTTCGGCGACGGCCGCCCCAGCGCGAGCGTGGGCCGCCCTGATGATTATCCTCCCATGGGGGGGCCTAACCCTCCTTACTAGAAGTGTGCCCACGAAAGACTATCGCGATATCTCGGTGTTTGGCGTAGGCTTGGGATGGGTACATATATCGATATGTGCTACGCGTGGGGAGATATGGACGGCATGACATACGAGCGGTTAAGAATTGAACATGGACTATTGTGGAGGCTGTTACCCGGTATTGATGGCTCACGCAGAATAACGGGGGGATGCCTCCACGGTCTCGCGGAAGTTGGGATGCACCTGACAAGCTACTGTCCGATGTGAAAAGAGTGGAAGTGTGAAGGTATCGAATCCTCCTTGGGCTTGCGGTTTTTGTACACAAATCTTGTTATTGCTTTTTGCTGGCTTGGATATGGTTGTTGTACTTGGCTTCTATGTTAATATCTAGTCTTATGACGTGGATAGGCCTGCGGAGAAGGGGGCCATAAATTATAACTTATTTCGGCTGCCCTTTGTGCCCATTATCGAGCTGGTCCCGGCCGTCTATGTCTGGGCTGCATGCGCACGCAAATTCGGTTTTGCCTGGTCTGCCTTGACAACTTGGTACCAACGTTGCCGGCCTGTTTCCTGATATACTGTGTGCGTCGACCTGGTGGTCTCAACCCATCTGGGAGACACCTTTAAAAAAAGAGCAACAGCCTCAGGAAGGACCCAGAGATAAATCAGTCTCTGGTGGCAGCACTGTGAGCTTGTGGTAGTCCCCCAAATGATACCTGCGCGAATCCGAAAAACGTGACTGCATGGAATCGTTGAAAAAACAGCCCGTGGCCATGGCTCAATCGGCCACGGTGGCATGTCCTTCGTCTATATCAACCATGAATGTCGGACTCCAATACTCCCACTCTCCACCGGTCTGCTTGTCCACCCACAGCATGCCTTCAGCCACCAAGTCGTCAATGACTGTTCGACACCGTGCCCGCTCCCAGCCCAGGTTATCGCAAAGCATGCTGACACTCACGTAGCCCAAAACCTGGGCAGCTTCAACGGCAGCAACCTGGTCATTGCTCAACTCTCTGGGGACGCTCCGGATGTACTCCTTCCGCCCGACACGAACTATACCGTAGCTTCCGCCCAGCGGCTTCAGCGTCTCGACGGCGCGGCGGACGTCGTCCTCTGAAATCTCGCTGCTGTTGCCGGAGCTGTCCACGCGGCCCCGGGACAGCCGCTCACGCACCTCCCGCAAGCCAATGAGCCCGCCGTTCTCGCCTCTTGTCGCGCTGCACATCTCCACTATGCGGACGGCCAGCTCAAAGTAGAAGTCGTTGACCGTCTTCCCCAGTAGCTGCGCCCAGATAGAGCCGCCTGGGCCGCCTCCGCTGCTGTTGCTGCTCGAGAGGGGATCGACGCCGATGGCGGTACACATGCGCGCGAACTGGGCGCGGAACGACGGGTCTGAGCGGATGTCCTTGGCGTGTGTCTGTGCGAATTGCTGGAGGAGAGATCGGAATACGGCCAGCTGTGTCTCGAGGGCTTGCGCGTTGTTCGCGCGCAGAGATGAGCCATGTGATGCGTAATGGGCCGACGTCAGTCTTGACCTGTCAAAGGCCCCAATGCCGACACCTTTTCGTGACATTTTGACAGCGGCGGGTGCGTCACAATGTGTCTTGCACAACAAGTCGGGTCTTGGCAGCTTGCGTGCGGCTTCAAATGAGTGTTTGTATTTGGGGAAAGCCTTGACTTGATGTCAACTGGTCCTTGTCAGTGACGCGTGACGTAGAAGCGCTGTCTGGTGGGGGCGACCTTCCTAGTTTGGCGACGACAAAAAAAACACATACGTACATACATGAGCTCAAAGATTGCCACGTCAAAATATAAGTCTCGTCTACAGACAACACAGAAAATGTGCCTGGGATTTGTGGTCCAGGAGACAGCTGAGGAATACCTTCTGCAGACTTGCTTATACTATCCTGACTCTATGGGTATATCTAGAAGCGGCGGTGGTCTGTTAATATCATATGGATATATACATGTAGCAGTAAACCGCTGACACAATTCACCATTTCCCAAATGTGAGTATTTGTTTTTTCGCTGTCGCCATCAATTTATTCTCGCCGCCGTTTTCTGCCCCGCAAGCCACTGCCTTCACTCTAGTTTTATGTTGTCGTCACTCATACCGCAAAAACTTGAGGCACCCAATCGAATTGTTTCGTTCTGTTCCAAGAATTGCTCGTTCTACAATGTGCCGTAACGATGTTGCGTCGCGAAATGCCATATTCCCTCGGGGTCTTACTGCGTTTGGCACTGAGCTTGGCCTTCATCAACGTCTTCGTCTTCCCACTCGCTTGCGAACCGAGGATCTCCAGAGTTTTCGCCCATCTAGAATGCATGTTAACAGCTGCCAAAGTAAGTGAGCACTGAGACATAGCGCAATATCATACCTTCTCAATATCGGCTCCGTCTTCATATTCCAGTTCATCAACTTCCTCAGCCTCAATAGGAGGTGGAGGAGGTGGCAGCATTTTTTGCAGGGCTCCATACGACGCATCATCCTTTAACCAACCATCCTCAGGGAACTCCACGGTTACAAGAAGGTAAAGATCTCCTTTCACCTCGCCTCGTTTCATAGGCATACCTTCGCCAGCGATCTTTAAGCAGTCGCCGGGCCGCAAGATTTTGCCTCGCGGTCGTTCGATGTGAATTCCTCTGCCGTCAAGGTGCTTGAGTACGACTCGGGAGAAGCCTGTCAAGGCTTCCGCCAACGTGACCGTGAGCTCTGCCGACAGGTCGTTGCCTAAGCGCGAGAAAGTATCGTGATGCTCCTCTACTAGAGTGAAGACAATATCGCCGGGTATTTGGTCTGGAAATTGATCCGCTTCGCCTTCTAGAACAATTCTCTCGCCCTGCCTTGACCCTCGTGGAATGTATATCTCCAAGGCTTTCTTTTCTTGCGTCGTCCGCTTCCCCTTGCACTTCTTGCAGCGATCCTTCTCCTTGAACACCTGTCCGGCGCCTTGGCAGTGATCACATAACACGGTTTCTCGTCTCATCATGCCCGGCCCGATCTGTCTAATTGCCTCAACCATGCCATTGCCTTTGCAGCGTTCGCAAGTGGTTGATTTGGCTTTTTCCTTACCACCAGATCCCTTGCACTGACTGCAAACAACCTGCTTATTAGCGGCGAATTTGACTGTCTTGCCCTTGTAGAGTTCTTCAAGAGTAACTTTATATTCCTGCTCCTCATCGGGTCCGCGTCTAGGCCTTTTAGGCCCCCCAGGGCCTCCCATATTAAAGCCAAACATCTGGGAGAGTATATCGTTGAGGTCTACTTCGGGTCCGCCTGGACCACCTCCGCGGGATGGATCAAAGGCTGCCATGCCGTGGGCATCATAAAGATGTCTCTTCTGCTCATCACTGAGAATTTCGTACGCACGTGTGATTTCTTTGAACTTGACTTCGGATTCCTCGCGTTGTTCTACCGGAACCTTATCGGGGTGATATTTAAGAGCTGCCTGTGTTTGTGTTAGTAGAAGATCGGGAAGTTTTTTTTTTCTCAATGATGGGCGTACCTGGCGGTAGGCTTTCTTGATTTGGTCCTGAGTCGCATCCCTCTCGATCGAGAGAAGACCTATGACAACAGTTAGAGGGATGGAAAATTTTGAATCAAGAATCATCAAGCAAATACCGTAGAGGTCAATCTCTTCTTCGCCCATGGCACCCGACATGGTTCGTGGAGGCTGAAATCAAATTGTTGATGACAAGATCAACCTTCAGCCTGGAAACAAGTCGATGTGGAGCAGGCAGGCTCTGCAGAATGCAGAAATCTTTCGAGGCGCGGGGTCGTGCCGAGCGAACCTCGCAGATTCTAAGGTTAGTACCGTAGTGGCAGTAATTCGCGGGACGTTTGCTGCACATCTTACGTGGACCGCACAAGGCTGCTGCTAGTACATGACTGCCGCCTATCAAACTGCCTGCCTACTAAGTACTCTAGATACAGGGGAGTATAAATTATAGTATTCCTTGACGTTTGATTTTTATTTTTTAACCTATCCCAATATTCGTGCCAGCAATGCATCAGATAGGGCCCAACTGTACATATTATAATACATTAGCGCATACTTCTCGGTGGGCAAATGTATCCTGCCACAGACTGCGCCTACCCAGTAGGTACCTCTAGGTAGGTACTAGGTACTTATATCAAGCCTTTATCGCGACAAGACCTCAAAGTTCATCACTAATAGGTACACGCCACAGTCAATACAAATGCCCCACTCAGAATACGCCACATGTGGCGCGCCCCTATCAAAGCTGCGTAGTGCCATGCTCGGCCGACTTCCAAGGATCTCAGCTAAAACCATTCAAGTCTACAGCGCATAGGGGTCGTGTCTTGCTACCTTGAACCATTCATTCATTGATAATGCCTCTACTTGTTAGAGCATTTTCAGTGACCAAGTCACTCCCTGGTTCAAGATGCATGTCGACGACCCGCTGCCTCAGTTGCACCAGCCGATTCGATGGCCATCGAGCCATACCTGTGCGCGGAAGTCGCAGGTTCAGTCAAGCGACTTGCAATGATGTGCCAACACTACAGGGGAACAGTGTGGCCCAATCCAGAAGTCCAGGAACATCTAGCAGCGAATCTGGATTAAAGGCACTGAGAAGAAGGAACAAAGCGGTCAAGGAAGATTCTAAAGCTGCAGGACCAAAAGCAAGTCGCATTATCTTGGGCCAAAGCTCTGAATTGCCCATCCGAGCCCGGTTTGCACCATCGCCAACAGGATATTTGCACTTGGGCTCTCTAAGAACGGCTCTCTTTAATAATTTAGCTGCCAAGGCGTCAAACAGCGGTGCGTTCATTCTACGAATCGAGGATACTGATCAGGTAAGTGGCTAGTTTATTTTCAGTTCTCGTTCACAACTGACTATTGCTACAGAAGCGTCTGGTAGATGATGCAGAGGAACGTTTGATCAGTGATCTCAAATGGGCAGGTCTATGCTGGGACGAAGGTCCTGACTGCGGCGGTCCGTTTGGACCATATAGACAGGTGAGCGAAGAACCAAACAATGCAGCAAGATGCCAAGGCACCACAATCTAACCTCAGCAAAGTCGGAAAGACTTGATATCTACAAGGCTCACGTCCAAACTTTGCTTGACCATGGGCACGCTTACCGTTGCTTCTGCAGCCCAGAACAACTCGAGCTGCAAAAGCGAGAACTCCACAAAGCTGGGAAGTCCACCGCATATCCTGGGACATGTCGCTCCATTCCACCTACAGAATCAGAAAGACGAGCTCGCGACGGAGATCCTCACGTAGTTCGTTTCAAAGGCGATAGTTTTGGCCGACCCAAGTTCCGTGATGCTATCTATGGGCTATTTCAGAAGCAGGATCTGGAAGAAGATTTTGTGTTGCTCAAGTCCGATGGATTTCCAACCTATCATCTTGCAAATGTTGTTGACGATCATTTAATGAACATAACTCATGTGATTCGAGGAGAAGTGAGCGCCTGCTTTTGTTCATTATAGACGGTGGTATAATACCACGTGCTAATAGTAGCCAGGAATGGTTGATATCAACACCCAAGCATCTGGCACTGTATATGGCCTTTGGGTGGGAGCCTCCTACCTTCGCCCACCTCGGGCTGCTAGTCAACTCCGATGGCAGCAAACTTAGCAAGCGCAACGATAGTACCAACCTCTCTACATATCATGAAAAAGGTGTCTTCCCAATGGCTCTGCTATCATGGCTGGCTAACTTGGGCTCCTCCTTTCAACCCAACGTCAAGCCGCCTCGAACCATTTCAGATATTGCCAATGCTGTACGTTAATTGTGACTGGCAAATACTGGTCATGTGCTAATCAAGACGAGCAGTTGACTTTCAAGTTCACTCGAGGTGGCATAAAGCTCAATATTGAGAAACTGGACCACTTTGATAGTAAATATCGGGACGCTATATTGTGGGACCCTGTATCTGACCTGTCAGAAACGGAAACTAGTCTCATTAGCGACCATATTACCCAGCCCATGCTGCAGAAGATCGACTCCGTCACCAAGAAAGCCCGCGCGTCTGAATTGCTGCCCAGAGAATGGCGTAGCACACTAACTCCCGTACCTTCCTTGGCCAATGAGGAGAATAGAGCTGCTTACGTTTACAACATTTTTTCGACCAAAAAAGGAGGATTCCTGTCGGCCGAGGCACTTATACGAGAACACCCCTATCTCCTCTGGCGGGTCCCCGAAACTGTATATAAACACTCGCTCGCATCGTACAACCCCGATGGACGAATTTTACTAGCGCTTAGCTCTGCGGTCGACGACAAAAAGCTCTGGGCTACCCAAGGTGTTGAGGTGATGAACGCTATTTGGACCACGCTTGAAGGACAAGGCATCGACAACATTACGGTGCACAATACGTTGAGGCTCGTGGGTGCTGGTGGCCACGACGTCGTGTCTCAAAGCAGCTCCCGAATGTTTATGCTTCTTGGGAGAGATGAGTGGCGATTCCGTCTCGACACTGTAAGGAGACTGCTGAACCACGCCTGACCATTTGAATTGGAGATATTATTATCTGAATACCCTTACAAAGCTTCTCGGGGTAGTGTTTTTAACATTGTAGAGAGCCTGTTGTACGAGAAGTGGATATCTGCTTCTTCCCTTTTGTATACGAGCTGTTACCCTGCTATGGTGACATCACCCGAGTGCTCGGTAAAAATTATGGCGTTTACTGAAAGCAGTGTATTTGAAGTCTGCCTATAAATAACCTACTTCTATTCGTCTCAGTATGAAGGCTCCAAACCCCTTCCTGCAACATAGCCTAAAATATGACTTCTGGCTCTAGTGACGCCAGAGGTAGAGGAACTTATCCAAGCCTAGTTTCCAAATCCAAGAGAAGTGGTAAGTAAACGCTTTTCAACCGTATTACGCTTTTAATTTATAGCAAAATACTCCAACTCTCTAAGGGGGTAGGATACAATCCTGTGATCTGCAACAAACGAAACTACTGCACTTCATCGACACCGTTGTGAAAGTAAGGCGCCGGAGGGAAAAGTAAAGAATGACGGGGAAAAAAAAAAAGGACGAGTCTGGTCGATTCGCTCATTAAGAGGTGAAAGAGTAGGTGAAATTCTAAACAAAACTCATGCAAAGAGTAACAAAATAATGTCGCTATTGCAAAATATGGTGAAAATGTATACGATTCACATGAGCGTTATTTTAGAAGACTTGAGATAATTAGTTCGTGATTATGCTGTTGATGCAATTCACCGCATTCAATGTGCTTCATAATAATTCCGGGGTATAAAGCTAAAGATCGAAAATCCAAATCTGGTTGGTTTGTTAGCAAATTTTGCGGAAAACTAGTACTGTGAGGAGACCGTAACGACTATGTACCGGAGACCGGTCATGGTGTATGGTCTAGTCATGAGGAAGTGTTGGACCAAATTTACCTCCATCTTAGCAACTTCTTGTCTCTGCCTCTTGGCTAGGTTGGTTGCACTTTGGATCGCCAATTCTAAATCGTCCTCGTCTCCAACAGTTATCATGTCTCCATCAGGTATATCCTCATCCCTGATCTTGATCTTGAAGCGTCGTCTCAATCCGAATTTGTCTTTTATTCTGTCCACGAAGTCTTGGAATTCAATCGCCGTGCCAATCATAATGTATCTGACATCATCGGCATGCACCTTGACACGAATCTTGCGAATCTCAGGTCGACGGGAAGGAGCGCGAGAATCTGATCTCGAACCTTGGCGTCTGCGATCATTCGACACCATTTCAAACTCAGCCCCGCCAAGAGAACCATCGTAATCTGATCCGTCGTCGTCTTCAAGATATCGAGGCTGCTGTCTTGAGCGCGTTGAAGGACGGCTGTCTCTCGACATACTTGATCCACCTCCCCCACCTTGGTACATGTCATACAGATCAGCAGGGTCAGCTTCGTCCTCCTCTTCAATTGGTCTGGTTGGACGTCGTTGCATTGGTGGGGGGTCTCTTCTAGAGAAGCCCCGAGACCCTGATGATGACGCAGACCGAGTTGCGCGAATTTCCTCGGGGGAAGGGGCTTTCTCGTATTTCCGGCCTATTTCTTGCGTCTGAATCGTCAATTTGGCAGGCGTCGGTCTTGAGCCGTTTCGAACACTTCCTCGATTGGGTCGGTCATTTTCAGGGGGAGGGGTGGGTGGAAACACATTCCGGCTCGTTGGAGGTTCTGATTGCTGCCGCCGCGACTGAATACCGGGCTTAACCAAGTTCGTTGCTGCAAAGGAAATATTGTCCGCCGGCCGGTCATCTTTGACTTCGTTCTGACCAGCCTTGGCCATGTCAGGCTCTTGTATAGGAGACACGAAAGGTTTCTCGGGACTTACATTCTTGATTTCTGACCCTGTAAATCCAGTGAAGGCATTCGATCGATCCGACGCAGCTACTAGTCTTGCTTTGCCTAGATAGTCCTTCGTTTTCAAGTTTCGAACTTTGGCTTCATTTGGTCGGTAGACTACGCCAACTGGGATAGAGAAAACGGTATATCCCTGCGACATTCGTTGTCAGTACCGTCAGAATCATTTGGCGCCGGTAGTTGACTAGTCTTACTTCAGCCTCTTCGCGAATTGCCTCATCTATAACATTGTGGTCCTCTACAACCTTCTCCTTTACCGCGTAAGATAAATCCTGCATTCCAGCTTCCTTTTGTTGCAAATAAATGTAGCATAAGCCCCTATTGAAGAGTACCTCGCAGGAATAAAGCTTAAATAGGAGACCGAGCTGAGCATAGTCGATCATTGTATTGCCCCGCAGGTACAATAGCGTATCGTTGAAATTTGCGAGAGCTTCTTCAAAGTCGCCAAGTAAGAAATTGGACACACCTTGCTGAAAGTATGCGACGGCGAGATATTGGTCAAGGCGAATAGCACGCTGATAACATTCAACCTGAATGATAAGAGTAGAGTCACGGTCAGTCGTGATCAAGACCCTTTTAACACTCCTTCAACGTATACAACAAACAGCTTGATTGCAGATGTGGAAAGGAAGCATGGAACTCACAGCTTTCTCGTGTTCGCCTAATGTAGCGTGGATAACACCCATATTAAACAGAATCTTGCTTGTGTCGGCAATCTTGTCGAACTCGCCGAGAGCGTCATCGAACTCATTGTTGTCATAACGAGCCAGGGCCGCCACCCATGTCTCGATTTCCTATCCCACCCCCCTTTGATTAGCACGAAGCCTTTGTCGCATTCCTCGTTGATCGTACTTACCAGCTTCAAGGACATGATGGATTATTTCTCCGTCTCAGAGACACGCCAGCGGTCAATGAGGGTGATTCTGCGGAGTCTGTGAAACCGAAATATCTGGCCTCTGTGTGCCACACAGCTTCCCTCGGAAGTGGGATCAAAAGAGGCGGGTGGCTGGCTAGTATTATCAAACTCCAAGTATATCGTACTAAAGCTTTGCGCTTTAAAGATATTGGCGAGAAGTAGCGGCGTTTACAGGAAAATGGGTCCTTAACTATGTCTAAGTTGAACAAGTATGCCCACCAGTTCGTCCGTCCTTCCAGATTATCAATGGATCTCGCAAGTTGGGGTGTTGGTGCAAAAATATGGCGAAGTCGGCGTATTGTGCTGTAGAACAGGGAGGGTGGTCCCAAGATGATGGTTACGAAGAGCCCGCCTGCGGTGCCAACGATCCCTAGGAGTGTGACGATGACAGTCAAGGCCGCGAAGCAGGCCAAGTATTTGTCGACAGAGACTGTGTTTCTTGGCCACTCGCCAAGAATGAATCCTGGGATTAGGCGACCCGCATCTGGCGCGAAAATTGGCAATGTGACAAGACAGCCTGGAAGGCTACCGACAACGGGTTTGCGGGCAACAATTGATAGCTGGCAGCAAAGTTAGACGACTCGTCGTCGCCCTTCGAGAAAAGGCGCCTCCAGGGCGAAGCGAGTGACGTTGTAGATTGTGGTCGGTGCTCGGTGGCCAGTTTCGGGACGTCCTGCGGTTGATACTGACTAGTAGGTGAGCGTTTGTCAGGCAGAGTAGTAAGTGGAAAAATTGGTGCCCTGTCTGCCGTGGAGATGGGAACTCGTTGATGAGCTATTTCGGATGAAGTATCCTATAAGCTGGTTTGCTTGAAGCCTGGTGTTGTTGTCAAGGACTTCATGGGTTTGGGGGCGGCGCCTTGTGGCCTTTGGTCCAAGAAAGAGTTGATAGCTGGCGACTTATTGTCTGTCGACTGGTGACTGGTAGCTGGTAGAAGTTGAAGACGAGGCAGGATTCGGGCAGAAGCTGGACAGGACGGAAAAGACTGGACAACGCTTCCCAGGCAGATTGCGTAGAAGCGTTCTGGGGCTGGTGAGCGGCAGCAGCCAAGATGAGAAGATTAGTATGTACGTTGGTTATGGGTCTGAGCGACTATTTGGGTAGTAAACATGGGCTGGAGCATGGGAAAGGCGGGAATGATAAAGGACCGAGCAACATAGAACGGGTTGCGCGAGAGACGGTGTGGCCCAGGATGCAGGCTGGCAGGCAAGGTCGAACCGCCAAGCCGGTGGTGTTGGTCTCATGGGGACTAGTGGGATGATGATTCATGGTGAATGGATGGATTGATGGCCAAGGAGCAGTTGGCGGCACACCGTATGGGGTAGGGAACCGAGCATGCACACATCTTAGTGCAACGGCGGAGTACTTGGGCACAGTACTGTACGCGCTTACTCGGGCGAGGTAGTGTACCTGTAGATAGACGGACAACAGGGCCACAAACACTGAACAAGGCCGAATCGCAGACTGAGCACCACGCAACCACACACAATGCACAATGCCACAATGCATTACTCCGTAGCCGCCAGCATGGCCCGGGCACTCAAGCTCGTGTCAACTGGTGTCTGGCGTCTCGCGGCGGCGGCGCCATTCCTGAAGTCCAGTCTGGTGCTTCCCGTGTCTTCAACCAGGCCCACCGGGCCCATTCAGGGCCCAGTCGGCCAGGGGCTGAGGCTTGCGAGGGGGTGACGACGTCTGAAGGAGGGAAGTGGGGGAAGTTTTCTTCCTCCATGTCTTCTTCATTTTTTCGAACCGGGGCTGCCGGGGTCAGGGGCCCGTCGCTAAGTCTAGGTACGTACCGACCGCTCCGCTCCCTTCCTCTGGCCAACTCAAGTTGCTGCCAATTGCCCCAAGCGTCCAGGTTCGAATGCTACTTGACGACATCTGGACCAGCTGGATTCTGACATGAAGTCTGAATGCCATCGACTTGCCCTGGCCATCCGTCCTTTACGCGCATCAATCAGTGCTTTGTAAGGCGGCACCAGACTTGACGAGCCAATACGAATGTGTACGGAGTGCACACAATACATTCTCCAGGCCCAAGATGTATGATCGCCGGGTCCGTGTTCCTAATCGGTTCCCATGCCCCGTCGGCAGGCTTGACGAGTGTTTTTAAGTAGTCTCGACGTACACGGCACCACGGCTCCGGTGCCACGTCGAGTCCTCACCACCTTGATATCGTGTCACCGGCGTCGCGTCGAGGTGTGTCGCGGAGTCGAAGGACGACGATCCTGCGCCGGTTGGCAAATATGTGAGCCCTACGACCATGGATGAAGTTACGAAACGCCACCGTTCGCGCCCGTTTCCCTCTGGCCGTCTAAACAAACGAATACGCCGAGTGCCGAGTTTGACACTTTAACTCCAGCAACCAGAACGGGGCTGTAGTATTTCAGCGACTTGTCATTTGAGTAGAGTATATCACACAAAGGGTCGCCATTAGTCTCGAAATTCTTCACGGTTCCACGCAACATGTTCAGCTCAAGGTGTCTGGCTGGCTTGGTCGTCTTTTACGGGTTCCCGATCCTGTGTCAGGACAAGCAATTAAGCACTGCATCAGGGCAAGGCTCGTTCTACGTTCGTACGACGTCCGTACGACTTCGTACTGCGCTAGCTACGTAATATTTCATGTGCCTTGGGCACCGCAGCACGCAGCACGCAGGAACACCAAACTTTTGACTGCAGTGTAACCCATCTAATTACAAATTCATCACCTGGCACATAACCATGTCTTGCCCCTTGCCTGTGCCAAATGCTTCCCGAACTTTCGGGGCAGCTTTAAATCTCAAGGTGCTGGATTTAGTGTTTATTGAAACTTTGTTAATTTTCTTGCATGGATGTCAGCCTACGGAGCACACGCACATCCAACGGTGACAGAAAATATGCACAGGTTAGACTTTGACGCTCATGCAGTGATATAAACTCTACTGTCCATCGTCGTCCGCTGTCTCCATACCACGGGTTCCATATTGGCCTTCTGTAAAATAGACACTCGCCATACCCCCCACAGCTGGTTGGAAAACTAGGTTTTGCACTTTCGCTCACATTGCGTTTGTATCGATATTAAGGCCCCTCTAGTTTTCGCTGTAGTTGATTTTTTTTGGTTCCTCCGGCTTCTTTACCTCTCTTCTCCAAGGCACCAATGGTTTACTTCACGAGAGACCAGACGGGCTACGAGGTGCGGTTGAGTGGCGTTGGGCACTGGCCAGGTGCCAGGCCTTGGCGTCAAGCTATCGTCAGGCATGATGCTGCAGGGCCCTGGCGAGGCGCTGCCATTGGTGCAAACCCAGCATCGCTTGCATCAATTGATCAATCGATCCCCCTCCAGGCCGCCCGCCACGGCGCGTACCGTTGACCTCCTCTGTTTGACACCCAACCGCCTACGGACCTACTACATACTAATTAGTAAACCGTCTAGCGCCTCCTGTCTGTCGTTGCAATGTTGCAATGCTTGTCGCATGGTGACCCGGCCGCCTTCAGAAATGCCCAGAGCTTGTTTCCACCCGGCCTCTACCGACGGCTAGGCTGATATTTTGCCTGGCTCTGAACAAAAGCTCTTCACCATCTTGCCGCGAGTAGACATCGAGCTACTATCGGCAGGTCATTTGGTTTTCGAGACCAACAGTCCAGATTTCGCTGGGGGACGGCGTTCGGACCCGACCACTCAGGCCAACAAGGATGCCACCAGGCCTCAAGCGCTCATGCAGGATGACGTTTTCCAACCCAAGTCCACCGTGTTAGCGGGGGAGGCCTTTGCCCAGTGGGAATAAGTGACTTAGCGCCGCCATGGTTGTGTCTGACTGGTGGTATTTTTCAATTCCAATCCTCGTGCCTCCCCTGACCTGGCCTGGCCGCTTCCCTCCTCTGTTCCAACAATAGAATCGTCACGCAAGCACATGTGCATGTCAATGTCAATATTATGCCGGCGGTCTGTGTCAACCCGCCAAGCTACGTGACCGATATGCATCATCGTCTCGCACCATGAATCCATCGACTGTGATAAGAGACGCATCCATAAACCAAGTCTTTTGGTTGATGCAAGCTAACTCCAACATCACAAATATCACAAATGTGCATGTGCGCTATTATCCAAAAGGATCGCTGCAGTTGTTGCCAAACACTGGCCGATATTGAAAATGACTTGGTCTATCGTGTGCCAGCCAGAAAACCCCCTCTCTCCCCCCCAACAACAAAAAAAAGTTCCCATCCCGCCTTCTCTCTCCTCCTGCCTTTCGGCCATGATACAGGGTATGAATATTCGGATGGCAAAAATGTGTTCATGACACCGCATGCGAACGTGAACAACATTGCCCACCGATGCATGATGACAAGACGTAACAGAAGTTGGTGGAAGTGGGCGTAGGCAACCCTGCGGCGGAGCCACCTCTGACATTCTCAAATCTTGACGACCGGAAAACTTTCTACTTTTTCTTCTTACAGCCACTTGATCTGATAACGCCCTCGAAAGCAATGCGTGACCAAAAGTCATTCGATTGTGGTGCCACCGCACACAAGGGTGGCCCAAGAGGATATGGATTAACTTCCTAGGACAGGGGAATCAACTTATGGGGGTTGCATGGACCGCCACGCCCAACCAAACTGAGCTAATAACGTTGACTTTGTATGCCACCTAAAGGACTAGTACATTCTTGTTTTTACTAGCTTTATTGTACATGTGTTTTATTTTCTTATTTTTAATTTTTTTTATTTATTATCATTATTATTATTATCAATTTTTTTTTTTCGGGAAAGACTTTTGCTCCTATTCGACCCGCGAAGCATCACTATCAGAACTAACCGTAGACGTTGGCCCAAGGCTGCGTATGCCTGCCCTTCTTCCGTTGTCATTATTATGAGAGATCAATGCTCTCAAAATCACAATACATACGGCGTGTCATCGACAGGTACAGTCCCTTGACAAGTGGCATGTGCGCTTTTCAGGCAGCCACAACTTGTATGTTTCCAACTTCATCGCATATTTACCTTGTATATCATACGGTCCAGTGTGGAATGAACGTTGTGTGGCCATCTCCGGGCTACTATGCTACAACCGTAAATTAAGGAGTGACTACGTCTGCAACAGAAGGGGCCGTGTGCATGCTGCGCCTTTGGCATTTGGCATCATCACGATACCTCAATTCGTCACTCATCAATTGGAAACCGTAGTATGATCGATATGTGATATACGTCTCATCTACAGCATGCCCTTCCGGACTTCGTCCTTCCTCTCCTCCCACAATGTTTTTCCAGTACAGGAGCATACTGTCTTGTCGTTGTCCCATACACCTGCACTTCGAGCAATAACTCCAACAACGGTGTTGTCGTCATTCTCGAGAGGCCCAACTGCCTCATTTTGTCGTGTTAGAACCATGGCATGGCCAATCACCTCCCAAATCCGAAAAGGATGATCAACGAAGGCAGCACCTCGCCCATCTTGACCAACATCAACCTCGCCCAAGACACCGTTACGTTCAGGTTGATCTCCAGACCAGACAGGTCCTGTCGACTTGGCCCCATCTTTTAGATCCCCGTATTGACGTATCGTGGCACGATACGTGCCTGGAGCGAGCCCTCGGACAGTTAGGTCCACAAGAGTTCTTCCAGAACTGACCTGTACCATCCTCGCTAATCCTCTCACTTCTCGGTCTCCTTTATCGTCCTCCTTCTGCAATTTCCCTGTGAACGTTTCAAGAATGCTAACAGCGGCGCCTGGGTTCGACCAATGTCAACACGAAAAATCTCCTAGGCCAGGGACCCACAAGGGGTTCAGATGAACTCGGCATTGGAACCGCCACGGAATTGGCATGGCCGAGGGGGGGAATAAGAAGATCGGGTTTCAAATACGTACTGTCAGATGCGCCGGATCCACGGAGGATTGCATCTCTCCCTGTTGCCTGAATGGCTTCAACGATGGCTGACGGTGCGGCTAGGTTTTGTGGCGAATGTTAGTTGAGATAAACTCGGCTCGACGCGCTAACGAAAACGGACTAACCGGAGCCTTCGACGGATATTAACTGATCCTCCAAGTTTCCTTCGACTTTGCTCACACCTCCGAGTTTGTAAATTGAGTCTGAAACTGTCTTGACACAGCCATTACAAGACAATGGCACCGCGAATACGGTCTGTTGTGCCACATGTTTCATCAGCATTCAAGCGTCTCACAAGTGGGCTTCGGGGAATTTTGATGGGACATCATAAAGAAGCAGCAAACGTGGGGCGGGGTTGAGAAAAAGAAGGAAAGGAAAGAAAGAAAGAGACAGAGAGGGAGGGATAGACAAGGACGATAAAATGGCAAGTCTTCCGTGTATCCTCACGGCATTATGCAGTTGTGCAACATGCAGAGTGGCAACCACATGATTGCGTAGCCTCATACCTGGAATGGGTGGTCAACAGTCATTTTGCCTGTGCCAGCTTTGGCTATTAGCTCTGCCATACCAAAATGCGTGAGACAGAGAGATCAAACCTTGAGATCTGGTTTTATTTGAAGAGTAATAGCGATAAAATGAATACCCTGCCAGCAGGCCAAGAGAGGCAGATAGTACAACACGAGTTGCTGTGCCTGGTATTACGGGCATTTCAAATCGATTCCAGCACGAGCACTACGTACTTGCTTTGAAATCCACTTGCTTTAGAGAACTCAGGTCCCGGCCGAGCCCCGGCAGGAGTGACAATTGGCCCTGTCAGGTGACCTCCAATCAGGGTGAGTAAGCTCTGGTTCAAACCATCAAACTTTCACTGCAAGCTTGCACATGTGGCCCAGCACCATTGAGTGCTTTTGAAAAGTGCAGCTGTTTTCGCGGCCTCTCTTTTTACGAGGGATTGCATGCTCGACTAATTCAAAATGTCTCAGACCCTTGGGCTGGTAAGTTTTGCGCTCTTGGCCAGCACTTTTGTTGAAGCCGTCGTTGGCAGCGCCTCCTAACCAAACTCGCACCTTGCCAGACTCGCCTCGCCTATTCACGCGTATGGCATCAAATATCCGCCTCTAAACCTCACCAGACCCTCACGACCCAACCAGATGTCACGCCGCCGTCTCTGGGACGGTTGGCATCTCGAATAGCCGTGCTTCTCATGGGTAAGCACAAGCCGATCTGGGACCCTTCAACAGACTGCGGAGACTATGTCGTCGTGACGAATTGCGCGGCGCTGCACACAACCTGGCCGCAAGATGTGGCGAAAGTCATACTACAGACACACTACGCGACCCGGAAGTCTGAAAGAGCTCACGATGGATGCACTCATGGAAAAGCATGGAGGCAGCGAGGTTTTGCGAAAGGCTGTACGGGGCATGCTGCCCAAAAATAGACTGCGGGACAAGCGACTTGCGCGATTGAAGGCCTTTGAGGGCGATGCACATCCGTACAAGGATAACTTGGTGCGGTTCGGTGGTGTTGTAGTTGGCAGCGAAGGTTGGCAGCAGGCAGTGGAGAAGATTAGAGAATCCGACAAGAAGCGGTTATGAACCAGTACATATTCAGGCTCCAAACGTCAGATGATTGGGCTGAGCTAATTTTTGGTAACATTTGTATTATACGGAAGATGTCTGACGAGCTGCCGTGCATAAATATAATGGCGAAATTCCTGGTGAACTCTTTATGGGCGAGGCTCATGCTTACTGGCGGTCATGAATGTACATGCCTTGCAGAAACCTCGCAAGTGAAAACTAACACATGCGATTAATCCTATGCCGAGGCTTGGGACACCGAAGGAGCTCGAGCGAAGCAACGCTTTCTCGTGAAAAAGAGGCGGCACACTTGTATTAAACAAGACTCATCTCGATATTGTATATGTTTGTATGCGTATAGAATTTCCTACAGACCAGTACAGATTGTCAAAGGCACTGTGATAATGCAGTCATAAGTATCATGGTATTGTCATCCCTTGCGCGGCGCGGTTCAGCACTCCAGCTCCTCCGTGCTATTGTCCTTTCACATCTTGCACAGCTCTGCCTGCGATTCAAGATCGAGAAACCTCACACTTGATGAGACCATTAGGGCAGGTCTGGGGAACGTAAACCTCGGCGTCCTTGCCCGTGTTTTGTAGACCATTGTGCCAGCTCAGATCTGCCAAAATGAGAGAAAAAAAGTCAGTAAGTATTCCACGCACCATAGTGTTTTAGTCTCGGAAACCGAAAAAAAAAAACAAGAGTGGGATAATACGCACCAAGTTCAAAGTTGTGCTTGTTGGGCAGCGAGTAGGCAACCGTCTCAGTTTCCGGTACCGCATCCAAGATCTGCTCACACATCTTGTACATTGTGTTCTGAACACTAGCGCTGTTGTCCTCGGCAAAGAGTTTGAGGGTAATGTTTCTAGCAGAGTCCCAAGCCTTGTCAAACTTGGGAACGCTCTCCTCCACAGCCTTGAGGTCGGCAAACGTTGCCCACTTCCAGCTGGCGTCGACATCGGTGGACAGAATACGGTCCCAGGTCTCGGGTAGAGTGGTGTACTCGTCGCGGACGAAGCCGTGGAAGGCAGAACCCGTGCTCTTGAGGACGGTGAGGCCTACAATGGAGCTGGTGATGCTGATGCCATCCTTGCGGCTCACACGGACCTCGACGTTGCGAGTCTCGCCGGCATCCTTGATGAAGCTATGCGGGTGCGGCTTTCCATCAACGTCCATACGTATCCATCGGTGAGTGACGACCTTGACATTGGCAACGTGGATATGGCTGTACTTTTGAATGAAGTGGTTGCCCAGGATGGAAGCGTACAGCTCCGGAGGGTTGACGGGATGCTGCTTGGCAATGATGAAAGTGGTGTTCTTAATGGAGTCGGTTGCGACTATAACGCTGTTATCAGCTTCAGTGTAGGAAGTATCAATGTCGCCCTCGAGCAGACAGCAGACGGTCATCTCGGTGACGGTCTGAACACCAGTGGTCTGGTCGCGGGTGACCTTGAGGAGGCGGACATTGTCCTTTCCATAACGGGCGGCAGAGATGTAAGGCATATTGGACTTGTTTCTGACGGGCAAGAGGGTTTCCTGTCCCATGGCACTTGAACGCGGATATCGAATACCGACGCGGCAGAGACGGATGAACAAGCAGGAAGCGCTAGGGGCACAACTCAGTGATTGACGCAGTCGAGGATTCAAAGCAGCAAACCGAAATTCAACATCAACCGATGCTGCGGCAAAACCAGGTACTCTAAAGCTTGGAAGAAGGTTACGTGCTGCCGCAGCCGTCGAGGCTGTGGGCGCCTTTATATGTTGTCTTGCTTGACGGGGGGTTCAACAATTGTACGTAGGATGCGTCGGCCAAATGCGTCAGGGAGGACAAAGGACCAGGAGTCCAGGGCCATCGGCGTTGGAGTTTAACTTAATGGCTGGAAACACAGCGGTTCCATTCTTCTATTACCGGAACACACCAGACGCAATGGGTTGATCACAACAGCGAGCCAAATCGAATCATCTGTCGCGGTGGCTGCCGGAGCCCGCCGAACCCCAGCGATGCGGGCGCTGCGGCGACGCGGGACCCCGGGAGGATCAATGTTGCGATAGGAAACACTGGAAAGCCCTGGCCTGGCTGCCTAGGGCGAGACCTGGTAGATTTAGTAGCTTCGTTACGTAGCACTGGCATCAATACACCCCCCGAAACATGTCACTGACGATGGAGTAAGGCATCAATGTCAAGTCAAGCAGCACGGCGGCGTTGGCCACTCAGTGCTGTCCGAACCACCAAGCCTGAATGACGTGAATGACACATGTGCGCCATGTTTCCTTGGAGCAGGAAGCAATTGCGACCAGCATCCGTAGACCTACCGAGCAAACAACTAACTAATAATGGGCTGCTCCGATGCAGTCTGGAAATATGAGTCGGGAATCAGCGAAAATGGAGACGGTGGCGGGGCTTGATTTGATACGGCTTCTGCAGGCACTCGCCGCAACCCAGCCCTCTACCCAGCCCTCTACCCAGCCCTCTACCCAGCCCTCTACGCCGATATCAACTCTGGCATCCGCCGCGACTGCTCATGGCAATCAACGATGTCAAAGCCATGACTCTGCTGACATGGACGGCGTTGATGTCGTGCGGCCAGCCCTCAGTCGAAAGGCCTGGCCCTTTTGGTGGTGACCAGAGCAGGCAGGAGGAGTCGGAGGACAAAGTAGAAGATACTTACATTGGCAGGCCATCTCGGGGTACGCAGGCTACTTTTTAGTAGTACCACCAGCGATATGTGAATAGAGCCATATCTTCCTATCTTCCCCTGCTCGGCGATATACAAATCATTAGTTCTTGATAGTAGATCAACATCACCAGAGGGCAGATTCGACCAGATCCGATCCTAGCACTTGACGTTTGAATATTGAAGCCGGACCCACACAAGCGCTGCTCAGTCGTCTTTCTCGTCCTCGTGCCCCCTCCGTGCCCTCCAAGTCTCCACACCCACCAGGCAATGGCGCATCCTCCCGAACAACTGAAGCCAACTTCCCAGGCCAGGGTACCTAATCCAGCATCACAATCAGTACCTGGCTCCATGTCCAGTCCTCAAGCCTGTCGGTGCATTCCAGGTCGTCGCAACGCTAGCCCATCGACAGCCATCGATATCGACAATCAGCCATGAGAAGCGCTACTCGAATTGCATATCTCTGAACCCTGGTCCAACAAGTCGTTCGGCCGATGCTGTCCAAGCTGCAGCTCTTCACCGTGCGATTGCAGAAGACGCCGCCCAGGGGACCTTCGGCCCAAATCCCATCGTCCAAACCGAAACCACTTTCCCGTCCAGCATTTAATGACCGAAGGTGGCGACAGCTTCCTGTTCATGATAGCATTATAAGCGAGCCGGATCTGCATTGACGCCTTACACTCGGCACCGAGCATATCCATCGACCGTTGTATCGACCTCGCTCACAACGTCTGTCTACTTGAACAAATTCAGTAGCGTAAAGGTTTCCACCACCTTGCACCAAGTTGCCTTTGCCTACGCAAAGATAACCTCCTTCAAAACCCTGAAGCCTCTAATGCTAGAGCATCTACAACGCAAACTCGCGAGATACGACCCGACACTATCACAAACTCCATTCTCCGCGTCGCAGGAGTCCGAAATCGTGTTTCAGCTTGAATTCGAATTCGAATGCACAGAAATCGAATACAGGGCTCAGCCCACGTCGGTGGGAAGACTATCAGTCCACACTCTGCCTTTGTCTAAACCCATTGTTGGGGTGGCTTAAGCATGCCGGGTCAACCCTCCTCCCAGCATAATGCACCCAGTCAACATAATCCAACCTCCTCGCAGGCAGGAACAGGCCGGACGAGCATAGATCGCGATGGAAGCGGACTTCAGCCATTGAACGGCGTGCCGAGTCGGAATTTGGCCGCCTCTGTCGTTTCCTTTGCTCCTCGTGGTAGCAGTCTCAATCCTACTATTGGCCCCGGTAGCTTCAGCTCTGAGCTCCGTAGCCAAACGATGTCGAGCCGTGCAGGCAGTCGTATGGATGTGGGATCAATATACACTGGCAGCATCATGGACAAGGTCGAGGAAGACGGTACCGAAGCCGCCATGCAACAAGCACTGTCAACTCTGCGGGACAAGTTGAATCGAGAAGTGAAGATCAAAGAAGGTAGTGAGAATATGCTCGAGGCGCTGAATATCAAGAAGGCCAAGCAGACCAAGGAGCAGCGTCAACGAGTAGAAGCCGAGTTGAATGCCAGCAATTTGAGAATCAAGGAGCTACGTCAAAAGATCTCCGAGGCACAACGTACAAGAGTACCTCCGCCGACTACCCCAACCAGGAACCGAGCACAGGAGACTGTGTTTCAGTCAAATGGCCTTCGGTCACCCCCCAGTATTGCCCGATCCGCTGCCGGATCAGACCTCGACGATGCTGCCGAGAACCCGACTTTTGCGCTTGCCGAGCTTCTCCAGGCCCTGGAGGTGGAAGGGATGACACCAGAATACTATGTGAGCAGAGCAAATCAACTTGTGGATCTATTCAAGCGCCACCCTGCGCTGAAATATGATTTGGTCTGGGCCATCTTTGGGTTGCGCATGCAAATGATGCTTCTGAGCGAAAGTCGAGAGGTTGTGGCTGTCGGTTATCGGGTGGCGAGGTATGCTATTTCAGACTCTGCATCCATCAAGAGGATTCGGAGTTTTAATACGGACTATTTGGTCATACGGTACGATTTCCCCTTCCTTTTCTCTTCGCGTTTTAGCCTACATCGCAAACACATTTCACGCTAAACAAACTTCTTCTCAGGTCTTTGAGCAATTATCGCAAGGCCGATGTGGAAAGAGAACAGGCCCTTAAATTCGTCCGCGCATTCTTGGATGTGAAGGATGGAATTAAAGAAGTTTCTAGAGCCATTGTTCGGACGATTGTTGCTGTAGCTGAGCAAGGTGAGGATAGGCGTCCAGGCATGCACGCCGCAGACCAAAGCATCGACCGATTACGGCCTATATGCATTGAGACTCTGGCCGAGATCTTGGTTCGGGATCCAGCTCTGTTGATAGCATCGGGAGGCTTGGGTACGCTTTCAGAAGCTTTGGCTGAGGGCACCTACAAGTCCCCTGAGAGCTTAACTTGGGCCTTTCTCTTCCTCCTGGACTCTCCGCAGAAGCGCAAATACATCATTCCGGGCTATGGTCTCGACGTTGTTTTCACCGCTTTTACGGACCTACTGGCCGGAGCTGATAGCATACTGAAGCAGACTTCCGGGGCCATTTCTGTAGCCTTGAGATCATGGTCCGGACTCATGACCTTGAGCATGTATGATTTTCGACCGATTCGCTCACTTATTGCCAGTATGCTCTTCCCCAGCCAGAGCATCCGAGAAACCGTCCTAGACCTTCTTTTCTCGCTGCTTCGCATCAAACCTCCAGCGTGGGCAACTTCCTTTTTGGCCGGAAGGCGTCTCACGACGTATGGCCGTGTCGCCAACATGAAGTCTGTTGCGAGGAGACGGAGCGGAACGCTGGATATGGAGGAAGATTCTGGCGAGCAAAGTTTTGTTGACCACTACACAGCGCTGCTTCTCGCGGTCTTCATCAAGTCAGGTCTGTTGCAGAGTTTGCTGCGGATGGCGCAAACCGAAGGAGATCCCATGCTCAAGCGAAAGTCGACTTTGCTAATTGGGGAAGTCCTGAAACTTTCTAGTCGACTTCTACCACCCTCGTGGAGTGCAGACTTACAGCTGCTACCTGAGCTGTTCTCGGCAGCCGCTGAGTTTGATAACGAGGATCATTTCAATGCATCTGGAATTGTCTATCAAATTAGCAGTGTTAGTAGAACGCTTTACAGGAGCGCTCCGTCAGAATCGATGGCCGGTGGTCTCCCCTCCAGTGATAGCATGCGAAATTTAGTGCGATTCGATGAACAGCCGAAGTCGAGCAACCCTGCCGTGGCGCTGGACGATGCTACATTTCGTCAACTGCTTATCGATTCCAGCGTGCTCAACAGCTCCAACTACATGAAGTGGAACTGGGAGGTTATTCTGAAAATCATAGATGGCCCTCTTCAAACTGGGAAGCGTCTAGACGAAGCAGTCAAGGCCTCCAAGTTCATGAAGAGACTAATGAGTTTTTATCGCCCGTTTAAGTATAAATTTGCAGAGGTGAAGAACACGAGGGGAACACAAAAATACGTTAGGGCCGGGTGCGCCTTGGTACACTCGCTTCTCCAATCACCCGAAGGGATCAAGTTCTTGGCCGATAGCAAGTTGCTGAGGCAAATTGCTGAGTGTCTAGCTCAGTGTGATCCGGTGAGTTGGCTACAATACCAGCAAACGCTTAGTCGTGTATTGTTTCTAACTTTTCTCCAGACAAGCGGGCTTACTGCTCAGTTTCCCATGTTTTCCAAGGATCGACTTACCGACACTCTTTGCGGAGGATACTTTGCCATGCTTGGCGTTCTCAGCAGCGAGCCGAAAGGATTGCTTCTGCTAGAGAGGTGGCGAATGTTTAACATGATGTACCACATCGTGGACTTTAAGCAGCGCCCGGATCTGATCAAGTTACTTCTTTCCAACTTTGATTATGGCTTGCAAGGCCATCCTCGTGTATTACTTTCCAAGGCCCTCACTGCCGGAACTAAAGATATTCGAATCCATGCCACCAATACCCTCCGTAAATGCACCATCGGTCCGGTAGCCAACAATAGCGGCGACAATGAAGTGAGCGATTCGAAATGGGCAATCCGTCTTCTAGTCACGCAGCTCTACGATCCCGAGATTGAAGTATGTTCAACCGCAATCAAGATATTGGAAAGTGCCTGCAACAAGAAGGTATATCTGGAGTACATAGTTCAATGTCGCCCAGCTCTGGACCATCTAGGAGAAATAGGTGCGCCCCTGCTCTTACGCTTCCTGTCAACCTCTATCGGATACCACTACTTGGACGGATTAGACTACATCAGTAATGAAATGGATGATTGGTTCCTTGGGCGAAATGATTCATATGTCGGCGTCATTGAAGCAAGCCTAGCCCGGGCATTCTTAGCTGACCCAGATGACAATAGCCATCGCTTGAGCCTCTTTGACGAATCGGATCCGGAGGCCGGGTTTCACGACAGCCATGTTCCGCCGCATTTTTACAGAGAACTAACTAGAACCCGAGAAGGCTGCAAACTTTTGCGTGACAAGGGTCACTTCGAGGAATTCGTCACGACTATACGCGAGCACGGTATGCAAACAGAGGACACGGAGCTCATTACCAAAGTCAAGGGGTGTCTCTGGGCTGTTGGCAACGTAGGGTCAATGGAACTTGGCGCGCCGTTCCTGGAATCAAGTGATGTGGTTGAGAAAATTGTCAAGATCGCTGAAGGGCATGAAGTGATGAGTCTTCGCGGGACGGCATTTTTCGTGCTGGGGTTGATTTCCCGATCCACCCATGGACTAGAGATTCTTTCAGAACACGGTTGGGACGCCAACACAACGTCAATGGGGACTTCTCTTGGTCTTTGTGTACCGAACGATCTCTCCAAATTCTTTTCCGTCGCACCATGGCAACACGTCAACGCTGCATCAATAACTATTCCCGATACGCAACGAACTATACAAGCACAGCCTCCGATCCAGAAAGCCCGCCCACCTCTAGAGCTCTCTGAATTGCCTCCTTTGTTGAGCGAAGAGGACGTCAACGGTCGAATTCTGGAACTGATTGTTGACCTTGGTAACATGGTGCTCTACAAGAAGGCGCTTATGGAGCTGCAGAAGTTAAAGCAGAGAAAACCAAATGCTTTCCGAAGTACAGGACTTTTTCAAAAAGGTGATGGGACTCATGGAGTGGAACCACTACAGGCTCGGCGTCCGTAGGCTGGTGATTGATCTGTTCGAGAAGAACGTGATGCGGCAAATCGTCTTTGGTGATGATGACACCGAGGACAGCGGGTCTAGCAGCGGAGAAGGGGGGTATGATAATGGTGATGGCAGTTCTGGCGATGATGGAACAGAGCGACAGAGAAGCATTAGCGAGCCGGCAGAGATGCCATCCGGCCTCATGCCGGCACCACTGCGGGTGCGAAAATAAGAAAGGAACGAAGAAAAAGCTGAACGTATTGGGATTGTGCTTTAGAACAGAGGGCTGCCACCCATATCACTAATCTTCCAAGTGATTCAGCAGCCTATGCAAGCCTCGTCGTTCCAGGGCGGCTTGTTGTATGAGGGCTTTTGAAGGCAATGGATCAGGCCTCCTGTTTCTGATTTTGGGATCCCGGTTTCGCCGCAATTTACTTTGGGAAACAGAGTCAGGTACAGTACAGATACCAAGCGAGACGCGGGGCTGCCCTTATGGATATCACAGCGGTATTTTGCAATTTACATACATTTGGAAATGGCGTAGCATACAGTCAGCTTGAAAAGGGGGGATAAGGGGAAGGCTGGAATGTACTTTCAGCATGGAGTAAATCGGCCAAAGGACGGATACTCTCGATCCTTCATGTGGTTCACGTGTATCGAGGCCGACAACGGAGGCGTTGGGGAGCGTTTATGGTGCCATCGCGTTAACTTAGGGGGGACTGGATGAATATGACTTAATTTTCCTCCAGGATACCGCGACCCGAACCATCGGTCGTTGTGGCAGATGGTTCGGGTCGATTGACGGGATAGCGATGTCTCTCCTCCGGCTATTTTGTAACTATAACCATGACCCGCCCCACACAGTGCGCTTCTTTTGGTCGTGGGCACCACAGCTGACAACTGTGATGTTGATGGGTTAATTCCAACGCCGTTGCGGAGAGAGTGTACCGTCACAGTCACAACTCGAGGCTGGCAGGATTGAACCTCATATGTGCAGTTTATCAAGCAACAGGAGCCATGATCAAGGGCAGAGTGCTAGTCATTGCCGGCTCCGACTGCTCCGGTGGCGCGTAAGTTGCTCGTCAGACTACCCATGCATGATCTTATTTCATAAGACCTTGGTTTTTTTATTCTCGCGGCGTTTCCTTCATTTGGGCCGGCCTTCCCACCATCCATACCGCCAGGATTGACTAAGCTGACTCTATCCCATTCGTCATGTCGATTCTGCAGAGGGTTGGAAGCAGACCAGAAAGTTCTCGCCGCACATGGCTGCTACGCCATGACGGCGACCACAGCCCTGACTGCTCAAAACACCACGGGTGTCAAGGGAATTCACGTTATCCCGGCAACGTTTGTGGAACAGCAGATCGAGGCTTGTATCGAGGATGTCGGCGTAGACGTAATCAAAACAGGTTTGTTAGATACCACGCACCTGTGCAAGCATCAGAACCCCCTCTTCAGGGCTTTTTAATGTTGAGAACTGCCAACACGCTTATAAATCTTGTGCTTCAAACTTCGTCACGTACTAATACACATATCTCTCATCTTCCAATCTAGGCATGCTTGCTGCAGCAGAGACCATTGATATGATTGCGAGGCAAGTCATCAAGCACAGAATTACGTCTCTGGTGGTCGATCCGGTAGGCAATACACCCGCCCAGCGAATCATTCGATGGCCGCAAGTTGCTAAAGCCGTCTGTCTTATTAGGTAATGGTGTCGACATCTGGTGCTCAGTTGCTTCCACGTGAGGCTATACGAGAGCTTTCGAGGCATCTGCTTCCCCTTACGACTGTACTCACGCCCAACATCCCAGAAGCCATTCTGATCCTCTCGGAAAACGGCGATTCTGCCTTGGCCGAAAAGAAGATTTGCTCCGTCTCTGATATCGAATCCATTGGTCGTCGTATCCAAACTCTCGGCCCGGAATGGGTTCTTGTCAAGGGAGGCCATCTACCGTTCCGTGCAGATATGAGCGCTGCCGAAACTGACGACGAGAAGCACGTCGTTGTAGACCTTCTAGTCGGACCAGAGGGCAAGGTTTTCAGAGTACAGAGCCCCTATCAGCCAAGCACTAGTACTCACGGTACGGGATGCTCGCTAGCTTGTAAGTGAAACTCGGCTTGCCACACTGTTTCCGGGGTATTACTCCTGTTCTGTCAAGGTCAATTTCTCTAACGTCTGTGAAGCTGCAATCGCTGCCGGGCTTGCCAAAGGAATTGACGTGCCTGCTGCGGTCCACTCAGCTTGTCGATATATCGAGGCTGGGATAAGGAGCGCACCGAAGCTAGGTAAAGGAAACGGACCACTAGATCACTTTCACTCAATCCAAAGCCTTCCATTCGCTCCGTAGGTTGGCACATTGCCCCCTTTGCCCTCCCGCCGACACCACACCAAACCCTCTCCAGGGCTAATGCGGCGTAAACAGTGGCTATTTCATAGAGTATCTCCTCCAGCGGCCTGACGTTAAGGATGTATGGAAGACATTTGTCTATCATCCATTCGTAATGGCTCTCGGCGACGGAACCTTGCCGCTGGAGTCTTTCAAGGGATATATTATCCAAGACTATCTGTACTTGGTGCGCCACGCTCCACCCCTTTTTCTGAATCCTCTTCAACACTGGGGAGCACTGGGGAGATTTTACAGACTCTAACACGCCGTACATTGGGGAAAATACAGGTTCACTTCTCAAGAGCAAATTCCCTGGCTGCTTATAAATCAAAGGATATCGAAAGCATCGGCAGGGTCAGTTTCATGGATAGCACGAAACACTAGTGTCTGTCGCATCTAACGCCTCCAAAACAGGCAAACAAAATCGTCGGTCCACATCGTTCACGAGATGCAGTTACATGTCAACTACTGCAAGCAGTTTGGCATATCAGAGGAAGAAATACAAGCAACTGAAGAAAAACAAGGTAAGGAGGCTCGTCCACTCATGCCCCTCACTCCCCTTGGCTTCCTGAAATTCCTCCTCCCTCATGATGGAGCAGTACATGAGGGAATTAAAGAAAAAACGAAATATAAACTCACATTGATGCTTCCCGCAACATGTAGCATGCACGGCATACACCCGATACGTACTGGACGTTGGCCAGAGCGAAGACTGGCTGGCCCTCCAAATGGCTCTGGCTCCCTGCCTGCTCGGCTACGGCGCAGTAGCTCAGATGCTGCATTCTCACAGACTCACCCGTCGCAAAGACAATGTCTACTGGCCGTGGATCCAAAACTACGTGGCCGAAGACTACACGAGCGCAGTGAGGCTAGGTTCGGGTGAGTTTTTTTTTTTTTTTTTTTTTTTTTTTTTTTTTTTGCGGCATGCTTGTCCAGGTGCACAATGACGGCTTTTTTGTAGCTGACACATTTGCGCGGCGCCTCCGGCATGCAGAGCTTTTGGAAAAGCATATACGGCTTCAGTCACCAAGCCGGGTCGAAGAGCTGATCAAGATATTCATACATGGGACAAAGGTGCGTTGGTGAGATGAATTGTTTTCGTCATTGGCAAGTTCCTAATACGTCTACAGATGGAAATCGGATTCTGGGAAATGTTTCCACACAAATAGATGAGGGGTTCTTTTTTCTTTCCTTCTTTCTAGAAGATGCACCTATGCGCTTGCATATTCTCTCAGCAGAATCAGCTTGGTGGACCAACTATGAATAGAGGCCGCCATAGAACAAAAAAAGGACGTAGAAGAGTGTTCACTGGGTATGTCTGTCATCGCAGGGCCACGCTTTCTGAATTAAATATTGTGTCGTCTTATTATATATAGATGTATGTTTTTTTTTCATTGTCCAAGGACAACGCGTCATACTATGATTTCTCTTGTTTGGTATTACCATCATCTCAACGAGCTACACCGTGTCCTGTTACAGAATCTGCCCGCCGAGGCTCCTCCCCATCAGGCATCATGAGATCAAAGTCCTGCTCCGGCGGCAATGCAGGCACGGGCGGGGCGTCGGATGCCTGGTTGCGCTGCGTCGCACGCGTTACTCGTCCCGTCTGCTGCCTCACCCATGAGTTGACACTGCGAAACCGGGCGGGCGTATCCTCACTTGCCTCGGTATACACGGTGTCGCGTCGCTGGCTCAAAGCGCCGACGCTTTCTCGCCTTGCCACGGGCAATGGTGCTTTGACCGTAGTCTCAGAAGCGGTATTGTTTGCATAGTTTGTGCCGCTACTCAAGGTATCTATCATGAATTGCCCATCACCAAATCCGGATGACAGGGAAGAGATGTCGCTCAGGCGAGTGTTTGGGAGTTGAGCTCCAGAGCGAAGGGTACTGCCGGCCTGAGGCTCAGTGGATGATATGGAAACCTTTGGCACATGTAACGTTGCCCCATTTTGAGGCACATCGGCGTGTATGCTGGTTCTAACAAAATCGGTCTGAACAGCTACGCCCGAGAGAGGTGGCTGTTGTGTCGCCAGTGACTGGGCCACATATGCCTTCTCACTGAACGGGCCGAGATCTGCTTGATCAAGGTTTGTCCAGCGGCGGCGGCGATCAGCCATGCGGTTTTTGAGAATGGGAATGCGAGCGAGTGTATTCGTCACCAACAGCTTTGGTTTATCGGTAGGCATATTTTGGGGGAAATGTGGTTTCCAGGCCCTGGAACTGCCATTCGCCCGACGGCGTTTGTGGCACCGCCAAACCAACCACCCAATAAACGCAACAATGATTGATGAACCTGCATTCTCATGTATCAGTCAAACCAGCCCCGATTTCCGTTCCGGGGAAGAGAAGGCTCTCAGCATACCAATTGAGCCCAGGGCAACAAGGGCCATCTCTACTTTGGGATGTATATTGCCCTTGTCATGATCGTGATCGTGGTAATATCCCTTGGCTGAATCAGAGTTTGGCGTGGGGTACACGGAAGACGAACTCGTCGGGCTCGTCGGGCTCATCGGGCTCATTGGAGACATTGACGTCGAAAATGTCAAGACCGCATCTGACGTTGGCGGAAGATTGACACCTTTTCTTGCGCCAGAAGACAATGCCGGCACCGGCACGGGGAGGGTAACAATCGGGGTAAGTAAAAGCGGAGGCACCTTGGTCGTAGTTGTCGGTCGAGTTGTGGGAGCACTTGGAGTCAACGTGCTGAGTCTCATACTTGGACCGTAGCTGCTGTCTGACAACGTGTATCCCGGGGGCGGCTGGATAGGGTTGACAACGGCTTCTGTGGGCTTAGGCTAATGGCAAAGGTCAGCCATACAATCAACGTGGTAATCAACGTGCGCAAAGGGCGGGTTACTGTTTCCATATCCGCTTGGTCAATGGGTTATCAAGATGACTCACGTTCCCTGGATTTGAAACTGGGGGAGGCGGCGGTGGAAGAGGAGAAGCGGTTGAATAGACTGGAAGAGACGAAGGGGTTGGATAAGCCGGTAAAGTTGGTGACTTGGGTGACTTGGGTGATTTTGGTGACTCTGGTGATTTCGGTGCTGGTAACTCAGGCGGAGGTTGAGTTTGAATCGGGGCAGGCTGCTTCGTGCCCTTGGACTTGTTATGCTTTTCATCATCGCTGCTCTCCGGCCCGTCGTGAGGAGATAAGGCATCGAATATACCGCTCACAACCGGCTGAGCAATATCCTTGAAAAGTCCTCTGCTATCAAGACGGCTGGGGCGCTGTCCAGGGTCGGCGGCATGTGCTACGCCATGTTCCCTTTTCCTCTCGCCATTGTTGTTCCACTTTCTGCTTCTTCGGTGTAGTATTGATAACCTGGCATCTCGGTCCTTCCCATCACTTTCTTCCGCCCGAGTCCAGCTGGGAAAGTCCATGGGGAGTTTGGTTGGTGGTGTATTGTCCTGCGACGCAAGGCCGTCTTTCTCAGCAACCGATACCATGATGGTTTCTCAAGACAAATCGTGTGAGTTGCTTTGCATTATTCTCCTTTGGGGCTTGGTAGGAAGTCGATATGTTTAATTCATAGCTAAGCTGGAAGAAGTAGACGAGGTGTTTGGAAAAGGACGTCCACAAAGAAGAATGTCCCGCGGACTCGGAGGAGACTTGTAAGTGAATGAGAATGATACAGGGCCAGCCCCGATGATGAAATTTGAAGTAGCGAGAAGAGCAATCCGATCCACCATTCACAGTTGAAGCTCGGCCAGAAAAGGCAGCGGCCAAAGGGTAAATAGCCAAGGGAGTTTTAAAGACCAGAGGTGGATATAGGGACCTGGAGTAAATAAGAGGGAGAGCGAAGGAAGAAGACAAAACAGTCTTTAGGTCGAGGTCGAGTGCCCCATGTTTGGTCGACGGCGCGCGTGGTTCCGAGGCGAGAGGGACCTTTCCTTGTGGTCGCAGAGATTCCATTTCAAGGGGCTCCAACATGGTCCATCATCAAGGCGAAGAAGCTGCCGGAACGGTAGAGCATGTCTATCTGCGACGGCCAGATTGGCAGATACTGGGTGGTTAGAGCCGTTGGTCAGAGACCTCAGACAGCTAGCCTGTCTAGCGTTTTGACGAGCGTGCCGTGGGAAAAGAGGTCCGTGATTGCGTGGCAGGACAGCCAGCTACCCGTGACGCTGGCGTTACCACATTGGGTTCGTTGAGGCGTTACAAGACGATTGCCCCTGCGTATGGGCTTTCGATTTATGATTTATGCACATGTGGAATCGGGGAGACTGTGGAGAGGATGGTGCGGGCGATGCGATAACCAGTTACAATTTACAACACGGAGTAGCGTTGGGGCTTGGTCTGCGACAAAGGCTGCGTGAGCAGGCTGCTTCATTGCTCGTCATGTCGCAGATTTGACCACGTCTGGTTTCAGAATGCGGGCGGCGCCATGACCCTGAGTCCCTCACTGACCGTCACGGCAGAACCACGGGCAAAGAGTCCAAGACCAAGAGCGATCCGCGGGCTGCAACTTGCCGCGGGACCTTTCGAAGTTTAGGGTGCCTTGAATTGCTCATCTGTGTCAGCGTCATGGTGCCCTTGTGTCCAAGATGAAGCTGATGAAGCTGTTCACTCAAGCAACGGGCAGCCTTGCTCCGCGCCAATGGTCATTCAATATCTGTCAGGGCTGTCAGGGTCGGGGGGTTGCCGGCAAAATCGAGATTCTTTTACTCCGTATCGATAGAAATGGAGAAAGCAGTTCCGATAATACCATGATGGGCTGCCGCAGGAACATGTCGGCGTCTGTTTGCCTTGACGTATGTATGCCACATGATATCAGCCAGCAAGTGTTTGTGTTGGTAGACCCCATCAACCCATATACGTCTGTCGGGAGAAACTGGAGCCTCGGTACGAGAGCAGCGAGAGAGCCATCGAGGACGACGAGCTGCTGCTCCCGTGACGCAGCGACAGGCTATGGCGGGAAGAACCGAACATGGCGCTTCCTGCCCGTGGGCGTCATGACGGTTGTGAAGATTTGCGGATACCGGCTGATGTCGGAACGATGGGCCAAGATGGGCTAAGATGGGCCAAGATGGGACGGCGGCTCCAGACAGACCATCAAGACAGCCGACAGCCTGCATCTAGACAAGGCTGAAATGCTGGAGAATCCTGAAGAATCGTGCATCTTGGTCAAGATGTCGCAGCGGCAGCGGCATCTCCAGAGTCCAGACCACCGAGTATCTACAAGCACGCTACCAGACACACGGCATTTCGTCCATGTCCTGGGCAGAGCAAAGATTTTCCGTGTTATTATAAAATAAATCACCGAGAAAACAGCGATCCAGGGCCGATAGGACAACCAAAGACCCAAGGACCCAAGGACCCCAAGACCGAAAGACCGAAAGATGCTTCCGCCCAATTAAAAACAAGAAAAGAAGGGCGCCAAGGGCACAAGGGCACAAGACTCTGGCGCTTGTCGTTGACGCTGTCACTGCGAAGAACGGACCGCGCGCGCCGGGGAGAAAGGACAGAGTCAGAGAAAGGGGAAAAAAAAAAAAAAAAAAAAAAAAAAAAAATTAAGCGCCAAACCGCCAAGCCCAGACAAACAGTTCTCTCTCTTGGCCGCCGAGTTCACCTCGAGCTACAAAAACTCTCTCTCTGTCATCTCATCCTCCCTTTATGGTGGCACGTTAGCACCCATTTTTCCCTTTCTTATTGCGCGTTTACGCATTCCCTTTCACTGCTTGCCGGCGCAATTGAGTCTTTGTGCAGTTCGCTGCGCCTGCACAACACACGGCTCTCCAAAGCTCTTGCGCAATGCCTTCCGCCCCCCGAGCTCTGGCCGCCTTCGGTCGAGCAAGTCAATTGGCACTGCCAGCCCGCGTCGGATCCAGAGCGTACTCTACAGCCTACTCTACGGCAACCGGACGTCATGCTCTGCGATCAGCTGCGAGGCCGACCGTCGCCATGAGGCTCGCCGCGACCGGCAGGGTCGCATTCCGCAGAGCTTATGCTGACGAAGCCCCCAAGCCCAAGCCCGGCAGACTGCGCAGAACCTTCAGATGGGCATGGAGACTCACCTACCTCTCCGCCGTTGGCCTTGTAGGCTACACTTGCTACATCGTCTACCAGGATCGCCATCCCGAACCGCAGTTCGAGCCGGATCCAACCAAGAAGACGCTCGTCATTCTAGGTGAGCGAAATCGGAGAGTCCCACTCCGTAGCTGATGCTGTACACTGTTGCTAACCACCTCCGTCCTTTCTCAGGTACTGGCTGGGGGTCTGTCGCCTTGCTCAAGAAGTTGGATACGGAGAATTACAACGTCGTCGTCGTCTCTCCCCGGAACTATTTCTTGTTCACTCCCCTCCTGCCGTCATGCACGACCGGCACCATCGAGCACAGGTCCATTATGGAGCCTGTTCGAACCATTCTACGACACAAGAAAGCAGCAGTCAAGTTTTATGAGGCGGAAGCCTCATCAATCGACCCCGATCGAAAGGTCGTCAAGATTGTCGACAACTCGGAAATCCAGGGGGCCACCTCCGAGACCGAGATTCCTTACGACATGCTCGTTATTGGCGTCGGTGCTGAGAACGCAACCTTTGGCATTCCCGGTGTGCGAGAAAATAGCTGTTTCCTCAAGGAGATTGGCGATGCCCAGCAGATCCGCAAGAAGATCATGGACTGCGTCGAGACGGCCGCCTTCAAGGGACAGACCAGCGACGAGATTGACAGGCTGATGCACATGGTTGTTGTCGGCGGCGGGCCCACTGGCGTTGAGTTTGCTGGCGAGCTCCAGGACTTCTTCGAGGAGGACATCAAGAAGCTCGTTCCTGAAATCAGCCCTCGCTTCAAGGTCACCCTGATCGAAGCCCTCCCTAATGTCCTTCCCTCCTTCTCAAAGCAGCTCATTGATTACACCGAGAATACGCTCCGTGAGGAAAAGATTGACATCAAGACAAAGACCATGGTCAAGAGGGTCACGAATACCACAGTCGAGGCCGAGGTCAGTCGCCCTGACGGTGGCAAGGAGCGCGTTGTCATTCCTTACGGCCTTCTGGTATGGGCCACCGGCAACGCCGTTCGGCCAATCATCAAGGACCTGATAACCAAGATTCCTGCCCAGAAAGATTCCCGCCGTGGCTTGGCCGTCAACGAGTACCTGGTTGTGCAGGGTACCCGTGATATCTGGGCTATTGGTGACTGCGCCGTCGCTGGGTATGCTCCCACTGCACAGGTGGCGTCTCAGGAAGGCAACTTCCTCGGCCGGCTGTTCAATAACATGGCCAAGACTGAAAAGCACGAGTCCCGCATTCAGGAGCTGAGCAGCAAGATGAATCTGCAGGCCGGTAACTCGGCCGAGGCCGCACAGGAGATTGAGAGCCTGGAGAAGCAACTGCGCAGAATTAAGGATATTAAACCCTTCAGATACAGTCACCAGGGCAGCTTGGCTTACATTGGTAGTGAGAAGGCCGTTGCTGATGTCAGTTGGTGGAACGGAAATTTGGCCACCGGTGGCAGAATGACCTATCTTTTCTGGCGCAGCGCTTACCTCTCCATGTGCTTTAGCAGTGAGTCATACCCCTTCCTTTGATTGTCAATTTTCGCCTTGGTGGCCCCTTTCTGCCTCTTTTCCTCGAGTGTTGGGAACTAACCGACTGCCAAACAGCTCGCAATCGAGTCTTGGTCATTCTGGATTGGCTCAAGTCCAAGGCATTCGGCCGTGATGTGTCGCGAGAGTAAAGGGGACAATTAAACTGGCGAGTATGTACACAGACGCTGTGGACGTGGAGGCCACACGATCGTTACGGATCGGGGAGTGAGACATAGATAATTACTTGGGACATCCAACGATAGAGCAAGGGTGCATTCGTATTTAGACTAGAGGAAATTTGACTTGACTTCATATTGTTCAATATACATGAGTATTCTCGTCTGCCATGATGTACGGCGGATTCTAGTCATCGGATAAATAGCGCCAATGATGATGATACTAGGACCTTTCAAGTGTGGTTTCGGTCCACGGCCCCTATAAATTTCCCATGCTTACTACACTAAGCTGGAAGCAGCAGTGTAGTCAAGTCGCTTGCCAATATCAATCACTCAGCTCTCTACCGTAATATGCCCGCCTACCCATCTAGTACTTAGGTGGGTTGCCTGCGCGGATAGGTGACCAGAGTCTTGAACGTATCCGAATCGTTTGTAACAAAATAGAGCTTCAGCGGCTTAACCCGTCAATGCCACAGCGCCAATATCCACAATACCCACTACAGGAAAAAAAAACCGCATGGTAAGGAAAGTTGCATATTAGACGTGTAATTCCGAACATATCTAATCGCCAGATGTAAAATCCAAAGCAGAAGTCAAACTTTGCACGTTAGTGTTGTAGGGTAGCTCACATGTGTCATATTGCATAAGCAGAAGGCGACGGAGGAGACAGGAAGACCCACTCAAGGCACCCTAGTGGAGGTAGGTTTTTACTAGCGTCGCCTAGTGGCAGACTGAAAAAAAAAATGGGAAGGGGCCTGGCAGAAGCGGAAGGGAAAAAAAGAGTCCAGGCGCGAGTCGGGCCAACAAAACTCTGTTCTTTCAAACTCTGCACTACGCAGCGGCAACTCTCACTTTTCTCGACCTGCACTCCTCCCTATCACCTTGCACGACGCATCCGTTTATCGGATTTGAAATCTGTGATTCAATACTGACGGACTGCAACATCCCGCTCACATAACCCTCATCTTTTAGGCCCTACAAGCCCTGACCCAAATCGACAAAGGACGCCAACATGTCCAACTACGGTGGCGGTCGCGGTGGTGGTTACGGTGGTGGTCACGGAGGCTATGGTCGCGACAGAAGCGACAGAGGAGATCGAAATGGATACGGCGGCGGCTACGGTGGAGGGTGAGTTTTGACATTCGACGGCGACTCGGCATTACCCAGCGATTGTCAACTCGCTGCACTGGAAGTTGTTCCATGTGTATCGGCAATCGCGCCATGCCCAGCTGGCCAGCTCGTCACATTTTGGAAGAATATCTTGCTAACGCTCCAGTCTCAGACGATCTAATGGCTACAGCAACGGCCCCCACGGTAACAGCAACGGCTTCGGCGGCGGTTATGGTGGTGGCCATGGCGGGTACGGTGGTGGTGGTGGCGATCGCATGAGCAACCTCGGCGCTGGTTTACAGAAGCAAAACTGGGGTATGTACTCCTCGTTTCCATCAAGATCATGCACCGAAGAGTATTAACGATTTCACAGACCTGTCTACGCTGCCTAAATTCGAAAAGTCGTTCTATAAAGAGTGCCCGGAGGTCGCCAATAGATCCTCTGCAGAGGTTGATGCGTTCCGTCGCAAACATCAGATGACAATTGCAGGAAGAGATGTGCCAAAGCCTGTTGAGACCTTTGACGAGGCCGGGTTTCCACGTTACGTCTTGGACGAGGTCAAGGCCCAGGGCTTTCCTGCCCCCACTGCCATTCAGTCACAGGGCTGGCCAATGGCTCTTTCCGGACGTGACGTTGTTGGTATTGCCGAAACGGGATCAGGAAAGACGCTGACCTACTGTCTTCCTGCTATTGTTCACATCAACGCCCAGCCTCTCTTGGCCCCTGGGGATGGTCCCATTGTCCTTGTCCTAGCCCCGACTCGCGAACTTGCTGTCCAGATTCAGCAAGAAATCACCAAGTTTGGTCGCTCCTCACGCATCCGAAATACCTGCGTCTACGGCGGCGTCCCCAAAGGTCCTCAGATTCGCGATCTCTCCCGAGGCGTTGAGGTCTGCATTGCCACGCCTGGCCGTTTGATCGACATGTTGGAGGCTGGCAAAACGAATTTGCGCCGTGTCACTTATCTTGTCCTTGATGAAGCTGATCGCATGCTTGACATGGGTTTCGAACCCCAGATCCGAAAGATCATTGAGCAGATTCGACCTGACCGACAGACTCTCATGTATTCCGCGACGTGGCCAAAGGAGGTACGAGCCATGGCTGCTGATTTCCAGACCGACTTTATTCAGGTCAACATCGGCTCCATGGACTTGTCCGCCAACCACAGAATCACGCAGATTGTCGAGGTTGTGTCTGACATGGAAAAGCGCGATCGCATGATCAAGCACCTTGAGCAGGTCATGGAAAACAAAGAGAACAAGATTCTCATCTTTGTCGGAACAAAGCGAGTTGCCGACGACATCACCCGATTCCTTCGTCAAGACGGTTGGCCAGCACTCTGTACGTATCCATCGTATCAAGCATTCTATCCCACGACAGTTGGTTACTAACTGCTCTTGCTATAGCTATTCATGGCGACAAGCAGCAAAACGAACGTGACTGGGTTCTCGACCAGTTCAAGACCGGAAAGAGCCCCATCATGGTGGCCACAGACGTAGCATCACGTGGTATTGGTTAGTATCATCCCCCCCGTCCAACCCTTCTGCCCTCGCCTTATTACCCATTAGCAACTTCCAGCAACGCTTTTGCTGTATTTTACTCTTGACGTCTAGGGGCCATATCTTAATTGCGCGAGCGTGCCTGATGTAAACCGTGTCCGCCTGGTTTCTCCAACCGTGGAGTCTTGATCCGCTGTGTAGCCTTGCCTTTGCTATACTCGTATTTCTGCCCGCGTACCCCTTTTCTCTACCGTGGTACTGGCGTAGAAGTTGGCATCTCTTGATTTCTTCAAGCTGTCTCCCAAGGCTCCCTGACCCGAGGACCCGGTGACGGAATCCACAAGTATCCCAAAAAGGATGAATGGCATTGTCGCACCCAATTGGATTGCCCTGGTTTTTCCAAGGAGTGAATGTTCAGATGGCTTTAATTTCGAGCCATCCCTGACGCATGACTGCGCTGGAACGTTGCTATACACACCCTCGTCTTCGCCTGCTAACCTTGATTGATACAAGATGTTCGCAACATCACCCATGTGTTGAACTACGACTACCCCAACAATTCGGAGGACTACATCCACCGAATTGGCCGTACCGGCAGAGCTGGTGCCAAGGGAACGGCTATCACGTTCTTCACCACTGACAGTAAGTACCAGCTTTTTGTATCCCTCATAGCCACTACTAGGCTAACAACGTCATCCAAGACCAGAAACAGGCCCGTGAGCTCGTCAATGTGTTGCAGGAGGCCAAGCAAAAGATTGACCCTCGCCTTGCCGAAATGGCCCGCTTCGGTGGCGGAGGAGGCCATCGATATGGAGGCTGGGGACGCGGACGAGGTGGTGGTGGTAGAGGTGGGTATCGACGAAATTGAAGTCATGTAAACTTCACCACGAGCTGACCCGTCTTGTCTCAGCCAATGCCAACAGCCAACCCCTGGGAAACCGAAGGTGGTAAGGTGACTTGTCGTCTACAAAGTTGGCTCAGGTCTTTGCGAGCTGGAGAGTGGCAAGATGGCCCATTCGAATATGAAGTTCAAAAGCACATGGTACATGTAATGGCGTTTGATAGAAGGTATAGGATGTTTTTCTTCTTCTTCATTTTCGCAGTTAGACACGGCGCGATAATTGTGCGCAATCGTCAAGGTTATTCATTTTCTGATTGCTCATGGTTGGACAAGTAGTACCCGCCTGGGTCCCTGGTCCATAGCAGAGGCGCGGCCTATTTAACGACGCCTGTGCTCTCGTACCGACTATTTCTGAGGACTAGTTCATGGCTGCGCATGTATGTCGATGGACGACTTGGCCAGGAAGGCATCAGACCAATATCACGGCGCAGGCAATAGTGTCGTGGTTGTTGGATGCTAACCTGTCACTGATTGTGTTGATAGATGATTTTGTTCATAAAAGCTGCTTTGCATTTTAACAATTGAGGCGGAGCTTTGCCAAACCATGTACTTTATGGGCTCCGTGAAGACGTCCGCCTATGTGTAACAAATTGATCTGATGACTTTGTGCGTGACAAGATTATCGGCTGCCATGTATTATGGTACATCATGTGATTGATATATTGTGCATCGGGGGTCAACCAACGCAAGGATTCACCATGCTTGCTCCTGTCGATATCGTCTACGCTGGGCACATGGAATGACGTCGAGAAATTGGGCGGTGTATGTATGTAAGCCCGTCGACATGCTTCAGGTCATGCGAGTCGCGTCACGGTCGAGACGCTTTTGCCACTGCTTGATGAAACAGGGGGCCGCGTGTCATCGTCCACTTGACACCAGACGCTTTGAGTGGTTCTTGCTGCCCTATTTCGCCTTTTTCATGCCCGAGGGATTCGGGCACCATTCGGTAAATCGGCATGCCGCTGTGCTCCGAGAGGATGCGCGATTCCAACTACAGTTGTGCGGATTTTGTATCTTTAAAAAAAAAAAAAAAAAAAAAAAAAAAAAAAAGGTTTAGCTAGCTAGTGTAATTCAATAAATAAAACAACAACTACGACAGAGGGCAAAGTCTATGCATGCCGGGGGCCGCCATCCAACGGAGTGCAATTTTCATCGCGTTGCGCCCTAGAGTGTCTACTTGATTGCGTGATCTGGCTGTCAGTATGCATCCGTGGTTTTATTTTTCACGGAAATACCAAGATCAAAGTTTGATTTTGATACGCGGATCAGGCGGTAGAATATTCGTCGTACGGCATCAATAGTTGTTGATGTTGCGCCGACATGTCGGCGCATGGGGCTGCCGGTGGGACGGCCTTGGAGAAAGCTGCCTTGGCAACGATGATGGATGAATGAATGGAAAAACAAAACCGGCAACCTGGGCCAGATACGATCCCGGCTCTCTGCCGGGGCCTGCAAGCATGTAGTAAGACGTGAGGAGAATCCAACGCGACTCGGCTCTTGGACACGGGGCGAGACGGAGGGGCCGACTTTTCCCCCTCTCTCTCTTTTTTCGCCTCTTCAAGTAGATTCCGTGCCCGTGCAGCTTTGCATGCGTAATAAGGAGTTGGGTTAAGCATGTTGGATGACAGCTATTGCTCAGATCGACGTATGCAGTGTTTTTGATGGAGGATGAAAAAGTTGCCGAATTATCAACTAGCCACGTTCATCTTTTTTTTCCCCTTCGCTGTAGACGCTTAGGCCATTCACGGAGCAAAAACCGTATAGTAGTAGAGAGGCATTGTCAACGTGGGAACAACGTCAGAGTATTGGGATCAGCAATCTTGCAAGACCCAGCGGTAAAATTGTTGCGAGCCATGTCGTGGCCTGGAATGGGGAGCAGTTGGGCACGCGGTACTCCGTATACTGTCTGGAAAGACGGGAGGGAGTTTGGAGCAGAAAGGACGGCAGTGTCGATAACAAAAGGCGTGTCTTTTCAGCTCAGCACGACGACGTGTGTCTCAGTTTCCCCATCGTTGAACCAAGGTCGAACCCAAGACATGTGTGTTTGCGGGAGGCAGGCAGGTAAGCAGGTTGGCAAGCGGGCAGACGAGGTACTGCGAGGCATATTCTTAAAGGGGGGTGTGTTGGTCAGTTCATTTGTCGTGGCAGGGGTTTTGTTCTGCCACAATTCCATCTAGAAATGATCAGATATGCAAGTTCACAAGCCATTTATCGTCACCTGACCTTCACCGTCAGCACGCAATAGAATGCTGGCTGCATAGTACTACTTGCTTCTATACACTGTATCCTGTTGCCTGCTATAGGAAACGTGTTGAAATGTCGACATAAAAGCTGGGGTCGCTGGCAACTATTAACATTGACGAGATGAGGGAGAAGCTCAAGTTGTCGTCTTTCGGTGCGTAGTACCGGGTAATGTGAATGCTCAATTTGCTACACCCTACGACGTGAGACGCCACCGTTTTGATCTCATCCGAACGCATCCAAAGGGGCTGGTGGGCTCCTCTGTATTTTGTGGGTGTTTGATTTCTCGATCCCCCCAGAGCTCGCGTGTCCAACAATAGCTGAGCTTTCAATAAGTTCTCTACGTGCCGGAGATGGTGACTTCCAGTTAGAAAAATTCGAGGGAGCTCGAGAGTGGCCAAGGGACATCTCAGAGTCAACAACGCAGTAGAGGTGAGAGGGGGGCTGCTCGGTGGTCCCGAGATTAGTGAACAGGTACTCCGTACTTCACCACCTATAGGTACCTAGGCACCTAGGTACTTCGTAGTAGGTAGGTAGTAGGGTAGTAATTAACATTGCTACATGGCGGGAATGGATGGGCAGCCTTGGAGCTGGCTGTGCGGGTTGCCGGAGACCGCAACCATCCCGAAAAGTTTCGGATATGGCAAATGAGCGCTGGCGAAGCAGGGCAGCGAGTGGAAGATACAAGCAAAAATGGCTGAAAGAGGGCTTGAAGACCAGACTGTGCCGGAATACTTGTCACAGGCACATACGTAAGTCGGTTCCCAGGGACGTGGTTCAGCATGGCGTTCCCTGAATGGTGTATGGACGCCAGTACCGTAGTTGTACGAAAGACTTGGGACATGCTGGGACTGGGCTTATTGCCTGTTCCTTGTTGTCCGGATCACGGAAGCCATGGTTTGGTAGTGCTGAAGGCTCTGAGGACTGGCTACTTCACATTTGAGCCCGTCTCGCGCCGAAAGCTTTGGAGTACTATCTGGACAATTCGAGTCTGCCCTCGCCCCCCCTTTGGTGTATGAAGATTTGATTTGGAGGTAGGTAACCTAGTGCCAGTTGGAGCCCTATGGCGTGCATCGTTTCTGGAAGCTCGCAAAACACTGCCGTCATGGAACGAAATTGGGAAGCGCAAAAGGTGGGTGCTCACAATGCCCATCGTAATATCATATATCGTACGGAGTACGGAGTACATACTCCGCAACTCTATGCAGCGCTGTAGCCCGCGCACCAATGAAGCTCAAGGAAGAAGGGGAGTTGGAGGTGGTGACTTGGTGTCTTGGTGGTGGTGCTGGTAGTGGTGGTGATCTCAGGGGAGGGAGGGGGGCGTTCGCTGTCGCCCAATTGCTCGGCCACACCCATCGAGCATGGAGGGGTGTTGTGAGTAAAGAAACAGACAGACATGAGCGACGGGGTCGGCATTGCTCGCTGGCTTACCCATTGCTCATTGCCTAAATGCCCCTTGGCTCTTGGACCTTTGGAGTTTGCAGTACTGCCGGATTCGATGCGACGGCCGCTTCCTCGAGGAGGCGAAAGGGAGACGGCTGATGATAATGATAATGATAATAATAATAATAACAAAACAAAATGAAATCTGATCCTGCCCTGGGTCAGATAGCCCGCAAATGCGATCCCTTCGGGCGAGGTCTCCTGAGTATGCTGGCACACGCGTCATGGTAGAGACGCGTCCCTTTGAGAGCGCCACAGCTCCTGAATCATGAATAGCCCTCACGACCCGAAGACGCAAAGGTACTCGATAAATGAGCATACATATGTACTCCGTAATGGATGGCCATGTGCTCGGCACAGCTAGTTCCGTGTATACACACACACACACACACACATACACCTTTCTCGGTGTGAGTACGGAGTGCCGAGTACGAAGGCCTGGAGAGCCCCGAATGCAGCTGCAAAGTTCAATGTTGGGAAGCTAGGATTTAGAATTTAGATCCCGCAGTGCCGGCCCCAACAGACTGAGTCCGTCACCTGCTACGGCGAGGCTGTACGCTCATTTCCCCGGGCTCTAGGCCGAAGTAGCTGAAGTACGGAATCGTCGTGAAGCCATTGGCGCCACTACCCGTCACCGCCTGTTCCCTGCCGAACGAGGCCAGTACTCGGGCCCATACAATACGATACACAATAGATTTGAACTGCCCAGGTGGTTGGCAACTATTGAATCATCCCTTGGTGGCTTGAGTGGCTGGATTCCTGGGTTCTTCCTCTTCCTCTGTCAGAGTTGATGGCTTCAGTCGGTACAACTCCAACCTGGTTGGGCCCGACATCGTCAGGCCTCTTGTTGATTTCTGGTCTGCCAACCGGGTGACTCCATGGCATCCATTCATCATAATTGGGGCTGAGCGGCCAGCCCTTCCTGTTTCGTGAGACCGGCTCCAAGCAGCCAGGACCCCCCTCCTTTCAGACCGCCAACTCACGGTCTAGGACCTTTGGATCTCTTGCTGGAGATATCAATGGAGGTGGGTGGCTTTTGTACCCCAGCATGTCCTTGTCCAGCAATCCATCTAGCACAAGGAAATACGCTGGCTGCATTATTACATGCATGCATGCATGCTTTGCTTGCATCCTGTTGCAGCTGGCTTTCTAATGCAAAGTGCATAACGGTATGTCTCCGATTTCCACTCCAGACAATGTACGAACGACTATACATATGCGGGAACATCCAATACAATGGAAGCACAGCCGCCGGCTCGGCCTCCGTGGTGCAAGTCCCAGCCCTCTGGTGTCGTGTTTTGCTGGTGCGATCTTTCTTTCCAACTTTGTCCGTCGATTTGGCTTTGATTGTCACGGCTTTGACAAATCCCAGATGGCAGCCAATAGCCCTTCCGAAAATCGTCTAATAAGATGCAAATGGCGGTGCTCGTCGTATACCTCATCAGGGGGGAGCTGCGCTCTGCCTATGCGACACCCATTTTGAAATACAGGATAGGGGTGCTGCCGGCCGTTCAACATACAGTCTGTATTGTCCCAGGCTGCACCACCGGCCACAGTCCTCCCAGCATGTAACATACCCAGCGAGGAAGCCGTCTATCAAAGGAGTAGCAAGGTAGGTAGATGTATGTGTAAAAATGTTGATTGTCAGCCACCACCATCACCCGTCTGCATTGAATACTTTGTCGACCACGCTGGCCGCGGGTGATGTACACAGGGATTTTCGGAAGAATTGTAAGCTGTTTGATTTTGAAAACTAAGCAGGGAGCATGATGCAATCTCTTGCAACCTGAGAAAATTCTCCGAAATCTATGCGGGAAAAAAGGTTGACACAAAGTCGCGGCGCTAGTAGAAGCAGAAGACTGGTATCATCCCCACGGCGAACAAGTCGGTGCCCACCAAGAAGAAGCCGGGAGATGATTTCTGTTGCCCGTGGTGATTTCTTCGTGAGATGCGTCGAGAGATGCTGTCCACACGGCGTGGCTGCCAGAATAGCTTGCTTCAACACGGAGCTTCATCTTGTCAGCACGCAAAACTCCATACGGATATTCGCCTTGTCCCGGCCACCACTGCTGACGGGATACTAGCTGATACTCGGAAGCCATTTCCCCATGCACTTACCGTCGCCCCTCCCCTATACTAGTTCGGAGTGGTGTTTTAGGTTGGTGGGAATCCCATCCACGGAACCGCCCAGCCGCTGATTCAGCAAACTAGGGGCCGACAATGACCCTAAGATGACTTAGGCATGTGCCTGGTTGGTTCGGATCAGACCACAGTGCCACTGGGCCGCTCAGCTCGCTGACACCATCCTGAGTAGATGGATGCAGAAGTGAGATCTGGGAAATGGAGCGAAAGTGGGCCGGCACCAGACCACAGGCCAGAGCAAACCCATCATGACAGCCTGTGACACAAGCCCCTGATCCTCAATCTTCAATCCCATCAAAAGAGGCTGATGTTCGAGGCTGGTCATGGCAAAATGCTTCAATCAAGTACTAAAACCTGGTTATTGCGACCCGGACACCCCCCTTCCAAAAACACAGGGCTATATAAGGGGTTGCGTGGCGGGCGAGACCAACGCAACTTCTCTTCCCGGGTCCTCGAAATCAATACCAGTGACATTGCTGGGTCCGTAGCGGATTCCTGTTTCTGTAGTGCAGTGCGTGCTGTTGATGGAAGCGGCAATCGGGACCAAAATTGTTCTGTAGTTGTTATGGGAAAGTAGTCTACGCTTCTATCTACCTACCTAAATTTTCCTGATGAATAGTGTTATTAATGTGGTTTGGCTAGTCAGCGAATTTGACCTGTAGCTGATAGGTGAATCGAAATCTAACGGCCCGTTTATACCTTCTATATTGACTGATAAAAAATTGATGGCCAAGCGTCTTGAAATTTCAAGCTTAGCCGCAAAGACACTATCCAAGATTGGCGCTTCGCCGGTGGCTGCCACCCTGCGCCCGTCTCGGCAACCACCATTCTACAAGTCATATTCAATGACATAGCATCATTCCTGGCGACGAGGGACGCAGCTGAACGCGGACGCTTGTTGGCCGGGCTGTCAAATGCACGCCGGAAGCCTTTGCATCCGCGTGTCCGAGATTTGATTTTGTTATCATGAAACTTTGTCAGACTGGGCACATGGATACAGTTGAAGTTTTGGTGGAGTATAGCGTCTATTAGGCTGAGAAATATCGTCTATCATGCCATGTATTGGCCATTTCCCTTTCCCGGTAGGCCATGGAGCTGAGTGCGTGCCTATTCTGTCCTCAATTAGAAGAACACCCGTCTCTCAGCCGCGCCGCCGACTGGTAACTCGCCCCTGAAATGGAATCTTTGTGTCAGAGGGAATGCACAGTTGAGGGTATGAATGCATCGCTGGCCCATGCAGAAGCTTAATTTCCAATCATGGACGAGGCGATGGATGGTTTGTTTATTAGCCCAGGGCAACCCCGTCGCCGCGGGGGGAAACATCTCACAACCAGCCAAGGAGCGTATTACTCTACTGGATGGTAGGAGCGCGTCTTTCTTGTGGAGTTGAGGCGTTTGCTGGTGCCTTTTGTTGTTTCCACAACGAGCCCGATGGTTCGTCTGATGTCCCACGTACTTTATACTGCAAGTGTTCGAACGGGAGTAATACTTCGAAGGAAGCCGAGCTAGGCCAATATTCCAGAAACGCCTGGCGGCTTGTGCTGCAACACTCTCGGGATTAATCGCTATACGGATGGGCCATTACGCTAAAGTAGACAGGTCTAGTTTTAGTTGATTTCCTAGCAGTGTAGTGGTAAAGACGGATTTCGCTTGGTAATTCTTTGAGCGGGTACTAACAAAGTCTACTGCATTGCAGTTCCCCTGCTGGCCCTGAGAAATTGTAAAGAAGGCTGAGTGTATCAATCATGTAGTGACTTGGAAAGAGGTTGTTGTTCGGTTTGGTTTTGTCCGCCGACTTTTACCCACCCAATGTGCCCGGACTAGTTGAGTACAGTGGCACTGGATTGCTGCCATAGCTATTGTATATGTTACGTCGACATGTCGTTCAAGTAATTGGTCATTGCGATTGCCGTCCATGATGGTCTTAAAGACAGTCAGTCTGGGGCTAATGACGAGGACAAGTAACGTACGTCGAAAAAGAAATATGATACCGTCGATCCGAATGAGACAAGACTCCACAGCCGTGCATGCATACAACGTCTTACAGCAGTGGCCATTTTGAATATCCGGTGATTGTGGACTGTTCTGACTAGAACTGTGCATTTGGTTTTGTTGACTCTTCGAAAAGCTTTGTGCGCCCTGAGATTCAAGGTTCCCCATGCGGCATCGTAGTAGTCGTAAAAAGGACAGAGCCAAAAGCTGAGCAGGCTTGGGACCTGGGACCTGGGACCTGGAACTTGGAACTTGGACGAGGCTTGACCACGACCAGGTTGGCGTGAGCATGGATGGGTTCGCGCATCGGTGGATACCCCACGTGAGGCGAGATGCAGGTTGAGTGAGTGACACCGACTCGCAAAGCCACGTAGTGACAGAGGTGTATTCCGTATTCTGCGTCCAAGAACTTAAGTAGGCAGGTGAGCAGGCAATGCAAGAAATGCAGTAATTCCTGACATGGCTTTACACGTGGACCCTGTGGACACTAGTCGTTGATGTTCAGTCCTGGTGTGTTCTCTAAAACTTTCTATGAGATGAACAGGCCTGAAAACTGGCTGCAACGGATGAGGCTGCAGCGTACAAGCGCAGTTGGCGCCGACGTCGTGAAACGAAGTATACCTTCTTCTGGTAAGATCATTACTCCAGCTCTGGCGAATGCGGTCTTGGAGATATTGAAATCGCCGCGACGCAACACCACCTTGTGGTAAAGCCAGCTAAACGCAGAGCTCGTCCAAGAGCTATGTTTCGAGGCAAGTCCGCCGAGGGCTCCCGAGTTTGGAACATACTGGACATATTTCCATGCCATGCCATGCCATGCCATGCCGTGTCCGTCCGTCGTGTTTGTCGTCTTCGTCATATCTGTCATATCTATCATGCCAGTCATGTCAGGTCTGTCATGTCAGGTGGCGGCAAGGTCTTGTCGAATTCGGACGCGGCCAGTCAACATGCTCGTTATTGGATGGGCATGTGCATACGGAGAGTATCATCGAACAACCTTGATGCATGCAACTCGTCGCCGACTTTTCTTCTCTCCCCCGCAGTAACTCTAGATCTTCTGCATATTCCCCTTGGGCGCTAACGCCAAACCCAGATGTGGCCATGACTGCAGGTGATGCGCGAAGACACACTTGAGAGCTTCGAATAGCAGGGTCATCTGGGATTCCCTTGTTCCTATTTGATCTTTTGAAAATGAGGCTTGAACACGATTCTAAAACGGAGTCTTCGGGGCCGCCCCTCGCCTCGCCGTATGTATCATGTCCATTGCAGTCGTGCACGGCTCCTTTGCTTTTTTTGCCTGTGGTTCTCGATGGAACTGGACAGTATTGCACGGGAAACAAATAAATAAAGAGTCCACAACGCGAAAGAGGCATGACGATCATCTGCGGTCTGCCAGGCTGCCCAATCGCAAATGTATTGATTGGGTCGTGCATAAGCGTGGAGATAAATGTACCCAAGGCATGTCTTGTACGGAGTAGGTACGTTGGTACCTCCCTAGTTGGGCGACATGTCGTAGTCAAAGTGGGCGTGGCACCATTTGGGCTTGGAGGAAACTGGGGAACTTGGGAAAGACCAGTTGACCAGTTGACCAGTTGACCAGTTGGCGAGAAGGAGGGGGAGGGGGGCGGCGCATTCTGCAGGGCTGCAGCAGCCCACACTAGACTGCACTGGCTGGGTCAACATTATAAAATTGATTCATCGATGTCAGCTTTCAGAATGCCCATGGCGCCAAAAATAGCCGCTGCTTCAACTTGCACGATATGCCATTGTCTGGCATAGTCACCAGTCCCCCATCCCCAGGTCATGTTTTGTCTCTCTTAGTTTCTTTTCTTCGTTTTCCTTTTCTTTTTCCTTTTTGTTTTCAATCATGTCTCAAGTGTATAGGCATCACGAAGAGAACTTGCACGTCGCCGCGACGCGAAAAGTCAAGACATTATGTTTTGCGGTGGGTGACGCCTCAAAGAGCCTGGCGACATGGACAACAAGGTGTGGAGGCTGATGAATTATAGGCCTGCCAAAAGCATAGGTCGACCCGACAGAGGCAATCATGTGGCTGTTGTACGGAACGAGTACCTGTGCAACTGTTGCAACTGTGGTTGGGTGATTCCGTGGTATGCGGTAATACATGTAGCATGTCGTATGTACGTGGTAAGTTATGTAGTGCGAACTTGGCACTGGGTTTGTGGTGGGGCTGTCTGAGCGATCGATCCGACCTAACATTGAAACGTTTTGGCGCAACGCAGTATGGTGAGAATGTCTGGTGCTTGTCCGCAAGGGGTGCCTCGAACATCATCAAGACATCCACGGCAGGAATGTAATGGTATTGTTTATCCTCGACTGCGACCCCAGCATCACCCATCACACCAGGCCTACGATATACGAGTTTGAAAAGCTTCCGAGCTCGTGAAATGGTCCAAGACTACTTCGTACAGGCGCGGTATTGAGTGCCATGTGTGCGGTTGCGACATCAACATTTCTGCTGGATAAATTTCAGAATACGCCAGACATCTCATACCACACACTCGCCCATTTTTGCTGCTCATAGTTTTGCTCCGGCCTCCTTTAAACCTGTTCCAGTTTCTTGGTCAAAGCGCTGATGCCGCATTTTTTCCCATCTACAAGCTATTTTCCATCGGCTGAAGGCTACATGCGCAAGAGCTTCTCTGTTTCTTGTGTCTACTAGTCAACTGTTCGACCATAGGTCTGTTTGATATCCAAACTCTCCGCCTTGACCATGACGGGCTGATCTAAAATATGGAGAATTCTGAGTCTTGGAATCGCATCTGCAGACGAATACGGCTTAAACCTAGTCCTGGAATGGCGCAGAAATGCCGCCCATGCGGCGGTAACCCTGAGGCAGACGAGGAATAGAATCCAGCACTGAAACCACTCATGTTCTTGTTTTGGATAATCATCAAGGTCGCGATGGGATGCGGCCGGGGGAGGGGGCCTGGTTACTATAGAACAGGGATCCTGGGTGGACATCCAGCGTGATACTTGCTCACAATATGTATATAGAGGGCTGAAAGTGTCTGGCCTTGACCCTAGGAAGTGGCTTGAGGTGTTCAGCCAGGAATCGTAAATATTATGGTAGAAGGCTGGATATCGCGTACATACAGAGCCCTCGGCCGGCGTGTGCATGCACTTGGCCATCTGGCAGTTTGATCATCTGTACAATACCAATGCGAAGAGATGGTTTCGTCAAGAGATTCCACCGCAACCACCAGAGTTGACCCACTTGGCCCGTTGTTGATTGCTGACCCGACGTCTGGCGCAATCAGCTCCTCACACATGCTGACATGGGCAGGTGTTAAGGTGCCGCTTTGCCCGCCGCAAACCTGTCGATAACAACGCAGTGAGAATTACAACAAAATCGTCATATCACGGACACGGGCATGCGCACCTCGCGTTTTTTTATCCTTTTTCCTTTTTCGAAGCTCTGGTGGAGGTCACTGTACAGGACGCGGATGCCACTGGTGGACATGACCCTTTTCGTCTTTCGACTAGTAGACTAGCTCAATCAGGGTGGGCTTGCCGTTAATGCGCTCCCGGATGACTCCCGACATCTTCATCTCCTAGTCGTACTTTTGGCTCTGCAGGCTAAGGCGCACCAATCCTTCATCTGTTCTTCCTGATGTGATGTGCGTTGTGGGCTTGGAGACGTGGATGCCTTGGAGCAATTTGGGTGTTGCTAAAAGTGGCTGACCCTGGCTTGCAGCTCTGCACGTCTCTCTGGGCCGTCCTGACGGAGCGCCGTGGGGAAGAAAGAGGAGGGGAGGGCACACATGCGCACGTCGTTTCTTGAGTGGACATCTGCACACATCACACATGCATACATGTCGATGCTGTGGCGGCTGTCTGTCCATCACGGCACCATCACGACACCACCACGGCACAGTCTCGCGCTCTTGGCCTCCGTCTGGCAGATGCAAACAACATATGACGGTGACCGGCCTGACAATTAGGAGAGAGATGGTCGTGTGGCTCGCCTGAGCTTGGCATACCATCAGCACTTTGACTCATCCCTCCGCACTGATGTTTAATGCCAGGACTCTTCAGTGTCTCCGTTGCGGTTGCGGTTGCGGATGCAGGCAAAGGCCAACTCGTCTCTCCCTTATTCCATTTCATTTAATTCATTATTGTTCCTTTTTGCCATTTTCAGTTGATGATGAAGATCATCGCCCAGAAATTCAGCTGCGGGACAAAACCAAGACCAGATCAGTCACGCACGACACCATCAAAAAGGTTGCTCAAGCGAAGGGCAGCAGTTGGCCGCTCGTTCCTGTAAAAGGAGCACTGAGATGACCGCACCCCATTTTACCAATTGCAAACACGTTGACCACGAGACAGAACCGACATCTGGAGCCTATTGTATTGTGCAAGTGCCCACTTTTGCGTTCCTCGTTGACTGTCTCAGAAGACCCGACCCAATTCGCGTCGCTGAATACCTGGCTGCCTTGGAGGCTCGAATCGAGAAACATTGATTGTCCTGCAGACTTTCAGCAGATGGATCGGCAATGAATTTATTCCTCCAAGTCTTGCCTCGCCAACTTTTATTGGCTTTCCACGCGGCCGTTGGACCTTGACACCACACAGATCTTTGGGAACCAGGCTGGCCCCTTCACCCTTCACCCGCCTCCACAATCCTGATCCAGGAACACGACGTGACTAGTCTGTTGAGAGTACTCCGGCACTCCATTCTCTGCAAAAAGTACAGTTCGAGGTTGAGAGGCTCACATTGTGTTACATAGGCTAGCGTAAGCCCGTGAACCAACCTGCTGGGCCCTAACACCAGGCAAAACGTGCCCGAGACCGCGGCCACGGTGATCATGGCGCCAGACTTTGTCTCTCCAGGTTGACCGTCTTCGTCGACAGTCGTCTACCACGCACTCTACCTAAGTAACTTACTCGATTGCCTCCAAGTCGCTGGAACTCTGGGGAAGTAACCAAGCCAACCCTTGGCCCTTCAGAACAGCTGGATCCCCCTCTTTTCCACTTCCGTTAGCAGCCAAGACGATCATCTCGGAGCTCACATCTTACTGAGAAATGCTGACTGCAAAAATGATACTTCGCACCTTGACTGGTTCGCATTGCTCACGATAATGACAAACAAGCAGGACTTTCTGACAGGAAATGCCAATGGCACAAGAAACATGGGATATGGCCCAACGGTCAAGGTTCCCGCCCCCCACAGTCCAATGCCCAGTCGAATAACTTCGCCATTATGGGCATTTACTCCGACGACGACATCGACATCAACCTGGGCGATACGGAGTACAGGATGCCTTGAATACAAACCCTGCGATCCCTACAATGACCACCCCTTCCCCTCGCTCTGTCTGCACACCCTCACCCCAGCTCGCAAGGATATCCGCAGCCAGTGATAGTCAGCCTCGCACCCTCCCCGCGCCCTCGCTGTTAAAGTCTCCCTTTTTTGTGGAACCAGCCACCACGACTGTGATTGGAGCGCAATGTTGTGTGTTGAATGAGTTCCATACTTGTCCTTCGCCGCGAGCTACCAGAGTGAGAAGCAAATGTATTGTATAGAAAGAGGACTGGAGGGTTGAAGTGGTCATTGATTAATATTGCCATCCAAGATTCCGCTTGGCAGACATTCATCTTCCTCATCACCATCATTGTTTCTCGAGGAGGAGGGAGGCTAGAAGACTTCCGTCCACATGGCACCGCCTTACAAAGAAAGACTGTATTGTCGGAAGTTGGAGCTGGCATATGAGGTATGAATACTCGCCAAATGTCCCCAGGCATAACGGGTTTCTTTTCAGGCGGCTGTCACTGCAAAATAAGAGTCCACTTCAGTGGCCAAGACCTTTTGAAATCTCAGCTTCCAAAGTTGTCTGTGTCGGTGCGAACGCGGCGGATAAAAAAAACCCTGGTCGCGGGGCAATCGGCTCCGACGGAGAGAGTACATCCTGTACGTATGTATGTTGTATATACAATATTATACATATTGTATATACACCCACTGTAATACGGAGCTGGCCCAGTGCCCCCGGTTCATATAAGAGCACTTGACACTGTCTAGGGCAGACCAGGAGTTCGGACAGCTTCATCCACGTTTTTCTTATCGCTCTACCTGCCTTATTGTAGCACTCGGGATACCCACAAACCGAAATACCGATTACTTGTCCATTCCAGCTTTCTCGCGAGGGTCTGAATTGAACGTCACTGGGTTGGGGACCAAGGAATGCGGCTTGACAAGTACCGATACATATACACCACACGCCTAGAAGTTTGAAGATATGACGCGCTCGCAGCAGCGTCGTAATCAACGTCCCTGGTCAGTGATTGAGTCGCCCACTCCGGCAGGCCAGAAGACAAAAAAAGTTTAATACCAGAAAAGGGCTGTAATAGTGGCCAGCCGGCGGACACGGCCTGCAGTCTGAGAATCGCCACAATCCCGGCACGGACATGAGGGTAAATACGTAGCCAGTCGCGCGTGTTGCAGCAACGCCCGACATCGACTCAGGAGGGAGAAAGAGAGCAGCATTCGATCAAATGAGTGGAGAGTGATTGCTCGAAGCACCTGAGCACCCTGTACGCCCCCTCCGCCACAATGTTGTCGGGCTTTGTTGTAGCCGGCCGGGGGACTCGAAAATGTCACATGTGCAGTCGACCTCCCAGAAGCCAGCAGAATGGTAGAAGGGTCTGGTTGTATGGCTTTCTGGTATTAGGTAGCACTTGAGTGAGTATGGCTGTCTGGTCGTATACCCTAGGGTAGTTACAGGGGTGCAGGGGCTGGCCATCCTGGTTCGTCTGGCTCCGTGAGCAGGGAACCAAAGGGAGCCACAGGGAGCCACAAGAGCCACAGAGCCACAGGGGGCAGGAAACTAATCAATGATATTTCTCCCAGGAATCAGCACTCAGCAAGAGCGGACACCGAGGGTCTCTGTTGCTGCTGGCCCCAGCGGGCCCCACCATCCTTCTTGCGCGCCCACCCTGCTGGATCACTGCAGCCACCCCCTGCAGAGAGTGTCTGAGGGCGCTGGCACCAGCACTGCAAGCCTTTCAGTGCTCCAGGGTTGAGGGCTACAGAGACCTCACAGGGCTTACAGGGCCCTTCCTCCTCCGCCAGCACCGGACCAGACTCTTGTCAAGTCTTCAAAGTTGCTACCGTCCACCTCACCTCCTCTATCGCCTCATCGGTGTCCCCGTCTGGATCAGTCACCAGTCACCAGTGGCAACTCGTGAGGATGCAGGCTTGCTCTGTTTTGGTTCTTTCTTTCTCGGCCAAGTTTTTTTCTTCTTTCCTTTTTGCTTTCTCGCTGTTACGCCGCCTCCCTACCTCTTCCTTGCTTTTCTTCTTCTTTTGGCTTTGCCCTCTGGCTGATGTCATTGTTGAACGGCTGACCGAGTCATTGGTTACCAGACGGCCTCGGGACATTGACAAATTACCAAGCAGGGTTGAAGATCTCGCGCTTGTGGTTTACACCTCACCCACGAATACCGGCCGCATTATTTTTGGCTGCCACCGCCTTGACCTCCCATTGTCATCATCGTCGTCATGACTCCCCTTCAATAGTAGCCACAGCAGCAGTAACAACAACAACAACAACAACAAACAACAGCAATAGCACATCATCATCTTCATCGTCATTAACATCATCAACAACCTAAAGGTCACTGAATAAACAGCGTCACTGATCGCTCACTGACTTGTAGCATCTTCCGGATTGTGCCAGCCTCTCTTTTCATAGCCCGCCAACCCGCGTGCCTCATCCAGCTCGCCGGATCGCCATCAAGTGCCATTTGCATTTTCTCTCCCTCTCAGGTTCGCGCTACGGCGGAAATAACCCGATTTTTTGGCCTCACACCCCCTCCCCTGTCCTCACATAATACCGCTGCTTCCATCTCGAACGAACGGAGCACGACGTATCTGTATTGTGTAATAGGCAAATCCCACGAGAGACGAAAAGCCCACCACTCCAGAGTCCTCCCGCTGGTCCCAATCACTGGGTTCCATCCGTTGTTCTGATTGTGTGGTTCCCCCACGTCTGTCTGTCGTGGTTTTCCGTGGCCCCGATGTTTGGTGGTCCAGCCCTTCGCAGCCTGCATCTGTCGTCGGTCCGTAATCTTTGCCTGTGCCAAGTCGGCCGCCCGATTTTTCTCTCTTTCCTATCCATTACACATTGACTGACCTTTGCATTCAAAACCTCGCCTGCCTGTGTTATCATCGATCCACAGTTTACTAATTTTCTTGGGGTTACGGAGCCGTAACACCAGACCTGGCTCGCATAGGAGGACTCTTGTGTCCATCCTGTCTGCGCGAGGCCTCAAGAGTGCGTACCTCGTGCTTGCACGCCGTGTCTGGTTGAAGCAGTCGGAGATTGTTATTGATTGGCACATAATTTGCCCGTCACTTGCCCTTGAGCATTTGCCGTCGGGTCGCTGACTGATTATCTGGAGTCGGCCCACCGTCCTGTCCTGTCTTATCCCAAGCAGCCTCTGGTGCACAAGCTCCGAGGGCCGCGCCCAATTGCTCCGCTCGTCTTCTTCATTACTCAAGGTCCCCGTTGTTCATATTTTCTGCCTCGCCAGCGCACCGTATCAAATTTCTTCGGGTCCCGCATCGCGCTGCTGCACAACAATAACAACAATTATCGCTGCCTCGGCCGTTGCCACACATTCTCATTTTTCGAGCCCGCAACTTGCAACTAGGCAACAGACGCACAGGAAAGAGCACCAGTGCCCTCCCGGCCTCCTGCCCGCTTCACGCCTGAAGCCTCGCGCCTCAAGCCTCAAGCCTCAAGCCTGGCGGCCGAAGCTTGCCTTGCGATCTGCGATTTTCTGCCGTGAATTGCGCATCTCAGCGGTTTTGCGCATTTTCCCGAGTCGACCTCGGGCTGTCTTCCACCTGACTGACTCTGCTGCGGTCAGAGTTCATCGCCGAAGACAATCTTTTGCGTTCACCCCCCCCCCCCCCCCCCACCCCTTTTCTTTCTCTCCTCCAGTCCCAGCAAAGTCCTAGCAGGTCCCAGCAGGTCCCATCTCGAGTCAGGCGCTAGGCTCAGTTAGAATTGGGCGCTCGGCAGAGTCCACAATCGATACTGCACTATATTAGTGTCGCGCTCCGCAATCTGGGTTCAAAGCCATCTTAGCCCCTCGACTTTATCCTCTGATCGTGGGCGACTGTGTGCAAACATCCTTGGAACCCCCGTCCCCAGCGACAGAGATCCGTCTCAAAAGTACTCGGTCTTGTTCCTGGTGTCATCAATCAACCTTTGGGAAATAAACTATAAACCTCGATTTTGGCCGCTTGCACGGGCGCCGTCTCCAAAGTACCAGTACAATTACGGACTTGCACTGCTGCAGCCATTGTCCATCAGCCTGCCACCAGGAACCGTCATCAAACCCACCACGGGGTATATACATACGCCATATATCCGCCTGAACAGGGATCACTTCTATCCTCATCAGCTCTCCCCTCTTTCATCCTTCAACTTGCTACTTGCAACATTTACTCTTTTTTTTCTGGGCTGCCAATCTCGTCCACATTCAGACGCCGGCTGGACACTCGGAAAGTGAACGGCCCATCAACCGATTTATACGTCTCTTCGCGGAATCGCTACCGGTTGCTGTTTTGTCTTGAAATTTTTTCTGCCTCTACCAGCATAGACAAGTCTGGTGTTGGTCAATTTGCACATCTTGGAGCTTGTTTTGCGACACTCGAACTTGGCTGATTTGGCGACTCTACGCAACCTCTGGACTAGTCGTACCTCTATGGACCGACCTGTTCACGACTACTCGCAGACAGGTTTGCCCTCGCCCTACCCAAGCAGCTTCGGCGACAATCATTCTGAAGGCTCGGCTGCAGATCACGCGTCAGGTGCGCAGTATCCCGTCAAGCAAGAAGTCAGCTATCCGAGCTCGGCGACCCCTACGTCTGAGTACGGCGTGTACCCTCAGTCTTCGCGATCAGGAACCTTCCAGGAGCATATCCAGCGTTCATACCATCCAGCGACCGGCAGCGGCAGCGGAGGTATGGCGCAGCAACAAAACAGTCCGTCATTTACCCAGCAGGATGGGCGAAACCATCAAGCCCATACCGTTCATTCTGACACCGGAGTACCTATAGACCCGTCCATTGCGGCACCTAGCCCGACTTACCCTTACGGCCAACATTCACCATACGCTGCAAATCCAGACATGACGCACAATTACTCGCATACAAACAGTGGTCTTTATGCGCAGCCTCGTCCTGACTGGACAGGTTATTCTCAGCATAGTCAAATTGCGTCTGGGCACCCCGTGTACTCGCCGTCTCAGGCCTCACAACAGGCTCAACAAAGGCCAAATCAGGTAAGTTTTAGAATAGAACAACTCTTGCATGGCTTTCTCCGCGATGTGTTCACCTAGTCTGGGAAAGAACTTGGCGTGGCTGCGATCGAGTCGTCACTGAACACAGTGTTGAACTCTATTTTTGGCCCCTCGCCACAGTACAGCGAAGCAGAGGATTAGCCCCCAGCCCGCCCTTTTTCGGAGAGGACCACCAGACAACGTAATCTATGCCACAAATGGCTAACATGACGGCTTTTGAGGTTTACTCGTTTGTACCGATTCCCGGAGCGCAGCAGCACAAGCGCCCCCGCCGACGATATGAAGAGATTGAGCGCATGTACAAGTGTGGTTGGAATGGCTGCGAAAAGGCTTACGGCACGCTGAACCACTTGAATGCTCACGTTACCATGCAATCCCACGGACAGAAACGAACTCCTGAAGGTACCTTGACCTACAATCATCCCGACTGACTTGCATGCTAACCTCTTATTTTCAGAATTCAAGGAGATCCGTAAGGAATGGAAACAGCGCAAGAAGGAGGAGGAGGCACAGCGCAAGGCTGAGGAAGAGCGACACCGTGCCGCCGCAGCCGCCGCACAAGCACACAACGGTGGACCTGACCAAGGCCCTGATGTCCCTCCAACCTCGACCTACCCAGGCTCTCGGCCTGTTCAGCTGCCTCCCATTGGATATCAACCAAATCAGTATCCAGCTCCTCCGTCAGGAGCAGTCCCACAGCAGCAACTTGCAGACTATGGTGCCGGCCACATGTACCCAAACTACCAGCCTCATTCGCCATACGGCCAGCCCACCCAAAACATGTACAACCAATGTAAGTCGAAAATTATAACCTGGGATTCAAATCAGAAGGAATACTGACATGCATTCCAGCCAATGGCGGTCCTCCTCCAAGCCATTAGGGTGGCGTGTTCTCGGTGAGCCAAGGCAAGTGGCTGCGCACCTGGGGTACCAACAGACCGGAATCATGACTTGTAAAATACTGGGCCATTGTACGAATCCGCATATGTCTCTCAATACAATTACCATGGTTGGCGGGAAATTCTCTCCTTGACCTAGTCGCCTCCGTAGGAGGACACCAGTTCAAGCAATGGCGGTGGAGCGGCTCTCGGCGTTCAGATTTTTCGAAGAAAAGGGCGGACGGGTCGGATATACCCTCAACAGATTCTCGACTGTTGTACGTTTTGTATTGGGGTGAAGAGCTCTCATGGTTTGTCTTTGGACACGCTCATATATTTAGCCTCAAGAGGCTTTCAGCCTTCCATAATGGTTCGAGTTTGTCCCTTATTGAAATTTTTTTTAATCCGTTTTCTTTTTGCATTCTTTCCTTTAGTGTTTTCTGTTTTCTTTGATCTTACTCTTATGGTACTTGCCCATCTTCTGCCTTTGGTATGACATTCACTGGTTTTCTCGTTCGCCATGATGCAACTTTTGATTTTCACGATTATTTCTTGGGGAAATGGCTGGGTGGACCGGTGGAGAAAGGTTGACTTTACTTTTGCGTTGTTTCACGGTGCATGGGAGGTAGAGGGCATTGTTTCACGAGACTACGGTGGTCAGTTTGATTACCTGGCGCATTAGGGATGTTAGGATATGAAAAGATGGCGTGATGAAGCGAGCCTCTTCTTTTGGGAAGGGTATACCTTCTGTGCCGCAAGGCAATTCTGGGAGGAGAGTCTCTATAAGAAGATGAAGTAATGCGTGCCGACAAGACTCTATCGCAGAAGACTAACGATGATGGTGCAATACCCGGTTTTTAGACCGATGATGACGTTAACCTTAATGAAGTGGCGGAATGAGAGAAAGAGAAAAGAGAGAGAGAAGAAGAAGACGAAGAAATGATGGCAGCCTGTTCGCCCATGTATTTGCTACTGTTATGGCGATAGCAGAAGTACAAGAATCACGTTGGACGAAAACGCACCGAGACATATGATGGTGGTGCGGGATGAAGCGGAAGCGAAGACGAGATGGACATGTTCATAATTGCAAACTATTGTTTTTACTACAAGAAAACGTACAAATATACGTTTTGCAGAGACGCCCCTACAATTGGTACATGCGGAGGTAGCTTGTGATGAATTTTTTATGTCAACACATGTAGAATAAACATGGGAGAGTCACGCGTCGTCTGGATAGCACCTCCAATGCGCAGTGAGTTAGTTGCAGGAAAATTGACGGGAGGTGATGACGGCAGTCAGAAGCTAGTTTCCAAGTGGCGGTGGATTCAAGTAGTTGTTGTTGGTGGTGGTGGTGGGTGGTTGTCATTGTCGTCGTCAGTCTTCGCGATCCCACCTCGTCGGCATTGGCGAATTTCGAAAGACAAAAGCACGCCACCCCACGCGGCTGCGGTGACGACGCAACCATGCCCTGTGATTCATATTAGTAGATCGATCTCAGGTCCCAGGGCAGTGGTCGTGGTGTCACAAGGAGGAGAGGCTTGGGGGCCCCACCGGTCGTCTGGCAATCGGGTTGACGTGGTACAAGAAAATCCCATCAAGAAGAAGAAAAATCAAATGCTGGGATAAACCACCACCAACCCGCGTCTGTTTCTGCTGCGCCGTGTGCGAGGCTCACCCACCCACCTAGTAGGTACCCAGATAGGCATTTGCTCTTTTACCTTGGACCGCTCGACTGACAGCTTTTGGAAGGGGGCATCCCCTGGACCGTCGGACGGCCAGGCACGCAAGCACAGAGGCGTGTGCATGGCACGACGGTGGTCCGAGGAAAAAAAAGGCCACGAGGTGGATGGAGGGAGATTGTTCGTGTGACGGGTGGTCTGTAAGACAGCAGGGTGACGATGGTGGTTACACGCGAGGAGGGTAGGTGGTACGGCGATACGGACTTTTTGGGGAAAGGGGGGGGGATGTACTTGGGGCAGTTGTGAGCCATGACGGTTCGTGGCCTTTTGGGATATATCATGGGTGACGGCGCCGATGGATGCCGAGTTGCATTCTTGCACAGGTCAATGCAGTCGTGTATTCAATGGCTGAGACTACTACCGTCAGGCACTGCCTGCTACGTACCCCTACAGAGTACACGAGTACGTACTCCGTACAGCAGCAGGTACTTCTCAACTCGAGATGACCCAGGTCGACTGGTGGGCGAGGATGTCAATGGCTGGTGGTAGGTGCGTCCAAGTGCGCTCTGGGGTCCAAACTTAGAAATACTAGTCGAGCCCAAGGCCACGGAACCAACAGGCGGGTAGCCAATGGTTTGCAAAGCTGCCGGGCTGGCTTGCAATATCGGGGATGTCTACATGTCCGGTTTTGGAAGCAGCGCGGGAACTAGCACGAGGTTGTGTAACGAGGCTATACGCAAAACGAGGGCCATGCAGGTGCCCGATTGGCCTTGCTTGGATGCCAGGATGCTACGGGACGGGAAAGGGAGAAGGAGGGGGGTGCGAAGAAAGAGTCACTAGTTCCAGGGCCCAAGGAGCAAGTCTTGGTCTGCGTGAGCGAAGCGTGCAGGTAAGAATGTGTGCATGGTGGTTGTACACGACGTGGAGTGAAGAAGGGGTTTCGTCACACACGACTAACTAGAGAGAAGAGGTAGGTGCAAAGGGGGCGGCCCCTTCCAAGGAGGACAGCATTGAACGTGGGAAGACGTCAAGTGCACCGTGGCCTTGGGACGGCGTAAAGGGTGGCTGAAAAAAACAGAGTCTTGAGATTGGTCCAAAATGCAGCCTATTCCTCCATCAATTATTTTTCTTTAATGGTTGCTGGTTTTCAACGCTATGTAGTGAGTGTCACTATATATAATCTATTTCATTTTCCCCAACGTTGCAGGTTACCAGCGGAGCGACCCACCGATCCGACCCAATTGCAGAAGGGATTGGCCACGTTGAGAAAACCGACCAACGTCCATGGAAATGATGAATTGCAGCACCCTGCCCCATCACGCATGGTTACGTTGTCGACTAGATCGATCTGGATATTTTCCCCAGTTTGTGACTAGTCGACGGAAACTAAAACGGGAGCATGACCAGGCAAGCCATGATGCGCGGGCAGGACATGGCCTCGTCAATTGTTGGTTGCCGTTAGCACCCGGCACCAAAGGAAGGGGGGGGCGTGTGTAAGTTCGGATCGGGTTACCGACGCTGTTCTCTGTGTCCTGGGCCGGCGCCATGGGAACTAGATGCTAGTTGGAGAGCCAGGACTAGAAATAGAAACAGAGTCAGAACCAGAGCCAGGACCAAGTAGTTCGAAGGGGAAAGGTGGGCATGCATAGGAACTAAAAAGGCGCCCGCGCCGGTTGATCTTCTGGTTCGAAAAACGGGGTGCCACTTGGCGAAACGGCGGCGGCGGCGGCATCTAAATTGGCGACTAGAGATTGCAATGCGAGCGATAGAGGCTTGTGCGAGGCGGTGTCTAGCGGGTGACTAGGGGACTAGTTGGCTACATGTAGTTGGTGCATGTATAACCGTGACGAACTAACGGCCTGCAATGTGATAATATCCAAATGGATATAGGTGTGGAGAGAGGCAGGTGAAATGTTGCTTCAATCTTAGTGCTTGCGCGGGTAGCCCCGCTGTGATATCAATACAATGTATACAATGTACATGATATGCACCGTTGAGATACGTGCCTCGGTCAACCACAAGTCCCTAGTATTACGTGTACCTACCGAGTCGCGACCGCCGACGAGAGAGACATGGACTGACTGGCTTCAATGTTGTGACCGCGGTTGCGTCTGGTTGCACTAGGGGAATAACTGTTCCCGGAAGTGCGGTCTGGTGGTCGAGTTACTACCTAGGTACCTAAGTAGTTAGTACCAGACTCCATACAGCACATGTGCAGGTCCCGCCCCCAGGTGGCCCCTGTAACCTTTATATTGGGAAGGTGCAATCAACGGCTAGACAGGCAACAGGGTGCCTCCCGATGTCCAGACATGGACGTCATCTCGTCCCATGCCATAAAGTGCCCAGTGCATGTCAAGTGCCATGTGTCTCCAGATGTCGTACCCCCGACCCCAGTCTTTACCAACCTAGGTACCTAGGCACCTAACACCTAGTAGTTCGCCCCCAGGTGCCCCCCTGCTAGCTCCAGCTGTCAACTGCTCACTTGTGCATGCGGTCGCTTTTGCTCCGTTCTCCGTACCTGCGTACTTGGTTATTGGTTTTCATTGTCCACATGCTATTATACAATAGTACACTGTTATGTTGACATCACACCAGACACGTACAGCACAAAGTCCTTGCCCGCACTTTATCAACTTGCACATCACACCACTGTGTTGTTTGTCATCTTCAACACCTACCAATAATGAACGCCGTAGTAAGCAATGACACGTACGTATGTATACGCGATGCTGGAACTGGCCTTGCCCTTTCCAGTCCAAGTCTTTTTCCTTGCCACTACTAGTTCCCGGCCACACTGTGCGAAATTCCATTTTGCTATACGGTCCAATAATCACATCACCACCACTGTCCATCATCAACAAACAACTAATTCATCTTCATCATACCCCCGTTCCCCTTCTCCTTCCTCCCCGAGGTTGTTGTTTGTACCGCCAGGTTCCGCCGAATTTCTCGCCTTCCATCTTCCAAGGTTTAGCACCGCGCCAATTTTCGGCGTCACTCTCGGCGTCCAATCAAACTAACCGCCCTCGCAATTGAGACTACATATCGCGCGAGCCAAGTCAAAGAGCCGGACAAGACAAACGCAAAATGATGTGTATAGCCTGACGAATGAAAATCATTCTCTTGTCACGGAAACAGGCGCCAGGCAAGCGAATAGGTGAGTTTACTAACTTTGGACCCGGCCCTTTGTCCATATGTTGCCGGCGGCAACACCACGCCGACGCCTCCTTACTTGGACTAACTTTAAACAATGTCGGCATGACTCCAATTTTTTTTGACATTGAAAATAGAGTCTAAATTGTCCATGTCGCGATAAAGCATAAGACTTACAATAGACGCACCCTACGGTAATTTCCCCGACTAACCCCCTGCTGAAGTCAGGCTCTGCCGCTAAGTTGCGAAAGATTCTGAAAGACCGAGTTTCGACCTTGGCGCAATATGAATTACATCACCGCTTCGTACGAGTCCGTCTTGTACTTGGCTAATCATCCAACTTTATCGAGTGCCACAGCTAACCTAATGTCCCAAACTCCTCATTGATGAAACTTGCTTTGGAACCTTGACGTCAGAAGCCAACAGGCTGTCATCTTGACTACCTTGCTTGATCGGAGTGAAGAGCGCGTGTCTGTGAAGTTGATTCTGTTCCTAGCACCGAGAATGTGGCCGAGTAAAAAGCCAATCATGCTGTAGGTCAAAAGTCTAAGTGGAAATTTGCAACATGTATAGGTACATAGAGTCAAAATTAAGTTGGATTTTGCGCTCCCAAGTGTACTTGGACATATTTTTTTTTCCGAGCCAGTTTCTCAAGGTGTGCAAGGTCCTACGTAATTCTTATATAAGGTTTCATGTTTCTCTCGCTTAAACCGAAAAAAAAAGCACAAGGTGGATCGGTAAAAAATCGATTTCTATTTTTCCTACTTTTCTACATTATTTCGCAACTTCCTCCTCCGACATAAACTTGGCACGGTAGTCATTGGCCCAAGTGCACGCACATGTGGGACATCTCGCCCATTTGCCCCGCCAAGTCGTCACCATTTTTGACTACATGCCTACCCAGGTACCTGTTTTTTTTCCTCTTATTTATTTGATTGGGGACATTTTATCCTCCTGGCTAGTCACCAGTGACAGCTTCGCGATATATCAAAACCTCTACAATATCCACCAGAGCTTCTACCCGAGAAGAATCTCGTAGGCACCGGATCTTTCGCCACACAAGTACGACGCCGTAGCGAGGGTCCGGTAGGGCGACTTGATTCCCACCACTCAACTCTTGCCGCATCCATCTACACGTGCCTCTCGTTGGATGCGACATCTCGGGTAATAGCTTCAATATGGACGCCAAAGGGGCCTCTGCTTCAACGCCAAGAGGCATTCGAAAATCCAACTCGACAAGATCAGCCGGGGCGCACTCTACCACATCACACGAATCTGTCAGCGTTGTCGGCGTCCACCCGCTTGGAACTCTTCGAGTCTTGGGACGCGAATCGTCTCCTCGCATATCGGAACAGACTGGTATTGACGACGACGACCAAGGTCCCCCCCCTCTAGGATCTCCCGTTGAAAGTGCCTATGGGCTGGCCGGAAACCAGCATAGCAGTCGCCAGAGCTCATCTGTGAGCCCAACCAAAAGATCCAGAGACCCCCAGGCTCATCAAATGGGAGGGGGTGATGTAGTCGTCATCCTTGATCTGCCTGAACGTTTTGTCGTCGCCTACGATAGTGTTTCATTCACGGCGCAGAACTTTGTGGGCGTGAGGGATGTCCCAGCTGGTCCTCATTTCTTCTGGGTTGCTCACCCAAGCGGTGTTGCTGCACGCGCCGGGGTCTGGCTCCTCGGCTCGGAGTCTCAGGACCATGTTCACGTTGTGCAATGGGACTCGTACAACGAGATGCTGACCGAAGCCACTCGCTCAGAATCTCGCAATAGTGCTGAGAACATGCCGAATATTCATGCCCAGCTCGTTCCATATGTCGACCCGTCGCGGCTCACCGATGGTGGTGGCCAGCTATCTGTGTCCCAGATCGAGAGAAACCGCAGCATCTGGAATCAATTGACGACTCATATCAATGCCACAGTATTGAACCGAATCACAGGTCCCCAGGTAGGTGGCTGGATTGTGCATACCCTTGATCGTGCAGAAGGCGCCCTTCAGTTCTCTCCCGAGGTAGAATTGGAGCGAGCCGTGCCCAATAGGAATCTCCAACGGCGAGAGTTGCATTTTGCTTTTGAAAGTACAACTAGGCTCTTCTCAATCGAGTCACTCGGGTCTGAGCGCACACGAGAGGCTACCGATCCTAGCATCTATCTCATGTCTCAGATTGAAGACGCAAAGAACAATCTGGTTTATGAGGACTTGGTTGGAGAGCTTCAGTTTGCGTTCGTTGTGGGCGTACATCTTGGAAACGACGCTAGCCTCGAGCAATGGTGGTTCATGCTACTCAAGCTCCTTATCAAATCTCATCTTCTTGTGCAAAAGCAACCCTTGCTTGTGGCATCCGTGTGGCACACCGTCGCCGCACAAATCGCATACAGCAGTCAATGGATGGAAGGCTCAGTCCTTGACAATAACGACACCAGGTGCCGAGAGCTTCGTATTGCCCTCATCATATACAAACGCCGCATGGAGGAATTCCTCTCAGATGATGAGAATATTGTTACGCCAGACCATCTTGCCGTCAGCACAGCCTTCTCCAGGCTCGAGGCCGTCTTGACAGATCTCGGATGGGACCTCAGCGGCGACTACCTCAGAAAGGGCATTGTCGTTATGGAAGATGGAGAAGAAGTAGAACTGGAGTTGACCGACTTGGAGGCTGAAGACGAACGGGGTGAATGGGCACCAGAGTTTGTTGAGTTGGATGAGAATGGCCGTGAGCGAGGCCTGATTTCTTGGTCTGACTAGACAACGAGCAAGACGAGGGATATCTCGAGCCCTCGGGCGTCTCATTACTTCTACTTTAAAGCATGACGAAGCCCATGATTTTGGTTGCTAGACACAAGAACCGGGAATGTGTTTTCTTTTCTTTCTCCTTCCTTTTTCTTTTCATATGCCCGGTGCACAAATGACTTATTCAGGTGGGTAAATAGCATGGCGCAATTACTGGAAAACAGGCAAAGGAATTGGACATGTTTGTTTCTGCAAAACACACTATGGAGTAAAGGAATTCTTAAGGCTTGAGGGATAGTCATGGAGTTTTGGGTATTGCATCATACCTTTTGCACACCTTTTGGCGATGTAGGTTTGTTTGAACGGTCATACACAATGGGCAGCTCGACGATGACGAGCGAGAACAGGCGTTCAGAGAACACCTGACGCGTTCGTACAACCAAGACCAGGCGCTACGGCCAAATTCTGATATGGATTGGGGCGGTGAGCTTGACATACATCTCGCACCTGTTTGCTTTAGTATCAATACCGAAACTTTCTAGTTGTCGTTCTGTGAAATATGCTTGGAGCCTTGGACCTGTATGAACAGCATCCCGGAGCTGGCCAGTTTGATGTTACTTGTCGTTTGAATTATCCAAGTCATGTGACGACGAAATATATATGGCAGTATAACACTACGGTGTATGGCATATGATCTGTTCCCCAAAAAGTAATTTGCGTTGATGTCCTGTTGATGCTCATTGATATTAACGTAGGGACGTGGCAAAATGCCAGGAGTAGCAGCAGCATAGACATGATTCAGAGCACTGGCGATGTGTTACGTGAACGTTGAATATTTCATTTGCCTGTCAGACCCTTTACAATCCGTTCAAAGCAAGTCCATGCAAATGCCAATGGGAAAACCTATCCCCGTACCAGGGAATATGAGACTCCGACCCCATTTTGTGTGTCCACACCAAACACGACATCGCCCTCTCCTGCTCGCATTCCAGATTTGTTATCCCCCACCTTAGCTCTCCTTTAACCCTCTACCCCCTCGCTTCAAAAACCTGTCAAGCTGACGCGGCGCAGGCAAAGAATAACACACAATACGAAACCAAGACAATGGTTCTCTCTTTTTTTTTCGTTACTGCCGGGCTCGCATGATGCCGCACCACATCAACAAGACAAGAATTCTCAGTCTTGCCGTCCCCGCTAACCGTCGAAATAAAACAAGACTTTGCATTTTGTCGTGCAACGCCTTTATCGGTAAGACTTCTGGAAGCGGGCTCTGGCGCCGGGACCACCGAACTTCTTGGGCTCGCAGCGGCGGTTGTCGGCGACAAGCAGGGTGCGGTCGAACTGGACGAGAGCCTGCTTGAGCATGTTCTTGGAGTGCTCGTCGACGTACTTCTGGTAATAGGCGATCAGGGACTTGGCAATGGCCTGGCGGATAGCGTAGACCTGGGAGGTGTGACCACCGCCAGAGACGCGGACGCGGATGTCGACGTTGGCGAACTTGTCGAGGCCGACGACGAGGAGGGGCTCGTAGACCTGTCACACGTTAATCTTGGCACAACAGAGAGAGAAAACAAAAAGGGAAGGGCAGCAAAGGGCTGGAAGTTGTCCGTTGTTTCACACGAAAACCGAAACGTCGATGTCTGCGTCCATGTACCCCATGCCAACGCGCCAAAGCGAGATTGTTGAAGCCACATCCTCATGGATTTAGATAGATCATCTGTGGCCCTACGCCCCGTAGCTTTGCTCAACAAAATTGCAGCACGCAAAAGAGGGCAAGAGGTGACATGGCCACGGTAGTTTTCGATGTTTCCAGGACGGTAACGGAGATCCTTCCAGCGCCTTTTCCGCCCTTTTGTCTTTCCAAGTGGCATCATCGTACCTTGAAGCGCAAGATCTCGGGCTGGACCAGGCTAAGGGGACGACCGTTGACCTTGACCAGACCACGGCCAGCCTATATCGAAAAAAAAAAAAAACCATCTTGTCAGTCGGTTTCGGTTCTTCATTTGAGTCGTGAATAAGGTGGGTGATTCTCGAGCCCCCGAGGGAGGGGGGTTTTGTTCCTCCAACGAACCTTGCAGTGGGCGACGGCGGTGGCCGTCTTCTTCTTGCCGAAGCATTGCACGCTCTGTGTCGTCGAAGACATGATTGCTGGTTTTGTCTTGGGTGTTGCAAGTGAGCGTTGCAAATGACCGTACAAGCGGGACGTGATGGAGTTGCTTGCTAGTCTCGCTCACCCGGCGGAATTTTTCGCATAGAGAGGGTTTGTGCCCTCGGGAGACGCTAGTACCGGGGGGGGGAGGAAGATGGATTTTTTTTTTGTGGGCATCCCTTGCGCTCTCTTTCCCCTCGTGCAAAATTAGACGAGCAACCACACAACCCACCGCAAAAAGCAGTCATCACGTGCTTAACAGCCCTAAACCCTTCGACTTAGCGTCTCATTGTGGCATCCGCCAAAATTTCGCCTCGAGTGAACATCACGCCGGCCCAACTTTTACAGCCCATCAGACCAGGAGTATCCGCCGTCAAGGTAAGCTTATGGACCTTCGCATAACGCCGGTATTTTACAAGGCAATTGTCATTCTGACTGTTGGTATCAAGATGGTTTCCGCCAAGAAGCACGTCCCCATCGTGAAGAAGCGTACGTATAATGTCCACCGCTTTCTTGCCGCCAGAGACGACACCCGTGTTTCCCCCGACTCGAAACGACTCGATTGCTCGATACAAAGGAAATGAAGATAGTTCATGAGTTCTCGAGTTGTTGCGAAGGCGGGGGGGCCGGCAGAGATGGTGGTCGGAGAATTGGGACTATTCGGCCTATACAGAAATACTGACTTGGTGATGAAACCAGGCACCACGCGCTTCAACCGTCACCAGAGTGATCGGTTCAAGTGCCTCAGTGCCAGCTGGCGCAAGCCCAAGGGCATTGACAACCGTGTCCGAAGACGCTTCCGTGGAACCATGGCCATGCCTTCCGTATGTTGATCCCGCTTCCTCTTGCCGAATTATGTCACTTGAAATCCCCCCACCATGGTGGAAGTACCAGGACGTGGGAGAAGTCATGTTTCCCCTCCGAACGTCTGGCAAGATGCAAACATGCAACGGGTTGAGTGAATGACACGGACGAAAGTTTTTTTGCGCCAGAGGCGAAGGAAAATGCTGATGAACTGGAAAATTATAGATCGGTTTCGGGTCCAACAAGAAGACTCGCTACATGATGCCCTCTGGCCACAAGTCTTTCCTAGTCAACAACGTCAAGGATGTCGAACTTCTGATGATGCACAACCGAACCTATGCCGCTGAGTACGTATATTCGAACCTCCCCCAAATGACGGATTTTGGGCAAACTTCCTCAAGCCCATCAAGAAGCATTTATCAAACGAAAAAGGACAGAGGGAAGAGCAGAAAAAAACATACTAACTAGTCACCCTACAGGATCGCCAGCGCTGTCTCCTCCCGAAAGCGAATTGACATCATCGCCCGCGCTAAGCAGTTAGGAGTCAAGGTCACAAATGCCAGGGCAAAGGTCACTACCGAGGTGTAAACTGAGATTTTGGTGGCGAAACAAATCGGTTCTGGGACTGCTTTCACGGATTGCATCGGACTGGGGGTTTTATCATTGAGTCTTTGCGCTATCATCCAAAAAAACAACACAACATGTCAAGGCCCACTGTCCTCTATTCCTTTTGATTTTTTTCTCATGATGAAAAGTGAACAAAAGTGACGAATTGTAGCGGGCTCTGGCATTGGCGCGCGGCGGGAAGCTAGTATAGGCCATTTTCCTCCTGCTATACTGGCAATTTTACACCTTCTAGATCTTGCTAGTGGGGGAAATGGACCAACGCAAAAGGGGATACATGAGTCCTTGACGCAATGGAAGTTATTACTCCTCCGGAATACGGAATTAGCCCTGTGATACATGTCGCTTCGTAATGTCTTAAACCAGTGTTTTGCGAGAGTTGAAGCGTTGGTATTGAACTACATGCCATACGTTAGCATGATAAGATGGGAAATGAGCAACCTGCTTTTGGTCTGGAAGTGATGCGACAAGTAGAGGATAGGCCGAGCATTCATCTCATCTCAAGCAAATACATACATGGCTAGAAACGCAGAATTTCCGCCCTCTGTCTCATTTGCTCCGCTCCGAACGTCGTCGGTATTAGTCAATGAATCTAGCAAGACATCGAAATAAGCAGCTCATGTACAGTTCACTGACAAGAAGGGTTGACCAGGTTTCAACGTGCTGCCCTATGCCGACAATGATGTGCAAGTCTCACTTCAGCTCGCGTACATCCCATGACAAGCATTGACAATTGTTCGTATTTGCGACCCTCTGCAACTATGCAGTAGTTATACACTATACAATATTGTACAATCCTCCCTCCCGCATATGACAACAAATGTCCTTTATGTGACGCGGCCGTGGTTCTCTACAGCCTCACAGTTCACTGACAAACATCCTTTTCTTCTTTTTCCCGTGCCAGACTCTCAAAGTCTGCATTTGCTACTTATTTGCAGATTACCGTCCAAGAAAAGAATAAGCCACTAAAGAAAAAAGAAGAAAGAAAGCATGCAGGTATCGCACGAGCCAATCTCTACGTCTCTGGTCCAGAAACCTGGAGTTGTGGGTTGAAGAGAAGGCTTGCAAACCTGATCATTCAGAAATGAAAGACAAAGGACCAATAAAAGTCCATTTGTAAAGACGAAGCAAGATGTTATGAGATGGACAGTGATATCAAGCAGAGACCAATCGCTCTGCATGGTGTAATCCTCCATGATTGGTTCTTTGTGCATACACTTGTGCAAGTATCTCATATCAGCATGTTTATCCTTCCTCAATATCCCGAGAAAACATCCGGAAAACCCAAGAATTGGAAGCCAAAAGATAGAAAGAAAACGAGGAAGAAGCTCACGTGGCAGGGCAACTGAAGTACCGGGATTGAAAGATGCCAGGGAAAAATATCCCGCACGCATTCCAAAGTGCCACTTTTATCGCTTTTTCAACTCGAATCAGTTTAGACCCCGACGCCGTAGTGGCCGATGAGAGACGTATGTATTTGGTCTCTCCAGCCCAGATGCCTATATGCCAAAGAAGCAAGTCGTTGCAATGTGGATAATCTTGGTATCTCATGTGAACGCCAAATATACAACAAAGAAAAGGACAGGGCGTATCAATCATGGCATAACTAAGTTCCTGCTCGCAGCAAGCTGTTATTCAAACACCCTGCTTGGAATCTAAATGGTGCCGCGAAGACGCTGCTTCCTGGCAAGCCAATCTCCGAGCATATTGTCAAGTTGCTATAAAACTCCTATATCAGTGCTGTCATCTTCATGTAGTGAGCGGGCTGTTGCTTACAGTCGTAATTTCTGCCAGCTTGGCATTTTGTTCCCGGAAAAGTCCGCCGACGACAGGATGGTCAATTCCTGCTGGTTCAACATTCGTCTTATCATACACAACTGCCAGAAGGTCACGAATTTGGTCGCTTTCATCAAAGAAGGCCCGAAGCTTTGTGTCATCCCATGCCCCTTCCTTTCCACTGCTGGCGGAACTGCTTTCTCTAGCAACATCATCAACAGTCTCTTCAGGCTCTGGCGATGGCGACGCTTCTGGCGAATTACCTTCCGGCGACGAAGTATCGACCATCAGCGCAGGTGGATTGGATGCATTGGCAGGCGAGGACGACCCATTTCTCTCGAGAGTTTGATCTATGGGGCTTTGCTGGGCGCGAGCAGCTCCAGCCGTCGTAGGGGTTTGAGCGTTTTCGACACGAGATCTTGTGGGCTGGTCGGTCTGATTTCGATGTTCCGGCTCTGCAATTGCAGCGGAAGCCGCATTTGGTCGCTCCGTGTAAGATTCCTCAAGCTCGGAGCTGTCAGATGTATCAAGTTCCATGCGCGTCTTGGCCTTGACTGTCTTTTGCGGTTTGGGGTCGCCGGCGCTTCGGGAAGGCACAAGTTTAGACATGACTGACTTTTCCTCTTTCTGACCAGTCGACGACGCTGACCGCTCCCCAGAAGCGTCCCGAGTCTGTGTCTGGTTTACTGGCACGTCTTGGGCTTCAGTCGTGTCAGAGTCGACAAGCCGCATAGATGCTGGCGGAACGCTTGAGACATCGTTTGTCCTACCTTCAGCAAGATATGACGAAAGTTCAACAGATTTCTGAACAACCCCTGCTGCCTTGTTGCTGGGCGCAGACTTTTGAAGCTTGGAGGGTTGCCTCTGAGATGCTGTGCGATCTGGAGATAACGGTTCCTCCAGAGAGCGGTCTTCGCTATCTCGTGATTCAGACATAATGTCTATAGATCGCTTGCCGAACGACTCATCATCATCTTCAGAAGTTTTCTTTTTATCTTTTCTTGAGAAGAATCCCCGAAGACCGCCAGGTTTCTTATCCTTGTCCTTCTTTTCCCTCTCCTTCATCTTCTTCTTTTCCTTGTCAGAAACTAGCTCCCGGTCCATCTTGTCCAAGCTTGACCCTGATCTAGCATCCTTAGTAGTTGAGTCACTGGATTGTCTTGGTGTATTATCGTCGCGCAGGAGATTCGGAGTAAGAGTAATTTTCTTAGTTTCCACACTCTCATCTTTGAAGAACGAGTCAGTGTTTCTGACGGTTCCGTTCCTCGACCGACTGGGACCCTCAGGCTTTTCGTCAATGGATTCCTCGCTGCTCCTTGTATCGTCATCATCTGTCCGTACGTCCCTGACGGACTCCGTCGCAACCTTTTCCTCATTCGATGGCCTAGTTTTAAGAGGCTCGACCTTTGCAGTCTCATCCGCAATGGCATCTTCCGTGCCGTTTTGCTTGTCTTGCTGTTTCTGTTGCTGTTGCTCTTTTTGGTACTGTGTATTCGCCTGGGAGCCGAACAACTCTTCGATATCTTCATCATCGGTAGAGTAGTCGAAATCGGAATAATCAACATACGTGGGATCAGCAAATGTCACGGTCTTCCGTCTCCTTCGCATGGATTTGAATGAGCTCTTTTTGTTTTGTGCCTGGTCACCGAGCATAGTTGCAGAAAGCTGGAATTGATTAGTCCCGAGGAATACTGTTGCTGGTGTTGGATTTGCTCGTACATCAATATTTCTATGTTTGTTTAACCGTGCTAGTCGTTCAGTGGGCGTTTCTATGTGCTCAGCAGGAAGATAACCTACATATATTACATATCAGCAAAGGTTATCGTCGGAGGCGCATGTGGGTGTGATTGAGACCTACCAATGCTGCTATCCTTGACTACTCGCACCAGCCACCAGTAACTATTGCTATCATCCAAAAGTACCATTGTGTCGCCCTTGGTAGCATTCGCTTGGCCTTCCACGGTGGCGACGAAGGTGTGGAGAGCATAAACGAACTCAAAGTCGATATCCTCTGTTTCAAGTAAGCATTCATCCTCACTACAAGGTTCAAGCAAGCCAGCATGATTGGGTGGTGAATGAATGAAGGATACATGACGGTCTCCCGAGGTTTCCGTTGCGGCAAAGCATTGAGAGTCAGTCGGGACAAACAGGGCTTCAAAATTCATTGCGCTACGACAGCCATCGCAGGAAGAGGATGCGAGAGAATCGTCAAATCGACAGGTGTTGAAGAATTGTGCCTCAAAAACCGAATCCGGTCGAGCACGCATAAGCAAGGGATTCTAAGCCTTGGTAAGACGCGCCGAATGCTCAGGCCAGTTTGTGTTGACACGAGGGAGACAATCCAGACAATCCTCTTTCTGACAAGTAGCTCTATTGAGATGTCCGACTTCGGGTTCGGTGAGGCCCTCGCATTCTTCGTCACAATCCCAGCGTCTGCCCACGTTTGGCCATGAATATTGCCGTCGAGAATCGAACCAATGTTGCCACTCAGCAACAGACTCGGATTTGCTGCACTGTGATACACTTGTCTCAGGAACGAGGAGAGCCTGCTCGGGATTGACGCAGCCTACAGCTACTGGCTCAACCATTTCGGGCGGCATGTTCGCAATCTCCAATTGTCGGGTAAGTGACGTGAGGGAGGACTCACGCCGCGGCCAAGCCGCTGGCATTTCAACAGGGTTCAACGCACCGTCTTCTATAGAGGGAGAACTGGAAATCTTGTCCACCATATCGTCATCTAAATCGTCGCCGTCGACGTCGAGGTCATCTTCGTCTGCCGATGAGACGCCGCCATTTTGGGCAATGGCTAAGGCGTCTTGCTGTTCGTGGTGATACATTTCGATATCCAGGCCACCTCCGGCGACGTCGTGCTTGGCTGCAGCTGGATGGTCGTCAGCGTACTGTTGAAGCAAGTCGCTGGTATCGTCGTCGACTTTGCCGCTGGCCCAAGACACCCTTGGGCTATGGGCCTCGGCTGCGGCAGTCTCTAGAGCGACGTCACGAATTGTCTCGGCCTGGTGAGGAGCAATTGACAGGCCCGGACCGCCAGGCGGCGTATCGGAGAGGTGAGAGTGGTTGGAGTGGTGGTCCTTTGCCGACGGTGCAACGTGATCCTGAAGGTCGAGCGTGTCTGTTGGATGCGACAGCAAGCACGGAGAAGTCAGCAACAGTAGAGGCTTGTGCAGGGCAGGCGTTGGCTGTACAGGGCAGCAAAACAAAATTTTGGATCTGTGTCTACAGTGGAAAGATCAGGCAAGCTGACAGGCGGCTGGAATGCACTGGTCCGTCGCAGACGAAACAGCCTGAAGGGTCCGACATGCGCGGTCGCGAGGAAACGAATCCTGGGTTGGAAACAAGAGCGACCAGGGTGTGAGGGCCAGCAGATGGACAAGAAAGAGACCAGGGGACAGACAAGGCAGATGGAAACGTACCGGCGCGAATAATTGACGGCCTCGTCATTCTCAACGCTGTGGCTCCGAGAACCTGGTGCGCCGAGCGACACGGCGGATCGTGTTCCAAGCGATGTCCAAGATCGGTCGAGTGACAAAGGACAGTGGCTCCAAAGGACAGGCGGCAGGAGAACGACGACGGAAGCGGAGGGCGAGAGACTATTGTAGGACGGGGACCAGTGGATGATCCTGGATGATCAACGGCGGCCCTGCAAGAAAGGCCAACCTGAAAAAGGGCTGAAGCGTTGCCGTCAGTGCAGACTACGGTAGACCAGTACGGAGCAGTACCAGTCCGTTGCTAAACCAAATTCAAATCGACGAGCTCTTTGTTTCGGCGAGGCTGAGGCTGAGGCTGAGGCTGCACGCCGTGAACATGAAGCGAGACTCGGGACTCGAGATTTTGCGCAGCCAGCAGAAGAGGGGGGATGGAAGGCTCAAAAGGCTTGGAGACGCTTGTTGGGTCCAGGGGGTCACGACGGACTTCGAAGTCGGGCAGATTTCTGCTTTCGGGAGCCGTGCGCCGGCGAACAGCCCGTAACCGCTTCCAGTCTATGCGATAATGAACAAGAAAAACGGAGCGGGCTGAGATGAATTGGTCTCAAGTTGAATTGAATAGAAGAGAATTGCAATGCAAATGGGACGACGAGCAAGAGACGTGCCGAGTTGCTCAGGTTAGACAGGGAGGGACAGTAGTTGTCTGGATTATGCGGCGCTAAAGCCCAGGCAGATAGATGTACTGCGAGTAGGTACGGAGTACGGAGTACCAAGGCAGGTACCTGGTAGGTACCTAAAGGACGGAGTACATGCCCTGTCTACCAAGTGCCTATTAGGTGTCTACTGTCAAAAAGAAAAGGGAAGAAAAGAGGAAGAAAGAAGAAGAAAATCGAGTGCCGTGAACCTACCTACCTACTTTAGGTACTCAGAGCACTTAAGTAAGTTGTTCTACTTGTTCTACTTACTGCAACACTTCTCAAAGCGCACATGTGCGTGCAGCAGGGCCAGCAGGAATAAAGGACAAAAACCTACACAGAACCTAGCAGTCAACATGCTCTCAAGAGAAACAGTGAATCGTGCTTCAATGTCAGACCTGCCTGACTTGGCCGTTGTCTGGCTGCGTTTGAGTACTTGCCCGTTCCGCTTCCAAAGTCGCTATGTCTGGCCTTGATTGTCGTGAGAAGAAGTCGCGCACCGTTGGACAACCGTACAACAACATTTACTCCGTACAATAGAGGCTACCGAGCACTTGAATACCCACCTGTACGGGAGTAGTCCGTAGGCACCACTTAATGCACAGATCCAAGTACTACGGAGTCACCCCGCGCCCTGGTTGGTCCGTCGCGCTCCTCCTGCCTTGGTGCACAACATAATGCTGCACATGTCGCTCCATTTAATGCACTTTGCTTAAAGTGGCTTGCACATCCCAGCTGCGATGCAACACACATACCTCTCTCAGAGTACTTCTTACTCGTCCTCTTGTTCTTCTTAATTATCACCTATCGGTACTGCGCTTGACAGCTACTTGCACAGATAATCTACCTAGATACATAAGATGCCAAATAAGCCGTGGCCATGTCCCATTCGCGCATTGACCGCCCCCGCCTTGCCTTGCCTTCAGGTCCTCGGTAGGTTGAACCCAATCCAGTCACATCGTCTGCGACTCATTTGTGCAACCGCACTTGTCTCGTACCACTACCACAGCACAAGCAGCATATCCGTCCCAATGCCCTTCCTTGATCGACAGATTCGACACGAACTGCCACCTCATCCTGTGGAACAAATAGTAGCCGAAAACAAGAAGCTCTCCCTCATAACTTATTCCTAGGTACAAGTCACCAAATAGGTTGCACATCCTTGGCCCATACCTCCTGCACTATTGCCATATAGGATCTAGATTGTGTTTCTATGCATACGCATCTTCGATTTTGTTGGTAGTATAACTCAATGACCACAATATCCCTCGAGCTTTCGTACTTTTCACCTCACTGTATTATATCCCATTATTTTGAATCTTGTCCAACCTGTTCTCCAGTCCGAATGCTTAGCAATATTCAAAGAAAAGCTTGCAAGATCTGTTGAAGAAGAAGAAAATACGAAGTAAAATAAAATCATAATGCACCTTCGCAATGCTACTGTGTATCTCTCCACATTGTATATAATTCTTGTCTTGTGAAAGTCATTTAAACCCACCCCCAAACTCAGCTTCGCTCATTTTCACTAATGCCCGAGATGGCTCAAGAAGGCATTTTGCGAAAAGCCAACCCCGGAAATTGGATAAGGCGTTATAAGGCTGCGCGTCCGCTGACAGACATGCGTCTTACTTGCCCAGCACCGTTTGGCTGGCCGGCAAGTTGCGCCATACGCTTTGACATGCTGTCATACTGTTAACAAACTGTCTCTACATGTAACATGTGATGTCTCCATCGAGTAAAAGTGGCATTAACTTACAAGTCAAAGAAGGCAAATTGGCTAGGCTCGCTGCCAAATTCATACACGAAGCGACTAGCCAGGAAGCTGCCAAAAATGGCTCTCAGGTACGACTCGGGCACGCGAGAGATAATGGTCTCCAAACCAATCTTCTGCAAAAGCAAGTTGGGCAATGCATCTTGCAAGACTGCGTGACGGATCTTCTCGTTACTCCACAAATCAGATTGCTGAAGCTCCTCATCCAGAGTAGTGATCGCGTTGGACAACTTATCCGAGAGAATAGAGCGAGGCACACCGGTCGCCTCATGCTCACGCCAAATAGCCTCAAATTCAAGGCGGGCATTCTCGCGGATCTTGGCCTGGACCTCACAAACATAGTCATTATAGAACTGTGGTGCCTGGCCAGTCTTGGCATCTACACACATGTTTTCGACAAAGCCTGCATCATCAAATGAAAGAGACGCAAGAACTTCAAGTGAGGAAGAGGTAACACCACCCTTGTTTGCAGAGGCGTCTTTATAAAGGATGCAGCCGGCAGCCTCGAGCCTGAGCTTAGCGTCTTGGGTAATGAAAAGGTTGGCTCCCTCCACAATGTACGGAATAGTGGACTTTCCATCCTTGATGAGTCTGCTGACGGAAATCAGGTCAATAGACTCGGGTCTACCACCGCAGGGAACAAAAACATCCGTCATTCCAGTGTCGCGAAGATGGTAGGTATTTCTGAAAGAGGTGCCGTTGGTGATAACTTCGCCCGTAGGGAGAGTAATATTAGTATCCTCGCAAAGGACACGGTACCCATCCTTGGATACCTTTGTCATGTCGTACTCGTTGATCATTGCACGCTTCTTAGCCAGGCGAACAAGCTCATCCTTATCAAGGCCGTTGGGGTCAGCGATGACACCAGACCCGTCAACAATAGCAGTCCACTTCTCATTGCCGAGGAGGATTTCGTTACTGCCCAAGTCACCATCCGGACCACCAGTCTGCATCTTGCGCACAGTAGCAGGATCAAGTTCAAGCTTCCTGTAAATACCCTTGACGTACTCACGTACGGAGAGCGTTGTCATACCATACTTGTCGTGAGGAATGCCACCAAGCTTCTGCGACTTGCCGGTGAAGAAAGACTTCCACCATGGAGCACCGCGGGCTCTGGCATGCTCAGTAGCCCAATTGACTAGATCAGCCGTATTCTCATCGGGGCCCATGAACAGGATTTCTTCCTTTCCATAAAGATCTACGAGCTTGTTCTTGATGCCCGGGGTCTGAGCTGGCAGCAGCAGATCGAGGATACTGTCAATGTATTTCTCGAAAGCTTCCTGAGCACGGTCTTGCTGCTTGGGGTCAAGAAGAATAACACCCTTGGATCCACCCTCAGGGATATCCTTATTCTTTCGCTGCTGGGTACTAGCCAGGCCATAATTCTCATCGAACAAGTTGCGAGCATTAATGGCGTAAGCTTCTTTGCTTCTGGACTTGACAATACGGATACCGCCACGTGAAATATCTCGGAAACGGAGGTGGAAACCCCGCGACTCAGCACCAATGACAAGGAACATGCCATACAGACGACGAGGATATTCAACCTCAGGCAAGAAGGCAGGATCCAAGCGGAAGCTAAGAGCAACCTTAGTAGGGGTGAAGTAGTTGGTCTTGAGGATAGCGTTATTGAAAACACGGAAGGCAGTCATGACCATCTCATCGTGCTCGTTCGCAACAGTCTTGGAAATCTTGTCCTTGAGTTTCTCATCACTGAGAACGTCCACAGCAGGTGTAACGGCCACCTGCTCATTCTTGGCGCCGAGATGGACATTAGCAAATGATGCATAGAGGAGTCTTACTAGCTCTGGGTAGGTCTGAATGATCTCGAGAATGTAGTCAGGAGTGAAGGTTTCGGTTCGCAGACGGCGCTTCAACTTGGAAAGCAGAGCAGCCTGGGCGGGATCGTCCATATCCAGCACTTCAGATAAGGACGCATATTCGGGGCCGAGGCGGTTCAAGAAGTGCTGAACGAAGACCCAAGCCGAATGTGCATAGACAGCCTCTTGGAGGCTGAGGGCTCCGATCGCAAACAGATTGTGGAACTTGTTTTGGGGCAAGCAATACAGAAGTGAGATCTCCTTGGTGATTTGGTGTATAGACTCGTCCAGAGGAGGGAAGTAGCCATCGGTGTGGGATGAGGGCTTAAGGTAAATACTCATTACGGTGATACCATTCGAGAACTGCTCCACGTACTTTCTTGAACTGGTAACACCATAGTAGTGGTAAAGATCGCTCAGAGCAGAGAACATGCCGCGAGCAGTACGTGTTCGGAAGGCAACAACCAGTCGCTTCTCTGCGACATCCTCAATATCAAAGACCTCGATAACGGGGCCAGTTCGGTTGACAGCGAGTTCAATGATTTCCTGATAGATCTGCTTGGTATTTTCGGTTGCCTTTTGCCAGAAGCCAGCATCCGAAATTCGTTCTATGTTGGTCTCCTTGGGGTCCGTCACCTTGGGGCTTTGAGCGAACTGACACTGGTAGACAAAGTAGCATCGGAGAGTCGCCTTTGATGATGGACTGGCGCCAATTACAGCTGGGGAGCGAAAGGTCTCGACACGATACTTCGTCTTGCCCTGGTGGTCAAGATACTTGGCCTCAAGACGAGATTCGTATCTAGGTCCACCGACATTGCTCTCGCCTGGTTCACTTGTGTCAATGTAAATGGCATGGTCATTTGCTTCCATGTCCAGGCGAATCTCCTCCTTCTTGTCCTCACGGGAATAAGCTGCCACCTTGGCAGCGTAAAGAGAGCTGATGTGGCTGGCGATGGCATCCGGTGTCTCAATGCGAAAGTAGACATCGTCGATACCCAACTTCTCATAGAACCACTTGATCTGTTCATCAATTAGGGTCTCTGGGATGTAGCCGGCCTGTTGCAGAATGCTTTTAACAGAGTTCATTTGCTCGAGCTTCCCTGCAAACTCAGGGGCGACATAGCCAACAGTGGCAGAGCGAAGAGTTCGGTTGCCATTGCCGTTCGTCAATGATGAATATGGAAGGCTAAAGTGGGTAGGTTGGGGAGAAGGTTTGCGGCTGGATTCTTCAGACTGAACATCAGCCAAGAATTTGGATTTGAGTAGTGATGATGCCATCTTGTTTTGTGGTTGTGTGTATAGTTATAAGGCTGGAGTATTGACTTCAGAATACCTGTGAAGCGAGAAATTAGCATGCTGCAGTTATTCAGCCTGCGTGTTCTATGAATCGATTGGATGATATGAAGCGAATTCAGACAGACGGAATGATACCCGTATTATCAAGCTTCTTAAGTAATTCCAGCAACTTCCTAGATTTCGTGAAATGGTATGAATGAGGGGGACCAAAACTTGTGAGAAACTCCACTTTGATCCATTGATCCAAGCATGAAAATTTCACGTCGAATTGACGTAGTCCCGGAAAGGAACGATGTTGGGCACACTAGAGGCGCATGGGGTGGGAGTGGCTGATTCCCAGGCAGAGCGATTTCGAAACTTACCTACAGAGTATTCAATTTCCTGGCACTCTGTCCTGAAATGAATCCTTTATTAAGACGGATCTATTGCAGGAGAAAAATAGTTTCTAATTCGCAACTTGTACAAAGATCCTTAGCTTAAAGAGCTACTTTTTCGATGATCACCGCTATGCAAGTCGGGATGCGATCGCGGGGTGTGTGTATGGTGGGACGAAGGTGTAAGCCGTCCGAAAAAGTCAACGCTTATATGCAATGTCTAGTCAAGACATAAAAACCGTGATAGCTGCAGAATTCGTCCCGACGAAAGCCCGTGAGTATCAGAGGAGGTTGTGATTGTTTCGGTGGGGAGGGAGAAAAGACAAGGTTAAATTGTACGGGACTTCCTCGAAGGGGTGGTTACTTCGAAAGTTAGCACAAGGACTTTGGCGCAACAACCCTTCCGAAGGTCGCGAGGACAATAAAGACTCCTAGAGCAACCCCAAAGCGGCTCAACCAGCTCTTCAAGGGTCTAGAGTGTCTGGGTCTGGGTTCGGCCAACGCCGAACGGAAGTGCACCCTGCAAGGAATTCGTATCTGAACAGGGCGACTCACAGCTATTTTTGACCTGATGATGCGGGCCGAAAACAGGGAGAGGCACAGGCAGGAAACTAAGGTGATTGGCTTTGTAACAAAGCTGAAGATAACAAAGGCAAAGAAACACCTCCAAGTTAAAATGACGTGCAGATCGGGGTGAGAGGGAGAATAGTGTGAGACACCGAGGAAGCTTGATGATGCCAATTGGCAAAGGTTAAAGGTTCGATGTTCATCAAAGAGCCAGCACAAGACGAAACTGGGCCATAAGCACCAGGTGTCGGTGCCTTTAAGTATAAATTTGGAGCTGGAGCTCCACGACAAAGTTGAGAAAGGGCGGCGTCGTGCTCAAAGCATAATCTTTGCATCATCCGCTTGGACTAGACTTTTTGCACAGCAACCAAGCCCGTACCAGCAAACCTGTGGCAAGTACACACCTCGTACCTGCCACCGCCCCTCGTGGGGTGGGCCAAGAGAACCAGTTGAAGGGAAGGAGGGGTCCAGACTGGCCCCCCTCCCCGGTCGCGCAAGTACGTACCCAAGGTACCAGACGTAGGTATGTAGAGCGCGGGTACCGTGCGAGGGAGTGATTCAGTGCAGGCCCTGGCTCGGGTTGCAGGGTTTGAACTTCTATTGACGGAGCAATTGTTCAATGTTCTCAATTTCAACTTGACATTTGAACGTTGGGAATGCTGCCAGGCACTTCAGGTACCCCCGGAGCACCCATTATGCCTGTCATCCATCCTCTCGAGCAAGCCGCGTTTTGACCTTCAATGTTCCAACGCTGGGTACGGCAAGTCGCACAGTGGCCGCTCAGTGAGAACGGGCACCTAGCCCCCCAGACTGCCACCAGACCGGACTCGACATCCGAGCTGACCTCTTCTGGTACCAGAATAGCTTTTAATAGAATTTACGGAGTAAGTCGAGCAGCTGACACCAGACAGAGCCTCCTTCGTGTTTCCATTCGGATCCAACAACTGCTTGAGTATCCAAGCAGCTCGGTGTGGACTGGTCGCTTTCTGTGACGGCCAAGACTCTCGAAAGCTGGTCGATTCCAGCAGGAAGCATTTCACAGCACATGTAGTCCGGTCTTGTCTCGTCTTTTGCATCCGCGTTTGGTTCTTGTCAATAACAGCAAACTATTCAGGCTACTCCAGAATACATATCTCCTATCGTTAGCAAACAAGACAATACCCTAGCAAGTGCGGGCGAGGGGTACCAATATCCATGCCGCAAGTCGTAGGAATTTTCACGCCCTCTGACTGGTTCACCATAACATCACCAACATGCACACCCGATCGCGATCACGGCCTCAACCGACTCGCAGACGTGTTCCAACGAGGGAGTTCAGCGGCCGCCCCAACTTGCCTCATCATTACCAAATACCAACTAGACACTAGACTGCACCAGGAAGTAGGTGTGGTCCAGGTGGTCGGTTCCTGGCCGCTCAGGTGTCAGGAACCAGCACTGGTGGCCCGTGGCATTGTGGCAGAGCACCAGCATGACTTGCCCACGCCCCTCAGTGGAGAGAGACGTTAGAACTGAGAGGCAGTCATAATATTGCTCCACGTCGATGAGGTCGGCTGGTACTCCGTACTTCAGCACCGGTGGATATATAATGTATGACCAGGTACCCGGCACTATGGTACCTGGGCGTTACCCAAACCAACAGGTAGGTACCTAGGTACTTAGGTACGTATCTACGCACCATACCCCCGTCCTTCATTCTTCATGCGGGAAATCCAGATGGGAAGGCAAATGCTGATTTTCTGGCCTCAATGGGGCGGCTATTCGAGGCTTGAAGGAACTTTTCTGGTCGTCGACTTCTCCATGCTTCTGCTGGAGTTCTTTGTTTGAGTCTCGCTGCGGCATCGTGGGGACGGCTAAGCCTAATCGGTACCCATGTCCCACTCTCATGGTCTGGTACTTGGGTGCTAGTTGGCCGTTGCCCAGTCTCCCGACGTGAGGGATGCATCAGCAGACAAGTCAGAGATTTCTCTGGTGCATTCTTGGCCGCCCCGGATGTCTTTTGTGGCTTTTCCCCAGCTTGCCATCCCCCGGTCTTCTTCGAAAACATCCATTCTAGTGTCTTCCCCAGGGCTTTCTTTAACGATGGCTTCGCCGCTTGGGCCACGGCCCTGTACCAAGAGGCTCAGGAATACCTTTTATCCCCGAGGCCCAATTGTACTTGCCAACGTGGACCCTGACAACCTTGACGCACGGTGCGTTTTGATTTTGTTGAACCTTGTGCCTGTAAATATCACGGCATGCACTCGTTGAAAGCTTGCGTGACAAAGGGTTAATTACGGCTGAACCGTGTTTTCAATCTGATTACCGAGATTTTCAACCCATTCACCGCACTCAAGATATAATCAAAGCTTCAGATGTCGGGGCGAGACCAGGTCTTCCAATTCATCGTCGTCGAGGATTCCGTGCCAAATGAATCGGGACCAAGTATACCAACAAATCTAGGTTTACATGTTTCAAACCTGTTATGCTAGGGCATCATTAAGCAAGGCCAAGCAGACATCAGTACAGGACCAGTGAGGAATTCACAAGACGTGTTCGACCGCGACTCACAGTGCCCCGTCTTGGCCGTGTAAGTCTCGACGAAGGTACATGTCGCGCAACTTGGCGCATCTTGTCAACTCAAAGCCGTTTGCACCTCAGATACTCGGTAATGAGAAGACGACAACAATTCTATGTATGTATTCACCTCACGTGCGGTTTTGGTTTCGCAGCGGATATTCTGTAACGGGAAGTTGACAGCTCTTCCCTCTTCAACACGTAGATGCAAACAAGGTCGAATTGACTACAAGGGACTAGTGTGATGCAGATGGCGTGCATGACGATTTTACAAGGAAAATCTGTACCCCCTCACCTCCGTCTTTTACCGCTTTGTTTGGCGAGGAGGTTTCGGGGGAGCCATGTCTCAGCTATCGGCTTGTTCAAGCACCAAAAGCACGCCCAAACATTAGACGATTTTGCAGGTTTAGTAAGCATTCTTCAACTCTCTTCCCTCCTCTTGGCTCAATGTCTGTCAGCGAGAGAGATGGCCATCTCGAAAACATCACGGCGGCACAACACAGGGCGTCGGAGACGGCGACGGACGGCGCGGGAACCGGAGATGGCTCAAGTGTGGCGGCAAGGAAAGGCCCATATTCACACTTGGTCACTCGCATATCATTCAAATCATACGCAAGTATTGCGGAGCACTTGGTACTTTCCATTGAGGAAGTGCATGCATACCCGAGACCTGTCGCTCATTGCCTAAAAAAGCTCGGCTACGGGCAATACTTGATGGCTGGGCGGACATGAGTCGGGCAGATACTGCTGGGCTTCAATTGCATTTGGCGCTTTGCAGAAAATGACGCCGCCATTGTCTATTCAACAATGCTAACTTGACAAGAGCAAAAAAGTTTGTGCATTTTCCTCCATTGGCGCCCGTCTTGGTTGGCAGTTTGCAGCGCCATTCGGTCGGGGGTCCACCTCCGGGGGTCCGCCGGAGGACGAGGAGAGCACTTGAGAGCTTGGTGGAGGATGAGTGGAGGTGACAGGCCACACGCCGCATGGAAACTGGAGCCACACCGGACCAGAAACATCCCCACCAGAACCGTCGGCCGGCACCCCCGGAGCCAGGCGCACCGATGTTTCGATAAGGACCTGTCAATGTTCCAGGTGAGAATGGCTGGCGGCGGGCTAGTGATGCATGATGGGAACAATCGAACTGCCGCGCCAGCAGTGAGCTGGGTTGTGCACAGGCTGATCGCTCATGCGCCAGCCGGACCACTTGGACGAAGCCATTCCCGGTTTCCATTACCCCCAGCTTTCTCCATCCCTACCAGTTGACGTTTCCATTACCCCCGTTTTACTTGATCGCAGTTCATGGCTGCCCGTAGCGATCCGCCATGGCCTATCAGATGGAAGCCCAGGCACCTGAGCCGATCCACTGGTGGACTATCTTACGTCCCCAGCGGCCAGCGACGCTCGCTGCACGCCCTCGCCGCCGCCGCCGCCGCCGCCTCCGCCTCCGCCTCTCCCTCCGCACATCAATGATATGGTTCGCTACCGACGCGCACAACACACGCCGCCAGGATGGATATGCAGGCGTTCACTCGATCAAACCCAGGTATTCTTCTTGGGCCTTGATGTGTCCTCGTGGAGTTCAAGGAGTGTCTGGCCCAATCACACATGCTGCTGATGCACGATTCTGAAGGTGTTGACACCCATGATCCAACTACATGTCTTGCAAATATTGGTACATGATGGAAGGTCGGGAGAACTAGACAGTGGCTTCGGTGTGATGGAGACTGCGTTAATGCTATGCGTCCGACAAATATGGAATAACTCTATTCGCATGCGGTGGAATACGGAGCATCTTTGAGCATCGACAGAGGGCGCAAATCTTCAGCATTGCTTTCCGTCGACCGTCGTGCATATTGCGTGCTTCAAGTTTCAATACACCCACCTACCTAGGTAGTTAGGCATCCCTGAGGCCCCAGACTTCTCGCCCGGTTGTGACGTGTCGCTATCAAACAACTTGATTCCGTACAAGTTGAGCTTCGCATGCTGTAGCTGTCTGCCATGGGCAACACGTTGCCGACTTTACTCCGGAGCTGTGCTTGCTACAACCAACTACACAATGTAAATATGCACAATGCAGCAACGCATGTTTCCCGGGGCCCGACATGTGCATCAAGTCGTGCTGGACGGAGCAAGGCTTCACCTGTGACAACTACTAACTGCCAAGCAAAATCAGCACTGGGCCGTCTATCCGGTTCCCGACAGCAACGCAACGATGGCAGCAAGCCATTGACGGAACACGGAGCACTGCACTGTGCTGTAATGCACTGTACTGCACCAACAAACCCAAAAAGAGTCAACGTTTAGTAGTTACTACGAGCGGAGCAGGGACGGAGTATACAGAGTAAAAAAAGGTCCCCAAACAAAAAGGGGGGGGGCTTTTCGCCCACTCTGGCACCAGCATTGATCACGAGGACAACAGGAAAAATAAAATAAACAATCAATGCAACAAGATGGCGCATTTTCTTTAACCCTTTTCGTCCTTTTACTGTAAAAGAGACAACAATTAAAACCTTGAGCACGGGTCCGTGTCTTATTAGCCTTTTCCAAAACGCAGGCTTGCCGTACCCCAACCGCTGGGGTTGAGTATGCTATCCCTGTGCATTGGTCACGATGGCTGATGAAATGCCACTACTGGCCCTTCTGGCCCTTCTGGAGACACCAGACCAGTTGACGTCTTACGTACAAGCGGCGAAGTCGATTCGATGAGTCCCAAGCACCTCATCACCAGGTTTCGCACGTAACCCACTGGCCAACCGGCCAACATGGGCAGCGAACGGATAAGCGGCTACGGAGTATGCCGTGCGTGCAGAAATTAAAAAAAAAAAGGGTATTTTTCGTCTTGTGCTACTGGATGGAGCAAGTGTTGCATTGTTATGTATCTGTTTTCACACCGAAGTAATTTGGAGTTGCGGTGACAACATTTGAACTGCCAGTTTCACCCAGTGGTATACTGTACGGAGTACTCGAGGCCCAGTAGTTCTCCGCACCTGCATAGAGGCACCAGACCTGAATACTCCGTGTTATTACGGAGTATAGCGTCTGGTTTAATGTTGCCCATCCCAATATTGCCCCAGGCCACTGCCACTTCCCTGCCACTCACTCCCCTGTCTGGTCCTTCTTGCATGAACAAGACACTGGGCCAAAAAAAAAAATTAAAAATTAAAAAATTAAAAAATTCTCCATATTGAACTAATGTTTCCGCCCTTCCGAAACTGGGCTTATGAGTCTAGCCATCCGCCCCGGATTTTCTCTAGCGGGATCCCTACAGCTGCTATTTTTACACCGCCCAAGCAAGCACAAAGTCAGGGTTTGTTGTTGTTGTTGTTGTTGTTGTTGCTGCGAGTGGGCAAGGCCCTCGCTCGTCACAGCCTCGATCCGAATGTTGCGTGCATTCGAAATGTTGTGCGACTCCGGCAATGACACTCGCTTGCATTCGAACGTTACATTTCTACTACTATTACACGTATGTATACATGTGTATGATGTGACTCTGTAATGCAACGTCGATTGAATATCAGGTTCCTGAATTGTATTCCTTGTGTCGACTGCACCTGGGTGGATGAGGCCGGCGATTGCTGCGAAGACGGAAATATCGGCCATGCAGCAGAGATGACCATGAATTGCAACTTGAGAAGATACAGAGTACTTGGCCCAGGTACGTTTTATGGGAGCTTGAGTACCGAGTGCCGAGTTGCATACTCCGTACATACATAATACATGGAATTCTCAAAGTCCATGTGGCATCATGCACTCCGCTCCGGCTGATTATCATGGCGACGCCATCAAGGGACCGGGGGGAGTCCTTTTTTTTTCTTTTCTCCTTTTTGTTACTGTTTTTGAAGCATTTGCATTTTTCATCTGCCAATTGCGTACCATATGCAGCCAGGATGACATATCAGATGGCTCGATCTGCTCAGTATCACCAGCATCACCATGACCTCCTTTGGTCATCGTGTCCCGTCAGAGGGGCACGCGACCTCCCGCGATGGATTTTCTCGCGTAAGCATTATATGGTGCCTTGGTCACATATGCTCTTTGATTTCTAAAATAGAAGCAGCCTAGACTACGGAAACATTATCCATAGGTGGAGGATTATGTGATGCTTGACCCCAATCCTCATCGGCCATGCCGCGACGCCGTTTGCCTCCAGCTATAGCGCTCGGGATTTGCTCCATGGCGCCGTGGACGCCCGAAGATTGAAACTTTGCAGCAGCCAAAATGCGCCACAGCATGATGCTCCTGCGTAATTTTTGGCTCGACAGTTGGTGTTGGTGGTCACGATGCCTTCATGGCCGGCAGGTGACAGCTCACAGGGGTGTGATTATTCGGCTGTCCCCAAACAAGACCATTCATCAATAATGTTCAAGGGAGGATTCAAATCCCTCCGCCAACATTCTCCTCGTCTGCCTCGCCACCACGGAGAGGCCATGTGCCCTGCCGTGTTCGCGTCGGCGATTGCAAAATGGGGGCATGCGAAATTATCCAATCTCTCTCATTCGCGCCCGACGATGCCAATCTTGGGGTCCAAGGCAACGGTAGTTGAAAAACAATTGCCATGTACTCAACTCATCCATGCTGGTCCACGACAAGTACCTTTTGTCCATAATTCGGTTCTTTTTATGGTTAGAATTGGCCTTTATTTTACACTATTCGTACACCCTAGCCCAGAGCGAACGCTCTGAGCCCCCTGCTTTTGGACCCAACAACGAGGCATTGCAAACCACATGACTATGCGCAACCCGTGATTCGTGTCACGATTCCTTCTTTCAATTTCGCTTCTCGGCTTTCAATCCCGTTCATGCATACTCTTGTACGAGTAGTAGTCTTTTGATATGAAACAATTTGACACCGGGACATATCCTCAACATACAGAACTAGTCTACTTTCTTACCAGTTAACCAACGCGGATAAATGAGTACCAAATGAATCAGCCAGGAATTGTTTGGGGAAGCACCGCTAGTGCCACAGATTGATACCAGCACATACCCCCGGTGTTGTAACTACCCGTTATCTGAATTGGTGATCCGGGTCAGAGTTGCATCAGCTCCTGTCAAACCAGCCTCATGCATGCACGTACCGGATCGAAGCAGCTTCCGCATGAGCTACATCTTCACAGGTGGCCGCCTAGGTTCAGGCTAATGAAATACCACACTCGAAAAAAAAAATTGCGACCGATGGCAATAGATTTTGTCGTTCAATTGGAGAAGGGGACTCGCCATCGGTATGCATTTTTACTATTCCCAGAGTCTCAAGTTGACGAACTCGAGCGACGTTTAAATACCCTACACCAGCTGGAACGAACTTGCAACTTACAGCATCTCTTTCATATCCACTGACACGAGTGCATTATACATGCACGCTATTTTTTTATATTTTTTTCGTGTGTGTGTGGCAAAAGTCCCCTTCTGAAATACATTGGCAAAGTCGAGGGCTATCTACTAGTAGTTGAAGATATCAGCGAACCCATCTAGCCTACATTCACCTTCCAAAGAACTGCAAGGTACAGATTAATTACGCCTAATAATGTGGTTCGTAGCCAATCAGGTTGTACGATTGGTCCGGACCTATGCTTCGCAGAATATCCAGGGCCAAAGCCACGCTTCCTCCATTCGCAGCTTTCCGGCTTCAGTGAAGCACAAGTGTAAAAGACATTATGATTCTCAGGATCCGCAAAGTTCTCTTTTGTAACATTTAGTTCTTTTTGGCAGTAAAACTCGTACATCCTCAGTCTCCCGAGAGTTACCAGGCTCGCAACCTTAGTTGTGTGGAACCCTGGCACGTGACGTCTCATTTCCTTAACCTCCAGATGAGAGCAACACCCTGGTCAGTCGGGCCAGGACCAGCTCGGAGCCAAAAATTTTGAGTACGGAGCACCCGTGACGCAGTTCTCCAAATCAACGACCACACGCCCATATCGCGAACATTAGCAGGCAGTCCGCATCACACCCAAGTGGCTAGTGCGGTCCCATATCAGCGACTGTGTATCATTTTATTCCCATAGTATACTTTTCCACGAGCTGCTTGCGCCTTCATCGCCTTTCTCGTTGATCGGGGAGTCTTGCAGTCAACAGACGCTGTCCGACCGCTTCACGACGACACAGTTTTATCTGTAGCCATTCTCCTTACCCGCCAAAATGGTTACTCTCACCGAAGTTGAGGACGAGCATTTCCAGTCGTCCCAGGCTGGCCCTGATGTCGATGACGATGACTTCACTGACACTGGTTCGTTCCCATCACCACCAAATATTTCAGGAGATTGAAACAGAAGCATTTTGGCTGACGAACCCTCGTTAGACTCTGAGATTTCCAATGACTCCGACTACGACCCCGCCAATGAGACCCTAGCAGAACGCCTGTATGCACTTCGAGATATTGTCCCCCCGACAACAAGAGGTTGGATCTCCAGCCGTGTCAACTCCATTTCCAGCAAGGCTTGGAGCGTATTGTCATTCAGTGGCAAGGGTGCTTGGGTCATTACCACCTCTGCCCTATTCTTTGGCGTACCTTTTGCTTTGTCCTTTGCCGAGGATCAGCAACTTACTGCCATGGAGCAGGAGTACAACATGCGACAGACCGGTAGCGAGCTGCTGACCGCCGGCTCCGAGCAGAACACTGCTGATAAAGTTGGAGCCGCCCTGGGTGACGGCCAGGCTAAGCCATCGCTGTAAACTCGTCATTATAATTGGATTATGCCGGAATTTCTTGAGACATTGTGCGCCCCGGCGACAATCTCTGCCACGAGCCAAATTTAAGAGGACATGCTGATAGCGCCTTTTTCTGTACAATACTGTGTCGGGACAAGAGCTGGGAGTTTCACGTCGCCGCTTGATGGAATACGAGCGACTGGGAAACCAGCCTTGGTAATAGAAAGGCGAATTGGGGTGGGAAATGAAAATAGGGGGGGGGGGGAATACGGGAGTGGATTTTTTTCCATCTTGATTTCAATCTCATCTCCTATGACGGGCAGGTTCGCATGTATTTTGTCGCTGTACCTTAGACTTTGATTCTCTGACTTGTACCATGTGGATAATGAACACCAACACTCGCGGTGAAAATCTCCATCTGTGTCGGATGTCACCTTGAGCAGCGGCTCTTCATGTCTGTACTATCGCTGTATTTTGTTGTTGAAAAAGCCGAAGCCTGCATCCAGTGAAACTCAACTGATGGGCGTTCTTCGGCCATTGTAGATATCAAATCACAGGATATGAGTAAAGCCACACGCCAAGTCGAACAAATACTGAAGCTTGATGAGTATCGCCCAGCTAAATGTAGGGTAGCATCGACTCGGGCGGGGTGTCGTCGACTGGAAAGGCGTGCTTCGGCGACTTTCCTCGAAAATTACCTCGTCTAACCAGTCAGAGTTGAGTGCAAATTTGGCTCGCAATGGACTACGTACTGTTACCAAAAATTGAGGTAAGCTTGTATGGACAGGAAGAGGACGAATCACGACCTGAGCCCCAACTTTGCATAAGGGGCCGAGTGATGCTAACCTTTGAACTTGGCTATAGCTACATGCCCACCTGACTGGAAGTGTTTCACGCTCAACGTTACACGAGATTTGGAAAAGGAAGAAAGCGTCGGGTCAAACTGATCTAGAAGACCCGCGGCTAGTCATGCCCGAGGGCAAACACGACTATAACCTTCAGACGTGAGTGACTGTTGCCAACTCTCCACCGCAAAGTCCAAGGCATCGTAGCATGCTTAGATTGCAGATAGTGTTTGCCACGTTTGTACGTGACGTGCAATGGTATGGCGGAGTATTGCAACATGGTACTACCCTCGCTTGAAATGGCGTATTTGCCCTCTGGACCGCCAAGTTTCCGTGCGAGACTAATGGAGGGCTTGCAGTTTCTTCCCACTCTTCAGCAGCTACATCTACAATCTTCTCACGGACGAAGAATCGATTCGCTACGCGATAGATAGTGTGCTACAAGACTTCCTGGCCGATGGCGTTGTGTATCTAGAGCTGCGCACCACTCCGCGATCTACAACCACCATGTCTGCAGAGGCGTATATCACAGTCCTCCTCGGTGCTATTGAAGAGTTTGAAGCGCTGCACCCCCAATTACACACTCGGCTGATATTGTCCATCGATCGCCGCCATTCCATTCGTACAGCAGAATCTATTCTTGACCTCGCAATTCGTCTACAAAACACAATTGGGTGCGGCGTTGTTGGCATCGACTTGTGCGGAGACCCCACTGTTCGTCCCGGGGGGCAAGTTGCCGTCTTTACTCCCGTCTTTGAGCAGGCCTCTAGAGCCGGGCTGGGAATTACTGTTCATTTTGCAGAAGCAGAGGCCAGTGGATCTCACGATGAGCTCCGCACGCTGCTTTCCTGGAATCCTGGCCGATTGGGACATGTAATATGGGAGGACGAGGAAGCCAGGGAGGTAATTGCAGAAAGGGAACTGTGCCTGGAGCTCTGTCTGAGTTGCAATGTGCAGGCGGAAATGGTCCATGGGGGGTTTGAAGGCCACCACTTTGGGCATTGGAAGGACGTCAAGGGCCCCAGGATTTCGCTAGCGGTAAGTCTCGATAGCCTGTCCATGTCTCTGCGTAATCCCCAAATGGGGAGGAGTCAGGTAGATGGATATAGACGAAACTGACAAAGGCCCTACCAGACGGACGATGTAGGTGTGTTTGGGAGCCCCCTTTCGAACGAATACCGACTAGTGGCCGAACATTTCCATCTCGACCGTCCTCAGATATGCGCCTTGGCTCGGCAGGGAATCGAGGGCATATTTGCCGGAGAGCAAGAAAAACAGCGATTGCGGGATATTATGTGGAAAGAGTGACGGCAACGGCAAACTTGGCCATCCCGATGGCACAGAATATGTTCAGAACGAAATTTGAACTTGTGACTTTGATAAACAATAGTGTTAAATCGTATGCAAGTTCGAGCTTCCCATTTCGGGAACTACCTGCGCAAATCGGTACCTGGGTAGTCACGTCCAATGTTCATTTTCGATTCATGTTGGATGTCGTATCCAAGGCTGCAATTTAGCGCGCGATGACACTCATGTCGTCCCGCTGTGGCACCCAAAGAAAGGCAGACAGCCAGTTGAACCGCGGCTGCCAAGCCAACCAGCGTCAACCCTGGCTGGCTTTGCCGCAGCCTGCACCTACACCTAGGTGGGAGGAGCGGCGGCGACAAACCACATGCACTTCCTTGATCTCGACTAGGCAACCTTCATGTCGGCCTGGCGTACATGTGCCACAGCTCGCGGCAAGAATATTTTGCGACAAATTCACAGCCTCTGAAAATTGACCTGTCGCTGCGGGAACAAGGTCGTGTCGTTCTCAGCAGGAACCATGAATGTCCGTCAACACCAACTGCTTGCCGGTGGCGGTCTTCGTCAAGGCAGGAGAGTGCGTGGCTAACCAAGAACCTACAGATCCTCGAATGGGCCTTTGGGAAGCGCATGACGCCGGCTGAGCGTCTGCGCAAGAATCAGCGAATGCTCGACAAGGCGATCCGAGAACTCGACCAAACGCGCGTCAAGCTGGAGAAGCAGGAGAAGACACTGATACAGCAGATCAAGACCAGCGCCAAGAATGGGCAGATGGGCGCTTGCAAGATCCAGGCCAAGGACTTGGTCCGCACGAGGCGGTATATCGAGAAGTTCTTTTCGATGCGCAGCCAACTACAAAAGATTTCATTACGGCTCCAGGTACGACGAGTAATTCATAATTTATATATATACATACGCGGGAATAGCTGGGAGGATTCACTTTTGTGAAGAGAAAGGCGACGACTGACACGAGACACTTCCAAAACAGACGTACCGGACGAACGAACAAATGATGCAAGCCATGAAAGGGGCCACGATGGCCTTGGGGAGTATGAACAAGTCAATGAACTTACCCCAGCTCCAGCGAATTGCCATGGAGTTTGAGCGAGAAAACGACATCATGGAGCAGAGGCAGGAGATGATGGATGACGCCGTCGACGATGCCATGGATGTTGGTGTCGAAGAAGAGGGCGACGAAGTGGTTGAACAAGTCTTGGAAGAAATCGGCATTGATTTCAACCAATCCGTAAGTTATGCCCCAACACAGCACATTTTTGACCCTTTATTTTGCCGTAGATTGCCAAAGTAGCGAGTGGGCTGACGTACCTGGCAGCTTGGGGAGACGCCAACGGCAATAGGCAACCCTGCTATTGCGGAGGGCAAAATTGCACAGGCTGTTGGCGGAGGGAGCGGTGGCGACCCAGTTGATGATGACCTTCAGGCCCGACTTGATAGCCTGAAGAAGTAAAGGAGCGCGATTATCAACTTCGGTGCGCGAGGCATTATTTTACTATGCATCTATTCCGTGCTCTTTCACGGACGACAACTATGGGAGAGGCTGGGCGATTTTTCCTTTTTGCCATCTCTCTCTTTTTTTTTCGACTGAGGCGTTTTCGAGTTTTAGAGAGACGAAAGATGATGCTTTTTTGTGGTATGCCGGTCCAGTTTGCCCCCCGGCAGTTGTAAGCGTTGTTTCTCGCATGGTAGCTTGCGGGCTGGAATATATCTTGGTTTCATGCTGTTGGCAATTTTGGGATTATCAAATGTGAAACCAGCAAACCAGGTCCAGAACAAAGAGCGTCGTGGCAACAATCTGAGCGCAGAGGGACGTGAATGCCTCTCGCTAATGCCCCGGTTGACCATGAGTTGATTGACCGCTAATATTCCGAAGAACCCGCGAGCTGCTGTCGTGTAGATGCCGCCTGGCATGACCTCGTGCGAACAGGGGGCTTTTTTTTTTTCGGGGGGGGGCGGCAGGGGAAACAAGACATGTCATCATTATGAAGGACAGACGGAGCAAACTTTGAAGACGGACTGACTACTGTAGACTTTATTTACTATGGACATGGGATTTCAGGGAATGGAACCCATTGATGCTCTGCAGATGCCTGGAGGCCGGTCGGTACATTTGGTAGAGTGATGGGAGGGAGCACTGGAAGGGCGTGCCATGCTGAATCTAAAAGTGTCTGGTTCCAATTGTCAGTTGAACAGAACACGGACCAGTTGAGCATGCTTCAATGTTGTTGCGTCCGGATGTCCGGGCCTTGTCGGAACACGCTGTTATCAACGGACTGGAGCGATTGCGTTCAGACTACGGAATGGCCGTGCCCCAATCAATCACTTGTCACTCCCGACTCGACTTAGCTTGACGCGGAGCTTCTAAGCCACTTTGGCTGGGTTCAACAAGGTGACGTCGTCTGGGTCCAGACGCCAAACGCCAACAGGAGCCGGCGGAGAGAGACATCTGGAGCTCCTCAATACTCGATAATAATAGAATAATAACAATGCCTATACACATACCCAAATAGGGACCTAGGTATGTGCATGTTGGTCATCTTCTCCTGCCCTAGGTAACTACCTAGGTATCTGGTATGCACTCCGTACTTAGTAATTCCCCCCCAGCTGCCCAGCCAGCTGCCCAGAACCCCGCCAGAGCCTCCCGGATGCCAGTCCGCCACCAACTTTAGAACTGAGAAGGACCCCTCATTTGCTCACTTGAGCACGGGTCAGGCGCGTCCATTGCTCCTGCATTTCATCCAGCGCTAGCACCCGTCGTCGCCCAGCCCAATCGACCAACCCAGTCGACAGTTGGACCTTGGTCACCGTCACCCAGACGTCGTTTTAACGACGAGTCTCTGCCGACACCTACACACCCTCACCACTGTTCCTCAGTTTGTCCAACACCGCCTTCACCAGCGAGACGGCCATCATCATACGGCCTCATCCCGATAGTAGAACACGCCACCGGGCTGTTGCCTCTCGTATTGCGTCGTTCCAGTCGAACCTTTTGCTACCCAAGCACTGGTTGACACCGCCGCACTTTCCTGTCACCGTCACGCCCGGACGGCCCTGTTCACGCCGCTCTGCTTGCTAGGCATTCTGGTATGTCGTCGTCGTTGTAACCACGGCGTTGTTCGTTTTTTTCTTTTGGTGCCTTTTCTTTAGCTCTGCCATCGTTTTGTCCGACGCCGACGCCGTCACTCGTGTCCATGCGGTGGCATATCGTGGGTGGCGATTCAACCGGAGCAAACATTCAGACTTGCCTGCGCAACATTCATCGAGCTTAACCGCGAGCATTGATTGTTTGGCTGCTGTTTCTCGCCTATACTACCGGGCGCTCCCTTGGACGCCATTTTTAGGCATTGGACGCCACCCTTCCCCCCTCCATTGTCACATTTACCATATAACTTATGCCACCTCCTCACACTGCATCTACAACATTTCTAACTTCTATCAATAGCTGCCCTGGCCTCTTCGCATTTTGAACCGTCATTTTACGCCCAAATTCCGTACTTTCGCTGCTATTTCCTCCCGTGACCAAGCATAATCTAGAGCTACTACAGCAACTCACCAGATTCGAGTCCTACTCCCCTCCCCCTTTCCCCCCCGACGAGGATTATTTTGGGTTCAGTCGTCGTACATTGTTTTCTCATTTTCCATTGTTTTATATACTCAATAAATCCTTCGACTGTCTTTGACGGCATCCGGGTCTTTGTTACGTTCTTGCTCAACCCAACACTTCCTACCCAGATTCTTGCCTCACCTCCACAAAGCTGGCAGGCAACAAGCGCCGCAGTCTCTCCTCTCAAGGAGGAAGCCTGCTGAATAGAATGTTTGGCGGGAGTCCCAATTCTCCAGGATTAAAGACAGAGAGCGAACCGAAAGCTGAAACAAAGCCTCCTTCGCCTGGCTCAAGTCCCAAAGCCAACTCTCTGGCTCCCATCAAAACGACTATTACCTCGCCTGCAAGCGGCGAGAAACGAAGTGGCAATGGCAGCACCCGCTGTAATGACACGGGGGGCTCTACGGATAAGAAACGTAGGAGTAGCGGTGTCGGGAGTAAAGCGAGTAGCTTCCTTGCATCGGCTAAGAATACCTTGAACTTCTCCCAGGTCGGTCGTGGAAACTCCGATCTGAGTGCTCAGACGCCTTTGCAGAAGTTGGGTAAGCAAGATCCCGCCTTGGCAGTCCCCCAGGGCCAGCATAACAATTCCGCGGGCGAATCGTTACCCGGCCCGAAGTCTACATTCCGAGTCGGCGTTTGGGAAGATAGGAACAAGAAATGTCGTCGGACCATGGAAGACACCCACGCATTCTTGTACAATTTCTTGGCGACTCCTCAGCCTAATAGCGACGCCCCGTCCAAAGCCAAGTCCGAGAAGAACGACCCCGAAGGAAATGGCAACGACATGTTGGAATCCGACAACGGATACTTTGCCATCTTTGATGGCCATGCTGGCACTTTTGCTGCTGACTGGTGCGGGAAGAAGCTCCATCTTATTCTCGAGGATGTTATTCGAAAGAATCCAACTGCGGCTATACCGGAGTTACTAGATCAGACCTTCACCACGGTGGATACACAGCTAGAAAAACTCCCACTGAAGAATAGCGGCTGTACGGCTGCCATTGCCGTGTTGCGATGGGAGGATCGTGTGTCTAATGAGAAATCTGCTGCGGGGTCGACAAAACAGACACCCAAGACGAACGAGGCAAACAACCCTGATAAAGACAAGCCATCTAATTCGCCGCGTGGCCGTACTGCTTCTGCCTCATCCACCGACACTCAGCTGAAGCCGAAGCCACCCACCACCAGGCAACGCATTTTATACACGGCTAATGTCGGCGATGCTCGCATTATCCTATGTCGTGGCGGCAAGGCGTTGCGGCTGTCATATGACCACAAGGGAAGTGACGAAAATGAAGGCAAACGGATTGCCAATGCCGGCGGACTGATTCTGAATAATCGTGTCAACGGCGTTCTGGCAGTGACCCGTGCACTAGGTGACGCATATATGAAGGAACTTGTCACCAGCCACCCATACACGACAGAAACTGTTATACAATCTGATACGGATGAATTCATCATTATTGCATGCGATGGGGTAAGTGAAATTCCTGAGTGGAATAGGCTGCTTTAACTGGCTAACTGGATTCCTTTCTTATCAGTTGTGGGATGTTTGTAGCGACCAGGACGCTGTCGACCTGGTTCGGGACGTCCAAGATCCAATCACTGCGTCAAAACAGCTGGTGGATCATGCGTTGAGTAGATTCAGCACCGACAATTTGTCCTGCATGATTGTTCGCTTTGATAAGACTGCCACGGTAGCTCAAGGCGTGAGTACTAGTGAGAGTGAAGGCGGATCGGACCGCAGCGCGGCGGCCAGGTTCAGTGAAGCTGAGAAGATCGTATCGGACACCAAGCAGGCAATCGCCGAAGGCACCGTGCCTGCAGTTGGAGTGTCTGCCAGCAACAGCGGTCGGGGATATGACACGATACCTACAGAGGGAGGAGAATTTATTGTGACTACGCTGAGTGAGTCCGTCGAGGAGGAGACAGAGAGTGCTGTTGCGGAGGACGACAGCCCCGAAGTGTCAACAAAAGGCAAAGACGCCCCAGAGACGGCAGAGGCTGCAACAAAGCCTGATGAGGGATCCGAGAAATGAAGGCACTTGGCGTGCTAGTTGCGGACATGCACACGTCTGGTTAGGCATGACATTGGTATGACGGCAGAGAAGAGACGACGGGCAAGTTGAAATATGTCTTCAAATTAGCAACACATTTGCTGCTTTCAATGATATTTGCATTATGAGTTTTTGTTTCTGAAGTTCGGTATTTAGGCTCGGTGTGCCGTTTCGGCTCGACTCGACTCGACTCGACTTGACTTCTAGTGAAGGGACTGTAGAACCACCCAGGTAGCCATGACGTATGGATGAATCGGGCATAGGATCTTCATGTTGGCCATGCACTTGTTTGGCCTCAGAGGCTATTTGCAGTCGTTGAATGATTTTCTTTTTGACAGCAGTTGGCAATCAACAGCCTATTAATATTATTACAAGGGACTGAATGAGCGGATGGGGCTGGCTTTGGGTGATGTCGGCGCTTTGACGCTTTTCTTTTCGTCATTCATTCATTCTCATTCATCTCCCCCTTCCCTCCTCCTCCTTCTTCTTTTTAATTTTCTTTCTTTTTAAATGTTGATGCACAGAACAACTAGTAGCCAGCTCCCTGGATCCTGAGGTGGCAACGTCAAGAAAAGATGGTGGCGTTTGTGTGGAGGACATGGCGTGCACGGGCGATTGCACGACGACAAAGCGCCAAATAACATTGAACTGCTAACTACCTAGGTACCTAGGTAGGCACTAGTAGTAGGTAGTGTTGTCATGTCTGATAGGAACGTTGGGGATTGGTAGTGCAGCGATTTCCACTGCGTCCAGCTTCGTAAGGCTACGGCACCAAGACACCTAGTATTTAAGTTATTTATGTACCAAGGAGGCAGGTGTTTGATGAGCACCGACTTGGAAACGTGGGCGCCACCACAAACCACAGACCTCTGTCTCCCTTTCTTGCTCGACCGTTGGCCAATCCACAAAGGTTCGGCGGAGCAGCTCAGCAGCTCAGCAACCCAGTACCTCGGTGCCCTCCGCTCAATGGTCACTGTTGCCCCTGGCCGCGGCCCGGGCTTTCGATGCAACGGGGCGCCGAATCACCCATAAGCGCGTCAAATGCAAAGGACTTGCGTGCTTGATGTATCCCCTCGGAGCAGTTAAGGCTCCAACGAGGTCACGGACAAGGATTATAGCAAATTAAAAGCCCACATTTTAATGGTACATGGATCTCCTAGTAATTTACACTATGAAAAAAGTACCGACATTCCTTCAAGTTACAAAGGGCTACATTAGAAGTCTCGCAGCCTCAACGCGATTAACGAGCTGCCCGGCGGCGATTGAGGGCATCGCGATATGAAGGTTAAAAAGGTTAGAATCTCGGCCTACGAGCCTCAACAGGTGGGTTATTAGGCCGGCAGGTGTTATCAGCTACCTGCTCACGTGTGCTATTTTCGTCATCTATTAAAAATTCGCCGTTAAAGACCTCTAATACGGCTTCTTGTGAGGCTATTGGAATGTTAAGACTCATCAGTACTAGCTTCTCACCAAAGTCACTTAAGGTAACCAGGTATTGTGGGTCCCGTGACCTCGTTGGAGCCTTAACTGCTCTGAGGGGATTAGCATTAAGTGCCAAGCCTGGCGCTGGATGGCAGGCAATTGTGAGTGGGAAAATGGGATGGACGCCAGTCGATGCGTCTCCGTGCCATTTACGGAGTACCATCTCCATTTTCCTTCTCCCCCTTGCCCCGATTCCGTCCCCAGTCCAACTGCCCCCCTTCGAGCCACAGCCATTCCATCAAAGATTGCATATGTACCGGTTGACCCCTTAAGTGCCATCTACTATCCGTCAATTGATCTATACAGGGGCTGTCGGTTTCCTGCACTGTTCATTTCAACTCCCATGCAGTTAGTTATGTGCCCTTGAATAGTCTTTGGAGCTGTGTCTTTTCTTCGAGCTCGTGCCTCTTAGTTTCTCCTTGTCTTGTTCCTCATTGCTCCCCTGGTGAGGAGCCAACTCGGGCGTGACGCTCGCGCGCGCACACACACTCTCTACTTTTTTTTCCCTTTTCCCTTTTTCCCTTTTGCCATCCCTCTTTCTCCCTTTCTTCTTTGTTCACCTGGTGAGAGATCCACGCCGTAGACCAAGCGCTGCGCATGTGTTGCACTGCCGAGTCCGCTAACATCGTCTTTGTCTGCAGTCACTGCTTTTCCCCTGTGTGTCTCGGGGCCTAACCTCGTCGACGAACTCGATCCATCGCCATCCACACGGCGGTTTTCCGGTGCCACCATTGTAACGCCATTCCAGCGGGCAAATCCTTGGTTGACCTCGGGGTTGTTTGCTCTTATCCCACCAACCCAGGCTAAACGACGCTCCGCACCAAGGGAGAACCCCCTTTAGTTCGTTCTGCCCTTTCTATTCGCTGCTTCCGACTTGTTGAAGCACTGCGTTACATACGTCCTGCCCATGTTGGAACCCCGGTCTCTATTTTTGTCGACAACTTTGACCCGAGAGTTTCTCCTCTTCAACTCTTCAGACAAAGGGACCCTCGATTAGCCGCTGCCCACACCCTGTCTCCCGTTTCGATATATCAAACATTACTGAGCATCTGTCAGACCGCATCGATAGGATACTCAAGGTTTTGGGGGTACGATTTGAGGGAACAAAGCAAACGACCATGTCGCTCAATGGCTTTGATGACCCTAAAGTGGTAGAAGCGTATGAAGCTGCAACCGCCGAGCCTGGAGGCTGGTACGTGTATCTAACCCTAATCCGCCACTGTAGTCTCCGAACGGAGCAGAATACCGCTAGCTTCGGACAGTGGAGACGTGACATCTTTGTTTATTATGATGCTTACCGCTTGGTAGGTTTCTTCTCAAATACGAGAGCCGAGATGAGATCGAAGTGCTTAGTCGAGGAAATGGCGGAATAGTTGAGGTACGCAATGCTATTGCCGGATATGAGGAGACGAGCCCATTGTATGGCTTTCTAAAGTACCGGAGGCGGAGTGTGATTATCAAGTATTTGCCAGAGGACTGCTCAAGGATTATTCAAGGTATGTGCATTTCCATCATATAGCTAGCTACAGTGTCAGACGACCCGCTGTCTGGCCAGAGTATGACGTGTTTCTCACACCATCGAATTCAAACTGACGACGCTACTTTCCGCCTTCTCTAGCTCGCGTTGCGGTTCATTTCAACGCTGTCTGCGAAAGATTCTCACCGTATGACACAACCTTCGAAATAACCACTGCTGCCGAATTGAAAGACTCGAAGCTTTCCGCAGCATGCTCCTTGCACACCGCATCCTGCTCGACCTCGTCATCAACCAGCTCTCTGCGTCGGAGACGACTTATGGAAATCACAGAGGAGGAAGAGGAAGAGCAACGAGCCACAAAACGTCAGTCTGTGCAAGACGCCGACGGAAGTCGGCCAGAGTCTCTTACCGGTCGACTGTCAATATCCGAACCTGTCACGCTTAACTCGGAGCTCGCATCCTCCCCTGAGAACAGCAAGTTTTCTGCAGCGACAACGTCCGAGCTGCCTCAGTTTGTTGGTGCGGATGAACGTCCCACTTCTCCCGAGAGCGACGTCTATACTTACGGGTCATACCCGTACGGCAAACCAAAGGTGAAGCTCGGTCCACGCCCTTCTGTTGATGCCAATGGTCGACCCCAAACCGCTGGCAATTTCCGGCCTGTATCTGCTATTCCTGCTGGGTTCAAGATGTTTGGAAAAGGTGGTAAGAAGGGAAAGAGCAGGGACCGACAAAATTCTTTATCATCCCCACATGAGGAGCTTGCAAGCCCCAACTTTTCAGTGGCTGTAAATCCGACTTTTGATGATGGTCAGGAAAGGCCAGTTACTAGTTCGGGCTTGTCTGTTGACTCATTACCCTTGCCTGGATCTACACCCAAGAAACCGACAATAAGCCGTGAGAAGGCCCGGTTGATGAAGGCCAAACAGTTGCGAGATCAAAAGAAGAAAATGAGCATGCTGCCGTCGTCCGAAGCAGTTCCAGCCGACGGCGAGGAGCTTAAGAGTGTCGTGGATGATGCCACACCGGGGCAAGACGAGGCTATATCATGTTCCGATCCCCTTTCCGAAACGGACAGGCGCCTTTCATTAAACAAGGACGACTCTGGTATCATGCTGGAAACTGCGACCTCTGTGGCTCCAAATGACCAGAATTCAGACCTCGCCCCTTCCGACTCCCACCCAGCAAGCCCTCTGGTTGGGTCTTCTGATGCGGGCCATTCCACGAAAGCTTCATCCATCTCAGAGTCGACCGATGAGACAGTACACGCCAAAGAGGAGGAGCAGTCATCAGAAACTAAGGAGAAGCATCCTCATGATTCTGTTCGCGGTAACCTCGAAGAAACAACACACATTATCGATGGCCCAACTGATGGTGAACCCAAGTCTGATGCGGGAGTGACGGTTGATGAGCATACTGTCCAGGAGCCTTTGGATACGATGAAGAATTTGGGGCGAGGTACTGATAGTACTGCAGCTCTGATTGCAGAATCCTCGCGCGATTCCGAGGATGTCTCCGCACCGGATGGCGATAAAAACTACGACGAGAAGATCAGCCTAGAGGCCAATGCATTGCCGCTTTCCAAAGTCTCCGCAAATGGTACCCGCAATCTCGAAGAAGATGGGCAAACTCTCACTGAAAACGATAACATAGTAGAAACTGGGAAGAAGGCGAATGATGATGACGAGGTCCACTTGGCTCGGGAGGAGAAGCAGGCCAAGCGCGAGATGCAGATATTGCCTATACAGACAGCAAACTTGAAAATGGAGGAGAATTTCGAGGATGAAATACAGAGCGCGGTAGTTGAGGAGGCGACGTCGGCAACAGTTATCAAGACGCCCCTCACCCCTAGCTTTCCCCCAAGTCCTAGCAAAGCACAAAACAGCTACACAGTTAGGACTGTATCGAACCCCGTCCGTGGCAATCTGGTTCTTCCATCCGATGTCAGCCAATCCTCAGCGCGGTCCATGAGTTCTAGTGCCGCCTACTTGAACCACATCGCTCAGAAACAACACGGGGGCAACCTGGCCAAGAAGTCCAATATTGGCTCAGGCATCTCTGAGCGAATCAAGGCACTTGAACAGCGCTCTGCACCCTCGACAGATGCTCTGGCGCCTCCGGCGAGAGAAAGACCCTCATCAACTTTTTTCGCCGTGAAGAGGCGCGAGCCATCTAGATCACCGTCCGTCATGGACAGAGCAAATTCATTCCGAAATTCGACTCCTCCATCCCCGGAGCGAACAGTGGATTCCTCACCAGAGGGAAGAAGACACAATCGTCTGGGACGATCAGGCTCAGTAAGCAGCCGTTTATCCATGTTTGAATCAGCACCTGGATCGCGAAACCTTGCAGTTCCTACTGCGGCCCCCGGCCGCGGCCGACCAGAATCTGTCTCTGTTACCGCACGCATCATTCGTGATCCTAATCAACCGGTGCAGATGGGCTTCGAGACTTCTAGAGATCCATCTGAATACAACCCTCTAGAGTTGAAACAGTCACCGCTTCTAGTAGACCACCAGGCGGCCTCTCCAGGAAAAGACTACCCAACCACGGAACCGGCATCTGAACACACAACTGAAACCCACGAACATGGGAAGTCGGGCAAGCCTCGACAATCGTCGCTCAGCATTGTCAAGGGCTTCAGGAAGGAAAGACGCAAGTCGGTGACTTCAGACGGCAGCAACCCTGCCTGCTCGCCTACACGGCCAGATACAATGCATGGGAGCGCTACCTTCTCTCCTCGTCTTTCAATTAGCAGCCGTCGGTCGTCTTTTAGTAGGGAACGTGACGTCGTCTTGTCGCCTGCAGACTCGGGATCTGGAGACGATGCTAAGTCGACCAATGGGGACAAGAAGATCTCTCGAGCTAGCCGGTTCATGCACCGTCTCTCTCAGCTCTCAGGATCCCGTTCCAAGAACAACCTGTTAGTTACATCACCATCGACGACAAAGGAGGAGACCCGAGAACCTGTTCAATCGCGCCCGTCAACTACTGGGTCCCCGACTATTGTATCTTACATGGGCGACGTCAATGTTCAATTCCCGGACAATTTACTCTGGAAACGCCGAAACATGTGCCTCGATTCTCAGGGGTACCTGATTCTGAGCGCCTTGCCTGCCCAAAACGGCCGACCTGCGCAAGGCACGAAGCGATATCATCTCAGTGACTTCCGCGCCCCGTACACTCCGGATGTGGAGGTACAAGAACTCCCGAATAGCGTGGTTCTGGATCTCATCGAGGGTTCAGGCATTCAGGTAGCGTGCGAGGACCGCGCTGGACAACTGAGAGTCCTGCAAAGTAAGTTGTGACGAATCTTGACGTGCTGTTTCTGCCAAAACCTAACGACATGTAAATTGACATCTTCTCTAGTCCTGCAAGAAGCCCATGCTACTCGTGGTACCACCTATGCACTTTGAGCATTTGTGCATACACCCATGTTCTCTTGTTTCGCTCTATTCCTTGTCCTTTCTTTCCTTGATTCAAAATACCCCATCCATTTTGCTCCGGTGGTCACTTGCTTTCTGTTTTGTTTCCACTCGCACATCACAATAGCATCGTGTACCAATATGATGCAACGCCACGCCCTCCAACGATATGCCAGCATTTTGCCATCCCAACCTTCACACAGTCTCTGTCTCGCATGCTTCTCTTTTGTTCCTTGTCATCTTCTTCTGGCTCAAAAGAATACCACGGCTTTCTTATTTTCGGGCAACCGTCTGCTGTCTTGGGGAGAAACAGAAAAGATTTTTTTTTTGTTTTGCTTTCGGGTTATTTGTGCTGCTTGCTCTTCCTCTTTTCTTACTGCAACAGCATTCTTTAATCATTCTATCGAAGAGCGAAGCGATTGATCTTCCATTTAATTAAGCCATATCAGCCATGTAGCCTAGTTGTCAGAGTCGAGAGGATGCGGCCGCAACTTTCGTACTTTTGTGTCAGAATCTTCCTCCCTATTTTTTATTTAGTGTCTATTCTAGTGCACAAGTTGCCGCTTCATCTGTCCGATGCAGGGGTGATATTCCGGACTGGACCAGTGTACACGGCTACTGGGAAGGTGGGAAGAAAAGGAGCAAGAAGCATGGAATGGAGCTGTTGTATCGAGTACTTTTAGCCGGTGTGCGTGGACATGATTCGGCTGACGCCAGGGGAACCAAAGTATAGTGGCAGTTTTGCGTATCCTCTTTAGAATACCCACCATACTTGAATACAAGTTCCACGACAATGCCTGCCTGCCCGTCCGCCTATGTCAAGTTGTCTGTCTTGATTGAGCTTCTACTTATCAAGCTACAACAGTCGACCCATTATTCCTCAGCAAACATCTCTCTCGCAGCAGTATTGCTTGCCCCCAACCCACGTCATGGCACGAGCATGGCTCCTTGACGACTCACACCTCTATGCTTGTTGAAATGATAACATATGTGAAGGATACTGTAAATCAGAAGATTGTATGCGTTCCCCTCCCCTAGACGAAACTACCAAATCAGACTAAACCGACATTTGAGCCTCCAAAGACGGGCCAGAACCCAACTCACACGGCAACACCAGAAATAAAGCAGCCCCAAACACCGTAAGAGTAATGACGAACAATTTTTTTTCCCCGACCCTTTTCGCCAAATTCGCTGTAAAATGTGGCACAATGAGAAACCGCCGCTTGTAAAAGTAAACCCATATTTAGAACAAGAAAAAGAAGGATGAACAAAGGAGAGTCAAACAATTACCAAAAGTCATAACTGGTTGATTGCAACCATTGCGTCGATTGCCATCGCTCTCATCAAATCATTTCCCATTACCAAACACCAGCGAGGTGTGTTCTTCTCTCTTGTGAATTGTAGCTTTTTAGTTAGATCGCTGTGAGGCCCGAGTATTTTAGCCCTGCGTCCCGGCATTCCCATTCGCCGAACCGGGTCCGTCAATGCTTGAAAATTGCACTGGGTCCATTGCCATGTACTCCAACAGATCCAATCCGCCAACATTGACACCTTCGGCCGTCATAGCAACGGAGCTGTCTCCCATGTTTTGAAAAAAGGCCGGACCCGGTGGTAGGTACCACATTTCATTGCCTGGGTTGTCCCAGCCCTCGAAAAGTTGCATTTCCACGCCATTGGAAGGAGCAGCTCCATTGTTTTCGACATGCGCTGCTGGTGTTGAAGGTCCTATAGACGACGCGCTAGGATAAGGAAAGTTGCCGGCGGACAAGTCGAATGGCGTAGCTGAGATATTGTTGCCCTCGACGCTGGGGGAAGCGGGACGATCTGCCAAGGAAAACACCTACAGTCAGTTCAAAGCCTTGTAATACTCGCATCCTCATCCAAGGAAATGATTGGTACTTACATTGTCCAGTGAGGCCTTCTCGCAATTTCTGGGCATGTCGGCCCACCCAGCTTGCACTATGGTCGCCCTGGCCGCCGGCCGCCGCAACACCAGGCATAGGGCCTTCGGGCAGTGGAGTTTGATCCTTGCCGGAACCCTGCTGCATAGTCGGCGCCTGGATAAAACGATTTCTTAGTCGACTTGTCAGTGTCTCGAGGAGATCGGCAAACCGGATGCCTAAATGGACATCGTCTACAACACAGTTTCGGAGCGCTTCCACGGTAGCATCCATAAGTTCAATGCTGATCTTTACATCTGATCGCGGGGCACCCAAAGCAAATGTCTTTAGCAAGAACATAGCTCCACTGATGATACGAAAATAAGTTCGGACTGGAGCATGCTTCAGGTAGCCGCCTGGCAGAAGGCCCTCGACCACGGTGCGCAGCAAGTTCCGACACCCGTCAACGACCTCTCGGACGTATTCTTGATCATTAATCGTGAAGCCACCAAGTTGTCCCAGTGGCAACTTGCCATAGTTTATCATTGTCTGCGGGGACAATTGGGTCGGTCCATTTGTGGCCTGTCCATCGGCACCGTGGCCGTTCGCATTTTGTCCGGCATTGTTGGTGCATCGCTCTACCACCGCCTGGAGGGACAGAGAATTGACGTAAATACGTACATACTCGTACTCAATGGTAAGGATGTGCCTGATAAACTGAGGGAGGCGGAAAAGTTCAAATTCCCGATACCAGTCCTTCAGTAAAGGACTGTACTCTCGAAGTAGCTCCACATATCGTCCTGACTGGATGATTTCCGTGGTGTATTTTCTGGAGCGAAACAGTTTTTCATTACCAACATGCATAGCGTTACTGATTCCGGCCCAACAGTGGATGATTTGATCATCAAGTTCTAGATCCGGCACGTAGTTGAAACCGTTCGCCATGGAGGATGTGCTCGGGGTGTTTCCTTCGTTGGTTGCGGTGCGCCGTCTTGCCACTGCTGGGTCAGCTTTGCGAAGGTGTTCTGGAGTCATGCTTGTCCAGCCCAACCGACCAGCCAGCTGGGAGGTGTAAATGAGTAACAAGCGCTTGATACGGTTGGCTCTCGTTCTGTAGGTTTCGTCCATGTACTCTGGGCGCGTAATTGTATCGTCCTTGAGCATCTCATCAATGTCATCAAAGACACCCAGCTCGTACCCAAGACCCATAGCAGTACTGAGAAGCATCCAGCACATGCGATCACTCCTCCAAGCCGGCTCGAGCCAGCTCTCTATTCTTTTACCCCCAAAGCCAGCACCTACGTTTCTGCTTGGGTCGTCAGACGAAGCCGTCGGCCCAATGTTGTAATCAGGAAGCATGAGCTCGTCGGTGGCTTCTTGAGGAGGGAAGTGTAAGGCACGGGGGTGCCACTCGGTCAAAATCAGCAGCGATTCAATGGTTCCCAGGGTTCGCAGACTGCCTTTTCTCATGCCGCGCCAAGGCGCAGTGCTGCTTGTTTCCGTCTCCTCCATAATCATTGACGAAGAACCAGGGCCACCAGAGCCACAGAACCCGCCACCGAAGGCTTCTTGACCCCACAGACAACGCTCAATCATTCCTCGAAGGTAGGTCCAAAGCTGCTCTGGAATGGCATGCGAACGACAGTGACCTCCAGTCCCGGGCATTTGACGATATCTCGAGGAGATTGTAAGAAGGGTAACGGTGAGGATTGGTTCTTCGGTAAGGAGCGTGAGATGGGAGGCGGGGTCGCTGAAGGTTGGTGGTGAAATGGGTGTCATGGGTGACAGGTACTTGTAATAGCTGTAAGTGACGGGGAGGTTAGCAAATACTGGACAGATCCCCAAACTTGTAGTCAGATGGCTCTATCTGGCCGATCGTGGTAGGCCTACTAGTCAATATACTCTATAGCTTCTTGAGCAGTGAACCAACCAGCTCTAACAAAACGGAACCGTGACCAAGCACGCAAGGCCTCTGCGTATCCAGGTTGAGCTCTCAAAGCTGGTTGCTGCGCAAGAACAGGATCCACAGACCGTTGCTGTGTCTGTTGCGGTGCGGTATCTTGAAACTGGCGCTGGGGTACATGAAGTTCTGCCTCGGGCTTCGCGGCGGACATAGATCTCGGTCTCGGGATGTCTCTATTCGCGGTGTCCTGTGGCGTGGGCTGGTGGGTTGGTGCTGTAGTTGCCGAAGCGATGCTTTCCTCACGTCCATGGTTGTTCGCAGCGGGACTACTCAAGTCAGCACTGTTCACCATCTTGCCAGACGACTCGACAACAGACCTATCGGTTGCAGCCTTGTAGAGTAGGTCTAGCGCGTCATGGGGGTTGTACACGGCACGGCGCATAGCTGTCTGGGCCTCGAGGTTTTCCAGATTGGCATCGCCGTCACCATCGAGCTCGGAATCTCTGCGCTGCCTCGGCTTGCTCCCGTCGGGTCGGCGCAGAGGATGGCTGCGGCCATGAGAGCCGCCGGGAGTGAGCGGGACTTCGCTGTAGAAGCGAGGGTCGAGACGAGGTGGTGGGCTTTCACCGGCATGGAGCCTTTTACGTCCGTTTCGAATGATGTACTCGTCGACGTCGCTGCCTTCATCGTCATCGGTCTTTCGTTTCCGGCGAGTGGCGGAGAAGAAACATTCTTTGCTCTCACGGCGGCAGCGCACGCATGGCGGGTCATGAGGGTTGTCGACGCTGCCTAGGTCGCACCGCACTTTGCGGCGGCGGCATGGAATACAGGCCTGGTAAACGCGCTTGTGTTGAGGATTCTGGGCTGAGGATTGGTGGCCAGCCGCCTGAGACGACGACTGGTGCTTCTGCTGTTGCTGAGGCTGGCCTGGTGTGTCTCCAGCTCCCGACGACGGCCCGGTCTGATGCGATTGCTGGCGGGCACCAGGCGTCGCAGAGACACTGGGGCTTGACGCAGAAGTGCCAGCACCGAACTGAGGTTGGGCCATGCCGGGCGAGGCAGCAATAAGGCTCTGTGACGTTGTGACAGTGCGTTGTTGTTGGAACTTCGGTTTGCGGCGGATTATCAGTGGAAGCGCAGTCGAAGGGCCGCGCAAGGCCGCGGAGAAGCGTCAGTGGTCAGCGTCCCCGTCTCGGGCGTTATCAGCGTGGGCAAAAAAAAAAAGGAAAGTGTCTGGTCAGCAAAAGGCGGGCAGTTAAATGAGTGGGCAGCGACCAGTAGCTGTTCCCAAGCCAGATCGATCGTTTCCGGTTGCCGCGAGCAGCGGGCTCAGGTGTGTAGTGGGCGAGGAAGAGGGTGAAGAAGTGGGTGGAGTGGGTGAGTGGGTGGAGTCAGCCCTGGGTGTCGTCTCGTCTCTGGGTGTCTTTCTAGGCGAGAGCAAGCGGGGTCAGTATCGAGAGCATGTCGAGAGCACGTCGGTGTCCCCTCACCCAGTCGGCTTCGAGGCAGGTCTCCTCACGTCGTCAGCCAGCAAGTTAAACCTAGGGCTGCCAAAGGTTCCTGGTGTGCGTGCGGCGAGTTGGTGCCGCGGGCTGGGCCAGCCGTCGCTGGTTTTCTGGGCACCGCGAACGCAATACTTGGCAGCCGGCCAAAATATAAGTTTGGTATGAGAAGCAAGTTGCAACACCACGCATGCGATGTGACTGCTGGGCTGCAGATTTCCCCGTCCCCTGGCATGGACGGACTGCGAAAGCGTTCAGGTGGTTCAGGTGTGAAGGCCCGGCATTCAAACGTCAAACAAGTCCAGATGGTGAGTGTGCAATCTTGGAAAGTCTCAACCTTGGTCTGATTAGTTTCTGCGTAGGGGAGCTCAGACCCCCTCACAGCCCTGAATGTCAAGAACTAGGAAGGTCCAGGTGGTTGTTGTTCCCCGGACTTTGGGGTTTAAGTGGGCGTTGTGGAAAAAGGAAGGAAGGACAGAACAGCGGGAGAAGGAGCTGCCGGCGTTTCTGAAATTAGCCGGATGGCCTTCAACCATATGTATGTATCCAGTACGTACGGCCCCGGCGTTCCTGGCGTAGTCACTCTAGGTATCTTTTGACTCGGGCGTCAGAGTGAAAAAGAAAAACGTTTTTCTTTCTTTGCTCTTCTTCCACCTTACTTGGGCTGACTTACCCCTTTTGATCAACACCAGACATTGGTCTTACGTACAAAGTAGCCCCAGACGGCGTACTTTTGCAGGTCCCTTTGAGTCCAGCCCCCCCTTCTGCTCCCGGAAGTCAAGTTCACGGGGAGAGACTGGTTGACGCGGTCGACGATTACCATGACTGACCTCTACGGTACGGAGCCTTCTGCCACTTATGAACCCGTCAAAACCCAAGTCAACGCCTGCTTAACATACGTTCCATGTCGTAAGGATATCCCCCAGCATACACACCAAGCCGGCTCAGATGCCTCGTACGGCCGTTCTCCTCCGGCGCCGTTGCAGCCTCTTGTCGTTCCTGATGCACGAGTCCGGTGGAAACAATATGTAGGGCGTATCAAGGTGAGATCACCCAGTCACTTGACGCGGCCGATTTTGGACAGTTGTGTCCTTCACCACCGGGTCACTCAGTCTATCCAATTCCAGTAGAGATTTCGCACATGCTTCGAGAAGGGGGAAAGTTTTTTTTCTTCTCTTCAGACTACAAAGTGTCTTTCTTGGTCTCGAATGCTCCGTATCCCGACATTGATTGGCTTTGCCACCACACCGGAGCTCACCAACGACAATGAGCAATTCGCTGCCTACTTATTAGCCAGCCAATCAAGCCCCACGTCATGGCCAATGGCAAAAAGAACATGGCAGTTCCAAGCCGGGCTTGACATGGGCGGAATGGATCACGATGGGTCTAGAAGGTCACGTTGGCTGCAAAAGAAGGCGTAGACAACCAGTATGGTGTGCGTCTGGCTGTCGCTCGAGACGCTCCCGGGAATGTCCAGCGTGCTCGTGGCTTGCAAGGGCATCAGAGATGTGTGTGGTCAAAATTCCTCGTCTTCGCAATCATACCTACCAGGTAGGTACTTGCTGTATGTACATGCTCCGTGCCATCATTGCCATTGCGGACTCCGCCTCCGCGGCAAGGGATCTTTGTTTCGGTCTGGTCCTCTTCTCGGCGAGGTGCATGGATCCTATTTCCATGGAGACTGGCGATGCAACTGAAATGTGGACTTGCAGATTCTGCCTACGTTGCAGGCGGGACCAACGATCCTCTCGGGTTGTTCAAGAAGGCGAGTGTCGTAGTCTCTCCATTTACAGCGTCGATGAGAGATCTCGGTGTCCTCGCCAAGCGGTATAATTTGAATTTGGTACTCCGTAGTTGCTCATAAAAGGCTATACCAGGCCAATGCCTGTTGATAGTTGACCGAGTTTCAGACTCCTTAATACTGAGAAGCCTTTAGTCCCGTGAGTATAAGTCGGCAATGTTGCACCGTCAATTATACATTCTGTGGTTAAAAATGGTTGATTGGTGCGGCTCGGCAGTGTATTGGATTGAACTGCTGATGGCATATATTTTATTTTCCTTGAATCGTCTGTTTCGGGAACTGGGGTGAGCAGCCATGTTTAGTCCTGCGGGAGCTATTCCTAATGTTGCGACTTTTGTGGCCTTTGGACCAAGATTTGATGCGTCTGGTAGGACCAGCTGACCCGTGTGTTGGCGGCAACGTGCCAATCGCCCTTGTAGATCCGACCAGTTCCGTCTCTCCCGCCGCAGCATGGTCGAGCCCACGTCGAGCCCACGTCGAGCCCACGATCCCCTGCTCAGCCCTACAAAAGCCAGCACGCGCCATTCGTAGAATTTCCCAGCCTCCGCCGCAAGTCAGACAAACCACGGCAATCTTCAGCCCGGGGAGGAGACATTTGCACCCTGTTCGTGTAAATCAGCGCCATGGATGAGCATTCAGCAATACAGTTCCAACGAGTAAACCATAGACGCGCATGTACACACGCATGTATATTGCCGGGAATATAATTCCATCCGCCACTCCGTTCCCACAACCAAGGTGAAGACAGGTCAACCGGGGGATAATACGCAGACAACTACTAGGTATTCATTCGCGGAATCGCCTACACGACCACCCACTCCGGGCCAACACTCGTGTTGCAATCATGACATCGAGTTGAGATTGGTTTTAAAAAAGACTATTCATTCCCAGCCCACTTTTACGAGAACCTAACAAGAATTTCTTTTTTTAAAAGAAAAATAATAATAAAAGAACATAAAAGAACAATCCTTTCACTCCCTTCTACTCCATACACTGAGAAACCCCTGTCCATTTCCCTTCCACCAAGGTTTCTTACCCACTTGTATCCCTATATTGAAGAATCAAGCTACATCCTGTGTGGTTGCCGGATAAAAGTCCATTGAGGAACGAGACTTGGTCTGAGATTATCAACCCTGGCGTAGCAACCCGTGGCCTGGTATGCCCGCCGTCCCTTTCCCCCTAGACTCCTCGTAGTTTTTTCATGCCTGCACCAAGGGCAGCCCCGAGCTTTTGCTGGGAGGCCCCGAGGCAAAATATAGGAAAGAAGATTAATTAACCAATCCCTTCTTTGACTGTGGCATCCGTCAGAACTCGTGATATCTTTTCTGCATTCAACCAACGGTGAACAAGAGGGGCGGGGGTCCAAGGTTTCAAGGGTATCAACATACCAGGTGCTCCCACAATTTTGTCGTCAGCATATCCGGCATGGTATACAGGTCAATTGAGAACTCTCCGGCTTCAGCAAGGTTATCGACTATTAGCTCATACGCATTTCAAACATCAACAACTCCGAAGACATTCCCCGGCGCGGACGGAATAAAGCAGCGGGGCGGCCAAAAACTTACCTTCCACATCACTCCTTATGTAGGTATCCGGACCTTTGTTCTCATTAATCAGTTGAATAACACGCAGCAGGTCCTCCTCGTCAAGCTTTTCCAGTGCCTCGGCGATCTTCTCGTAGTCGTACTTTTGACCTCCCTTCTTACTGGCAACCGTCTTCTTCTTCTGACGGTCGTCGTCGTTGGGCAAAGGACCAGTTTCGCGCAGACGTTCCTGCAGAGCTTGCGACGGGTTCTTGAAGGTGACTGTGTGTGTGGCCTCATATTTCTCCTGCAGGAAATTCAGGTCATGGATAATGGGGGCCAGCTTCGTCTTTTCAGTCGTGTAGCAGTCGATACTGATTTCGAACTCACCCCAACCCTCGTTGCTGCAGAGGAATGGAGGCTTGGTGAAGGCTGGAGGCAAATGATGCACACATGGTTAGCGCATGCTCTAATCTTGGCTAAAAAATAAAAGGCCCAGGTAGAACGGTAGCCGGGTTTCAACTCACTCTGAGTGGGGTTCTCAAAGGTGGGATGTAGGTTGTAGACAACCTTGGTAAACACATCGGCAGGCCTCTCGTTGCCTTCTTCATCCAATAAGTGCAATTTCAAGCTCCATTCTCGCATAGGAAACTCGGCAACTGGGGACGGCTTGTCGCTATCACGCAACTCACAATTAGCATCTTTTCAGAGGAATTGTCAAACAAAAGAATCCTCCTTGAAGCAGTTTCGTCCTTCCTTTTGTTTCGCCATATCTGCAGTATGCATGGTCTGTAGCTCACAGCATGCAGACTCGCGGCAAAAATAAATATCACAATTTTTTTTTTTTTTTCAATTTTTGATCTCGTCCATTCGTCGGTTTCGAAAAGGGGGGAAGTAGGTAAACGTCTTAAAACAAAAAAAATCGTGGCAGGTTGCTTACATGATGTGCTGTTCGGTGACGACTTTAACTTTCCTCTGCCGATCGTTAGCATTCTTCCTCGTCCGAGGCGGCATCGTGGTAGAATGGTGTTTGCCGTCGATGGCGAGGCCACGCTGCTTTCTCCTCGTTCGTTTCGGCAGCTCTGGATATAGATGGTGAAGAACAAAAAAAAAAGACTCGTTGTAAAAGGATTCCCGCGATGTGAATAAGAGAAATACGAAAAGAAAAAGACGGCGGCAAGGGCAATGGGGACAGCGATAAAGCGCAAAGCTCCTCGCAAGCAAAATAGAAGCATCGACGAGGCGGGACGGGACCGCAAGACGGGCACAGAGATGAACAAGAGCCGGAATTGCAAAAGTCAAATCGTGAGCAGCCCAAGCACAAGCACAAGCACGAGCACGAGTGCGGGTAGCTCATGGCCCCCCCGAGAATAAACACAGGCAAAGGCTGTTCGAGTCCTGCCGTCCAGGCACGCATCCAGATGCGCTATCGGCCGGCTGTCGAGCAAGACAGAGTAGCCGCTTGACAGCCCTTTACAGCCGACAGTGAACAATGGGCTCTTGCTCGCTCGCAACGTTGTGCTTCTTCGTCCGAGGCCGAGTTCCAAGGAGCCAGCCCTCGCCATGCTTCGTTGACACCAACATCCGCTGCTCCCCGCGACTGCCTTGTCCTCCCTCCGCCCTCGCCTCGCCCAATCTCCCCGTCCATTTAAACAGCACGCTGGCCAGCGACAAGACAAGACGGGGCCCACGGGGTACCATGGCAGGGCAAAAGGTGTATTTGGGGGAGTGCAAAGCAACTAGCAACTGCAGACGACCGATGCCGCCGCCCGGAGGTGAAGGGGGTTTCAAAATCATCAACGTACCTCTACCAGCATGTTGGCGGCTGTCCGGGGTCGATCTCCGTCCTCCTTGAAGCAGAATTAAAAAGAAATAAAATAAAATAAAAATTCGACACCGTTTGAAATGGCTTCCGGTTCCGATTCCCCGTTTCGCTGCTTCTCCCTTCTCTTTCTGCGTCGAGTATCGAGTATCACAAAAAGGACGGAAACAAAAAGGGACCAGAGGAGGCCAAAAAAAAAAAAAATGAACAACACAACTCGGACCGTAGTAATGACGTTTGAAAGACAGACAGAAGGGAACGGGCAAGTTAAGGAAAAATTAAAACAACCGAAAATTGGTGGGCGCCGCGGTCCGGTCAAGGGATGAGTCGACAGAGGAAATCCGCGTCCGGTATTATAGGATAGATCTGGTAGGGCCGTCAATTGCGATGGAGCGAAGACGTCCGAGGATGCGATGCGACACGAGGTGGAGGAACGGGAGTCGGAGGTTCGGGCTGGCGACAGGAAGGCGTCTGGTCGACTTGCTCAAGTGGACGAGCAAGTCGAGCGGCGAGCGGTCGAACAGTTCTGGTCGAGTTGGTGCGGGCGCCGGTGCTGGGGCGAGCTGCCTGGCGGGCGCCTGGGGCAGAGGGTCTGGCACGGCTTCAATGTTCATTGGGCGCATTCATGGCTGGCTAATAATGGATCAAACCATGTCCATTGACAGCTTTGTGCGCATGTCGAGGCCTAGCCTCAAGTGCTTAGGTGCTCAATCCTTGGCTCTGGTTAGCCTGCCCTGCCTGGCGCCTGGCGTGCCCAGCCTTCAATGTTGACATGCGCTCGGGCCCATGCTCCAGTATTGGCGCGCTAAAGGGGTAGGTATGTATGTATGTGTACATGGACCAAGGCCTCTGCTGTGTCTGCTCTCGCTGCCGACTGTAGAAGTACCCTGACATTCAACCCTACGCATGCGCCCCGACATCTCGTCACCCTTACTCACAATCATCTCGTTTTCCATTTGACATTGCATTTATTACTTTGTGTTGTGACCTGATGCTTCGGAAATGCTATCTACCATTTGCGACCCTTGCTTAGGAGGGGGAAAAATTTGCACCGCTTGGGTGGTCCCAATTCCCGCCCGCATTCTGTGTTCCTCAACCCATGAATTGTCCATTCAACTACTCCGTTTTTCATTTCATTCATTGCCGTCTTCGTCATCTTCTTCTTTCCGAATGGTTCTCAATCCAGTGAATTTTTTTAAGAAAAAAAAATAGAGAGTCTGTAGTTTTTTTTCTTCTTTTTTTTTTCGGGTTGGCTTCATTATTGGGGGCGTTGGTTCCAAGGATGCAATATTTTCGCTGCTGGGATGACACTGAACGCTGATGTGACGATGGGGTAAGGGTTAAAAGGGGGAGGGCAGTGATGTCAGGTTGGTGGCAGGGAGCAGCAGCTCTTCGCGGTTCATGGACTGCAAGAGCCCGTGACGATTTCTGCATGGCCAAGTGTCTGGACACTTATTCAGACTTGGTAGTCGATCCCTCTTCCTTGCCGAAAATCACCTCATTCTCCTTCTGGGCCTTCAAGAAAGCATCCTTGAAGAGATCGGCGTCTACAACATGCGCATCAGTACAGGGTCGCTCGCGTACAAAAGTAATGTGGTGCAAGACTCACTCTCAGAGTTGGCGAAGCGAATGGCAAGAGTACAAGCCTCGGGTTCGCCCTCACTGACATCGGCAGCGGCATTCCATACCCAGCTGCGGTCAGAACCAACGTTGGGAGAAAGCTTCATCTCGGGCACGACTAACGCACAAAAGGGTCAGTCACTCTGATTCTTGAATAACCCCCGTCATCCACGCATATTCCCAGCGTTCACAGCATCCATAGCGGTTAGGGGGGACAAGAAACTTACTGTAGTGGTTAGCGCAGACCTTGAGAGTCTTGTCGCGTCGCATAACCAATCTGGTCTTGCCGTTCTCCTTGTGCTTGAGCAGGCGAACATCACCAGTTCCTCGCTCCTTCCATTCGCTAGATTCCTTGGAGAACTTGAACAGCTTTGCGCGCATTTTGAAGAGCTGCTCCTCGGACTCCTCGTTGGTCTTGGTCTCAACCTTTTCGGTGAGCTTGATGACGGGCTCAAAGTGGACATCCTCGCTCTCAGGGGGCTCGTCCTGCAGCGGTTAACAGGTCAGTCGTCTACTCCCGTGCATCCGCCATTCAGGACCGCCAACTCGGTCCAAGCACTTCCCGAGTCATCATCATCACATAACCATCATCCCGAGATTCGCGCGTGGAAAACAAACAGACAAACAACGTACCTCGCCAGCCTCAGCCTTGGCAGCTTCTCGCTGGGCCTTGGCGCTACCAGAAGTGTCGCCACGGTCCTCATCCTCCTCCTTCTTCTCCTTCTTCGCGCCGCCTCCAAACATGGAGAAAACGGCCGACGAGGTTACCGGCTTCTCATCGGCAGCAGCAGGGGCGGGGTCGGAAGCGGAACCAGTAGCCTAGCCATCATATAATCAGCATCTGACGAGAACAAAGAGATTCGCAAGCAAAGGGTAGCATAATCGCGCCATCAGAGGACTATTCCCCAGTGTCCCACCAAAACATCAACTTCTAGAGCTGCACATGAAGACGCGGGCGCATAGTCGGCCATGGACCAAACCCCCAACGGCCGGCAGCACGCGCCACCATGGGCAACAGTCGATGGGTTTCAGTGCGGGACAAGGACAAGACAAGTGTCTGCAGGAAGGGCGGTCCATACCTCCTCGGTGGTCTCGATGGGCTTGGTCTCCTCGACCTTGGGCTCGGTGTTCTCAGCGCTAGACATGTTTGCTTCTTCAGGGGGGTTATCGTAAGGTGAAAACGGTCGGAGACTATGTAAAAGGAGAAACCAGATGCTTCCAACTAGAACAGTCCAGTCAGTCACAACAAGGAAGGCTTTAAAAAAAAAATCCCGTGCCCACCACGGATTTGTTCTTGTTATTACCCCTCCAGCCCTCCACCAGCCAAACCCGTTTAGCACTTGGGGCAGTTGCGCCCCACCCCATGCAGCGAGAACCAAACAGGTGCGCCGTCTATCGATGAGATATGAAATGCACTCACAGGGAGCTGGCGCGCTACAGTTGCTGGAGATAAGGCCTGGACAAAACACCTGGTTAGGTCTGCAGCAACAGAGTCGTGTAGAAGGACTCTTTGCGAAAAGAGGTGTCGAGATGCGAACAAGCAAAGGCCAAAGGCTTCAAGTGCTCGCGAAAAAGCAACAAAGACTGCGCTTTTCCCACCAAGAATCAAAGGTCAGCGTAGTAGCGTTGGGCCTTCTTTCGCCGCCCGGCCCAGGCCCCTATTGCCCAAAACAACCACCAATCCGGGGTGAAGGACCGGCCGAGAACAAAAGAAACTCAAGGCCAGCAACCGCAGGCAAACCAGAGGCAAACTCGACGCAAACTCCCTGCCGCAGCACAAAACGTTTGATTGGGACTGCTCCGGTGTAATCCAGTCCTTCAAATATTATGCGTGTCATTTCTGCGGCCACACGTCGGCGCCAGTGTTCTATTGTTGAGCTTGGCGGGTCAGGCACAGGTAGGGACATCTAGAGCTGGCATCTACAGCAGGGGTGGTCCCATCATCTAAAGACTCGACTTTGCTTAATCCTCCGTGTCGTCGTCCAACCGTACTCAAAGATATTATTTATACAACTGTGGCACGTGAACTTCAGAAACATGGGAAGCCGGCATCATCTGCCAAGTCCTACTCCCGCAACTACTTGCGTACGTATATTTCGGGCTGCATGGTCTCAGCGGCATGGCACCAACCATTAGGCAGCCCAGCCACTCCGTCACCGTACATAATACCAAGGCATCACAAGTGCAGAACACGCCTTCTGCTCTCACCGCCTTTATTCACCCCAATGTCGACAAAAGGACAAATTGTGGACAATGAAGCGCAGCAGATGGCATTGCGGGGTAGCTATCTACCTCGGGGCAAGTATCATAGTGAGTTGCGCTTCTTATTTACCCAAGTACAGCACCGACTACCTCCCTAGGTGGGTACTTACTCAAAATGATTGCATTCTGGACTTGTCACGCTATCAGGCCACACTGCTCAAGTCCCTAGGCACGTATTGTACCCAAGCACCTAGGTAGGTACCTACAGGTAGTCACCCAACATGTTGGAGTTTTGATACAACATAATGGCACATGGTAAAAACACCTTTACTGTTTGATGCCAAGTCAGATGGATATCCTTGTTTGCTATAAAAGAAAATTTGGCTCACGGCCACAAAATCCATAAATCGACAAGTGTCCGGACCTAGTCCTCCACTCGACCATGACCAGAAAACTCCAGCGCGTCCCGTAACCTATTTAAAAGCAAAGTCCTTATCCCAACGCCTGGGCCTCTTCATCTCTATTGCATGAGAGCCTGCCGTATGTTCCGTTCAAGCATCTACCTAGCAAAGACGAATGTCCCGTCCCGGCCCTTTCGGCTATTCCGTTTGCACCAACTTGGTTTCGGCCGTCCACAAAACCCATGGTCATTGCCATCTTCACGAAGCAGTCCCCGAATCTTATTTCTACCTTCACGCCTTCTCTTGGCCATGAAGTCTTGGGCCTTCTTTCCATACTCATCGTGCTCCGCTGTCTGTCTGGTCACCTTGAGCCACCACATCTTTGCTGAAATTCGAGTCCTGAGGAAGTACAATTCGGCGTCAAGTATACCATCCTGGATACCGAGCTTGATGTTATTATGTGATTCCACGGCCTCCGATGCCTGCTTATACATCGACTCCAGAGTCTGTGGAACTTTATCGACCACCCCTCTAGCGTACTCAACTGAAGATGACGGAAGATTCGAAAGCAGCCTTTCCATCCTGACAGAGGAGGCCTTGAATCTCTCTATCAGGGTATCAGAGACTGTCACCATCCCACTGGCTACAGTATCGGACACTGCCCCAAATGACTTCTTAGCTCCGACAATACACCGTTCTGCTTCCTGGGCAGCTATCGGGACCAATTCGGAAATATCGTGAGCCAAATTCTTCGTCCGCTCATATGCTTCTTCCATTATACCTTTTCCAAAGTGGACCTTGACAGCTTTGGTTACAGCAGGTCGACATGTGGCCTCGACTAGAAGTTTGACCACGCCAAAGGCTTCCTTTTTTGTAAACTTGACAAGAAAGCCATCTTTGGAAGGGTAGAATTCCATTTCCACGGCTTCTCTGTTGCGGGTAGCTGTGATTGAGACACAGTTCTTCTTCTTCAACCATGTTTTCTGCACATGAGAAGCAATGTGCACCATAACGGCGCCGTGTCCCAAAGGGCTAAATTGAACATCCGGTCTTTTCAAGCCAAAAAGCCAATCGTCAGATGCTTGGTCTTTTATGGCAACTAAACCCATGCCCTTGGCTGATGTGGTCTGTTGTGCAACTGTAGCAGTTGGGGCCGACTGTTTTGTATAGATTACAAGAGGTGTTGCAGTTGCAGTAACCGTAGAAGTGACGACAGTTTCTGCAGGTCTCATGAACTCGACAGTTGAAGGATACAGCATTGAAATTAGAAGGCTGAATACAACCGCAAATAAAAGGCCAGGGAGAACCGCAGATGTCGCATCCGTAGCGTACTCCCAAGTACGGAACATTCCCTCTCTGGCAATATCCATCCAATGTCGAAAACGTACAGGTGGTGTGTAGAACTTGTTGTTTGTATTTTCCGGGGGCCTTTCAATAATTTTGCTTGCTTCCGGTGTCAAGATGGAAGGTGTCTTCAGGCTCTGCTGAGTATAGTCCAAAGAGCATCGTGAACGAGCCTCCTCCTCGGATTCCGAAGCATCGGAAGCCTGCTGAGCAAAGGCTACTTCATCGTTGATTAATTCAGTGCCCACTTCATGTTCAGCAGATTGTGGTGAGGTTTCGGCTTCTTCGTCTACCAATGATTCATCGTCAAAGGTCTGTTCAGTACCGGCCAGAGACTGTACATCATCTGGCCGGTGAAAGTCTAGCGAGCCTACAGACTCTGATATAGACTCGGTGTAATTCTCATCATGATATTCGACATCGGTGCTGCTGATCAGCTCAAAAGTAGACTCGGCCATACCGGAGTCCTCGGTTGGAGTGGCCGCTCGCATAATGTCTGGATTGCTTGTCGATATCCAGTTTGCAAGACGTTTATTTCCTTGTGGCCGAGGAAATCGAAGAAACGGCTCCGAGTTGGACAGCCCAGGTAGCGGGGAGCGTGGTCTATTTGGAGTCAGACGATGTTGTTGGATATCACGACGGTTCGCAGGCGGTGGCGTGGACGCAGGCGTCGTGGGCAGCTTTTCCATAGCGAGGCGGAAAGAACGAGTATGAGGGCTCGACCGTCTCACACGAAGAGAGATGCACAGGCTGCCATGAGACAGTGCTCGTCGTCGAAAAGAACAGACGACAATACAAAGAGCTTGTAACACAAGGCGCGGAGGGGAGGTGTAGTTTAGATGAAGGAGGAGGTGGTGCAAATGACGACGAGAAGGCCCGTCCCGGGAAAGAGGCGGCGGGGTTGATGATGGCGAGAGCAGACGAGGCACAACAGACGACGAAATGGGATCAACTGCGGAGAAGAAGAATTAGGAAGAACTGACCACAGCAGATTAGCTTGCACTTCACCCACGAGATTAAAGAAGTCGAGCTTTTGTGCATCCGATAATCCGAGGCTGACGGTTGCCTATTCACGGCGATAGCTGCCACCTGATGCTCAGGCCGAAGTGGTATGCGGCCAGACGTGCCCAGACGTGCCCAGACGTGCCGACGACAGAAGAGGGTGGGGTAAGGCCAAGGCGTGTTTGATATTCGTCGGCAACCGCAGGGTGCGAAATAGAAAGGTCAACGAGCGATCTCGGGCTTCGGAGCAGGTGGTATCCAGAGTCGATTTAAAAACGATTAAAAAAAGGAGGCGGCGAGCCAGCAAGTTGGCAGACGGGTGAAAAAAAGAAATGAACAAATCCGAGATGATGCGGGCAGGATGATGGAGAGAGAGTGAAGCTGGGACGCAACAGGGCCACCGAAGGGGGCTTCTGCCTTGTGCAGCGCTTGAGGGTCGCGCCTTCCTACTTCGGTACGTAATTTCTGGCTACTTACGCACCCAAAGCTATGGTATGATTGACAAGTTCGGCCCGGCATCTTGCACTTGGTGAAGCTTGCGTCTGTAACAACATTTGAACCAGAGCACCGCCATTGCACGGCCAACTCAACCTTTGAACGTGGGCTAAGTAAATTAACCATCCAAGTGCCTGTTTATGAAAAATAAAATAAAACAAAACAAAATATAGAAATAAAGAAGGCGTGGGCCGGGACGCAATCCATGAGAAGCACTTCCACGCCAGCCTTATCGACCGCGACAGACTGAGGGGCAGATAAGACGTCTGGTAGTAGTCACGCCAGGCTCTCGAGTGCCGTGCAACGCCAATATTGCCCCTCCAGCTCTCTTCTTCCATTTGCCACACATGCACACAGAGAAATTTTAGACATTTGGGCACCAGAAAAAACAAGACACCGGATGCAATATAGCCCGTCTCAGCGCAATACAATGCTGGCGATGTCATCGTATCGACTGGCCGTGGAAATGGGTCATGAGGCACCCGATATGCACAATTGCGCCAGGGGCCCCTTGCCCACGGTGGGGCCAGTCGACTTTTGCCCAAAACCCCAGCCGAGGGCGAGGAGGGGCAGACACCCAGATACCCGCACCTGGGCACCTGGGAGCAGTGACGTGTACTCGGTCGACGAGCAATAAACCACCAAGTATTCGCGAAGCCTCCAGCATCACAGCACCAAAGTATTGTATCGTTGCTGACTACCCTCACGTGGCTGTCTGTGGAGAGGCATTTATCGATCCACTTCACCTGGAGCTTGTTTTTTGGCCGAGGCTTCCAAGCTCCGAGTTGACTGATTTAGAATCTAAATACGCCTACAAGATAACTAGTGAGCCAAGCCAGCAAAGCACAAGTTTGGGGAAAGACCACATAGTCCCGTCTCTATGCATATATACAAGACCGTCTCGCGACCAACAAAATGTCTCTATCCACAATCACCCAGCCAGCACACCCGTCGGCTCACGAGGCATGAAAATGTACTGTCATCAATGTCTGGTCGTCCTTTTCATCGTCTCTTGCCATTGCCAAATCATTACTGCCATTCGTGTTGACTTCCATCTCCTTACTCCTCAACTCGATAAATTTAGAGCCACATGAACCATTATAGAAAGGAAATAAGAACAAAAGAAGAATTGATGGTGGTACAAAAGAACAGGATGCCCTTGGGCACATGCGAGAGCATGTACAAAGGTTAGCCAAGCCGCACAATACGCCGTGACACAAAACCAGACACGACCTGACTAGACCGTGAATGTCGAGAAAAGAACATGGGTATCGTCAAGAAAGTAACACCGAGCTCTTCGAAAGGAGATACAACCCCACGATTGCCCCCTGTCGAAGCATCAAAATCAAGTTTACAGCACCTGGTGCTTCTCTAAAAGTGTTTGGAGAGACCTGGTACCAAATGACTCTTCGTCGGGCATCATTTCGATTATGCCCGTCAGATTGGCGAACAAATCACCTTGATTGTGGTAGGCCAGCAATGCTGGGACAGCAGCATTATCAAATTCAATCTCGTCATAGTGAACTTTGACAAAGTGAATTGTCGAGTGGGATGTGACTAGCGGCGCGAGGGCCGACTCGATGGCGGCAGAAACGTCACACTGGGCCAAATATGTCAGCACAGGATAACAGCAGACGTGGGATAACAATCCATGACCAATCTAAGCAAGAAAAAAAGGGGGGGCAACAACGAGGACGGCATACCTCATGATCGTAAACAAACACAACAACCTTGGTCTCTCTGCCAACTTTCTCAATGGCATCAAGGTAACCCAAGGCATCCACCTCGTCTAACCGGCCATATACTCGCACACTCGGACTGGTCCGTCTTGTTCGTACGGATCTGTTGGCTTCGCGCTCCAGCTCTCGCCGGCGGCTCTCTCGCCACTGTTGCAAGAAGCTGTCTTCGTCTGAGCCAGGCCCGCTAGTGGTGTCGTCTTCCGTCTCGCTCTCACTCTTGGCTCCTCCATTCTGACTAATCCCGGCCATACCAAGAATACTCCGTCGCGCGGACTTGGCTTTGTCTATCCACTTGGTCTTGCGAGCAGTCTCGAAACTTCTGGCGTCGGCGATGACACCCTTGACACCGGTCGAGCGGCCGCTGTCAAAGGAAGCCGGGGGTAGCTTGAGCTCCGAAGCACCGGTAGGCGTGCGCATAGCTGCTTCGATCTTGGCGTTGTGGTATGTAGTTTCTTCGTCGAGGTCGAGGTCGTCGTCGTCGTCGTCGTCCTGCGCCGAAAGCTCAGGGTCGTCACGATGATCCAAGTCAGGCGTCTCACGAGCAGTGTTTTTCGCAACGAGGCTGTTGTATTCGTCTTGGGCAGCAGTTGTGGCCATGATGAGAAGAAAAAGGACCAGGCGAGCCGGTCGAAAGGGCAGGCCGGGGATGGCTCCTCTTTTGTAGGATAGGATAGTGACAGGTGAGAAAAACACCCCGGGGGGGGGGGGGGGGGGGGGGGGGGGGGGGGGGTAGTGGTTTCAGACCGGACAAAAGCAGGTATCAGACGATGTTCTCGAAGGAGTGGAGCGGGTGTGACAGTGATTTGCTGTTTAATGCGCAATGCTCGTGCAAGAGTGGCAGTGTGCGCAGGTCAATGTGCGATCCAGGACTCGGTATTGGGTGTTGTGGTGGCAGGATGTGGCAGGCAGCTTGGACAGGGCACAAAGTAGCGCCCAGGTCGGTGCTAGCCACGAGCGAGTTCTTGGAGTTGATGGACGAACAATGGATAACGCAACACCCCCCGGGTCGTTGTGGTTGTCTCAAGACTTGGGAAAGCCGGAGCGTCGACGAGTGCGAAGGCGGTATCGTGGTGGCGTGGACTGACGCCGACGTCGAGGTTGAAAGCACGGAGACGCAAAAATGCCAAAAAGGTAGTCGCGCCGGTGGGGTGAGAGTGGGTCTTCCGGGCATCTGGACACGGAGCAAAGGCAAATGGAAGGCATGAAAGAACAAAAAGACGAGAACGGGCGCGCCGGAATGACAGCAGTGACGGGAATGGCAGGGGCTGGCTGGCTGGATTGCAGGGGTCATGACGGCACTGTCTGGGACTAGGCATTGTTGCGCGTCAGGGGCCGTGCAGGGTTGCGCAGGTTTGCACAGGGCTGCCCACTTACGCACCCGGCTGGTGCACATGGTCTTGTATTATTCTATGAACGCTCCAACGGCCAAACGGTCCAAGCGCTTGTTTCTCGTTCAAAAGGGCAACTGGCCCTTCATGCGCGAGTCTATATAAAACGGGGAGCCGATCAAGTGTACACATGTATGTACTGCTTTGTCCATTCGGGGCTGCGGAGACATCCGCGTGACAATCTCCCAGGCCGAGGATGATGCCCGTCGTCTGTTGTCTGATGTCCGCCTTTGATGTGTCATGACATGATGGCAAAGAGTCATGACGGTATCGGGCTCTATTGAGCTCTGGATGTCTGTGCCATGGAAGCCCACAGCAGTCAAAAAGAAAACCATTGACGGGTGGCTCGTGTCCCTTGGGTCATCTCGACGATGCCAAGTTGAGTTGCCACGTTGTAGGTACTATGCTCAGTATGCTCAGTATCGTGCCCGTCTCTGCACTGCGCGAGAGTCAAGGGCGTAGAAATCAGTCGAATGCTACCTCGAATTACTTGTCTCTCCCCGACTCCTGAGCACAACTCATCATGTCATCCTCACCATCATCATGCGCGCCGAAAAGGCCGGCGTAGTTACAAGCCGTGGTCACGCGATATCAAGTCCATCTTGTAATAAACTCCGCTCTATTCAAAACCTGTGCCTTTGCTCCCTTCAATGGGGCCTCGTGGCCAGGCCTATTTTTAAACTGGCCAAGGGGGGTAAGGGTTATCAAACCGGACGCCATCACATTCTGTCTACCATCACAAGGGTACAGGGTAATATACTCAACGAGGTCAGCTTCCGGCCCTGTAATGTTTTATCGCATTGCACTTCTTCCGCCGTCGTGATGCCAAGTCGTCCCAAGTACATGGAGCCTCCCTGCCTTACATGTCGCAGAGACGATGAATCACACGGCACCCTAGTCGCCCATGCAAGACGTTATAGCATCGTCCATACTAGTACCACGCTTTAGTCGCATGAACGGACCTGTAAAGGGAGCAGGATTTCATTTCCCAGACCACGCAAACCGCTGGTGTCACCATGCGGTCCTTGCCACACAAGTCCTAATAGCGGTGGGTATTTTGCATTCTCGACGAGAGGAGCCGTTGACTCATGGCCCGACACGACGATTCGCGAACACGACGATGCCATGACAGGTACAGTGGAGAATCTATGGATTCGCAAAGCCAGAAGTCTTGTAATTTCCTTCAGTTTGTAACTTCAAGCCGTGTGTACTCGGGCGGCTTCACCTGGGTGTTTCAAGATTGACAAATTTCATCACTTTTCCTCCCCTAGCACATTGAATCAATGACTTATCAAGCCATCATGCCGTCAGCTTCATGCAATACAGTTGCTTACCGATGCCTTGTGCGCTCAAGACCACGCCTATATGCCCAAAGGGGGGGACAGATCTGAACCCGGTTTCGAACAAGTTGTACAAGTCAAGCAAAGTCGACGCTTGGTGTACCGGCACAGCAGCGTTACAGAACCTGGCCCTCCATTTCGTCCGAGTATGCACTTTACTCGCTTTGTGCTACATGGTTTATCGGCCTTGAGCTCTTCAAGACCGTCTGCTGAAAAGGCCGTCCGCCTCGAATTCGCCAGTTGCCCCTGCCGTCAGCTGGAGCCCCCAAAGCCTCCTTCTCTTTGGAGATTTCTATCAAGACGGATCGGCCAAGCGCAGCCTCGCGGGCGACGAATGGAGTCAGCCACTGCTGCAGGTCTATTTTTGCTGACCAGTGGCTTTTGCGCATCTTCTTGCTGCCCGGGGAGTCGATGCGGTGCGGTGCGGTGCGGTGCGTCGTTGGGAAGACACTGATGTACTGGTCATATATGACCCGTTTTGCTGCGCCAACAACAGCCATCAGAACTTCAAAATGACACGTCTTTGCTGAAACTTGAGCCGGCTGGACATCCAAGCACCGAGAGCTGTTTCTGCCTGAGCCATGTCGTCCATTCCATCATCAAGTCTTCCAGCAAGCTCTCTGGACTGTGCCGCTTCAAGAAGTTGGTATTTCTACATGTATTCTGGGAAAATGACTTCCTGCGGACGACTTTGGAACTATAGCCGCGCCCCAGTAGTCTCCCTGCTAACAAACTTGTGCAACGGGATTCCTCATCAAACCCCGTTGGGTCTTTTGGCTTTTGGGACACACTTTGCCCAGTAATCATGCGACACCAGGACTTCGACTCCCCCGAGAGTGGACAATAGCAACGATATTTTCAAATTCCACCTGATCTAATTACAATGCTATGATGTATTTGGCCATATGAAACCCTCGAGTACCAATATTGGCCAGGTTCTAATCCAGCTTCTGTCCCCTCCCCCCGGGACGCATCCCTAGGGTACATGCCTACCTACTTAAGTACTTTTAAGCAAGTAGCATGCCCTATATCGTTTGCATCCAAAACCTCCTAGTCTCTCTCGCCGAGCTAATCCTATTCAATGACTGATTTTAGCTTGTCCTGGACTGCTACATGCACGGGAGAGACTCATGTTTGCTTCCGAAAATTGCATCATCGTAGTGTATTATCTCGAGGTCAGATAGTTCCTGGTATAGCCTCTCTAGCCTCCTCCTCAGACCCGCGGTTGATAAGACTCCGCTTCTCGCAACAACTTCCCCAAGCTCTTTTTGAATCCTTTTAATATTTTTGGTATGCCTGTGACTTGCGTCGTTTTGCTCCCATCGCTTCGTAACCCCAAACCCCGTCCTCAGCATCCGAGATGACCTAGTGTGTAACAAAATTGCGGGGTGAAGAGAGCAGAAAACGCAACAAACGGAGAGGCTATTGTGGATATGGAAAACCGTGATGTAATACAACCCCTAATCACCGACAAACCCGAGCGTTGATCAGGAAAGGCGGAAACTGATGGGGCAGGGAATCCTTCAGATCGCAGAGTAAAGAAAAAAAAAAGTAAGAAGAAAAAAAATTAAGTAACAACAAATGGACACTCAAGACAAGGAAATAAGGTATCGCGTCAGTCAGCTTTCTCCCTCCACAAACTATTACCGCTGGCAGCTGACCGTCAGGATGGAATCTGTCTCTTGAGAATCACCCACCCCTATGTCGTCTTGGGAAGATGCTATTCGTTTTCTGTGGCAGACAAAACAGTCAAAGTAGAGTAAAATATGAGGGAAGGTACGTTTCGTCACTTCGTCCCGCGTACGCCAGCACACGCATGCTAGATGAGCGTAATTGGTTTTTCCGAAATGTTGATAGGCAACATCGTCCTTCAAAATGCAGATGTTTAAGTCGTCATCGCAGTACTGGGGTAGTTGGCTCGTCCAAGCAGGACACTCATCGTTTGGCAGACGATATGCATCTAGTATGCCCAGATTTTCAACTGCGGACGGTTAGCGTTGATGCTCACCGGGGAAGAAAGGGGAACAGTCTGTCAGTTTGCAGACCATGGACGGCCAGGATGGAGCACCAGTTCGTCGTTGAGAACTCACCAAAGAATCCCATGAACCTGTGCACAAGCTAATGCCATCATTGCTTACACCCAAACAGCTCACGCGGTTTTCGTGGCCCACAAGTGACCCAACCTTCTCCCCTCGGGTCACATCCCATACCTTAATGAGCCCAGTGGTTAGCATCCATGACATTTGAAGTGCCATCAATTCAGGCATCAAAATCCATTCAGAATCCATTACCTTGCATTCGAAATCATCATAACCCGCAAATAACAGACGGCCAGACACTGACGTTGCGACTGAAGTGATGCCGCAAAGGATAGACTCGGACTACATACCAGCTGTCAGCTCACATAATCTAGAGGCCAATGCACCAGTGGTAGCTTAAACTTACGCCGTAAACATTCAACTCGCGGTCGGCTCGGATATCGAACAGGCGGCACGTAGCGTCATCGGAACCGGTAACAAACGAGTGTCCGTCGGGGAAGAATTGGATGGCGTTAATGTCGGACTCGTGGCCAGCAAACGTCTGGACGGCCTTGCCGGCTCGAATATCCCACAACTTGGCGAAAGCGTCGCAGGCACCAGAGATGAAGGTGTTCTGGTTCGTAGGGTTGAGCGAAATGCTCATGACGTCCCCAAGGTGATCGGCGAACTCGGTAACCTTTTGGCCAGTTTCGATGTCCCACTTCATACAAGTCATGTCGCCAGAGGAAGTCAGGATGCTGCGGTCGTTGATAAATCGGCAGCAAGACAGATAGCCGGCATGGCCGGACAGCTCTCGAGCGACACGTGTGGGACCGTCGCGCTGTTGATTGAGGTTATAAATGGAGCAAATGTTATCGAGGCCACCGCAAGCCACAAAATTTCCGCTGGGAGCATAGGCGCAGGTCATAACCCATGATGAACGAAGAGGAATGGCATGAACTTTGTTGGTGGTGTAGGCATCCCATATAATGAGCTTTCCATCTTGTGAGGCCGAGACGAGATGTCTACGGTCGGTGGACCAGTGCATGGCATAGATCTTGGCCAAGTGGCCTTTGAGGGTTCGCTTCGCTTTCATCAGCTGGTTTCTAGGGATAGGCTCGTGAGCCTGCTGGGCGACGACTCGGACTAGATATCGAGCAAAATGCAGGTTAGCCAAAGTTCTAGGCCAAGGGGATGAAGGGAGTAGCAAGGTTGCCACGGGCCACGATGGCCCCGATGGCGACCATCTAGGTCAATTGAGCACGTACGGCTGGTATCAGACAGCTCATCCTTCTTCCTTTTAATGCGATCCTTCAAAGTCTCTGCCTCGCGACGCGCCTGCTGGATCCGCGCCTGCATGGCCTCAGGGGACACATCGTGGGCGCCCTGGGAATTCATCGTGACTGACGCTGATGACGGAGGCGAGACAGGCGGGGGAGGATGGACGTGGCCGGGGAGTCGGGAGAAGGATGGTCAAAAGGAGCGTCGTCCAGCGATGAGATTGTCGAGATGGGTGTGGAGAGGCGGAGAGCAAAGGAGAGGAGAGGTTGACTGAGCAAAGAGTGACTGGCTGATTGAGCACTTGCTGTCCAGGGGGGTGGGAACAAGACTGGATTGGGACTGGACTGGGGCTGGGCTGGACTGGGACGGGGCCGTCAGAGAAGGTGGACGGGGTTTAACGGGGGAAGGATGGGGGGGCCCCAGTTGAGGCGGCAGCAGTAGTAATAGTACTAGTAGTACTACCAGCACCCAGCAAGCAAGCAGGCAAGCAGAAGAAGCAGGCAGGGAGATGAGACGGGAGGTGAGAAAGGTGAGAGACGTCTGGCCGCACAGCTCGACTGCCGTTAAAAACGGTCGCTGTGTACAGAGTACGGAGCAGGCGGAACGGAGTTGCAACCGAGTTCGATGCCGGGGGGCGGCGTAAGCCTCAAGACTCGACTCAATTCCTTGGACCGTAGTCCCTGGCTCACAAAATGTCGTGTGTCTATGCCTTGCTCGATCCCAGTGTTTCGGAGATGGCGCAGCGCAAAGTGCTCGAGCCGCTCAAATGTATGGTATGAATGAGCAGGAATACCTCGAGGCATCGAGGCATCGAGGCATCGAGTAGGGCACGAGGAAGTCAACGCAAACATGCAAACATGCCCGCACCCGAGGAATTGCGACCGCTCCTGGCATCTACAGGACTGTGCGGCTAGCGTGTTGAAAGGTGAGGCAAATGTGCAATATCCGATGTCATGCGCTCTCGCTCCATAGCGAGTACTGTGTATTACTCCGTGCGTCATATCTACATACATAGATGAGGCCTCCCTATGAGACACTGGGCCACCGCGATGCGGGCACATCAATTGACCAGCCTTTCTACCTGCGAACTCACTTGCAGGACCAGGAGGCCCAGCTCAAGCAGCCAACCAAGCCCAAGCTAAGCGAAAATGAGGCCGGGGCTTGATGTGATCTGATGGTTACGTGCCGTTTGGTGCAGTGTGGCTAACAGGTCTGTGGCCGAGACCAGACCCCCAACGTATTAGTATGTTGATATTATTAGTTCTGACAGTTCTCAGTCCGAGTCGAAGCGGTATGGTCCAGTGGTTGACTGGAACAGAGATGCAAATGGAAATGTGGCTTGACCACCATTTGGGACCTTCATGAGTGAGGACTCGGGCCTATGACGTCCAAATGTCCCGATATGCTCTGGAAGCCTTAATTGCCCCAAAAAAAGCTGGCTGCTGGAATATCCCCGTAGATTCTCGGTGACGAAACTGATGTGACGGAGCAGCTCTACCAGGAATCAAGCATCGCATCACACACAGGCAGCTCCATTGTATGCATGTGCCCACCCAAGACCATCTCCGATCTATTTCTGATGAAATTTTCCTTGGCCGTCCAATTTGAGTACGTGACCGCCTTGCATAGAGGCTGGTTGACAAGTTGACTTGCTTACGGCCTGTGAGGTTGGTCAATCGTGGCTGAAAGGAGGGCTCCATTTAGGCGAACTCGAGTATGACAAACTGTTGATGTATTGTATACCAGTTGTTGCCATCGAGGTACTGGAACAGATCGATGCCAACGAGGAATAGGAGGTTTCGGGGACCTGGGGAGGTTTGAACCTCCGTGAAACCTCCACAGACTATTTGTAGATGCCAGGCGCCCATCAAAGACAGCATACGGGTCGTCAGCCTCAACCACACATAATACTGCGCACTGGAACGAGAGGCCAAGGTCCTTTCGAGCTTACGGTCAGCATATCCTCGATTGTGAATGGCTCGACCGCACTGATTACATACCGCAAAGCTGGGCGTAGGCAAAGCCAACATGCAACGCACATCGGCTAACTCGCTCAGTCTGGGGCTGCTCGTCAATGTTCCGAATACCTGCCCCGTACCTAGTACAACTTCCTAGGTACCTACTCCGTAGATTAGTTAGACGTTGAAATGATTCGACAGCACTTTCGGTATCGAGGACACGCGGTGAAGCTAAGTCGCCTACATATCTAAGTCTTGAGGTTAGCAACCAAGTCCATAGGATCGAAGTTTTGTAGGCTGGGAAGGCGCGGCCAAGCACCTGCTCCCGTTGTGAATTGTGAACCACCTACCAGACTTTTCAGCTTTTCTTAGCAACTCCCAGAGTTCAACACATAGAATTATTTCCAATGGCAATTTGCCGGATTTTCTGTCCGTTCACCAGCATTACCAGCTTCCTTTTCGGATCGCGGGCTAGCCAGACTGTGGGATACGTCCCCTGGTCAGGTTGCAAAATGAACATGCCTATCCTGATTGTTGACAACAATTGCAAACTATCCAAGATGCTCCTTTTGCCCTCTATCGATGTAATATGCATGTGTCAGCTACATCTGGACAAGGGGTCAAGCGGCAACCAACAGATTCTCTGACGGGACTGCCAGCCATCCCGGTTTGCCACCTCGTCGTTCAGACCCGGTGCTGGCACCGCTGATGCCAGGATGTCAACGGAGTAGGTCAGATTAGTCCGCCCGGAGCCCCCACGTCGGAAGCATGATCGAGCCTGGTTGAGCCGCGAGGAGGATTCAGCGCTGGCCCTTTGCCCAGGGAGCGAGTTGCTGCAACTGAATCCGCCGAAAGCAGACAACAGGTGAAAGCTGACGATGAACAGGCTGCAACGGTTATTGCCGCCCGGGAAAATATCCTTGCAAAGGATACAAACAGCTGTCAGCACGTCTGCTCTGATAGAATAAAACAAACGGAACAAAACGACGCGTAGGATCTCCTGTTGATTCGCCATTAATTTGGAATTAATTTGGACAGAATCTACTCCGTACCGTTCGCTGGCTTCCGGCTAACTTGACTTGAAGCTGGGGATCCTCCTTGCATCTTCGCAGTGGACCTGGATGGTGGTGGTACCGGAGACAGACCAAAACGGAAGCTCCATGCAGCGCTCTACAACGAATATGTGACGCTAAAAAGTGTCCCCAAACGTTACGCATCCAGCAGGATACAGGGCAGATACGATTTAATCGCCATACATCCTCCGCCGCTTGGTCGATAGGTGTTAAATGCTGCTTGCTGATTCCTAGCTGATCCTGGTGGTGGCGACATCTAGGGTGCTCAATTTGATTGCAGATGACTGGCATACAATACAGTGTTATGTTGGTATTGAATGTGTACTTCTAACTCATCCTATCTGTTGTTACCTTGGCTCTACCGTGGCAAATATCCCTTTGCCTAACTTGTGGCCGCACACTGTCTCTCTTATTACTCAATACGATTAACATCGGTGGGTGAAGACATACAGCCAGAGGGCCAAGATACCGGAGCATCTTTACGACATGTGCATAACACCGACATCGTGCTGGCATGCTCAGTTAGGCTGGAAAGCACATGCGCACCATGGATCTCTTGCTACCATCAAGGATCTCGTTGACGTGATCGACATAGCACTTTATCTGTCCGCCACGGTTTCCCTTCCAGAAACCTTCGACCCCTGGCTAAACAAGATGTGGAAGGAGCTTCAGCGGGCAAACAACCTTGTCTCGGTCGGTTAAAGCCCTGGCATGTGACCGTTGATACAATTGCTCTCGTCTGCTAACAACATATCATGGTTTTTTCTGCGGGTGCACTGCCAGTATCATGCGCTAGCATTCCCCCTTCCTTCCCCAAAGCTCTTTCATGGCCCGCTGAAATACTTGATTCGTACGCCATGAGCAGGCCAATCTGTGAATAAATGGAAAAATCGCTAAAGCCCAACCAAGCTCACGCCAAGGAGGTTTGACCAAGCAATTCGCCGACGCCGCGTCTGGCGAGAAAAACGATAGGGGTTGTGATGATCCACGTGGATCACTACAAAAGCTGCAGCCCTGTCAGCGCTGCCCTCCAAAATCTCCTGTCGTTTGACTCCAGGCAGCAAATATTGCAAGCTCGCGAAAGGCCAAAGAGCTGTCGAGGAGCTCGCCAGGTTCTTGAGTAAGCTTCTTGAGGCAGCGTTAGACGGTACTGGGCCTGCATCCTGATTGATATATTCTACAGCGGGGCGTGAGGCGTCGACCACAAAACTCAATGCCTAGAATTTTCTATGGAGAGAAGAAGCTGTCAGCTTGAGTCTGGTACAGTTCGTATCCCTTTCCCTTCTAAATCAATGACACTCGAACTCCGGGCGGCCTATTCCGTGCACAGAACCGCGCTGCGCAGGATGAGCCACAAGCCAAGGGGGGCTTGCCTTTCAACGTCTGGTACGGAGTAACTAGATGATATTACAATGATAGGTGAGCTGTTGGAGGAGCTCATTTGGTCAAAGACAATTTGCGATCCTGCAACTTGGCCCACACACACATCCACTTCTAACCACTTCCAGTAGTTATCCACTCCAGCGATTCTGAGCAGCTCATCCCTGGCTTTTGATGTGGAACCGCCAGGAACATGCAACCTCGAGAAGAGCAGGTCGTCGAATGGAATCCAGTCACGGCTTGATGGTTTGATGGGCGTTTGACAGCCATTGGCGCTAAAGGTACCGACGGCGGCCATCCTTCGATTTCCTCCAGGCCAGTGCTGTCATCCCATGTCGTCTTGCTTTGCCGAGAACCACTTTCAGCGAAATAGATCGCGCACTGACGTTGGGCTGGCGCCAGCTTGTCTATCCTGCCGATTGGAAAGCAGAATCGTCCCACTGACCCTTTTTTTTTCTCCTTCGCACTAGGTTTCTCATCTTGCAGACAGGTAAATGAAGATCAAGCATATGTCATCTGACACTTTGATGCGTCGCTTGGGGAGATTATTTACCGTTATGACATGATACTACTAATCAAGTAGTATGTATTTCGGGTTTATTCGAGAGTGTGATTGATTTAAAAAAGGCTCAAAAATTCCAGCCAGCCGCCACCTTTTGCGTTACCTGGAGCTGTCTTTGTGTAACGTGATCAGTTCCAATCGGCAAGGTTTCGTCCAAGGACCGGACCACCCTGGTTGTGAGAAACAACTGGTACGTAGTTACAGCAAAAACCTGACATTCTAATTATGGGCCAAAACCATTCACAATCGGAGCACAGGGCAATGCTGCGTGAAAACAGTGTCTCAACAATCAGGTTGATTTCGAGGAGTCCGTATTCTTCTGCGGAAAAGCACGTAGCACCACCCCCAGCACGTGTCCCTTTTAGTGCGGTAAGGTGCAGGTAAAGTCTTTTACGGGGATAATGTCCAATGGGGATCAAGAAATAAGCAGGTACATGCGTGCCCACTTATTTATCATTATAATAAAAGTAAATATTAATAGTACTTGGTACATTAATTAGTAGCGTTTTTGGCCAAGATACAGGTAGAAATACTTAACAAGGGCGTCTGGGGCAGATACAAAAGCTGCACCTTACGCACTCAAAGGGATGTATGTCTTGTCTCACGGCAGTTACCCTCCAGCATCCGGCTGCGACCATTCTTAGATCTCTCTGCCAGAAAACAGAATCTTGTACGGAATAGCATTGTGGTACTCTGTACTCGGTACTTTCAGAAGACGTCAAGAAGTCTATGGTTGCCGGTTTGTTTCTTGAATTGTTTTGGCTTCGTCCCTCGCTTTCTTTCAACGCAAAATCAGCGAACAATAGATTAACTTGCTTTCAAAGTTTGCCGACAACACCCCTCGCCTTTCTCCCAAGGCCAATTGAGATGAAAGGACCACGCCTGGTTGGGTTGCATCCGATGTCTCACCTTGGGCGCCAGACAAGGTGGGCGAGACAGCCGGCGGCCAGATGTTGTTGAATGGCTGAACTTTTGGCACACACAATTGGGCATGGATATTCCACGCACACAATTGCGCTCCATTTTCGTCCTCCATTCCGAGCCATATTCGACACCAGCTTGGGCGGCTGAGCCTGCAGCAGGCAAGTAGCTCTGCCTGTCCCTTGCTCAACCTCGACTTTATTGGCACTGTGAAATTCCAAAGCCGTGCATGTGTCAACAATCATGGATAGCAGGCCACTTTGCTGAACCGAATTAGTGCCCACTCCGCGTGTGCCCTTTAATCGTTCCATAACGTCGTTGATCTAGTCGCTCGAGGACAGCCTTGGCCAACATGCTCTGTTGAAACCGGCGTTTTTACCTCTATTTATTATTCTTGTTGAATGTGTTCTCTTTAAACTCTTTTTTTCGTTTCTGTTTGCATACTTTATTAATTTTTCTTTGCCCACTCTTTGAACCATTCTAGCGCTTCGGGATTAGCAACGCTCGCATTCGTTTTGATATCCAGGCCAGACAGAATTTGCTTGACGGCAACTTCAATCCTTTCGTCAATGTTAGCATCCACAAAAAACTAGATTGTAGCGGTACACGCAAAATTGCCAACTTACTTCTTGCCGTTGCCAGTCTTGGGAATTCCGGCACCACACTCCTCCACTACCGCTGGAACATGCCGAGGACTGAGCTCAGACCGGATCTTGGCCATGATTTGAGTTTTCAGGTCTTCGCTGAAAGCCTTGCCAGGAACCATGACAACAAAAAGGCACACCGTCTCGTCCCTTGTCCGTTTCCCTTCTGCGGCCAACACAAACGGCATCTTCAACATGTGCGGCGAAGAATCGAGTGAGGATGTTGTAGATTTCTGCAGAACCGAACCGAACGCCGGCAGGCTTCAAAACACCATCGGATCGGCCCAGCATGACCAGACTTCCGGTAGCCGGATCGGGAATCTTGACAAAATCTCCATGGTGCCAGACGGGGCCTTTGACGCCGCAGACATTTTCAAACCGCTCAAAGTAGGCCGACTTGTACTTGGTCTGGCCATTGGCACCGAAGAAGGTCAACGGTTGGCAGGGAAATGGTTTCACACAGACCAAATCGCCCTGCTCTCCCGGTGGCCATGTCCTCTCCTGAAATGGAGTCCACCACACGAATGTCCATTCCCAGACCAGCACATTGAATCTGACCAACTCTGACTGGCAGCAGAGGACATGGGGCGCCAAAGAGGGAAATAATATCAGTGCCACCAGTAATGGAGGCCAGATTGACCGTCTTCGGGAATGCCTCGTACACGAATCTAAAGGTGGACGGGGGTAGAGGTGACGCAGTAGAATAGATTGCCTCCAAGCATGACAAGTCAAGGCTTGTGTCTTCAACGGGGCGAACGTTGTTGGCCTCCAACGCTGTGAGATACGCAGCAGACGTACCAAAATGGGTCACTCTGAGCTGAGAGAGGAGGTTGGGGAGCGACATGTGCGAGCTCGGGCGGAAGGGGGATCCAGAGTAGAGCACCAGAGTAGTGCCAACTGCCAGGGCACCGACACTCCAGTGCCACATCATCCATGAAGTTGTGGTGTAGTACAGCATGCGCGAGGCGGCAGTCATGGAGCAGTGTAGCATGTGCTCCTTCTTATGCTGAAGGAGAGTACCTAGCGCAGTGTGAACAATAGCCTTGGGCAGCCCAGTGGTTCCACTAGAGTACAGAACGTAGAGGGGATGCGAGGGCGGCAATTGCTCAAACTTGATGGGGTCTGCGGGCGCGTCTCTGAGGAAGGACTTGTAATCGAGGGCCTTGACGCCCTGGGACTGGACATGTTCGATGCCGAGATGGGCGCTGATATTGTCAATAACGACGACCAGATCTAGACCAACGCCCTTTAGTGCCGCGGCAATCTCGCTCGTCTTGGAGGTACTTGGCCACTCCTTGCCATTGTAGACGGTGCCGTTGTCGGCAAACAAGACCTTTGGGCGGATCTGGGCAAGACGATCTAGTACGGCGGAGACGCCATTATCCGGGCTGATGCCAGTCCAGATGGCACCGATGGATGCAGCGGCCAACATGGCGACGACAGCCTCCACGTGGTTGGACACGTAGCCGGCAACAACATCTCCAGACTTTAGGCCGGCGCCGCGCAGGGCATTGGAGCATTGCCGCACAGATTCACGCAGCTGGCGCCACGTGGTTGGCTTGATGTCTCCCGGCAGCTCTGTGGCGGTGATGACGGCAACACTGTCCGGGTCGATGGGCGAAGTCGGGCAGAAGAGGAGGTTCTCGGCAAAGTTGAGGCGAGCGGATGCGAAGAAGTCGGGGCGAGGGTACATGGGCGCATTCTCGGGCAGAGCCTTGGACGAGGCGGTTAGAAGCAACAAAGAGCAAAGAGGACTGCCTGATGATGGCCATGGCGAAGAAAAAACCAACCTACCTTGTCGGCCTTTATGGAAGCCACGATGCCAACAAAGTCCCAGACCTCTTCCCAAAAGGCAGACACGTTGTCGACTGACCATTGGTACAGTCCGGGGTACCCATCGATACTCAATGCATGCTTCTTGTTCACCTGCTGGATGAACTGCCACATTGGCGTATGGCCAGGAGCATCGTGTCTCCAAAGTTCATCGGAAGCATTGCGACTGTCGACGTATTCGCCCATTGTGAAACGACGCGGGACGTGGGCACGCGGACTGTGAGTGAGCTCTGTTGCGAAGAGAACCGGTGATCAATGTCCGAGTTGGAACCTTGGGACGAGAATGAATGAATGTAGTAGTAGTGAGTGTGGGCGGGGGAGGGGCAGCTGCAAGCAAGGGCGTCGAACACGAGCTTTTGTTGATGTCGATGAGTACCGTCTTGTTCCGTTTCGGGAAGAAGACGAATCGGTAGGGAAGGGGGAGAAAAAAACAAGCACGGCTATACTATCTGGACATGGTGGCTGTCGCAAAGAAAATGTTGGGGAGAATGCGTCACTGCATGAGTCGGCCGTTCGGCTTAAGGACCGGAGAGGGTCGTTGAATTGGCCGAGACTTTGGGGACCCTTTAGCCGTGGCCCGGCGCAACCCGCAAGCACGGGTGGGCCACGGACGGTTCCGGTGCGAACAAGTCGGCATTCTAGGGCTGGGTGTGCGACGGTAAACTTGTATATTATCATCATCGTCGTTTTAAGAGCCGATGGCTAGCAGACTATCCGGAGCGAAAATTCAATGTGCCTACTTCCGTTCGGTGAAACGGTTACACCTGGATATACCTGATTCAAGGGTGACGGCCCGAGGCACCACCACCTCAACACTATACTACAGCTCATCATTTAGAGCAACCACTGCAGGCTATGATTTCAGACTGGGCGTAGGTTTCTCAAGGGTCATACCACTCAAGACGATTACAGGAGGCAACCACTAGTTTGGGATTTGTTTGACCATACCTACGTCCCCGGGGAATAATGAATATTGCCTACTCACGAAATCTCCTCAGGGTAGCTGAAGGACGAGATCAACACTAGCCAAGCTTGGAGGCGCCCCCCTGCAAAGATGATGGTGATGGATGGAAGGTGTAGTCGTTTATTCCAGGCAATATTCATCATTACACTGCTGCCTATAACAATTATGAAGTCTTTACATGATCCCACTCTGTTATATAGGAGATACATACGGCCTAGTACGTACACACATGTACAATTCAGACCCTGATTGTTTGGCCGGGGGGTTAAAGCCAAAAAAAGGTAACTATTATAGAGAGCGTGTGGGAGTTAAAAGTACCTAATAACGCGACAAGATCTCTTATTAAAAAAGGTCACTATTATAAGAGCCATTAGTCCCTTATTACTCCGTATTTTACCTACCAGACAGTTAACAACTTATAATATGAAAATAGGGGGTTATTATTAGTGTATAGCCCCCACTAACTTCCTTGTCAGGTCACTCATGGCTAGACTTACAGGGGTCAACGGTTGGATTGTACTCGGTGCAACGTCCACCCTGGCCCTGGTCCAGGGCGGAAAGGACCAGACATGAAAAAAGTTGCTGACTTTGTGCCGAGCCGATTGGACGCGGGTTGATGTGAAATTACCTGCGGATCCAAGGGGCCCAAGTCCTGAATAGGAGGGACGTACGTACGAGGTGCTTCAGTATGTTGTACAGACAGTGTACTTGGTACAGAGACGTTGGACGTGGCTCATGGTCAGCTCCAAGCTCTTCGTTGCCTTCGTTGCTTCGCGCTTGGTATATGATGCGCGTGCCGCCAGTGCTCGGCCAAGATGGCGGGATTAAGCAATTCTGAGGACATGTGGAGGAATTGAATTACTACCGCCAACGTTGAACATTGAAGGCGATTTTGTTTCCAGACTCGAAAAGTCAGTTGAGGGCCATGATTTTGCCCCACTCAGCACCCACTGTAAACTCGAGAAGCTGCCAGACCAGCTCTAGGTACCTAAGTACTTAGTAGGTAGGTAGTCCGGTAGTATCTATTACCTAGAGGTCTGGTGCTCGGTAACCAGCACCAGCTGTCAGGACCCGAGACTGGACGCTCCCGGCCAAGAGCGGCGCCACCAGCTACCGGGCGCCACCAAACCACATGCAGACGAACTGGCGGCTGGTCCGGATCATCCAAGTCGACATTGAATTAATTGCCCATGGGCACAGCGTCAATATCATGCTACCTACAACCTCCACAGCGTCCGCCCCTGACGCAATCTCATATTGACCGGGTAATTCATCCATGCCTTAAGCAAGTCGTACCGAATTTTACATTCGTTCACCTTGCGGTGCCTCGTTGCTGCAGGCTGCTTGGCTGCCGTCGTGTCGACGCGTGGTTTGGTGCCCAGGGTTCAACATTGAACATCAAAGAGCTAGAGCTGTCAACTGGCTGGTGCGACTGGTGCTACTGCTACTGGTACTACTATGATGTACTATTATTGTTATTATTATTATTATTATTATTCCGTCTCGACCAGTTGACGTCTCACGTCGCAAGTGCTGGCAAACCAGACCTGTTGACAGCTCTGTCGGTCGGTGGCCTCTGCGGCGCGCCAAGAAGCAACGCCTTGCCCCAATCGCCTGACCCCAAGTCGAGAGCCCAGTTCGTGCCGCCTCCACCAGAACCACTCAATAGGAACTTGACATGTCTGACCTCCTCACACCTCCTCAGCCCTCTTTCAACCGCCTATCCGGATACAACGCGTGCTCAGGTGTGCAGCTGTGCTCAAGCCCCTGGGTTTTGTTCATCTTTTCAACTTCAGAATCCTCCCCGTCTTGTCCATACACACATAGTGAGTACCACTGCTGCGTCCGTCTTTCCTGGACCAGCGCTTCCCTTTATGATTGGGAGCGGCGTCAAATGCCCTAGTTTTTTCATGATCCGCACATCCCTGGCCCCTATCTTCTGAATTCGGCCTCTCTCACGACCGCCATCTTTTCTCCCGGCCAAGTCGACCTCAGCAGACACATGGCCAATTGTGCACTCGTGCGATTGTATGTTTGTTTTGATCCGCGGTTCGTGTTGAGCATGGTTTCTGATTCTTGTCCCATCTCGCTCCATCGCCTTTGACCGGAAGAGCTATCGACTCTCGCCTGCGCTGCCTCGTCTTTGCCCTTCCACTTGCTCTCAATGGACCGCTGACCATCTCTTTCCTCAGAACGAAGCTAATTCCCGGTGACTCGATCCAAAGCCGCCCAAGCACCCCCTCCCGGCACGTCCGTCTCGACGCCGTTATTGTTGACGCAATCTCCTCGTCCAAGGTCTGAAAGCACTGGCAACGAGACATGCCCCGCAAACTGGCAAACCCTTTCTCGACCTCCTCCGCCATGTCATCTTCTGAAAAGACGGGCGAAAGACGTCCCTCGACCTCTAAAGGAAATCGCATCAGCCAATTCTTTTCCTCAAGTCCCAAGTCCAAAGACCACACCGCTGCCCAGCAGGCGCTGCTCGCCATGCAGCAGCAGCAGCAGCAGCAGCAACCCGCTGCGACACAGCAACAGCAGACTCAAGCCAACGGTGTGCCCGCTGGCATCTCGCCTCCATCCACCTCTCTACCTATAATATCATTGTCTACCGCCGTTGCGGGCGATCACAGCAGCTCTGAACCACCAACCACAACCCTGTTCCGCCCCAAGTCGGCCGAGGAGATGGAGAGAAAGCGACGTGCTGAAGCTCAGTTTGGTCCTCTCTGTCACCCAAGTCACCTCTATGTCAGCAAGTCGCACGGCATGCCCCTGGAGCCGCCCATCGAGGACGAGCCTCCATATTACTTCCTGCTTACTACCTACATTAGCTATCTGCTGCTCATTCTTGTGGGCCATATTTGCGACTTCTTTGGCAAGAGATTTGGCGACAAAAAGCACTACGACTCCCTCAAAGTTCAAAATGGCTTTGCTCCGCTTAACGATGACTTCGACAGTTTTTATACCAGACGATTAAAGATGCGACTAGATGATTGCTTTGCCCGACCAACCATTGGCGTTCCCGGAAGATTCATTACTCTCATGGACCGTAAATCCAACGACAACAACCGCTCCTATCAGTACACTGGCACCTACACCGAGACCCTCAACATGAGCTCCTACAACTACCTAGGATTTGCCCAATCCGAAGGACCTTGCGCTGATGCCGTCGAGGAGTGCGTCAGGCGTTATGGTGTCACCTCGGCCAGTCCGCGTGGCGATGCCGGCACCACTGATTTGGCTCTCGAGGTTGAGCGAGAAGTTGCCTCTTTTGTTGGCAAGCCCGATGCCATGGTCTTTTCCATGGGCTATGTGACCAACGCCAGTTCCTTCCCAGCTTTAGCCTCGAAAGGTTGTCTCATTATCTCTGATGAATTAAACCATGCCTCTATCCGCATTGGAGCCCGTCTTTCTAATGCTGTCATTCAGTCCTTCAAACACAATGACATCTATGATCTGGAAAGGGTTCTACGAGAAAACATCTCGCAGGGCCAGCCGCGTACCCACCGGCCATGGAAGAAGATCTTGGTTGTCGTCGAAGGCCTATACTCGATGGAAGGCACAATGTGTGACCTGCCAGGTCTTCTCGCTTTGAAGAAGAAGTACAAGTTTTATCTCTTTGTCGACGAGGCTCACTCTATCGGTGCTCTGGGACCCCGTGGTCGTGGCGTCTGTGACTACTTCGGCATTGATCCTTCCGAGGTAGATATCCTGATGGGCACCTTGACAAAATCCTTCGGTGCAAACGGTGGCTACATTGCAGCTGAGAAGCACATCATCGACAAGCTGAGAAGCACAAATGCCTCGACTCAATACGGTGAATCACCCGCTCCATGCGTCTTGATGCAAATTTTGGCCTCCTTGAAGCTCATCACGGGTGAATTGTGCCCGGGCCAGGGCGAAGAACGCCTGCAACGCATCGCCTTCAACTCCCGTTACCTCCGTCTCGGCCTCAAGCGTCTCGGCTATATTGTCTATGGTCATGATGATTCACCAATCATCCCCGTCATGCTGTACAATCCTGGAAAGATGCCTGCCTATAGCCGTGAAATGCTCAAGCGCAAGATTTCCGTCGTCGTTGTCGGGTACCCTGCGACCCCCCTTATCAGCTCCCGCGCCCGTTTCTGCGTATCCGCAGCCCACAACAAGGACGATTTGGACAGACTTCTGGCCGCGTGCGACGAAGTTGCGGATATCATCCAGCTGAAGTTCTCTACTGGTGTTGCCGGCGGTCTGGAACCTCTTCCCGCGGGCGTTGACGTTGCCCCTAACGAAGAGAAGGAATGGAGACGGGCCAATGGCATTCCCCTGACTCCTCCCAGGTGGAGTATGGAAGATATTATCCGTTATGGTGTCCGTGATGCCAAGCGGCCCTTGCGGTAGACTACGGCGAGCACTAGGCAGAGAAGAAACCCATGGTACAGTAATTTGGAATGATCGAGTCGACATATTTGGGGCGTTGTTTCTATGCGTGATTCACGGGTCGGGCACTCTGAGTGCGGTGTTTTTTTTTTTTTTTTTTTTTTTTTTTTTTTTGTTTCGTCTTTTTCTTCTTCTTCTCGGGCTCCCATCTGGAATTGACCAACCGCGACTGCAACAGTCTGCAGATGTTGGTGAAAAGCTCTCTTTTTTTGTTCTATCCTGCGCTGTGTCATCCTGTGACCTTGTCTGGTGCCGGGTGATTTATAGCCTGCGCTGATTTCACTGCAGCATTTTCACATATATATCTTTTATTGCACCTACGGCGAAATGGCTTGTACGATTAGTCACAGGCCGACAGCAATAATATCATCACTTTTCGGAGGAGGCGTGGAGTGGAAGGGTGGTTGGAGAGGAGCAAAGGGCTTGAGACTTTGATGTGGGTGAACAAGGTGACACGAGAGAAAGTAGACGATTCCTGAAGACATGGATTGTATATATAGATACTGGTTTATAACCTAGGAAGCCCGGTTACCACAACTCCAAGCCGGCACCAGAGAGGACTGACTAATGAAGTGGCCAAAGGCAAAATGAGTTGCTCTTGTGGACTGATATGTGCACTTTGTGAATCGAGATCAAATCTCGTTGGAGACCGATTCTGTCGTAGCCGTACGTCATGACGTTGCCCCGAGACAGGGCAACAGCAAAACGGACAGAGTGACGCAAAGCGCAAGGAGACGGGAGAGATTGTCGAGGCACGCACAAGCTACGGGATCTGGCAATGAGTACACTCCCGTCTGAACCAATGTGGCCTTGAATATTCCAACATCATGCTATGAAACGGCGCGTGATGTTTGGATGTTTCTGTGACTGAGCATGGCCTCCCTCCCGAGGTTAGACAAGAGAGCTAATGGACGTCATGAACCCAACGGGGAAGCAACCGTGTGTCTAAGATAACGAGCGCCGTGAAGCTACTCGCCGTCTGTTGGGCGGCTAGATAGCGGCTGAATCTGAGACGCTGGATGGTCAAACAAGTCTACACACAAAACGGCCGCCATGTGACGTAGAATTGCGAGATGGGTGCTCGCTTGCACTCGGCAGTGGCACCTCGATCTGGGGAGTTTGGGGGCATGTTTTAGACTGCTTGCCACGGAAGAAGAGGTGGCGTCTTTACATGTCGTAGGCGGAGGTTTCTGCAGGGTACATGCATTCATGGTGCTGCCGCTGGCGATAGTTCCATGTTGGCATGTCGTAGCAGGCAATAAAACTGCGCTTTTTGGCAAGACTAGATGATGAAAGATGGTTACGTGCCCACGCTACGGATCTGCTATGCTGTACAAAGCACCGGGTTGCTCTCCCGGGCGGCGTGAATCCTGAATTGCCAGAGTTGAGAAAAAGGTCAAGGTAGGTGAGGTGCCGTGTTTCACCGTGCTCTGCAAGTCGGCTATCTCGACGAAATTCGGAGAATAAAACACTCCATCGAGCACTGTGGAGGGGCGGCGTTTTCTGCGCGTCCCCCCCAAAAGGACAATAGAGGAATGTGGTTTGAGTAAAAAAGATGAACTGCTGATGGGCGTTTGAGAGCGGATAGAGACGAGCAAGGTCATGACACCAGAGGACCTGAAACGCAGACACGGAGAGTGCGGGCAGAATCGTCGAGATGCGCGAGTGTAAATGGACGGGCTGTTTCATGCAGCACCTTGTCGCCATTCCCCCTTCCGCCCCTGCATCGGCCGGGGATTGATTGGGAGCGGGTGTATTGAAGCCAAGAGTTGGCCAAGATTGGCGAGAAAGATCGAAGATGAATGGGGGAAACGGGGAAGTAACTCTTTTTTTTTTCTTTTTGGGTTCATGGGCGGGCGTGATTCTGAGGGCTGAATAGCTTAGTTAGAGATGGGGTTCAACGGACTGGTTCCTTTTTTCTTCTTCTCTGCCCTTCTTTCAAGCTGCGGACATTAGAAGGGTTGGTGGTTTTTAAGAAACAGCAACCCCCGCAGAGTGAATTGCTCGCGAGTAACTCACCCCACAGACAATGGACGCCCGTTTAATCAGTCCGAATCAGGGAGCTCGTGGCGCATGGAGGATGGACGAATCTGTAACGGGTTTGCTTGCTCATAGTTGCGGATTCTATGACGCACAGTACAGCCTGGATGCACATCCCCCCAGACATAAACGTACTTGTCAAAGGCCCGTAGCTGCAGGGCATTGAGTTGCTCCGTAATTTATGTAGGAGACCTGAGGATGAGAACGAGTTTGACGCAGGTATCAAGAGTCTGGTTGAACCGGACCAAGAAACGGGGCAGTGCCTCTCAGTTGTGGATGAGAGGAGAGCACCATGGCTTGCTTTGCTTTACCAACATAGGGACTCAAGGCATTGACTGCGTGTTGACGGCTTTCGTTTATACATGCATACCACGAATTGGAGGAGCTTGCAGACCAAGGAACTGAGAGCAATAGACCTACACGCCAAGCATGCGTTGCCGTCTTCAGCACACGCCTTGTCACGATATTTTCATCCCAGAAACATATCACGGGTCCCATGTGCGTTTCTCATTTCAAACTGGCAACTGGGCTACCATAATCCAGAAATTGGATCCTGGAAACACACTGCGTGCAGGTGTTGAAACTACCTATGGCCTGTCATGTAGCAGATGTAGGGCAGCAGAGTTCTGTACCGGCCAAATGTTGGCTAAAACACTTGGTTTGAAGGCGTATTTCTCTTTGCTTCGGCCTGCTTGCCCACGTACAGAGCTGTCTCTTCGTGACTTCAAACAAAGAGGCACAAGGCGAATCCACCAGACTCCAGAATGGCCGAGGAGCCAGGAACATGGGGAAAAAAGCCTCTTGTCTGACCCTGGGACGGTTGGGGTTGGCGCGGAGGCAACATTGAAGGCGGCGGTGGAAGCCGGCACTTGGTCAAACGTCTAGCTTCGTACAGCTTGGCTGACGTTATCCAAGGAATCACTTGGGTACTTAGCATTCTTACTCAACCGGGAAATACTGCAGAGCGTCAGTGATTCTGCTTCGTCTGGTTGTTGCGGGAAAACCTGTCCGAGAGCGTCAAACCATTTCCATCGGCATCGGGTGCCAGCTCCTGTTCTCTTCAGCATCCGAGTAGCTCAAAGGACTCAAAGGGTCCAAAGGGCACTGGCCATGATGCACATTTGTGCAGATGCACAGAGTACCCGGTACATGGTGCCGATGCAACTTTGCACATCAAGTCATGCATGTAGATGTCGGTGGTCGATGCTGACATGGAGCACGTTGACCCAAACGAACCTGCGAGGTGCCAAGAAAGCACCCGCCCTCTGCCTGGCCCCGACCCTCCTGCCCAATGCCCGCCCCCCACCCGCGCGACCTCCACCTGAGCTGTCTTTTGTTGCATGTATTGACCCTTGAGCGGCGAGGCCTGACAAGCTCGATACTTGCGTCGTGAATTTTGCACCGAGTCCTTGTCCAAAAAAATTACATATCCCATCTGCATTCAGACGCCTCAACTGCCAGAGCGGAAGGCTGCCGCGGATAATGACGCAGGCCTGCGAGGACTCATTGCGAGACCACAAGAGGCGCCTGGCCCCCCCCGGCCGCCTCGAGAAGCTCTCCACTGCCCGCTGCCCTCTGCCCCTACCCGCCGATGTCTGGCCAGGTACTCGAGTGCGCAGCCCAATAATACCACCGGTTGACATCAACCACTGGTACCACCACCACCACCACCGCTACCAGAACCGCACTCCTTGGCCCGCCCCGTTCGCCCGCTGTTCTCCCTCCCCCTTTGTCATCTTCAAGCGCCTTTGCTCCACCTCAGCCTGACCACCAGCCAGCCGACTACAGCCAACAATCGCCTTGTCCTCCCGAAGCCACGACGGTTCATCAGCAAGACTCAAAACAAACCCCCCCCCCCCCCCCAAAAAGGCGAGCACGCCTATATTTCCCACATCGCCCTGCCAGCTTCGGATTCTGCTCTCCCCCTTCGCAGTACCCTCGCCTGGCAAGCTGGTCCTCAACATGATGAGCTTCGACGGCGGCACGGCCTATGCCGAGTCCGACGCTGATGACGAGTACGAGCGAAGCATGGGCGACCACTCTCCTGTTGCCGATTCCGAAGCCTCACCCATCGAATCCGAGTTATCGACTTCCGCAGAGCATACGCCCACCACCTACGGACATCGCAGCAGTGCTGACCGATTGCCTGAAACCATCATCACCGAATGGAATGCCGACGAATGTGCCGACTTCATCTCCACCATTGGCCTGCCGCAGTATGCCGATGCCTTTGTTGGTACGTTGATGAACCAGCTCCGGACCACCACTTGTTTCTTTCTGGAATCCCATGAGGCAGAACCAGAGACCGTAATCGATTGTTGCAGAATAATTACTGACTGAACCGCCTCTTTGTGCGTTTGCTTCCGCAGAAAACGAAATTGTTGGCGAAGCCTTGGTCGCCCTGCAACACGAAGACTTGAAGAGCATGGGCATTACCAGTGTCGGCCATCGATTGACAATATTAAAGAGCGTATACGATGTGAAAAAAGCACAAGATGTACCGATTGAGAGCGATCACTACTTCCCTCTGTGTACGGCACCCCTCCGCCTTCTTCGCAACCCTTCAGAAATACCTCGTGGCAACCGGATCAAAGGACCCCCTCCACAAAAAAATAGAGAACAATAAGTCAATACAAAGAAAATAACCATTTGCTAATTGTTGGATGATGCAGCTGCCGATGCCGAAGCTCAGTACGCTACAGCAACTCTCAAGGACATCAAGCACCTTGTCGAACAGCTGCGATTACGAGACGAGCGAATGAACTTGTTGGAACAAGACTTGCGACGCATGACGGATGATTTCAGACGACTCAGGGAAGATATGCTGCCGGCTCTCCGCCTTGTCAAAGACCAGCAGACTCCGCTGCCAAACCTCAGTGGCGGCACCCTGGGACAAGGGTTTCCATACGAAGCCACGATATCTCCTCCTGCACCTACGCCGCCACCAGGCTCTGGCCCTGGAGGCGTCAAACGACAGTACTCACAACGAAAAATCCTCATAGGCACAACGCCCAAGAACGCTTCACCTACTCAAGTAGCCCACGACAGGTCAATTGCTGAACAAACGCTGGATCCTTCCAGCGCCGCCGAACGGGCCGTCCTGTCGTCGTCACATCTTGCGGCGAATGAACGGACAGACATCGTCGGCGCATCCCTCGCCAAATATGCCTTCTCCAACATCACCACAAAACTATTCTAGCAGCACTACTTTGGGGGCACGATCCTATCGAGGGGAAACGTCTGCACCATCGAATCGATCCACAATGAATGATGCGGACCATGGCATGTACATGTCCAGGGACAAAGGTGTTATCCCCCCGGGTCCACCTAGACGCCGCGAGACCCCTGTTCCCGATACCCCGACGCCCAATTCGAATGGATCTTCTGTGGAAATATTCAAATCTTTTCGAGTCAGCATGGATGATCCGTGCTACAAGGTACTCCCGGCAGCGCTCAAAAAGTATCAAATCAACGCACCCTGGGACCAATACGCCTTGTACATCGTGTACGGTGACCAAGAGCGGTGTCTTGGCATGGAGGAGAAACCTCTGATTTTGTTTAAGCAACTTGACAAAGAAGGCAAGAAGCCCATGTTTATGCTCCGGAAAACCACAAACGCCCAAGTTGATAGCGAACCTGGTAGCGCTGGCATAGCCAATGCAGCCAGAGGGGCATCCACTGGCTATGATCCGCCTGGAGGCATTATATGAGCGCGACATGGCTCCTGATATGCAGTCTGTTTCGGTAAATGCGGCCAATCGGATTTGTTGTGTCAGACGAAAGATGTTGGAGTGCTCCTTTTAACGGATCATCCAGTTCAAGCGTATCAAGGAAATGCGCTGGAGAAGTGAGGAGACCATCCAGCGGACACGAAACTCCCCAAAGGTGCTTGTGCAGGTGGCAGTTGCTACGAGCTTCCGCATGATTGATGGTCTCGGACACGATAGTCTCGATGAAAGTTTGCGAGCTCGTGCTACTCTGGGACTTTTAGAAGCTGCACGCATGGCACATACTGACTACGTGATGTGGCTCTTGTGCCTCCAAATGCCTACCCCCCCGGAGTCTACTCCAACCTACTTTAACCTCAGCCCCTACTCTGGCACACTATACTACTCCTCATACTACTAGTGCACCCCTTGGCATTTTTTCTACTCGTCCTCTTCTCCTACCCCCCTTTTTTTTGAACTTCTTGTTTACGCGAACATACCTTGCATAGCAGCTCTGGCATTGACCTTCACTCCACACCTCTCTGTCATGTTGACAGGAAAATTAAGTGATTGGCTATTCTGATTGGATGGGACAAAGGCGTTTGGGCTGGGCAAAGTTGAATAGTATATGATGTATGACGTCTGCGGCAGAAATTGGGGTTTTTTTTTCTCTTTTTGAATACACTTTACCATTTGATGAAAGAAGTTGCCTGGTAACATAATACATGTGGGAAGTAACGGAATGACAACTTGGATAGAGGATGCGACAGTGGCTACGGCTGAAAAGGACGTACATTGACATTATCATGGCCGAGATTTTGGACTAATACCTGAATGGAAAGGTTGATGACGGGGCTCGAGTGTGGCCTTGCCTCTTGTGCGTCAATTGAATATTGAATGCAGGCCGTCGCATGTAGAGATGAATTGAAGTGTGCCGAGACTCACGACTCCAGACGTCCCAGGAGACGTCTATGCGAAAAACCCACCTGCCAGCATTGAGCGGGAGCCTCCAATAAAACACCAGACGCCTGCCTTCCCATCATGGCGCGGTGCGATGACCCCATGTCCCGACTAATGGGAAGCAGCCCGACGCGACCCTCACACCCAGAATCTCGGTGGTACTAGACGTGATGGACGCATTTGAAGTCGACAGAGTATGGATATTGGACAAGCGTCAAGCCGGTCCTGAGGATGAATGGATAAGGGACAAGAGGAATGAAGCGGACTTTTCGGCGTTTTCCCATTGCACCCGTGGTCCACGCTGGGCCGGTCTTCACGGCTAAGGCGGCGGGGCGAGGCAGACGCCATTGATTGATCGATGTGATTGATTGCCGTAGTCTATCGACGGGTGGGCGCATGCTAACTTTGCACGGTCGACCAAGTTGACAGTCCCACGGCTGTGTGCAGACCCAACCAGCATTCATTCATTCCCCTGGCCGCACCAAACTCGGGCCTCCTCCTCAACTCGGATCTGGGCATCAAATTCTTCCGGCCCATTTTATCCTTGGATTGATGCGGGTTATTCCCGAGCCTGCACGACGGCTTGGACGGCTGCGAGGGAGAGGTTGACTGGTAGGACGAGGTCGATGGCCAAGCTGCCATCGTCCATCTGCAACCCTTCATCTCGCGTCGAGGTAATTGGCGCTGTAAAGGAGGCTTCGCATTGCCCGCAAGCGCAGTCGCCAAAGCCCCTCTGATACGCGCACTTCGAGACGGGCGGTCACAACCACTCTCTGCCCAACACATCCATCCACCTTCCGGACTGACAGCCGTGGTCTGGGAAAAGACACCACGCTTCCAGACTGTCCCATGGGGGAGGGGGAGGGACGCACGACCTGCCTCCTCCATTCACCTTTCACCGACCAGCGTCTGTCTTTTGAATTGCGCCCGCGGGACAAGAACGCTCAACATTTAGCTTTTACGCGACGGCTCAGAAACCAACGGCATGAGCGCGGCGACGTTGGACCCGTCGCTATCAAACCCCATTCTGCCTGCCTGCGATTACCATTACCCATGACCGGATAGGCAACTGTTTAACGCTCCTTTTCACGGAGACAAGTTTTGCTCCTGGCCCTGTTGCCGGCCATTATACACCACCCATTGACATATACGCATCACTATAAGGCGAGAGACATATACAGGAATCGGAGAGCCGGGCTGCTCAAGCAGGGGAAGAAGAAGAAGAAGAAAAAGAAAGAAGGGCGAGGGGTGGAGCACAGGTCTGAGGAATCAGCAACCATGACGAGCACAAACTTCACCAGCAGCACCGCGTCAGTTTTGACCACGCCATCGACGACGCCGACGCCAACCTCGTCGAGGGGCGTGTTTACAACGTGGCCCTCGACCACGTATACGCTGCCGACGTTGACGTCTTGGGGGTCTACGCCCAACGGGTTCGGCGACTTCAACGTCGGCGACAGGATCTTGCAGCTCGTCACTAGCGGGTCGAATGGTGAGAAAATTGTCCGCGGCTTCTTGATGGGCGTTGCCATCGGCTTTATTCTGGGCGGCGCGGTCTGCTGCTGGGTTCCGTGTTTCGGGAGAGGCAGGCAAGAACGACGGGAAAGGAGGAGACAGCAGCGAGAGCAGGGCCGTGATGGGGCGCAGCAGCATCCAGGCGGCCAGGCAGATGGACAGACGACGACGGCAGCAGCTCAGGCCGAAGGTGCGCCGGCCGCTGAGAGGAGCTACGTGCGTCTACGTTGGGATCGATTTCGACGGCGGCCGAGGCTTTGACCGGGGATGGGGGAATCGCGCTGGCCATGCTGTGTGCGGTTCTTGTCCATGGGATGGAATACTTTCAAGCGGATAGGTTCTTATCGGTCACAAGACACAAGGCGGTCTTTTCTTTTTTTTTTTTTTTTTTTATGTTTATAGTGTGGTCAGGATTGGATTGGATACAAAGGCGTTTTATTAGGGCACTTCGGCGGGCGGATACGGCGTTTTAATAATGATTACGCGAAGACTTATGCACAGCAGCAGAGCGTGATGGGAGCATTTTAAGGACATGACACGTTTAGAAAAAAAATAATAAATAAAAAGAACATGTCAACCATTACTTGAGTCGCTTGTGGCCCTGCCGAGCCCAGCAGATAAAAAGAACATGTGGTGAGGTACGGGCCGACGTCCTGGGCGCTACAGGCCACATGAAGTACAAAGGGAGGCCTTCAGCCCCGACTGCCACGTGTGACGGATTCGTCAGAATAAGACGATCCCATCGGTCTCGAGTTCATGCTGTGCCCCGGCTGCTTCTGGACCGCGAGGCTGGAGGGTCAATGCTGTCAAGGAGGCTCGTCACGGCACAGCCTCAAAATGCGACGACGGGCGCTCTGGCCCAGACGCTGTGGAGTCGGAGTCGAAGTGGCAGCTTACGCAGCCCAGAGCAAATGACGTACCAATTGATCCTTTTCTACTCTTTTCTTGCTTTACCGAGTACGTATGTACATGCGCTGACGGACCCCCACTATGGATCCTGCTGCGGGTCACTGGTGAGCAGTTGACGTGCGCGGGCGGCTGCGCGTCAGTTTCCAGAGTCGAACATGCTCTCAACATCCCTGTCCATCCTGGAACGCAGTTTTGCTGTTGTTTCCATCTTTATCGGCGAGAGCCGTCTCTTTTTTCGCTTTCGGCATCTTGGTGAGCTTGGTTCATTTTTTTTTATATATCGTAATCTAGCGCTTGACGGCAACGACGCCTCCCTACAAACTAGAGTCATAAACCGCATACCACGCACGGCACGGCCTCGGTTTTCCCCTTGGACCAGGCAGAGAGACGTTCACCGGCGCGCCGCAAACTTCGCGACAAGAATGCTCGACGACAATCTCCCCACGTTTCGACTCCAGCAATCCTCCGACAATCCCCAGAACACCCTGCTCTACTTCACACACAACGGATCCGAGCCCTCGCCTGAATACCTGCTGAAGCGACCGCTGCCGTCCGAGTCCCGGAACCAATACGCTCTCGGCCTGCTCGACGTAAACTACCCCTCTGTAATATACGCCGAAGTTCTGGTCAAGCCCGAATGGACCCAGCCGAGTCTGTCGGCTGCCGAGCTACGGGCCCAGAATGGCGTGTCGACGCCCCTCCCAATGACGCCGGAGGCTTTCAACGTGCTGCTGTACAATCCGGACCAGAGCATCACCGTCAAGCGGAACCATGGAAGCTGGAGCAAGTCCAACACGTGGGACTTTGAAGTCCCTGAGCGGAGCTTCAAGGTGCCCAGCTCGAGCCAGATTGATAGGGATACCACGCCCGCTGTTCCGGAGCTGGCCCCCAAGGTGGTGTTTCGGTGGAAAAAGGACGGCCGCCTGAGTAAAGACATGACGTGCTACATGTCTGGGAGAAGTGTGGGCGGGAAGAAGAGCAAGGAGCCCGATATCACGGTTGCCATGTTCCAGGCGGGAAAGAGTGAGAGCGCCGTGACCATTTACGAACCCAACATGGCTCGCGTCGAGGTCGAGGACCGCAAAGGCCTCGAAGTGGTCCTGATATTGAGCGCCGAAGTCATCCGCGACCTGTATCTCGTCCCGCGGCAGGATCCGTTCAACACGGCGGGCGGTCCGGGGCCATCTGCTTCAAAGACGTCGAGGCCATCGGCGTCGCCGCCGCAACAGATTCCCATGGCGTCTGGGGCTCTGGGCCTCGGGGATTCCCCCGCTGGTCCGGGAGCAGGCCCTTCGGCCCGGCAATCAAATGTCGACGCCGAGACGAGACGTCTGCAAGCCATGGTGGCGGAGGAGAAGCGCCAGGCACAAGAGCGCGAGAAGCGAGACGAGGAGGAGCAGAAGAGGATCCGAAAGATGCTGGAACAAGAAGAAAAGGAGCGCCGCAGACGCGAGGCCGAGGTCGAAAAGGAGACGGAGCGTCTGCGCAAGCAATACGGCGTCCCGGCACCCCCCAACGGAGGACCGCCCGGCTCTTCGCCAGCGCTCCCTCCACGGCCGGGTCAAAATCAACACTACGCCTCGGGCGGTCTGGGCTGGGGACAACCGCCCATGCCCCCGCGTCCGAATAGCGTAGGACCTCCGCCGCAGCCGCAATCTTCGAATGCCGCCGGCAGGAAGAAGCATTCGGGCCCGTTTGGGGGGAGCGTCAGCGGGCTCTTCCATAGATCCGACGAGGATAAGCGGAACAAGGTGGAAAAGAAGAGGAGTGTGCACTTTTGAGACGGGCGGTTGTATTTTTTTCTTTCTTTTTTTCTTTGGGAGTGGTGTCTGCATGGCTAGCGGTGTTTTCTCTTTTTTTTTTTTTTTTTGTCATCTGGATGGGTATACCTTGGACATTTGTATGACGACTTGATATGAATATGATTTCGGTGGTGTCGGGTGTGTATTTGCGACTTTTGAGGTTTCGCAAGAGCACAGTATGCGGTGGAATTATACTTGCCATGGCCCTCTCAGTACGCTAGCTTCTCCGTGTTATTAGTCCTGATGTGCTGCCTTGTTTGGGATACCTCTGCATGGTGGATATTCCTCGGTGATTGCCAGTCTCTCTTCTTGGAAAATACGCCCTGGCCTTTTGTCCGCGGTCGTAGCGATCGTGGCGACGCTGTATGAGATGACGGCGACTTTGACAAATCTGCCGTGTTTTTTTGACACGAGTACTCGTTTCTTCTTGGTTTCCCAATTCGAGCGCGGTAGCACGCCTCGCCGCGGGGGTTAGATTTCACAAAGGGACACATGGCGATGCGTTTATCACCGGGTACTCGTCACCCCCGGCTGTATCTGGCGTCTGCACGTCGTCGGCCCTTGGCGCGTGCTTCGTGCCCTGCCGCCCCGTCATGTCTCGCAGCTCAATCACGGCCGTCTTGCGCGCGGGGGATTGCGCGTGCCGCGACTGGATGTACGTGAGGTCGCCGGCGAAGGCGCGGGAAGCGCGGGGGATTTGCACCCGCACGTTTCCAAGTTGTTCGCGGGGTGGCAAGTCTATTGATGTGTGAACCGCCGTTGAACCGTGTGGATTCGCGACGCAGCATGCTGTTGACTGGCTGGTGCGCTGGATTATTGTGTTTTCGTGCGCGGACGGGATGATATTCTGGACGTGAGCGTGTTGGATTATATTTTCGGGGAGCGTTTGTGGGAGAGGATACGGGCATGTCTTGTGGGAGCAGCATGAGTCTGAGAATGCGTAGCGGCTGGTTTGTTCGTTCCGAGGCTATTATTTTTGGCCGATTTGCTAGATTTGGACAGTAGAAAAGGCGGCATGCAATGCAAGAGATGTTCATGTATAATGTCGGGGTGACCTGGGGACCGCAACGCCGAATCGCGAAACCGAGACATGATGGGGGCGTGCATTCATTTCATTGCTATATATTGTATATAAATCCGACCTGGACAGTCTAACCCGCCGGTGCCGATAAAGATGATGGGACGCCGCAATGGCTCGTTTCCATACCTCCAAACGCCCATAGATATGCACGACTGCTCTGCATTGTCGCACACCTGCCCGTCCCGAGCAGCCCGCTCTCTTCCCATCCCGTGTGCATAAATGACCATTGACTGTCCCCAGTCACTTGCTCTTGATCTTTTCAAGTCGCAAATCATTAATCAGCATATATCTGCTGAATCCGATGTAAAGATACCTAAACCAAACCATCTGGCTCTTGTGCGCCTGGGTCATGGCGCCCCATGCTGTCGGCAGCCCGCCCTCGCCGACGAGCTGGTTCATAAACACGAGGCCGCCTGGGTGAGCCTTGTCCTCGTGTCGCACGCCAATCGCCCACGAGGCCATGGTCGCAAAGACGTCGAGGAATGCCGAGTACTTTCGCAGAATGCTGACAGAGCTGAGCGTGTAGAGGTCGACCGGGCAAGTCCAGCCAGACTTGCCGCGCATCAGGGCACCCACAAAGGCGCGGGCGCCGTGGTACAGAGAAATGTGGTTTGGGTGTGACGACACGCCGCTGCCGTCAAAGGTGATGAGCACGTCAATGTTGGCGGTTGGCTTGGCTGAGTCGTCAGGCTCGTTGGCGGCTGAGTTGCGGCGCAAAGGCGCTGCACAGGAGAGTCGCGATTCGGGATTCGTCCCATTTCGCAGTCATGGAGTCGGGGAAGTCGGTGCTAGAGAGAGAGAGAGAAAAGACGAGTTGTTAAACGATGGAGTCGTTCCAAGAGCATCGTGGGTGTGATCATGATGGAGAGAAGGGGGGAGCGGGGGAGGGAAAAGGCGGCAACATACGGGTTGTCCACTACGAACACATCATCCTCGTCCCTCAAACCCAGGTGCATACCACTCTTTACAAGTTCCTTCTTTCTAGTCTCTCCAAGGCCGTCCGAGTTGCCTGCAAACATTGTAGAGAAAAAAGAGTTGCGTTAGTGCTTAGCTCGATACGTTGGCGCCAGGTCGGAGGCTCCGTGGCAGCGACGGCTTGCTTGCGCCATTGGCTCCCAAGAGGACATAGAGACTGTCCGTACCTGTACTCAAACACAGAATCTTGACGTGATTTCCAGTCTCGGGCCGGGTCAAGGCCAGTACGGTCGGGGCGAAAAACATGGCTTCATCGTCGGGGTGGGCAATGAGCAAGCAAATGCGCTTGTTCCGGACGGCCGGGAAGCGCGACTGCACGACGCTGACGGTGTACATGTACAAAACGGGAATCACCACCACCAGGGTCGCCAGAAGACCAAGGATACGGTCCATCTCGGCGGCAAAGGGTTGGTGGTGATTTGTTGAGGCTGTCCTGACGGGCTGCGTCCAGACAAAGGCGAAGCTATCGACTATGCAAGACAAAAAGAGGCGGCTGAGCAGTTGAGAGCTCGGAGGGGCGCAAAGGCTGCCGCCACTTTGGCGACGTGCAGGGAGAGGAGCTTGCTTGTCTTGCTTCAATGTTCAATGGCATTCGGGAATGCAATCGACGTCGAGGGGCCGAGGATTGCCACAACAAGGGAGCACTCGACAGAATGAGAGTGGGCAGACGTAAATGCCACCTTGCGATTTTTGTCAACTTGGCCATTCCGGACCCTGTCCTCTTTTTCCTCTCGTGAGTCCAGGCGGCTGCTCAGCCCCTGGCTGGTTGAGCAAGGTCCAACGCCCGGCTCCAACAACCGTCAAATTGGACATGATTCTGCGTGCTAGCCGCTTTTTGATTAGGAGCTTGTCCGGGGAATTTCTTAGGGGACCAAAAACCGCCAGGGCGTCCAATGGATCGTCGTGGCCAAGCCAAGGGGGAAAGGGGAGGTGGATGGCTACGCACAATCAACTGATACATGCAGAGTACAAACAGTCAGTGATGGTACAAAGCATCAGAAAGCTCCATCAGCTGTTCGTTTCTCGAGGTTATCTCTCCGATGGTGCCCGTCTGGCGCTGCTGATTGGCGGTGCCATCCACGCAGTCCGCTGATGTCACGGCGCAACGGGGCCTAGTGCCGCCAATCTCCCAGGCACCACATGCGCAGTCCAATCTCGACATGACTACCACAAACTGCTCAGCATTGATGGGGGCCTTCAAAGTAACTTCGTGCAACTGCAACGTCACGAGACACAATTTCAATTAATTACTCGCGTACGGAGCACGCGCCTCTACTCTTGATTGGCCAATTGTGCCAGCCCTCCCTTGTCCGAATTAATAACTGTCGACCGATTGAGTCTACTGCCTCTGGAAACAGACATCATCATCACCATGGTCAAAACACGCAAGGAACGAGCTGGCAATGCCCACATCAAGCTCCGCCAGCCTGACCGGTCTGGGCCAACAGAAAAGACTCTACTCGACTTTGCCGACGAGCGAAATCTGTTTCAGCAGGTCCAACAGCGGGAGAAGGAGATGGCAAAGGAAAGGAGAAAGCAAAGCATCGCAGACGGTGATGACGACGACGACGGCGAAATTCCCACCTTGTCTCCCGGTGCAGAGCAAGTCCTCGAAGCTGCTTTATGGACCGCCACCATTGCTATGCTTCACTTCACCTTTGATGTGCTGGTGCAACATCAGTATGGACAGGAGATTAGCTGGGCGCATGTCTGCACAAGAACAGGCCGTGCTTGGCTAGGTACGATTTGCCCTCAATTTCCTCATGAAGCACCTGTATCGACCTTGACAAGACTCACTAACATTTCTGTTGCTCAGTTTTTCTATTTTTATTCTATTTTCTCCATCCATTCGAATCCGAGGCTGTCTTGGTCCCAGGGCTGCCGAGCCGATATCAGCAGCCGCTAAGACAATCCATCTTCTTCATAATGAGTGTTGCATCAGGATGCTATCTCATTTATATTTCCAATACTTATGGGTATTTGGCGACAATGAAGCAAGCACCGCCGCTGGGATGTTTGTGGCTCTGGGCTGTTGTAGAATTGGACCTCGTCTGGGGCTGCCTTAGTCTGCTCCTGGCTGCCGTCTTCCTCAAGCAAGGAGGCTACGAAATCAAATAGAGGACGCCAGACCGGAAGAGACGACATGGTCTGGCATTGCCAATTTTCATCATCTAGTGCTACTAAAGATATACGGCGGTTTCCTGCGTAATGATTCGTGGTCGGATTCAGGCTTATCCAATCGGACTGCATCCCGACCATGAATGAGAAGTTGTTGCACTAGGGTTTCCAGACGGTTGTACTCGTCCTTGCGACTTTCGACTACACCATCCATCTTTCTTGAATTCTCATGTGCCTTGAATTCTCCCCACTTCGTCCTCGCCTCCAGGTCACTTAGACGAGACGAGATCATGCTCATCTGAAGAAACTGCACTCTTGCAGTCAATGCCTCGCGCTGCCGCACCAGCTCCAGCGCCTTGCTCCGCACCGACATCCAGGCCATGCCGACAGAAGGGGTGCTACGCTGCCAGCTGGGCACCAGTGTCCACCGATCATCTCGATTGCCTGGCCCGCGCGGTGTGCTTGCCTTGGACTCGACTTCTGTCACAAGGTCCAGTAGCCGTTGCTCTAGATTAATCAGATCTTCCATGACGAAGTGTACATCTGATATTCCATTTGACGGCCATGAGCACCACCATCGTGTGCGTGCTGAACCCCCAATGTTCTCAAAAGCTCACTGAGCCACGTAGACTCAGTTTTGTACCACGACAGTGAGGTCTTGACTCGGAAGTATTCTTCGTCGCTATTGCGGAGATAGTTGAGACGGGCATATATCGCTGCCGCAATGGCAACGACGAAAGTCAAGATGCCGACAATGTTGGATGTAGTTGAGAGCGGCGAGTCTTGTTGGGCATTGGAGTCCATTCCGGCTGAGACCAGGCAGGGCCAAAACGATTTGCCATGTGCAATTGATGATGGGCCAGGACGAATCTCACTGTAAGCTCGTGGCAATTAGCCAAAATGGCCGTGGAACTAGTACGGTAAATAGGCTCCTTCTTAACTCATGGGGGCGTATGAAGGGGGGCATTCGGTGTCCCCTGAGATGCGTGCACAAAAATCCATCTTGGCAAGGATCGTACAGCGGCCAGCAGCTCTTGCTCATCACATGATTTGATGTTATTCAGAAGTACACATCTCGGCTCAGAGTTGGTACAACGTAGATGCGTTTGTGTCGTGTCATAATACGGGATCGTGGAACTCATGGACTGGCCTATCTTGCGGGCTATTTGGCATATCGCGCGAGACGGAGGTACATGAGATGAGAGCACACGGCTATGCCAAGGCGAAAACACATCGAGGCCCCCACAACAACGGGACTCGTCACCAAGACATTGAGAAAGGCAGCCATATGCTTCAAAATGGTCTTGCTGAACTCAAGAGAGGGACATTGGCGACTGCTCGTACTTGTTGCCAATACATGCATGGGATGTAGCGAGGCAAACATGTGCTGCGCGACCAGCTGTGATGCCGCTATTGCTAATGAGTCATGGAGCAGACGTTGAAGAGCTGGCTCGGTCTTGGAAAACCGTCCCCACTTGGCAATGATTGCAGGAATACTAGAGACCAATTTATATAGCCTCTCTTGTGGCGATTGTGATGGAGGTTTGCAGACCTAGGGGTATTACAAAGAATCAATGGATCATGGCACGCAGCAAGTCACTGGTCCACTCCACCTAGCGATTGAAGCAAATGCATTATACTACAGGATGATGGCTCAATTTGACCCCGCGCGTAAATATACTAAAATCCATTATATATGCCTCGTATAAATTCGCTATGCAACGCGTATGCATTCACCACGTATGCCTAACCATCCTCATACTCTCACACTTCTACCGCCGCATGGTGCAACCAGATCGTGAAACAAGACCGTGAAACAAGGAAGGCAAAAATATTCTTGTGATACGAAAACATGGAAACAAATTTATACCCTCTTCGCAACGAACGACTCATGTACCCTTTCTCTGAGGCTCTGCGAATCGAATGCCTGGCCTCGCCGGGGGAACTCTCTCCGTTCCCTCGTCCTCAGAGTCGCTGTCTTCCTCAGCCGCAGGGCCACCCATCCCCAAGGCCGCCTGGCGTCGGCGTTTTTCTGCCGGCGTTTCGCCAGTATCGTCATTTTCTTTGTCGTCATCTTCAGCCTGGCCGGCAAGGACTGCCAGCCGGCGTCTGCGCTCAACGCCGGTCTCGCTTTGTTCCTCGGACGGATGGTCACGTCGACCGCGAGGGGGCTCGGTGACCTGGGGTTGCTTTCGAGTCGGTGACATGGATACGGAACGTTTTTCTGCAGCACGGCTGCTTTCCCCGTTGCTGCTGCCACTCTCGCTGTCATGTTCCCGAATTGCTGGAACCGGACGCTGTGACTGAGTAATCTTGGTTTTCACAGGCGCGTCTTGCCTGGCAATAGACTTGAGGGCGTTTGAGGCGGTAGAGTGGTCGACAACTTCGTTGCGCGTACCGGCGTCTAGCTTCTGAACTTCTCTGATAAAGTCCTCCTTGGTCATGCGCCTACCAACACCGCCGATAGTGAATCTGATTTTCTTATCGTCGTCATCCTGCTGCTGCTGTTGGGCGACACTCTTGCGCCTAACCCCGTCACCACGTTGGCCAAAGCCAGCCCAGCCAGGTCTGGGTTGCGACTTGTTTGATGATTCGACGCCTGCCTGGCCCTCTTCCGCTGCTGCAGCAGTATTCTTTTCGCTTTGACGGGCGAGAGCACCCAGGCCAAGATACTTAAGGCTTGCACCAATTAGATCGCTCTCCTGTCCGTCAGGCTTGGACGAAGGCAGCTCGTATGTCTTGACGACTTCACCGTCTTCATCTTCAACAATAATCTGAAGTAAAATGGTCAGTCGCCGCCACACACTCCAAAAAAAAAAAAAAAAAAAAAAAACAGAGCATGGAACTGGCGCAGGAAACTTACTGTGTTGCCGAATTGGTAGGCGCGGGCTGGCTCATGTCGACGTTCGCTCTTGCCTTTGTCCTTACGCTTCTCCAGTTCCGACGTGTAATATTCGCTCATCTTACGACGCCAACCTCCGTGTCGCCAGCCAGACGATGGCTCACCCTCTGGTTTGGCACTGGCAGGTTGGTCTTTTTCTTCCGTCTTCGAACTTCGCTCCTGGTCGCCTTGCGGGTTAGGCTGCATGTCGATAACGTCGCCATTTTCGTTCTCGAATACGAGATGGCTGCCTTCATCATAGACATTAATTTGAGGTGAGTGATCATGAGGAGATTCACCCTGCTCATCTGTTTCACCGTGCTTCTCAGTACGCTGTTCGTCGGAGAACATGGTAGAGTCGGTATTCTCCCGCGTTGGTGATGACGGCTCTTTCTCTGATGCCTCAGTTTGCGAAGGTCTGCTAGGGAAGATAGCTGACTGGCTGATCGGTCCTCCAGGCCCAATTCCATCATCCCACTTTTTGTGTTTTCGTTTCCTGGATACGAGTGAGGAGGCACGACTGCCTGAGCGACTATGTCCCTCCTCATCTCTCTGTCGACGCAAGAACCCTGTTGGTGGAGCAAGTGTTCCGGGTGGGAACTCTGGATCTTTGAGATCATCGAGCGAGGTCTCCGACATGGTCTTGGCCATGGATCTAGACTGAGATGATATTCTGGGCAGCCTGTTCATCCACGAAGGGCCATCTTCTGGAGCCGCGGTATATGACATGGTGAGCGTCAAGGTGTTGATCCTCTTTCCTAGAGTGAAGACGGCTATTGAAGACCCGTGGATGAGAATGGATGAGATGACGAGAAACGTCACAATAGGCCATACAAGGTAGATAAGAGCAAAATGAGGTGCATCCGGTGGAGGTAATTCTCCCAAAGGCACCGGCTCATCATGCTCCAATTCCGCTCGTGCAAGAATGGCGACAAAGATTGCACCGACGCCTATGGGGCCAAAATGTCCTGCAAAGAGCGCCTCTCTCCAATTCTTAACATCAGGTATAAATGGTTTGAGTGCCATCATGATGGGAATGCGACGGAAAAGAAGTACGAAGATGGCAATAACGACGAGACGCCACGCCGCCATGCCGAATGCACCGTCGTTGTATTGTTCCCAAGGAATAATGGTGCCGAAATAAACAAAATAAGTCAAGTTGAGCAGCAAGTCAATAACGTTGGACACATGCGACTCCTCCGTCTTTTCGCCAAACCATCCGTCGTTGGAAAAGCCGACACCCGCTGCAAAGCCAACCAGGAGATCGTCCACGCCGAGAATACTGCCCGACCCAGCGCAGAACAGGGCTACAACAAAGTAGAAGACCAGAAAGCTTTCGCGGTCAATCAAATCGTGGGACTCGGCATACTTGATGCCGTGACGAGCAATATAGCCAATAAGGAAGCCATAAACAGCGCCGAAGATGCACTCGTACAAAACGACATAGACGATAAAGTGAAAACTGACATCCCTGGCATCTCTGTTGTATTGGATGAGATAGAGAGACAGGTAGATGAAAGGGAACGCCATGCCATCATTGCACCCGGACTCCGCAGAGAGAAGATCTCGCAAATGCTTTGGGACCCGTTTCGCAAACTTGCCTTTACCAACAACGGATGAGGCCAGAACGGGGTCAGTAGCGGTTACACATGCTGCAACGACGAGAGAGTCAAGCCAGTTCAGACCCGGCATCATCCACCATACAAATAAGCTGGTAAGAAGCCATCCTACAGTCATGACCGGGACTAGAAGGAAGATGACGGATTTCCAGTGCTTCTCCATGTAAAATTTGGGAAGTTCAACACCGACGGCGAAACACTGAACGACGAGGACAATGCGAGAGAATTCGACGGTGACAATATCGGTATTGCCCCAAGAATTGGGGTCAATAAGATTGGCGACGTGGGGTCCGAAGATGACACCGCACAATGTAGCAACGGTAGCTTCACCTATATACATTCGCTCTTTAATGAAGGAAGAACAAAGCATGAACAGCGATGTAAAGCCACCAAGAATGATATACACCAAGTGCGGCTTGGTGATATCAAGTTGCTCCCAAGCCATCCTGGTGGTGGTTTGCGCGACCAAGGACGTGCTGAATTCGTGGTGTATTTGTCGGATTTCGGAAGAGCTTTCTTCAGCCTCGAGTTCCTGAACCTAGGAGGTCTAGTCACGTCCAAGGTCCTGGCGTGAAGCGCAAGGAAGGTTGCTGCTGCTTTCCCGGCAGAGTCGGCCGTGAGGTGTTGTTGACTCGGCGCCGGCCAATCGATCTCGAGCCGGAGAGGACGACGGTCGGATACATGCAGATAGACTCTTCTGTCGGAATGGGAAACGGGAAAACGGCGTACACTCTGCCCAACAACTTAATCGAAGCTGGCTCTAATTTATCTTCGCAAGCGGTGTCGTCTCCGGTTTACGACGACAAAAATGATGTCGCAACAGACGAGTTGGCACGGACGGGTATCGCGGAGTCGAGACAGATGCAGCAGATGCTTGGTTCGACGCTCGAGGCAAAAGTGTCGTCACTTTGCAGGCGAGATGGGCGAGGCCAGGGGACGGGACCGCCAATGGACCACAGAAGGCTCAGAAACAAAAACAAAAGTCGACAAACCAGCGGGGCGGGTCTCAGCCCGGAGAATCGGAACGGGTCTCAATGGTCTCGTGCTCGCAAGCGCTATCTGAGTAGTGCGGCTCTTTGCAAAGTTGACGCAAGGGCAGCCACGGCTTCAGGCGAGACCGTCTCAACTAATGCGTCGATGGTGAATGGGAAGGGGAAGTTGGGATACAAAGAGAGCAGGATATGGACAAGGACAAAGAGAGAGAAAAAAAGCCAATCAGCTGGCGATTACGACGAATTATTATGCAGGCACGCACTTTGACTATTTAGAACGTCGGTGCTGGCAAGAAAATGGCCAAGCCAAGACTTTTGGATCCATCAGATCCGGGATGAAAGTTGGACGCACGAATCGGAGTGGACAGATGGAAGAGTTTTGGAGGCTGGCCAACGCCAGAGACTAATATGGTGCCGTTTGGCGCTGACCATGGATGGGCCGTGACTCTGTGAGAGGCAAAGAGATGGACCACCGAGTGGAGACGCATGGCAAAGGCACGCCGTGGCAACGTGGATGGTGCTCTCCTCGATGTATTACGGGGGAACTACGACTCTGTCGTGTGCCAACAATTTTCCAGCGAGTTGCGAGTAGGGCAAACTGGAAGCCCAAGGACAAAAGTTGATTTGCAAGCCTAGGCCGAAGTGTCACTTTCAGACCGGTTCGACCTCGCAAGGTATCACAACTCGGCATCCCGGCACGGAACGGACGGTACAGCGCGCTCTGTCATTTCTCCAACTTGAATGGCTACAATGCCAAATACGAACAACTACCGGCGTGCCCTTGCAGCCGACCGCCGGAGATATCGTTTCAGCTCTTGAATGCCATCTTGAACTTCCTTGCGCGCTCTGTTGAGGGCAGGTCTATAGCTCGTGGCGTCACCACACCGGCGCCGCGGCTGATCCTAGACAATAACCGGTCAGCCTCTCAGCCAACCGGCGCTGGTCCTTGATCTGAAAACCCACGATCTTTTATGCTTAACTTTACTTTTGGATAGCTGTAGCATCCCTGGAAGCCTAACAAACCCCCAACGTGCCCGACGACCACTGTCGCCCGCCCTCTTGAGATTGAGTCTCCGAATATTCCCGCCAAATTGGAGCTCGTTCCCGCTCCCCCACGGTAGGACAAGTCGGTGATGAGCATTGTTGAAAATCCCCCACTCGTGGCACTCGCATTTGACTGTTGACTGTCCACTCAAGGCAGAAAGAAGCTGCAAGCCAAAAGAAGAAAATCGCCCCCGGTGAGCGGCGATTTGTGCCCACAGTCCCCCCGCCTGCTGCGAGATTGGACACGAGCAGGTCACCAACCCATGGCCCGTCCCTGTACGACGGACGGAGACTTCGAATCGTCTTCCACGTGCCGAACGCCAGCCATACAAGCGTGCAACGCTGTCTCAAGCCCCCGAGAGTCAATTACATCCGATTCAGCAAGTGACATTCGAGAATGAATGAAGGTACCACAACTTCAAGGAACTTCAAGGGGCCTCCCTCCTGCTTGTCGTAAAAGCTCCTGCGCAAACTATCAGCAGAACAAATACCTATTTCGATAAGACTTCTCTCAAACATGCCGAGCAAAATGCATGCCGGCCAGCGTCACTCCACAATCAGCAGCCTCTTATCTGCTCCCACGCAAAGCTGCCAGGATGTGGAGGAACAAAAAAGGACCAACTGTTGGCTGCCAAACATCGAAACTTATCAAGCGTCTGACCTCACCGCCCGTTTTCTCCCGAACGTAGCTTCAGAATCAGAGATTGCTCAATGGTAATCGTCCCGCTTACATGTCGCGCGATTGGGCGTCGAGAAACGACATCTCAAGATACCGAGACAGACGCGCGACTCTCGAGTCAATCTGCAATGCGCATGGCACGCGTGCCGTAAACGGCTCCCTTGTATTCGAGAATCGAGACAAAGCGCTCCTTCTTCTTTGTTTCGGTCAGTCAGTGATCCCTGCATATTGTGTGGCGGTGAAGATGCCCTCCGGGATGTTATACAGGCTGTGGCTTGAAACAGGATGAACCTGAGCGAATCCACAATGCCTCATTTGATAGGATAGATGGAAGCTATAAAGCATCAATAATTTGAGAAGCTGAAAGTCTTGGGCACCGATGTGGTCCAAGACCAAATGTGTCGGCAATAGCCTCTTTTGCCAGAATCACGTCAGTGGTGACGCGAGTTGCGCGTGGCCTCATCGTCCGCAAAGCAATGTTGTGAGCGCCACTGATTCTGCGGTATGGAATTGATGCATGTACTCGCCATAATTTTTATTTTTGTTTTGTTTTCTTTTTCAAAGTATTCATATTTGGTAACACAGCAGCTTATCCACACCATCAGCTTACAGGGCCCCGCGCCTGATTTAGAACATGTCTGTTTTTGAAACGGTTCTCGGTATGTTCTTAACCAGGGGAGAATACGGAGCCTGCAGCATTTTGAGGTTAATTACTCCAAGATTACATAATCTGAATTGATACTCTTCTACTCTGCAGAGGCCAAGGCCAGAAAAGCTTCATCGGGGCCTTCCTGATCTTCGTACATCCAATACATTAAACAATAATTAATCAATCTTATACATTATTTCTGCCCTCACACACGCAGCTCCGACCATCTAGGTAACCCGGGTATAAATCCGTCTAATAAACTCCCCATTGATGTATCCAGCACCGTGCACATTACAATATGGCCCTGTTCCAATGAACACCCCTTGGTAATCCACGGCTCCCATCATTAACTTCATCAATTCATGTACACTGCTACGGCAAAAAAAAGGATTGCAAGGATCTTTGAGAGAAAATTGATAGATTCCTGCGACGCAGTTCCCGGTACAAAGTCAAAAGGGCTCCCACCTCCTCCAGGTGGCTGTGTTCGTTGAGGCGGACGCTCGTCGGTTGATGAAGACGTAGCAGTACTTGTCGTAGTCACTTGTACTTCTGTGCTGTCCTCTTGTGTCCTTGATTCCGTGGCTATTGACGCTATGGTAGAGGTCGGTGTTGACACATCGCCATCGTCGTCGCTCGTTGAGGACGTAGTTGAGGACGTAGTTGGTGTTATAGTTGGTGCTATAGTTGGTGCTATAGTTGATGACATAGTTGGGCTCAGTGTAGGTGTAGCAGACGTAGTTGATGATGGCTTTGACTTGGTAGTGCGTCTAGGCGAAGTTGGCGGCGGCGTATCGAACGGTATTCTGGAAAAGGTCCCTGGCCGTGGAAAGCTAATTGAGGAACTGGTTTGCGCTGATGTGGGTGACTGCCTGTTACCGCAAATCGCAATTACGAGCCTTCCTTTTTGTGCCTGGTCTAACAACGAAGTTGACCCAGTCCTGGCCAAAACGCATGAGTCCCGAATTTTCGTCTCTACTTCCAGGATTCTGCTTATGCAGGTGGAGGAGCAAGTTTTGCCTTCGCCAAAGTCCTCCATGGAGCAACCTCGCAGTGGTGTATTGTATGCGGAGGCGCATCCCAATGGTAATGACATGGTGGATATTGACTCGAAATTTGTCAGGGTCAAGAGTGAGCCCGATGCCTCCACGGCCAACAGCAGCACCACGCACAAGGTATTCGCTAGGTTTAATAGACTTCTTGCCATTACTGCAACTGCACAGGCGTGAGGCCGTACCGGTTGATGCTATTTGGTTGAAGTAGCCAACTCCAGATGCAATCCGTCAGAATACTGTGGAGTTGAAGGATAAAATGACTGGCAAATAGCTAGTTGATTTCCAAAAAAAAATAAGAGTATGGGTCCTAGAACAGTCCGCAGACTAGGCAGTCGAAAACTCGCTCTTGAAACACCACGTGTCAGAGACGGAGAGAATATGACGTCGTGATGTATTCGGAACACCAGGCGCCGATCTTGGGCCAGCGGGATCTACAATCCCACGGGTTTTGGTCCTGCGTCGGGTTCTAAATCGCCGATTTTTTTCTGGATGAACATGCTTTAGCGGTTGATGCTTCCAATTATGAATATGAAATTATACGAACCATTCATGCAGCGCTTCTTGCCTGAAGCGCCAAGCCGGGAATATGAGGTGCGAGACAAGAGTAAAGACGACGTGTACGTTTCGGCTCTTATGATTCCCGGTAGGTGTCCTCTACCCAAAGGATTGCAGGAAAGGCATTTGCCAAATGCTCACTCACTCAAGTCAGTGATCTGTGACGTCGTGATGGTTCTCGGTTATCCAGTTCCAAGACCTTGAATGGCAACAGTTGGAAACAGCATAAAGTTGCCCTTGTTATTGAAGAGAAATGTTGGGAGGAAGAGGGAAAAAATAGAAAATGTGCAGGAAGAAGGCGAGAAAGTTGGCAGCAAGTAGAAAAGGATGGCCCTTTCCTTGGCCACGCTGTCGGGAGGGGAAGCCATGCCCATTTTTTGCGCAACAGGGGATAGGAACGAAACGGTAACGACACGGTGAGAGAGGAATCTGTTTCCATCCCGATGCTAGCTCGATCAGACACGGTGCCGCTGGCTGGAAAATGGAACGATGGCCAATGCATGTGATGGTGATGAAGACGGAACGAAACGAGGTGTGTTTGAGGGCTGAGGCGGGATCCGTGAACAACAACACGCTATTGGTGGGAGCGGGCGAACACAGTGTCGATGGAGAAATCCACACGTGCACCAGGGACACTAAGATATCCGCAGAAAAATTGGAGCATTGTGGACGATGGACGACAAGCAGCAAGATGATGGCGCTCTTTCGTATGGCAGCCAAAAAAAAAACGGCCGGCGCTGGTTCCATTATTGCGTCGGGTGCTTCTTGGGCAGATTTGCGAGATGACGTCGAACAGACACGATGGATGGGGCACGTCAACACGTGTGAGATTTCGAACAAGGCCGCCGACCTGGAACTCACCATCTCGTCCACGGACGCTTGCTTTCGCGCCATGGTCACCGTCAACTTCGGAAATCCTCCCTCCTGTTGGCCATCATAATGCGGGGTTGCTTACGCTTACGGCCTGGCCATGGATTGTTCGCTGTTCGGCATCTCGGTTCCGGCAGTGAGTTGCAGCAATCACTCGCTGCTTTATCCACTGCGGATGCGGAATCTGGTGTCAACTCCAACTCCTTCTGTGGCCAGATCTCAGCCGAAGATTGCCGTGATCCGAATTACATCATCTACCTAGGCGCCCAAATCTCTGGCCATGCTAGAGTCAGGGCCAAAAAGCTATAGCTTTGGTGGTCAGAGCCCAGGGGCAGCGATATACCCTCCCAGATATTTCACGCAACAACCGAGCGCCTCCCCAGTTCAGTACATGTTCGTGATAAGACACGATGTACTTGCTTTTGATATTGGGCGGCGCCCTGATCGCCCTTGTTCTCACATGCCTGTCTGCAGCCGTCATCACCGCCGTCTTCTCCCCACTGCGATCTCTCCCTGGACCCTTTTGGGCACGGTTTACGCGCCTGTGGTATTTCAAGCGCGTTTACGAGGGAAACTTTGAACATGACAATATTCAAATGCATCGTCGGTACGGCCGGGTTGTGCGCATTGCCCCCAACGTGTACAGCATTGACGCCCCGGACGCCGTGAGCAAAGTCTACGGCATCGCATCCAAGATGCCAAAGTCGGACTGGTATGAGGGCTGGAAACACCCGTCGCCAGACCGTTGGACCTTGTTTCCGGATCGAGACATCCAGAGACACGCAGAAACCAGAAGGCGATTCCAGGGCCTCTACAGCATGTCGAGCTTGGTGAGCTATGAGAATTACGTCGACGAGTGTACCGATATTCTGCAGCGACGACTCTCCGAGTTTGCCAGACATGGTTCCACCATTGACATGACACACTGGTTTCAGTGTTATGCATTTGATGTCATTGGTAACATCACGTACTCCAAAAGATTCGGCTTCCTCGACCGTGGCGACGACGTTGATGGCATCATGAGAGCCTTGCATGGATCCATGATATACAGCACCCTGGTAGGCATCTTCCCGGCGTTGCACAAGTACATTTACCATGCCATGAACAAACTAAATGTCGGCGGAGCTGTCGGGAGAACATATCTCATGAAGTTTGTGAGCGAAAGAATCCAACAGAGAAAGTCGGAAAGGGGTCAATATGCAGAGAGGTCCGTCTCCTTGGATGAGAATGCTCCTCAGGATTTTCTTGAGAAACTCATGGTTCAGAATGAGGACAATCCGCAAAAAGTAACGTCATATCACCTTTTTATGATGGGGCTCTCCAACATTATTGCCGGCGCCGACACCACGGCAATTAGCCTTTCGGCAGTTTTGTACCATTTGATTCGGAATCCAGACTCGTTGCGGAAGCTAAGAGACGAGGTCCAACAGCGCTTCTCGGAGGGTCTATTTGATGGAACGCACCTCACGTTCAAGCAGAGCCAAGAAATGCCGTATCTGCAGGCTGTCATCAAAGAAGCTCTTCGACTGCACGCTGCGACTGGCCTACCGCTCTGGCGAGTAGTCACGGACGGTGGCTTGGAGCTTGACGGACATTTCTTCCCTCCAGGCTCGGTTATTGGTCTCAACACTTGGGTCGCGCACTACAATGAGGACGTGTTTGGTCCTGACGCGAAGCAATTTCGGCCAGAACGATGGATCGAGACTGGTGATAACGGAGCTGATATAAAGGCCATGAACGCATATTACTTACCGGTGAGTAACAATCATGTGGCCATCGGCCTCGGCAGTCTGCTAATCGTTTGTAGTTTGGCCTTGGGTCGCGCACATGCTTGGGGAGACATATTTCCTTGTTGGAAATGTCCAAGCTGATTCCACTGCTGGTGAGAAACTTTGACTTTGAGCTGGTTGGTGGGCGAGATGGCTGGAAAACCGAGAATTACTGGTTTGTCAAGCCGACAAACTTCTTCGTTAGGGTTGTAGATGGCAAATCTTGAACAAGATTTTTTCACTTTCATGGAACCCGAGATGCTGGTAACAGTGACCAAATATACGACAAGCTGAATCTAGTAGCTGAGTCTAGATTCCCAAGCGTTGAGCTTGTCTCGAGATCAAATCAGCACAGACACTACGTTAGGCCATTCAAATAACATACAACCATCGCTTACAACATGTACGCAAAAATTCCGCAATGCTTCCATTCCTCATAATCTCATGACAAAACATGGCAGACAAGAAAACACGGCACTGGGGGCCATGGCCATTGGAAGAAAGGCAAAAGACAGCATTACTTTTCACGCCCCGGCCAATATTACGGCGCACATGGCCAGAGCCACGACAGACACGATGCTCGGCTTCAACATGGCGGCCACTGCGGATATTTCCTGACCGACCTCGTCCCCAAACTGCCCGATGACATTCCCCCTCGGCCAGTACTCGCACACGAGATACCACCCGGACTCGCCGCACAGCCGTCTATCGCACCCGACAGCAGTGGTGTTCTTCCACACCAGCTGCGTGAAATGGCCCGTGTCGTGCGTGAACCGGGGGTCCCCAAAGTCGAACTTGTCCCTCTCGTTGCCCCAGGCCTCGACGCTCGCAGTGGCGTTCGGATACCCCTCGGCCAGGTTCTCGCCGTACGGACCGCCCGAGTGCTCGAACTTGCAGTCGCTCTGTTCGAGATAGTCGGCGGCGAAGGACGCGAGCGTCTTGTTCCACGAGACGGCCGTGGCGTTGTGCTCCCTGCGGTAGAAGTTGGTGCTGTTGAGGATCGCCGACGTGAACTTGTCGGTTGTCTTCCACTGCGGCTCGTCGGACGGGATGGCCGGGGGGACGGTGACTGTCACGACGGCCGAGAGGCTCAGCCCCGGGAAGAGCGATAGAGTGATGGGTGCGAATAATGGTTTCATTGCGAGGTTGCGAATGAGATCAAGAGCGTTCCGGTGCTGTAAGAATCATGCAGCGAAATTGCGTCGCCAGACAAGCACCGCCCGGACAGCAGGGTAAAAAGACCACAGACTACGTAAAGAGCCGGGGGATCTGATCTGCTGGACGGTCAGATTTAAGCGATTGGTTCCAAGGAAGTATTTCCTGCTCTAGGGCGATGAAAGGTGGTGTTGTAGTCGTGACGTAGGCACGTCGCCTCTCCGCGTGGCGCAGATTAGCCATGGACGGAACGAGCAAGAGGCAGAGATTCCCATTGCTGCAAGCGGAAACTGGGATTCCACACGGTGCAGCGAGTTTGAAATGCCGCCGTTGCCGATGCCAAGGGGACATTTACTGGGTGTGACGCTTTTCCGCTCTGACCTGAGGGCAAGTAGACTCGTGAATATTGAACAATGACAAGTTGCAACTTGCATGAGGTGGAACACGGCCGGGGGTGGCGGGCGCTTAGCGAAACGCGTGCATGGCGGGAGAGTTGCCGCGAATCGACGTCTTGTCATGTATATCTGACCTTGTTTTATTGTCTATTGATTGTTATTTCATTGAGTTCTGCGAGATGACGGAAAGGGTGCACTTGGGTCTTGTCCATCGACGCTGGATTGGTACAAAGGGGCGCACGCACGCACATTACGCAAAGGGATCATGAAAGACGCGGATAAGAAGATGGGGAAAAAAGAGCGGGAATAAAGGGTTGAAGGGATAAAAGAGCAAAGAATCCATGAATCGAAAACGTGAGAGTACATAAGGAGAAAGGGGGCAGGTTGGAGACGAATGTCACCCTGATTCAAGCAGATGACAAGATTCGCCCAGAAACAAGATGCCACCTTTATGTATATAATTCACACTATATTCAAATGGAAAAGTGATATATACCACAGCATAATATAATTCAAGCAATGCTCTTCAAGTAAAGGCCTTTCGATACCAACTAGTTCACAGAGAGGAGTTCGACTCGCTCCATGCCAGGTCGGAATCCGCTGGGAATCAAACATTGTGAGCCAAGTGCTGTAGTATCCCAAGGCTCGTCTGGTCGAGATCCGAGCGTGCTCATCATTGCCCATTCTCCAAGTATAGTCGTTGATTGCAAGGCAGGCTCCAGGAGAGTGGTCAACCACGTCCATCGTTATAGTAACAAGGACACCATCTTTTTCATCTTGACTCGTTCCAGAAACCTAGTCATTGGTACACACATCCCATCGAGTCCCACGATTCGCGATTCAACCTTGTCGTTGGGGCGCAGCCCTTGCTGCTTCTCATGGCTAAATGTATGACATGTAGCAAGTACATCAAGATGTATCAAGTCTTTCTGCTTCATAAACGACTTGACGTATACAAGAAGATTGTCTGTGGACAGCGAAGAATAAGAACGATCAGTGGTATACAGAGCCTCAAATATAGTATTAAATGAAAGAGGCAAAGAAAAGGGTTCCAAAATCTGCCAAGTTTCCCCGATTAGCCATTACTTGTATCAGCTATTGCTGCTCACCCAACCTGTCGTCCGGAGACGCTACATATGCCATTGCGCTCTCCAGACCTCCCCGCAGGGTGTTGGTGAGACGCACTCTTGCGACGCGAAAAGTATTCACCGTCTTCGGTATGGAACATCAACCTGACTGGCCTGTATCCAGGCAACAATCCTGGCAGAAACTCACCAGCCATGCGACTTGACCTTCTTCAGTACTTAAGACTAGGGTAGCCATACCAACAGCTCGGAAAATGTCATAACTCATGTCACTCATCACTTTGAATCAGCCTGGCCAAGGCGAACTAGTAAGGATTGTTTTTGAAAACCGCAATCTCCAGCCGGCAATGTGTTACCTACCCCACGTGTTGGATTTCGAAAAGCGTCCTTCGCCCGAAATGACATTCTCATCCCATCAGCCATGGTTGTGCGGTAAGCCCCGGAAATCCGAGTAATCGAAAGCGACAAACATCACGTGGTGCAATGTCCAGCAATCGACAAGTCAAAGAGCCCCTCTTGTAAGCTAGAATAGACCGTATATGGCTGGCGCAGTTTGATTCGCATCATCTTTCACTTTTGCTTCCACGTGGGTCTGGTTGGATAGATGCCATCATGTCCTAAGGGTACGGATTCATGGTTACAACAGGGAAGCCCCCCTGTGACCTTGCGCATGACCTTGCGTTGGCTCGCGGCCAACTGCATCCAGTTTCATACTCCTGACAAGTATGGTATTTCAGCCGGTGCGCGGGAGCGTTTTCTGGACGAAGCTGGCCCTAAAAGATGTCTTCTTTCCTCTGGTCTAATTACAACCACTAATGCAACCCCCAGAACCCGTTGTTTAATCGATTGGCCCCTTGTATTCACGCAGCTGAGAGTGTGTGTGGGGTCTGGAGTTATATCCCTGTTGTTGCATTGAATGTGTTATCTTTGGCCGTCGTTCTAGACAAACTTCTTGCGCCGAGACTTTTGCCGACTGCACCGCCCTCACAGTTTACCTCGTTTGGTGTGAAATCGTATCCATCACGCGTCGTCGGCTTGTCATTTTGGGTAATCTGCGGCTCTGTGCGACTGCTTTCTCCCTCTTTTCTCTCCTCCATACTAGAGACACAATCGTCTCATACAAGGCATGGTTAGTAATACCTAAAAGCCGGTCGCTGGTAGCCGTTGGTGGCCTTTTACTCGCAACGCCCTTGCCTTGCGATGAGCAAGCGGTCTGGCCCAGCTCATCAGGTCGTTATCTCAAAGGGCCATCGTCGTGGTCCCCGGTGCCATGGGCGGCAAGTTGTCCTACTTATTCATTGCCCAACTGAAGCCCGTTGATTAACATGTGATAGAAGACATGGTGAAGTGCTCGGGGAATTACTCTCCCGAGGAGCAGACCAGTTACACCACTGGGCAAATGACAACTTTAGCCAAGCATCCGTTTCCTCGTTTCTGGTGATGAGTACCACTCGTTTTCCCGTAGGCTTTTGCCAGACACAGTCAAGCCGTGCTACCCCAGGGTCTAGCTCGTGCATGCCTCGACCAGGGAAGCATCCACGCCTCGCACTTTCTGGAGTACCAGGTAGTTAGTTAGTTGCAAGTTCCTTCAGCATTGCCCACCTCTAATTTCTCGGCTGTGATCTGCACCGCACTAAAAACCTGGGGAAAGCAGGGGCCCTGACGCTGGTGTGAGCGCCTCTGATGGGCGCAAGCTGGGTCCAAAAAAAACCTGGCCGATCAAGGGCCGCCCTCCAGGTACAGATAGATACTTGAATCTATAGCACACTCATGTTTCTCCGTACAGCTGTACTCATGCTCCATGGATCATTCTGGTGACGTATGCTCCATAGTGCGAATGTCGGCCCAATCACCCGTCTGTTACGACCCTTGGAAACCTCCAGGGTGAACATCATGGGGTTATATTGGTGGAGTCAGAGACAGGTACATACACCGATTGCGAGACAGACGAGGCGTCCTAGTCAACCGTTGTCCATACAATGTGAAAAGCTCCCCGGCACTTGTTCCATGGCCGTTCCGTACATAGGGCCAACGATGGGCCGTTGCCGAAAGACCCGAGCCAACTTGACAAAGTGCTGAGAAGTTGGCAACTTGGGACGAGCTGCACTAATACTCTGCGTTGCTGATTCGTGAGCTCCTAACAACCCGCGCTCCTCATTCCAAACTTGGTACCACGGAACGGTCGGCTTTGTCCAACTATCATGACCTGGCACATCCGGGCCACATCGAGGAGGGCCGTCTGGCAGATGGGCAATGCCTCGACCTGGTTGGCATGTGCCACTAGTCCTGGAGTATGCTTCCTCGCCCGTTGTGCATACTGGGCCTGCAGGATTGTCCAATCTTATCTGCATCAAAACTGTAGCCATGCATACCAAGGTTTGTAGACGAATAAAAAGTAGCCGTAATCATTGTTTAGTATCTTGGTGCAGATGGGTGCCAGCCACCTCAATAATTCCGAAGATGGCTTATGAATGTGAAGATCAATCTCGCATACCCGTGAGAGGCACCAACGCTCAGTTAAACTGATAAACTGGTGGCCAGAGAACAATCCACATCTTGAGAACAATCCACATCTTGAAGAAATATTTTTTAACCGATACTGCTGAGAGAGGTTTACCGTTGACCTTTCCGTTGCTAAGCCTCGACGCTATCGAACAGCACCGAGATGTCGTTAGAGTCACCCAGTTACATTCCTGCCTCCTGTTGTTTTTGCTACATCGCGCAACACGGTAGCAGTGTGTCTATGCACAAACGTACAAATAGCAAACTCATTCCGTTCTGTTCAACCCCATTGGAGAAGAAATTGTACTTGCTTTCGATGGGACGATGAGTTAACTTATAGACGATCAATAATATACAGACCTGGCCTTTTGTAGCCTGTTTTACTGCGCAACCTTTGAAAGTAGTTTGCAACTATTTTGTGGGAACAGGCCTGATTCCGCCCGTCGCAAATCCGTAAATGAGAGTCAAACACATCCGCAATTCGATACCCCCCACGGAGTAAAGATCGGTCGGTCCATCGGATAAAGAAGTTGGCCGTGAGTCTGGAACGTGGAACCGTTTCAAGCCAGGACTGTGGGTCGGCGGAACATGCATGGTGGGATGCGGGTGACAGAGGAGCTTTGGAAAGAGGTCCCATTCTTCTTCAGCATGATGTTGTGGCTGGAAAAGGACAGTATTTGGCGGATGGACCTATAACAACGTGATGGCAAACAACCAAGGCTGTACGGATGTCTCCGGGTCCAATATACTGATGCTATATGTATCCAGAGCAGTAGGCTCGAGCCACGTAGAACGACCACACTTTTAGTTGTAACTGATTGGCGAACTGGTTGAAATGTGACTTGAGGTACGTCTCGGGCCTGGACAGAACTTGCCCGTGATATTTTCTGAACAAATACCCGGATTCAGGCTTGCTTGAGTTTGAAATTTTCTGAAAAACAGCATCATCAGGATAGGCATTTGGGCACCAGTCATCGGAATGCCTGCCAATGCATCTCTTGCTGTCCCCGACAGGCGTGTGTTGCCATAACAGCGTTCCAAGTATTATCAAAATCTTACCGATGCTGGGTGAATATATGTGAACTCGGCCACAAAGGGCTGCGACATGGTTACAATTGTTTTATAGACAGATCCAGATCCGGCTGCTGGATAATAGACCGCCTTATACTGCTGACCTGTCGAATGCGGGAGTGTAAATAATTGAAATGGCCAAGCTTTGAGTTATCGAGTTACCGCGACCGATTTTTTCTCCTTCCTTGTCGTGCTCGGTTGAGAAGACCTGTTTGTTGCCTCGGTCGCAGAAAGGCTCCGATGGAGCAACCGAATGCCACGCCACGCCACAGCGCGAAGCTTGTGCTCTGCATGTAGCATCACAACCTGATATCCTGGATGCCGTACCATACCCTTTGAATGCTTTAAGGTGCCACCTTTGTAACGGACCCACTTTTTCTGCGATACCTAGCGGGTACCTTTTTGGCAACAAGGTCAGCCACTAAACCTTCGGGCTGCGATAAGTGCGATGTAGCTCTTTGTAAGCAGGGAGATTACTGGTACTTATACCATCATACTATTTCTTAGTGGGGTTATGTATCTTTCATATTAAGGTTTTTTATTGGTTGACATCCTTGTTCGGTACGAAGGTGGCACCTTAAAGCATTCAAAGGGATACGACGAAGCTTGGAGATGCATGAGCTGGCGGAGACATCTAACACCACAGCCATTGGATCGTCAGCCATCATCACATCGTGCCTTGTCTCGTCCTGCACCTGCCAGGGTTATTCTTTGACCTTACTTCCATGGCGCCATTTTGTGAACCCTTTGACTCTCTATAGCAGCCAGTAACACACCAGGTACCTTTTTTTTTTTGGCCGCACTTTGCACTCACTCGTCATGCTCCCCTGGTCTCCTTTGTTTTCTTATCGACCCGCCATCAGGCTCTGGCGGTGAGCTATGTCGTGACCTGATGGAGGCACCGGATAGGTTAACCTGACGAAACCGGGCCGTCCTGTCGACGTCGCTAGTCCCGTCACTGGAGCTTGTGCCCACTCTTCGCCGTAGCAAGAGTTGATTAAGCCAGCCGGCACTCGCAACTGCGTGGAAGCTCGCGAAGACAGGCAGGCCAATGGCCCACTCGGCCTGCCGTCCTGTGGGAGCAGGGCACGCAGCGCATGGGTGCACCACGCCGACGTTCCTTTCGAATGCGTGGTGGATTGGTTGATGGTGGGAGGTGGGACGGATGGGACAAGCAAGTAAGCCTGCCCTGGACAGCACTTGGCGGTTCCCTGTTGATGATGTTGGCTGGTGTTGGCGAATCGTATTGGCTTGGAGGACGAAAGCATCTAGGCCCAACCAAGTCTCCACACGGCGCCAGCCAAGGACCGTCAGTGTACAGGAAATTGCGCGCTTTCGTCAAATGCTCCTTCCCATTCAGAGCTCTCGTCTTGCCAGCCAACCGTTGACACAACATGCCACCAGTCAGTCGCCCAAACTCTCCTCGGTCCATCTGGTGTTCTCCATGCAAGCGGCGTTTTATGTTTGTTATGTAACTACCCCGTACCCCATCTGACTGAACATTAAGCTAGTATGCAGCTCTGACGTTTAATGAAGCCAGATGTGCAGCGATCTACACATGAAAAATGGCTGCTGATCCAACAAAGTCCTCGTAAGCGGGCTGGCAGGTTTTGTACACTCAGCATGAGCCTTGTTCTTCTGATACAAAGATCGCAGATTAAAGCATCAATGATGCCACCAAAACCTGCCATGGCAATAACGTCTTTGCGGAGCGTTTTCTGCAATCAGCCCAACTGGCATAATATCAATCAACCGGGCATCTTATGTTGATTCATGCTGCTTTTCCTTGCCTACCAAGCGCCCAGCCTAGCAACGAACTGCCTAGGTGCTTTGAGTAGCTAGCAAGGCACAAACCTGGCACCGTGACGATATCAAATTGGCGCATCAGCGCTACAGCGAAACGGGTCAAAATCGGCACAGGTCATGCAGATGATACTTACATGCCTTGGTGCATACACAGAAGCAGGGGGTCTCCAAGAAGAGTAGAAGGCTGCGGCGCTCAGGAGCAAAGGTTGCGTCGTCGCCTACAGTACTGCCAATGGCCGTCAGGGAGACCGACGAGTACTTTTCGGCTGTCCTCAGATCTTGATATCGAAGCGTCGTCTATGGAATATATGTTTTGAACTCGGTTGTCACCGGCGGATGGCTTATGAGGGAGCACTTGAGCCAGCCGTGATGGAGTCAAGGTTGACTTCAGCACAGCGCAGCAAGAGCCCTTGGGCAGGTCCATCTCGGCGCACTGTGACTAGGCCCTCACCAGTCTGGTGCAGACGCTAACGCCAAACAGGTAAAAGGCGTGCTGCGGGCTAGAGCAATCAGCGGGCGGCTCGGCCTCAGATCCCTGCATGTGCCCTGCAGAGTCACACACAGCTCGACAATCGATCGGCTGCTAAATCTGTCCCAGCGCCCCTCATGGCTTGGATGTTGTATCGTCCTAGGTATGTTTTCCCCTTTCTTCTTCATTGTAGTTAGTATCAAGCTCCTTGGACGTCAAAAAGCCTTTGGGTGGATGGCGGCATGTACGACGCACGAACTACGTAGACCCATCTTCAATGTTGGCTGGCATCCATGGGGATCTGGGGCTCTGGACCGTGACCCAGATGCGCCAAGTTGAGCATTGAATGCACATGGCGGCCGTAGCGGCAGGCAACTCTTATGCTTCTTAACGGACCGGACGTTGATCATTCAATGGACTTGAGCAAGTACTCGGGCACCATACTGGTGGCTCAAGCGATTGAGACATAAACGACAGCTTCATCCCCCGAGCGTCGCTTTGCTTCGGCCTTGACGCATTGCAGCGTAATGAATCGACCAAAAGCTGCCCCAAAGGCTATCAGTTAAAGCTTACAGTCGGACGCGGCGGCGGTGGCAAGGAAGGGCAGTTGCCCAAATCTGAAAAAGGGTTCAAATGTTTCGACATCTGTGCTGAATCCTTCCCGCCACAGCCACGTTACTACGGACCGAGATATTATTCAAGTACGGAGTATCATGTGTACTAATGTCTGGTACTAGGTAATATGTGTCACGGAGCACTTGAGTGCTGACGCTGATAAAAGTCTCAGCAAAAAAGTCTCCCGCCATTCTGGAAAACAAACCACAAGTACAATCGCGTACTCGCTCCAGGTCCGGTTGCGACGCCAGTTTCAGGCTCTGAGGCACCAATCCGTTCTTGAGCTTAATTTCCAGCCTCATTGCCTACCATTGACCAGGCGGCACACGAGATGACGGCCCATGGTATCTAATGCAGAAGCACCCATAATGTGGGCAAGGCCCTATCTTTCTCGTGTTCCAGTCGATAGTTGTTGCCAGCAAGTTGGCTCTGATAAAACCCCATAGCTAAACCGAGTACCACCAGGCTTGGGTACGTGGACCACTTTTGCGTCTTGCATGCACCGAAATCTCACATTGACGCACTGTGTTCGGTGCCCTCCGCTGTGGCCCTAGTGTGGGAATACCCCAAGAAACGTTGAACCCAACTCCTTGGTAGCTGGCGTATTTGCAGGAAACTAATCAATCTTGCTCAATGACCGGCAATGTTGATATGGGCCAACCATATTCACGGAAAAAAAAAATAAAAATCAGACAAATGTGTGTGTTGATAAGCTTTGCTGGTGAGTAAACACCGGTATCGCGACCGTATGGGGCTTTTGCCGCCGTCGATGGCCGATACAGGAGTCACCAGTTAGAGTACGTAGTGGTGCTAGTATGTATCCACCCAGCAGGTATTCAGGGACGCAAAAACTCGGCGTTCGGGGAATATTATCAACTGTTCCCGCCTTGGGTCGCATGCAGTGTATACTATCATGGCAGACATGCATCCAAGACGAGGTGTCTGTGGCTGGAGTGTGGAACTTGACACATTAAGAAGCCGGGAGTGGCCTGCAGCCGACCAGCTCGAGACTAAAAGTGTCTGGTGCGATAACTTGGGGAGCATAACCCATAGATGCCGGCAACAAAACCCGCAGCTCCGTCTTACATTATTCACAACAGAGCATTAAATGGGCGTCATAGGCTCTACTAGGTACCTAGTAGATCGTCCTTTTATATGTACAGATGCAACATCCAGGTACGGAGTACTTGAGCACTCATCCCGCTCACTGTGCCAGTGACATGCATGCATACTGCATGCTTCGGTACAAGTACCCAGTACTTGAGCACAAACCTACTAGGTAGAGAGCCAGACTCTTGTCCACGTTTGGCTATCAGTTTTTAATCGCAGCATAACGCTCCATACATGGGCATAAAGAAGCATAGCAACGCCTGCATACATTCATTCATTCATTCAATTTTGCGCGTTGGCCGGCGTTGGATTAGCAGTCAGACCACCAGACGGTCGTGGCGCCGTCCCCGAGAAGCTCGGCCATCTGGATTTTTGACCTCATTTCGAAAATAACAGCGGCGGCTTCCCAACGGAACTGGGAAATAATGAAAGAGCTGGGCCCACCCGGCGGCGCCAGGGACTGGGTGCAATGGCGTGAATTTACTCCGTAATTCATCCCGAAACGCACCAGACTTGACGGTCATCTGGTCTGCGTTGCTGTCGAGAAATGACCCTGGACACTGCGCGCTTGGACACACGCACTTTTTGCAGCGACGAATCTACATACCTAGGTAAATGCATAGACGCACCGCTGCCCGTGGATCTCAATACCAACACAGTCGGATGTGTTGGTACAGTGCTGTACCATCTTTGAGTGGTTTTGGACGTGGCGCCCGATAGTATCAGGCACGGCCTGCCTATTTTTTTCGGTGAAACACGTCCCCAATGGCACACCAGACGCTTTATGCATGGCTTGGCGGCAAGTCGTATGAGGACCCGAGCATAAACATTGAAATGGCCGGTGACTTTCCCAGCAAGCCAGACAGACAGCTTCCCGGGAATCAATCAACCCCAGACGCCTTGATTTTGCGTCGCAGGCACGGAGCAGTGGTCTGGTGGCCCCGATCTTCTGTTAGTTTGACGTTTCGTCGGCATGTGTCGTGTCCGTTGTTGGCTTCGTCGCTTCGTCGCTTCATCCGTGCTCTTGTTGGCCTATACTTTTGTGTCAAGTAAATGTGCACTTTCCGTGGTCTCTTTGCAGAGGCCGTCCCGAGGCCGTGCCTCTTGGAATCATGAGTTATAGACCTGCCGCATTTACCAGACTCTGCTTGCATCTGTCGGGTACTGCTCAAGCAGTCTTCTCCGTACACACATACCATGGCTGAGTGGTAGTATTGTATGATTGCTGCCCCCCAAGCTCATGAGAGATAGTACTTGAGTAGCATCATCGAACGCGAGCCAGCACGATACTTACTATTGCTCGACTGGGTTTGGCCCATGCATCGGCCCAGCAACCCCCCTGTCGATTTCTCTTCCGGGCACGGCACAGATAGCAAAGCAGCACGTTCAAGGACTTGCTCCAGAGTTGTATTGTATGTGTGTCCTGGAGGGCCCCAGCCGAGCCCGGGCTCACTGCTCACGGAACGGCTCAAGTGCATCCTGCTCGCCAGCTTACAATTCACTCGGGAGACGGCCAGGTCTGGGAGACGCGAGCTGGAGCCGGCCAGGCACGATACCACATCACCACATCACCATCAGGCCTGACAAGAATCCGCAGCACCTCTAATACCGGTCAACCGTAGTAGTCAATACTTTGGTCGGCACGGCGCCCCAGCGGTCGGCCGTCATGCGCCACTGCAAAAGAAGGCCCTGGCACCAGCCTGGCAACCTGGTCTGGTCTGGTCTTTTGCCTCGTCACCAGCACGGAGGAGTATCACCGTCCGGGGTGGTGCGACGGCGCACTGTCCTCTTGCACTGTGCCATTTTCCCTGTGTCTTTCCCGCGGCCCTCGTCCCACGCCGCCAAACCTTCTTCCTTCCTCCTTCTCCCGTCTCTGCCTCTCTGCCTCATCTTCCCATCCCAAGCAGCAATTGTCTCTGTTGGCGGGACCGACGTGATCTCAATAGACGACTTGTAATGCCTCAATCTGTCGTCCCAGCTGGCGCATCGGATTGACATGCTTCTGTCGGCTGCTGAGCACGCCTTTTCTCTCCCAAACCTCTGAACCTGACCCCTCCATTTGCCCAACAAAGCTGTCGAAAACCCCCCACCATCCGTCATCCGCCATCCGCCCGCCACGGCGCTCCAGTCTCGCCTCTCCTGCCTACCTTGCTGACTGAACCCGACACACACTCACAGTCTCGCCCTCGGTCTCACACTCACTCAGTCACTCAGTCACTCACTCAACTCACTCACACGCACTCACACGCACTCGCTCTCTCTGTGCTTGTGCCGTTGCGCGCCCGAGTGTCCGTGTCACCACCATTTCTGTCAGCGAACCCACCCCGCGACCACAACCCGCCTCTTGCATCGCAGTCCGACACGGCCAAAAAGTAAAAAAGCAGTTCGCAATCGTCGCTGCTCCGTCTCGCGCGGCCATTCTCATCTCCCGAGATAAGACACGCCTGCCATGGTTCTGGACGACTCTGGCCCTAGGCTCTCGTCGCGCGCTTCAACAATGTCGAATCCCACCACAGCAAGTTCTGCTGCCGGCACCAGCAACCCACCTGCTGCTGCTGCTGCTGCTGCTGCTGACGACTCTGGTGAGCTTGAGCCCACTTTCGACACCTTTTGCTTGCACTGCCTGCCCCTCCTGTTGTTCCGGCCACGGGCGTGCCTTGCCGCATGTCAAGTCGTTATCGGGTCATGTCCAGTCACATTCATGCTGTGCCCGTTCCTCGCCGGTGCTGCTTGATAATTCTGTACTCATTCGGCTGACCATTTGACGCACCTGTGCTCTAGCTTCTACAATCACCGTAAACACCAAGGCCCCGTCCGCCAACTTTCCTCCTCCCAAGACGGACAAGCCTCGCCCGCACGTTTGCGCAACTTGCCAGCGCTCCTTCGCTCGCCTCGAGCACCTGAAAAGGCATGAGCGTTCCCATACCAAGGAGAAGCCATTCGAGTGCCCCGAATGCGCACGATGCTTCGCTCGTCGTGACCTGCTGCTTCGCCACCAGCAGAAGCTTCACCAAACATCTACCCCGTCCTCGCGCCCTCGCAATCGACGCGAGTCTGCCAGTGGTGTCACTCCCGCGCAGAGCAGACGCAAGAACAGCGTGGCCGGCGTCAATGCCGCTGGATCCGGTGCCGCGGCGGCTCCCATGCGCCCCAGGGCAAACACCATCAGCCACGTAGACGGTGCTGCGATGCAGATGCTCGCCTCTGCGAATGCCTCGGTGGCGCGGGGCATGGCTCACAGCCGTCACCCCAGCCTGGTCGGACTGCCGGTCCATAACCTGGACCACGTCTTTGGTGGTATGTCCGCCGTTCTGGGACAGAGGGGATTGCAGCATGCACTCCCCAAACTGGAGACATCGCAGATTGGGAGCAGTGACTTTGACGCCAGTGGGCTGAGGACGGCGCCGCCCATGGCCGTCTTCAACCCCGAGTTCGACTTTGAGGGTCTCTTCTTCGGGCCGGGATCTACAATCAACCCCAACGCTCTACACTACAATGACTCGCCACAGTCCATGGCCGTGGACCAGACATCTCCGTTTGGCCAAGGTCTGAACGACGTTGCTACGACGCAGCACTTTGATGACTGGGTAACAGGATTCGAGCATCAAATGTCTTTCAACACGAACGAGCATGTGATAGACGGATCGAGCCCGTCGGCCATCAGCACGACGAGCCAGAGTGGGATTAGCGATGTTATGGTAGATGGATCAAACCACCCGGCCCCAGCTGGGACAAGTACCATGTGGCAACCCTCCGTCATGGGACCTCCGCAGATGCCGAACCCGTTCGCGATGGATTTAAATGGTTCAGTCTTTCCAGATCTCCTTAGTGGTGCTCCATTATCACCTCAGCCAGCTTCTCAAAAGATCAATGACCCGTACTTCTCCGCGCCTCCAACTTCTCTGAGCTCGTTGAGCACGTCCGTCGTATCTGGAATAAATTCACAACCCTTGAACCCACCCCTCGGCTTCAACGCCGCCCAGGAAATTCCGTCATCCCTCAACGGGGGGAACCACGCCGCTTCTCCTGTGACAACCATAACAGATGCCACCCGGACTGCTATAGTGACTATCCTTTCCCACTGTCTGCCCTTTGGTAGCCGTAAAAACCCCTCACTTTCCTCGCTAGGCTCGCCTTTGTCGCCTCAAATCCAACCGGGCGGCAATTCCTCTTCAAACCCGGCTACCGACGTGCCCAGTACCCAGGACCTCCAGAGATACGTCAGGGCCTACTTGACATGTTTTCATCCTCATCTCCCATTTCTGCACCTCCCTACACTGTCCTTTGATGTGTCTCCTGATTCAAAAGGTCGCTCCAACGGCGCAGGTGGCAATGGGTGCTTGCTACTTTCCATGGCTGCATTCGGCGCTGCTTACGAGATGGAACATGCTCAGTCCAAAGATTTGTTTGACATGGCTAAAAAGATTGTGTTCTTTTATCTTGATGAGAGACGCAAATCCGATGTCCGCAGAGCCGACACACGACTGAGTACCATCTCTACTGACTCAAAGGCCCAACAGAACCAAGCTCAATCCAGCACACCGTTGTGGCTCGTTCAAGCCATGCTACTCAACGTCATATACGGCCACACCTGCTCCGATAAAGTGACGAGTGATATTGCGTCGACGCATTGTGCATCTCTCGTTAGTCTCGCTCAATCGTCAGGTCTAATTAGCCAAGGCAAGGGCAATGTGCCAACCGAGCAAGATGTTCACATGACTGATACCGGAGACTGGACGCGCATATCTGAGCAAGATGAGCAACGGGAGTGGCTCCAGTGGAAGTCGATGGAGGAACACAAACGCACGGTATACGTCATCTTCATCCTGTCCAGTATGGCCGTCGCCAGCTTCAACCACACCCCGGCCTTGACGAATTCCGAGATCACACTCGACCTTCCGTGTGACGAAGAATTCTTCGCCGCGGAATCTAGCGCCGCCTTTGCTTCGAGGGGAGGAGTTGAAGCTGCCAACCACAACCGCCTAAGGTTCTTCGACTCGTTGGGGGATCTCCTGCGCGCAAATGAGCGACAACATTCCATGGGCAACAGCCAGCCCCAATTTGGATCACCAATGAACACTGCAGATACACCCCTGACAGATCTGAAGCCCAGTACGTTTGGCTGTTTGGTGCTCATATATGCGCTGCACAACTACATTTGGGAAACGCGACAACGCCATCAGAACAGGGCGTGGACCAACATGGAAACAGAAAAGATGCACACGCACATCGAACCTGCCCTCAAGGCTTGGCAATTCGCATGGTCTAGCAACCCGCAACATAGTATTGAACGACCAAATCCATTTGGCTTGGGACCAATGTCTGCAGACGCGATTCCTCTTTTGGATCTGGCATACGTCAAGTTGTTTGTTGACTTTGGTCCAGCCAAGGCAAAGATTTGGCAACGAGACTGGGATGGCATGATTGAGGAACTTTCCCGAGGCTTTGAGACGCAAGATGAAGCACGATCGCCGACCTGCTCTTCTGAATCTGGGACAGAACCATCGTCCAACTCGGTCATAAACCCCGGGTTCATGGATTACCCCGGCAACGCAAAGCTCCTTGAACAGCATGCATGCCGACAAGCCTTTCGGCACCGGCCAGGACGTTAATGGTACGGGACGAAGCATACCACGACGCGAGAGGTATCTCAGAACAGCCTCGTTTTATGCTGTTGACTCTCTATCCATGTCAGACAGGCTTGGAGTTACGTTTGCGGACAAGACTAGTCACGAACTGCCCATGCAGACTGCTCTTTGCACTGCCGAATGCGCGCAAGTGGTTGCCGGATGGATTACTGCGCTCCAAGAGCGAGTCGGGCCGTACCTCGGTATTGTGGGCCAAGATCATATCGATTTCAGCCAGGTTCCAGCGATTATTCTCTTGGAGGAAGAGGACATTAAGCTGCTGGACAAGGTCGGAGACATCTTGTCGACCGCCGAGTTGAAAATCAACATGAGGCTAGGACCGAATGCCACAGGCACGATCAGTGGACACGAGTCTGTTTTATCACCGGATGGGTTTACCGGCTATGCGTCCCAAATCCTTCGTCTCGCAGCATGGATGGTCAACAAATCCGCCGTCTGGCCTGTGGCTCATATAGCGGCTCATGGGCTGGAAACATACGCGAACCACTTGCGAATGAGGGCAGAAAAGTCCGTGACGCGATCCATGCCGGTGACATTATGAGACGTACCAATCTGGAAATTCATGGCTTGCCAGATGTCTCTGAGGAAGCCTTTTTTTTTTATACCTGTCTTGATTTTTCATCTTGGCCGAATCGATCAATCTATCGCGCAACGCTCATGACTAGACACGAGCTTTCTAATCGTACGCCGCGTCTTTTGCGTATATAAAGTGATTCCACTTTTTTGTCATGTCTTTTTTATTCTATTTTTTTTTTTTTTGGCCCAGTTCGGCGTTCGGGTGATTTGTGTGTTTGCCGGGGCATGCTGCAAGGCAACATCCAGAGACAGCGGCAGCCGGTGAGTGCGTTCACATTCTTCATGACTCTCATGACATAACAATGACTTCGCTGTACAAATACATGAAAGCTATTACCTTGTTTGGCGGGAATTACGTAGATGACAATGAATGGTTAGGTGGCATGCCCAGCTAAGCGGCGAAGGGGGAATTTATCTGGCGGACTACATGTTGCAACAAACCAAACTTATAAAGTCAGCGAGAAGCAGGTCATGCGATAAAGCTCCTATAGCAGAGGATTTTTTTCTTTTTCTTTTTTTTTTTGGGCATTTGTGTTTTTGCATCCCCCTCGAGTGGGCTTGTACTTGAACATTTACGCGTAATGGGTTCGTATAATGTATGTAAATAAGAAAGCGGAACGAATATAACACGGGGGAAGTATGCTTTGCGTGTACAGCTATGGGGTGTATGAAAATCTGGCCGGCGTCTCCCGCAGTCGGCGCTCAGATTATCAAGTCTCATGTCGCGCGGCCTGACGATGAGCAGTCACCCTCAAAGATGAGCCTGGCGTCAATTTGAGCTATATTGCGACAACTGGTCTGTCGAGAACAGGCGCTTCAAGGCAGGACCCACCAGGCGTGACTCATAACGGGGCCCGTTATCCAAGCTCCAACTGAGCCAAACCTTGGTGTTTTTGTTCGTCACTCGCAAACAGGGCAGGTAATTTCGGTCGTTTGGCACGACGCAAGGCTCCATCGACTCAACGCCACCCCGGACACTTTAGGCTGCCGAGCACTGAAATACTTTGAAAAAGGGAAAGAAGAAGAAACATAAACATCCCATCTAGCTACTGGCCCCGTTTCCTTCAGACCTCGAATGCGACTCATAGCGCGTTTCGTCGCAGCAGCAATTGACCATCGATAAATAAGCCATGGAGAGCACAGGCGCAAGGGAGGACGACACGGCGGCCAGACCACCGCCATTCCACTTCTCACACGACCCGTCCCTGGCGCAGTTCAACGTCCCCGTCAAAAGCTGGATCCGGGCGAACAACAAGCCGTGGGACGGCGTCGCCACGGGCGCCCTGGTGTTCGACGCCCGCGGCCGCATCCTCCTCGTCCAGCGCACGAGTCACGACTCCATGCCGGACCTGTGGGAGGTGCCGGGGGGCGCGGTCGACGACGACGACGCCTCCATCCTGCACGGCTGCGCCAGGGAGCTCTGGGAGGAGGCGGGCGTGGCGGCGCGGCGGATGGCCCGTCTCGTCACCGAGGGTCCTGGGGCGGACGCGTTCCAGGAGTTTAGGAACAGCACGCGGTCCAAGTTGATTGGCAAGTTCCAGTTCGAGGTGGAGGTGCCCGAGGGCCAGGCGGTGAGGCTGGATCCCAACGAGCACCAGGACTTTGCGTGGGCGACCGAGGAGGAGGTTGTGCGCGAGGAGGTCGCGGGCAAGAGGATCCCCTTTACCAAGAGGAGCCACAAGCATGTCATTCTGGAAGGGTTCAGGCTGAGGAGAGGCGAGGCGCGCAAGGGGGGGGGGAGGAGGTTTCACGGACGGCGCTGAGAGACGGGGTTAAAGCAGGGCCACAATACACTCTTGGTGGGAAATGCATTCGTTAATTATCTTCTTGGTTGAGGAGCAAATGAAGAAAAAACTGCCATTGGAAACTATCTTGTGTGGCAAATGATACACGTCGAGGGACAAGAGTTTTTCTGTCATGGCCGTGGTACGGAGGATACATCCATCATCACCACTGCCATGTCACACCACTGCACCACCTTACGCTGCAATCCTGCTCCTGAGGGCGGCGATGCGCGCCGTGGCAGCGTCAAACTCGGCTCTGTCCAGCTCGCCCTTCTTCAGGGCCTGCACGAGCGCCGTCCTCACGGCCTCTCCCTGCGTCACGTTCTTCCCGCTCGCCAGCAACATGTCCATGCCGGCGGCGGCGGCAGCGGTGCCCCTGGCGCCGGCGTCGCCATAGGCAGCAAGAGAGCCGGCCTCGAGGGCGTCGGTAATGGTGACGCCCTCGAAGCCCAGCCCGACACGGAGCTCGCCCTTGATCCACTTGGCACTCAGGCCGGCCGGCCGGTGATCCAGGGCGGGATACACGGCCCACGAGGCCATGACCATGTCGACGTCGGCCGCGATGGCCGCCTTGTACGGCGCCTGGTCGACGGCGCGCACCTCCGAGAGCGTCAGGTTCAGCACGACGGGCTCCTCGTCCGTGTTGGCGTCGTGCGAGGCCGCCCCCAGGCCGGGGAAGTGCTTGGCGCACGCCGACACGCCCCGGCCCTGCTGGGCGCTGATGAAGGGCACCGCCGCGCGCACCACCTGCTGCGACGTGTTCCCAAACGACCGCCCGTAGTAGTCGGTGAAGTCGCCCGGCTGCCGGAAGACGTCCAGGACGGGGGCCAGGTTCGAATTGCACCGGTAGCACAGAAGGCTGTCGGCGGCGCCAGCACCGGCGGCCTCGCCCGCGGCGGTCGGGTCGGCGGAAGCCCCGATCTGCTTGGCGCTGAGCTTCGGCTCGCCGTCCTTGATGCGGCGCACCTGCCCGCCCTCCTGGTCCGTCGTTACTAGGAAGCGCGCGTCTTTGCCCGTCTTCTTCTTGAGGAGGGCCGGCGCGGGCGACGAGTCGTATGCATGCTTCAGGGCCGACATGGCCTGCGAGGTGTTGGCGTCGACGTTGACGCCAAATAGGATGACGCCGCCGACGAGCCCGGCCCTTGTGAGCCTCACCAGTTCGTCTGGGGGCTGGCTGGACGACGGGAAGGAATACACGACGTGTTGGCCGGCGAGGATGTCGAGCTCGTCGCAGCCCGTGGCTCGACTAGCCGCCAGCAGCACGGTGGCTGCCACCAGCGATTTGCGGAGGGTGTAATTTGGCATTATTACGGGAAGTTGAGCCCCTCGATATGCTCTCGTTTTTTTCTCTCCCTTACTTCTCGGAAGATGAAGGGGTTCGATCTGCTTCTTCCCCCGACAAACAGAACCAGTCCGTCTTTTTAAGCGAAACAGCCGCCATCAAAACTCAGGTCACGGTTTCCTCGTGCGGTGCATCTCAATGTAACATTGCCACCAGGGATCTAAGGCCTAGCACAAAAGGGAAAAAAAGAGAGAGCCGACGGTAGAGTATTTTCTCCACCATGACAACATAGTCATCTAGCTCGATTGACTTGGTCGAAGAGACACAGGGTGGGGCCACGAGTGTAGTTGAGAGAATTGATGAGATGCCGGCGAATCAGCGGCCGTCGTCCGGGCTGGCCACCCTTTTGGGTAATTGTCCTCCTCCGTGGACCGGCAAAACTGGGTCCTATGATCCGTGCGGTGTAAGCGGAGTAGCCTTTGACCCCCGGCACCCTGAACCAATTGGCCTGTTGGTACTGTCGCCTCGGAAAGATTATATATTTCTCGTGTAGATGACCAATTACAGCCTTTACTACAGAGGTGTATTGGAGCGTCAATTAGTACATGGCAACATGGGTACCAAAACTAATTGCACCAGAAACTCAACCCTCCTCCCCAGCGCCGTCGCCGCCCAGGCGCCCAGCGTCTTCCTCACATTGTTATTGCTGCTCCATTTCCTCGACAATGCACGCGGTTGCTCACCATTGACGTGCCCGTGAAGCCCGTGTGGCTCGCCGCCAGCATGTTGGCCTTGGGCCCCGCCGTGTAGAACTGGTTCAGCTCGAACCCGACGCCGTGATCCTCGCCCAGATCCGCCAGGAAGTCGGTCAAGGTCAGGTCGACCGACGCCTCGGACAGGATCCTGTGCCCGGCGTAGGTGCCGTTGTTCAAAATCATCTGGCAGAACCGCGCCGTGTCACCGGCCGTGGAGAAGAGCCCGGCGTGGCCCGACACGCCGTCCAGCGCCCAGGTGTCCTCGTCGTGGACGGTTCCACGGACGCGCTGCGGGCGCTGCCGGAGCCCCGGGACGTCTCCCTCAACCGAGATCTGGAACTCCTGCGCGGCTATTTCCTTGTAGTATTTGAACTCGGGACCCTCGACGTTGCCTCGGTTGAAGAAGGTGCTGTGCATACCCAGACAGTAGGGACGTGTACTCGTACATGTTATCGTCCAACTTCCTTCCTGTGACCTCTTCCACGACCAGCATCAGCGTCATGAAGTTGAGGTCCGAGTAGAGGTACTTGGTGCCCGTCTCGTACTACTCTTGGAGAGGTACATGATGGGCAAGAGGGACAGGGCACCAAGAGACACATCATGTGTTGGAAAAAGATACAAGAACAAGTCATTTTCAAGATGACCGTTCTTGTGTTATTTTTACGCTACCTCGCTGGGTAATCCTCCAGAAAGATTGGCATTCTATTTCAGTCAACAGTTGGCCAAGGTCCGCAGTAGCATCATAAGCTACCTAGTACCTAGTGTCTAGTAGGTGCCTAGGGTATAGGGTACCGCTCGTCATACTAGTGGGAAAATGTAACATTGACTCTGTTATTCCAAAAAAGAGGGGAAAAGGCGAACAGAAAAGGGGGCGAGGAAAAATAGCAAACCAATCGACAAGCTGATCCCAATCCACTACTCCTTCGGAAAAGCAAAAACAATATTCAGGCCCTGCTTGTCGCCGGGCCCCGAAGCTCAGCTTTGTCACAACAATGCACATCTCACTTCCCCATCAGCCAACGCGCGTGCGTATGCATATGCAAAAAACATATACCAGACACTAACTATATTCAAGCAGACTCTTCCAAGACAAGCATGGACATGCCTCCTTCGCCATCTCTCCACAATGTCCTCGCCATGGTTTAGGCCTCACCGCCCAACAACGCCCACAATCTCGGCCAAGGTTTCCCCAGCTCTATGCCAAATCAGGGCATGAATTAACTTACTCTTGCCCCAGAGCCTACCACCCCCCCCCCCCCCCCCCCCCCCCCTTTTTCTCTATCATTCCTGGCCCTCTCACATCTGGTCCGCCCGTTCGCCGTGGCAGGAAAACAAGCAGCAGAACCGGAACAAGTCTCGCTCATCATTCCCCGTCAGGAGGATCCTTCAGCTTCTATTAAGAAGCTCACTTGGCGTGCTGGAATCTGCCGAAACACTTACAACGCCGTGGAGTGGCCGACGACTTTGTCTGCCCGGTCAAACGAGATGAGCTGTCTCGTTGGATCGTTTGTTTGCTGATATTTCTTCTTCTCTGATTTAATTCCGTGACATTCTCTAGCTAGCTGTATTAGTTGGGCATGACCATGTCCGACTCGGATGGCAACATTGAACTGGCTTGGTTTGTGTAAGCAAACACGGCCACCACGACGGACCAATGTTGGAGATGAGCATGGAGTCTAAAAACACCTCTCTGCCTCTCTTATTTCCCACATCTTTGCATGTAGCTCATCTTACAAGCCCTGTTTTCATGGCGTGGCCCAAAGCAAAAGGTAGCTAACAGGTATTTATTTAAATGTCTCATTATGTGCAGCCCCTTCGTACGTATTCACACCATCATTTCTATCTGGATCGTCCAAAATCATCATCAGCCTTTACATCGGTTGGGTATGAACTCCACAAATCCACATGCTTATAGCTTTTCCCAACGCTTCCCTTTCTTCGCTTCCGGTCCAGGTCCAGTATCAAGGCTAAAAACGCCGTTTGCCGTCCCAATGCGTTCACGATTCCTCAGTTTCAATCGTACCATCGATCGATAAGAAAGTGTATGGTCTATTCTCTTCCCAGTGCATCAACGTCTCATCATCCTTTCATACTCTTTTCTTCGTAATTCTCTTTCAGCTAACGGCATTAGCTTCATTGTTTCTACCGGGTCGAGTTGGCAAATCCGCGAGGTGCAAGTTAACCGGAGGCCGCGAAATTTCAAAACTTCGGCTGGGCATCCGTCCTCCTGGTGTTCTAGGGTGTGCCACGTTGACTCGCCCGGTCCGATCTAATATCCTCGTCGGTAACTCGTCAGAATCATCTGATCCTGAGTCGTTGTCATCTTCAATCCCGTAGCCTGCGTTGGCAAGACGTGTAAAGTAATCAGCCAAACCATCCACGCTCGGGGTTCCAATCACAGCATCATATTGAGGAGGCGGTGTCATCATAGGAGCACTTGCTGTTCCTTGGCCTTCGTTGACGAGAAGCGGTGGCGGCGCTGTATCGTCGTCAAACGCGGGTGGATTGAAGCTGGGCACGCGTAATAAGTGAATGGGCCGGAGCTCGCCTTGAATGCCCAAATCATCCACTGACCGCAAGGGACTACTGGTGCTGGTCATGGGGTTCATTGCTGAGTGCGCAAGATGAGCAGCTTGGGGTGGCAGCGGGAAACCGTCATTGCTCAACTCCGTTCCAGGCAACGTGCCTGTGGATGAGTTTTGCGAACCTTCGCACGGCAATGAGGCCGAGTCGGGGCAACCACATACTGACTGATGAGGCGTTTGGTTGTTGTTGGGACCAGCGTACGCTGGCAGGTTCGTGTTAGCCTGCGTTGCCCGGCAATTGAGCACCGTGAAGGGCGAGTCGATGCTGATTTCAAAATGTCGGCGTTTCCTCCCTGACGGATCCTCGGGGTCTGTGCGACTGATTCTCAGAACAATCTTGATCCAGTGATAGACGTTGACATTTTTCCAGCTACAGTCTGGGTTGAGCCTGAGATCCTTGTTCTTGGCCATCATTTGACATGTCGGAAGCTGAACATTTGCCTCGATCTCTGTAGATCCCCACATATGCTCCAAGCCAAGGTCAAGATCACCGAGCAAGTTGTTAGCCGGTTCGGGGAGCGGTTCAGCAGCCCTGCCGCGTCTTTGCGCTTCCCGTGTGCGCCTCAAATTCGCAATTTCTCTGGCCTGGCGGCGTTGTTCGGGCTCAAGTTCGCCACCGCGAACGGTGGTAAGATCTGACGTGGCCCAGTTGGCCTCAAGTGGTTTCCCTGCTGTCTTCTCGAGGAGGAGAATCTTGCGTCCCGGATCCTTTCTTGTGACGCGTTTATCATTTGTCCAGTACTCAATTGACTCCGTCACGTAGACCTTCAACTTGTGCAACTGGACCTTGGCAAGTGGTGTGAGCTTGAAAGCAATGGGGATCTTTGAGCCAATAGGGAAGCTCTTCCCAGAGATGACGATGTCATAATGAAGTTGGTCTTCCCACTGTCTTGATATGGAAATTGGTTCGGTTGTCTCCAGAGACATCTGATCTGGCAATCGCACGATGGAAACTTCCTTGGTGCCATGCAAGTTGGGTTTGAATGCACCGGCGCGATCCACACTCGCATGGAGCTCCCATTTTACTGAGCCATATTGCAACTTGGTTGTCTCTAACTGGTGATGATCAATAGGGAGCTCAAAGGTATAGTTGTAAGTGCCCGGATAAAACACCTTGAAGCCCTTGACTTGAGTTGCCGTGGCCACTCCGTTCTCGCTCTTGCCGAAGCTACGTGACTGCGTATTCTGCAACGAAAGTCTCTTAAGCTCCTTGGCAGTTAGGCCATTTCGTGAGGATGACGAGAGCAGGAGGCTGACTGGACGATGGGGCGTCTGGGGTACGGCAAGGTTTGTGTTACTCGAGTTTGCTGAGCTGGATTTTAACTTGTATGTGCACTGGTTGCCATATTCACCCTCCCAGCCATCGTGCATAGCATTGAAAAATGTCAAGACCTGCGTTCTCAGGCTTTCCTCCTCACAGACGTCCTGCTTCAAGGGAGGGATGCCCTCGGGCCACTCGGTGCGGGCACGTCCCAGCAGCTTTAGCTGGATGGCCTTGATCTTGACATTCTTGGTTACGTTCAGTTGCAACTTTCCGCGTAATAGGGCGGTGCCAGTCTGGCCGTCGCGGTGCACATGGCCGTCGTGATCAAAGCCGGTGAGGAAGATGTTGCGTTCAGCGAGGAGTATTGAGCAGGAGACGCCGCTACCACTGGCAACAGGCTTGGGGACCTCGGTCACAAGTGAGGTGACAGCAGACTTTGCGGAGCGCACAGACATGAGGCTATTCCGGTGACTTGCAATGTTGTATGCAGCCGGAGGATGGGCGACACTGCTGGCTACAGCCATTTCGTCTGAAGGGTCAGAAGGGTGTGGGTGAGATGGCGGATGATGCGGGAGAGACAAGCGGTGGGGCTGCTGTAGAATCTGGGCTGCCGAGTCTTGACGGACGTGGTCATAGGCCGGGGACGCCAGCACCCCTGCCGATGCCGATAGTGTCGTCGCGGGGGCAGCGGAGTATGTCTGTACCTGCACCTGCCCTGGTGCTGGTGTCGCTGGTGTCGCTGGTGTCAGTGGTGATTGGCGTGGTTGCGAGCCCTCGGTGTTGTTTGGTGACCGTCCTGAAATCGATGCAATGAGCTTCCCCAGAGCGGGTCTGAAGATTTGCGGCGACGAGGATGTCGATGAGCTGTTTCTCTTGTGTTGGAAAATCTTGCTGCTGCGGCGGCTGCTGTTATGACTACCGCTCTGGCCAATGCCGGGGTATGACGGCACTTCCGAGTCGGGGTCGGGGTTCGATCTTGATGGTCTTTCGCCGCGGCACCTTTGCGATCTTTCCCTATTGGCTTTTGCGTCGGGGCGTAATTCGCGGGGCACGTATCCAGACGGGTAAGTGACGACGTGTATAGCGTGCGGTCTTGATCGTCTAGGGCTGATGAGCGGTGTAGGGAAGCAGTCTGTAGATGGCGGTCGGCGGTCGATGTGGGCCTCGGGGCGATAGAAGACGCCAGTGTTGTTGGTGGCCAGCCAACGGCCTGATCGTTGTCGACGCTGCTGCCGTGAAGCTGTCATGATGGATGTGTTAACAGTCTGGTCTGATGTTTCTCTTGCGACTTCTCCCCAGAGCTGTTCGGGTATGCTGCTGCAACGCAAACAAGGCGCTAGCCGAGGCTCAGTGAAGCTCCGCGAGCGCTCATGCAAGCCGTGTTGTCGCAGCGATACGGTGAATTGTGATGAGCATGAATCAAATCGGGAGAGGGTATTAAGCAGGGAAAAGAAAAAGAAAAAGTAACAATGGGATGAGAAAAGGAGAAGGAAGATTGTCTTTGAGCCCGTGACGATTTCTTTGATGCAGAACGGGTCTAGAAAACGGCCGAAACGGCACTGGCCGTTATTTCTCGACCGGATGGGGCAAGGCTTGACTCGGTGGACTTTGTTATAATAGTACTTGGTCGAATTTGGTGTTGATGGGGTAGGCTGTTCATGCAGTCGACGCCAGTGCCCCAGACCCGAGACTTGAGTCGTGAAACTTAAGACACAAGCTTGAGCGCATCAAGCCCAAGTGGAAAGTAAAATTAGATGGGTGGAGAGCGTTGGAACTGCCAGGCACCAGGTCGATCCCTCTTCCCAGAGCCGTCTCTGGGCGACGAGGTGCAATTGTGTCCAGGGCCGCAAGATTAAAGAACGAGGGCGACGAAGCATAGGAGGGTCATGGAAGGGTGGTGTGTGAGGCTCGTGAGGCTCGTGAGGCGCGAGACGTGGCTCAGGTCAAGCGCCGAAGACAGAAGGGAGATGAGCTGTACCGAGAAATCGCTTCAATGTTTGATGTTCAATGTTCAAAGCTCCCGCCCTCTGGGTCGTGCGTCTCTCTGCTGCAACCAGCTGGTCTGAGGTGTACCTTTGAACCTTGGAGGATCTCAAATGCCACGAGGCGCATCAAGCGTGACCAAACTTAAAACAAGAGGGGAAATGTATTCCCATACATGGCAAGAATGCAACGATTCGGATGAAGGGAAAAAAAGAACGGCCATTGGCGGTTTTATGGCTTATAGGCAGCACAAAGAGGCTCGATGCCCGAGTCGTGCGCTGTATGAGTGTGTGTATGCGCGCGCCTGCGTGTCATGGTGTGCATGTGTGCATGTGCGTGCAACTGAGACCAGTCCGTCGCAGCCAAGCCCGACAGTCAGAGATGGAGTGATGGACCCCGAGGCATCTGCTGGAGCGCATCTAATAAAAACGAGGGCCCGCGGCGACTGAGCAGATGGATCAATCGTACGCCGTTCAGATACAGTACAGCACAGAACACCAAAGCCCAAGGCCAGAGAGAGAGAGGAAGGCCAAAGAAGTCGTAATCAATGACGCCGAGAGACGTGAGGCCAGACAAGGAGGAGGCTCATTGAGTTCGGCTCCAAAGGCAAAAACGACGAAGTTGGAATTGAGTTGCAGGGGCAGCGGGAGGACCACGAAAGGGAAAAAATTTCAAAAAAAAAAAAAAAAAAAAGGACAAAAAGACTTTCAAACTTGGAAACTCTGAGTCAATGAATTTAGCACTCACAATTCTGGTTTCCTCTGGCTAGTCCGGAGAGAAATGTCACCAGACTCTTCCTAGTTCGTTGCCGTAGCTGACGGCAGGTGCGATGCAGAGATGACGGCAGGGAAGGGACGACCGTGATGAGGGTGACAAGAACCTGGCAGGACCGGAGGACTTGCGACGCTAGCCCGTCACTCCAAACTCAACACGTTCAACGTTGTTGATGCTGCAACGAAAGGCTGCAAACGAATGCGGAACGCAGAGCGGCGGAGACGTTGCTGCACGGCTGGCTTTGAACCTTTGAGCGACCCGGCAGGACGAGAACAAAGAAACGAAAAGTAAAAATAACCGGTTCGTGTGTCGTCTTTTGCCGTCAATAGCAAATCGAGCAAGGCGAGCAAGAGGAACAAGTATTGCAACTACGTCAACGATGCACATGAATTCGCTCTCCTCCGACCACAACCTGGGCTGACAGGGGGTGCAGTACTAGCCGAGCCTGGAGAAGCAACAGCGAACGAAACTGGAGTCAGATGCAGTCAGCCATGCTTGTTCAGCATTGCAGCACATTATAATTTGTCAATTCGGTCTGCCGATTCCATGGTACCCCTTGTCTCTCATCTGTCATCTCAATGGCTTGCTGCCAACGCTCCGCAAATGCCGGCGACGTGGACAGACTTCTGGCCGGTATCCCACGGGTGGAGAAGATGCCAATGGAATCTATGGCAAGCACTTGTTGCACGGTCGAACCAAGTCGAGCCCAACTAACGAAAGGACCGCGCCTGTGTCGGCACGAGGACCCCGTCACAAGGAAATTGACACAATGCCGCTGGGATTTGGTACCAAAGCAACCAAGCAACCGTCGTGGTGTGTTCGAGACCGGGATCACCTGAGGGCAATGCAAGCCGGGGCACTCACCTAGGCTCTCTATTTTCGCTTGTGATAGGATGCGCCACAGTAGATTTGGCTGCTGGGTTCTGGCGCCACGAGAGGCACAGAGTTTCTCTAGCACAATATACGATTCGATTATAACGCTGGACCAACCGGCATGTGACAGTTTTCTATGAAGACGGAATATACAATGTTTGTTTCGGAGGTACAAAAACCGAAGCGAGTAAGTGGGATCGAAGAAGGCAGGTTGACAAAGAATCGAACGAGTCTGGTATGAGTGGCTTGTTTGTTTTCAAACGGCGTTCAACTACCTTCCACACAAATGGTACAAGATGGGTGGCAATCAAGCCAAGGCTTCGGGCCTGGGCTGCTGCACCAGATATATTTCTTTTCTGGGTTTCAAGATACCACCCTCGGCCCTGGTTACGTAGTTGATACCATCTGGGACAGACCGTCGCCCTAGCAGCATCAGCCTCCGGGCCCCAAACTCGCATGTTGCTGAACAAAGAAAGCGAGCAAAAGCTAACTTAGGTAGTGAGAAAAATCCCCGAGGGAACTAGCCTTACACTCCGATCGAACTGCGATCCGACTACTATCCGAGAGATGCTGCGTACATACTCCGTACTCACTGCCATCAGTCAATATTAAATAAGCGGGTCGTGAACAGCTCGTCTCCGTCGCTGCCGTTATTTCCATGGGCACCCACAACAACTTTGGCTTCGTCGCCGTGAGGCTTGCCGTTCTATCCCGTCCTCGGGAAAACATTGTGAAGCTTTGGTGGCGCTAACGCCAGTCAGAAGGACCCATGATACCGTTGAGCGTCCGAGGAACGCCGTGACGGCCGATGGAATATTCCGTCCACAGTCGAGAGCTTGTTCTGCAGCGGCAGTTGTGCGTTTGCGCCGGCATGGAAGATTGGCCGACGTCGGCTGCAAACAATGAGAGTTCCCAAGCGCCTAGGGAATCAATAATTACTCTAGAGGTCATTGTTGATTCGTCATTCACACCGATCCCCTCGACTAGACTAATGAATACGACATAACGATCCGCATTGTTGACAAAATACATTCCAAACTTCAGCAACCTTCTTTCTCAGCTCGTCATAACGCCTGTCCGTTAGCCCTGGTGACGCCGGCCCCCCACCAGCGCGCAGCATGGGACACAGTAAAGGCGACGTCAACCTTGACTATTACGGAGTACCCCAGTCTTGGATCTTCGAGACTCCTGCCCAAATGCCTCGACAGGCTGATAGTTGGGCGGAACGCACAGCAGAAATTTTGGAACGGGTGGAGTCGCCCTACGCGAGTTGAGCTTGGCTCACTTGGCTTCAATGTGTGACTTAGCCTTGTTATTTCTGCTTGGAAAGTTATTAGATGTTGCTTTGTATGCAAGGTTTTGCTCATAATGCACACTGGGTAAGGCAACAGGGAAAGTCAAGGAATGAACTCATTCACTCTTTTTGAAAGTCAAGACAGGCCGAATCCCAAGGGTTCGGATATCCCCTGGACAGCCGGTGCGAACTCCGACCCTTCCGCCACCATCCAAGTGCCACCCGTCTGTGCCTCCCATCCCTCACGGCTTGATGATACGACTTCAGCATGCCGACCTTTGTCCTGCCACGTCACCCGAGGCCGCCGGGCCATGGCGCCGTGATATCCGAAAGAGCCGAGTCGCACAGCGAGTTGTTGTTGTATCCCAAATCGCAGATCGCAAAGACCCTTTCTTTTGAGACCCCGGACTGTCTGCCGCAAGGGTCCCGTGCCATGCCATGGACCTTGTCTGAGACAGCAGCGAAGTGCGTCGTCAGCAACCCCCATTGCAGACAGCGGTACTCGTGGCGAATAACGGGCAGATTGAATGCTCATTGCATTGCTCGCAATGCTGCTTCACCCCGGTATGCTCTGCAGGGTGACCAATATGACACGCCTCACTCTTCTCGCATCACGTTATACACTCCTGGTCACCTTGTTCGCTTGGACCCTTGAAATTCAAATTTCCAAGGCATAAAAGCATCCGTCCCGCATGACAAGCCTGCTTCCTCTTGCATAAGCTGGGCCACTTGCATTTAAAGTGTTGTTGACACGCATGTACTAAAATGAAATGCCTGGAGGATATCCCTAGACGACTACGTCATTCCTCGCAGGTCCCGTCGCCCCATCAGACTGCGACCGCCATATTTCATCTCATTCAACGGCAATTTATTAGGCAGATCGATTCCTCCGTATATACCCCGGCATAATTTGGCGCAGGTGGACAATGCGCGAGAACCCACTTGAGTCGCAGTCAAAAACGAAGCCAGCCATGCCTCATCGTGAAACGATACTAAGGTTAATTGCCCCCGTTATGTAAAATTCCCCTCTCGAATGTCACGGACATCATGTGAGTTTATCGCGCAAAGGCCATAGGAAATCGGAAAACACGTCGTAGATGCCCGACTGGGAGTAGCCTCCCACGATTGTAGCAGATAAGTTTCACAAACATCTTTTGTCAGGCCAATATTCGAACCGTCGTGACCTGTAGAATATTGGCTAGAAGCTTGGAAGTCTAGTATCGTGTGTCTTGGTTCCAAGAGCAAAAGCATACCATGAGGCACATTACCTAGGTGGCGAGTCATTAATGATCGTATTGACATATTTTCTCGGAAATACAGTCCGTTGACTTTGTCCCCAAGAAGATAGTCATTTTCCAACAGCTGTGAGAGACTCACACAGGACTCGGAAGCAAAACTACGATTGCGCGTCATATAGTGGGAGGCAAAACTAATCCAAAAACGCACCGACATATCACACGCCATGCCGGTATATTGCAACACGTTGTCGTATACTTGGAGATGGCTGTAGTGGGTTGTCACAGACTGTATCCCATATGGATGGTAACAAGGCTCAAGGAATGCATCACAGCTGTTCAATACTCCATTACATGGTATCCGTTCAAAAGTCATACTCGACAACCCGCAAGCAACAACCGCCGTAAGCAAAAGATCGTCACTGCGGCCCAATAACCACCAACTCAGAAGCACCGGCTTCCAGTCCCTTGTCTAGCGCCTCATCCATCTTCTCCAGCGGATAAGAAGCAATAACCTCCAAACCCGCCGCCTTCCCAAGCTTCAAGACGCCCGATTCCGCCATCTTAATGAGGGCTCTGACATGTTCCCTCTCGTACATCCAAGATCCGCGAATCGTCAAGTCCTTGAACACCATGAAGCCATAAGGAACGGGCAGCGCGGCATCGCCACGCCCACCCATGAGACAGACCCGTCCGTACCGTCGGAGAGAAAGAATCGCCTGGCCCAGGAACTCCGAAGCCGTCGCACCGGGGGGGCTGAAATCCACAACAGCGTCCACGGGGCCGTGGGCGGCAATAGCCGCAGTCAGATTGTCCGTCTTGCCGGCAACGACGGTCTTCAGACCGGGGTAGATGCTCTCCATCCTGGCTAGTTTGTCGGCGCTGCGGCTCACGGCGACGACGACGGCGCCCATGGCCCGCGCGACGGCGACGACGGCACCGCTGAACAATCCCGTGGCGGGCGTGACGACGACCGTCTCGCCGGCCTTGACGTCGATTCTCCGCAGCCCTCCGTAGGCAACGGCCAGAGGGCCCAAGAACATGAGCTCCTCGGTCCGTAGGCCGAGCCGGCCGACAAGGAGGGTCTCGTCGACGGGCCATGTGTTTTCCAGCGGCATGTGGACGTATTCCGCCCAGCATCCGTTGCGCCAGTTGTCGCGTGTAAACGACTTTGTGCGCTCGTCGAGGCCGTCAAAGGCGCCGTGTAGGATGGCAACGTCGCCGTCGTCTCGGGCACGCACAAAGGGGTCGAAAATAACCAGCTGCCCCGGGCGGAGGAGCTCCGGCGCGGTCGTGTCCGGCCCGGAGGCGGCAACTCGGCCTACGCCGTAGCCGCCTGGGGTGTTTGGGTACGGCTGCTTCATTGCGTGGCCGCCGGCACCGGCAGTGCCGTTGATGAGTGCTTTGGCATTGTTGTGCACCATGGCGTGGAGAACCTGGATGGTGATGCTGCCCGGGCCGGGCTGGGGCGTCGGCACCGAGTCGACGCTGGCCTGGCCCGGCCCGTGAAGCACAATGGCTTTCATGGTTGGGGGGAGCCTTGTTTCTGTGCAAGTCATGATGATGATGATGATGATGGCGGTGGATTTGGTCTTGTTGGATGAATACATGGGCGGGAGCTGAACTCGTTTTTATAAGGCAATGGTTTCTTTGCACCGGAGTTAAGAGCCTGTCTCGGTCTAAACTACGATATAGTCTGCCTTGGTTGCAGATGAAGGCATTTAGAAAGCACATGGCGTCTCCCACGGATGTCATTGCCCAACAACCAATCATGGCAGAGAATGTATACGAAAACGGGCTAGCGCTTGTCCCGGTCGTCTGACAAGTTATCTCCGGAATCCGCCAGTCAACCATCCAACATCATTCTCGAGCCTCACTCAGTCAACCTGCTCACATCTCCCTCTGTGAGCTACTCTCTCTTCCAACTGTATATCCATCGGGAACTGTGAGAAGACCGAGATGCCGGTGCAAGAAACTGGATGAACCCCCCATCCACCGCAAGCCAAATCAGCATCAAACTCGGAGCGGGCCAGCCCATCTCTGCTCTGCCTCTCACATAAAGTTAAGCCCAAGGGGAAAGGACCAAAGCAATCTCACATTGTGCCCCTGCCCACATTTCGTAACCACTACTCCCGCCATGTCCTCCAGCAACGCGGATAGTGTGAGTCCTCCTGGCCGGGGACAAGCCTTCGTTCGCCAGCGCAAAGCCCACCGCAAGTCTCGACTGGGCTGCGCCAACTGCAAGCTTCGCAGAGTCAAGGTATTCAAGGCTCCCTATCAGTCATGAAAAGTGACTGTTTTTTATTCCTGGAAACCGTTGCTGATGGTCTCAACCACAGTGTGACGAAGCCAAGCCCTCGTGCCGGCCTTGTCTCGCATCAGGCTTCATTTGCAACTACTCTCGTTCCGCGCCAGATTTGCAGTTCTCGCAAGCAGGCGTCTTCAAGGTCGACCTCGGCATGCCAGTTGAGAAGACCCCCAATCCAAGCCTGCACAAGAGCATTCCTCTAGCGTTGCCCGTGGCCGGCAAACTCGGCAGCTATGAGTTGCGTGAGCCCGACTTGAAGAACCTGGAGCACTTTCTCAACTCGACGGCTTCTACGCTGGGCGAGGGTCGGGGAGTCTTCGAGACGTGGTATAGTCAAGGCGTCCTTGGGCTGAGCAACTCGGTAAGTTTCTGTATACAGAACCCCCTTCGTTCACCTAGCCTGGCCCCTTTGGAGGATCACGCAATGTAGCTCAGCTTTTCTCACGCAGAATCGACCCAACTGACACCGCCAGTACCCCTTCCTCCTCCACATCTTCCTAGTCCTCTCGCAGCTCCACGAGATGCATGAAAAGTCTGCCGTGGCGCACGCCCCTCGCCGCTCCCTCGCATTCCACTGGTACCACGGCACCGCGCTCTTCCACCAGATGCTGTCCAGGGCATCCACGGCGCCCGTCCTCTCCTCCTCGGAGCGCGACGCCCTCTGGATGTCGGCAGCCATGCTCGGCGCCGCGGCATTCGCCTATCTCGGCTCCCTCGACCCCAGCGACGCATGGCCCCTCAAGGAACGCTCGTCCACAGACCTGGACTGGCTGAGGATGAGCCACGGCAAAAGAGTCGTCTGGGAACTGGCCGATCCCAGCCGTCCGGAGAGCCTCTTCCGCCGAATGACGGCCTACCAAAGCCGTGATCCGCCCCCAAGCGCCTCGTCGCCCATAAGGCCGCATGCCCTCCCCTCGCTCTTCTACTCCGTCTTCGACATCGGCCCGCCGTCCACACCCGACGGCAACCCCTACCACGCGGCCGCGGCCCTGATCTCGCAGCTCCTCCCCGTCGAGCCTACTCCCCACAACATCCACCACTTCCTCTCGTTCCTGAGCCAAATCGACGCCAGGTACCAGGTCCTTGTTCAGGACAAGGACCCCCGCGCCATGATTCTGCTGTTGTACTGGATGGCCAAGGTCGTCTTGTACCCAATGTGGTGGACCCGACGGCGGACCTTGTACGAGGGACTGGCGATATGCATCTACATTGAACGGCATCACGGGCACAACCCGAAATTCATGCAGCTGATTTCTTATCCGAGAGCTGTACTCTCCGCTGTATATTCCGGCGTCGAGGTCCAGAAAAAGGAGAACTTTGTCTTGGGCTTCACGCCGCTCAAGATGTAATAGGTACATCTGCTCCCTTAAGTGACATGATATATTAAGATTAAAACAGAAAATAGGGGTGCAAACTACAAACAAGAATGAGGGGTAGATGTGTACAACAAACATTTGAAAAAGAAGTAAGATGGGGGGAAAAGAAGAAAAGAAAAGAAAATACAGTCGCTCTATGAATTTCGGTGGCGCAACAAAGCCAAAACGTCTCCAAAGTCCCACACTGGAAAGACAAAGAGATTGTTATGATATATATCATGGGCCATACGGAGTACAGCCCACCCCCCCTTTTTTCCGCCACGCTACCGAGCGTCGTACAGGCTCTATGCACTGACCTGAACTTGCTGTCCCGCGTGAGGCTTGTCTTGATCCTTCTGATCGTCCCCATTCGCAGATTTCTCCATCAACGGGTGGTTGGGGTCGTATCCAACAGCCTTGACGATGCCCAGGCCTTTAGTACGACCCTCACGGAAGAGCAGTCTGTCGCCCGGCGCAAGGTACTCGGGCCGCTGGACGAACTGGAACGCCACCGTGGCTCTGTCCCCCGTTCGTATCAACTCCCTATCAATGTCGATGATGGCGCAAGTTTGAGAAACTGGCCCGACGTGAAGCATCGCCTGATACTTCTTCTTGATAGTGGTGGCATGGGATAGAATCAATACTATTTTGTAGACATATTTTAGTACTCGCATCTAAAACACACTTCGTTGTCCCAAAACAGGACGTCGTTTCTTACCTTCTGCAACGAATTCTCGGTGAACCTTGGGGTTAGGCTCACCTTCCACCTTTGGAAGCACGACCATGCCCTTGCGCACATCCTTGCGCTTTACCTTCTTCAGAGCGAACGAGGCAGACTGGCCGGCAACCGCGGCGGGAACACGTAATCTCTTGCGCTCAATCGATCGAATGGCCGTAGCGGTGAACTGTCCCAGGGAGTCGGGCCCAATCAGAACATTGTCTCCCTCGTGGACCACGCCAGACTTGACGATTCCAGAAACGACTGTCCCCGTGTATGGCACCGAGAATGTGTCGTTAACATGAAACTCGAATGGCGCATCCGTATTGTATCTCCCGTGGTGGGGGAGGATATTCAGAAAAGTCCGAACCAAGCCCAAGTTCTCCCCAGTCACGTTGGAAACCTGGAACACGGGACATATCCTCTGGCTGACAAATTGTGTGGCTGTGTTGATACAATCCTCGCGGTTCTTAATGAAGGTTGGGACCTTGCGGGCCCCCGGACTCCTCATGATCTTGGTGATTTGGGTAATGGTCTCCTGCAGGATATTTGGAGGGCAAATGTCAATCTTGGTAACCACGACCATGACGGGCACGTTGAGAGCGAGAGCGATTCCCAGGTGCTCCTTGCTCATGCCAACCAGCCCGTTGTTCGCGGCAACCATGAGCAGACAGTAGTTGGGGCTACTGGAAAGCAGCCCAAAGACTGTTGTTCTCAGGTATTTCTCATGGCCGGCCAAATCGCTGAAGGTGATTACCTTGGCACTTTGCTTGCCAATGTCCTCCCATGATGGTTTTCCTATATCCGGAGTTATTAATAAAAATAAACTATAACCAGATGCCAGAAGTCGGCACTTACTTCCCGGTATATCAGAAGTGATTACTTTTCCCACGCTATCAAAGCCCATAATCTCCATTCCGACGGAACTGGTTCGACCACTTTCGATTTCGTGCTTGTGGCGGAACAGATTCACACGCGCTTTGCCTCTTCCATCATCCAGGTCACCCTTTACTAGCACCCCAAGCATGGAACTCTTTCCAGCATCAACTGGGTGGCCAAAAACCAGTCAGCTCCCTACGCAACCTCCACGCCTACGATATACACTATTGGGGAGGCTGACTTACCATTACCGACAACGGCTATTCTAGTCTCAATAACATCTTCAACATTCGTGGGAACCCTCCGTATGAGAATCTTGCCGTTGCATCCGCCTCCCTTGTCAGGCTTATTGGCCGTAGTCTCTGCCTCGAGTTTGCCGCCGACGTTCTTGGTCAGGAGCAGGTCACAGTCGGCTCCCGCGGCCTTTGCCGCAGCCACCAGTCTCTTGTACGCGGTATTCCAGTCATCCACGGTCAGGTTCATTGAATCGCCGTTGTTTTCGTAGCCCAGCTCGAAAACGGTCTCGCCCATCCCCTCGTCGATGCGCTCAGCAATGACATCACGGAGCTTCTCAAATGTGTGGTCATCTGTCCCGAGCACAAGGTCTCTCAGAGGTATCCTCGGTGCAGTGTCTGCCAAGTCAAGATTATCAAATAGTTCATCCAATTCCTCGTGATGCTCCGCGTCATTTGCACTAGACGTGGCGACGACGTTGGTCCGTCTTGACGCAGGGAAGCGCAGGTTCTGCTGCTGCTCTACGTACTCGGCAAAGTCGCCCAAGGCCTTGAATTCTTGTGAGACCAGCGTCGACAATGACTCAGTGCTTCACTACGCAGAACTTACAGACTCGCCCTTGCGCTTCTCATGCGCTAGTGCTTTTGTGTTCTTGCTGGACATGGCTATTCGCCGGATGACAGGACCGTGCAGGGTTACACCAATATTCGAGGTATCATTGGATTCTCCTGCAACGGGGGAAAGAGGAGAAAGAAGGAGCGCGCAATACGTTCTGGAAGATTTTCTTGGATATATATAATGTGTCAGTAAATCAGCCTTGGGTTACTGCGCCACGGCTTCGGCCAGTTGACTCTTTTGTTGCTGCAAGGAGTCATAGATAGACTAGGTTGCGATGGAATACCTGGTTACGACGGGTCGGCGGGTCGCGGGGCGAATAAGTAGCCTCCCGAGACCAAGATGTTATCGATAAGACTCGAGCAAGTGTGGATCAGCCCACTAGATTGCACCACACGATCCCCACCGCGGGAGGCGAATGCGAAATCGGATATGTGCATACTACTTAAGTAGGATGCATTACTACCTAGGTACCTAGGTATGCAGTGGTAATGTTTGAAGACGAGGCCTTGGGAAAGCAGTAGTTGAAGCTTATAACATTTTTATTTTTATTTTTTTTCTTCCTCTTACTTCGTCTAAATATCTTGCCATATTGCCATATCAGCCGGGCCAGTCAGACAAAAGCTAGCCCCTAGAGATTTGAGTCATCCCCGATGCTCTGAAGCTACGGACTGTGATTCAAGTAAATGCCCGAAGACGCTTCGATGCAGCTCAGTGACTGCATGCTAGCTCTGCTAGTTCAACATGACTCCTCTTTCATGGCCTATTTGTATTCTAGGTCACATGAGAGGTTGTAACGATGCGTCAAGCCATGAATCCAGTAGTAGACATGTTCTCTCTCATACGTCCACCTCCCGTCGTCATCCGAATCAGAAAGGGACCTGCGGTGATATTAAAACAACACTGTCTCCTTTGCTTTCCCGTTAGCACCAGCGTCGGCGGCCACAGCACCACGACATACCTCTGACAAAAAGCATTTCTGATTTACGGTTGATTGTCTCCTCGTCTTCGTCGACAGCATAGATTGTTTCCTCAACCTCGCCGAGGACCAAGTTGCAATGGCTGTCGTAGGCCTACAGCTTGTCAGTCACCCCCTATTCTCACACGATGCACTTTTGAAATGCCTCACATGGAGCTTGCCCTTGAGCTCACGGTCACCTCTGAGCTTCACAAAGACCACCTCATTCAGCAGGAGCCGGACGAGGTCGAGGGGCTCAGAGACATGGCCGGTGTCGTCGCCGGTATCGGCCATTTTGAGCGGAAATCGACGTGTAGCTTGTTTCTCTTTGAGATGAGTATTCTTGGCGTCGGGCTGCCAAAGCTGCGCGCGTTTCCCCTTGGTCAGCGCGTCGAGTTGGATGCTCTTTGAGTCGATGAGAAGCGAGGCGCCCAATAATTTCCGTCAGCGGTGGGGTGGAAAAGTCTGGTGGAAAATCCTCGGGTGCTTGGCATGTCCATTCAGGGCGGCACAGACTGCAGTCGACTTACAGTTGACGTCTGGACCTCTTACAGTGGGTTGTAGCACTCCGCACGCCACTGCGGGAACAGCAGAGCAAGTGTCAATAGCGAGCACAAGCTCCAATCAGGAGATCCTTTGGCGCGGTGGATCTGAACCCCCAGATCGACATCGAGCACCCCGGATTTTTGCCCCGTCCTTCTCGACTCGACCTCCTCCTCCATGCTGCCCGCACGCGCCAGAACCTTCGTTTGCCTGGAGTTGGTCGCTCGGTGCGGATTGCTGCCGCTGTGCACATCGAGACAATGGCCCTGAGGAGGCCTCTCTGGACGAAGGCGAGCTGGAATCGGCCACCCGCCGTCAGCCCGTCTCGAACAGAGAGTCGGGCAAGATGTGCCAACTCCAAGCTCCTCGGCCAAGCACAACCACGACAACGACAACGACACCTGGCCTCTCATGCGCCAACGGTAGCCGCAGCAGCTCCTCTCCGGCATCACTTCGCCGAGTTCCTCCCTCCTCGTGGATGCACGGAGCTCGACCTTGTGCTGGATGCGGTGCAAACCCAGGACCCTGAGCTGTTGTACAAGGCGTTTCTTCAATGGACCGATCTCCTCAGTAACCCCAGCTCGCCGTTGAACGACGGTGCCGTCAGACAAGCGCAGGAGCTTCCAGGCCCTTCATTCTCCGAGATATTACGCAGCATTGACCCTCTACTGGCAACAAGGAAGCACGATGTTACGCACGGCCTCAACCTGACCCAAGGCCAAACTCAGTTTACCGATGTCGGCAAATTGGTCGACCAGTTTGGAGTCCGCAATCACCATCGTCAAGTACTACGCGGCATGCAGATACTCATGGAAGTCCGTGCCGGTTCCCGCTACGGCCTGGCGCCGGCCGACTTTGACGTCTTTCTCAGATGTGCCGGTGCTGCTGTCGATTACCAGGCAGCCAAGCGCTTCTGGGCCACCATGCCGTCCCAGGGCCTGCAAGATGTCCGCACCTGCAAGACCTGGACAGAATTCATCAAGTCCCGTTTCATGGTCGAGCCTGCGTACTATCAATGGGACCGCTCGCGCGTGGCCGTCATGGCCCGAGACTTGTACAGCAACCGGTCACCGCTGCCCATGGCAACCTTGAAGCGCCTGGACAGCGTCAGGCACTGCATCAACGCCTTCAAGAGGAGGCCCTGGAATCGAAGACCAGACGAGCTGGACGAAGATATGCGACGCCTTGTCCGTCGACGGATTGATTTTCGCGGCTACAAGAATCACTGGATTCGGGCCCTGTTCTACGGCCACGAGATGGACGAGGAGCTCCTTTGCGCCTCCCTCGTGGCCTTTGCCCGATCCAGTTCCCTACACTCAATCAAGGCGCTGGTTTTCAAAAACTACTACGGCATCATAATCGACGAAGACGCCGAATCCAATCCCGGAACCCCCCAAATCTCAGGCGGAGTCGACCTCCCTCCACGCTCCCCCATCAAGCCCACCGGCAATCTCCTCGGCGCCATCGTAGAGGCCTTCGGGTCCATGTCCCACATCCCCCTAGGCATGAAGCTCCTCGACTTTGTTTCGCGACGATATGACGTGCCCATTCCCCGCGAAACGTGGTCCAACCTTCTCAACTGGACCTACCTCTGCGCCTCGAAGCCCTTCAAGCCCACGAGAAAACTCCTCGACCACTCCCAATACACAGTCACATCAGGCGCCGACGTCCGGGAAGTCTGGAACGTCATGACCTCGCCGCCATATAACGTAACCCCGTCGTTCGACGACTACGACATTTACATCAAGACGCTCCTCTCGCAGCGCTCATTCGGCCGCGCCCTCGCCATAGTGAGAAACGACATCCTCCCATTCTACGAAGCCGTCGTCGCCGACTACGAGCTCGCCGTCCAGGATGAGATTTTGCAAAACGACCTCGGGCCCTCCCCAGAGGCCACTCACCGTCGCCACCAGGCAGAAGTGTACAAGGACTACGTGCGCCACCGCATATCGAGCTGGTTCGACAAGCTCCTCAAGACGGCCTCCGCGAACAAGGGACACCGCGACGGAGTCGTCATGAAGACCATGATACCAAATCTGCTCGCGGAATTCACCGACTTCTTCCCCCACCAGGTCCGGTACCGTACAGCCCAGGGCGTCGTGCAGATCAACCGTCCCGACGCCGTGCGCCGCTTTGAGTGGGTCCGGTGCTGGCGGTCGACCTTGCCGCAGAAAAAGGCTGGCTTCCACGTTCGCGACCTGGAAGGCTCTGATGAGCCAGACTTTCCGTATCCCGAGGCTCCTGTCCTCAATGTGCGCGGGTGGCACCGCAGGCCGCGGAGGAGGATCGCCCAGCTGGGGAGGGCGCCTAGGCGCGAGGATGCGGAATCGAGAACGTGGTGGCATCGGCTGGAGGAGGAGCTTATTCTGTAAAACATCGTTTTGTGGGCATGCCGTGCATTTTTGGTAGCATTTACACCTCGAAGCATAAGCATATAATTGTGTAGCAGTAGGCGCATTACACGACATGGCACATGCGACCACGCTTGTGCCCCTAGGGTTTTGCCTGTTTGAACATGACGCGAATCCATATATTCTTTTATCGTAACAATTTCGTTAAACGTCCTGTAGTGATACAAAAGCAAACTCATAACCGTTCAAATATGTATGCTATGCGCTGTCCTCGTCTGCCAGGCCTCATTGCCGTCTGGGGTATATCCAAACAAGTCATCAGAGATTAACAAACATACAAGGGCAGCTTGAAGTTCGTTTTGGCGTGACTCGTTGCATGGTACATTGCTTCATTATTTCCCAGGTGCGCATCAGCTAATCCCTCCCCTTTGGAAACCCGGATATAACAGTAGAAATGCACCTCCTTTCGTGCACGGTTCTGTGATTCCCTTAAAGTGTCGCGTACGCATTAAGTAAAAAGCCAAATACAGGAAAAATGAAAATGCCAGAGATGGCCAATAAGTCAGTCAGACCACATGAATCGTACATGAGCTGAGTAGAGCAGGGAGCTTTGGAGATGCACGCTAGTTTCTGACCGGGTGAGATTGTGATTCGGAATAGGTGGTTCAGCCATGACTAGAATCCAACTGCTGCTTCCGTCAAGACACCGAGGAGACTTGCGGCGGCACCACCGATGCTCACAGCACCAATGGTTTCGCCCCATGTTTTCCTCCTCATGTGTCTCTCATCTCTGCGGTTCCTCCGACGGCCATGTTCGCTGCGATTTGGGTATCTGTGACGGTTGTCATCTCCGCGTGGTCTCTCCTCTCGTTTTCCGCTATCCCGATGGTCGCGGTTTCTCCGCGAGTCGTTTTCTCGCCTTCTAATATAGCCATCGTCATATGGTTTCGAACTCTTAATGTCTACCTCATGGGGCTCTGGATCGAACCGTACGCGGTTTTCGTTCTTGTTCTTCAGAATAGGCTTTGGCATCACAGTGCTAGAAGGAGACGTATTGTCCTCATTGGGTGGACTGACAATGTATGGATAGTTTCTTTGCCCTCTTTTTGACGTCGCATCGTCAAGATCTGTTGCATCGCTTTCATCCCATAAAACACTTTCGTCGTCATTATCTTCGCGGCTGCTCTTTGAGTCGGCTCTGTCGCGATGGGCATACCGGTCTTGACGTTGCGCTGGTGGATATCCTCCTGATCGAGCAGCACGACAGGCTGCACTCTGTCTAGCATACTCCTCTATTTGCTCTCGGGATAGTCTCCCGAGAACTGCCACATATTCTGGTCGCGCCTCGTACCGGACACCGGCACGCTGCAGTACCTCTGGGCTAACCAACGACCTTCGGATCTTTGTCCAGGGTGCGTCCATGGGGATCTCTTTGCCATACCTATCAGGTGCCAGACGAGATCCAAGTCCTGGGCTTGAAGAGAAGCTACCTGGTTGCGCTCTGGAGGCAGATAGATATCCTGTCTGCAGAAAGCCTATATTAGGAGATCCGCCCACGGAATTGGGGAGATTGGATTGTCCAGTGGACATATGCGGAGGTGGCCAGCTTCCCGACATCCCAGGAGGTGTCAAGCCTGGGTTGCTCCTCACATCGGGGGCCCCCAGATGTGAGCTAGATGGTTTTAAATGCATAAGAGCCATTTCTGCACTGATTCTGTCCATATTCATCAAGTCTTTGGTGGAAATAAGAGCAAGGGAGCCCCCCACCGCAGCCGACCCGTCATCGGAGAATGAACGATTCTCGTTCCCAGATGCACCAGCCACAGGAGCGTGATCAGGCATGCGCCGCTCTTGCTTGATGCTAGGGAAACACTTCTCGTTTTCCACACAAGATGAGTACAGCTCTTTTGGGGACAAAGGCGCCTTGGGTGGAAGTGGTGGTGGTCTCTTTGCGGCTTCGTGCTCAAGCAAACCCCGTACCGTCGGAGGAGAACCGCCATTAGCCGGTGACATAGCCTGAAGCTCACGAATATATGCGCGAAGCACCTCCTGTAGGGAGCAACAGATCAGCAACGGCACAGCACAACTAAGCAAGGTGGTATCATGTAACTGAGCAACAGGGAACTAACCTTGTGTTGGTGCAGAATGTGGGGGGAGAATCCTTCCATCTCAAGTTCAGACTTGAATTCTTGCCACATGCTATCCTCGTCATTCATGATGCCGCTATTTGCATTCCAACGACGAAACAATCGTGCAGCGATATTGTCGACCTTGTCTTTAATATTTTCCAAATTGGAATCGCTTCCTTGGGGAACAACCTCGGGTGCATTATTCGCAGGATTATTCAATTGTACCGTATCCAGAAACATATCGACGCTCGTTGTCTCGTTGGCAAGGCGAGACCGCACCGCGGCTATCCGATCTACCAGTCCATCTGTTTCTCGGCCACCAGCACCATCAAACTTCTCTAGGATGGTTTTAAGCTGCTTCAGGGCAAAGTCACAGTCTTCCACGATAGGTCTGAGCTGACGTGCGTAAACAGAAGCATCTGCGCTTCTTAGCAATGAGTCAGGGTCAGCAGCTTCTACTCGTAGATGTCGTAAAGCAAGGTGCAGTCGCCGTACGGAAGCGCCAACTTCGGTAAAAAGTGGTGACGGATGATTTTCGACTCGAACAAATAGTGTTCTGGCAAAGGCATCGACGGCGTCGATGTGCTCAAGCTCTATTCCGCTGCTCATTGCTGGGTGCCTGGAAGATGAGTCCGTGTAAGTCGTCGCTGTCGCTAATGCTCCCCCAGTGTTGATGCAGCTCGATCAACCTCTGGGGTCGAAATGAGAAGTGAAAATTGGCTCTTGAGAGTCAAAGGGCCGGAATGATGTCGCTGTTTTCGAGATCTGTCTCTCTCAATGACAATACAGCACGGACTCGGTCAGGTATAAGCGAGAACTACTCCGTAATACGTGATGAGTCCTCGTGATGGCCGTGTGGGTACGTCGAGGTGGTTTGTCGTGGACAGGCTCTTGCGCGACTCGTTAGTTGAAGTATCGGCCGACGGCTCACATATAAGCGACAAGTCTGAGAGTTTGTTCGCCAGGCACAGATCCGAAATTTCTAACGACGAGTGAAAATATTCTCCCACTCCCGGTGAACAGATGTGGCAACTAGGGGCAGAAATAGGCCGTGGGCCGTGCCGATGGAAGGGTGGCCTCGTTGGAAAGCCCATGCTTCTGCCCCGTCGCAGACTTTTGAACTCTCACGTCAGGTATCTGATGGCATGTCAGCGGGCGTGATGGATGATGCAAGACAAAGGCTGCCACCCACACCACCTTCATCCATTCCCTGGCTGCTCCCCTCCAGTTTCCCCATGCTCCTGCGGCATTCCCTCATGACGAGCGCAGTGTCACCCATGTGTGCGTCACGGCGGCGATGGCCCAACGAGGGTGCCGCAAACCCACATGCACACTGCCCACACAGAAGGCAACGCAACGTATCAGTGTTGACCTCGATGTGCCCATGTAGGTATGGTCTCCAGAGACGGCCGCCTCCCCGTGCGATGCTTGTACGGGACTGTTCCAGGGCTGAAAGGCACGAAAGGGCCCGGCGGCCGGTCGTTCTCGATAATTGAAGGCCAGCCAAGAAACGAACACTGGCTGAACACCCTCCACACTCTCCTTGTCAACTAAGCCTGACCTGGCGACGTCCAAATTCCAGATGGAAACTTCCTAGGTGCCGGTATGTGAGTTATCGTATAGTACAGCAAATACTGCCGAACACAGGGCTGACCAACCAGCACAAAATCTGCACAAAATCTGCACGTGCCACAGCTGCTGTACTCTGTCATGGATGTCTCGGTCTTGTGGTCCTCAAGATGCTGCCCTCCGCTGGAGGGAGAAATATTGCGCTGCTACACTGCGTTTTGCCTTTTTCCATCGGCACCGTAGCTCAGCACTAGCCACTAGGTGACTGGCTGGTTCCGGTCTCAGCAGCCCAGACCCAGCCTGGGGCTTGCGATTTGGCGTCTTGGTCATAGCTCATCAAGCTGGGGTCTGCTGGCTGGTGTTTCTGGGCCGAATTGCCACCACGTGAGATGATCGGGAGATGGAGCTGGAGCCGAAGCTGCATCCATGTTCCATTCAACCAGGTGCTCGTTGGCAGGCTCCTTCGGCTTCAGACTACAACAGCCTACTCCTACTATTTTAGGTACCTGGTACCTGTAGTTACCGTCATGCCCGCCGGCCTCACATTAGGTACAAGCTACGGAGTACATAGTAGCCCTCTCCACTTCCCGCCCAGCAGCCGAAAGTAACCAGGCATAAAGGCGGAAGGACCGGCCGGCCAACCGTCCCGGAGCAAGTTGCAGCATTCGCCATCATGCATGAATGTTGTTCTCGACTCCGGAATTCGCCAGAGACATTTCTTTATCAAACCATGAAACGTTCGGCTGCTCGTGTCTGGCTTCGCCATCTCCCTCGTGCCTGATGGCTGATGTGCCTGGTCCGGGGGGCTTGCAAGTCGTCAAAGGGATGCCCGACGCCCTAGTGCGTTGGGGCTGTGCCTGTGTTCATCGTGTTTACAACATCGGGCTCGGCCGCCGTCCACGAATCCGCCACTTCTACGGAGTACCACCGCGCAAGAATTCGCTGGGGAGGAGTCGTTTAGCTTCGCCAGGGTCCTGGTTACCTGCCTGCACGTCACTGCGAGGCTCTTAGCTCTTGTCTCGTCTTGGCTCCGAGGGACGCCCAACGCCACCATGAAAGACGGTTGGATGGGTATGATTTCGTTTTCCAGTCCTTTGGTCTGGGACCCCTCCAACCTCTTGATACAATCTTAGCTGCTAAAACCGAATATTGAACTTGAGAGCGAGTCACTGGCGTCGGTACCACACAGGCACGCCAACATCAACCCGATGGGCGTACTAGACGAGGCCCGATATACGAACTACCAAGCATAACATCTGCAAGCACCATGACATCTGTCTCGGCCTCACCTCCGCAGAGCCGCAAAATATACCTCATGCTCCTTTGTTCTCTTGTCCCCACAGTCAATTCATGCCATTTACCTGAAAAATGTGGTTGGATCGACTCTCTAGGCAGCCAAGGGACTTCGAGCAACAATACGGAGTACTCCGTACTCGACGCCCAGTTTCGCTATTCAGCCACGTTGGGGCCAAAGCGACTTATGAACTAGGGTGCCACACCTGCCACACCCCAAGGCTCCCAGCAAGTCAGACTTGGTAGCTCAATTTCGGGTTTCAAGTCAGCTATCTCTCCAACGGCGTGACGGAAGGTGCCTCGATGTGCACTATATGAAAACAGCAGCTTCCAGAATCTCCTTCTATCCCCCCTAGTTACTTGCTGCGCCTCTCTGCAACCAACGAACTACGAGATCGGGGTGCTATAGCCGGCTCAGTCTAACTGTGGGATATCGCACCAAAGGCACGCCGAAAGATGCTGGCTGGGAATGTTGTTCAAAACAAATGGGAACTTTGACGTCCCGGTGCCCAAGTGGCTGTCATTTACACAATCAGCACCAGGCCAAATCCATTTTGAAACAACTTGTAGCACATAGCATCCAACTTCCCTAGACAAGCTTTCCGAACGTCACCCGCGTCATCAATGCTTGACTAGCCCGTAGATCAGCCTCCCATTTTGTCACATCTATGACTATCCGTTCGCCTCACTGCAACCAACTAGGCCGAGGTTATTACGTCGTCTTACCTGTAAACTGTAAATCGGCTAGTACTCACAAGAGTGCACGGACAAGTGAGGGATGCTTGTCATGGGATCCAGGCTAATTAATGATCCCCAATATCGCCCGCATAAGGACTGAAGTTACTGTACGTGTAAATGATTTTCCCGTATCAACATTGTTGGCGCTTTTCAAGAAAATATTCATATTCGCTATCTATTCGCGGTATCGGAGTCATGCATATGCAGCCAGTATTTGTTTGTACACAACCAAAACTATGTGAACCACCCTGAACGCCTTCTGGGGCATATACTGCCTATCGTCTATGCAACCAATATTCCCGTTCCATCTTCACAGCCTAGCATTTGCTATCCAGGTCACCAGGGCGGCATTAACCAACTGCGCCCTGGCAACACTGCGCATCCATGCCCGAAATCCATGCCTTGGCTCTGATAGGCACTTATGCAATATTCTCAGCCGCACTGGATGCGTTATAAATGTTGATGCCTTCCTTATACAGCTAGAGGACAAGATGCGGTTGTGTGCATCCACACATGGACCGGATGAGACAGCTTCGATGCGGCTCAAATAGCCAGCCTCTCAAGTGAATAAGCCTCCACTTTTCGACTTATCATGTGTCCCGTTTCTCGTGAGCTGCGATTAACAACCTCACCACCGGACACCACCTTTTCTCTGGTAGGCAGCAACTTCATCTTCAATCCAAGTGGCAGAAGCCGAGACTCTTTGCCCTCCAAATGCCATGAAATGGGTTTGTTTGGGGTCCAAACCTGACGTGCCGCCCAGTTCTTCTCTGCTGTAAGCCCATATCGTACAGCCTCACCCACAATGCCGCTGAGAAGAACAGCTTCTTCCAAGCCTTCCAGGGCTGCAGCAACCTCCAGCTTTAGGGCGGTCAAAAAGTCACCGGCCTCAGTCTTGTCCGCCCAGGTCATAGCATCGTTAAACAGCCATCCTCCAGCGCCGACTGCATCCAGGCATCGTCCGAGCAGATCTGCAATGAGGGTAATGACGCCATCCGGGGGAGGGTCGTTGCCTTCAGAGTCAAGGCTAGTAGGATCAGTGTACAAGGTTGTCCAGGCTCCGCGAACCAATTCCACTCTAAGTATATAGATGAAGGCTAGCACCTCTTCGGTTCGGATTGTATCACGGAGAGCTTTGACTGTCGCAATGGCTGGAATGCGCCACAGCTTTGTGAATGCTAGAGTCAAGCCGCGGGAGCGGCTACTTGACTCGTCTCCTAAGTAATGCTCGGTGACAGCAATTTCTCTTTCGAGATCATCAAGGTCCACTTCCTGCGTATCACCTTCTTCGTGAGCTTCATTTGCCAACAGCTTAAGCTTATTCAGCTTTTTCGTATCCGGGAGTAAATCCATGCTCAGCATAAGGCTTCTGATTGCAAGCAACAACTCTACTTCCCCCAACTTTGTGGCTTGCAGGTAGTTCAGCAAGAGTGTCATAGACGGGTCAGCATCAGTGAGGCTGTGGATTAAATCTCTGGCCAGGGCCTTAATCCCCGAAGCTTCCAGAAGAAGCACGTCGCGGAAGGCTGAAAGCAAATTGGAGATTGTCAAGTGACCTGCAACAACCAAGTAAGTTGTGACGTTGCTATCTGGGAGAGCCAAGCGTAGTTCAGGCTTCGCTTCGTCAGATGAGGTCGTTTCCACTGAGAAGACTTGGCTTATCGCATATATCACCCATCGTCGGTCAACAGGGGGGTATGATCCAGTCTCTGTTTGCCAATCCCATTCAGGTAGCTCTTGAGCCTGTCCCGTGGCTGCCTCTCCATTCGCCAAGGCAGAATCATTCTGGTTTTTCAAGCAAAACTTTTGCCGTAGCAGGTCTTCCCATTTTCCCAAGGCGTTGTTGGCTAGCATTTCGTTGGCTGCTACGATTTCCTTGTGGTATGTGGCCAGGTACTCTTCAGTCATGCTTCCAGGGATTAGGCGGGAAAATTCCGGAGACACTGACTCTCCCTTTAATCGCTTTGCTTGCACCTCTAATGATGTCCCTCTACCAATTGAGTCAATCAATAGGCCTTCCTTGCGTCGCTTCCCATGATAATGAGGAGGCTCCACGTGAATGGAAACTAGCACATTGTCAATCAAAGCAATGGCGAGATCCTGGCTGCGAAAATGGGTAATTAATTGGCAACATCGTGCCTGTTGGTCTTCAGCGGGGAGTTCAGATAGATCCAAATCAGCCCTTCCGTGCACAGAGCGATATTGGTGGTTGTATAAGACCATTGAATCTGTGGATGTGGTGAGAAGGAATGGTCTTGAGAGGCGTATAAATGACTGTGCGCCAGTCATTTGGATCAGAGACTTCTTTTTCGGAACAGCACCGGTAATATCGTAGACACTGAGCACGCCGCTTGCGAGCTCTGTGAGAAAGCCTGAGTGAATGTCCACCTCGTAAACCGGTGATTCTTCTCGGGAGGAGTTGGCTGGGAGGGGGCTGATGTCCAGAGGAATCAACTTCTGTAGGCCAGGCGCAGCTGCAGCTCCGCCTGGCAAAGCAGCGAGGACCAAAAGATGGCGGGTTGACTTTCCTTCGAAAGCGCTTTTGACGACGAGGAAGATGAGCGAGGGGTCAACGTCCAAGGCCCGAGGCAAAGCGCTAAAAATTTCCAGCTTGCTTTTAAAAGCTCCCTCTCTAAAGTCGGTTACACTTCCAGATGAGACATACTCCACTTGTAGGTTTTCAATGGCTCCCGCAATAACATCTTGGATGGCTGGCTTAAACGGGGAAGACCATTGCAGTTTGAGGTCTTCGCCTGACAGATAAGCAACTTGCCCATCTTCGCAGATAGCTACGACATCTCCTACTGTACTATCCGATAATAAGGATGTAGTAGAGGAGGAGCTAGTAATGTGAATCGGCGATGCTTGCAGAGTCTGAGAAGTTGTTGATGATGTAGTCTTGCCATCTGGATGTACGACATCTTTGAACAGTGTAATTTTGTACGACTTTGCATCTCTTGTAGCAATATATGTATACCGATGCACATCGTCGCTGCCTGACCGCCGTAGTCTGATAGAGTACGGAGCACAGGTGAAGGATTCTTGGGGTGGGATGGGATAGGATGTGATGAGTCGCGACGCAGGAACCTGTCATTCTTGTTAGCTAGCTTGTTGCCGCAAAAGGCTTCCGTAGAGTAATAGAATACGCACATCGTATATACTGGCTGTTTCTCCATCAACCCCAACGGCTAATTCCATACGCTTCTTCTTTTTCTGGCCAGTCCGTAAACCGTAGACCTCTCGAGCAACAATACGACCGCCAGTGTGGTCAAGAGGGCGGGGCAAAGTGGCCACCACATATGGTCGATGAATTTTGTATTCAGATGCCATCGCAAACGTCCGCTTCTGCGTGCAGCAGAGCTTTGTTCTATCAATGGGGGGAATATTCGGCGGCGGCGACCTGGTGCAGCGATTTGTATAATTGGTAAACCGAGCCAGAAAAAAAAATACTGGCAGCGGCCCGATACAAAAATCCGGGAGTGGGGCTGGTAGAACAAGGAAAGTGCGAGTGGTGGGGTCAGATACGCAGTCCCAGTGTGTGGCCGATCGACTTCCCCTGAGGCACATACCCTTTAAGTGGCCCAGGGCGCGTCTCCTCCAGACGCGTTCTGGTAGTTACAAGCCAGTAAGTAGCAAGTCGCGGTTCCACAACCGACCACGACACTTCCATCGCAACTTCCACCATCAATTTTAGATCCAGCACATCACATCTCAACTTTTTAGCAAGGTCGCCAAATCACACTATGGCATGGTGATAATCAGGTTTCCCAAAGGTACTCATCTGGGCTGTTTGCGATGCTGTGGATAAGATAAGTTAAACAGGTATGGAGTGAGCGCACAGAACCTTGCCCAAGAGGCTAACATCGCCCTTTGCTGAAAGGCTAGAAAACGAGTCACTACACGTCAAATGGGACCTGTGTTGGTAGGAAACATGGGCCAGAGTGGCATTGGTGAACCGTCATCCCGAAAGCTGCACCCTTTCTTCGCCAACGGGGCCTCTGGTCTGATCTCGACCACTTCGACGTCAAATCATACATTAAACACACGGCTTGACAGTAGCGACATTTCCACTCCCGTGCTTGATGCTGGAGGCGACGGATATCCTGCGAGGAAATATGCGTCAGAAAATCTAGCATCTCAATATGAGAGAAATTCAGGCACTCAACCACTCAGCCACGCAGTTGATGCACCTGGAGCTGCTCTCACTCGCCCTCTTTCCGGCCCCTCTCAACTCCTTCCGCCTTCTAAGGTTACCGAACAGGACACTTCCATATCAACGGAAAACCAATATGAGCTACAACACCTGTCTATTCCCTCCATTATGACAAACAAACCCCTCGAGGATGTCACCCAGTGCGCTCTGCCAACGACCAGCATTGACCAGTCCGAACGAAATGCGCCATCACAGGGAAAGAAGGTACTGAGACTAAACCCTAGAACCGGCACTCTAGGATCACCGCCCAAGACGAAACAAAAATCTAAGCGCTCCCTCATAGTCTGTATCAAATATGGTCGGGATGAAAAATCCAGGAGTGAAATTGGAGAGAAGATCACTCGGGTTTTAGACGGCAGCTTACAACTCCCGAAAACACCGACAAAGCAGCGATCAAATCAGAGCTTAACCAAAACCAGTGATATTGTCGCCAAACCTTCCACATCTACCAAGGGGACTCACCCATTCTTCTCAGGCAAACCGAAACCTCGTTCATCAGCACCTACTCCATCAACAGATTCGGCAACAAGGTCGCCTGCCAAAAAGGACACAGTATTTATGTCAACGCCTGTGTCTCCCAGGAGACCGAGGAATCCATTCTCGTCAACAAATACTGCGGCGATATCACAATTTGGCGTCCGGCCTAGAGGGACCAAAGTACCTGGTGCCAAGCACCCCATGTGGCCAGCCCAGGGCATGTCCCATGTTCGAGGGAATAGCTTCAGACCACCTTGTACCACAGAATGTAGGGTCGAAACAGGCGGACACAAGAAATCCAAAGGACAGGTCACGACCATCGGTCCAAATGAATCGGTGCTGGCTGCTGTTGTCGATAGAATAGACGTCGCAGGCTTGCGCCATAGTTTGCCGCAGGACAACGACTCTTTCAACCCTGCCCCTGCGGAGCTCCGCATTCCACAAAAGCGATGTGAGAGCGGTTCAAAATTACAACGTCGAATACGACGTCAACTCACAATTACCTCACCACTAGCATTGGCAGGAATAGAAGATCCGTGTTTCGACGAACTTGCAGGGCCAGCGCCAATGCTAGCTCATCCAGCCATCAGCCGCCACTACATCTCCCTAGGGACACACCTATCGGCATACGACAGGTCTACCTGTGAAGGATCCTCTTGGAATCAAAAGTACGCACCCGTCTCAGCAGCACAAGTCCTTCAGAATTCCAAGGATGCCCTTCACATAAAACAATGGTTAGAAGGAATGAAGGTTCAATCAGTCGAAACTGGTAGCGGTGATGTGACCGGAGACAAGGGTAGATCAAAGGCTGAGTCACTACCGAAGAAAAAGAGGAGGAAGAACAAAGTGGACGATTTCATCGTCGACACTGACGAGGAAGTGAGTGACCTGGAAGAGATCTCTGGAAGCGATGGAGAAGGGGATGACAGCTCTGACAAATGCCTAAAATCCGTCGTTCGAGCTGGTGGCGCAAAGTTCAAGGAACCGGGACAACTGAGGAATAGCATTGTCATTAGTGGCACAAACGGCTGTGGCAAGACCGCTGCTGTGTACGCCATTGCGAAGGAGCTTGACTTTGAAATATTCGAGATAAACTCAGGCGCCCGGCGAAGTGGCAAGGATGTTCTCGAAAGGGTTGGCGATATGACGCGAAATCACTTGGTTCAACAGCACCGAGCTCAGCAGCCATCAGTGGATGGAGGGCTGGATTATGAAGGCAAGGAGTCGACAAAGTCTGGCAAACAGGGCAGGATGACAGCGTTCTTCAAAGCAAAGGCTGCGCCTGAGGCAAAAGCAAGGCCAAAGCAAGCCATGGGTGGTCAAACTCAAAAGCCAAGTTCGAAAGCTCAGAAACAGTCTCTTATTCTGATTGAAGAAGCGGATATATTGTATGAAGAAGACAAGCACTTCTGGGCAGTCCTGACGGGCATGATGAATCAGTCGCGGCGACCTTTCGTTATCACTTGCAATGATGAGAGCTTAGTCCCGCTCCAGAGTCTAAACCTCCATGGGATCTTTCGCTTCATGCCAGCACCGGAGCCTCTTGCGGTGGATCTGTGTCTCCTCATTGCCGCAAATGAAGGACATAGTCTCCAGAGATCCGCCGTTGAGTCCCTATACCGAGCTCGTGATCGCGACCTACGAGCCACCATTTCTGATCTTAACTTCTGGTGTCAAATTGGAGTGGGTGATCGCAAGGGGGGATTAGACTGGTTTTACGACCGGTGGCCCAAAGGTTGCGACTTGGATGATCGCGGTGATGTCGTTCGAGTGATTAGTGAGGATACGTACCAGAACGGCATGGGCTGGATCGGACGGGATGTCATGATATCAGAGTGCGACAGGTACGATAAAGAGGTCGAGGCCTTGCAACAGTCGTGGAACTTCTGGCAAGTGGATATGGGCGACTGGTGTCAATCCAATGAACTGGGGTCAGTAGTAAGAGCGGCATGGGACTCGGCCGAAACTGATGGCAAAAGAACACTGGCTCTCGAAGCCTTGGAAAAATTCTACCAGACAATGAGCGATGCTGACATTTGTTCTGCGGGTATGTGTGCAACTTGGCTGCAGGAGCCCGTTGATCCGTCGCTTCCTGATCTTACCGGCAAGGCGAGAGACGACTTCATAATCGGGCGTACCTTGTTAGAAGCAGACGGCTACACACACCCTGTCATGCCCAGCAAAACGATTTCCATGACCTTGCGATCACAGGCTCGGGCGCAATTACGTTCAAGGCTGCAAGACGTACAGCCATCTCCGGACACTGCCGGTTTGTGCGCAATTAACGAGTCTAGCGCCATCTCAAGGCTTGAGTCGTCATTCCATGACACTTGCAGGAGCGTCAACCGGATGGACGTGGCCCACGCATTCGATCCAATAGCCGTAGCGCCCAAGGCGCAACCAAGTTCGCATCTTGAGCCCTCTGTCTTTGACCGTACGATGCAGCTTATTGTTCTGGATGTTGCTCCTTGGATTCGCGGCATCGTGGCCTTTGAGAATCAGCTCATGCAAGAAAGGCTAAAGCTAAGCCACATCTTGAGTGACGGCGGAACAAGGAAGCGCATGCGCAATACGAGAAGTGCGTACTCGGCGCTTGAAGGTAGCGAGCGAAGAAGCACGCGACGGGAACAGTACTTTGGCGACTGCCTTTCCACTGGCCTGGTGATGCGCACTGGGGGTGATTTTTGGCAGGACGCTGTTGCCAAACACACGAAGGGCGGCGTTCTTGGAACAGAAACTCCGTACAGTCAACAGGGAATTGCTCCGCCGCCGGAAAAAGAGATGGTTTTATAATGGCAAGGATTGGCGGTGCAATAATGATATGGAGCAAATCTTGATAGCGTCGCAATGTATATAGAAAGGGGATATTCACACAAGAAATAAAGTTGGATACATGGAAATCAGCTAGATCTCTGGTTCAAATATGAAGCTGGTCCACTACGAATTTTTCGAAACAGCGAGCAAGTGCAAGACGGGTATCGAGCGGTAAGTAGCTAATATAACAGCGTGAAAAAAAAAGGGGGGGGTTAATCGTAAGATATCGTCTCATCATCTATACCCACGGCCACCATGTCGCGGCAAGTCTCTCTCCACTACAATAAAGTCATCTTCACGACGAGCCCGGTGTTCCAAATCAACATATGGTAGATGAGAATGTCCTTCAGAGGCATACGATGGCTCACCTCTAGCCTGTTGATGGTGCCCAGGCCCCAGTCTCTCCCACCTCGCGGTGTCAACAGCCTCTTGGTAGACTCGCGTCCGGACCGGTCCCAAGCTTCGTGCTCTGGGAACTCGTTCCCGACAACTTGTGCTCCTCCGCAAGGGAGGAACCGGACCTCGTTCCACGGCCAGTCTCTCGCTCTCGTAGTGGTAAGCCCTGTCCCTGTTAATACTACGACCCCTCTCCCGCCGACGGACGTCTGGGCCATGGCCATTGTCGCTTGGGACCCCAAGCACCTTGTCCCTGGCCTTGTCCAGGCGCGTCTCCCACTCCTCCTTGGCGCCGTACAGCATGCCCTTTGGCCAGAACTTGTGCGCTACAACGGCCGCCACGCCGATGCCCAGCAGCAGGCCGGCCGAGTCCTTGATGAGCTTGCCCCGGTTGTGCTCCTTCTCCTGCTGCGAGGGCACGCGGCGACACGAGTCCCTGGAGCTGTGTCTGGACGGCGGCCGCGACGCGCTGCGTCTTGATCTCGACGGCGAGCGGGACTGCGACGGCGTCCGGGACCGCGACCGCGACATGTGCCATCTCGCGCGGGACGCCGATCCAGGCACGCCTTCTGGACCTGCATGGGAGTGTGGTGAAGTCGACGCCGACGGCGGCCGTGGTCTCTGCATGGTCGCCGTGAAGGTTTCCGTAGACAACAAGTGTTAGGAGGGCAAAAAAGGAGCTTGCCCGCAAGAAGACCCCAGACAATAGCCAGCACGGCGATGTTACAAAAAACAAACCGAATAAAAGGTAAGACGAGCCCAGGAACAGCCCGTGCTGTCTATGGCCAAGTCACTCACCCCCTGCTCGTGGGTGTGCTTTCACAACACAACTTGTAAAGGTGTCGAACTTGCACGATACACAAAACAAAAGAAAAGGGGGGGAAAAAGGCCCAATAATCGTCAGCTGCAAGTGCCGTGCGACTCGAATGCAAACAAGGAAACAAAGGCAAGGGAAAGTAATTAGAGAAAGAAAAAAACAAGGCAACAGGCAGGGGAGAGGGCGGTGGGTGAGGTCATATCTGCCCGACAGCCTCACGGCACAGCCCCGGGAGGGAGCCGGAGACTTGGGCGACTTATTACTGTGCTCTGTACGGAGTAGTTAATTTGTACCAGTGACGGAAGTTGTTTGGCTCGGTCCGTGGATCATGAGCAGCCGGGTGTTGTGTGACGTAGGGAGCTGCAGAGGCGGGCCCCTCGGATGGATGGATGTATCCAAACACCGAAAGAATACATGAGACTCTTTCTTTTCTTTTCCTTTGCTTAGTCGTGGGCCTTGTATTGGCCATGGGCTCAGGCGTGAAATTACTTGGGTAGTCATGCGCGGTCAGCCTGTGCTACGTCTTAATCGTTTCCATCTAGGCCGGTGACCCGACAGAAGGAAAACAACCGTCGTCGCAACACTTGCGAATATTCAGCTGCGGCTCGTGACTAAAAAAAGGACGGGGGTGCCATGGATTTCCAAGCGGACACTTGTTCTGCGCCACTCCCTCCAGGAATAACGTGTGCTACAGACCAAGCTGTCAACCGCAAAACGAGGAAATGCACCCTTCTCGTGACTGGCAATGATGCTAAAATACCCTGTCGCCCCAGTGGGCCGTGATGGGCAGGTCTCGCTGCGTGCCCTGTTTGCTCTAAAAATGGATGATGTCAAGGCGGATTCATTTGTGCAAGCCGTACTTCCGGCTGCTTCAACATGGCACACGCCCATTGTCCTGTCTCGTCGTGAGAACCGCGCGTATCTACGCCGCAACTAACCGCAAAGAGCAGCCTTTGTCATTCTTGACGAGATCTTGGCGAAGGACGTTGTCTGCAACGATTACACCTTGTCGATGATGATCTGGTGATGTCGTATTTGTTCGACTGACAGCTTCTTGGGCCTGGGAGACGTTCCATAGACAGTTAGCCAGAACACAATAACCTCATGGAAAGAAAATATGTTGGGGAAAAAGGGGGGGGATTCCTAGGAGGGGAACCTCGAATATATTTACGGTTCAACAGCGTCATCCTCCACTGTTTTCACATTCTCAACGCCCAGGCGCTCAAAGGCGTTCCCCGGCATTTTCACATATTCATTCCCTCGACGACTTGAGGCCGGTTACTTCTCCGTCGTTTCCCAGCTGCGTGTGCCCGTGCGAGCGTCGAGTACGTGCCCGAGAAAGACGAGGTGGTTCTTTTCAACCCGGGCATGATAATTCTATCGGGTATCAAGGTATGTCCATGTCCGGGAGCGTTTTCCCGATACTCTCGGCAACTGTTTGGTTGGAATAGAGGGACGACACGCTGGTCTTCATATTGGTTGGATTTGGCTTGCAACGAGGCGAGTATTGAAACAAGTCTCGAGGTCCAGCCTCGAGATTCGGAAGTTATTATTTGCTTTGGGACAGACATGATGGAGATGACATATTAGGTACCGGTGCAGGGTAGCTCATGCATCTCACCATGGGCTGGAATGTCGCCGACCTAATGACTATGAGGTGGGCCAATATCTAATTTTGTTAACGGGCAGTGAATATTAAAACCGTGGTCTAGACTCTAGACCACTACTCATATGATGGACGTCTTGCGTTGTTTGCCCTCGAACGACCCGACCAGCAGCCAAACCATTGCAGGGCTTGTGGCGTACGACGTCGGCCAACAACAAAATCAGTTTTTGGCCCGGTACTGTCATTTCAAGCGGCGCATGGCCATGTACGGGCCTGTTCCCGCAATGACCATGATTTCGGTATGGCTCTCATCACCAGTGCAACTCTGAGGGTCCGACCTACACGAAAGTGTACCAAGCGTTGCGTATTGCGTCGCCAACCTGCGCTCGGCGGGATCAAAAGCAACTGCTCCACGGTAGACGGAAAGACGTTAAATATGACAGGTATAGGTTCCGTTATGCAGCTCGTCAAGATATCAACGCCATGTCCCGCCAAAAAGTAGAGACCAATCCCAACACAGCTCCTCCATTCGTGAGAATGTATGTGCACCCGTTTCACAACGGGAAGAGAAGGCATGGGAGGATTGTATTTCTCGATGCCAACAGCTTGCCATGGTGTATCGCCAGCGCCGTGATGGCTCAACACGATGCCGAATGGTTGTGATCCGTTAACATACAAGGTATCAATCATCCCAGTGTAGCCGGAACAAAAGGGAAACCTTGTCCTTAAAAAAAAGCTGTATCACTACGTACTGCTTTGGCTCGCCCGCGACCATGGCTGACGTTGAAACCATCTGTGCTCTCTGATTTGGTCTTTGACCCGAAAGACTGCTAGCGCCAACAAAAGTGATTGTGCAACAAATGGCTTTTTTTACTTCTTGGATTTCACACAGTCGCACCAAGGTCCAATGGAGCGCAGCGGCCCCTTTGCAACCGAGATTCATAGTCCAGGATCCGGGGAAGTTGGACGTGTGTGCCAGTTATTATCATGCGGCGTGCAGCCTTCGCCCGGATGGCAGAGGGTGATCGATGGCGGCACAGACACATCTGGTGGTGATCAATGTCTCGAACCCGGTTTTGTGGGACACAGTCACGACAGTGTCTGTCAGAGAGGGTCTGAGAGTCACATCGCAGTGGCTGTCCGCCGTCATGGTGAAAAAGGCTGCATTCCTCATCAGATGAGGCAAAACGAAAGGAGTCACAACGCCCACCTAGCCCGTACCAGCCAATCAAAACCCCCCCCGCTGATACGACCTCAGGGTTGCAAGGCCATGGTTGAAGTTGCCTTGGCAAACTCAGTCGCTGAAAGGGCGACCAAACGCATGGGTCTGCTTCATGCATCACACGACAGCTGGGTTCCAGTGGCCGTAGATGGATCAAGTCGATGAAAACAAAAAAAAAAAGAAGTGCTGAATCGCGAACACGACAAAGTGATATTAGATGATCCAAAGGCTACCCTCACACGTCGAGGTACGACGCCGAGGTACATTGCTCCTTGCCTGCAAGCAAATACCTTTGTGAAGGCCAGGGCACTCCGCACAACAAGCAGCTTGGATGTCGTAGTGTCTATGCTATCTGCAGGTGAGTCAAGTTGGAAGCGTCCGTGGACCCAAACCCAAATAAAAAAAAGTATGAGAAGGCCGGGAATTCTGGAGGGGAAGCCCCAATCTGCTTTAATTAGGTTTCACCAGCGCTTCTCTGGACAAGAAGAGGCCTAAGCCGGCGGGAGGTCTGATCTTCGGATAACCAACGCCCTCCCCTTCCGTCATCATTTTGTTGGTGTCAACCGGTCCTCACAGCCCCGCAGTGTGCAATGGGGCCTGTGTGTTGAATGCGTATGCTTTCGTATGAGAAACCCGGCAGCGGCATTGGTATGAGATGGCAAGGCGAGACTTCTCGTCATTGGATTTTGCCATGGCCTGCCGTACTCCTTTCAAGATGTGACCATCGACCCCGATAACTCCGTGCCCAAAAGCGAGCCAAGGCGCCATATGTCTACGTCAGCGCGCCAAATAACTACAAGATTGCTGACAGAGTTATGGAGTACTTGACATCAAAGCTCACCCATCTTCTAGGAGGACAAATGATGTTTGCAAGGATGCGGGAATGGATGGATGGTCTTTGCTGGCATCCCCAGATCCATCAACATCACGCCAGCAGCCCTCACTCTACTTTTTGCTGACCCATATCTGACCGTCAATGTAGTCAGGACTCTTGTGTCGGTGAAGGTCAGCCAGCCGCGAATTGACCCAAATGTCCAACACTGTTGGAAAAGACTCGGAATTGTATGCACGGATTGGTCATCTGTATCCATGGTTTTCGTCTTATACGAAATTGTGTGTTCCCTAGGCAATTACGGGAGTACTCGTGAACACTATCTTACTTTGGCTTGCTGTCTGTGAACCGTCTTCATACTGTGGATGCAACCTTGGCTTCGCCGCCGACTTGCGGAGCACCTGCGTCCTGGTTGGTAGCTTGTATTCTCTTGAGTGGTCTCTCTAGACCCGGTAAGAAACTGGAGGAGGAGGAGGAGGCTGTGGCCTTGATACAAGAAAACAGTCCTTGCTCTTTGCAGCAAACGTGGTACTTCCAGAGAGGAAGTCATTTGATCAGGATCCGGCGATCATCTTCGAAAAACTTTTGGGTACGGAGTAATAGTTACGTCGTTTCAAAAATGCCCACTGGGCCAGTGGGACAGATACTCCGTACGTCCCGCGTGCCACAGCCCTTGTCGTCTCTTCTCTCAGAAAGGGCGATAATGTTTGAGGGTGGCAAAATGCACAAAATGTACGGAATACAACCCCGGCTTCGGGCACAGGATGGTTGTCGCTCTTTGAACGGAGCTGAACGGAGAATTGTACTCCGAAATAGTCACTTGGTTCCCACACGAAGGGAGGCTGTATCAGTAGCTTGCATCTGTAATCAGGACTCTTCCCAGGGGCATACCGGCATTCGAGGCGAGCATCAACTAACTTATCAGACAACAAAAGCCCTTAAAGCCCACCCCCCGGTTGCCTTGCTTGGTTTTGGCTTGGAAGACATACTAGTTAATAACGCAAGCCCGTGGTGGTGGTGGGTGCTCTGTGGCGGGCACGATGTTACGATGTGATTGGCATAAGAAGTGACAAAGAATGTCCCAGATTCATGTGCAATATGTCTGGCGGTCGTCGACCATGTCCACAACATCGTCAGTCGAAAGAATGACCAACCGACCTGACGATTTGTGTCGAGTTGCGAGTCACGACGGAGCGTGCTGATAAGTTGACACTTGCCTTGAGATTCTAGACCTTTTGCCAGCCCAATCAATAACGACCTCGATCTGACCAACAATGAAACCTACTTTTGTGGCCTGTGTGCCGCATGGGGTTCGACTTAAAAGGAATCGTTCCAGTACCCGAAAAGTACCACGTCTGCCTTCTCGCTGGTGTTGTACCTGGGTGCATTGACGTAGTCAGCTGGGCGGTTCAGTTCCCGCCAGCTTCATTGGCACTCCGAGGGCTGGAGGTTCAGCGACATCGAACCAAAAGGGCCCGATACAATGTCCGTTTCTGGCGCTCGGAGATTTTGTTCCAGTTCACCGTATTCCGTTTTCTACTCTTTTGCTATTTTGTCTGTGTGCTGTTACAAACATCATTGGCTAGGAGTAGTTTAGAAGTGCTTTGCTCTGTGGTCGCCTTGATGATGACCCTCTACAAAACATGCCAGTTTGATGACAGGGCCGGCTCCAGACATTTTGTGTCAATATGGCGTGTCGAATACATCACCGGCTTGAGACCAATTCATCGAGTACCCCAATGTTGAGTCTCGAGTGACAAGTTGCTGGCCGTATATCTTCCTAGTTAAACTACTAGGTACCTACCAGGTAGGTAATTTGCTGGCTGCGCGTCCCGCCATGGAGTACGCATGCCATGGAAAATATTCACATGTAACGAGATTTCCACTGTCGTCGAGCGACAAAGAGATACAATTTCGATGACTGGTCAACCAACTCTGATAAGTGACCGAAATTTGGGGCATGTGGATTCCTCCGAGGCATCAAGCAAGAACACGACATCTGGAAGCAGAAGACTGCAGATCTGCTTCCTCTGTCAAATCTGTTCTCTTTCTTTTTACGTGGCTCGTGGCCTATCCAAGGCCACGGAAGGGCCTTTATGCCACAAAGCGACTTGTGTAACCAGCAAGCCAGAGCGTTCCAGGTCACAAAACTTGATCTGGTGGGCAGCCTGAAGACTGGTCTGCGTTTTTACGTTAAGCGAATAAGAAGCATGGTGGAACCAAGCCCATGCGCCGCCCTGCACCCAAGTATGAAGTGTGGTGTTTGGTGGCCGAGAAGTACACCAATCTAATCTGGTCCGGAGTATCGACATATTCATCGCTTCCTCGCAAAAAAAGATGATATCCGCATGCCTCTGTCCACGGCCTCCTAACAACAACTAGATGGCCCGGGTAGCAGGTAGCCCGCCAAGGATGTGGCGTATTAAAAACCAGGGCAGTACTCCGTACCAGAATACAATGTCGCAGCCGTGATGAGATCATGAAGACGAGACAGCGAGAAGGAAAGAAAGTGCAGCGACCCCAGCTGGCTTAAAGTGGTTGAATATTCTGCGAGTTGTGGCATTTGGCGGCTTATAGACGGTGGAGGTCAAAGTTGGTGCTTGGCTTCAGCTTGTCTTGAGTTGGTAAAGCCTGCAGGGGACCTAGGAACTACCATGACCAACTCCCGCGGGAGCATAACAGAAGCCAGATGGCCGAGGCTATTATGCACAATACGGAGTAGCCGCAGGATGCATGTTGACCCCTAGAAGAACAGCTGTGGCCATTCCTGTTCTGCTGGAATCCTTGTTCGTAGAGAATGCTCGACTGTCAAGATGATCCGAGGACAAGGAATAACTTGTCATCTTTGAAAGTCGGGGAGCCGAGTGTGGTGACCATCCATCACACGCAAACCCTACTTCTGGCTGGTCCCCGCTGGTAACAAGTATGCTTGCTTGATCTTGGAACCAGACGACGAGTTCTGCATCGGCGGCAACACCGGCGTCTGCAGAGAGCTTCAGACACAAAAGGCCCGCTCACCTGAATGCGTTTGTACGAGGATACCCAAACTAGTTCAATTGGGTCAGGACTGTGGACATGCATTCAACTTGGACAAGGGCAATGATGGCGGAACGTGGTGCGGCAATGAATGTTGCTCGTTGCCCATGTCAGTCGTTGCAAGGGGGACCGCCAGTACATCACTTCTGTCTCCTGGATGGCTGACTTGGCAGGTCTCTGCTCACACCCACCAAGTAGCGTGCCATCCAGCAAACAATGCTCCGTACTAAACTCCGTGAAGACTGATCGTTTCTACGTGCCGCGATCCCGTGTAATCGATCATAGTCGAGCCCCTCGCTTGGTTGATGTGCCTTCACAGACCGCACACTCCCAGATCATCGGATACAGGTTGTGCCGCGGACATGGTTTCGCTTCTATACACAGAAGCCTGGAATGCCCAGGATTGGCAGAGCAGGGCATTTGGCTACTTTGCGAAGCCAATCGTGGCAGAGACAGCCGAGTGTGTACTCTGTATTATTGGGGTGACAAAATATGAAGCCCATACCTTGTGCATCTTATTAATGTCTGGCTCAACTGTCAGGCTCCTCCTGGTCTAGCCACCGGAAGGGATTCGTGCAGCCAAAGCTAGTCTCGTATGGGTTGGGTCTGATTATTTACCCAGGTCTGGTAGGTACTCCAACCGTGGGAATATCGTTCCATGTACTCCGTACTCCGTACTTCAAGTGTGACACGGATTGACGAAGGAGCAGCTAGAGTTGCCGTCCTAGTTAAGAGCGCACCTTGTCTGCGAGAGCGAGGCTGTACATTCAATTTCTATTTTGCGTTGTCCGAGTGTCAGATGATTGCCAAAGTCATCGATGGACCCTTCGATATCGTGGCACTTCAAGTCAACATGGGGTTGATCCATCAAGAGCGACAAGCCCCATTCGTTGCTGGTCTCCCTGCCACACCTACTGGCCGGCTTTGAGCAGCCAGCAGGTGCGTAAGTGCACGATGGGGATCGCCTGTACGGAGTATGTACAGTAAAGAGGAGAGAGGAGTGGCTCGAGTCGACTGATGAATGTATTATACACAATAATACATATCATCAAAAACCGGAGTGTCCACCTTTCGAATGGCTTTTCTTGCCGCGAGTAATTCAGCAACACGGATGACAAGCGTCCACAATGGCCATCATTGGCATCGAGACGAGCTGGAACCGACGACGATCCACAGGGAATGAAAAGCCCATTGCCACGGCCAAACCACATTTGTCCATGCTTGACGGCGTCGCAGTTGCGCGTTGGGTCTGGCTGGTGGGTGTGCCACGCTTCGACTAGCTCGGAGCCAGCGTCAGTGTGCCCAGCTTGCTCCTGCGAGAATGTCTGAGAGAGAAACGCAGTTCCGCCAACCGGGGACCTCGAGATGGAGCCACTCGCTCACTTGGCCAGGTTCAGCCTGGGTCGACTAGTAGCAATAAATTTTACGGATATGTATACGGAGTACTCGGGTGGCCTGGCGTCGGACATGGTCTCTCTCCAAACCAACCCACCCGACACGGCGAATAGCGAGATATAGGAGGCGCGCAGGAGCGGTGGTCAACCCATAGCCCACAGGAATTTCCGCCAAGTATGGCGTAGCTGTGGATGGCAGGATGGCAGGATGGCTCTTGACTTGTGTGGCCGGCTGAGCCACTTGACTTCGACGATGCCTGGATACCACTCAACCACCACTGTCAGTCAGATGTACAGCAAGTAGGAGTCGATGGAGCTGACTTGGGATCCCCGTGTATTGTACGGAGTACAGAGCACGAAGTACCGGGTTTGCGTTTGCAGGTAGGTGCATTGAGCAAAAGGGCGGATCGCCTCTTCACTTGCCCCTTCTCATCTCACCCCAGCCCTCGACCATGACAGCTGGCCTGCGTGCTTGACTCTTAAAAATTGCGCAGATGTCGGGTGCCGAATTGAGTCTAGATGGTCGGCGCGGAATGATTTTGGGCATAGCTCGTACGGTCTCAAGCTGATTCATTTCAACATTTTTCAGTTCTCGGCTCTCTGAAGTTCGGCGTGGCAGCTGACTCTGCCTTCGCAGCCGTAAGTGCTCGCTAAACTTAGAACCTGGAGGAAGCCACTACTTGCGTGGAAGTCCCCAGCAAGTACACTGTCTCAGCGGTGGCGCCATGGAGGTACTTGTCAGCCGTGACAGCCGTGGTGGAGCGCAGGTACCTGGATGTATCCGTCATGGCTCTACTCTACAGACTTGGTGTTGAAGTGGCAGGCACCACCAAACCCGGCGCCTTCGTCTCGCATCCTCGTCTCGCATCCTGTCCCAGCTCGCCCCAGTCCACTGGGCTGCGCTTTCCCTTCAGTTGTGTTCGGGGCCCCCCTTACCTACTTGGTACCTCTAGTAGGTAGGGTAGTTGCCCCAGTTGCCTAGCACTCTGCCATCTGCCATGTCTGTCAGCCCGTGCAAGTGCAAGCGCAAGTGCGACTGCTCTGGCTGGTTCCTAACAACTCGTCCTTCACGTCACCCTCACTCCTCTCTCAACTTGTCGGCTGCTGCCACACGCCCCCCCTGTGCCGTCCAATTGACTATCATTGATTGACCCGGCAGCCAGAAGCATAAACGCGGGCCCAGCAACCACCGACGGTGGCCCTCGCCTTGGCGCCCTGGAACCAACCACAGCCCCGTTTGAACCTTGAGCACCATCTATCCCTCCACCATACCATTTACGCCGAGACCGTCGTCTTTCTCCCTCTGTCCCTCATATCAGCCGAGCCGGGTCATGTCTCCTTGGTTTCCACGACACGATCCGTGTCGTCTTTGAGCCCTTTTCTTTCTTCAATCATGGGCCCGTTCTGGTGAGAATCAAAGTGCAGCTGTGGAAGAAATCAACTGCATGCTGCATTCCTTTTGTCTTTCTGTTGCTGAGCCGCCATAGTAATAGCAACGGAGGGGGTGTCTTTCAACGAGCTACACACACACTTACACCACAATCACAGAACGACAACCACTGCCACCTGCAGGGCCCTTCGTTTTCATAGTCCTAACCTCTTTGAAAACAAACAACCGCGGCCTACTCGTCTATCCTTCCCGCTTCCCTATTCACTGAACTCTTGGATTGCGGATAATTCCCATTCTGCCACTTCATCACGGCCGAACTTGCGACTAGAAAATCGCCCACCTCGCCCACCTCGAATGCCGCAGACCACGCCAACTCTTTCTTCTCGAGTCACAATTCAGTGCCGTCTTGACCCGGACTAATACCAAATGTGCAGACGTTTCTCTCCATGTCCGTTAGAATAACTTCTACACTTTCGTGTCTGCTCCCTTCACCTACGACGTGCCAAAACTACCGGGGACGAAATCTTACCTGCGGTGTTGTCCTGCCAAAGCTCCCTCCTCTGGTCAGTACGTCTTCGGGTTTGGGTAACGGGCTTAGGACACCACCGGTCGACGGCATGAGCACAGCATATCAACCTGCGATGTCGACTTATGAGGGCCACACATTATCTGGGTATCCCTCGGCATTATCTCACTCTAGCCACATCAAGCCGGTTGTGGATGATGCAAGAAGCTTCGCACTCGTACCGTTATTCATCCCAACAAGTCCAGCTCCGAAATGGATCCTATTCATCGACGGGACCGACCGCAGATCCGACGTTGCGTCAACCTTCTACCTCTTTAACTCCTGTCACAGAATCTTCAGTCACGGCCAAACGCTCTCATTCTACTACTCCCCGTCGAGGCTCCGAAACGTTAATTTACCACAGCTTGCAAATGCCAAAGTGTATCAGCCCTGCCGGAGGAAACCTATCCGACTTTGCTGCTCAGGTTGGTTGCATTTTGCTGTATCCTAAGCTATGAGTGAAAACAATGACTGTGGTACTAACAAGAATCGGGGGACTGTTTAGATGACCTGTTTATTTTGGTTCGAGTCTATTGACGAGCTGAAGAAAGCTGAATCGATTCGCCCACGACAATTCAACGCATCAATCCAGCGACTCCCCGCCTTGGCAAAGCCTCATGAACAGTTTCGAAAATGGGTATACAATGTTCTGTCAACGACCCAAGTCACTCAGAATGTCATCTTATTGGCCCTGTTGTTCATTTATCGTTTAAAGATGTCGACACCGCAGATAAAGGGTCGTGCTGGCAGCGAATATCGACTTTTGACGGTGGCCTTGATGCTCGGGAACAAATGTATGTGTAATTGAATTGGCTGACTTGATTTGAATGCAGCAAAAGCTAATTTGCTGTTTATCGGTAGTTTTGGATGATAACACATATACCAACAAAACCTGGGCAGAGGTATCTTGCTTCGCCGTCCAGGAAATTCATGTGATGGAAGTAGAGTTCCTCAGCAACATGCGATATAACTTGGTGGCTTCAAAAGAGGAATGGGAGCAGTGGATTGTGAAACTATCCTGTTTTCATGATTATTATGAGCGAGCTTCTAACCTTCCAGTATCTCCCGTTCATATCCCTTCTCCTAGTCACAAAGCGCTATATTCGCCCCTTCCATCGCCAACTGGAACTGGAATCCCGCCATTCACGCCTTCGGCAAAGTTTAATCTCTCACCGAACTCCAGGCATTGTCAAAATATGTCGGCTTACCAGTCCAATGCTACATCTCCACTGGCCTCGAAAATTTCGATCCCTATACCATCCTCTCACAAACGAAGTCCCGACGAGGATCTGACGGAGCATCCAGCTAAACGAATGGTGCATTCAGCTGCTCGACAAACTGTACAAGGGGCCTCCAGTACACGACTTAATGGACATGTTGACAGCTCCAGATTACCAGTTCCTCACCTGACCGTGGTGACGAATCATAGCCCCGATCAGTTCGCAACGGGTCAAAACTATTCCTCTCAAGGCCCGGTTCCATCTGCACCTCAACAGGTGGTATCTCTACCTCCTCTTCAATCGGGTGTTCGAGCAATGTCAACTGTCTATCAGACTGGTACGCCGTCCGCCGTGGCCTTGCAACCGCAATCCGTGTCAGCTTCTTCATCATCCGCAACAGCCGGATCTACCTATCCAGTTACAGGCTTACCGATACACCCACAAGTGTCCTATGGTACTCCGACAAAGCACCACAGCCCTAGAAATTTGGCACCTGCCTATGGTTCCTCACCCCTGGTGGAAGCTTTCGGGCCTGCATCCGCGGTTCACACGCCTATCGCTCATACTCCGATATCGAATTCGCCAAGTGTGTATTTGCAGCACCGTGCTAGCCCGTACAAACCCATTCGTCACGTCAACAGGCTTCTTTATCCGCCACCGTCGGCGTCTCTTGACCAGTATCATCTTTCGGTTCCAGTCCAGCCGAACCAGATGCACTATCAGCCACTAGGCCGGCGACACGATCTTCGAACCGGCATTGTACCTGAATTTTTGGTTTACAATCGTGGTCAGCAACAGCATCTTGTACCACACGGTCCGCACCAGGGACACTTTCCGTCTTAGGGATGGTGATACTCATGTGTCTCGCTCCGTTTGAACGATGAGCAATTCGACGCCGCAGGCATCAACAATTTGCACTACAGTGATAATGTAGGCCGTGAATTGACTTGGAAGATGACAACTTCCCATTTCTATTTCCCCGGACCGGACGAAATTAGACTCGAGCTTGCTTGTGTTTTATGTGAGCATGGCCTTTGGTTTCGTCATTTGTATGAATGTTTTTAGACACTACATGGAAACGCAGGCATGGATGAAATGGCATGGAATTAGGCGTTGGTTTTGCAAATAATTTTTAGGTTTTCCGGTTTGCGGGCTGGGGCTTTCCCGGCCTCTTATCTGTTGTCTCCGGTTTGGCAGCTATGCCCTCACAAACTTCCCAGGAATGCGAATCATGTTGGGGTGATTGGTTGACAAATACCACAATGGAGAAATACTCACGGACGAGCCTGGGCACTTTATAAATGCATTTGGTGGAGTTTTTGCGAATTTTCAATTAATGGCAAATCGGCCACAGAGGTTCATTAACAAGAGACACGGATGGACGATTTCTACGATTCGGGTTGACTTTGATTGTATGGTGCCTATCTGGTTCTTCCAGAAGGGTGTGAGTTGGTCTGTGTTTATACATCGGGCGACATCTGGCTAGTCGCGCAGCTATTAGATAGTTACAATAAGTCAGCAATGACGGAAGCGTTGCCACGCGTTAGGCATGTCCATTTGATGATGAATCTCGTCTTAGCTTATGAAGGCAGCTTCCGAGCCTCGGAGTACGGTTGGATTGGATAAGGTATCATGATGATTGGCTTCAAGGACATCACCGAGAATGACCAGGAACCCTAGGGGTCTTCGTAGGTATTTTAGTTTACACCGGGAGTAGAGATTCGCCGATAGCGTATCGCTGCTTTGGTTCTTACTTGGCCATTGGCCTCGTTTCCGTTATCCGCCAGGAGTACGAGGATGGATGGACCAAAGTGCTGGGCTGTCAAGGCGGTTCAGTGGGTGAAGAATATGGCTCCGTTACTGAGGGCCCAAATTCTCCGTTTAATAAGATCTGATTGGGGTCAAATTAAACCCGTGAGAGTCTATCTCGGCACTGCACGCCCTGAAGGGTGTATTCAATGTTCCTTGTGACTCAGCAAATGGAACAGATGCGGCTGGGTCTAAACTGGCTACCGGGTTATTTTAGGGACGGAACACGGACAGAGTCACATCCTGTAATGGACTGTTTAAAGAAGTAAAGGCAACGACGGAGCTTCACATCGTCAATTCGGAGTGCCTCGTAGTTACTTATGCGTACCTTGGTACGTTAGGTATTACTGGGTACTTGGGTTGGACATGTTTACGAGGATTTACGATCAGCATTGTTTTTAGTGGACATTGAAGGGGGCAACGGGCAATATTGACCAACCAGAGACCGGCAAACACCCAAAACACCTCCCTTCTCACTCACTACCCAATACTCAAGGGGCCATGTAATATGGTGGGGGGCTTCGCTGTGTCAGTCGCAACAACAGCTGGGTAGTACCACAGCCACTGCCGCGAGACCACCCCCGACTCTCTCTCCGCCACCCTGGACTTAGGACCACCTTCATTTCTGCCTCCTCCATCTTCCCTCGACCTGATCTCTCATCGCTAGTCGCATCCCAGCGAAGAGCAAAAGCTCTGTTTGACTCAGCCGCTCGCTCTTCTAGTTGGTTCCCGATTTCTCGATATCTACGCTCTTTTTTACGTCCTTGGCTTTCTGGCTTCGCAACGTCTGGCCAACAAGCGTATACAGAGACTTACGACATTTTCAAACCACGGCCACATACCTTTGGAACCTGGAGGGGACGATTTTGTTGTTCAGTTTGTCCTCAAGCAGCGCGGAGAGATTCGTTCCAGCCATAACTCGCCGTTTCACATCAGACAACTGTCTCTCAACCGTGCATTAGCGATTGCAACTCACATAGTCCTTATCTTGTGCGCCCCTTTCTCGATCGTCTAGCACGCATCTTTCGATCCATCAACGGATATTTCTCGCCTCAAAAACACGAATTGAAAATAGCCAAAAGACTGCGAATCGTTGTATTTGGACCATCACCTTCTTGAGACTCTCCCAAGGAGAGGCACATCGATAGGACAGCAGACCGACTGCTCGATATCGCTCTGGTGTCGAACGACAAAGCTGCAGAGACTCTGGTCCAAAAATTATTCTGCAGGAAGCATCATCCGCCGCTCGATCTGAACCTCAATTCTCCCAAGATCGTATAGTCCCGAACAGCCACATCGGACCGTAATAACGGGCCTTCCTGATCGGACTCACGAAGTACCTTGCACTTTGTCACTCGAATATTCTGTCTTGATATAGGCGTCTTGTGAGGGAGAAAGCACGAAAACCGACAAGATGTCTGGTTTTGGTGACTTCACCTCAATCTGTGAGAATGCGCCACTTCCTCTTTGCGCCAACGTTGGGCCTACCCTCCCGGCGACAAATCATGTCGGCATCGAACCCGATTGCTATGCTCGCAATATCGCTTTGGCCAACACCATCATTTTTGAAGGTGCCGCATCTGCTATGCACATCGTGGCACTGATAATGACGATCGTGATGATTCTCCATGTTCGTAGCAAGTTCACGGCGGTTGGTCGAAAGGAGATTCTATCGTTCTTCTACATCTATATGCTTTTGACCTTCATCTCGCTGGTTGTTGATGCTGGCGTGGTTCCGCCAGCTAGTGGGCCATTCCCCTACTTTGTCAGCATACAGAATGGTTTGAGCAATGCACTGATGACATGCTTGCTTATCAACGGGTTTGTGGGATTCCAGCTATATGAGGATGGCACACCTCTCTCGGTTTGGATGATGCGAATCTGCTCTCTGGTTGCTTTTGCCATCAGCTTCCTTGTTTCTCTTGCTACTTTCAAAGGATGGGCGGGCCTGAATCCGACCAACACGGTGGGCCTGTTTGTCGTTCTCTATCTGTTGAACGCTATTGAGCTGTTCATCTATGTAGGCATGCAGGTCATCTTGGTAACTAGAACCTTGCAGGACCGTTGGCCACTTGGCGACATTGCCTTTGGTGTCTTCTTCTTCGTGGCTGGGCAAGTTATCCTCTATGCCTTTAGCAGCAAAATCTGCACAGCTGTGAGCCATTATCTGGACGGCCTCTTTTTTGCAACAGTCTGCAACCTTCTTGCTGTTATGATGGTATATAAGGTATGGGCCCCCGCCCCTCTCCCCGACACTAGAAACGGATATAGCCACTTGGCCAACATTTGCTGTCCCCTCACGGGTGGGATGTTGTTTACCCGGTGGGGGCTTTGGCAAAAGTGTGACAGACGTAGAAGATATTGACTGACTCATCTGGTAGTACTGGGACTCAATTACCAAGGAGGATCTGGAATTCTCCGTGGGGACACGCATGAACAACTGGGAAGTCAAGGAGCTTTTGCCAGAAGACGAGCGCAGAGCAACTGTCTATGCGGACGATCCGTATGGCCACACCAGCAGCTACGACCCCCCGTACTCGCCAACTGCGCACCGTTACTCTACCAAATACTGAGTGATAAATGATGGTCCATCTATATGGACTACTGATAACAAGCGGAGTTGCAAACCTGAACTTTGTTGGCGCATATTTTGATCCGTCATGTTGAACGGAATGAGTGCTTCTACTAATTCACCCCTCACGGCTGAGTGGTCTTGCGGATTATGTTGTTGGTTCTATGTTGTAATGATTTGTACTTTTTTTTTACCCCTCTTTGTTATTAATTTTTCTTTTTGTGAGTCGTTATATTTGGACTTGGCATTAGCGCTGTGAGTATTATAGGACATGTCAACCGGTAGCGACTGGATACTGCACCATGACTGGCTCAAGAGCAAACAACGGGTGTTAAGCGGCTAGGGACGGGCAGAGAGCCCATGGCGATTATGGAAGTGGGCTCTCTTTCTTTCTTTCTTTCCCCCTTTCTTTTTTTTATAGATCCTGCAACACTTGCCCATGGGATATGACACATGGGCACTGGCGTTGTGAAGGCAAAAGGGTTGTAAGACGTAAAATACTACATCTGTTACGAAACAGACACACACTCCATATCGATGTCGGAGATTGTGTTGGACGGGGCCCTAAATCCGTTGTGTCGTCGGGCTCAGTTGGTCAATGTTTTCCCAAGTTCTCTTTGTGCCCAGTGCCATTCAGGCCGCTCCGTGCTGCTGTACTGTTTTGCACTTTCTCTCCTCGAAAGTTTCTTCTCCTCGGAAGTTTGCAATTTCCGCGGATGCCGCGCAATGTTGGCCAGAAGCCGACTGCATGTGCGGTGCTAAAGCGGGAAGCAAAGGACAGGGAACCACGGGGAACAGCGGAACAGGGGAAAGGGCTCAGCAAAAGACGTTGGACAAAGGAATGCTCAAGTGTTCAGTCTGACACTTGGCCTTTGGCAGTCTTTGTACAAGACATGACTGGGTAGCTGGTTGCCGGGCACGGAGTACCTGCGAAGCGAGGCGGGTACCTGGCACCTGAGTATTTGTGACGGATAAAGTCCTTGTCTCGGGGGGATGGGATTTAAGTGAAGCTCTGGGGTGGCACATTGACCTGATGGAACTGTAGTTGAGCAGAGCAGAGCAGAGCAAAGCAGAACACGGCATGGCGTGGCATGAGCATGCAACGGTGCTCTCTCTTCTACACCCTCCCTCAGTCATGGGTGGCCTCCACTGGATTGGACAGTGGGAGTGCACAGGCGAGCAAGACGAGGTAGGAAACGACAAAGGGAAAAGGAACAACAAAGGCAGTCATCCTATCTATGCCTTGGAGGCAGCGAAGGCTCCAATGAGGTATCTCCCAAGGATTAGGGCCAATTAAGCAGTTTTGATTGACTGGTACTTTTATCATCACTTTGATCCCACCAAAAAAAGAAGTATTAATAATTCGATTACAGGGTTCTGCCGGGGAGTTCCAGGGCCTTGTGGAGAGAGATACCTCACTGGATCCTTCGCTGCCTCTTAGGGATTTGATAGAACACAAGAGTACGGAGTACTCCATGCACCTTCGGCTGTGCCGGGAAGAGAGGGGGGGGGGGGGGGGGGGGGGGGCAACGCACCAGAGATGATAGAATCTTGGGTGACGGATATAGCGCGCTTGCATTTGACCCATGCTTTTTCACTGCAATGCATTGGTACGGACGGTACTTATACGGAGTACCTACCCAGGTACTTTACATCGTAGTAGGGTGAGCATTTGGTAATGGCTGGTGACAAGTATTTTGAGTCTAGCTTTGGGCAGGTTCGTATAGGCCAATGGGAGGACAGCATCGACGTCAAGCCTCCGTATTTTCGTCCAGGAAGCGTCGAGTCCTGACTTCTGATTTGGTTCCGGCTGTGCGGTTCAGTCCGTTCAGTCCCAACCTCTGTCTGCCCTTGGTGCGCCAAGGCGTACGTCTCTGGTTCCGGCCCTACCCAGAGTGCCAAGGGATGGCAGCCTGGGCAACCTGCCTAGGTGGGTAGCCAACACCAGAAAAGGGCCTTGTTGACGTTCTGGACGGAGGATGCACGGGGAAATGGGGGAACGGGGATAGGGGTGCTTCCAAACATCGATGGGCGACGCAGCATTGAAGCTGGCTGCGGGCCTTGGGCTTTTGCTTCCATGCCCTGGTACTTACTATGCAGCCAACGCCAAAGGTCCCTTTGCAAGACTCTGTCACAACTAACTTGTCACAGTATTTGCTGCAGAGCCACAAACGCCGGCCTGCGAGTGGTGGACGGCTCCCGACAGATTGGTTCTGCCGCCTCTGGAATCAAATTTCGCAGCATCAAAGGAGGGGGTGATGCGTTTTTGTGATTTCCCCCCCGTCATTGTACCGAGTACGTGACTAGGCATGCCACAAGCCGCCAATTTGCATGGCTGAGGAACAAACAGCAGCAATTAAACACGGAATTAGGACGGCCAAAGGGTGCCGGGGGGTGCTTGGGGTAATTTGAAGAGTATGACGGCATGGCAAGTGGGAAACCGGATTCTGACCTCGAGTTCAGGCAGACGAGACCAGGAAGAAGACGACCTAGCAATGGTGAGCGACGACGGAACCTCAAGCATCAATGACCCGAGAACAAAAAAAAGAGCCAAAAACCACAACCCGCACGGAGCCAAACGAGATAGTGTCATGAAAGAAGCGAGACTTGTATTTTGTAGTTGAAATCCGCTACTGTTTGGAAACAACGCGGCCATGTCGACCGCAGCAGCATCATGGCGTGGTCCGCAGTAGCCTGGTTTGGTTGGTTGCTAGTCCAGACCAGCACGCGTACCCAAATATGGACAGACCCGCTCAGGCTCCATACCTAGTACTAGCAAGGGAGATCCGACACACAAATCCACTTCAAAGTCATTGCAAATCGAGGAATGATGCTCACCTGAGCGAAGTAGACAAAAGGCGACGGGTGATCGGGGGCATGGTTGAACCAGACGAGACCGAATGAGGGGGCGCTGAAACAATTCCCGGGCTGGGTAAAGAAGAATTCTGGACGCATCATCCCAAGACGAGGGGTTAAAAGAACAAAGGGCCAAAAAGCGATCGTCGCTTGTTGAAGAAAAAGGTGCAACACCGTGTCTCATACTGTAGCAGCTGTAGTATATGCTGATGTAACAAACATGCTGCGAGCGTGGGCAATCCAGCCCTCCCCCCCCCCTTCTTCATCGTCTTTCTTTCTTTCCAAGGGTTCCATTGTATCTATCACGTCGTTCGCGTTGTTTTGTTTCTGAGCTCAGGCCCTTTTCTGAGTAGACTTGCTGGGGCGTGAGGGTAGATGAGGCAAGTAAGAGACGCGAAGACAAAGGCGAGGGGCCGAATGCGGAAACTGTGTGAAAGAAGACAAAGACGTCAACATCACGGCCGCATTTACGGGTGCATTACTCGGGGCTGAAGTGTATTGGCGAGCCCTGGTGTAGGGGCGACCACGATAGTCCCGGTTGCTATAGGCGGCATTATGCTCATGACACGGTCATTGTAAGTCATTCTGGGCGTTAGCAGGAGCATAGTGTAATAGAACCCACCACTAAGAAAATAGTACTAGTTACATAGTCCACGGTACTAGTAGTGATTTGGCACAGATATAGAGCAATATAGATTTGCTGACCCCGTATCATCCCCCCCTCCCGGGTGCGGTGGATGACAGTTGTGGCAAGCATCCAGGATTTCCAGGGGCTTTGACCACCTTGACCACTTTGACATCCGAGACCATACGTATTTGCAAATCTGGCCAGCATTCGGCCCCAGCGTCAGCAATACGCGATTAGCGCAAGATTCAAAGGGAGCGGAAGTGTAGGCCAGGACCGCGTGTCGGTCTCTTCGTTGTCTATAACCCAGCATGCGTCTTCCAAGATTGCATGTCGGCGTGGTGGCCATATTGTGGTGTTGTAAAGCCATCCAATATTTGATTGAAAGGAGAGCCGTCAACTCCATTTAAAAGCTGTGGTAGGTGAAGAGTACTCCGTATCGGCCGTCTTATTCGGTTGTGTAACTGTGACCAACTCTTGCAGGAGGATATTGAGGGTTCTTAGCACGGCAGGTCTGTGGCACCGTGACTCGATCTCTCAGTCATTATGTACGCTTGACTTCGTAACCTATATTATCCACTCAACACACCAGAAGAAGGAGGGCTGTAGCATTGCTCCACAGCTGGACTAGAAATTAATTAAGGTAAAAAAAAAGGTGGAACGGGTATCGTAGGTCGCATTCATGTAACTACCTAGGTTCCTAGGTACCTACCTAGGTAGGCACCTAGTACTCCGTAGTAGCAATGCAAATTGCAGCATCCATAACTCCGTGGAAGTCTGAATTCCGTACTGTGGCCTTCCTTCACATGACGCCATGCACCTAGATAACGGCGGTGATGGAAATGCCGTTGGCAATTGGCTTGATAATGCTACCACCTAGGCGACCATGCTTATGGAGGCAACATAGACGAAAAGACTTTGTCGATTCGTGCCGCGCGGTGGGGGGGGAAGGGTAATTGAGACAAGAATAGGTCCGCTACTCCGTAATGTGCCTGTAGTCCAAGATGCAATAATACTCTGGCTTGAGGTCGTGGCCAAGAGCGAGGAGTGAGGAGGCAGTGAAGTGTGAGGCGTCAAGAATTCAACCCTGCCGACGTTGCTTCACACCAGATCGCATACTCTTGCTCGCTCCTGCCCTGGATGTTGCGGTGATTGGATCTGCTGACCCGAAACATGAAGCCGTAAGCATTGAGGCGCCTGCCCGGGCAGGAACCAACCGGCCAGGCCTTCTGACTGGCACTTGCCTCGGGCCACCGTCATGGAGCTAAAGATTTTTTTGTTCATCGTATCCAATGACATGGATGGGGTCAATGTTTGACTACTAAGTACACAATATTAACGTTCACGGACGAACGAACACATGGCATTATTAAATAGCTACGCATCAACAAGCTAGTTTCGCCCACTTGATTCCTCCAGACATTTCCGTCGCGAGAGCGTGGCTGCGCCAACAGCTCAAGCGTAGGTATTGCGTGGGCCACGAGCTCCACCTCCCTTGGGTTGGGTACTTGCTCGTTATGTCATGAGTGAACATATATTAATAGTGCTCCTACGAGAGTCTATCATTGGACGACGATTGCAACTATGAGCTGGTCCAGGCGGTATGGGGTCGCCAGCCTACAAATATCATGCGGCATTATCGTCGACAAGGTTCGTTGTGACGTGTGCTATTGCCCGGCAAACCACATTCCAACATTCAACATCGACGCGAGAGAACGTCACAGCATTCTCCAGAGGATACCAACAGTTCAAGTGTGCGCAGGACATTGTACGAACGGATGCCGTAATACCTGCCTCTCTGGGTAGGTACCTAGGTACTTGGGAAGCCATGGGCCAACAACTACGGAGTAACTGGTGTGCCATTGCCGATCTGGCATGGGTGACGCATTTTCTTGGATATGCTTTGAAACTCTTGCTTGAAAAAAATCAAAAAAATTGTACTAGTATTGATAATGTAAACTCACCAACAAGGGTCAACCTGATCATGTGAAGTGCAAGCGTGGCACAGCACCCACCGCAACTTTCTGAGCAGGCGAGATGCATCAATGTCTTCATCACTCGGCCGGCTCGCATAGAGGCATGATGGCTGCCCCGGCCGGGCTTAAATATGCGCCGCCGAGAGCAGGATCTCGGGGCAACAACTATGTTTGCTCGCACGTGAGGAGCCTTCCCGTTTCACAAAGGAAAGTTGAAAACGTTTGTTAGCCAGCCGGCATTGCGGCATGCCGTGCGTTGCATCTCATGTTGGCATGGCGGCAACCAGCCAATGCACGGCGGTGGCGTGGCCCTGCGTTGTTGGGATCGCCGAGTTGAAGGAAAGGAAAGGAAAGGACAGGAGGCTCAAGGACAAAGCAAAGATGCAGAGCAGACCACCATTGCAGTACCAAGGTAGTCATGACAAAGCAGACTTGAGTCTTGACGGCAAGTGCAGGCGTCAGGACGTACGCCCACACAGAATAGGAAATGGCCGAGGACCATCAAATCTGCCCATCTGTCCATCTGTCGCAACGGTTCGCATAATTTGCGAAATGATGGTGGCGAGTTGACATGTCTCTCGCAATCATTATAGCGTTCTATCTTGCCATACGGAACTGCAACATGCAGATTTATTAGTACGAGGCTACGGAGTAATCATCCCCTCTGGTGTGCGAAGGCTCCAAGCAGGTCGCGTGGACCCACAATATCCCGGCTATGATTAGTGACCTCAAGCGACATAATAGTGGCTTAGATCTAGTGATATATTGATGTAGCTTTTTGTAACTTAAATGCTTATAGTAACCTGTATTATAGTGGAATTTAAGTGTGGAATAAAGTACCTTTTATTTTACGGCTCTTGATTGGCGTATTATCCCCGTAGATACATGACTGGAGCCTTCGCACACCAGAGGGGATAGACTCTTTGCAACATCAGTGCGTAGCTACTACGAGACCCTGGCTTCATGCCAGCATGACAAAAGACAAAGAGCAACGTTGGATTGAACTCAGTACTCCGCCATAGCACTCCGTAGATGCTGTCACTACACGCTCCGTGCAACACATACATGCATACATGTGCGGAGTACGTGGGAGGGAACTGCTTTTGCAAAGAAGAGAGAGAGAGAGAAAAAAAAATTAAACAGGGGGAGGGGGTGGCATTATCACTAGTATGCATACCGGCGTGGGCCTCAACTTGATAGGGAAAAACTTGCTGAATATTATATCATTATAGCCCATGCACCAAGCAGCGGCAAATTAAACCAAGGCTGAAGCATAGTCCCATTCAAGACATTTGCGCACACACAACCTAGCCCGAAAGAGCTTGGCTGATGTTGATGGTGTGGACAGGCAAGTCCACGACAAGGGTAGTCAAGAGAGACAAGACATTCAAATGGGAGTGTGCTTTATAATGACAGAGCCTTATATAATTGCATTATAGTAGTACTCGGTAGTACATGTTTTTTTTGTTCCCTCCTTCCGCAGGGAGATAAGGAGCCGAAGAGACGAAACATACGGGAAATTAAAGCATAAGCCAAGACCGGAGAGCCAGTTTCGAACAGAGCCCTAGACTGACGCATCTCCATGCTACTAGCTGAATAGCATGTGTTTACGACACCAACGGGTGCATAATAGCCCAGGCTGGCGACTGCAACATAGATGCCACACTGCAGTGTGACAAGATGGTGGTCGGGTCGGAGGCGCCTCGTTCCCAGACGTTATCTTGAACCATGTGAGCATTTGTCAAGTCCTACCAATCAACAATACGGCAGCTACTCTGCTCCGTGCTGAGTGTATGCATAGTGCGATATTCTCAAGTCGAATGAAGGCGCATAATGTGGCCAAAGCGGCCACTCTAATTGATATTTGCAGAGCAAGCAAAGGAAGGGAGAGGGAGCAATAGCCATAATGTGATATGCTTAAAGTGTAACCAAGGGAAACACCCTAGGCCTTGTCCCAGTCGCAGGCCACATGCAGTTAAGGTTGTAGGGTTTATCATATGAGAACAAGTCCATGTAGTTACATACCTGGGTACTTGATTGAGGACCATACCTAATCTACGTATATGCGCGGCGTTTCTGGCGTTCCGAGTTTTCCCCCAGGCCAATGCCCAACATTCAATGTTGGCGGCCGACCCGAGGAAAAACAAGAACTGTGTGATGTTGAATCCACCCCCCCGTGCAAGAGCTAAAAGAAGTGCACACTATTAGCCATCATAGGATGAGAGCTTTAGAGAAAGAACCAAGTCTAGGGCGTCCGGGACACGCCCCTCTTTTCACTGGTCTCTGCTTCCCTCCCTCCGGAGACGTACGTTTCTGGTCGGTCGTTTTTCTCGTCATTGAACCTCTTTGAGCTGGGAACTTTCGAACCTAGTACCGGAGTACTCCGCGACCTTTTTTGATAATCGGTACTTCATGATGGCATTTCTGCTTTACGCGCATCCCTGGTCGGCGTGCAAATGCCAACATGTGCACTTGAGCATGTACCCCCTTACGTGCAAATACCGTACCTAACACCTCCCAGATACTTGTGCTCTATACTTGGATCAGTCGATAGCTCGCATCCATTTTTTGCCCGCATTTTCTAACACTGCGAGTTCTTTGAATGCTCGTTCGCCGCGCATTGGACAATCCTCTGCCAAAGGGTCGTTGTCCTCTCTTTTTTTCCCCCTCCCTTTCCAGCATCGACCATTCAAGCATTCGACTATATTGCTTGGCGTCCCGTCAAACGGTGATAGCCAAAGGTGTTTTCCCAAAGTTGGCAAGTTCCTCGACCGGTTTGTCGGGCATGTTAGGGTGCTGGGTACTTAAGTACCTAGTAGTAAAAGAGCTTCCAACCCAGACTTTAGGTAACCAATACCAGGGAGGTACTTTTCCGGGGGAGATACGGAGTATCCAAAATAATAATTTTTAGCCAAGGTACTTAAGTAGGTATCTAGTAAAGTACCTGGGTACTTGCAATACCTGGAGCTAAATTGAGTAGCGCCTCTAAGCTCTAAGGCTTCGAGTCGAGTCAAGTCAAACCTTCAGTTCCTTGTCTCACTTACTTGAGTACATACTCCCTTGCTTGCGCGCTCGCCCTCACTCCCCAACTCATCCAATCCGTTTGCTTTCTTCCCTTCTTATTTTCCCCTTCTTTCCCGCATTCGAGTTTCCACGTTTTCCCTATTCATAGCCACACGCGTGGACACACACACCACACGCACACACACACATATGCACGCACAAACACAAAGGGCCGTGTTTTGCAGTCGTTGCGCAGCCCAGTCTCCATTTCTCCATTCTGCATTCTCCATTCTCCATTCCCCATTTCTTGGGCGTGCAAGGCCGAACCCCCAGTGCCACAGCTGTGTCTTATCAGCCCAGCCTCAGCACACTACCTGATCCATCGACCACCATCGATGTGGCCGTGGGATGCCAGCTCAAGGTTCAAGTTCGCGAAACATTGCTTGAGGCATAATCCGCATGGCAGCCACCTCCTTCGCAGCCTACAATTCCTTCGTTTGGCATGCAGAGGCTCCATTCCAACCTTCCAAAAACTGACACCTCGGGGAGATTGCGGAAATTTTACCCGCTGCCATAAACCCAAGACATTGCCTCTGGGACACACGCCGGTTTTGACCATTATTTTATCCCTATGCGGCGGCTTTGTTCACACCACCCTCAACGCCCTCAGTTTTCTTAGGACCGTCGGGAACCCAGCTGGGGCCATTGGGACCATCGGGAACCACCTTGGCATCTCTGCTTCTACTTCACTGTCAGCTTTCAACGCTTTCACGACTTCACACAACCTATGACCCTTGGGCTGACTAGCACAGTCCGTCGTTTCCGTTTGATCTAAACAGACAGCCAGCTCCCTACTTTTTCTTTCAGTCTCTCGTCAACCACCCCCCTCCTCTCCGTCGCCCGCAAGACTCCACCCTCTGTCCTTTATTACTTTCCATATTTCTACTCGTTGCCACCTCCTCTTCCCTTCTTTGTGTCCGTGGCTGTTAGCCATCTCCCTACATCAATTTCGCTGTTCTTGTTTGATCAGCCCTATAGGCTGTGTTGACTTTGATTGGAATCCTTGGTTTGGCTTCGCTAATACCACAATCAAGTTGCGTGGTCTTGAGACAGGACCGAGACCCTGTTTCCTATTATATTAATTATCGGCGGGTCTCAAAGCCAAGGCAGAAGCTCATTACGGTCACGTTCGATCAGAGCTTCTGAATGGGTATTTGGCTCATCAAACTACAGCCCGCCGATGACCAGCGTATTTATACTCTGGAAGGAAAATAAAACACGCACCAAGATCGCGGATCAACAAAACGAGCTTCAAGCTCTCTGGTTGCCAGCCGCTTACCCCTACTCGGTTCGGTGTCAGCTTGCAAGGTGTACGACGGATCGAGTCGACCCACCTAGACTTCGCCACAGGGACCGACAAGGGATTGGAAACTCAGCAAAGTGGAATGTTATAACCGAAGCTTCGTGGCTACAGGTCCCAAAGTTCCAAAAGTTGTCCCTTTATAGTTCTGGTTCATGGCGGCATGCGCCATTCTCCTGGCCGAGACGTACGAGAGTCGATCTATCGGCTACCAGGGAATCTATTGCCAAAAAGGGTACGTGCAACTATAGCCAACTATATGTAACACCTCCGAGGAAGAATGCCTCTAACAGCGTAACGCTACGCCAAGCAGCACAGTTTAAAACGTCCTACTGCCAGGGCCGTTTGAGGCCCACAAGTTTCTCGTTTTGGTGATAATAAAAGAGCGCTGGGGCAACCTGTGTTCTTGTATACATCAAAATGGAAGTGGTTGATTTGCTCCCTGCTGAGGAACAGCGGTCAGTTTGGGATGAAACGGAGCGTAACTTTTGGCTTAAGTTTGACAATGAGAACGATGCCAACCATGGCAAGTCCGAACAGAGGTTTAAAATTAGGGAGGCAGAGACGAGAGCCAATCTTGATACGTTAACGGTAAAGAGAACACAACTCACAGAAAGACAGGACCGCCTTCTTAAGGAGCTGACGCAAGTCGAAGAAGAGCTTGCTCGAGTTGTGGAAGAATGTGACGACAAGGCCACGAAGTTGAATATTCTAGAACAAGAATACCGCCAAAGCGAACACGACAGACTAGAGCAACGTAATAAAATCGCTAAGAGCATGGAAAGATTCTTCAGGATCAAACGAGGGGAGGATCCTGATGCGCCATCTGAACGGGACAGGGATCATTGGCGTGAAGTACTTAGAAATAGTACACGATCCCGAGACGAGGGACATGATGCCGCCCGCGCCGAAGCTCTGGAGCAGGCCAATGAAGCGGCAAGGTCGACGCAAGCTCTGACTCCCATCAAATCCGCACTCGCTCCGCCGGTCACACAGAGGTCATCAAACGTGCTTGTCAATATTGTCGATGCGGATGGCCATGTGATTGGTCCTGTTGAGAGGACTGATCCATGGAATCAATGGGTTGAAGCTATTCAAGACTTGCCTATAAAACAACAGGTCAGGATCCGTCGGGGACGCAAGTTCACCTCGGATCACTTGGCTACTATCTATGACCGCTCGGAGGCCAAAGGAGTCAAGTGGCTGGCGTGTATGATTCAGGCTACAGGGGAGATTCAACCACGACGTTGCCACTCTTGCGATAAAAACCAAGGTGCCTTTGATGACTGCATTGTTCTAGGTGGACCACTATTCCAAAAGTGTGGCAATTGCGAATGGAATCGCCAAGGGTGCCATATGCCTGCACCTTATAAATCTGCAAACAGAGGACCCAGACACGAGCAAATGCAGTCTCATGACGTTGGTAAAGAACCAGAGCAACTGGCATTCCGGATGTCGCCAGCGGACCAGTCTCGCCAAACACTTCGACCGTATCCCAGCCGGGAGGCAGGAATACCACGATCGTCCAGTCGTTTGAATGGGAGCCCAATGCTGCCCGAGCCAATTCAGATGCCGACCCCAAGGGAAAGCCGAGAGCATCCGTTTTCTAGCTTTAAGAACCACCTCGCTTCAAGTGGCTTCACTCCCGCAAATTATCGAAGTCGGCCGCCTTCTCGAGACATCCCGACGCCCTCTGTGCAGTCAGTTGAAAATTCCCCACAGCCAACGAGGCAGCATCTCCCATCATCCGACGAGATAACAAGAAGTAATTTGATTCTCAAACACAATGGCACCGTTTACACCTTCCCCGAGTGCGTTGAAGGCGTCCCTCTTGTGAAGATTGACGAAAACCACCCTTATTGGGATCCGCGTTGGCCTCCTGTACGATCAATTATTGAACCACAGCTTCAGCTCTGGCGTGAAAAATATGACGAATCTGTAGAGAGGAAGGCCAAAGGCGAAGGGGGTTCTTCAAAATTTCAGAACGGACGTCAGGTAAACAGAGGCCACAAAATCTTGGAATTCCTAGAAGAGGGTGAGATTAGCCCCTACCAGCTATTGTCGAAACAGTATACGCATACCGGAAAGGGAACCATCACCGCTTACGATACGTTATTTCGGATGTGCGAAACACTCGGGGAACTGGCCAAATATCGACTTGACATCTCCCCAGTCGACTGGCTGCGCCATCGTTTGCATGAGCTCATTGTGGAAAAGGGCGCAAATTTCAATTATTCCAAAATCATGCACGATTTCTATCATGATCCAAAGCTCGCCGCTCTGCGTTCTAAGAACGGATTTAAGAGTATAGGGCGCCCATCGGGCTACAAAGCCGGCCAAATCGCGCGGAGCGACAACAACAGCACACCTCAAGGTGGCATGAAGAAGAGGAAGAGCATGCATTCCCAAACAGACACACCCCGGGAGACGCCGTCGTCTAGTCACTCCCCATCCTTGGCCCAGGAAGATTACAATCGTTCTCCTCTTGCCAGCAATGCAGCTCCGTATTCGACCGACAATTCGTTTAATGCGCCACCAATTCAAAAACGCCTGAAGCCGCTTTCTCCTGTGTCCACCCATCCAAACGACGAATTCTACACGGATGGCATTTCAGATACAGACTCTTGGAGCGGTGCTCCGATTCAAACGCTGGATTGGCGTATTTACCAATTGAAGACCAGACTATTTACAAGCTCCACGGAGGTAACGCAGTACTGGCATTGGAAAGAGGACAGACGCCTCTTTGAGCATCAGGTCCTCAAGGACACGGACCCGATTAGTTGGGGCATCCTCCGATCTCCAATTGACTTCGACATCCCGCTGGATGATATTACACGGGTCGATTGGAACATAGATGCCCTGCAGGTGCATTTTGTAATGAGTCCATTCGGTTCCAGGGTCTCCAAGCAAGATGGACAACCCACAGGCGACGTCATGGCAGCATTCAAACGGGAGAGTACGATGCGTCGATTCCTCAACTACTGTCGCCAGCGCCGGTTAAAGCTGGTGAAGGTCACTGCGTAAGCCTCGGATTCCGTCCTCCTATGTCGCTGCTCTCACTAACCTTGGTCGTCTAGAGATGAAATCGAACAACGGTGGGGCAACATGCAATCGGAGAAACTGCCCAATACGGATGAAGAGGCCAGCCCAGCATTCAGGGAATAGCTTTCCCGTTCCTGGGACTAGTGCCGGCATATTTCACTGCAACTAATATTCACATGATTCTTTTGCTGTCGACAAAATTTTGCTTTGTAAATGATAACTAATTTCCTTGCCGACTCTTTCTTTCTTACTTGAGACTTCATTTTCTGAAGGCATACACGACAGGTTCCAGCGCGCCTCCCCCCCCTTTTTTTTTTTTACCGCCCTTTTGCTTTCCCTAGTGCACCGCAGTGTTATGGGTGGACGAAGCGGCGTCAAAGTAATGGCGAAGAAGATACAAGTATCTCTGCTGCTATGAGTTTCCTAGCATGGACGCACTCCCTGGCGTACCATGTCTCTAGTCTTGGATGCCTTCTACCATGAAGGCTTTTTAATACAATCGTGCAGCAATGTACTGGAGCATTTGCACGAACGAACCACAGTATTTTATACCCCTGTTATGTATCTGGACGGTGTTTGGCACATTTCTTTTCTAGACTTGCAGCAGTTCACACATGCATTATGAGATGCATTTATGTTTTACGTATTACCATCAGACAGAGACAGAGCATACTGGTCATTGGATTTGGTTTGCGGTGGCACATTTCTCGCCGGCGTTTTGGTCTCGGAACTGGTACAGTACACATGCTGGTGTACCCAAGGAAAAGTACGTGTTGGCGTCATTTGCACATGGTCGACTGGACCTTGGAGACAATGTAGGAAACTTCTTGTTCTAGTGGATGGCCCTGTTTTGGGTCATAGGTACGGAGTAATGGAAGCTAGGTGTCGCGCATTTTAGCTGTCTCGGATAGCTTTCGCGAAGTCAAATGAATTAGTTTGTTGGTCAGGGCTTGTTTGCGGTATTATCTGCTCCACGCCCCTGTCCACTGGGGTATAGACTAGCTGCATGTAATTAACTGTTTCCAAGCCAACGAATGGTGTTGTATTTAGCCAAATTATGAGTTAAATTGTACTCCGGAATGGTAAGGTGACACTGGGAATCGTGGACAAGCACGCCCAGCGGGCGATGGACTAGTGCGCGCGCACAGCGCCACATATAACTACAGTTTGCGGGTATCAAGTATTCGACTACCCGGTGGCGTTGATTGACTCCAAAGAGGTCTGGTCGATTACTTATGAATCTTCCACTGTAGTACGGAGTACTAGTATCTTCTGTTTAGGCACAGGCCCGCATATCATGTCAGGCCGAAGCGAAGGGACTGAAGTTGACCCAGGAGTAGGCTTTTTTTTTTTTTTTTTTTTTTTTTTGTTTCTGTACCGCGTTCATCAGCTACCTACCTACTTAAGTACCCTACTACTTGACCCATCCGGGGGCCCCGGAGGTGTCTACTCGTAGTGGCCATAGTATACGATACGATGTAGTTTACCGAGATTGGAGGTAGTACTCTCCCAGTCACCCTGTCGAGTGAGATACAAAAGACCAGTGGAAAGTATAATCTTTACTACACAGTAAGAAATATACCCTAGAGTGGAAATAGTCCTCATACACGGGGCTATCGGGACGATACTAAGGGGGCGATAAATCATTCATGGGGATGATGCTTACAGGCGGGTCGTGCTATTCGCGCTGCCAACCCTAGCTATTCGTGCTACTACCGCTCGATTTGGCCTAGTGGCTAACTGCCCACACCCCACCTTACATTTTCGCATACACCCACATGGTCACGCCCGCCTTTTAAAAATTTAATTGGTATTTAATTTAAATCTATTTTTTTTTTTAATGACACGAGCGCTGCTAGGGCTTAAATCGCTTAAAAACGCGATTTCCGGTGTTTTTTTGATGAATGTGTACACATTCACGGGCCGTTGATTATTCCGCTGCCGCCGTGCGGCGTGGGCGCTGCCCGGGCTCCCAAGGGGTCATCCACTGTGTTTGAGGGATAATTCCCTTAATTTCCGGCGACCCTGATACTGCTGCTTGCTTTGTAGCCTGTTTACCTGCTGGTCGAGTTTATGTGTGATTTACAGCGTTTCTTGACCGCCCACGCGACCGTATTATGAGTCTTCTTCGTCGTTGCGTCTTGAATCGTATTTTCGTGATAACTAAATCCCTTATTACCAGGGTAATGTATGTGAAATTATATGGCGGGGCGTGGTAGGTCAGGGTGTAGGCCCAAAATTAAGGTGGGGCATTAGCACGAATAGCTACTTAAGTAGGGTTGGTAGCACGAATAGCACGACTCCAGGCAGGCCGCTTGATGTTTTCCTAAACGGGGAGCGTGTCGTTGGCCCGTCTTGGTGGCTGGTTCGTCGGGAAGATCACATACTACGTGATGCTGCTGAGGGCTTGCAATTGGCAATCAAATATAGATTCGGAGACTCGCTATTATACGTCTATACTCCAAGTCCCGTGCGCGCGCACATATTCAAGACATTAGCTCCGCCATAAAAAGGTCATTATCCATTTCTCATCGCTTCCGTAGTGATCTTTCTCCCACGGTTACACTGTTCTGCCCAGTAGAGAGGGTTGGTTCATCCCTGCCCATCATTCTATTCATCAATGCGGCCTTGACCTGCTGTGCTTCTGGATCCGCATACTGCAGCTGTGTAGAGGGGGGCTGGGTGTCTTGTTTGTCCATGTCGTCGTCGTCGTCATCGGTGACGGCAGCGACGGTAGCCCTCAGACTATCTGTTAGTTGGCGAGGGGGCGGTCCGCTGCCGTCTATGCTTGCTGCGCTGCTGCCGTTGGAGGCATTGCTGATGGCGCGGCCGAGGAGCTGACGACGGCGAGGGCGGGGAGGGCCTTGGGCATGGGAGGTGCCATCAACGGGGGATGGGACGGCAGCTGAGTCGATGAGGCTGGATAGTTTGGTTGAGAGTGCCTGTCGCTCGGCGGCCCGGGCTTGCTGTTTGGCTGCTCGTTCCTGGTCTTGATGTGCGGTAGTTTCGTGGCTATTTCGTCGGTATAAAGGGTCATGGTCATCTGGGGGCGGAGCAGATGGCCTGCGGGCAGATATGCTTGGTTTCGAGGTGAGGTCACTCGGGTACGGGTCCGACTTCGTACGAGGTATAGGGACTGTGTGCTTTGGTGGTGATGGGGACTTGTTGAGTCTCGCACAAGACACTTCCGCTAATGGTGCATCATCGTCCTTGGCGGACGTGTCGACCGCTTGGCTTCGTGCGGTGAAGAAGTCTGCTGAAGTTGTGGACTCGAGTCGAGGTATGCCCCTGGCAGGAGCTGGGATTTGGCGGGCAGCGCTCTGCTTCTCACCCGAGTCTTGTTCAAAGGCGCTGGTATCGAACCCGCTCATGATCTTTGGTCTGGATGAAGCTGGTCTTGTGGTGACATTCTTGGCGGCAGGGGGTGATTGTGTAGTGTTGTTGCCCTTTGCCTTTGGAGGCTGTGACTGACGTTTGATTTCTGTTGGCGCCGGAGCCGTCTGAGCTGAATATCGGTCTCGAATCTCTGAAAAGATATAGAGGCTCGGCGGCACCTTGAACCCAGTCGAAATGCATTCCCACAACCAATCTACCGACACAACGGGAACCCCCCACTCTAGTGCAAACTTCAGCTTCTCTTTGCGCATTGCCTTCAAAGACCTGCAAACCAAAACGTCGGTTGTCCGCCTAAACTCCTCTTCGAACTTGGCTCCTAACTGAGTAATACTTCGCGCAACTTGGTTTAGTTCCAACCCTGTAAAGGCTGCGCTGCACACGACGAGGCCTGAGAACGAAGGTATCGGGAATAGGGGGAACGGCCGGCCCAGTACGTGCTCGCTTGGAGAGAAGAATTGCTTGTTATGCAAGCATCTCTCAATGTAGAACTCGGTAACAATCTCTATGTTGTCATGGGGTACATTGGGGTGCGATTCAGGCTGTGATGTCTGAGGCACGACAAGAAAACGATGTGAGTGCTCTGTCGGGCGGTGGGTTGCCGCCTCTCGAAGTGACGAAGCCACGGAACCCCCCAGCGTAGCAATGGTATCTTCGAGCACAGTTTGCCGCTTCTCGCTGAATCCGTCAATGGCGAATACACAGTTTGCAAACACACCATTGTCATGCTGGGATGGGAGTTGGTGGTGCTGGTGGTGCTGGTGAGGCTGCTGAATAGTAGGTTCGGGAGTTGCTTGCTGGCGTGGCTGCTGCTCCGAATCGGCTTGCTCGTTACCAAACGAGTACTCTCTTGAGGCGGAGCGGCCTAGGATGTCGCCCCAGAGATTGTTCCTTTGTGAGTTGAGTTTCATGCTGGCGGTTTTGCGCAGCTTCCTCGCCCCTCTCTCAATGGCACCATTCGTGTTTGACGAAGCCGACCTGGATCTTTTGCCAAGTGATGCGCGCCTCGGGTCCTCTTTGTTCCAAGCACCGACGCCTTGCTCCTCGACTGGGAGCAACGGATCGAACTTGGCTTCCTCCAGAATGAGTCCACGCTGTATACTTTGGTCCAGCCAGCCGAGTGTGACCGTGTACACCCCCCAAGACTTGGCTGCGGTGAACTTCTTGCCTTCAGGCTTGCTGACCACAAGATGAGTACATCTTCTCGTCAAGTCGGCGGTATATTGCCCGCCATTGGCGGTAATCTTTGCGGCAATTTCGTCGCGCTGGTCTCCAAAGCCTGTCGAGCATATCAGCAGTGGTTGGCGACCAGTTGCCGCTCCCCCGTGCGGCGACGCCGTGTCTGTGCCACATTTCTCCAGCGCTTTGAGCCGGTGTTCGTTTTCCAGAGCCATGAAGTCAATCTCCTCGTCTTTTTTCCATAGTTCTGTGACGGCTTCTATCCACATGGCATCCATGGCTTTGATATCGGGTCGCTCGCGAGCAACATGGCGGTACTTTGGTGTATCATAGTCGCCGACGATGAGATGGGTCACGTCCGGGGTGAGATCGTATTTGTGAATGCCACCAAGCTCAGAGACCTTTTGAGCAATGTCTGTCTATATGTAGGGCGAAAAACAAGAGTGTCAGCAGCGCTGGTGGGCATCGTAGTCGGGCCTGTGTCGTTGAAGCAACAAATCAAACCTACTCTTTGGTCTGGCGGAATGCTCGTGCAGCACACAATGACATCCTTTAGCGGCTCTGACGGATCAATTGAATATCTCTCATCGTCTGCAGACCGCGAAGATTCCATAACGGCTTAGTGGCCGTATATACGCCGGTGATGTATCGCGCCGAGGAAGGGAAGCGAAGGCCATTTGATGCCAGACTGGAGTGCTGCACCACGAGGTTTTGGTGTAGCTGAGGCGAAAGTGTGTCTGTGGATTGGTGGGACTGGACTGGACGCGTCGAGTTGGACCAGACCGCGTTTACACGGCGCTGTACGTAGTATGTCAACTACTTCAAGTACCTACTTAAGTAGGTACTTACTGAATGTCACGAGGGTACGACACCTGCAGGCAGCGCTGTGTGGAGCACTCTTGGTACTCCCTCGCCCCTCTGCCACATGCATGGAGTATGGAGTACTACGTAGTCCACCAGACCTACCGTTGAGTACGGAGTACTCCGTACAGTACAATATTCCATGCTTGCAATATTATTATACTGCCGCCGCCTCTTGCCGCGCCTTCAGCCACACTCACGACAACGGCCCAGAGGCGCCTGGCATCAATTCACATTCGACTTGACCCCACCATCGCATCACTCGCAGCTCGCAGCCTCGCTCGCCAGACTGAGCTCTCCATCCTCCCCTCCTCCTCTTCTTCCAAGTAATGTCTGCGCGTGTCTCGACGCAGTCTGCTAGGTGAACAGCTGAGCCACTCCTTGCTCTACTTGAGCGCCATCTACGGACCGAACACGGAGCAGGCCAGACATCTACACGCATCGTCAGAGCCTAGCCACGCGCCCCAGTCTTCTCGTCCAGAGATCGCCCTCAAGGCTCACGCGAGGCTGCAATTCTCCATCGTCGACATCCACGGCCACGGACTCGGACTCGGACACCCGCCCTACACCCTGCTGTCTTCGCTCGCTGGCTACTTGCAACTCCCAGCCGGCCCACGCTGTGCTACACCATTCCGCCGGTGCGTGGTGACGCTTCGTCCTAAACTCCAAACGAGATGCCGCCCCCGTCGTCGGCACAGCAAAAAGTCCTGACTGCCCAGTTCCTGTCTCTCACAGGCGCTACCGAGCGGCAGGCTACCAAGGTATGTGTTGTGGCCAACGTCGAACCCGGGCTGCTCAAGGTCAAGGTCACCTCACCTCTCATTTGCCCCTCGCCCCTCCCCCGGCCCGATTGCGATGTGCGTTTGGAGGTGGTATTATTACGGGGATTTGGCCTTGATGCATCTGCATCTGCACCTGCTTCTAGGTGCCGCTGCCTCATCGCCGGAACTTCGTGAGGAACTTCGTGAGACGTTTGATAAAGATTGAGCTAATGGATGTGCTTGTGGTGCAGTTTTTGAAATCGACTGGCTACAAGATCAACGAGGCCGTTGATGCGTGAGTGAGCACCATCTCTTTGCATGCTTTTCCAACCCACCGGCGCTGGTCGAGCTACCCCAGGCTGCCCAAGCCTCCCCGCGTGACCTCCCCTCCCAATCCATGGTTCTGAAGTCTCCCTGCTGTCCGCCTTGTACTCTTAATTATCAATCTTTGCGCTTGGCCGGTTCGCCATGACATTCTCGGACCATACTGCACAATGTCCAGTCCGTCTGTACGTGCGGCCGCGTCAATCGTCGGTTGGGATAGAACCTTCCATTGATGTGGGTTATCAGTGGGGGTCCCACTAGCTAACGCAGCCCGTCACTGCCGACACACGACATAGTACGGCCGAGTGACGCCGATGGTTTTGAAACAAATGTCCAGCGCAGGTCTCGCCGTCTTGGTTTCTTTTCTTCCATCTCATCGCCAGTCTCCAATTTCGGGTTTCAGAGTTGGCGCTCCCCGCCTTGACCTACAGCTGCCACTGACACGGCATCACATGGACCCTGTCGAGGCTTTGCCAACTGTCCTCGCCCGACGTCTCCGCCTTCGCAGCCCGTCTTCCCTACGCCAGCGCGACCTTCTTAATCGCTGTTGAAAAATCTAGGGCATCGAAGTCTTGGGCTCTATCAATCCTTTAGTCGGGCCTGAACCCCCCCCCCCCTTCTGCTGGAGTCATGGGATGGAAAGATGTTAAGCGGCGTTTGCCTTCTAAGGCTGTCCCATTTTGGACTTCCTCCAAGACACCTGAGGGCGAAGATACTCATGAAGGCGCGAAATCTCGTGTGGATAAGGGGAAATTTTCACGGTAAAGGGATTTCTGAAGCCGCAGTTGGCATTTTCACCCTTGGCCAAGTTGGCCAGCCAATCATGCCAAGCGGCTGCTATTCGCTTTTCGCTCAGGAACGGCACCAAGGTGTAATGAGTTCCAAAAAAAAAGGGAGGGAGGGAAGGAAGGGAAAAGCTGACAGTTGTCTTGAAATTATTAGGTTCTATTCTTCCGGAAATGAGGTCAAAGGTCCGTCACCAACCGAATCCAAGCTCGACGCTCAGTTCGACACATTGCGAGGTAAACCATATATGTATGCTGAACCGTTTTCTGTTTACGCGATGCTTACATATTCGCAGATGAAAAGAACGATGAGAAGGACAAGATGGAACTCGAATCGACAATGGAATATTTGAGCAGCAAATTGAACATTAGTCTAGAGAATGCTGAACTTTTTGTCGCCTTAGAACTGCTCCAAGCGCCCAGCGTAGGCGAAATCACTCGTCGCGGCTATGTTGATGGATGGAAAGCAGCAGGGTACGAACCATTCCATGATGCTTTTTGCAAATCCCATCTCTGGCAATCCCGATAGCGCATCCATCACTAGAACAGAACTAATGATGCATTTCAGTGCCGGCACGACACATCAGGAACAAGCCCTTCACATCCAGCGCCTTTCATCTGCGCTCTCGACAAACCCCGTGCTGTTTAAGAGGGTATACAAGTATACGTTTGTGGCTGGCCGCGAAGGTGACCAGAAAGCCCTTAGTCTAGAGAATGCCCTGATTTACTGGGGTATGCTATTTTCGCCCCCTGGTATGTTGTGGAAGAGCGAGAACCACGATTGGTTGGACCTGTGGAAGACCTTTCTCAACGAAAAGTGGACTCGATCAGTCAACAAAGACATGTGGAATATGACGTTGGAATTCGCTTTGAAGTCCGTGGCGGATGAGAGCTTGTCCTTCTGGAACGAGGACGGTGCCTGGCCTAGTGTAATCGATGACTTTGTCGAATGGTGCCGTGGCAAGGGTATTGGGAAGCAAGAAACAATGGACGTTGAAGCGGAGCAGTGATGGGCGACTGGCCCTTCATGGAAGCGAGGTCGTGCTGCCAACGGGTGAAAACTGCGCGGTCCAGAGATTTGAGTTCCTCGAGAATGAGGCCTCATATATATCACTACTAGAAAGCACCGTTTCGGTTTAGCGCAATGAGATGCGTCACTGAAATGAGTTATGATAGACATGTAACGAACAAATTATGAATATTGAAACGTAAGAAATCAATGAACAACCACTTGACCCTCATTTTCCTAATGTGATGTACGCTATGGATTTTCCTTATTTTATACACTGTTATATTTGGTCCACATACATGTTATCCATTGCAAAACAAAATAAACAACAAGCCACACATCCAGAAGTTGTCCGTCTATGCTCTCCTTTCGTATTACCTGGTTGTATGTAGTTGTAAAAGTTGTCATTTCGGCCGGCCAATAACCAGGTTTCCAAATATCGTACATGCTTTCCAGCAAACAAAATGCAAAGAAGGCTTCTCTGCTCCCATTTTAAAAACATCCGCCACGCACGTCGTAATGCAGTTGTTCTTATCCACCGCTTTGTCCTTCTTCACGCCTCACTGCCCTGGGTCCTCCACTTTGGCTCCCCAAATCTCGACAAGGTGCTTAGCTTGCCATCGCCGAGCTTCACATGCGCCGAGCGGATCATGCGGGGCTCTAGGCGCAGCGTCGTCCGCACGTCCTGGTGAATCTTGGTTGACGAATCGTACCGCATGACAAAGTAGTGTCCGTGTGTGTGCTTCATTTGGTGCACCGAGATGGGCTTGGGGAGGGAGAAGATGCCCCAGTTGTCGAGGCCGCGGACGACGCCGCCATTTCGGAGGACGAGGGAGCCGACTGTCTGGGCGATTCTGAAGGGGTTTGTTAGCTGCTGGTCGGCGTTGCGCGGGTTGTGAGCTTTTTTTTTTTTGGTGTTGAAAACGTACTCCTTTACTTCGCCCAGGTTGCCTGGTCGGACCTGTGTGATTTAGTTAGGTTTGCGGCGAAGGGGGGGGACGGGATGGGAGGCGCACAATTGCTATTAGCTCGTATAGCATCTTGACGACCGCATCTATGCTTGGTCAAGGAGGAGTTGGTGACGGTTATGACGGTCTGTGGTGTTGGAGGGATCTCGAAATTTGGAGCAGGCGTGGCGGGCCGAGGATTTACCGGTGTATATATCGCGTGTCTCTCCCAAAGCGTCCTTACTAGACTGCCCTGCCTGCTCCTGCATACAAGCGTCGCTGGAATTAACAGTAAACTTGAAGTAGAAGAAGAAGAAAAGAAAAAGAGAAGACTCTTTTCTCCTGTCTCTTTTGAATAAAAACATTCATTGTGACTGCGAGAAGTAACGTTTCGTTTTCGCCTGCACACTAACTCAACGTCTGGGCCGTAGCTCTTGTCCTCAAGCTTGGCGCAGGGTGATGCTGTAACGGGCGTATTGTGACAAGACGCAACGTTGTGCCGTGCATTTAGAAATCTACATCGGAGTGATGTCTAGTCGGGCTTTAAAGGCGCTATTGGTCTTTCCACCTCGGCTATTTTGTACCAGTCAAAGTCTTATGCTCAAAGAAGCTTGTGAAGCGGCCGAACATATGTCACGAACGTACAGAGCACGCGTCTGGATATGGATGGCCCCGCGTATGAATTAAGGAAGACCGAAGAATGGAGATACTGGAACTTGGGGCGGCATCTGAGGTGCCGCTTGGATCTCGCGTCAGGAGGAGATTGAGGGCGCCGTGGCATTTTCCTTGGGACTGGAATCTCGTAGCGGGAAATTCTGCACGAGTAATAATTATGAAGGAAACTCAGATATTTCAAAGCTTCCACTGGACAGTCTGACTTTGGAAACTCAGCCGCTAGTTGGAAGGAGGCAAGATTTAGAACGTTAAAAAAACGTCAACAACTCTGTTGCTGAAACCTGACAGCCCCTTTACTTTGCCAGTTGGTCTGAAGATAGTCTTTTGCCCTTGCAGGCACTTCATGTATCAACCACTCTTTGGTACAGCACTGCATGAGCGAGTCAGGGGTAGGAGCTGTAGCATTTGAACTTTTTCTCCCAGATTCAATTCAAGTCAATCGGGCTGGCCATCCTCCGATACGAGCCACCCGCACAAGGGTTATGATGAACCAAGCTTTCTGGCTTAGGCTGAGCATGTTAATCATTTTGATCTACTCTACTGACTGTTAGATGATGGGATCTCATTCCACAAAACAACCTGCCATTTCTCCTCTAATTGGTCAGGACATCAACGCCTGGAACCCTCTTCGTAGGCCGCGATGTACAAAATGCTCTTATAGTTGCCGAATCGGGACAGAGTACAGACGTGTGTGTGTGACACTTGCAGCATCGCCGTACAGCAAATGATCGACAAGTCTCTGCCTCACGACACTATTCAGTCAGACAGGTATCGGATTTTCTCCTTAAGACCCAGCTTTGAAGCGCCTCAGTAATCTTTGCTGCCCAGCCGACAAGTGCAAACCAGCACAGGCACCAGTGCAGTCTGGCCAATCCTGCCCATGATCAGGATAAAGAAAGGAGCCATGGATCTTTAGCCAGTTCGCTGGCTGTCGCCCTTTCCTCGGGAAGCCAACATAGCATTCGTTTCAAGAATTTCAGGAAGTGCTCTAGGTCCTCAGAATCAATACAGTCCGGCACTTCCTTTCTCAACTGACGATGGAACGGAATCAATGATTCATACAAGAACTTGCCTGAAGACTCATTAGCGGCCATCCAAGTCCCTCGGTATCGGACTCACTCACCATGGTCATCGAAAAAAGGGCCGCCGAAGTAACCCTCCGCGTTGTTACACAGGTCTCCTTTGGCGTTCGGGACATGTGGCCTCCAGCACCAGTGCCGCATGTCTCTTTGTCGTTGTACTAATGCCTGAGGTACGGGACCAAATCTCCGCCAGATGGTGCGCGGCACTGTATTCTCTCCCGTCCAGGACGTTCTCAGGCCGGCCGAGAAATAGCTCCCGTCCACCGAGTAGGTCCCATAACTGCTGTGAATTAGCACGCACGCTCAATATTTCGATATTATTGGACCTACCATGACTCCGAAATTCCAAATATCGGCACTATATGACCAACCTGTTCCAAGCAGCACTTCAGGTGCGTGGCAGTGGTTGGGCTGTATTGGATGGAGGAGCGGTTCCCCGCCATCTCCTCGTTGTGCCAGTCCAAAATCTGCAATCTTGGGAACTATGTTCCGAAGGTGTTCCTCTTGAAGATCACCAAAGTCGTTATGGCAGAGATAAATAGCGTCCTCGCCAACGACCTTGCGAGGCATTGGATTTGTTGACTGACTTTCAACGAACCGCTCGAGGACTGAGGTATGTTCAAATGTCATGAGAATGTTGTCTAACTTAAGATCTAGATGGTAATGATCAGTAGACTATAGTTGAAATGTGGGCTTATTGAAAGCTACCGGTATGAATAACGTGACGATCGGTATGCAAGTAGTCGAGAGCATATAACATGCCCCGAATATAAAGTTTGAACAGGGGGAGTGTTGAAGACGTGATCTTTCCGGCAGAAAGTCGACGCTTGAACAGCCACATTGGGTCTCGCATCGGCTCGAATACCAAGCAAACATGTTGCCCGTTAGGAGACTTAATGGAAAAATGATCTACAGCCGTTACTAGCAAATGGTAACCCCTGTGCCTTTTGTTGCCGGACGCGAGGTGAGCGGACATTGCCAATTCTTTCGCAGCCTCACCGTCGCAATAGTTGTTCGTAGTTATTTTGACGGCGAAATATTTTTTTTTTCCAAACCAAGTACTTTCGGAATCTGAGTTAGTCATTGAGAAGTTCCGAGCGTATAAGGGCCTACTACTAACCGGCCCTTTTGAGCCAGCCATACCGTCGAGGAGGATCCCCAACCAACCTTCGCCTTGAGTTCATATGCACCTCCTATCCTGTCTCCGGGGTTGGGATGGAAAAAATTCCGGCGTTGATAGCCTGGAATCTGCTCTTCGTCGATGAGTTTATCCAAAGGCAGAGCCTTGGGGAGTGCTAAATTCCTGGTACATGGTTGGTACCGCAGCACACAGTTCCTGGCGGCGACTGAACGCATTTGAAATGAAATTACAATCCACAAAGACGTGCGCAGGCGAAGGAGAGGCTGTGAAGATCTGAGGATGAGTGTGTTTGGCTTTCAAACCAAGAAGCTGCGACGCGCAGGTGATAGGCAGAAGGTACTTGCAGCTCAATGCTCAACTGCTTTTGATGCTGAGGAACCACGTGATATACGGTAGTTAATTCGCTAAAAAAAAAGGGTAAGTTTACTTAAAAAGGTAAATAAAATAATTATATTAATTTATAATTTTAATATAACTTTTAATATATGCCCTCTATCTAGCACTGTTTTTTTTTAAATTAAGTTAATAAGTTATTAACTTTTAAAATTAAAAAAAAAAAATAAAATACATAATTCCTAGCTCCCCCTTTACCCATCTTTAATTATATAATTGAGCTTTGCTTCCCATGTAGTAAAGAAGTTGGTAAGTGCGCATTGTACCTCTAGGACACACTTGTTGGGCAGAGTCTCTCAAGGGTCTATTATTCCAATTTGTATCAAGAGAACATCCGGGTTCTACCTCATATAGTACAGTATCTTACACGTTTTTACATACAATTATAGCCTCTCAGATGACAATGACTGCCAGATCCTCCAAGGTAATCGCCATCCACCAGACTTCACGGCAAATGCGTCGAAATTGGCCTTTTCCAGGTTCTCCAAGTAGTGGGCAGCTGGTACGGCTTCCAGGAGCACCCCGAAACTTTGCCTGATCTCCTTGGCCGTGTCGCTCTCTCCCAGATAGACATGCTCAGCTTCTCCTTCGTGCTCAAACTCGTGCCCCGGGTCTTCACCGGCCTTGAGCCGCTTCAGCATCTCCCGAGCCGTAATTAGGTGGTCATTTGCACGAGTTGCGACTTTGAACACGGCATCTTGCAGCCCGGGTGCGTTTGGCCCTTGTCGAAAGACCTCCTCCTCCTTTACGCCTTCCTCGGCCATAATGTCCAGCGGCAGCAGCAGAGATGGCTCGCGAGTCGGAGGTGCATCGGCGCCAGTAGGAGTCTTGACTGGCCGCCCGGGAGCGGCCAAAACTGGAACTCCTCGCAGTACCGCAATAATGCCACAGGCTTTGCCAATATGGCTAGCCAAGTGATCGATGTGCATGGAGCGTAGGGGCATGGACGCCAACGTTGTATACATCATGGTCGAGTATGTGTTTTCGGCATAGTCTTCCAACGCTGCCAGACTGGGATACGGTCGGCCATCCATGTGCTTTTCTCTCGTCTTGACAAGTCGAGATAGCCAAAATTTTATTGACTTCTTGGTCGGACTGCCGGCTCGAGCTTCCAGTCCCTGAAGAGCTTGGTGAAGCAGAATGCAGATTGGTTCTCGAGGCGGCATTCCGGCGAAAGTCTTGTCTATAGACTCCTGCCAAAACTTCATGCGAAGAGCGCCAATGACTGGATTCGACACGACTTCGGGGAGGCGGACCAGCTCGAGGTTGAGCGCTCTAAGAGCCGCATAGGTGTCTCGGACCGGAGACGGTACAAACCGTCGGATTAGATGTGCATCGTAATCGCTTGTCCTGGGGAGAGAGCATCAGCTACAGAGAACCCCAACGTCGGGTCGAGGAAGCATGGCGCACATACTGGAGCTGCTTCAAGCAGTATGCCCTTGCGGATTCTACGTCGGCGTCTGTCACGTATCCGCGACAGTTTGGCCTGCCATGGGCAAACCTTCTCAGGCCAACGCGTATGGCTTGAGGGCGGCGCATAAAGGATAGCTGAGAAGATGGATGGTCAATGGCCCAGCTTGTGGTGAGGATACGGTGGTAAGTCCAAATATCTCACAGATCACAAGCCCACGGACCAATGAAGGGCATTGTATTAGCCATCAATTGCTTCAAGGATACGGAGTACAAGGATGGAGTAACTATGGCGATGGCCTCTAGCTGCCCCCCAAAAAAATTACAGTGGGGTGACGTAGTTTGACTACCCCCAGACAGTGGCCATTCCAGTTACGGAGGACTCCGTAAAAGCCGACAGAATTGCGGGCTGCCAAGTGCCGTGGATCCCCTGCGAATTTCCAAACGCGGTCACATGACCACTAGACACGCTTTGTCGCGCCTCCCGCAAGAGTGAAGATGCAGCGCGTCTGCCCACCAACCGATTCATCCCGCCTTGAAATTTGACCACATGTGCCGATCAATTCACTCCACGTGTGCTTGTTAACACCCGGGCATTGTCAATGAGTGTTCTTTATCATGGAGTCTGGAGCGTCGCAGGAGCCTCCACCCAAGAAACGGAGGTTCTTCAGAGACCCAGGTGAGAATTCGTCCGATCCTATACTGCTCAGCCCAGGACACAGTACTTCGCCTGTGCCAGCTAAGGAGTGCGTCACGGACCACGACGGCGCCAAGACGGAGCCAGATACGCGGGTCGCACTCGTTGAGCTTTCGGAAAATGGCACGGCCAATATAAAATCAGAGTCGTCTCAGCCGACTCCTGTGCATTTGGACGAGTCTACAACCTTGAGCTTCGACAAGGACATGTTCGAAAGTTTCATTGGTGACAAGGTCAGCAATGAAGTTCTCGACATCATTCGGAATGCTTGTGGCGACAATCTCGAAAGGGCTGTCAACATGTTCTTTGACGGCACGTACAAGAGGCTCCAGACCAAACAACAACCATTGTTTGGATCCATAAGCCAGCGGCTGGCCAGTTCCCGAACCGCCCAATCTGCGCCTATCGAGGAGCCTACAACAAGCCCAGCTCCCTCTCGAGGAACCTTTCCACGAAAACGATATCTAGGTGCGTTTGGTGTAGAAGGTTGGGCAACTCGAAGCGGAAGCAACATGCTAAAGCATGGGGATGTCGTCAAGATCGAGCGCCAGAAAAGTAAACCCCCGCTCCCGCCCAAAATCAAGAACAAACTTGGTGTTGTCAGCTCGCCCTCTCCAAAGCCTAAGACAGCGGCTTCGAGAATAGTCGATGTGATTGTTCGCTTTACCAATCAATCCGGAACAGAAATTGGTCGCTTGGACAAAGACGCGGCGAATTGGGTGTCGACATTGATTGATCAAGATGTGTGTCATTTTGAGGGAAACTGTGTATATGCACCTGAACGACTACGAACCAACGACACTGTGTATTTGCAGCTGAGATGTTCGCTGCTACGCTCTGCTTTCCAAGACCGCAGCTTTAAGCTTGCCGACGATCGACCTAGCAACATTTTTGAGCAAGGCGAAACCACGGATGAGAAAGAATTGCGCTTGCGTCAGGTCGCATTAGTAAGACTATTTCAAGAAATCAACTTGCAACCAACCCGGGCAAATTCAGCGGCCAAGGATGCAAGGAAGGAACTGCTTCAGGCTGCTGAGATGGACGAGCAGAAGCAACGTGAAGCTAAAAAGGCCGCGGTTCCTGGCAAGGAATCGGAGTCAGTGCCCAACTCATCAGATACTGAGGAGGGGGAGGAGCTTGAGCAAGATCAGTTGGATGCTTTGTATAAAAAGGCGCAGTGTTTCGATTTCAACACCCCTGAAGCCGAACCGGCTGACAGCTTCGCCATGACCTTGAGGCCGTACCAAAAGCAATCCCTGCACTGGATGATGGCAAAGGAAAAGGACGAGAGGAGCAATCGCGAGCCATCCATGCACCCTCTCTGGGAAGAGTACGAGTGGCCCACAAAGGATGTTGATGACAACCACTTGCCTGAAGTACAAGGAATATCAAAATTCTACGTCAATCCCTACTCTGGGGATTTATCGCTAGAATTTCCAGTCCAGGAACAGCATTGTCTTGGTGGAATACTTGCCGACGAGATGGGCCTGGGGAAGACAATTCAGATGCTTAGTCTAGTTCACTCTCATCGATCAGAAACGGCTCGGCAGGCTCGACTCACTAATGGTGGCATCTCGAGTGTCAATCAGCTGGCTCGGTTGGGGGCAAACTCATCCAGTTTTCTTCCAGCGCCATGCACAACATTGGTCGTTGCGCCAATGTCGCTTCTGGCGCAATGGAAAAGCGAGGCAGAAAAGGCCTCAAAGGAAGGCACAATGAAAATTGAGCTCTACTACGGCAATGAGAAGACAACTAATCTGCAAGCCCTGTGCAGCGAGTCGAATGCTTCCCAAGCACCCGACCTCGTCATCACCAGCTACGGCGTGGTGCTCTCTGAATTTAGCTCCGTGGCAGCCAAGAATGGTGATAAGTCATCCCACAACGGCTTGTTCTCGTTGAAATTTTTTCGAGTCATCCTTGACGAAGCCCACCATATCAAGAATCGATCTTCAAAAACCGCCCGAGCTTGTTATGAAATTTCGGCAGACCACAGATGGGTGCTGACGGGAACGCCAATAGTGAACAAGCTTGAAGACCTATTTAGCTTGGTGCGATTTCTTGGCGTGGAACCTTGGAACAACTTTTCTTTCTGGAAGACATTCATCACGGTGCCCTTTGAAGCGGGTGACTTTATGAGGGCGCTGGACGTCGTGCAAACAGTATTGGAGCCGTTGGTAATGCGCAGGACGAAGGATATGAAGACGCCAGACGGCCAGCCACTTGTGCCTCTACCATCCAAGCAGATCGATATTGTTGACGTCGAGTTGTCCAAGTCTGAGCGTGATGTATATGATCACATTTTTAACCAGGCAAGGCGGACGTTTTCTAAAAATGTCGAGGCGGGAACTGTTATGAGAGCATTCACCACTATTTATACGCAGATCTTACGACTGCGGCAATCGTGCTGCCACCCTATCCTCGTTCGAAATCGAGACATCGTGGCGGACGAGGTAGAAGCCGGTGCTGCTGCTGATGCAGCGACCGGCCTGGCTGACGACATGGATTTGGAAACTCTAGTGGCACACTTTACTGCAACGACTGATGAAGCAGCCAAAGACAATTTCACATATGGAGCAAACGCTCTTGAGGAAATTCGCAATGAGGCCGAAAAGGAATGTCCACTCTGCTTTGATGAGCCGATGAACGACCAGACAGTCACTGGCTGCTGGCATTCGGCATGCAGGAAATGCCTACTGGAATTCATGAAGCATGAAAGTGACCGTGGTGTTGTACCACGATGCTTCAACTGTCGCGAACCCCTCAACCAGAGGGATTTGTTCGAAGTTGTACGGCACGACGACGAAATCGACATGGTGTCCAAGCCCAGGATGAGCCTACAGCGGCTAGGTGTGAATCATTCATCGGCCAAAGTGGCAGCACTCATTTCCGAGTTACGCGTTCTACGTAAAGAGCGTCCACATATGAAGTCGGTGGTATTCTCCCAGTTCACTTCGTTCTTGTCACTCATCGAACCAGCCCTGGCCCGCATCAACGTCAAGTTCCTACGCCTCGACGGGTCCATGGCACAAAAAGCGCGAGCCGCGGTGCTGGAAGATTTCACCGAAAAGAAGGGCTTCATGGTCCTTCTCATCAGTCTGCGCGCTGGTGGAGTCGGCCTGAATCTCACCAGCGCAGGACGAGTGTTCATGATGGATCCGTGGTGGAGTTTTGCTGTAGAGGCGCAAGCCATTGATCGAGTACATAGACTCGGACAGGAGGATGAGGTGGTGATTAAGCGATTTATTGTAAAGCAGAGCGTGGAAGAGCGCATGTTGCGGGTGCAGGAACGGAAGAAATTTATGTAAGTTGCCCGCGGTTTGCGAAGCTCCAGATCTCTACGAGCACCCTCACTAACTAGGTATAAGTGCAACGTCTTTGGGAATGATGAGCGATGAGGAAAAGAAATTACAGCGCATTGAGGACATTAAGGTGCTTCTTAGCTGAGGTGACAACCGGTTTAGAATTGCATGGCACCGTGGAGGTATTTATATCATTGTAATTAATTGACGGCCCAAATCGGGTCAGTGTGATTCCATTACTGGCGCTTCATCTTGGCAATTTTTCTTTTTTCTTTGCTGGTTATGGGTTTTTGGGCTTGGTGTCCATGGTCATGAAATGGTTGGCGTTTGTATGCTCTACTTTTTGGTCACGACTGGCCCGTTCATGAAGAAGGACTATCCAATTCATATCGCTCCGTGTCTAGATATTGGCAAAACTCTCCTTGGGGGGGTATTATATGTTCTCCTTCATTCGTCCAGCATCTCCATCTCTTACTTGATAAGGACCTGCAGAGAAGCGTTCTTGTCCTTCTCATCGTTGAAGACGTTGATGTTCCATTTCGGGTCGTCTACATGGTTGCGGTTAGAACTAGCATTTTCCGGTCCGGTGACAGTGGTTTGCGTATCTTACAAGTAGTGGGAATATTGAAGCGCTGAGGAGTCTCGCCAAACTTCTTGAGGTCCTGGATGGCCTGCTCATCAAGCTCGACTTCCTGAAAGTTCTCATGAATGCGAGAGGGAGTGACGGATTTAGGAATGACAGTGTGGTTGCCGAGGACCGACCAGGCGATAATAACCTGGGCGGCGGTGATGGTCTTGCCCTGGGCAGCGCCGAGACGGTCGGCGATAGCCTTGACCTCGGGGGTATTGACAAGCAGAGGAATGCTCCAGCTGTTGTTGCCGAAAGCGGAATAGGCGGTGATGATGATGTTCTTCTTGGCGCAGTATTCGATCAGGGGGGCGTTGGGAAGTCGAGGGTGACGTTCGATCTGGTTGACAGCGGGGACGACGCCGGTGGCGGCAATGACGCCCTCAAGCTAGACGGAGGAGCATTGTTAGTAACGTTATTCTGCCTTAGTTTGGCCATGTACGACGGGTTTAGCCATTCCCAGAAGCGCAAGGCATAGACAGACTTACATGCTCAATGCTGAAGTTGGAAACTCCGACGGAGCGGGCCTTGGTCTTGGGGAGCTCAGTCATAGCTGTTGTTATCACGTAATGTATTAGCGTTTTGTTCATGCGAGACACAATGGGGAACTGATTGGCTATTCGTACCCTTCCAGGTCTGTGAGATGGTCACGCCACGGTCGATGTCAACTTCGCCATTGGCAAGCTTGGGGAACTGTTCTTCGCCTGGCTTGAAGGCGACAGGCCAGTGGATGAGGTACAGCTAGTAGGGCATGTTAGCGGAAAATAATCGGCATGCGCACCGGTTGTCACTGTGTTCCTGCGCCTGTCCAGTTGCAACTCATATCACCAGCGAGTTGACTGGAGGTGCTGAACCAATGGACGACTGTAGAGCTCAGGAGTCAGGACTCACATCGAGGTAGTCCAACTGCAACTCAGCCAGAGTGTCGTCCAGCGCCTTCTCAACATCCTCTGGCCTATGCTTGTTGTTCCACAGCTTGGAGGTGATGAAGATGTCCTCGCGCTTCAGACCGGGAATTTCAGCGTAAGCACGCTTAATGCCCTCGCCAACCTCCTTCTGGTTTCCGTAAATCTTGGCCAAGTCAAGGTGGCGGTAGCCGGTCTTGAGCGCCTCGTAAACGCCATTACCGACCTCTCCAGGACCAGCCTGCCAGGTACCGTATCCAACACGAGGGATGGTATGGCCAGAATTGAGTTTGACGGTCTTGCCGAAAGACATTGTGCTGAGGTTTTTACAATGAGCTGGGCGAATTGCAAGGTTTCGAGTGTAGAAGGGGGGATTATTGACGCAACTGATGCGGCCGAGGAGCGTGATTCGAACCATTTAAATGAGGGGAAAGAGGGACGAAATCAAGTGGATACAAAGATTCATCAATACGCCGACAGTTGGCGTGCTGGCCCTTTTGGCCGAAGATGCTTGGTGGAGGTCATTGTGTGGCGATGGGGAAACGCCATCTTGTATTATTCTGGGTCCACGGTTCCATGAAATACGTCACGTCACTTGAAGATCAAGCAAGCGTCTTTGCGACCTCTGATGCGAATTATTAATTCATCTGGGGTCGGAAATAACATTGACAGCGGGTGTATCGACATGTTGTCTCCGTTGGTTCTGGTGGTTCCAGGGCTGGAGAAGTTCAGAATTGAAGCGCGGATGTTCGGCAAGTGACTCATTTGCACGAAATGTGTGGGGGAGAGTCAAAGATGAATAGTCCCAGAGACCCATTGTGGCTCTCGCCAGAGTCCTGAGGACCTTCTGCGGCAATCACTTGCATCATGGAAAATTCAGCAACATGAGATCACCGCGAATGATGGCGCTTCTCAAACCATGGAGGGGCAGTGAGGACCAAGAGTATCGCGAGTGGATGGAGGTGGGTTGAATGGCATCAACTCGGCACGGTGGGTCGGTGGGGTCTTCATCGGTGCGCAAGCCAACAAAAGTGTGGTGCACTTGTTGCAGGGCAGGGGAATTGGAAGGTATGGAGGGGTACGCAGGGGCGGACATTGCCCCGCCATTTAGAAGGAAGGGACGATCCATGACGAAGAGGGCACCGACTAATACGGAAATTTACTTGCCGTCTCCAACATACCGAGCCATCACCGACACCGACCAGTACGGCATCAATTACCCGCGGGATGAACAAAACTGACAGTATGACTCAAGTAAGTGACGTTGCTGATGCAAACAAGATACCAGCAACAAGCCTGAGCACATCGTCGGCGTCAGCCACAGGCCCACGGTGATGGCGTGGGGGTTCCAGAAAGAATCGACTTGCGGCACCAATCAATCAATAAGACCTTCCACCCTTTTAGCGAAGTTTGCTCAGAGCTTCCGTCCGGGCCGGGGGGGGGGGGGGGGGGGGGGGGCGCAATATCCACCGCTATGCTTCGCGGAATTTCGGAAAGCGTTGGCGTCATGTCGCACAAGGGACACTCTCAACGCCGTTCATTGCTGGAGGCTTTATATGCTGGGGTGAAGCCTTGATTGGCAGGGCGCCGGGATATCAGGTGCTCCTCATTCGCAAGCTACATGACATACAATACTCATGGCATCTGAACGACTGGTGATCAACAGATTGAAGCATTATTGAAGGAGTAGAATAATTCAACCGACGGCTAAAATTATGGCTGGAGCATCTAGCCTGCACCTTGTTGCGGTATCTCTCCCTCCACCTGGGCCCCAATAGGGTGAGTGTTTGCCGGCTGACAAACCAAAGAAAGCTCGCAAACTATCACGGAGTACTCCGGTACGGAGCAGCTGTTGTGCAGGGTGTCGACGCCATCAAGGTCCCATTCCATCCAACGACGCCTCTGCCGCTGTCGCTGCGGCTCAAGGAGGTGTTGGTGTGTAGTGAAGAGCTGTCCTGCCGTCGCTGGGCTGGGGCCTGGGCAACGGCGTCGGTCAGTCCTCTATAATCGCGTCAATGAGCGGAACAAAAAGTGGTTTGTCGGCCAAGACGGGACGCCATGTGGCCACCTTGCTGTGTTACTTGCTAAGGTACGTGATACCTTGAGGAACGTGATCCGGCCGACGGGCGACAACGAAGCTTCAACAAATGGTGCATATTCACCCCCATCAGTAGGATTTGCGCGCACAAAAAGCACGTACAGCATGTGCTCGGCAAGTCCCCCTACGCCGTCCGTCCCTGCGTGAGATGCACAAACCTGGGGGTTTGTGACATGTGAATTGTCCCGGTGTTTGGACAAACACAGTCCTCGTAATACAGAGTGAAATGTCACATCATGATTCTTCCTTTACGTTTGGAGAACACCTCCGTCCATGTTTAGCGAACGTCCTAATCAACGTGCAGCAAATAAGCAAATATGCATGGTGGCTACATTCACTCTTCAAGGCAGTTTGCTGCCAGCAAACCATGCAGCTCTGAGATTCATCCGACTGTCACCTATAGACCAAACACAGCTCATTTCAGCCGCCATCATTCAAGTATCGTTCATCAGAATTGCAACATGGCGATAGTATAAGTAGCTCTCATGTAAAGCATCAAAATGCTCCCTCTTCTCTCGCCATGTTCTTACCAACTTGCCTATCAAAAGCAAATTCACAACTTGATCATCAAAAAGCACGCATTCACACAGAAAGAAAGAACACACCGACAAATCATCTTCTTTCCCACGACATTTTGGGGCAAGAATACGCCAAAGGCACTTCTACCAAAATAGCCCCCCCCCCCCCCCCCCCCCCCCCCCGGCTGCAAATGAAAAGGCTCGACCGCCGTGAAGAAATGTCCGGCGGCATCGTGGCCATGGTCATCCTAGTAAGCTGCGTCGTCGCCGTGTCCCTAGGTGCATTCGCTTACTACGGGTGTCAGCGGCGCCCTGTCGGACGACGGAGATGTAGAGTGAGGCTGTCGTCGAACTCGAGCGGTGAGTTTCGACGTCGTCGTCGACGAGGCGACCGCAGCCCTGATTCCGGGCCGGCTGCGTTGGACGTGCTGGATCCGAGCACGGGGGATGTGACTCGCCCTGCGGCGGTGCAATCACGGCATCAACGCCGGTAACCAAATGGCTTTGTGTGTCGACACAACGGACTAGATCGGCACAGCCGGGTATGGCGAGGAGAGGGGGCAACGGATGGTGTGTGCACGTTATGGCGGAGACGGGGCGACACAATGCGCTTGGGGGACAGGGTGACTGTCTCCGTGCCGCCAGGGAGTGAGATGAGGTATGTTACAAATCTGCCAAAAGTGGAGGCCCTCCAACAGATGGGGATCGTATTGTGGTAGTATATACTCCGCATGTCGGTTGGTGTTCTATTACGAGATATGAGAGGGCATAACACCAGGGACCAGGGAGGGGTGGACAAAGGAAATAAAGGAAACCTGCACCGTGTAGTGTAGTTGGATTAGATGTTCCGCGTACAAAAAAAAGCCAAATCAACTTCCACTGGCACCGTCGTCAGTTCATGTACCTACCCAATTAAGTCATTACATCAAAAAAGACCAAATTTCTGCCGCTCGTACTTGATATGTCATGAGTCCTATGATACACTTTCAACCTAGCCACGTCTCAAACTCCTGGTAACGAAAAAACAAACACCACGTGGTACATTCGGACCGTCCGCGTACAATTAAAAAAAAAAAAAAAAAAAAAACGAAAGCAACTATTTCTCAGCCATCATGTTAGCCCCAGATCAAAGCTTGTAGGGCAGCCAGAACCAGAAACTCCAAAACTCATTCAACATACCCGTAACTCCCCATGATGCCAACTACTTGGGTGGCTCTGCCTCTGGTGCAGGAGGAGGAGGAGGCGCCGGGGCCGGCGGCGGTGTTGATTCCGCGCTCTTGGTCGAGCTCCTGGACGACTTGGAGTGATGGCGGCGATGCTTCCGATAGGTAAAGCGGACGGAGGATCGATACATGTAAAGAAAAGCACCAGTAGCTATGAGGAAGACGCCCAGAATGACTCCTAGAGCGATGCCGATTTGAACATTGGTCGCGTCGGCGGCGCCACTAGAGAATTGCCTCTTTCGAAGAGCAGCACCAATGTCGAGCCGCCGGCGAGCCTCGTGAAGCAATTCCGCAACCCATGGCGGCGAGTATTCCAATCCTCCAGAGCGATTATGTGCCTCCTGCCCGGCCGCGTGGGATTGAGTTTCCCGAACCGGGATATACATGCCGCTCCGTTTCTTTTTTCTTTTTTTTTTTTGGGCCGCAGGGCTCTGTGCTTGAAATTGGGGGGATCAGGAAACGGTGTGGACACAAGGCTAGTCAACCCGATGCCGAAGGGCCATCCGCGTACAATAGCAGCGCAAAGTAAACAAGGGGCTCACAAAAGAAATTATGCATTTTTCTCTCCAACTAAAACAAGAAACGCCAGCCTCGACCGGGGGGAAAGGAAGAGTAGAAGAGCCCCTTTTAAACCGCGCAAACCCCCGGGGGCGGAGGGCCAAGACGGGGGAAGGACGAGATGTTCCCCAGATCCTCTTCTCCCTCAACGGGAGTTATGCACTTGGGGGGGATCCGCCGGTGTAGCAGGCCAATACGGCCTTTGCTCGCTAGAGCTTGCATACGCGACTTGCATAGATAGGGTCATCTGTCTTCTTCGGGCCCGGAGAAGGCAAGCTGCATGCAGCAGGTGAAAAGGGAAGTCCAACCGGACCTATCATGAACGTTGTCCGCCATGTACGTACCTGATTGCACCTAATGGAACAGCAGAAGATGGAGGCAGGCCACATGGGCAATGCGTAGATTGCGAATGGGCTTTTGAAAAGGAAAAAGAACAAGTTGCGTGTCAACGCATCCACGCTCGGCCAAGTTGGGCATTGCTATCGTGACGGCCTGCGTAAAACCGATTCATCAAGTGCTGAACTGCTCTGCAAAAAAAAAAAAAGAGCGAGGCCTTGGGGCAACAACTGGACAATTCTTGTTCACATGACCAAGGAGCAAAAGATGCATGATTTGCTCAAGTCGTGGCGGCGTACAATGACGAAGCATGTATCTGCAGCGCGCCGCCTCCCCCCCCCATCCCCCTTGTCCGCGCCGAACACCATATGAAGATGCTTGTGTTTGCCTTTGTCCATGGGGTTCAAGGACGAGAGAGAGAGACGGACAATTCCCATGTCGTCGACACAGAGAGGGACAGAAAAGGGAAAGAGAAGCACGGCGCGGCTGGCTGGAAAACCCTTGCATGGACGGGGGGGGAGCTTGCGAGAACCGGCGCCGAGAAACATTGAAGCTCGAGACGCCCATGCGGCACGTTCACCATGTATAAACCGAGTACCCAGCATGTAACACTAACGGCGGCTCAGCCATTGGCAAGCACGCCCTTTTGACGTGTTGCAGGCCACGCTGCATGACAACGCATCGACCGGAGCGCCGACTTCTGGCAGAGGAACCAAAGCGCCGCGGTCCGGCCGTTCTCGAGAGACGAAGAGACGAAAGACTGGGAGGGGCGGGTCGGGCAGCTTCTTTGGAAAAGCTCGGTCGCAGGCTCGTCCTGTGGTTCGAAAGGGGTCGTGGATTGACGATGGAAGGAGGGAAAAGTAATTGGGTGCCAATTGGGTACGAAGCGACAAACGCTAGCGCCGCCATTTGTCCTCGTCAAACTCGTCGGCCTTTGCTGCTTCGTGGCTGTCGATTCGCGCTTCATTTCAGAGTCTGGGAGAAAGAAAAGAACTCGCTCGACTTGCGCAATCGGCGACTCGACTTGCCATGCTGCCAGACGTCGTTGCGCGTGACCATGCTCGGGTTGGGGGAGGAGGGGGTTAAGCCCGACGATGCCAAACTCGTCCCCCCCCCCCCTTTTGGCAGCCATGGCGGCATCGGAGCGAGGAAGAAGGGAAAGATGGAAATGGTTGCCGGAGACCCTTTTTGGCATGTGGAAACTGGCGGCAGTGACTTCCTGCCAGAAGAGTTGTGTCTTGCCATGATGGAAAAACCGTCCGTGGCCGTTGTGCCAGCCTGAGACGATGTAAACGACAACAACATGTTGATATTGACTACATCTCATGTTTTCCCCTTTTTGCGTATCCCTACTTGGTACCTGGGCCAACGGACCGTGTTCATAACCCCCCGTCTCTGCCGTACTGGCCGCGCTCCTGGTATTCTTTTCCTTTCCGGCATCCGAGTTGCCCAAAAACTCCCACGATGCCAGCTCATCAAGCAGGTCCGTCAAAACCACCCATCCATCATCCCCCACTCGTTCCAACGCGGACGCACGGCCATGAAATTATACGTGGTTTCCCCGTCAAGTAGGGTCGTAGCATTACAACCAAGCTGCAAGTTCGCAGCCACGACACATCCGAGGAACGAGTGGGTGCCGTACCAGCATCTCTCTCTCATCTCCCTCATCTCCCTCTGCGGGCAGCGTCGCTTCACCCACATTGTATACAGAGACCGAGGCAATTTTCCAAAGATGGCTCGTACATGGAAGAAGAACCCAGGGACTGCGACCTCAGAGTTGCATCTTGGGCTCGGAATGCCTTACCCGCCGAGCTACCTGTCCGAGGGGCCATCCGAGAGGCCAGCCAAGGCATCTCTTCATTGTGGCTTACACTGCTTGTAACTTGGCAGAGACGCATTCAAAGATTTATACGGTTTCATACATGTATGTTGACTGACAGTCCAGCAAGCAGCAAAGAGCTACCACTTAGTCCTGGGAGAAACGCTCCCTTGACTGCAAAAGAATTCCCCTGCCGGCGCCTTTAACATGCTTCAATCGGTCCATGGGGGAACTCGTGTACTCGCTACATCATTTGTTCCATCTCTAGGCAACGTTCTCTCCCGGGCTAGCGGTTCCTGAATATATGAAGCTGCCTGCCCGTTGATGCTTCCCCCGTACCACAAATAGATAGATCTTGTCTCATGGCGCAGCTATAACCTCGGCCCAGGCACTAGGTGCTTTCGGCCTTATTGGCAGATTACTACATGTGAGCCACGTAGGCTCAAGTCCCATCATGGAAGGGAGAAATTGGCATCGAGCCTCCCATCGAGCAGATGTGATCCAATGTCTGTTGGTCCTCGTGCCATTTGCAAAGATTGGCGCAATCGCGCAATCTCGACGCATTTCAGTGACGTGTCCCTCGTATTCCCCGACAACGAAAAAAAGGTGCCGTGAAGGAGTTTGTGGCACAAGTAGCCATCTGTTGGAGCTGCATCCATCGCTCGTCCAACCGCCGCCGGCCACTGAACCCTTGCCGCGCAGCCGCTCAGATACAACGACCTTGACGGCCAAGCGTCAACTGTAGAGTAGAGTAGCCCCCCTCCGTTGGCTATTTGGTAGCCATGATGACGGCTGTGTGGCGGCGCTGTGGTCGTTTGGCCGTGAGAAGCAAACGGCTGGTTGCCAATATGGTGTGAGCACATATTGGAGCGCGGCCAAGCAACGAGCCTTGGCCTCGAACAATAGATGGCTTCTCGGCAAAAAAGCTTAGCCCAAGACTTTGCGCCCGATCAGCATCTCTATTTTACCATTTTCTTCACTTTCGAGCCCGTCGGCAGGCGACGTCATTGGACAGCCTGTGGTGGTGCTCGACACCGGCTCGGTAGATCGCAGGCGCGGGATCTCATCCAAGAAACCTGCACAAGCTGCCGTCTCAGTCGCCTTCCACTCAGCTCTTGTCATTTCCCAGATCAAAATTGTCTTGTTCTTGTCTATGGACTATTATGCCAGCGGCCGAACCCGTTGCAGTCCAGAAGCAAGGCCCTACCTACACAAAAAAGAGAGAGAGAGAGAGAAAATAACCACACGATCGACACTCTTCCCGTTTCATATAGAAAAGCCTGTTCGTCCGGACGCACGAACCTGTAACAGGATGGGGGGCTTCCCGGCCGCCGCCCCTGTTACAACATGTCAATCCTTCTCCAGGAGCTCATTCTGAGACGCCAAAACACCAAAACGCCCAGTCTTTCCTGCCAGTCAATACTACAGCTTCGTTCCAGCTCCAGGATCGGCGCGTATGGAAGCCAAGCCACGTCTATTTTCGATGCTCTCGCCTCGTCTCGTATAGCCACAAGCGTCCAGTCCTCCGCAAACTCCCTCGTTTCAAAAAATGCCTTGACCTGGGTTTCGTCCTCATCATGTCTTGCCACCTCTTGTCTGCCTCTGTTGGGCTCGAAGGCGAGGGCTGGCGCCGCCATGTGCTGCCGGAATCTGCGCTTGCCGCCAGCCCGTTCGTAAAGGCGTATATGCTTTCCAACTACTTTCCCTTGGAAAACACTCAACTTGCGTGTTGTGACTAGATGAAAATATTCTTTCCTTCTTTTTCCTCGTCTAGAATTCCTCTGTTTGTTCGTATTTTTTGATGTGTTTTGTTATAGAGCAGCCTCGGGGTGGTCTTCTGAAATCATATTTCGACTGAGAAGTAAGAGCCTGTGCAGCCCCAAAATGGTGTCTTTTCTGATAACCACGGCCGTGCTTTCGCTTTCTCTGTCTGTACACGGATGGCCGCAGGTACGCAATGAATCAAGGTTCTTTGGGGAGGAGATTCGCGCGGAAAACATCGTCGCGGACATATCGTCCAGGGAGCTGCCTTTTGTAGGCGAGGCCTTGTCTGTGGGAACGCTGCCGGTGCCTCAGCTCTCGCAGCGAGACGACGCAGTTGGGAGTCTTGAGGCCACAGAAGACGACCAAGACTCGTCCTCCAACAACTCGTTCCAGGAAGATGCTAAGCGCGGGCCTCCCGAGGGCGACATCTCGCCGGGCCACCTGACGCTTCCTGTCCTTCATGTCGAGAGACGCTTGGATAAAAGAGACGTCGAGGTCCGGCTCGAGAACCGCTCAGACGTCGCCTACTATGTCCAACGTAAAGCTGCCCTCCCATTGAGTTTTCCTACCCTCTGTTCCATGAGAACAACAAGAGTCATGTTTAGCAAACCTTGGTACTAACCCCGACCCAAAAAAATTCAAAGTCAACATAGGAAACCCCGTTCAAAAAGTCTTTGCGCAACTCGACACGGGATCGTTCGAGCTCTGGGTCAACCCGGACTGCACGAGTCTCCCCTCCTCCGCGGACAAGCAGTTCTGCCAGGCCGTCGGGCAATACAACCCCCTCCGGTCCTCGTCGTCCAAGGGAAGCAACCTGAGTACGGAGCTCCGGTACGGCATCGGCTCCGCCCAAATCACCTACTTCCTCGATGACATTGCGCTCGTCGACTCGCGGCAGATGAAGCAGGTGCAGTTCGGCGTGGCGCGGTCCACCAAGGACCAGTTCTCGGGCATCCTGGGCATCGGGCACGGCGTCGGCGTCAACACGGGCTACAGGAACTTTGTCGACCAGCTCGCGGACCAGGGCATCACCAAGACCAAGGCCTACAGCGTCGCGCTGGGCAGCAAGGCCGACCGGGCCGGCGTCGTCGTCATGGGCGGCGTCGACACGGCCAAGTTCGCAGGCAGGCTGACGCCGCTGCCGCTGATCCCCGGCGACAAGTCCCCCGACGGCGTGACGCGCTTCTGGGTGAATCTGACGTCGGTCCAGCACAACTCCGAGTCCGGGAGGACGGCCAACCTGACGGGCGCGACGATGCCCGTCTTCATGGACACGGGTGCCACCCTCACCCTGCTGCCGCCCAGGCTGGCCAACGACATCGCCAGGCGAGTCGGCGCCCGCGGCCTGGACCGGAACGGGCTCTACATGGTGGACTGCGGCGTGGCAGGCAAGAACGGCAGCCTGGACTTCAACTTCGACGGCGTCACCATCCGAGTCCCGTACAGTGAGATGGTTCGCGAGATTGCCACCTTGCCCCCGAGTTGCTACCTGGGCATCATGCCCAGCACTTCCTTCACGTTGCTAGGCGACACCTTCTTGCGGTCTGCGTATGGTGAGTTTTTTTTTTTCCCGTGTGCGCTTCGTATTGGAATTGGTGGTGTCTAACAAACATGAATTGCGGGCAGTGCTGTTTGACATTTCAAACAACATGACGTACATGGCGCCCTACGCCAACTGCGGCTCAAAGACGCAATCGATAGATTCATCAACGGATCTGACGTCGATAGTGGGGACATGTTCACCGCAGCAAGTGAATGAACTGTCGAAGCCAGTTGGTGGTGGTAGTTCGGATGGAAACAGTGGAAACAAGGATAACGGCGCAGGATTAGCAAGAATGTCCTGGAGCTGGTTTGGCGTTTTGGGAGCATTTGCAATCGGAGCTCTGACTCTGTGAGTAGAGCAGGAAACGAATATCAAAGAACCGAATTGTTATTATACTGCATGTTTTCGCATTCTTTGGGGGGGTTACAAACCTTTTCTTCTTCCCTGGCCATCTTTTTTTTTTTTGTCATAAAGTATACAGAGCCTTAGACGGTACCGATCAGCATTAGTTTGACGTATATAGATGACATGTTTTGGAAGCTGGCACAAACCGTTAGTGGTGAGCATTACTATTTACTTGAATCAAAACTTTGGATCGTCATCTAGCGACGGCCATGCCCGCCTCTTGCTCTTCCATGCTCTAGTAAGAAAGAAAGTGATAAAATGACTGGCAGTTGCAGCGCAAGGCCCAGCCAGGAAAACGTAAAAAAAAAGGAAAACGAAAAAGAAAAAAAAAGGGGACAACGGCCCACAAACTCAAGCAACTTGCTGCACAAAGGCAGGACCAGCCAACGCTCCCGGGAACAGACTCATATCAAGGCTCGCCACAGGCTTCTCAAGCAGTGTACCGTCTGCATTTCGCTTCAAGGCCACAACACCCAGCGCGCCGTCCTGGTTTCCAACAAACAGATGCTGGCCGTCCATGGAGGCACTGAACATGCGAGGCCGCTTTCCTCCAGTGGACGTGAAGCCCACAAGCTCCAACTTGAGGTCGTCGGATTTCTGGGCAATGCGGAAATTCGCAATGTTATCCGTCTGCCCGCCCGTCAAGCGATTTGACACATAGACGTTCTTGTTATCCGCAGCAAGCACGAGTTCTCCGGCGGCAGCTTCAGCGGGCGTGGCCTCCTGAGACTCGAAGGTCGAGATAGTCTGCTTCGGCACAAACTCGATGCCCTTGTCGCCGCCGTACTTGAGGGAATACACCACGACGAGGTTCTTGATCTCGCAAAGAACAATGTAGTGCGTCGCCTTGTTGGCTCCGGCGGGGAAAAAGGCTCCGTGCCGGGGGCCACAGCCCGCGGGCTCAACGGGGACGCGGTTGACGATGCCAAAGGAATTTTGGGAGTCGAGGATGAGAACCTTGTCGGTGCCGAGGTCGTTGACTGCCACGAAACGGCCCGAAGGATCCAGGAGGGACTGGTGAGGGTGCGGCTTCTCCTGGCGGGCAGTGTTGGGGCCGACCTTGTCGTCCGACTTGATGGCCTTGGAGAACTTCAAGCCGCCGTTGGAGATGTCGAAGATGTCAATGTTGCTGCTCCCATAGCCTGCACCAACCATCTGCGACTTGTCCTTTGTAAGTTCAAGATGGACAACGCCGCTGCTGCCCTTTGTGGAGCTCAGCTGGTCAATCTTGTTTCCCGCAAGATCAACTTTCAGGAGACTGGTGGTATCGCTGTTTTCGTCCACGGCGTACAAGGTGTTTGGCTGTGAAAAGGCCACCCACGTCGGGTTGCCAGAGACACCCTTGGTGCTCTTGATGTCAAACTTGGTACCATCAAAGTCAGCGATGGAGATTTTGCCCGGAGAGGTGATGAGGAGCTTGGCAGAGTTGAGCATCTTGCCGGGACCGCTGGTGTTGTTGTTTTTGTTGCAGGAGGGCAATGCGCTGGCTGTTGCCGCAGCGGCGACGAGAAGAAGTCGTGTCAGCATGGTGGTTTGTAAAGGAAGAAGAATGGAAGAAAAAAGGAATGAATTGGTTTTTTTTTGAAAATGAATGAATCAAGGAGTGGGTGAGCGAGGTTTCCCAGAAACCTCCGTGTCTAGGTGAAGATGAAAGTTGAGAATTCAGAATACGTACACGGCTCAAAGACGAGGGAAGACAGCCAAGTTTATAAGTCATTGCACCCGGATTCCCATCCAGTTACTTCAACTTTGCATGGATGCCTATGCTTGACGGAGTGGAAACGCAGTACTTTTCGGCTCCCACAGGCGTATAGTTAATAACATGAAACAACACAATGACTCAAGCATACCTCGACAAATAAATGCGGGCCTTGAATATATCAATCCAATGTTGCAGGTGGGCGATGGGGAAAGACTGGTACTTTCACAAGGTCAATCGTCACATCAAACGGGAAAACATGACAAAAAGAAGAAGAAAAGGTTCCTTTCTAGTTGCGGGAACAAAGGAATTAGGTGTGATGATGGCGATGCGCCACAACGCGGGGAGTGTGCCACCAAGGATGGAGTCACGAGCGACCACCGAGTACCTAATGCAGAGTAGTGAAGCCCGAGAAATGTCGAGTCTGGGTCTGATTCCAAGAAAACCGTCAACTAATGCTACAATCCATCAGCGGAAGTTTTGGAAGGAAGGAAGGAGTGGAGAGTGGTGACTGCCACGCAACTGCCGACCGTCATTCAAAGGCAAAGGGGGTCATGTGTTCTCGCAGATCATGCATGAGGCATGGATGCCCTGGGGGAAGGTTAATTAAGTCACATCGGTTCGGACGAAATCTGACCATGGCTGCTTGGAATAAAATGAATATTACATAAAAAAACTTCCGAACAATAGCTAAAAGAAACGACGTCACGCACTTTCACTGATGCCAGAAAGGGCATTACAAAGGGAGGAACCCCCCCCTGCCAAGACACTTTCATCGAGTTGTACGTAATAGCCAAGCCAAAAGTCAAAAAAAAAAAAGGGCCCCAGCTACCCCAGGTGCTTAAGCGGCTCATTATGATTCGTCCATCTACGGAGGTAATAGTTGCCTTACGGACGGGTCCGCAACTTATGTACATCCATGGTCCAGTCCAACAAAAAAGGACAAGCCCGTCCAAAAACGCCCGCTGCTCATTTTGTAGGGAAAACAAGAAGAAGGAGAAGAAGAAGAAGAAATTGCCCAGTCCCATCCTATCCATGCATGCCAAGGTATATATGATGTATACCTCTCCATTGGCGACTACCAAGTCAAGCCCACCGCCTTGCACTCATACTTGTTCGTCTGACGCGCGTCCTGCAGCAAGTTCTCAAACATCCAGCGGCCAACATCCTCCCGGGAGATAAAGTACCCGACCTCCTTGTGCTCGACGCCCTTCTCGCTCTCGACGTGCACGCGGATCTTCCTGTCTGGCTTCTCCCCGTCCTGCAGCAGGCTCGGCCGCACCAGGACGAACCTCTCGCTGCTGCCGTACAGCGTCTGCTCGGCCACCCTCTTGTCGGCGTGCGGCGCCTTGAGGCCGACGTGGTACAGCGGCACAAAGAGCAAGGGGACGTCCCGCCCGTGCTCCGAGATTCCTGTCGTGCTGACGACGGCCAGGAGAGGCCTGCCGGCGACGCCATTTGAGCGCAGCGTGCCGAGGGCCTCGAGCAGTGCGGCCACGCCCTTCTTGCAGACGTCCGGGTCGTCCATGGTCAGGTTGGCGTTGACGGTGCCGCCAATGGAGAAGTTGACCGCATCCACCATGGCCGTGGGGTCAGATGGCCTTAGCAGCACTTCGCCCACCGCCACGGCGTCGTGAGCGTTGCCCTGCTTGAGTATCAAATTGCTTGGCTTGTCGGGGAAGTGGGCTTCCATCTTGGCCGGGGTGCGGCAGAGCGCAACGCATGTGTAGCCTGCCGCAACGGAGCGTTTGAGCGCCGAGAGGCCGCAGCCGCCGGTGGCGCCAATAAAAGTAATAGCCTGCGTAGTAGACATCGTGATGGTGCTTGCAGTGCGTAGCCAGGAATACCTTGGGTATTTGCTGATGTATTCGCGGTTTTGCTTGAATGTATGGTGTATTGTGTAGTGCCGCTAATTACGATGATGATTGAAATAAAAAAGAAAAAGTTACAAAGCGAGGATTACCACGCATATTTATCTCTTGACACCATCCGCATCTTCCGTCATTCGCCATCGGCGCGCCTCGTCACTCGTTACTCGTCACTCGTCACTCAACACAAAAGCCTCGTCATTCCACGGCCAGGTGTATTCATCCGATGGCACTTGTCAGACGCGGCGTGGCTTGTGTGGCGCAGTACCTCCAATCTGATAGTCCATCCACCTCTGAGCCCGTGTCCAACACTAACAGGGCTGGAGTCCATTCCAACCGATTGGCCCGCCCCGCCCCGCTCGCGCCTTCGCCCTTTAGTCGCGGCAACCCGCAAACGCGCTCCCCTCGCCCCGCTACCGTCGGCCACGACGCATCTAACGGGCGACATCTTGGTATATCCCCACGAGCCTCACTATAGTTGTCCCGAGGCGATGGGCACCGCGTGGCAGCGTCGTATCCAACGCCAATTCGGCCCCGTCAAGCTTTTGACAACATCAAAACCTAAAGCTTGGCAAGGGATCCTCATCAACTTCCCAATCTAGGAGAGCAGCATCACCAATCGCCGTCTTGTATCCAACCACGGCGACATGTCGGATGTACTTGGTCTCTGTATATATGTGTAGTATCGAGCTGCTTGATCTGCCCCAGAATCCGCCCACAACAACAAGCGATAGCTACAAACTGTCTCAAAGCCGGCTTCCATCAAGATTGTATTTGCCGTATTTGACTCATCTTAACTTTGAGCTGACTCCATCAAGTAGCTACAATGCTAACCAAAGTCGTGTCGGCACCTCATAAACGATGGGTTGATCCTAAACTGCGTAGTACCCCCGCGGGCTGAATGCACATTCGCATGGGAGCGAAGTTGCCCAAGGCTGCTCCTGGAGCAGATATACATTTACTTTCTCAAGATGATTGCGTCATGTTGCATTACGACCTGGAAAGCCTAGATACTGTCCAATATTCTTGTTCAATTAACAATGTGAATGGCCTTTTTATTTCCAAGGAATGGACGACCAAAGGTCATTAAAGTTCGGGGCCGAATACAATATGGGCCTTCACCATCTCCTTCAACCAAAATACTGAAAAAGAGAGAGAAATGCAACTCAAACTAGTACCAATCCCATACATACAGTGTGTGTGCTAGTGAACAATGCTCTTAGATACAGCAAACTCAAGGCATAGCCATGCCAATACTGTAAGTAGAATGACACGCGGATAAAACACCCCCGTGTAGTAAGCAGAACAAAATGAAGGCAGAACAAGTAATCCAAAGAGCATAGGAAGTAATGCTGCACAAAACCCTTCCAAGCCATATCGCGCCGATTCGCCCACGAAACAAAGAGCCATATCATTTAGGAACGTCTGCGCGCTTACAGCCAGAAAAGGGCACAGCCAGCAATGACCATTGCCAATGCACTAGCGCTCGCCCTGGTGCCACTGTTCTTGCCATTACCGCTCTGATCGCTGTTGCCACTGCCACAATCCTGGTTGAAGGTGTTGGCTGCACAGCCGCTGCTGCTGCTGCTGCTGCCCGAACCACCGGATCCTGAATTACCGCCAGAGCCGCCAGAGTTGCCACCAGAGTTGCCACCAGAGCTGCTGCCAGAGTTGCTGCCAGAGTTGCCGCTGTGGTCTTGGCCAGTACCTCCGGAGCTGCCACCGGGAATGGTGGCTGCGGTGTTCTTAGGCTTATCGGCGCTCTGTGAAGCAGAGGCCTTGTCCTTCATCATGTTGAATCCGGTACCCTCGAACGACCCGAGGACAGTGTCACCCTTGCCATCAACAACGGTGTCATTGGTTCCTTTAACGCTGTTATAGGTGTAGCTCTTTCCGCTGTTGGTGCCCGGAGCACTCTTAGCATTGTAGCACTCCATGGTGACCTCGGAGAAAGTGGCGTAGAAGTAACCGACATTCTTGATATCTTCGGCATCCCAGTCCATAGGACCACCGGCCCAGTCGACGGTGCCCTTAGCATTGGTGGAAGCACCGCCTGGCCAGATAGACAGCTGGACACGAGCCGGAGTCTGCGGGTACATCCAGCTTTGCGAGGTCTCATTCCAGGTGTCTTTTCGCAGTTTGGTGCGGCCAACCTGTCCGTCGACGAGCCACTCAATTTTGTCGGGGGTCCAGCGGATTTCATACTCATGGAAGTTGTGGAAGGTATCAGACAAGCTAACGTTTCCAGAGTTGTGGTAGTCAGGAATACCCTGGAAGTAGTAGTTGGTCTGAGCAGTTTCGAGATCGACACCGACGAATTCGTAGTCAATTTCATCCTTTACGTCCGAGAGCAGAATGAAGGCGGTAACAACACCACGGCCACGGCTGGTCTTGAACTTGGCCTTGACGTTGCCATACCACATGTAAGAGGTGGAGGCTAAAACAGTTCCAACACTGTTCTTGGGCATGGTCAACAGGACATTTCCATCCTTGGAAGCAGGCTCTCCCTGGGCTACCCAGTCCTTCTTCGTAGAATCGCCGTAGTATTTGCTTATATCGACGATGCTGTCGAGGTTTGTGAACTTAGCCGTCTTGTCCGAACAAACCGGTGCGGGGACACAGGACGAGAGATTGTAAGACATGCGAGGGTCACAGCCACCCAGACAGAAGGCACCGACACCACAGTCGCCATATTCTGCAGACGGGAGAGGACACAAGTCAGCAAATAAAATCATGCTGCGTCCCTACCAAGAGACAGAAGCGCAAGCCGGAGGAGGGGGAAACTTACGGGAACAGCAAGGAGCATCTTGAGGACATTTCTGCGTAAGAGAGCACTTGGCCGCCAGAACAGAGCAAGCACCCAAGAGGGTGGTAAGTGCAACGGAGCGCAACATGTTCGAAATTAGAATAATATGGTTGCGAGTCGCTGCAAAGTGTTCATTCCACCAGCCCAACGAAAGCGGAACGACCAAACTTGATAGACAGTCGGACAGACGGAGAACGACAAGTCGCAGACTGATGGCGACAACAAAGAAATTATGTCAAGAGTCGCGATGGGGAAGGAACAAACGCACAACGCTGCGGCTGTCGGAACTGGAAATGCGCAGACGCAGGCGACGGCGAGGATGAAACGAAACGAGGAAGCAAAGCGAATGTAGTCGGCCGCAAAACGAAGGAAACGGTCCGTAGTTAGAGTTCCTCGACGAACCTAGCGAAAGGCTTGTTTATTATGTTCAGCGCGTGAGGAACGAAGAATGATACTTCCACGAGCGAGGAACTGGAGTGGCAGAGGGCTGATGGAGCTGGGGATGAGACACCAGACAGGTCACACAAAGGGGCAGGGCCTTGGGCCCATCAAATCCAGCCCGTCCAGCCGAGCTGAACAAATGGCAACCGGTGTGCCGTTGCGTGGCACGACTCGGGCCTGGCAGCCTGGCGGGTGGGGCTTAAGAACAGGTACGAAGTGCGGAGTACTTGTCTACTAGTGCAGGAGCTAGAGGGCAGGAGAGAACGAGCTGTGCCAATTTTCTCCGGAGAATGCCACCCTACAGCGTGTCTGCAGCGGCTGTTCGGCACGCGTTTCGGGGCCAGTGCCAACCAGAATCCGCCTACCATTTGAATTCTAGTACGGAGTACCGCAATACCTAATCGGTGCGCTCAGGGCCTGCTTGAGCCGCCTCTGTGCTACCAGGGAAATCCCAGATTGTGCAACCTGAGCTGTATTCTATCACTCGCACAATCTCGATGGAAACATGGAAAAGGAACAAACGCTTTTTTTTTTCCTTTGACGTCGGCAGCCTGCATACGATGCAGGGACCTGCCCAATATCGCCCTCCTTTTTTCATTTTTGTGGCGTACATCAGTTTTCAGTGACACACGCATTGCCCAACGGAACCAAACAGCTGTCAGAGCTCAGCAGATTCGCCGCTGGGTAGAAATCGCTACCAACTTGGATGCATTGGCTGAAAGGCCAGTGAAGATATCTTACGCCAGGCTCCCTTCTTCGATGGAACGAGTGACGGTCGACAGAGCATCACCTCGTATTCCTCCTGTTAAGATGAGTTGTCTAAGGAGTAGCTCACGGTACTTCAAGTATTAAAATAGTGGGGCCGATGCACGGCACAGGGGGGACCGGGGGGAGATGATACCTTTATAATACTCACCGCGCGCTGGGTGCAATATTAAAGAAATAAATAGATTTCAAAAAGAATATGCCTATTCATAAATGCAGTGTGTAATTTTATGATATTTGCCTATGCAATTCAGAAGTCCCAAAGTTGTGCATTATTCGCTCGTCACCCATCATGTCTGCGAAGTACTAAAATGCGGGCTAGCAATATGTGGGGCTGCCTCGTTCCCAGTTTAGAAGGCTTCAACGGCCTTACCATCCCTGGCATGGCCCAGAGGCGCCGTTGGCGTCAACGATGTCACGCCAGCGGGAGAAAAAAAATACGAACTGGAGCAATGATCAGGTAGGGAGTACTATTTTATTATGCTGTCTGTCATTGGCATGCGAACTACCCCAGAAGGTGGAGAGGCTCGTTGATTCAATGTTGCCCGTCTCGATCTACTTGGTACCTACCTAACCCGACCCTACTGCCTTTGTACATAGGTCGGCAGATGTACTCTGTAACAGACTTGACGTGAATATTGCAAGTCGGTAGTTCATCAATGACGGTGGCGCGCTATCAACGGCAACTCGGCAATTCACTAGACACAACTGGCGCCGGCAGTTTAACCCCCAGAAAACGCCGTGGTTCGTGGACATTGGCTATTCCAACGTGCTCGTGACTACTCCGTACCTAGATCACCTACCGCATGCTGTTCAAGTAACAAGTCGCGCCTTGACGTCCCTCACTTCGTCTTTCGCCTTGCCTTGAAAGTCTTGAGAGGATCGCCTTTTCTAGTACCAACCCTAAACCCACCCCGTTTCGTGCCTTTGCCTTTTCGATGGTCACGTAGCTTGCCAGGTTTTCTCAACGGAACAAAGCCAATATCATTTTCTGTAAGGCCCTTCTTGCCATCCTTTGGTAACAGGTAGTCCGGAATGTGCTTCAAATGAGCTTGCTGTCTTGCCGTTCTCAGTTCACCGTCATGACGGAGGTGGTTGATTTCCGATGGGTTCTCTTCAAAGTATCTGCACTAATGTTAGAGCCGGGCATCGTGGGACCTCACTGGAGTACATGGAGATCTCACCTCTTTAGTTTTTCGCTCTTCATTAACTCCTGACGCAATTCCCGGGTTCGCGCCTCGCGAACCGCTACCTTGGTAACAGCACGCAGAGCGTCGTTCATGCGATAGCGAAAGGCCTCCACTTGCTTGGTGTTGAAATTGTAGGGCTTGATTTCCTTGCCCTTCTTGGCCTGTTGCTTCGTGATTCTCGCCAGAACCTTTTCATCATTCTCCGCACTTTGGATCGATGTAGGCATGTGTTTCCGGAACTGCTCCTTGGGAATAACAAATGACAACGCCATGCCAGCCTTACCAGCCCGTGCCGTTCGTCCAACACGGTGGGTGTATGACGAAGCGGATGTTGGGAGATCAAAGTTGATGACAGCGGCCACATTCTTAAAATCAATGCCTGCGCGTCGCGTCGTGTTGGTAAGTATGAATATGAATGATGGTGAGCGCATTCGTCGGGATTATTGAAGACATACCTCGAGAGACACCGTACTCCTTGTCTCGTTTTGATGCCTTGCGCTTCTTCTTAGGTCGTCGTTCTTCCTTCTCCGCATCAGAATCCTCTTCCTGGTCGCCTTCATGGTTTTCTTCCTCATCAGCTTTTTCTTCATTTCCAAGAACCTCCTTCTCGTCTGAGGCAATAATGATGTCATAAACGTTGCGGTTGAATTCTTCCACGACATGGATTCTTGAGTTTACAGGTAGTTCCGAGTTTAGAATACAGCTCCTGATGCCAAACTGCTCAAAAAAGAGTTTCAATCGGTAGCATCGGTCGACGTCGCCGACAAATATTATACATTTGCCCTTGACCAGCTGGAGCTTAAAAATGATGTAGGCCAATAGGAATTTCTCGTCCTCGGCACACCTGTCAATATCAACTGGTTAGCGATGGCGATTAAATTTCCAGCACGTCTAGAAAATGTAGACCTACTTTGTGAACAACTGCGTTATCCCCTCGCCTTCAGCATCGGGCTCTTCAAGGTCAAGCAGAGTCGGAGCGTTGTCGCGGTAAAAAGTCTTCTTGAGCGAATCGATTTCCGTTGTAAGGGTGGCGCTCATCATGATAGTCTGTATTCCCTTTGGTATTGACCAAGACAGGTTCTCCAGATCCTCATCATACCCATATGATAGTAGCAGATCAGCCTCGTCCAAAACAAGGTGGGTAAGTTTGTCGAGGGAGAGAGAGGACTGGTTTGATTTCACATTGTACCAGGCTCGTGCGGGGGTAGATATGACAATGTCGGGATTCGTGGACAGCAGAGACCTCTGTACGGCGTCGGACAGTTTATCCGTCAACTTGACAGCGCGAACATCTTTGGCACAAAACGAGGAGAATTGTTCGATCACTTTGAAAACTTGGTCGGCCAGTTCTCGGGTCGGTACCAATATCAATGCGGACGTCGCAGCGACAGTTTCGGCCTAAGGCTATGTTACAAGGAGATCAAGCGACAAGATGGCAATCACACCACGACGACGTACGGCTTTCTTCTTGAGGATGGCAGTCAAGACTGGAAGGACATAAGCCGCAGTCTTTCCTGAGCCAGTCTTGGACTTGCAAAGAACATCTTTTCCATTGAGCGCTAGCGGGATGGCTTTACGTTGAACAAGAGTAGGCTTGAGAAAGGTCTGTTCAGCAACCGCCTGGACAAGACGAGGGTCCAATCCAAGATCCGCAAATGTGAGCTCTGCGTCCCCTGTTGACTCTGCTTTTGTGCGTTTTTGGTTTTCAGGTTCCGGCGATGGCACACCATTCTGATCGAGCTTACGCTTCATGGTTGCGTGTTGCGTGTGTATTGAGATGGTGGTCCTAGAAGCCAGAGGGTGCTGAGTTGTGGCGACGAGTTTGCTTCCAGAAATCGTTATCAGATATCGCTGGAAAAAAAAAAATTGGCCTCAAGCTCCGCTACGCGGCAGACACTAGCCTCCCGCAGAGTGGGCCGCACGGTGACATGATTGATTTCCGTCAGCAAGTGGTCCTACCCTATATCTCGTCCCACCCTCCTATTGTTTCTCTCTAAGGATTGCGCGAGCGACTTGGGATGGCATTGTGTTTCTTCTGGGCTTCCTCCTGAAGCTACCTATATTAAATATGACGGGTCAAGAAATGATTACTGATACTGCGCTTTTGCACAGATTTGCCTACCAGTATGTTTTCAAGTAAACAGAACCAGGCGTGCAGGTATGATGCCGAAGGTCCGTCTCTAGTTTCGCCAGCCCTAATAGAGTGCGAAAGTCACGGCATAAAAGCCCACGGTGGATATATTCACAACATTGTTTGACGCCTCAGGCTGAGGAAACCCCCCTCCTCCCAGGGATGCCGGCCCAAAGACCTGCAATAATGCACATGCTATTGATACTCTGCAACTCAGATAGAAGCTTCAGGAGTGGATCGCTTCCCGCTTCCCGCTTGCCGCGTCGAGTAACTGGTACCTCGTCACGGACGGCCCTACGAGGTTTCATGTACCCCTTGCGGTGGGGCCCGGGATCGCGGCAAGATGCATGGCGTGGTTGTAGGAGTACTTCGACAACAAGTCACCACCAGCTGGATATAGATCTACACTTGCATGGCCGCAGGGCCAGCGAGTAGCTCGCTGGTGACTTTCCATCAACACCAATATATCTTTCACGTAACCGTTCCGTCGTGCAAATAACTAAAATTGGGGTATAACTAAGGAAGTTGGCTCTAGTTTTCCGGACAGGAAATTTCAAGACGATATCCTCGCAAAGTATCCAGGATGGCTGTCAAGCCTCGCAAAGGATTTGCCTTGTCCATCATGCTTCTTATCATCAGGAATAAAAATAAAGCTACCATCGACTTGATACCTTTTTCCCTTCAAACCCTCTGTCGCCAACAGACAAGCACACCACACACGTGCCCGTCGCTTCCGGTTGTTACGAACTCAAACCCGAATCTTCCCACACAAGGCGGCCGCCATTAAATCGAAACCTGACTTATATCCCATCACTAAGGCCGCCAGACTGTGAAGCCCATTCTCTGCCGCCGTGTTCTCCTACTCCAAGCGAAAGCAGAATCCCACCCGAAAGCCCTGACCAGTTCCAGACTCAACTCGAAAACATACAACCAAACATCTAGGTACAGAAGCAGCATACCAATATTGAGCAACACGACCACAACAAAGGAGAGTGAACAATGTGAACACCCAAGAGAGACACAGGGAATAAAACCCCACTTCAAACAAGACATGCGCGATGCATCTCATGGTCCTATTTGTCCTGCCTTTTCCCACCCCGGTCATCATCGCAACGGTTTCATGTTGCAGCTGCACAGATCATTCACCTACAGTGTGTCAGAATACACACTGCCACTGCCCCGTGACGGCCTCTTGGCAGATTAATCGCGAATTAGAGACTCGCGAGAGTCCAGTACCGTATACCGCTTGGCGTTGCAAAACGATTGTTGGACCAAAATACACGGAAAAAGAAAAACACCCAAGCTAGCCGCTAGAAAGAAGGTTGCCCAAATTTGATCAAGCAAGCACTGTACAAATCGACATGGCAGGGGGGCAAAGGAGGGTCACTACCTGCCCTTGCCGTTTGCGAAAAGATCTGCGACAGCATTAGATTGGCTGCGACACTACAGACAGCCACAACCAGAAACTGTGACGCATCACTTACCAGGGAAGTGCTCTTTGGCATATTGTTCACATGCCTAATTCGATTGTTAGCAAGGTGACGCTTAGGTCATGTATCCAGTTGACATTTCGTACCTTTGCCGGCTTGCCGACCTTTTGGCCAATCACTTTCCACTTGTTATTTTCGTATTCTTTGATTGCGTTCAACAAGGCTTGGCTCTGTTTGCATCGGTTAGTCTAAGTGACAGATATACTTGGACCCTATGAATACTTACTTCATCTTCAGCAAACTCGGCATAGTGCATATCCTGGGTAAAACATTAATACACAAACATGGCCTCATTTCCCATCTAGTCAGGGAGAAACAAACCTTGTACCAATGCTTCTTGACTGAACCTTCTGTTCTGGTGGGGAATGTCTATTTAAAACGATGATGAGCTTCGATTCCTCGGTCACAAGGACAGAGTGACATACCTTGGCAATTTCTGCCCAACTGTTACCCGAGTCTCGCATTTGTTTGAGCCGCAGTTCTTCTTGCGGCGTCCATGGGGTATTAGTACGACTCTTTTTGGCCGGAGGCGGCTGCACAGGCGTCGTCTTGGCATCTTCTGTTGGAGCCTGTGGCTGCAATGTCGAGGGAGCAGCCTGGGGAGTGGGAGGAGTGGGAGCCGGAGGTTGAGCCTGGCTTCCCGCAACAGGAGCAGCAGGCGCTCCAGTAGCCGGCGATGGGGCAGTATTTGGAGCAGGTCGCTTCCGCTGGCGGCTCTGTTGTGTTGGCGTGGGAGTCGCTGCCTGCTGTTGAGAAGCTGAGGCATTTGGAGGTTGAGGGACATTCATCGGCGGTTGGACCGGAGTAGGGTGATGCTGCTGCTGCTGCTGCTGCTGCTGGGGAGGTATTCCCGACTGGGGAGTTCCGTATGGGAACTCTATGCGCTGATCGGTTCGGCGTGCCATATCGGGTTGGTAGGGGTGATTGCTGTTTGCACATACTGGTCAGCAATCTTATTGCTAGGCAACGCCGCTATATCGAGTTGACATATCAACAACATTTTCCTTCCATCCATCCTACCCAAACAGGAAGACGGGAGGGATTAGGAGAATGAGGGTTGAAAAAGGGCCCCCTCCAAAAGACGGCATGAGCGCAGCGTCACGACATTTGCTATAGCGCTGCACTCATGCCGCGTTTGAAGACGACAGCGAGCGTCGCGGCTTCACAGGCGAGGCCGGAGCCAAAAGCGACCCGACCACTGGGCGCGGGTACCAAGGAAGGAAGAACATATCTCCAAGGCCAAGGCCAGTGGCACGGCTGATGCAAATGACAGTGACAGTGGCAGGCAAAGTTTGGAGGTACCTGGGACAAAGGGACAAAAGGGACGAAAGACTATGGTGCCGGTACTTACTGCATGTCGTTGGGCGGATGGGTGGAGTTGGCGTAAACATACTCCGGCACAGGGCCGACCTGCCACTGCTGCATGATCTGGATGCGACAGGAACAAATATCGTCAGCGTCAATTCTGGACAAGAGGTAGCGAGAATAAAAGGACCAGAGAAAGGCGAAGGCGAGCGCAGGCAGGACAAGTTCTTGTTTGCGAGAGGTGGCCAGCCATTCTGGCAACAGGCATGGGTCCAGCTGCAGCGACGCGGCTGGTGTAGCCCCAGCTATGAGAGGCTGTCGACGCGCTCAACCACGGTAGGCGACATTGAGACGAGAGACGGGCAAAGCCAAGCTGACACTGCTGACGGGGCGCAATGCTCCCTGCAAAAGGACTGTCGAGTGCGCGCAAGGAGGACAAAGCATGTAGCAAAAAAAAAAAAAATGAGAAGACAAAAAAAAAGCCCCAATGCAAGACTTACGGGCAATGTATTGTCCAGCTAGAAAGGCTGGTTAAAGAGCCCTCGGTGTTGATGAGACGTCTCTTGCGGTACACTTCTCCTGACCAGATCGCGTAGCAAGTTCCTCGTGTGAAGCAAGTCAAAGTCACACAGGTGGTCCGAGGCTCGGGTCTGGGTGGTAAAGGCAGAGAGCCACGGGGTTTGCGTAATACAAGTTTCTGCGCCTCGAGAAGCTGGGCAGGCGAAGGTAATTGACGGATCCGGGCGCCGGCCGTCTGGAGGAATTCAGTGGAGGCTGGTGAGTGGCCTGATGGTGTGGGCGACGTGATAAAGTGGGTTCAAGTGCTTGGTTGTGTGTGAGAGGTGTGAACCAGTGTGATGAGTGATGAGTGGTGAGTGAAAATGACCAGACTCGTTGTGTGCGTGCTTTTGCGTTGCGTGTGCGGTGTCGTGTGCGTGTGAAGTTTGATGGCCAGCTGTCAGTGCAATCTGCAAGGTCAGCGACAGAATTCTTTTTTTTTTGTGTAGCCAGAAAGCCCAGCCAAGAGAGTTATTGATGTATAAGGGCAGTATAAGGGCGCCGACGTCCGAGGCGGCGACGCTGCCAAAGGTGCCTTGATGAGAAGCTGATGCACCGCAGCTGACGGGGCGACAGATGGGCCCGTGGGTGGCAATGCTGGCGTTGGTTGCCGAAGACAAAAGTTGCGCAGCGCAGAGCCCAGGCGCAGGTGGGCGACGCGGTTGAGGACAGCCGTCGGCACGACAGGACACGGCAGGACACGACTCCGGTCGACGAGTGCTTTTCCTCTTCCCCCTTTGCGCAACCTTACCTTGGTGTTGAGAGCAGCCGATCAGAGCTGGACGAGATATCTCGAATTGATCCGGACAGTGGATCCCAGTAGCCGTAGACAGCGACAGCGACAGCGACAGGCCAGGTTGCTGGCGGGAGTGAGGACAGGACGAAGGAGAGAGTACCTCGAGCCCAAGTAACTCCTTGGTTGGGGCTTCTGGGGGAGGTGGTCGATGTTTTGGACTGGCTGGCCGGTGCTTTTTGGTGGAAGGGGAGGAACATCCAAAGGCGAGAGGAAACCTTGGGGCCCATCGGCACGACTTGAAGGCTGGGAGGGCGTGTGCGAGAGCCGATGCGGGAGTCACTGTGTGCTTCCGGCAACACGGACTGTGTAGACAGCGCATTCGTTGCTGCGTCGCTGCGTGCGAAATACGGCTGCGGAACCGTTGTTCAATGTGGGATGCCATGCCTCACAGAATGAGCCAATCAAAGACTGCCCTCCCACGAAAACACCCCGGGGTGTCCTCGCCTGCGCCAGTCTTGGCCACGAACTAGTGATTTCGCACCGCACTAAGGGAGTACCAATGCACTAACTTAGGCCAGAGGACAAATTCTCCATCTGTGTAAAGGATGAATTGGCAGATGCCCTGGTTGGTGCACATCCTCATGGTTTTTAATTACCATGCATCCAAAAGGAGATAAGTTAGTGCTTGCGATATCGAATGAACTCGTTTCAATCGGCATAGAACACAAACTTATCCTAGGTAGATACCTAGTAGGTAGGCAGGGAACATGCCTTGATGCAGAGTCTTCGTTACCGACTCTTATAGTAGACTGTCATGTTCCGTCTGATGTTGGGGCCTGACCTTACGAATCACGCCTGCCTGAGGCGTCAACATTATGGCGGGAGACAAAAATGCTCGCGTCCACAAAAAAAAAAAGGAAAAAAAAAAAAGAAAATCAAAAAGAAAAAACCAACTGCCCCCAGGGACGATGTTCTCAATGTTCCCACCAAGGCGGCTCTTCACGATTAGTCTTTCGTCGGGAACTGTTCCGATTCTGTTTCGATCAGAGTGCAGTACACCGCAGGCTTTTCATGCTTCGCGTGCCCTTGTACCAGCTACATGCAACTCCCGAGGGCCCAAGTGATCTCCAGATGCGTGGGAGCCACATCCGCAATCTCTATTACACTTCCCCAAGCTCCACCTCGTGCATCAGCCGCGAGCTGGCGGCCTAGACCAGGATGGCTACTTCTGGAGTACATGGCTCTCTTGTTCCTACCACGGCGTGCATGGGCATGAGTGTGAGCCATTCTATACCAGGCAAAATATTCCGATGCGTGTAGGGATCAACTAAGATTTCGAAGTGGACTGGCCCGTCGTTGCGTGGGCAATTTTTCAAGTTACCATCGGGTTGTTTCATCTCCACCACAGGCTCTGACTCTTTGATAATCAACTAGTAAATTATTATCGTCTCTGTCAGGGACTGGCGAATATATAGCAAGCTCCCTGTCAGCCTCACGGGATTAGACCTGCAGTCACTCAACATTACCTTAGCCAGTTGGGTATTGAGCATGGCAGATTGATGCACCGCCGGCAAATTGCTTCTTCTCGGATGAACGGCCCGATATGCGGATATATTTCAACATACCCAGCTTGCTAGTTATCCGGCATTCGGCGGCCTCAGTTGAGTTGTGATGGTATCCAACACCATTGCATATGGGGACGATGCTTATGATATTGATCATCATCCCCGTTTCCATCACGGCCAACGACTTCGAACAAACTAGACCATCACATACCATTCCCAGAGTGTCGTTGTGTAAACTCTGAAGACAGCGCGAGAGCAGAATGAATCGTGGCACTAAAACAGGACAGGGCATCCCTCGCATCGGAGTCGCCTTGATCAGGGGGCGAGAGTCATCCAGTGCGGATCAATTTGAAAGGAAAAGGAACTAACTGATGGCAAACTGTCCTGTGTTTAATGCAGAAGACATCAGCTGGCAACAGTAAAAGTGGCAGCGCTAGCCGGACATTTATGCTCCATTCGGCCAGCAAAACCAAATGGCCGTCCTCATGCGCGGATCTTGAAACAGGCCGGGTTCCATCATCGAGCGGAACTTTCGTCATCAGATATCAGAACTCAAGTTTTGTCCCAAATGCCGCGGATCCGTTTGTTGGCTCTTGAGGAACTCCGAAGCTGTGGCGCCGATGATGAGTGAGTTATAGCGAACTTGCCAGGCATTATGCGTATCATCGTCAAGTGTGTGCCAACATATAAGAGCACACAATATCATATTAGGGCGCGACGATGTGAGCAATGAAGCCATTTCCCAAACAAATACTGTTTGCCTGCTCTAGTAGTCAAACCCATATCCTGCCCTTGTCGACAGTCTGAAAGCAGGACTGGTGGATTGTTCGTATATGTTTCGTGGCGAGAAAGCGCACAAGTCAGATGACGGAAAATGACACCTGGACACTTTGGTCACCGCACTTTCCATAACACCCGGTTTCAGTTGTTCTGTTTGCATACGACAAGGATTCCCAGTGTCTTGTTACAGGTGACATCGAATCCCTCGCAACATCAGCCCGTCGGAGTCATGCGTCAACCTCCGAGGATTCGTGCGTCGGAAAAAAACAACCACCACCACCACAACTACCACCAAAATCAGAACAAATGCACGGAAATTACGTGTTTAATATTGGGATAAAAAAAAAACAACAACAACGGTAAACACAATAAGGTTGTTTTCAAGAAGGAAGGCCTAGTTTCACCGAGCTTTACGAAAGCGCCTTTGTGTTGAACTCTTCACAACCTGCGTCAATACTCCGTACTGAGACCGACTTGAGATTACAACTCTACATTAGCGAGTTTCAAGGGATCCCCGAACCAGCCCCGCCGTCGCTGGGGTTCCAAGGATGCGTGCGCTATGAGCGCTTAGCTACGCCACAAATGGTTCCCAGGATGCTTGCTGGTGGCCAGTCCTTCCTCTCGGAAGAAGTGTGCGGAAAATTGCCCAGACCAGACGATCAGAAACACAAAAACCTATTATAGGTTTGTTCAACGTCATACGTCGAACGTGCCATGCCATCCATGTACGAAAACCTTGCGCGCGGTTCTGGGCATGAAGAAACTATGATCTGGCGGGGAGCGGCTCACGATGCAATACAACCCTGCGGCAGCCCCATTCAATTTCTTCTCATTCTCTCCCGTTTGCCTCTCCTCAGTCTCCATGGCACCGGCCACTAAACCATTACCTGAACATTCCGTATTGTACAATGTTCGGCTTCCATGACCTGACAATTGCGCCCTGGGTGCTGTACGACTGTCGAAATCGGCCGGGACACCCTGCAACTGGGGGCAGTGTACGGAGTATGGGCATAAGAAACGGCATCTACGTTTCAATGGGGCGACTTCAAACCAAACGCCTCGGCGGAGGTCTCGCATTATTCTGGCGAAACTCCTGAACTGCCACAATGGAGACCAATGCAGGAACGCGGGCAGGGTTGTGTGGCTCGGCGGCTGAAGAGAGTGACGAGGGGCCAACTGGACCAGGGATAGTGGGTTCATAGTTGGTTGCTGCTCAAAGTCCACCGTATCGAACGGGCTTTTGTTCGCCTGTCACACGATGTCTTTGCTATGGATAGTTCAGATGCCAAGCTGAATCTCTGTGCGTTGCAGCCTGTCGTAACCTGTCACCTCGAGCCCTTTCGGCCTCTCCATCATAAACAGGCTGGCGTTGCTGCCATGACTTGTCAAGGTGTCTGCGTTGCGGAGCCTGCATAAGGTATGTGTCCTCTCTGCCTGAATAAGATGACGTCGATGTCAACACAGCCTTGATGCTGGAAGGGGCAGAAAAGCTGCTCTGCTTTGCATTATTTTTGAACAGATGGAGGGGACACATTGCATGAAGAGGAAACAAATACTCACAACTGGGCAAGGGGCATAGGACAAAACACGTATACAACATGTGCAATACATTGCGTACGGTAGAACTGGGCTCATGAGGTTACTTGACGTCACGACCGCTCGTGCTGGGCGGGCAATGCGGAAATGGAAATATTAACCATGTTTTACAGAGTACAGTGTCGATACTCCAAATAGAGCCTCACAACCGCCTTCTCATAATAAAACAAGACGGCAACTTGAAGAATCGAGGCTACTGAGTAGTGCTAGCTCCATTCTCGCGTCAGTTTTTGTGGCGACCAGTCGATCCCCACTGGCTGTTTCCAAGTTGACGAGTCGCCAAGAGGGATTCCATGTTGTTGTGAGGATCAGGCCGAACCCTTATGCTTACATGTTCGAATCTGTCACAGGGTGGATGACCGAACTGAGATGTAACAGGGCTAGATCTCAAGAGTGACAGGGTCCCTGGTCAAGACTGTCCCAGACTCGGAACGTCACTGTCAAGTTGTTTCGTAGGACGAGGGCAAGACAGACCCGTTGGGCTGGGGCCTTACCGTTGATTAACATGCCTTCTCCCGTACTTCTTTAGCCCCAGGTCTCTTCTTTTCTGGTTCGTCTTTGAAGTTATATTTCGTCTTCTACCAGGACGTTGAAGGGCTCTGGTTTCGCGAATCGCGTTCTTCCAGTCGTTTCTTCTTTCTCTTCTCTCTTCTTTTCCGCTATTCGCAGCCGGCGATTTACTTTCCTTAACCATCCAACTGGCTCAGCTGCTGCCACTCCTTTTTGACCGTATTCGACATAAAAACTTTGTTGACTTATAACTACACAACTCTTTTTTATTCCACCCGCTTTCATCGTGTCATCATCGTCTTGATAGACCAATATTTGGTTGAGACCCTCGATTTTGCATAGTCGCGACAAGCAAGTTACAAGGCTGGGCTTTGGAATTATCTGAACTTTTTTTTCACACACCTAAACTCAAACGACCTTGAAGGGCCTGGTTTGCCATCTCGGTTTACAACAACGGACGGACACTGTTCTCGCTCATCAGCCCCCGATACAAAAGGAAGCAGGGTTAACCTATCGGGTAGACTTGGCAAAGACGTGTCGACAAAAAGATAGCACATCATCTTCTCACCTCTCTCTCACGAAGAAGACTGCAGCTGCCAGTGTCAAGTATCATGTCTCGAACACAAGTGGTACAAGTTCAATCTGTTTACACACCCACCAAGGACGCCATGCAACGACACGAGAATGGCGTTGCGAAGAATAGGAAGACACCACTTACTGGTAGTGGTAGAGCATGGAGGGAAGATGAAGTAATTACAATGACTCTATGAATTTACGCAGAAAATCAGGAAACCGAAACGTGCTGACCCGTTGTTTGCTCCCTGTCGTACAGGAAGCCTACCTTCTTCAGACCCGACTGCAGAAAATGCCATACAAACATATTGCTGCGCATCTGAACAAGACCGAACTCGCCTGTCGCCTGCATTACCACCAGTTGTCCCACGGCAGCACTCGACGGAAGCGAACGGCGTCGTGCTCTTCTGGTTCCTCAGACCCTTCCCCCAATCAGCCAGCAACATACTCGAGCCCTGTCTTTCGTGGCGAGACTCGTTCGCTCTCTCCATCGGTAGCTGCGGCCAGCTACCTCCCAAAGCCGCCCAACAGTGACATGCAGTTGTCCCGTATCATGTCCGTGGAAAGATCACCGCGCCTGCCCGCCATCCTGCCCAAGCCAGAAGGCGTCGCGTACCCCCAAGGTGGTGAGGTTGGGCCTCGACATCCGATGGTGACTCCCGAGCAACACCACGAGCCCCTGCCACCAGTCGTCAGCATGCACCACCACGGCAGCCCGGCCTATCAGTGTCCTGTTCCGCCTCTTCGACTCGACACCGGTCGTCTGTCTCCGCCGTCTGCGTCAGTACACACGCCCGCTCATGTGGACCTCGGGCGACTCCGTTCAATCTACGAGACGCACAAGAGTGCCTTCTGGGCGGTTATAGCTGACGAGTACGGAATGAATGCATCCGCAGTTGCTCTGGAGCAGGCTTGGAAAACAGGAGCTTGCTGCCAGTATAGCGAGAGCAACCCAATTACACCAATTGCCAGCCGGGACAAGGACCGTAGGGCAGGATACCGGATGACGGGCCAAGACAAGACAAGGATATCATCCATCTTGGACGATGACAATGAGCAAAGACTTCGTTAACCAGCACATGATGACGGGTTTGCCTGGTATGAGACACGGGGCTAAAGGCGCGGTACGGCGTTGACGGTAAACGGAATGATGATGGATGGGATGATGGATGGGGACATTTATTGAGTATTGGGTCACACAGGGCATTGTTATGGGGGGCAGGTTGTTATTTTTTATCTATTTTCTTTTTCTCTGTTTTTGGTGTCTTTTTTTTCTGGGACTGGGCCAAAGGGAAATAATGCATTATGGGAACAAAAAGACGGCAGAAGCCCAGTTTTTGATAGGAGTCGGACATGCATTTTTAAGCATACATGGCAAGCTGCGTTTTTTTTTTTTTCCATTGGCCGCAATTGAAGGTTTGCAGTTTGCTCGTTTTGAACCAGGATACTATTGTGCGAATGACCAATAAGTCCCTGATGAATAATGAAGGGGGTTTCGAAGACAATCAAAATGGGACCGCTATTACTATTTCCCCTTCAAAAGCCGATGCTCTGTACTGCCACGAACGGCTCGGTGCAAGATGGCCCGAAAGCGGCAACCGCAACAGACATAGACGGGTTCATGGACGTACGGAATAATGCCTTTTGTAATGCAAGCGCAGCCATTTGACGGAACAACTTAGCTAGCACAACATGTGGCTGGTGGAGCAAGCACAGCATGGCTGCAGGCACGACATGGCACTTTGGGGACGGGATTCTATTTGTCCCATTTGAAGCTCAATGTGTGTACATGTTTGCACGGAGCAAATAGCAGATCCGCATAATGTGGGGGAAAGCACCGTGGCAACATGGGCAGGTGCACGCGGACGTGCATTGCAGATTGCATGTGCGTGGGGAAGGAGACGTCGATGCCATCAGGGCCGTCTCTGTCTGGCCCCTCCTCCTGCGGCCTATCCGCCCATCCCGCCTAAGCTTGCTTTGTATCACCACCCCAATGGCGCTCTTTCCCAGCACAGGCCGCTCTTTCCCAGCACAGGCGGCGGACTTTGGCTCCGGCCATCGGCCTTCTGTCCGCGTCTCTGAACCTCGCCATGTCTTGGAGCCGTCGCACAATTCTCCCCAGAATCTCTTTCAAATCCATCTCGTTATTCTCCTTTGATCGATCATCACGGAGCATTCACCCCGCCCCCCTTGGACAAACATGGCTGACACTGGAGGCGAATCCCGCATGCCCGCCATACCGGGCCATGACCCCAAATCCTCAGCCGACTATATCCAGTTCAAGTGCCTTCCGCCAGGGGGGCCGCTGAACAGGTGGTCTACCACCTTGACCAGGGAGCACGACTTTCCAGGAGCCCAGGTATGTAACTACAGGATACACGCGGACATGTTGGTTGACTTTTGCCTCCAGGCCATGTTGTACGGCGCTGGCGTTCCCGATGAAAAGACCATGAAGAATGCGCCCCAGGTTGGCATTGCCAGTGTTTGGTGGGAGGGTAATCCATGCAAGTGAGTCTACCGTCCTCGTCCCTTCTTGGTCTCTTTAACTGATTGTCATAGTACGCATTGTAAGTCTCGACAACATTGTGTGCGCATCAGGTAGAGGCTCACAGTGCTTTAGTGCTTGAATTTGGAAGAATTGTTAAGAATGCAGTCGAAAGAGAGGGCATGCTGGGCTGGCAATTCAACACGGTAGGCGTATCTGATGCCATTACCATGGGCGGAGACGGTATGTCACAATCATCTTTTGACCATAGTCGAGCCCAGCGGCGGCAGACAACATATGGGTTGACGAAGAAACGCCTTTCCTTCATCATCAACCAACTAACAGGCAAACAAACAAAACAAAGGCATGAGATTCTCTCTTCAAACCAGAGAACTTATAGCCGACTCCATCGAGTCCGTGACCTCAGCCCAGCACCACGATGCCAACATCTCCATCCCGGGCTGCGACAAGAACATGCCCGGCGTAGTCATGGCCGCAGCTCGCCACAACAGACCATTCATTATGATATACGGGGGAACCATCCGCAAGGGCCACTCCACCCTGCTCGAGCGCAACGTCAACATTAGCACCTGCTACGAAGCATCTGGAGCTTATGCCTACGGCCGCCTTCAAGCCAAGACGGACGCCGGCCAGCCCGGCCGACAGAGTACAGACGTCATGTCTGACATCGAAAAGCGCGCCTGCCCCGGCGCCGGCGCCTGCGGCGGCATGTACACGGCCAACACCATGGCCACTGCCATTGAAGCCATGGGCCTCACGCTCCCCGGCTCGTCATCATACCCGGCCCTGTCTCCCGAGAAGAGCCGCGAGTGCGAACGAGCGGGCCAAGTCATCAAGACCACCATGCAGAAGGACATTCGCCCCCGCGACCTGCTCACCCGCGCCGCCTTCGAAAACGCCCTTGTGCTCACCATGATCCTGGGCGGCTCAACCAACGGCGTGCTGCACTTTCTCGCCATGGCCAACACGGCCGGCGTTCCTCTCACCATTGACGACGTCCAACGCGCCAGCGACCGCACTCCGTTCCTGGCCGACCTCGCCCCCAGCGGCAAATACCTCATGGAAGACCTCTACCAGGTCGGCGGCACGCCGTCGGTCCTGAAAATGCTCATCGCCAAGAAGCTCATCGACGGGTCCGTCATGACCGTCACCGGCAAGACCCTCGCCGAAAACGTGTCCGACTGGCCGTCCCTCGACCCCGGCCAGCAAATTATCCGGCCCCTCGAAGACCCCATCAAATCCAGCGGCCACATCCGCATCCTGCGAGGCAACATGGCCCCCGGGGGAGCCGTCGCCAAAATCACCGGCAAGGAAGGCCTCTCATTCACGGGCAAAGCAAGAGTATACGACTGCGAGCGTGACTTGAACACGGCGCTGTCGAGGGGTGAGATCAAGCGCCAAGACGGCAACCTGGTCCTCATTGTGCGCTACGAAGGACCCAAAGGCGGCCCCGGCATGCCAGAACAACTACGCGCCAGCGCGGCCATCATGGGCGCCGGCCTGAACAACGTGGCTCTCGTCACCGACGGCCGATACAGCGGCGCTTCCCACGGGTTCATTGTGGGCCACGTCGTCCCGGAAGCCGCCGTCGGAGGACCAATTGCGCTGGTCAAGGACGGCGACGAAGTCACCATTGACGCGGTCAGGAACCGCATCGACGCAGCAGTGTCGGACGAGGAAATGGCTCTCAGAAAAGCATCGTGGAGACCCCCCTCTCCGCGAGTCACGAGGGGCGTGTTGGCGAAGTACGCCAAGCTCGTGGGCGATGCTAGTCACGGTGCTGTGACAGACGGATGGTAAATGGAAATCAAGAAAGAAATTCAAGGCAAAAAACAATAGAATATCAATTTCAATGACACACACAAAACACTAGAAAAACGTACATGGTTAAGCATGGCTTCATTACATATGTAGTTGCATGCCAGTCAACATTCGCTATTTGTGTAACAAAGTGTGAAGCAAAAAAAAAAAAAAAAAAAAGGTGTAACAAAAGACGAGGAGGGGGTATCGTGTGTGCTCAGGCAGTGTGTCCATCCTCCTTTCCACCTCGCCCTGAATCAAAAAGTCTCTCATACAAGTACAATAGTGATGTCGTGTCTTTACCCTCCGAAAACTACAAGAGCGCAGCTGATGTGGGAGCACACACCGCGAAACTAGGACGGCAGGCATGTAAAAAACGGGGAGGAGAAAATCTCACTCCCCGAGAGGCATGCCCTCCAGCTCGTCCAGCAGGCGACGCCAGTTGTCGGCCAGCATCTCGGCGTACTTGACTCGCTCGCCTGCCCAGTCCTGGTTCCAGCGGCTGACGTGGTACTGCGTCGACTGGAACGTGACGAGCTCGTCGCGGATGCACTCCTTGACGAAAATGGACCGGTTGTGTTGCTGAACAATCGATTCCTTGTCCTGGCGTTTTTTTGGAAAAACGGTGTTAATTGAAAGTTTCTTGCTGCATTGTATGTTTTGACAAAAAGGGGGCAGATAGAGAGGGAGAGAGGGGGAGAGAGAGAGAAGATGAGAGTTACAAACCTTGATTATCGCCTCGGCCACCTTTTCAATCTCACCGGGCTTGACCATGCCCTCTGGCTTTGCACGCAGACCAGCCAGCTTGGTCTCGTTGGTCTGTATCCTCCTTTCCAGGTACGGGATGTTGTCCCTGTCGAGCTTCTCTCGGCGGTCAAACAGCTCGCGCACGCTGACGAGAGAGTCCCTCTGGCGCTTGAGGTCCTCCAGGACGCCCTCGTCCCAGCCGCGGCTTTCGTCTTCCAGCAGCGTCTGGCACGTCCGGAGGTGCTTGCTCATGGCGACAAGTCCGTCGTTGAGCAGCGGGACTTCGCTCGTGTCTGTGGCATACGTGTCTGCCGACGTTTCCGTCAGTGAAGTGAGCGACATGGCGACACGGGCGTGGTCCGCGGCCACGCCTTCGGTTCTCTTGACGAGCCGGTCCATAATGTTGCACACGTTGATGTACAGCTCGGCGGAGCGGCGGACACCGGATCTCGTACGGCTGAATAGCTCCTCCAGAGTGGGTGGGAGGGAGTCTTCGAGGCCCGGTGCCAAGGCACGGTCGCTGAACTCGTCTTGTACGGTGATGGTGGCTTGCTTCCGCCACACGGCAAGTTCCTACAATTCCCAGATTAGACCCATCAACGACAGACGGAGAACTTTTGGTTAAGAAAAGGGGCTCCCACGTACCGTAGGGACGGTGAGGAACATAATCACGAGCTGTTCCTGGCCCAGGACCGGATGTCGAACGAGGGCATTCAAGAACCTAGCCAATCCTCGCCGCCGTTTCTCTATAAAGGCGCCGTCATTGGATAGATGATTGCCGTTCACAGCAACTCTCTTGGGCGGCAACAGAGGCAACACTCGGAAAGGATAGCGCTTGTGTAGGCAGTCTAGGAGCCAAACAAAGTCGCTATACCGGCGGATAACCTTGCTTCCTCGACGTTGACTGGCAACCTCGTAGTTGTGGTGCTGGAACAGAAACACGCCCTCCTTGCCGGGCATAAGAGTAACAATGATATTCTCCCCGACACTGGAGCCCGTCCGGCCGCTGGTAGATCGACTCGCGATCGCAGGAGGTTCACGCCCGGGAGAGCGGTCAACACCACCTCCGTCCCCTCCAAAGGGTTGTGCCGTGTTCGCTGGGTTTGGCGTGATGTTGTGCGAGCTGTCGGCGAAGACTCCAACACCGCTCGAGGCATTGGAGCTACCATAGAAGCCCCATCCACCTTGGCCCTGGATGGTGTCATTTCCTGATCTGTTAGCATGCACCGAAGAGGATATTGGCTCTGCGGAGACGTATTGACTCAACGTCTGGTCCCCGATGTTTGTGGACGGGGACGAGCGGAAGCTGGATGGTCCGTTGGTGATTGCATGGCTGCCGTTGCCATTGAGCTTGGAGTGGTCGTGGCCCTTGTGAACGTCGGGAGTGTTCCACGGGTCGTCCTCGGGATCATCCATAGCTGGACGAAGCACTTTGGGCTGTGGTGGTGTATGTGCCTGCACCGATGCGCGGCTCTGTCGACTTGCTTCACCCTCTTGATGCTGCGCTGCGTGGACCTCAACGTGGCCCAGGCTCTCGTTCGGCGTCTGCGGCGGCTTCGCGGCGAGCTGGGCGACAGGTGGTAGTACTGGCTCGGCGGTGAGGCCGGGGAGCTTGGGTCGTGGCAGGTCTGCGTAGAAAGGAAAAGATAATTGATTAGCTGCGTTGCCCCCACCGACGTGACAGGGTCGAATTGACGTGATTACGACTTGTCGGTCGAAGGAGGAGCCAATCAGTCCACCAACGACCCATTGTGTACCAGGTATTGGAGATTTGACTGGCGGAAGACGACCAACTTGGTTGCTCCTTTGACATACAATGCGACGTGATGAACAATATTGACAAAAACACTTGAAAAAGTAAAGCAAGGTAAAAATAAAAAAATAAAAGAAATAAAAGGAATTATTCATGGCAACATGCAAGCTGCCACAGGACCCGTCTGGCAAGTGCACATACGGAACTGTGTGGGAAACCAGGCACCATCAGAATCACAATCAAAGGGCAAAACACTTACTTCGTCGTCTCTCATCCACACTATCCAGGCTGATGATATCCCCTTCCTGAGCCAAGCCCACCAGGGCAAGCAGCACGTTGAACTCGTTCCGCCCAAGCGACACGTCGGAGCCGTCTCCCGGTGCGACAAGGGACATGATGCGCGTCTGGGCCTCAGGACCAAGGCGAGCATTGGCAAACAAATCGGCAATGCCAGCAGCCGTTGCACGGCCGGAGGAGCCATGCTCGCGGACAATGACATCAAACGCCGTGATGTAGCTGTCGGGAACATCGGACGCGGGCAGCAGGTTCCGTACCATGTCGGCGCGAGTCTGTTGCCTCCGCGGCGTGGGCATGTCCCATGGCGAGGAGTCGTCACCGCCGGCATTGCCATCGTCAAAGAGACCGCTGGAGGAAGCCCTGTGTGAGGACGACTCGTCGAACAGCCCGCCGCCGCCGCCGCGTCGCGACCTTGGTGTTTGACGGCTCGGGGTGGATGGCTCGTCGTGCTCCTCGGTGGGGGAGGTTCCGAAGAGAGACATGGTAACAATGAAGCCCGTGGCGATGGCGTCTCTCGATGCCTACTCGAGTAAAGCAAGTAATTGTCTGCAGCAGAAACTGAGCAACCGTCCAGAGGGAGATGAACGCTGCGGTGGCGCGTACGAGGGCGAGTGGGATGCAAAGGCGGCGCGAGGTCGTGAGGACGGTTGCGGAGGGCTTTGTCGTCAATGATTCGTAAGGGACTTGGAAAGGAAAGCTCGGTTGAAGGTCAGGCAACTGAGCCAGGTACGTATGTAGCTTGGCCGGCTGGCGCACTTAATGGCTCGCAGCTGTGGCCGGTAGAAGAACAAGACGGAAAAGCAAAGGCAAACTCATATGGCTATGCAATGATATGATACCACGCACAGTTGGGAGGAACAATGATTGGCGCGTGGAGTCTCGATGACATCTACAGCCAGAAACCGCTCAGCGAAACCGGTCGGCGCCTCCGTGTCAGCACCTCAACAGCTTGGGGGGCCCCGCTCCTCACACACCAAGTACCTCTAGGTACTTACCTAGTACCTATGGAGGTAATGGACATCGAGGTTGCGCCAAGCCCGTCCAGCACGGCGTCAATAGCGGGCCTGACACTTGAGTCCTGACGCAACACCGCATGTGCAAGTACTATTGCCTACTTCTGGTACCTGACAGTACATAATCGAGTGCCGATGCTTGACCTCTTTCTCAGTCTTGGGCCTATTACTCAAGATGGGCAGCTGCGTGGACTGCACCCGTTAGCGTTAGCAACGGCAATCATTCCCATCATTGTACCAGTCAAACCTTTCCTTTTATTTCCTCTTAGTATATACAATGTCAATTGATTACAAGTCACGTCATAATAGTAGTACAAAGCCCCCCCCCCCATTCCCCCAAATCCACCGTCCATCCTCTACCACAAGGTCTCTTCTGTTGCCTCCTTCTCCGCCTTGGCTGCGCTCTTAATCTTATGCTCCCCAGGCACCTTGAAATATAAACTGGGCGACTGTCCAGGAGCCAGCTGGTGACTCAAATATCCTCTGTGTGCTGGGTCTCGGTAGTACTCGATATCGCGACGGCTGGTCGGGTCAGGCAGTCTATGTCGGAACGGCGCTTTCCTGGCCTCTGCGAGCACAGTCTCGACATGCTCCTTGCCCACGGGGAGGGGCATATCCGTGTTGACGGACTCGCCTCGCAGCAGTCGCTGAATCGCCAGTTTTGTGTAGTACCTCGTCGTGACTTTTCCGCCCGCCGCCTCAATGGCGGCAATCGCGCCAGCCGAGGCCCGCGAAACCATGACGTCGATGGGCTGCTTGAGGCATTCGGATCCGCGCGAGAGAATCTTGACGCCGTCCTTGACGCCGCCTACCAGTTTGCTTTGGATAAGCTCCTTGGGCGTGATCTGCTTCGTGGGATCGAGTCGGCCCTGGTTGATCCATTCCTGAATCTGATCGAGGTTTACTTCCGACATTTTGGGTGCCCGCCTAGAGTGAGAAGCAGCCTCGCGTTAGCTCCATACTCTGTGCATTTTCACATTGCCCGGTGGAGGCTTCCTTACAGATTTGTAAAGCCCATCCGTCCATGCTTCACAACCAACGGCGTTTGACCACCCTGGAACCAGGCGTTCACTTTGCCGTGTTGCTTTTGGCCCTTGTGACCTCGTCCAGATGTCTTGCCGTGGCCAGACGAAGGCCCTCGACCTACTCGCTTCTTGTTGTGGACAGCACCCTTGTTGTTGGCGAGACTGCCGAGAATGGAAGCACTGCGGGTTTGCTGAATCGTCAGGCCTGCCAAGCAGGCAGCTAGAGAGCCCACGGACGCAGTAGGAGTGGTCCTGCTGCAGATTGAACTGCTGGGCGATAATAGTCGAGGAGGCATGGCTGTGCAATTGCGTTGATGAGAAGCAATGGATGGGCGGATATTTGCTCCTGGTTTTTTTTTTGGATCGTTTCCAGAGCGGCAGAGACCTGTTGGCGCTGAAGAGCTCCACACCACGATTATACGGAGTACACAAGTCATGTGCCTGAGGCGAAAGGCGCTTGCAAAGCCCAGGTTTCGACTCCAGAGGACGACGTGGGTCCCCATCTCCTCGAGTCCCCAGTGTCCAACAACAAAGACAGCTTGATCACCAATGAACTGCCTGACGATACATAAACAGATTTACCCAACAGTTGTATATCCCATCATAGGACAACCATGCTGCGTCTTCGCTACCTACCTAGGTAGGCATGCATCTGTGAGAACCGTGGCCTGCCCCCTCAGAGCCTCTCGATAGAATTTGTATCTCGAAGAATTAAGCCAAGTTTAATATCTCGTTTGCTTCACTCGATTGCACTTCAAATCAAAACGCGATTATTAGGGGAAAAAAAAAAACCGTTCGCTAGTCCGACATGTCCAAAAAAAAGTACCACGTCCCATATCTGTAGAACACAATACCTGTCTCGCTCTTTTAAAGTACAAATGCATATCCCACCTCTAAGAATTGGCGACCAAATATAAATCCTGTTGCCTGAGCACCTATTAAACCCGACGTAAAACAAAATGCTTGTAGCATCTCCCTCCTAATCGTTAGGTGAGACATGCGCGCCGATGCTTCCTCCCCGCTGTGAATATGGAGCAAAACGCCGCCTCTTCTTTTCGCCATCCTATGATTTCCCTGTTTAAGCGTGTCGTAATCGACTTTCTTCCCACTGTCGTTGTCACTGGGCGAAATTGACAGGGCATACTTGCAAAAGTGAGCGGATTGCTCTGCAAGCTGCCACATGCTACCGTCTGATGCTCGCCGGTCTAAGACAGCACAAAGAAAAAAAGGAGTGCTGTTGGCATGATTAATGCGTTCGACAGGCGAACTTTCCCACAGCCAATTTGCAATGACTTGGCCTTTCCGTCTCCAATTTAAGGAGCCCAACCGCCAGCAACATCTACCCATTCAGCGAGGCAGGAGCCTTCCTTCCCCTCCACATCAACAATATCAGTGTCGCAACGGCATCGGCACCCGACGCCATTTTCCTTTACTTCATCCCAGTCCTCCCAATACTTGTCCTCTTCTATACGTTTCTTTTCGTCAAGCGTTGTCATTTCTAAATATGGTGTGCGAGGAAGCTGTCGTGATGGGGCATTGGCGGGACAGTGTTGAATAGTAGTATGCCTGTAGCCGATATCGCGGAAGTAATGGATATCTTTGACGCCCAGCAAGGCACCCGCAGCAAGCGAATGGATAGGGGCGTCACCCCACTGAAATGAAATTAGCGTCTGAAAGGCGAAATGTCATGTGCGACGACAAGAGTCCAATGACTTACCCTTTCCATCCAGAAACCACCACTGCGGTCCATCATCTCGAAGAAGTCGTTGTATTCCTTGCTTCTGAACCAGCTAAGCCTTGCAATTTCGAAGTTGGACCAGAAGTGACACATGTTGTATTTCTCGCCTTCCATCGATTCGGGATCAACCTTTGGGGGAGCATTATTGGCGGGATCGTTCCTCAAAATTTCATCGGGAAGCTGTTCCTTCTTTTTCTCTTCTTCAGCTGGATCCCTGGGCTCGACAAACATTTCCCAAAGGCCTTGAGACGTCAGATTATTCAGCCGTTTATAAGCCGAAGCATAGCGGAAGATGTTGGGAACAGTTTCGCGAAGTTCTTTCACAGCAATCGTAAAGCCGTATGTCTTGTTGTGCTCAATCATTTTCAAGAATGGGTCACTAGTCCTTGTTAATTATCGTGACGTAAAGCAACGGCATTGCAGCGGCCAACTTACTATGTAATGTCGCAGAAGTAAGTAATCTCAGGCTCAACTCGCCAATACCATTCGTACTTTAGAAGAAGCGGGTGGTTGTAGAAAAAGCTGTTTTCCGCATCAGTATTGTGAACATTTCGGTGATGCCAATAAACAAGAAACATACCCTGAGTAGAACCGACACATGAAATGGTAGCTTTCCAGTCCACCATACATGACGGCAGCATCTCCTTGTTTTGCGATGCCTTCTTTGGCGACTTTGTGGTCAACCCAATCGGGGAAACCCCACATGTCGGGACCAACTCTGCCAAACTCGACAGGGCCGGATGTGTGGTTACGAACGGTCTCCTTGAAATGGTCATCGAATTCGCCGTCGTTGAGGAAAACGTAAGGATAGTGGTACCATCGGTTGAAGTGGCGCTCCATAGATTTGAGCGATTGAACAACACCGTCCAGTTCCTTGTTTCTGGCCAGTACAACAAAGGTAGCGTTAGCACGAGGCTGGGAGGTATCAGGCTCTAGACAGCCAGTGACAAACACCTTGTCGTGCTTTTCGCTAATTTTCCTGTGAATGAATGTGTCGATTAGTGGCATGGACCACCACGATATTTGTTCGCAACTGTTCGCAACTTACCGAATGGCGGGAGGAGCGCCAGCAGGCATTAATATTCTCCCGGGAGAGCTGGGATGTCGGACAAACAGCACCAAGATAAGGACGACAACAAGCAGAGGGAAAATGAGGACGACACCCAGAGGCACAGAAACAGTCGAGTTGCCCCGTAACCGCAATGGCCGGCGGAAAAACGCCAACCTTGATGCCAGCGTATTCCTCTTTGCTGCTCCTCTCTTCTCATCATGGGCCGGAAGCGGTAGGTTTGGGGCCGCAGGCACCATTCTCGAGGCTCTTCGAAACAGATCCATATTGAAAGAGATACCGCCGTATTTGCAGAAAGAAGTAATACGTATGAGCGCCTAGCAATGGAACAACGCCGCCGGTCGAAGTCGGATTCGCAAGTCTCTCGTAGCAGCAATTACTGATTGAAGGGGGGTTGTCAAGGGTCGAATAATTGGTCGTGTCAGAGGGGTCGAAACCGAATCGTAAAAGAAGCAGATCCAGCAAAACGAAATGATTAAGCATGGAAATATACACTGTTCGACGCTCACGCCTTTCTGTTCTACCCGTAGAGCGTGCAGCAAAACAAGAATCGTCCGCGTCAAAAAACAAGTCCAGTTTAAAATGGTGGTTGAACGAGTGACAGGGTGTCCCGGCCCCCAGGCGAAACAGAGGGGATCAGAATCAATCGCCTCGCCAAGGCCCAACGCGTCGAGAGTCGGCGCAAGCGGAGCGCAGTGCAGTGAGCAACGGCCGAGCTATAAACGGTCACGATGCGCACTAAGAGCAGTCAATGCACACTCTGGCGTCGGAAAAAGTCGAGATGGAGGAATGGTCCGGTCCTCTGCGAAAAGAAGGACGTATTGTCGAGAGTTGGGACAGGAGAGGTTGCCAAATTGATCGCTCCTGACAATTTGGCTGCTGCGGCTACTAGAACCTGGCTGTTTCTGGAGGCGCCTCATTGGACGGGGCCGGGGCGAGCCTTTTTTTGGCCCTCTGACCTCTGAGTGCTGAGTGCTTTCGCCTCTCGCCCATGCCGGTCATTTGCAGCCAAGCCAGAGCCAAGCCAGAGCCACGCCAGCAGCCATGCCAGCCAGTAGTCCTCCTCCCATGTCACGTAAAATGCCCCTTGCCCAATCAGCAGCAACACGGTGGAGTGGACACTGGACTCAAAGCAAGGAGATAAACAACCTGTAGCTAAGCTGCTGGATCATTTATAATTCCGGCCACCCTGATGATTGGCATTGGCCTTGCATACCATACCAAATGAGCGTCTGAGTGCTGTGTCTGAGAAACAACGACTTGGCTTGTGTGAAGGGTGAATCGGAGATGAAATCGCGATGAACAAGCAGTTTTCTCTCGGAGACAGTGGCCTATTGCGCTTGTGAGACAAGCTGGAAATCAAAACTCACACACACCACAGGGCACATAACAACACTACACACCATGCCTGAGAAAATCACCTCCAAGAACCTTTCCTACAACGCCTCTCTGCCGCCGTTCCTGGCACGCCTTCATGCGCAATCCGCAGGAGCCGCCGGCCCTGATCCCTTGTTAGCGGCGCAGAAGCGGTCCGCCAAGAAGAGGTCAGACAGCGAAGAGGCGGAGGACGCGCCGCTGGTTGTCGACGAGCACGGGAACGCGGTGGACCTGCAGCTCGAGAAGGACGGCACAGTCAAAGGGACTGAGACAAAGAGTGGTCAAGACGAAACCGGGGGCGCGGAATTGGATGAGAAGGCTGTGAAGAGGGATGCCGCTGCCACGGCGTCTATCGGAGCCCGAAAGCGCAAGGTCGGGAAAGTAATTGGTGAGCGTGCGAGCCATGGCTCAGGCAATGATGGGAAGGATCAACAGGAGGACAAGCTTGGCGGTGCGCAAGCTCCTGTTGATAAGAAGGTCAAGAAGAAGGCCAAAAAGATTAAGCTAAGCTTTGACGAGGACGAAGGCTGAGCGGGAAGGGCCTTGGGATGCCCACTTTTCAGATCGTCGGCGAAAACGCAGAGTCTCTTTTCAGGTCTTGTGAGATCACATGTGTGATGGCAGAAGCGAGCGACACCAGCACTACTCCATATCGCTAATGACTTGGTGAGAAATATCACATCACACCGGCCCGGTATCTAAGCAGATGCAAGGCGAGTACCGCCGAGTGACTCCTCAACAAGTCACACTGGATTGGCCTCGAGCCGATGTGTGTATCACCGCAAACAGACGCTGTCTAGCACGATCCCGCATCGATATCAGTACTTAGAGTGTGGGAAGCTCAGCACGCATCGTACATCTCTATTTGAGTTGCAGAAGGGCATCACACATGCTATTCGCGATACTTGACCTGCAAAACCACAGGACTACAGGCACAGTTGTTCCTTGACATCAGTAGTAGCATACATGGCGGAACACGTCTTCTGTGGCGCGTGGCTCTGAAGAGACAAATAGAAATAATTTCTCTGTAAATCTACACAGCCGCTACTCCTCGCCAAGTGGAATATTTCGCCTCCCTCTCTAGCAGCTACAGCAAATTGACCTTAATACACGATTTTGTACCATTCCCCGCCCCATATTACAATAGAATCAATTTATCGATATCGGTACTCAGGCTTGACAAAGTCGGCAAAGGTCTTGGGCTCCTCGAACTCCGGGGCGTGATGGTGGTGGTGGTCATCTTCGGGGCCGACGTAATCCATTTTGTAGACACTGCCGCACTCAGGGCATCGCTCAATAGGACGCTCCTTGGAGAGCTGTAAAATTCGAGTAGTTAGTTCCCGTAACCCCCAATACATTTGGGCATAACCATGGCAAATCGGTCATCACTTACGCCAAGCCAGGTGACGACGTGAGAGTCGGCAGGGGAGCCAGTGCAGCCAGCATACTGCTCGTCACCGGCGGATCGGACCATGATAGGGTTCTCCATGGTTCCCTTACGGCTGGCATCAAGAGGGCGCATGTCGAAGATGTCAACACCCTCCATCTTGCCGAGAATTTCCAAACGCTCCAGACCGGTAGCCTGCTCGAGATCGGTAGGGACGGTACCAGGGCGAGCACCAGGTCCGAAAAGGTCATCTTCAGTCCTGATATCTGCATTGAAATGGAACATGTCAGCGAAATCGCATTTGGGATTCCAATCCCCTCCGACCGAGGCTAACGAAATCCAGCTCCCCAATTCCTATCCCCATCGCGCCAAACGTACCATTCAGAACCTTGTAGTCGCCGACCTTCTTCTGGGCGGTGCCGGCGAGGGCAGCAGCCTGCTCATTGGGAGTGGTAGGGCCCTTGGCAGCTTCACCTGTGGTACATGGTCAGAAGATGATGGGTAACAGTAGGACAACACGGGCGTCGTGTTCGGACGGCAGGGAAAATTTGCGTACGGCGAACGAAGGAGGTGGTGAAGGAGCGGGCGATGACAGGAGAGACGGCGGCGCGGCGAGCCGCGGCGATGGCGGAGCGTTGCAAGAACATGGTGTCGTTGCCGTCGATGCGAGCGAGTTGGCGATGTGTTTGAGAAGGTGTCGAGGGATTTGTGAAATGGGCTGACTTTGGAGACGAAGTTGACTGATCCGAAGCTACTCCATATTCCGTTGGTAATTGACCAATCATGGGCGAGCGAATCACAAGCGACCGATGATTATCCGCCCAGAAGCTCTTTTGCCGTAGCCGAGCCTCCGTGAAAGCTTGCTGTTTGCAACCTCATAGGCGCCTGGAACTTTACATATTTTTACATGGAACGATTATTTCTAAAAAAAAGAGGCCTTTACAAGATCTGAATCAATTAACATTCTGTATCCTGTGCAATGATTTGACCCTCCGGACCCCCCTTTCTCGGCGGCACTACTGCCCATTCAGTTCACCAGGAAACTGTACCAAATGAGGAGATGCTGAATCCCAAGACACCCGCATATTCTGGCGATATCAGCATAAAAAGTTAAAACAAACCTGCCCGAAATCCCCCCCCTACAAAACTTCTTCAAAGCTTTCAAAGTGAATGTCCCTGCTGGGGAACCAGTCGGTCCCGCTGCATGTCCCTGAAAGCATTTACACCTTGGTAGCTTCCCGACCGCGCAGCAAGCTGGGCTCGACGCTGTCGCCGCTCCTCAGCCCGTTGTGCCGAGGCATTTTGTCCTAGCTGAGGGCCACCGGTGCGGCGATTTCGCTTTCTGTTGGCTTCATTTGTGCTTCTACGCGGTGTAGCTGAATCCACGGGCATGGCCGCGGAATTGCCAGCTTTGGTGGCACTCGTTTTGAAGCTTGCTATGCGGTTTTGAAATTGAGCAGAGACGAGCACTGCCTGCCGCATGACGGAGTCTTCATACGCCGTAGAACTGTACTTGGATTCGTCGCATAACTTATAGATGATTGTCCGGACGAAATGCCTCCCACTCTGGCCCGGTCGGTCCAGTCGCTCCTCGAGCTTCCGTCCAATACGCCAGCGGATAAAGTCCCAGGCGTCCATGGCTAGGATTCCTCGGTCATTTAGAACCTTGAGGTCAGAGATCTTACACGCAACGCGGTACATGAGTTCCTTCTGGCACAAGCCTTCAAGGGGCAGGTGTTGCTTGGCTACCAGTTGATTTGGGTGGTACGGGCTGCAAAGCCCGAATATCTCTCGAATCTTGACGTGTTTACTCATGTTGTCCTGATGGAATTTAGCTCTCTTCCGTATCGCTATGTTGTTCGGCTCTGCGTCTTTCATGGCTTGATAGTTCTTTTTTAGAGACCTTTCCTCCTCTTCGTAGGCGATAAAGCCATCCAAGGAATCCCAAGATCGTTCCCAATACAAGGAATTCTCGGTGATCTTTTCGACTGGAACGCCTCTTAAAGAATTGGGTGCCTTGTAGACGGACCCAGCCTCATCAAGCGCATAGACGCTGTCGTAGCTTGTCCGAAGTGTCTCCTAAAAACCCGGACCTGGAGAGCTCGCTGTAGTAGTGCCAACCGCCGCATATTGCTCAGTCTGGGTCTGTTGTGTTGTCGCCATTGGCTTGGGCGACACGTCTTGGTTCAACTGCAACGCCATAATAGAATGAGATTTGCAGTGGAATGGGGAAGAGGCAGGCTGTCACTGCTATATTTAGCATATAAATGTACATAAGAGCCATAAAATAAGTTTTGTCCCTTACTGCATGCTTAAAGCTAAAATTCACTTACCTGAGTAAAGCTGCTCAACATTCGATAGAAAGTCGTCCCTATTCTCGTCATCGGTTGTGAAAAAACCCTCTTGGAGGTTTTGACAGAGCTATATAAATAGCAGAGACTTTTTGAGCTAATCGCCGTGGGTTGGCCTCTGATATGTTGGCGATGCTACGTTGTGAATCAAGAGCCAAAGAATCAAAATTTTAAAACAAGGGTGAAAAAAAAAGAATAAAGTCTAAGAAAGCAAGGGAGAAGGCAAGACAGCGAGTATAAAAACACCTTATCCTCTTTTAATCTAAAATCACGTTGCTTTAGGAGGCTGCCTTGACTGTCTTAGTAGAGAGACAATCAAACGAATTTGTGCGGTGAAAGGAGAGAGGTGATAGGGAGGCTTAAAATGCGCTGAGAACATGGCAAGATGTATTCTTATTTATATACGCGTTCTGGTTCATGTTTTCCTGACACGCGGCCGCCAACTGGGCGCATCCGCTCTGCCAGCTGACAGCATGGTGCCTGGTTCACCAGACAGGCTGCTACCTTTGCAAACGAACTTGACTTGTCTCTTGCCTGATTGTTCAAGTGCTTTCCCAGTCTTTGGTTGGGAAACATGAACAGCAACCATCATTCCAGTCGCTACTTTGTGCCGTCTCAACACCTGATGCATCCCGTGGATCTACTTACAAAATCTACAAGAATCATAATGACCAGAAGCAGAAAAACCACAATTCAGACACCTCACAGCTTAGATTCTTTCACCTCCATCGGCTCTTTTGCCGGTACAAGCATGCCGTCTTGGTAGGCACTGGCCACATGCTTCCCCTTTGGACTCCAAATCTTGCTCTCCATCATGCACCTGTTGGCACTGACTCTGGGCCAGTTGATTTCCTGAATCCACCATCCATCACCATCCATGACGGCTTCGTCGGGGTTGGTGTGGACATAGAAGGAATAGCTGAGACTGGCTGCCTTGCCCATGTTGAATCCGTACCCCATGTGGTTGCCAAGCATGATCAGCCCGTTCCTGTCGGCTTCGAAAGCATGGCACACAATGTGTCCGTTGGCATCGTCGTTAGGAATGGGCTTCATGGGCCGATACAACATCAGCTGGATACGGTCGGGGACCTCCTTGTCGCTATTGTACTCGGACATGTCGACTTTGTGCATGTCCAGTAACGGGAAGCCTCCGTGTCCTTTGAAGTCCTTGAATAGAGACGTGATGATGTCGATGTCGGATTGTGGCGCAGGTTCCCATTCGTCGGGGGCTCTCTGAGACAATACATCGGCGTAGCGTTTCTGAGCAGATATGGGGGATTGAACGTCGTCTACGCCCTCGGCTGGCCGCTTGAAGGTAGTAATACAGCTGAAGCAGATGTCCCCGAGAGGGAGCTCGGCGTCTGAGTCGGGGAAAGGACCCGCTGGATCTGAGGACGGCTGTTTGGGTTGTCGAACATTAACCTGGCGGCCAAAGAACGAGCGGCCAGAGATTATGTTAGTGACATCGAATATGAACGGGCGATCACCCAGCCCCGGGACGGTGAAGATGCCCTGTATTGACTAGAGCCGCATGTTTAGCAGATACATTTACATGTCTTGGGGATTCACCATGGTAAACACATTGTAAGACTTGCGAAGCACATATTGAATCGAGAGTGACTTACGTGAATACCGGGTACAGGCCTGACAAGACCAGTAGCAGCAGTCTGCCGCCTCTCCTCTTCCTCGATGGCCCTCGCGGCAGCCAAGGGCGCTTGCGCATACACGCAACCTCCAAAAACTCCCAGTCCGCTGTGTCGTGGCCGAGGACCCTTCAAGTTCCGGAACAGTTCATCCCACGGCAGCTCGTTTCCAGCCATCCAGGCGGGTTGACGGCTCATGTACCGTTTCACACCGGGACCTTGGCTATGGGTATTTTCGGGAACCTGGATAAGCTCCAGGAATTCCTCAAAACCCATGCGTGGCCACTCGCGACATGATGCCATTGCACGTTGCTGGGCCGCCTCAAGGGTCTCTTGGAACTCTACCATGGCACGCTTTTCGTCGCTCATGGTCCAGCTGGTATAAGACGAACGGGCTGAACGGAGTTCGGTCTTGAGCCCAGGCCAACAGGTAGAAGAAGCCAAAAGCTTCAAATCCAACGCGCAGGTCGAGCTGGGCAGTTGACAAGACCAAGCAAGATGCGCAGAGTACTTCCGTATGTGTCGCCTTTGATGCCTCCAAGCTCGAGGTTGCCAATCAAACTGATGATGATTTCTCCAGTCACTCGGTGGGACAGGAACCTCGGCAATAAACTGGGCCCATAGTTCGCTAGTTCGCCAAGACGGACCAGTTTGGCCAGTTTAGGCAACTCGCTTACAGGAATACAGCGGGTTGCTCTTGGCATTGAACCGACTTCGACTTGACTGTTGCGAGTCGACGTCTGGACTCCCAGTACCATATCTTCAATGCCCACAGCAGGCATGTCCTGTCGCTATTATCTATCAAGCTGTCACCCTGTGTGGGCATTCGGTTTACATCGTCATACCATGAGATGCGGCTCATCTCCGCTGCTACACTCCATTGAGGCTAAAGTAACCAGCCTTTCCTTTGTTGCCTTGGATATGTGCAAGGACAGTATGCGCTGCCATAACGTATCATGTCAGTAAGATGGCCGATACGTGGAATATGCCGAGTACTTATGAGGGATTCCCGGGGATCACAACTTCCAACCGAATGCGACAAGACTGGCTACAACAGAAGCTAAAGTAAACGACATCGCGGGCCGCTCATGTGCCAAAAAGAAGTGACACGCTATATCCAATATACGGTTTAGAATATGTTACTATGATGACAAGCCAAGAATTTCCAGCAATCTATTCGGCAGAGAGGAAGACGCTTCTTTGTTGTACCACGTATCGATCGCCCTACCGCAAATAAATCCTTCGCCACAGACAGGAGTAATGCTAGTTTAGATCAACTACTTTTCGGTACTCTCGCAAAGGGGGCCATGCAAAGAAGAGGGTGTCTACCGTGTATGAAGTGTCTGTGTACCAACGGTTCCGGTTGTCTCAAAGTTCCTTTGGAACATTTTGTCTTGCTAGCAACATGACACGCCCCTGAGACAGTGTCTTGGGGGCCATCAATGTCTGTTCTTAGTAGATGTAGCTCCCACGAGCACCGACTGCAGGTGAAGTCAGTTCTCACTGCATGTATCTTTAACAAAGGCATGGCCGGCTCGCCATTCGTGGCCCCCAAATTGTGAGCCGTTAGACCGACAGCTTGCATATGCATCTTCATGCGTGTAAGCTCTCTTGTGTTCATCCACCATGTAGCTTAGCAACCAAGACAGTCGGACCGTCTTACATACCACCATAAGGAATCCACTCTATCCCTCTGAAATGGATCGTTAATGGCATTTTGGCCGGCCCGCTTGTCTCATCGTGCAGATTGACAAGGAAGCATTCAGCCCAAAACTGACCCAATGGCTGTTCTTTGTCGTCTTTATTTTTTTATCCCCATGTGCTAGTAGTTGTGTATTAATTAAATTAAACTTTTGTTTTTGGAGGTACACAAAGTCTACCACACTGGGGGGTCCTAAAAGGAACGGCCCGTGGAGTACGAATTTGTACCCCAAGGCGCATGGCCTCAGCATACGTGGATAAAATGATATGTATCGATTCAAGGTCTTGAACTTTTTGCTATTTGGATAGTACACGGGAAGAATTTCGCCAAGTTTCGACAAGTCATCCAGAGTATGACGCATGCAGGGCAAGAGTCATTGAAGATGGGGACCACGTTGGTAACAGATCTGCAGCTTATTAGTCTACTTGCATATAGCGGAATGTCAAGTATCTTGAAGAAGCAAAGGATTAGCCCGACGCCTAGATATATGCACCCGTCTGTCGTGCAACAGACTGTCCTATCGTGCCAAGCAAAGTTTTATGCCTCTCTTTAATCATATCCGCAGCCCAACTAGGCATCTGAATATTTCTAGTAATTTCCCTGACTGGCTTCCGGACTCTCGCCGAGTAGTGCAAGCTTTTGGCTGCCTCTGGTAACTTGTCTCTGACTTTATACATTGTGGGGGCATCCAGAACCGCGGAAAACTCCTAGCAAGACTCATGACTTCCCCTTGTCGTATGCCCATAGGTCAGAGACAAATCCTGGGCTTCGTTGGAATAATCCGTCACTAATTGTAGCGTGAGCGAGGGCTGTTTCGAGATGATGTTCGAGGAACTTGTTTCGAAATTGGATGACTCGCTCTATTCATATCCAGTAACTGAAGCTTCAACTGACTTGATGAGATATTTTCCAAAACATTCAGTTATTAATACTAGGCCGCTTTAAAGGAGCCCAGATACAAGGTTCTCGTGGGCCATGAAGTTTATTCAATCTTGGGGTTTCGGTTTGCTTCCAGCCTCAAGGTATCCTCTCGGTAGGCCTGGACGCCCTTTGGTTCCACGCTAAAGCATTGTTTTAAAACTAGACTATATGTTTTGTATAGCTGTCAGCTAGTAGTTTTGGAACTCGACAAGGATATTCTTTTGTCCTTGCAAAAGCTAGACGTATCATGCAAGATGGCGATCCTCAGTGTTGATGAATACGACACATGTTGTCTTTCGTTTTACTGTAAGCTTAGCGAGTAAAATAACGTCTTCTTAATAGCCTCGCATGGTGTCATGAAGAAAATTGTATTGAGGCCGTTGAATATGAATGGAATTGTGCTTCAGATTGGAAACATGGAAAGGACGGTATGGTTTGGTATACCGTCTCTTCTGGCGCTTCAACAACACGTACAGAGAGACAAGGCCGGAAAGAAAACACTTTGCTTTGCTCCAGCTTGAATCCAACATAGCCTTGGCGCGAAAATTATCTGGAAACTGCTAAAAGATATCGTTATCAGTCCCTCTCGCGGGGAGGTTGATGATTGCCTCACATCTTGATGTGACGAAAAACGGGAACAGGCGCACACTGGTGCTCGTACGACGGTGTACTGCCGGTCATACTTTGGTTTTTTTTTATTGACTGTGCTATTATTTTGTGTGACTGCTAACGTCTTGGGTGTAGAGCCCTTGCTCCTCTTTCTGTTATTCGACTCGAGCAAGGAACCTGCCGGCATTCAATAGCCCCTAGTTGTAAGAAATGTAGTGTTACAAGGTACTCAACAATCGCACCATATGTGCCTCTGCTATAAGGTACTATAATAGCGACATGACAGCGGCTCGGTGAAAGCGGCGTTGCTTGGGCATCAGTCAGCTCAAACACCGATCCAGTACGTTCAAATTCCGGGCGCACGGTGGCCCATTGACTTCGTCAATTCCTGTATTCGGCAGTCGCCGAAGGTACAGCAACGTTGGACGGAGCTGTGTAAGCTATTTGTCAAGCTTTGCTTACTGAAGCTCACTTGACGACAAATGGCCCGCAGTTGCAATCTTACCCAAGGCTGAATTTCTTCCGCGGCAGCAGGCGGAGGTACCTTGCCTGACAGCAGTTACACACTCGCAAATCATGGGGGGCCGGATAGGCATCGATTTGAGAGTCTTCTCAGCACACGAACCTGCAGCCATCCAAAAACGACAGTTGAAGCCGCGGGAAAGGAGTCCCAATTCTGGCATTCGTATTTGTGGGAAAAAAATTCGATTACCATCTTGGATGCGGCTGGTGTGAATCGTATCTATTCAAATCAGAATAGTAAAAAGCGAGGTAAGATTCCGACGGCTCGGTATACACTTGAAGCCAAAGAACGCCACCCACACTGGCCCCCCCAAAATAATGTCAATACTCGTAGCAAGTTGCATGTGGCATAAGGGGATAATTACACCATTTTACTTCATGCAAAATTGTGATATCTTCTGGAATCCGGCACCTCTGGAGCCCACTCGTGGCTAGAAACCTTGATAGTGTGACTGACGTAGACCGAATCTGGAGGGGTAGGCTTATGCTCAGACGGAGAGTAAATCTGTGGCGCCTCAAAGTCGGTTAAGTTGATCAAGTCGTTTTCTGACCGATTTCTCCCCTGCAGGGCCGGATGGGGAGACTCAAGTGGTCGGAATTGATTATGAAGGTTGCTGGCGGCCTCGTACCCCTTTCCACCAGAAGGGTTTCGATTTCTGTTGAAAACAACCAGTTGTCGAAAGGAGGCGAGATTGGCCACTATTATGGCTACATCATTTGTTAAGCCTGGGGTTTGAGAGGCGAAGGTCAGGTAACACACCACATACCGACGCCCATTTCGACTTGGGACCACATGTGAACCAAGTCAATGCTTGTGTGTTTTAACCCGGTCGTCGAGGTTCTGACAAGAGCAACGCGGATCCCGGCAGCAATCATGACGAAGACGGCAACGGAGAATATGCCGGCGAGGAGCAGCTTCTTGGGCCATTGGACCCGTACATTCCAGAGAATCCACAGTGGGATCGACATGACGAGCAGGTCTGTGGCGATGTCGGCCGCTAGGTTGCCGTAAAAGGTGCGATACTGGTAGTCAACGTGGCTTCGTCGAGTACAGTGCGCTACCAAACAATTAGTAAAGCTGGAACATTGAACGATTCAGTCCAGGATTGAGCAAGGTCAAGGCATGAGAAACACCCACTCATTATGTATGTAATGTCATTCACGCTGCACTTGTAGTCGATGATTGCCACGCAGCTAACCCAGCCTGCGAGCAGCAGAATTCCAACCACCCAGCACCAGGTCTTCTTGGCCCGAGACGTTTGTGGTCCTAAAAGCCTGCGAAAAAAGACTAGACACGAATACTTGACTGCCCATAAGGAAGAGTGGAAGAGTATGTTCCAAACCACAATGTATGGCGATAAACTTGACCATTCAGAGATGAATTCGGGGGACTGGGAAGCCTTGCCTGTGACTATCCTGAACTGCCAAAATAGAACCCCTGCTTTCGTGTGCCAGAGGCTTGTAGAAACGAGTAGCATGAGCCAAGCGGCGATGACAAGCACGTCGTCGACAAATAGAGTCTTGAATGAGCGGACGCGTATTGCTAGACGGAAGAGAACAAAGGGAAGAGGGAGCCATGTGGCAGTCCAGGCAACAGCCTACACAAAATTAGACGTGGACGACGCTTAAATGCCAGTTGCCCATGCGGTCGCGAGCCCAACTTACAAGAAAAGCTTCCTTGCTCAAGCGACTGTTTACAGGAGCTGCCGGGTCGTCATCTAGAGAGAGGCCTGTGGCATTTGACATGCTGATATTCGGTGCCGCTGTGCGTGGCGGATGTAGAACTCGAGCGCCTTCTTTACGGCGAATTACAAGATTCAACTTCTGATTCGGCAGACTGTAGCTTGGCACTGTGAGCTACGAGAGCACTTCTGCCATTGCGAAGGACACTTATTGCGAATCAAAGCAGGCCCAAAGGAGGAAAGGGCGCAATTGTTGTTGATCGTACTGATCAAGTACTTTTGTGTGGTTCATATGCGGTTATCATACACGTACTTCGGCCCCCCGCTAGGTTCGTTGGCATTATGGTGAGCCAAAACGGGGGTAGCATCCTATATGTGTATCGAGATGCATCAAGGTGTGCTTACCTGCACAGATCAACATGGAGTGTTCTCCTGCCTGTCACTGGCCGGAAGGGGGAAGCGAGCCAGCTTCTGTAAGCTGTTGGGCTCGTGATTCCGAGTCATATTGATGTACTACGTATCGTCGTTGGATTTTTGAGCTACCTACCTACTGAAGTACTCGAGCAAAGTCTGGTGCCTACCTAGGTACGTAGGCGTGGTAGGTACCTAGTAGTCAGCTGCGCAGTGGTACAACCGCCTGGCCTCGTTGGCTGCTCTGTTTTGCCCGGTTATGTTACATCAACTTGCAGCCAGCCTGCCACAATCGACACTAGGAACACTGAAGGAATAGGACGACGTCGGACAACCACCAAGTCTGCCGCTCCCACTGCAGCAATTAGCGGCGGGGATAACTGTTGTGTAGCCTCCTTCGAGATCTACAATAAGAAGTCGTGATCAGGACTGTTTGCCTCGGTGGAAATGGAGATGAAACCACCGAGATGACATTCAGTGGTAAAAGGTCTGATTTGCTTGACTCCTTGGAACCAGAATGGCAGAAAAGGAAAAAAAGAAGTCTATTCCATTTTGTTAAAAAGAAATGATTAGCGTGGGTTGGGCGATACTTACTACCTAGGTACTCAAGCACGAATGTCTGGGCTCCCCAAGAAGAACTCCGAATAGAATTTCTTTTTAGAACTCGCAACGGGATCAGGGCTGCACCACGGTAGCATATCCTCGCCCCCAAGTGTCGTGATGAGTAGTGACCTGCCGATCTCCATGGCTCTTCGTCTGACCACCCTACTGCATCGCGAGCATGAGGCACAAGGCAACATTGAAACAGACAGCCTGCAAGGACGGAGTGATGCGCGAAAGTACGAAATGGGTTCGGGCAAGATTCTTGGACTTCATTTACTGTCTCTGATTGGCCAGGCGGGAAGGCAGAGCATTGCTTGTTGTATCTGCTGTGATAGTTATTCCTGGTACTCGGTAGCACAATTAGCAATATTCCTCCGAGGGTCAAAGAGGGAGCTGCAAACACGAGAAGATGGGCTGAGCCTACTAGTTACATGTCGACATGCCTTTGACGGGGCACTCGCAGGCTCGAGGCGTTGCGCGCGAGGGCTTCACGCCACAGCGGGTTGATGACGCCGATGTGTAACATACCTGCTACTCCGTACGCTCAATCTTTCACGACTAGAACGACAAGTACGGAGTAACTACTGCGTGAATATCCTGACGGCGCAGGGTCCCGCGCTGAAGACCCGGGGGAAGGTCGCTTAGTAGTGATCAACGACATGTGCTTTCCTCAACTTGGCAGCGGCCCATTGCGAAAGAGCGTCATGTCAGGATGATGAGCATTTCAATAAAAGCTTTCAACAACGCCAGGGAGCGTGATGCCGAGACGGGGCGATACGGCTCGTTGCGAAAGCAGACGCACCAGACGGTTTAAATTTCAAGCCATGACCATCCCTGATGGCGCAAGCATGGCCTGGAATAGGCGAGTAGTCACGTGTGGATAAGCGGTAACTACAGGCGCTGCGGTGCTGAGGGTGCTGGCTGGCATTCACTACGGCATCGGCAATCCAGACATGGATCATTGATGCATTCGAAAAGTCAAGGGCTGACACTAAAGTGTACTGAAACACAGTTAATAGCCGCATTTGAAATATATAACGCTCTGGATAGATAATATATTAATAATTTTTTATTTAACACAGGTATATAATTAAAATGTACTATGTGCTTTCTCTTTTTTTTTTCTTTTTTTTTATAGCAGGGTACTTAAGTAGTTGACGATAAGTCACTATTAGTACCCAGTAGCTACGTGTACCCGCTAGGCTATAGAGTTACTGTGAGATATCAGGTGAGGACCAACTATAACCTTAACCAGTGACCCATTAACCAGAACTCCTACCCCAAGTTACAAGCTTCACTGCTGGAACCTGCATGTGGCGACTGGCGATCGACGAAACAACCGTCTGGGAATATCCGTGCACACGCCAATACAGATGTGTACGGAGTGCTTTGCACAACTCGCTCCCTCCATGGCACACTTTTCAAGCTCTATCTAGTATTTAGTACTCCAGAGGTCCTAGTCGACATACTTTTATCCAAAGACACCATTAATCTGTTGTCACCAATCTGAAGACTAAGATTCGAGCCTCGCAGGGAATGATTTGCAGTAAGCCACAACTACAACATAATCACGCAATGCTGATATGTAGGGACCTCTAAGGAAGGCGACTCGTAAAAAAAAGGCGGATTGTCAGCACTTGAGTTTTTTGTGACATTTTTTGCGGTTGCTTCTATCAGAATTCTTTTACACAGCGCCGACTAAATCCGACATTACCAATAGTCTATCTTTTTTTAGAGAAAGAACATTAAATAAATTAGGGCAATCAAGTTAGTTGATAGGGATTCCTTCTATCCCTCTCTTTCTGCCTTGCGTGCAAAGTAAAATTATAGCAAACAATGGTCTGAACTCTGTCTTATGCCAAAAGCTTGGATGCTCTGTCCTTTGCAATATCGCACATAGCCTAGCATGAATTAGCATACTACTACAAACCTGATACAATTATTTGAGAGTTGTTTACCTCAAGTGCCGCATCAACTTCCATCGCAAAATCCCCCCGGTCAATGCGTGCTCTCATATCATTCATGATCTCAGGCCGCCCTCTGCCGTTCACAAAAACGACGAATCGCAGACCGGGAAACTTTTCTTCATATTCCCGGTTGAGCTCTGCAAGCTGCTCTCCTTGGCCTTGAAGATTGGCTTGCTCTGCAGCGGATTGTGCTGAGTCGACCTTTTTGGAACCTAGCCGTGGGTGAGAGCCAACGACCGACAACAAGACGGGGTTGGGCTTGGATGGCGTAGACTTGCTTTTGAGATTGAACAGCGCCGGCCGGCATTCATCTATCAGTTCCGAGTATGACGAGTATTTGGCCTTCTGTACCACCGGCAAGAGAGTCGAGTGAATGGCCGGGCTGGGCTCAAAGAGAAGATCTAACGTATTTGTTTGAGCAGCTTCGGACAGTGAATGTAACTCGCTAATCTGAGGGAGCTTGTGTGCCATGTTGCAGAGTTGGCTTTGGGAAGCCGTGTGTTGGATCTTACGCAGGTGGAGTGCAAAAAGTGGCCGAAAACGACAAAGATATCAAATGAAGTATTCTTTCCGCAGCGGCCAAGGCATACAAGTTCGTCGGCCAGTTTTATAGTCACTGATCACGGAGCATTGCGATCGCCGCTGTGTCTGAGGGTCGGAGCTCTCCGGTGCGGGACTTCCAGTTAGAACACAGGGTGGTGGATGCACTTATCAGCAGAAAATACTAGATTGCTGTATACTATTGCCTCCAATTCAATGTACAGGGATAATGGTAAATTCGAGTTGTGTTCCACTTCTTTCGTCCTTGGTCCCTGCATAGGACCGAAAGGTTGACAACAGAGTTACTGCCATCGATCATTGAAAGACGCCGCACACTGCACGTGATCCACCTGTCGCAACCAGCATCCCGTAGTGGTCCGTGCTCTCTGCTTCGCGAACCGGAAAATCTCAATCGGGACAGTACCTTGTAGTAGCAGGTGTAGGGCCAGCGCAATTCTGTAACGACTCGACAAGATACCATTGAATGCTGGGATAGCTTTCAGCATCAGTTGCCATGCTTTGCGGAAGTACGAGAGGTTCATGAAATGTTCAAATGAGTATATTAATGCTAACATCATTATCCAGTTTCCGGGGAAGCTCCCCAAGAGCCCGTCGTGTCCAAGAAGTCTGGTAGGCAACAGTGTTTGGTGATGCCATTTCGAGCCTGTCCTAACATCCCTCTAGGAGTTGTCTACGAGAAGAGACTTATCGAACAGTACATCAACGATAACGGCACCGAACCCAGCACTGGCGAGGCTCTCACGGCCGATGATCTTCTTTCCATCCAGTCCTCGCGCGTCGTCCGCCCTCGCCCTCCTACACTTACATCAATACCCGCGCTTTTGGCGACTTTTCAAAACGAGTGGGACAATCTCGCTCTGGAAACATATAATCTGAAGGAGCAACTTGCCCGAACTAGGGAAGAATTGGCAACCGCACTCTACCAACATGACGCTGCTGTTCGCGTCATTGCGCGTTTGAGTAAAGAGAGAGACGAAGCCAGAGACTCCCTCAGCAAGGTAACTGTCACAGACGGTGCAGTCAATGGTGAAGAGATGGTTGTGGATAGCGTCGAAGGCCTCCCCGAGGCACTTGCAGAGAAGGTGGATGAAGTTCATGCGTCGTATGTGCCCGACATTCGCCCTCGATGATTCCACATCCTCATGCTAATAATACGATTTTTAGCTTATCAAAGGGGCGAAAGAAGCGCCCAGTTCCCGAAGGCTGGGCTACATCTGATGACATATCCGCATTTGATACCACAGCCTCTAGCGCGCTACCCGTATCTGAAACGACTTCAATCGATCTCGAAGGAGGATATGCCGCTCTGGGTGGTCTAAAAGGCGAGGCTGCTATTTATTCTATTGAAGTCGACAAGCTGGAAAGGCAGCTGCCCGTTAGTGAGCCGGTTACAAATACCCTATGGACTGGATCAAAACTCTTTTTCGCCACCAGCCAAGGCAACGTCAAAGTGTACGAAGGAGGCAACGAACTTGCTTCAGTTTCCGAGCATTCTGGCCCTGTCACTGGCCTCAGTGTTCACCCTGGAGCAGATATTCTTGGCTCTGTTGGCACCGATAAAAGCATCGTGTTCTATGATTTGGCTACCATGAAGCGTGCTAGCCGTGCATTTGCGGATGCCTGTAAGTTCTGTCATCTCTACTATCTCGGTCGCTCCCTGGCTCATGGTTGACTGACTGCGCTAGCTCTCACCACATGCGCATTCCACCCTGATGGACATCTCTTCGCTGCAGGCACTGTCAGCGGAGATATCAAGCTCTACATGACCAAGAACTTGGCCCAGGCTGCCATATTCAAGCTTGGTGCGCCCGTCCAGGCCCTTGTCTTTTCCGAGAACGGTTTCTGGTTGGCCGCTACTGCCAAGGGCCAAACGACTGTCACAATCTTTGATCTGCGCAAGGAGGGGGATGCGGCAACCGCCAAGGTCCTAGAGACTGGTGGATCAGTACAGTCTTTGGCTTGGGATTACACTGGCCAGTACCTGGCAACTGGCGGTGCGTCTGGCGTGACGGTTCAACAGTACACCAAGTCGAGCAAGCAGTGGAGTGAACCATTCAGAAATTCTACTCCGGTTGTTAGCGTTAGATGGGGAGAGTCGGCGAGAAAGCTCGTGGCAGTTAATGGAGAAGGGGTGGTGAGTGTATTCGGCGTCAAAGAATAAAGCACGGAATTTGGGCAAAAGGCCATCTTGCTGGTTGATATCACGGTCTACATGTTTACAAACAAGGAAGAAATGTTCCGGGGGCGAAGGTCGTGTTCAAATAGTTGTATACCTACTTGTCTCTCAAAGTACGGTGGTACGGAGTGCTAGTGCATGGTCTTATAAATGGTACATTAGAGACAATTAACTTATTTGCCCCCCCTCTTTTTTTTTTTAATTATCTGGACACGATGACAGACCATGTTATGCACTTGATCTATGTCTTTTTGACCTCGGACTGGCATGGTGGTGAGAAATTTTGGGCGTCTGCAGGCAACATTTGAACCAAGCCGAAGCTTGACCCGACAATGTTGTTGGTGCGTAGCCAGGAATTAAAGGATTTTACGGGTCGGCGTCTGGTTGGTGGCAACATTGAATGCACAAATTCTGGCACCACCAACTCCACATGCATGCACAAAGGCCCAGGTGCCATTATGCCATATCAGTGGAGCATGGTCGTTGAGGCGCCAGTCAGAGGCGGCGTCTGGAAGACAAAGATTGAATTCGATGTACCCAGAGCCGGATGCCAGACTCCAGTTGACCACATGCATCCGGGCGTCCGCCGCAGCAGCAGCCAAGCAGCCTCAACACTGTGTGCTCTGGAGGGGCAATCGACACCCGTCTCGGACACACAACACGCCATCGGCGGCAAACACCATTCGAACATCCTCACCTGTTTATATTTGGCGAACACAGCGATCTCCGACCGCCCAGACAATTATCATCAGACTGGCATTTACCACCTACCCCAACCACGCATTAGGCGACCTGGTGTGGCCTTCACCCTAGCATCCTTTGGCTGATTACCAACCTGCGGCGCCTTCCTGCAAGTGTCTCTCCCGAACGCCCGACTTTGTGGCCTGGCGTTCCAACCTTGCCACCGACTGGACGCGACAAACCGAGTGCAGCCTGCACAGAGCGGACCGGCCGAGCGAAGCGGATGCTAATATAACACGGTGCATTTCTCGCGCTGCGGAGCCAGGCCGATAGCCAAAGCTCTGTCCTTGCATAGCAACATATTTCACCGTTGTTCCGACCACACGGACGTTGTTGCACCCTCGAAATGACGCAAGTCGGGGACGCAGGGCTCGACTTCACGGGCGAAGATGATCTCATCGAGATTCATTCGTCTCCCTCGACCCGATCCTATAATCCCCTCGAAAACTTGCTGAATCCTCTGCAGCCGATTCCAGCCCAACCTGCGAGGTTACGCCCTGGTCGAAGGAGTGACCGCCGCCCGCCACCTCTTGCCCCGATGTCCCGACAACATTCGCAGTCGCAGCAAATGCAGAGTACAGCAGTCATTGATCTGACCGAAGAGCCGGATTCGCCTGTTGAGATACGGCATTCACAACCACCAAGTCAAATAGGAAGGAACCCGAGGCGGACAAACTCACAACGAACAACACCGCCTTCCTTGTCCAGAAGTGACAGTACTTTCATGGGGCCCGGGGCTAGCGTTATCGACCTGACGGTTGATTCCCCAGAAGATGAACATGCTCCAGAGCCCAGAGTGACTAGGAGTCAGCGGCACCACCACCACCACCATCACCACCATCACCATCATCGAACACGAAATTTTGGACAGGATCAATTAATTGAATTGGAGTTTATCAACGCCAACAGTGGCAGTATTTACTCCAACCTTTCGAACAATGTTCGTCGAATAGCGGGTCTTTTTGGCGGCGGCTTCATGTCTCGAGGTTTCACGGCAACCCCAATCGAGTTTCCGCCAAATTTCGCCGCCAGGGAACCGAGCCCAAAACCACCAATGGAACCGGTTCCACCAACACGCGATGGATTCACTCGAGACACCTCGTTGACAGATGAGAGGGTGGTTATATGCCCAGCGTGTGGAGATGAACTCGCATACGACCCAACAGGAATAGCACCGCAACAAGGCTCAGCCTCTTCGAGCGGCAAGAAGAGAAAACGAGCACCTGGCGAACACCACTTCTGGGCCCTAAAAAAATGTGGACATGTAAGCATAATAAGCTGCAAACGCTACGATCAAAGTCGGAAAGTGCACTAACAGTGAGAAAGGTTTACTGCGCGGATTGCTTTGAGAATCGGAGACCGACCAAGGCCAATCCTCTGGGCGTTGGCTTTCGGGCGCCATCAGGGAAGACACCCGGCAACGCACCAAACGACATCCGATGCGCTGTGGAGAGTTGTGATTCAAAGGTTGCTCTTAAGACGGAATGGGTGGGCATCTATTTGTGAATGAAACCTGTACAACAAAACAATCTACGAATCTCCCGTGAAGCCAGCTGGGTCCTGTACGTACAAGACCTGCGTTTTGGCTGCAAGGCAGATGGTGCACACTGGATGATGAACTTGACATATCATGGCATGGCATGGCGGAGCGGGTTTTAGACACTGGCGTTTTAGGTCTGTGAAACTCTTGTAGCATGTTATGAGGGACATGATACCACAATTTACGGAGCATCCGATAAATGGTTTCTCCAGCCGATTTTTCCTTTGCTTTTTTTTTCTTTTTCTGAACAAAGGGGGCACTGTAGCGGCGGCGTTGGGGGTTTGTCTTCAATCAGCTGAGATTTTGCAAGAATACACTTTGAGGTGGCTGCGCCCGCTGCGCCCGCTGCGCCATGTGTGGCAGGGGAGGTGTTCTTTTTGCACCGAATATTGAGTAATTCATGTGCATGGGTATCCTTGATGTGCTGACTATCCTATGCTTCCCGACGTGGTGATGACGACGAACCGGTCAAACCGGTACGTATCAGCTCCAATAACTATGTCCCATGGTATCATGCGCTGTTCTATCCCCAACTAATTCGTCATGTTTTCGTCCCATCCTAACCCTAAACGATGAAATCTAACGGCAGGTCGTCCATCCAATCCCCTCCGTATTCCGTGTCTTGTGAGTCGCTCATACCGCATGGCTGACCGGATAACTCTGTCTGGATATTCTCCTTGTCCTCCCCGACTGAAGGATTTGGTCTTGTGATGCTGTCAACACGCTTTGGCGGCAAGGTTGTATTTATTTTTGAATAGTCGGGTCGTTTACAAGTCGCCAATTCCCCGGTATGATGCGCCTGCGCTATTTCCCGGTCCTCTGGTTCCTCTATCGCTGCGGTGCGTTTCCTCCGCTGTGTGGCTAGAGACACGAGTTCGTTTGAGCCAGACGGTGTGGAGAATCGCTGAGGCGGCGGCGTTGCTTGATGCTGTTGCTGCGGAGCTGGGGATTCGATGTCGCTGAGCCAGTCGTCGGGCATGTCGTCGAGGGACTCGTCTTGAAGCTCGAGTGCCTGCTGGGATGATGACGGGAAGAAATCGTCCAGGTTGCCGAGGATGGCTTGTGTGCTCATTGGCGGCTGCTGGACGACTGGCGGCGGCGAGTGCGGTTTCGCTAGATATGGGCGAGGGGGAGGCTTCATTTCTCCCACGGGCCGGCGGGGGCTTTTCGGCCTCCGACTTGGCTGTTTGTGAGGAGGTGGGTTTTGTTGTTCCAGAGGATGGTTCTCTGGTGGTTTTGTGTCCTCTTCAATGTGAGCTTCCTTTTGCGCGTCCCCCTTTCTCGTACCATTCGTTATCGTTTCCAAAATCTCCGCCAGTTCGCTGTCGTCTTCTTCCGGTATTAAATCCAGCTCGGGTCTGTCGCGATTCGACCTGTCCGCCGCATCCTTTTGTCTGGTTTCCTTACCCTCCACGTCGCCACCCCCTGTCCCAGCTTCCTCCAGAGTCCCGCCCCCGGAGTCCCTCTTCTTCCCAGAGCCGTTCCCTCTGACAAATCTCGCAATCGTATCCTGGCTGGGGCGCACGTTCACCAGCGGCATGCCCAGGTTTTTCTTGTGCTCCCGCTCGGCCAACTCCTTCTCGCGCTTCTTTTCTCGCGCTATTTTGGCTTTTGCCGCGGCCTTTTCCCTTTCGAATTCTTTCCGTATTCTCTCCTGCTCGGCTCTTTCTTGCTTCATCCGTTCAGCGCGGGACATGGGCGGGGTCTTTGTTGATGCCTTGTAGGCCTTTCGCACTTGTTTTGTCGTCATGGGCCGAACATGTTGGGCTGGATGGGGGGCGGGGGCATTTGGGATAATCGTGAATGTCCTTTGCATGGGCATGGCGCAGATATTGGCTGGCGACGTAGGACACGTCGATGTTCCATTGATGGCGTGTTGTCCGTGGATGTTGTCGCGCGTGAAGTTTGACTCGGTCCAGAGACGGCGCGTGCAGGCGCACTGGCAGTGGGGCCACCACGCCAAGAGCGATGACATCTTGTCAATTAAAGCTCTCTGCCACTTTCCATTATGTCAAGGCAACTTCAACAGGCCAATTAGTCGCCATCGTGCAGCAACGCCCTGCGCAACAAAGTTTGAACAAACTGCGTAATTGCATGTCTCATTGCGTGCAGTTTCACTTTTTAATTTTAAATTATTCCCAGGCCCTCTCCCATCCATGTCCTGTCGTCGGCTGGTTCACGGAGTATTGCCGCAAATACACACAATCATTGAGCAGCAATTGACCATGCACTGAAATCACCACCATTGACATCAATTAATCTTTTGTGGCAGCTGTTCTGCAAGCGACAATTACGCTGGTAAAGAGTCTGGCCAGGAGAAAAGACCCAGCAGGGTTGGTTCCCAACTCCTAACAGAGCTCCCTACCGGAGCATCGCCACACCACACCACCATCACACTATTTATATTCTTCAACATGTCACTTATGACTTGCAGAAACAGAGAGATACCTGGCCGATCCGGGCAGCGGAGTCTGCGCCACCAAATGGTCCCTTACCGGCTTTCCCGCCGCGCCACGAGTGATGTGCTCACAAAACACGACAGCACCCGTTGGGCTTTTATGCCGATTCAATTTCGCCGCAATATAATCAACCACCTCCTGCGCCGTCAAGTCTTTGCTGCGAACCACATATGCCATACACTCCACGGCGGCATCGTCATCTCGGGCAGGCGTTGAGCAAACCACAGCGTCCTCAATTCCGGGATGCAACATCAGCTGCTCGGCGACCTCGCTAGGCGAAACCTGTACAGAGTTCACCTGGAAGATCTCTTTGTAACGGCCAGTCAAGGCAATTTGGCCGTTTGTCCCGTCCAAACTTCCTTTGTCCCCAGTCCTGAACCATGTTCCACCTGGCAGAAAAGCAGACTTCGAAGCTTCTGGGTTCTTGCAGTACCCATCAAAGACATATGCGCTGCATAAGCAGATTTCACCTTCGGCCCCGGAGGCGAGAGGCTCTAACGTCTCGGGGTCGATGACCCTACCAAGAACTGCTTCAGTATCAGGCCCTCTGTATCATGAGTGGATGAACTTACTTCACTTGAACACCCTCCATAGGAAAACCGACATATCCGGGTGTCCAATCTGGCGCAATACTAGCGAACCAACTTTCTGTCGAGCCATAGGTAGTCCTCAAGTGTGCTCCACTTGGCAACAGGTCTTTGAGCGCTTCAAGCACTTCTGTCTTACAGATTGAGCCGCCGAACATGACTGAGCGAAGTGACTGGAGAGTGTCCCGAGGCCGAACCCCATCAAGTAACGCAGCCGTCAACTTCTTAACCAATACAGTTGGAAACAATACTGCGTCAATCCCGAACACTCGGATCGTATCAAGGATAGTAGCCGGATCGTCGTCGACCCTGGAAACGTACGCCGTCAACATGCCTGCACAAGCACGGTTACAGACCGTCTGTCCGGCGACGTGGTAAATGCCACTTATCTGAAGCACTTTCGACCCGAGTGGCAACAACTCATGACCTAAATCCAGTCGCGCAACCTGAGTGGCATGGGATGTTTCAGCCGCCTTATACTTGCCCGTTGTTCCACTGGTAAACAGTCGAATAGCTGTCAAGGTCCTTGGATCCTGGCCGTCGTACGGGTTGCGCCAGACGTTCTCGTCGGCTTCCATCAGTCTGCTAAAACCGAGTTTAGGGCCGTTGTACGGATCAAGCCCAGGTGGATCGAAAACCAATATTCGGCATGTGTCCATGGCCAACATTTCTGCAGTCGCCAATGCCAGCTCTAGGTGCTCGGGCGAGGCAAACAACCACTTCACATCTCCTGCAATAATGCAATTTGCAAGTTCTGCCTCTTTAACAAACCCGGGAATAGGAACAAACACTGCTCCTGAGGCAATGGCGCCGTCACCAAAGACGTGGAAATATATGTCGTTGGGACTAAGAAGCCCTACTCCATCTCGCTCAGCTACACCCGCTTCACGCAGCCCTACGGCTACACGCCTGGCGGAAACTGAGTACTCATGCCACGAGAGGGTTCGACCCGGGCGATCGGCATCGACCATAATCTTGATAGACATCAGCTTGTATTTTATCGGGTTCGCCGCGTGGGGGTGTTACCGGGCAGTGAGCATCCTGCGGTGGATTAGAGAGCATACGCGTGATATAGTCCATCTCGGCAGATGTGAAAGCCAGTCCTTGGAGAGAATGATGAAATCCCGCAGGTGTGTTGGAGAGTAGAAATGTGAGGAGAACATCCGAAGCACGTGTAACAGCAAGTGGCCCGATGCGGATTGCCCTCAGGCACCCCAAGGTGACGACGCATAGGAAAACTGCAACCGCCATGAGGGGCTTGTTGAGAGCATGTGCAAATAGGCTTTTGAAAGTATCAACAAGAAAGAATAGAAATACGCCCTGCAATGGGCTACTTGTTCGGGACTTGGTAAAGCAAAATGCATCAACGCGACAAGGCTCATCCACTACTCACTCATTCATGGCCGCTATTGGGAGATATATTACCTCTGATCTATCCACCCTACTCATGTTTGGATATATGGTGAATGTAGCAGCATGGAGAGTTACAGTATCAGAGCATATGCAAGACCACCCGCCGCATCAAGATCAGTCAAGCGACAATTTGGTCAAACTGGTATCTTGATGATGGCTGGTGTTGTACATTGACATCCTACCTTGAACAAAACACACACTGGCTCTAGTGGATGTCATAAATAGAAGTGAGTTCATAAACATAATCTTGAACTTATATGTGAAATCATGCCTCCGCCCTTGTTCATGGGAAACCTATTCCCCAACTGCGGCAGTTTACTTGTCAATGGGCTCAACCGTCGGGTCCCAAGCACAAGGGCTATAGTCGCGGGTAGCCAAGCCCTCCACCTCGCCATCCGTCAACTCGAAATCAAAAACGGCCGCGTTCTCCGCGATGCGGGAAGGCGTCACGCTCTTGACCAGCGGCACATAGCCCCTCTGCAGGCTCCAGCGCAGCAGAATCTGAGCCTCAGTCTTGCCATACTTGTCCGCCAACGCCCTCACCTTGGGCTCCCCCCAGCGCTCCCCGCGCACAATAGGACAGTAGGCTTCGACCGCGATGTTCCTCTCCTTGCACCAGGCCACGATATCCGAGCGCGTCAGCCAGGGGTGCACCTCCCACTGCCCGACGGAGATGACACCGCCCTTGCCCGGCCCGCCGCGCTCCCGCTCGAGCTCCTTGATGTAGGCCTCTAGCTCGTTGAGGTGGTGGACGCCGTAGTTGGACACGCCAATGGACCGGACCTTGCCGGCCTCGACGAGCTCAACGAGGGCTTTCCAGGCCCCGAGGCGGTTCTCGGTGCCGCCGTAAGGGGAGTGGATGAGGACGAGATCCAGGTAATCCAGGCCCGTGTCCCGGAGAGCAGTGTCGACCAGGGCGTAGGTGTTGTCGTAGGACAGGGGCTTGCCGCTCATGGGCACCTTGGTCGTGAAGAAGACTTGGGACCGCGGGATGCCCGAGGCGGGGATCGCCTTGGCAGAGGGCCCTTGGTTGCGGTAGGCGGACGCCGAGTCAATCTTTTTTTCCCCCAGTCATGGTTAGAAAATTATGAAGATTGCGTCGTCGTCAAATGTTTTTAGCTGAGCTCACATGGCGGTATCCAAGGCGGAGAGCTTGAGCGCACACCTCGGTAGCAATCTCCTTTGGCCTGTGTGTCGTGTGTCAGCAAGACACGCGAAATCAAGGCTTGAATCTCATATTTCGTACGTTTGGTAGACCTTGGGGGGAGAGACGGTTAGCAATGTGTCTACGAGCATGGAGATGAGAAAAACGTACACCAAAGCCGAGCACGGGGATACTGTAGCCCGAGTTGAGCTTGACGGTCGAGTTGAGGGTCAATTTGGACGCCATGTTGCGTAGGATGGGGCTGGGTGAGGTACGAGGTTTGGGAGGAACCGGGACTGAATGAAAGTTGTCGCCGGCTTCATATAATACTCGCGAGATTGATCCTTTGAGCGATGACAAATAAAGAACTTGGTAGACGGATCTAAGTGACACCGAGAGCCAATTAATGCCGTCATGTCCATGGACATGGTCATTGAATGTCGCCGAGCAGTCTAGTAGTTGTGACGGATTATTTGTGCCGCACGGTTTTTCACCATTTTACTTCATTTCTCGTAACCAGTCCTATATTACACTGTCTAGCATGCCGTAGTCGTCTTCGTGGTTTCGTTCGGGCACAACCGCCCCTGACTCCTCCTCCTCCTCCTCCCCGTCATCATCCAGATCCATCATGGGATAATTCAAGGTAGCCGCAATATCACCCATCATTTTCAGCCTCTGCCCGCTCTCATGGTCGCTGCTTAATATCCGTGCTTCCCCTCCGTCATTCTTCACCTTGTCCACCAACGCCACGTACTTTTTGCGTGTTGCCAGTTCCTGGCTTCGGAATAATGAGTTGTTAACGAGCAGAACGCCGCCGCCAGGACCAACTGCCCCGTCGGCAACTGCCCTTTCCACTGCTTTTGTGCCGTACCATGCTCGTCCGTCGTCCATTTTCAACAGGTCGAAGAAATTGTCAATATATTGTGCCTCCTTGATGTAGCTCATATCCTTCATTTTTGCTATTACTTCGGGGCTCTTGAGGACTTCGTTCAGACTGTATACGTGCCCAGAGTTGGCGTGAATAACTGTAGCTTGCTTGGAAACGGCGGTGAGCACCTTGTCTGACTTGTCTCGACCTTGCTTTGCAATGAATTCTTTGAAATCCTGAGCCACGAAGCCGGGACTTGCTAGCAGGAGTGGCCGTGAGCCTGAAAAGTCGACGGCTCGGAGGAGTGAGGACAGGGTCTTGTCGAAGAATCGCTTGAGGCCGGCATCCTGATCTGCAGCAGTATCGCGCTTCTTAGGGACAACACTCTCTACGCGAGTCTTGACAACGGTACGGAACTGAGTTATGAGGCAGATGTTTGCTAGCCCTTCTTGCATGACTACCGCTGCCATAGCTCCGTTCTTGTCGTCGGAAAGCGCTTGTGATAGAGTGGCTTTGGAAACGGAATCCCAACCATCGGGCTTGATGACGGTAAAGGATCGGTTGGCTTCGATATCGAGTGTGTGATGCGATCCCATGGGGACATGGTCGTTTTCGGATGCGACGACGCCAGAAACCCGCAGGGAGGATATGACAGGGTCGAAGAAGGTCGACTTTACCTTGACCGTCAGGTCTGTGTGGACTCGTTCGGCGGCTGCTGCGCCTGTGCCGGAGTTGACTGTAACAACTTTGCGTAGCGCATGGGCGTGTACTAGATCGCCAGGGATAATGAGGTTGTAGGCGTGCCACTATTCGCAGCAGGTAAGATTCCAGGCTCACGGCAGTGTTGAGGACACAACATGGGGGATCAGAACATACCATGTCCTCAGGATCCTCTGGCAGCAGAGAAACCTGGTCGTCCTCCACATCCTTGAGGACTCTTTTGTCAATCAACTTCATGCTTATTGGCAAACTACGAAATATAGGATATATAGGCGAAGAGAATCTGGCAAGGAAAGAAGTTTACATATATTTTGTACCCAAACGAAGCGGAACCGTAGTCTGCGGTGACGGCAGTTTCTGGAGTTTGTAGTGGGGGTGGCGCTGTGGCGGGAGCCTGACCAGACCTGTGGCTGCAAAGTCACGGTGAGAGCCAACGTCACCGAGCCTGATGGGCTCTCAACCCGAACCTCGGCTCAGCCCATTCAAGAACCACCAAACTGCATTGCCTCGTACTAGCGTTGCTGCAGCTGCTCATCTGTGCTTTTCATCAAATGCGACGGTAAAACTGAATGAAGTATATGTTTGCCGATCAAGTTCGAGGAGGGTGCATTCCGGCACAAGTTGCTTCGATTGGGGAGGTCTGATGCAGGTCTGGACATGGAACCTCAACTGGGTAGCAGTCATCAAACCTCGATGATTTTTATTCAAGTTGTGGAAGTGTGGCCGCACCCGACTTGCCCACCCGGTGAGCAAAGTTGGGCCTAGCATGATGGGATCTCTCCGTAATAGTTGCTTGCTCGAGTCGAATACGCGTATTGCTGGACAGGTTTCAGGTTTTACACACCGGCTCCTTTGGCCCCCATATTCTCTATGATTTGTGTACCGATGTTCCAAGGAGGTTGGATGAGTAGTAATATAATAATGTTACACCATGTACCAGGCTGCTAGGCCACAGCAGGAGCCTTCTTGACGGGTCGATTTCATTGAGCCTTTATTTCACTGAGACGGGATGTTCCTTTCGCTTTGCAATCGTGAGCGCACTTTGTCGCAGCCCCACGTGGGAGACGGATATCCGCAAGTCATGCTCGACAGGTGGACCGCCAAGGACACAGACCTCAGCCAATGAACTCATAATCAACAACTTGCCAACTCTTCGGAGGACGGACTTCAGCCTCAACCCCGATGTCCGCCAAACCGCCGCCACTAAATAGCGGGTGGCGCCCCGGGTCTAAGTTACGTGCTTCGAAGGCCTCACTTCTTGACTGTTCCCGTTCCTTGGTGGAGGATTGAGATGCTAGTTCACGTCAGACAGCGTAGAGTACTCTGTAAAAGTGAACAAAACCTGCTGATCATGCCGTAACCATCCAAATTTAGAAATGCCCGGCAGAGGATTTAGTCATGGAATACTTGGAAGGAAGCCGTCACTAATAGCGCGTAATTTTCTCCTCACTTTCTCCGTTCTTGTACCATGGTTGTCAACAAGCAATGTCCCATCATGGCTGGGCAGTTTGTCGTTCGTCTGATTGCTGCAACTTCAAGGGTGTGACGTGGGACAGAGCTGGAGTAGTTAGTTGGCAAGGCTTTGTGGAGATGAATAAACCTGCAAGCGTCATGGAATGCACAATACATTTGATGACGATTGGAAATTGATGCATGCTAATTTGAACTTGCCGGCATTCAAAGAAGCGAGACGGCAACCCTCCTACGCAATTTCTCGATGCCAGTCCAGTTCTGGAACGAAATTTTCGTATTGAGAAGAATGCACAATCAGCCGAATTGCAGTTCCCCAGGCCCACATGGAATGACCCAGCGATTGGCATTGGAGGCCAGTAAGCATGTATACAACGCATGCCACTGTAATAATATACCTTTCCTTTTGGACTCTTGTCAGAGGTGAGGCGTGCATTCTTCAAAATCCCGCGAGCCAAGACGCACCAAGCAAGAATGCGAATACGCGCGAACCGACCCACGGCGAAGGGAGAATCGCCAGTGCGAAATGTTTTGTGTCTGATCCCCGTTGCACGGATCGAGCTTGGTCCTCTCGCTTTCGCCCCGCTAGACGTGGCCAAAAGGAGTCGTCGTTCCGGGCTTTGGGCTGGAGGCTGAAGGCTGAAGTGCCGGATTGGCGCGTCGCGTGTGTATCATGGAACGAGATGGCGGATGGTAAGGGTGGTGTATGGTAAGCCAAGGCAGCATCAGTAACACCACTTTGCAGCCACCAGCCATCGTCGATGACCGTCCCGAGCCACCAATGGCGGTTTAGCTCTAGACTCGTCTGCATCATCTGCCACAATATCTCGGATCGGCGTCAGCACAGGGCAGCTGGTGCAGGGCCAAGAGGGCTTCGACTCCGGCCTCGATGCCCTGGTCGTTCAACGTTGCAAGGTGCAACGCCGGGACAGGGAGGCAAGGGGGATGCTGTAGTGCGGTCGTCCATGATATCACACGATCTGCGGAGTACCGTACCGCGTGTGGTAGATGGTCGCCCCCGGATCAGCGGTTTTCGGTGCTCTTCATGGTTTTGTGTCCGCCACGCTAGGTTCGTGGGCCGCCCGTAGCTAAACAAAACAATTGTTAACTAGTTGCACGCAGAACATTGGCAATTGCTTACTGGCGTAATCCATTCGGAACTTGGTCATCTTGGGCCGTATTTTGTGGGTGCGGATTGGCTGTAGCTCGTGACCGGCAAAAAGCTAAAATAGCTACGGCTTCCCGTCGCTCAGCTCTAGTCTTACCGCCAGCCCTACAGACCAACGCCAAAAATTTCCCCTTGACAACCTCCCCCAAGTTTATTTTGTTCGACATCGACTGCCGCCGGATGGCCCGGGGCGGATTTTGAGGGGTGTCACTAGTCTGGAGTGTTTGGGGTTCTCTCTGGAATCCCGCATACCCACGTCTCACGGATTTCGACGATTTGCGACGAGCGTGATTCCCAGCCACAACTAATTGTAGAGTTTCGGCTGTCAACTCCGACGACCAGGCCGTCTATGCGACCAGCCGCTTTTGCGGAGTACCCGGACCCTAATCCAGGACAGAAGCTCTTCAACTAGCACAAAACCCTTTTTGCAGCATGGACAATGGCGACTCAGCTATCCTCGCCTGCCATCTCGGGCGATGGGGAGGCCACCTCGAGCAGAGTCGGTGAGGCTGTTCCCGACTCGGCCCTTGATACCCCCGGACTATCCGATCCTCCAGGTACGGTATTTGCAATCTCCGTTGTGCGGACATCGGGTTGGCGGGACCGCACCAACACCCCGAAATGTGACCATGTGATGGGGAATCATGGTTAAGCGCCTTGTTGTTCTGTGCTCACATACCAATAATACAGGAACAAATTACCATGGCCTATCACAGCCTACCCCGCTGAATCGTCCCTCGAATTCTCGACTGCCGCTGACCAATACGTCCCAAAATGCCAGGGACAAGGAACAAAAGCCACTGTCTAAGACCCCATCTGGCACAAACTCAGCCAGTATTGGGCTGGATCCATTGAGCACAGTAAGTTTCGCCCGACATTTGCCGTCCAACTTTGAATATTCCAAGACGGTCTTACTGACTCAGCCCGTCTTATGGCACCAGCAAATATTTCTGCGGACTAATAGCAACGCGGAGCCCACTATGGCTCAGCGATTGTTGTATTCTGCTCGCGCAGATAGTCCTACTCGAGATAATCAACACCGACAAAGCATTGATAGTCACGGGAAAGCCCTTAGTGCTGCTGTTGAATCACATAAAGACCGAAAGTGCGCATGCCTAATCGACTTTGGCGAAAGGTACCATATGCTAACTCAACTTTTCATATCAAAGGAAGGTACCATCATTTCTAAGCCGCCTTGCCATCCGGGGCGCTTGGAAAAAAGACGATGACATGAATGACTCCGATTCCGAGCTGGGCGAGCTTCGGACCGACGGCTTCAACGCCAGCGCTTTGACATCTGTGGTTGGCGCCGGTGGTGGTTACATACCCCTTCACAAAGAGCCACCCCGTTATATCCGGGTCAAACCGTACAACAAGAAAACCCGCGACTTTAATCACCTATTTCTTGCACAAGAGCTCCTGGGGACTAAGAGGGCATCTGAAGACGAACCACGGAGCCGAGAGCCGGCAACAGCTGTGGGATCGAAAATCTTGAAAGCTGGCGACGCCATCTGGGCTACCGAGTTTAGTTTAGATGGCCAATACCTAGCTGTGGCTGGAAAAGACCATACTGTCAGAGTCTTCTCCGTGATATCTACCCCAGAAGAACGGAGGGCATACGAGGAGGAGGAAGAGAACCATGGCCGTGGTGACGGCGAGAAGCTTAGCGCGCCAGTCTTCCGGTCCAAGCCCGCACGCGAGTTTGAAGGTCACACAGGAGAAGTGTTGGACCTGAGTTGGAGTAAGAATAATTTTCTGCTTTCCTCATCCATGGATAAATCTGTGAGATTATGGCACATGAGTCGACCGGAATGTCTGTGTACGTTCAAGCACAATGACCTGGTGACATCAATCGCCTTTCACCCCACCGACGACAGATTCTTTTTGGCGGGCTCTTTGGACGCTCAGCTACGCTTGTGGAGCATCCCGGACAAGGCAGTTGCGTTTTCGGTAAACGCGGGCGACCTTATCACGGCAGCAGCATTTTCGCCAGACGGGAAAATGGCAATCTGCGGTCTATTAAGCGGGCTCTGTTTGTTCTATGAAACGGAGGGCCTTAAACTTGACTCCCAAATCCACGTTCGGTCATCGAGAGGGAAGAATGCCAAGGGCAGTAAAATCACTGGCATTCGGACAGCTTTTTTGCCTTCTGACAATGGAGAGGAGGTCAAGGTTCTGATCAGCTCAAATGACTCCCGTGTCAGAATATACAACATGCGGACAAAGATGTTGGAGGTCAAATTCCGTGGCTTGGAAAACCAGTCGAGTCAGATTCACGCCTCTTTCAGTGACGATGGGGCATACATTATATCCGGCAGCGAAGACCGTCGAGCCTATATCTGGAGTGCGAGTAGTGCTGACAATGACTTAAAAGATAAGCAGCCGTACGAGTGCTTTGATGCACACCCGGAAGTCGTCACCACTGCCTTGATGGCACCAATCAAAACGAGGCAGCTTCTTAGTGCGTCTGGAGATCCCATATTTGACCTCTGTAACCCGCCACCCGTCATGTTGCTTAGTCTAGAAGAAAGAAACGCGAGTCAGACCAGAATTTCTGAAGGGGGGCAGACTGACGGTGCGACGAGCGTCCGAAAACCGGAAGAAAGCCCTGCATATCTCGAGCGGTCAAAACACTTGGACGGGAACATCATCATAACTACGGACAGGACCGGCACTATCAAGGTCTTTCGACAGGATTGTGCCTATACGAAGCGACAACAGAACCAGTGGGAGACGGGGTCAAAATTTTCAGGGCGAATCGCTGGCGGTGTCGGGCGGTCGGGCAGTATTGCTACGCGAACTAGCACTGGCAGCCGAGTCCATTCCCGGCGTGGCTCACTGAATCTTGGGTCGGCGAGCCAGCAAACGCAGCCGGCATCCGACAGGATCATGAGCTGGCGTCAGGATGTGGAAGGGAGACCTGGCATCGGCCTCGCAACGAGTCGGAGTGACAGATCCCTGTCCCCAATGAAGTCGAGCCGGTCCCCCCTCAACAGCTCGGCTGCCAACCTTGCGTCAGACGCGAGGAAACAACTGTACGCATCTAGTTTGGCAAGTAAATCAAATATTCCTACCAGTCCAACAAGCAGTATTCACACGAAAGGGGATTCTGTGAGAATACGCAGGGACAAGGATGGCGGCATACCGCTCACGCCTAGTTTCAGTCTCATTAGTGCCTCAGAATCGGAGCAGAACGAAGACAAGGGAGAAGGGAGCTTCTGGAATCTCAGCAAGTGGAAACCTAACATACCTGGCCTGAGATATTCGCTGAATGCAAGCTCCCTTGGAAGTGGAAGCGGCAACACGACCGGGGGCAATTCTAAAATAAATGGCGATAGCGTGAAAGTTGGAGACAGAGCACCTGGCCGCCGTAGCTTGGCTATCCACGACATGCGCAGCTTAAAGGCCGAGGAGGAAGTCAACCGACGTCGATCCTTGGGCCCGACCGCAACATTGAGGCCGACATTCAGCGAATCCGACTCGGTTGGCGAAAGTATCGAGGAAGGGACCGAGGTTCCGGACATCATCGTACCCAACAAGAAGCGAACAGATTCAGGGGTAGCTGAAGTCAGCGCGGATTCCACAGACGACAGCGACACAGCGGCGTGTCGAGAATGCGGAGGTCGAAGCTTCAAGGTGAAGCGACTAGCTAGAGGCAAAACAGTGTTATCCTGCCAAAAGTGCGGAGTATTGGCAGAATCATGAAGGCCATGAGTTATTGGACAGAGTTGAGGCCCATATTGACGGTCCGTCTTGTATATGCACGCAGATTACGAAGCAGAGGGCATGCCGAGCAGGGTGCTCTTATCAGAATGGGCGGTTTTACAAGCATGGAATCTATGCATGGAGTTGGAGTTTGTTAGAGCGGTTGCATTCAGTCACCTCTATTTACAGAAACCTTTTTTTTGGTTTACCCAGAACAGCTGATGACAACTTGGGAGGCAGCGAATGTTTTCTAGCATACACAGCACAACCATTTCCTATTGCACCAATTTTGGAAAAAAGAAAAAGTAATAATAACATATTTGATAATCAACATACAGCACGCACTGTAACTACTGGCAAAGCCTGCAGACAGCTGGGGAAATGTTTTAATTCTGGTCTAATAGATGTAGTATATCTATCCAACATAGGTTCTACCAACGCCTGTAGAGGCGTGGCCGTTGCATCGCATCGCCACCATTCATAAGCTTGCAAATCTGTAAAATTCCTCCACGATTATATTTTGACTCGTCGATCGGCCGATGCAGGCTGACGTATCTCGTTCATTCTTTCATGCAATTTCTTTCATATTTCGCGTATCGTAGCCATGCCTTAGAAGTTCTCGGTGGTGGAAAACTAAGAGTACTAGTCTCAGAACCATCGTCATAATACCAATTTACAATTTACGCGTCCCCCCCCCCCCCCCCCCCCCCTTTCTCTCTCCAGAACCCGCGCGTGTCCCCATATAACACGCCAATTGTCCGCGGGTGACGAGCCACCCCCCCAAATCCCGGTCGTGGGAAAGGGCTGTTTAGTTACTCACAGCAGCACCCTTGGCCTTGGCCTTTTCGGAAACCTCCTTAACGGTCTTCTCCAATGCGGGCGGGTTGGCACCAGCGACACTGCTGGTCTTGTCGCCGTTCTCGAACAAGTAGAAGGTGGGGAGAGCGTGGACGCCGAGCTCCATGGCGAGATCGGGAACGTCATCGGTGTCGAACTTGGCGAAGGCGTAGGTGTTGTCGATGCCGAGGGCGTCGGAGTGCTTGACGAACATGGGCGAGATGGCCTTGCAGGGACCACACCAGGATGCGCTGGCCTGGACAGCGACGAAGGGGGTTTTCTTGATGAGCTCGTCAAACTGATCCTTGGACGTGATTGTGATGACGGGCATTTTGGCGGTGTTTTTTTAAAGGGTGTTGTAGTCTTGGACGCGGTGATATCGGATGTATGCGGTTGAGGTTGAGGTTAAAACGGAATCAAAGAGTCTCACTTTGGCTGGAGTGGGGCGGATGTCGCGTAATATGGGCAGGCTTAAAACTTGGTTGAGCTATTTTTTCTGTCGCTGAAAGCGCTGCAGGGAAGGTGCTAGCGTGCGATATAATCTGTGATTGTACAATGCAAATTGGAGTACAGGATCTTCCTCTTCCGGGACTGTGTTGTGAGTGTGTTTGAGGAGTGCCTCGAGATTTTGGGCTGGGAAACAATAAAAAGCAAAAAACGTTTCAATTATCCAGTGTCTGTTTATATACTCCGTACCTGGTGACGTAAATACGGATGGCCATGCTTCGCGGGACATGGATGGCGCAATCTGGATGATTTGGAAGATGACAAATGAGCCCAGGTGCCATCTTGTGCTCGGAATGTCGCAAGCTCCGACCCATGCGCCGATGTCCAGATACTTGGGAGCCTATAGGGGCTTAGCTCCTTGGACAGTACGTGTGTAAAGTACTTATACCTTGGCATGCACGATGAGCCGACCTGGCCCTGAAAATGATGTGCATGGAGGGGCATTGCGACCTGGAGGGGCACAGATGACAAAACAAGATATTAATATTGAATGATGAAATTATGTCAATTGACCAGCGGCTGGTACTGTCTTGCTTGGGTGCAGAAACAAGAAGCCACCGGCCAGATGGGCGGCCAGACAAAAGCCGACATCCTTCTCCTGCGCGGCTGTCGGGCACACGAAAGCAGCGCATCTGCCATAATGTCGGTAGCGAATCGCAAAAGACCCCTGATGTTCTTTGGTGAGACCAGCGCCTTTACTCCGGACATTGTTCATCTACACATTGAGATGTCGGCCGCCGAATCCAGCCCGTACCACCGCAGAGTCGCACCGCCACATACTATATTCGTGTCAGCCACACGCCACCTTCATGGGGACGGAGGGGCAGAGGGCAGTCCCTGCAAAAGTTCGAAGGGGCCAAAAAAATATTCTGCCAACCCGATACGGCCTTATCGGTCAAAAAAGTGTGCTTGTGTGCTTGACCTTTCCTCCATGTCAACGGCTAGTGGTTGGGGACAAGGAAAGGAAACGACCGAAGAGTTGTAACAATTATTGCTATAGCGCATTTCCAGCGACGTATTCCCAACTCAAACAAGCACAATGTCGAAGCGTGTCGCCGACGAGAATGGCGACGGCCCGCTCAAAGGTGGTGACCGCCCTGAGGCCATGGATATCGACGACAAAGAAATGGGCGATTTCGAAGACGAATTCGAGGACGAGTTTGAGAGCGAGGACGAGATCTTGGAGGCTGGTGTTGATGGTCGACCTGATGCCGAGCGCGAAGCCGAAGAGAAGGCCGGTAAGAAATCCTCCCAGCGCAGGACTATGCGGCCCTGCCCAACTGGTGATTGCGTTGGCCGCCATTCTGCAATTGCGACAAAATGACTGACGTGAAACCTCTCCAGCCGCCATGGACGTTGACCAAGGCACCTTCATTGTCGGACGGAACAAGCTAGAACCTGGGCAGACCCTAGCGCCTGATTTGTCCACCTACGAGATGCTTCACAACCTCAGCACGCCCTGGCCCTGTTTGTCCTTTGACATTGTCCGAGACGCCCTTGGAGACAACCGAAAAGCTTACCCTGCCACCATGTACATGGTCGCTGGCACACAGGCTGAGACAGGCAAAGCCTCCGACAATCAGCTGATGGTCAACAAGTTCAGCGGCCTGAGCAGAATGGAGAAGCATGACGACGAGGACTCTGATGACGATGACGACGACGAAGATTCCGATCCCATTCTGGAGAGCAAGTCTATTCCTCTCAACTCCACCACCAACCGTATTCGCGCACACCAGATTCCCAGCAGCGAGCCAGGACGCCCCCCGACGACCTTGACTGCCACCATGACCGAGTCGACCAATGTGTTTATTCACGACGTCACCCCTCACCTAGCCTCATTTGACAACCCCGGGACTACCATCACGGCTCAGAAGAACAAGCCCATTTCCACCATTCGCGCGCACAAGTCTGAGGGCTACGCTGTCGACTGGTCCCCCATGATCCCCAGCGGCAAGCTTTTGACCGGCGACAATGACGGTCTCATCTACGTGACGACCCGTACCGACGGCGGCGGCTGGGTCACCGACAACAGACCTTTCCAGGGCCACACCAGCAGTGTCGAGGAGATCCAGTGGTCACCGTCGGAGCAGTCCGTGTTTGCTTCAGCTTCCAGCGACGGAAGTATTCGTATCTGGGACGTTCGATCAAAGTCCCGAAAGCCGGCCATCACCGTCCAAGTTTCCAAATACGATGTCAACGTCATGTCCTGGTCCCGACAAACCAGCCACCTGCTCGCCTCTGGAGCCGATGACGGCACCTGGGGTGTCTGGGACTTGCGGCAGTGGAAGGCCAGCACCGACAAGCCTCAGCCACTTGCCAGCTTCGACTTCCACAAGGAGCAGATCACCAGCCTGGAATGGCACCCCACCGACGACTCCATCATGGCCGTCGCCGCTGGCGATAGCACCGTCACTCTGTGGGATCTGGCGGTGGAACTGGACGACGAGGAGAGCAAGGACACTGCTGGGGTCAAAGACGTGCCGCCGCAGCTGTTGTTTGTGCATTATCTCAAGGATGCCAAGGAGGTTCACTGGCACCCCCAGATCACCGGGAGCCTGGTGGCGACCGGCGAGGAGTTTAGCGTATTCCGAACAATTAGCGTGTAAGGGGGCTGAGAATGACGATCAATGATGAAAAGGATTTTGTATTTGTGAAATTTACAATGAATAGATATCCCCCTTGAAGACTGGGTGTTTGGACCTTGCAATGTTGAGCCATGTTGCACGGTTTTTCCCCCCCCGCCAGCAACATGGCGACAGAGACTTTCTTGTCAATACGACTGAAACTGAAGCGAGTATTACTGAAGAGGAAGTGACAAGGCCTAGAAATGTATCTGATGGATGTGCTGAGCTGGGCTACGTCGTCTGTGTGGGAGGGGGCAGTAGGGGTCAGGACTCGCTCAGGAGTGAACTAACCCTCCAGTGAGTCTTGTCACGATGAGGAGCCAACTCGTGACGTCTCACTCCGCGCCAGGTGGTGTATTGGTGCAAACCTGGGTCGAGACGGCAACGTATTGATGTATGATTTACTTTGAGGTGAATGTGTTCAATGCATGCAGCAGAGAAATCATAACCGCAGACATATCAAACAGCGATAGAAGATGGACACAAAAAAAAAACCGTACAAGGGGTATTCAATTCCTATGGACAATACACGCTGAACAATACATACACAACAGCCACGGGAGGGGCATCCAGTCCTTTCTAATTCTTTTCCGAGGCAGGATCAGGCGTCTCCGAATCCGTACCCACGTTCGCTTCTGCACCGTGATGCCGCACCCCCGTCACGCCAGGCACAAACTCCCCATTGCCCAGAACCGGGGGGCCGTGGAAATTGCGGCGCGCATAGGCAAAGTACCAGGCAATTGCAATAGCAGCAAAACCAGCAAACACCACGGATGCATAGTTCATGGTGCTAGGGTCCACGGGCAAGGAGACGGGCATACAGAAGATGACGACGGCAAATACGATCCACACGACGCAGAGCATGTTGATGATTGTACCAAACTTTCCGAGGGAGAAGGGCGAGCTCTTTACCAGCTCTCTTCGGCGGACAAGCAGCACCAACACGGGGACACCATATGACATGGACAGACAGATAGTCGCGACGCCGGTGAAGGAGTTGAACGCTGCCGAGGAGCCAAAGTAGATGCAGCCGAGGACGCAGTCGACCACGGTGGAGAGGGCGAGAGCCCACAGCGGCATGCCGAGCTTCTTGTCGACGCGGCTCCAGAGGTGGTACCCGGGGATGGCGCCGTCACGGGCAAACGCGTAGGTGCAGCGGGATGCGGCCGTCAGGGCACCAATGCCGGCGAACATGAGGATACCGAGAATCAGGAACAACAAGCCAAACCCGCCGGCGGCAGATCCCGTGACTGTCTTGAAGAGCAAGCCAATGGGCTGAGCCTCCTGGAGCAACATGGCCACATCGGGCAGGACAAACAGCAAGGGGACGATGTAGATGACACCCGTGATGCCGGCGGCGACGACAGAGAGCACAATGGCCTTGGGGACCTCTCGTTCGGGGTTCTGGACTTCTTCACACATGGCGGCGACCATGCCGTAGCCGGTCAAAGTGTAGGCAGCTGAAAACGGGACAAACGGGGGCGAAAGTTAGCAAAGCACGTCTTCACATGTAGAGCAAATCAAAATTTCGACAATGGGTCTTCTTTCCCAACTTACGCTGCAGCAATCCGACGAAAAACGACCATCCCGTAGGCCACCCACTCGCCGAAGCGTCATAATGGCCAAACACAAAGGCGCCCGAGCGGCGCGACGGGGCCATGACCAACAGTGTAACCATGATGATGAGCACGCTGGCGGCGGTCCAGTAGATGCAGGCCTTGTTGATGAGGTCCAGATACCTCGAGCCAAAGGCATTCACGGCGGCGCACACCAGCATGACGGCCCAGAAACACAGCACCGTCTGCCACTGGCTGGCGACGTAGTCCGGGTTGAAGATGGAAATGGCGCTGAGAATCAGCTGGGCGCCGGAGAAGTTGATGCTCAGGGTGACGGTCCAGTTGCCGACGAGGGTCAGCCAGCCGTCGACGAAGCTCACCATGGGCGCCCAGCGGCGGGTGCTCAGCATGGCGGACCAGTAGTAGACGCCGCCGGCGGTGGGAAAGACGGCGCAGATCTCGGCGAGCGAGGCGGCGATGCAGATGGATATCAGGGACACGAGCACCCAGCCCCAGAGGACGGCGACGGACTGGCCGTTGTACAGCGTGATGTACAGCGTCGTGGAGAGGCCAAAGGGGACGGCCATGATGGCAAACGACAGGCCGAGGATGCTCATCATGCTGAGGTTTCGGGGCAGCTCGCCCTTGTAGCCGAGGCTGGCGAGGGCTGCGTCGGCGGCATCGCTGGCGGATGGGCGACGGGGTTCCATGGTTGAGGCGTGCGATGCTTCGGGCTTCATGGCGGTGGGTGAGGACGATGGTGGTGATGATTGATTGTTTAGGCACGATGGAGCGCGCGCGCGTGGCTCTCTCTCTATCTCGAGGACAGAGGTGCGCTGCGAAGCCAGCGATGTCCCGAAGAATGGAACTCGAAGAGAGAGACGGAGAGAGACGAGAGAGGGGGGGTCGACTCCTCTTGAACACTACCAACACTCGGGTGTCGCCAAGAGGGACGATGCCCTTATCTTTATGTCCAACAGAGCTCCACAATGCATAATCAATTGATGTCAATTGAAGGGCTCCCCAACCTGTCGAATGCAGACATGGAAGGAATTGACTCACGTGTGGGTGGCGGCTTCTTCCTTCTGGTATCGCGCTTAGTGGGCAAGCGACAGGGGTGCCCAAAAGATGGGGGGCTGCAAATAAGATTGCGGAGTTGGAGGGTCAACGAGATGCGGGGGAACACAGTCGAGACCTGGGGAGACCTGGGGGAAAGAAACAGTGTCTGGTTCAGTCTGGTACGTATTACGTATGTACGTACATTGTCGCAGAGCTGACTGTCTGCAAAGACGACTCGACACAGGACCAGGCAGGGCCCATGCGGAGAGGCTGACCTTGGCCGAGAGGGCAGAACGCGACCGAGATGAAATTGCGCTGCTGAATCCGCAGCTGCGCAGAACAACGATGAGGATGGATGGCAGACAATAGCCAGGCCGAGCGAACCGAGCTTTCTGGGGTTGATGATGCTTGGCCGGTACTCCGTACTCACGATGGATATCCATCCATCCACATGTACTGGAGGCATCGCCAAGTCGCAAGCAGGCACAAAGCTGCGTCCGTACGCCATGTGGCAATTCCATCTAAAGCCGGCCAGGGCTGGTGTCAATAGCGTCTGCCACATCGGCCAGTCCAACCAGTTGACTGTTGAATGGGTTCCCAGACGGGCTTCTCAGACCGCGCCCGAATCGGAATGCTTGGATGTGCGCCACTTGACCGTGCGTTTTGTGAGACAGCACAAACCACAGTAGCCGCGTACAGTAGCCGCGCTGTGCTTCGAGAAAACGCCCAGTCGGACAGGTGTGTCGTGCGACGTCGATCGCATTGCCGCTGTGCATGGTGATGTTTGGCGGCGCTGAAACCGTACCGTGGGCTCTGCGCCTTTGAGATACGGAAGGATGACGATGTTGGCTAAATGAAAAACCCCCTTTCTGGCGTTACGGAATACGGTAGCCGCGATTGATTGTGGCATTCTGGTCATCAGATGTGTCAATGGTGGATGCTGTGATGATAGTCTTGCGTCGGTCGCGGTACGTAATTATCTTTGCTGGCTGGTCTACCAGCCCTGACGAATCTCTATCTCGCATATCTTGGCACTACTAATAATAACTGCCCCGTTGCTATCTGCGGCCCCATCATCCATGCCTACCCCTGGTCGTGCATTTGTGGCCCCCTGGCTCGGTGAGATGCCATGATTGAGAATTGAGACGTTGCCGCGCTGATATCAGGGTGGTGATGGGTGAATCCACGACGTATTGCTAGCACGTGTACCTTTTGCTCAAGACGTGTCCGGTGCAAATTGGGTTCAACCCCTTAGATATCGTTCTTGTCATGATGACGCAGTGTGACGAGCGAGTTGGCTTCGGCACAGCAACTACAAACATATGGATAACCTCATTAGACATGGCAACCAACCTGCAGTCGCATTTCACATGTCTAGTTGTAGAATAAGCAGGCATAGTGCGTCACATGGCAAGGGCACATTATCTCATGAGATGCCAGAGACACACCATGTTTTTTTTATGAGACCACTCTTTCGGCTCTGGAGCATGAGTTTATTTGAAACCAAACCACACAACAAACCCCTTTTGCTCATGCAGCAACCAGCCACAAAATTATTATGGAAGACGCAACGACGCCAAATATCAGTTTCCAGAACAACCGCAACAAGCCAACACAATCTATCCATCGCTAGCTCACATGCTCCACCGACTCGGGAACCCCCCTTTGCTCCGGGCCAAGCTACGAGTCCTCGATATCAAACCCAGTGTGGCCATTATCCTTTATTCCCTCGCCATCTGCTTCGATACTTTGACGTACTCCCCCCCTCGGGAGAAAATACGGAGTCAATATCCTCCAGTCCAATGTTGCTCGTCTTGGGATAAAAAAGTGCAGTCGGCACGAGCAACAGATTGGCAACTCGAGACACACCATGGCCAATTTCAACACGTAGCTCCTGCAATCTTTTGATTCGTTTGCTCGACCAGTATCTGTCCCCAAGTCTCTGATGCGTCCACGCGGCTACGATGTAATATAAAAAGCCAATTGCGTCGCCATGAACATCAGATAAGTCCGCAGTGTACCTGTCCGTGACAACCGGCGTCATCAGCCACGGCAATAGTGAAATCCCACAACCAGTCTGAGCACATGCAGATAGCCGCGCCTCGAGAGGTAGACGAGCGAAGTTAACGCCGCCGACTCGGTTCATGAACAAGCCCGTCCCCTTGCGAAGAGCACTCTGCATCTCGTGCGGTGGTGGCCCCCGTCGAACATGGCACAAAAGGACGTCTTTTGGTCGGCGGACGCTTCGAGCTCAAGGGCTCTCTCTAGTGACGGCTGCTCGCTCTTCCACAATGCAGCCCTGTTGTGCTTTTACCCACCTCCCACCCCCGACGAGCGGTCAGGATGCCAAGGCCACTCATTAATTGATGGGTGAAATTGATGGGTGAAATGCAGAACTGCCTGAATTTGTGCTTCCCACGGGCTGAGCACACTCTTGGCATCGGTGGCCGATAGTGCTCCTTTATCCCAGCGTTCAAATTGCCAGACTACCTGTTGCACTCTTAATGTAGGCGAACAACCCACGCTTGTGCGGGTAGACGTACTCAGCCAAGTCTGGTAGATTGCAAAGAATCAAAAAGTTGACGCAGCACCGCTAGCAATATTTTTCGGTCCGTCAAGCCGAAGGATTTTTTTTCTCTTTTTTTTTTGAAATTGAAGTTTTTATCTATTTTATGCCTCTAGTCTTTGATCTTTTTTTTTTTTTCTTTTTTATGCCAAACATGTAAAGGAAGAATGAGAATCCTGGCTAAACATCAAAACGGCCTGTGCTATGCAGAGTATTAAAGAAAAACAAACAAAGTCTGGTCGCTTGCCACCAAGAAGCGAGCGTCTGCCATGCGCCCCGCCATAGGTATCTTGAAACACATTTCCCGCACAGAGTAGGAAAAAGAAACTGGGGGGAATTTGCAACATTTTTGGCTATCAAAATATCAAAATAAAAAAAAAAACAAGTAGTTTTCCCTCCCGCGCCCCGTCTCCTTCTCCTCCATCTAGTGGTCTTCCACATCCTCGTCCCGGCCGGGGTACATGATGTCCTGCGTGATGACGGCCTTGATGTTGAAGAAGAGGACGAAAAAGTACATGGCGACCAGGCAGATGCTGAGACCGGTGGCGAACCACAAGACGCCCTCGTTGGCCAGCTCCTTGCCAATGGCAATGGTGGCGAGGACGAAGCCCGTGTTGGGGAAGACCATGGCCCACCAGCCGAGGTGGAAGTACTTGGGGACGGACTGGACGACGGCGATGACGGCGATGAAGAACCACCACAGGCTCAGGGACCACAGGAAGATGGCGCTGATGAGGGCCATGGTGCGGATGGTGGTGAGGTCGACGGGCATGCCCAGGTGGTTCTGGCCGGCGGTGGCGGGGATGCCCTTGGCCATGCCGATGACGGCGAGGGCCGTGAAGGCCGGCGGCCCCACGCACATGAACAGGCCGGGCCGGTGCTCCCGGTTCGGCAGGCCGGCCTGCATGAGCCGGCCGACCATGTGGGCGTACATGAGGACGGCGACGGCGAAGCCCAGCCCCTGGCACGACAGCCCGGCCACGACAATGGACATGGCCGCCGCCGCCGGCTGCGTCTCGGCAATGACGGACGCAATGGTGCCCGACAGCATGATGGGGAAGATGGGCAGGATCCACGTGGGCATCATCGTCTGCAGGCCGAAGCTGTGCGCCGCGAAGACGAAGCTGTACTGCCCCACGGCCAGGATCAGCGTCGCCACCACGTACGCCCAGAAGGCGCCCTGCACCGCCCACACCAGCCCGACGTCGTTTTTGGGGATTGCGTAGCGGTCCGAGCTGGTGATGAGCGTCGCCGTCGCCAGGAAAAAGGTCGGCACGAAGAAGCCCTCGCGCGGGTGCTTGAGCGACTTGGACATGTCGCCCGAGTGCACGAGGAACCGGGCCACCATGAGCGACTGCGAGCGTCACGTAGATGATGATGTTGACGATGTAGACGGCCATGCCGATGGCCTTGAGCCCGGGGAACTGGTGGGGCTGCGCAAAGATGAGGAGGGACAGCCCGCCCGTGCTCATGGGCAGCGTGAACCACGCCCAGGTGAAGTGGTGCAGTCGCTGCTTGAACCCGAGCTTGGGCCGGTTGGGGTCGTAAATGTCGACGCCGCCCGCGTGGTGGGCGTGGTCGTGGTGGTCGTGGCCATGGCCGTTCTTGGCCTCGTCCTGGGCCTCGAGCGTGGGCGTCGACGCCATGCTCCTTGGGTCGGCCTTTTCGTGCAGCGCCCCCGGGTAGTTGTCATCCATGTCGGTTCTCAACGGCGGCAGGTTGCTGAATGGCTCCAGCGAATTATGTCTGGTCAACCTGCCCGAGTGGTCGGGCCAGGCTTTTGACCGCGAGTCATTGTCCATGGCGGAAAGGAGAAAAGAAAAACTTTTATATATGTATATTAACAAGAGAGAAACCAGACAAGGGGCGGAGAAGGAGTCGGAAGAGCTGGTTCTTAAGGAGATGGAGAGAGAGGAAGGTGGTTAGGATATGGTTGGCCAAGGTTGTTGATTGATGGACGTAGACCAAATAGTTCAAGCAGGTTTGTCTTTTAAACAAGATATAGTAAAGGGGGGTTTGGGCGTGGAACAAACACTTGCCAAGTCGAAAAGAGACATAGATGTAGATAGAGGTGAAAGAAGCAGAAAAGAAAACCAAGAACCGGCCTCAATCAACGCTTCATGCCCAACCCGACTAGACGTAACCGGTGCAGAAAGGGCGTCTTTGTTCTGCACAGCCAGCCGTGGAGAGCGGATACGCCAAAATAAAAACTGGCAAAAGAGAGATCCACCGCGAGGTGACGGGACAGTTCTTCTTTATGAAAATTAAGGTTGGGCCATGAATGAAGATTCGGGCAGTAGTAAGTAGTATTTGGAAAAAAAAAAAGACAGATAAGTGGCCACCCAGGCCCGGGAAGTGGATGAGTTCCACCGAGTTTGCCTTTGCGAGGAGGGCAAGGGGAGGGGGGTGCGTTGGTTTCCTCTCCAGCTTGGCGGGAGCCCTGGTTGAAAATAAAACATTGAGTGTTGTACTGGATGCGTTAGTATCGACTACGTGCTCTGGGTATCCACGATATGTGTCGATGTCTCAACGTGGTGGAGCAGCCCTCTTTTTTCCTTTGGTGCAAGGCAAACACATTCTCGGCGCCAAGACGCTCCGGCAAACCTGGGCGGCTGTCATGGGTTGGCTGATGAGGATCTTCTGCGGCGTGCCTGTGCTAAAGATAATCCCTGGCGCACGTTCCTGGCACGTAGTGTGCTTCACTGGCTCGGAGGCCCATCAGGTGTGATTATGTGATATGACTACAATACCAGCTCCTCTCCCCCCTCGACGGCCTCGTGGCGGGTCGTTGGCCGTGGCAATGGGGCCGTGCAGCAAAGAAACACGGCCCGGCATGGCCCATTTCGCATAGGATATCATCATCGGCAAGAGCCAAGAGCAACAGCACCGCAAGTAGCTGCGGCAACAAGGACAAGACTTTGGTACGGCACCAGCCCGGACCATGATGGACGTCGGTCTTGTCGCACCCATGTGCATGTCAGCGACTAGACGTATTGTACCGAGTATGATGGTGATGTTTTATGTATTCCATGTGGAGCCGGGCCAGGCATGTACCACGTATTCCAGCGTGTATAATCCATAATGCATAATCCATACACACTCCGTACATGGCAACTATACCCAGTTGCCATCATGGCCGGTTTGAAACGCAGCCGGACCGGAGGCTCAGATGGCCCAGCCGGAACGCACACCGTCATGGACGGAACACTAGCGGTCATGGGTTTGGCACACCATGCTGCGGAAATAGAAGCTGCTTCAAACGCGCCAGGCGGATCATGGATTCATGGCCCCCAATCTGCATCTCTGGTCGATTGCCGTCCCCGCCCGTGGGCCACACGTCTGCGGCGTCTACATGCAGCGCCCGGGCTGTTTTATTTTATTTAATTTTTTATTCATCTTGTGCAACAAGAAGGATCGTTACGGTCAGTCATTTTTTTTTTCTTTTTCAAGCGTATCGTACGGAGCAGCTCCGTTACGGGTTCAGCAGGGTCCCGTAAGGCCGTCTCGTCGGCCACAGCCTCGATGAGAACCTTTTTTTTTTTCCCCCCTCTCTCTCCTGTTTGCCTCTGCGCCAAGCCCCCATGGCAATTATGACGGCGACAATCGTTGGGGACGGCGCAGTCACCACCACGCCCGGGCGCCAAGCGGTGAATTTGCTCGCTCGCCCTTGGTGCCGAGGCGGCTTCACCTCAGGTGCAGGAACAAGCTTTGGCCGAGTGTAGCACGGTGCACGTACATTGTGTGCTTCTTGTTGTACAAAGTCAAGTACTAGCACCATTGCATGTAGGGATATCTGACCGAGGAAAAGGGGGCACCGCGGCCAAGGTTTAGCCTAGCCAAGCCAGCCAAGGCGTCAGGATGCACGATTTTCCTCTCTCTTCAAGGGCAGCCAAGCCGCTCTCGATCTTGGGACGACAAATGGGTGCTGCTGCTGCTGCTGCTGCTGCTGCTGCTGCTGCTGCTGCTGCTGCTGCTCGTCACGTCACAATGCCGGATCCCCCCTGGCTGACAGATCTTGCTTAATTCATCAAGGCCCGGCAATGTAAAGCTGAAAAGAGGCATTGCCACCAGAGCCGCTGGACAAGAAGTCAAAATAAAATAAAAAGTTTAATCTCTTATCGGCAGCATGGCCCAGCCACCCCTGAGATTGCGACAGCAACGGTGGCATGGACGGAGAACAGTTCGACGCTCCAGCAAAACGGCCCTGTACGTGCCCATTGGTTCCAGGACTGTCTTCTCATCACATCACTGAGCCCACGTGCAGGGAGTCTCGAGTCAAGGAGGGTCTTGTTCTCAATCGCAGTCTCCAAAGTGTCTTGTCTCAACCCGCTGGTTTTCCGTGGCAGAGACAGCGCGCCACTCCCGCACACATGTACACATGTACAACCGTTGGCCATTCCATACATGTAGCCCTCGAAACGCGAGTGGTTCTGGAAAACGACAGAGAACATTGCCAGGTCTCACTGCACTCCTCGTTGCACCCCAGTACGTGCATGCGTCGCCCGGCCCCCGTCATCCACCGTGGCGGGCGGCCGAGCTGCAGCCTCGAATGGCAGCCGTGAACTGCTCTGCCGAGTGGGTTATCTGCCGAGCCCGTTCCGGTGAAGCCGCCCGTGCTAGGAAGCTGCATTGAGTTGCAAGACGAGAGACGGAGGGAGATAAAAGAAGAGAAAGACATCTGGAGGCAACATTGACCAATTCTGGCGCAAATGGGTCGAGTCAGGCCCCAATCGACCCGCAAAAGACCCCCCTGACTGGCCCGGGACCGTAGTTGACTGGTTGACGGGTTTGGCGGGACCAAGGATAAGGATGAGGATAAGGATACGCCTTGTACGTACGACGGAGCGCACACGGGTATTTCCCACTCGTAGTACAAGCCATGTACTAACTAGATCGGGTCCTGAACTGACTGGGTTTAACAAGAAGATACAAATATAAAAAATCAATCATGGTAGTACTACTACTGCCGTGATTAGAAATTCCCAAGTCAGCAAAACGCCTAGCTTTTCCAATTCCAGCTGCCGCGCGCACCTCGTCTGTGCGGACTCCGGACGTCGGTTTCGTCCATGTCTACGCCCATGGCCTTGAAACGTCGACGTTTCAATGCCCAGACGCCCCCGTTGCCCAAAATAAAGCCAAAACGGACCAGTTGGCCCAGGTTGCTGCACCTAGACGATTCACGGCGCTCTCTGCCTCTGCCGCTTGCTGGCAACCCGGCACAAGATTCTGGATTCTCCCGCTGGCGCCGCCACAAAGGTCCAAGCCGCCTTGAAACCTTATCTCGTCGACCTAGAGATCTGTGGCATGCCAAGTGCCGGACGGATAGGCCAATCACGACCCGGCGCCGACACACGTCCTAATCTTGGCTCGGCGGCATCACTTATTTTCCCTGCCGTCGACACCACTGCGTGCAAGTAAGTCCACAATTCCTGCCCCAAGAGGAGACTCCTGGCATTGTACATACGTGTTCCGTAGTGAACTGGTTTCCTCGGCGGGCCAGAAAATATGCTTGTTGATCAACCCCGTCTTGCAGCCCAGCGCCGTCGTGTTTAGTAATTCCTCAGCCTGCAAGCAAGCACCCGTTTTATTAGACAAACCCAGAGCAGCAGCACATGACAGCCAAGGGGGAAGAAGAGAGAAGAATAAAACATTCTCGGCATCTAGTCCTTCCTGACGTGTAGCTTTCTACCACCATGAATGCCCTCATCTCCACCGCGATACGACGCTGCCACGTAACAGTCTCATATGTCGGAGACGAGATGCCACGGCTGGTACCATTGCGGTCCATGATGATCGCTGAGCTGTGTCACATCGGATTGACATGTCAGAGGATTGTGTATCATGTCTAAAATTATGTTTATCAGAGCCCAGACTTCTACGCTCTGCTCGCACTGACGCCGCTGAGTGCCGCAAAACTTGTTGAGGTGAAATCCAGCCAGTTTGAACGCCCGTCTTTGATTTTCATACACCGGACTCGCATCCCACCCCTTGGAAATTCTATACTTGTCCATTTTGCGCCAAAGTTGGTGGCCACGAATCCCCTAAAGCAAGAACGCACGCATCCCGTCGCTGTCACCACGTAGTTGCCTCCCCAGGACGCTTCTAGCTGCGTTTGTCTACTCTTTTTTTTTCTCGCTGCATTATTCGACGGCTGCTATCCCTACCCAGGAGTGGTCAGGGTTTGTATCCAAGCAAGTGACCATGTTCCGACTTCTCCCGATCCCCACTTGCTGCAAAAACACAAAGAAGGAAGGCAAAAAACGCCAAGCTTCAAGCTGTATTATAACACAGAATGAATATTCATGCATGCAGGGAGATTCTAGTCAAGTTGAGTCGGGGACACTACCATGTATGTATGATACAAGAGTTTGTTTGCTGCAGGGTATGAACAACATGACCACATATTCTTCAAGCTCAATACTGGCGGGGATTGAGAGCCTGCCGGACCAACATCTCAAAAGTCTCTACACTACCCATTAAAAGTGACAGAGGTTCCATGATTCACTTACATCTCCTTCTTTCTCCCATAGACTCCCGAAACCCCTTTGAGAATAAGCCATCCAGCCAGGAGACGATGGAACCACCGCCCAATTGAAGATTCAAGCAGCGTGGGTTTTTCATCTGCGAGCCGCCACATCCATGTCTCATTGACGACAAGAATTCTCTCTTCAGCAGGTCCTTTGTAACTGGACCTGACACAAGAAGCAGGCTCAATAGCAGCTAGAATTAGACCCCGAACCCTGGGGCCTTTGTAAGATGGCGGGATGTCAATGAGGAGCTCTACCCGCTCCACTCCCGTCGTTTGCTCCTTGGTGCTACAAGACACTTTATATACACCATTCACAATGTCGCCTGGTTTGAAGCACAAATTATCAATCCATGCTCTATCGAAGCTGCCTTTATTCAGCGGCTCCGACAGGGCGCCACGAATAATGATTGCTTGAGGAGTCCGGCTGAAGGCCTTTTGCATACTTCTTGACACCTCTTGTAGCAGCCTCGATGGTTGAGTTGTCGGACCCGACAACTGCGGTTCCTCTGGTCGATAGGCAAGGGATGACGACGACAGAGGCTTCGAGACGACTCTTTCATATGTCACGACCCACTGAGACGGGTTATTCTTGACTTCGGCTGGCAGGCTGTGCGGCTCCGCTGGATGTGACGTCTCGGAGGCGAATGCTTCTTGGCGAGGGGCGAGCCTGCCCGATATCGACGTGGTATTTCGATACACGGCCCAGCTCGTGTACAAGACATAACCCACTGGGACGACGACGGGTAGCAAGGCCAGCGCCGTCATGACCATGGGACGATCAGCGGAGCGGACAAGCTCTCCAATGAGACCCCGAAGGAAGGCATTTTGGCATCTGCCGAAGTCTGACGGCAGAGACTCCGGTGGAACCAGGCCGATCGATGGTGAGGGGATGAGGCGACACGGTTGCTGTCTCCTAGATGATCGAGTCCACGTCAAACCCCAAATTGATCGCGGGGTTTGATCCGGACGGCACTTGCGGATTTCCCGCTAATCTTCGCCGGACACCTATGGCCTCCTCAACCGGCCACGCAACGCAATGGTTCGTGGCTTGCTTGACTTGACAAAGGACTAGCGCTGTTGTGCAGGGTAATGCTTCGTCGCTTGAATCACGTCCGTGCCGCTGCTGTCCAGAGATGGCCAAGAAAGAGCTCGAGGAATCCAAGGGAAACGGAAAAATCGTGACGGCTGAAGGCAATTGAATGTCTGCCTTGGGCGTCATGAAAATAACTCAGTGTGGAAAGAGCGACCGCCGTCTGGTCGGCATTACTTGGTTTAATTGGGCTACTTGTCACGACCTCCCAACATGGAGCCTTCAATAATGCAAATCGACTGCAGGTTAACTAGCATGGGCCCTAACCTGGAGCCGACCGTCGGCAAATACAGAATCCAAACAGCGAAGCAGAATTTGGCCAAGATGTCAATCGGCCGAGCCATCTCAACACCCCAGGGATGCCAAGCAAGATTCCCCGAACTAGTAGTTACTATTAACCCCCCTCTCCGTTACCCACATCCACCAAGATCGAAGCCAGCCAGAACTGGTGGCCCGGGTTGTGCCAACATCCGCAAGCCAACGCAAGTCACCACGCGGATCTCAGCAGTGCAAGCAGACTACGGAACTACGCGCGAGGCTGCTCATTGGGAGTCCCTACATCGTAATAGCGCAGAAGCCATCTTGCCGTGCCCGGTGGTTGTTCTCGAATCGACAACGATACTTGGACTGTGGCGTCCCCTCGCTTAACCCGTAGGCGGTCGACGTCGACGTGACATTGAAAATGAGCGGCCGGCTTCACTTGGCAATGCCGTCGGGAATAGGAAATAGAGCTCCATGCGCACACTGTCGAGTCTGAGGCTAGGGTTTGACCAATGTCTTTTCTCGAATCTGAGTGCCGGAGAGGTTGGAGCAGAGTTGCAATGGCCCCTTCTTTTGGATGGCTAAAGGGGGGGTTGCACATGTCTGGAGTCATGCTCATCATGTCCACCCCTCTTTGGCCATTCCTCGGCACCAGTTTATCTTTGCTATAAGGTATCGATCATCCGGCCTTTTGCTACATAGCGGCTTCTGTTGTCGCTAGGTTGGCACGTACTAAAGCGACTCGTGCCATTCCCTTCATATTGTCACAAAAAGGTCGATTGTAGCCAAGCAAGGGAGGACAGGCTGTATATCACCGCCGTTATGGATCGGCGCGACAGCGACAAGAAGTCGGGCGGGTCTGTCCATTACATTGAGAGAAACGGATCCGCCAACTTGACGCTATGGCAGTCCGTCAAGCGTTACAGGCATGTTGTTTGGTGTTGCATCGGCTTGACCACGACCATTTTGTTGTTTGGCTACGACTATGTCATCGTCGGCACCACGTCCGCCATGCCTAGCTTCCAGTACGTTTTGCAATTCTTCTTGCCTTTCCTACCCGCTTTGCCGGTTCCCACGTTGTCGAGCGAATCCCTGAATAACTCGTGTAAACAGACGAGACTTTGGGCGTAAGCTTGATGGACATTGGATACTGCCCTCGTTATGGCTGGGCCTGTGGACGTTTGCGAGTCCAGGAGGGTCCATTATTGGCGCCTTCTGCGGCGGTCAAATTCAGGATTCGGTGGGACGCAGAGCCTCAATTGCTGTCGGATGCTCCTTATCTGCGATTGCAGTTGCTATATGCTATGTCTCCTACGTGCCGTCCGACATTGATACCCGGCGCGGCGTCTTCTTGGCGGGCAAGGCGTTTCAGGGACTTGCGATTGGGATTGTCACGACAACAACGCAGACTTACATGTCTGAGGTTCTGCCCCCGAGTCTTCGAGGTCCAATCCTGGCCTTCTTCCCAATGTTTACTCTGCTAGGCCAGTTGATTGGGGCCGCCGTTATTTTCGGATGCATGAAAATGCCCAACGGATACGCCGTCTGCTTTGCATCACAGTGGCCATTCTCCATTGTGCCGATGATTGTGGCATTCTTCATCCCCGAGAGCCCAACGTATCTTGTTCGTAAGAACAGGATGTCTCAAGCACTCAAATCCCAGCAACGCCTTGAGCCCAGGGGCGGAGATGCCCAGCAAACTATCGATGTTATCCGACGAAATATCGAGCACGAACGAAAGATGACAAAGGCGACTTATATTGACTGCCTCAAGCGTGCCAACCTCAGGAGGACCTTGATCGTCATGTTGTCTGGAGCGTTGCCGCAAATCTTTGGCCTCGCCTTGCTGGCAAAAGCTAGCTATTTTGCCCAAGTGGTCGGCATGTCGGCAGACACGAGTGTTGTTCTGTTAATCATTGGAATTCTTTGCGGTCTGCTGGCCAACACGGCCAGCATATGGGTTTTGCACCACGTGGGACGCCGCCGCTTGATTCTTTGTGGTCTGTCTGGCGTCTCTTTTCTATGGCTTACAATGGGCATTTCCGGCATATGGGACAAACAACCGACCATCTCGTTCGTACTTGTTACCCTGTCCGTAGTATATCCGTGGTCGACTTTGCTAATACCCTTGCATCCAGATATACCGCATTCAGCATGATAGCAATCATCGTCATAGCCGGCCTCAGCGTATGGCCGGCCTCGTACGCGGTCGGTGCAGAAACGTCATCCTTGCACTTGCGAGCAAAGTCGCAGGGCATTGGCTGGCTGACGGCTGGCGCGTGTGCCTCCCTCTTTGGCTTCTTTTCGCCTTACCTATACAATGCCGACGCGGCCAACCTCAAATCCAAGATTGGCTTCATCTTTGCCGGTCTGTGTGCTATTGCAGGCGTAGCGTCGTACTTTCACATTCCGGAGATGAAAGGCCGCACACCAGCAGAAATTGATGGAATGTTTGAAGCTAAGCTTCCGGCCAAGGAATTCAAAACTTGGGCTGTCCCATCTTCAAATAGTTCGCAGATTGCGGAAGGGAGGAAAGAAGAAGCGTGACTTGACATGTAAGCAACGAGCCCACTGGGTATGCCATGATGCAAAGTATACTGTTAAAAACAAAAGTGTTTAACACCTTTCCAACTCCTCTGAAGCAATATTATGCTGCCTTCCATGCTTCCTCAAGCAAAGTCCTTGATGGCTCTGGGAGGCAACGTGCCAGCTCGAAAGTCCTTTACACGGTCATACACAAGCTTTGTCAACGTTGAAGCCATCAGAGGCTGCGGCTCCCAACCTCTAGGTCTGCAACCAAGAACTCTTGATTGCGGCAACCGGTGAGAAAACCTTCACGGGAACCCCTCAACGATTGATATTTTTTTTTCCTTGGCGAAATTTTGTTCTCATGGGAATCGCAGCACACTGGTAGGCTGGTACATGACGTCAAGGCTTGTCCCAAGACTTCCGTCAGCTTTGCAAGCTCATGGTAGCTCGCCATGGTCGTAGTCGTCATGACGCGGGGGCTGCGCATTCAAACTCAGAGCCGGTGCCGTGTACTTAGCCACATGTTTAATGAAGGACATGGATATTTTGTTACAACCGTCGCCGGGAACCGCAGCAACGCCATGGATTCGATCAATAAAGGAACACAAACCACCTCCCGATGTGTTTCAACATTGGGTGAGGGTATATCAAAGTAGTCCGTTGACATGCCGGAGTAGATGTATATACAAATCCAAGGCCTGTCTCGTCTAGTGACCTACAAGCCGTGATGTGGAATCTCTCTCGTCCGCACAAAGCAAACACATCCATCGCCGAGGGTGAGCGGGCAGGCGTCTTCCCCGCAAGCAGCACTCGTCTCGATATTTTTCTCGCTCCCGCAAGTCCATCTGTGCCAAGAGGGCGTCAGTACACGAAAGCGCAAAACCTGCCACCTCCCCAACAGCAAGACGACAGCAGCCGGGTTCCGCCACGGCCCATGCAATGCGGGAGCAGCAGCCTCAAACGCCGGTTTCAGACCACGTCTTGCCCAACGACCTACCCGCCGCGGGAAATATGTCGGGTCAAAAGCCGAGACACAAATGCGGGGAAAGGGCAGATTGCCGGGACGTCCAAGTGTTTTCGCTTATACAAAACCGCCGTTTCCCAAGCCTACCCTCCGCCGTGCCTTGAACCACCGAGCTGTGAAGAAGCTACACGAAGCGGAGTGTGCCGCGATGGCGATTGTTGCGCAAAGTGCCAAGATACTCGGCTTCACGTGTTTGCCAGTGGCCCCCCCCCCCCCCCCCTTTTCTTCCCATCCTTTATGTGTTGGCATTCCCGCGCATACAACCACCACTGCATGGCCGGCGTGAAAAGTCATTGGCAAATCGAGAAACAACCGTCGGTCCTCCGCCGACAAATGTCCGCAACTCGAGCGGTCTCGTGGCCCGCTGCTAGCGCCGAATCTTCCATGTGGTTTGGAAATGTCACGTCAAGGAGCCCAAGGCCAGAGCGGCATGGGAGGTGCCAACTCGGAAGCAGAAGGGGGGGATGGGTTAGCGAAACTAATTGGACTTTTTTCTTTTCCATCACGGCGAACTGAACTGTTGTGAGGGATTGTGCGGTGTGAGAAGTAACTGGTCGGCTTTCACGCCACGTAACTGACGGACAGGCCCGATGGCAACTTGGCGCAGTAGTTCGCCGGTTCTTCTTCACACTAGCAGGGCTCCCGAAGGGTTCTGGTATGGTTGGAATTGTATCTTGCCCCGTGGCAGCGCGCATTATACATCGTGGTGATGTAAGTCCGGGGGGGAGTGACGAGAATCCATCCCCAATGTCGTACTTTTCCATCCTCGCGCAATTCTACTCGCCTCACACGTATTTTACTACCAAGGATGGAAAAAGATATAATCCATGCTCGGAAATAATGGTTTCACGATGTTTACGTATCCAACATGGTGCAGTATGTTCCAGCCATTAGAAGAAGAACAACCAGAAGCGCGGTGAGAGCTCCTTCAACCTGCAATCATCAAAGGCCCATGCTCCCGTCAGTTTTTTGCGTGTCCCCCCCATCGTAAACTGTTCTCAAAAGGGTCAAAGGACAATATACCGCCGATTGGTCTATTCAGGCTGTAGAAACACATGCGTGGCAAGGGCGGCCGTTGCGAAATGGCACCGAAGACACTCCGTCAAGCAGCGAGACTCGTCGTGCTGGGTCGTGCAGAAACACGCCCCCCTTTTACAACATCTCTCATGGAAGCTCGTCCCCGGCCGAGGGAGGACATGTCGCCCGCCTGCCTGCCTGCAGCTATTCCCAACCGCCGCCGCCCCAGGAGACTCCGCGGATCCCGCAACGTTTGCAACAAGACTTTTAGTGTCGGCTTCAACGCGGGAAATTTATGCATCCGGTGCAGTAGCCCGGTCCTCGCTCGCTTTGTAAATGGCTGTTTCGCGGCCACGAGCTTCCTTTGGGGAAAGTTGGGGGATGCAGCCTCGCCAGGGAGGAAGCTTGGAAACCTCGAATGCGACGGCTAGCCAACTGCCAGCGTGACACGGGGGAGGTTCTACAGTCCTCATGATGCCTCTCGGACATTTCGATTCTGGACAGAGCTAGAATATACTGGCCCCCAATGAGACGTCGTGGAATGGTCGTGGCACTAGCTCCTAGCCTGAGCAGGTTGCCAACACCCTCTTTTTCAAAACTTGATGCCTAGTTGCAAAGGAGGGCATTTACTTGACGGAAAACGCAGCATCTGTTCAAGGGGCACAAACTATATATACCCTTCTTGCTCTACGCGTTGGGAAATGCAAGAATGGAGTCTCAACATCCCCCCCCTCGCGACAAACCCCCGGCAACATCAGACTTCACTTGCTCCCCCCGTCGTCGCTCAACCTCACCATGGTGTCAACCAGTGTCAGGTCAGCCATTGTCGTTGCCTCGGCCCTCGCGCCCGGCTCCGTCGCCCAGCTCTTCACCGTCAACTGCGCGCCGCTGACCTTGCACCGCGGCGATCCCATCCTCTTCCCCGGCGTCATGTCCCCCCATGTGCACGCCGTCGTTGGCGGCACCAGGTTCGCCCTCAACCTGACCAACGAGCAGGCTCGCCAGGCAAAGGCCACGACTTGCGACAAGCGTCTCGACAAGAGCAACTACTGGCAGCCTCAGCTGTACCATCAACGACGGGACGGCAGGTTTGAGCTGGTCGAGATGCAGGGCATTGTACGTTTGGTTGGGTGTATCATCCATGCAACTCTGGTGTTGGCACTTCATCCTCTGACGACAAACAGGCTGCGTACTACATTGACCGAGCTTGTGACTATGCCCCCGGCAAGAAAAACTGCAAAAACGCACCGCATGCCAGGGCTCCGCCAAAGGGGTTGCGCATGGTTGTCGGGGATCCGACTCTCAGGTTTGATTATAACCCCCCCCGGAAAACGCTCAGCCGTTTGTTGCAGAGCTGACGAGCCCGGGGGAAAATGTAGAACATATAACCATTCGAACCCGGAGCAGAGAGCCATCTCGCACGTTTGCCTGGGTGCGAATGGCGGCGAGACGCCTCACCTGCCCGCCAAACAATGCGATCGTATGAGGGCAGAGACCTTTTTCCCCTCCTGCTGGGATGGAAGGAACTTGGACAGCGGCGACCATAAGAGCCATGTAGGGCAAGCTGCGTTTCTCAGTCTATTTGCGTCTAGCAGACGAGTACAAAAAGAAAAGAAGAAGAAAAGAAAACTGACTCGGAGGAATATTTAGATGGCCTTCCCTGCGGTTGGCGACTACAACACGGGTGTGTGCCCCCAATCTCACCCCGTTGCCATCCTCTCGGTGTTTTTCGAATTCTTCTACAATACCCGAGCAGTCAAGGACTTTAACCGTTGGGTCTGGGCCATGGGAGATGTTACCGGATACGGTCTGCACGGCGATTACCTCAACGGCTGGGCGGACCAGGGCAGGCTTGACCGTGCCGTCGAGACTTGCACTGGCCCCAATGGCGTCAACGACGCCGGCTGCAGCTTGAATGTTGGACCGGATGGCCCTGGACGTTCGAGCCGTCAACCAGTCGAGGTTGCGCCTCCCAATGAGGAGATTGGATTCAACGGCCCCCTGCACAAGTTGCCTGGTGACAATCGAGTGACTGGACACCCAGTCCAGGGATAGATGTCGATGGGCTTTCAAGGACTGGACTTGAAGAATGAAGGCGCGTATATGGGATACTTAGTTTGTACATACTTAGCAGTAGGGATATAGGACCACTAACGCTATCAAAAATGGAGTCTACCCCCGTGATCCATTTCTAGTTGTGTGTCTGCGGCCCTATGATTTGCTGGCTGCCCAAAACTGTGCATTGTACGCATTCTTGGTCAAGGCCCTGTGGTCAAAACTATAAACAGCCTCCATACTCCTCACCGTAGGCTCTGAAAACGTGGGCTCTCCGCAAAAGGCATCCGTTTCTAGAAACTGAAAGCCCATGTCCTTGGCAACGGCAATTATATCCTCCAAACTGAGTTGGACAAGCGGACTGGTGCCGTAGAGCAATGGTCCTAGATTGATCCAGATGCCGCCTTTCTTGAGGACATGGCTAATGGTGTCAAAATACGACATGAGATTCCTGGCCGTGTCAATGAAGAAGTATGTCAATACTACGTCGTAGTACGCCGACTGGTTTTTGAACTCGGTGGTGAAGTCTCCCTCCACCATGAGGACTCTGGATGAGTCGACAGGTACGTCCGGGAAGGGGACGGCGCGATTCATGTTGTCATTCGACACATGATGCGACCAGCCATCGACAAAGGGGTGAACCGACTGCGACAGGGGCGTGTTTTGGGCCTCGATGAATCTATACACGGCGTTCATATACATGGACCACTCATTGACGGTGACGTCGAATCCTGGACCGGTTTTAGAGACAAAACAAGGAGAAGGTTGCAGAAAACTCTCGTGGGACACGCCAGACTCACTCCCAAGTTGGCCAATGTCGTGACCTAGTCTGCCCAGGCCAGCCCCCGGCAGCAATATGCGCACATGCTCTTCCAAAAGGTTCCGATCGGGAAACAGCCGGCGCAGTGTACCGGCAAGACAGGCAAACGTTGCATTTCTCTCGTTGGACCCTTCGCTCGCCCAGTCGCGGACAATGTGTTTCAGCGACTGGGAAACAGAGATCTTGTCTGCGTGCTTGCCCTCAGCTTCTCTGTCCGCCATGTGGCCTCTGAGCTCCTTCATCCCAACGTTGTAGAATTCCATGGCGGCGTGGACAATGTCATCGCAGACATGCTGATTCGTGGCCAGCTTTTGCTCAACCGCTTTGAATTTGGAAGAGTAGGCCAGGTGCTTTTCTAGAAACTATTCCACATTGCAAATACCACGGTCAAAAATGAAAAGTTCATGCAGTACAAGCTCAATAATTTTTTTGAGAAGCGCACCTGTTTCTGAGATTCGGACGCATACTTGTACAAGCCTCGCAGCCGGTCAACGTCAGTCCGCTGCCGTTCGTAATACTTGGAGAAGCCATGGAGCGCGTCAAGAAGGCGATAACGCGGATGATTCGGCGACCACGTCCCATGATCCCGGGCCATTATCGACAATAGCCTTTCCTTTTCAACATCATGTCGTGATGCCTCGGCGACCTGAAATGACTGCTCGAGCGCAAGGTCGACATGGCGTATCTCAACCACGGTCTCTTGGGGCTGGATGAGGGGACAAAGTCAGTTCGCCAACGTCAAGTAAGATGTATACAGGGGCGGATTCACGAACCGCATGGACTACAGATGAGCCGTTGGGAGTCTTGTCGTCCTGCGCCGCCAAGGTCGTGCCCAAGCCGCCAAGCAATGCAAACGCAAGAGGACTCACTACCACCTGCCGCAATATGGCGATCCTCATGTCGTATGCGATTGACGTGCAATATTCGCACGTGTCATTACCAACGACGGGAAGAAGAAGGAAAAGCGTGTGCAGCTCCAATGAAACATTCTCTCCTCATTTTTTTTTTTTTTTTTTTTTTTTTTTTTTGGTCAACGTGAGCTGCTCGTGAGGGGGACCTTGATGGTCTGGTTGGTTTTTGGCTTGGCATGCGCGCCACATGGTAAGCATTTGTTACAATGGAAGGTAGTAACTACAGAGTGTTGTAGCCGCAAATGTCGCACGGCACAACAAGCCCATTAGCTGTATTGGGCATCTGGCCACGTAATGCGCACGGAAATTAGATAACGCGCATAGCATTCGTGGAGCCGAGCGCCCCTTTTTAAGGGGCGCACATAATTCTCTCTTTTGTAGCTCAATTAAGGCTTTTTACTATCATTTTGTGTGTTATCTAGCTAGTGATGCCCGCTTTCGTGTGTCCGGATCGCGTCCTTTTTCTTCTCTGCAATTACAACGACGGCTCCCACGACAGCCAAACTTGATCCTGCGCAGCATAACTATCACTGTCATTCTTGGGGCCCAATGGGGCGACGAAGGCAAGGGCAAGTTGGTTGATAGACAGTGCCAGGAGGCGCAACTCTGTGCCCGAGCCGCGGGTGGGGCTAACGCTGGGCATCTCGTGCGTGTAAACGGAGTTTCGTATAGCTTTCACCTCTTGCCCTCTGGGCTGATCAATCCAAAATGCATGAACTTCATCGGTTCGGGCGTAGTCTTCCACGTCCCAAGTTTCTTCAGCGAGCTCCGGGAGCTCGAGGAAAAGGGCCTGACTGCGGTACATGATCGGATCCTTGTTTCCGACAGGGTCAATGTCCTCTTGGACCTGCACATGGCAGTGGATGGTCTTGAGGAGAGGGAACTCGGAGACGCAGCTATTGGAACAACAAGACGCGGCATTGGTCCCTGCTATCAGACCAGCAGAGCGCGAACTGGCATCAAATTGACTGACGTCTTCTACCCTGACCTTTTCAAGCAGAAGGTGAGGCGCTTAGCCGATGGCTAACAAAAGCGCTTCGGAGAACTGTTCGAATACGACATCAAAGCCGAGCTTGCTAGCTTCGACGAGTACAGGGAGACGCTGAAGAAGTACGTCGTGGTCCGTGGACGGCGTGTCCTTCATGAGATCCGCACAGCAGAGCGACACGAAAATTGTGATCGAAGGCGCAAACGCACTGATGCTAGATGTTGATTATGGCTCTTACCCATTCGTCACTTCCTCAAGTACTACGCTCGCTGGTATTATTGGTGGACTTACACTGAACCCAAGGAATATCACAGAGACAATTGGAGTGGTCAAGGCTTATACTACCCGTGTCGGGGCGGGGGCCTTCAAGACCGAAGATACCGGAGAGATTGGCACCAAGGTCCAGGAGATTGGACGCGAATGGGGAACGTCGACTGGCCGCAGACGCCGATGTGGATGGCTCGACCTTGTTGTTGTCAACTACAGTAACTCGATCAACTACTATACCAGCCTGAATCTCACGAAGCTCGACGTTTTGGATACTTTCGAAACGATCAAAATCGCCATCGCTTACAAGATCGACGGAGAGGAACTGGACTCTTACCCCGCGGATCTCGACATCCTGAACCGAGCTGAGGTGGTTTACCACGAGATGCCAGGCTGGCAAAGGCCGACTACTAACGCGAGGACCTACTACGATCTCCCCAAGGCGGCCCGCGATTACGTTGAGTACATCGAGAAGTTTGTCGGAGTCAAGATCAAGTACATCGGCACTGGTCCTGACCGTGAGGCCATGATCCAGCGCCCCTGATTGCGCGAGATAGAGGAGGCACCCGAGGCTTGACTTGGATCGTGCGCAAGTGTTGGCTGCCGAAGCCATTCGCTGACCCGAAGAAGAGTGTGCGCATTTGGAGATTAGATTTTGATTTCTCACGGGTAGGCCCAGACCTCTAAATGTATTGTATTTTTTGTATTTTTTACTATACTGTATTATATTATATTATATTATAATATATTATAATACATTATAAGATAAGAATACCTATAAATGTATTATAAGGCTAAAAAATATTTAATATTATAAATAAATGCTTATATAAGCATATTACATATTTAAATAAAGCTAAAAATCACGTGATTATAAATCTTTAAAAATTAACCTTAAAATGTGAATATTAAGCGAGATATTAAGCTTTAAAGTTATATCTTAAAATAAAAAGTAAGTAAAGCGGGGCGAATTTTTAATTGCTTATAACTTTTTAAAATAATAACTTATAGTAATAAAAAGTAGAGCATTTTAAAGAGCTAATTTAGCTCTTTTCAATAATATAAAAATTTCCCTTATAACCCTTATAATTAGCCTTATAATCCTAAGTTAAAAAAATAAGGGTCTTTTTTACTTGAAATACATTTATAGGTATTTTAGTAATGTAATGTAATGTATTTAAATATAATACACGAGAAAACAATATAATATAAAATACAATACATAATACACTTGTATTTACTATATTCGTAAGAGCTCTGGGTAGGCTATACGGCCCATACCTTAGACTATAACTGATAGCTACTTGGATGAAAAAAAAAAAAAAAATGTCGCACGGCACAACAAGCCCACTAGCTGTATTGGGTATCTGGCCACGTAATGCGCACGGAAATTAAATAACGCGCATAGTATTTATAGAGCTAAGCGCCCCTTTTTAAGGGGCGCATATAATTCTCTCTTTTATAGCTTAATTAAGGCTTTTTACTATTATTTTATGTGTTATTTAGCTAGTGATACCCGCTTTCGTGTGACAGTAAACGGGTTCCTGGGTGTAAATCTGGAGCAAGTAAGCATAAAATTATGTGCTCAAACATGATCCATTTCCGAGCAGGGCAGCGTCGCCCTGGCCCCTGGCGAAGGAGGTGATGTGAATTCACCGGGACGCTATACGCTGTACTCCTAGCAAGCAGCAAAGATAGCGGCCATGTTGCCAAGTCGCAGCCAACATTTCCGGGACTAAAACGCCTTCCAGAAGAGGCAAGTCGAGGCTTTGCTTGGCTGAGATCGGTGGAGTCTCCCGTCGGTGCCCCGGCTCCGCCACAACATAAGACGCACTCAACTGCCGTTTGAACCATGGGCCAGTGAGCATCCGACGGATGGCTTTGTTTGACCTTTGTTTTTTGTGTACCGGGCGTAGTAGCTTCGTTCATGCACGGTGCCAATCATTTGTTATTGCCCCTACACTACTTGCGTGTCTAGACGTCATTGTCCTCAAAGGGAAGCTCAGAGCATTTCCTCAGAAATAACCACCTTGAGCCCTGGCTCGAGCTTCTTGGCCTGGTCGTCACTGCATATTTATCAGTGGGAACGGCGCCATGCAGAGATGGAGAAATGGTCCCTATGTGTCGTCTATTGCTTGCACAAGCTATTTGTACGATCCTAAGCCCCCTCAAAACCCCTGCACTTTTACAACTTTGTCTCTAGAGTGGATTTACGGACCGTAAAATATAACTTCCATACTACGCTGATTCTTATCGACATGCCTTATTTGGAACAAGCGACTGTTCCATCATGGTCCACAAGAGCGTGATAGGAGTATATAACCAGAGCCTAGAGAATCGTCGTACTCATGATCGAATCCGTGACTGAAAAAAAAAGGAACTCAACATTATTTAGTGTGTCACTGTCAGAACGATAATGTTTTCGTTCAAAAATCTCGCGTCGCTCCTGGTAGCGGCCCTTCCGCTCAGCAATGCCACGCCCCTAGCTGGCAGCGCTGCTGATCTGGTCCCGGACAAGTACATCATCACCCTTGAAAGACGGTACTAGCGCGAAGTGACTTCAATGTCCACATGAACTGGGTTCGGGATGTTCAAGTGGCCAGAGCCCGCCATCGCAGGGGACTCAACTTCCGCGGTGTAGAGAAGACGTATGGTGTCGGGAACTTCAACGCCTATGCCGGCCACTTTGACGAGCATACTCTGGAAGCTATCCGGAGAAACGCTGACGTAAGGCCCTTCCAAGTTACAGTGTAGGAGGAAAACTCGGGGGCGTCACAGGCTGGGGACTGACGTGGAAATGATGCAAGGTTGAGAGCGTTGAGCAGCAGCAACTGTATCATCTGCACGAACTGACCACCCAGAAGAACTCAACTCATGGACTTGCTACTGTTTCCCATAGAGAGCCCGGATCAACCGAATATGTCTATGACAGTAGAGCTGGCGAGGGATCTACCGTGTATGTTCTCGACAGTGGTATCCAGCTGGACCATCCAGAATTCGAGGGTCGTGCTATTCACGGGTATAATGCTGTCAAGGGCGAGACAGACGACGATGTGCAAGGACACGGTACTCACGTCGCTGGTATTGTCGGTAGCAAGACATACGGTGTTGCCAAGAAGACGAAGCTGGTAGATGTCAAGCTGTTCCATGACGCAGGCAGCACCAGTGAGATTATCCTGGACGGAATTGAGTGGACTATCAAGGACATTACAGCGAAGCAGATCCAGAACCGGACTGTTGTGAACATGTCTTTTGGTAGGTGTGATGGTTTGTCCGTTGTCGCCATCGAAGCTCGCATCACTAACAATATTTCCCTCCCCCTCAATAGGCGGCGGAAATTCTACTGCTCTGAACAAGATAATAAAGGCCGCGTACGACGCAGGTATTCTGTGCGTCATCGCGTCTGGTAACATGGGTGTCGATGCCTCAGACTGGTCTCCTGCCTCGTCGCCTGATGGCATCACCGTCAGCGCCATTGATGCAAACTGGCGACTATGGGATCACTCCAACTACGGCCCCGTTGTTCACATCTTGGCTCCTGGCGTGGACGTCTTGTCCCTTGCTCCTGGCAATCAGACTCAGAGCGGCAGCGGAACTTCTCAGGCGGCTCCTCATGTTGCCGGGCTGGCCGCCTATCTGGCAGTTGCCAAAAACATCAACACTGTAAAGGAGTTGAAGGCTAGTATTCTTTCTCTGGGGACCAGTAACAAGGCCATCAGTGTTCAAAACAACACAGTCAACTTGGTTGCATACAACGGCATCAAATAGCAGATCAGCCAGACTGAATGATAGAGTTGGGGAAATTCGAAAATTTTGCCGTTGTAACTACCTACTATGAGTGATTCAATGATATTTCTAGAAATTAAAATCGCGCGACAATTCAATCTAGTAAGCAAGCAGTAGACCGAATATGTGCCGGGAATATTTTACATACATAATTGTCCTCAGCACACCAAGATCAAGTAGACAAGGCCATGCCAGCTTGCCAATTGATACCGTCTATCCTTCATTCTCTGGAGTTGGATCATCGAAACTTGCGTACCCGAAATGGCGGCAAGCACTAGGCTGTGAGTTTGCTCAAGTGCCGAAATGAGTTCAAATGACATGGTTGAGCCGGCCGCGCGACGCGAGTGGCGTTCCAACAGCAGGAGTTTGTCAAACTAACTTGTATACTCAATCAGAATTGGAACTTGGCGTTCCCTCATCAGAAAAGCGAGCCAGCTAAGACGTATTAGGGATATATAGTTCGTCCACACCTCGGGAATTGCAGTAACGGGGGGAAGATCCATAGACGCCATTGGGCTAAGGCCAGCCGCCATAGGACGGTTGAATGGCGTGATCTAGCCCGGCCATCAGAGCTGTAAGCCACAACAGGCATTATGCCATGGGCAATGCACTGGTAGGGACAAGGTTATAAAGCACAAAGAGGCCGCTACTACTTTTCGGGTCAGCCTATAAACAGAGGGTGAGACATTTGACTCTTGTAGAAAGGGTTGAATCGACCGCAACTGCAGGGCTGGAACCGGGGATAGGACCATCGGTCGCTGAACAGGATGGCTCTGGGTGAATGTCGCCATTTTGGGTTCAATGAAGTGAATGTTCGTTGCGCAGATCGAAATGTCCTTGAGACAGAAAATCTTGCGTCATAAGTCGCGAAACTTGGGATCTGCTCGTTGTTGCGCGCGGTGATTCTTTTTGTTCATAAAAGGTCCAAACATAAATAGTACGAAGGCACCGGCATGGATTGATGTTTCCGAGAAGGATCATTCTTCCCCTCTTATACTCACCACATTGCGGCCTCAAAACCCGGACGAGCCATAACTACGTAGCTAGTTGTCATCATTAGCTATGAAGTTTACCTCTGTAACGGCTCTTGTAGCCTCGTGCCTCGCCGCCTCTGCACTGGCTGCGCCTCGATTGGAGAATAGAGATGAAGATAAGTTTGATCAAGGTCTCCCAATCAGCAAGACTGGGAAAGGGGGTCCTATCAGCGGTTAGTTTGTTGTAACATGTTCAACTTATGCGTCCCCGTCAACCTGACCGTGACCCAGGTGGCACCAACCAGGCGCTTGACTTGCAGAACCCCGACAACCTGGGCCGACAGTCGACAGACAATGGAATTGTTCCAAACCTGAAGTGGAGCTTTTCCGACTCCAAAACCAGAATCCTCAAGGGTGGTTGGGTGCGAGAGCAGGTTATCCAGGATCTGCCTCAGAGTCACGATATATCTGGCGCGCAGCAGCACTTGAAGAAGGGTGCAATCAGAGAACTCCACTGGCACCGAGTTGTAAGTTGGTTGTCCCTCAACTCAACCCATAGTGTTGTGCTTACAAGCTATACTTTAGGCCGAATGGGGATTCGTATACAAAGGCCGCATCCTTGTCTCTGCAGTCGACGAAAATGGCAAATATCAGGCTGAAGAGCTGAACTATGGTGACATATGGTACTTCCCCAAGGGTGTCGCCCACACCGTACAAGGTCTTGAAGACGAGAACGAGTTCCTCCTCGTCTTTGATGAGGGCGATTTCGACAAAGTCGGGTATGCAAATCCGGATAAGCATATGACTGACGCACTTCCGCTGACTTGAGTATAGAACCACGTTCAATATCGATGACTGGCTGGCCCATACCCCTAAGGATATTCTGGCGAAGAATTTTGGGGTCCCTGAATCCGTCTTCGATAACATCCCTACCCCTAACCCATACATCTTGAACGCCACCGTCAGCGAGAAGAACGTCACTGGTGCTGTTACTCCGGTTGCATCAGGAAATAGCTCGTTTGTTTACCGTACCTTGGAGCACCCCGCTGAAAAGATTGGAGGCCAGGGAGGTGTGTTCCGCAAGATTGACTCGACCAATTTCCCGATTTCCAAGACGATTGCAGCGACATTTGTGACCCTGAAGCCAGGTGGTCTGCGAGAACTCCACTGGCACCCCAATGTATAATCTACCCCTGCATCAGATATCCTGGTTCACTGCTAACACTACAGGCTACAGGCTGAGGAATGGCTATACTTCCATCAAGGGACAGCCAGAGCCACTGCATTCATTGGAAACGCCAATGCCAGAACATTCGATTTCAGAGCTGGCGATACTGCTGTCTTCCCTGACAATTCTGGGTAAGAGTTTTACCCTTTCGTAGCGGTATTCTTGCGAGGGGCATCGCCGGGCTAACGCTAATCCAGACACTACATCGAAAACACTTCAAAGACTGAGGATCTGATTTGGATTGAGATTTACAAATCTGATCGCGTTGCCGACAGTCCCCTTACTCAATGGCTTGCTCTAACGCCTCCGGACGTTGTGTCTCAGGCACTCAAGGTCCCGATTGAGTTTGTTGAGAAACTTAAAAAAGAAAAGCAAGTCTTTGTCAAGTAGACAGGCATACAAGACGTACGTACGCTGGCTAACCACATATTCCGGCAACTGTGTACATAGTTCAATTTACCTTCGTGGGGACGGGTTTTATCGTAGCGTGGCAACCATTCCATAATATATAACTTTTTTAGTCATTGGCTGGCCGAGTAGTGCGTTGGCTGTGTCAGTGGAATCGTAGTGTTGAGAATGGCAGTCGGGGGTGGCAGTCGTAATGTTGAATATCATGTGTGATGGGAGGAATCTAATTAGATGCTTGATACCATCTAAAATCGGGTCAGTGCAGTAAGCCTGTGGCCAAAGCTCGAGGTTCATTTCATCATTGTCGTCACAGACCGCGAGCAGACCTAGATATGGGGGGACCCCTGCTACATAGACTTCAAATCGCCCCTATCTGCCTCCACTCGGAGAGGAAGGATGGAAATTTGGTAACGATTGGATCCTTGCCCATATGGGTGTTGTCAATGCGCAATGTAGTATTCACGGTGACCGAGTGGGCGTCACTACGGCTGTTGAAATGATTGGAGTGGTTGGACCTCGTCTTGGTCCTCCGGGGCTCCGGGGCATGTGATGCTGCCAATTCTCGGACTACAGGCGATCGAGGGTGTCAGTACTCCCCCGGACAGTCGGTACCCAAAGATCTTGAAGCGTGGGAAGACGGATTGAAAGGTCGATGCCGGCCGGAACGGCTTTTCCAACGGTTGTTTTGGCCAAGAAATCTGCCAACCTCTGGATGGGTTCGCCGGACGCTACCAATAGATGGCGACGCTCGGGGCGCTGTCCTCCCATGACGGGCAGGCGCGACCCACTTCAGAGCGCAGGTGCTTTGCGGAGTTCGGAGCGCGGAGTAACGACGTGCGTCATTGATGGCATTTTGAACACAGACTTGAGAGTCTCTCAACTACCAACGCGACACTCCAAATACACCCATTCGGACAACCGGCAACAAATTTCCGGATACACCCCAACAAGTCACTTACGTCTTAATGCCGGCAACATTGCAATGCCTCGCTCTTGGACTTCACCCTTCACGCCAGAGCGCGCTAGAGAGCGCTAGGTCCACTAGGCACCACAATGCGTCTCGCCGACTTCAACAGGCGCATGCGTTTACGCATGCCAGGGAGATCAGCGGTGGCCGCAGGTTGCCATCGTCTTCTGCCACGAGGGGCCCTGCATTGGTGATGCGTCAGGAAGGCCACGTTGAAGCATGGCCCTACCCTTCAACGGGAGATGGGACATGGAAGCCGAAAGCCACGTCGAAACCATGACGCCAGTCTTCTCGCAATGTTTCCGACCACATGGAACAACTGCCTTGGATCTCTTCGATTTTCCGAAAGTGGATCCAGTGTTTGCCTGAATTGGTTCCCAAGTCCAGTCAAGATGCCGAAGAAGAGTTTAGCACCGCAGGGAGAGTAAACTCCCCTAGATCATCTCAAGATCCAATATCCCCAATATCCGTTCTCGAAGCCTCGTCCTAAATCTCGTATCTACCGTCCGACATAGTCCGCATCCTGGCAGCCGAGCGCACGGCCGCCCGCTGCCACTATGGACATAGATTGGCAGGATATCCGAGAATTCACACATGGTGGGACGAGATAGTCGGATGCTCATTTATCGTCCGGCTGTGTCTGGCTTCTCACGGCCGCACTTTTCTTTTTTTCCGGGAATAGCCCAGCCCGAAATATGGGACTGACGCTAGGATCGGGCTCGGTTATGGCTCCGTCGAGCCGTGGACCATGAACATCTGGGAAGCTGAAGGAACGCCACAACAGTACAAGTAGCAAAAGCAGCACAAACTTAATGCGATGCCCCTGCGGAAGACTTGACCCTCAACCCACTTGGTCAAGTACGCTTCTTCTAAGTCTTGGGGCCAACCCGAAGCAAGCGGCAATGCGACGCCACTGGCTCATTGGGCGTGGAGTTGTTCGAAATCCCGGCCCCTTCAAGAAATCGTTATATATCCAACTCATCATCCCCTGCCATCCTCTCAAAGAGTTCCACCGACCTTATTGACTACTGCCAGGTTATCTTCCACATCGCAAGGTGTCAACTAGGCTCAACATGAAGTTGTCAGGGGGTTTGGCCCTGCTTCTTGCGTCGACTATCCCAACTGTGGCCAGCGAGTCCGATTCATCATCTTCATTGACATCTTTAATAACTAAACTTCCAACATGCGCGGTATGGCCAAATATACCTCCCTCGCCTCCCCCTTTCTCGCGTGCACTAAAATATGGATATCCGTTAACACAGAAAATGCCAGGCGAAATGTTTCACTGAAGCATTGACACAAACAAAATGCGACTTGACTGATCAGAAGTGTATTTGCTCTGATCAAGTGCTGCTGGAGACTGCAACCGTCTGTATTGTAAAGGGCTGCACGGCGAAGGAAGCCCTGAGTACGTTATTCTCATATGCTCAACACCCGACAACCCGGACATGTTTTCGTTGGCTGTATTCCAGTCTTAACTAACTCTACGTGACAGCGGCCAAGAAGCTCACAAGCGAGGGCTGCAATGCTCCCATCCGAGACAAGAATGCTGTCTATATTCGAGTGTCGGACATTCTTGGTGTGATGTCCGGTCTCTTCATCATCCAGAGATTCGCCTTTAAATTATGGGCAAAACAAAACTTTTGGTTGGACGATTGGTTTGCTCTCGCCACCATTATCAGCGGTGCACCTTCAACCATTATCAACACATACGGCGTTGGTGTCAATGGAATTGGACAAGATGCATGGACCCTCAACTTCGATCAACTGTACAACTTCGGGAAATTCTTCTACATTATGGAAGTTCTCTATTTTTTTCAAATCACATTGGTGAAGCTGTCAATGTTATTCTTTTTTCTGCGCATCTTCCCAGCACCAGCTGTGCGACGGCTTCTCTGGGGCACCGTTGCATTTGTGGTTGTTTACGGCATCGTTTTTGTCTTTGTCGGCCTCTTCACATGCTCTCCTATAAGTTACTTTTGGACGAAGTGGGACCAAGAACATAGTGGAAAGTGCATGGATATCAACGCAATCGCCTGGTCAAACGCAGGCGTTGGTATCGCCATAGACGTCTGGATGCTTGCTATACCATTGTGGCAACTCAAGGGCTTGAAGATGAACTGGAAGAAGAAAATCGGCGTTGCCGCCATGTTTATGCTGGGTACATTGTAAGTGGCCCCGTCCCCTCCAAGTTGCAGCAAGGCGCATTACTGACTACTTTCAGCGTAACCGTCGTCAGTATTCTCAGACTCCGATCTCTCGTCAAATTCGGTTCTGACTCCACGAACCCTACGTGGGACTTTTTCGAAGTGTCGATGTGGTCCACTATAGAAATCAACGTGGGCATTTGGTGTGTCTGTTTACCCTCACTCAGACTTCTACTTGTACGCCTGTTCCCAACTCTCGGTGGCTCGACAGCGCGTAGCTACGCGGGATATAGCAGCAGCAACAATCGACCACCCGAAAAGAACCATCGAAGTGCAAGCTTAGGCCCGAGCGCTACAGCAACATCCTCGTTCAACGACTGGCAAAACCGATCGGGCCCCGCTGGCAATCAGATAGCTTACCACAAGGCATATGCTGTCGAGGTTTCGCATTTAGATGAAGTTGCTCTGATGACTTTGAAAGACCATGAGTCGCGCACCGCAGCAAGCAGCAGCAGGGGTAGCGCATAATGTGTATGAATAAAGGATTAGACACGACTTTTCGTTGTATAAATAATTGAGTCGAATACTTTTAGACGGATATTCAATTGTCCTTTAACTTATGGTGCAACTCAGCATTCCGTGTCAGTCTGCAACCAAACCTTTGCTCGCCTCGCCATTTTGACTCTCTCCGATTCAAGCCTTGCGCACCTCGCATGTCGCCGTCGTCCTGGCTTTCGGATCAGACTCAGACGTAACCGTCAATGTAACCACGCCAACATCGTCCGCATTTGCTGTCGCACCAACGGCGATGTTGGCAACCACCTTCTCTCCAAACTTGGCGGCCACCAATGCATTAGGGACCTCAGTTCGCCACCCCTTACCCTTGACCTTGGCCTGGAGACGATATATGTCGAAGCCGACGTGCGGCTCTAGCGCGGAAGTAACACCACATCCTTTATTGTATTTCCCGTCGTTGACGAGGTCAAAGGAGCAGAATATACCCTTGCCCGTGGGCGTATTCCCGCTCGGTTCCGGACGACCCTTGCCCAGCCTGACGCTAAAGCCGCTCTTGCTAGTGCTATTCAGAGCCCGTGCACCGACGGTATATGACACGACGCCGGATTTGTCACGGATCTTTTCAAGAATGTAAAAATGAAGACCGTTTGCTTCATCCCTGTACTCGGCTTTGCTCCCGGAGCGTGTGCCAGCGTGGAAGAGCGCATCCAGAAGCTGTCTGTAGTCGCCCATCGTAATCATGGCCTCTGTGCCGTTGGGACGGACAAAGTCTTTGAGCTTGATGTCTTGGGGATTCGCGTCAATGGTCCATTGGAAGGGCGCCGTGTCCATGTTCCTGGTCTTGCTGATCATGACGCCCGCGTCGCCCTGGAATGAATCCGCCCCCATCCTGTCCACCACTTCCAGGTCGTAGTTGTCGTAGCCGCCCCCGTCGCAGTACAGGTCTTTGCTGACGTCGCACGCGGGAGACATGTCGGTGCCGAGGAGGACGCGCACGCCGACACGGTCCGTCTTGACCGACCTCGCTGTGACGGTGGTGACCAGCGGCCCCGTCGTCTGGAGGCTCTTCCTGGAGATCCTGACAATGCTCGTCTCCTCAATGAGGCCGATCTGGAGCTTGTCGCGGACCGTGTGGAGGGATCCCATGGACGCTCCACGCACGGGAGGCACTTGCCACCGGGTGTGAGGGCCGCCGGGCCCGTTGAACGTGCCCCTGGACAGCATCGACCAGGGCCCCGTGAAGGCCCGTCGAAGCGGCGTCCCGTACGGGTTGTTGTAGTTGTCCCCGATCTGCAACAGATGGCTCAGCTCGTGGGCAAACGTGGCCATTCCCGAACTCTCGCACTGGACAGACGAGCCACTGCCGGCGTTGGGCCAGAAGCTCGCGGCTGCGGCCCACGACGTCCAGGGCACATATCTAGTTGCGGCGTAGTTGGGGAGCGTGGCATTTCCCGCCGTCTTTGGGGGACCAAATGCGTCCGGGACGTCCTCTCTGCTGTTGAACTTCATCTCTCCAAACTCTTGCCATGTTGACGACTCGTCTTGTCCGGCAGTCAGGATGAACACGAGCTCGTACTTGCCCGCTGTTGAATTTCCCACATCTCTTCTCCAGAGGCTTAGTGCGTCGCCTCGTATATCGAGCGAGCACTCTTTGCCGGGCGGACAGGCACCCGGGTTCATGTAGTCGTCTATGCCGTACTGGTATGATAGATGGGGCATTCGGTATGGCCCAAAGGATGCCAGGTCCACGCCGTATCGGCCGTGAGAGTCCTCCATCCAGTACTCATGGAGAGTGTGGCCTCGGTTGAGCTGTCCCGGCTTGTTCAGGAAATCGCGGTACCAAGCAGGCACGTCCTTGCGGGGAATATTGGCTGCATCGGCTGATGGCGTGCCGAAAATAGTCGAGTTTGGCGGCCCCGTGATGGTGAAGTTCATGTCGCTGTAGTCAACCGTGACCAGCGCAATATTGAAGTTTCTCTTTTGGCCCTTCTTGGACGGGTCGTTCCACTGAGTCCCGGGAGGAGCCTTGAAGTCCGCCCATGTCATGTTGTCGGGATTCACCCAATGCTGAGGGTCGATTATTCTGAACGGATCGCCAGACGGAGCTGCCGCGTGCGAGGTTTGCACCAAGAGTGCCGCAACCACTGTCGCCAGCACATGATGTGAGCTGGACCACATTTCTTTTCAGATGCAGAAATTTCTCAATTCCTCGTATATTTCGTGACGCTCTTGATCGGCAAGAAGGTCACCAAGCCTAGAGGCCCTTATAAAGCGGCTCAGGAGGGGAACAAGGGCTTTATATACGAACAACTCCATGAACGTCAAGCTCCAAGCTTGGCCGAATGCACAAGGACCCCCCTATTCTAGGAAGCTGATTCCTTCTTTTCCATGGAACGACTTCAACGGGCCCGATCCTACACTTGTGCGCCTTGTGGTCTCAGTTCCCCGCTCGAAACGAGATAGGGCACCGAGATCCAATGTCGCTCCAGGGCGGCATGCGGAGCACGCATGATGAAGTAGGAAAGTGTGAAAGTGTGTTGTTCCTACAACAGGGGCTCCTGGTTCAAGTGTGGAAGGCAACCATTAAGGGCCGCCATGACAACGTAGCATATTCCGTACTTTGGATGGGACCTACCTCATGTAGCTAGTTCGTTGGACAGATTGATGTGCTAAGCCCGAGTGTAGGCAGATACTCTATTCAGGCGGGGTATTGGTCAGTGTTGCACCCGGCAATGGACTCTTTTCCGTGTCACTGTCGGCATTGGGATTGTCAGGCTCGGGTGTTGCGTGCCTGTATGGTTTTGTCAAAGACGGGCGTGTATGTGTACAGCACTTTTGCTCTGCAGTTTAGAGTGACGGCGGATCGTGGAAGAGCTGGTACTAGTTACTAACAACTTAGGTAAGCAGTCCTCACTTCTGCTAAAGAGGAGGTTCAGCGACCTTGTTGCGCCAATAGCAGTAAACGAGCAAGAGTTGATATTAACATGTTGTGCCACGTAACTTTCTTGGATCCAACACGCGATTTGGGCTGCCATTTTGCTCCTAATTCTGGGTACATGCCCATTGTTCGAAATCCGACACGACTCACATGTTCACAATGATGGCAAATTTTACAGGACTCTCGGGAAATTATTCCTTTATATTGTATATTCTCATTAGTTGCATGTTAAGAGGTGGAGAAAAAAAAAATCCATGTGAAGAGTTTGCGCAACCCAAACACGGTCGAGACAAAATCGTCATTACAGCTGTGATCGCTCAACACGCTCGCCATCTTTGTTAAACCAAATCTTGTTACCAGAAATCATCGACTCCTGCAGAGCGGCGCCAATCTTTACCGCAGCCACTGCAGTTGCCAACTTGACGGGCACCTCGGTGTCGTCCAAGCAGCAGGCGGTGAACTCATTGGCCTCTGTGTTGAAAGCATTCTTGAATCGGTCCCAGTACGTCTTGGGAACCTCGTGTCTGATGCCGTTGGGTTCGTAGACGCGGACCAGGTTTGCCGTGGGGATCGTGTTTACCCCAATCTTACCCTTGGTGCCGATGATCTCAGTAGTGTCTTCCTGGCCCGCAGCCATCATTCTGGAGCAGTAGAGGTACACGATGCGGCCGTCGACAAACTCAATCAGACCGACGGCGTTGTCGCGGTCGTTGTACTTGCGCAGGTCGGGCTCGACGGCGGTGATGCCCACGGCACTGACAGACTTGACCTTGCTCTCGCCGTCCTCGCCAAAGAACCACAATGCCAGGTCAATGTCGTGGATGGAGCAGTCGACAAAGATGCCGCCGCTGTGCTGGGCATACGCGACAAAAAATCCAGAAGGATCAAGCATGTCGCAGGTCTGGCTTCGGAAAACAGACGGCCGTCCGATAAGGCCGGCCGTCATCTTGGCATGGGCGTCGCGGTAGCTGTCGTCGAATCGCCGAGAGAAGCCGCACATGACTTTGAGATCTGGTCGGCGGGCGGCAGCGTCAACAACCGTTTGCGACTGAAATCATTAGCATTATTTTCGTTGAACTCGCGCTCTTTTGGGCCTTGCAGCGAGCAGAATAGCCATGTGCTTACCACTTCAGCAGAGGTAGCCAGGGGCTTCTCGCAGAGGACATGTTTGCCTGCCGCAATGGCGGCAATGGCCTGTGACGCGTGGACGGCCGTAGCTGAGGCGATACAGACGGCCTCGAGACCGTTTTGCTTCAGCATGTCATCGTAGTTCTCATAGACACGGACTCCGGAGGGGGCCAAATGTTCCTCGGCCCATTCCCGCTCCTGGACATCTGGCGTAGAGACGGCAACGAGCTCCGCTCGAGGGACGGACTGGAAGAAGTTGAGGGCATGTCGCTTGCCCATGCGTCCGAGACCGGCGACGCCAATTTTGAGCTTTCTGGGAGGCATTGTTGGATGCTGCACCGGGGAGGAGTTGTTCAGTTGAGGTGCCGGATGCTAAAAAGGGTCAATTGGGAAAGCGAGAGGGGGAAGCACTTTAATATTGTCGCGGCAAAGCTGTGACGATGTTGTTCTGCGCAGTCGGTTAGGTTCAACTCTGTTCACCGCACCAGAACCCTTTGCCCCTCCCCATTGACGGTTTCCCCAATGCGTTCCCACGAGCGGTGCTGCGACGAATCCGATTGATGGCAATGCAATGCAGAAGCAATGCATGAACCCACCCTTATGGGGATGGCGGATCTTCTTGACTTATTATTAGTTGTCACTGACTACAGCCGTCGTCGGACCTAAACACGCAAAGCTTGACGCCACCATTTGGACCTGGGCGCTCTTTCGACAGGGGCCCAGCCAACTGCAGCCGCCACTGCAGATGACGAGAAACGCCTCCCAAAGCATATTTCTGGGAAACGAGGACATTCATTGCCTTGGTGTGGCTGTTGATATTGCCTACTAGGTACTCCGTAGGTAGATATGCAATAGCCGCTCGCAGCTCGCAGTCATGGCAAAAAGGCAAGTCTCTCCGACCAAGTTATGCCCCCGCAACTTGGCCCGTGTCGATGAAAACCGATGTTTAGTCACAAGACTTGTCTTTTAGCCCAAGCCTGTGTCTGCCAGACATGTGCATGCCGCCTCGTACCGGGGAAGTGGCAGCTTGTATTTGGCTCGTTTGTCTGCTGACACAGATTTGAGTCCTCGCGGTTGATGAGGTCCAGGAATCACAATTGATTCTTCCCGGGAAAGGCAGAAAAAAAGAAACCTAGAGTCTAGTATTGGCAATATCTAAGCGTTGATATCAGTGTTGTCCTACTTGCTGCAGAAAAAATCTTTCACACCATGAGCTGGCCGAACCACGCCGACTATTTTATATCTTGAAGTGAAAGAGGTAAAGCCAGAACCAGCCAGTGCAAGCACTCGGATGAAATGCTACCTCGTCATAATTCTCGAAACAAGAACCAATTGGACTTGGCGGCCGGGCTCAAGTTCCGTGCATGTTGTCCTCAGAGCTTTGCATGCTGCTCCGTCCGTCGTCTCGGCAGTCAATTGCCAAGGCCACTTTGTCGGCTATTGGCGTCATTGGCGCAGCCCAACATGTTCCATTAGATATTCAATCGTCATTAGCCGGCGTGATTCTGCAGAGCCACGAACAAGGTGTGGGAACTGCTCCCAGTTTCTCCTCCGTGGATCGAGAAGGAAAGGGGGGGGGGGAAGCGCAGTTACAACTAAACCGATTGGATGGTCAGAATAAAGACAACAAAATAGTGTCAGGCCTTTTTCCCCAGAATGAGTTGTCATGCAAGTCAGAAACCGTTTAAGAACATGGCAGCTGTGGCCGTCGGCGCTAGCTTCTTGAGGCATTTCTTCGCCGCCGCGACCCCAAACAACCGGCAGCCATCTTGCTCGGCAATGGCAGCAGCCACCAGCGGCCTAGCCCGGAAGAGAAGTAGCCGCCGGACAAGGAAAATCATAACCACCGACGCACCATTGGCCTGGGCTTTTGTTTCCGGCTGCTGCTGTTGAATAATACTGGTCGTTGATTCGTCCCGACTTGGTGACACAAGTCTCCGAGGCTCATGGTTCGAGCATCGCAGACGGGAGAGAGACAGCATTTGCCTTTTGGACCCGGTTACGGAAACCTCGGCCACATAGCAAAAGTCGGTCATCCTTTGCCGCAACATTGAAACGCTCTGTTGTGCTCCAATGGTTTCTAGAAAGCTCCATGACTCCTCAACGCATGGAAGTCAGCCGGCCACTTTAATGCCAGGGGGGAACCAGGGCCGCCTCGCCGGTCGAACCCAATCGCCGCCAGCAGCCACGCGCGTAACTGTCATCGACGCCGATTGCAATGCAGACACGCATTCTTCCCACCAAGCCAAGCAGCAGCCAACAGGGCTTTGTTTGAGTTGCAATGCCGGACTCACTTGACCGCTCCTCCCTGCCCTTGTCCTTATCCTTGGCACGAAACAGAGATGCAACCAGCGTGTCTGCAAATCAAACTATCTAAACTGCGGGGATTGACTTTGTCAACCGCAAACCTTCTTCTTCCCCCACAGAAACCAATCGAATCCAGAACCAGATGTAGGCACATTATTTATTCCCCCATGGGGCGCCTCCCAAACTAGCCAAGCTTCGTGCTAGCTAGTGCTCTGGACGCAATACCCGTCAAACAACGGCATGGGCATTGGCTGGTGAGTCGACAGCAAGTCGCAAACGCCAACATTTTAAAAAGAGACCTATATCCCTCTACCCTTTTCTCACCAACTGGCTGATCCAAGTCCAAGGCCGTGCCCAGGTTGTCTTCTCTTTTCCTTTGCTCCTTGCTCTAGGATATCTTTTACAAACCGTCTTGCGTTCGGGATGTTGTCGGCCATGGACAAAGTCGCGGCTGATTCCCCCAAGGCCGAGCACCAGGAGACTGATGCCGTGCCGTATCTGTCGACAGAGCCTTACGGCCCCCCCGGTACGTCTACGCTTGTGTGCCCCGGTTGGGAATGGGAAATCATCATCTTTGCTGACAAGAAAATACCAGGCTTCCGAGGCATCGCTGCTTCTCGATACGTCGCAATCTGCGCGTCGTTCAGTGCCATCGGCGGCCTGCTATTTGGTTACGAGTATGCCGAAACCCTCTCTGGCCTCTCTCTCTTGCGCAAGGCTAACGACTTGGGGGTAGCCAAGGCGTTATTTCCGTCATCCTCGTCATGGACAAGTTTCTCGGGAGATTCGAAGAGGTGTCCGACACGGCTTCCGGCGCTGGCTTCTACAAGGGGCTCATGACGGCCATGATCACCCTCGGCGCCTTTATCGGTATGGCCGCGCTATCCCGTCACGTCACGCCTGACGTATGTTAGTGCTAACTGTACAACAGGAGCGCTGAACCAGGGCTGGATCGCCGACATGTATTCCCGAAAGTATTCCATCATGATTGCCGTCGTCATCTTTACCGTCGGGTCATCTCTGCAGACAGCTTCTGTGGATTATGCGATGCTCGTCACTGCCCGCTTGATCGGCGGCGTCGGCATCGGCATGTACGTGCCTTGCGTCCTTTGTCACGCCTCCTTGTCCTTCTTGTGCGCTTCGTGCTGACGTCCGAGAGCCCAGGTTGAGCATGGTTGTGCCTCTGTACATTTCCGAGATATCACCCCCGGAAATACGCGGCACCTTGCTGGTGCTGGAAGAGTTTAGCATCGTGCTGGGCATCGTCATTTCCTTTTGGATCACCTACGGCACCCAGTACATCGGCTCGCATTGGTCGTGGCAACTGCCCTTTTTGCTGCAGATCATCCCGGGCCTGCTCCTTGGGTTCGGGGCGATGTTCCTCCCCTTTTCCCCAAGGTGGCTTGCCTCCAAGGGCCGGGACGAGGACGCGCTCTTGAACCTGGCCAAACTGCGATGCCTGCCCCTGACGGACCCCCGCGTGCAGCGGGAATGGATGGAAATCATCACCGAGTCACGCTTCCAAAATGGCATCCTCGCCGAGCGTCACCCCAATCTCGTCAAGGGCGGCGTGGCCAACAAGCTCAAGCTCGAGTTCTCAACCTGGATGGATTGCTTCAAGAGGGGCTGCTGGCGCAGAACCCACGTCGGCGCAGGCCTCATGTTCTTCCAACAGGTTACGTCGTCCTCTGTTCCCGCCCGTGTTCCCAGACTGTAGACTGACCCTATCCAGTTTGTCGGCATCAACGCCCTCATCTACTATTCGCCGACGCTGTTTGGAACCATGGGGCTGGACCACAACATGCAGCTCATCATGTCTGGTGTGCTCAACGTGACGCAGCTCATCGGCGTCATGTCCAGCTTGTGGACTCTGGATCGATACGGCAGGCGAAAGATCCTCCTCTGTGGGAGCGTGGGCATGTTTGTGTCCCACTTCGTCATTGCCGTTCTCGTGGGCAAGTTTTCAAGCAACTGGCCGGCGCACAAGGCAGAGGGTTGGACCAGCGTCGCCTTTCTTCTGTTTTACATGCTCGCCTTTGGAGCCAGCTGGGGCCCTGTTCCCTGGGCCATGCCGGCCGAGATCTTCCCTTCCTCGCTCCGTGCCAAGGGTGTTTCCATCTCCACATGCTCGAGTAAGTGTGCCCGCTGGGCCTGTATTGCATACAAACCTCTCCTCCCTTTCTGAACATGGCTGACTCACCGGTCAAACTAGACTGGATTAATAATTTCATAGTTGTAAGTTGCGAATTGGAAAAATCCTGCGAGTAGCGTCAAGGGAAGCTAATCCGCTTGCAGGGCTTGATTACTCCTCCTATGGTACAAAATACCGGATTCGGGGCCTATGTATTTTTTGCCGTCTTTTGCTTCTTGTCTTTTGCGTGGACCTTCTACTTTGTCCCCGAGACCAACGGCAAAACCTTGGAGCAGATGGACGATGTGTTCAAGGACCACAGCAGCACCGAGGAGCTGGAGCGCAAGAACAGACTCATGGCCGACACCATCCGTGAGCGAACCAACGGTTTTGTCGGTGCGTAGAGCCGTGAGGATGATTACATTATGACGTTTATGGCTAGGCATGATGCTTGTATGATATATATAAATTCAAGGAGGTTTAGATTAGTTTAGCAATGGGAAATTTTTTCACTTAGGATGAAACCTGAATTTTTTGAGGATGCCTGAGTGATTGTCATAAACCACAGCATGCAGTTTCTCCTATGAGCCCCCCTAATAGTTACTGCTGAGCAGTCTAGTAAATACATGTCACGAGATAATGCCATGTTTCAGACACACTCCGGGGGCAGTTCAGAGATTTTATTGCTATTCTTCCAAACTACTCAATTTTACAGCGTTTGATATCGTGGCTCAACGAGCGTGTTGAAGTTGGTTTGCCACAATGAAATCACTCCGCATTAGGGAACGAGCGTCGTGCTGAGCGTGTCCTCATAGCTGTTACAGCTTCAGTAAACACACAAGCCTCTTAAGCCTTCGCAGTCAGGGGAAGCCGGTGGAAGCCGCCGCAGCAAGCAACGTTGCGCTGGAGTTCGACCATGCGCTTCTGGTCGCCAGTTGGGTCAGCAGAGTCGGGCTCCAGACCCCAGCCAAGGAACTCATTGGTATAGTTGGGCTTGAAGTCGGGGCTCAGAACGCCAAGTCTCTGACCATACTTGGTGACCTTGTTCCAGTCGCGCTCGACATTCTTCAGGTCCTGGGAAAAGTAGGCATAGCTGCGCTCAAAGATCTTCCAGTTGAGCTGGGAGTTCATGACGGGCTTGAAGTCGACATACTCCTTCCACGCCTGGTGGGGATCGGCGAGAACAAAGTCAGTGGCCTTCTTGACGGCTCGCATGAAGGCGCGGACCTTTTCAGGATTCTCAGAGATGAACTTCTCGTTTCCAATGTAGAGGACGGAGCAGAAGCAGCAGCAGCCGAGCTCGGCCAGCTCGTCGATGCGGAGCATTTGGACGTCGGACTTGTCGCGGCCCTGGCTGGCAAGCCACTCTTCCAGCTCGACCATCTGGACGTTCTCCAGGCCAATTCCGGCGTCAATGTCGCCGTTGATGATGGCCTTGGAGACGTTCATGCCGCAGCGAACGGCGGTGTAGTCGGCGGGAGTGAGGCCGTAGTGCGAGGTGAGCTCGTCGATTTGGATCTTGCCAAACTCGCCAACGTAGCCGATTCTCTTGCCCTTGAGAGAGCGGAAGTCGGTTGTGATTCCAGAGTCCTTGAGGTAGACAACACCGGTGAAGGGTTCGTCCAAGAGACTCCCGATGGAGAGGACGGGGAAGTTGCGAGCCTTGGCCTATAGCTTGACAGTCAACATACTGTGTCTTCTGACAGCGGAAAGAAGAAGAGGACAAAAGGAGTGAAAACATGGACGTACAGCCAGAGTGTGGATCATGGCCTTGAAGCCAAGGTCGACCTTGCCTGTGCCAATGATTTCGGTGACATCCTTGTTTATCAGTTAGCCCATTGCGGTTCCGCGAAGGTGACTGAGAATATCATGACAGACGCACACTAGGGTCGTTGGGCTCCAACAAGGCCACCTTGATGCCTTCATCCTTGAAGTATCCCTTGGCCTGAGCAAGGTAGAGGGGGGCATGGTAAGGCGTAGCGTGCCTACAGTGAGAATTAGTCAATGCGTGCGCCAAAAAAATCTCCCAAGAAACAGTCCAATCCTACCAGTTGGTAAGGAAGGTGATCTTATCCGTGGACATTTTGGCAGTTCGAGGCGGATGCTACGAGAGTTAGTTGGTCTTCGGAATGGGGACTACAGAAAGAGTCTTCAAGAAGCAAATCCTTTCGCTGGTATTATCCAGATCAAGTTCACCGGTATTTCTCAGATCAATCATCTCACCGTGGCGCCTCTCAAAACACGCACGCACACACAAAAACGTCCTCTTTACCAACTGACTCCATGTTTAATGGTTTGTTGGCAGGATGATTTGCGCTGAGGCGTCAAGAGCGGGACACGGCGGGAATAAGATTGAACACCCGGTTGCATTCTTGGTTCACTTTACCTCGACCTGATAATAGTTCCATTGCGAGAGGCATCATGGCTCCTTAGACGCTGGAGGCGTACCAATCGTACTTGGACTCCTGTGGCGAATATATAGCTGAGTAATTGATGGAATTTTGGAAGAGGGAGAAACGGCAAGAGGTATTTTTTTGGAAAAGATAAGAAAAAATGCCTCTCACGGCAGGAGCTGGCCATTTATATTCCGTCAAGAGCCGACTCCGCAGCGTCACCAACCTAGTTCTCCACAACAAATTGGGAGGAGGGGTAATTATCTAATTATCTCATGTGCTAATTTATCCAATCATCCGGCGCCAGCTTATCACATGACTGACTTCTGACAACAGTAGTTAATGGTGGAGTTCCAATTGGCAGCATGGGGTTGAGGCTGCTTTTTCTTTACGTCGGTGCTTTCCTCAGTTTGTCTCTGCACCTTGGGCATCAGAGCTTGCACACTTGTCTGCCAAGACGGCTTCGGGCATCTTGAAGCTAAGGCTGGAGCTTGCATCGGATGCTTTGGTGGGTCGACATTATGTACATACAGATCACTCAAATTGTCCCGCCTGATCCGAAGCGTCAACTCGACTCACTGGCCAAGATATCTACCCTCAATAGCGAAGCATCACTTTTAGCCTAGTGGTGTACTTCACCAGGTCGGTGACTTGTTCCAAACTCTGCTTTGTATCGATGGAGTTGACGGTGTTGACGGCTTTTTCCGTGTCAGTCTGCTTCACAGGGAAGCAGCCACTAAATGGACCGGCCACAGAAGTGTTGCGACAGCGAACAGTGCAGACACTGCCAGTAGAGCCTCGAAAGCCCATTAGACATGGGGGCGTTGGGGCGAGAGTAGGGGAGACAGAAACTCACTCCTGTGCACTTGAGCTGGTCTGGCATTCCAACTGTGATTTCCAAGTCTTCAGTCTTGCCTTGTGAGAGGCCATTCGCCCCAGGGACGTTGTCTGTTACCGTTGAGATTCTACAGACATGTTAGCAAAGTTGGGGTATAGCGTCTGCAGCTCAACTCTTGATGCCGCGAATCTGATTCCAGCATTGCTCGTCTCATCGAGATTGCAAAAGTACGGGCCAGCGCCGTCAGCATTAATTTAGTAGAGGGTCACAACCATCTCGCTACCGGCCTTCACCTGAGTCACTGCGCAGGCTGCAAGTGCAATTTCAGTCTTCTCTCCGATATCAATGTTTCCTTTCAACTCGGTGCGGCCGCACGTGTTGACAAGATTTGCTTTTGATCTCGTCGTCGCGGATAATGGTTGTATCTTGCTGACAAGGGCTGATGCCGGTGCAGTTGGGAGAGATGGAAAGATCAACTAACAGACACAGATTATTTAGTGACTTTGCCTTTGAAGAAGGATGGTACTGAATTTTAGTCACCTCCAAACCCAACACGTAGGGGAGAACCGGCGTCCCCCTGTGCCTTTGGAATGACTGCATGGCAGCGACCGAGGGCAATAATGGTGGAAACGGCGAACAATAAAGAAGAAGGCATGTTTAAACAGATATTAATGGGGCGGTGTTTCCGTACAGACAGATGGGGTTTGCGAATAAAATGATAGTAGTAGCGCAAGTCACCAGGACTTGACTTCAAGCAAAGACCAACATATAAAAGGAAAGACGGAAGACGGAACAAAATCTAATGAGAGTAATACTTTGCAGAGCACTGTCAACTTTCGATTACATCTTTTCATTATATACTCAACATTTCGCAGACAATAATATGCGGCAATCCGCAAAGATGCGCACGGGATCCTGACAATTATCCGCTACGATTTTCGTCGCGTCGACTGCTGCAATTCATCGTAAAGGGCCCGTGCAAGAAGACGGTAGCAATTTCAACGCATCTATTTCGCACCGCCCAAGTTGTCTGGTGTAATCTCTTTGTATCCTTCCTACCTACCAGCACCGGAGTATGTATTATGCAATTGCCCGGCGGCCGGTCTTTTGTCTCCACAATTTCCCGAGTCGATGAGCTCCGGGCTCCGGGGCTTCGGCATTGCCATAAGTGGAAGTTCACATACAAATGTGGCCTCTTGTAGCCCTCGACGAACAGAGAGGTTTGATTTCCTGTGTCTTGCTTTGCTGTAGAATACATACATTGCGCCGATTAACGCAAAAATCTAATATAGAATGCAAACCGATACAGTAGAGAAACTGCCTGGAACCACTAACGGCAGTTTCTACCGGCATAGATTCTTCATCTACCTGCAACCTGACGAGACTGTCTCACACTCGTCTTGACGACCAGGTTACCAAATCCAGTGGGCTGGCTACCTAATAAGAACTGACTACTACTAATCACGTCGCCATGTAAAAAAGGCCAAGAGGCTACTGCAAGCAAATAACTTGGAAATAATTTGTGCACGCCGGCTCCGGCTCATGCAGCTCCGCTTACACCCATGCAAGGGCTCACATCCAAAAGACATGAGTAAAATTCCTGTCCAGGGCAGCCCGGCGTCGGGGTGTCCGTGACCACATGCAAAGAGCTAGCTACAGAGGTGTCATGATGGATGGAGAAGCGACGCGACCGAGTGTCCGTACTGCGGTCCAAATGGGAAATGTCGACAGAGTCGGGGGAAACCTGTGAACAGCACCTCTTTGGCCTTTGCATGCGGCCTCCCAACACGAGCATATAAATGAATGAGCCGCCTTTGGTTCCCATTGGTTTTTTTTTTTTTTTTTTTTTTTTTTTTTCCCTGAATTAAATTCCCGTTAGGAGACGTGGTCAAATGTCGTCATGATCAATGTAAAACAAACGACGCCTCGCACGGAATCTTATTTCCGACAGGCACAGTTGGAGTCAGTATCCCCACCGAAAGACAGTTGCAGCACCAAAAAGAAGGTTCTCTGTTCTGAGACGTCGTTTCAGCTCATCGAAGGGATATCTCCCTTGGCTGAAGCAAGTTGGGCGTCGCGGATCTCTGGCTGTTTCAGAGCAATCCCCGTGCTCGTCTTTTTCCAGAATCGCCGTCGAAAGTCATCAGCTTAAACAATAAGCCTCTTTTTTGGACGCAAATCATGTGCAGATTAGCGTTCTGTTTCTGCGCAGCAAAACACCAAACGGCAAATCATTGGTTCTCTTGGTCCAACCCCTTGCACCGGCCGCGCATGACGCTGGCAGACGCCCATGCGGGAAATCCCCATTGTCGCCATTCCTATTCCTCAGGCGCGGGAAAATATGGCACAGTGACTCGATACGCCTCACCTCGTCTCGTCGATATCAAGGGTTCCTTGGCCCGCTCTCTTCTCTTGGCAGTTCCGAATTTTCCATCTGATGCTGGCGCGGGCCACGATGTACAATGCGGACGATGTATGGTGAAACCGGCGGAACCGACCAAGTGCTCTACTTCCGAGCATGACACAAAAGAGAATTCATGCCCAACTGAAAGCATGACAGGTCTGCATACTTGTCTATTGTACGACAATCTTCTTTTTTCCCTTCACTAGCGACTGCTCGCGTCCATTCATTCCTCTTCCCCCGAGTCTGAGCTTAACCTCGCTGGACGAGCTTCATATTTCATGCCTTACTGAGCAGCATTCTTGGTAAAAGTGTACTTGGAGAGACCGCCGGCCGGCCGCTACCATTAATTCTTGAAGCAAAAGGAAAAATGAAGGCATTCCCATGTCTGCTGGCTCTTGCCAGCCTATTCCAGGCTGGAAGGGGAGCGCCTCACAGGGAACTCAGACCCTTGCGGAGTAAGTTGAATATTCAGATACCCCAAAGGCATCAATCGTCCGGCACGCCCCGAGAAGCAACACAAGACTAACACCCTGAATAGTTCGCGCCAACACAATCTCGCCAGGTCAGGCGAACCAGGTCCACCCCGTGGTGGTCGGCGGCCCCCAGGACCTCTTTGTGCCCAACATGATCCGCGCCAAGGTCGGAGACATTGTCCAGTTCCAGTTCAGCAACGGAAACCACACCGTCACCGAGGGCATCGAGGGCTCCGGCTGCCAGCCACTGCAAAAGTCCGACCCGCAAGCCATCCACAGCGGACATCTCCCCTACCAAAACGGCGACAAGGACGTCAAGACTTTCAACCTGGTTGTAAACGACCTGAACCCCAGGCTTCTGTACTGTGCCACCGGGCCCCATTGTCAAACCGGTCAGGTCATGGCCATCAACCCGTCAGTACCTCCCGCCCCAAGACAGCGGCGAATTCTTTCAGTTTCCCGCTCACCAGGAATACAGGAGAGATGAGCAGCAATTGATCAGTTACATGAAGTCGTCACAGCAAGCAAAGGAAAACGTTGACGCTGGCAGTGTCTCTGGCGGGGTTGTTGGCAAGATTGCTCTCGAGGATGCTGCATTTATACCAGCACCGCCAGAGGCTCACTAGCCGTCTCGCCACGACTAGGAATTGGGCATATAGATGGCTCGGAACTCTTCTTTTTACATGTTACTAGGTAGAAACAGATGAGGCAGTCATGTTCCAAGGCGGGAATAGCTGGCACAAAACTGCTTTTTTCAATGGCCAAGTCTACTAGTAATATGTACGAAGTTTCAAACAACGTTTTGAACCAATTTGTGTCCACTGCATATGAAGAATCTTGTCAAGTAACATGAGGAAAGCTGACGATATAACCCTAAAGCAAAAGGTTGAACAATTCTTGCCGATGTTCTCGTCGTGGTCGTGTCATGTGACATGTTGCCGTATTCTACCCAGGTCCAGCCAAGTCTTTAGACGAATACTACGCGTCGTCCCCTTCAAAATGCTCCTTGGGGGACTAATATCATCTTCATCCGATAGACCCCTGAGCGTTAGCGTTGCGCGGCAATCCCGGCATTGGCCATGGCCAATTCCGTAAGAGTAAGATCGGTCGATAAGCTTGTTAATAATCCGAGGCTCGAGGTCACCCAAGTCCCTCTTATGTCGTTGATCCCCCACCAGGGGAAAAAAGGAAGCACACCCTTGTCCAGTTGTGCCATATTCGCAATCAGTCGAAACAGCTCCCGTCATGTGTAGCCCTCCGCCGCGTGTCGTGGCATCACCATGTGTATGGCGAAGACGAGGATGCCCTGTCCTACGCCGTCTTTACCCCTTGTCAGCTGAAATTTCACGGAGATGATGTTCTGGGAGCGGGAGCCGACAGTCCTCGCCGGTGCTCCCCGGGATGTGATGAGGTCGGTGTTGGGCCCTCGGAATAGAACCTTGGCCTGAACGCACAATGACACCCCGAATGGACATCGGGGCTGTGGCAGGCGCTTTCGCAAAGAATTTAATATTTTCCTGCCTCGGAACTTCCTGATACAATACTCTGTTCCGGACAACCAGCTATCCGCCGATCCGAGGACAGACAATGGGTCTTTGCCGTGGCGTGTAACCAGGCCAGGGTCCAACTCAGGATTGTGGTCAGGACTCAGACTTCTTCGTGTCAGGCGACAACGCAGAGACCGAACGCGTTTTTTGCAAACAAGGTGCAACTGCAATGTTGTTTCTGTCCCGGGGGGAACCTCTGTTCTGGAATACGGCAAGAGATCTAATAATAAAGTCGAATGCTCCTCTGTCTTCTGGGATAAAACAGGCTCTAGCGCATCTTTGATTAACATACAATACGAGGTTAAACATGAAGATTGAGGTGGGACGAGTTTTCCTACCAGCCAGAGATGTTGGCTCGCGGGCCGCGTAATGACTTGCGTGCGGCTCTCATGGCTCGTGAGTATTGTCGAGCTCCTGAACAAATACAGCTCTGTGGATTAAATTTGTTACGATGAATCCAATAAGCAAGGCAGTGTCGCCAGATTAAACAGCTTGAATGAAGAGCCAAATGCGACACCGGGATATTGAACAGCCGTACCCTCCAACAACGCTTCACTGCCGGCCGCCGTGATGATGACTACCGGATACATGCCAGGCATCCATCCAATGTTCGTGTATTCTGTAATTTTAGCTCAAGATATCTCATTATAGAATAGTGCAGTACTCTGCGCAATAAGCTTCAGGACCAACCCTTTGTACCACGGGTTCATTCTGCCCACCCAGTGTCTGCATCGGAAAGCAGGCGAATTTACGAATCGCGCCCTCTTTCCCTCCCCCGTCGACCTGCGTTGCGCCTCGAACCATTTCGATCAGATGATAGTCTTTGCCGTACTCGTCCATCAAAAGTTCCAGCTGCACCTGCTGCATGGGATCCCGCGAAGATAGCCAAGCCGTAATCAGACACAGCGGAATATGAGCGGCAGCCAAGGGCCTTCGGTGTCGGGCCCTCTCGGCAAGTTCAATTGCATCGGCGCAGAATCCATATCTATCTGCGGCTACAAAATCATCGGGACCAAAGTGTTTGCTCATGAATGCATTCAAGGTGATGGCGATGGACAGGATAATGCACTGCGCGGCGTGGAACTGTGTCTGCGCCCGCACAACCTGGAGCGGAAGAGACGTCGGCGGCCCAGCGCATCTCGCCTCAATCACGCTGTCCCCAAAGCGCTTTATCCCGGGGTAGTCGGTCTGTATCATCTCATAGTAGGCCTTGATGGCGGCGCTGTTCACAACCGGGTTCCGTATGAGTTCGGGCAGCTTCGAGAGCCATCCCATATCCAGGCATCGGAAATTGAGGCCTAGCTTCAACGCCGCCTCCTCTTCCTCTTGACTCGTCAGCGTATGCACCTTGTGTATCCAAGACTCTAGCTCAATCGCCGGGTTGAATATACTCTCGAGTATCTGCGTCTGGGTGGTTAGCGTGAGCCGACTTCTCAGGGGACACATGCGGGCAACCCACCACTACGACACTAACTGATGCCATCAGCGTCCGCAAGAAGTCATCATGAGGTTGTTTGTCAACCAAGATCTTCAGCAGATGCGACATGCCCAAGCCGTGGCTGGGATGCCGGTCGCCCTTCATGGACAGCCACGGTTGCGCGGCCATGACCAAGAACACGGCACACAGCGTCTCGGCCGAGTACGCCGTGCCCTCGTCCCCCAGACTTTTCTGCACGGCACTCAAGGCTCCCACGTACTTCCCTATGGTACCGAGGGTTGACTGCCTGGTGCGCAAATCTCTCAGGGCGCTGACAAAGGCCGCCGCCGACGCGTCCAGAGCAACACTATGCCCGAGGCGCTGGGGGAGCATCCTCATAAACGATCCAAAGGCGAAAACATCATATCTAGGGTCTGTCACCTCCAAAACAGACCCCAGCGCGCTGGCGGTAATGGTTACCCTGTTGCTTGGGACTGTCGTGATGGGGCCGAGGCCCTCTTTGCTGGAGGCAGCAGGTCGTCTGCTCACTTGGCTGTTGACAATGGCGAAGGCGGTCGATACGTCCTGAAATTTGTACCGCTGGTGTCCAGACCCGACGCAATGGATCTTCAGTCGTATGCAGCGAGAACATGAGGGTCTACCTTGGTTGCACTATGCAAGAGAGAAGCCCGAGTCAATGGTTGCTCTACCGAAACTCCAAGGCACGACCTGAGTCTCTCTCACCTTTTTCTTCACCCTGCGACAGGCTTCACAGCTGCGAGACGACGGGACTCCGGGCATTGTTTGAAACACTCGGCGAGATAGCCTGCGTGTGCAAACCCATCAATCAATTACGCCACGTGTGAGGTGGTGCTTGAATGACGAACAACGGAGAATCGCAAGCTGCGTCACCCAGCAACAGAATGGCTGTCATGACGCCCGGAGAACCACAAACTATGATGCAGCCCCAAGATACAAGAACAGCTTGGCACTCTAACGTGCATCGGCAGTCTCGCCAACAGGGCAAAATGAGCTGATATCAGCCCAGTCGTTGCGACTAATGGTTGATTGAGCAGCCAGGAAGCGACATGGTGCTGTGCTGACGCTGGGCCAACCAGACTAGAACAGGACCAAGATGATCGGCGGTCCACCACGACCAGAAGTTGTGATTGGAAGCGGTAAAAGTAGCCTGTTTTGGAACGGATTTTCATGTGCTTGTTCCATCAAGACAGATTATCGAGCCAACATTTGACAACTATCACGCAGCAAGTAGCTACACATGATACAACGGTTTTCAAAATCAAGCATAATAATATATCAAACATCTCGTCACAACTACACAAACGCTCACGAAACCATCTTTACAAGACATCCCCCCCCCCCCCCCCCTTTTCTCTCTCTCTCTCTCTCTCTCAAAAAATCAAAAAATCAAAAAATCAAAAAAAAAAAAAAAAGAAGAAGAAGAAGCAAAAAGAAATCCCCAAACTACCATGCCATTCTCCCGAGCAGGCCATTCGGCCAGCGCCTAACCCAACACCTCCTAGCCTCATCAATCAAAATGATAAAAAGACCAAAGGCAAAAGGCAAGAACCAATGCGCCACAGGTACATCAGCCGTCTGAATGATGGGCTGTAATGAAGGAATGTACAACCACAATACCGCCATTGCCAAGGCAAACACAATTGCAGGGAATAGATACAAGTTCTGCGTCTTCTTGTTGAACAGAGGGGGGTGCTGGAAGATGCTGAGTCGTCTTGTTCTTGTAGCCATGAGATTGAACCACTGCATGACAACCAAGTTGACAAAGTAGATAGATGAAGCCTCGTTCAACTTTTCCATGTAGTAGTCCGGGTTGATGGAAGCGGGTAGTACGCCAAAGCTGAACCACAGGTCCCTGAAGGGAATTCCCTGTCGTTGCAGGTACCAAAAGGCCATTGCGAAGGACGCAAGGGTCTCTGTGACGCCAATGATGGCATACGCGTGAAAGATTAGCTGCCAGTTGACGAGGCGGTCTTTCTTTACGTTTCTAGGCCTTCGGAGGAGTACATCCGCCTCGGGCTTTTCAAATGAAAGGATAGTCGCAGCGGCACAATCAGTGAAGCAGCTGCCTTCAGTTAGCACGAGCACTTTCGCAGATGTACAAGACAGCTGAGAATGGACCTCACCAAATAATGATCATGAGGAAGGAAGACAGAATTTGCGGGAGACCAAAAACAACCGACGTCATAACGGGCCAGAATTCGGAGAAACTACCAGCAGGAAGCAGGTACGCAATGACCTAATCCGACCTTTGTTAGTATTGCACCAAAATGGCCGTCAATAGACGATCCTCTCACCTTTTTCAAATTGTCAAACACTACTCGTCCATACTGGACCGCCGCAACAACGGAAGAAAACGAGTCCAGCAATACCATGTCGGCGGCCTCCATGGCAATATCTGAGCCGCTGCCCATGGAAATACCAACATCGGCAGCTTTCAAAGAGGGCGCATCGTTGACACCATCACCGGTCATGGCAACAACGTTATGCTTCTGGTATTCTCGCACGATGCGAAGTTTCTGTTCCGGGGTGGTTCTAGCAAATACCACCTCTTCGTACTCGGTAAGGAGACTCCATTGGTGATCCGTCAGGGTTGCCAACTCAGGGCCACTGATGACCAGAGCGCCTCGCCTTGACGCGACTGTTTTTTCGTCTTCATTGTCCTCAGAAGCAGAGCTGATATCCACTGTAGTTCTTTCGAGATGTAAAACACCGTCAACATGAACGCAGGTAACGACGCCGGCTTCCCGAGCGATGGCCAGGGCTGTCAAAGCGAAATCTCCAGTTACCTGGGTTATACTTAGTACAGAATGAACGAAATTGGGATGTGGATGAGGGACGGCGTACCATGGAAATCCTGATACCCGCACCACGAAGAGTAGAGACAACATCACGAATCTCAGGCCTCAGTGGATCAACGATAGCCACAAGTCCAACCAAGGTCAAACCAGTTTTTGCCTCCTCGACCGCTGACTTCTCGTAATCACCGCCGTCTTGGAGCTTACCACCCTTGACGAGTTTTCTCGCAAGGAAAAGGCACCGCTTACCCTGAGAAGAATGCATGTTCTTAAGGTGCTCAAACGTAGCTTTGGCTCCTTGAGTAAGTTCAAGAACCTCTCCTGATGGGGCTAGGTAGTACGAGCATCTTTCAACGAGGACGTCTGGTGCGCCCTTGATAGTGAGCAACCTATAGCGAAGTCAGTCGTTTTCTCCAAAAGTCCGAACTACGGGTATCTTCTTACAGATCATTGTTCTGGAATTGGCTGGCATCCTGGGCAGTCAGAGTCCGGCCCAATGCCTCAGGCTGGGCAAGAGTGAAGCACCGAATCATGAACTTATTCTTGCTATTAAAGGCAAGTTCAAACACTTTCTGCCAGCAGGATCGAAAATACGCAACGTTTCCTTGAGCTACAGACTCGGAGAATTTAAGAACTGCGGTGTCGGTGGCGTCTCCAAATACGTGTCGCTTTGCAACGGGAACATCGGCTTGCGCAGCGTCCATCTCGGCTCCGTTGCACAAAGCACCCAATGCAGCAAGCTGCCCAAAGGTTTGAAAGACATTCGGCTTTTCTTTGGCATTTCCAGAATTGAGAGCGTCATGTAGTTGTTCCATCGAGAGATTGTTGGTACCGATCGAGCAATCCGTAACTGCCATTTTACCCTAGGACTAGAGTCAGATACAAAAAAAAGAGTTCCCAGGCACAATTTATCATCTCACCTGAGTCAGAGTTCCAGTCTTGTCAGAGCAAATGACAGAGACAGAGCCGAGCGTTTCGACAGTCTTGAGAGACTTGCAAAGAATCTTGTTCTTTCTCATCAGGTTTGCGGTAATAGTCAGACCAGCAGTGATAGCGATAGGAAGGCCTTCAGGAATAAATGCAACAGCCACACTAACACAGTCGACAATCAAAGTAGGCACATTAATCCAGTCAGGATGATCCCGTCGCAGCCAGGCGGCCCTGTAAATCGGAGGAGTTAGCTGGGCTGCAAAATTTGCAGGGAGTGTGAATAAAGCCGAAGATACTACATACCAAATGATGACAACAGCGACAATCATGGTGAACATGACTGCGCAAATAAAAAGGACAAAATACAGAACTTCCTTTTCCAGAGTCGTCATGCCCGTCTTAGGCTCGTTCGTTAAGGTAGCAATACGACCGAAAACTGTCCGGTCGCCAGTTGCCACGACAATACCGAGGGCAGACCCAATAACACAATGAGTTCCCTGGAGTCCAATATTGTGCGTTTCCAAGTAATTGATATCTGTGTGATCAACTGTTGCCGAAATGGGTCTGGATTCACCGGTCAGTACAGAGCGGTCAAACTTGAGGTCAGGTGACACCTCAATAAAGCGCAAGTCGGCAGGAAGCTTGTTTCCAGCATGTATAGTAACGAGGTCCCCGGGAACAAGGTCCTCGGCTTGCATGTGTACCATCTGTCCGTCTCTCGTGACGTGGCATTGTTCTGGCAACATGTCCTTTATGGACGACATCACTCGCGAAGTTGACCAATCCTGGAACATGGTGAAGGCTGCTTGAAGAAAAAAAACTGCCAAAAGAACAATCGCCAGTGCCTGCTCAAAGAAGAAAATATTAGCATCATGAAAGCATGACGGCAGTATAAGCATTTTCTCGCATACCAGATTGGCCAGCTGAGGTGGATCTCCGAGAGGCTTCCATGATACAAAGACCAAAATGCTGCCAACAAGAAGAATGCCGCCAAAGCCCTTGAAAAAGTATCCTAATATAGTAAGGATTCGGTTCGTCTTTGGGGGCGACGGCGCGTTCTTGCCATACTCCTCGAGTCGTCTTTCAGCTTGGCTCTCTGACAGCCCGTTGGTTGATGAAGTTACTAGCCTCTCGGCAACTTCCGTGGCCGTTATTGTGTGCCATTGCAGGTCACTCAGGTCTGTAGTGACACATGGTTCAGAATCCGGTTCACGTCGAGGTGCCCTGTGATTGGAAGGAGACTAGGAGACTCACCCTTGGCCGCAACCTCGCTGGCCCTTATTAATTCTGCTCGTTCCTTGCCTTTAGATTCCTCTATTTGGAATGAACTGTGAGAAGATTAGTCTCGAGCCCGTGAGAGGCGAGACCACTAATACCACTTACACGGTACGATACTGAATAGGTAGCGTAACAGCGGGATCAACCGTGGTTCTCCCATGAACAGACCGTATGGCAAGAGAATCCGTAGAACTGGCACGACGAAGCCCGGCTCTGGAACGACTTCTGCGGCGATCATGGCCTTCTTCCTCGTCTCGCCAACGAATTCGATCCGCAGCGTGCGAGTCCTCGGGTTTTTCTGACGACATGACCAATGTAAGAAAAGAAAATGGAAAGCAGTCTAAGGCAGAAAATATATCGAGAACACAAGAAATCTATGATAGAAGCGGGTCTAAGGTCTATCAGGGTGGCCCAAGTTCAACGTCGTGAAGATCCAAATCCTTAGGAGCTACGCATAGCAAAGATCAGTAAAGCAGAAGCACACGAATGGGCAATTATATGCGCAACCAATGCGGCGACAAAAAAAATTCAACTGCAACACCGCGCAAAGCTTATGAGCAGCTCGGTGCAAGTTTCCCGATATAGTTCTGTTTCTCCGTCGCAATGCAAACAATCAAGTCAGCCTTTCATCTTACCTGGCCGGTTATTGGTAACATATTCGCTTGACACAGCTACCTCCATTTCGGCCACTGCCATCACTTGCATGACAAGAGATCACATGGGTGTTGGTTGGTTAGTTCAAGGTTCAAAGGACCTGCCGTCATCATCCGCTGTCATTGTACGGAGCACTAGTAGTCCTGCCGTGCCAGAATTTTGGTCCAGGGGGCTAAACGAGAGGGGGAAATAGGAACAATAAGGCTGGTGGACGGGGTGTGTTATCGGGAACGGGTCTACGTTTTGGAGCGGTTGATGGTCTACACCCACGAAAAAGCATTCCATTATTGCCAAAATCGCTTTGTCCGAGACGAGTATAGAGTGAGGGGCTGCTTAGTTTATTATGATGGGCGGCAACAAAAGGCGAGGGAGAGGTGAGGGAGGCGAAAGCTGATGTGACTTTCCCAAGTCTCCCCGTAGCAGAGTACAAGTACCTACCGTGTAGCTCAGGTAAGAGTTAAAGAGCAGCATGTATGAGCGATATATGTGTCAGGAACATGTTCAGCGCTGTCCAGGGAGATGGGAGGCGCTGTAGGTCAGCACCTCAGCGGCTGGAGCAACCCACAGTGGAATAATCACGCCGCAGGGGAGTCAGTCCTCGGTTTGTGGCTGATCGGCGACATGAGATGGTGATAGCTTTGGGGTAGCTGCATTTTTGAGCACTTTTGCAAGCATTTGCCCTAGCGTGGCAAGAACCCGTTTGCCTACCACGAGAACAAAGGGGACAAAATGGACCGAATGATGCGAGTATGAGTACCAACGTCCTTAGTCGGTGACTATTCGTTGTTCTTATTTGGTCTGGCCAGTCCCATTTGCGTGTCGTGGTGGTCCTGGGCTTCCGTGTGTGATGTACTCCATGAGCTCCATCTCCTCGATTAGGACCGTGCTTGGATTTTTGTGACCCCCAAGGCGTCGATAAAATTGCAGCCATCGCGTGAGAAACGCTGCAGTGGCACTCATCCACTCCTTGACCCCTTGACTCCTTGCCGTCATCTCACTTGTCATGCTCTTGGCATGGGGCAGACGCCATGCGCCCAAAGGGCATTGCCACGGCCACCGTCGTCATTACACAGCGGCGCACAAGGACTGTGAAGCCCTTTCGCCAACCGCAAAGTTAAGACCAGCTCAGCCCAACTGGTGGAGTGCAGCAGTTTGAGGCAGGGTCCCTTTTTCGGATCGGTCCCGAACGAGGCCTCCCAGGCAGGTATCCTTGAGGGTAGATGATGCTTGGCAGTTGACTGACCAGACAGTGCGCGATGCAAGCTTGTTAATCCATCAACAAGACTCATGCATCTCAGGGTAACTTTAGAGCTTGCACCACAAGCTCCTGGTACCTCCAGGAATGTGTATGATTACGACGTGCCATGCTTGCTGAAGTTTATCTTCAATTGATCAATCATTTGCGCTCCCCGGGCTCTATAAGTGCATTTGCACATGCATACGGAGTACTCCGTAGCAGACGCAGAGTCAGCAGTTGAGGAGGCTGGGCATGGAGCTGAAAAAGGAGCTGGTGGGTGCTGGTCAGTCCACTGTCAAGCACACTGCATTTGTTAGTCTTTCAATCAAGAATACGACTCGAAAATGTTTGAGGCATTTGCGTGTTCGCGACTCGGTCTCCAACAGTGTCAAAATTCGTTTGCGGCCAGTTCCTGTCCCACGGCAACGGCTGACGCTGATGGCTCAAGCCTGATGAGTTCCGATAGTGACGACGGGCATTTGATGACAAGGTGAGCCGCTAGCTGCAGATTCTAGTTAGCGATATCAGCCCTGCTACGGAGTAGTTCAGAGAGACTTTCTTCTGTAACCATGGTTCCCCGTTGTATTAAGAACCCAGCGGCGGCAGAAGATGGAGCAATTATGGTCCCGATGCGTGAGTGGGCCAGTCTGGGTCGAAGTTTGTTGGATGCGGATTGAGCAGTCGAGTAGGTTCGCAAACGGAACGAAACATATCCTCCGCAAAGCCCACCGTAATGTGAATGTCCTTTCATCATCGTCGTCTTTTTTTTTCTGTATTTATCAGTAGAAAGAGAAGTGACGAAAATGGTCGCTGGGCCCCCTTTCAAGTCGTTTCCTGGTTTTGACATTTGATCCGGCTCACAAAATTACCCAACATTTCAACACGTTTGAAAATGCATGTGAGCGATGAGGCGGTCTGACCGCAGCCCGGGCTCCTCGCACGCCGTGCCGTCAGAAAACGATGATGTATGAGGTGTTTTGACACAGGCGATGAACTAGATTGGTGGGCACGGTATGTACGGATATGGACACTCTGAGGGTAGACTCGACATTGTCTGGTAATAACGTCAATGGGCGACATAATGCTGTGGCGGCTGTGTCTCAGGCTATGGTTGTCCATGTGCAAGGTCGTTCCGCTGTCTCGTACAGCCTTGTAGCCGGACGCTGCAACTCGACGCCAGCACCGCCGCATTCAACACGTCGCGCCATGTCGTCGAGAGCAGTCGACAGTCGTCAAATCGGATCTTCTCATGAAGTCAAGTGCCCTGTCGACGCTAAGGTAGCGGAGAATGCTGGGCCAGTATTTAGTCTTTGGCTGCCGTGTCTATGCTTCAAATGTCAATACGTATTCAATGTTCCATCTCAGCATGTTCGTGCTACTCAGGAGAGGATAACACACCAACCTTGGGTACACGCCAGCACCTACGTACGCCAGAACGCACACGCCTCGACCAATGCACCCGCTACAGGTGCCGTAAAGCCGTGATGCATCCCGAGGCACTTGACCAGATGATCCCAGGGCCCCCTGCCCCGCCGCCCTTCCGCCTGAGCGTTCATCGTGCCTTTGGAGTGCTGTAGGTGGTGCTGGTGGCTAATGGCAGCCGTGGCGTGCATCGTCCTGCTTCCCTGGCATTTTCACACTGGCGCATTCCCACACCCGGAGCCTACTTAAGTACCTATAGGTAACTTACTAGGTATCCAAGGGAATGGGAGAGTTTCCCTGATCTCTGTTTCCCGGGTGCAAGCACTGTGCCCCCAGGCTGTGCCCCCTATTACTCGCTTTATACAATACCAGACCGTACTTTGGCCCATTGACGTGGCCCACGCAAACTCGAAGGGCCTGCCCACTTTGCCCACCTGGCCAGCGGACGGCTCCTTCCTGCTGCTTCATTTATTTCGTGTCATTGCGACTGTGACTCTACGTACCTTAGTACTTTGTACTTGGCTTGTCTCGACTCGGGATGATTAGCTCGCACCAGATTGGCTGCTCACTTGTTTTTTTCTTTGGTCGCCTCCCAACCCGGAACCTGTAACCCGTGCTTTTTGCGTTCTTGCCCTCCTCTGGGGGTTTGACCTCGCCTTCCCTGCCCCCTTTCTGTCTGCCCCCTCCGATCACCAGCGCCAGACTTCCTCTCCGCCTTTTCCCCTTCTGCCACAAAGCTGAGAGTATTTGAGGCATCAAGTGGCCACCTCCCACCTCTTCTCTTTCCACCCATTATCTGGCCATTTCACGCATCAGTCCGGGCCATCATGGCCGACTTGACTGTTCTCTAACATTTGCTTTTTGCCCAAGGCTTCTTCGTCGTTGGTTATTCTCTACAGACCCTGTTCACGTTGCCCACCCCCCTAGCTATCGTCCCAACCCTCCAATTCACACGCATCCTACATACCTTTTCTGATAGACCCTTCATACCGCACATCCACCCCAAATGCCCAAGTATACCGAAAAGGACTTGCAAGAAGCCGTCCGTGAAGTCCACCAAGGCACTTCACAACGGTCAGCTGCTAAACGATGGCATATCCCACGAGCAACGCTGCAAGACCGACTCAATGGTGGCATTTCACATGCCGAAGCCCATGAGTGTCGACAGCGTTTCTCACGGCAACAGGAAAAGCTGTTGTCCCGCTGGATCTTCCATCTTGTTGCCCTTGGAGTTCCTCCAACTCAGGGACAATTTGAGGAATTCGCCAGCCGCATCTTGGTTGTACATGGAGACAACCAGCCACTGGGCAAACACTGGGTGCAAGGGTTTTTAAGAAGAAACTCTGAGGTGAAGTTGGTCAAAGGTAAGCTTAGCCACAGCTTCTGTGATAAACTTTCTTCTATTTTGCTCTTGCTGTGTGCTGGATAATGTCTGATGAGAAGCCAAATGAATAGGATATCTATTTTCTTCTCATCCGTCAGAACCTGGGGATGCCGTCTGTGACGCGCCTTCTCACCAGTCTAGACGGGTACGACTTCAGGAGCCGACATGCACGTCAACACACCACTTAGAAGGGCAACTATCGACGGAGAATGATTTTCGTGAAGAAGCCGCAGCAACTTGGGACTCTTACTCTTATATGGATCACGATCCAGAAATGTTATTCGACGGGGAAGCCTTGGAAATTTCGGACTGGATCGAGCCACCCGGACCATACCTAGAAGAGTACACTTTTCCTCTTCAAAATTGATGACTTACGATCACCGTTATATACCCCTCCCGCCCCAGTGTCTTTCTTTTTTGCGCAAGGTGTTAAAAGGGCACCAAACGCAGCCTGGCGGCGACTGGTCTCTGCCAATCATGTTACGATGACACGTCAAAGACGATGCTGGGCATTGAACAATGATACCTCAATAGGTCACGCTCCTTTTCTGGCTCACTATAGACACAGTACTATCGGTACTTGCTCCTCTCCACAGTGGAGAAGGATCCGGGGAGCGGTTGGAGGTGTCTTCTTTCTCTTGACGCTAGTGGTTTAGAGCTGCAAACTACTAACAGCCGATACCAACTCCTAAGACTTGCTTTTCTCCTCGGTAGTGTTGACCGAGGAGGAGTTTTGGTGCAGCACGTTAGGCAGTTTGGTTTGGAATAACAATGCAAGCTTTGATTTCGTGCCGTGTGCCGACGTGACTGTTTTGATGTGATGCGGAAGTAAATTGAAACCATGGATCCGACTGCGGGTTAGAAGTGTACACAGCCATCTGAAGACAAAGCAAAAGCAGTCAGGTTTGTATATCCCATCACTCCCCTCGATATCTCGAAGGCAGTGATAAAGACACCCCACCAGCAAATATCATAGGCCAATGGTTTTACACGATATTCTCTAGATTCGCCTAGTTCGCTGCTACATGCAAGCCCTTGGTTCACTACGGGGTTCTCGGCCACTTTGCCTCATGGGCCTTGTGTCTTTGATCAAGGGTCCTTGGGTAACTTCCCGATCGAATCGGATGTCCCGAACATTGATCAAGTCTAGTTATATGCTGCTGTTTTGACATTGTCATGCATGTGCCGAATAGCCTCGTCGCAGCCAACTTGACTACCTGGCATTGATACGATAATCTAGTACCGAAGGAGGCCTCGTCTCACATTCTGGACAGTCCTCAGCTCGTGCTAGAGATGTAAGGGGCCAAGAAATTGTATTTCTCCCTGTACTTGAGCATATGCTAGCTCGCCTCACAACATGACGAATTGCATCCCCAAGCCAGCACGCTATACTCCCCTTGAGTTTGAATAGAGGTGCTTACGCTGCTGGTTCACCCTTGACCCTTGACCCTTCACCCTTTAGTGTGGCCGGGATATACCATGGTTCCTCGTGAGGTGCGTTCTATATTGTGTGGTGGCCTGAGGATAATTGTTCCTAAAACTGTAGCCTCACCTGAAGGTGTTTTATCATGTCCGGTTCACGTCCACCAGGATCTGTGCCAGCGAAGTAGAGTACAGTGGCCTATTTTCGTAACGTGGGAGCCATTTTGGCGCTTTCTCAGTCTAGTTCGGCACGTGTAATCCATAAATTTCAGTACACGGTTCTGAATTGCTTGCTGTGGAAAACCCGGATAGGTTAGACCTCGCCGTACTCTTCCGTGCCTGACTCCTGTGTCCTTGGCTTACCCTGGACACAGCCGACTGGGAATTTTACAAGATGAACATCTTGGCTTCTCCGGTGGCTGTTGAATGTGTGGCTGGCAATTAGGTATGAAGCCTATCAGTTTACAAGTTTGTTCGATGAGGTTTTGTTATGGCGAGTAAATGGCCCGGGTTGCAGAGCCAAGATCTACCGGGCGTGTTTTTGCATCCATTATTGCTTGGATATCCACGGTACCGATGAGGCGACTGGTGACTCCTACGTGGCGGGAAACCTTTCATAGATGTTGAGATCATCAAAAGACTTGAGTGTCGCCGATATGCTGCTACGGATGATGTGGTGGTTGTTTCGGCAGTGGCTTGATTTCCGACAACGATGGTCAAGAATTCGCATCACGACAGGGTATTTCCTCCGTCGACAAGCTCGATGTAGACTCGAGTCGCGAAATAGAAGGATTGACAAAATCATAGATTACTGTATGCTCATATTAACGCATAACGGTGTATATCATTGCGCATTTGATATAAACAATACAATCACCAGAACATTTAGAATTTTCAAGCGGAACCTACCCTACACAATAGGTATTTTCTCCAGAATGCCTGGCATGTGTGAAATATCTCGGAAGTGGCCGTGGGATTCGCTCCTGTAAGCGTGTCTCTGGTGCCCATTCTGCTCTTGTCTTGTATAAGGAGGCATTCTATTGATAACCGTGCATTTACGGCGGGTTACGGCACTAAGCATGGTTAGTGATGGAGTCTTCACGCTGTGTACTACGTAATATTTTAGGTCGCAAAATGAATCCAAGCTCCAGGGGATCCGTAACTTTGTATTGCTTCTTGTTGGGGCAATAGGTGGCGCATCTGACGTTGCTGTGGATTGACTGCGTCGCGTTCGATCCGTCTTCAATGTACTCGAGGATCATGTCTCTTGTGGAATTTGATCAAGCAATCGACCCCAACATTTGTTGTAAACGTCATCTGACCAACGATTGGCAACCCAAAAAAAAGGGCAATGCATACGGTATGCGCATGTCATCGTGTATTGAACGAAAAATTCGGAACCAGTGCAGACTTCGTTGGTCGCTCAATGGCACCGTCTTTCGACCAGACAAATCGATAGTGATTGTGACGGGGGGTAATGTGCCTGGGCGACGGATGCAAATAGAGTTATTATCAACCCTAGATCCGCGGAAACCCCAGATGCTTGCTAGAACGGAGAGATTTCCACCCCATGGAGGTGATGGCGAATTCTTAATGTGGAAAGCTGATAAGAAAGTCTTGGCCCTGATGGGATGCTTCTCTTTGTTGCCGTCGCCCAAGCAATTCACTCCGTTGGCTCGATCCGGTCTATCGGCAGACGCATTGGCGCCACTGTGCCACGAGCTGTCTAAGCGGGACATAATAACTACTACTCCGTACCAGGACAGTGTTGCTTTTTTCTTTTTTTCTTTTTTTTTCTGTGGTGCAAATTAACATGTAGTACTCCGTAGTCACAATATATTTGTTGGTCTCGTCGCATCGTCGCATCGACGCCGATGGCGACACGGCGGAGCACAGGCCGAGAGAGAAGACAGATCCCAAATAAGGTTGGCCAAGGTATTGGCTTCACTTCTCGGTCTCACCTGTGAAGTGGCGTCGCAGTGCCCATGCATTTCGCCCGTAGAACGGCCCACGAGCACGACACAGGGCCAGCCGTCCCGCGTTGAATGGCTTGTTGGGCCAAGCATTGCCATTCCATCGTGGTAACAGGCGACCGGGAACGGAGCCGGCAGCATGCATCGCATCGCGTCGGAGACTGACCGTTCTAACCTGCGCCCGGAGGCTTCCCTTAGACGAGGATCACCGAGAACGAGATGGTAGCCGATTGACTGTTGGTTGTTTTCATATGCAGCTCTCATGCGCAACGGCTTGGAAGTAGTACTCCGTACTATTCCTTGCTTTGCCAGGGCCAGACGGACGAATTACTCACAGTATAATACTAGGTTTTGTTGTAAGCGAGGGATTCTTTTTTCACAACGAAAACAAAATGGTCACGTCCATATTAATATGACAATGCAGTCGAATGTTGCCAGAACTCTAGCTGATCCAGATCCCCGGTTAGTAACACGCTGTGCAAGCCTTGGGTAGTACTCAACGTGATGCGGGTCGAAGCAAGGTAACCTGACACGGAATGCTGGTCAGGGGATTGCGCAACGTCTGTTGCAAAACACAACCACACCAACTCTTTGGTGCGGGAGAACTTTGACGAAGTGTGATTTATGCCACATGGCGTTTCGGCACCTAGGAGTATTGTGCGATTTGAAAGCCAAAGCTGCTCCCAGCCATAGATATTTGATGCTGGTGGCTGTTGTTTCATCGCAATGCGTGATGATACTGAAGGCGGATCGCGGATCTTGGTGTGGTAAGTTGACCGTGGCTACGGAGTACTCATGATCGTCGTATAGCGGTTCTTTCGCGGTCAATAAACGGAGAGGAGAACACCTGCTCCCCTTCATCTGTATCACTCCGGTAAGCCGAACGGTGTGAATGATTTCCAAGCTTAACAAGAGGCTCTCAATAGTAGTTTTGGCTGCATTGTTCCGATGCTTAAAGTGGCGTTTCATTCGGGCCACATAGCCGCGAGTGAAGCATGATCGCGGCTCGACGATGTCCATCGGTCTACTGTTCGAATTCGGCCAAATCCACCAGACGGTGTTTTGCCATGAGAGACCCCTGCAACGCCACGAGGAACCCCGTGGGCAGCCGAGATGAGGGAGACGGAAGCCACTTGACAAGAATTGATGCTCTGTGCCACGGCCTTCCTCCGTGCGGCTATTCTTGGATCGGCCATCGACCAGTCCGCCGACCCATTGACCGTCCGTTTTCAACCTTTACTCAAAATCTTGTGACACGACGAGGTGGGGATGGTTATCTTGCTCCCATATACTCTTACGCCAGGGAAAATCGGCTTATTCTAACATTTTGAACCCGGATGGTTGGGCTCGATGTTGGGAAGTGATCTGGGCATGAAGTAGTCGTCTCGATGAAAAGCTCTTTGCACCGCCATGACGTGACAGAGAACAACCACTCGTTGATCTGCAGCATAAAGAGAGGTGATGTCCTGCAGCCACAGTACCGGAGCTACCCTTGTAACGCGATGGCGGCACCCCTGATCCTGTAACAATCCTGAGCTGCGGGACGCTCTTCTGCCAAGTCGCTGGTACTAGCTCGGTCAAATAGAGTGTGAGTAGAGGGTCTAGGGCATGAAATAGCGTGTCGAGTACGGCCGAGAGTTAACCCATTGGGATTTTCAGACCCGTAATTTTCATTGTCGCCGCGCGCTGAGTGTGGGCCACGGTTAACTTTCATGTTCTCAAGTGCTTGCTGGGAAATGAAGACTGACACCAACGCCATAGCCAGAGAGTGGTGACGTCTGGTGCGTATTGTGCTGTATACAAATCATGGGGGAATCGACGTACACATGCATGCATAGCATTCTGCAGGCGTTCAATTTGAGTACCGATTTGAGCACGGCCCACGAATCGCGAATCGTCACGAGCGTGGTCGGTGCAGAAACACACGGCTGGGTGCCGGTGAAAGATGTGAAGGATGTGTCTCCACGGTGTCAACAAAATCAACTGGGTCTCGTGACTATGCTTCTGCCCACGATGTCATGCTGCCGCAACTCTGCTATTAGTGACAAGCTTATGCCTTATTGCCCTGATTGCGCCTGGCGACGACTAGGGAGCCATCATATTACACTAATCCCACACCGTTCACTGCCATTATGCCGTCGTGCCATGGCGGTCATTGTCTAGGTATCCTTGGTGGTGAAGTCTGCCATGGTAGGGCATGTATGAGTTTTGTGCTGGATGAAACGGGTTTGACTTTAATTTCGCCTCGAGGTATTTGCATCTTGCGCAGTACATACACTACAGCTTCGGGGGTAGGGAAAGAAGCCTCATGTGAACGGTATACAGCTTTGCGTCGCATGGAAGATGCAGTCGTTGCTATGCTGATGGTGGGCCAACAACAGCCCATCTGGAGCGGGCGAATGGTATTAAACGCTGTACGGATTCCTGCCGTCGTGGAGCTGCTAATAGTCGAATGATCATGACACGCGCGTCTGCGCACTCCGTTGCCGAGGCTCAATTCCGTTTTGAGTTTTACCCGAGTGGCATTCCGCAGTATGTCTGGTGCAATTTTCACACCCTCCCCTTGACACGGCGCTGGTCTCCAAATTTGCTTTCCCATGGGGATATTTGTGGACGGCTTGGGGATGCTGGGGGATCAACTCTCTTGTCCCACACCGACTTGGTGTTCCGAATGCTTAGACAGTGGAGAGGGTCCAACGGGGTAGGCAGTTGGGCAGCAGGCACAGCCAAGCCAAGCAGGGACGAAGCCGCCAGGGCCATTGCTGGTCATCTCCAAACGTTTCCATGACTTTTCCATTGGCCCCTTAGCACAAAACAGGCCAACGGCCGGCCCTTCTCGGCGCTTCTTTGCCAGCCGATGTGGGCCGCTGCCTCCATCTGCCACCATCATCGGCCTTACCTCGTAGCCCAGGCCGGTCTGGCCCCGCAAATCTCCACGCGGGTTCCCCGGACACGCGCCTCTTGCTTCATGTCTCGACCCCGGAGCTTCACAGTCAATCACAGGCGCCTGAGTCGGACTGGAGAACAGCTCAGCCATGCCGGTTCGCAGGTTTTCCCCCCTTCTGGCGAATGGCCTCGTGTGTTTTGCTAGCCCTTCGCCCAGAATGTGTCGGATGTGAATGAACGCCACTCCTGCAAGCCTCGCTGCCCGTCTCATTTTCATAATTACTACGCCCCATAGCCTATGTGTGGGACACTCACGCGGGCAGATGGCACTGTCGAAGATGGATGATGGACGGGATGCAACATTGACATCCTGGCCAATGCTTGATCGAATGCTCCGCTGGCTCGTGGGATAAAAAGTCGTCTTCACCCCCTTCTTCATTGTTTGCGGTTGATCTTTCTGTCCTGCTCCTCGTGCAGTCCATCCATTGTCTGACGAGCTGTCTCCTTTATTGCCCCACACCTTGTCTTGCCTTTGGATTTTTCGATATCCCAGACATTGCGACTGTTCAAACTTCAAGGAAGCAATCACCGGAGACCGACTCACTGTCGAGAAGAGCAACCATGTCTGCCAGTCTCGAGAAGCCAGGGGAGGAGCGAAAGGCCTCCGTTACCCTTCATACTGCTCCTGATGTTGAGCACATAGAGGCTCCCGTCACATGGAAGGCCTACCTTCTTTGCGCCTTCGCCTCATTCGGTGGCATCTTCTTCGGTTACGATTCCGGTTACATCAATGGCGTCTTGGGCTCCAAGATCTTCATCCACGCCGTCGAGGGTCCTACTGTTGACAAGATCTCCGAATCTCACTCCTCTCTGATCGTGTCCATCTTGTCTTGCGGAACCTTTTTCGGTGCCCTGATTGCTGGTGATATGGCCGACTGGATCGGCAGAAAATGGACCGTCATCATTGGCTGCGTCATCTATGCCCTCGGTGTTGTTGTTCAGATGATCACCAGCCCCGATCATGCTCTTGGCCCTATCGTCGCTGGCCGTGTCATTGCTGGTCTTGGTGTTGGTTTCGAGTCCGCCATTGTCATTTTGTACATGTCTGAGATTGTAAGTAAACGAGGAATGCGGTTTGGGCGATTCCTACCTCGCGCAGTCGCCATGAGCAATGCTAATCCCGGGTTCCTTCACAGTGTCCTCGCAAAGTTCGTGGTGCTCTCGTAGCTGGTTACCAGTTCTGCATCACCATCGGTCTCATGTTGGCCTCTATCGTGGTTTATGCCACCCAGAACTACGACAACACTGGTGTCTATCGTGTGCCCATTGCTATTCAGTTCCCCTGGGCTCTGATTCTGGGTATTGGTCTTCTCTTCCTCCCCGACTCCCCTCGTTACTTCGTCAAGAAGGGTCAGGTCCAGAAGGCCATCAACTCTCTGTCCCGCGTCCGTGGCCAACCCGAGGACTCCGTATATGTCCAGACTGAGGTTGCTGAGATCATTGCCAACGAGGAGTACGAGCGTGCTCTCATTCCCTCCACCACCTGGTTCGGATCTTGGGCCAACTGCTTCAAGGGTAGCCTCTGGAGTGCCAAGTCCAACTTGCGTAGAACTATTCTGGGAACTTCCCTGCAGATGATGCAGCAGTGGACCGGTGTCAACTTCATCTTCTACTACTCAACTCCTTTCCTTCAGTCCACAGGCGCCATCGACAACACTTTCCTGATCTCACTCATCTTCACTCTTGTTAATGTGTGCTCAACTCCTCTGTCTTTCTGGACTGTTGAGAGATTCGGTCGTCGCACCATCCTCATTGCCGGCGCTTTCGGAATGCTCATCTGCCAGTTCCTCGTTGCCATCATCGGTGTTACTGTTGGTTTCAACCACACCCATCCTGATCCCTCGGACCCCACCAAGAGTCTTGCGGATAACATCGCTGCCGTCAACGCCCAGATTGCCTTCATCGCCATCTTCATCTTCTGGTTCGCCTCCACTTGGGGTCCCGGTGCCTGGATCGTCATCGGCGAGATCTTTCCCCTCCCTATCCGATCTCGTGGTGTCGGCCTCTCCACCGCCTCTAACTGGCTGTGGAACACCATTATTGCCGTCATTACCCCGTACATGGTGGGCGAGGATCGCGGCAACCTGAAGTCATCCGTCTTCTTCATCTGGGGCGGTCTTTGCACTTGCGCCTTTGTCTATGCCTACTTCCTGATCCCCGAGACTAAGGGTCTCTCCCTCGAGCAGGTCGACAGGATGATGGAAGAGACTACCCCCCGGAATTCGGCGAAGTGGAAGCCCACTAGCACCTTCGCTAACACCGTCGGAGCTGGCGACTATATTGAGAAGCCTGTTGCGGAGCAGGTATAGGGCCCGTATAATTGTCATAAAATATGCATTTTAGTTGTTTCTTGAGAGAATAGAGGACAGGGAGTGGTATATCCAGAGGAATGTGAGCTCCTGGATCAAAAAGTGCGGAAGTAATATATGTCCTTGTTGTAGATCGTACCATACATATCCATCTGCCAATATACAGTGTACTGTTGAATTCGGTTCCTTCAATGAATTGTGATGTGAAGCTGTGTCCTTGTGAGACGTTTCGTTATCCGGGGCCACTGGCAATGGTCTTTCTCCTGGTACGTGAATAGTTGTAATGTCGTCAGCCACCAGAGAATCAGAGACGTAATACTCCGTAATGAATGGGGAGCAACGTTGACAAGGCCGATGAAGTGGAGATGCAAAGGAGACGGCTGCGGTTATTCATGAATCGACGGGCAGATACATAATGATGCCTCTTTCTTGACATTGCAAGATTCCCAGCACGTGCAGCTGTTGGCATCTGCTGTCTGCCATCTACGATGGGTGCTACTTGAGTGTTGGTTGGTTGGCGCCCACACGATTGAGAATGCCTTACTAAGCACACTTGGCTAATGGACGATTCATAACATGGCGTGCCAAAGTACGCGCGGAATTAATTAGCCACCTACGTTCTCAGGCACTTGACTGTCTCAAGGAAGTTATGAAATAGTACTAATGCTGTTTTATCGTGCCTTTTGTCGAGAAGCAAGCAGGTGACAGCGCGCACAAGATGGTCATTTGGGTAGGCTCTAGTTGGCGAGGTCGCCGGCCGCGGTGACGCTTACATCCGATACTGCCTAAGTAAGCTTAGATGCATGCTAAAAGCCCTGGGGCTCGGGCTAGGAAAGAGCAGCCTCTTAAGCAAAGGAGTTGCGAATCAATGACGCCAGGCGCTGGCAGCACGGGCAATGACAAGCCGACTGGTCCGCCATGAAAAATTTCGCCTGCCACCACCCGCTTGCGACATTGACCTTTGGGGGACCTTGGCCCCGCCGGCCGCCCAAGGTTCCGCGATGCTCCTACACTTATTATGTGGAGGTACCGAAGTACTTAACAGCATCAATTTCTTCTTCTCCAGCCTGAATCTGCGGTCTTTTCTTTTCCGTGGTACAAACACGACTCCACCGCCTTGACCTACTACAGGTGCCTTGGTCGTTCGCCTGTTTATTTTTCGAACTTTGCACAGGCTCTCTCTTTGAAACATGACATAGCTCGGCGTACTCATTTTCGGCATTATCAGCAGCACCAAATTCTGCTACCAAGATGGCGCGGCACCCAAGGCCGCTCTCGCAGGTTCTGCCTCCCCTTATCTTGGGGACGGCCACTTTCAATTACCAATACAACGACGACCCTTCGCAAATGCCCTACACCGACATCGTTCGAAGGGCACTCCAGCACAACATTACCGCCTTTGACACCTCGCCGTATTATGGGCCCTCGGAAGTTCTGCTCGGCGATGCGCTCCGAACATTAACACCGCCGCCAAATCGTGATGGTTATTTTCTCATTACAAAGGCTGGCCGAATTGCGAGCAATGAATTCGATTACTCGCCGCCATGGATTCGGTACAGTGTTTGTCGCAGTCTTGAGCGCCTGAATACACCCTACCTGGACCTTGTCTATGCCCACGATGTGGAATTCGTATCTCCGACGGAGGTCTTGGAGGCTATCAAGGAGCTGCGAAGATTGCGAGATCAAGGTTTGGTCCGTTACGTGGGAATTAGCGGGTATCCTGTGGAAATTTTGGTGTCGCTAGCCGAGATGGTTTTGGAACAGACTGGGGAGCCCCTGGATGCTGTCATGTCTTACGCCAATTACTGCATTCAAAATACCCAGCTTGGACGGCCCGATATCCTTGACCGGTTCAAGAAGGCCGGCGTGGACTGTATACCTAATGCTAGCATGCTAGGAATGGGCTTGATAACAACCAGAGGAGCTGACAGTAGTCCTATGGCCTCCTGGCACCCTGCGCCGCCCCGGCTACGAGAAGCTTGCCACAGCTTGGCTGCGGTTGCAAGCAAGGCAGGAGAGCATCTCGAAGAAATTGCCATTCGTTGGGCTCTGGAAAACTGGGCTCACGTTGGCAGCCAATTCGGCTCGGTTGCCTACCCGCCGGAGCTCTTATCAGAGGCAAGAGTGGACGAAACTGGCTCGCCTGCTCGGATCGGTGTCAGTGTAATGGGCGTTTCCAACGTGGAAGAACTGGAGGAGACGTGGGCCCTGTGGAAGAGCGTTGTTGGGCTTGCGAACCGAGCGGATGAAGACTCGGCAGAGAGGAGCCATAGGATCAACCGTATTGTCACGCAACAGATGTGGCCGAGGTTGGGGCCGTGGAAGGATTACTCGTGGCAGAGTGGCGGAGAGGCCTTTACGAACATGAGACAAGCAAAAGGTGTTGTTCCCATCGACGCAGTCGCGCAGCGGTGGGGTTTGATACCCAAGACGTTTTTAGACAACGCCAAGATTTAACAGTATTCAATACGCATTTCTGACCCATGGAAGATATACGGTCGGTCTCTTGTGCTTAACCGTAACGAGGGCCTTGGTGCCAACTGTTTGCAACCACCAGCTTTCCAGCCAGCACATCCGTGTGACTCTACAAGAGCAATGACAACTTGTGGCGAGACCACGGCAGGTTTACCATGTCGTCCTTGGGCCGCATCTCCCGGAAAAGACTTGGCTGCTTCTTTTGGCCATACCTGTTCTGATGGCACTGTGTTCCAGGATTATGGTCCGTTGATGGCAGTGGTACATGTTCCTCGGGTATAAGCACCGGCAAGCTAGTCAGATTCCTTGATAATTCCATCGCAGCACGTTAGCGCAACACCTCACTCAGCTCTGAGCCGCATCGTATCTCGCGTTTAGCTTTCCCTGCAAGCCCCACATGCCTAATTCAAGATGTGTATGTACGGAGTATGCGGAGCAAGTACAAATTGATCGTCATGGCGGGCGGTGATCCGGCCCGGAAGAAAACGTGGGTGGCATGTTAACCTTTCTAGGCAGGAGATTGACACATGCCGTTTAGTGTTTTAGATCTTCATTCGTATTTCGGCTTCAAGAGTTGAAAGCTTCGAGGCACAATTACATCAACGCTTGCCATAGACGCTGCGTAACCCAAGGACAGCATGATCTGAAATCATGTATAATAGGCCCCAGAAGGCTGCAACAACGCAAATCGAATAAACAAACATGAATCCTCAAGGGCCATCTAGGGATAAAAAAGTTTACAATGCATATCTACACTCGATTGTACGTTTTGCTTCTATCCCTAGCTGGACCGACTTCAGCAGCCCTCAACTGCCGGCCAGAGGGACCAGTTCTACCCAAACCGAATCTCGGCGGCTCGCCGATCTTAAAGTTAGCAGGGCAAAACCTCACACAGACTCTAGATGATGCCGTGCAGGGCGTCATTAAAGCAGGATGGCCTGTGGAGAATGTGTCTTTTTCCCTGGCTGTTGTGTCCACGTATCAGAAGAGTGCAGGTGTCCCTATTTGGGAGTATCACCATCGGGCTGAGAAGAACGACCGAGGTGTCAAAAATATCACTCGTGATTCGCAGTACCTGATTGGCTCTGTGAGCAAGGTCATCTCGGACTATATTCTTCTCAAGTCTGGGGTCGACATTGATCGTCCTGTTACCGACTTTATTCCAAAGCTGAATAGCTCCAGGTCCAAGGTTCAATGGAAAGACATTACACTGCGCATGCTTGGATCGCAGTTAAGCGGGGCACCTGCAAATAGTCAGTGTTCTCTCAATGGAGTGATACTATAGGAACTAGTTACCGTGGCTATGCTAACAAGTCTTAGACGGATTCTCGGAGTACTATTATCTGAAAGAACTCTTCGTCCAATCTGGGTTCCCGCCAATTAAGGACTCAGATTACCCACCATGCGGCGCCATAGGTCTCAATCAAGGCTGCTCTGTAGATGGTGTGCTCCTCCAAATGTGCGGCAATTCCCAGGCTAACTTGTGATTGCAGAGATTCTCGAGGGCATGATAAGCCAATACCCGGTCACGGCGCCCATGGAGCGCCCAGCTTACTCAAATATTGCATTTGTAGTTTTTGTCCTGGCACTTCAAGAAGCCACTGGGAAGAACTACACGGAGTTGGTGGCGGATATTGTGTCCAAGCCGCTTGACTTGCGGAATACTCTTCCATCCCCCGGGGAAGATTGCAAGGCTATGATTCCCCCGGGAGAAAGCTCTTGGGGTACAGATTATGGATACAATGCCCCGTGAGTGATGATTCCAGAAGTCAACCGTGGTTCCGAGATCTCGACACTGATCATATGAAATACAGTGGTGGCGGCTTGGTGTCATCCGTGGCCGATCTCTCCAAGTTCGCTTACGCCCTCCTTACACGGTCCCTCGATCTAACACCAACGCAAATACGGAAATGGTTGAAGCCGGAGGACTGGACTGGCGCGGACAGTGCGGTCGGTATGCCTTGGGAATTCTCCCGACCTCTCACCCTTACGCCTTCGCACCCGCACCCAGTCACTGTGGCTGGCAAGGGCGGCGGCGCGCAACTTTACAGCAGCCAGCTGAACATAGTAGATGAATACGGAGTGGGTCTCATCATGCTCTCTGCGGGAAACTCGGGGGCTTCCACGGTTCTCTCCGACGCTCTTCTCGCGACCTTTGTACCAGCGGCAGACGAGGCCTCAAGGGACCAAGCAGAAAAGCAGTATGCCCGCACTTTCAAGTCTGAGCGTACCAGCACACAAAACAAGTCGGTCGAGGCGAGCTTCAAGTTGGACAATGATTCTCTCGTCATCTCTGAAATTCGTCATGGTGGCGACGACGTCTTTGGTGGTATCAAGAAGATTTGGGGCCTGACCATCGGCCAGTATACGGCGACTTTCGGCTCTGCAATGAGGCTCTTCCCCACGGACCTGTATCAAACGACTCAGATGGATGGGAAGAATGTCGCTGCGGAGGTTTGGCGTCTGTGGCCGGAGTTTGGCGAGCCCATCGAGTCCGACATGCCTGGTTCGAATTCGGGCTTCGAAAACTGTTTACAGTGGACTCTTGGGGATTGGATCCATTACGGAAAAGAGCCTCTTGACAGAGTCATCTTCTACAAGGACGCTAGTCAGCATGTTATTGGCTTTGAGATGCCTTTCCTTCGATCTGGAATCTTGAAACCCATGTAAGTCGACGTGGTGAACAATGAGCATGAAGCTTGAGCTACCTGCGAGCGTGTGGGCCGGAGAACGTTGGGCTCGAATGAAATTGCAGGATATTCTTTCAATGTTACTATTTAGGGCTCCCTTTCTAACGCTTTAATTTGTTTTCTCGCATGATTTTGTGGAATGTGTCGTGATTGATTATGTCTGGTACTTCGGTGCATGGCCCCACCAGCGGTCTGACTTGACAGGTACCTAGGTACTTTAGGTAGGCACTTGAACATTGCCCACTGAACCATTAAAATTGGAACTCAAGCTCCGATCTCGTAGTTCGCAACCATCACACAACGGCCAGAGCTACGGATTGGCTTTAGGACTCCATGGCAGGTGGACGAAAAGCGAAGCCTGCACCGCCTCCGCGGCCTACGAACACGCTCATCGTAGACAACGGCGCATACACGTTAAAGGCTGGCATTGTAGCCAACGGGCACGTCGGCGAGCCTCGAATCATCCCCAACTGCATCGTACGCGATCGATCGAGAAAGGTCTTTCTCGGATCCGACATTGCTAAATGTAGCGACTTTGGCGAACTGCAATTCCGACGGCCGGTTGAGAGAGGGTTCATTGTCAATTGGGAAGCCCAAAAAGAAATATGGGATCAAGAGCTTTTCGACAATGCTGCAACCAAGTGCGATCCCACCGAGGCGCGTCTGATTCTTTCAGAGCCCCCGAACGGGCTGCCAGTCCTGCAGACGAATTGCGATCAAGTTGTCTTTGAGGAGTACGGATTTGCTAGCTACTACCGAGGTATTGGTAAGTGGCGTGGTGCTGGAAAAAAAAAGGTACATTACTCGGTTTCTAATAAAGGGGGGAGATAGGCTCGACTTTCAATGCCTACCACGATATTCAAAACCTTTTCCGGACGCCAAAAGATGCCCCCACGGCGGCAAACGTCCCCGCAGAAGTCATGTTGGTGGTCGACTCTGGTTACTCCCATACGACCATCACGCCCTTGCTTCGTGGGCAGCCACTGCACTCAGCGGTCCGGCGACTCGACGTCGGGGGCAATCTTCTCACGAATTATCTGGCTCGTCTTTTATCCCTTCGGCACTTCGACATGCGCAACGAAACATATATTGTCAACGAAATGAAGGAGGCGGCGTGCTACGTGACACTAGACTTCAAGTCGGACATTGAGAAGACGTGGAAGGGCACAAGGGGCGAGAAACGACCGTCTCATATGTCCGGAGATGGCATTGTCAGAGACTACGTCTTGCCGGATTTTCACACACACACAAAGGGATCTATGCGCGAGTATGACCCCACAAGGCACACCAAGGCGCGAAAACTAGCTGCGGCCGGTCAGACGGATGAAGATGTTTTGACGTTGCGCAACGAGCGGTTCGCCGTCCCAGAGCTCATATTCAACCCCTTGGACATGGGCATGCAGCAACCAGGGTTGGCCGACTTGATCCAACAATCTCTGCAACAACTTCCAGTGGGGTTGTGGCCTGGCCTGCTGGCCAATATTGTCGTTGTGGGAGGCAGCACTTTGTTTGATGGCTTCATCCAGCGTCTCCAGAAGGAGGTGGTGCAACGAGTACCGGACGACTGTGTTGTGCGCGTTGCAAGACCTGCTGATCCCATTACTAGTACTTGGTTTGGGGCCGCCAACCTGGCCAGTCACCCCAACATCGAGAAGCTTGTAGTCACGAAGAAGGAATACGAGGAACTGGGCTCGGCTTTGGTCGCGCGTAAATTTGCCGCTGGCCTCAATCTAACCTGAGAACCAACCGAGGTGACGCCGAATCGTTTTGCCAGCCGCAAACCGCCAGCCCCCATGTTGATACCTGGGGACATGCGTTTCCACCAACCGGCAAAGAACATGCATGACGTGGTCCTGGATCTCGTATCAGACTGGCGGCTAAACTGGCCCGGCATACATTGAGGGTAACCCAAAGTCGAGATTCGGCTAGGTGATCTTGGCGTGCCGCGCCCAGGTGTTTCCAACCTGATGGATGCTACGTCGAAAGGACAGGATTACTACCCCACCAGAACAACAATGTCTCTCACAATGATACGAACTTGTTAATATGAAAAGCGGCGTGGCTCAAAAAAGTTTTATTTTGCAAATTTTCTGCATTAGAGTCGAGTATGCGAGTCGCTATCTGATGGGGGGGGGAGCTTTTTGTCAAAATAATACTCATCATGTCGGTCATAAATTCACACATTACGTGTGTTGGTGGCTTCTCCATGTCTAGATTTCTCTAGACGAAGCCGGCGTGGAATTTGTATATTCCTTTATTTTTGCTGCTAGCGGCCCCTGTCCCTCTTTTGTTCAGAGGAGCGGCCTGGTCAGCGCGTCTCGAATCCTACGTCGCGCAAGACTGAGAGGGATGCCATTCGAGGCAAGCTGCATACGGGTGCCCGACTTGGAGTCCCTGACGAGACGTATTAGCGGCAAAATTTCTTCTCGGTTGTGAAAGCCAAGAGCATGCCATAGACTTACTGTCGTCCCAGACCACGGCCACGCGAGATGCACCAATCGCACTGATGGGCGGGTGTTAGCAGATGGCTGGTAGATGATAATGAGAAGACGTACATATTCAGAAGATGAGCCTTCATTGTGAACAATGCAGTAGCCCGCGGAGCACTTTTTGCAACTCCTTTGCGTCTGGCTGATGCATTCCTCGCACTACCAGGAGTTAGTGATGCCGGCGTAATGGAAATGTGCAATATCAATGGCTTACATTGTTGCCACATTCCCAGCAGCTCTTGGTGACGAGATTCTATAAACTCTGTTAGCAGAACGTCCCAAGATGAACAAAACTCTCCCAAAATATGACCAAAAAAAATCATCGCCAGGTGTACATGAAGGTGACATGGGTGCTGCGTACAAATCTGCACAAACACCAGCAGGCAGGCCTCAAGTCACTGAACTGAAGATGCCCCCGTCTCCTCATGGATGGGGGATCAGAGTATCTCATCCTGGGCAGCCAGTCTCGCTGCCGAACATTGGAAACATGTACCGTGTCGTACCTTGATCTTGGGTGTGCTGTCCTGCAAGTCTAGGATCTGAGCAAAGTTTGCCACACCGTCGTCCTCATCTACTACGATGAAGTTGTTCACGCCCGCGTCCTGTCCCTGGCCGGGAAGCTGGAAGCATGATTCGCACCACCACTTGTTGCAGCACGTGCAGTAGCGCTCGCGGAGGCAGTCGGGGCACCGCGGGACAAAGCTCTGGCCGGGCTGCGAGGGACAAGTCGCGGCGCGGACCGAAGATGTCATGATGGGGACGGGGGCGAGAAGAGGCAGGCACTGCGGCGGGCAGCGCGCCTCCGACACCAAGCCCTCTGGCGCTTTGCCGCAGCCATCACAGCCGCCCACGGCGTGCGTGGCCACGGCCGGCGTGTTGTCCGCCATCATCAAGGGTCGCCCGAAGGCGGGTGAGTTTCTGTGCCGGGGCCCCTTGCAGAGGACCGCGTCAAAGGCAATGATGCCTTCACACGCCGCCATGCAGTTGATCCATTCCTGCGAGATGGGCCGCGTGATGACTCGGCCGCGTTTGCACCACCAGCTGTCGCCTTCTCGCTCGAGAGAGGACGCGAGAGCTCGGTGGCTCTTGTGGTTCCACCCGGAACCGATGGAGGCTCGAGGTTCCCGGTCCTGCAGGGCCGGTTCCGTCTCTGGATGCACCTCCTTGAAGCCGAATACGTAGAGTGCCTTGAGCCGCGGAGAGTTCTCAGGTCGCGTCGACCGACAAGCATACTGCAGGGCCCCGCGGAACTTGGCCTGGTTCAAGTTTTTGACGTCTCGGATGCTCAGGATGCGCACACTATATGAAGTGTCGTTGATGAGCTCGTGGCACAGGTCGGAAGTGACTGACAGGCCATCGAGGATCAAGGTCTGGACATGCTTCCAGATGTCTTGCCGCTGGATGGTGTTGAACACGCCTCTCAACGGACCGGAATAGAAACTTGATGCCGTCAGCGACTCATTTACAGGGTGTACAGAGCCAAAAAGTTCAGAAGAACAAAGGGCGGGACTGCTGTGAGAAGGAGAAAAACTCACTCATCTTCACTCAGGTTTTCATCCAGTTGGACATTGCGCCACACTTCACCACCGTTGTCGATGGGGTTGATGTCGAACTGGGCCCTTTTGACCCGTGTGAGGTCGAGGTGCCGAAATACGCCGGGGGTGTTGCGGATAAGAGATCGGAACTCTTTATTGGTAGCGGAAAGTTGAAGCAGGCTGTATATAGGCAGGTAGGGCGCAAGAGTACGGAGGATTAGAGAGTTATGGAGGACATCGAACAGAGATAGTGTATTTATCTCGAGCTCTTCACGCGTTTGACCGTTCACGGTAGCTTGGCTCATGTCAGGCTGCCAGAACAAGGGGAATCGAGAGCCAAGAGTGTTTTGAATATGAAGGGGGGGCGGATTCGGTGGATGGACAAGAGAAATGAGGCTATGAATTAATGTGAATCAATGTGAGATGGCCTAATAGGCGTGTAACCGCTAGACAGTAACAAATAATCAACTCTGGTGTTGCCGACTCCTATCAGAACAGAGTAACCTGACTCTCACTCGATGATACGTATTGGAATTTTTCGAGATGCTCGGGATATGCCAGCAAGGCGAACAAGTTCAAATCGTGGCCAAAGGGGGGAGAGAGTAAGACCCCCGTACGATATATAAGAGAAACTGCGTGTGTATCCAAAACCCAGCCGGGGTGGAGCAGAAGTGATGAGGGTTTCGGTCCGTGTGGAACAAGAAATAGAGATGCCGCCTAAGGTTATCTAAAGGCTGTCATACCACGAGCGGTCATGTAACCCTGGGACTGCCCTTTGGACTACGGAGTAGGTTGGGATTGGGCCGAGTGAAGGACAGGGTGAGACAGGTTCCAAATATTCATTCCCGCCGCTCAAACGCGGCCAGGTGAAGGAGGATATCTCCTTCACCAGTGAAACAGAGGCCGGGGTGTGGATTGGCGGCGACCAGCGACCACCGAGAGAGAGTTTTCCTTGTCGAAAGCGTCTGTGTGTCGTGGGACAACAGGGATAGGACAAGATGCGTGTCGGGATTTGCGGACTTGGAAGGTATTAAATTGCGAACCGTCAGCGGGTTGCACGGCTTTTAAAGTGGTAGATGGCGAGTTGACAAGGGACAGCCCGGTCGGCCGGGAATACAAATGGAGAAGAGTTGAGAAGTTCAAAGCGAACCGTGGGCATGTGTGGTTGTGGTTGTGGTTGTGGTGAGGAGGCAGAGACGCATGGGCACGGCACGGAGAAGGGATGGGATTGACCGGAGCTCCTTTTTACATACCCATACCTGTTACCTGGGTTCTATCTTGGGAATCTCGGTGAGACATGAAACAAGAGCGGCTCTTTGGCATCGCTCCGTCTAGTGCTCTGTACGGATGGGGTGAACCGTGGTTGCATCTGCCGAGTACACATGTACAAATAAATACGCAAGCGCTTTACGTGGTGGCGACCTGGGCGCCTCAGGAAGCAAACACCATTTGCAGTTAGTTTCTCGGGAGGTGAGTGACCAGACCAGACCGTGATGGTGCCATTTCAGATCAGGCCAAACGGACAAGTACCCGAGCAACGTGCGATGGTGGGCTTATCGGGGCATAAGACCACATGCATGCGGGCACCGATTCTTTAATCGGCATTGGTTGCCTACTATCTGGGGAGACTAATAAAACACGAGTGCGTCGAGGCAAAGGGTCAAGTCTGGGAGCTTGAGGTCTATGACTCGGTGCTGACATGGCGAATAAGAGCCAAAGACGTAATGCCTTCATGTACTCCCTACACCTTGGGCCATGCCGACGATTTGATGATTGAATCATTTTGCACCGGATGGCCCTGGCACCAGTCTGCGCTGGTCCATGCATGTTATCAATTAATCCTTGCGCCTGCATCTTTGCCAAAAGCCACATGCAGTGCCCAGCGTTTTCACCTCTATTACAAAGAGAAACGACAAAGAACAAACAGACACCATCCAGAGCCTCAAAGCTGCTGCTATTGCTTTGTGGTTGCCACAGGACGCCATCTCCCAACACTTTCTTTCCTTCTCCACAGATGCCCAATCTCATCAAAAAACTGCCATCAAGTCATCAGAGTTATTACCGTGGACCAAAGGTGCCATGCATCAGCAATGTGGCATGTCTCTGCGGATCAAAAGCATCACCCCCGGATTCCCCTTTTCGCCTTCTACTGCTCGGATGAGATCGACAATCTAGCTGGCTAACAAAACCCAGTTGCTCAGGTCACCCGCCAAGTCGAGATGGACACAGATCAAGGCGCTCGCTCATCAATGCCCCGTAATCTCGCAGCCCACGCTGCAATGTCCGTACGGAGTGCTGGGTTTAGGCCCGAAAAGGGTCTCTGACAGACCCGCTCTGGCGACGTCACCACTGTTGTTTGTGGATCCCTGTCGAGTGACACACTGGATTGCTTGAAGCTTTTCAACTCGTCGATAATACAAGGGTTTTGGGGGCTGAGGCCAAGCTTGGCTGGGCCTACATCTTTGACCAGTGCGCGAGTCTGGGAGCTGGAACCGAACAGAGTTCGCACTGGTGCGTGACTGTAAAAAAAAAAGCAACATCTTTGCAACAAGCCCGTCCATGAGATAGATCTCTTAGATCGGTGGTGTTGCTACCCGACATTCGAGACGCTCGACGACACCACAGCTTTTCCGTGTCAACTCCTATCTCGGCAGTACCCTTCGGTCCGTAGGATACCACCCTGTCCAACTTGCTCTACGGATTAGTAGAAGAATACCAAGCTCCATCTATCTGAGTACAGAGTACTCCAAGGAGTACTGTGGCCAGCGCCGGATGACCCTTGTCATCAACACGCTCGTGTCTGTCTCTTGATTCATTCACGGAGTACAAGCAGGTGGTGGGTGGACGAGTCGAGTCCGTCTCCTGGTCCGTTCGCGACAGTACGCCATGCTTTTACTGGTTTCCTCCGTCCTCCAGTGGTCGTAGTCCCGGAGAAGACTGGACGTACGCGAACTAGTTGATTGCACTTGGTCAAATAAAATCGTTGCTCGCACGACTCAGTCATGTACATCCGCATCTGCAGCTATCAATGGACGGCTGCTCTAGACCCCTCACACGCTTAGCCGTCGCATGGATGCTCCAAGAGCAGGCTGCATACATACATACAACTTTATGCCCTACCAGCCAGTTATTGATTATAGGATTTCGGGCGCAACGCAGCCTAGAGGAAATGGCCAGCGTTGGAGTTCCGTTGATAAAGCTCGAGTCTGCGAAGGGTCTACCACCCTCTACCGTCGTTGTGGGCATGATGCCAACTTCGCCCTTTCACCAGCCCAAAGAAGACCAGGTATAAATTGAGCAAACAAACTACATCGAAATCTTCCCGACTTATTCGTTGCCTTCTCGCATGCCATTTCCAATAGCCCCAATGTTACGTATTCGTGCACCAAGTATTCTGGACTTGAAAGTAAAATGCCAGAAGCTACTAGACAGTCCACGTGACCGTGACGCTTCTGTTGGAGATGGAACATGACAGAATTTCGCTGACTGAGCATGGAGTTTCGCCTCATATCTATCTCTGGGCAGCGCCGAGGTTCCATTCATCCAAGCTTTCATTACCGTGCACTCGTAAATCTTCTTATTCTCCGTTCTCATTTCTGGTTGAGACCTAAAATGTTTTGAGATGGATCTGCTCCAGTCCAACCCGATTCTTCAGCTCATAGCGGATTGGACCGTGTCGCAACCTACACCCGCGGCCCCCCCGTCACAGCCCACGATACTGAAAAGTATTTAGCAACCGACATTCTTGATACACAAAGGGCTACCATGGACGAGCAACCAGCCTTGCGCTGGTCAGGCTCCTTTGGAGTTCTGCCCACTACAGCTACGTCAGTCAAGCACTTGTCCGGAGACAAGATTGTCCTCCCGCAGTCTGCGTTGGAACAGCTCCTAACCGCTGCGCCATCGCAGCCGATAACGGCGTCGAGCTTCACAGCATGGGATCCCCACAATCCTTACCGATCGAACGGCTTCGGTTTCGAACAGCGCCAGCAACTACCACACCCACTTACATTTCGGCTTGTAAATAGTCAGAATGGAAATGTTGTATTTGCTGGTATTCGAGAGTTTTCGGCCGAGGAGGGAACCATGGGGTTGAGTTCGTTTCTGATTGAGACCCTGGGGATTGAGCCACAGCAGCTGAATGCAACGAATGGAAACGGAACTTCCGATGCCGATGCTATCGACCTTACCGGAGACCATGTCCCGTCGACAGCTGCCTCGACTAAAATAACGGTTCATGCGACAAATGTACCAAAGGGAACATATGTCAGATTGAGACCGCTGGAGGCAGGGTACAATCCAGATGATTGGAAGTCACTGCTGGAACGACATCTCCGAGAACATTATACATGTCTGACCAAGAGTTCGATCCTCTCCGTCAATGGTGTTAAAGGGGAGACTTTTAAGTTTCTGGTAGACAATCTTTCGCCAGAAGGAGACGGAATATGCGTCGTTGACACTGATTTAGAAGTGGATATTGAGGCGCTCAACGAAGAGCAGGCTCGAGAAACGATGCGGCAGATCATGACCAAGGCTCAAACCGAGATAGTCGGTGGTGTGTCAAAAGGCGGGGATCTCGACATATGGAAAGATGTCTCGGGAAACGTGTCGCCAGGTGGATACGTAGATTACGTATTGCCATCTTGGGATCGATCGCAGCCTCTGACCATTACTCTCAGTGGTATAGAACAAGAAGATAGCGTGGATCTTTTTGTCACGCCGAAATCGTCTCGGCAGCGAGCACTACCCAGAGACACAGCTCATGTTTTTGGCGACTTTTCTTCCGCCAAGAATGGAGTCAAATCTATCACCATATCACCTACGAATGTGGAAATGGAAGGGGCAGAGTCAATACTAGTCTCTGTTCATGGGTTTTCCTCTGAAGACCACCGAAAGAGCCAGCCAATCCCATTCATTATCCGAGCTAAAGTCGGATCGCCAACAAGCAAGGCTGGACAAGAGCGTATGGACGTCGACAGGGAGGAGCACTCGACTGATGAGGAGCAGTGTCCTAATTGCAGGCAGTGGGTCCCCAAGCGTACAATGGTTCTACACGAGAACTTTTGCCGGAGGAACAACATCCCGTGCCCTCACTGCTCTGCCGTCTTCAAGAAAGACTCGGACGAGTGGCATTCGCACTGGCATTGCGAGCACGACTCGGCCAAGGGCAACTCGGCCGCCAGCAAATCAAAACACGACAGGATATTTCACCAACACCACCCCTGTCAGGACTGTGAGTTTACAACAAACTCACTAGCGGATCTAGCCAGGCATCGAACTTCGGTATGCCCCGGGAAGCTCATCCTATGTCGGTTCTGCCACCTCGAAATTCCGCAAGAAGGCGACCCTTTCAACCCGTCACCAGAAGCTGTCTTATCCGGTCTCACGGCCCACGAACTCGCTGATGGTGCCCGTACCACTGAGTGCCATTTGTGCGACAAGATTGTGCGACTTCGCGACATGGAAACGCACATGAAGCATCACGAGCTCGACAAGGTGAGCCGAGCAAAGCCAGAGATATGCCACAACGTAAACTGCGGCCGAACATTGCACGGGGTAGGACCAAAGGGACAAATCGGCGCTGGGACATCACACGGTCAAGGTCCCGGGAATGACATTGGGCTCTGTTCCCTCTGTTTTGGTCCCCTGTACGTGAGCATGCACGACCCAGAGGGCAAAGCTCTGAGACGGAGAATAGAGAGGAAGTACCTGGGACAGATGATGACTGGTTGTGGCAAGTCGCACTGCGCAAACGAGTGGTGCAAGACTGGCCGAAAGAATACCAAGGCAGAAGCAAAAGGTTCTTCAGCATCAGCTGTGTTGCCTTTTGTGAAGCCCCTGTTGGCAATGGTCGGAACCCCGGATGGACGCATGTACTTTTGTGTGGATGAGACGAATCAGAAGAGACGCAAGATTGCGGAAATGTTGGCTGCGGAGAAGGTTTGGGATCTGGAGTGGTGCGTAGCAGCGGCAGAGGCAGAGAAGGGGAATGTCGATCGGATGAGGGATTGGTTGCAGGCCTGGGCGCCGAGGAGCTGATGTGGTTCGTGGTGACGATGCATGAGATGGAGTTTTTATAGACGCGCGCATTGTTCAATGAGTGCGTGGGGAGGTATTTAGCGATCTTTTGGTGGCTGCACATGATTTTGGTTTTAGATGGATATGGATGTATTCCGACCCCTCAGGGATAGGCTATGAACAGGAAAGTTGGGTCAAATGTCTGAGTGGAATACATTGGATGAAGTGGGCAATTTAGGAATAGAATATTCCTACAATGACACGGACCACACAAGCTTGCTATTGTCCAAATACTGGCAGCAATGAAATGAAACGAAGGGGAAAAACAAAGATTTCCGTTGCGATTGTATTGCACTGCCGTGGACGGAGTTGTCCAAGGGGCTCGACACGTGTTGCCTCAGTCTGGTCAGTTAACCATCGCATCTTTTAGTTTCCATTTAAAGTATTGGTACCGTCAAATCCCATCGGTTGTGCCAAGGCTGTGAGCTCGTACCGGTAGGGGTTTTCATCCAATCAAAAAACGGATTTTTAAAAGGTACTTAATTTCACACTAAAATTACACCATAATAAAAGTCCTAGAGAACACTTAAGTTACTCCGTATAAAGAGCTACATCCCACATATTACACCCTTAACGCGACTAGCAGTCACTTGAGGTACCTAGCTGCATTCGACTAATGTGGCTCCAAGTGACCTGCTTGCAGCCTTAACACAACCGAATGGATAGGATGAGTTCTGAAAACAGCAGACAGTACGGAGTACCTACTAGGTATCTAGGTACCTTGGTAGTATGCAGGACAACCCCCTAGCCACCTGCGCATGCGGCAGATAAGCTTCACCAAGATGACAGATAATGGCTTGGCAAATGGCTTGGCAAACCTCTGTCGCAGATTACATCAATTCTAGCAACGTAGTACCGGTCAACAAGGCCCTGCACATACAGGCTCGTCTTGAATCGCATAGATAGAAGCCGTTGACAACTCCTCAAGTGCCACCTGCCAAGTACCTACCTACCTAGGTAGGTAGGTACCTACTTAAGTAGGTAGGTACTATTTAGGTACCTGGGTACCTAGGTAGGTACTAGGAGTGTAGACTACCAGACACCATACTGTGACGAGTAAGGCCGCTCTACAGAGTACTCCCACCCAGAAATATGCCTCGCTATCAAATATTCGATCATGTGTAAACATGTGTAACCTTGTACGAATTTGTACGAACTTGTACGAGGTGTGAGGAGGTCATTGTGTTACCTTTTTCTCTCCTTTTGTTTTCAAAGCAACCGCCTTGTACAGCGGCCTTTTCTCATACGGAGAACAAGAAAGTTTTGCAATCTCCGCGGTAATACCAGCCATTGACACCGAAGACAGAGATGGGCAAGACCGCTGATCGCTGCTTCCCCCTGTCCCTGCTCACCAATGATGCGATCCAGGATACCCGGCGTAGGAGACATATTCCTTCGTGCTTGGCTCTTTTCTCGAAACATTTTTCTCTCTCTTTGATTTAATTTCACAATAATACCGCCGTGTCATGCACCTGCAGAATGCTTGGCAGCAGGTGGAGTGTAGTATAGTTCTTCTCCGTGGCAACTCGACGCTTACAGCAAGGTCTCAGGTGAGCTGCCGTCGATGTCAGCCTGCATTGCAGCCTCTTCTGATGCTATTGGTATTGATGCTACATGAGACAACATAACTGGCCTTTGCAAACTGTTACACAAACCCGCCCCTATATGTTCTTCATAAAGACTCTCTGTTCAAGCCTCCTGTCAGACTTGTGCACAAATGCTGCGCATCTCCCGTCAAGGGCCACCGATTGATTTTGCACGAGACTAGCGAGAGCCTCTGCTTTTCGCGGCAATGGGGACTCGGGGTGCGATGTTGAATCCCGTCAAAAAGCGAATGCTGCTAGGCATTTCGTTGGCACTTGTATTCCTTTCCTACTTCTTTTTCAAGGAGAGACTAGGAGAGTTGGGCATCACCGCACCTGATCGACCACTTCGAGATGCCGTCAAGCTTGACCGTGGCATGCTATCAGATATAAAGACGTGGCAAAGGGAGTCGCAGATACGAAAAATCGTAGGACTGGTATTCTATGGTAGACGCAGTCAGGCCTCGATTTTGGACTGTTACCTCAAGGTGAGCCGATACGCGACCTCCTTTTGTTTTCCCCCCGTATCAATCAAATCAAGACCAGTCCCTTTTTTTAAAAAAAGGGAGGATTGCGCAGAAATCTGCGCATTCATCGGAAGCCGGTGCTAATCATGTGCACAAATTAACAGCGCAACCTTGTAAAGAACGGCGGAATCCTCGACGAGGTTATCTGGCTTCAACGCACTCAGGACCAAGCTGACTTGGCCTTCCTCAACAAGCTTATTCACTCTGAAGCGGACTACTCACGAATTGACGTCCAAAATAGTGACGGGAATTATGCGAGCGCATACGATGGAATCGAGGATGATGTCCTTTACGTTAAAGTAGACACCGATATTGTACGTAGCTTTTGTGAGGCACCGCTCAACGTTCATCATACTTATCAACGTCAAGGTATGTATCGAAGACAGCACAATTTTGTCCATGGTGCACCTGCGAGCTACTCGGCCAGACTATTTTGCTGTTGGGGCCAATATTATTAACCAGCCCCTGAGCAGTTGGCTGCATTGGGGTCTAGGCGTCGTACGACCATACTTGCCAGAAACCGAGGTGTTTTACCCCAAAGATGACGAAAAACAGGATCAACAGTCCGTTAATTGGCGCGCATCGCTTCTTCCCAAATGGAACGCCCCAAACGCTTTCAATATGTCCGAATGGTCTCCACCTGAGGGCCGGAAGCACCGATGGCTGCCAGTTCCTCACGGGGTCGATCACATTCTCGACGGGACGCCTATCACGACGACCACGTATGATGCCTACACGAGCCCTGGCTGGTGGAATTGGATAGTTGGAGCGCAGCAGCACTACAGTTTTTTGGAGCATCTAGAGACAGATCAGCTATGGCGTTATCGGTTTCACGCCTGGGACTATCGAGACCTTCGAATGGGCATCCAACTCATCGCGATGACCGGCAAGGATATTAATAGTGTCAAGCCCATTGCTCCGGATGACGAAGACTACTTTAGCGTCAAGATGCCCCGGAAGCTGGGACGTTGTGAGTAGCCTTGCATACCCTTTATTCGGTTGAAGTCGACAGTTGACTAATTGTGTCTTGGTTGAATAGCCGTGGTGGCAGCCGGTGGAGGCGTAGCGGCTCATTATAGCTTCGGCGCCCAAAAAGACGGCATGGCCAAGACGGATATTTTGGACAGGTATCGCTCGTACGCTCAGGAAAAGATATGTAAAGGGCCGATATTGTGGGCGTCGGAGGCGGATGATCCAGCTAAATAGCCATACTCGCTGGCATGGCTACTAATTGTGACATTGAAGAAATGCTACGCGGTTGTAGTGTATTCATCGACTTTAGATTTGGGATAATTGGGTTGCGGTTCATGGACGAAAGTTGAGTCTTGTCACCTAAGAGCATCTGCCAAAAACAGCAAGAAGCAAAGATGGTAACTGTCTATTCCCGGCATCTCTAGACTGCACAATATTGGCATTATTGGCCAGTCGACATGTGGTCTGCTCCCAAGGGCTTGCTGCTGCTCTCCTTGCGTATTTGCAGATATCAAGTAGATGATACTTATACGAAGGCGGCGGCCGGATTCCTATGCTGCACGTGTCGCTATTACCGTATTGTTCTTGTTGCCTTTCTCAATCTTTGAGGCGGAAGTACTCCGCACCTTGGACTCATGATTGAGTCGGAGACATTCCTTCCCGCCTTTCAGAGTATTCGTCGCCATCACACTTTAAATATAGTACACCTATTTGTCTCTGTAGCGGCACTTGATAGGACATTGAAGCGTGCGGTTGGATAAAAATCGCCCTGGCGTACAAAAAGTGTACGCAACAAGGTAAAAGCCACGCCGGAAGTCTCTAGTACTCCGTAGTGCTCGAGTATGCGCCCTGGCACATGTGCAGATTGTCTCTGGCCGTATGCGGGCGGGTTTTCAACAGAGTTCGGATGGACCGGATGGCTCATTTAGGTGTGGCCACCTTTATTTGGATGCAAACTCGAAAATGGGTTGCCAGACGCGCGGATTTGGGGATTCGCAGTCGCAACATGCAATGATGTTTGTGCTGCGTATTGCACTCCGTACATGTATGTGTACTTGAGTACTCCGTAGGGACATGGATAATGGCATATGCAGGAAATCGTGGCCTATGCTGTGATTCGTGGCTTGTCGACTGGGCGCAGGCGGGTCGTATTATGGAATTGTTCTTGATTCGGATACATGGATGATGGCGTTGAGCTGACGAAGCCATCGATTTGATGACCTCGGTGGAGCCGCAGCAGCTTCCTTGCCGCCGACTTGGAGACTTGGCTCTATCTTGGCTCCCTCGGCCGGCGCCGGGCTCAAGATGAGATCCTGCGGTAGTAGTATTACTGGATTCTTGCGTTACAAGGCATGCTGTAGTACGGTTGGAGGAGGTGGGCAGGTACTAGGCTTCCCGCGGCACGGATGATTTCCGTTTCCATCCTTGAGCAAGTCAACGTGGCTGATGTTAGCTGCTTTAGGATGCACATGTCTATGGGGTACATGACCTGGCAAGTCGGAACAAAGTCTGGTAGTTGACCTTCACACACCGTGCGCATTGTGGATTCAACAAGCTGACAACATGAATGCTGCAGCTATCCCATCGCTATTCACCAACCAAGTCATAGAATATACCTTTGACGAGGGTCATCTCGTGCTACCCATCACCCAGGTGTGCATGGCAAGCAAGTATGGAGGGAGGATGAAACATGGAGTGCTAGGTCGTAGTATATTGTTGAAGCATGTGCTCCCACCAGTTGGCCTCCACTGCGAGCACCTCGCCCCGATATTTGGACTTGGGTACTAGTAGGTACCTACTAGCTTACCAGACTTTACAGTCCTCCGTACTTAGTAGCCATTGACATTATGATTCCGGGGGCACAAAGAACATTAAAGGCGGTCGGACCACACGTAGTCAAAGAGAGCGCCTCCCGACTGATGGATGCATCTGGGATAAGAAACGGCTTCGTTGCTGCTCATTGTCTGCAAATCTAGAATCAAGACCGACCGGAGGAAAACCCCATCGTCCAAGTCCGTGCCAACATTGGGAGCACTTGAGCGCTGGATAATATTGGAGTACCAAACTTGGAGTGGAGCCGGTCCAACGCCGCCTCAGTGCTCAAGTGCTGCCAGCTGGCTGCACATGTGCTATCAGGCGAGTCCAGAGCACCGAGTTGAAAGGCTTACACCAGACAAGTAGCACTGAGTACTGGAGCCCACCAGCAGAACCCACCAGCCCACCAGCCCACCAGCCCCCAGCCGACCGGCTAGTTACCTAGAAGTTACACCAGTGCCCGTGTGCCAGCTGCTCAAGTCCAACAGCCAGTGGTCGACATCATCATCCCGCTTGTCATCGTCCTCCCGCTCACCACTTGCACTCACCAGCGTCAGCGCTGCACTTCTCTTTCGTAACGTCCATTCTCCCTCTCTTCGCCATCGCCATACTCTTTATGCCTGTATACTCTTATCCGTAGCAGCACCCGTTATCGTCGAGCATCATACCTACAGTACTTTTACACCACACTGCCGTGTTTGCTACGGGGTACACGCATTCATTCCTCAGCGTCCGAACCCTGTCCCTCATTGACGTCGCCGGCCTCCTCGGTCTCTTCGGCTCACTTGCCACCTCCAAAATCCCGCCTCGATTTTTTTTTTTTTTTTTTTTTTGAACCTCGCTCCGAAACAAAAACCTCAAAGTCTGTGGCTTTGCACACATCAGCTTTTTGCTCCATCTGAACATTTTATCTCATACGCTCTACTGCCCCGAAAACCCCAATACAATTCCTGTGCACTTGGCTGTGGTGCTGGGCAAACATCGGTCTTTCGCCAACTGCACTATCGATACCGACATGCATCCTCGTGCTGCATTGTCCACCTGACATACTCTACGAGAGCTTAATGTTGCACTGTATCAGGTATGTATGTTTGCCGTAACGGGGCCCAAACCCTTCTAGCCGGTTGTCATACCGTGAACTTGACAGCGTTTACGAATCTGGGAAATGGCGTCAGAGGCTCTGGGTTTTTACAGGTGCTGCTTCTAACTTGGTCACGGCAGATATCAAGAATCGGAAATACTCTTGCGACAGGAATCCGTACGGCGGTAGCCTGTTTCAGGCCTTACCTTATAGACCTAAACACGACATAAATTCCATCGAGCGCACTTACAATACATATATCCACTCTTCTAGCAGCGAAAGCGCAGATTCAAATTTCTGCCTAGCCGCAAAGTGCGGTGCCTTCACCATGGGCAATTCAAACACCAAGGAGTCCCGTCCGGACCACCACGACGGCTCCTCTGATCCTCGCGAGTCTGGAAGGTCGCGCAATCGCATGAGCAGGGGGGATCTGGGGGGATTTCTTAGTCTACAGCCACCCCGTGACCGTGGTCGAGATCGTCAGGATGCTCCATTCGAGCATCGTGAAACAAGACAAGAGCGCGAGGCTCGCCGACTGGAGAAGGAGCGTCTGACCAGAGCCAAGGATCGAGAGCGAAGCATCCGGGAGGAACATGTAGATGGAGGATACCTCGTGACAATGGGAACATATACCGGCACCGAAGACTTCAGCAAGCCCGTGGTTCGACAGCTTCAGGTGTGTATTTCTTTTGTCCTTTCCCTTTCTCGCTGCACAGGTCAATGAGCACAACTCCGACACTAACACGCAATACAGATCGAAAGGAAATTAGCCCCTTTCTGGCGCGGTCTGAATGACTGGTCCGATAATTGGGCAGAACATCAACTTGTAGCAGCTGCTCGGGGCTTGCCAGTCCCGGCCGCCGATGCGCCTCCCGAGACTGACCTAATTCCTCGCCCTTCACCACCTCAGCCAGAGGGGGGGAACACTCACAGCTTGCAGAATCTAACCGTTCCAATGGGTCCTAGAACTATGTCTGCCGCTTCAGACCGTAGTGGCTCTGGGGCTGGCCCTGCTGTTCCTTCTCCAACGACGGCAGCACCTCCCAAAACATCGTCAATCAAGCCAAGGGCCAAGGCACTCGCAGCAGCTCTCAGTGTAGGCTCCAGAAATGCTTCATCTACTGACTTGTCCCCAAAGGAGGTGCCTCTACCCCACGACCCATTTGTTAATGGACAGCCAATCGAGGTATACCTGTACAAGGACGCGTCCGAATGCCCTATATGCTTTCTGTCCTACCCCCCTTATTTGAATCGCACACGATGCTGCGACCAGCCTATCTGCAGTGAGTGCTTTGTGCAAATAAAGAGAGCTGACCCTCATCTGCCTGAGCATCATCCGAATGGCGAAACAAGGGATCCGAACGAGGGGCCCAATCCGGAAGACCCGCCCGAGATGCTCATATCAGAACCATCAGCATGCCCCTACTGCCAACAGCCTGAATTTGGCGTTACGTACGAGCCTCCGTCTTTTCGAAGAGGATTAGTTTATTCAACCTACGTATCTAATGTCGCTTCCTCAACCGCAATGTCCTCGCAGAGCTCTCTCAACTCCACTCTTTCTCCATCAACCCCGCTACATGTCTCGAGGCGGCGAACACATAGCTTGTCAGCAACCGCCCCTAATGTTATCACAACTGACCGAGTTCGTCCGGACTGGGCGACAAAGCTGGCCTCTGCTCGTGCTCATCAGGCACGCCGAGCCGCAGCCGCCACGGCCCTGCACACTGCCGCCTTCTTGGTCGGAGCCCAGGAAAGTAGATCCATTCTCCGTCCCGGCAGGTTTGGACGAAGGAGTACCGGAACAAATACTCCTGGAAACGAACAAACGCACAACAATCCCGGCGAAGCGGAGACTGACCCCAACGAGAGGACATCTAGTCGGAATGCCGACGGTACCCGTCGGACTCGAATGGAGGAACTCGAAGATATGATGTTCATGGAGGCTGTTCGCTTGTCTCTTGCGTCGGAAGAGGAACGGAAACGGAAAGAAGAGAAGGCCCTACGTAAGGAAGCCAAGAAACGACAGCAAGCGGAGAAGAAGGCTCAAAAGAAGGCAAACAAAGACCCTTATGGAGGGAACATTAGCGGTGCCAGCGGAAGTAGTCTTTCCCTGGGCCTTGGCCGAAGGCGCGGCAATAGTGGAGCCAGTGCCTTGAGAGTTGAGGCTACTACGCAGGGAGCTTCGCAGAACACAAAAGGGGAGGAATTGCCAACTGCCGAACCCGAAACCACGGGCGAGCTTCCGGGGAAGGGCAAAGCCGTGGATCGTGGACCGGAGGATGCTACGGCAGCGGGCAGTTCTGCTGCCGCCTCGCTTCCCATTCCCACTAGCCGTCCTCGTGGTGGCTCACATTTGCGACAGATGAGCAATGCCTCCTCACTTGGATCATCGCTCGTCGACACGCCTTCTGGAAGCTACACCGCGCCAGGATTTACTGGAGCTGATGGTACAGGTTCGCGATCTGAAGGCGATCGAGACACCGGCAGTGAACCCTTGTTCAACTTCCGCAGCCTGGCTGAACTGGTCGGAGTTAACATTGATGATGGATCTGCACAGCAGGATGGAGGAGAGGCTTCATCAGGCCATCTCAAGGACGCAACAACTCGCCCCTTGTCACACGTAAAGGAGGAAGAGAAGGAAGAGGCAGAAGCTGAACATGTGGAAACAATGGGCGCTGAGAAAGCTGGCGAAGAAGAAAAGGAATCACTACCCGCGTTGAGTAGTGAATCGACAGCTGTCGAAACTATTGGCGCCAGCGAGTTGTCCCCAAAGGTCACCATAACCCCCGGCACTCCCATGCCAGATGACGATGTCCACAGCCCAGACGCTAAGCAGCTGCATCACCCAAGTGTGCGAGTGCGACCGTCCGAAGCCATGCATTGAAGTGGAAGTGGCTTGGTGAGATAATGAAGCACTGAGATGACGGGAATGGGCATCTGGATGCACCGGTGCTTATATACAGATACATAGTTCTTATGATGGTGGGTGTGCCCAATTTACGAAAGCGAAGGTGATGATTTTGAAAGTGACATTACAAAAATTGGGTCATGAACGGAGTTTAAGCGTTGGGTCGGCAAGCAGTCTCAATAGGCGGCTGCTGGTATTGGTGCCGCATTTAAATCAAACAATTCACAGTCGCTTGTGATGCAAATCAAAAGTTACAGATGCTAAAATGGTCACGTAGTTTATTTCGGAGTGACGGAACAATGTACTAGACATGGATACATAGCGCGTAAGCTGCCTGGTTCTGTGGCTGAGCTCGGCGAGCGGATCAAATGCCCGATCGAGCTGGGGAAATGCGCCAACAGGGATAGGCCGGCTCGCGCTTACGAGAAATGCGATTTGGCGCCGTGCCATCTGACTGGTCCATACAAACCTAAAAGTACCCTGGACCATACGGAGTACTTGGGTACCTGTAACGACTTCTACATGCAGCATTGAACATGCTTGCGTAAACCACATCCATTCAGCAGGCTGGTTCCTTCCCAACGTCAAGTGCATGGGACCTGTTCAAATTAAAACATGAGTCGCATCTCCATGACCCCTCAGCCAAGAAAGATATATTCACCCCTCCTCACAACACGTTACGTGAACAGCGCATCGCGAAATATGGACCGCTCGTCAAAGAGCCGAGATGGCAAGCCTTCCGGACGACGTGGGTGCGGCATCTGCCAGTTCTTGAAGCGCAGCACGTCCCCTCGGTATGGGAGGCGGAGAGACGTGTTCTGGGTAAAGTTGCTTGCGTGGCGAGACATGCAGGACCACGAAAGGCCCGAGAAGGACAAACACAGGGCTAATAATTGAAGACATGGTGCAAAAACGTTACGGACGCGCTGACATTCAGGGTGTGTCTATGTGCCCTTTGGACCATCATATCTTTCTCATCTCCGTCTGAAACTTGTCCGTCCATTCTGAAAACTCGTCCCGTCCATCCTCCCAGTCTTTCACAAACAACTCGCTGGCGGCGAAGGCATCGAAGAAGCACTGGTCCATGGTCTTGTCAATCTCGGATGGCTGCAGCTCGTAAAAGGCGCATGCTAGGTCCCCAAAGCTGTCGGGTAGCTTGGCGAGAACCTTGGCCATTTCGTCCAGGCGAGAGGGGACGTTGGAGTCGGGGTTTTGAGGTGGGAACGCCGGGAGCTTTTTGAGGCGGCGCTTGGTGAGGGCTTGGTAGAGGAGGGTGACGAGGCGGAGGCGCTTGAGGGACGTTTCGAGTCGGGGCCGGATGCGGTCTGGGTCGGAGGAGGGGATTGTTTGGTGCGAGTTCATGAGGGAGTCGAGCATGGCTTGGGTGGAGAGGGATTGGGAGCCGAGTTGGTCGGACAGGTTGTTTACGTCGGAGTCAGAGTCTTGGTCGGGGTCGGAGTCGGGATCGGGTTCTTCGTCACCCCATTCCTTCATCTCTTGCATGACGTCGTTGAGAATATCCCTCCACTGGTCGACTTTTTGAATAAAGAATCCCCCTACGCCCAAATTCGAAAGGTCAATGACATTGTCGCATGCCGACCAAAGGAGACCCGTGGCCGGCAAGCTGCCCTTTTCACCCTTTGCAAACCCCTCCCTCTTTCTTTCTGAAAGGACCTTGCCGTCGTTGGGGATCTTTTGTAGTAGTTGTTGGAGTTCACAGAGGACTCGCTGCGCACGCCAGGCTAGTTCTCTGCGGACAACGCCGGTGTATTGCCTCGGCGCACATGCTTCGGCAGCGGAGACTAGTCCGGGGATAGGGCCTGCGACAAGCTCCCGCACAACGGTTGACACGGCGCTCGGTGTGAATGGCTCGTTGATTATCAGGAGGGAGACCTTGGTGCCGTGGGCGCGGATGAGGGATGCGGAGTCGTGAGCGAGTGACAGGGCATTGATCTTTGGGTCTGGCTCGGGAGATGGCGAGGACGAGCTCGAGGGGGCGGAGTCGGGAGCTCTGTGTATTTCGGATAGAACGGCTTGAAGTTGAGTCAGGAGGGCGGAGGCTGTTTGGACGAGGGACTCGAGGACCTTTATGGCGTCTGTGTCTTTTGGAGGCATCTTGAATCTTGCAGGTCTTGCGGTCGAGTTTTCGGAATGCATTTTTGGTTTGATAATGATATCATACGTTTGAATGTTGGTTTGGTGACGAATAGCAGCAGCTGGTATGGCTGTGGCCGTTTCATCCGTCACCTTTGTGGCGATGATGGCGGGGTTGGAGGCTTCAACGGCTGGAGTATGTCCTCGTCGACCAGGCTTTTTTTTTTATTTGCACTTGTCTGGGTGAGTCGTTCGAAGGAGGGGCATTTTAGATCGTTGGACCCCTCACCAGAGAGGCCCAGGCTACTAGGTGGTCCAGATGTCAGGTCCATTTGCTAGTGCTACAAGGCCGAGCATTTGCCGCCTGTGGGTCTGTACGGCTTAATGGTCTGCAACACGCTTTGGGAGCCCCTGGAGCTCAACCCAGCTCAACCCGTCCGCCCTGAGCCAGACATCAATGGGTAACAACAGACTGCGACCTATGGACCCAATCGGTCACCGTGTTCAGATTCGCCTTGGCCAGGGACCGTGACTGAGCTTCCTCCACCATCCTCCGTCACCACATCCATCCTCCCATCACCGCATCACCGCTCACGATGCAGCACCCACGTTCTTTGGTGCTGCTGGGCGCCGTTTCTTCCCTCGCCGCCGTTGCTGCTGGCAGCTTGCCGCGCGGTGTTGGGCCCGAGTGTAAGTTGCTGTGCCTGCATCCAATTGACGGGAGCTGCCATCTCTACGTTGCCGCAAGCCACAACCCCCTCGACATCTCCTAGTTGACCCAATTGCTAATCGACGTCGGTGCAGTTGCCTCGCACTACCAAGGCAAGACCGAGTTCAGCTGCATCTCCGATGCATCCATCAAGCTGAGCTTCGACCGGGTCAATGACAACACCTGTGACTGCCCAGATGGTTCCGACGAACCTGGCACCGCTGCATGTGCGTACATCGACCCTCTTTCTCCCCAGCAACCGCTACCAGGCTCCGGATCGGTCTCGGCGAAAGCTCAGCCTGCGCTTCCCGGCTTTTGGTGCGAGAACAAGGGCCACATTGGCTCCTACGTGCCATTCGTCTACGTCAACGACGGCATGTGCGACTACGACCTGTGCTGCGATGGTTCCGAGGAATTCGGCCATGTTGGGGGTGTCAAGTGCGAGAACCGCTGTGTCGAAATCGGCAAGGAATACAAGCGGCTTGCGGACGAGAAGAGGCAAAAGATGCAGAGGGCGGCCAAACAGAAGAAGGCTATGCTGAGCGAGGCGCAGCAGCTTCGCCAGAAAGCTCAAGCCAAAATCGCCCAGTTGAATACGGAAATCAAGAGTCTCGAATTGAAGAAGGCCGACTTGCAGAAGAAGTACGCCGCCGCCCAACTCCAGGATAGGGGCAGAGTGGTGAAGAGCGAAGGCGCTGGAGGCAAGCTTGGTGTCCTGATTGGCGTGGCCAAACCCCGGGTCAATGAGCTGCGCAACACGCTCAGCAAGGTGTTGGAGCAGCGGAATGATCTTCGTTCTCGAGTGGAGGAGCTGGAGACGATTCTCAGAAAGTTCAAGGACGAATATAACCCCAACTTCAATGATGAGGGTGTCAAGTCTGCCGTCAAGTCTTGGGAGGACTACGCCGCCAGGGAAGCCGACACCGTTCATGAACAGGTTATCGACTCTGATGTGGAGGAGATCCTCAAAGAGGATAGCGAGAGCAGCGGCATCAACTGGGCAGAGTTTGAGGGCGGCGAGGAGGGCTCTGACACTGATATCTGTGAGTGAAACCAACTTTCTTTCTCGAAGCCTCGCGAAAAGTCCTAGACTACAGTCACTGTGGTCACTTGGCGTTGCCGACACTTGACTAACTTTTTGTAGTGTATAATTTCGAGGCCTATCTTCCAGGCTTCCTCCGTGGATTCATACACGACAAAGTGACTGCTGCGAGACTCTGGCTCATTCAGAATGGCATCCTGGCCGACAAAGGTGCCTCTGGGTCGGAATCTCAGGTAGTCAAGGCTGCTCGTGAGGCGGCCGAAGCAGCTGAGAGAGAGCTCGGAGACAAGGTTCGCGATCGCGACAATGAGACGGAGGATCTCAACAAGGACTATGGGCCTTCTGACATCTTCCGCGGCATCAAGGGCAAGTGCGTCAGCATCGATGCCGGTGAATACGAATATGAACTCTGCTATCTCGACAAGACGATGCAGAAATCTAAGAAGGGTCATGGACATACCAACATGGGCAATTTTGCTCGCATCGACCGACAGCTGGCTGACGACGAGGAGAGACTTGACGGAAAGAGTCTTGGCAAGGGCGAGCGCATGGTTCTCAAGTACGAAGACGGACAGCAGTGCTGGAACGGCCCCCGACGGAGTACAGAGGTTTGGCTTGGATGTGCAGACAAGGAGGAGCTCTGGCGAGTCAGCGAAGCCGAGAAGTGCGTGTACAAGATGGAGGTGGGCACTCCGGCTGCCTGCGATGACCCGGAGCTGGGAGGAGAGAAGAAGGACGAGCTGTAGATGCGAGGCTCAAAATCGGTTCAACCAAATGTATGATAACGAAAACTGGACACTGTAGAGAATCAGGCCGTGCCGACGCGCCTGATGAATGATGTAGAAGGCCAATATATTTCCATGACTTGTGTCGGTCGCTTGCCTAGATGGAGTTTGACATGGCCAACAGACTCACGATGATGCACGCGTGTTCTTGCAGGAGCCTGCGGTTTCTCCGCTGCGAATGATGAGCTGCATGAGATGATGAGACCCACAACGCTGGACATGTCTGGTGGATCCATCATGCGGAACACAAGCCCGCACTGTAGATGTCATCAATCTTGGGTCACGACATGTTGACATGGCTGGGCATCTGGAGGCGTCTTGAAGCATCCTGGACGCCCGGGAAGCATCCACGATTATCTTGGCAACAAGTATCCTCAAAACTTGGAAACAGAAGACGGCAGGGCAAACTCAACTCGACCCCGTCCTGCGCGCTCTCACCCAACCACGCGAATCTCGACTCATTTTCGCAAACATGAGACGGCTGTCAGCCCTGCCCAGAGGGACAAGGCGCCTCTACGGAATATGCCTGCATCTCGCCATCGGCGCCTCGATATGGGGCTACAACATCGGCACCCTCTCCTCGGTGCTCGTCCACCCCGGCTGGCGGGAGGCGCTTGGTGAGCCCACGCCGGCGCAAAGGGGCCTCATCACGGGGATATACTACCTGGGCACGTTCCTGTCGTACACGCTGCTGTCGCACCCGCTGGCCGACTACCTGGGCAGGCGGCAGGCGGCCGCGATCGGGACGGGCGCCTTGTGCCTGGGCGCGGCGTGCATGGCGGCTGCGAACGGCGGCGCGGCCGTGGGAGCCATGGCTCTTGGGAGATGGCTTTGCGGCGTGGGCGTCGGCGTCGTGAGCGCCACGGTGCCGCTGTATCAGAGGTGCGAGCATGGCGTCGTTTTTTCCCCCAGACCCCTATTTCCTGAATGGCGCCCCCCTCCCTAACGCCCGTCGGTAGTGAGGTGTCTCCCGCCAAGGAGAGAGGCAGGTTTGTCACGACCAACCACGTCGGGTTCATTGCCGGACTGGCCTCGGGTCTGTGGTATGTGCCGCCTGCTCATGACCCCGAGGTCTTGGCTGAAGCTCACCCGTCGCAGGGTCGGATACGGCATGACATTCTGGACCTCCGACGCGGGCAGGTACTGGGGATGGCGAGGCTCCATCCTCCTCCAGTGCGGCCCGGCAGCCATCTTCATCGCCGGGCTCTTTTTCCTCCCAGAAACGTCTGCCGGCCCCTTTCCCTCCCCCGGCTCTTCCTCCGTTCGCAAAGAGGCCGCGTTCTAATACGAGATCCAAAACAGACCACGGTGGCTCCTTGAAAAGGGCGACGTGGACACCGCCTCCAAGGTCCTCCACTACCTGCGCGAGGAGGCCGTGGCCGCCGAGGCCATCACGCACGAGCTGCACGCCATCAGCGCCGACGTCGAATCCCGGCACAAGGCTGGCGCGACGTTCGTCTCGCTGTCCCTCTCGCTCTTCCGCGACGCCAGCCTGTTCGCCCGCCTGTGGCGCGCGTTCCTCCTGCAGTTCATGGCGCAAATGTGCGGCGCCACAGCCATAAAGTACTACCTGCCCACGCTGCTCAAGGCCCTCGGCCTGGAGTACAGGCTGGCGCTGGTGGCGGGCGCCGCGGAAATGACCATCAAGATTGCCATGACCATTGTAGAGATGTGGGCGATTGATTGGTTTGGGAGGAGGACATGCTTGACGGGCGGGAGTTTGATCATGGGCGTTGCCATGCTGGTTAGTGTTTCTCTTCCTCTAACTTCCCACAGAGAGAGACAGAGAGAGATGAGAAAGTCGATGCTCTGTTCTGACGGAGACGAGTCTAGGTAAACGGTCTTTTGCCAATCATGTACCCCGGGAAGTAAGAGCAAGGTGGCAGACATCATCTGCATCGCATTCATATTCATATACGCTATGGGGTATAGTCTTGGCCTCGGCCCTGCCGCATGGGTATACAGCTCCGAGGTAAGAACGTCGTCGTTTTCACGGATGCTCATGTTGGATTCAAGATGGGACTAACTCCTCCCCCTCCCTTTTGGGGGAGAGATAATAGATCTTCCCAACTTCAGTACGAGCTAGGGGCCTCAATTTTGCCGCATCAGGTGGTTCCATTGGCAGCATACTCGTTTCTCAGATCTGGCCTGTTGGAAATGCTAGATTTGGCAGCGGCATATACTTCTTCTTCATGGTGGTCAACTTTATATGCGTACCGGTATGATATGTTGCCCTAAATCGTCACCCACTGTCGTGCAGTACAAATACCCAAGAATCGAAAACCTAATGAATTTGGGTGTAGGTTATTTGGCTTCTATATCCAGAAACAAAAGGTAGAGAATTAGAAGATATGGACAGTCTGTTTGGAAAATCCGAGGATAGAAACGCAACTCTTCCTCTAGACGGAGTAGCTGAAGACGCAGGCGAAGATGGAGACATGCTGATCACGACAACAACCCACGAAGAGGATGAACCACTTCTGTCATGATATGAAACAAGTACAGGTATTTAGGAACTAGCCCAAAAAAAAAAAAAAAATTGACCAAGCAGGCTGCTTCAATTAAACACCGATATTCATTAAACCGTAAACTGGTTGTCGTCATTGCTCAACGCAGCAGAACAAATCAACTTGTAATATTGACCATTAGTCAAGGTATCATTAAGGCTGGGATAGAGACCCCAACGTTGCGATAGAAGAAACCATGGTTTATAGTACAGTCCACCTCCTAAAATATACACCCAATAAACTCCGGCTATTATACTCTGTAACTGAGCCAGAACAGAGTAAAAAAGTACGAAGCAACTAAAAAGGGACGCCCTGACTCTGTATACCCTGAAAATCGGAGATGCGCTTACCAGAAGCTACACCAGCCGATGTAGTGTTGGCAGAGGTTCTCGAGTTTCGTAGCTTCAACAATCAGCTTGTTGACCTGATTGATCACATCCAACTCCTCATTATTCTTGAAGTCTCGGCCGGTGAGCTTCTGTTGCACCCGATCTAGCACTTCAACCGCTCTGGCATTTTGGCTCTCTGTCTCCTGCGCACCATTAATAGCGTTACCATCAGGGGCCGCCGAGCTGTTTGTACGTGCTCTTGCCCTAGATGTAGGTGGCCCCGAAGGTTCGCCATTAGCAGCAAGGAGCTCAGAAGGCGCAACATCTGCGTTCAAAATTGAGTGCCGGCGAGCACGGCCTGCGGTCGGGCCTGCAAGAGCTACTTCGCGCTCAGATTGGAAATTAGGTCCAGCAGGTGATGCCGTACTTGTCAAGCGCCATGTCAAGAGAGGATCGTGAATAAACTGTGCAAATGTTAGAATCATGACACAACACTCATCACGCATCGCGCAGGCAACACATACCGCTTCCAGGACAGCCAACACGCTTTCTTTGTTCTCCCTGAGCACTCGCATAACATGCTCACATGTTATACGGAAGCTACCTTCGATATTGCTGACTTCCATGGCGTATGTCAACATACGAGTCAGTCGGAATGGAACCCTCTCAGGATACTTCTCACGCTTCATCGCTACTTCGAAACAGTCTCCGAAATCGATGTGAATGATTTTGCCCGTTATACGATCAAGCATGAGGTTTGACGGATGTCGGTCACCTAAGCCAAGAATGTAACCGACCATCGACATGACGCCCAAAGAGCGAGTATAGTTGGTTCGCCGTTCGAGCCATGCTTCAGATGATTTGGACTTTAGCCACAGGACACGGTATAAGTCCTGACCAGTAGTATTGTCGAGGGCATAACCGAATACTTCTACCTTCTGCATCAAAGTGAGGTTGTCATAGTCAGGCGCCATTTGCAACATGATGCGATGCTCAATGTTGAGCAGGATCTTCCGGCTTTCACGGTACTCCCGAATGAGAACATGAAGAGTATCTGTGTTTGGGAGCCAACCAAAAAGACCCGAATTCTGTGATAGCGGGATAGCAGGATAACGGTGGATGTTCAGATGTCGTTTGGAACATTCAGAGTCGTTGGCCAACAGAGTATTACAGAGACCAAAGAGTTGCATGACTCGCTCATCCTGCCTGATATCTTCATGACCCTTGAGGAGGAAGGCATACGACACACCATCACTGCCACTGAGTATAAGCTTTCGTGGCCGTTGCTTAGAATTGATGACACTAAGTGTAGTATCAAATGACATGATTCTGACGACTGGCTGGCCGCTTCTGTATGTTCCAGGGACTGCAAGATCCAGATCCTTGGCGTTGAGGAGCTTCGGCGAGCAATATGTAAGCTCAAGGCTCGTGACCTGCGGTAGCTGCCTAGAGATCCTTCGGAACACCTGATAATAGAGGTCCCAGGCCTGGTTGAGGTCATTCACATCCTTCGAACTTTCATACTGGTGACACCATTCTTGGGCCTCCTTCAAGTCGCGTCCAAAAGCTTGCGCGAATGAAATTTCACGCAAGGTTTCAGGTCCACGCTCGAGAAGATCATGTAGGGGGCCAAGAGTTTCGAACATGCCTTCGATATTGTGGTCACCAAAGTAAAGACGAGAGGCTTCCTCCAGCCCTTCATGCCAAAGTTCGTGCCAGAGAACTGCAACACGAATAAGCTCATGGGAGACGATGTCCGCTTGAGCAACCAGATTGGCACTGTGCTGCCTCATGCTATCCATGATCTGCGCCGCGGAGCGGGACCTCCTCGAGTTTTGCCATGATTTCATTGCCACCGTCAAAGGATATACGAGAGCCTGGGGATGGGCTCTGCCAACATCGGCCAGTAGGTTATGCACAGCCTGCTGCACCCGTTTGTTAGGCTGGTTAATTCGAGCAATGAGCTGTGGAATGACTTCCAGCCAGGTGTCCACAGAGACATTGCTAATGCCTTCCATGACAGCTGCATTAACATCTGCGCTGCCGCCGTGTGAGAACCACAGAGTAAGCAGGCGGAGCGTGTCTTGGAGAGAGCTTCCGACTGAGAGGGCGATGGACTTGAAGAATCCCTGAATGGCAGGAACCACGTGCTCAATAAGCAGCGTTTGGTCTGCTCTAGACAGCTGGCTCTCAGTCCTGGCAGACAAAGTCTGGACAATCTCAAAGTTTGCCAATGCCCAGGCATGCCAAGCTTTGTACCATCGCGGGTTGTATTTGGTTGCTTGAGAATACGAATTCAGGATTTCCTGCACCTTGCTATGCTGCCAATCGTTCTTATTCAGAGCAATAAGCCACTCTCCTTGACGCAGATAGCATTTCGCCAGTAAAACGGTCTGGTCATACAAGGCCCGTTGAGTCTGGGGGCTCATCAGGGACGGATCTATCTGCCCCTGAATTCCGTAGTCTGTCGGAAGATTGCCATCGGTGCTGCCGGCTTGGGCAGCAAGGTGAGCCTTGGCCACATCCAGCCGATGTGCGGTATCGTTTGTAAATCTCTGCAGGCAATACAGCGTCCTCTCTGAAATGCCCTGTCGCCTCCCCGCGGGCTGTTGGCCAAGTTCCCACTCATACTTGAGCATGGCATACGTAACTTGAGCTGGGATGTTCCGCGGCGGCGTAGACCCCGACCTCTCGCTCCTATTATCCGGCCAGTACGGAATCATTGTCTCCAACGGAGCATCACTGCCGATGAGCTGCTTCAAGGACTTCTCGGCCAGCCCCATGCGGCCAGATTTACGGCAAAGATTGGCAAACTTGATCCACATACGCATGTTCTCCGCCGGTGAGATGACCAAGGCTCTAAGGCGTAGCATTCTGTGCCAAACCTCAACGTTACGCTGACATCCCTGTAATCTGGTCTCCCAAGTTTTGCGCATTGTTGCCTGTTTCTTCTCGTCACACTGCTTGTAAACAATAAGTTCTTCTAATTCCGCGAGCATTTGAACTCGGACGACAACCTGATATGCTCTGTTGTAAGACTCGCTAACAAGAGCACTCAACTCGGTATCCAGACCCTCACGAGCCTGCTCGATGCACGCGACAGCCTCACGAAACTGATTTCTGTGGAGCGCAAGTATGGCACCAAAGAAGGATCTATCTGGCGAGTGCCGTTTAAGAGACGACAGATAGTTATCCATGTGGTCCCATTTGTTTTGCCCCCATGCAGCAGCGGTGGCGAGCGGCGCAATCATCCGTTGCACCTCAGGAGCAGAATTGACCCAAGTGCTGCCGGTGAGGTTGGCAAGCGCATCCCATTCTCCAAGGGCGTGCAGACATCTCATTTTACCCATGACGATTTCAATTGGGGTGGGCTGGTCAGCAGGGATCTCTCGTTCACGCTTGTTGTAAAAAGCTAGAGCCTCTTCCCACCTCTCAAGCTTCTCAAACCAGGTCTCACGAAGCTGTATGCCTTCCTTATAAAGCTGAGCCTTTCGTAAAATACCGATGGCGGCATCAGACTGCTGAAGCTGGTTGTTAATGACAATGAGTGCCTCGACAGCGCCGCTACTCTGATCTTGCAGGAATTCCAGCTCCTTGTAATGAAGTGCCTTTGCATACGCATGACATCTGGCAGCTTCTCGTCCGAGTACTCTGATATCAATTGGGAGAGCCTTGTCGTCGTGTTCCATAAACTCAGCAAGGTTCAAAAGCAGTCCCAACAGATCGGGTGGGACGTTCTCCGACTTGATAGCGCTCTCAATGTTCTGTATCAGCTCATCTTGAAACTGTTCATACAGCTCACTCCAGCAAGATACAAACGCCGAGTTGAAGAGCTCACGGGCCAGCGGCAGATAAACACTTGCCAAGCTTGCGCATGCACGAAGTGCATGGTTTGGCGACTCTGTCAGTAAGGTCGTGCTGAACCGCCGGAGCCACTCTTGCCAATCCTCCTTGGTGGATTTGCCTCTTGTGTCCCATGCCGCCTTTAAATGAATTGCGTTCATCTCCAATTTCTTAGTTCCCAGATCCGCGAACTGTGTTTCATCTGCAATATCAGCAAATCGTGACTCGGATGTCAAATCCTGTGGCAAAACTTCACCCTTTTGAAGCTTGCTCACAAGAAGATCGTAATTTTGATGCTGTATCTGATGCTGAGTAATGACTTTATTGACCGTGCGCATGAAATGCACATAGTCCTTTCCAAGTTGCTGTATCAAAGCACAAAGCGTATCAAGGGCCGTCACCCGCAGAGCAGGGTCGCCGCTATCAAGCACTCGAGTGAGTGGATGAATTATCTTCGCTGCATAGTCATTCAGATTGACTTGCCGTGATATCTTGCCAATAGTATCAATGGCGTGCTTTCGTATGAACACAGGTTGCCCTTGCTTTTCAAAAGTGCGAACAATAACAGGAATTATCAAGTGCATATACTCTTCAGCGCTGGCACCGAAAACAAGGAAGGCATGCAAGACTCGCTCAGAGGGCACTCTCTTGGCAGATGAATCCTTGTCAAGCACTCCGAGCATGTTGGGCAGAATACCAGCTAAGTAAACTTTGAATTCTCCTTCCAACGACCGCGAAATTGCTTCTACGAGGGACAGGATTGTCGTTTGTAATGATGGTGATTTATCCCAGTAATCTTGAAGTATCTGTATGATGTCCGGGAGATAGTTCCTAATATGCTGGCGAACGATGCTGACTAGCGTCGCTAATTGATTGAAATAAGATTCTAGTCGGGTCGAGGCTGAAGATCGAATCACTTGCAAAAATGCTGGGATGATCCTATCGAGAAACGAAACGCACTCCAAGCCCAAAGTGCGAAAGATATTCATTATTGCCTCAATAACAGCCGCGTGGTGCTGGGCCAAAGAGGTATCTTTAAGAATTTGCAGCAGTGCGTTGATGACAACGGTGGGGAAATACTCTTTATTAGAGGGTGTTAACCCGGTCATCATCAACGAAATATCAGTCATCTGGTTCGAGTCGACTCGTCGCTGGATTTCAGGCGTGTGCTCTTCCACCTGCTGATGTTTGTACGGATCCAGAGCACCCAGAATACCCATGAGCTTAATAGTTTGTTGCCGCAGAGGGCCTCTCTGGTCCTCTGTACGTATGATGCCTTGCAGAATTTCTAAGAGCTGGGGATAATCCAGGTACGGCTCAATGACGTAGCCAGAGTTACTAGCCAGCTGGCCCAGAGCGTTGAGAGCAGCCTCCCGCTTAATATTTGAACTCTGGTCTTGCAGCGCATCAATAATCAATGGCATCAAGCGATCTTTATACGGTAGCATATCTTCGCCGCCGACTGTCGCGAGGTCTCCCAGTGCCTTGAGGATAGTAGCCGCAACTGACGGACTAGAGTCCTTAGCTTTCGGCAGAAGTACTGATATCATAGGCTCAACATAAGGTTTAATGAGTGACTGAGCATTCTGTACCAGAAGACTCAGCAGCTTGGCGCTTTCTTCCTTGTTTCGTGCCACATCCGAGAACTCGAGCTCCGTAAGCATTTGAATTAGAGTCTTGCGCAATGAGGGAATGACGTATGCAGGATTAAATCGCGCCAACCGACCGATAATCGAGATAGCAACTTCGCGAATGGCAAACACTTCATCATTCAGGGCAAAGAACAAAATCCTGATGTTCTCAGCCTTTGCAAGATGACGATCAAAACGCTCATCTAGGGCAGCCAGGACTGTTCGTCTGATATGAGAGTCGGGATCCGAAATGCCCACAGTCAGTAGTTTCTCAATTACGTCGCCAACAACCTGCAGGGCATGATAACTAGTTTGGTTGACAATCGGATCCCGCACATACAACTGACAGCACGTCAAAGCAGCAGCTTCTCGAATTTCAGGGTCTTCGTCTTCCACATATTTTATGGCGACATCGCGAACGAACTCGTTCAAAATGTGTCCGGAGAAATCAAAGCTGCCCAGCGTATTAAGCGCCAACTTGACTTCTGACCGTCGATTCTCGTATGCCTGGGGGTCCTTGACGTCCTTAGTGATGGCAGGAACCGAGCTAAGAGTGTTGGGCTGAGGTGCACCAAGTGGCTTAAAAGGTTCGCCACAAAGGACAACGCTCAGCATATCCAGAAGCCTTTCCTGGATGGTAGGCTTAACCGGGGGGATATAGAACGCCATGTCCACTAGTGCTTGGGTGAGCTTTGGGGTCAAATCGCAAGCGAAAATGGGATCCAAAAGTGCCTCCATGTATTTACTCAATGTTTGCCCAACAGCAACCGCCAATCGGCTGATGCAGTCAAAGACAGGATCGACAGAGCCTCTCTTGCGCGACTGAACACTAAGACCTTCTCTGACGTAAATGAGGACGCCATCAAGATAAGGGGCAATGGCACTCTTGACAGAGTTGGCAATATTTCCAATAGCCAAGAATGCATCATTCCGTTCCTTGTCTCTTTTGAGCATTCCGGATAAATAGACCATAAATTTGTGCAGCCACGAGTGCGCAAAATCGGCCGGCGAGTAGCTGGCCAGATCAGGAATGAGCGACACAACTGTTCTTCGGGTGGTTGGGTCTCTGTGGTCTTTGTGTTTGAATACAATTTCACAAGCTTCCTGGTAATGCTCCTGCATGTACATGCCTCCTTGCTCAAGCAGCTCTTTCAGAACTAGTAGGGAGGCATGGATGGACTCGACAGTGTTGACCTTAAGACCCTGCCTAGCCTCGTTGTAAATCTTGCTCATCCAAATCTGTTTCATCTCTTGGTCTCGTTCGCGGATGATGCGGAAACAGGCACCGACTGTGTCTGCCGAAGTCTCTCGGATGAGCTGTCGAGGATCTCTTAATCCGACCCAAATCCAGTCAAATATCGTTGGAATATATTGGTACATCAACGTTGGTGCATTCCTCGCCAACTCTCTGAGAACGAGGACAGCACTATACCGACGCTCTTCGACTCGGTCGTTTTGGAGCCACTCCAACGCGGTATTTACTTCAGAATCGACTAATTCGGAGATGAGAGAGCCTCCAGGTCGGCATAATTTTCCAAGCGCAATGGCTGCCGGTTTCATTGGGTTTATATCTTTGCCGCGTAGAATTGTCTTGATGTTCTGCGTGAATCGAGTATACTTGGCCGCAACATCAACGCCGTCGAATTCGACAAGGGCGTCTAGTGCGTAGATGCCGCCCAGACGCTCCGCAGAGTCGCTGCCATGGGTAATAAGTTGAGTAATTTTATTATTGACAGCATTGTAGAAGGCAAGAAACTGCTCTTGGCTCAGGTCTATGCTTGCATTGTCAGTCGAATTCGGCCCAATCGTGGCAAGGTGGGATGTTTGAATTTACCTCGATGGCAAACGACCACAAGGTCACGGAGCTGAATAGCAGCTCGCTTGCGCACATCGTCTCCAACACTATCCATCTGTAAGCGAAAGAAGCCATGCCGAAGACTAGAAGCATCCTACCGAGACCGTAGGCCCCTAGTGATGTGCTCAAGCCGCTCAAGAGCGACTTGCTGTTGTTGCGCCATCGTCCCCTATGGCGCCGGAGCTCGGAAATCAGGCCAACATGAACAAGAGTATCAACTAATAAAATTGATCAAATGACTAAATCGTCGCAGTGCCTCGATTCTATGTATTACAAGGAATAAGCGGATCGATCGCGCAGCCGTCGTGTGATGAAGGAGTGTGAGTGGATAAACACTCGCGGCCGGTGCTAACGGTCGTTCGGATGTGTCAATTTCCCTACGGCTCGTAATTATGTCTATATTACGGAAGGGAAGGTCGGTAAAGCTTTTCAGAAGGACAGAAAAGGAGTTGCGAAGGAATCCGCAATGGTAAGAGGCCTTGACCGGAGGAGTCAAGATCGACAAGAGGCGTTGCCTGGCCGAATGTGAGGGTGTTGGCGGTGCCTCCCGCGACGAGCGACCATCACCTCCTGTGGGTCCTTGTCACATGGGCGCCGTGCATCGCACTGTATGGATACAGAATGAAGTTGACGGTACTTTCAGACGTCACTGTTTTTTTGAGAAGTTCAAGTACTTGGGACTAGCTTACATAATACGCACCGTACTCTAGTATTGGCCCAAAACCATTATCGATAAACAACCACTTCCATCAGTGCAACCAACTCTAATCTTCACTCTACCACCATATTCGTTTCAACCACATACACAAGCCACAAATTGCATATCGACTCAGACTGCCGCGAGATCATCTCCGTATTCCAGCGACGCACGATACTCTATTGACACTACTTTATCACTGTCTTTCACTTTATCACCATGGGCAACGACGGTGGCTCCATTCCAAAGCGGCGAGAACTCGTCAAGAATGCCGCTCGCGCGCCTACGGTGTCTGAACTCAAAGCTACTGCTTTAGAATCGCTTACCCATGCGTGGACTCATTGCGCTCTCAGTGGCGCTATTCTGGAGATGGAAACTGCTGTATCAGACTGGAAAGGGCGGCTGTTCAATTATGAAGCCATTCTTAGTGGGTTAATGCCATCGGACGAGCCAGTCGAAACAACTCCCGCCACATTTGGCATCAAATCACTCAGAGACGTTGTGCGGCTGAAGTTCTCAAAGGCGGACGGTAAATGGGCATGTCCCATCTCAATGAAGGAGATGGGACCATCCACTAAGGCCGTGTACCTGGTCCCTTGTGGCCACGCTTTTGCTGAAGTTGCCATTACAGAAATTCAAGAGAGCTCGTGTCCTGAGTGTGGTGAGAACTTCGAGAAGGACAACGCAATCACAATATTGCCGACGACCGAAAAAGATGTCCGGCGGCTGGAGAAGAGGCTAGACGATCTACGGGAGAAGGGCTTGACGCACAGCCTAAAGAAGGATAAATCAGAGAAAAAGAGCAAAAAGAAACGGAAGGGTGACGAAGGCACCGAGAATGACGGCAAGGCCATGAAGGCAGATGCATTACAACCAAAGAAGGATGCTGACTCGAGAATAAGCGGCATCAATAATCCTATGGCAGCATCCCTTACTGTCAAAGTTCTGGCAGAACAAGATGAAAGGAACAAACGGCGGAAGCTGGCGGCCGAGGTTATGGCTAGGAATGGCGAAGTAGTAAAGAGTTGATGGAACTATGAAAGTATGGTACATGTGATAGACGAAGAATGATACCCCACGAATGAAAATTGAAACAGAACCTTGGTAGGTCTGTGACAAAATTGAGAACGAGGTGCCCTTTTTGTGACGTCTCTGTTTGCATGGTTGATTTACAGAATGAAGAATGTCAATACATATCCGTTTCGCCACATTTTTGAAGTACATCGAACATGCCGACGCTGAATTCAGAATTACGCTGTCACACACTCTTTCCTTCTATCTCAATTCTATTGGTCGTCACCCAAGTCTCGGAACATGGCTTTTGAAACGCCTCCGGGTTGTCTTGGTAAAACCAACATGTCCTTTGCTCCCTTCCCATCAGGCATATCGAAAGGCGAAGAGAGACTCGAATGCCGTGGTAGGTTGGAGGTCATCTGGACCACACAGACTTCACTGGTGAATTTCTCCTGGATATCTTTGCTGTATTGACCGATCAAGTGAGGTTTTCTCCATCTCCTACGAAGGCACCATCTAGCGCAACCGCCGCAGTTTCAAAGCCGCACAAAGTACAAGAGCCGGTAGCTTGGACAGAGGTGCATGCAAGTCGTTGTCGTTCCACCATCACAAAGAATCGCAATAAGATGTCTGTGTAAGCACAAACTCCTGTAGGGGAGATGTTATCGGGCTTTAGCCTTGACCTGCCGTTGCATAAAGATCTCCCTTCCATCTTTATAAACCTGGCTGCTATTATACTTGCTTTCTTCGCATATCATAGATTTCTTTCCTGTTTTTCAGCTCACAATTGAGCAATAATCGAAGAGCAGCACATCTAAAAGAAGGAGTGCAGCTTTTAGTGGCTTCCAGTACAGTGCCGCAATGGGTTCTGTCTCGAAGCTGAAACCCGAAGTCTTCTTCGAGAGATTGGTCTGCTTCACCATTTCTGAAGAGAGTGATATTACAGAACCAAAGGCAGAGATGTGGTTAAAATAGGCTAGTTCAAACAGTTGCAAGACGGTAGAATATGTGCCCCCCTCAAGACTGGAGAGCAATTTTCGTACTTGGTATTATGAAGTTGTGAAAGTTAATGGCGATCAAGCATAAACTCGATGCACGTGAAGAAGATACAAACCAAGGAGGGGATAACCATTGACCCATTCTTGGAAGTCCAACTTTCTCATCTCGTTTATGGCTTTTCTATACCCTCCAAATGCAAAGCTCGCTCTTTTCTGCGATCCGCGCCATTACTGACTAATTCGTATTTGAGTAAGGAGACAGGAGAAGAACGACGAGTCGTTCGGCTAAACTGAACCGTTTCGCCCTGGAATTTGACAGCGTGGATGCCTCCTAGAATGAAAATCAGCTGGCTATTGTAATAAGCAAAGACACGTGGTCCATCATCACCCTCAACATCTACCGCAGGAGATGATTACCGAGTGAGAGCTTCAGAGGAAGGGAACACAGCTTGGTACCCATCACATTCGGATCCCGACTCCAGACAGCCCAGGCCAGCAGATTTTGCCTCGTCGCACTTTGTTTCTCCTACTCAACAGTGACAAAACGGTTGGTTCACATTCGGCTTCGCGCTCACTGGTTTCGAGCGCCGACGCGAGTGCAGACGATACATCAGGTGCGGACCTCGGGAGACTCGTTTCGGCCTAAGAGCTCTGGCCGTGCTAGACATTTGAGCATGTCGTTGTGTTGGCGGCGACAATATAGGCCCTTCACGTGAACCAGCTCGACCAGTATTGCCGGGAATCAGGTCGAGGAGTCCTAGTCACGTCTCTCAAGCCGACAGTCGAACTGTGAGTATGGCTAGCACTTCTAAATCACGCAAGATCCGGCAGCCAATGTGAGTGGATGGTAACAATTGCCAGCGCAGCGTAAGCCGAGCATCCGATTTAGAAGCGGCCAATCTGCGCTGACATGGCCACTGGTGCATCTCCCACGCAGTAGTCATGTTCCGTCATCGAGCGAGGGGGTTCGCAAAACGTTTTCTCCTTTGATAAATCAGCTTTGGTCAGCCCGCATCCGACTTTAAAGACTTGCTGATGGGCAGACTCGCCAGGGAAATTGCAGGCCCGAGTTTTGACGCTCCAAATTTACGACTTCAATGCACGAGGATGTGAAGAAACGCCATCCCGTTTCAAAGGCCCATATTCAGTGGGGCATAAAAGCAAGGCAGGGCTCCATGCGACACATGTAGCCCATGTGACTGGACGGAATCGGACGAAACCTCAGCTAGTGGTTTGAAGGAACAGCTATTATTAACAACAATCAGCTTCAAGCGAGAGTGGGCCAGCTAAGATCTGCGATGTTGAGGTCAGAGTTCTGTTTACTCTGTTCTGGCATAACTCGAGAAGCTGTGGGGACTTGATGGGCTTGCTTGAAGGCGTTCATATAACAAAGGATGATCAATTCATGCAAGGTAGTAACTTAGAACTTTGCCAAAAAAAAAGTAAGAATTGCTTCAATACATACAAACTCTGGGTACCGGAACACTGGGGATTTCCGAGATCGATGCCATGCAAATGATTTGACCAGCTGCGATTGCGCGGTACCGTCAAGGTGTTTTGGGCGTAGTCCGGATATGGTCTCAAGTGCTTTTCTTGATTTTGGGTAGCAGGGTACGTTTTCGACAACAGAGGGTGAAATGATGGCATCGCGAATATATCGTCGTTGAAATTTCCTGTACCAGACGTCACATGACAACTCTTGTGCAAACTCGGCACTTGAATCGGATAATTGCTTGGCCCAACAGGCAAGTAAAGTGTTTGTCAACTTTTTCAATCTTCTCCAGACCTTGCTTCAAACTCTTTGCGAATTGGCAACTTTCCAACCCATGTCAGCTATTACACGGCATGGATCCAGACCCAGACCCCTGCATTGATTGACCTTGTCTCGCGTTGCTTCCTTGGTGCTTGGGTTCCTGGTGTTTGCCAGTCGCCACGTCTCGACGCATTCGGCTACCGGCTCTTTTGGTATTGCAGCACTCCGTACAGCATTTTGTCTTGGATTGCAAGAAACTTGCAAGGCCTGGCATCAATCATGGTGTCCCACAAGGCCGATGGGGACCAATATCCAGGCTGGTGCTGGAAATTATGGCGAAGCCCATGTCAAAACGGCCGCCACCAGCGAATCAGCACCGCGATCCACCCGAACTCGCCGTTTTTGAGACGGTTTCTGGAGGTCTGTATTCGACGCTCATTGGAACATTGGCCCCGACCTCATGCAGGTGTGGGTTTCGCGAACTGCCCCTGGGAATTCTGTAGCCTGGAGAACAAGAGCCTCACCTAACAGACATGACTGGACGAAAGGGCAGATCACCTTGCGGCATCCTGCGTTGGCTTGCGTTGGCTTGTTTAACTGGCGGATGCCTCTCGCGACTGGGAAGCTCCATCCGTCTGGAATGGGTGTGTAACTGACTGTTCGATTTGTCCTGAATAGAATATCGACACCACTCTGTCATGTCGCGTCTTTGTCTGTCGTCTTGATTTCGCTCATTTACGCGACTGGAACCATTGAACATCACAAGAAAGTAGACACTACTGTCAACAGTCGTCTGCTCGTAAACGCATTCAATGGACGCTCGACCACCGAAGCTTCAATCGCCAATGCGAGAGGCAGACTGTAACCATCTACCTCTGCATCTCCGACTAGACCCCGACAAGTCGGCATCCTCAATCCAACACGATGCCACCAGCTATCGCAAGAAGTTCCCAGAGAGCCTTCATTTTGCATCTAGCAACTTTCGCATGAGATCGCGCACAGCCTCCACACGAAGCAGCATCTCGTCAGCACACATTCCTGATTCGGCAACTGCGTACTCGCCGTCAACTCTTGCAAGCCCCCTGAGCTCTAGTTATGCGAGCGATATTCAAGAACGATTTGCTTGTCACACGCTTGATGGATCAAGGCCGCCGAGCAGGATACGCCATCGTCACCGGCCTTCAATCGCAACCTGCTCCACCTTTATCAATGATGACGATGAAAGCCCTGTCTATGTTGGCTATCACGACGTAGCTCAAAAGACCAAACAGGGCCGTAGCGACTATTGTGATCCTATTGAGACTCATGAAGTTGAAGTCGATGAGTAAGTTCATGTCACGGGAGTGAGTCACAACCGTTCTTAGTTAACCGTATCTTTCAGGCCAGATACAGATGCAACACCAATCAAAGAGGAAGACGATGCCCTGACTCCTGGTAAAGACAGTGACTGGGAGCAGAATCAAACTCCTTGCGCGTCTCCGACACAGAAGTCAGACATCTCGTTTAATACCTTTGGCGACACCGTGTCTTCAGACGATGCTGACGGGATTCTGGACTACACTCTTCAACTGGTGTATGGAATCGAGCTCAGTGAGGCACAAGCGCCGTCAGGAGCATTGCACCATGTCGTTTCGAAATTCGTTCGGGAGCTAGGCCAACATATATGGCAAGCGCCGTTGGACGGACAATCTTCCCAAACCATGTCTGGCTCAAGTTCTTCCACCACTCCCTCCACGGGTGCTGGCGGGGATAGTTCTCAGGGTTTCGGCAAGCGAAAGAAGCAGAGTAATGGGGAAGATGGCGGGGAGGATCTTACCGACGGTGAGGGTTCTGGATATATTCCGTGCAAGAAAATCAAGCCAAGTCCAAAGGAGGACGAGAACCTACGGCTTAGTTGTCCGTATAGAAAACGGAATCCACATCGCTTCAACGTCCGTGACCACCACAGCTGCGCAATGACCTATTTTCCCAAGTTTGCTGAACTAAGGTGAGCCGGCGCCAACTCCCAGCCCTGAAATTTGCCTGGCCCAACTGACACGATGCTAGGCAACACATTGTTAAGCAGCACAAACGAGATGATCCATCTGCATTTGTATGCGATCGCTGTACTCGGGACTTCCGAACTAGAAAGGAGTTGAGAGACCATCAGCGGCAGCCGAAAGAGCACATGTGCGACATCTCAGACCATGACCCCGAGGCTGGCATCGACGGTCCTACGTCAAACAAACTACTCAGCCGCAAGAGAGTTAGCGGTGCATCTCCCGAGGTTCAATGGAAGGAAATATGGAATATCCTTTTCCCAGATGATGATGACAACCTAGTTCGGTCTTATCGTAAGCGCTCACCAGACCACCCCTTGTACACGATCTCTTGCTGACATGGAGGCCGCATAGACTTTACTCCTGTAATCGAACACTTTGAGCTATCCGCGCATTATCTCGAAGCCTTCAACTACTTGCAATCATCATTACGAGACAAAATCTCCAACCCTGCGACACTGGAAACATTAGCAACCAAGTTTCACCACTGCTTTATCGAAACAGTCGAGAGATGCGTCCTAACCTCTCAGAGCATGCCTTACACCAACCGTAGCAACAAGCGCAACGAACCTTCCCGGATACAGAGCACGCAAAGCTTGATCAGCAGAAAATCACGCGGGACGGCCTCAAGACCCGACTCTGGTGTAGTCATTGACGACACCTCTGAGGAGAGCGGGAGCATAGTAGGATCTTCATCTCTCGGTCACAGAGACAGCGTCAGGACAGTCAGAAGCTACGCGGGTCGGCGGGAAAGCAACATTGCTCCCAGGGGAAATACCGACATGTTTCCAACACCTATTACTACTGCTGCAGGGTTAAATCAGAGCCCCCCTGCGCCTTTGCCAAGTTTTACATTTGGTGCAAGCACGAACAATATGGCACATGCAACGGCTGCTACCGTGGAAGAGTGGGCGAATGGTCTGTCATTCAACCAGAACGATGGCACTTTTTCCATGGCAGATCACTGGATCGCTGATACAAACATGACGCCTCAGGCGGAATTTGGGTTGGACGAGTCGTTGTTGTATCAAGCGAGTTTCTGCACGATAGATGACACATTTACGAATCTTCACGGAACGAGAACAGATGGGAATATATAGAGGGGAAAAGAGTAATAATTTAATTCGTATGTTTTCCATTACCTTTAAAAAGTTGTAATATTCTTGAGCCCCTCATTTCTCGTTAACAAGTCGCACCATGGGACCAAAAACATGGTTGAATACATTGGTATGTAATAGTCTATTCTAGGCGCTATTGGTGGGAATATCCTCTCTAACGCCAGTTTTCAAAGCCCATTTTACAACAAAGATGCGTGTTCCGTTGTTCAATATCCGCTTTAGCAAAGGTGTTTGTAATTCCCAAAACGCCGTCCCTCATAGCCCCAGCAACTTCAACCCCGTTTCAACCCTAGGCGTCTTTTGGAGCATTCGGAATTTGTCCTTGTATCTCGCCTTACATTATACACGATGTCCACCCTAACCCCGTTTTCCGGTAAATCGTCCTCCTCAAAATTACCCGCACTCTCACTTCTTGCCGACGGGCCCCTTTCAACTGTCGTCCTCGTGCTGGGAGTCATATAAGTCGTGTCGCCGAGCTCCGTGCCTACTCTGTCTGGAGCAGCCTCGGATGCTGATTTCCTCGATGTACTCGACTTCATCTTGCTCTTTACCGATCCCGCAGCAGACTGGAACCAGCGCAAGACGATGTGCAGAGTTGGAATTGTGCCGCATACAACCATGATGAACATTCCATCCGTGGCCCAGGCGAACAGGTCAGATGGTCGACCAAGTCTGGCACCGCGGTTGCCGAGTTGGACGAGGTATTGGGCTTTGACGCCGGAGCAGCTGGAAGTGAGGATGTTGAGGCCAAAGACGACGATGAGCCGGATCTTTTTCCGTCCTATTGTTTTCAAGTTGCCAACAAATGGTGGCGGGAAAGACGGCGAGGCTGGCGCCGGTGGCGCATTGTCATCATTGATGGCAAGACTCTGCCGGATACGAAAACCCCCCCCCCCCCCTTTTCTTGTCATGGAACGCCGGGTGTTGACTCTTGAGTATACCGGCATGAAAGTCACGTTTGATGCGCTGGAGCGCCGAGAGGCACACTGGCGAGAGTTGCTCGCCAAGGCAGGCCTTGTGATTAAGGATGTTCGGAAATTTTACCAAAATTCAGGATTCGGTCATTATTGCTGCCGAGGCTCCCTGAACGATGTAGCCTGCTGGGAGTTAGTTACTAGATGGACGGACCACAAATAAACCTGATGATGTCACCTGGTCTGCATTTCGAGCTTTGTCTGTCATCCCCTTTTAGTAGGTGGTGGGTTCGACTCCGAGGCTAGTCATTATTGAATAATTTAAGCTGTTGGCTCTTACTGGGATTTGATCACACGACTATGGCTGGGACATTTCCGTCTTGTGTCTGAAAGGAGAATTGGCTACCTTAGTTTCTCGCTCCAAGTTGAACAGAAATACCGGCCGAAAGTTGCACTCTGACTGTACACATGTGAGAGTCATACACATGTACTCGTGGCTGTTGCCCAGCTCGCGGCAAAGTTGGACATATAACAGTGCAGATAAAGATGACGATGCGTCATCCAGACTGTAGCCGCCGCTCATGCACCGAAGTTGGTCCCATTTCAGACTAAGAAATTGAATACAAAACCTCCTCAGATTACCAGCATCTTTTTTGATCATTGCTTGGAAATCACTCTTACGTAGGGCATCTAGTATAAATAGGTTGCTATGCGTTCCTGGCGACTTTCACCACGAGGTAAAAGTAAAAGCATGTCCAATCATCACCGCCTCTGGAACCACGCTGGGGTGCGGAACAGCAAATGACAGACAGCAGAGCAAATACCCATCATGAAACAAAACTTTGCTTATTATGAGTATCAGGCCTGTGTATTTTGTTGACGCCGCGCATGAAGTTGGGCAGCCAGCTGTGCTCTGTGTTGCCGAAAAAAAGGCACTATTTTGCTGTGTAACAGAAGTAGGCTTCTCGTGCCAAATAGATGTTTGAACTTTCGGTATCGTTGAGAGTTTGGCCGTGCCGCAATACATGAAAAAGCCAGGAGTATTTTGGGGAGAGTCGTCCAATGTCCCTCCAAACTTATCCTCCGTCTACCCAGGCACCCGGAATGTATAATGGTTGGTTCTCTAACATTTCCCAGAATTCACCAGCAAATTCTCCAACCAGGAGATCCCATGTAACGTCCCAGTCCTCAGGTCTCGGTCCATGCTTGATCGAAACCAGGTATACGTTACTTGGGGCTGCACCGAAAGAGTGCCGAGAACGAGAAGGAGAAAGTAGGGCATCAAAAGTTCAGATTCCCTCGGCCCGTATTCCTCGAGATCGATTCCGGCTTCCGAAGCATCTTCCAAAAAGAATTTCCATGCGATAGTAACAACCTTCCCGTATTGCTTTATCCACCTTGAACGCAGGGTTCTCCGACAGCCACATCTCAGCAGAGCCGTGATGGACGTGACGGTCTGTGTTAACGGAGCCGTACCGCCAGGCCACTTTCAATGGCGCAGACCTGTAAGGTGATTGACGTGTCCGGTAGGATCCTTTTACCGAGCTCTTGCCAGCTTTTGTAGACTTCTTCAGACGGGTAAATGGCTCTTTCAAGTCAATTTGTCGGCTTTTATAGGCCCAAATGAATTCCTGCAATGATTGGAACAGTACATTGGCTAAAGCCGCCTTCAGACCCTCTGTTGTGGTCCGGTTTTCAGAAGGAACATAGCGCAAGACTTTTGGATTAATAAATGACCAATCGAAAGAGTAAACCTTGAGAATCCCGAGGCAAATGAATGAATCTCTGGTGCGTCTCGTTCTCACTGAGGGCCAAGAAGCCAGGGGTAGCCCAAATCCAGACTCCGAGTTGGCGCGAATCTGTCGTTTTGTCGAGCCGTGTACAGCAATCAACGAAGTCCCCATCCGAGTATAGTTTTCAAGTATTCCAGACTCAGGTCTGGTGCCGGTGACCCTCTGAATCCATATATATATGTATGTATAGGTATATAAAAAGGTGAGGGCCAGCAATTGTTCAAGTCTCTTACTCACCGGAAAGTGCTCAATGTCAACAACTTGACAACAAAAGTAGAAGTTCACCGCAAATGTTGCTCCATTTGTTTTTTGGAAGTTGGAATGCCGCTTTTGGAGGACAATGTGCGTCAGCTGTTCCCAGCTGTGATAATATCATACCAGATAAGCAACCAGACACTACCAGGAGAGATCTCCACCTTGGGTAGTGCAGCTGGCAGACCCATGACACCAATGACCCACAACACGGCACGGGCGCTTATCATCTTTGGAAGGAAGGAAACCCGCGCCGCCTGTAAACATGGTTTCTCAAATGCCCTTGCATTTCGCGTTTCCTCTGATTCGCTTGTAGCTGCTCAGGCGGGAGTTCAGGCGGGAAATGGGCATCAAGCGGAAACTCGATGATTTCGAGGTTGGCGTGCTCATCAAGGAGGAGAAGGCATCACGGTACGGACGCGCTACGGCGAAGACTATAGAACCACCACCATTCACTTGGGTTTTGAGAAAGAGAGGATAATTTAACTTCTTTAATTTTTTTTAATTAGCTTAAAACTTGTGCTGGTTACATCGTCTTCTGAGGCTGGCTGACCTCGTGTGAGTGGGCGTTGTGTTTTATGTGTTATCCGTCGTCCAAGCCTCCATGACGGATACATAGGCCAATTGTAAGCGGTATCCCCTCTGGTGCGTTAAGGCTCCAATCGAGTATCTGCAAAGATATATGTACTAATAAGAAGCTAAATTTAAAAAGGTACATTTACTTACTAGAAAATTAAGTGATAATAAGTGTACTTAAGTGATAATATCTTACAAGTCACTACATTTAACTTCATATAATCCTAGCGCTATTAACGGGTCGCCTTACGGTCACCCGCTATCAGCATGGGCATTATGGGGCTCGTAACCCCACTGGAGCCTTAACACACCAGAGGGGATTGTGCGCGGTCGCCCCGATCGCAAGGGGAAGGTATGGCTGAGGTCTTAAATCACGCTCATTGGCCTCTACCGTAACTACTGACTAACTTGGAGGGACAGGTTTGCCAGCGACTGCCCCAAGTGGCTCTTATCACTGTGCCTGATTGAAGATACTAGTACCTGGCTAAAAAGCAACAAGACTTGCCAGATCCCGTCCCTTAACGTGACAAAGCGCACATCATGCCGGGTCAACCAACTGCTAAGCCTGTCTCCTGTCACCTTCCTTCTTAACCAATTGAAGACAGGTGGGTGTGGAGAGAGGTGTGAACCGACTGCTGAGGTACATTACCCCTTCTCGCTTTCTATAAAGAGGGCAAATGTCTCCCAATTAGCTACCGGCTTCATCAAGTAGTCAGGTTGACTTTTTGTGTATTTTAACCGTACAATATGGCCACAAATATCCGCTACCGTTTCCTCACGGCTTCCCAAGTCATGAGGCTGTATACGCGATACATTGCTAAATCATCACCGACTCAGCCAACCATGCTAGAGTCCGCCATTGACTCACCAATGAATCACAAACACTACGGACAAAACGACTTGTTTCAACTGGCCGGGATTCTTGCAGAGAAAGTGATTCTCAATCACCCATACCAGGATGGCAACAAACGAACTGCTCTTTTCGCCGCAGACATGTTTCTGAAGATGAACGGCTACCAGTTACACAAGAAACCAATGGGCAAAAATGCCACAGAACTCAATGAAGGACTCGCCAATGCTCATGTTCTCGTCGCAAGCGAGCCAGTGGACATCGGAGGACCTAGGGAATTACTACGTTAATGTGGCTAGACCGCTAGAAGATGAAAGCAGAGAGAGAGATCAATGAATACAGCAAGGATGCGGTCGAGTGTTGGCTTAGATGGCCGGTCGATAACCTCAGTATAGTGGCATCTCGTTCCCTTGGGTCCAAATGTATTTAAGTGCAAGCGAAGGATATTATTACTTTTGAAACTGTGATGGCATTTAGTCAACCATGGTACAGGCAGCCACCAGGTTCCTTCTGATGCTAGGATCATGCAAAAAGTAGGGCCCAGGCCATGCATTATCTATCTCGCAGAAGTTCAGCAGCCCCTTTTAATCTTTCATAGCTCTCTCGTGCGGATTCCTCAAATTTATCTATTTCAAATAAGTACGTAGTGATAATATGTCAAATATGAACAGACTCACGATCGGTCGTGCCATCCAAAGTAATACAATGTGACGCTCCCCATAGCCAGAGAGTTGCGGGGCTCATATTGGTTGCGTTTTGTCGTGGGAGATCTCGTTCAATAGTAACACGTGGATATGGTACCATAGCTATAAGGAGACTATATTAACAGGGATATCAACGTAAAACAGGTTCGCACACACACCATGCGCAAAATGCAGGGTCTCATGGAAGAATGTTAGGGGAATCTTTTCAGGATCAGAAGTGAGGCATATGCCAGTCTGCTTAGTGATAGCTGATTTCATAGCAAAGCCAACTTCCTTATCGAACATAATATAGGCCTGATGGGGTTCGCCGATGATAATGTCAAGGTTTCGTGTTTTGAGAGACCCCTTGGCATCAAACGTAATAAATTCCGCCTTCGCATCATGGAATGCTCTTCGAAATTGGAACGCTCGATTGTACTGCAATGGCAGTGTATAAAGGGAGCGAAAGCGTGGCCTGAGATGAGGGGACATTATTCTCAGTGTTCTGAAAGTCGCGCGAGGGTGCTGATCGCCAGGAGGCTTGTAGAGGCAAGTGCGTGGTGAATCCTGATTCCTGAGTTTTCGAGAAGATGTCAGGATAACGGATAATTCTACATCCGTGCCGACTGATCCCGTAATTTTTGTCTTTAAGCAGCGGGAGGCGCAAAGTGGGCCGCGGGGGCGGCGCCTTACCTGTGCGGGCGGGCGGTCGAAAATGGCACGACCAACTTTGCACCTAAAATACTCCGTAGGGTTGTGCTATTTGTGCGGCAGAAAATCGTTTAGATATTGGCTGTGATTCCCGGAATTGGGGTCAAATAATTGAGGTCAACTTTTCGACCCACAGTGATTTTTTCAGGCTTTTCCAAGCTAAGGAAGGCTTTTCAGTGACATTAAAGGTTATAAATGGTCAGACCACCTGGATTACGCTGTATTCAACCTATTATTCAAGATCAGCTTCCCATAATGCCTCCTCATAACACCTAAGAGGGTTCAAGCTCACAAATAACCTATAATAGGTGGACTGAACTTCTGTACGAGGCTTAAATCATCATCGCCGTTATCATCGCCGTCATTATCGGTTAAAAAAGTTAATATTAGAAGGTTATTTAAGCTAATTAGTAAGCTCATTTTACTTAAAGAAGAATATTAGTCACCCCAATTAACAGAAATTAACGCGAAGCTATTATTAACATTTTAAACGAAGAATTTTTAAAAGATTTCACGTAAATCTTAGTAACTAAGCCTTTTATAAGTATTAAAGCTACCTTTACTTGCTTAGTATATCGTGAGCAGGGATAGATAGAGGTTTATGTAAAATATTAGGCCTTTACTTAAATTTATGTGTTACATCCAGCTAATTTAAGTTTAAACGCCCATATTATGCTAAATTGTGCGTCAAAATTGGGGTCAAAAGATTGACCCCAATTCCGGGAATCACAGCCAAAAAAAAAGTTGCGCAATCCAACTGCGAACTGAAAGTCGGCTAGTTAGAATGTCTTTTTTCTATGTATCTCTTGTAGGGAACTTACGTGAAGTAAAGTTCGTCCGCTCTCATCGCGATCATACAACGATGCCTCGCCATCAGATATTAGCTTTGCAATACCCCCGAAGTCGCCCTACACTGCAGCGGAAAATACTGAGCTGTCCCGTGGGCGAATATTCCAGCTTGACGACATTTTCCATGTCATACCATGAGTTGATCGACAAAGTAGCATATTCCACTAAGTCTGCGAGAGCCACGAGGGAATCGAAATCGAGCCTTTGTGACCATTCCGATTGATCAGAAACAAGCACACATTCGCCAATTCAGCTTGTAACTACTTACTATGTACTTTTCCAATAAGGCCACCTTGGTTTTGGATAGAATGTGATGATCTGCCGGTGCTAACACCGCCAAGCAAAGAACCCGGCACCCGCTCCAACGCCTGCTTCTCTAGTACAGAGCTAGAGCTGGCGTGTTCAACTTTTTCTCGGGTTCTACAGAGACTGCCTTCAGTGTTTGAGACTGTATTCTATGTCGTTTCGCTCCGTCGATCAAAGAAGATTGAAGCTGTGCGCTCTATCCGTGCCGTCATAGATCTATTCATGCAGCCGCCATATATTAGCAATTAGTCTGCGGGAAAGGGATGAATTGCCATTCAGCAAGTTATAACAAAACAGCTCGAGGCTATCTCGCGATAGCCTTCGCCGGCGCGCGCTGTGATGAATCACCAATCGGCTAGTGTGTCCGACGCATCGCGATGCGTTCATGGTGTCTTGCGTGGTTAGTTACGGTTCTCTGGCCTAGGTACGGCCAAAATACGGTGTTGCTAGATGCCCTCCATCTACAACCCCCCCCCCCCCCCCCCCCCCTTTTCCCCTTTTTTTTAAAATCATTTAATAATAAAACAGCTCACGAACCGCGTAGATAAGGTCAAAGCAAACTGAAGTAGCTGAAACGCATGGTACAGCTGCGTCTGAGCATTCGAAACCGAGTCCTGGTCTAAAACAAGCTTGACCTTCGTAGCTGACCTCCGCAGACTCCTGTTCGATTTGGTATGTCTCTCGAGCTTTTGGGTCAGATCTTCTAGCTCTTTCGCAGCTTTCTTGTAGTAGCAGGCTCAAGGCTCCGCTTAGTGAGTTTTGCACAGAATCTTGCTCAGCTTCGAGCTCGGTAATAATAGAATTCAAAGCTTCGAGTCTTTTCCAACTGATTTTGAATGCTTTGGGGAACATTTTGGATGTTTTTCCAAAAGTCGTGAGTTTGGTCAGTTTGGTGGCTACCTAGCCAAGTGCCACAGCAGCGGCGACAAGACCAACTAGTACTTCTGCCATTTTGCGCCGGGTAAGTCGTCTGCTGCGGTGAATAATCTCTACAATGCTCCTAGACAACCAGAGATCTGACCATGTTTAAAAAGGAGTCTGTCCGTGGTGAACCAAGCACTGCCCCATCACTAGATGCGATGAGGGATGCCAGATAAGGCGAACAAGCATGAATGGTTGGGCCTTGTCAGGTCGAGACCGATTTCCACAACGGTATATAGAAATTCTAGCACACATATAGTAACAGGCACTGGCTACTGCATCTGTTGTGCTACTCCAAGACATCAGCAAGGCTGAGCCCGGGTGGTGGCTGAGCGTGATGCAACATCGAAGCTCTCCGCATGGTCAGTTCAACACCCTGAACTTTCTACCCTACCAGCCATTATATTGCATTTTTTGAAAGATTTCAGATGGCTTGATACAACTCGCCAACTTTCCGAGGTGTTCTAATTCGCTACGTAGCCTTCTGAACATGGACCGGTTGTCATTTGACTAACCGACAAACCATACTCTGCTCCTGTAGAAGTGCTCCAAAAGTCGGCATAAAGCTGTACTTGACGAAGACCAGTCTTGAGCTTAGTTCATGACAGTTCCAGCCGAATACTTTGTCTCTTTGTTACCCCAAGAAGCATCTACGTGATCACCCTTTAATTATAGACGCCCATTTACCCATCTCGATATATATTAGGCGACGCTAGCACGCTTACTGGTAGTGATTTCAGCCAGGTATGTATTAGCAAGGAGCAAAACGGGAACACAACGCCGGTGCTATTAAGCCCGCGGTTAGTCTTGGCATGTCATGGGGTCCGACCGTGGATACATGGAGCGTTGAGCTTCTGGAAAACAAACCCCCGCATCCTTTCTGATGTATTTACTGAGGCTTATACTAAATCTCGGCTCTCCTAGAGAAAACAGAATCTCTTTGGAATGTACGATAAGGAATTCAAAGAGCAAAATAACACTTGCCATAAGTAGTCATTGAAGTTGAAGAATACGGATATGGTACGAACAGGCTGCTTGCGCCATGGCGTTTGGAATTAGTTCAACGAGGATGAAGTACCAAGTGCTAGCATGACCTTGACCGATAAGTCGTGTATCTACTTTGACGGCAGATTCAGCGTTCGCTATTGAGGACATCTACTTGGTTGAAAAAACGCTGAAGTGGAACTGCTCGCTGGGCAGAGAACAAGAGGTATATTTGAACCTTAACATGAGTGTATTCTATAATATGTACCTGTGGTATACAAAGCTTCCCCTGAGCGTATGAGCTGACCCAAAACACCACATATATGTATACACAGATGTATCCTCTACAGTTGTAGACTCCAGACTCTATGCATTGCATTCCATTTTTGGTCATCTTTCGTCATTTTAGTGTTGTACATCGCGTCAAAGTTGCGTGGAGGTGAGTCCACGCACGGGAAATCCGCTTGCGATTGCGGCTCCTTGCATCCGCTGCAACCAGGGTAATCCATCGCCGTCAGGGACAGGCCGGTGCTCGAGACTGCAGTTGACATATATTGAATCGTTCATATATGTATAGTCAGATACGGAGGTGACACATTCTGACAGTGCACCCGGAAAAGGCGACGCGCTCAATGCAGCACACAGCCAACACATTTGTTGAAATATTTCAATCATATTATGGGACCAGCCGGAGACGGTCAGTCGAACCGCTGAATTTTCCAACTCGACATGAAGGAGTCGCAAGCCAGGGCAAAAGGGACCGAGTTCGTCGCTTCCGTCCCATATAGATAGACCCGACATGGGTTCGCCTTGCTGACAGGATAGTGAGGCACTGCCAACAGCTTCTTCGAGGCATTTCAATACTATCGCCCCGCACTTGGGCCATGCCTTTTCAATATACTCTTCCACCGTGGTATACACACACTCTTCCGCTGTGCCCGTGATGGCCGGTAGCGAGCCAATGTTGACCAATTGAGGGTCAGCAATTCCGTCGAGAGGTCCAAACAGCTGACAATCGAATTTGAATTGGACAACATGGAAGCCGTCCGTGGGGGGAGGAAATGGTCGTTTCAAGAGTAGGTTCCAGATGGCGGATTCGGTGATGTGAACCTGAACATAGTGTGGAGTCATTAGGACATTACGAATAGAAGCGATAAGGTTTTGTGCAGAGTTCCCGTTCATGATTTGTGTGTGGAGGTTGCGGGCAATGTCGTCCGGCGAGCCTCCCGGAGACTGTGAAGGCATCTCCCTGTGCCAATAGCTACAGAGGAGCTGCAAGGACAGAGCCAAGTCTATGCCACCTGCACTCGTCGACCATGATTCCTTCCTCTGCGACAGGCCGGGAGCAAGTTTGTCGAGGACACACTTGGCCGCCTCGGGACCGTTGAGGATCAAGATTATTTGGCGGATCGGACCCTCAAAGAGCAAGGTGACTTGTCGCGAAGGCTCGGACCCTGCCTCTTGGTAAAACTGATAGAGCTCGTCCCAGAGCTCGAGGGTGAACTTGGACAACAGGCGATCGATTACGCGATCGAGGTTTACGGGGAATTTCTGCTCGCTGATGTAGTAGTGAGTCAGAAGCTCGTTGTCGAGTCCGTCAGCCAGGGCCTTTGCGAAGGCGGCGTTCAACGCCCCCGCAATGAGTGGTGGCAGTTGAACTTCTGTGGGTTTGGCTTGTTGCGATACTCGCGATGGGAGAGTCGGCAGAGGAGGTTTGTACGGCGAAGTATACAATACCCCTGGTCTCCTGACGCTGTCAGGTAAGCCAGGCGGCGGTGGCATATCTGATCATGACTGGAGGAGGGATTGTATGTGGATTTGCGATCGGTCGCTCGGGGGAGTCGCAGTCAGTGGAGGACTGGCAAAGACAGGGTTCGATATTGGAGGGCAAAGAAAAATGGAGAGGACCCAGGCGTCCCGGAGCAAAAAAAAAATTGATTGATGAAGTTTGCCCGCAGATGGAAATGGAAGCCGAAGTGGGATGGAACGAATGAAAAGAGTCGAGATGTTAAATCTCGGCTGGCGAATGGATGGATATGAAGGCAAGTCGCAGGCGCAATGAAGAAGGATAATTAGAGGTCATGCATGAAGCGGCGAGCAGACTTTTCTGTCGGAACCAAAGAGTTCGCCGCATCATGGGGGCAGCGGAGGAGGACGCAGACTGGGGAAAAGCGTCGTCGTCTTGGTCAGTCCAGTCGCGGCCATTTGTCGTTGCAAGTGGACGATGGGTCCCGGAGAGTTGAAGGCAACGCCAGGGCTGACGTTGCGCTGCCCGTGAATTGCGCGTCCCGTTGACAAAGTGGGCAAGCGCGACCGTCGGCTGGCACAGGTGAGTGGCTGCCGCTGCAAGAGGCCACGCTAAAGGGAGCCAGTGAAACATCAATTGATCTCATTGCCTTCAGCTGGTGAAGGACCCAAATGTCTGGTGCCCATGTCCGCACGTTGCGGTGCTCGTCCTTGCAGCCCTAGATGTCCAGATGGCATCTTCTTCCATCGATGCTCGAGCCCGCACACATTGACACCTCGACGAAACGTGACGCAAACCCCTCGGCACTGCCCTGTCAAGGTGGCCCCTGGTGACCCAGCCACTAGTCTCCAGTCACGAGATTGACTCGAGATCGCGACAAACGAGGAAAGAAGCCAAGGAAAAACTTAATAGCATAAAGGGGACGTCCCGACCGTGTTCAAAGGGCTCGTTTCATCTCATCCATCGTATTGTCGGCTACTGTTATGGACCATCATGTCTCTGAGCCGCACTTCTCAATCGTCTCTTGACATTGAGGCCCCAAAGGCCGCGTTGCCCGTCTCCGCATGGCTTATCTCGAGCAGATTCTCCCTACCCCTTTTAATGCAACCATGGCAGACTAAGCTTTCGGCCAGATTCCGACATACTGGACATCAAACGCTCAGCGATATAAAGGGCTAGGAGTCGATATTCTTCCGACGCCGCGTCTGTTTGCCACCCGCGAACCTGAAGCACCCCCTCCACCGAGTACGTGGCCAGAAGGGGTGAAACGCCTGCCATTGAGGACATGTTCTTCGGGTTGGCGTCGTTTCCTCGTTCAACATCATCACCACACTTGATGATGTTTGTCGCTGTCTATTGTGCTGTAAATTTCGTGTAAGATGTTGTGAAGTCAACCTTTTCAGGTGATCATATTCCACTCTCGGTCTAGAAAAGGGCCCTAGTTAACTTATCAAGCCACCCTTTTTGTGGCTAGCTGTGGCTGCGACACCTAATACCGGGCCCCCATAGATTTTTGTGTGGAGATAACGTAGAAGCTGTCTGCAACTCCGTACGGTCGCACCTTGATGAAAAATCGCTCAATTTAATCAATTTAAATGAAGCTATTCCGAGATATCTATTGTCTGCACCAGCTATCGCATAATATCATCATCACGGCTGCCTGCTGTAGATTCTTTCTTTTTTTTCCTCAATGACTTTAAATGCGGCCGAGAAATTTAGCACGTATCTTTACATATAAGTTTATATGTGGGGTACCTGATATCATTAACAGAGCAATATGTGCCTGCGTGTATACTCTCTGGCCCGCGTCAGGCCGGCCGGTCTGAATTACCTTACTGATTGCTAGTAAATTCCGACACCGGCAGCTGAAGGGGCCCAGCCACAGAGGGGGTGCCTGATAACATAGAGGGGATGCTTGTTAACTAGGGCCTAGAAAAGAGCTGTACTCTGGTTCGGAATACTAGGATGTATCTCAGTGCCACGAGCCATTTACAGGCAAACCATATAACCCATGATTCCCCTCAAGCATAGTCATTCAATCAATCACCTGATATCGTCTTTGGCACTCCTGTTCTCTGGACTGTACCCTGGCCTCTTACCAGAAAGATTGACAAATCGTGTATTAAGGGAGCTGTAGGGTAGCACAGCCACTGTCTTTTTTTTTTCGGACTATCACCGTATCGATATCAAGACCCCACTTCTGTGAGTTACCTCAAAGATGAGAATGATATCAACACAGCATTTTTGATGCCAGAAGGCTGCTAGACTCCTGCCCGCGTGACTGGTTGGTAGACATGATTTTTCTTTCCTTCCCTTTTCCTCTTTTTTCGTTGTCGTAGTATCGTACCAACAAACAGCTTGCTCAATCCAAGAGGCACAGTATCGCGTTATGGTCTCACCAAAATAGAGTCATCGGGTAACATGGACGTAGCGCGCGGAACGGATAGTGATCTTAAAGCTCCAATGCCATTTCGTTTGCCGACTGGATAGCCCATGCAAATAAGGGGTCAAGAAAGACCGGAAAACTATGGCCATGCTGCTCAATTTCATCGTCTCGTCAGATGACCAGGAGGGCCTTGGGGTGGCATGTTCGGTCAACCGATTCTCCGAGTCGATTCCCGCCTTGAGGTCTCGAGAGGTTCCACTTTCAGTCTGTCAGGTGCCATTGGGATCCACCGCTGCATTCGTCATAGGCAAGGTGACTCTGGCATGATCATCCCATAGTGACATGACAGCACGCGAGCAAGTATTCGGGACGAATTGGCCGGTATCGATGGCGAGAAGCAACAAATTCTTAGGCGGAAAGCCTAAAACGAAGCTTCAAATTGAAGCAATAGATGAGGGAGTAGTTAGTGATGGCGGCGCATGCCAGGCACGCGTGGTGGTCGCTGCATTGCCTGCTCATGACTGGAGGGGTCACTGCCGAGATGCCTGGCAGCAACATGCCACGCGGGGACGGCGTCAATGTTGGGCCAATGGATGCAGCTTTGCCCAAGTCCGTCTGACAAGGTTTCAGCATGTTGGCGTCATCTACAGAGTACACTGTGCGGACACCCGGCTTCGGCAAAATGGGCAACGTGATTGACCTGAGGGGTGAAGCCACGCCGAATGCATGCTGAATAGGCCCCATAGGACTGATTGACTTTCCAGCTTGCCCGGCCGCCCAGCCTGAGGTCACTGGGTGAATGACACAAAGGCTGGCCGCACTCTTCCAGTGTTGACTGACAACTGTCTGAAGCTGTCAGAGGCGCTGGCAACTGGCGGGCTGGACTGGACTGGACTGGAGAGAGCATCAATTGATCGAGATTAGATGCAGCGGGATGGGAGTGAGTGCATGGCAAAGAGGGGAGGCCCTGAGGCCACAGGTCAGGCTGATGGGACCAGTCAACTGGCGCGTCAAGTGGTCAACCTGCGTTTCGCTGAGCTCCCCAAGAAGGCCCATTGTCATGCCACACTCTTGCCTCGGCCGTCGTGCCACGCCCTGCAAGTGTCCCGTTGTTGTCCACTTGAGCAGGGACGGCCAGCTTCCCACTTCCCACTTCACACCCTTTGCAGCCTTCCGTGAAGCTTCACCGATGCATCTCGACGACAGCCATCTGGGAAAGCCCCTCGAACGTCGTCATGGTCGGGGAGGCAACATGTCTCTGAGCTAGCTGAGTGCCCCTACAGCTCTGGCAGTGGGTCGGGCGACAGGCTTCCCCGGATTTTGTACCCCAGATGATCGCACACAAATACTAGCTGCAGCAGGCCCAACGCTAAGCCGGATGGGGCCTCGAGCCAGTGACCTGTCAACTGTGCGGTTGCTGCAGCTGCTGGCTATCACTCGCCCAAGCCGCCCACTGAAGGAATGGAACTTTGGAGCCCACTGACCCCGTCGTACCGTCCCAGTTGGTGCCCATGCCTGTCATTGAACCATCGATGTCTGGTTCAACTGTCCAGTCCATCGACTGATCAACGGAGCCGTCCACCAGTTGACGCCTAGTGCTGGCTCGAGTCCCTGGTGCTCAGTGCTGTCCCAGTGCTGCAGCGCCTCTACTACGTACTGTATCAAGTGTTGCATGACTCTGTGCTCCAGTGTTCGATGTCGGTACCCATGCCGGTCTTTCCATACCCAGCTCCTCCTAATCACGCGATCGAATGAGGCTATGTCCCGCCCAGTACCACCAAGGTAGGTAGCTTTGTACGGAGTGTTGATGTGAAGAGTACTCCGACACTCGATGGCAAGTTACCCCGCCCGGTCCGACGAAAGAGTAAGAGCATTTCCAACAGTTGAGCACCTCAGGCCGCAGAATACGCCAGGGTCATCCATCCTATGTATTTCCCCTCTTCTTCCCCTCCTTCCCTCCCTCTTTTCTTTCTTCTTCTCCTCCTTTCATCATCATTTGATTCCATTCCACTTCATCTTGAAGCTCTCTTCGCCCACAAACCACTTGATTTCATCAAAGGTTTGTCTTGTATTCGGATATTAGCTCCCGCAAACGTCACCATCGGCTTTTCGACGCCATTGAACTATAGCTGACTCGTCCAGCTCAAGCTACCCGCACGACCTTGTTGGCCGTTTCGACTCACTGAACCCACATTCACACAATCATCAACATGACGGAACCACTCAGCAAGGTAGACTCCGCCGTCCAAGGCTTGTCATCGTCACCGCCAAAGGAGAAGGGCCATAGAAGGGCCAGCTCCAGCGCAGCTGGTGTAATGAACGTCAATGACTTGGGTAAGCCGTCTTACCAACGTACCCAATGATTATGGAGGATAGATATCACATCGCTTCCAAGGGGTTGCTGGCCGATATGCAACAACAAGACACTGACGTCACAATCCAGAGAAGGATGGCATTGAGCTGCAAATTGCGATTGAGACGCAAAAGACAGGCTGGTAAGCTTAGCTACTACCCTTGAATTACACTCGACATTCTAGAATACGTGTCTTGTACATTGACTTCTTCTTTCTGGAGCTAACGTGTCAATCAGGAAAATCAACAAGAGTCCTACCACGGTCGAGGACCCCAGCGTATTAAAAGTCATGTTGACGAAACCCCCAGTTAAGAAGATTGACCTTCACTTCCCGTTAGGAATGGAGGTAACGGCACGGAACATGAAGGGTGTCACGATCAAGGATGCCATGGATGCGATTTACAAGGCATACAAAAAGCGGGTATGTGCCGCCCTGGGAATTACACGCCAGATGTATGATGAGTAGAAAACTAATTGTAGTATCCCATTAGGCCGATGATGAGCTTGACAACCCATACCTGGCTGGCTTCGAGTGGGACAAGGAGGAGTCATGGACACGGCTGGTTGTGCACCTCCAGAAGGAGCCTGGTACCAGCGGCCATGGTGGCGGCAAGAAGAAAAAGGGCAAGAAGGACGACGAGTAAGCTCCTTGCCACAACCCTGATATCTGTTCCAATAGTTCCATCAACTTTGTTTTGTTTGGCTTCGCTGTTTTCGTTGCGAGTCGGGCGCCCGGGATATTGCGATTAGGTATTCTTGGCTGGGCCATGTACAAGCGATTGCAGGATGCATCGCGCTTTGTTCCATTCTCCGACTCATACTTAGGTATTTTGCGGTGGCTACGGTCCCCACGATTCTAGCTTCCGGATCAGCCGGAACCTATTAATTCTTTCATCTCACATCATGGTCGCCATTATCGCTGGGAAATAGTCCATGTTCAAAGTGAGATGTCGTCAAACTAAAGAAGCTATCAGATGGGCGATATGGTGCCGTCTCTGTTCCACTACCAACCCTGCAAGCGTGATCCGAGAACCCCACCGGTGGAGCGATTTCAATGCATGAACTGATGTGTCGTCACGGCTATCGTACCGGATAGATTAATCGATGTGGTTAATGACGTGGCTTGGCCAATCTCTGACCAATTTGGCCGACTCCTTGATGAGTTCGTCTTTAATTTATTTTTGGATTCCTGTTGCGATGGGATTGCATTCGGTGCAGGAGTTGTTGGGAACTGGGGTCAAAGTCAGTTCGATACCCCTAGATACTATGATATCAGAATACTGAGCGATCTCTGGATGATGATGTTAGCGCAATATCTGCCCCGCCCCCGCCATTGTCAATCGGCTTTGATGTACTCGGAACCGCCCACTAATTTCCGATCTGGCGGTTACTCTCGGGCCGATGAGCGCCCTATTGCCGTTCCCCACGGCGGAAAGAATGCGTAGCACCTTCCGAGTGAGCATGAACTCTCGCGTCATACCGCAGGAAAGTTCAACAGAGCGGTTACTTTCGTCCCTTTAGCCATTTATTAATGATGGGGAAATGATGGGGAAGCCCGGAATTGGTCAACGCGGGGCTTTCCACTCCAAGTGAAGGAAAGCTATAATATCTCTGGTGTTCCTGAGACAAGCTTTTCTTTTTTTGCTTTTGGGACTACACACACTTCCATAGAACACAGTCACCATGCCGATCACCGAGTTTGAAACAAAAGAGAAGTACCGTTATCAAAGCGGCTTCAACTGCCACTTTGAGTGAGTCTCCCTCTCTATTGGAATTTGCGCCCCTGGTTTTTTTTTTTTTTTTTTTTAAACTTAGTCGGAGTTACATGGAGCTTGTCGAGCGATTGCCAATTGCCGTGCAGGCACTACACATCCTATGAGTTTGGCGAGCGTGTCGCAAGATGGACATCAGACGTGCTGACAACCCATGATTTTCTTTTACAGATCAGAGGCGATTAAAGGAGCTTTGCCCATCGGTCACAACTCTCCCCAGGCGCCCCCGTTCGGTCTCTATGCAGAGAAGCTCTCCGGCACAGCTTTCACAGCACCTAGACACGAAAACAAGCAGACGTGGCTGTATCGCATTCTGCCGTCATGCGCTCACCCGCCGTACAAGCCTTCTCCCGAGGGCACTGCTCCGGAGCTTGTCATCAGCGAAAGCTCCAAGATGCACTACATCCCTAACCAGCTGCGGTGGGATCCCTTCAGCCATGACGAGTCCAAGGATCATGATTTCGTCTCGGGTCTGAAGCTCGTCGCCGGCGCCGGCGACCCTACTCAGAAGCAGGGCCTCGGCATGTATGTGTACGCTGCGGGCAAGGACATGGATGAAAAATCAGCCTTTTACTCAGCCGACGGCGACCTGTTGATTGTTCCCCAGGAAGGGGATCTCGATATCCGCACCGAGCTCGGGTGGCTGCTCGTCCGGCAGATGGAGATTGCCGTGATCCCCCGCGGCGTCAAGTACAACGTCCGCCTCGCCTCGGGCCCAGCCCGCGGATACGCTCTGGAGCTGTATCAAGGCCACTTCAGTCTTCCAGAGCTTGGCCCCATCGGCTCCAATGGCCTCGCCAACGCGCGAGACTTCCTGGCTCCCGTTGCCAGCTTCAGCGAGGACTTTGGCGCGACGGCCCACGAGGGCCCCAACCAGTATCTCGTGACGGTCAAGTTCAACAACACGCTCTTCCAGACGACGCAGGCCCATACGCCGTTCGACGTGGTCGCCTGGCAGGGCAACTACTACCCGTACAAGTACGACCTCGGCCGCTTCAACGCCATTGGCACCATCTCCTTTGACCATCCAGACCCGTCCATCTTCACCGTGCTCTCCGCGCTGACCCCGGTGCCCGGAACCGCCGTCGCCGACTTTGTCATCTTCCCGCCGCGCTGGCTCGTCGGCGAGGACACCTTCCGCCCGCCGTGGTACCACCGCAACACGATGAGTGAGTTCATGGGCCTCATCCGCGGCGGCTACGACGCCAAAAAGGGCGGCGCCGGCGGCTTCGTCCCTGGCGGCGCGTCGCTGCACAATGTCATGAGCGGCCACGGCCCTGACGCGGATAGCCACGAGGGCGCCCGCGCCGCCAAGCTCCAGCCTGTCAAGGTCGGAACGGGCAGCTGCGCTTTCATGTTCGAGAGCTGTCTCATGGTCGGGGTGACGGAGTGGGGGCTGCGGACGTGCAAGAAGGTCCAGGAGGGATATAGCGAGGAGAGCTGGGGTGGCGTTGTGACACATTTCAAGCTCCCCGAGGGTGCGGTCGCGAATAGCCACTTGGCAGACTGAGTTGTTGACCAACGTTTTTGGAATAGGCTTATGAAGGGAAAATTAGAATAAATGATTCGCTGCGAAGTAAGAGGTATGGAATCGAGGAAATATCTTTGGTAATGGCCTTAATTGTAACGTTTCGAGTTTATGGTGTGCGTGATGCTGCTTTTGCTTCGTGAGATGGACAAGCTGTACCGAGCAACGTAGTAAGAAACAAGAAACATACATCGAACTTGGGTGTGCGTACATGATTCGTGAGGTAACTGGCCTCTTTGCTGAGAGTTGTTGCGTGCGATGTTCATGGTTACGTTCGAACTTGGGCTAATGCATACTTTGCTATCCTGAGAGGCGAATGCTTGGGCTAATATTTGCGTGCCGTGGCATAGAGACGAGCATGTAAATATGTCGTTACACATGTAAAGATCATCATACGGTACGGGCCCCCAGTTCGGAGATTGCTATGTAAGGGCACAAACGCCTCACTCGTGTACACTCTGACTTGACAATGTATTGTTGTAGCCGGAGCGGTACGACACTATTAATGGAGATAAATACGAGACGACACTATACGAAGGGGTATCAAAGAATGTCACCGGCCATAGCCTTGGGGCCGGGCCGGACATGACCCGGACTCACCACACACACTCCAGCGAAACACCAGCCTAGTTGGCACCTTAAACCTGCACGTGAGGGAACGCGCCCCGTTTAACCGCGAGGCTATAACGGGGCGGAGACGACACGGAATAGAGGCGAGGGGGTTTTCTTCCCATATAAAGGGTTTCCCCACTCGAATTAGGTGTAGAAGTACCAGAATAGTTTATTATAGCTCTAGGATCTGATCATAATAATGTATTGTTGTACGATCCATGATTTTCGCTCTGGACAAGCTTGCAGTAAAGACAAGACCGATTATATCCGCTCTCATATTATCTAAGTAGCTCCTAACACATGCTCAGGCGTCATCTGGCCACACCTCTCACATCCCAACACCCAGTATCCGAATATGGTGTTTTGGAGAGGGCAATATCCCTAAGTTTAGAACAAGCACGGTCCAGAACCACACGACCGATACCCTCTACGATGAAAGGAAGGAGGAGGCATGTCGGGCATATAGAACTGGTAAGCGCCGAATAGCTGAAGCAGACTGTGGCATCAGAAGCCGTACGCCTGTAATATGCCCAAAACCACGCGACACGGTAGCACCAGTGAGATAAGCTTGAAGCATGGGATGAGGTGCGAGGAGGGCTGCACGGATAGCCAACGTCTGATGATTCGTCAGTTCATATCCCAAATCTGGGATAGCCGAGATACATTATGGCAGTTGTGAGAGAGATCTCTAGCGACGGCTTGCTCCCCAGAGACGAACCACGGAGCAGGGTGCTTGCCGATGCGCCATAACACCCATATTCTGATATTGGACGGGAGAAAAAGATTGACGTTATATCATCATGGTACAATGAGGCCTCGACCACTTATGGGGTTGTCTTGGCAGATCTTGGCTGAAGGCTGCAGTCTGGGGAGCTGCCTCTTTTGCAAAAGTTCCGCCATTGTTCTGGGGCGACTATTTCATCTCTTAGGGCTGGATGCTGATATTTGGTGGTGATGGGCTCTAAGATGAGGATGGGTTTGTCGGAACGCCAAGTTGCACGCCTGAGTGGCTGCAGGAAGGAGCCTTGAGCTGAGCTGACATGTCAATGTATTATATTGACATTTCTGTATTGAGCCCTGCAATTTGCGACACACGCAGACTTGACTTTGCTAGGCGAGTATGAGAAGATGGAGATGCAGATTGCTTCTTCACTTGGAGTTGGTGTATCCGATGTCGCCGCGAATACCATCAGCGCCTGACATGACAATGGCGGTATGACTACCCTGTGTATCCCTTTGAGTGTGCGCAGGTGCCATTTTGGTAACGACCAAGGATGTTAACCAATTAAAGACATGAGATTAAAAGATACTTAAGTCACCTAAGAATATATATGGTAAATAAAGTGCCTTACATACTAGAAGCTACAAGCATATAAGTGGCTACCCTGTTATGAACGATGTACTTAGCAAGTACTAGAGAAAAGTGGAGTATATACATAACAGGCACCTGCGCACACTCAAAGGGATTTGTCATTTGACTGCTGTCCATAAGGTGTAGATTGTTCTTTTGTCGCCACGCAGCGGCCAAGATGCGCCCCCGGGTGGGCTGTGCAGCGCAAACTGCCAGGAGTGGTTGGTGGCCATTGCTTTGCAGAGTCGGGCGTTTGTCGATTTGGTGGCTTGTTGAAGTGCGGTCACGTCGCAGGGGTGCAAATGAGCTTATTCTCCCACATCAGCCACGCGGGAAACAAATTGAGCTGCCGAGTTGGGAAACCTGATGTAAGGCCCAGAACACCGATAGAGCTCAGCCCCCAAGACTTTCCATGCATGTGAGTCGAGGTGCAAGAGCGTAGGGCAACTTGAGCACCAAGGAGGAGGAGGAGGAAAGATGCCATGAAATTTTGGCGGCAATACGGCGGTACCCGAGTATGGAGTACGTACCGCTATCAACTGACCTTGTCTGGCCGCTGTAGGGAGCAACCCTCCTCGGCAGTTGTTGTTGCGTCTTTCCCCCCTTCAATGCCGACGACGCTGTTCCAAAGCCCTTCCTGGCGACCGCTTTGCATGGGCAGCTCTGCCATTGCATAGGCCGTCTCTCCCGCAGCTTCGGTCCGTTCGACCCCTCACGCGGCCAGATGCATCAACCCCGTCGTCGAGACGTTCGCGACATTAGCTTCAGCCAATATCTTGGCTCGGCCATGACGCAGGCCTGCGAGTTGCGATACCGAGTCCTAGGCCTTGGCCAACCACTGTGCGACATACGACATGCCCCTACTCCCCTACTCCATCATCACCTCATTGTAGGTGGCTTTCGATGTTGCCCAGGTTTATCCAACCACCTCTCTCCATGACCATGCGCTTCAACCACCCTAGGAGCTACAGGCGAACAAAAGATCCCTTGATGCAGGATGTGCGATACCCTGGATTTTACAGTCAGTGTGAACGGAAAGAAAAAAATCCCCACGCTTACGGAGTATACGTCCCCGAAATAGACTGCTGCTGTTTGGTGGCCTTGAAAATTATCACTGTCAGTGTCGATCCTCTTGGAAGAGGCCCAACCGCGGTGAGCGCGCCACCCAAAAGTCACGAGTCTTGGTGGTTGGTGGTATGACGGAATATGCGAGGCAACATGATGTCTCGTAACTAACCAACATTCGGTCAATCATTGGTCGGTGCCAGGACACATTCTGCTACATGCCGATAGTATTATTACCTGGAGCTACATAATGTCTTTTGTACCGTGCCATCGCTGTATCAAATCAAGACGTATGGGGAAGGCCGCCTTGAAGTTTGGAGGAGAAATGGAGCAACCATCTCTTGGCCTGTTTCTGTTATCACATCATCGGATAAGGGCTATTCAGGAGGACACACCAGCATGTTTTGCCTCGAAAACACTGATTTCCTACTCCAGGTGGACATGCGCGCGACATATCGCAAACACAAGTCACCATCGCCCCGGAGGAGGACATCGCAGGACCCGGTATCCGATATCCAATGAGTCAATGACATGTCGTACAGAGTACTGAACATGTAACCCGTCCAATGTCAATTGCCATCAATTCGTGACGAAAAGTCAAAATGGGGGACATACACCAAGCCACACGTCAACCCTGATACCGCCTAGTTCCCTGCCAAGCCAGAAGTCTAAAATGTCCACCTTCTTCACCTGTCTTTGGTCCCCGACGGTAGTGATAGTTTATCTGTGTGGGGAGACATAGAATTACGGAAACACGGACCAAACTAACTATAAACAAATGTTTTGGTAAGAGACTTGGTTGTCTGCTGCTAGCCACCCCGGCCATGCATATGCCACATCTTGGAGGTGTATTGCTTGGCATACCGAACACCTAGAAACAACACCCTGGGCAAAGGGCATACCCAGTCTCATGACCACATAGATACAAAAGAATCTGGACGTGCAGATCTGGGGGTGGATACAGAAAGCCCTGCTCCCGCCATTTGAACCTTTGGCCAATGCATCCTTGCCAGCCACACGATCGAGTCTCGGACCAGGAGCTGCTACGGAGTAGCTAAGGATACTTCTGGTTTACTCCAAAACCCGCCTGAAAGCTAAGGATGTGGAAATTTTGTTGTTTGGTTCAGCCAAGCAGGGCAGCCAACACAGACGGTCCCGTTTACAAAAGCCCTGGATTTCTGACATGAAAAGGACGAGGCCGCGCTGCTACTCCCTCTGTTACTTTGTCCCTTTCTTCACGAGTTTGCTCTCCAACGAGCTAAGGGTTGTCTCTGTAGCCGGTTGACTCTGTACAAGTGGCAGCCATGGAAAAGTCAGAGACGAAGGAGAAGCCGTCTCAGGTTTTGGAGAAGACAGAGGCGTTTGAAACTGTCCACCACCCGGTAGGTTTCTTCTCCCAATTGCCATCCTTGGATAATCAGTTCGTGGGACCAGTGTTACTGAATGGAGGCCCGTAGATTCCACAGGAAGATGCCGAGCGTACTCACACCATTGAGGGGTAAGCACGCTTCAGAAAACGTTGTGTTGTCTTCTCATCATTGCTGTCTAACAAAAGCGCCAACCCAGCCATCTTAATGCCACTGAAGATGACATTCTCGAGGCCAAGGAGCTGGCAGCTTCCATGAGCTTGGAGCACGTCCGCCGGGTAAGCCATGGCCATGAGCGCGGCATCTTCAAACTTTCATCTGACATGGTCGAATAGCTCATGAAGAATGTGTTGGCTATCCACGATGGAGATCCAAACTTCCCCCACGTCACTCTGCAGAAGATAAAGGAGTTTATGGGTTCGTACATAACACCTGTTTTGAGGGGCAATTGCTTACATGGCGCCTCAGATAATCCTGACATCATGGAACACCCCGAGAAGCACGAGCGCCTCGTTCAAGAGATGAAGCTCGAAGCCGCCCTCATCACCAACAACAGCCCATACGCCGAAGTCCGCGCCGTCACGGACAACCACGACGACCCCAACATGCCCGTCTCTACAATCCGGGCCTGGACCATCGGCATCGCCTTTTCATGCCTCCTGGCCTTTGTCAACCAGCTCTTCTCCATACGTCAACCACCCATCCGATTCGACACCAACATGGCCCAGCTACTCGCCTATCCGGTCGGCAAAGCATGGGAGAAGTGGATGCCCAAGAAGGAGATTTGCGTTCCCTTCACCAGCCAGGTCATCAACCTGAACCCGGGGAGATTCAACAAGAAGGAGCACATGCTCATCGCCATCATGGCCAACACGGCCCGAAGCCTGCCTTATACACAGTACATTGTCTGGACCCAGGTGCTCCCCCAGTACTTTAACCAGCAGTACGCTCGTAGCTTTTCTTACATCTTCCTCAACGGCTTTGCCACCAACTTTATCGGCTACGGCCTGGCTGGCCTGACGAGAAAGTTCCTTGTGTACCCGTCGTACTGCGTGTGGCCCAGGTCCCTTGTCACCATTGCCCTCAACACCGCTCTGCACAACGAGGAGGACCACCCCGTGCAGGGACCGTTTGGCAAGATCTGGAACATTTCAAGATATCGATTCTTCATGATCTCTTTTGCTGCCATGTTTATCTACTTTTGGTTCCCCAACTACTTGTTCCAGGTCCTTACGTACTTTTCATGGATGACGTGGATTGCGCCTGAAAACGTGCACTTGAATATCCTGACTGGCATGCAGAATGGTCTCGGTGTAAGTTTGGATCCAATATTCGACATCAGCAACCATATTGTACATTGACATAGATGAACTAACCTGAATAGCTATTCAACCCTCTTCCCACGTTTGATTGGAACGTCATCAACTTCAACGAGACTGACCCCCTGGTATGTCATCTGCAACCGCAACTCCCAATAAAGGATCCCCCCTCCCATAAAAAAGCGAAGAAAAATAAAACATATTCTAACCCACGCCTCCTCTTGTCAAAGATGATCCCGTCCTTCTCAACATTCAACTTTGCTGGCGGCATGTTCATCACCGGCCTCTTCATCCTCGGCGTCTGGTACACAAACACGTGGAATACGGCGTACCTCCCCATCAACAGCAACCGCATCTACGACCACTTCGGCAAGCTGTACAATGTCTCGCGGACCCTAGACAACCGCGGCATGTTCGACCTCGACAAGTACAGCAAGTACTCTGCGCCCTACATGAGCGCGGCCAACTCGCTGCTGTACGGGTTCTTCTTCGCCATCTACGCCGCTGTGATTACGCACGTCGTCCTCTACCACCGGTACGAGCTCAAGATGGGCTTCAAGAACCTCGTCAAGGGGCTGCGATGGAGACGCAATAAGAAGGAGAGCGAGGGCGAGCCGGGTAATGAGCACGCAACGGATGGCGAATACCTTGATATTCACAATCGTCTCATGGCTGCGTATCCCGAAGGTAACCCCCTTTTACTCTTTTTCTTCCTCTCCTAGCGCCGTGTCCCTTTTACACTGACGGCCGATGTAGTCTCCGAGTGGTTCTACTTCATTACCCTCATCATCTCCATCGTCTTTGGCGTCCTCGGCATCGCCCTCTGGCCGACGTACACTTCGCCCGCCGTCGTCCTGTACGGCATCTGGCTGTGCCTCATGTTCGTCATCCCCGTCGGCATCGTCGCCGCCATGACGGGCATCGAGGTCACGCTCAACGTGCTCGCCGAGTTCGTAGGCGGCATGATTGTCGAAGGCAACGCTCTGGCCATGAATTTTTTCAAGTCCTACGGGTAAAATTCTCTTCTCCGCTGGCCCTCCGAAATACTCATCGCACTAAAATCTTGCATCTAGATACGTCACTTGTGCCCACGCGCTGTCTTTCGCCAACGATCTCAAGCTCGCGCACTACGTCAAGGTAAAAGACATGCTTCTCCGTCCAAACCCGCACAATTCCACAACTGACGTGATTTTCTAGATTCCACCCCGCGTCACCTTTGCTGGTCAAATGATTGCCACCTTCATATCCACCATTATTTGCACCGGCATCATAAAATTCCAAGTAAAAACCCTCTTCCTTCCTTCTTATCATCACTGCCGATGCATTTCTGATTCCCCCGTGCGTATATACTAACATGGTGCAGATGGAAATCAGCGGCGTCTGCACGCTCAACCCGCCCATGCGCTTCCGGTGCCCCGGCCCAAACACATTCTTCACCGCGTCCGTCCTCTGGGGCACCATTGGCCCCATCAAGGTGTTTGGCAAGGACGGCCAGTACAAATGGCTGCTGCTGGGCTTCCCGCTGGGCATGGCCCTCGTGCTCGCCTTCTACGGCCTCAAGAAGCTGTGGCCGAATAACCGCGCCCTGAGGCAGATTCATCTCGTTGCCGCTATTGCGGGCGGTCTGCAGTGGGCTCCCTACAGTATGTATTGGTTTTTGGTTGCTCCCAGTGTATATATACATGCTACATGTTGTTGGCGGAACCTAACAAGATCAGGTTTCTCGTATGCGTTCCCCGCCGTGCCGGTAGCTTGGTTTTCGTGGATCTATATCCGGGGGAGGTACCTCGATTTCTGGTCCAAGGTGCGTTTTTCTTTCTTCTTTTCTTTTGCCCCTTGGCTTGTCGAATACTAGGTTTCGACTGGGAAACTCACAAGACAAACACTGTAGTACAACTTTGTGCTGTCGGCGGCATTGTCCGCGGGCATCGCTATATCGGCCATCATCATGCTCTTCTCGGTGCAATGGGTCGGCGCGGAGATTGAATGGTGGGGCAACACGCAGCCGTCTGCCGGGTGCGAGGGCGCGGCATGCACGCTCAAGTCGTTGGCGCCGGGGGAGAGGTTCTATCCGTGGTGGGATGCGAGCAAGGTTCCTGCTCCGTAGGCGAAGCTGACGAGGAGCCGCGATGGCCGAGGGATAGGGTTAGGGTTAGTTGGTGGAATTTTGGATGGTAGGGCACAGCACAAGACGATGCATGATTTCTCCAGCATTACAAAACAAATTTTGATCGTGTCGTGTATTTTATTTGATGGAGGCCAGTCTGCGAACCCCTTTCCATCAGCAGCCGCAAGGATGGCAAAGATGAAGAGTCGGAGGGAGGGAGAAGATCCCATCACTCAATCTTGTTCTCATTCGCCTCGTCGGCGTCCTCATCGTCGTCCATGGCCCAATCCCGCCAGCCCTCGCCCCTGACCCAACTGACGCCCTTCCTCCACTCCCTCTCGCGGAGGGCCCTCGCGTCCCTCTCGTAGACCACGCCCGTCACCATCAAGGCCAGGACAAACACGCACACGTCACCGCCCTTCATGGCCCTCCACCACCTCCTCTTGACGCCAACCTTCCACAGGCTGTCGACGCTCGCCCTCGCGCTGTACAGGAAGACGCCGCGGCCGTGGCGGCGCTCAACCCAGGCCCACAGCCCGGCGAGGAAGCCGCCCAGGAAGAAGCGCTGCGTGGCCAGCACCCGGCGCGGCAGGTACGTCTGGAAGAAGCAGATGGACGCCCAGGCGGTGGAGATGGCGCCCGTGGCAAAGGCGGACATGCGGAGCGCGCTGGCAACGACCTTTTGGAGCGTGGTGACGGGGAAGTGGTACAGCGACCTGAAGCGCGCGACGACGGCGAGGGCCGAGCAGACGGCGAGGAAGAAGCGCGCCATCGGGGGGAAGGAGCCGAGCCAAAAGGTGAGGTAGGTGCGGGCGCACGACGGGTCCGAGGGGTGCAGCGCCGCGCACGAGAGCGACGTGATGAGCGGGTGCGCCCGGCACGTCAGCGGCGATATGGCCTCGAGGCCGGGCGGCAGCACCTCCTTGGCCGGGAACATGGTTGGCGATATGTACGCCGGCCAGTTGAGCCTGGCCATGCGGGCGAGGCTCTCGACCACGTCCGTGGTGGAGGGCCATCTGGCGGTGCCCGAGTAGCCCTCTGGCCGCGCGTGCAGGTATCCGTCCGAGTTTTTGAAGATGAAGCTGCCGTATGCCTGTTACGGTTATTCCCCCCCCCAGCGGTCAGCACGCAAGGCGACAACATTGGCTCGACGCGGCAAGACTCACAGCGGGAAAACAGTCGCGGTCAAACACCACGGCGTGCAGCAGCTGCCCAAAGGCCAGCGGCTGAAGCATCCAGCTCCCAAACCACCACGGCCGCTCGCGCTTCTTGCCCCCCCCGACGCCCCAGACGAGGCCCTCGCTCTCGCAGACGTTCCACGCAAACTCGAGCGCGCGGAACATGGCGTAGATGGCAATGGAGACGCGCAGCTGCCGCGGGGGATACACGCCCAGCGCAACGCCGGCGAGCGAGGCGCCCACGGCCGGCGCGTACGGCGACGTGAGCGCCGCCGCGGTGCGCGGGTTGCGGCGGCGAAACGGCTCAACCTGCGGGTCCAGGAGGTGCGCTCGCAGGCGCGAGAGGAAGCGGAAGAGGAACCTGTACAGGAGCAGAATCGACGAGAGAGACACCGAGAGCCTCAGGGCCCGAGACTTGTGCAGCGGCTGCTTTGGCCCATTGTCACTGGCACTGGCACCCAACCGTCAGCATGCCCCGACACTACATCTCGGCAGTGCCAAAACTTTTCAAAAAAGAAAAAGGAACATACCTCGGGTCCACGCGGCGGGAAATGGCCTCCCAGCCCTTCATCCCAACCATGGTCGCGACAAACACCCTCAGCGCGTGCCGCACAGCCGCGGCGTTGTAGTCGTCGCCGCCGCCCTTCCTCTGCGGCTGCAGCGCCTTGTCCACCGCCGCGGGCGTGGGTGCTGCCCGGCGCAGCGTCCTGGACCGCGAAATGATGTACCTGTGAAGCGTGGCGTACTCGCGCGCGGAAATGGTGTACCGGAGCGTGTTGCGGAGGACGGCGTCGACGGGAGCGGGCGGCGCGCCCTTGGGGGCCGCAGAGCCGGGGGATGCCATGGAGGACTCTCGGACACGGTCTCGCAGTGTCGGAGGGGTTTCGAGGACCGGCGAGACGAGCTTCAGTCGCGAGGCCGTTGCGTCGTCGGGGCGTCTGTGTGTCGCGCAATCACAAGCCAAGCCAGTCAGTCGGCTGTCATGGCCGCACGCCAGACGGGCTCAGTGTGTCGAGGTACGACGAGGGCGGACAAGAGAAGAAGAAAAAAATGGAAGAGTTGAAAAAAGGGAGCGTGCTGTCCTCGTTGCAAAACTATCGCGGCCACCGGGGGAAACGACGGGGTTGACAAAAGAGACCGCGTCGAGGTCGAGGTGAGAATTGTCAAGTGGATGTTCATGCCATCATCACAAGACGACCTCGGCTTCCATGTAAGCACTTGCTTGGCCTGGAGATGTGGGGCTTCATTTCGGTTCCCACTCCACCCACAGTTTGTGCTTCCCACAGCTCCATGACGACTTGTGCTCCTGGCTCACGCTCACTCACCGCGCCCAACGCCATCCGATTTACCCCGTACAGCTCGGGCATTAACCCGGATTTGCATCCAATGTTCAATAATCCCGTCTCCCCAAGGACGGCTGGGCAACTGCATCGCAACTGCAGGGATTCCCCGCCATCGTAGCCGTCCTCACACTTCATACAATACTTGATATTTACTCGCTACACCATTAGCCGGGCTTTTCAACATGGATCAGACTAGTAGACTAGTAGGCTCGAGTGCATTGAGATAATTTCCCGTCCTTTATGCTCGCCGTACAAGATACCAGACACCCCCCACGCGATGCTCCTCGCCAACCTACCTACTACTAGGTAGGCTCGGTCGTTCCCATTGCCATCATATCCCTTTCACTTGTTTTGCTTGCACCCTGCTCACCATGTGTAAATTGCCCTTTATTCATTCCATGCCATTTCTCGTAATCCCCAAAAAGCAGAAGCTCATCTAGCATCCAGTGTGGCGCAAAAAAGAACCTGCATCTCTGGTGCTGGTGCTCCTCGTAATACAAATCTCCATGCTCAACCCGGCACTTTTGGGTACACAAAAACCATAACCCCTAACGTATGATATGTCATCCGTCGTCGCCCATGACAGTTTGGTATCAACTTTTGTTCCAACCCTTCCTGCGCCCGTCCACGCACCGTTGAGACCTGCGATAGGACCTCTTCCTTCCCCAATTTCAACTCTTGCTGCCCTCCCCATCGACCCTCAGATGTGAAACCGCGCTCAACCTACTGCCACAGGATCCAGCGCAGTGTCCATGACGCAGAATGCCCCAAGTTACATGTCCCGTCGCCTCCGCGGTGCTCTCGTACGCCTGCTCCTCCGTAATCCTTCCTCAACTCGTATCCTTAACCATACTTCCCCAGACGCCGTCAAACCTATATCCTGCAATCACGCGAGGTGCGAAATGGCCTGGATTGCTATATTTGACCTGGACGTACTCACGTTATATTGCAGCTCCTGCCTTGTACCGAGTGGACTGCTTCGCATGTCGTGGTAGCCTTCTTGGTACATACGATTGTTTTTCCGCGTTCAGCCAGCTCATCTTGCTCTCCATAGACAAGCGGCCTTGAAAAGAAACGTTATTAATGAGGGGCCACATAGGGAACCTTTCCTGCCTCAAACTCCATGCACGAGCAAGTAACAATATCTCACGAAAAAAGATGCATCCCTTTAACTTTTTGATGAAAATGCAATGTATGCCGGCGACTTCGTCAACCACCATTCGTTTCGTAGCGCGTAGTCTTGCCCGGTCAGGGGTAGGCAGCTTCCGGATTCCTCTGAGGTTCCACAAACGGGACCCATTTGCGTCCAAGGGATGGTCCGTCAGCATTACCGTAGGGAAGAATCTCCTCCTGCCAGCCAAGAGGACTCCAAGGGCCCATGTCCTGAGGAGTGGGGCTGCACAGGGCAGAACGAAGTGAAAGGGAGCTTTGAAGACGTCCCCTTAGGACAGCCTCAAGAGTACGATGTCGTCGTGCTTCTCGCTCTTCCACGGCACTCCGGATGATGCGATAGCGTGACTCTGCGTTTGCCCATCCGTTTACATTCCCAGAACCTGCCGATTCTAGAATCATCTTAAGTTGAAAGAACGGAAGGTTGATCAGGGCTCGGGACAACACCACGTGTGGCACGGGTTGAGCCTGCTGCGCCGCCTTTGGAGTCACAGAGTCCGGCCCGCCAGCTTCCTCCGCCAAAGATAGGTCACCAAACTGTATTCCTGTGAGCTGCTGAGAGCGGCGACCCATTCCAAGATACACCGAAGATCCTTTCGCAACAACAGGACCACGCTTCTTACTGGCCGGCGACGGCGGAGGGCATTCCGGTAGGCGGGCATACTGTTCCGGGTGTCCTGCCGCAGTGTCGAGACTGAATGTGGGGGGTAGATTATGAACGATGAAAGTGACCACCGCATTAAGGAGAACCTTGGACCCCTCCCCATACTTGTAAGACATGTGGGAGCCGTTGTCAGAAGACCCGTCAAGAGCAAACTCGATAACTTTCTCCAGGGTCTGCCAGCTCAACAATTGAGTTGCCACCTCACAACCTCTGCGAACAACAGGCATCCAGCTTAACAAGTGGCCAGCCGCAGCGTAAGACAAGGCAAAGTCAAGCTGTTCGCTGGAGGTGCCAGCATCGGTGACGTCGGCCGATTCTACGCGGTTTCGAGGCGGAATAGGGAGAAGGGGGTGTCCATAGAGTCTCTGAACAGCCATGTAGAAGGAGTCGGATCGAATCCACCTGCTCCTGGTCTCCAGCAGCAGGATTTGCATACCCCGGTCAGACACCTGATGCATTTGGTTCTTAACCTGCTCAGCAAGGGGCCGGCTGCGAGCAAAGATCAATCGGTGTCCTGGAATACGAACAGGAGCAGCTCTGTCGTCAACGTATCTGAGTTCGAGAGTGCAATCAGCCAGCTCAGCATTGCCAAAGTGTTGTTGAATGAAGAAGAGGAATCCATCACTGCCGTCATCGAGGGCAGCACCCTGGTGCGGAAGGCCGGCTCTTGGCATCATTCCCGAATACTCTGGGTGGCCGAACATTCTCCCTTGGTGGTTATGGACATGTCCATCAGATTCCCCAGGCCCAGTAGCACCGTTGCGATGTCCATTGGGTGGGTATTGGTGATACATGCCGCTGTCATCGGGGTGGCCGGAAGACTGGGAGCCGTGGAAGCTGTGGGGTGTCGAAGGCCCAAAATTGTTGCCATATGGTGAGAAGGCCTCCATAGGACCGTACGCCATCCCTGGTCGCCCGTAGTTGTCGAAGCTTCCGGGCTGCATCATCTCTGCGCCGTAGGGCGGCATCATCGGTGGGAAGCCGCTCCCTGCCGGTGCCATGTATGCGGGACGAGCATCAGCCGTCGTCATGCCCGGTGGAGGGACCATACCTCCAGTATGAGGAGGCGCTGGAGACGGGCTTTGCGACCCATGGAATGCGCCAAAGTGAATGCTACTATTGCTGGGGTGCGAATGGTGCATATGAACCGGCCCATTGGGTAGAGGAACAGGCGGGCCACGTGAGATGTCATTATTGTTCACAACCGCATATGGTCGACCGGCGGGCTGAAATGGAGGGGGCATCTGATAACGAGAAGGCGAGATACCTGGTGGCGGCTGACCTTTGGCGGCTTTGACAGCATGATGTTGGGCTGAAGGGTGTGGGTTAGCAAATAAATGATGCCCTTGGCGGAATACATGCTCTTGTGTTGACCAACCTGGCTTCTGCCTTGGCTCATTCTTGGACGCAACATTGGAGTCGGTGGCTGACTCTGATGCCGGCTCAGGTGAAGTCGACTCGGTCTGGGAGTCACCGGCGGCTGTCTGTCCACCGACGGTGGCCCCATTTGGCTTCTTATCCAAGTCGATCTCGTCAGTCGTCGTCGTTGTCGCCTTGTTCCCAGCCCCGGTCTCGGATTCGACAGTCTCGGCAACTGAAAAGCAGACTCGGCATCAGCAAAATGCAGTTCACACAAACATCAAACAGACAATGCTGTCCAACCTGAAGATTCACTTACCAGCCCTGAAGTGTCCGTTTGTGCTGGGGCCTCCGTTGGCTGGACCCTCAAATCCTGGCAGTGACTCAGCCTTTCGCTGAGAATCGAGAGCTGCGGGAGCGGTGACATTCCCAGTAACAGTTTCCGGCACTACACCATTGGCTACCTGCTTAGACTGAGACGCCTCCGAATGAGCATCATTAGCCTTGGTACCTGGAGCCGTGGCCGCATCGCCCTTTTCGTCCTTTGTTGCAACGGTGACCGGCGCCGGTCTCCGCTTCAGAGGCAACGCAGGCACCACAGGCTTCGGCTTGGTCTTGGGGGTGACAGCCTTGCGGCTCTTGGCAGAGCCATTTGGCGGCGCCATGGGTGCAACCGAGTCGTGTTGATGATGGAAAGAATGAGTCGAAGACGATTATGTGATTTTCTCGTGGGACGTGGGTCGAAAAGTCGGGCATCCGACGCTCGGGGGGAAGGCGGCGAGGCGGGCAAAATCTGGTCTGGGCTTGTGTTTACACAGCCAGCGCCAGGCCGCAGGAACAAGGGGAGAAGAGAAGAAAATTGCTCAATGCTCTAGACGCCTCAACCAGTACGCGTAGGTTCCGTCATGAGAGGATGCACCGAGTCGCATGCACCTCTCACCAGACGTCCCAGGGCGTGGTGTTGAGGGGAAGAGAGGATCGTGGTCTGGTGGGCGCCAGCGGAGGATTGGGGGAGAAAAAAAGAATGGAGCAGGTCGTGGTCGCTGGCCACTGGCAGCTGGCCGCTGGCTACTGTGTGCTCCGTCCTCGAACACTTGAAACTTTGCTCCGGGACCCTGCGGCCGTTCTCACTGGTCCAGATTCCGTCCCGTCGGCCTGTTGACTATTGAATCTGGCTTGGTCGTAGAAGAATGCTGTATAGAAAACAAAAAAAAAAAATTACACCACTCGGGACCAAACAAACCTCTCGATTTTGTGTACGCATTTCGTGATTAGGCGCTCATTCATAGTCTTGAAAATAACTACTGTCTGCTGTGTTATACCTGTTCATTACGGCGCTTATAGCCGATCCCCGCAAATTGGAGACCACAAACCGGTTGACAGCGCCAGACTGCAACGCCAAACCACGACATTGAACGCGCCACACGTCTGGAAGCCAATCTGTGGCTCGAGCCAGTCCAGCCACGCCACACCCTAGGCTGTCCACAGAACAATCCGCCAACAGGCGCTCCTCGATCCAGCGTCCACGAAATGTCAAATACAATTATTTTGCATCGCGACAAATATGCTCGTCAGGTACAACATGACACGGTTACTTCGCCGTTTCAACTGCATCAGTTTATCCGTGCAGCCACGCAGAATCTTTACTGTACATGTCCATGTACAATAGGCATAAATCATTGCCCCTCGCTATATCCTGGGCTTTCTGTGTCCCAAACAGCCTCCTGGTCATGTAAAATCATAATTCATGAACTCGCTAGCACAAGAGCCGTTCCCAAAAATTATATATACACCACACAATGCCAAAAGCTGAGTCGCAGGGATGGAAGAGAGGAAGAGACACAGAGGAAGGGAGGGGGGAAGAACGACTATACATCATCTTCATCTCTCCTCAACGATCCTGGTTTTTGCGCATACCAAAAGTAGTAGTTGAAATACCGATGAACCGACGTGTCTTCCAAGCCTTTCCTCGCCAAGGCCACGCGAATTTCTGCATCTGCCTCTGATATTTGCAGAGCCTGGAACGGCCGGCCTGCTAGCGTTGGGATAAAGTCAAGTATCGCCATTTTCTGATAGAGCCCTATTGCCCTCATGATTTTCCCCTTTGCCCATGTTCCGATGGGAACCTTCATTATTCTACAATGCACGTTTTCAAATCCAGCTTCGCGAAGGTACGGTTCAAGCTCTGCGGGTAGTGTTGTGCTCAAGCCGAATTTCTTATATGCGGCACCAGCGGTATCGTAGAGGGATTTTACGGGATCCTCGTCTGACATTGTCCCGTCGTCGCAGAGTGGTACGCCCTGTAGCTCTTGTAGCTCAACCCACCCACCGGGGCGGAGACTCCTAGAGTGATTGTCAATAACAAACCCATGACCAGCCGCAGGCAAAGTTGAACGGCACCAAATCACATACTCGTAGGCATGGCCGAGGACCGTAGGAATGTCCTTCAGTATCATGACCATAAATCGGAAATGAGCTAGGTCGACATCTCTCTCTATCCAGTCCAGGGTGCAGTCGTCGACTAGAAAGGAAACATTGGCCGGAACCCATTCAGGTTGAATCGGCGTGAGGTCGATGCCACAGACATGCGCGCTCGGATACCTATCACCGACTAAGTGCGAAAACTGTTAGCTAGGTAAACCTATTTGATATGATGGACCACTGTTATGAACCTTCTATAGCCCAAATCCCTATCGTCATGAGGCGTCAGTGAATGTTCTGAGCAAATGCTCTGCTTGGATGCGGAAAGGAAGCTAACCAGTTCCTGTGCCTATGTCTAGTATCTTTTGTGGGTGGGTGCCTATCGGTGAGAAAAAAGGCTTCCCCTCGGTGAGCATCATTAACATGGCATGCTTCATATCCTCCCTATTCTGCTCCAAGTCATCGTTGGGAATAGGATACTGGCCATCTCCGAATGTCTGGTACCGTCGCCCACGCTCGTACGCAAAGGAGGTGTAGATACTCGAGGCTAGACTTGCAGTCGTGTCGTCTCCCTGTAAACCACTGTCTAGATCGAATTCGTCATCTGACTCGGTGCCGGGTTCAATCACCGGCGTTTGTGTGGCCCGAGTTCCGGCAGAGGGCCCTGGTGGTGGTGATGATGATGATGATGCTTCTGCTGCTTCTGCTGCTTCTGCTGGTGATGGTGCTTCCGTACGATCGATGGGCGCTTCAACTTTGGCGTCGTCATCATCCAGAGGTTTAGAGTCGGCAAAGTCAACGAGCCCAACGCTCTTAGTCCGCTCGCGAGATCTTGAGAAGACCATCGCGGTGGCCGGCAGACAAGCGTGCTCGGCACGGGGAAAATACAGATAATGGTCTAATGGCGATGGTGACTGGCGATGGCCAAAGGAGTTCTTAAGACGGTGCGTCGATGAACTTTTGCCGGTGGCTCAATGCCTGTTTCTCGCTGAGAAAGGTGCGACATAGACTGCTTGGCGGGCCAGCGGAAAGCGGCTTGGGCGGGTAAGTATGAGAAGCAGCTGAAGAGATGGATTCTGCCCTGGTCAAATTTGTCTCAAAACGACCATAAGGCCAGAGGTGGCGCGTATAGTCACGATTCTGGCTTACGCCGAACTGGCAGCCCATGTATAACCGTATCAGGGCCGCTAGGCCGCCACCACCGGAGGGTGTTAGGCGAGCACTTTCAACTGAGACCTCTAGGGGGGCGGATTGCGGCCGGGGAGCAAGACAAAGGTGACCTGTCATTGCTCCGACTGAGGAGCCATCATCTAAGCCAAAGCGGGGGCATGGTGTTGGCCTCGTGTCACACTGGCTGCCCTTATCAACCGGAGGGTCACCTGTTACACACGATCGATTGTATTGTGGCTAATATTGTATTAAGGTTCACATTGACATCTCAACAATGGCAACTGTCCCCATCCGGGGGACAAGCCTCAAGACCAGAATCACCCCACTTGGATCAAGTCAATCCTTCGATGCTTCCGCGTTTCCAGATCCACAGTTGCCCCAGTCCCCAGTCCACACTCAGCCCGCAATGCAAGCCGTGCCGTGTCAAAACTGGACGTGATTTTCTTTTTTTTAAACAAAAAAGTCATTTCGGAGTAATTTTTAAATAAGCAATGTCCGCGCCGCTCACATGCGCTTTCGGAATTCGTAAATCATGACTCGCTCTTGGCATGTCCTCGCGTTGCCATGAGCATCTCCTTGACCGTATCTAGGTCGAAGGATTTCCTGGCCTCGGCCAAGGATTCCTGAACCGCTCGTGCGCCTCTCCGAATCATTTCATTGTCGTAGTTGGTCAGTACCTCTTCTCTGTGCGCACTGCTGCTGCCCAACGCGTTCAGCCCAGTCAGGGCCTTGACATAGTTGTCGACATCTGTAATGGAGTGCTGAAACCCTTGGCCGCGATCTAAAGAAATGTACAGTCAGTTCATCCCGTCTGCTACAGAGCCGCTTTCTGGAGGAGTTGTGAAACAGACATATTAGCATTGGATGGGCTGCGTCGCCAGCAAGCGTCACTCGGCCTCCATGATTGTCCCAGGGCACGGGGCTCCAGTATTTCATCTCATCGATGAACACATTGCTGTTTTCTGGCGTCCAGTCAATGGCGGATTGGAACACGTCACGCAGTGGTGTCGTGTTCTCTCTGATGTACGTGAGAGCCTCGTTGCCCCTGAGATGCACTGCCTCGCCGTTCCATATCTTGGTCCAGAACGTCGTCCAACTGGACTCATCTGCTGGATTGTCGACTGACATGACTGCAGGAAGGATAACGCGATTTGTTAGCCATATGATGGCAAACCCACTTCTCCGGCTTGAGTGGACGAGTGTACGTACCGCCAACAGCCCCGACTGAGGTTGTTCCCATCATCAATGCGGCTACGGGATGAGCGCGCACAATGGCATCAGTCTTCTCAGCGTCTCCAAACTTTGTGATGCCAGTGGCAAACTGGAACCCGGAACCGTGAGGCCGGGAGGCGTCGGGACCCAACAAAAACTCGCGTACTTTGGAAGATGAGCCATCGGTTCCCAGCACATAGTCAGCATCAAAGACACTGCCATCTCCCAATTTGATGTGCACCCCGGTGTCTGACAGAGAAAGGTCTTTCAAGGGGGCATTCCATCTAATATCGACGCTCCGTGCAAGCAACCGGCGCAAGGCCTGCCGGCTGACTCGCCTGGCATTAGGCAGAGGGCTGCGGAAGAGCAAGTCGCCGGTGACTCCGTTGTAACACGGGATACTCTCTACTTCACTGTTGAAGTCTAAATACGGGTTGCAAACGGCGCTTTTCAAATCGGCAAGAATGTCCTTTGGCACCAACTTCTCGAAGATGGGCATGGCCCAATGGACCAAGATGGTCCAGTCCCGGTGCCTTGCATCGATGCTGACCTCTTGCTCGAAGACGACGGCACGGAAGCCATTCTGTGCGACTCGGGTAAGCAAAAGCTGGGATGGAAATGACCAGAACGACACGCTGCGTCTTACCTGCTGCAGCCCTTGTGCGGCGAGCAGACCCGTCAGCCCCGCTCCAATGATGGCGACAGTCTTCTTGGCCGAGGTAGAAACCGTCATGTCTATGGGCAAGTAAGAAGGTGTTTTGCCGGTCAAGAAGTCAAGGAGGATAAAGACCAACAACGTCCCATATAACCAACAACCTGTCTGGAGGTCCAAGCGTGGTTTGTATTGTATAAGCAAAGAGTCCAGAGAGAGCCTTTTGGCAAGGTCCGTTCGCCAACAGAGGCGGGGTCTGGGAAGTAATTATCTAGCCCTTGGCTTGACCATGGTCGACGGAGCAATACCTATGGAGCGAATTCGCGGAACGGCCTGGTCCAGGGCAAGGCACCGTGTGGATGGGGACATTTGGAAAGCTACACTTTCAGATGCCATGTTGCTGCGTACTAGTATTTCCATCATCAGCTCATAGCGCCACCGCGTGTGTCGGCAAGCCCAGTCGGTGGGGTTCAGAGAACATAAGAAGAAACCCCATGCGAATGCAACTTGATTCAGTAGCGGCTCTAGCAGAAGAGTTTGGCAGGGATTACTGAGTAGTGAGTACCAGGTAGTCAAGCGTCAAGTGTATTACATTATACATACCTACCTAGGTAGGTATGTAGTGTGCTGGCGTTGATGACGCCCGATTGCTGGCACCTGCCAGGTGAGCACAAGCATGTATTACCCGCGTAATCAATCAATTGGTACTTTACGTGTGTCTTGTCGTCGGCAAAGGTGGACCGGCGTCGGGATAGCGCCTTCCTCGAACGAGGAAGTTTTGGCCTGCCTCCTCCTGGTCAAGGACTTTTGCCGCTTATTGCTGTCTCGGATTAGGCCCCATACAACCCGACGGACTGGTGCGGCCTGGTTCAACCGTCAGAATCATCTGCAAGCCAAGTGTGACAGCATAAGCCGCGATGGCGGCACTGCAACTTGACAACAAGGCAGACAACATTGAAGGCAAACCGCGGGTCCGGTACGCGATGTTGCAGGTCCTCCCGCTGCCACTGTCGAAACATGTTGCGCCTACTCCGCATATGACGGCAAGACCACGCCCGCTCGATGCCGCTAGCTCGCCCCCCAAGTCATGTAAAGAGGATTCAATTGTTTCACCCAAGTCAGCGGGCGAGCAGCTAGCAGGTTCGTAAACAAAGCGCATTCATTGTACGGAGTTGGGTAACTGACAAACGTCCTCAATGTTGCAGCCGGAAGGCAAACCCAACATTGAAAGCATGTATGTACCAACCAGGCTGGGTAAAGTGCCCCCGCCTCCATGTTCAGTCCCTCCTTCCCTCCTTCCCTCCACTGTGCAGCTCCTACTAGTTACTAGTGCTAGCGTCGAATGTTACCCGCACCATCATGCTACTGGATACCGACCGCTACAGGGCCCACTGGCGCAGGGGTTCAAACCACGCCCGCGGTTCAAAGTTGCACTCAACTTTACACCAACGTCTGGTTTGGATTGACTGCTCATCAGCATTCAATCGTCGGCGGTCTGGCCGCGGATAGTACTCCGTGCTTGCGCCGGATAAAATAGGTGCACAGCCCGCCGTACGACCATGAACCAAATTGACACCATACGGGCTCATGCTCCGCACAATATAGCCGGCGGCATCATAGCATCACGTCCGTATAGCAAGCAGGGTTGGATATAATAAAAGGCCATTGACCCAGAGCCGCGGCTTAACAAACTAGATGCTTGGTACATGTTCGTTCGTCCTAGGATTCTTGCAACGTGGTTGTAAAGGGTTAGCCTAGCCCGCATGTCCGACGTGCGTGACAGTCGTATATGCAGCTCTACCCGGCGTATCCGGGATAACTCTGTCAAAAGTAAGTCCTTGCTCTGTTGTAACTAAGTAGGTACGTGGGATACGTGAGAGTTGCGCATCTAGGCAGCTGATCTGCGGTATTTGATAGATGTGGTGGCAGTCATTGTTCTTCTCGCGTCGCCAGTTTACATACGTCTAGCAGATGAGCTGGGGAGGCCACCGCAGCATTGGCCGTTCTTAGTTACAACGACCTTACAGCCATTAAATCTTTCCTTTATTCGCCGTCGTCATTTCAAAATGCAGTCCGTGGATAGTACCATTCATTCGGCTTATTCGCCGTCGTCATTTCAAAATGCAGTCCGTGGATAGTACCATTCATTCGGCTCTTTCCATCTACAATAACCGAGTGTGCTTACCACACCAGCTTATTTAGGTTCGGCGGCCAAAAAAAGAAAAAAAAAAGTCGGAACGGAAGACGGTGATTATTGTCGACCATGTATCAATGGTAGATGGCGTTTTTGGGATATTAGAGCCGTTGACTTGGGTAAAAGCATACGTCTGCGGCTGATTGTGGCACGCCACACGCCTCGAATTTTGTTTCTTCCACATGGTGAAACGCAGTATGCATAAAAGTCTACATTTTGACGATAGAATTAGACGCCTGGCCTCTATCGGTCTTCAGGTAGCAATCCGCATGAGTAAGTGGCGAGGCGCAGAGCAATGTAAGACCCCGAGACTCGGAGGCAGCCCACTAGAGAGTAAGTTCACTGATGAACGAATATTTATGGAATACACATACTATTTCTTCAATTAAACGACTCGACCCATACCGATCAGTACTTAGTGGTCCAAAACATGTGAGATTTATGTCAAGAGTAGCCAAGATTTGGCTGAATATGTCAAGATCAAGTCGCTCATTCGAGGCAATGGAAATTATTATATCGCCGCCTGCAGGTAGCTATCTGATCACGGAAGGTTATCCTGCCAGCACCGTAACATCCAGGCCGTCGTCCAAGTTCATGTACGCCCAGCCGCTTGTATGCATAGTCTACAGTTACAACTCAGAGGGGCGATGGGGAGATTCAACGAATAATAAAGTAAATAATGCCAGGGACGATATGACATCGACAAGAACCAACTAATTGATTGATTTAGAAGCTTTCAGACAGCACTACTAATATCGCGACAGTGGTATAGACAACCACCCGAGAGTGGATTGCAGCCTTTGACTGAAACAAACTGCAGCTTGCTTGGTATGCCTCATCTTTTTCATATTCATTCTTATGACTACACCTCGTATAATGCATCAATGACTTGATTTATTCGACCTATGTTCCGAGGCGTGGCGTTCGGGATTGTCTTGCCATTTCGAGGGGTGTTCTCTGTCCAAGTACTGATCTACCGCAATGCGATACATGGTCATGATAGTTCCATCATCGCCAAGTCAAACGAAGGCCATGGAGCCCAGCACATCATTTCTCGAACGCCTAGACTCTCTTCATCCCAAAACACCTGTGTTGACACCTTGCCATCCATTTGATACTACCAGCAGGAACATAATGACGCACGCATTCAGCCCAACCAATCCCAACGCTGCTACTATGTCTACTGATGCAAGACTGAATAGATTCTGTACAAAAAATAAATCGCCCACCACGTAGCAGAGTCCCTCGTATATTAACTTCGCGGCCATGCCAAGCATCCAGCAACCACGGATGCATGACACACAATAATCACGGCCCACGCACTCCGCCTGTCAGCCACTTCCCCTCGCCCTACGCGATCCCTTCGCCGTTCACGAGCCTCGCAATAAGAACGTAAATAAAGATTGCCGCTCCCGCCACCAGCAATTTGTTCCGATATATCCAACCGCGGCCAGCATCACGTTGCTGAACAACAGCATCCACTACAGCCTGTGCTTGGTGGCCGCTAGTTCCTGCAATTCCTAGCTGTGGCCCGCAGGATGATCCGTTCTCGCCATCCAGCCGACTTCCCGTTGTCGAGTCGACCTTATTCTTCCTCATCCACTCCCAGTTGTCCAGGTCGACCTCGGGCCATTCAGCGCGGAACTTGGCGCCTCCGTCACCGGCCTTCACATTGCCCTTTAGAGCAGGATTTTTCGCATGCGATCCTCCGCCTGTAGAGTTCCACCATCGGGTCCGTGAGGCGAGGTATCTCTTTTCTGTTTGGGTTGTTGATACCGAACCAGTGGTCATCTCATCACTCGTCATAAATGACAGAAGACCGATAAGAATGGTCGAAACCTCCCACGCGGGGTTGAATGACTTTGGGTGGAAGTCTGATATCGACAGGCACAGTCGAGTCGACGGTTGGAACCGTCCCGAAGGTGTGTGCATGCGGATGGCTGGCGGCGCAAACGGATAGTTAGATGGGAAGATCAGAGTGCCCCAGTATTGGCCGCCGTGGTAAGGCGTGTCTTCGGGCCCGGTAATAATGTAGTGCCATCTATAATAATCATCAGCGACATGTCAAGGTGTGGAAGTGCATGTCTGCAAAGGGCATACTCCAAGATATTCGATTCGGAAGGGTGGGCTGTGATGTAAGGTGGCGGGTTCTCGGAAATAGTCTTGTATTCGCGGGTCAACTGTTGGAGACGTTAGTATAGCCCAGTACATCGAGACAACGTTTCTCGTGAATATCTATCCTACCCGCTTATGTGCAGCTTTGCTTGCCATGAGTTCTGATGTGTCGGTGATGGAGTTATCTCGGGTCGAATACGTCAGGCAAAGACAAATAAGGGCAGAATGAGCGCGTGCGTGCTGGTTGGTTGCGTCACACTGCAAAGAGGTCAAGGAAGAATGGCGGCAGGACGCAGTCGAAACAAAGAAGGAGTCGCTTTACAAAACAGAGAGAATGAATGTGAATCCAATGTGCTTTGATCGAATTGTAGATGGATAAAGAAGCAAGTTGAGCCAGGTCGCAGTGTCGAAACAGCCCCGAGACGGACTTAGCCGGAGGCAAAGTATCCAGACAGCCTAAGCCGCCAGACGCCCACTCCCCAGCCACACAGGACGGTCGAGGTCCAATATGTAGGGCCCCACCTTCTCTGCAATACATCACAGGTACTTAATTAGAATCAGCCTACTCCGTACTCCGTATAAACTACTATTAATGTCTTATAGGTCAGGTATTGTACAAAAAATACTAGAACTTGTACTCCGTACCATCATACTATTTTTTTATAATGTACAGTATCCCCCTGGGATAATGTTTCTTATTGGCTAGAATTCCAGTCCAGTACACATTGGACACCTAACACATTTAAATGGATTCGTATCATGCGCCACCTTGCATCTAAATTGTGGCGCTTGGCACGGTCCCCGATCCCTGGCGACACCTAAAGAGCAAACGCCAAGGAGCTCGGACTTGCTCAAGCTTCGGGTTTGCGATGCTGCCATCTTTTGGCTTTAGCTTGTCGTGCTGCCTCCAGTCTTTGCCATGGCGCCAAACGCGAGCACTGCTACAGGACAGGTGAGCATTACGACGACACTTGTAATTGAATATTTGCAAAAGCTTACAGTTAATGCAGGCCAGTGGTCTGATCCACAAGTTGCAGTCGAGTACGGACGAGGTTCTCAACGCTGTCAAAACATCGCCCGAGTTCCGCAACGCCGAGCATGAGGCTAAGGAACGGAGAATTGCGCAAATGGTATGATGTGACCGGAAAGCACGTAATAGACAGCTCTCCTAACAGACGTTCTAGATGGCGGATCAGATGTTGATGCCCATGACCGTCAATGAGATCTCAGTCCATGGTGCCAAGAACATTCGACGAAGCTTTCTGGACCCAATCTTCTCCCCGCTGCTCCGCGATGGCTCTAACGCGCCTTCTACTGTTGGTGATGTCATGGCCAAGCTTCAAACGGCGAGTTCAAAGCTCTCTGGGTTGCGTGAGTTGCCGGCGCATCAACGCCATCGTACTGAACAAAATCATTTGCTAACAGCCCGTAGAGATCCTAAGAGAGCCCCCAGAGGTATACTTGTCACAGGCTAGTCAGGTCGATCCCTCTACGAGCCCAAGCGATGTCAACATATCCATTGGATTGAAAGAACTTCCCCGATTCAAACTCCAAACTGGTACCGATGTGGGTAATGGTGAAGGGTCGGCCTACGGATCTCTACTATGGAGAAACATGTTCGGCGGAGCAGAGATGCTCACCTTGAATGCCAAAGCCGGAACACGGACAAGATCGGCCTACAGCGCCAACTTGAGTGCTCCCGTACTAAGTGATCCCGACAGGCGACTTTCACTAGAAGGACTAGCATCGGCTGCGGAAAAGCCATGGGCGTCACATGAAGAGGTGGTGAAGGGGGGTCTTTTACGCTTCTCTTGGCTCAATGCTGAAAGAGACACGCATTCAGTTGAATATTCCGGCGCATGGCGACAAATCACTGGTCTAGGGCAAGGCGCTAGCCCTACTGTTCGTCAAGATGCTGGCGATACGATAAAAAGCGCCATCAAACACACTTTCCATCGAGAAAGGCGTGACAATCCGCAACTCCCCCAATCCGGTTACATGCTACGGTCTGGGCTGGAACTTGCCGGCATCGGCCCTCTTGGCGGCGATGTCTCCTTCTCCAAGGGTGACGTTGAAATGAGCGGTGCCATCCCCATCCCACTGCCTGGCGCTCAACAGCGATCAGGTGCATCTATCGGAGCAGGTTTCAGAATGGGCATGCTCTATCCTCTACCTCTGGGCTTCAACCTAGGTGGCAAGTCGGCACCTAGCCGTTTGAATGACCGCTTTCAGCTGGGCGGACCTACTGACGTTCGTGGATTCAAGCTCGGCGGCCTCGGGCCCCACGACGGTGCAGACGCAGTGGGAGGCGATCTGTTCGCTGCTGGAAGTGTCAATATGCTGCTGCCCCTTCCGTATAAAGGACCAGAATCTGGCCTCCGCTTCCAAATGTTCGCCAATGGTGGCCGACTGGTCGCCCTGAAGAACAGGAGCAAGTCGACGGAGGCTGGATTGCAAGGACTGAGTGGTAGCGCTGTCCGCGATGGCATGCTAGGTGCCGTTGGGGATTTATTCAACGGCGCACCAAGCATGGCTGCTGGTGTCGGCCTTGTGTACGCTCACCCTGTAGCCAGGTTTGAGCTCAACTTTAGTCTGCCTCTGATCCTTCGCCGGGGCGAGGTTGGAACTAAAGGCTTCCAGATGGGCGTTGGCATCAACTTCTTGTAATTATAGTCTCCTATCGTGATAAAGAACATAACTTCCTCTATAAAGATAGACATTTGACGCAGTTGCCTTTTCAAAACTGACACTTCTCGTCTCGACTTGCCCGAGGATCCTTCAACTATGTGCGTAGACAGGTCTGTCAAAACTTCCAACATTGCCGTGACTTTTTGCTATTTATGACGGAATATTCACTCAGAGCCAAGACAAGGTTCCTCGACCCGTCCTAACCTAGGTTCATGAACACGTTTCAGTTCAGTGGGATGCCCTACTCAAGAATGGAAAGCCGCAATAGTATACACCCAAGAGTGACACAAAAACCACGTCCGGGAAGTTGAAATAGGCATCCATTGGTACGTACTGTCCCAGCCTATTATATGCTAAACTGCCCGCATTTCAAATCCGTGACTCTAGCTCGTAGCGTAGACGTCAGCAGCACATCTCCGACATACTTCTAGCTGCCTTCAATCAAGGGATGATGACCAAGATGAAGGTATGCGTATCACTGGAACCCTTGTAATAATTAGCACCTAGCACTACTACACTCGCCATTGTTATGAAAGTCTGTGACAACATGAATTGAAACCAAGGACGCAGGCAGGGAAAACGTCTGCAAGTCAGATGCGCGACCCCATCTTTTTAGTAGTATACAGTAGGAGGCCATAAATACCTACCTGGGTAGTAGTCGACCCCTTCGAAGTCACTCAACGGCCACCGGGTGCTCGAGTACTTATGACCACAACGCTGTACACGATGTGTGACTGGTGACTGGTACACGCGAACAATCGCCCGGTATGCGTCACTACAAGACATTGCACCTCTACCCGAGCCTAGGTGCCAGAATACCAGAGCCTAGAATTGACGGGCAGACTCCAGTCCGGCAGGGTTGGTGACTGTTGGTCCAACTGGCTCTTTGATGCGCCTCTGTCTTGGTGCTTTCGTGTTACTTGGGCCGCATATGAGCTGCTACTTGACGATGACGTTGGACCATCCAGGCTGCACTCTTACGATCTATTGTCCACGCACTCTCGGGTCCAACGACATGTCCGTGGCGTCGTGGTGGCTCCTTGACCCCGAAGGAGCCATCAGATAACTACTACCCAGATGCTGCTAGGCAAATAGTCTATTCCATCATCTGTTGTCGCGCGCTTAGGGCGGAGTGGATCTGCGGACTTTCAGCAGCACGAGCAGATTTTATTAGTATTGACGACTGCTCCACGTTAGTGAAAGGGGCGTCCTCGCTAGTCAAGGGAGGACCCAGTTCGGAAATAGGAGAACGGAGCAGTACACATCCTTCCTTGATCATCGTTTGATTGCAACATCAGCCTTGCCCTGCCGGCCACTAATTCCGTTTAGGGTTGCTGCTGAAGTCCTGCAATCTGTTTCATTGCGAGTAACAAGACCGCTGGGAATAAAATTTAGAGGATGTTGCCACAGGACATGCCTGGGGCGTTGCATTTATTTACTTTTTTCGGCACCCCGTTGACAGCTAGCGAAGCCTAGGAAGCACGAATTCGCCATTGATGCAAGCAGATGGTTGCCATCCGGCTTATTGGAACTCGCAAAGCTTACGGAGTACAGCGTGCAACAATACGATATACACGTTGGAGAGGGCGCATGTGATGTGTCGCGTCAGACTTTCGCCATGAATAGCACAGCAAGGGTGGATTCAGCACGTCTTTTACAAAATAGGACGAGAAATTATGTAAAACAGGCAGCTGGGTCGTGAGCGAGATGGCTGGCCCTGACGAGATCTGATCACGCACATCGCCTGGACACAATGAAGCAATTCGTTCCATGGGGCTCCTAGTAGTATAGTGAATGCTGGGAACCGAAAGCACCAGAACCAATGACTTGAAGCCGCACCGCATCTGATTTCGAGCAACATGGTACTCCGTACCTGAGACAGGATTCATCGAGGTCTATTTGGGTCCCACCATCCCGGCAACGGTTTTGTAATGGGGATAGACGATTTCGCTTTGTTTCACACACCCCGTCCCACGTCGAGCCCATAAAAGAATCACTCAGCCGGCGTGCCCACAGCTGGTACAAGGTGGAATACGCGTGGCTCCAGAAACACCACACCAGACTCATCGTGGTCCGCCGGTGTGGGGGCGGGTTGTCGGGTTGCTCCAAGACCCCGAACTTTAAAATGCAGTTCACAGACGTAATTCGGATCCGGGGACCGTCCGAACAAAACTATGAATGCTCAGAATGCGAGAGGCGTTGGCGCAACTAGCTGACTTGGATTGCAATCATGGCATAGCTGACATGAGTTGGGACGAAAAGAGAAGAGCGAATGAATTGTAGATGCCCAAGTTGTGCAGGCCTTCCATTCTTTCCTTTCTTTTCTGGGGTATGCTCGAGAATTCGGCCTAACTTTCCAAGTCGACAGTCCAAATGCCATGGAAGCAACTCTTTGGCCCTGAGCGCTTGTTGCTTTTGACTTTTGGAGCATCATAGGCGCTGTTGAGAAATCTTGCATCCCACCAACCTTCACATGGCTGCAAGGGCTCTCGGTGGCATCTCGTAATTGCCCATGCGCTCGGGTACGCCTGGGTTGCACACACCCCTTTGTCTAGTGACTCAGATAGCCAGACTTTCGAAGCCATCATCTTACTGGAAGGCCTCCGTTCGCTTGTTTATCCAGGCGGGGGCCGAAACTGAAGGTGCTGGAGGCCATTGGCACGCCATCGCCAGCTTGGCTGTGGCTTGTAGTAATCCAACGTCAACGAGATGGATGATGCTCCATGAACCCCAGCAAACTGAGTTTTTGGCCACTCAACCCAATGACGTCGGGCCATTGGACAAGTTCAGCGTCCCCGGTACGTCGGGGTTGTCCAAGCACCCGCCAACCGCCTGGACGCCCTCCCCGACACGCCTCGCCTCAAGAGTGCTTCGACGGCTTCGAGATGAGATGCACAATTTTGCCTGGGTGATGCGCATCGGCTTCTCCACCTTCCGCGGTACTCCCCACCGTCAGCCATCAGCGCTAATACCAGCATGCTTTGGCTTTGTCTGTCTTGCTGCCAGCAATGAATACTAGTCGACCCGACTAAAGTACCTAGGTATGCGGCTCTTCAGCTCTCAGGCCCTCAGTGAGCCCGACCAGATAGCAACGGGATAGTAACGGGATTTGATTGCTAGCTTGCCGCCCCTCTGGTATGACTGTCCGCCGTACATTATACCATAGCAAACAGAACCACGGATGGGGCGCATATGGGGTTTGCAGGGGTCCTTGAGCAAAATGGAGGGAATTTGCGCCCCTAGGACACGTAGACTAGAATAACCAGATAGTAATCCGTCGCCCTGGTGCTGCGGTCTCCGTATTATGGCTGTGTGTCCCAGCAGTTTTGAGTTTGAAATGCCTTTTTGACCATTGCCTTGCTCATGTCCGCGCCTTATCCACAAAGTCCGCCGTCGTTGGGGTTCGGGGTGGCCGCTCGTCCGTCTGTCAAGATAATGTGTCCATACTCCACAGCTCACAGTCCGCAGTCCGTGTTTCCAATATGGTTTCTGGGCATCGGAGAATCGTCCTTGGCCAGGGGGCTAGTATTTTCCCCTTCTTTCTTTTTAAAGTCGTGGGCCACACAACCAAGAAGACACACCCCAGTCCATGTCAGCTCGCGCCACTTTAGCCCGTCCATCGTTCCTTCCCTAGTGTTGTGTTTAAAACGTCAACATCCCCCCCGCCCTTGCCTTGCGCGCCTGCGGATCGTTGGCTTTTGATTATTTGTGAGGTCTTGATATATGGTCCTCTCCCCTTGGCAGACACGTTGTCATCATTCGGGGCGAACAATTGCAACGCCAGCTCACCGCCGGCGGAGAGTAAACAGCAGACAACAGTATCTTTGGTTCGACAATATTTGCCAACGCGGTGAGCGAAACGGCTGAGTTGATACTGCGTCTGCCCTCGCCGTCGCCGCCATGTATGGCATGAACGCAAACTACGACGCCACGGCGAATAGGGATGGCGTCCCTGTCACTACTCGAAAACCAACCCACGAGGATGAAATTGAGGCCGCCGTCAACAACGATCCGACCAAGACTGAGGCTACTTCCATGACCGAAGGCCACGATGACGAGCAGGGGGCATCACCTGCCACATCTCTGGGCAAAGAGGACGACTGTATCAAGGCAGAAATGGTTCGTCGCTCATCCGTTGTCCAGGCTCTTGCACGATCCTACTCGCGAACCTCCGCAGCTGTCGTTCCCGGACAGAACCCTTTCTTCGCCGAGGAGGACTCTCCTCTAAATCCAAATTCACCCAAATTCAGCGGCAGGGAGTGGGCAAAGGCCATTGTTGAACTCGTGTCGCAGGACGGCAAATCATTTCGCTCCTCAGGCGTCTGCTTCCAGAACCTCAATATTCACGGTTTCGGCGCCGCAACCGACTACCAAAAAGACGTCGCCAACGTCTGGTTGTCGGCGGCTGGTGTTGCTCGCCAGCTTACTGGCAGCGGCAAGCAGCGCATCGACATTCTACGCAATTTTGATGGCCTGGTTCGTAAGGGAGAGATGCTCGTGGTCCTGGGACCCCCGGGATCTGGCTGCTCCACCTTTCTCAAGACTATCGCTGGTGAGATGAACGGTATCTTCGTTGAAGACGATTCTTATTTCAATTATCAAGGTAAGCAAAGCAAAGTCATGCAGAAAAGCCAATCGCCTTTCACGAAATGGGCAAATATACAAATCGGGACAGTGACTGGGGTTGATTGGATGTGCGACGGAATTTGCCGTCTGTGCTGGCAAAACCCACGGCACGGATCAGATCTGCGACCGCGTTGCACCCGCCCAGAAATAACGTGGGAATAACGGCCGGGGTGTTGGTGTTCCATATGTGGAACATGGCATCGGAAGATGCCGCCTCAGCCCAGCCACATCGCATAACCCTTCCAACCTTCACATGCCTAACAGTTTGAACACCCCCCAATGAGAGACTTATTGTGGCTAACCATTGCCATGTAGGCATCTCGGCCAAGGAAATGCACACCAGGCATCGCGGCGAGGCAATCTACACGGCAGAAGTTGATGTCCACTTCCCCCAATTGTCTGTTGGTGATACCCTCACCTTCGCCGCACGGGCCCGTCAACCTCGACATCTACCTGAGGGACTCAACAGGAATGATTTCGCCAACCATCTACGTGATGTTGTCATGGCCATGTTTGGCATATCGCATACCATGAACACGCGTGTCGGTAATGAGTATATCCGTGGTGTATCTGGGGGTGAACGAAAGCGTGTGACCATCTCTGAGGCTGCCCTCTCTGGCGCTCCCCTGCAATGTTGGGACAATTCGACTCGAGGTCTTGACTCCGCAAATGCTATTGAGTTCTGTCGCACCCTCCGTCTGCAAACTGAGCTGTTTAGTAGCACAGCTTGTGTCTCCATCTACCAGGCGCCTCAAACGGCCTATGACCTTTTTGACAAGGCTGTCGTGTTATATGAGGGTCGACAGATCTTCTTTGGGCGGGCCGACGAGGCAAAACAATACTTTATAAACTTGGGCTTCGAATGTCCTGCTCGTCAGACTACTCCCGACTTCCTCACCTCCATGACCTCATCTCTAGAGCGCATTGTCCGTCCCGGTTTTGAAGGCAAGGCACCTCGCACACCGGATGAGTTTGCTACTGCCTGGAAGAACAGCGCGGAATATAGGGCTCTGCAGGTGGAAATCGAAGAGTACAAGGAAGCCCACCCCGTGGGAGGCCCTGATGCTGAGGCTTTCCGTGCCTCCAAGCGCGCACAACAAGCCAAAGGCCAGCGCAAAAAGTCACCCTTTACTCTCTCCTATTTCCAACAGATCGAGCTTTGTTTGTGGCGTGGTTGGAAGCGCCTTGTTGGCGATCCAAGTTTAACTGTTGGTGCTCTTATTGGAAATCTCATCATGGCTCTCATTATTGGCAGTGTTTTCTACAACCTGGATGATACCTCGTCCAGTTTCTTCCAACGTGGCGCATTGCTCTTCTTCGCATGCTTGATGAACGCTTTTGCATCTGCTCTTGAGGTCAGAAAAAAATTTCCATTAGCTCTCTGCTATGTAAAGTGAAATGATAAGCTGACTTGAAAATGTATAGATTCTTACACTTTACGCACAACGGCCCATCGTCGAGAAACACGCTCGTCATGCGCTCTATCACCCCTCAGCCGAAGCAATCGCTTCCATGCTTTGCGATATGCCGTACAAGATAATAAACTCAATCATTTTTAACATAACACTCTACTTCATGACCAATCTCCGGCGAGAACCAGGCCCCTTCTTTTTCTTCTTGCTTATAAGTTTCTCAACGGTCATGGTCATGTCTATGATCTTCCGAACGATTGCTTCTGCCTCCCGAACCCTGTTTCAGGCTCTGGTACCTGCGGCTATTCTCATTCTCGACCTCGTTATTTTCACTGGATTTGTACTGCCAAAGCAGTACATGCTCGGATGGTGCCGCTGGTTGAGCTACATCGACCCTCTTGGCTATGCGTTTGAGGCTCTTATGGTCAACGAATTCCATGATCGCGAGTTCAAGTGCACGGAGTATGTGCCCACCTCCAAGGCGCCTTTCGCTGGTGCCGCCCAGTTTCTCACAAAATACGCCAATGTGAACCCTGAAAACCAGATCTGTTCTCAGGTTGGCGCTGTTGCGGGAAATCCAAACGTCAACGGAGACGCTTACACCAGCTCCAACTTTGACTATGACTGGAATCATCGCTGGCGCAATTTTGGCATCGTCATGGCTTTCACCGCTTTCTTCCTTATTTGCTACATGGTCGCTGCTGAGCTCGTTTCCGAGAAGAAGTCTAAAGGTGAAGTTCTAGTTTACCGTCGAGGACACAAGCCGGCTGCAGCTGCAGAAGCCGAGAAGCGACACAACGACCCAGAAGCTGCAATGGCCAACATTGGCCCAATTGTCACTGCCGAGAAAAGTCGTGGACAGGGCAAGGAGGGTGGTATTCTTCAACAGCAGACTTCCGTTTTCCAGTGGCATGATGTTTGCTATGAGGTCAAGATCAAGGGCGAGACTCGAAAAATTCTGGACCACGTGGATGGATGGGTCAAGCCTGGTACTCTAACCGCGCTCATGGGCGTGTCCGGTGCCGGTAAGACTACTCTTCTAGATTGTTTAGCGGATAGAACCTCCATGGGTGTTATTACTGGAGAGATGCTCGTGGATGGACGGCCACGCGATATGTCCTTCCAGCGCAAGACTGGCTACGTTCAGCAGCAAGATTTGCACTTGCAGACTACTACTGTCCGCGAGGCACTGAACTTCAGTGCTCTTCTCCGCCAACCGGCTCACGTCCCTAAGAAAGAAAAATTGGCCTATGTTGAGGAAGTTATCAAGCTTTTGGATATGACTGAATATGCCGATGCTGTCGTCGGTGTTCCAGGCGAAGGTCTTAACGTTGAACAGCGTAAGCGTCTTACCATTGGTGTTGAACTTGCTGCCAAGCCTCCTCTGTTACTCTTCGTCGACGAGCCTACTTCTGGCCTGGATTCCCAAACCTCGTGGGCCATTCTCGATCTCCTGGAGAAGCTTACCAAGGCCGGTCAAGCTGTTCTCTGCACTATCCACCAGCCTTCCGCGATGCTGTTCCAGCGATTTGACCGACTTCTCTTCTTGGCCAAGGGTGGGAAGACTGTGTACTTTGGCGATATCGGCGAGAACTCCAAGACCATGACGAGCTACTTTGAACGCAACGGCGGACACCCTTGCCCCGAGGAAGCTAACCCTGCGGAGTGGATGTTGGAAGTCATTGGTGCCGCTCCTGGATCAACTACTGACATTGACTGGTTCCAAACGTGGCGGGACAGCCCCGAGTATAAAGCTGTTCAAAATGAACTCGACACAATCAAGGCAGAGAAGCAGGCCAGCACCCCGGTCAACGCTATTGAAGAGGACCCAGGCAGATACCGCGAATTTGCCGCCCCTTTCATGGTCCAGCTCAAAGAGAATATCTATCGGGTCTTTCAACAGTACTGGCGAACACCCGTATACATCTATGCCAAGACTGCTCTTTGCACTCTCGTCGCCCTGTTCATCGGCTTCATCTTCTTCAAGGCCCCTAACAGTAAACAGGGCCTCCAGAACCAAATGTTTGCGATTTTCCAGCTCCTCACCGTATTTGGTCAAATTGTGCAGCAGTCCATGCCCCAGTTTATCATTCAACGATCTCTGTACGAGGCTCGTGAACGTCCGTCCAAGGTCTACTCTTGGAAGGTCTTTATGCTTTCTCAAATCATTGTCGAACTTCCTTGGAACTCCTTAATGGCCGTCATCATGTACTTCTGCTGGTATTACCCTGTTGGTCTATACCGCAACGCCATACCGACGCATGCCGTGGCCGAGCGTGGTGCCCTCATGTTCCTCTTTCTGCTGATGTTCATGCTCTTCACCGGTACCTTTTCGACCTTTATTGTTGCCGGATTTGAGACTGCCGAGGCTGGTGGCAATCTGGCTAATTTGCTGTTTACGCTTTGCTTGATTTTCTGCGGTGTCCTCGCCACCCCTGAAACACTGCCGCGATTCTGGATCTTTATGTGTAAGCCGCCGTCGTTACGCCGCCATTGTCTCACTCAAATACTATCTTCAGACACGCTAACTCTCAGGAATAGACCGCGTCTCACCGTTTACATACCTCGTATCAGGAATGTTATCTACAGGTGTAGCCAACACCAAAGTAATCTGCGCAGCCAACGAACTGCTCAGTTTCGAGCCTCCCTCCAACCAGACCTGCTGGCAGTACATGGAGGACTACATTAATGTCTTTGGCGGCGAGCTCACGAACCCCAACACCACATCGACCTGCGAGTTTTGCACCATCAGCGACACCAATGTTTTCCTCGCCGGCGTCAGCAGCAACTACGGCGATCGCTGGCGCAACTTTGGTCTGCTCTGGGTCTTTGTCATTTTCAACATAGGCGCCGCCCTGTTTGTGTACTGGCTCGCTCGTGTACCCAAGAACAAGCTCGGTGGTAAGAAGGCGAAGAAGGAGTAAAACGACTCACTCAATTTCAACCCGAAATTTTTTTTTTCCCTAACAAGAGTACATTATTGGGTACATTTTCGCATACAAAGAAAATAGTTGCGCTGCAGACTATTATTCCTTGTACATGGAATTTTGACATCATCATTTCAATAATAGAGACCGAGACACATCTGTCGTATATTCCCCCATCTTGGGTACCACGCCTCTAGATGGATGACACTTTGATTTCTTTTATACTTGTTATTTGCACATAGAGGGCATGGACTTTGTTCTTAATCACGTTGTATTCGCAGGTTCGACATATTTCTCGCCTACATTCGGATGGGATAGACTTGTACGATGAAGAGTAGAAGGGGGCCGAGTAATAATAAAAAAGTTGAATAAGATGCAATTCCCTGTCATCCGCCCTTTCGATTTTTTTTTCCCTATTGTCAATGGCACACACATCATCCACCGCTACACCACGTAACAGGACCCCTCGTTTCGTGACCCGACTATAATTTTGGTTCATAGTCGGCGAATTCCCCTGCAGCAAGCAGCCGCGCAAACTGGCCCTCGGCAACCTCGTCCACCTTCCTCCCGAGCAACCTTCTATTGGTGCGCGCGTCGATCCACGGCATGGCACTCACCGTCTTCTCGGAATCATACATGGCAAACTCGGCATCCCTGGCCCTCTGGTCCGGGCCCTGAGGCAAATGGTCCAGCATGCCCGTGAAACGGGACCCGGAAACAATCTGCGCCGTCCTACCATGCTGCAGCTCCTCATACGCACGCAGCACCGTCCGTAGCTGTTTCTGCAGCAGCGCACGGGGCGTCGACCCTGACACACGCTGGGACAACCGGCCGAGCAGAGTGCCCAGGATAAAGCCGTCCTCGACGCCTGTTGCCGCGCCCTGCGCCAGGTGAGGGAGCATGGCGTGGGCGGCGTCCCCCGTGAGCGTGACGCAGCCCTTGGACCAGAATGGCAGCTTGTCGACTTGGTAGAGCGGGAAGCGGACGAGGTGACTTGCCGCGTCGAGCATCTCGAGCAGCGTCGGGTCCCAGCCGGAGAGCCAGGCTCGCACAGAGGGAAGGAGGGCCTTTTCGTCACAGGTATGATTGAAGTGTGGGTCGGCAATGGCGATGACCAGGTTGAAGAGGGTGCCCTTCTGGAGCGGATAGAAGACGGCGTTTGCGAGGGGGCCCATCCAGCAGCGGGAGATGCCGGCGGTGGAGAGGAGATGCCGGAAGGATGGGGAGGAGAGTTGCGAGCGGGTGAAGAGCGCGCGGTAGGCGTACTCGCCTGTTGGGATGGGCTGTGTTGATGGGTGCATGATGGAGCGGATGGTTGAGTTGATTCCTGCGTTTGTATTAGTACGGGCGATGACAATATATAGAGCAGGCGGGGTTATAACCGTCGCAGCCAACTACGACATCGGCTTGGTAGACATGTCCGTTTTGGAGTTTGACGGATGGCGTGTCCAAGTCGACGCCGTCTACATCGCAGCCGAGTCGGATCCGGACTCCCACTCTGCGGGCTTCGTCGAGGAGCACCGTCATGTAGTCCGCTCGATGGATCAACCTACACGGAACGGGCATGAGCAAAAAGAATGCCGGACCAAAAGCAGCCACCCAACACAACATGATGTTAAAAAGCCAAAGCAAACGTACAGCCACGGTGCACCGTAAAGCTCCTCGCATCGAGTCAGATCCTTGTGTAAAAGTATCTCGCCATCGTCGTACTTGAGATTCAGAAACGCCGTTGCCGGTCCGTTCGTTTTGACAATAAGTTTATCCAAGAGGCCGAGACATCGCATCGCGTGGGCAGCATTACATGGCACTTGGATACCGTTTCCGGCCTGTGATGGAGTTAACGCGCTGTGCTACTATCAAGTAGAGCCCATTTTGGACTTTTGTTCGTCTCAAATTACAGACTGGCGAGGGAGAATCTGCAACCAGCTCACCTTGTCCATGACAGCTGCTCGTTCCAAAACGGTCGCCTGGACATGCGCGTACTTGGCCAGCGTAATAGCGCAAGTCAGTCCGGATATGCCGGCCCCGACGATGATGATATCCAGCATGGTATTTCGAGTTTTCCTCCCGGGTCCAAATGGACGGCACCCTATGGCAATAGATGGATAAAAGGAGACCTAGAACTTCGCATGGCTCGCTTTTTTGAGTGACAAGGCACTTTGATTGCAGGGCAACATGGCCAAAAATCGGCTTCGTGTTGGGGCTTCACCAACCCAGGCATGCAGCGGTCTGGTCTAAGGCCGCTTTCTATTCAAGGCACACCAAACATTGTCTCTTTTGCCGGATTGGTGTTGTGTAACGACTTGGTGAACTACCTTGGTAGTGAATGGATTTTCAAAATGCCAAGAGAGCGAGTGGGCCCAGTTCGTCCTTGGCTAGAACTTGGATGACGGTTGATGGCCGTGACACCCTGCAACACTAGTTTGAATCCTCGGATTTTCTAGTCCAGGAATTGCGTGAAGCACATTGCATTGATTGTACGACCACAGCCTTTTTTTTGACTTTCTCTAATATGGCAAAGAGGCTGAACTGTTCAAACTCTGGATGTGTGTCTCACAGTCTGCCTGGATATGATGCATCGTGGCGTGTTACGCATCTATGTTTGCGGTTGTACAGAATTGTCAACCCTGCGCCTTTGGATAATCAGCTGAGCGGTTTGTCGTCCAGTGAAGATGTCAGATACCGCAGACGATGATGCCGAGGTGTTGGCAGCTAAGCATTGTATTTCGGTTTACACGAGTTCGCACGACCTTGGGTACGTCATTGAGCCTTTGACAGCATATTCTTTCTTTTCCCCGGACCATCGCCCACACATGCTGCCAACGATTACGTTTCATGCGTTTTTATAAAAGAAATCCATCAAACACCCGTAAAAAAGAGCCAGCTGCCGAGTTCGAGACGCACAGAAAACAAGCGTTTGGTTTACGGTATGGGAGAGGCGGGCCCGGGGCAGAAGCAGCAAAGAGGGCCTGTATTAAGTAAACCGTTTGAGCCTGCGTTGACAAGAGTAATGGCTATTGCTACCTTTATATTTATTTTGCCCTTGATTCTTTATCACCAGCTGCCTGCACGGCGGCATTGAGAGCAGTTTATGGACTTCCCCCCCGGTGGGAATTTCTTGATATGCTTCGCTTTTGTCTCGAAACTTCGAACCCCGCATGCTCGTCCGAACTTTACGTAGCTAATCCGCATAATATAATTTCCCAGGCTGCCACACCATTGGTAGAGTCGCGTTGCAATTGCATCGTTAGCGCAAAGCCATCAGGATTTTAGCCTTTGGTGGGAGTAGACCACAATGATTGGAAGATAGTGCCCGAGGCATCTGATCAACCGGGACTGGCTATTGACACGACGGACGGAGAGCGGAGTATTATCCGTCATAGCTGCTTCCCATTGCGTGCGTCGCGGAATCGCGAAATCGCGAATCTTTGATCGCGTTTTGATGGTTTAGTTTATGCGATGCTGACCCAGTGTCAGCTGAACCCCGCGCGTACATTGCATGTGGCATTAATGAGACTACTGTTTTTGGGTCCTGCCAAGCATTGGTAACTCACTATCAAGGTTGAGGCTTTATGCTGAGGGCTGTGTCGTGTCAGGAACATTGCACCCCCAAACCTGCAAGGCCAGGCCGTCAGCTGCTCTCACAGGCATCTCCAGTTCTGCCTGGATGCTCGTTCGTGCATATAAATGATAGTGACCGAGCTTGACGGGATGGTGCTTGGCCAACTTTAAGGGCCCTGCTTGATCTTGATGTCAAACTGTTATAAGCATGGAACATCCAATAGGCCCACGGTGGCACCTGTCACACAAATGAAGCAACTCATGGCTGTATTCTAAACCATTGTGTCGTGAGATAATAACACAAGTCCGAGCTGTAATAGGAGTTCATATGCGGCGAGCTGACACCGGGCGCTTCATCGCTTTGGACTGCATTTTACCGAATAAAGGCGTCATGGAAGTGTTCCGCGATCTCACATGACTGTACCAAACGGGAAACTGACCCCAACAATCATACGGTTCTATCACCAGTGTATTGATCCGTACCAACTCCGATGTACGCCCTTTCAAGAGCCCCTGGTAGTCTTTGCCTTGTAATATCGAGTTTTCTGAACAAGGTTGTGTTCTCTCGCAAAGTATATCAGGCGGTATTGAGGATTACAATGGATGATGTTGTTGCCACAGCGTCAGGAAATGAGTGTTCCCAGGATGCACGACTTGCAATATGCGGCCCAGACACCATTCGTTTTTCGCCCAGGTTGCGGGTTCTTTGCCATTATGATCCACAACGTTGACGTGAGGGGAGAGTGCTTATGGAGTGACGGCCAAGTGTCAGCAACCTAGTGTCTCAATAGCTCAGTTAACACACCAAACCATGTCAGTAGCAATGCCTTGGTGTGCATGGAAATACACCAGCGACGTTGTCTGGACGAGTTTATACTGACCAGAGTGGCTCCCCTGACGAGTAAAGGTGTGATCTAAGGCAGCTGTTCTCGCCCGGCAACTGCACAGTCAGCTTCAGGCTGACACAATCGAGTATCGTCGTATTCCGTACTCCGTACATGGCCAACTTTCGCTCCGTTGCCGACAGCGCGGCCGGAATGGTAACACTTTACATGCCAACATGCGTAGCTGGCTCTGTGGAGATAACAGAATGGCAGAATGAATTAATTGGGCAAGTTCGTCTGAAAGTCTGAATTGCCCACTCCACACCCCTAGCACTTTCCCTTGACTTTGATCCACCGTCTTTTCAGGGGAAAGAGCTTCTTGATACTCCGTAGTAGCGCAAAAACGGTTAAGCGTCAGGAACAGCCGTATGATTGGTGCGCGGAAAGCAGAGATCCTGGCGCGCAAATCCGAAAGCGGGGCTTTTCTCCCTCCCTTGACCCGACCGTGCCGACCTCGTGGATGGAGGACCAGTGTCAGCCAATCCTCCATCCCATTATGCCAGGTGGCTTAGGTACATGACATCGAGGGGGCCGTCGTCTCGGAACGGCTGAACAGAATTTTTTTTCTGAAAGGCCTAGAATTAATCGTGAAACAAGCGCCCCCCATCGGAAGCCAAAAGAAACATGTCAGGTCCTAAAAAATTCTATTCTTTTGTTTCCTCTGGTTACCATGCGTTAGAGAAACATCTGGTTCCTGAGCCGGGTCCTAGTGCGACGGCATTCAGCCCGCATATTTGCTTCAGTACGGGGTGCAGAAAACATTCTTGTCCTGTTTCAATGGCGCCATGGACGCAGGTCAATGTTCCAGTTCTAGGGAAGAAAGTTTGCATGGCTAATTACCCGTGCCAAGACGGCCCTTAAAGACTTAGCAATTACCACCGCTGTGCAGGTGATGCTCCATCTCACCAAAACGTGTCTGCCGAATAAAATTAGTGCGGAGGTCTCGTGATTGTTGCTTCTGTGGTGGAAGCACGGAGCAGGGGGAGCGAGGATCTTGCCGCTCACACGGGATGCATCTCAGTATTACTACTAGTATGTATCCGTAGGGTCTGAGATCTCTGAAATAGACGGCATTACACACGCAGTCTATGCGGGAGCGGCTCTTCCGAGAAAACGATACTTTATAATGTTGCCGAGCTGGTATTGGCCGTTTTCGAATATTACCATCCAGTCGGCACTTCGTCCCCCGAAATGGATCTAGAGACCAACTCAAACTCTGATCACACGGTCCTGGGCCGGCTCAAGGAACGGGCCTGTTGCAAACATCCATCTTTGATAATATGCCTTCACAGTGGGTGTCACCTTGCAGTAGTGAGTTTGAATGGCCCTGCTCCTTAAAGAGGCTTCCACATGGTCATCCCAGCCACCGGCGAACGACAAAACGAAAGGATTGATCATGGTGTGTGGTGTCTTGCCCAATGACACGGATGCACCGACGACAAAGTAGAGCGAAGGCTGTCTGTTCATGGCTTCTGGTGATGGCCGCATAGTACGGAGTACTGCAGAGACCATATATTGGCCACCCCAATGTAGCACAGCCGGGATCCTGTACGATGGAGGTATGCAGCTCTGGAGCCTTGACAGGAGAATACTCACTTTCAGAAAGTGTCAGTCGGATGGAATTCAGCCTTGGCCATCGTTACGGCATCATGGTTCGATGCGCTGAGCGGCAGCAGCAGTGGCGCATGCGCATGCCAAACAACAGCAGCAAGAAGGATCTGACTGGGGAAACGGAGTGGAGAGAAGATGTGAGATGATCCTGTCTTGGCCTTCCGCCGTCCGATGCTTATTTCGGCCAATAAACGAGCCATTCAAGGTCGTTAGATTTGGGATCCAGCATCATACCAGAATACGAAAAGAAAACATCATGACGGTGATGCTGGCAGTTCAAACAATTGCAATAACAAGCCTGCTGGGTCTCAGCTAAAATCAGAATCAAACCAGGATACTCCGTCCTCGAATTATGGGGTTTGCCGTAGATCACGTACCCGTGCAGAAGGTGTCAAGTGCTTCCTGCTCAGCGATAAAGAGGTTCGGAAGTGAGGGAGCACCCATGGTTGCAAAGGCGCGTTCCTAATACAAGATTCTGTGTGCACCGACCTTGGCACGAGCGAGTGCTACCGTGGTGCCACCAGAGTGCCACCAGATGTAATAATTATACTATGACAAGGCCTCCAATGAAATGCAAAGTGTGGTGTTGACAACATCGGACGGCTGGATCATGGACAAGCCATCCCTACCTAGGTACTTGACAAATACCTCGGAACCTTGGACATGTCGGCACAGTGGACCGTGTCTCCGTATGTACATGCGCAAGTACACTCGGTGTTTCTGCGTGCACATGCAGGCACCGTGTATTCCCTTCCGTGAAACAAGAGGTCATCTGGATTGCTGCAACATGACGATAATCAATCAATTGATCAAGCCACTGGCCGACTCAGGTCATTGGTGTTGCTGCGTCCCATTGCACGAATACCACGTCATATATTGCAGTAGGCCGTAACACATTATCTGGCGGCACCGGACAAGAGTTGTCATCGAAGACCTCAAGTCGACTATTGGGATGGCTCATTCGACATCAGACTCCTGCGCGCAACCCAGCGGCGATTCCTCCAGTTGGTGAGGCCGAAGACTGCAACCTCGTAATCTGCGAAACCTATGAGTTGGTCGCATAGTTGTGGCAGTCATGAGCGGAAACACAGATCATGATATGGTATTGTCTATCATACTAAGCGAGTGAGTACCTTACGTAGGGTGCATTGTGCCCCAGTGCCAGCTACTAGGTACCTACTTAAGTAGGTACATGAACCTCGTGGTTACGGCAAGGCACCCAGGCAAGGGCTTGGGATTATTCGTCCAGATGGCGTCTCAAGTCTGGTGGCCACCGCAGCTGCCTTCCCCAGGCCCTGCCCGGCTATTGGGCATCTGGAGCCTGAGAGGGGCCACAGGGGGGGGGGGGGGGGGGGGGTAGGAACCACCCGGGGTGGGCGGCGGGGCCACTCAAAGAGGCTGGAAGAACTTGGGAAGAACCTGGGAAGGAGATGAGAGGGCTGAGGGGCCGATGGGCAGATGGGCAGATGGGTAATAACCGGGACGGGAACATTGAAACTGCTGGTCAGCCATCACTTGTAACAGCAGGAGTGAGTAAAATTGTAAAAAATATTTGTGTACTAGTATTGGTCTCTGACGACTCGAATCCAGCTCTAGAATGTTGGACCTGGAGCTAGAAAACGCGTGCAGAGGGCGAACCAACATGTTGTGCATATGCAAGGTCAGAACAGGAGCTCGTCTTGGCCTGGACGTCGTGTCGCAGATTCGAACAAGGCAAGCACTCGGGCTTTCATTGTCTTGCGATGGATGGAATTCGTTTCGGACAAGGACAAGTCAACACAGCTCTATCAATTCATGTAATCCTGTGTTCGAGTTTTGTTTGATAGCGGAGATATTTGAACATGTTCCATTTGCGATTTGATGTGCCGGAGTACCCAAATCCGATGTTACGGACCATGTTTGCGCCCACGGACTTTAAATCCATGACTGCACCAGATGCATGCACACTGGCCCAGGTTCAAGCGTTTCGTCAAAACCTCTAACCTTTCATCATCCATCCCCTTGGATGTGCGATGTTTGTGATAGCATGTAGCATCAATTGATCGGTCCAGCGCAATGTCCATGGCCCGGTCTTTCAATGTTCCTCTGACCGTTGAGCATTCTCTTTCCGAACATTCCATGTTCCGAATTGACTCCTACGGGATGCAGCCGCTCCTTCCCCCCAACTACCTGCCTACCTAGGTAGGTACCTAGGTAGGTATGTAGGTATGTACGCTCGACTGTCCAATGTCGTGTCTTTGGCCCCAGGTGCCTGCATGTGGTTCCGCCAACCACCTGCGCAGAGGGAAAAGCAGCCTTGTCGCTGCCAAAGCCATCCTCTCGGTACCCCGTACTCCGTGCACGTCTCAACGTCAAGGTTTTGCAATCCACACACCACCACGAATGTTGGAGCGATTGCACCAGCACCACGAGCATTTAATAGGACGCAACTTAGCGTCGACCGGCCGCCCAGATTGGTGGTAATCCATCCTTTGAACTTAGATTTTATTCAGGTACCACCAGGCACGACGCACCAGGGCGCGGCCGCCACCCGTTAGCCAGGTTCAACCAGGTTCATCGCTAGTTCACAGCTCGCAGCTCACACGGTTCTCGCCCTCCCCCCCCTGTCAATCGTGCCCATAACCTACGTGCCCGTCCGCGTCCTCCCCCGTCAACCGCCTGTCGTCTCTCGTCGTCGCTCCGCTTGCCAATTTCTAAGACCCTGGTCGCGCTGGGACGTTTTGCTCCCAAGTGCCTCTCTGGCTCTCTGGCGTCTCTGCCTTGAATTTCCCTGCTTTGCTTTTTACCCTTCCCCGTCAGGTCAGTACGGAGTAAGCTATTTTTTTCATCTCAACAGCCCCGTCATCTCTCCGTTTTTTCTCACCCTTTCCTCTAAGAATCCTCTTGATACATTGCCTGTTCCAACAACTACTGGAGCCACAATATATCCCCCTTCCGCATCGACGACTTCGACTCGTTGTTCTTCAACGGCGTCGTTGCAATCTCACCTCCATTGGTATAGCCTCCCGGCGTATCTTGCTAATGATGACAGGCTGTGCCGATAGTTGAGACAATCTCCTTGTCAACATCTGCCGTGAGGAACTCCACACACCGGTCACTCGCTCCTACAGAAAGATACCAATTTATTGCCATTTTGGCATCTCCATTTTCACGAGACGCCTTTCCACGCTGGCTTCCTCTTCTCGTTCTACCTTTCTACCTTCTTTTCTTCGTCAGAAAACGCCGAATTCACTTTATTGAGAGGCTGTTATCTGCCGTCACTTCGATATTGCACATTCATCTGCACCTGACTGGAGTCGACCAGAATTTCCTGGTGTACGCGATAACCATCTTTTCTCACCCACGGCGCGTATTGCGATACGTCTAATCCGATTGAACCCGACGTGGCTGCAACGTCTTCTTGTTGCATTCATGCAGCACGCTCTAGCTTTCAGAGTTTCAATTTTACATCTGAGCCTTTGTTCCAGGTATGTTGGACTTCTTTCGCCGACGCTCAGAGCTAGTACCCCATGACGTTGATAAGAGCAGGCAGCCGTCAAAGGCTTGCGTCTACCAGTCTGCACCTGAGCACGGACAAGCTCTTCTGCATCAATATGTCGCTGGTTCCACACAATCAATTCTGACAAATGCATGCGTGTATGAACATTTTACTAACTAAAACTTTCAACAGGATAGTTCCGTCTCTCTTTCACTTATAATTCAAGCCTGTCGATTGCCTAATTGCTGTCATTCTCATGAATTGAAGCACCGACAAATATCACATTGGTGATCGAAATCCCGATATTTTGCCTCAGGGTGTATTTTCCCGTTCTTATTCGTCTGGGCAGTCATCAATACATCGCCAAAATGAACCGCTTTCGAACCAAGAAGAAGGGGAGGGATGACAACTCCATTGTTGGCCGCCCGTCAATAGATGCTGAGCCGTCTGGTCCCTTTCGCATGTTTAGCAAGAAGAAAACACAAGATGAAGAACCTAAATCAGAGATTGATCTGTCCGCGGCTTTGCCATCTAGTGATAACTTTCGGACTAGTCTCCTAATGACCGGTTTATCAGCCCGCTTCTCCATGCTTCGAGAACAGGATGACCCGAATAGCAAGCTTGGTAAGGCCAGCGACGACAGTGTTCTCTTTCCGAAGCGACAATCAAGGCTAGCGGATTTTGGTGTCTTCGCAGGCGGGCTCGACGATATTGCGGAAATCGAGTCGTTAAAGGCGCCCCCACTGGGCCGATTTGACTCCTATCAGTCGGATGATGCATCCTCAACAACAGGCAGCATAATGGGCCGCAGTAAACCTACAGAAGGGAACAATCTCTTTGGTGGCAGACAAAAGATCTACAAGCTTGCGGCGGGCTCTAAAGCTGGCATGACTGGTAGAGCACTCTACGACGACGACGTAGCACAGTCATCATTTCAGAAATGGCGACAAGCAGAAAAGGAGCGCAAGTCATTGGAAGAAAGCCAGAATAACGACACATTTGACGCGGAAGCTACGCTGAATTACAGTCGACGCCGGGAGACGAGCTCCACAACCTCATCTGTTCCTTCAGGAGCTCGAAACTCGACAGCTGCAACTTCAATCGCCTCTCAACCATCATCAATTAAGGAAACCTCATCCAATATCCACTTGGCGGGCCTTGAGCGAAGCGTTACTCGAACCCGCCGGCTCTATGAGCAAGGGTTGACGCAGGACCTGCAGGACCAACAAACTTCAGCTCTATCTCGGATGGATACATTGTCACGGCAGCGGCCCTTCGGCTCGCGAACCCCAGACCCGGCCTCCATTGTTACTTCACCTACGACCACAACATTTGGCGACCGTGTAACAGACCGTCGACCTATCGTTTCCAAGGCTAGCGCACCTAATCTACGGTCATTTAGCCCCTCTACGATGAGTTCCTCCCAAATGAGCCCTGTCGACTCAAGCAGCAAATTCCCGAGGCAAGACACAAAGCCTATATTTGGAGGGAACCCTCCTCTGAGCCCACCCATTAGTGAAACCGAGGAGCATGCAGCTCTTGCTATCCAACCTAATGACCGTGGTAAGGCGACGGCAATGGGTGTCTTCAGTCGACCAGCAATGCAGTATGACGAATCACGATATACCCAGCGACAACGTCAACTCCAGCAGGGACGAGACTCGTCTACTTCTCGACACACTACAGCGTCGGCAGGTTCTTCTGTTGAAGGCAGGTCTCGCTCATCATCCGCTCAGCGACCGTCAGTAGAGAAGTCCGCTCCAAAAGCTACACCTTCTGAGACCTCCACACTCAATGAGAACTACGGCAGCACATTCTTCGATGATAGCGACGACGGGTCCATAAACAACCGAGCCTCTGCTGCCCCCCAGCTGAAAATTGACCGCCCAAATGATCACGATCATCCGGCTTTCCGTAAATCTGCCCTTCCCACCCCTTTATCGTTGACATCGCCCAAGGACTCTGAGGATGGCAGTTCTCTCTCACCGGCACCGAAGACCGAACCACCGGAAGATTCTCCCACATTGGGCCCCAACGCAGGTCTAAGTGGTATGGTTCGACAACACCTGCGACACGATAGTACCGCCTCGTCTGTGTATGGTTCGACGAGCCACGAAGTAGCGCCGAGCGTCACAGAGGCCAATGCCGTCTCCGGAAGGAATGATGCTGATGTCTCCAACGTTGTCAGTGCATTAGAGCAGGATGAATTCGCTCAAAATCTAGCCGAACGTGCTCAACGTGTTCGTGAACGACTGACATCATACGTTGAATCGGATAATGAGCGTTCTGCGCCGCCCACCCCCCCTCAATCAGAACACAATAAGGAACTTGCCTCGTCCAAGTCGGGCAGTCTTGGTATGTTACGGTCAAAATCAAGCCGAGGGTCCCTTATGGACAAGACCGATAAGGAGCGTGGCCGCAGCAAGACGCTCAAGTCTCCCAGGCCCCAGCCCGCCCCAGTCGCCAAATCACCGTCCCCAAGGAAGGCTTCAAGCAGTCAAGTGGAACCACGAAACGGTGAAGTTTCTATTCATTCAAATGAGCCAGCATTGCCTGCAAAGGAGGATAATGTTCACGTAGGCTTGAAAGCTTTCCGCCAAGCCCGCCGAGAACTACAGAAAATGAAAGAACTGGAAACACAACAGCGGCATTCACAGAAGCCCAGTCCCAACCAGGAGCGTCCTCCTAACAGCCGGGTAACCTCATACGAGAGTGGTCCACCACCTGCAATTTTCAACCGCATGCCACGAGATGGCGAAAGCTATGGAAGTCGATCTCGAGCCGGTTCCCAGGCGGCCTCTGAGCGTGACCGAAGTGGCTCTGAAACCAGCAATAGTGGACGCACGTATAGCCGGGCCCCAGGGCTTCGCAACGGCTCTGCAACCTACGAAGATCACTATGGCCGGCGAGGACTCAGTGGCTCGCCCGGGCCAGATGTTAGACGCCAGCCCATGGAGTCATCTGGTATGTCTCCGTACATGTCGACTGGACCTTCTCCGGTTATGAGTCCAAGCCATGGCGTCGGCGGATTTGAAGCCCCTGGGAGGCATTACTTTCCAGTCATGCAGACCCCTCAGCAACCAGATATGCATGCATTTGCAAGAAGCCGTAACGGCAGCTTGCTCGGCGCTGCGGCATCAACCCCAAACTTGCATGGCGGTCCTGGAGCACCGCCTTTGCCACCTATTAACCCTCGCCGTAAGAATGGCCTTCGGAGACCTAGTGACGAAAACCTAGGACATCATATTCCTAATAGAAATTTCGGAGTGGGAGAGAAAGATGTTGACGAGTCCTACAGAGGCCGAATGCCCATGAATGGACACCAAGGTCGACAAAGTCCTCCTAGAGTGGTCCGGCCAGCTATACCACACCATGCCATGCCGAGCGCAAGCCTACCGGGAGGCATGATTTGATCAACTTGATTATTTGCCTTGGGCAACTACGCTGTTCTCGGCCACACTGCTTCTCCTTCTCCTCTGTCTTTGAAATATCTATTACTCCTGACTGGTGGAAGTTTCAATGACTCCGACATGACAAATGTATACCAAATTCCTCGGCCATAGGGTCACGCACACTACCATATTGAGTTCAAACTCTAACAGGACAAATCTTTGTAATACGAATGACGGCCCTTTTTTTTTTTTTAGCCCAAATCGGACGAAAGCATGTATGAACGGCACGCAGCGAATGTCTTGCGACCGAATCTGGCCTTCTCTTTGCTTCTTTTTCTTTTCTATCTATATATCTTCAACTCCTGTCTCAAATATTTATTACCTATGAATTGTGTGATTTCCCCTTGCGTTCTCGAATTTTTTTCTTTTCATGTTGTTTTCTGGAGACGTCTGTTGCATCTCAACGACCAGGACGCCTTCTGCAACTAAAAGATCAGGCTGGTATTTGATCTAGTCTCCTGGCGTCGGAAAATGCTCCAGCAATGGAAGAACAAAACAGGAAGGTCTTTGAAGAATGGACAAGGCGCAACATTTAACTTGAGGATATCGCGAGTCGCATATAAAGGATGCTATGGGGTTAAGGAAAACAATAAGATGGACAATCCTGGTGTATTAAACAAAACCCACATATGTACACATATAAGCAATTGATAAAATTTGATGGAAGGATGCAGTTGGGCGGCGGTGAAGCTGTGAAAACGAGGACGACGGCTGCTAGTGTTACTGCATCTCGGATATACTCAGGGGTCATGTGACTGCAAGGCAATGAGGGCATGCGCATTATGCTAAAGCGGACATGGAATGTGACTATGATGAAAAATGAGACGTGATTGAACCGAGGCAGGTTAGTATTTGTAATGGGCTGCTGGGTTTGGTTTCAGTTATCTACTGGCACGGGACATGCGCGTCGTGCTGTCCAAGTGCTTTGGCTGTAGTATTCAACGCGTATTTCCCGTCAGAAGGAACTTGAAAAGTATGCACTAATCGTGCCCGGTACTTGTGGAGGGGGCAAGAGACCTCGGCCAGATCTGACATGGGTGTAATGTTGTCTTTGTAGTCGAATTGCATTGCAATAGACGGGATGCAACGTGGGGGTTTGTTTGGGGGTGGATGGATGGATGGATGGATGGATCACGTATGCATATGTGAAGCGTGGGGAGGCGGAATTGGGGGCAGGTTACGGAGTACATACATGGCACAAGAGTAACTAGGGGGACTGGCTATTGGATTGTAGTTTTTTTTCTTTCCTTCCTTCCTTTCTTCTTCCTCGTTGCTTATTCAAGCGGAAGCTTGTCTTGTATCATTACATCAAAGAGCTTGCCAGCTACAACTACCGAAAGTGGAGAACTCCTCCGGTAGTGCAGGCCCGCCATCTCTCTTCAGGACTCAGCACATCTTGGAACCGCCATTGAGCTTGGATGCACGTGCTGTTTTCAAGTCGTCATGGCATAAGTCTCTTTTTTCTTGTTTTCCGGAGACGCGAGGAAAAAAATGGCATTTATACGGACCTACCGGGCGTCCGACTTTGAAGTCACGGCACACATTGTATGTTCCTTGAACCCGCACCACGTCTCGCGGGGGCTGACGGGATTGTGGTGCCGCGAAACGCTGCCGGCGGACGTGGCGACGTCGCGGCTCCTGCGGCGTCTTGGCGCCGTACATCTGGACGCATCCGTACACGCACCTCTCGCCGGGGACGTGCTGCGTGCTGGACGGCGTCGAACGTGTCGCGGAGGCTAGACTGGGCGGTGGACGGTAATGAGCGCCTCTTGGCCGAGGGTTATAGGGCCACCATGCACATTGATCTGCTGACCGAGTGGCAGGGCAAGGGCTGGGGGAGGAGGCTGGTTGAAGGGTTTGTCGAGAGCGTGAGGCCGGCTGCGATGGCGTAAGACGGTGCGGCGGCGAGCAAGGGCATTTGCATTGGGGTCGGCGCGTCCAATGCAAAGGTTGTGCCGTTTATGAGAAGCAGGGGTTCCGAGTGAAGCAGAGAGAGGTCGAGGGCCGGACTATCACCATGGTGAGAGACTATTCAGATTGAGGAATACGTATTTGTGCATGTGAGAATGAATCGTAGTTTGTGCAAGTCGATGGTCATGTTTGAAGATTAAATGCTACGTGAGACATGGCACGTGGAATAATCACTCAGGTCTAATCATTTGGGAGATTCAAACTTTTCTTTTTCTTCCTGCCTGACTCTAACTAAGAAAATTGGACGACACACCAAGTTACTTCAGGATTTCTTCGGTTGGTCTTGACATCGGGTGAAATGCATCGTACATGTCGATAAGCACAAATCAACAAATCATCGAAAACAAGTTCCGCGACCCGTTTGCGTGCCCAGCGCCGAAAACCGAAAAAAAGAGAACTATCAAGACTTCAAGGGACAACCTTGCGAATCCAACGCCTCCGCCGGCAAAACGCCTCATTCCCTGCCAATTGCTTGCTGATGCAAGGAGCTCCGTCAAGATTGTTGCTTGTAAGCGAGAACAGAGGAACACATGTTCCATCCCCCACCATGCTCAAACGCCTGCTCTTTCGTATTCCGCAACTCCCCATACTGGTGTTACATGTAGTAAAGACAAGGCTTAGAAAAGAAAAATAAAGTCGGGAAACAAAGTCGCTCTGGAGGAAAATACAAAATCGCGGTTGCTTCGTTATGATTGAAGGGGGGTATCGCAGCCTTGGATATCGGCTTTGGTAACAGGAAAAAGTGACCTGGATATCAAACGCAGCGAAAATTCATCGAGTTCGCTAGGAGCCATAATACATTGCTGAGAAGAAACATGTTCGTGTTATCGTGCCCCGTGGGCAAATAGTCCGAAGCATAGATAGGACCTTGTGCTCAAATCGCCCGTCGTTTATGGGCGACGGGGGTGGGCTCGTCTTGTTGGAACGCACTCTTGAGGGACGAGAGGTCAACGTCTACGCCTTACGAGGCAGGGCAGTTGTTGCATTGCTTGTGGCCGCAGGCGCTGCAGGTGGTGCTAATGACAATCATGCCACCGCATTTGCAGCAGTACTCGTAGGCAGGCATTTTTGATAAACTTTGGTGGACTTGTTTTCTGTGGGAGAGGGCCTATTTTCCGCCTTGTTTGAGAGGTCGAAGTAGCTGAGGTGGACGTTCGTAGTGTGTTAGAGAGTTGAGACGATGGCTTTATTATATCTAGTCGAGAGACCAATGTCAGATAGAGAAGAGGGAGAAGGGAGAGAGGAAGTAGGAAGTACGAAAGGAGGGCATGAAGCCCTTTTTAACTTCTCAGGGAAAGAAGGAGTCACATACGTATAACAAAAGCAAGACGGACCGAAGAGAGGGGGGTCCCCTAGCCCACGTTTTTGCGTGTGTGAGTGGGTGGTGGTGGGTGCCTTAACCGCACAGAAAATTCTCTCGAGGCAGAAGCTTTTTTGGTTCAACACCCAAGGCTTCACTTTATCGAGGCAAGCGGGGCGAAAGGAAACTTGAGGCGTACAGGCACTAAAGGTGACCAGTGAGGATGGCGGGAAATAGACCGTGGACAAGCGACGCGGGAAGTCTGACAAAAACACCAAGACCAGGCCAGACCATCGTCCATCGTCGAGTTGTGGAGCTGGAGGTGCAGCCGCTGCCTTGGGTGCTACAAGCACTCCGTAAGGGTATTCACCACGGACGCTGACAGGGCTGCGATAGAGGCAAAATGAAATGCCATGACGCATTTCCGTCTGTCATGGCCACACCAAGCTGTCCTGGTTGGCTGCGTGCCGCCAACGGGGCTGTTGGCTAGTGGAGGCTCCATGTGCGTCGGGAGACAATCTTGCAGCCAAAGCCCGGCAGCCTGCAAAAACCCTGGGACTGGGGAACATTGAACAAGGGTGCCCTGCTTGCGGGTGTGCCAGTGAATCGTGTAAGTACGGCGCCGGTGTGATGATTCTGGTGTGAGCGCCTGACCATGGCCTGCCTCTGCCTTTTTGTGCGCCCCTTTTGGTCCGGATATCGGAGCAACGCGGCCTGCAATCAAGCACCTGTTCCTCGTCCGCTCTGGTGGCAAAATACGGACTCGGACGTGAGGAGCTTGCAGTCTGATGTTCCGGATGCCTGGACCTTGCTCGTCATACTGCTGCTCATGCGATCCGAACGTTAAATGTGATGTTGCTCACACGACCTGGCGGTTCCGATTCTTATTCGTTTCATCTCGCTTGCCCCCCAAGCCGCTCTTCGTCGGAGGAGTTTGAAAAATGCTGAGCACACATCGTACGACTGCCCACTCAAATCCCTCGGCGTCTTGATGTGCCGTCATCGTCTCTCTTAGCCCAGTACACATCTCAACTTGGCTGAAACAACACACAATCCGGTAGCCTTTCTCCTGCATCTCTGCTCACAGCTCGCAAGGAGGTATAACCCAGTACCCGGCGCCGTCAAGCAACCCAATGCTACGGAATGCAGCACTAATGACGCCACTGACCCACAAGGGACTTGAGGGGAACTGATCTGGATGGACTTGGCAGGACCAACATGTGCAAGTGCAAGGAGCTAGCTGAGAGTTTCCCAGCTTTTGAATTTTTGCTGTCAATTTCCAGAGCCGTCTCCAATCTGGACTTGTTCTGCGGGGTACAGCAGAATCTAGGCCCATCGTAGCCATCACATCTGAATAATCTCCAGAAGACAAGACCGAGAATGGGTGTGCTGCTGTAGACAAGAATATGGCCCTGTCATGGCCAGCCGCTTCAGCCTTCATTACAGTCACTGGCAAGTTTCGCCCTTGTGTGTAATCCATTCCCCGCAAAGATTCACCAGGATCCGGTCGGAGTTGGCCGTCTGCTCAGAGGGTAGGATCTTAGCGCACGGATGGGGATCTCACCGAGGTGGAGAGAGTCGTTCATGGTCCAGGCTAGAAGGATTGACATGTGCTGCGACGATAATCTTTCCTTAACGTTTATGAGTTGGTCACCCACTTCCGCATTTGTCTAGTTGCCAATCATAAGGGACGTCAATTTTCTTGATAGTCATGACTTTGGTGGGAGGAATTGAGACTTCCATAGCGTGGGCAGATTGTTGGGCGAAAGCCTGTAGGAGCTGATGGGAATTGACGCCTGCCATTCGACGAGTCGGCGGCAATGCAATTGACTAGTCAGATGGAGGGCTAAGCCGGCTGTTGATCCGGCCGACACAGAACCAATCCCAGGAGAGGAGAATATCGAGGAGGGTATCTCGGTTTTTCCCAGTGATAGCAAAGTAGCTGCGTGGCGCTCTTTGAGGCTGCAGCTCTTGGAGCGCGGTTGTGTTGGAAACCACCGCCATCCCTTCTCTCTTCTGGTATTTCGGATGCTGGGTTCTGTGCTATACTGGGTAGCTGACGCCATTTTTATTGATGGTGTTGTGTGAAGACTGCGGACAGGCGGCCTAGGAATTTGTCATGAGCCGGGTCTTCTGATTCTGGACCCCAGAGTGTGGGGGGACAGACTCGGACGATCTTGGTTCGCCTTACGTTATTCTAAAGCCGTGCAGCCCTGTGTATAGTCGGTACCGTACATATCGGGAGGATTCACAGCCTGTCGAAACTGCGAGAGACGTGCAGAGGAGTGACGAAGACATCAAGGCTGATGCTGACATACATAATGTCTGGTCTGGTTGGTATTTTGGGAAGGCAGGAGCTCTGCACTGCCTGTCCAGTGGCTTGCCTACTATCTAGGTACCTGGGTACCTGAACAACATGGAAGGACCAAGGCCCAGATGAACATCAACTGATCACATATCCATCAAGAAATTGCTTTGGCGACATCAATTTTTGAACTTCTCCAACCTGGAAATCCTCCCTGTGGATACCAGGCAGATAAACAATGTATCGTAAGTGATTTTGCCAGCTCGCCCAATATCCGCGTCTCGACCACCTCGGATAGGAGTGTATGCCTAGGATGACAACCCCTCCTGAGAATGCCAAGCTGAAGATAACCTAGGCTGAGTCGGATCTCACTAAAATCGAAAAGAAATAAAATTCTTGTTGGACTGGGCGATTATTCGAGCCCCTACGCGCAGCTCAGAAACAATGCTGATCGTGGACTTGATTTATTCTCGACAGACGCGGAGTGAGGCTCTCCAGCGGTGGCAACAGCCAGCCATCGCGCAGCAAACTCTCTTGGCGTTGGCAATTCCTTCGATCTAATCATCGGCAATTCCTATGTCGGATGCTTCTCTTGGATTTTATGCAGTTCGTGCCGCCATCTCCAGACCTTGCACAATCCGTTGTGTCGAGTGAGAGGCACCGGCAATGTGGTGACGTGTGACTGAAGGCTGAGTCGAAAGCCGCGTCCATGGTTGGCTTGTTGTATTCAATTTGGCACCCCGCAATGCCATAACGACTGTCATGCCTCGTCTTAAGCCTAGGAAGCCTTGAAGTCCGCCCGAGAGACCACGACGCAATCTCTCTGCTAATCTCGAACGTCGATGAACCTTGCATAGAGCCGTTTTGGGCAATTCGCATAATGTTTACCGCCGGAGATTCAGCTCTACGATCCATCAGAGAGGCCTTTCGGAGGCCGAGCTACGGTGCCGAGGTGCGCTACGCTCTGTGGAAACAGATGAAAATGTGCCAGCTTGTGCGCAATGGCGAGTGCGACTGGATGGCAATACGCCCTTAGCGACGCCTGAGTCGCCTCTCAGCGACAGTGAGCCTCACCAACATGATCAATTTTCACCTTGTGTGGGGAAAAGGGAGGTCGCCCAGGTTAAAAAAAGCCCCGTACGCTACGGAGGATCCCATACAAGTAAGCACCCGTGATGCCGCCTTTTCTTGAGCTAGGAGGGCCGACGCCGCGCTTTGCTCAGGCGTATTCTGAGAAAATATATTATGAAGTAGGTCTGTGGACAAGAGCCCTGGCGATCGCCTCTGAAGGTCTTGGCATATAAGAAGCCCTCAATATTGGGCTATAATTCTATAGTCATCTTCCCTTTGCACCTCAATCTTCTTTGCATCGACCTCATTTCTTCTCAACTAGTCACCACAGGGAAACTCAGGACGGTAACCTTGGAAACCATCTCGTGTATAACAACCTCTTGATTCCTATATGGTTTTCACATAAAGCATCGCCATGGTGTGTAACGTTCCGACCTAGTCTGGGAGTCTGTAAGCTCCTGAAGTCAAAACTGATATGCCAACGCAGAGAGTCCCGATCCGAACCGCTAGGCCAGCAGATGATGTTGGCCCAGGTTCTACAGCGCTTGAACTACATCCCATCCCGTCAAGGCGGTCACTTGTCGTCAAAGTCGTCCCCCCCAGAGCGCCAGCAGCCCAAATCGAACATGTTCCTTGCGACATCGTCCTGGTTCTTGATGTGTCCACCAGCATGGAGGATGATGCTCCTGTTCCGGGAGAAGCGGAGAAAACGGGTCTCACCGTGTTGGATTTGACCAAACATGCCGCTCTGACCATTATCGAAACATTAAATGAGAAGGATCGACTGGGAATAGTTAGCTTCGCCACGAATTCCACCATTGTGCAAACTCTCACACACATGGACATCAGCAACAAGGAGGAGGCTCGAAGGAAAATAAAGGCCCTTGATCCTAATGGGAGTACGAACTTGTGGCACGGTATTCGGGATGGCATCCAGGCATTTGAACAGTCGTCGGAGAATGGAAATATTCGTGCTATGATGGTGCTAACGGATGGAATGCCCAATCACATGTGTGTTTCCCCTTTGCTCTTATGGGCTCACCGTGAGCATTCATCTAACTCTGTGGATAGGTGTCCTCAACAGGGCTATATCCCTAAACTCAAGACACTATCACGCCTCCCCGCGACGATCCATACCTTTGGGTTTGGATATGGCCTGAGATCAGGTCTGTTGAAGTCTCTGGCTGAATATGGCCACGGTAATTACGCATTTATCCCGGATGCTGGCATGATAGGCACGGTGTTTGTCCACGCAGTTGCGAATCTGCAGGCAACATTCGCTACTGCAGCCACATTGACGTTGACGTATCCCAAATACATGGAAATACATGAAGTTGGTGCACAGACTGTGGTAAAGCAGCTACCGGAGGAGGTAGGAACACAAAGCAGCAGGCAAATGGCTTTGCAAATTCCCTTGGGCAGCCTTCAATTCGGCCAATCTCGAGACGTGTTCCTCCGTATCACTGAATCACCAGGCGAAAATGATACAAAAGCAGCGAGTTGTCACGCCCTCGTTGTATCTGCTACTCTCTCCTACAGGCCTGCAAATATCTACGGACAGAACATGGTTGGTACACCTGTTGTCATCGCCGCTAGGGCCAACGTCTTTGAGGCATCAAGTATGCCCGATGCTGAGATTGCATATCACGAATCGAGAGCTGAAATATGTAGCTTCTTGCCGTCAATTTCCCCCCTCGGCCCTGATTTCGAACACCGGCCCAACTTGGGCAAACATGAAACTTACAAAAAACAGCTGGGCAGTCTTATTAGCGAAATTCCCGCCAAAGACTTTGCTGACGAGAAGAACATGTCGCTGATGCAAGACCTCATTGGCCCAGAGCCGCAAGGTCAGATCTCTATGGCCATCAACGACATCAAATTCCTCCAGAAATGGGGTATTCACTACCTACCATCCTACTACAACGCCCACTCTCGGCAAATATGTAATTCATTTAAAGATCCCGGACCATTGCAATACGGCGCTGACAGCCGCCTGTTCATCGAGTGTCGAGATCGTCTAAACTCGGCCTTTGACAACCTGCCTCCTCCAGAACCTACCGGTAACAGAAGGTATGGCGGTCACTCAGACTCTTGGGGTCACAGCGCCCCCGTCAAAATGAGCCGATATAGAAACGCCTCCGGCGTCTGTTTCGCAAGCTCGGCGCCAGTGGAACTCGGATCCGGAAGAATGGTTCAAATCCGACGACTGCGCCGGGGAATGAAGGTTCGTACGCCAACGGGCACCCGTAAGGTGGCCATGGTGCTGAAGACTGCGGTCCAAGGAGAGACTCTTTGCCGTGTAGGAAGCCTCCTTGTTACGCCGTGGCATCCGATTTCCACAGATGGCAAAGCCTGGGGTTTCCCGGCATTCCTTGCGGATGGAACAGTTGGATATACGGGATCAGTGTATTCCGTCATACTCCAAAGGGACGGGAATCCACGGTCTCACGCTCTTCGGGTAGCTGGGACTTGGGGCGTGACTCTTGGCCATGGTCTCACGGCAGGCAACGAGACGCGTGCCCATTACTTTTTTGGCGACTACAACCGCGTGGGCAAGAGTCTCGTTCAGCTGGGCGTGGGTGAGCTTGGCGTCGTGGAAGGAAGGGGCGTTGATCGTGATGCCAGCGGATTGGTTTGTGGATTCAGGCGTGCAGAACACCCAAGGAGGCTGAGCATCGAGCACAGTGGCATACCGCCGAGGAGTATCGTGACGCATACGACGCAGTGCATTGGCATTGATTCAGCTTGACACCCAAGATGGTATTTGGTATTAGAAGCAGACTCGTAAGCCCCTCATAATCTATTCAATACAACTACTCACCCTGAGGCCCATTGTTGGTGGTGATGTATACTTGTGTAAAATATATGACACTGCTTTCCTGTTTTCACAAGCCCAAGTCCTGCAAACCCCGCCAAGATGAAACATATTTCAAACGGCAAACACAATCCTCCAAAAAAAAACCCCCCATCTTCCACTTAATCCTCCCTCGCAAACAGGCCGGCCATGCCCATGCCCGTCCCAACACACATGCTCACAACGCCCAAATCATGACCATCCCGCCTCATCCCGTGCATCAAGGTACTCGTCATCCTGGCGCCCGTGGCCCCCAACGGATGTCCCAAGGCAATGGCACCACCGGTCGGATTCACCCTGCCGGCGGCCCAGGCGTCCTCCAGTCCCAACTCCCTCAAACAATAAAGCGCCTGGCTCGCAAAGGCCTCGTTAATCTCCCACCTGTCCACATCGCCAACGGCCAGGCCATGCGCCGCCAGCAGCTTGGGGATGGCGAGGGCGGGCCCGATGCCCATCTCGTCAGGGGCGCAGCCCACCACGGCGGCAGACACAAACTTGCCGATGATGCGATCCGACAAGCCGAGCCGCGTAGCGGTGCCCCTGCTCATAAGCAGCGTCGCGGCCGCGCCGTCCGAGACCTGGCTCGAGTTGCCGGCGGTCGACGCGCCGCCGGGCTTGAACGCGGGCTTCAGCCTGGCCAGCGCCTCGACAGAGACGGAGTCGCGGATGCCGTCGTCCCTCGCGACCGTGACCTGCTGCTCGGCGCCGACGCTGTTCCCCTGCCCGTCGACCTCCTGGAAGCGCGTGGCGACGGGGACAATCTCGGCGTCGAAGAGGCCGGCGTCGCGGGCGGCGGCGGCGCGGCGGTGCGACTCGGCGGCGAAGGCGTCCTGGTCGGGGCGCGACACGGCGTAGCGCTCGGCGACGTTCTCGCTCGTCAGGCCCATGGGCATGAGGCAGTCCCTGGCGTCGCGGACGGGCGACGCGGCCAGCGCGGGCCAGGCGTCGAGCGGCATGGCGCGGCTGCCGTAGTTGCGCGTCATGCTCTCCATGCCGGCGGCGACGGCGACCGACGCCGCCCCCCCGCGGATCTGGCCGGCCACGGCGGCCACGGCCTGCAGCGACGACGAGCACGCGCGGTTGACGGTGAAGAGGGCCGTCGAGCTCGGGTACCCGACGTGGTTCATGGCCATGCGCGCCGCCTTGGAGCCCCCCAGCTCCGAGAGCACCACGCCCACGCCCACGTCCTCGATCAGCGGGCCCAGGTCCGTCCCCGGCACGCTGCGCTCGCGCACGTGCCTGAGCACGCAGGCCAGCAGCTCCTCCGGGTACGCGTCCCTGAGGCGGCCCTTGTAGGCGCGCGTGATGGGCGTGCGGACCGACGAGAGGATGACGACGTCGCCGGGCGACTTGGCGAGGATGTTGGCCACGCCTCGGGGGCCAGGCATTGTGTCTCTATTCTTGGTTGGGACGGGTACGGCTCGGCGCAGGCTATCTTGCAAAATGGCGGCAAAAGAAATACAAAGTGAAAAAAAAAAACCACAATCAAATCAAGATCAAAGGTGAAATGAAATGGCAAGCATGGATAGATGCAAGCACGTCGTCGGAAATCTACAGTCGGATGGCGGCGCGGCGGCTAAGGGCTCTTCCGTGCCGTGCCAAGTTGCCGTCGTCGAGTTCCGGCGTCAAAGTCCCGAGCCGATGGCACTGTGGGGCGGCCATGAACCACAGGTGCCGTCACTTTGAATAAAGTTATCAATTGATTAGTTGCCGGCTGGTCCGATCTAATCAACTGCTCACGGCAAAAATACATGGGCCTGGTCCATCCTTCCGTGTGTTGCATCCGAGTAGTCATTCATCATCTTGAAGCTTGCATGGCCCAAGTTGAAGCCTTCACCTATTCGTAATCTATCTGGGCTATCCACGGCAGTGTGTAAAACGCATGCACTCCTCATCATTTGACAAATACAATCCAGGGTACCTGTGTATACATGTCAAGCCAACGTCCAAACCCCGGAATATGCCATATGCAAGATTCCTACTTGGGTGGATTAGTCGCTTACACAGTACCAAATATATCTGGTATTGCCCTGATGCCGTGCGTTTCATAATGGTCCCTTGTTGCCAGCCAAACATCGTCTCATCATGCATAATCATCTGCTGTATTGAATTCCGAGACCCACTCGCTGCTCCTCCGTCATCGACCCAGCTCTCAGCTTCTTCGGAGGGCTCCCATGCTCACGTCTTGAATCGTCCACCGCCAATGCATTCCAGCTAAACTTGCGCTTGTCCATCGTGCCACCTCCGCCCCTGGAACTCGACAGGAGCCTTGCCTGCAACTTGGCTGATTGCTCAACAGGCCCCTGTCCCAGCCCGGGAGATCCGCCCCGAGACCCTACCGGAGCGGCCACTCCGAAGCTTCGACCTGCGTGACGCCGCAGCATTTCCGTTGCCGCCTGGCTCGCCTGGCTGTCAAACACTTCCTCGTCATCGGCCTCGTCAGCTCTGCGTCGTTGACGTGACCCCTGTGGTGCAGATTTGGATCCCTGGGACGTGAATGAATGCATTGCCTCGACCGATTCCAACGCTTGCCTTGCCAGCTCTTCATTGTCGTCGGCTGAGATGGTGCTCTCTCGACTTTTTCGTCGTCGATCCCGCTTGGGAGTCGGCGTCGTCGGCACAACTTGCTGCTCACTATGACGATGCCGGGGCTCGGTTTGCGGCACCAAGTCAGCCGACGGCAACAAGCCAACGTCTCGAGATCGACTGACAGGCGTGGTCGGAAGCGATGACATGGACTGCGCATTGCGGTTATGCCTACCAGAGTGTTTCTGCACGGCTCGGTGAGACGTCATTGGTGTGGATGGAGCGCTGTTGTTATCCTGACTCTGGCTCATGGCTTGTAGCAAGGCTGAGAGACCATGTTCACGGCCCTCGGTCTCACCACCCCGTTGCGAGGATCGCGGCGTCTGGTGCGAACCTCCATGCGGTGCGCGGTGCTGTTGAGGCGTCGAAATATGTTGCTGTTTCGGGGTCAGAGCGCTGTGAAATATCCCACCAGGACTGCACAACATGTGGAAATGCTCCCGGTTCTCTCGGATACGAGTCAGAAGGAGGTCCCTCTCCTCGGTCAGACACATAGTCTCCTCCTCCTTCTGCTGAATAACCTTCTTGGCAACCTTGAGCCGACGGGCCAGGGTCTCATTCTCCTCCATGGCAGCCTCATACCACATCTTCATCTGCAGATACTTGGTTTGTGTGGAATCAGACGTTGTGCTGAGCTCTCGCCTCGCCTGACGAGAGTGTTCTGCCATCCGTAATGCATCCACCTCCCTCCGGATCATTTCGTGCTCCACGGCAGCACGTTTGGCGTCATCCTCCGCTTGAAGTCTCAGCAAGTTGTACTGCAGCTTGTGATGCGCCGTTTCCATCTTCAGTTTCTGCTGCTCGGCGATACACGTCTGAAGCATGCACCTCAGCTCATCGGCCGGAGCCTCCAGGACCTGGTGAGGGGACGGCGGGGCATAATCGGTGCCAACTTGTCGGTCACGGATATTGTTCAGGATAGTAGCGGGCGGCGAGTAAAGCGCAGACTGCTGCGACTGCGAAAATGTTCGTCTCGCATTATTGTGGGCAGCGACCTGGGTGGACGGCGGAGGGGTCAGAGACGAAGGAATCACCATGGCGGTTGGTTGCTCATCATTGGCCTCGGTTTTGAAGGAGTGATCAGGGTCTATTGGCGATCCAGGTATCTCAGTTGAGGGCAGAGTCACTTGTGACGACACGGGCAGAGGCCCAACCTCCTCAGGTGTAGATGGCTCAATTGGACTGGCGACATCAGCGTTGGATTGGCGAGCATCCAGCTCGGCCTGGTGAGCCATGGTGAACTACTTCGTGCGGGAGAGGGAGAATTCTTCGTAGGCGGGGGCTCGTAGTTTCAGAGGAGACAATGCGGCGATTGAATGTTTGTTGTGTCTGTTCGGTTCGAGTCTCTCCCGCTTCACCATGGGGCAGCAAGAACTTGGGCTTCTTTGTGCTCGGCCTGCCCAACGCATGCAGCCTGACAGCGGAGCCCAGCTTCGCATAAACCCAGCACAGGCGTTGCAGCGCCAACAGCGGCCGTGATTCGAGCAGTGCGAGATAGATTGGACTGTTTGGCGGTGCTGACAGTTGGCGGTGGTGATGTGTAAAGGTAGTGATGATGGGGTCGAGAGAGGGTGTGAGTGCGGTCGAGAGCTTAATTGCAATCGGCGATGGCTCTTGTGCAACATTGAACCAGGCTCAACCTTGAGCTGGGGCCCATGCTCTGACCTCTGGCCTCTGGCCGCGTGCATCGGCTTCCCCCAGATGTGGTTGCTCGGAGACGGAATTGACAGGGTAGTTACATGCTGGAGGTCACATGAGGGCTAAACCTAATCCAGCCAGTTCCATATCCCAGGATCCCCTTTCACTCCTGTGCTCGACCCCTGGGCATCCCGATCCCTAGCCAGCGTTCATTAACCCGACAAGATGCACACGACTTTATATTATGGCGGACAATGATGGGAACCATGGGCAGCTTGCTTGTTCTTGCTTCTAGACCTAGTACATAATATGTAAATGCATTACGCCAAACCAAGGCCACCAGCGCGCGCCCGTCAATATCCATTTCTCACCTCCACGCATCTCAACAAGTACAACGCCAGAAAGGACCCCAGTGTTTGTCTCCCGTTGAGGCGGCAGAACCTCAGAATCTCATACCTTGTCGTCTGGATCCAGTTCCTTCCCCGTTTTCTGTGTCTTCAGCCTCTTCTCGGCACGCCACATCTTCAGCTTCCTCGACAAGGACCCTACAACCACGCCAGGTAGAATCAATGGCCACCCAAATAAGACCGCGAGCCACCACGCTCCCACAGCAGCCTTGTCCCAGCGCTTTCCCTCAGAATCAAGGTACCACTCAGGAATCCATCGACCGGCTCGCCCGCGGCCATTGATGCACAAGATGCATATCGCCCCGAAGAGCATCCATCCAACCACAGATATTGGAATCAAGACCTTGACGATGTTGTGGTGTTCGTAGGAGTGCCCAGGGTTGGATATATCCCATGAGCCGTATTGTTGAGCCATTTGAGAGGAAGATGTTTCGCGCCTCGGAACTACTTGTTTGTCAACTGTGATTCCCCCGACTGGCGTTGACCCTTCGCTTGTTGTCGGGCTGCCGTACATGGCCGCGTTTATTCTTGATGGGCAAGGTGTAAGAGTTGATAAGGATAGAAGGACCAAAAGCTGCTTGTGTGGGTGTGTATTCTTACTTCAAAAATAAAAGCCAGAGGCAAAATATTTAAAACTCCACTACTACAACACGGCGACAGATGGAGTGAATCACGACCCCCCGACCGCCTTCCTCTGATTCAGTGGCAGTAGAACGATGTAGCAAAGTTTGCACGACAAGAGGCAAGAGCTTCCTTCTTCTACAGTCATTCACACTCATAAGTTTGAATGATTCATCCCCTGTTGAAGGGCGGAGCTGTCAACTTCCCAAACATTGCAGTGCATCGTTTGTTAGGATGCGTCGGTGGCATGATAACATACGCCAGTCCTGGCAGCTGATTCGGCGCAAATTTGAATGCCTCATTGTTTATCGCTTCGGGATATGATGTCTTGCATACTTTCTTTATTGCCCTCATCTGGCTATATATATAGCAGCTGCGGAGGGGATCCGGAAATTTTCGCACCCTATCATGCGACGTACTCGCGTCTCAAAATGTCCAAAATATTAATATTATCTTGCTGGTATCCGCTGTAATTGTCAACTCCGTCTGCAATGTTTTGCGCCTCTCTATCGTACTTTTATTAGTCTACATCCTCTCCGCTATCTTCACCGTTGGCTGCCCTCCAAGCGGCCATTTCTTCAGTCGGAAGTCTTCCTCGTAACCATCTCAGCGTGGCCTCGGTTCCCCTTTCAAGAATACTCCACCTCGGCACTCTAAATCGATTGCCGGCAACCTCCAATCGTTGTAGTCCGTCGACACCACCAAGGAGACCGAGCTTGGGATTGAGCTGGCCAATATTATTGCTAGAGGCATCGACGATCTTAAGCCCCCGAATCCACTCGGGATCAAGCTCTGATAATTGATTGCTTGCCACTAATAGCACAGAAAGCTGCGGAAAGGCCTGTTTCAAACTCGCTGGGAGCGAAGCCACGCGATTGAGAGTGGCGTCGATCTTCTCCAAGCTCGGTGCCTTCAGGAACCTCGTCACGGGGTTCAAGCTTGTGATTTGATTTGACAAGAGGCTCAGTTCCCGTAGAGCGGGTAGGTCAAGCGTTTCTGTGAGGTACGAGTCGCCAGTTATCTGCGCATGTGCCAAAGACAGAAAGGATAAAGTTGAGCCAAATGCGCCAAGAGCAATTGGGATAGAGGCAATAGGGTTATGATGTAGTTGGATTTGGCGCACTTGATTCTTCGAAGCGACCGTGGAGCAGATAATGGGGTTCAAAGAGGACATGTCGGATCTCGACAAGTCCAACAAGCCTCCTGGCTTCACGAACCAGACGTCTTTCACGACTGTCTGTGATCGCGACCGATTCGGAGTGTGCGGGGCAGAAGTGGGCGGTGTGGTGAAATCGTCTTCCACATCAGATCGAACATCCCCATTGTTACTGGGAGGAAATGTGTCCATATCGCCAACTGTTTTGAGTCTGTCATTGATTTCCGAAAGACTACTCATCAAACCCGTGATTGTGGTAAGGTGTCCAGGCTCTTGATAGGGAGGCGGCGGCTCCAAGCGACCAGCCAAGATCTCTTTCAGCTCGTCTGTCGCAGCCGAAATTAATTTGCGATCTCTCAACGGATTGCCCGTTAACCGAATCATGGAGAGGCTTTGCATTCTGGCGATCTCTGGCGGCACTATTCGTACGTCATTGCTAGCAAAATCTGCGTGACGTAGCTTTTGCAAGCCAGTAAAACTGTCTGGGATGTTGGCAATGTGGTTCTCATCAACAGCTAATGTCAGGAGGTTTGTCCAAGTCGACATGTTCGGGAGGCATTGCAGCCTGTTGACAGATAGTGAAATGGCATGGATTACCGGGAGGCTGATGACGGTATCCACAGGTATCAGGTGAGTTAACTGGTTTGCTGAGGCGTCCAGAGTTTGCAAGCAGGGGAGAGATTCGACCGGCTGCTGAATGAGCACACCCGAAAGCTTGTTCTTTCTCACGAATAGTTCTGTCAAAGGAAGTTTAGACAAACTGTCGAAAGGCAGGCTTTCTAGTTTATTCTCATTCATATTCAGGATGCGGAGGCGCTGCATGTTCTCGATATCGCGAGGCAAAGCAGAGATGCTGTTTCCGTGAACATCGAGCATCTCCAGGGAACTCAGGTTCGTCAACGCCGACTTTAATGGACCAGACAGCTGGTTTTTGGACAGTTTCAGGTCTCGAAGAGAGCCGATTTGAGATATTATATCTAGACTACTGTTTTCAAGCTTATTGGAAGACTGCTCTAATGTAAGCAAGAAGGTGGTCAGTTGTATGGAGAGCAGTCGCACTTACAAGATTGAGCGACGTCAGGTTGGCGAGACGCCGGAAGCCAACAGGAACTTTTGCAAGCAGGTTTCCGTGCATATCTAGCGTCTCTAATCCACCGAATATGCAGCCCTGTCCTTCCTCTTGCTCGCCAAACGTCTCTGGGCTCGTGTCTGGAAAGATGTTGTCGTCTAAGCACTCGATATCGTTATCCGCTGCAACGAGCCTCGTAAGATCTACGCTCTCCGCCCAGGTGCCATCGTAACTGCCAATGCTCTCCAGGTCGTACATTCTCATGACTTCTTCTGGTATCTCCTTCAATCCCAAAGCGGCAATATTCAACCGGCCTGTAGTGCGTGCAGAAGCCACTCGTTGCTGCAATACTTTAGCGCTCGGTACATCTCCCTTCCTTAGATTAAAAGGGTCATCATGTTCCAGGACAAAGCCATTTGTAGCAGTTGATGACGTGGTAGGTACACCATTTGATCCGTGGTTTTCAGATGCCTGTCTTACAGCCGCGCGCTTGGCTGCTTTGGCCTTGGCAATTTGTTCTCGCAGTGCTGCCGAAGACTTTCGGTTTGTCAGGGGTGTAAAGTCCGTGGGGACTAAAGCAGATGATGAGGGAGGGATTGCAACGTCCCAGGACTCTGATGGAGCGCCTGCAGCCTTGGGTATTGAAGGGAGGGAAGGCTTTTTGAATAGACCGGTAGTCGATGCTCGAGGCTTTGTTGATCTTGAAGCGACCGACTTGGAGCCGGACCTGATGGAGCTTTTTTCAAACATCTTCTTCTCAGGGCTAGTGCTCCTCAAAGCGTCTTGTACATACGAAATACCCGTATTTTCCAACTTGGTAGTGAGCACAAGCGAAGCACGTTTCGAAGCCGCTCTGGTCTGCGGGGTTTTTGCGACACCAGTAGCGGAAGTCCTTCGTGTAGTGCCACCGACGGTCGATAGGCTGCTTTTGAACGGGTTGCCAGAGGCGCGGAATGCCGCAGAAGAATCATCTTGCCCAGCACTAGAACCCGGCCGGCTTCCTTGTCGGGATGATGCTCTTCCAAACCCATCAGAGTTGTAGCTGGAACCCGGCCTAGAATTTCCCCCATCTGCTCGTGATCTTGGTCGCGCTTGGTCGAAAAATGATGACGACGTTTTGCTCAAAGCTGGTGATGGCGGAATCTGTGCCAGGGTTTCCATTGTGCGCTCTGTCAAGGAAGGGCGCGGCATGAACTTCCGAGTGCTGGGAGTGTGGAAAGTGTGGAAAGCTGTTTCATCGCTGTCAAGTGAATCGCCCTGAAAAATGGCTTCACCACCAAGCTCAGCCGCATTGCCGGATAAGGTGCTCGGGCTAAAAGCATGCGTGGGTGAATGATCCCACTTATCTTCGTTGGCGGCATTGAAAGAAGCATCTATGGCTAAAGGCTGTGGTGTAGTTGAATTAGCTCGCTGTTGAGAGCTTGGAATCCTTGGTTTTCTCTGGGTCTGGTTGAGCTGCGACTTGGTATTTATAGGTTGGCGTGTGCTCGAGCGAAGCTGATCTTGCGAGGATACCGATCGCAATGGGCTGTCTCTGTTGCCGACACCGCCTACGCTGCTGCGAAGTTGGTCTCGCGATGCAGCAGGTCTCAATTTTGGCGAATTAAGCTCCCCTCCACCAAGACTGTCTCTAGAAGCTTTGGGGCGAACCGGTATAGTTGTCGAGGTCGAGGTTGAGGCCAAGAGGGCAGTCTTCGGGACGCTCGATCGTGGTACGGGGAGTCGAGACAGGCGCGGAATGCCACTTGGGCGATCCCTGGGGCCGTCCATTCGTGCCTAAGAATGTGCTGTAAGAGAGCCACGAGTGAGGAGCTTCAATTCAAGAAGTTATTCAAAGCGAGGCATGTACCGCGTCCAATTGGAATATTTCCAACATTGACAGTGGTTTGGACAGCTGAAGCTAGATCGTGGGGGTCGCGGCAACGGAAGTAAATAAAGGGTCAAAGTTTTTTTTTAGCGGCGCCGCTGATGAATGAACAGAATATCTGCACTTTCACAGCGGGCACGGAGCACTCGGGAGAAGCAGAACGATGGAGGTTGCTGGGCTTTGAGCTGCACAATATGGCTCGGTTCAATGTTGGTCAGAGACGAGCATGCAGATGTGCAGACGTGGAGACGTGCATGGAGATGGGGGTCTGGACTGGTGGCTGTTGCCAATTGGTGACGGGGAAGGAGCGCTCAAGGGTTAACCGATGAGTTTCCAAAAGTTGATAACTGATAGGGTACAGGTCGAGGACCCAAGTGTCCATCTAGCATGATTGAATTGACTGCATCCAACTGACTGCTGAAGCACGGAGTATGGTGCATGGACCAATTGCCTCGGTGCGTTGTATTCCGTGCACGAACAATGATTGATGGACCAAATGACCCTCGTCAGGGGCAAGGTTTTGAGACAAGTTGGCACGTTCTGGAGGGGGCACCGATGGGCAGTTCAAAATCGCTCTTCTCTACGGAGTAACATGCATGTGTGAGATGTGGTAAGATGTGTGAATTATAGCTATAGGTAAGACACCGAATTGAACTAACTTTAAACTTGTATATCTTCAAGCACCACACATTGCGGCTTATGTCCACTGGTCAGGTACAGAGATCTGATAACCCAACACTTCTTGAGTGCGCCATTACAACAACTCCGCGTGCCAATGTGCGATGACTGTAGTGCAATAAGACGAAATTACGACGGCCTGTCTCCCTGTCTCATAGATGATGTCAAGCGACATGGAATGGATTGAGCCGAGAAAGGAAGCGGCAATGCCTCTGTGACGACGCCGGACTCGGAATTGACCAAGGCCACATAAGCTAACCAGCTGTAACAAAACGATGCATACTGCCGGCTTTAATTAAACGCGGAAAGGTAATGAAGGGTGTTATCGATTGGACCTCAGGTTGTTCAGACCAACCCGGAAGGCCGAATTTGAGTTATAAAATCGCCTCGGTAAGCACCCTTGACCGTGAGCTACAATGCTACGCCCATTTCGGTCAATACGATGTAGCCAATGATCATCTTTGACTTACAGGGAACATCAACTACAAAAGGTTTAGGTATACTGTGCTATTGCTGTCGTTTATGTAGTAGTATATATTAGGCAGCAGTCTTGTTTCTTACACAGGGACACCAACGTGTCGCGACTGTCAGTCATAAATTTAAGTTCCTCATCGATGCAATAAGACCTACCTTTCGCAAGATGAAATTTGCCGTCGCTCTTCTTTCCTTCGGTGTTCTTGGCTCCGTAGTGGCGGGTTTTTGGCGCGGAGTAGTTGCTATTTCTACGGACCCAGGACTACAAGCTGACGAGTATAATGCCACGCGCGTTGGAATGTAGGACAAAATATTCAGTCGGGCTCATACTATTATATTAGTTGGAGAAAAGCGACGGCGTGGATCAAAAGAACGTGAGTGAAAGTTCAACGTTGCGTCAATGAACATGGTGTCGAGTTCTTCAGCCCCTTGCGTCTCGCCAATCTTCTCCGTACTCTCGAGTTTCTGACTTTCAAGACTTATTCCACCAAAAAAATAAATAATACATGATAGTGGCCGTGGCTGCGAGGGACATGTGCTGTATAGATGAGTTGGTCGAACCAGAGCTGTGACCTAATGGGGTGAATATACAGTACAGCTGCACGGAGTACAGGAAAACTTGATTGTCTCACAGTCAATCTTGGATCGCAAGAGCTAAACACGAAACATACGGCGGGCGAGGGGAATGATTAATAATAATTAAGTAAAAATTAAGGTCGTGATACGGGGTAGCGTGCATGATTACAGAATGCGAACCCGACTGACCAGGCTTCGTCCTTCGCATCCAGCCTCGCACTGTATCACAATGTCTTCATGCCCACTTTCGCCATTCTTTGTCGTGCTTGGACAATGCCAAGTATCCCTTTATCCCTCCCAACGAAAGGAAAATAGCGACGGCAGTGGGTGCTCGGGGCGACGACAAAGCCCTGCTTGGGCACCAGTTGACTCGAAGAATCACGACGACGGCACTTGAATTCGTGCTCGTCGAGGAAAGTCTATCCTCGCAAAGTGGGGGAGGTTTTGACGAGGCCAAGATTGGAACTTGGAATGCCCAAATTACGCCTTGGCCTCTCATCGGAACCTCAGCGGTCGATTGGGTCGATTGGCCACCCGTCCACACATGCTTGGCGGCAAGCCCGCAAAACGACGGGCAACACCAGACTCAACTCTCCACTTAATAGTCGAGTCGTTCTTGGGGTTGGGCTGCAAAAACCTGAGCAACAATCCCGAGTTTCATTTGCTAAGGCCCGCGCCGCAAACTCTAAAGCCACCCGGGACATGTTGAGGATATCTATATCCCAACTGGACGCCTTCTTTTCGGACTCTATTACAAGAACAGACAAAAAGACCGTGCGAGGCGTCCGGGGTTTCTTTCAAGTGGCAGCGCACCTCGCACAACAGGCTTGGAACAAAGCCATTACGGGAAAGACATGGACAGAGTACATCCCCTAGACTGCGATAAGGCTCCAATCGAGTATCTGCAGGGATATATATCCAATAAGAAGCTAAATTTAAAAAGGTACATTTACTTACTATAAAATTAAGTGATAAAAAGTGTAACCTATAAGATAGTATCTTACAAACCACTACATTTAACTTAATACAATCCTAGCGCGATTAACGGGTCGCCCTAAGGTCACCCGCTATCAGCATGTGCATTGTGGAGCTCGCAACCCCTTTGGAGCCTTATCGCAGTCTAGGGGATGTACTCCGGTAACCCAATGCGAATGCATGCATGCATGAGCACACAATAAGCAAGGTGGTGGCAGTCTCTTTGCAGCCCGGAACCCTGTCGTTGCTTGCAAATGTCTGCCACACACGCAAGATATACTCTGGTCGAGATCCACCTCGGGCTTCAAGACAAGATCCCAACTGGGCCACGGCTTAGGCCAGAGCGGATACCAGACATTGCGCGGCCATGCAGTTTCGCGGAGAGCGGAGCCTGCCAGATGCCTTCGAATGTTTGGGCTGACGAGGTCATTCGGAGATGGAAGGGGAAGCTCGTATTGGGCATCGTCCACACAGTCACCACTCACGCCGACATGTACAAATATATCACGACGCTCCAACCAGGCGACGGCTGAGCCGTGCTGCCGTACAACCCTCTGAACACACACTCGACTCTTTGACGTGCGCTTTTCCCGAGCCTGTTTCCTGCCTCGAGGCTGCCTCCAGGGTCATTCGGCAAGATCTCGTCTTGCGCTTGCAACCTGCCTTGACCGCAAGGTCCAGCTGCTTCGTTCCAGAGTCACGCGTCGGTGGCTGTCGCTCAGCTGCCGCTCACATCCAATCCAGCCATCGCCTTCCAACCTCCACTCGATCCAAGGAAGAGCCCACGACCCTCCTCCCTTCAGCCAGGGAAACCCGACGCTGGTCAAACGCCAGTCCACCATTGAGCCCGTTGTCGAGCGGGGGGCCCTGACCCGTCAACGTCATAGCCCACATATTACAAGTCGTATCTTCCCACGCCCGCTTCGTCTCTCTCTTGCCTACCTGCAACTGCAATTTTCTCCCATTTCGATCCATACCACACGGCTGCATTTATCTGGCCGCTTCTGCGTACCTTTGACGAACAAAATCAACAACCGCTCTTGGCGCTGCTATTCTCTCGACTTCAGCACCCCCGCCTGATTTCCATACAAGCACTGCCACAAGGAAACGCCTAGGCACTGAGTTTGTACCCAACGAATTTACCATGGGTAGTGAACGTTGGGAGCGCGATCGTTTCGAGGACGATAGATACTACATGAGGGGCGGCAGGGGCCGGGAGCGTTCTGAGGATCGCTACGACCGCAGCCGATACTATGAAGACGACTTTGTGCGAGATCGACGATACTACGACGATGAGCCCCGATACGAGCCAAGAAGAGAGCCAGCCCGTCATCCAGACTTTGATCGTCGCATGGTCATAGAGAAGGAAAGAGACCGAGAGTATTATAGGGATTCTTCCCCGCGCAGGCCTGCTTTCCTGCGACGTCAGTCTTCCTTGGATACCTACGACCGACGTCCGCTTCGCAATATTTTCGACCAGCGCGAGGAGTACCCCCCTCCTGCTAGACGAGAAGACATATTCAGGGACGAGTATCGGGCCCCACCCTACACACCCATTCCTCTTCCAAAGGCCAGAGGCCTTCCCCCTCCCGGAAGACGGGATGATCGCTACTATGACTATCGTCCAGAGTCGGAGTTCTATCCGGAAGACGAATATAGACATATGCCAGAGCGTGTTAGGGAGCGAGAAATCATCAGGGAGCGTGATAGAAGGGATAGGAGTCGAGAATCAAGGGGTACTCGAACTCACACCCACCGCAGCAGCTCACGATCCTCGAGCAGCTCATCTAGCAGCGACGGCGGAACCACAGTTCGCAGCGAGTACCCGAAGAAAGGCAAAACTAAGATTCCAGTCCGTTTAGTCTCCAAGAGAGCGCTTATTGATCTCGGATACCCTTATGTTGAAGAGGTAAGATTGATTTTTTATTTATTTATTTTTGCTTAGCTGTATTAGGCTTGTGCTGATGTGATGTAGGAAAACACAATCATCGTTCAAAAGGCCCTAGGCCAAGACAATATCGATGAACTACTGAAATTGAGTGAAGAATATATGAAAGGTACTGTATCAGTCAACCTTGCTGCTGTACTCCAGATAGGGTCTTTTGCTAATCAGGCTTCTAGTTGATCAAGAGGTTGTCACGGCCCGCTCTGCTGCTGGCGACATAGTTGAGGAGCGAATCGAGGAACGGAAGCAGAAAGTCATCGAGACAAAGGCCCCGCCACCTCCCCCACCGGTGGTTGTTCCGGCACCAGCTCCTGCCCCAATTGTGGTCCCGCCTCCGGCTCCGGCTCCGGCTCCAGTTCCTGCCCCTGCCCCAGCTCCGGTTATCGTGGATGCAGGTCCTCGCGTCGACGTTGTAGACAAGACCGTCATTCGGGAAATATCGCCAGCACGAAGCTCCAGTAGCTGGGACTCGGGTCACACTCATCACCATAAACACCACCACCACCATGATGACGGTGCGCTTGTAGTCGTGCCTCGTTCCCGTTCCAGATCTCGGACCCGCCGCGATATCCGCGCTGAGATTAAGGCACTGGAACGAGAACTTGTACACCGACCAAGGGGAGAGGTGGAGCGTGAAGTGGTCCGAACTGAAAGACTACCGGACGGCCAGCTTGTAGTTTATGAAGAGGAAGTTGAAAGGACAGTTGCCCGCCCTAAACCTCCTCGGATTGAGAAGGACAAGAAAGGTAGGATGTCCATCAGCGTACCAAAATATCGCTGAAGGTGCGCACGTTATTTGCAACTTGTATCCATCGCTAGGCTGAGCTTGCAGCTGACGAGATGCTGAGCAGGACCACCCCCAGCTCTGATCCGAGCCATGTTGAGCACTCTGACGTGAAAGCGGAAAATGAGACGCTCATTAACACCGATGGTCGAGTGGCTCAAAGCACGTCGATTGTGACGTGACAGCATTCGCCGACTGCATCTGCGAATAGATGTATGGCTTCTTATGGCCACAAAGTGGACACGAAAGCACAGGGCTTGATTTTGTCTTCAAGCGTGGACAATATAGATTCTATGTGCTCGAGCCTGGCGCAGAATGAAAAAAATACGTTGGGCAAAGGGGATATCAAAGTAAGCGTCTGGAGTTACGATGCCATGACCATGTACTCATTTGGAAGTTTATAAAAATCATTTACATGTAGCCATTTTCTTGCAAGAGGGGGCTTTCTCATGTATGCGACAGCTTTACAGCAATTCATCAACAAAGCCTCTTGCACTGCAGGGTCCCCCTTAGCAAGGCGGACACATGTACTATTATTACGGGTCAGCTTTAGAAGGCAGCGATGCTCTTTCCATACTATCAATTATATTTTTTTTTGGGGGGGGGGGAGAAGAGAGGGGGATGATTTTGGGAGAATGGCATTTTAGCAGAGTTAACATTCATATAACATGTCGTACAACGTCAGGGTCGTGTCTCGTATTTGCATGTGAAATGAGACGTCAAAAGTGCTCTCGAGTGTAAAATGTGCACGCAGCATCATTAGCAACGACTCTTTGGTACGTGGTTTGTATGTGGTCGACGGCACGGGAGTGTCGGGCCATCGGAATCATTCCGACATGTGAAAGCCAACGCCACTTGGAGACTCCATCCCGAGGCAACATTGTTCAGACTTTGGATAAATCCCGACGAAATGAAACCTTGAAATAGGCACGATTGCCACCATGACGGGCGAGAAGCACACCATGTGAACCTGCCAGAAATAGAAAAAAAGAAATATTGCGTCAAGAACCACCAGTTTTCACCAGCCCATACCAGGACATTTTTCTGTTTTGCCGGACTCGCGTCTCTGTCTCCCACCAGGCGGTTCTGACCTCAACACCATGACGGCGGTGGCCCTCGACGTCGCGCAGCTCTGGTCGCAGCTCGTGGCCACACACGACCCCTACACAATCGACGTGGTAGGGCATCTCGCGGTGCACCTCGTGTTCTGGTGGCTCCCCTGCGTATTCTTCGTGTCGCTGGACGCCCTGGCGCCGGGCTTCTCGGCGCGACACAAGATCCAGCCGGCGCCCAAGCAGCCGACGGCGGCGGAGATACGGCAGGCGGTGCTCGTCTCGCTGCGCAACCAGGCCATGGTGCTGGCGGTGCAGGCGGCCCTGGGCTACGAGTCGGCGGCGAACGGACGGCGGCCGGCGGTGCGCGTGGAGCCCGGGCTGCCGTCGGCGGCGGAGCTCGCGCGCGACGTGGTGCTCTGCGCGGCCGGGCGCGAGGTGCTCTTCTACTACGCGCACCGGCTGTTCCACGCGCGCTGCTTGTACCAGCGCTTCCACAAGATTCACCACCGCTTCACGGCGCCCGTGGCGTTTGCGTCCGAGTACGCGCACCCCATGGAGCACCTGCTGGCGAATGTGCTGCCGGTTGCGCTGCCGCCGATGCTGCTGCGCACGCACGTGGTGACCATGTGGGTGTTTGTGGCGTGCCAGCTTGTCGAGACGGCCACGGTGCACAGCGGCTACGATTTCCTGCGCGGGCTGGCGAGGAAGCACGACCGCCATCATGAGCGGTTTAATGTTTACTTTGGCGGCATTGGCGTGTTGGACTGGTGGCACGGGACGGATGAGAGGGGCGGGCCGAAGGCGGGGAGGAAGGTTGATTAGAGGGGAGGAGGAGGAAGAAAATGAAGCCGGCTTGTCTTGGGGTGTACATGTACGACGTTGTATGTCTGGTAGCTGGACACCTCTTGGGCTGAAATTGGCATTCAAAGTACCTGGTTATACACTACCAAAACCAAAGAGAACAGAAACAAGAAGAGACAAAGTAAAGCGAAATTCCATCATTTGCTGCCATCTGCAGGTATACATGACCGCCGTCTTTACTGAGTCTTTTGCGCGACAGGCTTAGCTCGAGACGGCGTGGCCGAGAAGCGCAGATATGCAAACACGAGCAATCCGCCGACGATGAGCGCGGCAAAGTTGCCTAAACATGGTAAGTCTCGGGCCATTCACATGGAAATACATGTATAGCATTGACGCAAAGGGACACGTTGTTACTCACTCGCGACAAACTTGCCCACGCCGCCCGTCAGGTGGACAGCCTGCAGGACAATGCTCTGCACCAGGTTCAGAATGCTGGCGATGAAATTCCATACGGTGCTGAATGCGGCATGGATGACGGCGTAGATTGTGGAAAGGACCGAGGCGAATAGCTCGTAAATGGACTTGAACAAGTCTGACACGGCAGACGTGAGAGCCATATTGCCGGGCTGTGCAGTATTTGGATGGATGTGGGATGGGGATCAAGGTGTGTTGTTGACGACTGTGCAAGCGTTGCTCTGCACTTTTACAAATGTAGTATTCGCGCGACGCATTGCAGCTACTTATTTATTTCTCCCCAGAGTGCAATCCGACTCGGGCCGCCAACAATCCAAGAATGAGGGACTACTTCATAGTGACGTGGTTGACTGTGATTTTGGTGTTGAACAGTCGATACATCTGTACTTGATGGCCTTGTATGGCGGCAGCGAAAACGGTGACGTCACGAGATGGCAGGTCGCAGGGCTGATGGCTGGCGAGCCTGAGGCATTGTGGTCGGGGGGCGTTTGAGGCGGTCAACTGTGCTCAATCTTGACTTCGACGTTCAATGTTGGTTGGTTGGCTCCTGCCGCACCAGACCGCCACTGTCCGTGTTCCCCGAGCTCGCTGGCATTTTCTATCCCCTTGACGCCTGGCATGCCTCTAGCCGTTTTGCCTTCCCAATGTTCCCAAGTAGGCATGCACAAGGGACGCCACCACTGTCGCCCGCTCTTATTTTTGACCTAGTCCTTAATTTAGAAGATCCTTGCTTTGCCGTCCTTGTACTGGGGAGCCAACTTGGGAATGGCGCCGAAATTGAGATATACTTGCATGGATAAGGATGATGTTGCCTGGGAGAAAAGTGATGAGGAGGTCGAGGCGTGGGAGAGATCACTCCTGCGCAACTCGGACATGAACCGTGCCATAGGCAATCTCATCTTAAAATACAGACCTGGCAAGGCCGTGGTGCTTCACAGACCGATCAGAGGAGGGTACAACGTATGCTACCAGCTAGAATACGATGATGGTTCGTCGGCTGCCATGAGGTTTCCTCTCAAAGGTATTTGGATAAGAGTGCCTGCCTATTCATGGCAAACGAACCCACAACGACGTTACTAAAGCAAAACAGGCGTTGTCAAATTCCCCGAGGAAAAGGTCAAGTATGAGGTGGCTACAATGCGCTACGTCGCGGCAAACACCACTATTCCAATTCCCAAAATATATTATTATGGAACTGGAGCCGAGAATCCTACTAGCCTTGGCCCCTTTATCATTATGGATTATATAAAACATGACAGGACAATGTCGGATGCTTTAAAAGACCCCCTTCTTGGACCCGATGAGCCTCATGTCTTAGACGCTAACATTAGCAACCAAAAACTCAAATTTCTCTACAGACAAATGGCCGACATTCTACTGCAGCTATCTACCCTTAGATTTTCACACATAGGCTCGTTGGTCCAGGACAAGGATGAGGCCGTCTCTGTTTCGGGACGGCCTCTTATCCATGTTTCGGGACGGCCTCTCATCCAGAACATGAATTCCTTGGTAGAGCTCGCCGGCGTCGTCCCATCGCTACTCCCATCAAAGAGGTATTCTACCTCTACAGAATGGTATTCCGCTATGGCCGATATGCATCTGGCTCAGCTAGCGTTTCAACACAACGACGCTGTTTCCGACGAGGACGATGCCCGCGATAAATACGTAGCTCGCCAGCTGTTTCGACGACTAGCATCCAGTGGCCAACTTGCACTTGGATTAGTCCCCGAGGATAAGCACTACTGCGAGTCAACGTTTCGACTGTTCTCTGAGGATTTACGCCCATCTAATGTCCTGATTGACCAACATCTCCGCGTGGTAGGTGTCATAGACTGGGAGTTTGCCTATTTTGCCCCAGCACAGTTCTCCGCTGACCCGCCTTGGTGGCTGCTCTTGAAGAGCCCAGAGGACTGGCCTGACGGGTATAATTCGTGGATGGAGGCATATGAACCACGCCTTAATACCTTTTTAAGCGTCTTGGAAGAGGAAGAGAAGAAGACGCGGACTCCATCGTTCCCTGCGAAAGGCTCGGATTTGCCCCTTTCCCAACGAATGCGAAAGAGCTGGGAGAGCAAAACGTGGATGGTTAGTTACGCAGCCAGAAATAGTTGGTCTTTTGACTTTATCTTTTGGAGATACTTGGATCACGCCTATTTTGGGCAAAACGAGGATGGAGATTATCAGACGAGACTGAACCTTCTTTCGGAGGAAGAGATTGCGGCGATGGAAGCTTTGGTCGAGATAAAAATGGAGGAAAGCATGGACAGGAAGCTCGTCCATTGGGAACACGACAATGCTGTCGCCCGAATGGCCAAGTTTATGCTCTAAAAAGCTTGAGTTTTTTGCATTGAACTGTATAGTTCACAGGTCCTACTCCAAGAGGAGCAGAGAAGCAGAAAAGGGTGTGAGCCGACAGTTGTTAAAGTGGGATTGGAAGGGCTAGGTTCTAATTATATGCTCTTTACAGATTAATAACGTTTATGAACAAAGTCGAAACGCACCGGGAATTATCGGTCGACGGTCCGTATCTCGTGGGCCGCGCCAGCAAATCGGCCATTAACACCGTCTTCCATGGCAATTATGAGGGGCCAATTGACTTGCGGAGGTCGGGCTTGGGCCTGGTAATGGAGCAGTGACAAGAAGACAAGGATTAATAAAAGAACGTCTTACGTTATGCCCAGGAAGGGGCAGCGGGCAGGTCGTGAAATCGCATACCGAGGCGACACACGAGCACCTGGACCTCGGCGCGGGCGAGAGGACTAACTCTCAGAGACTGCATTTCCATTTCGCAAATATACAAATTAAAGTTAGAGTTAGACAACTGCCGCGCGAGGCAGAGAGCTTGCCGGCACATTTACCGTGCAATCGAGGTTGAGGTAACAGTGAGAGGCTGCACCAAGCGGCAAAAAGCGATCGCTAGATGGCGCCGCCAGAAAGGAGCAGCGGGGAACTTGACATGATCCGTCCAATACATGCATCTCACATGGAATCCAGGTCCCAGAGTGCTTGACTCAGTACCACCAAGTCGGCGGATCGTAGGCAGAAGCCCCCCTTGCCTTGTCATTGCTCGGTGGGGCTTGTCATCGGCTTGTTCTGTTCTCTATGAACTGACCGATGGCGTCGCGATATGCAATAGTATAAAGACCCTGGGGATTATCAAGCGGACTTGGTCCAAGTTGATAGTCGCAGGGGCTGTAGTTGAAGCACTGCCAGGTGCTGTTGATTGTCTATGAAGGTCCTGCCTTGCATCAAGGATGTGCTACTTACTATACTATGAGTACTGCGTGCTCATGCCTGCGCAGCTGGCAGAATGACCTGTCCTGTGCGATATTACACAAATATCATAATAATGGAGTTGCCTGCTCATTAGTTGCAAGCAAGCAAGGCGGCAAGGCTCCGAGAAGGAGGTGGGGAAAAAAACAAGGCTTTTGTGGACTGGACTGAACTTCGAGAACCAACTTGGCATTTCAACAGCCCATTATCGAGGTCGAACAAGAACAACCGAGTATCTCTCTAGCTACGCATTTGGCGCCTTCTCCCCCCATTTCATTTGATCCACGCATCCCCTCCCGTCATGCAAGGCTCAAATCGGCTAAATTCGTTGTAGATTCTCGGGAGGGCTCGGATTTCGGCATCCTGCACTAAGGCGAATCTGCAAAGTTCAGCCACAAGATGGCAGACATGGATGCACGGAGAGACATTGCTCGAACAGAACAGAAGGCTGCCAACTTTTTGGCTGTTTCCGCCATCGATGGGCCACCAGACCCGTCGTCTTGGATCCCCGGCCAGAGAAGCGAGGCGCTATCCATGCAATCCATGTTGATCCACGTCGATTCCAGGTCGGTTTTACGGGGCTGGCTAGCTGGCGACGAGCCCATTCGTCTCTCTCCATCCCATCTCGACTCGAACCCGCCCAACCCCGTCGCCCATCAGCACATCAAACAGCTGACTAGGTCGAATGAAGCAAATTTATTAGTAGTACTACCACAGGCGGCAGCACCCACATGCTGGTATCAATTCGTGACCTCGGTGGACTCGCCGGTCCAAGTCGACCTAATGCCAGTCATTCATGCATTGCACTGACCCAAGGCTGTTGTTGAGTGTGGCGCCCGACAGGGGGAACTCGCGCCATGGCTGATTGACTCAATTCCTCAACCCTCCTCTTCTCTGCATCCACAAACTTGCAAGGCGCCACCACCAAAACGGATCGTGACGATACAAGGCCGAGGTCGTTTTATCAACATTGCCTCCCTTGGCCATTGCATCCGGCCCCGAATGAATTGACAAGCCAGCGCCCGCGACAGTTGGGACTGTTCTGCTGTCCAACAATGTATTCAAGTTACCAATTGGTCTGGGTTATCGCTGCCACCATCTTGCTCTTTCTGACCTCGTTTCCCGCCTTGATAATTTTCTTCTGCTCGCTATGCGTCGTTCGCCGGAAGAAGGATCCTTCTCGAAACTGGTTGCTCTGGTTTAAATCAGGATTTATCTTGTTCTCATTGTAAGGACCATCTTTTCCCCCGCGCCCTTGCCGTACCACATGACTGCCGAACAAATCAAGAATCGAAAATTGGGTTTCTGGCCGCCTACGGGAACACATAAGGCAGAGAGAGTGGCACTCTCACGGTTTTTTTCTTTTTTCTTTTATACTAACCCATGGCCAGGGCCGGCTTCTCCTGTTTCATCGTACATTTATTCGCCGTCCTCTTCTCCGATCTCTATCTGCCAAACTCTGATTCCATCCACTCGAAAGACATTCTACCTGTCCAGGTCGAATTTGATCTCCTCGGCACCGTACTCACGAACTTCTGTGACATTTGCCTCATACTTGCCATTAGCGGACTCGACAAGGGCATCCTCATCGCGCACAACACAGAACCGAGCCATGGCGATGGCGACGTGCTACCCGGAACAGTCCAGCTCGCTGATAAGATATTCCACTTCTCCGTCTATGGACTCGCCGGTGTCCTTTTTATTCTGAGCATCGTCGCATTTTCTATTGGCCAACACCTCTATTGCACCTTTGGTTTGGCCAGCAGCCGTATCGGATATGACCACTCCTACGTTGGATCATCGTATAGCCAGATGGAGTTGGGCAAGGCATCCCACCTCTTGTCTTTGACCATGTATTGTATGGCTCTGGCTGTTGTGGTGTGCATCTCTATCAAGTCCATCGTTACAAAGATGCGCTGCCGAGGAGACAAGCGTGTTGCAATGGTATGTTGGCACAGTGACGTCGCTGAAACTCTCATATCGCACCTCATCATTCGTATTGACGTCTTGTTCTTCCACCTGCAGGCATGTACGTATCTCATTGTATGCGATTCGCTCCTTATATTGCGCAATTCCTACATTGTGGGCTTTGCTTTAGCATTCAAACCTCGCGACGGCGCCACCAACACACCGCCTTCTGTATTCACCGTCATAGATGTGATTGCAGATACCTGGCCGGCCTTGGTGATCTTCTGCGTTCTTTTCGCCCTCGGCTGCAAGAAGCGCGGCCTGTGGTCTACGAAGCAGCCTTATACACCAGGTCTCCTAGACGTCACACCTCAGCAAAGCCCTCGGAGCTATTCGCACGGTACTAGTCAGCCAAGTGAAGCAGACCTAGAGTCCAATATGCAGGAACCCCAGATGCACGAGATGCCGCAAGTCACGTCCCGCGAGCACATTCTGCACGAACCGATGCCTCGGCACGAAATCCCACGCCGCCCAGTGAATCCGCCACCACTGCAGGGAGAGCAGCAGCAAATACGAGAAACGTTGGAAGCTGAAGGCCAAGATGATTCACCCCCCGACTATTACAGCGCTCGCCACCAAGCTCCTCCTCAACCCGTGCCCCAACACGCATTGCCATTCACCCCCGTCGGTGCCGGCGAGGAAGAAGCACAAGCAGGTCCGTCGTTTGCGCTACCAGTGCAACGAGGCTACGATGGCGTACCACTGTCTGGCTCACCGCCCCCTCACGCGGACGCCATGGGGCTTTATCATCAAGCAGACGGGAGAACACCGCAGTCGCAGCCTTTGCCATATAATGAGAAGAGTTGAGGTCATGAGAAAAAATACCTTTCTTTCGGCATATATTTCTATTGCCACACACTGTCTATTGGGTTATGGGTGAATCAGAGCAGCGGAGTTTGAGGCGTTGGGCAGTACATATTTTTGCATGGAGTATACACAAAGGGGACACCTTATGTTGAACGATTAATTTCCTACTAGAAACATCATGTACACACATCTATGATTTAGCCTTGAACTCGATCTAGTCTACGTCTTCGGAAAACTCGGGCGGTGCAACATACGGGCCGTCTGCGCCCATGGTGCCAGCGACATACCTGAACGCGATTAGCATCGAGACGGTTTTTCTTCATTTTTTTTTTTTTTTCGCGGTCAATAGCACAAACTTTGTATGGCTGCCCCTGGCAGCTAATTGGCCTTTGCCGTTGGTGAATGTAACCGTCGTAAATGCGAGCGTCTTCCCAACTACGTCCATGTCAGCCGTGTGCCTTTACTCGCAACAAAACGCCCGAAGCCCCGACACGTTGGTTCTCTTACTCTTCTCGCAGATGGCCGTCCCCTTGAGGACGTCGCCTGGATTCCCACCAGGCGCAAGATACGTCACTAACATGCCGGGAAGGAAAAAACAAGACGAATCAGCCACACTTATTCTCCAAGATTCCCGAGTTTCCTCAGAGGGCCTTCTCACCGTTCAAGTCTGTCGAGACACCGGTCGCGAAGCGGCCTGTGGACGCAACGGCCAGCGAGCCCCCGAGATCGACTAGACTGGCGAGCGTGCCCCCGTGTATGGTGTTGAGGCGGTTCTACGATGGGGGCTCATAAGCATGCTGTTTTTTTGTTATGGACGGGGAAATTTCAAGGAAGCAAGGCGAAATCGGAGCTCACCGTGTGGTCTCTGTGGATGTCGAGCTCGAAGTCGACACGTCCGGATTGCGCGCTCACAACGCGGAACTGGAACTTGTTAGTTGGTGAGGGGGGCTTTATTTGGATTGACCTTACTCTTGGGCCTAGTAATCTGTGTGTAAAGAGTCAGAGGCTTTTTTTTTTTTTTTTTTGGTGTGTGCCAGACTTGGGATACGGTGCCGGGCTCACCTCGGTTCCAGGCCCGAGTCGGCCATGAATGACCGCATCACCTGCGGGAAGTTAGCACCGTTCGTGATGTGAGATGCGTGTGGTGCACATACGGCTTTTGTGAAAGCAGTAGGGGTTAATTTCTTGGCCATTGCGTCGGGGCGGCTTGTGGTGGTGGGCTGCTGTACGGGGGAAGGAAGAGGGTTGAGGTCGGTCCGTTCCTGAGCTTCTGCGGGTGAAGCTGAAGGAGGGTGGTATCCGCTTCTCGGGGGGCCCAGGGACGGAGCCCCTGCGTACCCGGTACTTCGGCCGGCTGTTGGGATCGGAGAACGAATAAAATCGAGTTGGGGTGAGCGGGTGTATCTAGCTGGCGGCGGGATTTTTATTTTGGCGGTGCTGGGTAACGGGGCGGGAACCAAGGCGAAATAAAGCGAAGATGACGACTACGTCCTGTAACTGATGGCAAATGCTGGAGTTGTGGAAGCGGCCTAGAATATTTGTTTGCCAACACGCTTATTGATACTGTCATCTATTCACTGACTATGGCCACTGGATAGAGTGTGTGCTTCTCCGCAGTAGCGCGATGACATGGGAGAAATAGAGCACGGTTTACTTGTGGTGGAGGAATTGAAGCCCACCACATGGGATGAGAAGATTGTTGCATCAATTCAAGGTACAGGCAAGTGTTGGCGTTGGCGGCACCAGCTAGGAAGAAGCGCGCGCTAAGCATTTAATTCTCCGACCATCACCCGAATGCACGCAGCCGTAAACTTTGACCTACCACGACGTTTTGAACCACATTCAGCTTTACGCACTCGCTCGCCCGGCCGTCCTTTCATGGCCGTCCTTCCCACCGGCGGGCCTCAACTCAGCTTATGATGATATAGCTACACGGCATATTTTTCCCGACGGACTGGTCTCGCCGCCGCCAACATGTCCGTCAACCCAGCGCCTTCGCTGCAGCTCGCAGACTACCTCGAGAAGCTGCCTGGGACCACCTTTAGAAAGCTGTACCAGCAGCCCTCGACGGCGTTTGCCATTTTCCGGCGCATGCTGCCGCATCTAGGTACATTTTCCCTCTCGTCTTTGGAAGCTGGGCTGCCGCTGTTCTATACACCATGTACTCGCTGCTAACTCTGTCACGCTGGCCCAGCCAAGACACTAGTTATGCGCATCCTCTACATGCCCAAGCCGATGCCTCTCAGCGACCTCGACCTTTGGGTGAAGCCAGACGCAAAGAGGTAAAAAACCCGCCCCTTATCCCAACCAAACCACAAGGTTCCTTTAGCAGTGACACCCTCGAATCTAAAACCGGAATGCCAAAACAGACAGCGAGACCATGCCATCTCGACCCTCAAAGGCCTCCACATTATCCAAATCTCCATGCCATCCAAGGAGAAGCCCCAGGAAATGCAGCTGACGACCAACTTCAAAAACTCCCTGCGGCTAGCCCTCACCGGCGGAGGCGAACACAACTCGTTTGGCGTGCCGTCGACGCTCCTCGTCCCCCCCGAGATCGACACGGCCTTCCTCGACCGGTACGCGCGCAAGAGGTGGGAGGACATTCTGCACTTTGTCGTCTCCAGCGTCGGGTACAAGAGCACGGGCGACGTGTCGGGCCCCAACAAGAGCGTCAAGGAGCTCCTCATCGCGGGCAGGCTGGTCGACCGCCGGCCCAACGGCAGCATCGGCATCACGCAGGCCGGCTTCACGTTCCTGCTGCAGGAGCCAAACGCGCAGGTCTGGACCCTGCTGCTGCTCTGGCTCGAGGCCAGCGAGACCAACAAGGCGGCGGGCCTCGAGACGGTCGACATGCTATCGTTCCTCTTCGTCCTGGCGAGCCTCGAGCTCGGCCGCGCCTACGACACAAACGCCCTCACCGAGCAGCGCAGGAACATGCTCCCCTCCCTCCTCGACTTCGGCCTCATCTACATCCCGCAGCACAAGCGGTCCATGTTCTTCCCGACCCGGCTCGCCACCGCCCTCACCAGCGGCGGGGGCAGCCTGCGCACCATAAGCGAGGGCGTCGCCGCCGCGACCGCCGCCGCGGGCCCTTCCTCGCAGTCTGGCTCGGGCTCGGGCGGAGCGGGCGGGCCCCTCGGCCCCTCGGCCGACCAAAAGGGCAGCGTCATCGTCGAGACCAACTACCGCATCTACGCGTACACCCAGTCCACGCTGCAGATTGCCGTCCTCGCCCTCTTCTGCAAGCTCAACATGCGGTTCCCCGACATGGTCGCCGGCCGCGTGACCCGCACCTCCATCCACCAGGCCATCAACTTCGGCATCACGGCCGACCAGATCATCTCCTACCTCGCCGCCCACGCGCACGAGCAAATGCACCGCACCGCCGCCCTCGCCAACAAACCTATCCTGCCGCCCACCGTCGTCGACCAGATTCGCCTGTGGCAGCTGGAAAACGAACGCATGAAGACGACGGGCGGCTTCTTGTTTCGCGATTTCGAGGACCACAAGGAATTCCTGGATACGGCGCGGTTCGCAGAGGAAATTGGCGTCTTGGTTTGGAGGAGCGACAAGTCGGGCATGTTTTTCGCCAACAAGTACGAGCAGATTAGGGATTATTTGAAGAGCAGGAAGCGTATCGAATAGGCGAAGAGTGCTTTTGCTCACTAATATTTCCCAGGTAGAAAACAGCCTTGTACTTTTGTACTTTTTCTGAAAAAAAGGACAAAAGAAGAAAAAACTGGGAGCGGCGTTTGGCGGGTTGGATATAATATCGAGGGACACTATATACAGTTGACGGGCTTAGATGCAGCAAAGTCTGCCTGCCATCAACAAGATCTGAGCATGAGGCCTCAGAATAAAAAAAAACTGAAATTAGTTAGCAGCATGATTACCAATGCCTGGTCCCCTTTTTTTACACCTAATATACACCGCATGTCTGCTTCTGCCCGCGAAGCAAAGCCATCGTAAGCAATACGCATCCTTCTAAATTTACAACGATACGCCCGAGAGCCAACTAGACCAGCCAGTTTCATGAGATATGCCGATATGATGCCGTCGCCAAAACAAAAGGAAGCCGTGTAAGCCCGTTTTTTTTTTCTTTTTGTTTTCCCTTGAAAGAATGTGACAAAAAGTCGAAAATCCAATACCAATCCACTGCCCAATCGTTATTCAGACAAGAAAGATGAAACCGATACAACCAATTGTTCATCTGCTTCCACCCGGCAGAAGAAAACAAGTAGCGAGCGAGAGAGCCAATAACACTCCAAACACACCAAAAGGCTAGTCTCCAAAACAAGCTTTTAGCCAACAAGCGTTCAGTATACGGACACTCCACGGCCCGGAGTAATGCCAACCGCCCCTGACCTTGAGTTTGTCAACTCATTGATTCTTGGTTCTCGTCGTTTGTCGTCACTTTCAAAGCGATTACCCACACGGGCAAGAAGGCCGTTCTTCTGGCCTTTATCATACGGAAAACATCCACCTTCAAAGCGTTGATAAAGAGCGTAGTAATGCCTGAACGACTCTTGAGCCTCTTTTGTAGTGCACTCCGACTCTAGATACTGGGATATACGTTGGTCAACATCATGTTCATCCGGTGGACGTGGTATGGAGTCGTACGCAACTGTTGGTAGAGCTGATGTTGTGTTTGACGGAGCGAGATACGTCAAGCGATCAGAAGATGCCGGCGACGGCCGAGCTGGGAGGGGCAATCGCGTCTGCCAGCGGCCCTTGGTGTTTTGTGGTGGTGATGAAGATACATGTAAGGAGCCATCATTAAGCATTTTGGTAAATAACCTATCACGCCGTCCACCATAGCGTCCAGCCCAGTACATTCCGTCCTGTGCCTCGCTCTCCGATTTTCGAGGAGAGATATTAGCAGGAGAGCTTGGGCGAGTATCGTTCCCAGGAAAGTGTACTAGGGTCGACTCAGAGGATCGAGAGCTCGAAGCACTCAGTTCAGATTCGTCTGGGTGCGGGCGATCAAGGTTGGGACTCTGGATGGCGGCCAAGCCCTTTCTCGAAAACGGCTTCTTGAGTTCTTGAAGCACCGTCAGCGCCATCGACATGTGCCATTTTCTCATCGACCTAGGAATGGAAGAATCCGCATCATTTTCTAGCTCTTTCAAAGGCAACTTGTTTTCAGCAGTGTCAGCCGCCGACTCCGGACGCGCAGTCAGGGTATACCTGGGGAGCTGCTTCGACGACGACCTTCTTGAAAGCGACAAGAAGGCGGACCTCTTGCCCAGCGACGCCTTGGAAGAATTATTTGTCTGTATCCGAGTAAGAGCGCTGACATCCGACTCCACAACCGTCGGGCTCGCGGACGGAGGCTCCGTAATGGGGAAGCTTTTCGAGACCCGTCGAGACTTCCGCGAGGCAAGCGAGTCCGAAGAAGAGCCCGGGTTGCATGTCATGTAGCTTCGGTTGCCCTCGCAGTAATCGACCCAAGCTGTGCCCTGCAAGGCTTCTGTTGTACTGAATCCCGATCCGCCCAAATGTTGAACAGGACCAATTGGTGCTGATATGACGGGTCGTTTTGTGTGTGTCCGTCTGTGCATGATGGTGTATTGACGTCACTCCGAATCTGCCAGGGGTTGAATATCCGCCCTTGAAATTCCTATAGTAGGCGACTGAGGTTATTTTGTTTTTTAAAAGGAAAAGCAGAAGGGAAAAAAAATTAAAACTTGAATTGTTTCTGGCCTCACATCCATGGAGTGCTGTTGAGATGGCGTTGTTTTTAAGCAAGTCAAGACAATGAGTAGCAGCCAAACGGGCGCGAACATAGAACAGAGCAAGCAGACTATCGTGTTCGGCTCGGCAGGACACGCACCTGTCTACGCCTTGATGAGCACGACAATCTTCGCCGTGGCGTCAATGAAGAAAAGTGTTTCAGACGACGTCAAAAGTGTTTGTTTACGAACAAACGGCCGCCGTTGAGCACGATAGCCGCGGGCGAGGTGAACAATGAAGGCGGGTGCTGGAAGCTATGGTAATTCTTGCAGAGATGATTGGGGAAGGGGGGAAGAAGGAGGGAAAAGGGAAAAAAAGAGGCAACATTGAAACTATCAAATGGCCGCAGAGTTCATTCGCTTGAAGTGAATGGCAGGTGGCGGGCAGGCGGCTCGCCAGTCGTCGGCAGCTGCCCGCCATTCAGCGCAGGCTCTTTAACCCTCTCCCTTAATTGTTCCCGCGCTCCCTTGGTTCCCTTGAACGACGAGAAAGCAAAGCCGGTCCATGTTGAAACCATTTATTATTGTCTAGTAGGCCGCCCATCCGACAGGATCCTATTGTCTGTCGTCGTGACTGTCGCCGTCCCAACCCTCAATGGCAAACTCAAACACGACATCGCCATGCCCGCGCTCGATGCGGTGCCCGTTGCGATCCCACAATGCCCTCTCCACGACCTTTACATTTCCATCCCAATCGACCAGCACCACCGTCTGCCTCTGCGTGCCGTACGTGCCCGTCTCGAAGCCGTTGGCCGCCTGCGCGCTCACCTCGGGCTGCTGGTCCAGCAGGATCTCCTCCACGGCCCGTAGCTTGCCCTCGTCCCTGGCCCAGGCCGCCCTGCCCTTTGCGCGAGCCGCCTCCATCGACTCGACGTGGCCCTCGTCGCCCAACTCGGGCACGAAAATGGTGTGCCGCAGGAGGCCCGTCAGCTCCTCAAAGCTCGCGCCCGGCCTGGCCGCGGGGAAGGTGTCGGTGTCCAGCACCCCGAACAGGGCCTCTACCAGACGCTCCTCGCTCTCCTCGCGCTCGACGGCCCCGGCCACGGCCTCGCGAAGCATCCTGGTGCCCAGCTCGACCTTTGGCCACGCGGCCTCGGCGTCAAAGGTGGTGTTGCTCAACCCCCACGTCTCCCCCCTCTGCTCGGCCACGATGGGCACCTCGTCGGCGCGCCCAGCCCGGTTGCTGACGATGGCTATGCCCTCCCCCTTCTTCCTCAGCTTGCCGCAGACCAAGGAGAACCCCCCCACTCCCTTGACGCCGTCGTCCTTGACGAGCTGCTCCACGCCGTCTTTGATGCTGCTCCCCAGCCCGGCCAGCCAGGCCGTCACCACGGCGCCGCGGCTCTTCCTCCCGTGGACGGGGTGGCTGGCGTCGTGGGCGTCGGCCTCGCGGTAGTTGGTCAGGACGGCGAATATCCCCGATTTCGTTATGCCCAGCCAGGTGCCCTTTTCCGCGCGCTGGAGGTCCCTTGACGACAGCACCTGCTCGCCAGAGGTTGGGTGTGTCCACCAGTGAGGGCGGGATGTCGGGCGCAGGATAAACTCGTCCCTGTTGTCAATCAAGATGAGGGGGTAGTCGGGATGCGCCGTGGTAAATAGCACTATGCACATCTTGTATCTTGATATGTCGATTAGATGCTGTGATGTTGGAAAAAAAAAAAAAAAAGTTGCGCGTGTGCCGGTCGCAAGAGTGGTTGGAGGCTCGTCAGCGCCGAGGTTCCTCGGATGGTCTTGGGAAGTTGTGCTGGTGGTTCGTAGGCAGGTCGTGTACTAATGCAAAGAAGCCGCCACAGCCCGACGGCGTCTCATGGTCGTGGAATGCGGACAGGCCAAGACGAGACAAGTCGTCAGATCATGAGGTGTTCTCATTGAAAAGTGGCATGCATCTCATCGGACCGTCGCTCACTTCTCCAGCCCAACGGCCCACTTTCCCAGGCCAAGATTCGCCACAACCACCACATTTCAAATTCTGCAACACGATATTCCCTCGGTAGCTCCCTTGGTGCCGTCCTCTATAGTTTCTATCATGACTGTGTGTCCTTGAGCATGTCACGGTTCTCTCCTTTGGGTATAGCCAAGCACCCGGTGTTTGTACCGTTGGGTTCTACATGATGCAGTGCTGGCACAGATATTGGGATAAGCTGGGAAAAAAAAAATCATGATGAAAATCTATAGTCTCTATTATGATCTAATTCGCATCCATTTCAACTTTTATTATTCCTCATGTACTCCGCTGCGTGCAGTGCAAAAATGGCAGTCTATGATGCTCAACTTGGACGATGCAACTACCTCTTGTTAAAGTTCAAGAATCGACTCTGTTTTTTTTTAAGTTAGCACGGAAACTCTACCAGGTCTGGAATAGACGTACCGCGGTAAAAAGAATGATTAAATTGCTGCCAATAAAGGCTATATAAATACCCAAGTCTCTCCACCGGTTATCAAACGACATGTTGAGACGTCGGTAAAACTCGTCGCCGATTTTGTACGCGCAATACTCGCAATTTTGCGTATCGTTGCTGGCGAGATATCCCGGTGCACCACGCTCAAAAAACGGCGTCATGTACTCCCCGCACGTCATGTTGCTGGGTGCAGTGAAGCGGTTCACCTCGGACGGGGTGCAGACAACCCGGAGCCCGTGCAGAGCCGTCGTTACCATGCCGCTGATGAGCCGGGTGAAGGGGTCGAGTTGGTAGAGCCAAGCGCGCCAGAAGCCCGGCATTTGGGGCGCCGGGATGGTGACTCCGCAGAAGAGAGCGAATATGATGATGATGAAGGGGTCGAACTGGGCCGAGATTCGGGGCGAGGGCGTCAGCGATGCCAGAACCTGGCCCAGGGTGACGGCAAAGACTTCGGTGATGAGAACCATGAAGAATTGGTAGCCGGCTCGTGAGGGCGTGGCGTCTAGGCCCGGCATAAAGTATAGGCAGACAAAGAAGACGACTGCGCAAAGCATCGAGTAGGGCATCTCGGCGGCGACAATGGCCGTGGCAAAGGTCCAGGGCGAGTACATCTTGGATGAGGCTTCGCGGAAAAAGAGGGCTCGCTTGATGTGGAACATGACTTCCACTTGGGTGATGATGAGGGCTGGCAGAACCGTGACCTGGAAGATGACGAAGACTGTGTACTGGAGCGAGGATCTGGACGTGTCGAGGCTGAGATACGTTAGACCGGAGAAGAAGGCCACGGCAAAGTGGTTGAACAGCCGAGTAAAGAGGTAGTTTGGCGAGCGCCAGAATGCGCGGAACATGCGGCGAACCACAATCTTGATTTGGTGGTGAATCGGCGAGGCGTATTCCTTCTCCAGGTCGGGGTTCGCATGCTGCGCTACGCATTTTCGCTCCTCCCTCATGTCAACAATGGCCTTCTTGGCACGCTCGAGCTCGGGGCTCTCATCCCAGATATCTGCCCAGTCACGCTCACCAATCCGGGGACAACTGCCGGCACCAATGGCCTCGAGCATGAACTCGGCGACGTTGTCCGTAGGGGCGGCCTCGGCTCCATGACGCCTCAGATATGCCCGCAAGATGCAAGCGTCTTGGCCAATGTCACCAAAGTAGACGGTCCGGCCGCCACGCTGAAGGAGCAAGAGCCGATCAAAGTTTTCGAACAGAGCAGCGTTGGGTTGATGGATCGTGCAGAGAATAGCTTGTCCTGCCGCAGCGAGCTTCTTGAGGAATCGGACAATGTTGAACGCACTCTGACTGTCGAGTCCCGACGTGGGCTCGTCCAGAAAGAGGAGAAGTTCTGGCTTGGCAGCAAGTTCAACGCCAATGGTGACTCGCTTGCGCTGCTCGACCGTCAGACCGGCTTCCGCAGTGCCAATGATGCAGTCTGCGATGTGTTCCATTTCCAACAAGGCAATGATTTCCTCAACGTAGGCGTGGCGTTCGGCCGGGGGAGTCCCATACGGCTGGCGAAGGTCGGCGGAGAACCGCAGGGCCTCACGAACAGTCTGCGTCGGCTCGTGCAAATCAAGTTGTTCGGCATACGACGTTGATCGCTGGAACTGCTTGCCAGGCTTGAAGCCATCGACGAGGACGTCGCCGGTGATGACGCCGATGTTCTTGCGGGATGCGAGAACGTCGAGAAGGGTCGTTTTGCCGGCTCCCGAAGCGCCCATGAGAGCCGTCAGCTCACCAGGTCGAACGTAGCCGAATATATTGTTGAGAAGGCGGCGTGTGCCTCCCGGAACAGGGACATCATAGTTGAGATTCTCCCATGTGAGGATACTTTCCGACTTGATGCTGAGATCGGATCCAACCTCATTCGACTTGTCCTTGCGCCTGGCCTCCCGCTTCTGTAGCAGTTTCTCATTCAAGGCTGCACGTTCCTTGTTAGGGCGCTGGTAAACCTTGAATGAGTTGCCTCCCATTCCAAACTTGACGACTTCGCCGAGCACAACGTTGAGAATCAGGAAGAAAATGATGATGCTCAAGACAATCCCCCAGTTCCGCCACAGGTCGCCGGGATAGTACGAAAAGCCCTGTGCAATGTAATCCGGCCCTGCAACAAATGTTGTTCCCGCGTTGGAGCCAGGCAACGTGCAGACCTGATGGTCAATATCGGTGTATCCCGGCCCAGAAGGAATCAAAGAGTCCGCAGTGCAAGTCATGTCGATGCGTTGAAACTCATTCTGCATCAGTGAGCTGAAGATTAGACCTAGCGGGTTCACCCAGTAAATCCATCGAAGCCACACTTTTTCAGACTGATACTGAATGATGTAGCCCGAGGTGGTGACGAAGAGCGTAATGATGACAACAGCAAACTTGATGGCATAGTCAAAGTCGGGGCTCACACAGCCGATGATTCGGAAGAACAGCGTCATGGCGATGTTTCCCGACAGAATCAAGAGGTAAAAGGTGAAAAAAGCACCGGCATCCCTCACCAGGCCACTCATGAAGTACACAATGATGGAGAATAGCATGATCTCGGACGCTGCAAACGCCTGGTCGACGATGATCTGCCCAATCCATAGCGCGGACGGTCGATGGAACGCAAAGGCCTTGTGCTTGTTCACAATAGCCCTGCCCAACATTGTTCCTGCCAGTTCGGAAAACGCCTGAAACGCGTTGAACAAAAGGGCCACGAAGAGAAGACCGCCCTTGCTGAAGGCACTGGCAGAGGTCTTTTCCAAGTTGAGATAGAGTGTGCCGAGGACAATGGCGATGACGATACTCCGGACCCATGCAAGCGTGAGGTTGAACCGGTCCTGGAGCTTGAGAGTAAACTGCCGCTTCACAAGGGCCCATACCTGCAGGTGGAAGCCGACCTGGTAGACGGATCGCTTGGAAGCGCCTCGTTTGCTTTCCTTGACGGCAATCTGAAAGTCATTGTGCTTGTGCTTTTCCTTCTCCAAGTTGGCCTTGTATTCCGCAATCTCGGACTCGAGCTTCTTCTGGTAGTTGGACTTGCGGAATGCCTCGCGCAGAGTATCCGGGCTGTGAGGGGAGTTGTTTTCCGAGCATCCCGGCGCGTACTGTCTTTCGAACTCGTCGGTGCAGCCGGTCAAGTAGTCCGGTGTGGTTTGTCGAGGCCTTGGAGCAATTCCGAGTCCTTCAAAGTAGCTTCGGGCTTCGTTGGCGGGACCAAAGTAGACTTGCTTGCCCTCGTCGATAACCATGACCTTGTCAAAGAGCCTGTAAATGTTCTCGGATGCCTGGTAAAGGGACACGAAGGTGGTCGTCTTGTACAAGTTGGTCAGAATGCGAAGTGATCTCGTAAAGTCCAAGGCGGTACTGGCATCAAGGCCGCGCGTGCTGTTATCCCAGGACAAGATGCAGGCATTGGTGATCATCATCTCTGCGATCGAGACTCGTTTCCTCTCGCCACCAGAGATGCCTCTGACAAAATGATCACCCACAACCGTCTTTCGAGTGTGTTCGATGTTGAACATCTTGAGCAGCGTGGAGATCACATGCTCCTTGAAGTCGTCCTTGGTCATATTTCCAGGCCGTTTGGCGGGCATCTTGGTGTCGAGGGCAAATCCTAGCGTCTGTTCTACTGTAAGAGTTGGGTGGTGAATGTCGTCCTCGGCATTGTAGACGGCCTCGGCTCGATAGCGGCTGAATTCCTTGGCCGTCCAGGGGCCGTAAAAGACGTCTCCTTGAACGCTGGTGTATCCGTGCCTTTGGTTGGCAATGGTCTTGAGGAATGTCGTGCAGCCGGAACCTGGTTTGCCCAGGACGAGGACCATTTCTCCAGGATTGCACACGCCCTGGAAGCCGTCGAGGAGGGTTGCCTCTGGCGGTTTCTTGCCCAGGCCCAACAGGTTCATGACTGGCGTTATGACATCGAAGAAATTGATGAATGCATTGGGGAATGTCTGGACGTAGTTGGCCATGCCACCGATGCCCTTGACCGTCAATCCATCCCAGCAGACTCCGATATGCTTCGGCTTGATCCCAGCAGCCTCATCGGCGGCAAGGCTACCGCGCAGGGCAGTTTCGAGGTCAAACAGGGACTCATCATCTGTGCCTCTAGAGTCTACGGGAGCTGCTTTTTCGGGGTCAATGTTCTTGACGGCGCTGCGCCTACGGCTCACTCGAGAAGCACTTGTCAACTCCCTTTGCAATTGCACAAAATCAGCCTCGGCCTGTTCTACAGATACACCAGACGGCACGTCAGCGGCATGATTTCCCGTAGTTTGGTTGTCGCCTGCGGTCAATGCAGAATCGCGAGACTGAGGTCGGGACGCGGGTGCATGTCGTCCTATTTGGGCCTCGGATTGCCCAACGGGATGATGGTGCGCCATATATATCCTACTCTACCTGCTACCGTCCCATCAATGTCGTTGAAGAGGCGGAATCGGATAATTAGTCCCTCACTATCTCGCCTGTAGGATGTTCTCTCGGTGTAATGGGCGAAAGCAGAACCTAGATGTCGTTGCCGCGTTGGTGTTGTGGTGATGACAACTAGGAGGAGGGCTGCGAATAGTTTTTTTTTTTTTTTTTTTTTTTTTTTTTTTTCCTTTTCCTATAGTTCAGTGTTGATATCAGTCCAGATGAAGTGACAGGTGACCAGGATGTCCACAGGGAAGGCACGCCTCGAAGAGTTCGATATTGAAGGATACTATGCTGGGCCGAAGCCTTCCCCGTGCGTATGTATGGATGGCGGTGGGGGGGAGAGAAGCGGAACTGGGCAGCACGGCTCCGAAGCGTTGAACATCAATTTAGCGAAACACAATGGAGGAGGGTCGGAAGCATGCCACCGGGAAACCCAGAAACTACTACTCATATGTACATACCTAGGCATTGAGCAATGTGTGGTGCGGTGGGCAGACGAGATGTGGACGCAGATGGGGACGGGCGCTTTGCATGTGGGGGAGACATTTGGGCGGATGGCGAAGAAACCTTGTCAGGAAATAATAATAACTGAGGTCAAATATCCAAATACGACACAGGGGCGAGATTGATGCCCAGGATCTACAGTGTAAGTCGGTCTTGGCGTCCCGGAACTGGCGAATGCGCCGCCCTTCACGCCAGCTCAGTCCAAGGCCGGAGTCGCGCGCTGCCACAACCACATTGCTCCCTCTCCTTGCCCCGGCGTATTACTTGACATTATTATTAAAGCGAGCCGGTGGGTTCTAGGAATAACAGGGAGTCACGGACGACGACGAGCGGAGACCAAGCCGGGCGCAAGACGGGAACCGTGAACAATTTGGTCACGGAAATAGAGCGGGACCCGCGGCCAACGGCAAACTTGGACAAAAGTTATATTGACTACTAGTTACTAATCGATGAAGCGGACAGAAGACGGGGTGGGAAGAAGCTTGGATTTTGCTGTCCGTAAATGTCGGTGTACTCGCAAGGAGCCCGGTGAGTCACTGACGGTTGTCAAATGTTGTCTAATCAATCAATCAATCAATCAACCACCAGCTCAATGCCCCATGACCAGCGATGGACAGACATTGGACGCTTCACAGACCATGGCGTGCATACACAGCACATGCGTGTCATGTCTGTGTAGCTGGTGAGTCACTCGGAGAAACACGCAAACAAAAGGGACAATGCAGATGGATTACTCACGCCGACCACCCTCAAACAGGTCAAGACTGCCAACTTGCTTTGTCTGGTTGTGTTTCAGTTCCCCCGTGTGGGGCTGCTTCGAGTTTGCTTTTCCTTTTCCTCATGCAAGTTGTTGGAAAGCATCATTGATCCAATGACCTTGTACCATGGCACTGACCAGCAGCCACACTTCCTGTGTCCAAGGACTTCGACAACTACTAGTAATAGGCTCGTTACCGAGATTGGCGGACTCACTTGAGCTTCTACCCTAGCCCAAAAAGGCGCCGGTTGTACGGAGTAGACCATTGTTGGTTTCGCCGGACGTGGCGTATCGTGGGCGCCGACGTTAAACGCCACGTGGTTGAAGTACGGTAGCGAAAAGAAAACTTGAAGCGTCCAACCTGAACCGACGCGAGTGCTCATTTCGGTACGAGCCAGTATGCAGCAGTCTCTCCCCCAGGTCAGGACTAGGCCTGCCGGCGATGGACGGATATAGCAACCTTACATATACATGCTTGGTCGCGGGAAAACTTGCATTGGCTCCTCTTCCAACCTCCTCCGTCTTCAAGCGTCAACCCCCGGGCCCAATGCCGGTTCCGGTGCCGGGGGTGAAGCACCCTTGGCCCGGTCAAGAGTACGGTCGCACAATGTAAAAACCAAGAGCCAACAAGGAAGGGACCTTGTAGCTTTTCTCCTTTTCTCTATGTGCTCCATCTTTTCGTGCCGGTTACTGCGCCCGGGGGCCTTTCTCTTTGCGCATCATACGCTCTCCTCCCACACGGAATGCGTCCGGTTGGAAGAACAACGAATGCCTTCTTCGCCTCCTTATGCCTGGCCGCGTACAACTTTGGCTTCATCACATGTATCTGTGTCTACCGCTACAAAAATCGAAGAATACAGTTGCGGCAGACCAAATCTTGTGTCTCGGTGACATGCATCGCGCCCGTTGGAGCAACTGAGACGGTCGGCTTGTAAGCTGGATGGTTCCACCTGCAGGGACACATGTACATACATCTAATATGATGCACCTGTGTTCCATCAAAGCCAGCATCATAAGGGCATTCAAGGCTTTGCGGCAGTTGCCTAACAGCCGACGTACAAGCGGCAACAGGAGCTCAACGAGCGCAATTTCCAACATTTGCATCCTGCAAGGGGAAACACGAGAACCCGGTGATGGCCGTGGGATCCGCAGAAGGAAAGCATCCTGGGACAGTGAGAGACGGGCCATGGATCTCGGATAGAGCCGATAATCTCGCTATGCATCGGGTCTTTATACTCTGCCGAATGTCCGGGCTTGATGATCTTGACTCTTGTTGAGCATATCTCGCGCCGTCCAAACAGCCGAAAAGACACCATGGCCCCAGTTTATGCTCGATGTAATACCTATTGGCAAGAAAAACTATGCAGACCGGATAGTATGGTCTCTGTTTGTATCGGCCCGGGCCTTTAGTCGATGCTTCAGTCTCATATTTCATCTCCGAGTCCACAGATTCACCCCAGTCGCCATTTGCGGTCAAGATGAGCAAGTGTGGCTGAAAATGTATCGTACTTGCTAGCAGCAGACTACCTGGGTAGTTAGATTGTATACTAGGCTGTATAATGCCTAGAACATACGCTACTTAGTGTTATAAAATAACATTGAACTTTAAAATATAGCTAATCGAACAGTTGCAGAATTATACGGACTATCAGGGAGCTGCCTAGCAAGGCTATAACGTTGCACATTCCTTCCCCTTTATCCAACTGTCCGTCATTTGCAGTTTCTAGTGAGATGGAATGAGGGATAATGATCTACTATGGCCAGATGGCAGGTGAGCCAAGCCCGATGCCCACGTGAGTCCTTGCCATAGATGTAACCAAAGCTGCACAATGAGGTCGGATGCGATTGGCCCTTTTAAGGCTCTTAGATTCGAGCCCATGGAAAAGTTGATATCCGGCCTCTAAAGCTGCTGCTACTATTAGAGTCGAGCCGTTTAAAGGTGCCCACAGCCCTCAACACCAAAACACCAAGATGGCGATAACCCACAAAGATAAGAGAGGATTCTGAATTTTGAGTGAATAGCAGTAATTCAACGTCATCTGGACTAGTTGTCAGTCAAGTCTCAACTACATGAGGCTAGTGATTGCGGCAACGCAGCGTTCAATATTCGCAGACTTCTCATCAAAGACATCGGGAAGCAAAGCTGGAAGGCTCCATCTCAGCACTTACTACCCTTTGCAGAGCACTCAAGTGCAGTGCTGCTTAAATATACCAATTCAAGGCCACCTAGACCAATTACAGTATAATTTCCAAGACCTGTGGCTTGTAATATGGTGGCGAAGCAGCTTGACCACTCCGTAGAGAAAGCAAAGCTGAGAGGCTGTGCCACAGCACCTTCACCTCTTTCGGCGCAGCTTTGCTTAAATGACTGCATATATAAAATCGGTTTCTTGTCCTGTGCAACGCATTGGCTTGTGGCCGAGTCCTCCTTCATCCCCGCACTTGCAGCCTGATGGAAGCCTGAGTGATCAGTATTTGCGACGAGTGGTCATGATACAATGCCTACCTTATTCCATGAAGCATCGCCAACAGCCTCTCCTTTATCCCTTCATCCTGGAAAAGCGCCAATTCAATGTTTTTGAGGCCTTTCGATGCGGCTACTGCAACGTGACGAGGCAGGCAACCTTAGCCTTACCCCAGACCTCTCCTCTGACCATGTTCCCCCTTACGCGATCCTTTCCCACACCTGGGGACCAGACGAGGTCATTTTCGCGGATCTGGCCAAGGTGCCGGGTGGTTGGCAGCGCAAAGCCGGTTACCGCAAGATTGAGTTCTGCGCTGAGCAGGCGAGACGACACGGCTTGCAATTCTTCTGGGTCGACACTTGCTGTATCGACAAATCTGACGGCATCGAGCTTCAGACTGCGATCAATAGCATGTTTCGGTGGTATCGCGATGCAAAAAGATGCTACGTCTACCTGTCCGATGTCTCTAGCCCTATAGTCTTCGGTCGACAGAAGAGCATGATGCCGTGGGATGATGCATTTCGACAGAGTAGATGGTTCACTCGTGGGTGGACGCTGCAGGAGCTCATCGCCCCGAAAACAGTCGATTTCTATTCCAAACAAGGGGCTTGGCTAGGCGACAAGCAGTCATTAGAGCCTGCGATACGCGATATTACAGGCATTCCTGCGAGTGCTCTACGTGGTACACCCTTGTCCGACTTCCCCGTCTCAGAACGTGAGGCGTGGGCACGCGACCGTCAAACCAAATACGAGGAGGACATGGCGTACTCGCTTCTTGGTATATTTGATGTTCACATGCCGCTAATTTATGGCGAGGGGCGAGAAAAAGCACAGAGACGGCTGCGGGAAGAGGTCCAGAAAGCAATCAAGGGTAAGATCAACCTAAGGGTTAACCAGGGGTTAACTTGGAAACTAACAGCGTTAGGGACACGAACCATTGATTTCTCTGTGGCCTTTAGCCTGTCTGAAGTTCCCGAGATCCAAAACTTTGTGGCACGAGAAACGGAAATTACAGAGATACGCAGAACACTGAGCTCAGATGGAAGCCGTCGCGTTGTTATCCTCCACGGTCTTGGCGGCATTGGCAAGACACAGCTTGCCGTAGCATACACAAAGCGATATCGAGATGAATATTCCGCGATATTCTGGTTCAACATTAAAGACGAAGAGTCTATTCAACAGAGCTTCACTAAAGTCGCGAGGCAGATTTTGCAACAGCACCCTAATGCTAGCCGCCTCAATGTACTAGACCTACATGAAAGTCACAACGAGGTAGTCGAAGCTGTTAAAATATGGCTCAGCTTGCCAGGCAACACCAGGTGGCTTATTATATACGACAACTACGATAACCCGAGATTGACTGACGGCACGCATGACAAGGGAATCGATAACAATCGCTTTATTCCTACGGCGCACCAAGGCTCAATTGTCATCACGACGCGATTGTCAAAAGTCGATATAGGGCATCCGATTCGAATAAGGAAGCTGGAATCGATGGACGACAGTCTCAAGATCCTATCATTGGCCTCGTGTCGAGATGGCTTGCACGATGGTAAGGGATATCGCAGACAATAACCAGGCTTTACTAACAATTGCTACAGACATAGATGCTAAGAAGCTTGTAGAGAAGCTGGATGGGCTTCCGCTTGCCCTTGCCACGGCTGGAGCGTACCTGAGGCGTGTTTCAACCAGCTTGGGTGACTACCTGCGCCTTTACGAGACATCATGGGCGAGACTTCACACAAGCACTCCAAGCCTAGGTTCTTACGGAGATCGCACATTATGCTCCACGTGGCAAGTCTCATACCAACAAGTCCAGGAACAAAACCCTCTTGCAGCTTATTTGCTCCGATGGTGGGCCTACTTTAGCAACGAGGACATATGGCTCGAACTTCTCCAGCCCAACGGTGAAGACGGCCCAGCGTGGATGTACGACCTAGCTAATGAGCTGAAGTTTCATTGCGCGATGGGAATACTACATGACTACGGATTTGTCGAGCCGCACCCCGCCAGTGTAGATCAGATCGAATCAAGGGGATACAGTATTCATGGCTGCTTGCACACTTGGACCATTCATATATTAAATCAAGAGTGGGATAAGCATCTAGGTAAGCTCGCGGTAAGATGCATAGCCTTACACGTTCCGTCACCAGACGACCCTCAATTCTGGCCCCTTCAAAGGCGACTTCTGCCACACGCAATGATGTCTTGTGCCAGAATCCAATACAGTGGTGAAGAATTGGATTGGGCCTTTTACAACCTAGGTCTCCTTTTCTCGGAGCTAGGCAGGCTGCAAGAGGCTGAGGACATGTACCTAAGAGCGCTCCGAGGGTACGAGCAGGCTTGGGGATCAGATCATACGTTAACACTACACACGGTCAATAGCATAGGGTGTCTTTATAAAAACCAAGGAAAGCTACAAGAGGCCGAGGAGATGTACTCCAGAGCTCTCCGAGGGCATGAGAAGGCAAGGGGACCAGATCACACCTCCACGCTAGACACGATTAATAACCTAGGGACTCTTTACGCGGACCAAGGCAAGCTGCAAAAGGCTGAGAAAATGTACTTAAAAGCTCTCCGAGGGCTGGAGAAGGCAAGGGGACCAAATCACACCTCAACACTACACATAGTTAATAACCTGGGTCTCCTTTACGCGGGCCAAGGCAAGCGACAAGAGGCCGAGGAGATGTACTTACGGGCGCTTCACGGGTACGAGATCGCGATAGGGCCCCAAAATATTTCGAGGTACAAGCCTGCAATCTACACTACGTGGGGTTTGGGAGCTTTGTCATGGAGTCAGGGCCATCTAGCCGAGGCCAGGAGATATTATCAACGTGCTTACAGCGATCTTAAAGAGCTGGTCGGACCGTCGCATAAAGATTTCAAGTCGCTAAAGAATGATCTGCTTAAGTTGAGTTCTGCAATGAAATATAAGTCCATGTTGACCGTTGGTGCAGATACGCCGAGGCCAACACCACACAAGCCCGGGAGAACAGCGAGAAGCCACCTATAAAACACTACCTCAGCAGTCACCTTGTTAGAGAACAACACAACTTTCTACACACACTTTGCTAGCTTAACTAATCTGTTGCTACTCAATCGAGCTCGTCTGTACCGTTTACCTCTGTGACCTCTCTACGCTCTGTCACGATACCTTACATCTGAAGTATTCTCTCGAAACAGAAACCTTGTATGTCATACTTTGCACTATTTTTTTGTAAAATTCATAGTTGAGCTTATTATTAGTTTTTACGAACAAGAAATAGAACATAAAGGCCATATTTACTTCGCATATATTAATAGGGAACCCGGCTTTCTAAGCAGCTTCGAGGCATGGGATTCCATCTCTGGGGGCACACATGTTATTTTCTCAGAAATACGATGGCACTTTTATGAAGGAATTCCGTCTTTGAGTAATAAATGTGGTATATTTGTTGTTTACTCTATTATCTAACTTGAATAGTTGAGTTGGTTTTTTTTCCTTTGTTCCGGGACTTGCAGCTAAACGCGGCTCACTGGGTTCTCCCCCAGGTGTCCAAAATTTGACCGAGCTATCAATGTTGGACCGGGTGTTGAAGTCGTTTCAAGGGAGAGTGTGCTCACGAATCGAAATCACGACATGCCTTTAAGCAGCTCGGGCTATGCTTGGAAGCAAAGGCCCGGGGCCGGAACTATTAGAACTACTTGCTTTCCGCATAGGGGCTCTGTGTCAATAGGGGAGACGGGTCAAACTTTTTTCGGACCTAATCATCACTCCGAATTGGTCGAGCATACGCTCCTGGCAGTCCAGACAGCTCCTGTTCTGTTAGCCCAAGCTACGGTCCAAATAGTCTGAACTTGCCGACCTTCCGCCAGCCACATTCTTGTGAACTCAAGTCTCTATAACAACCATCGAACCTGCTGCTTGATACTGTCAAAGTTGAAAACAGACTGTGGTGCCAGTTAGACCACGGCATCTCGTGACCCAGCCGCACACCAACTGGCACTGCTACGTACGTATGTGGTAAGCCCGGTATGCGCCTTGGTGGCTTCAGAAATGCTACTGGGCGTTGGGACGGCAATCTCTCGGAGTTCGGGACCTGGTCGGAGCTGTCGGATTGCCTGCTCCGGACCGGACTTGGTAATATCAGTTGTCGGATTACAGCAAGATGGTTATCGGCCTCGGCCATCAAATGGCAAGTTCTCCGCAGAGGACTTGCACGGTACTCGTCGAGAAACAACAGCCAGCGGGCGTTGGGCGGTTGACATGGATATAAGTCGGCGATTATGTTATGGTATTAAAGGCCATTCACATTCCGGCCAGGGCTATTGTTGGCCTTTTCTGAGACAGAATGGCAACTACTGCTAATTCACGTCCCGATATTTGAATTATTATATCACATACGTTGTCGGAAAGTACACCAATTCAACGTTCTGCACTTGGGTATTTGACTGAAATTCCCGGGTGTCATGGATGGATCTTTACCAGATCGCCAAGGATTCAACCACGATTCCAACGTGGAACAATGCGTGGAGTCAATCGCCGGTAAGATCACAAGCGTTACTGTTAATTAGCTTCGCTTCACTCGTAGGAAAGGGACCTTGCTGACCTGTCAACAACAGGAATGGCATCCTAGCTCCTGCAGCTCGTATCATATAAACCTAGACCCGACGCCCGTCTGCAATCCTATCTTACCTAGCGACTGCATGTCATATTATCCCATGCGTAATATAGATTCAGCGCTTTGGGACCCCTTCAACCTCGATGTTTTCTCGGGGCATGTTCCACCAGTCGAATCGGAAGTATCAAAGGAAGATATGAACGAGCTTATGAATCTTCCATATTACTCGCCAGCCGACTCAGCACTGGAGGGCGGCTGCCAGCTCACCCAAATGCCAGATGCTTCGTGTCTTACGCCGCCGCTCGAAACACCACGCCGTCTCAGCGCGAGCGAGACGTCCAACAGCGGTTCCGGCCTCACCCCCGACCGACGTTCGCCGCTCTCCTCCTTCGTGTCGAGTGCATCGTCCCCGGCAAGCAATGCGAGATACAGGCCCAACAGCAAGAAGCCGTCCAAAAGAAGGGCGAGCCGACGCTCCAAGTCGGATGTTCACGAAACATACCCGCACGGCACGCCGGCAGCCATCAATCGGCACGGCAAGGCGCATTTCCGCGTTTGCCGCAATGAGGTGGAGAAGAACTACCGCAGTAGGCTGAGCAATGACTTTAAAATGCTGCTCAGCGTGCTTGTTGACTGTGCAAACGATCAAGACTTGTCGTCTGTGGGACTCGCGGCTGGGACGGAGCAAAGCTGGAGCAAAGGGTCGATACTGAGACTAGCTAGACGCAAGTTACTGGCGCTAAAGGACCAAGATTGTTCATTTTGTTAGTTGGTCAGTATATAAATTGAGATGAGCATTGGCAAATTGAGACTATGCGTGTCAAAGAAGTGCACGATCGATTCGACTTGCAGCTGGTGCTTGTAAATCCACAGTTTAAATGTTCTGTCATTTATCACGTTTGATATTACATTTTTTTTCTTTTTTCAGCTTTTCCATAATTTGCGGATACAGTATGCGCTGCACTCGCTGCACTCGCTCAACTTGTTTGTGAATACACTCGGTCGAGGGCGATATCGCTGGCGATTACTCCGTAGCGACGGGTAATGACTCAATTTACGCCGCTGGATTGACGTAATTGCATTAACACAAGTGTCGCGTTCGCAGTCATGGGTTAAATTGAGCGTGTGTCCTTGATTGAACCTATCTGCAGAGTTGAGGCCTCTCCATAAAGCTTCCAGCTAGGTATTGCTCATGACGATGATTGCTTTCCGAGTATTTGAGCTTTCTTTTTGCAGGACTCACCTATTGTTGAAGCTACACACGTATCTTTCAGCCGCAGCCGATTATTTCATCCATTGACAAACAAACAAGTAAGCATTGTACATGGCTGCTTTTTGCCGTTTCTCATTCAAGCGCTCCGCATTACACTCTGCAAGTCTGCCGCCACTCAACAGCCATCATATCAATGTCCGTCGTCACCTACCCTTGCGATATCCCATGGCCGGTGATTCATAGCCGGTCCTCTTTGAACGCCCAAGTGCTCGACGTTGCACCCCTTCACGACCAAGACATCCGCAATCATGCGCCCACAGCGTCTCACTACACGTGATTGCGACCCTTTCGTTCCTGCGGTCCTGCAACTCTTGTACCAAGCTTCTCGGAACGTCGGGGGTGCCCATGTACCCCGCATAGTTTCTAAACGATGCAGCCCGGATGGCCGTGTGCTGCTCGCCGCTCGGCGTGAGGCTGCGTCGCCAAGCCATACATGTTCCGTGTTGGCCGCCTGCGATTCCGTCGAGGGAAGGAGCTTGCCACGGTTGAACTGGGGGTTTGTTCGGGATCTGGGAATGGACCGAACGTCTACGAGCTTGACGACGCCAGCGGACTGGAGGAGATGGACGAGGGCGGCGACGGTGACTATCGTCGGACACGGTTCGTTCAGGCCTGCCGCAGACACGTCGACCCGAGAAACCGGGTGCACCAGCGAAGGACCGTCGACCTCGGATGGATGCCTTTGTTCCTGGCCATTCTGATGGCGGGCCCGGGTCGTGGATCGAGTCCTCACCCGTCCCAAGACTGCTTTTGACGCTGGGCTCGTGACTTGATGGGACTCCGGAATCACGGCCGGGTGGTCGACGTCTCGAGACTGATACAAATTGCTTTCTGAAAGCCCAAGGCTTCCACGGTAGGTGAGAGACGCACCGGGCCAAACGGGCAAATATCGGTCAACACTCGGACTCCAAGCCCATTGCCACGGGCGGGAGTGGCTTGTACATTCTTGTACTCCGTAAATACTGTGCGATTGACCAGGACGTACCATTGCTTTACTCTCCATCTGGAAGGAGACAGCATCTTGATTTTGCCAGGTTGCCCCATCAAGTTGCAAGCTGGAGGGCAATGCAGTTCGCACGTCATGTAGAACTATCGTCATTCCGTCCGCCAAACACCATCTTACTGGTCTCTGTTCAACGTACGCTAATTCTTCCTCTATGAACGTCTTGCCGCGGCTAGTGCTGATGAAAATTAACACGTCACAGCTTCGAAATAAACTGAACAAAGTGTACAACTTGCACGGTGACGTACAAGGTGTTTTATTTATCCTACAAGTCTATAAAAACGATTCGAATGCGCCCATGCGCCTTGCCTTTACCCCGGCCAATAAACTATCCCAAACACGGCGTAACCATATCGTTTTAGGTAGAGCATAATCCCATTTCGTCAAGGTCTTTTAGGACTCGTCAAAGTTTCAGTGGTCGCATAGCTGCGAATTCTCATGGCAATGGTCTAATTTTATGTGAAACACAGCCACCGTTGATCAGAGGCTGAAATAGCCCTCCCGAGTTCATTTGCCGTCGTTTCCATTCACAGTAGCTGTGACAGATGTCTTCTGCGTTTTCTTGCGTAACATCAAAAAACCTGGCATTGGCGTCCCTTGCTTTTGCAGGTGCCACCAAGTACCGAAACTGACCTAGTTGTACAACTTCGGATATGTATGTGGGCTATGGTGAGCCAGCCACCTGGGCCGTAAATACGGATCAAAGCATCGATAAGGATTGTCGCCCTTGGCGAAGTATTAGTCGTGCTCCCGATACGTGTACAGACTCTTTGTCACACGAGCTTCAACGAGGATCGCACTGCGTCGACCGTTTGTGCTTTTGCCTTTTCGAAAAGGTACATTTCTACCGATTCGCATTCCCCACCCAGGACAGGAAGCGACAGAACTAGTTTCTCTTCCCTGGTCCAACCCTCTGCGGCCATGAGGTCGAAAAAAGACCGCTCTGACGCGTGGCGTGGCTTTGTCGCAACGAATACCTTTGTTGAAAACACCTCATCGTCGGCAGTGAATTCCAGATTCGCGCGGTGAATGGCTGACAAGGTGCCGACGAGGGCAGGGAGCGTGTCGACGTTGTACGTACAGTCGCTCAGCATGACGAGATCCCAGCGCCGGTACTGAATCTGTCCTCGAAAGCCTCCGTATTGGGCCTCGTTCCAGTCGAGGTTCTGATACATGACTTGTGCATAGCCGAGATCCGAACCAGAGCGAAGCTGCTGCAGGAGCCCCATGTTAGAGAGCACTCTGCCTTCTGCTTCCTTCAGGTCCGTCATCAAGATTGTGCATTCCCCCGTGTCTCGGGGATAGACGGCGCAGAGACCGATGCCAAGGATTCCCACGCCACAGCCCAGCTCAAGAACGCTGACGCCGTCCTTGTTGTTGAGGATGCTGAGCAGCTTCTTCATGCAGGGATGTTGGCTGGTTTCGAGGTTGGGGAACTTGTAGGCGCCGACAATGGCACAGAGTGAGACGACGCCCGCATCCCAGATGTGGCGGGCGATGCTTTCGCCAATCTCCTCCTGGATCTCCAGAAACTGTGCTGGCTCGGTAGGAGCCGTCAGGCGAATACGGCGAATAGACATGTCCGAATCCACCTCGGGGCCGTTCATGCCGACCCAAACAGGCACAATGAGGCCATTCGCGTGCTGGGTGGGGTGTTTTATGGACGAATTGAGGATGCTGTGAACCTCATCCCCCGACAGGTCCGAGTCGGGGCTAATACACAGCTCAACCGTGTCTCCGTACATGAAAGCCTGCTGAATCATTCGAGGGAAACTCAAAAACGGGTTTACACACTCGTCTACCAGCCTTCCACTGTAGGGACCCCCTCCTGGTAAGAAGGCATGATGAATTCCCCGACAGTGAGGTGACATGTGCCGTAACCACCAAGTCAATAGCCTTTTCCGGGCACAGAAATGACTCCCCCAGGTCAGTCGTGATTGTGAACACTAGCTGTGCTTGCATGCTATCCTCCTGGACTCGTATGCCTGGAGGACGCAACAGTCGAATGTAATGCATGGTGTTGCGAAGCCGATGATGGACGACGACGATGCCAAATTTTGTAGTTTGCGTGTGCGGATTCTCTTAGCAAGTTGCAAGGAAGTTAAGACGAGGACATGGGAACGGGAAAAGAAAAAATTAAAGAGATCATATATATAGCCAAGCTGAGCACTGAGCGCGTAGGAAACGATGGATCGATGGATAGAGTGCCAGTGATTAAGGTTGAGGATGGCTTTGAATTCGAGGGCTCATTGAAACCTTTTGCCAAAAAGCCATGACGGATTGATTCTCTACGGACGCTTTGGGCTTAGTCATGTTTTTGGGCATGCTATTCATGCGCATGAAAGTGGCAAGTGGCAGAAACCATGAAGCGTGGCCGCGGGCCATTGCGCGCCGTCAAACCAAAGACGAAGCTTCTTTTTTATTCTTTGAACCTGCACCGAGGGCTACGAAGCCAAAACGCACGATGGGCGTTTCCTTGTCACACCAACAACCTGTGAATCAAGGCGGAGGTTGCCGCATGCTGGGCCTGCGGTGGTCGGTGCCATGATAGGCCGCAATCGCCTACCCCAAAAGTCCAGGCAAGCATCGCTTGGTTATCAGGCGCCCCAGATCGACACACACATCCCTTTGAGTGCGATACACCAGGTACCGCGCCTCCGTCTGCGGCAGACATAAAAAGAAATGGACAAGCAGGCAATTCCCATGTTTCAACTACTTTCATCACCAGATTAAACACGCTTGAAGCCCACAACGCAACGCGTCTTCCGCCGCCGCCGCCACCGCATCTGAGCTCATCTCGACGCTTCTCAAGACGGTGGAAGACCGCATTGTCCCCCTCACCCAGCAAGGAGTTGCGACCGGCTCAAAGGTATTCGGCGCAGCCAACAACGCACGGCTGTCTCCCCTGCTACACGGCGAGATCAACTGCATCCAGCAGTTCTTCACCGTCGACTACCGTGATCCAACGGCGCGGCCTGGTCCACAAAAGGATTTGCATCTTCTTTGCCACCCATGAGCCGTGCAGTCTTTGTCCGAGAGGCATTGCGTGGTCCGGCTTCAGCGAGTTTTACTACCTCTTCACCTACGTGGACAGTAGGGACTTGTTCTCCATCCCCTACGACATTGACATTCTGGAGTCGGTCTTTAGGGTGCAGGGCGAGGAGACTGAGCAGCAGGTCAACAAGAGGGCGCTGTACAATAAGACGAACAAGTTCTTCAGGGGACGATCTGTGGGTGATTTGCTGGACGACTTGTGGTATGTGGCGGAGAGGAAGACCAGGAAATCCAGAGAGTCGAGGACTTGTACAGTTCGTTGAGTGAGACGTATCAGAAAGGGAAGAAGTCTGGCGCAGAGAGTTCTAGTGTTTGGAAGTAATTAAATACAATCAACCACCGTGTTGTTGCATATAGTATAGAGGTGAATAAATATAATGGTTTTTGTCGAAGTCTAGGCACAGGGTCCAAATCTCACAATGCTGCACATGGTCATCTGTAAGAAGATCACTCGTTCATAGAAGGAACAGATGAAGCACCTAACCGAGGAATCGTAGAAAATTGGAAGAATTCTTGTCTCCCATCGACGGAAACCAGACAGCCTGGAGCTTCTTTTCTCACAATACGAGACATTCACGTAGGTAGGCGTCTTGGAGCGAAAGTCACTTGCAGGCATGAGAGTGGCAGAGTCACGTCTCGAACCTACTTGGCTTTTCATCCTTCGCTTCTGGCAACGCAAGGCACATCCATCTACAACCCCCGACAGGGTTTTAGCAGTGTAGTACAACGAAGTCGCGTGCGCTTCGTTGCTGAGAATCAACACAACTCAAATCCAGCCAGGCTGATTTCAACACAGTCCAGAATAGCCTCAACCCCGTCGTCAACCATCAGCAAGCGCAGTAAACTAAACATTCCTCCACTCTCCCGCCAGCACCGCCGGGCCGGAAGCCAAAACGCCATCTCCACACCCGGAAGTAGACATGCCCCCGAGTCTCGGAACCTCCAGGCCAACACGGGAAGACATGCTCTAGACATGTTGGCCCAGGTCTCTGGATTGCTCCATCTGTGCCGGGTCCAACAACTCGGTCGTCGGCCGGAGTAGCATGGTGGGATTTGCCCGCCCGGGGGGGGGGAAGGGGGGGTCGTATTGTGCCACCAGTTGACCTCTGCACGTCGTCGTTGAGCGCGGCATAACAACATTGAAAGCTTACGAGATCCTGCCAGCACCACGAGGCGGTCATGCTTGCATCAACAGGGTGATGGGACAGGCGTGAGGTGTACTGTAGGTAGGGCAGCATGGACGCACTTCTTACCCCTTCCAGTGTGCCGTGATCTAGAAGTGTAGTCCTTGCAGCCAAGGCGACAAATGCGTGTTCCGGGCTTTCTCAACAAAGAGCGATGCCATCACTGCAGCTTTTGGGAAGCACAAAGGACTTATTGTACAGAATTGACTCGGCAGTGTGTCCTCAGTGACGGTTTCATTTTCATCTGTGCAACAAGGGCACAATCGCCTCAAACGGCCTGCGTTTTCACGCATCACCCTTACCCAGCACCGCCTGTAAAATCCGCATAACGAGCCCATGCCCTCTCGCCCGGTTGTACGTAGTACCGGTTTAGCCATACGGACAAAGTTACACGGCCGCCCGCCTGTTGCGTAGAGCACCAAGTCCTCCCATGTACCGAGTCGTGGACCATCCGAACACATGGCTCTTCGACTTCAACAGGGTCCGTATTGCGATCCGTGGACTCAACCCACGGGCCGCAAAAGCAGCCTCAAGAAAATCCGGGACAAGGTGGGCGAGAAAGATGGAAGATGGCAAGGTGCAAGATGACTGGCAGGCATATCTGCTATCAACCGTCCTTCGCATCGCACGAAAACATAAGGCAATCTCCTGTCTTACGCCCGCCATGCATGAAAAGAGCCCTCTCCTCAGCACATGCTGATTGCAGAGCTGAAGAATCTTATGAAAGACTCGCTGTAACCCTCTGATGTACAACATTTGAGCTCTACGGAGTACAGTAAAACCCTTTCGTCTGTAGAAGGGGGGGAGAAGACGTGCATTCACCCCACGTTGGTTGGTTCGTTGGGAACCACATCCGCTGTTCCCGCTGCATCACGGACGCAAGTTGACGTTAGTATGGATGTATGTCATGCAAGCATGTTGCGCATTAAGCGCCCATTGCAAACTCTTCAGTTTGGTTCGCCTTGGGGGCCGGCGGCCTGCAGCAACTTCTAGACCAATCTTCTCCGCAGCTGCCCACGCGGAAAAAAGGGTTGGCACCTGGAGAAGAGACAAGGACTGTGCGTATGGTGGTTGGCAGAAAGAACCCGCTCCCACCCACCGGACGGTTATCATACCCGAAAGCGTGAAGGTTGTCTGACGGGAAAACGAGGAAAAAAAGTCACACTGAGGGTCAGCAGACACGGCCATCTCAAAAGTTGAGGGGTATGATTTCAGCAGCCTTTTTTTTTCGTCAGGGGCCAGGGGTGTGAATTTGGATCCGGAAGACGGATCGTGGAGATGTCATACGCAATGACGGTGTTTATTGTTTCGAATATCGGCTATACGGCGCGGAGTACGGAGTACATGGGAACTAGTTTACCAGTTAGCCAGTATCACGGGCACACGGTTTTTTGGAGGTGCTCATCCCCCGCGCCTCGCTTGGCGTTGTTGACCTTGACGAGGGGAACCTTGCAGGGAACCCGAGTGTTTCTAGCCTCCGCATTTGCTGGGCGATACTCCGTACATCCAGGGTCCGGATGATGGAAAGACGTCTTGGGGCGTGACGACGAGACCACCCAAGGAATGAGGGGAGCAAAGACCAGGGGGAGTGTGCATGACCAAGACCGTCTGCTACAAAGCTGGTGGCTGCGGTTCGTGTGCCTCAACTTGCTGCGACTTGGTGCAAAGCAACAGTGGTTCGTCGGCTATTATCGAAGACGGAAGTCGGAGCCAGACAAGAGAGAGGAAGGCAGGGGAGAAGAGGCTGGGGGGCTGGGCAAGATTTGAAGCGTCACTCAACAGGTGACGTGAAGGATCCCACCCGTAGAGCAACGACCACAGCCATTGAGCGAGGAGTGGTGATGGTAATTGGATATTGGATTTCACATTGTGTGTGAAATGGCTCGGGTCATCACATCTCCCCGAGTCGATTATTAGCCGCCTACGACTGTACAACACCACCAACTCCAGGCTTGTCAATCACCAGCCCCACGACTTTCTCAGCCTCGAGTCACGCATCGCCTTTCCAACATCCAACCACGTTCCGCGACGCGCTCGCATGCAACGGTCCAATATCGCAGCACACCATCGTAGTCCCGAGACAAGAATACGTCCAGAAAGAAATCGCTAACCGTCTACGTGCTGGCGCACAACAAAGCCATGCTGAAAATGCTCTCTCGCCGCCATCTCCGCATCCTGGCCCAGCTGAGAGACAGAGAGAGCCTCCAGCCAAGCCACCCGAGACATGCCTGCAGCCACGCGCCTGTGTGACGAATTGCAAGATGCTATTCTCAGGGAGGGGGGGCGCGGTTCGTCGAATTCCTCCAAGGACAATGCCTGTCAGGATGGGAAGGCGTCACCTCTGCTGCAGGTTCACAACAGCACAGACAGACTCGATTCGCGTTTCTTCCTTTTTCAATGTTTCGCCACTCGCTGACCAACCCTTAAAAAAATAAAAAATAAAAAATAAAAAATAAAACAGAAAAAGAAACACCCCCCAAAAAAGGGGGAGGGTATCACGACTCAAAAAAAAAACCGCGTTTTGACTCGTGCAGCACGTCCAACAGCCGGCTGCTGCCTGCACACCCTTGCAATCTACCACGACCAGATTCCAGACGACATCAGCCTCAAGCTCCTTCGAGGGGCATCACCTTGTAGAACAAGACCGAGCTCGCAGCCGTGCAGGAAACTTGCATCCAGACTCGAAAGTGTGATCTCGCTCCAACGTGACCTCCCGGCCGGCCCATCTCCGTCTGCGAAGCAATGCCGTTCATCGCACGGAGTACTGCGAAGCAATGCCAGCTCCCCCTCTTTGCAGTCTGCTTACCAAAGACCCAATAATCAAGCGCATTCGTTACCCCGTGTCCACGGCCGGCGGGCAGAATAGCAACCGTGAATCACCGTCAGGACGGATTGATGGTCAAGTTCACACGCAACCACTTCCAACCCAGGGGTTGCAGTTGCAGCATGCAACTCTGACAGCCGCAGTCATAAGGGACACCCTACTGAGGTTTCCTTGTTGTTTGCCCCCCGGCTCCCCGTTCCAAATATCGTAGATGGTCTAGGCTGACAATATCCCCTCATTTCGGACATGCACGCTCGGTCGCTTCTTGTGCCACGCCGCAATTTTACCCATCGACACCCCCCGGTTCGAGGACATCGACTCGATGCATCATTGACCCAAGGAGCACAACTCAGAATTGGGGGCCGGAGGGTTGCACTGGGCGGGCCTGCAAGGGGCGGCCCGGCGGAAGGTCTAGCAGTGGTCAATTTTTTTGGTCAATGACCAATCTGTGGATACAACAGCCATGCTGTGTGGTTGCGCCGTATCGGACACGGGAGATGAAAATGCATCCGTCATCACATTGATTCCATCACTGCGTGAGGAGGCGCTACAAGGCCAACAGTGGCTTCCAACAAGATGTTATTCACGCCTGGGCATCACATCATGGCAAAGAACTTGGTAGCATCGTTGAACAAGCTTTTGTCTAGTCTAAAATTCCCATTCTCCTGCACTACATTTGCTATCCGTAAACTAAAAGATCTTTCAAGGTATATGACACACTTGTCCCTCTGCTCATCTGTGCGCAGCTTCTTCGCCCAATTCTGCGACGCTTGAAATGAAAACGTTGGGTATCTCTAGATAGTGAAAAAAAAAAAAAAGCCCCGTGCTCCAAGTCCCTTCCGCGTTTGCATTGCTGATAGTACAGGTCGCCCATTAGTGGTCTTTGTAACTTTTTAAAAACACATGATCCCGGGTCGAGGTCGTGGTGTCCAGGCTAAACAAGAAAGGAAATTGACAAAGGAAACCAAAAAAAAAAAGAGTCCATCCATGTGGGCGTGGGCCGCGTCCTGTAAGTCCACAAGGCTGAAAGGCACGATATACAATGTACAGTCTCCAGTCTCCTGGCATGTCCAGTCCAAGAAATATGGTCTCTCTAGAGTTCCGGATCCAAGGCATGTTAGACAAGGATAGTCGAAAAGGAAATAAAAAAATTAAAAAGGCGGAAAGGAAACAATCACAAAGGAGGTGTCCGGGCCCGATTTCCAATCCATATTTGCGTGCCGTCCCAATGGGGGGCCTGAAGCCAGATTCCACGGGGTGTGGGAAGGGGGCGAGCCCGCCTAGAGGGTAGGGTTGTCGATGATGTCCTGGCAATTCGCATCGAATCGGAGATTGAATAGTCTAATGCCCTGCATCAACTTTTCAGTCTTGGCCAACTCTCTGTCTCGGCCAAAGAGGGTGAGAACGAACTCGACACCCGAGTTCTTCCCAAGCCCTGAGCCCTTCTTCTTGGCAGCCTTGAGCATAGGCGACTCGCAGGCCTTGAGGAGGGCTCGCAATTTATCCGTAAGACGCTCACCTGCATCGATGAAGTCATTCATTATCTCTCTGTTTTCGGCGCTGCGGATTTGGCCTACAATCTCCTCCGCACGCTTGATCTTGCCGTATAGTTGGATAAGGAGCAGCCACAAGTCACCAGCCATGTCGGCGATGGGCTTGTCCGGGCCCTCATGGTAGACGGTCCAGTCGTAGATCCATTTGCCTAGACTGTTAGCGTCAAAGACACTTCCCAGTAAAAGGATTGGTTCCTCTTCAGGGTCCCAGTTCTTCAGCGAGTAACCCTGCGGGATGCGGTGTCGGCGGGCGTCACTCTCGGTCGCCTTTGGCGTTGACGGCGGCGGCTTTGAACGTGAGCTGCTTGCCGATGGGCGAACAGTGGACGGCCTCTGCGGGACCGAGGCCGACGAGCGGCGAGAATGACCATGGCTGGTGGGCGGGCGCGTCTGTGGTGGTTGGGGCTGCGGGGAGTCGTAAGGTGAAGCCCGCGCAAAGGCAGGATCGGCATGATTGTACGAAGAGCTCTGCGGACGGACCCCCTGATTAGTGTACCATCCCCCATCGTGCTTCGAGAAGAGCGGAGCGCGGTGACTCCTGGCCCGTGGCTCGGCGAGGAGCACGTAAGTGCCGCCGCCCAAAACCTCGATGATCTCGTCCTCGTCGGATTCTCCATAGGGAGTGGAAGCCCGGACATAGGTATACGAGTGACGGCGATCGCGCCTGGGAGGAGCTTGATAGTGTGCCGTGTGGCGGCGCGACGACGAAAAATCTTTGGCACTCACATCTACCGTACAGTAATCCCCATAACTATTGTACCTGGGGGACTCCATGTGTGTCCGGGGAGTGAGACCACCATGCTGCGAGTAACTCGAGGCTCGCGTGTGAGCGACTCGAGTGGCCGGCCGCCGCGGCGTCGACGAAGAATCGAACCAGTTCGGTCGAGGAGACGGAGTGGGCGTTGCCGAAGACATCCGGGAATAGTCCCACTCGTGGATCGGTGTTGATCCTGGTGTTCGTGGTGAAGGGTAGTTCATTGTATGAAAACGATTCAATCTGCTATGCCCAGCGCGACATGCAGTCGTGTCTCGTCGTTCCCTCGACGCGGCCGTGGCCCAGCGTGGCCAAATACACTAAGCGAGGAGAATGATGGAGTCGCCGAGGCCTCCCCCCCTCGTCTCGTCAAGGGCGATTATTCGAAAAAGTGTTCGTGGTTTCTGCAAAACTGTTGTCGTGTCCAGATTTGGACGTCGCGCCTTCGAGTGTTGTGGCGCGGAAGTAGGTAGACGTTCTTTTTTTGCGGTTGTTTGGCGCGTCACCTCGGTAGGTGGTTGGAGGAGTAGGGGTTTGGAAATTGTCCTGCTGCTGCAAACATGACCGGTGTGAAGGAGCAAAATTGGAATATTCCTCCGTTACAAGAGAGGAATAGGAAAAATTGGGAGTTTTCTTTTATAGCCAAGTCGTGGGGGTAACCTGGCAGTGGCGATTTCTCGAGACGTTGAGCAGGCAGCCAACGACTCACGTATCAACTGTTGAGAAGGAGCGTGAAAAAAAAAAACGACGTCAGGGCTCTCCCAACGCGCCTTGGTCAATGTTGTGATTGCTATTGTGATTGGTTTATTGGCAAATGCCAAAATCTTGTAAAGGATCGAAGGAGAGGACGACGTGTGTGAGTGGAGATGATGGCATTCTTATAAGATTTGTGGTGGCGACAGACGGGAGCGGACCAGACGCGGGCATCAGGGCATCGGGACACCAGGAAGCACAGCCCACAGGCCAGAGCCCGGCGCCCATCTGGCCGTGTTGCTGGGATTGCGGCCATATCGGGTCCGCTTTCAGTTGTGAAAAACAGGGGGGCAGGGGGTGGCCACTGGCTTCGCAGGTCAACAGGCATTTGGCATGCAATGCAGGCCCCCTCATCATCGCAATCCCTGGCAGCTCGAGGCGCCGGGGGCTTGGAGGCTCGGAGCCCACGCCATGGCTCACCAGGGGGAAGGTGGAGGGGGGGAGGGGTGTCCTGCGTGCTGTGTGGGTGTGCCGCGTGCCGCCTACTGTCTGTCGTGCGGATTACTTACGGCCGCAGGCGCTGGGAGTAATGTTATTGATCGGAGATACCAGACTACAGTCAATATAATACATACATGCATTCGTATGTACATCCATAGTATAGTCGGCAGAGAAGATCACAGAACTACGGGGAATTTTCGAACAACAAGGTGTCTGGTGCACCACCACTGGATGGAGCCGGGCGGAAAGGGGGGAAGGGGGTGTGTGTGGTCCCAAGACGTGCCTGGCGAGCTAGAGCACGTCTGGAAGAGTCAGAGAGTCTCGAAGTCTCGATAATATATATGACCTTATTCACCATGATGCTGCTGCTATTCAACCTCGTCATCTTCACCAGGCAGCTCAGTGAGATGGTTCTACTTGCCAGTTTTCGTCTGGATGGTGCCACCGGCCTCGAGCACTTTCTACGGTGCCCAACGTCGACGTCGACGGCTACCTTGTCCAATCCCATGTCCTTCTTGGTAAAAGCCATTGTGCAACAAAACCCTCCGGGGGGCGATTAATAATTACTCGCCGTGACGAACAGTCACCGAAGGCCTAGCATTGTCAACTTGCTGTTGGCCGCGAACAGCCCACATAGAGGGCCTCACAGCTGCGCAGTCCCAAACCAGGCTTCCAGGGCATCATTGATTGATCACATCTTTGACGCAAAATTGTGTGTCTTCACTCCGCACCCGCTCCCCTCCCCCGCGTACTGTTGTAGAAAAGTAGGCAAGCTTCAGTCCGCTCCAGGCGTAAGCCACGCGCACAGTGTCTGACACGGCCCGGCCGGCGATGCCCATGTGCGCGGTCCATGCTGATGCTGAAGCTATCTCCTCCCGCGTGTCTCGCTGGTTCCCGCGATAAATAGACGTGCGCTTTCTGTGTCCAATGTGCGCTCTTTGATGACTCGTGTGTCTCTGTCGCAGCCGGTGCCGTAGCCTGCTTGCTGACTGTACCTTGGGGCTGACTGAGACGTCGGGCGCCGCCGCCTTGTGAAATTTGTTTGGTCGCATCGCTGAGCCAATCGAGGGAGCGCTGGCTCAATGTTGATGAGAAACACGAGCTGGACGAGCTGAGTGGCAGTTGGTTCAACTGACTCAGCTCTTTCTTGCCTCTGGTAGACGTTCAGTGTTTGATCAAAAAAGAACATTGAAGGCACTGGGTGAGAATTGCGTTGGGTTGGGAAAGGCTGTGGGGGTTCGGGGACTGTACTCTGTTTTACAATACAGTACAATAATACTCCCTAAATAAAAAAGATATTCAAAATATAAAATATAAAATACAGAGTAATAACATGGCATTCTTGGAAAAAGACAATGTGCATAGGCAGCAACAACATTATACTAATCCCGTGCATATTACATTGCAGCGCCCAGTCGTGCCCAGACACAATCGTCCGAAGCCAACTGGTGCTCTTGCGAACCGTTGGTTGCACGCCGAGCACAGACAGCACAATATTACTCTGGCCCAAAACGACTGGTCCCCCAGCCCCTGCACGCCAGTTCGAGCTCAGGCATTTGTGTTTCCAGCATATCGTGTGCAATGACGCTCCCGCAGACTGCCTGCGAAAACCGTGAGAATGCGTCTGGTGGTTCCCGAGGCTTTTGAGTTTGAAGAGCCATGGCACACGAGCAACTGGGGCAACTGGGGGGCGCCGGGACGTGGACGCCAGCCACAAAAAGCCAAACTTGGCGCCGGGCGCTAGGGAGCACTAACTGCTGCCCCCTGCGCCGAGTGTGACGATGCCTGGAATATTAGATGGAAACATTGATATGCAAAGCCAGTGGTCCCCCCGCCTGCTCAGACACGGAACCTGCCCTTGGACGTTGCCTGCATGTGACATGTTCTTGTCAACTGGTCCAACGGGCATAATGCCAAGCGCGCATTTGTCAAGATGGCGAGCATTATCAATTGTTAATTATCCAGGGCTCCAGTCATGATTTTATGACGCATATAGGGAGCATGTTAATTTTCTTCTTCTTTTTTTTTTTCTTGTTGACTCGTGTGTGTGTGTTCATTTATTTGATGCCCCTTGCTGTCCCGTATTGATCAACCTGGTCCTTCTGCCTTGCCCTGCCCTGACTCTCTACCCTGGCAGGGCCTGCGACTGCAATTTACCGAGACACCCAGTTGGCCGTTAAGCGAAATTGACTGGAATCAGGCTTTTTTGTCCAGCCCCAATCTTTTTTTTTTTTTTGCAATGACTGTTTTAGCAGAGAGACAAGGGCAAAAAAAAAATTTTTTCCTCTCCTGCCTCCAGGATTCTTGAACGACAAGCGAGGCTCAGCCGCCGGAATGATAACTACTACGTACTCCGCACAGATGGTCTGGATGTGTCCTTCCATGTCCCTGTGTCAAGTATTATTAGTCAGTGCTGCGTACAATCTTGTGCGCTCCCTTCCACATGAGCCTTTGGTGCCGCCGTCTACGCAGATCCCGCGCGGTCCTGCCATGTCCGTATGTGGAGCAAAGGAGTACGGAGTACAGTGGGGCGACAAAAGTGACGATATGTAAGTTATGCAGCATCCGAGAGAGACTGCTGTCGATGGAGCGTCCCGAGGATTGGATATCCAATATGTACGCTTGGCATGCCATGTACAATCCTACAAATCTCTGTGAAATATCACTGTATATTTCTCTTCTGAAGATGCCACTCTTTTCCCGACCTGCAGAGCACACGGTCGGCAGTTATTACTCTCTTATCATTCATGAGGCTGACTGATGTCTTGTTTGTCCTTAAATCCATCGCAATCCAACCCCTTGGAATGTCTTCCGTGCCCCCTCCCCCCGGCTAGGCGCTTTCGACAGCTGGGATTTGATTGTTTGTTTGTTTGCTTGTGGACACTGACAAGCCTTCTTCGGTTGCTTGAGCGTCAACATTTTCCTTGCAAGACAAGGTCTGGTGAGGCTGCCGGTCTCGTACCAATGGTGTTCATCACTTACTTCTTGCAAAGACAGAGAGTCTGGGCAACAAACGTCAATGAGCAACGAAGCACATAGCTTGCACAGCACAGCCCGTTCCATAACACACATACAAAAAAAAAAAAAAAAAAAAAAAAAGGCGTGTTGTCGTCTTCATGGCTCAAACCATTGCCTACATGCCTGCATTGTCTTCTTACACCGAGGCGGTTTCCAAGCAACCCCGGTTCCAGCCAGTATCGACACTTGTAAAAAACGTGACTGACCTATTGTATTGTCATGCAGTCCTCGGTCATAATACCAGAATACCATCGTTGCTGTACACGCCCTTTTTGTTCAACTACCAGACAAAACACAAATGCTACACCCTAACGGCGCATCATGGCAAGCATGGCCATCCAAGGCCCCAGGTTTCTGCTCGGCTCTGGCGTTTTTAACCCGTGCCAAGTGGAACCCAGCTCGCTCCTAGTAGTATCCAGAACAGAACAAAACAAAGGCCCGCCATGACGGGATGCTGGGCCACAACATTGAACATCCCGTTCCCCGTCCGGTCCGCTGGGGCTTGATCGACCACTTTTCCACACCCCTTTCAGAGCATTTCGGCCAAAAAGGCTGTCGTCCCTTATCCAAGAACCATTATCAAAAGACGATAAAGACTACACAGACTGAGCTCATCAGCCCATGTCCGAATAACCAACCCCCCCATCGACTTCCAGAGCGGCCACGCCATACAACAACACACACCCTCCGTTGTCTTATTATTAGTCTTGCTATGCCCCCGTGGCCGACGTTCGGTGTCTGGCGCCTGGTGTCCAAGTCCAGGCCTGTCCCCTCATCTTTCATTACCCTGACTGAGCCCCTGTTAGGCGAGGGAAGACCAGGGAAATAAAAAAAAAAATTCTTCTCTCGTTTTCGCTTTGTTTGGCAATCACTGCCACTGGCGACAAAACGTAACCTTCTCTCGTACGAAAATCCATTCGAGGCCTCATGATGTGACTCATGTGTTTGTTGTTTTCTCTGGTCTTATGTATGGTCTCCCAACGAGGCCTCTGGGTCTCCTGTATTGATGTCCAAAGCGGATTGTTATCGAATCAGGCCTCGCGCGCTACTGGCCGGTACTGTGACTGATTGGGACGAGGCGCAGACACGTCGTTGCAGTGGGAAGACCTACTCCCCGCCAGATCCTCACCCCTGTTCTGTAGCGGCCAACCATGATGGGTGATTTCCTGTGCCGTCGACTTTAACAACAAAGCCTGCAGCTTCGACCCTAAAAAAGGGGCCACTGCCTCTTACAATGGTGCCAGGCCAGTGCTGACCGACAGTTTGGGAATTATTGTTTCTTTTTGGGGGTTGTCCCAGACTCCCAATCCTCCACCAAGAGAGAAAAAGAAAGAGAAAAAAGAAACAAACCACCCGCTTGTTTACAAGTGCCAATGAGGGCCCGACTGTCGATATGAGAAGAGTACTCCCTCCATATGGGTCGGGCGAGATGGCATCTTGTGGAAGAATCGCCAGATGTCTGCTGGGAGAGGCAACCGACCAAGAGCCTTCTTGGGCGCAATAGGCGCATCTGTCTTACACGATCCCCGAGTCTTGCCAACCGAGGCGGATAATCATGATGATAAGGCGTGGACCCAAGCCAGTAACAATTTGTCACACTGGTCTTCTTTCGACCGGATTTTATGGGTGGGGGGTGATTGATGGCATGCGGGAGATGTTTATTGATATGTACGCCTTCCGTGATACCACGAATTGGTCAGTTTGCGTGCTTTATCTCGTCATGACGATTTTGCAACGTACCATTTGTGCGGCCTGCATGACGTCGTCGAGGGTGAGGCCTTCAGTCCTTCATTCACGTGCCGTGTTGGGATAGAAAGGCATATCAACCATACATGCTGCGTACATGTATGTCGCCGGTCCCGAAGATCTGGATCGGGCAATGAAAACGGACTGGTCGTGTTTCCGTGCTCTTGCGTCCAAGGCCACGGCCGACGACGCCCCAACCAACTATTCTGTCTGACGTCCGTGTCCTGCGTAGACAGCAAGCCGAGGGCCCTTGGCATCGTCTCTCGTCTTTGCTCTCTCGTGTCCCTTGACAAAATCGGGGAGTCGTCTGGAGGTCGCGAGGTCTCGAGCTGCATAACGTCTCGCCTGAGGTGCATGATGATACATATCCCAGGACACACCCCAAGGTTCCAGCTACTGCCACTCTCTCGATGCCTTACTGCAGCAATGCCCAGTGGCTCCCCTCTCGCTCGCCATTACGTCGCAGACCGATAATAGGACTCGGGAAATCGTCGCACAATGCGCAGGCTGCGTTCGAAGGGCTTGCTATCGACAGCCTCATTTGAATAACCCTGCCGCCATTTTTTCCCTGGCGAAATTGGGTGCCGAGTAGCGATAATGTGCAGGCAGAGTACGGGAGTCGGCTTGGGGAGTTCTGTCCGACCACTCGAGCAAACCGATGTCAACTGGGAGTTGCAGGCCGCTGTTGCCCAATGTGCCCAATCAGACCCATCACATTTTCCGTCTCTACTACTAGGCGGCGGCGAAAAAGGAAATTGCCCAAGTGCTAGTACCTTGGGTATGGAACCGTTTTTTTCACCTTTTCCTTCTGGCACGGAACACTGATCCTGTGCTGATTGCCTATTCCCCTCCAGTTTGTCTTGGGCCGTCTTCTGCCCTAATAGCTCCGCATAACTACGCAGGACGGTACTCTGGTATGTACTTCGCTACTCCGTGTGTCGGTGGGCATTCAGACATGTAGGGCTGATCATGATACTGATACGTGCCAATTAGGTGTATAAGCCCTGCTGCCCCTGGATGTCCATGTCGCCTCGTCTGTCTCTCCATGTATGCATCCATGACGGCCGATCCGCTAGTTGCATGCTGCCGCAATCCGCAGCCTGTCTGCCAGCTGCTTGCCGCTTATTTGCTCAGGTGCCTTCCTCGCGTGTGCTCTCATGTCATGTACTCTGATGTGCTCTTCATGCACGTTTGCCGATTGGGGGCTGGGCCACGCTTCTCCCGTCAAGCCACGTGGGTGTGGCCATTCGCGTGGCGGTGCGGCTACGTAATAGTCACGTGATATGACCCAAACCCCTGGAACGGAACTCGATTGGGGAAGGCGCCACATCCGTTGACCCACCAGACCTTCTCCACTCTCCACTCTCCGTTGACGGCTAAAGCATCCCGTCTTTCCGACTTACACATGACATTTGTATCGTGTAAACGATTGCTCTCGGCGCAGCTTGGGTGAGAAGTCGTTCGCCACAGACGCTTTTGCTCATGTGATCTCTGCCGTGTCAATTCGTCGGCACTACTTGTCAACTGGTATTCCGTCTTTGGTCCATTCTCGTTTAACAGGTCAACTTTGGCCAGCTCTCCAAGACCTCGCCACCAAAATGTGTCATGACCATTTTCATGCACCTTGTCTGCGCGTCGCAAACCGCCTTCATCAACGCTTTCACATGCCATTACTCCAAACTCGTCTGCGTCACCGCATCTCGAGTTCTCCCCCACCTGTTCTTTTTGAGTGGTGAGTATTTTAAGCACGGTCGTTGTGGCGTTTTGCCTCTATGGCCCTGTTAAGCACCCATGCCACGGGTGAGTCACCGTGAGACCTGGTCAGTCATTTCGTGTTGTTTCACATATTTGATGCTTCATCGTGAATTCCCTCATGTGCTGAAGCGGATCATGCGAGGCTGTTTGCCCCCCAATGCTAACCTCGCCACACTGTTTGCTATAACATCCCATTGTACGGGGATGCATGCTGAGTGGTGCGCATGCCGGGGATGAGTTATGGGCGCAAGGCTGCCTGGTCATTTCATCTAGCTGTAGGCAGACGCTTGCTGACGGCATATCATCATTTTTGTTCCAAGTTTCGCCTCAAATTTCAGCCGTGACTGTTGGTTTGCTCGTTCTTGGGGACGTGGTTGGCTAGACGTGCCATTGTGGGCGTCCATGCCACGTCGTCCGGGGCACATCGTAGCCAGTAGATGAATGGCTTGCGTGCTGGATGTAGCCTTGTCCGTGGAAAAATTGGTTTTTCTTTCTGCCTGGCGTGGTGATGCTTGCATGTTGAAGCAGCTGCCGTCACTTTCCGTTTTGTGGACAGAGCAGGCTCTGCGGTTCTTTATACAGGCACACCTCGATGATGGGTAAGGAATATTTGCAGGTTCGCCAAATGATGATTTCTGAGAAATGTGGTTTTCCGCACTGGGTTGGTCTTGGCAGCCTGTGCTCCTTTCAATTGTAGTTAAGATGCCGGTTGTTCGTGATGGTTGTGGTACAAAGCTCGATGCTGCGCCATGAAGCCACAGCGCTCCATGCAATCCCAGATGCAAGGACGTAGCGTTGTCATTATCCATCATTCCATTTATTAAGGGCACGTGGCATAAGTCGTAGGAAACTTATTGCTAAAGGTCGATGGAACCTAGAACAGGAACATCACTTTGTCTTGTTATAGTCAATGAGCATTCGATCCCAGTAATATTTTCGGCCTTCGTAAGGACTCTATTCCTCTTTAAATCTCGACTATTTCTGTACTTCCCACCGTCTCTCTCGTCGACTTACACGCCCTTCTCACAGCGGAAACATGTTGCTGCATCTGCATTCGCTAAAAAGCCCATTCCCCCAGTAGTATCGAGTTGAACAAGTGCTATCGAAATAAGCCAGATTTCTCTGATAGAGCCCAGACACATATTGCCCTCTACAGAAAAAATATGTCCTCAAGTCCTGGCCCGTACTCATGTGCCAGATATTTGTTTGCTGGTCTCGGACTTGGCCGCATCACGAAGACCCGATTGTGAATTCTACAAGTTTACGAAGCCGATCTTTTGTTTTTGGAAACCCAGTAATCGTGTTAGTCACGTCTGTTGCGAAGCTCCACAATATGACTTTTGCCAAGCCCTGTTTAATTTTTCGCCGGCCTCTTTTGCTCCGTCACAATCCCTTACGGCAACCACTCTTACACGAAAAGTCGAGGCAATTCACCCAAGATAGAAAGAAACAACAAACACAAGGGAGTTGGCAAACTGCTAGTCGGTAGATGGAATACCCTGATCAGCTTCCAAGACGCTTCCGCTCCTTCACGTATCTAGCACACCGAGGCAATGTATACTAGCCTACCGAGAGTTCCATAAAATATGCATAATTAGAAAGGGCTGTAGGGCATATACTACTAGCAACATTAGAGCAGCGACCAAGTTCATTTCCAAGTCCTACGAAGCGACTAGACCATAGGGGAATCTTCTATGCATTTCTTCACCATTCTAACTTTGTTGTACGCAAATAAGCTTATTAGATGCTTGGTGGAGCATTCTACGTACCTGAATTTACGTGGCTTGAAGGATTCCATCCCAATAATTAGTATTCCATCAAAGGATCTCTGTGTCTGCAGGGAATGAGCTAGTTGGCGATGACGATGGGCAGAGGCTACGCAATGTCAACGTAATAGCAACTTTAACAGGATCGTTCAAAGATATCTTACTCGAGGAATACGAGAGCCCGAGGTAAAAGGTGTCGCATGATTTGTTGGCCAAGCCCAGTCAGTCATGCCGAGGTGGTAATCTAGCCAGCTCTGAGAACGCATACAACCCGCCTCCTGAAATAAATTGAGCTTGACGATACATGGTGATGCCAACACTGCTTGGAGGAGCGAGGACTGAATGCAGGCGTAAGACAGAGTCACGCATGCAAACTCTATAATGGTCCTAGTATCGTGTCCAGACGGGGGGGAGTATAATCACGACCTGTGGCTTGCATATACGCCATTGGTATAAAGATCAAACTTTACGTCAAAGCCGGGACAAAGCCACCCTTCCATCATGTTCCATGGAGAATATTCACGACGGCACACGACTTCCAGTCCAGAAACCACACATTTCAAACGAGATATTTGGCAGGGAATAGGAATATGCTAGGATAATCAACAAATACATTGCCAACCGTTTCACGGATTCATATTCGAACGATATCGGCCTGCAAGCATAGTTTCTGGAAATAAAGTAGTTTTGTCATCATCACTCCGTTCTCAGGTCGCGTATATATGGCATGTGTGAAGTGGTGGTTTATTCAAAGTCCATTGGCAGAAATGTCATGCCACATGGTGTGATATCACATCGCACTGACTTGCGAGCCGTGTTCAAACACATCAGGAGAATGTGGCGCCAAATCAAGTGAAGTCCAAAAAGGGGGATCCAAAAAGCCAAATCGTAATCTCCAAAGCAAATCCAAACGCCAAGCTTTCCATGCCCAGAATCCTGTCCTGCCCAAGTCCATCAGCCTTTCGTAAGTGCCGTATCCAACAAAATCCAAAACCCATTCCGCCGCAAAATACCATTATCCACCCCCAAAGAAAAATAACTTCGGGATCATGCCAACCTTGCTGGGTGGTATTGGAGACTGCTGACCCGCAGGCGCTTGAAAGTCTTCTTGAAGGAGCAAGATCGGTGGTTGCTGATGCATTTTAAGCATCGGATAGTGTTGAGCCCCTTGCGGCATGGCTCCTTTGCCACAATGCATTGTTCGCCGCGAATAGCGCAGCAGGTACATCTTTTGGTGTTGGGGACCGTCACTCCCTCAGAGCCCTGGAGGGAGTGGACTCTTCGGTGGTCTGCTCTGTTGTTGTAGGCGCACGACTTGAGGCATCGTAGGCATCGGTTGTCTTGGGTGAACATTTCGTCTTCGCTCTCAGAGCTTGGAAGGCCGTGGGCTCTTCGGTGGTCTGCTCTGTTGTTGTAGGAGCATATCTTCAGGCATCGTAGACATCTGTTGTCTTTGGTGAACAATTTGTCTTCATCGTCGCTGTCGTCGTCGTCTCCTGAGGCTTCTTCTTCTGAGGTCTCTTCTTCTGAGGCCTCTTCGAGTGGGGTATCTTTGAGAGGAATCTCTTTGAGGGGAGTCTCTTCTTTGATGAAATTCTCTTCTTTGATGGGAGTCTCTTCGATTGAGGTCTGGTAGTTTGATTCTTCCCCAAACACTGAAGTCTCATTAGAGACAAGTGAAGATGATGAGGTGGTGGCGTCGGAAGAATAAAGGGGGCCAGGGGCCACCCAAGGATGCTCTGGCCTCGACCGTGTCGGGGAAGCCGGCCATGTTCATTTCAATAAGTTGCTGGTGATCCAATTCGATGGACTCCATGTTTCTTTGTTGTTTGTGAAAGATGGTTTGATGTATTTGATGAGAGTTCTCAAATCAGTTGTTTGTTCTTGTGGTCTGATGTAAGTTGGTCTGGATTATGAGACACAAGTAGAAGAAGTGGGTAAGCCCGAGCTGGGAATAAAAGATGAATTGTTTGGAAGAGTGCTTTGTGGATTTTGGAAACAGAGTGATGTGAGCTGAAGACGAGACGGGATGGTTAGGAAACAAAAAAACAGAACCATTGCTTTGGAGGAGAGGGCCTCTATTTACGGCATTCCAAAGGACTGTCACCTACCGGAAGCCAAGAAAGTCCACTTGGACACGTAAGATGATATTGAAATAAACTACCTTCGCTCCTGGAGGCTTTTCTATAGCGCAGAATTAGAATTCAAGTGCCGCGGAAAGAGAGCATTCTAGAATCGAGAGAGTATTGGCGAGAATACAACCAAGGTAGACAAGTAGTTCGTCTTTGATGGCTTGTTTATTGAATGGTCAGTCTGCGACTCAGATCACATTTCATATTCAATACTCTCCGCTGGTAGCTGATCGGGTGCTCAAGATCACATTGAATATGTTTTATTTGCTATGGAAAGCGCATCCCTCGACCCTATTTGTTCGTGACTCATCAAGTAGCGCTTGCAGACTCCTCATCAAAAAAAAGACGTGCCCTGGAAGCAGATTTAAGTGCTAATTCGATGCCTTCCCGGGGTCCGCGAGGTTATCCTTTGTTGGGGGAATACGCCTTTTTATGCAGCGGTATGATGGGCTGGCTTCGAGTACAATGTACTCAAGTAGGCTAAATCTTACGCACCTTAGATATCAGAAACTTACACTGATAGGTCATGTCTTGGGAAACTTACTTTAATAGTCCATATTCCCGATGCGAACTAACGGTATTAACGTTTCGCCGACCATTTTGAACCCGATTAGCTCTGGACCAAGGCTCTTCTTTTTTTAAAAAATTAGAAAACACCTTTCATTGTAAAGTGGTTTAATTTCGCCGGCTTATGCAAGCTTTACGGTATTCCTTGGCCTTGCTACAGCAACACATCAGCTGAAATAACGTGATGCCATATCCATCTTCTCGTCCAAGTCTATATGCTCAAGCAAGAGAATGCACTCGACTGTGTCTTATATGCCGCTCAATGGCTTCATCTTGATTTAAACTTCAAGTTAATCCACTAATTCGAGGTTCACCCATACTATCCAACATCAAGTTACCAAGGGTTTTCGTGCATAAATACTCCTAAAGGGAAAATAGCTGTGAAAAGGTGGTATGCCATTCTCAACCCGATTCACATCCTTCCTTACATCGATTAAAAACATTTGAATCTGTAAGGGTGTCCACTTTAAACCATCTCGAAATGGTCGACGAGTTAGACCTTCCAATCCAGAATTTACAATATCTCGTAGAAGATGCCCACACTCTTGGAGACGTAACAGTTTGGCCCAAGGTCCAAGGGGGCATTTCAAGTCCTGGTAATGGAGCTCCTGGAACCCGGCTTCGAGAAGCTCCCTTTCGACATATTGTATGCCGTAAAGGTCCGATCCAAGAGCCTCTAGTCCAGCAGCCAAGTAGTTCAGAAAGTCTCGCCATGCATAGGGGCCGTCACAAGAGTTGTCATCGCAAGCGGCGGCGTACTTGAATTCCTGCACCTCAACGTACCCACCTGGTTTGAGGTGACTTTGTCCATAGAGTTAGCCATGCAAGCTTTACGCAACAGCTTATAGCATAATAATAGCTGGGTGTTGAAAGTACCTGTAAATTCGCTTCCACATCTCTCTTCGATCCTTGATAGAATGTATCAAGTGTCGAACATGAATGTAGTCCAGCTCATTCTCCCCATACGTCCACCCTGCCTCGTGCTCAATATCGTCAACCATGAATGATACATTTTGGGGCACCCAATCAGGTTGTATGGGCGACAAGTCCATGCCGTCAAAAGTTGAGTTTGGATACAGGTCCGCCACTGAGAAACAGATGGTCAATTAAGGGCGCCTCGGCTATATGGTTGCAGCTACATGTATTTAGAATTACAACTTACTTTCTACGCACCATGCGCCAGTTCCCGTGCCTGACGATATTAGCAGGTGTGGGTGATGGTGTGTCGGAGGATTATAGCGTTGTTTCACTCACCCAGATCGAGAACATAAGCGCCTCTCTGAAGAAGCTCGTGTATCGGAGCGAAAAAGTACATTCCCCCACACAAGTGCAACGTCAATATGTGCTTCAGATTGTCTCGGTGTTGTTCATTCTCATCATTGGGGAAGGCGTACTGCCCCGCGTGATATGCGTGGTATCGTAGGCCCCCATCAACGATGTGTTGTCGGACGCTTGAGGTCAAACTGCGGGTATCGTCATCAATTTCTTGTCCATCCACATACTCTCCATTCTCTATGCAACGAATGATGGCGGCTTCGTCTGACGTGGCAACAGAGATGGAGGTTCCCCTCGATGAGATTGATGCCGTGTCTGGCGTAAATGTGAAGGCTGTATTTTCAAGCATTTTGCGCGAGTTCGGAATGTATCCTTTTTTGGCCATACACCAGCAAGGTAGTTCAATCCTGAGCTGATCAAAGTGCCGTAGATCTCTTCGTCAAGCGAAACAGGCGGGAGGTGGGCTTGTTATAAGCAATATGCCTGACCACGTACCCGCTTCTCGAAGGACAGGCTAGGTGGTTCTCCTCGTTGTGGAACAAGGACTTGTGTTGGACAAACCCTCTGCCATGGGCTCGGTTTCGAGAGGTAGTGCAGCGTGCCGCCTTCTATTCCATAGGGGTATAAATGGTCATCAAGTGCCCCGTGCTTTGAGTTGACGGACCCGGAACTGGCCAAAGATAATAGCCCTGGTATTTAAATGTGTCTCTCAAGTTCCAGTTACACAAGTTCGGTGCTCGTTAGGGAGTATTGGAAGCGAAATGTGGATGTTCAGTTTCTGGAGACTCAATCTGAATGTCTGACGTTGATGGAAGGGAAATGAGCAGCACCTGGCCTGGCGCGCAAGGCTAAATACCATACGCCAACGTGCCTAGCTCTGAGCTTCGGGAGTTAACCAAGGTCTGGTTTGTTCGACTCTGCTCTGCTTGTGCTCTGCTGTCGTTTGTCGTTTGTCCTGTTGCAATCGGACGGTCCCACTTGCCACTGGTCCCCGAGATGGGGTAAATTAGTACCTGTTCCAAAGTCCAACCGACGGTGTGAAAGACACGAATGAGCACGAGTGCAGGATTGCAAAGCGTGAGGCAGTATGAAGCTTGAAAATTATGATGAAGCCGAAGGCTGTGACGATGACTGCTGATAGGTGGGCTTTGAAAGCCAGACTGCTGCTGCTGCCCGAGCCAATATTTCAATCTGCCACTCAATATGCACACGTGGTGTGAGGCGGAAGACGCTCGGTGTGTTCGGTTGTTGCGACGTGCTTTAGGAAGTCACGCTTGCTCTACCCTAAAAGGCAGGTGCGACCTGGTTCTCGTCAACTGATTGAGGCCGGTTCTCGGTCCTCACACACCAGACAATCGTGCTGCGAGAATCAAGCCAGAAGACAGGCCAGCAACTTGGATTACCTCCACTCCTCGTTCAGCTCACTGAGCTACGTACGTCTTGCTACCCGAGCGGGCGGGGGCCTAGGCATGAACCAGTCCGGACAACAGCCGCGCATGCTAATGATGGAAAGCCAGGAAACCCGAAGCCACGTCGCTGCCAGATGGCCTGGACGTTCAGTGTCGTGAAATGCTTCACTGCTCCGTACGCAGAAAGAGGCGAGTTGTGTGATGCATCATGACAGTTGACCCAAACTGCCAGAACTCACTCGAGAAATACATATCCAGTCCACATTCGCTCGCCGTCTGCCTACTAGCAAACGGGTGTGGACGCCCCGAAGCACGCCAGCCCTGCCACACCAAGGCCGTAGGGCGGGAGGGTTGGCGCTCAGAACCCCAGATCCAGGCGCAAGTTAACGATACGCCAACCGTGCCGGCTACCGTAAGACACACTGAACGTCATGGGAAGCTGGACATGGACCACACGGGATAGACATTCGCAGCAAGGTTCTACATGGCTTGATGGCTTACTCACTCCCCGTGCAACTACACCATATTCGTTCATCAGATGACCAAGATTGGACTAGGGGAGCAGTATGCTCACGAAAACATGCGCTAGCCCGCCCCGGTAAACGTGGATCTTGTGTTTGTTGGGTCAGGCCTGTTCCCTGTCCTGCATTGACCCGTTGCGGTATTTCTTGCCCAGCGTGGAGCGCAAATGGTTGGCGGAGTCGACCATCAATTGATATCCGTAGACAACTCGTAAGAGTCGTTACATACTCCTACCAGAGACGGGAGGCGGACTGGAAATCAATTCCACGATCACTGTTTTGTGCGCATATGCACATTTACCCAATGCAGCAGACCTATGTTTTTTTTTTGGTGCGAAAAGCAGTAACAGCATGAGATTCCGCACTCCGACGCAATTGGAATTGCTTCGATGGTTCAGACAACGTCATCCCATTCGCACGGCGACCGCAACAGGTCACGATAGTGGACGTGAACAATTCAACAACAACGAGACCGGCTGGTCGTTTCCAAGCTACACGTGGGAAATCATGATGGATGATATGGTATCACAAGAGGTAACATTCTGGCAGAACTTGGGCTACAAGCCAGATTTACGCTGAACCAAACCCTCGGGTCAGTTACAACCACAACGAGCTGTCCTACCAGGAGACCACATTGTCCGCCTTGTTGCTATATCCATTTGAATGCACGATTTCGGAGGCATTCTATTGGCCTCCAAGGGCTACTTTTCTCAAAAATTTACCCGACGGACTGCTACGCACGAGTTCCGTCTGTCTGATGATTATGTTTGCTTCCTTGATTGAGCTTTATATTACACAGGAGAAAGCTGGGGCGATCAACAGACGACTTATCAACTCGCTGCATCACGCCCACCCGGGGTTCCATATGTCTCCAGGCTTTCGCACAGGGTACTCTGTGCAGAAAATATTTCTAACCTGGACTTAAAAAAAAAAAAAAAAAAAAAAAAAGAGGATAATAAATGTGTACATGTCCACACCGATTACTTCTACCATGCATGTACAGCTCACCAATCGCCATCAGTGGATCTTTCGGTGTCGTGTGACACTGCTTTTCTTAGTCCCATCATGTCGGTAGTGCATTGATGAGTCTGGTACTTTGGTCTCGGCCTGTCCTTGTCCCGTCTTTGGTCGTTCCACAGTCTCACTCGCTTATGCCTTCCCTCGTGCGAACATTTTCCACAATAGCCAGGGACAATAAACCGCATGTAAGTACGATTCATTGTATTTGGCACGTGTCATTAGACCTGCGAGAATTCTAATACTATTCACCATTAATACATCTCCATCTTCATAACACATACGTACAGAGAGAAGGCGGGGAGACGCGCTACATGACCATCGCAGCACAATGTTAGCTGCAAGCTCGAAATCCTCAACGTCAGCATGGCTCTCTATTGTGCTGCGACGAGAATTCGAGCCAAATCAAGGTCACAGGAATGAGAAGCACTAACTGTCTATCGTCGTAACTTCTCATGTTTGTCACATCAGCCGCCTTGTTTAATGCCTTCGCGAGCAGAAGGCGTCCGTTCGGTAGTACCACAAGGCAAAAGGCAACCAGGAACGGCTGGTAACACATGTATACCAATACTTCTGACATGGGTCTCACAACTTTCCCACTCCATAACCTGTGGAGTGATTCTCCGGCTCGTCCAATGTTGCGGGTTTGCGTCCAAGTATCTGGCAAGTTATCGCTTACCCCCACGCCGCCGTAACTGGAGAACAAGACTACCATGGACGCACAACTTGCGTGGTTCTGTAACGGGAAGCATGCATTAGGCGTTGTATCTGAGTATGCTTGATATAAACCACGTCTCAAATCTCTTGCTATTGAAAAGAATAAATTTCGCAAATCACAGTCCACATCATGGGTAAGATTGTAAGTTCTGTCAACTTTCCTATTAATATACTACTTTATGTGACAAATCTGACGAGAGATCTTCTCTCAGACCAAGTCTAGAGCTGAAAAGACACATAGCATCCAACCTCTCGTGCATTAAACGCAATAACTCCCAAAACTCCAAATTCTGAACCCAACACTCATCCCAAAGTTAATGCGCTGCAGCGTACACCACTCCACTGCGGAAGAATCGAAGTCGATCAATGTTGTTCTCATGCCTATGTATCCATTTACAAGACAAAGAGGAGACCGGCAGCCGCACCGATGACGTTGGCAACTATGTTGCCAGCACCAGCGACAATAGGAGGGCCGGTGGGAATTGGATGAGGTGACATGGTGCCAGTGCCAGTACCAGTGGGACGGACAGGCTTCACGCAGTCGTTGCCTTTGCAGGGAACGACCTTGCAGTTATCGCCATGGCAGGGAGGAGGAGGGGGAAGCTTGGGGCAGTCCTCACCATTGCAGGTGGGAGATGGCTTGGGACACTTGTCGTGGCAGGGAGGAGGCGGCTTGGGGCAGTCCTTTCCGTCGCATGGGGGAGCAGGCTTGCAGTTGTCACCCTTGTGGTCGCAGATGAACTTTTTGTGGCAGTCATCACCGGAGCAGCTCTCGTGCTTGCACTCATCACCCCGGCAGACAAACTTCTTGTGGCACTCGTCGCCGTGGCAGTTCTCCCATGCGCACTTGCCGTCGAAGCACACGATCTTCTTCTCGTACCAGCGATCATCATCACACGTAGACCACTTGCAGTCGTCGCCCTTGCAAATGACAAGCCTACTCCAGTCCTCGCTGTAGCAGGCTTCGGAGTGACACTTGGTACCGTCACAGATGACGCGCTGATTCTCGCCCTTGCAAGGAATCTCGGGGGCGCAGTGACCGCCGTAGCAGATAATCTTCTTTTTGTGCCACTCAACCGCCTCCGTTGGGCGAGGGCAGGTCTCGGTGACCTTGGTCACGACGTGGGTAGGCTTGCCCACGGGGCAGTTGGTGACGGTGGGATGGCATTTGGTGATGGTAGCAACCTTGGTGCTGGTGATGGTCTTCGTAACAGCACCGTCGGCCTCAGCAGCCTTCGAACGCATGTACATGGAGACGGCCTTCATGGGAGCTGCACCATCGCGACGCGTGTTGCCAACACCGTTGCCACCACAAGACTGAGCCTGATTGCCTGGGCAAGGGCTGTTGCACATGCCGGCGTCGAGTTTCTGAGCCGCATCGGCCCTTTCACCACAGAAGCAGTCCCTGGTGTCTCTTTATTAGCCAAGCCTCTTCGCCGATTCCTGGCTGGAGATCTTCAAAAAAGAAAAAAAGGCAGTAGTAGTACTTACTTGCCACTGACAGCCATGAACTTGGACTGGCAACTGGCACTGCAGAAGTCGAGGTCCATGTGATCAGTAGATGCAACCCGAACAAAGCTCTTAAAGTCATCATTGGCGGCAGAGCATCCGAAGAGCTCGTAGTCTCCAACAACAGGAGGCATGGTGTTGGAAACAGCCTTGCCAGCAGTTTCTTGACCATCGGTCGTGTTGGTGATCATGGCCATGGCCAGCTTGCCCGCACCGAGGGCGAGAAGTGAGTAACGCATGGTGAGTTTTGGAGTTTTGGAGGGGAAAAAAGAATGTGAAAGTAAAGAATGAATAAGCTCTCGGGGAGGTCTGTTAGTGAATGAAATCGAGGCTTGGTGGTGAATTGGGTTGGAAGGAGAAAAAAAAACTTCGGCATCAGAGGAGATTTTACGTCGTTTATAACCGCCGGCGAGGACTCTGAACGGCTCAGACGCGTCTCGAATCAGCAGCATCTGCAACAGCCTCATCGACGTCGTTCACATACCGAAGGCTCGAGGTTGTGAATTCTGCCTTTGACAAGAATGCTGGTTTTACTGCATCGGGACACGCCAATGATGTTGTGTCTCGACTGTAATAACCACCAAAAGACGTCGTCAGGCTGCGCATGGCATGAAAGCTAGCACACGAGTCAAGACGGCTCTAGAAGCAAACGTTCTGTGTGAGATTGTAAATGACTGATCGACTGAAACTGGTTCAAATTCCAACCTGCGCCAGCCGCCGCAAGAACAAGGCGCGTATATACTCAGGCCACGGCTACTCAGGCAAATGCGAATTCAAACACGCCATGGCCATCGGGCCATCGGGCCATCGGGATAGAATTTCGACAAAGTATGCATGTAATTTTGACGCTTAAGCCGGTCAAGTAGACGCATTGCCTTCATGCTATAGGCCGGGGGAAAAGTATAGGCACTTTTTTTCTCCGTATTACTTTCGACCAGGACAGATACTAGTGCTAGGAAATATACACCTTCCCGAATCACCCACTCCAATTCGTTCATGATGCTTGAGGCGCGGGACCCTAGAAGGCAGTAGTAAATCTGACTAGTTGTTGAGTGCGAGCATTAGCGAACCGAGGATCCGCGTTTGGCGTTTGCCGATCAAAGGGAGTTGCCATCCCTTGATTTTCTGCGAAGAGCTTGAACAAACCCCTCAGTCGGCGTTTGTCTCATTTGGCATCATGGCGCGCGGCGTTTCAGAAATGTCCCCCATGCAAATGCAAATGCAAACACGACAATGGCATTTGGTGGCCGGGGGGAACCGTTAATCTGGGACGCGGGCAATCCAGGATATTGGGGACTGTTCAATTAGCAGGACTTCTTGGTTGATGTGATTTTACCGTGGTTTCAGACGTCGTTGTAGATGGTCAAGGACCAGGGGAGCGCGGGTCCGCGTCCCGGCGGCGTAGACAAACTTTAACCGATGGCCCAGGGAACCTTGTTCGCGCCTGGGGGGTTGAGGGATCGGGAGACTGCCGACGTGCCGTCGTGGACACGGGTTGGGGGACTGAGACAAACGCGTGGTTTGGGGATGCTACGTCTGGGCGGAGAGTGGAGGGGGGGGGAATGTCAAAGTTGGGCATCGCGAATCTGTATAGGGTAGTTCTCTGGAAAAACTAGAAGTTACGATATCACGTGGAGTGAATGACGTGTGTTTGCTGAATTGAATCGGTCTGGTTGAAAAATCCGCAGCTGGAGGGACATGATTTCAAGTTGGTCAATGTGAATTGTTGGGAGCGTAATTTGGGAATTTCTCCAACAATTGATATCGCATGACGGCAACTCTACCTGTGACAATGCATCTGTTTTGCTTGGCAAGATGGAAGAATATACCCGACATGCCGCAGTAGAGGCCTACTTTTCTCTTTCTGATTTGAATGGGGCAAAAAAAAAAAAAAATAGCGTCATCGAACTTTGTATTAAAGGACTATGATTCGTTTCGCTCCTGATACTCAGCTGCTCAGCGAGACGCAGCCCCATCAGCCAACACATGGCCAAGTAGAGATGGTCTCATTGAGATTAGCAGGGCTGATGTGCATCCGAAAATAAACCAACTCATAGTCAACGGATTTTGATACAGGTTTTCACATTTTTTTCCACAGTCCAACTGCTGAGGTGAAACTGCTGAAGACGCGCCTTCGGTATGGATGGGTCGCGTTCGACATGCCTCCCGGAGCTGGATCAAGGGAGGGTAGGGGAAATAAATGTGAAAACAAATGCCACGTTGAAACCTTGCCAATGTAAAATCAGCACAAGTGTCACTCACGGATACGAAAGAATCCAGCTGACGGGTAATATGCGGAAATAAGGGAGATGTGGGCGTCGGTACAAGTTAGTACCATCAATGATCACATGTTGATTGATATCTCGGCAACATGACCATGCCGTTGCCTCGTCTCTTGGCAGTCATTAATTGTCAGATCTCTCTCTCTATACTTGGCCATTTGAAACTGTCCACTGTCCATTAGCCGCCCCAATCTACTTCCAGACGGGAGACAAGAAGAGGGGTTTGGAGTGGGGTTGGATGCAGGACGATGATTACGGAGCAGATCCTTGTCGAGCACATCGCCAATAAGTTATAACGCAGAGAGAATCATCCCATTCTCTCTCCGTGGCTTTGCCCATTTCTCCCAGAGGCAGGAGTCGTTTGTTTCGTCGAGTGTTTAGAGACCGAAAAGGTAAAAAAAAGGCAGCCTGGGCATGTCGTCGGCTCGGCTGCACGTCACGCCACGCTGGTGCCTCCCAACGTCCATGCAACAGGCAACGTGTTTGGCACCGTGCTAAGTCATGTTGGCTTGAACTGCCGATGGGGCCATCCGATTTCTCCTCACGAGGGGAAAAGCTGGAGTTTCCTGCCTTCCGAACGTCGAGTTGTCTCCGATGCGATGACTACAAGTACCGGCAGAGGGCCGACGAAGCAGCTCACACGGACTCACTCTCCTGCGCAACACGCTCGACCTCTGCACCCTCTGCACTCGCATCATGACGGGCCACGAGCTACCATTCCACGCGGACCACATTGGCTCGCTGATACGGCCGGCAGCCCTCTCTAGCCTCCAAGAGCAAGCCGATGCCGGCACCATCACGCCAGCCCAGCTCCGCCAGGGCCAACGAGACGCAATCGCCGACATTGTCGAGAAGCAGCGCGCCCACGGCGTCCGGGCCCTGTCGTCGGGCGAATTCGACCGCAAGTACTACTTCTCGGGCTTCTTCGAGAAGCTAGGAGGGTTCCGGGAAGTCAGCCCCGTGCCATGGGAGCTCGCGCGCCTGTCCGCGCCGCCCATCGCGGCGCTCAAGAAGGCCGGGCGGCCGTACATGATGGCGGCCGTGTGCGAGGGCAAAATCACCTACGACGCCAGCCCGTACCTCGAAAACTGGAAGCTCCTGCGCGACTCGGTGCCCGAGGAGCTGCGGGCCGAGTGCAAGTTTACCATGCCGCCGCCGTGCTACTTCCACCTCCGCCTGGCGCCGGGCAAATCGTACAAGACGAGCGTCTACCCCGACGACGACGCCTTCTTCGCCGACCTGGCGAGGGCCTACCGGCGGGAGATCAAGACCTTGTACGACGCCGGCCTGCGCAATCTGCAGATTGACGACCCGACCCTCGCCTACTTTTGCTCCGACGACATGGTCGAGTCCCTGCGCGCCGAGGGCGATGATCCGGACAGGCTGCTCGACCTGTACTTGAGGGCGCACAATGACTGCATTGCAGGCCGGCCCGCAGATATGCATGTTGGGCTTCACGTATGCAGAGGTGAGCGCGCGCTGCCAAACGCCGCAGGACGAACGGCCACGTACCTAACAAATTTCTGATTGACAGGCAACTTTTCCAAATCGATGCACTTCAGCGAAGGCTCGTACGAGAAAATCGCCCAAAAGTTCTTCACCACCCTGGACTACGACACCTTCTTCCTGGAATACGACAACCCGCGCTCCGGAGGGTTCGAGCCGCTCCGGTTCCTGCCCAGGGGCAAAAACGTCGTGCTGGGCGTCGTGACCACCAAGGACGCCCGGCTGGAGGACGCCGAGACGGTCAAGAGCCGCGTGCTCGAGGCCGCGGCGATCATTGCCCGCGGACAGGGCCGGAGCGTCGACGAGGCCATGGCCAACATTGGCATCAGCCCGCAGTGTGGGTTTGCGAGCGTTGCCGTGGGCGCGGACGGCATGACGGAGGAGAAGATGTTTGACAAGCTCAAGCTGGTTGGTGATATTGCCAAGGAACTGTGGCCCGAAGCGTCACCTCGTGCAAGTGGTTTGACGTAAAAGTGTTGAGCCGAAACAACACTGGTAATGCATTGTTCCAGGAGATGTCCGTCTGAGCATGGCGGTGTCAAAAGATGTTATTTACAGCTTGTAGCTACACGAAGAGGTACCTGTGGCTAGTTATAGGCAAGCCGAGATGATTGTGTTGGCGCATATCTTGAAGCGCGTTGCTCTCCGGAAGGCTGTTGCATTCATGGCCTGCCATCCCCTTTTTTTGTAGCTGCTGAGTTGTTGTCTTTTGTGAATCAACGTTTCTGTGCATCACAGAGTCTAAAGGAGAATGCAAACGGGTACATTTCATATGTCTCTTGATTGATGGTATGATGTCCAGCAAGCCAACTAAGAAGGGCATTGGACGACGAGGCAATTCCATCAGACCACCTCAACACCTCAGGAGTCAGTCACTACTAGACAGATTCCTAGTTCAAATTCCACACAGCCGATCAAGCTCTCAAAGGTATTGCCGCCAGGTCTACTGCCGTTCAACTACTTGTCGTGTGGCAGTCAGGGCAACCAATCAGACAAAACACCAAAGGCGCAATTCCGACGCGACTCGCACCACCATTCGTCATCTAGATGAATTTTTGTGAAGCGGCACCTCCTCTACTAATCTCCAACACTCATTGAGCTCTCACGATGGTATTGACCTGATCAGCCAGCCCGCACAAGTACACGACGCAGTCTAAGTCAAGACGAGCAAAGGCTACCTACCCCGCAAACAGCGGCCCACAGAAGCTCTCGAGTCTCGAGAGCCGACGAAAACCATTGGGAAAGAACCAGACCGTTTCCGTTGACGGTATCTTTGCCCTCAAATTTTCACTTCAAAATTCTGTCGGTGCAGCCTCAAGCCTTGAGTTCAATCGTACAGTTCTCCCTCCACCGGCACACCGAGACAACCCGCTGTACTCTTGCCTCTGGCCCTCAGACAAAATGCCCATCTCGAGAACCTTGGTCGTCCCCCCCTCGGCCAAGCAGCTCCAACTGCCGGGTTCTGCCTCGAGAGCATTTATCGTCTTCATCTCGTCGGAAGACCCCGAGACCAAGCAGCCGTGGTGCCCCGACGTTCGGGCTTCGTGGCCGCACATCCAGGCCGCGTTTGGCGGGGAGGATGCACCAACCGTGTCAGTGGTTGAAGTCGGCCAAAGGCCAGAGTACGTTCTTCTCTTTCTTCTCTCTTTGCGACACAAAAGTCTGTGGTGTAATAAAAGAATACAAGGACAGACGGCTGACACAGGGTTACGTAGATGGAGGAACCCCGAGAATGTGTTCCGAAAGAACTGGAACGTCAATGGCGTCCCTACGCTTGCCAAGTATGAGCGTGTTGATGGCGAGGTTGTCGAGACGGCTAGGCTGGATGAGAACGGCATCATGGACGAGGCCAAGTTGCGAGGGTTTATTGGTTGAGTTTCGTACGACATGGCAACGGGGTTTACTGCGGCGGAAGAAGTACAATAGACGCTTTTACAAGTCTAGGCTGGGTATACTGTTGTACAATGCGTGTGCCGTGGTGACGCAAACACGGTGTGAATACTGGTCTGCCATGCCTTGTTCCATGTTTGAATTGCCTTGGGGTGGACTCTTTCCCAGGCTCCCGCAATAAACTCGGCTCTTTTGAAGCAATGGCATTTAAATGGAGCCTCGCGGACAGCCTGAATAGAAATGATTCAGTCATGAATAGCACCGTTATATCCCTCGGTGAAGCGGCTCCAACACACCAGATACACCACCAGCACTGAAGCGTCAGTCACGTCCCTGCTTGCATTTGCGATTGATTGATCCCTGCATGTGTCGAATCCGTTGATCTAGCAGCGTCCGCGACCCGGTGGCGTGCGTCAGAGTTTAATTGGCACGTCACGGGTGCAGATTTGGACGGGCTCACGCGTGCAGAAGTCAACATTGAACTGGTTCCTTCATGCGACAGGGAGGCGTCAGGTCTGCCAGGCTCCCAGGTGCCCCGGACGCCCTGCTAAATCCGGTGCACGCCCAGCGCCTAGCGCCGCCCCAGCACTGCACCCCATGACGCCAGTGCTAGTTGAGTCCCCATTGCAAGCCAGCCTCACACTTCCTCCTCCCCTCCTCTCTGAGCCTTGATATCTATTCTTGTCGATTTCTCGCCCACTCTTTATAGTCTTAGCCCTCCTCCGCCCGTCAACAACATACAACGCGCCCTTGCTTCTCATCATCCAGAGAGTCCCGGGGCCACTGGCCTCGACGAAAAGAGCCGTAGCCATGTTCGACCTCTTTGCCATGCTCTTATCGTAAGTGCCCAGCTCTGCCCCGCCGCCATGTCGTCACAAACCCACCCCTCGTGCTCATTCGATACTCTCGAGAATGCCAACGCCAGGCATCGCGTGCTGATCCGCTCGTCGCAACAGCTCCGTCGCCTCCTTCTTATTCCCCATCTTCGCCTCATACAAGGCTCTCAAGACCTCAGATCCCGCTCAGTTGACGCCATGGCTCATGTACTGGGTCGTTTTCAGCATCTGTTTGCTGGTTGAGTCGTGGCTATCCTTTATCCTCTTCTGGTGCGTACCCCAGCCCAGCGCCTTGTCGCTTCAGCCAGCCGTAGGATCTGAAACAAAGTCGGTCAACTTACACAGCTTTCGCCGTCATAGGATCCCATTTTACGGCTATCTTCGCCTGCTCTTCTTCCTCTATCTTATTCTTCCTCAAACCCAGGGCGCCCGCGTTCTCTACGAGGAACATGTCCATCCTTTTCTTGCAGATAATGAAACCAGCATAGACGAGTTCATTGCCAGCGCCCATGAGCGCCTCAAGGCCGCTGGCATGACCTACTTCCGCCGCGCCGTCGAGTACCTCAAAACCAACATCCTGAACCTTCCTCCCTCGGAACCTGAACCCACGCCGCCGTCCCCATCATCCGCTGGGCCGCAGGGCTACACGCAGTCGCTGCTTGCTCGGTTTAGTGTCCCGACGACAAGATGGGCCGGCACCGCCAACACCGGCAACGAGTTCTACAATTTGTTGGCGAGCGCAGTTTCCGCTGCTGCTTCCAACGCCGGCGGGCTTGCTGGTAGTCCTAGTGGCTCGTCTGGCAGAGGCATGACTGACTCGGGGACTCTGATTCCTCCCAACCTGCGAGGCTCGGCCGAAAAGATGAATTTTATTGCTGCGCAGCGTGAGCGCCTTAATATCGTGTTGGGCGCCTTGGATCGCGAAGCGCAGCAGATTCAACATGATGGCACTGGAGCCTCCCCCACCATGCCACCAGGAGGCTTTGCGCCAACCGGCACACGCGACATGGACGACGACGAAGTTACTCAGCGGCCACCCAGTGGACTCAGCATGTTCAGCGCCCTAAGCAAGAGTCGCAGCGAGACCGACTTTGAGAAGGTCGAAGCCGAGAGCGGGGCGGAAGATGATGTGACTCTTCGTCGGCGCAACGTCCCGTCCGGCACAGCGGGAGCTTCCTGGATGCCATGGGGCTGGGGCGGCTCTGGTGATGCGACTCCTGGTCCGGGAGGGCCCAAGGAAGATTAGGAGCTTCGGTCGCAATGGGCCAGAAAGGAGTTTGGGATACATGTGTAGAATTTGGTGCTCTTTGGCTTAGATATCCTTTTTTCTTCTTCTTCTGAGGCTTGGTCACTCTCTCAGCCAACATGCCTCCTAATATACGGTCGCGACTGGCCAGTCAGTGCTCCCTACCTTTAACTTGACTGGACTCTCAGTTCACAAGATACGACTTGCAAGACTGAAAGTCAATGGCGAAACTCCGTCGCTCATGCATTATTTACCAAAACGCTATATCTAATGGAGACTTTGTCGCATATATCGTACACGCACAAACCACCTACATCCACTTACCTTGTCTGAATTTATATCCCGGCATATTTGCCCTCTATGATTATGCGCCCCCTTCCCCCCTTTCCTTTTTAGTGACGTCTATTTCGCCAAGCTATAGGGGTACGAAACCTGCACCTCACCCTTCTTGAACCAAAACGTCTTCCTCTTCTTGGTGGTCGCGTGCTCCACCCACGCCTGCTCCATGTGCGTCTTCTTGAACCACCGCACGAAATGGGGGTCCCACAGCTCCGAGCCGATGCCAAGGTCCTTGCAGCAGCGCATCAGGGCGTTTGACTTGCACCCCTCGACGGAGGAGGGGAGCTGGTCGGGCGAGAAGTAGGCGTTTTCCCCCTGGGCCTGCGAGACGAACCTGTCGGCTCAGTGTCAGCCAAAATAAATTTTCGTCTCCCCTGGGGACGGGGACGGGGACAAGAATGGTTCCAACTTACCGGCCGTCGACGATGAGCGCATACTCCCTCGTGACGATGGAGTTGCCGACCACGGCGTCGCCCTTGGGAATCATGCCCCAGCCCATGGGGCCGAATGCCTCGTTCAGTCGCCTCCGGTACTTGATTTCGGGGAGGTAGATGACGCCGTCGGGCTTGACCTCGATGTCCTTGATGGCGAGCGGCGCCATGAGGGCCTTGAACTGCTCCTCGGTTACGGGCCGGGACGATATGCCGTGGAAGCTGTTGGCCCAGTCCACCACCGGTATGCCCGTGACGTCGACGGGAGGCCGTGAGCCTTCTGCTTCCGCCCGGTAGGCGATGGTTCTGGGCTCATACGTCACGTCCGCCTCGGTCGGGGCGGAGCTGGTGCTGGCGCTGCCGGCGGGTTTGGCGGCCGTCTTGGCCTTGGCCCATTTTGAAGCTGCGGGGGTGGGTTTCGAGGCCGCTGCCGGGGGAGTTTGTGAGGGCTGGGCAGCCGGTGCAGCTGCTTCCGTGGCGTAGAGCCGGGTTGCGAGAGGGAGGAATGGTGCGCGGGGGGCGAGGGCTCGTGCCGCTGCCGCTGCTGAGGCGGCTCGTCTGGAGAGCATCATGGTCTCATGTGGGCTTCTTTGGGCGCAAAGCAACGGGGTCGGATGGCGTAGGCGACAGGCGGCGGCGGTGTTGTGCGGGAGAATGGGTCGGAAGGAGATGGGGGTTGAAGCGATTTGGAGATGTGCAGCTGGAGGAGAATGGGAGCTTTTCCCCGTGCAGTTTTTGAATGGGAGCCCCACACAAGGCGTTTTTGTAATCATACCACGTAGCTTGGCCAAGGACATTGAAAGTGGTGATTAATTGATTAATGGTACTGTTACATATGGCTACATATACTCCGTATTCTCTTTCAATACATGCATTGCTGCTTCAGAGTCAAGCGTCTTTGCTTGATGTGCGCTCGTCGTTTCCATGACGCTTCCAGCATTGCTTGAATTCCTCCATCTGGGAGGCGGCACGTTGGTTGGGTCAGTGAAATTGTTCGAGAATTGAGGCCATTGAAGCTTACCTCTGCGGCGCAGGCCCTCCAATCCTTCCTCTCAAAGTAGCAATCGGTCATTTTCATATTCTCGTCTACAAACATGTCAGTCCATGATGTCTCCGCTTGCCCCGTCATGCGCCGGAAGCCAAACGACACCAAAAAGAATTAATAGAAAAAAAGTAGACTGGTGCATCATCGATTGAAAAAAAATACTTACCTGCACATCCGGTGCTGAAAATTCTCTTGTCCCTGCGTCACAATTGTGCGAGCGTCAGTGTGTCGCGGCTTAGCATCGGGGCCGAAGGCCGTTTCCAGGCAGATGGTCACCCCCAAACGGCAGGAACTTGAGAAAGCCCACTCACCACTCATCCGGCTCATCATCGTCCACGGGCTCCGTCACAGACGGAAGTTTGCCTTTGTCCTGGGCCATTGTTGGCTGATCTGGCTCTGGGCGCGACGACTGTGACCCCATTGCGTACCCTTTGGCGTCGGGCAGTACAGAAGAAAAAGGCAAGTTTGGTGACGGAAGAGGGAGGGGGGAGAAATTGTCGACTTGCCGTGGGCGCGACCATCTCCATCGACACCTTTTGGTTGAGACCCCGAGGCATCATGACGCCCAGGCGGCTCAACGTCCTCGTCTACACGGGTACGCAGCCACCTTTTCTAGGCCTCAATGACGCCGAGTTCCTGACTTTTTGAAAATTCATCCAGGTACTGGGACTACATCTGAATCGGTCCGGCAGTGCATGTACTCCCTCCGGCGCCTGCTCTCGCCCAACTATGCCGTCATCCCCATCTCAGAATCCGTCATTCTCAAGGAACCATGGGCTCCCACTTGCGCGCTCCTTGTGATCCCCGGCGGCGCAGACCTGGGCTACTGCAGAGTTCTCAATGGCGGAGGAAACCGCCTTATTGGCGAGTTTGTTCGCCGTGGCGGTGCGTATCTGGGCCTCTGTGCTGGTGGATACTACGGGAGTAGCAGGTGTGAGTTTGAGGCAGGGAACAAGCCGCTTGAAGTTGTTGGAAGCAGGGAACTGGGTTTCTATCCTGGAACCTGTCGGGGAGGCGCATTCGAGGGATTTGAATACCACAGCGAAAAGGGTGCGCGTGCTGCCGTCCTGAGGGTCGCGGCTGGCGCGTTCAAGGACGGCGGCCTGCCAGAGACATTTGCTTCTTATTACAACGGAGGTGGTGTTTTCGTGGACGTGGGTAAAGTGACAGGACGCAAGGTGGAAGTTTTGGCCTCCTATGCTGAAGACTTGGATGTGGATGGCGGCGATGGCAAAGCCGCTCTGGTACTGTGTCACATTGGAGACGGCAAGGCCCTGCTATCCGGGCCTCATCCCGAGTAAGTGCATTTGTAAACTTTATGAAAAAGAAAAAAAAGGGAGAGAGAGAGAGACAGGGAGACTGCAGATGCCAAGGCTAACAACTGATAGATTTGCTCCTGTAAATCTCTCTCCGCAACCTACGATCCCAGGGTACGACGACCTTATCAACAAGCTCCAAGAAGATGACGATAAAAGATTCAGCTTTTTAAAAGCCTGTTTGGAGAGACTCGGACTCGAAGTAAGCGCCGAAAATGCAACATTGCCCACGCTCTCCAATATCCACCTGTCTGCCGTCGACAACTCCCAAGTCTCGGAGCTACTGTATGCCTGGGCCGAAGTCATTGACAAGGAGAACGGGGAGGAGTTCATCGCAGGTGAGGCGGACAGGTTTTGCATTCAAAGCGATCAGGATGGACTCGCGCTGGAAGACCTGCACCGGTCCCTTCCGGCTTCGGATGAGCATCCGCCATGCGAGACCGGCATTGTTGACTACAGCACCATAACAAAGCGTGTTATTGCTCATGAAAAAGCGCTGCCGACTGCGGAAATGACTCCTCGATTCAACCACAAGCTTTACTACTCGAGTCTTCGGAGATTCCAGATGACGGAGGACAGCGCAGAAGACTGGGGCAATATCCTGATGTACGGCGATGTGGTCACAAGCACCAACTCCTTGCTAGAAAAGTACGCCAGGCCGTGGGAACCCCCTTTGGCAGAACGAACGCCACGCTGACGCTCCTCAACAGGAACCCGAAATTCATATCCAAGCTTCCAACTGGATTCACATTCTCCGCAGCAACTCAAGTCGCTGGCCGTGGTCGCGGGACCAACGTCTGGGTCGCACCCCCAGGAGGACTCATGTTCTCGACCATCATTAACCACCCTGCCTACCTAGCCGCTTGCAGACCCGTAGTATTCATCCAGTACGTAGCTGCTGTTGCCATCGTGGAGGCCATTCAGTCCTACGGTGTTGGCTATGAGAACCTCCCTATCAAACTCAAATGGCCAAACGACATTTGTAAGTCATTACCGCCCAAAGCCTATCCCCAAAATTCCATGCCATGCTAACGGGCAAACCAAAAAAAAGATGCCCTCGACCCCACAAATTCAGAATCGTCAAAAACCTACGTCAAAATCGGAGGCATCCTCTCCCAATGCGGCTACTGCGACGGCTCATACCAAATCGTTCTCGGAATCGGCATCAACGCCATCAATCCTCGTCCCACCACATCCATCTCCGATCTCCTACCCGCGAATGCGTCTCCTCTCCATTTGGAATCCTTGCTGGCGAGAATAGTAACTCGGCTCGAGTCCATCCACGCGCAATTCCGCCGCGAAGGCTTTTCAGAAAACTTGGAGCAAAGATACTACCGGCACTGGCTGCACACGGGACAGGCCATTTCGCTGGAGGCGGAGGGTGGTGTGAGAGCAAGAGTGTTGGGAATCACGAGGGATTGGGGCATGTTGAGGGCTGAGGAGACGGACGCCGAGGGACGGGGAACGGGGAAGATATGGACGCTGCAGAGTGATGAGAATAGCTTTGATTTCTGGAAGGGCCTGGTGAGGAGGAAGCAGTAGGGGGTGGACCTGGGTTTTGAAGAATCCCACATGGATAGGAAAACATATAGGTGTCAGCTAGGACACAGGGATGACATTTTTGCAAATCTTGTATCCTCTTGATGCTGTCCTTCAAATCTTCTTCCATCCATCACTCCAAACACAGGGACCTTTCCTCCCAGGATTCGGGGCTGCTTCCCGGGTCGACATACTATACACACTGTATAACTCACTACACTGCAATCATCACTAATTTACATGAGAAACCATTGTTCAACTCCGAATATAGGTGTCATATAGTACAAGTATATTAAACATGAAGCTCAAGGCATCTTTGTTTTTTTCGTCTAATCCTGGTCTCCAGCGGCCAATTTTTTTCAGTGTCATGCCTCTAAATGTGCCGCCCACAAAAACGCCGTGCCATGCCGCAGTCGAGTGAAGATGTACATGTATACAAAGGGAAATGAATTTAAGAAAAAAAAAAAGATTCTCATCCCCACAGGAAGCCTAGCCTGCGCCTCGTCGCGTCATGGCCATTTCCTTAAATTCGTAATTGCTCAGGGCCATCGGGCCCCAACCCCTTGTTGGAAGATGATGTTCGAGTTGGCGACCAGATAACAGGGCCGGACTGGTGGTAAACATATGCGCCCCGGGGTACAAGAGACATTGACCAAGAATGGTTTCGGGTTATCGCTCATTTGTCCTTGTAGACCTTTGGCTTCCATCCCTCCTTTACTTCGGCCTCTTGCTCCGCCTTTTCCCGTATAGGCCCCAGTTCCCGCTCGAACCGCTCCTTGGCCCGGACAATCTTGCTCTGCAGGTAAAAGCTGCCTCCCTTTTGGGGGTCGTTGGCGTCGAACAGCCGCTTGTATCGCTCCAGGACTTCCTCGACGTTTGCCTGCCCGCCGGCCGGGGGCTTGACGTTGAGGATTTTGCAGGCCTCGTCCAGTGTCATGCCGGACGCCAGGGAGGCTCGGCCTGACGCGGCGCCGCCGGCTTTGGCCTGCGCACGCTGGTACTGCGACGCGGCTTGGGCCTGCTTGTAGGCCGCCATGAAGGATCGGCCGAGGATTCGTGAGCCCGTCAGGAAGGCGGTAACGACGAACCGGTGCGCCTGCATTCCCCTTTTGTTAGTGTCTTGGTTTCGAGAGCCGGCTCGCCATAGCTGGCCCGTTGTTGAGGAGGCGCATTTGGAGGGTTTCGAGGCCATGAGCTCTCGGGGTGGGACAGGAGAGCAAGGTTCATCCATACCATTGTGAGAAAATAAAAGTCAGTTAGCTCAAACTGTAGTCACCGGCGATCGAGGCTCTCGCGACAGGATGGCCCTGTGTAAAAAGTAATGGGCCGCCTTGGGGGGAGAATGGCCCTTGTCTCACACGAAGCTGAGTGTAGGAGTTGGAGGTTCGGAGCGGCTTTCTGGATTTTTCCACGGGCGCGATGCTAGCCAATGGTTCCGTGGTCGGAAGAACTTGGACGTAGCTCTGCGGTTTAGCCGGTATTTTGCCGTGCAACTCGGGAACCTCTGCGAGACGAGACAATGGTTTGACATATGACCCTCCCCGGGGCCAATCACACTGAAAATAGGGGAGTAATTAAAATCAACAAAGTAATTAGAGCTCGTACAAACTACGTGAAAATTCCGTCGGTTCATCCGCAAAGAAGGCCCGAGGGGTCTGTGTCTATTGCTTGTGAGGGCTCATCATCAACCCTGTGGGGATTTCAGGCTACTCAGCTCAGCCCAGACTTGCTCGCAAAGCCGGGTCTGAGGGCCAGAGAGACAGGCGCCATGACACCACAGGAAGTTGCCGCTCTCCTCCAAGAGTACGGTAGTTGCCATAAGCAAAGCGGTCTTGAAGATTCTTTGGAACCGTCTGATATCCCTCTGAAACGTACAGAACTTCTCTCCAACGTTCTGGCTGTCTGCAGAGATGCCTGGTCAACTAAATCTGAACAGCTGGACTTGATAGCAGAGAAACTTGGGGATGGAAGTCGAGATGGTGAGTTGCAGAAATGACCGTCCATCTCTTGTTGACAGGATTGGGAAATGGGGTTGGTTTTGTTCTAAGAATACGGGCTTACCAACGTATAGCGGCATGGCGTCTCCCATACGGAGATTCTGGAATCCTGGACTTCTTTCTCGGCCTGTTAGCTGAGGGTGGCCTGAGACAAAAGCTTCGCATTCACTCTCTTCGTTTGATAGGGAACTCGTGCGCTGATACCGATGAGAACCGGGCTCGAGTGGTGCAAGACAATCGGCTATTGGCAATCACCAAGTATGTGAAGGATGAAGGCTTAATACCGTTCAACATTCCGGTCATTTACAACATTCTAGTTGACTATGGTGAGAAATAACTTGTCGCGGTAATTGTGCGCGCGAGGACTTGTGCTAAGTTGATTTAGATCCTGCTCAAGTCCTGGCCTCAAAATCGCGCCTCAGCCAGCAACTCGTCGACCTTTTGTCTCTGCCACAAATCTCTAAATACGCACCATTTGTCCCATATATTTGCAAAATCTTGGCTCTTCTTGTGTCGCAAGAAGGAGAGTGCGCCGTTGCAGATCCATCCACAGTAGAGGTTCTTCTCAAACTGGCTAATCAACAAAACGCGAAAGAGGATGTTGATGAGTTCATTGCTATTGTAGGAGTGGCCGTGGCCTACCTGGCTAATGAAAAATTTCAGTCGAGGGTGGTGGCATCGGAAATGCAAATGGGGTTGTTTATGGATGCCTTCCACCATGCTCATGCTGGTTTGAATGTTGCCGACGTGGACGATGAAGACACTGTAACGCAAGTGAAGCAATTACGGGCTTCCTTTCTCTCAACTCTGGCCGATATTTCCGGTAACGACGCCTTCGCCACAGCCTACCCGTTATCAGATGCTGTGCCGCAATCCTTCCTGGCATGGATCCGGGGAAACAATCCCTTCTTGCAATCTGCTGGCTGCGTGGCCTTGGGTAATATATCTCGCTCTGACAAGACCTCGATTGCCTTGGTAGACACATACGGAGCACATGAGCCTCTCGTCAGGCTGTTATCCAACCCAGCTGTCACCGATACTCAACTCCTCCATGCAGCCTGCTCATTCCTCAAAAATCTAGCAATCCCCACAGTGAACAAACCGCAACTAAAAGATCTACTACTTCCACAATGTGTTCCAAGAATATACTCTCTTGACACACTACCGCAGATCCAATTCGCAGCGATATCTCTTACGCGCCTGCTCCTACTCAACTGCCCTTCCAACGTTCGCCAGATTTGCGCCAGCACGGACGCCGACTCGACGGATGGTTCTGTCCGCCAGCTATCCAGCGCAGGTGGTATTATATCCCTGTTCAGACGGTTAGACGCGGAACCAACCAAACTTGAGGCGGCCAGATGTGTGGCAGGCATTTGCCGGGCACTTCACTCTTCTCCCGTGTCCGAAGTTCTGGAAAATCTAGGATCCAATGACACCAACACTGATGAGAGCAAAAGAACAAACTTCTACAAAGAGCATCACGTCGAAAGCCCATTGAGATTTCTCTTAACTCAAGATAAATGGCCGTCTCTCCGCTCCGAGGCTTGGTTTGTCTTTGCCCTCATGTCCCGGTCTGAGAGTGGTGCAAGGGTGGTGGTATCCGTGTTGCATGACAAGGCAGCAGAGAGTGCCTTGATTGAAACAATCACGGGCCAAAAGCCAGAGAACAAAGAAGATGCTGCCGCTGATGACGAGCCCAAAGAGCTAGAACCACATCCAGAGTGGTCTTCTGCAGCAAGTGAGTTGCAGCTGGAACCTCAACAAGTCGACCCGAAGCAAAAGGAAAACATGGCAAAGGTGGACAGAGAAAATGCACTTGTACTATGCACCGAGTTGTTGAAAGTTTTAAAGGGCGAGTTAGCACCAGAGAAAATTGCTTCATTGCAACGTCTGGTCCGGGATGGAACACAGCTTATTGTTACCGATAGAACCAAAGCACATTCGGCCTAAATAGGAGCGCCAGCTGGGGATATCACTTGTGATGCTGTCTTTGTGGCTCCCAAATTAAAAGTTCACGAGAGAAGAAAAAACATTTCCCCGTTGGCGGTTTTGTGTACAAGGCAAAAAAAACAAGAGCTGGTGATCATGCAATAATATTTTTGACCTGGACCTATAGTATCTCTCCGCCATGAAATCGGGGCAAGAACTCCCTCAGGGTCTCGAACCGACGTAGCCACTTCCAAAGAGACGCAAAGAGCAAAAAACCCTCAAACACCAGTACCCTTTTTTGCCAGTTTATTTCTTAGCAGTCTCGGCCTCCGCCTTATCTCTAGCACGCTTCTCACGAGCACCCTGGTATCGCTTGTTGCTTCGGGCCATGCGCAGAGCAGTGTAAGCACCACCGTCGATGGGCTTGGGCATCTCGCTCTTCTTAATCTCCTTGACAGCGATGTCGGTGGGGGCGATGGGCAGGACAGATGAGATGCTAGTGGCCTTGTTGACCTTGGAGAGGTCGGTCTTGGTGTCACCCTTCTTGGGGGCGTTGGACTTGCGCGGCAGCAAGATCAAGCGCTCCTTGTAGGCCTTGAGACGGGCCACGTTGATGGCCAGGCTCTCCTCGGAGAGGTTCTGGCGACGGTGGTCGACGGCGATACCGATGGTGCGAGCCAAAGGTCGGGCAATGCCAGCCTCCTGTGAACAAAAAGTGTTAGAAGACCAGTACAATATCGGAAGTCCAACCAAGTCCGTCTCCCAAAATTAATCTGATTTGCGTTTCCGTTCTCCATTCATTCGGTGAAGGATTTCGCGAAATCAAAATCGGGGCTTGGGAGCGCGTTGTCGAGCAATATAATCGTACCTTGAGCTCAGTTAGGGTAAAACCCCGGCCGGCGCGGACCCTACGGTTGTACTTGATAGTAGGGCATCGGACAATGGGACGCAGCTTGTCGACGGGGCGAGGAGCCAGAGCAGCAGCCTTGGCCTGACGGGCAACACGGCGCGAGGCCTTCTTTCCGGGCTATTTATGAAAAGTCAACATCACCATTGCATTTTCACGGCCACCATTCGTCGTTCAGTCCGTCTCAATATCGCATACCTGGTCGAAGTGGGTGCGAACCCGTCGCTGCCAGTCCTTGCGGAAGTCTGTTGGAGAACATGTCAGTCGAATGGCGTCGTCGCCGTTGTCGTCTGTCGGTTTAATGGGGTGGGCTGCTCACGGTTGTTGACAATCTTCTGGTTGTGCTTGATCGCCTGAAAAAAAAAATCTGGTCAGCAATGATATTTAAGTCATGCAAATGCATGCATTCGACGGGGGTAATCATACCATTGTGCCTGCTTGCGATCAAACTCGCTCCGGTTGTCGATGTTCGGTAGGCGTTGAAATTTCGGAGATGGAGGCTTGACAAATTGTCTAAAGGGTTTTCGTGCCCTACGAAAGCTACGTACCAGGTGGGGTGTGCCCTCTCCAAGCGCAGGAAGCGAGAATTGGGCCAAATGTGTGGGTCACGTGAAATCGGAAAATCTGTCGGCACTGGGAGATGACTAAGGCTCGCCAGAGAATGGCTGCCCCAGGCACCAACAAACAGCTATAAAACTTCGGCGACTCTTCCAGCTTTTGAACTTTTCTTCCTTTCTTCTTCATACTTACCTTGTTCCGAATTCCCCAGCTCAAGATTCGGGGGATTCAGTATGGAAGGCCTGCATTGCACAGCGCGGAGTCGTTCCTTGCTCCATTGTCCTTCGGGGCCATGGGGGGCGTAATTTTTGATTTTCACCTCGTTTTCATTGTGAGCGTTGCCTTGAGCGATGTCATGAAGAAGACGCATGATTCTCCCTGAATGCCGAAAGTGCATTTGCATGCCGACGATTTGGAAATTGGTGTGTTGTAACGAAGTTATCAACTACACTTGCCTTGTCGTCACTTGTAGTGTCCTTGGTGGGCGGAAGTGCTGTAGTTTGGGATCGTCACAGAACGCGGGAGGTTTTGTCAATCCGTGATGGCTACAACGTGGCGTGAATTACGGGAGGGTACCCGGTCACATCAAATTTCATCTAGTGATAGCAGGCAGCATCGCATGACTTTTGAACTCCAAGTCCCAGGTCACTATCATGTAAATGAAAACTAGTCTACTATCTCTAAGAGTCGTGCAAGGTTAGCAGGTCCTTGGCCTTTTCCATGCAACCGACGGGGGGCTCAGGTGTCGTCCGAGGTAGGAGAAAAAGCAGAGACTCCTCGTCAACACTCTCCCAACCGGCTTCACTCTCCAGCACCACCAAACTGTAGAATTCAACTACAGCCTTTCGAAAATATCTATCTCCATGTACAATCGCATCATCACGTCCAGCAATTCTGTCGATTCATTAGATTGAATCAGGCCCACGTAAAATCATGTCCCCTTCCCAGCTGGAACTGCCATGCCCGAAATTTTCCCGCGTGCGCCCAATCACAAGCGTTAAAATCACCGCTCAGCTAGCCGTCCCAGAAAATCTCACGAGAAGGCGATCCCTCAGGCCATTCTCCCACAACCGTCTCCCCAATCAAATCACTCGACATTTGGCTTCTTTCCTGCGTCAAGTGTACCGCAACAAAAACCTTCTCCTCCTAAGCCCACCATGGCGTCTAGAATGGGACCCCGAAGCGTCAAGGACGCAACACGCTTCACATCAACCATCCCTCACGCCACGTCTAAAACAGCCGGTGCGGCCGGGGGACGAGCCGCTGCCACGACGCCAAAGCCGTCACCTCGGGTTCCCGGCGAGACTCCTGAGCAGCGGGTTCGACGACTGAGGCAGGCACACATCGCGGCACAGAAGGCACAGATCAGCAGGACAGATCGAGTCATCGATGCGTCGAGAAGGTTCCTGGATGTTGCGCATCGGTGGACAGTCGGCGGTATCGTCGTCTTCACGGGTATGATGCCCCCAGCTCCTTGCGGTGCATTTCATTTGCACCTCGCCAAGCCGTGCGATGGACCGATTGATTGCAGCAGCTGATACTCCAGATTTTTCTTCACAGCTGTCGCTGGCGTAGTCAGCGTCTACTCCGTCTGGGATATGCTCCAATACAACCGCGCTCGCCGCGCGGAATGGGTCGAAGCCCAGAAGAAACTCGAAGCTGACTCCCTCGCCGCCGCCCGCATAGCGTACCTCAAGGGAACCGCAACCGACGAGCAGATTCTCCTCGTGGAAGAGGCTAACCGCGAAGCGAAAGAAACTGGCGTCAAGCTGCCGCCCCTATTAGCGCCGGCGGAGCACCGGACACATTTCGAGGAACACGTGAAGCCGAAGTTTTCTGGAGATGCCGTCGATGAGAAGAAGGAGGGAAAGGGCGTATTTGGCCTCTTCTCGGGGCTCTTTGGTGGATCAACGGCAGCTGAAGAGACGTCGTCTAATGCAACTGCGCCGTTGGCTGCCGACGGCGGTGTAGTGCAGTCAATTGAGACCAAAGCCAAGGGTAACTGGGAAATAGAGAAACAGAATCAACTGAAAGGCGGTAGTCTAGACCAACTGGGCCTAGAGACTGACAGTTCAGGGCAGAAAACAGGAAAGCGTGGCTGGTGGCCTTGGTAGACATGCTCACGGGACGGCGAGGGAATATAATCGTTCCAATCGTTCCATGATCTAGCAAGGCATTGGGAGAAGGTGGAAACAAAACCATGTATCATAACTCTGTAGATTGGTTGTGCATTAGATTGGCGTCAGGAGTCGTTCTTGTATGTAATAAGAGAGGGGTTGATCCCAACTACCTGCATATCAACATTGATTCAAAAACACAAGTATTCACATCACTCGAAGTTCTTTCACTTTGGAATGAACTCATACACATGAAACATCCTCAGCAGGAAATCCAATATTGATAGTAGTACACGTCTGTGTTGTGAGAATACGACACGCAGGAGTTGTGCCCGATAGTGATGGCCGGTAGTCACTGCGCCAAATATTACCTAGGTATATATTAAATTACAAAGGAAAAGTCGCTTAGCTGTGTGGTGGTAATAGTACTGAGCCTCGTCAAAATCGCTAGTGGTTAGAAAAAGAAAAAGAAAGGTCAATGCCACTGTGCCAATCATCATTCCCCCCGTGTTGCCGAATTTTAAAGCAAGGTTGATCCTCATCTTGCTCAAGCCGTTGTGTATAATCCTGATCCAAATACCTTGTTCAACGCCATCCAGCTCAAAATAAGTTTGTCCTATGGGGCAGTCCGTAATAATAACATCGGCAACTGAATCCAACGTTTCGATGCTGCCAGTCGCGAAACCCGCCCCTATTATCCAGTTGATAGTAAATTTCTCAATGCATTAAGCCCCACCAGCCGACATTCCCTCCCCTATGAGATTACAATATGATTAAAATGACCTGGGACTTTGAGCCTGCATTTCTCACAGTCCGATCTGTATCCTATGCTGAAACTCTTCTTCATGCCAGGCTGCCACGTCCAGCTGTTAACTGTATGCTTACTGCGCTGATGTCCCTTGCGACTTGGAGAAGGGGATGACGGATCAGTATCAGATTCGCCATGTTGCAAAAGGTGATGGGAATCAGCATCCATCATAGCATTGGGGTGTTCCATGGCGTGCAATGGTGATGGCTGTCCAGACATTGAACCGTGGACTGGACTTGGCTGACTCAGTTGACCAAATTGTCCCTCACTATCCATCATCATGCAGGTCGGGATGTCACCGCCATCATGCATAATGGGGTCGCCCATTTCCGAGATCGGTGAAGGTAACCGCCTGTGGTTTTGCAGGGTCTGCCAGTCTGGCCCGCCGGTCATCGCTCGTGGTACTCTTTGGTCCTGTGAGATACCCATGACGTGATGGCCGAGGTTCGCAACTCCATTCGGGGTTGTCTGAGTTTGCACAGTAGCCGCCCATCCGCTGTGCTGTCCCTTGACTTGTGCCGCAAAATTTGGCTGGATGGGCGTGGGCATTCGACCCGTTGAACGGTCGAGTAGTAAGGCGGAGGGTTGTGCGACTTCATCATGATCTGGAGGTGATGAGATAGTCACGTCCATCATGTCCATCTCGGCATCTTGTTGCAGCGGACCATCTCGATCGGAAGCAGACTGGAACGGTTCGAGGTGGGAGCGTGGACCAGCAGAGGCAGGACTCGCATTTAAGGGCACAACGCTTGGAGATGGACTATGCTGGCCTGCTCGAGAGGTGTTTCGAAGTGGCAGGGACTGGATGCGTTTCTGAATAGGTGGTTAGCAGCGAACAATGTTGGCACGGCAAGGCAGACAAGCAAGCTGGAAGTAGTCGTACATTTCTGTGTTCCCCAAAGCCGGCGGCAGCATTGGCTATTTCTTCGTCGTCTCTGAAGCGCTTTCGTCCGGCGTCAACAGCCTCAAGATACTGTTGTGTAGCAAACATGTTCGCTGTCCTCTACTATTAGATGAATCGCATGCAGGTTTTGGCTGTTGCGGATATGATGGTGACGGGTGGCGGTGGAGGTGATGCTTTGCGACAGGCTATTGATGGCAGAATGATTCCAGCGGGTAGTTGACAAGACCGATAGCAAGCACCCTGATAGAAACTCGGCAATGGCAGGTGACGAGACGCGAGGCCGACAAGCCGGGGGTTCTTTCCGCGAAGGGATGGATGGCAGACACTCGAGCAGGATGCGGGGGATCGAGAAAATACGGGTGTTACAACAGCCAGCCAATTCTTGCCCTTCTCGTAAAGGTCCAAGTAGAAATTGATTGGCGGTGCAAGACAAGCTGAGACGAATCGGCCAAGTCACAGACAGCGAGTCGGGAGAGAGCCGCGGTTGGCGTGAGGGGGAGGCAAGCCTTGGTGCTCAAAGTGTGGGCAAACCGACTCCAGATGTCCAGACTTGGGCCAGCAACTTTTGGTTCAAGACCAGGGCGTTGTCTCAATGCGGCTGACACCTCTGCGAGAAGTGGGCTATGACGACAAAGTCAACCCTGTGGCGGTCGGTGGAGGGATCGAGTGCCGACGGCAATGGATGGACGGAAGGGTGGAGGGAGAATGCTGCATAACCAGAATGTTCCATAGATTGAATAGATCAGTGTGACTTTATCAATCAGCTAATAAGGCCTATTATGCACCGGCTTTGGGCTGTTGTGTTTGCACAGGGAAGCCACGCCAATATGTCTATAGACGACAATGCGAGTGTTGACAGGAGTTCGACGCCTTAAAAAGCCATAAAGAGGGCGTGGCGGCGGGCCAGGGCCCCTAATTGGGCTTGACGATGGCTGCAAATACAGCATGACAAAGGGGAACGATGGTAAACTCAGGCTCGACGGTGCTGATTCGAGTGCAACTGGTCCAGCACTAGAGAATTCCTGAGACTGTACGGAGTACAAGCCCTTCTTCCATGACTCCGAGATGTCGCTTGCTCAAGTACTACCCTAGGTACTCCATACCTACACCCTCTTGGAGTATCAATCCTTCTTGGCAGATACGAAGTCATTCATCCTGTGCTGGGTCAGACACCCTGGACGTTCGAATGCGACCATGGTGTGCATATTGGGCCAGCCACGACGATCTGGCCAGGACTTGATCCAAGGAGATCCTCCCAGTGCCACCAGACTTGCGAGTCAGCCCACTCTTTGTCTTTGCAGAGCAACTCGTATAGGCGAGTGCAGTATGGAGTACGGAGCAGACACGACGACTTTATAACGTCTGGTTAATTCCATGGGCCACATCCTGCCACCAGCGACTGCGCGCGCACACACACAATCAATAGCCGGCTGAATGCTGGGCTTTTTGGAGCTGTCATCTGGACAAGTCGGTCGAGTCCCGTTGTTTTGGAGCAACTGACCGGCAATGCTCTGCGGCTAAATGTCAAGAGTACTGATCTTCGTCCGTTTCAGAATTGCTTCGCATGACGCGTCAACAGACATGTCATGGCGTGACTGCGAAGAAGATGCAGAAGCACTCCAGATGTCTTGGGAAGTGTAAGCTCAGCGGGGAAACTTCAAGCTCATAAGTCATGCGTTGATAATGCCCGCTAAGAGGTATCAGAAACCTGCACTCGCAGACGCAAGTGTGGGTATCTGGGCCACCACTAGACATTTTGGAAACAATGAGAGGATCAAAAATAATGCTTCTCCATTGACATTCGACTCGAGGGAAGGAGCATTCCCCTTTTAAACTCGTGAACTATCGGCAGATCGTAGTGCATAAACAGGAGGGCCGCTGAGAATTGCAGCGTGCACATTCTTGGCATTATTTATTCTATGTCAACTCTCAATAAAGCCAAGTACCTACTACTAGGTGCCTAGGAGGCGTGTTCCAGAAGTGCGCTGTATTCCCATCCGCTTTTGGACCAATGCCGATGCACTGATAGCATCTGCTTGTGGCATTGGGGCCGAGCCTGCATGTTTTGCGCATACATGCCTAGTATGCTCCGTACATACCTGGTATACAGACATGCAAGCATGTAGTATTCCCGTAATACTTGAGTGTGCAGCGTGAGAATTGGGAGCGAACCAGGAAACCCTTAAAGGCGGTCTACCAGCGTCAGGCCAGCTCATGACAATGAGGCCTTGCTTGCCCATGTGGTGTTTGCGATCGACAAACTAACCGACGGGCACTTTTCACACCAGGCATTTGTGGATAAGGCCTCTACAACCCAACAGGAGATGGCCCATTAGTCAAGGCTGTGGCCCTGCATATGACGTACGACCACAGAGAGCGGCGCGGCCGTACGACCGACCCAAGATAGCTCACTAGCGCGCATAAATTCCAAGTGTGTTGCGTGCTCAAGAACTGCGCGAGTGGGCGCATTAGAGGTACATTCGTTGAGGGGCCAGTGGGAGCATGTGGGAGAAGTGGGAGAGTGCCAGCCGCTTGCAGCAAAATATTCGGCCACATTTGATAGCAATTGGCCTACACAAAACCCAGATTCATGGTGGGGTCGCTCCGAAGCTGCTCCGATCCATGATTTTTTTTCTGCTGTTCCATGGCTTGTACATCATTGACATGCACATGCTCCATGGTTTCTGACTCATTCGAACATCTTCTCGATCCCTTTAATATCGTTGCCCAGGGTCAAGTTCAGTTTGATCTGTTGACGAACTATCCCACTCGATTGACTACTACTGCCATCTCATACGCATCCGCCGAAATCTCTCGTCCGGCCCAACCCACCCAATAATTAAGTTACCAGGTAGTAAGTAGTAGGGTAGCTCATCAACTTGTGACTCGATCTTATCCACGGCATTTCCTCTTCACCACAACCTGCAATTTCAGACCAGACCTTCAAGATGCCCGCGCTTGACTTGCAACGGCCGCTGGCGGCTGATGACACCAGAGGTAAGTGTTACACGAATTTCATTCCTTTGCCTGCGCAGTTGGTCCTACGCACATGTGGGAACTGGTCCAGCTCTGGATCAAGCTGCAATGACATTGTCTTTCTGCCAATCGCCAGGTATCACTTCATTTTGGCGATTCCAGTTATACAAACGCCAAGCAGTGTCATGCAGTGTCAATAGTTACACGGTGGCATTTATGTTTCAGTGTCTCAATTGCTTCAAAATCCGCTGCCCCAATCGATGGAGCTAACATCTTTTGCAGTTCTCGGCCAGGATCCTCTGATCCCACCAGCTCTGCTCACCTCTGAGCTTCCCATGACCGACAGTGCCATCCGGACCGTCATCAAGGGCCGAAATGATGCTGCCGATATTGTCATGGGCCACAGTGACCGACTCTTGGTCGTAGTCGGCCCGTGTTCCATCCACGACCCTGCTGCTGCCCACGAGTACGCCGCCAGACTCAAGGAACTCTCCGAGAAGCTTGCCGACGATTTGTGCATAGTTATGCGTGCCTACCTCGAGAAGCCCAGAACCACAGTTGGCTGGAAAGGTCTGATTAATGACCCTGATATCGATTCATCCTTCAAGATCAATAAGGGCCTAAGAGTTTCCCGTCAACTCTTCGTCGACCTTACTTCGAATGGTATGCCCATTGCTAGCGAGATGCTTGACACCATCTCCCCTCAGTTCCTGGCTGATTGTATCTCTGTTGGTGCAATTGGTGCCCGAACCACCGAGTCCCAGTTACATCGTGAGCTGGCATCCGGACTGTCTTTCCCTGTGGGGTTCAAAAACGGAACTGATGGAAACCTTGGAGTTGCTATTGATGCCATCGGCGCCGCCGCCGCCAAACACCACTTTATGGGGGTCACCAAGCAGGGCTTGGCTGCCATCACTCGTACCAAGGGTAATGAGCACGGTTTCGTCATCCTCCGCGGCGGAAGCAGAGGCCCCAACTTCGACAAGGAAAATGTTCAAGCCGCCAAGAAGTCTCTGTCGGACAAAGGCCAAAAACTTGCCATCATGATTGATTGCTCTCATGGTGTGTATTTACCATTACCCATTTTAAAATGTCCGAGGCGGTAAGGCTAACAGAAGGATCAGGTAACTCCCAGAAGAATCACAACAACCAGCCCAAGGTCGCAAAGGTCGTTGCAGATCAGCTCAGGGAGGGCGAGAAGGCCATTATTGGTGTAATGATTGAATCTAATATCAATGAAGGTAACCAGAAGGTTCCTCCTGAAGGCCCGTCTGGACTCAAGAAAGGTGTCAGCATCACTGATGCCTGCATCAACTGGGAAGACACCATTACTGTGCTCGAGGACCTTGCCGCAGCCGTTCGGACCAGACGTGAAATCAACGGCCCATCTGCCAACGGACATGCAAAGGTTAGCTTGCTCGAGGAAGCCTAGGTCTCTTCTGTCAAGTTATGCGGGAATTGTGCGTGGGGTTGATGATATTATGAAAGGGAAAATTTTCGTGTGCAGGAACACATGTTGGATCAATGCAGGGAAAAAAAAATTGCGTAGACTTGTCGAGCGGTCTGTCGGCCTGCATCAAAAAATTAGTTGTATACATATGGTCATTGAAGGACACAAAAGTAGTGAGGTGCACATTTTGTGCCTCAGATATGTCTCGAAGTTTATATTCGTGGATTTCTGACAAAAAAATCAAGCCCTGTCGTGAAGGATATCCAGACATGCTTTATGACACGCGGTAACCCAAAATGTCCACAAACGCCGTCGATTACTTTAAAAATGTACAGGTCGTGTCGTCGTCTAAAATACACATGAGCTATCGCCGCTCGTCGCTCACTGGCGCATAGCTTATGTCTTGTCGGGACATAGCCCTCTTGCCCCGTACTTCGACGACCCGCTTGAAAGCAGCCCATCCAAGAAGGCCAACTGTTCCGAGGATGAAACCCCAGACAATGATCTTGTCCTTGTTACTGTCTCGCTGGAAGCACATAGTAACAACATTCTCCTCCTTTGCCTCTTTGCAGAAATCGATTCCCTGGCTGAGGCAAAACGACTTGGTACATTCCGAACATGAGGTTGACAATGACCGTCGGCTCAGACCTTGATCGTCGGTTGATTCGTCTGAAGCAGCACTGGGCTGATTCGACTCGGGAAAGAAGGAAAGACTGAGGAAAGAATTCGACGGAGAGCCTGATGACTCTCCCTTGGGCCCCAACGGGATGATTGTGCTGTTCTTAAAGCATGTGCACTTGCAAAAGGTTGGAGCAGCTGGTCAGAGTCAAGGTTAGCGGTGAAATCGAGGTATTGATGCCAGACAGACGTACAGCTTGCTGAAACAAGAGCCAAAAGACTCGCAAATACCAGCACGAGAGCCTGAATTCGGGCCATCGTGTTCCTCGCGGCATGTGTGGCTTCTAGGAGGATGGAGTTCGGGCTACGACGGAGAGGTCACTGTCGCAGTTGTCGCATTGCTTCTTGTTGAAGTGTGTCTGGTGTGGGTCAAACCAGGAAGCACAGATGGAACCCAGCTCAGCCTCGCAGCATGTGGTTGGTCCCCTGCCTGCCACGCCAAAAAAAGTCAAGTAGCACCCGATGCACTCTTTCTTGCCGCGCAGGATTGAAGGTTCTAGTCTTGACCTCGATTTACACTTCTCGAACTCCTGGCCGTGTCTGGGTGCGTCGACAGCCACAACTGCCAACCATGTCAAGAATAACGCGTATGCGGAGACTCGCGTCGTTGCAATTGGCGATAGCGACACCCTCGCCAGCGTCCAGAGCAACCTTCGTCGCATGCCGAGCCGTCTCGACGACGAGTGCCACCCGAAGCAAGAATACAGAATGGGTTCGTAAGAAGCTGTGGAAGGGCGAGGCACCTGGATTAGACGACCCCTATACGCAACGTCCAGAACCCGAGGACCCTTCAAATTTGCCGGAAGAGGCACTCGAGTTCCAACCGCGGACCGACAAGACTCCCGCGGCGGTTTTAGAATCTCGGTTAACACTGCCGCCAAAGCGAACCGAGGCGGCATCAGAGAAGGAGTTGACTTCCTCAGACCCGACATATGTCCCCGCTACCGAGGCAGAAGGACTTGAGGAGATTGGCGCCTTGGACACTTGGTGGGATCAGGAGGGTCATTGGGGAGAAGAGAGTGAATTCAAGGGATTCGGCAGTGCGGAAAAGGTGGTGGACAAGGATGTTGTCGAGGTTTACTTGCGACAGGCCGTTGTTGAGGCTCTTGCTCTTCGAGAGACTGGCGCCTTTTCAGACTGGGCGACGAAGAAGTGGCGAGAGGGACCTCGCAGCGAGCTGGACCAGGTGCTGGCTGCAGAGATTCAGGTGCAAGGGAGCCAGGCTTCGTTGAAGGGAGATGTGGCTGCCATTGCACGGAGTCTCACCGCCGAGGCCGATGAGACGGAGGCAATTGAGAAGATTCATCCCGAGGAGGCTCGCGAGATGCTCAAGACGTGGGACGCGTCATGGAAGGACCTCGTCCTGGATGACCAACTCAAATTCGCTGTATGTGCTATTCCTATTCCAACATTCACCGACTCAGCCATGTTCTAACTAGTTTATAGCTTCGCAAGCGTCTTTACCAGCTCACGGGCACCCTCATCGCCGATGCCAAGCTTGGCGCTGCGCACACTGTCAAGCACGTCTTGACTCTTGCTGCCAAGAAACCCCAGCCTAAGAAGCTGGCTGAACTGCTGGAGACACGAAGCGACCTTCAGGAACTCGCCAATGTCAAAGTTCACAACCGCAAGATTGGACCTATCGAGAAGGAGACCGCCTTGGGTCGATGGAAGGTGATTGAGGAGGAGTTGACGAAGCGTGGCTTGCCTGTCACGGGCACGGCAGGCATGTCAAAGAACAAGGAAAGGGATTGGATTTCAGGGAAGATTTAAAACAAAGGGCCACGGAAGCTGGCGTGTGTCTATAAATGCTTCAAATGGCACTGTGTACATGTACTGTGACAAAAGATGAAGAGTTATCATCCAACATACTGATACCAAAGAGCTCTCTCGCCCTTTTTGTTTCATCTTTCGGTTGTAAAGGGCGTATATAGCATCTCGCTGAGTGAGTCGTCTGTTCTTATTGCATAACCGTAAATCTAGCTCCGTCACTAGGTGTCCCTGGTCATGATCCCGTTCTCGACGTCAAGCACCACTGGTCGCCATATGGCGCAACCGTTCCGTTTTGGGTGTTAACCTGCTACAACATAATGTGGCAAACGGCCGCCGACAGGTACCCCGCATACATATCCAGAACCGGGGGTAAAATAGAGCTGATTGATACCGGAGGGAGGGGTACAAGTTCTAAGGGGGTAAGGATGTATTGGATCAACTCATAGAGAACTGGTTCCTACTCAGAAAGGATGCAGCTAGGGCTGTTATTCATTGAGTCAAGATATACCATCCGTAGAGGATAGATGGATCTAAAGGAGCTACTCATTTGACACCGTCGTACGGATGTGAGTGGTGTACTTTCCACGACATTGGCATCAACGTATCACGACTTGGTGATTATTAAGCCCATATGGTCTTCTTCATGGCACTCGTGGTGGAACAAGCTCTGGGACAAGAAACTTCTCCCTTGTTCGGATACATGGGTCAAGCGAGGTCTTTGGGATCTTGCCACGCACGCAACCAGGGAACGGGGCATCTTAGCGCCAACGCAAACAACGCACAGTGGCAAGCTAGATTATGCAGATTGATTGTGGTCATATGGAGCTGTGCTCTTGGCCTCTGACAGTGGATGGGGCAAGATGAGCGGTCAAGGCCATGACCTCCCTGTCTTTCCGAAAGCCGCCGACCTGGTAATAACAGATGGAATCGAGACGAACCATCTGCAGGGACCGCCCTGGGTGCCATCCTTTCTGGTGGTTACGACTGGTCTACATATGTACGTACTCGGTATGCGGGATACTGCAGTTTACCGAGAGTGCAGACGTACATATCGGGACATTTGGGGATGGTAGAGTGCTGGGGGGCTGGACTCAATCCAGAAGTGGTAAAGCAAGATACACCAGCTCGACGGCAAGCGCGAAAACCGCCCGGCTTTGAAGAGCGTTTTGGCAAGAGACAAGGACAAAGACGACGCCAAACGCGGGTGGCTGATGGAAAATCGTCCACAGCAACCTTGCAGTGAGTCTCCTCGCCCAGCAAATCAGTCGATGCCATTGCCGCAGCTGTTGCCCACTGCGATGCCCACCGGAAGTGTCCACTCCAGCCACATTCCAGAGATTAATTGATGGTTGGCTGATGTGGTGATTGTTGGAGCAGTGAACGGTGATGGCCTCGACTGGGAGCTGCTTTGTTGGTCGATCCGAGTCCCCCACAGCTCACAACCCCCAGAGACGGCCCAAAGCATTGACGGCAAGTCTCACGAGTTGAGTCCAGCATGATGTTTTTCTTCCCCACTGCTCGAATCTGGCATTGATGCTCAAGGGTGGCAGTTTTTCTCATCTGCCGCCACCGCACAAACCGCGCATCCTAGTCTATATAAGACGCTCGCCCATCCACCAGAGCCTGAAGGGTCTTTCTTCCTTCTTCTCCAAGTAGATATACATCTCGAAAAGAAAGACAACCTTAAAAACTTTTTTCTGCAATTTTCAAGGTTTTATACCTTTATAACACATATCACAATGGCTGGTAACTGTGGCTGCTCTGGCTCTGCTAGCTCCTGCAACTGCGGCTCAAGCTGTATGTTTTTTTTTTCCACCCCCAACTTGCAAATGTATAAGAGGAACATGGGTTACTGACTTTTCAACTATAGGCTCCTGCACCTCATGCGGCCGATCACTGTGATTGTAGTTACAGCTGGTCGCCCTCTTATATCATGTTGTTGAGTCAAACAACATTCTCGCCCGGGGAGGCTTTGAGTAGCACTACTCGTGGTGGGTGCAAATATTAAATACATGAAATAAGAAAAAAATACGAAAACACGAAAACACGAAAATGGCCGACAAAAAAAATTGGAATAATTGATTGATGATTTTTTCTTTATTCAATGGAAATAAAATGATACGCGCTATTGGAATAAAAGAGTTTGGATGGACGCAACGGCCAATGTTTCTCATGGCTGGGTTGGGGCAACTTTGACGGCGATATGGTTTATGAAAATGATTTCCTTATAGTGGATGTTGACGCAGTCATGTTATATACCGCGGCAGTTAGTTAACCGCTAGCCCATCTCTCGAATAAAATTTCCTTTGTATTTATTTGATTGATTGTTGGTTCGTGTATAGTGCAGGTACAGTCTGGTACTTGAGATCCGGGGCTGGGAGACCCTGGCTGTGGCGGTCTGATGGCTCCGGGGACCGAGCAGACCAGGCCGGCAGACGCAAAGCATACTCCGTGCGGAGTACTTGACATTTAATTTCCCGTCCCGGAGATGCAGGACAGTCGATTTGAAGCAGAGCACAAGAGTGCGCTGCCCGGGTGGTCGACGCCGCATCTGGTTGCGCCGATGGCACCGATTGCACCGAGTGCCCGTCCGCATTCTGTTCGAGCAACATTGAAGTACTTGCGAGTACAACTGGTGCTGGCCAATGAAACGACGGACAACAATGGAAGCCGCCTCACATGTGCCTTCGCGCACGTTTGGCCTCGGCTGCGCCCCAGATTCCGTCCGTTGGCATATCGCTTCGGGATGGGCTGCGTGGAAGCTTCATCACGAACTGAGGACTTGGGACCTCGTGGCAAGGCTGTATTGTCCATGACCTTCTTTCCAAGCTCCTAGCTCAGGCAACGAGGACATGCGACAATAGTTCAATCGCCCCGTCCTCGTCTTCTTCTCGCCTTCACTCCTACTCATCGGGCTTCTCGCAAGGCCTCGCTGCGAACCCGCCGTCTCGACTCTTCAGGCTGATGACGCTTGGGAATCTCGGTCCAACCGTGTCGCCGTCGCCACCACAGCTCTTAAATGGCTGCAATTGTGAGTTTCACTTTATTCGGTCTCTTTCTCCTATTCTCCTGTTAGAACATGTCCCGGCCTCCGATCTGCCCTCAGACTCTTCTTTTTTTTTCTTTCCTTCCCCCATATCTGCATTGCTGTCGGTGCGGCAGTGTGTGGCCAACGCACTTGGTCGTCGTGGGGCTTTTGGCATGTGATGTCACGACCTCGAACCTGTGCATCAAATTTCGCCTCTCAACTTCGGCATTTGCTGCCGTCGCCTGACGCCCTGACCTTTGACCTTCACGTCACCGCCGCGCACCACTCCGCTGCCGAGTCCGTATCAACCACCAGTCACTGTCTATTCTATCAGTACACACGACCTTCACAGACGCAGCAAGACACCGTTGGGTGCATCGCGCACATGTCCCAGTCCTCGAGTGGGCACTTTGTCGGTTTTCCTATCGCTGGCAGCTGCTGACAACAACGCTTTGCGAGTTCGTTAGGAGTCTCCGTGGCTATCGCACCTGGACCTGCCCATGTCTTCACGCGACGACGCCTCTTCGGCCTCAACATATGAGTCGCAGAACGCGACCGGGCTGCCGCCGACCTACGCCTCCTTCTCCCCCGTCACCCTGTCCTCCAAGACGCCTTCGCGATCTGCTCGCCGTTCGAATATCCTAGTTCATCAAAAGAGTCCGCTGTTGCTGGCCACTCCACCGCAAGTCACCCGTGCTCTCGCTTACAGTCACCCCTTTCTGCTGCCGCTGAACAAGTTCGTTGGCCTGTTGACATGGAGCACCGGTGATCCGTGGCAGAGCTTTCTGCTGCTGTCAGCCTTTTGGCTGGTAGTGCTATATGGAGATGTCGTGGTGCGAAGAGCCGGCCCCGTGGTTATCGGCCTGGTCATTATCGCCGGCATGTATGGACGAAGATACAGCCCATTAAGCAGCAGCGGCTGGGCTGAGCCGGCTCGACCAACTAAGGATGCGTCTAGTGTCAGCACCGCTTCGGCTGCCGGGTCTCATGGCGAAGGTGCCAGCTCCAAAAAGGCTAAGCACCAAAGGGCTGCGTCTGAAATTACAAGCACCAAACACCAGAAAACGCTTGACGAGATCGTCGAGACGCTAAAGGAGTTTACCGGCCGATGCAACGTTTTGATGGAGCCGTTGCTGGAAATGACAGACTTTCTCAGCACACAACGAACCCCCACGAGTGCAACCACGAAACCCGCCTTGACAGCCATGTTTGTGAGACTTCTTATTGTAACTCCTTTCTGGCTCGCCTTGACAATGCCACCTTTCCACGTCATCACTACTCGTCGTGTTGTTTTGGTGTTTGGCACAATTATATTGACTTGGCATTCAACTCCCTTGAGGGTTACCAGAACTCTTTTGTGGAGGAGCTCACTTGTCAGACGGTCCGCAGCAGCAATCACTGGGCTTCGTTTCGACGGGCCTCTCAAGACCGGACACAAGCTGGCTGCCGAAGCGGCCAAGAGCCACGCCGCCGCTGCCGGCAAAGGGAACCGCAAGGCTGGGCGCAGCAAAAGCTCTGGCGTCAAGTTCACATTCATCATTTACGAAAATCAGCGTCGTTGGGTTGGGTTGGGTTGGACAGCGAGTCTCTTTGCCTACGAACGCCCTGCGTGGACCGATGAGCACAACAACCCGGTGCCGTCTAGGGATGAGTTTGAGCTGCCCGACGTCGAGGACGGGAGCAGGATGCGTTGGCAATGGGTTGAGGGCAGTCAGTGGAGAGTGGATGGTGTGCCTGATGAGAAAGGACCTGTCGACTATGATGGCGAGGAGGGCAAGAATGGCTGGATATACTATGACAATAAGGTGAGTTGATCAGGGACAAGGAAACAGATTCAGGGGCTCCAAAGTCTTGGGACGCCTACTAACAGCGCGGTAGTGGCAATATGGTCGACGAGGTCAGGACGGCTGGGCAAAGTGGACTCGACGACGGAAGTGGTACCGAGATGCAGAGCTCGTTGAAGTCGATGAATCAGAGCAGCCCGTACAACCTGTACAACCCGCACCAGGCCAGGACGGTGCCTCCAAGTCACCAAAGAAGGGCTACAAAAAGGGCTACTCTACTTCTGATGAGAAAATGGTACCAGTTCGTGCCGAGCCGCACCCCACGGCCGGTGACCAACCTGGCACCGATGACGACGGTGCATCAATCCTCTCCACATCTTCCAAATCATCATTCTGGCCCTCATCATTCAGGAGACGGACGGTGGAGAAGCCAAGTACATTGGCAGAAAAGGGTCCATCGAGGAACATTGCCGAGCCAGTACCCGACGATGATGCCAGCGGGCTAGATTTGGAAACGGAGTTGGAATTACAAAAGCAAGGCAAGGACGGTGGCCGATGGGGTATTGGGGATGAAGCACACATGAATTTGGAATAATGAGCTGTTGCATCGTTGGTGACGGTGGAAGAAGAGAGCGTAGGTGATATCCAACCCAGGTTGTTTCCTTGACACATGTAACGAATATTAACGGCTGTAAGAGAATATGGGCAGGACGTGAACTGGGAGGGATTCTTTTTGCGGCGCATAGTGAATGTGCGAGCCGCTATGTAGGACAATAGGTAGATGACTGACTGTACGAGAAATCTGAGCATTATGCCAGTCTTGGCCCCCCATTTCTCCCTGTTTGCCACTCTCCGCATCAAACTTCGCCCAGTTTGCTGTTCCGTTCGTCTCTCCCTCCCGGCTCGTGAGTGAGCTCATATGGCAACATGCAGCAATGGAAGACACGCCCCTTGTGCCGAGTCCCCTTGCAATCCGACAAAGTTCCAGACTCCCCCGGGACGACGAGGAAGAAGACCTCCTCACGCCGCTTCTACAATCTCGGCGCCCCTCACGACAGTACGTGTCCTTCTCCCCTCCGCCAAGCGACTCCTTCTCCCTCCCCAAAAGCTATGCGCCGCGAGCGGGAGCCCTGCCCGCCTTCACACACCCCTGGCCATCCTCGAGCATACGCTCACTTACAAGCCAGGAGGAGCAGGCGGGCCCATCCGCGCCCAGGGTGCCGCTGATTCACATCCGCGACGAGTCGCCCGGCGGCAACGCGAGAGAGACGTGTCTGTCGGTGTTCTCCGAAGATGCAGTCGCCAGACTGCCGTTGACGCCGTTCCCGCCATGGATGAGCAACTCGGACAGAGAACGCCGGGAGACGTGCGACTCAAGACGCGAGCAGGGTAAAAGCGAAGCCGCAGGGTGTCACTGCGACGACGGGCCCGTCAGGAAGGGGGTTGTGCATGCGACGGTGCTGGCGGCGCAGTTTGTCGCGTTCATGGGCTTGTTTTGCGTGTGGGTGGACGTTGCGGTCCGCGAGGCCGCGGCCGATTCGGGGTTTTGGCACAAGTATATTCATCCTTTTCCCGCATCTTGAGCCTTGTCTGGCTGGGTGTGCTAATGGGGCTTTTCTCGTAGGCTGTGGGTGTACTTCCAGCCGGCTCTGGCGGGTCTCGGTCTCTTTGCCGCGGCCGCGATTCTGGCCTACGAGGCCAATGGGCTGTCTGACGGGGTGTTTCTAGGCGTCCAGGCTGTCGTGTTGGTGGTGGCTGGTGCTGCTGGGTTCTGCGTGGTTTGGTGGGCGCTCGAGCTGGGGAGTCGGGCGGTTGTTGGGGCGGCGGCGGGCACTGCCGTCATGATGCTTGGGGTCGGAGTGTTTGGGTTTGCGAGGGCGGCTGTGGTTTGGTGGCTGGATGGTTGAGGCTTTTCGGGTTGGAGTTGAGGGGACGTGGGGAGGTTTGGGCATCGTATTGACGTGCTTCGCCTGCCAATCGACTTGTGTGTCGGGTCATGGCTCCCGAGTTTGGCATGAACATGGTTATGACGTTCAAGTTGAACAAATTGATTCTTGCTTGATACTTTCGCCTTTGGAGTCTTGGGCCATTGGAGCTGGCCCGCAATATTACACCCCGGTGCTGCTCTGCTCTGCTCTACGACCTACCCTGTGCACGGTTGCGCAATCTTATCACCATAAATGAGGACTGCGAAATCGACGTCTATTGGGGATGATGCCTTTGCGAATCCATCTCTGCATTTTAACCCTATATTGTACTAATTCGCACTAGTTCGTGTCAGCCTGGGTTTGTGTTGGGTACCTACCTAGGTAGGCATGCTACAATAGGGAAATATGCTTCTCGTGCTCAATGTTGGGTTGCAATGTAAGGTTCAGCCCCTGCTTCATCAAAGAGTCCTCAATGCCAATTGAAAAGCGACTTCAGAGAAAACGAAACACCAGGTGGGAGCTCTTTCGCTGACAAAATAAACCACGGATCCTAATAAACTCACAATGATATCCTAAGGGCAAGTTTCACTCGCCTGGAAAAAGGTGCGACTCACACGGCAATGAGGGTGTATAGTATGCAATAGCAAGCTTGTCTCCCACAAGCGCCTAAGGCAGAATGGCCGAGTGGTCTATGGCGACGGTCTCAAGCACAGTATATGTACTTTCGCCTGCGAAAAGCAGCGTTCCGTTCACGAAAGTGGCCGGGGTTCGAATCCCCGTTCTGTCAGCTTGTTTTTTTGGCCTTCCTTCCCTGGAAGGGTATCTATTTTTATCATCGGATCATTCACACTTTATGTATGATGCATTAAAGTTTTTTTATCAAGCTATTCCACTACTCATGCAGGCACCGCACTAGGCAAGGCCCAATAAATTAAGCACCGTGCGCCTGTAACCCTAAACCAAAGAACTATAATACAAATGTAATACCGCAAAGGCATCGCGATGCGTTAGAATCCAGCAAATTGATGTCACACGGTTACACGAGGGCCGCGATCGAGACCCTAGGGCACAAGGCTCACCGACTTCTTGTATATATATAGATCTTCGGTCCCTCCAGGCCTCGTGGAAAACGAGGGACATTTGATACCTCAGAGTCGATTATTGGGACTGAACTGAACCCTCTGTTCCAAGCCCAGTTAACCTGCCCTTGTCACACTTGCTGACATGGGCCAAAACAGTGTCAGATTCGCCGCACGGCACATTTTGGATACTCGCACCGACTACACACTGCCACAGCTTGCAAATAAATGCCCGTTGCAACCTTTTAGAATTGAAGCTGACGAGACCTAGTGGGCGAAAAGACATCACAGCCGATATCAAAAAGGAAGCCCTGCTGGCATCTATAGCAAGAAGAGCTGGCTTGTTGAAATCGGCTGTGGGATTTTTTCCCCCCTAGGTCTCGTTGGCTTCAATCCTCGAAGGCTGCAACGGGCATTTTATTCACACTTTAATGTTATGATGCATGCATGTATTGTGATGTAGCTTAAGCATTCCCCCTTCTTATCTAGAGGACGGAGACTGCCGAACCACTCTGCACTACAATGTAACCTTTCATCATAAACAATAGTTTCCTTTTAAAAAAAAAGATGTTGCATTTGGTGCTTTTTATACTTGTGCTTAAACTTTAATTACGTACGTCTGATCTTTACGCGGGATATTTGTGTCACATGTGCGGAGAATCTTAGAGGTCACTGGGGTGCACTTGGGCGATAGCAAAAGCTCCAGATGTCCAGATGTCTGGTCAGCTTTTCTTCTGTAGTAATTTGAACGCGCTACATGACAGCATATGAAAGTCTCTTCATGTTCTCTGTCATGCTGCCGATGTAACTGCAGCACACTAGGAACCCATTCCATCGTCAAGGGGCATTCACACCGGCTGCATGGACTGTGACTGCCGGTGGCAGCACAAGATGTGAAATCACCTGCCGCTAGAATTCACCAATGTGCCCATGTCTGAAAGGTCTGCTCTGCCGGTCTGGGTTTGGACAGCTGATTCCACTACGAGCGGTCCAATGCCTGCTTTGGGTACGGAATTATCGGACACCTCCGAAATGAGGTAGAACAGGGCCGTTCGACTTGGCGAGCTGGCCGGCGTTGAAGGATAAAAAAAAAAAGGCGTTATGCAGGGCTCCACAGTGACGGAGTATCAATTGATTGAATGGAGGGGCAACTTTTGTGAGCTGGCGGGGCGACATCGAATGCATGGCTTTCGGCCAGTGTTGGCTGGTCAGGTACGTGGACGTGTCAAGGAGAGCTTCGTAAGTATAGAGGTCTGGTAAAATGCTGACTTGACGTTAGCCGTCACGCTGACGTTGAATCTGAAGTCAACTGGCCAGGTTGGTTGGTGGCGGGCGCTGGGCAGCACTGAGCCCCGCGGCGACCTGGAGCAGGCAGCCTAGCAAATCCCGAGTCCTGATGTATAAAAGCTACTTCCCAAGACGCGCGCCATCCTCCCCTTCCTCCCTTTCCTTTCTCTCCCCTCTCGGGCACTTTGCCTCATCCATTCCCATCAGGCTCGTAGGCCTCATCTCGTCCGACGCTGTGATCCGACTTCTGTTGCTCAACTTCCCCCTGCTCTCTTCGACAACCCATTTTCGTGATACCCCCCACCACACTTTTTTTTTTTTTGCTCTCTCACCCAGTCCCTTGACCAAAAGCCACAATGAGTGACGTCGAGAAGATCTACGTTACCTACAACGATGTAAGTGTGACTGAAAAATGACGAAAGGGCTGTTCATTTGTGTATCGCTAGTGTTGCAACCACCGTAGGAAAAGCGTAGCGACCGAGTAACAGACATACAATGCTGGCCTGCGGCAAGCTAACTGATCATGTTGCGCCCAGGTCCACAAGCTGTGCCAGAAGTCGGCCGACCGTCTTCTGCGCGAGTTCCAGCCGCAGCTCATGATTGCCATCGGCGGCGGCGGCTACATTCCCGCCCGGATCCTGCGATCTTCCTCAAGAAGCCCGGGTCTCCCAACATTCCCATCCAGGCCATTGGCCTGTCTCTGTACGAGTCCCTCGGTGAGGATACCGAGGTCGAGCAGATCGGCAAGAAGGTCACCCGTACCCAGTGGCTCGACCTCACTGCCCTGGGCCAGATGGAGAACCTGGTTGGCAAGCGCATCCTCATTGTCGACGAGGTCGATGACACCCGGACGACCCTGGAATACGCTGTCAAGGAGCTCGAGAAGGATGTCGAGGCGGCTCGTCAGCGCATGGGTGGTGACCATCCCAAGACGGAGTTTTGCATCTTTGTTCTCCACGTACGTGCCCTCGAATCTTTACTTTGCCATCAGTTGTTGGTGGTTGTGCGCTGACAGGCTTGGTTGTGGTAGAACAAGGACAAGCCCAAGAAGGGCGTTCTGCCCCACGACATGATTGCCACTCGATACGAGGCTGCCGTCACCGTTGGTGATGCCTGGATCAACTATCCTTGGGAGGCGATAGATATTGATGAGCACGACAGAAATGCCGAGGCCAAGCGCGGGGCTTAAATCAACAAATTCTCCCTTTTTTAATTTTTTTCTTGGACCAAAATAGATTAGAAGCCGGGTTTCTGAATGAATATAGGAAGTAAAAAAAAAATAAATATATATATATGTATATACAGATCGGTATATGTATATACGCTCTGCAATGTATGATGCTATGTGGTAGGAAATACTGGAATACGCCCATCATGCCATGTATAACGCCGTTCATGTGCCCTTGCCCCGAATATCCCTCCCAACACGTATGCAGCCGGTAGTCGGCCCGTCCAAGAAACTGCTTCAACCGCCAACGGTACCCTCCCGCGCATGCCTCTCCTTCAGCCTCTTCTCCTGTTTCATAAACTCCCTGATGCCAACCGGTACGCTCTGGTAGACCTCCTCGTCCCACATATCCTTGGCGATCTTACCGTTGCCAACCGCCGGCGCATTCCAATTCGTCTCGGACCCTCCGCCGTCAGCATCCACCGTCCTGCCGGAGGCTTTGAGCCGTCTCTCGGCCTCCTTCCTACTCGCCGTCCACTCCTCCATGTCCTCTCGATACCGCTCCCAGACGCAATTGACGCACCCGCTCATGCAGCAGTTATCCGGCTCCTCTGGCCGCGGGGGCACCAAGACACCCGCTATGTACGTCGACTTGGCCTGCTTCAAGGCCAACCTGCCCGCCTCCTCTGCCGGGCCGAGGAGCCGCGATCCGAATATGATGCGGGCCTTGTCCTGCGCCGTCTGCGGAGGCGGAGTCGGCTCGGGCGGTGACGAGGGGGCGCCGGCGGTGCTTCGAGCCCTGGGTTTGCGCCCGCGTGCCGGCGTCGTCGGCCGCCTGTGCGGCGGCAGGACGCTGGGATCCGCGGTGCTGGGCGGCTCCTCGGGCTTGTGGGCGAACGGGTAGGGGATAGGGTCGCGCAATATGCTGGTGTAGTAGGCGCCCAGGGGTGTTCGTTGCGGCCACTGCTCGTCTTTGGCGCTGGCGGTTGACGTCGCGAAGCTTCTGGCCGGGGCGGCTATGCGCGGGACCAGGCGCAGCTGCGAGACGGCCGTTCTCGCCGGGGCCGGCATTCTGGATTAAAGAAGAAGAAGATTACTCTGGGGGTTTGGAAATCTGTGAGCATGTCATGCTGGGGAAGGAATGATGCGCCGGGCCGGAAGAGGTTGGTTGACGCTTTTTTGTTTTCTCTGTTTTTGGTCTCGAGGGGCAAAAATGCGGGTTCGGCGGCAAGGCGTCGGAAAACGTCATTCGGCCGTGCAGGGCGTTGCATTGGCTGCCGAACCGGCGTTGCAGCACGTGATGGTGCCTGGAGTTGGAACCCGATCACGCGGGTTGCAAAAAAGGCCGCACACCTGTGTGTGTGGTTGTGGGTGCGGGGTGTGCGGCCTTTTTTGCAACCCGCGTGCCGATGTCGTCTGGTGGTCATGCAGTGGAACCATTGGCCTGCCAGCATGGGGGGCCACGGATTCAGCCTTTTGGAATTACAGGGTTGCTGTGTTTCCTCGACGCCGCAGATGAAGACCGAAATGTGGCGCGGGCTTTTGTATCAGATTTTTGTCGCAGAAGGACTCGAGGGCTCTAATGCACCGGACGATGGAAAGTCTTTTGATGTGAAAATTGGCATGGTCAGGGTTGAGGGTGGGTTAGGGCCAAGATTCCGAGGCATGGGGTTGTTGCGTTTAGGCTGAGAAGACAGTATAGCAGTGTCAAGGGGTAGTCTATCATCACAAGTGATGAGATGTAGCGTGAAAACATGAACTAGGTAGCATCAAAGTTAGGAAGAAGGTATCTATAGAAAATGCTCAGCTTGTTTATTGCAGACTCCTGAAGATGGGGGACGTAGATTATTATTTAGTAATGCCATCCCAGTTATTTGACCAAGAAATGCTGTCTCCAATCCATGTATCAAAACCAACATCAGTATTCTCACCACACCGCCGCTCTTTCGCCTCGATTGGTTGAGCAAACTCCGTCAAGAATCGCAGCATCTACCTATCCATGCGACAGCTGGTATCTATACTCTTGAGACACCACTCGTGGAAAGTCTTTAGTCGTGAAAAGCAACTTCCAGTGCAACCCAGTATTTCGAGTCCGAGAAGATGGTTGAAAATCCCCTCAAGCTGGTCCCTTGCTTCACAAATCTGCTTCTCATCTGTTTCAAACAGTAGCGTATGGATGTGAATCGACGAAGCGGTGACAGTGATGTGACCGACCATGGTGTACTTCACGTCACAGCCAGGCGTGGCCATGGCAGCGTCGGCTATTCGGGAAAGGTGCGTTGCGTAGTATTTGCATTTTGTCACGCCCTCTTGTATTGGGGATGAGCTTGGCAGCATGCGTTGCTGCTCGTTGAGAAATTGATGAAATAGGAGCTGTCCAAAGTGATAATGCCGAGATAAATAGCAACAAACATGTGGCCAGGCCCTTGGTCGAAAAGGCTTGTGGGTTCTCAGGAGTGTCATGCATGTGATTAGGAGGGGGGCTGCTAGCCAATTGTCCAGCTTCAGGGACATGCCGGCAACGCGGTCTTTGGAGACTGATGCGGGCTGGGTAGTTGTAATGTCTTCATGTAGTCGTTGGCCTCGAGGGGAATGCTGTTGAGTTTGATCATCTGTGCTAAGAGGGAGTTGTTTCGATCAGGGTTCGTGATCATGTCCACAGTGCCATCTGCCGTTGTAGGTTCATGCCATCTGAGGACCAGACGTCGATCCTGCAGAGAGTCCAGTATACTGAGACGATTAGTTTGAGAAACCTGTGAGGGGCTTGGAGAACATTGTACCTCGAAAGTGGACGTCGCGCATAATAGGACTGGGCGAAGAGAGAGTCGGCAGGTCGAGATAGTTTGCGATTCTGCAAGCCGCGGAGTAGAAAACAGCTGCTGCTGCCCCACCATCACTGATACTCACAGGGCCGAGAAGGACACAGGCTTGAATAGTTGATACTGAGATGTCTCGAAGATTTAGCAATGCTGGCTCTCTCTAGCGTAGCGCTCGGCTCTGTGCGTGGGCGGCGTCCTAGCAAACACGGGGTTTGCCGAGAATCTGAACTGAGGTTACTAGTACGTTGACTTCTAAGGTTCTCGGAGTTGAAACGGAGAAGTGCCCTGCCGACAGGGCCATCGTGGCATATACGATCGCCTTTGGCGTCTTTCCGTGTCGGAGATCTTGCATAAAGCTCGGCCTATGGAACAACGAGTGGAACTGGTCATGGATGCACGTAACGTACAATTCTGCAAGCTCGACGCGTACATTTCCATCCCAAATAATAGGAGCAACGATGAACTCGCTCTTTAGAACAGGTTCCACGGTCTTTGACCGCTCCGTCAGGATTGGTAGTGACCGAGTTGACGCTGCGAAAGCCCCGGCCCTTGAGCAACCGAGACTCTGGGCCTCGCATAATAGACATCGATAATGACCGGAGGGACTTTGCATTTCCGCCGGCGAGACCTATGCCTGTTATTGCACAATTCTCCTCATCTTCGGGGCAATGCACTTACCGACACACTGAGCAAGCTATTGGGATTCTCATTGCTGGTCTCACCTTAGCCTATCTGTAAAGTTGATTCACAATAGGCCACGTGGTGTATGGCCGCATGCACCATCTTAATGACCAAAACCGGGTCGTTCGAGGTCAAATATGGAATTATGACTGGAAGTGAGAGGCAATCGTGTGCATGTCGACAGCGGAAGATATGATAGACCATCAAGCCAAACCTCGGAGATGGAGCCCCTAGATGTCAAACGGTGTGATGCAAGTACGTAATGGCAGGGTTGTCTGATCAAAATTGGATGTAACCTGTTATAGAGCAGCATCTATCTTTTGTGAGTACTAGTCGTGGTGCCCCAATGGAAAAGAGCCCATGATGGATGCGTGTAAGAATTGTAAGAGTCGCGTCTGGTGTGAACTGTCAAGTGGACCGACGGCAATTTGATCTCCATGTCGAACGATGAAATCCGGCCCCACAATTGCTTGAACTAGCACACATTGATAGTAGAGCCTCCGACCAGGTTTCGACGCCAACCACTGAATCCACTATCCTGGGCTGGCCGTTCGAGTTTGTTTGGGGGCAACGCGATCTGTCAGTTGCTACGGTTTTGTCTCCAACCATCACGAAAGGACGCTTGCTTGTAAGGCAGCCGTTTCTGACCTGTACATATTTCCGAAAGTGGGAGGTCGTTTGACCATGCTCATGCCCCATATCGTACGGTGAGCTCTTCCACGAACATGGAAGAGTCTGCGCCCAAACGAAGACGCGTTTCTCCAGACCCCGAGGCACCAACAGCAGCATCAACACCTGCAGCTCAAGCACCAACCAACCTTCCAGCTACAACAACGTCACAGTCTCCAAGTCGACAACCTAGACCATCCTTTGCATCACCCACTCGAGCAAGCCTTTCGCGCTACAACCCGCAAATATTGGAACGACGCCGTTCAGCTTTCCTATCGCCGCCAAAAGTCACAACCACAGCCTCGGCACCCAGCAATCCGACGCCCGCTGCTGCCCGGCCACCGCCAGAAGCAGCGGGTAACATCGGAGCGAGCGAATCCAATCAACCGGAAGATACAGCAAGACAGACTGGAGGTACACCACGACCAGCGACGAGCTCCCAGGCTGGGCTGACAGGGCCACCACGACGAACACCCATAAGACCAAGCTCGAGACCGTTCCCTCCCCCCGCGCCAGAAGGCGACGATGAACTAAATCCTTTTCTTGGACGGATGCAGAGACGAGAGCCCATTACCGGGGTACCCATACCCCCTCCCCCGGAACCAGAGCTCCCACCAGCCGTCCCAGATCCTGTATCTTCAACGCCTCCGCGAGGCATCCATAGCAGCCCTAGATGGAGAGACCGAGACAGGCAGAAAAAGAATTCGCCCATGAAAAGCTCACCGTTGAAGCCGCGCGGCGTGAGCACCCCGGCCAGGAGGGCTGGCGTCTCGATGAGTCCGGCTGGCTCTGCTATGCAGAGGGAGCTGCCGCTGCAGGACCGAAGCTTGAATGCTAACACGAACGCCGCTCGCCAAGTCCCTGCATCTGATAAGAATATTCACAAATTGAAGGAGAGAAACCGCCTGCGCAGGGAGATTGCAGTTTTGAGGAGAGAAATCGAACTTGCGGCCCGGGAAAACGAGCGCATCCGGGTTATGCAGCGAGCTGGCCGGATTGTGGCTCCTGAGAATGAAGAGGACGTTTTAAATCTGGTGCAAAAGACGTTGGTCGCCACGAGAACTGCTCCTACTCCAGGACTTGCTCACCAAATGACACAAGCAGCGCTAAACCCCATGGGAATCTTGCCATTTGGTCCTTCAAGATTGGTGTCAAATCAGGCAAGTCCCGAGACGGATGAAGCAAACATCAAATCTCACCACCCTGTTCCCATGTCGGCTGCGGACGATTTACCATTTTTACAACTATTCACTCCCTTCGCTGCCACGTCGCAGGTTTCCGTTCTACCCTCAGCCCAAAATCAACCTCTACGGCAGCGGAGGCAAATCACGCTACGGTCTCGAGATGTACCGGGCTTGTTCACGGCTAGAGTCGACATGGTGGTGAATGCGATGAACCTGAATATTCTGGCACTCAAAGTTCCCGCGTTAGAGCCATGCGCAAGACCAGAGCTCGGGCCGTTTGTTGAGAAGATATGCTCCGGAGACTGCAACAGAACAATGCAGCATAATGTTGGGATCCTATCTTGGGCAATGGGGGAGTGGTATCGCGTGGCAGTACAGCGAGCTCGCTTTTGGTTCCAGTTGGAGCAGAGTCTAGCCGCCAAGGGCGATTACTTGGATGCGATATCACGAATGCGATCGGATCCCGGACTGGGCGAGGACAACTCTCAGGACGACGACTTGGACACATGTAGCAAAGCAGATCTCTTTCGCTTTCTCGGCCAGCAATCGTATGATGTGCCAGTCCCGACGGTTACGGAAGAAGGCCCAGAATCGGCTGTGCGGTTGGAATGGAAGATCGAGCTCGACTGGACTGGGGAGGCACAAAGCAAAATGGGACTGTTCCTTGGGATTCCTGGCAAATGTAGGTGTTTAGACTGTTGTTCGGACAGACGACCATCCACTAATATGCTTCCAGGGCGGCAAGCTGATGAAAGAGGAGTGTTTGGTCAATTTGCCAAACTATTCGAGGTTTTGATCGAAAGCGGCCAACCCCCAAGAAAAGCAGTGCAAACCATTGTGGCGCTTCTGACGGGTGCCTAAACATCAATCTGTAATTTCATGAGACATGATGACCATGACACGTTTAAAAGATTCTGAGCGAGACATATCGGATGGCGTGATGGACAAGTAGCTTTATTACCAATGATACCAATCCACATTATTATAATCCCCCCTTGTTGTTTTATTTCTTGTCTTTGTGAACCACACATCTGTGTTTTACTTATCACGTAGCGCGTCCCATTATGAGATAGCCTTATTTTGATTGACTGTAACATTTAGTCGACGTCGACGCCCATCTTCCTGAGATCACTCTTGGCCAGGTCAATTTCCTTCATGAGTTCCTGGTGCGCCTCAGGAACATCGTTGAACGTCATGATGCCCCAGCCGAGACGGAAAAGAAGCAGCGCGCCGAAGGATACGAGGGCCCAGAATGGAAGCTTCAAGTTGCAAACGTCAGCGGGGTTTAAAAGCCATGTGGCTCGGAGCTATGGGGGGGTAAAAGCGACGTACGACAGGGACAATCTGCTGCTGGACCAGAGAAGGAAGAGGGATCAACTCCAAGTAAAGGGCGAGATATAGCTGTGAGTGGGAAAAGTTAGCACCGGGCTCCTTTCTGCGCATGTAAAATCGTAATTGCGGATCAAAGTCGTACGGAGGAGACGAGGAGCCCTAGGGAAATTGTCTGCTGAGCGCGCGTCATGACTGCGGATGTATGTATCTTCGCGGACTTCTAAGAACTGCTGTTGTTCTAGGGGGAGCGATTGGCGATACTGCTAAGGAGCGACAGTCGTGGTGACGGAGCAGGGGGCTTGTTGCGGTGGTGCAGTATTCCGGGGTTGTCGCCGAAGACAGCGTGTAAGGAGGCCCGCGGCGCGCGTTGATGACAACTTCCGCGTTGTGTATGATGACTAAGCAATACCTACTTCCGGGGCAGCTCTGGAACTTCTTCAGGCACAGAGTAGTTACAGGAGATTGTGTTTTGGCCTGCTTTGTGCTGCTTTCGTTTTGCCGACGACTAAACACGTAGGCCACGAATTTACCGTGTTTCTTTTTTTCTGTGGCTATCTGAAATTCATGATCCGGGGAGCCAAGAAAGCAATGTGAGTCGAATAAGATGTCAGACAACCAAGGGCCGGCCCCCACGCTCGGCTTTGGGCCGAGTCGCAAAGACTGGAGGGAGTGCCATTGAGACAAACGCTCATGTCATCTGGCGGTCAGTTATTTCCTTTTTCCAATATTTTTAGAGCATCTCGCACCGTTGTGCCTCCCGGATGGAGGAAAACGGGCGCTTTGCAGACGCTGCCAACAATTGAATCAAGTTGCACAGACACGAAGAAGAATGCAACAGAGCAGCTGGAGAAGCAAAGAAACCAAAATTGGGCAAGGCCAGCGTCGACCGCACTGGACGCTGGTCCAAGGACAACAGTCGCTTTTGCGATGGCACAGCATTAGTCTACTGCAGATGCTCCCAAGAGAGATGGGCTGAATATGCTCCAGCCAATTGGTTCTCCGTTATTTCGCACATCACCACTTGGACCCTGGTTCTGTACGGCCGCTACTGCAAGCCCCGTGAAATGTGCCGACAGGCCTCGACAATGGCTGTGCCATCTCTTGTTTTCCGTCACTGGCGATTTGCTGTAACCGGGGAGGTCGACTCGGTTGGAGCATGTCTTAAATCCCCCTTTCAAGCCACTGAAGCGCAGCGTTCTAACAGGCAAGGGGGGGAAGAAGAAGCAATGACGTGGTTCCCGGCCAGAGTGTCGAAGCATGTGGCTGGCTGTAATCATCTCGATTGAGTTCATTGTGTGGGAGATGCTGATTCGGCAGTGGCTGCAGATGAGCCGTTGGGCTGCCCTGCCTCCCATGACGATCAGACGGGCTTCTTCCCCCTTTGTGCATGTAGCTTGGTCCATCTTTTGTACTTTAAAAGCGAGTAGCGTCTTCATAGCAATAGGCCAGAATTTTGCTCAAAGTGACCTTTGTATTTCCTACACCAGCTTTGTGTAACCATCAACAATGCCGCAACCTATTCCTCGACCTCCAGGCGTGCCTCTGCTGGGTAATATCTTCAGTATTACTCCCAGCAACACGTGGGCATCGCTGAACAAGCTCTCTGAAGAGTATGGAGAGATCTTCAAGATCACAGTTCTGGGTCATACAATTGTGTTTGTGGGCAGCGTGGCGCTCGCCGAAGAATTATGTGATCAAAAGCGATTCAGGAAGTATGTTGGAGGGCCAATAGTCGAAATCCGGGCGGCTGTACATGATGCTCTGTTCACCGCATTCGATAACGAGTCAAGCTGGGGGGTTGCTCACCGGATCATTGCACCACACTTATCCCCGGAAGCTCTTGGGCAGCAAAATTTTACAGAGATGCGCAACCTGGCCGATGAGCTTTTTGAGAAATGGAGGAAACTTGAAGCGAACACGGTCATCTCACCACTTTCTGACCTCCAAAGACTCGACCTCGAAACTGTTACCTTGACCCTGTTCGGCCAAAAACTGAACTGCCTAGAAGGGCCAGAGCACCCCATGTTGAAAGCAATGGAGGATTCAACCTCTGAGGCGATGATGCGGCCGACGAGACTCTCATTAGTGAACTGGCTCATGTACAGAAACAAATTCAACAAGAGTATTCAGACCATGCGGAGGTACGCAGCCGACGTCGTTCAGTATCGAAAGGACAACCCGACCACTCGCCAAGATGTTCTCACCGCAATGATGAACAACGAAGACCCCGAAACCAAGAAGAAGTTGACAGACTCGCAAATAATTGACGAGATTGTCTCCATGCCCATTGGAAGCAGCACGGCGCCATGCCTCGTCACTTCCGCCATCTTGCTACTCTTGGGGAACCCCGACGTGATTAGCCGCGCAAGGCGGGAAATTGACGCTGTTGTAGGAGCAGGCGACATCTCAATCGAGCAACTGGATGAGCTGAAATACGTGCAAGCCATCGTCCGCGAGTCTCTGCGACTGTCCTCCCCTGCGCCTGGCTTCAACATCGAGCCCATCCCTAGTGACTCTAAAGCGCCCGTTCAATTAGCCGGCGGCAAATATCAAGTTGCCCACAACCAGCCAATGGTTATTGTCTTGGCCGGAGTCAACCGCGACCCGACCGTCTTCGAGGACCCGCTGACCTTCAAGCCGGAGCGTATGATGGGCGAGCAATTCGAGCGGTTGCCCGAGGGCGCCAGGAAGTGGTTTGGTAACGGGAAGAGGGAGTGTATCGGGAAGCACCACGCTTGGCAATGGAGCGTGCTGGTTTTAGCCATGATGCTGCAAAAGGTTGATTTTGACATGGCAGATCCCGAGTACAAGTTGGAGAAGGATGGATGGTTCAACGTCAGGCCGATTGGGTTCAAGACGAAGGTAAAGCCGAGGGAGTGAGGCTTGGTGTTCTGAGGATGGAACAAGTCTGGAGACGAGCCGGTTCGACTTTCTTTGCAGTAGTCACACGAGTTGGAATGGGTGCCGTATCAGTTTGCTGACGTTGAAGTTGCAGGAACGTTGGAACCGAAGGAGCGGGCTCCTGATCCTGCGTGATTTCTTGGGTCAAATATAAAACCGTTTACCTAGCATGAAAATTGCTGGTCAATCTTCAAAAGTGCCGGAAGGAAGCTTAGCAATCCAGCAAATCGGAATCTTCACCCCGATACTCGGGATAAAAGTGGGTCGACTCCGGCGCCCCTCCGGGCCAAGGCACGACGCAGCGTCCTTGAACCACTTGCATGTTTATTCTCGGATGAATGCCCCCCATGCCGGCAATAAATCTGACCGAGTAGTAGAGAACAGCTTGTCCGTGGCTCATTTTATTGTAGTTTGCTTGCCATCGGTGTACACTGTATATAAACTGGATTGGCTGGTGCAAAGCCATCGTTGAAAGTCGCACACGCCACGAGCAAGACGTCTGAATGAGCACGCCACCACCCAACATGTCAACAATATGAACTCGGTACATGTCCAAAAGTCATTATAGTCTGTATTGATATGCTATATGCGTCTTTATATGGGGGTATAAATGCCATGCATGCATAGGTAATAACATGCGTCTGTCTTCATCCGATCCTGTATATCGTGTAATATGCCATTCTCTGTATCTTTGCGCAGCAAACCGATTCGCCCGTTCCCGATGCGACTCCAAAGCATTATCAAGATTTACGGTTCCAAAAAAAAAAGGAAGAGGGTATATAAAACGCCACAAGATGCACCCGTGCCGAGGAAGAAAAAAAAAGAACCGATGCAATGCTAACAAAAGAAACAAGGATGCCCAAAAGACAACGGTACGCCTGCCCCCCCAGCAATCAGATGGTGCTGCTTTTCCGCAGAGAAAAAAAGTGCCAGCCCTTGCGGCGATCTCTGGCTTGAGGGCACACCTTTTCGTCTTGTTCCTCTTCGAGCTCCAGTCTGTAGCGACGCACGCTGCCCGAGTCGTCGTCAAAGGCCACGTGTCTGGGCGTGAAGCAGTCCGGGACGAGGTGCCTCCTGATCCACCCCTTGATACCGCGGCTGGCGGCGTCGATGGCGGCGTACTCTATCCGGCGGGTGCTGTCGCTTGTCCAGTAGTGCGTGGTGGGCGGCGGCAGGTGAGGCGACGGCTCGGCGCGGGACGCGGTCTCGGCGAGCTCGACCAGGTCCGGGGCAGGGAACTGGAAGTACCCCGGTGGTGGTTGCGCGCCTCCGCTGCCGCGAGGGTACAGAGACGGCGTGGCGGACTGGGGATACGACTTGGCAGACGGGCGCGTGGGCGGCCGTGTCCGGGTCCGAGTCGTCGTGGCCGCGCCGCCGGCCGAAGACACGCTCGACATGCGCCGCGACGGGGGGACCGGCCGAGGGTGGGAAATGGAGGTTCGGGCCGAGCCAGACTGGTGCGACTCGTACCCCGAGTCCCGCCGCTGCATCTTCACTGCCGTGGGAGGTGGTGCCTGCTGGCTGGACCGATTCACGCCGTCGGCTGCGTGGTCCGAGCCGGTGGCACCTCTTGAGCGGGGGGGAGACGGCGGCTCTTGCAGCTCGATGTCGTGGAAGCTGTGGTAGGTCGTGTCCGACGCAGCAAAGCTGGACCTGGGATTCATATCGGGCGAGGAGGGTCAAGATGTTGCAGCGGACAGTCCACGAGAGCTGTTTTGGGTAGGAGCAGTCAACCAATCCAGTTGGCCTAGGGCTTGAAGACGAAGAAGAAAAAGAAAAAGAAGAAGAGAGAAGGATAAACGGAAACAAGGAGAAAAAGGGGAGTACAAGTCGAACGAGCTTTGGAATTACGGTCAACGTTATTTGAGGCAACGACACTATTCATTCCAAGCCTAGTGCCCCGAGAAAACGAGATATTTACCCCAATACCCCAAAATCCTTGCGTCTCGTCCAATGAAATCCAGACGCGGCCCTGCAGTCTTCTCCAGGTAGGTTTCGGCAGACGACACTAGGGTGCGGTGATGCTTTGAAAGTTGCGGTCTGCAAGGGCATCGACAGGGTATGAGAAGTGTTGTGACGATGCAGCAGCCGAAATAAATCGAGGCGGTCGTGTCCCGTCGGCCACAGCAAGGTCGTGCAACGCGATGACAGGGGGACAAAATGGCACCAGCACCAGCAGCAGGAGCAGCCAGATGCTCTCTAGTTATAAACCACCAGGGACCAAGGCGGGCGGCCTGCGCCGATTCGAATCGTATGTATGTGTGAACAGGGGGGGGGGAACCAAGCAACAGACAGCGGTGAACAGGACAAGTACTAGACGAATAACTACCAGACTCCGTACTCGGTGCTCCGTGGCGAATAAGGCTTGAACAGGCGTATCCGCTTTGTCTCGGTTTTTGTTTAAACTAGTTTCTCGTCTTGGTGCGTCCTGGTGGCAGTCTTTGTGGGTTAGGTAGGTAACCCGTAGGTCTGACCCTGGCCGAAAGACAACCGAAACGAAAGACAAATGGCTGAATTGTGTGTTTAACGACGAAGACGGCGCCAGGAGCTGGTAGCCGTGTCGTGTAAAGAGCCGGGTGGTGGGTGAAAATGTGGGCGGGAGAGGCGCAGCAGGAGGATGCTCCAAGGATTTGACAATGTACCCGGGCTCTTTTGGGAAACAGGGATGAATCTTGGCCAGAGAAAAAGAGCGCATACGGAGTACTAACTAGATGGCGACTCGAGGCAGTCGAGTCAAGACGCTTGAGTGGAGTCGGGCTGAATTAACCCACCAGTACGGAGTATCCAAGTTTCGAGAATACTTGTCGATGTGTGTTGGAGTTCGTTCCGTGCCCTTGTCGTTGGCTGCGGAGGGAGAAGTAGGTGGTATGAGCTGTGAATGACGTCCTGCCGGTTCTCGACTGGCCAAGCGAGATGAAGGGAAGGAAATGCCTGTTCATGCGGGCCCCAGAGGATTTTTTGTAAGAATAAATAAATAAACACCGAGGTGATGCTTCCCATGTCGCGGCTGTACGTCTTGGTTGGCTGAGGGCGCCCGACGTGTTGGTTTGCCAAACACCCGACGACGGAAACCGTTACACCAGACGCATGCACGTAACAGTGGCTGAACCTTGTGCCAATACTTTGAGGGTCATGCGTTGGGGTCAAATCATGCAAACATCCATGGCGGCGCGTGCAGCGGGTAACAACGGGCGCAGCCGATGTCGCTGGATCGACGGGGGTGGCTTTTGAGTTTGGACGAGGGACTTGATTCGAACAGCGTCTCCAATTCCGAGAGCTCAATGGAAGAAAGAATGGTCCTCTTGGCGTTGGAGGCTTGCAGACGGGGAGAACAAAGGACGACGTGGGACTCTGGATTGGAGACGATTGCGACAATCGCTGGCCTTTGCGGCAGAGTCGTGATGCCGAAGAATCCTCGTCCACTCAACGGGCTGTGAACACGGTGCAAGGGCAAGGGGCATTCGCATTCTAGGTTGTAACACGTAGAGCCGTCCCGTGATGAGCGGCCTTGGTGACCGTCATGTGATGGAGCCCAGGATCGACGGGTGATGTCGGTGACGAGACGTGGCGGCGATGCCCAATCGTGACAAGACGTTGAATGCCGGGCTCTTGTCCCGATCAGGAATGGTGCGCGGCCATGTGCGGCCCGCGAGAAGCACCATTGAGACGAATTCCTCCTCTTCAGCCACAGCCGTACAATCTCTCCACCATCTGTGTTGGAGCTGGCCTGAAACCAACATTCGAGTACATATGTAAGGTCAATGCCAATCAGGGCCAGTGCCCTCGGTCTCGCTGTTCACACTGCCCGTTGGTCCCTCCCCCCGACTTTTCCTATCCCAAGAGTGACAAGTTTCCATTGTGAACCGTACCCAGTCAAATTTTGTAACGATCCAACTCATAACAAGCAGAATAGATGCTTGGTTCATGTCGAGTCCGCAAGCATCGTGTATCCGACTCACGACCATCCTCCACATTTGCGGCAGAGACGCGGCTTTGGGGGGCGCGGTGGGCAGTCGAGGGCAGCTGGAACTGTGGTCGTGAGAAGAGCAAAAGTCGCAACCATGACCGACTTCATCGTGCATAGTGTCAAACAAAAGAAAAGGTAATCCGGCGAGGTAACCTACGTAAGAGGACAGCTCTCTGACCGATAATGACAAGCCTGGCCTTTTATTCCTAAGCTTTTGATGGCACCCTTCCCTACCCAGGCCATCGCAGGTGAGATATGATGATGACTGCTCCATGCGTATTCCCATGTTTGTACTTGTCTGTGACATTTGGTCCAGTTGCAGTCACGAAACTCTAAGCCAACCTTGACTACAGGATCTTAGTCGGTCCGAATGGCACTTTTGTATATTTCGCAAGACTATGTTGCATCGGGAGAGGCTCCACGAATGTCTAAATAGAGTTGGCCTATTGGCCCTCGGAACGACCCTTCTTCTATCGAATGGTTTAGATGCAGCTGTGATTGACCTAAGCGTTCGGATGCGGGTTGCGATAGGGCAATTATTTCTGGCCGTAAAACGACTTCTACACAGTCACTTGGTAACGGTCAGCCACAACTGGGAAATGCTGTGTCATGTGTACGGGCCTTGGGGGCTTGCCGGATAATCTCAGCTTCACAATGACTTGGCAGAGGAGTGAATGCCAGCCGGGGACGTGGTGGGCGGGCTATCCTCCCGTCGCAGTCAAGAGTTGGGCATCACCACAATCACAGTCTCGGGCGTCTCAGGTCCTCGACGAATCAAAACAAGCATCCATGAACAACGCACATGCAAGGGGCGATTTCCAAAACTTGGGACTTGGTGCTTCGTACTCTGTATTCTGGTTCGAGTATGACAGACAGCGCCTGCTCAAGGCGTAGATCCCCGCGTGAGGGTAAAATGGGGGCCAGAGATCCTACTCTGACTACCGCAAACTGAGACCTGTGCGGCTGTTTCTTTTTTGGAGCTGTGATGGGTACAATCCAAGGTTGGAAAATCGTATTCGACAATGAGACTGTAGCTCTGGGTGCGGACTTTGGCTCTGCCCGGATCCCCTTGCTTTCGCTCGGCGCAGACTACATGGCTTTTGTATTATATTTACCATGTAAAACTACCAAGATGCTGATTTGCGTGCTCGGGCATTAGTGGGTATGCAGTCGTCTCAAACTGCCTGCGCAAATCTTGACGATAAAAATAGCAAGTGAGCGATGCTGGATTTCCAACAAGACCTTGTGCTGAGCCCATCTCACCACTGGCCGGTAAGTAGTAGTCGGATGGTCTACAACAAGCCAACACTTGATACGGGCGCTATGCTGAATGGGGCTTTATATAAAAGGGTGCAAGTATTCTATTGCCGCTAAACATGACCCTAATTGCAGTATATATGATAAATACTATTTCCATCAATGTGCAAGTGAAACGATTCTCTTTCGCAGCCCCAACCGCAAAGCGTATGACGTGAGTAGCCGTTGCCACCCACGGGTCTATAATAGATGAAACGACGTGCTAATTGACCTAGTTTGTAAGTGCTCCGTGCGATGGACTATCAAAATACGAAGAATGTGCCTACATTATCTGATTGCAGCATGTGCGTTGGCTCTGTAATGGACCTAGGGAGTAAGGTGCCAGCAGATAAAATTCTGCCAATGCGTTGAATGAAACTAGACGGTTGGTCGTACTTTTATCCCTAGCATCGCCAAGTAGCAATACTAAATGAGGCAACATGTAGTTTGTGAGTACCCAATTTGTAAATTGGCGTGGATAACTACGCGTTCGAAACACACCAAGTCTGTGCAACAAAGGGAGCAAGTATGCCCTGAAGGATGAGCCTGTCTTTTCTGTAGCAGCTTTCGCCAGCATATATTGACGCTGGCAAGTAAGCGCATGGGTAGTAGTATTTATAGTTTGCCAAGCGCGTGACTTGAGGAGGTGAGTGATGCCCGTCCTTGGGTCGACGCACAAGACTAATTCTCTATGCCTTCCAGCCAGTAAGTGCCTCTTCAAAGACTGACGCCGTGACAACTCTGGTGCGAATAACGGCTCTTGGGGAGTAAGTGGCATTGCTATAAAACCGTGGCCGTCATCTGATCCTTTCGAACAAAAGCTAGTTTGTGGGTGCTCTCCAACTCCACCAAAACAAAGGCTCTCATGCTAATTTGTTGTTTGCATAGTATGTACGCTGCTCCCAGCTATTAGTTGTGATATCCTCACTAGCATGGGACACTGAAACACGTACAGGATGTACCGAATCCCCCATTCGAGTTCACTCTCGAGCCAGCACTGCACTAAAATCTCATACCGTAGTTTGCGAGTATCCATGGCCTAGACATCGAGTTCAGTCGGCGTGCTGATATAATCCAGTCTGCCAGTGTGCGCGTACAAACTTTGCCGCAGGCAGGAAATTACAGCCTCCTGGCGCCTCTCCAGGCAGTGGACTGACAGAGCCTAGATGGTAAGCTCCTTTTTTAAAAAATACTCCTCAGCGTCCTCTTGGTTGTAAATCTAAACGGCGCCAACATAGGCCGTGAGTATTGATACTGCATTGCACACTGCCATATCTGCATGCCAAGCCAGCTCGTGACATCTTTATTAGCAGGCAAGAGTGTATCCTAGCTCATCAACCGCCGCGGAAATAGACCACACTCTTGCCTGTCAGATTGTGAGTTGTTTCGATTGCACGGCCTTTTCAGAGCACTGGAAAACGAGCTGACGCTTCTTTTGATCGTAGTGTGCAAGTTTCGACCCTAGACTAACTACACCGTCCTACGGCCTAATGGAACAAAGCGAGTGAGTGCTTTCCCGTGCCATTTGTGCTTTGAATCGGCTGTGAAAATCTCATCTCTTCCTCCACCAGTTGTAGCAATCGCCTGCAGTGGGCGTGACAAGCCTCGAGAGACACCTGGTTTGGAAACACGTCTTGCTGAGAGAGCATTGGTCGTTGTATGGACTTTTCCGTCACGAGTCTAAGCTCGGCCGGCCAATCGCGGGCGACAGTCGTTCCAGGTAACATTTTGATAGGTTGGCAGGCTTGAAATTCGAGTCCAAACATGTCGTGCGAGCCTTGTAGCGTCCCTACAACTGGGCGATCCCGCGTAGGAAGCAGACGAGAGCAATGCCAAGTTCCATGACTCGTACGCTCATGGCCTTATCGCAGAGGCAAAAGACACAGTCAGCCGGTTACCCCGAGGCATCATCCCAATTATCGACACTCCCCGACCTCAGAAACTCCATCCACCCAACTTCGTCTGCCATGACGACATCAGCCGCCTCCAACGGCGGTATGTTTGGCCACATCATGCTGAATACGTCATTTATCTGAGTCTCTGGGCTCTCCCCCACCGGTTGGCCTCCAGGCCACGGCGGCCTGGTCTCGAGGACTTGCTGCGACATGTGAGGCGTTGCGCATGATGGCGTCTCCATGTTTGCCGAGGCAGTCGTGTCGAGATGCCTGCTGCACAGGTTGGATATGATTTGGTGGCACCGGGCCGAGCTAGCATTCAGGGAGCTCATGGCTGCAATGACATTCAGCGCGATGCTGATTTGTCTGCGCCAGCCTGATGCTTCGGCCGCAGAGGGGTCGTTTCGGAGACAAATGCACGGAATGAGTGCTGCCTGGAAGAGAAAATATCTAGACGGGGTTTCAATCAGCCGTCAACCCTGCTGTTCTCCAGACGACATCCAACACCGGGGCCACTTACAGTCCATACCAAGCTGCGAGCCGATTGTGCTCGTGCCGGTTCCAGAAATCCTCAATCATGTCAATGGTTGACTCGGCATCCGCCAAGCACCTTTCGTAGGCTATTGCGCTGGCCTTGTCGGTGTCGGCCCTTCGTCGCAATGCCCGGCGAATCACGAACGGCCGGTACATGATGATGCGCAGGTTGCGCAGCCGCCAGGCCATGATGGCTTGCGGCAGGGCGTACCGGCCGGGAACCGGCGTGCCTTCTGCAAAGTAAGGAGGTATGCTGGCCTTCCAGGGCTCTATTTGAGACGAGTCCAGACGGAGCAGCTCTTCGGCCGTCGGGAACGGCTTCGAAATCACCTTTTGATAGCACTCGTGCGTAGCCATGTGGAACCGCGCCTGTGTCGCCACCGCCGTATATGGTGTCATCTGGCGGCTCTCGGGCGGGTATGCCTGCGACGCAGCAGTGAGATCCTTGTCATTGACGTTCAGGGGGAACGCGACTTCGACGCCCTTGTGCGGCCACACGTCCGGCCGGCCAAAGGTGATGCTCGCGCCAATGTCAAAGGAGCAGAGACACCACCAGACCCGTCTCCGAATCTCCATGTTCAGCGGGGGAATGTTCCACCCCTGAAACTCCTTGTGCAGACCCAGGCCCATGGCCATTCGCCCCGACAGCCCCAGGTAGTTGTACCCAGAGTTGGGCTTGTCCCGCTTCTGCTGGTAGTTTGACGCCAGGATGAGTGCTTGGACCAGGCTCAGGTTCCCGACTTCGAGAAAGTTGAAGCCCAGAATCGACCTGGCCTGCGCAAAAAGCGCCATGTCCAGTGTATCTGCCGACGTTGGGGCCGATGTCCACACCCCGATCGCTGCGACTATGTACGCGAGAGCCGTCCAGCACTGTCCGTTTGGCCGAGGGATCACCTCGCTGTATTGCGCGCGGAAAGTCGGCTCGTGGACAACCGGGTAGCTGACGTGATAGTGCCGGAAGAAGGCATCGAGCATGGCCTCTGTGATGTGCCGATTCGGATTTGGCTGAGACGTCATGGACGTCGTGAGCGAGGCGCTGTTGTCCGCTCGCCACGGTGTTCTTCGCCTTGCCTGCGGCTCGAGCAGTCGAAGTAGAGCAGCCCCAGAAGCCACGCCCAAGTATCCCGATTCACGTTCATTCACGCTCAGGGACGCCATGCCATCCGATAACGGCGTATCCTCCACGGCACCATCGCCGCCTGTGTCGGGGGAAAGCGAATATGCTCTAGCAGAGTCATTCTCGTTCCATTCAAAGTCCTCGAGGGGAGGCCTTCTCAGCATTCGCTGGTGGTCGGGGTCTACATGTCGATGCTCCATCCTTCCCTGTCGAGGTGAGACGGATGAAGCCGTTGCCGTATTTTCCGCAACATCCTTCACAGGAGACCCGTCAGGTTCGGGATCCGATTTGGCTTCCACCGCATCGGAGAAATTGAATGATGGGTGATCGCCATCTCGAACGTGGTACGCACCAGCGGCAGTGCCCTGTTTCTCCCATGTTCTTGACTGAGGAGGTATCAAGCTACGCATCTGCCTCAAGAGGGCTTCGGCTCTCTCCAGACGTGCCTCTACTTCTGTGAGATGTCTACGAGGTATTCGTCAGCATGCGCTCACAAGAACAGGGTTCGGATCTGGGAAGGCTGACTTGCGCGTGAGTGGCGTTCGTGAATGCTTTTCGTAGAGACAGTGCCTGCGATACTTGACGCACAAATCGCAGGTGGGCAGGGCTCGATTGCATCGTGCCTTGCGTCTCCTACATTCCTTGCACGCCTGGTCAGAAGATCCGATAAAGTTCATGCTGAGAATGGGATCGTCATCGAAGCCATCAGCCGGCGCGGGCGGATTGTTCGCTGGCCCAGCACAGTCCCTAGAGACCTGCTGAGATGAAGCAGACGATTGCATATCGCCGACCCCCTGCTGGGATATTTCAAATACCAGCTGCGTTGCTCAAAGCCGTTCGCAGGTTGAGCATACCGAAAATCTTCATCGGCAAGGAACCGGCCTCTAGTTGTCGTTGGCTCGTTTTCAACTGCGGAGACGAATAAAGTGGTGTCGGGCAATTGACTAAATCTGCACCCTCGGTTATAGAGTTACACCCAGACCCAACCTTCCTTTGCTTGTTGCTAATTGGAGTCAGTTGTGGGTGGTGGCTTGATTACACCCCTGGTGTGTTGGTCCAAGACTCGCGCATGTCTAGGGCATAACTAGCGACTAGAGATCTATTCAGCTAGTTCCTCAGCTCTGATTGGGGTCGACGTTCGATTGCTTGTAAGTTGCTGGTCCTGGTAATGGATGGTTCAGTTCCATACCAAGTTCCACCAATATAGCAGCTCCCCGGCGTTTTAACTCACCGAGCTTGTCGACTTGGCTTCCCGCTCATTTTGGATAGAATGAGAAATCTCTGTGAGTTTGAGACTTACCAGAGGACCACGCCAAATGTTTGTCTTCTCATCAAATTGATCCGTCATTTCATGCCATGCTGAGGCGTGTGTGCCTGGGTTGTCCGAGCCTAGAGGGACTCCGGCAATCGACATTCCATAGCAACGCAGAACAATTTACATAGAATACAACTAGCCCATACAGACATGGTCAGACCTCCATCATCTGTAGCCTTTCCCGCACTACCATGCTTACTCATAATGGCCATCAAGTGCCATGCAAGTGCTCATCTAGTCATACACGGGGCCCCAAGAGCCACTGCGGGAACCAAGGAATCCGGGGAAACATGCATATCAAAGCCCGCCACGGAGTGGTCTATGGGAACACAGGTAGCGTGGCATCTCTGAGTGAAAGGGTGACAGTCACCCTGGCCCGACTCGTATTGCAGGCGATGATCCCAGCATCTGGAAGCTAGGCGATTTATCCCAAAATAAATCACACTACCACAGTGGCGTTTGCTGCCACCTATTTTCCTCTGTAATAGAGAGTAAATACTGCCGCCACAAACGGCCGTTTATATTTCATCCTTAAATATTCCCTGCTGAGGCCGGGGACTCCTGTGACAAGAGCTACCGTCGGGTTAGCAACCAGGGCCAAGCGCACAGAGGGCCAACGTGGACGGGGGCTGCCTCAAGATGTAGTTGTATCAAAACCGTCGAAATGATGGGAAAGGAGGGTGAGTTGATGTGTTGGGACCGACTCGGATGGGAGTTGCTTACATGGGTAAAAATTTGTGGGAGTAACAGCCCCGTGCGACCAACAAAGCAAAACAAATAGTACTAGCCAGACGCCATGTATAAGCATAGACAGAGTCTCCAAGATGGTCCATTATGCGCTCGAGTGCGACTGCAGTCCTACTAAGCGAGGACTTCTCAGTTGGGCGCCGACTCCTCGGCGCTGTCAATCAAGACATCATACCGCCCAAAGCTGTGCGCCATCACATACTCCCCATTGACCATGTCGTTGTTCTCGGCCCTCATAATGGCATTCTCCATCGACTCTTCAATCCCGGCGGCAATATGCCGCGTAGCAAGTCGTCGTTTGGCAACATCAGCGTCGACTTTGACCAGCCAGCGATCGTCCACGACATCCCCAATAGTCTTCCACGGCGCCTCGTCGCTCAAGAGATAGTTGCCCTCCAAGATACAAATTTCCGTCTCTGGCGCTATTGTTACGCCATTCTGAACAGGGTCTTTAAGGGCATGGTCAAATGTCGGAGCAGACACGGCATTGCGTCCGGCTTCCGTGCGGAGTCGGCAAGCCAGTTCGGCTGCCGCCGCACCGTCAAATGTCCACGGAGCGCCACGCCGAGCAAGGGCTTCTTGTGCATTGGGCAGCGCCTGCAGTGTCTTTCGTGAGAGGTGGAAGCCGTCTGCAGATACGGAAACTATTGACGGCGCATTCCCGCATTGCGCCACGTGCTCGACGACTTTGCTGGCGATGGTGAATTTGCCAGACCCGGGGGGCCCGGCGATGGCGACCATGAGACGAGCTTGGCCGAGGGCCTTCTTTTCAGCCCATTTGACTCGAAGCCGTTCTGACAGAGCTCTGTAGGTGTCTTGCATGGATATTCTGGCCTGATGAGGTGTCTAATGAAGGAGGTCCAGATTCTCTCTGCCTGGCACGGAAAACCGTTTTGTTCACGCAAATGCCGGAGGACTGAACTCCGGGTATGTGGGGCCGATGATGGTGCCGCCCGGAGGAGAGCGGACGGTCACCCTCTTGCCCGAATAGGGAATATGGTTCCCCGCAACTTGGGCATCGCTCAGGTCAACTGGTGCAAATACTTCGATCGACCCGATGTCGATTTGTTCCATCCACACCAGAAAGCCATTCTTCATTGACAGTTTGTGCCGTCAACTAGCCTCTACCATGGCAGACACCGTGGGTTATTGTTGCCGCGCCCCCGTTCCATCTCTGTGCTTCACTGACGCTCCCCCCCAGAACCCGGCTTTCGTTCTCCAATCCATCGGAAACGTCTCGTTCGAGGACCGGCCCGTGCCATCTCTACGAGATGAGTACGACGTGCGTGTTCACATAGAGCGGACTGGTATCTGTGGTAGTGATGTTCACTACTGGCAGAAAGGGAGGATTGGCGACTTCGTCTTGGAGAGCCCCATCGTCTTGGGCCACGAGAGTTGCGGCATCGTGGTCCAAGTTGGGGCCAAGGTGAAGAAGGTCAAAGTTGGCGACCGTGTAGCCATAGAGCCTGGAGTGCCCTGCCGCCGATGTGACTATTGCCGATCGGGCGTCTACAACCTCTGCGCGGATACGGTATTCGCGGCCACGCCCCCCCACGACGGGACGCTGCAGAAGTATTACATTGTCGCTTGTGATTATGCGTACCCCATCCCCAAACACATGACTGCAGAAGACGGAGCCCTGGTCGAGCCCGTCGCCGTTGCAGTTCAAGTGAACAAGGTCGCGGATCTGCGCGCAGGACAGACGGTCCTTGTCTTTGGGTGCGGCCCGATAGGACTTCTTTGTCAGGCTGTGGCCAAGGCCTCTGGGGCGAGCAGAGTGATTGGAGTCGACATTTCCCAATCAAGAGTCAACTTTGCAAAAGAGTTTGGCGCCGATGGCGTGTTTCTAAACCAGTCGAAACCGGTGGAGGGACAAGATCCTGTGCAGGCGTCGAGAGCTGTCGCCGAAACAATCGTCGCCGAATTCGGGCTCGGAGATGGCGCAGATGTGGTCCTTGAATGTACCGGTGCTGAGTCCTGCATTTCGGCTGGGATATTCGCGGCTAGGAAGGGCGGCACGTTTGTGCAGACCGGAATGGGACCGGAGAATGTGACTTTTCCCATTACAACTGCGTGTATCAGGGCTTTGACGATCAAAGGCTCCATCAGATATACCACCGGCTGTTATCCGCGAGCTGTGGAACTGATTGCCAGCGGTAAGATTCGGCCTAGGAAACTAATAACGCACAGATTCAAGTTTGAGCAGGCAAAGGAAGCATTTGAGTTGGTGAAGGAGGCACAGCAGGATACACTAAAAGTGATTATTGAGGGAGTGTGTAGTTGAGTTTGCAAATTCGGCAATATTGACGTGCATCTCCAGACACGGAGAGACGCTTGGTTCAAACTGGTCCCAGGAGCTCAATTATGTGACTCAGCGGAATTAAAGGGAACTTGTGCATATTTTGCGAGTAATGCCAGCAGCTACATGGCGGGTGAGTGTTCCCAAAAAAGTTGTTCTCCGGCATACATATTATGTAGATAATGGTTTACAAAGATCCAAGGAATGTAGCTATTGACGGTGGTTACACATTGCCATGAGAGTAGACCACCCTTTCGAGCATTTATGCATGACACTTCACCATATATACTTTATTGAGATTGTCCTTGAATGTATGAAAAATTGATCGTCAAATCATAAACTACTCCCTCTTGGCTTGAATTTCAGACAGTCCTGGAGGTGGTTTCAAGTTGCGCCTTACGCAATTGGTTTCTCCAACTCGTCAATGCTCGGGCGGCGATCAGTCTGGGCAACAAAGACCTTTCGGAAACGTCCGTGGCATAGATCGGTCATATTCTCCTTCACCCCAGCCCAGTTCTCTCTCACAATGTCCATGGTTGGTCGCTGGAACACGATATCAATCTCCTCCAGTGTCTTGTTCTTTGTCTCAGGCATGAAGAACACTTGGTAGATTTCGCCAAGAACAGCGATACCGCCGTAGAACCCGAGAGTGAGGCCAGTGCGCGTCATTGCTTCCTCCATGGCAGTGAAGTTGTAAGTGACAATGAAGGAGGCCAAAAAGAGAAGGGCATCGGAAGTGGTCATGCCGTAGCTTCGGAGGTACGTTGGGTAGACTTCGGACGGCACGACTAGAAACGGCAAGTATTAGTGGACCGACTTAGAAAACAAGAGTGCGAAACCTATTCATTGTACGCCGTTCGACTTACCCCATGTCAAGCAAGCGTACGAGCCAAAGAAGGCCATGTAAATAATCAGGCCAGTGAGATAGCAGCCCTCCGCAGCCATGGTGTGCGTCTCGATGTTAATCTGGTATCCAATACCAATAAGCACCAAGCCGATGAAGAAACCCGGCAACATCATGATGGCCCAGAACCGTCTACCGCAAGTTTCCATGAGGAAGACAGCAGGGATTGTGCCGATCAGTAAGGAACCGCCGCCAACCAAGGACATATAATTGGCCTTTTCGGCTTCGTATCCAATCTGGTTCATCAATACAGACATGTAGTACATGATGGCATTCACGCCGGTGAGCTGTCCCAAGAGAATCATGATGTTCGCATAGATGAGAGCTCGGCGAGCACGAGGAACACTGTGAGTTTTTATTAGAACATGCCTAGTGCCGTGGAAACCTTGGGATACGTACGTGAAGAAGTCCATCCATGGGAAGCGTCGATTTTTGGCCACCTCTGTCACAGCGCTGGCTTCTTGACGTACCGCGACAGCCATTACGTAAAATTCTTCCTTGGACTCGGTCGTCTCGACACCTCGAATACGTTTCCAAACCTTGAAAGCATCAAGAGTCTTGCCCTTATGCATGAGATAACGAGGACTTTCGGGCAGGAAGAGCATTCTATGAGGACCCAGCTGTTAGTCACAGAAGTTCCGAAACACAATAAAAGGAATGTAGTAAGAACATACCCGACAAACATAATGGTAGAAAATACCAAGGAGGAGCCGAGAATATATCGCCAGTTACCAGGGACCCTGAGAAATATGGCGGCAACAGCATAGCCAAGAACTTCTCCAAGGGCAATCATGAGCTGGTACAACGAAACCAAGTTACCACGAATGCGGCGTTCGACTGTTTCTGCAACGTAAACAGGAACCGTACCACCTTCTAAGCCGACTCCGAGACCCAGAATAACACGGCCTGCGACAATCATGCCTTTGATGGAAACCCACGTCGTCAGTACGTGGGTCATGTTGGATTGCAAGAGATGACATACCAAAGTCAATCGCACCAGCTTCTAGAGCTGCTCCAACAGTATACAAGACCAGGGACAAATATATCGCGCCTTTTCTGCCAAGATACTCGTTTGCAGGCGACAGGATCAGCGCACCGCCCACTGCACCAAGTGGCATGCCAGAGTTGACTAGGCTGTTCTCTCGCGGTGTAAGACCCAAGTCCTTTGGGAGGTACAGATTTGCGCCTGAAATGAGGCTCTGATCCAGTCCAGAAAGAAGGCCACCCATACTGGCAAACGCTACCAGCAGCCATGTGAAGTGTCTTGGGTCCTTAAACTCAAGGTTAAAGAAGCCTCGCTTCAGGCCACCAGAAGCCTCGAGTTCTTGCTCCATCTCGCCAATCAAGTTATCTACTTGGTGGCCGCCGGCACGCGCAATTTCGAGAGCCTCGGCCTCGGCCTTGTCGTTGCCGCCTCCACCCATGGTATATGAGTTTGCAGGTTTTTCTCAGAACGAGGTTATCAAACGTGATGGACGGGCTTGACGGCTGGAGTTGAAGTTGGCAAAAGCCGTGCTGGACGAGGAGATGTGCGACTGGAGATGCTATGGTTCGCAATGCCGCTTCAAGCGGGTCCGTGTGTCATTTTATAACTGGCATGATCATGTCCGCAAAAGAAAAGCCTTGTTGTCACTACCTTAAACCGGTGTTTATGCCGTTGGTCGGGGGTTACATTGTGGAGGGGGTCTGGGGCTCCAGATGGGGACCCCAGCATGTGGTGGAAAGACGGAAGAATCCAGCCTACTTCTTGACTCGTACGTTTCTTTATTCGACCGGATAAGTGGCCGACTAGGGTGACGGAATCGCGTAAACACGTCGATGGGTAAGCCGCATTTGACAATGGATGTCACAAAACGTTTGAAACCAATATATGCGGATTGCCGACATCGCGGTCGGGCTCGCCGATGGACGAGGAATATCTCCAACAATATCTGTGAGTGAAAATGGGCCAATAAGGTCAGAAAAACAAATAACTATGCAGTCTTGGAGGAGGAGGTGGTGGTATGAGACCGAGATGCTCAAGGCGAAGATCGCCAAGTGGTAAGTTCACGACCCGTGTTGGGCGCGCATCAAAATGATCGGGCCGGCAAATGAAGTGGATCGCGCTCAGTTAGTGCAGCTTCACGCCCGTGCCACACTAACTTCTACCGTCTTGGGCGACGACGACGTGTTAGTTGAGGCATTTTCACCGATGGTTGAGGACCTTGGAGTTGACGTTGAAGACATCTTGGCAGCCACAATCCGCAACGAATTCGGCAGAGCTAGAAAACGATGAGAGATGGCGCCCAGCCTCATGCCAACGGCTAATGAATTATCCTTTTTGCCTTCAACGGCCGATCATTCGGAGTGGACGAGGGCTGGGTGCCACAACCGTAAAGTGTGGCCAGGTTTTGCTGCTGTTGGTTGTTGTTGGCTCAACGTTTCTGGTCGGGTGAGTTCTAGCGTCACTAGCTTGGTGCAGTTTCTAGAAAGGCCTCCAGGGCATCTCGGACCGACGACATTTTCGAGAGCCAATCAAGTTCATCAACTTCGGTTTCCCTTGCCTGTGCAGAGTTGCAGAGTTGAGAGCCAACAGGGCAGGTGGTCTGGACTCTGCAAATAGAACCAGACACGACATCAAGGGCGGAGTAAAGTAGGAGGTGTATGCAGCACATTGTCTTTTGGGCCATTTCAAAATCATTCGACTATTGGTGAGTAATGGAGGGGGGAGGTTTACTCCGTACATCGGCAGCAAATGTGTGCAAAGTCGGACCAAGCTGCGTTTGTTGTTGTTCATCACTTCCGGCGACCAAAAAGTGAGCCCGAACTACTGTAATCAAGTCTTTTTGGTACTACGGGACTGCTCAGGCCACTGCCGGCTGCCGAAATGGTGGCCCATGAGCAGGGATGGGATAACCCGTGCGTCACCACCAATAACTACTAGTTACTATGTAACTACCTCGTACCCAACTGTGTCTCAAGTTCAATTGTGCTACATCAAGGTGATTATTGCTTGCCAGAGAACCTCACTCAACACATGCACACATACGCTGCAAGAAACAAGAAACGAGTACAACTGTCAATCTCAGTCATCGGTGGGTAGACAGAAGACTAAAGTTGATCGTTTCACGATGGCACGTGACGCCGGAGTTTTCTGCCCCTCCTTAACCCCACCAGGCCACCATCCTTACCTACCTTTGGCTGCTCGTCTCCAATTTGTCCGTCATCTCATGTTCCATTCAAGAGTAACAGTCTACACCGGGACGACTTTCCATCCAGCAAAATGCAATTGAAGACCATGAAACGGCTTGAGCTGCCGCCCACGGCAGACATGCATGTGCATCTGCGACAGGCTGAGCTCATGGAGCTTGTGGCTCCCACTGTCCGACAGGGAGGAGTCGACACCGTCTTTGTGTAAGAATCCATATTTTTTCATATACAAGTAGTACGTAGTGTATTCATTACAGTGCTGATTTATTCAAACATAGCATGCCGAACCTTGTTCGTTCCCATTGCCTGTCCCCTGTCCGTTGTGACGTCAAGCTTCACGTGGAATCATTTTAATCTTGGTGCTACTCAGGTTCCCCCCATTACAACCGTCGAAAGAGTACGTATAGATATGTGAATCGTTGCTATAATGGGGCAATGAACGGGACATGGCCGAAGAAGCTAAATGCTTACTTTGAAATTGATAGGCATTAGAATACAAGGCTCAGCTGCAAAAGATCGATCCAAATGTTCACTATCTCATGTCTCTATTCGTCTGTGACACGGTTCTTTTTCTTTACAGTTCGGGTTGAACATTCTAACAGAAGCATAGCTTCATCCATCTGTCACCCCCGATGTGATTGCCAAGGCCGCCGCCGCCGGCATCACCGGTGTCAAGATGTATCCCCAGGGTAAGGCTTGATTCGCATTGCCTGCCTACAAGCGAATGCTAAACTCGTCAGGTGTCACTACCAACTCTGAAAATGGCGTTGCCAATGTTGAGGCCTTCTACCCTACATTTGCTGCCATGGAAGAGAACGACATGGGTATGATGTCCTTCCCCCAATTCTTTGACTGGTGGCCACGAGACTTATCAACGGCAGTACTGAACCTCCATGGTGAGGTCTTGGAGTCTCTTGCTCCTGAAGGTACCACTCTCGAGGAAGCGTTCCTACCGACCCTCAAGAAGCTTTATGAACGATTTCCCCGTCTTCGAATTATCGTGAGTAATCACTACGAAATCTCTGCTATGCGCGGCTGACGTGTTTAGCTTGAACACTGCACCACTTCTGCAGCTGTTGAAGCGGTCAAGGCCTGCGGTCCTACTGTTGGCGGTATGTGATGCTCTCTTGAAGATCACATACAAACGAAACTAATAATACAATGGATAGCAACAATCACGGCGCATCACCTTTATCTGACCGGAGCCGATGCTTGCTGCGACCCGTTTGCCTTCTGCAAGCCTATTCCCAAAAAGCCTACTGACAGAGATGCCCTTCTAAAGGCTCTGGTCAGTGGTAATCCCAAATTCTTCTTGTAAGTTCTGAGAACGCGTAGGACTCGAGATCCGGACCGCACCGTATCTAATCATTCTACACAGCGGAAGTGATAGCGCACCTCATCAGATGGTCTCCAAGACTTCTGCTGAGCAAGGCAAAGCTCCCGCGGGAGTCTTCACTCAACCAGTCGCGACTCAGCTCGTACTGATGGCCTTGGAAGAAGGCGTTGAGCGTGGTGATATCAGTGAAGCTGACATCACACAAGAGAAGTTGGAAGGGTTTCTTAGCCGGCATGGACGACGCTTCTACAAACTTCCTGAGACTTCCGACAAGAAGATCGTATTGGAGAGAAAGGGAGAGAAAATTGGTACCAGTGTGAAGAGTGCAGATGGAAAATCTGAAGTCGGAATTTCTCGAGCGGGCAGTGAAATTTTCTCCTTGGCTTGGGAAGCAGTCTGAGTTGCAACTAGTTAAGCGGTGGTGTGTTGTTACCAGATCTATGGAGCAGAAACTGTTGTTTTGAAAATGGAGTTGGGGAAGAAAAAAAAGCTTTGATTTATAGGATGAGGCCGATGACAAGGATCAATCAACACAACCTAAAGCATAAAAAGTCTTGGTTATAACAGCAAATTTCTTTTGGGTACATTTTTTATGCCCCTACTGTACAATACTGTATTTTGAATGACACATTTATTGGCAGATGAACGCTCCAGCACATCGCACGCTCTCTAAATCAACTTCTGCCCTGGCTTCTCCTCCATGTGCGCTGCGGAATCCTTTATTCTCTTCGTCGCATGCATGATATTCATCTTTGCCTCGGCGCCATCAAAAAGATATGCAAGTTCCTCAAGTGTTGGTCCCGCAGTCTCAACAAAGAAGAAGTAGACGACGAGGAAAATCACCGTCACCCAAACACAGTAGTAGATGTAGAACTTCCAGCCAATATTCTCCAAGCCAATTGGATTCACATAGCCTCCAAAGATTGACGCAACTTGAATAGTCAACAGCACAAATGCCCACGTCTTGGCCCGCATCTGGTACGTGACGACCTCGAGGGGGTAAGTGACAACCAAGTTTGTCCATGCAAAAGTGTAAAATGCCTGGAAGATGAAGATGCAGGCAAGCACCACACGGCCTGCAGCTAGCGAATCTTTCTCGAGATAGTGCTGCGCAGCGATGGTCCAAACAACGAATGTGACGACGACACCCCCTGAACCAACGAGGAAGAATGTCCGTCGCTTGAACTTGTCGATTATGGCCGTGACTGTCAGAGCGACAATGTACTGCCACAGCGTGACCATGCCATTGACAAGAGTAATATGCTTGTCGGCCTTGACGCCGGTGTCTTTGAGAATCTGCGTCAGGTAGTTGGACACGAGCAGATTTCCAGAGCTTTGGCTAAAGACTGCGGTCGCAAAACAGAGACCGATTCGTTTCAGGTTGGGGACTGACGAGAAGAAGTCCTTCCAGGTGATGTTTTGCTCGGCTTCCTTGGCAATGACCTCTTGGATCTCCGCAAACTCGAACGCAACAACAGGCGAATTGGGGTCGCATTCGCCGTGGTACTTGACCAAGATTTCTCTTGCTTCCTCCTTCCTGCCCCTGGCAACCAGCCATCGCGGAGACTCTGGAGAGAAGAAGATCAAGGCGAGTTGGTACGCAGATGGGACAATCTGAATGAGAGTTGGCAATCTCCACGACCACTGGTTGGGGATCCGGGAGCAGCCGTATGTGGCCCAAGCGCCAATAACATAACCCAGAACAATGGAAGTGTTGTAGAATGTCGTCACTTGGACTCGCTCCTTGGGGTGGCTCAGCTCCGTCACCAGCACGGCAGCCGTCATTTGAACCAAGCCGCTCCCGAAACCAAGAACCATCTTGCCACCAATGTACATGTTTAGCGAGGTTGCAAAGAACTCAACGAGGACGCCTACGATGATGACCAGGGAGCCCAGAGCGGTGGGGACACGGCGGCCAAACTTGTCACCTATCCAGCTCAGCGTGAGGAACGGTATCACTCCGCCAATGGCGTTGGAAGCGCCAAAGAATCCTAGTTTTGAACCCGTTGGGTGGCCGAACCGTTCCTGCCAAGTGCCTAGGACTTGCATGCCATTGGTCATGGACTAGGATGCATCTCGTGTTAGCCTTATGCACAAACGCACGATTGCCGATCCAGAGATGGTAAGACTTGAGACCTTACCCCATCGATGCCAAGAGCAGCGCTCGTGAAGAGCGACGAAGTGAGAAGAAAGTAGAGCAGGATGCCATTTCTTCTCTTCCAGAAAGGACGGATGGCCTTGAGGTCAACAGGCGGAAGGATGCCATCGGCGGTATGAGCAGCAGAGGGAGCCATGGCAGCAGACAGAGGAGTTGCGAAAAAAAAAAAAAAAAAAAAAAACGCTTGAACAATACTGAGCTGGAGACTCGATGGTCCCTCACCAAACGAATGTCATCAGACTGATATCGATATACCGAGTCGAAACGATGCAAACAATGTCATCTCGACCATGTGTATATATATTGTTCAGTTGATACATGGCTCTAGCGTGAAATACTGGGATAAATCGAGTCTAACGGTTCCCCGTGGGGGAAGGATTGAAGGTGCGGGTCGCGGTGCGGGATATCGGAAAAACGGCAAAATTGGACGGCGGAATCGGGCGGAATAATACTACTTGTTATCCCGCTATGGAGATGAAGGGAATTTAGCAAATGCGACAGAAACAACCGTTGTCGTCTGATTCTCCGTATCTCCATTGAACATGTTCAATATTAATTCCGTCTGACGAGAAGCAGCAGCGCCTGAAGGCTATAATAACAGCTCACTTCAGTCCCTCAGGAGTCAGGACGAATCAGTTCAGCGTGAGCGGCGCTTCTGTTTGCGGTCGCAACATCACCAAAATTTACAAAAATGGGCAGTAAGAGCTCACCCCTCCCTGCCGACTTTGAATGGGGCTTCGCGACAGCAGCATATCAGATAGAGGGGGCTGTCGCGGAGGGTGGTAGAGGCAAATCCATTTGGGACACCTTCTGCCATCTCGAACCAACTCGTACCAAGGGAGCCAATGGCGATGTTGCCTGTGATCACTATCACCGGTATGAAGAGGACTTTGATCTGCTCACCAAATATGGTGCCAAGGCGTACAGGTTTTCTATATCTTGGCCACGTATTATTCCGCAAGGTGGCAGAAATGACCCCCTGAACGAGGAGGGCATTTCCTTCTACAACTAGACTCATCGACTCTCTCGTCAAAAGAGGAATCACGCCCTGGGCTACTCTGTACCACTGGGACCTCCCCCAGGCACTGCATGATCGTTATGGTGGCTGGCTTGATGTTCAAGAGTCTCAGTTGGACTTTGAGCGGTACGCAAGAGTGTGCTACGAGCGCTTTGGAGACAGGGTGAAGAATTGGATCACTTTGAACGAGCCGTGGATTCAATCCATCTTTGTAAGTCATTCAACATTGCATTGAGCGATATTTGTTTGCGACAAGAGCAAAATGACTGATCCTGAGACGCAGGGATATTCTACCGGTGGCAATGCACCTGGAAGAAGTAGCACAAACGACCAGTCAGACGCCGGCAACAGTGCCACTGAGCCTTGGATTGTGGGCAAGGCACAGATTCTGAGCCATATTCGCGCTGTCATTGCCTACAACAAGGACTTTAAGCCCTCTCAAGGAGGTCAGATTGGCATATCACTCAACGGTGACTACTACGAGCCTTGGGACAGTGCAGACTCTCGTGATGAAGAGGCTGCTGAGCGACGGATGGAATTCCACATTGGCTGGTTCGCCAACCCTATCTTGTAAGCAGCCCACTGTAAAGCAATTTTTCAATTCGCAGAGTTGACCGGGAAAGTATAGCTTGAAGGAGGGACTATCCTAGCTGCATGCGCGAGCAACTCGGCGATCGGCTCCCACTCTTTACAGAGTCCGAGTTTGCCCTTGTGGAGGAGGCAGACACTGACTTTTACGGAATGAACTACTACACGTCGCAGTTCGCGCGGCACAGAGACGAGCCCGCGTCGGATACTGACTTCGTGGGCAACGTGGACGAGCTGCAGCAAAACAAACAGGGTACTCCTGTGGGCGAAGAGAGTGGCCTACACTGGTTACGTTCCTGCCCCGACTTATTCCGCAAACATCTGACCCGGGTATACAATTTATATGGAAAGCCCATCTACATCACCGAGAATGGCTGCCCGTGCCCCGGGGAGGATAAGGATGACTTGCGACGAAGCAGTCAATGACCCATACCGCATCAAGTACTTCCGCTCTCACCTCGACGCCATATGCAAGTCCATTGTGGACGACGGAGCCGTCATCAAAGGCTACTTTGCTTGGGCACTTCTTGATAATCTCGGTGAGTTCCTGTCCACTTCTCAAGTATCTGTAGCTAACCGCTTCACAGAATGGTCTGATGGATACGGCCCACGCTTTGGCGTTACATTCACTGATTACAAGACTTTAAAGCGGACTCCCAAACAGTCTGCGTTGCTGCTGAGGAAAATGTTTGCGGAAAGACAGGGCATCTTTATCACTAGCTAATGCGACTCATCACGGCGACGGACCCTCGAGCTCTTTCGTATATGTTAGGGCTGCATATGTCTGCGGGGGAAAGTCGCACGGGAAACCATTGTACACGCTGCAGATGGAATGATTGCATAAACCCCAGAAAGTGGGCACCAAAGCAAGACTAGTAAATACAGTAGTTGGCATACATTGGTAAACAGTTACAGAGACGAGATGGAAAATCCACAAACCATAGTCCGTCCAGCTCTACCTGTACACGAAGCGCCATTTTCCCCAACAACCATGAATCCCAAATAACCAAACACCCAAAGCCATGCTCAAATTCCCTGTTCTTCTCTTTACATTGCCCAAGTGGACGTACTCTTGAGAGCGTCCGAGGCCTTTGAATCAAGCCTTGTTAAAATGTCAAGCAGTACGCTAAAATCACTTCTCGCTCGCGCCGCAAGCGGTGAGGCCTGATTACGATGAATAATAGACAGCAGCGTAGCACCAATGAGCCTAATCTTTTCTACCTGCAAGCACAAAAAAAAAGTTAGCTCACTCTGACACGTTTGTCAAATGTCAAACAGGATTTTGACGGCAAGCGTACATATGGTTCGCCGTTGACCTGCAAAGACCAAAACGGCGCCTCGTGCATCACCCTCAGCATGTCCCTCACTATTTCCGTCTTGCGCAAGTCGGCTTGCTCAGCCCCCGGGGCAAAAAAGGCAATATCTTCAAACTTTTGGGTGATGACCATGCGCAAACAGTGGAAGGAGACCTGTAGATTTGCGCATTGGATGACGAACTGCTTCGCTTCGGTGACGGGGCTGCCGGCGCTTCCGACAGCGGCAAATGTATATGACTGCAGGTACGGGGGAAGATCGTCCATGCATGTGATGAATTGAACAAAGAGCGAGTCTAGGCGCTGCCTCTCGGACTCTGTTAGTGCCTGGCTGGTTCGATTTGCGGCGCCGAACTCAATGGACTTTTGGTCTTGGAAGAGTCGGACTTGGATCAAGAGGTCTGAAGCTGCTTGCCACAGCTTCAAGTTTGCATTGAATCCAGCGATGAGGTTCCTGTCGTGGCTATCGGGGGACGTTGTGACGTCGGAGACGTTGGCCGTGGAGGTCGACCTGTTGTCCATTCCGGTTGGATATGCGGTAGTGACGCCAGATTCAAAGGAGTACTTGTGCATAGTTATTGGACGGTTGTTTAGAATGGCGGCCGATTTATCGCCCATGTAAACGATCCAGAAGGCACGGCGACGCAGCTCGGATTCCACGGGTGGCAACCCTTCCAAGGAGGCCTCGTCGTATAGCCTCATCACCTGTGCGAGTCTGGTGGCCTCGCCAAAGATGTGCCACGAGTACTTGGGCTTCCCGGCCGCATGGATGCAGTTTGAGTGAAAGTACCGAATGGTGATGGAGTTTGCATTCGGGTTTTCCAGGTCCGCCTCCAAATAGCTGTTCAGGCAGTCCCTCGAAGCTTGCAAGAAGATGTCAGCGACCGTCTCGCCCTCGGGAAAGAGGTCCTTGGGGAGAAGAAACGCCGCCTCGGCACAAACGGCGGTAATGAGGGTCAATGTGGCATCGTGCCAACATCCCAAAGTCTCGCCGCCGGGACCGGAGCCAACATCAGGAGAAATTCCAGGCCATGCCGGAGGATTCAAGGCGGGCAGAGTGTCGGCCACACGGTCATTTCCATTTCGTGGCGCCGCGTTCTGCAACGCCGAGTTGGACGACTGTGACGCAAATATGGAAAGCCCGTCACGAAGACTTGGTTCGTGTACCAGGGGAGTGAGGGGGTAGAGATACTCGAAAAAGAGGCCAAAGCATCGCTCAACGATTTGCTCAAGGACCTTGTTTCGTAGCGACAGGGCTCTGGACAAGGCGCGCCACCGCCTGGCCGCGGAAATGCCGTGCGCTGCTGGGGGACTTGCTATGGAAGCAAAGTCTCGAGTCGAGGCTGGAGACAGCGCGGCGCCAGCGCCGAGTTGAGCTGAGGATTCCCATGCCGTCGTCGTCGACGAGCTTGATGGACTTTTGAAAGTGGCCGCGGTCGAGCTGGTAGGGTGGCCGACAAGCGGCGCGTGGTGTATGCTTCTTCGACCGGAGAATGTCGACACAGACTCTGGTGGAATAGATGAATCCGTTCTCTTCTTGGACTTGGGCCCGCGCTTGGCTAAGGGCAAGTCAAATGTGCAACGGACATTGTTGTCTCGGCAGTGTGAGCACGTACCAACCGCGCTGTCAAAGTCGCACTTTTAGACTCGAGTTAGGTTAGCTGCCCGAGGGCCATGGAAAGCTCCGACGGAGAAATAAACAATTAAGCCGCACCTTTGCTTTTCTTCGGCGACAACGGTCGCAGGCTCGAGTGATGGCTTGGCGGCGTGGTTTGTCCAGGATTGGCGACAGAGGGCGTGGAGGCGAGCCGCGCAACGAGCTGCTCATGTTGACATGATGCTGGACCTTTTACATGATGGGACCGGAATGCCCTAGGACGGGGAAAACGGGGAGAGGAAGCAAGGGACTTTCGGGGTTTTATGTCGGTCAAACGCCGTCTTCAGCGTCGCTCGCCACGTGGAGGATCGTGGACGATCCACACTTTTATTGAACAAGAAAACTCCGCATCTGCCTTTCAGCTGGAGCGGGGGCGGGGTCTGGGGTCAGCCAAGGATGGAATTCAGATGTCAAGGTTGGACTCGATTGTGCCGGCCCGTCACCACGGCTCGGCGGCTGCACATGTCAACTGGTCTGGTGTGTTTATTGGGCTCGCTTGCAAGGGGCCGAACTGCTTTAGGGTTGGCTAGTGCGTTTTCAGACATTGAACAATTCATCAGGCCAAGGCTGGTTTTGCTGTGGCAATCAAACAAAGTCTTGACACAAGTATAAATGAAGCTGCCTTGACCGAGACGGACACAAAGTCGGAACCACCTCCTGCCAAAGTCCCTGATTTATGTTGGCAAGAATATGAAATCATTGTTCGTGAAGCAATTCCTGGTGGCCGGTGGCCTGACAGTGGCATCCGCCTTGCCCTCGCTTCAGTCACCTCGTGCCGACCCAACCCAGGGTTCGTATCCGCGATGTCGATTTGCGGCTGATTGGTCCCAGGAGGCTGTGCTCAAGGACCCGAGCGGGTTCGAACGGGACCTCCTGTTTTGGGAGGGCAAGTTTCATCAAAACAATGTTGCGTACAACTCGGTCAATGGCATGACATATGACGGAACACAGCTCAACTGGACGACGGGAGCGCGTACTCAGAAGCATACCTTCAGTGCTGCCAGTAAAGAGGTACTTGAAGCGCTCTGTACCCAGGTGTTGCCCTTGGAAAAAGAATAAAGAGAGAGAGAGAGAGAGAGAGTTGTCTAACAGCTTGGTTTGATGGACCTAGGCTCTCCAGATAATGCTCTATGCACGCGCCATAGCTGGCTCTAAAAAAGCAGCTCGCTTCCTTACTCCCGATGATCCCACCAAAGCCCGGAAGCTTGCAGCATCCATCATGAAGACAAAGCTCCGGACATATCTTCAATTCAACGAGTCCTACCCGGGGTTTGGCGGGTTTCTGCCTTGGATGACAACCAGCAAGCGCCAGCCGTCTCCAACTTGGGACTGGGTAAACCGAGTGCCTGCTTTGGACAACGGGTGAGCAGGCTCTAAAGTGCCTTCCCCCCTCCCGTGGAAAAGTTTTAGACTGACATGAAATCCTTGATTGCAGTGAGCTCGTTTGGGCCGTGTATGCTTGCATCAGTGCCCTTGAGCTGAGCGGAAATAAATCATTCCAACGTACCGCCAAGAGCTGGCAGAAGTGGTTGGACTATGTCAAGACCACGGCTGCTACCGTTTTCTACCGCGGAGATGGCCGTGTGTGCGCAGTGGCAAAGATCAACAACCAGACTTTGCCTCCCAAGAATGCAAAGCAGGGATACCAATGCGAGGGCACAAACTACCTCGATGACCCCTATGAAGGCGAGCTATTCACCCATTTCTTGAACGCCTTTGGCGGGCTGTCTCGAGACGACAGGGACGCACTGTGGGAGGTTAAGAGGGCGAAGCTTGTAAGCGTGGAATACAACGTGGGCGGAGTTGGGCCCATCACGGTCGAGCAAGGTAATTGTCCAGTCTCCCTTTACTTGGGTACACTAGAGCTAACCGACATGTAAAAGGATACTGGTTCTCTAGCCATGAACCGTGGAAGGTTCTTGAACTGCCATACTACGATGTTGACCTTGTGAAGTGAGTACGGGTCTTGTCGGCTAATTCGGCTGTGGGAAATTTTGCTGACTCTTTGGTCTCAAAACGACAGGAGGTTATATCGCAACGCGGAGAGGGCAAGGACTTGCAACTCGGTGGTGACCAAGGTCCCTGGGCTCTTCGCATCTGTCAACAACTCTACAGACCCGAAGACGGATAAAATCATCGGCTACATCTCCCCAGCTGGGATCCCCTCCATCGCAAGCCAGAAAGAGCAGGAACACGATGTCATCACACCATACGGTGCCTGGCCCACCATACTGTTTGACAAGGCTGTTGGATTGGCGTGGTGGCGCAACATGGTCGTCGCAAAGAAGATGCAGAGTAAGCCCACGTGGATAAATGCCGTCGTCGGAGATGCTAATTTGGAACCAGATCTTTACGGAAGTACTGAATCCACAAGAGTAGACGGGGAACTAGTGTCGGCACTCGTTACTTGGGACAGCAAGATTACAACCGTTCTGGCCCTTATGGGTGGTGTTGGTGGCCTTGTTCGTCCAAAGATGAAGAGGGATCGCATTTACAAAGATTTCATCGCGATCACGAAGGTAGGTTCGACTATGCCAGATGCACTTGAACCCCCCGGGGTGGACAAAGACGACGACACTAATGTCCGAAACAGAGAGAGTACGGTCACGTATTCAAGGACTTGAAGGGAGAAGACATTGCACTTTGCCTACCAAACGAGACGGTGCCGGATGCCGGTTTGGAGGACTTTACCCTCTGTTCCGCACAGACTGTAAAAAATGAGGATGGAGGGGAAATGCGATTTTCCTGACTGTGGTCCATTACGTACGTGAACAAGGCCAAGGCCGTAGCTGTGAAACCGTGTAAAGGGGTTGGCTGGTAGTCGGCTCGGTTATTGCCAAGACCCACGCGGGTTGAGTCGGCTATATGGATGTCATGGAATTTTTCGACCCATCGGGAACAATCCACCCTGGAAATCAACTCGTCTACTCCGTATAAGTTTCAATATTCAACGTGACAAGCAGAGCGTCTCGATGCGCACTGGGTGCCTGCAACTCATCCAATGGGCGCATAAATGATCCGTAACATGGCAAGGCCGCAAATACTCGGCCTTCGTCAAGCAAAGTCACTTCTTACACAGCCATGGCCCCCTCCACCACCATCATGTCAAAGCCGATGCTTCTCCGCAAGCCAGACGAGGCGGATCATGGAAACAACTGGCTTCACTGAGAACCAGCTCCTGGTGCGCGACTCCATCAAGCAAATATGTTCCCAGTTCCCGAGCTCGTACTGGCAAGAGCGCGATCAGAAAGAGCAGGATCCCAAAGAATTCCACGCCGCCATCGCCAAGGGAGGCTGGCTGGGCATCGCACTCCCAGAGTCACTCGGCGGCTCAGGCCTTGGCATGTCCGAGGCAACCATGATGATGCAGACAATTGCGGAATCTGGAGCCGGCATGGCTGGAGCACAGGCTATCCACGCCAACGTCTATGCCACCCAACCGCTGGCCAAGTTTGGCACCCAAGAGCAGGTGAATGAGGCGATTCCCAACATCATATCCGGCAAGTGGCGGACATGTTTTGGCGTCACGGAACCAAACGCAGGGCTCAACACTCTGGGATTGTCGACCACGGCCCAAAGGACCGCTGACGGGTACAGCATCACCGGGCAGAAGATCTGGATTACGTGCGCGCAGGTGGCGTCAAAAATGATACTGCTGGCTCGCACCACGCCCAGAGACCGGGCCGAGAAGCCAAGTGAAGGGCTGTCTCTGTTCTGTATCGACCTGGACCGCGCGAGGCCAGGCCTGGAGCTGCGGCGGATAAAGAAAATGGGCGGCCGGGCCGTGGACGCCAACGAAGTCTTTTTCGACAACTACCAGATCCCGGCGTCGGCCATGATAGGCGAGCAAGGGCGCGGGTTCAAAATGATCCTGCACGGGATGAATGCCGAGAGGTGTCTTTTGGCAGGCGAAGCGCTGGGTCTCGGATATGCAGCCTTGTCAAAAGCGGCGTCGTATGCGCGGGAGCGCGTCGTTTTCGAAAGGCCGATTGGCATGAACCAAGGCGTTGCGCACCCTTTGGCGGATGCCTATGTCAAGCTTGAAGCGGCAAAGCTGGCAACCTACCATGCGGCAAGGCTATATGATCAAAGCACACATGATGCAAATATCAAACAAGACGCCGTCGGCGTTGCGGCCAACAGCGCAAAGTATGTGGCGGCAGAAGCAGCGTTTACGGCGTGCGAGAGGGCCGTTCTCGCCCACGGAGGCATGGGATATGCAGCCGAATACGACGTGGAGAGGTGGTTTAGGGAGTGTCTTGTCCCCAGAATCGCGCCTGTGAGCCGGGAAATGATTTTGAACTATATAAGTGAGAAGGTGCTGAAATTGCCGAGAAGCTATTGATTGAGTGGTAAGTTGTGGAAGCATGGGATACTCGCAGGGCAAGAGGATTGCCGCAATGTAGACATTTAAGTTGAAAAAATCTAAAAGAAAGAAAGAAAGAAGAACCATACTTCCAGCAACTCATCATACGGCCCGTGCCGCTATAAATCTCCAAGAATTACCTTGTTTGCAGTGGGAATGCTGGTCCAATGCACATTCGCGGGATCGCATTGCATATAGGTCATCGGGGTGTCTGACGGAAGCAGCAGGTCCAGGATGTCGTCAGTCGCCACACGGCAGTTGCAGACACACCCTCCCTCTCTCACTCTCATTCTCACTCTCACACACACAAACGGCGTCCCTTCTCACTCACCAACTCACCAACTCACACTTCTCTCTCACCCGCTGCGGCCACAACCCATCCAAAGTAACCGATGCGCACCCTCCACATGCATCTCCCTCCCAAGTTTTGGATGCACAGTCCAATGTCCCTCTAAGAGCGCAGCCGCACCTCCCCTGCAGGCGCCATGCCGCACACCGCACCATCCGGCCAGAAACCCAAGAAGACCCGCGCAAAACACGCCTGTCGTGAATGCAACAGCCGTCGTGTGCGGTGTGATGTGACCGAAGTCCAACCCTGCACGAATTGTGCCGCGGCCGGGGCCAAATGCGAGGTTCTTCCATCTCGCCGTGGACGGTACGCCACCAGCGTGAATTCTTGGTCAAGGCCTTTACGACGCAACACGTTCGCTCCCTTGAGTCGACGCTAATTGACCACGACAGATACCCGCGCAGGTCTCGTCGTCTGGAACCCGCGCCGCCTCCCGACACCAGCGTGTCATTAAGCCCGACGCGCACCGTCGACACCAATGTGCGGCCGTCCTCGAGTCTTGCCGGCGACTCTCATCTGCCCGACTTGGAACCGCGGTCGAGCCCGGTCGTCGCAAGCGAGGACGCAACCGCCGGCCTCAACAGTGCGCCGGCCTCGGCGGCATCCGCAGCCGGCACGCTCTTCTTTGGGGAGTCCAATTTCCTGACGCTCGTGCCCGGCAACGAGGCGGCCGCCTTGGAGGGCGCCGGCAATGCCTCGAATCAAAAACCGCGACTCACGTTCCCGATCCCCGGGAGCCCCGGTTCGCAGTCGCAGGTTGAAGGCGCCGGGATAAGCGCCGGCATCATGCGGTACTTGCGAGACGAAGGCGCCCTCACGCTCCCGGATCTCCAGACTTGCCTCCCGGCCCTCCAGGCCTACTTCACATGGTTCCACCCAAGCTTCCCAATCCTAGACCGAGCAGAGGTGACCAGGCGGCTGGCTGCCATGGATATTTCTCGCTTCCTGCTCCAGGCCATGCTGTTTATAGGCGCCACCTACTGCGACGATGACACCATCGTAGCCATGGGATTCAAGGATCGATCCGAGGCCAAGCGCATCCTCTACACGAGGGCGAGGCTCCTCTTCCATGCCGATTGGGAAAAGGACGAGATTATTCTGATACAGTCTCTATTTCTCATGAGCTTCTGGCGTGGCGGCCCAGCAGACGTCCGCGATGTCAGGTACTGGCTCGGCGTCGTCATCACCTTGTCCGAGTCGTACGGACTGCATAGATCGTAAGTTCAGCACGCCACGTCCAGACCAAGATGCGAATACGCTCTGCTCACAGTTTAACCCCCCACCCCTCAAGACCGCGATCGATTTCAAAAAGCACGCATATGAATCGAATGCGACGGAGAATTTGGTGGTCCATTTATGTAAGTTTCTGCTCATGTTGCCATGGAGCCATCTGGGAATTCATAGGCCCCCCCGACATTGGACTCAACCCCTGACCCAGGCATACAGGTGCGTGAGCGCCAGGTAGCGGCAGCACTGGGGTTGCCCAGCCGTATAAGAGATGAAGACTGCGACATTGAGCCTCTCAGCGCCACTGATCTCGAGTCTGAAGCCTTGTGTGCCAACAATCCGCTGTTCGGGTCATGCCAACCAGAGCACATTACGTATACCATCAAAATGGTGGAGATTGCCAGACTCCGTAAGTGTGATTCCAGAATGCGCCAGTTGCTGGCGGTACGAAAATTGCAGAATGGTTTTTTTTTAAAAGAAAGCTAATAAGGTTCCAACAAGTTGGTCGTGTAATCGATCTACACTTTGCTCCTGGCAAACGAGCTTCGACGGCCGGCGACGTCAAAGACCTCGACAACGCCCTGGAGGCATGGAAAGACAGTCTGCCAGAGAGCATGAGGTATGCAACAGAAGAAGGTAGCGAGTCTGTATGGACATGTCTACTGCACCTAGCATACAAGTGAGTCGTACACAAGAGCACCGTGGTGCAAATCTCGTCTAACCCCGTGGTGACGCAGTCATCTACGCATTTTAATACACAGAAATAGTTTCTTACGATACGGAGAAGGGGACAAGAATAACCAGGTCGTCACCGCCGCCGCCTGTAGGATAAGTAGAATCGCGGAGGACATGTCCACGCACGGCACGCTGCGATACGGACAGATGCACCTGTAAGCTCTCGGCCTGACGCCAATTCTCTCTCTGTCTCTTTTTTCTTGTTCATAAATTGTTCATTCGACTCATTCCCGTGTGCAGAATCACCAGTCTATTTGCAGCTCTCTGCATCCACGTCATAAGTATTCGGCGGGGAATGGGCGTTTCAAGACGAATCGCAGAGCATAGAGCACAGATGTGCCTGCTTTGTCTGAAGGAGATCCAGAAATACTGGAGGATCAATAACAATGTCCTTGATTTGTTTCTCCAGTACCTGGATCGATCTATTGCCGAGAGACTGCACGCCGCGCAGACGGACGGCTCTGGTAGTGACGCCGCGGCAGGGTCGAAACGACCGGACCCTTTTATCGGGAGCAATGGCGATGCATCGGCTGCGCCATCTCGAGGGGATCCGATGCTGTCGCCCAGTGGGGAGCAACTGCGCAGCCCGGACGACTTGTTCCAAGACCAGTACTTCAATCTGGTCAATGGTCATTGGGAAGGGGACGATGCCTTGGGAGACTTGGGGCTGTTTTTGCAAGCCGACGACTTTTCTCCGGTGAAGGGCCTGAAATTCCTCGGTCGGTCTCGGTAGCTGAACAAAAGAGCGCTGTGCTGTCTAGAGACTCTTGTCTTGGAAACTGTGCAAGAAATAAAATTGTTCAACCACCAAGTTTGTTTGCTTGCCAATATATAACTACGTATAGACACTCTGGCCATTGACAACCTGGAGGAGAAATTGTTTACAAATACCATCGAAACTCGGGCGAATTAGGACCATCCCGCAGCTTGAGAGTTGGCACGTCCTGAGCCTTGAGCCTGACGCCTGCCTTGCGGTCACGCCTTCTATTGTCAAAAATCATGTACAGCCCCAAAAGACACGCAACAAGGGCGCCCGAAGCACCGAAGCCGGCCGCGGTGATGAGGGCCGGCATATACTTGGGGGCATCGTGTTGTTGGAAAATGTTGCTGGCCACCAGACCCATGACGTTGGCTATGGGCACACCCACTGATGTGAGTGTAACACGACGGCCCTCGTGGGCAATGTTGTTATTGTACCATGTTGAGAGGAGGACCGACGGCGCAGAAGTGCCCCAGCACATCATGAAGGTCGCAAAATACGCAACTTGAAGTTGGGCCCGGACGTCGGTAATGGATGCGTAGATGACAAATCCGGAAAACGTCAAGGCGAAGCCGAGGACAATGAACGGAAATCGAATACGGGTAAAGTCAGAAGCAAAAGCCAACAGAACCAGAACAGCAGCGCCCGTGACGCTCGGCGCGACGGTGTAGAGGTTCGTCTTGACGGTAGAGTAGCCAAGCCGCTGGATGATTTGAGGCAAAAACAATGACACCGACTGGAGTGGCACGCCAAGACAGACTTCGATGGCGAGGAAGGCATACGATGAGGGGTACTTGAATATCTGCAGGGCCTCCTTGAAGCTGAACTTCTCCAAGACGACCGAGGATGAGTCGACTTGGATACGGTGGAAAGCGAGAGCCTTCTCCTCCTCGTTGAGGAACTTGGCCTCGGATGCACTTGTCGGCAAATACCAGAAGGCGAATACGGCGAAAAGCACGGTGGCCGATCCTTCGATCAAGAAGAGATAGCGCCAAGGGTACATGCCGGACTTGATGTGGAACACAGCAAAGGCAAGCAGTCCGCTGAAGGCATTGCCAATGTTGGAAGCGGCATAAAATATGGCCAGCCGTCTGGCCAGCTCGCCACGTCGATAGAAGGTGGTCAGGTAGTAAATGACGACGGGGAAGAAGGCGGCCTCGGCCATACCGAGGAACCAACGGACCGCAAAGATGCCGCCAAAGTTCTGGCAGGCTGTGGTGAGGAGAGTCATGGAGCCGAATGTGAACATCATGACAGGCAGCGCGCGGGCTGAGCCGTACTTCTTGGCGAGCATGGCGAAGGGAGGGGCGAAGATGACGAAGGGCACGAAGAAGATGGATACGACGAGGTTGTATTGGCCGTCTTTGAAGTTGAGATCTGTCGGAGAGGGGCTGTCAGTGGGTAGGCATTTGGGGGGGTTTTTTTTTCTGTTGACGGAGGGTGTATTTACTCTGGCTGAGGCCATTTGTTTGGGCGTTGCCTAGATTGCCTTTATCAAGGGCGTTGAACAGGTCTGTACGAAGCAGAGTCAGTATGATTGTGCTTCGACGTCACCCAAGACGTGGGAACGGGCTGTCGTTGAAAGAAAGCAGCTTACACATGACTACCAGGACTGGCAGGACACGAAAATCAAACTTGAAGCACAGGCTGCGCTCGGCTGCATGGTCGACCACGGCTGTGCTATCGCTGAACATGTTGTTCTTGAGACACTCATCCTGCTCGTGGACATGGCTCCCCACGGCCTCAACATCCGCAGCGGATGCTGTCATGATGAGGTCGGTAAGCACTGACTTGGCCCCAAGTAAGGTCAAGCTGTGTAGAAGATGGGGGCCCGAGAACCAGAAAGTGGTAAGTGTGAAAAGATCAGAGCGTTGGCAAGCGTCCGGGGGGATGTGCTCATTGCTCAGCTTATATCCCAAAACAACCACACCAACTCCATGTGCGAGATACCAGATTTGTTAAGATAATACCGGTCCTCAGTTGGGTGCCGCGGGATGCGCTTTCACGTTGTCCATGATCTTATCTTGTGTCAATACTATCAAGCGTCCGGTCCGTCGCTGATTTGCATGCAACCTGATGGCGATCATGGAGACGGAAGGAAGACTTCAGACCTGCAATCTCTCTGCTGCTTGCATCCCGTATCTCGACTTTCAGCTAGCGCCACGCATTCTCCATGTATTAAAACTTCAACCTCGATATTGATTGGGGGTGAGGATGGCGTAGAAAGATTCTAGACGGCGGGTCGATTGCTTGCCTGCTTATCAACATCCAAAGAATTAATTGATAAGTTAGCTTTTGTTCCCCGCAAAGTCGACAAGCCATGGTGGGGGGCCCCTGCAGAGATGTACATACCTACCTAGGTACCTACTTAGTAGGAAGGTAGCCAATCGTTACGTGGGGGTCGACACCTTCAGCATCAGCGGCAGGGTCCGCAAGCCTCAACTGGTGCACCCTCAAGTACACATGTTTGGATACAGCTCTTGCCGCACGGTGGCCGTCTTCCTGGAGTGTTTGGATGGGTGTCACTCTTTGGGACAAGTCAAACCCGATGCCAGATGATGCCGACAGGTTTGGAGCCAAGACAGTCCCGTGGAGGCCCCTGGCGAGGAGGAGATGAGGGGTTAAGTTGCAGTTTGGAGGGTCCAAGGTCTATTACATACCTACCTACCTTGTACCGAACGTGGTGGTCGTCGAGCTTGGCTCCATAGGAGTGTCGTCATGTGAGATGCTGCTACGGTAAACCAGGCCTATGACGAACAAGAGGTTACAACGATCATCAGATTATTATGATATTTCTTGCCTATTTGAATACTAATGAAAAGGCCATTAATTAATTCCTGATGATATCGTAGGAAATCCTTACACACGCCCCCGTAATATCGCTTAGCGATTCGGCCCGGAAACACACCTCCGAAGAGGGGCACAACCCCCTTAAAATCTCGGGCCACTCGGCCCGGTTATGGTTAAACCCCGGTTATACTGGAATAACCATTTAATACGTAGTTTATTAGTAAATCTGATATCTATACCTCTACAATAGTCACTTTATAGCTATCATAAGGCTCGCAAGCTGCACTAGCAGAAGCGGAGGGCGCCTCCGTTAGTGCATGCTATGCTAGTTAGATCTCCCAATCACAATAGCGATATAAAAAGCCTCGCAAAGGTTATCGTTATAGGCCTGATTTACTATATTAATTCAAAACCGCCTTGTCGTTCCCCATCAACCTTGAACTTTACATGCTTCACTCCATTTCTCGGCCTGGCGTCTCTCAGCTCTGAACCGTCACCTACGAAGCACCCAAGACATCGCAATGGCCTCCAAGGTTGCAGTTAGTACCGACAAGGCTCCCAAGCCTCTCCCTGGCATTTACAGCCAGGCCATCAAGGCCAATGGCATGGTCTTCGTCTCTGGCGCTGTTGCCATGGACCCCGAGACTGGCAAGATCGTTGACGGCGACGTCCAGGCTCACACTGTAAGTTTGTCGACAAGTCTCATCTCATCAGCACATGTTGCGGAAGGCTACGATGCTAACGAGTCCACTAGCACCAATGCATCAAGAACCTCTCTGCCGTCCTCGAAGCCGCTGGCTCCAGCCTCGAAAAGGTCGTCAAGGTCAACGTCTTCCTCGCCAACATGGATGACTTTGCCAAAATGAACGAGGTCTACACCACCTACTGGGGCGATGTGAAGCCTTGCCGAACGTGAGTCTTTTCTGTCTAGATTGTCGCCCCTCGCAATTGCTGTGCGCCTTTTGTCTGTCAAAATTACCCCTCAGTGCCCTCCCTCGTTTCGTCGTAATATCGATGGATGGTTCCGCTTGGCGAGACCCACTGAAATCGTCATGTCATGCCAAGGGCGCGCATCAAAAACACGATTCGTGCACAACAGCGTGTGGCGGTGTGCGAGTGCGTCCGAGTAATTAATACTGACAGATGGATGAACAGATGCGTTGCCGTCAAGACCCTGCCTCGCGACACCGATGTCGAGATTGAATGCACGGCCGTGTTGTAAAGGAGAGCGTATCGGGGAACAAGACAAAATTGGGCAGCGAGACATGGAACCAAGACTAGACGAAAATAGAACCGTGCCGCATGAATAAATTGCCCAGAAGACATCAACTTTGGCGGTTCCAAATTCATCGTGGAAAATCACCGCAACTGTATGTACTCGATGCTGCTCCTCGTGATGCAATGTGATGGTTTGAGGTCGGCATAGTCAGCTCAAGCATGCCCGCCCCCGGGTCAGATTAGAGCTTGAATCTGCAGCAATGGTGATTCCAGTAAATCTCAGGTCCAGGTGGTGCTACGAGTGGCAGAATTAAATTAGGTCTGGTACTATTAACGAAGCACATGGTTAGCATATGCTACGGCTTATAGTGTGAATTAGTGACATGGGGTCAGAACTTCCTTGGAAGCCATGTTTACTATCAAGAGAATATGGACCAGTTGACTGCTCTTATGCTGTTGTGTAACCTCACGTCGTACGACATGCCTACCTACCTAGGTAGGTAATCCCCCAAGTACCTAGGTAGGCAACAAATATCATCGGGTAACGTTCCAATAGCAGCGTCCGAAATCCGATGAAGCGCACATTGAGCCTGGATTTCGACAATATTGTCTGCATTTGAGCAGCTAGGTAGGTACCTAGGTAGGTAGGCATGTAAGCCATCATTTCATAAGGGTGTCCTGGTCCCGACTCCCCTCACTGCTACCAGGCGGGCTAGTGTGGGGGTCCCATCACGGTCCAGGACTCCAGTGTCCCATGTCCCGTGCGTGCCCTTCAATTACCAAGTTCTGCCCGGCAATTCAATTTATCAAAAAAACCACAACATTCTAGAATTCTTCTCCACTCCTTAATTGACCTTTTACCAACCCCTACACCTAACCCAGATATCGACAATCTCATCTTCCTTGCCAGCCTCGTCTTCGTCCACGACAAAGTACCAGCCAAAGTGGCTGCTGGTGATGCAAGCGTGGTTGGGCCAGAGCCGGACCTTGTCGCCAACCCCGGGGAGCTCCTGGTCTGGCTGGACAGGCTCCGACTTGGCACTTCCCGACCTCCATGTGAGAATACCGTGCTCCTGGGAGAAACGACCAACCATCCAGCCTCGGAAGTCCTCCACGTTGCAAGTTGGCAAGTCAATGCCCTTTCGACCCCATGGACTGAGCATTGCCATGCCCTCATACGCCTTGCAAGACTCTCTAGCCAGCGCGATGCCCCCCGCGCCGATTAGAGCCTCGGGTGTTCCGTTGGCCCCCCGCCCAGGGTAATTGCTATGCACTTCTGCCAGGACCGTCAGGGCCATGTCTCCCCAGGACAGTCTCGAGGCAGAAATGCTGTGAGCTGCCAGCTGTTGCAGGTCCAGGATTGGATAGACGCCGGCATGGATCTCAACAAGATGCCCCTTACTCCTGACACTGGCAAACAGGTCTGAAAGCGCTTCAACTTCCGACTTGAGTTGGATAGGGACATTGTCTTGCCCTTCTTCAGCCGTCGTGATCAAGTTTTGAACAGCCAAGGCTGTCGGTGATGCCCCAGCAGACAAAACCAAGGGGGGCAAGCCTGCAATCGACCTTTCAGCGGCTCGCGACGTCAGCCGGTCAGCTCCCTCAAGCATGGCACTGAGTTCTGCCCTCATCATCTTGATGGCTGCCGCACGGCTATCGCCCCCGTACGACTGCCCGGCATGGGAGTATAGGCCGGAAAGCCTAATCTTGCCTTGGCCATGTGCCTCTAATGCCGCATCGGCGAGTTCTAGGAAGCGTGTGCTTTGCGCCTCCACGCCCGCTCGTCTGCCCCCCATGTCGATTTTGATGTGGGCATGAGGAACCACGCCGGACAGGCTTTGGAATTTAGAAACGATGGGAATTTGCGCGGGATCGTCGAGAAGAACGGACACACTGCCTTCCCCTAGGGCCTGAGCAACTGCTGCCAAGCGCGACAGGGCATTCTGAGGGATTGGAAGCCCGTATAGAACCTGCCAGGGCCAAGAGTCAGTAAGGAAAGGGACTTCATCTTGCTATCAACTTGGTCCATACGTTTACTTTTCTTCCCTGGCTTTGATACTCCTTCAGCCTGGGCAGAAGAAACTCGGCCTCGGCCAAGGTGGACACAATGAGATTGACAGGCCTTGTCGCATCGTTTCCAACTTGCAATTCGGTTATTTCAATCGTCTGTCCACCTTCAAGTCAGCTTGTCAAGTTTGTGATGGTTCAATTCCAACTATCCTTGTCACCTTGTGCGTTTTTACGTGAGCTCTCCAATCGAGGCCGAGCTTGACACAGGTGTGAAGCATGCGCTCACAGTTTCGCCTCACAGCCGCAGCATTGATCACAGCCGCAGGAGTCGGCACGTCGCGAATTGACTTGCCGATAAATTGCGCCAATATATGCTTCGGCGAGGTGGGGTAAAGCTCAATTGATGACATTTTGACACCCAACTCTTCATCAAGGCAGATGAGAGGTCGAAATTTTGCGACGACGTCAAGGACAGGCAGGCACTTGTCTATCTTTACATTAGTCTTTTTGAGCCTGGAAAGATATGACTCCAAAGTGCCGCGGCAAAATCGGGTCTGCGAGAACAAGAAGATGAATGAAAAAAAGGCTCGGAAGAAAGTAACCCGACCCGTTCCTGTTCGTTTATGTCGCGTGTCCTTCCCAAGTGCCGCATCCCGTGCTTGGCGGCATTTGAATTGCCCCGCCACGCAGGCTGAACTCCGCACATGGGAACGAAGAGTTGAAGGAAGAGCTGCACAAATAGTTAAGTTATCTGGGGTTCTTGCTGATGTGGGGGTCACTGGTGATCAGTGACGTCTAGATTGGAGCCCCCACAGAGCTGATATCAAAACGACTAATCACTTCCACCGGACCTCAGAATTGAGACACCCTATCGCCCCCCACGGACTGGGTACGGTGCTAGTGATGCGACATTGAACGCGGCGAGCCGAGATGAATTGCCTCAGCTTCATTAGGGGACCAGACAGGATACAGTAGCTGGAATACTGCTTCGGCCCCTGGACTAGGATTAGACTGCATAGCCCTTTGAAAAAAATGCGCTATATCTCGGAACGCGAGATGCTCTGTACACTACGTCCGATGCCAAAGTGAGCCCTTGACATAGGTGTAAGCAAAGCTCCCAGCCGGAGGTCCCCATACTAGTAGGGCCAGATTTAGACCCCCTGGGCTGTTGCTGCTATTAGATTCGGGCCTTTCGAAGCTGTTAAATGCGAGCCCCTCAGGCTTCTGTTGCTGAATTTGAAGCTTTCTGGCCGGGTTGGTTGCTCCAAGAAGGTTAGGTACAGCTTTTGAACTTCCCAGAGCTTCTTTTTACTTCTCCGGGGGAAACTCCAATCGGCAAACGTGGGGATTTGTACCATGCAGCCTGTTCGTGGATAAAAAGCCGGCAACAGCTCCCAGTCCAGGGACAATCCCTCCATAGCTTTGTCATGTATTCGATAGGCCATTCACATGGCGACTAATTTTCAGTAGCAGTCATGTCGCTTCCTAATGACTCGCTCGTGTCCCCTCCCCGCAACCCTACATAAAGGCAAGGCTTGCAGTGAGGAAAAGTGGTAGCAAATGCTACCGGATGCAAGCCAAATGTCCTTGGCTTGCGGGGTTGACATCTGCAGCCGCGGAAAGCACGTAAACGTGTTCATTCGAGCGGAAACAGGAGAGTTCATCTATTCAGCATCAAAGTCAGTACATGCCAGCCATCGGCGGTTTCGTCGGTGCAAAAATCCAGAGACATGTCACTATCCACGTTAGTAAACCATAACAAGACAGCGGCCAAAAATGAATAAATTTCAGCCCATGAACAAGGGTTGTCCAAAGTCATAACCCGCAAGACCGGGTAGCCAGTCAAGCACAGCCAAGTCGGCGCTACTCGTCGCATCGTTATAATACATGATCCGGTTCTATTCGCTATTCCGCCATATATGCGCCCCATCCCTTGCGGGGGGCTTAAAGTATGTTCGCAAAGTGCGTCATGATGTTCCCGAACGCCGATTCAAACTGTATCTTGCGTATCGTATGATGCTAATAATTTTTTTCTCTTTTCAGTCAGAACAAGGGCCAATATTCTGTTCATGTACATGTTTTATGTATTCTCGTTGGAGGCGGAAGGAGGAATAGTCTCCCTTTAAAATCGCTTCGAGAATACCACCCTTCTCGGGGTTGAGCGCAATCTCCTTCATTCGGTCTCGCAAGGTATAGTATGCATCCGCAAAGCGCGCCACTATCGAGTTGGTATTCGATGATCCACCGGAGATATCGTTGCTAGAATTATTAGGATCAATGATGGACAACCGATCTCGATTCTTGTATGTCAAGGTCGCAACATCAGACTAAGGCGCAAGTTAGCAACCGTAGCAAAGTTCTGAGCATAACCCCCAAGCCACGGTGGTTTTTTTTGGACACTGGGGTAAAGTACACCTAGTACTCACCTTTCGAATATACCCAACTGGTTTCGTAAGCGATATCGCATTCGTCTCGTATTGGAACTGGCGACCGTAGAGCTCAAAAAACTCAAGCAGCATTTCTCCCAGATGGTGTTCCGGAATCAGGCTCCTGCTTTGAACATGAGGCATCATCTGTAGCATGCTCACAACCAGGCAAATGACTGAAAACCCGCCTATTCCTCCATTGACCGGCTCATTCAGACCACGCATTAAAAGAAAATGCTTGATGACAGTGACGAGTATAGGCATGGCAGGATATTGCTTCTTCCAGGACAGGAAAGTATCAACAGCTGTTACGCCACCCAAATTCTCAAACGAGACATCCACCTTCAGTCCCGTGAGCTTGTCTACAAACTTCACCAGTGGTATTCGAGCATGTGCAATGACCTCAATAGAATCACTGTCTGCGACCTTTTGCATGACAAGAAACTTTTGAAACTTATACAACCAGCTCTTGGCACCGAGATAAGTCGGCGGCCCGCCGCGCATGTAGCTAGCTGAACAAACAACAAGGTCCATATCCGCTGTGGGGAGATACAGGCCGGACATGAAAGAGCCGAAAGGGTGCACTTGTGCAGAGGCAAAGTTTCGTCGATCTCGTCTCATAGCTTTGCAGAGATTTTCGACAAGATTATCCCGCATTCTCTGTTCAAATGCTCTTGGACGCACATAATCGTAGAAGTCGAGGATTTCCTTGTGTAACCTGGTTGGAATGGTCAGCTCCGTTTGCCAATACACGGCTAGGATCGAAATTGCCTCACGCACCGGAACGCCATGTTATGTGTAGCGGAATGGTCTTTCGTTTGCCACGGGCAGGGATCCTCGTTCCTCTTTGGGAGCCACGTTGGTGTGACGCTACCTTTTGAAGGCTTCATACTAGCTTTCTTGAGCTGTCCATAGTCTGGGGGCTTGATTTCATCATCTGCAGTTCGCTTCCGAGATCCAAGCGGACCTGAGTGATCCGGGACCGGAAGGCCATTCCGCCCGTTTCTGTCATCAGAGTGCTTGTGGTTAAATGAAGCTGGGACGGGAGGGGGTAAGGGTGGCGGAAGCTCGGAGGGCGGAGGCGGGATCTCTACCACGCCGTCGTCACTGTCATCTTCCTCCTCTTCTTCATCCTCAGTAGTGTCGAATGATAGGAAGTCTTCAGCTTCGGTTGGTACCTTGGCCTTGGCGGCACCCTCCACCCTGGCTTTTCGGATTAGTTTGACAACATCACGTTTTTTGCGCATCGAGTCATCTGGACAAGGCATGGCCGTATAGGGATCCGGGTTGGACCACTTGGGGACCGAGTTCGCTTCTTCGGATGCGTCATCCGTGCGCAGGCGTTTCCTTGACGGTCCTTCTGAATCCGATGCTGAAGAAATGTCCATTTCCAGTTCATCATCGTCTGATAGCTCGTCTAAGTCGCGGAATTTGGCTCCGCCTTCCCCATCGTCAACACGCTCTTCGGGGACATTGAAGGTTGCGCCGGAAATGAGAGCTCGCTCGGAGGGGTGAGGCGGCGGTTGCCAGCGCCTACCGGGTTTCCTCATAGGGCCGCGTCGATCTCGTCGTGGCCCTTTATTATTATACTGGTGACCGTTGGGTGGAAGGTCCGGTATACCCGCAGGTTTGTTGAACCTGAAAGTGAAGTCTCCTTGTGGCACGGACGGCCGGTAAGAATCCGACGAACGATAGTCATCGCCTCGGTGATTATATTGTCCATTACGATCGTCTCGCTCGCTCATTCCCGGCCTCCATGTATCGGAACGTGGAGGCGGTCTGTCGTAAGAACTTGGAGACGGCGCGTGTCGAGAAGACTGGCGACGGATTACGTCTCGAGGACGGCTCCTGTCGTCGTTGCGCCTCGCTCTCTTATTTCTCATGCTGTCTTTATTTTCCAGCCGGCGATGAAGGATTTACGCTGCAAAATGTGTGCAGCTGAGGCTGACGGTTAGCAAGGCCAGGTTCATTGAAGGCCTGAATCAATCTGGTGCTTGTCGCAAGGTTTGATGGAAAATGTGCGCTGCGATAAAAACGGTCTGGTAATTTTAGTGGGGCATTTTGGCGCGCCTGTGGCTGCCCAATGACTAAGACAATGTCGCCAATCGCACTAGATTAGTCTCAGCATCAGCGAGGTCTCCACCAAACTTTTTTTCAGGCTGTTGACACGATTCCAGCCAGCAGCATCAAGGTTGACACTGAGTCTGGTGCATGCGTGGCGAGCAGTACTCGTGGTTCCCTGATATGACCGTGATCCAGCATGAACGAATACCCCCAGGTTCGGGTAGGTCTGAGCCGCATCTACCTTGTCAATAACTTGTGTATCAAAATCGTGGTACATGCGTCCGTCTCTAAATATGTCTGGTATTTCCAAATCACTTGATCCCCGGAGTCACCACTAATGGTTTCAAATTTTACATCTCCCGCTTGCCAGGGAGAGGATATCGTTTGGAGCGTGAACGCCCTGCAACTGGGCTGAGCCACAGCCTCGTTATGGCAGCTCTGCGCCGCCCGGCTGACATGGAGGTCGTATTAGACTCAAGTTGTTAGTAGCTGCACTGACCATTCAGAATTTCAGAGGTCCGCCAGCGCCACCACTCCAAATGTCACTCAAATCGAACATCGCGAGTTGCCGACGTCAGCAGAGACTACATCGTTGCTCATCGAAACCCCAAAAACATCGACTTTTTTTTTTCGTTTTAAATCAAAATAAGAGTTAACCTGGCGCTTCAACGAGGCAAGATCCCCGGAGTCCCATTTGATCATCATTTCTGCTCCGGAATCCTCACAGACAACCCGCCAGAGTCTGGGGAACATACGAAACAATGGGTCACACATCAGAACCAGACAGCGGGATGAAAAGGGCTGCTGAGGTGTCGGAGGCCATGTTATCGGTACCAGGATATGCGGATGACTCCATGTTCTTTACTATCCGCTACGGACACAAAGCAAAGGTAGTACTTTGTAATCCCACCGCGAATTCCGTCAAGAGGGGGCAATCACCAGCTGTCTATAACAGCCTAGGGACTGCTAGATCGCAATGGCATTGACGACATCTTTAGGAGACCCTGAGGAAGTGCGATTATGACGAGTTGATGGAAACCCTGCACAAAATGACAGCGTTATGGTCAAAGAGTGGAGGAGGCGGTGCCAAGCCTGAGCCTGGTGCAGAGGAACGATATGCCCAAATCATGGAGCTGAGAAGGCATTGCTTGGAAATTATCAAGGACTTCCCCGACCTCGTCCGAGACTTTGACCAATTCCATGCCAGCTCCAAGGCTGCCATGTCGGCAGTCATGCGATCCAACACTTAGGTGATTTCGCACCACGTTGCGTATGGTAGGATTCATGCCACTTTGACATTGAGCGATTCATTGATGGCTACTTGAGAATGTCCAAGATAGGATTTGTATTATTAAAGATTCAGGGTAGACTGTCGAAGTCTGTTATTTCCCATCAAGTTCCAGTGCAGCTTGTCACTGCGATATTATAAAAACATAGTCTACCCAAGTTATCGTCTAGTCCAATGTCACACCGAACGCCGCCCAAGTCGCAAAAACCCGAAACCCCCAGTTTGCTCTTATAGCATCAACGAAGCTACGACCACGACAATACCCATGGCCAACCATGAGTTTTGCGTGGTGGTCAACGCAGCGCCGGCGGTAGGCCCCGTGGTATGGGAAGAAGTCGGAACAGGAGGACGTCCGGTGCCTCCAGTGCCGCCAGTGCCGCCAGTGCCAGTAGGCAGGATGCCGCTGGAGTTGGCCGAAGGAACTGGTGATCCCGAGGCGGTTGAAAGAATTGGATAAGGAACTGATGTGCCAGGGACGGTCACTGCGGTCCCGCTGTCATCGGGAACAGTGTTTTGAGTAAACAGAGGCGGCGAGACAACAGTAGAGGTTACCTGAGGCTCAGAGTTGTCACCCGTGGTCTGAAGCTCAGTGGTGATCTGAGGCTCAGTGTTAATGGATGAGGCCTGAGTGAAGGCAGAAGCTGCCAAAAAGACAGACAAGGTAGGGGTGGTTCGCATGTTCACGGTTTTAAGGTGAAGTCGTTCCAAGGCTTTGGAAGCTGTCTGATGCTTTGCTTGCGCGTATAAGTCCAGGCAAAACCACAAATGAGTCTGGTGCTTTTGCTTGAGATAAACGGATATAGCTATGAGAGAAAGGCCACTCCAGCTCGAGTAGTGCAAGGCCTTTTCTTATAGCCGACACCGGGAACAGCGGCCAACCCAAGAGGTTGGTGAGCAGATTTGCACAGTTGCGGCTCATGGCAGCGAGCACACGTCACCCCACCATTACAGATATTTTCGTGTCGCTATTCTTAGATAGGCAATGGGCAATGAGCAATCGGACGTTGGTGTTGCCACTGGAGGCTGTGGTGTGCCTTGGTGGGTACCGCTGGTGTTGCGTAATCGGCCGTTAGGCCAACTGGTAGCCACAATGAGTGGCGCACCGCCACAATTGCGGCTGTTTCTGCGCCGGGAGGCCGCTGAACCGCTAGAGCTGGCGGAAGACGCTAGAAGTCTTGCCCTGGCGTTGGTAACTCTAGTGAGTGCGGTCAAAGTTTTTGCTTCCAGCTCGTCGTCAATGAGTCAAGGAATGCCAAGTCTGGTCCTCTCTAGTCTACTTAATTCCCTAAAAATCAAATTTCGAGTGGTGCATTCCCTGAAAGTTCTTGGAATTATTTGCTATTGACTGAACCTCGGAGCGCGCATCACAATGGCTGTGCTCGAATATCTGAGGTTGGTATTTCTCACACTGCGGCTTATCCGGCACTTTGATGCGTAAACAGATGCACATCGATCGGTACGTCATCAGCAGACTTAGCCATCCCCAGCCTCTCTCGCAACCCGTCAAAGATTGCATCCGACGGTCTTGATTGGGTTGAGAATCGGATTGTACCAAGTAACTGAGACTTGGCTGAAATCTGCCGTCGTCAACCGGTGACAGGTGGGCTTATTGTATTTTTGGAGCAGCCGACTTCGTCGATACGCGCAGAACCAGCCTCTTGGCGACGTCAAGCTTATCCTGCCTTCCTTCACGTATTTTCAGCCATGTTCAGCTGAGTGGGCAGTAATCCGTTTCATGTGAAGGACATGGCTCTCCAAATTCAGCGCTCTCATCAAGGTTGGCCAGGGCTCTCTCGTGACGCTCACTCTCATATCAACGGGCCTATTTTGCTGCTGTTACTCGCAACCAGTCACGCCACAGCTGAGGGCTCACTGCCTCTCCGCCATGACTTGCAAACGCATATTGCCGCATCTGACCACTGTGAAGCCAAGTGTCCAAAATAGTACTCAGTAAATCGCTATGCATCGATGTGATGAATGTCCGCAACGACGAATTCGGCCCATGTACAACGCATAATGATGATCATGCCCCAATGTCGCCGCCCCAAATAGCTTCATATACGTAGTAATTGGTGCAATTACTAGAAATTGCCAGTGTGTGTATTCCGTACGACTTATTTGGACAACCATCTGGTCCTCTCTTTTGCACTCTATCACTCAATTGGTGTTTTTGATGGGGCCGCAACGCCAGCGCTGATTGGTGTTCTCGAGTTCATTTTCCACCTTAAATCCAAGGCACCCCTCACCCCTGAACCCCGACCTGAGGCTTGGGAAACATCGAAGCCACATGTGCACGCTAGGCGAAACGCAGGGCACAAGCTGTCCTGACAAGCTACTGGTCAGCACTGGCCAGCTTGCCCGATCGCAGCAACCACCAAGCATCTAATACGACCAAAACTCCCTCATCGAATTGCCCTTCCATCGCCGCCCGGGTTCCATATATCCCCCACGACATCGTCCTATTGTCGACCTCCACCATGTCCAACTACTACGGCGGGCAGCCGAATAACCCGCAATACGGCGCGCCAGGAGCAGGCGGTGGCGCTCAAAACCTTCAGTTCTATCCATCATCATACTCGCCCGCCGTGTCGGGTGCTGCAACTCCTCAACAGGCATCATATGGCTATGGCGCCGGCGCATCCGGGAGCTTCGGGTCCGGCGCTCAAGCTAGCTTCGCGTCGGCTGGCTTCGGCGGCCCGGGTGTATCAGGTCGAATGGGCGAGCATGGTGGCCTGCGGACCGGATGGCTGGCCGCTTTCTCGACAGAGGGATACGATGGCGAGCCCCCTTCTGCTGGAGGAACTGGGAGTCAATTTTGGGCATATACAGATGAAGGTACGTCGCGGGCAGCCAGGCGGCTTTCAGGGTTGCTGCTGACAAGTGTTTCCAGACGCTAGCGGTCTTGAACCCCTTTCGACACATTGACCAGCACATCATGGACGATTCTGATCTTGCCGGACCGATCCTCTTTTTCCTTTTGTTTGGCACCATTCTGCTGCTCTCTGGCAAGGTGCACTTTGGATATATTTACGGCCTGGCGCTGCTTGGGTCAACGTCTCTACACATGATTTTGTCGCTCATGTCGCCGACCGAACCACCGTCATCCGAGTCATATCACCCTCAGTACAATGACCCGTCATCCCCCCCTCAACACCAGCAGGGCGGCCACTTCTCTGCAACCCTCACCTTTCCCAGGTCAGCGTCAGTGTTGGGGTATTGCCTTCTCCCGCTCGTCGTTACTAGTCTTTTCGGAATCGTCATGCCGATGGACACGCCTCTCGGCATTGTTTTGAGTACTGCCGCCATCATGTGGTGTACGTACAGCGCCAGCGGTATGTTCTGTGCTGTTGGAAGAATGAGGGGCATGAGGGGTCTGGTTGCGTATCCCCTGGCCCTGTTCTACGTCGGTTTCGGCATCATGGGCATTTTCAGCAGCAGAGGCAGTGGGTCGTTCGCCTAATGCAGCTGCTAAAATAAACACTTGAAAAAGGGAAACACGTGGCAGGCACATTTTGCCTGATACGGACGGAGTCATATTGGGTGTGGCGGACCAAAATTAAGGGCTGGGTTGGGAACGTCGGCTGGGCAGAATCTCATTTTTCATGGTTGGAATTAGCAAGCATTTATCAATGCCATGGGAGGGGAGTTGTATTATACTGCGTGGTGCGGCCCTGATTATGATAACGACAGTGTCAGAAGGATAGGGGTATGATGGTTCAAGGTCTGGTATATAAACATACTAAGCAAGGACAAGATAATTTATCAAAGCATACAAGCATTGTGTCCCTTGAGGTATTCAATAGTAGTGTGTATTATAACCAATATGCCGCATAAGGGGCTAAACATTAGGTTCTAATCATGTAGCATAATAAAGGGTTTTGGTCACAGCAAGGTGTTTGCTTGTCTTGTGACGTGGCTTCGAATACTTGTAGTAATTAGCGTATACTAATGATATATACGTTGCGACACACTGTGTATATATTGCGAAGGGGCCTTGATTGAACCATCTAGTCGCATCGCAGCACCATACACCGGGGCACGACGATGACAAGGCGAAAAAACACAGTATATATCTAACTTGGAATATCACAAAGTGCACAAGAGTAGTATCTTATTATCGTGTTTTTCTATCGTGTATAACAGTTCTCTCGAACGATTAAAAGACAACTTTCTATACCCTATGCAAAGTCTGTCTTCAGTTCGTCCTTCTCCCCCCGTGCCTCAGACCGAAACGCCATGTGACCAGCCGCTAGTTTATCCTTGGCGAATGCAAAATGAAAAAAAAAAGGTACAGTGGATATCATCAAAGTTGGTGGTGGCCATGCAAACGTTTACTTTCGTGTGGTAAAGTCAATTTCAAGCGCTGGGTTGAAGCCACCGTCGCGGGCCTTTTCGCAAGTACATCCATCTAGAGCAAAGTCAGCATATATTCAATCCATAGATTATTGTTATTTTTCCCCGTATCTTTTCCAATTGGGAGAGAGCCGTACCGGCTGGTCTTGAGCCACAGGCGCACGTTGCACCAGAAATAGCAGCGTTCTCGGTAGATGCCCGATCGCAAGTGCAATCACCGGCAGGTCTGGCTCGGCAGGAGCATCGAGGCCCCTCAACCTTGTTCTCTGATGAGGCCCTGTCGCAGGTGCAGTGGAGGGCTGATTGCTTGCCGCAAGAGCAGGTAGCTTTCTGGGCTGGATTGCATCGTGTTAGTCCCCATTGCACTGGTGATGCATATTCACGAGGTACTTGACGACTTACCACAGGCGCAGACGGCACCGTCCTTGGCGCAGCAGGTGGAAGCCTTGGTGACAGTCATGTTGATTCAGGGTAAAGGTAAAGAATCGAAGTTGTTTGGATAATGACCGGTTTCCACAGCTTGATGTAGTTGGGATTGTTTTGGTATGAAGGTTGTCCAGTTCCATGAACGAAGCCAAAAGACGGTCTCGAGTGCTCCTTTATAGATTCAGTAGAGCAGTGATGTCAGTGAGTGGTACGATCCGACTTGACGGGACGGTCATCATAATAGATGGGCCCTGATTGGCTGCTTACCAGTCGATTGGGTAAGCCGGCCAATCAGAGTAGGTGTATTTACAAGCATCTGGTGAGCAATCGGCAATGCCGCCACGTTAGCTTGGACTGAAGTGGATCAATTAGGCTCGTTCCTGCTTCTGGCACGGCAAGGCGCAGATGCATCTCAGCATTACATTCGTCGTGGCCGGGTTTGCAAGGCAAGAAGTTCCACGGAAGGGTCAACAGGAAACGCGAGCGACAATAGTGGCTGGGAGTGGTTGAATTCGCATTGGGCGTGCCCTACAGGTAGTACACCATCCCTGGTCACTTGGTAGGATCCTTCACGCTTCGAAATTTGAATTCGGGCACATCTCGCTTGCAGTTTGCTCCAGATACGAGCTGCCTAGGTTATATCGTCTGTCACATCGAGGCCTTCATGGGCATCAGGATTCAGCACGAGTTTTGAGCAGAAGCCATGCCAGTTAGCCAATCAGAGCAAGTTTTATGCTTGGTTCTTGTCTGACCGAGTAAACGCTCTTCGGGCTGAAGAATTGCCTATTCTACTTAAGGGTAAGGACAGGAGGAGAGAAAGCGCGCGACAACTCGGGTGAGATGAATTCAAGTTGCACACACCTAATAGCGGCCGCTATAGCTGTGACGGCAAAAACTAAAGAGAATAATAGGATTCTTCATGGCTTTCGTAAAAGAGGATGGGACATGATGATACTAGAGCAGGACGCCCACAGCATCGGGTCGGAGTTGTTACTATTCGTCTACAACTTGGCTCATCTGAGGCTTTATCTAGGGGGACCGATGCCAAGCACCTACTCAATTCAAACTATAAATTGTCAGAGCCGAAATGGTCCATGACCATAGGATACCCGTTATGATTGGGTATGTGTTAAATGACCAAGACATGTTTGCCCGGGTTAGTATGCCTGGCTGTCACGTAAAGAAGCAGGATGCTAACACACCTTGCTGTCCCCAGACGGCTCATCAATCCCTTTGACTGCGTTAAGGTGCGTTGGATGTATCGAAGTGGGGTTCTAGCTAATAAGAAGCCTTATATTTAAAGGTACATTATATAACTAGGAAATAATAGGATAATAAGAGTACCTATTAATTAAGGTATACTTAAAGTTACTTTATTTAATTTAATTTAAGAAGGCTCAAGTCTATCTTAAGGTAGCTGGGATGTACTGAGCAATAGTGGGGCCTATACATCCAACGCACCTTAACTCAGTCAAAGGGATCCGTACAGTCCTTTCCCCGCGTTAAACCACCCTTGTCTAGTTCCGAACACTCAATTCGGTGGAGCAGACGACCCTGGTACACAGGTAACTATACCATCTTTGTATTGATGGCGTGCCGTCAGAGGCAGCAAGAGGCTGATGGCGAATAGCCGTCTGGACTTTATTCTCCCGGTCCGATGAAGACTATCCCGTAACAGCGAATCGAAAAGCCTTGTTCTACAGCCATGTCTTGTCGGAACTCCATCCGAACCTCCAGCCAAACTACCAATATGAAGCCTTATTTGGACCCTAACCGTTGGAGCGGAGCGTGGCGAGATTGCAACAAATAGGTGAGTTTCCCGCTGCATTGGCAGATGCAATTACGAAACGGCTTACACAAAAGCTTTTCGCTAGAAAACGGCGTCTATGGTGAATGGTTCTAATGCATAAAGTAGATATGGGGAATCACTGATTCAGTTTAACCCAGCTGCTAAAAGGAGGCTTCGACTAAAGATTAATTTATATATTATTCCAACCGTTGCCGTCCTGTACCTCTTTTGCTTCATTAATCGAACAAATATGGGTATGCGTTTGCACATCGATTGTTTGCAAAAAGACATCAGTGACAAAGCAACAATTATGATGCTGGAGTCAAGGGTTCTACTGCAGCAAGATTGAATGAAAATTTAGGGTTGACAATCGGGCAAAAGATGCTGATTTTGTTTTATAGGCAACGCAAAAATTGCAGGGCTAGAGGCCGAACTCGTATTTACAGGTTACAACTACAACGAAATCATATCAATGTTCTATCTCTCGTATGTTCTTTTTGAATTCCCGCCAATCTTCTCTGCAAATACATGGGGCCAGGGTGGTTTCTTCCGCTTGCGACGGTGCTGTTCGGTATAGCTTCACTTGCCACGGCATATGTCCACAGCTGCGCCCAAATGGCAGGCGTGCGATTCCTCCTGGGTGTCTTTGAAGCCGGCATGCTGCCAGGCTGCGCATATTATCCGTCAAGATTCCATTCCGCTCGGCACTTTACATCGTCACGACACCCCTTGCCGGCGCGTTTGGCGGGCTTCTTGCCTCGGCGATCCTGAAGCTGGACAGCTTTGGCAACTTGCACAGGTGGCGCATGATATTTGCTATTGAGGGCATCATCACCATTGGTCTGGGCCGCGTTGCGCTTTTCACCGTCACGGACCGACCGGAGACGGCACGCTGGCTTACACCGGACGAGACAGAGATGGCTACGGCTCGTGTCAAGTCGGAACGAGTTGGCCAGACGGTCGTGTTGGATAGAATTGAAACGAAGAAGCTCGTTCGCGGAATCTTCAGCCCCGTTACCCTCAGCACATGACTCATCTTTCTTCTCACCAATATGACTGTACAAAGCTTCGCCTTCTCTCTCCCGACTATGGTCAGGACAATTTACGGATCAAAGAGTACCATTCAGCAGCGGTTGCTAACCGCGCCGCCGTATCTCGTAGGAGCCGTGTTCATGATTCCTTTCCCCCTCTTGAGCTGGCGAATGGACCGGCGACAAATCTTCTTCACGCTATCGGCCCCATTGGTCATGGTCGGGTATTGCATGTTTCTTGAATCTACGGAGTCGTCTGTCCTGTACGCAGCAACGTTTCTCATCGCCATGTCAACCTTCGCCAATGGCGCCATGTGCAATGCCCAGGTGTCTGCGAATGTTATCAGCGACATGGCTCGAAGCTCAGCGATCGGACCCAACGTCATGTTTGGAAACATTGGAGGGTTGCTTAGCAGCTGGGCCTTCCTACCGTGGGACGCTCCGAATCATCACATCAGCAACGGACTGAATCTGGCTGCCGCGGGCACGATTTTTATTGTCGGGTTGCTGACGCACTTGTGGATGAAGTTTGACAACAAGAGACGTGCGACGCGCGACGCTGATGAGGAACTCAGAGGTCTGTCCCAAAAGGAAATTGAGGTCGTGGAGTGGAAACATGCAGCCTTCCGGTGGAAGCCTTGAAGGGGGGACTGAATGCCCATGAAGGATCGATACTGGTGGCTTAGGGTGTAAAAACGGGTGCCCCTGGCACCCGTGGATATCCAAGTTGTTCTCGGGTTATTTGTGGGCTACCCATTTTCTTATGGGTGGTTAAGGCATTCCACGGGTAACCCAAAAAAAGCATGGATACCCACGGGTGCCTATAATACTACCTATTATAGCTTGTTAATGATTTTTCACATATTAAATTAAATTAAATAAAGAGTCAAGTCTTGTGAATACCTAAAACTACCAGGTGGATAATTATGGATAACCCTATTTTCCTTCAGACACATTTGGGTCTTTTTTCCCTATCCATACCTACCTAAAGACCACGGATGAGCTACCCATACTGGGTAGCCGTGGACCTTTTACACCTTACTGGTGTACCGGATACATATATTTTTTCTCTCTCTGTATGTCTTCTTTGTTCCAGAAATGGCATTAGGTCACCTCTCAATGTAACGAGCACAAAGACAACACTCCTGCCGAAAGCTGAAACCATGCATATGTCGTGCTACCTCCGGGTTGCACCTTCCAGATGGGAATCGGGATATCCGCGCAAGTGGGGTCGACATCGGAATACGCTCGACAGCCTCACCTTTACGACAATCAATATCAGAGCATCTTGCATTTATAAGCGGCGCGATCCATGACAATCCATGGTGAAAAGGACAGAGATTCTTCCTTGACTGAGCGAGGCCCAAACACAACCTAGATTGCTCGTCATCCATCCGCTCAACGTCTGCGGCGATATCTGCAACCATGGCTCCGGCTCCAATCCCAACAATCATCATCATCGGGTAAAGTAGCATCATGGACCAGCGAAGCTCCTGCCAAGCTAACAAGCTACAACTAGCGCCGGCGTCATCGGTCTCTCGACTGCCGTCAATTTGCAGCAAACATTGAGAGAGATCATGAGCCCTGACCTACTACCTCAGATTCTCCTGGTGGCCCGAGAATGGCCGGGTTCAATTCCAGGAGCCCCCCATCAACACTCGGTTGATTACGCCTCCATGTGGGCGGGCGCACATGTCCGTCCCATCCCGGCGACAACGTCTCAGCTGCAAGAAGAAGCAAAGTGGCTGAAGCGGACAGTCGCAGAATTTGATCGGCTGGCTGCCGAGGAGCCCGCGTCGGGAGTGACCCGGACACTCGGGGTGGAATACCTCGAGGCTCCCGATCAAGCCTACCAACAGCAGGATGCAGCGAGCTTCAAGAAGGAAACCGGGCTCCCGGGGTTCAGGAAACATGCAAAGTCCGAGTTACCTGAAGGCGTTGCGCTCGGGTACGAGTACGAAACGTTTTGCATCAATTCACCAGTTTACTGCGAAACCTTGCTGCGGAAATTCGTGCTCCGCGGCGGCAAGACCATGCAGAAGAACCTGAGAAGCGAGTGGGAAGCATTCAGCTTGGCGGAAAACGTAGCGTTTGTCATAAATGCAAGCGGCGCCGGGTTTGGGGACCCGACATGTTTCCCAACAAGAGGTACGGGCCTCCCCCGAACATTCGGAGCATGATGATGTACACTGATACTTGAATTGCCTTTGTGTAGGTCAGACCGTTGTAACGGATCTCGTTCACGTGCAGAAAACCATCACCAGGCAAAACAAGGATGGTAGCTGGAGCTTCTTGATCCCAAGGTTCTTTAATGGCGGCACCATCGTTGGCGGAACGAAAGAACCGGATGATTGGCGACAGAAGCCGTGTGTGGCAACCAGGAAGAAATTACTGGAAGAAGGGCTCAAAATAGAGCCGCTATCCCACGGAGATGGCAAAATCACCCCCAGAAAGACGATTAAAGAGGTTGGCGTCATATCAGACGTTGTGGGAAGACGCCCCACGCGTCATGGGGGGATGAGAATAGAGGTCGAAGAGCGACGGATCCCCCAGTACCCAAACAAGGACATGAACTGTTCTGTGATTCATGCATATGGTGCTGGCGGCCGTGGATACGAGATCAGCTGGGGTGTTGCGAATGAGGTCCTTACCTTGGCATCACCTCTTTTGGCCAGACTATAAGCGGGTTAAATGTAACTACTGATTGGAAAAAAGGAGTGTTTCAAGGAGAATACTCATGTATGGGTAATGATGCGACCATGACCAGTATTTTCACAAGAATGTTTTACAATCTTCATCCCAACGCTCCGTCTCGGTGATGCATTACGTCCTTCTTCCCGTGCACATAAGCCCCATACTCTTCAAAGCTCACCGCAAATATCGTCCATGCACAATTGTGTTTTCTTAACAACTAGCATGTGCATAGAGGGACGGGTGCACCGTCTTGCGCCTACTCTGACACCAGCTGAACCAGCTTCTGAGCATACCCCCGCGGGCAAGTTGCTGGCACATGCACATGGCACTGACATGGCCACCTGCGGAAATAAACTCCCAATCGAGAGGGAGTCTGGTCGGACGTTGAGTTCTTCGGCATTGTCCGGACCTGTTCCCGTTAGAGCACATGTACCCACGCTGGCTATCATTCAAACATGAACGTACCCAACGAACAGCAGCCCAAGCATCGTCGTGACCTCGAGGAAGATGGTGATCTCTTGATCCCCATCAGCATGTGTTTTGTGGAAGAATGCCTGGCGGAACATACCAGGGGTTAATCGATGGTCAACACCAATCGCCGTCATCTCGACTCTGTTTCTCGCAAGCATACATGACTCTGCATCGCGTGCCAGATCACCAAAGGCGTGCCCACCTCGTACATGGAGTCGGAAAGCTTCACGTCCGCCGCTTCTCTGCTCCGCATACCATGGAAGTTGATATGGACCGGACACGGGCCATCTTCGAGCGAAAACTTTGTGAGTCCGGAGTGTAGCACCTCAGGCAAACTCGTGCCTATCGCTAGAAGTAACTAGTTTATCATTTACAAACAACTACTGGGTGAAGTAACGGCACCAGAGCGGAGCAAACTTCTTTGGTGTGGCGCGGACGTTTTTGATCGCTATTCTATGAGTCGCTGGCTTGATGGTGATATATTGATTGTAATAGTTGGTCAAGTCTGCGTCCAGAAAGATCCAGGAGTGGATTTGGGTATTGGGGCTGCTGAGGCGTGGTAGCCGAAATAATTGCATTTCCAGCCATATCGCGAGATGGTGGTGATGTTTGTACTTTACAAGTCCAAAAGATACGACAGATAAAAAGCACCATTTGGCCCAATAACGACACCTAAGTTTCAAGAGGAAAAAACAAAAAAGTTTAATTTATTCAGGAATTAGACAGTTCCCGCTCCTTCGTAGACGTTTGTTTCCTACTTCGGAGTTGCCCAAGAAGCCCCAAGATCAGATGAGCCGACATGCAATTGGGTATTGGGTCCCCGTGTTTCAACTCTACAAATACACACATGTAACCGATACAACTGGCCGCATTAGCTTTGCAGGGTTCCGTACAGATCCCCATTAACAAAGTCATGAGGCCAGCCAGTCGCAAACTGCGTCCACACAGTCTGAAGCCTCTTGGGCTCGACAGAGGTATCGCTCGCCAAAAACCGCAGGGATTCAGACAAGGTGGAAGCTGCGTGCAAGGAGAGGAAGCCATCACCGGGCCGCGGTCGAAACTTGGTACGACTCGGGGCTCCAAGACGGCACTGCAGCCTCGGCAAGAAGACTCTGGTCAACATCTCCTAGATAGGCTGCCCGATACATGGCCCGCATCGCTCGCAGTGTATTAAGCCACTGGCTCGCGGCAGTCCAATTACCTTCCCATAGTGACATGATTTGCAATACTGTATCGAAGCCCCTTTCGGCCTCTTGAATAAGTGTTGCGGTGCCATAATGTGCGTCGTTTGAGTATTGGATCCAGAGCAACGTGTTCGACACGACGAAGAGAGACGCAGCTACCCAAACGGATTGGAGGTCCGAACGTGTTTTGGCACCGGACTTCATTAGCTTTGTGGCCATTTCTGCAGTTGCCAAGGCGTTCGTCACACATACATCTACAAGACCAGAGTCTCTATGCAAAAGAGACCATCCGGCGGCATCCACGGTCTCAACGAGGATCGAAGACCCGTCAAGCTGTGGGAGGTACGCCTGGTGCGCTACGCAGGAGGCACTTCGGATCAAGAAATGCATTGCGATAAAGTCCTTACCCTGGCCTAGGCTAGAATGGTTGGAATAACTATCGTCGGACCACTGGAGAATTTGTGGCAGCGAGAGACTCCACTGCCTCATCTCGTCGTGTCTCTGGTAAAACGGGCTGGCGGGATCCGTGGGTGCTATTTTGTATACAAAACGATGATTGCAGACGTTCAAGGCTGACATGTCGCCCCAGTGCCAAATGGTCTTGATGAGGTACGGCAGTATTCCTATGTCTGAGGGGAATCCGGTAAACGACTCAACCGACTGTAGTGTCAAGCCCCTGGTCGGTTCCTGATATGCGAGGGATGCATCCGTCCCAGGGAGGCACGAGGATATATTAACTCCATATATGGCAACTGGTTTCGTAAGAAAATACGCTAGTAGTTTGTCTACCAAGACACAAGCCCAAAAGGTTCGGCGGCGGATCTCCTGATCCTTTAAAGAGTGACTCTGGTGGTACTCTTTGTTTAGTCTCATGATTTGAGCCATTCTAATGGCGGTACCGGCGTACATCCAGTGACTAGATCCTTCATTATCCAAGAACTCCGATAGAGATAAGACCAGATTCCCCTGTATGTTTTGTACTAGATCGTGTCAGATGCGACGAAGAGGGTTAAAGAAACGAGATTCAGCCTACCGCTAGGCTCATCCAGAGTCGTCCGGGCCAGTGATCTGGCTATTGGAGTATATAGGTGACTCGCTTCCTCTCCGGTCTGTAATCCAAAGTATTCCTTGGCTTCCGCACCCGACAGGTACTTTGCGGAGAGACAAATAATTGCCGTTGAGAGAAAGGGCGCGTCGGCCGGATGGTTCTCCAGGTCGGGACGATAGACAAAACCGCAGAATGTATTGGAGAGATGTCGTTCAAAGAATATGTCCAAACAGGCTTGCATAACCTTTCGGTCCGGAAGCCGAACGGATGCTACTACATTGTCTGCCGTCAACGGCAACGCATCATATACCTTGTCAGAGCCATCCTCTTCCGACTGCACAAGGGGGTCGAAAACAGGACTTGGCCATGCGCAATATATCCCGCGAGATGTGCAATGACGACATCTTGGGCGGGCTCCATCGCACTTTGTCTTCCTCCGTCGGCTACATGCCAGTGATAAGAGCCAAGGTTAGCCATAGAGCCCACGGAGCTATTATTCAGTTTGGTTGATGTACCAAGTCACACATGCCTGCGGAGTCCTACGACGTCGATGTGAACTGGGCTCATCCATTGCGACAGGATGATATGGAGTGTCGGATGGGGAATCGGCAACGTCGGGAAGAGAAGCAACTTGCAAGACGTTGTGTCCGACGAGGTCATCGGGATTGCCGACCCCGCAAAATAGATTTGCTTAGATGGGTTACGCCAATGAATTTGCAACTGAATACCTAGTCGTTATCTCCGATCCTGATTTGGTTTGGACTGTTGGGTTGGCATGCAGGGAAAACGCCGATAAACTTGCGGGAAGCAGAGTCCATTTTTGAAATTGCATACGTTTCGAGTCTAGTGGTTGTTATTATCCGCGTCGTACTTTGAAGTTTGAATTGGATTCCGTATTCTTCCGTGTCGAAGCTTTCGCCATGGAATGGACGCAATGTCTCAATGTGACCAGTCAGTCCACAGGCTGGGTTCCAAACGGCCCAACACAGTACATAGTTATAACATCCGCATTTTGGAACAAAGGAAGAAATTTCTACCGACTTGGCCACTTGTATCCAATAATCTGAGTAACCAATAGAGACTCTGACAACAAAGCCATAACGACTATAGTTTGGACTGTAATAGTTGAAACCGGATAAAAAGCAGCTTTCGGATGGGACCATGGATGCCTTCAGATTCCAGAATAGAGATCTAAAGGGGCTTTTGGTCACGCCAGTCAAATTTTATAGTGAAACCGTGTAGCGACCACCTAGGGCTTTGTAACATGCAGGACTGTTGGACTACCTCTGCGGAAGCAATCGGATATCAACGCGTACGGGATCTCCCTTGCACCTTGCGACATTTGCAGGTTGAAGGTAAAAAAAAAAAACTTTCTCTGCTATGCCACAGCGAAACAGGCGCCATGGACTACACGACAGAGTTACTCGAACTTCCCATTTGGAGCGTTGATTCTTATCCTGAGGATGGCAGTCCTTCCGAGCAGACTCGAATTTCTTATGAGCGAGCAAGAAGTGTTGTCCAACATGTAGGAATGACAACCAAGGATATTGTGACACTCAGTCCCAAATTCCGCGACTTCCACACAAACTGTAAGTAATACATGTCAGGCACACGAACCAGCAGAAAGCTGGCTACCGTTGACGCAGTACAGTCCTCGGGACGCCTGATAGTGCCGTCGCGACGATTCTCAGCATTCACCGGAACCTCTGCATGGGAACTATCGCCGCATATGCCGAGGACCATCCGGATTCGTACACGCGTGAAGTCCTCCTGGAGCTCCAGGAGTTTCAATCCGTTGGCGAATTCATGCTGACCGAGGTTGCTCACGGCTCCGATGCAAGTAATCTGGAAACTACAGCGACTTACAACAACGATGGAACCTTTGATTTGCACACCCGGAGCCCCATGGCAGCAAAGTCTATGCCTCCGACCTCCCCAGAGGCTGGGATGCCCCGGATTGCGGTTGTGTTTGCGCAGCTCATTGTGAATGGAGAGCACAGAAGAATCCGTCCCTTCATCGTGCGTCTTTGTGACGCCGACGAAATGGCTCCAGGGATGAGTTCACGCCTATTGCCCCGTAGAAAGGGCCCAAAAATACGTTGATCATTGTATCACCATGTTTAATCATGTCCGGCTAAAGCCGTCGGCGCTCCTAGGAACTTTGAACGCCGCCCAGGGCCTACGCGGAGAGTTTTCCCGCCAAGTACATCGGCTGACGGTCGACACATTGTGTTTGGCTACGGGTTCCATTCCCATCCTTAGAGTTGCAGCCTTCGTGTTGGGGAGATACAGCCAGCGTCAGCACGTAGCAGGTCCAAAGTTGGGCGAGAAAGTGCCCAAGACGTGCTTTGCTTCACAGCATGGCGCTGCCTCGGTAGCATTGACATTGTCATCCGTTCTAGAAGCCTACGCAGCAGCAGTTTGGGAAGCATTCTGCTGGGAAAAGCAGCCCCAGCTTCGCGATGGCCTTGCCTGCATCTTTAAGATGGCCGCAGCGATCGATACTCAGTCAGTCTTGAATGAGATGACTGACAGGTGCGGTTGGCAGGGCTCGTATACACACAACCAGATTACAGAGCTGGCATCTTCTTTTCGTGCAAACTTGATTGTGGAGGGTGACTTTTTAGTTCTGTGTAGTCGTAAGCATAGCACGAAAGTGCAATTGATATTGGATGTAGGACTATGCAACATGCTAAGGCAGGCGAGTAAATAGGATTTGTTTCGGAGCTTCTTCTTGGGCGTTATAGCATACCAAAGGCCAGAAACCCGACATCACTGCTTGCTTAACATGAGTACGGCGTTTGGAAGGAAGCAGCATGTCAAGCAAAGGCTATTTTGGGCACAGATGGCAGCAATCGTAACGAGCTATTCCACGCAATGCTTCTTCCGCGATGTCGAAAGCTGGTCCTCGCGGTCGGGCACAGGATGGCGTACGAAGCCGCCGTGGACTCGAGTATGGTGACAGTCGAAATGCTTCGGCTTTATGAGGCAGCTTGCATGCTAGAGACTCCAGGATGGTATGTTGAGAATACCAAATTCACGTCATCGAAGCTGGACGAGCACCACGCCATGTTTGCGCGTGCGCTACTCCCTAGTTTGGACAGGTTGCTTGACGAAAGTGGTGCGGCAGCTTGGATGACAGCACCGATACTGACTGAAGAACGTTGGACGGACTTTGTTGGGAAGCTCCCTGAATATACCTCAGATGGCTACAACAGCAACAGCAGCATCGCCGAGACTAGCAGAAGTCGTGTACGGGTTAACGCTGGTGTTTGGAACAATAACAATCATGCCAGTCTGTCCATCCCAGTTGATAGGGACTCGCGGGATCCTGGTGAATACATGGAGTTGGAAAAGTTGAGGGCTTCCCAACCGGTATCCAACCTCGCTTCTAGAAGTTGCAATTGTCTGTAGAGATGGCCTTTTTCAATGCAATGGTGGGCGGTGGTTTCGTGTGATATAAATGTCATATATAAACATTTGGAAGTCGTTGGTCTGCAAGTGTTGTAGCACTTGAGGCCAAGGAGGGGACTCCTCTGTTCATCCCCTTCAAATATCAAACTTGGTTGTGATTCTGTCGTATTTCAGTTTATACGACCACCGCGGTCTCGGTGAGTGTTAAGTTGGTGCGAGTAGTGGATGTTACCAAGTTTGTGCCTCGGAACTGTTCCACTTGAGGTCGTTAGCTGCTTTACCAAAGATCAATGCGTAAGCAGCTCGGAAATAGAACTGTTCGACAAGCCAGGTTCTTCCTTCTACTTTCTCTACTCCATACCAGAACCTGGAGATTATTTTGTACTGTGTCTTGACAGATAATGGAGGGTGGCGGCCATGGAACCAAGCCACACGGTCAACTCGTTGCAAATTACGACGCTGAGACATCTCCCCAAGTTGTCGGCATGCATGCATTCGCAATGTACCCTCCACCACCACCCTGCTTGGGAGAGTCGGAAGAAGGCCTCGGGTCTTCGCAATTGCACACGCGGCGACTGTACTGCCAGCTGAGATGCAATGGATGCAACTGCCGCTAGATTATTTAATGTTAACGCTGGCTACGGCTGTGATGCAAGCCACCACTGAGAGAGCCCAGGAAGGGCTGCACGATCAGAGTGGACAATGAATCCAGGGCGACGCCAGTGGCGTATAGCTGCTCGCCTTTATTGGTGTGCCGCCATCCTTTTGAATCCGAGGACTGAAGCGCCGGGTGAGATGTGAAGGCCTTGGTTTTTGGTAGCCGGTATTCCGTACGAGCGAGCCTAGGCTTGTTCACCATCCTAGCTCAATGATACAGTAAGCCGCCGACATGGAGGAGAACCAGACATGAGGGGCAACGTGGCTCATAGGACCGGGCAGCAGCGACACGTCGTCATGGTTGATACATGTGATAGGTAGGTAAGCAAAGAGGAGACAAATCTGACAGAACCAGGGGCGGACCAGATCTCGGCCCCACATGGTGCAATTCCTGCCCCTTTTTGCACATGAAAGATGCTAGGTACGTACCAAGTGGCCGCCAAGGTACTCACTCCCACCTCCACCTACCCTATCATGGGCCCATGGGCCATAGCCGAGTTTTATTAACTCAATTGGGAAATATCAATTGAGTTTGACAAGCAAAACATCGTCAACCTCATCTTGGTCAAGGCTTGCCGTCCTGCTAAAGTCTCGACGGAACCGAAACAAAATGTGGCCGATCGACTGCGCGCAAACAACATGGGCGCAACTAGACCACCATCCTGTTACTGTCAATAATGGAATGACCTAACTCCAAACTCTACACACCAATCGATTCTGCCACAATGTTGCATCTAACCTGATGTGCATACAAACGATATCCAGTATAATAAATGCATGCAGCGCAGCCACGCACTTCCAGCTGCAGCCCAAGCTCTAGATTCCCTGTCAGAGCGAGACCTGAAAAAAAAAAAGGAGAGCTAAATCGTCGTGGTACACGAAACGTTAAAATGACAGGGCATATATCCGTCCGCTCGGCATTTCCTGCCGTTTCCCCCTTATTCCTCCTCAGAGCCGGAGCCAAATAGAAAAAGAAGACATATGGACGGGACTATGACTCACGTATTGATTACACCAATGGTCAAGTCATCCCAGTTGCACCAGAGGATTTATACTATACCACACTTGGCCACTCAATCCCCACACAAAACGCATTCACTTTACAAGTAAAAGTTGGCTTCTGTTAATTTTTTTAATTTTTTTTTCTGCATCTGCTTCCAGTTATTGCCCTTTGTCTTACGTCACACCATTCTCCCCGTTCTCTTCACAACCAGCAGCAACCATGTGCGCGGCAGACACCAATGGCTCGACACCTCGTCCATCTTCTCAGCAGAGGCTGCCATACCAGTCAGTTCAGGACTATCTCTCCAATATTCACAACTTCAGAATCATCGAAAGCACATTAAGAGAAGGCGAGCAATTTGCCAATGCTTTCTTCGACACAGGTATGATTCCAGGAAACGACAAAAAGAAAAGAAGTCCTCTTGTTTCTGTTTTATGATGTGTCCCTGACTCTCCGCAGAAACCAAGTTCAAGATGTGCGTCTTTCAGCCCGCCCCAAGCTTCAAGAAATAATAGAATGCCGGCTCATAGCGGAATGTAGTGCCACTGCTCTCTCAGATTTCGGCGTCGAATACATTGAGCTCACCTCCCCCGTCGCCTCGGAGCAGTCACGAATCGACTGCGAGACCATTTGCAAGCTCGGTCTCAAGTCCAAGATCCTGACTCGTATGCCAACGCATATCCTGAGTCTCTTTTCGTCACATCCACTTGCTGACACCCTCCGTTAGATGTGCGATGTAATCTAGAAGACGCCAAGGCCGCGGTAGCCACAGGCGTCGACGGAGTCGATCTCGTCATCGGCACCTCAAGTTTTCTTCGAGAGCACTCCCACGGCAAGGACATGGCTGCCATTACCAAGGCTGCTATCGAAGTCATCAATTATGTTAAGAGGTACGCAAGCCTTCAATGCCAGCATAAATACAGAATATATATATATACGGATGCTCACCCTAGTTCCTCAGCCAAGGAGTAGAAGTCCGATTCTCATCCGAGGACTCGTTCCGCTCTGATCTAGTCGACCTGCTCTCGCTATACAAGGCCGTTGACGCAATTGGCGTGGACCGAGTCGGTGTTGCTGATACAGTTGGATGTGCTACCCCTAGACAAGTGTTTGAACTGGTGCGTACGCTTCGTGGAGTTGTCAATTGCGATATTGAAACCCATTTGTGAGCCATCTCTCTCTCCGCTTGGTGCTTGATGTCTTCTGCTCACCCACGAACAGCCACAATGACACTGGATGTGCCATCGCCAATGCATACGCAGCGCTGTGAGTTCCGCTCCAAGAAAGCAAACTCTTGTATACTTGTACAATATGCTGACTCTGGACAGCGAGGCTGGCGCAACTCATATCGACACGTCTGTTCTCGGCATCGGAGAACGAAACGGCATCACGGTAAGATTCTCGAGCCCGGATACCCATCGACCTTGCTTGCCCGGCTTGTCGTTATCCTTCTCGAAACGACTCAATGCCCGCACCATTTTGACATCATCTAATCTAGTTAACCCACTCTAGGCCCTCGGAGGACTCCTCGCCCGAATGATCGTCTCGTCCCCCGACTATGTCCGCTCGCGCTACCAACTCTCACAGCTCAAGGATCTCGAGAATCTTGTCGCTGAAAGTGTCGAAATCAACATTCCCTTCAACAACCCCATCACGGGCTTCTGTGCCTTTACCCACAAGGCCGGCATTCATGCCAAGGTATGCCTGCCCTTTCAAACCAACCCAACACACGTGGCAGAGGATAACAAGCCAACCATGTATAAAAACAAAAGGCCATCTTGAATAACCCTTCCACATACGAAATTCTCAAGCCCGAAGACTTTGGTTTGAGTCGATATGTCTCATTCACCAGCAGACTTACTGTACGCTTCCCACCGCGTTTCCGCCCGTCATGATTTCGAAGCCATTTACCAACGGTGATGCAGGGCTGGAATGCCATCAAGTCTCGCTCCGAGCAACTTGGTTTGAGCATGTCTGACGACCAATACAAGATTCTAACTGCCAAGATTAAGCGAATGGCTGACATCAGACCTCTTGCAATCGATGACACAGACTCGATCATCAGAGCCCACCATCATGAGCTGGAAAACGGCAAGGCTTGAGAGATTGAAGACTAGAGGTTTTTCTTTTCTTTTCTTCTCCAAAAAAAAAAAAAAAAAAAAAAAAAAAAAAAAAAAAAAAAAAAGAGCCATGAAGATTGGAATTAGCGAGTTTCGTATTGTGCTACTAGGCGAAATAAAAGCTTATGCCCTCATTGCGCGAGGCTCGTTTTGCATAGATCCAGCGTGCCAAGTGTGTCGCACAACTCATATGACATGAGCATGTTGCAATATTGTTCACAGCAGATGACACACGAAAAGATTGAGAAATACCACAAGTTGTCAGCCTCACCGAGGAAGCAAACGTGAACAGCAAACCCGTCCCTTTCCGTCCCTGCCTCGGGACACAGCCGCCAGTGTCTAAACTGCCAAACAAACTGTAACCCCTCAAGTAGCCGACACGAGGGCGTAGAAACATACCGGGACATCGCAGCTCGTGGGATGGCATGAAACGCTCCCATACATGCGTGAAATCGCTGACTGCCGGCCGTTCTCAGCGTCTGCTCACCTTCACCTCAACCCACCACTGCCTTACACGCAAACACCTCCATCATTCGAGCAAGAACCTGCACCAAAATACCATCTTACCTCCCATCTCCAACCTCTCTCCCCGGCCCGGTGTTGGGTCTCCTCGCGCCGCCCCAACTCGCCATCTTCCCAAACCGCATGTTTCAAAACCTAGCATTCCATCTCCCATCTAAACTGTATCCTTCTCTAAATTGATTGTCAGACTTCACAATCCACCATGAAGAGATATAAAACCGTCAAACGGCGACAAGCACCCAGAAACTCGGTTGTTCCCCCAACAAACCCTCGCAACAAAACGCAAGACGACTCTCAGGAACCACCCAAACCTTCCAAACCACCCGCAAATTCCTCCCTCTTGGAAAAAGTCAAGTACGCAATGGACATGGAAGACTTCTTCCGGCAGAAATCCAAATCCGCCGAGTTCCAAATCAAAGGGCACAAACGAGAAATCGCCTCTCTCAAAGAACAGCTCCGGCGCAAGGGCAAAGCCATGGAGGCGCAGGACCGCAGGCTAGACATGCTCGCAGAGGACCTCGCGGAAGCCAAGAAGCGCGCCGACGAGGCGCAGCAGAAACTCGCCGACGAAGAAGCCCGGCGCGGGAACGAGCCCGACGAGCGCCTCCGCCAGAAGCTGCAAGACAGCCAGCGCGAGTCGAAGCGGTACCGGACCGCGCTGGCCGCCGCGTTCAAGCTCGTTGACGGCTTGAAGGACAAGACGACGCTTGCGCAGCTTCTCGCGCAGACGGACCAGCAGCTCGCGGGCAGCGCGCCGGCGGAGCGAGAACCCGCAGCAGCCGGGCGTGCTGCAGCGTCAATGATCAGACTCGAGGACAGCAGTGACGGGGACGGCGCTGGAGGAAGCCTTGGCCGACGCCGTGTCGCCATGCTGCATACGCCCGTGAAGCGCGGGGGAGAGCGGTCGAGCGAAGACAGTGATGAACAGCCGCTCACAAAGACGAGGAAGCTTGGCAATAGAAGCTCTCGCAAAATTGTCCTGGATGAATAACGGTTTTGTGGCATGGGTTCTCGCGATGCCATGTCAAGACTGAGGTTAGGTTGGGCGGGTTACTTTGCTAGTTGGAAGCCTTGATGACTTATGAAGTGAAAGACGAGAGATTACAAAGCATGAAGGCGTTGTTTTTGGCACATATAAACCGCAGAACCACAGCGGCAAATCAGCAATTAAAACGGGCGCCGAGAAATGTACCATAGAGTTGCGTATCTGTGCTGATAATCAAAAACATTAGCCGCGCAGCCGGGGCTTTAAAAAAACAGAATACAAATGAAAATCACCAAACCCAACCAGTCGCTTGCTTACAAGTTTTCCATTATAACAAGAATGGTTGTGCTAAACGTTTCGAGGCTCCTCTGAAAGAAAATCTTGATACCTCCACCAAGTTGCTGCCGTGAACGCCATTCTCCTCCAATTAATCCATGTCCGTGCACGTGAAATCCTGAAATCCTGCCTCACCCTCACCCTACACGGCTGCCTCATTCCCCCCCGCCCCCCAAGTATCTGTATGATCGAGTCTACTGCTGCCGCTGCCCTACTAAGCCGGAGCTTGCCGCACTCTCTCCAACTTTGACCTCGTCATCAGGCACCCCTACAGCAACACTGCCTGCAGCACTGATAACGCTTTGCGAGGTCAAACCACGTTCGCGCTCTGGCCGTTGGGGAACAAGGTTATCGCGAGGACCAGCAATGCTAACACCACCCGAGGGAGCAACGCTGACGCTAGCGGTGGTACTGACACTGTCGCTTCGAGGGCGTGCAACGTCGGTTGATCGTCGAGTCTGAACCATTCTTTCCAACTCTCTAATGCGTCTCTTTAGGGTTTCATTTTCCTTCTTGGCCGATTCGAGCTCATTTCTATAAAATGCAGTTTCTTCGTATCTCATTGTTGCGGGCATAAGACCTGGACTCATTTGGTCCGTGAGGCTTCCGCTACCAGGAGTAGCGGCGACTGAACTCATAGCAACCGACGATGCGTGTGGAACTCGCTGGCTGTGAAAGTAGCTCGACGGATCCAATGCACTTTGCTGAGGACCGGGAGAGTTGGTACGGCTAATTCGCGAATGCGAGCTTTGTCGGGAGAGCGGGATTGACTGTGCTGGTCGTGGCACGGGGTGTCTGGCCTCGTACGAAGACGCCAGCTGCTGCAAACCATGATTTTGGGAAGCAGACGACGAATTACGGTGGTGTCGACGAGCGGTGGGGATAGTAAAGCCCGAACCGGAGAGGAGAGAGGATTCGGTAATGGGATCGTGAGCTGAGGCCGAGGCAGACGTTGAGGATGTGTTGGAAACCACGGACGCATTTTGAGCAGCTCGGAGGAGGGAAAGTTCACGCGTCAATCGGTTCACCTAGAGAAGAACGAGTTAGACTACAATCCCGCCAGGGTCGGGCGAATCTCTGGATTGGACGTACTACTGCCTCCTGCTCCTTCTCAAGCTGCATATGCAACTCTGATGCTGTCAACGGACGTGGATGCCTCAATGGTCCTGGGCCAGGCCCAACAGACGAATCACCGGATAGCGGCGGCGGTTGAGATTGCAAGGGCTGGGCAGCAGCGAGCTGAGGCGAAGCGGACGACGAGGCTCCATGAGGCTGGCTCAAGCTGGCACTACGGCTGTGAGAATGGCTCACGGCATTCTGGTTCGACGGCAGAATATGGATGGACGAGGACTGAGACGGCGACGACACCATGGGATGCGAGTGTGGAGGAGCCATTTGTTGCGACGACTGTCGACGAGAGAGAGCGAGCGAATGCGGTGACGGAGGGACAGAGTTGAGATCGGGCATGGCTTGAAGAGAGCCAGATGCCAACCCTCGAGCAAGAGCACGAGTACGATCAGAAGGATAGGCAGCGACGACTACTGGTGGGCTGAACCTGGTCGCCGCTTGTCTTTGCCCAGTCGCAGAAAATGAGAAAAGCAGAGATTTCTATAATGGCAAGACTGAGCATGAATGAAGCGCGAGAAGAGTTTTATTTAAAAAAAAAAAAAGAGAGCCGCGTAAAGGGAGACGCACGACGTTGTGGTGTTGGCTGTCGTGTCTGGTGTGTCAAACGGACGAATCGAACGAGCACAAGGACAAAGGTTGTGGTATTCACTGAGAAGACGTAAGTGGGGCCGCTTTAATGTCCACGTTACATGTCCAATGTTGGGCCACCTGTGCAAGCATTTGGTGCTCCTAAGCCCTGTGCGGAGCGGGTGCACCCACTGTAGCCTCAAGCTAATCTTTTAGTTAGATGCCATCCGGTCTCAAAGGCGCTGTGGCTGTGCAGCTGACTGACGGCCCGTCTTTGTCGACTGACAACATTGAACTAACTTAACTGCTGATGCTCGTGACGCGGGGTGATAGGACATGTAAGCTTAACGATGAGCAGACCGACCAGACGACACGGAGAGGTCGCCTAGTGGTGCCTGGCGGCTGTGGGGCGCCACTGCCTTTGCACTGGCTGTGCCAGCCGTATTTGGGCTACCTGGGATTCAAAGTTGACCAGACTTGACGAGACATGATCCAAACGCTCCAACGTACTCCGTATGGCAGGTAATAACAATATCGAAACAACTGCGACAATTCGGCCGTATAGACCGGGGCTAGCATGAAGCTCATTAGACCTGAAGCTTCACCGTTATTCATGTCATGGCATCGTCAATGCCTCAGTGACGACGCATAAATCAGCCATTTGGCATTTTCAGCCCAGTTGCCGAGCCGCAGCCACGGAAGCTCTGGACGCCAAACGCCGTCACTCAGTCAACGGGCTCTGTAGCATTGATTAACGCCCCTGTGCGATGGTCCGCTGTTACACACGCCTCCATTGCGGCACAAGATCTGGCAAGGGGTTGCCATTTCAATGACTTGACTGAACAACGCTCAGTGGCAACTTGGCAAGCGACCAGTTTGTACCCGGCCGCGCGCGTGCCGTGCCCACCAGGCGAGCTCCACCATTTCGGGACCAGAACGTCAAGTCTAACCCGTCATCCTGACGTGTACACTACCATCCTCGTGCGCCGCCTGGCCAAAGCCAATGCGCAAACCTCCCGGTAAGTTATGATGTAAAATGGGCAAGTATGACGGCATAGAAGGACAGGCTAGGGGCCAGAATATAAATAAAAAACTGCAATAATTCCGACAATGCCCCATCTGTGAAAAAGAACCATCCACATCCTCGCCTGGCAAACTCCCGACATACTACCATCCCACCGAGTGATAGACGACAAGATTGAAACAACGACACCATGCCCGAAGGACAACAGTCGCCGCCTCCCGAGCGCCAGACCGGCAAACAGCTGCACGACCCTCCCGCTAAAGGATCTGGGGTAGATGAGGTCGGTAACAAGGGCGAGAAGATGAAGTCTGAGCTGGAGGTATGCTGCACGGAGCGTGACATGAATTTCTTCTTGTACTGCGAAAAACGCACTAATGCCTTTTCTTCTTTAACTATAGAACCTTTCATCTAATCCCAAGGGACCGATGGATGACCACCTCGCAGAAAAGTTCTCAAAGGAGCCGGGGAACCCGGTTGGCGCACATATCCAGAAATGAAAACGCAAACAAGTCACCACTATTATAGCGCAATGCTAGGTAAATCTTGAATAAACGGATAAAAGATACTGTCTCGGAGGAGGTAAAGTTTGGTGTGCTAGACTACATATTACTGGTCGTTCGTGTATTGCTGGTACGAAAAGCCAATTTCCCATAACGTCCATTCTCAAACTAGCCACTTGATCCTTTCAGTAGACCCGTCCCATACCTAACCCGTCTTTTCATCTGCAGGCTTGGTAGCGGGAATGGCCTCGGTAGGGGCCACAGCAGCTGGGGTGGTTGTAGCTGGCGCACCCCCAGACGTAGCGGTAGCAGTCGCAGTAGGCGCGGCCGTGGGAGAAGACTCCTTGGGGGACTCCTTGGGGGCCTCCTTGCCGAAAACCCTCTCCAGCCCGGCGGCCTTGTAAGCGCTCCCGCCGTGCTCCTGCTTCTTCAGATCGGCGAGACGTCTGGCCTCGGCGTGAATGTCCTGCACCTGGCGCGAGCTGTCGGTGTAAAACTTGACAATCTTCTTGCCCGTGGGGTGGTTGCTGGCCTTTTCAAAGTAGGAGCCGATGCCGGTGAGGATGCTGTTGGCGCGCTGGGAGATGCCGTAGCTGGTGTCGGCGGCCTTGGCGCGGTCGGTCGCGTGGTACTTTTGGTCGATGCTCTGGATGGTGCTGAGGAAGCGGTGGGACACGTTGTGCTTGGTGTCGAGCTCGATGGCGCGCTCGATGGCGGCGTCGCCAACTACGTATCCGTGAGCGAGATACTCGGCGAGGATGCGAGCGCGGGGCTTCTCCTCCTGCGTGATCTCGTCCGAGTCGCGGTCCACCTTGGCGTCGTGTTGGCCCTCGTCGTCGGTGGTGCTGCGGGAGCTGGTGACGGAGATGTGGTTCGGTCCAAGCTGGGTGTTGTTGAGGAGGAGGGCCGTCTGCATGGCCGTTTCCTTCTCAAAGGTGACGTCGGCGGACTTGACGTCGCCCTCGGAAGCGACTTTGAAGTCGGCAATCTTGCCGCTGCCGACGGCGTTAGCCAATTCGTTGCCATTCAAACTGCACCGGGCATCGGGTAGACGTCACAAGAGGCTTACCAGAAGCTGAAGAAGTTCCTCACCTCATCATCGCTGGTCGCGGAGGCGATATTCTTGACGTGGACCGTTGCGGCAGCCATGGTCTTACCCCGCTATCACAGGAGCTTGAGGAGCTGTTCGAAATATGGATAGAGCAAGAGCTTTTGTCTTGTATATTGTCGCGACGCAGATAATTACGCCAGAATACAGATATTTGCGAATAATAGCTGATTTAAAGGTCGAAAAATTTCTTATGATGCCAAACAAGCACGGAGGAACAAGGATTCAAGGTGAGAGAAGTCAAGAACTGGCTTTAAGGAGGTGCTCATGAGCGGGGCAAATGGCGACGTCATCAACAACTGTGGCCAAGGGAGCTCTCGTGTTCAGCTGCTCATGTGTTCGAGTGGCGCCACCAAAGCCTCCATGTCCCGGCCGTGATAGTATCGACTGGTGGCAGCCAGCAAGTCTTTCAATTCCCGAAACTCACACGGCACACAGTTGGCGTCATGCAGCGCACCAGACCCTTTTGGCACTGCGCCACAAGAGGGATGAGGCAATTCACATCAAGAAACATGTGAGACACTCCAGCCGGCACTGTGCACACTCCAGCCGGCGCTGTGCGGCATCTGCAATTGTATTGTGCATACATCCCTTTGATTGTGCGAAGGTGCAGCTTTTGTAGCGGACCGGGGTATGGGCCAATAAGAAGCCAATTATTGAAAGGTACCTAACCACACTAGGAAATTAGTATGATGATATAAGTACCAGCAATCTTTGGATTTACACAAAGCTACCTCGCACTTATCGCAGCCGAATTGGGCGTACGGGGCCTTTTTGGCCCTATTTCCGGAGACCTCTGTAAGCGCTGTTTTTTGGCTTTGTGACCTAATTTGACCACATTGAAAGCCTTGACAAGCGTGGCATCGAGCCCTTTTCCCTCGTCGGACAAGATTATGCTGTGATAAGGGCGTAAAAATGTCGCCCGCCCAAAATCTCTGCCGGCTCGAGGCAAACAAATAAGGCGTTATCGGCTGTTGAGATACTCGCGATGTCACTTTTTGGCTCCATTATGAAGGCCGGAATTATTAGTATGATAATTTTGGTGTGGAAGGTTTAGTGGCTGACCTTGTTGCAAGAAAGGTACCGGCTAGGTATCGCAGAAAAAGTGGGTCCGTTACAAAAGCTGCACCTTCGCACATTCAAAGGGATATGCCGCCTCGTGCATGATCCCCTAAAAGCAGCGAAGACTACAACTAGGTCACAGTATCCACAGGGCCCCGGGTACAGCTGGTGACGTCAAGAGACATTAATAATAGTGAAGATTATAGCGTTTATGAGGTAGCGTTTTATAACCTAGATTTTTATGGGTACTTATATTATCATATAAAATATTAAGGGATTAAGGTACCATGTGAAATTAAGCTTTTAATTGGTTGCTCATCCCCGCAGCTACATCATTGTAGTCTTCGCTGCTTTTAGGGGATAGGCATGTATGTGCCTTGCACCGAACTTTGCAAACCCCGTCTTGCGCTCATGGAGACCTCTCAAGCACGCGGCTGGAAATGTAGGCTTGGTCTTGCGGCGATGGTTGATAATAGATGGATTTAAAAAGAACGATTGGGCGCTGACTGGAAAACGAGCCATGGCCAAGCGGCATCTGGTCAGCTTCATGCATGTAGCAAAGCAGCATGCACACACACACCCACTCACTCTCTCTCGCTCTCGCTGTCTCTCTCCAGAGTCTACCTTTTGCCGTACTTGTTCGGACTCAGACTTGGAGCATCCGTCATTTTATAATACTCCATGCCAATCAACCTCTGCCCGCAAGAGCATGTGACATCCGGATGGGACATGTTTCGTCTACACGGACCAGAATGGGCTTGACCGCCTCTCACCGTCGGCCTCTTTGTCAACCCCATCACAAAGCAAGCGAGCGGCGTTGACTTTCACGGCCCCATCCCGCTGCATACCAAGATACGTGTGCAGTCTTGCCAACGGTCATTTTTACCAGTATTTTACAAGACAGATGTCAGGAATTTTGCATAAACCATGTCCCAAATGACGGTGACTACGGTCCAATCCTGACCGCAGCATCGCATCTCGGGAGCCACGATGGGCCTGTGTCTCTCTCTCTCTCTCTCTCTCTCTCTGATGTAGCGGTGGGCCCAACAAAGTATCCATGGCTGACGGGGATAAAGAGATTGAATGAAAGCCTTTCAATTCACGTCGCAAAAAAAATCTAATTTTATCTCGGAGCGTGTGAAGAATTTATTGGTGGTGTGTAATACATCGCCTGAGTGTCCTTTGGGACTTTGGCATCTTTGCGATGGGCACCGCATAAAAAGGACACGGTTGCGACAACCCGACGCTGCAAAAGAGGTCGACACGGATGAGTCGACCGATGACAGGGAATGGTGTTGCGCGCAAGGCAACTGCATATCGGGTGGCTAACGGATGTTGTTTCGGCCATCGTGTTTCAAGCAAACACGCTGGTCAAACATTGTGTGTCCGGGGACCCGGCGAGCGTGGGCATCATCACCATGTGTTGAACGGGCGTCAACTGGTGTGAATGTCATCTCGGACTTGAATCCACCATCACTTGCTCGCAGTCATCGTCAGCCTCGCCCGCGTATGGGATTCCAGACCCTAAGTCAGAATATTGTCCCAAATACGGGTACAGTACGTCCTGTCACTCATCCGTGCCACCCACCATCCCGTGCACTTGGCTGGCTCCCCTTCACTCGTCCAATGTTGCGGGGAGGCTGGGGTGGTGGGTTTCGATCAACTCCAGAACGGACCGCCATGGAATCCCAGCATCCCAGCGCCACAGGGCCACCAACCAGTGCGACCGAGCATCGTCTCTGTGGGCCGGCAATTTTCCCAAAACCTCTCGACAGCCACAGTCTCACCTCCCAAGGGACCACCCGTCTATTAAAACGAGATAGCCAGCCCGCTCCCCGTGACGTGGCTCTACATCCTCCTTCTCGCTTGCGCTCTCCATGGCCACGGCTATCGTGTATGTCCTTGGACATTAGGCTGTCATTACCTACCATTGCCGAATCATTTTCTTTCCTTTTGTGCCATCCGGTGCGCGGTAGCTGGATTTTTTTCTTTCTTCTTTTCCCCTTCGGCGGTGAAACAACACGATCCCCATTCCAGAGGTGAGCCATGGTCCCCAATAAACCCCGGTTGAAGCTCTTCCATGACTCGTTCTAACAAACCCCTCTAGCTGCTTTGTATTGTATAAACCTCCGTCCCGATACTGCGCCTCCGCCCATCACCGCAGCTGTGCAGCTGTGCGCAAAGTCCACCCATCTCCCGACCGGCTCACGGAATAATGGCCGTCTTCCTCAAGAACCACGCCACCTATGACGAAGACAGGATCCTGAACCTCATCTGGTTCGGCCTCGTCGGCCTCCAGGTAGTTATTGTTATGAGCGTTGCTGCTCAGGCCGCAAGGCGCTATCTACGGCACTATTTCCAACAGAGACGGAAGCAGATGTTGCCTTAGTATTTTTGCTTTTGTGGGCGGGCGTTTGGCGGGGAGGAATGAACAGGCACTGGAGTTGAAAGGTTTCGGTCTGGTCCTAGCGACTGACCATGGTCGACATAATACTGGCATGTTTCATGTTTGCATCACGGGGAGTTTTTGCATTTGGCCTTTTCGATTGCATGGGTTGGCGTCACTGTATGAATACGTTTTGCTGAAATGTCAACGATTTTTACTCCGTCTACTTTGCAACCAGAAGAAGCCCTTCGCGGCTACACTGGCAGTCAGCGACGGCACTCAGGGTAGACTATTACCCAGGGTTTTGGACAAGGTTAAAATATCCGGCACGACGTTCTCGCGGTTAATAACGCGACCGATTATTTTTCTCTTCCTCCTTGTCCAGACCCTCTTCTAGTGCCTTTAACTCATCTTCATACTTTGATGTTTCTTGTGCAATAACGGCACAAACTTCTGGGAGAACCTCGGTATCTGAATCCTCATAGGAAAAGCTTTGGGTACTGTTGACATCTTGACCAACTTGATGGACAAAGCCCTCCACATGTTTGCTTTAAGGTAGGATTGCCTTGACCCCCAGTATCGATTTCTCATGGGGACTTTCTTTCGTATAAGAGAGTGTCCTCAGAATTCTGAGCGAATGGCTTGAAAGATTGCTGCAAAATGGCAGTTAAATATATCTGCCAAATGTATTTTTATCGTGGTTGGAACTTGATGAGGAAGCAAAGTTTTCGGTTATGGGGATCATTAATACACCGAACGTGGTTATTCTCAGGGCGTGCGGAGAGAGCAATATTCTTCGTAATTGCTGTTTGCAAATGAAGACAACCACTTTATAATACTTTGGCTCTTAAGACTCCCAACTGCGAGTCGCTTTGTTTACACCGGCATCAACTATATTACGGCCACGTAATATCAACCCAGGTTGCCCTCAGGTCCAACGGATTTAAACAGTAGTTGAATTATAACTATTATACAAAGCATGCCAGTGCGTATCAATCGTGAGTGTGTGCTTGGGAAACCAGGTTAGGTTCATTATGCCGTCGTGGAGTAGAATACATTGCTTTTTCTGATACAATTACAAACAGTAACACCCTCTTTTATGCTGGTCTAACCCCAAGGCTTCGAAGAGTTGTGGCGGAAGAAGGGTTGCGGGTCTTGCTCCCGCTTGTCGCCCCCAATAGCTTTCCACCAGACGTCTGTACTCCATCGAATAATGCGCTCGGCGGCGCCTCGTGGGGTGGCGGCAGGTCGGACGTCGAGGTAGAAGACAGGTTCACCAGTTGGCTCAGGTTCACCGGAGTAGTAGTCGATGACATATCGTATTTGTTGTCTCTCGCCGTTGACATTTCGGGAGACGTACCAGTCGTGGCGGTCAAATGGCGGTTCAGTGCTGCGCAACGTTAGAAGGTCATGTGAAATTCATCCAGTGAGGTTTGCTACTCGCAAACTTACCCAAACTTTGACGGGTAGATCCAGCCCAACACCTGCAGCATAGTTGCCTTGGGGGTCAGATCCTTGGGACGACCCTGAAAACGGATGAGCGTAGGCTCAGGATCATTGACATCCCAGTTTCGCTCTATCTCCTCGGATGCATGCGCTTCTCCTCGCCTGCAGACCTGCCATCCGTTGTACAGGCCCTTGCCAAAACGCTGCTCCCAACCAACAATTTCTGCCCAGGCGCCCTCGTTGAGAAAGTTGTGAACTGACACCATGGATTCAACAGCAGTGATATCGGTGTCTGTGTATCCCTTGCGCAGGAGGGCATTGTACATTTGCTGCGGCGAAGGATACTCCCACGTGCCATCTCCGGACCCCTTTGGTATCGTGGATTCCTCTCTACTTGTTGGCAGCGCGATGGCTTGATTGGGAGCACGCTCCTGCGACAGGTCGGGGAACATGTAGTTGAGCGGGTTAAGCTGCGACAGCAGAGATTTGGGTTTGTCTTGGGTTGCGCGAGCCTCGTGAGACACAGGGCAGCCGGACGCGGATGGGCCAGGAGCCTCCTTCGGGGGCTTCTCATTGGGGTTCAACGCATCGAGAGTCTTTTGATGCATCGGACATCCGGCCTAGAAGAGTAAGGGGGTTAGAGTCGAAGTTCACGGGCAACATTGATGAATTCCTTGCTGCGTACCGGGGGAGCTGTATTGCCAATGACTGGAGGATGGCCGCTGGGTGTATGCGCCGCAGCGGGAGTAGGCTCAGCCCAGAACCAGCCCATGTTGAAGCACAAATATTGCACTAGAATTAAAACAAGAGTAAAACAATGAGGCGTAACCGCCGGCAGAACGCGCCAGATGCTTTACAGACAAGCTACACGAACGAGGTTGACGGCGTTGATGCTCGGAGAGGGATCAAAGTGACGAGACAAAGAAATTTAGCAGCACGAAAAGCACGAAATCTTATCGCGCGCCGGCGAGGCCGTGGAGCGACCGTCCGGTGGAGATTGATGTCTGGTAACTACTCCGTACCCGGTCACTGCCGTTAGACTGGTAGGTACTGAAGTCAATATTTTGCCTCAAATGATTGGCGCCACCAACCACAACGACAACCCAGTGAACCCACTGCACGTGCATGTCCGGCTTCTCCCTGTCCGAGTCTCCTACGTCACCAATCCCGTCTGGTGTACTAGTGCCTCTGTGGGCACCCGCAGGCCTGCAAAGGTCTTCCATGTTGAACCCGAATTTCCATGTGCTTGCCGACGACAACTCCTCGAGACCCATGAACCCCATGAACCCCATGCACTGTCAAACATGATAGATTCCGCCTGCAAGGGGCATTCGACTTCTTGTGAGCCGATATGAGAACCGGATTCATATTGGGCCGGACTTGTTTTCGGCCCTTCCTGCGTTTGCAGTCCAGTTCGGTTCCTCTTATACGCCGCGTCGCGTTCCGTCTTCACCACACACGCCAAATGCCATGGACGGGCCCGGGAACAAAGGGATCTTCAGCGAGGAGAGTCATTCTGCAAGCCTCGACTGGCGTGGCTGCCCTGAGTGCCGGGGCCTTTGTAGAGATATCGCAAACGGACAACAATGGCACCGAACAAACGGGCGAAAACCGAATGTTGGAGGTTTCCCGCGAGGAGATGCGTAAAGCTGTTGGCGACCACGAAACGGGACTGCTGAGGGTGGCGCACAAGGCTGTCCTCTTCTTTGATCTGTATGTGTGGGAGCCGGTCTGCACGGGCTTTCGCTTTCTGCACCTCCTCGCCATCTTCGTGCCCGTCATAATCACGGTTCCGGCCATTTGGATTGGTAAACGGCGCCCCGAGCGTGATAACGAACGAAGCGGCACGCTTTGGTGGTACGAATTTCTAGTCAAGGCGATGGAACTCGCGGGCCCTGCCTTCATCAAGCTGGGACAATGGGCGGCATCCCGAACAGACATCTTCCCCAATGAGATGTGTGACACCATGTCGAAGCTTCACTCCAATGCGCCGGCACACTCCATGCACGCAACTCGCAGGACCGTCTCGGCAGCATTCGGTGGGCGCGATTTTAACGACATTTTTGATGAATTTGACGAGAAGCCCCTGGGCGTGGGAGCCATTGCGCAAGTCTACAAGGCCAAGCTCAAACCCGAACTCGCCACGTCAAAGGGCGGCATGAACGGCTCCGAGGGATACGGTGGATTGTCAGAAAACGTCCGTCGAAACGTCGAAACGGTGCTCAAAAGCTCACCCAAGCGCGTCCCCTCATCGTACGTGGCCGTCAAAGTCCTCCACCCCCGAGTAGAGAGAATAGTCCGCCGCGACCTGAAGATTATGCACTTCTTCGCATCCATCCTCAATGCCATCCCGACAATCGAATGGCTCTCCCTGCCCGGCGAAGTAGCTCAGTTTGGCGAAATGATGAAGCTCCAGCTCGACTTGCGCATCGAAGCTGCCAACCTCGAGAGGTTCCGTCGCAACTTCAAAGACCGCACAACCGCCTCATTCCCCTACCCCTACACCGACTTCACGACGCGCAACGTGCTCATAGAAGAGTTCGCCCAGGGCATCCCGCTCGCCGACTTCATGGAAAACGGCGGCGGCGTTTTCCAGCACGACATTGCCGACGAGGGCCTCGACGCCTTCCTCCGCATGCTCCTCCTGGATAACTTTGTCCACGCAGACCTCCACCCGGGCAACATCATGGTGCGCTTCTATCAGGCCGCCCAGCCCGAGCTCCGCCTGCTCAAGAAGCCAGACCGCAACGCGCACGACCAAGAGGCGGACGTGACGGAAAAGGTCCTCGAGCGCCTCCGCCCCTTCAGACGCCGCAAGAACAAGGCCGCCTGGGAAGCCGAGCTGGCCAAGATCGACGCGGAAGGGTACCGGCCGCAACTCATCTTCATCGACACGGGCCTCGTGACCGAACTCAACGCCACCAACCGCGCCAACTTCCTCGACCTCTTCCGAGCCGTCGCCGAATTCGACGGCTACAAGGCCGGCCACCTCATGTGCGAGCGCTGCCGCCAACCCGAGGCTGTCCTGGAAAAGGAGGTGTTTGCCCTCAAAATGCAGCACCTCGTCCTCGGCGTCAAGTCCCGCACGCTGGCGCTGGGAAACGTCAAAATCGGCGATATCCTCCAACAGGTTCTCTCCATGGTGCGCAACCACCACGTCCGTCTAGAGGGCGACTTTGTCAATGTCGTCATCAGCATCCTCCTGCTTGAAGGGATAGGCCGCAGCTTGAACCCAGATGTGGACTTGCTGAGCAGCTCCTTGCCGATCCTGCGCCAGCTGGGTACCCAGAGCGGCGCGACAATGGCCAAGAGCGGCGATTTCAGCGTCATTCTGGTCTGGGCTGGTCTTGAGGCGAGAAAGTTCCTGCAGGCGAGTATAGAAGATGTAAGTTATTCCGCTGAGCGAGTCGCGCGTGTTTCAGAGAGCCTTGTACTGACCTATGTAGGTTGAACGATGTGTTAAATATGATTTGCTTTCACCCAATGTATAAACGGGTAGGTTTGTGTCGAGTACTTGAACGGCGGTATTTTTGTCTTGCATTTTTTTTTTTTTTGTTTACAGGAGCGGTAATCATGTTATTGCATGGTGGGTGGGAAAGATTTGGCATAGATACAAAATACAAGAATAGAGGTGCGCTAGCGCTGGGGATCATCTTCTCTCTCGCACATACGACAACTATTAAATATACACGTGTCGAATTTTCTCGGTTGCATACACTTCGAATTTGTCGTTTTGCTTGGACATTGTGTCCATGATATCACAGTAGCAATCGCAAAGGGGAACGGACACAGATCGCTTGCTCGTAAGTCATCAGCCTGTGTATTAAAGATTTTTAATCTGTAAATGCACCGGATGGCTATGCGTTTGTGTAAACCCCAGCCTAACCTGCAAATATTTTGTCTACTTGCCCGAAGAAACCCTGGTAGTGAAATCGCAATGCCTGAACGGGATAATCAGACAAGATGCTATATGATGTCACAGGACGCGTGCCTGGTTAAAAAAGAAAAAAAAACCTATAAACATGGTGGGCCACAAGTGCCGGAATCTCCAACTCAACGCAAGCGAGACGGCCTTGGGACTCAAGTTGGAGCAGTTGTGAGTGTCTCGAACAGTTGACATGTAAGTCATTTGTGTCCGTGATAATTGTTGAAAGTAGTTGCTCTGGGGTGTCGCTCGGGTATAGGAACCGGGCATCAGTATAGGTGATGGTTGCCTAGCAAAGGAGGATTGTGAGTACTGATCGACAACTAAAGCCCGTGTCTCTCTAGTCGGTACTGGCGCTAAGATCCATCGATTTGTCCCATAGATTACGAAGCAGAGCGTTCGTACCATCCTCCTCTTCGGCCGCAACTAGGCTCGCTCCGCTTAATCGCTCATTCAATTTGGCAACGCCATCTCCATCAAAGCTGGAACCTGCTCCATTGGTTCTGATCGATGCAGCAGATTTGGGAGTGGTTTGGCGTGGATCCGGCATACTGACATTTCGAGTATGTCGAACATTGAGATCCACAGTTCGTTTGCCATTCACAGAGCTAGCAGCTGTGCGTGGAATCCTTCGCGTCTTCTCCATCCCGGGAAGACGGCTGAGCCGGTTCAAAGATCGAGCAACAGGGTTTTGATATCTCCGAACGACGAGGTATTCCATGCCTGTTCGTTCCAACAGTTTGCCAATACGAGGATCACGGCTGTTTCCCCCATCGTAGCCAGGACCTCCAACGCCGATCAATGGGCTCGCTCCAACTACACCCACTGCCCCTGTCAGTGCCTGGCCAGGCTCCAATACTGAGCTGGCCCGCTGCAAATTCAGCTTTTGCTGTGTGCGTGATGTTTCCGCCGCAGGGCCCACTGTCCGCCTGCCGGCCTTTGGTACCAAGGCGCTGTTGTCGATTTCGGCCGGTGGCACCGGCACCGGCACTGGTTCGGCATCGTCATTTTTCGGAGCCGGATCGATATGGGCCATCGAGTCGGGCCTTCGGGGGACATCATTCGGCCCTCGGCCGGTGGCGTGAGTTGGATGATAAAATGATCCTTGGCTTGCCAGGCCAGAGCTGGCAGCATCGACAAATCGGGACACTAGCTCATCTTGATTACTCCCTGCCGAAGGCGTTACGTTGCGACCAGTGGAGCTGACGGAGCGGGACAATTGCGCCGGTGCTGCATTGGCAAGGTCGACGGTCATTTGTGGTGGTGCACCGTGCGACGGTGTTCGTTGCAGGAGGCGAGAGGTGAGGTATTCTTTATGGTGAGATGTTTCACGGTCTGGTGACGGACGGTCTGGTTCCTTGGATTTGGAAGTAGTACTCGGGGTCACGGGCCGCGAGTTCTCGGCGCTAGGCCCTTGCCTCAAAGACGATTGAGCGCTGCTGTTAAGAGAGCCTTTGCGTGAGAGATATGGTGAATTGGAGCCGCTGGCGTCCACCCACTCGTCTTCGGGATCGTCGCTCCCCAGGTCAAAATGCACCTGAATCTTGCTGGGTTTGGCTGGCTGCCTATGTATACCTGTGCCGCTCGAAGTTCGTTTGAGCTTGTCCGACGACCGAGTCCGTTTGCCAACCTCGACGTGTGAGCGATTGCGCTTCAAGCTCGTGTGCGACAAGCTCTTGGGCAGATTGGCAGGGAAAGACCCGCGGGGGAGCTTGACTTCGCTGGTGGCTCTGCGGTGCGGCGGCGGGCGGCGGGCGGCTTCGTCCAATTCGGTGGGCGAGGTAGATCGTGAAGCTGGTCGTCGATTCAGCTTGGAGTTGTGGGCATGAGCGTGAGGATGAGCGTTGCCATGCTGTTTGTGGACTGCTTTTGAGGAAGGGACGCGGGCATGCAGGCGACCCGCGTGGCCGACGTGGTGCTGCTTCTGGTGATGCTTTGTACGATGATGGTGAGACGGAGCTCCCGAGGTATTTGTGGTATCGCTATGAGAATCGCTGTCCCGGTGGTTGAGGGGAGGTCGCTTTGATTGGCCACCGGATGATGCGTTGTCCAGGTCCCTGTCTCGTGGCATGGTGTAGCACCTGCGTACTCAAGTACCGAGGTACTTGGCCTGTACAATACTTGAGGATGCACACTGCACACGTCCAAGAGGGAGTACGGAGCACCAAAAAGTACCAGGCGCAGAGGTCAGGTCGGCTTCTGTGTGCCTCGGGGCAGGCGTGCGCACCTGCTGTGGTTGGTGTCTCGGGCAAGTGGTGCAAGTGCTGGCTCGAGAGTAATCAATGCTGGGCCGGAGCTGATGGGTCGAGCTGATGGCTGGCACTGGGGGCGAAGAAGACGACGACGTTGGGAGACATGCAGCGGTGCGATGACGCGGTGCTGTTGTGCTGCTGAACACTGCAGAGGCTGCTGAAGCTCTCGTCTGACTGAAGGATGTGCCGTCTTCGGCTGCGGCTGCATTGGTTGGTGATGCGGGACACGTGTGAATGTCGGAGTCGGCGATGACGGCTGCGAAGGCAAATTGGTCTTGAGATCAGCTTGTCCACGAAATTTTGGAGTCGGAATGCCAATTGGCCGGCTGCAAGAATAGTTGCAGGTGGCAGAAGCAGCCCGGACGTGCGGAAGAGGCGCGAGAGCTCTTGATAAGTTTGTCTTCTAGGGTCGAGAGACGGGACAAGCAATGAATGATAGACGTCGGATAGCGCAGGCCGAGAACAGTAGGCGAATGGATGAGATGTCTGGTCTGTTTTTTTAAGCTTCCCTCTCTCTCTCCCCTCGTCGTCGTCTTTGGCCGTGTGCGGTTTTCGCCCGACTTGGACTGGAAACAGAGATGGTGGAGGGTGGCGGACTGCGTCGAGATGGAGGGTTGCAAAGAAGACTGGATGGCTAATACCTGGATGGGGGCATCTGGAAGCACTCGAGATTGAAACCAGACATCCGGGGAGCAGACAGGGCTGCGCTGCGCTGCGGTGAAGAGTTGTACCTGTGGAGGGTGGACGAAGACGGTGACTGGCCGTGTCTGGCCGTGCGCTGATGGCAGAGTGCATCCCCCAAGGGCATCCATGATTCACGACCCAAGCGCTCAGCAAAGAGCGGGGCAGCGCATCTGGAAGCCTTGGGCAGCAGGCAGGCCAGGCACTTTGGCGGTCTGCACATGTGGCTTTCAGTATGTACTATCAGTCTACTTAAGTACCTACTTAAGTAGGTAGTAATTAATCCATTGATAGGTGCCCTCGACGCATACCGTCTTCAATGTTGCTCTCGAGTAATCCCTGGCCGACATGGACTCGGCGACCCGGCGCGTCGGAACTGTCAATATACCCCAACTTGCACCGGGCTGGAACAATGGAAGAAACCAGACTTTTGGAACCAGACACAGACGCGGGGAAGACATCAATTGGCATTCAATGTTTGTATTAGGCTCTGACACTGACTCACAGCACAGACCATGACCGGCATCCCTGTCTGGACACGGGCGGGCATCTGGAGAAATCAGGGGGGAGCCAGGTACTGGGATGAGGTACTGGAAGACACACACGCATGCACCCAGAATGCATGTGACACACAAGTACCCAAACTCAACCCCCTTCCCGGAGGTTTTCCATCTTGCAAGCTGACCAAGAACTTTACTCATTCCACCGTTGTCGCAGACCAGTCGTTGGTTCTGTTTGTTGCTATCCAATGACGATACGCGACGTCAACTTGGCGAATATCTCTCCCGATACAGTGCACTCACAGAACCCTGATCACAATTTCTCCCTCACCCACAGGTCTCTCAAATCAGTCCCAGTACATTTCAAAAGTCTCATTTTCAACATTAGATGCAGAGTCACCATCTCTTCTCTTGTCATTCAGAGCGAGTGCGTCTCTCTCTACCTGTCGACCAGCGATCCTCCTCCGCAGAACCTCCTTGTCTGCGTCGAGAAATACCAGAAGCCAGCGTCCGCCGTGTTTGGTAATGGCCTCTTTGTACTCCTCACGGCATTTCCTGTTCCAGAAGGCGAGATCCAGGACTATGTCATTCTGTTTCTCTCCGAGCAAGCAGATAAGCTCCCTTTTTACGCACTGTAGACCCTCAGCTTGATACTCGGGGTATTTCTCCTTGGGATAACCAATCTTGAAGAGTCCATAGTTCTCGTATATGTACGAATCACAGATAACCGAACGAGGTTTGATATTTTTTTGACAATGTCCTTAGATAAGCTAGACTTTCCTGCACCTAAGGACTCGTTTGCACGTTAGTCAATGCTTGTCTCGGAATGCTGAACTTTGGGGAATCCTCATGTCTACTGACCGGATATCCCACAGGTCATTATAACCACTTGCCGGTCATCGTTGTCTGGAAACTGAAGATGGGAAAGAACCTGCAAACGTGTTAGATCCAGTTGGCGGTAGTCACCTTTGTGGACGCCTTACAATTCATACCCGTTTGAGGGCAGAATCGCTCGTAGTGCTCGGGTCATCATTCATGACGGCAGAAAGGTTTGATGCGGAAAGGCAAAGATGCCTTTCAGTGGTGCATCCAAAGACATGTATATGGTGAAGCCAGTCACAGAGCCCAGGGCGCGGATGTGCAATTGAAGCCAGTAAAGTGAGTCATTCATCTTATTTAGCCCGGTGCTGATCGTAATTCTCCCGCCATCGATGCTCCGAAGCGCTTGCTTAATGAGCAAACCGGACGACTCTGAAAATATCGGCAGAAAGTAATTTGAAATCATTTTGTCATATCAAATACGGCAATATACCTTTTGCCATATCGCATGCGTCATCAGACTGACCATGCTTCAGGCACGTCCGTTGGACGAGGATGGATACGCGCAATAGTAATGCACTTAATAGACTATAGGATTCACCCCTGGTCACGCCATGGAATATGCACCAAGCCTCTCTCATGCCAAATATGCTGATAAACTACTCCGTACGAAGCCCTCCATTTGAAAGCGCATTCCGACTTCGCAGGATCGACATTCGAGGCGGGCGACCGACGTTCGTTCGTTGTCCGCTATCCAAGTGGGTCACGTGCTCGGTCGTATCTTGCAGTGGAGGCAACGTCGATCAGCTGCGACATTCTCAGAGATTAGACACTGCTTGTCATAACCACATTGCACGCCCTCTTAACCCAATCTCGACGAGCGCTTTATCAACGACCAAGGTCCAACAAACCCCTTCTAACGTTACCCCTTTTTTTTTCTTTTTCGGATTCTCAAACTACAATGTCCGGCGTCGCAGCCATCGAAGAGGAGAGATCGCAATACCAGGAGCAGGTCCGTATCCTACGTTTCTGCACTCCATTATTTCTATCGCTTTATTGCTAACTATGCGTCCAGCTCGATATCGTCCTTCAACAAATCCGAGATGATCCAGACAATGCCGAGCTTCAGGCTCTACAGGAAGAGTTGACCAACGTCATCAATCTTCTCGACGAGAACATCGCGGAGCTACGACCAAACCAGCCACCTAAGCCTGCCCCCAAAGAACCGTCGCCGCCACCAGAGCCCGAAAAATGGTCTCGTGATAACCACCCCGCCTTCAAGAAGGCCCCTCCGCCTCCAGAAGAAAAGGAAGAGCCTCCAGTTACGTATCATGTGAACGACACTGTCATGGCCAAATGGGTATCTGGAGACAAGAATTTCTATCAGGCTAGAATCACTTCCATCACTGGGTCGTCCGCCGCACCGATATACACTGTCAAGTTCAAAAGTTACGACAATACAGAGACTCTAAGATCAAAAGATCTAAAGCCCATTTCTAATAAGAGGAAAGCTGACGACCCTCCTCCGCAGCCGTCGGCTCCAGGTGTTGTGTCGTCTGCTGGGGCTACGATGTATCCTGGTGCCCAGCACGAAGCCCAGAAGGATGCGGAGGCTGCGAAAGCCTCGAAGCCAAAAAAGATCAAGGCCAAAAAAGAGCTCGAGGCCGGCAAGGCTAAATGGCAAGCATTTAATGCGAAGTCTAAATTTGCCAAAACGAATAAGAAGGATAGCATGTTCCGCACGCCGGAGGGTATTCATGGAAGAGGTATGTGTATGCGTATAATATCGTCTTGATGAGCAAGACCTATACGTCGGGTTGTGCTAACAATTGGCGATTTAGTGGGCTTTACTGGCTCTGGCCAAGCTATGCGGAAAGATCCTACTCGATCTCGTCATGTTTACCAGGTAAACGAAGACCTAGACTAACGACTCTCCTTTTCTTTTTTTCTAGTTTATGTTCACAAGCGCGATACCAAGCTAGATTGGCGTTAAGGGATGGATGTGTTAAGGTTAGGTGGGATTTCACGCTATATCTCGGTAATATGCCTCCCGATTGATAAAGGCTGAGGCTAACCTTGTGTATCTTCGCCCTTGAAACGGCCTGCTGCCGAAGCTCGCAATAGTTCGGAAAACATAGGATATACCACGTCGACAGGGCATAAATCATTCTTGTCAGTTCGAAATCATGATTTGGGTCTAGGCTTGACTGGGCTCTACTGATATGGTACTTAAACCCTTGCGAGATCACGACTGTGCAGACGTGCTAATGGCTTTATGTGTGGGATATCATGTGTATTGAAACAAAGATTGTACACGGAGCTATCATCTCTTATATTCCTAATTCCTCTCCAAGCCAACTTTTGGTAAGATTTTATCGGCGACCCGTAGAAACGCTGATGCTCTCTCACTTGATGGCTCGGCCACTACCGTAGGCTTCCCTCTCTCGGCATCATCTCCAATGTTTGGATGTAGAGGAATATCGCCCAAGAAGCATATCTCATGATCTTTGCACATCCTCTCGACTCTTTCACTCGACCCAAACACATTCGTCTTGCCATGGCAATGGGGACATACGAACAGTGACATATTTTGGACCAGGCCTAGAATATTCACGCCCACCGCCTTGAACATGTTGATACCCTTGACAGCGTCTTTCGTTGCGAGGGTATGAGGGGTTGTGACGATTATAGACCCTAGGAAATTAACGTTAGCAGACACGTAGCCCATGAACCACAGGGACAAGGGGCGGAGAGGTTGGCTGGCTACCGTCTAAAATGACTTGTTGGGTTATGGTCAACTGTGTGTCGCCAGTACCAGGTGGCAGGTCTAGAACCAGAATTTCCAAACCGCCCCAATCTACTTCGTGAAGTAGCTGTTGAATGGCTTTCATCACCATTGGTCCTCGCCACACAACCGGCGCATTCTCGCCAACTAGATAACCCATTGACATGGTTTTGACACCATAATTCGTGAGAGGAACAAGCTGGTTATCTGCAGCAAGATCAGTTGTCTGTCCAGAAGAGTATATCTAGTAAGACAAAAACTTACTTCTTGATAATCTTGGCTCTCCGGACAAGTCAAATAGTGTTGGAATCGACGGCCCAAATATATCTGTGTCTAAGATGCCTGCTCGGAACCCCAACCTGGCAAAAGCCAGGGATAGATTGGCTGCCTCATTGACATTAATATGTGTGAATACTGTCGCATTGGAAAGGCCAGGAACTCACCCGCGACTGTGCTCTTGCCAACACCGCCCTTGGCAGATGACACGGCGATGACCGTTTCAACTCCAGTGATCTTGCGTCGCTGGGGACGTTTTGCCCAGGTTGGGGGCGTGCCAGATCGGGGCAAGCCCTAGGCGTATGTCAGACTATATGAAGAAAAAGGAAAGACAAGGTACCGCAGTAGATGGATAAATTGGGAACTTACTAGAGGGTTTTCATGATATAATGGGCGAAACGACTGAAAGAGACGTGCTGTTGTCTGGCGCATGTTTGGGACTGCTATCGCCGCCACAACTTATGCGAAAATTTAACGCTAATAGAATTGGGTATTGTCCACGTTGAGCATTAGGAAAATACTGTGATTAATTCCAAGACCTCCTAGGCTGGGCCAGATCTTGGGACCAGTGACTGTATGTATCTGCGTTAGGCTTGCACTGTGTCCTATGGAGGCAGGCAATGGGAGGCGGCTCCAGCACAGACCCACCGCCAGCGTAGAGCTGTGTTCTGCCAATGCACACCGCCTAAAAGTTGAAGCTGGAGCGATAGGCACAAAATCTTTTGAACGTGGGGCTCATGTTTGATCTTCAATCAAGCCTTGGGAGCTGGACGGAAAAAAAAAACATGGCCAAAGTAAAAGGCCGCGCCAAGCAGTTCCAGGACCCAGACGAGGTCATTATCAAAGGTACTTGGACCAACCCGATAGCATTGAATTTTTTCACAATCACAGTAAACTAACATTTACAGACCACGACCCAGAAGCCAATGCGCCTGACGAAGCCAATGGCAGCGGTAGTGAGGCCAGTGAAGACGAAAATCTGGGCACGGAGCACTATGTTCGCGTGGGAAAGAGCAAATTGAGACAGAAAGAAATCGTTGCACTCGGCCCTGAATATAGGGGCTCTCGGGTTAGCCGATCTGCATTGGATAACGAGACCGAGGATGACCAAAACGCAGAGGAAAGTGAGGGCGACGATGATGATGAAGACGACTACGACGATCCCGATGTCGCCGACCTGGAAGACGATGAGGCCGGGTCCAACGACTCGGAGATTGACAGCGATAATGCTCTAGGCGAGTCGGATGCCGAACGGTTTAAAGACTACACTTTTCGTGGCAGTGCCAAGCCTGCAAAGCCCAAGGGGGCCAAGAGGGCGACTGCAGCAGACTTCATGTCTGAAGATGACGAGAATAGTGAATCTGACAAAGATGAAGATATGGATGATGGACTTGATGCGCTGGTGAATGGTGGAGACGACTCTGAAGATGTGGACGAGAAGGACGAAGAGGATAGTGAGGATGACGATGGCGATGGTGATGATGATGACGACGAGGACGAGGAGGATGACGAGGACGGCGACGATGACGATTCTGAACAAGATCAACAGTCTGGGGAGAAAATTGCAGCCAGACCCCACCTATCTGCTCTGTCCAACAGAGCTGATGTCGACAAAGGTGTTGCTATTCAGAAGCAGCGCAAGATTTACGATGGTTTGCTCAATCTACGCATTCGATTACAGAAAGCGCTCGTTGCTGCCAATTCATTCCCCACGGTTGAGGCGGGCACTGATGCCGAGTCTGAGCCATACGAAGCTGCTGAAGAAGCTGCCATCAAGCTGCTGAACACCATTAGCAGCTTACGTGAAAGCATCAAAGCGCCAACTAAAACCGGCGAGAAGCGCAAGCGCGATATTGTTGCGTCAATGTCAAACGATGACATCTGGGCACAGCTACAAGACGAAGACAAGGACGCAACTGGCTTTCGCCAAGAACGATTAGAGAAATGGTCCAAAAAAGTCCAGAGTGTCAACATGGCAAGACCAAAGGGAATTAGCGAAAAGAGCAAGACCCTCATTAGTGCTCTTCAAGAGCAGTTAATAGTCCCCAACAACAGGCTTGTCAAACGGACACGAGTCCCTCGCTCCTGTGCCCCCGCGCAGCTTGCTAAGAAAGTCGCCACTGACGAGTATATCTACGATGACGCTGACTTCTACCAGCTGCTCCTAAAGGAATTGGTTGATCAGCGAACTGTAGAAGGAGTCGCAGACTACGCTACTGCTGTCCCGACGGTGATGGTCACAGCGACAAAGGAGGCCAAGGTGCGCAAGCAAGTGGATCGCAAGGCTAGCAAGGGACGGAAGATGAGATTCACGGTGCATGAGAAATTGCAAAACTTCATGGCGCCAGAGGACAGGAGAAGCTGGGAACAGGAGGCCATTGACCGTTTCTTTGGGACGCTATTCGGGCGCAAGTTGGAGCTGAACGAGGACGAGAGCGACAATGAGGAGATGGAGGGAGTGGATATTGAAGAGGAAGGGCTGAAGTTGTTTAGAAATTGAGTCATGCATTTGTAAATATATAGGTGGCAAGCTGAAGTTGAGAATTTACCTTGACATGAAATGAGGACGGAACTAGAGCGATGCTAGTTGCGGTGAGGCCTTTATAATGGCAATCCCATGGTGATGACCAAGTCATGACTTTCAGGGCCTTCCTATTGTCAAGAAAAACAAAAGTTGCAGTTTACTGCGTCTGGTTTTACCCTGGCGCAGGACATTTGCTCGTCAGCCGGACCCTTTTGGCGCGCATCCCGGACGGGCAGAGATGGAACTCACCCACTGTCTCATCTCTTCCCCAACGAACGTAGATACTATTACTGTCCAATACTGGGTAAAGATGTGTGCCATCTGCAGGTACTTTCCAAGACATGCCACTCAAGCATTTGGCCGCCGCCACCAAAGTTAGCTCTCCCGTCTGTGCGGACGTCACGTGGGGCTGTCAACCCTCGCGAAGGATGAATTTTGGCCGCTCTGGCACTCTTGCAGTGCCGGGTGGCACGCTGGCACGCTGGCTGAGCCGGCGCCAGGTAACTACCTAGGTATTTGCCATCTACCCCCCTTCTGTTATTATTAAACACAGGTGCCTTTCTTTTCTTCCCGACTCCCCTAGTCTCACGGTCTGCAACGACGGGTGAAGGCAAAAGGAATTGATGTAGTCGGGCGCAACAACATGGAGCAGATCCAGACACAAGCGTCGGATTTGCGCTACCTGGCGCAAGCTCCCGCCGCACTGAGCGACACGGCAAGCATATCCTATGATACACCGCGGCCTGGGCCACACACCAGTCCGTCTGGTTCCGCTTCATACGGAGACAATTCCGCTGGCATCGGTGCTTCTGCATCGGCGTCCAATGCTAACAAGAGGAAGTCGATGGACGACGGAGCAGCGCAGAAACAGACGAGGAGTAAGAGGAATCGGGTGAGTATTGATCAACCCTCAGGGATCCCGCTTGCTTGCTCTATATTGCACCCGGGATGCGTCGGCTATTTTGGCCCGTGATGTTGGTGGTGTCGATGTTTGTTCTGATGTTTTTGGTGTTACCCGAGCCCCCCCTCCCGGTCTTGTGCGAGGTCCAGATGCCACCAGTTCGTCGTGTCACAATATAGTTATTTGCCGGCGGATGCGTGCATGGACATGTTACTCTTTATGTACTTTTGTTGCTAACATGTTCTTGGTGGTTGACTTGTAGTATATTTCCATCGCGTGGTAAGTTCTTCATCCCCAACATACCCCACGCAGATTGGGACTGACGCAGAATGTGCATAGCAATGAGTGCAAGAGAAGAAAAATCAAGTGCAATGGCGAGACGCCTTGTCAACGATGTGGAAACCTCAATCTGGCGTGCTTATACGCCCCCAACTGCTGCTCAAACAGCTTCAAAGACTCGGATGAGTTTAGGAGCGTCACGAGTCAGCTCAGCCGCCTCCAAGAGGAAGTCAACTGGCTGAATCAGACGATCAAGACTCTTTTACAGACAGAGTCAACTCGTCTTGTGGCGCCCTCAACCGATCGCATCCTGAACGGCGGACCCGGCTCGACTCTTGCGCCCTCTCCCGCACAAAGCTCCACGTCCATGGCCAGACCAGACTTGTCACACGCCAAAGTAGGGGCTTTCCAGGGTCCTACCAGCATGGCGTACAGTCTAGATATTGCAAACACGACCATCGCCAACATGGGATATCGTGGTATCGATGAGACTTCCGATCAAGATCAGCAAGGAAGCGATGTCACCATGCAGATCGCTGCCAGCAATACTGGTCACGACCCTCTGTTAGAATTCGACAAGGATGAGATGGTTCGGCTGTGTCGACTGCATGAAGAAGAGGTCGGTATAATGTACCCGGTCCTCAACATCCAGAGCGTCACCGCTCACGCCAAGAACATCGCACCATTATTGGACTCTATGCGTGGCCAACAACAGCCCACGGAACTCATCAATGACGAGCAGACATTACAACTCAAAATGGTCATCTGCTGTGCGCTGGTTACCGAGTCCCATGGCCACAGCGACAAGGCTGTCCGACTGTATGAGAGTATGGAGGGGGTTGTCAACAAAAAGTTGATGTCTGATCCTAGTGATGTGGCCAACTTGCCGCTTCTTTGCCTGCTTGCCGGGTATAGGTTTCTTTCTTACGACGAGGTTCTGGCATGGAGAGTCATTGGGCAGGTTGTACGGCTCTGCCTTGAAGCCGGTATTCATCAGAGCAGGGGGTTGATGAGGATCCAGGACGACACCGAGAGACGGAATGCACTCAACAGCTTTTGGTCGGCATATGTTCTCGACAGACGATGGGCATTTGGCACCGGGCTACCCTATTCGGTGCAGGACGATGAAATTGATCCCAGGCTACCGCTCCCCGTATGTGGAAATACAAAAAGGAAGAGAAGCACGGGCCGTATATCACTAACTGTGTCTAGGAGGAGTACCCGTTTCTTGTTGCCATGATTACCTACTCTCGTCTTGGTGCCAAGGTCTGGCGCCAAGTGTCGCATTTTCGGGCCGACATTGGCTCGCGAACCACGCCAAGAAGAGATTGATAATCTTGATCGAGAGATACTCCAGTGGTATGAGAGTGTACCCGATGAAGTCAAGGTGCAAAACTGGGACAAGGAAAAACAAATAACATCGACACCCTCGTACAATCTGCAGCGTCTCAAGATCTTCACATATCTGAGACTTAATCAGGTCCGTCCATCGACGTGGTTTTTTCCCTCCCCATGACAGAGTACTAACTGGTGGCAGATTCGCATCTGGCTATATACTCCTATTCTACACAGCGCCACAAGTATCATGCAACACCCGGGTCAAGCACAGCGCGTTGTCGACCTTGCCAAGGACACCATACAGTATTTGAACCATTTGAACAACACCACGAACTTGTACCGACGATCACAAACCTTTTACCATCAATTTCTCGCCTCTGCCATTTCCGTGGTGTTTCTCGCGTCGGTACATGCCCCCGTCCGATTCAGCGCCGTCTGCAGGGAGGAATTTTATCTGGCGCTGGACTTGGTCAAGGACCTGTCGGCCAAGAGCTGGGTTTCCAAGCGTCTCTGGCGCACCATCAAGTCACTCAAGGATGTGGCACCGCGATTCGGCCTGAACCCCGATGACGACGCGCATTCTAACGCTGCGCTTGGAATGATTGGGCTAGCCAGGGGCCATTTGGAAAGCACGCCCATGACGCAGTCTCCCTTCCCCAACATACCTATTCCGCAGAGCCACCAGGCGCCGGAGCAGCCCGTAGAACAAAACGGCAAGAGGATTCAAAGTGAGCTGTCGCGAATATTCGAGGGCTACGTCGGCCTGAATGGCTTTCAGTTCGCAGACGAACAAGTTCCCCCACATAACGACCTTGGCACACCCGACTCTGTCGGGGGCATGTTTACGCCTGATGGAACTGTGTTTCCCCATTTGAGGGAGATGTTTTAAATGACGACATGGTATGTATCGGGGGCTATGTGTACAAGGGCAGGCTAGTGAAAGGTAACGCTGTGCCAAATTCTGTTTTACCTGATGACGCTTTTGTCAAGGCCATTCGCTGTACGATGACTGAAATGACATACAAACCACCATGTAACGTGCCGCCATCTATTGAAATTGGGAGGGCAATACAAGTCAACGAGATGCCACCGCTGTGCCTGACACTACCATTGCTCTCGCCGGACGGGTGTAGGCGGCCGCGGTCCCGTGGATGGATTCGGAACACGGGGCTCGGGACTTTAGCCTCCGTGATGCCTGGCGCTGGCAGCATCTTGTGCCCCGGTGTTTCTCACCTAGGACGATGGATGCTGTGTGGTCCGTGGGCTATTCAGCCGTCTTGCTGGATAGCCCGACCGTGGGTCTGGCAAGCTGAATGGCTGTCGATCTGACACCGGGCTGGCTGTCCCCTTCAAGCTCCCATCCCGGCATCTCCCTTACACAAGGGCGATGCGGCTCCGTTGGCGCCCCGCGACATGTTTCCCGATACGGAAGTCGGCCTTACACCGAGGCCGCGTCCCATTTTCGCCGTGTGCATCGACACGACTGGCCCTGCGAAAACCACTCGGCTGACTGCATGACGAGCTTACTGCCTCCTTTGTCGGATGTACTCACAGCGCGCGGTATCTACATCATTGGAAACAAGGATCGCATTGCCGGAACTAACCGGCTATGGCCGGCGGCGCGGTCATGTCCACCCCAGCACGAGTACAAGATGCGCTGCCAATCTTCAAGGTGGTTTACCCAACAGCGCCTGTTTGATAGGATTACATGATGCGAAGTGTACATTCAGAAATGAGCCGTTAGATTCCTATTCTACCAGTCATGTGCAAATCGAGTGTTGCTCTGAACTGAGCAACGAGGCACGTCTACGACAAACACCACTAATGGAAAATTGCCATGGTTCGATATCTCTTGAAAATATCAAAAAAAGATGGGCTAGAAGCATCTTATCAAAATATCAATTTGTCATATTCAGATTGAGACATTCTTCCATGAATGGCACACGATTCGCTGGCGTCATTGCGCCAATGGATCGGTGGCGGAAAGTCATCTGCAGAACTTGCAGCATCACAATTCACAATTAGGGCTTACTCACTTGGACCAGCGTCTAGTCCGTGGCTTGCCTACCACATTTGAGCGGTACATTGCACTGGGCGCTCTATCATGAAGAACCAGCGCTTTACTCTGATGAACAATGCCTTGGTGCCAATTCCATCGCTCATCATTAACGTTATTCAGAAATATATGTGTCGAACAATGTAATCTAATAGAGACCCTCGCTGTTCGCTAACCGTGACCATGAGAAGCCGTCCGGCCCAAGACCATAAAGCTCATTTCGTTGCCAATCGTAACCATCTAAATTGTCGTCAGCTCAGTCTCAAGTTGCGCACGGGACGAAATAGAATGGAACTCACACCAGTTGTGAAGACGCATGTCGCCAATGGGTATATGAATCCAGTATCCTTCTCTACTCCGCGAAGAAGATAGACCTGCCTCGGAATCTTCCCATGAAATGCTCCTCCTAATGGGCATCATTCTCCAGCACCTCAGTCCTTCAATGTCCGCCCTCTGCATCCTGGTCGCTTCCTTGCCCTGGCTTTCCAAAAGAGACAGATCTATCAGTTCGTACCAATCCCATTTCGCACAAGATACCGTTACTTCCGCCGTCGACGGCGCAATTCTGTTGATTAATTCGTCCATTTGCGGTAAAAAGAAGTTGTGTAACCTCTCGGATAGTAGTCGTCTGTTGTCATATGGCCAAATCATGTCGGTGGTGTGGTCTACCTCGTGGATGACCATCCGGGCAAACGCAATCCGCAAGTATGCAAGAGACGGGAAAACTGGGCGCCGATATTTGGAATGCTTCACCTTTGAACAAAAGCCTTCTACTAGAGGAAGATCTTTTGGTTGCCAGACCAGCTCTAGAGATCGAATGGTGGCCAATATATGACTCGGAAACAGATCCGACATACTCTTCATTAGAACGGGCGACGCAATGTGGAAAGTGTTGGTGCTATACAAAACATCCATGCCCTCGAAATATCTAAGCAAATTTAAGAAAAAATTGGTTAGTGTTGCCAGCATCGTACGGGGTCAATACAGTCATCCCCCTGAAGGCGGCCGGACTCGCAAAACGAACAACGGGCGGGCGGACAGATGAGCAAAACTCACGCTCGCTTGCAAGATAACATCCACCCCATAACGCCAATTTGACACTTCACTGGCCACTTTCCAGGCCACGTATTACACTTTCCTGATCCGCGAAGGCACAGATCCGTATCCGGCTCCCCAAAATGCGCCCATCGATAGTTGCATCTCCTGCCGTAAGCCAACCGTGGTGTGTTATCGACATCGAATCGGTGGCATACACAGCCAAACCACCTCCAAGTCCTATGCCTGCCAGACTTTGTATCCAAGTGTGAGTCTGAGGCCAGGTTTCCTTGGTGAATCCTTGCATGCACGTCACACCCACCGTATGGCTTCTTCTCAACCAAGTTGAATGGGAGTCGGAAATCCAAGTCCATATGTAGCGTGCGTTCTCCAAAAGCTGAGAACCAAAATGTGCCTCCGAACCTCGGGCGGCAGGCGGCTGAAGATGGAGCATTTGGCTTTTCCATCGTGTTGCGGGCTCTGGGAGTGGACAGTCCTATATGCTGATATGGGATCTGCCATGGGTCTGCACAACAGCCGCTGCAGCGAGTTCTCTTTGCGTCGACGCTCTCTCTTGTCCGTATTGTGCTCGGACAGCGGGTATGCACGGGACCATGTTGTGCGAACCAAATCACATGCAATGATGACGGCGAATAGCACAATCATCAAGGCCGTCCAGAAGGCAGCCCGTGCTATGTCGGGGAGTGCTTTAAGCAGCCCGCGGCGACGGCATACGTCCCATACGTTGGGCCAATCATGCCACAATTCTCTCCACCAGCGGCCGGCCTCGTCCATCTTGTGCACGAGTCGATCTTGACGATGGTTTTGCAAGATGCTGTCGGTGTGGCGATTTTATATGTGGCATAGCTGCTGGCGTCGTCGTCGGAGAATGGGGAGATGTTCAGGCACAGAAACGACACCCAATATTCAACGTGCTGCGGTGCGGGAAGCCGGCGTGTTGGGCGTGCAGAGGGTGGGATGACGAGAAATGGAGAGGAATCAATGAAATGCCCATATGGTATGGCTCTTGATGAAATTTGCCGTCCGGGTGATGGGGAAAGTCTTTGGGGGGCTGTGTGATCAAAGCCGAACCCCGTCACTGATTCACCACGTCGCTCACCTCTTCGCGCTGGCCGTGTCTCACTTCAGCCGAAAGCAATGTTGCAGTGTCCAGATATGAGCGTTGCCCTGGTTGTCGATGCGATAAGATTCTGATGGTATCTTGGCGAGCCAAGTTGATGGGATGAAACACGGGTCTGGCGATGAAACAAATGGCTCCTGGGCTTGGAAGAATGAACCAGGACGTTTTATACCCGGCAATTGCGCCCAGAGCAAGAACGATGCAGTGCCTGCCGACACTGCCTAATCAGGTAGGTAAATAGGTGAGCACCTGGATAAAGTCATGTATCAAGTTTTTTTTTAGGTTTTTTTTAGGTTTTACCTAGTTTAATTATTTTTATCTTTTTTTTTTTCCTAATGTAAATGATAATGTAAGCACTACATCAACAAGCCATACCTAAGCCAAAAAGCCGCAATGACCACGTAATACACCATAAGGACACGCATCATACATAATACGTTAAGCACTAATAAGATTGGTGATTCATCGCGGCGCGCCGTCCAAGTCTATGTCGCGATAGCCTCAGCTATTAATTACGTGAATTTAAAATATAGGTTATGCTAGTGACAACTTAAAATGGCCGCACAACCTATATCAACGAGGTCTGCGCTCGTCGGCATCCCACGAGTCCTTTTCTCTCTCTGAAAAAGTCATGTATCTACTTGGATGTATGGACTTGGCCACTGGGCACTCCGTACATGTGTGTGCCACGTGGGCAGCACATACAGGGACCAGACTGGACTCGAGTACGAATACTTGGGTACTTGGCCAAGTATTTGGGGATCCAGGGACGGTACTGGGACGTGGTCGTGGGCTTCTCGTGCCGGCCGCAGCACGCGCGTGGCTGAGAACAACTGAGCTGATAGAGGGGTTTGACCGGCATCAAACGGGGCCGTTTATCGTATTGGAGTCTCGGTCTTTTCCGTCTTCAGTGGCCGTCAGCAAATGTGCCAATCGGGAAGTGGCAGTGTTTCAATGCGAGCCCAAACCATGCCGTTGATATTCGCAAACAGATGCCGGACACCACGGCAAGTGTTCATGTACCTAGGTAGATAGATACTTGGCACTCAGAGTATGGCTTGACTTGCGTGAGTCCACGGTAACTTACATTGTAGAGCATATACACATATTGGCTCTACTTTCAACTCTTTCCGGCTTGTAGCATATTTGCAAAGTCAGTAGCATCCGGGAAAAGCAAACATCAACCAACACTCCCCAAGACTCATCTGATTGTTGAGCAGTCGTTAGCAGCAACGGTTTGGAGTCTTTTTCTCCTCTTTTGGCAAGAAGACGCCTCTCGAGCAGGTCGACTTATCGACAAGGTATTCAGGTTTCCTCACCGCAGTATTACCTGGATGGGCAATCCGAGAAACTTGCACCAACCAGCCGACACCCTGTGGCAAAGGAATCGCTTGGAACAAGGTAAGCTGAATGGCTGTCATTGTACTCGAGCTAGTATTTGTCACGATGTCTACGCATCTGTACGAGTGTTGTCAGAGCGGCTCTGTTTGCGTCGGGCACGGGCCGCATGCTGGATTGTTGAAAGCAGTATTCATGTTGGTTGATCTCACAAGGTCACGAGCTTCGAACATGCACGATATTTGAAAAAAACGGGGGGGAATAAGCACCATCGATTTGTCACCTTTTTTTGGGAAGTGGACATGCTCTATCTGGGACGTTGTGGCCTATTATATGGGGTCACGCTGACTAGAATCATGATGCTACATACAGTCTACATTCTCCAGTGTCTACAGACTACATCCAGACACGAACAAAGGTAAAAGGTGATCCGTGCTGAGTATTGGTCCACGCATTCAAGCCCGGTCCAAATCCTTCAGTATTGATACAATGCCCAACTCAAACCCTCCAAGCGGCCGGCATCGAGCTGACATTGGCCGCAGCTGAGGAGCAGCGGCAGCAAAAAGCGGCACCAGGGGTGACATCGCCAGCCGCCTCACATGTTGCACCAGGCAAAGCACCAACTACAATATTAGAAATGAAATGAGGACGTCCAGACAGAACCCTGCATCATGTATTTTTGGCTAGCGTCATTAGGAGGGGCGCCGGCAAATATGCAAAGGTGTGGACGTCAAGGCACTATGCACACCTCTAAACTTGCCAGGTTTGTATTCTCAAACGATTTTTTGGAATGCGATAGATACCCAAGCAAAAAAAAAAGGAATACTATGGACATATATTTTCGACCAGTTCCTGGGGTGGTGCGGTGATGACGTCGCCAGCCACCGTAGCATTGCAGTAGTTCATTTTCATTATGCAGGTCTGCGTATTGGACCAACGCAAAAATAAATTTGGCCATTGTCAGACTTTTTCGGCAATCGCGTACTTATCTTGCTTTTCATCTGTAAAAACAATTGTAGTGTAAAGTGATGACTCTCTAGCTTAGCCTTTCTTCCGATAGCAAGCTATCAGTACTTGCAAAGAAAACGCGTTTACCGTGCTGGTCGTATACTGCGGTGTGTTTTTTGTTCCAATAATGCCAAATAACGTCATAGAATAGATCCCTTGCTAGCATCCGCTCGCTGGATGAGAAATTGACAGGTCCCTTGGAGAGATGACCTGGTGATGATGGCGCGACGATGCCATGCCGCGCAAGACAGGGCTAGCTTGTCGTGAGAGATAGAAAGCAAGATAAAGATGGCAGTTTCTGGTGAGGTTGGAGGCATCAGATAGGATATCTGAAAGCTCCAGTCAATCCGTGCGCTATTACGGCTAATTTAGGCAGACCATGGCAGTAATAGGGTCCTTGCTACTACGCGACATCACTCGTCAACTTCGGTCCGTTATGAATTCGAGACAAAAAGAATGTACAGGATTGAACATGTTCTTTCTGCGCGGATGTAGTTGAGCTTGATGTAAGCATACCATTTCTTCTCAAAACTAATGCAAGTCTTTGAGAACTAAACGCAGTAATTGGAAACCTCCCAGTCGGAAGTCTGACGCATTGTCTCATGCTACGACCGGGCTTTTATACAGCGTGGTAAAGTCAAACTCGATACTGCTAACTTTCTACGTTGGGTGTTAGGCTGTCTGATCATATCCCTTGGAAGAAAAACCATCTTGGCGAGGAATACGTACCGAGTAGGAAACTTCTTCGTCTCGTCCGCGTTGCCTTCCATGCCTTTCAGCAATGCTAGAAATGGGTCCGTCTCAAGAGCAGTGTCTGCGTTTGTCTTGGAGATCCGGTTCAAGTTTTTCCTAGATCGCCGGTCAATGAACTTTAGGAACTTCTCTCGGCGGATTTCCGCGTACGCGTCAAGAATGTCCTCATCGGCTTTGCCCTCATAGTATCCGATGAGACAGTCCGCGAGGCCCGCCACATCCAAAACGGCAGCCATACAGCCGTATCCGCCAAAGGGATTGCAGACATGAGCAGCATCGCCGGCGAGGAAAACTCGGCCGACGCGCATCTTTTCTACGCATCGATTGTGGATGCGGAATTGGTCTGTCTGCGTCACCTTGTACTGACTTGGGTCCGGATGTCCAGGAAGCATCTTCTTGAATGCGAGTTCCCGGCGCTTCAGATATTCTTCTGCCGACAGATCGGCGGCCGAATCACCATATGTAACTCGCCAGAGTTCACCCTCTGGCCCTTTGGCTTTGCCTCGTTTCGCAATAAGACCCCAGAATTCGTCGTCTATCATGTAGTTGCCACCATTCCAACCACTGTCTGCAAACCCTTTGTAATATACCTAGAGAGAGGGGTCAGTTTATTTCGCTTGAGTCTGACTAAAGCAGAGACAGTCTCTTTCTTCTTTTTTTTTATTTTTATTAACAATATAGTTGATTAATTAGCAAGTGACTTACATTTTGAACAAGCAGGCGACTCTCAAACGTTTCACCAGGCCAATTCCTCTGGAAAAGTGTTTTTCGAACGGTGCTCTGGCCGCCATCACACCCAATAATGTAAGATGCCTCAAATGTGACGGTGCGTTTGACTTCATCTTCACCGCCAACCTCGACTACCGCTGTTGCTGACCTTGAGTCCTGATTGATGTTAATAGCCTTGTGGTTAAAAAGCAACGTAATATAATCAGAATATTTTTCTCGGCAGTGTCGCAACATGATTTGCAAAATCTCATTCAGTGGTAGTATCGTCATCCGGTCTTTATCGGCTTTGAGCACGGACAGGTCTATTCCGGTAAGAACTTGGCCAGTCCGGACACTACGCCAGCAGATGTACGGGAAGTGCGTGATGCTTTCTGACCGGATATCATCAAGGATACCTGCTCGTCGAAATACCCTCGTCGCCGGAACGCCGTATTGTGTTGCACGCAATCTCTCATCTACACGGTCCCATGATTCTAGTACAGTCGACGGGATATGGCTTCGAGCGAGAAGTATAGCGAGTAACAGACCCGCCGGACCGGCTCCCACGATCAAGACCTGTTGTCATCAGTTGATGGGAGCTAGACCACACGCGTCATCGGCCTTGTATTTTCCAACCTTTTCAAAGGGCTTGGTGCTCTTTGGAGATGTTCCATTCGGCAATCTAGCGTTTTCTGTGCTCGACATTCGTCGTTCATCTGAATCCGCTCTGTCTTGATAGACTTGAAAGAGATGATGTCTCTTTAGAAGAGATTCTCTGGGAGACTTCAGATAGCCGGCTTTCAAAGCGTCGAGAACCCGTCATCCTAACTTTGCATCTAGCACGTTGCACAGCAGAGAGGCACAGGGGTTTTATACATATTTCTCTGGGAGGGTGTCAATGTAAGCCTTTAATATTGTACGCGGCTCCGTATCCCTCTTGAATACTACTCTATTCATCACTCCCCCACCTAATCCCCAGGCCTACCTCTATTGTTTCTGAATGAGGGGTAAGGAGGACGTAAAATTCGGTAACGAATAAAATACTGTTCAATGAAGTCGTTCCAATTTCCTTCCGAGTTCCGCAAATATCGTCGGTGCTTTGTAATTGAGGGTCATGTGTGAAATAGACGGAAGTGTTCCGGCCCAAAGCCGTCACTTGCCGCCAGGTATGCTTGTCAAAAACAAGAAGAAAAAGAAAAGGTGTGATTGTGCCATTGTCCAAAATCGACCAACCGCCATTGCATGTTGATATGAAATTGTTCTTGGCTGTGGAGACCAATCCTGATCATGTTCCGCCATGGATCAAACCGAGCCTCGACCAGTTAGCAGGCACACCAGTGACGAGATTGAAGGTACGGTGCTATGCGCTATTGGGAGTGAAGCCAAGATTGATGCGTAAGAGACAAAGCAATATAGTAGTAAGCTGCTCTGCCTGTTGCTTGTCAACCCGAGTGCGAGACAACTGCGGCAGAAACCGTCGAACGCATCTTCCTCAAAGCATGGCCCAGCCATCGTTTGTCGGCATCGAGTCGGTGACCAGAGTCAAAGTCGAACTCCCTCCAAGGGTGCTGCATTTTGTTGGTCCCGATTTGACTCGTGTGCAGTCCACGCAGCCACTTTAGTTCCCCGCGGGAAGCTGTACGAATTTTGCCTCGCCGTCCAAAAAAGCATTGTCCGCAGGGCCTTCCGTGCAAGTAAGCATATCGAAAGTTGCCCGCCCCGCCTGACGGATAGAGCGGGTACTTTGTCTCTCTTCACTCTCCACTAGCGCCCAAAGCTCTGCTCCGTAGAACTTTAGCCGCCAGCCAAGTAGTTAGTATTTCTGCCCGTTCAACAAATCGACCGCAATTTCAGCTCCGGTTCACAACCAGGCAGCATCCGACTTTGCGCACGACTGCAACGGGCCTAGGGAAGGCATGGCTCCAGAATTGTTGTCCACAAAAGGCGACAAAGGATCCAAGGCTCTTGCAGCGGACGAAAACGGCTACGTCCGTCTGCACATCACGCCTCTGGACCAGGAGCTTGTGAAGATTGTCATCCCAGCCTCTGTGCTCCCCAGTGCGCGCAACATCTCCTTCCACACGCTTGAAACATTCCCCGAGAAGCGATACGGGTTTGTCGACCTGCCTCAAATGGAGGCCGAGAAGCTGAAAAAGAAGCTCAATGGCGCCACGTTGAAGGGCTCCAAGATGCGGATTGAAAAAGCTCGGCCAGAGGAACGAGTCGAACCCACGGGCGATGCGGACACTGAGATTAGGAGCAAGAAGAGAAAGTCCAAAGACGAATCTGAGAGCTCAAAAAAACGAAAGCGAGATCACAATGTGGTGGAAGGAGTTGTGCTCGAGGATCGAAAGGTCAAGCGAGGCTGGACGGAGTCCGCTGATACAAAACGGAAGAACAAGAAGGGCAAGGATAAATCTAACAAGGACAAGGACCAGGAGAAGAGAAGAAGGCAAAAATCCAAGTACACCGACCAGGATGAGTGTCTCCTCAAGACAAAGCTGCCACCGAATGCGGTTAGCAAGTTGCCTGCCGCAGACGCCTACAAGAAGAAAAAGAAGAAGGGAAACCTTCGAGAGGTCACGGTCCACGAATTTGAAAAGACCACCAAATTCCCCAGTTTCTTGAAGAACACGGCGCCTGAAACAAATGGTAAGCCGGCAACAGAATTCGTGGAAGGCAAAGGCTGGGTTGACGAGGATGGGAATGTTGTGGAGGCCGTGAAGCAGAAAAAGCTGCCAGTGACGACGCCGAAGCGCAAGGCGTCTTTTAAAAGGGAGACTGTCGCACAGGAGGAATCGGATGATGACAGCACCAGCAGCAGCGGAACATCGTCAGAGGAAGAGGAGGAGGACTCCGACTCGGATGAATCCGAAGCGGTTAATGCCACAAAAGTTGAGACTGGAGAGAAGGACAGTGAAAGTAGTTCAGAAGGAGACGACACATCCAGCGACGACTCCTCGAGCGAAGAGGAAGAAGGCGCAGCATCGTTTCCAACCAACAAAGCCGACAGCACGAGGCCCATGTCATCCAGCTCCTCCAGAAGCCTCAAGATCAAAATCCCACCGCCACCCACTACCCCATCGGCTAGCAAAGTCCACCCCCTCGAAGCGCTCTACAAACGGGCCAAGCCTTCCGAAACAACAGCAAATCAAACGCCGACGCAGGAATCCCAGCCATTCAGCTTCTTTGGCGAAGGCGACGCCGATGACGATGACATTGAAGACGAACCCGCGGCGCCCTCCATACCCATGACCCCATACAGCCGACAAGACTTTGAATGGCGAAACGTCCGAAGCGCTGCGCCAACTCCGGACACCGCACACCCCAGTCGCATGAAGAACTTTTGGGCGTCACAAGGAGACGACGCCGACATGGACGATGCCGCTGAAGAAGAGGAGGAGGAGGAGGAGGAGGCAGACGATGGTGAAGAAGGCGCCCCGGCCCAGGCACAAGCGGGGTCGAGTGATTTCCAGACATGGTTCTGGGAAAATAGGAGGGACCTGAACAAGTCGTGGATGAATAGAAGGAAGAGCGCGGCAAAGGAGAAGAGACATAGAGAGAACAAAGCGAGGGCTTCCAAGGCGGTTTAGCGTCTTGATGGAGTTGTGGAATTTCTTGAGTATATACGGTACTTGATATAGAAGGACTTCTTATACTTGGGTGTGTTTGATTATTATCTCTCCGCTACTATGTGGCGGTGCGCCCTTGACTTTAATGAGGTTGATATTTGAAGAACAGTGCTTGGCTTCTCACATGGGTGTTCTCTAATAATAGAGTTAGAAAACCTATTCTCGGGTCCATGATTTCTGTGTCCGTGGTGCAAGTAAACCTGGGGAATCAAGCAATCTGAGCCACCACGGACGTCTTCTATATCAAATATGGAGTCTTGTAGGGATTCGGAAGAAGTATATTAGGTACTAGGGCACTACTTTGGCTGCTTCTGCCTAGTTTCAAATAGCTGGCACTCTGCTACTGCCCTTGGTATGGTCCATGTCGTTTTCGCATACGTGCGGCCGATTATCTTCTGAGCAGGTGTCATGTCGTTTTCTCCCGACGACCATTTTACTCCCCGTCAGTGCTTCATATATCCCCAGGCTGTCTGCCGTTGGCGGCTTCAAAGTGCGTTCCTTCACAATGCTGTCTCTGGATCGAACGTTGGCATCCGTCCTAGCTTCCGGTGAAAGCGATTTTCTGCGCTCAGCAGACCAAACGTTCTTATCTGGTCGTGGATATGCCTGATGGTTAAGATCGTACTGGGTGTTTCGCCGAAGCTTTTCAAGTATTCGAGGGATGAAACCCTCCTGACTGTCCCAAGGCGAATCATAGGAAAGGGGAACCTGAGAACTGCGACGTTGATAGGCAGACGAGCTAATAGAGCTTCCTTGGCGAATTTTGCCAGTAGAAGTCGAGCCATTGGTTGCTCGACGCTCGTGAAGGTAAAGATTAGTGCAATAGAAAGGATCTTTGTCGAAAATACTGTGGTCACACGGTATGGCTATGGGCTGGGGAGCTTGCCAAGCACCTTCTGGAGACGCGGGAGCCCTGCCACTGTGTGCATCGACACCTCGATGGTATAAGTCAGATGTCGGGGCTCGAGTAAGTTGTTCGATCTCAGCGGGTGGGTGGAGCCAATCGTTTGTGCAGTGACGTGGTCGCAGCTCGGGGAACGAGGTCATGTTTGACTCCTCGTCCGTCGATCGAGATATTCGCTTGTGAAAAGTGAGGTTCGATGACAGTGATTCCAATGGGTTTATAAGGTACCTTGCTGTCGTTTCTTCGGGGGTCAGAGTACCTTAATATTGACTAGACTTGAATATAGGCTGCCTTTGTATGCGTTTATGAGTTGAAGATTTGTTGGATGTCTTTGCAGACGACCTGGAACGCGATGGCCTGTCAGCGCCAGACGATATATTTTCTGCCCACACTATCTCGGATACGCTCCCACGAGACAATATAGTAGTTGTTGTTGACAAGTCATCTTTCAAATAACCCGCAGATAGTTCTGTGCTATCCCAATTCGTGTGGGCGAAGAACGTCTTTGGCACACTAATGGTGGTTGCGGGTTCAGCGACGGCAGAGAGGCGCGGGGTGATGGAATTTCTGTTGCTATCGAATTCTGGAAGCATGGGACCGCTCTGACCTGGATTTCGATCTGAAATAGTCTCATGTTTGATGCTGTCTTGGTATGCTGCCTCCTGTTGAAACGTATGGAGGACTATCTTCACAACTTCTCTGATGTCGGTTTTGTTGACAAAGTAAAGATGATTTCCATCGTCGACTTGAATCTCTGATTCACCGCCAAGCGTTACGGATGCGTGATGAAGCCGTCTAGGTTTTAGATGGTCCTGGATTTTGGTTTCCGCTTGCTTCACGACGTTTTGGTAGCGGACACAGTCGCCAAATGCAGATGAACCGGACGCCTGGTAGATTAACGAGCCTGATGGACCATACTGGGGGACTTTTTGATCACCTGAAGCTCCATGATAGATATTCGAACAGTGATTGTGATAGTCTCGCGGGCCATTATCTTTGCTAGGCCCCATTGCTTTGTTTTGCTTGGAATTCGTCTGCTGGAATGCCGCGAAGGGCAAATAGCCTTTTAGGTTCTGCGTGAATCAAGATCGTCTCGGCCGGATCTTAACGTCAAGCGATCGAGTAAACTCCATAGGTACAAGAATTTATTTTGTGGTGGGATATATTTTGATCTCGTTGGAGAACCGTTGTCTCAAGACATGATCTGGCACGACGGCAACGTGCCACCTCCGCTCCTTCCAGCTCTTGATCGTTGCACACAAAGGGAGGGAACAGCTTTCAGCCTCGGAAGACTACTTGAGTACCTAGGTAGTTTATGCATGCGCATTGTTCACATGAAAGTTTGACCTATGCGAGTATTGTTCTAGACATTGTCTGGCGCCGTTTACGCTAGTCGAATACGACCTTTGAACCAGCGAACGCTATCGCCTTTTGTGACTCTTTTGCCTTTCTTCTCGCCTCCCAGCTTGGATGCAATTTCCCTTCGTCATCTCTTTTTGCAACGGGCGCAGGCGCACTATCACCTCTTATGCCGTTCCTTGCAACAGGGTTTTGTATCCCTTTCTTCCAAGGCGTCCTTCGGCCCTGATCCTCAGCATCAACAGCACCCCGACGCATGTCCCAACCAGAGTCTCGGCCACTTTTCTTCTGTGGCTTCTGTAAATGTTTAGCTCCAGAGCCGTATTTCTGCTCCCAAATAGCCTGGCGCGCACGTTGTCCACGGCGATTCTTTGGTTTAGCTTCTTCAATGTCGGAAGCAGACTCAGACCCTGAAATATAGCCACCCATGAGCGATGGAAGGAATGTTGAATCCCTGACGGGGCCCGTCTTAGCGGACGCCTTTTTATCCTTCTTCTGCTTTTTCTCAGGAGGAGGAGACAGAGATTGAGACGAGGCCTGCGATGCAGATTCCGCTTCAGACTCTTCCCCAGAGCCAGATCCCGAAATATCATCCAAGTTGACCGTTTCCCTGCCTCGAAACTGGGCATACTTGTCGCTATTCCAATCGTCCTCTTCATCAGATGAGCTTCCAAGCAAGCCATCAAGCCTATCAAACTCAGTCACCTCCTTCGCCTCAGCATCGCTGTCAAGTTCCTGTTCCTCAACCACTGAGCCAGGATCGTCCACATCCGTACTAAACCCCTCGAATTCGGACTCTTCATCCAACTCATCCGCCGGGTTTTCACTAGAGACCGCAGATTTGGTTTCGTCGTGCAGCTTCTCCGCCCGAGCCGAAGGCTGCTCCTCCCGGCCTTCCCCTTCCTTTTTGTTTTTGCGTATCCGCTTGTCGTTCTCAGGAACAGGAACATTTAACACACTGCAGACAGCCTTGACGGCTCGGCCCACGGCCTGCTTCACCGGTTCACGATTATAAAGCCCGCTCGTGACATTATGGAGCGCTGCTTGTTCATCTTCTGGTAAGTCGGGCTTCGATACTCCTCGCCGGAGCTCTTCAGGAAGGTCTGGTGAAGAGGCGATAGACTTGATCTTGAGAAGCGACAAATGCAGGTGCGCGCGAGCGGTTTGATGTAGATCGAGAGACTAGCCGCACATGAGCATTAGTTCTATAATATGGCACTTTAGGAGCTTCTCCAGGCACTCACCTTGAGAACTACAATTTCTCTTTCTAGACGATGGACCTTGTCCTGTGTGATGCCCGGGTCTCGCAGTCTCTTGCTAAGCCGTTGCCTCTCAAAGCCCTTTGACGCCTTCAAGGCTCTGAACACTTCATCCTGGTACTTGCCAAGTACATCATGTAAGCTCGTTTGGCCGCTGCGCTTTCGTTTCGGCATGTCGTCAGTTAAACCGCCTGTTATGCAACATTCACCATGAACTAGCACCACTACGGAAGCGCGAACAAAAAAAATTATGGTGTGGATAAAATACAGACACTGTGACTGGGCCTTGTGTTATCGGCGCTATCGCGCCTTAAAATACAGTGCGAGTATTGTCGCGCCCTGTGACATCATGGCGACATAGCTAAGCGGAATTCAGCGGAATTCTTTAGTTCCGTACTATTAATAATTACCATTGCCGGGGGCGGGGGATGGGGATATTCATTCAAGAAACGCCCATATTTTGCGGCATTCACCGTACAAAATATCAAAACTTCACTTCTAAGCGAGGTAGAGTCGCTTTGCTTCAGCCAGACAGCCGACATGTCTTCCCAACCTGATAACGCGTCCCTTTCAGCCCTAGACTTGTTCAGCGTGGACGGTCTCGTTGCATTTATCACCGGAGCTGGGACAGGTGAGGCACGGGCCTGTCAATACTTGAATTTTAAAACATGAACTTGGCAGTCTAACTGCGGTATCACAGGTATCGGGCTTATGTTTGCCAAGGCACTGGTCAAGAATGGTGCTGCCAAGGTATATATTGCAGGTAGACGGCTAGAGGTTCTTGAAAAGGCCGCTTCATCCGTTGGACCAAATGTAATTCCCGTACAATGCGATGTTACATCCAAGGAGAGTCTTCGGGAAGCGGTGAAGTTGGTCGAAAAGGACTCGGGATACCTGAACCTTCTGATTTGCAACTCTGGCATTACCGGTCCATCAGCTCCGGCCGTGACTTCTGAAACGACTCTGGAGGAGTGGGCAGACGGCAACTTTTCTCGGGACGTAAACGAGTACGTCGATACGTTCGCCGTCAACACGGTTGCAGTATGGTACACCACCATGGCGTTCTTGAAGCTGCTTGGCCAGGGGAACGAGAAGAAGAATGTCACACAACAGTCCCAGGTAGTCATTACCAGCTCGATTGCCGGTTTCAACAAGACTTCCACTGCCGGTTAGGGCTTATGGACAGTCAAAGACGGCGGCGATCCTGGCATCGAAACAGCTTGCTACGGCTTTGCCCCGATGGAACATACGGTGAGTCTTTGATGCTCGGCGACTGCCGTTATTTCGTTCGATTTTTTTTTCCTGACGTATTCCTCGTATTTGATGTGAAGGGCAAATTGTATTGCCCCTGGAAGTAAGTGTTCCCGGCCATGAATATGGACCTCCGACTGGGTTCGCTCGGATATCGAGACTGACTAGTTTCGTCTAGTATTCCCGAGTGAAATGACGGAGTTCGCCATCCAACAATACAGGGGTGAAGCAGGAGGATACGGCGTAGTTCCGACCACAATGATTCCCTTGGGAAGGCTTGGCGAAGAGGCAGACATGGCTGGAACTATCCTGTATCTGGCATCAAAAGCGGGCTCATACTGCAATGGCGTCGTCGTAGTCCTGGACGGAGGACGTCTGAACACGTTTCCATCGATCAATTAGAGGGACTGTATGTATGATGTCTCTTTGGAAATTTTGTACCTCTTATCTGCGCTTAATTATCCACTAGGCAATATGGCAAGGGATATCGCGGATGCAGAGTTGGGGCCTACAAGGATGCGAAGCAGCAGGGCCCGCAACTAAGGCCAAGGGGTTGGGCAAAGGACAATGTCGAGTTGAGTAAAACATGGTCTCTTATTGAACAAAACGAACACCATCACATCCTTGTACCAACACACGTGGGTCCGGAGGCGAGTGTTGTGATGTTGAAGCCGTCGGAGATTCGACAAGGCTGGATCGGCCACCGGCGGCATTGGCGCTGTTAAGCCGCAGCCCAACACCCTGAAGAGGCGGCTGATGATGTGTGAGCTGTGATATTACTCGATTGCAAGTACGATATGCTTTTTGCGCATGGCCATAGATCCACAGACGTAGTTGAAGCGATTGTCAAGGAAGCAAGGCGTCGGGAGCGCACAGTCAACTTGGACTCCGAACTCGGGACAGGAATACAACGTGGCATTTCTGTAGCCCAGTCATATTACTGCAATTACAAAATTACCATGGGAAATTTGGTGGTCTGTTGTAGCCCCGTCGACGCGAGGTGCAAAACTTGGGCATGTCGGTTCGGAAGAAGTCGGCCAGGCCACAGCCGACGGACGTCTTGGTGGTGAATCGCTCGGGAATCAGACCGGTCATGATAAGGTTGCTCAAGCAAGGTGTAGCCAAACGCTGCCTCCGCATTCCCGATACAATTTCCGGCGACAGAGACACGGCGTGATTTTGCTTTCCGATGGTTGTTGATTGTCCGTCGTGGGCCGGGCCCTGCGCCTTGCTGTTGATGGAAATGGGCGATTTGACGGGCTAGCTCAACAAAAGAAGTGGGCCTAGAAATCCCAAGAGCCTAGAACCCTAGCAAACCTACCCGTCGATTCCTGGGCAGCTGCTTATTTGTCGCCAACGTCATTGGTGGTTCAGGTCTCAGGTGCTGGCAAAGCTTCTCCCTGTCGGATATCCACCAAGGAGCAGTGTTTCCGGCTCAAAACGCATGAGCATGCGCTGAGGCATGAAATTGGTTCAGTGCGAAATCGGATACCCTTGTGCAGCTTTTTTTTCTAAAGCAAAATAATAATAATAAACGTGTTGGTCATTTTCGAGTAGGGCACAGCGAGAGCCGAGGGTAGTGAAGCGTAAAGGTCCTGAACTGACTGGGTGTTCGAGGTACCCGACGTTCTTGGCATCATCGGACAGATGGATCCACTTCGGCAGCTTCTGACGGGCCCCAGCAAGATTGTCGGAGAGAGACTGGGCGGAGCCACTGGAGCTTCCATCTGCAGCGATGACCCCGCCTCTAGACGCCGGGAGTGCCACTGAACCATGCCGTCGTCAACGCAAATCAAACGCATGCCTGTACAAGAAGCAGTTACAGCGTAATCGACTCACCTGCCAGTCGGCATGGTAGCTGGTCAACATAGCCTGAAGCCAAAGGTCGACGCAGCCGGGGAGATGCGCGGCACGGCCGTGTGAAGCTGGCCATGGACCCGGCTGGGGACACGACGGGATGAGATGATGCAGGCCTGCAACGTTTCCTACTTTGCGCATGCCGTCTGGTGTAGTTACAATGATGGTGATTTCTCAGTACCAGTGTGCCCAATACTCATAACAATTGGCAATAATTTCAGACCAGAGCGTTGCTTTTAAATGCATGGGGCGTAGCGTCTTGATAGTATACGGTATGATAGTCTCTTACACCAAGTTTGATGCCAGCAATTGACTTCAACTGTTGGCTCATCCCCGCCAACGGACCGGGGGATGCCCTTTGAGATTCTACAATTACCGCCAGAAACGAGGGGAAATAGATGTTCAATATTCCACATGCACGCACGCCCCCGTTCTGATTATTACCTGAATCCTTTCTTGGACGGGACCCGGCTACGGGCGATGACGGAGCCAGCAAGTTCGTCCACCTCATGGGTCGTTGACCCCAACCTATTACATCCTATGTATCAATTGCCAAAATAACGCCTACTCCGTACCTTTCAACGCCGAGTATCAGCATCACTGAGCCAGTGCAGCCATGGCGGCACGACGCTACAGCATTTAAACCCCTCAGTTGGAATTGCAGGTGATACATCTCAGGTTGCCTAGACCGTCTCTGGTCAATCATTAACCTGATGTGTGACTGCAGGCCCAAAACACCTGGATCCGACCTACTTCTGGCAAGGTTCCAACGTCGGTCCAGGTTCGTGGTGGAGGGCGGGCAAATGGATGGAAATCAACTACTCCGTACGCCACAAGCCTCCATCCCATCCCATCCCATCCCACCGTCGATGCCAACAAAGTAAACTTGGGGGGGCGTGGTCCAACAAAACTCTCCGACTCTGTACACAGCTGCGTGTGACGCGTATTGCACCTTGGTCTCGCCGTTTGAATCTATTTATCCCCCTCATCCCCGCCCCTGAAGCTGCATATTCTCCAACCTCCCTTCTCTAAGTGCGATTGCTGTGCTGTTCGGCTTGTTCGGTCTTCTATCGGTGTTCCGTCATCGCATTTGCTTCTGCGCTCGCTTGTGTCCCTCTGCCCCGTGTGCAAGGCGTCAAGTTTCATTCAGGCTGCTGACCCCGGATTCTTTATTGACGTCGTCATTCGTCCAAGTAGGTCGAGCTGCGGCAGCTGTCAGTGTTACTTACACGACGACTCGCGTTCAATAAACATTGACGGCGCCGTACGACTCTTCTGTGGCTGTTGCCGGTGCGATTTCCTCCAAACTTAGGATTGCCCTCTTGAGTCCAAGTCATTTCACCCCCAAAACCAAAAGAAATAAAGAAGAAAATAGAGTCTGTTTAGGCCATTCTCAAGCGCACCAACCCAATTGCCGTTGGCGTCATTACCTTGGTTCTGGGTACTCGGTACATCGCAGGCAGGAGCAACCCCGCAAAACCATTTGCGTGCCGCCTCATCCCTCATTGTCTCTCGACTGCTTTCCCAGGTAAGAAACCTGCGACGACCCCGCCTCGCTTCCCGATAGTGGCTGCTCGCGTGCCCTCGGTTCCGCAGGACTCGACTTTGCTACAAATTCTCGCCTCTTCTCGACTGCTTCGTGTTTTCTGTTGGCATTCTGCTGCCATCTTGACTGCGCTTTGTATAAGTCTCGGCTTTACTCCTTTTCGCTCTGATCCTGGTAAGTCATTCCCCATATCATGGCTCTTCCGGACCCATATCGGCGAGAAACCCCAACACCAGCCAATGTCCGACGGCAAGCGGAGTCACTTCCGGATCCACCATCGCCGGCAGTAATGGAGCTCTTCCGACGGCAGGGAAGTTGGGCAATGCACGCAGACCTCGGTGAAGGGCCTGCTTACTTCTGCAATTGACGACCTTGCCTATCTTTTACTCCAAAAATGGTTGAGCGGTTCTTGTCAATGCAGAGCCGGATGCCGTCGGCATCAAGCGATGTTGTTTTGTGGCGGACTTCAGTCTATCCGCGGCATCACTGCCCCCTCCGTGACAAAAGCTGCTGCTGCAGAGAAATGATGTCCTGGCCTCACTCTTGACGAGCCACCCACCCTTCACATATACAGTGAAATTGCAATCTAACATGCGCGGTTATCGTTGTTAGCTTTTTCGGCTCACGACCCCGTGTCACGTCCCTCGACCTCAGAATTCTTCACATTTCGAAACCCTGGCCGTGACAGCCAGACTTCAAACAGACTCCGAAATGGCTGGCGGCTCACTGAAGCAAGCAGCTGAATCAGCCCGGAACAAGACTACTGAAGTCATGGGTGTAGCTAGGGCCGACGGAGCGGCTGTCGCTCACGATCTTCTGCACACCCCGTGGATGAGGGCAGCTCTTCCCTTCATCAATGGTGGCCTCAGTGGCATGGTCGCTACCACTGTCATCCAACCAGTGGACATGATCAAAGTCAGAATTCAACTTGCTGGCGAAGGCACTTCGGGCGGCCCCAAGCCCACTCCTATCGCGGTTGCTCGACAGATTGTTGCTAGTGGCAGGGTCCTTGACCTTTACACTGGTCTGTCTGCGGGTCTCCTGCGACAAGCGGTGTATACGACTGCCCGCTTGGGATTCTTCGACACTTTTATGGGTTCCCTGACGACTAGAGCCAAGAGCCAGGGTCGTGATGTCGGGTTTGGCGACAGGGCTACTGCTGGCTTGGCTGCAGGAGGTGTGGCCGCAATGTTCGGTAATCCCGCCGATCTGGCTCTTATCCGCATGCAGAGCGATGGCTTGAAGCCTCTAGCTGAAAGGAAGAACTACAAGTCTGTCATTGATGCTCTATCCTCAATTTCCAAGAGTGAGGGTGTTGGAGCCTTGTGGGCTGGCGCAGCACCAACTGTCGTCCGTGCCATGGCCCTCAACTTTGGACAGCTTGCCTTCTTTAGCGAAGCCAAGGCTCAACTCAAGAAGAATACCGATTTGTCAGCGCGAGCTCAAACACTAAGCGCTAGTGCTGTTGCCGGTTTCTTTGCCAGTTTCTTTAGTTTGCCATTCGATTTCGTCAAGACTCGACTGCAGAAGCAACAGAAGGGCCCCGATGGGAAGCTTCCCTATAAGAGCATGGCTGACTGCTTTACCAAGGTGGCCAGGCAAGAGGGCCTCTTACGATTCTATCGAGGCTTCGGTACATATTATGTCCGCATTGCCCCTCACGCGTAAGTCTATCCTGACATGATCCGTTGTTCCATGCATAGCTTCTGACACTTGACAGGATGGTGACTTTAATCGTTGCCGACTATCTGGGATGGTTGACTAAATAAATCAAGTTACTTTAACTTTGACCTCACGGCGTTAACAGGAAGGTGATGGCTTGTGTGCTTTTTTTTCCGTGGGATTTTCTGTCGAATACCAACACTCAAGTAGAGTTTCGTCCATGCGCGGATTTGTAGTTATTTGATCGATATATCTGCGAATTCGAATATCAAATAGATGATTAATTCGAACCATCAGACTTAGAACCAGTATTTTAAACTGGGACATGTCGGACAAAGTGTTGCGGAGTGAAGTTGAATGAGGGAGATTGGAGGTTGAAAATTACCTGGTGGGCCAACGGGATCCGGCTTTTTTGGCAGGGCCCACCAGACTTCTTTGGTCTGAGGGTGACGGGTCGTGTCGACCAAAAAACTCCGGTAAGTAACGTTAGTGGGAGGAGAGATAATGTCATTTTTGTAGTAAATAAGGAGAATATTTCGAACTAGCTCTGAATCTCGGCTGAGGTGCCAGGTCGCGGTTTGGTGGTTGATTTCCCGTCAGTCATTACACGGAAGACTGGGGCGGTTTGCTGATCTGGGACAGCAAAGTAGACGTCACAATGAAAGAAATCCAACTCAAGAGAGAGATATACTTGGATGGAAGCAATAAATATCGGGTTTTCTATATTTGCTGCTAATTGCCACGCAACTAATTTTCTGTGTATCGTCATAGAAGAAAAAGAAAAAATAGAATAAAATAAGGAACTAAGATAGTTGCGGCAAACGTAAATGCTTAGACGGCCACGTGATTTCGCGCCCCCGTTCGCGCTGATCATGACGCAACGAAGCTGTTTTCACGCTGCCCCGTTCACAAATCGTGAACATGCGTCTGCTGCTCAACTGCGACATCGGGCCTTAGGAAATATGCGACGTAAGAATGGTCGGAAGAAAGCGCACTGTACCCTCAAGGAGCTCTAGGCGAGGAACGGGCAGTGGAAACAACGATCAATCAGATATTTATCAGGCGATGCTGGCTGATGCCGGAGTGTCTGCGCCTGAACAGAGCTCGCCAGAACGCCCGTTGAAAAGAAGGCGCCCAGGACCTGCAGCAAATCCAAAGACCTCTGTCAGATCATTCAAGTGGACTAATCCAGGCGGATGCGCAATTGGATACACAGGAAAGCGACGATGAGGATGAAGATGTTGAATTTCAAGATGTAATACTACCAGTGCCAACAGTGCAGACTGTGGAGCTCGAGTCTGATGATGAGGATGAAGAAGAAGATGTACAATTTGAAGATGTTGATTTTTCTGCTCCTTTGGCGGATACAAAAACCAGTACTGAAGAATCGAACAACCTAGAACTCAATTTGACAGCTCACATCTCTGCTGCATCACCGTCGAAACGACCAGGCGAGCGACGCAAACCGATTTCTAAGGAAGAAAGGGAGCGTCGCGTGGATATACATAAAACCCATCTCCTTTGTCTTCTGTCGCACGTCGCACGCAGAAATCACTGGTGCAACGATGAACGAGTGCAGGAATCCCTGCGGCCACACTTGACTGACAAGATGGTTAATTATCTCAACCCGGGGTCTCATCTGCCGCAGTTTGGGCAGGCTGAGAGCTTGAAAAACGGCCTCAGACAGGCAGCCGATGTGTGGAAGGCCAAGTTTGAGATTACAGAGCGAGGGCTACGAAGAGCCCTTTGGGCCGAAGATGCGGGCCAGTTGCAAGATGTACGTTACTGCTACTACTGGTTTGTTTCCGACGAGAGTCTAACAGAGGGGGGACATAGTACGAGCCTGCGGAGGATCTGGATTCATGCCTAGACCGCGCTGACTTTCGCGAAGCGGCGAAGAAACTGCAGGGGTCAAGAGACGTTGGCGCACAACTTTACTGTGCTTTGTTGCGAAGCGTTGGTGTGCGGACAAGACTGGTGTGTTCGTTGCAGCCGTTGTCCTTTGCGCCCGGTGCCCCGACGTTGCCGAAGCCAAAGGTGGCGAAATCTGCTACTAAGACGACGCAAGTTGAACGAACGAAAGAAGCTCTGGCGAAATACGAAGCTCTCGCTGCAAGTGCTGGCCCAACGACTGGAACCGTTGGCGGCTCAAGTGCACGTCGAAGACTAGGCCACCCGAATGCCATGGCTTACAACTTTCAACCTAGACCTGCTGCTCCAAAAGAGCGGAGGGCATTCGAAGCGCCGATACGCATTCGCGAATCAGCTTATCCGGTCTACTGGGTAGAGGTATTGGATGCTGGACATCAAAAATGGCAGCCTGCTGACCCTGTGGTGACGCATACATTTTGGAAAACCAAAGCATTCGAGCCCCCGGTTAACGACAAAGAGAATTGTCTTGCTTATGTTGTCGCATTCGAAGCTGACGGGACGGCAAAGGACGTGACAAGGAGATATGCCAAGGCCTACACAGCCAAGACTCGCCGTTTGAGGGTTGAAACACCTCTTGACGACGGCGGGCGGTGGTGGCGTAATGCCCTAGAGCCCTTTCGACGACGGCATCCGACAGACCTGGACCAAATTGAAGAGAATGAGTTGACGGGTGCGGAAGCCCGAGAGCCGATGCCAAGAAATGTACAGGACTTTAAGGACCATCCTGTATTTGCGTTGGAGCGTCATATGAGGCGGCACGAAGTTCTCGTGCCTGAAGCCAAACCATCAGGAACAGTGAGTGCTGGAAGTCGCGGCCCTTTGGAAAAGATATACAGAAGAAGGGATGTTCGCATAGCCAGAAGCGCAGAGAAGTGGTACCGCATGGGGCGAGAAGTGAAGCCCAACGAAATACCAGCCAAGTGGTTACAAAAGAAGGCACGCCGCAAAGGATTTAGGGTTGACGACGGAGACGAAGCCGGCACGGACGACGACGCCGGCACGCCCATATACACATTCGAGCAAACGGAACTCTACGAAGCACCGGCGGTCCGCAACGGACGCGTACCCAAAAATAAGTTTGGCAATATTGACGCCTACGTGCCCAGCATGATACCTAAAGGAGCTGTGCACATTGTTCACGAGCACGCAGCCCGAGCTGCCTTCATAGTAGGCGTTGACTACGCACCAGCCCTGACTGGGTTCCAATTCAAAGGACGACAGGGGACGGCCGTTCTCAACGGAATCGTTGTTGCGAAAGAATTCGAGGCAGCCATTCGGTCTGTGATTGATGGGCTTGCAGACGTAGAGCAAGAGATGGAAGATGAACGCAAGAGACTAGCGGCGTTGAAGATGTGGAGAAGGCTTCTGATGGGATTGCGTATTCGGGAGAGGATATGGAGCGGAGTGGATGAGGAGGAGAGAAAAGAGGCCGATAGGGAGGCCGAGATGGAGGCGGAGCTGGCCAATGCGGAAAGCGACGTCACGGATGAGTTCAACATGGTTGTCGATGACGATGGTGAAGGCGGCGGGTTCATAATAGAGTAAGAACCATGATGATATAATGAAGATGCAAAACGACAACTGGCCTGATGAAGTGAGTGGTTCTGGCGGCGGAGATGACAGATTTTAGTAGGGGACTAATATTTCGCACGTCTATTATCGACACGCACAGAGATAAACATGGCAGCGCCTTGACCGACGCGTCATCTCGTTCGTCACATCAGAAGCACTCGGAGATTGTGACAGGGTTGCCTCGTCGATTTGAAGCATATATTGACGGCGGCTTGGCGCCCCGAACAATGTGTAATCAATCTGAAGCATGTATTGATGGCGGCTTGGCGCCCAGAACAATGTGTAATCAATCAGTCTGGTACTATGTGTGCTCCGTAGAGCCAGCACGGCAGTGCGTTTGGTTATAACTGGCAGCTGACAGGAACGGACAGGGCTGGGCGTGGTTTGGACGGAGCATTTTCGTCATTGACGTGAGGCCAGGTGGGGAAAGATGAAGTTCTCGAATTTGCATGGTTCGGGAAGTTTAATGGTCCCGAGTTGTCGCATTGAAGGACCCCTCTGGCTTGCCCCTTGGAGGGGCGAATTTCTGATGATGAAGAAACATTGCTGCGGGTTCTCAGAGGTGTTGTTATATTGTGGTGATTATCATTATTATCAGGCAGGCGTATCGTATTACTGCGGGATTCGCTTGATGAGCACCATGGCGTTATGCACAGAATTCGCGCCATCTATCTTGGGATTCGGGGATTTGTCTCGGCCACTTGGGCATGGATGGGTGAGACACACGATGAGCCAGGTCTGAGCTTCCGGTTTGGGATATTTTGGTCGATTTCGATTTCTAAAATCGTGGCCGGGACGACAAGTCCGCGTAGTGGCTGTTGTTGAAAACTGTGGGTTGGTGGCGGTGCCTTTGCGTCAAAAGCGCTTCAGTTGAGAGACGCGCGTGTTTCTTGGGATTGGAATTTGGCGATGCCACGAACAACAAACAATGCCGTCGGTCAGATGCCGCGCAGGGCAAGCATGATGATGATCCAGCTAAAACTCTAATTTGACCGACATGGGCTCTGAATTAGAGCGGACATTGACCAATCCCGTCGTGATGTAGCTGATTCGAGGTGGGTCCGGATTCCAGACTTCGAGGAACAAGGATGGATGGGGCGGGCAACAACCCAGGCAAGCAAACAAGTTGTTAGTTCACCAACTGCATACATACCCAGTCCGAGGTGCAATTCCGCACCTTGCTGCTGCGCCTTGTCAATTCATGCAGTATCATCTGCTCTCTCTCCCCTTTGCTCAGTCAATATCCAACTAATTACTCATGTCTCGCGACCCTGGAGACCGGGGCGTCAACCGAGTGCTTGGTTGGCCACGCTCGTTCAACCGAGGCTGTGCTTCAACAAGAACCACGACATTGACTGAATATTGATGTCCAAGTCTTGTGTCCCCAAGGCGCGGGCCGCTCACCGCAACACCAATCCAACTCTAATCCGACCAGACTCGTCTCCTCTTGGCCGCGAGCCCTCCTTGGTGACATCACGACCTCATCATAAAAGACCCCATCACGACCGACCACCTTGTTTGACCTGGCTGTCCCGTTCTGCATTCATCATTTGCGCTGTGCATCCATTTCAACGGTGCTGCCCACCATATATCGCCTGGCCCTTCACATTGCAATTGGTACACCGTCAGGCACCGCTTCTGGTCCCAACTACGACCGCCCTTGATTTTGACACCAAGGGCAAGCATGCTCAATTGCGGTTGCGCTACACACCCCAAGTACTCAAATATACGCTTGCTTCTGGCTACTAGTACATTTCCTTTCTGCCGGCCCCTGACCTGAATTATTCAGTCCTTTTCCCGCAGTTGGTGTTGTGCGGCGCGAGCTGATGTGACGACCCAAGTTATCCCACTCGACTCGAACCTGCAGGAAATGATATTCAGACCTCGCTCACGGGAAATCTCACCAACCATCTCCTTACCCATATTCCGCCGCATCTGCTGACCTCGTCGGCCGCCGCTGATCATGGTGATCAGAAAGCAGATATGGACTTTAATGTCCAAGAACTTCCGGACAGTGTTGTTTCGCCACAAGACAACTAGTCTCGTAATGGCCTTTCTTCTGCCCATCGTTCTAGCATCCTTCTTCAGCTTTGCCAAGAATCTCTTTGTCCCGCCTGCTAACTACGGTATCGGCCAAGTTCGTCCCATCATGCCCCTCCCCAAAGCCTTTAGCGTCGCCAAGGGCAGTGGGAGAACAAAGATTGCTCTTGTCAACAACGGATACACAGGGGGCGATATCGACCGTCTTCTGGACAAGATTGCCAATGATGTAACGACCGGCGTACCTGGCGCACCCATGGATGTTGTCAGAGTGAGCCGCGAGGACGACTTGGTCACGACTTGCCGTAGCACCTTGCGCGGAGTAACGACTTGCTTCTGCGCCGTTGTTATGCGCTCATCGCCAACCGAGGGCCCTGGCGGGTTTTGGAACTACACCATTCGAACTGACGCTGCCTTTTGGAGAGAGCCCGTCAAGTTTGACGTGCGCAAGTCGACCAACGTCGAGCAGGTGTACATTCTGCCCATGCAGAGGGCTGTCGATACCGTTATTGCCGCCTTCAATGGCTCCAGCTCGGATCCTTTGGCCAAAACCGAGGGGCTGCCCTTTGCCAACATGTCGCAAAGGGAACGAGATACAAAGGTCCGCCAGGCCTACCACAAGGCCATCGTCAACTTCATGGCCGTTGCCTTCATTGCCAACATCTTGTGGATCACGTACCACCTTACTGGCTTCGTCGCTACTGAACGCGAAAGTGGCATGTCGCAGCTTCTCGATGCCATGATGCCGACAGACAAGCCATGGAAGGCTCATGCTGTTCGCATCACTGCCCATCATTTGTCTTTTTCTATCATCTACGCTCCTGCATGGATAATCGGCTCCATCATTATCCGCTTTGGCGTCTTTGTAAACACCAGCGTCGTCATCGTCCTGTTGTTCAACTTGCTTTCCGGGCTTTCATTTGCATCCATGTCCATCCTCTTTGCTTCCTTCTTCAAAAAGGCTCAACTTAGCAGTATTACCGCCACCATCACCATCCTTCTCCTCGGTATCCTAGCCCAGGCTCTCACAAAGCCAACCATAGGCCCCGTTGCCACCCTGTCGGTGCTCTTTGCCCCTTGCAACTATGTCTACTTTTTCACATTCATGGCCAAGTTCGAGAAGTGGGACACTGCGGCCAATCTTGCAAAGAGCCCACCCATGAGCTCATGGGAGATGCCTGGCATCGTCTTTTTCGTCATTGCCATTGCTCAAATCTTTGTGTATCCCCTGCTCGGTGCCATGGTTGAAAGGAACCTCTACGGCACAACCACAGAGGGGCGCAAGATTCAACTTCAAGGGGGCGGCGAGAGCTCTCTGGTCGAGAATGCCGTTGAACTGGACAGGCTCACCAAGATTTACTACCCCAGCTTCTTCTCCAGCCTGTTCTGTTCCAGGTTAAAGCCCCGCGAGCCTGTGGTGGCCGTGAATGAGCTCAGCCTCCAAGCAGGTCGAGGTCAGATTGTCGCCCTGCTCGGAGCAAATGGAAGTGGCAAGAGTACCACTCTAGATGCCATCGCAGGTCTGCACAAGCTGACTAGCGGTTCCATCTCTATCGATGGTAGGGGCGGACTTGGTATTGCACCGCAGAAAAATGTCCTTTGGGACGATCTAACTGTCCAGGAACATCTTGTCACCTTCAACAGATTAAAGGCCCCAGACGCTCCCGCTTCCAATGATGATATTTTAGAACTCATCAGGTCGATTGACTTGTTCCCCAAACGCCATGCTCTAGCCAAAACCCTGTCTGGCGGTCAGAAACGAAAGTTGCAGCTGGGGATGATGTTGACTGGTGGAAGTGCGGTTTGCTGTGTTGATGAAGTCAGCAGTGGGTTGGACCCCTTATCTCGACGGAAAATCTGGGATATTCTTCTGGCAGAACGAGGAAGACGCACCCTGATTCTCACAACCCACTTCTTGGATGAGGCAGATCTCCTTGCTGACCACATTGCTATCCTGTCCAGGGGGACTCTCCGCGCTGAAGGCTCATCTGTGGAACTGAAAGACAGGTTTGGCAGCGGGTACCGTGTTCATGTGCGAGAGGACACTGACACAACACACTTGCCTAGCATTCCAGGAGTCCGGAAGAAGCAAGCATTTGATTTGGTTACCTATGTGGCACCCTCATCGAATCTGGCTGCTCAAGTCATAAAGTCTCTAGAGGAAACCGGCATCACTCAGTATCGCTTTTCCGGCCCAACGATTGAGGATGTATTCCTCCAGCTTGCCGAGGAAATCAAAGATGAAGAGGCGTTTAAAAACATCAGTGCAGGCGTCCTTAGAGAAGTGGATAGTGCAAATGAAAAGGACCTATCTTCTTCCAATGGGAGCTCCACGCTTCAAGGTTTGAAGCTGCTCGATGGTCAGCGAGTTGGCTACGTCAAGCAAGCCATGATTCTCTACAGAAAGCGTCTTACTGTGCTTAAGCGTACTTGGATATTGTATCTCATCGCGTTTCTTCTGCCCATTTTCGCCGCTGGTCTCACGGCTCTCTATGTCAGGGGCAAGAAACAAGTCGGTTGCACACCTGCTGAACAAGACTCCTCTTTTGGAACCGAGGACGCCTTTACCCAAGTCAAGAACAACACCAAGATTGTTTTCCTGGCCGGTCCAACTTCCAAGCTCTCCATCACAACTGTGAACAGTTTGCTGCAGCCAATACTCAATGGTTCGAGACGTGGTGCTTCTGTGGGCTCCGCCGCTTTGCAGAATCTTAAACTGGTTGATACCTTTGATTCCTGGAAGCAGCATATCAATGACGAGTTTCGCAACATCACCACGGCGGTGTGGCTCGGAGACGAAAACTCCAATCCCGCTGTCGGCTGGGTAGCCAACTTGTTCATTACCAGCTCAATCACTGCCCAGCAGCTCCTCGACGTCTTCCTTACCAACACAACCATCGCCACAACCTGGTCGTCGTTCGACGTGCCCTTCAACCCCGGTATTGGCGATGCCCTAAGTCTTGTCATTTACATGGGCCTGGCGCTGTCTTGTTATCCCGCATTCTTCGCTCTTTACCCGAGCAATGAGCGAAGGCGATTTGTGCGCGCTCTGCAGTATTCCAACGGTGTTCGACCATTCCCGCTCTGGGGAGCCTACCTCTTGTTCGACTTTACCGTCGCCGTCATTTCTACAGCACTCCTAACTGCATTGTGGGCTGGCATGTCCGACGTCTGGTATCATCTGGAATATGTCTTTGTTGTCTTTTTCCTGTACGGGCTTGCGTCGATCCTATACTCGTACTTTATCTCCCTGTTCACCAAATCCCAGCTGGCCACTTTTGCTTGGGCGGCGGCCTCGCAAGCAGTCTTCTTTTTCGGTTATTTAATTTCATACATATGTGTAGTCACATATGTTCAGGTTGACCGCATTGACTCATCATTGCTCATATGCCACTTTGTCATCTCAGTCTTCTCGCCCATCGCGAACGCAACCAGAGCCATGTTTCTGGCGACAAATCTCTTCGCAACGGCCTGCGACGGCGAAAAAATATCAAAAACGCCTACGGGACTTGTCGAGTACGGCGGGCCCATGCTTTATCTGGTAATCCAGTGCCTCGTCCTCTTCGGCTTACTGCTGTGGTTCGACAGCGGCAACGTCGGCTCATCCGTCCGTGGTCTCTTCATCCGCAGCAAACCTGTCGCGGTTGCCGAGGAAGTGGGTGCAGAAACGGCCGACGACTTGACCCGAGTAACTAGCCCAGGGCAAATGGGGGATGGTCTTCGCGTTATACACCTGACAAAATCCTTCGGCAAGAACACGGCAGTGGACAATGTCAGCTTTGACATCAAGCGCGGCGAGGTGTTTGCCCTTTTGGGCCCCAACGGCGCCGGCAAGTCGACGACTATTTCTCTCATCCGGGGCGATATCAAGCCAAGCCGTAATGGCGGCGACATCTTGGTCGAGGATATGTCCGTCTCCAAAGACCTGGCCGCTGCACGAAGACATCTCGGCGTGTGTCCCCAAGTCGACGCCCTAGATCAGATGACTGTCCGGGAGCATCTTGAATTCTACGCCCGGATCCGCGGCATCCCCGACATCGAGCACAACGTCTCGGCAGTCTTGCAAGCCGTCGGCTTGGAGGCGTTTGCATCCCGCATGGGCTACGCCCTCTCGGGAGGAAACAAGCGCAAGCTCAGTCTGGGAATCGCGCTCATGGGCAATCCCACCGTGGTCCTCCTCGACGAGCCTTCGTCCGGCCTCGACGCCGCCGCCAAACGAATCATGTGGAAGACGCTCGCGGCCACCGTCCACGGCCGCTCCATCCTCCTCACAACCCACAGCATGGAGGAGGCAGACGCCCTCGCCGGACGAGCGGGCATCCTCTCACGCCGCATGCTCGCCCTCGGGACCCCAGACGATCTCCGCCGTCGCTTCGGCGACGTCCTCCACGTCCATCTCGTGTCCGGCACCGCCCCCCGAACCACCGACCAAGAAATGCAGCGCGTAGTCTCGTGGATCCAAACCCGCCTGCCGGCCGCCAACGTCGACACAAAGACGTACCACGGCCAGCTGCGCTTCTCCGTCTCCGCAAGCGAGGTGCTGGCCCTCCAAAACCAAACCGCCAACAGCAAACCGGAGGACATTACATCCCACGACAGCGACGTGGCGCATGCCGCCCGCCAAGGCAGCGCCATAGGCCAACTCATCGTCCTCCTGGAAGAGAATAAGAAGGTGCTGGGCCTAAGTCACTACAGCGTCAGTCCCACCACCCTGGACCAAGTCTTCTTGACCATTGTAGGCCAGCACAATGTCAAGGAAGAGAACTACGAAGAGAAGAAGCAGAGCAAGTGGGCCAAGATGATCAAGTCCAAGCATCTCAAGAAGTAAGGCCCGCGAATACCAACAAGATGTGTTTTTGTTTTGTGGGAAGGAGTCTCATACGGTGAACGGCGTTCAAGGTCTCACATCTCTGTTTTTGTGTCTTTTTTGTGTGTTTGTCTCAGATACCACGCACCGTCAGGATGGTGCCGCGTCTATTCGTGTATTTACGTCCCTGCATACTCCGTACAAAGGTACATATTGCGCCGGCGGCTTTTGCCTCATCACGCCTGTCGAGAAAAAAGTTCAAGCGACTTGGTTTGATTATTTGATAGCTTTTAGTCCAAGAGATAAATTCCACCCTTTTTCTTTTTCAATAGTCGACATTTCCATATACTCATGGTACGTTTTTCACGTGTGTTCCTCCATCTTGACGCGCCACCGCTCTGTAGTCGTTGATTGATTGGATTCTGCCAATATGTGCTGCGAAACCAACATGATGCTCTTCTTTGCTCACGGCGGTCAATTGACTGTCCTGGCGGAGTGCAAGGTACGAGCGCTCAGCTGGCTCTTTGGGCTCTAAGACCGACAATATTGTCTGCATGGTGCGTACAGCGTTCGGTCGTGGCATTTAGCATGATACTACAGTCAGATAGAATGTACAGCTTCACGACCGCCAAAGACTTTGTTTCGCGACACGAGTGCCCATCTTGTTTCTCACGACAAGGTGTCAAGGGCGCCATGCTTCTCCATTGTCAACTAGAACCACGCACCCTGAACGGCATTCTCCAACCCGATGCGTCTCGTATATTACATCTATGCGCTTTCCCGGCATACTTCTTCTATCTTTTCCATATCATCGCCTTGCCACTAAACCAGCGGCCGTTTCAAGCCTCGAGACCATGGCATCCATTATCCCCAACAACCAATCCCAAAGTGAAGAAAAAGACAGCCCAAAGCCATACCCAAAAAAATGCACCCTCGCAAACCCCCATGATGTATTACGTGTATCTCTTCATGGAATATCATGTATGCCTTTCCATCATCAAACATCATAAGCCGACCCTACAATGCACCAAATACAAAGACGCTAGACACCGGCCCCGAATTTCTCTTTTCTGTCTTGGTGTTGTCCGACCACAGCTCCCCTTCCCCCAACGCCATGTGCTCGTTTTCATAAGACATAATTATTGATGCCCGTGTAAACTATGCGTCGCGATAGCAAAAGGCCGTTTCTCGGGTGAACTGGTATCAAGACCCAAGCTTGATGTAGCTCAAGCTTGATACCTCAGCATATTTGATAACCTCCCTTCATGTCCTAGCAGGCATTCCAGATGCCTGGATCTAAACTCTCTTCATCGACCGCAAACTAAAACAGACTCGCTGTACCCTTGCAATGTCGATGGTGTGATATACTCCCTCCTGGTTCGCTTCATGATTCCGTCTTCACAGTCTCCTTCTAACTGATGCCTTTCCGTATCAGCGGTCGGTGTTGTCTGTGAGCATGTTGTGTCTTCACTGTCGTCCCCTTCTCCGGAAGAAAACCAGCCACCTCGTTCCCACTCTCCAGGGATATATAGGCAAGCCTTCCTCGTTTCGCCTTCATGGATACCAGCCAAGAGCGTGCTGAGCCTTTTGAAATCAATAGGCTTCAGAATCCATCCATCAAACCCAGCATCCACGTAGACCTGCCTTTTTTCTTCGACAAGAGATGCGGATACGGCAAAAATCGGTATTCTTCGGTTGGCGTCTGCCATTGCTGAGTGGCCCTTGTGTTCGCTGGATTGCTCGGTAGACCGGACCATTTTTGTGCTAGTTAAACCATCCACAATGGGCATCTAAACCAGGGGTCAGTATGTGCTGGATGGCCATTCTGAGACTAATATTCTCACCTGCATATCCATAAGAATAACATCGAAGTCAGGGGACTTGTCCTTGTAAACCATTGCGCAATCCTCGCCATTAACGGTATGCTGTACAGTGTGCCCAACTCTTTCTAATCTTTTTTGAAGAATTTTCATATTAATTGGATCATCCTCTGCCACTAGTATGCTGAGCGAAGGCTCTTTGTTTGACGATGATCCCTTGTCCGCAGGAGCCGACTGTTGTGGCTTCTGACTGGGAAGCTCGAACAAAACGCCGGAACTGTCTCCCTTGGGAATCCGAGATGGCAGGTCCACAAACTCATCAGGAACCTTAACGGCTTTGACACGAGTTTTTGAGTCTCGAATCTCAGCGGTACCCGGCTCATGTCGCGGATGGGCGTGGGAAGGCGGATCTTGCTTATGGGACACGGGGCTAGGGGTTCGAACAGTTCCGGTGCTGGTAACAGATGCGGACTGGGCGGTATTGCCTTTGGAACTCTGACCATGAGTAAAATATCCGGTTTGGTTTTCGTTTAGAGAAAGTGGTGTCTGGATGGCATCGATAAGACGGTCAGCATCGCTTTTCTGGCTAGCGTGGCTTACAAGGCTTTCCATGCTACGGCAGGCTGCCCGCACTGCCCGTTCCAGTCGACCTTTTATCTATTTCAGCCGCCATGTTGCTATGACTTCCACGCTCTATCAGCATAATCTCTCCAGCCGGTGTAGCCTTGAGCTTCGGTGATGCTGAAGCAATCACTTTGCCAGTGTGAGTTGCAGATGAAACATCTTGAGAGTGTCCTCCGGACTCTGGGCTTAGGGTATCGTCTGGGAGATGAAAGGGCAATTGGACAACAAATCTGGATCCTTGACCTTCCTCGGACTTCAATCTAAGCTGGCCATCCATGTTTCTAACAATTCGAGCAACTACGGCAAGGCCCAGGCCCAAGGTTCTCGTCTCGCGCTGCTTATCAACAGGTTCGGGAGACGGCGATTCGAGTTCTTCGCTGCTGACCTGCTCCAAGTCTCGAAAAAGAGCATCTAACTGCCTTGGATTCATGCCGATGCCTGAGTCGGCCACAACAAAATCGACCCAGGCCATCCCGTCCCGGATTTCGGAAACAAACATCTCAACAGTGACTGATCCTTGGTGGGTATGTGCAACAGCATTTGCGGTGATGTTTGATAGTGCCTGCCGAACTCGCCGGCTATCGCCGTGGACGAATTGAGGGAGCCCAGGATGTTTTGTGACCTGGTAATCGATGCCCTTTCGTTTTGCATCCACGTGAAATGGGTCGGTTGCTTCTTCTATGCACGCGCTCAGGTCAAATACTTCATCTTTGATCAAGCTTTGGCCTTCCTCGGCCTTTGTGAGGTCGAGTAAATCATTTATCACATAAATCAGGGACTTGGAAGCTGAGTGAGAACGAGCCAGGTTCTCGCGAGTTTCCTGGTCCAATGAACCCTCAAGTGCAATTTCAAGATAGTTGATGATGGCATTGAGCGGAGTTCGCACTTCGTGGGCAGAGTTGGCCAAAAGGAGTCTTGTAAGTTTGCTGCTTTCTAGTGCTGCCTCCTTTTGCCGCCAAACTTCTATGAATTTACCTATAATCACTGATTAGCATAGTTTTCGTGTAGGTAGGATAGCCTCCTGAACGCATACCATAAACCAGGCAGAGTACAGCTGCTGTTTCTACTTGCTCTTCGTTCCATTCACGGCACTTTCCGAGAACGGTTTCATTCCAAATCTTGAAGCTTTTTCTGGGTTCAAGATAGCCCGCAGTGCCATGTCGAACGATTTTCTCGTATGGATTGCCAGCCCATTTCACTTCCTTGATTTGGCCACGTCGAAAAAAGACAATAAAGTCGTTACCGCCTACACTTAGCGGAACATACAGGAGCCCGGCAATAACCTGGAATCCAGGGGGGTACTTCAAATCAGGAAAGTCCTCTCGAACGTCTTGCGATGATGCAACTGAAGTAAGCTTCCTCATTCGAAGATACTCCAGCATTGCCAAGGCCTCTTGGCTATGCTCTATGGTACCCAACATCTTGGTTTCGCCCTTTATTGATAGAAGACCAAAATCAGCATCAAATAGCTTCAACAAGTCGTCTGATGATGCGATGATATACCCCGATGGGTTCTTATCAGTAGGAGCCGTGTTGATGAGTTTTCTCGCTTGAAGTCTCGATGCATAGGACAATCTCTCAATATTTCTAGATGCAGTATCTCCAACTAAGCGACACATTTTGCGAATCGGGAAAGATACACGCATTCCATGGTCTCCATAGGCATGACAAGAGATCAGCCCCCAAAGCTCGTTGAATGCGTTTATAGAAATAGACATTGACGAACGCACCGCCATATTAGCCAGATACTTGAGATGAATAGGGGACATGGCACGAAGGTATGCGTGAGTCATGTCAAGAGGAACGTCCAAGTCTTCTTTCGTCCGGCACACCATTCGTGCTGTGTCGAGGTCCCGGTCGTAGAGAAGGCGAACTTTGTTGATCTTGTACAGTTCTCGTGCCTGTCGTGGGATGTCTGAAGCTGGAAAATGCAAACCCTTGTACAGATCGACGGTTTGAGACGTATCGACCAGTTCCGTAACAACCTTCCCATTGAACGATGCATCAAATTGGTATATCATGACACGATGGAAACCAGTCAGCTCCTTTACGATACCCACAAGAATCTTGAGGAATGCGTCCAGATTAGGAGCAGATGCCAGCTGCTCTTGAACCTGGGACATGATGTCAAATACTTGCATTGCCCCCTGCTCTCCTCGGCGCTTTCTTGCACTCCGCAGAATTCGTAACGGTTTGCTGAATATCTGTGTGCTTTCTTCTATCTCTTCTAGCGTGGGGTTTGAATGAAGGGTATCGTGGGGTGTGTCGGGGGTAAGTTCGTCTGCAGGTCGAAGCGGGTATTCCCGGTCATCATCTAGTTCGAATTCGCAAATGACTAAGTCGGGATGGGCATTGTTGATGTGGATAGCACACCATAATTTGATGCTTTTGCCCGTTTTCGGTAGCTTGATGGAGAGACTGAGGACCTCTGGTCCATTGATGGCAGGATCAGCATCCTCATCACGTATGAAGTCTATGTGGTCGAGCAAATTATCTTGTTGTTCTTCGGTCAAGATATCCAAGAAGCTTTTGAGACGAAATAATTGTTTTGGCGTATATCCGATAATTTTGCCCGAGTTTTCGCTGGCATATCGTACTGAGAAGCCGCCACTACCATCTTCCCGAAGGGCTAGAAGAACCCCAAAGCCTTGCACTGCGCCGGGGGTATGAATTGGCTCGTCTTCGCATTGTTGCAATATCCCATCGCGTCCAGTTATAATAGCATGTCCCTCATCCGTCTCGACGTGGGTGAAGCGCGTCGTGATATGAGGCACCTCGCCCAGTGACTGGTTGCCAGAGGTGATCGAGGCACTGTCAGGGCCAGCAGCGACATCACCAACGCCCAAAGCTCCGGATTCCTGGCTGCTGTCTGATGCAGAAATTTCAAGCTGCAATGGCGCCACAGAGCCCTGGCGTACAGCATCAGCCTGTATACTCGACACGGGCCCGCTCATTGCTCTCTTCCTGCGCAAATCCATGCCAGAGCCGCTGGATTGTCCAGCTGTGGGCGACATGGGTGAAAATTCTAGTCTTCTTGTGTCGCTTGACGAGTCACCCCGACAGGATGTCCAATGACCAGAAATGCCACGACTGTCAGCATCAGATGATTGGTTCAAGTTTTCGTCCACAATCGACTGTCTGGGCGTTGGGTCGACACTAATGACAGAGCGGATCGGAAAGACGCGATCCCCCGATATATCTGAAGCAGCAGAATGATGCCCCAGTTGCCTTTCCGATCCTGCACTCCATGGTGAAAATGCGCCATGCCCGCCAACACTGCTACTCGCTCGTTCGTCTGGCACTGACGAGGTCTCCGCAGTTTGTGTATCCCGAGATGATGAAGCAGACGACGCAGCTTGCAGGTGGCTAAGCGAGGCAGGGTCTTCGTGTTGTTGCGTCAGGTGTGGCGGTTCGGACGCCGGCGCCGGCGAATCTTTGTCGTATTGCTTCGAATCATCCATGGTGAAGCAAGATGGAGGGAAGTGACCTAATAGTCACGGCCGCAATGGCGCTTTTGAAGCACCGCCTGAAGAGGAAGGGGCAGCTACTGTGGCGAAAATGATGGCTCAGATGGCTCACAGCATGCCGGGATGATCTAAGTGGCGCCCAGATGCAGGCTGCTTGAACAGGCAGTTGTGGAATGATTAAACAATTTTTCTTCGGCCGAGCCCGAAGCGCCAGAACTGCTATTTTCCTCTCAACATGGACAAGACCCAACGGCTTGCTAACGGCACAAAACGTTGCAGAAGTCAAGCTCGCCAGGCTCAATAAGCAGAGCCGCGGGGGAAGCGAGTCCCAAGACTACTAGACACAGGAGTTGAGAGGTGGCGTGTGGAGACCAGGGGGGAAGAAGGGACGAGGCATGGATATTAGGTGCCTGGTTGCCTACTAGGTAGGTACCTAGTAGTTGAACCCAAGCTCTTCGTACCTATCCGAGCAACGGACATGGGTGAATGTATGTACCTGAACAAGATACTACATAACTATATATTTACAATACTCCGTACCTAGGTAGTTACCTAGGTAGTTACTAAGTTCTAGGAGATGGACTTGTGCTCTTTGCGCACAGAAGACGAGAGTGGGGAGGGAGTATGAGGCGCACAGTGTGGGTGGGCGGGACCCGCACTTGGCACAGGAGCAAATGAACTTAGTGAATGCGCATTACAGACTATGCCATTTTCACCTTTCCATCCCACCGTCCCTTTGCTCCATTCACGTGGTCGACTTGTGAACTCTTCCCTTCATCGACTCTTACAACGGCCATCGGAAGGCAGAAGGTCGATCTCGTGCCAGAGCCTCGGTATACCAACCCAGGGCGGTCAGTATCCAGGGTCTTTCCCGAGTCCAGAACACGTCGCCGGCGCGTTTGCTTTGCGTTCCACCATCAGATGCGCATCTCGAGGGACGAGGCCTTTCGCGATGCTTACGGATTGAGAGTCACGCACGCAGTGAGAATTCTCTGGTCTGCAGGGACACTCGATTGTGGGTGCCGCCGCTATGCGAGTTGTGCTGCTTGCTGACTTGAACTCTCGCTTGTGATGCGACAAGAATAAGTCCTCTAGCAGCTTACTCCTGGAGGCGTCTCTCGGGAGCAGGCTAAAGACTTGAGTTCCCGGGTGGTCGTGACGGTCCAGATGGATTGTTGACTCTGCTCAATCCAGTCATTATTTTCAGGGAATGTAAGCAAGTTGTTTGCAATCCAAAACGTGGCATCGATTGGCTTTTATCAAGTCTCCTGAGCATCTGGCAGATAACACACCTCTTTGAGCATTCGATTACATAGCTAGCGCGCTCCCCATCATCAATTCCGTAAAACACGGCGAAATCCCTTTACCAACCTCACCGGAATCTCCACTTGATTACTTTCTGTCCGCCTGCCACAGCCGCCAGTTTTCTCAATCATTCGCTTGCAACTAGCAAGCTAGATGCAAAGCGGCGACCCGGCCAAATATGGGCAAGCCACGGCCGTTGGCCGCACTGTACAAATACATGCACAATTGCCCCTCCCTGTCGACTCCTTGTTCCTCGATCTGGACAGACCGAGACCCTAGCCGTCCCGCGATGCACATAGCAAAACTGTACTGGCCACTATTTCCAACCGGTACGTGTGTATTAAGGCGCCTTTTGCTTCTTTACACGATGCATCTTTTGTCTGCCATATTGATTATCTGTTCAATGGCCGAACGTAGACACAAACTGCTAATATATCACCTTGCCCTTGTGTGCCTACTCCGGTGCATCTGCTCCGGAAGTGGAGCGAGGACCCAAAATCGCCCGGGCCAATAGTGTGTCTGGAAAGCACCTGCCCAGGGGAAAATGGCTTGCACCACGTCAAATCCAAGACAAACTGTGACATGCAGTTTTCACCATGAATATCACTTGCAATTTAACGACAGAAAGCCCATAAGTCGCTGTCGTGTTTTTCCGCATGTTGACGCCATGTAGGCTATGTCCATAGAGCCTTCGAGAGATCAAGATCGCCCGAGAGCTTGGCCATTCACGGCCCAGATTACAATTACAGCTTTTTCTTAGTAATAACCCCGGTCATTTTCTAGGATAAGCGACTTACCCTATACCTCTTTCATGAACTAAACCTTTTCACAACTCTAGCTCATATCCAAGGTTAAAGCAACTCTCGATAAAAGTGTTGGACTCGCTTGTCACTTCATTCTCCGCATTCCATAAACAAAAGTGCTAACATCTAATACAACACCAGGTACATGAAATAGCATATTTATTCCACTACTCCATTTGATCCTTTTCCGAGACTATACAGACGCATCTTATTCGATCCAATGATGTTCCCCTCCATCCGTCACTGATTCCAATAAACTGGATACATACGAGCTCGCATATTGCAATTGCCAACTGGTGGTCGCGACACAATGAGCACCACGTGAGAAGCACTGGGATCTCGCCTATGGGAGATTGACAGGAACTCAAATACCCAATCTATACCCGCTCTGACAGAAATTTCCATCATTCGCAAAGTAGGCTCTTCTTGAACGTCACATGGTGTTTTTTGCATTAAGCTGCAGTGTAGTTCTTTCTCTAGAGGTGTTCGAACGGAGATGGAGGGTGCCGTGTCGCGGCATCTACTATTCTCCCTGCCAGACAGATATGTCAAGTCTGAGTCCTCCATACAATGTACTCGCCATCAATACCACAACGAATGAGTTTCGTATCCAACTTGACACAAAATATGACGAGTTATTATCTATGTATGACCAAAATTCAACATTGTTTGGACTACCCTATATCAACCAGTTGCACTTTCGTCTTATCAGTCTCACTTTAATATGATGAACTCAATTTCACGTATCTCAAGTTATATACGAGAACGTAGTTGCAAACCACAATCGACAAAGGCGGAAACACTCCGTGAAATTCCCTGCCAGCGTGCGCTTGTCTCCGAATCAAGGAGGTTCCTGGATGAAAGCAAGGCTCCGCGTTATTTCCAGGATTAAAGAGCATGCTTTTCTGCCTGCCAAGTCGAATATGACATGTCGATGAGGCGTGTTTCTTCCACCGAAAAGCGTCCTGGAGTTGCCATCATGTTATTGCAGCTGGTGCCTTTGAAACGGTTAGTTACCGCCGGAAATGGGAACCCTTTTCATTGCCACACATGACAACATGCACCACGCCCCCAAACGCAGCCCGCCATGCGAAGAAACCAACTCAACAGCCAGCGTAGTTTGCACCTCACGCTACGGCATCCAGCTGGCCCCCAACACAACGTGGACTGGAGCCAATAACGAATAGTACTGCCCCTCGGGCCACCGCCGAGTGGCACTCGGTAGCATAGGGCAAGAGCCGACGTTCCAAATCGCAACTATTCTTGGAATGCCGCGGTGTGTGCCGATTCTACTACACGAAACGTGTATTTTCTGTATTTAGCATTCTGATATTACGTCATGGCATGTATCTTCTCTTTACTATTACCACATGACTATTACCACATGCGGCCTTGCCAGCTTTATTCCTTTGGTTCCGGTCGCTCCGCTTCCCGGCAAATGACACCCCCCCCCCCCCCCCAAAGCTCGTTCATTTACTACAGAATACAGTGACGATATCATTCGCCACTGCATTACAACGCTCGTGCCTTTCAATTTCGGTTCCGATATTCACATGTCCGCCGGTTCCGTACGGCCCGTGACCCACCATACGCGGAAGGCTCGGGAGTCATGGTGTTTGCAGAAAGATACGCGTCGGATATGCGGATCCAATTTTGGTTACTAAACTGGTTTTTGGTTGAAACACGAAGTGGCAAGATTGTGCTCGTTTAATTGAGTTTGATAAATATTAGAGTGTGAGATAAGATGCGGGTGGCGCCGGAAATTGCTGCCGCTAATATCACAATCAATGCAATGTTTACACGATTCTACTCTGTATTCGGTCGTTACTAGGACCGAAGCACAGACACTTTGTGTGGTTTGGCCACGAGAGTCATATGGTGGCTCTTAATTGGGCAGTTACATTGGGAAACAGACTAACAGTAATGCCATAAGCAAGTGTCGCCAACTTTGTGAGAACTTCTCATGTCTTTTCTTGCCCGTGTTAGTCGAAGAGACACAGGCATTACACAGACTTCGAAGTCTCCATTGCAGCACAGCCTTCCAGCAGAGAACAGAGTGGTGATAGCAATCCTAGATTATGCACAAAAGGCTGTCAAGATATATTAGGGCATGTCACTACAGCTGATTCCCGACTTGTCCAAGATGATCAAGACGACATCTCAAAGTCGGGTGCCCAGCAACGAGTGGAATTCATTCTATGCCAGTGCGAAAACATCCATGCCAATGGAGAGCTGGCGGAGATGTCGATATACAATGCAGAAACATTGTAGTATCTGGCAATAATCACTTGTGTGTAGCACGTGTCAATAAATCATTATGTGAACATGTCTCAGACTGACTCGAGACTATCCAAAGATCCCATCCAGCAGATGCATGGCTTGACCACTTGGTCGTGCCTCTTGCCTAGCGGCGCGCAAAGACCAGTCCCTCGCTCATGCAATATTGAGCCGAAGAGGTTCAGAGCCATGAGCACCCGTGTCATGAAGTGCAAGCGGATATCCAACTGACAGAAACCTGTCGCGTGAATCAACGCTAGGGCATAGCAATGCCATCAGGTCTCTGGGCTTCTTCTCGTGGGCACCGCTGCTCGTTGGCATATCCAGACGGAGAGATGCAACGCCATGTTCAAACATGCCCAAAAGTCAACACTGATGTGCCTGCAGGTGGCCAAGTAATGCCCCGAAGGACATTTCCGCGAATCCTCGACATTAGAGGCATTGGGTGGGATTGGCTGGGCAAGACTGACGCCATAATCACTGTGGCTTTTTCAGGGGAAAAGAAGAAAGAGTTGGAAAATTTTGGTTGGGGCCGGCAGCCAAAAGATATGAGACTGATTGGCAGTTTCGGTTGTGAATTGTAGTCTGTCAGCAGTGTGTCAAAGAGTGGGGCCATGGCCCATGCGCAAGGGTTGCCTTAGGCCAGACGCCCGAGCCGCGCGAAGAAAATTTCCTCTTGACATATGAAATGTCAAAGTGTACGGCCACTCTGGGCAAATCAGACCAAATTCTCGACAAAAAAGCTGGAGACTGAACGGAGCCATTTTGGAGAAAGCATGCCCGGTGATTTGGTGACAGGGAAAGGGACTGTTGGTCGCAGCTAGGCTGTACTTACTTTACGGAGGACAGTAGGTGGCTGGATGATAATAACACGATACCCATCGTGGGTCGTGAGACGTAGCCAACAAAGGCAAGGCATCATTGACGGGCCATTGTCAGTTCGACGTTCAAGGATCTGGTGGGAACGATACGGTCTGGGCTCGCTCACACTGTCGAAAGCGGCTCGACTTCCGACAACAGCCTCTATGCCTGCATCTCAGAAGCGAGAGTGACACCGACGCTTCCAGTATTTGCATGTGTCCTTCTGAAGTTAGACCACTGAGAAGCTGCTACCCAAGAAGAAAAAAAACCAAAGAGAACCTTCCCCTTGTGCGGAGTACTAGTACGGAATACTAGCACGGGTGATGCAGATGATCTGCCTCTCTAGCCCGAACTGGCCCGCACAGTTGACGCAGGCGAGGATCGCTAACCAGCCACCTCAGTGGTTGTGAGGCTGCTAGTACTCCGTACGGAGTACGTAAACCGTAGACCGAATGCGCAAATGGCGGTTGTTCGAAAATGGCCAAGGCTCGTAATGGGCTTGTTGGCCCTATACTGAAGGTGCAGAGGATCACTGACAAGCTGAACCCGAGATCATCAAGACAGCGGGTGGATAGAGCCAAACATCGTGTCGCCCGCTGCTCTGTTGAACACCTCCTTAGCTTTCGTGGAGTCGATTCAAGATTATGCGAGTCGGCACCCGAAGTCCAAACCCAATCTACCCAAACAGTACATGGTTGCTCCATGCTCAGGAACCCTCGAGGCAGCAGCCTGTAAAGTTCATGACACAAATCACAGCGTGTTCCATCCACCCATTTGGAACAATGTCGTTTGACCTCTCCAGGTCCACCAGTTCTATCTAGGCAGTAATAGCATGGATGAGCACGCACGAGGCGGCTCGGGTTTGTGTGGTGGGGAGGGTGTTGCAAGTTGCCGTGGATTGCTCCAACGTCAGTGTTGGGCCTGACCCTTGTTGGGATAAATTCGATGTTTGTCCAACAGTGGAGGCGTTTCGAAGGCGAGGGCCTGGACCATGTTGTTCAAGACCCGCTGAGACCGAGAGATAAGTTGTCGTAGATGCCTATCCTTCTAGAAGGCTGACTGATGCCGAATCCTGGCACAAGATCCGTGCCAATGGCACTCCGTACAGAGAGTATGGAGAGGGGAGCAAATGCCAGAGCCAGGGCACAAAGGCAAAAAAGAATGATGCAAAAAAGGCACAGGAACATCCAATGGCGCATCGACCTGGCGGCCAATGAAGGCGATGCGATGCCAGTTGGTGTGGATGGGCAGCTTTCCGATCCACTCTCGAGTGACATGCAGAACAGTGCGAAGTTGGAAAGCCACCCAATTTTAGACACGCAGCAAGCAGCCTTGCCCAAGATTGACAAGACAAAGCCACGACGTTTACAATGTTTCCGTTGGCTCGTCTGCCACAGTTCTCGGAAAGCGAGCAGGGGATGTGGCCATTGCGCTGCAGACCGCTGTGGTCACGATACCTGGCATACTGGAGGCCAAGGCCATGCATGGAAAAGAAGCCGACATGTCTGGCGCAGATGTACGGTAGTATGGCTGAGGACAATCAATATGCTTGGGAGCCAACATGCCGACGCACGTTCGTCTCGGCGGCTCGAATTGGTCCAGAGTTTCAATGTTCCTATTGAAGGGGTGGAGAGGGCAACGACGGGAAGGTGCAAACGTACCTAGCATGAAATACGTATTGTCAACTGGTATGTTGGAGCCAAGGGCTGCCCTTGCCACGGACAATTGTCTGGTACGGATCACTCCGTATTACTGTACCCCGTAGGTGCCACGGTATCGTTCTTGGGAGGATACCAGGTTGACTTCCCAAGGTTTTCTGCGAATCATCCTGCTACATTACAACCTTGCAAATGTGCCGCCGCCGTTGAGCTCCACGCTTCGCCCGTGCAATTTGCACTTGCATACGCATTAGGAACCCCATGGGCACTCTTCAGCCCAATCCCGAGTTGCGGACCCCGAGTCTGCAGGTGCTTTTCGTTAAGCTAGGCTGAATGGCTTTGGCGATTTATTGGCATTCCGGCTGATTAGGAGCGAGGGCAGTTGGGGTTAGTCCATGACCAGTATTCTATTTACCCCAAAGTTGGGAGAAGCAAGAGGATATCATAATACGACAATTGAGAGCGGGTTTGCCCCCTTCTTCCACTCAGTAGGATGTATTCAACGCCACATGGCGGATAAAGCCAATGTATTACACATTGACAACGAAGAGCCGTACTGATTCTGATTTAACAGTACGAGATTACCGATACCTTGGTGTTTTGCGGTACCACGTGCGGGCTGATATGCCACAAGGAAAGACGGGAAGTGTCCATAATAGACCGGCACCTGAAGGCATCTCTGTAAATTACAGAATTGAAAGCATGAGGGCTGTTAGCTTGGTTGCAGGGAGCAATCAACGAAATACTTTGTGGTACCAAGCAACAAAGGCCGCACCCTACTTCAATTTAACACTCTGTTGTCAACTGTAATAAACTTGCCCACATTCAATGTTTCTGCGGAGCGAATATGGCTGTGGTGAGTACCAGGCTTCAACCGCGAGAGCGAACATGAGCATTCCTCAACAATCCTTCCCCCTCACGACTGGCATAAGACGTGTATATAGGGGCTTAGGGTTGATGGATGTAGTACAGAGGCTTCGTTACCAATCACGATGAAACAGCATGCCGAGATGATCCTCTGAGGCCGCGCAAATGCGGCATGCTTGCCTCTACATATGAATGAAGAGACTCCAACCCATTATTATTAAGCTCGACGCTCAGAAATCATGCACACGCTACGCTACCATGTCCTAGACGAAACAAAACTGACCAGATACACCAATCATCCGGGTTCTCTGGGACCCCCCGACAATACGAACAGCTTCTGTAGTCTAAATAAAGCAACCCGGCCAAAACCACCAATAACAATACCTCTCTGCCCTGTTGACAAATTCCGCAGGGACAGATAAATGCATGTACAATAATAGCCATCAATGGATTGATCCTGCCACCGGGTTGGTAGAACCCCTTGGCGCCTCTTATAATTACGGCAAGTTGCTGTGCTAACTATGCATGCAGTCAAGTGCAAGGGTCGTACAATTTGTTCTATAGTTCCAAGGCTTCAAGTACATCATACCAGACATATCATGGTACATACCTACCTAGCGCGCCAAGGGGTGTTCTGGTGACTGTCCTCTGGCTATCATCTATCAAAAGACAGCTAAACAGAATTTTTTACTCAATACATGAGACTTCTAATAGTTGGTGACAATTTAGGACCTGTCTTGTAATAGTTATGCTGTCACCAGAACCAGGGGCCGCGCGCGTAGAGGTACATTAATGATGTACTCGGCAAGGACAGGGCGGCTCCTTCCTTGATCGCCTGTCTGCCCGAGAATGTGCATGTAGTCCTTTCCCAGTTCAGATAGACGCAGCTGGTGGACCCCATCATCACTTTACGAAGCATCCAAATGTTCGGCATCAGGCCCAAAGCGACGTTCAATACTGCTCCTGTCTTTGTCTCCTCACCCGGCTAGAGCTGCCTGTCGCGTGAGCTGCTCCCACCATGACCATTTTGATTCCGGTGCCACTACTCCGTATTATCATGATTATCGGCTCCGCTGCAATCTTCACCGCAAATCAAACGAGGGATCCCTGCTTCTACAATGCGGAGGGAGAGGTCGCTTTTCATTTTACAAGAGTGGGAACTTTATCAGATGGACAGCCTCGTAACCCTTGCTTCATGAGTGCTCGACAAGACCGACAGCGTCACTGGTACTGGACCATTGACTGTCTACCCGTGCAGTATTGTATTATGGCGGCACGAGCCATTTGTGGTGGAGGCCAGCTCCCTGCCAGCTCCAGCCTGGTCGTCCGGTTCAAGTAACTGGAAACGAAGACCTTACGCACGCCAAGAAAATTGCGTGCGACCCGCGAGGGGCGTAATTCGGGGGTGCTGCTGGTTCACGACGAAGACCCCACCACGTGCCGCCACTCTCCGAGTCTTTGCCGGAGCATTGCGGGTCGAGACCAGTGTCGAACCCTTGTGCCGCCTACTGGTCACTGTTCCCGTTGCCTTTGAATATTGTATGTTTGTATGTCGCCGGACTCCGAGGAGTCCGAGGAGGTCTTGTGCAGAATGAAGACAGCCTCAAGTTGACATAAACAGCTAACACTGCGCAGACACCTGATTTTGTTCTACAAGCGCCAACGCATGTGGGAACATCGCGACTCGTCAGTATCATCATAAGTCCAGATGACCAGGCAGACGGGCATCAGGGCATCAGGCAACGTGCCGAAAACACCCCATACATCTCCGGGAGCAGCTAGCCAGAGCCTGTGCTTTGAGAGCAGGGAAGATGACATGGTCACCTCGCTCCGACCATAGCGCCGCATTTCCGTTGTTACATAACAATTTTTGCTTCAACAATCGTCCCAAGCCTCTCTCAAAGCACCCGGAAAAGAGGGCAGACCTTAGCAGACCACAAAACGATGATCCGCCCCCAAGGGACGCTCCAGGATGTGTGGCTTTGGCGGCACGGGCGTCCAGTTGGTCTGATGGCACTAGATTCGTGGTCTGATGGGCAGACGCCATTTCAAAATTCAAACGCACACTGTACAGGCAAAGTACTTACTTTCTGTTCAACCCTCCATTTCACTCGCCTCAGACGACTAGCACCTACCTTGTGCATGGGCAGCTCCGTAATCAAGCCGTCCTCGACAAGCTCCTCTCTGTCGCGCTGTGCCGGGCCAGGCGTGAGAAGATAATCATCTCTGCAAGTGTCAGTTGTTGCAACAGACTCAATGGAGACGACAAGACGAAGAAAGCACGAGCATTTGGTGAAGCAATGACCAAGGGGGCACCTTCAAAAATGTTGAAAACAGTGGCCAGCAGAAGAACTTGGAGCTCTGCATTTTGATCTTCGCTTGGCCCAAATTCAGACCAGCTCTTGCCAAGTCTATAGAAATCTGCACCCTTGAAGGCCACTTGTATTACGCAGCACCGCCGCAAGAATCATTGATGCCAAGGATTGGTTGCGGGATACAGCAAGCTCTCCAGCCACTCTGCATTGCAATTGAAGGCCAAGAATACACTGCATGTAATACCGCAAAGCGCTCACGACTGTGTTAATTAGGCAGCGTAGTTGGCAACTTTGAGTTGACTCAAGTCTTGAGAAACAAGAAAAAGCAAGGATCTTCAACTTCATATGGATACAACTACTGGCCTGGAAACAACGACGAGCTGGAGACTCCATTAAGCGCCGAAGTCGCTTGGCCAAGGCTTGCCTGATCAGCTGCTGATCTAGGAACTCGAATGCCGATTTTATCCAGCTTGGCATGTACTCCGTATGTCCTGCACCATTAACAGTGTAACTTGTGTCTGCTCTAACTCGCCCGGCTGCTGGACTGACTTGGTTGACAGGGCAGTCTGTCGCAACGGATGCACATTCCTAGTTCTAGGCGCGCGCCCCTTTCGATGAAACTAGTAATTCGAGAGCTGATAGAATCCGCCCCTCACCAGGCAAAACAACGATTGGCCCTGTTGCTCGAAGCTGCACGCTGACGACACAGGATCCAGGCCTAGCTGCGTGCCTGCTGCGTCTCGTCCCGACCATCCGATTTTGGGACAGGCGCATGCCATTATTAGCCGTGACAGTTTATACATGTGCTGAATCTGCTGGAACGACAGCGAGGACCCAGTCGTCATGATGCTCCACCCAGATGAATGGTTCTGCTAATGGTTCACAGTTGCGGCCGCCTGTCGTCCGTCCACTCGAGAACTGGCTTACACAACCAACTTTGGAAGTCAAAGGGTCGACTGCCCACCTCAGATGACATGACATAATGTGGTCAACAGGAAGCCAGGCCTGTGGGAAGGAGATGGCCCGACTGAATGGCTTCTCACGCTGATTGTGCTTTTACATCTGGCTCGTGCAAACCACCTCCTGGCACTAACTTTTGGTCAAACGGCAATCTTGTCGACATGGATAGGAATAGACAAAGGGACCCATTTCGGCGCACGTGGGAGTCGCATTGGAACGCATAAGAAGCTTTATTGAGTACTACTATACAAGTAAGCAATGGGCTTTCCGCCTCCGAGACACACATTACAGGTTATGGTATCTAATAAATAATTGCCAACAAGTACAGAGGAAACACATAATACCGTCACTATTCACGGCACAAGGCACCAGCGCACGAGCTGCATAATGCTACGACATTGAGCCGACCTATGTATCGCATGTCGACCCCAGTTCAATCTTACATAACCTCTCAGGTTCTTGGTCCCTAGTCACTAGGTCTGCGTCTCTGACTGTTAGGTGCACATTCCTGCGCGTGTCAGGGCCGGAGGGCTATTCCACTCGGAGGTTTGGAGTCGGCAATGTCATGAGTGAGCATCGATGTCACGGACCTGGACTGGTAATGACTATGACTCCATGTCCACACATGCACACTCGGTGGTCTTGGTACACTTGGTACAATCGCAACTGCTGCGGTGCTTGCACTGAACAATATGTACAATACAATGCAAAACAATACTGCATGTGCCTACAGCTCAGTCTGGCTGCCATTTGCTGCAACTGGTAGTCAGCCCGGTACCATGCCATCCATGCCAGCATAACATGCATTGAGCCAGGCCCCGAGGTGTGCAAAGGGCAATCAATCACAGCCGGGCCAGTCGTGCTGGCACCTGGGGCCAGTTGAACCCCAGAGGCCCCACTCCCACCGACTCAAGGCGTCCTGGCAAGTTCAATCAATGTTTGGTGTTGGTTCCATCTCCACCCATCGCAGCCGCGGTGTCCCTCCCTCCATCCCACACACCACACACCTCTTGGAGGGCCACTTGGAGGCCAGTTGCAGACAACAGCAGGTTGGACGGGCCACTGGCGACGAACCACCAGACACCGAAGCACACACTCACAGCTCGCAGAAACGGTCAAGTCGGGGTCTGGTTTGGGTTGACTGCGAATGGTATCCGCTTGTTCCCAAGTCCCAAGTCCCACGCCCCAAGCCGACTTGCAGCCGAAAAAGTTTTATTATTATAGATGTATTATCCTCCCCGTCGCCAGCTCACAAACGTACGAACACTGGCCGTGCTCCTTCACTTTGGACGGAGTGCTACTCGGTGTAATTTTGGACTTTCATTGCCTTTTGACTGCCGAGTTGTCCCAGGGACCTCCCAGCGCCTCTGTTGTTGGCCGTCTAAGACGTTGCTTTCATCAACAGCCGAACCACCAGTCAACCAGTCAACCAGTCATTATTCGCTCCTGACCCCTCACTCACTCCGCTCTGCTCTTTACAGTACAGAACGGAGTATTCATAGTTGATTCCGGACAACATCGTTGTGTCCCGCGGAGTCCATACAACAACCGTCTTTGGCCCTGCGGTTCCTCCTCGAAACGGAAGCCCTGTGGGATCCTGGGCTCGGTCGGAGACAAGGAACCTGGGAGGAACTGTGACCCTAGCAGCCTACAATAGGGCCTTCTTTTCGCTGGCAACGCCCGTCTCCGTTTGTCTCCGGTGTCTCCAGTGTCTCCAGCCTCTAGCGTGTACGGAGTAGTCTCCAGTCAGGGTCACGGAGTACCGAGTGCCTGTGGACCTGGTCTGGTGCGCTCGACCCAGTGCCACATCTTTGGGAGGCTTGCCAGTTGACCAGTTGACCAGTTGACCCAGACGCTCACTTGCCTCACTTGGCCCCCGACCCGCCGACAGCCATCCGCCATCCGCCATCCTGAGACACACCAGCGCCCCAGCCAGCCTTGCCCACGCTGCACAGCACCGGCACAGCGCCGGCGCCACAGGACCGCCAGTGGACACGACCACAGGAACCCCAATAGCCGTCACTGACCAGTGACCCTGATTGCATGTCGGGAAGACTACGGTTCGGCTTACTACGCTCAGTGCCACCGTCATCGCTCCCACTCACTCACACAATTGAGCATTCGCGCCCCCTTCCGCTGGCCGATCGTCCCTTTCTTTGCCTTGGCTCGTTTCTGTCCTCCTCAATATCCTCACAAACACTCTTGTTTTCACACGCCCACCGCTGCGGCAGCGAACAATGTTGATAGACGGCGAGAAGTATGCTTGCGAGGCCTGTGTTCGAGGCCATCGTGTGAGCAATTGTCAACATTCTGGTAAGTCTCAATGCTTTTGGTTACACAGCGCACCGTACCCCTCCTTGCTTCATGGCAATACGGCACATGGCCGCCGCCAGCAGCAACAGTGACAGTCCACGATGTCCCACACTATTTCCATTGATAATGGAATAGTCTGGTTCTATGTTCTCACTTTCCTCTTCTTTTTCTGACTCTCTTTTTTTTTCCCCCTTTTCATCTCGCGAGTCCTGTTTGCTAACCCTCGATTCGTCTAGATCGCCCGCTGCAACACATTAACAAGAAGGGTCGTCCTGTGTCGCAATGCCACCACTGCCGCACGATGCGAAAGTCACGCTCGGCCCATGTCAAGTGCGACTGCGGCGAGAAGACGAGCAAGTGTGCTCATTTGCAACAACCTGTGGATGGACACAAGGGTGAGCCTACATTATGGACTAGTCTAGGGTCGATTGTCCACCCTTCTTCGCAGCTCCCCGTTCTGACAAGATATGAAATCTATAGAGACCTGTTGCTGCAATCATGGTGGGCGCTGTACTTGCGCTCACAAGAAGGAACCTACCTTGGACACCGTTCCAGAAGCCGAATCGGATCGCGATCCCTTGGCCGCCGCCGCACGACCCAAGCCCCCAATCAGACGACGACGAGCCAACACTGTCCACTCAGACGGAGTTCTATCGTTTGACCAGAACGGCAATCACAAACCAGCGTCCAAGCACAATCGTGCCGCTCAAAAGTGCGGGCCATATCAGCTCAATCGGGTCAATTCCACAAACAGCGCCAGTAGTCTTGGTGCGAGTTCAGAGAGCATGCTATACCAAGACGGGCCGGCACCCGACTCCTTCAGCAACCGCTCTCGGGCTGCGACGGCTCGCGAACAACGGCGGGTCAAGTCGGAAACTGCTTCTCCATTGATGTCCAGTGGCAGCTTTCCCCATTTGCAGAGTGGACTTCCTCCCCTGGATCTGTCGGGCATCGAATATCCTTCATACGTTAACAACGGCACCTTTGAAATGTTCAGCTCAGGGGTTCCATCAGAAGTAGATGGACCAATTTTCAGTGCCGGCCTAAGTGCTGCTTCTGTTGACTGGAGTCATTACGACCTCGGTGAAGCTAAGCCGGAGAATTTTGCCCCGTCAAGCTACAGCCAAGCCGGTGCTCAGAGCTTCAACGGCCTCTTCGAATTCGGCAGTGGCTCGGAGCAGCTTCCCCGTCTCGCAAACACTACGTCAACATCGGGTGAAGTATCTGAAGTCGAGGACTTTTTAGGTAACGGAGATGGCGACATGGATAGCGGCTTCGGCACCAGCAGCTTCATCCGCCAGGCCAACATTGTTGGTAGCTCAACAGACCTGACCAGTATTGACTACGACAGCTTTTACAACAAGAATTCCGAGAATAATGTTGCGGTTGGAAGCATTTCCATGGTCGAAGAAGACCCGGCTTTCTGGATGCCCAACTATAATGAAGGCATCACCACTGCGGTGGATGAAAGCCCGGATCAAATGGCAGCGACTTCCATGGGAACATTTTGGGAACTATGAAATGAATCACGAAATAACACAAAAAGTTTGTCTTTTTCTTCGATTTCTCCTTTTCGGCATGCGAGAATACCCCGCCAGTGGTACAGCAACGCAGACAACATGGAATTCAGCGGATTTCTCGCTCCCATGACATGCGGCTTGCGGAGCACACACGATCTATATACGTTTATTTCTTCGTCTCAGATATGAGCTCTGGGCTTGGATTTTTTCTTGGTCTTTTTCTTTTCTTTTGAAGAAAGGCAAACAAAGAAAAAAAATCGGAGTGGCGCCTTTGCAATGTCTCCCCGGTTCTCCTCCATCATGGGACGCTCCCCCTCGAACTGCTGCGTGTGACGCACTGGAAACTGCCAGTGCAAAGCCTTGCGGGCAAGGTAGCTCCTGGTGCTTTGATTCCGTTTTTTTTTTTCCTTTCGCCTGGTGTTTCGGATAGACTACGAGAACCTATACTACGTCCTTGATGCGGTGCTGGGGAAAGACACGGGGAGTATGGTGTCAGGAGTATGGCTCTGTGTTGGCTCCTATGGACCCGGCAGCGTTGGAGCATGTGCTATTTCATTTTATGTGGCGTATATACATCAGTGTGATGGTTTTGTCTATTGCTTTTTTCACGTCGTTTGATACAGTCGCGCTGCGTCCTGTTACGAGCCCACGATGATGCATTGAGAAGGGCGAAATATACATACAAATATTACAGAAAAATTATGGCCAGGTGCAATTGGGTCTGATTCTGTTGAAAAGGGGCGGGACAAGGAGGGAGCATATTTACGATAAAAAAAACATGGATATATGAAATGTAGATAGAGTTTTGGGTGTCGCTGGGGATCCTTTCTTCCATTTGGCAGCACCCCTTATATTCGATGTGTGTATGTCCTCGGGCGTGTTTTGAACCATGGGAACCGGACGGCATATAGAGTTGCAGCTTGCAATAGACGGCGTTTTTGCTGGCTTCATTTGGAGCCAGATTCTCATCCACACATATATTATGCATGTCCCGGCCTTCTACTTTCGGTCAATGTGAATGAGCGGCAATGAGGCAGTCAAATGCGGGAAAGGAGGTTCGTCCAGAAGAGGGTGGCACGCAGACCGACAAAGATAGCCCTGATGACAGAGGGCGCCATCTCGGCCCTCACTCCGTGCCTCTTGCCCCCTTGCCCTAGTCGACCAAAAAAAAAAAATTCCAACGGGGAAACTGGGCACATAGAGTGGGCCACGTTGGCCAGAATCAAGTTGCTGGTCGATCGTCTTGCATCCCCTTTTCGCCACGTTGTGATATGATTCATTGTACTCCGTACGTGGGCGGAGATGTGTATTGTGCATAGCAGATTAGGGTCTGGTGTTTTCTTCATCAAAAAAAGCCATGTCATTGCGGGGAACGAACAGCGGGGACCGTAAATCTTGTCCCCCCCTCGGCGGCTCTTCGGGCGGCAAACTTGATAAAAAAAAAGTAGACACGCCGGCTGGTGCGCATGTAATTGCTCTGCTGCAACACTGCTTCTGGTGTAGTTGTACATACATCCGAGGTTCCTGGTGGGTACGACTGTCTCCAAGGCTGGGTTCCATTGAAGGGTTTGTGTTTGCGTTTTCGAGGTCTTGGCGAGGTGTCACCGACAGGGTCTGCGGGGGTTCTCGGACGGTGGGCGCCCGCTTCTAGAAGGTTGGACGGAAGTTCAGGCAGGGGACCTGGGTGTGTTGGGTCGGGGAGCCAGTTGGGCTGGCGGGGTTGGACATTGTTTCTGGGATTTGTGTCTTACGTATTTTTTTTTTCGAGGCAGATGGATGGATTGTTGGCCGTTTGCAAGCAGGGCTACGTGGACGTGGTATGTGACGTGTGTGTGAGTCCATACACGCCCGGCGCCCAGAGTGGTGACAGGCCCAGGGTATCAAGCAAGTGGTAGATGGGACGGGGCTAGATCGGGAATACTAGCCGCAAACTGATATATTTGAAACATCGGCGTGTGCGTCCCGCGCGTCAATCTGTCGGAGGCGACGTGATACTATATGCTGTGTCATGGTGGCCCAGTCATTCACGGATGAAGTGTTCCTGATATTGGCCTTGTGAAAAAAAGACACTAGAATTACATGACGTCTTTGACGCCAAAGCTGCAAGCCAAATCGGGACATGGCTCATCATGCCACCAGGGACGTATAATTAATCCATCTTGCAAGCTTTTGCCCACCTTCCAACTCCGTTGCGAATATTGTACAATGCTGAGGGGAAAAGTAATACAACTCGTCCTCAAGGCAGTGCGCCTCGGAGCACCCAGCCCACACACATGTTAACCTCACATACACGTCAAGATGAAAAAGAATACCTAAAAGTTGGCTTTACCGTTGCACTCGTCTCGTTATATGCTCATGATGCAACCTCCAAGTATCCGGTTGCAAGAGCGGCCCCAAAGGGAACCTCTTCTCCTGCTGCGAGACCCTCATGTGCTGTTGCTAGATCTGCAAGGTGCTGTAGTCCTTGGCTGGCTGCCGTTTCGGCCGCAGAAGACGATGCCGGTCTTAGCCCGTCCGCAAGCTTGTCCTTGACACCATCCCAATGACCTCCGCTAGGCTTCTCTGTGATTTCTCTGATGATTTCAACCGCTTCATCCCGCGTGGCCTCCGTCCTAGCCAACTTGCTCAGTGCCATGGTGGCAAGCGAGACGAAATGGCTGGATAACGGGCCCTTCAACTCGGGCGTCACAGACAACAAGGTGGGCCAGCTCCTTTGTTGGCCAGATAATCTCTTTCGGCGTGGCGCCAGGGGTGAGCATGGTGACAAGGAGGCGGCAATGCCAGTAAGCAAGGTGAATCATGGGATACGCTGCTGCATCAATATGCGCAGGCAGGTCTTCCCGGTAGTTCTCGATATAGTCGGTCAAGATGGCAGCCATTGAGGCATCGGCAGTATAGGACCCAGCCTGCAATGTTGATATGACAAAAGAGATTCGGTTCAAAAGTTTTGATAGGCCTGCAGGAGCTGGTCAGTGCTGTTCCGACTGTTCCAACTGCACACACACACAAATTGAAAGTGGACTTACGAAGGAGGTGGAATGAGACCTCTCCAATTATGTTCTCGAGGCCCGCCGGAACGACAACACTCCTGTCGGGAATTTGCGCAGGCTGGCCAGTTCCTGCAGCATGCCATCTGTCCATCAGCACCAATGACCACCATATTCGGACACACAGCAGGTCATCAGAGTCGTGTTCTGTCGTCAAGTCAACAGGCGAGGATTTCCACAGCTTCATTGAGTTGGCAAGAGCTACGGCACGAGCGAGAAGAAAAGGCAGACTCGAAGTTCCCCGCCAATCTGCATCAATGATCAGGATCAGCAACGTCTGTGCGTGGACAATATCAGTGGCGCGGCTGCTCGGAGCGTCGCTGCTCTCCCATTCATGAAGCAGGGAACTGGCAATCTTGGAGTTATCAGACGATGGCTGGCCAACACAAGACAGAGCTAGGGAAAATGCGGATCGAACTGCTGCGTTTGCCTGCGATAGCAGTGATTGAAGCCTGCCCAGATCGGTCGGAAGCACCGGGTAAAGCGGTTGAACGGAGGCCAGGAATCTGGAACATGTCAGTTGGTCATCGTGCCAGCACCAAGCAAAGTCACACAAGCACGTACTCCAGGAAGGCCTGTTCATCTACTCCAGGGACCTCTTCTCCGTCTACCATGGGTACATCTGCCGGTGCAGCATGTGGCTTTGTAGGAGTCTCATCGGGCTTGATTGGTGTTGGTTGGGGTGCCAATGAACTGTTGCTGTACTCTTGACTGAGACCTTCTCCCTGTCCGGACGCCGGCTGGGCTGAACGCGCCTCGGATCCCCAGGGTGCTTGGCGTACGGTAGTTGGTGTGGTATAGTCTCCGGTAGATATGCTAGAAAAGGGCCGTTTTCGTGTGGAATCTTCGAGGCCATTGATATGCCTTGACCGATCCGTCGCAAATAACTTGTCAATGTCGTCTTGGCTAAGATTACCCTCCGATTCCAACTTGTTTTCGATGCTGTGGATTCGGTCTGCGAGTTCCTTGATATATCTAGAGTATGAATTAGCTAAACAAGCAATAACATAGTCTGGTGAGTTTTGGCCTCCATACCCTTTACTAGGGCCACGCTTTTGGGGTACTCTACTAAACAAGCATCTGATAGATGACCGCGCGCAACTGGAGCATGGCGTCTCGCCAGAGTCAGACTGTGCATCGCATTTGATCTTTTTTCTTCTACATTCGTCACATGCGCGCGACACCTTGGACCTCTTGCGCGGCGGAATGCCATCCCCCATGGCGTATTGCGGCGGCAGGGCAGGCCCAACCGCAACGGGCATCTGATGTTGAACCATTGGGTCAGTCGCAGGAGCTTCTTGGACATAGGGTGTTGTGTGGTGCTGGTCGGGATCTGGGTGTGGCATGATGTTGCGCATGTTGGGGTCCTCGACAGTCATGTTCGGATCGGTAGCTGGGAGCATCGAGGTGCCAGCCAGGCCTTGGCCCAATTGCGCTGCCAACTGCAACTCTTCCAGATTTGCCGGCCTAGATACGTGGTGCTGAGATGCAGTATCGTCTTGACCCGACATTTGTGCCTGCTCATGCTCCTGTCCATGCACCTCATCAGCAACCTGCTGCTCGGCTTGATCATGGTGTTCTGGAGCACCATCGCGACCGTTGTGGTAGAATGGGCCAGACTCCATTCCCTTCTGCTCCAGGAGACGGGTAGGTCAAGACAGCCGCATCTCCGGCGTCGCCTTCTCTGCCTGGGCTCATGTCGATGCAACGCGTGTGATATCAACGCAAGTAACAGTTTCGCGACTTCAGTCGGCCAAACATGGGGTGGGTGGCTGTGGTGGTCCTATTCACTAGCACAGCAAAATATTGATGTTCTAAAAGAAACTTTGATATCGGTGTAACTATCGATCAGGGCACATGGACCTTGAATTGCCAATGCATGGGCATCCGAGGCGCCAGGCAGTCGGTCAACAGGCGCGTTCAAGTACACTGAAGCCATTGTTAGCGTGGTCGCGCGAACCAGCATGATTCCACCGCGAAAACAGCAAATTCCAAATTGCAGCACAGCGACACTCAACACGCGACCGAGTCGGTGGGTGAGGGCTGATGTGTTGCCATTAACAGCTAAAGGTATGATGCATCAACTTACAGCTCCAATAGCTCCCTGGATCGGAGGATGATAAATGCGATGGGCCCGTCGCGCAACGGAAGAGGAAGAACTCGGCGCCGTGGTTGTGTATGGTTTTGACCCTTTGAGATCGAGCACGGAGATGGAAGAATTTTCGGGAGGAGCGGCAAATCATCGGCTTAACTGCCGGGGCCGCCTACCTAGTAGGTGGCTTACTGTGCATCTGCGCATCTGGGTTCCGAGATACCCAGACCAGGGTAAGTTATGTTTTCTTTTTTGGCACAAGCCCTGGCTCCAGATCGCCCCGGCAAGTTGGCGGCCAAGTTTAGCCCTTTTGCTTGCGTTGGAACAAGACAGCCAGCCCCCATCTCTCGAGCTAGCAAACTACGAGGGCGTCGAGGATGAATACATAAAGTACTACATAAACAGCTGGGAATCCGAGGAGGTGGAGATAGATGCCTTTTGTCTGTCCGAGGTTGCAGTCGCATTTGCAGGCTCCATTGTGATTGGTGTGATTAACGGGCGCATCGACGCATGTTCCAGCCATCCTTTGGTTCACGATTGACGACTTGACGGTGCCGTGTCCATATCCTTGTGCGTCCAGAAATCCCCGGCGATGCTGATGACCGGAGAAGTTCTAGCATTGCACGGCCTGGTTCGAACCGATTGGATAGCTCGATCCAGCCCCATCGGCGCAATCTGCGTTGGCCCTTCACCGTCCCCATCTCTCTTGGCAAGTCTCTCCAAGCCAGATGCCTCATGTTCCACTACTTTCCACACTCCAGTTCTCTTCCAAGTTTTCCTCGTTTTCTCGTTTCCTCTTGTTCGGGTGGCCTGCCTGTCTCCTTGCCGCAAGGCGGGAGTGTGACTTGTCCAGGCGCTATGAACGCTCTGGCAATCAACACGCAACAGCCTGGACATGAAACATGACGACGTTTATCTAGCATCAACCCTTGTCAACACGCAGTTGGATTCCTCGGAAAACACGCAGAACCGAAAAAAAAAGATCCCTCGCCATCGAATTATCACATGATGGATATTATCGCATTGCAAAATTGGGCATATATTCCAGATCTGCCAGACGATATTGGTCCCATCCGCAACCTGCTCCTCGTGTACAGCAAGATCCCTGCAAGGGATATTGACAGCCACATTCTACGAGTGGTGAGTGTGCTCTACCAAAAAGCCCAATAGATGCTCGTTAGCTGATCAGTGACAACCCGATGCCAGCGCGAGGATGCGTGGAGAGTATCAAGATTCCCTTGTGTCGGCCGGTGGAAATTTCTACGCTTAACCGAGCAAGACGATCCCTGTTATCGGCAGGTGCTGTTCAGGCTCAATGTTCCCAGATCGAATGATGCCTTTTTGGACCTGGGTTGTTGTGTGGGACAGGTTCTTCGTCAGCTCCGTCATGATGGAGTGCAAGGAAGTCAATTATTCGGGACTGATGTTCAGTCCAAGTTTGTTGAGATCGGCTATGATCTATTCCAGGATCAAAACGAAATCGGTGCCACTTTTGTTGTTGGCGACATGCTGGACCCCGATGACACCCGGCTAGATGACCTGTTGCACAAGGTTACCATCATATACGCAGGCAGTTTTTTCCACTTGTTCAACTGGACTCAGCAAGTCTTTATTGGCAAACGGCTCGTCGGATTTCTCAAGCGCGGTACCAAAAACGCCCTCATCTATGGCCGGCACATTGGCACCACTCGACCGGGTCCCATCTCCATTGAGCAATAATAATATGTCGCCATATCTCCACGACAAGGACAGCTTTCAGCGCCTTTGGAACGAGGTTGGGTACTTGACGAATACGAAGTGGACTGTGGAGATAGAACCTGCCGGCGAAAAGATTGTTGATGTACCTACGAATCGATAGGGATGCTCAGCCGGTCAACTTTGTCATACACCAAATATCATGACGGGGTTGGCGGCGAGTCAGGACTCAGGAGGAGACAATTTAGATTTCGTCTATAGGCATACAAGTATATAGATTTCCGGTATATATATTGATGTTTGAAATAACCACCTCCCAACGAGTATTGTCCGCCTTGTGAGCGGGTAATGTCCTCGGCGAAGTGAATATCGAGAGGTGAAGCCCTGCAAGTCCGTAGTAATGAACTGGAGGTTGAATTGCGGAGCGAATCACCTAGTAAGCTCTCAACCTGTGCCAGTCTCGGGACATTAGCCAACGGCGCATCCCCCCCACCCCCCTTTCCTTCCAAAACCTGGGGAAAAAAAAAAAAAAAAAACACTCCCTTCGTAGGGAGTTATAGCTATTTCTAATTCTTCGCCGGCCTAAACGGGGCCAACATTGTAATCCTGTGCAAAAGTGTAGGGTAGCTCCAATATTTGATTGTTGTGGGCCCTTACCGACGCCGCATCGATTGAGCACGGACTCTTGGGCCACCAGACTTGCTGCAGCCTCATGTGCCCCGCCAACAAGCTCCAACGTCAGGCAGCTCCACGCGCGAGTCGAGCGGCTAGCCGTTGCTTGATCTCGACATTCATCAATATCCTGGAGTCCGACGCCGAGCATCCTGTGAGGCGCATTGCGTTTGAAAGCGTCGCGGAGCCATAGAGGCACACCTGGTGCTCGGGCATCGTTTATTAATACTTTATCATTCTGGAGAATGACAAGCCAGCAACAATGGACGGCGACTGGGATGAGGTCAGTCGCTCTGTAGTTGAGCCGACTTTATGTTCCACCGGGCGCACAAAGATGTCTGCTGCCCGCTGGTCATGTCCATGTGCCACGTCATTCGTCTTTCAGCGGGTTGCTAACGCGTACGTTATTACCCTCAGGTCGCCCGCATTCCGTTCCCGCCTCCGGGCGTCCATGCGATGCCGACACCGGTAACTACGATGACCTTTGACACCTTCCAAGAACTACTATGGACTGGAAACGATTATGTATGGATACATAAGACATATTTAGGGCGAAAATGTTCCAGTTTTGACTCGTGCTGCAGGGTCGCGTTACCTCCTTTCTTGGCTCGGAATTACAACGATATACCTCCTTCAAAGCACATCTTTCGACTGACGGAGCAGTACGGCAAATATTGGTCAACGACAAGGGCGTGATAGTTTTGGGGTCAAAGGATGTTCACATGGCACAGAGGAGAGGGCCACCGATATGGCACATCAAGTACGATTACCTCACAGCCCTATATGCGGTGAGAGTGTGCTAACAGAGGAAGAAGACACGACGACATGAAGGAACTGCGGTGCATGAGCTTTACTTCCAAAGGGACGGCCGAGATCATTGTTGCAGGATTGCAAGACACAATGCTAGTCATCGACCTTAATAAGGGCGAGGCCGTGAAGCAGGTTTGTTGGTGGCTGTTAGTCCTATGCTGTTTCGCGCGACTGACAATGCTGCCAGATTGCAACCGAACACCAGTACTCCATCATGAAGCGAGGAAAGTATATTTGCGCGGCGACTAAGAATGGAACGGTGAACCTCCTTGACCCAGGTGTCATTTGCAGTTGTTAAGTCTTGGAATGCTCACTCTGCGCTGATCAATGACATGGATGCCCAGCATGACTTCATTGTTACATGTGGATATTCGCTTCGACAAGGCCAAACATACATGCTCGATCCATTCTTGAACGTGTTTGATATTAAAAAGATGTCGTCAATGCCACCAATACCTTTTCCTGCCGGGGCGGCGTACGTTCGCATGCATCCTAGAATGTTGACTACCAGTATTGTGGTCTCACAGTCCGGCCAAATGCATGTAGTCGACTTGATGAACCCCAACACAAGTAACGTGCGACAGGCAAACGTCCTGACCTACCTTAGTATGTTTGAAATTGCGCCGTCTGGAGAATCAATGGCCTTGGCCGATGCTGAGTGCTATATTCACCTTTGGGGATCGCCTTCAAAGCTTCACTTTGTCGACTTGCCAACACCAATAGAATTCGCCAGCCCGGAGGAACACGCTCCTCAAATAGAATGGACCCCTGAAACGTATGAACAGCTTCCACTGATATTTAAATTATACACTGACCTTCTCTCACTCAAGACCGTTAAACTCTGTTGGATTGCCCTACTATCGGGACGTGCTGGCCTCGGCCTGGCCGGATCTTGTATCAGATGTTGGCGCCCCTCCAATAAGGTTTGATCCTCAGTTTCTCGCGAGCCTCAAGCCGGCCGAATTTGGCCTGTACGGCCGCAACACGAGAGGCTTCCGAAGGAACCAGGCTGAGGATACCAGAAACAGCCACAAGTCTGCCAATTCTGGACTCAAGGCGCCCAAGTTCCTGAGTGAGAAAGCCAGAGAGTCTGCGAAATCCGATTCCAGGACGGACGGTAAGGCCGACGATGTTTCTAGCCCAGTGGGCGAGAACGAGATTGAAAGTGAGAAATCAGACGTGCCGGTCATGTATCGCAACGTTGAAATCAAGTACAGCAAGTTCGGAGTAGATGACTTTGATTTTGGGTGAGTTGACCAACGCTTGTGGTGCTGTTCTCCCAACTGCCTGCTGACAGACTTCAGATTCTACAATAAAACTCGTTATTCAGGCTTGGAAATTCATATTTCAAACTCATACGCCAACTCACTCCTTCAAATCATGCACTTTACCCCCCTCATCCGAAACTTAGCCCTTCAACATGCGGCTACGGCCTGTGTGAGCGAAATCTGCTTGCTGTGTGAACTTGGCTTCCTTTTCGACATGCTACAAAAAGCGGACGGCTCAATCTGCCAGGCAACAAACCTGCTGAGAACACTTAGTAGCCACCCACAAGGTAGACCGCACGTCAAACCCTGTGCCAACTGTGTCATCTGTGCTAACCATCATCAGCCGGACCGCTTGGCCTCCTCGAAGAGGACCCCCACGGCTCGTCTCTAAACGTTATGCTGCAAGGGCTTACTAGATTTCTCTTGGATAAGATTGTTTCTGACTACAAGAGTATGTCACCAACATCATCTGCGATGGAACAGGTTAGTAATGCCTAGAGAATACATTGAACAGGCCCTGACAACCCGCAGGTTCTTGCAACCTCAGCAACAAGCTCTATTCGATGTATGAATTGTAGGAGCGAGTATACAAGGCCAGGTTCTACATATGTCAACGACTTGCTTTATCCACCATTTGTCAGTATGTGGTATCTCTCTGTACCGAACCCTTCTAATCCAGCTTCTTAGAAACCTCCTGGACGAAACGCCAAAATGCCCAGAGTCACTTTTTCTCAGGTTCTTAAGAGTAGCGTTGAGAGAGAGACTACCTCTAAGGGTTGGTGTCGCCTATGTTCACGTTATCAAACCATCGCCACCAAAAAGACAATTCACAACATCCCGGCAGTCTTAATGTTGAATACTGCAATTACGAAGCACGATCATCGCATGCTGTGGTCTACTCCCGGCTGGCTTCCTGAGGAGATTGGAATCATTGTTGAACAGGGCCAGTTCTTCTGTTACGAGGGAGAAGACCTGAAACTTCACTTGCAGCGAGGAATCCATAATATCACAGTATATTCACTAATAGGAATGGCGACAAACATTGAGGGTGGCATTGAGGGTGGCATTGAGGGTGGCCAAACGCAAAAGCCGCACCTAGTATCCATGGTCAATGGCAAGTGCTTCCGATAGGACGTGCAAGTTATCTAACGCTAACAGACAAACAAACAGTTGCACACGCTGAACAAGAAGCTCCGGGACAAAGTCAATGGCACTTGTTCAACGACTTCTTAGTTAGGTCTGTCAGCACAGATGAAGCGCTTACATTCAACACGTCATGGAAAGTCCCCAGTGTTGTATCGTTCCAGATCAAAGAAGCGAATAACAAAATTGATTCTACTTGGAAAGATCAACTGGATACCTCGATTCTGTATCACGATTTGTAGTGCGTTTTTGTTTTTCTACATACCAAGTGTCTATTGACACGCCAAGCTAACCTGAGCTGCAGTCCAAATCCAAGGTCTGAAACCAAAACATATCACATCCTGGATCCGAAGACGGAGCGCCCTGGCCCGGATACAATAATAGCTCTAGACACGGAATTTGTCGCCATTCGACAACCCGAGATTGAAATGAACTCGGACGGCGAACGAGAGACGATTCGTCCGATAGTCTATGCCCTGGCTAGAACATCTGTTGTCCGCGGGCAGGGCGAGAACGAGGGGCTGCCCTTCATCGACGACTACATTTCAATACAAGAGCCCATTGTGGATTATCTGACCTCATACTCTGGCATAACCCGAGAAGATCTGGACCCACGGATTTCCAAACACAGCCTGCTTCCACTGAAGATGGTTTACAAGAAACTCTGGGTTCTGCTCAACCTCGGCTGCAAATTCCTCGGCCACGGCCTCAAACAAGATTTCCGCGTCATAAACATCCACGTTCCCAAGTCTCAAGTCATCGACACAATCGATCTGTTCTTCCTAAAGTCGAGACTTCGAAAGCTCTCGTTGGCATTTCTAGCGTGGTACCTCTTGAAGGAGGACATTCAAATGGAAACACACGACTCGATTGAAGACTCCCGAACGGCACTCAAGTTATATCGGAAATATCTAGAGTTTGAAGACGCTGGGATTCTGGAAACCATGCTGCAAGGATATTTATCGCGCCGGAAGAGACGTCAACTTTAAGCCTCCGCGGAAGGATGACCTGGGTGTTCAGAGGACGGATACTCCGCCGTTGCCGGTAGACGCGTCCACGCCGGGACCGTCCACGCCCGTGAGGAAGATTATCGGCATGGCGCCTGGGTCTGGCTTTGGCGGGGGCTCGAGTTGGACGCCGGGGAAGGGATCGCCGCTACGATAGGACTAGTTATGGTTTGGTTATGAAACGCACAATTCAATTATTTCAGTATGTCTACTTCTGAAGTTTGGCACATCAATGTAGTGGTGAAATGTGCATGTAAACATGTGTAATTTTATCAAAAAGTTGAAAAAAAGGTGCAAAATCCTCTTGGAAACTCATCGCTCTATGGTACGTCGCCACGCCGTTTCCGTCCAAATAAACAATACCAATAACCATGTGCAATTATTCAACAGCGACCTCGCACATCTTTGGCCCGCGCCGTCTAAACGCGAAATGTACCCGTATCTTGCTTTGACAGGCACCCAATTTTACCGCTGAGCGTAGTAGAACACGCGCACACATACACACGCCCATCATGCAAGAAAGCCTCCCTTCTTGTTCTTCTTTTCTGTTATTTTCCGCCGTTCACCAACCGACCAAATTGTATTCACTGAACAACACCTCCAACGCCATCTATGCAAATGCCACTATATTTGAGGGGTGGAATCTTCGTTGTAGGAGGAAGCTTGAGGGGTAGGATATTTGACTCTGCCTTGGACAATCCTTGTTCCTGCTGAAGCTAATTGACGGAACGCCGCCTCGGGGCATGGACGGCGTGATTGCCAATCCTCAGTCCGAGGACTGGCATCTGTATTACGTTTCAAGGATGCCATACTCCACCATATTCCTGGTGGGGAGAATCAAGGGGCAGTTGCTGTTTCGTCTTCCTACAGCTCGGATTCGGCGCCGTTCGTTGATAGAGCCATGGGACTGCCGTTCTGGTTTTGTCGCTGACGGAGACGGGCGTTGCCAGGAGGTCGTCGACGGACCGTTGCCCGTCCATTAAGGTTCATGGATTCGTCGTCATCCTCGGATTCGGCGCATTGTTCAGCGTAGATGCGAGACTCGTCAAGGTCGTTGACATCGGCTGGTCGATCTCGTAGCCATTGCATGCGCGGGCCCGATCGGGCCCGCTCTGAAACTCTGAAGCCATAAATCTTGGGCTGATAGATGTAGCCGGGTCCTAGGTTTGGAGCAATGTTCCTGGCGTACATGCCGTTGACGAGCTCCTCATCGGCTGTTATCCGCGACGTTGCCTGTAGAGAGAACGTCGACCCCCCTTTTGGTGAGGTCGTACTCGGGGAAGGTAAGGAGGAAAAGGGCGCCGAATGTGCGACCAAAGAATGCTCCATCGACAGTTTGGAAACGGCTGTTTGGCGGGACATAGACGTCTAGGCAAGCCGGGCAGAACAGCTTGACGGTATCCTCGCCCGGTATATCGGAGAGCCCAACGGGTAGCGTTCTTGCCTGCTCACAGTTGGTCCGTGGGCAGCACCCAAAGTGACCGAGTTCATATTTTTCACTCATCTGCTGAATTCCAGCACGCGAGCATATAAACCGTTGGTGAATGAGGCCGTACAGCATTTCTGCTGAGGATTCAATGACGGACAAGTCGCTGGCCATTCTGCTATGGTGTCGTCGCTCGCCTGGTCGGCCACCCATTCGTTCTTGGCCATCGCCCAGACCGGATTCATTATCATCCTCCTCTTCCTCCTCTTCCTCCTCATCTTCATCGTCTTCGGGCTCCACATCCAATATCATCTGCGGAAGAGCAGGGGGGAGTTAGTTGACGAAGACCGCATTTCCGCACCAGGACACCGGGGGGCAAAAGCTTAAAAAAGATTTCAGCCACCACATACCTCCAATGCTTCTTTGTACATGGCCACCTGGGTCTGAAGACCCGTCAGGTTAAAGTCATCCTCGATAAACTCCTCTGATACCTCGGCGAAATACTCATGGCCCAGAAGAGCACAAAAGCTTGAGATCCACGACTCAGGCGCGCCCGAGTCTGTAGACATGACGAAAGTAGAGACGGCCGCAAGGCCAGTTGTCGACGAAACGACGAAACAACGAGACGGGACAGATGATGCAATCCGGATGGAGGGGCAGATATCGACAGGGCTGCCCACAAGACTCGAAACAGGATTGAGGCGGGGTGGTCAAATGGCACGCGTGCCGCAGATGCACAGAACAAGGCGTCCGTGAGATGAGGTCGAGCGGCTGCGGTCGCGGTCGCGGTCGCGAGTTGGTCTGGATGGGGTTTTGGCCAGACGATGTCGTCAGGCTGCTTGATGCCGCTGCTTGATCTGCGCGCGCAAAACGTCTGGAGGAGCTGTGATTTGACAATACAATGCTAGTGCGTGCGCGCCCAAGGTCTAGCGATGCGGTGGTGGGTGGCCGGTGGCCGGTGGTCAAATGGGTCCATCCATCAATCTGTGCAAGTGGGCTCGAGTTGCTCTTGCCTCTTTCCTGAAGCCTCCCTGGTCTTAGGCCTTAGGCGAGATGCAACCAGTAACTCGTCCTCGACGCCTCCGGTGCCAGGTTTTGCCGACTTCCGACCTCCCTCCATTTTGGAACATGCTCCCTCACCATGCTCAACGCCGGGCAACATATAAGAAACATGGGGTGTGAGTGGCAATTGTCATTATAGCCCGGTTGGGTTTAATTTTTAATGCCCTGTACAAAAGTTCCGAATGATCGAATTTTCTCTCTCACATGTTTGCTTCATCTATGCGCCATGAACCGTCCCACCTTGCTTGCCACAATATGGCGACGACACCTTCATATCTCTTCACGCCGTGCTCAGCAGCCTCTACGGTCTATCGAGGCCGCTTCTGCTTCGTCCCAAGAGCACGCAGACATAAAAGCCTTTCAAAAGAAAGCATTTCTACCCCGAAAGCCCTATTTATTTCCAAACGACGCTGGCTCACCCACCTGTCGCCTCCCAGCCTTTAGTAAATGGTTCAACAGATCCGCTTCCTCACACGACAGGCACTCAACATTACCGTTCGCTTCATCTCTGGTGCAAGGATTTCAAGAATGGCCTTTCCCGTACGAATTGATCAAGTCCCGGGGGAAGCAAGATGCTGTCTCGCAATTCCAGGCCGCACTAATGACCAGCTCAGAAATGACTGATCAGATCATGGCAGGAATTCTGCAATCAGCACTGACCGACGGGAAGGATCAGAGCTTCTTTCAACTCTATGCGCCTTTGAAGCTTCTTATCAAGGCCCTAGAGTTCAACGCGGCTCGGGACTCAACTACCACACACCCTTTGCATTTGTACATTGCTCAGTCTGCTCTGCCTGATTTGCCGCAGCCCCTTCAAGACGATTTACCAGCCCCAGAAATCGTACTTTGTGCAGGAAAAGGCGACATCTACGCTTCGTCTATCTGGCTGGGCACAGAACCAACTTATACGCCGCTGCATAGAGATCCAAATCCGAACCTGTTTTGCCAACTGTACAGCCAGAAAGTTGTACGGCTGTTACCGCCAAACCTTGGCGATGAATTATACTTTGACGTCCAGCGCCAAATACGGCAACATGGAAATAGTCGCATAAGGACGACTGATATGATGCAAGGCCATGAAAGAAAGGTGCTGCATGACGCAGTCTGGGGAAATGAAACACCACTTGAGGAACTGCACGAAGTTGAGCTCGGCGCTGGCGACGCGCTCTTCATTCCGGATGGTTGGTGGCATTCTGTAAAGAGCGCGGAGTCTGATGGAGGACTTAATGGCTCTGTAAATTGGTGGTTTAGATAAAGGGAAGTAGAAGACATGAATTATCAATCAAACAGTCACGGCATCACTGAATGAGTATGTCAACGATCCTTGCAAGCAAATAGATCTGTTCAACTCACTAGCAGAGGTGATTCTTTGGCACCAGACTCGAAGTTGTCACGCTCGGTGCCGCTTCGCGCGTCTTCACCTCAGCCTACTGACACCAAGTTTCCATACCTCATGCAGAGAAGATGTGCAAACGCCTGTAGAAGTAGCAAGGTGCCTATTTCTGTTCTTGCATGCAAATAACAGGTAGCCTAGATTGCCGAGTCTGAGACAATTGGCAGCTAATGTAGGTGCCTTTCTCACTCTTCCTCTTTTCCTACCTTTCTCACTCTTCCTCTTTTCCTACCGTTCTCACTCTTCTTATCTCTCTCCTTCTTCTTTCGGTTATGATAGTGCACATAGATTAATAAGCAGTCGCGAGTTTAAGTCGATTTCACGGTTGATCTCTTCACTCTTCCATCCACGAAGCCTCAACTCCCACTCGCAGCAAAATACGTTAATGTCTCATCCATTAATCCATAAAGTTTTTTCTCAATCACACCGCCGTTCCATATGTCTCACATGGAGGTGATTGATCTGACAGCGGATGTCATGGAGGTTTACGAAGATCTTGGATTTGAAACCAGCATACCATCTGGTAATGCTGTGGAAACAAGTTCATTCGAAGGCCTAACCGATGACAACGCTGTGAACGATGGAGCCCTTGGGCAAGCAGATGCAGATTCGGTGGTTTCAAGTGACGCGTCAGAGGAGGCGCCTGATACGCAGCCGGAAGGTTCTGAAGCCGATTCGGATAATGTGAGTGCGTCTCTGTCTCTAGGAAGTTATGCCATATTTACCAAAGTTTAAACAGAGTGATTCTGACGACGAGTTTAACCAAGAAGTCCTCGAGTTTCTTGGTTTTGATGATGGCGACCTCAATACTGATTCCGATTCCGATTCCGATGAGGATTTGAATTGGCAGGGTGGTTGCGTAGAATCATGCCAACCGAAATATGAGAAGATACATGAAAAATCGCAAATTCGCAAGTTCAGACTTGGAGAGTCTAGACAGTTGATAGCAGGGTTCCGTGCAAAGATAAGTCGGATGAGAGCCCAAAATCGGCGGCTTCGAGCTGACCTTGCGGCTGCAAGGACCAGCGCATCGAGCGCTCCGAGCGCTCGGAGACGAACAGAAGCCGTAAGTATCAAGCTTCGCCGCTCATGTCAAGGTCTAACCACTTGTGAAATAGATGTGGCCAGTCTATATTAAATGGTTCCTTCAAGGCCAATCATCTCGGCTTCCACCTCATTTAAGACACTACGAAGAAATCTGGAAGCTTAGTTGCCGCGAATTAAACATACCGCCACATCCGAAACGGGTCCTACCAGGCTTGATCCTGAGGGAGAAAGATGATAACCTAGATGGTGCTATTGAATCTATAGCAGTAGCTGGGAGCTTCAACTTTGACCAGCTGCCGCTCATGGCCCAGTTTCGTGTCCTTCAAATGCTTTTATGCTTTTATGGAAAGAAGGTTCATGTTTTGACTAGGCTTGATCCGCATCGTACGCCTTCTCTCTCGTCCGGTGTGTTGGGCAATGACCCAGAACACCCACAGCCTCTTCGTCGTTTTCATATTGGTGACTCACCTGTGAGCCTAACATATGCCACGTTACCAAAAGACTTGCTAGCACCACTAGTAACGTGCAAAAAGTGGTTGTTTTGGGGCTCTCATTTGTTTTATGGAGAGAACACTTTTGCATTCTCCTCGCTGGGTGAATAGGGTTGCTTTGCGAAGGGGATTAAAAACAGACTCCAAAGGGTTCAACATATTGAGCTTCTGTGGATGGGCTCCCAATACCTCACATTTGAAAAGAGTGCTCGGGGCAAATATACATCTCGGAGAACTCAGCCGTTGATGTGGCTGCCAGAAACCAATCGACTTTCTACCCTCGATATATACATTCCCGAGTCATCAAAATATTACATGCGCCGACAGCATGAAACAAGTCGTGTTATTCAGTACATGAAACGGAAGACGCAGCACCAGCCCAATTACCGTATGTTTCGGTCGCTTCGAACCGTACAAGGTCTTGATTATGTCCATTGTCTACGTGGAGTCAACCGCATCACATTTTGGGACCATACACAGTGGATTGCAAATGGGCTGAAACGCAAAGTACGCGACAAAACATTTCAGCTAGACGTGGAAAAGACAGTGCGTGGGCCTCGAGCGCCGAAAGACCAACGTAATTCGACATTGCGAAACCTTGCGCCCCTTATACCGGGATTGAATCCAAGTGCAGAGACATGGTTGATAATGGCGGCGGCGCTGCCCGAGCTCCGGGACGAGCTGGTTGAGAGCGACGATGATGGGGAGGATGAAGACGATAATAACGTCGGTGGCAGCGATACCAGCAGTGAAGATAGCGAGGATGAGGATGAGGATGAACACGAAGATTCCTATGTTGGCGATGGTTCGGAATCAGGGGACTCGGTCGAGATTATTTTGGGCAGTCCGGGTGCGGTGAATCACCACCAGACAAATTCTGTGCCAGGAAGTCCAGTCATTTTGAATTATGGAGCACAGAGACACTCGATTCCCTCACCCTTTGAAGACAACCCGGGACTATACAACAACGCCAATTCTGAAAACGGAGTGACAGTGGAGGAAGACACCATGGAGCACTCTCTGCCAAATATGATTGACCTTACGCTTGAGGACGATGAAGAGATTGATGGACATGAAGATATGCAAAATGAAACTCAAAATAGCAGTCAAACGATACGGGACGACACAATGAAGGCGGAGCCAACCTCTGAAGATACTGGAGCGAACACAACTCTCTCACCTGTGCCTGCTAATGCAAACTTAAACCCAAGTATCCAAGAAGAATCGCTTTTTGTCGACGACAATAACGGTATTAGCAACTCAACTGGGGAGGCCGCAGACAGCAACCGTACGAGTCTATCTCCAGAAAACGATGCGATGCGGGCCATCAACGCTCATGTTGAAGACTCCCAAGAACATAGAAGCGTGGCAAGAAGCAACAGTGGCTCAGAGGGCAACATGTTCCTTAGTCCGACCCCATATGGCCAAATCGTACATCAGAGTACCAGCACAGGCGCGAGAACGGTCCGAAGTGGAATATCCTCCTTGTCTCTAGGAGGTGGCGACTCAAATGGCTCCAGGTCGCCGTCATCTGAGAGTTGCGCAAGTAGAACGAGTAAACGCTCTCACGATGACAACGACAAGGGCTCGGACAGAGAATCTGGGTCCAGGAAGAGGCCGCGAAGCGAGGGGCCAGCAAGTGGTGGGCTTGGTAGTAGTATGGAAAATTGCATAGAGCTTTGAGACATACCGAATTGGAGAATACAACGCGACATACATGAAGGAATCTGGAATCTGCAATACAAGGGCTTTTATAACCAGCGGATCTCGATGGGATGTTTCATGAGAGAAATAAGGAATTGGCATAGCAATGAAGATGAAATGGCTGATTTTGAGCGGGAGAAATGAAGCGCGGTCAACGCAGTACATTAGCACCAGCACCTTTCAAAAACTACATGATAAGTTAGTAACATTTGCTTAAATAGGCTATACGATGAGCCAAATCACACTGAAAAGTAGTATTCGTTTTACTTTGCCTAATAAATATCGATGTTTGTCGGGTAGCGAACACATATCCGACGTTGGACTCGCTGCCACACGAGCGAGGACAGTGTGTAACTCTCCCCATACTGTACTCCGTACTGTCCCAGCCCCTCCAACTGCTACCCGCCCACCACCTTTCCTGCGTCATCTTGGTGGGGCTCGAATTTTCACAACCTCCACCAAAAGCATTCAGGCGAAACCATATCCAGGCCCGATCATCTCGAACGATCGTTTTGCCGCCTAAATCCCCGCCCTACGGTATCTCGGAGAGGCCAAGTTCGTTTCATCTCGTTTGACTCACAAGCAAGGCTCAAGCCTTTCAGCTGGGGGGAACTCATCAGGCAGCCACACCGGCAACCAACGAGGGGCATTATTTAGACGTGTCTCTGCGCCAACGTTTCTTGTTTTCGACCCACCGAGGAGCTTTTTCAAACATCTTTTCCGTCGCCGGCCGATCATCATGTCGAACCTCAACTCTTGGGAAGACGATCCCGCTGCACAAGACGAGAATCTCTCGCGGAGAGCTCAGCAGCAGCTCAACGTGAACGCTGGCCAGAGTCAAGGAGGGTTCCGCCCCGGCGCCGCTTCCTTCCAGCCAGGCGCCCAATCGTTCCAGCCTGGCCAGCCATACGGCGGTGGTTTTTCCAACCAGTATCAACAGCAGCAATACTACCAGCAAGGCTACTATCCTCAATATGGTCAGCAGCAAGGCTTCAATCAGTACAACCAGGGAGGCTATGGAGGCAATTTCAGCCAGGGATATAACCAGGGATATGGTATGCCGCCTCTGCTGTTCGATTTCTCTGAGCGCGCAAACTAATTACCATGTTCAGGTGGAGGATACCCTCAGTATGGTCAACCAGGCCAGGCCCAGCAGCAACCAACACAAGCTCCCGCCTCTGCTGCTCCTGCAGCCGCACCGACTGCGCCCAAGGTTCTAACCAAGGAGGGCGGTCCCAAGGTCCTTAGCATCGGTGGTGATGCTTCAGCCCCCAAGCCCAAGGCCAAGGTCCTTTCGATTGGTGGAAGTGGAACTTCCACACCTACCAAGGACAAGGAGGAGGCCAAACCCGAGCCCTCAAACAAGCCAGAGGCTGGCCAGAAGGCGGCTGCTGTCAAGGCTATCGAGAAGACTGGTGAGAAGGCTGGGAAGGCCGCCTCCGCAAACAAATTCTCTGGCAGGACCTCCCCAACCCCATCTTCCGGACGATCAAGTCCATCCGGCCCCGGCGAGAAGAAGGCTCAGCGTGAAGCCGACGCCGTTACCAAGGAACAGGCAGCCGATGTTGACGACGAAACTCTGAAGGAAGTCTACGGAAAAGAGCATGTCAATATCATTTTTATTGGTCACGTCGATGCTGGTAAATCTACCCTGGGCGGATCCATCTTGTGGACGACTGGTATGGTTGATGAGAGAACCATGGACAAGTACAAGCGTGAAGCCAAGGATCTCGGCCGAGAGTCTTGGTATCTGTCTTGGGTCATGGACTTGACCAAGGAGGAACGTTCCAAGGGTAAGACTGTTGAAGTTGGCCGTGGCTTTTTCGAGACAGAAAAGCGCAGATACAGCATTTTGGATGCCCCTGGCCACAAGACCTATGTGCCCAACATGATTGGTGGAGCCTCACAAGCCGATGTTGGTATTTTGGTCATTTCGGCTCGCAAGGGTGAATATGAGACTGGGTTTGAACGTGGAGGACAGACGCGTGAGCATGCTATGCTTGCCAAGACGCAGGGTGTCAACAAGTTGATTGTGGTCATCAACAAGATGGATGACCCTACGGTTGAATGGTCCCAGGAGCGTTACACGGAGTGCACAACCAAGCTCTCTCAGTTCCTCAAGGGAACGGGCTACAACCTGAAGACGGATGTCTTTTTCATGCCTGTTGCCGCACAGTCTTCACTGAACATCAAGGATCGCCTCCCCAAGGGCATTGCACCATGGTGGGACGGTCCGTCGCTGCTAGAGTATCTGGACGGCATGAGCGCTCTTGAGCGCAAGATCAACGCACCATTCATGATGCCAATCAATGCCAAATACCGAGATTTGGGTACCATGGTGGATGGTAAAATTGAAGCCGGTGTTGTCAAGAAAGGCATGACTCTGGTCATGATGCCTCGCAAGCAGACCGTGGAGGTGTCGGCGCAGTACGGTGAGCAAGAGGAAGAAGTTCCCATTCTGCAGTGCGGCGATCAAGTACGAATGCGTCTCAAGGGTGTGGAGGAGGAAGATATCCTGCCTGGATTCGTGCTCTGCTCGCCCAAGAGACTGGTCCACTGCGTGGCCGAGTTCGAGGCGCAGATTCGCATTCTGGACTTGAAGAACATCTTGACATCTGGGTTCAACTGCGTTCTCCATGTGCACTCTGCCATTGAAGAAGTCACCTTTGCTGCGCTGCTGCACAAGCTGCAGAAGGGTACCAACAGAAAGAGCAAAAACCCCCCGACACATGCCAAGAAGGGAGACAGCATCATTGCACGCATGCAAGTGATTGGTGGAGCAGGATCTGTTTGCGTGGAGAAGTTTGAGGATTATCCCCAGATGGGTCGCTTTACTCTTCGTGATCAGGTACGTTGTCATTGTTTGCGCGCGCAACGAACGAACAAACAAACGGGGACAGAAAAAAGATGACGAAACGAGTAACTGCGAGCAGAAACTAATCTATCTGTACTGTATAGGGGCAAACTATTGCCATTGGCAAGATCACCAAGCTCATTACTAACAGCTCCGAATAAATGAAGGTGCCCTGTAGTGGTGCCACCATGAGTTTCTGTATTCGATAAAGTCATCAGGTTCGAAGAGCTCCCCTCCGCGGGTCAAGAAAGGAAGATTTGGGGGGGTGTGTCAGGAGGGGGACAAGAAGAAAAAGCATTGCGGACGTGCCGAAGACGCTACGGTTCCCATTGAACAGACGGAGGCGTATCTTTGACGAAAGAAAGCCGGCGTTGGGAATACATGACATGGCAAGATAGCTTCCTTTGACGAGGTGGATAGGTGGAATTTGGTAGATGACACACGACAATCTGGAAGCATAGACGGCCTCAAGAAAGATACAAAAGCCATTTCCCCTCGGCATAGTTTGATAATAAAGATGCATGATAGCACCCCCACTACAAAAGCACAAGAGGGTCACTTGGGGTGCAGACCTGCAAAAGGTATCAGGTATCACAAAATGGGTAGCCAATGACGACGCGGTGCATGTGTGTAATGCTTGGTTGCTGGGTGGATGCTGTCAGCGAGGCGGCGGCCGGACTTGTCCGCAGATACGCCTCGTATCTACGACACAGTGGCGATTGGCCAGGGGGAGATAGAGAGACGAGGACGGAAGGACACGGGATGCGGCTCTTTGCAAGGCCCAACGGGTGCGTGTGTTTTGTGTGGCAGCCTGCGCAGACTGACTGTGCAGAGGCGCAGTTGCGACGCGCGCGCGACTCCATGGACATGTGCAATGACACACAAAACCAGCATCGTGACGTGCGTCATGGACCTGCGTTTTGGAACGCCGAATTCCATCCCCGACATGGTGGGGACAAGAAGAAGGGTTCAAAAAACAATGGCCAAACACAGAGGAAAAAAGGGCTCGTTTCTTGTTTGGGCCCCCTCACAGCACAGCTTTGCAACTTTTCCACGGGAAACTTGCAAACTTGCACGAAAAAGAACCGGGAGCTGCTGGTCCCCCCGTACGTTGTGTCCCCCTGCGCTCGGATCCACCCTCCGAGTCCCGACACGGAACGGCGCCAGAAGTGTGGAGTCGTGGCTGGTGAACGCCCGAGTGTGGAGACGGCGGCCAGAATGGGCGTGGCCGGAAGGGAACACGGACTCGGAAGGTGAGATCTGAGACGGGTGGGCACAAAATCCCATGGAAGGAAATTGTGTCGATTTTATACAGGGCTCTCATTTTTTTTTTTTTTTAATAAGAATGCGAATCCGCATGTATACAAGAGCAGAATAGGAAATTGAAGCGAAAAAAAAAAATCAAATGCGGTTCGCATGAAAAGGGAGTGGGCGAAACAAACAAGCAAACGGTCAAGCAGTGCGCTTCCGAGGGGAAGGGACGGGCGGCGCGGCACGGCAGAGACAGTCAAGCGCAATACGGTGCGAGAATACTCTAGGGGCAAGGAAATATCCCGGGACGGCGTAGAGCGTGCGTGTGAAAAACGGTTGTCGAGGAGGGAAACCGTGTTTTCCGTACCGACGGTGGATTATCCCCCAGCATTGTTTTTGTGCAAGTCTCGGTTTCCCAAGGGGCGTGCAGGTATCAGTGGAATTTTATTACAAAGGAGCACGTAATCCCAGTGTCATCCTGCTATCCCTTCTTCCGAAGCCGAAAGAGACACAGAAAAAAAGACTACCGAAAATTAAATTAAAAGTCGTGAGCCGGAAGAAAATGAAGAACAAGTGGTACGTACTGGGTACCTTTCATGGCGAAAGCGTGGCCGGAAGAAGTCGGAGCAGTCTCTGTTGCGGCGCGTGCAGCCAATCGGCCGTCGCTGAATGCACTTCAATGTTTGCTGCGGATGGTGCCGTGGAGCCGAGACCGTGGCGGAGGTGCGGCGGGCGGGTATGTAAATGCAGGACGGACTGGGACACGAAAGTTACGGTGACGAGAAAAGCTGGGGGGGATTTGGGTAGGTTTTTTTTTTGGTAGTGGTGCCTGATGGCGGATTCCTGGGATGATGCACGGCCTGCAGGGGAGGGGAGAAGTGATGTTTGACCGGTGGTGACGAATGCTATTTGGGGGACAAGCAGGGAGCATTTTTTTTTTTTTTTTTAAAAAAAAGGCAATACCTTGTACACCTAGAATGAACACGATGGTTTATAGTTTGCGACGACGACAGCCTTGGCATAAAACAGCGTCAAACTTCACTGCATTGGACATACAAAGTCGTCACAGAGGCCTAGACCAATGGCTGTTCCCCCACGGCTCCGCAGGGGCGTGTGCCACACATCAACTGGCAACCCGCGCGGGCTGATTCGGCGGACCACGAGGCACCATGTACAGCAATGGATCAATCTCAAGACTGGCCACGGGTTCCAAAATGGCAATAATAAGAATAATAATCGTATTATATTTGCCCCTTTCTGACCCCCATGCCGATTTTCTTCATCTCTCATTTCTCGCCAGGAATGGAGCTCGCGAGATCTCTGCTGGTCATGTGGCCTGGCGAGAAATGACGGCCATTATACATACGGGGAAGGGGGCAGCCAAGGAACCGGGTTGCCATCGCGCTTCTCCACAGGCGGGTGTGCTAGTGGAAAGCGTCAACTTGTGTGTCGTCTATTTTCTGTTTCTGTTACGAGAGATTCGACTTGTTGTTCCAGGCCCGGAGCGGTGCTTGGCTCGAGTCTGGAGTCGTGGGGTATGACGAGTCTGTGTATGTAAGTCTGTACGCACTCGACACGATAGTATGCCCTTGTCCAACTTTGGGCTTCCATTAGTTAGTTACAGTTCACCAGCGGTGTGGTGATGTGTCGTGTGTCGTGTGTCATCAATGATGTCTATGCGTGCGCCGGCGCCGGCGCCGGCTCGCAGCGCATCTCGACGCAGCGGCCGCTCTGCCTTTGTGCCCTCGGTCAGGAATCGCCACGGCAAAGAGTCCACCCTCTCAGGCATACATACGTTACCATGGGACCCTGTTTCTTGGCTTCGCGTTTAGGTGAGTATGCAAACATGGGTTCGGGGGCGGGAAAAGTATGCATAGTTGTCCATGTGTCGAGCTTGTCGTCGGCGGCCGCAGAGGCTGGCCACAGGTGATGGAGATGCGTCTATGTGTGTGTGTGTGTGTGTGGCGGCGGTTGAACAGGTGAGTTGAAGTTGAAGATGGGCTCTTCTCGAAATTGGACAGGGGGGGTGTGAGTTTTGCTCAAGAGCTTCGGGAGCTACATGCGATTGTTCTTTACGGTCCGTTTCGGATCCATCTGTAAAACGGTCATGTTCCTATCAAATTCCTATCGGTTCCTTGAACAGAGATACGGAGCACCGTCCCTGATGTTGCCGAAACGGGTGGCCGAGTTGCATGGCTCAGACACCTTGATTCGCTCTGCGTGGCAGGTTCCCATGTCTCAGCGGCCGCTTGAAACTTGAGTGTGCCGGTCGTGGCCGATACACAGCATGGAAACAGCAAGGCACGACATGGCCGCTGGTGGAATGAATGAATGACGATTGATGGCGGCCGTTGGGATACCGGGACAGGGACCAGGGGGGAGTGTGCAAAAGGACTTGTTGCGAGGGGAAGAAAGAGGGCGTTGGAGTAATAACCACAGGTGCAGTTATTAGATGGAATAAAGCGATGCTACACCCGTAAAAAAGGATGGACATTCATCAACAGCAAATGCATCAAGTGCACATGTGCGTCTCCAAGTTGCGTCATGGACTCACGGGCTGCCAGGCATTGTACTTGACATGTGTCAACTGCAATGGTGGAGCGTTGGGTGTCCTGGGTTGTTGGAAGCCCACTAATTCTCAGGCCTGGAGATCCCCCGCGCAGCGCTCCGTCAGCGCAGTCCCGCTGCCTGGGGGCATCAATAATTAGAACTAAAAGTAGCACTGGTAACTACCAGACATGTCAACTGCATCGATTCAACATTGTATGTTGGTCGAGGTATCCAAGATGATCTAAACAGCCAACATCTCGGGCATGTCTTACTCCCCTCCAATACACTGGTTGGGTCAAACACGGTTGGCCTCCGGACCCGAGGACGAGCCGGAAGCAAAGACCAAGGAAAAGCACGCTCGGCCATCCGTCTGACATGTCCGCAGAACGGCAGTTGTCTGGTGTCTGGTTTCCGTCCCGAAAAGTTCCTACATCCGGCGCATTGCAAGCGCGGACCACGATGCATTCAGTTCGGGTGAATGGGATTAGGATTCCAAGGCGCAAGTTTCCAAGTTTGCAATAACGTCGGAGGTATTTGGTATTGAGGTTAAAAGAGAGGCCATTTCCATCTCGACTTCATTTTTCTTTTTTTTTTTTCATCCTTCATCATTGTGCTTCACCGCTGAGTTGGTTGCCTATCGAGTCTAAACTTGGTCACTTGACCAAACGTGCCCGCAGCGCTTCGTGCTACCCGTCTCAAGCTCCCCGTTTAGCTCCCCGTCTGGTTCCGGCCAACATTGTCTGAAACGCAGCGCTTGCTTGCTGCACAATAATAATACGACACCAGACTTGCCAGCCTGACGCCAGGCTCCTCCTCAGCGGCGCCAGCCCCAGAGCCTGATTCCCCACGCCTCGCCAGAGCTAGCGCCCTCGCCATCCAACCAGTTGCTGTGTCGCGCCTTGTGGCGGCTCCCTGGGCACCAGACTTTCAGTTGACGCTCCAGCGCCCCCAGCACCTCGTGCCAGCATTCAGCCCGTCACTGTGCAGCCTTCGGCGCCAGACATCCACCGATCGATCCCCCGGCCGCGACGCCCCCTCCAGCACCAACGCCGCGCCCCCCTTCTCCATCTCCACGCCCAGGCCGATCCTTTCAAAGCAACCGATTGACTGATTGCTTTCCTCGCCGCCAACCCGCCAACCCGCCAACCCGCCAGAAACAGCAGCAAAGCCTAAAAGCAGCCCTTCCGGTATAATATCGTGACCGGTCCCTTTTGCATCACCCGCCTCGACGCCGGAAGCCAAACCACCCTCAAGTGCTCCCCAGACGCCCCCCCCCGGCCCCACTCCATCGCCGCCCGTCTCGTCATCACCAGCCCAAGGCAATCTCGAGCAATTCCAATCTGACATCTTCTCCTCCACGATATTCACCTGCAAATCCGCAATTGACTCGGCTCCACGCCCCCCCTTGCCAAGTATACATACATACATCCTGCGCTTCCAAAATATCAGACACTGGTACCTGGCCTAGAATTCCACCCGGTGCACTGCGCCTTGGCGAATTACATTGACCCGACCTCTTGAGCTAAGACGCTACAGCGCCACAGCCTTGCTCTTCTGTCATTCCCTGCCTTTCTCTGTCCCCAAGATTGAATGAATACATAAGGATGGCAGACCCCATCGTCAGGACCGCATCTCCTTACACTGATCCCTCTGTCCAAGGCCCAAGGTTCAAGATTCAAGAATCCAGAGCTGATTTGCGCAAGAGTGAGTAGCTACTTGTTCCCTCTTCGTGTTGCTTCCCTTTTTGGTCTCTCGAGTCGTCAACATGACGTCGTCTCTCATGGCTCTTCTAACAAGCCGACAGTGATCTCCAGCAACGTCAACAAGACTGCTTTGCACCCTGGCGGTGTACAGTAAGTGAATTCTCCTCTGCCCGGCTCCCCTGCCTTGTGCTCGCTTCGGCTTTGCTTACACCTATTTCTTCACCCAGGCCTCACCACAACCACACCGAGCTTGAGGAGGAGCTCCACGAGACTGCCCACATTGACTACGACCGTGTCGCCATTGTACGTTGAGACAACGAAATCAGCTGGCATGTGATTTTTTTTTTAATCTAACAATCCTAATGTGCACAGATCCCCAACCCCTCAGTAGCCGCTCTCTACGAAGATGCTCTCGTCTACGAGACGGGTTCCGCCATCACCTCGAGCGGTGCCCTGACTGCCTACTCCGGAAAGAAGACTGGTCGCTCACCTCTCGACAAGCGAATTGTCCAGGAGCCTTCATCAGAAAACGACATCTGGTGGGGTCCCGTCAACAAGCCCATGAGCACCGAGGTAAGCTGCACTGCGCCCGTTCATTGTTTCTGCCGCCTGTTTCTATGTCATGCATGCCGCGGGAATGCTGTGTCGCCTGAGGGCCGGATGTGCGAGCCGAAACCCCAGACTTCCATGCATGACTCTGCCGCACGCACAGTGCACATGTGCAATGTACCTTTTTTTCGGCCGTTTGCGCTGCCCCGCGTTTTGGCGCAGCTCGTGACGACAGCCCGAGGCCGAGGCATCGCTTTGAGCAGCAACCAGTTGTCAGGCGATGATGCTGGAACTTTCAGCTCGCTCGTTTGCTACACATGCTGGCCACAGTCCACACCTTGCCTCTGCAGCCATTGCGGCAATGCAGGCCTCACGGTGATGCATTTGCTGGTTCCGAGTGCTGGAAATGCAGGTGCCACTATTGGCTTCTCTGCCGCCCCGCTCGCACATGCTTTTGCCTGGTTCTTGCCCCACAGCCTGCCTAATTGGCAGCCCGAGCTTAAGCGGCCCTCAGTCCGGAGGCGTCTGTTGTTCCGTCTCAAAAGTCAGATCCTCCACATTTGATGACCATGACAGGGTCTGGACTGGGCTGAGTCGCGCGACTCGTCCCGACTCGATCCGATTACCACTGTCGAGAACCGAGCCGAGAAGCCATTTGTGCCCCTGCAGGTTCTCCGGGTCCTACAGGTCTCGTGCAACCATTGGTGCTGCGGCCGGTACTCCCCCCTGCATGCGCGAGAATTGCTCGCCGAGTTCAAGCGCGGGGGGTTCTGAGATATTGGAGAAGAGGAATTGCATGCGCAAGTGTGAAATGCAGCATTTCTCGAGTCGCTGCTGCTTTGGGCCGGGCAGCCTGTCATTGCTGTTTGTTCACTTTCTCTCGTTGCAACTGTTTTTACTCCTTTTTTTTCCCCTCTTGTAAGACATCATATAGTCATGGTGGTTTGTGACTAACGTTTCTTGTCCCCCTATCCTCAGGTCTGGAAGATCAACCGTGAGCGTGCTGTCGACTACCTCAACACCCGCAACCGCATCTATGTCATCGACGGTTATGCCGGCTGGGACGAGAAGTATCGCATCCGCGTTCGTGTCATCTGCGCCCGTGCCTACCATGCTCTCTTCATGAGAAACATGCTCATCCGCCCTCCTCGCGAGGAGCTGGAGCACTTCCACCCCGACTACACCATCTACAACGCCGGCTCGTTCCCTGCGAACCGTTACACCGAGGGCATGACCTCTCCTACCTCAGTCGCCATCAACTTCGCCGAGAAGGAGATGGTCATCCTGGGTACCGAGTACGCCGGTGAGATGAAGAAGGGCGTCTTCACTGTTCTCTTCTACGAGATGCCTATCAAGCACAACGTCTTGACCCTGCACTCCTCCGCCAACGAGGGCAAGAATGGCGATGTCACCCTCTTCTTCGGTCTGTCCGGAACCGGCAAGACCACCCTGTCCGCCGACCCCAACCGCGCCCTGATCGGTGACGACGAGCACTGCTGGAGTGACCGTGGCGTCTTCAATATCGAGGGTGGTTGCTATGCCAAGTGCATTGGCCTGTCCGCCGAGAAGGAGCCTGATATCTACGGCGCCATCCGCTACGGATCCGTCCTCGAGAATGTCGTCTTCGACCCCGAGACCCGCGAAGTCGACTACGACGACGCTACCCTGACTGAGAACACCCGATGCGCCTACCCCATCGAGTACATCAGCAACGCCAAGATTCCCTGCCTGTCAGAAAACATGCCCTCCAACATCATCCTCCTGACGTGCGATGCCCGTGGTGTCCTGCCCCCCATCTCCAAGCTGGACCGTGCTCAGACCATGTTCCACTTCATCTCGGGATACACCTCCAAGATGGCCGGTACCGAGGACGGTGTCACCGAGCCCCAGGCCACCTTCTCCAGCTGCTTCGCCCAGCCCTTCCTTGCCCTGCACCCCATGCGATACGCCAAGATGCTTGCCGACAAGATCGAGCAGCACAAGGCCAACGCCTGGCTCCTCAACACCGGCTGGGTCGGTGCCGGCCACAACCAGGGCGGCAAGCGTTGCCCCCTCAAGTACACCCGTGCCATCCTCGACGCCATCCACTCGGGCGAGCTGGCCAAGGTCGAGTACGAGAACTACGGCGTCTTCAACCTCCAGGTCCCCAAGTCTTGCCCCAACGTCCCCGCCGACCTGCTCAACCCCGAGAAGGCCTGGACGGCTGGTGCCGACAGCTTCCAGAACGAAGTTGTCAAGCTGGGCAAGCTCTTCCGCGAGAACTTCACCAAGTACGAGAGCGAAGCTACCGAGGACGTTGTCAAGGCTGGTCCTGCTGTGTAAAGAGTAGGCATAATTGGTTGCTGGATTTGCGAGCCGTTTTTTGTCAATCTTGGGCCACGCTGAGTGGGATTAAATGGGGGTATCCCTAGATCATCTACCCCCGTCTCACAATCTTCAAAATCCCTTTGTCTTTTGTCTTTTTTTTTCCCTACACTCGGGATACACTGCTTGGGATGGCGTCTTGTTTCTAGTCATTTGCGCTCCATGGGGGTGCGATTATGTTGGATTTGCCTTTGGAAAGTGGATATGTAGCATGATGATGACAATAGTCAGAAGTGTAGGCAGATACGTAATGGAAGCTTACATGCAGTTATTTTGATGTGCATGGTGTGAATCTTGATGTCCAGTGACGTTTTGTCTAGGTGGTGGCCACAATGTATCAAGGCTTTTTTTCCCTTTCTCATGTTGATTAATCCAAATCGTGCAAGCGTCGTGCAAGCATTACATCTGGCAACACAATATACCGGCCGTACCTAGGCCAGGGAGCCGCAACAGACCACGGAATGCCGTCACAATGTATCTCGACAAGATGAAGGACTTGGGACTCGGAGTCCCAAGAGGGATGCGTCTCCGTTGAAATGTCAGCTGCGTAGGGAGCCCTAGGGCTTTTAGCAGGGTGCGTGCACGTAGCTGGTGAAGAAGAGAGCCGAGCTCGGATTTTTCCTCTTCGCTTGGTGCTGACGGCAGGGTCGGGGACGGCTGGCCACGCGCGGGAAGCCCGTCACTCCACATGCATCCAGCTGGTGAATTCCAGGCATATTATTAACCAAGGAGACACGAAACACTCTGTAAAGAGGAAGCATGCTGAAATAGGACAGCTCCGTGGCGGGACCAGTCACTGGCCTGGCTTGACGCTGTCACCGGACACCCACGACAGGTACACGCCAATTGTCCCTCGGAGGCGCGATTTGCTGCAAGTGGTCATGCCCGGTACGCACGGGGTTATCAAAGATTGCCTGCCCTGTGCAATTCGTCCTTCTGTGTATTTCAAAAAGCTACACGATACACAGGTTACATGCAAACAGACGAAGACAAAATTGCGTCGCTCAAAATTATACACCAAGATGCCTCCCCCATACCACTCTAATACGAAATACATACCATGCTGCCGTCATTCCAATACCATATTTCCACACGTTACTTCACGTCTCGCGCGACAGGCAGGAAGACCTTCTTCTGTTTTGGGTATCTTCACTTTTCCACCGTGCAAATTTATACACTCCGCCTTAGTAAGTGTAGCGGAACTGCTTGTTTTCCTTGTCGGTCAGGGTGGCCCAAACCTCGCGGGATAGGAACTGCTCCTCCGTCTCCTTGCTGCGGTCATTTCGGCGCTTATTGGCCCACACATAGTAAAGGAACAGCACGAAAGTGGTGAGGGCGCAACCGGCTTGAGTACCCATGACAGCCAGCTTTGCAGGGCGATAATCGGGAGCGTCACGGGCCTGGAATGTCTGAGGCCCGATGATGTTGCCGAGGGAGAAGGAGCCAGAAATAATAGCGGCAGCAAAGGCTCGTTTGGTGGCACCAGCACAGTTGGCGACAGTCCACTAGAATCGAGGTTAGGTTGGTCGACATGCCACACTCCGAGCTAAGAAAGGATCGAGATCGACTTACGTTGTAGAAAATTGTGAGAGGCGCGACGACGGCATTGACAAGATAGATACCAGCCAGCAACCCAGCCTTGTTGGAGTTGGGCAGGAAAGACATCAGGGCGCCACCAATGATGCTGATTTCAACAGGTTAGCCCACACGGCTCGGATATAGCGACCGCCAAATGGACGCTGGGTACTCACGCAGGAATGATACAGGCAATGATCCATGCCCACCTATGCGACTGCTTACGAATACCGTAACCGACCAGTAGTGTAAAGAAGATACTGACAATACCAGATGGCATGTTTAGCAGAGCAGCCTTCTTTGGAGCCCATGCTGGAGGCTCGTCGGATAGAATGTTGCGGATCAGAGTAGCCGAGTAAGTGGTGACAACACCGCTCGAAACAGACAGCAAAACGACGGACAGAATCAATAGGTATATCTGAGGGTCTAGCAGAGCCTCAAAAATCTCCTTGACCCGGAACTTGCGGCTCTGAATACCGGTTTGGTTGACACTGACGTGCTTCAGAAGAGCAACCTTCTCAGTGTCGGACAGCCACTTGGCCTGCATTGGGGTATCAGGGATGAAGAAGAAAGTGGAGATGCCGAAGACAACAGTCAAGCATCCTAGAACGACGAACATAGTTCTCCAGCCAGCCAGGGCGGCACCGGGCGTCATGTGCTGGAACCCGAAGGAGACGAGACCGCCGATAATTTGACCAAGACCCAGACCAAGATACCAGAAGGAAAACCGAGGAGCCTGCTCTGACTTGGTGTACCATTGGCTGCTGATCAGCATCAGGGACGGGGCAATAGTGGCCTCGAAGATGCCGAGAAAGATACGCGAGGCGAGCAAGCTCTGGTAATTGTGGGCAGCTGCACCACATGCGGTTGCGATGCCCCAGAGAGTGACATTGGCTCCGAGCCACTTGGCAGCGGGAAAGATTTGAAGGAAGTAAACTGCAGCAGGCCACGTGTTAGCTAAATGTGGTTCTCGCAGCAAAGAGTTCGTTTCCAGTCGCTGTTTTGCTCGGCGACAGCTGCAACGTACTGTTGGGGATTTCGAAACAAAGCAGACCAACGAAGAGAAACGTGGCAATGTTGGAGAAATCATTGCCCTGAAGCTTCAGGTCCTTGTTGAGTCCCATGACGGCGGCATACTGGCGAGTTGATGGTTAGCAAATAAGTAATCGTGGGCAATTGCCAACTGCGACATTGCGACCTGACCTTGGTTCGGGCCAAAGACTAGCAGATGTCGCTTTGGAAAGGTGGTTAACAGGTTGTGGCTCACATTCAGGATGACCTTGTCAAGGAACTGCATAGTGTAACACAGGAACATGAGGGGAACAATGTGCCAGTCGATCTTGTGACGCAGGGCAGTCAGATTAACGGCGTCGACGCCTTCGGCGTGGCGATGTTCGTTCAGGAACTTCCAGGCGGCATCGACATTGGTGACGCCAGCAGTGGGCGGGAGAAATCCAGCCGGGGGGTCATTGTCGCTTGAGGATTGTGAGCCGGTTTGGCTGACATGGGCGTCTTTGGACTTTTCGTCGAAATTGGCAGACATGATAGCCCAGTTTGATGGCGTTGAAGAGGGAGCTTCGGGAGGCCCTTTTGCGCTGGCCGAGAGCGATATAGACAGGCGAGACGGAGGAACACGCCTTAAGATGACAGAGAGGAAACGGATCTGAGTGAAAGGTTTATAAAATGGCCACAGTTGCCTCAAGGTTTGAAACGTTGACGAGCAGGCCACCTATAGTAAAGGTAAAAAAAGGGACGCAAAAGCCGGTGCGGGCAGAACTCGCAGGCGGACGCGTAACGGCGCGAATTGCAACAGTTCTGCAGACGAGACGACAACGGACTTATCACTTCCGAGAGCCTGCTCAAACACACACCAAAGAGCCCGTGGTAGGGAGGGAAGAAGATGGAAAAGAAGGGAATCACAGACCAGGAAAAAGAGGCAACGAACGAGAGTTGCAACAGATTGGGCAACGGCCAAACTTAAAGGACGGCGATGGAACCACATCACTCGGGCAGATGGATTGGCTGGTACCAGACGGGCACTATGCCAGAAACACCAAGTAGATTGTGCTTCCAGGTAGGTAGTTATGGAGTAGTTCCAACATGTGGTTGACGGCGCACAGCATCGATGCAAAAGCACCTGGGACCGGCGTGGGCCAGCAGGCTCGGCCAACTGTTGCCGTCGCTCAATTAGAATGGGGGCCCACCAGGTGCCGGAGAGACTAAACCCATCTGGGACCATCCAGTCCGATGAGTCCGCTGCCAAGCGCCGCAGTCTTCAAGATGTCGAGATGGTCCCATGCTGCGTTACGTGCCCATACCCACGCCCAGGTCTTGTGCGTTCGGGGTTGCGGTCCATGCTCTCAAGCGAGCAAGCGAGAAACCACCCGCCTGATCCTGTAAGTTGCCATGCTCAATCCATCCATCCATCCCATCCAGCAATCGACGCCAGTCAGCCATGCCATTGAGTTTAAGGGTTTCCATGTTGCGCTCAGGCACCCGTTGACAGCCATCGACTTGGGCCGATCAAGCTTGGCTGCCAAAGCTCCTTGTCATTGGCGGGCGCCGTGCTTTGACCACCTCTTTCGGGATCGATGTGGGGGACGACATGGAGCAGCGCAGAGCAGCGCAACGAAAGCAGCAAATCGCAGTCTCGGTTGGTGTCAGTTAAGTCGCAGATACCTCCCAGTACAGAGTACAGTGCATATGTTCAACAACTGTCTGGTGCACCAACATTGAAACCCACAATGAGCGTGACGCCACTTGACAGCTCAAAACACGCGGGAAGCCTTGAAGTGTATGGTTGGTTGCTCCTTCCCGGCATAGTCGCGCTGTCGTCAACTGGTGATGCTACCCTAAACCCTGCACCTCCGCCGCGTACCAGACTTGATATCAGACACATACATCCATTCCGCCTCACATGCCATGCAATTGTCAACGCAGACACCTGAGAAAGGCCCGGAGCCCCGGTCTCTCGCTTGCAAAACACTCCATACATTCGCTCTCTTGAACCCGGATACTGGTTGTGCAATCTGGCTCCCCGTACGTATTACGGGCGCCCCCATTTTGTCCCATTTTGTCATGTCCATCCAACTCGGCCCTCTGCCCACCTAGGTGCAATATTCGACTACTAACTATTCCTGACAGGGCCCGAGAAGCTCCGGCAGATATCATACCGTGAACGCTCGAAAAAGCAAAGCCCGTCTGCCCGCGGGCAAGCTCAAGAAACTACGCGCTCTTTGGTAGACCTTGGGGCCCCTAGCAGACAGGGAGCCTGGTCAAAGACGAAAATGGCCAACGGCGACATGGTCCCCCATTGTTGTAGCTGGATTTTGGAGTGCATCACAAAAGCAAAGCCTGTTCATGCACCTCTGAGCCGATGAGAGGCCAACTGCCAGGCTAGGGTAAGCTGCAGTACCAACAATCCGACGGCGGTCCCAGCAACCATGGGCCCGTTTCAATTTAGGCTCATGCAATAGTTACACCGTTCTACATTCAACCAAACAAGCTCTGTTGAACTCCTTGCAAAACGAACCCCGGAACTCGGTCTCCGTTGCTGTACTGGTTTGTTTCGCGACTTTCTGTACGGGGTCCGTTGATGCGATGGCGTATTTCATGCGTAAAGGCAGCACCGTCTCCAGTTCTTCGTTCTCAAGATGATACCCCAGACGATATGCCACGCAAGGAACAGGTATTAGACAGCCAAGGTCTTGGCTTTGTGAGACATCTTAAAACGCGATACTGTGTCCCATAGATTGGACCATGCGATCCAGTCGAGCTTGTACATACAACAACCAGCCATACACACCACTCTCGGCACAACCCTCCGATGAGTGCAGTCTGGGTCGTGGACTCCCATCAGCTAGCACCCCTTGAAAGTCGGATAGGAGGATTCAGCCGAACTCCACTTAACCGAGAGTTCGCAAATGGTGGGACTATGGGCATCTCTGACCCAGATTGGGCCAGGAATTGACAAAGCAGACAACTTCTTCCAACCGTTATTACTAGATGCATCATGTTGACCCGTACGAGAACGCTCTCCCAAGTGGACTGTATTAACCATGGCGGCATTAACAATTACTGGTATGTTCACACGACCGGCAATATAGAACCCAGAAAAGAAGCCTTGACGCTCATTCTTCTTAAATTCTACATGCGCCTCTTCTTCTTCGGCTAATTTGGTGAAGTACGGAGTACCTAGCACTCTTATTCGAACACAAGTACTTCAAACATTCAAACACACGGCATCACAGAAAGGTCTTGCATAAGCCCACTTCAAGAGTGCCCTGGCGTCTCGGACGTAGTCCTTGATAAATCACTTACCACAATTTGTTCTGGTGAGTACAGAGTGGACTATGTCTAGTTGTTTCCACTTTCGAAACTTGTGAGTGAGATGCTTGGAAGCTTAGGGTGACTAGGTGTTGTTCCACTGAGAAGGGAATCCACGACGTTGAAAGTGGTAGCCTTCCCCCTGATTGCTGGGGTTTCGCCGCCTCTCGAAGTCTCCATTTGCCTGCACTTGACTCTTGGCCACCGGAGTCAATGAAACTTGGATGACTGATGACTAGGACAGAATGCACTATCTGCGGAGTCTAATAAGAGATCCTCACTCAAAGGCCAGGTTGTCGCTGTTCCTGGGTTGAACCCTCAAGGGACATATTCGACAGCGGGCAAGCTTTCACCAACGTGCCATCTTAGTTTTATACTGATGCTGGTACTACTCTGGCAAGTCAACTGGGAACCCTTGCCTTTCCAAAATCATGTACTTCGGTCCTTGACGAGGGTTGCTTCTTGTCTGAGTAATCGTGGCTGGTCTGTCTACGCGTGACGGATTCGCTTCTCAACTTCAACTCGAGTGTCTCATTATGTCTGATCAAGGTCAGTTTGCACAATCCTAGGTTCTTGTCTTCCGCTTAGGAGATGTAGAGTTGCGACACGATGTGTCTGCCAATGGCCACACAAATGCTAAGATAATCTGAGCACCTCATACTAAAATGTGAAATAGACAGCTGCCTTGTCAGGCTGATAGCTTGTTTGCTTGCACTGTACGGTATATAGCGAGGCTACAGCCCTCACGGCCGCCTCGCCCAGTTATTCAAGGAAGTTATGGCAGTCGGTCCTCATAAGAGACCATTTCTTGTGGCTTGGGTTCCGGGAGGAAACGCGGCTTACAACCAGAGGGAAAAGAAGAGTCAATACTGGCAGTTCTAAGCCCAAGTGAGAGTAGGTCATGGCTCATGGCATCAGAGTAAAGTCTTCACCACACATCAAGCCAGTATGATATTGACTGGTTCAGATACTGCACCCCAAGGTGTATCGTCAAATGATGTTCCTGGAGGGTCGGACGACGAACTGAGCTCACTCTTTTCCAGCCTCCTTCCGATATTGCTGTGCAGAGGCTTGGAAACGTGTCCAGGAGTATCCCGATAGGCAAAAAGAACAAATGCCTCTGTGCTTTTTCATCATGCTTCTGGAAAGTGAGAGTTACGGAGAAAAGTCTGTTTCAGCGCCTTGAATGTCATATGGGGAAGCTTCCTGCCTGATTCCAAGTCGGATATCCGGGGCGTTTTCCTGAAAGACTCTTCACTTTGAAACGACTGGCCTAGAAGGTACTTGACACGAAATGTGCTTTGAATGTACCCAAAGAAGGCTTGCAGGGGTCTTGTATGAAACCAGACTGGAATGGAACTGCGCGACTTTACCATCGCGGACAACTGGAAGAAACCGAGCATGTCCTAGCCAATCATGGTCGGTTCAGCTTGCGCAAGATGGTGCTTGAACCCCTGATGCCAAAGACGGGAGAGCGAACCACAACGTCCCCAATTGGCCCGGGCAGTGCCACCCACTTTGCCACAGGGTGCGCATCAACTCATCTTTTTGTGGCTTTCGTCACTGGCCATCTATGCATTAGCCCCTGTGATGGCATCAAGCTCAGCCCAGCATTTGCGCCACTTAGCCAATGGCACTTGCTGGCAGTTGACCGATGGCTGTCCATGACCTGTGGGCCGTTGCAACGTACAGAAGCCACATCTTCAACCATGTCGGGATATTGGATACATATTCGAAGTCGGGCCCTGTCATCGGGTCCTCTTATCCGTCTGGCAGGATCAGAGCCCCGGCTGCTCACGCATTCTTCTTTGGACAGGGCACTATGGAATATGCGTGGCTTTAATGACAAGGTCTTCAGTGAAGATGGAAAACCGCTCAGCTGGCTACCACGGCGCGAACGCCTTCTTCCAGCAGCCTGGACCATAAGTCGATGCCACTTGGCTCAAGGGTTATTACTCTCTCTGTCTTGATTCTGTCAAGAGAGTAGTCGGGTTCTTGAGCTCGGCATTACCTTTCTCTCTTTTTTTTTTTCTTTTTTTTCTTTTTTTTTTTTCAGGAACTTGCATTACTCTACCCTCCCTTGGCTATTTGGGATCGTCAGATTCTGGTTTTCGCTAGCTCGGTCCCCGCATATCGTTCAGCTCTCGTTCGTTGTTGAGAGAGCATTGTGGTTTTTTTTCTTCTTTTCGTTTCTTTTGCCAGTACTCCCTTTGCAGGTCGTGCGTCAGCTGCGGCCACATTTTCAGCACACCACCAAAAACGGTTCGGGCGGTTCGTTTCAATAACCGAGGATATTACCGCCACATTCGACAAGGTCAAAACATAAAATATTTCTTCATTTTGGGCATAAAGTCGAGGGTTTGAACTTGGACCGTTAATAACAGCAAAAGGTCGTTTCCGCTTCCTATTAGCTTCCCCCCTGCTTTTCCCTCTCATCACAATGGGTTGGGTTGCCAATGCAACTCCAGAGGTTGACGCCCAGTCACAATGGGCAACCATATTGGCCGTGTGCATTGTCTTATCGGTGCTTTCCATAGCCACAGTTTCTTGTCGCCTCTGGATCAGAGGTACGGCTCGTGGTCTTGCTGGAGATGACTACATGTCGGGCTTATCCATGGTTTTCGCCTTCATCTATTCAATTCTCTGCATAGTCCAAACCAAATACGGCCTGGGGCTACCTCTCGTGCTTCGACCCAAGGAAAACATCGGCCCTTATTCACAGGTGAACTTTGCCGGGCGTCCTATCTATCAGATTGGCATCAGCTTCTTCAAAATTGCTCTTCTGATCAGCTACCTGCGCCTGCTTCAAGGTACTGACCGCAAGGTCTACCGAATGGTGGTTTGGACCACCATCGTCATTGTCTTTCTGGCGCACCTGGGATGTACCCTATCCCTGGTGTTTGCCTGTACTCCTGTTGAGAAGTCATGGAAGCCGTGGGTGGCGGGATCCTGTCTGCAGCCAGGGCCTTCCTTCACCGGCTACGCGGTTGTCACGATTGTGTCGGACATTGTGGTGGCTATATTGCCCATTCCTGTACTTCTGAAGCTCAATGTGCGGCCGGAAAAGAAACTAGGCCTCATTGGCATCTTCATGCTGGGTCTCTTCACCACGCTCTGCTCCATCATGCGATACGTACAGATCGACCGAATCCAGAACGGCGACGGCAACTCGACTATGCTGGTCCTCTGGGGAACCATTGAATTCAATGTCGGCGTAAGTTGCTGTGTTTTTTACAGGGGCATTTGTGCAAGTGTATCCCTTACTAACCAGGCTTTGTAGAACATGGTTTCATCACTCCCTTTCCTGGCACCAGTCTGCATGAAGAAAGCCAGAGACTACAGATCCAAGTACTCTGGTGGCTCCAACAGCGGGCCGAGTCGCAGCCGTGGACTACGAAACGGTGAGCGCTACAAGCTCAGCGATAGAAGCCAAGACAAGAGCGTATTTGCCTCGGCAAACAAGTCTGGCAGCGAGGAGAATATCCTCGACTCTGGCGCCATTTTGAAATCAGTCACATACACTGTGCAAATTGATGAGGGATCCAAGAGCAGACCGAGCGGTCGCATAGATGAACAGGTCTAGGCGATTGGCTTTTGTGTACATGACTTGGCACGCGTGTGATTTTACGGCTAGACGGGGAAAAAGTACAGCGATGAACAATGCTTGAACTCTAACAGAAGCGGCTTTTTTTTTTTTTTACATGACATTATCTCCTGTGTATCTAACAAGGAAGATTTATATCAATCTTCTAGCTATCTTGGGACACTTTAATCAGAGGGGGGGCTGTTGTATATAAAGAAAACAATGTTGCGTGATGAAGATACATAGGTAGTTATAACCAAAAATTTATGTTCTAGTTATGGGCGGTTTTCTGCGCCGAGTCTCGCCGCGGTCCGCTCTTGTGTACGGGCGCATGCACGAGCTGCAGATGGATCCGATCCAACATGCACAATATCCTGCTGGGCACGACGCTTTCCGACCACCGCCATGACATGCCGTCATATTCTTGTTTAAACGTTTATCGTCGTCTTTGGCCCCCAGGTCACTCCGGGGGCCCATGCGCACGCACTCGGTTCGGCGCGTCTAGTGTGTGTATCTACCGTACGGAGTAGATGTTGCACAGACCGTTGACATATTTGCTGATCCGGCACACGGCAACCACATCGATCCACGCACAGGAGGGGGATCCTGCATACGTTTCTGTTCCAGTGACTGGGTTGGACCAGTGTGTTGACGATTGACAACCACCTAGGCAACTGGTCGGCCGTGGATGGGATGTTCGTATGGTGGCCAACGAGGGCTTCGAACAACAACAACATGACGGGGGCCCTCGTCGCTCCCATGGTTAATTAGCCCCCGCCCGCCAGTGGCCAATTGCTTTGGTCGAGATTGAATCTCGCCTCCCTCTTGGCGAACAAGGTTCACGGGCCTCTCCGCGGAAACGGGGGGGCGCGTGCCAAGACGGCCCGTAACGGCGACCCGACGACCATGACCCTGTCAAGCCCCGGCTTGTCGTGCCACGACGAAACACGGCGTGGTCGGGTGGGTGCCGCTCCCTTACGCTGCATCTCATGCTGACTTGTCATCCGGATGCCTGCATATAACTGCCTCCGCCCTGTCAGTATGGCCCCTGACGGAACGGATGCTTGAATGAGGCATGTGGCCGGGGGGAGCAATCAATAGCTGGAGGCCAGCGGCTTGCAGTATATTTCCGAGTGTTATCATATGGTAGTATGGACTTGACTCGAATTTACTCGACCACTCGACGTTCCTGGATACCTGAATTACCATGTACTGAACATCCCCCTCCTACGCGGCCATCCCATCAACCGTCCATCCTTGGTTTAACCAAATGGCCAAGTGAGGTTGTACCATCGGCTCGTATAACCTGCTCCTCTCCATCTTCAAGTATTTTATCCACGCCGTCGGAACACCATGTCTTTTGCGACATCGTCACTGATAACCGCTCCAATGCGATAGTTGGAACCTCGTAGCCATCATCTTGGATCAAGTCTACGAAAATGAGTCGCTGCGTGACGACTATACCATTTGATGCGTCGTCCCTTGGTTCGGGATTTGACGGCTCCGGTGACGCATACAAATCGTCTCCTGTGGGGTCGACTACCTCCATGTCCTTCATAGCTTCTCTTGGAAATGTTCCCGAGCTGCCAATCTCGGAAGGTTGTGATTCCGAGGATATGGAATGTGGCGTGTCGTCATCTTCAGCTTCAGAAAAAGGACGCGAGGTGCAGGGTGTAGAGTGCGCCAAGGTCGAGAATATCGTCTGTAGTGTTCTCAGCTGCATGCTTGTAGGGATCCTCACTCTCTGCAGAGTTTGTGGACGAGCTTTCTGCGGATATCCAAAGAGGAGAGTCTTGGGGGACATTTCCATCAAGGAAGCTGGCGTCAATCAATTTTGTAATCTCTAATCAGCTGCATTCATCGTCTTCCCCAGACTCGTATTTGAGGCCTTGATCTGTCGTGTGAGGAATATTGACATCAGATGAACAGTCAAAACCAGCGTCCTCCTGGACAGAATTGACAAGCTCGGACAGGGATGGGCTGTCGATGACCAAGGATTGGGGAGCTTCAGCATGTAGGTTAGCCGGCCAGACCGTCTTCTCTTCTTGAGTCATGGTCAGGGCAGAACGTCAGCGTACAAGCGTTCTTGTGGACAATAGAGTGGCCTGAGCCTGGTGACATGATCAGTGCTTATTGCAGCTCCTCATTTTCCTGATTCAAAGGTTCCAAGGAGGTCAGGTGAGCTGGTAGGACTTTGGCGTGCTTGCTGTTCATGGTGATGATGTGGTAAGATGAAGATTTGACAAGCTGGGAGAAAGGGACATGCTGGTCCTTTTATATATTGGCCTCTTGGGAATGGCCTGGTCCTAGGTCAGCAGATCAACAATGTCTAGACCTAACTCGTCACGTAGATGCGCGCTGAGCTGTTGCAATCAAGATTCTGGTCACAGATGGCCAACAAGAGTTTGGGATATAAGTGACAGCCTATGGAAATGCTTGCATCAACATCCCGACACCACACCAGCTGACTTCTCTGTCGGTGAGGCGTATCTGCCCGCCATTACGATGGCATTCAAATATGAATGGACGCATCATCGTACACGGCTGACGTCCACGGTGTCAGCGCGCTCTTTTCCTTGGAGCCAATATCTATTGGTCAACATCTCGCATCGAGCGTTTGAGGGAGCCTGGTTGAGCGGAGTTGCGCCCACTGAGTTTCCTTGGTGAGATGGTCTCTGTCGTAGGTCTCGTCTATCCACCGCCACAGTCGCTTATCCGCGACGAAGAGTGGATTTAGCTGCGAAATGAATGATATGTATTTCGCGAGTCCTCGTCGTTCTTCCCCGACAGCGGAAAAATACTTATTCTCCTGCAACCTTGCTTCATTCTCAGGCTCGTCATCCTCTGCCAAGGTCGCCGACAAGAGCCTTGCTTCAGGCTCTGCAGATATCGACACCAAAGTAGCTCGAAGATTTCCATCTTTTGCTGGACTATTAGTGAGTCGATACAGTGCCTCTAGATGATGGAAGTCCTGTAAAGCATCTAGATTCACCAAGCGTATCAAATATGATGGCATATCGCCGATTTTCCAATCTTGTTTTGATGGTCGAACGCTCCGAGATCATGAACACTCCTCTTCAAACGCACTCCGAAAGGCGCCAACTAATGCGTGGTCGGCCAGTAAGTCTCTCGGGTGAGGCAGGCCAGGGGTGGACAGCAACTGAGAATAAGGAACAGTAGAGCAAAATGCCCAATCGATGACGCAAGTGATGTTTAACTCATCGTCCACGAAAATATTCTGAGTGCTAAGATCATGGTGGCAAGGGACTGGCGCGAAGAGAACATGGTGCCCCATCTCCAGTTGCTCGCTATGTGCAAGGAGGATGGAGACTAGTGACGAGTAATGGTCCGCTTCGTTTTCAAATGGACCTCGGGGTACATTTTCGATACTTTCGCGGCCTTGCAAAACAAAACTAGGCGATAGGCACTCCCTAATGCTGAGAGAAGCGCCTTCTTCTTGAAAAAATGATCCAATTTTATCAAATCTCAATCGCGATAGCTGGCTCGAGTAGTTCCCGAGCTGGCTTATAATCTTCTGTTTCTCGTTCAATTTCAATGGTCTGCCAGGCGCTCTGGAGTTTACTCGGCGGGATATGCAAGGTCATGTGTTCGCCAATCGTATGTCGAGAGAGGATGACCAGTAGCTTTGCTCATCAGGATATATGGAATACCGATCTCGTTTTCGGAGGTTGCACTTTGTCTGTTAGAACTCGCCCAAAGGAGAAGGGCGGTACTTGGGCATACCAATAGGAAAAAACCTCTGGCACAGGGATGTGCGTCTTCTCGCGTATGTATGTGAGAGTAGCAGCCTCGCTCGCCCAAAGTTGATGGGCAGTGTCGTTGTTCAGGGCGTACTTTGTCTTTGGGGATCGGAAAATCCATTCAGTGTCGTCATCGAACCGCAACAGAATTGCCCAATTCAGAGCGCCCTCCATTGGGCGTTGCGTCTCATCGCAAAAGCATGGTCGACATATTATCCGCTCTGCTAAGCGAATTAACAAGGTGAGATTATAAATCTTGCAAGGTAAAAAATGTTTCCTGTCCTTTGTTCATCCGGCATTGGAAATGGTAGATGATGATACAGCGAAGCTGACCTGACCTAAAAGTGGGCGGGGTGGAGGTGTCTCACAAAAAAAGGAGATACTCGTGCCACGCCCCACATTTGGTGGTTCATGCAAAGCCCTCAGGTGCTCAAGTTATAACCAACGGTGAAGCAAACAGCCCCCGCCGGAAACGACTACTCGTACAAGGCGCGACTTTTTCATTTAATAGTGTGTATTATTTACTCTGAAGCAGCTCATATTGGCAAGAAAAAGTACTAACGATCGCGTATATAGTAATATGTGTGAGGTGTTTCATTATAGTAGCTGTACTAGGATAACTCGACCAAGTGATACGACTAGATATACCTGTAGATATTATGTAGGGTAACATGCGATAACGCTATCGTAGTATTGGGAGAGCTGAACCTGTCAAGTGAAAAGAGGTTTACTCAAACTTGGAGACTTGCAGAGGATAGCGAAGACACGCCAAAATTGTTCACTTTATCATTATCAGGGGATCAAAATGTACATGCAGTAGCCGCTTAAGCTAGCTCTGAAGGGCAGATGTGGTAAGATGATGAGCCGCTGTGGCGTGTTTGACCCCAAGCGAGCTGATTTTGAATGACTGGTGACAAGATATCCGAGGCATAGCTTGGAGGAACGGAGACACCTCATGGCACACCAGTTCGCCTCCTTGCCTCCTTGCGAGCTACAAAGATACAGCCATGATGTCAGTTAGTCTAGTCCGAGATGCAATGTAACCCCTGGCAAGCGTTCACCCCTTCACTTTGCGCCCCCCACTAGAGTAACTTTGACGTGGTGTGCCCAGATATCCTTGCAGGTGGGATCGATTTTATCGATTCAGTATCCTCTCTCCATTAATCTGGGTACGAGGCGGACGAACCAACAGAGAGAAAAGAAGGCTCTTCATGAACAATGACCCACCCAGATGACTATGGAGGATATGCAGGCGATGAAGACGATATGGAAAGGACTTGATAATAAAGATAACATGACCTTCTGTACATTATATTTACTCTAGAATATTTACATAAACGAACTATAGAGTTTTGGGAGGGAAAGCCCAAACCGTCGAATCTACAGGGCAAAGTTTAATGGCTAACGAATTCAGAATTACCTTGAAGAATCCAAAGTCCTTGTTAATAGCTGCGATAAACGCAGCGATGCTTCGCCCCCCAAAAGACTGTAGGATATCTTCGACTGCTAATTATTAATTTCCTTCTGTGGATGGAAACTTGGCTTCTAGCAATGCACGATTAGTACAGGAAGACGAGTATGATAATAAAATACTCGGGATTTGGGGACTACCATGTGCTCAATCCATATGATGAGCCTCCGTATCTAGACCCAGAACCATCTTTCAAGCAACGAATGCCCAGCTTCTCAGACGGGTTTCCTGTTAAAAATTACAATAAACCGTCCCGGGACAAAAGGGCTCAACCTTACCAGCCACTAAAAAAATGCCTTGATTAAATTAGGACCCTAAAAAGCTAGGCTCAGTCAAGATGTCCTGCCACAGTCACGGATTGCACATAGTTGTGGACTGACAGTGTCTTCAAGCCGCGGCATTTTCCCAGATGGTCAAGACCATTTTACGATAATTGGTGTCTAGCCAGTACTAACTTTCCACACCCAGGATCGGCCGAGACCAGCAAGGGGCCGGAGGCTTGCTTCAATCACGTCTGGAAATACCTGTGCCTCAGGAACCACAAGCACGTGGCCTCAACTCTTTTCTCTACTCGGTTTCTATACCACTCATATGTGGCGTCGCTGCCGTCAGTAGTGAGGCGGAAGAACTGGTTACGCACTTTGGCTTCTTCGAATAATCTCTTCTTAGCGTTGTCTGTCTGGACTTGGGTGAGCTCCCCTGCACAACCCAATTGCCTCATTGCAATGTTGTGGAGGTCTATATATGAGAGTCAGCATGCAATTATGGAATGATTGCAAGTCCTTGGACTTTTATTTACTGGACAGAATATCGTTTATTTTCTCCTCGGCTGCGACAAATCTCCGAGGGATCCTGTATAGAAGATCTTTCACAAAGGCAGCTGCGGCCATTGCCGTATAGTTTCTGACCTGCAATTGTTGTCACTGATGATAGCCTCGATAACCATATATTGAAAGTCTCTGAAACTGCGTTGCTCTTGCAATTCTTCAATCGTCGAGTGGGCTTGTGGATGACCAGGGTCAACGACACCCTTTCTCAACGCCACCGTTGGGTTAACCGTAATCCTGACAAGTAGCATATGTTATGCCTGATTTTGCGCACAAACGACATGATCACAGCGAGTCTAGGAACAAGGATGACAGGAGGCCGTGCTTTGGGTGGCAGCCGGGGTAAGAGGAAGGTGCTTGATAGGTCTTCCGGACCTCTCCTGGTACCCAGCCTTCGCAAAAGGTCCATCTATTCGATTCCTATCCCCCCTTATGCAAAATTTTGCCTTCTCAGTCATACATGTGCATCCTTGTAAGTGGTTTGTTGCCGTTCCCGTGGCGTGTCAGTGGCCAACTGAGAATCCGGATATCAATAAGGACGGGAGAATCGTTTTAATTCTGAACTCTCACAAGATGGCATGACTTTTACAAGTTCGAACCATAATGGATCAAAAAAGGAATAAAAGACATTTCAAGGAGTGTATGTAAGCCTGACTCAAATGCCATAGTCATGACCAACTATTTTGATGAATAGACCCGCAGTACCAAGAAAACACCATGAACGAGGTGCGGCGAATCCTATGGAGTCGAGAAAACACATTAGCGTCAGCCAAGGCTCGCAGCCCATCCACTCGCAAAGCTCGAAGCCGGTGAAAAACTTCTAAAGCATCATACCAAGGGACGATAAAAAGACGTCCATGAACAAGAGCGCCAGGCAGCAACAACACCCAAGACAAACAACAAACATAGCTTCCATTCACAATCTCAAGGCTCACGGAAAAAGATGGTTCGAAGATGCGAAGGCACTATATGAAGCAGCTCACGACGACTGTAAAATCTTTGAGAAAGCGATTCCGCACCGACAGCGGAGGTTGCTTGATAGCGCAAAATACGCTTTTCACTGGCTACGAGAAATGCTAAGAAAAACTTCTTAATTTGGTAGATATTGCCAGTTCACTCGAGGCAGTAGATGTAGTGCAGCAGTTGCTCACTCAGCAAGATAGTAATGAATGACTCAGAACCCGTTGTTGATGGATGCATCGACGACCTATAAGGCGCGGTGACTTGCTAGAGAAGAGGCTAGCTCTCTATTAGGGCGCTTCATGTAAGACAGATGGATGTCCAAGTTGGTTGTTTACGTGTGAGCCTTGCAACGCTGCTTTCGCTACACCAATCGCTTTCAAAGGTATGAAGAGGGGCTAAACCGGTTGGAAGAGCACGGGTTGCTTCCAAGCACCCTCAACCTATCCCTACACATTTATGACAATCTATGATGACCCAAGCTCAGGATCTGTCTGCCAATTAAATATAGAATGACAGTCATTCACAACTTCTGAAAGGATTCTGTCCAATGCTTAGATTTCTTACACCTAGCCTGAATGTGGTGCATCCCGCCGTGTACATAGCCGGTCACATATTGTCGATGCCAAACTGCAGGGCGGGCTTCAAAACCACTGGGACCCTCTTGTGATACAGTAACCACAAACCCCGGCAAGCTGCTGCCACTGATAACTTCATCGCCTATAATTATTCAAACAATAAAAGTCAATACACCATGCCTACGGGTGACGGATATGCGCGTTCTCGAGAAAAGGGGTCGACAACGCGAAGTAAATCGGCATGTCGTTATCGCATTCCGTTACAACGCGATATTGGAGTCGAATAGCAAATCCCAAATTCCAGATCAGCAAGGCCATTTCGACAATTACTAAAGTGTCGGCAAGCTTTTTTCTCAATATACTTTGTCTTGAGCAATTGCAGGCGAAAAGCTTGAATACAATCACGAACGTTTAGGATGCCTTCTGGTCAGGAAACCAGGGGTCCGTTCTGATCCACCGCGGAATACAGCTGTAGCCAGTCTATGGATGGGTTGTTGATACATTATGTATCAAAAACAGCAAATGACCTGATCTACAGATACTCGAGATCCTCATGTCCCTGCCTTTCTAAGGAACTTCACCGAGAAAATCCTGATGAATCTCTTGATGGATCGATTGGACTTGAGCGATTCATTACTCGTTTGGCTCAGTCCGCTGACGCATCAGCTACAGCATTGATCTCTGCTCTTGTATACGTCCGCCGCCTTGTGTTGCATCCTCATGAGTCATGACACAGAGATATGCCCAGCAACATCTTACATTATTTTCCTCGCCGCCCTCATTGTGGCAACGAAATTCTTACACGACGAACCATGGGGTGGATTGGAAGGAAATAGTAGTATTGAGAACGTTGGATTCAGCACGCACGATATGAATACAGCGCAGAGGCTACTACTAGAGGATCTGAATTGGAAGGTGGCAGTGACTGAGAGCGATCTGAATAAAGAATTCGAGCGCTTTGAAGAAAGCTCGAAAATTGACACACAAACTGTTGATAGAGCGAGGTGGCTATTATTTGAGCATGTAAAGCAGAACGCGGCGCTGGCCGAGTTCGAACCGAAAATCGACAGTGTACTCCCGACCTGGAGTAACTGGAGACTTGGCGTCAATTTGGGCTTGTTTATCGGATTGTTGAATATCTCCCTTGTGTGGATTTTGGTCAAATATACACAGCATACAGCTCCCAATAGATATACTCGCTATAGTTGCTTCTGTTGTAATTGACTTCTCGATCGGTTTAATAGTGACGGAATGCTCTAGAGCGTGAACATCTTATTGATATAGAAATGTAAGAAATAAATTTGATTCCTCACGTCCGCCCTCGTCAAATCCAAGATTTGGAACGGATTAACGTTGAAGGTTTCATCCATGAAGGAAAAATTGCAATTGTCGCGATGAGAGTCAGTTGACCAAGACAGCATACATCCTGATGGGGTCCATATCATGTAATATGACCGAGGCTGCAGTTCATTGTCAATCAGAAGTAGGTCCTGGCCGAGCTATAGCCTATAGGTGAGTAAACGGGGAAAGGGGGCGCTTGAGGCTACCACTTTGACAACATCGTAAATGCCACACCAATGTACTTTCTGCACGATACAGACAGATTTTGCGCAGAGAATGGACTTTTGGCTGATTTTTTTGGCATTTCGGTTAGTTCCTGGAAAAACTCCCTTTATCAAACCATCGGGAAGGGGCGTCATTGTCTGCCGAAGCTATCCGCAGGCGACATTATGGACTTCGATTAGGCCATTGGACTATCAAGTGACGGAATAACCCGCCGCAAAACTGATCAGATTCATTTGTGCCTATCTAAGGGAGGTCACGGAAGGTTATCCACAAATTACACGTGCCATTATAGCCTTTGAACTTGAGTAGGTACTCCGTAATGCGACCACGCCCTCGACTCTTCGTTCATCACGCCCACTCCAGCTTCAGATCGTCGTGGAAAACGTCAACTACGATGGGCGAGTGCCACCTAGTTGGAGGAACGCCGCTGCCGGGTCCCTGCCCCAGGGTCCCAGTGCGTGGTCTTATCGGGCTTAGTCGACAAACGCGCCAGGAACTCGCGGGGCATTTCCATCGGAAACTGGCGGTTTCCACTCGGGCGGTGGTCTGGCGAGAGCGCCAGTGGCTCTAGCTGCGGGGGGTTTGGCCCCGCGCTTGGCAACGCCATCCCTGTGCGCGCGAATCGGCTGCAGTTGCGGTGCAGCGAGTTGCGCAGGGTTGCTTCCCCGGTTCGCGATGGGTGGCGACAGGTGAGCTAGAGGCCTGTTGGCTGGTGTCAGTGGAAGGCGGCCCGGGCCCCGTCGTGGTGGGTAATGGACTAAGGGGCGGGCGGCTGCTTTCAGCTGCTGGGGAATTTTGCCGCCATCATCATTCCTCGTCTGTGTGGTTCTGCTTGGCCCCGCGGCTGGCGAAGGACTTGCCTGCGGAACCTTCTCGGTGTTGGGTTCGATGGGGGCAATTTTCGATCGGGGTGCTGTTAAGCCCTTGCCGTCGAAGTAGAAGGCAAGCATCTGCGCCGCCGATGCCCCAGCGATCTGGATGCAGCCTTCCCATGGGCTCGAGGAATGATTGCGGGGCTTTGGCTTCTAGTGCGCTCAGAATAATGCCATAGTCAGACGTGTGGGGCGGAAACTCTTTGAACTGAGAGTCGACGGCAACGATGGTTGCGAAGAGGGACCACACATCCATTTTGGGGCTCTGTGGGGCGTACACCTTGCTCTTCCCAGGCCAGAGCTCGGGAGCCTGGTAATAGCCGGTGCCACAGATCGATTTGGCCAGCGAGTGGTGATTGGCGAACCCAAAGTCGGCCAGCTGGAATCGGAAGCCACCGTTGTCGGGCAAGGTGTAATAGAGAATGTTGTCGGGCTTCAAGTCCCGATGAACCAGATCCTCGCTTGCCAGGTAGTCGAGGGCGCTGAGCATCTGTCCCAACACGTCCATGCAGAGCTGTTCATTGTTGGGAATCGGGATAGTCCGCATAAACGTGGTCAGAGAACCTTCTCGTAGCGGCATAAAGATCTCCGGATTGGGAGTGTGGAAGTCTCGTTGGCCTAGAAATTCGATAATGTGCGGCTAGGCGTATTGTCAGCGCCACTTGGAACGAGTGGGATAGGAGCCGTCAGGGAACGTGTTACTAACGTGGCTTAACCTTTCCAGGACCTTGATTTCCCTATGGAGCAGGGCTCGAGCTGCATCAACGTCGCCGAATTTGTCAAGCTTAACCACTTTGATAGCAAATCTATGGCCTGAGATCTCGTCGACCGCTCTGTAGACTGTACCGAAAGCTCCCTCGCCTTCCACTTCTCGAATATGCGCGATATCTTGAAAATGAGAACCCTTCACCGTATTTAGCCTAGTTATGTGCCATGAAAGTACCTCTGAGTTACCGATTTCCGTCGGACGGTCACGCGATCGAACGTCCTGTAACAGTTGCAATGATGTCTGATAGTCTTGAATAGTGAGGGTTTTCATTGTCTCCTCGTTATCATATAACCAAAACAACTTGAACTCGTATAATGCAATGGAGATCTGATAACTCTGCTTGTAGAGAATAACACCATCGCCGGTGATTAGTCGTCCCGTTGCATTACCTTCTAGGACTTCCTTCCCTTCAGGACTTGGTTGTCCTGGGCCATTTGAGGCGCCGTCCTCCAGTACTGCAAATGTGACTGATGAGATCCGTTTCGATCGGACAGACAGAATGACAAGGTGGGTGGCAGGATTGGTCTCAAAAGCGACGTGAACTGCAGACATAGGATGACTGAGTTTGCTTTGCGGAAGAATCAGATCAGCATTTCGTCCGAGTCTAGTGATGACATGGCCTTGAGGGATGGACGAGACATGATAGCCAACTTCAAGGCCAGACGGGCCCTCACGAGAGCTTGACACGAATCGTTTATTGTCCGGGTGCAGGAGGGCCTCGTGGGCGACCTGATTGATTGGTACAAGATGGAATAGTGTTTTTGGATGGGGGGGTTTTTGAGCCATGGCGAGAGGGGATGGAGAGACAGAAGAGGGCGGCCAGGGAAAAGCGAGAAGAGGATGGCATCTTATTCCTGTAAGACGAGGCAGCTTGGCGTAAGACTTTTACTACTATCGAAGATGCGTGCAGCAAGGGGGGTAGTATCTCCTTGGTGCCGTGACAGTGCAACGAGGCATCAGTAGGGTTAGCAGACAAATAAGAAGCTGGATCCTAAAGGTACTTACTCCGTAATCACCTACCCAAATTACCACATAACAAAGGTCCCGACAAGCCTCTATATTACAAAAGGCTACATCACACACGTCAAAGCCCCAGCGCGGTTTGGACTGCTACAATGTTGCTTGAGGTCAGCACCTCGTGGAGTCGTGGTAGGGATGTTGTGAAGCTCCTGGCCTCGCTGCAGCCTCAACGGCACTGAAGGAATCGTGGCCAATGAATCATTATTACGGGGTTGGCTGCCTGACTGGCCCCATAAATTTCATTGCCCGGCGTTAATTCTTCCTGCGGAATATCCACAAAACTTCAAATCTATTGGCTTTTGTTTACTCGTGCCCGCCCCACTATTTTAGGCGTCTCGTTTCACTCGCCTCGATGACAAAACTTCAAATCTATTGGCTTTTGTTTACCCGTTGGCCAACAAACTGTTTTATCCACTTAGTCACTGACAGGTACATGGTATTTCCCACGGCGCGCCATTCCTACCCAACTTCATTGTTTGTTCTCTCGATGGCTTCCCGCCCCTTTCTTAACCGGTCTGACTGTTAAATCATGCCTCCCTTTGTTGATCGTGTCCAACTTTACGAGGCTGTGAGCAGCCAAGCCATCCCCGTCCTGGAGGCAATTGCAGCAAACGATCATCTGCGATCGCTCCGCCGCTTTGAGCGCGATGATCCTCCGCCCTACGTGTCGTCAACCGAGTCGTCAGAGCATGAAGACGTTGATCTCATCCCGCGACCGCGAGGCGGCCCAATGCCAGAAGAGCTGAAAGCCATTATGGAACAGCCTCTCACCCAGGACGAACGCGACGAAATTTCAGGTTTTATGCTTAAGCTTACACGTCCCGACGACTTTTATTACGCAGAGGCACATCGCGAACGAAGCCGGCTCGACCGCTTTCCGCTGCCCGAGATATTCTTTAGAGGCCTAAATGGCTATCGGCGTCAGGGTGTTATCGTTCGTCATCTCGTCAAGCGGCGTTGGGAGAAACTCGGCGTCTGGAATCCTAACTGGGGGTTTGCTGGGCGTAAGGTGCAACCCAGCGATAATTTCAAGAATTGGACGTGGTGGTGGCAACCTAAAGGGGCGGCCGACGACCCGGAGCGCAGACGCAAGAATGGGCGTGAGCTTGTTGCACGCGCCCTACAACTGCGCCAAAACCTGCGACGCGGCGAGCATGCTCCTGTTTTGCCGCGATCTCACCTGGGACAAGATACAACTGCCGCCCAAGCTGAGGCGTTCCTTATTTCCAGGCCGTGGTTTGTCTTTCAGATTGAAGTAGCTGAAGAAAATAAAAGATACAATCGCCTCTCCTTGGAAGATCAAAGACGCTATCCATATTCTGCCCGAAACCAAGTTCTCAAGTGGTGGCAAGAACGTGGAGACCGTGCACATGCCTGGAAGTGGCGGCACGAGTCGCCTTCCCCCGAGCCCGAAGACCTTGCGCCTGTTAAAAATATGAATAGCAGCCCGCTGGATGTGGCCGCGGATATGGAGTTCACTCCTTCCGAGATCGATGAGTTTGAGACCATTGCGCTCCCGAAATCCGAACAGCCCGAGGGTTTCTGGGTTATAGAAGAGAGCGACTGGCCACCATTCTTTCCTGGACAGATGCAAGACGTTGAAGCAAGGGTTAGGAAAAGCGAGATAGAAAGGCTTGAGAGGCTTGAGAAAGCAAGAGCTGAGGGGCGCGAAATACCGATTGATCCTGGCGTCAAATTCTGCATGGAAAAAAACTTTCCAGGACCGGGGCCGTCTCGTCTCTTCGCTCCGCCACAAGCAGTACAGCACGAAGTATCATCCCCAGAGGGGCATGAGGCATCCATGGAGCTCCCAGAGGACGCATCTGAACCACAACGAGACGCCGCTTGCCCTCCACCACAGAAGCGACGACGCCTGAGGCAGCAGCAATCACGAGACGGGGTGGACGAGGCCCAAGGCCTGGACCAACCCCCTCCGCCACCGCCCCGACGCAGTGCCAGGATCGCAGGCATGAAACGCCCCGCGGAGCTCTTACCATCGCAAATGGCACCGAACAAGAGACCCAGGGGCAGAGCAGCACCAAAGGCTGCAGCACCTACCGCCCAGCCTACCTCACGGGAGACGCGTCGCACCAAGACAAACCTCGTCCCTGCACGGCCCCTATCAAAGGAGGAGACGAAAACTCGGCCGAGGCGAGGACCGGGGCGTCCGAGGAAGGCGAGCGTACCAAGCATGCGTTCTACCGTGGGGACAAGACCCGAGAGTACACCGGCTCCGGCCGGGACGAGGAGCAGCAGGGCTGCGGGAACGGATGCGCCGGGTATGCCCAAGCGACGAGGGAGGCCGAGGAAGAATGAATGATATGAAGCAATTCCCCCGGATAAGAAAGACGTGGGAGGGTCTTAGGGGGGCGGGACGCGTTAAACAGCAAACGAGTGACGGGACTTGCGATCGACCCTGAGATATCTCCTCACATTTTCTGTTGACCAAGAGAAGGCGTGTAGTATAAGCTAGAGGTGATAGCAGGCTACAGACGAGAACAGGAAATACCTAAATTGTGCCTAAAAGTTGTACCGAGCAGGAACCAAGGAGCTCCCATGGCCGAGCCCGGTCCTGGCCAAGATGCAGAGATAGCCTCAAAGCGAAAATGGGTTGGGCAGAAAGGAGTCACATAGGACCCCGTTGTAGTGGGAGCCGATTATTCGGCCATGTCTATGCCATAGTACGAGACAATCTAGGATCCCTTCCAGTCTTGGAAAATAAGTTAAGTTTCCCATCCCTTGGCAGTATTTTCACTCCGTACATCGTCTAGTGCTAAGTTGATTTGTAATCGCCTACATAGCCCTTAGCCGACGGTAGCATCCTGAATATGGTTACGAGTCGATAAAAAAGGAGCTGTGACGATATTCTCCTAGACGCACAAAAAGATGTCCCATTTAGAGGCAAAAGTCTAGAGCGATGCCTGCTTGGCCAAGATCTGGTAAACCCCCTGTTGAGCACAACTGGCAAACCGAGGCTTCCTGCGCTCTAGGCTCTTTTCAATGTGTCTCGTCAATCACAAAATCCGGCGTTTGTCCATAAACTCAAAAAGTTTTCCCTTGACTGCATATGCGTCAGTTCCAACATTAACGGCAACCACATCTTCCTCCAAGCCAATAATGTTCCGCGACCGTTTATCGTAAATTTCTGCAGGACACACATTCAAGGAGCCGAGAAGCCGTTTCTAGGTGATGGTTCTTGGTCTTGATATAGAGGCCTATCATATGGGTTGGACACATGGTACTCCCAAAGCCTGAGTAGTCACCATCATATGTATCTTCCTAAAACAGTCGCACGGTACTAACAGCTCAAGTTCCTATCCGCAGCAGGCAGTATCTGGTTAGAGAGTTGAGAAAAAGGATTCTGAATATTTGTCGGTATCCCCACCATAGAGTAGTTTGGGTGTCATCTGCGTTGTCCACAATTAGGAGAATAAAATAGATTGTTGTTAAGGGGTTGAGGCGTACCAGCCTAAAACATCTGAGATCAATCGAGGCCAGGTTGTAGCTAGCATCTGCGGGTTGTTCATGGATGTAGAAATATTTGCATGACGATTGAAACACCTTCTTCAAAACGTCATTTCGATAAAAACCGAGCACCGCAAAGCTCACAGGTGCAACAATGGTCGCCGGTATCTAAATGCCAAAGGAGTTCGCCTGCGCAAGTCGAACGATAGAAAACAAGGACACAAGGGGCAGTGTATTTTGCCTGCTTAAAATTTTGGCTCAGGTTTGAACACTTACGACGAAGGAGGTGGCGTTTTAAATTTTTCCAATGAAGGTATGTTTAGGTGCAATGAGGGCAAGGGAACTTGCCGTTAGCATTCTTGACGGGAATAACGGTACTCTTTGTACCAGTACCAGCAGTAGCATGACACGGTTATTCTTTTGCTTCTTGGTAGTCGCTTTGAGGCCCTGCCATGAGAGAGATACACCGTAAAAGCAGAGCAGAACATAGCCAAAGGACTTCATATCATCTAGACGAGACCATTGAGTGCCCAAATGAGTGTTAATAGATGCATATTGGAAGAAGAGGGCATAAAGTTTCTTTGGTGCGATTGTTATTAGTTTAATTTTAATAAAAGTATAATTTTAAGTAAAGCTTAAACTTATTTAAAGCTTATTATTAAGTCTTTTTAAGGCTTTTATATTACGTAAAATACCTTTAAATATCTTCTTAAAATATTATTCTTTTATTAAAAGATTATAAAGTTATAAGGCCTAATAAGTATATTTAAAACGCTTATATTATATTATAAGTAAGTATAAAAGATAGCTTTATTATTTAATATATTAATTATCTTTTTTTATAATAATAATTATTTTCTTAAAGATACGTTTTTATAGCTTTTTAAGCTTCTTTAATAATATTACTTTTATTATTATTATTATTATTATTATTATTATTATTATTATTATTATTATTATTATTATTATTATTATTATTATTATTATTATTATTATTATTATTATTATTATTATTATTATTATTATTATTATTATTATTATTATTATTATTATTATTATTAATTTTAATTTATATACTTTTAAAGTATTAAAAACGATAGCTTACCCGCCTTAGGAAATAGTAGTCTTAGCCTACTATAGGTAGTGGTTTCCTTATCGGGGAATTCTTAGCCTCTTCTTTACTTAGCGCTTTTACATTGCCTATAAAGCAGCCGTTCTACTAACCTAGAGTATTAATAAAAAAACTACACTACATATAGTTTTTTAGTGTAGTTTTTAGTGTAGTGTAATTTTTATAGTTTTAATATAATTTAATTACATTATAATTATATTTATAATATAATATATAATTATAAAGGGAAATTTTAATTATAAATATAACGTTAATTATAAGACTTATAAAGTTATAATTAATATACTAAATAAAGCTAATTTAACTCTTTATAATACACTAGTTTTTATACGTATAGCTTATAAATTAAGCGAGTTATAATAGGTTAAATCTTAGCTAAAAATTAAGATTTACTTTTTTAAAATAAGAGATTAAAAGCTTAATATCTCGCTTAATATTTACATTTTAAGGTTAAGTTTTAAAGATTTTAAATCACGTGATTTTTAGCTTTATTTTAATATATAATATACTTATATAAGCTTTTTTTTAATAAAATTATCTTTATAATAAAATTTAAAAATAAAAAAGTTAAGTAAGAAATATAAAATCTATTATAATATAGGAATTAATATATGTAAGAAGAAAGTATAAAATATTATTTTATATAAAACATTTTAAGGTATTTAAATATATTATTTATAACTTTAATATATTTCTTATAACTTTAATATTTAATATTTTATATTTAAGTTATAGGGTAATATTATAAATTATTATTTTATAAGATATTTATATATAAATAATAGAAATTTTTAAATTTATTATATTTAATATATTTTATTAATAATAATAATATAAAATAATACTTACTTACTTAATATAATTCTCTTATAATTCCCTTTTATTTTATTTTTATTTTATTTTTATTAGTTTTTTAATCCCTATTTTTAGCTTATTTAAGCTAATTAATCCCTACTTATTAATACTAATATTAATAAGTAAATTTAACTTTATTTTAGCTTATTAATTATATTAGCTAATAATAGCTTATAAATTAATTAATACTATATATTACACTAATTTTTAAAATATAATATAATATAATAAAACTATACTATATTATACTATATTAAAATTCACTAAAAACTATAAAACTACACTACTTTTAATACTCTACTTATAGTATACTCTTTTACTTACTTAAGCTCTTATAATACTTAACTAATAATTATATAAGGCGTATTATAATCTTTTTTTACCTCTTATATTTATTTATTTTTATTACTTTATAAGAGTAATATAAGTTGAATATAAATTAATTCTCTTATAATATCTTCTTTTTATTCTTTATAATTCTTATTTTTACTCTTATTTTAAAATAATTTTAAATCTTATTATACGTGTTTATAGTATTTATTTATTAAGTACTTAAATTAATCTCTTTTATTCTTATATTAACTTAAAAGAAAAAAAGAAAATAATATAGCTAATATTATTAATATTCTTTTACTCTTTTTTACCTTATATTTCAAGTATTATTTAAAAGAGTTTATTATAAAAGGTAACTTTAATAAGAATAAGATTTTTAATAGTAAAAAGCTTATTAATTTTTATATGTAATATTATAATTAATTATTAAATATTAGCTATTATAAATATACTTTTAATTATAATATAGCTTATTAACTCTATTATAAATTTATAATACTTTAAGGTAATATAATTAAAAGTTAGATATTTATTATAAGGTAGTTAGGGAACCCTATTAACCTGTAACGTAATTAATAATATTACGTGAAACGAGAGCTTTAAGATTATATCTCTTATATCTTATATAATTAAAAAATAAAATAAGCTTTAATTATTATAATATAATTACTTTTACTTTAATTACTTAACTTTTAATCTCTCTTATAATCTTATAATTTTTAAAGCTTTTTAAAAAGTTATTTAATTAAAATAATAAAGATAAGTATTTAAAAAACTCTTATTTTATAGGTACTTTTACCTTTAATAATAAAGAATTTAATAAAATTATTAAGTATTTAAAAGAATATAATAGCTTTAAGTAAAAAGAAAATACTTAAGTAATTAAATAAAGCTATTATAACTCTTTAAAATTAAATTACTTAATTAAAGAAGCTATAAAAGCTTTAAAAAAAAAAAAAAAAGCTATAAAAATTAATTCTTAAAATTACTTACTTAATAATAAAAAAGAGATATAACTCTTATAATTTAAAGAAAAATAATAATTAAAAAGTATAAGTTAAGAATATTAATTCTTTTTATTATTTAATAAACTCTTAAAAGTATAAGATTTAAATAAATAACTTAAATTATACTTTTAATAAAGTAAAATATAAGTATTATAAAAATTATTAAAAAATTCTTTTTACCTTAAATTATATAAACTTAAAATATAAGATAAAATAAAATTAATACCTTAATAAATAATTAATAAATTAAAAGAAAAATCTTGAGAATAATTAAAATATATTTTAAAATTAAACTCTTATACTTTTAAAGAATATAAAAAATTATAAGACTTAAATAATTATATAATTAAAATAAGTAAAGTAATATAAAAATTAAAGCTTTTTAAACTTTATTATTTACTTAAATTTATTAAAGAAATACTTAAAAAAAGCTAATAAAAAGTTATAAGTATTTACTCTTTTTATTAAATTATAACTAAAACTTTAAAATTATATAAACTTATATACTTTAATCTTTAAAAAAACTTAAAAAGAAGTAATTTAAATTACTTAATAATTTTAAGATATTATATTAAAGAGAAATAAGTAAAAGATTAACTTATTTTAATTAAAAAGCTCTTTACAAATACTTTAATAAGAAAGAAGTAATTTATTAAAAGCTTACTTTAATAATAAAAGATTCTTATAATTAAATTATTATAATTAAAACTTAAACTTAATTAAATAAGAAAAGCTATATTATTATAATTATAATAGTAAAAATTACCTTTAACTTACTTATAATAAATTACTTAAAAATAATTTAAATAATTAAAAAAACACTTAAAAATTAAAGTAATTACCTTTACTTTAACTTTAAGTTATAAAGTATTAATAAGCTAATACTTTAATATAAAGGTTATTATATATAAGTGTAATATTATAAAAATCTACGTTAATTTTAATAATTATATAATACTTAATCTTATTAATATTAACTTTATAAGATAATAAAAACTATATTAAATAAAGGTAATAGCTCTTATTTTATAATTAATTAAAACTCTTATAATTTCTTAATATAATATATATAAAGTACTTATTTAAGCTATTAACTTTTATAAGTATAAATGTACCTTAAAACTATTATATATTACTATTAAAAGGGACTTAAACTTAAAGGAAAACCTTATCTTAATAGGGATATATATACTAGTTAAATAAAAGATATATATAATTATATATAGTGTATAAAGGAATTCGGTTATATATTATAGCGAGAAATTTAACCGTATATTACAGCTAGAGCATTAAAAGTAGTGTAGTTTTATAGTTTTTAGTGATTTTAATATAATATAATATAATATAGTTTTACTATATTATATTACATTTTAAAAATTAGTGTAATATATAATATTAATTAATTTATAAGCTATTATTAGCTAATATAATTAGTTAGCTAAAATAAAGCTAAATTTACTTACTAATATTAGTATTAATAAGTAAAGATTAATTAGCTTAAATAAGCTAAAAATAAGAATTAAAAAACTAATAAAAATAAAATAAAAATAAAATAAAAGGGAATTATAAGGGAATTATATTAAGTAAGTAAGTATTATTTTATACTATTATTATAAGTAAAATATTTTAAATATAATAAATTTAAAAATTTCTATTATTTATATATAAATATCTTATAAAATAATAATATTTATAATATTACCCTATAACTTAAATATAAAATATTAAATATTAAAGTTATAAGAAATATATTAAAGTTATAAATAATATATTTAAATACCTTAAAATTTTCAATATAAAATAATATTTTATACTTTCTTTATATATAACATCTCCTATATTATAATAGATTTTATATTTTTTACTTAACTTTTTTATTTTTAAATTTTATTATAAACAAAGTTTTATTAAAAAAAGGCTTATATAAGTATATTATATATTAAAATAAAGCTAAAAATCACGTGATTTTAAATCTTTAAGAATTAACCTTAAAGTGTAAATATTAAGCGAGATATTAAGCTTTTAATGTCTTATTTTAAAAAAGTAAATCTTAATTTTTAGCTAAGATTTCACCTATTATAACTCGCTTAATTTATAAGCTATATGTATAAAAACTAGTGTATTATAAAGAGTTAAATTAGCTTTATTTAAGTATAATAATTATAATCTTATAAGTCTTATAATTAACGTTATATTTATAATTAAAATTTCCCTTTATAATTATATATTACACTATAAATATAGTTATAATATAATTAAATTACACTAAAACTATAAAAACTATACTATATTAAAAACTATACTAAAAAACTATATGTAGTATAGTTTTTTTGTTAATGCTCTAATTATAGCTTAACTTAGCTAGTAACGTAGCCTCTAGTCACGTGTACACGTGATATGTCACGTGCTACACAATTATATAACTAGCTTTTTAAAGCCTTCCTAGAAAAATAGAACCTTAACTTTCTTAGCCCTCGTAGCTATTATATTTACTAATATTTTAACTAATATTTTAACTAATATTTTAATTGATATTTTAACTGTTATTTATAATTCTTTACCTTATATGTGGTTTTTCCCTATATAAAATAGCTAGGAGTAATAGTATAAGTTTTAAAGAGAGAGCTTTTTACTAGATAATCCCTATAAATTTACTAAGAAGTACTAGAATATAACTTAAATTTACGCTATTATTAGTATATTTAAGAAAGACTTTCTTACCTTAAAAGGTAAAGAGCTAATAAAAGGGTATAATTTTATAAATAATATTCTAATAAAGCTTTATAGCTTTAAGAATATCTTTATAAATAATTATTTTAAGACTTTATTATTATATAAGAATATTAATTATAATATTAATCTTTTACCTAATATTATATTATCTTATAAATTTATTTATTTATTATTTTAAGTTAAGTTAAAGAAACTTTATTAATATATTAATAAAAACCTAATAAATAAACGAATAAAACCCTTAAAAAGCCTAATTAAAGTATTAATTCTATTTATATTTAAGAAAAATAAAACTTTAAGATTATATATAAATTATAAGGGATTAAATAAAGTAACTTAAAAGAATTATTATATATTACTTTTAATTTTAAAGCTACTTAATAAATATTAAGAGATTAAGTTCTTCTTAAAGATTAATATTAAGAATATTAATTATAAAATATAAATAAAAAAGAGAAATAAGTGAAAAATAACCTTTTAAATCTATTATAAGTATTATAAATACTTAATTATACTTTTTAATCTTATAAACGCGTTTATTACTTTTTAAAATTATATTTATTAAGCCTTATAAAAGCTAATTAATATTATTTATATAATATATTTAAATAATATTTTAATCTTCTTAAAAATAAAAGAGAAATATATCTCTTATATTACCTAAATATTAAAATAAATATAAGTAGATAAGCTATTTATAAAGCTATTTAAGTATATCTTTTATTAAATTTTCATGGAATTTTTAAGGTTTATTTTATTAATTAATAGCCTTTTAATAGATTTAAAATAAGTATAAATTATTTAAGAATAAAAAGAATTAATTACGTATTATAAGATATAAGTATTCCTAAAATTCTATAACTTTTATTAATAATTTATATAAAGTTACTTTAAGATAATAGTACTCTTAAATACCTTATTAAAGAAAAGCTAAAATAATAAAAAGCTTAATTATTTAACCTTTATAAGTAAAGAATAATTAACGTTTAATTATTTAATAAATACCTTTATAAGAGTCTCTTTTCTTTAATATTATAACTTAAGTTAAGTAATTTAAATTAAAATAAACGCGTTTAACTTTATAATAATTAAAATTCTCTTATAATTAAATAATAAGAGATAATATTATCTTATTATATTTTAATCTTAAAAGTTCATAAATATTAAAAGAAATTATAAAATATTAAACTAAAAATTATTTATTATAATAGAATTATTTAAATATTAATAATATTATATAAAAGAGATAATAAACTTAATTAAAGTTTTATTAAATTATTATAATCTTTAAATATTTATAAGATAATTTAAGTTAAATAAGTATTAAGCTTATTAATATATATTCTTATTACCCTTTAACTTTATTATTAAGTATTAATTTAATAAAAGTAATTTAATAAATAAGCTATTAAAGTAATTTAATTATAAAGGTAAAGTTATATTTAATAAAAAGCTATTATTAAACTTATAAAAGAAGCTAATAATTAGGCCTTTAAATGTATTATATTTTTTGTATTTTTTACTATACTATATTATATTATATTATATTATAATATAATATAATATAATACATAAATGAAATACCTATAAATATATTATTAGAATATTTAATAATAAATTTTAAAAAATATATAATAATAATAGAATTTTTTCTTATTATAATAATATAAAAGTTATACTTAAAAGTCTACGTATTAATAAAATATTTTACTTTAAAAATAGAATAAATATAAAATATTATATAACTTTTTATATAAAATAAATAAAAAAATAAGGTTTTTTTTAAGCTTTATAAGAACGTTATATTATGTAAATTAAGTAAATATTTTTTAAATAATATTTTTTACTTATATTATATATAAAAAACTAAAAAAATATATAATATATATTAATTATTTTAAAAATAATATTAAATAATAAATAAAAATATATATATAATATAAGATAATTATATAATAATATATTCTTAATAATATATATTCTTTTATTTTTCTTTTATTTATTACTAATTTAAATTATTTATTATACTTTATATTTTAAATATTTTTATTAATATAATATAAATTATATATAAGTTATATATTATAAAATTCTTTAGCTTTTTTTATATTTATTTATATATTTTATCATTATAAGATATTTATATATACTTATATATATTTACATATACTTATATATATTATAATATATATATATATATATTAACTTTTACTCTCGCTCTCGCACTATAATACTAGCTTAAGATCGCCTTTAAAACGAAAAATAACCTAAGATTTAAATTCCTTACACTTAATTACCTCTTATTATAATATTATATTAAGGCTATAATAGAGGTAATATAAAGAATAAAATGCTAATAGTAATAAATAAAGAAGAAAGAGAGCTTATATAAAGCTATTATTACTTAAACGTAAAAAGAGAATAGTTTATAAAATAAGTATTATATAACCTTAAGTTAAATGTAATTTAAGATAAACTTAATAATAAAAAACGCGTTATTTATAATAAATTAATTAATCTTATTTTAATAGCTTTATTAAAGTGTATATAAAAACTATTAAAGAAGTATACTACTTAAAAAGTAATATAATATTACGTTAAAGCTATAACTATTATTAATAATATTTTAATTATAAAAGTATAGCTTTATAATATAATTATAATTATAATATAAAAAGCACTTTATAGTATTACCTAATAAAGAACTTAAGTAAGTATTATAATTAGCTTAATTAAAGCATAAACCTAAAAACCTCTTCTCTTAATTATTTTTAATTACTAGTATTATAAAATTATTATTAAAGGTATTATAATTATAAAAGCACTTTAAAATTAAACTATTAAAGATATAATAAAAGCTATAAATTAAGCTTTAAGAAGTAATATAATAATAGTTACGTATAAATTACCTAATAAAAATATAATTATTATATTTTAAAATAATACTTTTTTCTTTAAGAAAAATATAAATTAAACTTAAGTTACCTTTAAGCTAAAAGTAATAATTTATATAAGAATTCTTAATATTATAATAAAGGCCTTTTTTATTTAATATATTAAAAAAAAAGATCTTATAATTAACCTTAATAAGAAAAATAACGTGAAAATTATACGCGTTATAACACGTTACTCTTAAAGTAATATTATAATATAAACGGTTTTAATTTTAAAAGTTAAAGAGATAAAGTAAGCGAATAGGTTATATTAAACTAGACTTATATATAAGGTTAAAATATTTAATATTAAACCTTATAATAGCACTTTTAACCTACGCTAATATTATAATTATTATAAGATAGGCTATATTATTAAATATTATAAGATAATATTAAGGTATAATTAATATACTATTACTTAATATAAAGATAAAGAAGAAAGCTACCTTATTATTATATTAAATATTAAAGAAAAGTACGTTCTTTACTTTAAGGTATATTTAACTTAATTTTACCTTTATCTTATATTAAAAAAACACTAGAATAAAGTTAAAGAAGTATATATAAAATACCTAATAAGGTTTATTAAGCTATATTATAATAATAAATACTATTTAAGATTAAGGGCTAAGAGTAACCTATTCTTAGTAAAAGATTAATCTCTTATAAAGAAGAGAGAGCGCTTATTAGAAAGCTATAATTATTATAATACTATTAACTCTTAATTAAATAAAATATTATAATATATTAGCTGCTTTTTAGCTAATATCCCTTTAATAGAAGTATTAATTATAGTTATTTAACCCTTTACCTAATAATAATAAAAATTCTTTATTAAAATATTAATAAAAAGAATATACTTATATATATAATATTATAATATAACCTTAATATTAATTTAATAATAATATAAAAATAAGAAATAATAAGGTATAGCTAGCCCTTTAACTTAAAGCTTAATAAATATTACCTAGTATATTATAAAGAAAGAAACGCTATATATATTAATAAAAGATATAGCTTTAACACGTAAAAGGCTTAAAAAGAAAAGAATTAAAGTTACGTAATACTTAAAGATATTAATATTTTTTCACTTTATTTAAAGCTATTAAGCCTTAATTAATAAATATTACTAATAAAATTAAAGATAATAAAGCCCTTAAATTAAAGCGTTTTTATTAGTAATTTTAATTAAAAATATCTATTATTAAACGCTTATAATAGAATATTTAATAGAGTAAAGAGACTTTTATAAATAATAGAGTAATAATAACTTATACTTATTATACTATATAGGAAATTTACTTAATAATATTATAATTATAAGAATAGTACTATAAACCTAATGTAAGCTATAAGAAGCCTTAAAGTAATATACTTAAGCACGCTTAATATAATTAAATTTAATTATATCTTATAATTAATTAATATTAACTTTAAAGAGAAAAAGCTTATATTAAATACCTTATTATTAAGATATATATAAAAGAAGATAAAAGATAACTTAATAGCTATAAAGATATAATATTACCTTAACTTAAAGATAGCTTTAATATTAATTTAAAACTATTAAAAGATTAATAAATATGTAAATTAACTTATTAAGTAATTATAAGAAATCGCTTAATTAATAGCTTTAAAGAAAAGATAAAGTAAACTTAAAGAGAAATTCTAATAAACTAATTATATAATTAAGGTAATAATAGTTACGCGTAAAGTAAAGAGAGCTTAGATTAAAAGATGTATAAAGTTAAATTAATAACTTTACTATAAGGTAAAAAAGGCTTAAACTTAAATTATAGTTAAAGAAAAAAGAAGTATATAATAAAACGCCTTAAAAAAGGTATTATTAATTAAAAAAAGCCTTTAAAAACTAAAAAGATAAGTAAAACTTTAAAGCTATACCCTTTTAAAGTAAGCTAACCTCTTATTATTATATTAAGGTAACGTAAATAATCTTATAAAGTAATTAGTTATAAAGTATATTAAAAAGGCTAATATTCTTATTAAAAAATTCTTTCTTAAGTTTATAGCTAATCTTAATATTATCTTAAACTTAACCTTCTCTTAACTTAATACTATTTATATTTTTAAAAGAAAACTATATTAATCTTATTAAAATAAAAATAGCCTTAACATTTATAGGAAGTTAAAAGGCCTTTAAAGATAATAAGATATTAGTAGGCCTCTTAAAGGCTTATAAGAGACCTCTTATTAAAGTAATTACTTATCTTTTTAATAGCTTACTTAAATACATTTACTTTTTAGCTTAATTTTATATTATTAAAGTAATTATATTATAAAAGCTAATAAAAAAGCTAAAGAATTATAAGTAAGCGAGTAATTAAAGGCTAATATTACTTTTAAATATAATAGGTAAAGTTATAAAAGCTATAATTATAAGATAAATTACGTAAGTTATTAAGGTAAAGGTAATACTTTTAAATCTATAAATAAAAAATAAAAGAGATAAGTTTATTAAAACTACGCTTAAAATTATAATAAAAGTAATTAAAATAACTTAAAGCTAATATAATATTACCTTACTTCTTTAATTAAATATTAATAGTGCTTTTAATATAATTAATTACCTTAAACTTATTTAAATACTTTTAAAGATAAGGCTTTTTTACTAAATAATCACGTTTATTTAAACTATAATTAAGTTAAGAATAGGTTACTTATACTTTAATAAATAAATATCTTAAGTTTATTAAATATTAATAGGTATTTTATAAGGTTTATTACTCTTATTAATACTATTTTTACTTTATATTACTTTACTTTATAAGTAACTTTAAGAAGTATTAGGTATTCTTATTATAGGTTTTACTAATAATATAAATATCTTAGCCTTTAATAAAATATTAAATTAAATGTAATAACGCTTTAAAACCGCTTAAAATATATACGTAAATTAAATAATAAATATTAAAGTTTACTTTAACCTAATAAAAAGTAAGCTTATATACTTTAATCGTATATAAACGCTAATAATAATACGCGTTTACCTTAATAATATAAAGATATTACTAATAATTATAAAAGTATACTTTTTAAGCGTATAACTTAATTAAAAGCTTACCTAAAATAAATATTAAATAAAGATTAAGAATAAATTAACCTAATAATAGCTTACTTTTATCTCCCTTATAATATTCGCTTAAAAATACTCTTATAAAGAAGCTAAATACTTATATAATTAAGTAATTTAATTTATTATTACCTATAAAGTAAGCGTATACTATAAATTAATAGAGATATATAATAAGCTAAAAGGTATTATATAATAACTTACTAGTAAATAATTAAAATACCTTTAAGCTATTATTAAGGCGTTTAAAGCTACCTCAATTCTTTAGCTTAAGGTAAAAGTAGCTATTCTACTATTAAACCTTTATTTAAATTATATAAAAAAGCGCTTTAAATAATAGCTTAAAGACTTAAAGATATTAGGTTAAATTTATATAATATACGTATTTATAATAAGAGTACTTAAATAAAAGCGTAGCTTATAAAGGAAATCTAATAAAGAAATTATATAATAGCTATAAACTTAAAGCTAGGGTAATACTATATAAAAGGCGTTATAAGTAAACTAGTAATATAAATTCTATTATTAGTATTATAAAGCTAAAAATTACTATTTATAAAGAAACGTTAAGGTAGTAAAGAACGTACCTTAACTTAAACCTATTAAGTAAAGTAAGAGAATATACTTAAACCTATTAAAACATAAAATAATAACCCTAATATAACTATATATTAGCTATATAAGTCTTAATAAATTTCTTTATAAGTAACGTATTCTTAAAGTAAAGTCTCTCTTATATTAATATAAAATAAACGTAAAGAACGTATATTATATTATTATTAAATACTTACTATATAATAATAATTAATTATAGAATTAGCTTAAAGATTACAAGGAATTTTATTAGGCCTTAAAGAATATTAACCTAATATAAACCTTAACTTAATAGCTATTAAATATAAGTAAGCTTCCCTATTATTATCTTATTATATTACTTATAAAAAAATAAGCTATATAAGCTAATAATAATAATAAGAGTAAGTTAAAGTTAAACTTAAGATAAGGTAATATTAAGGTTTAATATATAAAAAATAATTAAGTAAAAGAAACTTAATTTATTATAATAATAAATTATAGCTTAAAGCTAAACTTAACTTAATAGTATAATAATAAAAGAATTTAATTAATAATACTAGGTTATATTATTCTCCTTTAAAGTATTCTCTCTCTTAAACGATAAATTTAAGCTTAAAGATAAGTAAATAATACCTTACTTATTACTTAATACCTTTATTAAATTACTTATACTTAAACTATAATACTTAAGTAAGTATTAATTTTAATAAAACTATAAATAATAATATAAGAAAATAATAGGGAAAACGTATTAAAGATAAGCTAGTATTACTATTAAATATAATAAACTTCTTTATAATAACTAATAATTATTATAATAAATTATTTATCTTCTTTTAAGTAATACTTAAAGCTAATATTAACTTAATAACGCGCTTTATAATAGCTAATAACTTCTTTTAATTACTATTATTATAAGTAATTAAAGCTAGGCTAATAATAGCCTTACTCTTAAGTTTATTATATAGTTTTTAAAGAATAAATATATTAACCTTTAATTAAGCTAAAAACTAGAATTAAATTAAAGCTAAAGTTAAGAGTATAATAGGGGTATATACTTAAAGCTTAAAAGTATTAATAAGTTAAATAAGCTTATTTTAAAGCTAAGGTAAAATTAAATAAGTCTTAATATTAATAAAAACCTATAAAGTATTAATTAACGTATAAAAATAATAAGATTATAAGTTAAAGTTAAATTAAACTTAACTTATCTTTAAGTAAAGATAATTATAAATCTAATAATTAAAGTAAGTAATAATATTAAATTCTATAAAAGTTAATAAAGCTAGGCTAAAATTAGAGTATAAAAATAATTTTATTAAAGATAATATAATAAAAATAAGCTTAACTTTTCTTTATATTAATAGTAACTTAAGCTATATAAGGTAAGTATAAAATTTAATACTAAGCGTTAATCTATATAAACGTTAATATAATATTAAGCTTAATTAAAATAAGAGTACTTATAGTAATCTTTTACTTAATAGCTTTTTTCTTTTAAGTAAGTGTAAGTATCTTACCCTTAAAAGAGCTATTCTTTTATAATTAAGTTAATACTATTATTAAATTAAAGTTAATTAATTAATTAAAACGTACTTTAAGAGTAATATTAAGTATAATTATATTAAAAATAATAAGCTTTTATAAAATATTAATAGAAAGATATTAAAATTAAGTTAAAGTTAAGTAAATATATAAAGTAAAATAAACTAATATATAATTAAAAATAATAAATAAAATAAGAGAGAGAAACGCCTAATATTAAGCTAATATTAGGTAAAAACTTACCTTAAATTAAAAAAAGCTTATAAAAGCTATAAGAGATAAGAAAAAGCCTAAAAAAATAACGTGCGTTAATTAAATTCACCTAAAAAACGCCTAAAAAATAAGCTAATATAAGTATAGCTTTAATAAGCTTATAAAGAGAGCTAAAAGCTATTATAAAGCTAGCCTAATATTAAAGGTTATAAAAAGAGATTATACGTACGAAAATTAAGGGTTTAAAGAAGAAAAAAAAGAAAGGAAAATTAATAGCTTAATTTAAAGCTCTTATAAAGGTTATAATAGGCCTTAAATAGCTAATAATAGCTAATTAAGCTTAGCTAGGTAGCTTTAAAAGTAAGAATAAAGTAAAGTTTATTATAATATATTAATTATACTAGAAATATTTAAGATATAATATTATATTAAGCTTAAAATAATATAATATAATATAATACTTAAAGAAAATTACGTAATAGCCTTAAATACTTAAATATTAAAATAATTACTTAATTAATATATTAAAGTAAACTTAAACTTAACTTAAATCTTTATTATATATACTTTAATAAACTATTATTAAAATAATTAACTTAATAAATACCTTTAACTTATATAATTTAAAATACACTTTATATAATTATAGGTTATAATAAGGTAAAGATAACTTAAAATAAAAGTATAGGGGTTTTTCTTTTTATATAAAGGGTTTTTTTACTTAAACTATATATAAAAGTACTAGAATAGCTATAATAGCTTTAAGGTACTTAAATAAATAAATATAATATTAATAATAATAAATTAATTTATTAAGTATTTTTTTTTAATAATTAATATTATTATTAATATTATAAAATTAATAAAACTCTTTTATTAAAAGATTAAACTTTAATTTAATATATTAAAAGATATTATCTTTAATAAAAAGCTAATATTTATTAGTTAATTTTAATTAAATCTTTATTACTTATTTAAAATAAAAAGAAAGCTTTTAATAGCTTTTTACTTATAAATAAATAAGTAAATAAAAATAATAAATTAAATTATAAAGTATTACTTATATTATTTTATTATAAGTAATTAATTAATATAAGTATAATTATTATTATAAGCTTACTTTACTTATAATAATATAAAGAGTAATATAATAAATTACTTATTTAATTATAATTTAATAAGATATAACTTAAAGTTTTACTTTTACCTTAAAGTTAAAGCTTATTAAAAGAGAGTATTTATTATAAAAACTTATATAATTAAACTTAAGAAAGTATAAGAATAACTTAAAATTAATTAATAAAAAGCTATAAAATTTTAAGTAAAGTATTATAATTAATAATATATATCTTTTATTTTATATAAGAGAGACTTAATAAGTTTAATTATAAAGAATATTAAATTTAAGATAAGAAAATAAAAGCTTATTTTTTATTATATTAAATCTTTTTAAATTTTAAAAACTATTAAAAAATAAATATATTATTTAATATTATTAAAATAATATAATTACCTTTATAATATCTTTTATATTAACTTATTAAAGCTATAAAAAAATAAGAAAATACTAATAAAAACTTACTTTTAATATTAAATTTTAAAGAGAATAATAAAAAGTATAAAGTTAAAGAAGTTAAAAATTAAAGAGATTTTTAAGAAAATATTTATTATTTAATAAAGTAAAAGAAATAACTTTTTAAGTATAATTAATAAATAATTATTAAAGATATAATTAATATACTTAAAATAATTATTATATTTTAATAAAATAAAAATAAATAAAAAGCTAATAAAATATTATAAGAAAATTATAAGTAAAAGATTATTATATAAAAATTAAATAATTATACTTTTATTATTATTAATCTTATTTATTTTAACTTTTCAGCTAATAAATTATTAAATAAAAAATAAATAAAATAATACTTAAATTATAAAAAAAACTAATAAAAAAGTATTTAAAGTATTTTCTTTAAGTAAATTATTATTAAATTTATTAATATTTATTTATTTATTTATTTAAGTACCCTAAAGCTATTATAAGCTATTCTAGTACTTTTATATGTAATTTAAGTAAGAAAACCCTTTATATAAAAAGAAAAACCCTCTCGCTTTTATTTTAGGTTATTTTTACCTTATTATAACCTATAATTATATAAAGTATATTTTAAATTATATAAGTTAAAGGTATTTATTAAATTAGCTATTCTAATAATAGTTTATTAAAGCGTATATAATAAAGATTTAAGTTAAGTTTAAGTTAACCTTAATATATTAATTAAGTAATTATTTTAATATTTAAGTATTTAAGGCTATTATATAATTATCTTTAAGTATTATATTATATTATATTATTTTAAGCTTAATATAATATTATATCTTAAATACTTTTAGTATAATTAATATATTATAATAAACTTTACTTTATTCTTACTTTTAAGATTACTTAATTAAGCTTAATTAACTATTATTAGCTATTTAAAGCCTATTATAACCTTTATAAGAGCTTTAAATTAAGCTATTAATTTTCCTTTCTTTTTTTCTCCTTTAAACCCTTAATTTTTATACGTATAACCTCTTTTTATAGCCTTTAATATTAAGCTAGCCTTATAATAGCTTTTAGCTCTCTTTATAAGCTTATTAAAGCTATACTTATATTAGCTTATTTTTTAAGCGTTTTTTAGGTGAATTTAATTAACACGCGTTATTTTTTAAGCTTTTTTTTATCTCTTATAGCCTTTATAAGCTTTTTTTAATTTAAGGTAAGTTTTTACCTAATATTAGCTTAATATTAAGCGTTTCTCTCTCTTATCTCATTATTATTTTTAATTATATATTAGTTTATTTTACTTTATATGTTTACTTAACTTTAACTTAATTTTAATATCTTTTTATTAATATTTTATAAAAGCTTATTATCTTTAAAATAATTATATTTAATATTACCTTTAAGGTATATTTTAATTAATTAATTAACTTTAATTTAATAATAATATTAACTTAATTATAAAAGAATAGCTTTTTTAAGAGTAAGATACTTACGCTTATCTAGGAGAAGAAGGCTATTAAGTAAAAGGTTACTATAAGTAGACCTCTAAATGTATTGTATTTTTTGTATTTTTTACTATACTATATTATATTATATTATATTATAATATAATATAATATAATATATAAATAAAATACCTATAAATGTATTATTAGAATATATAATAATAAATTTTAAAAAGGATATAATAATAATAGATTTTTTTCTTATTATAATAATATAAAAATTATACTTAAAAGTCTACGTATTAAGAAAATATTTTACTTTAAAAATAAAATAAATATAAAATATTATATAGCTTTTTATATAAAATAAATAAAAGAATATGGTTTTTTTAAGCTTTATAAAGATATTATATTATGTAAATCAAGTAAATATTTTTTAAATAATTTCTTTTACTTATATTATATATAAAAAACTAAAAAAATATATAGTATATATTAATTATTTTAAAAATACTATTAAATAATAAATAAAAATATATATATAATATAAGATAATTATATAATAATATTTTCTTAATAATATATATTTTATTTATTTTTCCTTTATTTATTACTAATTTAAATTATTTATTATACTTTATATTTTAAATATTTTTATTAATATAATATAGATTACATATAAATTATATATTATAAAATTCTTTAGCTTTTTTTATACTTATTTATATATTTTATAATTATAAAATATTTATATATACTTATATATATTATAATATATATATATATATATACATTAAAAATAAATTTTATGACTTTTATTATACTATATATTTAATCTATTATAACTCTATAAAGAAAACGAATTTTATTTTAAAATTAATATTATTTAAAAGCTTATAATCTTAGTTATTTAAAAATAATATTTTTATTTATTTTTAATTAATAATTATAAAGATATTATATATAGTATTTAATAGTATAAAGAAAGTAAAGTATTTAAGTTACCTTACTTTAAGAAAAACGCTACATTCTATAAACTAGAATATCTCTACTAATAATAGACTAAAAAAGATAAAAATAGAATTAATTAATAGCTCTTAAAAAGCTTCATCTTTATATATTAAGTGTATCTTTATACGTTTAATATTCCTAAAGTTATATTAACTTAAAGTTTAAAAATATAAATACTTCTTATAGTATATATATATATATTTTAGGTGAAAAAACGCCTTAACGTAATATAATAAAAAGCCCTTTATACATTATAATTATACTAGTATATTCTACTATTTTATAATAATTATATTTTATCTTATAAATTTTTCACCGATTTTTATACGAATATACACGTTTTAAGGGTACGTTAAGCATTAAAAGAATGCCTGAAATTTAAGGTTTTTATAATATCTTTTATTATATTTAAACTTTATATATTAACGATATTATCCCTCTTTAAAGTTTAGAATTGTCTTTTTTATACTAACACTTAAACACCTATAACTTAATTAATATCTTACTTTTAATAAAACTTTTTTTTTCATTAAATAACTCTACGTTTAAGGTATATAGTAATTACTTTTTTTACCTTTAAAACCCTATCTTATTTATTATTAAAAATAGCTGAAAATCCCTTTAATTTTAAACCCAATTTATCTACGAATAATAACTCTACTATAAGTCTTTTAACGCTAAATTAATATTAAAATAACCCTCAAAATAATAAGAGCTATTAGCTTAGTTTAAAATTATATATCTTTTAATATAATTTCTTTAATTTTCGATTATTAGAGATTAACTTTAATAAAGAAAGATTAATTTATTATTTTTACACTTAACTAGACTATTTAATTACTTTTTATAGTAAAGTAAAGCGTTTTTAGTCTTTTAATACTATTATATACTATTAAAAAAAACATTCTTTTATTATAACCTTAAAAACCGAAGAAAATTCTAAATTAACGTATAAGTTATTATCTTTAAACTATTCTTTTAATATATTAATATAATATTATAATATTTTAAAGATATTAATTACTAATTTATTAATATATAGTGCCTATTATTATGGAATTACCTTTATTATCCGAAATCTTAGCTTAATCTAGTATATCTAGTAGTAAAAGAGGTAATAAAAGACCTAAAAATAATACTATTATTAGTGAATTTTTTAAGGATATTACTCTTATACTAGCTATTAAGTTTATACTTTAAAATAACCTATCTTTTACTACTATTACTAGTAAAAGCTTTAAAAAGCTAATAAGCTATTATAATAAGTAAGTTTATAATATTATATTATATATTTAATAATATTATATTATATATTTAATAATATTATATTATATATTTAATAATATTATATTATATATTTAATAATATTATATTATATATTTAATAATATTATATTATATATTTAATAATATTATATTATATATTTAATAATATTATATTATATATTTAATAATATAATATATATTTAATAATATTAACTTATTTTAATTAAGATATAAGCTTTTTTCACTATTAAAATATACTTTCTTATAAAGATATTTTATATTTAAAAATAAAGAAGAATATAATTAATATAATTTAAAATTAAGTTAATAAATTAGGTTATATACTTATTTAACTTAATATCTAAACTTTTATTAATTTTAAATCTTATTTAAAAGTTATAGTTAATTAACTAGACTTTAAATTTAATTTAAAATACTATTTAATTAATTAGTTTATTATTTTTATTATATATTATATTATTATTTAACTTTTTAAACTAATTATATTTAGAATTTAAATATTTACCTAATACTTATATTAAAAGTTCTATTAATCTTTATTTTAATTCATTATTATTAGAATATAATATAAAACTAAAAAAAAATATTAAGGTAAGTTAATTATAAGGTTACTTTATAATATTTTATAATATTTTATAATATTTTATAATATTTTATAATATTTTATAATATTTTATAATATTTTATAATATTTTATTAACTTATTTTAAATTATAGTTTTATTAGAGATAAAAGCTCTAATAATAATACTTTTCTTATCTTTTTTTTAAAACTTTTATACGAAAAAAAACCTAAAACCTTTTAATATTTATTATATAACTTATATTTTAAAAATTATTATTAAAGATATTATATTTACGTTTATTACTAAATTAATAACATTTAAAAATATTAAAAAATATAAAAATAATAAGCTCTTATACTTTTTAACTAAAGAATTTAATTAATTATCTTTTAAAAAATAAAAATAATTTTCTGATTTACTTTTAGGTATTTTAAGTTTTTTTTTTATTATATTTATATATATTTTAAGCTAATTATTATATAGAAATTATTAAAAAAGTTAAAGAAATAATAATTCTTCTTAAAAATAACTAATAACTTTATTCTTAATAGATTAAAGCTTTAAAAGAAGCTAAATTTAAGAGCTTTATAGCTAAAAATAATAATATTATAAAAATACTATTAGGTAAGTTATAACTTATATAATATATTTAATAGATTTTATTTCTTTTATTAAGACCTTAAAAATCTATTTAAAACTATTAATAATTATTATTACTTATTTTTACTTAACTTAATAAATGTAATAAGATAGAATTTAACTTTTAGAATAATAAATATAACTATTATACTTAAAAAAGCTATTATATTATTATAAAACGTTATAAATATAGTAGCTTTTAAAGATATTAATTTAATAACGTAAGAATAGCTTAATTTTAAGACTTTATTAAGTATTTTAAAGGTTTATAATAAGCTTATAAAGAAATTATAAAGTTAAGCTTATAATACTATAAGCTTAATATCTTTTTATATCTTTAAAATATACTTTCTTCTTAAAAATATATTAAAAGATTAAGAAAGTTAGCTTAAAAACGTAAGTTTTTATATTTTTAAACTTTTTATATTAAGCTTTTTATATTAAAATAAATTATAATAATTATTTTAACTTCTTTATAAGAAAACGCTTATAATCTATTAATTAAAGCTTTTATTTTAGCTTTAAATATAGGTTTAAAGAAACTAAATTACTATTTTCTAAAAAATATTACTAGTAATTATAGTTTTTAAAAGCCTTATTTATTTACTATTATATTAGACCTTAGATTTAATATTAAAACGGTTAAAACCTAATTTAATATAAATTTAATTACTTTACATTTATTATTAAATAATTTAAAAATAAAATATTAAGAGTAAGTATAAAAATAACTTTTTTTTTAATATTTTATAACTAATTATATCTTAGAATATATAAATTATATATAAAAGACCCTAAAAATAAGCTTATTTAAATATAAAAATAAAAGAAGATTCTTCTTTTAGTTCTAATTTTTCAAATAATCGAGTAATAATTAATTTAAAATAACTAGCTAAGAAATTAATATCTTATAAAGATTCTAGGCTTAAATTAAAGCCTAGTTTATTTAATAACTTATTTCTTAAGTAAAAAAATAAAGCTATTAAAGAAACTAAAAAAAACGAGATTTCTAGTTATTATAAGCTTAATTTAAAAGATAATAAGGTATTTTTAACTTTTATTATAATAACCTTAACTTTATAAGCTTAATTATATTAAAAAAAATACTAACTTTTAATAGAAAGATATATTTATTTAATAGGCTAATTCTATTAAAGCTTTTTTGATTCTTTTAATAATAGTATAGAAGTATTTAGCTATTTTAGCTACTTTAAGAGCTATAAAAGGGAATTTTAATTAAGGAGATAACGTAATTAATAAGCGAAGAACCTCTTTAATATATTCTAATATTTAAAAAATTTTATTATTAAAAAACTAGGCTAAAAATAAGGAAAAACGAGTTAAAATAAAGAAATATTATAATTTATTCTTTTATTTTAGCTTAAATTTAAAAAAATCTAAATTAAATGAAAATTCAGCTTTTTCTAATAGTAATAAAGCTATTTTTAAAGTTAAATTTATAAATAGTACTAAAAATAAAGAAAAAGAGAAAGATAGTAATATTTATAATGTATAATAGCTTTATATTAGTATAAAATAAAGCTTTTAATATTTTTTTTAAATTTTATAATAATAAGAAGAACTTTAGCTTTATAAAACTATTTATATTAATATTATAAGTTATATATTTAAAAAGTTACTCATATTTATATTTTTTTAAATTTAATATTTACTTTTAAGTCTTTTTATAGTATATTTATAAATATATTATTAAGAATTAATTATATAAAAAATTATATTATATTAATATAATTTTAAGGTTTATAATAATATATTATTTACTATTATATTTTTAATAATTATTAAGATATTAAATAAGAAAGCTTAAAAATTTAAGTTTAATACTATATAAATTAAGAAAAAAGAACTTAAAAATAATAATAATTAAGTAATATAATTAATTGTTATAGGCTTAAGCTAGCAGCTCAGGCCTAGGCTAGACCCATTATAAAGGCAGCTTAAACCTAACCCGAATAATCTACGGGTTAAGTAAAGATATAAAGAGGGGTAAAAAGGGGGAAACCTTTCTTTCTCTTTCTCTTTCTTCTTAAGTTTATTTTTACTTTTTAAAGACGTATACTTATAATAATATAATATAGTTAATCCTTAATAAAGAATAAACTTTACTATAAATAACCTTAATAAAGTAATATTTAATATAGGATAAAATTTACTTATACTTAGCGCTTTTACGTTAGGTAAAAGCATCTTATTTAACTTTATAGTACTATAAAAGATTATAAATACCTAGGCTAAAAGACTCTATTAACTCTTTAAATAATACTATAACCTATAAAACTAAGTAATATAAGCTATACTCGCTATAAGAATACCTACTAATAATAATACTCTAATAAAACGAAAATTAATTCTAATAAAAACCCCTTTTAATAGTAATAAGAACGTGTTTAAGGCTTAAAAGAAGCTTATAATATATAAGCTAATTAAAGACGTATAATTTATTAGTAGCTCTTATAATTAATAGGTTTTTATTTACTAGAATCTCTTTAATAAAGTTAAAAGCTACGTAGCCTTATTTTTTAAACTAGGTAAGGTAAAGGGCTATAACCTATTTTAGTTCTTAAAATATCTATCGTTTATATATTTAAACCCTTATTAAAAGGAAATTACACTTATTAAGCTAAACTAAATATAATAGTACTAGAATAAGTTATTTATAAACTTTTTTATTTAGTTTAAGAATAAGTTTACGCTTATTAAAGAAATATTATAAGCTAGTTTTATAAAGCTTATAAAACTATAATAAGCTTTAAATAAGCGTATATAAAAAGAAATTATAGGTAAAGAAATATTACGCTTTAAGTATAACGTAATAATAGCTTAACTTTATAACGTAACTATTAATATTAAATTCTTATAATTAAAGAAGAAGTTTTAAAATAAGTAAAATAAAGGGGTTACCTTTAAAATAAAATAAATAGTAAATAAAAATACACTAATAATAAACGTAATAAAGATAAGGTTTTAAGTTAAATTTAAGAAGAGCGCGGGTTAAAACCGCTTTAAGGGTAATTAAAAGAAGAGAGCCTATTAGGTTTTAAAGAAGGTAATTAATTAATAAAAGAAGAAAAGAAAGTGTATTTATTATAAATTAATAAGGTATTATATAGCTAAATATACCCTTTTACTTACGTAATAGCTGTAAACGTTTAGCGTAAAAGGCGTTATAATAGAAGATATAACTAATAGCTTAAACGAGAATAGTAAGTAATTAAAAAATAATACGCTTCTATAATAAGTCTCTTAATAGAGGCGCTATAACGTAATAATAATTATAAAATAAGAAGTATTTTATCTAGAAAACAAGAGTTAAAGGAAATTAAGTTAAGAATAAATATATTACCTCTTTTAATTCTTACGTTAATTAACTCCTTAAAGTTTATAAATGCTTAAGTAAATATAAGCTATAATTATTACGTAATAATAAGCGAAAAGTTTATATAACGTATAAGCCTTAAGTAAGTTTTATTAGGGTAATAATAATAAATACGTATAATAATAGAGATTAAGTAGCGTAAAGTAGTATAATAAAAGTTATACTTTATAATCTCTTATTTAGTATAATTTACGATAAATATAAATAGCTAAAAATCCCTAGTAATAGCTTACGTAATACTAGGCCTTATTTAAAACGTAATATTAGAGATACCTTAAATAATACATAGCTAATATATACGTGTAATTAGCTAAGAGAGAGCTTATAATAGGCGCTATAAGCGATTTAATAATTAAGGGATTTAATAATTAAGCGATATAAAACCTTATAATAATAGTATTAAAGTTAGTATTTATAAGACTTATTTAATAGGCTTAAAGAAAGAAGAAGAAGTATTATCTTATAACTATAAGTATACGTGAAATAATAATAGTCTTATATATATAAGAAGCTAAGGTAAATTAAAAGTAAGAATAAGTATTATAACTCCTTAATAAGCTATAGAATTTTTAAGACTTATTTAACTAAGAAAAAGCAAATAAACTTCCCTCATATTAAAGGTAATTAAACTATTATATATAATTAAAGAAGTATTTAAATAAATTTAACTTTAAGTTATTATAAGTGTTACTTTATAATATATCGCGTAAATACCTATTAAAGATTAGAAAATAAGTTATAAATCTAATAAATAAGAGCTAAATTTACGTGAGTTTCTTACTAATAGTAGCTTTAATTTTACTTATAAAGAAGCTTAATAAAGGCTAGTAATTTTATATTAATTATTATACCTTATATAAAGTTATAAAGTAAAACTATTACCTACTTTTATTAGTTAAGAAAATACTATAGTCTCTTTTTAAGGTTAAGTAATTTATAAAGCTAAACGTACGTTTAGTGTTTTATAGGCTTTAAGTCGCTTTAAGGGAAAAGTATTTAATAGTATTTTAAACTAGATTTAAGCTATTTAAGTAGCTAGTATACCTATTTAAGCTAATAGGCGCCCCTATAACGTTTTAACGTTATATTAATAGTACCTTAAGAAAAATACTAGGGGATTTTATAATAATCTATTTAAATAATATTTTAATTTACTTAAGTAGCTTATAGAAAAATTACATGCGAAAAGTACGTGAGATATTAACGAGACTTTATATAATAAAGCTATACTTAAATATTAAGAAATACGCTTTTTATATATAAGAGATAAAATATTTTAGGTTTATTATTTACGCGGGTAAAGAGATTCGTTTTAACTTAAAGAAAATAAAGGTAATATATAATTAAAAACCCTTTACGCGTTAAAGAGAAGTTTAAGGATTTTTAGGGTTTATAAACTTTTATTAAGACTTTATATTAAATTTCTTATCCCTTATAAGCCTACTCTTAAGGTTACTTAAAAAAGGCGTTTAATTTAAGTAATTTAAGAAGTATAATACTACCTTTAAGTCTTTAAAAAAAGTATTTATATTATACCTAGTCTTAAAGTAATAAAACTTTATAAAGAAAATAGTTATAAAGGTAAATTACTTAATTAATACTCTTAGAAAATACCTATTATAATTTAATAATAAAGTTCTTTACTTAATAGTATATTACTTTATAAGGCTTATAGCTTTAAAAAGAAATTATATTATTTATAATAAGAAACTCTTAGCTATTATCTCTTACTTAAAAGCTTAATTAATAAAACTTTAAAGTATTATATAATTATTTATTATTCTTATAAACTATAAAAACTTAAAATACTTTACCTTATTAAAGAAAATATTAAAGAGATAAGCGCGTTAAGTAAAAATACTTTTCTTATTTAACTTTTACCTTTATTATAAACCTAAAATATAAGTGTAACGCTTTAATATACTCTCTTAAAGGGACTAGAATTAAAATACCTTTTTATTACGCTTTAATAGTATTATTTAACTAATAAATATATTACTTATATTACTAGGTAATCTAATCTTAACCGCTAATAATAAAGAAAAGGCTAATAAAACTACTAATCTCTTATTAAAAATAAAGATATTTAATAACTATTACCTTTAAAGCTTATAGAATTAAGGTTAACGTAAGAATAAGGTAATAGTATATTAAATTAAAGCTATTTAAGAGAATACTTAGAGATTTCTTAAGAAGATAAATACACGGGAATAAATTACGAATTACACTCTTTTTATATATAAAATACTATTATTTTAAAGCTATATTTAGGCCTTAAAGTAAGAGCTACTTATAATAACACTTATATAACGCGTATATAACTTCTTAATAGTAGGTTACCTTAAAAAAAATAGTATCTTTAAGTTACTTTAATAGAACTATTACTAAGAAGAGATATCTTAAGACGTTACGTGGTTTATACGTAACTACTACTATTATAAGAGATATAAGAGTAAGTAGCTTTAATAAGAACTCTTATAATTAATTTTAATTACGAATAAATATTAGTTATAAATTTTAATTAACTTTATAATAAACCTTCTTACCTATAAAAAGAGAAACGCTAAATACCTAATAATTATTATAAATTAATTATTTAAGTACGTGTAATTAAAGGCTATAATATTAATAAAGGTTAAGGTATACGTGAAACGTTTTAAGTAATACTAATAGTAGTTTTATAAATTTCTAAAATAAATTATTACGAATTATAGGTTAAATTAGCTTAATAAATTCTAAATAATACTTTATAAACTTATAGAAATAACCTAGCTTCTCTTTATAATATACTACCTATAAATAAATAGCGGTATAAAACGCGTAAATTAAAAGGTATAAGTAATTCTTTAAGTTATAATCTCGTTTAAGTAATTTAATTAAATAAAATATCTTATAGCTTATTAGTTAACCTTAAATAACTAGAACTTAATTATAATTAAAATAAGCTTAAATAAAGCCTTATACGAATTTAATATAACTATAATTTAAAAGCTACCTAATATATAGAAATTAAAGATCTTAATAAAGAGAAGGGTAATAGTATTTATTAATTACTTATAAGAAGAAATAAACCTAGCTTAAGCTATAATTATATTTACCTAGTAACGTGCTTAAAACTTAATAAGTAAATAATAGCGCCTAGTAAAGAAGTTTAAGATTAAAGATAATATTTAGTTAAACCTATAAAATATTAAAATAAATTAGCTAAGTAAAAAGCTAAATTAAGTTATAATAAAATATAAGATTATAAACGTATTAATATTACTTATAATAAGGCTAGATATTCTAGGTGGTATTTACCTAGTATTTTACGTTAATCTTTTAAAACGTATAACCTATAACTTACTCCTATCTTAAAAGCTATAAGACTTTAAGTTAAGCCTTAAGTTAACGTAAATAAGCGATAAGATAAGTAGCTAGCTAATAAAAGAATTTAAGGTAAAGGAAATTCTTATAATAAAGAACGTATTAAAAAGAGATAAGAAACGAAAAGCCTACGTAAAATAAGTAGGTTATATATAATTAACTTAAAAGCTACTAAAAAACGTATAAGAGATAGCAGTATTAAAGCGTTTTAAAAACTAATAGAGAGACGTAAGGTAAAATAATAGCCTTATACTACCTTTACGCTACGCTTAAACTACTATAATTATAATAGTACCTATATAAAAAAAAAAAAAAAAGAAAGAGCTTATAATAGATTAAGATAAAGATAATAGAAATAATAATATAATTTAAGAGCCTTAAATCGTATAAGTAAAGGGACTATAAGAGGCTAGTAAATTTTATTAGATTAATTAACTACGAATATTATAATTAAAAGACATAAAAAAAAAAAAAATACCTTATTTAACGGGTAATTAGCGTAATTAAAAGAGCTAATATATAGCTAGCTTAAATATAAGATATTCGTGTAAAGTAGCGTTTAAATCGCTAAAAACTAATAGTAATAAAGGGGAATAATTCTTATTAACTAAAATATAAGATAAAATAAACTACTAGTAAGGAGTAATAGAAACTTCTATTAAAGTAAAAAGAAGTAATACTAAGAGAAAGCTATTAGAGTCTTTAGCCTTAAATTAAGCGAATAAAAAGGGGCTTAAATTAAATAAGTTAATAAGATTAATATACTTAATAAATAAGTAAACCTTTAATAAGAGGTATATAAACTAGAACTAAGCTAGGGGCTTAAAGTAGCGTTAATAAAAGTAAAACTACTAGTATTAGCACTATTAACGCGCGATAAAAAACCTTAACAGGATTATATATTACGGGTATAGGGGCTAATTTTACGAGAGAAAAGGCTATAAGATAAAGCTAGGTTAAAGGTATTTTAGGAATAATTAAGAGCCTTTCTCTTACGCTTATTCTTACTTTTATTTATTAATAGAAAATTATTAGAATATTAGTTTTAATTAATATTAAACCCTTCCCCTTTAAAGGGATATTATAGCTCTAAGATAAGCGTAATTAGCTACTTAATTATAAAAGGTAAGAGTATATTTAAGCGAGAGGTAAAGGTAGCTAGCTATTAAGTTATAAAAGATAAGAGCGTAATTAAGCGGGAAATAAAAGCGGCTAATAGTATAATAGAATTAATAAGAGAAAGATTCTTAACTAAAATAAGCTTATTAGAATTATTAAGGGATTATTTAAGAAGCTAATAGTAAGTAATAAGGTTAAGGAGAATAAAAGGAAATTCTAATAAGATAATATTAAGAGTGTAAATAAGATACTAATTATAGCTAATAAGAGATAAGCTAATAGATTTAATTACCCTTTTAAGATAAGCTATTTATATAGCATATTCTTTACAATTAATACGCTAATTATTAATAAGCTAATTAAAGGCCTAAGTAATATTAGCTTAATTATAATAAAAATTCGTAATTATTACTTAATAGCTAGAATTCTAGTAAATAATAGCGCCCTTATAATAGATAATAGGTGTAAGGGACGTACTAAAAATAATAGCCTATTAAGCTATAAACGATACGTTTTAGTTAAACTTAATAAGAGAGTTAATCGTTTAAATTAAATTAAAATTAATGTAAGTATAAGTAAGTATAAACCGGAATTTTTTCGCTATAAAGAAGAACTTACACGAGAACTTAGCTTAAAAAGCCTTAACGTTAATACTCTTCTTAATAGCCTTAATAGTAATATAATTATTATAAGTAATAATACGCTTAACCTTCTTTTATTAACGGTAAAGCTTAGAATTTACTACGTAAATATATAACTTTTAGTCGCACTCAGAGCATTAATAAAAAAACTACACTACATGTAGTTTTTTAGTGTAGTTTTTAGTGTAGTATAGTTTTTGTAGTTTTAGTGTAGTTTAACTACACTACAACTACATTTATAGTGTAATGTGTAATTATAGAGAGACATTTTTAATTATAAATATAACGTTAATTATAAGACTTATAAGGTTATAATTATTATACCTTAATAGAGCTAATTTAGCTCTTTATAATGCACTAATTTTTATACGTATAGCTTATAAATTAAGCGAGTTATAATAGGTTAAATCTTAGCTAAAAATTAAGATCCACTTTTTTCAAATAAGAGACTAAAAGCTTAATATCTCGCTTAATATCCACATTTTAAGGTTAATTTTTAAAGATTTAAAATCACGTGATTTTTAGCTTTATTTTAATATATAATATGCTTATATAAGCTTTTTTTTAGTAAAACTTTTTTATAATAAAATTTAAAAATAAAAAAGTTAAGTAAGAAATATAAAATCTATTATAATATAAGAAATAATATATATAAAAAGAAAGTATAAAATATTATTTTATATGAAAAATTTTAAGGTATTTAAATATATTATTTATAACTTTAATATATTTCTTATAACTTTAATATTTAATATTTTATATTTAAGTTATAGGGTAATATTACAAATATTATTATTTTATAAGATATTTATATATAAATAATAGAAATTTTTAAATTTATTACATTAAATATATTTTACTTATTAATAATAATACTTGCTTACTTAATATAATTCCCTTATAATTCCCTTTTATTTTATTTTTATTTTATTTTTATTAGTTTTTTAATCCCTGTTTTTAGCTTATTTAAGCTAGCTAATCCCTGCTTACTAATATTAATATTAGTAAGCAAATGTAGCTCTATTTTAGCTTACTAATTATACTAGCTAATAATAGCTTATAAATTAATTAACACTACACATTACACTAATTTTTAAAATGTAATGTAGTATAGTAAAACTACACTATACTACACTACACTAAAATTCACTAAAAACTACAAAACTACACTACTTTCAATGCTCTGGTCGCACTATTAGTAAGTATTATAATAGAGTTAATAAGCTATACTAGAACTAAGAGTGTATTTATAATAACTAGTATTTAAAAGTTAATTTTAATATTATATATAAGTGTTAATAAGCTTCTTATTATTAAAAATATTATTCTTACTAGAGTTACCTTTTATAATAAAGTCGCTTAAATAACGCTTAAAGCGTAGGGTAAAAGAGAGTAAAAGAGTACTAGTAATATTAATTATATTATTATTTTTCTTTTTTTTAAATTAACGTAAGAATAAAGAGACTAGTTTAAAAGCTTAATAAATAAATTCTATAAGAAAATACGTGTAATAAGGTTTAAAATTATTTTAAGAAAGGGGTAAAAATAAGAGGTTATAAAGAATAAGAAGAAAATACTATAAGAGATTTATTTTATACCTAGTTTACCTTACTTTTATAAAGAAATAAAAATAAATAAATATAAGGAGTAAGAAAAGGGTATAACGCGTCTTATACGGCTATTAGTTAGGTACTAAAAGAGCTTAAATAAGTAAGGGGGTATATTATAAGCTTAAGCTAATAGCTTAAGCCTAAGCTAAACTTATTATAAAGGTAGCTTAAACTTAACCTAAATAATTTATAGGTTAAGTAAAGATATAAAGGGAGGTAAAAAGGGAGAAACCTTTCTTTCTCTTTCTCTTTCTTCTTAAGTTTATTCTTACTTTTTAAAGACGTATACTTATAGTAGTATAGTATAGCTAGTCCTTAATATTAATTAACGCTTTAATAGCTTTAAAGTATTTAATTTTATAAAACTTATATATTTAAAGTTTAAACTTTATATTTTAAATTTTTAATAATATATTTTAAATAATAAAAATATAAATAACTCTCTTATTATATAACTTATAATAATATAAATTAATGCATTTTAAAGGACTAAAATAGCTCTATTAAATTATATAAAAATATTTCTTATAAGCCTTATAATTAGCCTTATATATATAAGTAAAAAATTTACTAGCGTTTTTCCCTAATAATACATTTATAGGTATTTTAAGAATATAATGTATTGTATTTAAATATAATACACGAAAATATAATATAATATAAAATACAATACACAATACACTTGTATTTACTATATTTATAAGAGCTCTAACTATAAGTACCCTTATTTTACTTTAATCTAGCATTATATTAATATTCGTATAGGTTAATACTTAGCATTAAATCCTATATTTACCCTATATAACCTAAGTTATTACTAGTATAAAGAAGAGCTATACCTATCTTTATTATATTATCTCTAGTAAGATTATTTTTATACCCTAGCTTTAGCTTAGCTTTACTAACTCCTATAAAATCTAGTACTATTACTTATTTTAATTACTAGATTTATAATTATTTTTACCTAAAGGTAAGTTAAGTCTAGCTTAGCCCTAGCTTATAATCTTACCGTTTTTATGCGTTAACTAGTGCTTTATAGGTTCCTATTAACGCTAAATTTATTAATAATAATTATCTTTTTTATACTATTATAAAAATAATAAATTACTATTACTTAAATAATATAACTTAAATTAAATAAGTATAAATGTAAGACTTAAGTTACTTTTTATTTATTAAAAACTTAATTATAATTTACTTAATAATAATTAATAAGTAAAATAATAAGAAGTTATTAATAAAAAAGTTTACTTATATTATTAAATTATAAAAGAGAAATTTAAGTAATTAAAAGCTAATTTTAAGCTATTATATATTAATAATAAATACTTTAAGTAAGTTAAAAGAAAAGAATTAATTAATAAATATATTATAATAAATTAAGAAAAAACGTATTTATAAGCTTTTTATTATATTAATTAACTTATAGGTAATATAATAAATAATTTTAATATAATTAAAGCTATAAATAACTTCTAGTAAAAGCTAGGTAAAGCGTATATAAGTTATATATAAAATAATATAATTAATATTATTATTATTATTATTATTCTTATTTTTTAAGATTAAAATAATTATAAGTTATTAAAGATAACTTAAAAGATATAAAAGATTAATTATATTTTTAATTATAATAAAAATAAGCTATATAAACGTTAATAAAAATATAATAAAACTATAAGAAAACCCTTTAAAGTTATAAATTAATTTAATTATATATATTAACGCGTATAATATATTATTAATAGCGCTTAAAAAGGCTAATATTTAAGCTTATATTATTATTAAAAGTATAGGAAATCTTAAGAAGTTTAAGCTTCTTTAAAAAGCTATAATAATAAGCGTTTATTATTAATTTATTATACGTGAGTAATATATATAAAAATAATACTTAATATTAATATTTATTATTTTAATAATAAATAATAGGTAATTAACTTAATAAAATAAGATTTCTTAGGTAAAAAAAGAGAATTAAATAAATAATATAAGAAAAAATAAAATAAGTAATAATATTTAAAGAAGAAATAACTAATAAAAGTATAAAGAGATTATATTAATTTATATATATAATTAATCATATATTTATTTATTTATTTAAGTACCTTAAAGCTATTATAACTATTCTAGTACTTTTACATGTAGTTTAAGTAGAAAAACCCTTTATATAGAAAGAAAAACCCCCTTACTTTTATTTTAGGTTATTCTTACCTTACTATAACCTATAATTATATAAAGTGTATTTTAAATTATATAGGTTAAAGATACTTATTAGGCTAGCTACTTTAATAGTAGTTTATTAAAGCGTGTATAATAAAGGTTTAAGCTAAGTTTAAGTTAACTTTAATACGCTAATTAGGTAGCTATTCTAGTATTTAAGTATTTAAGGCTATTACGTAGTTTTCTTTAAGTGTTATATTATACTATATTATTTTAAGCTTAACGTAACGTTATATCTTAAATATTCTTAATATAATTAATATATTATAATAAACTTTACTTTATTCTTACTTTTAGGGCTACTTAACTAAGCTTAGCTAGTCATTATTAGCTATTTAAGGCCTATTATAGCCTTTATAAAAGCTTTAAATTAAGCTATTAATTTTTCTTTTTTTCTTTTTTCTTTAAACCCTTAATTTTTATACGTATAACCTCTTTTTATAGCCTTTAATATTAAGCTAGCCTTATAATAGCTTTTAGCTCTCTTTATAAGCTTATTAAAGCTATACTTATATTAGCTTATTTTTTAAGCGTTTTTTAGGCGAATTTAATTAATACGCGTTATTTTTTTAGGCTTTTTCTTATCTCTTATAACTCTTATAAGCTTTTTTTAATTTTAGGTAAATTACTTAACGTTAGCCTAATATTAGGCGTTTCTTTCTCTTATTTTATTCGCTATTTTTAATTATATATTAGTTTATTTTACTTCGTGTATTTACTTAACTTTAACCTAGTCTTAATATCTTTCTATTAATATTTTATAAAAGCTTATTATTTTTAATATAATTATACCTAATATTCCTTTAAGGTACGTTTTAATTAATTAATTAACTTTAATCTAATAGTAGTATTAACTTAATTATAAAAGAATAGCCCTTTTAAGGGTAAAATACTTACGCTTATTTAAAAGAAAAAAGCTATTAAGTAAAAGGTTATTATAAGTACCCCTATTTTACTCTAGCCTAGCGTTATACTAACGTTCGTGTAGGTTAGCGCTTAGCGCTAAATTCTATGCTTACCTTATATAGCTTAAGTTACTAAAGGCGCTATTTATATCTAGCTAGAGAAGTAAGGTAATACCACGCTAGCTTTAAGCCGTTTTAATTACTTCTATTATAATCTTAAGCGCGATTTTAGTAAACCTATCCCTTTTATTTCCTATTTATAGGTTTAAAAGTATTACCTTTACCTTAATAACTCGTGTAATTTATCTTATAATTATAACTTTTATAACTTTATTTATTACATTTAAAAGTAATATTAGCTTTTAATTACTTACTTACTTATAGTTCTTTAGCTTTTTTATTAGCTTTTATAATATAATTACTTTAATAGTATAAAACTAGGCTAAAAAGTAAGTGTATTTAAGTAAGCTATTAAAAAGATAAGTAATTACTTTAATAAGAGATCTCTTATAAGCCTTTAAAAGGCCTACTAGTATCTTATTATCTTTAAGAGTCTTTTAGCTTATTATAAACGTTAAAGCTATTTTTATTTTAATAGAGTTAATATAATTTTCTTTTAAAATATAAATAGTATTAAGTTAAGGGAAAATTAAGTTTAAAATAACGTTAAAATTAGCTATAAACTTAAGAAAGAATTTCTTAATAAGAATATTAGCCTTTTTAATATACTTTATAGCTAATTACTTTATAGAATTATTTAAGTTACCTTAATATAATAATAAAAGGTTAACTTACTTTAAGAAAATATAACTTTAAAGTCTCGCTTATCTTTTTAGTTTTTAAAGGCTTTCTTTAATTAATAATACCTTTCTTAAAGCGTTTTATTACGTGCTTTTTCTTTCTTTAATTATAATTTAAGTTTAAGCCTTTTTTACCTTATAGTAAAGTTATTAATTTAGCTTTATATATCTTTTAATTTAAGCTCTTTTTACTTTACGCGTAGCTATTATTACCTTAATTATATAGCTAATCTACTAGAATTTCTCTTTAAGTTTACCTTACCTTTTCTTTAAGGCTATTAATTAAGTAATTTCTTATAAATACTTAATAAGTTAATTTATATATTTATTAATCTTTTAATAGTTTTAAATTAATACTAGAGTTATTTTTAAGCTAAAGTAATATTATATCTTTATAGCTATTAAATTATCTTTTATCTTCTTTTATATATACCTTAATAATAAGATATTTAATATAAGCTTTTTCTCTTTAAAATTAATATTAATTAATTATAAGATATAATTAAATTTAATTATATTAAATACGCTTGAGTATATTACTTTAAGGCTTTTTATAACTTATATTAAGTTTATAATATTATTCTTATAGCTATAATATTATTAAATAGGTTTCTTATATAGTATAATAAGTATAAGTTATTATTACTTTATTATTTATAAAAGTCTCTTTACTCTATTAAATATTCTATTATAAGCGTCTTATAATAGGTGTTTTTAATTAAAATTATTAATAAAGACACTTTAATTTAAAAGCTTTATTATCTTTAATTTTACTAATAGTATTTATTAATTAAAGCTTAATAGCTTTAAATAAAGTGAAAAAATACTAATACCTTTAAGCGTTATATAGCTTTAATTCTTTTCTTCTTAGGTCTCTTATATATTAAAGCTATATCTTTTATTAATATATATAATGTTTCTTTCTTTATAATATATTAAGTAATATTTATTAAGCTTTAAGCTAAAAGGCTAATTATATCTTATTATTTTCTATTCTTATATTATTATTAGGTTAATATTAAGGCTATATTATAGTATTATATATATAAGTATATTCTTTTTATTATTATTAAATAAAGAGTTAAATAATTATAATTAATACTTTTATTAAAAGGGTATTAGCTAAAAGATAATTAGTATATTATAGTATTTTATTTAATTAAAAGTTAATAATATTATAATAATTATAGCTTTTTAATAAATACTCTCTTTTCTTTATAAAAGATTAATCTTTTACTAAGAATAAATTACTCTTAGCTCTTAATCTTAAATAATATTTATTATTATAATATAGCTTAATAAATCTTATTAGGCGTTTTATATATACTTCTTTAACTTTATTCTAGTATTTCTTTAATATAAGATAAAGGTAAAATTAAGTTAAATACGCTTTAAAGTAAAGAATATACTTTTCTTTAATATTTAATATAATAAGAAAGTAGCTTTCTTCTTTATTTTTATATTAGATAATAGCGTATTAATTATACCTTAATATTACCTTATAATATTTAATAATATAGCTTATCTTATAATAATTATAATATTAATATAAGTTAAGAGTACTATTATAGAGTTTAATATTAAATATCTTAGCCTTATATATAAGTTTAATTTAATATAACTTATTTACTTACTTTATTTCTTTAACTCTTAAAATTAAATCTATTTATATTATAATATTACTTTAAGAGTAACGTATTATAACGCGTATAATCTTCGCGTTATTTTTCCTATTAAGATTAATTATAAAGTCTTCTTTTTTAATATATTAAATAAAAAAGGCCTCTATTATAATACTAAGAATTCTTATATAAATTATTACTTTTAGCTTAAAGGTAACTTAAGTTTAATTTATATTTTTCTTAAAGAAAAAAGTGTTATCTTAGAATATAATAACTATATCTTTATTAGGTAACTTATACGTAGCTATTATTACGTTACTTCTTAAAGCTGAATTTATAGCCTTTACTATATCTTTAATAGTTTAATTTTAAAGTGCTTTTATAATTATAATACCTTTAATAATAATTTTATAATATTAATAGTTAAGAATAGCTAAGAGAGAAGGTTTTTAGGTTTACGTTTTAACTAGCCTAATTATAATACTTACTTAAGTCCTTTATTAGGTAATATTGTAAAGTGCTTTTTATATTATAACTATAATTATATTATAAAGCTACGCTTTTATAATTAAAATATTATTAGTAATAATTATAGCTTTAACGTAATATTATATTACTTTTTAGGTAGTATACTTCTTAAATAGTTTTTATATACGCTTTAATAAAGCTATTAAAATAAAACTAATTAATTTATTATAAATAACATGTTTTTTATTATTAAGTTTATTTTAAATTACATTTAACTTAAGGTTACGTAATACTTATTTTATAAATTATTCTCTTTTTACGTTTAAGTAATAATAGCTTTATATAAGCTCTCTTTTTTCTTTATTTATTACTTTTAGTATTATATTCTTTATATTACTTTTATTATAGCCTTAATATAATATTATAATAAGGGGTAATTAAGTGTAAGAAATTTAAATCTTAGGTTATTTTCCGTTTTAAAGGTAATTTTAAGCTAGTATTATAGTATAAGAGCAAGAGTAAAAGTTTATAATTATAATTAATTAATTATATAATAATATAATTAATTTTAATTAAACGTTTAAATTATTTATATATTAATTAATAATATACTATTATATAGGTAATAAGCAAGTATTAAAGCTATTTAATATCTAGTTAAAGTAAAGAGAAATAATTATAAGATAATTAAGAGACTTTACTTACTTATAATATAATTAATAATATTACGTAAAATAAGAGCTTTAAAACTATATCTCTTATATCTTATATAACTAAAAAATAAGATAAGCTTTAATTATTATAATATAGCTACCCTTACTTTAACTACCTAACTTCTAGTTTCTCTTATAATCTTATATATATTAAAAGGTTATAGTATTAATATTAAGGTAAAAATAAAGAAAGCTATACTTATTTACTTTAATAGTTACGTTATAACCCCTTTAATTTTTAGCGATTATATTAGTTTTAATTATATTAGTTTACCTTATACTATTATTACTAGATAAAAATACCGCTTATAAATCTTTAATTTAAGTAAGGCTTTAATTAAGATTAAAAAAGGCTAAGTTATTAATTTAATTACTTTAACTTATATTACTAATAGTTAATAAACTTTTATAATAAAGGCCTTTTTATATATCTCTTTAATAGATTTATTAAAAGATAATTATTTAAAAGAGAAGCCCTTAAACTTTTACTAGAATAATAAATACCCTTTTAGTATTTTTATATTTAACTTAATAGTTAACTTTTAAGCGGTTAATATCTCTAATAATTAAAGCTTAAAATATTAAGAATAAGTACGTAAAGTCTTATATAAATATTAAAAGCTATTTAAACTTAATTTAAAATAGTTTAATAATAAAATTCATATATTAATACCTTTATAATTAAACTTAAATCTATTTAACTTAACTTAACGCTTATATATAGTATTATATTATAATTATAAAGTAATAAATAATATTCTTAATTCTCTTAAGAAAGTAAGTATTATAAAAAACGTATTACTAGAAGAATTTTACTTAATAGTTTCTTTAGCTTTTATTATTTAAAGAGATAAAAAGCTACGTATTATAATTAATATACGTTATATTAATACTAAATTAATTATAAACGCTTATTTATTACTTAAGTAAAATAATATCTTATTATTTTTATAAGATAATATAATTTTCTTTACTTTAAATCTTATAAAAGAATTTTTTTAATAGTTTATTATAAAATTAAATAAATAAAAGATAACGTTTATTATATTATATTATAAGTATAAATAATTAATAGTTAATATAATATAATTAACTATTAATTTAGCCTTTTTTTAATATTATGTAAAATACTTATTTTATTAATACTTATAAAAATTTATTCTTATTTATATTAATAATATTATTATTTTCTCTTAAATAATTAAAGAGTATATTAAATACTTAAATTTAACTTTAATAATACTTAATAAATTAAGCTATATATTATTCTTATATAAGTATTACTTTACTTAACTTAGCTTTTAAGCTCTTAAATATTATATTTTTAAACTAAAATTAAGTATAATAAAAGAAAAGATAATGATAATATAAGCTTTAATAATACCTATAAATTTAAAGGAATTAAAATATAATTTAAGTTTAATAAAATACTATTAATAATTTATTAATTACTTTTTAGCTATTATAAAACTATTATAATAAATTAAAGCTATAAATTTCTATAAAATACCCTTAAAAAACCTTTAATAAGATAAGTATATTATAAAGGTTATACTCTCTTTAATTAATACTCTTAATAATTAAAAATAATAAACCTTATAGAAATAAGTAATTAAAGCTTAAATAAAACTTAAAGCTAAGTTAATTAAAGTAATTAAATTAGCTTATTTAAATTAAATTAAGCCCTTTAAGTTATATATAAATAATAGTAAAAAATTTAATTTTAACGTAACTTTATATTAACTTTAAGCTAATAAAAAGCTAAAACCTATACTTTTTGTAACGCGCACACGGAGTTACCTGTGAAGAGGGACCGAATCGGGTCCACTTATATCTTAAAACGGGGTATAAATCCCCACTAATTTTAGTCCGAATCCTATAAGTATTACCACGTGAGAAGCGGGTACGAATTAGAGCTAAAACCCTTAATAAATAAGTATAAAAGAATTAATCTAAATATTAAATAATTCAAATAAGTTTTAATCTTATATTATTAAGAGACCTAAGAATAAAGTTCTTTCTTAATTCCTTACCTAATCGTCCTATATTTTAGATTTATTTTAATAATTCCTAAAACTTCTTTATATAATTACCTTTAGAAAAATAGTAAGAACTTAAGAATAAAGCCGTACGTTATATAGTAATATACTAGAAGAAGAGACACTCATTATATCCCTTACACGTAAATTATTTACTCTCTTAACTCTTACTAAGTACTTTACTATAATCGCGCGAGAGGTGTAGCTAAAGAAGCACTTATGTAAACTTAAGCGAATTTAGGAACTTAAAGCTTAAGAGTAAGAGTTACTCTAAGACTTATCCTTAAATAATAAGGGAAGGTTCTTAAAATAATAAGACTCCTTCTTCTTAAAAGAAAATTAAGGTTTAAAGATTTAAATTAAGAACCTCTTTAAGTTATCCCTTAATATAAACTAAAGAAAAAGAGATAATTAATTAAATAACCTTTAACGTACTTTTGTAACGCGCACACGGAGTCACCTGTAAAGAGGGACCGAATCGAGTCCGCTTATATCCCAAAACGGGGTACGAATCCCTACTAATTCTAGTCTAAATCCTATAAGTATTATTACGTGAGAAGCGGGCACGAATTGGGGCTAGAACCCTTAATAAATAAGTATAAAAGGATTAGTCTAAATATTAAATAATTTAAATAAGTTTTAGTCTTATATTATTAGGAGACCTAAGAATAGAGTTCTTCCCTAATTCCTTACCTAATCGTTCTATATTTTAGGTTTATCCTAATAATTCCTAAAACTTCTTTATACGATTACCTTTAAAAAGATGGTAAGAACTTAAGAATAAAGCTATACGTTACACAGTAACGTACTAGAAGAAGAGATACCCGCTATATCCCCTACGCGTAAATTATTTACCCTCTTAACTCTTATTAAGTACTCCACTATAATCGCGCGAGAGGCGTAACTAGAGGAGCACTTACGTAGACTTAAGCGAATTTAGGAACTTAAAGCTTAAGAGTAAGAGTTACTTTAAGATCTATCCTTAAATAATAAGGGGAGGTCCTTAAAACGACGAGACTCCTTCTCCTTAAAAGAAGATTAGGGTCTAAAGATTTAAATTAAGAACCTCTTTAAGTTATCTCTTAATATAAATTAAAGAAAGAGAGATAATTAGCTAAATGACCTTTAATACACTTTTAAGGGTGCCTTAAGAAAGTTTAAGAAGAATTACTTTTAAATCTTATATACGATTACGTAAATAAAAAACGAATGTTATTTCTAATAGAACTAATATATTAAGAAAGTAAAGACGCGCGATTTAAACGTAAATATTAACTGGAAAAAATTTAAAGTATAAACCTTAAATCTTATCTAAGATTCTACTAACTAAAATATAATTATAGTATAATAGTTAAAAGGTGCACGCTAAAGGGAAGACTAATCTCTCTAAGACTTCCACGTATACCTAAACTCGTTAGAAAAGTACTTCCCTCGCGTCTTAAAGGTATAATAAGCACTTAGCTTCTTCGTAAAACTTTACCCTTACCTTTAAAACTATATTAAAATGCATGTATTAAGTATACTAGAAACTTAGGAGGAAATTATAGCTCTTACTACTCGTTTCTAGGATAATATAAAAGGTAAGCGAAATAATAAGCGGCCTTAAAACGAGAACTTAAATAAAAGGCCCTTTAAGGCGCTTTAAAGAAACTCTAGGGACTTTTCTCTTAAGAGAGAAAGCAATTAAGAAAGGTTCTTAGAACCTAATTAAGGGCGTTTCCCGCGCTAAAACTTATTTTAAAACGGAGATAAAAAGAAGGCTAATAGTAAAAAGAAAAAGAATTTTACCTACTAGAAGTGTAATAGTAATAAATATCTTTAGAATGAATACTTTAAGAGAGAAAAGATTAATAATATAAAAACCTAAGATAAGAAGGGGGAAAACGAGAAGAATACCGTAAAAAAAGAGAATCGGTTATAAACGATACTTAATTTATAACTAATAAAGACTATATTTAGGTAAAAGCTAGCCTTATAATATAGGCTATAATTTAAGGATAAAAATTAATACTTATTAAAGTAACCCTAAATACTAGGGCTAAAGCGAACTTAATTAGTATTACCCTAGTATAACGTGTAGAACTACGCCGCTTAAATAAGATTCTATTAAGTCTTAAAGTGCCTGGTAATATTTATTTATAAAAGCTAGGAGTATAAAAGATACCCCTAGCTCTTATAGATTTATAAGGGAAATAAAGGAAGTTCACCTAAATCTACTATATAATACTAGATATAAGTAAGAATCTTCTTTTACTTAAAATACTAGCTCTTAAGAACGAGAATATTGCTATAAACGTAGGGTTATAATAATAGTAGTATAATATAAAGAAGAGTAAATATAAGGTAATTCTAATATATAAGTTTAAAAGGGAAGCGTAGAATCGCGTAAGCGTCTTTGCTATATTTAAAGTAAAAGAGGTAATACCGTTATAAGGAAACGGTACTAAACCCTTTCTAAAAGTAACGCCTTTACCTCTAATATTACGGGAATATACTAACGTTTTTAAAGACGAGAAGGTAGGAGAATTACTATTATACTACTTAACTAATTATATAATTAACCTAGTAAAAGAAGAATCGCTTTTATATAGACCTATATACCCGCTCTTACTAAAGAAGCTAGTAATATTACGAGACTATTTAAATGAAAACCTAAAGGTAGGTTGAATTTAACACTTTAAAAGCTTAGTAGAGGTATTAATCTTATTTATACTAAAAAAGAATGAGACGCTTTACCTTTACGTAAACTATTAGAGATTAAATAAAGTTAGTATTAAGAACTAATATCCACTCCCCTTAATTACCGAGATACTAGACCGAATATAAGAAGCTAAGGTATTCTTAAAATTAAATATTAAGGAAGCTTATTATTAGATTAGAATTAAGGAAGGGAACGAATAAAAAAACCGCTTTCTAAATATAGTATAGGCATTTTAAATACTTAATAATGCCTTTTAGGTTAACTAATATACCCGTTACATTTTAAAGTTATATAAATTAAGCGCTATAAGGCCTAAATAATGTTATTTATATCGTGTATCTTAATAATATTTTAGTATTCTTTAAGACGGAGAAGAAACATAAAAAACACCTAGTATAAGTGTTAAAACGAATAAGAAACGTAGGGTTATATACTAAATTATTTAAGTGCGAATTCTTTTAATCTTAAGTGGAATTCCTAGGGTTTATTTTATTAGTGGAAGGGATCTTTATAAATCCCGCTTAAATTAAAACTATTACGTCTTAGCTAAAACCTAAAAGTTACTATAATATAAGTATTCTTAGGGTTTTATAACTTTTATTAATGCTTTATTAAAGTATACTTCTACGTAGCGGCCCCGCTAATAGCTTTACTAAAAGGGAGTAAAAATAAGCGAAAACTAGGGAGTATAGAACTTAATTAAAAGGAAATAAAGGCGTTTTACGCCTTAAAGAACGCCTTTATAAAAGCTTTATTATTATAGCATTTTAATTCTAATTAGTAAACCTAAATTAAAACGAATACATTAATCTTTATAATCGCGGTAATTTTATTGTAATTTAAAGACAATAAGAAATAGCACCCTATTACCTTCTAGTCGCGAAAATTACGAGATATAAAGACCTATTATAGCACGCTTAATTAGGAGATACTAGTAATTAAAGACGCATTTAAATATTAGTAATATTATATAGACGGTGTAATAGAGCCGATTAAGGTCTTAATAGACTACTATAACCTGTAAACGTTTATAAGTAATAAGCAGTTAAATGAGAGATAGTTCTAATAGTGTTTATACTTAACCCCTTTTAACTTTATAATTAAGTATTAAGTAGGGAAAAGAAACCCTATTAATACGCTATTAAGATAGCTAAATTACGTGAAAAGACCGCGTAAAGATCCTACGATTCTTAAAGGAATTCGTGTAAAGATAACGCAAGTAAATAAAGCGCTTATTAGATTTATTTAGGTATAAAAATATAATTTATTATTTCTAGATAAAGCACCTAATTAAGAGAGACGTAATAAAAAGCCTTTACTAGAAGAAAGTCTATAAGTCTTTATAGAATCTAGCGAGTGTAATAAGATGCCTTTATAAGGGGATTTACCCCCCTTAAGCCGCTAATTTAACCTAGAACTAAGAGGTAGGTCGCGACTACCCTCGCTTTAGAAGAAAATTTAGGACGCTATAGAACGAGAAGACCCTTATAAAACGAACGTAAATACGCCTTTAAGGGATATAATCTTAAATACGTAAAAAAGAGATTCTTAGATAAAAGCTAAATGTATAAGAATTCGTCTTAGTTAAGATTTAGCTAATAAATAGTATTTAAATAATTAAGGAATCTTAATATATTAATAACGTGTATAGGTTCCGCTAAATAAGGCTATTATTTAAGAATTACTTAGGCTATACTATAATAACCCGTTAATTAGGCACTTTAATATAAAAAGAATAGTTAAGCTATTAAAAAGAAAGTTCTACTAGATATATATAGATATAAATATAAAAGATTACGTGAAGTCTTATATAGTATATTAAAGAATTATAGCGTAAAGGTACTAGCCTTACGATAAACTAGAATTACTACCGATTTCTTAAGGCTTATAAGCTAAATTATTAATGGACTTTATAACGGGATTACTAGAGACCTAGTATTATAAATAAAACGTTAATGCTATTCTAGTAATAGTAGACTATTATACGAAGTACTCGCTATTTTACCTAGTATTAAATACGATTACGGCTAGCGAACTAGTAATGCTATTTTATAAACGGGTTAAATGTACCTATAGTATCCCTACTAGAATTATATCTAATAGAGAATCTTTATTTATTAATTGTTTCTAGTTAAATTTATGTTATCTAGTAAAGATTTAAAGATAACTTTTTATCGCGTATTACCCCTAAATAAACGAATAAATGAAATGCGTTAACTAAATACTAGAATATTATCTTTAAGCTTTTATAACGGAGAATTAGTTATACTAGCTACTTCTATTACCTATAGTATAGTTCGCGTGTAATAATATTATTAATTTAACAACTAATACCTCGTTAAATTAACTTCTAATAGGGTTTAAGCCTTATATACACTACGATATTAGGGATAATATTACGGGAGAGGGGGTGCTAGAAGTAAGAAATTAAGTTAAAAAAATGCTTTAAGTAAGATAAAAAATAAAAGAATATTAGAAGTAAGTAATAGCTTTTTAGGTAAAATACTATAATAATAAACATAAACTAATATAATTTTAAAACGAAAGTCTAGTGCTACTTTAAACTAAGAATATAAGATTTAAGTATAAAAAGAATAAACTAATTCTAAAGTATATTAGCCCTTTTTAAATCCTAGACTAAGTTAAATAATAAGTATATTATTTAGCACTCCTAACTTAATACGAGAAACTTTATAACGTCTTTTACGTAAGCCTATTAAAATAGTAGTACTAGCGTAAGGGCATTATAAACGAGTTAAAAATACTCCTAATATTAGAGCTAAAAGATAATAAGGATAAATAGAAGGTAAAAAGTATTAAGGATTATATTTAAAAGGGAGCCTAATTATATTACCTTATAAAGTGAAAGGGATAGTTATATAAGTATAACTAATAGCTTAATAGTAAAGACCTCGTAAATACGCCTAATATTATACGTAATTATATCGCGTTACTTCTAGTTACGAAAAGGAATAAAATCACGTAAGAACCCTAAAAGAGAGGTTAGCCTAGAAAAGCACGAGAAATAAATGCTAATTAAACTAGCTAAATAATATAAGTAAGAAGTGCGGTATTAAAGCTTATCTCCCTCTAAAATAGGCTAAATATTCTAGGCTATATTAGACCTAAGATAGAGAAATTAAGTACTAGATAATTAGGCCTTAATATTAGAACTAACACTCTTATAAGCTTTCTTCTTCTTAGAACTCTTAATAATACTATTTTATTTTAGCTTAATTAAGAACGTCTTTATAATCTACTAAGCCTCCTTAGCACCTTTAAACCCCTTTAAGTATAAAAATAGGCTATTATAAAAATCTACTAGGGTAATATACTAGGGGCGGTAATAAATATTCTTAGAAAGAAGACGGGGAATACGCTTAGGGGTATATTTAAAACGACGCTTAGTACTCTAAAATAAGAAAGGTTAATAAGGAAATCCTAGAGAAATTAAATCTAAATCTTACACGTATAATATTAGCTGGAAGTAGAAACTACTTTTCTAATTTAAACCTAATTTTATCGGCCTTCTTCATATAAATAGAGAGACCCTATAATTTAAGTTAGAAAAAATCTTAAGGAAGTGTAAACCTAAGAATTACTTATAGTGTTACGTAACTTACTACCTAAAGATAAGCTATAATTACTTTAATAAGCCTTCTAGGTTAATAGAAACTTAAATATAAGCTAAAGTAAAAGGGTAAAGATCTTTATACGTATATTATAATTATAATTAAAATCACCTATAAGCCGTTTCTCTAGAAAGGTAGCCTAAACGAACTTTAAGACCTAGATTAGGTTAAATAAATTCTTAGCTATAAGGCCGCGTAATATTTATCTTTAATTAGCAACGAAATTAAGAAGGAATTAAATCTAATACTTACGCGAATATAAAGACCTCTCTAAGAGGTATAGTAATTATAATTATCCTTAACCCTTTTAGTAAAGCGAATATAACGTAGCTTAATCTTAGTTAAGGGAGTAAAGTTAGGATTAAAGTTAATTTTAGGTAAATACTCACCTAAGTATTAGGTTATATAATGGTAGTACTATTAATTATTACCATATACGTTAGGATCTTTCTATTAAGCTTTAGCGTGGGCTTAAATCTCTAACGTTACGCTACTACTCTTATAAGGTAAGCTAGACTTACCTCTTATTATTTAAACTACTTAAGCTTAGGTAATAACGTTAGTAGGCGTAAAGTTAAGTTAGCGTGAAGTCTTTTAAGCGGAAACCCGTTTTAATTTAATATTAAATACTTTAATAATATCCCCCTTTAAGGCCTTACGTTTAATTGGAGTTTTAAAGGGGTTATAGGTTAAAGTTTAAGCTAATAGAACTATAAATATAGTGGTTAATAGCTTAAAGGATAATATAGTATCTATAATAATTATAACGTTCTTTAGAAAATCACGTTAAAATTAAAACCTAAGAGGATAATAATAAACTACTTACCTTATTTAATAGGACTATTTAAAAAGGTAATCTAATACTAGGTTAAATTCGCCTTATTAGGAAATATATGCCTACGAAATAAGCGGGAAACATTAATACGTATTACTGCTAAACTAAACGCGCTTTCTTAAGTATAAGGGTATAAAGACGTAACCTACACTTAAATTAACTGTAATTTAAAGTAAAAGTTAAATGTAAAAGTACGTATTAAAGAAGGTAAAGAAGAGCGCGAAGAAAGCCGAGTTAAGGTACTATAAGAAGGCCCTTAATAGTATACTACGTTATATAAATTAGAATAGCCGTATTTAAATATAATAATTAAAAGAGTAAAATAAAACGTAACTAGAAGTAATAAGAGTTAGTGTAGGGAACCTAATAATAATAGTAGTAAGATTTAAGCTAGAAACGATTAAAATTAATAAATATATACCTGTGTTTCGCGCTAAAATTTTACTAACTATAATAAAATATATTCTAGTTTAATACACCTAAATAAACTATTACTAACCTAGTAATAAAATAACTAGTTAGCTATAACGTTAATATAACTTTAAGTTAAAAACATAACTTATAATATTAGCGCTTTATTATACTAGAAGAAAATGTAAATAGAGTACTATATTAAGTGTGTATTTAAAATTTAAGCCTAATAAGTATTACTATAGTTTATAAGCTAAGGAACGTATACGAATCGCGGGCGTAAATAGTAGGTAGTAGCTAAGTATAATAAGAATATAAAATAAACGGGAGCTAAAAAAAGGATTTATACTTAAATAACGAGAAATAAAGCCGCTAGGAAGAAAGAGAAGAGAGATAAGGCTAAAACGAGAAAGGAAAAAATAAGGGATAAGACTAAAAATTTATACTAGAATAAACTTATAATCGCCCTTACCCTAAATCTACGAGTTAGCCCTTAAGGTAACTACGCTTATTAAGATAAAGAAAAGAACCCGCGAAGCTCTTCCCTAAAAAATACTAGACCTTAATTAAGAGCTCTATTAAGAACGAAAACAAGTAAGAGTAACACGTATTAGTGGGGTAAACGTTACGGTTAATCGACTAAGGGTAACGATTATAACCTAACGAGATAGAGGTATAAGACTTTAAAATAGCGCCTTAAAATACAAGGATAGAAATAGAACTATAAGAACCTAGAGAGAATAGCATTATTACTCTTTTTCCCACTAGGTTTTAATAAGGATAATATACCTTTAAAGCCTACTTATATTAACGATAATTAAGGACGATTATACTAAAAGAGGGGGATAATTATAACGCGTACATGAAGTTACCTATAAAGAGGGACCGAATTGGGTTCGCTTATATCCTAAAATAGGGTATAAATCCCTACTAATTCTAGTCTAAATCCCATAAGTATTATTACGTGAGAAGCGGGCACGAATTAGGGCTAAAACCCTTAATAAATAAGTATAAAAGGATTAGTCTAAATATTAAATAATTCAAATAAGTTTTAGTCTTATATTATTAAGAGGCCTAAGAATAAAGTTCTTCCCTAATTCCTTACCTAATCGTCCCATATCCTAGGTTTATCCTAACAACTTTTAAGGGTACTCTAAGAAAGTTTAAGAAGAATTACTTTTAAATCTTATATACGGTTATATAAATAAAAAACGAATATTATTTCTAATAAAACTAATATATTAAGAAAGTAAAGGCGCGTAATTTAAACGTAAATACTAACTAGAAAAAATTTAAAGTATAAATCTTAAATCTTATTTAAGATTCTATTAACTAAAATATAATTATAGTATAATAGTTAAAAGGTATATACTAAAGGGAAGACTAATCTTCCTAAGACTTTCACGTATACTTAAACTCGTTAAAAAAGCACTTCCCTTATATCTTAAAGGTATAATAAGCACTTAGCTTTTTTGTAAAACTTTACTCTTACCTTTAAAACTATATTAAAATATATATATTAAGCATATTAGAAACTTAAGAGAAAATTATAGCCCTTACCACCTATTTCTAAAATAGTATAAAAGATAAGCGAAATAATAAGTAGCCTTAAAATAAGAACCTAAATAAGAGGCCCTTTAAGGCGCCTTAAAGAAACCTTAAAGACTCTTTTTCTAGGAGAGAAAGCAATTAAAAAAGGTTCTTAGAACTTAATTAAAGGCGTTTTCCACGCTAAAACTTATTCTAAAATAAAGATAAAAAGAAGGTTAATAGTAAAGAGAAAAAGAATTTTACCTACTAGAAGTATAATAGTAATAAATATCTTTAAAATAAATACCCTAAAAGGGAAAAGATTAATAATATAAAAACTTAAGATAAAAAGAGGGAAAATAAGAAGAATACCGTAAAAAAAGAGAATCGATTATAAATAATACCTAGTTTACAACTAATAGAAACTATATTCGGGTAAAAGCTAGCCTTATAATATAAGCTATAATTTAAGGATAAAAATTAATACTTATTAAAGTAACCCTAAATACTAGGGCTAAAGCGGACTTAATTAGTATTACCCTAGTATAGCGTGTAAAACTATACCGCTTAAATAAGATTCTATTAAGCCTTAAAGTACCTAATAATATTTATTTATAAAAGCTAAGAGTATAGGAGATACCCCTAGCTCTTATAAATTTATAAGGGAAACGAAGAAAGTTCACCTAAATCTATTATATAATACTAAATATAAGTGAGAATCTTCTTTTACTTAGAATACTAGCCCTTAAGAATAAGAATATTACTATAAATATAGGGTTATAATAATAGTAGTATAATATAAAGAAGAGCGAATATAAGGTAATTTTAATATATAAGTTTAAAAGGGAAGCGTAAAATCGCGTATACGTCTTTACTATATTTAAAGTAAAAGAGGTAATACCGCTATAAGAAAATAGTATTAAACCCTTTTTAAAAGTAACGCCTTTACTACTAGTATTATAGAAATATACTAATATTTTTAAAGATAAGAAGGTAAGAGAACTACTATTATAATACTTAATTAATTATATAATTAACCTAGTAAAAGAAGAATTACCTTTATATAAACCTATATACTTACTCTTATTAAAGGAGCTAGTAATATTATAAGATTATTTAAATAAAAACCTAAAGGTAGGCTAAATTTAATACTTTAAAAGCCTAGTAGGGGTATTAATCTTATTTATATTAAAAAAGAATAAAACGCTTTACCTTTACGTAAACTATTAGAGATTAAATAAAGTTAATATTAAGAACTAATATTCACTCCCCTTAATTATTAAAATACTAGATTAAATATAAGAAGTTAAGGTATTCTTAAAACTAGATATTAAGAAAGCTTACTATTAGATTAGAATTAAGAAAGGGGACGAATAGAAAACCGCTTTTTAAATGAAATATAGGTATTTTAAATACTTAGTAATGCCTTTTAAGTTAATTAACGTACTCGCTATATTTTAAAGTTATATAAATTAAGCGCTATAAGGCCTAAATAATATTATTTATATTATATACCTTAATAATATCTTAGTATTCTTTAAGATAAAGAAGAAATATAAAAAACACCTAGTATAAGTATTAAAATAAATAAGAAACGTAGGGTTATATACTAAATTATTTAAGTGTAAATTCTTTTAACCTTAAGTAAAATTCCTAGGGTTTATCTTATTAGTAAAAGGGATCTCTATAAATCCCACTTAAATTAAAACTATTACGTCTTAGTTAAAACCTAAAAGTTACTATAATATATAAGTATTTTTAGGGTTTTATAACTTCTATTAACGCTTTATTAAAGTATACTTTTACGTAGTAGCCTTATTAATAGCTTTACTAAAAGAGAGTAAAAACAGGCGAAAACTAGGGAGTATAGAACTTAATTAAAAGAAAATAAAGGCGTTTTACGCCTTAAAAAACGCCTTTATAAAAGCCCTATTATTATAGTATTTTAATTCTAATTGGTGAACTTAAATTAAAATAAATGTATTAATCTTTATAATTGCGGTAATTTTATTGTAATTTAAAGATAATAGGAAATAGCACTCTATTACCTTTTAGTCGCGAAAATTATAAGATATAAAGACTCGTTATAGCACGCCTAATTAGAAGATACTAGTAATTAAGAACGTATTTAAATATTAGCGATATTATGTGAATAGTGTAATAGAGCTAATTAAGGTCTTAATAGACTATTATAACCTATAAACGTTTATAAGTAATAAGTAGCTAAATAGGAGATAATTCTAATAGTATTTATACTTAACCCCTTTTAACTTGATAATTAAGTATTAAGTAAGGAAAAGAAACCCTAATAATACGCCGTTAAAACGGCTAGACTATACGAAGAGACCGCGTAAAAATCCTATGATTCTTAAAGGAATTTATATAAAGATAGCGTAAGTAAATAAAGCGCTTATTAGATCTATATAAGTATGAAAATACAATTTATTATTTTTAAATAAAGTATTTAATTAAAAGAGATATAACGAAAAGCCTTTACTAGAAGAAAGTCCGCGAGTCTTTATAGAATCTAGTAGGCGTAATAAAATACCTTTATAAGGGGATTTACCCCTCTTAAACCGCTAATTTAACCTAAAACTAAGAGGTAAGTTATAATTACCCTTACTTTAGGAGAAAATTTAAGACGCTATAGGACGAGAAGACCCTTATAAAACGGACGTGAATACGCTTTTAAGAGATATAATCTTAAATACGTAGAAAAGAGATTCTTAGATAAAAGCTAAATATATAAGGATTTATCTTAATTAAAATTTAGCTAATAAATAGCACTTAAATAATTAAGGAATTTTAATGTATTAATAACGTGTATAGGTTCTGCTAAATAAGGCTATTATTTAAGAATTACTTAGGCTATATTATAATAAACTATTAATTAGGTACTTTAGTATAAAAAGAATAGCTAAGCTATTAAAAAGAAAGTTTTACTAGATACATATAAATGTAAATGTAAAAGACTACGTAAAGTCTTATATAATATATTAAAGAATTATAGCGTAAAGGCACTAGCCTTATAGTAAACTAGAATTACTATTAATTTTTTAAGGCCTATAAGCTAAATTATTAATAGACTTTATAATAAGATTACTAAAGACCTAATATTATAAATAAAACGTTAATACTATCCTAGTAATAGTAGACTATTATATAAAGTACTTGTTATTTTACCTAGTATTAGATATAATTACAGCTAGTAAACTAGTAATACTATTTTATAAACGGGTTAAATGTACTTATAGTATTCTTACTAGAATCGTATTTAATAGAGAATCTTTATTTATTAGTTATTTTTAGTTAGATTTATATTATTTAATAAAGATTTAAAGATAACTTTTTACCGCGTATTACCTTTAGGTAAACGAATAAACGAAACGCGTTAATTAAATACTAGAATATTATCTTTAAGCTTTTATAACAGAGAATTAATTATATTAGCTGCTTCTACTACCTATAGTATAGTTCGCGTGTAATAATACTATTAATTTAATAATTAATATCTCGTTAAATTAACTTCTAATAGGGTTTAAGCCTTATATATACTATGATATTAGAGATAATATTACGAGAGAGAGGGTATTAAAAGTAAGAAATTAAGTTAAAAAAATGCTTTAAGTAAGATAAAAAATAAAAGAATATTAAAAGTAAGCGGTAATATCTTAAATAAAATACTATAATAATAAATATAAACTAATATAATTTTAAAATAAAAGTCTAATACTACTTTAAACTAAGAATATAAGATTTAAGTATAAAAAGAATAAACTAATTTTAAAGTATATTAGCTCTTTTTAAATTCTTAACTAAGTTAAATAATAAGTATATTATTTAGTACTCTTAACTTAATATAAGAAACTTTATAACGTCTTTCACGTAAGCCTATTAAAATAGTAGTATTAATATAAGGGCATTATAAACGAGTTAAAAACACTCTTAATATTAGAGCTAAAAAACGATAAGAATAAATAAAAGGTAAAAAGTATTAAGAACTATATTTAAAAGGGAGCCTAATTATATTACCTTATAAAGTAAAAGGGATAGCTATACGAGTATAACTAATAGCTTAATAGTAAAGACCTCGTAAATACGCCTAATATTATACGTAATTATATTACATTACTTTTAGTTACGAAAAGGAACGAAATTATATAAGAACCTTAAAAGAAAGATTAGCCTAGAAAAGTATAAGAAATAAATGTTAATTAAACTAGCTAAATAATATAAGTAAAAAGTGCGGTATTAAAGCTTATTTCCCTCTAAAATAAGCTAAATATTCTAGGCTATATTAAACCTAAGATAAAGAAATTAGGTACTAGATAATTAGGCCTTAGTATTAGAACTAGCGCTCTTATAAGCCTTTCTCTTCTTAAAACCCTTAATAATACTATTTATTTTAGCTTAATTAAAAACGTTTTTATAACCTACTAAGCCTTTTTAGCACCTTTAAACCCCTTTAAGCATAGAAATAAGCTATTATAAAAATCTACTAGAGTAATATATTAAAAGCGGTAATAAATATTCTTAGAAAGAAAACGGGGAATACACTTAAGGGTATATTTAAAATGACGCTTAGTACTTTAAAATAAGAAAGGTTAGTAAGGAAATCCTAGAGAAATTAAATTTAAATCTTACACGTATAGTATTAGTTAAAAGTAGAAACTACTTTTCTAATTTAAACTTAATTTTATTAGCCTTCTTTATATAAATAAAGAAACCCTATAATTTAAGTTAAAAATAACCCTAAGAAAGTATAAACCTAAGAATTACCTATAATATTACGTAACTTACTACCTAAAGATAAGCTATAATTACTTTAATAAGCCTTTTAGGTTAATAGAAACTTAAATATAAGCTAGAGTAAAAGGGTAAAGATCTTTATATATATATTATAATTATAATTAAAATCACTTATAAGCTATTTCTCTAGGAAGATAGCTTAAACGAACTTTAAGACCTAAATTAAGTTAAATAAATTCTTAGCTATAAGGCCGCGTAATATTTATCTTTAATTAGTAATAGAATTAAGAAGAAATTAAATCTAATACTTACGCGAATATAAAGACCTTCTTAAAAGGTATAGTAATTATAATTATTCTTAACCCTCTTAGTAAAGCGAATATAACGTAGCTTAATCTTAATTAAGGGAGTAAAGTTAAAATTAAAGTTAATTTTAGGTAAATACTCACCTAAGTATTAGGTTATATAATAGTAGTATTATTAGTTATTACTACGTACGTTAGAATCTTTCTATTAAGCTTTAACGTAGGCTTAAATCTCTAATATTACGCTACTACTCTTATAAGGTAAGCTAGACTTACCTCTTACTATTTAAATCGCTTAAGCTTAGGTAATAACGTTAATAGGCGTAAAGTTAAGTTAGCGTAAAGTCTTTTAAGCGAAAACCCGTTTTAATTTAATATTAAATACTTTAATAATATTTCCCTTTAAGGCCTTACGTTTAATTAAAGTTTTAAAGGGGTTATAAGTTAAAGTTTAAGCTAATAAAACTATAAGTATAATAGTTAATAGCTTAAAGAATAGTATAGTATTTATAATAATTATAACGTTCTTTAAAAAATTACGTTAAAATTAAAACCTAAGAGAATAATAATAAACTACTTACCTTATTTAATAGAACTATTTAGAAAGGTAATTTAATACTAGGTTAAATTCGCCTTATTAGAAAATATATACCTATAAAACGAGCGGGGAATATTAGTACGTATTACCACTAAATTAAACGTGCTTTTTTAAGTATAAGGGTATAAAGATATAACTTACACTTAAATTAGCTATAATTTAAAGTAAAAGTTAAATGTAAAAGTACGTATTAGGGAAGGTAAAGAAGAGCGTAAAGAAAGCTAAGTTAAGGTGCTATAAGAAGGCCCCTCATAGTATACTATATTATACGAATTAAAATAGTTGTATTTAAATATAATAATTAAAAGGGTAGAATAAAACGTAACTAGAAGTAATAAGAGTTAGTATAAGAAACCTAATAATAATAGTAGTAAGATTTAAGCTAAGAACAATTAAAATTAATAAATATATACTTATATCTCGCGTTAAAGTTTTATTAATTATAATAAAAACACATTCTAGTTTAACGTATTTAAATAAACTATTATTAACCTAGTAATAAAACGATTAGTTAGCTATAACGTTAATATAACTTTAAGTTAAAAATATAACTTATAACGTTAACGCTTTACTATACTAAAAGAAAATGTAAATAAAGCATTATATTAAATATATATTTAAAATTTAAGCCTAATAAGTATTACTATAGTTTATAAGCTAGAAAACGTATATAAATTACAAGCGTAAATATTAGGCGGTAGCTAAGTATAATAAGAATATAGAACGAATAGAAGCTAAAAAAAGGATTTATACTCGAATAATAAGAAATAAAGCTATTAGGGAAGAAAGAGAAGGGAGATAAAGCTAAAATAAGAAAGGAAAAAATAGGGGATAAGACTAAAATTTATACTAGAATAGACTTATAATTACCTTTACTTTAAATCTACGAGTTAACCCTTAAGGTAATTACACCTATTAAGATAAAGAAAAGAACCTATAAAGCTCTTTCCTAAAAAAATACTAGACCTTAATTAAGAGCTCTATTAAGAACGAAAACGAGTAAAAGTAACACGTATTAATAGGGTAAACGTTACGGTTAATTAATTAAGGGTAACGATTATAACCTAATAAAATAAAGGTATAAGACTTTAAAATAGCGCCTTAAAATATAAGAATAGAAATAAAACTATAAGAACCTAAAGAGAATCATATTATTACTCTTTTTCCCACTAGGTTTTAATAAGAATAATATACCTTTAAAGCCTACCTATATTAACGATAATTAGGGACGATTATACTAAAAGAGAGGGATAATTGTAACGCGTATACGAAGTTACCTGTAAAGAGGGACTAAATTAGGTCCGCTTATATCCTAAAATAGGGTACGAATCCCTACTAATTTTAGTTTAAATCCTATAAGTATTATCACGTTAAAAGTAGGCATAAATTAGAGCTAAAACCCTTAATAAATAAGTATAAAAGAATTAGTCTAAATATTAAATTATTCGGATAAGTTTTAATCTTATATTATTAAAAGACCTAAGAATAGAGTTCTTTCCTAATTCCTTACCTAATCGTCCTATATCCTGGGTTTATCCTAACACTTTTCTTATTTAAAGCTTTAATCTTAATAAAATATAATTATAAATCTATAAAACTAAAGATTATAATACTTATATAAGCCTTATAAAAGCTTAAGTATTATTTAAATTATATTATAATTAAGGTAATAATAGATTATATAATAATTTATAATACCTTTTAATTAATTAAATTAAGTAAACTTAAAGGTAAATACTACTTAATTAACTAGTAATTATACTTAAAATAATAGAGAAATTAAGTAAAGATAGCTTATAAAAAAGGTTAAAAATACCTTAATATTAACGCTTTATCTTATATACGCTATAATAATACTAAAACTATTAAGAACTCTTTATTAAACGTTATAGTTATAATTATACGTTAATAAGTAAAAAATAAATTATAATTACTAGTACTTCAAGCGAAAAATACTAGAAAGAAAACGTTAAAACGTAAATTATAATTATTAAAAGCTATATTTATTTACTTAATAATACTTCTAGTAAAAGATAATAATAAGAAACGTAAATTATTAATATTTTCTTTTAATTTTAAATATTACCTTATAATAATTATATAATTTAATTTATCTTTTAAATAAATATATAAAAAACTTACTAATAAACTTAAGGTCTTAATACTTATCTTTTTTATATACTTTTATTCTTATATACTTTATTATAATAATAAAGAAAGATATTATATTTATCTTTTTACCTTTATAATAAAAGAAGTTTTTTAAATAATATATAATAATAAAGCTTATTTAAGTTTAATTAAAGCTTTTACTTTTTTTAACTTATTAGTTTTCTTTTATAATATATATTAAAAGTTATATAAGTATATCTTTAAATATTTTAAGTACTAAAAATTTAAGCCTTATTATTAATAACCCTTTAAAAGTATATAATTAATTAAAACGCTTTAAGTATTACTTTATATATTATACCTTAATTTTATCTTTAATTTACTTAAGAATAATAATTATAATATAATTCTAGTAATTATAAATAAATTTTTAAAGGTTATATATTATATTTTAAGTAATTTAAGATAATTAATTAAAAATTAAGTAAATACTTACGTTTATTTAATTCATTTAAATTAAGGTATATTATACCTTTTTATATATAACGTTAACTTTAAACTTATATTTTAGTTATAATAATCTCTTTATAAAATAATAAATATTAAGATAAATACTAATACACTCTATTACTAGTAAGCTAATAGCTAATTAAAATAAATTATTTAAACTTTAATTTATAGCTTATATACTATTATTAATAGTTAACTTAATATTATATATTAATTTTCTTCTCTATTACACGTTATATTTTATATAAACTCGTTTTTATATATTATTATTAGAATTAACTCTTTTAAGCTATTATATAATTATTAGCCTTTTTATTATTTAAATCTTTTAGTATTTAAATTATTACTCTTTAACGTAAACTAATATAAAGAAGTATAATAATAGTATTATAAGAAAGCTTAAAACGTTATATAACTTTCTATTATTAAGATAAAGCTTTATTATAATATAAAGTATATACCTTTTTTAAAGCTAAAACTTAAAGACTTAATTTATATTAAACTAATAAAACCTAATTATAATAATTATTACCTTAATAATTAAATGAGGTTATTTTATAAGTAAGTTAAACTATTTCTTATTATTTAAAAGATTTTAAACTTATAATATAAAATTTAGCTTCTCTTATACTTTAAATAAAAACTTAAGATTAATGTTAAATATTTAAAGCTTATAACTTTTAACACTTAAATAGCCTTATTACTTAACTCTTTAAATATAAATAATAAATTAAAATTTATTATTAATAAGATTCTTATAAAACGTTTATAAAAAGAAAAAAGAGAATATTACGTATAATAAATAAAATACTTATTTAAGAATAACTCTTAAAAGCTTAAAGAAACCTTATATTAAAATATATTATAATTATTAAATTAATTTTTAAATGTAATATATACTTAAGATATTACGCTTTATTTATTTTATTTTTATTCTTTTAATAGTTAATATAATCTATTAAAAACACCTTTTATAATTATAACTTTTAGGTATTATAATAGCTTTATAGATTTTATTTTAGTTTTATTTAACTTATATACTTTCTTATATTTTATCTTTTTATAACTTATATTAACCTCTTAGCTTTATCTTTCTTATAATTAATATAGCTTTATTAATCTAATAACTTTACGTTTACCTTTAACTTAGTTTAATTTTTACTTAAATAGGTAATTATAATAGCTATTAGTTACTTATTTAAGCTATTAATTATTTATTAATACTATTAGCTATTATATAAAGTATAATAATAAATAATAAAGAAAATAATATACACTTATCTTTTTTTACCTTTTTAATTTTCTTTAAAAAATACTAACTCTTTACCTTATTTTCTTATTTTATATTACTAGAATATTACGCCTTTTATAATATATTATACTTTTTCTTTTATATATAAGCACGTTATTTCTTTTATTTTTAATATATTACTATTAAAATAATATATTAATTATTACTTAAAAGCTCTCTTTTAATTATAATTATATTTTTAAACGTACTTTTCTCTTATTAAGATATTAACTTATTAGTATAATATATATTTTATAATACCTTTTTAAATAATTATATTCTTATATTTACCCTTAATATAGGTTTCTTTTATAGCCTTTTTATTACGTAAATTAATATAATATAATAATTACTAGTAATCTTCTTTAATCTCTTTACGTATATAAAACTATTTAAGTTTATTAATTAAAAAGCTAATAATAGCTTTAATTAGGTTTTAATTAAAATTAAACGTTAAAATAAAAATAAGTTCTTTATTAATTTAATAGATATTATTATTTATAAATAAGGTATAAAAAGAAATTATTATATTTAATTAGAATATGTATTAGATAATAGTTTAGCTTTTCTTATATTAATATTATACTTAATATTAAGTAATAAGAAATATATAATTTAAATTTACTTATTTAATTACTTTAATATCTTTAATATATTAAGAAATTATTTTTTTAGTATTAAATAAAGCTAATTATTTAATAAAAAGAGAGAAGATTTTAATAATATAAAGAGTAAATTTAATACTAATAATATAATTACTTAAGTATATATTTATAAAGAATTTCTTAAATAAGAGAATAATAATATATTTATAAATACTTTTACTTTTAAAAATAATATTATTTTTAAGAAAAATATAACTATAAAGAATATTTTTAGTTTAAGAATAATTCTATAAATAATTTTAATAATAGGTTTAACTTTAAAATTATTCTAGGTTTTAAAAAAGATTTCTTTACCTTTACTTTTAATTCTTAATATAAAGAAAAAATATATAAGCTATAAGTTAAACTTTTTAAGTTATTCTAAGAATAAAAATAAGAATTTAAGTTATAAGCTATAAATATAATTAAGCTTTATTATTTAATTTATTATAAATAATTAAATATAATACTTTTTCTTATAAATAATAAGGCTTTCCCTTAAACCCTTATAAAGATAATTTATAAGGTTAATTAAGGTTTTATTATAAAATTATATATACTAGTATAACTTTAATTAGGTAAATATATAGCTAATTGAATAGATTTTTACTTTTAAATTTATTATAATAATATAATTAAGCGTATCTTAAAGATTTAGGTTCTCTTAAATAATATATACTTTATTACTTACGTTTTATATATTAAAAATAATATTAATTCCCTTAAAGTTATATTTCTTAAATTAAAAGAAGTTTAATTAAAACTTAAGATAAAACGCTTAATAATACTTAATTTTGTTAAAAAAAACTTTACTTTTATAATTATTAATTAATAAAATAAGAAAGCTAATAAGCTTATTAATATAAAGTATATATACTATTATTATATTAACGTTATTTATTTATAGTATATTATTTTCTTTAAAACTTATTTATTTATTAAAAATAAAAGATAATAAAAAGCTTTAACTTTAACCTCTTATTATTAAGCTATTATTAACGTCTTAAATAAGCTTTTTTATTACTTAAACAATAAGAATAAAAACGTTACCTTATAGTTTTTCTTAATTTCTTACCTTTTTAAATAGCCTAATAATTAATCTTTTACTCTTTAAATTAAATCTAATAAGAAAGGTTCTTTTATTAATTTCTTAATTAATTATAATAAACTTAAGTAATTAAACTATAAAAGTATTAACTTAAAAATAATAAAACGTCTTTTAAAACCTTATTTTACCTTAACATTTTTTACTAATAAAACTTAATATATTATAGTTTAAATAGCTATAAATATTAATATTAGCGTTCTAATAAACACTTAAGTAAAACTACGTAATTACGTTATATTAGACTTTATTATTATCTTTATTTTAAAGCTAAAATAAACCCCTTTAAATTTAAATATAAACACTTATAATATTAAAGCTAATAATTAGTTAATTAATTACTTATTATTATATTAATTAAATTATTATATAAATAACTTCTTACCTAATATTAATAAGAATATATAAATTTAATTATAAACTCTTTAAGTATATTATAAGTCTTTAAATAATAGTATAAGCTTTAAAGCTTATACTTATAAACTTAAAGATATTTTTTAATAAATAAAAACCCTTATAAAAAAGTCTAAGCTTATAATTAAAAGACTTTAATAAGAATATATTAATTTCTAAAAAAAGAATACTAAAAATATTATCTTTAATAATAATAAGTATAAAGAGAAAATTAATAATAATAAAGCTATTAAAGAATTTAACTTTAAAGCTACTTACTTTAATATCTTTAAGAAGTAAGCTATAAAAATTATATTTAAATATATTAGCTTTAATAATATTTTAAATATATTACGCGAAAAAAATCTATAGGTTAAAGATAAAAAGCTTTAAATATTTATAGCTTATAATATTATAGTTAATTTCTTTCTCTATAAAAATAACTTTAAGTTTCTTAAGTTTATTAAAGAATAGATCTCTTAATAAGAATATTCTTTTTATATAATTAAAAAGAATAATTCTTATAATCTTTCCTTTATTAATTATTAAATTATATAATTAATTAATTATATTACTTTTTAAGCTTTCTTTTAAGTTAATTATTTTACTTAAATTTAATAGTCTTTAATATATTACGTATCTTATATTATAATAGACTTTAAGTATATAATATAAAAAATTAATAATAAAGTGAAAAAGCTAAAAGAAAAGCTAATCTTTTTACTTAAAAGTATACTCTCTTTATTTAATAGCTTAAAAGATTTTTTAAAGATATATAATATCTTTATTATTATTTTAGAATATATTTATACTTATTATATAAAAATAACTATTAATATTATTATAACTATTATTTATAATTATATTAAACTTTATTAAGAATTAATTAAGTTATATTCTTATATTAACTTAACTTTAATTATTTTTTAGTATACTTTTATTATAACCAGAGCATTAACAAAAAAACTACACTACATGTAGTTTTTTAGTGTAGTTTTTAGTGTAGTGTAGTTTTTATAGTTTTAGTGTAGTTTAACTACACTACAACTACATTTATAGTGTAATGTGTAATTATAGAGAGAAATTTTTAATTATAAATATAACGTTAATTATAAGACTTATAAGGTTATAATTATTATACCTTAATAGAGCTAATTTAGCTCTTTATAATGCACTAATTTTTATACGTATAGCTTATAAATTAAGCGAGTTATAATAGGTTAAATCTTAGCTAAAAATTAAGATCCACTTTTTTCAAATAAGAGACTAAAAGCTTAATATCTCGCTTAATATCCACATTTTAAGGTTAATTTTTAAAGATTTAAAATCACGTGATTTTTAGCTTTATTTTAATATATAATATGCTTATATAAGCTTTTTTTTAGTAAAACTTTTTTATAATAAAATTTAAAAATAAAAAAGTTAAGTAAGAAATATAAAATCTATTATAATATAAGAAATAATATATATAAAAAGAAAGTATAAAATATTATTTTATATGAAAGATTTTAAGGTATTTAAATATACTATTTATAACTTTAATATATTTCTTATAACTTTAATATTTAATATTTTATATTTAAGTTATAGGGTAATATTATAAATATTATTATTTTATAAGATATTTATATATAAATAATAGAAATTTTTAAATTTATTACATTAAATATATTTTACTTATAATAATAATATAAAATAATACTTGCTTACTTAATATAATTCCCTTATAATTCCCTTTTATTTTATTTTTATTTTATTTTTATTAGTTTTTTAATCCCTGTTTTTAGCTTATTTAAGCTAGCTAATCCCTGCTTACTAATATTAATATTAGTAAGCAAATGTAGCTCTATTTTAGCTTACTAATTATATTAGCTAATAATAGCTTATAAATTAATTAACACTATACATTACACTAATTTTTAAAATATAATGTAGTATAGTAAAACTACACTATACTACACTACACTAAAATTCACTAAAAACTACAAAACTACACTACTTTCAATGCTTTGATTATAACTTATATATATATTACTCTCTTTTAGGTTAAAAATAATAAGATAATAAGTATAAGCTAAAGATTATAAATTTACTTATAGCACTTTATAATATTAAAGGTAATTAAGTTTTTATAATTAATAGCTTAAGTATAAGTAAAACTAAACTTACGTGTAAATTAATTTACGTAATATAAGATAATAATTACCTCTTAAATATTAATTAAAATAACGTTTTTAACCTTAATTAATAATTAATTAAGGTAAAATTAAATTTTAACCTTAAAAATAATAGTATTATAAAGAATTTTAAGAAGGTTATATAATAGCCTTTTTATTTACTCTTGAAGTTAAAATTAATGAAATAAATAAGTAATATTATATCTTATATTATTAAAGCTTTAATTATTATGAAACCCTTAAAGAAAAAGAGATAATTTATTAATTATATTATATAATTAATAGCTTAAAATAAGTAAGTAAATAATATATATATATAGCTTTTTATAAAAGCTTATAAAAGAAATTACCTTTAAGTTTTCTCTCTTTATATTAAAATTAATTATACCTTAATACTTATATTACTTAAATCTCTTTTATATTAATAGCCTAATAAAAAAGTATTTTACGCTTATTAAAAGATAATTAAGTATATTAATAAAGATATAATATATATATACACTAAATAAAACCCTAATATATACCTATTATCTCTTATATTATATAATTATAAAGCTCTTTATATATACCCTAATTAATAATTATTAGCTTAAGGTTAAAGTAATAATTAAAGTAAAACTTATAAATTCTATTAAATAATATATTAAGTATTTAAAGATAATAGTTAAAGTTAAAGAATTATACGCTTTTATTTTTAATAAGTATTAGATTATTATTATTAGTATTATAATTATAGCTAAAATTATTAATTACTACTAAGAATAGTTTTTAATTCTAGTAGTTATTAATAAAGCTAGTTATTTAATAGAGATACTTAATCTTATTTCGCTTATAAAATAGCTTATAATACCACGTATTATTTATAAAGATATTAAGTAATTTACACTAATAAATTTAACTTAAAGCTATATTATTTTCTTTTAAGTTATTATTAATAATAAGTTAAAGAACTTTAAGTATAATTAAATCTTTAATTAAACCTTTATAAGTCTATTAAAAAAAGTAAATTATCTTACTATTATTAACGTAAATTTAAGTAAGAACTTTTACTTTTAACATATAATTTAAGATTTTATTATCTTTTAACTTAATATTAATAATATTACTATTATAAACTAAAAGAGAAATAAAATTATTAAATGTTTTTTAAAGTAATAAAATAAATTATTACTTAATATATTATTAAATTAAATTCTTATTAGTATTAACTCTCTTAAAAAAATTAAAGATATATTATTTATTAATAGAATTTAAGTTTATTTTAACGTGAAATATACTCTTTAAATTCTTTAAGATTTTAAGCTATTTTAACTTAAAGATTACCTAATAAAGAAATAATTAATACGCTATAATTAAGTTTTAATTTTATATATATATAAATAATAAGCTATTTTATTGTAAGATTATAAGAGGGACTAGAAGTTAGGTAGTTAAAGTAAGGGTAGCTATATTATAATAAATTAATAATTAAAGCTTATTTTATTTTCTAATTATATAAGGTATAGGGGATATAGTTTTAAAGCCCTCGTTTCACGTAATATTATTAATCGCGTTATAAATAAATAAGGTTTTTTAATTACCTTATAATTATTCTCTTTTACTTTAATTAGGCGCTAAATAGCCTTAATACTTACTTATTAGTTATATAATAGTATATTATTAATTAATATATAAATAATTTAAACGTTTAATTAAAGATTAATTATATTATTACGTAATTAATTATATATATAAATTAATATAACCTCTTTATACTTTTATTAATTATTTCTCTCTTAAATATTATTACTTATTTTATTTTTTCTTATATTACTTATTTAATTCTCTTTTTTTATCTAAGAAACCTTATTTTATTAAGCTAATTACCTATTATTTATTATTAAAATGATAAATATTAATATTAAGCGTTATTTTTATATATATTACTTACGTATAATAATAAACGCTTATTATTATAGCTTTTTAAAGAAGCTTTAACTTCTTAAGATTTTCTATACTTTTAATAATAATATAAGCTTAAATATTAGCCTTTTTAAGCGTTATTAATAGTATATTACACGCGTTAATACGTGTAACTTAATTAGTTTATAACTTTAAAGGGTTTTCTTATAGTTTTATTATATCTTTATTAACGTTTATATAACTTATTTTTATTATAATTAAAGATATAATTAATTTCTTATACTTTTTAAGCTACCTTTAATAGCTTATAATTACCTTAATTTTAAAGAATAAGAATAATAATAATAATAATAATACTAGTTATATTTTTTTACGCGTAACTTACATGCGTTTTACCTAGCTTTTACTAGAAATTATTTATAGCTTTAATTACGTTAAAACCGCCTATTATATTACCTATAAGTTAACTAGTATAATAAAGAGCTTATAAGTGCGTTTTTCCTTAATTTATTATGATATATTCGCTAATTAATTCTCTTCTTTTAGCTTACTTAAAGTATCTACTACTAGTATATATAATATAATAGTTTAAGAGTAGCTTTTAATTACTTAAAATCTCTCTTTATAATTTAATAATATAAGTAAACTTCTTTATTAATAACTTCTTATTATTTCGCTTATTAATTATTTTAAGTAAATTATAATTAAGTTTTTAATAAATAAAAAATAACTTAAGTCTTACATTTACATTTATTTAACTTAAGTTATATTACTTAAGTAATAGTAATTTATTATCTTTATAATAATATAAAGAAGATAATTATTATTAATAAATTTAATAATAATTTACTTAAAAAAGATACTTTAAGTGCTTTTTTATTAGCTTTTTTTATACTTTAAGTACTATTTCTTTTATTTTTTATTTAATAATTTATTAGCTTAAAAGTTAATATAAATAAAGTTAATAATAATAAAAGTATAATCGTTTAATTTTCATATAATAATCTTTTACTTATAGTTTTCTTATAACGTTTTATTAGCTTTTTATTTATTCTTATTTTATTAAAATATAATAATTACTTTAAGTGTATTAATTATATCTTTAATAATTACCTATTAATTATACTTAAAGAGTTATTTCTTTTACTTTATTAGGTAATAAATACCTTTTTAAGACTCTCTTTAATTCTTAACTTCTTTAACTTTATACTCTTTATTATTTTTTTTAAGGTTTAATATTAAAAAGAAGTTTTTATTAGTATTTTCTTACCTTTTTTATAGCTTTAATAGGCTAATATAAAAGATATTATAAAGGTAATTATATTATTTTAATAGTATTAAGTAATATACTTATTTTCTAATAATTTTTAGAATTTAAAAGAGTTTAATATAATAAAGAATAAGCTTTTATTTTCTTACCTTAAATTTAATATTCTTTATAATTAAACCTATTAAGTTTATAAGACTATAAGAGAGACTAGAAGTTAGGTAGCTAAAGTAGGGGTAGCTATATTATAATAATTAAAGCTTATTCTATTTTCTAATTATATAAGATATAAGGGATATAATTTTAAAGCCCCTATTCCACGTAACGTTATTAATTGTATTATAGGTAAGTAGAGTTCTTTAATTACCTTATAATTATCTCCTTTTACTTTAATTAGGCGTTGAATAGCTTTAATAGTCGCTTATTAGTTATATAATAGTATATTATTAATTAATATATAAATAATCTAAACGTTTAATTAAGGTTAATTATATTATTACGCGATTAGCTATATATATAAATTAATATAGCCTTTTTATACTTTTACTAGTTATTCCTCTCTTAAATATTACTACTTATCTTATTTTTTTTTATTTTATTTATTTAATCCCCTTTTTTTACCTAAGAAACCTTATTTTATTAAGCTAATTACCTATTATTTACTATTAAAATAATAAATATTAATACTAAGCGTTATTTTTACATATATTACTTACGTATAATAGTAAACGCTTATTATTATAGCTTTTTAAAGAAGCTTAAACTTCTTTAAATTTCTTATACTTTTAATAATAACTTAAGCTTAAATACTAGCCTCTTTAAGCGTTATTAATAGTATATTATACGCGTTAATACGTATAATTTAATTAGTTTATAACTTTAAAGAGTTTCTTTATAGTTTTATTATATTTTTATTAACGTTTATATAGCTTATTTCTATTATAGCTAAAAATATAGTTAATCTTTTATACCTTTTAAGCTATCTTTAATAGCTTATAATTACCTTAATTTTAAAGAATAAGAATAATAATAATCATAATAATACTAATTATATTTTTTCGCGTGTAACTTATATACGTTTTACCTAGCTTTTACTAGGAATTATTTATAGCTTTAATTATACTAAAATTACTTATTATATTACCTATAAGCTAACTAATATAATAAAAAGCTTATAGGTGCGTTTTTCCTTAATTTATCGTAATATATTTACTAGCTAATTCTCTTCTTTTAATTCGCTTAAAGTATCTACTATTAATATATAATAGTTTAAAAGTAGCTTTTAATTACTTAAATTTCTTCTTTATAATTTAATAATATAAGTAAACTTTTTTACTAGTAACTCTTTATTATTTCGCTTATTAATTATTATTAAGCGAATTATAATTAAGTTTTTAGTAAATAAAAAGTAACTTAAGTCTTATATTTATATTTATTTAACTTAGGTTATATTATTTAAATAATAATAATTTATTACCTTTATAATAATATAAAGAAGGTAATTACTATTAATAAATTTAATAATAACCTACTTAAAAATAGCGCTTTAAGTGCTTCTTTATTAGTTTTTCTTATACTTTAAGCGTTATTTTATTTATTTTTTATTTAATAGTTTATTAGCTTAAAAGTTAATATAAATAAAATTAATAATAATAAGAGTATAATTATTTAATTTTTACGTAATAATCTTTTACTTATAGTTTTCTTATAATATTTTATTAGCTTTTTATTTATTCTTATTTTATTAAAACGTAATAATTACTTTAAGTATATTAATTATATCTTTAATAGCTATTTATTAATTATACTTTAAGAGTTATTTCTTTTACTTTATTAGGTAATAAGTATCTTCTTAAAACTCTCTTTAATTCTTAACTTCTTTAACTTTATACTCTTTATTATTCTCTTTAAAATTTAGTATTAAAAGCGAGTTTTTATTAGTATTTTCTTACCTTTTTTATAGCTTTAATAGACTAATATAAAAGACGTTATAAAGGTAATTATATTATTTTAATAGCGCTAAATAATATACTTATTTTTTAATAGTTTTTAAGATTTAAAAGGGTTTAATATAATAAAAGATAAGCTTTTATTTTCTTACCTTAAATTTAATATTCTTTATAATTAAGCCTATTAAGTCTCTCTTATATAAGGTAAAAGGTATATACTATTAATTATAATACTTTACTTAAAATTTTATAGCTTTTTATTAATTAATTTAAAGTTATTCTTATACTTTCTTAAGCTTAATTATATGAGTTTTTATAGTAAGTACTCTCTTTTAATAAGCTTTAATCTTAAAGTAAAAGTAAAACTTTAAGTTATACCCTATTAAGCTATAATTAAGTAAGTAACTTATTATATTACTCTTTATATTATTATAAGTGAATTAAGCTTATAATAATAATTATACTTATATTAATTAATTACCTATAATAAAATAATATAGGTAATACTTTATAGTTTAATTTATTCTTTTTATTTACCTATTTATTTATAAGTAAAAAGCTATTAAAAGCCTTCTTTTTATCTTAAATAAGTAATAAAGGTCTAATTAAAATTAGCTAGTAAATACTAGCTTTTTATTAAAAATAATACCTTTTAATACGTTAAATTAAAGTTGAATCTTATAGTAAAAGAGTTCTATTAGTTTTATAGTATTAATAATAGTATTAATTATTAAAAAAAGAGAATACTTAATAAATTAATCTACTATTATTAGTATTACGTTAATACTTTACTTAAAGTACTTTATTTTAAGTAGCTTTATTATAAAGTTTATTAATATTTTAACTTAAAGTTACTATAAGATTAATAGTAATTTAAGCGCGTTATATAAGTAATATTATTAGATTATTATCTCTTAATAAACTATATAACTTATAATATAATCTTTTACTTTACCTTATATATATAACTAATAAAAGTTATATTATAATAGTTTTAAGATTCTTTTTATTTTAAAGTAATTTATTAATAAATTATTATAATATAACTTAAGAAACTTTTAATATATCTTTAAATCTTAAAGTATAATTACTTTATTCTTATATAATAAAAGATTACTTTTATCTCTTATTTAATTTTTCTTTTCTCTTTATTTTATTATTGATTTACTAGTAAATTACTTTTATATATTTAAATTATAGCTTTAAGCTTAAAGTAAAAGTTCTTTAAGTAATATAATTAATTTATTCTTATAAATTAATTATTATCTTATAGTATACTTTACTTAGCTTTATATAATTATACTTATTATATTTACTTTCTTCTTAAATTTATTAATAAAACAAGTAATAATTATTAAACTTATAGTAATTACTTAGCTTATATAAGCTAAATATCTTTCTCTTAAAGGCTTTAAAACTTTATATATTTAATTAAACGTTAACTTCTTACTATAATTTTTATAGTTTCTTAGAGTATTCTTTACTTCTTTTTAGGTAATTATTAGCTTCTTTTATAAGTTTAATAATAGCTTTTTATTAAATATAGCTTTACCTTTATAATTAAATTACCTTAATAGCTTATTTATTAAGTTACTTTTATTAAATTAATACTTAATAATAAAGTTAAAGGGTAATAAAAATATATATTAATAAGCCTAATACTCGTTTAACTTAAGCTATCTTATAAATATTTTAAGGTTATAGTAATTTAATAAAACTTTAATTAAGTTTATTATCTCTTTTATATAATATTACTAGTATTTAAATAATTCTATTAAAATAAATAGTTTTTAGTTTAATATTCTATAATTTCTTTTTATATTAATAAACTTTTAAGATTAAAACGTAATAAGGTAATATTACCTTTTATTATTTAATTATAAGAGAATTTTAATTATTATAAAGTTAAACGCGTTTATTTTAATTTAAGTTACTTTACTTGAGTTATAATATTAAAGAAAAGAGACTCTTATAAAGGTATTCTTTAAACGATTAAACGTTAATTATTCTTTACTTATAAAGGTTAAGTAATTAAGCTTTTTACTATTTTAACTTTTCTTTAATAAAGCGTTTAAAGGTACTATTATTTTAAAGTAATCTTATATAAATTATTAGTAAAAGTTATAGAATTTTAGAAATACTTATATCTTATAATATATAATTAATTCTTTTTATTCTTAAATAATTTATACTTATTTTAAATCTATTAAAAGGCTATTAATTAATAGAATAAACCCTAAAAATTCTATAAAGGTTTAATAAAAGATACACTTAAATAACTTTATAAATAGCTTAGTTACTTATATTTATTCTAATATTTAAGTAATATAAGAGGTATATTTCTCTTTTATTTTTAAGAAGATTAAGATATTATTTAAATATACTATATAACTAATATTAATTAGCTCTTATAAGGCTTAATAAATATAATTTTAGAAAGTAATAAGCGCGTTTATAAGGTTAAAGGGTATAATTAAGTATTTATAGTACTTATAATAGGTTTAAAAGGCTATCTTTTACTTATCTCTCTCTTTTATTTATATTTTATAATAGGTATTCTTAATATTAATCTTTAAGAAGAACTTAATCTCTTAATATTTATTAAGTAACTTTAAAATTAAGAGTAATATATAATAATTCTTTTAAGTTACTTTATTTAATTCTTTATAATTTATATATAATCTTAGGGTTTTATTCTTCTTAAATATAAATAAAATTAATACCTTAGCTAGGCTTTTTAAAGGTTTTATTTATTTATTTATTAGATTTTTATTAATATACTAATAAAGCTTCTTTAACTTAACTTAAAATAATAGATAAATAAATTTATAAGGTAACGTAATATTAGGTAAAAGGTTAATATTATAATTAATATTCTTATATAATAATAAGATCTTAAAATAATTATTTATAAAAATATTCTTAAAGTTATAAAGCTTTATTAAGATATTATTTATAGAATTATACCCTTTTATTAGCTCTTTACTCTTTAAGGTAAGAAAGTCTTTTTTAAGTATACTAATAATAGCATAAATTAAGTTATATTTTAATACTTTTTAGTAAATTTATAGGGATTATTTAATAAGAAACCCTTTTTTTAAGACTTATACTACTATTTTTAGCTATATATAACTATATATATCTTTTATTTAGCTAGTATATATATCCCTATTAAGATAAGGTTTTCCCTAAATTTTAAGTCTCTTTTAATAGTAATATATAATACTTTTAAGGTACACTTATACCTATAAAAGTTAATAGCTTAAATAAATACTTTATATATATTATATTAGGGAATTATAAGAGTTTTAATTAACTATAAAATAAAAGCTATTACCTTTACTTAACGTAGTTTTTATTACCTTATAAAGTTAATATTAATAAGATTAAGCGTTATATAATTATTAAGATTAACGTAGGTTTTTATAATATTACGCTTATATATAATAACCTTTATATTAAAGTATTAGCCTATTAATACTTCTTAGCTTAAAGTTAAAGTAAAAGTAATTACTTTAACCTTTAAGCGTTTTCTTAATTATTTAAGTTATTTTTACGTAATTTATTATAAGTAAGTTAAAGGTAATTCTTATTATTATAATTATAATAATATAGCTTTTTTTACTTAATTAAGTTTAGGTTTTAATTATAATAATTTAATTATAAGAACCTTTCATTATTAAGGTAAGCTTTTAATAAGTTACTTCTTTCTTATTAGGGTATCTTTAAAAAGCTTTTTAATTAAAATAAGTTAACCTTTTACTTATTTCTCTTTAATATAATATCTTAAAATTATTAAGTAATTTAAATTACTTTTTCTTAAGTTTTTCTAGAAATAAAGGTATATAAATTTATATAGTCTTAAAGTTTAAATTATAGCTTAATAAAAAGAGTAAGTATTTATAACTTTTTATTAGCTTTTTTTAAGTGTTTCTCTAGTAAGTTAAAGTAAATATTAAAGTTTATAAGGCTTTAATTTTCGTATTACTTTACTTATTTTAATTATATAATTATTTGAGCCTTATAATTTTTTATATCTTTTAAAAGTATAAGAGTTTAATCTTAAAACGTATTTTAATTATTCTTAAGATCTTTCTTTTAATTTATTAGCTATTTATTAAGGTATTAATTTTATTTTACCTTATATTTTAAGTTTATATAATTTAAGGTAAAGAGAATTTTTTAATAATTCTTATAATACTTATATTTTACTCTATTAAAAGTATAGTTTAAATTATTTATTTAAATCTTATACTTTTAAGGGTTTATTAAATAATAAAGAGAGTTAATATTTTTAACTTATACTTTTTAATTATTACCTTCCTTTAAATTATAAGAGTTATATCTCTTTTTTATTATTAAGTAAGCGATTTTAAGAATTAATTTTTATAGCTTCTTTTTCTTTTCTTAAAGCTCTTATAACTTCTTTAATTAAGTAATTTAATTTTAAAGAGTTATAATAGTCTTATTTAATTATTTAAGTGTTTTCCCTTTACTTAAAGCTATTATATTCTTTTAATTACTTAATAATTCTATTAAATTCTCTATTATTAAAGGTAAAAATACCTATAAAATAAGAGTTCTTTAAGTGCTTATCTTTATTATTTTAATTAAGTAACTTTTTAAGAAGCTTTAAAAATTATAAGATTATAAGAGAGACTAAAATTAAGTAATTAAAGTAAGGGTAGCTATATTATAATAACTAAAGCTTATTTTATTTTTTAATTATATAAGATATAAGAGATATAATCTTAAAGCCTTTATTCCACGTAACGTTATTAATCGCGTTACAGGTAGGCGGGGTTCCCTAACTACCTTATAAAGTTTCTCTTATATAAGGTAAAAGGTATATATTATTAATTATAATACTTTACTTAAAATTTTATAGCTTTTTATTAGTTAATTTAAAGTTATTCTTATACTTTTTTAGCTTAATTATACGGGTTTTTATAATAAGTACTCTCTTTTAATAAGCTTTAACTTTAAGATAAAAGTAAAACTTTAAATTATACCCTATTAAACTATAATTAAGTAAGTAATTTATTATATTACTCTTTATATTATTATAAGTAAATTAAGCTTATAATAGTAATTACACTTATATTAGCTAATTACTTATAATAAAATAGCGTAAATAATACTTTATAATTTAGTTTATTCTTTTTATTTATTTATTTATTTATAAGTAAAAAGCTATTAAAAGCTTTCTTTTTATCTTAAATAAGTAATAAAGGTTTAACTAGAATTAGCTAGTAAATACTAGCTTTTTATTAAAGATAATATCTTCTAGTATATTAAATTAAAGTTTAATATTATAATAAAAGAGTTCTATTAGTTTTATAATATTAATAATAGTATTAATTATTAAAAAAAAGAATACTTAATAAATTAATCTACTATTACTAGTATTATACTAATACTTTACTTAAAATACTTTATTTTAAGTAATCTTATTATAAAGTTTATTAATATTTTAACTTAAAATTACCGTGAGATTAGTAGTAATTTAATCAGTAGTAATTTAAGCGTATTATATAAGTAATATTATTAGATTATTATCTCTTAGTAAACTATATAACTTATAATATAATCTTTTACTTTACCTTATATATATAGCTAATAAAAGTTACGTTATAATAGTTTTAAGATTCTTTTTATTTTAAAGTAATCTATTAATAAATTATTATAATATAACTTAAATAACTCTTGATATATCTTTAAATTTTAAGGTATAATTACTTTATTCTTATATAATAAGCAGAGCATTAACAAGAAAACTACATTTTCATTTTTTAAAAAAGCTTAAATAATTAATAATAAATCTAATAAAATACTTGAATTATAATAATAAATACATAAAATAGCTAATATTATAGCCCATCAGCTTATTTAAAAAAGTGGGTTCCTTTAGCTTTTTGTAAGCTTAAAAACTAGATTATATAGTTTTCTAAAAACTTACTACACTACACTACACTACAAAAACTATAAAATGTAGTTTTTGAAGTTTTAGGCTTATAATAGTATATAAGGACCCACTTTTTTTATTATAAGCTTATAATTTTAGATTTATGCTAGTTATTCGTAAAACTTATAATTCTATAAGTATTTTATTACATTTAATATAATTTTTTATATTTGAAACTACAAAAACTACAAAACTATAAAACTACACTACTTCCAATGCTCTAATAATAATAAGAGACTACTTTTATCTTTTATTTAGTTCTTCTTTTCTCTTTATTTTAATATTAGCTTACTAATAAATTACTTTTATATATTTAGATTATAGCTTTAAGCTTAAAGTAAAAGTTCTTTAAGTAATATAATTAATTTATTCTTATAAATTAACTATTACCTTATAATATATCTTACTTAACTTTATATAATTATACTTATTACACTTACTTTCTCTTTAAATTTATTAATAAAATAAGTAATAATTACTAGACTTATAGTAATTACTTAGCTTATATAAGCTAAATACCTCTCTCTTAAAGGCTTTAAGGCTTTATATATTTAATTAAATATTAACTTTTTACTATAATTTTTATAGTTTTTTAAGGTATTCTTTACTTTTTCTTAAATAATTATTAGCTTTCTTTATAAGTTTAATAATAACTTTTTATTAAATATAGCTTTACCTTTATAATTAAATTACCTTAATAGCTTATTTATTAGGTTACTTTTATTAAATTAATACTTAATAATAAAGTTAAAGGGTAATAAAGATATATACTAATAAGCTTAACACTTATTTAACTTAAGTTACCTTATAAATATTTAAAGGTTATAATAGTTTAATAAAACCTTAATTAGGTTTATTATCTCTTTTATATAATATTATTAATATTTAAATAATTCTATTATAATAAATAATTCTTAGTTTAATATTTTATAATTTCTTTTTATATTAATAAACTTTTAAGATTAAAATATAATAAAGTAATATTATCTCTTATTATTTAACTATAAGAGAATTCTAATTATTATAAAGTTAAATACATTTATCTTAATTTAAATTACTTTACTTAAGTTATAATATTAAAGAAAAAAGGCTTTTAAAAAGATATTCTTTAAATAATTAAACGTTAATTATTCTTTACTTATAAAGATTAAGTAATTAAGCTTCTTATTATTTTAGCTTTCCTTTAATAAAGTATTTAAGAGTATTATTATTTTAAAGTAACCTTATATAAATTATTAATAAAAGTTATAAAATCCTAAAAATACTTATACCTTTTAATACGTAATTAATTCTTTTTATTCTTAAATAATTTATACTTATTTTAAATCTATTAAAAGGCTATTAATTAATAAAATAAACTCTAAAAATTCTATAAAGGTTTAATAAAAGATACACTTAAATAGCTTTATAAATAGCTTAATTACTCTTATTTATTTTAATATTTAAGTAATATAAAAGGTATATTTCTCTCTTATTTTTAAGAAAATTAAAATATTATTTAAATATATTATATAAATAGTATTAATTAGCTCTTATAAGGCTTAGTAAATATAATTTTAGAAAGTAATAGACGCGTTTATAAGGCTAAAAAGTATAATTAAGTATTTATAATACTTATAATAGATTTAAAAGGCTATCTTTTACTTATTTCTCTCTTTTATTTATATTTTATAATAGGTATTCTTAATATTAATTTTTAAGAAGAACTTAGCCTTTTAATATCTATTAAGTAACTTTAAAATTAAGAGTAATACGTAATAATTCTTTTAAGTTACTTTATTTAACTCTTTATAATTTATATATAATCTTAAGATTTTATTTTTCTTAGGTATAAATAAGATTAATACCTTAGCTAGGCTTTTTAAGAGTCTTATTTATTTATTTACTAGGTTTTTATTAATATACTAATAAAGCTTCTTTAGCTTAGCTTAAAATAATAGGTAAATAAGCCTATAAGATAATATAATATTAGGTAAAAGGTTAATATTATAATTAGTATCTTATATAATAGTAGAGTTTTAAAGTAATTATTTATAAAGATATTCTTAAAGTTATAAAGCTTTATTAAAATATTATTTATAGAATTATACTCTTTTACTAGCTCTTTACCCCTTAAAATAAGAAAGTCTTTCTTAGGTATACTAATAATAGCGTAAATTTAAGCTATATTTTAATACTTTTTAATAAATTTATAGAAATTATCTAGTAAAAAGCTCTCTCTTTAAGACTTATACTATTATTTCTAATTATATATAATTATATATATCTTTTATTTAGCTAGTATATATATCCCTATTAAAATAAGATTTCTTTTTAAGTTTAAGTCTCTTTTAATAATAATATATAATAGTTTTAAGGTATATTTACACTTATAAAAGTTACTAGCTTAAATAAGTACTTTATATATATTATATTAGGGAATTATAAGAGTCTTAATTAATTATAAAATAAGAGCTATTACCTTTACTTAATATAATTCTTATTACCTTATAAAGTTAATATTAATAAAGTTAAGTATTATATAATTATTAAGATTAACGTAGATTTTTATAGTATTATACTTATATATAATAACCTTTATATTAAAGTATTAGCTTATTAATACTTTTTAACTTAAGGTTAAAGTAAGAGTAATTACTTTAATCTTTAAGCGTTTATAAAGCTCTTATAGATATAGTAAATACAAGTGTATTATGTATTGTATTTTATATTGTATTGTATTTTCGTGTATTATATTTAAATACAATACATTACATTATTAAAATACCTATAAATATATTATTAGGGAAAAACGCTAGTAAATTTTTTACTTATATATATAAGCCTAATTATAAGGCTTATAACAGATATTTTTATATAGTCAAATAGAGCTATTTTAGTCCTTTAAAATGCATTAATTTATATTATTATAAGTTATATAATAAGAGAGTTATTTATATTTTTATTATTTAAAATATATTATTAAAAATTTAAAATATAAAGTTTAAACTTTAAATATATAAATTTTATAAAATTAAATACTTTAAAGCTATTAACGCGTTAATTAATTATATTACTTAATTATTATTATTTTTAAGTCCTTTTTTCTTAATTTATATAGTATTAAACTTAAATTTTTAAGCTTTATTATTTAATATCTTAATAATTATTAAAAATATAATAGTAAATAATATATTATTATAAACCTTAAAGTTATATTAATATAATACTATTTTTTATATAATTAATTCTTAATAATATATCTAAAAATATACTATAAAAAGACTTAAGAGTAAATATTAAATTTAAAAAAATATAAATGCAAGTAACTTTTTAAATATATAACTTATAATATTAATATAAATATCTTTATAAAGCTAAAGTTCTTCTTATTATTATAAAATTCAAAAAAAATATTAAAAGCTTTATTTTATACTAATATAAAGCTATTATGCATTATAAATATTACTATCTTCCTCTTCTTCCCTATTTTTAGTACTATTTATAAATTTAACTTTAAAAATAGCTTTATTACTACTAGAAAAAGCTAAATTTTCATCTAATTTAGATTTTTTTAAATCTAAGCTAAAATAAGAGAATAAATTATAATATTTCTTTATTTTAACTCGTTTTTCCTTATTTTTAGCCTAGTTTTTTAATAATAAAATTTTTTAAATATTAGAATGTATTAAAGAGGTTCTTCGCTTACTAATTACGTTACCTTCTTAGTTAAAATTCCCTTCTATAGCTCCTAAAGTAGCTAGAATAGCTAAATATTTTCGTGCTATTATTAAAAGAATTGGAAAAGCTTTAATAGAATTAGCCTACCAAATAAATATATCTTCCTATTAAAGGTTAGTATTTATTTTTATATAATTAAGCTTATAAATGTTAAAAATACCTTATTATCTTTTAAATTAAGCTTATAATAACTAGAAATCTCGTTTTTTCTAGTTTCTTTAATAGCTTTATTTTTTTACTTAAAAAATAAGTTATTAAATAAACTAGACTTTAATTTAGGCCTAGAATCTTTATAAGATATTAATTTCTTAGCTAGTTATTATAAATTAATTATTACTTAATTATTTAAATTAAAACTAAAAGAAGAATCTTCTTCTATTTCTATATTTAAAATAAGCTTATTTTTAGAGTCTTTTATATATAATTTATATGTTCTAAGATATAATTAGTTATAAAATATTAAAAAAAAGGTTTTTTTCATAATTGTTTATACTTACTCTTAATATTCTATTTTTAAATTATTTAATAATAAATGTAAAGTAATTAAATTTATATTAAATTAAGTTTTAACCGTTTTAATATTAAATCTAAGGTCTAATATAATAGTAAATAAATAAGGCTTCTAAAAACTATAATTACTATTAATATATTTTAGAAAATAGTAATTTAATTTCTTTAAACCTGTATTTAAAGCTAAAATAAAAGCTCTAGCTAATAAATTATAAGCGGTTTTCTATAAATAAGTTAAAATAGTTATTATTTTAATATAAAAAGTTTAAAAATATAAAAAACTTACGTTTTTAAGCTAACTTTCTTAATCTTTTAATATATTTTTAAGAAGAAAGTATATTTTAAAGATATAAAAAGATACTACGCTTATAGTATTATAAGCCTAGCTTTATAATTTCTTTATAGGCTTATTAAAAACCTCTAAAATACTTAATAAAGTCTTTAAATTAAGCTATTCTTACGTTATTAAATTAGTATCTTTAAAAGCTACTATATTTGTAACGTTTTATAATAATATAATAGCTTTTTTAAGTATAATAGTTATATTTATTATTCTAAAAGTTAAATTCTATTTTATTACGTTTATTAAGTTAAGTAAAAATAGTTAGTAATAATTATTAATAGTTTTAAATAGATTTTTAAGGTTTTAATAGAAGTAAAAGCTATTAAATATATTATATAACTTACCTAATAGTATTTTTATAATATTATTATTTTTAGCTATAAAGCCCTTAAATTTAACTTCTTTTAAAGCTTTAATCTATTAAGAATAAAGTTATTAGTTATTTTTAAGAAGAATTACTACTTTTTTAACTTTTCTAATAATTCCTATATAATAATTAGCTTAAAATATATATAAATATAATAAAAAAAAACTTAAAATACCTGAAAGTAAATTAGAAAATTATTTTTATTTTTTAGAAGATAATTAATTAAATTCTTCTATTAAAAAGTATAAAAGCTCGCTATTTTTATATTTTTTAATATTTTTAAATGTTATTAATTTAATAATAAACGTAAATATAATATCTTTAATAATAATCAGAGCATTAAAAGTAGTGTAGTTTTGTAGTTTTTAGTGAATTTTAGTGTAGTGTAGTGTAGTGTAGTTTTACTACACTACATTACATTTTAAAAATTAGTGTAATATGTAGTGTTAATTAATTTATAAGCTATTATTAGCTAATATAATTAGTAAGCTAAAATAGAGCTACATTTGCTTACTAATATTAATATTAGTAAGCAGGGATTAGCTAGCTTAAATAAGCTAAAAACAGGGATTAAAAAACTAATAAAAATAAAATAAAAATAAAATAAAAGGGAATTATAAGGGAATTATATGAAGTAAGCAAGTATTATTTTATATTATTATTATAAGTAAAATATATTTAATGTAATAAATTTAAAAATTTCTATTATTTATATATAAATATCTTATAAAATAATAATATTTATAATATTACCCTATAACTTAAATATAAAATATTAAATATTAAAGTTATAAGAAATATATTAAAGTTATAAATAGTATATTTAAATACCTTAAAATCTTTCATATAAAATAATATTTTATACTTTCTTTTTATATATATTATTTCTTATATTATAATAGATTTTATATTTCTTACTTAACTTTTTTATTTTTAAATTTTACTATAAAAAAGTTTTACTAAAAAAAAGCTTATATAAGCATATTATATATTAAAATAAAGCTAAAAATCACGTGATTTTAAATCTTTAAAAATTAACCTTAAAATGTGGATATTAAGCGAGATATTAAGCTTTTAGTCTCTTATTTGAAAAAAGTGGATCTTAATTTTTAGCTAAGATTTAACCTATTATAACTCGCTTAATTTATAAGCTATACGTATAAAAATTAGTGCATTATAAAGAGCTAAATTAGCTCTATTAAGGTATAATAATTATAATCTTATAAGTCTTATAATTAACGTTATATTTATAATTAAAAATTTCTCTCTATAATTACACATTACACTATAAATGTAGTTGTAGTGTAGTTAAACTACACTAAAACTACAAAAACTACACTACACTAAAAACTACACTAAAAAACTACATGTAGTGTAGTTTTTTTGTTAATGCTCTGATAATAATATTTAAAATATAAGTTATATAACGAATATTAAAAGGTTTTAGGTTTTTTTTCGTATAAAAGTTTATAAAAGAGGTAAGAAAAGTGTTATTATTAAAGCTATTATCTTTAATAAAACTATAATTTAAAATAAGTTAATAAAATATTATAAAATATTATAAAATAACCTTATAATTAACTTATCTTAATATTTTTTCTGGTTTTATATTATATTCTAATAATAATTAATTAAAATAAAGATTAATAGAACTTCTAGTATAAGTATTAGGTAAATATTTAAATCCTAAATATAATTAGTTTAAAAAGTTAAATAATAATATAATATATAATAAAAATAATAAACTAATTAATTAAATATTATTTTAAATTAAATTTAAAGTTTAGTTAATTAGCTATAAGCCTATAACTCTTAAAAAAAATTTAGAATTAATAGAAGTTTAAATATTAAGTTAAATAAATATATAACCTAATTTATTAACTTAATTTTAAATTATATTAATTATATTCTTCTTTATTTTTAAATATAAAATATCTATATAAGAAAGTATATTTTAATAGTGAAAAAAGCTTGTATCTTAACTAAAATAAGTTAATATTATTAAATATATAATATTATATTATTAAATATATAATATTATATTATTAAATATATAATATTATATTATTAAATATATAATATAATATTATAAACTTACTTATTATAATAGCTTATTAGCTTTTTAAAGCTTTTACTAGTAATAGTAGTAAAAGATAGGTTATTTTAAAGTATAAACTTAATAGCTAGTATAAGAGTAGTATTCTTAGAAAATTTACTAATAATAGTATTATTTTTAGGTCTTTTATTACCTCTTTTACTACTAAATATACTAGATTAAGCTAATATTTCGAATAATAAAGGTGATTTCGTAATAATAGGCACTATATATTAGTAAATTAGTAATTAATATCTTTAAAGTATTATAATATTATATTAATATATTAAAAGAATAGTTTAAAGATAATAACTTACACGTTAATTTAGAATTTGTTTTGTTTTTTAAGGTTATAATAGAAGGATATTTTTTTTATAGTATATAATACTATTAGAAGACTAAAAACGCTTTATTTTATTATAAAAAGTAAATAAATAGTTTTATTAAGTGTAAAAATAATGAATTAATCTTTCTTTATTAAAATTAATCTCTAATAATTAAAAATTAAAGAGATTATATTAAAAGATATATAGTTTTAAATTAAATTAATAGCTCTTATTATTTTTAGAGTTATTTTAATATTAATTTAGCATTAAAAGACTTATAATAGAGTTATTATTCGTAAATAAACAGAGCTCTTACAAATATAGTAAATACAAGTGTATTGTGTATTGTATTTTGTATTGTATTGTATTTTCGTGTATTGTATTTAAATACATTACATTATATAACTAAAATACCTATAAATGTATTATAAGTAAAAAAAACCCCTGTTTTCTTAAACTAAAGATTATAAGGCTAATTATAAGGGTTATAAGGGAGAATTTTATATCATTAAAAAGAGCTAAATTAGCTCTTTAAAATGCCTCACTTTTTATTACTATAAGTTATTATCTTCAAAAGTTATAAGCAATTGAAAATTCGCCCCGCTTTACTTACTTTTTATTTTAAGACATAACTTTAAAGCTTAATATCTCGCTTAATATCCACATCTTAAGGTTAATTTTTAAAGATCTAAAATCACGTGATTTTTAGCTTTATTTTAATATATAATATGCTTATATAAGCATTTATTTATAATATTAGATATTTTATAGCCTTATAATACATTTATAGGTATTCGTATCCTGTAATGTATTGTAATATATTACAATACAATACAATACAATATAGTATAGTAAAAACTACAAAAAATACAATACATTTAGAGGTCTGTAAATAAATTAGGTTTAAAATTAAAGGGATTTTTAGCTATTTTTAATAATAAATAAGATAGGGTTTTAAGGTAAAAAAAATAGTTATTATATACCCTAAAGATAGGGTTATTTAATGGAAAAAAAAGTTTTATTAAAAGTAAGATATTAATTAAGTTATAGGTGTTAAAGTGTTAGTATAAAAAAAGAGAATTCTAAACTTTAAAGAGAGATAATATAGTTAATATATAGAGTTTAAATATAATAAAAGATATTATAAAAACCTTAAATTTTAGGCATTTTTTTAATGCTTAACTTACCCTTAAAACGTATATATTCGTATAAAAACCGGTGAAAAATTTATAAGATAAAATACAACTATTATAAAATAATAAAATATACTAGTATAATTATAATATATAAAGGGCTTTCTATTATATTACGTTAAGGCGTTTCTTCACTTAAAATATACATATATATATTATAAGAAGTATTTACATTTTTAAACTTTAAGTTAATATAACTTTTATAATATTAAACTTATTAAGATACACTTAATATATAAAGATAAAGCTTTTTAAGAGCTATTAATTAATTTTATTTTTATTTATTTTAATCTATTATTAGTAAAGATATTTTAGTTTATATAATATAGCGTTTTTATTAAAGTAGGGTTATATAGGGTAACTTAAATACTTTACTTTCTTTATACTATTAAATACTATATATAATATCTCTATAATTATTAATTAAAAATAAATAAAAATATTATTTTTAAATAACTAAGATTATAAGCTTTTAAATAATACTAATTTTATAATAAAATTCGTTTTTTTTATAGAGTTATAATAAATTAAATATATAGTATAATAAAAGTTATAGAATTTATTTTTAATATATATATATATATATATATATATATATTATAATATATATAAGTATATATAAACATTTTATAATTATAAAATATATGAATAAATATAAAAACAGCTAAAGAATTTTATAATATATAATTTATATATAATTTATATTATATTAATAAAAATATTTAAAATATAAAATATAATAAATAATTTAAATTAGTAATAAATAAAGGAAAAATAAAAAGAATATATATTATTAAGAATATATTATTATAAAAGTATCTTAAATTATATATATATTTTTATTTATTATTTAATAATATTTTTAAAATAATTAATATATATTATATATTTTTTTAGTTTTTTATATATAATATAAGTAAAAAATATTATTTAAAAAATATTTACTTAATTTACATAATATAACGTTCTTGTAAAGCTTAAAAAAAACCTTATTGTTTTATTTATTTTATATAAAAGTTATATAATATTTTATATTTATTCTATTCTTAAAGTAAAATATTTTATTAATACGTAAGCTTTTAAGTATAATTTTTATATTATTATAATAAGAAAAAAATTCTTTTATTATTATATATTTTTTAAAATTTATTATTAAATATCCTAATAATACATTTATAGGTATTTCATTTATATATTATATTATATTATATTATATTATAATATAATATAATATAATATAGTATAGTAAAAAATACAAAAAATACAATACATTTAAAGGTCTAAGCGTTTCTTTAATTATTTAAATTATTCTTAAATAGTTTATTATAAGTAAATTAAAGGTAATTCTTATTATTATAATTATAATAATATAGCCTTTCTTATTTAATTAAGTTTAAGTTTTAATTATAATAATTTAATTATAAGAACCTTTTATTATTAAGGTAAGCCTTTAATAAGTTACTTTTTTCTTATTAAGGTATTTTTAAAGAGCTTTTTAAGTAAAATAAGTTAATCTTTTACTTATTTCTCTTTAATATAATATTTTAAAATTATTAGGTAATTTAAATTACTTTTTCTTAAGTTTTTTTAAAGATAAAAGTATATAAATTTATATAATCTTAAAGTTTAAGTTATCACTTAATAAAAAGAGTAAGTACTTATAACTTTTTATTAGCTTTTTTTAAGTATTTCTTTAATAAATTTAAGTAAATATTAAAGTTTATAAGGCTTTAATTTTCACGTTACTTTACTTATTTTAATTATATAATTATTTAAGCCTTATAATTTTTTATATTCTTTAAAAGTATAAGAGTTTAATTTTAAAATATATTTTAATTATTCTTAAGATTTTTCTTTTAATTTATTAATTATTTATTAAGGTATTAATTTTATTTTATCTTATATTTTAAGTTTATATAATTTAAGGTAAAAAGAATTTTTTAATAATTTTTATAATACTTATATTTTACTTTATTAAAAGTATAATTTAAGTTATTTATTTAAATCTTATACTTTTAAGAGTTTATTAAATAATAAAAAGAATTAATATTCTTAACTTATACTTTTTAATTATTAATTTTCTTTAAATTATAAGAGTTATATCTCTTTTTTATTATTAAGTAAGTAATTTTAAGAATTAATTTTTATAGCTTTTTTTTTTTCTTAAAGCTTTTATAGCTTCTTTAATTAAATAATTTAATTTTAAAGAGTTATAATAGCTTTATTTAATTACTTAAGTATTTTCTTTTTACTTAAAGCTATTATATTCTTTTAAATACTTAATAATTTTATTAAATTCTTTATTATTAAAGGTAAAAGTACCTATAAAATAAGAGTTTTTTAAATACTTATCTTTATTATTTTAATTAAATAACTTTTTAAAAAGCTTTAAAAATTATAAGATTATAAGAGAGATTAAAAGTTAAGTAATTAAAGTAAAAGTAATTATATTATAATAATTAAAGCTTATTTTATTTTTTAATTATATAAGATATAAGGGATATAATCTTAAAGCCTTTATTTCACGTAACGTTATTAATCGCGTTATAGGTAGGCGGGGTTCCCTAACCACCTTACATTTATATTAAGCTTTAATTAATAAAATCACTTTATAAGAATTATCTCTTAACTTAATTAAAGTTTATATTATTAATAACTTAATTAATTCTTAATTTAAGTATATCATTATTACTTTTATTTATAATAATAAGCTAGATTTTATTAGGGAATTTAAGAGATTAAATATTACTTTATCTTATATTATATTAAGTTAAATAATTATTATAAATAATAAATTTCTTATTAAGTAAAATAATAATCTTAATAAGCTTTAATAATATTATAAGAAAATTAAATTATATAAAGACTTAGTACTTAATAATAAGTTTTATTATAATTATTTATAGTTTAATTACTATAAAGCTTAATACTCTATTAATTTTATTTATTATAAATATAAGAAATAATAAAAGAATAAACGTTATATTAAATACTTTATTAAAAACTGTTAAAATACTTATACGTATAATTATTTAATAAATAACGTTAATTTTAATTAGATTTTTAATAATATTATTTATAATCTTTTCTTTTTAATTAAAGGTATTAATATTATAAAGCTTTAATTTAATAAGAAATAAAAAGCTTAAAGAAAACACGTATCTCTCTTAATAAGCGAATAAGTTTAACGCGTAAAATAGCTTTTATAAGCTATTAGCTTTATTACTAATAAATTAAAGAGAGTATCTTATAACTTAAATATAATTACTAATACTAATACTATAATTATTAGTAATAATACTACGTGAAATAATACTACTAATAATACACCTACTACTAATAGTAATACTTAAAATAATACTACTACTATTAAAGATAGTAATACTTAGAATAATACTACTATTATTAAAGATAGTAATACTTAGGCTACTACTAGTAATAATAAGCCTTCTACTAAGAATAGAGTATTGGAAGTAGTGTAGTTTTGTAGTTTTTAGTGAATTTTAGTGTAGTATAGTATAGTATAGTTTTACTATACTATATTACATTTTAAAAATTAGTGTAATATATAGTATTAATTAATTTATAAGCTATTATTAGCTAATATAATTAGTAAGATAAAATAGAGTTAAATTTACTTACTAATATTAGTATTAGTAAGTAGAGATTAGCTAGCTTAAATAAGCTAAAAATAGGGATTAAAAAACTAATAAAAATAAAATAAAAATAAAATAAAAATAAAATAAAAGGGAATTATAAGGGAATTATATTAAGTAAGTAAGTATTTTTTTATATTATTATTATAAGTAAAATATATTAAATATAATAAATTTAAAAATTTCTATTATTTATATATAAATATCTTATAAAATAATAATATTTATAATATTACCCTATAACTTAAATATAAAATATGAAATATTAAAGTTATAAGAAATATATTAAAGTTATAAATAATATATTTAAATACCTTAAAATTTGTAATATAGAATAATATTTTATACTTTCTTTTTATATATATTATTTCTTATATTATAATAGATTTTATATTTCTTACTTAACTTTTTTATTTTTAAATTTTATTATAAAAAAGTTTTACTAAAAAAAAGCTTATATAAGCATATTATATATTAAAATAAAGCTAAAATCACGTGATTTTAAATCTTTAAAAATTAACCTTAAAATGTAAATATTAAGCGAGATATTAAGCTTTTAATCTCTTATTTTTAAAAAGTAAATCTTAATTTTTAGCTAAGATTTAACCTATTATAACTCGCTTAATTTATAAGCTATACGTATAAAAACTAGTGTATTATAAAGAGCTAAATTAGCTTTATTTAAGTATAATAATTATAACCTTATAAGTCTTATAATTAACGTTATATTTATAATTAAAATTTCCCTTTATAATTATATATTATATTATAAATGTAATTATAATATAATTAAACTATACTAAAACTATAAAAACTATACTATACTAAAAACTATACTAAAAAACTACATGTAGTGTAGTTTTTTTATTAATGCTCTAATTAAGAATAACGCTTAGGTTAAGGCTAATAATAATAAGCCTATTATTAAGTTTATTATTTAATAAATAAAATAAAATAAATTAAAATAAGAAATTAGCTTTAATTTTACTTTAATTACGTGTATTATAAATTTTAATAGCTCTTAGCCTTTATATAAATTAAACTAATAAAGAAGGTAATTAAGTAATATAAAATTATTATACACTTTAATAGATAAGGGATTTAATAGTTTTTTCTTTTTTTATTATCTTAATAATAAGGCTATTATCTTTTTCTTTTTAAATAAAGGGATATTAAGGCCTATATAGTTATATATAAGGTACTAGATTATTATTATTATATTATTACCCTTTAGTTAACTCTTTTTCTTCTTTTATATAATAAACTTTTTTACTTCTTTTAGCTCTCTTATAATATAACTTATTAGTTGCATTACGAGCTCTTGTAACCTCGCTATAGCTCCCTTCCGTGAGCCCTTACAGACTACAGTAGATATCTTGTCTAGTGGCTCCGCACAATAAATGCATTATACGTCCTCACTTGAAACTTCCGAGCAACAAACATCTACAATAATATAAGCTCAAGCTATTAATAGCATAAAAAGAATTAAGGCCCTACGGGTTACATAGTGCCGACGCAGTGGCTTTTCATCTAACGGTCCTTTGTGGCAACCAGGATAGGGGCAGAACTGTCGGTGATAACCGAGGTCAGGCTTGTGCCAAGTTTGCTTAGTATTAGAGCTAACAAGCTAGTAGTCGTTGACATCTGTGTGGGATTCGCTTTAGAGAATTGGTGTGGCTATCATTAACTGAGAATTCGTTGGGGAAATCTTATCTATCAGGCAACGTACTTGAAACTGGGAGGCTGTTAGTTAAGGGTTGGCTCCATTGCCGGTTCGCCATGAGTCCATGACAGACCTGATGCCTTTTAATATTCTTAACTGCACGATCTATCTCAACCAGGTGATGTTTAATTTCTTCCACTTCAGGATGCCATGGATGTGACTGACGGTTACTCTGGGACATTGTGTTCTTAACGCGGTGTTTTGCGACATTAAAGATGGGGGGGGGAACCGCATCACATGCCCCCCCCATTTTGGGTTTCCGGCCGGTGCCACTTCGGCTAACCCGATCGCCTGCCTAATAAAGGAATAAACATATCCAAGCAACTTACGACAAAAAAAAAATCCACAAGCCCATCCACCGCGTTCAACTTAACAGCAGAACTTTGGGCCTGATTTAACAGTCTATCAAGCAAATGGGGGAGGGAAATAACGTTTGTTACGCCTGTGGCGGTAACCCGGTTGGAGTCGCCTGCGGAAACTGTGGAGCGAAGCCCAAATAGCTGGTAAGGTAAGAACGGACGGACACCAACCAAACACAAAGCTTACGATAGAAATGCTTACAAGGATTACAGGTTAGTAAAACCGTGTATCGGACTTTGCCTTGTACAGACAAGCACCTCATTCGTACGATAGCACGTGACTTCTTATCGTCATGTAATGTCCTCTAAATTTCGAATGAAGCTTACACAACACAAGCCTGCTTAAAAAATGCAAAATCGGCAAGACGAACGATAGATTTTCGGAGAGACACATCCCCTCTGGTGTGTTAAGGCTCCAATCGAGTATCTGCAGGGATATATATCTAATAAGAAGCTAAACTTAAAAAGGTACATTTACTTACTATAATATCAAGTGATCATAAGTGTACCTAAAAGATAGTATTTTACAAATCACTACATTTAACTTAGTACAGTCCTAGCGCGATTAACGGGTCGCCCTAAGGTCACCCGCTATCAGCATGTGCATTGTGGAGCTCGTAACCCCACTGGAGCCTTAACACACCAGAGGGGATAATATTCGCGATCTTTGAAGTCCTTTCAGAGGCTTCGTTGTCACTTTCGGGATTCTTCGGGATTCTTTTTAGACTCTTTAGGTTCGTTGGGTGCTTTAGGTGCTTTGGGTTCTTTGGGTTCTTTGGGTTCTTTGGGTTCTTTGGGTTCTTTGGGTTCTTTGGGTTCTTTGGGTTCTTTGGGTCTGGTGCTTTGCGGTCTGGGAGTTTTATGGGTACATGTACTAAGTGGTTCGACTAACTGTTCCAACTCCAAACCAAAGCCCGCTAACTAACAGGGCACTTGGAAAATAAAATAAACATAAAAAAGAGAGAAAAGAAATAATATTAGGAGTAAATTTAACTTATTAAGCTTATATAGTTTATTAGTATAGTAGATAACTTGAGAATTTGGGGAAGTATCACTTTAACAATCTAGCTTTTTGGATAATAGTCCTGGTGATACTTGAAGGAACATATTTAAAGTGACCCAACCAACATGCATGCGGCTTGCAGGAAAGCTGGTCGTGGAGGTATTAGTTCAGCGTTCCAGGCAGATCCTTGCGCTGTAGCACCCGTGTCATCTCGGTCCAGTGACATGTGTTCCATGGGCTCAAATATAAGATCGTCAATCATGCCGAGAATTATGTGGCTTTTAAACGTCACTGTTCCCTGGATACCAAGAGAACTTCGTAGTAATGGACCACGGAACATGGCTTCGACTCTCGCAGCACAGTGCGAAATGAATGAACAGCTCCATCGCCTTCATTCTGTGACTGGGCCATGTGCATGCCACCTACTACAAGGTCAAGGTCCATGACCAGGTGTCACAAACTCAAACAAATTATCCCCCGCATTCATATTTTACACGTCGTGTTGCATTTCACAAGGTGTGCCGCTCATGCAGAGTGCCACGGACTGCATTTACGAGGACTTCGCTTGGCCCTAGGCAATTTTCGTCGTTTACTGCGTGAGAGGGGGAATGGACGCTGGCTTATATCGCGTTATCCTGGCTTTTGATTGGCAGATTACAGGCAGCTGTAATTGAGTGAGGGATCACATGCCGACCCTCTGGACATCATACATTCTATGACATTCCAAATACACATTGTTCTTTCGTCAATCGTACAAGGATCTGTGTGCCCACGCTTCCTCCGTTCCGCACTCAAATATCACATATTGGCTAGCAGACTAGGCCCCCTTTTCCAGAACCCCTTCCATTTCTCTGTTGTCATTAATGTTTGGTACCGTAAACAAACGCGCAGGTCGACGGCTTTGTGGCTTGTTCTTGCCCCCGTTGCACAAGCCACAGGCCTGGCCATTACCCTGCTTGCCAGTGTCGCTACACAGTGGACACGGCATCTCCAGGCATATTAGCAAAACGATGTTTGGCTAGCATTTCGATCGAAATACATACTGTTAATGTTTTGAGAACTTGAACTTAGATAATTAAATGTGAATGAAGCGGGGAGAGAGAAAACTAAAAGCCGGAGGGATTTTTTTCTTCCTTATATGGTTGTCCATTCGGAGATTCTGGTCAGGTGATGCAATTGGACATTATGACCGTGCCTTTTGACCCCACTTAGCCGTGCTATCCCGTTAGTGGTCACCTGTTAACCTCACGTTTGCTCCTCACTCACGACTACCTCGACTGTTCCCTCCCAACAATATGTTCGACACATCAGTCGAGCAATGGCGTTGCCATGGTTGCCAAAAGTCCTTTCAGGATGGAATAGCGTTAGCCAAGCACACCGATACAGTCATGGTTCGCTGCACTCTTCTCTCCACCTTGCTCACGCTAATGCAGTTCAGTTACGATCGTAGTCGGCACAAGGCCGCATGCATAAACTGATGATTGAGTGGCAACGCTTGATTTCGGAATGGCAAAGCTTGATGTTAGAATGGACCGAAGTCTTAGCCCATTCTGAGTCAGAGTCGGTGCCGGCGGAGAATGGACGTGAAAGGCAGGGGAATGCTAAGCCACTGTCTTGTCCAGGCTCAGATTGCATGCGAACGAAACAGAGATACACCTTGTTAAGGTCACTTCAACGGCACTATCGCGCGCGTAATGTATTCCTACCTGGCCTGAGTTGAAGTGAATACTAATATACTCCGCATAGATGTCCCCTTCAAAGGGAGATGCTATTACTGCGAATGTGAATTTAAATTGACAATAAGCGAATATGATAGGCACCTCGATAAGTGTTCGAAAAACAGGAGAAGCAGCTCAAAGGTCAAAGCGCTTGCGCAGGCATAAAAGAAACGCATTCACAAGATTGCGTGTGACAAACTAAGACTCATGATGCCGTCTGAGGCCATTAATGTGCCAGTTGACCACGGCGGTTTCGAGCATATTATGGCTAGCGAAACAACGGGGGGGATAAATTCACTCACAGCTTGTCCGATCCCCTCTCACTCTTTCACCATCGCCATATATACACTAACATATTACAGCACCAAACGATCAGCTACATCTTTCTCTGGATAATCAATTTGGGAGTTTACCGAATGTGATGAATCCCAGTACTTTTCGGTACTTTAGAGGAATAGCATTTAGCGGAGAGAAAACTCTAGTGGATTGGGCTCTCGAAAATCCGGGCCTATTGGTGGCAAGCCCAACTACAGGTTGTTCCCCTTCGGGCCTTTTCTTTCCAATTGCGCCCTCTGACGTATGACAGCACTGAATGATCTCCACCAGCTACCTCTCTCTGGGAACGACCATTTCGGCATGATAACAAACTCTGATTCCCTTTCGTACCCGAGAGGGACGGCATTTAGCGGAAAGAAAACTCCCGTAGACTGGGCTCTTCACGAGTTTGACACGATTGGACCAAAAGCAGAATCCGTAGGCGTCTATCCTGGCAACAGCACACATATAGGAGAGATTCTAGAAGCAGAGATGAGTTAGAGTTAAGTATTTAGTGATTATTTTGGTGTTTCCACTGGCCCAATTTGATGTTCATTTTGATCTTCTCTGTATCCATGCTCTGCACCATGTTTTTTAGTAGAGTAGAGTCTGGGTACAACATCCGATTCCATTCCTTAAGTTCCTTCTCATCGGCAAACGCTACCTCGACGACGACTCCTTGTATAATCGTGCTGAAGAACCGGCCATCCAATATCACCCTATTATTCAGGTTAGAATAGTCACGTCTTAAAAGACAGTCAACTTACAAACCACCATTAGGCAACTCTTGTGTTGTGGCGAAGATTCCAGGCCGAATGATGGAATTTCTTGAAACTTCAAGTAGACCTGTGTCGTCTTTTTCTTTCGGGGGCGGCCTAGCATCCAAGAAGTATCTCTGACTATTTTCGTAGAGAATGATTTTTAACGCTGGGCCACAGTGCAAAACGTTCACGACCAAGAGGTCGTCCGTAGTCCTATTTAACGGGGCTCGGGCAGTATCGGTATGTGGTCCAAACACTTTGAACATGCCTAGGCCGGATCGCTCGAATAATGACTCGACAGTATTCACAACACTCTATGTCGGTGTTAGCAAGCCCGGCGCACTGATACCGGAGAACGCACAAGGTCGGCGAGGGTATCTCTTAGAAAGGCCAGACCGTCCACGGAGCGGAATGGATATTTCTTTTCCCCAAAAATATGCACTCTCTCTCCAACTTCAGGAGCTGGAATGACTATAAAGCCATCTCTGAGGATGGTTTCCTTTATGCGCTTAGTATCCATAGATACTATTGTTTTGGGCGTGTGGTCGACAAGGAAGAAAAATGACCCCTCACACTTCACGGCTGAGGCAAAATATCCTAGCGATGACGCAGCTAGCAGACGGCGGCCCAATATGCGCGTGATTCGTCGTCCCGCAGCTCTGTGGAGTGGCTTCGACATAGCACGTTATGAAATTTGGCACAACCTGTGTACATGTTAAACCGGCCATAGATGGGACATCTGTGAGATTTGACACAACTGGTCGGGTGTACACACCGCCTGTGAAATTAGCACCAGACAAATATTGAGTGTGTGAGGGGTAACGTTAGCTACGAACCTCGCAAGACATAATCACAAGGACAAATTTCCCGCACTGATAGACGGCGTTGGCAAAATAAGACTGCAAGTTATTCTCTTCTACTGGATAACATATGCAGTTAGCATTATTTTATTATGGGCCGTGAGTTAATAGCACAGCCCAAGTGGGAAGATACAACCATCATGTTCTAATGTTCTCTGCGACATCCAGGAACAGTTCCCGTGGTTATACTGGCATGCAGCGTGATGTGGCTTGCAGAAGAGCTGTTAGCTTGCATTAGAAAGGGGAGTGTCTTGATTAAATTAACATTAAAACCAGCCTAAAAAAGCAAACCCTAATTCAAAACTAACGTAAAAAGGATACATGAGGCAAGAGATAAGACGTGTTTGGTATATAACGTCCAACATTGCCGTTGAAGCTATGAGTGTTTTAGACACAGGACATCATACTAGTTTGAATTGGCTTGTAACTATTTTTACAGTTCTTCTGAAAATGGCTGAACGTCATACGCCTAAGTTGATGAGCAATGAAGAAAAGTACGTCATTCCGTTACGGCAGGGATAAAATTTGTTGACAATAGCAGGCAACACATTCCCTCAACACCTCGCCCAACTTCAAGCACGCTGTATGTGCCTCCTGGACAGACAGAGTCGATTTCAGTACACCCAGCACATACACATGATAAAAATGTGGATGGAAGGTTAGCACTACCTCTTAGGGAATGATTTATTGTCTCCGTTGTCTTATGCGTGACTGACAGGCAACAGTGAAATCCCAGGTTCAAGATCCGGGAGCACAGAGCTCGAGAATACGGCCAGGCCTGTGGATACCTCGAAGCCCTGTTCAAAGGGAGATCAAAGTGTCATATCAGACTACATTGAGAACGGTGATTACGTGTCCAATCCTCCTGTCCAAGCTAACGCTAACATTATTCGGCAGTAAATCATAGCAGTACCGATATTCCAGGTAATGGTAATGACCCAATCTCTTTACACCAGGACTTATTGATGACATGTAATCGTAGATTCAATTACCCCCCAGGGCTCGCAAAATGAACGGGCACATCAAGAAGAGAGTCACGATTACCTCACGAACGCAAACCCACAAGATCGAGAAGCCCTAGCAGCCCGCTCTCTCCCACCGACGATGGGAGCGGAACAGATGCGACGGACTATGGTGAAGAGGAAGGTATGGATGCGGCCGACGGTCTGCCAGATTGGCGTGGGGGAGAGTGAATGCGGTGCTGGTGAGGCTATGTATAGTGACGTACAGAATTTGGTAATGTCTAGTTTGCTAGGCGGGATTAGGTACTATATCACTCGTTCCTATTACACGGCAAAAAAGCTCCACGAAAAATAACAGCTGCTGAGATTTCCTATCATACATGCGTTGTCACTGTGTATTGTGGTATACCTTGTCAGACTTTTTAACGAATGATTGGGCCATGGGCCCAGTTTTGAAGTCACGCGAGGCCTGGTTATGGTGTCAACGTTGTTCTCACTTGGCCCGCGTTGGGTCCATCCTTCGTACATATAAAAGCCAGATGCTCGATAACCTCTTGTAGAATCCGCAACAGCGATTCAATATAATGGCTGGAAATAATCACTACCAAATTCTCAAGCTTGAGACACCAAATGGAGTTGACAGCATTATTCAGAGCCTAGCCACTCTCCACGCTACCAAAAATGTTGATGAGCGGGGTCGACAGAAATGGATTTACATCAAGACACCACAGATCAGAGATCACACCAACACCCTCTTGAATATGGTAAGTACATATCCCGTGCGACGCTGCGACGTTAGGCTAAAAGAGTATGAGGACTCGTCTGTCAACGAGAGTATTGGTAAACAAGGGCTTATTGTTTGTACCATAGAGAAAGATCCAAGGATTATTCGCACTGGCAATGGAGTGAGCGATTATCAAGAAGCGCGTCCCGGCTCCATTGCCATAATAACTCCCATGACGCACAATAAGGCGCGCATTTGGTTGGCACAAATTGGGGAGCCTTTTTCGGAGAGCAGTTTTATTGATGCTGGCAAAGAGGACATGGTGATTATACTTCCAAACACTAAATTCCGTCTTAAAGTGCCGTATTACTTAATGATACGGCGTGTACAAGAGATTTAGAATAACATGAGAATTGAGATCATTTTCAATAAAAATACTGTACACTAGGTTCCTAGCCCAGGTGGTTATCGTGGGAAAATTCACCACTCGCTGCCGAGCCTGACCCGTCGTTAGGGAAGACTTGCGAACTAAACAGTTGAAGGCCGTCACTTGCATCCATGCCTCCAAAATCAAAATCGGTGCCTTCAGGATAGGTCGATTGAACAAATTGTGAGTCAAATTGTGACGGATCGATGATACTTCCAAAATGATTTGTCAACGCTAAAGGCCCCTTGCGTTTCAGATTGATCTACATTCTGCGGCCTGGACAAACAGCTATGTTTCTTTCATGCAGAAATCTGTGTCGCGCGCTGCCCCAAATGCGACAACTATACAGCGGTCAGACGAGGCTCGATTAATGTTCTTATCGCAGGCTGACTATCACAGCAATCCCCCTCTCGTCCCATTCACGCCATTTGGCTCCATTACTCTTAAATACTGTATTCTGGATGTGCAAATGCACGCCTCCTACCCCGGCTATCACGGCTTAAGATATGCCGGTTGGGTATGGAACTGTAGGAACAACGCTAAGATTGCCCAAGACCCAATTAAGAGAGCTCGTTTACCCCCCAGCTCCAAGGTAAATAATGCTATTACTAGCCATACTACCATTCACTATAACAACCTTAGCCGTGACAAGGACTGTTCAGAGTCTATGACGCGAAACATGTTTAAGTGGCTTCGCGAAGCAGACGGGTTTCCCGTTGCCGAACGAGCTATTAAAGAGCATGAATGGATTAACGGGGGGTGGAGCTCGGAGAAAGAAAGTGTCGCACCAGAGGGTGATGGAAAATCGACCATAAACCGACAAGTTGGACCATGGATATGCCGGGGAAGAACGACTAAATGTAACACAATTTAAACATGTTATAGCTAGAGTGCATGACATCCACCACTAGCTTCTTTTAGGTCTTTGCCTAGGGCTCAAATTTATTCATATAAGGAATTGACAAAGAGTGGCGAGCAATAACTAGCTATTCGCTAAAGACGGCTGACCATGCACTGGCTGGAATGCAACTTCTTGGATCTCAACGCATGACTCGGACTCAGACACAATCCACCTGCTCCTTAATATTGCTGCAACGACATCTTCCTGCTCTCAGCCTTGTGTCCTTCAATTCTAGGGACGATTAACTTCCAGACGATGCTAACTGCGATATTCAGGTTGGCCAGCCACGGCGGATTGCACTCATTGTCACACGGTTACACGAGGGCTACGATCACGGGACCTAGGGCAGAGACCCTCACCGACTTCTTGTATTTATAGCGACCTTTGGTCCCTCAAGGACTTAGAAAACCAAGGACCTTTAATACCAAAGACTGTTATTAGATGAATTGAGCTATTAGCTCCAAGCCCTCCTTGAGCCCTTGTCACACTCATGGTCCAATTTGCATCGCTGCTGTGGGTCGGTAATTCTGGGCCAAACTTCGCCTGTTCCGAACGCCTGGTGAATCCACTATCGACTAGTCTTGAGAAAATTTCTCGGAACTCTACCGCGATATTATCGGAACGCGAAATAAAATCTCAGATTCTAGGTCAAGCGAACCGGGTCATAGATTTTGCCATCGTCTTGCAAATGTGCCCTTAGGCTATAATGGATCCTAACACGTTCACCTAGGTTTAATCATTTTCAGTCCCACTCAACTCAGCTCTCAAATAGTGGCATTCATCTTTATTAGCCGATAAAATAACTGAACTCAAGGCTAGAACTAATAAACTCAAGTCCCTGTTTAGGGTGATTTTAACCTCTCCTTTAACGTCGTTAGTAGCTTCTGAGGGAAACAATTCATCTGTATTCGCCTCTAGACAGGTGCAAACGATATCTGCCGTAAATATAGGCGATAATTTGGTTAAGAACCTTTTTAAACTCGCCCTATCTAACTCGTTCTCGAACATAATTACCATCAAGGACCTATATTAAGTTAAGTGGAAGGACGCTATTAAACTACTCGATAAAGTTTAGAGTCCTTAATCCACGATCTAAGACTAAATCATATAATTTCTGGATTCTGGATTCTTTGGTTCATAGTTTTAAATACACTAATAGCGCCGCCAATAGGAATGTGGGATGCACGGCCCTGGATAGAATAGATTGTTCTCCAATAGCTGCGTCGCGTAGGACGATTAGGTTTTAATTCAGGATTTTAGTGGTTGGACTCTATTGTTAAGACCCGTGATAGCGGCATCTAGCATTTTAAATTAAGCACCTTCCTCTTAGTTTCGTGTAGCGTGTCTTGGGTGCTTGTAGAGTTAAATGTCAGAAAACTGGTTCAAAGCGTTGAGTATGCACACAGTGTCCCAAGACTCGGCGCGGTGGAGCACTAAAACGACCGAGCCTCCTGGTTTGAGGCGATTCATTGCAACATTTTGGAGATGTGCTCGGCGGGAGTCCTGCGACAAAAAATCCATTTTTCCTATTTAATGTTATTTGAAAGACAGCTACCTTAACGCTTTAACCGGTAATCTGATGGCGTCGCTGAACTCGGATCAAGCACGAAGTCGAGTTATGCGCTAGAAAACGCTCGCAGAAATCAGACGCTTGTTTGCTTTGGTTGAAGAAAAGGGTGCCCAGCCAATTCGCCTGCGGTTTTTCTCGCATCTGGGCGCCAGACAAGCATCCCCTTGGCGAGGTCCAAAAATGCTTCCTTCTCCTCTCCCCCAAGGAATGATGCTTTGTCCCCTAATTTGTGGTCGGAGATCAGGTCTTCGTAGAGGAAGCGGCCTAAAATGTTTAGTGAGTCTGAGAATAATTCGATCGAGATGAGAAAACCAGTAATACCTTTTTCGTCAAAGAATGGCCCACAGAAGTACTCCTCCGCGGTCTCGCATACTTTGCCGTCTTCTCTTCTGACAGCCGTCGGCCACGAGTACTCTCGCATATACTGATATCTTTTTATGACTTCTGGAGGCGGTGGACCGAGTAAGCCTATCATTTCAGCCATGTGTAGTTTAGCATCGTAGCGACCTTCTCCATCATGAAGATGCCGAAATAACTCTTTGCCTTCGATCATATCCCACAACTGGTCTGGCATTAGTGGATGCAACAACTCTGCAGAACACCGGAACGCACCAGAACACCAAGGTTCCAAATATCCGCAGGCATTTGCCATCCATTACCCAGTATCACCTCTGGTGCCCGATAGTGGTCTGGCTGAATAGGCCAAACGCCCCAGTCGTCGTCTTCCTCGAGTGTGGTCGCCAAGCCAAAGTCGACAAGCTGTGGTATACTTCTCAGGCTTTTGAGTGGCCCAAAGTCATTACGGAATTGATACACTGGCCGTCCCGCCGAATCAATCTTGAAAGCCATTGGTTTTGTAAGTTGCGAATCAACGAAATCAACAAGCACGGTTGGATCTTCGAATGAGACCATGATGTTCTCAAGCTTTAGATCTAGACAGACACTTGGGCTCAGTATTGCCAACGAGAATCAAAGCAGAAGGTGAACCTACCTGTATGAACTGTCCGGCATACTTTATGCAGATAATCAAGCCCCGTAAGCAGAGCACGAATGTACGTTTTAATGAGGGGCAGTGGCATCTTTCTGTCGTTAAAGCGCCGCTGATACATCGACAATGGTTCCCTCATAGGCGGATACACAAGACATGGGTAAGAACCTTCTGGGCCTTTAACTTCAAAAGAGTCGAGTGATGTTCGGATCAGTGAGCGACCGCGATGTGATGGGTCCGCCGTGGAAATATGCTCTTCAACTTCACGCTCATGATCAGCGGAACTCGCTTTACTATTGACAATTTTCAGTGCCACGATGCTCTCTGGCTCTTCGACATGCCTGTATGTTTGTTCGGAATAGGGAGAGCTTCGAAATGGGCAGAAATTATTGAAGGCTACCCTCGCAAATCACGCGCGAGCCATACTGTTGAAGATACGCCCCAGCCAACCTTGACCAAGGTTTGGTAACGATCGGCGAGTACCTCTCCAGGCTTCGCTGGGTAGAAGCACTTGGAATCGTATACTGGCGAGATCTCTTCATCAATGAGTATGCCGGGCGGTAAACGTGGTCCGAGACTCGGGAGAAGACATGGGAAAAGGTTCTTGCGAAGCAAGGCGGAGAAACGAGGAATGAATGGCTTTGTAGTGTTCATTACAGAGTTACTTCCGTAAGCCGACGGAAGAATATGATGTCAGTGGTGGTTGAAGAAGGTGGGCTGATTTGATTTGATTACAAGACCCTGATGCCAACGAGTTATATCAGCCTCCTAGGGGTTGGTAAAGTGGGAGGAATTTACTTCTGTAATTAAGGTAAGTAATTATTGTTGTGATTATCACCACCCTAGGGCGTGGTGTTGTCCGGCCCGGCCGAACGCGCCCGCGCACCAATGACCCTGATTGGTTGGAATAAGGTTGACCCGACCCGATGTGTCGGGCCACACACGTGACGACCCGCAAAAGGGGTCACCGCGGCAACAACACCACATATAAATGTCACGATGCCTCGCACACGTAGCTAGCTAGCTTCTCTCTTAGATATGCATTATTGAATTGAATTTGTTACACCCACCTGTAGATATCTACACTTTCCCTTATGAAACCTACAATTATAATACCAATTAATATTAAGTTATTAATTATAAAATTATAAAAAATATAAATAAAAAAGAGGTTAAATAAAAGATATTTAATAGTATTATATTTTAATTATACTTTAATTAAGAAATTATAATTAATCACGTAAAATATTATAAGTACACGTATTATAATACGTTTAATGATTTTATATTAGCTCTTAATTTAATCTTGCTTCACCTAGTAACTTATATTATATATTATTATGTTAATGTACTCTTCAGCTGTAAGGTTAATGAGCCCGAGCGATGCACAGACCACTTGGAGGAATTTCCTAGGGGCATTTTGAACCGCGGCAGATGAAACCGAGCCTGTCACTAGTCTCATGTCTCACATGACTCTCGCTTACTAGGGGAAGCAAAAAAAGAAAAGCTACACGGTCTCAGTCAAGCATTGAGCCTTTAATATTTAATGCCTGATCATCGTAGTCTTTTACATGGAAATGCATGGTACGAAGCACATTCGCTGCCCTTTCAGGTCTCATTATCATGGCAAAGAAAAGCGGCATACACAATTAGTCGCTAAAAATTTCATTCATTTTTTTGGTCATGTCCTGAAACCTGCAACACCGTTGATGAATCCCTTAGCCCTCAATGCACAAATGGTATAAGACAGCTTAAATCTTGGTGGCAGCCTCCACAGCCTTCTGCTTCTTGGCAATGCGCATCTGAGCCTTGGCGCCCATGATGCCACCACCCCACTGTCGGCGAGTCTGCTCGTGCTTCTCCATGAAGCCCTCCTTGATGGAAGAGACGAGCTTGGAAAGCTCAGCCTTGTCCTCTGATCGGACCTCGGTGAGGGCCAGAACAGCAGCGGTCTAAAATTGGATTTGTTAACATGTGACATTCGGGGAGAGCAAGCTTCGTAGGAATTCTGACGAACCTTCTTGTGGACGACAGTGCCGAGACGGGCCTTGCCCTTGACAATGGCGTAGGGGACGCCCATCTTCTTGCAGAGAGAAGGCAGGAAGACAACCAACTCAATGGGGTCAACATCATTGGGGATGAGGACCAGGGAAGCCTTCTTGTTCTCAATGAGACCGACAACGTGGTTCAAGCCGTACTTGACGATGTAAGGCTTCTTGCTGACGTCCTCCTTCTTCTTGCCCTCTTTGACCGCGGTAGCCTCCTTCAGGAGACGCTCCTTCTTCTCGACCTTAGTCTCAGGGCGGTACTTGTTGAGGAGCTTGAAAGCCTGCGCAGCAGTGTTGCGGTCGAGGACGTGCTGGAACTGGGACAGCGCAGGGGGAACCTTCAGGCGCATCTGAAGGATCTTCTTCTGGCGCTGGAGACGGACATACTCGGGCCACTTAACCATGCGGGAGAGGTTTCGCTTGGGCTGGATGTCCTGGCCGATGCCGTAGTTGCGGGGGCGCTTCTCGATGAGAGGGTTCTGCAAAATTCCCCGTCAGTCCAAATACCCCCCTTCAAAACCTCAGAAGCGGAGGAATGTACACACCTTAGGAGCCTTCTTCGAGCCAGCCTTTCCCTGAGGGAAAGGGGCAGGGGCCACCTTCTTTCCAGTCTTGGGGGGCTGTCATTGAGAAAAGAAGACATTAGCGAGTTGCTCAAGCTAAACGGTCTTCTCTGAACTCTAACGAGATGATTGGGAAAACATGGCAATGTTTCAGCGCATGCCCGCATCTCCAGCCAAGTCTTCACCTCTACGTCTCCCACACCCAAAACGCAACATCTTGTATGTGTTCGACGAGTCGGCGGAATTTCCAGCAGCGTCGCAAAAGAAAAATTGTCGACGCCGAGGATCAAATAGCGCTTTCACGCATTTGACTCACAAACTGTGGCCATTAGAGTCTTGCGTGGGTTAGAAACTTACCATCTTGTCTTGATCGGCGGTGCTCAGTCGTGAAGAGCAGAGGTGCTTGCAGCCGAGATGGATGTGTTGTCAGAAGATCAAGGAAGAAAAAGTTGTGTTGGATGGTGGGCGAAAAATTAGGGCTTCGCTGTGTGCCACACCCGCTAGCGCGGACTGCCCCACACCAAGCAGGCCAGCATGTGGCTGGGCTGTGGCTGGAAGCGTAGTATCACGTGCTCATCGTGGTTGTGCAAGTTCTTTTCGCGGCTGCCCAATCATGTTCTTCGATTCAGGCAAAGTCGACATTTAGAAAGAGTGTGACTGGCTGACATACTCTATATAGAGGATTTCTTCATATCAGAGCCGCTCGGGCTTTGCAGTACACATGTTTTGAAGAGCAGAGCCAGACTTCAAAGACGGCACTCAAGATTTCTGTCCTCTAGACATCCACTTCGTACTACTTTTATTGAAGGCGCACACTTCACTCACTTGTCTTGAGACAATGCCTCCGGCCGCTTGCCTTCGGTGTGGGAACCGGGCAGTCATAAAAAGACCAAAGAACCACCACAAATTATGTAAGGAATGCTTCCTCTCGGCATTTGAAGATGAAGTTCATCACACCATAACTTCATCCAAGCTTTTTTACCCCGGAGAAAAGGTTGCAATCGGCGCATCGGGTGGTAAAGACTCAACCGTCTTGGCATCAGTCTTGAAAACATTAAATGAGAGGCACAATTACGGCCTTGATTTGGTGCTATTGAGTATTGACGAAGGCATCAAAGGATATCGGGATGATTCACTCGAGACAGTGAAGCGGAATGCCGTCCAATACGATATGCCACTAAAAATCGTCGGCTACGATGAACTTTTTGGATGGACCATGGATCAAGTAGTCGAGACCATAGGGAAGAAGGGAAATTGCACGTATTGTGGTGTTTTTCGTCGACAGGCTCTCGACCGTGGAGCCAACTTGTTGAACATCAAGCATGTCGTTACAGGACACAACGCTGACGATATCGCCGAGACGGTCCTTATGAACTTGTTGCGAGGCGACTTACCTCGCTTATCACGGAGCACGAGTATTGTTACTGGCAGCGCCTCCACCGGTATTCAAAGAAGCAAACCGCTGAAATACGCATACGAGAAGGAAATCGTGCTCTATGCACACCACAAAAAATTGGATTACTTCAGCACGGAATGCATCTACAGCCCGGAGGCATTTCGCGGGACTGCCCGTACACTTATCAAAAGCTTGGAGAAGGTACGACCAAGTGCAATATTAGATATTGTGAGAAGCGGAGAAGATATGGCACGGCTCACTCCAGATAAGAGCCAAGATGCATGCGCGTGTGACGATGGCGAAGGAATGGGAGGGTGCGGATCAGCAAACGGGCGGACTTCTGGCGGGGAACTCGCAGAAATGGAGGCTGCATTGAAATCAAAGCACAAGCCGACGGAGCTTGAGACTGAGATTAATTCCAATGGAACATCAACTGACGATGGATCTATCAAGCTCCCCCTTCGTGGCCGAAGACAGCAAAAGGGGCAGAGGCAACGACCAACAGGACCGCTGCAAACTCTCGGGGCGTGCATCAAATGCGGATACATGTCCAGCCAACAAGTATGCCATGCCTGCACGCTTTTGGAGACTTTGAACAAGAACCGGCCAGAAGTCTCAATATAAAAAATTGGCCAAAAGATCACAGTAAAAAAACAACTATATTCAACACCCAGCACCTAACGGATCACTGTGAAATGATTTCCCGACTTGAAGGAATCTGTGCTTTGCTTTTCTTCAACGCCAGGATTGGCCATTTGTCAGGCCGTATATATACACTGTTGATTGATGTTTGCCCTCGATTATTCCATCGTCTGGGTTTAAAATGGTCCCTAGCTGAAGCGCTTTTCCAGCTGTACCACAGTTCAGCAGCTTTCTTCGTTTATGTGTCAGCATTGAGATGGTCATACCTTCCAACCATTTGAGAATTCGAACCCCGGTGGTGCTTCTGGCTTGTCTGTCTGCCCTCGCAACGTGCCAGTAAGTCTGCGATCGCGGTCCATCACTTGAAAAGAATGGGTTAGTCTGTATTTGGTTGCTATTAAAGGACAAATATTTCGTTCAAAAGCTAACTTTGCTGCAAATAAAATTAGCCAGGTTTTCAACAACCAAAGATTGAATCATATTCACATACTCTGTCCCACTGGTCCAGTGAGTATCGTGGTCGCTTGCCCTCGTTACGCCACGTCTTGACGACGGCAAGGCCGGTCCCTGTGACACCAAACATCTGCAGCTTCTCGTCAGAAATTGTTCATGTAAGGTACCAAGTTCAATAGAATATTCACATACGCCAATCATAATGGCATAGGGCAGTAGAGTCTCGAACGGAACGGGCATTTTGGACGTCGGGCCGCTGCAGCGGGCTTTTTGATCCTTGCAATGTATTCCAATGTGTTGTGACGTTCGATTTCTGGGCCGGTGCGCCTGAAAGTCGTTCAATTGGCGTGTTGTGATGTCTTTACTCTCGGTCGATGACGAGGTCTTGAATTGCATTTCGTGAGATTGGCTGGAAAGCTGATCTTCGACTCCAGAATTGATGCCTCAGGCGCCCCGCGAGCCGCAGCTCTCACCCCTGCCACAGGACAGTTGGATTCATTGGCCAAATACACTGTGACAGCACACCTATTCCAGTGGGCTATCTCGCGTTATCCAGATCGTCGCGCACTGTATCCAGACGCATTTCGCGACTCCGTGGTAACATGCGGTAGAACACGCGCCTGGGGCTCATCGTGAAGCTTTGCGACAATCATCAGCGAATAGCCAAGCCCTGGCAATTTTCCTACAGATGCAAGGTTTGTTTTTGTGATGGTATTTTGCAACATAGATCTGACAGCGTCGCAGGGCCAGCGGTCCAAGCCTGTACCTGATTACCGTGTCAAACCTACCATGGTTACTACCCGCAAACACCTCCGACTATCTCTCGTCGCAAACCCTGTTTTGAAGCGAAATGCTCGAATTTGAGAAAAGCATATACATTCTCTGTTTAATGAAGCAAGGGTCATGATGCCAAGTGCGCAAGCCATGGAAGAAGAGCTCCAACAGAGCGTCATGCTCTCCGAAGACGGCGAGTACGACACCGCTGATACGGGCGACCAGGCACCGTCGTCAATCACCCGTCCACGCTCGCAGAAAAATGGAGATGTCGAAGTTTCTGGCAGCGATGATGAAGAACTGAGTGATCAAGATGCTTCTGGGGAGGAGCTGGAGCAAGATGCCTCTGGCGAGGAAGACAACGACCGGATGGACCAACAAATCGTCGTGGGCAGCGCCACACCGGGTCATGGAGAAGAATATGACGAAGATGCAGAAGGAGAGGATGACCTGGACGAAGAAATTGGTGCGGTGAAAGTTAAGCCTGTTGATTCTGAAGACGAAGAAATGGGAAGCGATGGCTCTGACGCACAGAGTGCTGCAGAGGAAGAAGAGTCCGACGACGAAGAGGATGAAGAAGATGAGGAAGGGGCATGGGAAGAAGGTGATGCCGGAGACGAAGACGAGGAGTCCGACGCTGTGCAATCGAATACTTGCATGTTTTGCAAACAAGACGAGGAAAATGACCCAAGTGAGGATTTTGAAGCCTTCCTTGCTTGCACCCGTTGTGGTGAGAATGGTAAGGCCATCCCTGATGCAAAAATGTGACTGGAGCGTTTTTGCTAACAGTTTCGTAGCACATCAGCAATGTGCCCGTGATGCTGCGGCGATGACTGAAAAAAACAGTGGGTTCCCTATTAGAGATGACGGCCTTGCTTAGATGCTGACTTTGAGGTAGATTCGAAAAGATGGAAATGCCCAGAATGCTTCAATGAAGAATCTGAGAGCGAGGATGATAATGACGATGCGGATGACATTGATGCGGTCAGCGCCGAAGATGGCGAAGCACCCACTGGCTCTGAACGATCGCATGCATCAAAACTAGGGGTTGATTCAACCCCTGTGGCGTTGGCAAACGGTAGTTTGGGTGATCGCTCTGGAACTGACGAGCTTGTCCTCGAGGATTCTCCTATAGACGGCTCTAGGCCGGTGCGGAAGCGCAAGTCGGCATCTGCAGAGGCAGACGATGCCACGTTGGCGATTAGGAAGCGTCGCAGGAATCAGTCAATTGACGGCACGGATCGAGACGACTCTGCTCGGGATAGTCGTTCCGGCGACGCTGCAAGGGCTCCATCATCAAGAACCATGCGGCTCAAAGCCACACGACCGCCGCCGGTCACTATCGAGAAACGATCGCGTACTTCTCTACTAATCAAAATCGAGGTTCGCCCAGGCAATCTCAAAGAAATTCTATCGAGGCGGAAGCGGGATCGACGACGGGTAGGGGGAAGTAGCGCTCGGCCACAGGCACCACGATCTACGCCAGCTCGCCCTCCCGCTACTCCGGCTTCTACTGGAAATCTACCGGCCCTCATTTCCACCATGCCAACCCCATTCACATCGGAATCATACTCCCAACCGTTTTATTCCTTCTTTGATAAAGAGACGGAGGAGATGAAAGGAAAGCCTTATGGTGGCATATTAACAGAAGCCGAGGCAGACACATCCAAAACCCTTCCGTCTCCTGAGGATCGCAAGATATTCGAGCACGCCAAACAGAAAGCTGAAGACGAATGGAGAGCTCGTGTACTGGCAATGCAGGCAGAAGCTGACTTACCTATCCGCAAGCCTAAGAAGACAAGCGATAATGCCAGTCAGATCGAATGCATTGAGTTTGGTGGGTGGGAAATTGATACCTGGTATGCTGCGCCTTACCCCGCAGAATACAGCAGGAATCGCGTCTTATACATTTGCGAATTTTGCCTAAAGTACATGAACTCGGACTATGTGGCATGGCGTCACAAATTAAAGTGCGGCACAAAGCACCCACCGGGAGACGAAATTTACCGTCACGAATCCGTCTCCATATTTGAAGTTGATGGTCGAAAACATCCCGTCTATTGCCAAAACCTTTGCCTTCTCGCGAAGCTGTTTCTTGGCTCCAAGACGTTGTATTATGATGTAGAACCATTTTTGTTCTATGTTCTTTGCGAGTTCGACGACACTGGCTATCATTTTGTGGGCTACTTCTCAAAGGAGAAGCGGGCTAGCAGCCAAAATAATGTGTCCTGTATTCTAACGCTGCCCATTCATCAGAGGAAGGGCTATGGGAATCTACTCATCGACTTCTCTTATCTTCTCACCAAGGCCGAAGAAAAGACTGGCTCTCCGGAAAAACCACTGTCGGATATGGGCCTAGTCTCATACCGCAATTACTGGCGCTTGGAACTCTGTCGATACTTCCTCGGCTACATGGAAAGCGATGCACGTAGACGCGAGGGATTGAGTATCAAGAAGATATCCATCAATACCGGAATGACACCTGACGACGTTGTCTCTGCTCTAGAAGGATTGCGAGCCTTGGTGCGAGATCCCCAAACCCACCTCTATGCTTTCCGGGTGGACTTGGATTACTGTCGTAATTATGTTAGCAAGTGGCAGTCGAAAGGCTACGTACAGTTAAAGCCAACAGCTCTCGCCTGGACACCATATGTCATGGGCCGAAGTAACGTAGTCAATTTCGAGCTTGGCCCGCCAATCAACACTATTGCCCCTAGAGAGGACGATGAGGCCAAGATTGAAGAGGGGACTACTCTGACAGCGGCTCATGCGCGCGGCATGCAAAGCACTTTGAATGGCGTTGACAAGTCCGATTCGCAGCCAGAGTCCACTCTTGCTAGCCAGCAAGGCAGCGAACAGCCCGCGTTACCAGTCAAGTCTATCGAGAAGGTCAAGACTGAAGACAAGGAAAATGCGGATCCGGAAGATCAGGGCATGGTGGATGCAACGGCCAATGTTGAACCAGAGTCCTGGGATGCGCCATACAGGGACATTCCTGCGTCCCGGTTCGAGGTCTTCCCACCGGTACCAGGAGGTCGCCGTGACCGGAACCGGACCAGTGTGAGCCGGCCATCGGCTCCTCGCAATGGCAGCAGCTCATCCGCCAGGCCCAGGCCCAGGTCTAGGCCAAGTGGCAGTGCCCGTCGACCTGCTGCCAGTCGACCGCGCAACAACAGCTCGAGACGGAAATCTGGAGGGACGGGACGTGGTCCTGGGCGGTGGCCAAAAGGAACTAAAAAGTCCGACTATGGTAATGCGGACAGTGGGCCAGGCCTCCCACCTGGCTGGAAAGAAAAACAGGCCCGGCTCAAGGCTTTGGCCGAGGGCAGGGACCCCGGACCGGCAGAGAATCCGGATGAAAAGCCGGCGGAAGACGAAGTCCGAGTACTTGTTTCTACGGCAGGGACCAACCAGAGCAAGGCGGCCAATGGCAGTTCCAAGGTTTCAAGACGCGATTTGGATTCTGGGTCTGGAGGTGGGAACGGTGCCTCAGATGGCGAAGACGTCGATGCAGAAGGGGAAGATGAATGATTGATGATATCTCGGACCATCTCTTGGTAAGGCGGTAACCATATTTATCCTGTTTTAATAGTATCAAATGCGTATTGGCGAATTTAGGGAACTGGTGGGGCAAAGGATGCAGCCCTGTTTTGTAGGGTGTAGGTTTAGGATCTTGGGTGATTGACTTCACAAGAGCGATGTATAACACGAAGACTACAAAGGTTCAAACCAAGAAATAGGCTCCTCGCAAAGTGTCAGCTCGTAATGCATGGATAATTGATAAGCATTCATTGACGCAAACATTGCCGTGACGATGACGAATTGACTACGATCATGTCCGGTCCTTGGCGCAAGCACCAGTCCAGCCCAGCCGACATCAGTTCAAGATCCGATGATCTCGACCAGTTGTTGGCAACCTTGACTTCAATGTGACCAAAGTCGGCCTCCATCGGCTACACAGACGAATCGAGTCAGACCTCATCGTCTTCCAGCACAAAGCCGGCCCCTGCCACGCGGCCGAGATTCAGAATCATCAACACCCTACTCCTCCCTTCTACGCGCCATGATTCCTCTCCTCCCAGAACCCCTTCCCATAGCTCACCAAAATCTCCTCCCCCTTCCGTATCCCCCCGTCCTTCTTCCCCTTGCCCTTGCCGCCGCCGTCCTTCCCACAGACCCAAACGCCAACGCAAACCTGGCCCCATCTCTCACACCAGCCCGTCCCAAAAACGGCATTCGCCCTGTCCCTCACGCCCCTGTAGTCGTTCACGAACCGGCCCTCGTTCCCTTCCGCCGCGGCATCTACCGCAACGTCCGCCTCTTTATCCAGCCACAGATCGTAGTCGCTCTCCTCTGATGACTTGGCTCCGCTGTGTACTCTGCCCAGGTACGCGAGTATAAATGCCCCCGGTTTGAGGTTCTGGGCCGCAAAGAGGCCGAACTGGCCGTTGGCGGGGTGTGACGCATCACGAATCGACTGTATCTTGACGTTGGGGGAGGGCGTGAGGGTTGATGAAGCGGGGAGGGAGGGCAAAGAGGCCGGCTTCGCGCACAGGGCCTGGACTTGGTTTGGTGCTAGGTCTTTGGCGTGGAGCGGGCATTTGAGGTAGGGGAGGTGGTCGGGCCAGTTCTTGGGCTTGGACATGATCCAGGTGAGGGCTTCGTCAATCGGGAAATTTGCATGTACATGGCATCATCATCCCAAGACGTGAGGTCTTGGCGAGGGTGGATATCAATCAGGCCAAGCTTGGTGGTCTACGCCCAACATCATGCCTCACTCCCAGTCACTTCCTGACATGTCCAAAACAAAAACACGGGCACTTGAAACAGAACCTCATGGCAAGGCATTAATCGATTCTATCTAAAACGCTACTATTCTACAGACCTTCGCCTCCACGTCCTGCCCCTTGACAGCCGCCTATTCCTATGTAAAAGCCTTCACGATTGGCTTTCCGACCTCTTACCCATTCCACCAAACTAGCGTCCTCTGCAAGTCAGTTTACACTTGATGTCCCCAGCTTTCCTACGATGCTTCATTTCCCTGTTAATGGGACATTACCTCCCGGTATCGATCCATACTAAGATCCACCGAATACGCAAGCAGCCGATCTTGCGTCAACGGCAGGTTCAAGATCCTCGATCGCAGTTCAGCATCCTAGTCATAAAGTCAGAAATGCAAACCTTTCAGGGGAGTGCCCGTATAACTCCCTGTGACGTACCTGTTTCTTCTTGGCCAACTTCAGTATTTCCCGTGCTGTATCGTCTGCCATGTCAGACACTGCAGCATATCGCAAGACTTCCGTCTCTCCCACATGCTCGTTCATCACGTTCAATCCTGCCATCAACTTTTCAAGCAATGTATGAGGGGGGCTCTCGCCCTTGCCACGGTGCTGCACGAGACTCAAGAAATAGCCATATATCTCGCCACCTTGGGTCCACTCCGGGATGGACTCAGCTTGGCCCTGGAATTGTGACAGCAGGGACGAGAGTGAAGCGTAGTCTCGTTCAATAACAGCTTGGGGAGCAACTTGTTGTACCAGGACCCGGTGGGCTTCACCAAACTCCCCGGCACGGAGGAGGCAATGCACCTCGGCTGAAGCATCCTTCTTGACACTGCGCATGTACAACGCGAGCGCTTCCCATAGCCAGGATGCGGGAATTCGAAACTTTTCCGTCAGCAATGTAAAGGTCGCACCAGTGTCGGGGCCAATCATGCCAGCATGTCGACATAAATGTTCCCGAATTGCCTTCACACGGACGCTTGAGTTGTTGAGGTGCAACAAGACAAAGACTGCCTCCAACCACTCACCCGCCGCCGTCAGCTGAGAGGCATATGCAATTGTGGAAGCATCCGCCTTTTCATCTCCGTTCTTGCCAAACGACACCTGGCCGGTGGAAAGCAACGCCTGTCCAAGTTGCCAGGACAGTCTCATATTGAGCGGAGAGAGTTGCGAGTTTTCTGGCCGCAAGATGGCCTCAAGGTCGACGTTCTTATCGGCATACAGCTGAAGGAGGCCCCATAGAAGGTCCTGCCTGGTCCCTTCTTCCGCATCATTCCATACAGGTTTCAGTCCTTGTTCGTAGTACCATGGCCGTGGAAGTTCCTCCTTGTCTTGGTTGATGTCGTCCTTGAACTTTAAAACGGCCAGCGCGGGACTATCCTGCTGGGAAATGGCGTACCACAGACGAAGGCCAAACGCCTGTCTCCAGTCCAAGCCAAACTTCTTCGAAATAACAAACGATTCCATTCGATCCTCAACAGGAACATTTTTTACCCCTTCACAAACACACACGTTGCCGCTTAGTAGCTCGTAGACAGTGCGAATTGCCTCTGAAAACTCTGAGAGCATTTTCGAATCATGCCAAGCCTTGAGCTGTTCACGGATGTCCTTCTTCGCCACGTCGCTCGTGCCGATCAGAGGGACCAGAGTTGCCAAGCGGAAATTCTTACCATCGAGCAAGAATTTGCACGCCTCGGTGATACGGTGACCCGCCAGGCTTGCTACGGCCTTCTCTTCACTAGAACCAGCAAGACCAACATTAGTGCTCGATGCTTGTTCCACAAGCTCAGTCCAAAATTGTGACAACTTCTGTTTTCTTGACATGTGGTCGGAACCGGGCTCGCCAGAGTTTGCGACACCGTCAAACAAAATGCTTGCCAGCTCCCAGACACGCTTCTCGTTGACATGTCCCGGGTCATTCATCTCCTGGTGGTGAAAAATGTCTTGCAGACTGCCCGCACGTAGCGTAGCCATTGGAATATCGCCAACTAATCTGATTTCTGTTACTTTGTCCTGAGCCCGAAGGAATTTCTTGGATGACTGTTCAGATCAGTTATCTATGTGCATTTTGGGGACTGGTCGACCAGAAGAGCATACCTCCATGGAAAGCTTGGCGAGGCGAATGTCTTGCCTATCTGTTTGAATTCCGGATCGTTGGAATTGAAGAAGATCCGAATTGCCACGGAAACTTCGACGGGATGTTATTGTATCCAACGATCGTGTTACTACCAGCGTCTCGTCGAGACCCCAAGTTGGGCGAGGGGCGTTATGATATGCTTTTTCTTCACTGTCGACGGAAAAATTCTTGTCTTGACGTTCGTAGGGCCACTAATTTGAAAGAAAGTAAAATTTAGTAATCGATTTATTTCCCAAGCTGTTAAATACATGAGTATCGAGAATCGCCAAATATTTTTCATTCTGACGTGAGTGCAAACTGAAAATTTCAACTGTAGACTAGAGCACCAACCTGAGGAAAGCCTTTGGCTGGCACAGAAGCGCGAAGGTTTTGTCGCACTGGCTTGGGCTTCTCAAACAGAGAATTCATCAAGTCGATGCTTGTCGCGAATCCACGTCCCTTGTCCGCTGCCATTTGCGTGCTTGCGAGACCACTTGTTCTCTCTGTTTTTGACATGCTCTTCCCCCAAATAGACGATTTGCGCAAGTCTTGTTCAATGTTGTCGTCTCCACCATCCATCCCCAAGGCAAACTTGGAGGGAGAATCATTCATTTCCCTCAACATTTGACGGTCTCGCTTCACAGGACTGACTGTTTTCCTAAGCATTTCCATCCAATCATCGCCATCGGCAACTTCGAGAGTCACCGGCCCAACTTGATCCTTCATGGCTCTCATGCGAGCTCTAAGAATGCCACCGGGAGTGCCCCTCTTGGCATCCTGTTCATTCTCTGACGAGGTATCGTCGAGCTCCGCGGCAAGATGCTGTCCAATGGAAGACCTCGTCATACCTTCATCCTCGGACAGATCATATTCGTCGCCCCTTTCACTGGCGTAATCCTCCTCCAGTGAAAGTTTAACATCATTGGGCGCCGAATCCGCGGAGCTAATCCCTAAAAAAGACTGCTTACCGATATTTTCACGCTCATACAAATCGTCTTGTTCATCGAATGCTCCTGGCAGGGCCGCGTTCTGGCGGAACTGCGGACGGCCGTCTTCACGGGTTAAAACATCCATGGCAGCGGCGTCGTTGGAGACGCGCTGAGGTGGTGTGGCTAGACCGGGTGGAGGAACCATTTCCTCGTCTGATTCTTCATCAGAGTCGTCCAGACCATACGTGGTGAAATGCTCGACGCCAAAGGTCCAGACGCCTGTGTCCTTATCATAGCTCTCGAAAGTGGTATCTGGGATTCTCTTCAGTCTCTCGATGTGCCTGTTGAATCGCTTGGGATCGCTAGTGATTCTCTTATCACGGCCACCGCGAGGCCAAGACTGTTCTAGAGAAATCTGGGCGGGAACATTGAGACCCTTGCCAACAGGGGGCTTTTTAGCTTGGACTGGATAAACGGTGGCCGACCGAGGCTCCAATTGAATGATACCACCGCACAAGTCGTCAAGCTCGATGCTGCTGATGTCAACCGGAACCTTGAATTTAATATAGCCAACGTTATCACGGCCAACCGTAAAGTTGTCCACACGCTGGCGCTGCATTCTGTTCATGTTTTGCAGCTCATCTCGAGTAGGCTTCATCCAGTAATCGCCAGGCGCATTCTCAAACCCGACTGGGGTGCGTGCTTCTGGGGTGGCAGAATTATCTTCCTCGTGCACAATAGCAAGTTCGTTGCCCTTGACCTGTTCCATTTCCGGGGTCTGGGAACCGTTCGTGCCATTAGTAGTTCTGTTCTGACGGGGAGTAGTCTCGTCAGGCTTGGGGGTGTCCTCGGGTGCAGGAAGAGCGTTCCGGACAGGAGTTCCGTCTTCCGACTCGACATTGCCAGTATCAAAGCTCACGCGCTTAGACAGCTTGCGAGCACTTCCATTGACTTCAGTCTTATCCTTCTGGGGGGTAGAGAACAAATCACTTCGAATATCTCGATTGATGACAAGCTTCTTGGAGCCCGTGCTGCCATACCAACGAGCACTGGAGCTGGAGGAAAAGGCGCCCGGAGCGAGGATGCTGTCCTCGGTATTGAAGCTACGGCGGAGGTTGCTCGCTGAGATACTCTTGCTTAGAGGGCCACTAGAGCTTGCGCCAAGGAGGCTACGGCCCATGGTACCGGGCGTGCTGGAAATGCTGCTAGCGGGGCTGCCACCGGGTGTGCCATAAGAGCTGTACGAGAATCCGAATCCTCTCTTCTGGGGAGTTGCAAAGCGCGAGGCAGCGGTAGCTGGGGCCAGCTTGTACATTGGGAGAATGGAACTCTTTCGCGGCTTCGAGTTGCCATTTAGAGGCGTAGCGAGAGGTCCAGGATTGGCAACGTCATTCCCACCAAGTCCAGCAAACAAGGACGGGCTTCCGTATGCCGAAACATCGCTTAGGTTAGCAGTCAAGCTTTGAGGAGCGTTGATGCTCTGTTGTGTGTTGCCCAGGAGGGAATTGCCCAGGGCATTCTGGTTTTGTTGCTGGTTGGTGCTCCCACCGAACAGGGAGCTGCCTTGTGCTTGGTTATTCTGGCCACCAAAGAGACCTCCTGTCTGGGTAGAGCTACCAAGAAGACCACCAGGCTTTTGCTGGTTGGTACTGGCTCCAAATAGGCCACCGCCCGTAGACTGCTGTTGTTGATTGCCGCCACCAAAGAGCGATGATCCGCCTGTCGTCGGCTGGGCAGTGCTGGTTCCCCCAAAAAGACCGCCGCCAGTAGCTGGTTTGTTACCGCCGCCGAACAAACCTCCTCCAGATGTTGCATTATTGGTGGCCCCGAAGAGGCCACCGCTGGTATTCTGTTGTTGCTGTTGTGTATTGCCGCCTCCAAAGAGCCCGCCGGTTGTTCCAGTCGCTGTGCTGTTCCCAAAGAGGCCACCAGCAGCAGGCTTTTGCTGATTGCCAAACAGACCACCACCTTGTTGATTCTGATTTTGCTGGCCGAATCCACCACCAAAGCCCGTTCCCGTATTTTGTTGCTGGTTGTTCTGGCCACCAAAAAGGCCTCCTCCGGTCGTCTGCGTGTTACTAGCATTGTTCCCGAATAGCCCTCCTCCAGTATTGGCTGTGTTAGATCCAAAAGCGGTTCCAGCTGTATTTGCCCCAAATGCAGATCCCGTGTTCGTATTCGCGTTGTTGGTGTTTCCGAAACTGAATCCGGTTCCCCCAGTCTTATTGGCAGTGTTGCCGAAGAGTCCACCACCAGCGTTGTTGGTGTTGGTTTGCCCGAAAGCTCCAGTGGTGTTCGAGCTACCAAATGCTCCTGTTCCGCCACCACCGAACAAACCTCCACCACCACTCTGCTGAGTCTGGGCGTTGCTACTGCCAAATAGACCACCAGCAGGCTTGTTACCACCACCAAAGAGGCCACCAGTAGCAGTGTTAGTAGAGTTGGCATTTGCGCCAAACCCGCCGCTTCCAAATCCAGTGCCTGTTGTGGTAGTGTTGCCAGCATTGTTTCCGAAGAGACCACCAGTGTTTGTATTGGTGTTAGTCTGGCCGAAGGCGTTAGTTGTCTGATTGGCATTTGCGTTAGAGCCGAAACCCCCAAAGCCTGAGCTAACGCCAAAAGCACCGCCCCCCGTGGCATTCCCATGTCGACGTCCCTGTGCGTAGTCCACCAATCGAAGCTCTTCTGATGACCACTTCTTATAAGGTTCCTGAAATAGAATGTTTTGGAAGGAATTGGTCGTTGAGGTATTAGGCTCCTTCTCGGTATATGCGTTGAACGGTGTTGATGCGGTGCCTGGCGGGTCGCCTACAGAACCAGTTGCGAAACCAGTGCTCGTGGTGCCGAAGCCACCTGAGGTTGTGTTACCGCCGCCAAACAGGGAATTCCCAGTGTTGGTCGTTGTACCGAAGCCAGATTTATTCGCGCCAAACATGCCGCCAGTTGTACCTCCGCCACCACCAAATGTCGAGGTGGTCGAGTTAACAGCGGTGTTGCCTCCAAAGCCTCCGAAGGCGGATGTTGTATTGGTATTATTCGTGTTGCCACCGAAAAGACCACCAGAAGTGCTGGTGCCAAATGCAGGTTTGCTTCCAAAGCCGCCACCAGTATTGGTTCCGAAACCACCTGAAAATCCATCAGTGAATCGTTCAAAAGTCAAATTTGAGCGGACCAGAGAGATCCAAATTTCCAGTCCAAATAGCAGATAGTACATGGGTAAACGCATTGGCCGTCACGACTTACCAGTCGAAGCTCCAAATCCGCCACCGGTATTACCACTGTTTCCTCCGAACAGGCCTCCTCCAGCAGTGTTGTTTTGTGCAAACCCGCCAGAAGTGGCTTGTCCAAAAGCTATGGAGCCGTATCAGTCATCAAAATCGCATCTAGTGCGCCAGGAGTCATCAGTCTATGCAAGAAAACACGTACCTGATGGAGCAGTATTGTTGTTAGACCCAAATCCACCGAAACCACCAGACTGGGCATTATTATTGTTCTGGCCGAAGCCAGCAAAGCCTCCGCTACCGAACGACATAATTACCCCGTATCTATCGGCAGCAGAGCCGCGGGTTTCAGGAGTCGATTCGATAGTCGGGCCTCAAGAGCTCCAATCGCCCGTCTGAGGCGCGATTCGAACTGCAGACTCTCGTCGTGGAAAAATTCCGATACCGGTTCGAGATCTTCAAGTAAAAATCGCCAATGTAAAATCGGTGTCGGCCTTTATTCCACCACAACGGCGTTGATGAAAGTCGAGTCCGACTCGATTGCGTTGTCGCGAAGTTCTGGTCTGGGAGGCGAGGCGCGAAAATGAACATTCCAGGTCTGCATCTGTGGCGGTTCCTAAGAAGCACCTGCCTGCCTCGGCCCACTTATTCCCTAGTTTATCATGCTCTAGCGAATCACCTTCTAGTAGATCAAAGAGGCAATCCCAGCAAAGCCAGGCTGCCAACAGTGGGGCGAGACGCTGTTGCCTGTCGTTCTGTGCAATTACGATGAACCATATTTTTTTAATTACTACCCTACCCTGGTTCTGGTGACAGCATAACCATTACAAGACAGGTCCTAAATTGTCACCAGCTATTAAAAGTCTCATGTATTGAATTAAAAATCCTGATTAGCTGTCTTGTGATAGATGATAGCCAGAGGACAGTCACCAGAAAACCCCTTGGGGCGCTAAGGTAGGTATCTGACGAAATGCCGCACAGCTTCAACCACAGAGGAACTGCCAGCTGCAAAAAATATTGGCCTCCATCTTGTTCTTTATAGTCCATTACGTCCATCTCTTTATCAACAGCGACATGACGGCTGACTAAACTAACCCGCAGGCCTGATTTGTCGCCATCGAGGTGGAGATGCAGTGGCAGAATATATTTGCCCACCAAAAAGTATACACTAATACGCTGTAGTATATTATAGTATATTATATTATAGAGCGCAATAGCCAGGTATCTGGCCTGGTTAAATAGTACTCTTTGCCTTCTACTGTATTCTATGCATATCTGACTTCAATAAAAGTTCAGGTGAGGCAATATCTGCAGCATCGTGGCTGATAAAACAACGGGTTGTGTTAAGCGGGATCTCGCAGCATTTCCATAAGAGCTACTGCCGAGCCCAGAACTGGAGACAAGTTTGCCACGCGTGCACATGTATATTTTCCTCCCAGCGGAGCGTCGTCTTGGGATAATATTACGTAGCCTCTGCACCGTGTGCTATGGTTCTTGGGATTATGTAAACGGAAATATATGCAAAGAGGATTAGAAAATGATGACATGTATGGTCCATATCGTTGACATCTTACCGTAATTAGCTTGATTGCCTTTGGCCTAAACGGGAAGTCGAGCAATCTGAGCCGATTTATTGTCCGCAAGAATATTCGAATATACTAACCGATATCGCAGTAGCTTCAAAATCCTCACACCACAACCTCCTATTTGAATGACTAGGGCTTCCTCCGTTGACGGGCCTGCAAGCCCAGAACATCTCAACCTCAAAGTTCCAGACAACAACAAGGAAAGGGATCATACAGTCACGTGCATGGATCTACACAAGCATTGTTAGCGGGCACTGTCCATAGCCTAGAGGACTCTCGCAATACAACCTGATTGTTATACCTCAAGCCCTTGTGACCTAGTCGTAGACCTCTCTTTCATGAGGTCTGACAGAAAGCTTGTAAAAAGGGACTTTTATATGAACCTTCAATTGGCCATCGACATCTATAAAAAGCACCTCAGGTCCACAGCTAGATAGGTTGAATACCAAGCACAAGCCCGCTCTTCAATGTTCATAACGACCACTTCCTTCTAGACGAACTAGCTACATCCTTTCAGAGGCTATGTTCTCAGCGGCCCGCCACCTCCGATACCCCTTTTAGGGAGCTTGGATGCTGACTAGACCAGAGGATCTTCCCTCATTTCATTGTCTCAAGCTCTAGAATTCATAGTATTAGCCGCCGCACCGAGTATTTCTCAGAAACGCCTCTTGAGAGAAACCCAAATATATTTATTTCAGTTGGGTAGCAATGAGGACTAGCGACTTCCTTCCCCTAGGAGGTGATTCGTTAGAACGCGACAAAGTAGGAAATTAGTGGGTCAGTAGCGCGCATAGCGAGTTTAGGTACTCCGTAGCACGAATCAATACTCTCTCCTCTTGGCTACGAGTCGCGCGTGGCTCCGACCAGGCGCGTCGCAAACGCTTCCTTTCTCTCTCCTCGGCGTAATCCGCAAGCATCAGCAGCCCTTCCACGCCGGGTCGGTAACGAAAATAATAATAACAACAACATACCCAGTCGCCCTCTTTCGCTCAAGCTTCTGAAACCTACAGGCAACTAGTTGTAAGCTAGTTGCTCACGCGCGATACCATTCCTAGCTGCTTCTTCCACCTCGTCCTCGCACCTCTCCTGTGAACAGAGCCCTCGACATCTCGACTCCTCAGCCCCTACAACCATGAATCCTCACGCCACGCCACGCCCCTTTCCGGGCCGCTCAATAGGACCTAGTTCCCTTCAGCAGCATCAATTCCAGCAGAGCCAGCAAAACCAACAGCCGCAGCCTCAGCAGCAGCAACGGCAACCCCTAGCTCCGCAAGTATCGGCCAACGAAGAATATGCCTCCATATCCGACGAGGATCGCGAACACATTGACGAAGTCGTGAGTTTGCGCCACCAATGCAACTTTGACTCCCCCCTCCCGTTAACCCTTTACTAACAAGTCGTGGGCCGCCAGTTCGATCTGATGGACATGAAGAAGAAAGGCTGGCTAAACTCCTACGAATTCAAACACTCCCTGGCCGCCCTTGGCTTCGACCTAAGCAAACCCGAGTACTTCCGCGAGCTTCAGTCCTACGGCTCCGTCCCACCAGACTGGCATGACCAGCAATCCTGCCCCGTCAACAGATACTACGTATACCTCGACCAATTCCGGTTATGTGCCGCCAAGCTTATTGCCAATCGAGACCCACGCGAGGAAGCAGCCAAGGTGTTTGCCATGTTCGATTACGACCAGGATGGATTTATATCGGTAGAGGACTTGCGGCATCTGGCACAGGAGATCAAAGACGAGCGTACCTTGTCGGACGAGGAGATTCAAAGCATGATTGATCACTTGGATCATGATGGCAAGGGAGGTGTGAGCCTGGATGAGTTCATGCAGATGATGGAGGAGGCTGGGTAGGGGAAAAGGCAGGCGGGATTGCAAACAGTATAGTCAGGTTCAGGCGGCCTTGCAAGCCAGCAGGCTGTCTGGTTCAAGCTCATCGCGGTCGGAAGCTGTTCATCGCCGAGCCGCAATGAGGAGGTCAGTAGGTCGCTCAGAGAACGCCCACGGCTAATATCAACCGCACAATGATTTTTGTGCTGCCGCAGCTCTTCAGCACGGAGACTCCCATGGGCTACTGACTCTCGAATGGTTCAAGCAGCCAAGATTACATACCTGGTCTTACCTGAGCAGCATGACGATGCAGAGTCAAAGCAGCCGCTATGGCAAGGCACCGCCCACCCATTTGGGTACATCACAGGCGACAAGGCGTTGGGGTGTCAAAGGGAAATGTTCACGTCATTAATCATTGGACATTGGAAAAGTAAGGAATCACGTTTGAATCAGATCTAGGAGTTTTGATTGGAAAGAGCGCTCTCTAAATAACCCGTTACAAAATAAAAGTAATTTGGGACCACCCTACCACACCTGTGCAAAGCAAGTCTTGCCCAACTCCCCAACACATACAGCCCAGGTCTGACTTCCAAAATATCCTCCCTAGATGAAGATGAATCAATGGCAGAAACAACAGGTATGAGTTTGGGATTTTGGCTCCAACACTATAAATAAAGCATTCTTCCTTGCCATTGAGAAAAGAGAAAAATTCGTGATTTGACAAAAGGGAAATGGTGGGTAATGTTGTAGATGTTCGGTGGTTTTACAGTGTACTGTAACAACAGCATCCTCCACTCACTGTAACAATTACACCAACAAAGATAACCAGGGGCGGATCAAGGGTTTAGAAAGTAGATCAAATTAGAATTGAATAAGGTCTTGGCCCTGACCCTGTTGCTGCTGCGGCCGAGCACCGAAGGGGTTGTTGCTGCCCTGGCCGTTGGTAGGCTGGCTGCCGTATGTGACGCTTGGCATACCAGTGAACTGTTGACGCATATAAGGATTGCCCGTAGCATCGGCACCAAGTCGCTGAACGCCGGAACCTGCACTGTTGGCAAACATGCCTGGAGCCGTGTGCTGAGCGGGAATGCGAAGCTCTCCAGTGTTGCCATAAGTATCCATACCGTCTCCCGTTGCCAAAAGATTGTTCAGCTTGCTCTGGTAATCGTTCATTTCCTTGTGCGGGGGAGGGTTGAGGGAGTGCTGGGGCTGTTGCTGGGGCTGCTGCTGTTGCTGCATCATTGGCCGGTTGTTGAAAGTTGACAAAGTCTTTTGCTCTGGTAAAGCTCCCAGAGTGGAAATAGGAGTCGAGGTTTGCGGGCGGTTGTTCTGGGCGAAAGGGTTGTTTGAGCCTGTGGGGGTTGGCATCAGGGATGGCTGTTGTTGGGATTTGTTGGTGGCCCACGGATTGTTGCTTCCTGGTTGCGGCGCAGACTCCAAAGGCTGTTGAGAAAGCTGAGGCATTTGCTGGGCATATGGGTTGAAACCAGTCGCCTGCGGCTGGAAGCCAGTCATGTTGTTCTGCTGTTGGCCATAGGGATACAAGCCCATACCAGTGGGTTGCATACCAAAGGCTTGGTTGTAATTTGGCTGGAAACCGGTTGGTTGAGATTGCTGATATCCAGTATATGCATTGTTCATAAACCCGGCAGGTTGGTTCATTACAGCGTTTTGGTCGACAGGGTTGGCAAAGAAATCTACCTGGTTGCCCTGCTGGTAACCCTGGTTGAACCCGGTGTACTGAGGTTGATTCGACGTGGATGGCTGGGGAGGATAGTCATCAAACAGAGAGTTGGCGTTGCTGTCTTCGAGTTCGCGGCGCCTTCTTTCTTCTTCCTCTTGGCTGAGTTTGATAGCTTTGGCCAGATCATTGTCATCGTCATCATTCCTCCTACTCTCGCGCTTTTTCCTGTCTTCCTCTTCTTGAACCTTGCTAGCCTCTATTGCTAGTCTGTATTCTGTGTCATTTTCATCGTTGGTAAAAGCTCGTCTATCGCGAGGTCGATGGGAGGCTGACGGCTCGGCACGCTGCGCTTCATACACCTCCACCCCGTTTACGCGAGATTTCCAGACTCTTCTATTGCTTCGCTCGTCCCTCAGTCGCGCATCGTCTGCAAGTAAAGATGTCAAGTCCTTGGCGGCCACTCGTACTGTTGAACTTGCGTTAGTATACCAGCCGCCCTTGTAGCTGTCGAAGAGATATCCTACCATTCTGGCCGACATCTCGACCCTCTTCATCAATGTACTGAAACTCTCTCAAGGTCTTGATAACATAGTCGTTGTTGCGGGCCCAAGTGACAACCAGCTCGGAGCCCTCATGAAGGCAGTAATCAAGAACTTTTAGTGCTTTAAGAACGTGTCTCCAGTTCTTGCCCCTGTCGTTCAGGCGCCTGTCAATAATGTCCATGATGTCACTTAAGTCGTGCGCCCTGTATATGGCAAGAAGGTCAATCAAAAGGTCTATTGGGTACAAGGTGAACAAAGCTTACCCAGCAAACGTCAACTGAGCAATTTCGCTCATCTGAGTACCAGTTGGGCCCCATGGATCGTTGCTCGTGGCTGTTCAGTATCGAAGAGACTTTCGTTTAGAAAATAGCGCTACTAATATCACGGGCCGTTCCAGGAGGTCGCTCACCTTCTCTGACCTTGACCTGGGTACTGGAATACCCCTTGGTCACATTCTTCACACTTCGCATTACCTTGGACATGATGGGCGATTGCGGGGCTTGAATGCCTCCGTGGACTTAGCCGTGCTTGGAGGAAAGACGGAGGGAAAAAAAAAAGTCGACGGGCCCGGAGAGGTCGCGGCCTTGAAGCTGTCCAAATTCGCCCCTCACAGTTGTCTTTGAAATCGAAAGACAAAGGGCGGAGACGGCGAGACCAGTTCACACCGTGGACTCGGAGGCGAGCGAAGTTGGACCTACTGACTGAGGCGGCGCTGCGAAACAAAGGCGTATGAGCTTCAGGTTTGTCCCTGGTCGCAGAAACGCAGAAACACAGAGACAACCAACACGATAAGCTCTCTAATCGAAAGACTAGAAAGGCAACCTGTCTCGGATGTTTAAACGACGGCAGTTGAAAGGCTCGTCACCAGGAGCCGAGGGCGGTCGTGGGGGTTGCTTGGTTGCCCCCGTCGCAAGTGCAAGCTTGACTGCAAGTGCGTGGAGATGGAGCTCAGGCGGCCGCGCGACTGACAGAACAAGTGATGACGAACAGGCCAATGCCAGCAGGGGTGTGCAAGCTGTGTTGAAGAAGGATCCCAGTCGAGCAATGAGAGCGGGCAGTATGTACAGGGTGAGGTTCTTTCTTGCCAACGCGGCTTGTCGACGGCGAGACAAAGGAGGGAGTTGAATGGTTCGAGGTTTCAAGCGGCTTCCCGGCCTTGGGGAGAGGCGACATGGAACCTCAGAACGTGTCGCAGCACTCAGCCAGTTGAGCGTTCAAGTGGCTCGTCCTGGCCAAGACTGGACGCCAGACTGCTGCGACTGGGGCCGCCATACTTCATCCGTAAGTACGTTCTTGGGTACCGACGACAGGCCGGGTACTTTCGCCCGTACGCTGCGGACTACGTACTCACCGTTGCCGCTACGTGCAACAATGAATGTTCCGACCAGACGCCCTTAATTGTGATAGATGGTCCTCATCCTTGCAGGATGCTCTCAAATTACTGGTACGAGGCTTTTTACTTTCTTTGCACCGAGTAACAGAACTGAATTGCCCTCGCTGGCACGGCTTGCGATTGATCGTCACGACTGTCCGACGAGCACCGCTCGCAACTTGCCAAGGATACCTGACCAGGTAGGTCGTCTCGTTGGCAACTTGGGATTGGCACATGGGCATCACGGTTCACCAGATGTGGCTTCACCGTCAATTGATTCCAACAGTTGTAGGGCCTCAATGCCACAGATTCATCCGCCGCTAATTTAAAAGAAAACCAACCCCAAACATTAGCGCTGTTCATCCTGTAATGTCGAGTCTTCAATGCACTACGTCACAAGCGCTACGCTAATCCGCCCCAGCCACTTCCACTTGTTGACATGTGTTCGCTGAGGTCAACTGGTAGTACTTAGAACTTGTTCTACGAGCGGCAAATCGACGCGTACATACAGACACGTAATAGCAGTCGACGGGTGTCTGACTCGTGATGGCGGCCCAACACCGGACATGCCGCTGCTCACATACCACCAAGAACTCGAAAGTAAAAATTAATGATGGATGGTATTGGCCCCTTCATTTACGCCGGACCGACTGGGTGGGTTGGAAGCTTCACTTCGTCTGTTCTTGCGACGGTCTTTCTAGATTGTGTCCTCCGTAGGACACATAAAAATATTGTTCTCGGATGGCGCGACCCGCTAGTCGACGCTTTTTTATTTCTTAGTCAACACGGTGGCGGCGATACCAACCCTGCACACACACTTACAGGCGGGAAAGGACCACTCCACACATCAAAACGAAAAAGGCAATTGTGGCATCGCTATTATTACCGTGATTCTTGTCTAGATGCAATATAGTTCTGCGTCTATCCTTTATCCAAAGCTCAATGAGCGTTGAGCGTCTCCATCATCACTGCATTGTATCTCCATTGGCCTTATGGTCTAGCTGGGGTATAAGTTTATGACTGCCACTTGCGGAAAGTATCCATGACTGTAGTGAAAACGACGAGCAGAATGCCGCCCCCGGGTCCGAGACGGAGAACCTGATTGTATGTGTCAGCACGTGATGTGCAAGTGACTCTACAAGGGAAAGCGTCTTACCTTTGGTAGGAAACCCTTGTACAGTGCACCAGCGCCTTCTTCCCTGAACACAGTAACGACCGATGACCAAGCCCAATTGTACTTGGGAACCTGTCCAGGGATCTTCGGGGTGTTCTGAATTCGGCTCTTAACGACATCCATGGGCGTGTTCAGAATCGTGCCGACCGTACCACCAATGGAACCAGAGATCAAGTCGTTCGTCATCTGGCCCTGTTTGGTGCTTGCCTTGGGCAGCATCTGTCGGACCTGAAAGATGCAACCAAAGTAACCCGCGTTCCAGAGAATATGTCTCCACATAGTACTCTCCAGACCTTGGTACATGGTCAAGATACCCTCATTCTTGACGGTCTTGACAACGCAGTCAACCATGCCGTTGTACTTTCCAGCAGAGGCCTTGTCTTGAAGACGAATCTTGACAAGCTCGAAGGGGACGACGACAAATGATTCGGTAGCACCGGCAGTAGCACCGGTCAGAACGGACAGAGATTGGTTCATCGTGTTCATGCCGAACATCTTGCGGTAAACCTTGCCCCATTCATCGTTGGCGGCGAACTTTGTAGCACGCTTAGGGGCCTCCATGAGGATTGGAGCCGAGATTCCTCGGTAGAGACGTGAGAAGCTATAAAAATGTCAATGCCGTGACTCTGCGACGTCGGGCTAGAGTCCTCACCCTTCATTCTTGATGATCTTACGGAAGCAGTCCAACATGCCATTATAAGACTCGGCGCCAGTGCCCTTTCCAGTTTGCAGTTGACTGGCAAAGTTAGTCCATGAATCGAGGACACGGTCTTGGGGAGACGGGAACTTCGTACACGCGGGTCTTGACGACATCCAATGGGTACCTGTGACATGTGCGTCAGTGGGTTGTCATGAGAGGTCTATGCCAGAGAACAATCCTTGAGGCAACTCACATTACCAGAATCTTGACAAATTCTATGTTAGAACATGGTATTTCTCGTGTGAACTACATCGCGTAGAAGGCATACCTCCGACACGCCGGCAATGGCGCCTATGGCACTGTTAGCGGGTTCCGATATATCGGAATATTCTGGGCTCGTCATCAGCATGGCATACCTGCGGCGAACTGGTAAATGAAGGGTAGAGGCTTCTCCTGTGACATGATGGGACAATGTAGCGGCTTTTTCGATGATTTTCTGAACAATTGACGGGAAGCCTGCCGAGATGTCACAGGGGCAACTTTGAGCGCAACGTGCGGGAATGCAAGAGCGAAGTCGGTGATGGAGAAGGTAATGTTACAAGCGCACTGGTGGTCTTGTACTCTGCACTCCGCACCAGAGCCTGGTTCCAGCCCGCTCCCGGAATTCCGTTTTGACCAGACCTTTTGCCAGTTCCCTTGATGGCCACTAGCGCCTCTCTACCGGCTGTAAGCGAACCGGTTTCCCCACACGGATTGGCGGCTGCCCGCGGAGCCCTACAACACAGCAATTCAGGGCACGCGATATTGTCATTTACTATTTCAGTACAGGGTAGGGTCATTTATTCCAACTACCGTGTCGTTCTCCAACGGAACAATATATTCCTTCTTAGGAGGCAAAAAGTATTTGACTAGATCAGGCACCCGGTTATCACACTCTATACTGTAATATATTATGGTGTATTAGTATATACTTCCTGGTGGGTAGATATATTCTGCCACGGACTGTAACTCTTGGTCTCTTTGCTGACCAAACTGCCCGGCTCTCACTCTCTGCTTCTGAGTTGCTTAATTACCTACGCCGCGGCATGGGTTAGACGACCATGAATTGACTGTGATAGCGAGCCTATAACTGGTGCTCCATACCAAATGGATAGACGAGAGCAGCAGAAGAAACAATTGGTCATGTACTCGTGGGACCCAGGAACCCGAATCCGGGTAGAATGCATTGTCTCGAGAAGTCAAGTATACCGACTGCCCCCAGTGCACCCGTTTGGCGATACAGTAACAAGTGTACAGTGCGCTCTTGGATGTCTCGTTTTTTAGTCCATCATTACACATCTTACGACACCCCGTGCTCGTTCCGGACATTATTCGTCGCTCGAGTTCCAAGAGAGTCTGTTTGACGCTTGAAATCGGGCAAATAGAAATGTACTAATACACGCATGTGCGAAGCCCTGTGACCACAAGCCGGAAGCAATGGCCGCTATTGGCTGTGCTGAGAAGTGGAAAAAGAGCTCCGGAGTGAAGCCCCAGCTGACTCCAATGTCGAGCAAGGTCCAGGTTGTGCGCCCAGGGCTAGACGCCACTTCAGCACTCCCACATGTCAGCAAGTCCCTGTCCCATCAAACCAGACTGCAAACATGCACTCTCGTGCCTGCGAACCCCGCTGACGCGCACAATTATAGCACCCACAGCACCACATGTGCAGACCAGACACGTCCGTTTTTGGATGCTGAGGCCCTGCAGGAACGAAGCGTCACTCTGCTCTTAACTCCATCCTCTTCCCCCCGTCCTCCGGCATCATCATCACGACATGCTTGGCCTCGCCATCATTGCCTGAGAATTTGCATTTCCATTTACATCTGCATCTGTTTCCCACTGTTCGAACTCTGACCCTAATTTGGCTCGCTTCGCGGAAATACTTTTGATATCCAGATTCCATCTCTCTGTCAAGGTCAGCATTTACACGAATACTGTGACACGTTCGACCCGTCGCATAACGTTCTGCAACGACCAACGCCAACAGACACCGTGGCAACAATTGCCGTTGTCATGCCAACTCTCCGGCGCCTCAAACAACACCTTTAAACAAGCCGTGATCCCCAGAGACTCACAGCGAGGTGTCGTTTCACGCGCTTGGGAGTTACCCCGGCCATCACGGTACTTCGCAGCTGCCCATGAGTCACCTTCTGTGGAAATTTTATTGGGAAAATGATGTCGAAAAGTTTCGGCGTCTGCTGGCCCCCGCCGGCCCCAATACTCATGCAGTAACGAAGAGTCCTGGGATAGGAAATTCTGGAGGTGGACTTTTAGGCGCAAGTCCTGGTGGCCCGTCCTCGTCTCGGGTGACTCCTAAGGCGCGCAAGACTTCGGGATATACATATGGACTTGGAAGATTCAAGGATGGCGGAGCTATGCTTAGTCGTCAAGAGATTAACAGTCGCGATCACGCCGGTCTTACCGTACTCCTCCGCGCGGCCTCGTCTACCCACCCGAACGCCAGAGAATTTGTTCAAGCCCTCCTCGAACACCCCTCCCTCGATCTCTATGCCCAAGATTCCGAGAGTGGCTGGAATGCCCTCCATAGATCTCTTTATGCCGGAAATATCTCTATAGCTCGGATGCTGCTGGCCAAGGAACGAACCGATTTGACAAACCGTACCAATATATCGTCCGCTGCGAAAGTTGGCCAGCTCATAAAGACAAAAGACCACGAGGGCAACAGCCCATTTGATCTTTATAACTCTACCGTCGCTACGCGGTCGTTAAAACAAGATCGGTCTATCAAATCAAATGATGGCTTGGAGGACGAAGACAGTGATGGCGAAACTGCCCAAATGTATGGCCCTTGTTGACATCCTTATCTCATTATATGATCTGACATTTCTGTGCTAGGGTTGCAAATGTTGCCTTGGGTATCGGCCAACCTGTCACGGGCGACGAATTTTACATGTTTGGAAGCAACAAAAATTTATCGCTCGGGGTTGGCGACGAAGATGATCGCCAGTATCCTGAACGCATTGTTCTGGAACGGCCGGATGAGCTCCTACTTGACCTTTACAAGGAGTACTTAGACAGCCAAGATGTGGAATCACTGCCCAGCCAGCCTGATCTGAACGACATTCCTACCTTGGTACGCAACCAGCGTTTGGCTATTCGAGATATTATTATGTCGAAATTTCATACTGCTGTCCTGACTGATGACCCGGTGTCAAACCTCTATATTTGTGGTGTTGGTCGTCGAGGAAGACTGGGGTTGGGCGATGAGAACACTCAGTTCAGGTTCGTGCCTGTACAAGGGCCATTTATTGATCGCAAGATCCGGCAAGTCGCTCTTGGGCAGGATCATTCCATGGCTGTTACAGAAACCGGCGAGCTTTGGACTTGGGGCCTCAATTCGGATTCTCAGCTCGGCTATGCTCTTCCACCAGTGATGAGGTCCGACGAGGAGCCGATGAGCCTTTCACCGCGGCAGGTGTTTGGGCCTTTGAAGAAGGAGATTGTGCAAGGCATCGCTGCATCGGCTATTCATTCCGTAGCCCACACTGGGTCTTCTCTTTACTGCTGGGGTCGCAATCTTGGGCAGCTTGCTCTCATGGATGCTGACTCGAGGTCGTTGGAATTACAACAGACACCGCGCAAAGTTGCAGCATCACTGCTCTCAGCCCCCATTGAGATGGTGTCAGCAATCGACAAGGCCACGACGTGTTTGCTGTCCAACTATACTGTTTGGATTTTTACCAATTACGGCTACAACCTGGTCAAATTCCCTTATCCTGATGTCTTCAGCAACCAGAATCTATCGGCCAGCTCCTACACACATCGTCATGAGGTGGGCCGTCGCAACATCCGGTATATTGCCTCGGGAGGCGAAACGATAGCTGCGATAACAACTTGTGGTGACTTGTTTACCATGCAGCTGAACAGCAAGATGGATACTAACCAGCTTTCCGGGTCTACGACTAATCCCGTCAAGATCAAGAGTGCTGTTACCCAACCTCAGTGCGTATGGGATTCCCGAAAGGACGGCGTGGCATCCGTGAGTGTTGGTGAGCATGGTTCCGTCATCATCTGCACGGAATCGGGCGCGGTCTGGAAACGAGTCAAGCGCGCCAAGGGGAAACTCACGACATTCGCTAGCGCTCTCGATGTGAAGAAGAAGGATTTTAAATTCGAGCGTGTTCCATACATCACCAACTCTGTTGGTGTTCGCAGTTCAACTTATGGCGCTTTTTCGGCTATTCGTAACGACAGCAAAGTCATGTCCACGGACATTAACATCACAAGCCAATCTATATGGGACGATGTGGGCTCCCTCTTTTGCTTGAACGACTTTATAGCTTCAACTTTTGACGCCGATGAGAAGAGTTCTAGGAAGAAGTGGAATGCTGCGATTGCAAGAGAGAAGCCAGGATCTGTACCCCATGAGATTTTGCGCTCAGCAAATATCGAACAAGATCTGCTTCAGTGGATACAGGTAAACTCTTTTCAGTATGATGACCTCAATATGGAGATTCGAACTTCTTCAAACCCGGACCTCCGACTTCCCGTCCATAGCTGGCTGCTGGCGGGGCGAAGTTCATTTCTTCGTGAAGCCTTATCGACATATCTGTCCAATGGTAATGAGGAGACTCTCGCAGATGTAATTACGATCGAGAAAAACAACGGCAGGGCGCTCCTTACGTTTATTGGCATTGACATATACACGCTACTCAACCTTATTGTGTACGCGTATTTAGATGTAGTCATTCCGGTGTGGAAGTACACGAAGGAAGCACCCGCACTCGCGTATCGCTTCCGCCAGGTGCGAACGGAGCTGATGAAGGTTGGAACCAGACTCAACATGCCGAAACTGGAAGCAGCAGCTAGGCTACAAGTCGGTTTGCAGCCGTCCTTGGATGAAAACTTGCGAGAGGCTATTACGGACCCTATTTTCTTCAATGATGCCGACACGATCATTGAGGTGGATGGAGACGAAGTTCTAGCGCACAGCCATCTCATCTGCCAGAGAAGTCCCTTTTTTGAAGGCATGTTTCATGGACGGTCTCAGGGTCATTGGTTAGCTGCTCGTCGTAGCACATCTCTCGAGACAGAGTTAATCCGCGTGGACCTCAAACATATCAGCCCGGAAACCTTTCGCTATGTTATGGAATATTTATACGCAGATGTCGGGGAAGACGTATTTAACAATGTTTGCATGAATACTCTGGATGAATTTTCGGAGCTGGTTCTCGACGTGATGGGCGTGGCTAACGAGCTGATGCTCGACCGCCTGTCGCAAGTTTGCCAAAGCTTGATAGGCAAATTCGTCACAACCCGCAATATCGCCAACCTCCTCAACGAGATCAGCCCTTGCTCAGTCACTGAGTTCAAGGATGTCGGGTTGGAGTATATCTGCCTGCAACTGGAATCTATGCTTGAAAATCATCTCCTAGATGGCCTTGACGAAGATCTTCTGTTAGACCTAGACGAGGCTGTGCGCAACAACCAGTTGGCCAGGCTTCCTTTTGCGCGCAGTGGGCGGGCTGAGCTGCTACTCCACGACCAGTACCCAGATTTGGCTCTCGAAATTGAAGAGGAACGCCGACGTCGGGTCAGGGAGATGGCGTTTAAAATTGCCCAGAAAGATGAAGAAAAGAAACTATCGGCTTCTTATAAAGCACGTGTCGGCAGCCTTGACGAGTCAGTACTGGCAGCCCAGACTCCGGAACGGTCTCACCAAAGATCGAGAGCTGCACAGAATGAACCCTTCAGTCCTCCTTTGCGATCAAAGGATTCCCTTGCAGACCTGATATTCGACATGGATGACGAGGATGGTCCCAAAATCAGCAGTCCGATTTCACCCGCGGTTTTAGCGTCTCCAGATGCCAAGAACGAGTTTAATTTGGATAACATGCCAAAGCTTCCAGAAGCATGGCGAAGTGCGAAGTGGAAGTCGTTGGCGGATGCTGACTCTGGAAACTCACCAAACTTGGATAGGATCTCACCTTCCCAGCTTCCTGGACCTAGCATCGAGCCATTACGCCGAGCTGGCAGCTCTCGCCAACCAACATCCCTGCCAATTAGACCTGCTAATGCTCCGTGGGCGTCACCTATTCTCCCTACATCAAAGCTGGATTTGAAGGACATCATGCAGGAAGCCACTTCCAGATCGGCGCTCACGGCTGGTTTGGCATCGCAGGCTGAGAAGGCAATCTCCTCAAACAAGCCACAAGCACGAATGTCTCAGAAGGAGCGCAAGAGACAACAAGTACAGCGAGCCGAGGCCGAGGCTGCAGCAGAGAAGGAGAAGAATAATTCGGTGCCTTGGCAAGCTGTCCATTCTGCGGCTCGGCCAGCACCATGGAAAACGTCACTTTCGATCCCAAAGACTTCATTAAAAGACGCTATGCAATCAGAAAGTGCACAACGCGGAGTGCCGACGTTGTCCAAAAAACCTCTTGTCGCTGCCGAATCCGATCCTGGATTGTCAAGACGGAGGACAGCCTCTCCGGATACCCGTTTTCCAGGACAGTGCCGAACGACCGGCTCAGCAGCCGCACCCGCAATGCCGAGTGGCCAATCGTCTGAGAAGAATCCGCTTGTGCCACATTCAAAGGCGTACATCAAGCCAGTGGCCAAGGCTGAACCTACCCTAGGAATGAGCATGGCTGACATTATTGGGCAACAACGGCTAGAGCAGCAACGGGTCAAGGAAGCTGTAGCTAAGCGATCACTGCAAGAGATTCAGGAAGAACAAGCCTTCCAGGAGTGGTGGGACCAAGAGAGTCGCCGAACACAGGAAGAGGAAGCCAGGAGGCAAGCCAGGGAGAAGGAGAAGGATCAAGGTGGTGGTAACCGACGAGGACGAAGGGGCAGAGGCGGCAAGCCAAAGTCGAGCGGAATTATGGGCGGAGCTGAGAAGACTGAGGAAGCTTCTACAAAGCGAACAGGTAACATCACAGGTCCTTCAAAGGGCAGGGGAGGTAAAGCTAGGGGAAGCAAACATGGATCTACCGGCATATAACTGGGGTACTTGAGCAGTAGAATACAACGGAGCGTTGGCGTTTCGGGGCCCGGGATCCCCTAGGCAGATTTGAGTTTTTGTTTGAGACCTGCTGTATGCGCCATAGTGTTTTTTCTTCTTCTTCTTCCATGATATACGAAGCTCGAAGCCTGTAAAACACGATTACGTTGAGTTAGTTCTATCTGCAAGGCAGCAATGTCACAAAAGCATGGAATCCAATTCCCCTCAAATGAGAGGTTAGAGCAAAAGATTGGTCAATGCCGAGAATTGAGCTATGTGAAAGACTCTACTGAATATGACTTGCTACGCGTCCTACGGTGTGGTTCACGATTGGAGAATCCCTGCCGTCCCGATCGAGAACGCTGTGTGACGTGCAACACCATTAGGGTATCAGCCAACTACAGCGCACACATTCCACAAGTGTGATTGCAGACAATACAGGGACGGGGGCAATCATTGAGGTTCACAAGAGGGGAATGGGTAATGAGTAGTGATGGCAGCCTTGTATGGGGGGAGTCATCACATTTGGAGCAGATGCAGAGATGCCTGGGGGTATGGCACATACGGAGTATTCTGTAGGCAGCTCTGGACTTGCATACGTGTTAGTCATTGCCGCCGCTTCCTGCACTTGGAGCGAGAGGGGGGAGCAATCAGCTTTTATCCCTGGCTCAGGGCCTTGCAATGGATTTTTTCTCTTGTTTTCATGATTGGCCGGTCAGATGGTTTTGCTTAAGAGGTGAGTGGAGGGTGGTACGGAGTAGCCTGACCTGATATGCAGGCTGATCTGAGGGGAGATGTGGAAATTGTATGTACGGCGAGTACGGAGTACCTTGGCACCAGTTGACGGGGAGTACGTCCAGGTGTGAGGTGAGAGTGGTGGTTGGCGCCACGGCATTCTGGGATCTCGGGGCAGTTTTTGGATGTTGCCATTTGACGGGAGGCGGATTTGGTGAGAGTGGCCGCCGCCGTGTACCAACCACGATGTACGATATGCGAAGGGGACGGCGGATGGATCCACCGTGCAGGTTGGGACGCATTTGCTGTTGCCGGACAGAATGTAGACGATGTTCGAGATGGAGCCCAGGAGCTTTCACTGTCCTTACGGTTCGACGCCAGGGGGCCTGGGTGCTGATTGGCTCGTCTGTTATCATCTGGCGTTGCGGCGCGTTCTGTGCACACCAGGCTCACTCGGATCAGGCGCCGACCACGGAGTCGTCGTCGTCTTGCTTGTTCTTTGTCCTACGGCACGAAGTACTCTGTGCAGAAGTAGGCATCTACAGGAGGGTGCACACTGTTCGTTCGGATGCAAGATAAAAAGGGAGAATGAACGAGATGCTATTACTGGGTGCCATTGCATCGCTGTCGAGTTGGCCGGTGTTTTTGTCCTTTTCTTACTGCTCACTTGTTTGCTGCATGTCGAATGCCTGAATTGGGCCCCCCCAATGGCGAGATACGAAGCTAATCGCACTGGCTAATGACGAAAGCCGTGGCCGTGGGCCCGTCATCTAGATCACGAGGACCCTTGGATTGACTGCTGCCTGTGGCTGGTGACCTTTGTTCCTCGGGGCTGCAAAGTACGGAGTAGCATTGATGCAATGGAGTACATACAACTTGTCTCCTGTCCAAGCGCTGGGCCTGCGACTGCATCTGCGCTCGCATCTGTGCTCCATCTGCTTCCCGGACTGCACCGCACCAGACCAGGGGCACGGGCGCCCCTGTTCCGCACTCGTCGTCGGCCTCCAGATAGCTGCCTTGTCGACCCTGCTGTCGTCTCAAGCTCTGTCTTCCGCGTCGGTGTGTCCAGGACTCGTCTGCATCCAGATGTCGCGCTGTGCCACCCACGGCGAACCCATCTGGCTTGAGTACAAGCTCCGGCGGCTCAGGTATACGTACACCTGCACGGGGTACCAGAGTAGATTCAAGTGTTCCGTCCTCCGTGCTGGAGTACCTTCCTGGTAGGTACCCTGATACACACACGCTCTCCAGACGCTTGACAGAGTTGGAGTCGAGATAACCTAAAACGAGGGACCAGCAAACTCTCTGCCTGCACTCGTGCTGCCGGCACCCAAGTACTTCCTTACCAGACCCTGGCTGGCCCCGTCTAGCCTGTGCTAGGAATGCCTAGGAATGCGCCACTAGGACCAGTTGACTTGATGCTCCATCCTCGGTACTCCCTGGCTCGCCAATCCTCCGTGCTATCTTCTAGTTGCCTTCCAAGCTGCGGATCGCCATCAATCACGGGCCAGTTGACCCAGTGCCAGTTGACCACTGGCGCACCCCCGGCTTGTCAACTGCCTGGTAAAGTTTGTGGGGTGTGGATTGAGCTCCTCGTGCTGGTACTCGTGCTGGCACTCGTGGCTCGCAGCACTCGTGCTTCTTCTGCGTCTGGCACTGGTGCTACGACTATCGCTCGGGTTTCCTCTGCTGCTGGAGTCTGCTTCTTCTTGCACCTCTTTGGCATCGTCTACCCGGACGTCCCTTTCCTCCTCATCTATTCACCGTCATCTGGTCAGCCGGACAGCTCAGAGCCAGCGTCGATATATTCCTATATACAGCCGGCCGTGAGGGCCGTCGTCTCTTACCACTCCCAGTCCCGACGTCTTGCAGCACTACTACTACTCTGTACCCATACAGCCATTGACGATGGAAGAGCGTCATCCCGATGCACCGTCCCATTCCTAATCGATTCTCCGTCCCATCTCCCGCACTGGTGCTCGCCATCTGACCAGCCCTTCCATCTGAAGCCGAGCTGCTCGTAGCTCGAGCTGAATACAATCATGCATCAACAGGCAAGACCGCCGCCGAGGCCGTCTGTGTCACCAGCGTCGTCGCCGCAGATCAACCAAATCAGCCAGACCCGACCCAACACCGCCAGAGATGCCGCGCAGAGCAGTCGCCAACGAGCCGGCTCCAATGTTTCCGGAAGAGATGCCACGGCGTCCCCGACCGTGGAAAGCAACCAGGTCATGGGTCCTCCGGCCGATTCCATCAAGAAACTGGATCAAATCGTCCAGGTATGTGCGGTGCTATGTGCTATGTGCTATACATGCGGCCGTCAAGGCACCATGCCCATGGGGCTCTCCAGCCAGTTCTCAGTCACTGACAATCAGGCCTAGAACTTCTTCAACAAGGCTGCCGTCCTCATTCTTGAGTCGAGAATGAAAGTCAAGCCCACTCGTAATGCAAACGGCCAGAGGAAAACGAATAAATGGGTACGAAATCTTTGTTATTCATTATTGGAACAAAGTCCGGGCCCCCGCTAATTGATTTTTTTTTGTGCCTCAGTTCCAAATAGAGACGGACGAAATAGATGACTTCAGGGATGAACTCAAGACGTGGAAGACATGCGGGAGCTTGGATCACCGCCCGCCGCCGTTGATAATCGAGATATTCCTCGACACTTCGAGTCTCAAAGAGAGTCAGAGCCTTGTCATTCTTGATGACGATGGCAAGCGCTGGGATGTAATGGAACAGCTGAACTCGTCCGAATCATCCAGTGGCAGCTATCACACTGCTCCGACAGCAAGGAATGCAGAAGTCGTATTGGAACGATGGCGTATCGATCTAAAGACGACAGGAACCCTTCTCGCCGACGACTTTGGCCCAACACTGCCCACCATCTACAAAAAAGCTATTGTCTTTTTCCGCTCACTTTTCATCACAACAAAGCTTCTCCCGGCTTGGAAGTTTGCAAGCCAGAGTCCGGCCAAGACATCGCATCCCGCCCTCACTCCTCGATGCCGAATCCGCACCTCAGAACCGGGCAGGTTAGCTACGGGTCTATTGAAGCACCCCATTGATGGTCGACGAGAGCCTGTGACTGAGTATGTGTTTGGCGACCTTGAGGTTCCGGTAGGGCGCCTCAGCACCGCTGTCACCTATCGAAACTACTGTGGCTTTCGGATCGATGATTCCGAGTCATTACTAAGTTCTCGTTTTATGGGGGCCGATGAGAACTTATTCAAGCCCTCAGTCACGCAGAGGGCCGACCGAGCGCATGGCCGAGTCGCTGAGGTTGGTTCGCTACGTGACCATCGCCGTGGAACAGCACTGAGCGATCTTCACCAAACTTATGGAAGCTTGTCAACGTTCCACGGTGACGGCCCATTGGGAACAAGTCCTTTATCAGCACTCAGATCCATCAAAGCTCCTGGCTCGGATACTAGCTCGCCACCGGCGTCCTTACCAACGGGCACTGGGACTGAAGTTGCCCCTAGCTCTATGCCCATCTCAGGCCGCATTTCAACCCCTCGGGCAATGGTCAGCCGACCCGGGGAGAGCTCAAGCAGGAGAACGTCCATATCCTTTCAACCTTTCAAGGCCGGATCTCTCTCCGGATCGCCGGTACCACGACAACTGGAGCCCGATTCTCCTTCGTCAGCACATTCACAGAGTCGCCCCGTGAATTTCCCCATAAGCTCACAACCTCGCAATAGGAGTTCATTGACGGCAGGGATGCCCGCTTCCCTCCGTGGCGGCCCACCCTCGACCTCTGTTGAAACACCGACGGTTGGCTCGCCTAGGCCAGCGTCGACCGGCCGATACAGCAGCAGCTTTACACATAGACGAGGGCGCATGTCCATAGGTCGAGCTGGGGACGACGAACAAAACAGCAGCGGACGACAGAGCCTAGCGTCTTCAGTCGCTCAACCAGGCTCTGGCTTACTGGCGGAAACAGGCGGGACCAGTTCTGGGTCACTACATGTCGAGGAGGATGCCATCTCAGATTTCCTGAAGGCCCTGGATAGCCGGAAAACTCTCAAAAGCTTTGAGCCAACCAAGCGAGGTGAATCGGCGGCGAATCGAACGGTAGCCCAGCTATCCAAGTTCCACTTGATGAGGGATTCGAATAACGCTCTGACAGAGTCCATGACCTCGTCAATGCAAATGCAACGGTCGTCGAGCTCATCAAGCCGACAGTTAACGAGCGTTCCCGGCATGGTTGCTCCAGCCTCCATGTCTGCCTCGTCTTCTCCCGGAAAACCCGTGTCTCCCCATACCCCTCACACACCTGCTATTCCGTCTCGACTGAGTGAGAATTCCATCATTGATTACACTGCCACGGGAAGAATTACTTCGCGAGGGGGGCGGCGGCGGCAGGAGCCTGCTGTGCCAGAACCAAGCAGAGAAAGCACTATTACGCAGGAGGGCACAACTGCTATCGATATACCATTGTCGCCTCGCCTAGGATCATACCAGAGGTGCTCAAGCTCAGCAGCTCAGCAGACTCGTGCAGTGATTGAAGACGACGACACGGAATTGGCATTTGCCGGCGCGCACCGTAGCATTAGCCTCGGGGCTGATGACAGAGAGCCTCCTACTCTGAGTATCTTGCTAGGTCGGCAGTTGCAAATGGAGGACGAGGCGACGAGTGGTGAAGGCATCACTAGTAGCCTACGACCGACTGCCAATGTTCAACCATCAGACGCATCTGCATCCGACGTTATGCAACGTGGGTCTAATGAAGATAATTTGCCTGATGGGTTGATACCTTCGAGCGTTCAATCAGGATCGCCGTTCCCGCGACGTCGGTACGCAGGCATGGGGGCAGCTTCCAAAGCGACACCACCGCAGTCGTCACGGGGGAGCTTCACCGGGTCGCTCAGCCGATTGGCAAGAGCGGATGATGAGTCAGTGGGCGAAGAGCCACTTGTATTTGATCTGTCAGAGATGGACGCGCAAGGCAGACGAAGCCTAGAAGAAGGACGCGGAGGGGCTAACGCAAGCAGCGAACGGGGTGCATTCGAGCCGAGGGGAACGACACGAAGAGGGTGGTAAAAACGGATATTGATCAACTGGATTTCATCCCTTATTTTTGCATCCGCATGAAACAGAAGCATATATTATTGTTGCGTTGGATATGCGCGCAGAAAGAATTGGCATTGGTGAGTCGATTTCATCTGTTAAGAACAGATGCTTTTGGGCGTGGGAACATGTGAGCCGTGGTCTTTTTATTTTGGCGTCTTTGGATTCTGCTAGCATATACATTTATATACATATATCCCCGAATGGCATTCATGTCAGGAAACGGCATTTGAGGAAAGGGGCGATTTGAAAAGACTCAGGACAGAATGGATTACAATTGGAGTTTTCTTGGACAAACAACGTACAGAGGGGAGGGCGTATGGTATACGTGGATGAGTGGAACGATGAGAATGGAAAAGAAAGTGTACAGGGACCAAGACGGCATTTTGGGTCGTGCAGCTTCAAGCATTAGCAATAGCGTGGATGAAGTATTGGATGGACATGAAGAAGTAACATGCGGATGAAGATGCATACCATGGATAAGACGTACGCGACAGAAGCATGTGACGAAGACGAATTAAAAGAGATGGGATACAAAATGGTCTGGTCAAAGGATTCTGTATTTCCATCTTTGTCTGACCCAATCTGACCCAACAACTACCTACCTGGCTATAACGATGCTATACTTGGGCCCGGTGCTTAGATTAGGCGGCGATAATAAGTAAGAGAAGTAGTAATCAAATTGTATTACGGGATCCAAGATGGTGAGGAGTACTTTTGTAGAAATGTCAAGGATAAAGACATGAATGAATATGAGCATGAGCATTGTCCTGGTTTGTTAAGGGTATGCGAACCGGTCGGTCGGAGGCATGTTGGCATCTGGAGGCTCCAGCTGGCGTGCGGGAGCACTTGAGACGGGAGCTGCCAGACCGTTGGCGAGTAAGTGGACGAGCCACTTAGTTGACGTCCCAGCGAGTAAGCAGCTGATTAATGCGTGTGCGCACCAACCAGGACAGGCACTGCAGCTTACTTAAGTAGCTGAGTGACGTCTGGTCTAGCTCAGCGAGAGAGGTGCTGGGGGCGAGTGCTGCAGTATTTGGATGCATGTACCAAGTACCTCGCTCATCCACTATCCACTATCGCAGCGGATATATCAAAATATACTGGCGTCGATTAGTGCACCTCGCCAAGAGGCTGTACACTGCACCCGACACGCCCCGTGCCCCACGGCTCCCGGCCTAATGTCACCAGACACCAGGTATGCCGTCACAGCAGCTCCAGGGTGGACTACTTACTGGTTGGCTTCAATGTTCTCTTCCGGCACCCGCCCGCTTAAATCTCTCCACCACCAGAAAGCAACTCCGACACCTACAGAACCTACCAGACTCGTATAATTCATTCCTCGCTGCTGCTTTACAACTGGTCGTATCCTTATAACAGACACCAGAAAATCAGGGTGCGAGGCGGCGCTGAGCTTCAGCAACCACCAAGCGGACAAGCCGACACCAGCCATTAGCTGCCTCGCAACGTCATCGCCAACCAGCCAACGTCTCCCGCCATGTTTCGAGCACAAGCCGCCGGACCGTTTGATGATGTCGTCGGTAAGCCTCACACGAGGTCTTGCGGGCCTCAAGACTACTATAGCTGACATGCATCTGCTTCGCAACTCACAGCCAGGGCGACCGACGAGAACCTCACGTCCGAGGACTGGGGCGCCATCATCGAGGTGTGCGACAAAGTCGCCAGTGATTCCAACGGGTCCAAGGAGGCCGTCCAGAGCATGATTAAACGGCTTGCACACCGTAACGCGAACGTACAGCTATACACCTTGGAGGTATGGTTTTCTGCACAACCATCACGCAACAGGAGACGACGCCGTCTCGTGGGTCGAGTTCGTAATAACTGACCTCTCCCTGCACCACCCAACAGCTTGCCCACGCCCTATGCCAGAACTGTGGTAAACCCATGCACCGCGAAGTCTCTAGTCGAGCCTTTACCGACGCGCTTCTCAAGCTGGCGAATGACCGAAACACCCATTCCCAGGTCAAGGCCAAGATCCTCGAGAAGATGAAGGAGTGGGCCGATATGTTCAGCAGGGACCCCGAGTTAGGCATCATGAACGATGCCTACCATCGCCTCAAGCAGACCAACCCGACGTTACAAGCCCCCAGTGCGCCGCAGAAGCAGGGCCTCACCGACGCCGACAGACAAAAGGAAGAGGATGAGCTCCAGATGGCTTTGAAACTCAGCTTGCAGGAGGAGGAGCGAAAGAAGGCAACACCACAGGCGGGGCCCAGTACGCAGAGCAGCGGTAGCAGCCAGCAAGAATCCGCGCCGGTTCCGGCAGTCTCTGCTGGCACCACGGCTGCAACCGTAAGCAGGGTGCGAGCCTTGTACGACTTTGTGCCCTCCGAGGCTGGCGAGCTTGAGTTCAAGAAGGGAGATGTGATTGCAGTTCTGGAAAGTGTGTACAAGGATTGGTGGCGAGGCTCTCTCAAGGGAAATACGGGAATCTTCCCACTGAATTATGTGGAAAAATTGACTGACCCTACACCCGATGAACTGCAGAGAGAAGCGCAGATGGAAGCCGAGGTGTTTGCTGAGATCAAAAACGTTGAAAAGCTGCTCACGTTGTTGAGTGCGTCGAATACGGCTCCCCGGGAGGAGGACAACGAGGAGATTTCGGTCAGTTTGCTCTATTTGCACGTGGTTTGGTTGGAACACTATGTTAACCCGAACGCAGAAACTATACCACCAGACTCTGGCTATCCGACCAAAGCTCATCAAGCTCATCGAAAAGTACTCACAGAAGAAGGGTAAGCACTTGTGCTTTTATCTCTTGTCAAGAACGTATAGCTAACAATGAGTCATAGATGACTTTACCCAGCTCAACGAAAAGTTCATCAAGGCTCGAAGAGACTATGAAGCTCTGCTGGAGTCGTCCATGTCTCACCCTCCTCAACACAACTACCAGCAGTACGCCATGCGTCCGGCCGCTCCAGGTCAAGGCTATCCTGGTGGCGGATACCCTCAGGGACAGCCTCCTCAGGATGCCTACTACAACCAAGCACCTCCATCCGGTATGCAACCTCCAGACTCCCTCGACAGTAACAATACCTCCAACTAACGTTCCCAGACCACCCTCACTATCAAGCCAGCTCTCCACCTCCTAGCAGCTTCCAGCCGCAAGGCAATCCGGCTCCCTTCTACGTCGCCGGAGCAGAAGTGCCGTCCCAGGCTCCCGGCGCCCAACCTCCTCAACAGCAGCAGCCTCAGCAATATCCGCCAAGAGATGACACGCCCAGCCTTGGACCATCATCCGGGAAGCAGCCGGCACGCGTCAACCCATCCTCACCTCCTCCGCAGTCCTTCACGCCCTACTCCCCGCAGCCCCCTCAGCAAAACGCCGCTCCTTACTCCCAAATCCCCAGCCAGCAACGACCACAAAGCACGTACGGCGCACAGGAACTCGCCACCTCGGTCTACGACTCCCCCATTGCACCGCACAACCCTAATTCCGCACCCTTCGGGCAACAGCAGTACCATTCCTACAACCCGCCCGAGCAGGCTCCTCCACCAGCACCGACGGGCCAAGCTCCCCCTCCGCCGAACTCCATGTCCCCTGCGCCGTTGCAGCCCGGTGGCGCTGCGTACGATGCTCGTCACGGACTGCCTAGCCAGGCGGCACCAGAGACTCACCCCCCACAGCCGCAGTATAAGCCGTACGTGCCGCCTGGCGATGGACCGTCACCGAATGACTATTATAGGCAGGGGAATCCGTACTAGGTGTCTGTATGGGGAAGAATAAGAGGGCCGGGTGGTGTAGCTAGGTAATGTGATATGATGTTGACTCGGTAATTTCATGTCAGTTTTCTTAAGTACCAAGTGTAGATTGCGGCTGCAATAAACTCGAGTCATCGACAAGTCTATCCAAGGATCAGAGGCTCGGGCTCCCGCCCGCCAATGCCATCCATTCCTTTGTTGAAACCGTGCTTGTCCCGTCTTCCTGTCCTTGGTCAACGTATAGCTCATTCCAAGCCGGCCGTAACTCGGATTCGGATGTATACTAGAAGCCCTGATGCTCTGGAGTCTTGCGTACGTACTGTATCACGGCAATGCGAGATTCTTCCGAGGCAATAACGGGCTTGAACTGAGGTATTTCCAAGGCAGTTGGGTGTGACACCCTGGCCGTGAGTTTGCCAAAACATGAAGCTACGCATGCCAGACCCGCGCCGGGACTCCGGGCAAATCGACCCAGCCGTGGTTGAGCAAGAGTGTCCCAAGGAGCGAGAGCCCGCCGGTCAAGTCCGCATTGTGGTGCGCGGCACATCGTGTGGTGCAGAGCCGCGACTGGACCGGTGAAAGCGAAAGGACACACTACGAATTACAGCCGTCTGCAGATACCAGATCACAAAGTTGTAGAGCCATCCAAGACAGATGCTAGGACAGAAAAGACGTAAAGCCTAGAGTCCCCCCCCCCCCCCCCCGGCCGCATAGTCTAATCATAATCATCATACAGACATCAAACAATGCTCCCGGAAATCACCACCTCCTCCCAAACACAGCACTCTCCTCCCTGACAGGCTTCCGCCTCAACAAGCCTCCGCCTGCCCGCTCGGCTGCAGCCTTCCTCCTGTCCTCCAATGGCCCTGGCTGCACGTCCTGATGGTGCCCGCCAGGCTTGAACAAGTCAATAATCTCATTGATACCCAGCTTCATGGCCTCCTTCTTGGCGCCGCCCTCAATCGTCTGTTCCGCCAGCTCACGCTTTTTATTCTGCAAGTCAATAATTCGCTCCTCAACGGTATCAGCCACGGTGAGTTTGTAAACAACCACGTCGACGGTTTGTGTGAGGCGGTGGACGCGGTCGATTGCTTGCTCTTCAACGAACTGCCAAATGTAAGCCTCTCTCCGGTCACAAGTGAAGTTATACAGTCTTTTCAACATGTCTGGGGTGTCGTGTTGGCCAAAGAATAAAAACATACCGGGTTCCAGAATGGTTCAACAATAATAACCCGCGTAGCGGCCGTCAAGTTCAGCCCCAGGCTACCGCACTTCAAACTGCACAGTAGAACCCTCGTGCTCTGGTCTTCGCGTAGTCGGCGCAGACTCTCTTCGCGATCATCATTCTTCATGCTGCCGTCGTAGCGCGCATATTCGAAACCGTCCTTGTCGAGAAATGGTTCGACAAGATCCAGCATGGATGTAAATTGGGAAAAGACGATGAACTTGTGTTCCTTGGCTTCGGCGTGAAGAATCTTGGTCACCTCGCGGATTTTGGCTGATGCGAGGACTTGCGTTTGCTTGCCGGAGCGGAGCCATCCGCCATTATCTTCGTCGTCTTCAGAGGCGTATGGTTCTGACTCTGATGCATCAGACTCGGAATCTTCGTCCTCTTCAGAAGTAGATCCAGCATTCGATGTAGGAGCCCCTGGCTTTGGTTTCTTGTCCTCTAGTGTTTGTGAAGCCATAGCTTGTGTTAAAGCATCCACGGACAAGAGTGAATCGTCCTGAGCGGCCTCGTCAACGGACTGATAACCATCCTCCTTCTTGGCCGTGTCGTCGTCAACAACAAAGCTACTCAGATTGCTTTGATACTTATCGTCTGCATCATCTTCTGAATCTTCTGTTCCAATCCAGTCACCACCACCCTCAGCATTCTCATCCTCTTCGCCTCCAGCCTTGCCCAAGTGCACGTTGCCGCGCTCACCTTCAGGTACAAGCCAACTTCCGTCATCTTCTTCATCATCACTGTCTATGATGGCATTTCTATTTCGTGGCCGGCGGGTTCGTAGTCTTGGTTGCTCTTCTTCATCACCCTTAGTTTTAGCTGCTTCCTTTCCCTTTGACTTCTTGCTCTTCTTTCTTCTTGATCTCTTTGGCTTCTGCGTTTGTAGCTCCTCATGGTTCTTGAAATACTCCAGATCATCATGGCATTCGGCACAATTCTCCTGACCCAGCGTAGTATCATTCAAAGTCAGTTCCCTGCCACATATTGAGCACGTCTTCGTCACAATACCCATGCCTGCGAACATATCTACAACAGCATTCAGATCGATATCCCGCGACTTTTGACTGGAGCCGGTGGAAAGAGCGTCCCTATCCTTTTCCAGCTTACCCTCTACCAATTTGGGGTGATTGCAGGCTTGACGAAGCCGCAGTAGGAGGGTAAAGGCGTTTGCGTAGCTGAGTTTGTTTTGCATCATCACCTCCATGCTTTTATCTGCACGAGCCTCGAGTCGGTCATAGAATTTTCGCTCAGCAGGAGGCAGTTTGGCAGAGACAGTGACCACTTTACGCTCCGTGTGCTTGAAACCCGTTGTCGAAGCCTCGCCGGCAGCACTTGGTTTGCCACCAGGGTTCAAGGCACCGTCTTTCTTCAAAATCTCCTTGGTGCGTCTCTTCATGAAACAGCGGAGAAGACTGTGTAGTCGGCGAATGGCAATGTGACCTTTGCCATTCTTCATGGGCTGGTCGATGTGCTCCCTCCACTGCTTTAGGTCGTCGTAAGGACTAATACGAAGGAATTTGATCAATGACTGGAGCTCATCCAGGTTGTTCTGCATTGGAGTTCCGGACAGACACCAGCGATATTCTGAACGCAACGCACAGCATGCCTTGGTAGCCTTGGCGTTGCGATTCTTGATGCTGTGAGCCTCGTCCAGAATGACTCGCCACCACCGTAGTCCAAAGCAGCCTGCTTTTATACCATTTTCGGCATCCGACGAGGCGCCATGCTCTGAAACCAGGATCTGGAATGTGGTGACGACGACGTCGTACAAAGCCAGCTGTTTGAAGTCCTTTGTTCTCTGAGGCCCGTGGTGAACCAGAACCTTGAGACCGTGGGATTCCTCAACCTTGTCCTTGATTTCGTGCTCCCATTGCCGAATGAGGGCGAGAGGGGCGACGACCAGTGTCGATTTTTCAATGCCCTCAAAATGTTTCTTCCACCCAGTGCTGTCCTTTTGGGGCTTTTGGTTAGTGATGATGAGTGAGACACTCTGTAGTGTCTTTCCCAGTCCCATATCGTCGGCAAGAAGCCCGCCTTTGGGCACCTTGCCACGCTTCACGGGGCCAAGCTCACGGCCTCTCATCCACTCTACACCCTCGACTTGATGGGGCAATAGCTTCACCTTGAGACCCTTGACCGTACCATCCTGGCCGACAGGACTCTGTTTTTTGGCCTTTTGTGTTGGTGACGATGTTCCTTCACCTTGAGTTTGATGTTGGCTCTGAGAGCCTTTTGGTTGTGGTTGCGACGGCTGTGAGGCCGCAGCATCTTTTGGTTCTTCTTCTTCTTCGTCATCCTCCATCCCGCCTTCCAATAGAGCCTTGAGATCTTCGTTCGCCTTCTTTGGATCGGTGTAGAATACTTCGTCGGCATAGGGAGCCCTCGAATTTGACGGGCCGTTGGACTCAAAGACGGGCATCGGAGGAGGCTTGCGATCTTGATATGCCGGTGGTCTGGGACCAGACATCTTGGTGCCTCCAAGGTGGTGCTCCGGGCGGCTCTTTTGGTGGATGAAAACGTCCGCCTTCTGCTTACGAGACGATACCATTTTCGTAGGATGACCAAAAGTAGGGTGGCCGACACTGGCGTTCCTTCCAAGACTTAGCAGATCTATGTCCTGCGTTTGCTGGGACTTAACAGACCCGAAGCCACGCTGCACTTGATCAAAAACTGCATCAAAGTCGTCTGGAGATTGTTCTCTCTTGGCATTAGAAGGTTGGCCCTCCTTGGGAGGCTGTCGTTCGTTGACCATGGTGCCTATGTCTCGAAGCGCCGAACCTGATTCGAAACTGTCTGTGCCTGCAAACGCTCTGGCAACACTGGTTTTTGCTGGACGTTGGGAGGAGGAGTTGGGGAAGTCGGGCTTTTCCCAGGATGCAATGTTGTTCCGAGGTTTAAATGCAAAACTTGCGCCCGGTTTCTGGCGGTCATTGGCGGTCATCGGAGCGTCTTGCGTAAAGTTGGGCACCAGTAACGAGCATTCACAGGGTTCATTGCTCACAGCTGCAATGTTTCTTTGGTGTTGGGCGACAAAGTGCCCGCCAACACGCCATGACATAATTGCCCCGGCAACGTTGTACTTGCCTTGTACCCACTTTGTACATCCACTCTCCTCTCCACCCTACACCAGCAGACACATACGCGTAGAGATACCGTGGCCGACACCAAAAAAGACTCTAGCTCACCGTGCAATTTAACGCGTTGCCAACTGTGCCAATGATTCGAGGCATCTGCACGCCTCTGTACACCACATCACACCGGTTGACTTGCTTGCCCATGCTGAATGCAGAGGTTGCGCGCGCGCCACTTGCATATTTTTTCGTGCTACATGTCAATTTCGAACCGAAATTAATCTCTGTAGCAACATAGCTGGGCGTGGATCTTGTGACCAGATACCTACTTAAGTACACGAGGCCAACCTACTGCTATGTACCTGGCAGGCAAGTACGGAGTACTTTGATTGTGGTACCCTTTAACTCGGAGTGAAGCGACAGACACCGAGTACGACAGACTAAGGGCATCCAATGTCATGCGGGCCATGATTTAGTCTCTGGTCACATATTTTAAACGATGCGTATCTTATTGTTTGTGCTCCCAGTGCTCCTTAGTCTGTCAATTCCCCCAAGAATTCAAAACCAACCCAGTGCCTCCGAATGGAGGACTGAAATGGGAATTTGCTGAATAAAGGGGGATGGTTCTTCGCACAAGTGGCCACTGTCTCAAACATGGCGCCGCGGCTGCCTATTGTCTCACGCGTAGCCTGCAATAGACTTGCAGAGCCCGTATGCCTCATTTGATAGGCGCATCAAGTCAACTTGTTGAGGGACTTTGGATTCTCCAAGGACAAGGTCACTTAGTCCATTTTGGGAAACATGCCAAAATGGACTACATCGTCTATTACCACACAAGGTGCGTACGTAACATAGATTGGTTGATTATATTGAGACTTGCTCATATGGCTGGTCTAAGCGGCTGCAGCCAGAAAAAATTGAGAAGATCGTTCGTCTAAGCCAACCAAGCATCTTCATCAGCATCTCGCTCCGTATGCATCCCGGCCCATGAAATCCGCACTTCATGACAAGCCGGCTCCCCCGCCTTACAAAAACATCATTTTCACGGCGGGGGGGTCCTCTCATATCGGTCCTCGAAAAGACTTAACCGTAAACCAGCTTGAAGATGTCGTTATAGACGTAATATTGACCGCTAGCGGCGTCGCGGCTAAGCTGGAAGGACTGGGTGTAGTTCATGGGGCGCTGCTCCTCATCGACCTGTTACGCGTGTTAATCGCAACCTTCGCGTTGTGCTTTCGACCCCTCGGTGTGGTTGATTCATACCAGGAGCTGTCCAGTGACAAGAATAATGATGCCTCCATCGTTGCTGGAGGGCTGCGCATCGAGGGTCGAAACCTGGTGCTTGACTTTCTGAAAGGGAAGACCCTGAGTCATTGGTTAGCGCTAATATCCTGTTTGATATCGGAAAGCTGAGGGCTGTCGCATACGGCAAGCTTCTCGACGATGCTGTTGGCTCCGAGGGAAGAGGCTGACTCAAAGGTGAGCATAGAGTTGTCACGCTATGGAGATGCGTTAGCGCCTGGCCGTTGTTGTTATATTCGCGCAATAGTAGCCTACGTAGAGAGAAGCTAGGTTTTTGCGTTCGGTGTCGAAGGTGTTGTAGTAGAATTCAATAAATTGCTCTGCACGAAAAGGTCAGATCCGAAGGGGGAATAATCGGCAGCGCGCCACAAAAGCCTGCTATTATTCCACATACTAGCAATGTCTTCGTAGTCTAGCGCTCAGTGGTTAGCCAACATGTTGGTTTGTTTCCCGTTTTTTTTTTTTTCCTTTTCACGACACAAATGCGAAGGGGAGAAGCTTACTGTTGGCCATTTTGAAGGATGGTCGGGCCAAATGAGCCGCTACCAGAGACTAAATGATAAAGAAAAGAAGCTAGAAAGAAATCAGAGAGGCTCAAAATCAGATTGTTGGGTTGATCGCAAGATGTGCTCAAGGCGAGAATCAACAACACCAGCATTAGGTGGTAGTGGGGGTTGAGGGGCACAGTGCAGATTTGCACATTTGACTCATTAAGCGCGGGGCATGTCTTGCAGGCTGACGTGCTGTTGTGCTGCAGCCCAGCACCTTACTTTCACAATATGACCCGACAAACACATAAATGGCGGGATAAGGCTCGCTTAAGGGGGCCGTGCATTTATCCGAGCATGCTTGCTTTCCTGCCCCATTGAAAAATTGCAGCTTCACCCATTCACCCATTACCTTCCCATCTCTCCGTCGACTTTTCCATCTTTATCTTCAATTAAGCACAACAGCTCTATGATGCATGTGGTACGCGACGAGGACACTTTCATCTGAACAATGAGTTCTAATTGACATGTTGAAGCGCTATGCACCGCTCAAGTGATATCCAAACCACTTCATCGCGTGGTAAGCATCATCCAGTCTTTTCATTTTATTTTATTGCACCTTGCTCCCTTTGACACATTGCTGGCAGCTTCTGCCTTACATGATGACACATTCTTCTTAAGAACGGCCAACTGAATTTCCATGTTGATTTTCAATTTATCAAGCTCAACAGTCTGACTTGAAATCATCTCATCTATTTATATCCGCACACTCTGCCAGAGCTCCTTGCTAACTAGAGACAATTGATAGGCTTTTACTTGCTTTGAGACTCCTCGTCAGGCACCCTGTTCAACATTGCCAATCCTCCATACATGTTGCCCATCCGGCTCGCCCACTCAATCTCTAGAACAACGACCTTGCCATCGATGCCACATTTGAATTGGACAGGATGGCACTCATTGAACAAAGTAGGAGTCAACTGCGTAGTAGCCATAACGACGCAGTCGTCTTCAGAAGCGTGTTGTAAAACGGAAATGTAACCTCCAGGTCAAATCGGGTCGATCGACCGCAAGAATCTTGTCGTCAGGCTTATCAAGATGATCTTCTTCGCGGAATGAAATGTGCCGTAGCCTGTGTCATTGTAGGATCTCACAAGTTCGCTGGTCTTGGAAGACGAAGGGATCGTACTGTCTGGGCGATTACGATGAACCTCTTTCACAGAGTCTTGATGTTGCTGCTGAGAGCCGCGATTCTGTCTTCCCATCTGCGCCTTTTTAGCAAGTATTCCCATCAGTGACCGACTAAACGTTAAACGTACGCCTTGTCAAAGTCGAACCGATCCTTCTACCGAGTATTCGTGCTGGGTAATTTTGAGCGACGGGGCTTTGGCAAGGTGGTAAGAGGAGCCTTTTTTTTTTTTTTTTTTTTTTCATGAAAAACGGGATGACTTTGGACGCCACGTATTATTTGAGGAAGATAGGTGAAGTTGGTGATATTCAGAGGTATAAACCATCTTCTGCTGCCGTTGCTTGGTCCGTTTGGCGCAATTCACCAAACATTTTCCTGTTCGTCCATTTCGCCATGGCTATCAAAGAGGAGTCCTCATGGGCAATTACTCACGTTGATGCTGGGAGAAGCCCTCTGACGGAGGAGTTTGGGGTCCTTGCTGGTGAATAATTGGACAGTTAGAGAGTGCCGGGGATGTCGTTGGCTGTGGTTGACGGCGAGCATGTACGATATACAATCTACGTATTCTACGAAGAAATTCCAAGAGTTGCGGCTGAACTAAGCACTGAGTTGCATTTCTAGGAGGTTATGGGATAACCCGAGCCACCAGAAATGTTATTATTTTCACTTTTAATGTGGATGACTGTCATCTAGAGACTTGCGAGACATGCGGCCAGATTTTATACCAGTTCGTTTCCAGCAAGACATAACATCTCATCTTCAGTCCAAGTTTACATACAGCTATGCCAGTCACAACACAAAGCATTGTTTACACTCTTGGGCAAGATGTGCTTAAATTTGTTCCTATATGTGTATTTTCTGTAACCAATTCCCCAACCTCGAGCGAGTCAAGGCCAATGGCCGGGTGACCGTCTGGATGATACTAGCTTTTCATATCCTGGTGTATTTAATTCAATAGCAACACATTCCAATCCCGGCGGCTCTTGCGGGCTGTATGTCCTTGACTCTAGGTTTCGTTCCAGCATCGGTAATATGCCTCATGGTTCGTGGTTCCTTTGTGTGTGCGAAGTCTACGCCGTCGCTAATAATCGTACGTCTGTCTTTCTGGGAAAGAAGAGGACGGCAGCCACACCTTGCGCTCGTCAATCCAAAGACAGACTTGGAGTCTTGTGCAAGTGAGATTATCATGGAGAATTCTCACGCGAGCATAATTGTGAAACACACTGCTGTCCAAACAGAGCGATCACAGCTCTTCTTCCTCGACCACCTTGGATGGTGGTGCTGTCGTTGTTGTAGACGTTGTAGCTGGCGCAGACGTTACAGAAACAGCCGCATCTAGGGCCGCACTTAGACTTTGTGTCGTGCCAAGTTTCTCCCCCGTGTTCGTGACGTCCGTACTGGGCCGAGCCTTCTTCAGTGGACTCCCAATGAGAGCGTCTGCGGGTACATCGCTCCCGCTTTGGACAACGCTGGGTGGTTGAAGGCTTGGCGGTACCTGAGGCACGGGACTGTCTTCAGCCTGGCCTCGTTGAGAGGTCTCTGGAGTTGAGTGGCTGTCTGGATCAGCCGAATGCGCCCGCTTGAGCTGTGTCTCCCTGTTAGTGAACAGCGTCCAAAATACAAAGCGAAAAGGGCATTCCGCAATACACCTACACGAATACGATTGACACCATCCGCAAGTTCACCTCCAAACTTGGAGTCCTCAGAAGCTTCCTTCCCTTCGCCATCTTTGTCATCGTCTTCCATCTTGTTAAGGTTATTACTTTCGTCGTCGTCGTCATCATCGTCACTATCTTCAGCAATACTTCCGTTACTCTTCTTTCGTGCCTTTCTTCGCCTAGAGGTTTCGGTCGTCTGATCACGGAATGCAGAGAACCCAACCGTCCCGCCAGCCTTAAGGGGGCCTAAATTGGAGAAGTCTAATTGACCAGACCGTCTTTTAGCGGAACCAGGGGTGGCTTGAGAGTTCTTTGAAGACTGCACGACGCCAATTTTTTGCAATTGCCCTAGTAAAGCATAATTGTTAGTCTACCGGGAAAGAGACGCAAATTACAAGTGGGAAAACGTACTGTCACCTCTGTAAAAGAAGGTAAACACCGCATAAGGTCTATCAGGGCCATCTATTCCCGTCACCGTCTGAGTACTGATCGTCTTGGGATCGAGTGTTTTCGGCTTGGCAAAACTCGTGGTGTGCTCAACATCGGCGCCGACATTTTCGTTGTTACCAGTTTCCTCGTCGCCGTCGTGAGCGTCAAACTGAGGGGAATATTCGCCCTTTTTTATTTCACCAGAGGCCAGGACTCGGAACATGGCCACCTTGATCTGGCCCGTAGCCTCGGGGGGTTCGTCGTCATCGTCAGACCATGAATCGGAATCAAATACCGCCTCAATTGGTGAAGCATCGTCGGCACCGTACCGCAAAGTATCCTTCTGGCCACCAGAGGTGTCCGTGCCAGTGCCTGCTTCCTGAACCAGCGTCTGTCGCCGCCTTCGCTTTTCAAACTTTTGGCGGCGTTTCTCCAGCTTCTCTGCAGCATCATGGCCTTGTAGATCAAGCCCGTTAAGCCAACGCTCCAAGCCAACCTCGCGGAATAAGAACTCCCGTTCGGCCAACCCACCGCCTTCGGAATCAGGAACCTGAACCCATCGACTATTCACCCACGTCTCCTCGCCTGGTCGTAGGAGAGTGGCCACTTCCTCCTTGGCTCGGCCATCAAAGTAAATATAGGCGGCAATCGTCTCGTTCTCCGAGTTCGTCATGGGAATATATGGGTTCACCATGCCACCAGACTTGGGCCGCTCACGGCCAGAACCGGGTTGGAGGCTGCCCACATACTGAGGCTTGGGATACGGGTTGCTGTCAGAAGGCTTGGGGGCAGAGTACGGAATCGCAAGGCCAGGAGTCAGCAGGGTGATGGAGATGGCAAACTTGGCGGGCTCGGGCTTGTTCGAATCTGCCGTCAGGTTCGGCTGAGGCACTGGGATATAGGTACTGATGCGGGAAACTCTCGACTGCTTCTGCATGCCGTATTCAGGCAGCGGGGCGCCATTTGCGTGAATGCTCACCGCAATGCCCTTGAAGCAGGGCATGGTGGTGGGAGATGACCGACTGCGGGGAGTGTCAACGCGTCTCGCCCGGATGCTTTAGATGGCAAGAGACCGGTACAGGCCGGTAGATGGGTCGTTGGGCGTCGTCTTTGCGCGATACGGCTCGCCTCACGGAGGGGAGACGGTGAGAGGCGGTAGAGCTTGGGGTAGTTTAGGGGTGAGAATTCGAGCTCTGTGAAGATGACCGGGTGGTGACGTTCAGCGCGCAGCCATCCCCAGTACAGCACACAACCCGAAAAATGAGCAGGAGGCGGGACGTGCAGCGGCCGTTTGTCGTTGTCGTTTAGTCGAGAAAGAGGACGACGTGGAGTGGTAAACCATGCAAGACGAGGCTGCTGCACAGTAAAACCGTCGGGCGCAACGACATGGATTTTGGGGGAGATTTTTAAATATTTGGAGCAGCCAAGGTTCCCGACCCGACTGGAGCAGGAACGAGTTGCAGTCACAGACAGTCAAATGTTCCAATCAATGGTCACAGTCACACGCACACATGCACACACCTGAGCAAACCAGAAAATAGGTGGGTGACGGCTTCAGGGCTCACTGGGAGCACTTGAGCACTGTAGCCTCTACCGGACAGTTGAGCAGTGGACCAGACAGCTCCATGGGACCGTTGACAGCAATGAAGCACTGGAGCCTTGGAGCATCGGAGCCCTGCACACGCCAGGCAGCTCTGATGCCGGAGCTCCCCCTCACAAGTGCGGACCAGTCAACTAAACTTGCCCCAGGAGACGGCCACTGACCCCTGCCCGTGGGGTCGATTGGGCTCAACAACTTGTTCTCGCCAAGTGCTTCTTCAGAGGGCGTTTGGTGAGGGGCTAGCTTCCCAAGTACGGAGTACGTTGGACCTATAATCTCTGGCAGAAGCCCATCAAGAAGTAGCTCATACACTAATGTACTCTGGTATATTACAGTATCGAGCGCGATGCCGGGTACTCGACCTGGTCGACTACTCCGTACTTGTAGCTAATTTGCCCAAGCGCAGTGGGTCTGGTACTGCCAGTGTCTGGTCCAATCCCGCCCCAGCCCCTCTAACGCAAGTCTCAGAACCTGTCGGACCATCCCATTGATCCGGCAGACATGCGGCTCGATCCGCTGGCAATTGCTTGCTGTTGCCGGCTCCGAGGCCCGTCTATGTGGTGATCCCTAATTAAGCTTGTGATTGGCTGCACTGAGAACGTTGGGCTTCACCACGGAAACCAGGGTTACGTCGGATGGTCTCTGTGTCTAGCCCTAGCTTTCAAAGAAGGATAGGCGGCCCCCCCCCCCCCCCCCCCCCCCCCCCCCCCCCCAAAAAAAGGCACAATCTTGCATCTACTAGCAAAACATGAGTCCAACTCGTGGCTCATACTTTGTGAATACGAATGCACAAAAGAAAACGAAAGAAGCCCAGGATATGAAGCGCCACCAAGTTCGACTGTCACTAGGGCTGAAACTACTTTAAAACAGAAAGCTAAGGGTATCATACAAACGTTCTGAACCACACCAAACTAGACGTCCCATCAATCATTCCAAAGTACTTCGAGAAGCTCGTCGTCGAACGCTCTCACTGCCGTCCTCTTTGTAACTCGTCCCAATTCCCGAATCGCTCCTACTTCCACTTCCACCAATAACAGTCCCATCGTCAAAGCCATCTTCATCATCCGCTTCCGCCTCGCCCATTGGTATATCAGACATTAGCCTTTCAGACTCTTCACCTTCCTCCTCCTTTTTGACTTCAGGCTCTCTCTTTAACCTTGCGTGTCTAGCATGAGCAACAGGGCCCGCGGTGCGGTCAGAGCGGTCGTCATGCTCGTCGTCTGTGCCATGCACCTCACCGTCTCTGAAGGTAATGCCCTTGTTTCTCCCACTCTTGGGCGCCGTGGCTGCGCTCCATATAGCCCAGGCCAAACACATGAAAAGAACCTCACACACCCAAAACAAGAATGTGAATGCCATGTAAGTGACCAACCGATAATGGAACATCAACCATCGCAGTCCCCGTAGTTGTGCCGTCAGGGTCAGCGAGGTGCTGTAAATTTGTATATCCTGTCCGGCTTCAATCTCTACAAACGCGGCTGTTGGCTGCAGCGCGCTTTTGTCAAAACTAACTCGCTCAGCAAGCTCAACGGTAAGACTACGAGCCTGTGAACGCGGCAAGAGGAGATAGTAGCCCATGAAGAGGACACGCCTGGCCACCGAAAGAATAGGATCTTCGTACGGCATCAATGCGGGTCGACGGGCCTTGAAGAGCACTTTTTTGGCCTCGAGATAGGGTCGGCCATCGAGAGCCTTTCGTCCGTTCGGGTCAGATTTGTAGTCGTTCACGAAATCTTTGACCAAATACAGGGACACCATGAAGTTTCCTCGTTCGGTATTCGGAGGCGATCGTGGCATGGACAAGGTTACCGAGATATCATAGTCTTGCTGTAGCTTCGGGGAAGGATATGTAAGTGGCGCGACTCCGTACGGATTTGTTCCTGATCTGTAAGAGTCATTACATTAGCCCCTGCCGGTGCATTTTCAAGCGTTCCTCGACAAATGGGCACGACATACTGGTATTGGAGATGCAGTGGCGTTGTAATAAACTGATCGGGCACAAAGTTCTGGAAGAAGAGTGCTGTTGCAAGTGACGCCAGACCAAACAATGTCACTGCACTCGAGACCAGAAGCACTACATTGACGGCAGCCCTCTGTGCCGGTTTCGAGGTAATCACTCGCGCAGTCTCTTCGAGGGTTTCCTAAGGGGGCGTTTCTTTAGCATCATGACGCGCCAAAGATCAGGATAGTTAAGAGAAACAAAGGGTCTTACCATGGTGATTGCGAGAGCGCCCCAATTCTGGAGACACAACCAAGTGGTTTTCAGAGCAATGCGATGCTGGGGATGAGTTCACCATCGAGTGTCGAATTTGCCAACCTGGGACTGGATTGTTGAACTCAAAGCATTGGCATGTGTCTTGGTGGGCCAAGAAGCTGAGCTCGTGACTGAAATGGGCAAGTGGCGCCGCGCTGAGCTTCATTGAGTCACCCGAGGGAATGCAACACTGAAGCGCCAAAAGTCTCTCCGGTCCCAGATTTTCTATGGTTTTGCCGAGCTTGAGAAACAGTGCAGCGGTGTGAGGTGGACGCACTTATTTATCATGCTAGGGGGAGGCTGCATTTACCAATACTTACACAGGTAACTAAGCTATCATCTCTTCCATAAAAAATGACTTTTCAAGTCAAATCCCTAGTACATCAATTATTATCAAAATATAATTTGCAATCTAAGCTCAATCCCAGCTATTTCCGTGACCCCAGATACACTATTCCCTTGTTCAAAAGCGAGCGTTAGCCTCCAGCACCTGCCACATACATAACCAACAGAACATATACAAAACCCTGATCCTGCTCGCAGTGATTCGTCATACATTCCATACCATAACAATACGTACAACATTCATTATATCTGGGAGTCAATCTAACACGGTTGTAGATAGTTACTGGGGACCAGCCCAACCCGTCCATTGCCGCCATGGACCTCGGCTTCCCACCAACCATCATCCTGGTGACGGAGTACTGCCAAGTAGTCGCCCTTGGCAAATCCAAGCTCCTCGGGAATAGCGGCCTGATACATGTAGAGAGCTCGAGCTGTTCAAATAATTAGCCAAGCTTCCTGTTTGCTTTGGGGAGGAACCTACCGAAATGCAAGATGGGTCTACCATCTCGCGTGTACTGTCTGGAGGGATCAGCAACGCTCTTACTGCGAGGCCGTGATCCCCCGTCGTATAGGTCAACAGCACCTCTGCCTCTCTGCGAGCCATAGCGATCGTCTCCAGCCGGGGCCAACTGCACAGCCATGTCAGAACCACCACCATAACTGCTACGAGGTCTGTCGTAATCTCCCCTAAATGAAGCCGGAGAACCACCCCTAGAAGAGCCCCGAGTTGATCCGTGGGGAGATGCCGACCCATAGTAGCCCTGGCCCGATCCTCGCTGCTGAGATACGCTGACCTGAGACGCATTTCGATGATGACCACTGTACGGGTTTGGAGATGCAGACCGGTACCGCGAGTCGCCGCTCATTCGGGGCTGAGGAGATGCGCTGCGAGTGGGTGCTGGTGAGGCAGCCCGAGGCATGTCGCTCCCACGAGTCGCGGGTCGCGATGCCGGCGATGCGCCACGATTTCCGGCGTTGCCAAAGACAGCACGGGTCTGATCTGTCGCTTTTTTAGTTGCTTCCTTCATAGCCCGAGAAGTAACGGCGGGTGGTGGAACCCCCAGTCGGGAGACGGAAGCTTGAGTATTGTACGAAGGGGGTGCTTCACGACCGCTGGGTCTGCCAGATCTTGGATCTGCTCCCGGAGCTGGGGTAGCTATGCCATGATAGTGATCCGCAGACATCCTAAGTGATGACTGCTTACCCAAATTGACATCCTTCAATTCCGCCAAAGCCATGGCAATGGGGTCTGATTGATCAACGTCTTGTTCACGCCCCTGGCCAGGCCGTCTGCGAGTGTCAGGGGTAGTGACGGGAAGCACGTTCTGACCGACACCCAAAGCCAGGCTTGCATTTGCATCAATAGGTTCAGGGCTTGCAGTACGCTCCTATCGAAAAGTTAGTCTCCGCTGAAGAGTGTAGCCGAGGAAACATAGACTCACCAACTCTGCTCTGCTCGGAGCAACATGCCACGTGCTTCGGTTCTGGGAGGGGGCTTGCACTTCTTTGGTGCTTTTCCTGCGAAATGGACTGTGGTTCTGAAAGAAACCACTCTTCTTCTTAAGTACTCGCTTCTCTGGGCTCCGAGTTTCCACGGGTTCTTGCTTCACCGGCGAGGCCTGTCCACTAGGAGGTTCAACACTGGACATGGAAGTAGGAATAGAGTAGTCGCTGTGAGATTCGCGACTAGAGGGTCGAGCCGAATGTGGTTGTGAGCTGCGGTCCGACTGGGGACCTGGAGGCCCAGTTCGGCACAGCATTGTCATGCCGTCCATGGGATAGGGATCATGAGGAACCGCAACTAGAGGACCGTGCTCATTCACATCATACTGCGGCGGCTTTTGCTGTCCCTGTCCCCGACGCTGTTCGTCCACGGAGTTTCGCATTGGCGGAGGCGCCTTCTGAGGCGTCACTGTTGCCTCGCGGCTGGTTGGCTGCGGGGGTTCTCTGGGTTCTCTAGGCTCTCTGGGCTCCCTGTGTGCCAAGTTGTTTGCCAGCATGGAGTTTGGGTCGTGGTGAGATTCAAAAGTTGATGGTTGGGGTGAAGAGGATCGGAAGGCTGGGTTGATGCTTCGTGGGAACTGAGCCACGGAGTAATTCTCATCCTCAGACACTTCAGACTGGCCATCATTGACATCACCTCGGCAGAAGTTGATGTACTTTGGGGGATCAGGGATTTCTTGGCCTGTTCCTCTCTCTGTGATGAAATGGATGATGTCCTTTTCCACCTCCATGTTCTCAAGTGATAACCTGATTTTTTCGCATGATGCGTCATCACTAACACAGACTGTGGATGAAACATTGGCAAATGTCCACAGGCTGCTCTTGGTGAAGTCCAGACGCTCTTCTTCAAGGTCTTGGAACTTGTCCGCCGCAGCCTTCCATTCTCGGTTCCACCTGGCTGTAGTCTCCTCCAATATTTTCACGGCACACTCATATTCAGTGTTTGCAGTGGCAAGAGAAATTTGCGTCTTCTCCAGCTTTGCCTTGTTACGTCGCTCTTCCTGTCCCATCACCATGTGTCCCTGGGCTAGGTAGCCTTTGATCTTTAAGCACTCTTGCTCATACTTGTCTCTAGTCTGCCAAATCGAAAACAATCAGTATTTAATTCCGGAAATTTGTCCTGTAGGTTATGAATTGACCTACCTTGTTCACCTGTTGCGTCTGCTGGATTTTGGTCTTGAGCAACTTCTCAACCGTATTTTGCACAATCTTCCGTCTTTCCTTCATGCCGCCAGCAAATGCCGCCAATGGCTCTTCCAACTCTGACTTCATCTGTGCGGCAATACTCTGGTGTTGTTTGGCCATTGACTCCACCTCCCCTCTGACGGTATCCAATGATGTCTTTAAAGAGCCCATCTCGTGGGAGCCCAGAGACTTTCGGCTTAGGTGCAGTAGCTTTCTAGCATATTCGTCTTCAATTGATGCACGAGCTAGGGTTCCTAGAGCATCAGCGTTTATTCACGAGGTAGTTTTCGACAATCGTACCACTGTAGAATGACTTTAGTTCGTCCGATGTAGTCTTTGCACTTTGCATCCGCTCTAGAAGCGGCCCGACTCCTGCATCTTCCTTGCCCCAAAAATTGTTGGCAACTGTGATATGAGACCATTAGATTGGTTTGATTTCAAATGCCGTCATGACAATTGCACTCACAGGACAGCGCGACCGCTGGTGCTTCAACGGTTGGGGCAGGCATTTTGCCCGACTCCTTAAAGGGATGGTGATCCCTGGCGATCCTAATATTAAAGAAAGAAATGATGAAAATGGTCAAAAAGACAGATCAACTACAAGTATTCGATTAATAGTTACACCATATAGGGTGCCTTTCTCTTCGCAGTTGTGTGCTCCAAGAGTGGTGCCGCAACTTACAATCGCGGAATGGCACTGGGACCATTGTTGGGGTTGCATACCCAGGTAGCTCCCGATCGTTGGCAGGGCAACGCCTCGTATTTTCACGTGATCACTTCAGCCTGAGCTCGGGGAGGCCCCTGCTTCCAGGGCTCGGCGGAACTTACCGCCGTCCTCGTGCATCGATTTCTGTACAACGCCTCGCCTCGTCCTCACTGCCCGACAACTATACCACAACCCACCACTAAATCACCGCCCTCTCAACATCGAATTCCGCTCCTAGCTGCATCACGTACGGTCTCCCGTATTCTGACGACGCTCGATTGTTGAACTGCCGCGGAGCTTGCCCCCCCAAGCTCTCTAATCCTGCAGCTTTCCTTCGCGACTCGCCCTCGCCTGAAGCGTTAAACCGCCAGTGCTGTAACGAATTCTTCAAACCGACTCCAGCAACAACGATCAATTCTGCCATCCTACCTGTAGAGTCGCGTTCATCACAGCTGCACCTACGACTATCTTCCCGTCGTACAGCGAACGAGCCTACAAAAAGAATCAACCCCCATGTAGGAACTCTCCTGACGCTCCTCTTCCTACGACTATACCGTCCCTCGTCCCTGAGCCTACCTGCCTGCCGAAACTCCACAGGCAGGCGCTCCACAACCAAATCTCGATTGCTGCCAGTATACCTCCATGGTCCCTCCGCAAAGAACGGGATCATTTTCTCCAAATCCAGCTCAGACTCTCCAAACTGGAAGTAATCATTCTCCCCACCCATCGCACGCTGGTGTCCTCAGTGCTGGCGCAAGCCCCAGCACTAGCAGTCCGACAGGGCCCAACTCTGTGGCGAAGATCGTTGTCGCACAAGTCTACCTTTTACTAAGTACTATCAAGGAAGAAAGGGAGGATACAGCCAAGTGGGATTCCAAGGGCGCTCAGCTACAAAAGCTCATCGATGAGAACGGAATGGAGGTTTTTTCGAAATACTTCACCCGGCTAGTTGCCGGAAATGCCTCCCAGATATTTCCCAGCCTCAATCGGCCGGTCACAGGTTCTGGCAATTATCATATCCTTGTAGCCGAAATGCGAAAGATTGCACACGAGCCAGATCAGGCCAGGAAAATAGCCGAGTCAGTCGAGGGTGGAACGGAGGACATCTTCCGGGATTTTGATCTCTCGACATTTATGGATAACTTCAAGCTTGATGCTTTAGAGAAGACGCTCCTGGCCTTGGCCTTCAAAATTGGACCGCGTTCGGACCTGAAAACTAAAGGTGAGAACACTTAAGCTGCAAAGCAAAAGCTCTAACAAACACTTATCAATCATACTGACACAACGCCCTACGTGGTTTATGCAACAGCTGATGCCATTTTGTCTACGAACTTTTCTACATTTCTGGATATCATTTCGCGTCCTGACGTCGAAGCGCACGCGGACCTATCTCCAGCCTTCGTAGCTCTCGTGGTCGACCGATTTATACAATACCACCCCCCCAGTTTTAACGCCTCCTCTCGACGTGATTTACAGATTTACGTAACCAAGCGATATCTCAGTGTCGACCAGGCCCCTCCATCTGAAGTTTTAGCTGCGCTAGACATCGGTCGAGTTTTAGCTGATCGACCTGCGAATGCCCTGGCAAGATACATTCAAAAGACTGGTTCTGAGTTCACTAGGGATGAAGAGGCTTGTCTTTTGTATTTACAAAGTCGACCTAATAACATCCAGCTTAATTCCGGACAAGTCTCCGCCGCTCTCACATATGCCACAATTAGCCAGTCACCCCAACACGACCCTACTGTTCTCGTTTCTGCGCTTCAACGAGTGCTTCCAAAATCCTTTGATTGGAATGAGACGGTCTTGTTCTTCGATCAGCCGTCCGCACGAATTTCGTCTTCCCAGTTCCTTCGGCTTTATACTGCATTGCTACCAATTGCAAAGGAATCGAAATACAACTTTGATATTCAGAGACTTTGGGGAGGGTCTTGGAGTGAACCAGAAGCTCAGCTATCTTTTGTTAGTGCGTACGCATCTTTGGCACCAAATCAACTGGATGCGACAACCATTCCTGGCTTGAAGAGAAGTATTTCGATCGAGGATTATGTCAATTCTCCGGCAAACGTGAGAGAGAGAGCTGCTGCTGCAGTCAAGCACCCATTAGTGTCTGTCGCTGCTCTTTCCGCAATTTTCAACGTTGCATTAAACTCTGTCCACGCCTCACAGAGCGTCGAGGCCAAGAGGTTATTTCAGGAAGTCGTCGTCCCGAATCTGGACATCTTCTTGGTGTCTGCTCTTGAGGTTCCACGAGACACTTGGGCCCCAATGGCCGTGGATACCTTAACTTCCCTGTTCGAAAACTTTTTATACAAACGCTCCCCTGAGTATGATTTTGTTTTGGACAGCCTGTGGAGGAAGGACAAAGATTGGGTGATTCAACGGTTGATTGACGCTCATGCAGTTAAACCCGTGGATCTTCCGCTCATCTTTGAACACGCATTACGGCATAACTGGCTCGATGTACTGGTCTACCTTCCAAACGGCTTTGGCATCGACCTGGCTGCTTTAGCTCATACCAAGGGCTACTTGGACTTGAGCAACTGGGCAAGCATTAACGCAGAGAGAAGCGCGGAAATGTCCCGGACACTTTTGCAGTTTCTCTTAATCAAGGCAGAATTGGAGATCCGTTACCAACGGCCACCTGACGGCCAACTGCCAGCGAAATCAAGTACCAGCCTCCAAGTTCGTACAGTGTCGGCTCTATTACAGATTCTGGAGGACTTCCTGCCCAAGGCACCCGTGCAAGACCTTATCATGGTTCAGCGCCTCTGTATCACGGCGTATCCTCGATTGATCAATTATGGCGAAGGTTACGATGATATCATTGATAAAAATGGGAAAGACGGCAATAGCTTGCCAGCCGCAGCCAACAGCAAGATGGAAGATCATTACAAGAAAATGTATGGCGGCGAAGAAGATGTGCGCACCATTGTGGACATCCTGAGGGAATACAAGCACTCCCGAGATCCTTTAGATCAAGACACGTTCGCGTGCATGATCCATGGCTTGTTCGATGAGTACAACCATTATCAAGACTATCCCCTGGAGGCGTTGGCTACAACTGCTGTACTCTTTGGTGGCATTATCTCTCACAAGCTAATATCAGACCTACCATTGAAGATTGGACTTGGCATGATCTTAGAAGCCGTCCGAGATCACTCACTTGACAAGCCAATGTACAAGTTTGGTCTCCAGGCCCTGATACAACTCTACGTCCGTTTCCAGGAGTGGCCGGGTTTTTGTAGACAATTGCTGCAAATACCAGGTCTTCAAGGTACCGAAGCCTTTAAGAGGGCTGAAGATGCTGTCCATGATCACGAAGGAGATGTTGTTCGCTCCCGCAATGGGGCTGGCACACCCCTTGCGCTAGCATTCAAATCCGATACTCTTGCGAATGGTGGCTCTGAAGAGCAACCTGAGGCCGACGCGCAAGCTCCAGCTTTTACTGCAATTGGCGTTGATCCCATCCCCCCTGGTATTGAGTTTGAAGAACCAGGCGAAGAAGACCAGGGCAAGATCCAGTTTGTGTTAAACAACATTACTGAAGGTACTATCCAGTCTATGCGAAACGAGCTACGAGAGATGCTTGAGTGCAAGCATCAGCAGTGGTTTGCCAGTCACCTGGTGGAAGAACGTGCCAAAATGCAGCCTAATTATCACCACGTTTATCTCGAGCTTGTTACTCTCCTACAAGACAAAGCGCTATGGGATGAGGTTCTCCGAGAAACATATATTAGCGTTTCAAGAATGTTGAATTCGGAAGCGACAATGCAAAACTCTACCGAGCGAACACACCTGAAGAACTTGGGTGGTTGGCTCGGCTTGCTGACTCTGGCCAGAGATCGCCCAATCCGGCATAGGAACATTGCATTCAAACAGCTGCTCATCGAGGCCCACGATACGAAGAGGCTCATCATTGTCATTCCTTTCGTTTGCAATGGTCCTAACCCAGGGTGCCAAGTCTACTGTCTTTCGACCCCCGAATCCTTGGCTTATGGACATCATTCACCTGCTGATTGAATTATATCATCATGCCGAGTTGAAGCTTAACCTCAAATTCGAGATCGAGGTCCTCTGCAAGGGTTTGAACCTCGACCATAAGAGCATCGAGCCGTCAGGTGAAATTCTAAATCGGCCTGCTTTAGAGGAGTCAACAGAGGTACTATGTCCCGAGCAACTGGAAGCATTCGAGAATATATCATTAAACGGACTTGGGTCTTCTGTTGGCGCGGGCATATCAACCCAGGCCGTGGCTGCTACTATTCCTGATCTGGGTCCTCTGATCACTATTCCACCTACCAACGAAATGGTTATCAGTACGACACGACTGCACGAAATTGTCCGAAACGCTATGACCCGAGCGCTGCAAGATATAATCCAGCCCGTCGTAGATCGATCCGTCACTATTGCGGCGATATCGACGGCTCAAATGGTTCGAAAGGACTTTGTGGCAGAACCAGATGAGAACCGTATGCGCGCATCCGCGGTAAGCATGGTCAAGGCAACCGCTGGCGGCCTCGCTTTGGTGACTTCAAAAGAGCCTTTGCGGGCCAATTTGACCAACCACATGCGCAACTTGTCCAACGAGGTTACATCCGGACTTCCTGAAGGCACCATCATCATGTGCGTAAACAGCAATCTCGACCTTGCCCTCAGCATTATCGAAAAGCAAGCAGAGGAACGAGCTGTACCAGAAATCGAGGATATGATTGAATCAGATCTTGAGACCAGACGTCGACATCGCTTGCAACACCCCAACGAGCCATTCTTTGCAGCTACTGTGAACCGTTGGGCAATGACTATCCCAAATCCATTCAAGTTGTCTCCCACCTCGAACGGTCTGAATCCAGAACAAATGGCTATTTACGAAGATTTTGCTAGACAATCTCGAACCACACCGGCCGCAGCGCCCTCGCACGCTACATCAGCTTCAGACGCAACACGAACTCTGGCCAACGAAGTGCTCCAGGAGCCGTACACAAATATTCCAAATATCCCCACGCCTGCAGAGACCCCTTCAATCCAGCATTTGGGCACACAGATGCAGCCTTATGCACCAGTGCAGAGTGCTGCTGCCAATGCCATACCCAGTGGGCGCAATGCGGGTTTTCATCAGATGGATGTTCGGGGGTTGGCTGATAAAGTAAACAGATTGCTTCAGGAACTGCTGAGAGTGGCAGGCGAGGCTCCGGAGGATCACTTTTTGGATCTGCCCAGACCACATATTGTCCTCGACGTTGTTGATGCTCTTGTTCAGTTGATCATCAAGACCTCTCAGAACTCGGAAGAATTTGCCATTTACGCCGCCGAGCAGATCAGTGCGCTCATCTTCCAACAATTCGAGGATAACCTGACGCTCGAAAGTTTGGTTCATGTGTTGGAAACACTTAGGAAAATTTCTGGCCATGCTTTGAATAGCCGTGTGCGTGCCCTATTCAGCCAGCAGCCGGGATCGAACTTTCTAAGCCTGCAACTCCTTGCTGCCCTTATACGCACTGACTTGCTTGATTGGAGAAATATTGATATGGCAATGTCCAAGGCCATCGAAGCTCGTAAGGATGGCTCACTCGAATTTCTTGAACACATGCTTGACCTCGCATTACTGAACAACCGCCCAATCGCACTATACGCCGACTTTGTTCGAACACTAGAAACGGCCTGGGCTTGGATATCCGAAGATCCTAACAGTGCCGCTGGACAGAGGTTGAAGACGAAGCTGATGGGCTCAGGACTGCCTCAACCATCCCGTGGCCCTACAGACGCGGACACTCAGGGAACAGCCTTCCGACAAGACCAAATGGAGTATGTGTTTGAAGAATGGGTCCATCTCTGGAACAACCAGAACGCACTCGACAAATCCACCACCGTCTTCATTCAGCAACTGCAAGCAAAGCAGGTTATTCGGGATAAAAATGACTTTTTTGTCTTCGTTCGGATTGCCATTGACTTGTCGGTTGATCGATTCGAGCATATTCTCCATGCCGGTGCTATAGGCGATGCATATGTGATGGTTGATGCCCTTGCCAAACTTATCAGCATGTTCATTAGCATGAACGAGGATGCGTCAACCTCTCGTGCTTCATTCCTTGACTCTGTTTTGGTGTTGATTACTCTAGTTCTCAACCACCATCATGTCAAGAGAGGCGAACAACTGAACCAGAGAGTATTCTTCCGCTTGTTGTCAATGTTGCTGCATGAGGTGCACAATGAATCTGAGAACCTTTCAGAGCAGGAACAGCGTAACATGATGTTGAAGTTCGCTGCTAGATTCAGTGACTTGGGCCCTCTTCGACTCCCTGGTTTCACTTTCGGGTGGCTCTCTCTCATCCAACACCGGGTCTTCTTACCCGTCATACTTCAAATGCCGGACAATGCTGGATGGGGCCTCTACGCCAATCTCGTGGTTCAGCTTCTTGACAGCCTAAGCGAACAGTTGAAGGCTTTCAACATTTCGACCGTATCAAAAGAAGTCTATAGGGCAACTCTCAAACTTCTGGTTGTCCTGCAGCATGATTTCCCCGACTTCGTCGCGGGCAACCACGTGAGGCTTTGCGCCAGCATTCCTCCACATTGCACCCAGCTGCTCAACGCTGTGCTCTCGGCGAATCCTCAACAGGGATATTCCAAACTGCCTGATGGAAAAGAGGAAATCAAGACATATCCTGGCTTGATCGAAGAAGCCAAAGCAATGTTACAAGACGGTGGGTTATTAGATTTGGTAGATCAAACTCTCCAGGTTGGTCCTTCGGAAGACGTTGTTGCCCAGATCGCGCATGCCATGACACAGAGCGAGCCGCAAGAGACTGCGTATGGGCATATCGGCGTTGCAGCCAACCCATACGTCATCGGCTCCGTTGTCATTTATATCGGCAACCAAGCCGCCGAACGGCTATCCCAGACATCGTCATCGATTTCGGTTACCGGTAGCGAGCCAGAGGTATCAACTTTGTCACTCCTCATTCATGAACTGGCTCCAGAGGCTAGATACTACTTGATTGCCAGCATGGTGAATCAATTACGATTCCCGAATAGTCTTACAGAATTCTTCAGCCAGGTCCTTCTCTATATTTTTGGGAAGGATCTTAATGATCCCGAAGAGTCAGACATTCGTCAGGAGATTACTCGAGTGTTTCTGGAGCGACTGGTTGGATACTGGCCTCAGCCATGGGGTCTCATGCTGACGGTTTTGGAACTTGTGAAGAACGAAAAGTACATGTTCTTTGACCTTCCTTTTATCAAATCAACCCCAGAGGTACGCTCCGAAACAGCACTAATCCATTGCCGGGCAGAAAAAGTGCTAACCAACGAATGATATTTAGGTCGCAGATCGGTTCGCTGCTACTCTTCAAAGAGCTTAAGTTAGGGTCACTCTCGGGGTGCATTTGGCGACCAATGTTACTCATTATGTCACGGGAGCAGCAACGTGCACGCAAACCTTCAATGAAGTGGTAACGCCGTAAATACTTAAGCGGTGCAAGATTCAGGGAATTGAAGATATTGTGTCCATATTTGTGACTAATTTCAACGGGAAAAACGACAACAAGAATAGTATGATTTAGGAACGGATATGACTCAGAGCCGGGTACACACGACTTGTCTTTGTTTTGGGGGAAATAGAGACAGGGTACGCAGGGGCTGGAGTACGCTGTAATACCTGTATTAATGTACGATAGACGGGTGTCTGCCATGATGTAGTGCGGAGGTCAAATATCACGGCGTATCATTTTGTTCTTTTTTGGTCAAAAATCAGCATGCGGTGCGGGAGTTGGCTTTGGGGAGATTGATTCCAGGGGAAAAGGCTAGCCGGAGCAAAGTAGAAACGCACATAGTTGAACTGCGACTCTTTTTTGTCTACCAAAACTGCTCGCTGCTATATGCTTTCAGTCTTGTTTCTGGCTTACAATAAGACGTGCCCACGCATGACCTGAACAGCTGTACCAGCCAGCTGCACATTGTCAATCTTGTTGTCTTTAATCTCCACCTCGACGACAATGTTACTCTCTTTGCCCATTTCGACGCCCTGTGTTATCTCATATCGCCGTTTGGGAGTAGTCTGCTTGTCTCCCTCGATGCTAAGATAGCTGCTTAAACAGCACGCCGCCGACCCGGTGGCCGGGTCCTCAAATGAATGTTCCATCATTCTCGTACGAAGCACGTGCACCGGCAAGCCGGACTCATCCTTCTTCTCCCCCATCTTGACGAAATAAAGCCTCGCAATCAATCCCTTCTTCCAGCCTTCATCCAGCAGCTCCTCGGGCGGGAATTCGGCACCCGTTTGCTGCACCTTTGCTAGCTGCTCTAAACTCTCCAGCTCGATCAACAAAAACGTGACCCCGTTCACGATGCTAACCACCGGGGAACTGAGCTCCCGCTCGCGAATCTCCTTATCCGCCTGCAGCCTTTCCACGGAATACAGCTTCCCAGGCACGAGTTGCCTCGCCGTTTTGGCGTGAACGTGCACGTCGTGTGGTATGCTAGCCTGCACGAAACGCTCGCCCGTGTGCTTCAAGGGGATGGGGCCAGCTTTGGTGACGAGCGTGTCGACGCCCTGGTCGAGGAGGGAGACAGCGGTGCCGATAGTTGGGTGGCCTGCGAAGGGGATCTCCGCAAAGGGCAGGAATATGTCGATGTTGCGGGTCCTGGTGGTTTCGGGGTTGGCGACGTCGTGTATGAAGACGGTCTCGGAGAGGTTGAATTCTCGGGCGATGGCTTGCTTTTGAGCCTGGGTGGGAGGGGGACTGAGGGTGGACGGGATGGTGACTACGGCGAGGGGGTTGCCGCGGTAGGGGGTAGTTGTGAAGACGTCGAGGGTGACGAAAGGGAGTTCGGTAGGCATTTTGGAGTTTGTTGAGCCTTTGTTGGTTGGTGTAAGTCGGTGTTGTGGTGGTGTGATGTTGAGTGAGATGTGATGGTTGAGGATGTGATGCGCGAGGAGGCGGTGACTTCAAGTATTTAATGGAGAAATGAGGGGATCTAAAACTTTGCTTTCGGTTTACGATTGGTAGGATATCGGCTTAAGAGATGTCGTGATATTGTAGAAGTTGAGTCAACCGACGTCACGATCTCGATCAGTCTCGGCAGATGGCGTCTTATCTGAAGCTATCTCAGCAGCATCTCCAAGCTGACAACTATGTAGCTTTCAATTAGCCGAAGTTAGCCGATAAAACCACAATCGTGTTACAAGACGGCTGGGCTACCAACCCCTTCTCCCATTTTCAGTCTTGACCCCCTCTCTACGCTCCACGATCGACATGCTTATTGGCCAATTTTCAGCTCAAGGGCGTCCCGCAAGTCAACCGCAAGGCGCGTGGGATGATGGAGTGACTTTGGTGTCACTTTGTGGTGCCAGTTTGATGGACACCGGCGAGAAAGCTCCGCCATTGCCTAGGAGTGTATCGATAAGTTGATAAGGAAATGACTGACGATCGAGCTTGCTCGGCATTCACATCAGCATCGGCCAGGGAGGCAACAGGGAAGCTCGATGCGGAAATGAGCACTTGGGAGAAAGTTCCACACCCACGAGATTTACCGGAAGACCCCGTACAAGCATTTACATATTTGATGGGGCGCTGACCCAGTTCCGCCGGGACCCTGAAGATGTGGGTATTTTTTTCCGGCTCGAATGTGTGAAAGCTCCAAGCCAGGGCTGCCGTTGAACTGGTGAACAAATATGAGGTACTTTCCGGTCGCCCCATTAACTATGAGAAGTGCTAGAGCCAGATAGGTCAGCCGACTCCAAATGCATAGCCGGGACCCTGGAACTTGAAAAAGATGCACTCCAGGTATCCACGTCTCGACTTGTCCCGCAGAAGCATGGACACCATCAGAGATGGACACTACAGTGTTTTCCGTATGCAAGACACCTCTGATCACCCGCATACATACTGTGGGTGAGTGCAATAGTCCTCCATGATGTCAATGGTGACTGGCAGTGGGTGGCCCATGAATTACTGCTGGTCGATTGAAACTCTTCGAACGTTCTCAGCGACCAAGCACATCCGGCCTTCCAGGGTAGGTGTTTAACGTGTGGGAATGAAGAAATGAAAAGAGGGGGCCCGCGTATCTTGATGAAGTCACGACTCATGCCGACTCCAGGCCGAGACCAAACAAGAAAAAAATATTAAACATTACGGAGTACTACACCAGGGCATTAGAGAAGTGGAGGAGATGGCCGTCGTTGGCGGACGATTGGCGAGAGGGACCAGACAGTCTTCACTTGACCGGGCGCTCGAACGGGCGCAAAAGTATCAGTTAATGAAGAATCGAGACCAGACCATGACCAAAAGGAAAGTCGTACTTGGGTTGGGCCAGCTCTGTTAGGTCGCATCCCAACTCAGCTTGGTCTGGGACAATGGCAGGCTGCAGCGATGCAAACAACTGAGAGAGAGGCAAACCAATATCCGGCGTACGGAGGAGTACTGCACAAGGCAACTCCATCGGTTGGGAGGACCGGGGGCGTCATCCGGGAACTCGAGCAGGACGAGCCATCAGATTGATCGCATCAAGCCATAGACATGCTAGCGACATGACGCCAAACAAGACGAGGCTCTTGAAACGCACACCATTCCCCTGCCTTGTCCCCGAACCGCAAATCACTTCCAGAAGGCGCCGTGCTACCATAGGCAGTTGGTCCCTTTGGGCGGTGAGCGACATGCAGCGAAACATCAATGGTTCGTCAATCACAATTTTTATTTTCAAATGCAGTGCCATGGTTGGAGATTTATTTCTTTTCTTTCTGCAACCAAATTAACAGCAGCTTATGATAATCGATGACACGGTTGACGGATGCCAGAATTCGATTCTCGCTGATCGGCGACGTCCTGACGACAAGAAATTGGCATTAGACGAGCCCTTGAGTTCTTATTGTGTAATCGCAGAGGCGGCCACGCGATGCAAAGGGGTTGGGTTGCTGAAGCAGCCGGCAGGTCATCTTCAAGGTCAAATGCCGCTCTGTCGACCCTACTGTATCTCGCATGTGCACCACCTACCAAGATAGTCGTGAAACAGACTGTCGAGCTTCATCGGTCAAAATGCAAAGCCCACCCTGAACTGTCTTGTCTTGTCTTTGTCTTACCCCCCTGGCGTCGAAGCACCCTTCGCTTGGAGGGACTCGGAAGCTCAATCAGGAGAGCGAGGACGTCAATGTTGTCGGTGACGACCCGTGCTACTTTCCGTACGTACGGAGAATAAGTTGTGTAAGTGGCGGCTGAAGAAAAACAAAGACAGAATGACCATGATTGACTCATGATGGAGGCAATGCACGGCTTTCTCTTTTGTTTGGATTGACGATTGACCGCCCTCCAGGGACCAGGCCATCAGATCATGCAGTGACGAGGACCTCTTTGCCTCTCAACCCCCTCAGCCTCTCCTGCCGCCAAAACTCCACCCAAACACTTCTTGCGCAGGCAGGCAAGCAGGCAGGGTCCCTCGCCCCGCCTGGAATGCGCCTCCCTGTTCAACCCAAACTGGCCGGACTGGGGCTTTTCCAGCTCACCGTGAAAGGCCATTGGTCCGCCTCGCCCCGTTTTTTTGTGCCGACCTAGCGTTGACTTGACGCATCGATGGCTGCAGCCCCACTGACGTTTAGCGGTCCCACTTCGGCAAGCTTGCATCCAGCTGCCGGCCAATAGGATGTTAGGGGAAAGAAAAAAAAAAAAGTTCAAGCTCTCGTGCTTGCCTGCCTTTTCCCAGCCAACGCTGGAAATCGCCTGAGGCTGTCTTCGCCTCCCGTCCCAAATGTCCCAAGGTTCCAATCCTCACTTGTCCCCCATCCCCATCCTGGCCGGCTGGCTGTTCGAATCCCCTCCCTTTGTTGTATGTACTATTGAAAAGCGCCCTCCTTTATTATTTTTTCCTCATCTTGCAACCGGGCAACCCGTCCTGTGTTTTGCATCGTGGGAAATTCACACTGTTCCGCTACAGCCTCGCTGCATCCCCCTTTTACGCCAAATATCTCCTAATAGAGAGAGTTGACTCGCCTTTCAGCTTCGTCTCGCAGCTTAGCTCATTAGTAACAGAGCCTCTTCATCCCTTGACTTTTCTATTCCCTTTTTCATTACCCCTTCGCCTCGCAAACATAGCAAGGATGCCGTACAACACGCGTCGCAAATCATTGTCCCTGCCCAGCCTGGGTATACACATTCCCGTGACGCACGCTGCTCGCGCTGCCGCTGCCTCAACAAAGGCCCCGAGAAGACCTTCCTCTCCGTCGTCATCGTCATTGTCATCTTCCCCAGCTACGTCGGCGCATCATTCAGAGTCTTCGGTCGATACTATGGACTCCCATCCAAGCAAGCGTCTCAAGCGATCACACGGAGCCACCTCTGCGCCCACTGAAGGCATCGTCGAGCAAACGCCTCCTCCTTCGCCCACCCCGGCCACCAGCGTCGAGATGTCTGACCTGTACGCGATACCCAAGGTTGATCTCGAGGGTATCAATGATGACATTGTTGAGGCTTCAATTGTTCAGCTGCAGTCGACAGCTAATAGACCGCACCTCATCAAAGAACTGGCGACTGTTCTCACCCAGACATTGTCTTCTGTTCAACAGTGAGCTATTACCCGTCTACAAACCTTATTTTCTTTGGATCAAATCGCTGACCCCTTTGTTCGCCTAGATCTGCCAACCCGTGCGCCATCATCTCCTCCCGCTTGACCTCATACATGAAACGGCCGAGCTGGACTGCTCTTGCTCCTTGCCCCCTGGCTAAAGAACTCGAGACTGTGCACCCCCGCCGCACGTACTTTTTCCTCACTACTTGCCCGCGACAGCCTCTTCCGGATTCCAGCATCACTCAACCAATTAATCTCCCTGCTATCGTCTCTCCCTCCGTATCTTTGACCGATGATTTTGGTTCTGAGGATGTGGACGGTCGCCGAAGAGAGCTGAGTCCTTCCCCTGAGGTAGACCTTTCGTCGCCGGAGTTTGATGATATGGAGGACGACGTGGGCATGCCAATTACGCCCATGGGCTCGTTCAAAACTCACAGTAATCACTTGAGACACGGACGAGACTTGCGCCGGGACTCTCCGCCTTTGGAAACTGATGAACGCGAGTTCACACAAACTGCGGACGTTCTTCAAAAACGTAAATTTACCCACGACAACACTCCTCCTAGCTCCGAGACTGCCGAGCGTAACCCTACTATTGAGTATGGCTACCGCGACGACATGTGGTTCGGCGACCGTGCTCTTCCGACTACAGCCTTTTTGACCAGTCCGGCTATCAAGCCGAGTCCCATGTCGACTATGCGCAAAGACGACGATGCTGACAGCTGGCTGAAGCTCAATTTGCTCTTTGAATGGGATAGAACCGCAGAAAGCATCGAAATTGACGAGCTCGACTGCCTTTTGGACACCTGCTGATGACACTATATTCTCGTATTAATACTTTTTCACCGATATCCACAATTTTGACTCATTGGTTACATATATTTTGCGCAAGGCGCATGGAGTTATCGGAGTAGGCGGCAATAAAATGAGCATAGCCGAAAGGGTTGGGTTTCTTGACGCGATGTTTCGATAATTATTTTCGTCTGTTGGCCTCTTTAGGAGTTGGTGTAGAGGTACATGTATATATAGATTGTCTTCAGTGTGATTTTTGCACGATGCAATGTACGAGGAGATGAAGAGAAACAAACAGTGGATTCTCTAGAATACAAAAAGGGGAGACTGGCCTTGTAGCGCAGAGCAGACACATACAGGATCGCAAAATGATATGCCACTCATCGCTCCTAAAACTATTGTCCTATTTCCTATTGTACAAGAGGATCTCGACGTCATCATACATTCATTTACACCGGACCTACTACTTCTTGCCCCTCATGCGGAGCTCTACCCAGACTAAAGTACCCATTTGCATAATGTTTGGCCGATCTAGCTTGACTATTTCCAGTCCTGGTGTCTTTTGCACAGCTTCGTCGACAAGCGCTTCAATGTCACGGTTCCACCAACAGCCGTATTTCTCAAAATGCTTTTCTGCATTCTTATCCAAAAGACCATTGACAAGTCCATACCATCCCTTGCCGTGTTCAAGAAGAATGATGCGACCGGTATCCGGTTTGACAGCGGATGCCAAATTGCACAAAACTGCCACGGGATCCGACACGGAGCAAAGCCCAAATGTTTGTATAATAGTATCGTACGTCGCGTCCGATGCGGACGAGGACGGCCGCGTCGCACCCGCTGCCTGCGGGAGAGGGTGATGCGCATCCGAGCAAACCAGTCGCAGCCGATCGTTCAGGAAGGACAGCTGCCCGCCCGTGTGGTCCGTCAGCGTCGATCTCCTTACGATGGGCTCGGAATCAGCCATTGGCGGGACCGTCGTGACAAGTCGTTTGCGCGCGACGTCGAGCATGTCGGCGGATATATCTAGCCCCGTGAACGAGGATATCCCCCTGGCCGCATCCTTCTTCCCCGGCACTGGGTGTGTCCCACTCAGCGCATCCCAGTTGTAGTATTCGAGGTTCCGGCCGGTGCCCATGGCCAGTTCCAGCACGTTGCCTTTGGCATGATCGGCCAGTTTCTTCCGCAGCTTGGTGATGCCCATCCACCACTCGGGCAGATTCAGCTCCTTGTCGAATTGTTCGGCATTGTCGCCTGTCAGGGCGGGCGGTCGACCGGTCGGCGTGGCGTGCTCGCAGGGCGTTTGGCATGGACAGGTTTTCAAGGAGGCGGCTGCGGTGCCGACGATGTAGAAGCCCAGGAAGCCGGATAGGAGGGCGGCTCCGGAGAGTGGGAGCCACGAGCGGCGCCAGAGAGACTGAAGGGTATCGCCGGACTCTGAGGGATTCGGAGCATGTCGGGGTTGAGAGGGTGCTTTTCGAGGGCTGCTGCGAGGGAGTTGAGGCGTGAGTCTCGGGGACTCTTCTATAGAGCCGGGAGGCAACTCACGGTTTATATGACTTGGAGAGGCGAGGAGGAGGGGGAGGAGCAGGAGCAGGTGGTGGTTTAGTAGTCGGCTGTTTGCGAGCAGCTTTGGAAGCTGTGCTAGCAAAACGCCTTGGTAGGCAAGTGGCTCTGGCGAAGCCACACGCGGTGACCATCATTGGTACTGCATGGCTTGTTTTGTATGGGTTACCGGTCGCAGAGTTTGGCGTAAGCTTCCGATTCCGGATAGTGACAAAACAAACGTAGCGGTTTTGTATGTTTAAAAAAGGCGTCGGGGCTGATCCGGATGTGTGAACGGCCCGATGCTTCGGAGCTGATGTGGGGGCAGAACCTCAGGGCTGGGGGGTCCAAGCTTCATTCACGGCAGGGAAACAAGGTACAGTAGGAGGCGAAAAGTAATTAACCAGATCAGGTACCTGGCTATCTCGCTCCATACTATAGTATACTGCAGCATATTAGTGCATACTTCTCGGTAAGTAAATCTCTGCCACAGCCTCTACGCAGCGCGCGTCAGCGTTGCCTGTTTCAACACTCGGATCTTGACAAAGAACTCGCCCTGGACGCATTCCAAGACTGAAAAATTAGAAAAGGAAAAGAAAAACTCTCAGCCAAGATATTACCGGCTTTAGATGTTGCTGAGCATGTCAGGCCACGGCGACTTACAGGAGCTGCTGCGCATGTTCACTTCACGCAAAATTCCCATGATGGCAGCCATGGGTCACATCAAGGCGCTCCAGTCCAAGAACCTAAGAAGGTACATCTGAATCAAAACACATTCTGAGGAGCAATATACCAATTGAGAAAAAATCTAGCATTGAGCAAATTGCAGAAGCGCCTCTCTCTGCAGTAGAAGCCGCCATCTCAGACGCCAAACTGGCCAAGTCCTTCCACACAGCGTGCAAAACGCACGGCAAGAAGGCGACCAAGCGTGCTGCTGAGGAGTCTACCTCTCCCAACTCCAAGAAACCTAGACTGGAGCCTCATAAGCGAGACTTGGACTACAGCTCGATGAGCGCAGAAGAGCTGGAAAGCTCGCTCAGTTTGCCACTAGTTGAGGACGAAGAGACAATCCGAAAGACGACGTTGCTGACAAACAGAGCGCCACTTGTGCTCGCGTTTGCGGTGGAATTACTTCGCTTTACCATGCCAGAACAGCCTCCGAGCAGCAGGTTGAGCCTGGGTCAGGCGGTCGTGAGTGCAAATTCGAGATCCAAGGCGATTAGCATTGGCATTGAGAAGGCACCGCCTGGAGGTGAGGACCAGATCCCTGAGGGACAGCCAAAGGTCAGGGTCTTGGGGCGCGAGATTCCAGTTCTGAAAAGGAGCGGATATGCATGGAAATCGGATGAACTAGATGAGGCTGCAGGTTCGACAGAGGGGCCGAGTGAGCCAGAGTCGTCGTCGTCAGGCGAGCAGAAGACATGGGTCGTGAGCCAAAAACTGACATCTCGAGCGTCTACATTTGTAGCGCATGCCGCAAGTTTGTCTTCGCCTTCTCTTCGGACGGGTTTGATGAATGGTCTCATGACAGATAAACCCGAGTTGGAAACAGCCACACACAACGCATGGGCCTTGCGAACGAGCTACGGCAACTCGCCACTGGTTCAAGAAGCTTCATTTGACGACGGAGAATCTGGCTGTGGGAAGTTTATGCTACAAACCATGCGCGAAGCAGATGTCACGAATACGCTCGTTGTGCTATCGAGGTGGTACGGCGGCATTATGCTTGGTCCAGATAGATGGCGTCTTATGAGAGAATGCATCAACGACGCGCTGTCTTCCCGCAGACGAAAGTCTACGCTGGCTGGGGAAGCACTCTGGGGTCTGGACCCTGAAAACAAGACGCCGTCTCTTACGACGGTGGGGATGCCCATTCACCGCCCCGAAGGCGCGAGGAACTACCTCCTACGGAGTTTTGGGACGGCTGCGGTTGACGGAGGTGGGAGTGAGACCAAGAAGACGCTGACGGCGGTGAATGACGAGAGGCAAGAGAACTTGGGGAAATTACTGGGGGCGCTGAGGCTGTTGTACAAGAGCTGGGCCGGCGTTTTGCGGAAAGACGAGCTCGATCGAAGAGCTTGGAGCTGGTATGTTTCTGTGCGGCCCGATGTGGAAGCTGGACCATCCGGATGGGGAGCAAAGGGCCATTTGGACTTGGGTAAAATTTTGGATTTGAGGCGGGCAGAAGGGAGTGCCGGGACGAAGCAGCTTGCAGAGTCATGATCCATGAATAGTGAGCTGCACGCATGTAGTATTGCTGATGAGAGTCGAGAGTTGGGCAAGCATCAAATTAGTTGTAATAGTTTGGCTTGGTGGGTACCAACTCCGTCATCTGCCGGGATGCGTACCGTGCTGACGGTATCTGTCGTCAAATGAGAACGCAGTCTTGGGAAAAAATTCATCAAGGGCATATATCAAGCCAAATATAGGAGCCCGAGGTGTCGGTGAGGATGACAAGCGACGTAAGGTGCGAGTATGTATTATTGGAAGCGAGCATAGAAACGTTGAAGGGTCCTAGTGGTGGCTGTTCCTTATCGATAAGCCGTATGGAACGTGTGCCCCGCCTAAAGACGCGAGTTGGCAGGGACAACTCAGCTAAACCTCCACGACTAAACCTAATTGAGTACCTTTTCCACGATTCGGGAGCTGTGAGTGGTGTGTTGCCGGCCGAGTACAAGTAAACACAACAAACAGGGTTGACCAAAAACAGAGACTCGAGAAGCTCCTGTTGCACCGACTTTCTGGACTTGACAAAACTACTTTCGTCTCTTGGTTGAGAAACGGTTTTTTTGCGCCCGCCGTATACTACTAACCCGCAGCTATTTGGTCTCTCTCTTCTTGCCCCTTTATAATTTTTTTTTTAATTTTTTTTGTTACTTATTTTCGTTTCCCCAAAGTTGCCAAGGCGCGTCCACCCCGCGCCATCGCGACTCTTGTGTGTGTGTGTGTTGACCCCTCGCTTGCTTGCTGGGGTGACGACACCAGACTAGTATCTGTGAATTTCTTCCTTGTGCTTTTTTCCTCACTACCCCCGCGTCGTTCCATTCCCCATTCCGAGGGAGAGAGCAAGGGCAGTGGCAAGCTGCTCCATTGTTCATCCACCACCGACAATTCTCCCTCTGGCCGGTCGACGTCGCTTTTGTCTGTTCCTGCGCAGTGACGTTCCGCGTAGACGCCGGGCTGCGAAATTACACCCGACAGCGCGACCAGCTTTCGACCCGCACTGACTTGTTGTTGTTGTTGTTGTTGTTGTGAGGGAGAAACCCCGAACCGCTTTCATCATGGAGAATTATCAGAAGCTGGAAAAAGTTGGCGAGGGTGAGTTCATGACTTGCACTGGGACAGCGGCACAATTGCTGCAGCGAGGAGTTGCATGAATAAATGCCCGCCATGGTCAAGCACGATGGACTGACTCGACCAGGCACGTATGGTGTTGTCTACAAGGCGCGTGACCTTGCCAATAGTGGCCGCATCGTCGCCCTCAAAAAGATTCGCCTCGAAGCCGAAGACGAAGGTGTCCCTAGCACTGCTATCCGAGAAATCTCCCTTCTCAAGGAATTGAGAGACCCCAACATTGTCCGCCTGTTTAACATCGTCCACTCCGACGGCCACAAGCTCTACCTTGTCTTTGAGTTCGTGGATCTAGATCTAAAGAGGTACATGGAGGCGCTACCCGTCAGCGATGGTGGCCGAGGCAAAGCCCTGCCCGAGGGATCCTCGGCGACCATTATGCAACTCGGCCTTGGCGAAGTTGTTGTCCGGAAGTTTATGATGCAGTTGTGCGAGGGCATCAAGTACTGCCATTCCCGTCGAGTGCTTCACCGAGATTTGAAGCCCCAAAACTTGCTGATTGACAAGGAGGGTAACCTGAAGCTGGCTGATTTTGGCCTTGCCCGTGCCTTTGGCGTGCCCCTGCGAACGTATACCCATGAAGTGGTGACGTTGTGGTATCGAGCTCCGGAGATTTTACTCGGTGGAAGACAATACTCGACTGGTGTCGATATGTGGTCAGTGGGCTGTATCTTTGCTGAAATGTGTACTCGGAAACCATTGTTCCCTGGTGACTCTGAAATAGACGAGATTTTCAAGATTTTCCGGCAAGTTGCCCTCTCCCTCGATTCCACGCCTGAAATATACTCTCAAACCATGAAGCGTAATTTCATGCGGAATTCGGACTAATTCATGCATCATTTAGAACCCTTGGTACTCCAGATGAGGAGGTCTGGCCCGGCGTCACTTCATACCCCGACTTTAAATCATCATTCCCTAAGTGGAGGAGAGACTATAGGCAACCCCTCTGCCAGAACCTGGATCAAAAGGGCCTAGAGCTCCTCGAAATGATGCTGGTATATGACCCGGCTGGCCGCATCTCGGCCAAGCAAGCCTGCAACCACCCTTACTTCGAAGACTACCTCGCCGAGCAGCAGGAAGAGGTTGGCCGCATGAATGGCTACTATAATTAGAGAGCGATGGTACGCCCAGGCGCCGCAGGATGCTGACATTGGGGCAAACACGTGGTCGGAGGTGTATATGCTATCAGGGAGGAGGCAGGTATCATCTTCGAACGGACTTTCAGGATACGGACACGAGCACAAAATCTGCAAAATGTTGACCACTACACATGCCAATGAGAAAAGTTCCACGACAAGGAACCTTATTCTCTGTTGTTATTTTTGTTGTCAGATTTTATACCTTCACCTGGCTATCGGGGCCGGGGCAAGGAGACGCGATGGTGCAAAGTAGCACGAGATGGAGTGTCGTTTGTTGATCTTGCCACGGCTTCCCGGCTGGCCTGCGGATGATCTTGCCACAAGGCACTTTCGCTGTTTTGGGTTTCCATCCCTAAGATTTCGTCACCTTGTAGTTGGGCAACCAACGATGTCATGACAATGTCATGGTCAATGGGGAGGGGTGAGGAGGGAGAAGGGGTCCGAAAGCGTCCTCGCGATGCGAGTTAGTTTTCTTCTGTTTTCATTTACGTACGGAGTAGAGGAGGGCAAACGGATTCTGGGTTCTCGGTTCAGGAATGCAGTGCTAATAGACTCATGGATATTCTCGCCGCTACGACTTTGTGGAAATGTGCTGTGGCCAAATCGACATGAAAATTCACCTACGTAGGGACTATGATATGTTACAGTCACGGGAAATTCAGGGCATTGATGACATTGGCGTTCAGTCGTGCATGCATGTCGTTCGGCGATTGGTACAATTACCGCAGCGAGCGGCTTGGGTCGCGCCAGTTTTACATGGGTTCCAGGATCTGTCTAGTGTAGGGTGCGTATTTTTGGCCCACGACAAGGGCCCAACCGGTATGAGGAACTACGTGGCCAGGCGGGCGCTTAATGAAACCAGCCAGCGGGAGCGCGAATAAGCGCGCGGCCGTGGCATTGGGGACTGTCTGAGCCTGGGAGAAAGATTTGCCAGTGAAGGCCTTGTATTTTTTTTCTTCTTGAGCTTCTCCCCATCTCCCCCCCCATCGATAAGTTGAGGTCATTTTCTTCTTCTTCAGCGCTTGTATGCATGAGCAGCGGCGTAATGAAGGGAGCTTCAGATTCAGTCCTGCCGAGGTGCCAATGTTGCGCAATTATGGGCCCCGAGGGGGCTGAGCGAGCTTCAGGTCATTATTGAAGCACGTGGGCTGAGTTTTCCACGCTTGGCGCCCCCGGAAAGAAGGAGCCCAGAGTCAGGGCATGATATACTAGCTTCTAGAGCTTAAAATGAAAACAGGAGATGGGGTTGGCGAGGTTTCAAATAGTTGTGTGAGATGAGTGGTGCAGAGTGGATCGAGTTTGACCTGCAGCTATGCCTAGAGACAAGCTTCTTATGGCAAAATACTATAAATTATATTGAATAGTTTTCTGGCCCCTTTTCCTATGTAGATGCGTGTATATATAAAAACGGGGACTATGTCATGCGGTGTACTTCCTAGAGACGACGTAATACCACCCCAAGACGGCACTCTGCTGTAGAGCACAATTTATATGTATTACGTTTTTGAGCAGCGTACTTGACTACCTAGGTACATGCCTAGACAACTAGCGGCTCTATACTATAACATCGAGTATGTTATTCCATACTCTTGGCGGGCAAATGTCTTCCGCCCCTGAGTGTATGTGCCTCTTCCCCCTGCCCTTCTCATCCGTATCAAGTCTGCGGGGAAAACCTGGCGCGGTAGTATCGTGTCTCTTTCTCTTGGTGTCCCATTCTGAGGGGATACTTGACGGGGCTTGCTGTACAAAAACCGCGAAAATGGGCTCGAGTCGGCGGATGCCGGCGCCGCCGAGGGGCCCTCTCTGTCCCGCGTGGCTGTTGACTTTGTGGTCTGGGCGTCCCGCGGTCCGGGTATTTGTTCGGTGTGGCGATGGTGATGCCCCGCGGCGGTGTGGGATCAGCATGTGAGTATGGTTGGATGCGGGGGTTTACTTTTTTCTCTTTGTTCAAGTTGTTTGCCTGGCCTGGCTACTTAATTCCGCTGGGCCGGGAGTGTGTTGTGTGCGCGCGTGGTGTCCCGCAGTCTGGCTTCAGCCTGTTTGCTCGTGGTTGTGCGGGGGAAAGATTGTTGGTTGTTGCATGTAGTTTACTTGGGACGAGATAAAGATGGAGGTGTTTTTTTTTGGTTGGAGAGGACTAGTTTTCCGTTATGAGTTTCAATGTTGGGGGCACGTTGGTCACGGCCTGCAATCCAACATGCTCAGGTTTACGGGCTGGTTCTCCGTCCGTATCCATTCACCCGGCTGCGACACCAATTCAGCAGGCACTTGATATTTCTACCACGATTAGAGGCGTATACACAACAACACCCTTTCAATTTTTTTTTTCTTTCCAGGGGCGGCGCCCAAAAAAAAAAAATCTTTAAAAATTCCATACCTTCCAAGACATATGTACACAGCACCAAGTATAAATCCCTACAACGCCCCCCATTGGATGGATTTCACCGCTGCATGTGGTACAGCTCCTCGGCGCCGCCGCACCAGCCACATCTCGAAAAAGTCAAGTGCTTTGTGTGGCTTTGAAGGAATTTCTCCGCGAACGACGGCAGCAGGCCGGGGGGGGGGGGGGGGGGGCGTGTAGGTTTTCGAGTGTGTCCCGGAGCTGGGTTTCAGGGCCATCGGTGGCTGCCCAGTCGGCGCCCCTGGTCGGAAGTGCACCTGCCAAAATCTGGGGCAGCCCCAGCGGGTTTACTAATTTAGTCGTGGGTGGCTTTTTTGGGAGGTCCTGCGAATTGAATCCCTGCATTTTGTATCGAGGGGGGAGGATGGGGGGGCAAAAGAGTCTGGTGAGGGCGAAGAAGCGCAAAAGGGTAGTATCTGGGGATTCAGGGGGCCAAGTTTGACCAACGTTTGGTCTTGGGATGAAGTTGGTGGAGGAGGTGGACAGCGTGATTGGCGGTATTGGCGATACCATGTGGTGCTGGAGGATGGGCGGTGCAAATATTATGGGATGGGGATGGGGAACGTTGATGGACGGAATACCTTGGACATTTGCCGTCGATACAATGCGCTACAATGGCGTTCATCATGGAGGGCGGTTGTTTGAGTGGGTGGTGATCTGCCCTTCTCCCTTGACGGGCTTGTGATACTCGCGGAGATTCCTTTGGGGAAAAAAAAAGTCATCGCTGTCGACATGATTGCGCGATGCACACGTGCAAGATAGCAATATGGTGGCGTCAAGTTTATGACCTGGCATCACTCGTCTATGCACCCCTAACACAAGGGTCATATTGCTCTTCAACAGCGATGCGCGACAAAAATGCCTCTCGAAATCATGCACTTACAAAGATCCCATCCCCTCCAAAAAAGGGCATCATGCCAGTCTCGTTATCCTTGTGCCCGTCATGGAATGCAACGCTCCAACAAGATGCGCCTTCTTTCCACAAAGGGCTAGTAGGTTGCCTGTGTCTCGCACGACTAAGTGTCAACGGTCTCCCTTTTAAATAGGATTGCCATGTGAATGAATGACCATGACCAGTGCATGTCACCCTTGCCACATGCCATCTTGCCAGGTTGGTCTTTTTTGGTTTTATTTAATTTTTATTTTTTATATATATATTTTTTAATATGTAACCAGCATTGAATCTGCGCCATAGCCTTCTTGAAAGTGGGTGTGGGAGAGCCCTGACATCACAGGGCGGGCTTGAATATGCGCGCTTTGATTTCCGGCACAACTGTGTTGGGGCGGGCCTTGCGAATGCTGTTCGTGGGATGGCGTCTGGTTTGACCCGGCGCATGCCTGAGACAGGTGAGACCGCTGGCGATATGGTGCAGTGTGGTGGTGAGTTGGTGAGATATGCTGGTGGTTTCGGTGAATTTTGAAATGATTGGTGAGACGGTTTAGCGGGGCCTACAGTGGGTGAGTGGGACAAGGAGGCAAGAAGCATTTTGCCATCAATTGATATCAGGTGCTTAGCCATTGCGCTCCATGGTATTGATAATATAATGTAAGCATGGTAGTATTGTCAGTTACTCTGGCCGAGGACGAGGCGGAAAACAGGGCTGGCTATCCATTCCGAATGCAGAGACGCTATTGTCTAGCCTCCCCCCCGCAACGAGGTGCAACAACTTCAAGACGTTTCTACAACTCGTATTGCCGAAACGGAGCTCCTCCGACTACGGGATACACATCCCCCGAAACGAGAGAGGCGAGCTGCTGACCCCTCTGGCAAGAACCAACACCGGCAAAGCATAATCGATGAAACAAGCTGTGCTGCAAACAAAACGCGTGGGGCTCTACGGAGTAAATAGAGCGTTGATCAACCGTTTCTCCCCCGAAAGGCAAGGAATGACTGGGTGGTACGTAGGTTATTTTATCCGTTCCCCCCCCTGCATCGGGATGGCAGCCATTTGCCACGCAGGACTTTTGTGGCTCACACATGCCGCGTTAAAGTGGCGGATCTAGTTATCTGAACAGACTGACGGTGGGAAAGGTCCGAGCAACCAACCGTCTTCAGGGCTTCATTTCTTTTCGGTGCCCTTTTGACGGCAGAACTGGATCTTTGACCTTTTTAACCGGTAGGTGTTGGTGTTGGTGATGGGGAGGATGATGGTGATGATGGTGATTTTCGGTCCATGGCGGAATTTGCGGTGTACCTGAGCCCATTGTCAAAACGTGCATCGTGTTTGCCAACAACGCCAGGTCACCAGCTTCACCAGAAGCAGCAAACTTGCACGTCTGTGTTTATCTGTTTGTTTGTTTACTTGACGGCGCGGATTGCTGCAAAGGACCTCGTAATGTCAAGATGACCATGTACACAGCCTCACCCAGGACGAGACCCAAAATCCCCCTGGCCCTTTTTTTTTTTTTTTTATTGTTTTGCGTACTTTATGTAGCCGGACTGGAACATGGAGCAGGTCTGCCAAAAGTCTGGCCAGGCCAGTTTACGCACACTGGCAGATCGGAAAGGAGAGCCAAACTGCATGTGCCAAGTGCCAGCTGCCAGACGCCTCCTGGGTTGGCACCTGAAGAGCATGGGCTCCGTTTGAACGTTCTGGACAAGTTTATCGAGTGGCCAGGGTCAACTGGTCATTTGCAGCGTAGCATGGTTGGGCTCTGGTGCTTTTCGGGAATTCTTCTTTGGCTGGCTGGCATGTTTGTCGCAAGCATGACGTTGTCGAATGTACATACTGTATAGTTATATTAACATACCATGTTCTTGCCCTACTGCATGTACATGTACAATGCTCCGTACAAATTGGCAGGTTTTGTTTCAAGATGCGCCCCAACGTCGGTCACGGACCAATGGTTCGGCGGCGCGCCGTGTTTCGTCGCCACGGCCAAGAGCCAGTCGGCGCATTGCGAGCAAGCTTGCCGTCGCGGACGTCGCGGACGTCTGGAGCACCGAGTGTTTATTAGGGGCCTATCAAATACGGAGCGCTCAGTTGCCCTATCCCGTTACTCGACTACCAGACTCCATCTCCGTGGCTCGCTAGGCCTGGGCTAGTGCATATTATTCCATATATATATATGTACATGCATATGGGTACTGCACATTGCATATTGCATATTGGGCATGGATGGAAAGCTGCCCGCGCCGCAGCAAGACGACGATGTGCAAAGTGCAGGGCAAGAGCCAAACAGCGCACGCTTGGAAACGCTCGTGGGAACATTTCAACCCAGCCCTGTCACGTCCTTTGATTAAACGTGTCGAATGTATGCTCAGGCCGTGGTGGTGGAACGACCTTGGTTGGCTGACGGAGCGTTAATAATCATGACCAGGCCGTCCAAAGCTGACCATGGCGACGGGCTGTTACATGTTCAGTGTTCCAGCGCGCGGGCTGAATCGATTCGCAGCCGACGTCTCTCGCGCTCACTCTCGTCAGTCTCTTGCTGGCGTGGGAAAACAATGCCGGCCAAGTAAGGGACCAAAGGACCACATTGACGGCGAGTGCATGCATGTGGATTGGCGCCGGGCCCGTCTATTCTTGTCCCTCGTGCGACCGGCTCCCAGGTTCCCCAGCGAGTAGGAGACGGGCCGCCATTCACTCTGCAGCAACCATCAACCGCCGGCTGTCAATGTCCCATTGATTCCTCCCCCATGTCCCCGTGGTGATGAAAATCTCCCATCTCACCCTTGATTTGTTGTTGACGGGGGGAATGAATTGCTAAAGATTCAAGCCTGCAATACTTATTCACCCGCCCTCCCCGTGTTTGCTCTCTGCCTGCTCCTTCTCCATTTATATACCAGCCTATTTGATATTCCATCTTCTCCATCAACGGTGCTCCCTACAACATTGAATTCAGAACCAACATCCCTTTGGCTGAGGAATTCTACCGGGGGGTAGTATTGAAGGGAGGCTCGACCCTGTTTCTTTTTTGACCTTGGCTCTACTTTACCTCTTTTGCTGCAGGCTCGGTTCGCTGCATTATTATTTTTTATTGTTCCTCCAGTCGTCTTTCCTTTTTGTCACTCCCCCTGCTGACTGGTTCCGCTGCTGAACACTTTGCCCACTTGACGAGGAACAGGCTGGTCCACATTGAAGCCGCCACGCACCAGACACTCGGCACAAAAAGAGTGTGTGATTGTCAGATTTGCATACCTCTGTGAGGACCAGACAGACAATCGTCTTTTGACCATCCAGCTTTGATTGCAGCCCGACGACAAACGAGATCGTACGTTGAAGCTTTTAATTTTTTTCCTTTTGTTGTCTTGTCGATATTGCCGAGTTTGACGTAGCACGACGGGCAACGCAACATTGGGCAAAGCAACAAAGGCACTTGACCCCGCGTTCACTACTACAGTCCACGGCAGACTAGGGATTTGGCACGGGAGCGGTTAATTTCACTTTATTCATTACTTGGCCCTCTGTACGTTTAGACCATATTCCTCTTTGCAGCTTCCCTCTAGTGGCTCTCGCATAGCAGCTGGTGGTGCGTGCAATTTGCCCGGCCTCCCTTTGTATAGGTTGATGACGGTTGGCGGATTCCAGCGCAGCATCGGCATCCACTTTGAAGACGGGAGTTTTTGCGCTGACATCTGGACCAGGCCAGTCAGGACCCGTCAATCGAGACCAGGGCAGGCGTCAACGACAGCAGACCCCGGAGACCCTGCAGAACATTCAACCGGGCCTGCAGACCCGACTGGACCACCGCTGAGACCAGACCCCAGTGCCCGTACTCGTCCACTGGTCAACCGTTCCCTAGTGGCCTAGTGCTCTGCTGCCAGGCCCCCGTGCCCACTGCCAGCGCTCCCCAAGGACCAGACCCCCCAACCCCAGTCAGTCACGCACCTGTGCCTTCTGCACCAGGAACCAACCTCTCATTTGGAGTGCTCTCTCCCTTGCGTTGGCCGTCTCAACTATTGACTGGAGACTTTGAGACTCGGCGCAGATTTGCCTCTGCATAATACGTCTCTGCACACAGAGCTGCATACAGAGCACCAGGCGTTGACGCTTGGACAACGGTTGGCTCGGCTCGTATATAACTCTGCCTCTGAACCTCGTCCTCTTTGGATTCGCTGGCCGCATCACCATTGGACTTCAGAAAGAAGTGCATTTTCAACCAAAACACTTTCAGTCGCTTCAATAGCTCCGCTCTTTGTGCCACCACCTTGGATTGAAGACCATTGTCCGCTCTTTGCCCTCGTCTGGTTTGTGTGCAACACTGAACACATCATACCACTCACGAATACAAAATTTGACTGCACTGTCCTTTTTTTTTTCGGCAGCAACTTCCAACTATTCTCTTTTCTTCTTTTTTCGTCTCGGTCACATCGAACCGTCGCATCGCCCAACGCTGGCCACTCTGACCTCCGGGTGCCTCTCCTTCACTCACCGCTTCAAGCCGCACCGGATCCCGTGTAAACGGATCTATCAAAGGACTTGACCAGTCACTCCCTCTCATTACTTTCCATAATAAAACTCTTCGCGCGCGCTCGAGTAGCATCGAAAAAGCTAAATCACGGCTACGGAAACACCCAGTATCTCCCATTGTTTGGAACAATAGCCACATTGGGGACGCACTGCTCTCTCGTCGACCAGATCATCAGCGTCCAACAAAGAAATTCCAAGTCACGGAACTAGCCCTTCCTTGCCCCAAATACAAACCTAGTTTCCTTTTTTTTTTGTTTTAATAACGCCTTCCGCTGGATCGGAAGCCCCGCTCATTCGCACCACGGAACATTGGCCATCTGGCACTTACCGGCGTGCATCACGACGTTGACGTTGACGCAATCTCCGGATTTCGCGGATCTTTGAACTCAAAAAACGGCGCCGGCAACGCCTCCCCCCTACCGACGGCAAACGGCGTCACCCTTTGGGCCTCGTCATCGGATTTTTTAATCCCTCAGCCTCACAGCCTCACAGCCTCGAGCGGCAAAAATACCGTGGGTGCCATCTGACTGCGAAGAAGACGGAATATATCGAAAATCACCGGCCGCCACAGACACGGCACATAGCTGCTTCAACAGAGAAATACATCAACCAGACGCTGTCCGAATTCGCCTCGGCACCTGGGACAAATCGAGCCTTGAGCCCTTGACCTTGCTTGGCCTTGGCACAGTCTCCAGCCACAACTACGAATCGTGGCCCGCTTTCCACTTGCCGCTTGGCCTTGCGCAGCTCAAGATAGAAGCTGGGTCTCAACAGCTCAACAGCCAATTATTGACATCTACTGCTCCGTAGACTCGTTCAGCATTCGCGGCCTATTTGCCACGACAGGCCAACCTGCGCGCCGAATCCTGCCACGGTTCCGAGCCTCTCGAGAAGCTGTCCGCCGTCAGCCCGCTGCATCCGCTTTGCTACCCGCCCACGAGATCCAGAATCCGGCTTGCTCGCCCGGTCGCCGTCTCGCCGTCTCGCCGTCTCGCCATCTCGCTCGCACATCTCGCTCGCATAAGCGACCAGACCAAGCGAAAGCCCCTGGTGACCGATCTCCCTCCCACAGCAACTCTAATTCGACCTAACCCCGGTCGCTTGTCCAAAGCCGTCTAAGCACAACGGCAGCGCCTCGTGTGCCCTGCTGGATCCGATCCCTGTCGGCCTGGCCACTAGCGATAGTACTAGCGATCCATTTGATCACTGATCTCAGGTGCGCCCGTCTCCCGCCAGGTTGGTACCTGTTGCCTATTATGCTGCCCCCCTTTCACTTGACTGGGCGCCTGCTGAGCTGGCTTCTCCCGTACTCCGTAGTCACGTATTTGGGTAAAGCGCACTACCACCCTGCGGAGTACTGGAGTTGTTTTCCTGCCTCTCCTTTGTCACCGTGCTCTTACTAACTCTCGCTCATGTTAGGAATCCAGGGCTTGTTCCTTTGCTCGCCTGCCCCCTGCAGAAAGCCACAGCGCCGCCCGTGTGGTTTGACGTGATCCAAACTGGGTTGTGCTCCCGCAAGCCGAACCACCAGTCAGTCCATCACTTGGCAGCAGCCAACTGGCACGCACCTGCCTGTTGGTCCAGTCCTCGGAATACGCACCCCACCGCGCCAATCCCCACCCGCACCCCCTTTTCGGTGGCACCACACCCCCCCTGCGGAGCCCGTTCTGCCCCGACCAGGCCCCCCTGCCACGCTCAGCCCCGTGTTCCCAACGTCACCTACTGACGAACGTCCACGGGCCACGGCCAGCTGGTCATTCGCGGTCAAGGTGTCAAGGCCACATGCGCATGAGCCTCGCGCCCTCCATTGTCTGACGTTGAAGCCAAAAGGCTTTTTTGCTAGTCTCTGATATAGTCTCTGGCCTCCCTTGCTTTCCAATTGCCCCCTGCCGTTCATCTGGCAATACCTATCCTCGATATACATGATATATCGTCCGGTCTTTCCCACCTTCCCGGCAGGCTGCGATCGATCTTCCCTTTCCACCACGCATCCAAACCTCCAACCTCCAACCCCACTTACACGGGAGGTTGCACCAACACCGACCTTCGTCTTTGCCGTTACTACTCGACGACATCCCCCATCTCACAGCCTCACCATGGCGATGCGGCATTTGACCTTGGACGAGCTCAACCGAGCCGCCCTCGACCAATTTGTATACCAGCCCGTCAGCCGTGAAATGATTTCATTTCTCGCCGAGGCCGCTCACAACGTCATCACATGCGATTCCACCATGATGCCATCAAGCTCTTCAAAGCATCCTCAACAGCAACAACAACATCTTCCTCCCACTCCCCCGAGGAGTCCTGGATCGCAAGCTGCTCAGCCCGTGGACAACACCTTGCCTACCCTCGAAGACTTCATCACCCAGCTTGTCGTCTCATCCAATGTTCAGGTCCCGACTCTCATGTCAACCTTGGTTTACCTGACCCGCCTCAAGTCAAAGCTCCAACCCATGGCCCGTGGCCTGCGATGTACTACTCACCGCATCTTCCTCGCCTCGCTCATTCTGGCTGCCAAGTACCTCAACGACAGCTCGCCAAAGAACAAGCACTGGGCCAACTACACGCACATCAACACTGACCTGTACAGCTTTGGCTTCAACCGCACCGAGGTCAACTTGATGGAAAAGCAACTGCTCTTCCTTTTGGACTGGGAGCTGAGAATCTCGGAGCAGGACCTGTACCGGGAGCTGGATTCCTTCCTTGAGCCTCTCCGTGCCCGCATTGCCGAGAGACACGTCAGAAAGATGCGCCACCGCGAGGAGAAGAGACGACAGCAGGAGGCAAATGCTCGCTATCCCACTCCTCCTGCCTCTCGAGGCCAGTCTCGATCCCGACATGCCAGCCCCGAGAATGTCCGCTCTGCCAGCGGCGGTTCCATTACCCCCCCAGGCCTCACGTACAGCAGCTCGGCCAGCTCGTATGCTTCATCCATTACCTCGAGCAGGCAGCAATCCCGGTCTGCGACCCCACTCGAGTCTAACCCTTCTCCCTACATGTATGAGGTTTCGCAGCCGCAGGGCAGCCTCTACGACTCTCCCATCCACGTCGTGTCGGAGGCGGACCTTGCCAAGTCGGTACCAGAGCTGGCTGCTTCCAGTAACCGCATGCTTCCGTACGAAATCTCTGTCGAGCAATACCAGCAACTCCAGGACGGTTCCGCTAAGAAGCGACACAAGCGAGGAATGTGGGGACGGCTACTTGGCGGTGCTGTTGCCGTACGATGATTCTCTCCGGCAACTCGCATCACGTACATGAACTACTCGCGTCTTTTCGAGCTCCTTTTTTCTTTCGGCGACATCTTGTGCCTCTGGGGCTTTTATTTCCTGTCATTTTTTTCCTGGCATTATCATGAAGCATGTATTTTTGAGAAAAAGCATGGCGTTGAGGACACATTTTCCGTTTTGGAGCGGTTTCGCTCCACTCGAACCACGGCGATCATATTCATCAGCTTTTGCTACATAACCTCCCTCGGATTAAACAAGACATTTTTCTTGCTCCCCTTGGCATTATTACCTCACTTAATGCGTCCCACACAGACGTTTGCAGCGTTATCATGTGTCCACAAGACCGATATTCCCTTTTTTGTGTTGGAAGGCTACCGGCGTTTATGGATTTTTTTTTACTTCATCTTTTCTTTTTTCTCTTTTACAGTTCTCATCGTCTCTCGGCCTAGACCAGAGTTACATTACTGGCATCATTGGGTTGATGTGGAAGGGATTCTAGGAGTTGGGGTGGGTTTCAGGAATGGAAAGGCGGCTGGTCTGGCACTGCCACGCCTTTGGCCCGAGATATCTCTGGTGTTTGGTTTTATCTTTCTGGCTTACGTGTACGTGGTATACGGTGGATTAGATTGCCTTCTCGAAGAGAAGTGAATACAATGACTATACCCATTCATGTGTGCCCGACGTGCTGTGACTCTGGGGTCCTAAACATGACTCGTAGATGGAGATTTCCTGCAGTGTGCTACACTGGGACCGGTGGACGGTGGCAATCGTCTAATCAATGCGTAACCAACACTCTGATGCTGTCTCACCACCCTCTACGAGTAATGTGTAGGTATGTATGTACACGGCCAAGTCGAAAGTGAAGCGCAATTATTACGCCCCAGCACCCGCACGACTAGGTCCCCCCGCGTCCAATATCACGACTGCAGCCCGGCCGCACATTTGTATAATCTATCCATCGTACGGGCCGCTTCCGAAACCAACAAGGGGGGTGGCTACAAGCAAAAGTACAGCCAAGCAACCACGTCTGCCATGGCATCAACATCTATCATCCCCCCCCCCGGGCGGCGGCGGGGCGACCTGCATGCACCGTCGAATTGTAGGTTTGAAACGGGCCAAAAGGCAGACTGTTTTATGCATATTGCAGTGCCTCTCTCCCCCGAGTCCATGATTCAAGGGAACTTTGGCGTCGGGGCACGAAGCAGCGGGCCGATGTATTTTTTGTTTTCGGTACGCCGTACCAGGGAGAAAGCAGAAAAGGGCCCCCCTCCTGCTGGGGAACGCGATCCCTGCTGCATAGGCGATTACGAGGCTGGGTTTGTAGTTTGTGGACGGGTGGGGGCTTGGGTTACTACGGCTTCTGTTTTGCTGACCTTTTTTTTTTTTTTTTTTTCTTTCTTTGAAGGATGTGCGCGTGTTGAGGTGATTATCTGTAGTGTTGAACTCTTGGCTATGCGGGTTCGGTGCTCGTCTGCAAGTTTGCGAGTTTGCTTACCTGCGTAGGCACGTAGGTACTCTGTACGTTGGTTCTTTGGAACTTGTCATCTGTTGACGGGCGAATTCGGGCGGCTTTGCCTTGTACGAATACGCACTGCCGAACCCGGACGGGGGCTTGTCCAAGACGCCGCTGCCGCTGTCTAATACTTGCTCTTGCAACTGATTCTTTCTTCCGAGATTTAAACCTGTATTACGAATCATACTTGGCTAACAATGATTAATGAATTGCCCCGGCCCACCCAGCCAATCATGTTTCCCCACTGTCGTGATTGATTCCAACGCCAAAACTAGTTACCTACCATTGCACACACACGGCCATGCTACATTCCAACATGTTTGCAGCTCTACCCGGCTCTCTCTCCCTTCAACTTCTTTATTCCACCACAACGGGGCTGTGTCGAAAGCCCAGCCCCGGCACGCGCGCCCTCAGGCCTGAGGCTGCTGAGCACAACGCTGATGCTTGATAGGGCCATGGCGAGTGCCGCCCAGACAGGATTGAGCCTTACGTGATCGCCAGAGCTGGTCTTGATGGCGTACAGGCAGCCGGCGGCGATGGGCACCGCCAACAGATTATACACGACCGCCCAGCCAAAATTAACCTTGATGCGACGAAAGACGGTGCGGCTGAGGTCCAGGAGCGTCAGCACCGCGCCTAGGCTCGACGACGCCAGGACAAAGTCTGCGCTGGAAATAGCCACGTCGCTCCCTGAGCCGATGGCGATCCCCACGTCTGCTGTCGTGAGGGCAGGAGAGTCGTTGATTCCATCGCCAACCATGGCCACCATTGCCCGGCGTGTGCTATACCCGTGCCGTCGGCGGACTGTCCTGTCTGAGTGAAGCGTGGCTTGGAGGTAGCGCACTTTTTCGGCCTTTTCCGACGGGAGGACTTCTGCGAGGACATTGGTGTCTGCGATGCCTACGCGTTGGGCGACGGCCTTGGCCGTGGTGACGTTGTCGCCGGAGAGCATCCAGACCTGCGTTCCTCGGGCGCCAAGTGCCTTGACCACGGCCACTGCCTCCCGCCGGACGGGGTCCGAGATGGATAGAATAGCTGCTACCATCCACAGACTCTGTTCCTCATGCGGCTTGATTGCCACCACTGCCACCGACTTGGCTTCGCTTTTCCAGCTTTGCAGTCGGCTGACGACGGATTGGGACAGTGTGACCGAGAGATCGCGCATGAGGTGCTCGTTGCCAACGGCGATGTCGAATTGCTTGTCCTCGTAAGACGCCTTCATTCCTCGGCCTGGCAACTCTTCGATCTTGCCCAGCTCCGCAGATACTGTCCCATCCCCGCAGAAGTTGACAATGGCCTTGGCAATGGGGTGACTGCTCTGTTCCTCCACAGCCTTTAGCCCAGCGAGCAGTGCCCGTTTGTCCAGGTCCTTGACCTCTTGGTGGGGGAAGAGCTCCGAATCCGTGATCTTGGGCTCTCCGCCCTCGGTAAGGGTGCCAGTCTTGTCAAATACCACACAGTCAATTTTGCTGGCCTTTTCAAAGGCTTCACCGCCGCCCTTGGCAAGAATTCCGTGCTTCGCCGCAATACCGCCGCCAACAAATATGGCTGTGGGAGCGGCTAGGGCCAACCCGCAAGGGCAGGCTACGACAAAGACGGCAATGGAAAACTGAAATGCTAAGGCCGCAGGACCGCCTGCAGAGTCTAGCTCTTTATTTGAGATGTGACCAGTGAGTGCTAGTGAAAACCACACGATCCATGTGATGACGGCAATGAGGGTAATGACTGGAACAAAGTATGAAGTCATCACGTCTGCAATCTGCTCCACTGGAGCTCTCTTGGTCTGTCCTTCGCGAACAACATCGACAATCTGATCCAGCATGGACTTGCCTGAGGTACCGGTAACACTGATTGTTACGGCGTCTCCGTTGTTCACTGTGCCTGCAAAGACTTCATCGCCCGGTGCTTTCTTGATCGGGCGGGATTCTCCGGTAAGACTGGACTCGTCAAAATTGGTCTCGCCAGTGATGATGATGCCGTCAGTAGCTGGCGATGCGCCATGCGGAACTCGGATTACATCCCCGTATTCTAGCTGGTCAACTGGCGTTGTCGTTGTAATTTGACCTCTTAATTGATCCTGCTCCACCAGAAGCGCAGTACTAGGGCGAAGTTTGGCCAAGGCACCGACGGCGTCGCCTGTTTTAGACTTGCTGTACGCTTCTATCAACCGTCCCGCCAGAAGGAATAGCGTCAGAAAGACGACCGAGTCGAAATAGAATCGGTTCTCAGGTACCTGGTCATCATTCTTCGCAGCTGCAGCAATCATTTCCGCAACCGATGAAACGTAGGCAATGGTAGTCCCTAGAGACATGAGCATGTTCATGCTGCCAAATTTGTAGAACCTTTCGATGAGTGGCGTACGGCTACCGGGTCGCCACATGGTTCGAATTTCTTTGATGGCCCGAACGTGAAAAATATCGGCCGCGAAGAAGTATACAGGGGTCGAGAGTACACAAAGGATAATGGCGTTACGGCTCAAACCTGATTTCCAGGGCTCCATGAGGTATTGCTTTGTGGGATTAGAGTCAGGCACCAAACTCATGTAGACGATGCCGAGCCCAAAGGTTGGAATAGCCAAAATGAGAGTCAACATCATCCGCCAGAATAACTCTCGCTGATGTTTGGCACGGAACGGCCTTTGACCGCTCTTCCAGAGTCGGGGGGTGGTATATTGAGGCCTGCAACGAGGGATCTGTTGCCTCGATGGCCCTGAGAATTTGTCGAATGGTGAAGTCTGGTGCCCGGGGTATATATCTTATTTTGAGAAATGGCTTATCTGGTGTCGGAGCTTGGAGAATCTCGATGCGCGAGAAACTCAGATTGTTCAGTGTCTTGCAGATACGTTGGGGGCATTTGGGGCAGAATATGCCGTCGATTTGAATCTCAACGTCCCGAGCATCTGCAGAGACGCGCTTCTGCTCCTTTAGGTTAATCACCTGGTCAAGGGCAGCATCATACCCGAGATCCTCGATGGCGTCAACGACATCTTGGATCCGATCCTGCTCCTTGATGTCCACAGTAGCACTGTTTGCTACAAGGTTGACCACAATCTTGGCGACCCAAGGGAATTTCTGAATCTCATCCGTGATGGTATTGGAGCATGAGGCACAAGTCATGCCGCCAATGGATAAAGTAGCTCGCCATAATTCCGGGATAGCATCGGTGTCGTCGATAACAACCTTGTCAAGAGGGGTGGTAGTCGCCCTGGAGGTAGCCTTGATCAGATTCTGGGGACTGAACGGAGCTAATACGTGGCGAGTAAGCTGTTCCTCCAAGACCCGACCATTTTCATGAGCCGTGGCCGCCGCCATGGTTTTACAACTCTCGCAGTTGTCCAAATGCGCTGCTGCTTTGCCTTGATGTGGTGTCGCAGGAGGCGTCCTAGCTCCCCATAACCTCCACCACAGGTCGAGGGCACCACTGCTTCTGCGGCGACTGTCCTGACTTGTTCTTGCTTGTTCAGCATCCGCTCCTCTGTTTAGCTCGTCGGGAAGGGTGCCCGTCGTATCGACGGCACAGATTTCGAAGCCGACATCCTCAAGCAGTCTTACCCATGTCGCGAATGAAATCGGCACTTGCATCTTCGTGCTCGACTGTAACAACAGAAGTGACAACGTTAGGGGACACCCAAAAGACTCTGCCGGCGTATTCGCCCTCCAAGGTATTCTTGATCACCGCAACGCATGATGGACAGTGCAAGTTGCCAACAAGAAAGGATGTTGTGATTATCTTTGGCGGCGCCATATTGTTCCACAAGCGCAGTGTTTGCCCTCATGAATATGCCAAACACTGGTCAGATTGTGCCACAACAGCGAAAATGTTGTAGATAGCTCTGATTATATAACAATGTTTGAGGTCAAGCTGTCAGTAAACCTTGTTGTGGAGAGGAAATGGTGAAGAATGTATATACACAGTGTGCAATAAGTGAGGTTGAACTGTGACTTGGCGTGGCTTTGTCACTCTTTATCAATCGCAGAACCTGTCGTGGAGAGACGAAGCTGCGCAGGCTGTGAGAAATATGTGCTGAGTGAGTTTGCAAAACCAAAGAGCACAAAAAGCGCCCTCAAGAGCAATGCGACAATGATTCGGGAAGATTCTTGACAACATCGCTGATAACTTACAACGGCTATATGTTAGGGGGTGACGAACCTTGGCACTAAAATCCGCACAAATCTCGCAGTCATGACACATGACCCCAGCCTATGGCATTGATTGATGTCGACAAGTCGAAAGCAAGCTCGGTGCAGCTCGGTGCGCCTCGGTGTGCAAGCGAGGTGGCATGGATGGCAAAATGAGGCCCTTGTGCGACTGGCAGAAGGCACACTGAACGCGTTGGCTTTGTGTCAACCTTTCGGCTGACCAGCCGCGGCGCTTCTAGGAGGTTCTAGATACGTTGACGTTTGGTCCTGGCGCAGCCCAGGAGTCTGTTGATGACAGAGCCCAGCTGACGAACACGTATGACGCTATTCTATTCACTCGTCGTGTCAAGCAAAATGGCCTGAAGCCTCCGCAGTCCGCCGTCCGCACCACCAGATCCAGGAACAGCAAAGCTCGAGCCACATGCTGGTGCAGATTGATGGAGAAGAGATCGTGTGCTATGGCAGTGGAGCTATGAAGCGCGCAACGGCATATCCTACCTGGCACTGGGCAGACCGTTGCCGTTGTCATCGTGGTTACGGAGCTCGGTGGCATAAGCTAGTCTTGCGCCACCACAACTGTCTCCCTTGGCACACAACGCAAAACAAGCGCAAACTTGCTACTACACACCACTCGGCGGCAAAATGAGACGGTTTCGCTCCTGTTTAACGCTACGGGAACATGCAGATATTCCTAGGGTGATTACGGGGAGTACTTGAACGACATACGATGGACTTGACACACTTGGCCCTCTTTTCATTGCCAACCAAGGCGTTCCCTGAGCCTGAGCATACCGTGACTGGGCCAGAGACGGTATAGGACGACAACAGCATTCCTTGTCCAAACCCGTCTCTCACTTACGAGCACCAAGCAAGTAACCGGAAGCCAGCCTCAATGTTGCGCTACATATTGACAGCCAGTCCCATTCAGAGGAGAATGGAGTTACTTCTACCAAGACAAGCCTCCCTCGACAACAAACGTTCGTGTTTATCGCTGGCTGCAAAAGTGACCGCAAGAAGTGAAGGCTACATGTCATCTCACCATCTTGGCAATACCTCTGCCAACGCCAACACTTCCAACACTCCCGGCTCCCAGGTCGCCTGCATCTTGTTTCCGGTGCTGGCAAGAGCGGATCATTGATCAAGTAAATGTGCCTTGAGGTATGCCGATTTTATCTATCATCAAGTTGGCTCCGTGAAACAAAATGCCATGGGTTCTTGTTCATGCTGCTCGTAAGACGGCTTTGCGCACCGACGCCGTGAAATTACCATCACGAGAATCTCCCAAGGAGGTGCGCGAACTTTTCATTCGACATTGACATTTTTTTTTTTGTTGTCTTCTCTCAGCTAGTCTTGACCAACTTAATCATCAGGTACGGCGGGAGGCAAAAAGTGTTTGGCCAGATCAGGTACCTAGCTATCGCGCCCTATACGAGAATATAATGGAGTATCTTAGTGCATACTTCTTGATGGACAAATATATTCTGCCAAACTGTAGCTCCTTCCCCGAATAAGACGTCCCGTATACCTCAAAGGCAGGAGGGGCACGCTCTTTCGGGTGGCAGTTATCTGGAGCAAGGTAAACAATGCAACCCAGTCAAACGCGCAGCGAGAAAAACTTCTGAGAAATTTGATCAAAATTTCTTCCCATTCCCCCCATATGTGACAACTTCATGCACAATTGGTGCGTCTCAGGCTCCTTCATTACTCCTACAATAAATAGCTGTGTCACCTCGGCTCGCTCTTGGTGGTGAAGCCCTCCCTCTCTCAGAGTTGTCTTGATCAAACGTCCAGAAAACGGCACCGAGTCATCAAACCCCTTGGGATCACAGCTACTTTGCCATGCCAGATCAAGGAAAAATAGCCGTGATGGAGGCTCAGAGTACGGGGGCTTCCGATGTTCTCTCGGAAACAGTTGTCAATACCGAACCCGTTAAAGAAAAAAGGTGGCATCGGATGACAGATCGCCGGTCGATAGCCCAAATCATCATAGCCGCTATAATAGGTGTTGCCACTGGCCTCATCATATCTACACAAGTTCCAGACAGGAGCAAGCTTCAGTCAGCAGGAAACTGTCTTGTTCCACTTCCGGACCAATCATGGCTAGGGACCTTTAAAGCCGTCGGTATGATGATACAAAGCTCTCAAAGAGGCCACAGGTACATGGTTCACTAATATGAACTCCAGTAGTCGTACTGTTGGCTGTCTTCTCTACGATGCCCACAATCCGACGAGTGCTACAAGTTGTCAAGGATGAGTCATCGCTACCAATGTGGTTTGTCGGGTTCTTCATCACGACGACTGTTTTTGCCATCGTCTTGGGCTGGTTTATGTTATTCTTAGCATGGGTTAAAATCTCCGCAGTCAGCATGCGCGACAAAGGTGACGTCCTCGTTGAGGAGGCTGTAGCCGACACAGGTGCTATATTTCAGGACGATGACGTCTGGTGGGTTTTGCTGGTGGGCAGTTGGCTCATCTTTTGGTAGTAGGTGAAGAAGGGTGTATCACAACATTGCTGAACTCTAAGAATAAGCCCCAATCAGCATCTTCCTGCTGAATTGGACATGGTGGATGTTGCCGAGAAAGTGGGTGTCTTCATTGGCAGCACATGAGCTAATAGGGTGCTTCACCTTTTCGTGACTACACCCATTGTGCTTTACACTATGGACAGAATAAGTACTCGTTGAAGAATTCTCTCGTATAGATTACCGCCTGGGGAATTGCGTCATTGGTTGCCAGTCTTTGAATCACAATCCGATGTTGCCGGGCTCGTGGCGTTTCAAACAAAGTTTTCAAGTTTCTCCTGCCTCTAGCTTGTCTCATCAACATGGACGGGTAGGTCTCTCGTCTTTGTTCACAGTCAGTTACACTTGACATGCTCACACGAGCCCAGCACTGCCTTCCATTTCTCTTTATATAGTATTCTCAACTAGAACGCATAGTATCAACCTGAGGGCCGTTGACTTATATAGTCATTTATCTACTCTCCACTCTATCCTCTATTGGGCCCGTGCCAATGCCCTCCTCATCTCTCGTATTAACAGCTATGATTGCAAGCTCGGTTGGGGTGTTCATCACTGCCATGTACTCTGTCACTGTGACGTTTGACTGGCTCTTGACCCGTTTCCGAGCAGCATTAAGCGTATCGGAGTATTTCTTTGCACCAATGATTCTGTACAAGACTACCAACATTGGGAATTCTGATGAGCCACAGGACGAAGTTGCGGGTATTGAGACTCGTAGGGCGCACAACCAGGTGTAATGTAATAGATTCGAGTCTTTGGGATTGACCCAGTTTCTAGAACAAGATATTTGCCGAAGAAAGATATTGATAGGGTAAGGGGATATGCATCATGTCAATCCATATTAGAGGTATGCTGCAGACGTGTACAGGATCCGGTGCGACAGCCGACAACTGGTTGCTATGCAAAAATGCATTTACACATTGCACCTAAACAGAAATACATGACACAATAAAGTAGTATAGACAACACGGAATTCCAAAAAGGGGGTCAGTTTTTTAACCCAAAAACAACAAAAAAATCACACAAAACACATAATGAGCACGGTAACAGTGATTGTCCTTGTCGACCCAACGAGAGGGACGGCCACCCCGCCAATGAGGTCCAAGAATAATTACAAATCCGGTAAAGTGTTAAGTCCTCGAACCAGAAAAAACCCCCCCCCCCCCCCCCCAAAAAAAAAAAAAAAATAAAAGGCAGGACCAGGCAGAGCGGAACATCTCACATTACGTCCCCGTATCTCTCTTCCAGGAGCATTTCCAACATTGTTAATTCTAAAGACAAAGAAGATTAAGCATGATGAATAAAGTCAAAGACGAAACTAGCTGAGCGGGACTCGGCGGACCCTCGCTGTTCATTCTGCCACCCTTCGGTCCCTCGATGGCGGAAGTCGGAAAAAGTGGGTAGATCCGGGGACCGCGTGAGGATCTGGCTCTTGCATCATAGGCACTAGACCTAATCTGGTAAAAATGAATTGCGTGATTCCATCAAAGTATCAACAATTCGGGGCCAGAACCGGGAGGATGCCAATGGCGATGCCTACCAAGCAGCAGTAGTAATCGCAGGGCACGAATCGCCATGGAAAGGAAATTTTATGGGCACCGAGGTACGGCTAGTATGGGTTTGAGCGTGGGGTCGAGACGGTTTCTCAATGCTCTCCTGAACTCGACACCCTTCTTGATCTTTTTCCTGCTTCCTGTACACTTGTCTTCGCTCTTGAGCATCTAGACGTTTTCGAATTGACGTTGTTGGAAGTATTGGTATACCGAGGGAACTGGATATTTCCCAGAGACGAAGGGAAACCTCTTTGTCCTCTGAGCCAGCCTTCTCTCCCTACGTGACATCATCGACATCATTGACATCTTCGCCAGACGTATTCAAGATGCGTTCTCAACCGCAGGAGTCGACCGGCGGAGCCGTCATTCCGCAAAAGACTGACTCCTCCGACTTTGTGATCCTCTCATCAGCATTGCCCTTTGGCCAGCCTGTCCCTCTGGACGCCATCTCCGGCACTACCTACGTGACTGCTCAGCTCCTCGTGCAGCAGATTGCCTACAAACTCTCCGACAAGATCTTCTCCTACTCTCCAGAGACTTTTGACCTCGACATTGCCGCCAAGGACTGGGCTGCCAAACAGAACACCAACATTCATGGATACGCTCCTCAGGTTTTCCCTCTCCAGACTAGAACCGGAGCTGGTGCCTTGGCGTTGGGATACATCTTTTCTCCCGACTTTGATGTCTCAAAGAGACACATTCCTCAGACTTTACTCGCCCCCTCGGGCAGTCTTCAACAGTTACGGGGTGCTCTGGACCAGCTCTCCCTCTTGTATAGCGTTTCCAGCCCGTTTGTTGCTCACGTCGCTGCGGCCGATTACACCGATGCCGATGGGCTTGTTTCCAATTACGACACGGCATTGAGATTGGCGGAGGATCTTGGCCTAGGTCTGGTCAGCAGCTCTTCTACCTACGAGGCTCAGCACATGTCCCTGTTCTCGACTCTGCTCGCTACTGTCTTACCTACGCTACATGTCTACGATGGTATCCGCGTCGCTAGAGAAACTCTGCGAGTTGTCGATGCTTTGAGCGAGTCTGGCATCGCCGACGTGTACAACAAGCTTGTGTCTGAGGCGGGCAAGCTCAATTCTCATCTGGACATTGCCGGCAAAGTACTTGAGCTGCTGAAGCTATTCAACGATGAGCTTGGAACGGTTTACCAGCCATTTGAATACCATGGCCACGAAGCCCCGGATGTGGTTCTGGTTGCCTTTGGCAGCGTTGAAACTCAAGTTGCCAAGCAGACTTTGAACAAGATAGCCGCTGACGGTGCCAAGGTTGGCGTCATCAATGTCCGCGTTTACCGGCCATTCATCGAGGAGGAGTTTCTCAACGCCATCCCTGCCTCAACTCGCACCATTGCCGTTCTCGGCCAGGTTCGTGACCATGTTGCCGTAGCGGACCATGCCACCCAGTCCGCCCTCTACGGCGATGTCTTGGCCGCCGTTACTTTCTCTGGCAAGTTTGAAGAGGAGCCCCGAGTCCTTGACATCAAGTACGCTCCCGCCCAGTCCCTGACTCCCCAGGGCCTGGTAAACACATTACACAAGGTGTTTGGCAACGAGGACGAAGCCAGGGCTTTGCCTTCTCTGGTCAATGCTGAGCAATACACTTTCTGGGACGTCGACAACTCGGCTGCTGCCAACTCTCCTGCCATTATTGGCCACATCCTTTCCAAGCAGTCCACGACCAATGTCTACGTTCACGCCACGTACGATAACCTCACTCAAGGCGGTGTTGTCCGCACGGATGTGCGAGCTTCCAGGAAAGCCCTGGAGGCTCCTTACGATGTGTATGAGGCGGATGTCGCTGTCATTGGTGACGATCGCGTACTCAAGGATGTGAATGTTGTAGAGAGCGTCGCTCACGGCGGCAAGATGATTCTCAAGCTGCCCAATTTCAAGGTCGAGGAGGTTGAGAAGCGTCTCTCTGCTGCGTTCCGCAAGGCTGTTCAGGAGAAGGATGTCCAGCTCTTTGTCCTTGACACTTCCTTCTCTCCTGCCTTTGAAAAGGATTCTCAATCCAAGTTGCTTCTTGAATTGGCTTTTCTGAAAGTTGCCCAGCCCGAGCTCTCCCCTGAGACTCTCAGCAAGCTGGTCCTTGTTGAGGGCCACCCGCCTACTTTGGAAGAGTGTGTTGAGGCTGTCAATCAGTGCCTCAGCAAGCTTGAAGTGCCAGCTGCCTGGGCCGAAGTCGCGGACAACTTCGAGGTTCCCCAGCTCCCCATATCGCTCCAGTCCAACAGTTTCGTTCCGTTCCAGAAGCAAGAAGCCGAGGAGGCCCTGGAGCTCCGTGACTGGCAGACTGCCGCCAAGGGTCTCGTCTTCAAGGAAGTTTACGAGACGCGCACCGGCCTCCGACCCGATTTGCCGGTCAAGACGGCCACTATCCGTGTCAAGGAGAACCGTCGCCTTACCCCCTCTGATTACGATCGCAACATTTTCCACATTGAGTTCGACCTCGGCAACTCTGGTCTCACGTACAAGATCGGCGAAGCCCTTGGAATCCACGCCGAGAATGACGAGGAGCAGGTCTCTGCGTTCATTCAGGCCTATGGCCTCAACCCGGCTGAGCTGGCCCGGGTACCTGCTCGCGAGGACCCTGAGGCGTTGGAGATTCGTACCGTTCACCAGGCTTTGGTCCAGAACGTCGACATTCTCGGCAAGCCACCGAAGCGATTCTACGAAGCTCTGGCCGAGTTTGCTACCGACGAGACGGAAAGGAAGAAGCTCGAGGCCCTTGGCAGCTCTGCCGGGGCCGAGGACTTCAAGCGGCGCTCCGAAGTAGACATGCTGACGTACGTCGACGTCCTCGACGAATTCAAGTCTGCCCGCCCCAGCTTCAACGACCTGGTCAAGATGGTCAGCCCCCTCAAGCGTCGCGAGTACTCCATCGCCTCGGCGCAGGCCGTGACGCCCAACTCGGTGACTCTGATGATTGTCGTGGTCGACTGGGTCGACACCAAGGGCCGCACTCGCTACGGCCATGCCACGCGATACCTCAGCCGCCTGCAGCCAGGCGCCGTGGTGACGGCCTCTGTCAAGCCTTCGGTCATGAAGCTCCCTACCAGAGACACGGCACCACTCATCATGGCAGGCCTTGGCACGGGGCTCGCTCCCTTCCGCGCATTCGTCCAGTATCGTGCCATGCAGAAGGCGCAGGGCAAGGAAATCGGCGCCATCCTCTTGTACCTGGGCTCCCGGCACCAGCGCGAGGAGTATCTCTACGGTGAAGAGTGGGAGGCGTACCTCGCCGCGGGCGTGGTCACCCTCATCGGCGCTGCCTTCTCTCGGGACCAGCCCCAGAAGATTTACATCCAGGACAGGATGCGTCAAACTCTGGGGGATATTGCCAAGGCGTACGTCCAGGACCAAGGCAGCTTCTACTTGTGCGGCCCTACCTGGCCTGTCCCCGATGTAACCAAGGTCCTGGAGGAGGCCATTGCAGCTGATGCCAAGGCCAGCGGGAAAAAGGTCGATCCCAAGAAGGAGATTGAGAAGCTGAAGGAGGAGGGACGTTATGTTCTCGAGGTATATTAGACATCAGCTTGGGATGTTGTAGGGAGGAAGGGGGGACAGCTTTCTTTGCTCATAGCGCCTGATGCGTCCACGTCTATAGACTCTGGTAATCAATTATCACATTTTCCCATCACCTTTGTCGTACGATATGAGACGTACTACTTGTAGCCATTGCCCGCGTCTTACAGCGCACCGCCCAACAAACAAACAAGGTGAAACCAATGGCGTCTCCCTCGATCTAGCCCCCGCCATTCTCCCATCATCATCACCATCGGTTTTCCGTGGGCTCGCAGCATATTACAGATACTTGCCAAAAGCCTCGAGCCTCAAAACTACACTTGTATGCTGCTGGATAGCACCCCCCCCTTGGCCATCTCAAACCGGGCATTAGCAGCAAGAAACATGCATCGTGCCAAGGCCGCCTTCTTGTCGACCGCGTCCGAATATTTGCTTTTTGAAGAATTTGCCCCGTCAACAAGCGATTAAAAGTGATGGAAAAGCAAACAAAGAAAAGCAAAAAAAAAAAAAAAGGGCAAAAACAATCGACGCTCCGGTCTCAATGCCCAGGGCACATGCGTCATTTGTCTTTGTGGTCCGGATGACCCGTAGTCCATATCGAAAACCCTTTTACCAGAATGACGGATCAACTCCCCCGTTCTCAGACGCGGCCGTGTCAGGCCATCTCTGTCTCACGCACTGTCCCAGTTCGAGGTCCGAAACCCATCCCTTGTCCTCTGTGTCATGCCACCAGAATGCCTGATCGCACCATAATACCCAGGCATGCCGGATCTTTCCGCTTCTGCAGCATCCATGATGGATCTGGATGGATCCGGATTCTGCTGGGGATACAGAGCCCTTCGTTTGAGCAGCGTTGTTTGCCTCCCTCGCCCATGTTTCACTTTCCCCCTTTCGGTAGATGGAGGCATTGGGGGAATTCCGACAAGGGCGTCAAAGAATATTCGTTTTGCATATTTGCCTCGGCAATTGCTCTTCTCTGTTTGGTAATCTATTCACGGTAGAAGTTTCATGACGGCCAGATATGCCGCGAGGTGGTTGCCGTTCCACGCTACGAAGCGGCGAGTGAAACGCACGTTGATGGCGTCGGAGCCGCAGGCAGTGGCGTTCTTGTCGGGAACGATGATTTATCTTTCCCTCTTTGATGGACGCCGGCTGCGCTAGGCCTTGGACGACGCATCCGTTCTGGTACACGTGGGTTCTTTCGCAGCGCGCTTGGTGACTGTGTGCCTTTGACGGGGTGGGCTGGCATGTTTCCGCCATGAACCCTCCACATGTTGGCTACTTCACCTATTTTCTCAAGTTGTTGGCTGATTGGGAAATGTAGACTGTGATTGGCCCACTCAATAGGCTGGTCATATTGCCAATATCTCCCTGTTTGTGCCGGCTTCCTCATTTTCTGGGCGGCGAGTCTCGAAGTGGACTTATAGTCATCATGACAGCTGAAGGCCGGCATGCAAAGGATGCTTTTAGTAGCCCAAGTCCACGTAGATGGATGAAGGACCCCAAGAATCTATCTCAAGAGTCAAGCACCGTATTCCTGGATCCTCATCCAATTGGATGCCGCTTCCATATCTACGTGTAACCCCCCCCCCGGGTCTCGTCCGCCATGTGCCAACCCAAACGCGTGCCAACAACTCAGCTAGCCACAAGTATGAAATATTCTCAGGAATCTTCCCACGGGGCTATGTTCCCCCTTTTGCTTGTTTCCAGTGACCAATGTGTCAAAGGTGCAAAGACCCGTTGATCAACAGGTATTGACCGACAAACTCTCTTTTCAGCGTCTACTCATTCAAGTTTGACATGGGTGTTGCTTTCTGGTCGTATGGGAATCGTGATCCCCAATGTCAGTCAAGTATGTGATTGGGCAACTCAACGGTTCATTGTAAGTTTTCTTTCATCGAAATGGCCTCATGCACAAAACCCAAGTAGACGGCAGCACACGCACCGAAAGCCAGGGCTGCAGGGTGAACGGAGCAATTATAGTTGTTATATTGAAAATTCTCACTCGAGATCATTCGTTCTAACACGCGCCAGACAAAGCGAAACCGTTAGGTCCATCACCTATCATTCAGTCTCTTTCCCACAGCAGTTCAGGCCTAGCCCTACCACACCGGCCCCGGCCTCTCTTGAAGCCGTGGTTCGATAATGTCAAAAAAATAGAAATAATAAAAATAAAAAAGACTCTTCGCAAGTCCACCTCTCTATTGGGAAAAGCCTGTGCGAGAAGGAAAGGGGCGGATTCATCACATATCCAGTGACAATGCTTTTGTATAAACCTCAAATTCGACAACAATTTCAAAATGAAACGGAATAGTTAAGTTGAAATTACCACAGCGTCCAAGTTTTAAAAAAAGAGAAAGATAAAAACTTGAGAAACTCCGTAGTATGTATCACCCCAAAAGCCGTAAACTAATAAAGAAAACCAAGCACATCCCGACTCGAGAACTCCAGTATGCTGTTTGCACAGTGCCCCACATTCAGCCTCTCCGAGCTGTTAAAGACATAAACTCTTTGTCTTCTTGCTTTTTTTCTTTCTTTCGTAATGTTTGGTCAGGTAATTCGTAATGTAGCCCTAGTGTTGTCGCGCTTGTTGACTCTTTCCTCGACGCTCTTACCGCCTCGGAGGCAAGATCGAGTAGTTACTGCAACGAACCTCTCAACAGTATAGTGCGTGGCCGGTCACGCGAGCCAGTCCTGCAGGTCTCCCACGATCTGATATGTCGGATTGGCGGAGTGGCCATCACCGCCTTTTTTGTCCCAAGCCCAACGATCAGCGAATTCGGTCTCAAGGCTGCCTTGCATCATGTCGGCAATGTAGTCTCCAATTACTGGCAAGAACTTCCAGCCATGAAACGAGCCGCCAGTTGCCACGTAGAGACCACGGCTATGCGGATGTGGCGTGATTAGGAAGTCGTGTGTTGGAGTAGATGCGTCCCTGTAGAGAAGGACGTTTCGTCAGCATGCAGTTATTGGTTTACAACGCGGGCTTCACTAATAACAGGTGGAGAAGTTGGAACAACACTAGGCACATAACTTACCAGCACATGCGGTAGGCGTCAATAGCGACATCCTCCACCTCCTTGCCGTATAGGCCATCTAGAGTCTTTCTGGCGCGCTCTTGGAAGAACCTGATAAACTTGGGCCCGGTCCATACGTTGAACACGCTGTCTTCGGGGGCCATGGACAGGCGCTGACCGGTCAAGGGGCACTCGACGTAGTTGGTGAAGCACATATCACAGTTGAATTTGATGGTGCCATCTGCAAGAATGGACATTCCTTCGCCTATAGTTTTAAGTCAGCTTGGCAAGCCATTGCAAACTGGGAGCGTGATGGCAAGGCCGTTGCCATGGGACACGACAAACCTTTGACTTGAGGCAAGCAATTCTTCAACACGGGAATAGACGATAGCTTCTCCTGCTGGGCGCCTTGGACCTTGGCGTAGAAGCTCACGGCGCCAGTTGCCAGCAGCCTGTCGCCGGCATGAAGCTGTTGATTCTGAGGCGCACTCTGTGCCAGCAGGGCTGCGGTGCGTGCCCCCGCGGCAAGCAAGATTTTGTCTGCATGCAGAGTCTCCCCAGACTGCAGTGTGACTCCCATGCACTCACCAGTGGCACCAATGTTGATCTTTGTCACGACGCCGACGACGTGCTCAACACCCTGGTCCACGGCTTCTTGAACGACGGCCCCGAGGGCTTTGTCCGCCTCGGCAAAACCCACTGCCGGGTTGAAGAGAATCTTTTCCAAGCCGTCAAAGTTGGCAGTGGCGAACGAGCCGTTCCACCGTTGGCGAACCTCCTTTACAGTAAGAAAGTGTGATTTGTTGTCGATGCCCATCTCCTTGTATGAAGCAATGCTCTCCTCCCCAAAATTGGAGGGGTCGGCTCTCAGCATGCCAACCTCGTGATACCATGGCTTGTATAGGTCGTGGTTTCGCCACATGGGCATGGCCCTCTTCAGCATTTGCATGTACAGCCTGTCAGGGTAGTCGTCGCGGACAATCTTGTTGACATCGTGCGAGGCGGCACGAGGGTTTGGGAAATTGGTGGTATCAACGAGCGTGACTTTGGTGGTTCCTTCCCGTTTGGTCAAAGTCAACGCGGTGGCGGCACCAAAGTTGCCGGCACCGATGATGAGATAGGACGTCATGCCGCGTGCTCCCTTGCAACGACAATGGTGTCAATTGCTATTAGGCTATGCGAGATGACTTGCAAGCGTGTATGTAGGCAGTGATATAGGGGGGGCGATGGCGAGTAACCGTAGCGTCGTATTGATTTTGCATCAGACGTTGTCGCGGAGGTGTTGTAAGTGAAGGAGGAGATGGTGGAGGGTGGCCGCAAGGCAGAGGTGATGAATGAATATAAAAGGGGTATTGCGTGCCACACACTAGATGCTACGACGGCAGAAGGCAAGACTTGATGCTTCAACGTCACGAGAGAGCCTAGGGCGTAGTTGGGGTTTTATACTTGGGCCTGGGCTTGCTCACCGGTAGAGCTTGATTTGGGGGGTGGGAGAAGATAGTGCCACAGAGTGACGGCAAAAGAGCATATGAAGCGGTGACACCAGGATTCATCCTTTTTGACCCAAGGGCGCCCAGACGTGTCCCACCGGAAACTCGGGAAAACATGGAAAGGAGAAATTAAAACAAAATAAAAATGAAAATAAAACGGCCATGCGAAAGGGCCAGGAACGGCGGCGCCAGCATCCAGAGCCATCGTGGGCCAAAAGCTATGTTGAGGGACCATACCATGCCTGACAGTGAGAGAACCTTTGACGTGTCAACGCAAGGAGACGTCTCATCCCGAGAGAGAGGATCCTCCTCTCGCGTCCTTTCCAATCCCTGCAACCAGTAGGGTCCACGTCTCTGGGTTGTTTTTTGGGGGGGAGGGAAGAGAACAACAGCGACGGAAACACAGGCCGAGACTACTTCGCAGCACACCACAGAGGAGACTTCATCCGGGGGAGGGGGGTGGGAGAATCAAGCCGCCATCGGCTGAATTGGCGCACATGCCATTGTCCCCGTTGCGACTGGTCCGTTTGCTCAACTACACAATGACGATGCATACATTCCAATCTCCCTTCTGTTCGGCCTGAAGAGACTCGTCGGTTGGCAACTTGGTACGATAGCACCCACAAAAGCACTAGAGGCAAATGGCTGTCCAAGAAACGCATTTGACCCGACACGATCAAGGTAAAGCGGCGAATTGATGAGGGAACAAGGCGAGACAACAAAAAGGTTTGTGCACTGGCTTAGACGAGGGGGCCCTTGGTCAAACTTTGACTGGGCATACCACGTAGTTATTATTACAAATTTACAATACGGAGTGCTCCATAGTAGCAGTACCTTGAAGTAAGCCTAGGGTCGACAATCATGATAATTCTGGAGTCTGGAGTATGGACAAATCTTTCATGTTTGGGCACAGAGGATGGAGTGCGGAATGCAGAATGTCGAATACCGCAACGGCTTTCGGCAACTCTTTGACCTAGATGCCTGTTCAAGTTGCCGGTCCCGGCAGATAACCGGACGTAGGCAGAAAGGTGGGCATTTTTCTCCTATTATTAGAAATAAAAAAGTGAAATGAAAATAGATGAAATGAAAAAACCGGCGTCGGGCAAGCATGTGCTCGCTCGCCATAAGTCAAGACTGTCACAAACAAGTCGTCGGTTGAACAGGCCATTTACGCAGTGACGCACCAGCCATCGACCAAGAGTTGGGCCAGAAATCGCCCAAAGAGTCTCATGCAACAAGTTGCAGAGTGCTCCATACGGAACGCAGAATCGGTGTAGTAATACGTTCAGCAACAAGGCAAGGCAGAAACATGCAATCAATGACTGAGTTGTAGACGCCCGACATCTGGACTGCATCGGCATCTGATTGGACTGATTGTGGTGTCTTTCACTCCAAGTACATTAGGTACCTACTTCAGGTCCCTGTAGGCAACCTCACATCCCATATCCAGATATACGCACTTAGGTAAACCAAGTATGCAGAGTCTCGATTCCGCTACCCTCGGACTGCCATATCGAGCTCCGCGTACCGAGTTTCAATGTCGGCTTGTCCTGGACGCGGTACGCTGTAGGCTCATTTTGCCCAAGTACTTAAGTACCAAGTAAGGTACCTGACTACAAGGCACGGTACGGTACATAGCAGGTGGTGGTATCCGCCGAGTACTCTGCTACCCCTGGATATATGTGCCACTACCTACAAGGTACTAACTTGGTGCTTGGTATCTAATGTTGGCTTTGCGTCAATTGCTTCGGTCTTCTTACAGATGTTGTCTTGTTCTGCTTTTTCTTCCCCTTTTCTTCTCATTTGATGCCAGCGGGCAAGCCAGCCGTCGCTCTCGACATCTGGAGGTAGTTCTCCCTTCGCCGTCCTCCGTACCGTACCTTGACTCCTTGTCACTGCCCTGGCTCCTAGACTCCGCATCTGTCGTTCGCAGACATGCCCGCCATCTGACGTCGTGTGTCCCCACCCCCCATCGTCTCTTCTCTCCGCAAACGTCCCATCTCTCAAAACTATTCCGAACTCCCGGACGGAGAACCAAGGGATGGAGCCGGCAGCCCCCACAACCACTTGATGCGATTGCCTGGCCAATTCCGAGTCCGAGCAGGACGATCTCAACTGTCTCTGCCAGACTCTCATCATCTGCATGTCCCCAGGCTGCTGGCCCCTTGGCTCACAATTCTGGCCCGCATGAGATGCTTCGTTAGCCTGCGACATTTTGTTTGGTGGCCTTGTTTGGCGGCCAGGCGTCCACGTACATGTATCATGTATGGCTCCCCTGGTCGTCTGGCTGCAGCAATAACACCTGATTGCACCAGGGCCCCAAGGCCTTCGAGCCTCGAGGCCCTACAATATGTCCTTCATGCCTCCAACGGGCTCGGAGACGAGAGACGAGGTATCACGAGGCGGGAGGACGGAGAGAACAGACAAGCAGAAACATGGCCCTTCAGCCGACCCGAATAGCAGCGGGCTCCATCACAGAGCCTACAGAAAGACGTGTTGGACAAATTTTGCGACTGCACATGCATGTACCGGCCAACAACACTCCATGACCAGCCCCTGACATGGCCCTTGCGACTTGCGACTTTCTCACAGGCGCCACGTGCCGTTTGCGCTCTCAGGCTTCCTATTACTCCGTACAACGACTCTGTATGCACCCAAGAGAGATGCGTCTCCCGCCTCCCGAACATCTTCGCTTCCACTGTTTCTGCCACGTTATCGTTGCCCAAAGCCCTTCAACCGTTCACCGACTGCCACAGCAGCCTCCGATACTACTGGCTCGCCGTAAGCCACCCGCCGCTCGCCCGCGTACGCTGATGAGCTGCATCCTGACCAAGGACGAAGCAAGGCATCCTCTGAGTCAGACAGGCCTGCGGAGCCTGGTATCTCGGCAGCCGCCTTCCCGAAGAGCTACACGTGCATGGTGCTACTAGAAGCTTTCCGCGAATATCCAAAAGTGGTGGGCGAGCCCTGGTCACACAGGCCGCAGCCTGAAGACGAGAGGCCATTAGCTCCTGGTCTATCTACATATACATATATTATACATGTACATAATCCTTTGCGTCGTAATGTGTGTATTATACCATGCGATTGAACTAGGCACATTGCTCTTTGTATTGAAAATTATTCAACTTTTCAAGCTGAACTGTCACTCGCTCGAGCTTCTGGCTCTCTACTCTGTTTCTGGTCACGTCCCGGGCCCGTGCTTTTAGGCCCGCACCGCCCCTAGACCACGTGAGTTCTCTAGTCTAGGGAGGAGTTTCTTGCTGAATCAATCTTCCATCCCTGCCTCCCAAACCTCCCTCGTCTAGCGGCGTGTCGTCCGGGCCACCAGCAAGATTTGCCCTAGTGTTCCATATTTCTTCCATCACTTATTGTCCTGCTCCATTCTCCCGAACCCTGTCAGTTGAATCACGGCTTTGAAGCGGTGTACCTCAAACATTCCAACTGGGCGGGTGGGGGCTTATAGCCATACGGCCACTTTATCTCTGTATGCCCTCGAAAGTTCAGGCTCTCCTGGGATGACCAGGCTTGTGCGTCCTTCCGTTCTCAATGTGGTCTACATGGTCGGGCATTGCAAAGTTGCATTCCAACCTGCCGCAGTGGCGAGTCGATGGCAGCCAGAAGTGCTTGTTCCTTGAGACTAAACGAACCGGAATTCGACCACATGGCACAATGGTACGCCTTTCAAACAATGATGTGGCAATTGGCATATACCCTTGCTCTCTCGTATACCCACCTAGCTTAGCTAGCTAGCCCTCGAATGGTTTCTTGCTCATGGGCATCCCGTACCGATTCCCATGATGCCTGCTTGAATTATTCGCTCGACCAGGACGCGGTCACGCGGGTTGCAAAAAAGGCCGCACACCTGTGTGTGTGGCTGTGGGTGCGGGGTGTGCGGCCTTTTTTGCAACCCGCGTGCCGATGTCATTGCAATCCCGGCCAGCCGTTGATACAGTGGATGACGGAGAGAGGCTACTCTCGCCACAATCCCGACTCTTGAGTTGGCCGCTGGTACTTGGACTTCACCGCCGAGTTTGATATCCAGCCCTTTGGCTTTGTCCAGAAGTCATGCGCAATGCGCCGGTAACATGAGCCCCATGTGGTCATCACATCATGCAAAAGGCTCGTCCTGTCGGCGGCTTGGACACGGTACATGCTCTGCCCCGTTGTCTGGGCGCTACGCATCATCTTGCATTTCATCGTACCAAACCCAGTCGGCACAAAAATACAGGCGCCTCGTTGGTCACAGTCGACTGACCGGATGCTAAGGTGCATAGGGAGGCAATCATGCTCTTCCACAGCAGTCTGCTCGCAAGGCCCTTGTGGTCCACATTGCTGTCTGTAAGACATGGAGTGCAGGGTGAGGCTGGCGGTCTTATCGTACATACAGTTAGCCTCAAGGCGCGAACTTCAGGTTCAAATTGGAAACACTTGGTCTTTCCCAGCAACCACAGAGTTGTATTCACAGGAAATGGCATGGCACTACTCCGTACTGGCACATACACTGCAAGGCATCACTGCAGATTGGGCAATATTGAAGCATGAACACGCCCAGTTCAACGTGGCGTGCATTCTGTCATTCTGGTCTATTTTTTTTTTTTAACTGAAACCCTGGACTATATTGCCTTGCTTGGACCTTGGTTCTGGACCAACACTGGCAACTGGAAACCATCTGCCGATGATGGCGGCATGACGACATGGTTCGTACACGTTTCTTACTTTGCATCACCCACGGAGTGCTGAAACAGGAACACCGACTATTCCCGAAATTGGGATAACCAACCGTAGACTAGTGTCGTAAATCCATACGATACCCGCCAGTCCGGAAGATTTTCTGGGAAAATGACAGATACCGTGGTTCTGAACAGCGACCAGCATTGGATTTCCCATCCGGGCAACAGGAGGAGCCCAGCCCGACGCGGGGAAGGGGCGTCCATGTGGGATCATGTCCTGCCGTGGGCACCGTGGGCAGTCAACGGTTCGATGCAAAAAACTGACCGGTCAAGGGCCAGTGCCAGTCATCTTCAAGCATCATGCCGACACATGACAACTGGCAGGCTTTTGTAGCCGCATGCCCAAAGTCTTGTTCTGTGCTAGGCTAGCTGCTTACTGATTTGTGAAGACTCTCGGATGCTTCATTTTTTGCCTGTCGATGTCTGTCGTGGCGATGGCACGAAATTATTTTCCCTCATGCACGGCAATTGATTTGTCCTTGGCCATCTCACGCACGTACGTCTGTAACGGTCATCCGAGTGTGCCCACTGCAACTCGGGGGCGTAAGGTCTCGAGTCGCGTCGCGAACATGGTATGACAGGCGGAAGGAGCAATTGCAGCAAACCGGTGGCATCAATTGGGCTCACCATGAGGCCCAAGCGTCAGTCAGTCAGGACCAGACGTAAGTTTTGGCCTTTTTCTCCGTTGTGCCTACCAGTACTTCATCCCAAAGCCCTTGATACAGTATCTGGAACTTGTGAAGTCCGAATATTGTAAGTGCATAAGGCTTTTGCCCAACCCCTAGGTTTCCATGACCCTAACCTGTACTAGAAAGAGCGAGTGAATTTTGGCCACCAACAACCTAGCTACCTACCTAGGTAGGTAGGTAACTTTCAACTACTTGGGCAGTTCATATGCTAAGCTTCACAATCATTATTCTCATGCCTCCGCTCTGAGCCATCATGACATACTCGGTACTCCGGACTTTAGAGCCATGCGGGCTCAAATGTTGCAGTCGCTGCAAAGAATATTTCAGGCACTTATCCAGGCCCCGCTGGCTCCAAGTTCCCGGGTATGGGCTGTGAGGCTCCCTTCACCGACTCCGCCCAGATGAACTCGTCTGGCCACACAATCCAACCAGGCCAGGTTAAAAATATGTATGGATTTTGGCAGGGCCGACATGCGCCCCTGTCCCCCTCCTCCTTTCATGTGTAACACACACACACAACTGCCGGGGATATGCTTGCCCTTTTGGTTCACTTATGGTCTATGTACTCCGTATATAATCAAGGCCATGGAGCCCGACTCCTACTCTATTTTTCAGCACACCCTCTTTTTTTCCTTTAATTAGGTAACCATATAATGCTTTACAGTCGTTTTATGTCTTGCTAATCCATCCCGGCGAGCAAATCTCCGCTTTTTGGGGGGATTGGGGCACCCAGGTACATCACATCGCCAAGGTTTGCGATGTTTATTGCAGTGCTGTCTGTATCCCGCTTGGTTAGAATATTTTGAACCAGGCGTCAAAGTTTTCAGGGGATTGGCGGCGCTTCTCGAGGTGAGCAGCGGATCAGGAGAGGAACGTACGCAAACGATGAATTTCTGTCGAAGACGACAAGATTGCCGTCCTTATCAACTCCACCCTTGTCACACTTCATGCCTTTTGGACAGAGATACACCCCTTTGCCTCTTTGTCTAAGGGCCTCCATATCTATAGCTTGGAATTGCTCATCGTCATCAGATGAGTCTTCTGATCCGAATCCACCGCCGCCAATACCGGCGTGGCTCAACTGGCTTTTGTCTGGCAAAAGTTTGCGAGATGTAAAATGTGCCGAATCAGGCTCATTAGTCAAGGACACGGACTCTGAAATGGAAGATATCTTATTATCACAGAATGGTAAGACAGAGGTCTGCAAAACTTCCTGCCCCCCTCCATTTATTATAGAGACGTTTGGCCACCAGACCTGTTGGACCTCGCGAGAAAATCGGTCGCTGAGATCTCCGATTTGCCTGTAGGCACGTGAACCGAGAATCGTTAGCTGAAAGTTGAATCGAGGCCCGTACGTGCTCATGTCGCAGGCGACAGTTGAAGGCGTCTAGCAAGCACATACCTCAGTTTTGATAACCCCATGTCAATTTTGGCGAGCTCAGCAAGGTCGGACATGCGGCTTTCTGTCCTGGAGCGCTCGTGGGCCCTGAAGGATGCCTGGATAATATGAGGGCCTTTAATGAGCCGCTGTGTGAGTTGAGCCCATATTGCTGCAGTGCGGGTAAAGTATTCGCCAAGATCGGATACGAGATCCTCCGAATTAAAGGATGAAGGCGGAGGCGTATTCATTTCCATATCTCGAGAAGCTATCTCGAGCTGCTGTTGAACTAAGGAATCCAAGAATCCTGATCGCGACGGAGAGTTCCTCAGTCCAGCCTCGAACAAACGAGAGATAGATGGGATCGACATGATGTGCATATAAGAATGACCAGATCATATGCAAGCAACCTAATATACCGGGGGTGTTCCAAACCCCAGAGCCAACAGCTGGATAACACTCCCAACGAAACCTTCAGACTTTTTTTAGTCGAATGTACCAGCTTCATGCAAAGGCCACTAGCCACCACCTGCCACATTCAATCCCCAAAGCATAGACCGATAAAAACACGGCACCATTCGGTTATTCGCCTGTGCACACGATAAAGATCAGACCTATCACAGACTGACCGCTCTGTATGCGACGTGGGTATGACTTGTTGACTACCAGACAGGTAGTAGTATCAAATATTGGGGCACTCCACGAGGAACCCAATGTAATAACAGGGCTTGACAAAGCAGATGCGGATGCGAATTACGTGCCTAGTGACCAGGCTCTGGAACAGGTAGCCAAGCAATGCTGGCACCGCTCAAAGAATGGAGTGACACAGCACAACGTTCTCGAAGCGTGGCCAAGAAGCCAAACCAGTGCAAGTTCCTGATAAATTCCTGTTAAACCCTAGGTACGAAAGCGCAAGCTTAGTTGTGCTGGAGGGGGTACCGGAGCCAATGACGGATTGCCTTTTTAGGCGCACAAGCAATGAGCGAATAATGGCCCGTTACGTCCCCTGTGTATCAGTGAAGGGCGAAGGATGATGTCTTGAAGAATGATTTGGTTTCAATCAAGGCAGCAGGGACTGGGGTGTGGCAAATAGCCGTCGACAGCCTTTGGCACTTTTGCTTGCGGTTGTAGAACGTGAGGATGATCCAAAACAATTGGCTAACAAAAAAGTTGAGGGGAAACGGAAAAAGAAAACCGCGTCCAAGAACAAGCAGAGCTGGCTGGGAGGATGAAGACAACAGAAAAAACCAGCCTAGGCCAAGCAGACCAAAAAGCAAACCCAGGAGGACAATGCTCAAAGTCTTCTGTGGTCTTTCTCAGAACCGAATATGACCGAGCCAGAATTGCTGAAAGGCACGTCTCCTTTCGCCCACACGCAATTGTCCGGAAGATGGAATAGTTTTAACGTACCGAGTAGATGGTGAGAGAGACAGCAGAGCGAGACTCGGCGACTCACCGGAAACTCAAGAACAACTCAGTTTACACAACTCAATGTCCTGCCGCATGGAAAAGAAGGTCATCTACGGAGTAGCTCCTGTTTTATTACCTGATGTCGCTCAGTTTCCCCCCTTTCACTGTCTCTTTTCTTTCTCTGCGTTATGTGGGCTCGACCCATTCAGAAGCCCGACTGCTCCAAGAGGAGGAGAGACACGGACGAGGACATTGGCAACGGGCTGGGGGTTACCACAGGCACCTGGCTTCTCAATGCGTAAGCACTTGGGAAGAGGGGGCGCCAATATTGATACATTGGCACAGATGTCAAGGCATTGGGGCGGCAAAAAGTGACAGCCTACGCCAACGGAGCCATCGACGAGTGGTTGAGCCCTGCAATTGGTGGGATGACGCTACGGAGTAGTACAGACACGCAATGCCCGACCAAAAACACCACGGGACGAGGTGGAGGTGAGCAAAGAGACAACATCGATGGCGGAGTGACTCGGGTGCAGTGACGGAGTGAAGGTGAGAAGAGAGACAAGAGACAAGAGAAAACAAGGCTAACCATTTTCGACACAAACCCAACGCTCGTTGATCGGCTCCACGGCCCGTCAAATGCTGTTCAACACACTTGCGCCCTCCCTTGCCTGCCTGTCGAACGGTCCATTGGACCCAAGGGTGGGTGATTCTAGCCCTGTCCTGCTTCTCGACTGGCTGACTGGTATGGAGTTTAACAAGTCAAGTCCGGTTCGAACCGTTCAGCCGTCTGCCTGGCGGGGCCTATCCGCGCACGAGGCGCACTGGGGAACATCATCGGGAAGCCGGAAAAGCTCTCTGATTGGTTGCCCTTGTTTCGTCGCTGAGCAGGGGAGGGCCTCCTTGTTTTCGGACGACAAACTCATCCACGAGACCGGACGGATCAGGGCCCCTCATCACTCAAAAAAGCCAAAAGGGCCTTTGGCTGTTGGTCAACCAATTGAGGAACCCTTCTGTTTGTGCTGCCGTACGCTGTCCTCCACATTCTGTCAACATTCCATTTTGCCCGATGCCGGCTTGCTGTTCTTGGCGGCTTCATTCAGACTGTCGTTGTCTTCAATACATTTATGTTGAGAGTGCCAGGCTTTGAGCCTCGTGCAGAGTGCTCTTTGCTCACTCGGCCGCGATCAGAATCTCATATATTTTGCTTTTTCTTCGTCGCCGCGTCGGGACAGCCTTCCGGACTTGGGAGGCGATATCAGCTTGACTTGGTGAGTGTATGCAACACGCAGTACTCCGTACACATGTAAATAATCCCTTTTGCCTTTCCCAGGCTGTCAACAACATGGCCTATGACGAACAATGACCACCCATCAGTCGTAACAGACGTCATCTTATTCAGGGCTTAGCGTCAAGGGCCGCCGTTTGCGATACCACCCTATCTCATGTTGAATCTAACTTCTAGGCAAACCTTAATATGCGGTCTGAAGTAAAAGCCGCGCCCTCAATATTGAACGTCACAGGAGCGGATTGCGGCCGCGGGGAAGCCATTTTGTCCTTATTTGCCGCTCTGCGGCTGCCACGGAGAAGCGCCATTACATGGAGGATTTATTTCTGAGCAAACACTAACAGCAAGCAAGCACCAAAAAAAAGACGCAGCAGACAATAGGCATGGCCTGTATGGACAAGCCAAACCCTGCAGGTGCTTTGTTAGACAGTCCAAACAGACGAGAAGGGCCAAGGTGCTGTACAGAGCACCACTGCGGTCTCGACGACACCAAGTGGCATCATCGATGGCGCTTTCTGCCTGTGAAGGCGTGAAGAAAACTGCAAGAAATGAGTACTCGAGTCGAGCCAGTATCAACTGCACGGGTCCAGGGGACCACTCAAGCAATCTCTAAGCCAGTGGTAATACGTATTGTAGGGGGGGAAGAAGCTGTCTCGGGCTGAAAAGCAATTCAGCTAGATCTCGAACATCCGTATTGGCTATGAGGACAAGAGGTACAGAGTGAGAAAGAAGCCAAAAGAAACGAAAGAAGCTGCGAAGCTGCTACAACTGCCCGGGGCAGCCACCATGTCTTGCCCCTTGCGGCTGGCGTGCTAGCAGACAGAAACAACAGATGGTAATTGATATCAGAGGAATGGAAGGTGTGGCTTCGTAGCCTATTGGTCCAGTTTTGACACAGCGAGGCATTTGGAGCTCAAACGACCATTTCTCAGTCAGACAGACAGACAGACAGACATGCATACATACATACATACATACATACATACGTACGGAGTAGACATACACGGGAAACGCGAAGTACATAGGTGCAAGAGGCTTGTTAACAACACTGGAAGTGCCCAAAATGAGAACATATTGTACTCCGTAAAATGTAAGTCAAGTCACCACCATCTGAATCAGACATGCCACTGATCCCAGTCGGTTTCTCCCCTTCGAATCGCGCTAAGCAGGGGTCAAGGGCTGGGGGAGCTGGGGGTCACCGAGTAGATGGGTCATCAATTGGCACTGGCTGGCCCAAGTGTCAACTGGTTGTTACTGACGATGCAGAATGTGCATGGACACAGGCATGGCAACTTGACGGGGCCCGAGCCAACCCAACGACTGGTCCTTGACCGTGGCTGTCTCTGGAAGAAGACGAGCGACGATTCTACAATTTTCGGAAAGGGACCTGCTTGGGTTATTGATGTTTACGGCTGGTTTGTTGGCCGGCCCTGCTCCGTGGTTGTACTCCCGTCGGTGAGGGCTTGTTGAGATATCTATTTCACTTTCCGCCCCCCTTGGACTGACTGCATAGGATTCCTTTAATGCGAGGTGCCCTCGTTTCTTTCGACCCATTTGTCTTTCCTGGCCAAAAGATTGACTTGCCAAAATTTAAATTCATTTCGATTGATTGATTTATTCACTTATTTCTGTCACAAACGAGGAAAGTGAGTCGGGAGCCGTGAGCTGGCAAATGAGCGCATTGTCCAGAATATCACATCCCGCAAAGCACACAAGAAAAGAGGAGAGAGACGACAGACAGCACGACTTGGCGGAGACAGCCAAGAGAACGACGGCAACCTTGTGAGATATCATTTTCCTTGTGCTAACGAGAAGACGCGACGTCCGGCATTTGTCTTTTAGGCGGTGCTCAGCAGGCGGTCGTATCCGTGATTCCCATTCCATCGCCCAGGACATCGCATACCTCGTTGCGCAACTGCACACGACGGTGCACCCGATATTGCTTCTGATACACGATACTGCCTCCGCAGTCTTTGCTTGCGAGCGAGGCCCTTTTTGCTGTGGGTTTATTTATGTATTCTCATTCACACCGCCGCCCGTCACCTGCCTGGACACACACACACACACACACACATACACATACACATACACATACACACACGGACCACACATACATACCTGGGTACTTCCTTACATGCATGACGATTCGCCGTCTCTCTCTTCCTTTGCATACCTGAGATCAACCCATTCCAGGTTGGCCCCCAAACACGGCCCAGTCCCGAGCTGGGCCTCGAGTTTCAAAACCGCTTGAGTGTTGTTCCTCGCCCTGGTCCTTGCCCAAGTGAGCGAGTGAACGCTAGAGGGTACAATATTGTATTTGCACTTGAAAACCAGACGTTTCGGGGCATGGTCCCATCTGGCGTTGCTCCTGTGGGCAGGCCCCAATCCCTAATATTCACGGCCGACGACATACGTACGTACATACACACATATGTGCGATCCCTTGCCAATATCCCCAGATCTGACAGAACCCTTGTTTGCTCCTTCCCCATCTGACCGACCTCCTCATTCCTCACATTTCACGTCTGATCTTGTTTCTTCAACCAAATCGGTTTCCCCCTGTGTGGACTGTTGCAAGTCTGATCACCTGGTCTCAAAACCTACGGCGTACCTGCCGCCGAGGTGCAATTCATGCGCATTTTGAACTCGCGCGCAAATCATTTGAAGCCAAAGTTCCCAACAACCTGGATCCCCATCGACTAGTCTATTTTCCCTACTTCTCACTGGCAGCAGCATGGTATGTTTGCATGCGGAGGTATTACCGAGTACACCGTGCCGACATTGAAGAGTTCTTCGTCTCTGCTTGCCTGGTGAAACCGCGAGCCCTAGTTGCCAGGTCACACAGGTCTGGACTTTGGAGTCAACACGGAAGAACTCCGTAGTCAGTCCATGGTTACTTTGCAAGGTTATTATGTCACCAAGTACGGAGTACTCCCTCCGTACTCCGTATCGAGTCCCCCAGTCCCATGTCCCACGCTTTCTCTGACACTTTCACGTCCCTTCTCAACGCTTCCCTCACCTCCCTTACAGTTTGTTGTCTGCACACACGCGCACACGCGCAAACCGCTCGACCTACAATAGCTCTGCCTCCGTATCTCTGACCCAGAGTTATCTTTGGCTGAAAACTGATCCTGTTATCCATGTAGTTGATCCGAGGAGACGGCGGCATAGGCGGTTGCTTGGGTCGCGAGTGCTTGATGCTTGGGTTTCCAACCACCCTTGAGCATCCAAAGCCACCCACCTCGCGGGACCAGCCGGTCAACTCCTCTCATCTCTCCATCCAACTCGAGCGCCAACATTGAAAGCTACCGAGGAGCTAGCTGGTGGGCCAGCCGTCATTGTGAACTGGAGCACCCAGTATCTACATCCACAATAATCATTACACAGCGCAAAGAACGGGGCCTGGTGGTACCCATCAGCTCGAGAGGGAAGACCATTAACACAGCCGCGCCGATTGACCAGCATCGCGAATCGGACATACGGGAATCGACGGGCCCTGGATACATCTGGAACCCCGATATAATACTCGTTATCCGATCCTACGGTCGCGCGACAGTGTGTCGTACCAGTCGGGGGCGTGACCCTTTCCGCAGCCTGCAGCTGCAGTTGTTCAGTTCAGCCCCTTGTTGGCAGGCCCAAAGGTCGATTTCGACCATATCTCATAAGTGCTCTCTTCCCGCCCACACCAAGTGACCCCGGACCGCCACCGCCCATCAGGGAAGACAAGCATCCAACCACTGCCGGCCGGGCCACCAACCTAAGCCCGACTAGACTCGTTCTTCTTTTTACTCCAGACTGCTTAAGCTTGTTACACATCATCCTCCCATGGGCGACTCGTTGGGCTTTGACGACGGCCGCCTTGCGAAGCGTGTTAGGCTCGTCTCGTCGCCAGAGCTTCACAACAATCGTGAGACCGAGGCGTCTTCTCAACAACAGGTGTGGCATCCGCCGCCGCCTTTGCAACTGCAGCGAGAACACCAGCGCTGCTCTTCCTCTTATGAGCAGCAACAGGGCCAGTCATCGTTATTGCACGCAGACCCCCAGCCCCAGCACGTGTCCCCTCCTCTGCCACAGTATGTTGCTGCTTCTGCGCCCTCCACAGGCATTGCCATGGTAGGTTTACCCGCGGCAGACGACTGGTGTAGGAATTATGCTTGGTCGAACGAGCCGTCCGCCACCACCTTGGCCCCCCCTTCTCATCTACAGCTCGGTGCTTGCAGAAACAGCCTCGAAACCGGGCATATCCACCCCACGCCGTCGCCGTCGACTACCTATGGAGCCTTCCCAGCAGCGACCACCGGTACCTTGTACGCACCTTCAGGTAAGGAGTATTGTTTTCTCTCGTCTTGTAGTTTCTTGTTGGTTGGACGTCAAGCTCGACGCCTGGACTCTATGCTTCGAAACATTTGCCACCTTTCTTGCATCGCGCATGACGCGGTGTCCAGAAGGGGAGCTTAGGCTTTCACAATGTCATCACCCGTCGACTTGGCGGATAGGGCAGCAATAGCCCGTCTTTATTGGTCACCACACCGGCGATACATCCACTCAGTCACCCCTCTCAGTCACCCCTGTTTACGCTGGATGCATCGTCCTGTGCAGCTTGCCCCCACACCGGTCAGCGAGCATTCATCCGCAGATGATGCGTCAACCCTCAGGAGCATCTCATGTTGCCATGTCTTGCCTCATGGACGAAGCTTGTTCTAGTGGTATGGCATAGTGCTCCGTTCTTCAACAAACATTCCTCAATGTTCCCGATCTTGCGCTTTTGGTCTTTTGTCTCGTTCCCCGGTAAGCGCCGGGGGCTCATTGCCATCAGCATTGGGTGTCTGTCATGGAGCAGGGACGGGCAGCGAACTATCAATGTCTGTGGCCGTTGAGAACATACTGTCATATTCCTCCCCGTCGCAAAGTGGCTCTTTAGACCTTGCATCATATTGACACATTTATTATGCTTAACGACTGGATTCCTTCACTTCCACACAGATCCAACTGCTTCTACTAATAACGAAATGCTTCACTGCCTCTGCCACGATCTGACACGCTATCCAGTCATACCTACGACGTCACAACTTGACTTTCCTCCTACCGTCACTTCGGAAACTCTCCACTCTTCTGGTCCGACACAATTTGAGGCTGCATTTACACCACCAATTTCTCGACCTTCACTTCCCAGTGATGACTTCCCAGTGTCCTCGTCAGGGATTGTAGGCGATGATCATCCTCCTCCTCAATGTAGCCACGCTTCCCGCCATCATGTTTTTCATAGTCCCTTCAGAGACTGTATCGGTACCTTTGGACTACACAGGTCTCAGTTCTTTAGTCGCCCCATAGACGGCAAGGTGAATGGTTATATTAAATTCTCTTGGCCCAAAGAGAAGCATGGAAAGCAACGCTCAACTGGGCTCAAGCCCTCAATTCCCGACGCCACCAGAGTCGTGGAAATTGATGGTTCTACACAAGCAAACGACGAGTTGGCGCCGCCATCTTCAACGACCTTCATTGGCCCCTCCTCAGTGCCTTCAAAAGGTGGGGAAGACTTGCTGGAACTGACGGTCGATTTATCAAGCTTTTTCAATCAACCGTCAACCCAAAATTTCACGTCTCACACTCCAGTCTGGTTTACTTCGTCATCCGTCTCCAATTCTTCTAACGAAGTTGCTTGTATGGGGGCGCCAAAGATGCTGCCATCTCAATATGGGTATGAGGCTAAAATGGACGACACTGATAGACGATTTTGGATGTTCTGTAAGTATAACGCAATAAACGAGAAATTCATGTACGACATTCAATGTGCTGATCAAAAACCATGAGATATTCGGAACTGGTGTCCGGGTCGCAGTGTATTGGAAGATACAAATCTGTGGCTGAAGGATTTCGCCCAAATGCACAAAAGCGTTGGTGTCCGATCAGCCATCCAGAGTCTAGCCGGCATTTATATTTATGATTATTTGCCACTGGAGTCTATTCGTAACAGAGTCAATCAACGTTTCTCCGACGCTGAGGAGCGATTTTCCCAACTTCTCAATGACCCGATGACTGCCACAGACGAAACGCAGGCAAATGAGCTAATCACGATTGCTGTCATTCTCTCCATGCAAGATGTAGGTCCAAGTCATTGTCTTGCGATTTTCCAGTCCATAAACGTGCTGAGTTTGTGGTACCATTGTCGTGAAGACGGTCTCTAATTTGGTTGTAGATCGTCTTAACAGAACGCCGCCTGAAAAAGCCATTTTCTCCCCGTTGGCTTCAAGGATTCCGCCAGGGAGAGCAATTTCTTCAAGCAACCGACCATGGATCGCGATTTTGGAAATCATCAAATGTACAGTCATCATCTCTACGAAACTCGCAATCGATCATTGTTGGCCGCGCAGTTATCTTGGCCCAGCCCTTGTCCTCATTACCCCCTCCACACAAATTTGATGCCCAGCAAGAAGCATCCCGATTTGGCTGGCTGCTCTACGGCACAGAAAAAGACATGTACCAGATTCATGGTGGTTGTGGGTTTTCAAAGAAGCTGCTACATGTGCTGAACCAAGTAACATATTGTGCTGCACGTTTACAGCAAGAGCCGGAAAGTCCCGTTGTTCCAATGACAGCGGATTATTTGTATAGAGAGCTTCTCCAGATGAGACAATGGAGTCCTGAATCAAAGAGTTGGGAGGCTGCACAATCTGGACTATCCGTTATTGATTGGGTTCGTTCTGTACCAGAGAATTACCAGATTGACACAAACGCATTCATGACAGACGTCACCGCGGAGGCTTGGCGTTTTGCTGCCATTATTTACCTGCAGTGTCGTGTGATGCGGTAAGTAGCGTGATTCGGACCCATCAACGGGTGGCAGCAAAGATAGTAGCTGAATTATTACAATAGGTTGCCTCGAAACCACTCCGACGTGGTTTCGAATTTGGATGACCTGGCAAGATGCATTACGATCATGCCTACATCGGGAAGCCAATTTACAGCCCAGGCACCGCTATTCCCCGTATTTTTGTTGGGCATGCTAGCAACTAAACGAGAGCATAAAGCCGTTTCAGAAAACTGGTTCGACGAGGTTCTGCAGACCCCCGTGAGGAGTGTAAGTTTTCATATTTATGCGCATCACTTGGTATTAGTGAAAGTTTCCAATGCTAACGGATTTGGGGACGATCAAGAGCGTTCCCCCCTTGCATACAGCACTTAAGCACATTTGGGTCTGGATCGATAAAGAGATCCCGGCTCTATTACTACCTCATCTCGAGACAAATCAACCCATCCACCTCCGAAACCCTTGGTGGGAACGACTTGTGACCCTTGTCCAGAAGCAAGAGCAAGAATTCCTCTGCCTAACATAATTAAAGACCCTTGGTCCAAACAAAACAAATCAATCTATACCCTGCAGACCCATATTACGCAAGTTTTGTTATTATCCTTCCTCAGAGCCACAAAAAAAAGCACCGGATCCGTTAACGCTAAAGGCTACTGGATTACTGGAACTCGAAGTCGCCGTTGCCCCTAGGCAGAATGCATACGTAATCAGCGAAGCTGTTCATGCAACACCGGATACACCACTGTCGCTATCCTTTAGAACCGGAGCACCAATCGGTCGGATCAAATACTGGTCTTCAATTCGACGTGTTAGCTCAATGGCATAGGTCGGACGGTCTTCGATACATACAGAAGTGGGAGCCTTTTGCTTGCCAAACTTTCACAACCTCCAGTTCCACCTGGGAACACATTTCTCTGACCTTCTCTGGCCCATACCTATGCGCATCGAACCAGTCATATTCTTGGCCAGCCTTGATCATGCTGTTTGTCGCCTCGCACCAGATATCTTTCCGCGCAATTATCCAGTTGCGGTGCCTGGTAGTCGGTTCATCTTCAATCTCCGCATGATACTCAAAGTTCTTATTATTGAAGATGCGTCCGCCAATGGATCGATTCATGACTTCATAACCGTTCTCGAAGAATGGTTCTAACAGGGCTTCCCGTTTGTGATATGAATCCCACAGCTTCTTTCTCTGGTCCTTGTTCTTGGCTGTATGGCCGTCCATTCCAACTAGCATCAAGTCGTCGGGACGCATGACTTTCTTCCAACCCTTCAGATGCTCGACGGCCTTGTCCCACTCGTCGTTGCATAAAACTGAACCAAGGGAAAGATATATCATTCGGCCGTCAAAGACTTTCTCTGTGGCGAACTTTTGGCCCTGTTGAAACGTCCCCCAAAGACCTATGGTGTTAACCGTGGATCCCGGTCCTGAATGCTCTTTGGCTAGTTTTGTCACATTAGCTTCCAGGGAAGCTTTGGATATATCTAGCGCACAATACGTGATTGGCACTTGAGCATGTGTTTTGAGCTTTCCGAGGAGATGGCTGACTTTTCCAGTGTCTCTGGTATTTTAAAATTGTCAGCTTAACGGACTCATTCAATCATCCCTACACCAGACACTGGCAAGGTTTATGAGGAAGACGGGCTACATACCCTGCACCGATGTCAAGCAAGAATAATTTCTTGCTCTCACGCGCGAACAGTTTCGAGATGGCCTCCCCGTTCTCCTTGAACAAGGCAATCTCGTCATGGGTTTGGTAGAATTCGTCTTGGGAAATGATGACTTTCCAGAATTCCAACCCTTCATCGCTATACAAGAATTCATCTGGGAGTATCGGCGTCTTATCCTTCGACTTGAGAGTGTCTATCAGACGCTCACCAAGATCAGTTGGCATTGAGCTGCCCCCAATATCGAGGACAGTGTCGTTTTCCATTTCGGATAGGGAACCCATGTTTGATATGGATGGTCCTGGCGTAAGTTTCGATGTTGACGTGTAAGCTGGACGCGTGTGTCAGTGAAGAATGGCAGACCTTGTCGTGGAAAGGGTGCCTAAAGCTTTGCGATATGATGGTGGTTGAATCTGGATTCGAAATCTTTGGGACGTATGGTTGGGCCCGGGGTTCATATACCTCTCCAGTGGTGATGAACACCACAAGAATACAAGTAAGGAACCACCCAACTGCGCAGCTGTGAGCGATTTGACAGAGGTAGTGAACGGACAACGAGAACGTCGACAGGTTTCGATACTGCGGGCCTCCCCGACCTGGTGTTCAGAGTATGTATAGCACCGTCTCTACCCGAAGGAGCGAAGGAAATTGTGTTATCATCAGCTAAAATGCCGGAGCAATGCTTAGGCATCGTGCACCGCGTCCCGGCTTTGACGCTCGGTGTCTCAGCACTGCCAAAAACGCTAGATATTGACGACAAAATGGCCAATATCTGTTGGCAGCCGGCTGCGTGTGTGTATATGCTCGCCGCGCTGCATATGCGAAGTAGGAAAAAGAGGCCCCTTGTTGGAGCAGAACGAGATGGCTCCCAGAAAAAACAAAGAAGGGTAGAAGTGTCTTGCAAGCAACAGCCTGGTAGGACTGATGGGCGATGGAAACATGCCACTTGAAGGTGTCGGTGTAAGTGATGGATTCTGGGCATCAAGTACAAGATGTGCACGGATTGTACGTTGTATATTCTCCAAATGTCCTACCCCAAGACCAAGAATAAGGCCAAGTCGGCTTCAGGGACGGGCCATTCTTCTCTCGGTTCCGTGCAAACAAAGAGTGCTGTAGAATGCAGACAAAGTCCTTGCTTCACTTTTTGTGTCTGGCAAGGACTCAGGAGACGACAGGCGGAACAAGACCCGGGACGGACAGCCTTGAACGACAAACTGGACCCGGGCCGGAAGAGTCAAGTACACAGCGTACATTTCCATTAGTACATCAGGCAATGCAAGGAGGGTGGCATTGGTTGGCTTCAGCCATGGCCATCCATGACGCTCTCCGCCCATCTGCCATGTGCCATGGGCCATTTCAGCCACTGCAGCGTTCACAAAGGAATCAATTAGATAAAGACCTTTTTTCTTTTTTTTTTGTTCGTCATTGTTGTAGCGATTACGTGTGAAGTACGGGGCAGGCATGCTGTAAGCATTGTGTACCGAACAGCAGAGTTGTCATGTTTTGCGAGAAGCACACATGTATGTCCAGAACATGCAACAAGGCCGATGTGTTGAAAGCTCCGGCTTTTTCAATGTACATACGGAGTACACCGGATGGAGCATGCTGCGACGAGCTTATGTATTCACCGGTGTGTTTGGACAAGATGTATCGAGTGGGACTGAAATTGGTCTCGGTCTGCAGACTCCGTCAGGCAGTGAAACATCCATCCTCCAAGATGACGCACATCTAACGGGTTTCCTTCTCGAACAGACGCCACTTGAGCAGGCCGTGGCCCGAGGCAGACATGGCCCGTCCCGGGCGGGTGGTCTCCATATCTCCATGTACCATGGTACGACCCGTCCGTCCGTCCGTCCGTCCGTCCGCACAGAGTATGGACTTGATCTCGGCGCTGCTTCTAGAAGGAGTGGTAGTGACAGGTACATATTCCGGCCTCACTATTCTTGTGTCACCCCGGAGAGGCAGAGGTTGCTCAACAAAAAACCTTAAATCCGTATATCCATTCGGCTACATAGTCACACGGACGGTTGAATGCAGAAGCATCCGCCGCGCTGGGTCAGGTTTGGTACACGTCTCACGGCCTGTGGAACAGTATTACAGCATGCTGTCACTCAGCTGAAAATCCAAGACTGACCGCAACCAGCCAGGCAGCACTCAGAATTACTCCGTATGACAGGCGATGAACTCCCCTCCGAGCTGCCAAAATGGCACGGGCAACCCGAAAGCGGCGTCCAGGGTTCTACCCGCATCGCAGTCACCAGGCTGGCATTAACAAAGACTGGATATGTGCTGCGTGTGCCTCGATAACTGTCGTGGGACGTGACTCGTCGGTTTTGTCCACAACAGCCTGGGGATTGTGAGCATCTTGGTGGTGGTGTGCCTCCCGTGGTAATATCTAGTTGCACACACCCCTTCACGTCGTCCGGCCTTCAGGGTCGGTTCTGCTGTGATGTCTGTCCTGGAGGGTTTGAATATTAGTTGTTGGGTGGCCTTTTTGTTTTTCTCCCTCTTCGACGCGAGGTCCTCAACGGCTCGATGCCAAGGCAAGGTGCAAAGGGGCGCAGCTACACCTCTCTCTTGCAATGATGAGCCTCAGTGCTTGTGCATGACCGCTCCATACCACGGAACCCTAGTGCTGAGTGTTGGGTGATGTTGACGAGTGCTTGCCATGTTGGCGACGTCCTGCTCACATTTTGGACCTGAGATGACCCTCATCAAGACGACCCAGTCGTGACTCCAGCCTTTTGCATGTTGTTGACGTCGTTAACAAAGAAGTAGCAGGATTGTCGGACCTGGTACCCATAATAATAACAGACAGCCCTTGGCAAATAGTGTATGTTTTTTTAAAAGTGTGAGCAAATATAACCCACGGGGGTGGCTTCCGGTTATCGACAGGGCTGGGCTTGTGATGATAAAGGACGACGAATTTGCACCGGACGCGGTAGCCTGTGTATGGTGGGTGTGGTGACCGACAATTGCAGGCAGGACACGGCTTGCTCTCTTTCGAACCCTACTGCCAAAGATTTCCCATTCACCTTAGACCGTAAATCCCAACATCAACCGGTTAGATGTAACATGTACACTCACATTCCAAGCCAGTGGTGCCAATACTGGGCTATTGGCCGTCCGTCACACCTCCCCCTCCCCCGCGGGGCGTTATGCAATGTTCAGCGATATCGGACCGTGTTCACGATTTATCCTATCACCAATTCACCGGAATATTTCGCAAGCGATTGTAACCCAGGCAGTAACACCCACATAGGTACTCGAGGTCTTCAGGGCCCTGGATAACAGCTTGTGTGGGTATATTTGTGGTCTAGCGTCGAAGTGCAGTTAATGTAATGTAGTTACTCCATACACTCATTACACAACAATGATGGCCAACCCTTGTTCAGAGCCGGCCCATATACCAGCTTGTCCGTTTTGTTGGTTTTGCTCACAGTCGGGTAGTAACCATGTGTTATCGAAATGTGTTGGAGACGAGGCTCTTGCTGATACACAGGATCTGATCTTCACGAGATGGCAAGACGTGCAACTTTACGGCGACATTGGTGGTGTCGCTGAGGACATGACTGCAACCAATTCGAGCTGAAGAACACTCGATAGTAGGAGACTGGTTCAAAGCCACCTTTGATAACGGCTGGAATGGCTCTAAAATTGGTCAGAGGCGCCAAGCCCAGATGGGATGGCTCCTTGTTGGCTCCGAGGTGCCTTGGTGCTGTGTTACGTGTGACTGAATGAGTTCCTACGCCATGAGCCATACTTCGTATGACGCAGGCAGAACCTGTGCGGCTTTTGCTGCATGTTTGTGTGGGCGCGCTTTGTGCCCCACTAAAGGTGTTTTTGTGAGGGTGCGGTAACCACTGTAATTTGTAGTATATCGCAAGCAACAGTAAGCGGACGAAATGTATGTACTATGCGATATGCGCACCAACGGGGAGCAAGGCTTGCTGATATGAGGGCGCCTTTTTTTTTTTTTGTTGTTGTTGTTGTTGTTGTTGTTGTCGTTGTTGATCTGCGGATGGCCGTTTTGTGCCCTTCATCCGCATGCGAAATAACTTCTCGGAAATTATCGATGGGTATTATTCAAGCGAGAAATGAAGGCAGCGCACGCTCGTTTTCTGATGTACTGTTGTGGAACAGGGTAACGTCGAAATGGTCGGCGATTATGTGCGCCACGAGCTACTACTGAAGATGTCTTGTCAGTTAGCCCTGGGCATTGAGATCGATCTCTGTTCGGGGAAGATGGAGCGAGCATGTTGGGAGAATTGGACTTGGGTTGAAGTGACGTCTGGTACGTTGTACGTTGTCGTCGAGGTTGTTGTCTCCTTCCCGCCTGCCAAAGTTGCAATTCATTCGAGCAATTTTATTTCTCCGCGGTGTCGGAAGGAGCATTGTTGATTGAAAATGTTGGGTGAGCGCCGTCTCCTTCCCAGAAAAGTTGAGCCATGATGGAATGAATATTCAATCAATTGATTTCATTCAACTCGTCTGGAGCACACTCGATCTCTACGCTGCATGCAACCACCCTACCAGGTCTATCCGATATGTTGTCCGACAAGCCACCAGATGCGACCCTCATGTACTTACTGTATTACTCCCCAGCCATACATACCTAGGTATTGATTGCACTTCCATTGGATTGCATCTCCTGGCCTCCCAGCCTCCCAGCCAAGCCACTGATGCGGGGCGCATCATCACATCGCATCGACCAGGAGATTTGTGGCCTGATGTCTTTACGCCTCCGCTGAGTCGAGCTCAGTCGCTACCAGTGGACAACACGACAGGACATCAACGCCCATTGGACGTCTTGATCATGCAGAACACCGGCTGCACACTTTCAAAGGCACTGCGCGGAATCTCAGGTCTCAGAAGCAGTCACACTTGACAGGTCAAGTTTTGCCCTGCTTCTTCTGTAGTTGGGGCCCACGATATTGCAACCCATGGCAGGTCGCAAATTTGCTTCCATTCTCTTGGTCTATCGACTACCCGTCAGCGACTAAGTGGACGAGCCACTTAATAGTTACCAGGCAAGGCTACAGCGATCTAGGATGGTACAAAGGCTGGCTGCAAGGTTGTTGGCCCCGATTTGCACACAGCTGGGATCAAGCGCACCCCATAATTTTCTCCGTTCTCGTCCAGCGTCTATCGTGGCATGCCAGGGGCCTTGTACTCCAATAATAAATAGCCAAGACTTTCATTACTCCGATGTCAGATGTCGGTCGTCCGTCTACCTGCAGCGTACCCTGTCCTGCAGGTTGCATTGGGCGAGAAAAGCGCCACCCCGTAAGTCACCAGCTGGGGTAGGCGTTCGTATAAGCCACCAGGCTCCTTGGATCTTTACTCCGTACGTGCTACAATGATTGTGCGGTTCCAATTCTGACACACATGCACGTATTGTGCAGGCACAGCTACGAGGCCCTTGCGTGTTGGCGTGCTTCTCCAGATGCCACACCCTTTCTCTGCTTGAAACAAGTGTTTACTTTGGCTTCATACCCTTTTCCGGTGTGCCACCCCTATTTAGAAGATGAATAAGGACGATTTCCCTTCCGAGACTGAATATCGAATTTGAGATGGGTATTTGCGCCACCTCTCCTACCTGGCCGTTGGCGACGGGAGTTTAATTTAAACTTGGGCTGCGATAAAAGGCCTACGGGGTACATTTGGAGATGGCTACTCCGCACCTCTTACACGACTCAAGCTTATCACTCGCAGTCACTCGACAACTCAGAAAAGTCAACCTCGAGCTTTGTTCATCCTCCTTTGCGGATAAGTTCGTCACCATATCGCCGAGAAGCTACTGCTTACACGTCGCACAAGGTATTGCATGACAGAAGTATCTATGCATTGTATGTATGGTACAACTCCAACCTATCCCTAGTGTGGAAAGGAGGCATGTCGACATCATCAGCAACCTACCTTGTCCGACGGACGACTTAACTAGTGTGATGACCCCTGCTTTGTAGGTTGGGGAACCAGAGAAGAGACAACAGATGAACAGCGAATAGATACACCAAGGGCTCAAGTACCCACCAGCTGTAATCTCATCGCACCATGTCTGGGAAGTCACAGTTTGCACATATTGACTTTTCGGCGATGCAAAAAAAAAAAAAAAAAGACGACATACAAAATAGTTTACCAGGGATTGTTCAATTCATTTTGCTTGCTCTCGGCCCTGACCATGGCTTTCTCTCCTCGATCTCCGTGGGTCCTTTGTTACACACTTACCCCAAAACCGGGTGCTTCTATGGGAAAACATGTGTGACAACGGGGGTTGAATACATCGGCGAGGCAAGATACCGATATCGGAGTCTTTGTATTTGTTGCGCCAGCAGGTAGTTGACGAGGGATGTACGTGCTTCACACGGTCATCTCTTACAGCAAAGATCAGATATGGTATACTTGGCATATCGTCGGACTGCATGGGCTATGTAGTCCATATCGACCATACCCGTATCGGCGGAATGCCAACTCCGTATTATGTCCGTCTCGCCCGGGAAGTGCCTCCATTCAGGCATGTCAGATTTCAACTTTTGGTTCCCCTGCAGCCCAAGATTTGACACCGGGTCCATGACTTGGTTCAGCCAGCAGCATAACCCTTCTCGACTCGTGGCATTGATTAATTACCTGAAAGCATAAATTAACCAGCACGCCTCTTCCGTCTCGTAAGGAAGTGGGGATCCTCTGAGGTACAGCCGTGTGAGGCGAATAAAAGCGAGTAAGTGTCCGTGATAATCTACCGACAGGAGGTACGTTTGATTGACAATCCGGCTGGGTTGAGTGTACGGACCGCATCTGGTATCTGGCCTCGTAGCCTGCTGTTATCCAATTCCAAAGAAGCCGATTTGCCTGAAGGGAGGCTCGGTTGAATCGTCTCGGTGGCACGCGGGTGTTGCTTAGAATTAAGCGATCTTTATTTCCACTTTAAGGGCAGTTTCTGACGACATAATTTGATTGTCCTGCTGTTCTCATACGTTGAACTTAGGCAAAGACTCGTCGTCAACCATCTAAACGGCCGTAGATTACTGTTCAGTCATCTGGCTGCTCTTTGGCCGCAAAGTCTTCGTCACAACTTGCCGAGCCATGTCAACGCGGGTTGTTGCCGCGGAGTTGAAGACGGGGCAGACTTCCGTAACCAATAACTGACGTGGCTATTACGGGAATCGCTATTTGCGTCTTTGGGACCACTCAATGCAGGACCGTATTTGTTGCGAGATGAGCTCTTGTCTCTTAACAGCACATTTCGTAACTATTCTGGCGTCATTCGCGCATTGCTAGCGGGCGGGGCGTCGTGCGCCCGCAACTCAAATGACCAAATAAATATGACAAGTCATGGCCAGCAAGGAGTCTGATGGCTGCGGAAGCAAGGATGGTACGATGCTGTGATGTGCTTTTTCGATTGTTGTGCATTAGGACTTGTGCCCACGGAGTAGTTGCGGGTAAAATGGTCAAGCCAAGAAGCACCAGTGACGAAACGGCTCAGTCGGTTTTGAGCATAAGTTCTGTAGTGTGTGACGGGATATCGCTGCGGCCAGATCACTCGACCCTGTTCGGGTTTAAGCTTCCCCTGCCGCCAAGGTGATGGACGACTCTGGATATCACATCTACAGCGGGTAGGGTCAAACATTAATCTCTCAATCGCATCTAGCGGCGACTTCTGAAGCTCATAATGTCACTAGACGCGTTGAGGCTGATGTTGGAGACTATCGTGGCTCGTGAAGAGCAGGCGAGCTGATCTGCTAGTTGGCCAGTAATGGCATTCACCGCTGCCATCCCATAAGGGCACGGGAAGACAGTCAAGGATGTTGATGACGTACCGGAAGCCAGAGCTAAAGATAACCCACTGGATTCAGTTCTGGGGTGAATTGGAAAAGACGAGTTGCTTCATCTCATTTTCCGTGGTCGCTCTCCATGTTGGGCAGTATCACATTGGCTTGTGTCGGGCCATAGACATGGAGAACCGACACCTTCTTTGTCCGTTTTTCCAGGGCAAGATAATATATGAGTACTCCGTAAGTCAATCAGAAACAAGGTGCCGTGTTCGTTCAGAGGTCCGAGTTGATGGCTCTATTTTCTGACAAGCAGGCTGCCGTGTTTGGCTCAGAACACGGCAGGGAACAAGGCGTATTCGGCAAGAGAATGTGCCAACATCACATGCAGTATGCTGCAATATAGTATACGTCTCCATGATGCGTCAGATGTGCCCCTACCCAGGACTGGACTCTGCAGCAATAATGCAGCAGTCCTGCCAAGGAACATGATATCATTGTGGCGGGGAGCTCGTTGTCAACCGTATTTGGACAACCGACTCGATCTTACTCTCCATGAATGTCACGCCATTATAGCATCGTATTGTCCCCGGTTGCGACGATTTTCGGTAACACTGCATCGTTTGCAGTACCGGCATACGCTGCCACGTTTCCAGATTGGCCGTGAAATAGGCTTGCATGTGAACCGTTCAGTCGGAATCACGACATGTTGAGACAACTGCGAGAGGCTGTACACCAGGGGCATGCAGGCTGGGGTTGCATTACATCGAGGGTACGGGTGGCTGTCAAAGAGGGTTCTGTCGTGTGGCCAGTCGGGGAGGATGGGCCTGTGGTTGCGGCGGCAGCAATCTGATGTGATGTCGTTGATCGACCTTGCCTGGGAGCTGGTGGTGGCTGCCTCCACGTGCTTCCGTCCAGCTCTCCGAGTAAGCTTCGTGCAGAGAGGCGTGAGTTACAGACGGAGAGCATGGTGACTGATGATACGTCACCCAGCCTCGCCATCGGGTGAGTGCGAGAGACAGTTGGAAAAAGACACGTTTGGATATTGTAGGCCTGCAACCCGCCGGCCACGAGGAATTGGTGTGCAAGGGATTTGGTGTGTTACTTCTTCCTAGGTAGTTTGTATGTCATCAAAGCCCTTACAGAGACAAGTGTACGAGGACATTGGTGCGTGACACCTAGGTTGTACGTAGTCACAGCTCTTACACAGACAGGTATGTGAGTAAGCGTACAGGCCGAGATACATATCCGTTTTTGAATGCCTTTACTTTCATGAGATTCTATGTAATCCTATCTCTCCCATCTGTTGAAGAATGAATCCAGATCTTATATTGATGAATAATCTTTGTTCAGCTAGTCGCTCTGCAATCGAAGTATTGTCCAAGTCGCCCAATACGCTAGTGCCACTCAGATGATAACAAAAAACTACCGCATAGATATATTGTCTATGTGAGGCGTTTCTAATACCACCGCATTTTTGATCAAATCTATATCATGTGCTTTGCTCACGCATTTTTCACCTATGACTCCCAAACGCCGGGGAATAGATACTCGACTTTCTTTGCAGCATCGGGGTCTCTACCTTCGGGCTTGGTCATGAACTTGAGACCTCCCTGAGAGTAGCCTTCCCATTTCTTAGCCATGACCAAGTCACTGTGCTCAATGTTGCTGAGCTGGTCCAAAACTGCGCCAACCAATCGCTTGGCATTTTTACCGTTTTGGTGCATGTATTTTATGACCATGTCGACATTGACGTCTTCGAACGAGTGCCAGCAGTCGTAGTCGGTGGCCATGGCGATGACTTGGTAGGAGAGCTCGGCTTCTCTGGCCAGCTTGGCCTCGGGAAGCGTGGACATGTTGATGACGGATCCGCCCCATGATCGATACATGTGAGATTCAGCTCGGGTAGAGAACTGAGGTCCCTCTGTGGAAACAATTGGTCAGTACAGCGGAAGACATTTCAAGACATGTCTTGTAGCGCTGCATGTCCTTGCGCATGACGGCTACACTTACCCATAACAATCACAGTGCCCTTCTCGTGCAAAACGACGCCATCGCCCTCCATACTCTCTGCGCAACGCTTAACAACGGCAGCCAATCCCGCATCAAAGGGGTCTGCAAAGCCTACATGACCAACTACACCGCCCTCAAAGAAGGTGAAGGGTCGAATGCCCTTGGTGCGATCGATGACCTGATCGGGGACAACAAAGTCCATTGGCTTAATCTCCTCCTGCAACGAGCCCACGGCTGAGAAGGCAATCACGCAGCGAACACCTATATGCCTCAGGGCAGCAATGTTGGCTCTGTTGGGGACCTCGTGCGGCGCATATTGGTGGTGCAGACCGTGTCGGGCAAGAAAGGCAATGTAGGTGCCATTGTGGGAGAGGATCTTGATAGGCGAGGCGGGAGGGCCCCAAGGAGTGATGGGGTTGACGACAGCAATAGGCTCATAGCCCTCGAGATGTCCGAGTCCCGTGCCGCCAATGACGGCAATGTGGACGGGTTCTGAGAAGAAGTCAGTTGTGTTGAACGCAAGCAGCAACAAGCTGGCGACGACACGGGACGAGGGGTACTGGAATCGTACTGTCGAACGTGGTGGGAAGATGGGTCATGGCGACGGCTTCAAGCTATGTGTTGCTCTCTGCCCAAACGGCGTGCCTGGCATGAACCGTCCTCAGAAATTGGAGGAGGGATAAAAAAATCAGAAGGTTCAAGGCCGCGATGATGTGATTTCGATTCAGATGGCGGACGGACAACCCCGCCATGGAGGGGCATCAGGGGCACATGTTTTGTTGATAGGCTGGATGGTGACCACTGACGAACATTTGAACGTGGAAGCGGCGCTAGGGGTCCCTGCATTCCTGGTAATGGGTGCCCGAGCTTGGGGATTAGAGAAACAAGTTGACGTGTTATTCCGGGCTGTCTTCTTCTCCGTTAAAATGTTTACTTCCCTCGTGTAATCTGACCTCTGTACTCCGTAGCCTGCAGGACTTGTCAGTATTTTCCAAACATCCAATGCCATGTCTACCTGGTCCCTAATAGGTACGGCCTACTGGGTAGGTACCTCGGTACTCCATGCTGACCAACCAACCACGCCAACGACCACCACCACGGCACCTGCATATTTTTTTGCCCGGCTCCACCAAAACTTTTGGATGTACGTCGACCTTCACCCACCGCCAGAAACACCAAACTTGCATGTGCTTGCTGTTTTTGGTCTCGTCCATCGCCAACTGGCGCCTGTTCCTGCCGCAAATATAGCTCGTTACATCCCACGGCCACCATGACACAGCTGTCGGACTATGCGGGGCCGACTCCCGGCAAAGGGGACGACAACGGGGAGTCTATTGAGGAACGGTGCTTCTCCGCCGCTCTCATCTGTCTCGAGGGCCATTTCACACAGTCTCCTCCCATGGGGCCTCAGACAGCTGCTCGCGTGAACTCTATGATATCAAAGACTCTCGAGAAGACCCATACGCTTAGGACAGCCCGGTAAGCAGATCTTGCCCTTCGTGCACTCTCGTCATTCCTCAAACCCTCTTGGCTGACTGGTTTCGCAAAAGCGAGGCGCTCTCGCGGAATGTGGCCATATGGATATGGCTCACAAGGATATTTGCCGCTGCCATCCCTAGTCTAACCACCAGATCGGTAGGACCTCTGTCCAGCTTGAACGACCCGGACAGGGGAGTGAGCCCTCAAGAAAGCACTGCCTTGATTGTTATGAATCATGCGTCTATCAAGGAGGATCTTGGAACCTTGATCAAGCTGATGCACATTGCAAGGAACTTGCTGGTCAATGCAGAGCCAGAGGTCCCTCAGGATATTTGCGCCGCTGTACATTTTGATCAGATGGTCTATCAGACAATTATTCTGTGCGTCAACGTCACCAGTAAGGGATACGATGGGGAGATTTTGGATGAGACGCAAAGGTTAAAATTGGCTGATATTACAGAATTATGTGAGTCGTTCCCTCTCTCCCTGTCTTGGCTGGGAATGGGCAATGTATACTGGAACTGTCACTGAATTCTAGCTGTCAGATAAAAAATTGTTGGTTACCGTCGCTTCAGCAAGCACATAATTGGACTGCCAAGCACGACCGCAACAAGATGTCATTCTGGTTCGACGTACTTTTCGACGAAGATGAAGGCGCTTTTGGCGGCAATGAAGATGGTTTAGGTGACGGATCTGGCTTCCGGCCGGATGTGGCCAAGCAACAAGTTCAGCATTGGCTCGACCGCAACTCAAGAATGTGCGATGCTGCGAGAAAACTTCTCAAGGACTACGCCCAGAACCACGCAGATAAGCCGCCAGGTAACTTGGCACCTATTCGACCACTGGCTTGGAACTGGCTCCCCGAAGGCTCAGTCAACATGCCTGGCGACTTGGAGGACAGCAATGAAAAGATGAATCCCGTCTGGAAGCCTGATGAGACGGACAACTTTGAACAGGACAGGGCGTACGGGCGTGTATCTAGGGAAATAGATACTTGGTGGTTACGTGCTCGTGATCCCAACTACGAGCAATGGGTGGTCAGCATGCCATCTGTGGAGCTTGCTCAATCAAGAACCGAACACTGCAAGACGAATTTGATCCATCGGTATGCTCATTCATACAGGGGAGATCACTCACCACCTCCGGAGGCGGCGGACGATGAGCTTTCAGACCATGAGCACTGTCATCATTGCCCAGAATGCCACGAGTGTCACCATCATCATGACGATGAAGAAGATGAGGAGCACGAGCACGAGCATGAGCATGACGACGAACCTGTATGTGAACACAGCGATCATGAACATGACCATGACCATGACCATGACCACGGACATGAGCATGAACATGACCCGGAGTGTGAGCATCATCATCACCATCACCACCATCATCATCATCACCACCATCACCATCATGATCACGAGCATGAACATGACCATGATTACGTGCACGACTACGTCGACGACATGATTGACGATGAGGATGCCGACGACGACGAGTCGTACGGCGATGGCCCACTGACTGGTCTCCTCACCGAAGTACCCAATATTCTGGACCCAAAGCAGATTGAAGCCCTTCATATGATCGTCAAGTCATGTATCCTGGACAACGCCGGGTCTGGTCTTACCCGAGCTGGCGAAAACTTGCAAAAGACAAGATGCAGGATGTTTTTGGCACTCGACTGCGGCAAGTGTCTTTTGCGAGAGCTCCTCGTCTTCATCGCTGTCTGGAACAAGGATGAGCAGTCGCTCATATTTCAAGTCACGACTCAGATCGTCGAGGCTCTTCACCACAGCGCCTTGATCCCGTACGCTTGGAACTGGCTTCGTATTCCCAAGGATATCATATCCCCAGCACAAACTGTGCTGCTACGACTGGTTAACCACATGTTTCGAGCCAGAGTGAACAACAACAGCAACAACGCCGCCAACAACAGTAACAACAACAACAACCCGGCTGCTGCCAATACTAGCGCTTCCACTACCAATGCCAAAGATAACCCCTCACACGATAAAGATAATTCTCGGGATATCAAGCTCGTCCACTTTTTCTTCAGCTACTTTCGCAGCCGCATTGTTCCCGAATGTGCTGCCCTCATGCACCTGCAGGCTCAAATTCGCGAAGACAGGTGTGATGCAGCCGAGTTTCCAGTCGATACGTGGGACATGGAACGTGCTAAGGATGGCCTTGGGCAATACCTCGACTTCCTCACTACTGTGGCTGAAATGATGGACACGCGTGCCAAATTGATCGAATGGGAAGCCATCTACGACCTCATCACTATCCTGAGTGGCCTCGAAGCCGGTGTAGCTAAGAAGCCGTTGATCGAACTCCCCAAGCGGTCGCCATCCACAGCATCCTATCCCACACCAACTACGGCTACAGACCCCATGGTTGAGCGCCCCTATGCAACAGAAGCAGGATCTCCGCCGCCATCTCCGCCGCCACCTGACATCGAAGAGCAAGCTCACAAGTACCCCTGGCCCTGCGTCAAAGGCCAAATCTTCACCATATTGGCCACGCTCCTGCAACCACCACCAGGGCAGTCCAGCCCTGGAAACAGCCAGGTTCAGTCCCAGATGGTTAAATATAACGGCATCGTACCACTACTTAATAGCTGTGCGTATGATGACCATAACCCGTTTGCAAAGGAACGTGTAACCATCTGTCTCAAATGGCTGCTAGATGGATGTGAGGCAGCCAACAATTTCTTCAGAGAGCTAGTCAGTATGGCGCCGCAACCGAACTTGAAGCCTCCGCCGGCAGGGACAGCCGTCTCGACACTTAGAGTGGATGGTATTCAGGGTGATATTAAAGTGCAGGTACGGTCGAGGACGGCCCCGCCGGTAGGGAGGACAGGCGTCGTTGAGGTGGATGATGATGAAAAGGATTTGCTGCAGAGAGCGGCGGGGATGAGTTTGAGTTCGGCGCCTGCTACGTCGAGGGGAAGTATAGAGGATGATTTCATGGCGTAGGCATGTTGATTGGCGTGGAAGTTTGACGGGGCCACAGTGACTTGACAAGTCTAGCATCGCGCTTGTACGATGATAAAGTGGTCATCGCACCAAGGCTCTTGGGTGCTATCCATTCTCTGCAGACAAAAAATAAAATAGAATAATAATTGGATAGTATGCCTCAAGTCTATGCATTATACACAAGACCAATCAGTCGCTTCCGCAATCCATCTACCAAAAAGTAGTCAAAATCAAAGGACGGAATATGCATACCCGTAGCAAAAAACTAAAAGGAAAAAAAAAACACCCATACCGTACATCAACAGGAGTAGGTAGATACAGTTGTTCAAATGCCTAACCAACAGCTGGTGTATTGTCCACAGCATATGATGAGTTTGCTTCACTTGTCCGAGCCACGACAGCTGCTTGCGTGCTCCCTCCAACCCTCCCCCTTGGTTTCCTCGTCTTTTTTTGCTTCCGTCTTTCTTTCTCTTTTTTCTTCTTCTTCTTCTTCTTCTTCCCTTTCTCTCATGCACCATTCAGCTTGGGCTTGAGCTTGCCCTCAGTCTTCTCAACATGCTCAACGAGATCAGCAATGGTGCAGACCTTCAACCCCCACTTTCTCGCAAAGGCAATGTTGGCCTCGCCCCTCATCATGCCGGCGCGGGTGATGATGGGCTGGCCGGGGGTAGGCTCGCCGTCCTCGACGAGCTCGGCGATGGCGGCGGCCGGGTTCTTGCCTGCCAGGCGGCAGAACTCGACGGCGGCCTCGGTGTGGCCGACGCGCTGGCGGACGCCGCCGGGGGCAGCGCGCAGGGGCAAGATGTGGCCGGGGCGGATGAAGCTCGCCGCGGTGGACTTGGGGTCGGCCAGGAAGCGGCAGCAGAGGGCGCGGTCGTGGGCGCTGATGCCCGTGGTGACGGAGTCGTGGGCGGCGTCGACGGAGATGGTGTAGGCGGTGCCTCGGGCGTCCTGGCTGGCCGGGACCATGACGGGCAGCTGCAGGGCGTCGGCGCGAGAGGGCATGATGGGGGCGCAGATGAGGCCGGATGAGTAGCGCACCATCCAGGCCATTTGCTCGGTGGTGACGTCCTCGGCGGCGATGATTAGGTCGGCTTCATTCTCGCGGCCGGGGTCGTCGAGCACCAGGATGAATTCGCCTCGGCCTGTTTGAGGGCGGGCTCAGTTAGCAATGATCGGAGTGAACGGAAGAGGGCATGGCTAGGATTAAAAAAAAATTGTTGCTTACGGAAGGCCTCGATTGTGTCGGGGATGGAGTCGAATTGACTGGCGGGTATCGTGGAGGCAGGCATGTTGGCGGGGGTGTTGATGATTTCTTTTTTTTTTTTTAAGATGTGAGGGTATCGCGGGGTGATGGTCGAGGTGGACTCCGTGCGGTCCGGCTTGTGACGGAAGATTCAGCGCAGATTTTCAAGGCCGCCAAAGTTGAACTCTTCAATGCTGGAGAGAAGCTGTGTAATGGCAATTGAGGAGGCACAACGGCGAGGTCCGTCTCGGGGTTTTTGTTCTGCTCGCGTCGCTGGGCACTGATGGTGATGCGGCTGGCGCGGAGGAATTGGGGGAAAGACTCGGCATCAAGATACATATGTATAGTACGGTTTAATGCTAAGAGGTCCACTGGAACAAGGTTTTGCGGGCCAACTCGGCGTCCGATGTCAATGGCTTGACTGCTTGCCCCGTTCCATGACCTTACGCCTGGCTGGTTTAGACTGGCGGGGGGGCAATGCTTGTAGTACTTGGTACTCTGGGCGCCACAGAGTTGGAGGCATGTGAATGAATTCATCCACGGAACGGCACAAGGCTTCGGCCCTGACTGTCCCTCACGGCGGCTTTGTAATGGCATTGGAGGTGAGAGTCAAGACCCGGTTCCGACTGCAGATGCCTTCTTGACGAGCACAAAAGCCATGCACTGCCCGCTGTTCTCCAAAGCCTTCTTGCGCGGCCACGCTGGCTCTGCAGTACCGGATACAAAAGCTGACGTGCGGCTTACCAAACCATTTGAGGTCGCGCGCGCGCGGCATGAGTCGTATTGACTTCAATGTGCTGCCCGTAAGGATGAGGGGCGGGGATGGAGGGGCTCTTTGCTCTGTAAGCAGCGGCGGGCCCATGAGTGTATGTACATACAGTCTGGTGTGCTCGGCTCGTCTGCTCCAGTCTGCCTCGGTGTGCCCGCCGAACATGCCGCGGCGCGGACGTCGTGCTGTCGTCCGGGGCCGTCGACCGAGGGTCTGTCTCGTCGAGGCCACCTCCGATTGGGATCCCGCGAATAAGCAGGCCGTCGCGAGGCAATCTTTGCCGCCCTTTATCTCGCACTCACGTCACGCTCCCTGGCCATTATTTCCATGCTCGAAACGACCTGCCCAACCTGCGTGCTGCCGCTTCCACAGCCCACGTCAGAGAATAGTTTGACATTCACGGCAGAGCGGTCCGGTAGCTGAAGCCAGGGCTCGGGATTGCCACGTCATCCCAAATGGATGGCAACTAGCATTGAGTACACAAAATATTGACAAACAGAATGGCCTATTTTGGTAATACTATTCGACCTGACTGCCCGCTCTGCAGAGGACCGGGTACCGAGTAGGCACGTAGGTTACCGAGTAGTCATTCTGCACCCCTGGAAGGCGCCTGCTAGCGGAAAGTGGGTCTCGGGTCCAAACCCTGTTGCCATTCTCCAAGTAGTCCATCGTTCAACAGGCTCAACATTCGATTTGAAGCTCACCACCACCTCTCAACCGGCCCTGTTTGTCGGCAACACTGGCCCAATTGTCAATGTCAGCAACTTTGAGGGCGGCCCGCGGCGTCCTCGGACTGTCAAGGCCAAGAGAGGCTGCAGCATCTCTACACACGCACTACCAATGGCTGGCCAAACCATCAAGCAAACCCTTCCGACCCGATTCGCGACAATGGCACTCGACCTTCTCGTCCGTCAACCCTGAGGAAGTCTCCCATTTCAACTCCCTCGCTTCCGAATGGTGGGATCCCCATGGGTCATCCCGTCTGCTTCACCTGATGAATCCCGTCCGACAAGACTTCATCCGAGCCTGCCTGCAGTCCCAACCCGACACAAAGGCCTCGAGGCTGCGAGACGCATCCCTCAGCTACCTCGACATCGGGTGCGGAGGCGGCATCTTTGCTGAAAGCGCCGCGCGACTACCCACGACGAGGCGAGTCACCGCCATTGACCCTACGCCGTCCGTCCTGGCTGTTGCAAAGGCGCACGCGAAGAAGGACCCGTCGCTGAGCGGCAAGCTCTTCTACCAGCAGAGCTCCATTGAAGACCTTGAGGTGCCTCAGGAACCCTGCGACGCCTACGACATTGTCAGTTTGTTCGAGGTTATTGAACATGTCGACGAGCCGGGCCCGTTCCTGGAACGAGTCCGGCCGTTTGTGAAGCCCGGCGGCTGGTTGGTCATGAGCACCATTGCAAGGACGTGGGTGAGCTGGTTCACGACGAACCTGGTTGCGGAGCACCTCTTGCGCATTGTCCCGCCGGGCACGCATGACTGGAACAAGTACATCAATGAAGACGAGCTACGACGTTTCTTCCTCGACAAGGGGTGGGATAGCCCTAGGGTCATGGGCGTCGTGTATGTTCCGGGCCTCGGGTGGAAGGAGGTCCGCGGCGGTGAGAAGGTCGGCAATTACTTTTTTGCTGTGAGGAGGAGCGACTAGCCATCTGGGCAGGTGTGGTTTCTTGATGTGTCTTTTCGGAGCTCAGTCGGGCTGGAAAGGCACACGATGGCGAAACAATATACCCGAGGAATGCGGACGCTGTGACATTCTGGCTCTGCTGGATGTGTCTGGATGTGAACGCGTGTACCATCACGTCTGTGTACTTTTGTGTACTCTCAGTGTACTATACCAAAAGCAAACTAATCCTTGAACATGCTACACAGTTGGCTGTAAATTTGATGGTGCTATTCGTGCAAGTTGTCGAACTGTGGATAGGCAGCTTGCCGATGTCGCGAGTATAATAAACACCCACTAGTTACCTACCTTGATACCTAGGTAGGTAGACGCCTGGCGTGTACTTGGTAACTAGAGGTTTATCCAAGATGGGCTCATGTCGGAGTCACAAGTCCTGGCGTAGAGCGTAACGCAACGAGATTTGGAACATCATCGTGAAGTTGCACATCCAGGGTGTACAATGTTATGCAAGTGGTGACATCGGGAGCAGCCACTACCTACTTAAGTACCTAGGTACCTAGGTAGGTATCTAGTGGTTGACGAGCACCCGTGCAGGTACATATACATCAATTGATGTCAACTGGTGTCTACTGTCCAATGTTGGCGGCGGTTTCTGGGGCACTATACCGCTGTTTCAACCGTTGGGCACCCCTGACCGCCTAGAATTCAGCGTGGCTTCAGGTGTCGTTACATGCGGGCGGATCGTCTGTCGACTGGCGAATCAGCGTGGCGACTGTTGAGCCTTCTAACCTGCCAACTGAATCCGGTCTTGCAACTCGAGCACCAGACCTCAGCAGCATCTCAGCACGGAATTACCTCTCTCCAATTGAGTTTTGTCTTTCGTTTTCTTTTTTTTGTCGCTTCTTGTTCCTTGGCCATCCCCTGCTCCCATTTTCCTTTTCCTTTTCCTTTCCTTTTTTTCTTTTGCTGTGATCTGTCGTCCATCTGCAGCCTCTCGCTTTCTGGCTCCTGCGACGCTATTTTCGAATTGGCCTCGCGTCAGAGATAGACGCCAGTACCACGTGTGACATGATTTGAGTCAACGGAAATGGAGCTTCCCCTCTCTCAGAGCTCTGGCAAGATGATTGTGCGGCTCGCGGCCTTATTGGCAGCCTTGGCCTCGCAGTCTGTGGCCCAATTCCCAGTCTCCGACCTCAATTCACTCAATTTGACGGTAGCAACGTCGCCTGCCGACAGTAGCATCACCATCTCATACAAGGAGCCACGGGGCGCATGCAACACAGCATTCGGCCAGCAGAAACAGTATACAGGCTGGGTGCATGTTCCCGGGGAGCAGTCGACAAATCTCTTCTTTTGGTTTGTCCAAGGCCGTCAACGAACCGACAGCTTAACCATATGGCTTAACGGGGGACCTGGATCGAGTTCCATGCTTGGATTTTTTGCTGGAAACGGGCCATGTGAAGTTATTGAGAAGGGCATCAACAAATACGACACGATTGCTCGGGAATGGGGCTGGGATCGAGCTTCCAATATGCTTTTCATTGATCAGGTTCGTTTCTACTAACATCTTTTCCGCAATACCCGAGTAACAAACAACATTCTGACGTATAAAAACACCACCAGCCCAACCATGTTGGCTTCTCATACGATAGACCAACCAATGGAACTCTAATTCTTCCTAATGAAAGCATACGTCAGCCACCTATCCAGGGAAATGACTCCCTCCCATCATGGACCTACATGAACGGTACCTTCAGCACAATGAACAAAAGTACCACAGCCAATACGACGGAGACTGCAGCCGTCGGTGTATGGCACTTGATCCAAGGCTTCCTCACCACATTTCCCCAGTATCAGCCTCAGCCCAATAGTTCAATAGCTGTCAACCTCTTTGCCGAAAGCTACGGCGGAAGATATGGGCCAATATTTGCAGAGCAGTGGGAGATGCAAAATCAGAAGCGAACTACCGGGCAGTTGGATGCCAGTTCGACGGTAGAGGTCCGTCTCAGTTCTCTGGGAATTGTGAATGGCTGCATTGATCAGGAGATCCAAGTCCCCTTCTATCCCATCTTTGCCAACAACAACACATACAAATATAAGGCTTTGTCGGACGAGGCAGCAGCATACTACAGTCGCAGATTCGGTGCGCCAGGTGGCTGTAGAGACAAGGTTCAACAATGCGCGGCCGTGGCCATGGCTCAGGATCCAGCAGGGCATGGAAACCAGCCCGAAGCGAATCGGTTATGCGATGCCGCAAATGCAGCGTGCCTTGCTCTCCAGGAACCGTACGGCAACAGTGGCCGCAGCGTGTACGATCTTGCCGCCCCTTCTCAGAATCCTTATCCGCCATTACGATTTCTCGACTACGTCAACCAGGGCCATGTGCTCCAAACCATTGGCTCTCCCATCAACTACACCATGACAAGCAATGCAGTGTTCCAGGCATTCCGGGACACGGGCGACTTGTCAAGAGGCGGTAACGTTAAACGATTGGCAGATCTCCTAACTCGAGGCGTCCGTATTGGCCTCATGTACGGCGACAGAGACTACATTTGCAACTGGCTCGGCGGACAAGCTGTGTCTCTCGCCGTTGCAAACCAAACCGGCTCTGATTATGCCACAGGGTTCCCTGCGGCTGGTTACGCTCCTATTGTTGTCAACGACTCGTACATCGGTGGCCTTGTTCGTCAGTACGGCAACTTATCATTTAGTCGCATTTATCAAGCCGGACACTCCGTAGCATGGTACCAACCCGAGACAGCGTTCCAAGTTTTTGCACGCATCGTGATGGGCACATCAGTATCTACCGGCGAGACCATCTCCCTCTCCTCTTTCAACACGACAGGACCCAATGTGGCTTCACATGAAGATAAACTGCCGGTAATGCCGTCGACAACATGTTACATCCGCGCATTTGCAGGTACATGCGACCACGATGCTCAAGATGTCGCTTCCACAGGCAACGTTACAGTCATCAACGGCATTCTGTACAGCAAATCAGCCGACTGGCCACTGGCCACCACTCAAACTCCATCTTCTACATCCGGCCAACCCACCAGTACGACCATGCCTTTGACAGGTGTGTTCACGGCTACGAAATTGCCAGATAGTGGAAGCGAGGTTCGTTCATTACCCTCTGGCATGCTTTGGATTATGATTTCAAGCTTCTGGGTTATACAAGGCGTAAAACCTCTCTTTTGAACATTCCACGGACGTTGGATTAAAATACATTTGTTTTGATAGTGAAATAGAGTAATGGACAGGGATTGGCGTGTTTTATTTAACCCGCAATACGGACGACATGGCATATTGGGTAATTCTAGCGAACAGGTTCTTCTGCATAGGAAAAAAGGTATATTGGAAGGGCATCATGGGGTTGTCTAGACGCGTAGAGGAGTATCCTTACTCGCATAATATAACGTCATACAAGTAAGACACGAATACTGCTCATGCGTGCCAAGGCGACCGCCCAACTTTGCACCGTTATCCCGCAGGTTTGCAATTCGTCACCTGGTATTCCAAATCATCTCAGCTGGGTATCATTCCTCGTCATCATTTATTCTATGTAGACAACGGTCTATGTCCTCTCCGTCTTGGGTATTCTCCCAGGCACCCTTCTTTCCTGTCCAAACACCAGCGAGGCATCCTCCTCACCAGCAGCATCCTCGTCGTCGTCGACGTCCATATCGTCGCGCGTGCGCTGAGTCTGCTTGATGCGCTGGATACGCCGCAGAATAGCTTCGTCAAGATAGAATTCCTGCTGAAATCTGGCTTTGGCGAATTTCTAAGATGGAAGTTAGCGGTATACTCTTTGTTGGAATACGAACAAGTATTGAGAAGGGGCGCAGAGGGAGAGAAAATGAAAGGGCGAGTTTGGTCATGCTTACCTGAGAACATCCCGTCTGCGGACACTGAACCTCCCCTCTTGCGGGCAAGTAATCCAAAATACTCGACTTCTCAAATGTATGCTTGCACTTGACGTTGCTGTACGGCTCCTCCATTTGTCGGAGTGTAAGCGGACAATTCAGACTGAGCACCTCCCTCGCAACGGCGATATCGTCGTCATCGCCAGCTGGGCCAACTGTGCTACGGCGAGTGGTTGCCCCCGGACGAGTCATGACGGGCCGTCCATCGGGGCGGAACCACCGCGAGGCATCGGGTAGAGGGGGTCCGTCTTCGCCGGATGCAGCGTCGTGCCAGATCTTTTTGAAGCCGGCGTAGTCGTTGTTGACGCCGTATCGTTGATGGGGCGTGAGTTGTTCGTATTCGGCTTGTTTGGTGGCTCGGCCTTTGCGGAAGGCTTCGAGAGTGCTGGCGACGGGTTCTTCGCCTTGTTGCTGTTCGGCGTCTTGCTCTTCGTCGCGTGCTGGCTCTTGTTTTACTGCCCCTGCGCGCGCGGATCTCTGCGGTGTTGGGAGCTGTGGCCGTGGCGGCGGTGGTGTACAAGTCTCCCAAGAGGGCGGATTGGTCTTCTATCTCGGCTCGGTGGTCGATTACATCACGTATTGATTGCTCGGATTCGTGGGTAAGCTCGTCGACCTCTCTTTCCAGCTCGACAAGGTGTGCCTCTAGGCGTTCTTCCTCGGGCGTCTTGTTCGTGCCCTTTTGTTCTCGCCGCTCCTGCAGCAGCTGTAACCGGTCTTGTTGCGCTCGTAGCCGTTCATGGAGGTCGCCAACGCTGAGGCCAAGGTGGCGCGCCGAGTCTTTCAAGTGAGATTCGTAATGTTGAGTGCCGCGATTGTCTGATAGCTCACCCAGCGCACGGCGGGCACGGTCGTTGAGCGGGCATGAGGGCGGTTGGTACCGGGGTAGAGATGCAGATGAACTGGTGCGGGCAGGGGAGGAGTCTATGCCAGAAGGGCGGCTGCGGTTAAGCAGTCGCGGCATGGCAGATGTGATATTCAAAACCAGCTGTTGCAATGCCGCTGCTGTGTCGCGAGCGCCAAGGTGAGTCTGATGTGCCGTGATTTCGAAGTTCGATAGTAAGCGAATGCCACCATGCCACCATGGATGTTGGTGTGCATTGAAGGAAGAACGCGACAGAACGCGTCAATAGGCCGGAGCTCGGATGGTGGGCACCCGAATGCCACCCCGCCACCCGAGGCAGGCACAACCAGGCTCCTTCCGCTCAGGCGGGCGCCCCATTTGGCCATTTGGCCATTTGGCCGTGACACAACATTGAATGGAACACCTTCGTTTCCTCAAGTAACTACGGAGTACTCCGCACCACACGCTGAGAATCACCAAGAGGGTCATAGCAAAGTCCATTTGCCATGCTGGGCCGTCACCTTGCATCGGGTCCAATCATCGTCATGTCTCATCCGTCTGCATCCCGATTGAAACATCAATACTACTACTAGACAAACACGGCTTTCCAGGGCATACGTCATGTAACTACAATGGCCTTACCTTGACTGCCGCTTTGACTGCCGCTCCAGAATATTGTCTTTTCTTACAATGCACTAGGCTTGGTCAGCCAGTACCGAGTGCCGCTCGCAAAATCACGACGGCGGTCATGACGGAGCACCCTGCGGCTTGCCCTTTGGTCTATGTACAACGGTAGCACCGGTCGCAACTCCGCGTGGCCCATCTATTGTTTATCCATAATCTTGTCTGACGACGGGTGGAGACGTCAACTGGTGCACGACTCAACATCGAAATCTCGGAAAACTGCATCATCCGCCCTTCGATGGCGCGGCATCAAAGAAATTAGTGTAGATCGTGAGACCAAGTCACGGTACACTAAAAGTCGCTCATGCGGATCGAGCCCTGCGGCTTGTCATCATATCTACTCGTACGGACAGCCCAATGATGCAGCTCGAAAGCTCGACCCGTACCCGTACCCGTACGACGGGCAAGCATGACGACTGGCTTCGGCTCCGGATGGTACTACGACAAGACCAACATGATCGAGCAGAAGGATGGAACTAGGCCACTTACTAGTACTACTTTGCTAGCATCGGCCACGTATCGAGCCCGCGCCCAGCGCAATCGGCGACTTGCAGTTTCTGCCATGCTCCCTCCGATCCACAGTCCAATTCTAATTGCTCGCAACCAAGATGTGTGATTCGATAGTGGCTTAACTACGTTTCGCTTGCGAGTTGCTTAGATCGCCCTGCGATTCGATTTCTGGCCCGAGTCTCAGATGTGGACCAGCACTTGGTGCCAGCTACCAATTTAGCAATGCCCACGTCCGCCTCTCGATCGCCATGTTTCTCCTTAGCCCACGAAGATCTGACATCGTGTACGGAGTACTGCCCATCACAATTCCATGCTGTCAAGAAGAACGCCCAAGCCTAACCCAACGCCACCTTAGATAGGCGAATTAGCAATGTCTCTCACCAATATGTCCCCGTTTCTGGCACTGTTGTGGTTGCGTAACGCATTGACCATACTCCGCGATTCAATTCCAATGTCAGTTGCCGCGATACACACCTGGCCTGCCGTCATTCTGGATCGGTCACCAAGGAGCTTTCCGCACTTTGATCTGTTCTTTTGCATCCGTCCATCGTCTTGCCAAGCCTGGAGTCATTCCATTTGACTTAACAAGCTTGGTTTCACCTACGGACCAAGCCCCCCGTGAGTTCGTGGTGGATCCTTGCTCGACGTTGTGAGATGTAACACAGCCCCGGCCTCTCTCATCACTTAGGCAAGTCGGCACATGGCTCTAAGACGGTCTTAAGAAGCTGTATATTTGCGTTTTGGTGCGTATTAGCCCTGCTATTAAACTAGTGCCTCTTTCACCCCAGGAATCAGGGTCCCGAGTCGTTCAACGTTGGTCCTCTTTCACAACCCTTCCGCAACTTCACATTATTCCAAAATGGCCTCACATGTCGAGATCGTCATGAATCCTTGGGAAGCCCAAGCCTTGGATGTAAATGAAAAACCTTCATCTTCCCCATGGTTGGCAGCTTTGGTGCTTTCTGACACTTGTTGCCGAGTGCATAATCAGTATGCTGACTTGACGAATTTCGTGATAGTACCATTTTCGAGCCGAAACATTGCCTCCTACACAAGGGAAGCCATCCAGTGTTTCTAGAAGTCCTTGGAAGACCATGCCAGAACCCGTTTTCTATCCCGGCCTGTATTCGGCAACGGGCTTTGATATTATGGGCGTATTGGTAGGCATTCTTTTCGAAGATATCCTGTCCAAGTGGTTACTAACTCAGCCTAAGATGAGTCTTAGGAATCGACCAAACCCACAAATCGAAATCGAGAAACTCGACTGCTCCGTAGCTCTTGTGCTCTGTGACCTTGAGCAGCCTGACAACCCCATAGTGTACGCATCGGATGCATTCTGTGACCTCACCGGTTATTCACAGGCAGAGGTTCTCGGCCAAAATTGCCGATTCCTTCAAAAGCCGCATCCTAGCTCATGGGGCGAGTCTAAGAGCAAGCCCAAGCACGACAAGCCGGCAGCCTCAAAAATGCGGCACGCACTTCAAGCTGGACGGGAGATCCAGCTACAAGTCTTAAACTATCGAAAAGATGGTCACCAATTTAACAATCTCGTCAGTATTATACCCGTGGCGTTAAATGGTTCTGGCTACCGCTATGCCGTTGGGCTGCTCGGTGAAGTTTCATAGCCTTGTGATGAATCACAGAAACATCGTCAACCGGTTGACGTGGGTTCTGTGGAGCAGCCACGTAACAAAATTATACAGCATCTTGCAAACAGACGCTGAGCCATCAGCCAACATCGTGCATTGATGGCGTTTCATTTGCTAGATTGGAACTGAGCGGAATTTCCTGTCTATCTCTTTTGTCTTATTTGACGGCTGGTATGACATGGTGCGGGGCAGAGCGCCAACACCTCGGATGGGCATTGCCAAGCCGACTGGTGCACAATCCTTGATTTCAATTGCGAAACATGATAGATTGAGAAATATTCGTAGTTTTCATTTATCATGTGTAACTGGGATTATGATTATGTTTGGAGGATGGCGACTGAATACAGCGAAGCAATGATGATAGTTAAACTCTTGGAAGCGACTCGATTAGCCTTTCTTCTTTAACGTGCTCCTTTTCTTAAATTGGCACACAAATCTTGCTTCTACATTCGTGCTAGCTTCGTAGTCGTAATAAGTCAACTACAGGATCGTAGACTTTTCAGGCTTTTATGCATCCCATAATGAGATATCGTATCTGCTTTCATGGCCTACCTTTACGAAACGGTGAGCCTGGTAGAGCATGAATTCAGAGATACAGCGAGCAATCCAGATTCTTGTAGTAGTAAGCGAAAGCTGAACAAATATTGTCCAAGAAAAGTGATCCCGCGCTCCTAGCATATTATGAGGCATGATACACCATAAATCGCAACGCCCATGATTCAGTTCCGTAGTCGAGTGGAACGCCTTCTCCCTGAAGAGACACCAGGCTCTGACTTAACCTCATTCTCCTCCTTCTTTACAATGCTAGTCTTCTTTTTCTTAGTTAACGGCTCGCCACGATCAACTCCATCCTGTTCAAGCTTCTTTCTGCGAGGTTTCTTTGCAGGCAACATCTCCTTGTCTAATTCATCTTTGATCGGTTGAGCCTTTGCTCCAGGTACAACTTGACCGGTCTTCTTCTGTACTTCTGGCGCGTAGCAGCTCGTCCGGCCACCAACGGTAATAAACGCCAATTTCTCGCCATTGGGTAGTTTACTTGACGATCCCTTGCCTCCTTTCCCCCAGCGATGATTGAAGAGCCAATGTTCTGGGAACTGGTCCGAGTCTCCTAGCTTGTCTACCGCCGTTTGGCAGACATATCTAATGCATTCGTATAGCTTCTTGATTTCAGCGTCGCTGAAGCTATCGCTGTACTGTTCCGGGTGAAGTTTAGCTTGATACAGAGTCTCGTCGGCTACCCAATTGCCAATGCCACTGATCATGGCTTGGTCTAAAAGGAGCGCTTTAACCGGGACGTGACGGGCCTGCATCTTGCCACGCAAATACTCTTCGGTGAATCTATCAGTATCAATGACCGGGTCTGGCCCGTTCTCTTTAAGAGGAGTGTATTTTCGGATATCCGCACCAGGGCAATCAACCAGGCGAACTCGACCAAATCGACGGGCGTCGGTGAAGGCTACCTCCACTTCTGGCTTGCCTTCTGTCTTGATTTGGAACTTCCAGAATTTCGGTGGCCAATTTTTAAGCTCGCTATCCTTCGTCTTTTTGTAGTAATTTGTGTATGCTGTCTGCTCCCCTCTAATGTGAACCCACCCTGTTCCAGTTAGTCACAGAAAGTAAAGGATGCCGGACATCACGCCTTACCCGTCATGCCAAAGTGCATCACCAAGTGAGGCGGTTTATCCATTGTTATCCTACGCATCATGAGTGTTCCATGGCTCACATCGCTAGTCACGCCGGATTTACTCACCAGAAGTATTTGCCCTGATTGCCTGCTGAGACGACCTACAGGCCATTAGTGGCGATTAACTGGCTCGTTGAAATCATTGCTTTCTACCTGTTTTCCTTTTAATGCAGCTTCCACTTCTGCGCCACTAGTTCCCACTTTGCCAAAGACATTGCTGTCATCAATCGCTGACGCGCTCGCAATCTTCTTGCCAACCAAATGGAGGCGAAGAAAGTGAACAATACGAGCAACTAAACTCGTCGTCAATAATACTTCCTACATTAGACGACATTAGTTTACTAACCTTCTGCAATCTCAGGCATGGTAAAATATCAACAGCAGCAACATCTATAGCAACAATGAAAATTTCGAAAATATTGGCTTCTGGAGCCAAAAGCTGACTCTTCAATTTACGCCCTGTAGAGAACCCCTGTTCTGTCACGTTGCTGACACGAAACCCCGTGATCTGCTTACGTTAGCCAAAGCTACCCACTCCACCGCCATCTCCACACTAAAGTCATATTTGTTCACGCAGCTTTTTTTTTCTTCCCAACCCTTCCTTCACCTCTTCATCGCATTCCGCACCCAGAGCAAATGGTAAGTTTGGCAAATCAGCTTGCATAGCCCTCGCGTTAACTTCCTGATGACAAACATAAACCGCAAACTAGAGTCTTTGACCACTCGGAATGAAAACTCAATTTTTTACACGTCAGTCTGAAAGAAGCTATCTTACAGCCGTGAAAATTTCAACAAGCGCGCACTTGACTAAGAAAGCATTGGTGCTAACATTGACCTCAAGGCTTATCCGTCTCCAAGTGGATGTCGTGGATCATGGGTGGACGGGACCGACGGACTGTCGTCGTCCCTCCGAATAATTGGTACGTTACATTGTGGTTGTGCTATCTTGGTTCCTGATGATCAATTCTTTATAAATATACGCTGGAAATTACCGGCTGAGATCTTTCATTGAAGATATAAAATGGCTATATCTGATTGTTCCATATGATACTCTGTTTATGTTGCACGGATGGATGAGGCAATCGCTAACTTGCTTGAAGAATTTTAGACAAGGTATGCACAATTGTATGCACAATTATACGCGCATCGCACTGCATCAGCCTTTTGTGATGAAGCGGCACTGGGCTCCGAAAAAAAACATCCATGAGCAAGAAAAGCCACTTTGCGGCAGGCTTAGAAAACCTCGCCCACTGACCCGGCACCTTCACACCTGCTTTTGTCTTGTCGGTCGAGTCAGACGGACTAATGCCTTCGTAGTGTCTACTAGATCATATGTCACATGCTTCTGTTGAATTGAGCTTGAAGGTAAGCTACCAACACCGCATTTACACAAAGTGTCCTCTTATGATGAAACAGATGACGAGTCTTATTCGAGTTTTCGATGCAGACACCATATTCTTTTTTACCATTCATGCTTTCCTGATATACCTCGCATATCATTTACACGTTGCATTATAGTGGATGCTCATACTAACACATGAAAGTATCTTTAGTGGTCAGTCTTGCCTGCAATTGCACGCGCGGTGCATCCTCAGCCTGATGAACGCGAATGAAAATGACAAGCATATGTCTGAGCTTCGGCTACGACGACACATCATCCGCATCTTTTTCTGACTGCTTTGATATCTCCATCTTATGATGCTATCTTGGGCGTAGGATGTTTCGCTGACTTGCAAAAGAATAGTGAGACTGCGAAGCTTTGGTTACCAAGTAAGTTATTATTGTTTGACTTCCATCACTCTGTTTATATGATGCTACAAATATCACGACGGTCAACTTAGCCATATGCATTGATGACAACGCCTGTGACAAGGCACCTTCCACTGAAATCCCTACAAGTTAACACTTAATTTGGTTCAAATGGTTCAAATGTAAACCTGAGCTAACTGCTAATAGGGGTAATGAAGTAAACAAGGAACTTGCCTAAGTAGGCAGGCAACTTGGTAAGCAGCGAAACTGCGCAAATAACGACTGACGTACCAGAAGGAATCTATCTAGTCTATGATAACGAATGCTTTATGACTCTACGTTTCTGGCTCTCTCTATTTGAGTGAATGTTTGCATGTCATGTCCTTAAGACACGGTACCCCCCAAATGCACCAAACATGTTCAACAAGTGTTGCCGGTAGAGTGCTATCGGGTTTGAAAGGCTTATCAACTTAACCCGTCATCTACCCCAACCTATCCACGCTCGCCTCTCTGCTTCCGGGCTGCCACTTTCACGGATGACTTGGTATACCCGTCAGTCTCGGGACCTGTTGGACCTAGAACTGTAGTGGTGGCTTCTGCTCGAACGATGAGACTGAAGAATGCTCTCGGGTCGTGGTGACTGATTGTCAGTCCAGAGGCCAACCTGCTGATAAGTGGCAGCAGTGGACGTTGGCCTGTGGTCTGCAGGCTGAACCTGGGGCTCTGCATGAGGAGGCGAGGCAGAGGTCCCCCCGACCTGGTTATTCGTGGTCAAGGGATAGTGCTCCTCTGCAACCTGAGACGAAAGCAGTTGAGATACATCAAACTGTCCGGTATCAGGCATATTCATTCCATAACCAAACTGTCCCTGTCCGCTCTGATAAAGATCACTATCAGGGGCATAAGTGGCCACTTCCATATAGGAGTAGAGGCTGCCCGGTTCAGTGTACGCAGAAGAAGACGCTGCTGTCATGTCAACCGATGCCGTCATGTCAACCGATGCCGTCACGTCAACCGATGCCGTCACGTCAACCGATGCCGTCACGTCAACCGATGCCGTCATGTCGGAGTTGCTCTCCCTATGCGAGTTGGTCGACACATATTCCCCGTCCGGCATGATGACGTACTGTCGGCTACGACTGTTCATCCGTTTGCCTACACCCCATTCATCGAACTTTTTTTGATAGGTTCGAGCACTATGCACAGCCAAAAACAAACGAGTTAGCCTCTGGATATATGCGCAATTGTCCAACGTGTTCCGTCAAATACAACTATCCCTGTGATGTGAAACATGCCATGCCAGTCCGGATGGTGTAGTAGTTGAAACGTACTTGGCCTTGAAGTGGTAGTTGTCAATCATCATGGTCACCACTTCATCAAGCGTATGCCGCGCATACAGCCTAATGATGATGTCCTTGTACTGGTCCCATGGAAGCGGAGCCATCGTGAAAAGAAGCGCTGACAATGACGATGTTCTGGCAAAAGTGTCCAACGACGAGAAGAAAGTGAGAAAAGAAGAGCAAAAGACCTGTCTGTTGTTCGTCAAGTCCTCAAATCCAGCGAGAAGGAGGAGGCCAAAGCAGAATTTATATCAAGTCAAACCACCTGGGATCTGTACCCAACGCTGCCATCCTCCTCCCTCACTCACCAAAAAAGAACATGAGCCCCCTTGTTGCCTTTTTTTTCCTCCCTCTCACCATCTATCATCCATCGCCATCATCTCTGGTCTCCCACGGTAAGGCGGGACAACGAGAACGAGGCATAAGCCTGGCCGGCCGCGACCTGGCCGGCCGCCATAATGGGCCCCCTACTTCTGCACAGAGACACCATCGTACTCATTCCGCACCCAGACCGACGACCCCTCGTGATGCAGAGCGTCGCATCAACGTCAATCTTCTGTCAAGACTCCGGCCTCCGATAGGCCATCCAAACACAGCCTCTCCCATACCGATAGTTTGACAGTATATTTTTCTCAACTCCATCCCCCCTTCTCAGTTCGTTTCCAAATATCGGTGAAGAAGCAAAAGACAAGCTGAGCGCGGTGATTTGCGACAAGATAGCTCCTTTTTTTTTCTCTCCGCACAACGCGCTTACCCCAACTACCTCCCGTATCAGAAACCCACGCATCCAACCGAGCACGAGGACACTCGCGCGACCCAGCCAGCAAAAAGGCCAAGTAGTATGCAGTGGCTTTCAACTGTTTCACGGGGGAGTAAAACAAGAAGAGGTACCCGTATCCATGTACCGTAAGCAAACGGAACCCCATGTCAGCGGCGACGCCAAAACAAAAAACAAAAAAAAAACCTCGCACGTCACAGACGAAACGGTTAGCAAGCGCCCCTATGACGTTGCCGGGTCCCAGGCTAGCATACGCAGCCCTTGGTCGCCTCGTGGCAGTGACGCCCTCAGCATAGAACCCGTCTTCAACTACCGCCAGGCCCCAATCGACATGAGACGAGAGAGACCAAGTCGAATCAGCAGAGACCCACGGGAAAAATCAGCAAACGAACACGCCATTTCTCCCTTTTTCCAACAGTGGCAGTGACACACGGCCCAACGTGTCGCCCGTGTTACCACCATACTCGTGGCGCGACATTGTTGGCCGCTTGATACACCACACCTCTTACTTGTTGCAGTCGCGGTTGCATGGCTCGGGTCTTTTTCGTCCGGCCTTGCTTCTGCGCCAAAGGTACTCTGGTACATGGGGCTAAAAAAAAAGAGAGAGAGAGGAAGGAGAGAGAGAGAGAAGACATCAAGCATTTGCCCAAGTTCGACCTTGAGCCTGACTGGACCCCCTTGGCGCATACCCAACTTGGACGGAATATGCATCTTTGACTTTGCCGATTTTGCTCCAACTACCACTCAAACCAACAGTTGAAACAAGCATGTTTGGAAGCAGTTTGCATTATGTAAATTAAGTAGCGGTGTCGATAACTGTAAAAAGCCCAACTTCATAAGCGTGATAAGCGCACTATGGTGTACCATTGTTCAAGCATCAAGCACTGCGCCTTTAGCTCTTGACCCTCCATCACACGCACCAAGTACGTAAATGAGACAACATTCGCAATCCCACACACGGTTTTTTTTTTCTTCTCAGCCTCGCTATGCAACTGCTGGCTTCTCGTCAGAAGGACTCGATACGGCCTCACCGCCCGTCACGCCAGCCTCTTGGGCCTTGTGGCCGCCTGCTGCAGTCGTAGCCGCAGCCAAAGCATCCGCCTTGTTCTCCTGAGGCGAGGCCACAGCCGGGTTCGTTTCGACCTCGTCGCTGGTCTTCTCACCAGCTTTTCCCACGGACGGGGACATGGTGGCCGACGTGGCTGTGGCGGGTGATGACGGAGTAGGCGACGCCGGCTCAGCCGGGCCTGTGGCTCCGCATACTTGCTGGATGACATGAAACCATTTCTGCGCGTCGGCGGCTGAATGGGCCTTGAAGGCGAGTTCTGTGCTGCCGGTGAGTTTGGAGCTCATGGTGCCGCTCCTGTCTTTACCCTTGACGTTGAACTTTTCACCACTGGGGGTGCCGATTACTGCGTCTGGTAGAAAGAGAGAGAGCTCCGGCTTGGGATCTTTGCGGGAGTCGTCCGAGTCCTTGAACTCGTGAAGCCACTTGGCCGGCGTGACGACGTAGTAGCCCGTTGAGTAGCCCCAGGACAGCTTGTTGCGAGACTTGCGCTCCAGGGAGCCCTCGATCAGGGGCTTGGTCGACGCGTGGTCCATGTTAGGGAACTGGATCGCATCCACGGCACGAGGCGGATCATTCGGGTTGGCCAATCTATCGGAACAACGCTGCGTGAAGTTCTGCCACTCAAAGTTGACGGGGACACACTGAATAGTGCCTAACATGTCGTTATACAGGGCGCGGGTCTTCTCGCCTTGACCTCCAACAAGCTGGACAAACGCCTCCACGGCCTGCTGGAAGACTTCGATGACGTGTGCCTCAAACGTTTGGAAGTTGTTTTGGACGGCAATCAGGTCGTTGTGGTGGTTGTTCTCAGCAACGACCTGGTTGCTCAGCCGGTGCATCACACCTCGGTGAATGACATAGGGATCATCGCCAGCATGGAGCTTGCCACCAGCAGAGTCGTAGGAGGCAGTCTGCTGGCCCAGGAGCTCGATCTGCTTCTGTGTGATGTTGCGCAGCTTCTCGACCTCTTTGGCGCTGCTCTGAGCACCGCTATGGAGCTCCTTGGCCTTGTGCTTGATTTCCTTGTGGAGACGCTCGAGGATGGGTAAAACAGAGCCCTTGAGGCTCTTCTCAGTCTCAATGTTGGTATTAATTTGGGCCTGCGTGTTGGAGCGCATGTTTTCGAAGAATCCTGCAATGCCTCCTAGGCTCTGGTCAAAATGATGGCCCTCACGAAGGGGGTTGGAGATGGTCTGCCGATACAAGTCAGCGGGTACATTCTCCAAGCATCAGCGGTCACTTGGCCATGTCGAACCTTCAAGGCCTTCTCGTACTCCTTGGCCTGGCGGCCGTGAATCTTCTCGACAGCAGTCACATATTCCTCAAGGTAGCCGCAAGCATGCTTCCACGCCTGTAAACGCTCGGCAAGCAGTCCTGCAGTCTAACATCGGGTCAGTCTATCGCCCACTTCTCCGTCGAAGCGCCAATAACCAGTACAGCGGCTTCGCACTCAACAGAGCCCACCTACGGTATTGGGATCAAAGTCGGGGACAGCATCCTCAGTATGCCCGCTCATGCCCGTAGCAGCGCGCGACGGCAACGTCGTGGAAGTTGGAGAAATGGGAGACGCCATGGCTTCGCAAGTTGGGAGACAACAATGACAGTTCGAAATGGGACGAGGGAGAACGGAAATCCGATTCAGAAGAGCTTCGAGGGGTGTGGAGTGAAATTAAAGCTAGGATAGGATACCCAGAAAGCGGGACAAGGGTTAGCGGTGAGCAGCGACTCGACTATGTTTGAGAAACGTGCAAGATGAGGCGCGATGCAAGGTTGTTTGGTTGGCGCCTCGGTGGTGACGGTGGAGAAATGCAACTGGACAGTGGTAGGTCCTCCAAGCGCCGTGCTCAAGTATGACGATGCAATTGCCGAACTCGTGGGGAGAATAGCGTCTTCACATGTGTTGGATGGGGGCGGTTGGAAAGGGGGGAGGGGGAAAGCTAGGGAGCACCACAATCGAGCCAAGAAGTGGCACCTGACAATGGTCCAGAACTAGGTCACCAGAAACCGGTTGAGGGCTGCCGCAGGCCAAGTGTTTAAAATCAAGAAATAGCTTGAAGGGAGCGGGGAGCAAATGAGATATGATAGAGAGGGGCAGCCGCGGAAAGCTCACTCACCAATTAGCCGTGGGGCCCAAGTTGTACAAGAAAAGAACTATGAAGAATGAAGAGAAATCCCAAACAAGAACCGAGGCAGATTCCAACAAGTGTCGTGATGTGCCGAATGGTGTTGAAAAGCAGGGTCCTCGAACCGTATTTATCAACATCTTGGCTCAAGCAACGGTCAGCAACGGGCCCCTTCCCCCCTTGAGCCTGAACTAGGGAGTCAGTTGTATACAATTGTGACGTCAACGGCAGATATCTGGAGCGTCTCAGCACCCCCAGCGTCCACGGCCCCATAATTCAGGGACCAGCTATCAATGTCTCTTCTCTCTTTTTTTTGGCATCACAGCTCAGACCCGCCAATCTGCACAGCTCAGCTGGATTAGGATCCTAAGCGACCAGGTATGCGGTCTCCCAAGCTGGCGAATGATACAGTCGTTCTCTGCACGGAAAAGTCCGTCGTTCTTTTTGAAAGCAACACACTCGGTGCAGTTGGCTTGCGTCGTCCGTGTCTCGAGATCATGCGACAGCGTTTTTCCATGCAGCGCCAGACAGACAATTGGTGGTGTCGGCAAGCTCCACCGTCCAAACGTCGCAGATCGGGCCATGGTTATAGTACATGGACCAAGGTACTTGCTTCTCGGCACTTTATAGTTGGGCTGGTGTGTTTCTTGGCAAGTAACCTTGATTGCACTTTGAAAATGCTTTGGTGTACTGTACTATACCCTGACTCCTCCATTCCGGCCGATTAGGTCTACCATACGACCGGCGTCATCACTTCTACATCAGTTCAAAACCGAATCTGAGTCTGAAGAGGGAACATACAGAGGATTGAAGCAGTCCTCGTAAGGGAGTCTAGCATTCAGTGTACTATAACTAACTCCCGTCTATCGTCTCTCGCCCTAGCACAACTTAATATGCATTACACAGGGTAGCCCAGGTATCACATTACAAAAGTCTCCCGATGATATTTCCGTGGTATTCTCACCTCTTTGTTCTTCTCCTACCCCCTTTTGAAGTATATCCAAAAAATCATAGATACCACATCCAATAAACCCAATCAACAACGCCAAAAGTGGTAAATGCTGTCGCTTCCCAAGCAACAAAATGCCATGAAAAGAAAGATAATACTGTCACATGCCTCCAACGCCGTGTATCTTGATAAACCGCCATTGACGATACTTCCAATGCCTCTGCTGGGAGGGGCAAGGTTTTAGGCCCAATAGAAACAAAGCAAGATAAGTCATGATAATAATAACAAACGACGGCTAAACTTGCAGCCAGCACACCGTGTGACTCGACATGATGGGTCACGAGCTGCCCGGGTTCGCTACAACGGTGGAAAGATTGGATGGTGCACTGGTCAGACCACGGTTTTCATCCGACCGGTCCTCAGATATGGTGCTCAACGGCTCAAGAGTAATATCCGTGGCCGGAGGAGTACGAGGCGCATATAACGCAGTTTGGTAATCCGGAACAAGTCCGGCTGCGGGTTGCGTCCGAGACCACGCCGGTGTCCGGACAGCCGTTGCATAGCTGGGAACGCGGTTGAGCTCCGCAAACTCGGCAGGATCCAAGTCAACGTGCTCCGTCGAGTTTCTTCCCGATCGATCCTCCTCGCTATTGCTCCTCGTGAGGTTTTGCGAAGGCGGCTCGGACCGGGGGGCGGACCCATGTTGGCCCGATGTCGGCGACACCCTACCAGAAGGGGAATGTGAATAGACCGACGTAAATGATCGATTCCTCTGGCAAGGATTGAGTGAAACGTCGGCCAACCTAGACGATAAGACCGCCGGCGCTATCGGCGATGGATGGTGGGCCAATGAGGCGAGGTTCTCTGCTGAGCCGCTCCTTGACTGTGAATAGAATGGACTGCTGACACCCGACGGGATTGCTGGGGTTTGGAAGCCAGAGACATCCACATCCTCGTAGAGTTGGTCCAATACATGCTCGCCATACCCCGGTGGTGCTACCAGCGCGTTCTCCGTGGATGGAGCGGAGCTGCCTTGGTTCTGGCTCAGCAGGTTGCCCTGTTCGTCAAAAGGAATGTTGGGTGAGATGAAAATTGATACAGGAAGGGTGGCACGGAGCTGTAAAGTTTTACGTTAGTGATTGATCTCACACCGCCACCGACTGACAAATCCCAAGAGGTTCCGTCCGCACATGTTCCACGTCTCAACTTTTCATACCTCTGAAATGTGGCCGTCGGGGTTCTTCAGTGCCACAGTCAGCTTAATTTTATGCCTGACCTTGATGCCATGATGGTTCAGATCTTGAATACACTGACGGAGTCGCTTGGGAAGAGGCAATGGTTTAACCAAAGCCCAACCCTCCTGACCAGTATCTTGTATCATGTCTTGCCAATGTTCCTCCCGGTTCACTTCGAATCGCCACGTCGCCACCTCTCGCTCGGTGCGGTATTCTCGCATGCTGAGACCTGTTGCGCCTTGGATCCAACAGTCGCGAATCTCGATCATTTTTGCCGTAATATCTCCAAGTTCCAGGCCTTTCAGTAGGGGGGTAAATCGCATTTCCATGTTGATGGTGCCGCCGAATACGACCGCCTTTTGCGGGATGATGATGGAGTAGTCCACCTTGTTGGGCCAAATATTCTCGACGCTCATGGCATGCAAAAACTCCAAAGCGCCGGGCTCCAGAGTCCTAATGATGCGTAGGTGCTTGTACGCGTGCAAGTCGTATGCGAGCTTGCCACGGCCGACAGTCGCCTTTAATCTGTAGGTGATGGATGCTTCGGGGATGCCCTCTACGCTCTCTGCGGTATCTCCCGGTAGCATAAACTCGAAGGGGTATTCGTAGTTGCCGGCAGGAAGAGTCATGCTCTTGCCGTGGGTGCCGACAAAGGGTTGCCATCGATGGTCGAGAATAGTGGTGGTCTTGTCAACTTTTTGCCCCGAAACGCCGGGAGCGGTCGATCTATGGTCAGTCCATCTGTGCAGGGAATCCAATGTTAGACCTTTGAATTGCGGCAGGGAAGGTAACAATTTTGCTAGCATCAAGAAAGAAGCATACGATAAGCGCAAGGTGCCCACGAGGCGCAAGTGAATGTCCTCGATGCGCAAGGGGGACGAGAGGCAGAGAACCACGACCCCCTTGAGAAGCTGACCTGAAGACTCATGGTCATTTCCTCGAAAGACAATGAAGTCTTGGTCCAGCCTGTGGTTGGAATCATGTTAGCATGCTGGACAGATGACCAATGGTCCGGGATGGCTTGGCGGCACCGAAAGAGGGAAGGAAAAAAGGCTGATTGCCAGGGTTTGCTTGGAGGGGTGACTAAAGTGCCACACGGACGAGAAGTGTTGAGTACACAAGACTCTCCCATGGCCTCGGCATCACAAGGAGCAAACTCACCGGATATCAAACAGGCTGTAGCTGTTTCGCCCCGTCACGGATGCAAAGGGCTTGAACGACGGCATGGTCTGGGTGCCAGTGCACTATGCAGGCAGGCGAGCGACAGCGCAACTGGCGCCTGCAAGAGACGAGGGATGCCTTTTGCAAGGTGAAGCAGAAACAAAGATGGGAGACGCAGCCGACCAAGCCGCAGGGAGGAGCAGTATCGCGTTTTTTCTTTGGGCAAGACAGAAAAGAGACAGCAGACAAGGAATTGAAATGCAAAGAGATAGGAGAGCGAAGAGCGAAGAGTGAAGAGCGCAGCCCGCAAGAGCAGAAGGCAAGGCGACGAGGCCGGCGGCCGAGTTGGTGGAGCCGGTTGTATTATTTCAGGAAGTCGACTTTTTGAGGCCAACCACATGCGAACTGGACTGGGACCGTCGTATCGTCTGGTCGGTCGGCTGTCCGCCTTTGGCAGTAACGGTGCAACAGTGGTCGCAACACTGGTAGCGGTACCACTGTCACCGCGCTGCCCGCTTCGCTTCAAGGTCAACAATCTGGTCTGGTCGTCCGCTTCTCCTCGCTGCTGCTGCTGCTACAGCCGGTCGACTCACGAACCCTGCTGAATCGGGTCAACGAGCCCTCTCCACTCTGGACCCAGATTTGCCAGAGTCACACTCTGCTGTCGCCAGGCCCTGTGTACTCCGTGCTCCGTACGCCAAACACGGCTGGTACACCCAAGCTGCTAGGCACCGTGTGCTTGCGAGCATGCACACGTACCCACGCGGTATCATCGCAGGTGGCCGATACAGGTGGGGCCGCCCTCTGATGCGCTCGAAGGCTGGTTTTAGCCTTGGCCACTAAAAGGGCCGCCTTTCCAGAACGTTGACCTGTCAATTCCCCTGCCGGGCCCAACCTTGAAACCGTCAATCCCCATCAAGGAGAAGCACCAGTGACTCCAACGGTCCAAGGGCCGGTTGACGCCCGAGGAGAGAGAATCCAGTGGTCCAAAAGTTAAAAGTTGCGCAACGCGCTAGTGTCCACCAGCGTGCGATTCAACTCTTGCTAGATACCAACGTGAACGACTCGCGCTCTCAAGGCAATGATGCGGCGGCGGCGGCGCCCCAGTTGTTGTGGCGCCTGGCGTCCACGTTGGCCGCTCGGGTCTGGTAAGACACTTATCGCAAAGCAGCCAACAGCCACGCCAAGGTAGGTGAGTGTGTGTGTGTAGATGGAGTCGGCGAAGAGTCTTCTGCCGGGCGATGGATGGAAATGAGCAAAATTGTTCGATGGCTGTTGGGCAAGTGTTTGCGGCCATGCAACAGCATATGAGTAGAGTCACGATGTTTCTTTGCCGGCGCGTGTTCGGTATGGGTGACAATGGAGCGAACGAACGCCTCAGGGCGGGAGCACGCGCCTTTGGTATATTGATACCAAAGGCGAAATTTAGAGCCAGTCCCCAAAAGGGGGCAAAACAATCCCGCCAGATGAATCGGGGTCTTCAGGGACGGTGACGATTTAATAGTAAATTCCAAGTTACCATGGCATTACGAAAGTACTCGGAAGGTACTCGATGCTGTGTGCAACCGCTCCACGGCCACGAGGTACCTCTCTCGTCCTGCGTACGGCAAACTGCACAACCTCCGACTGCCGATTGTCACGAGTCCCGTCCTCCCAAGAACTCCCGACGGGCAACCACGCGGGCCCTTGCCAAGCTGTCAAACTAGCTGCACCCATTGATGGGAAGAACAAAGACACGGACACACATTTGTCGCGCCTCCCTTTGACGTGGAACCTCGCCCGAACCGAAATACTACATACAGGATGGGCTTTTATGCGCATGTACGGAACAGTTACTCAGATGACATGTTTGCCTGCCGTCACTACCCATGATGATTGTGCAGACTCGCATGCAGACAAACATTTCGGCAGTTCCAATGTTGCAAAATGCATCAACTCTGCAAGTCTGAATCCGAATGTGCGCACAACCACAACTCGCCGCCAGATCCAAGGTGCAGCCGAGTAATACACGGTGTACGTGCGGTCCGTCACAAGGTGGGACAAGGACCGTTGACCGCTTGAGATCCTATTTAGCCCTGCATCACAGTCGGCGCAGTAATTGAAGCCAACGGCCAACCGCTCCAACTTCAATCCCGCTCGCCCCGGCTCCCGGCTCCGGCGTCCGGGCCCCGGGGAAAGCATCTTGCGCACCGCGATAACCACAAACAGGATGGAAACTAATAATACGTGAAGTGGAAGCACGCACTTTACCGGCCACGCGTGAAGGGAGCGCTGTCCAAGGGCTGGCTCATATCATGCCAAACAGGTCCCTTCCGCCGCGGGTGCTCAACAAAATCTGCCGCGGATTGAACCCGATGACATGTTGTTGTCGTTATTATCACGCGGTGGGTAAAGGAAAGTCCACCCGGGTCAGCAAGTCACAGTCCATGTTCTTATCTGACGGGCTTGGAGCTGTCTTATGTATCTAGATAAATGGCAAAAAAAAGTGGACGATTTGACAACTTTTTTTTATTACCGTAGATCGTATCACGATCCCTGCAACCCTGTTAATCAAAGATGGAACCCGCATTCCGCGCTGTGGGTCCAGGGCGTTGAGTTGATGCGTTGGCTTGTTGCAAAGTCGTGAATCCATACGGAGCACGGAGTAATAGCTTGAGCCATTTGCGTGTTGACCGCCATGACAAGATTTCGTACATGGCGCAATGCGCGGCTTTTTCAGGTGTTAGTTTGATGGAGCGGGTGCTCAGCCCCTCGGCGCTCTATTTTTATTTTATTTGTTTATTTATTTTTTGTTACATAGGACGAATGATATTTATGCATTATACGGAGTACATAGCAGGTCGTCGCATCGCACACTACCTGGTTGATGGCGTCAGGGTGGACAACATAAGAGGCACCAGATATTGCGAGATGCCGCTGCTTAACGAGTGCTTACGAATGCGTCAAGAAACCGTCATGTTGGGAGGCGTATTTTTCAATTTGAAGCCACCGCGAGGACTCACTTCCCACGGTATTTTGACTTGATAGCTCACCACGAACCAAGTCACCGCCTTGCTCGTCATCGGACTCGGGTCCGTCAGGTTTTGTCTTTCTGGAAGCATTCCTCGCCACTGCGGACCCTGACCAAGCCTCACCCTTGCCACTCAGGGCCAGCACCAAGGCAGGGCCAACCAACACCCTGGACCAAGCCTCCTTCCTCAGATGCTCAAACTGCGCCACTTCCCAGATGGACATTTAGGCTGCTATCTACGTCGTCTCCAACGAAACATCGGCTATTTGTTGCAGAGCGGTAAAAAAAAAAAAAAAATTCCCACCATTGCACAAGTACGGTTCTGCCGTTGGGATGGGCCATGCTCGCCGCGTAGAGAAAAAAAAAAAATCAAGGTGCCAGGACAAAACAACCCTTTCCCAGCGTTTCGCTAGTTACGTCAAGCTAAACTCGACTTCTGTCTCGCCCTGAACATGTGAAAACCGGTTGCCGGAAATTTTCCATCTTCCCGTGCCGATCGTATGGATGGGCCGGCAACTGGGCCCAAGGGTCCTAGCTTACAGCAGACTATTTTACATGTATAACATACGACCGCTCGCTCATACTAGTCACTACCGTGTTCTACCTACCTAGGTATGTGAAGTATGTGCCTGAATATCTCTCCCCCGCTGGACCATCTTCCAGGATCTGGTATCCACTTCCCTGGTCATGGTGGGCAGATGGAAGTAATGGTTGTGGATTGTAGAGATGACTCGGGCAGATTCGGACTACTCGACCGGTGACATTGAGGTGCCATGTGCTGGTTCTGTTTCTGCATTCGCTGGCCTGAGAATTGTTGAGATCGAGGCCTCAGCACAGCCAGCCCACGCGGCCCGTCCAGCCCGACGAGATGGTGGCAGTAGACTTCCCTGTCATGGACATCTGCCCTCTTCACAATTGTGTTAAGCATAGTGAGAAAGACTGGCACTCTCATCACATGCCGTTCGGGAATCGGGATGATGCGAGCCAACAAGCGGCGGGCAGACACCATTTTCATCTCGGTAGTTGCCGGACGCATTGACAGCTTGTCGCAAGGCACCACCACGTCAGAGTCGATGATGCCCTTGGCCAAATATCACGTGTTGGTGAGTCAGTCCCAAAGTGTTTGTGACGCCACCACTTCATTAGCTATAGCAACGTGCAAGGGGTATTAGAACACCATTCACAATACACTTCAATGTCAAGCATTGGCTGCGCCGGCCGGGCTCTACATATATCCAAAACCACCACCACCAGGCCTGTTGTGTCCCCCGTTCTATCCCGTATAGATTCTACTCACCCTTCTCCCCGTCTAGACTGATGTCCCAGGTCTGGTCCATGTTCTGACGTGTCCTGTTTGTGCTGTTAGCCGCCGGCTGACATTTGGCATCTGATTCCACGTTTCATGTCTTTGACTCACCATCTTTGCAGCTTGTGATAATTGCCTCCTCGGTAAAATCCAACCAGCACACGGGATGAGTGTCAATTACCGTCGTCTAGATAGCTTGTTAGCATCAATTACTGATACCATTCATATCTTTGCATCAAGAATGGCTCACTAAAACTGGCGGCAAGATGGGGATTCGAGATCTTGGTTCAACAGGATGCGAAATTCCATCACCATACTCGTCTGCCTCATACAAAGAGTTGGATCTCAGTAGAGTGCCCAGAGGACTAGCTGCCTCACTCCGTGGCGAAATGCCAGCAGGACCGGAAACGGAGCCACGTTGTCTTGCGGAAGTCTTCAACACATGTCAGCTTCCCGAGCAATGCATGCATCCCACTGGTTTCAGTCACGACTCTTACCTTTGGCCGATGGAGCATGCCAACATTGAAGTCCCAAAGACACAGGCGGCCGTCGTCACCAACGCTTCCAAAGCGGTAGTTACGCTCGTCACATTTCCAAAGGTCAAAAGCCAGCGATGATACCCAAGACTGATGACCCTGACACCTCGCCACCAACGCAGAGTCTGCAGCCGACCAAATCGATATCAAGTCGTCCTGGCCGCCGGTTAGGACGTACTTGCCGTCCGGTGTCCAGCAGACACATGTCAGACCTCCGTAGTAGGAGAAGAACAAGCCCAGTAGTCTAAGCATCCATCAGCACCAAACCCGCGGCCCAAAGCGTATGAGGGGACAGCTTACTCCTCTTTAAGGTAGTCTATCAATCTCAGAGTTCCATCCTCGGATACCACCGCCAAATGCCGGTTGTCAGGTGAAAAAGCAAAAGAGTTGATGCGTTGATTTGACAACTTCCACGCCGCAACAGGGTTTGTCTTTTGGTTCTGCGAATGCACGGATTTAGCAATATGCATCTTGGTCCCAGGATTTACTCCATTCTGGCCATGACCAGACTCGCTACCATGCACACTACGCTCGTCGTCCTCGGGGGTAAACTGCGAGTCGTCCTTTTCCTTGTCGTAGACAACCAGAGAGCCACCCATGTGTGCCGCCAAAAACAAGTTCTCCGAGCCTGGAATCCACTTGATATGTGTCACGGGGGTGTTGTTGATGACGCCCTGGGGACGCGCATTAGCCTCAACACAGCTTATTGACCAGACGTGCCACCTACATTCTTGTTCATGCGTGTATATCTCTGTGAAATGGGTTCCCACCAGATAATTTCCCCGGTTGAGAAACCCATAATCACGTCAATGTGCGACGCTCCTTTGGTCACCATATTTACGTCATGGCACAGACAATGCGCCTTGGTGAACAGAATCTTGGTGAAGTAGTCTTGCTGTTGACTAAAGTCAGATGCGGTTTACATATACGGGACACGCGGCAAATTACCTTGTTTGGAGACGACAAATCCAGCCACTGGAAAGCGCGGTTGATGTTGGCAAAGGCAAAGATGCCGTCGCCAGGTCTATCCGTCATTCTTCTTGATAAGCTCTCATTGACAATAACTCGCGAAATAAAGGACGAATTACTCTTGGTCACATTGTTCTTTGGCTTCTTTCGCTTATTTACGTCTTTAGTTTGTGACGGCACAAGCAACGAGTTTCCCTCGCCGAATGCCGGGGTGAAACCAAGGGTCGCCGAGTTTGGCGCATCGCTCGTAGATGTTCCCCGACCATCTTCACTGCTCATTCCGCCCTCGGTAGAATACCTAGCATCCCCAGACTGGTCCTGCGAACTAGCTCCGCCTAGTGACAGCGTTGTTGCAGATGGCCCTCTGTAGAAAAATGGCGGCGGCCGGGACTGAATACGGACGAGTGTCATTTTCGTACCCACCGATGCAGGTTGCGGGTTGGTGGCTAACGGGTTCGGATTGACGATGGGGGCCTCGGATGGATGTGGAGGAGGTGTTGCAAGGTGTAAGTCTTCCTTGAGGACGTAGGTGCCTTGATGTTTATCAGCATAGCCATGGGGAAGCCATGGGGAAAATAGCAAATGACGCCGGTTCGTCCGGTGAAACTCACCTTCTCCCACCAGAAACTGCCATTCAGGTCCGGTAGGGTTCGAAATGGTATTGTTTGTCTCAATCATAGGCACGATGCCTGTGATACCAGTTGCGCTGTACGGGCCACCGATGGGATATCGGGGCGGAGGTGGTAGAACACTACAATTGTCAGTTGCGAGACGGTGGGCGAAGCGCAAAGATTGGGCAGAAGGATCTCGTGTCAGGATCATGGCACATACAACATGGTGACGGTACCAATCCGTCGCTGCGTGTGATGATACAATCAAAGTGCCGTCTCCTCGCTATCTGGTTGGCTCTCGAAGTTAGTTGTCTTGTTAAGTTGACTTGGTCGCCCCGTCACGGTCTCCGTCAAACGATGCCGTCGAGTAACGGTGCTATGCTGCGGGGAGTTTGTGACGTCGTTTGCGCAGGGCAGGTCAGAAGCCAGGTTGGATGACGGAATGGGCCGCTACCCCGAGATGGATCGAGCAAGTCTGAAGAAAGGTCGACAGTCGACAGCCAGGCGAGGGAAAATCGACAGTTGGCTCAGCCCTGGCTGCCCTTTATCCGGAACTGACTGGCCTGGGCAACCTGGGGTTTGCCTGCTCCGGTATTGGCATTGGTGTTGGGTCGGCTGGTGGCTCAAAGACTCGGCGTGCTGGAGAAGAGTGTGGGGTAAGTTGGAGCACTTGAGCGCTCAACTCAACTCCAGAACCAGCAGAGCGCGACCATTGTTCCGGTTGGGGGCCGTAACGACGGATTCGTGGCTTGGTGGCTTGGCGAGAAGCCAATTGGATGCCCTTTTTGGTCTTGTGTTGCAAAACATGGACCAACTCGGTCCCAACACCGACGAGCAGAACTATCACGACTCTCATGGTGACGGGAGGAGTGCAAGAAATCATGGAGGGCACTAGGGAGCAGCGCTGCCTACTACTTAGTAGGTACCTACCTAGATAGGTAGGTAGGTAGACGGTTCAAACGTTGGTGCGAGCATGGACACATACACCGGGGTATTTCTCCTCATCGGCCTTTGTATTGCAAGCCCATCTTGCAGAGTAGCGACGTAGCACGCCACGTGAGAGATGAGAGGCAATGACATGGTGCCATGCAGGCAACCAGGGCATGCTTCGCGCCAGGGTCTGGTATTGATCGAAGATGCCGCTGGCAGCAGCTGTACTCCGTATTGGATTTCTTACGAGGCTGCTGCCAACGATTGAGAGAGACATGGAAGGCCCTGACGTCTGGTGGGACATTCTCGATAAGTTCGGTTCGGTTCGTCGCAGACCAGACGCTGCGAATGGACTGGCGTATTAGATCAGGGCTGCCAGGCGACATCAACACATACTGGTCTTCAACATTTGAATCATGGAATGCACCAGCACAAAGGACATGCTTGCCTGCCTAGCAGGCCCTCGATCGTGCCAGTGTCACCCCCACCCAGCCCCAGGACGCTGAGCCCAGTGACCATTGATTGACGAACCGCAACCCCCGCCGCTCGCTGGCTGGTTGGCCGACAATACTGCAGTACTCCGTACTCCGTACCACTGGCAGTGGTTCCACGACTGCCCAATCTCGCCCAATCTCATTCTAAGGCTTCTCGTGCAATTTAACATGGGGCCAGCCTCTCCCGAACCATTGGCACCGCTGCCACCACCCAGCTCTGTAATAAACGCGACGCCCGTCCTAGCTTCGCTTTCCTCTCTCGAGCGCCCTCAGATGCACCGTGTCTTGCCGGCAGAAATCAATCAATCAACACATCGGCTTGAACTTGTAAAATAGTGCAAAGGGGTTTCCTTTAGCCGTCGAGGACATGGCCTAGCCGTAACTTTGCATCCAACCGAGGTTGCCGTTGCCGTTGCATTTACGGAGTACCACGCACTGCTTTGCCTTCAAAGTTCTACTGAGCACAGTTCGTTCACCGACCAACTATGGCGACAGGTATGCATCACTGCCGAGAAGTTCTCTCACCGGCCCCATTGCCATTGGGAGCATCTCATCATCTCATATGCTAACACCAACCTCCATGCAGTTCGAATTTGCGTGTGCGGTGACGAGAGCACGGGCAAGTCCAGCCTCATTGCTTCGCTCGTCAAGGACCAGTTCATGAGCAACAAGATCCAGCCAGTCCTCCCCCAGATTACCATTCCTCCCAGCATCGGAACACCAGAAAATGTCACAACAACCATCGTCGATACCTCTGCCCGTCCTCAAGACCGAACCACCCTGCGTAAGGAGATCAGAAAATGCAACGTCATTCTCCTCGTCTACGCCGACCACTACAGTTACGAAAGAGTAGCTCTCTTTTGGATGCCATATTTCCGGTCTCTCGGTGTCAACGTTCCTGTTGTCCTATGTGCCAATAAATCAGACCTCGCCGGTCAGGGCAACACCCCTCAGATCGTAGAGGAAGAGATGTTGCCCGTCATGGCCGAGTTTCGCGAGATCGATTCCTGCATTAGAACCAGTGCTCGAGAACATAAGAACGTCAACGAGGTCTTCTTCCTGTGCCAAAAGGCCGTCACCCATCCCATTGCCCCTCTCTTTGACTACAAGGAAGGTCGCCTTAAGCCGGCTTGCGTAGCCGCTCTCAAGCGAGTCTTCTTCCTTTGCGACAAGGACCAGGATGGCTTCTTGAATGACCAAGAAATGCGGGACTTCCAGGCACGCTGTTTTGATAAGCCTCTTACCAGCGACGACTTGGATAACATTAAGTTGTCCATCTCCAAGTCCATGCCCGATGCGAACATGGAACGGGGCATTGATCAATCTGGCTTTCTACAACTGAACAAGATTTACGCCGAGAAGGGTCGGCACGAAACCATATGGATCATTCTTCGCAAATATCACTACACCGACAGCTTGAGTCTTGAGGACAAATTCCTCCACCCAAGGTTTGACGTTCCCGAGTACTGCTCGGCTGAACTGAGCCCTATTGGCTACAGGTTCTTTGTGGACTTGTTTCTGCTCTTTGACAAGGATAATGATGGAGGGCTGAACGACCAAGAGCTTGAGGCCTTATTCTCGCCCACTCCTGGCCTCCCGGCTTCTTGGGTCGACTCGTCCTTCCCTTCCTCCACAGTGCGCAACGAAGGTGGCCACATCACACTGCAAGGCTGGCTAGCACAGTGGAGTATGACAACGTTCCTGGAGCCAAAAACTACAATCGAGTATCTCGCCTACCTCGGTTTCGAATCCCCCAACGTCAAGGATGACATAACCGCCGCCCTCAAGGTCACCAAGTCCCGAAAACGAAGACGACGGCCGGGCAGAGTCGAAAGAAATGTGGTCCTCTGTTACCTCATTGGAGCTCCGGGAGCTGGCAAGTCCTCTCTTCTCGACTCATTTCTAAACCGACCATTCGAAGGGCTATATCACCCCACCATCAAACCCCGTCGGGCGGTCAACAGTGTGGAACTCCCTGGTGGTAAGCAGGTGTATCTCATTTTCGAGGAATTGGGCGAGCTCGAACCAGCCATTTTGGAAAACCAGTCCAAACTGGATGCCTGTGATTTGATTTGTTACTCTTACGACTCCTCCGATCCCGATTCCTTCTCCCATATCGTCGATGTGAGGTCCAAGTACCCACATCTGGACGAGTTGCCTTCTGTTTACACCGCTCTAAAAGCCGACAAAGATAAAACCACGCAGCGAAGCGAGCTCCAGCCTGACCAGTACACGTCTTCGCTCAGCATGAACACGCCACTTCACGTGAGCGTGACTTGGAACAGCATCGCCGAGCTCTTTGTGGCACTCGCCGAGACCGCAACCAACCCGAGCATGGGATTCCCCAAGACAGAAGAGGAGGCCCCGGATCGTACAAGCTTGTACTTGGCCCTCGGTGCTACTGCCTGTGCAGCCGTTGCTGCTGTCATGATTTGGCGTCGTTCAACAAACGCCGCATAAACCACCACTCAATACTGAACCCATACTATTCATCTTCACTCCAGCTACTTGAGCGTTTGACTACAGCGTTTGAGCTTATCTTAATCTTTCTCCCGAAAAAGAAAAAAATATTAACCGAGCGACACACCCCTCTTTATTAATACCCGGTGTAATTTTGGGGGTGCAACTGTATTACAAAAGCTGTTTGGACTTTATATCGAAATGCCGGGGATTGTTTTTTTATTGGAGACTCTGGGAAATTGTCTGCATGGCCAGGAGTTGTCACAAGTTGCTGCAGTTGGGGCAATCGGATTATGATACCCCCCCTACCCCTACGTCGCGAACTACAGGAAGAGTTTTCACAGTATATTCATGATTATAACGACAAATAAACAATCAGTATTTTTGGGTATCTTTGCATCTGTCTCCTCACCATGTCTATCTCTGATCGAATTCACCCCCAACGGCTGACACTTTGGCTTTGAAAACGCCAACATTGAGTATTTTCATATAAATTATTCTGCGCTTGCATGGAGGAGCTAAACTTGAAATTACACCTTGTAAAAGCAAAAACCAATGTAGAAGCTGGCAGCCTCCATCTCCTCCTCTGACACCAAAAGCGGTCCTCCACCTCGCTCTCTCACACCCATCCTCTCACTCAGGGGTCCCAGTTCTGGATCATCTTTCTCCGCTTCCCAGATCTCACTAAACGTTCTGTGGAACTGCAATTCGAGATTAAAGTCATCCGCCAACGCACGGAATGCCTCCCAAGGGACAACATATTCCGGGACTTCTTCTACAGCTTCGTCTAGAAAGAAGTTGTATTTCCAGCCGAATGCTGGCCTAAAAATGCCATCCTCGGGTGTCTTGCCGGGGAACCGGACGCGATATATGGAGTTGCCCCATTCGGCGGTAGGTTCCTCCTCGCCCTCTTCCAGCTCACCGTCTTCGGGTTCGGCCGGGGGTGGTGTGGTGGTAACACCGTCACCATCCTTCTCCTTCTTCTCTTTTTCTGCCCTCTTCGCAGCGGCTTTTTCGTTAAACGCGCGGACCTTCTCGCCCAGCACGTCCGAGTTGGGGATGCAACCGATGAAGCGCCCGCCTTTCTTGAGGGCTCCTGCGACGTTGCGCAGCATTGTGCGAGCGTTCTCTTCGGACTCAAAGGCGTAGTGCATTGAGAACATCATGGTGACGACGTCGAAGCCGCGCTTGTTCATGGGGGACGGGTCGAAGCCCACTTGCTGGACAATTTCGATGTCTTCAATGCTCTCGCGGTAGCAGTCTTTGACGTGGAAGCGGGCGTCAAACAGGCGAGGCGGTGGTCTGCGGTGAGAGCCGCCGCGGCCGCCACGGCCTCGCGAACAGAGGGTTCTATAGCGATCGCGGGCTTGCTCGATACTTACGTCGGCGGGGTCGAGGCCGACGTAGAGCTGGATTGGTTGCGGCGCCTGTTGCCATTTGTTGAGGTCACCGCCTTTTCCGCAGCCTATGTCAAGAACGAGGAGGTCTTTGCCGCTGGAGCGGCCCATTTCGCGGGAGCCCGGGGTGTGATCTTCATCGGGGGAGTAGCGCTGGATGATGCAGCTCTTGATCCAATTGTTAAATACACGGAGGCCCTTTATCTTACTGTCCGTCGTTCTCCACTGCCTGCCTCTCTCGGGCACGCTGTTGTAGTGTTGTCGGACGACATCGTGTACTCCTCTCATGTGGTTCTGCTCTGCGGCCGCTGCTTGTTGGGCGGCCTGCTCGCGCTCTCGCTCGATTTGGCGCTGCCGAATAGCCTCGCGTTCGGCTTCGGAGATGCGGGCTCTTGCTCCTGGGCGCTTTTGCTTGCGCGGCTGTTCGGATGGCGAGACGGCGCGTCTCTTGGCAGCTTGTAGGGAATTCGCGTTGTAAGGTTGGGGGAGGTCATCCTGCACCTCGTCTCGGGCTCGCTTATTGTTTCTGTGATGGGATGGTTCCCCATTACGAGTGTCGTCATCTCCATCCTGGTCGGGCATTATGAACTGCGTCCTCCGTCAGTGGAGGTTTCTTCGTTGCTTGGGCTATGGTCTGCTTTCAAAAATGTGTTGCGGAAAGTCAATGTCGGAGGCTGACCTCATGCGAGGTTGGATATCACAAGGCGGTTGTGGGGCCCAACAGCTGCAGGAAATCCGAGCACATCATCAGCAAGATCACGTAATTGCGCACAACGAGTCCCTATGGTACAGCAACAAACCCGGTAGCAAGACGTGCATCACTGAGTAGTGTCTGGGCGCGTGCTCCGTGTATTCGGTCAACTATGGTAAATCGTTCTTGTCCTCGTCGACGAAAGAAGTGGACTGCTTAGCTCGATCTCTAACAAGAATCGCCATGAACAAACTAGAAAATTCAGAGAAATAGCGCATACCAAGTGCCTTTTTTTTTAAAAAAAAAAAAAATCTTTTTTTAACGAAAACACTGTATGAAATTTAAATAGAACCATCTTCACACTGATTATACTCCATCAATAATTCCAACCCCATGTAATATTGTGATTGTATCAATCCATCTGCCATAGCAAGCTTTCAATTTTTCCGAAAATTGCCAGGTCTAGGGTAGGTTTCTGGAAAGTCATGGGGAAGCTGTGCGTGTCCCGCTGAAGCCTTGTGTGTTCAGACGGGGCCCACCCAAGTCCATGTCCAGCCTTCCTTGTGGCTGCGATTCCAACAAGCAGCTCCCTCAAGCTCTCATCACCATCTCAATTGTCAAATCTGGAGTCTATTTCACGATCACTCGACTCGACGCCGGACCCTCCTCTTCGCACGTACGGACATAAACATAGCAGATCCCACAGTAACCTTCCTCTTCGTCGTCGGACTTGCCCGCCGCCGCCATGGGTTCAGATCCTCAGTACGCCAAATGGCCGTTGCTGCCGTTGTCGCAGCACGTTTTTACCCTGACAAATGCATATGCCTCGAAACCGGCACAAGAAGCAGCCGCTAAGGCATTGCAAGATGCAATCGCCGAGGATAAGATGGCTCCTTTCTATCGGTATTTGGCACACCCCATTGACGGCATTCTGAATGCTGTTGGCGAAGGTGGCGCCCTAGGACCCGGAAAGCCGTTAAGCAGGAAGTCTAGCTTGGTCGGCATGGTCGCCACCAAGGCATCGACAACAAGTGTTAATCTGCCGTGGGATGAGGCTTTGTATTCGAAGCTGAAGGAAGATAATGATAAAGAGTTGGCCGAGTTCCAGAAGGAGGAGGATGAGGCCGTTGAACAAGCTGGCGAAACAGAGGTTATGGCTGCCAAGGGAAAAAGAGCAGACTTCTGGGCCAGAGTGGGTGATAAGGTATGAGGAGTCTTTTCTTTACGCATGTGGATGGCGCTGACAACTGAAAACAGGACAAGGCAATTGCTGCGTTCGAGGACGTTTTCGAAAAGACTGGTATCCTGGGCACTAAGATTGACTTGGTTCTGGCCATAATACGTATGGGTCTCTTCTACGGAGACAAGGCGCTGGTCCAGAAACATATTGAGCGAGCCAAGACTCTGGTTGAATCCGGTGGTGACTGGGATCGCCGAAATCGCCTCAAGGCCTACGAAGGCCTTCACCTCCTCACCGTCCGATCCTACAACCTCGCCGCACCTCTTCTTCTCGACTCCCTCTCTACATTTACCAGCTACGAACTCTGCACTTACTCCAACCTTGTTGTCTACTCTGTTCTTGCTGGCTCTGTATCTCTGAAGCGCGTTGACTTCAAGTCAAAGGTTGTAGACGCACCCGAGATCAAAGCTATAATGGGTGACGGAGAGGACAAGCTGATGGCGCTGAGCGGTGCTCTGAGTGCCGGCCCTGGCGCAGACGATACTACTGGCGACAAGGCACCGCAGGCTGTCTCTACGACAGCCGTCAACCTGACGACCTTGGGATCAAGTACTGAGCAGCCCGAGGCCGAGATGGCGATTGACTTTAGCCCTCTGGCACTCTTGGTCAGCAGTCTGTACAATGGGAACTACAAGACCTTCTTCCAGTCTCTCGCCTCGGTCGAGGAGCAGTTCCTCAACCAGGACCGTTATTTGCACGAGCACAAGAGCTGGTTCATTCGCGAGATGAGGCTGCGGGCATACCAACAGCTCCTCCAAAGCTACAGAGTTGTCGGCTTGGAAAGCATGGCCAACGACTTTGGAGTCACAGTTGACTTTCTTGACCGGTACGTCGTAGCTTGGTGTACGTAAACTGCACCACAGGAAATAAGCTAACCCTGGATGACAGCGATCTTGCCCGATTCATTGCCGCCGGCCGTATCCCCTGCACCATTGACCGCGTCACCGGTAAGGGTGTGATTGAAACCAATCGACCAGATGACAAGAACAAACAGTACCAGGACGTTGTTCGTCAAGGCGATCAGCTGATTACAAAGCTGCAGAAGTACGGTCAAGCTGTCAGATTGAGGGGCAGCGAGAGGGCATAGACGGGGCGATTAACTGGATTGGAAGAGGATTGGTTGACTAGAGGTTTATTGGCGTACACTGTGCCATATAGGACGGAGTTTCTGAGCCCGACTGAACTGATACAGAAGGGGAAGAATAGGGCAAATATGTCACTAGCTGCTGTATGAATATAAATCAAGATTTCTTTGGTAAGCTGCATGCAACATGTACGCACAGCACTAAAAATTTGTGTACACAGCCCGAATTTCGTTCCCCGGACAATAAATAGTATGTACATTTCTTTTCAATGCCCATCGGATCATTCTTTTGATTAAAACCATCAGTTAACCAGAGAAAGTATCAGGCTTTCCCGACAAAAGTCCAGAAACGTATCCGCGATGACATTTGGGCAGGAGATCTCAAAAGAACTCGGATCCAGCAAAGTCGAAAGGCACACTCTTGTTACCCGGCCACAACCACTCTGCTTCTTCCCGTTCAACATGGCCCTCAAACAGAATCAGTACACCTGGCACTCCAGCCAACCGACGCACCGTCTGCGCAGTAATCCACGACGATTTCATCCACGCCTCCCTTGACGGGACTCATCCCGCCGAGGTTAGACTCGGACGCGTTCACCAGTGCCCTGGGAAAATGTGCCCCCCTGCGAGGCAACTTGGTGATGGACGGGGCGGTATCTCCTGTCAATGACTGCACAAGGCCCGGTACGGTTGGTGTAGTTGAATTTGCAAAAGTTCTATTGTATGCGATTCTCTAGTTGCCCGAGTTGGTAATTAGAAAGTACCCCAAGACAGTCAATCGGGCTGAGATATCTGGCTGATGCGGTCCTCGGGATCCGTTTATTCATATGGTAGTTTATATATAACAAAAAAAACAAGATCCGAGGTCTTGCCACCTCTAGCAAAATGCAGTGCGAGAATTTCCAAGTGCAACTTGTAAATCAAGCCCAAATCAGTGTGTCCCAACTAACCCTCGAATGCTATCCTGAGCCCCTTTGTATTCTTTGTGCCAAATATAACTCTCCATCTACGCTTTTCTTCTTTTTTCGACTCGCTCACATTAAGCGTTTACCTGTACTTGTCCATAAACTCCTTGTGAAACTTGACAATACCAGCAACCCATTCTGTACCAGGCGCAAGGAAAGTAGTTCGGAAGTGGAGCGAGCCCTCCTCCTGACCGAAGCCAGACCCAGGAACAACACAGACACCTGTGGCCTCGAGCAATTTCAGGCAGTAGAATTCGTCGGCGGTGCGCTTTTCGGCGGCGGCGGCTTCGTGAGCCTTTGCAGGTAACTGGACGGTGGGGAAGAGGTACATGGCACCTTGGGGCTCAGCGCATTGGACACCTTCCATCTGGCTGAAGGCTTTGTGGAGGGCGGAAGCGCGCTCGCGGAGTCCCTCATGGATGCCAGAGTACTCCTGGCTGTAGAGCTCGTATGACGGCTCACCAGGCCTGGGTGGGTTCACCATGAGCTCGACGAGGCACTGGCCGATGACGGGAGCGCAGAGCATAATGGACACAAACTTGTAGATTTGGGCCTCAACCTCGGGATCAAAGCCAACAAGCTCAAAGTAGCCGCCCCGATGGCCGCACTCGCCAACCATGCCCTTCGAAATGCTGTGAAGTGAAGCAAGCTCGACACCATCGTATTTGCCGGGGTTCTCCTTTTGCAACTTGCGCAGAACGCCCTTGAAGCTGTGGAATTGGCCAATGAAGACGTTGGTCTGGTACACCTCATCGGCCATGATGACGAGGTTCTCCTGTTGAGCAAAGTCGATTACGGACCTAACGTCCTCCTCGGAGAGGGAAGCACCAGTGGGATTGCCAGGGTTGATAATGACAATGCAGCGGACATCGAGACCGTCGGCCTTGCCCTTTTCGTAGGCGGCCTTGATGGTTTCAAAGCTGGTCCCCCAAGCCTTGGACTCATCGAGGTAGTATGGAACGGCTTGGGCGTCCAGAAGGGACAGAGTGGCGCTGTAAAGAGGGTATTGAGGAATGGGAATCATGATACCCGACTTCTTGTCGGCGCAAATGACGTGGAGAAGAGTGTTGACACCAGATGAGGCGCCAGTCGAGAGGTAGATCTTGGAAGGATCAGCAGGAAAGCCATCGCGACCTGCCGAGTGTTAGTATTTTCCACTCTCTGACCGGTCGTGCTGGCAGAGTCCCGGCAAGCGGTGATTGGAGCCGGAAACCAGAATAATTGGTAAAAAAAGGGCAAGTTATAAAGTCAGTGGGAAAAATGACTTACGCTCCAGGAAAGCAGCAATGCTCTCCTTGATAGCAGGGGCGCCAGCACTGGCACTGTATGCACCAACAGAGCCGACCTGCTTTAGCAACCATTTGGCACGCTCAATAACATCAGTCTTGTAGCCAAGACCATTGATCAAAACATCCTCCTTCTTGAGAAGTTCAGGGTTCTCCAGCAAGCTCAGAACTTGCCTGAAAAAGGTAATCGGTTTCTGGTCGAGCTGCTGGGGGTTTCCGATGTTGGCCGAGATGACCTGATCAAAGGGCAGGTTGGTGTCACCGTCCTTGAGGCGGGCACGGTACTCTTCAGACTTGACGGCGAGCTCGCCACGAACGGCGTACTGGGCACGCACGACGTGCTGGTTGATGGTATCGCGGGCCAATCTCATCGTCGACAACTGGCGGTGGTGTTCCTGATACAAATGTAAGCGGCGGTGGAGGGGCGATGATGACTCGAGGATGTTTGGCGGGGCACTAGCGGGCAAAAAATGCCGACGAGGGCCAGCTTCTGCATGCAACTATGTTAGACCTTGGTCCGGTATTGTGCTAGAGAGTCAAGGTTTGGCAAGGAGAAAAGAAGGAACAAAGTACTGATTGCGGGGAAAAGAAAAATCGACAAAAATCCCCAAGTGTAAAAGACGCAATGACCAAAGCGCTGGGAGCCGGACTAGCATCTCGGACACGCTGGCGCCGGGCAGGGACTGACATGGCTCGACTTGGGGGAGAAAAGCAGGCTGTTACACAACGAAATAGTCATTTCGTCTCTTTTGCTCCCGATCATCGCGTCTCTCCCCAGGGCTGTGGGGCGGTTTCTGGAACCAGACATCAATCCACGGCCAAGGACGGCATTTAACGCATTCAGCGGCGCAGTCCTCCGCTGCGGGAGCGGCGTCCGCTTGGTGTATGCCATCTGCATCGGCCTGACGGTTCAATCGTCCGTGTCGTCCAGCGGTGGTGTCCGAGACCGGGGATACCCGCGACCAGCCAAGGTGAGGAGGTCCCTGAGATGCATTTCAGAGCACACAAGGTGTGGAGGAGAGAAGAAACAGAGTCCATAATGTTTTCGTCTTACCCAAACTGTGGTACCTGGCACGCGGCACAGCATGGCTGGTCCCCCGTACCACTGACAAATGCCCCTGCCTCGTCGCAAAGCTCATCCTGCTATCGCTTGTGGTCCAACTTGAACAGTAGTTTGGCCCTCCGACGCCCGGATTCTAGTAGTGAACGATGGCGATGGCTGTGTACGGCGTGGAAAGGTGGAAGTCTTTGCGTTGCGGAATGGTGGTCGAGACCAAGGCCAGACACAGACAGACAGGGACTTCTACTCGGTCTAATTTCATGCCTTTTACCCATTGCTACTAAACACTCACTCGCTGACCGGGATTTCAAAGAGGATGGGCAAGTCTGCCACTGAGTATTGCTACTAGTTACTGTACAGCCCCAGCAATATTTACCTAGTAGTCTAGTCATCAACCTGACATCAAAGGATACACGTATTATGTATTAGTTTAGGTAGTAACAGGTACTTGACACCCCACCCTTCCTTTCTCACCACATGGCGCTTCACCTCAGACAGCAAGAACCCTTACCCACCCAGCCTTGATCAGCCGGCTCGGGGCCACCTTTCGCCGACGAGCTTGGCCCAGGGTCCCGAACTTTGGCCTCGACAGCTTCCCACCTTCACGACAGACAGATGACGGGCCAGATTCCCTATCGGCCGCTCACACATTACACACAACCATCCCTCATCCGCAACAATGGCCAAGAAAGGTATGACACTCCTTTTATTCGTCCCCTCTGTACCTCTGCATCGATTGAGTAGAGCTTGCTCGCCGAGTCGAGAGTATTTCACTAACGTGTACATTCTTCCACATCATAGCCAAGGCGCGATTGATCAATGTCCGTCTCATCTCCATGGCCATGACAGGTTTCTTTTACACCTTCAAGAGACCACGAACGGCGCCTCTCATGGGCATGATGAAATACGATCCAATTGGTACGAATACGACCCTCTCGCATTTCGACTACCATGTGACTGGCCTAGAGCAATTCGCTAACGGATTCTCGCGACCATGCAGTGCGCAAAAAAGTTCTCTTCCTCGAAACGAAAAAGAGGTCAAAGTAAACGGGCCAATGCGTCCCAAAAATTGTATTTTTGACTATTGCCATTCATTAGCTGCCGCAACCGGGGTTGGATTATATAGTATTTGCTGAAAACGTCCGGAGCAGACCGATTGCGCCGGCGCTGTATATCACACATGATGGGCATTTTTGGAGTTTGGGGATATGCTTGCAACCTGCTGCGGTAATGAACTAGTTTCCGCACTGTACGATTATAAAATATTTCCATGATCTAGATACATACATCTTTACCACAAAATCTTACATGATCCGAACTTCCAAACCGTGAAGCAAAGCAAAAGTCGAGGCCCTGTTCTCCATGGCCCCGTTTTCTACCTCGAGTGAAGGCATTTGAAGATGGATGGTTGGAATCACTGGCTGGCCTGTTGAAGTTTGATCCCGCCGCCATGAATAGTGTCTGGGTCGCTGTACAACTTCCGGTCCTGTGTTTGCCCTAGTTTGGGTTGGCTTTTGGTGCCCTCTAGGTCTTTGTCCTTCGACAAACTCATCGCTTGGGATTCGATACTTAATTTATTCTCCAAACCACTTGTTAGTTTGACGCGCTTGAGTTTTGGACATTCGCCATCATCTAGCTTGAACTTGCGTTTCTGCGATATGACTTGACTGGGTACAACCTTGAGCTGGGGTTGAAAGTCTGTAACTCTTGGTAGATTGAAGAAAGTCTCTTCTGACTTGTCGGTAATGAAACCAGAAGAAATATCAGCTATTATTTTCTGACTGGCCGCACTTGCGCTGCTGATGGTCGTGGTTGTCTTTCTGCTCTCCAGTATTGGGCCTAATTCGGTTTCCGTTTCATTGCTCTGGTGCTGCACAACAATCGATTCTTGCGATAAGGATAAGCTATTTGCCTTCAAAATGGGACGCACTGCCATCGGAATCCTTCGTCTCTTCTGCTCTTGTTCAATGGAGGGTGGTGACGAGGGAGATTGAGCTTCAGTAGGGCTTTGAACTTGAACTCTCTTTTGCCCGAACTCTGAATTGCTATTCTGCGTTGTACGAATCTCATCGCTCTCGGTGCTCATTTCTCTATCGTTATTTGAGTTTTCGGGCTGGTTGTATCTGTCGTTTGGATCCATTAGTTGACTGGGTTTAAGCTGATCTGCAGCCCGTGGTGGAGTGACCACATTGCTATTAATCTGCGGCAGATTGATTCCCAGCTGTTGTTTAACCCAAGTTTCCTGTTTAGCAAGATCAGTCGATGCAGAATCGAGCATGCTGCTGACTCGTGAAAACTTTGCCAGTTGCTCGCTACATCCATCAATCTGTGATGGCAACTGTTGAAGGATTTTCAACTTTGATCTAATCGAGTCGACTATTTGGATATCAGAATGCCATCTTTTCTGAAGATCAGTAGTTTTCGAGACTTCTTTCTCCAGCTGAGAAATCTTGTCTTGCAGAGTTACTGCTGCGTCATCTTGTTCATCGTGCTGGCTAGGTTTCCCCTGGTTCGCCACTCTTGCCCCAGACTGACCTAAGTGTTCACTTATCGAGACGACAAGACCTTCTAGGCTAGCAAGTATTCTTTGGGTGTCTTTAGGGTCATATCCTGCATTCGATGTCTCCAGATGCAAGTTCTTGTCCAGCAAACTCTGAACGCGGTCTCTGATTTGCTGCAATGCAGCTTTGGTCTCATCGTCTCTGGTTGCCACTGCAGTGTTGAGAGAATCAAGCTTTGAAAGGCACGTGTGCCCAGACGCAATCACGATTTTCTCCAAGTCCTCAGTCCTGTCATTGCCTTCATTAAGCAGACGAACAACATCCTTTTTCAATGAATCTCGCTCCGCGTTGATGACGTCCCGCTCTTTAGTAAACCATGTGGTCATTTCTTCACCAATATGCTGGCAAAGCTCTCGGTTTAAAGTGACATCACCGTGGACAGTGTCAAGTTTCCTGATAGAGTCGTAGATTTCAGCTGCAAATTGGTCTTGCATGCTTGTCTGTTGCTTAGTTAAGTCGCTCAGTGCAGTACGCATGAATTTGAGTTCCGCCTGGCAGTCATTTCTGATTCCCACCAGCGTCTCATATGTGCAGCTTTGTGCGCCACCAATGTCGGAAAGCGCAGAGAATACACTACAAATTAGTATTTGGAAGAAAGTTTTAAGAAGAGTGCTCACTCTGTTGAGACTAGCTCATGGAGACCTTCCACCAAGGAGGCAATGCCAATCTCCTTGGACGCATTGCTTGCAAGTCCCTTCACTAGCACTTCGAGGTTTTGCAGTCTGTCCTAAGTCAATGACAAATATTATGAATTGGGCTCTATTAGCTGACCTGCGACAAACGCTTTCAGATAACTCAAGCTGCTGAGTCTGATCAACAGCATTTGTAGAGATCGATTCGTGCAATGACTTGACAGTGTTTACTAGATCTTGTACCTCATCACTTTGAAGTGGTTTCACCGACATAATTTGGTTCCGTAGGTCGCTTGAAATTTGCCTCTCGGTACAAAGAGCTTGCTCCTGCGCCGATATTCTCTCCCGGAGACGTGTAATCTCTTCACCTCCTGCCGTGATGTTAGTAAACAAGGAACATATCATAAGATATCAAATATGGATTCGGCTGCATACTGGCTTCTACTTCTTTCTCTAGGCCAGATCGCAACTCGTCTAAGCAGTGCCTCATTTTCTCCCTCTTCTCGTGACTATTGGTGAGAGCTGTTTCGATTGCCTTAGTCTCAGCTACTCGTGTTTCATTTTCCTGCCGAAGTTTTTGGATCGAATCATGATAGAACTCTTTGGCTTGTAGAAATAATCGTTGCTGTTCTAAGATGGCCTCGTTGAGTTTTGTGCGATATGTCCTGGATTTTTCGGCGAGAACAACGTCTCGCTCCTTTGTCGAGCGTAATTCTTCTTGCATGGTGGAAAGCTTCTGTGATAATGTCGAGTTTTCGAGTAGAGCCTCTGCAACCTTCTCCTCCGAATGCTTTAATTTTTGCTCAGTATCCTTACGCCCAGCCTGTTCATTGTCTAACTGATGGCGAGCTTCCGTTAACTTGGCGTACTGTCGACGAAGATCCTCTCGTAGTTGGTCTATTTCCAGTCTAGCTTGAGCCCTCTCCTCTTCTGCAATATTGATACACTCGTTCCAGTACTGTGCGACTTGTTGCATAAGCATCTTCTTTCGCCCAGGTTCTGGTTGAGATCGATGCTTGTTTACGCTGCTTCTCTTTCTGGAGATGTTGCTCGTGCGGGACCCCGAACGACGGGCAAAACCTCCATCGTAAGCATTTGCACCAAAAAACTCCTCTGGCTGAGGAATCGTTTCATGGTGTTCGTCATTGACTGGAAGATGTGACTTGTTGGGTGTGACGCGGTATGGACCTTCTAAATCACCACAAGTACTCACGGATGATGGACGGGGTCGGCATTGGTCTTTTCTGATATTGGTGATATTTGTTAGGCGGTCCTCTCGATAGTTGTCCTTGGAGTACCTTGCATTGAGCAATATGGGCAATTCATCGGATGCTTTTTTTGGGCTGGCCTGAGCCGACATTGTCAGGTTCGGCAGACGATGTTTGGCTTGACCCGGCTTTTTCTCTTGCTGCTTCCCTGCGATGTCATTAATTTTAGGACGGTTCAGTGCTTGGTGTTGCCAAAGAAACCCCGGATCCTCTTGGACAGGGCACTGGTCCACAGTATTCATGGCAGTGGAAGAGAACTTAGAGAAGTAAGGTGCTTTGTCAGTGTGAGCTACGGGGGCTTTTGGAGACATGGTGAATAGCTTTGCAGTCCTGAGTGAAGGATTCGGTTCCTGTATGTTATAAATTTGTCTTGATGAGGAGAAAATTGAAGACAGTGCTCAAGGAATAAAAGTGTGCGTTGTTTGACACGAAAAGAAAAAAAAAAGAAAAAAAAAAACAGCGATTGAGGCTCCTTCCCGTAAATGTTCTAATGTCGGGCAGGTACGATCACGCTCTCGCTAACATCTCCTCGACTTGTAAGGTCGGCGTGCAAAGGAAAACAGCCGGCAGAAATAAATCCTCTTCCGCTGAATAACCCAGGGTTCTTTGTGTTGGAGAGTATTATCAAAATCTACTTGCATGGGAGATATTCTGTCCTATACTAAATTAATTTGTTTTTGTTCTTGGCGCCTTTGGATAAAGCAATGGCGGTGCCAATCTCAGGATATTAAATGAAGCTCATGAGCACACCAGGCATCCTTAATATAGAAGCAACATACTATATATAAAAAGCAGCACTTACGGGAGTGAGGAGCATTTTTTCTGGATGCGCCATTGGCTTTCTACTACGTGGGTTCTTGATGTCCGCAGAGTTGGTGAGGTCCAAGTCATGATGGCAACGTAATGCTGGCTGCCAAGTACGGGCTAAAAATAGCAACCTCATGGAGTGTAGTGAACGATTTTACTGGTACTTGCGCAAATTTTGACTTTTTTTTTATCGACTGCCTGTGACGGTGAGCCAAGCTTTCACGGGACCTGCTGCTCATGTCGGCGCTTCAGGTCGTACTCGAAGCTTCAGTAGCACGACATTGCCACATGTCAACTCGCCAGGGGCTTTCAAGGTCGTCACACATTGAATTCAGGCCCCTGCTTCAAGTTCTGAAAATCATAGTGACGACAAGGTTGGCCGTTCTACCTCGACAAGAAGAATGTGCACCATTGGCTTCCCATTGGCATCTCATTGGTGGGTCGACAGGGGAGAGTGCTGGTGCTCGGCGCTTCGCTTCCACACAGAGCCAATCGTTTGGCTTGAACGTCTCTTTTGAGTGGTGGCCCACGAAAATCGGAGCCAGGGTCCGTCTTCAGCATCCAATGAACTCTTCGGCGGCTGGCGATACGACAGGTCACTACCGGCAGCGCATGCGGGATACATCATCTTCTCGGCAAAGAGGCGGCAGTTCAATGGTATGGCGCACGGAGTCTGGAAGAGAAAAAGATGGGAGAGTCTGTGTTGTCGCAAGTTGTGCCTTGTCCATTTATATTTGGGTTGATCGCCTTATCTGCTTCTGTTTTAAACAACATTCTACCCTGCTACACCAAACGATACTGGGATATCACAATAACAGTACTGAGCGCCTGCATCTCATTTCCAACACTGGCTTATGTCGCCATGGCTACTACGACTCATCCTTTCCCATTGCCCACCTATGCCAACCCTGGCTATGACGGCACCAAGGGAGAAGACATTGGCAACGGAGGCGACAGTTCCACGAGCTCCATGGGCATTTCGACCGGCGGCCTAATTGCTATTGTTGTCATCGTCTTTGTTGTGGCTATAATCGGAGGTATGCAATATCTTCCCCCAACCGGGCTTGCCGTCGCTAACCTCAAGAATCCCAGTCTGCACCGCGACCCTATTCTTCATTGCTAAGAAACGCGAGTGGAAAGCAAGTGAAGTGCTCAGACATTCCGTCAAGAAAGTTGTCGCTGCCATCACGCCCAGAAGAACAGAATTCCCAAACTCGGTGAAACGATCTATGAAAACATCGAAACGAGACATAAGCACTATGAGCGAGGATGATCTCCCCGCTACACCTCGGCTTCGTCTAGAAGACTTGGAAAAGGGGTTTGCGTTAGGGAAAGTACAAAGCAAGCATCCAAAGTGATTCGCCAAGGTGATATAGGCGGCGGTGATGATTGGTATGCGAACCATGTAGAACGACCATGGGAACCTATTGGGATATCTGGAATTTCGGCAATAAAAAGATAGCATTGTGACGCGGTCGTGGTACAGGACTTCACATTCTCCTGAATGTGTTGGAGCTGGCACTCCTCCGTTCGCCTCTTTGCTGTTGCCGAGGTGATGGCTGGTCTTGTTCTTGTAGCTTCTTCTTTTTCGATTCGGGCATAAATGTAACCTGGCGCTCGCCGCCGATATCGCCATGCCGTGCCTTGGTGACCCGTCCTGATTTTTGTGTTCGCGACCCTAGAGCGGTGTCTCTCAAAGGCTGACCTTCGTTTTGCGTCGAAGATACCCTCATTGTTATATCATTCCCGGATTTGCCCGAATTACGTATCTCGTCTTCGCTTCCGGATTCGTCATCAGAGTCCTTGGCTTGGTAACGGGTTGGAGCCTTAGGATCCACAGGCTGCTCAGTTTGTGTGCTGGGGTTGAGCAGCTGGAATGTCTTGCTAGTCTCGTCCACCATGAACTCTTCATCTTCGAAGACCGCTGCGAAACGGTCGTCTCCCAAAATACCAGCATTGGTATCGACCTTTTCTCTGTTCTCCTGCTTCTTGAGTATCTTGTCAACCAACTTCTGGTTGACCTTGACCTTCTTGGTGCCCCGGATTCTACTGGCACGCTCCTTCTCGACTTTGTCCTTGACGCGTTTCATTCTCTCTTCTTCCCAGGCGTACGGGTTGACAATCAACTTAGCTTGCTCATAAAGCTTGGAAGCGACAAAATATCCGTGCATATATGGCCGCAGGAGGTTCGTCTTGCCGATCAAATGAGCTAGACTCAATTGTTTCAATTCTGGCAGGGTCAAGAACTTGTAGTTGTCGTATGTCTCGGTATGTACCTCCTCCGCCATTTCTTCCACCATGCTGTCGAGGAATGCGCACCATTTCGGTGCTGGACCAAGCTGAGGGATGAAGAATGCGTGTTGTTGCTTGCCCTCGTTAGCAGTGAGGAGCATGCCGGTATTTCTGCACCATGCCACATCATTGATATCTACGACGGGCTCGACCGAGGTCCAAGGCTCGCCAGTTGCCTCATCCCAAAGCTTAATGATACGCTTATCGGCTGACATGATTTTCTTCTCTTGTGACGAAGTCGTCATGTGAAAGAGCTTCTTGACCTGGGAAGCCATATCCGTGATCCTTCTTGAGTAGAGCCACCGGACGGCGCAGATCGAAGAGTTGAATCATGCCAGTGGAAGAACCGGTGGCGAGCGACAATCCCGATGAGCTGAAGTCTAATGCCGTGATCTCACCGTCGTGCCCAGCTAGCAATGCGACTCGAGATTTCGAACGTGGGTCCCAGAATTCAACAGTGCCTATAGACGTTCCAAATGCCATAAGGTTGTGTGTGCTTTCTGCATTTGAGGCGACATTGACACTTCCAACGTCAATACCACCCTGCAACCCGCCTCCAGTCAATTCGTCGTCACCGCCAACCTCGATTTGGTATGACTTCATGAAACGTCCTTGCTCTAAATTCATCCGGAAGACTTCGCCTTTCCCTTCGGAGTCCAACCCGACCGCGGGCACCAAAGCTTCGGTAGCATAGCGATCGTAAAGCACATCTCGCCCGTATCTTGGGAGTCGGACCTCGTAATGGCACCCCATTGGGGTATGGAATTCGAGTCTTCGATCATTTTGGAGATGTAAAGATTTAGAGTAGTCGGAAGAAAGGAGAACAAATGAATGATTCAAAGAATTTGTGTGGCGGGTAAAGGACAAAGAAAGCTGTGGGAGGTTATGAACATGTATCTGCGGCTTGTAGGTGCCAGTGCTCATTACCCATTCCCCATCTTCGCTCACCCGAATGCAGTTGCTAGCTTCTTCGAATTCGAAATCCTGGAGAAGTTCAACGCGATTCTGATATTCCGGGTCATTCTTCAAACTTCGCTTCCGTCTGCGAGCAAGCCAGTCTGGGAGCGGTCGGGCAGTAGATGCACCCGAGATTGTGTAGACCGGGACGGTCCCGGGATTGGAGAGCTTCATGGTGAATGTGTTGAATGTTTCCTGATCATCCGTATGCTTTTTGATATTCTCGGTATCTTTGCGAACGTTTGCGCGCGTCAAATAGACGGCAAAGTTGGTTGGTGTCTTGTCCCGCGGAGTTTTGCGTCAAGATAGTCGAGAAATCCCACCCACGATAACGGTATCAGGAAAAAAAAAATTAAGGTGACCGCCCCCGGTGAAGAATTAATAAGTCCCCACTGTACTCGGTGAAGGACCCCACCGATCGAGGTGAGTACGCTAGGAAACAGCTCAGGCTCTCTCACTGGACACCCCCAGTTTTCGTGAGACCCTCCACTTTTACGACGTCAAAAGTTACCACGGGGGAGCGCAACACTGCCTTGGCTTTGACTTTTCATCTTCTTTACGGCACCCCGCGACCCTGGACCTTCATACAACAGAGATTACTGCATATTGTACCTCAAGCTTCCTTTTGCGGCGCCAATCAATCCTATAGCGACAACGCGGCTCGTCTCTCTCCGATCCGACAGAGGTATCGCGACCTTGGCTCAGCGGGCCGAACAACGACCTCCGCTGAGATGGAGCCAGTGAAGCTGCCGGATTAGGGAATCGCATGTTGTAAATAAAATATCTTCTTTACGAAACAAAGGGCTGCGAAGAAAGACTGGCTTCGTAGCCAAGCTTTTTGGACATCACCGCTCCTGTTCGTCTCACCATTGCTTTTCTGCTCGCTGGGACGTCTAACAATTCATGTGGTGTGGCACAGGCTAGTCGCAAGCGCCTCACAAACGAAGTAACCGAAATGGATGCTGCCGAATATGACACCAATGTCCTCGTCGTGGTGCGTCCGTGGTTGAGAGTCCCACCATGGGGGTTACGAGAACTAATCTGTGTGACAGAACAACATCGCTTCGATTTCCTTTCGCGTGTACGAACCGTCTTCAGATCAGTCCCTGAGCTTTGGCCTGGCGGCCATTGATATTGAGAACTCTTTGAGAGAAAAAGGTCATATCGTTTACTACGACGCCAGCAGACGGGGTATATGGCACTTCAGAATAGTCGGCAAGGAGGGGAGTGATGAAGTCAGTAGCCAAGAGCTAGATTCATCTCTTAGCTTGCGTGGCTACTCACTTATTGTAGGAGAAGAGGGATCATTTGAGCCAAGCAGTCTTCCGAGACCTCGATCACAACAACCACAGACAGGATATACACCTACCAGTTCAACTTCAAGCGCGCCTGCTTTGGATCAGTCGCAACGCTATGCGCCAACTGCGACACCGCATCTTGGGCCACCTGGATTACAGGAGCAAGACTCAAAGGGCCACACTTCGGTAACTGACGCGAAGTTGGTGCAGGGAGGGTCATCGTCTCCCAAAGCTTATGAGAGCTTCGTCGTCGCGACCCTCTTAACGATACAGTCAGCCTTCTGCCGCCACACAGATTCGATTCCTCTAAACTACCGGACCGTATTACTTTCACAGGATATTCTAGGAAATGATGGATCTCTCGACGTGATCACAGAAAAAATTCCTACAATCGGTACATTTGGCGCCTACCTAACAACCACAGGTGTTCTTGTAGTTTGTATGGGCATCTCATTATGTCAAGGTCTATTGTCCTATGGTGACATGCTCAACCAAGCTCCGGATGTACCTGGACAGCAAATTCTTGCGGCTCCATTTGGCGTGATCGCCAGCAACCAGCCCGCTGCTCAACTTGATGGGGGTACAGCGAGTATGGCGCAAACACCAAACACACAAGCACTGAGTCTTCGAGGAGCTCCAGATATTCACAATTCGCTTTGGAAGCAAGCATGCCTGAAATTTTTGCACCTCCGAGGTGTTGCCCAATCCAAATTAACAGATTGTTTCTGGATGAATATACTCATATCTAAACCCAAACTTCAAGATGCAAAGAGCGATATCAAGAGGTCGCCAATGCCCAATTCTACCGTCACGATTCCCTGGCCGAGCCCACTATGCTTTAGGAAGCGTCCTGTTGAGGTGTCATCCACAAGTCGAGTGGGTGAGATAATACTGCGAGGACATGAAGAAAGCCACGATCCTTTAGGTAATGCACAGTTTTGGTTTAGTTCCACACCTGAGAGAGACGAGAAGATATCCAAAAGAAAGGCAGAACGCGTGGCAACATCAAGTGAGGGCTTCAGTGGCGATTCTAGACCTACAAGGCTAAATGGGCAGTCTCCTCTAACATTGAGGCGGCCGAGTACAGCCGCAGCTGGCTCTATGTATCCTACTCCGCCTGACGCTTTACAAAATGCAAATGGGGTAACGCCCTCTCTTGATGGTACGCTGTCAAGCCCAGGAAATCCTTTGTCTGCCGCGGCTGTGCCAGAAGGCGATAACAACGGGTCAGTCTCCATGGCGATGGGGGAATCTTTCGAACCGGTACGAGATTTTTCAGAACCTAAAAGGCAAAGAAGCGACAGCAATCTTCTTGGCGAAGCTGATCACATGTTTGGCGACATGGGCGAAGATATGTTTGGCGACAACGACATCACAGAAGCTGACTTCAACTTTTTTGATGAGGAGCCCGAGGACATTGATCTCGAGGCTGCATTGGATGAGATGGATGATGCAACAACGGCTGCAACTATTGGTGCAGAGGAGCATACAGCTGATGAAGAAATATCGAATGCCAGGGAGCCTATAAAGGAAGAACCACAGTCTGAGAAGGATGCTGGTGGATTCACCAAACCCGAGCTGCGCCACGCCATCAGCGTACAAAACGATAATGCGATGCCGCGAGGGAGAGAAATTCGGCCCGTTTCTATGAAACGAGAGTCTAGCCCATTCGACCCTCATACTGTATTCAAACGAGTTTGTGCATCATTGGCGGCAACTGAAAAGGACGGCGCTTTTACCACAGACACCAGTCGCATGACCAAAATATTTGAAAAGATGGATTTTGACCCAACTCTTCCTATGATTAACAAGAAATATGAACAAGGTGGCCAATTTGACTATAGCAAAAGCACAACCGCTGGAAATTCAAGGCTTGACCATGGCGTATTGCCGGAAACCGATTACTTGAAGCGCCATGGTAAGCTACACAGAGGATTAAAAGAGCACAAATTATATGCGAGGTCGCTTATGGGACCTTTATCTGGCCTTGAGCCGCCGACCTCGGGCCGTAGCCCTACAAAATTGGACACACAGATGTCGGATGACGAACAAAGCAGCACGGAGTCTGACCAAGACGACTCAAGTTATACGAGTGACGAACCGACGTCACCGCCGAAGTCTAGTGTCAAGCAAGCGCCAGTGGAGGATGATGCTGTGTCTCAGGTTACCTCTTTGAAGGAACAAGATGTGACTGAGGAGCCAGACTATCAACTTGCGGTTGAGCTCCCACGTCTATCCAAGCCTGAAACCCCAGAGTTGCCTCTTTCAATGCTTTTTTCAGATCCTGAGCCCCTTCCCCTGGAGCTCTCTCTTAGTGATGAGGATCTAATCCAGGCAGCCCAAATATTGACAGAACAGGCTGCTACAGGCTCCTTGGATCTTTGCAATACCGATTATCCCTCCAACACCTCGATTGTAAGTCAGGGCCGAGCAACTTTACTAAGTGACGCCAGGACAGCACTTCAGCAACTTCGAGAGGCTCTCTCAGTCTTTCTGCGGGGCGTGGAACCTGTTCGCCTCAAGGCATTTCTAGATATTCAAGATGTACTCTTACAAGGTCAACCCAGGATGCAACCACGTCCCATACCTGGGAGAGACACGAATGCCGAGCAGATCCGCCCCAGCAATCTATATCAGATTCCGGGACCACATTTGGAGGTTCGCAGGTCAGATGCAAAACTCTCAGTCCTGCCCTCAGCTGTTGCATTTTGGGAAAGTCTAGGGCTGGCGCCATCTTCAGGCAACAAGGACATAACCGCAGTCTGCGTTTTTCCGGGATGGAAGGGGATGACCGATAATGCCAAGACATTTTTGGGGCGGATCAAGAGTGTCTACGAAGTTCTGAGACTCGGATCTTTCGAAAATATGGCCTTAGCATCAGACATGGATTCTGGCGTTCTTCCGTACGAAATGGACCGTATTTCAACTTCTCCCGATGCCGCATTGACGGGGCACGGTTCAGCTTTGATAGGCGCTATGGAGACGTTGCGAGGTTCACTTTCCAACTTGACTGTTTCGGACACGAACATTGTTGTTTATTTCGTCTATTCCCCAAATAATCCTGGCACCATAGTCGAGGCATGTGCAGCATTTCAGCATTTTCTTTGATTCATACCAGAAGGACCTGGCTGCAAAGAAAGAAACTGCAACAAATGAGCTCGTTCTACAGCTCGTCTCCTCTGAGTTGCTATCTTCGCCAACTTCAGTGGTGGTCACTCCCTCTGTTGATCTCGTGAGGCTCTGCATCGAGACGTATGACCGTTGTACCCTCTTTGGCGGACCAATGCCTGCCCCGGCCATTCGACTAGAACAGCCTCTTCCACGAATCATTGACTTCAAGCTCAACACACAACCTTCCGTGTCTCTCATCAGAGAAAACTCGTGCATTCACGTTGCTTATGCTCAGACTGTGGATGGGCGTTGGGTGACGACTGCTTGGACAGACGATCGCGGTAACCAGCAAGCGACTGCCTCGTACTGCTTGGGACGGAAAGGCAGGCCACTCTCTACGTCCATGAGTGAGGTAGCCCATGAGATCTGGCAATCTACTCTGGACCTGATCTCGGCTTGGAAAGTGCACTGGCGAATCATTATCACAAAGTGCGGCCCAATGGATCAACAAGAAATCGATTCCTGGGTCAATTTGGCCCATGCAGAAACCAGGCTCCAAGTGACAATGATCCTGATGACGGTTGATACAGATCCGTGGCTACAACTGGTTCCTCCCGTGGTCAAGCTACCACAGGCCTCGGTGCCTTTCTACACGACACCGGTTTCGACGCCGCAGGCGAACATCGTATCGCCGGAGCAGAGTGCCACTCCAGCAACCCCAGCGAATGTGACGGCTGCAACTCCCGGAGGAGGAGAAGCGGGAGCGGACACTGAAACCGATGCGATTCTTGCCGATGTCACAGACCAGACTTGGGGAGCCATTGTTGGCCACCGGCTGAATAATTCCTTGGGCGTGACGGACTTGTATCCAGCGCTGGTCAGCGGCTTCCTGATCAAGAGGACAGGCGCGCGAGCTGAAGATGTGCCGATGGCCATGCAAGTCAATCTCATACACACGGATGCCTTCCCAAGGTCATACGAACCCCTTTTGAGGGAAATGCTCAGCTACTTTAGAGGGCTTGCCACCCTATCGAGAGCTAGGGGGATGGTGTCAAGAGAAACGGATGTTCGTCCATGGCATATTGCCGCAGCTGAAAAGGCTGCCCGGGCCATGTATCTTCTCATGTGATTTGTAGCCCAACTTGTGCATTTGATATTATTCAAGCAAAGAGTCACGAACATGTAGATGAACGAGCATTGGGGCGGAGTTGTTTTATTGGCGAATTGCATGGCGTTTTGAGGGTTTGGCAAGACATTTTTTTGTATGAGTTAGTTTTGAGAGAAGAAAAAAAGGCCGGGGGGATGGGGACTCACGGATACGATGTGGATGTACAAAAATACTTTAAGCTAGGGCATGATGATACCCAAAGCCTGTTGCGTTTGCAGAAACTGTGATGTCGGTTGATGACTATGTTGGCTCAGGCTGCTGTGGTCCATGACGCATTGGAACCAGAATCATCGAATTGACTCAACAATCATGCATCCCACAGATCCCTCCCCAAGACGGTGCTGAACAAGGACGCCAATGAATGCCAAGCTATGCTGCAGATGAGTCAACCTTGCAATTGAACCGTGTTGTCGTCGGGTGTCTTGCTGGTGTGTGGCGAAGTTTCGGCAAGGGTAAATATGGAGCACTAGTCGAGTCGAACCTTGCCGAGACGGGACTTAAACCGCAGACTGCTAAACCGCCAGAATCTCCAACCAAACATTTGGTTGCATGAAGAAAGCATTCACCACCCCACACGCATGTATCCCATACCATGGAACCTGCGTCCCTGACAAGTCTCCCAGATGACTTGCTGCTCGACATTGTCGAATACCTCGACACCGCCCGAGACACATCACATCTCGGGCGAGTCGCCAAACGCACGCACCGTCTCGTCCAACAGGCGGGTTGGAAAACATTCGTCAAGACGAGATTCCCGTCCTTGAGGGTGCCACACAGCAACGAGTGTTCATGGAGCAACGTTGCCGATACACTTTCCTACCTCGACCGATGCTGGGACAAGCGCGCCATCCAGCTCAGCCTATTCAGACCCCTGCCACGGCCGCGGACAAATGACGCCGCACCTCGACAGCCGAGGCAAGCGATTGACTTTCACGGCATTGTTGATGCTCATTACGTGCCGTCCTTGGACGAGGAGGTGGTTGCCTTGGGGGCCGGTGAGGATCTCCATGTGCGATGGGGCGGCGATGCCACGCAGACGTGGAAGAGTGTCCTGGGGGCGAGCACGACCACGAAATACGCCCCCGGCACGGGTGACGCTACGTGCTTGAACATCATTGAGAGGCGTGCCGGGCTCCCAGAGATTGTGGTCGGACGAGCCAACGGCGACGTCCAGGTCCTCTCGGCCGCAAACAACAAGTCCTTTGGCCAGCCGACCAAGACGGTTATCAAGCTGGACGGGCGGCAGGATGCGCATCTACAGACGCCGTTTAGCATTTCCCCGGGTCGCCTGGCCGTCGCCTGCACGGACTGGCAGCCCGACACAGACATGCTGGCGACCTGCCGCAGCTCGCATCTTCACTTGTACAACATCCCCCCCGAAAGGGATGCGGACCCCGAACCACTCGCCTACCATGACTTGTCCAAAGACGGGCCCGGCAACGAGGAATCCCTGATTCGAGACGTCAAGTTTCTGGGAAAGACCAACGTTGCCGTGGCCCTGGGGGGAAGTTCCCAGCCCATTCAGTACGGCACCATCCGCCCTACGGGGGTGGACTTTGCGCCGGCGTCGCTCAACCCCGACGCATGCGACGGACGAGACGGCAGGCTTCAGCTCGCGGCGCCCGGCGAGGTGACGAGCGTATGGTCGATACAGGCGGTCGGGCACAGGGCGAACAGCAACCTGCTCCTGAGTTCCTGGCACGACGGGTCCTTCCGGCTGATGGATGTCCGGACGCCCTCGCCTCACGACGCCATATACAGGGATAATTTCCAGCCATACCATGCGGGGGGGCCTCTGCTCGTCTACGGAACCGAGAGGTTTGTTTCCGGGAACAATAATGCCCCGATACTGAGGTTCTTCGACTTCCGCTTCCCCAAGCCGTACTTTCACTCTGCGGCCTTGCCGTGTTCGCCGCGCGAGCCACGGCCCAAAGTCGCGTGTTCGTCCGGAGAGCCGTTCGACGACACGACTGCGATTTGGGGGTGCGAGCCCGGGAACAGTCGCCGGTGCACCTGGCACACGGCCATGGAGTCGCCCTGCTTCAGACAAGACACCACACTGTGGCTGGGGCACCGTGGTATGGACCGTGTCTTCTCGCTGGCAAAGGCGTCAGACGCATCGGATAAGTTCTACCTGGGACTCCGGGGAGCCATTGTAGAGGCGCAGCTGGTTTTGGAACAAGATATCCCTACTCGCCGGCAGAGTGTGCATCGTTGCCCCGCCGGCTGGCGAGTGTCGGCGGCGCCGAACGCTGCCATGGCCAACACAGGCATCAGCTTGTGCACGAGCAGTGTGCACGAGGGAACCCATGGGGACTTGCGCAACGGAATGCCTGAGATTCTGCACCACTACGATGGGTCGCCAAGGAAAAAGGGCCTTCGTGAGTTACTAGACCCCCCGGAAGGGACGCGGTTTGATACTGCTTGGCGACAGCAGGCGGCGGCTAGGCATAGGGGACACTCATCGAGGCGGTTTTAGAAGCATCTCGTGTTGGAATGGGCGAGTTTGGGCTTTTTTTTTGACATGGGGCGTTTTGGGCATAGATTATACGCTGAACGACATTACGGTACAGGTGGGCAGAGTGTGGTAGAAAAGGCGGTATAAAGTAAAAGACATGGTTCAAATCAAAAGTGTATTTGTATATGAGACGACCGTTTCGTTAAACCACATGTAAAGGAAATCTTACAACTTGGACTCGGGGACAATAATTGCTGATTTCTCCTTGAAGGCTTGCTCAGCTTCCTTCTCGATGCGTTTCACCAGCACGTCACACGTGGGGACGTCGTGAATGAGACCCATGACAGGGCCGGTGGTCCAGACCTTGCATCACCACAGGTTAGTACACAAGACGAATTCTCAGGACACACATGTGAATGGAACCGGACTCGTCCCAGCGGGGAGGGTAAAAACATACACCGTACTCTGGGTCACCATTGACAAACACCTCCTTCCCTCTCTTGCCGCTAACCAGAGGCGCAATTTCGCTGAACTCGCCGGTTTGGCTCTCCTTTTCAATCTTGAGCGCCTCGAGGGCAACCTTGTTCTTGAACAGGCGGCTGGTGTTGCGCCATCTTCTCAGGAGCAGAGTGGTGTCGTGCTCATCGCTCTTGACAATGGCCTCTTTGATGTTCTGGTGCACGGGGGCCTCGACGGTAGCCATGAAGCGTGTGCCCATGTTGATACCCGACGCACCGAGCAACAGGGCAGCGGCCAGGCCGTGGCCGTCGGCAAAACCACCGCTGGCAATGAAGGGGACCTTGAGGGTCTGACGAGCTCTGCCCAGCAAAATAAAGTTGGTGATGTCGCTCTCGCCAACGTGGCCGGCACACTCGAAGCCGTCAATGGACAGGAAGTCGACGCCGAGCTTGACGGCGCTCTGGGCATGGCGAATGGTGGTGCACTTGTGGAGGACAATGACGCCAGCCTTCTTCAGCTGCTTGATGACGGGGCCGGGAGAGTTGCCTGCCGTCTCGACAATCTTGATACCCTCGTCAATGATGGCCTGGGCGTAGGCGCCGTAGTCCGGAGGGACCATGGCGGGGAGGAGAGTGATGTTGACGGCGAAGGGCTTCTTGGTAAGGGTGCGGCACCGGCGGATTTCGTCGCGGAGGGCTGCGGGCGTAGGGAAGATGAGGGCCGTGATAATGCCCAGACCGCCGGCGTTGGAGACGGCCGAGGCGAGGTCTGCGGTACCGACGTGCATCATGCCGCCTTGGACGACGGGCACTGCGTAAGACATTAGCACTTGGGAAGTCTTTTGGCGGCCACGAAGCATGTGAGCGGCACTGCCGTGATGGCCGTTGCAAGTAGACGCTCTCTGTAGCTTCAGAATCCAGAAGACACATACCGCGGATGCCCAGCCGCTTAGTCAACTCGGTAACAATAGGCATGGTCGCTTCGTTACTCGGCTACGGATTCGTGATATTGCTCGATGGTGAGGATGCTACCTGAGGCTCGTGACGACAAGCGGATAGCTATCGCAGTAATTGTGGTTGGTGTTTTCTATGCCGACAGACAAGCACGCTAGCTCAAGTGTTTATAATGGTGTACCAAAGACGCAAAAAAGGCTCAAAATCTATATTTGAAAAAAGGACAGAAATCTCTCTGGTAAAATACAACAGCACAAGAGGCAAATGATTGTAAACCAGCCTGCACCGGCTGTGGTCTCGTTGCGTGGCCGAACGACCACGGCAATCCTGCTGCATTATTGGCCCCGAGCCAGCCAAGCCGAGGTTGCGACAGGCACAACTCCACAGTGGCTCCAGCTGACGTCGCATGCCCCAGGTGGGCACGCGGGTTGCAAAAAAGACCGCACACCCCGCACCCACAACCACACACAGAGGTGTGCGGCCTTTTTTGCAACCCGCGTGGTGGGCAAGTCCAGCCAAGCCCCACCACTTGCCCACCCCATTTCTACCCACGCAAGGCACGTATTTCCATGCGGCCCTCTCACATGCTAATGAATGGTCGGATTTCGGACCATGTACCCATTTGCGGAGGACCGTCCGCCTTCTCCAGATCCTCAAGGACCCAGGACCCTTCCCCGGGCAGGGCTTTTCAGTAAACTCCGAGCCTGGTTCACTGGTTCGCTCCTGGACTTGATGAGGAGGTCGCATCCGTGATCCCGTCGGCAACCCCCCGCAAATTGCATCATGATACCACATTCGATTGGATGCCATGGACACGGCGAGGACACTCTGGCGGTCAGCATACTATACACGTTTCCTGCCATGCTACGGAGAATCCAGTCTCTAGTACGAGAAGGGACCATCGTTTTCGCACTTGGCTAGATCGCACATCTTATCATCCATCAACCAACATCCAACATGGTCAAAGTTTTCCGTCACGAGAGCTCTTACCGCATCATATGTTGTGTCAACTCTGCAAAGCTCGTCTCAAGGAAGGCATTACCAGACGTCACACCAACGGTCCGGTACTCCCGACTTCGAAGTCGATCCTACAAACTATGATTTCGGGTGATTTGAGTCCAACTTGAACAAAGACAGTGTCCTCCGGTTTAACCGTCCAGCAGACCCCGTATCAAGTTACGGCCATGTAGCCATTCCAGGGTACGGCACCGAAGCTAAACCTACGAGAGTGACGCTACGCCAACGCATATGACGCATTCTTCGACATTAAGCCCCTTGAACGCAACTAAGATCAGAGCCCACGGTATTTTCTCTTGCGCTTCGAGCAAAGGAAATCCATCGTTCAAACATCAGCTCAGGGCACAATATAGTGGACAATGGCCGTGGCCCTGGATAGCACTACAGTAAAATGACCCAGTGCCAATATCTATGGAGAATCCTCATGCTATTGCGGTCATCTTGGCGCGCTATTGCGGCTCATCGACTGCCTTGGAATGGGATACAGCCGATGAAACTCAGACATATACAGTCGAGCCAGCTCGTCGCAATTGATAAATAATCAGAATATCAAACCTGCCCTCTCGTGTGTAAGACCTACCACTGACATTACATGGAGAGAATATCTATACTTTATGGCTCCGCCATACGCCGACGAGCGCCAGACACAATTTATTCCCTGCAATGCTTAGACTATATACACCTTTTTTTTCGCCTCATAAATCATCAGGTCAAAAACATCATGAATGATCGTTAAGTTATGCCAGCTTCAGGCGCCATCCTAGCCATAGAGGGGTTACGTTCTCGCGGTTTGTCCACAAGATCAGCATAACTAGCTAGGCTTGCGCCCATTACTTTAACCATGTCAAATATATGCACTCCTTTAAAAGCTTCTGCCCATAATCGAACGACAGCACTTGCAAGTTGCCTCAATTTTGCACCGTCGCTAGCCACCATTTCCACCGGACCAGAAATCGAACTGGGCCCAGCAAGTGAAGGATCGATGGGAACTGCGAATTCCGTTTCATCCAACATACGTCGAATGTTTTGCAAGAGATTCCTCTCTTCTGGTGATGGTGCTGGATCTGATGGTGTGATTGCAGATAGCGTGACAAGCCATTTAGCTAGTAAAATCGCACATTCGAAGTTGCAGACTAGTATTGATCAGTTAATACGAGCACCCAAGATAGCCGTAGCTGGCAAGATACGAACGTGCGTGTTGTATGCTCCATTCAGCAGACTTTGCTCTTGCAACGTAATTGACACCAGCCTTGACAAGCATAGACAGGACATGAACCGCCTCAAACACCGCTCGGTGTAGTCTTAAGCTGCGATGTAACAAAGGCGTACTATTTAGCGCCGATGCGATCGCCATCGAGTCTCTTGTTTCAAGAGCACGGCTTGGAGGGATGTCCGTATGTAAGCGGATATACGCCAGCCGTAGAAGAGCAGTGGCGTTGAACGCAAGCGACCCCCCGGAGCTCGGGTCAGTGTTCATTGAAAGTCCAGACTCTGCGGCCCGAATCTGGTGACGATGTCCGAAGCTAGTCTGCCACACTCGCAGTGCCTGCGATACCTCCTCAACATCCTCCGGTTTCAATGTTCGTTGAACATCGTATGACGAGCCAGCGGCAAACGACGTCTGTTTCAAAAGATATATGTGTTGAATTAAAGCATGGATTAATATATAATGACCAAGAGAGGAGAGATGGTTTGGCAGGCCTTGGGTAGTGCGACCGAATAGTCGTGAGAAGGCCCCGTGTACCGTGATATCAGCCACAGGAGTAGTCTGCCGCAGTTCTTGCCATTGCCAAGCAGATTCAGCTCTCCAAAGTCTTGATCGTGCTGGCATGTACAAATTAAGCTCAGCGGTAAGAAGTAGTGGCGGTATATCATATGCCGTGCTACATAGGTTGAAGAAACAAAAGGCGATTAGTTTTGTTCGATTGGCACCTTCTAGTCGTATCCACGTGTCCCATTCATTGAGAGACGATGGGCTGGTCTCTACGTTCAGACTTTCCTCGCGGATAAGAATTGCCAAATTGCTCTGCAAAGACAAAGCTTCTTGAAGAATTGTTTTGGCCCCCCACAGGCCAACGGCAAACAGGAGGAGTACTGCCTGGATGGTTTCGAGTCTGGCTCCTGGCGTATTGGGAGAGCTGGGTAACAGTTTAGCTGGAATTCCGAACTAGTGGAAAGCCGCGACTTTTAGTGCATGTTGTGAGAACTTACTATGGCTCGCGATGGGTATCATGTGTGACGGTTCGTTCGGATTGGGCCGATGCAAACGAGTGCCTATAGCTTATGCTAGGGGACGGTCTTGTTGAGTGCGGGCTATAGGATGCGGCTGTTGGCAGCAAGGCATGTACTTCGGAGCTGTGTCTCCTCCTAATTTGTTCCATTGCAACGGTTTTAGCCGCATACCATAACGCATAACCCCTATTGTTCTCGAATCTGTACTGAGCACCTACTGCCAGTATTGCCAGAAGCAACTCCGGAGCCATGTCGACAGGAACCAGGGTAGGTAAATGCAGGAATGGTAAGTGGTCGTGGATTCCGCCGATGTAGCCCTCGAAAAATCGTGACATTGTGTGACGAGACGGAAAGATGAAATCATTTGGCAAAACAGCTGAAAACTCGTCGAGATGACTCTTCATTATATTATAATCTGTGACCGAAATTCGGAGTAGATTTGTTCTTAACGAGTCTTCATGCAACCGCTGCCCTGTATCAATCGGTTCTCGGATATCAGGGGCGAGAGAACCGAAGCGAGAAGGGAGCTGTGACGAAGGCCGAGAGTTGCCTCTCGGATTCAGTTGTCCGGGCGTCCTTGCCCACATACTAAACTGTTGATCGGACTCAAAATGCGGGGGCAAAAGACATGCAGAGCCAGCGATCTCATCCAAAAAAAGGTTGTAATCGTCGTAAACCGGTTGCGGAGGCTGGGTTGCAAAGCCTGACGATAACACGGGCTCGGATTCTTCGTGGCGAGGACGCTCAGAATAACCTCCCATGGGTCCATCGAAGCTTTTGACTCTGCCATGATGAACAGTCTCCCGCTGCGACATGTCGTTTAACATCGGTGGTATTGTATTAACCTCTGTCGCCAAAGCAGCATCCGAGAGAACATCAAGATTACAGGCGACAGATCGTGGAGTAGCAGCACGGGGATCTTGTGCGAGGTGATGGTGGCCAGATCCAGCTCCCGGGTTGACAGCCGTGTGATGATATGCCGCCTGATGTTGTGGCGGCTCTTGATGTTGAAGTGATCCATGTTGATTAATGGAAGCTGCGTGTAATCCTATAGGTTCTGCGTCGATATGGTTGTCCGAGCTTGATGCCTTCTGGGAGGTTGTGCTAGAAGACGCTCTTCTTTGCGGCTTGCTATCTTTGTTTCCATCATTAAGGTGAACGAGTTTCTCATGCCTGACGAGAAGATCACTGATGTCCATATAAGTATACTTCTTTCCTAATTAAGTACGGGATGGGGTACAAGACAAGTCAAGTTGGTGAAAGGTGAATACAAGGCGGTGATAATGCATATATATGTGGGTATATATATAGAACGGGCGTGCGTAACAGAGAAACCCAGGGCAGGCCCTTGTGGAGTAGGAGTTGGAACAGCTCCCACATGCTACAGGACACCGCCTGTGCTCCTGTGTGCTTGGTTGTTTGGTGTTGGCGCAGGTGCTGGTGAGGGGGGAAGAAGTATCAACTACTGGTGCATGTCTGAGGGACGTGGCAATGACGCTCGAGGTAGGCAGGTGGCATATAACTTACCGTCGTCCAAACGTTTTCCCACAGCGGTCCCAGGTGCAACCAAATGGTTTCTCTTTAGTATGAGTTCTTTCATGCCGTTGAACGTGTTCAACTCGTCTATCATGGTTCATCCCGTTGACATTAGCATAATTTTCTCTGGTTAGAGAAGTACGGAGACGAATTGATGACAGACCTGAATCTTTTGCTACAGTATTTGCACGGTAACGTTTTGGGCTTCTGGCCACGGTTTTGTCCTGGTTCACCCAAGGCAAGGCCAGCTCCTTGCACATGAGGAACACCCTCGAGCGTGTGATGTATAGGAAGCATAACGCCTAGGAAATACACAAGTATGACCAATGCCTTTGGCTCTGCATTACTCACTCCGCAGGGGAGGGTGAATATTACACACTCGGGATTTTTGGAGATGTTGGAGGAAAGAAAGGAACCTTTGTGGGGTGCCACTGAAGCACAGGAGCCTTGCCAAGTACGCAGTGGACTCGCGCTGACAGAATGAAGAGAGGCTCACGGTTGTTTCCGCCTTCCCCGTCGTGATTCCTCGTGATGTTCTGTGCTGATGATGATAGGTGGGGATATCCTTTCCTGAAGCCGAGGGCAGGGAGGGTGTGAGAAGCAACTCGCTAAGTTGCGGAAGACGATAGCCCATTCATTGGATGACGAGAAAGGCTGGGGAACCAAGCAGGGATTATGACACGAAAAGGCGGAGAAGAGCTCAAGCCTAGTCAAGAGTTTTTGACTCAGCTAAATGGCCGCGTTCTGAAGAAAAAGGACCCCTACAGCTTGAGAAGGGATCTGTCGGGATGGGGTTGGGGAGGGGGGGGGGGGGGGGGGGGGGGGGGGGGCCAGCGCGGTCATGCGTCAGGGCTTTGAATAAAGCGGTTACGGAGATGGCACTGCCAACATTCGATGCCAAACAGGTTCGCAAAATCAGAGCATTGGGTAAGGGCCAAGTTGATCAGCATGGGAAAATCAGGGGATACTCAGGAATTTCCGGAGGGCCGCAAATGCCTGTTCTTGACTTATTTGATGTTGGAGCAAAGCCGCCAAAATGCGGTGCAAACACCCATGTCCATGTCCTTACCCATGCGGCCATGCGTATGCCTACGCTCAAATGCCAAATGCCATGTGCCAGCCTGGGGGGTGTGGGAAAGCTTGCTTCCAGATTGTGTGCAAAGAACCATCCACAACATGAGGCAGGCGAGACGATGTTCTCGGAAGTTCGTAGGGAACGCGTCCCAATTGTCGCTGTTTCTTGGATGCGGAGAGCCCGGCGCCTAGGGATCTTTGCTGCAGCCTGCAATATCCAAGCTTCATGTGGGGGCACAATCGGGTATTCTCCCCATGGGGCTAAACCTGGGGTCAACTCCGCATTGGAGAAGGTGGGTACCTATTGAGCCACGGCGTGCGTTCTGGTACGGTCGCACATTAGATTAACTCCGCAAAATCCCGCTAAATTGATTTTTACACTTTAGGGTTATTACTCTTTTTATTAAAATAAATCTTATAAAAATCATAAAAAATTAAGTTTTAATATTTTTAAATATATTTATAAGTTTAATAATTTATTTCATTTTTTATTATTTTTTTTATTTTTTAAGTTTTTTTAAAAATAACCCTAAAATAACCCTAACCCTAATATATAATTTTTAATAGTAAAAATATTTTAAAAAATTAAAATAAAATAATTATAAAATTTTATAATAAAAATTATATATTATATGATTTTAAGAGAATTATTCAAAATTATCTTATATTTTTTTAAGTAAATTTTAAGTAGTAAAAATTAATTTGGCAGGATTTTGCGGAGCTTAGCTAATGTGCGACCGTATTCTGGGACAGGACAGCGATGCAGGCATGCCTCACTTGGCAACTCGCAACGATGCCATCCACTTGTGTTGACCGCACTGACGGAGCACATCATAGCCGCAGCCAAACGAGTCTCGGGACACAATGGCACACCGAGCTCTGCAGAACTGCTCCAATACCGGCGAGCCGGTCACGAAGCCGGGCTTGCATGCTTACTCGTCTTTCCATCCTCCATTAGCGCCGTCGGAAAGCTAAATCTGCGTCCGTACTGACAATTCCCCATGCAGTGGCGCTCATGTTGCGTGGTGCACTGGATGGAGGGTTCTCAAGAACCTTCCAACATCGACAACGATTTAGCACATATGAACGACGGAGAAAAAACTGGGCGGCGATGAGGATCCATGTTGTATTACTGAGGCTCTCTGGTGCTCCGGCCTTGCGACGAAACAGCTATTCCGACACCCTGACCCTACTGAGGTGTGTCGATCGCAGTACTTTGTAAGTTTAGCCTTGTCTGCAAGGTGTTAGTTATTATTAGATAGTCTGTGGAAGGGCTGGTGCAACGCTCCCCTCCTCTGAAAACGAGCTATAACGACGGGGTAGACAACCAGTGTAAGCCCGTTGATAAGGGGCGAATTGAGATTGGCGGTTCAGGCTCACAATGCAGGAGGTCGTGTGCTGTCCTCGCCCACTACGCTGTTCTTCTCTCCTCTAAAGACATCTCTAACGGCGTCCTAAAGAAGTTGATGTTGATCAAGCCTTGGCCCTCATCACACACATGACGCCGCTCTGATATTACCGCATCATCGCAGCTAGTGTACATAGAGCAGGGCGAGGGTATGTCGGTCGGGCCTTTAATGTTCAAACAATTAGCTGTGCCAAGATGTGATATTGTAGGAGTTAGCTGGTACATTCTGAACATTACTCACAGTCTCACACACTGCAGATTGCGTCGACTTTGTTGTCATAGCGTGGGGGGCCAGCTGCCCAAACCTGGCCTCCGAGTTGGCTGAGCCAAGATTCCCTTCTGAGTGGCAGCTATGAAGGTGCGTTCGGTTCCAATCACGTCATCCCACAGCCTCATATTTGTAGTATGTCGCAGTTTGGACCATTTCCAGCGTCAGCGGGGTGTCCTCAACGCTCGTCATTGTTTTTTGTCTTAGCTATTGTAAGAAGGAAACGCGGGGCGTCTGCGGCTAGGCATTGGTGGCAGACAGGCATACGCGTGGCCGTTAGACGATTTCAATTTGCTGCGTGTCCCAATAGTCTCAGAGCGGATGCTGTCAGATGGAAATCAACAGGCTTAGCAAACGTGCAGCCCCCTGAGCTCCCAGGCAGCACCTCGCAGGTGCAATAACCAGCCGATATGAGGAGCCTCAGATCCGTCTTGGGCATTGCTCACATCTGTCGGCCATGAGGCGTCATCCTAGCATTGATCATTGTCGGCGCGGTATGATAAAAGATGCGACATGGTTTACGTTTACGAACTTCCCAAGACGAGCCGGGAAAGCACATGGTGTGGTATCGGTCGAGTCATGTGAAGCTGGCAATCGCTCCTTCCCCCATAGTGTTGTAAACCTGCATGTTGTGTCAGTTTGAGTCTTGACTCTATCTAGCTTCGCGCGCCGAGGGGTTTCTTGGTGACATTTACCACGCACATCATCCATCACAAGACAGGTTATCATAATTTTTATTCAATTCATTAGCCTCATAAACTGCCTATGACAATTTAAGTCCTGTATTGTCATAGCCACTAGTATGCTCCGACCAGAATCAGAGGCCGAGCCTAGGTGCCTACCTACTTTGCAAGAACCTGTTAACGGCAGGTGTGGCCATCGCGCATTCCATTCCTTACTAACAACCTAGAATCGCTCTCTTGATTTTCAATATCAAGAAACACTCTCACTCCGGAGTCTGCCCTACAATAATACAGTCAGCAAATCCAAGTTTATTGGATATTCCACATCACATTGCCTCAGACTGCCACGTCCCCAAGTCCATGTTTCCACAGAATACGACTGTGTACCTTCCCAATGCGAGAGGGGAGATAAAATGTATGCGCGATGCATGGCTCAAGACCAGCATGGTCCCCGTGCATAGGAAACAGCACAGAGAAGACGAAATGCGACCCCAAGGCAACACCCGACCCCCCGCATAGCATTCTCGCTGAACAAGCTAATGATAACTACCATGCGGCGCAAGAGCCAATTTCCCCCTGATGACCTGGCACAAGTGTACGTAGGAGCGGAAACGTCGGCGTGCTTGGAACCAAGACGACTTAGGATCTATTCTCGATATGGAGGGACTGGCTAGGCCAGACAGGATTTTCGACTCCAATACGACGATGCAAATATCTCCACCTACTTGCTTGTCGCTAGTGAGCATCTCGCATAGAGTAAGTTTTGCCGCCAGGTGCATAGTTTGCCGTCCCCGACGTCGAAGATTTCAAGGTCGTCTTCCGTCAGTTCATCTCGATGCGGTGTTAATACGTATTTGCCTAACCCACGCTGCGCATGTCTCATGATCAATTAGCATCCGATAAACATGGCCTGTCACCATTAACAAAACCTAACCATTCTGAAGCTTAGGTGCTAGGATATGAAACCAATCCACATGCGCCATTGATGGATGAATATTCCCCTATTCATTGCCCATTATACACCAAAGCTTACGGTACTATGGGAATATTACACAATAATCCGTAGCACATCACGTCGGTACATTTCGGTAAGTATGTGTTCTATTTGGGGAAAAGTGTGTTGTAGCGCTTCTGCAATACAACCAAGTTTACCAATCCCACCATGTCCGACTTGCACCGCTAGCTCTCACACGAGTACCAATATCACGTTAAAAAGAGATATTGCGATAGCATGACACCGATCAGGGGAAAGGAGATTATTCCGATGAATAAAAACACATATTGTTAGACTATGCTATAAAATGTAAGCATACACAAGCCCAGCCCTCCTCCTCAGGTATCCTCGGTTTGTCCCGCGAGAGCCTACTAACTACGCAAGATTACGGTTGGCAATATGGACTACTCGAAATACTTGTAGTTCTTGAATATATGAACCATGTAGCCGACAACTAAGAATTATGACACCCCCGTATGTGAGATTTCTAAATACAGACCCCTTTCCTATCAAAACCATCACGCATACTTGTTCCAAGTCTCCCCCCACCCCAAAACAAAAAAAAAAAGGTCTTTTCTCAACTTTTTCCACAGAATTTGAACCCATGGTCGAATCCATCACTTATCCCTGTAGAGAATATCCGACGTCACCACTCTCACTACCCAATTTAACCAGTCTAGCGCGCATTTCCTCAGCCCGCTGTCTCTCACCATCGCTCAGCTTAGAGAAGTCAACCTTGTCGACATAGCCGCCAATGCCATGCTGTAAGACGTTGCGGGCACGGAGCTTACTACCACCAGAGTGGCCGACAGAGCCGTGCAAAGTGACACGGTCCTTTTTCGAGTCATAGACACCACGGTGGAGGATATTGTTGTTGTAGAAGGCAATGTCTCCAGGACCCAGTTTAACAACCAGCTGTTCCGGTAGAACTTTCTCAAAAGGATCAGCATTACGCTCGGTCTCGGTTCGAGGGCGCTTGTGAGATCCGGGGATCAGGACGAGGGACTCATCCTCCCAAAGAGCAAAATTGTACTGAGCGTGAAACGCAGGACGGCCGAGACGTTCCATCTCTTCCTCGGCAGAGGCTTCAGCAGGGATATCGTCCCGGTGCCACCGAAGCTCAAAGTGCTCGTCTGGTCGGACAAGCATGTTGAAGAGCTCCATGACAAGCTCGTTGTCGTCGCACTGGAGAAGTTCACGGACGATGCTCAAGATTTCTTCAGAGAAGTACTGACGGGTGAAGATCTCGTGGCCGGGCAGATCAGGGTTCATGAGATGCTGGACACCCCAGATGCCCTTCTCAGTTGAAAAGGTCCACGGAGGGAACTGCTTGCCAACGGTCCGAATGTGTGGCCATTGACCAGACCGTCCAAGCTTCTCGACCTTTAGACTAGCTTCACGAAGTTCCTCAAGCTTCTGACCGGTGACAATGCCTCGAACAACAACGAATCCATCTCTCTCCAACTCAGCCAGATGGCCGGTTGACTTTTGGGCGGGCATATGACCAGATAGACTGGAATGCCTTTTTTTTATATTAATGATGATACAATGTGGGGTTATCTCCAAGACCGTAGGAAATGGATACGGAGGAGGTATTGCGGGGTTGAGAACGGGGAGAAAAGTCTTGGGTTTCCACAAATTACATCTTGGGAGTGGGAGAGGAGCAACTAATAATATATACGGGTAAGAAGAAACGGACGATGGGGATCATATCAGTATCCCATATCTCCAGGCGACGACGGCTCGACCCAGAATTCCGTGACGACCCGACGGGAGCCACACTAGTTGGGGCTTTCCCGTCTCGACGACCTTTTCACACAAGATGTCTGTTCAACGGTTGCTACATTTGTCTATTTCTCCACAGCCAGAGAAACCACAGTGTTGAAACCTCGCCAGAGTGACGACAACTGCCAAACCGGGTGTCGAGCACGGCCTAAACGAGCTTTGTTTCACTGTGCCTGACAAGCCTATTTGCTGCCACGAATCGGCTAGGTCATATACAGTTCAGCCGCCGTATAGATATCATCATCTCCACACTGTGACTTTCAGCGTAACGTATCATTCAAGCCAAAGGCTAACAAAACATGTCCACACTCTGACTCAAGTATCCTTTGTACTCCGTAATTCTCCGAGTTGCCTCCACAGCAGACGGCGACAAGTAGTCCTTGAGCTATTGTCTGGGGCGGCATACGCTCGGGTGGCTTTGCGGCAAACTTGGATTGATGAAGCACAATATACAATGCTATGTCATGGAGATAGCCAGCTGATGATGTTATAATTTCTAACCAAGAATTTGTAAGGGTTCTTAAAGAGTTATTGCCTTTCCTCTTTGTTGCTCTTCATATTTTCACTATCCCAGAGCTTTCTACTTGAACCCACAACATCAATTAGTGTTCGTAACTACTCCGTAAGCTAGGGCCACATGTAAACTCGCAAGCGTCTATAGAGTCATGTATCTGCCACAAGGCAACCAAAACAAGAACTTTTCTACATGTTCAACTATTACAATCTTCAACCCGCCACCGCACTATAAACCCCTTGACAGTCTTTTGCACATCCAAGTCCCCCGGATCTCCTTCAAAGAGGGGCTTCTCCAACTTCCTTTCGGAGACCTGCTCCACCTCGAGACCCGCGTTCCGAGCAACGTCGAAAAAGCCCATGTCGAGATCTTGCTTCCACGGGCGGTAAGACGTGAAGAAGACGTAGGCGGCGCTATCCCGCGACGCGCGCATGGTCTCCTTGATGGTCTTGACGAGAGCCCCGTGCTCCGAGTGTCGGAACAGCAGATCCGCAAGGACCAAGACGTCAAACCTCTGTTGCATGCCGTCACCGCGGTCGCCTTTTTGATATTCAGGCGCAAGTCTAGCAAGAAGGGGCTCCGGGTCGGCGCCCCAAACAAACCCAGCGGCGTCGATTGTCCGCTCAATATGGCCCTCGGGCTCAACTGTCGCGTTGCATTCGTCAATGTTCTTTTGCATGTTGGCCACCAGGTCGGGGTCTGGAAAATCCGTCATGACCACCTTCTTGGCTCCCAGGATGCCCGCAACCAACGACGGCAAACCAGCCCCGGCGCCCAGCTCGAGGACGGATTTGCCCTCGACCCTCGAAGGGTCTTGCTCGAAGTAATCCGATATGAACATGGCCCCATTCCACAGATGGTGCGCCTCTGTGGGACTGTGCCCGACCAGATGCAGCGTCACTTGCTTCCCATTTTGCATGCCAAAGATTTGTTTCGTAGGCGGTGGTGAAGGCGGATAGTAGTCCTCGGGGTCATCCATCAGACCCCCCGTGCCGTAGGCCTCATCTCCCTCCATGGCCGCTCAAATCAGACGCCGGAGCTGGGTTATTTTGCACCGTGCTCCGTATCGTATGTCGAAGCGGTCCACGGTCTCGATGAAAACGGGACATGCCAATCCTGACACGTTCCCGGTTCTTTGCCCAACGTGACACGGCAGAGCCTGGGGAAAATTCCCGAATGTACAGCAACACGTCCTCTGTATGTACGTCTGGATACTCTCAGACTAGGGTCCTGCACCGTAGATCACGCCCGCAGGGTTGTTGGCGCACAAAACAACCCTCATTAACCCGCCAACCCGGGCTGCCGAAAGCCACAAAACTTGGAATGAAACCTTGGGCCCCTGTCCGAAACTGGTTGCCGACGGGAATCCAAGAAGAAGAAAAAAAATCAACGGGCTTGTCTGTTTGTCGTGCCACAAGTTAAACCGTCTGTGTCAAGAGACATTTGCACAACTCCATATTCGGTAGGGTGGAAAGATTTTGGTCCCAAGAGAGTGGAGACGACGGCCAACCATGTCCAGTTAAACCAGCAGTTTCTAACTGGGCAAGTCCGTAATCAAACCTTTCGCTGCGGCGTGGCTTTTATCTTTTATCAGATGGGAACCATTTGGGAGGCCGTGATTGGGGCGGATAGAGGAACGCGGCAACCTAGACCTTATGACTACCTACGGACTGCTCTACCATGTCTTTTCCCTAACAGGAGAGCATTTTAGTCGCCTCACTCCTGTTGAATGTCATATTACATGTGTGGCTTGGTCAGATGGAACATTGCACTAGTTCGCCAATATCCTGGGGACAGCCAAAGCCAGAGGATACCTTGCACTACAAGGTTGCATTCTGCGAATATCGGATTTGACTCAGTCCATCTCGGGAGAAGTAACACGTTGCTGACAAAAGGCGGACGGAGAACTGGCCGACGAAGCGGCATGATCGCGCCCGCAGTGCTCGTCATGTGCGGAAACCTGGCGTTGCTGCCATGCAGAGCACCGTTCTCGTCAGGGTGTCTGAGGATGGTGCCAATGGTGAGGTGATGAGCTGCTCCTTCGGCTCCTTTTCGAAGAAGCAGCGGAGGTAATTTTGTATTGCGGTGACAGGTTTCCATAGACTCGCAACCGCTTTGCTGGCAAACCACCCACACGACGAGCGTGCCGACGCTTTGACAAGTAGTTTGATTCCTTCAATAACAGGAAATGATAGTAGACCAAGCAAGGGCTAGATCCAGATGGTGGCAGCCAGGTACCCGGTGCAGTCTTCAAACTCCAACCAACAAGATGGCTTGTCTGCACAAAACAAAGACCATATCCAACACCATGAGCCTCTTTATCCAAATCTCTGCTTCGCCAACTCCCGCAGCATACTAACCGTGCCCTCCTCTCTCTCCTGCCACGCCCTCCTCCTCTCCTCCATCTCCTCTCTCTTGGCCCTCTCAAACTCCTCCCTCTGTACCTGTCTTTCCGACTTGCGCTTCTGCTCCCTCTCCTTCATCCTCTTATACTCTTCCAGCTCGTCCCCTCCGCCCATAAGCTCCCTCTCATCGCCGGCCTCCAACCCGGGACTCTTATCCCTAAACTGCCTCATCTTGTCGTTCACCTCCTTCTTCTTTTCCAGTTTCCGCTCGCGCGTGCCCGGTTCCGCGCGCGGCACCAGCTCCTCCAGGCGCTCCTTTTGAACCGCCCTATCCGCCTTTCGAGCTCGCCGTAGTTCCTCGCGGTCCGCCGCCCTCTGCTCTTCCACAAGCTCATTTCGCAGCGACAGGTCCTGAAACGTCGGTGTCCTCGCGCCCACCACCTGGCGCCGGGGATCTGACGACGGCAGCGCCGGGCCGTAGTCTTGGTCGTCATCGCTGTTGTTCCCAGCCCGAGGTGTCGCTTCTTCTCGCCCCGTAGGAATCTTCTTTGACGGCTCGTCTCTCCTCTCCTCCCCGCTCACATCCCCCTCCGGTCTTGTATAGTTGGCCGTGCATTTCGCAAACATGTCCGGATCGTACCACCCCTCCGCAAGCTCGTTCCTGTTCCATTTCCCCACGAAACTCTTCCATCTGCCCTTGGCCTCCCGCTCGTCCATGTCCTCCAGATACTTCTGCTTCTGCAGATCCAGATAATACGCAAAAAGCGGCTCAAACGTGCGGTAATCCGACTTGGACAGCATTCGCGCCGAAAACGGCAAGGCCACAGGCCCGGACAGGGCTTCCGATGCATGGCGAGACCGATGATGCTCTCGGCGGTGATGGTGGTGCCTGCGTGACCGGTGTGTTCGATGCGGCTCTCTGTCTGGCGATGCACTACGGCGCTCTGATCTCCTAGTTGGCGATCGCGACCTCACTCGAGATGGCTTATAATCATTTGATGGATCTCCATGGCGATTGTCGCGGCGGCGATGCTCGCGATCTGGATGGGTGTGGTGCGTCCAATCTTCTGCACGCGAATTGGGCATGACTGCTAGGGAGCTGTTCGCCGGTCCGCTAGATATGTCTGTATCTCTGGGTGCTAGATTTTTATTTTATATGGTTCCGTTTATACTGATCTGTGCCTATGCGCCCCAGACTCCCCGCGTGGAATTTTGAGCAAGTCGTCGGTGATGAGAGTGAACGTTGGACGGTGTCTGACGTGAAGCTCTGAATATGGCAAGATATTGTCCCACTTCTTTTTTTTCCTGCACTGGCCGGTAGGTCGGTCGCCTTACACCCCGCCAGACAAACGCTTGGCCACGCCAACTGTTCAACCACTTAAATAAGCCACTACACATGTTGGCCAGATTCGATCAATTGATGTTTAAGCTTAATACACCTGTCGCTTATAAGCTTACAGTAAGTTTTGACAAACTGGTGAGCCGTTCTGACAACACGGCAGCACCCAAGCTGTTCGCACGAGAAAACCAAGATGGGGAGAAAATTGAAGCAGTTGTGTCCCTTTCCGACAACTACTCCCAGAAGTATTTTCCACAGCCTCCTCCGTTATCCATATTTCCCATCACTGTGAGGCTGCTAATGTACTCTGGAAACGCACCAGGCAGGTGGATCTGCGAGAATCTCAGATGATCGTCTTCACGATATCAAGCTTGTAGAAGTAGTCCGGATATTTATGTAACAGCATAATCATCTACAAACACAGACGGAGCACACATTTCGTACCTGCATATTAGGGCTATAAAGAACTTCAAGAGTGTTTTGAGTTGAGCAGAGCTTCTCTTCTTTCATGTTCGTCTCACGACATGGCATGTTTAACAAGCCCGCCTTTTTCTATAGCCCACCATTGTTTGGGGTTCTCGGGTATCTACAACGAAACCTTGACAGTCCTCATATATGTCCAACCTCCTAATCTGTTCCTCATAAATTCAACTACACCGTCCTTCCTATAAGCTTTCAAAGTGCTGACATTGGTCGATAGCGTCTCGCATATATCGCATCACTGTCATAGTTGGCCATGTATAAACATTTATAGTCATCGTTTTCGTTAGTTTATGCTGCAGCATCGTCGGTGCTTGACGCCGCATCAGTATTATTATGAATCGTGCAGCCAATGCACTGGCAGTCGTCACCACAAAGACAGCTTGACGTCTCTCCGGCGCATGTATCGCCAAAGGGGTAGCTGACGAAGAAAAAGTCGCTAGCAGATAAAGCCTGTTCCTCGCTCAGGCCGGAAGCGGCATCGGATGGTGTTTGAGGGGCCGCAGGTGACCATGTTCCATCCGCATTCGCCTTGATCGGGGTTGTAGTCCCATTGCTACTTGTCTTGGTCGATTCCTCCGCCTCTCCATTCGCGCCGTTAATACCGTTAGTCTGGCCATTCAGGTGAGATCCGTTGCTGTTTGTATGGGCATGCGATTTTTGTGCCTCGTCCATCATGGAAGACCAAGCAGAGCGTACATAATTTTGCGTTGCGTCGTTGTAAGGATGGGCTGCACATCCAATACACTGACAGGCATCGCCGCAGGTGCATTGATGTGACGTCCAAGATGATCCATTCGGTGTAGGCGGGGGTTGTTGCATTGGCATAGAACCTGTCATGCCAAATGCCTGGGCCCCTCCGTGCTGGAAAGCCATAGCAGCCATAAGCTGCCTCCATTGCTCGGGTTGAAGGGGCTGCAAATAAGATCCATAATGCGGGGGGTAGTTGAATATATTGGGCTGGGCATAGAAGGGATACATGCCATTTGCCATAGCCATGGGGTGTTGAAAGGGTGGAATTAAAATCCCGTTTGGCGGGAAAGGTACGCCAGGCGGAGGCATAATGCTTACTGGCTTCTTTTCTTGACCAGATGAGGATGGTGTGGACGAACAACAGCTCTTTGGTTTAGGTTCACGACCACCATTACCATTGACGCTCGGCGCAGATGGGGGTTGCGCAGGTACTGAAGAGGCATCATCCCTCTGGCTTTTGACACCATTGCTCCCTCCACAGCAGCTTTTCAGTGTCTCTGATTCTGGCTTAACAGAACCATTTACTGAGGATGCATTCTGACCGGTGGGGGGCACTCTCACGGGACCGGGCGGCATCATAGGGGCACCCATCGCGTATGGAAACATGGTGAACATGCCGGCCTCTGTCCCAAAGGAACCATCACTTGGCGTCATATCCATGGAGCTATAAAGTGACGCCTCAGACATGGGCGTCGAAGGACCGTTTGGAGTGTTCATTTGCGGTTGGTTCACCCCACTGTAAGGCGGCAAGACATTGAGTTGGTTGGCGTCCATCCTCTGAAGTCCTGCGATATCGATGGACTGTTTCCTATTCGGCCCTGCCTTTGCGCCCTGCTTTTGGACTCGAAAGCCAGCGCTTCCAAATTTGGAGGGGCTAGGGGGTGTCGTCGCGCTGCTGCTGCTCGATGCGTCCTTCTCCGACTTGGTCTCAACTACTGCGGCTGGATCTGACGTTCCGCATCGACACTTCTGTTTCCTGGGTATGGCGGCGGTGACGGCGGCGCACGAGCAAGGTCGCGATGAGGGATGCGGACAGGAGCTTAACGGGCGGCCAGGCTTCCGTACTGGAACCATAAGCCGTTCATTAGCATGTGTGCATTTCGTTGAGCGATGGCCACGAATGCAAGGCTCGCTACATATATGGCGTTAGCTACCATTGTGTGGGCGACGGGGAAAGTTGTGTGATGTGGGCAAGATATCACCGACGCAGCGGCTTTGAAATATTCAATAGGTTACGTACCAGGCCATCTTCTGCCCATTTATAAGAGGCATTGCGGAGGCGCCTAATTGACGAAGTCGTCCGGATGTTTAAACTCTATAAAGATCGCGACAAAGGAGCCAGGGCGGCCGGCAGCTAGCCGGCGTCCGTCCGGCGTCCGGAGACTTAACACGTCGAGCCGATAAAGTTCAGATGCGGCATAGATGTACTCGGCAGGTTACCCAAGAATGTGGTGATGCACTGCGTTCTTCGTCGTCGTCGTCGTCGTGGTGAGTGATTCTGGCTCCGGAAATTGCCTCGAATGGTCCGACAGCGAATGAAAAGCGCTCGGCAAAGACTCACGGTCTGGGGTGCGAAAGAGAGGGAGAAGTTGCGGCGCGACTTCGGGATGCAGAAAGGCTCGGGGCGATAACCAGTCGTGTCCCAAGATCATATGCGAGACACAGGGTCCCAGAGAAGAATAGTAGAATGATGTTCAAAGAAGCAGTCGACGCCTCGTGGCTACGCGGAGTCAAATCCGAGAGTGGGCGGCAGTACTCCGTACATTTAGCAGATACTGCCGAGATGGTCAGGCGAAGCATTGGTGGACTTGAGGAGGAGTTGGACATTTTTGAAAGCCAAAACGGCCCAGTGCCAGTTCAAGTCCAGATGTCCACTCCAGCCCACTTCCTCCCACCAGAACGATAGTGCCTACTACTTACGTACTCCGTATCCCTTTGAGTGTGCGCAGGTGCCATTTTGGTAACGACCAAGGATGTTAACCAATTAAAGACATGAGATTAAAAGATACTTAAGTCACCTAAGAATATATATGGTAAATAAAGTGCCTTATATACTAAAAGTTACAAGCATATAAGTGGCTACCCTGTTATGAACGACGTACTTAGCAAGTACTAGAGAAAAGTGGAGTATATACATAACAGGCACCTGCGCACACTCAAAGGGATCTAGGGCAGGTAGGCCAACCCAGCTGTAAATAGTCTGGTATAACTCCGTAGAAACCTCAACTAAAGAGCCGTCTCCAGGGGACATACGCCCCACTTGCGGGGCATGTGAGCCGAGTCTGCGGTCGGGATAAGAAAGACGTCCAATCTTCACAGACACCTGCATTCGAAAGCCATGCCAGAAGGTACAGAGCCTGGCAGTAGGTGCTTGGTACACCTGATCCTCGTCCAACATTGAAGCAGCTGATCTGTCCATGGTTGATTATTCCAGAGCCCTCAAGTGACCGCAGCCCCACGCTTACGGGACGTGCGCCAGGCTCCAGCTGCTCAAACACCAGACATCACGGAGTTACTTTTAGACTGAACGTTGACATTGACATTTGAACCAGACATCAAGCACCAAACACCACAAACTTCATCTCGAGATCCATCAACACGCCAACCATCTTGGCATCCCTACCGAGTATACAAACTTACAGTGCGTTATGCACAAGCCACTGGCGCCCACTCGCTCAGCCAGCAAGGTTATCAAGCCCATCGAGGCCATCCTCTGTCTGGGTCATTCACCACCCGTGACACATGCCAACCTTCCCCAAGCCCGTGGTACCCCCTTTGAAACACCCGCGCTTCTCAGCCTTTGTGGCAGGTCACTGGAGCCACTGGAGTCGCCTCAACGCGAATGGACCTTGCCCAGGAAAAAAAAAAAAAAAAAAAAGCACGAGCACTCCATCCATCTTTAAAAATCCTCGTATGATGCGATATCCAGGCCGATTGGTTCGACAAGCACAGACCGCATACCTCTAAACCGACGGGTACAGGTGTGGATTGCACCTGCACAACGAGAGCGCGCTCCCCACCAACAATCATGGGAAACGAGTTGTCCTGTTTATTTGTTTCTTTGTTTCGTTTCACAGAATCGAGAAGCAAAGAAGAAGATGAAAAAGACCCTACCGCTCTTCTCACACAGTCTACGGATTAGTTAACTACTTTGACCTCGTATTGGCAAGCCTGATCCAAGCACGCTCCTCAGATCGAATGGGCAAGACGTCGTGGCTCAGGAACCCAGACTCAGTCAACAACTTCAACGGGCCCCTGGTTGGTTAATATGGGCCAAGCCCGTACACTCTCTACTAATCGTATACAGATATGTACTAAGAATGTAGGCCTTTCGCCGCAGATTTGCAAACTGCAGCATTCCAAGCTTCGAGAGGGTGTGCTCCTCCGGGCATGATTGACAGCGTTGTAACCCACTGTACCACACTCGGGCAAATATTGGGCCAGAAGGGCATGAGCATATCCGTTTCATACCATCTGTTGCTGCGTCAAGAAACTGCCTGCGTATCCAGACAGTGTGGTTCCGAAACACCCTCCTTGTGTACTTAAGTAGATGGCGATGGAGAGACGTCATCTCCATGTGTGTGTGTTTGAAGTACCTGAGTTTCTCATCAAAAAAAAAATAAAAATAAAAATAAAAAAAAAATAAAAAAATAAAAAAAATCAAAAAAAATAAAAAAAAATCAGAAGAACTAACCAGCCAACAATTTCCCACAATCTAATCTCTTCACCAGAGCCAAGAAAACCGGTCGGTCCCGGTTGCGCTTTCCCATCTCCATCCAATTCATATGCCGTGTCAACAAGCCATGGATGGCCAGGTGCCCCAAGATGAGCAAGTTTCTATTGGACCGTTGCATTCAGGCCGACCGGCGAGACGCTTGCCGCAGGGGATCCACACCCACCCAGACACATATCGCACCTCCATGAGTCCAGTCCTTGATCCCAGTCGAGCACGAGTAAGCATTCGTTTGACTTCGCATCAGCTACCCTTCGGCATACAAGGCTGTATTTTTGGGCGTTTACAGCGCCACAGCGCCAAAACGGGTTTCCGTCTTGGGAAGTGGACAAGAACGTCCCTTGTCCGTTTGTTCAGATGACAAACTAGTATCCGTCGTAGCACCACGGCAGAGCACGGGTTCAAGTCGGGCGCCTTGTTATTCGCACATACGTACATACATGGGTAATATAAATTCACTGGTCCAACTCTTTGGCTACACCGTCTTGCTGCTCGGTGCTCATGCGGGCTCCATTCCCGTGCATGAGTTCGTCACGAAATACGACGTATGGATAAGAACAGACGAACTGGGGAAAGGAGAAGCGGCTAAAAAAGGCAATTGAGAGACACAATCGGACCGCGCGGTATTGAACCCTTCAGTATTGGGATCGGGCTTCTAGAATGAACCCTTCGATCAGACGTGAAACCGTCTGTATGTTGCATTACTTTGACGCTCTTGGAGTATAGTACATAAATAACAACAGACCCCAATGATTCCATCTCTTTGGTGGAATCTCTTTTCATCGCGGCTCTGATAGCAACTAACTGTATCGACGCCCCGCGAACTGGGCCTCGTCGTGATGATGAAGATCCTGGGCATATACCCCCGCGGCTAAAGCCTCTTGTTTGTTATTTCTCCTCGCTCGACCCCTCTGAGTCGGCAAACATATCCGCGGCGCGCAGTCGCTTCCGCTGTTGCGTTCGGCCCGCGGATACCTGGTTACCACTAACACCTCCTTTCTCATCCTGGCTCTTTGCTTGCCATGGTGCGCCCGCCGTTTGGCCCCCACCTCCGTCTTGATCCATGGGTTCGGCTTCCAGCTCGTCGTCATCAATAGGGTCCCCCGCAACGTCATCTTCATCAATAGGTTCTCCTTCCACATCTTCATCGTCAATAGGTTCACCCATCACGTCATCCTCATCCAGAGGCTCTCCGTCAATGTCATCCTGCGCCGTAGAAGCAGGCACCACGCTAGGCGGGCTTACTGCGCTCCTCTCGCTCTTTGCGGCTGGCAGCGCCTCAACCGTCTTCCACTTGGTACGGGTTGATGACTCGTCGATTGTGTCCTCGGTCTTGAGTGACGGTGGCGATTCAAACGTTCGAACAAATAGTTCCTGCGACTCTGCCGGAAATACGCACCATCCCTCCCATAGATTGAGCACGAGATTGATACTCCTTTTCCACTTTTCTGCGCGTAGGCGACCCCATCCGAGTTTCTCCGCCAGCAGTCCTAATCCTTCAAAAAGTTTGCGCTCTCGGAGGGCTGTCTCAAAGAGTTGTCGGAAACGCCAGGCGTGGCGGACGCCGCTTGTAGAAGACGAAGATAGAATATCGCTTACCACGTACAGGGCCACCAAACTAGCGCTGCTTGTGTCCGGGCCTTCGTTCGTAGATCCCTCTTCTGTAGCTGTTCCTGGATGGCTTGATCTTGCGTCTTGCTTCTTCTCGGGGTTGGCAGCGGTCAACGAAAGCGGCTTCTCAACATTGGCGACAATCATGTCAACAACCTCATCTGCGCCGCGACTGGCATGGGTAATGGCAAACGTTGTGACTCGGGCAATGTCTCCTTTCCGCAGCTTGCTAAGCGTAGTCGGTAGTCGCGCCAAGAGATGAACGAGCTTAGCTTTATCCAACGGGTTCAGAAACGTCTTCTCTGCTTCGGCGCCATTGTTGTTGTCACCGGGGCCCTCGTCCATGTCTTCGTCATCTGATGAGTTGTACTCCGGATCTGATACAAACTCGTCCAGAGAAGTTGTGTATTCGAAAACCAAGCTCTTATCTGGTGATTTCCAGGCATGACCACCATCGAACAAAGGCACGTATTTTCCTTTGACCTGGCTAAACTCTGAGCCTGTGACGACCTGCCAAAGCCTCCACCGGTACCAGATGCCGCCTTCACTCCTGGCATCCCATATCCAAGCCCACCTCTCCTCCCGCTGAACATCGGGCCGCGACATTAGGAGCGCCTCAAACTCCGGGCCGTGTTCTAAAACCCCTTCAATCGTCTTGTTTATCAGTTGTATAGTCCTGACATCCTGTGGCGGTCGCACGGGTACGTGTAACAACTGCGCCCTGTTGACTCCAGCACCGACCTGCCCGTATGATGAAGGAGGTGCGAAACCGCGGTGGAATCCCTGCTGATGATGGCTGTATTTGTCTCGGCCTCCAGACTGTTCAACGGGCTTTGCTCCGAAAGGATGGGCACCAGATGACGAGGATCCCAGGCTGGGGAGGTTCGCTGAAGCCGCCACGGCCGAGGACAAGTGCCGATGTAAAGACAAGTAGTATCCGTAGCCAAGATACCGATTCTGCAGCGTGCTCACAGCGGTATCCATTTCATTCGCAGGCGTTTCTTGCGAAAGGGTGACAATGGCAACCATGTATTTTCTTTCCGAGCCGCCGGGCCCAGCGGGAGCAGGCGGCTGGATCTTGACATTCTCGACATTGAGATTATCCGGTATAAGCGCCTTTACGACCGCCTGCGACGTCCCCGGCGGCAAGTTTGCAAGTCTGAGCGTAGGTTTCGACGTGGCCTTTTCTTCGGCTCGATCTCTCACATCGCCCGTATCTTCATCCTCGCTCGCATCAAAGACCTTGGCAACCGACGTCGCGGCCGAACCAGAATCTGGCTCCTCGAACCCCAGCAATCCTGACCGATCTCTGGGACCTCCCTTGAAATCGTTAAACGACCTCTTCTTCGTAAATGACGATGGCGCCGGTCCCAAGCTACCCGGTCCACTTTTCAATCCGGAAGACACAAAGTGTCGCCTTGAGGCGCCGTGCCCAGGTGGCTGTCCCCCAAAACCAGGTCTCCCTCGCGAAGGCCCCCCAAAGCTGCTCGGCGCAGTCGCATCGCCCTTGTCGTCGCCGTCGTCGTCGTCGTCGTCACGATCGAAGCTCTTTACAAAATCGGCGTAAACGGCAGCAGTTTCGGCAGCTTCGCGCTTGCGCTTGGCCTCTGCTTCGGCCTTTTGTCGTTCAAAGGCGGACTGCTTGGTGGGCTTTTGGAGTTTCGCCTCCAAGTCTGGGAAGTTGGGGAGTCCCTTTCCGGAAGACATATCGACTGAGCTGGGATAAGTGCGCTTGTCACCTCATGTTTGGGTGCTGGGTACGGATCTCGAACGGCGCTGCCGCAGTCTCAACTGGAGGACCAGATCTAGAAGTGGTAAAGTTGGTTGGACCGTGACGGAGTTCCGCCTCTAGTGCTGCCCCGCTACATGCATATACTCCGTATGTCTCTGTGTGGCGCCACCTCGTCCCAGGCAGACACTGGGACGCAACACGGCAACACGGGTCGGTGCACGGAGTATTATGCAGGTTCGAATATTCAAAGAGGAGTTTTATGAGCTTCTATGCTATATGTAGGGCTGCATGTTCTATAGCTTTGCCGCCTTGGCAGCGGATTTCTTCCCCAATTCCTCCTCCAACACCATGCCAGGATCTCCTCCACGACTTCCGTCCATCGTGACAAGTCCCTTGAATTTCCCATTCGTTTCCTTGCCAACAGTCTCGTCGTCGATATTCTTCCATTTCCATTTATCGCCAAGCGCACCGCCTTGGCCCTGCATACAGTCCAGCACTTTGTCACCTAATATCGGCAAAAACTTGTACCCATGACCACTATCTCCCGTAGCAATAAACAGGCCCTTCCATCCAGGATGCCAGTCAACCAGCCAATCGCCATCCTTGGTATCAGAATACCAGCACAGCCTAGTTTCTCTCCAGCGTCTCGTTTCAAGACCCTTGATTGGAGAGAGCTTGGCAAGGCCACGTCGCAGATCCGCATCTGCCTCGTCTGGCAGACGGCCAAGACCACCGTCCCGGCTCGTTGACGGTCTAGAGGTAACAAAAGAAGGTCTCTCCGATGATGGGGACAGAGGCAAGGCATTATGGACCGTGACCGGGTTCAAGTAGCCAAAGCTGTGCCGAGCGACTTTTAGAATATTCTCTTGTGGTGGGATGATGAACAGTCCGGATGACAGGTTCAGGGCAACGGGTTGTTTGGAGAGCAGGGCAAGTTCTTCGTCACTGATGTCAATATATCCCAGCACATGGCCCGTCGCCTCAACTCGTCCTCTCAAGTCGACAAGAGATGCCGTCCACGCTCCGGCAGCAACTAGAACAACGTCACCGGTAACAAGTCTGCCGTCCGTCAACTTTGCGCCAATGACCCTATCGCCTTCGTTCGCCAGGTAGTCGACTTTGGCATTGACAAAATTCACCCGCCCAGTCGCCTTGACCCGCTCATACAGCCATTTCATCCCCCGTCCAGCATCCGCCCATCCGGACAATGTATTTAGATAACCCCAGTCACCGGGGTATGTATCGGTTCCCAAGCACTCATTCAAGGCCTTGGTGTTCTCCAAGACCTTGATCCTGTCTGCCGGATACCCGTCCCTGGCAGCAACCTCGACGCAATTCTTCCAACTCTCCTTGGTATAATCCATTCCAGACTTTGTTCCAACTTTGAGTTCCTTGGGTTCATATGCCGTCAGGACAAAGCCTGACTCGGTATAACGCCCTTGGCCTCCTAGATCATCATCGCCTTGCTTCCTCCATTCCTTCTGAGCCTCAGACGCAAAGGCGGTGTAGTGAGGGTCAGCGTAATCGGCCCTTATGATTCTCGAGGAATCGACACTGGCGCAGTCATCCGGGGGAAATTGACCGTTAGCAGTATCGTCAAGGATTGTAATGGAGGTCTTCGCAAATTGTGGCCTCTTTGTGATTGCCCAGGCGGTGCTAAGGCCAAAGACACCAGAGCCGACAATGAGGAAGGAGGATGGCATAGCTTCCATTAGTTGCAGCCGGGTCCGGAGCGGTAAAAGCCCAAGGGTCGATGTGCTGAGACGTGGAAGGCAACATAGATTGGTGCCTCAGGCCATCCCATTTGTACATATCAGGCATTACCGCTCACTTTAGTTGCTAAATGAAGTGGACAAGATCAAACAATATAATTCAACAACCAAGTACCTAGTCCAAACATAGTAGCAAATGGAATTGATGTTACGCAAGTAACGGATACCGCGGCTGTCGTGTATCACATTCCCCTACAAAGACAACTGACACTGCGAGGCACTCCACTTTGTGAATCCATCGAGCTTGGACGCATGTCATGGATAGAACAGCGCCAGACGAAACATGCATTTATGGCCTATGCCCTACTCGGAATGTTCGACATTCAGATGCCTCTGATCTACGGTGAAGGTCAGCGAAACGCGTTTTCTCGTCCACACCGGTCGTGTTCGACCCACAGCGGGTAAGCACCAAGCCAACAACTTTGAGTTGTCAATCCATTTGCTAAGCGGATAATTCATCAGATATTCCAAAAGCCCATTTGGTCGTGCCTTTCGGCAAAAATGTCGATATCGTTGGTCGAGGGGGCATTCTGGACGAAGTAATGAGGAAAATTCCTCCGGCGACCAATGATAACACCTGCCAGATGACTGTAATCGAGGGTCTAGGTGGCGTAGGCAAGACTCAAATTGCCCCCCTCATCGTCATCACAGCCTCAGGAAGTTCTCAAAGAATGTCCTTCGATTACATCATCATCGGGGCTGGCACCTCTGGACTTCTGGTTGCCAATCGACTATCGGCCAACTCAAATACAAGAGTTGTGCTGATTGAGCCTAGTTCAGACGACCGCAACAATCCAAACGTTACAGACCCATTGAACCGCGATAAAATAGTATATCACTTGAGTAATTATCAGGATTCACTGACGTGGCGTCTTTTCCAGCTTCTGCGAGTACGGACGGGTCCAGGTCCTCCGGGATGGAGTTTGAGAAAGTCGGTGGCATCATAAACCACACACCCTTTTGCAGGAATCGGTTTTAGAAAGCTGGCACATTCTGTTGCTGGCTCAATCAGGGGTAGCTCACTTTGAGCACAAGCCAGCAGTCTTGTGCAGTAACATGCTTCTGCACATCGCTGAACGGAATCTGGCGTTGTTGATCTTGTCGTGCATCTTTCGCGCAGATAACAGGCCCTTCGCATGTCATCTTGCTGGATGAGAATAGTAGACAAGGCTGGATAGAGCGACAGTTGGGAAGCTAGAGAGAGTAAGTGCAGTGCTGTGCAAATGTCTGGTGCAAAAAGGACATGGACAGATGGACCAACGAACAACGTGGAACTCACCTGCCGCCGCTACTGTTGCAAGGCAACAATTACAGTGCACCGCCCCGTTTTGTTATCGTCGTCTTGTCCAAGTAGTATTACGATTGACGAGACTGATACGGGGAATGTGCCTAGGTACTCGAGTATTTGTGTGGTGGAACACGGCGCAACAATCTGCACGGGTATCCCGCCTTCCAACCAGCCTGATTCCCAGCCTGTGTACGCTCACGGACGAACAGAACACAATTGCGTGCTATCTCGAGTCATGCCGACGAAGAAAATATCACAATTCGTAACCATCTTTTCGGACGAGTTCCCAAAACCGCGGTCCCAATCCCCTTGGTTGACCTCACCTCTCAAAGGTAAGGATCCAAGATCAGCTGGATTTTATTAGGCTGGCCAAAGTTTTAAACCACACAGACTTCATCCTTGGTCCAGAGGTTCGAGAATTAGAAGCGAGGTTGGCCGACTACTCTGGCGCAACCCATGTTGTCACTTGTGGAAGTGGCACAGCGGCATTGACATTAGCTCTGCTGGCGCTCGGGCTGCAACCTGGGGATTCTGTACTCGTTCCGGATTTGTCCTACGTAGCGACCGTGGAACCTATTTGTACTGCTTGGAGGAGTCTCCTATTTTGTCCATGTTGAGCCGCAACATCTGACAATCAATCCATCTCTCGTGGACGCAGGTGTCACTGCCGCTACTAAAGCCGGACACCGAGCAGTGGGAATCATTGCAGTCAATCTTTATAGTCACCCAGCTGATTACGATGCGTTACATGAAGCTGCCGCCCTACACAGGCTCTGGGTTATCGGCGACGCCGCGCAAAGTTTTGGCGGGAGCTCGGGCGGCCGTCGCGTAGGTTCGCTTGCGCGTCCGACTACAACAAGCTTCTTTCCCTCGAAGCCACCTGGGCGTTACGGTGTTGGAGGCGCTGTATTTACGAACGACGGTGAGATAGCAGAGCTCTCAAGATCACTGCGCCAGCATGGGCTCGATAAGACCAAGTCGAACGGTTTGCGCATCGGCTTGAACAGTCGGCTCGATACGATTCAAGCAGCCGTCTTGCTTTGCAAATTAGACTTGCTCACAGAAGAGATGATCAGAGAGAAAAAGTGGCAGACAGATATGCTCAGCTTTGGCATGGAGTTGTTACGCTTCCAAGGGCTCGCGATGATTTACACTCTGCCTGGGCAGCATATACCATACGGACTACGCAGCGCGATATCATCAAGCAGTACCTTGGTGATCATGGCATTGCTTCCGCCATCTACTACGCTGTGCCTTTTGACAATTTACTTGCATATCAGCGGTTCCCGATGATTGATGGATCTTTCTTGTCCTGTTTCTGAGCGCGCCTGCGGAGAGAGGTCCCGAGTCTTCCGATGGGTCCCTACCTCAATCTCGCAATGCAGACACGCATCGCAAACACGCTGCAAGACGCTTTGGGCCATCTGAGTTAGGAAATTGATACCGGGACCCATGTTGACAGTAGGTTATGTGTTACAGGCTGTCAGGTCTGAGCGAATAAGGCTGCATTTTAGAGTGGAATTCGGCATTCCCTTTGAGATGTGCTATCATACCACACGTTTGTAGGGGCAGCTGGGCAAAATGAGAGACTCTTGATTTTCTAATTACATGAGTGGAGTGATACATGAGCTTGCCTCATTATAAGTTACCATATGTTGCCTAAGTCGCTATGCTCTGATATCCGTTCGCTTGAGCGAGTTCGAGTCGCTTCCGGATGCATGCCATGTAGTTGCTGCCAGACGGTGTGGCCTTGCGGATCCACTCTAGACTTCGCTCTCGGCGGCCCCAGGGAAACTCGGAAGCCTAATATCGGGACGACGTTGGAGTCAAGGTCTTTGTCCACCCACGGCCTTCCCGCTGATGGATAATCGTCAGTGCCGTAGTGTGCATGGCAAGTATCGAATCCAACCAAGTAATAGCAAGTAAAAAAAAAAGATATTACAACATTGGCACCCCCAGCATGATTGGACATCGCATGCGCGAGATCGAAGGCGACACGTCACAAGATTATTACGAGTCCCTTCTTGTTTGGGCGACAAGAGTGCATTACTACCTAGCACTGAGAACCATGATAATGCGAATAACCGCATGTCTCGCGGTCCCAGGCAGTTTCTACTGTGGGCACTGCAATAGCATCACGGGCTCCCCTAGGCCCGGATACTTCCGCCATTTTCTCGGCATGCAGAATGCAAGCCTACTTTTTCTCAAAAAAACAGTCGTCACTGGAAGCTAAGAATGTCAAATTCCAGTAACAATAACCTTGATCTCCTTCTTTCTTCCAGTCTTCCGCAACTCGACGTTTCCCCTGAGAGCATTAAGGTGGTTGTTTGAGAGGCGCACCTATCCGAAACATACCACAAGCAATCTATGTAGTGTCGCGGGATGAGTAGTCTTCTTTTACCTGAAACCAAATCCATCGAACCTAATATGATAACAATAAGCCTCCCCTGTTGAACCTTTTGCCAACGCCGATGCAATGCTTAAATCAAATGATACAGTCGCAACTCCATGATACTTGATTGTGGCCTATCAAGTATTAGGGAGTATCTTAGGTAAAAAGTAAAGCAATCATGGTATCGTGACCAATGGTCTAGTCGTACATGCGGAATAAACAAATATGTAGAGAGTCTTGGTACACCAGGTGGATGATGAGAGCCGCCCGACCAACCGGATGCGTCTAAACTTTTCGAAAGTCTATACAGGGTATTTGTTAGTGCCAGAAACACCGACGGGATACGGTACAAGCACGTGAAAACGAACCTTGCAGCACAGGGTAAATCATCTCGAAGGCCTGGTAAATCTCTTCTCTGACCTTGGCGCCGGTCAAGACAATCTTGCCACTGACAAAAATAAGAAGAACAATCTTCGGCTTGATCATGCGGTAGATGAGACCAGGGAACAACTCAGGCTCGTAAGAGCTGAAATTGTGATGGCGAGAAGCCAACCCTTCCAGACGAATGGGGAACTTGATGTCGCAGGAGCCGACGATGTTCTGGATCTTGAAATCCGTGAACTTGGCGTTGAAGCCAAGCTTCTGGATAATACGGGCATACTTTCTGGAAGCAAGCTTAGAGTCGTCCTCAGACTTGGCACCAGTAACAACCATCTTTCCACTTGCGAAGATCAGAGCCGTAGTCTTGGGCTCACGAATACGCATAATGACGGCAGCGAAACGCTTTGGGTCAAATGTCAGCATCTAATGTACTTCAGACGGCAACATTAAGCCAGGATGTACCTTTGGGTTGTACTCCGCATTTCGGGCGTGCAGGGCAATCGTCTTCAGGTCCAAACGGCAATCAAGATTGACCGTGGCCACGATGTTCCTTAAAAAGTAGGACGATAAGCGTCACTGAGCACAACAAACGCCCAATCACTCAAGAGTATACATACTGCAATGTAGGAGTAATGCCACTAGGACCTTGCGTGGCAGAAGGCGTCGCGGCAGGAGTCGCGGGAGTCACCCCATTTCCATTGGCTGCGCTTTGGCCATTTGCCGCTGGACGCTGCATGGCGTCGCCGTTACTCGCTGGCGGTGTCAACTCGTTGGTAGCTCCAGGGAACGACAACGAGCCGGGCGCAGTAAAGGCCTTTGCCTGTGCGGCGTTGGACGGATGCGTCTGGATACCTTCCATGTTGGGAGCTATCACGATCAGACAAACGAAGTTGCAATAGAAGCGCTGAGCAGAACTGCTTTATCATGTTAGTTCCGGAGAACAGTTGGTAGGTTAGATGAAAGGCAACCACTAGGTTGATGTATCAGGGCTGAGGCTCAAAGCGTCCAGGTCGGCTAGCAACGTGCCGACTGGTGACAGTCAAGATCCCGTTTGGCTCCCAAACTGTGAATCGTGGACAAGAGTACAAATACAAGCGGGCGGGAAAGGGGAGAAAAGGGTGACTCTTACCACTCGTGGGAGATGAACAAGTGAATGTCTCCCCTACAGAATGGTGCTCAGACAATGGGTTCTGATGCGATGCGACGACCACGTATGGTGCAGAATGCAACGCAAGTTTGGATGGATATAGGTCGAGATGCTCGGTCGTATGGACGGTCTCAACCAGAATAGAACCCGACTTGTTCACTTCAAGGCAAGCTCGAATCTTTGTTTTAAATCTCTTCTAGTTGTCTACGCACTCGCAACGACCTGGTGGCGACGACAACAATAACGATGAGGTTTCGCTTTTCTGTCTTCGTCGGCTACCAAGAGATCGGTTGCGACAAGAGAGGGTAATGCGACGGGCTTAAGGAACGTATTTCAGTTCGAATTTATTTGCCTGATCGTCGCTGACAAAACGTCGGACGCCGTTCAACCTGGAGAGGGTGCTCGATTCAGTTCGCTTTCCCGAAGAACCACGGGCTCGCTGCGATAAAGAGGCAGGCGATGTTGCCAAGTTCGCGTACAGATCGTGCTGCAGGTGCGAAGAGGAACTGCGATGCGACTGAAGCGTCCGGCGATGCCAGACAACTGAGAAAACAGTTGAGAAACTGGAGATCGGAGATGGGGAAGCGAAGCGGAGCGAGGCCAGCAACAGGTGAAAGGTGGGGCGTGACGTGTGGGAGACTGGGAGGAGGATGAAAAATTATTAAATGGTGTGGCCGACGTGTGTGGGAGGTACGTAGGGCCAACCGGTCGGGACTTCCGCGCAAAAACAGCTCGACAAGCGACTGGGGGAGGGCTGGGTACTTATAATTTTGAACAGCGACAGAGTCTGCTGTCCTCCCAGGCAACAGCAGGCCTGTGGCGTTGCCGCCGGGAAGTTTGGCCTCAGGTTAGCGTACGCGCTAGGATCAGCCTCGTCCAATCAGCGGATGGGAAAGTGGCGATTTTATCTCCTTTTTTCCCACCGCGCAACCTCAGATTGCTTGGTGTGGAGCCCCTGAGGTACCGCCTTATCACAGCTTGGCAAGCAGTACATGCACCTTGGCCGCCGGGGCATGGTGCGCAACTGCAGCAAGTGCAGACAGATAACGGCATCGAGACGACATCTGGAGCCCAGCCTGGCCCAGTCCAGCCCATGCAAATCCGCAACTCCACTGGCTGCTGTGGTCGGGGGTCGAGATGGTCGAAGTGGACCGCAGCCAGGAGATGTTGCCTCCAATCCAAGCGGCGGACTCGGAAATATTGAGGCATCACAGCGCATCTGCACGCTGCGACGGCCAACAGTGAGCGTTAGGTGCTCTATCGAGCTGCTGACTGCTTACTCCAGAATGCAATCCTAGATACCAAGCATGTGTGTACTCCGTACCGAGTACTCCCTCCACTCTGGTCGTGGACGGGGGGGGGAACGGCTGGCAACGGGGTGTTAACATTACAAGATCGAACATCACCTGGCCTGCATAGATATTATGGAGTCAATTTCTGTCCAGAGACGTGAGGAAGGATCCAAATCTTGACCATTGAGACGAGAAAAGACAAGTGGTGAGAAGGGGGTTGGAGCCGCATCATGTCCCGGTCCATGCTTCCCCCTTTTCGTACTCCGTAAATGTTCACCTCGATTTTGGTTGGCACCAGTCGACCCTTTGTCACCCAACTGAACCGGAACAAAGGACTGGACAGCGATTCAGTCAACCAAGTCGTCTCGTCCCGCGCTCGCTTTATCCAACCAGCCTCTCTCACCTCTCTCAGCTCAGACACATAACCAACCAACCCACCCGGCCAGCCCAACCCTTTTTTTCTTACCACACTTTCCTCCGTGTTTCCATCAGCTTCCCAGCCCAGCTGTATCATGCTGCTTCAACTCTGCGACTGTTCAGATCAACGACCCGAACGCACGCACATGATTTCAGCATCGATGCCACAATCTTTATTGCCGTCCCAGTGAGATTTCAGCATGCGTCGATATTCGAGTCTCGAACGGCCGCCGGGCAACACGACGAATTTCAACCACGGATCATCAGAGCATTGCTTCGCCCGCATGCACCTACCGATGACACAGTGTCACGACTAACCGGCCGCCCGCTTGCCAGCCTGCCAACAGGGACTGTTGGGACAAAGGGGGCTGAGCGCGTGGAGCTGTTCGCGGCGTGGACCAGCCCCCCTTATCCACTTGATCTCCATGAAATTGCCTCCAAGGAACCCTAGCCAAACACCCCCCCTCACCCTCGCACAAGAGACATCGCCAAACCAACTTGCTATACTCCGTACGGAGTAGGCTCTGAAACATCCACTTTGCCCCCTGTGACGCTTGCAGGGTTCAGGTTACGCGTTCTTTCTCCTTTTCCTTTCTTCTTGCTTCTTTCATCTCTTGGAGAAAGAGAGCGAGGAGGATATAAGAGGTGAGTTGGCCCTTTTTTTCGCACCATCGCTCGCCTATTGTTGTCAGAAAGGGATTCCTTTGCGCTGTGGCAGATGCCAAGACAAACGAATCCGAATCGCTCAACGTAGCGATTCGCTGTGGCCGGTGTCGGGGAGTGGCAACATGTCGCGTCGCACACATTGAGACGAGTCGCGACAAGGCAAATTTTTCATCTTCCTTTTTTTCACCCTTACTGCAAAAAAAGGGGGGCCAACAAGTGCTGGGTACGTTCGTGTGAGTCATGGACTTCTGTCCAACCATTTGGCTTGTGCATTGCTCGTTCAGGAGGCTGGACGTTTGCGGCTTCCTACTGGCCAAAGTGCCAAGTATCTATACCCGAGCCTCGGTTTCCCGACTCCCCTTGCCGCCAGCATCAAGTCGACTATCATGACATGCTGGCGGCTATTTTGAGAGTTGCAAATGACAAAAAAAAACGCTTACGGGCCTTAGAATGCCTTGCGCTTGTCATGGCGCGAGGTTGGTCGCGTTTTGGCACCCCGAAGGGCAACTATTTGCAAACAGCATGCCGCTTGTGCAAAGTGTAAAAATTTGATGATCCAAGGATGCTCAAGTAGAGAGACTTCCCGCACCCAGAGACCCGCTCGGAGGGTTGGCCTCTGGAAGTACTGCACTAACAATTCTTTCTTTGGTGACCTCGCAGAGCCGCTCGGGGAAATCAAGCCTTCCGCTTCGAGAGACGAGACCCAACCCTTCCACCCAACAAACAGACACGAAGCTTGGACCCCTATTACACAGACGTTCGATTAATCTATACTAACTAATATTACATTCTGTCAATGCCTCTTGACGTTGTACACAAGGTGCAGGGTTTCTTTTAATTAGTCAACTCGCGATCTTCATGTTCAAAAGAAAAACAGTCCCCTTTGTGCTGGTTAGCCCAGTGAAGGCATTATTCTGCCGGCGCTGAATTTGCGCCAGCTCAACTGGAACGGACACGTGGCTTGACTTGTGTTTCTTTCACGTCAGCGTCAACATTCAGCAATGTCAATCAGTTCTTGTCGAGCATTCCGCTGCTGAAATCCAGGAAGAATGAAGCCTGGCCTTGTTTTTCCTTCCTTTTTTTTGTACCTAATTACTGGTCATATGTACAAAATTGTTGATCCTTGCCCAGCGGCCAATCACCCATCTACTTGAATAAAAGATGAAAAAAATTATGCGAAAAAGGGGGGAAAGGGTTGAAGCAGATATCATGCACATAAAAACAGATCAAGTCATGTAGTATTTGGGTCCTTCGCCACCTTGAGGAACTTGCCAGTTGATATCTTGTTGGGGGGCTTTGATGTCGCACGTCTTGCAGTGGATGCAACTACAGAGATGATTCGTTAGCACTACTTGTTTATGCCTCAGGAGTGCATGCCGGGTCTGAGATGTGGCTTACTTTTGGGAGTTGATTTGGAACCGGACACCGTGGGGTTTTGATTCATCCTCGACGTATTCGTACACACCGGCCGGGCAGAAGCGATTCTCGAGACCTTTAAAGGGGGGGTAGGCCTTCTCGGTATGCGCATCCCAGTCCTTGACTTGCAAGTGGACGGGCTGGTCTTCCTCGTGGTTGGTTCCGGTTCGAGAGACACTGGTCAGGATGTCAAAGGAGATCTTGCCATCGGGCTTGGGGTACTCGATCTTGGGAAACTGGTCGGCGGGCTTGGTAGCCGCGTAATCTGGCGTCTTGTGCTTGAAGGTCCACGGAACGCGGCCCTTGAGGATGAATGCTTCCAGGGCAGAGTACAAGACACCGCCGATGGCACCGAGCGGTGAGTGGAACGAGGGCCGCATGTTGCGAACCTCTTTGAGTTCCTTCCAGATGGGTGATTTGCGGAGTGAGTCTTCGTAGTCGTAGAGGAATACGGTGCCTTGGTCGCTCTGGCTGAGAGCGTTCCAGGCGGCCTCGGCGGCGAGCATGCCGGACTTCATGGCGTTGTGCGTCCCCTTGACTTTGGGCACGTTGATGAAACCCGCCGAGTCGCCAATGAGGGCTCCTCCAGGGAAGGCTACTTTGGGAATGGACTGGAATCCGCCTTCGACGAGAGCGCGGGCACCGTAGGAGATGCATTTGCCCCCTTCGAGGACGGTCCTGAACGTGGGGTGCTGCTTGAGTTTCTGGAATTCTTGGTAAGGTGACAGCCACGGGTTCTGGTAGTCGAGCGAGACGACGAGGCCCAGGCTGACCAAGTTGTCGCCAAAGTGGTACATGAAGGAACCGCCGTAGACGTCCTTGGGCAGAGGGTAGCCCATGGAGTGAACAATCAGTCCCTTGTCAAACTTTTCGGGGTCAACTTCCCAGACTTCCTTGATGCCCAGGCCATATGTCTGGTGCTGGCTGTCCTTGCGGAGATCAAACTTGTTGATGACCTGCTTGCTCAGGCTGCCGTGGCAGCCCTCTCCAAACATGGTGACTCTGGCGTGGAACTCCATGCCTCGCTCAAAAGTATCCTTGGGCTTCCCATCACGACCAATGCCCAAGTCATTCGTAGCCACGCCTTTGACGGAACCATCAGAATCGTATAGAACCTCGGCAGCCGCGAAACCGGGATATACCTCGACACCAATCTCCTCGGCCCGCTCAGCCAGCCACTTGACGAACTGGTTAAGACTGACAATGTGATTGCCGTGATTGTGCATTTGCGGCGGTGCCAGGACGGGGAAAGAACCGTTCTTGGTCAGGATTTTCATCTTGTCCTTGGTCGCGGGCGTAGCGTGCTCGAAACGGTTGGGGTTCTCCTCGTCGAGCCAGTCGGGGATGAGCTCATTGATGGAGCTGGGCTGGATAACGGCGCCTGAGAGAATGTGCGCGCCCATATCGCCGGCCTTTTCGAGGACAAGGACTCTGAAGTCCTCGTTGCCGGCGTCGTTGGCGAGCTGCTTCAGCCGAATGGCGGCACTCAACCCCGCGGGTCCGCCACCGACGATGCACACATCGACCTCGTCGGACTCGCGCTCAATGGAGGCCGGGTTGAAGGAATTCGTCCTCCTCGGCGTCGTATAATCGCCGACTGGTGGTGAACAGCCGCATGCCGGCCAATCGCTGCAGGGGCACCGGCCGGGTGGTCGTGATGCGAGCAGTCCTTGACATGAAGCCGATCGCGGGGACTGCGCGTCGGGGCGTCCAGCGCGCAATTGATCGTGCGCTGCGGTGGACGCATCTTGACACTGGCACGGGAGCCGACATGACTGCTGCTAGGTGACTGGTGAAAGTCCCTGTGGTGCACCTGGTGTCGTTGCGTGAGAGGTGTCTGGTGATTCCGGGACTCGAGCCGAAGTTCGTTCAGCCTAGGTGTGGCGAGCGACGTCAAGATAGCCGGCGAGTGAAAGCTCTCTGACATTAGCTGCGACCCAATTGGTCGATTGGTGCGGGTGGGCAGCTTTTGAAGCCGATCCAAGCCGGTGGTCGGTACGTTTTCGGTACGAGCCCGTCGTGCTGATTTGGCAGTACCTAGGTCCTACGGAGCAGTTGATGATGCGTGAGGCCGGGCACAAGAAAAACCACAGCCAAGGATATGGATGGAAGCCGAGTAAAAACTGGCTCATTGAGTTGTATACCGTTGAGCCGAAGATGTCAATACTTGCCTTCAAGGTTCTTTCTGTGCGCCCCCACCCGATCGATAGCCCATATACCTCATACCTACCGGAGCGTGTAGGGTAGTCTCATGGCGGAAAGCGAACAAATCCGCTTAATAGGTTAAGAATGGCGTTGGTTGGTGGCTGGGACATTGATTGGGTTATTCTTACGGCCTGTTCTTACGGCCTGTAGGTTACCATCTGCGCCGTGGATGCTGACTATGCGGCGATGTTTGGTGGTTGATGACGGTCGATGTCTGGATGAGTCTCGCATTAGCGTGAAGATGGAGTTCAAATTGACAGCGCCCACTCGAAGACAATTTGCTGTTGTACGAGCAGTCGAGCTTTTACCAGTTAGATGCGCGCCCTCAGCGCCCTGGTGCGAGAGATGTCAGCCAAGACCTAAAAAGGAGCCTATGCAGAGAGTGACACTGAAGAGCAAGTTGCTTTTTGCTTTATTACTCCGTACACTACTGGCCTTCTCCACTCGAGCCATGCATGACACTTGGACACCCCACACTCGTCTGTTGGAGATACTAATCGGAGCACAATAGTACTACATTCAAGACTACGCCACCAGGGGCATCCGTAGAGTTCCTTCAATGTCGGTGCTCCTTCAGCAACTGTTCTACGACTAGGCCAGAAGCATACTCCGCACATCGCACGCATTGGCAGAACACTCTAGTCTGTTCATCCTGGCAATCCTCCCATGGTCAGTAACGGTGCAGCATATGGCACTGACTAAGGCAGCAGCAATACGACGAGGCCAACAATAAACGCCAAAGGCAAGGCATAGGCTCACCGATTCCCCAGTACGCCCGTCGTACTGCAGCCAACATGCAGAGTATCACCCACCAACTCTCCGTGCTTGACCTCAAGCCATCTTCTGTTTCTGAAAAATGCGGGGACTCGTCTTGGGTCGGACCAACAGCTTTTTGAATATACCTACTCAATAGTGACATGATACAGACCAATGTTGCGGTCACCCAGACCGCTCAAGGAATATCAAGAACCAAAGCTCATGTACGTTCCTCGCATGGCACACCCGCCATCCTTGCCATCGGCATTAACAGCAGCCAAAGGCCATCCCTCCCCGGTGCAACGCAACAGCCCTTTCGTCGAGTCAATACCGGTACGGCCAACAAACCCACAGATCCATCATGGCGCTAAGGGCTACTTCGGCAGGTCAAAGGAGGCCTTCAGCATCTTGATATTCGAACCCAGTCCAGAGCTGTTACCCCGCATTATCTGGAGGATTCTCGGCAGCCTTTCTTAACAGAATGACCACGATCAACATGACAGCCAAAGAGAGTAGGGGGATTGGCGGATGGTGTGTTCGTATTTTGGTTGTTGGTCTCGCGGCAGTGAACTGGTCCTTAAAAGGGAGCAGTAGAACCACGGAATGCAAGCTAGTTCGTTTCGTAAACTTGGGAAAGGATCGCCGAGACTGAGATAGACAGGCTCGCTTCCCTTCGTCAGGTCTTACCTGGAAAGAGCGGAATCACTTCTGCTCCATCTCGTTCAAAACTCTATTTGAACGTTCCTTGTCACCAGTAACATCCAAGGGCGCCGGGATACGGACAGAGAGCCATGAAGTGGATTCAGCTCATCGCCATTGCCGCTGTGGCTGCGGCAGAGGTGCCGAGCGATTGTCCTGCCTACGACAACTACGCCGCCCAGCGCCACCCTCCGTATTCATGTGGCAAATGGAAGTATCCGTATCAGCGGCCCGAGGCGAGATGTCGATCTTACGTGGTCCCAGAGGTGGAGATGACATTGAAGAAAGCAAAAGCCATGATCAAAGACGGGGACTTGTACAGATTGTTTCTGAATACGTGGCCAAACACGGTGGACACTACGATTCTGTGGCATGGGAAGGCGTTGGATAATGCTGACGAAGAGGTACCATCCCATCATGCAAATGCGGACCCAACCCGGCAAAGCCTGTTCAACCAAGCTTGGTTATTCGAGTTCTTGCTCTGGTCAGACGTTAATTCTGCTTATAGCTTGCCTTTGTAACAACTGGCGACATCCACGCCATGTGGCTTCGCGACAGCGCCAACCAACTCCAGTCCTACAAGCCAATTCTCAACATCACTTCCCACAACGCCACCAACAACATTGCCAGTCTGTTCCGCGGCACCATCAACCTCCAATCACGATATATTCGCAAATTCCCTTACTGCAATGCCTTCCAACCACCTCCTGACTCTAAACTTCCACTCGCCAACCACAAGCGTAGCTTGCTCGCTAAGCGCGGTGATACAGTTAACCCACCTTACGACCCCAGCGTCGTATGGGAATGCAAGTATGAGCTTGATTCCATTTCAGCGTTCCTTCAACTCTCATGGGACTACTATGATGTGACCGAGGATACCGAGTTCTTTGGCAAATACGGCTGGGCGGATGCCGTCAAGACCATTCTCAAGCTGGCGAATGACATGATGACGGGTACTTACACGGAGGACGGGCAAGTCAACAAATCGCCGTACACGTGGTTCCGTGACTCGAATAGTGCTACGGAAACGGTGTCAAACCGAGGCACTGGAAACCCCGTTGCCGGTAACATTGGTCTCGTGCGCAGCTTCTTCCGGCCGTCGGACGATTCCACCATCTATCAGTACTTTATCCCTGCCAACATGATGTTCTCGCGCTTTCTCAAAGCCTGTGCCGAAATTATGCAGACCATAAACAAAGACACCGCCTCGCAAATGCTAACGATGGCGCGGGGTATAGAAAGCGCCATTGAAAAGTATGGTATTGTCAAACACCCCAAATTCGGTGACATTTACGCTTACGAGGTCGATGGTTTCGGCTCTCACAACTTCATGGTCTGTCATTCCGCCACAACATGTATTGTAGTATACCTCACTAACGAAGCCTTGATACAGGACGATGCCAACATCCCCTCTCTGTTAAGTACCCCTCACATCGGCTTCAAACCCAACACCGACACAGTTTACCGACGCACTCGCGAGTTTGTTCTCTCCCGCTCCAATCCATACTTTGGCTTCGGACCAGTTCTTAATTCAACTGGTGGGCCGCACCTGGGCCCCGGAATGGCATGGCCGATGGGCGTCATCATGCAGACCATGACCTCGAGTGACGACGACGAGATTGTGCATGGCATTAAGCAGCTAATGGGAGCGACAAGTGGGCTTGGGCTCATCCATGAGTCTGTTAATACGCATGATGATAAGAAGTGGACTCGGTCTTGGTAAGTACTCAAAGTGTCCAAAGCCTACTCCCAATGCGCATGGATTGCTGATATTTGCAGGTTTGCCTGGGCGAACGGTCTCTTTGGGCAAATGATTCTGGACCTTTTGGGCAGAAAGCCGCATCTCCTCGCGAGAAGCTACCAGTAGAAGGTAGACTATGACTCACCCTGTACGTATTAATCACAAATACGTCAAATATAGCCTTATGAATTATGTCGTACCATCAAGATCGAAGCCTTCTTTTTTTTTTTTTGGTCAGCCTGTGGCCTGGGCTAGATTCCAAGGCATTGTGTGTATGCATACATGTGTTGGCCATGACAAAACGATACTTTAAACACCGGTCACTAGAATCTTCCCCCAACGTAGAGTCAAGGCGCATATTATGAGAGATATGAAACCTTACTCTTTCGTGAACTTTGTCGGATTGTTCCAAGTCACGTTAGAGGAACGGAGAATAGAGACACGAACAAGGAATATGCCTCATCAGCTCCTGTAAGCTGCGGAAAACAAGTGTCATCTTTCATTAAGAAACATTAAAACGTCTAAGCCCATCTAAATATGCATTGCTCGAAAACGCTCTTCATGCGGCCCATAGATGTCGCGCCGCTCCATGCATCCGTTCGAACTCCCAGTCCCGAAATATCATCTAGCTCAAGTCAAATCCCGCTCCTGATGTGACCGCGTATAGCAATTTCTCTCGCAGAGCTCTCTCGCTGGTATATATAGGTAGCTTCAATAAATTCACACAAGTACTGGTACTCGGAAGTCTCTTTTCATCAGTACCTCCATCTCTGATGCTGAATTTCGGACGGAGCTGTGCGAACCCAAGCAGTGGTGCACGGGGTGTCGAGCTGACGTATTTGAGGACATCTCTTCTTTGGATATCTGTAAAGCCCTCCATGACCTTCCAAAACAACTTGATAGTAGGATGTTCTTCATTGTCGTCCCCGATTTCGTAGAGTCCGCTATACACAGTATTGCGACGGAGGTCTTCAATGTCAATTTCAGAGGAATCTCCACCCACGAGGCGTTGAAGCTCAGACTGATTGAACATGGAGAGCCATGACGGGGGGATGATTGACCGGAGACCGCGGAGGAAAGCAGCGGTTTGGAGAGCTGGCTGGACGACAAGCCGGTGGCGAGCAGCATAGGAAATGTAGAGAAGGCGATTGTCATTCGTAACAAGGATCTCATCGCCGTTTTGGATCAATTTTCGAGTAATGGTTTTGACTGGAGCGCCAGGTGGAGAGACCTGGTCTGTAACGGTGAAGTCGAAGCCTAGTTCAGATACATCACCAGGATAATTTTTCAATCGCAGCAAGCCCTTGTACAGTTCCTCGTCCATGTCTCGTAAGTCGTTAATGTTCCCCTTGTATGTGTTTTCGTCCTTGGGGCCAGCAGATGGCCATTTCAGGAGGAAAAAACCAGCAAACGCCAAGTCCACCAGAATACCTTCGTATAGACACTTGCCGACAATGCGCCCAAGGAATTCGAATCGCCTCAATAAAGCATTCACCTTGTCCCTATACTCCTCATCGTCCTGTTTCAGGCCTTGGCGACAAAGAGATTCGCGGAGTGTGTCAACAGCTGTAGGATTAGGGAAAAGCAGCCCTTGTTCATTGGAGCTGAACATCCCTGCACCGTCTTCAGTGTTTCCAAAAGCCTCAGAGGTTACACCAATGAGAAACTCCTTGGTCACGCCACCACCGTCGATACCCGCTTCGGGTGTATCGAATTGGTCGACAAAGGTGATTTGAATGGTATCTTTTAGTCCGTCCCCTATTTGGTAGAATTGGTTGAACGCATCCTCGAAGAGCTGGCCGCGTCGAATTTTGGCATGGTGTCTGAAAAGGGGGTGTGCCGGCCCGAAGGGGCTGTTCCCATCCCGTCGTATTCTATCCATGTTAATAAACTGGCGGAAAATCTTGACTCTAGTCTCAAAAGGAACTGCGAAGGGCATATGCTTTAATATCTCCAACTTTGGACCCATCTCGGCCAGCCTTCGTTCCCTCTGGGCGCGTATTTGTTGTCTCTTCAGTCTCTCTAATCGAGCGTGGCGAGACAACCGCTGGCCTGCCATAGTTGAATAAAAGCTAGATTCTTGGTTGAATCCTTCACTAACAGTGGGCTCCTCTTCGTCGCTATCTTCGGTCTCTGCTTCATGACTCTGTCGTTCCTCTTCAGTGATGACGGCATTGATAAAATCTTCTTGTTGCAGCTTGGCATTCATCAACCAGTGATCTCTCGGGAGGAAATGTTTTCTTGAGTCCCTTTCATAGAGCATTTTGATGGCCGTGGTTATAATAGCACGAAGGCCATCCATATCAACCTTTGTGGATGCAGGTGACGTGGCTATCTCTACCGATACCGATCTGTACTTTTCAGCTCCAAGATATGAGTCAAGTCGTAATTTTGTTGCTGTGTCCGTAGTCTTCTGCGACTGTGACAAGTCCCGAGCCTGATAGAGGAGGACGAAAGCTGCATTCTTTAAGAATGTTGTCAGAGCCTCAACATCCGCCCGTGACAAGCTACATTGACGAAGACGAGAGTCAGAAGCACCAACACCACCAATTTGCGTATTCATGCCACTTAAAAAGTCCTCGTCATCGCTAAGGCGCAGGATAAATGTATAAAGCTCCAAAAAGAGAAGAATCACTCGCCATTCTTGCTCCTCGGTGCTATCCTGTGACAACTGGGACGAGCCATGTAAGTACCGGCGGATGACTCCCAGTGGGTTTTCTGACTCTGTTCTCAATTTAGCAAATACTGAAGTCTGTCGCATAATCTGCCAAAGGAATTTGACCGTAGGGACGTGTCCGGCGATAGTTGGTATTTGCTCAAGAAACAATCTCATTCTTGTATCATCAGCTTTAGCTGGAAAGCAGTGTAGGAGAGTTAATATATAGCCTGCGAGTAGGCTTGTTTCATAAGACTCCTCTGTGGCAGAGCGAGCCAAGTTGGACGAAAAGTCAGAAAGAACATTGGATATTCCATCATGATCCACAAGTGATAGTAGTTGCGAGGAGATGTATGGCGCAAGGGCCCGCAACGAGCTGCGCTCATTTTCGTCGTCCGAATCGTCGACTTGGGGTTTGACACTCATTCTGATACTGATCTCTGATGATAAGAAGGATAACTGCACCAAAAGAGCTCTAAGATAAGAGAGCCTTGCGGATGAATCGAGCGAGGCACGGCCGAGACCAATATAATGCGCCAACAGCCACAGTAGACTGTCCCTAGATGGGAGTGTTGGAGCTGAGGATTCATACACAGAACAGATGGATTCAGCGAGCTTGCCAGCATTAATGGCTCGGGATAGAAGGAGGTTGTTGCTCTCGAACAGATACAAGTCGCCTCTCGTAAAGAAATTGAATGCAAGAGCTTTATAGGCTGCCCCTAAATGAATGCCGTTAGCATGTTGATTCTAACAGGCTCGAAGTTCTTAGGACTTACCATTGTCCGCCTTGGCCTGAAGAGGCATTGTGAGAGACGTGAACAGCAGCTCGTCCCATTTTTCAGCTTCTCGCTTATTGTATAGACTAGCTAGGGCAGTGTAGTACTGGTCAAGCGAATTTATCATCGCAAGAGAGTCGTAGACCGTCAGTCGGGTGACGAGTTTCAGGAGGATCGAGACGTCAAAAGTCAACGCCCTGAGACTTGAATCAGTGTTTATTCTGTAGGTAGTTGTACCATCAGGTGCATCTATGACGTACTTTTCTGAAGCCACAAGCTGTAATGTGGAAACAAGAATACTAGCCAACCGCTCGAGGCGTGATCTATGGGCACCGCGCGGGGCAATGTGTTCGATATGTGCTGATTCGCAATCTCGTGCAAACAAACAAGCTCTTTGGATATCAGCGTCGGATCGTCGGGAGAAGAAGGAGAGTAGAAGGTTAAAAGCAACAGGCAGACGTTCGGCCACGGAAATTGCTGAAGAAGTGCGATACAAGTTATCGAAGGCAACTCGTCTTTCATCGGCCAAATTGCGCCTTGTAAGGTGACCGCGCCATGTTCGTTGGATCCTGCCGGCGGCTTTTAATCTTTGCCTTTCCAAGTGCCGCTTCTCTCGCTCGGCCTGTGCATCTGATACGGTTTTCGTCGTGTTGGAGACGACAGCCGGACTCCATGATGTATTGGCAAAAGGGTTACCGGCTTGCCCGCTCAGGTTGACGTTTCGGGGACGCCTCGAATTGCCGGTAAAAGTCGAGAACATAGTGGCAGGCCCAACGGCATCACCCACAGACAAAGGCTTCTCGTAGAGAAAACCAGGTGGCTCAACTGGTAATTTGGATGCGTCCGAGATGATTTCTAGACGTTTCGGCGATGCGAGGGTTGGTAAGCTCACGAGATGGCCCGAAGCACTAGTACACAAGGTTGGATAGCTGGGTACGTACTAGGCGGGTTGGGATGACGTGGGGAGGCCAGAAACAGTCGAGTGTCAGGACTGCTTAGGTAAGCTGGGGCACACGGCCCGGGAGTCCAAGAAAAGGCAAAATGCATGTGATGATGGATGATGGGCTGCTTCCTCTCAGTCATCGGCACGTAGTTTGAGCCGTTGGATGCGCACGTATATTGAACAGACACTATCCCGTACATAGTACAGCTTGGCCGTTTCTGTGGATGTGTGCGGATGTCTGACGCTAAAGAGAGTCTGTCTGTATGAAAAGTCACCAAACACGGAGAGTCGCAAGGGTGCCAGAATCCACGCTCATGCATCTACTCTGCGCTTCGGAGGCTGACGTTGCTCATTGGATGACAACAGAAGCTACTTCCATAATAAGCTGCTACCGCTGCTGCATTGTATTGTACATACGGGCTACACGCACATTGAACAGCTAAATTGCCAAATCAAAAGGCCGTGAGAAATTCAGGGTTTTCCTTGGCATTGAAGCCACTAAGCCAGTTCAAGGTCGGCAGTACGGGTTGGTTTGGTAGGCTCAATGTTTGGGTACATGCTGTGCAAGGGATGAGTGGCATCAGCCCTCATGCCGCCAAGTCGCCGCTTCCCCCGCAATCATGCCTTGCCCTCTGTGTCGGTACTTCGGTACTGTGCGCAAAAATCTTGGCTCACACTGTCAAGCTCCACCACAGACAAACAAATTTGGACTGTGCGTATGCGTCCACCCTGCACGCGGCCAAGGCTTAGATTATGTCAAATGTCAACAAAGGCGGTGGAGGTGGCTCACACAGCAGGGCTTGAAAGGTAACAGTGAAGTACCTCTGAGTACAGGCTGCACTGGCCGACCTCTGAAGCACTACAAAATCAACATTGGACTTATTGTTCAGAGCTACCTGGGTACCTGGGTACACAGCTCCTGCTACCAGCATCGCTGCATCAGCCACTCAAGCACTAGCCTGTGAAGAGACACTCCACATTCACCAGCCCGCCAGATTGTGGCCGCCTGCAAAGGGAAAAAAAAAATATCATCTCGAGAACAAAATTTCCTCTCCTCCTCTTTCTTCCCACCACCACCCTTTATCTCACATCAACCCAAAACCCAAACGCGAGTCGGTTCAGAGGTACGGTCCTAGACCTGATTCTCTGTCCTTGCTCTTGTTGAAACCAACTAAAAAACAATCCAAAAAAAAATTAAAAACCTCCCAAAAAACCACCCCTGCCCGTCCTGCCAGTGCGGACACGACTACAACTCTCAAATCAACACGCATAGTCTTTGGGTTAGCCTTCCACCGCTACTCAAGGTTTTTGTTGTTTTTTACGTGTCTACTTCTTTCTTCCGCCTCTGATATCCGAATTCCGAGTGCAGAACTTCTCCAGTCCTTTCTCTTGTCGTAAGACTAGTTTCGTTGAATTGGTTCGTCCCTCCTCTCTTTATCTCGTGGGAGCCCCCATCTCGGTCTTGCTCTTACCACAGGTCACCCGCCTGCTAACCTGAGAAACATCTTGTCGTCTCTAGACCATCGATCTTCCACGTTCTCGACATCAAAATGGCCGCCAACACCACCACTGGCGCTGTTGACCAGCTTGCCACCGACCTCACCAACACCTCCCTCAATGGCAGCGGCGATGCGAAGCCCACTGTCGACACCACCATTGGTGCTGCGGGCTCCGAAGACGCCTCTGCTCCCACTCCTAGCTCCGCTGCTCCTCATCCTCAGAACTCCGCCTCTCTCTACGTCGGAGAGCTTGATCCCTCTGTCACCGAGGCCATGCTCTTCGAGCTCTTCTCCCAAATCGGTGCTGTCGCCTCCATCCGTGTCTGCCGTGATGCCGTGACCCGTCGCTCTCTGGGCTACGCCTATGTCAACTACAACTCTACTGCTGATGGAGAGAAGGCCTTGGAGGAGCTCAATTACACCCTCATCAAGGGCCGCCCTTGCCGCATCATGTGGTCTCAGCGTGACCCTGCTCTCCGCAAGACTGGCCAGGGCAACGTCTTCATCAAGAACTTGGATGTCGCCATTGACAACAAGGCTCTCCATGATACCTTCGCTGCCTTTGGCAACATTCTGAGCTGCAAGGTTGCCCAGGACGAGAACGGTAACTCCAAGGGCTATGGTTTCGTCCACTACGAGACGGACGAGGCTGCTCACCAGGCCATCAAGCACGTTAATGGCATGCTTCTCAACGAGAAGAAGGTCTACGTCGGTCACCACATCCCGAAGAAGGACCGCCAGAGCAAGTTTGAGGAGATGAAAGCTAACTTCACCAACATTTACGTCAAGAACATCAGCACTGAGGCCTCGGATGACGAGTTCCGCGAGCTCTTTGAGAAGTATGGTGACATCACATCTTCTTCTCTGGCCCGTGACCAGGAGGGCAAGAGCCGTGGCTTCGGTTTTGTCAACTTCACCACCCATGAGAGCGCTGCCAAGGCTGTCGAGGAGCTCCACGGCAAGGACTTCCGTGGCCAGGACCTTTACGTTGGCCGTGCCCAGAAGAAGCATGAGCGTGAGGAGGAGCTGCGCAAATCATACGAGGCTGCTCGTCTGGAGAAAGCCAATAAGTATCAGGGTGTCAACCTCTACATCAAGAACCTTGATGACGATGTGGATGATGAGAAGCTGCGCCAGATGTTTGCCGAGTTTGGCCCTATTACCTCTGCCAAGGTGATGAGAGATGCTCCTTCCGATGGATCCGACGACGATAAGGAGAAGGAAGAAGACAACGAGAAAGAGCCCGAGGCCAAGGAGGAAGCTAAGGAGACCGAGGAGGAAGATGCCGACAAGAAAGCTGATAAGAAGGGTGACAAGAAGCTTGGTAAGAGCAAGGGCTTTGGTTTCGTCTGCTTCAGCAATCCTGATGATGCCACCAAGGCTGTTGCCGAGATGAATCAACGCATGATCAACGGCAAGCCCCTGTATGTTGCTCTGGCTCAGCGCAAGGATGTTCGCAAGAGCCAGCTCGAGGCCAGTATCCAGGCTCGCAACCAGTTGCGTATGCAGCAAGCTGCTGCCGCGGCCGGGATGCCTCAGCAGTACATGCAGCCTCCCGTTTTCTACGGCCAGCAGCCGGGCTTCATACCGCAAGGTGGCCGTGGTATGCCATTCCCTCAGCCTGGCATCGGCATGGGCGGTGTCCAGGGTGGTCGACCTGGTCAGTTCCCTGGTTACCCCCAGCAAGGTGGCCGTGGTGCTGTTCCTCAGCAGATCCCCCCCAACATGTACGGTATGCCCGGACAATTTCCTCCCCAGTATGGCCAACCCGGTACTCCTCAGTTCATGGCTGCTATGCAGGCTCAGCAGGCTGCCATGGGTGGTCGCGGCGCTCCTCAGGGTGGCCGCGGTGTGCCTCCTCCTAACGCTGGTCCTGGTGGTATGCCTGGATACCCACCCAACAATCGCCAGGGTGCTGGCCGTGGAAATGGCCGCAACAACAACGCCAACGGTCCCAATCAGGCTGGCCGGGGCGAGGGAAATAATACCTCTGTGCTGCAGGCTCAGCTTGCCGGTGCTCAACCCGCCCAGCAGAAGCAGATCCTGGGTGAGATCATCTTCCCAAAGATTCAGGCCATTAATTCTGAGCTTGCCGGAAAGATCACTGGTATGCTCTTGGAGATGGAGAACAGTGAGCTCGTCAACCTGTAAGCGTTTCCCCATGATACACATTCCTTTATTTATCTAGTCTAAACTAACACACTCATAGGATTGAGGATGACGTTGCTCTAAAGGCCAAGGTCGACGAGGCACTTGCCGTCTACGACGAGTACGTCAAATCACAGGGCAACGAAGGTGCCGAGGCGGGAGAAGCCAAGAAGGGGGAAGAGACCAAGGCTTAAAACGACCAAAAGTCGAGGCCTTGTCACCAATTTTTTTCAAAAGTTAAATGATATTCCTTTTGTTTGATTTCCTTTGTTAATATTCTTTCAGCTTCGTGCTGAACTCCTATTTCTGGGTGTGGTTTATTTTTCGGACAAGATGGTGGGGGGCAGGAACATTTTTACGCGCCGGCTTGTGGCCCATATATCCGAAAGGTTTGCATTATGTACAGATAGACTTCTTTGCTATGTCTTGCTCCGCGAAGGAACGGAGACACTGTCCTCCAAGTGAGGAGAGCAAATTGAAACGCTACTTGCTTACCCGGCGCGGTGGCAGTGTAGCCAAAGGACGACGGGTGGAGCTCGTTTTAAGAGGCGTTGGAAGGTTGTTGGTTTTTGTGAAGAACCGCCTGAAGTAGGCTTATACCCCTTGACAGACGGACAGGCCTGCGTTGTGAGAGGCCAAATTGACAAAAGAAGAAGCTTATGATAGTAAGAGATCGAATAAATGATTTTCTGAAACATGTCGGTCCTTTGTATGGGGAGGCGGATGTGCTGACGAGCCAGACTTTTGAGATCCCAATGATTGTGCTCCAAAGGTGATGAATACTGATGGAATGCTGGATACTACAAACATAGACGAACCAAAAAGTTGCCAGTGCCAGGCTTACGCCGTCGGGGCTATCAACGCCAGCCTCATCCAAACGAGTCGTTGCTCTTCACAAAAACGGTAACGCAAATAAATATTTCCAAGCCCTCAAAATCAAATCAGGCCCTTTTATTTCCATCGACAAACCATACGCCCAATCCCACAAACTTTGCGGGCGAAGCTGCGCACAAACTACATCGGCCCAGCGTCAAGGTGATGCCCCTCATCAATCTCATGATAGACATATTTGCGGCTCCTATCAATCGAGTACAACGTCTCCATGACTTTGGTCTTCTGCTGACTCCTCACATCAGACAAGTAGTCCCTGACTTGAACGATGCCCCGTATCTGATCCTCCAGAGTGAGGGTCGATGAATTGAGGCCCCGAACGAGTTGACTGGCCAATTTGCCACGCAGACTCTCGAGGGACGACTTCAAGGTGAGCAATTTTCCGTGATGGCCGACTAAATTGCCCTTGTTACGGATAGTTTTGGACCGAACGTCATGTAGTAGGGCGCGGTTCTTCTCGAACTTGCGCAGTTCAGCGGCTCGGGGGCCGAGGATGCGCGCCCACAGGCCGGAGAGGAGCTCGGCTTGGAATTCCTCCTGGGTGGATGTCTCATGGGCGACTGTGCGGGCGAGCTTGAGGAAGTGCGCGTCAATGTCGTCGAAGAGGGCGAATAAGGAGACAGAGTTCTCGAGCTCGGCTTGGATGGCTTCCTCGAGGGTGGAGAGGAAGCTGTTGAAGAGGAGTTGGACCATGCGTTGTTCGCGCTGGGGGTTGGACATGCCGAACATGGTGGTTGTGAGGCGACCGAGGCGCGTGGGGTGGCCGTGGGCGTCTTCGAGGACGGCTGTGGTTGTGAGGAAGTTATGGATGTTGTCGTACGCGTGGGAGAGGGAAGAAGGGGGTGGGCGGGAGTTGAGGCGGTCGAGGTGCATTTTTGCCCATTCCATGACACTGAGGATGCTGGTGGGCGAGGGCGAAGTTAGTTTCTGTGGATGGTGAAAAGGAGGGGGGTTAATGAGTTGTGTGTATTATACCTGTCGATGTCGCCGTCAACGTGGGTGTGGAACTTGGTCAGTTCAAGCACAAGCTTCTTCATGGCCTCGCTAATAGAATCTAGGTTGTCGACAATGATTTCCGCGTCGGCCATCCCGCTTACTCGCACAGACTCGGCGAGGTCCCAGACAGCAATACTCGTTGACTGGAGGTCCTTGACATGTGCGACGGCGGGCTCTGAGAAATAGATGAGGGGCTCGAAGGAGCGTGCGATCCCGGCGACTTTGACTAGATCGCCGACTGGTCGTGGTGCTGCTGGCTTGACCAACACTCTGAGGGTTGATATAGAGAGAATGGCGACTAGGATGCCCGATACAATCGACATCCAGCCTTTGGTTAGAGCGCGGTACCGTCGCTGTGCGAACAAGACAGCGGCTTCTATGGGCTTTGTTCGTTGTTGGACTTCTGCACGGACGGCGAAGCGGAAATCTGGGGTATAAATGTTAGCGCTTCGTGACGTCAGGTACACAAGTATATTGCAAATGATATAAAGGACTTACAATTATCTGGTCCTGGTGAGTCTCTTGAACTAATCTTGGGTGTAGTAGGACTAATACTTTCCACCTTCAACGTCACATCTTCACCTCTTTCTGGGCTTGGACTTCGTCCCTTCTCCGGACTCTGGCTTCCCGCCGGTAACCTGGTTCGAATCGCCTGTTGGAGAACATCATTCCCAACATCGTCGTCATCCGAGTCGCTCACATCTGAGCCCGGCGATGTTTCTCTACTAAGCTGTCGCTGCCGCTCTGGCAGACGAGGGTGTTGCTTCCAGAAGCCGCGGCTCCGGCCGCCGTTGCCGAGTCTCCGCCATGCCGGCGGCGAGAACCCACCGGCTGAACCGGTGTCTGAGTCCTCGAGATCCTCCGCTGCTGGCTCGCTTGGGGGCGCTGACGAGTGGCGCATCGAAATCGGGCTGACTGGAGGTTCGAAGTCCCGTAAGGAGGCGTCGAGGTCGTCTAGGGGTTCGACCTCCTCTGTTGGTGGTGATGTCATTGCTAACAGAGTTCGAATATGCGCTGTTGCTTGCTAAATGGCGCGCCACAACAATTGACTGATCCTGCAGAACAAGTTGGCGACCTTGTGGAGGAGGGGGCAGAGGCTTGTCAATAGTATAAGCGCTCCTACGCTGAGGTGTCGGCAGTACCGGCAGAGAGGGGAGTGAAGGAAACCTTGGTAAAGTGAACCGCGGAATGCGGAACGATATCTTTGGGAGGTAGAGAACGACGAGGACGAAGATGACAATAACTGTGGCTAGCCACGTACTTGGCGCAACGGTGATGCTGATAAGTGAAACGTTGTTATTGACAGTGACAAGCGAAGGCATGGAGCCTTTGAAGAACATCTGGCAGCGATGGCGATGTCGGCGGCCTGGATCAAAGTGAACATGGACCTCTCCCTCTCCCTCTGTCTCTCTCTCTTATGACCACCAGCCTGGGTTACTCTCTGGTCTCGGCACGAGCATTAAAGATGCAGCAGGACGGGCTTTCTTCGAGGGACACCGTGACCCGGTGAGCCAAGAGCCCGTTCCGTCGTCCACTTGAGCTGTTGGCACCGTAGCCAGCCAGTTCTGGATCTTTGCGGTGTGGAAATCCAAAACCAAAGCCCCGGACTAATTGTTGGTCCTCAGTACTCTGCGTGGTCAAATAGCGATGTCGTCGTGGTAGTCAGCGACCGTATGGGTTTGCAAAAGAGGGAAAAAGAAATCAGAGGAGGCTTCAGTCCGGGGGTGTCCATTAGATACGAGGGCATCTTGAAGGCTCGCCCACTCACACTTGGGCCTCTTGTTTGGGCCTCTCTGCCCATTTCACGGAGAAGGACCAGGGTGGTGGGATGCTGCGGGATGCTGTGAGCATTTCGAAATCAAGAGGTTGGGGAGTCGTGGGGCCAGGGGAGGCCAGGGCAGCCATACACAGCCCAGGAGCTTCCCTTTTACACGGCCGCTGGCCAATCACCTCCCACGTTTGGGCCATCCAATCACTCGCTTGTCGCAGACCAACTACCTAGTCCGGAGTAGTACGGAGTAGTAGTTATAGTTCACAATCGCCGGTGCAGAAAGCCCTTCAGCTTCCACAGACTGGCCTTCCCCACGGGCCTCGAAATTTCCGGTTGCGGCTCATTTTGTTCAGTATTTTGTACAGAGTCATGCCTCTGACGGCATTCCATCCTTGATGGAGCCGACGCATGTCCTCGAGTGGGTTCCAGTGGGCGGGATGGGCGCGGGATGGCGGGTGGCAGGTGGCAGGTGGCAGGTCGAGAGGCGGGGCAGCTCCAACCATGTCCAGAAGGCCGTATATACGTACCCTTGACCTCTGCCGCTCAACTACGCCGTAATACCATCACATCATCTGCTTTCCTTCCCCTTGCCAACTTCACCACCACCAACGCCTCCAAAGGTCACGAGATGCAATGTTAAAACACCCTTTTGATCGCATGTATGTATTTCTGCTGTATCGCTATCGTATTCCGTAATGTCAACCCATGCATACACCCAGACAAGTCAAAGAGCGGAATACCATCTTCCTTCCGTGTTTCCGCAACCTCCACAAGGTGCCGAAAAAGCACCATCCCCCCCATTCACGTCAACGCTCCTAGTCAATCTTGGCATTTGCCAAACTACGGGCCGCCGGGTTGCTAATATTGTTCACCTGCTTGACGGCCTTTTGTTTGTACTTGCTCTGCTTTCGGAGCCTCTTCCTTGCCACCATGACTGGCACTGAACTCTTTGTCACGAGATAGTTGGAGAATGATCCCAGGATGACACTGATTAATTGCGCGTCTTGTTAGTCGTGAGCCCACAAAACATGCCAGTTCCGGTTCAACACTTACCCTTTCAAGGCACTGCGACCTCTGCTACCGATGACCACCAACGTTGGGTTGATGACATCAATCACTTCTGTGATCAAGTGTCGCGGATTCTTGCAATGTAGTACCTCCACAATAACTCTGACTTGCAAGCGAGTCTTTCTCAACAGCCGCAATACCTTGTCCGTCATTTTCTGGATTGCACGTGATCGTTCCTCTATCGCTCTCTGATTTTCACCTCTCTGGGACGGCGCCGGCGAAGCCCCTGGTGTCCTATTCCCTCCCGCCGAGTCGGCGCGCGTATGTAGTGCCGAGGCCCGTTTTAACTCAACAACAGGCGTCACCGGTGCGGGCATGCCTTTCGCATTTGTGACTGTGTTGATGGCTGCTGCTTGCTCTTTCATGGCTTTTGGATCGTCCGGCACAAGTGAGCCTTCGCCGGTCACTATGCCGGTTTCTTCATCCACGCAATAAATCGCTATCAAGGTGTCGCCGTCGCGCAGAACTGTTCCAATAGCCCATTCCAGAGCGTGAGTCGACTCGTCGCTCAAATCTGTTGCCACCAAGTACTTCCGTACTCTCTGCTTCTCGTCGTCAGCTGACTGCACCGTCTTATGATAATCTCCACGGTAGATGATGCGGATAGAACGATGCGAGTCTGGAGCAGTCAAGATATTGGTCATTGAGAAACCTAAATTCTGTGCTCGCTTGATGTCGTCCATATCAGCTTCCTCATCCGAGTCAAACATGGATGGCGTTGCGGAAGTAGGATTCTGATCGTAGCTGGTATTAGGGTGAATCCCGCCTTTGGCTGGCTTGACTGTGTCGCCCGATGAGTTGGTAATCTTAATTTCAGGTTCCAGAAGAGATCTGTAGGTGTAGGTTTGGCTCTGCTTTTGGGCGATTTTCGATCCTGGAGAAACTGGTTAGACATTGACAAACATGGCACCTCGTGTCCAGGGTCAAGTCATTCACCGGTGCTTGATAAAACTTACGTTCTTCGTCCGCAGCAGCCAACAAACTCAAAGTTTGGCGGTCACCTTGGCCAGACCGAGATCGGGATTTGCTATTCTCCCCTTCTTCGTGGGCATCTGGGTTCAGCGACCTTGGGGCCGTCTTACGGCCACGGTCTTCGTCGTCAGATGAAAACGCCTCCTCGTCTTCGCTGGATTCTAGGTGCTCGCCATCCGGACCAAGGTAGTCTTTTATGAGCCGACCCTCACCAACATCGTCAGACCGTTTCCTCATTGGCAACTGCGCCAAGCTTCCACTAGAAAATGCCAAGTTTGCATCCGACAACCTGCGGTAAGCGTTGTTGATATCCACAACCTGTCCGTCGTCCAACACTACTCTGTTTGGAGATAGAAGAGGGGAGAAAGTCGCTGGTGATCGAGAGCGAGCTGCCCACCTCTCATGGGGAGATTTCGACTTGGGATGCCCTAGTCGACCACCGGCAGAAGAATTTCGTCCTCTATCACCTGGCAGCTGAAGACTGCTCAAGTCAGCACCACGGAGTGCCTCTCCTAGTACCCCTGTGCCCGGCAATCTTTTGCTGCTGCTGCTTTGTTGCAGTCTCTTCGACCCAACATGACCGGAATATTGAGGAAGAATACCCGAGAACTGGTACTCGGACGTTTTGTCGAGACGTACTCCTGCTCGCGGCCCAAATTCTGCGGGCTTGAATGCAGCATCTGACGACCTTCGTGGGTAATATGAGCCTTGGGATGAGGCGGAATGCGTCTTGAAGATTGGTTCATTGGGGGTTGCCGGACTGGAGCTTCTGCCATGGACCGATCCAGGAGGCGATGGAGCGGCTATATCAAGCATACTTCGCACAGGCGCCTGCGTGGTAATGACTGGTGCACCAATATCCAACATGCTCCTCACGGGAGCCTGCGTTGTGACGCCATGCGAAGAGCTTTCGGGTTCCTCCTCGATATCTAACATGCTCCGAACAGGCGATCGCGGGGCCGTAGTATACGGCGATGACGAGCGCATCCTAGTTGGGGAGGTAGGGGTGTTGAGATTCTTGTTCTCCAAGAGCGCAAGCACTTCCTGCCGCTCCATGTCAAGCATGGCGTCGATGCTCATGGGACGATGACCCGACATTTTGGCGATGATGTCGGACTAGGCAAAGCGCTTTTACACAATCGGCAACAGAACAAGATTGACGAGTGGGTTTATGGGTGCTTCAGAACCTCCAGAGGCTCAAGATTGATGAGTGCGCCTGTGATGAAACGCCAAGGCAGTGGGCCGTTGGATGGCCTGGTGCGAAAAGCAAGCAGGACAAAATATTGCGTGTGTTGATGAGGGAGCTGAGGCAGGGAGCGGCTTCTAAGTCTTAGCGCGAGAGCCTTCGGGGAACACGACGCTTCGTCGAATCAACTTGGGGCCAGAATGGCATTGTGATAATGCGCAGTTTGATGAAATCACAGCTTCTGGCAGGCGTTGAAACCTGTCAGAGTTGCAAGCCAGACGGAGAGAAAACAGCGGTTTGCTCTCTACAGTCGAGATTACAGTCGAGAGGGGACACACGACGCAACAAAAAAAGAAAGGCCGGCACAACAGACGGGGATGCGGATGGCTGCAACAAGTCGGTTGTGTCGAGACAGAGTCGAGGGCGAGGGTGATGAAGCTGGTGAGCGTGGGCGGGAGGAGGGAGGAAGAGAAGTCTGGTTGAAGGAAGTGGAGGTGGGACTCTAAGGCTGTGTCTGTTGCGATACCAACTGGTAGTCGCAGGTTGTTGCAAGCTAGCAGCTCGGGATGTGCCCTAGAACAGCCGGGAACCTGGAGAGTGTCGGCCTGGGGCTTCGAGCACAGGGATTAAGGTCTGGGTGACGAGTGGCGCCGCGCGGCTGGTGGGCTGGCGCTACCCCGTACATACAGTAGGTACCTAGGTACTTAAGTATGTACCTCAACACTCTGTACAGTCTGGTACATATGCACTACGTAATAAGGCACCTTAGCAACTGCCCGGGCGACTGGGCGCTGTGGAATACTACCAGACTTGACTGGGCATTGTTCACTGTACCTGTCCCAGTAGGCATCTAGGTACCTAGGTAGGTAGGCACCTACTGGAGGTGTGCAAATTATTATCTGCACATCTGGTGTCAACTGAAGGCTTGTGAGTGCCGGGCGTCGACGAGATCAATTGATGCTTCACTGCTCGGCCAATCCCATCCTTCAATGTTCGTGCCCGCTCAGAGCGACAAGACCCGGCTGACCGAGGCAAGCATCTGGTAAAGCAACCAGACCCCTCTAGCCCCTCGAACAACAGCCTGGTTGGTGGCACTTTAGCGCTAGGGACACATCTGCCGTCCAGATGTCTCCTCTTCAATTCCGTCAATACTCGGTTCGCCCTAGAACTCAACACTGCCAAAAGACAGACACTACGCACTTTTCGTTCAATGGTTGCAGCTCCTGTGGCGATGCACCGGGGTCTCTGGATCCTCAAAGGTACAGTGCAGCTTTGTCAATTCACTACGTAGTCATGAGACGGAGAGAACACGACGGACGACTTTTTTTTTTCAACTTATTTTCTTTTTTTTTACAATAATTGTAACAAAATTGCTGTTTCACAATCGCTCAATGCCGTTGTGGACTTGCCCAGCGGGCGTCTTGCTTCCTCCTATCCGGTCCCCTCCCATCTCCTTCTGCATGGAGGTTAATAAAAGCTTAAAGTACGGAGTACGGAGCCTGAAAAACTGGATGGGGAATCACATGATCCCACAGCAATGGGCTGGCCCCTGCCAGCCGGGGCCGGGCCACGTTGGTCTGTTGTCTGACTCGTTCGTCCAATGCCCCCATCTGATTATTAGAACATGTCAATTGCCGTGATGAATCTTTGTACGACTTGGAACAAGCTCTGCGTAGCGGGCCTGTTGTAAGGGCCTTTGCATCAGATCACTTTGCACCGAGATGCATGTAATTTTGCACTGCATGTACTCTGTAGCTTCGCTTGTATTTTTGAATCCGCTCCTATAATTTACAAGTATGCCCTTTGACATTCCCAAACAACACCATGTTGAGGGAGGGGTTTGCACCGACATATGCAGCCAATACAAGGTAATATACAAACTACGCAGCGGGCTGCTACGTTTCTTTACATCTTCCTCTTGACTTTGAGCTTTTTGGAGCTCACGTTGGCTCGGGCAGCTGTGCCCAGCTTGTGAACTTGCTTCCTCTTTTCCCACACGCTTGACCGTCCTTCCACCACGGCGATGATCTCCTCTGCAATCCGGTGGGGGAACTGGTTCTTGCCGCTGCCCTTGGAGGGCTTCTTCTCAATCACATCCAGGATCCACTTCACCGCCATCCGCCTTCGTTGCCGAACCGCCAGGGGTACGGGCAGTTCGAGCGCGCGACCGCCGCCACCAGCACCCGCGATATTCCGCACCTTGAGCAACGGCGCTACCGAGTCGATGGCGATTGTGATGTAGAGAACAGGATTCAATGGTAGGTGGGATGCCGGCGGTGTGCCAGGTAGGAGTGGGAATTTCGGACTGTAGATGGGAGCTGGGGCCGTTCGGAGAAAGTTCATTACCGTTGCCACGTTCTGGAGAGAGCTGGGGTGAGTAATTGGCCGCCATGCTGAGCCCTATTGGTAGAGATATCACATACTCTTTGAGCAACACTAAGTTTGCCATCTCGCATAAGCAGTCGAGTGAGCTGCTCCAGGACCGGGTGGTATCTTTGCTTCATATTGAAACCCTCCGGGTACGGCTTCCTGGGCAGCCCGAATTTGTGGCCTGGATTTTGGATATCACCGCCTTGGCCTATGGACAACTGCGCCGGTTCAGATGCTTGCGACCTGGCTATGAGTGCTTCCGCTTCCGTCGGGGGAGGAATGGTGCCTTCTCGGTAGAGTGCTTCTTCTTGAGCTGCTGTCAAAACCCCCTCTGTCTGACTAGTCGCGGGTCGGCCGCCGTAAAAAATTTGCTCCAAGGCTGCATCACTCAGAGTCTCTATATGTGAATTATCAGGGCCTTGGCTTGTCTGGTTGCCCAATTGTTAACACGCTTCTTGAATGTCTCGAGCATAGGGGAAGAAGCTCACTTCTTGTGGCGCAGGAGGGGTTGATTGCTTGCCAAGATTCGTAGCCGATGCATTGGCCTTCAAATTTGATGACATATTGCCATTTCTCGCCGCATCTCCGGAAGTTGTTGGATGTCCATTGGTATCGGCCGAATATGATCGAAAGACGCTCGCTGCAGGCCGGAAAGATTCCCTGCCATGTTGAGCAACTGGTCTTGTGCACACAGCTAGAGCTCTGCATGCCCCCAGTAACCTCGTCCTTGGAGACATGATGACCCTCCGACCTAGGGAATTTGTTCTGGAGTAGGTTCCAAGACTCCTTGCTTTTCGCGTCACCACTATAATATCGCGACGAAATTTACAGCGACTGAACAGCGGTTGTCGGAATAAGACCGGTCCGGCTCATGTGCACGTATTACATAATCACCCTTTTTCCAAAGGCCCACCACGAACTACGTCCTAAGCCGAATCCCGTCTCCAATCGTGCACATCAAGACAAAAACAAGAGAAGCTCACATGAAAATATATCGCCAAAGCCAACCCTATCTATACGTAGCTTAGGAGATTGGCCACATGCTCTGATGAAAGATCCTCAACATCCTCTGTCTGACTCAAGCAGAGACTGAAGAACTTCCTGGGCTCACCTCTCCTCACTCAGTGCCATAGGAAGCGACTTGAGTCGTCCTTTCAATTCATAACGGCTGACAAAATGCGACAATATATTTTTTTTATTTAATCCTTGTAAGATATCTATTTCTTTCCAGTGAAGCATTTCTTTAGTGATGAAGTCAAACCCATATTCTGTTCTGAGTTTGCGCCAAATCATACTCAACCAATCCTTTACAATATCCATGTATCAATACATCTGTTTTTAAAAAGGTTCGCTTTTTTTTTTTGGCCCTATTGAGGTCGGAGACGCCCATAAAGAAAGAATAAGAAACAGCCATTGGCTTGTCGCCTCCCCCAAGACGTGCGACGAAGCATATGACTGGGCAATAATGCTTCAACATGAATGGGTCATGTGATCTGTTGATATTGTTTTCCATTTCCTTTACAATAAAAAAAGGAAAAGATAAAGATAAAGAGAATCCCTGGCGCCGTTCCCATGGTGTGTTGTCCTTTCCGGTGCCAAGAGGCACATTTTCGTCACCATTATAACTCCAATTTCGACCGAAACGCTGAGAAAGCAAATCAAAGCTAATGGATGAAGACACAACAAAACACTGATATCGAAAAATTCACTAAAAAGAATCAATCCAAAAACTTGGAGGACGGTTTTAGTACGACCATGCCGATAAGTGGGCGAGAATCCATCACCAGTTAACCCAGGGCTGGCTGGAGGATTGACTAGAGGCTGTGACGAGCCAGTTGACTGCGCATTCTGCGGCATCTTCTCTGGCGTTATTTAGGTTCTTGCCGTCGTACCAGTATCTCGCTGCCAGTGTCTGACCATGAACAGTTACTCTGCTAGACCAAGCAGTTCGTCCACCTGAGACGCGTCATGGATTAGTACCCGGACACTCGTGGTGACAAACTGAGAGGTCGTGGGACGCATCTTACCTCGGCGGTCAGAAACAATTTGGAAAACAGGGGGCATCAGCTGCGCATCGCGACAAAATTCTGGAAGGGACGCTTAGTTGAATGTTATGAACGAAAAAAAAAAAAAAAACTGATGGTATTTGTAACCTTCTAATCTCTCCTGCCATGGGCAGGTGCTCGAGCCAGAGGAGCCGCTAGAACCACTCGAGCTGTAAGTAGGCGATGGGGCCATCATCGATACGGGTTGGGCGATAAAGGCAGCCAAGTATGTAGTGGAGGAAGTTTGACGAAAGTCCTGGTTCTCTCAGGACCGCCTGATGCAAGAGAGTATGTGAAAGCTTAAGAGCAATAGATCGGGTGAGAGACTGGCATGAATCTGATGGAAGAAGTCAGACACAGCGTGGGGTCTGCCTAGATTGCGACAGCGGCCGGGGTCTCAGAAGTTTTGGGAGACGCAATACCGTGCCTCTTCGGGGGGTCTTTTAGGTCTTATATATTCTCTCGATGTATGTACCAGTGAGACGGGTGAGGAATGTCGTAGGCCGGATGAGGCTTGAGAAGGTAGCGAGAAGATATATGGTGTTACTTTGTGGGAGACGCGACACAACGAGTGCTTGGTCGCGAGCTGTCGTCAGACCAAGTTTGTGTGAAGCTTGACCTCGAGGACAGCAGACGTGGACGTATAGAAGGCTGGAAAGAGCTGGCGGGTTTGTAACTTGTACAGAATGTGTTGTCGCGGGAGACTGCATTGGATGAAATATGAGGATAGGAGAAAAGGAGAAGACTATGACGGAACGGGACGAGCAACAAAGACGAGAAAGTCGGGCTCGACGCTGGGTCCAATGCCGAAGAAGGAACTACAACATGCAATCGCTCAAAGCCCAGGGACATGAGGAAAAGACTTGGTGCTCGGTAATTTCACAGGGGGACTCTGGGGACTCTAACGACTCTGTCTGGCTCGTTTCTTTTTTCCTCTCCGTTCGATGAGATGGCGGGGGGGTGCGGGTGCACAATGTGATTCCGGGAAAAGTCAGTCAGCCCCGGGTTGAAAGTCTCTCACGCTGTTCATGTCGCCCATGTTGCCCATGTTGCCTCGAACAAGGGGATTGACACGGATAGATACCCATCACTGCACCGTGCCCTGACATCTGGAATTAACCAAGTTGGTTCGAGCCACGATGGGCGCCGTTGATGGGTCGTTGGCGGACGGGGGTCACATCCTCGGTGGTGGGCGTGGCGTGTGAGCGGGAAAGTCGATAAACGTACGAAAGCCTCTATGCTCCGTATCAGCTACAGTGTCCTCATAGTGCAAACAAACCATACCAAGGCCAGCATTGAAAAGTCAGTCCGTCAATCCGTCAACCGGCAGGCCGGCGGCGAGGGAGCGGCGACAGGGGCGTCCATTGCCGGGACCAGGGTGAAGGGATGGGGAGCATGCATTAGCTGGCGCCAACCCAGCACTCGGGAACTGGAACTACCCAGGAGGGAGCATGTCGGACGTAGTAACTATGTATTGTGAATGGGCGACGATGTCTCTTCTCTTATGACACAGCTTCTTGAGTTGATGGCCCATGATTGCCGACATGGTCCGCCGTCCGCCGTGCCTTGCTTGCCCTGACCAGGCTTCCAGGAGGCCGGTCCTAGTCTGCGGGGAGAGAGACTGTAACGGCGTCCGGCTTGAAGTTCTCGGACTTCGACACTTCACGCCTCAGACTCACGGGTCCGGATACGTGCTGAAATGCTATACGGCACAATGACACAATTGCCATGAGCTAAAAAGAACACAGCATGTTGGGCATTCACAGGGCACACAACCCCCACAAGATATTGGGTTCTCACTGTCCAAGAAGGCGATCAGCAACCCAAAGTTCACCCCCAACAGCACACATACTTGTAGAGTTTGGCTTTTGCAACCAGCTCGAATCAGGCGAGGCACAGTAAAACATGCGGCTCAACCGGACGTGGTAGTAGACCTGCGCGCGCTACCACGTATGGTACAGAGTATCAAGGAGCACTACTGCCTACCTAGGTAGGTAGTTATATAGCTGCTCCGTACCCTGCTTTTCAGTACAGGTAGCAGGCTCGGGGAAGGGGGCGGGGAGACACGCGAACAAGCAGCAGCTTCTGTATTAATGACAACAAACAACCATAGTGGAGATGAAGTGTTTGCTTGTCAAACCCTGCTCATGATCCACCTGAACGACGTGACAGGGAGAGACCAGGGTGACTCTCCACATGGTAAGAATGTAATAAGTTAGTGGTATCCTGACAGTTGTTGCCCGTTCGCCCGGGTTCTGTTTTGCTTCACTGCGGTACAGGGCTCCTGGTGCAGCGCGAAGGATGTGGCTTTGAAATGGACTCCCAAGGCCCCAGGGCAATGGGCCGGATGTTGTTTGAGGCCCTACGGGACGCGGACCGAAGCCCGGAAACGAGGGTGTGGCGCCTTAAATTGCTTGGTTTAAGTTTGGTTCACCAAGCGATGACGGCCTGACTGGTCCACTTGATGCTCGCCATGACAATTGATACCTCGCGCAAAACGTTGGTCAGACCTTAGGTGCGTTTTCGATACAAACCCTTGACAGGTGCGCAACTCTAGGCCGTTATCCTTGGTAAGGCTGGTCCCGGCCGAAACTGCCGCGTGTGTCGACAGCAAGCCAGGCAACCGGGGCACACATACATATTTCAGATGCGCGTGATTAGCAAGTAGAGGATGGGTGCGTCAAAGAGTCGTATCACAGCGTAGAGAGCACCTTGGCGGGTGTTTTCACGACATTCTAGTTGTAGAGACACTGGCAGTTCTCAACGACACAGTGACGTCGTTTGCTGAAGGCGGTTCTAATCGGCGTTCGGAGCTGTCAAAATAAGTCAGGGAGCTCTAACTGCACGTCGAGCTGACCATGACATTAATTCCGGCATGGGGTCTTGGTTATTAGGGGGCAGCCAACCCGTGCAAATGGCTGTCTCTGAGAGGGTCACGAGACTGAATCCGTTGGTGTCAACCGCCGCTCCAGTGGTGTCGTCCAAGAAGCCAGGTAGTAGTGCCCGAGTCAACGAGTCCGCATATGATGAGTAGCCAAGGGAGGATGCGGACAGCAGCTTGTGCATTCTAGACCCGTAGCTGGAGTGGGTGTCTCGTTTTGGTGTTTGCGCAACCAGCAGGCTGGATTGTAGGCGACGAATCGATGTCTGATAGCCCAGCGAATGGTGTGGCCGATCTAAGTCTAAGATCGTGGCTGAACACCTTCTGGCAATTTTTCAAACATGCAGCTGGCAATCCCCCGGCCACCGCCAGTTCGAAGTGCCACATACGTGAAGTACTCCGTAGGCTCTCGAGAAAATGACTTTGGCGTCTTGCTAGTGTCACGCCATCGTCGCCAGGACTTTGGTACTGCTCGCGAGAAGCGGTCGAGGGTTTTTTCTTTTTTCTTTTTTTTTTTCGCGATTGCGGAGACACGAGGCTGGACAGAGGCAGGTTGCTTCGATGGTTGAACAAGTCCAACGATCCTCCAGGTCTGTAATCCTATTGTATTCACCGAGTGTGCAACCCGGCTCGATCAACCTTGCATGATGGACAGCGTGATACTAAGCACGAGTGACGTTGAATGCATAGACGGCCGGCGGCCTTGGTACGTGGAGTTAACGAACCACGACGGGTTCTGCCGTGCTGCAATGTCAAGTTGTCGTCTCGTCATGAAGCGAGTTCGTCGTTTGATTTCGAATTGTTGCTTGCAAGTTCCTTCCTACCCTTCCTCCACACGCCCCATCTGACTGACATTCATCCGTCTGCTGTCCATCTCACGGCGTCTGTTTGCCTGATTGCCTGCCTGCTTACCTGCATGTTTGCTGCTTTCCTGCTCGCCAGCGCCTTCCGTTTTCTTCTGTCTCCACTTTGCACCTGCCTCGAGAAACATCAGACGAACAAAGGAGTTTCCACCACCTGTAGCCCCACTCAGCTACGTTATGCCAGCTTGCTTTTCTTGCTCAGTCACATTGACTCGGGCAAAGACTGCCTACGACAAGACCGGTTCTTTCGCTGAGGCTGATTTCTATCTAGAAGTGTACTTCAGTTGCTCAGAACTTGCTAGAACAACCCGCTGATTAACTCAGTTGTCAAGTTTATAATATTCGAAACGAGCCGCTTCCCGATGGTTCCCTTTCACGGCCCCCATCACACCCACGTTCGGCATCACGAACATCTCAGCTTCCCGAAAACATGAAAGCGAACCGGCTTCTGACGTTCTATCTTCGGCGTGGCCGGAGAGAAGCATGACATACTCTAATCCTTCATGGATAGAGAAACAACAAGCCAGGTTTGTGACCGACGACATGCGCTCAAATGGTGTGAAGCAAGAAAATTTCATCTCCTCGGCCCCCATTACATACCACGGATCCACCTGAAGTAGGGGTGCACTCTCTGCCTTTCAGCGCAGTTCACGCAACTCATGATGGTTGTGGCCGTCTTTAAACCGCGGTCCACGTCTTTAGCCTTAGCCACCATCAATTCGATTGGCTGTGACGAGCCAGAAACAAAGCAAAATTTGGTTTTGTTAGGCCGTCTGGACTGAAAGGATGAGTGAGATGGTCCATCTTTCTCATTGGCTGTGGCTTGGCACTTAAACTAACCAAGGGATTGCAGCTATGACCAGTGGTCATGTAAGACGGAAATCACAGCAAAACCTGACACCTGCTCTTGCTTGACTTTGACAGTCTGTTACCTGATGGAGAAACACAACTATATACACTATAGTACGAGACATCCAATATCGGTGTGTGGACGGTGTGTGAAATCACGACAGTAACGCTTTCAATAATACAGGCAAAAAAAGCCTGAGTAATGGTCGATCGGGAAACAGGTTCCTAGCGCGGAACACGCCACATAATATGAGTGTACAGAACCATGTCCAGTCGACCTGATTGTCAGGCTCAGATCACGCAAATTTCTGCAGAGGGTAATATTCGCATATCCGGGGTAATGATCCGGCGAGTGGTCGCGCAAGTCTTGGGGTGGTTTCTCTCTTCTTCTTCCCTGTTTGAGACTTCTGGAAAGTGTGTAAAATTGATGTGACAGATTAATTGTCATAATGGCTTGACGTTTAGCGCCGTTGGGCCTTCGGCTGGCAAGTTGATTATGACAGCACCCTCAGCCATATCTCAGCAGAGCAGGGATTGCCTGTCGATGGTCTAGAGACTAGACGTCTGTCGCACAGTATAGGGGGTCTAACGGATAAAATCCCGTAGCGTGGCCACGCCCACATATTTTTGGTATTTTTCGTGGTGATAATGTCCGATAAGATTATGCAATGAACCCTGCATAAGCCCACGGGGACAGACAACAATAACGGCTCAAGCAGACGAGCGGTTTCCAGGCTGTCGAGGGAAATGGGTAATGGACGATAGACGATACGGTATCGAACCTACGTTATACTTCCAACTTGAGCGCCTGCAGCTCGACGTCGCTTAGACTTGGCGGACATTTGTGATTGTCCATTCTATCGAAACTAGCTAGTGTGGCGGAGTGCTTAAATGTCCTCTGACGTCTTGGATGTCAACATCAAAGTTCTAGGAAGGTCGAGGGCAGCTTACCAACGCACAACATATCTGCATTATCTACAGTTGTTGTATGTGAGCCACACCTGGCCCACCCATCTGTCTCTCCCGCTGGTTTCCCTTAGTCAAGACAATGCGAGCTTGCGAAGAGTTTTGGTCGTCTTGTGTGTATGAGCTGATCACGCGCGGCATGGGACACCAACTAGCAACGACGCACAGACTGGGAAACGGCACAGAACCTGGCCAGACAGCGTGGTCCTGACGTAATTCTTTTGTTACACGGCAGCGAACTTGACGCATGCGGAATGTGTTGGATGCTCCAATATTAGTTACGAGTTGACTTGAAAGAACTCCTTGTCTGAGCTCCACGTTGTGTTGGGAAGCAATGAATTCCATCTGCCTGCATTATATGGGATGATGGCATATAAGAAAGGGACTTGTCCACGCAGCACACACTAGACTCTCCTATTTAGGCCCTAACATGGCAATTCATCAGCCGGGCTCAGAATGGGAAATAAGTAAATACGTAGATAACATTCAGAAACAGAACATACGCCAAGTCGCAAGGAAAAAAAGACAATTGCTTGGCGCCCAGACAGGAGACACGCTTCTTCAAGCCACAGAAATGCCTACTATTCCAACCACAGAGGGGCCCAACCGTGTGCTCGCCTATTACTTTTCTTGGGCTCTCGTGCCTGGGCAATGCGACTGGTCAGGTATCCTGGGAATAAAGGGGAAATTTTTGCCCTACATCTTGCCTGCGCTTTCGAGGGTTTCATGCCAGGCATGCATACGTGAATGGCCTTGTATCCCATTCCCAGTTGTACCTGCGCCACTGACATGGCAGCGCGGAAGGGCTACATGCCAGGTTACGTGGTTTGATTGTGAGCGTGTGAGTCAAAGCCGGTTTCATCATATGCCGTCCCGAGAGAAGAGAGCAGATTGATCCCTTTTTACGATGGCGCATGATTTCAAATCTTAGGACTGCACAGGAAAGACACGTGGACTGAGTTTCGTTTCGTTTCACAGTACGTTTGGTCGTGGAAGAAGAGGAAACAGTTTGACGTGGGATACCGTGACACGGCGTGCAGACTTGGATGACACCGGCTTGACTTCTTTTTTCTTTTTCTTTGTTTCTCTCTTTCTTCTTCTTCCTTTTTTTTCTTTTTTTTTTTTTTGGAAACAGTACAGGGCCGATAGCAACAGTTTCATCAAGGGGTGCGCTGGGGGTATTTCATCTCGTTGCATTGTTTGCTACATCACTATTAGAAAATCCATCAGGAGCGCAACTGTCGTGTCAAGCCGCCCGTCAACTTGAATGAATTGCTGGTCCCCTCGAATGGCTTTACGCTGCCAGCAAGGGGCTTGGAGTCGCCGTAGTATTTGATTCTGTACGTGCCTGGCTGGGCGTTTCCATACGTCTCCCATGATATATCCACCTCACTGTGTCCTAGGATAAAGTTGGTCCGGCGCCATGAGTAGACGAGGAACCAGTCTGTATCGTCGCGTACTCGGGTCCACGAGCCGCCGGGACCTCGCTGCTCGATGGCGGCAAAAGTTTGTTCCTGGCGGAGGTTATTGCGAGGGTTGGCGCCTTGGAAAGTGACGTTGACCACAGATCCTATTTGATATGATGCGGACGGTTGGTGGACCACCTTGCCAAACGTTGAGCCGATAGGCGCATTGTCGACGACCACACCGGTGATGAAGGAGAGCGCTTTCCCGCGGTTGTCGGGCGCAAGAGGTCCTTGGTCGGGCGTGTCCTTTGAGTCTGGGTGGAGGTAATGCATGTTACTGACGGTGAGGTTGATGTAGGCATCCAGTTCATGGGGTCCAAACAATGTTGATGCGCCCTCGTAGCGTTGAACTTCGTATTCTTCGGGCGTAGCACAGTAGTGGGAGTAGCTGTTCGCCGGGCCACCAAGAACAACGATGGGCTTTTGGGGCAGGAAGCTGGAAGCTTCGGTTGCAACAGCAGCTTTCCACCGTCGTCCGGACATGGTGGTTGCTTCCGAGGGAGAGACGATGATGACGAATTGACCTACGCGGAGGGCTTGAATGTCGACAATGTTGGGTGTCCAGGCATAAGGCTCATCCATTTCACCAACGTCGAGGAGAATCGGCTTAGAGCCTTGGCATGCCTTTTGTTCCTTTGTGGGCGTTCTAATAAGCCCCGAAACGACTTTCCAAAGAGGGTTGGCATTGGGCTCGCCAGAGTCACCTTGCGTAAAATCGAATGCGCCAGGCCAGTCGGATGTCCCAGCTGCGAACGAGTAGCCCAGAGCGGCTGGGCAAGTCTGCGCCTGCTTGCCATTGGGAAGAGTGAAGTTCCAGAATCGCATGTCGTGGAAGAAATGGAATGCCTTGACGGATGAGCCTGCAATTGGGGTTCCAGAAGTACCCAGGGAGTTCTGTCGCCGCCCATATTAGCGTCCTGAGCCTGGTGTCATTCATTTATGCCAAAAACTTACGTAGATGGTTTGAGCACCTGCAAATTGACGACGTCCTATCTCATAGCAGCTTTTGACGCCGAGGTCCAACGCTCTAAACTCAGGCCCCCGTCCGTGACAACTCTGCGACTTGCCATCCGCACAGGTGCTATTTTTCAAGCTACACTGCTGGCCGGATCCATCATCGCAATATGCCCCAAGAACGTTTGGTGTAGTATCGCCCACGTTAGCTTGGCTAAACCCAGCCACAAACCCATTGGCAGCGTTCGAGTTATCCTTCATGGCATTTTCGAACATCCACGCCGCAACTCCCTTGTTGTCCGCAGCAGCGTGGGTGTTATTACCGAGAAGGGAGGTTCCGTGAACAGGAAACCATGTGAGGACGCCGATATCCTTGTTATCGGAAGCACGCTTGAAACGAAGGAGGGTCATTAAAGTGTCAGTCTCATCCTCATATTGCTTGCGCTCGGATTCGGGATTGGCAAGATAGGCGTAAAGCGAGCGGTTAATAGCGCCATCCTTGACTCTGGTGGTACCTGCGTCCAAATAGCCCTAGGAAGCTGTGTAAGTATGCGGCATGTGATATGAGAGAGTCAGGTGCGTCTATTCAACAACGTACGTCCTGAAGATTTTCATGAGCGCGCTTGATTGACAGCACAGCACCGTCCACGAGAGCCTGGTAGCTCTGCTTGTCGAAGCCCAAGGTTGTAACCTGCGGCAAGAGATAGTTGAACCAGGCGCCTGGGCCAGCATGACTGTGAGTGCCGGTCAAGGCGATGTTATTGTGGCCGTAGATACTGTACTCAGTTCCCAGCTTCTTTAGTCCGTCCAACACGCCATAACGTGTAGCAGTATCTCCAGACTGCGAATCTAGGACCAGGTACACAAACCGGTCATGAGGATTATTCTTGTCAGCGATAATGAAAGCGCGGCTGTGCAGACGCTGCCGAAGACCAGTGCCTTTCTGGTCGAGGTTGGCATATCCGGCAAAGCCGATCTCAACAACAGGACCTGTGATGTCTGCTTTACCAACGCCAATAAGATACTTGTCACCCGTGGCGGCGGCAGAACCGCAAATTGCCAGCGTGCTGAGGACGCACAGTGCCACCAGGAAGAATAAGCTGTGAATGGAGCTTCTCGAAAGGCCCAAACCCTTGGAGGGCCGAGCAGTCGAGTACGCCATGAGGAAAACAGGCCTTGTGTATTCAGCATGTAAATAACCCGTCAACTGTGGGATGGCGTGTCTTGACGTGGAAACATGTCCGAGGCCATAATTCACGAAGGGTGTGTTGAGCATATGATGACCTTTATATTCAACAACCTTCTACACAGCCAACTCCCGGACCCAAAGCAAGGACAGCCAGCATGGCCAACTCTTTCGTCACTGGCTGCCTCGATATAGATGGGCCCTGATCGAATGGGATGAGAGGGGATGGCTAGCGGCACGTTCGGCCCGTCTCGTGATGAGAGTGGCAACGATGCTTTCATCCTGGCAGGTGGCAGAAACCACTTTCTGTGGCATGGCTGTCATGGAGGTGGCACGGAGCTTCTGAAGGATGCTAGTTGCAGCGGATAAAGGACAGGCGTGGTGCCTGGTGCGTCGTCACAATCCGCAATATTGAACTCAAGCGTCCACTCGCAGCGATTTAGAGCTTGGGGCTGGAGCCTCTGGACTGCCAGTGACAGACAGACATGAGGGCCGAAGATCGAGGCGCGTAGTACCGGCGGGATCCGCCAATGGGATGTGTGATTTGACGGACATGCGGACATGCACGAGATAGGTCGAGATGAAGACTGGAGATGATGGTTCAGGCCGTCCTGTCGGGGATGCAAGTTGGGGTGGCATCGAATGGCACTGATCAAGGACCATTGTCACCTTGGGCCACAAGTTGCACAAGTGAGTTTATACAGTATATATGTAAGTACGGAGTACCTAGGTGGCTAGTGTAGGGCACGAGTGGCACTTATGTTCTGTCGATGCAGAAATGCACAAATTGTACCGAGTACCTACCTCGAGTATGCATGCATTTATTAGTAACTCTGCGGCTTCAAATATTCGACTCGTACTTGTTGCCTCCGTACTTTGATGGTTCACAAAATGGTGCCTCCTACAACACCGAAAGAAACAGCATTTGTGTACCTAATGGGTATCAACTGTTTGCGCACCATCACGTTCCAAAGTTGACCTTACCAAATATTGGTTCCCCGTTCCCAGCGGCAGCTCCAGCGCCACCACCAGCGAACAGGGCAGGCGAATAAGGGCTGTGTGTGTCATCAGCCAGCATCTGATCAACTGGGCTACTGTCGTGTGCATCGTGAGGTCATCAGACGCCTCTTTTGTGCCACTCCCTCCAACTTTGATAGAGTTTGGACGAGACACATCACGATTTTATCAGGGCCGCCAGTCCCAGGGTTATTGATACGACAGTATCGATAAGGAAATTGGATCTCTATCACTCACTCTCTTTGTATGAATTGGCAATCCAACTGGGGCGAAGTGGCGACACCGCCAGAGAGATGCACGACTCACTACTTCTGGAACGTAGGGCCCAAACCTGGGAGTTTATACATGAGGAAAGTCATGTCATCATGAACTTACTGAAGTAACACTGTTCATTGCGCCATGTATCATCGCGCGAGGGGCCGCAAGCCTTGGTCCTTCCGTGGGACCTCGGTCTAATTCAATGCCCGGCTGGACTGGCCATGGATGTGTTCCCACGGGGAAAGTGAATAATTATGAGACGTGAGAACTGTGCGTGGGTTTCTGTGAAAGGGAGAGTCTTCGTGGACCGGGTGAGTAGTTTGCGGGCTTCGACACAATGCCTCTAATTACGACACGCCGAAAGGGATTACGTCTTTAAGGCTAAAGTGCAAAGGATGGAAATCAAATATGCCGTGAGAAACATGTTCACCGTGCGACCAATCAGTCCGTGCTGCCAGTGCCGCTGCGCAGGTAATCCAAGATCACGATGAAGGGATCCTGGGTAAAGACTCCGACAGGAATAGGCCACTAGCTACCTAGGATACAACCCCATAGCATTAGACAAGAGGAAATATATGTTGCTAATTGAGGTTCATGATTCAGAGACTAGGCATCATTTGAACGCGTCCCAGAGAAGGAAAGCGGCAGGAGTTCTGCGTCCGGCGGTGAATTGGCACTGTCATGGGCAAACAAATGATAGGATACGCCGCTGTCCGTCAAGCAGACACGTCTTCGAGGTGTACAGATGCTCACCAGCTCTCTGAGTGCGGCGCTTGGAAGCCACTGCGGAGGAGTTGGTTATGGATTGTCCGTATCTCTTGCGCGGGCAGTAATATAGGGTAGCCGGACGTGCTATGTTTCCAGGCGCCTAGAGAGACACCGACCGATATCTGCTGAATGCAAAGTAGGGCCTGGAACTGTAGGCTTTGTTTTTCCTGACCGACGATTTAGCAGAATATCCGCGATGGCGTAGGATGTACCGATAATCTTGGCCTGCCTCTGTCTCTCACTGCCATACCGCCGGTTTCGACGTCTGAATACGTCAAGTTTTTTAATCACACGGGCATGGGCTGCCTGTCTTGTCTTGGAATTAGAGACACCAATACCCAAGCGCCTCGGGAGGACAAGTGCTCGTTGGGTAAGCACAGGAAGGAAAGTAATGGGAGCTCTCCCGCGCCGAGTTGAAGGGCGACCAAACCTTTTGGAACTCGACAAATGCCACCATGCAGGTCGGCTAGAACAACAGCGTGTAGCAGTCCCAGCGTATTCAAAACTCGCAGGATGGCGCTGGTATAACCAAGGAATAATATGATGGGCGTAGTCGCAATATGATTAGCTAGATGCAAGGCTTGTCAGCAGTAAATATCAGGTTGTACGTCAAAGTGACCCACGGAGACAAACAGGCGCTTTGGAACAAGATTGAAGCGATGAATCGAATATTCCAGTATATGTACCATTGAATATATCACAGAAAGAACGTGCTCTAATTGAACAGCAACTATACCCCCTTATATCCCGTTGACAAAAAATCTGACCTGCGATGCAATTACAAACTTGCCAAATCTAGTTCCAACATGCCAGGGAAGTAATTGTAAACAACATAGCTGTCAACAACAGCACATGCGCCAAGTCCGTAAGCAACATTGCGTCGAGCCTTGGGCGAGAGATTCTTCCATGCCCATGAGTTACTTGCCGCTGCATCGGTGGTAGCTGGCTTGAGAGAGGCAGTGGTGGTGGAGAAGGCTCGGCGGGTGGCCATCTTGGTGATAGAGGTAGAGAGACGAGCGACGGCAGACATTCTGAGGGCTGGTAGTTATAGGTGGAAGTCTCAAGGTAGATATTTCTGATGCGCTCGATGTGCTGTCCTGCTTATTGCAGGATAGGGCGATTGTTTAGAAATGTAGATTGCTTGGTTTGGTATGGATTGTGCTGTATTGCTTGATTGTGCAATGATGAGTTTCTGAGTCATATGATTGAGAAACTTGACCATCTATTTATATTTCTTCGTTGCCAATAACACGACTGATAAGCCTTACACCAGCATAACGGGAGCATAACGCTTAAGCGTTAAGATGTGCTTGCCCTCTATGGAAAGATCCACATTTTCTGATCGTTAAATCCAACTGCTGGCGGATCTGATGCGACGCCACAATAGTCCACAGCCTCGACCCTGGTACTCATGACGTCCAGTTGTAATACTCCCGGTCTCGTCCAAATACTACCGTGATATTGAAAGTGAACGTCGTGCCTTCGTTATGAATTACCCGGTGGGCCCTTTGGACGATTGATCGTGAGAGGCTTGAATGGTTTCCGGAGACGATCCATTGATGGCGGGGGACCGAGGCCAACAGGCCGCCTTATGCCGCCAGCTGGCTTCATAGATGTGAACGTTGTTGAGTGGAAGACAGTTGCTGGGCGCTGCAAAGCTGTCTCTCCCTCCTCATGTGGCGGCTCTGGTGAAAGTGGTCGCGTGGGGGAGCTCGAAAAACAGGCGTACCGTTTGGCGGAAGGTTCTTTCATCGTCGACTGGACTACATTGGGCCGTGAAATAAGTTTGGCACCTGGAATCTTGTGTTTGGCAAATGTTGGGTCTATAGTTGCTTTTGTGGTAACGTTGACAGCAGGCTGGAGAGTTTGGTGGGCTGCTCGTGATGCGGCTGCCTGATATCGAACGAGAGAATAATCTGTTGGTGCAGGCTTTATGCCTGCAGCAGTCGCGAGTGTCCTGGATTCCGTCGTCACAAATCCAAGCAAGCTTCTTTGGTCCGCTCGTCGATTAGTGGTTCCTTGAATACTTCGGTTTGAGCCGGCTTTACCAGCGGCATTCCGTGACGCCTCTGCCTCGACGCCAGATGCTGCTAAAGCCGTTCGATGTGTGCCTGCACTAACGAATCCAGGTAGGGAGGACATTGTGAATCCGGAAGACTGCTCCATTGTTGTAGAATAATCTGGTTTCCATGGCTTCTCCTGTGTCGAACCACCATTATTTACACAATGCTGTATCTTTTGCTTCTTTGGCGCTCTGCCGTACCAGTTATCCTCATATGGATCGAGATTATTAGGATTCTTGTGGTCGAAAGGATCAAGTGGATATTGGTCATCCTCGGGGCAAAACATGATTGGTATCTTGTCGAAGATTGATTTCTCGGATAGTATCACCCGGCCGAGAATTCTGCCTACGCTTTCCACGACTGGCCTATCGAATGACGGTCCTTTTTGTGCAAAGGACCCGGCAAATGCCGAGACAAATGGTGAGAGTTCGACTTTGTTGCCCAGTCCTTGAGATCCATACAGCGGACAGCTCAGATACAGCAGGGCCTTTGCCCTTGTCATGGCCACATAGAGTAATCGTCTCTCTTCATCCATGTCTTCGGCTCGGGAATGAGGTATTGATCCTTCGTAGACCGAGGGGATAAATACGACGGGCCATTCTAGGCCTTTGGCGGCGTGGATAGTTGATATTGTCACCTGCGACGCTTTGTCTTGCTCCTTGTCACCCGACTGGGCGTCGGACGCAAGAGCCACATTGGCCAGAAATTTACCTAGGATATCATTATCCTTTACTTGATCGACGTTTTCAATCTCGGGCAGAGCGTGTTCCTCTTCTTCGTTGCCATAGTCACGCACAAAGTCGTTTGCCAAACTCAGAAGTTCTTGTACGTTGGCCCACCGCTGTTCGTGGTCCTCCTGATATTCTGCTTCCAGGTACTTTTTGAAGGATAGCTGATTCACCAGTTGTTCAATCAAATCCACCAGGGACACGGGATTAGTTGCACTAATATTCTCCATTCTTTGTCGCAAAGAAGAGATGACGTTTAGAAGCTCAGTGTTCAATTTTTGCTCCATGTTTGGGCGGAGTTTCGTTGTTGCTCGTCGGCCTCCACGGCAGTGCCTGCATAATAGTGCCCAGAGGCTAAGCTTTGACATCTCTGCTTTCTCCAGGAGAGACTTTATTGTAGTCTCTCCTATACCTCTTCGAGGTACATTGATAATCCTAGCCACAGCGTCATTCATATTTGGCTGGTAAACTACGCGGAGGTAGTCGAGTAGGATTTTGATCTCCTTTCTTTCGTAAAACTTGTGTCCTCCTATCATGCGGTACGAGATACCTGCCTTGCCTAGGGCAGACTCAATGTGTCTGGACAGGTACGCCGACCGTAGCAATATCGCCACATCTTCATTCTTTATCGCCCCTCCAAACATTGTTATGGCTCTTTTTAATTCGGATACAATCCATTCCCCTTCTCTGGAGGAACTTTTAAGCCTCCGGAGCACCGGTTTCGTACCCTTAGTATGTACCGGTAGAAGGACTTTCTGATATCGCTTTGAATCCTGCTGAATAACCTGCAGCGACATGTCGAGAATCAACTGTGACGATCGGTAATTCTCTTCCAATGATATCTCGTCAGTCTCAGGGTAGTCTCTCAAGAGCCGATAGAGATTCTTGATTTCTGCCGAGCGCCACCCGTAAATACTCTGATCAGGGTCTCCGACTATGGTAATTCGCTGTCGAGCCTGTGCAAACAGCTTCATCAAATCATATTGAATGCCGTTGGTATCTTGGTACTCGTCAATCAGCACTGCCTGAACGTTGGACACGCATGATGGGTGCTCTTGCAAAAGCTCAACGCATCGAACCAACAGATCATCATAGTCGAGTAGATTTGATCTGGCGAGATGGTCCTGGTATGCCGTATAACACTCAATAAGCGCTGGGGTCTCATGTGGCCGCTTTCCATTCTGTTTTGGTGATGGTGTCGTGCCCTTGGACTTCCTCTTGCTAATCCAGCTTTTGGCGTGTGCGGGTTCAATCTGCAAATCAAGTCTTTTGATGATCCTTTGGATGATAGCACGGGAGTCTCCATCGTCAGCAATTCCGAATTTGGGGTCCAAGCCAATCCGCTTGCCGTAAACGGCTAGATATCTTCGAGCAATGGAATGGAAAGTTCCGAGTACTATTTTCTTCTCACATTCTTCGCCGAGTCTTTTGCCGATTCTGCCCTTCATTTCCCGTGCAGCTTTGACGGTGAATGTCGCGACAATGACATCAGCGGGCTGATAGCCCACATGTTGCACAAGCCATACGACACGAGATGTCAATGTATGTGTTTTCCCGCTGCCCGGGCCAGCCAATATAGCAACTGTGGGGGAGTTTGATGTGACTGCCCGACGTTGAGCCTCGTTTAAAGAATTCAAGATTGTTTCTGGCTGTTGTGTTTCCATGGTGTTTTCGGCGCGTCGCTGTGCACGCGTAGATGGGGACACGATGCAAATGAGACTATCATTGAGTCAACTTTAGCCACTCTAGAGCACATGCAAGCTGCGTGAAGTCCTGGAGTTAGAATTGAAGAGACAATGGCCAAGAGAAGTCACAAGCAAATGGGTGCTGTACATGGCATGACTTGGACTGGTGTCAAACCGGAACGCGTAACAAAACGCCTCCACGTCGCGGGATCATGTGACCTGAAATTAGCAGGGTCAAGCTTATTGAGATTAACCATGAGGAACCGTATATAAAAAAAAGAAAAAAGGAAAGAAAAAGAAAGTAAAAGACACGAGGCGAAGCATGCATGTTGCACTAATCCGTACCGGAGACAAGTGGCTTGGTGAATTCTCGGAATGAACAAATTGTTCAGCCAGTTGTTGGGTCAAGAAGTGACCAGTGACAATTGCCGCAGCCAGGCCATGCGGAATAAGTACGGGGTGCTCCGTACCAACAACCTAGACATGATCTCTGACCTCAATAGCTACAACGTCTCGTCGGCTCGATTGGGCTCTGTTCGTGTCACCAAACTAAAAACGCGCCCAACAAGAGGCCTTCGATTTTGGCTGACGCGAATGCACAGAGTAGGGCGTACGCATTGACCATTGACCTTATGGACAGACTCAGCTGCTGTCTTGTGTTTTGTTGCCTTCCAGCGGCATTATTTTCAGTCTATTTACGGAGTACTTCGTACAGAGCGTGTATTCTCTCTGAGCAGATGCTCAGATGCTCAGATGAAATGTGATATGTTCAGCACTTCAGAAGCAGGGGCTGGATCTTCGGGCACCAACACTTAGCGTATGCAAGTCCCTCACTCTTCATCCAATCACAGGATTCATCCCCTCATCACTTCGAACTCGGCGCTTAGCATCCCTGCCATCACCACCAACCATCCAACCACAATTCGTCAACACCATCGGTCCTCCTGTGTGCACCTTTTGTCCTTCTGCCTTCCTGCGGTGTGATTCACCACAAGAGGGTGGCCCGTCCAAACGCCATCATGCAAGTCCGGTCAGAAACTGAAGCCCGGCCAGGGCCCGGTCGAGCAATGCCTCTGGCCTCAGCAAACCAACACGCGCTTCACAGCCCGGCGCCAATGTTTGACACACTTCCCACCGTCAGCAGCCGCTCAATGGCTCACTGGGCATGTATATACCGGAACGACGCCTCATATCCGTCCCCGACCTGGTAAATTCTCCTTCAAACCATGTCTTATCGACTTCCTCCAGGAGGTCACATCACACAGTGATCGCCGCCTTAAAGGGCTTACTTCCTCTCCACGATGCCACACTGTTATTTGCGACTGGTCTCTTCTCTGACCTTTCTGTCACTTTCCTTCCTCTTCACGCTCGCTCACTCGGGCCCAGCAGCTACGGAGCAGGTCTTTGACGCTATCAAGCGAGACGACAATCCTCTCGGCATTGACTGGAGTCCTGCACCAGCTCCCCAGGACGGTCCAGCGTTTTCAGTCAGAGCCCTGAGAGACACAAAGTATCTCCCTGCGCAGATTGGCGGTATTGTTGCAGCATACGGCGTATCATTGGTGCTGGTCGCCATAACCCTGCTTTCACTCGCCAAGAAAAGACGGCAGCATATCCAGGCCGGCAACGACGAGGCCGACTTTGACGATTCCAAGGCGATTTACGACACCGACTCACCATCGACCGCCTTTCCCCTAAACCAGTTCAATCCGCAATCACATCTTCGACGCTCGGCGGTCCCTAATTTCTCGTATCAATCACCCATAAACACTCAGTTTAACGATAATACTCTTCCCCCTCTCAAGCCGTATATTTACCCTTCACCAATATCTTCTGTCGGCCACCCAGGGGTAAACCCTTCAGTTGATCAATCTGTTGTTGCTCAAGACAGAAAAATGGCGCAAAATCAACTGGAAGAGATGTACAAGCATGTCATGAATCATGAAGATGCTAAACAGCGCGGAATTGTATTGGACGCCCCCGTTTACCCGAACCAGCAGCGAGCATCAGCTTTTGACAAGTCTGCTACGACACTGTCGGGGAGAGACAAAACCAAGCCGGCAAGCTTGAACCTGAATGCAGAGCATGAAGGCAAGACACAGTCCAGGACTTCTTCCTTCTTCTCAGCGCTGCGCTCTCCACGGAAGAAGCCTATCAAGGGCGTGCATATCTCGCCGCCGATAATGACTCCCCAGTCAGCAACATTTCCAAGATACGAATCGCGGGAGATGAATACGATCCCTCACAGAAACTATGCACCTCCGCCGCCTCCTCCGATTCCTACGGATCAGACTCCCTTTGGAGCCCAGGTCCGGAGTAGCGGCACTCCTCCTGCACCAAGCATGTCTCCCGGAAGCATACAAAGCATCGACGAGCGTATTAATTCACAACTTGGCCCGTCAAACTCTTCAAATAGTGCAAAATCCGAGGCCGAACCCGAGTCGGCTACATCGCAAACGCCTCTGGTTGGGCTACCCTCGTCCCCGAAAGCCGGCGCCACTTTCCCTTCTCTGCCCTCATCTTCCAAGCCTGGGGTTAGATTCCAAAGAGCCAACGCGCCCTCGGCAGTGCGTACTGGTGGTAACTTGCCGTTGAGAGCTTACGAGCACTCTCTTGCCTCGCCGTCCGCTACGCCTCAGACGACGAAGCAGACTGTCTTTGAGAGACGCGGCCCACTGTCACCAACTACCGGGAAAACACCAATGACTGCTGGTGCGGTACCTTATTCGCCCTACCAGCCATTTACGCCACTTGTACCCATTACCCCTTCTCTAGTGACCAAGGAGGACCGAAAGAGAATGAGGAGAATGATTCCCAAGACACCCACTACGGAACTGGTCAAGAGTTCTGAGGAGATGTGGTAATAAAAGGCTTCTGAGAGCACGCCTCGCGACCACGATTAATCTGCATGGATGAAGACTATACCATTGATGCGGCCTCTCTTTTTTTCACATGACCCAGCACAAAGGGTATTTTACTATGTCATCACACTAGCTAGCATACCGCTACGTTTTTCTTGGCTCGTTTTTTTATAGATTAGTGTTTGCGAAAGCCAATATTTAGGGTACGGGGTTAAGGGTTCGGGTTGGACGTGATGGGAACGCCACGATTGGGTGGAACCATGTTTGTATTTCCTTTCTGTAATAACGACTTCTTGACGAGGTAGATCCTCTCCAGTCGAACAAGGATACTATTTCCCATATATGCTCTATACATACTACCACTGTACATCCTATCCCTCTTGTGTTGGTGTGAATCAAACGATTGAGCTTCAGGTCAGTCAGTCTTGCCCAGCGGGCCCAACGTGGGTTGTCGTCCTTGATAACTCAGCCAGTGCATTGACATTGAGCGCCACGGGGCTCAAGATTTAGACTTCTGGAGGCGGCTTGGCTTCAGTCTGCCATTTCTTACAAGGTTGTTGTCTTTTGAGATCTTGGCAGGCCGGGGGCCCTGCAGCCCAGTTGTTGATTCGGGTTGAACTACTCCGTAGCAGGCAAACGACCAAGTGGCCCAGAGGATCACCACTGACTAGGAGTCACTCGCCGGGGGGGCATGACTGTACGATACGAGCCATTCATTGTACGCTCCGTAGTGCAATTAATATGATACAATGGCACAGGATATTTGGCCGGAGACTAGTATGAGAGCGTACCATTTATCTCATCCGACGGGTCAATGCAGATACAGTGGATAGAGTTGGCGATTTGGTCGTCTTGGCTCGCTGGGGGGGGGGCGCATGTAACGTCAGGATAATCTTGCGTCCGCGTCGGAGGTTTCCCGAGGACAAAGAACAGCCGCCATCTTCCTGATGGGCGTGGACCTTTTGAGTGGGAATACGTGCTCCGTGTCCTCCGCATCCTCCGTACCATCGGTGCCCATCAGCTTTGTACGTACATGCGTTTCCGCCGGGTGGGCCGAGAGAAGAAAAAAAATGCATGCTTGCTTGTTGGAACGCTCTGGAAGAGATTGATAGACAGCGTTGAGGTGAGGCTTGGCGATCTGATACGTGACACATGTTACCGAGGATTCCGCAGAGGAACTAATGCAGAACAAGACGTGTGGACTTTCTTGCCAGCCAGTTACCCTATAATAGACTCTTCTTTTCATCTGTTTTATAGATTACATGCGGGATGCACATCCATAATGCGCGGATCGTGCAGAGCATACGATAGTTAGTGGTGGGAGTATTTGGCGAGACCAGGTACCTGGCTATCGCGCCCTGTACTATAATATGCTGTAGTATATATTAGCGTATACTTCTGGATGGGCAAGTGTATTCCGCCACAGACTTGTAGTAGTAAAAAAATCCGGTCAAGTACTTTACCCCCGTGGGGAGACGGCCAGGTTGTTGCGACGATCATTGCCGTTTCTTCGCCCTTGCTAGTCCATATCGGGGTTTGAAACGAGGCTGACAGCGGCAGTCGATTTACTACACACATCCAACCGTCACGAGGATCGCAGCTTCGTCACGGCATCAACGCCGTGCATGCATATGCACCGGCGGGCTCAGTTCTCGTAGAAACGCTCTGCGGAGGCCGTAGATTCGTTTCTCAACCCGCGATGGCCTCAGGAGCCGCGCCGCATGTAATGCAAGTCTACCATGGCGAGGAACGCGGTCCCCAGATCCGCGCGAAGTCGTCCTTCATCAACGACTTCAGCCCGTAGCCAACAATGGAACTATCTCCTACAGAGACGCTCCCAGGGGACCTGTAGCCTCGCCTATGATGATGACGACCTCTGCTACTTCGTCAAAGCCCGCCAAGACCGTCACTTCTGGAACCCAGACATGAGGCTTGTTACGAGGATCTGGCTCGATGGCTTCCAAGGCCGTGGTAAGACACTCCTTGGCGGCTACGGTAGTAGAAGAGCTCAATATCAAATGTGCCTCCTTCCTGCGAGCAGTTTGCTACGAGTACTCAAGTCATCACATGACGCTGCAACGTGCAAGGCCGAAAATGTCCTTCAAACCGTCTTAAGCCAACTTGCTTAGCAAAATTTGGGAGCATATCGCGAGATGCGGAAATGCATATTAGACGCCGCTGTGCCCGGTATTTGCGCCGAGATGGGGTACGCATGGGATAGGGGAGGAGTTCGAGTATCTATACAGCACCCTGTGCTCCAGCTGTTCGAGAGCATGACGAAGCACTCAGAAGACTCACTGGTTTTTAATAGTCTCACTCGGTATGGTGGGAGGGAGGATCTTGACGCGTGGACAGCTGTGGTGCAGGTGTTCACATATGGATGGATATTGTCAAGCGGGCGAGCAGCCTGCTGAGGATTTTGTTTACTAGCGGGAATGGGGGCCCGGGATGGCGAGCTGCTGGGGGAACAAGTTGGATTTCTGCCCTATATTATTTGCCAGGGCGTCGGGGGAAGAGTTTCAGGCATACATACGTGAGGGACCAAGTGGCCCGGAGGATTTTCCAGTGGGTGGAGGTATATCTGAAGCCCCCAAGGCGTGCGGACGTGTTTGGAGGAGTGGTGGGTGTGGCGATGCTACCGTGGAATGTTCTCCGTGTCTGATAAGATGCTCTCTCACGTTGGTGTCCAGCTTCGCATGAGTCAACGCGACGCTCGACTTCCTGTGGACGATGGCAGGACATTCCCGTCCAGCCTACTTACACAGATGCCATTGTAGAGTGACGGTACGGGCCGGACCCCGAGGACTTGGGATTCCGGCATGATGGTTTATGAGGCCTACTACTGCTTGCTACCCATTGTCACCCACCGAGACAGACGCATCCTCTCTTCATTGCATTGTGGAGCGGGTTATACAAATGGGCACAGCTCGACCGCTCCGGGTCAATGTGACATGCGACTGAGTTTGCGAAGCCCTGAATAAATTCCTCCCTCGTTATGATCTCGCAACCAGTTCTCAGGTCACTGCAGACGAAATTATCGGAGCCTTTGGTCCTCCGGTTTGTTTGTCTTGGCGTGGAAGACGAACTTTTGAGCTGTCTCATGAATCGGTGGCCAGGTACCTGGCTACCCGCATGCCTCCGAACAAGCCAGAGATGGCATGCTTCCACGCAGATACAGCCTCACTGAAGTGTACAAGGGGAAGAATTAGCGAGACTATGCTTCAAGATGCTGATTGAAGCAAAATTCATCTAGATGCCGTCTACGCTGTCAGAAAGCCAGGAGCCCCCCCGGCCTTTGCAAGCTGGGGTTTTCGAGCATCATCGTCGGCGCTTCATACCTTCTTTGCCATCCTTTGCGGTCCCTGGGTGGGGGGAGGGAGCACCCAGACTTGTCGGTTACGTTGCATTGTATCATCAATTTGCCTCCGAACTAGCGGGCTCGTCTATAACAGCGTTTGCATATAGGCGCCGCATTCAGCAAGCCAAATCTCTGCTGTAGCATCGACAAGCACGATCCGGCAAGGTACCGCCGATAGAGCCAGCGACTTGTTGAGTTCGGCGTTTGACTGCGCCCCTTGCAGGCCGAGCGGGACTGGCGGTTGTCATCGACGAAACTCCATGGCGACGGTATGCTCAGCGTGACAGAAGAAACGAGTGCTACAATGTCGGGACAGACCGTTGGAGTCTGGCCGCGACGATACCATGTCCCTTGGACAGGTTCATGGCTCGCTCCCGTGGGCCAGCAAGGGGATATTTCCATTGCGGCAGAATTGCTCGCGGCGTGCGGATGGATACCTATGTACATACATCCTCCGTACATACCCTCGTACATACAGGACGGAGACTTGTTTATTAGCACAAAGGATAAGGATATGGAAGGGGGGCCCAGTGAGTTGGTCGAGGATTTGTCGAGGCATTGCGGAGCAGGTGGTTCCTGATGCGGTATGATGGACCTGCCAGAACGACGCGTGCCGTCCATCGTATTCGAAGGGACCCGAGACTTCATGAACGATGTTCACTTTTATCTGATGCCGAGGGTCCGTGGCGGGCTGGACAGGGGGTGACCTTGGAGAGGAGGAACTTCAGGCGGCGCTGGTGAGAAACATGACGGAGGTCAATTTGGAGCTTGGCATCGTGTGAAAATTAGCAAGTACTACTCCGTACGTACCGCGAAAGAGCTATTGCTTGGCGATATGTAGTATTCAATGCTTGACCTCGTCCCGTGTCAATTACTAGCACACAGCAGCCATATATTATTATTGGAGGCCTCTGTTTCGATGACCCTGGAGATTTCACGCCGATATTTCGTTTGTTTGCTTGCCACTCGGTACATTCATATGCACAATAAGTGCTGAGCCTGTCCGTTGTCGTCAGCAGCTTTTGGGCTCCTGCGCGGACGATAGCCGAGCAAGGAGGAGAGAGTCAGTGAGTGACACTATCTTGGGCCGTATTGTATTTAGTACATACCGAGTAGCTACTAGTGACATACGCGCGCGGCCCCTGGTTCTGTTGTACAGCAATCATCAGATAGGCCCGAATTCATCACGGGCTGTTAAAAAGTCTAATGTATTGAAAAAAATTCCGATAAGCTGTCTTGTCAGTAGTACTCCGTACGGAGTAGTTGCAGCTGACATGGCCCCCACACAAGGTCAAAGGACATGGAGAAGACTCCAATGTTATTGCCGAGAGGTCTGTGAGGCCATGTGCATTTTACTTTGAGTTGCAGCCTCACCATTTAGCTCATTAGTTCATCCGGTGAAGCAGCAGGGTCAGGTCGGGTCAATGTGTCTTGACTGTGTTTTGTAACAAGGAAAGATCGGAACAAAACGAATAAAGTGGAGACGAAAGCCACCAGATTTTTGTTCCTAGAGATTTTCTTGGTACAAAAAACGTAAGCACGCTAGCACACTCCTTTCAGCGAATGAAAAGCGTGCCGAGAGGAGATGCAGGATGGACCAGACGGGATGAAGTTGACACTCCACACTGCCGGAGTGACCTTGACCATGGCTAGAGAGGGCACAAACACGGGCGGATCGCGAACTGGGCCACCGGCAGTGCGGGATTGAGAGGGCCCGTGAATTAATTTTTAATGTCGGCAGCGGCGTACGGAGGGAGTACTGTTGTGAAATTGTATCGCTTGAGGCACTCCGTAAGGAGCACGGAGACAATTCCAGGACTGTAGGATCCGCACAAGGATGATGGGCTGCTCGTGCGTGATTCGATATCGGTGCGCACAAGGTAATGGCACCGAGAACGTGCTTCTGATACCACACACATTGTATTTGTACGGGGGCAAAGGCCAAGGCTGAAGGGAGACTCGAACAATGACGGTGACGGCGTGGCGTTTTCAATGTGGGCAATATTAGAGGATAATGTGGGCAATATTGAAGGCAAGTACGGAGTACTATTCCGTACACAGCAGTGAAGAGCTTTTGTTGAGGTCAAATGCGCATTGCGGACGCTCGGTTGGCGCTGATGACATGTCTCAATGCCATGAGGACTTGCTGGTTCGCCGGTAATGCTGGGTATGATGCGGCATGTATAAGGACAGGCAAAAATCTTCAACGGTGTTGTCCGTGCTCGTACCCCGTTGGCTCATCAAAGATGTGATAACGGCCGCCGTACCGAGTACAATACTCCGCAATACATTCCGTTCAACCGCTCCGGTCCACCGTCGATCCTCGGAATTGGCCTCCGGTAAGTTGCATTTGGCCAGTTATTTCCTCAAGCGAAAGCAGTGTGCTTGTCTGATGTGAAGAATCAATTGAATTTCAGGAATAGAGTGATGCAGGGAAAAAAAGCAAACAAGAGTATCTGACAAGACCGGGCAGCGGCGCTGGTTTGGGGGGGCGGGGGGCGGGGCAGGCTTGCGGGCTTGTAGACTAGCGGATCCCGACTGCCCGCCCCACTCTGCCCGCCGCCCTGTCGCCTGTCGCCGGTCGCAAGAAGGATGGTGGGGCGTGGTCCTTATAGGCCACGCTCTGCTACCTCCGCCTCTGACACGCCTTTGCAGTAAACCGGAGCTCGATGCTTGGCAGCCAGGACTTGGGCACAAAAATGTAGGCCAAGCAGCCTGTACGGAAGGAGAGTGGGGTTAACTGGTGGTGGCGGCGTGGTAATGGGCGTCTTGTCTTCTTTGGCTCTTTCCAACGTCGCTTGAGCAAAACGCTTTGGGTGGTCCTGCCATTTCCAACGAATCCGCGAGCACAGAGGAAAGACCGTTGGACTATTCACTGTTGGCGCTTGCTGCTGGTATTACGTAGTGTCTCTGGACTTTTCTCCTACCAGATAATTGAGGCACCTGGCAACTGATATCTGGACATACTGCGGAGTAACAACCTAACTGGTAAGCTAGGTACCTGGTAGGCACTGCGTACGTCGGTAAGTACTTGGTAGGCAAGTTCTTCGTAGCTGGCTGTAGACATAAAGTAGCCGCTGAGTGTTACAGAGGTACCAGTGCGCCTTCCTCCAGCCAGTCAAAGGACAAAAGTCACCAACTGGGCACGACGCCAGCGTCCGGATCATACGATGTTTGTTCCCTCCACCCGGCATGTGCCGCCACCCTTGCGCCCCGAGCCCCATGGGTACCCGGGGCACGTCGCGCACCCTGGCCAGGTTGCTTGTCGCCATCAAAGTTCGCCGCCGTTGTCAGGAACCTGGGCCAGGACCAGGACCATCTGCAGGCTGCCGCAGCGCCCGTGCGTCGTGATTCATATCCCCAGTGCCTGGTCTGGTACTCCGTCCTCTCCGTGGATGGTCCGTGGTACGTGACTAAGTAAGTGGCTTTGTACCACCCACCACCCTGGGGCCTTTGCGTGCGGGAGTACAGGAGAACGGGAAAAGGTAGGAAGGAGCTCTGCGTCGTGCTCATCTTTGCCTCCAGAGAGCAACATGGAAGGAGTACATCTAGGAGCTGTACTCCGTCTGCATGAGTGATATAGCCCACATCGCCCCAAACCTCGATACACACACATCCATCCGGTCTGCCACGCCGTAATTTTAAGTAATCGCGTGGAAGTCGTGATGTTCCTCAGTTTTCAATTCAAGCATACGGAGAACACTCACACAGGCAGAAATTGAAGGGCAATCGCAGCCAAGAACACAGGGCAGCTACAGAGACGGCTTACAGTCCTCAAGATGATCAGAAACTGTAAATACTAGGGCCACGAGATCAACAGTCATACAAGCTGCTAGAAGCAGCCCGTCACAAGCGTCAATCGCGGAGGATGTAATTATCGTGACGACAAGCCCCTAAAAGACCCGGATTAATAGCCGGTCCCATAGAATGTGTGCACTTTAAATAGAACACCGAAAATCGCGCTTTTGAAAGAATTAGGCTGCTGCTGCTCGAGGCGGCTCGAGCCTGTTCAAAAAAATCCGGAAATTTGAAGCCGAAAATGCAGAATTACGAGACGCGTTTTTTGAAGACACATTTCCATTTTTTTTTCTATTATACACACCAGGGGGTGTGGACTATGGAGTTCTTACCAAATCAAGCTAGCCATCATGCATTGTACGGCGCCCATGCATACAGCTCCCAATAGATGCACACCCACGAGACCAGCCAGACCAAGAGAACTGACTAGGAGACGAACTAGACTGGAGCTACGACCCCGGCACCGATCCATGTCGACCTCGCCCCGATTTGCTTGGCGGCCCTTGTGGTTCTGCTGCCTGTCTGCTGCTCCTGCTGGTTGGTTGGTGCTCTCCTGCTTTGGCTTTTTGCTACTCCGTACTGCTGTCGCTACTGGCGCTTCCTGTCGGCGCTGGCTCCGTTACTCTGATACCGCTGCAGAATTTTGACCGGACATTCAAGCTTCTTCCCAGTTTCCTCGTTGCGGCTGGGTCCATTCATTCCAAGTACTGATTCGAGTCCAAAGTTTCCCCGATTCTGCGACCTCAAGTGCGTGAGCTTTATTTTTTAGGGTGTTGTCTTGCCGTCCTTTTCTATTCAAGCTTGCTCTTGGTGTTTCTCCGGTTCTGAGGTCTTCGATCGGGATCTCCAATCTCAAGTCCCATGCCCTCCCCCCATCCAGCTTTATCTGGAATCGGGAGAAGTGGGAGCTTGGACGACGACAAACCCAAACCCAACACCATCCGCCATTGACGCTTCCTTTTCTTATTTGAATCCAGGCCGAAACATAATAATCCTCGGCCGCATCAGTCGATTTGCCGGCCAGCTCTCCAGCAGATCCTGTCTGGTTGCATGGCACGCGCACTTCTCATTGGTGCCTCGACGTCGGACTCTACCCTGCCACAGCCGATAGTCGAACGACTGCCAGCCCGCCGTCATTCGATTCCAAACCGCACCACGCACCACTTCGTGTCTTCATCCCCATAACCCTACATTTCGTTTGCTTGCGCCTGCCACATACCACGCCTTAGCATTACCGAGCTGTTGGACATCTAGGAACTATTACCTTTTGCCGGGAATTGCAAAGGAACGATCCAACACCCCCACCGGCATTTGGCCGCCCGCCACCCGCCGCGCCAGACCATTTCACACGACCGACGAGCCCGTCGGTGAGCACTTGAGCTCGCGCGCCAGTGTCATGGCCGACGAGGGCGCCGCGAACCGCTTTGGGTTCGAGGACCCAAATTTCGGTTTCATTAACGAGTCCGGTGCGGCAACAGAAGCTTCGGCAAACTCGTCATCCCTAGCCGAGGCCGATCCCAGCGCCCAACAACAACAGCAGCAGCAGCAGCAACAACAGCAACAACAGCGACAGCAACTTTACCCCCCGTCTACAAGTACATCAAACTGGGACTTTCAAGCCGCGCCAGCCTACGACAACATCGATATAGGCGCAAGTACCGCACCAACAACCCAACCGGGCGTTAGTGCTCCTGCCTGGTCTTTTCCTGTCTTTGACCAATCCCCGGATGGGCCGTTCAACTTTGCCGGCTTCGCACCATCAGATGTCAATTCGAACGTCGTGTTCGGAGCCCCGAACGCAGAGGCTCTGAACACTGCTAGACAGCCAGCTGCGGTGCCAATGTCGCCAGCTCTCCAGCAGAAATTACGAAACATTGCAATGCCTCCCCACCTTCAGTACAACTCGCCCAAGAGTGCCTCAAGCCCAGATTCCGCTAACAATGACTCAAAAGGAGGCACCGCCTCATCACCAGAGCAAGCCGATGGATTAAAAAGGGATTCCAGGAAGCGAAAGGTGTCGTCGGACCCAGAAGATGAAGACGACGTCGATGATGATGACAAGCCGGTCAAGAAGACCGCTCACAATATGATTGAGAAGCGGTACCGGACCAATATCAACGACAAGATTGCCGCCCTACGAGACAGCGTTCCCAGCCTGCGGATCATGTGCAAGAGTGCTAGGGGCGAAGATACCACAGAGGATCGAGAGGAGTTGCATGGGCTTACACCGGCTCATAAGTTGAACAAAGCAACGGTATATTCCATCCTTGTCCCTTGTGCTGTTTGGACATGAGGCGATGTGGTTATTCTCTGCCAATGGGAAGAACTAGAATCACTGACAACCACGGTCGTATGCAGGTCCTAAGCAAAGCCACTGAATATATTCGCCATCTTGAGAAGCGAAATAATCGTCTGCTGGAAGAAAATGCTGCCATGCAAGCCCGCATTGCCGCTTTCGAGAAGCTCTTTATGGCTGGCGCTATGAACGGATCTATCAGCCCCATGCAACATCCACCCACTCCTATGCAATATGCTCAAGACAATCCTCAACAATTCAGTAGCTCGCCCATGGGCACTCCCCAGCCCAGTAACCCAGCGTCATCTGGCATGATTCAGGTACCCGACGACATGAAGAGAATCATATCAGCCCAAATGGCTGTCGGTCAGCCGTATCCAGTGCCCCAACAATCTTTCCGCGGCGGCAACCCTTCGATGATGCGCCAGCAACAAATACAACAGCAACACCAGCAAGCCCAACAAGCCCAACAAAACGGCTTCTTCCAAGGCAATCCTTATTTTGGAAAGCTCATGGTGGGCTCTCTCGCTGGTCTCATGATTATCGAGGCCGTGCGAGAGTCGGAAGCTAGCACGGAAACGACAGAAGGACGTGGTCTCTTCGCCTTGCCACTTCACTTGCTTGGGTCTGTTGCATCAAGTCTTGATGTGCAGATCATGGGGTATCATGCTCTGTCGTCTTTGAAGACTCTGTTGCTTTTGGGCACATGTCTTTGGATTTTCGTGCCCTCCTTGTTTTCTTCTACCAATTCAAGGTCCAGGAAGCCACATCCCGCTGTGCTACGCAAAGCTCCATCCTTGGCATCCTCCATTCAAATCCGGCGACAGGCTTGGCTCACGTCAATTCAAACCGTCTGGGTTCCTCGGCGCAACTTTTTCCTTGAAGCCGCAGCACTCATTGTGAAGGCGATGAAGCTTAGCTTACGTAACGTTTGCGGAACTCACGTTTTGCACATGCTCACAGGGATAACCCGGGAGCAAGAAATCGCCAGAGTCAAGGCCTGGTCCATTGCCTTGGACTCGCAGCTAGCAGGTGGAGATATGGACATTTGCAAAAGCCGATTGGTCTTGACTCTGCTTGCATCTGGCACGTTGCCCGACACTCCCTTCCGGCTCATGCTGAAGGCACTCCATATCCGTGTTCTCCTATGGCGAGTGACCAGCAGCAGAATTGTGCAGGCAGGAGTGAACATTATTGCTGCGGAACTGGCTAGGTCAAAGTGGAACGAAGCCCGGCAACTAAACCAGCTTCTTGCTCAGTTGCGCCGCGGGGACTCAAGTTCTGTGCCACATGACGACGAACTTCCTGAGCATCTTGTCGCCTTGGTCGAACAGGATTGTGATGATGTTCTCAGCCCGCACGTCATTCAGCGTGCCCACAACTTGGCCTTCAACATGGATACAACACACAATGTCACGGATCCCATCGACAACATGGATAGTGTTGTCGATGATGTTGCTATAAGTTCTCCCTTGGATGCCGTGGCTGCGTGGTGGTCCACCCAGGTTTTGCACCGCGTCCTTGGTGATGCGCTGGATAGGGACGCACCATCAACACCAGATACGGCTGAAGGTGCCATCGACATAGCCATCCGGATTTCGCCGATTGGCTCATATGCTCAGATGCGCGCCATATTGGCCCGTGCCGTGCTTGTGAAACAGTCTCGTGGAGCTCACATTGCAGCCGCGCTGCAGGCTCTCAAATCAGACAGGCTCACAGTTCCATTCTCCAAATCGAACATGATCGTTGGCCATCGATTTGACGACTTTACAGTCGACTTTTCAATTGCTTTGCGATGTGCCATGGCCATTGCACATCTTACGCGGGTGGCGAACACGCCCAATGCCAAACTGGCCAATGTGGACTCGCTCAACTCCATTGTACGACCCGAAAACACGGCATGCATGTCCTTACTAGGATTCACTTCGGTGATGGAACTCATGGATTACTTGCTACTCCACAAGGACCGCGACCAGAGCATTGAGCCTCTTTTGGAAAAGCTCGCGGCAACTCTGCGTCTATGGGTCGGCGGGCAATTTGCGAGCCATTGTGGTATTCATGCTGAACTGCGGCAGCGGGTGGTGGAGAGATGTCTCGCGGTTACTAAGAGCTTGGTTGGCATGGAAATAGATACTGGCTACGGCAGCATGAGTGATGACGAGACCGTGCAGGAATGATCACGAAAAGAGGCAAAAGGTACGGAGTAATGGGGATAATTGGCGTGGAATAGGGGAGGTCTGGATATTCACCACGGCGTTCTAGTGGCGTTGCACAGTCTGCACAATTCATGATACTCCACTTGATAGTTTTCTTCACACAAAGGTTTCGGTCGAATTGTTTTTGTACTACCACACACGCATGCCAGGCAGCTTGGCACGGGGATAACGAGTTGACGAGTCATTTCACTGTGGAACTTGGGAGACAGTTCGGGTCGAATGGGTAGACGTTGGTGGGCAACGGAGAGGAGGGTTGGAATCCCCAGGAGACGGACCTGTTCACTATGCACTTTTAATTATACTTTATTTCCGTTTTCTGGAAAAGAATGCTGTAATAATACACTAGTGTGTACTCCGTACGTATATTCGGGACTCAGTTTCATTGAACGCCGGGGGGAGGGGGGCGAGTCTGGGTCGCTTGGTACTTTGAAATTATGCATGACCGGGCGGCCATGTCCCATGAACAAGGCATCCATGTATGATTTGAACATGTATTCTTGTGTCCCATGCATTGTCCAATGTTCAATAGGGAGGAGGAGTAGAAGGTGATGACTGCCTACTAGGTACTCGGCACTGTGCTTGATATCCGTGATATCCGGGGTGTATTTTTGTACTAGACAAGAGTAGTACCTTCCCTAGATACCTAACCTACCTGAGGTACCTACTGGGTACATGCATGTACGCAGATATCTCTCTATCGCTATGTCTATAAATAAACCGGCCGCTGTATTTTCTCCGTACTCAGTAATAGCCCAAACTCAATATTGCGTGTGTACGGAATACGTGTGTATATGCATACCTGTAAAAAAAAAACCATGGTCACCAATCCGGTGCACTCCCACAACCTCCTCCACCAGCCATGACCGCAGGACGGACATTTTCCGAGCCTGGTCCGTTGACCGAGCCGTCGAGCGTCCCGTTAACAGTCGGCTTGATTCCGTTGACTCTCCGCGATCTCCTCCCCACGAGCTGTATCTTCCTGTCAAGCTCTGCAAAGGGCGAGTCACCACTCTCTCCCTTGCGAACTCTCCATTTCGTGGTCCCCAGCGCGGCATCCAGCTCCTCCACGGGTGGCAGCTTGAGATACAGCAGGCCGTCCTCACGCGGTTCCACCGAGAAGGTAGCAATCGACAGGGAGCCGTCGTTGCTGCAGGAGCCGTCCCTCATGTCAAAGTTGCGTTTGTGCTGCGGGCATGAGATCCAGGGCGCCGACTGCTGCGTGCCGTCGTCGTTGGAGCACGACTCTGCGGGATTGTGCCCGACCAGGCCGTCCGAGAGGACAAAGGCCCTCTTGTGCGGACACATTTGCTGCGTGGCGTAGTATCTGCCTCTGAACCGCCAAACGGCGAGCTGCGTGTCGCCGCGCTTGATGGTGGCCGAGATGCCGTTGGGGAGCTCGTCTGCGCCGTCAAAGTAGACGGTCTCGATGACGGGCTCCCACGCCGTGCTGGACCACTGGCCGCCCATGCTGCCGAAGTCCTGGGCCGCAGGTTTCTTGGGCCAGTAGACGGGGCGAGACTGGCCTCTGTCTTGCTCTGTTTCCATGTTGTCGACCGTGTCGGGCGTGTTCTGGAACTGCTTGAACTGGGCCACCATCTCGGGGTCCCTGATGGCCTCGGCCCATTCGTCAAAGTAGCTGGCCACTAGGTCCTTCATTTGCGCTTCCAGCGAGGCGCAGATGCCGAGCTTGTCGTCGAGGATCACCTCCCGGAGGTACTTGATGCCGCCGGGGAGGCTCTCCAGCCATCTCGCCGTGCGTTGGAGCTTGTCCGCCGTGCGGATGTAGAACATCAGGTAGCGGTCGAGGATGGGGACCACGTCTGCGGGAGGCACGTCCTTGGCAAGGAGCTCAGAGTGCTTGGGTTTGGCACCGCCGTTGCCGGCGACGAAAATGTTGAAGCCCTTCTCTGTAGCGATGAGACCGAAGCTACGGACCAGTGATTAGCGGTTTTGTCTTTGATATCGTAGGAGTGGGAAAAGTTGCTGGAGTGAGAGAGAGCAGAACGAGAGGGGGAAGAAAAAGAAGGAGAGACAAAGAGAGAGAGAGAGAGAACATACTCCTTGTTCTGGGCTTCTGCACATTCTCTGACACAACCGCTCACGCCACCCTTGATCTTGTGCGGTGCCCTGATACTCTTATACCTCTCTTCCAGTCTGACGGCCATGCCTACGCTGTCACCTATGCCAAATCGGCACCAGGTCGTGCCTACACAACTCTTGACGGTGCGAAGGGATTTGGCGTACGCGTGGCCAGACTCCATGCCCGCTGCAACGAGTTTGCTCCATATATCCACGAGGTCCTGCTTCTTCGCACCAAACATGTCGATTCTCTGGCCGCCGGTAATCTTGGTGTACAGGTTATATTGCTTGGCCACCTCGCCAATGGCGAGCAGCTTGTCTGGGGTGATTTCGCCGCCCGGCACGCGCGGTACCACAGAGTAGGTACCGTTGCGCTGGATATTGCCCAGGTAGCGATCGTTTGTGTCCTGCAGGCCGTGGGTGGTTTTGGCCATGACGTGCTGGTTCCAGAGGGAGGCCAAGATGCTCGCCACGGCGGGCTTGCACATCTCGCAGCCGGAGCTGGTGTCGTCGGTGCCCGCCTCGCGCATCACCTCGCTCAGGGACTTGAGCTGCTTCACGCTGATGATGTGGTACAGCTCGGCGCGCGAGTAGCTGAAGTGCGGACAGAGGTGGTTCTTGACCTCGTTGCCCATGGCCGCCACTGGTCTTGTTGAAGATTGTCGTGACGAGAGGCATGCACCCGCCGCACCCCGTGCCCGCCTTTGTGCATGACTTGACGGCGGCCAGGTCCTTGCATGATCCGTCCTTGACGCAGTTCACGACGTCGGCTTTGGTGACGCTTGTGGCAGGAACAAATTTGCGTGTCGTCGGGCAAGTCGTCGTCGCCGTCGCCGTCGCCGTCCTTCTTTGCGCCGAGGATGAACTGGCTCGGCGGGACGTCTAGCTCCTTCATGGTCTTGACCATGGGGGAAACCTTGATGTAGTCGTTTGTGTCGCCGATCATCATGCCGCCGAGGAGGTATTTGCCGTCGGACGTGAAGATGTACTTTTTGTAGATGTTCTGGAAGGGGTCCTTGTAGGTGAGCGTCTTGACCGTCTGCGCTTGCTTGGCCGCGCCGTTGACTAACTTGTTGTGCTTGGCGGGAAGATGTGCTGGCCCGTCTCTGTCTGCGAAGAAGTCGCCAAAACTGGCGACGTTGACGCCCAGAAGCTTCAACTTGGTACTCAGATCGGGGCGCTTGAATACCCTCGGCGCGTGGAGCTTGGCCTGGGTCAGGTTAAAGGCCACGACTTCGGCCATCTCGACGCCGGGGCCGATGAGACCGAAGGTCTGGCCTTGCCAGCTTGCGCACTCGCCAATGGCGTAAATGTCGGGCTGGCTGGTTCTCAAGTCATCTCCGACGGCGATGCCTCCGCACCGCGGGACACAATCGAGCCCTGAAACCCTGGCCAGCTCGTCCCTCGGAGTGATGCCAATGGCGAAACACACGGCCGAGCAATCGAGCTCCTCGCCGTCTTCAAAAGCCACACCCACGACGTGATTCGCGCCATCGACCTTGATCTCCCTCACACGCTTGCTCAGCATGACGTCTAGGCCAAGATCATGGACTTGTTGCACGACCATGCCCCCTGCCTCCTGGTCAAGCTGGCGGCTGAGCACCCATCCGTTGCGCTCAATCAGCTTGACGGAACTGAAGCTCTCAAGGTCCATCATTGCCTTGGCGGCTTCAAGACCCAAGAGCCCACCGCCGACGACACATCCCGTGCTCCCTTTGCGCTCGGCAGCAAAGTCAATGAGACTTATTAAATCGTCAATGGTTCTATAGACAAACACGCCCTTGGCGTCGCAGCCGGGCGTGTGCCGTGGCAATGAGGCGTGTGAACCTGTGGCCAGAACCAGAATATCGTAGGGGACGACGTCACCATTTTCACACGTGACTGTTTTGGAGGCCGAATTTATATACGTGACTTTGGTGTTGATACGGTACCCGAGCGAGACGCTGGCTTCATCGTACTGCGCCGTTTGTTAGATGTCCCATCTCGGAGGTAAATTTCTTTTTTTTTATTTTTTTTTTTTTAACAGTAACGTACCCATTGCAGAGGATTCATATACATGTTTTCGACTTTGCGGTGCTCGAAGAAGCTCGTCAATCCGACGCGATTATATGCCACATGGGACTCTTCACCGAGAACAGTTACTGTGTATTGTCGTTGGTGGGCATCATATTTCAATAATTTCTCTCTGGGCACAATGGTCAATACTCCTTTCATAGCAGCCGAGGGAGGAAAAAAAAACGTACATGAAGGCAATTCCTACCATCCCCAACCCCACAACCACTACTCTCTTCTTTTCTGTCGTCATTCTGATCTACAGTTTTCTGTAGTGAATACCTATGTGACGCCGATTACTGACAAGGAGAGTGTGGGAAAGAAGGAACAAGCAAAAAGAGGAGAATCATAAAACATTCTAGGAACTAAAAAAAAAAAAAAAGTCCCTTATTCTTGAGGGTATCTGGGCCTCATGTGCCCGCTTTCAGGTGACTCTTGTATCTCGAATTATACATCTCCGGAGCTTGAGGCAATGTCCCATTCGCAACTACAGCCATTGGCCCTGGCCGCCCGCAAGTTCACCCTGCGGCGATGGGATGATGATAAGCGCGGGGGGCGTGTTCCTGATAAAGCACGTCCAATCATTTCGAGGCCGATTATCCGAATCAGCAAGACTTCAGGGTCCGCGGAGAAGGCGCCAGTGCCGCGAGTTGAGAACGGGGCTCGATCGGGTTTGGGGAAATGTTGGACCCGGCTGTGCTTTTTGCCTTCCTCATCTTGATTGAGGCTGCATCTCTGTGGGGGAAGGGTTGGCTTGCTCACCTCCCATTTTTATCTCTTTTACTTTTTTTTTTTTACTTGTAAAAAAAATCCTCTTGTTCGTATAGTATAAGTTTCAATTCCTGCGATTTCATTTTTTAAAGTTCAAACGAGACGTCTCCTCGGCACACACGCTCAGATGTTTCATCGTTTGTGATAATAGTGGACCTTGATAGGGAACGGCCGCGTCGTTATCTGATTGGCTGGCGTCTTAGTCGCCGCCCTTGCCTTATCTACAAGTCTTTTGCCTCTCACGCACGCCTTTGTACTCGGCCCACCCTCTGCCATGCACCAGGTAAACATTCCTACACAACAGCTCTCCACAACCACGACCTAAACCACAACCACAACCACAACCACAACTCATCACCACACCACTCACCCGCGCAATGACATCGACGTCGCCCGCCCAGCCTCAGCCCTCGTCTCAACCCCCCGACGCATCATTCCGCTTCCCCCGCGAGTACTACTTCCCCGCCTTCTTCACGCCCCAGCCAAATCTCACCACGCACCACGCCCAACTCACCAAGTGGTCCTCCCTCATCCTCTCCTACGCCAAGCACCACCGCCTCTTCAAGCTCTCCCTCTCGTCCGCCTCGGACTCGGACCTCTTCTCCAACCGCCGCATCGACCGACGCCTCGCGCCCGCCGACATCCGCCAGGTGGTCGACTTTATGCGCAAGGACGGGAGAGCAGAGTATGCCGGCGGCGACAAGAGCAGGGACGGAGACGTCGTCTACGTGTACTGGAAGAAGCCCGAGGAGTGGGCGGCCCTGGTCGAGGCCTACGTGGAAGATACCGCGCAAAAGGGCAGCGTGCTGACCCTTTACGAGCTGACTGATGGGGAGGGAACAAGAGGCACAGGTGCGTCACGGGGTGTCATGGGTGTCGTGTTTTGATGTTTGATGCGCATTTGCATGGGCATGGCCCCAGAACGTGCCTGGTGCTAACCTACCTACCGCCCACCAGAACTACACGGCATGGATAGCGAAGTCCTACTCAAGGCTCTCAATGTTCTCGTCAAGCGGGGCAAAGCTCAAATATTTGGTTCCGAAGACTCTCTTGGCGTCAAGTTCTTCTGATTGATAAACCGACTATATCGTGTAACAGACAGTATATACAAGCATCTATTCTTATCCCGTTGGCAACCGACACGTACAGAAAAAGACAACCGCCAACCCCCAGGAACAGAAGACCTTTTGATGGGCACAATGCTATCTAGGCCCCAACTCCGTACTCCAGTGCTCCTCCCATGGCACGCCTCGTCGAGTTGCAACAAACCCACCATTTAGCTACTCTTGTCTTGGATGCGCTTCTCAATTGAGAATTTCTCATCGAAACGCACTTGCTGTGCCATCGCCACGTCTAGCAGCCAATCCGGGTCGACAATCCGGGGCTCCATGTTACCCTTCTCAGCCATGTTTCTGAACCGCACCCACATTTGCTTCTCATCAGCGCTATTGCCCGACAGCAAGTATACTGGCTCTGGCTTTGCGAACCCATCCTCTTCGGCTGTTGTCGGCTTGATGGTCGTGCCACTCCGCGCGCGGTAGAGCTTGAATATGGCTCCGTTCGCTTCGGCTATGGACTTGTAGCCGTCCGGCCCCTTTCGAACCCCTTCTGTGCAGTAAATGGGGATTCCTTGGAGCAGCTTGCCTCGGTTGGCCTTGGCTCGAGCCATCGACCGTTCGATCTTGAAGTCGTATTTGCGCTCCGCCTCCTGGTCTTGCAGAATGAAGTCATCCGCATTGGGCACGCCTCCAGTTTCGAGGACCTTGTCGATGAAGTCGGACGAAAGGACAGCCGCTCCGCGAGCTAGAGCACAGAGGAACTTGACGGTACGCACCACTTGAGGCGCAACGAGGTAGTCGCAGGCTTGGCCCTCCTGTACAATCAGAATTCCAAGAGCCCGCATCTTTCTCTATACAAGTGGACAATTAGCATAAAATAGAATTCCCATAGATACATGCTCCTTGCTCCGTTGCAACTTACACGGTCGTGATCCTCTTTTTTGCTATCTCCAACCCATCCAGTGTAGCCAGTAACTACCAGTCGCATATGCACATCCGGTAATGACGGCCGTTGTTTCTTTGATGGTCGCTTTGTATCCTCTTCGTCATCTTCTTGCTTATGTTTGGGGCTGGTGGCAGTCTTGCTGTCCCTTTCTTTCTCGGCCAAGTCTGCCGCTCGTTTCCCACCCCACGGTGCCCCGGCTTTGCTATGTCTCTTCTTTTCTTTCTCGTACAAGGCAATATCAGGTGCAATGCATTGCAAAATGTCCCGTGCCTTCGCCTTGGCGCTACGGCTACCAGTGGACATGGCAGGCGGGGTGTCGTTCTCCTTGCCGGAGTGAGCATGGCGGGAGCGTACGGGTGTCTCGACGGCAGTGGATTTCTTCGATTTCAGGGAGGACGGGTTTTGGTCTTCTTCATCGTCCCTCATCACGTCAAAGTCTTTGTCACGCCCAATGACGACCCCCTCCGCAGGACCTCGATGGTAGGCGTTATCCGCTGCAGCTTCCAGGATCTTTCTCTTTCTCCTGGCGCTAGGAGACACATTTTCTTCGCCGCCGGGATAGAATAAGTCCCTGATTCTCGACTCATCTAAAAAGGTTTGCCCTATGATCTCCCCCAGGTTGGTTCTTGGAGGAAAGTGGTTATATTTGGAGATGTTAATGGGCCTGAGCTCGCACTTGGCGTAGCTCTCTTCAATCCACAGGTGGTTGATGACTGCAACATCCCATTCCGGAGCCGCCTTGCATTTTTCGCTAGAATCGCGAGCGGTTATTAGATGCGTATTGTCAGCCTTCATGGTCTTTGTGAACTCTGCGCCGCAAGCTTTGATAAGATTTTCAAGGTAGATCCTTGCTTCCCCGCCGTAGTTGGATATAGTGATGCGAAGATCTTTGAAGCCTGGAATACCATTTCGAGGTACAGGATAGTGCAAAAGTCGATGGAGTGGATTTTGCCACTGGTTATTCACAATGAGTGAATACAACCATGAGAGGCTGCCCACTTCCTTGCAAGACTGGGCTGCATGGATGTATTCATCGCCGTCGCGATATTGGCAAATGTACATGTCGCAGTCCTCAACATTATGAACCAGTTTACCCCCTCCGTCGAGAACAATATCCCCAATGGCCTTTGCTAACCTCGCAGTAATGTGAAGATCTGCCGCCAGCATAACCGCTCTGTCCTGGAAAACCGTTACGGGAGGCCGTGCGCTTTGGCTATCGGCGGCGATAGGCAGAAACTCGGGGCTTACTGAAGTCGCACCGACCAAATTCTTGTTTACGGGAATGCTAATAGCATCATCGCTTGATTTCTCCATCACTTCTGGATCCGGCAGAAGATACGGCTCCTCGTCTATCCTCTTGCCAAGCTTGAAGCAGGCGTCGAACCTTTGGCCCATTAGCACATGTCAAATCCAGCCATTTATTCCGAATTATCAAGACTCACCAATGTGGCAGAACAATTTTGCCCTTGAATCCTTTTTCAAGCGCCACCTTGACTTTTGGCGCATCCATGCTTAGCGCACAAATGTGTGTTGTCAACCTGGTCACATCCTTGGATTCCTGTCCTCCCAGTGCCATTGTGGCCCCGATGATGCTCTCCTTATCCATCAGCGGCAAATCCGCACAAGTGACAACAATTTCGGCAAAGATCATTCGCGGATCCGGAGAGAACGGCCTGACTTGTGCGACTTTCCTTCTCATGACCGAAGTCGAGATCCAGTGCTCTGATACGACGGGAATCATAATAGCTTGTGACTCGACATACTGCTCAAAGTTTATGGTGTTGGAAACGATATGTGTGGCTTTTTCGATGGGAATTGAGCCGTTGCGGCGGGGTTCGCAAATCGTGCCGCCGTTGTCTTCTACAATGCGGGATAACTAGACAAAAACAGTCAATCATACCAACTTTGAGTCAACTGAATCAGTGGTCAGGAGCATGTTGCCTACTTACGTCGCCAATTAACATTGGAGCAAGCTCGTTGCTAGGAACGAACGCGACAACGCACTCGTTGAATACGCCAGGTCTGGCAGCCATTGTGATGTGATGGGTGTCGTCCGACGAGTAAAATGCGTTGATGATGCGGCACAGTGCCGAAAGAAATTCTGTTATTTAAGTTAATACATTGAACACTAGCAGTATGTTCTGCCTGGTTGTGAGGCCGCCCGGTTGAATTACGTCGTTAATTGGAGAAGAAGCACTGTCTGCCTATTTGTTGTGCCTGAACGCGTGCCTTTGCAATGGGGTCACCTTTGACGCGAAGCGGGACAAAACGCGAACAAGGCAGGCGGTCACCTGACTCCTCGATGTGTGTGGAGTACACAGTACCTTCATTAGAGTTGATCGGGACACGAGAATCAAGGTTACTCAGTACATTTGCTAGCCCCTGCTCCAATTACTGGCATCCACCCTAAATAACGCGGTGGAACAAAAGCCCCTTCAACTGAGCCAGGCGTTGAGTTAGTACTGAGTTATGTACATGCAACCAGTTGACCTCACTTTCATCCAAGTACAAAGTACTGGGCACTCGCACGGCCCATGGCTCTAGTGACAGTACAGCCATCACCACTTCACAAGCCAGCTCCTAAATGCCACGGACTATTAAGAGTCTGATGCATTGATTGAGAATTCTGAGAAGCTACCCATGGATTACGCAATCTAACAAGTGCTCGGTACTAATCCACCTACCTAGGTACCTAGAAGTAGGCACTTGGTATGTATTGTAATATATCGGGTCATAATTTAGGTACAATCCAACCCCTGTAACTTTAGCCATGAGTGACCTGACAAGGAAGTTAGTGGGGGTTATTTAGAGGGGACTTTTCTGCTAACAGGAGCTCTTTTTATTTATATTAGTGGCTGTTAACTATAATATAGGTTAAATGACAGGGGAGTAGTGGCTCTTGTAAGAGTGACCTTTATAAATAAGAAATTTTATCGCGTTATTAGGTACTTTAAACCCTCACATGCTCTTTATAATAGTGATGTCTCATTGGCTTTAACCCCCTTGCTATGTCACACCTGGCTAAACATTCAGGGTCTGAATTGTAGTGTTGTAGACTTGAGTACATAATGCATCCTGCCAGATACTCTGTTCCACTCCAAACAAGGCACCCCCACTCCTTTCGCAAGTAGCAAAAATTTGTCTAATCTGGTAAAGAAGACAACCTTGGGTCTTTGCTCTTCAAGCGTATCCTTCCATCTTGGATTTTTCATCGCCATTTTGAACCTATGTAGTGCCGTAAGCGGCCGTGGCGGCCCAGTTTCCTAACCTTCATGTCCCAAGGCGCTTGAGATAAGGCCGCCCCAAGACTTCCACGGTTATATACACTGCCAACTTGAAAAAAAGTCCACCGCTATATCCTTAAAAAAAGAACTCAAAGCATAGTGTGAAGCAATGCTAGCCTGCGCCTCTACGTATGCGTTTTAATTCTCCGCACACCCATGATGTCCAATGTAGAACAGTAGGAGAAGAAATGGAGCGAATAACCCGCCCCTCGACTTACAGAAGTATCATATGCCATTCGCCAGCCATTCGCCAGCCATTCGCCAAAATATTATGCCTTTGGCTCTTTCAAATTAACAAAAATGGAAAAAAGCTCTCCAGCTCAATCACCTCGCTCAAGACATGCCAATGCAACGGCAGCCCCCATCAGTGAGCTCTCCTTGGCAGCAACGAGACCAATACTTCGTGGTTCAGGTAAGCTTTTGCTCTCGATCAACTCATTCAAATAACGCTGACAATTTGCGAGGTATCCAGGATAATTTTCGATCACACTACCGTTGAACGCAACCGTAGTGCTCTTCAATTTCATATCGGCCTCAGCACGCTTACGCTCCGGAGACGACTCAAGTAAGGTATCGACATATTGTTGCTCAAAGTCCAGACGAAGGTCCCACAGCGTGTAGACACAAGTAGCGACAAGAGCGCTGGAGCGGATGGAAACAAATGATGAAAGGGCTTTGATAGCAATAAGATCGGAGCTATTGGGTGTATATGATGATGGGTGTCGTTCCGAAAAGATCTTTATGGCCTCCTCGAGGTTTGAGGAGGTGTCACTATTTGAGTTGTTGGTTAGTTGACCATTGGACCCAAACTTGAAAATGTTTCCCTACCTTTCAATCATAGAGATCGTGTCAGTGCCTAGGGAGTACCCACTCCTCAAAGAATGAGGCACAACACCACCAAGTAGCCCAGTAGTCTCAATAGCTTCAAGAAGTGCCAGTCTGACAAGCTCGCCAAGGTACATGCCGCTAACAAAATGTTCGAGGGGTTGAAAATCGGGACGAGGATGCTGCTTGGTCAACGCATGATCCCATCTTGTCATCGGCAAGATGTTGTGGCCAAACATTCCGAGTTCCGTATTAACGATGACGTGGTTGGCCTCCTCATACCAACCCTTTGGTCGTACTCCAAATTTCTTTATGCCGACACTCTGGACGGGCATGTACGCCGCCAAGTTGACACCCGTGCCCAGAATAAGACCAAATCGAGTAGACGTGTAAGAGTAGGCTCGTGACAACAGGCAAGCACTAGAGTCGTTTAAGAGGGCTCGCAGTTCAACGTGAAGACCAGACTGCCTGCAAGCCTGCTTGATAATGCCAGCAAGATCTTCACCCAACAAGCCTCGGTCTGCCAAGAATGCTTTACCCATTGGGAGGAGCTTGCCGCTCCCCATGGAAGTTTGTCTATATTGCGATAAGAAAAGGCAATACTAGAAAGTATGTGCAGGTGGTGAACACTCACTCAATCGGGAAGCTCCAAGCACAAGAAATAGGAAGAGGTTTCGCCTCAGTGTTCTCATGTTGACCACTCTCGGCAAGGGTCTCGGCGATCTTCTGGCCCATCCAGTTGAAAAAGTCCATTCCCACTAGATTCCTGACATCCTTGCCAATCCGGTAGTTGTGCATGCTGATGATTTCACTCTGCTTGTCAGCATCGACCCGACGACCTCGCAATTCCACCACGGCGACTCTCAGAGTCGAACCACCAACATCCAAAGCCAGGTACTGTCCACATTCGCTGCCTAACGGCAGCTGATGGCTATAAGAAGGCAACATGCATTGTTCGTCTATTTGCAAGCGTTCGACAAATTGCTTCTTTAAGCCTGCGGAAAGCTCCTGGAGACCGTTGCCACTAACAGGACCGAGGAGTGCAGCCTCGGCATCTTTGAGAAACTCTTGTAACGTTTTTGTTGACTTACCTTTGCCGCCCTTGGCTATGCCAGGGTTGACCCAGAAGGAAAGCAGGGCTTGTATTAGAGACTTGCCTCGAAGCAAGCTCTTTACAATTGCGGCAATGATGGCCTTTCGAAAGTTCGTCATCGCAAGAATGATGCTAGGCATAACATTGGCTCAAACGAAAGCTGCCAAAGGTGAGAGGAGGGGGAATATGTTCAAAGATAAATGTTTTGAGTTTAGGACAAATGAGGGTTGCAATGTTGCACCTATTTCAAGTTGAACCAACCAACCAGACTCGGATCCAAGGTGAGATCAACCAGATCAAACGGGCCCAATGTGCTAAGCGATGGTACAGGTGCAGAGATGAACGTAGCAAGCCGTGCTAGGGTGAAAGTTTGACGTGCCGGCGAGGTAAGGTGTTGAGAATGCCAACAAGTGAAACAATGAGGAACAGAAACCACAAAGACGAACAAAGGGACGCATCCAAGACGAGACCAGACACCACCGGACGGGCCGATCAAAAAGGGACGTCAAATCCGGGAATCTGGGGGGTCAACAAGGACACCTGGCCATGGACAACCTTGATGAAACCTGCCCGGGTTTACCTGCAATCTCGGGCAAACTTATTTTTATAGAGTGTGGAAGGGGAGAGACAGGTGTCGTTCGTATACAACTCAGATTAGGAACGCCAACAAGAAAGTCGCAGGCAACCACTCGCAACGGTAAACAAAGTTGGATGTTACAGGAAGCCGCAGCCAGGTTGGCTGGCGTCGCGGAATGGTCAGTGGCCAGTGGTCAATAACATAGATGGTCCACGATTGCGTTTTGAGTTTCCCGTTTTCTGCCGCGGCTTGGGAGCGAGTGATGTCAGTGCCTGGCTGTGCTCGAAAATTGACCTGAGCCACTTCTCTCACCCTCACTCTCGTCGCACGCACACAGGGGAGCAACCTCAAGATGAAAGGTTGATGGGGAGAAGGTAAGGCGGAGCCAATGGCAAAGGATTGCTGAGACGGGGGTGCGGGCGAGATGATGCACACAACCGCGCAATAGAACGCCCGGGGTATGTGGACCGCAGGTGGACGTCTCCACGAGGCATATTGAATTAATTCTGGGCCAGTGCTACAACCGCGCAGTGGTGGACTATCTTGAACGTCTTGTTGGCAGGATGTTCTCGCCTCGAGTGAGTCCTCCACTGTAGACTTGGTCATGAGCCACGCCTCTTCAACCGGGGGCTGCATAACATCTGGAGAAAGGATTTTTTTTTAAAAAAAAAAAAGCTGGGGCTTGTAACGTTGCGGTGGGTGTGCCGATGCCAAGGTGGCGTGGGTACTCTGCCCATTAGCCTAGTCAAGTTGTCAGTCAAACATTCGAATTGGGTATTGTAGCGTTATTCCTCGAAGCTGTCATGGCCTGTGGCGCTGGCATACCAGGGGCGGCACGACGGCGCGCATTCCCAACCGTCTGGGATTGGCAGCCACAATCGCTCGCGACAGTTAGGCTGCCTGTATATCGTGGCATTCATCCCTGGTGATTTGCATGGTTTAGAAGTTTGCGTTGGTTTGACACTGGCCTCGAGGCACAAGGCACGCCGAGAACATTGGCCATACAACCAGTATCCGCCTGTCCGCGCGGCAAAGTGGAATTAGGGCGCCGTTGCATGTGGTTTGTGGGCGAATATATCGTTCCGGAAAATGCGGAGGAGCCGCAGTGAGGAACTTTTAAGGAAGCGCACCGGTCCTCAACTTCGTCTGGGGATGTGCGGTTCGTGATGTTCTTCATTGTAATTGATGGCGTAGGTACGTGTAGGCTTTTGGTATGCATCATGACGAGGAAGGAGGAGCGACAGGTCGGGTGCTTGCTACAGACTAACCAGAGTGTCGGCACGCTGGCAGGGTTGAATTGGGAAGCTCTTTCCTGATTGAGATTCATGGTCGGTTGCCAGCTTGTCATTGACTGGTTGGAGACCATGATGTCCGGTTGGATATTTTTACGCTGCAACTGCTCCAGACATCCTGGCAACTTTGGCCAACACCGTGGCTCATTCACGATACGACAACAAATGCATCCGCACCGAGTTTAGCAGGCCGTCCGCTCCGCCACAGTATATTGATTTACTAGATGGGCCAATTGTCGGTCTCTTGTGTAATGAATAGTCGGTTCCTTTGCCAATGTGGTCACTCAACACCAGCCTTGTTCACCTCAATGCAGAAGCGCTCGATATTGGTAAAGGTTCCATTCCTACAAGCACCCGAAGATGTGCCTTGTGCTTTTGTCGTCCGTGGAGCGAATTGAGATCTGGCACCAACAAACTTCGTATTAAGGTCTGAATATCCAAGATCTACGGCTTGGCAAATCCATCTTCTATAGCCTCAGAATGACAGGGATTACCATCTGGCAACGTGGGGGACACGAAAAATGCGGCATGATCAATATCGGCCTGTTTCTCCCAGCGTGGGGGAGTGTTGGGGGGATTTGCTGCATGCATTGCCAACATCGAGAGCCTGCAGATCGTGCTCGGTCTTTGGAAAGGTGTATTATTATCAATCATCTCACCCATCGCACCACAGCCAAATCGACGCTATGCTTCATCCCGACATCCCTGTTCACAGAGTCGTAGTTGGCACCATGACCCTATACAGGGATTTCTGGAACCTGGACCGAATGTTTGTTGTATTCGTTTCTGGATTCATAAATCGGAGATGTCTCATCTGCATGGACCTGTCATCAGCTTGAATCCTTGGAATAATCGAACCACGTTGTCGAGGGGTTACTTGGCGACCCGTCCGCGGCCGGTGTCGAATGTGATCTGTCCATGGCCCTCGATTGCCGTCCGTCAAATATGCGTACCACATTACCGATAATTTAATCTGCCAGGCACGGTTTCAGCTGGAACCTCTGGCATGACTGCAGAAAAAGACCTCATCAAGTTACTTTGTGTTGAAAATTCTCTCGTTGCATCTCAACGTCTCAACGTCCGCGTCAGATATTGTCATGTTGGTTCGACATAGGCCGCGAAGGCCCCATGCAATGCCCTTTCGACAACGGTGGGGCGGTGAGACGCGGAGGCGTCTTGAATTGAGGTGGAAGATTGAGCCTCAACGCCGAACCATTTCATGAGAGGATGGTGCAATACCTTGGATGCTGCATTAAGGGTCCGTTGCACATGTTTTTGGTACCGAATTTCAACGTGAGACATAATGGAACCATGAAGAGCAACAAGCCTGTCGGCGCCCTCCTACAAATGAGAATAATAGGTGGATGGATGGTTGGATGGTATTCTCAAGATGGGACCAGACCACTTGTGCCACTCGGACACGGGTGGTGGCCTCTATGATGAGCTACAACAGCCTCGTCTCGATATTGTGCTTCGATTTGGTCAACAAAAGATCTGCATGCCTGCACAAGCGCAGTCCGGATTAGCGGCTTCACGGCTTGCGCTTCAAGCCTCGAAATTAGGAGCTACAACCGCAGGGTCTAATTTGGTCATGTGGTTGTTTCCTCCGAACCCCAGTGAAGACGGGTAACGAGCTACACGGTCATGATGGAACTAATCCGACGATTGCCAGTGGAGCACAGCATTTGCTGCGTTGGACAGTCAGCACCTGCGTGTATTGTAATGGCGGCTGCGGAAGAGGATTTGGAGAAGGCGATAATATGGGGAGAGAAACATGACGGCTTTCTTCCCCACAGTCCAAGAATGAGACCATGCAGTGACGTTCCATCCATCTTTCCTCGCAGAGCCACTCAGCTCCACCACGACATCATTGCATGCAACTGACACACTGGCACCTGGCAAATGCCACACAGAAGCCATCATCGTCCCACACGCATTCTCGGCTGCCGCCATCTGTGTCATTCGTGCCAGAGGGGTATGGGGTAGCACTAAGAGCTTGTAGGGGCAAGTGATGGGAGGAAGCTAAGAAGAAAGAGAAAAGGGATTTGGAGCTCTATACTTTCTACGGAGAACGGAGAACTGAGAACTGAGAACGGAGCATGAAGTATAGTTGAGAGTGATTCGGTGTCGAGTCGCTATTGCCCGGAGCAGTAAGACCGCACATCCTGACATCCAATCCATGACACACGCCTTCATTGCGCTCGCTTGATGTCGCTTTTGTGAGTGATGTACTGTTGCAATGCGCCCAAGCATCCATCGGCCGGCCCACCATTCTAAAGTTGTCGGCTGCCCATGATCATCTTCCGAGTCCCAAGCCCATACAGACTCCTCTTACACCTCCCACCGATCTTAACCGACTTTGCTGAAGGTTGCTCTTCTCTCTCTCCTTTATTGCTTTTTCTGTCTATGACTATTTCTAAGAAGCCCTTTTCTTTTCCTATTCACCTAGCCCGATTCATCTCTCTACCATTTTTCGGCTGGCAATTCGTGACATCATCACTTACACACAACTTCACACAGCTTCACACAACTTCCCATTCCAAGTCCATCCAACCCCAAGCTTCACACACCGCCTCTGAAGCTCTCTCGTCAAAATGAGATTGATTATTCGCGACGACGCTACTTCCGCGAGCACCTACGTCGCGAACTACATTGTCGACCGTATCAAGGCCTTCAACCCTACTGCCGAGAACCCATTCGTCTTGGGTCTGCCTACAGGCTCTAGCCCTCTGGGTGTCTACAAGATTCTTGTTGAGAAATTCAAGGCTGGCGAGGTAAGACGAAGCATTGATTGAGCTGTGCTAGCTTGCACTATTCGATTCATTTTTGTAATTTTTTTTAACAAGGAAAAGAAAAAAAAAAAGAGAGAGAGAGAGAGAGCGACAGCGAGAGCGTCACAGCTGCTTGTTCGTTGGCTGCAGAGCTATCGTGACTAACATGTCCACCACAGATCTCCTTCGAGCATGTCGTCACTTTCAACATGGATGAGTACGTGGGCATTCCCCGCGACCACCCCGAATCCTACCACTCCTTCATGTGGAAGAATTTCTTCTCCCACGTCAACGTCCACCCCTCCAACGTCCACATCCTGAACGGCAATGCCGCGAACCTCGAGGCCGAGTGCGTCGCCTACGAAGACGCCATCAAGGCCGTCGGCGGTATCGACCTCTTCCTTGCCGGCATTGGCGAGGACGGCCACGTCGCCTTCAACGAGCCCGGGTCGAGCTTGGCCAGTAGAACTCGTGTCAAGACCTTGGCATACGACACCATTCTCGCCAACTCGCGATTTTTCGACAATGACATCAACAAGGTTCCTCGCATGGCCCTGACTGTTGGTGTCCAGACTGTCCTCGAGGCCCGCGAGGTCGTTGTCATTATTCTTGGCCAGCGAAAGTCTCTCGCGTTGCAGAGATGCATTGAGCAGGGCGTCAACCACATGTGGACTCTGTCCAGCTTGCAGCTGCACCCTCACCCCATGATTGTTGTCGATGAGGATGCTACTCTCGAGCTCCAGGTCAAAACCGTCAAGGTAACGCTATGTCAACAAAGCAGCCGCCCATTTGAGACCACAACCGTCGAAACCTAACATTCTCTGCAGTACTTCAAGAGTATCGAAAAGGTCGCCAAGGAAGCCGGATTCGAGCAGATCCTGCCCTCCAAAGTCCGCACTGGGAACGGAGTCGTTCCCCAGACCCGAGTCAAGGAAGTCGACTCTCCTACCATCCTCGCTCCCCAGCCCACCACGTCGCGACTTCTCCGGGCTACGCCTGCGACAGAGTACCCTGTTCGATCCGTCTCTCCCGAATTGATACCGGATCGAATGGCTTCTCGAATTCCCGAGCCCGCCTTGACCAAGCGGCTGACACCCAACCCTGAGCAGCAGCAGGCCGTTCTGCCACAGAACGCAATTAGTGCGTGAAAAGACGACACACGAAAACGGCGCTGGAGTTTAGTTGATTACCGTTTCGAGAAATCGAACGGGGCTCGGGTCTCTTTTTCCTTGACCTAGAAACCCATGATCTTTTCGTTTCTTGGACTACCCTTCTCAGTTTGTTCTTTTCTTCCTGCTTCAATTTTTTGGCTTATTAGGACTCATTTTCTATTTTGGGCGTATCCATCTTTCAGGCACAGGGGTCACTCCCGTCTTCCCTTGGAAGCACAGAATCAAGATTGCTGGCTTAGACAGCCCTTATGAGAACATTAGATACCATCAATTTGGTTGTAACGGTACGCACCACGCATGATTTAAAGGATTATAGGAATAAAAGGCATCATCAACCTCAATTTTGTGCTTGAATTCAAGTTTGTGAGCCCATGTTGTATTGTGTATGCGGGACATCATCCATCCCTGGGCCCTGCATGGAATCGACACGATCAATGTAACATTGTCATTTCCAATCAACGCTCGTCCGATATAACACAGATGTGCCAAAGTCGTCGTCAGACTCAAGGCCGACAATGTCGCCAAGACGCAAACACCCGCGCAGCCTACAAGTGTTCAAATCACGACCGACACGTCTCCCACGAGTCCCTTGATGCGCACGAGCGCCGTGGCAAGGGATACCACTGTGACATTCCGATCACTCGGCTCGGTGCATGACCGTCGCTTCTTCGATTGCCCCCCCCCCCCCCCCCCCCCCCCCCCTACCGTCCTCGTGCGCTATCACTGGCATGTCCGAGGTTCGAGCGGACATCTCCCCGACAAAGGCATGCCGCCTGCCCCTTCGCCTCTAGGACCGTGAGCTGGTAGCTGGTGGAAGCTCAGTAGCACGCTTCGCGCCGAGCAGAGACGAAATGGACGGGAGGAGCCCATCCACAGTGGACCGCTTCTTCAAGGCAGCAGGTATTTCTGACTCGGCGAGGAGGCGAGGACTATGCACCTGGATGGGAAACTGGGGTCCAAAACAGAAATGCTGAGAACTGACAAACATGCCGCCGCCCGGTAGGAGCACTCTGTCTGGGTTTGGCTTGGTTGGCAGACTTGTGGATCCCTTCTAGTACTAATAGGTTGCGGCCATGGACATTTTGTTTGTGCTGTGACGGAAAAACGGACGTCTTGTTCGGAATGACTCCCGGTGTGTTTCCGTCTTCCTGTGACGTTACTTGGGCCTTGGAGACGGAAGATGGAGAAACAAGGGGTGGCACGTTTATGCGTTGGCTTTTGGCCATGTCGGCGCCCTCCGATGGTGTCTATGATGGGCGACAAGGGGGAAATACTGTGTATTGGGTTGTGGCGGACGTGGAAGCGCGCTTGTTATCACGCTCACGCGCGGTTTGAGATATATTGCTCTGTTGTTTTGTGGTCGGCACTGGTTGCGCTCAAGGATACATCATCTAGTACGTGGGCAGGGGCTTGTGATTACGATTCATCGTCTCATTGGTGGTATCGCCGTCATTACATATATTGTCCATTTATCATTTCTCTGAATTATTGCCTTTTAGGCACAATCAGGATAATATATGAAATCCAATCTTCATGATGCTTGGCTGGCCCCCTTTTGCGGCTGAGGAGACGACTGGCCGCTCCTCCTATATAGATACGCCTGATGCATCGCTACGAAGATGTGCCTTGAGCTTGGGGCGGTTTCGAGGTCTTTTCATCTCGTATATATACCGCGGACTCGCCTAGCGACACTACAGTGTTGATGGGTAACTCGATGTATCCTTCTTTCAAGGCCATGACTCGCGGCGAAACAGGATCTGTGGTGTAAGGGCTATCGCAATGCCCTCGTTAGTATCGCCGGTCAACAGAGCAGGTGAGAGAGACAAGACCATGAGGTTGAAACGAGGAGCAAAGACCATACCTGACGGAAACACCTCCACATCGCCGCCACTCAGTTCTCGTGGGCTTGGAAATCAAATTGCATACCATCATTGCCGGACGAGTCAGGTCCGCAATCACCTGTCGAACGGGGACATTGGGAGAAAATGACAATACAATGGAGTTCTCGTCCACCAAAAGAAACCCCGTGTCTCCGTGGACAATGTCAACGCCTCTCTTGCCAAGAATATCCTTGCAAGTGTTGGAATACGCGGGGTCTTGGGCAAAACACTTGACACTGTTGCCAGTGTGTTCTCGAAACATCTTGGCCAACGTGAGCATCAAAGCGTGTTGTTCGCTACAGCGCTTTACCCATTCATTGTCAACGTTACACCTGGTTTCCGTCGTCAGAACGCCGAGCCCAAACCCGATAATCTTGTCAATGGTCACTGGCAGCCGTGAAAGATGCGGCGGAATCCGCTCTTTCAAATCTGCCCACTCCTCGCCTTGTTCCCATAGGTCGAAACACTTGTCGAATGCACACCTCGCATCATCTTGCGAAATATCCGGCAGTTCATTTATCGACCTGTATAAGCCAGAGATGCGGACAGAAATAAACAAGTTGTCGCCTAGACGATTTGGCGGCAACATAGTTAATGACTCGAACGAGTTGTACCCAACAATGGGGAAGAGGCTATGTTCAAGTATCAGCACGCAGATCTCGTTGATATGAAGTAGCCTAAACCAAGGCACCGAGCCAGGCGACTTGTTCTCACATTTCATCCTCTATTTTCGTGAAAAACGAAGGCGGAAAACATTGCGAATGCATTTTACCATCAAAACCAAGGCGGTCTACTTTTTCTGGTGATATCGAACCCTCCGCAATCTGGTCAACCTGATCTTGCGCAAGCTGAATCATCTCCTTGGTGAAGAACGGTGTTCCCGCATCGTACAGTTCTCGCACCGAAGCCACAAAGGCATCTCGTGAAGCCGCCTCCTCTTCCGTTAGTGGTATCTCTTCCTCCAGATTACTCCTCTCATCGACCGACGCGACGCTATCTCGGTCGCTCATTTCAAGTACCTACCTACGTACCTAGGTCGGTAGGTTCGTCACGAATACGGCAAAGTAACACTGAGAAATGGAGGGGGAAAGCTGGAGGGCAACTGCTGGGTTAGTGGGGGGCTTCATCCATCCTTCTTGTACGGCGTGAGCTCAACTGACAATGCATTCGACCAAACAGGAAAGAAGAAGAAAAAAAGCACAAACGCTTCGCGGGCCAATCGCCGCTTTCTTTACACACATTACTCAAACCACACGCTTCAACCAACCGTTGACAACACAAGCACACGTACATTAGTTCTGCAGCTCTAGTCGGGTTGCTGCGTCAAGTATACAGGGCTCGTTGCCATGCTATATTAGTGTGCAGTGGACTGGCAGCCAAATGAAGTTGTGCATAAATACTTGTTTGTCAAAGACAAACAATCCTGCGCAATTGTCCCCCCGGACATCATTGATGGCATCACGGTATGTATCGACCAAACAATTGTAATCATTATGACCTTTTATTCTGTCATGATTTACCCAAAAATATCCTTCTCCCGAAAATTGATGGAAAAGAAGAAAAAATGTGAAGGAACCCCCTGGGTATAATAAGGCACGCTGTGTCTTTTTATTTTTTTTTTCCTTCAGCAGCGCACTGCCCAGCTGCCAGCCGTGTTATAGCCAGCAAACAAAAAGAATGCAACACGTATTGACGCAAGTGGTATAGTATGGTACAAGGTTGCTCTGATATGGAGGGTGAATCCATCTTCATGTCTCACAGTTACGGAAGCAGGGTCGTGAGCCCAGTCATTCCTCATCGAGCACAGCTCAAGGCACTCCTATTCGGCCGAAAAATACCGTTTTGCCTTGCTTTGCGACTGCTGAGCTTTGATCTCGGGAGGCACAATTGTGTGATGGACCACATGCGGTCGGTAGACCGCATCGATCGGCGGCATCCTAAACGAGTCCAACTGTTAGCATGCCCGGCATCTAATGTCCGAGCCAGGTTAAACCAGGCAAACAATGAGGCATACCAGTCATCTAGTGTAAGAGGGAAGTATTCATAAAGAGGATCTGGATCATCGACTGGGCTATTCCCGGCGTTCTGCCCTGAAACAGGGTAGGACTTGCCCATCCGAGGACTTTGCAGCTCTGCACTGGACCGATTGGGGCTCTTCTCATCCTCGGACAGAGAGAGATTGATAGGCACAGCAGTGTTTTGCCGACTCATCGAGCCTCTGTGTGGCTGGCCAGTTGTCATGTTCTTTCCGTCTGCAGACCAAGAGGGCACGGGCGGTCGAGAAACGGTTGGCGACACGGCCATTCTCTTGGCCGGATGAGGACTTTGGTTGTTCGCATGAGACACAGGCTGTGGATTTGCTGACCACTCGGCTGGGGTCTGTGGGATTATCAGTTTTGATCTTCTCAAAAATTCACTCAGGGCTGCTGATGCATTTCGAACGTACCGCTACGTTACCCAGGGGTTGGAATCTCTGCATTGTGGCTTGGATATTCTCCCGCTCTATTTTTAAAGCAGTATTATCAGAACTTGCTGCATTTTTCCTCTCCGATCTCTTTTCCCCAAGAAGAGGCACATCTTTTCTGCTGTCAAAGTTGCGCGGACTACGTCCTCGAACAATAACGGGTCCCGACTGAATCTCGGCGATTTTCATCATGTCGTTGGACTTGCATTTAGCCAGAAGATTGATTTGGACTACGTAATGCTGCTGAAGCCCCTTCCGCCGTCCATTGTTGGCCGTTGCGTGCTTGAACTGTAAACGCTTCCAAGAGACAGGAAGGGTAACTCGAACTGCATCAACCTCCTGGGCCGTGCTTAAATCCAGGGGAATTTGAGGCGGCGCAGCCGCAACCTTGGTCTCCTCAGGCGCTTGAGAGTTTGAACTCTTCCAGGGAATGGAAATAATTTCTGTGCATTTTCCTTCAATCGATTCTACTGCTGTGATTGATGCTGACAGTTCGTCAATTGAAAATTGGCGACCTTGCTCGTCCATGAGATGTGAGAGATTCTTTGGCAGCGTTATCTGCCCAGAGCATTGCCATAGATTGCGGCGATAGCAAGTCAGCTCCAGAGGACGCCCCGAGTTGTCCCCACCGAACACGTCCTCTGCAACGAAGAACATGCCGTAGAGTTCGGCGCTCATATTCACGTCCGCAAATTTGCCAGTTTTGTCGACAACTGTGGCATTCATAATTGGGTCCGAAAAGCCCAGCAACTTATTGTCCAGCTCCTGCGGCGATGATTCCTCATTGAGGGCATCTTGATTTGGGGTGGGTTCAAATGCCCGACTGGAGTAGGCGAATGGGTCTTCAAAAGTTGTGTTAAAATTCTCAAAATCGTACGCCGGCGTGAAGGGGAGGGTAGGTAACGGGGCGCCATCCCTACGACAATATCAGTAGCAATTCACATGACTGCATTTGTCTCTGGATGAAGGTCGTCTCCAGAAAGAAAGGAGCAGCTCACAGGACAGCCTCGTCAAAATTAAAGTCTTGATCAAAATGTTCCATTGTCATGGGCTGGCCTGGTGCAGGGTGACTCAAGCCCATTGCCTCGTTTGGCGCAGCGGCTGACATGGCCGGCATAGAGTTGAACGTAGCCATGGCATCGTTCGCCCCGCCGTCAGTCTTGCGCTCAGAGTGGTGCGGTGAGGATTTCCGTTTCGACAGAGCAACGAGTTTATGCTGGTGGGTGGTAGGCGTCTCCGAGGAGATGGACTTGGAAGTGGGAGAAACTGGGCGGGATGTCGCTAGGAACCGACCGTTCGGTTGAACCGTTGACTGCTGACGAACCTACGACAAAGGAGGAATCGGTCGAAAGATAAGCTTGGATAAGGATCGAAGTTGGCCGACACGGGTCAACAGTCCAAGGGCACAGCAATCAGCAGACAGGGAGCAAAGATAACACAGATGAGAATCGGAGTAAAGGGATAACAGGCACCCGGCACCGGCAATCGATGTGAAAAGAGATGGCGTCGGCGAGGATGATGGCAAGGAGACGAAGACGAGTCTCGAGAAATGGCATGAACAGTTGCAGCGTGGTGGTGCGATAAGGTGTGCCTGTGCGTGCAGAGAAGGTTGACTGAAGGGCGACTTGCAGCTAGAATGCCAGAATGCGGGATCCGGTGTGGTGGTGTCGCCCAGTTGTCAGTTGCCAGTTGCTCGCTGCCAGCTGCCAGCTGCCATTTACTGCCTACTCCGTTGTGTGCTGTGCAATTGTGGGGGTCGCCGACGAGCCACCAACAGCGCCCGAATGCTGGAAAGCAGTCAAGAGACCTGGATAGAGCCTGGATTTCTCATGTGGCTGGGTCAGAGGGGGTGGGGACTACTGGGCCGACAGCCCGGGACTTTTGGGTCTTGGTCTTAATTACTAGATCAAAAAGTGCTGGAGTAAAGTAGAGCTCACGACTCATTATTCAAAGTTGTCTATTCAACATTCGGCATTTGGCATTCAATGTTGGTCCGAGCGACTTGGCCGGCCCAGCAAACAGACATGGGGCACTTGAGCTGCCCAAAGTGCAGCCGTGACCGAAACCACCAGACCAACGGACTTGAAGGACGTGGACGATTGCGTACCTGAGAGAAGCCCCGGGGGACTCGCTCAGAGTCAGAGGCAGGTGCGCTCCAGAGCCCTGTGCTTGCCTTCCCATCAATTGTGCAATGTTCAAAATTGTCAACTGGTTTCTGGTTTTAGCCGCACGTTTTGCTTGGCTGGCTGGTCCAGTCTGTCTGGTCTGCACTATGAATGAGGCGGCACATGCGCAGGCTACATTGTCCCGCCTTCCCCATACTCTCGTGCAGCTCGCTTGCTACTCTCCCGCATTCGCGCCGAATGGCGTTCACTCTCCCGTGTTTCCCTGTCTGGATGCTCTCGTGCACCTGGCGCCACAATCGGCCGGTCGAGCGGATGGGCTCTAGTGAGGGTGACGGTGGCGTCAACTACAGCTCCAAGAAACTGACTGGGGTTGGCAGGGTCTTGTCTTCCAACTGGCGAAATTGGTGATGATAAGGATCATGTCCGGCGGGACGACTAGGGTCACCGATGGCTCCGAGTCGAAGCTGCAGGTTTGCCGCTACAATAGATCCCAAGTGAACTGACTCATCACCTGCCACGGTCTAACATGCAGGGGCCCAGCAAGAGCCAGATTGCAAGGGGCTGTTGTTGGTGGCCAACGACACCGGCCAGAACCAAAGAGATGCGTTCTTTGCGAACAGAGAAGAGGAGAGGAGAGGGTCTTCAGGATTCTGCAGCCGCACCAAAAAACATGATTTTCAAAACAGCCGTACGATGGCTGATAGGATGACTGCGTCACGAAATCCTAAACACAGCAAGTCAAAGTTACACACAACCTGTCACGTTCCCAACGCCATGATGAATGAGAGTTTGGTACTCAAAGCCGGGGAAAGACGAGGAGCTGGGTACCGAATAACACCAGACTTAACTGCAACTGTTCAAGTGTCCTGCGCAAGGCTGTGATTGCCCCCAATCGGGGCAGCTTACCCATCAATAAGAGTGACGGAAACGCACTTGCATTCACCTTGCGGGAAGGGTTGTAGTAAGACAGCCATCACAGCCTCGAAGGGCCAGAAGCTCCAAAAAAAATAAGGTGCTCCAACGAAGTTCAGCAAAGTCTTGTTGGTTCGACACCCTACCCAGTCGGCAACGACACAATGACACCAGCCAGCCGAGATCGTCACCCAACCTCGATGGACCCTTCTTTCTGGTCTTCCCCCGAATGTCTCGAATGTTACTTGCTCTCTTCTCATCCTTACAAATATCGGTTGTAGATTTGCAGCCAAGTGGACTGTCTCGCAATGTTGGAGAAAAGAAGTATGGGGGGCTGAGCTAGGAATACAGCGCAGAATGCCGAAGTTTTATCACTCTCTACTCCGCACTACAGAGTACAAATGGCTGATGGCAACCACCACGCACGGCGCTTTCTCAAGCTAGGAAGAACAGTTCAGCTCACACAAGGCTAGTCGATCTCAGGATGCTGTAGCGTCGCGCGAGGACCAAAGTAGTCAATGCGGAAACGGACCAGTCTTCGAACAACCCTTCCCACTCAACTCCCAGCAGTTCATCTAGAGCATCCCAGTCCATCCATTGACCTCCGTTTCTAGTTGGCTGTGATTCAACACGGTAATCCGACTCAGGGAGAAAGATGTATCCTTGTCTCCTTGTCTCCTTGTGTCAGCTTCTTTAATTCCTTGTCAAAAATGCGACACGGACACAACGGTCCGGTATGCCACTGCCACTTGGGTGCGGCAACATTGTCCAATGATCAAAGTCTGGTACAACATATTTAACACAGCGGGCCTCCTTCACTCCTGCGCAGATATAATCTACGATGCCGGCCGGCTGCAACGCCCGTTTGCATAGGCCCAAAAGCTCAATATGCAAATAGCCAATTACATGGCCAAGGGCAGGCCGGTGAAACCATTAGCTATTCCAGAATGTAGCCAGAACGCCTGTTTGCGCAAACTGGAGATCAGCGGCCGGGAATGTGCCAAGGTCTGCGATGTCTAGTGGAGCCATGATTGAGGGCCAGGCCAAAGCACCCTAAGCATAACGCAAACAGCGAAGTGCTAAACCCAACTTTATAACAGTTTCTTCTTCTTCTAGAAATGGTCTTTGGTTCTGAGACACAGTTAAAATTGAGACTCGCTAAAATCCGATCAGATCGCCGCAGCATTGGAATGAGTCGTACAAACTTGGCAGAAGCCACAAGGAAAAAAAAAGGAGGAGATAAAACAAATTGTAATCCGTACTCACTACCAAATTATGAGTGAATATAAATTGTATGAATGCAAGGTGTTCGTAACTAATACACCAATTTATATTTTGGATCCATGGTTGCGCTTGCGCTGCCAACAAACTCTCTTTGAATCTGTTCCGGTATATTCCACGCTTCTACTACCCCGACGTCCATCCGCCTGGCGCTTCTCGAGCAGTATGGTCTACTATGTACAGTTGCGAATTCTCCAAAGCCAAAGTCTACGTGGTTGGATCAGCTTCTCTGCGGAGCTGTCTGGGGCCGGCCACGCGGCGGGTCATAATGCTCGTTCCTGTTTCAGAGCTGTGTCTCGCTTTAAAAGGTTGGTGGTTATTGCAGTCTTTTTCATGTCGTTAATTTTTCAAAACCTCGGTGCGGTTAGCCGTGTGCAACAGACTGCCAAATTTCCAGACTTCGTCCAAGACTAGCTGTTTTGATCCAGAGCCAGTCGCGGATTCTTCTTCGGAAAAGATGACGAGATCAGCGTCGGCGCCAGCTTCCAAAGATCCCTTGATGCCCTGGAAGCCCAACATGGCTGCGGGGGTCGAGGTCACGGCCTTGAGAGCTTGGGGGATACCCGTGCCGGACCACTCCAGGAAGTTATTGACGCATTCAAGTAACGTGATGGAGCTGTGCCAAAACAAAACTGTTAGCTTATTATGCGAGTGCATTGTAACATGTACTCCGTATGCATGTACATACATTATGTATGTGGGCGGGGCATGTAGGAGTAACAAGGCCATCGTCCTACCACCACATGAAGAAAACGACAAGGGGCAAATCAAAAAAACCCAGCATTCTCGAAACTTACCTTCCGGCAATGGTATCCGAGTTCTCCAGCAACAGCTTGGATCCCTTCTTGACAATATTACACGTCTGTTCGCCGTTGGTCCAAGGGTAAGCACCGTCGGGCAAGCCAACAAGGTGCATGGCATCGGTAACGAGGATGAAGCCGTCAGGATGCGCATTGAAGGCGATCTTGATGGTTGTCGGATGAAGATGGATTCCGTCAGAAATGATGCCAAAGTAGGGACGTGCCAGGTTTTCCGCTTTACCAAGAACACCAAAGATGCCGGGATTACGATGGTGAAGAGGCCGCATAGCGTTGAAAAGATGGGTGATCATGGTCGCACCACGGCCCACAGCCTCGGACGCTTCCTCATACGTGGCCTCGGAGTGTCCAACAGAATAAATGATGCCTCGCGATGCAATCTCAGGGATGAGTTTCATCATCTGCCCGCGCTCGGGGGCAGCAGTAATCATCTTGACTGGGATCGGTTCACCCTCGCGCTGAGGCCGCAAGTTCTCGGCGCCATAGCAAGCCTCGATATCAGTGAATGATTGTGCCTCGATGAGCACGTCGATGTTGTGGACCCCGTTCTTTGTAGGATTCAGGAATGGTCCTTCGCAGTGAGCACCGAGTGATTCGGCACCTTCATGTGCATCTCGATTTGCTCCAGATGGTCCGAGGAAGGGGAGGGCCTGTGGCAAAAGGGCTCAGTTAGCAGTGCATGACTTCTTTTTAACTATTTGCAGATGTATTTTTGCATATTCACCGCAGGCCAACGACGTTGGTTCGTTTTTTTTTTTGTTTTTTTTTCTTGTGTCGATCGCGCAAGGGGGACGACTTATCAATTACACCTGCAGAATGAGCCAAAACCCACCTTTTGATACAGCTCTGGCCGTTGACTGGTAATGGTCGGGATGTATGATGTAACGCCGGTCTGCACGAGCAGCTTGTTCACTTCGTTGACCTTCTTGCCATATTGAGACATGTCGTCCAGCAGCGTGGAGAAATTGAAGCCGAAAGCTCCGTTGAGTTGGCACTCAATCATGCCGGGAGAAATAATACGGCCACCAAGATCGATGGTCTTGTCAGGAAGATTCAACTCATCGAAGAAGGTAGCCTGGCTGTTGATGATCTTGCCCGTTATTGAGCTGACCCAAAGGTCCTCGGTAACCAACGCATCGCCTTTGACCAGACGGCAGTTGGTAAATTTGGTCAAGCCGTTCCTGGGCCGGGTAGGAGGAGATAGGGCGATGGGCATGGTTTGTTCTAGGAGGGCGCGCGTAAAAAGTGAACTGATTCTATCTGGGTCTAGGGTTGTTGTAGATCAAGCGAGGAAGGAAGAAGACTGGATCGTGGGAAGAAAGCTGAAGGGAAGCAATTTTCAGAATCTGCAGGATACGGTGAACCGCGGTTGAGCTTCGGAATGCTCTCCCGAGTGTCTTCAAGTGACTACCATCTAGATTCTACCGAACAGCTCGATGACAGTTTTAAGAGTCCATTGACCCGTTCGACCATCACCTCATGGTTACTAGTTAGTCCAAGATATTCAGAGCTTGGCCCCGCCAATTCCGATGGAGACACACCCTGTGGTCAAGGCACGAGGCCAGGAAGGGTGCGGCGGTAGGCTCTGACGGTAACGGCAGAGCCGTGAAACACCACAACTACACTTACTATGAGACAAAGTTTGCCATGAGTATTGTCACGGTGCCATGCGATGGCTCTAGGCTGGATGCTGGGCGGAGTCATTGGCAGCGGCGAGGGCGGAGATGCCGTGATGGGAAAGGACAAGAGGGAGGTGCAGCTTTTTTTTTTTTCCCAACGGCTGCAACAGCGCCATCTACCGTGACATATCGACTCTGGAGGTTAAAAGCCACAAGTCGAAACTGAGAATACCAGTCGACCAGTTGATGGGTCAATGGAATCTACTTGTGTGGAGGGATGGCGGCCCGCTGTAGCTGTCGCTGCTCAACAAGCAGATCCAAGACGTCGAGCAATCAACGCTTGCCAATGTAACGTTGACTTTTGCACGTTGCCGCTTGTCACAGCTGCAAGACAACATCCCAGATTACCCCCCTCCCCGGCCTTCTTTCCCCAGCCCATCATCTCCAATTACGTACAAGGGCGAGGGCAAAAAACTTGGCCACTCCTGTGTCTCACTGATCCACGCCGCCGTCGAGTGGAAACCGAAAGCCGGCGAGTCGCCCCTCGTGCCGGATTGAGGCTCCGAATATGGTAGTGGAGAAGCCGTCAATCGCGAAGCAACCTGGAAGCCCGGTCGAAGCATGATGCTTGATGAAAGAATTCATGCCTGCCGAGCATATTATGCTGCGTACGGACACCACTTTAGAGGCAGAGCCCCACTGAAGCCACCCAGACGACACGAATGGTACCGGGTAGCCTGGGCCGCTGCTGCTGGCTGGCCTTATCACTCTCTCACCACATGTGCAGACTGTTGGGCGGCCGACGTTGAACCGGTCATTTGACCCGAGACCTCCCAACAACATCCCGACCTATCGAATACTCCTGGCTCGACATGGAGCTGAAGACGGCTGACCAACATTGAACCAGACAGCTCGGCCAGCCAACCCAAGCATAGATTGAGACTGCGCCAACAAGCTCAGATCTGCCGAGCACTTGTCCGCTAGTCCTCACGCGCTTGTCCTTGCCAACCCGTTTGCAACGTCGACGAGCTTCGCAGAGCTGTCCTGCAGCTTCCGACTGCCGACTGCCGATTGTCATTGTCCATCACCAATTGCCCATCGTTCCGCAAGCCGGATGGCTACTATGTGTGTATCAACGTGAACAAAGCCGCAAACGCCGTCCCCGTCCCCGTCCCCATCCCCATCCCATTCACCATGGCTGCTGCCAACCTCAACCCCAAGAAGCCAAACTCCAGCTCAAGCTCTGATGGGAGCGACTTGGACCCACTATGGCAAAACCTCGACTGGTATGTTCTTTTGAATGACATCTCTGTGCTGTGTAGAAGCTGTCCTTTGGCGGGTATTGCTCAATGCCTGCTTCAATTCCTCATGGCTAACGCTTCACAGGGCTATTGGGCAGATGCTGATTATGGGCTGGGATGGCACTGAAGTTACTCCTCAGATCAAAAGCCTTATTGAAGATCACCATCTTGGGTCCATTATTCTCACGGCTAAGAATTTGAAATGTTCGTTCGGTCCCCCTTCACGTCTCCCTTATTCCGTTGCTGGCTGTGGAAACCCAGCTTGCTGTGCTCTCTGGTTTAAAGACACACTCCATCTCCTCAGCGATGTGGTGTGACCCTATATCTACTACCCACGTGTAGCTATATTTTCATCACCAACAGTACTGACTCCTAGGACTAGCTGCCCAAGAGACTGCCAAACTCGTCCAGGAATTACAGACTATAGCCAAGAACGCCGGGCATCCTCAACCACTTCTCATCGCTGTGGATCAGGAAAATGGAGGTGTCAACAGTCTCTTTGACGAAGACTTTGTCTGCCAATTTCCTAGCGCCATGGGCATTGCCGCCACTGGCCGCGTCGAGTTGGCCTACGAAATCTACAAAGCCACGGCTTCCGAGATCTCAGCTTGCGGTGTCAATCTCATGCTTGGCCCCGTCTTGGATGTGCTGAACAATGCGAGGTACCAGCCGCTCGGTGTTCGTTCCACCGGGGACGACCCCCAGGAAGCCTCCCAATATGGCCTTGCCGCATTGAATGGCATTCGCGACGCCGGTATTGCAGCCGCAGGAAAGCATTTTCCTTCGTATGGCAATTTGGACTTTCAAGGCTCCAATTCCGCTGTTCCAGTTATCACCCAAACATTGGAAGAGCTGAGCCTTAGTGCTCTGGTTCCGTTTCGAAATGCGATTGCAACTGGCAAGCTGAATGCCATGTTTGTTGGTGGATGTGGTATATCAAACCCATCTATGAACGTTGGTCATGCGTGTCTCTCCGACCAAGTTGTCGACGATTTGCTTCGCAACGAGCTGGGGTTTAAAGGAGTTGCTATCTCCGAATGTCTGGAAATGGAGGCGCTCAGTCATGATTTGGGCGTCCAGAACGGTGTGGTCATGGCGGTCGAAGCTGGTTGTGATCTTGTCTTGCTATGTCGTGCTTATGATGTCCAGCTTGAAGCGATCAAGGGTCTAAAGCTTGGTTACGAAAATGGCATCATCACAAAAGATCGCATCTTCACATCCATCAGACGAATTCAGCACCTCAAGTCGACTTGTACTTCTTGGGCAAAGGCTCTCAACCCTCCAGGCATCTCACTTCTCTCTCAGCTGCACCCATCGCACGTGTCGCTATCTCGCCGAGCTTATGATGAATCCATCACCGTTATTCGGGATAAAGAGAAGATGCTTCCTCTGTCCAGCTCCATGCATCCTGGAGAAGAGCTTCTATTGCTTACGCCTCTTGTCAAGCCCTTACCTGCCTCGGCCATGACCAAGAGCTTGTTAGGGTCTAAGAAGACTTGGTCGCAAGCCCCGACACAACATGATTCCTGGGCACATAGAGACCGCGTACGAAGTGCCATAATGAGCGGTGAAGGGGTGTTCCGTGAGTTTGGAAAAAACCTCGCAAGGTATCGCAATGAAAAACTGCTTCACACCAGTTATACAGCAAATGGTGTAAGGCCAGGTAAGGAAAAAAAATTTCATCCTCTTGTAGTTCTTTTCAGGTGCATCGGCAGTACCTAACTCCAATTTTAGTTCATGAAAACCTCATCGCTAGGGCGTCTTTCATCATTATCGTCACGGCCGATGCCAACCGTAATATGTACCAGGCAGGTTTTACAAAGCACGTGGACATGATGTGTTCGATGCACCGCAGCAGGGGAAACAAGAAGCAGTTGATTGTAGTCGCTGTGAGCTCCCCTTACGACTTCGCTATGGACAAATCGATTGGCACGTATATTTGCACTTTTGACTTTACGGAAGATGCCATGTCTGCTTTGGTCCGCGTTCTCGTCGGCGAGATTACCCCTATTGGCAGTATGCCGGGGACTCTTCGAAAGAGCAAAAAGGTTCTCAAGTCCCGACAGCACTGGCTCGTCGAAGAATATGACCGAGCTCGCGACTATGGCGGCTTGGAGGACTTGTTGAAGGCCGTTCACAGAGCTAGTGCGCCTGACCTTCATTTCCTCAAATCCACAAGAGCCGCTTCCATGGAACTACATCTCCCCAACATCAAGGAGACTCACTTTGTAGTGAGGAACAGCAGTACGGGCGCTCTTTATGGATTTGTTGCTACATACTTTATTGCGGGCGTCGGTATTATTGGCGCTCTGCTGGTCGATCCGAGCAAGCGTAACGTTTCTATTGGGCGATCTCTTCATCGACGAGCTTTGAAGAGCCTCAGCCAGCTGCGGAGTCTCAAGAAAGTCCAAATCGGAACGTCATTTCCCGGAGTTTTCCTTGGGATTCCTCTGGATCCTGAAGCAAACACCGTCAAGGAGTGGTTCAGCAACAGCGGATGGGACACGCAGTTCCCTAGGCGTTTGACAAATATGATCATTCACGATCTGCCGAATTGGGTAGCTCCCGAGGGATTGTTGCAAAGCATTCAGAGGGCCAACATCAGCTTTGATTTGATTCACGGCCTGGAAAACGCAGAAAGTGTACTGCATCACGTTCGTGCGAATGCCAACCCAGAGGTTCTTGAGCTCTATACGTATGCTCTCTCGGAGAACAAAGCATGTGGTATTGTCAGGGCCAAGGATCCATCTGGCAATCTGATTGGGACAGTGGTAATTTGCCGACAAGGTAGTCCTTTGGTGACATATATTCCACCTCTGCTCTCTGATCGTGAGGATGTCGGTGGCATAATTGCCCCAATCGTGCCGTCAACGCCGCAGGCAACACTAGTACTGCAGGGTTTGGCTCTCATGGGTGTTCGCCAAAGCAAGGGCCACAGAGCCTCCAAGGCCGTTTTGACTTGGGTACGAAGTTTTCGCTATTGGTTAAATTTGTGATAACTCTCTAACAGATACAGGTTGTGGACGATGCGTTTGAGCCACTCGTGGCGATGGGATTCGATATCCTGCAGGCATTTGAGGAGATAACAAACTCTCCGGAAGTGTAAGCGACGGCATTGAACAGGACCACTTGGCCAGTGTACTAATGGGCATATAGGTGCCAGACGTGATCTATGCGGGAAAGGCCCCCGCACTCCCTTTTATGCCGGGGTGCGTTTGACGTACATGATATCCGGTGGAGGGAGGATATGATTGCCAAATGCTACGTCTGAGATTTGAAGCGTATGAAGCCTTTGTAGGAGGTCTTGGATGTTTTGATACGACGGCATTGATGTGCTTGAAGTTGTGTACCGTTTTCTTGGACAAATAGGGGTTATATGGCGAAATTTAGACAAGCGTTTCTTTGCGTTTTATCTTCTTCTTTTTTTTTTGTGTATATTGGCTTTCAATGCTGGTTCCTATTGTTGTGACATTGAGGCTTATTTTTAACATGCCCAAAAAAAAAAGGAGTTTTACCAAAAGGCATTACGTAACCATCCGAACTAAATATTTGTTCTCCTCGTAATTCATCCTTAGGACTACTACCTACGTACCTAGTAGGTAGTGCGTATGTAGTGAAGTGTCTTGTTGCTTGTTTCCATGAGTGCCTCTCGGAGGCGGTAGGCAAGTCGAATGAGGTACTGGGCTATTGCATGCTGCACTCATCTATTACAGGACAGTATTTTATGTATACTTGGTGATTGACATATATGACTTGCCCGAGACTGTGGCCATTTCTTCTCCTCGAGTGCCGTAGGGTATGTCAGAAATTAGGCGCTAGGAGATGGTGACGTACCCAGTCCAGGAACGGCGCCGCTTAAATATCGGCAGATCCACCTTCCGGCGTCGGCGGGAAAGAATGCCCCAACAGCCCCTGCTTCTAATTGGTCACAGTTCTCAGAATGGGTCGAGTGCACAAGTGCTCTGTAGGAAGGAGGTACGTACCTAGACGCCAGCCGCTTGACTGGGTCGCTGCTCAGCGCCTAGCGAAAGTTGCTTTTGCCGCTGTGCGAGAGGTCGCTAGCCCCCCCTCGCTTTCGAGGTCACGCAGTCAAGTTGCTCCCTCTTTATGAACAGCTCCCTCCGCAGACGTTAGCTTGCGATTTTATAACATTGATACCCATCGACATAGCGAATGCAGAGTTACCTTACAGTCTAAGGCTGCCGGGTACTACCTGCACATCAGCTCACGGCCATTGCGCTGTGCTTCCCATCGCGAATCTGGCGCCAGTCTCCTTGGCGTCTTCACTCTCGGGCGGTCGAATTCTCGAAAATCAGACAAGCCGCCCACCATGGCAACACAGCAGATCCTGTTCGCAGAGACGATAGCCGGCATGAAAAAGGCCTTCAAGAGGAAGGCATATGGTGAGAAACCTATGAAAACATCTGTCTTTCTGCGCGCGGGCACATAGCTAACCAAAAGTCTGCTGGCAGAGTCAGATTCCGACTCCGAAATCGACAGCTTTACCAATCGAGGCCACAAACTCCAGAAGAGGGCACGATTTGTACACAAAGGGCATTTGGCGCCGGCCGCCGGCCCCAGTGCATATAAAGAGGTACGCATCATTATGTCGCTCCTCCGAAATACGACTTGCCGATGTGCAGTCTCCTAACGGGTGGTTCCCCAGGCTGTCGACTACGCCGGCGTTCGACGGAATATCCTGTATCGCAACCCGCCCCTGGTGGACGATGAAGGCTATGAGATTACGAGCGACGATGACGACGACCGAGTCGGAGTCGCTGAATTGGCCGCCGCCGAGCTCAACCCATACTCCAACATTCGCCTAGAACGTGAGTCGGCCACTGGCGTTTTTGAGAGCCAAGTATCGTGAGCAACATTCCTGACATTTTTGCAGATATTCTAGCTCCCCTCACGGCGTCGACCGAATTGCCACACCACCCGACACTATCCAAAGCCTTTACTTCAAAGACTCTCAATGAGCTCATCAACCAAAGCTGCACACTCATGCGGAAAGAGAACCAATCATTATGGGAGGTAAGGCACCTATGGACTTCGCTGTGTGGCGACGGCGTCTGGATGCCCTGCGAAACGATGATTGGCTCGAACGATATCGATTTATATTCAGACGAGCATGTGGCCCGTTTCCTACAGAGCTTGCCGAATAGCGGCGGCTCGGCAAGATCTTCGGTTGCAAGGGTGAATGGAGATTCAAATTCCTATAATTCCAAAAGTTTGGTATACGGGCGGCAGGGGCAACTAGTCGGCACCACTGCAGACGCCGATGTATCCATGATGGATGCGACCGCCGCCAACAACGAAGAGGAAAAAGGCAAGAATAACGAAGCTGCAATTAAGAGTGAGCCGGCCGGGGTGAAAGTTGACCGGAGCCCAAATGAAACAGAAGCTAACAATGGGATTGCCAACACAAATGGCAACGGCGATGCCCAAAGCAAACAAAACGGAAAGGACGGGGGTGTGATGAGTGGTGCACCGAAGGAGCAGTCCGGAGGTCCGTTCTTGTCAGAATCAAAATCACCATCCTTCATCCACCCAATATTCCTTCCGCCACCAGGTGCCAAACCTGATAGGAACATGGGTATTCCAGAAAATGAGGCAGAAGATATCAGACGGTTACTGGCACTGTACGTGCAGAAACAAGAAGAAGTGGCCAGAGGGGCAACGAGGCTACACCTAGGCTTGTTGCGGGCAGAAAGGTTGCGCAGCAATGTACTTCACTGGTCCAAAGCAGAGGCACATTGTGGGCCGAACCGGGACATGTCTGACGGCGAAGATTGGTACGATAAAGAGGAATGGGGCCTGACAGAAGATCTAAAGAAGGGCCATGATGAGGAAGAGGAAGATACGACGACGACGGGCAAGAAGACAAGAAACCGTCGGGCTTAGCATTGACACTAGAGTTTCGGCTGTGAAATAATGGCCGTGGCAATTATAGATTAATGATATCCACGTAAGAACCAATTCAGGATATGTACATTTCTTGCCCTTGGGGAGGACGAGTAAACCAATGGCTGCGTGATTCCAATTGATGGCTCGCACTCTAGCTGCTAGACTGGTATTTTGCTGCCTCGCCAAGAGAAAGCCTAGAGTTCAAATGTTGCTGGTCCGTTGCAAAAACCTCCTCCCTTTTAGGCGCAAGAGACGGAGGAATACGTACTGATGTGGATGCCCTGTGACGGGTGGGCATTGCAACTCCACAACGGGACGGACATGGAGCCTCCACACAACCCGAGGCAAGCGGCCAAGGAGGCACGAATCTGAAGCTATTTCAAATGATGGCATAGAAATTGTGTTTGGAGTATACTCGGCAGAGTAAAATTCAAATAAGCACGGGGAATATCTAGAGTGCTCGGCCGCTTTTCTGTTACTCACCCAGGCAAAAGGCAAGAAGCTGCTGCGGCTTGTGATAGCGGAGCTCCCCAACGAATTGGAGGTCCAGTCTGGTGACATGCACCCGGGTGGCCCCGCTTTGCACCCGTTCCAGTGAAACTCGACCTGGAAGCTCAGTGTCGCGCCGCGCTGCTGAGAGCTGCCCGCCTACTCGCGGCGCTGCGGCCGGATAAACATGCCCATGCCACTGGCCACGCCCAGCCAAACAAGGGCAACTATCTGGGCACGTCAAACTGCCACGGCTCATCTAATGCTGCCTTGCCTCTAGTCTTGGTCCTCGCAGTTTCGTCATTCCATCTCTTCCTTCATCCTCGTTTTCCATTTCTCGCTCTCCTCCACAACCAAATCAACACGACTTCTGTCGAGCATCACCATCGCGCTCAATCAATTGTCTAGTGTCTTGTCCACCATGACGTCTCTGGGCAATCTCATCGACTATGTCGATTTCGACAAGAGGAGCCTGCTTGGTGAGTTGTATGGAGCCTTGCTCTCCGCCGGGAGAGAATATGTGTGACAGTGTTGCGCACAGATGACAGGATCACCGTGGCTGATTTGTCGTCATGCTTGGGTGAAAATAGTGTCCGCGGCCTCTATTGCTTTTAATCCGCTGTGGTGGAAGTGAGTCACGCCTGTTTACGTGCCTTTTCGCGGGAACATCTTTGCGCTGCCCCAATTATCCGCGACAGTTGAATAAGAAAAACAAAGGTTTACTAACGAAGTCATGTTTCGTACCTCAGCATCGTGGCTCGACAAGGTTTGCCTTCCTGTTGCTTTTCCAGCTACCGGGGCTCCTCCTAGGGTCATCGCCAGCTACCTTCTACGATATACCAACTGACACTAGGAATACTGTAGAGTATCACAACAAGATCCTGACGAAACTATTCGGTGGCAACGCCAAGGCCGCCAATTATGGCCTTGCTGTAGCCATCTTCTCCCTCGGTCTCTTTCGCGACTGGCTGTACAAGGTTGCATTATCGGAGCAGCCGTCGCACCCCTTGCTAGAGACTGTCTACTCACGGGCTGCTGCCTACACGTTGTTTGCTGCCGGTAACATCCTCGTCATTTCGTCGACGTACCGTCTGGGGATAAGAGGCACCTTCCTAGGCGACTACTTTGGGTTCTTGCTAGACGAAATGGTGACTGGCTTCCCCTTCAACGTCACTGGTGCTCCCATGTACTGGGGCTCTACCATGAGCTTCCTGGGCACTGCCCTGTTCTTTGGCAAGCCAGCCGGTCTCTTGTTGACGTTGTGGGTGTATCTCGTTTACGTGGTGGCCTTGCGATTCGAGGATCCCTTCACAGCCGGAATTTATGCCAAGCGGGACCGTGAGAGGGCTGCTGCCAAATCTGGCAAGAAGCAGGAGTAAGATCCCTCTGAGGGACTAATTCTTGGCTTTGGTTCGATAGATCCACAAAACCCTGTGCTACACTCGTCTAGAGACACTTGATGATCGCCTGTTTTAGCATCAAAGCCGAAATGGAAAGTTCCTAACCTCCAGGTCCATGACCAAACTAAGGTGGGAGAGAATATTTGCGATGCGCGAACATTTATACCCGGGATTGCGATGATTGGGTTGTACAAGGGGTATGTCGGGGGCGGTCTTTCGACAGGCTACGAGTCGGAGAGGCAAGGGAGTGGCCAGGAAAAAAGAGACGAATAGACCGTTGGTTCCATGGAGTGGCTTACATTGTCGATATCAACCAGTCGACATGGTGCAGGGGGATAGAAGAGAAGAAGATTTGTTGATAGAATCGACACATGGGAATTAACAAAGATATGGACCTAAACTGTTAGAGTGATCTCATTTTGTAAGATTGAAAAGTGTAATGAATCCAGCGGACCTTGCGTGGCCTACTCTACTAGGTGATGCACTCCGACTCTATGTTCACAAGCGCGAACCAGACCAGCGGAGTTTGCACACCATGTGCTGCAATACAGATTACACAGAGTACGTGCATGTGCATTGAGCTATTGCCTGAAGGATTATTGTACAACGACGGCGATTTCGATATGCCGTTTGGATGCGCGCGAATGCAACTAGCAACGTGTTTAGTTTTCGCTCCTCAACTAGAAGGTTGCAACAGAAAAAGATGGCTCGGGTAACGCCTGGGGTCATTTCGGCAAGAAACTAGGTTTTGTCAGGATGTAGTAATGAGCTTCTTGACCGCCATGCCAACATTGTCGAATCATACAACAGACTATAGTCCCAAGGCAGGAATCGGGATACCTCACCGGGATTCGTTCGGTAAGCAAATATTATGGCGGAAATGCAAAAGAACCAACGACGAGCCAAAGGGGGATACAAGGTTGAAGCGACGCCAAACAATTGACTTGAAGATCCATCCTCAACCCACCATTCGGGTCAATGGGTAACACGGCGTGTGGTGACGCTGGCGCTGATGCTCGTCCTCCTCTTTGTACTACGTACGCTGTACATGCCTACTCCGTACCAGACATCCAATGGCTCTCCCTTTTGCGCCCATTCTGCATTCTGTCCCCCGTCACCCAGCGACGTCAACAGCGCCCCGGTGCGACCGGGTCGTATCACCAACCTCTCTTCTCATCCCCATGCTTATCATCACGAAGGAGACGACGGCGGCCGTGCGCCCCCAGGGCTCCAGCGCTGGAGCCACCAGGAAAAAACGGATCTGATCCATCAGGCCGAGCCAAAGAGCGTTCCCGTCCAAGCCAACGGCCACCAGCGGGCGGGCGACGGATACATAAGTGTCGTTGGGAGCGGAGAAGAAACATCCATCGGGAATCGAGCCCGACCGGATGCTGTGCCGGAGGGAGGGGTCGATGCGGATGTCTAGTTCCGGCATCACCTTGATGTGCAGGGGATTATCGAAGACGGGCCGTTTGGTGGTGTGGTGCGGTGCACAGCGTTCTTTTCGCCATCGGCGGGGTCTATATAAACACCCGCCAAGGCTCAAGAGTTGAATTGTCTTGGACAGGCAGTTAACCTGCGGGTGAGTCTAGTCACACGACATTCACACGACGTGGAAGATTCTTGTTTAGCGGGGGGCAAAAAGGAAAAGAGCGGCAGGCGCAAGCAAGTGTGAGCGACAATACTCCGTATTGAAGCGTCAACTAGCTGGTGGGTCCAACGTCGCGACTTCCTCGATTCTTCAGCCCCAGGTCACTGCAGCTTTTTGCCTGTCGGGTAACCCCGGAGCTGGCCTCGATTTCCATCGGCGATTCTGCTTCGAAAAAATCTACGTCAAGTGCCCAAGAAGAACAAGTAACTGGGTCATGCTCCTAAAAACAGATTCCGTACGCCAACCCTTTTTTCTTTTTTTTCTTTTTTGTCTCCTATGTAGTCATCTCGTCCTGTCCCGGAGTGCCGTTCTCATATATGAGCCTGCATAGTTCGCCGAGACCAATCTTTCCTGCCATTATCCCTGTCGCCGTCTTGGCCTCCAATTCCTATCCCTAGACAGCAACCAATTGACAATCACGTCCCGGCATAGACGAACGGGCGACTAGGAGGCGGCCCTTGTTGCGATAGTTGCCAATATTGATAGGAAGCCTTCGAAGAGCGGGACAAAAAGGAAGAGGTCAAAATTACTTTAATCGATGGTTGAATGGATGGCGACGCTACGGATCTTTTTCTGCGCTCTGTGAATTTGCATCGAGGCAAGCGGATATTGGCATTTAAGAGGAAACTATACAAGGTACCTTCATATTCGTCGGTCTTATGAACGGCAATTGAGCAGCTGCGACAGATATGGAAACGCATGGCATTCAGCGCAGTGATGCGCAACAAGAACAGTCTGATTCTTCGGCGGAGAAGAACCCTGTCGTCGTCGATAACATGACTATCAGATCGAGGCCGGAGAGTGCGAATCGTGCCAAGACGGCCTTGGAACGGGTCAAGCATGCGTTTTGGACATTTGGCAAGTTTGTTGGGCCGGGATTCATGATTTCTGTGGCGTACAGTGAGTTTATCCCAAATAATCTCCACGGCCGGGAGTCCTTCAACCACCTCTTTAACAGGACGACGCAATCATCACAAAACCTAACATGACACAGTCGACCCCGGCAACTACGCCACCGATATCGCAGCTGGTGCATCCTACCAGTACAAACTTCTCTTCATCGTCCTCTTGAGCAACCTCTTCGCTATTCTCCTGCAGTCGCTAGCCATCCAACTCGGCACAGTCACAGGCCTGGATCTTGCATCAGCATGTCGTGCGTATTTGCCACGCTGGTTGAATTACTTGCTGTATGGCCTGGCTGAAGTTGCCATTATCGCGACGGACATGGCCGAGGTTATAGGTACCGCCATTGCATTGAATCTTTTGATCCCTAAACTGCCTCTTGTTGCGGGATGCGCATTGTCTATTCTGGACGTCATGGCCATTTTGATCTTTTATAGGCCGGACGGCTCGATGAAGGGTTTGAGGTTGTTTGAAATGTTTGTCTGTCTGTTAGTATTGGGAGTCGTAATCTGCTTTTGTATCGAGTTGAGCATGATTTCGGGGAGTGTCGGGGAGGTATTTAGAGGATACGTTCCGTCCAATTCGCTCGTTGAGTCGCAAGCGTAGGTCTTCCGTCACCTAAGCCCGTCCATTGTATTTGCAAGGTTTGCCGGACTAATAGCAGGTAGACTTTATCAGGCTTGTGGTATTCTTGGAGCAACCGTCATGCCGCACAGTTTATACCTAGGCTCTGGTATTGTCCAGCCCCGTCTGCGAGAGTTCGACACCAAACACGGCCTTATACCAGAACAGCCGGTCTCTGCTGCGTCTTCCGCTACCACCGACGAATACCTTGACAAGGGAATATATATCCCATCTCAGGCCGCCATCAAACACTCGCTCAAGTACTCCATCACCGAACTGGCCCTTGCACTCTTCACCTTTGCTCTCTTTGTCAACTCGGCCATTCTCATCGTAGCCGGTGCCTCTTTGTATCAAAACCCTGACGCGCTCGAAGCCGACATTTTTGGCATCCATGACCTGCTGGCAAAGAGCATCTCGCCTGCCGTGGGTACAATCTTTGCCCTAGCCCTTCTTCTATCTGGCGTATCAGCAGGCATCGTGTGCACCATTGCAGGCCAGTTGGTCAGCGAGGGTGCCATCAGGTGGAAACTCAAGCCGTGGCTCCGTCGGCTCATTACTCGCTCCATCAGTATCACCCCATCGATTATCATTGCCGGAGCAGTAGGGAGATCTGGGCTGAACACGGCCCTGACAGCGTCACAAGTGGTCCTTAGCTCCGTGCTGCCATTTGTCACATTGCCACTTATTTACTTTACCAGTCGATCAAGATACATGACTGTTTTGCCGGGAATGGCACGATACTACCATGAGGCTGATAACAGAGGTCGGCCTGTTGCAAATAGTGCTGCTGGTGTCAACATGGCGAATCCGTGGTATATTATTATTTTGGGAATACTGGTGTGGTTAGTCATTACGGTGATGAATGTGGCCAATTTGGTTCTATTGGGTTTAGGAAAGAGTGGTTGATTATGCCTGGCATTAGTTAAGAACAAGCATTATGAAGGCGGCTGTTTGGTGATTACAGATGGTACGGATCTGGCACAACTAGCATGGGGAATGTGGTATACCTGGTGCTGGTTGCAGCTAGTATTGGGCGTAGCGTTGTACTTGAATATAATGTCATATAGATCTCTGCATCCTTGAAGGCTTTGTATTCTAAAAGCAGCTGCCATATTCCTTGTTTCTGATGCAAGCCTTGGGCTCGTGTGTCGTCAGTCCATGTCATGGAAGATGTGATGCGTCCAGTCATGAACCCGCCCAGATCAAGATAGGACAGACTCACATATAAATAACACACGACTTAGGTACCTAGGTACCTAGTCACGCCACGGCAAAGAGTTAATTAGCCGAGAAGAGACACCAAGACCTATCCAAAGGTTACCCCCCCCTCCTTTCCGGCTTCTTCCCCCACCAGCGTGATCCGTCATTGTGCTTGTCCGAATTGCCGACCAGCTCTCAAGCTCCCAAGCTCCCGTGCTCCATCACCCCGCATTGTCCTCATTCCGCCTGCAGAAAGTAGTTTGAGCTCCAATTCCGAAACACCTTCCACGTGCGTCATCATACGACGACATATCCTGCCAGATGTTGCTTCACTTCCGGCATTCCTAAAGTAGCTTCCGCGGTGACGTAACAAGCCGTTTTTTTAATTCTTTGTTACAGAACCGAACCCCTCGCAAAAGTGTCCACACATAACAGGCATGCACGCATTGCCCCCACCTTTGTCGTATCAGCCGACCAGGACTTTTTGACGCTGCCAAGAAGCTTACGAGCGAGTGTTGAAACAGCTCCCTTGTGCGAAGAAGGAAGGAGCTGCGCACGTGTCTGAGGGAAGTCTGAGGAAGCTTGGAAGAGCTGTCAGGCTAGATATATATACATACCTAGGTACAGATATATATATCAGGATTTTACATAACGCAGGCGTGGGAAATATCAGCCGCGGCGGCCGCCTACCAGCCAAGAGACATTGGTAGCGAGTGCGCCGGATCACTTCGCCATGTTTCAATCGGTATGTTTTTTGTCTGTGCGGCTCAAGGACTCAGCGGGTGCTGGGTGACGTGGCATTTCGATTCTGGGGAGTCATTTGCCGTTTCTCCCAATCTGTGATGCTGCCGGGCGCTATTGCAGCCTCTCACGACAAGCAAAGCTTTGCTAACACCTTGCAGAAGAAGCCGTACTCGGCGGTTACCGTCACCATCGAGAACCTCACCTCCGAGTCCTACGCCGAAGAAGACCTCAGCGGAATCCCGGACCTCGTCGAAGTCATCAAGCTCCAAGCTTCTGGTCCAGCCGAAGCAGCCCGCGCGATCCGCAAGAAGCTCAAGTACGGCACAGTCCACAGGCAGATTCGAGCCCTGGTGCTACTCGATGGACTTATCCAGAATGCGGGCTCGCAGTTTCAGCGCGCGCTTGCGGATGAGCCGCTGTTGGAGCGTCTCCGTGTGTGCGGCACGTCGAATTTGTCCGACCCCGCCGTTAAGAATAAGTGCCGAGAGCTCTTTCGCGAATGGGCGCAGTACACAAACGTTCCCGGGTTGGAGAGGGTTGCGCGCTTGTACAAGGTACGATCGGCATGGGCTGCGAAGGCTTTCCCCCCGTGAATGCAGCCCCTGTTAACCCGGTCTGTAGGAACTCCCCAAACGCAAAGTTGGCATGACGCGGGAGGAGTCCAAGGTCATCCAGGAGACGGAGAACCCGTTTGGCGATGACGAGGAAGAAGAGGCGGAGCGAGCCAGCGAGCAAAAGAAACAAGACAATCCTGGACCGTCGGAAGGATACCATTCCGGTACCCTTCTTGACATGCAAGGTGGCGGAGGCGGCAGCAGCATTGGACTTAAAAAGTCCAAGCCCAAGTTCAAGTCCAAAAGCAAAAGCAAAAGCGGCCGCAAGTTTGACCTCGAGGCTGAGATGAAGAAGATGAAATCAGTTATTGCAGATGCAACTATGGCGTCGACAGCATTGACGAATTCCCTGCAGACTATTAATCGTGAGAAGGAGAGGATCTCGGAGAATCGGGCTGCGACGCAGCATTTTGAGGCCTGTAAGCAGCTGCGAAGGAGAATATTGCGATATGTAGGTTCAAACTACTGGGTTATTCAGATGGTTTTGGCGTATAGAACTCACGTGGAAACTCTAGATCCATCAGGTTGAAAGCGAGCAGTGGCTAGGTGCGCTACTTCACGCCAATGACAAGCTTGTCGATGCTCTCATGGCATACGAGCAGCTAGATCACTCGATTGAAGCAGATAGTGACTCTGATGACGAATTGGCAGAGCAAACTCACATGTACCGAAGTATGTACAATACTCCTATCCCAAGGCACGCCTCTATCTCTTTGCATGTATACTGATATGATTTTCCAGTGATTACAGGAAAAGCTCAGGAAGACCGAGCAGCGGCACAAAACGTGCCGGATCTGTCTGGGCTCACACTCGAGACTGCTCCCAAACATGCGCCTGCCAGGCCTCCTCGTCCTGCAGCAAGACGGTTGTCAAGCGCAACAAGCGAGGATGAGGAAGAGGACGACGAGGACGACGACAATCCGTTCGGCGACAAGAACGTCATTTCTACACCAGCAGCTGAGCAGGGGGAGCCTCGTTGGTAGCAGCACGTTTTTAATGAATAACGATTCAGTTGGGTTTTATTATGTCTTATACTCTCCAAGTAGCAGAGCTCATACGGAGCATTTTACACGTCAACACGGTAGTATCAAAGCATACAGTTACCCTAGGCAGGATCAGACACAAATTGAAGCGTCTCCAAGATGATTAGAACCAACAAGAATTCACGAACCCAATCAACCCCAAGTTTCCCATCTTGCCATCCCCCCTTGTTAGCACACTTACCTGGACAATCTAGGCTACATTCCCTGACAACTCGATCTGTCAAATTACTGCGGAAAGACAGGAAAGACACACATTCCCATTCCACGCCGCTCAGACCAACAGACGGCAAACGCTAACTCATCAAGTTTGCTTCCGGCCAAGCAACAAAAAGCCCCCCGGACAAGGGGGGGGGTTAATGTACAGCTGGGCTCTCTGATATATTACTGCTCCCCTTTTACAAACACGCCGTTGGAGTTATCAAGTGCCCAAAACAGCGGTGAATCAAAAGCCGGAAACCCCAGATCCCCCAAGCCCGGTCAATCTCTCCCAAAACCGGCCTATTACACACCAGTCTTTTGTCAGAGCAAGGTGGGAAAAAAAAAAAAAAAAAAAAAAAAAAAAAACTCCAAAAAACGCACGCACCGCATAGCGGGACTGGCCTCAAAAACGAGCGCTCCAGAACTAATTACTAATTTGATTTTTCTTTTCACAGTAACTGCTTCCTTCCTAGCGGCTTCTCTTTTTAAAATAAACGGCTCCTATTCCAAGAATGTCATTGGATACGCACGAGGCGCGAGTGACGTATCAGTAATGTATGAAGTGAGGTGCAGCAAGGTCACGTTTGAAACATTTGTTCTGTTGTGAAACCCCATCGTCGTTGCCAACAGCATTCTTTCCTGACGAGAGGAGCGAGCAGGTGTTTTGTGTGACGATTTTTCTCCTTTTCCTCTTGTTATTTTGAGAAAAGAAAAAAAAAACCACACAAGCGCCAGATGGGGGAGATGGGACCAGCGGTTCAGGCAGCAAGGAACACTTGCTGGCTTGTTGTCTGGCCGGGGACCTTCCGGGAACCTTTTTTTGTGAGGGGGGGCGCAAACCCCGCAAGGAAAGGGGGGGTGTTGGATCTTGTGATTCATTTTTTCCCTTTGTTTCTTTTTGGTCTTGTTTTGGCGTGCTGTCTCCAGGTGGACCGCGATAACGCAGGCGTATGCACGTTGGGCCGGAAGTGCGGTGTTTTTGCTGTTGGGAGCAGACCGGTGATGCCGGGGTGAGAGGGCAGGCAACATGTACAGAGTACTTCTGCGCTCGGGGGGCGTGTGAATATTGTCAACGGGGGCTACTAAAATTATAGGAAATTGTTGTTTGCTAGGCGTCTTTTGTTGGAAAACAAGAGACGGTCAAGTTTTTTTTTTCTATACGAGGCGAATTCTAAATATGGGCTTGGTGAGAAAGGGGGGGGGGGGCCAAACTCGGCGCTATCTACTGAAAGGCGAGGCTGAGTACGAATCTGGGTGAGATTTCTGGCGAGAATGGTTCATGCGGTGTATTTTGTTTATTTGTTGTACGGTTTTTCTCGATCTGAGCTTGGATTGCGGCTGTATCGTATTCTGGCCATGGCGACGGAGGACTGGCGGGTAGATCGCATCGAGATGGCACGGTTTGCACTGGGGAGCTAGCTTGTGATAGACTTGGTAGATTTTACGATGGCTCGCTGCTGGGTGATGCTCATGGCGTTGAGTTTCTTTTCGAGGACGCCGGCCGGGGGGGAAGGGGACATGCCCGTGGATGTGAGGCATGCTTGTCCATCTCGTGGCCATGTGGATGTCTAGGGGGGTTTGGTTCAGGGCTGAGGGCGTGCCTGGCCACTGGTCTCTGGCTGTAGAAGACTTGTTGGGTGGTTCATGTGCGAGATTGCGCTGCGCTTTTTCTCATCTACAGCGCTGACACGCTTCCCAGTCTGCGTTTCGGTTTCAGCTACAAGTCGGTGTTGGTTGTTGGTGGCAGAGGACGACGGGGTCGGGAGAGGCGGGCTATCTGGCACTGGTGAGTGTGCTGTTCCCCTACTATATCGCTTAGTATACGCGGCATGTGAATTCTCTTTTCCGCACTCGGTAGCGTCAAAGTGATGTGGATGCCAGAGTATGCCAGTTCCTTCGATTTTGGGGCAGGGAGGGCGAAGAACAAGGCAACGTAGATGATGACTCCTCTCTGCCCGAGGACTGTGCCCCCTTTTTTGGTTGGGCCAGTGGTTGATGACATTGCACATACGCATGTCATTGCGAACATGTGTAATGCCATGGACAATGTTGGGCTGGGAATCATTCAAAATCAATACATGTTGGGCTGCGCAGCGCTGCCGCCCCCGGATGGTAGAGCTATATTGAGAATCACACACTCCTCAACAGCAACTACCATGGGCAACAACTTTGCTCTACCAGCTTGGCTTGACAAATTTCAAAAAATAACATGGGGGTAAAATACCACACCAGCTCCTGCAAAGAATTTCATTCCATCATATGGCGACTCGGCTTACTAGCCCCCCTTGGCAAAACCCCCCGGACAGCCCGGCGACTCGTCAAGGTCATAAATACTCTCTCTCACGCGTCAAGACAATGGCATCTCTATGCTACATCCACAGCTATCATCCCCCCCGGCTTACAAGCACACTAGAGAGGCAGTATTGCCGTATAGCAGTGACTCCCAGTGACTAGCATGAAATCACAACCATTTGCCGCCGCCAAACGTGGCACCTTACGCAGCAGCACTTGGCGTTCTATCCAAAGGACTCGGTCGTGTGCCAATAGGATCTGACCCAAGTCCAGGATATACTGTGCTCATCAACTCCAGCGTCAAGAAATAAACTGCGCCATCTCCGGCCCTAACGACCTCTCCCACGCCCCCTCCCCCTTACGGCAATAATATGCGGTGACTTGTTTCCCGTGATGCATCTTACCGCCTATGGACCACATCGTGAACACGTAATAATTGGCATTTCCATGAGCAAATATACCGAATCAAGTCCGTCATCGTGGCGGGACGACGCAGCTGGGCATGGAGTCCTTCTCATCGCCACCGGCCGGCTCTCCACACACCCTGTGCCTCCTACATGCTCTAGGCTTCTAGGCCTCGAGGCGGGTTTTCGCTCTAGACCCATGGCTTGTTGATAGTATGTGATGTGTATCCTTGACTTGCATGATGGCGCTGCAATTCCTTCTCCTTCGCCGCTTCGGGTTGCAAAGTCAAACTTGCCCAGCCGATTTCAACTCGAGATAGAGCGGTATTTGGAATGCAAACGCCCAGACAAAGACGCCATAAAGGTTGTCTTGTTTGGGCTTGCCGCAAAAGTCCTGCGGCAGTCATGATGGCGGTCCTGTATTGGTTAATGTGTCCTTCATACCATCGCAGCCATGTCGATCAGGCTCCCCCTTGAGGAGCGGAGAGCACAGACGGTTTGGCGGGTTTGCCAATCGCGGCCGAGTTTAACTGCATCGACCCCCCCAAGGGAAGGAGAAAAATCTTGTAGAGTCAGCCTCCCTAGGTAGATAGCCGCCGCGGATTGCAGTACGGGACTGACCGTGTATTGGACAGAAGGAGACGAAGAACAACCGTGATAGCAGCCAAGAGACACTGGTGAAATCCGCAGCCAATGAGTATCTTGATGCTGTGTACCGACATGAGTCTCCCTCATTCACGACCAACAACACTAGCAGTATGCTCCCCCTTGCCAAGGTTCCGGTTCTCCATAGTGTAATTCAAGCCGGCCGTGCCAGATCGGGGCATCCCGTTCCCGAAAGATATCTTTCTGGGTAGTGCAATAAAGGCCGAATAGCGAGGCACGGACCGTGTCGCCGGCACAGCAAACAACTCCCATGCATCCGCCTTGGCCTTGGCAAAGGAGAGAGTCCTGTCGTATCATTGGGTCCTGTTTTCCGAAACCTTGCCCGGAGACTTTCGCTGCCAGCGAAGGCGGGAATGCATCAGGAAACAAAGAAATTCCGCACGAGACATGGACTACTAGAATATTAGTATTAGCCGCTTCCACCAACGCCGTCAACTCATGTAATTCGTGGGCCTCGGCACCAGGGGCCGGCCTTACAGTATTGGTATGCCAGGACAAATGACATGATTTTGGACATGGCCGTCAGCTGCGCTATGAGTGCGGACAAACAATCCATCCTTTCCTTGTACCTATCAAGTACAAGGCGACAATGTAGTTCTGGAAGGTCAGAACTGTTTGGGTTGTGACTGACACTGGCTAGGAAGTGAGGTCTTGGACACAGTTTTTCGATTGTCCAATGCGGTCTTGTGACTGCCGTTTTGGCCTGCACAGCGGTATCCCCATTCGCCTTAACTCGATACCCAAACTTGACCACAGAGCCTTGCCACTGAAAATGCGGTGCCAAACCTGAAGGATATGTACTGTCTTTCGAATGTTCGTAGCCTATGTTGATGGACTGTTTCGGCATCGCTTCCTTGGCAACTTGGAGCATAGACCATGAAGTATGATAATACATGCCTTCTCGAAAAGACATGATTACCGCAACGTAAAACGCCCCATGGCATTATGAGCAATCTTTCGGTCCTGATTGGAGCTTAGCTACGCACCAGGTAACAGGCTCAGTTTTTGCGAGGCGGAGGATCAACTCCGTTCGCTGGCCAACGTTGGTGCGAACTAGGCTTTCTTGCAAGAGTAGATGGCCCGAGCTATGAAAGAACTTGCTAAATCGACGCTCTCTTTTCAGTCATGCAGAAGCGAGAGAACTGAAAGAAAAAACAAAAATCAAAAGACAAATCCACAAGATTCATGTCAAACCATGGGTATACATGAAAGTCCCTCAACCTGTAGAGATTCCTCACTTGATCACCCCCAGCGATGCTAGCGTCTTTCTTGGTGCAGTCGTGATGAAATAAAGCCCTTTTCATGGCGAGCACGCCACCCGAGGAGGGAGATTTGAAGCAAGGCTGTCGTTGACACTACTTGGGCTGCTTTTTTGACTGTCCACTGATGCTGCCGAGCTGTATCAGCCACTTCGTTTGCGCCGTGATGATCCAGTACCTGGCAAGGTTCATCACATGCCACTTGTGATGGATGAATGGTCTTCGTCTGGGGCTTCTTACAACCGCAAAAAACAGCGCACTGTGTTTTGCGATGCGTGTCTCGGCCGAAGGTGTTACACCCAACCAAACAGGAGCAACGCAAGCCACGATGACTAGACGCTCCGATGCCAGCTGTAGGCACGAGGCGGAAACAGAACAATAGCCCGGTTATGTGGCGTGTGGCGTTATTGACAGCATTATTCGGGTGACCGGTCTAGTCTTGCAGGTGCAGGAGCTTTAGTCAGTCCTGAAACGACGGAAACCATCCTGGGGTAAGCGAAAACTGGTCGACATTCTCGGATGGTACACACCAGGGACATTGATGGACGGCTAGTTGCTGAATTTCTTTCTTTCTTTCTCTCTCTCTACCTCTCTTTTTTTCTTTTTTTTTCTTCTTTTTGGGGGGGGGGTTTGGGGGTTTGGGCGGCGCCTCTCGCTCGCTCAGTGAGGCCCAGCGAAATTTGTGAACCCATGCGAATCTCTTCTCTTAAGACATTGCATGCTGCTTGCTCTCAGCGTCTACCGTCGCGGGCGGGGGACAGGACTAGGATTCCGCGAGACGAGCTTGCGGGTCGAATGTATGCATACTAGTGCCTGCCTACTCCGTGCATACAAATACGTTGTTTGTTGCGTAAGAGCAGCTACAAATATTGTACAATACTTCGTACCATCGTGGAGCGGTTGAAAGGCAGCTCAAAAGGTGGCCGACCCCCCTTCCCCCCAAAACCTTCCACGTGGTTGGCTGTAGGCAATTTGAAAAGTCTAGAACAATAGTGGCAGTGTTGGCGGCAGCTGGGCCAACCACCAAGCAACGAACGAACGACAGGCGCCCGTCATGAATTTTGTCGCGCCGTCGAGAAATCCATTATTTTCTCACCGAGGCTAGAGCCGGCTTCGCCAAGATGCGGATCTTTCCTCAGACTACTCGTACTCCGTACACGTGTAGGGACGGAAACCCGTGAGGACATTTGTGATTGGTCCAATAAAAAAGAAACAGCCAACATTACACATGCTTAACCTGCTGGCCAGGCCTTGCTTTGCCCGTCTAGCTGTTGCTCTCGACATTCCTGTTAGGAGTTAAGCAGCCATCCGAAGAGGACATCCGGAGAATTGAAACCGGCAAGCGTCCCGTTGTGTGGCCTGCATGGCCAAGCTTGACGGTTTGCTGTCATACAACTGGATAATACTTGCGACACCTGGCCTTCCGTATCCCTGCACGCCTGCAATCTTGGGGCCTCTGGTGCTTAGTACGGTGGATCGGACGAGAGATGACTTCCTTCCTTCTGGAAGACTCCAAGAATGTGCATCAAGCCAGGTTGCCGGCAGACGGAGGCATGCTGGCCTGTTCAGGGGTGTGTGTCGCTCTTTCGGGGGTTATCGCGCGAAGGGCCCGATAAATGACTACCGGGCAAGCCCTCCGTGCTCCGTACCTCTCAAACCAAACTTGACCTTAAACGGGGAACCGGGAAAAAGGAGCTTGGGCCCCCGGTCACTGAGTTTCCAGAAGCCTTCCCCTGGTGGTTTAGGTGACTGATGTACAATGTATGTACGGGGCACCGCGCGGGCTGAAGTCTAGCAATTTGTAATGATGGGGTTGCCAGCGCCTCCTTCAAAGCCAACCAAGGCGGCAGGCAGCGATGGAGACTTGCCTGGTCAAGAAAGGCTCCGCCCAGCCAAGTTTGTCCATCTGTGGCAATCTGTCAGGTATGTATAGAGGAACAAAGTTGGATAATAGAGTGGTTATTCGACTCGTGTTTTCAGGATGGAGAGAGTGGCTTGGTTTCGCCCGAAAGTGACAACAAGGTTGAGGGGTGCGGCCGTCCCGAGGATGGGGCTATGTGGAAATGAACTCATGCTATGACAGAGTGGATTGCTCATGTGCAATGCATTGTTGGTACTGCTGAATAGACAAGAATGGCGAATGGCGAATGGCGAATGGCTTGCTTCGAGGCAACCACTTTCTTGATCAACACTAAGCCATGACGGTGTAATGGCGTTGGACCCCTGCTTGCCCTGCCATCTCGTCTGGCAGCCCAGGTTATTGTGCGTACAGATAATCCGTCCTATAATGATGCGTGAAATTTGGGCACGGCCAGAGTACCCCGTACCGAGTATCAAAATCCTAAGGAATTGGCCTGAGTTTATTTTGCTCTCATGGGAGGGGCCTATATTCGCCTCTTTCCCGAGTAAGTTGCTCCATTCGGCTAAGATTCATGTATGTAATTGCATGAACTAGAAACCGGTTGGCGAGTTGATCCCATCACGTTCCGTGACGGCTGTGGTGGGGACATCCAATTATCAATGCTTAAGATCTGGCCGATCTGCTGTGCGAATCACTGTGCTCCTACCCGAAGTAAAATCATTGTCAGGGGAAAATAAAACGGCGAGCTTAGCGGCCGTTGAGCTCGTTCATCGTGGCCACGGATGGGTAGATCTGACTCTGACAGTACGTAATTGGTCGGGTACCACACAACAGCATCTTGGAACAATGCGCCGATGAGTTCCTAATGCAGCATGCCAAACTACAGATGTATGCGCTACCCTTCTGGGCCAGTAGGCTAGATGATCGCTGTCAACCAACCAATTGAGTCTTGTTCGACAGCAGGTGTTGGTTTTGCTTTGCCTGTCGACAGTTTGACATGGTCCCCTCAACAGCGAGGACCGAGTACTGTAACAGCATGCCAAGTGATATTGCTGGAGGATACCTTGGTCCAGAGCCTCGCCAGCACATGATGCTCATTGGGCTGCCAATCGTAGTTTACCGTCCACGTATTGGTCAAGTTGAGTTCTTGGGGGGGGGGGGAATGTCTTTCATCCTCGTTTACCCGGCCGACAATAGTGGCAAGCCACGAGCTACCCGCCAGGTCGAGAGATGAGCAGGGATGTTCTGGTGGCACCCATCGGGCTGTTTAGCAAGTACTCGCACTACTCCGTACTGCATGCCAGATCTGCCGTGTCAGGAGAATCAATTTCAACGACAATTGCTGTCCGGAGAAGCAACAGTTGCATGTGGTACCCATATCAGTCAAGTCGTTTGCCCATTCGAATCCACTTCGCGCTCGGCGGAACAATACACTACGTGTATCGCAACATGGCCACATACGGGTCTGGTGTCACAGGGATAGCCATTAGCACCCTCCCTACGGAGTATGATAGTTGAAGTCCATACATGGCGCAAGCCGACTAGATCACCACCCTGTACGGCACACGCCACCAACTGACCTTGGCATCCAGATCGCTGAACAGCATTCGGAGAAAGCCTGGAATGGGAAAGCGGGCCATTGAACTTGGCCACTCACGTGTGCTTTGAAGTGTTATTCACGTCCAGCCTCCTAGGCACTGGTTTTTGACTTATCAAACGACGACTCTGTTCATCGTGATTTCATCAAAGGAGCCAACACGTCACACAGAGCAAAATGTGGGCCAACGGCACCTTTCTTGTCGCGATCATCTAACAATAGGGCGGAAGAGCTGCGATATGTATGTGCAGGCCGTTCTGGCAAACAGGTCGTGGCTCCGTGACAAAGATGAGAGCGACAAAGGGTCTCCTTTTCTAACAAAAGAAGGAAACTCTTGGCCGCGGGGCCTTTGCCATACAGTCTGGTGAACCGCCATCATTTCTGTAGTTTGGTCTTGGTTGATAAACTGAAACAGAGAGGACGCTGGTTTGGTGGCTGCTGTGTTGTTGTTGTTGTTGTTATTGCTCTGCTTTATCTTTTGCCAAAGCATCTCCTAGCACGTACGCAGCGCACATCGCCAGGGGCCTGGTTCGTTTATCAAACCTGGGGAGTAGGGTCGAGAGCCATTGTTATGAGCCTGGTGCCGCTAAACCGCTTGCTCTCTGAATGTCCTAGGTCAAGAGAAAGCGGTTGTGGGGCGAGTGAGGGTACCTTTTTGGTCAAAGACGTCGAACGTCCAACACACATATTGGTCCACCCACGGAGATGGCAAGAACAATCAATTAGAATGAGATTTGTTGATCGGCGGCGCGGGTGAGACTAGATCCCCGCATGCGTAGAGTTATATCAGTGTCCCCGTGACTTTGTGCCTCAAATGGACACCCACTTGCTTGGGGCAAGTGTAAATGCGTGATAGCAGAGCAACAATCGAGAAAGCCGTGTATTCCGTATGAAGCAGCAGCATCTGTCTGTATCAAGGGTTGATGCTGCAGTATGACGTCGTTGGAAAAGTGAGATATATGGACTTTTGTAACTATTTGTCTGGCCCTCGACTGATCAGAAGGGGGCGTATAAGCATAAACCACCTTCTGTCCGTTGACTCGGACTCAAAATACGTGCCAGCCAAGGCGTCGGAAGGGGCTGATGGGCGGGAGGCTGCTCGAGGCGCCCATGATATGCAGCTGGAGAAGTTTTGAGCAAACGGACTTGCCTGACCTGCTTCTCCGATCATGGTCAGCCAATACATTCATTGTACGTACTCTCTTGTACGTACGATCTGGGCATGACAGGCATAGGGCCAACATACCGTGCAGACCGATCGAGCCGTCTGGCAGGGTTCTCGCCGCGTTGCCTGCCTCGCCGGTGCTGGCGGTGTCGTGGAACTGGAGCCAGCTCTTTGGGATCAAGAATGTCGCAAATGTTGGAAAGGGCAATCGGCCGCCGGGAGCTTTTCACACTGTGTGCACTGTGAGCCTTGTGGCTTGGCCGCCCCCGACAGTCGCGCAAATCTGCCACGAACCTTGCATGGAACTCGAGCAGCGGGAGCAGCACGCACTTTGCAGTGTTTGGACGTCACGATAATGGGATCCGCCGCAGGTACAGAGTACCGTCCGTTGATCCATCATGGCCGTGTATTGTTGTACATGGCCACTCCCAACGCCTCATGCACACGACCCACGGGTACGACCCATCATTCAGTCATGCATTATCCATGCATCCCCACGACATCAGGACAAGAGGACCCGGACAGGGGCTGCGGGGAGGGGACAGCCCAAGTTCGGCTTTCGCTGAGCAGAGGCCACGAGTGTCCAGGGGCGTGGGAACGGGGCGTTGGTGGCAGGATAGGTGCCATGGGTGTCATGGGGTGTGTGATGGCCAAATGGGTGCCAGCAACGCCATGAGGCGTGGCATCAGACGTCACTTGTTCCCCATTCCCCGTCCTTACGATTATTCATGTTTCTGAGGTACGTGTCTTGCCGAGCGGGGCGCAGTTTATTACAAGTACCGGATGACGGTTTGGAGTCGGTCCTCGTGGTTCAAGGTATGTATGCTCGGCACTAGGCCAGTTCTCGCTCTCCGACATGCATCAATACTGGCTGATAACTTTCAAGGCCACTGGTAGATTCAATTCTACAGTGAAGTTTGGCGTTGGAGAATGAACCATTCAACAGCCCTGGGATGGAACCATGAAGCCTCTCCCTGCCTAGCTAGTACCGATCTCGACGGTTGTTAGAATATGTCAAGCCTCATGGCCAAGCCCTCGAAAGAAGATTCGCCTGGAGGACTCCGTCGTAACTGACGGTATTCTCTTTTGCCTGCTCTACTGTGTTGTCTCTAGTTCATGGCCCAGATGTCTCCTTCGCCGAGGCAATGCATGGGGTTGGAAACAGTAACTATCTCGTCGCCCATCTTGGAAGGCCCCATTCCAAGTCTATGTTTTTGCCCCTCCGGTTGCTGTCTTCTATTTCTCGCATTCATGATTAAGCCCAAATGCAGCCATGCCCATAATGGTAGTACTGTACCTCTCTTAGTTTCTGACTTAGACCTACTAGGTAGGCAGACAGAGTAGGCAGACAGACGCACACTCCCACAGGCCCAGCAAACTCGCACCCCCCCTGGCTCCAGACCATCAAGCCCCTCCGAAATCTATTTTGGATCGTGTTTCCATCATCCTTTTTGACGCGGGGGGTTGCTTTATTATTTTTATTTTTTTCTTTGCTTTCTCTCGAGTTCCCAAGTGGAAAGCCTAGGCCCCCGTCCAAACGCTCCAAGCTCCAAGCATATGGTCGAAGCTGGTCCGGAGTACATAGGCAGCTTGGGCCTTCCTGCACTCTCCCTCAACTTCATCTCCAACTTCAACCACATCCGAGCTTGCAACTGGCAACCGCACAGCTCAGTCTGGTTGATACACGAGCCTTTGCCCTGAGCACCGTTCTCGAGAGTGCAGACCCGACCCGTAACTCAACTCATTGAGTCGTCTTTTTTTTTTTGCGGCGTCTTTCTGCCAACTTATACGCAACCACGCGTCTATCAGACAGTCTCCGAGAATTGTCCACGGTCAAACACAGACCCCAAGATTCGCAAATCAAGACGTCCGGTGACACCGTTGTCTCATTTGTCTCAACTGGGATCCCTCCATTATACAGCTCAGCTTACGGCGGCTCTGCCGAACACATAAACACGTACCGGCTGTACACGGCGGAACCAATTGGCCGCTTTCCTCGCGCGGTTCCGTGAAAACCTTTGCCAAGCTGCTTTTCTCCTAGTCCAAAGTCACTCGGAAAGGCCGTTTGTCGATTCATCTGAACCGCTACACAAATACCTACGTGGGGGATATAGTCTTTGCTTGCGCGCGCACACAGCACATTGCACACCGACCGCACGCAAAGGCTCCCAAATAGCGCCGGTAGTCATCGACAAACTCGAAGTGTCCTGCTCGGAAGAGTATCAAGTTGGGGGCAAAGACAACAAACGTCCTTGGTTGACGCCGCCAGTGTCCCGCTCGACCCTCTCCGTGGCACATAGTTGCTGTAAGTTGGCGATGCCCCTCGTCGCCCCTATTCCTGTTGGCTTCTGCTGTTGTTTTCCGCCGCCTCTGCTGGTGTATCGCCAGAGCTCAAGTGATCTCTCGGCATAGTTCTTGATGTTCGTCTGCCGCATCAAAAGCATTTAAGTACATGCATGTCACTACACCGGCACTGTCACCGCCATCGGCGCACTTGGCATTTCTGCTTCTCAGTTGAGAAACTATACCACCGTCTCCATCGGCACTGCCGTTGTCTCTCCTTGTCCATTCGCCGGCATTGTCCCCGTCTCCCGAAGTCCGCGTGTTTGCTGGCCTCTGGTTGATATTGCCCGACCGACAACAGGGCTCATCCTTGCGCTGGATTGGAATATTGTGTCCCCATTTCTGCCTTCTTTTTCTATTTTCTTTTCCCGCCCGGTGCCCTCCGGCTTTGCGTCTCTTCCCTGCGCCTTGGGTCCAGCTAGGGTCTTGGCTTCTGGGTGTCGCGCGGCCCCCGGTCAATCCCACAATCCACTTCCAAAGTTGGCTGGAGGAGCCGACTGACTGGTACGCCTGGCTACCGGCGTTCGAACAGTCCATACATGCCACTTGCCTTGAGCGGATCCAGCATTGCAGCTGCAGTCCCGGCCACAAGCGTCTGTCTGGTCTTGGTTGACGTACTGTCACTGGGTCTGGTCCGGAGCCTCCAAAAGTGTGTGTACAAGGTGCAAGGTGCAAGTGCCCGTGTGGTACTTGATGGCTGCAGCTGCCCTGTGACGCATCTCATTCATTCATCCATCCATTCATTCCCCAGTCCCTGGCGTTGGAAGCCCCTTCCTTTCCCTTTGCTGAGTCTCTGGTGGGTCTTTGCAACTTCCAACAAAAGGCTCGGCCCCTAAACTTACGTCGGTACTGGCATCGATCCAGAAACAGTCCAGCACGACGCTGGGCCCCTAGCCGTACCGAGTAGCTACCACCACATTCGCATTCATTTCAGGTTGTGCATTTTCTCGACCCTGCACTCGGTCATTACTTCGTGGGCCATTGGCGCCTTGCGATTCTCGCATCTTCTGCAATTTTTCTTCTGCCACAGGGTCTTTGTTTTCTCTTCTTCTTTTCTCTCTTTCTTGCTACCGCGTGCTCCTGCTTTCGACGCCTATATTGCGACCAAACTAATCAATCGTCTGGGGTGTAAAATCGCAGATCAGCCTCCGTCAACCGCTCCGTGATCCCAGCGTCGTCGCGCATCGACTTCATATTCCCAAGACTTCCGCCCAAGCGTCGTACGGTACTTCGATCTTCTTACTCCCGAAAAGTAGAGGGCAAAAGATTTCGAGCCGGCGTTGCGTCTCACGGTAATCCGAAGAAACATTGAGTATCGCCTTCGTGCAGCATTCAGTTGTTGTCACTCCCAGTCACGATATCGTCCATCGACACTCTGGCACTGTTCTTCTTTGTGGTGAATACCAGCGGGAATAAGCTGCAAAGCTCCCTCGCTGGCCAGACTTGGAACTTTGCCGCTGTTGCACTGCGTACATTGCGACAGGGGCGTTATAATTCGTGTCGAGAGATCCCCAGGCCTGTGAGCTGCTCCTCCAGCCCCTTTCTTGGCACAGCAGGTACGATACGATTTCTGCCATCTTTTGGTGATTGGTAGGGTCTTGAGCACGAATTACGAGCGGAAGATTTATCACGGTTGCGCCATTGGCTTATTTCAAAAAGGCGACGAGGCTACCTCATTTTTGACACTCCACCGTTTTTCCAACTACCGTGCCGTACTCTTTGATCAAAAGTATAAGGGTATCTTTGAACTAGCCGGTAAGCGTTGCCATTATTTCCTATCTGCACTACAGGGGCAGTAGCACTATTCGTGACTTGTGCAAGGACAATGGTCAGACTGTAAAGTGTCGAACAACCTAGGGGATTTCAAGCTTTTGGCGTTATTGTTCTTATCCTTTGATACGGACATACTCTGTACAATTTTTGGCAGGCGCTTGAAACCCGTGGCACTGAACTTGCTGTCACTGGTGCTGCAGTCTCCTGCGCCTTGTTTTCAAACCAATTCTGACATTGATAGTTGCTCATTGTTGTTGTTGTCTTCAATCATTGGCTCTGTGCTGTGGGACATCACTTTGGCTGTCTTCGCGTGAGTGAATCATTCTGCTTCCATGGTGTTGGCCTCAATGAAATCAGTGACTAACACACGCGCCAGACTGAGCCGTGAACCAATCTCGAGGCGTGCCGCAAGGCAATGGATGTGACGAACATGCTGAATAATAAGGTAGGCTCACTCGCGCACCATTACCAGCAGCAACATTTTGTCGGAACTCACGCCGATTACCACCATCCTCACCTCTCACTTGTCAAACCAGAGCACGGTATGGAACGCTCAGTTTCTCCGCATATGTCTGAGCATTCCTCCTATTCCACAGCTCATAACATCGCGAGGTCATATGCTTCTCCAGGAACAATGCAAGCATCTATGCACATGCCCAATACGATGCCAGGTCAAATGTCTCTACCTAACTTTCCAGATATGCCAGGAGCTATGGGTACGGTTCATGGCATGACCATGCACCAGATGCCCCAGCACAATCAGCCTTCTCCTCAGCCGGCAAAGGCATTCCTATGCGGAACTTGCAGCAAGAGTTTTGCTCGTCGAAGCGATCTTGCACGACATGGTAGGCGGAGATATTGAATCATAGTTGAGGAGTCATCAAGTTAATGCAGATGACAGAACGAATCCATACTGGCTTGAGACCACATGTTTGCGATTATCCTGAATGTGGCAAGCAGTTTATTCAAAGATCTGCCCTCACAGTTCACAAACGCGTCCACACAGGAGAGAAGCCTCATCATTGCGAAATCTGTGCAAAGGTTAGTGGGATCTGGAACTTGCATGCTGGTCCTTTTTTTTTCTTCTTGACTGTTTTGCTAAACAACTGTTGAACAGCGTTTCAGCGATAGTAGCTCTCTTGCCCGTCACAGACGCACCCACACGGGCAACAGACCTTATAAATGCCCCTACGCCGATTGTCAGAAAACCTTCACACGCCGGACCACCTTGACTCGACATCAGAATCACCACAGTGGAACAATTGAGGAAGCGGCGGCAGCCACGGCAGCCGCCTTGGCAGCATCCAAAGCACAAAAGGCAACAAGAACACGTTCTGAGGGAGACCATTTGTCAAGTCATGGATCGCCCCTAACTACGCCTTCTCCAGGCCACCGCACGATGTCCATGTCCCCCAGCATGGATATGACTACCGCGGCCAACGTGAACCGACATCCCGGTGAATTTCAATATCTGCAGCAAAACGGACTTCCACCACATCTACGGGTAGGTAGCCCAAATTCAGCAGCGTCCAACGGTTACAGCAGCGGAGGAATGAGGCCCACGTCGCACCCAACGAGTTATGGACCACCGCCCACTTTGGAACCGAATGTTGAGCAGCACCAGCCCGGTAGTTCCGGAGGCAGCCCTCACATGAGCAGTGTTGGTTGGCAGTCACCATCCCATGTTCCGTCGCCATCTCAGGGAGCAGGAAGTTATGTGTATCCCGAACCAGACACATATCCTCAAAACGCAGCGATGGGACAAATGTATTACAACGCGTCAGCCCAGATGCGTCGACCTCAAAGCGCCGAACCTGGGCTAGTACATATGGCTTAGGTGGCCTATTTATAGCTCGAAAATGTTGAATAATGGAACAGTCAAATACACGGGGCCGACAACGGTCCATTGATACCCTCATCGTTTGTTTCACTCACGACACATCAATAGATTATTCTTAGGAGAGACGACATTTTGGGTCCCGATTTGCTGCAAGTGTTGGAGCTAAGCCCTCTCTCACACAGCAAGGATACTAGGAGTGTTTACCATGCTCCATGCTCATATCGAGTTGTTTACAGTGGGCGGACGGGCGCCCTGCGACACAATCCGTCTCTCACTGATTACACAGTTATGTCATCATTGTTTCGATGCATTTGTGGCTCTTCGCCTTACGTTCATATCTGTCTTTTTTTCCTCTTTTGTTTATGCTCAGCCCGGTAGAGCGGCAGCGGCCGATTACATAGGGACGATGCGTGACGTCGCCATTGATTTAGTTTCTTTTTTTTTTCTTACTCATGTGCTTCCATCTGGTATGACGGATACGAGAATTGCGAGAGTGCGTTAGGGTGCAGGCAAATTTTCCTAGCAGGAGGCTGGGCAGGCGTCGTCAGGGACTGGTGGAATCCGAGAAGAGGGCGCACATCATTGTTATATTCCTTATTTGTATGTAGACTGGGGACAGGGAATGGATTTTACCCGAGCACCAAGAGGTGTTGGACACACCGAATCATAGATGAATTCGCCGCCATTATGTTTAATATAAATCCCACTTGACGAATGATTGTGCCAGCCAGAGTGAATCATTTATTAGGTACAGCCCAATCGAACGGTGTGAAGCATGAGACATGACTTGTAGACCAGAGACGAATGAGGACGTGGTTTACCAAGGTCACTCTCTGGCGTGATGCTTGACATGCAGTCGCATTCGGGTCTTGAACCAATGGGAGCTACTCCGGCATCGACCTGCATGCAGCCCACATCTAATGAGTGAAATGGATGATCTGGCTGCATAATTTTTTTGAAAAGACTCAGAAAAGGAACGGATGGTGTCTTGTTTTGTGTACACATTTAGTCATGATTACCTGTCACTTGTTCCCAAAACAATTATACGGAGTGCATGGCATTGATGTTGGTTTCTAGTATAGGCCTTTTTCGAGTCTACTTGATGCGGAAGAAAGAAAAAGGGAATGTCGGAGAATTTATAGGAGCATGTAAATCTACGTTTCTGACCATGAGGTGAAGGCGTCTAGGGAAAATAGGATCATTTGAAACTTGAAAGAGCGGTGCGGCTCGAAATCGGCATAGCTTCTGACAATATTAAGTTCTGATTATGTATTTGACTGGGGAATGACGTGGCTGTTGAGCTGCAGCTGCGGAACAGACGCTAGAACGGCAAGAGGGGCTGGTGGCGGTGGACAAGGAGGCTCCTTCCAAACGATTGCCGAATCCGCATGTGCAATCCCTTTGAGTGTGCGCAGGTGCCATTTTGGTGACGACCAAGGATGTTAACCAGTTAAAGACATGAGATTAAAAGATACTTAAGTCACCTAAGAATATATATGGTAAATAAAGTGCCTTATATACTAAAAGTTACAAGCATATAAGTGGCTACCCTGTTATGAACGACGTACTTAGCAAGTACTAGAGAAAAGTGGAGTATATACATAACAGGCACCTGCGCACACTCAAAGGGATGGATATAAGTTCCCTCTAAAGTCCATATGCTTCTTTCTGTCTGTAGCTGCGACACGCATGGCTTCTTCCATCGAGTATACTGCGATTTCCATCCCGGATGCCGCCATTTTTCTTGATACGGTCCCGGTCCAAAGACCGTCGCATCAGGAATCCACTAACCTAGTTACCACCCTCCATGACGGGAAAAGAGGGACCTGAGAAATATGACAACGCTTGTCGTCCGCATGGTCTGCTGCACCATGATTACTGATCACTAATCCAGAGTCCCTTGTCCAGCAATACAAATCCAACGCCCGCCAATCTAAAACCCGCCAGCCGTGCCATTTCAGCTGGGGTCCTGCCGGCATTGCGGAAATAATGATTACTTACCTCGGATGAAAGCTTCTCCTCAAGTTCAACTGGGACAGCGTAACAGACAAAAAATCTGATGGCGTATAAGTCCTGGCACCGGGGTGGAGAAGAACCGGAGGTTCTCGTTTTCTATCAATCAACTGGAGCCCATACACCAGTCACTTTGAACTTGCCACTGACAGACGCGACTGAGACGCTGGCCCCTATTTCCATTATTTTACCTGTTGAAAAGCTGCTGGACGGCTTTTCGTTCAAGTATACGCCAGAATTGTTGTGACAGCCTCGCTCGATTTTATCCCACCTTCGACTAGACGGGCCGTTATATTTCAGGGCGCCCGTTCCTGTTCCCGTTTGCTGAAGCCTCCACGTTGAGAGAAGTGACTACGGTGTATCTTTCGAGACCAGAGGTAAATCGGTGTACCATACGGCCGTCTCTCAACTTGACAGATTGGACTTAACCCAGACCGCCACCGCCCTTGGGAAACTTGTTTCGATGCCCTCCCCTTCCCAGGCGGAGCGGCTGCTCGTGCCCATCGAACTGTTTTCAGACACATTATGCCCATGGTGCTGGATTGAGAAGCGCAGTCTTGAGGCTGCCATGAAGAAATTTGAGTCCAAGCACCCACAGGTTGAGTTTGAGGTCGTATGGCGATCATTTTGCTTGAATCCGTTGTTCAAGACCAGTACGTTTACTACATGCTTTCCATCCACTTCCACCCAGACCCGTCTAATCTTGCCAAAAACAACTTCTACATACCGCCAGCCTTTCCATGCCAATGAAGAACCATTGAACACCACTGACAGAGGGTCAGAATGTGGCAAGATCGCGCTGTACGACGAAATGGCTGGCGGCCCGGGCAAATTTCAGCCGCATCTTGATCGTGTCAGTGCCGTCGGTGCATCCTACGGCCTCAAATTCTTCGTCAGAGGTGACACCGGCCCGACGCGCGCCTCTCAGATCCTCATCGCCAACATTCTCCGCCGCCGTGGACCCGCAGCCCAAGCACGAGTTGTAGAGGCCTTGTTTCGGAGCCATTTCCTGGACGGCAAGGACATCTCAGACGAAGACGTCCTGGTCAGCTTGGGTAGTGAGATAGCAGGTTTGCCCGCAGATGTAGTTCGGTCAGATCTGAGGGATGATGACAACGGACGGTTTGTAGACGACGAGGCGGAGGCAGCCGTGGAGGAGAAGGGTGTCGAGGCGGTCCCATGCGTAACGGTTTTGGGAAAGTACAAGGTCGGTGGGTATCAGGAGCAGGAGGTTTTCGACAAGCTGTTTGAGCGGATATGGGCGGAGAATGCGCGTGTGTTGAGCAAGCCGTGAGATGATGATTAGTGTTATGACGAGTGTCATGACGAGATTTGAAAATACCCCGAGGAGGCCATTCCAGACAATAAAAGAGACCGACAGAAACTGTAGAGATGATGGCGTTGGAGAATGGCTCTCGACGGCAGTATCTGTCACAAACTGACGAAAACAATTGCTAGATGCATACGAGACCATAGTTCTTTGATGCCCCAGAATGGACAAAGTCACCAAGCAGGCCTCAAGATACTTCAAGATGGAATTAGGTGTATAAGTCCGTGCTAGACGCGAAAGGATATAATATGCTCCACCACAGTTTTCCGAATCCGTGGTCCCAAACGCCGATAAATGCTGCTATCTGTGCTTCCAATTTAGCCATGTCCTGTATTAAAAAGACCCAAAGTCTCTTTCTCCATTTTTTTTGTCGACTCGCCGCCGGAACCTTGTTAGAAACGCCGTAATCCAAGGACCCAGTACATTTGAATTGTACAGTTTCAAAAAAAAAAAAAAATCCCTCGAAAAAAAAGGGAAAAGGGCAGGTGATGTAACGATGGCCACTCATCGCCGTATGTGGCTGAAATCCTGCAATAAATGAGCCATGTGCACATTTGTCGCCTTTCCCGTCCTCTTGCTCGCCCTCTTCTTCTGCACCTTGGGCTTGTTGCCCGCCGCTTGCTGGATCTTGAGCGGGTCTTCGCTAGTAGGCTTCTGTCCAACGTTGACCAGCTTGCGGTGCATGTCTTCGACGCTGGGGATGGGGACGCGGTGCCACATGACCTGGAACTCGGGCTGGACCGCGTTGTGCAGCGACGGGTCGTCGGCCCAGACGTAGCGGGGGAAATTATCCTTCTTGGTGCGGACGACGAGGACCTTGTGCTGCTTCTCCAGGGACGCCAGCGTCTCCTCGCAGTCGGGCCAGCCGTCCTTGAGGTCCTTGACCGAAACGCCCGAGGCGTCCGTCTTGCGCTGCAGGTACGCCAGGAGAGACGTGCCGTCCTTGACGTTGAGGATGATGGGGCGGTACGAGTACATGCCCGTCTTCCACGTCTGCTCACTCAGGCTGGCGTCTGGCTTCCACTCGACGCGCGGGTGGCCCCTCAGTCCCTCCGTCAGCTCCCGCTTGTGCTCCTCCGGGAAGGTTCGCAGGCTGAGATGGTCGATGATGTCGGTGATGCTCTTGGGCTCGCCCTTCTTCTTGAGATACTCGACCGCAAAGGCCATCTGCGTCTTGACTTCGGCACCGTACCCCGTCAACGTGGGCTGAGAAAATGGCACCTCGGGCGCCAGGTCGCGCTTCCTCTTGGCCGTGGGCGTGGTGCTGTCCGATGCGGCGGACGGCGAGGGGGACGGCGGTGCCAGCGACGTCGCTTTGCCGGCGCTCGTGCTGGAAGGGTTCGAGAGCTTCGCGGCCGCCGAGGCCAGCGTGCCGCGGAAGGCGGAGGACTGCTTCTCCAGGTATGAGGACATGGTGGGCAATGAGTGGAAGGGCCTCGAGATGGAGAAGTGGCGGCGTTTCGATAAGAGGTCGTGGGGGTCGGGCGACGGAGATGAAGGGGCCGTGAAGGGGAGGAAGACGGGAAGAAGGCAGAGCTTCGCTGATGGCTGTGCTTGGAAAGTCGAGTCTGAGGTTCGAGGCCGCTAGTTGACTCTGCACGCTGATTGGTCTGTCCGCCGCCTTGCCCGTCTCACTCACCATAGAAACCTTATAAACCTTATTGCTGCGCAGGCACATTCAGAAGTGTGGTCAAGAAATTGGGATGAACTCAATCTTTGTTGTAGCAGAAATTTTGCTACTTTTTTTGTACCTTGTACATTATATGCAAGTACATGGGCGTTGCTTGAATGGCTTGACGTCTCGACACTTGGCATTGCTCCGAACATTGAACGCCCCCCCGAGCCAACCGACTTAATCGACTATAGAGGCTGCAGGAAATGAAGAAGAAAATGGTGGGTGCGTCGGATCGGACGCCTTGCTCACCGCCCGCCTCGTGACCCGGAAGTATAAACAAAGTCGCTGCGAATAAGCGCATCGTCTTGGCCAATGGTGAAACAAACCAGCTATGACTATCCCTCGCTTGTGATTGTAAGTTGTAACCGCTGCCATACTGGGCCAATCCTGGTAATTTACAATCAGTCTTGTTTCGTATGATTTTGGCAGAGAAAAAATTCCGAGTTTAGATGGGGCCAGTCATTTGATTTTGCGTCAGACCATGTCATTTTGCAAGCAGGTACGGAGTACGGAGCACTACGTACATGTAATGATGGTTCCGGACGAATGAGTGACATGTGATTTCCGCGAGTTGGGATTGGTACAATCGAACCACCACTTTCTGCGTGTTGTGGAACATGAGCGGACCCTGTTTGCAGTTCCCTCCCAGTTTGGTACGGAAAATTGAAAGAAGAGCGGACTGTTGCGACAAGCAAACAAGTTTACATGGTGTGGCTGCCTGCGCTCCGCCTGTGCAGAGAAAGAAGCGAGCGATTTACAAAACCATCATTATAATTCTATAGAGAAGACTGGCCTAGTGGACAATATCTACCATTAACCCAGTACAAATAGATCTCAGCCTCTAAATAAGGCAGTGCTGAGACCGCATTTCCAAGTTGCCCGCCGTCAGCTGTCCCCACGAAGACGAGGCTTCTTCTAGGGTGTGAGCCATTGTATAGAAACGCTACTCGACGTCTCAACGGGACTTCCCCTCCTCGACCCCAACTCCCTTTCATAAAAAATTCTTTCGTACCCCTCTCCTTCGCCAACCAATCGTCGCTTGCAAGGGACAAGGCCAGCCTCAGGAGCATTACGAGAAATTCATCATTGCTGAAGATGTATAAAAATCAAAAAGAAAAAGCATCTATGCGGCACCAGCCTGCTGAGCCTGCTGCTGCTTGGCCATGTACTGGAAACCAAAGTAGCCCAGAGCACCGCCGATGAGTATGATGAAATAGACACCGATGCCCACGCCAGTGTTGTCGCTGCTGCCAGAGGCGGCACCGGATGAGGTAGGGGGAGCGGTCTTAGGGGCAGGATCACCGGGCTGCAAAGAAATAGTTGATGAGCGACTTTATTCAACGTACATCTTCAAGTTGAAACACAAAATGACGCCTCGGGGTTTAGGGGGGGGAGCGTACCTGTCGCTTCAGGACACCGACCTGAAGCTTATCCAAGGTCTCGCGAGCCTCGTCACTGTGGCCAACGTCCTCAAAGGCCTCGGTGGCATCCTGGCCGGCGCAATCGAGCAAAACTTCTTCGCCACCACTACCATGACATTGTTAGCTCGTGGTACATTTTTTTAAAAGGGGACATGTCCTGCGTGTGGGCGACATAAGCTCCGTCCCACAGCGCAGCACTTGTTTTTGGTATGTTGGACTGTAGTCCGACAAAAAAGAGTAGTGCTCCAAAGGGCGGCAATTACGTACGGGTGCTCATCAACAAATTGAGTGCAGTCGTAAATCTTGTCATGGATCACGACATAGATGTCCTTCTTGGTGTTGTGCTCGGCAACATCTTGGTAGGTAAGCTCGACGGTAGACGACATGGTGGGCGACGGGTGGTTTGCGGCGGGAGCGCAACAGGAGGGTAACTCGATCTGCAAACAAGGCAATGGACAGGAAATGGCAAAAACCAGGGGATCAAACGCCGTCAACGCGCTCGTAAAAGAGACCTGTGAGAAGCGGAGAGGAATCGAGGATGGAATCGAGATGATGTGGAAAGGAAGACGAGAAAGGGTCCAGGAGCAGGCAATTGTCGAGGCGGCCCCCGAAAGAGAGTGTCTGATAGGGTCTGGTCCCGGTCCAATTGACTTGGCGGCAACAGGGTCGGCGTCTCCAGAATGCACCAGGCACACACAGTGATGGTGCTATGGTGGCCTCAGCCCCCCCCAGATGTCCAGCCTGTAGGTTGACGGACGGACAGCCTGGCTGTAGCTGGCACCACCCGGTCCTCCAACTTCCGTCCCAGTCGGAGGATCCACGGAATCCACGGCACTGGCCAATGGCCTGCCTCAAAATTACTGCTCAACGTTTTTGATTCGTGCGTCACTCGCCCAGACTTCCAGACCCCAGCAAAAAAAAAAAAAACTCCCTGGGAAAGAGTTAGACAGAGAAGGCGTCTGAACTGCTTACGCAAGTTTCCAGATGTCAAGGTCAGCTACAGGCACAGGCAGTGCTCCGCTACGGACATGGAGTGTTCTGACTGCCGCGAGGCTGTCGATAGGCGCCACTGGTTCCTCCGGAGGTCCTGTTAATACACCAGGCAGACGGGCAACACTTGCCTCGTCTGGTCAAGTCCCACGACACTCACAAGGCCCGTTCAAAAGACACCTTGTCCAATTGCGGTCTCGTCAGCATTACCATCCCGGGCTGCAGGCCGTCCCAAGCCAACTTCCATCTGCAGCCCCCTCAGCCATGTCGAGTTGGATTTTCACCGGCCGCCTCTGCTTCCCGTGTCGCTCTACCCCACCCAACCCAGTTCCGAAATGTTGGCGGCTCTGTTCGGTTTTTGACCACGGAAAGCCATGGTTGACTCCGACAAGCTGAACTGTCTCTGCCATGAACCCCACCGCATAACCTATTACGTGATGCGGAGTGATGGACTCGAACGTGCTGCCGTGCCGTCCTTCGGAGCACTTATCTACAGAAGTACAGATAGATGCAGATTTCAGTTCTGGAATCAGGGTGCGCGGCCCCGCCAACGATGGAGGGCACAAAAACTCGCTTCAAGTTGGCCTTTGGCCGTAGTTATGGCGCGCACCAATTCCAATCGATACAATCATGTGGCAGTAATGTTTTGGGCACATGTTTTTCATCACTTTGAAATACTTGTCCCCATTCACCCCCGGATTTCCTCTTGTCACATATCTGGGGAAACCTGCCACGACTCGACGGATGTGTGGAGAGAGGCCAAGCTGGCAGGCAACACATCCCGAGGCAGTTTCCGAACACCGAACGAGCCCATACAATCGGGTCTGGTAGAGGAAAACACGCAAAACGCTATTTTGGGTGCGTGAGTGGGTGTCTTGCATGTTTGGTCTTCTCTGCCACCATCTCTGCCACCATCTCTGCCACCATCTCTGCCACCATCTCTGCCACCATCTCTGCCACCGCCGTCTGTCATTATCAGTTCCACGCACGGTACAATTGACGCGTCCGATCCCTACCTCTCCGGCCGCTAGTAGATGCGCGCTTGACATGTGAATTCTACACCGGTCACGGAGCTCGCAATGACCGATACGATATTTTTTCTTTTCCCTCCAGAATTGTAGAATGTATTCAGCCAGATATAGTTTAGTCTTGTCGTGACATCTCTATGCAATGCATCACCCACTCAAGCCGCTGCGTTATTCCGTCTATCGCTTAGAATTGCCCCCGCCGATATCCTGTCCCAGCCTGTAGCTCGTCACTTTGTCCCATTCAATCTTTTGTCTTGTTACTGGCAACTGTCTCCGTAGTCCCTTGAACGCGCCTTCACTCAAGCTGACAAAGCTCTTGTTCAGCTCCTCCTGGTACTTCTTCTCCGTTGCTGAAATTTCTTTGGCGATTCCGGCGCCAGTCCCAGAGGGAATGGAAGCCGTGACTGGCTTGTTGGTAAGCAGGCGGACGTTGCCATCTTCGTAGTAATGGACGTCGACCTTGATGGAGCCTTCCAGGCTTCCGGAAGCTGGATCAAATACGTATAGTGATCGCCATCGTCCATTCCTAGGAAATATTAGTCACGGAAAACCGCTTTTGCAAATTGATTACTCCTCCGCGAATATTGTTATCAGAAGGACGAAACGGGGATATCATCAACAGCAATGAGCTCGTACCAAAAGTTGTTTGGGCTATACTTGTTGGCCACAATAATAATAGCTACTTTGGAGTCGGTTTCAATGGGATACGTCCCGTATGACGCGTTCGGAAAGTGCTCCTTGACATATGCTCCAAGGCTTTTCAGTGTCGATTTACTGCGCGTTGTCAGCTCCGGGGCTCTCCACTCTAACATAGCTCGGTAATGACATACACTAGGTCGACTTGAGGCCCTTCAATCACATGGCTTTGCACAGCGCTAGCTTTCTGTTTCTCAGTCAGCATTCGAAAACACCCAAAGACTCCTCGAATCAACGTGCCTGTGTTGCGTGGTCGACAGCAAAGCTCGATGAGCTTTCTACGTCGTAGTATCGTCCGTGGCCGAGGGCGTTGTGTGAACTGATGATGACCTATTGCAGCATTAGTATCGGATCATGTCTCTTAGCTGCAGATTCCACCAAATTTCATACCGGTTGGCTGCTGCCAGGCAGCTTTACGGTGACCAGTTGTTCTTCGTTGTATTTCTCAAAGGCGGGAGTGAGTTCGGATACAATGTCTGGAGAAGAAACCGTCAAGGCTTTGATGTCTGCGGCGAATGGAATCAGCAACTATGCGAATATGACGGTCTCGGAGCACTAGTCGAACCGGCAATGACATCGGCGAGCTGCGATGGTGAGTTAGCATCAATGATGACGCGACGCTGGAGGAGCTATCGTGAGAAGAGGAGACTTACCTCGCCGGGAGGAGCTCCCTCCACGAAGGCGGATACCGTCTCGACTTGCGACATGATGCGAACAGGTTGCACCACAGCTGCGTATCCGTTGACAAGGAGGAATGCAAGGACGTACGTTGAGAGGACACGGATTGCGCAGGAGACTCGGCCGAAGCATGCGATCTGTCTGGGTGGAGGTTCAGCTGAGGCGGGGCGGATCTCGAACGAGGGGCAACAGAGCCGCTCAGGCACAGACCAAAGGACGGGTACTTTTTGACCACATACAAAATACTACCATAGCCATGTACTAACCATTCCACTCTGAACTAGCCTCCAAGGTCAACATCAACCTCATATTACGCGTCAACGGAACTAAACGTCGGTTTAGACGACTTATTGTCTACATAAGTGGAAAACGCCGCACTGGCTATGCCCTATGTACAATTATAATCCTCATGAATTTTTTTTTTTTTTTTTTGGGTGGTTCTCTTTTGCTTTCACAGTCTAGTAATTGAGACTCTTCTTGATATTTTCGTAAACACCTGTACATGTAGTTAGTACAATTCTTATACAGGTCTTCATAGAGAAAACCTTCAACTTACGTGCAACATCTGGAATGTTAAACTTCTCAAACATCAAGGCGCTGTGAATGCTCCAGCCTGCCACACGTCCCACAGGAGCTTCCAGCCGGACAAAGGTCTCGGGATCTTCCTGGATAGCTGCGGCCACTTCGGCACCGACTCCGGCGTTGACCATTGCCTCGTGGACGACGAGAACGCGCCCAGTTTTACGAACGCTGGCAAAGACGGTTTCCTTGTCCCAAGGATACACGGTCCTCAAATCAATCAGTTCGCAAGAGATGCCCAAGTCTTCTTCAGCCTTCTGGATAGCTGATAGGCAGGTATACATGGGCTGACCATAGGAAATAATGGTAATGTCCTCGCCCCCCTTGACGACTTCGGCTTTGGAAAGAGGCAGCTCGTAGGCAGCCTCGGGCACTTGCTCAACGGCAGCTCTGTAGAGAATCTTGGGCTCCATAAAGAGGACAGGGTCATTGCTTCGAATAGCTGATAATAAAAGGCCCTTTGCTTGGATTGGTGATCTAGGCATAACAACTCGGAATCCGGGGACATGGGTGAAGAGACTCTCGGGTGACTGGGAGTGGTACAGGCCACCATGACCAACGCCACCACAGGGCATGCGAACTGTCAATGAGCCGGCATGGACTCCTGTAGCTCCTTCACGATATCTTAGTTTCGCTCCCTCGTTGACAATCTGATCGAACGCAGGGAATACGTAGTCGGCAAACTGGATTTCAGCAACTGGTCGCATTCCCTGTGCCGCCAGACCTATACCAAAGCCCATGATTCCTTGCTCCGTCAAGGGGGTGTTGAAGATGCGCTCGGCCCCATACGTCTCTGCGAGCTTCATTGTGCAGCGAAAGACTCCTCCAAACGCAACGTCCTCGCCAAATATCACAACCGAATCGTCCTCGGCTAGGGCAATCCCCAGAGCATCGTTGATGGCCTGGAACAGGTTCATCTTTCTAGTGGCGCCGTTCCGTACTTCTGGAGGAATCTCATTGTGATTACCAAGGGCTGGTCCCTTGCTGCTGTGAGCTAATAATTGCGTTTCCGAGTAGTCTATCGGCTTGTTTAAACGTGCTTGGGGCGGATGGGTGGAATACGCGCGAGCGAAATGGAGGGGAAGCAGGACAGGTCTGGGCGAGGCCGCAACCCTTCGCAACTGACAAACAGCCTGGCGCTTCATTATGTGCGCACCAATCCTACAGCAAAGTCGCAAGAAAGCGGTTGAAAAAAGCGCAAAACATTGATCAAAGATTGGGGAAGGGGAAGAACAAATGCGGCTGCTCTAAGACTAAGAGTTCCCCAGACTTCTGGTAGACTCGGCTTTGACGAACTCGGCTTGCCACGGCCTTTGGATGCCCCACAGTGTACCTTCTCTTGTGCCGCCGTTGAAGATGAATAAGCTGTGCTGTGTATTGGAAGGTCGGACATGAAGGCGAGATGGTATTGATTGAAATTATTAAAATCATCACTGGTAAAGACGTTTTGTAGGTGACTTTGAAGCCAAATGTCAACATCAAAGAGTCGGCTTCCAGGGTATTGGTGACGTAGGACCGGGTGAGTCCTGGTATTAAGAGATCGCACTCCACATTTCGGGGGCACTGACCGAATCACTCCGGGGAAGCTCCGATGACTGTTAAATTTTGTGTGTTAAATTTTGTCAAAAGTGTCAATGCGTTTGATACTACTACCGCACGCCATGACAGAATCCGGTTGAGCGCATAGCTGCAAGTATTGGACTCTTCGTACAGAGACTGTTGAAGCCAGTGATGGCGACGATCCTGGTGTCAATGGATATTAGCTACCCTGAAACGATATGGGAGGAAAGGAGTAATACCACAAGAAGTTGCAGACACAGCTTTTCGGAGCCTGTGAATGAAACATTGAAGATACGACGAGGGCACGACACTTGTATGCAAGGAAAATGCCCATGTCTCGACCGCTATGGGAGTACATTGGATACCTCTCAGGCCCTATGGAGTCCTTGAACAAATGAGACGCGTAAACAGCCTGAGCTCCCAAGGTCTCAACAAATCGTCGGCCGACACCTAATAATTTCAACTCAAACAGCACTCAGGCTATCCATCATCGTCGGGGTGTAGGCCGGAAAAACGGTGACTACATACACAATTCGGTATTCAACCTCTGGCCAGCCAGATTCTTCTAGACGTCTATATAATGTTCGATGTCACGCGCATGCATTGTATTGACGTACATACGTCCATTATTATCTACCGACAAAATCAGTCCTTGTTGCAAGGATGAACCCTGTTTTAAAGGCTTCATAACTGGGACGTGGTGACCGGACGGGTCGTTGCCCTGCCAACCCCTTGGCGCCAATAACCACAATGCCACTTATCCATATCTGTACCTTGGCAAATATGAATGACGCGGCACCAGGATAATTTCCTCAAGGGTATAATAATCGCGTCTTTGTTACCTAGCCGCATTCCAGAGGAAAAAAAAAACCAGAGACCGGGGTTTCACATGGCGACGCAATAATGGCCCCAAGGGAAGGAGCGCACCGATCTAGTCGACGTCGGCATGCGGAAGGAGCAGGCGAGTCATCGAAAAAGCATCATCAACATAGAAAAAAGAGACCACCTACCAAGAGGCCCGGAACGACATCGAATTCTGAAGAAAGCCGAGAAGAGAGACGACATCGACGACCATCGTCATCACAAAATCTGTCCTCTGGAGCTCTGGCGCAATTGAATAGAGAAAATGATCGACGGAAGCGCAAGGCAGAGAAGGACCGGCGGAGCCACCACAGAGGCGAGTACCAAGAGGTGGACACGACGCCGCGATCGACGCCGCAGAAACCGCGAAAACACCACAAGAGCAAGAAGAGGAGGGTTGTGAGCGGTGCCATCATGGAGGAAGGACGAGCGGGAAGGTCTGGTTTAAGGGGCGGCGGCAGCTGGGGGGAGGATGAATTTGAAAAAGAGGAGCTGTACCGCCGCCACAAGAAAAAGAAGCCCAGGAAAAAGCTTTGTGAGCGCGCGAAAACTGACCATTTCCAACTCCACGCCTGCTAATGAGTGCGATAGGGATGATCCTCGGGATCGCCAGCGTCATGATAATCATCATCATTGTCGTTGTGGCTGTCGTCGTCAGCAAAAAGAACGGTGACGACACTGGCTCATCGTCACAGTCCTCTTCGCTCGACGGAAAGGATCCGAATGAAGTCCCCGCCAAATGGAAAAATACATACCTTGACCCTTGGAGTTGGAAGACGACCAAAGACTTCAACGTTACGTTTACGGATCAAATGGTTGGCGGACTGCCCGTAATGGGGTTATTTTCCGAGTGGGACGACTCGGCGAAAGCGAACGACAAGGTGCCGGCTTTGAATGAAGATTGGGGTTCCTATGGAAGCCGACCTGCTCGTGGAGTTAACCTGGGGGGTTGGTTGTCGTTGGAGCCGTTCATCACACCATCTCTCTTCAACTACGATCTGAAAATGGGAATCGTTGACGAATGGACACTCTGCCAGCACCTCGGAGCGTCCGCTGCAAGCACTTTGGAGAACCACTATGCTTCGTTTGTTACAGAGGACACATTCAAAGCCATCGCCGCGGCAGGGCTCGACCACGTACGTATTCCCTTCTCGTACTGGGCAGTCGAGGTGTACGACGGAGATCCTTATGTATTTCGAACGTCATGGCGGTATCTCTTGCGAGCAATCGAGTGGGCACGAAAGTACGGTCTGCGCGTCAATCTAGACCTTCACGGGCTGCCGGGTAGTCAAAACGGTTGGAACCACAGCGGAAGATGGGGTGCTATAGGATGGCTCAACGGCACCGACGGACAACTCAACGGCAAGAGGTCGTTGGACGTCCACGACAAGCTGAGCCAGTTCTTCGCGCAAGACCGCTACAAAAACATCCTCACACACTATGGGTTGGCCAACGAACCGCGAATGACATTTTTGCAGACGGCGGACGTGGTCGGGTGGACGGAAGATGCGTACAAGATTGTGCGAAAGAACGGGGTCAAGGCACTGGTCATCTTTGGCGATGGCTTCATGGGTCTCGGTAATTGGAAAGGGCTGATGACGGGCTACGACGACATGGTGCTGGATGTGCACCAGTATGTGATTTTCAACGAAAATCAAATCGACTTCTCGCACCAAAAGAAGATTCAATATGCTTGCGACGGATGGACTCAACAGGCGCAGCAAAGCATGAACACGCAGACGGGCTACGGGCCCACCATTTTTGCAGAATGGTCGCAGGCCGACACGGACTGTGCCAAGCATTTAACCAACGTGGGCTGGGGCAATCGCTGGGAGGGTACTTTGAACACGGGAGACTCGACAACGTCGGTCCTCACGCCTCGGTGCCCGACAAAGGATAGCAGCTGTTCGTGTGCGCAGGCCAACGCGGACCCGAGCAAGTACAGCGGGCAGTACAAGAAGTTTCTCCAGATGTTTGCAGAGGCACAGATGCACAGCTTTGAGAAAGGCTGGGGCTGGTGGTACTGGACGTGGAAGACGGAGAGCGCACCGCTGTGGAGTTACGAGGCGGCTCTCAAGGCGGGAATCATGCCAACCAAGGCATATAGTCGCGACTTTAACTGTGACACGGATGTCCCGGATTTCTCCAAGAGCGGGCTGGCGGAGAACTATTAGTAGAGGAAGGGGAATTGTTGTAGGAATATGGTGTACGTTGGGGGGCATGAGTAGTGTGTATGTACATATATATAGTGTCATGGGGCATGCGGCATAGCGTTGATATTTGCATCCTGATGGGGTTATTTGGCATGGGGTTGGAGCGGTCTGGGCATCTTGACAGTTTTTGTTACTAGACGGTTGGAGTTTGCATGGCTCTGGTGCAGATATGGATCAACTACAACTATCAATTTGATGCAATTTATTGTGTGGGCTATTGGCATGGTATGTTGTTGTTGAAGGCGGTCTGAGTTCTGCGTCCAAGCGGTGGCTGCCCACCCGCGAACGTTGCCGTTGGAGTGATTCTTGAAGTGAGTTGGTTGCCTGTTTCGGAGCCCGTCGTAGCCCAACACGTCCACCTAAGCTCTTTGAAGAACCAAAGCTGGCGGGCTATGCCGAAGCCACACGTTGAACGGGCCATGACTGTTTCGTCAGCTTTGTCGTTTTTCTCCCCTTCTCTTCTTTTTGTTTGGCAACGCGCCTGAAGCCAGGACTCTGTAGATTTTTCCCTGACAGGCATTGGTTTCCAACTGGGTCCCGCCGAAATCAAGATTGGCCTTTGCCCTAGGGCCGGGACCCCCTCCCCACCCCTCCGAACGGGCACGCTCGAAGGTCTGTCGCGACGTCGCGACGAACTGGATGATGATCCGACAGCGGTATACCCTTGTTATGTCCGTGACTCAGGATTAGTCATGCCGTCGCGCACCGCAAGTTCCACGGATAGACATGACAAATGAGTAGCAAGTGGCTCGTCCACTTACCCGTGACGGGTGGGGGTCTGAGTTTCTAGCAAAAGACAATTTCTGTTTCCATCGATTCAGTTATATGTTACGGGCACATGCGATAGAGCGCCATCATATTGGCAGCGGTGCAAAGACCCGCGCCCACCGCAGAGGATTTCCCCAAAGGGCTGTGTGTCGCCGATGCCATGTTCATGTCAGACATGTCTGGCAAGCGGGACAAGCTCACAAACTGCAGCATTTAATTGTGAAAAAAAAAAAAAAAAAAGGGGGTAGGGATCGAAAACACCAAAACGTACACTTTGTTTAAAAATGAAGCACAGCACTTTCTCTCTTGCTCGTAATCTCCGAACCCGTCATGGCGACCAGTCCGATGTCCCTCGCGTTGGTTCAAAAAAAAAAAAAAAAGAGGGCCCAGAAACTGGGTATTTATCAGCAACTCACTCCAATGACGTGCGGCGGCTATTGCGGGAGGATTCCCCTCCTTCCGCTTGCTCCAATGTGCCGGCTCTCCCTTTGTTGTGGTTCTTGCCCGATTAAGCTAAATTGCAACTTTGAATAAACTCGGAACCCCTTTGGAACTCGCTTTTTTTCTCTAGCTCCCCGGAAAATTACATGCGGAATCCGAGCTCCGAGATTAGTGTGCTTCTGGGGCGTTTCTCTCCTGTTCTTTTTAAATAGCCCTCGTCTCCCTCGACGAATTTCGATGGTCGTGTGGGTTCTTGACGCAAGTGCTTTCAAAGTCGGTGCAAGTATCGTTGAGGAAACCAATTCGACATACTTGGGAATCTTTTTTTCTTTCTTTCTTTCTTTCTTTTTTGTTTCTGTTCTTCTTTTTTTGGCCAGTACAGCTGTAACAGAAGGAAAGCGGATATAATGGCAACGGGGGAGAAAGTACGCCGCGGAGACGACAACGGCGCGGCCATGTCTGAAAGCAGCCTCTCCCACACACTATCGCGGGCCTCACACACCCGACCGCTGGATAGGATGCGCTCGCAAAATGGGTACGGCGTCGACGATGACAGTGACCCTGCGCCTGGTGATGGCGGGGAGGCACACAACGAAACTGCTTCCTCGGAGGCTTCCAAAGATCCGTATGAGGTTGGTTGGGACGGCGGCGACAACGATCCCCTCTGTCCCAGGAGCTTCTCCAAGGGCCGGAAGTGGTTGATTACCATTATTGTTTCGCACGTTGGCTTGTGTGTGTACGTTGCTTGCTCTGGCATGTGTTCATAAGCGTGGTAAATCTTACGGCGCGCGGCACAAGCTTGAGACTAACAAGGCCATGGTGATAATAGTACTTGTGCATCCTCCATATATACATCGACATACACGAAAATGGAGCACGAATTCCACAACTCTCGCATTGTCTCTGTCCTCGGTCTGTCGACTTTTGTCCTCGGCATCGCCTTCGGCCCCATGTTTCTCAGCCCGCTGAGTGAATTCTACGGCCGTCGACCCATCTACCTCGTCTCGTGGACAACCTTTGTCATCTTTCTGATTCCACAGGCAGTGGCCAAAAACATTGCCACTATTCTTGTTTTTCGCTTCTTTGATGGCTTTACAGGCAGTGCCTTCTTGGCCGTTTCCGGGGGCACCGTGGGCGATTTGTTCGCGAGACACGAGTTGCAGGCTCCCATGGCCTTGTTTTCTGTTTCGCCGTTTATAGGACCGAGTCTCGGGCCCTTGCTGGGTGGATTTATCAACTATAATGCTGACTGGAGCTGGACATATTATGTGCTCCTGATTTGGTCCGGCATTATCTGGGGAGCAGTCGTCTTCTTCGTGCCAGAGACTTACCGTAAGTTTTCTTTGGTCTGGACATTATTTTCTGAAGTGTGAGCACATGTGAAAAAAAATAAAAAAATAAAAAAATAAAAAATAAAAAAGTCACACAGGCTGTTCGTGGGGCGTCAGGGTCTCAGTTCGGTTCATCAGCCATCCTTCACCTTGCGGTCATGTTTGTCTCAGACAAGGAGTACGAAGCACTGACCACCTCTCTCACCTTGACAGATCCCATCTTGCTGCGAAACAAGGCCAAGAAGCTGCGTCAGGGGACCGGCGATGATAGGTGGCTGGCTCCCACGGAAAAGGTCCGCAAGTCGGTCGTGCGGGCTGTTGGCCGCTCGTTGCGGCGACCCTTTGAACTGCTCTTCTTTGAGCCCATGTGTCTTAATCTCTGCCTCTTCTCCGCACTTCTATTGGGCATCTTGTACCTCTTCTTTGGCGCCTTTCCACTGGTATTCGGCACCAATCACGGTTTCAATGTTTGGCAGGTCGGCATGTCTTTCTTGGGCATCTTTGTAGGCATGATACTTGGTGTGTTGACCGATCCTGTGTGGCATCGTGTCCGTACCAGGCTGGTTCAGAAACTCGAGACAGAGACTGGCGTCCCAGGTGCCAGCGAACCGGAGTTTAGACTTCCACCAGCCATCATGGGGGCGTTCCTCGTCCCAGCTGGCATCTTCATGTTTGGATGGTCTACATATCCGTGGGTACACTGGATTGTGCCCATTATTGGATCGTGTGTCTTCGCGATTGGGTACGTTCCTCTTCTTTTTGTTTTGCTCATAATCCAGCAAGTCTGTAGCACAACACTACTGCCCTTTGGAGGTATGGGAGGGCGGTGTGCGTCTATCGCCACATGGCCTGCTTCACGGTTGATATACTAGATGTGGTCGTTGCTGTCTGCCAGGGTCTCGAAGCATGGGCCCAGCTCACTCGGCCGAGCGTCAAACCCAGGGATCTGTCGTGGCCACGTTTTGGGCGAGCACTACAGACTGCATGACCGCATGGACTGAATATTGCCAAGACAGAGCATGTCGCAGTGACTTTAGTCACATCTTTGTCAGGTGTCCGGGCTTTGGCAGAGGCCAATTGGCATTGCCCTAGTGCACTCTCGATTTGTACGAGGTGGCTGACTGTTGCGCAATTGTCTAGAAATGTGTTGCTTTTCACCGGCATCTTTACCTTCCTCGTGAGTTGAGCCCATAGGCCAATGGACACTACTGCCTGACCACTGGACCTTGGCTAATAAGGATATTTTGCTGTTGATTCAGGTTGATGCGTATCCGCTGTACGCCGCAAGTGCACTGGCTGCCAACGCCTTTGTGCGATGTATATTTGCTGGTACGTTTGACAAGTTACGAAGAGAGTCCTGCAGTATAAATCTAGATCCACGCGGAGAGTTTTGTTCCCGTGGCAAAAGATAGAAGATGGACTGACCATTTGTTTCCATCGCAGCGGCATTTCCTTTGTTTGGCGTTCAAATGTACGAGAAACTCGGCTACCAATGGGCTTCATCACTGCTGGCTTTCTTGATGGTAGCCATGGTGCCGTTTCCCTACATCTTCTTCCGCTACGGCAGAAGGATACGAAGCAAGAGCAGATATGCCAAGTCGTAACTTATTCCTTGGGTCTGATTCTGTTTTCAGCACGTGGCATTAGTTCTGCTTGTAAGTCTTGATGTTGCCATGGGGCAATGCACAAGCCGAGGCCCCGCATGCCGTCCGTACATCAGATGCCGGCTCAGAAAAATCGATGCCATCACAAGACCCGGGTCAAAAGAAACACCTGCAAGAGCGATGTCCAGGGTCGATTGTACCTAGTACCAATTCCTGCATGCTTGATGTTTCAAGGTGCCTGGGGCTTCGAGGCGGGCCGAATCGCTCTCGCACTGGTGACGCCTGAAGGCGGACCGAGCCCTAAGTCTAAGATTTGACATTCTTATTAATGTCAAATGTCTGATTGCTGTGTAGCGTTGGCCGCCGATGATGGCGAAGAGAAACAGGATTACACATCACCGTACATATTCCCCTAGGCGACGAGTTTTGATGACTATGGCTCCACGGCAGTCTGCATGGTCGAAGCAACGTCGGCTTGATGGACTCTGGCGGACTAATTTGTGACTTGCTGAATTGTCACTGTCACACGCAGTCTGAACACGTCCATGAGACAGGTCCATGAGGCTAGCGCGGTCGTGCAACTAGTCTTGCATGTGAAGCATCTAAGAGAGCTCATGGAACAGAGGCAGCGCATGGTGTCAACGATGGACGGACGGAGGGGAGCTGATGCAACGAAGATTCCGACGCATCCCAAGACGGGGATCCGGCGACGCGGAGAAACAGACAAACAGGCAACACAAAGTAAACGCAGAGGAGGAAACACGGGCATCATTTTGGGCTGCTGCACCTGTCTGCTGCTGTACGCTGCACGCTGCACGCTGCACGGCAGAAGTCGGGCTCCTCGGCAATCCCCAGGTCTGCACAAGCACGGTGATCTGGCGAATGAGTGAGAGTGTGAGAGCACACAGAACACGGGCTGGGTCATCTGCCTGCCTGCTGTGTGCGCAACATTGAAGGCTAAAATGTGATGTGGCAGAAATTGGCTCAGGTTGAAGAGGGCGGTGGTGCTGGATCGATTGGCGATTGTCGATTGTCGATCGTCGCTCTTCGCTCGCGTGCGCTCTCAGGACGGGGACGGCCGCTGTCGTGGTCGAGGCGTGAAGACTCAGCCGACTAATAATAGAAGTGCAAAGAGAGTCGTCCGTATGTAAGATATTTGAAATTAGTAATAGCTTGCGTCAGTATTTCCATGGCAAAATCGCAGCGTCGATTGGTCCATACGTTCGTATTGCTCATTTTTCTTCACGCCGTGGAGGGGGCGGCCAAACAATGCATGCTTCTCTCAGCTCTTCGCTCTGGGAATACGGCGGTGCAGATGACACTGCGGAGGGGCGTGCAAGCCATCAACCGATCTCAGGGGAGGGCCGTTGGTAGGTTTCAATGTTCTACTGGGAGTTGAGGAGAGGAGACGCCGACCAGCGAAGACTATACTGAAATAACAAATAACATGAAGGTGACATGTGAAGCTAGAAAATGGCCGAATGGCGGCGTATTGTAACTCGAGGAGTCAACGGTACAATGTACTTGGAGTACATGGGCATTAGAGGGACCTGCATCAATTCGCTTCGCAAAGAATAGAGGAAGGCGCCGTCGGCTTGGCAGATCACCCTCTCGTGGTTTCCAATACTTTCAAGTCAACCTAGCAGCTTACCTGTGAAGAAGCTAGATTTATTAATGAGTCCTGTCCGGTTCTCGGCCTCTCCCACTAGAGACAGCCCGGTCCTTGCAGGTAATTGGTTTATTCCAAATGCGGCGGTGCCCTCGCATTACGGAGTAGCCGTTGCGGCTTTCGTCTGATGTCGTAGCCCGTCAAAAACTGTTCAGCTTTCCAGGTTCTAGTTTTCTCATGCCCAACCCCATGTTGTCGAGCTGGGCCTATCCATGTAAACCGCAGCTGGAAGCCATTTTTGGGCCCGCGAGGTCCGTATGCGATTATTTGAATTCGTTGTAACTTTACGGAGTATACCTCTGCTTAGTGCTCCCTGTCTATGATATAGCAAGTACCCTGCAATAAGCCACTTGAGTACGTTTCCACTGTCTCAGTCAGCAAAAAAGACCGACGAGTCTCCACGCCCAACCGCCAGTCTTCAGCTTCCGTCACACCTTCCCTTCCATTGTGCCAAGTACACTGACATGCGGCTCTGTCCCAGCACAGGACCGGGTAGTCGCTACAACTGAAACACGGTCGGGCCAGTCATGGCAGAGCTGATGTCCAAACGGGAACCCCACCACGTTAGCCAGTGTTGATACGTATCCAAGCATCCAAGCCTCAACAACTCACCAAGACTTGAAGGTCCCGTCTGGATTCAGCGCCGACAGCCACATTTCCGGGGGAGGAGCACAACGTGCGAAAGCGGAGTTTCGGCCCAGCATCTGGTCGAGTGGTCAAGTGATCAACTAAGTTAGGAATTGCTGAACACCACTTTGAGCAGCCATCCTCTTGCTTGTACATACAGGAAGCTACATGTATGCTGAAGCAGTGACTTACGTACCAGTTGACCGTAATTGGGCCGGGTTTTTACAATGCATTTTTACAGGAAAGAAAACCCCGCAATCGTTTAACAACAAAATTCGGTCCGCCCGCAGAGCCAAGCCAACAGCAAACAGAAAACAGCCGCTGACCCAACAGTGACAGGGTTATGAAGGGGACGGCCACATACGTACATACCGCCCGTCTGAAGTTGAAGAGAGTGGACATGGGTGCCATGGCACCAAACCGTCCAAGAGGCACACTAAACAAAATAACTTGGCGGACAGAATATGGTAGACAGACGAGCGAGCATTCGTTGTGTCTGGCCTTGCCTTGCCTGGCCTGCTCGTGCGTGCGTGCCGCGTGCCGCGTGCTGTGTTGTGTGCTGTGGCCGCTCACCCCCCCCCCCCCCCCGCGGAGACACTAGATGGGCGCTGGGACTCCCCACTTGATGCGTTTTCGAGAACCAAGAGACCAGCACTCACTGGTCGGCCGGTGCTTTCTGAGGCCCGCTGGAGCCCTTTTGGCGCACTTCTCGACAACTTGACTCGACGAGGAAGCCGCTAGTTGTGGCTGCGTCTAGGTAGCTCCTGCCTTCACTCTGCTGGCCCTGTTTGCCCTCATCACGTAAAAAACGGCCAGCCCTCGACCGCACGTCGAATACTCCGTAGAGGCCCGGCTACTAATTTGACCCCAACCCCAAGCCAGCCGTTCAACGTGCTCATGCTCATGCTCATGCTCATGCTCATGCTCATGCTCATGCTCATGCTCATGCTCATGCTCTTGCTCTTGCTCTTGCTCTTGCACGGCAAAGGCTCGACTCAACTCCATCGCCGAATTCACAACCGGACGGGACAAGCGCAAATTGCCTGCACTTCTGTGCCTCGCGCCGTTACCACGTCGCAGCGCGCATAGCTGGCTGCACTATTGCTCGGCGACGTCACCGGCCTTGCTCGCAAACTCCTCGGCTACGCGCGACATCCGGCTACTCTGCCTCGACCCTATCCCGTCACTACCAAACCTCGCCCGGCCAGTCGTGTGTGCTGTGCTCCTTCAACGCTAGTTTTTTTTTTCTCCGGGCTCATTTGCTGAAATGCCAATGCTGCATAAATAGGATTCCATTGCACGCTCTGACAAGCACATGGCCCGCGGGTGGCTGCGTGTGACCGACTGGCCCGTCACCTACTACATCTACAACCGTCCCCGGTATACGGTGTAGTCGCAAACAACAACCAAGAAAATCTCCACTCTACTTATTCGAAAACAAGACACTGGTGATGCTCTGGCGCTTGCTCGAGCAGCCACTACGACCAATATACAGCCAATTCCAGGCTTACTTTATGCAACCTTGGAGGCCCAATACATCATTTCGGCCCCTCTGACCACTGCCTCCGTCGCACACGAACGCCTCGCTTTCTCTTCACCGTACACTTCATTGGGTATCCTTGATCCAACCGTCGTGGGGGAGAATACGAGTCGCCCTGGAATCGAAATCCTGGTCTTCCTTCCGGCACTACACCTGGCCCATCTACCGGGAAGCCACAGGCCCCCCTCCCTCCTCTTCCTCCTCCCCAAATCCAAGCTCGCCGTCCATCCACCAACCTCGACTACTCGGCCGAGATCATTGTGAGACTACAACTTTTCCAACTGCTTGTTTCAGCCAGTGCCGCAGTATCCACAGATAAATCGAGCCTTTTCCTTGACCGGTAGTTAATAGCGTGGGGTGGGAGGTTTCCGTTGTGGGCGCACCGACCATACCTGCGCATACAACAACTAAACACTGTCATCAGCGGTCTAACACACGGTACAAGCCGTGTAACAGAGGCGCAAAGTGGTGTGGTTCTTACGCGCAAGGATTTGGATGCGTTGTAGCAAGTGGCAGCTGGGCCAGTGGTCATTGTGTGCTGCCATCTTGCTCGTGTGAGAGCAAGAGCCATTGCAGGGACCTACAGGGTTCAAAGCTTGACCTCGAGCAATTTGACCGCATTAACGGAACGATAGGCCCTGGGCCTATATAAACCTTGCCGAGATGCCCAACGAGGTGGAGGACAATAGTGCCGATTTGTCGGACCACCTGTCTGATAATGAGGTTGAGAACGAGTCCCCAAACAAGGACAGCGACAACATGACTGATACCAAGAAGAAGTATGATCCAAAGGATCCCCAGCGACCAAGGAGAAAGAAGGCTCGCAGGGCCTGTTTTGCGTGCCAAAGGGCTCACTTGACATGCGGTAAGTTCCTACGCTGTGAGCTGTGACATGATTACACGACTTGAACCTGTCCCGTCGACAGTCATCCTTTCACAAGCTACACCCGTCAACCCCATGTAATACAGGCCCAGGCGTCTTGTGCCGTTGCTGACAAGAGCGTATATAGGTGATGAGCGGCCGTGTAAGCGCTGTATCAAACGAGGGCTGGCCGACGCTTGCCAAGACGGCGTGCGTAAGAAGGCCAAATATCTTCATGACGCGCCGCCTGAAGCACTCCGGCCTGTATTGGGACCAAACTATGATCCAGAAGCCGAGCGTGTTCGGACCAATGGCCAACGCCAAAACTCGACTCATTCCGACACTGTATCGCCGGTGACCGGGAGCAATGGCTTCCTTGCCCCAAGCAATGGGCCGTCGTTTCCAGTCTTCCCAGCCGCGAACCAGCCGCAAGTAGGCATGTCGGACAGCCTACCGTTCAACACGCAAGCAACATCAGCCTTCCAGGCCAGTCCAGCAGCGACTGCACCTCAAATGGACAATATGATGCAAGGGAATTCCATGGACTTCAATGCCTTGTTCGACCCCAGCAACCCTGCGTTGTACAACTTTGACTTGGAGGGTCTCAACTTCGGCAGTCAGTACGCCGGATGGGAGTTTGGTATTCTGAACAAGATGGGCCTGGCGGCCGAAACACCACCGCGGGAGAATTCCATCTCAGCGACGCCAACAAATGAGGCCAACTATGCCTCCTTGTTTGGCAATGGCCCTAACCAGCCTTTTGATACCATGATGACTGGGAGCGACTACTCTGGAGTCGACTCCACGAATTCCATCTACACCCAAGGCAATCTGCAGCACGGATTGCCCCATGCATATGCTATCGCGGCAGGCCCAAATAGTCTTGCTAGCCCCAGCACAGATGCCACTGCAAGTCCACAGGCAGCCCTCGACGGGTCGCCGCACACAGCATTCAACAACTTGCCGGGCGTGGCGAGTGCAAGCAGAATGAAGCCCAAGCAGGACAAGATTTCCCAAATCCTGATTGGCAAGAGACGAGACTCTGCTTCCGTTTATGCCAATGTCAAGGAACCCTATCCCTATACGGCTGGGTTCCACAACATGATTTCGGTTATCAAGCACCGCCTGCCAGTAAACAAGCTTGTCATGATTGCGAGATCATTGGGAGAAATTCGTCCCTCCTTTATCGCATGTACCAAGGACCTGACAAGGGAAGACTTGCTGTTCATGGAGAAGTGTTTCCAACGGACCCTCTTTGAGTTTGACGACTTTCTACAACACTGCTGCGCTCCGACAATTGTGTGTCGGCGCTCTGGTGAGATTGCTGCTGTCAACAAGGAGTTTACAGCTCTCACGGGTTGGACAAAAAATGTGCTGCTGGGCAAGGAGCCGAACCGAAATGTTTTTGTCGGACCAGCACCATACGGGTCGGACGACGGGACTGACGGCAACACACGGCCTGATACTACAACGCCGCATCTCAAAAGTGCTACTCTTGAACCGAATGGTGAAAGACCTCAGCCTGTTTTCCTGGCAGAGCTACTAGACGACGACAGCGTTGTTCAATTCTACCGCGACTTTGCCCAACTTGCCTTTGAAGACAGCCGAGGCAAGGTTCAAAGAAGCTGCAGTCTGAACAAGTACCGGACACAAGACATGTTGGACGGTAAGGAGACGCCGACGCACAGGGACCGGACGGGTATCCTGAGCAGCCGTGTCACCAAGATTGACAGTGAGCACGGCATCTCGCGGATTGAAAAGGATGGCAAGGTCAACTGCACATTTTGCTGGACAATTAAGCGGGATGTATTCGACATTCCCATGATGATCATAATGAACGTAAGTTGAGAGCAATGGACTGTGGTACAATGAAATGCTTGCTAACAATGGCAGTTTTTACCCCGGTATTATCCTAACCAAGAGCCACACCAGCTTGCTGTATAGTGGATGGGTGGGTGCTCCGTACATAGCTGCATGGATGGTGTTTTTTGTTTCTCATTTTATTTCCATCTATATCTTGGTCTTTTATCTGGGCTGGGTATTTTGAGTTGGGACTCGGGGCTGGCCGGATTTGAAACAGAAAAGGGGGACTTCGGGCGTCTGTGAAACGGTTCGACAGGCAGAGCCATGTCGAGGAACAAGGAAGAGGTAGATGCCTAGATGAGGTTTACGATACCCGCGGTCTTGTACACGCCGTACACGTCGTATAATACAAATTGCTGCATAAGCGTATATGATTTTATACACTGTTGTCTATCTATCTATGCCAAGTTTACCAAAGAGTCGCTCTACTTCAACCCGGCGTAGCCATTCTTTCTTAATTCCAGCCATCTAAATGGATGGTCCCGAGTTTCCCATGCCGCCAAACCAAAGCGCCTTTCGCATAGTCCAAGTCGAATGCAACTCCCAAGCCACCCCCAAAATCATGGCATATCCATACTCAAAGTACAACCGCCAAGTCAGTACAGCGCCTAGAGCTCCTTCAGCAACCACTCAGCACCGTCCCTCAGGCTCTCTGGCTTCCACCCTTCCCTGGCTAGGCTACTCTTTGCAACCTCACAGTCAAAACTGATATCCTCAATCAGCGCCTCCAGACTCTTGTAGTCCCTTTCCTCGCGAATGAAGCCCAGGATCAGCAGTCTCATGTGCGCGTCGTAAAAGTCGGCGCTGAACTCGTGCAGCACGTGGACCTCGGCGCTGCGCACCGTGTTCTTGTAAAACGGGTTGTAGCCGATGGACATGACCATCGGGTAGACTGAGAAGGAGGCCTCGGGCGAGGATGCTGGCTTTTGCGGGTGCGCCGCAGGAAGGTTGAGCGACGCGTAGCCAAAGTAGACGCCTGACGGGGTGGAGGATATCCAGGGGGTGAGGGCGGAATCCACGGGGAGGTTGGCGGTGGGAATGCCGAGCTGCGGTGTTTTTTAATATTCCTGTTAGTCCCCCGGCCGGAGGGGTCGGTGAGGCAAGGCGTGAGACGGACGAACCTCTTTGGAGCCTCGTCCGAAGCCTGAAATTACTTTGCCCTCCATTCTGTAGGGATACGGCGGCTCGGGGCCGCTGTCTGGGCCGACAATGGACGGGCGGCCTTCTGTCGCCATGGTGGACTGCGTGGTTCTGCGGCCTGGATTCTGAGGACGGAGGAGAATGAGCAGTCTGCGCACCTTGGTAGTCGGCAGGCCTATGGGGATGTGTGATGGGGACGGGGGGGCGGCAGGAAGGGCAGGAGGCTGTGAGATGTGAGGTTCGCGATGAGGTGAGTGAGTGACGGCTGAGAGTTGCTTAATGACTGACTGTATTACTCATGAAAATGTCGTCGAGGGGGCGGGAGCTCGATGGCGGGGCAGAGGTGGTCAGGGCCCAGGGGCCCGTCCGTCTGATTCCCATCTGGAATCCGCAATTGCATGTGAGCGATGCGGCAAGGGGGCGCCGCCGTGCGACATCAAGTCCGATGTGCGGATGCGACGCTGGGTCAATGAGCTGCACAAGCCGACTTATACGAGCGTGGCCTACATTGGGCAATGGGATGGTTGATGAGGGCAGGGTATGTCTTGTCTACTTGGCCCTTGTACGCCGGAGTTCTAACTTCTAACCTCTTGGCGATTCTAGTCACGTCGATGCGGAATGCAAGCCACTGACTTTGTGGCTCTTGCGTATATTCTAGAAAAAGATAAAAAATCCCGGCCTCTTCAACACACAGTGGACGACTTGTGGATTCAAATGCCTGTTACAGACTGAAATCCCGGCTCTTTCAGTTTGTCAGCGAGTAGACCTAGCATGTACTACGAGATCATGACGTACGCCGATATTGAGTGTGTCTCTGGAATAATAGATCCGTCCGCGGGCTTCGTCTTGTCCTGCTTCCTCGGCCGTTGCTCTCCCGTCTTCATCTCCATTCCTTCTTCCGATATAGACACGCGCCCCCTCTCCTGTACTTTCCGGCGGCTCGACGGGCACAGTCCTCTCGGCTCCAGCCCGAGGGTTGACAGGTGAAGTAGCTGGCAGAGGGGGAGGTGCGCGCAATGGAGGCTCCGGGTTTGTGGCTCTCTCGTCACGGGATGTGTTTGCTGGGGGTGTAATCGGCGGTACAATTCTAATGCGAAAGACAAACCAGGAGAGTCCGATTACAACGAGAAGCAAGACGAGTATCAAGGCAATAGCCTCGTTGGGCTTCATAATGTTGTTGTGTTTTTGGTCTTTAGCGTTGCCGTAGTCTACACAAGAGGACACCGGCGATGGCTGTAGAGACTTGGTGACTTTGTTAATTGGATGAGTACCAGAGTATACTGGTAGAAGATGTGACTTACACGCACAGCGGTCAGATGTATCGGTTGACAGGGACGGGCCACAATGGTTTGGTGGATCGGAACGATGAAGAAGCGTCTTTCAGAATGTGAGCTGATTCAACAGATGCTCCTGGGTCTCGAATAATGTACGAATCAAAACTTCCCGTTGGCTGACGGAATCGCATGTTTGAACCTGCTCGTCAGGTTTCTCAATCGACGGGAACAAGTTTACAAATAAGGTAGTCTCCGTGACAGCTCCCCCCCTTAAATAAAAGAGGCGTACAGCCATTAAGAATAATGAAACATTCTAGAAAGCATCGTAGACGGCTGCCTGCTGGATGTACCTGTTTGCTATGACCTAGTTGAGTTCTTTGCAAGGGGGAAGCGAAAAGCCACGGATTCCAGCCAGCCTATAATACCCTGGAATCGTAGACAGTTATGGCGGACTGAAGAAAAGCCTTTGACTGACTACTCAGCTACTCGGTATGCAAGGAAGAGGCTTTTCTGAGTACAGCGTTTTCCATTCCTCGCTTTGGGGCATAGCAAACTCGGTCTATACTAGGGTAAACAACATGAGGCTGTCCGCGGCTGAGATGACGATGCCGTGCAAAAAGCCTCAGTTTCTGCCGGAAATTGCTCTCCACCTCGGGGATGACTATTGTATTACGACGCAACATGACCTGCTGGGACGCTCACATACTGGATTCTCCCCCATGTTTCCCAAGGCAGCTTTGCTCTTCCTTCCATGCATCGAATTGAGCTTCATAGAGCCAAGGTGGCGCACCACTCTGACTTTGTGCCATCTCCCGTAATACAATACATTTCGCTGCCAGACCCTTGTTTTCGTCGCAATACCTCTTTACAAATCTAGACAAGGTTGGCCGCTTGACGTGGCCGACTTGTCTGCAAACGCTCATGTCAATTTGCACAAGTTTTGTGCTATTTTGCGAGTTGGACAGATACTGGTCTCCTTGAGTGTCCCGAACCGGCGTCTTGGTACCTCGTCGGCCTCGCAAATAACAAAAGTGTCGCATATTCTCGGGGACATTGAAAGCTCGTCGCGGTATAGAACAGAGATGGTTCCGCTATACCATAACACTTGGGTCCAACCACAAGACTTCAAGGCTAGGAACCTGTGAAGCGAAGTCCAGAGAAGCTAGAAGTCCCGCTCACCAATCCTCAAATGCTCAATCGTCACGTCCAGCAAAGCATCAATTACCTCAAGGGTCTGTGTCAGGGGCAGCAGCTGATACCATGACGTTGGTGCCACAGTCACCTGCTCGCTGCGCCCAGAGTTCCATCATGAGCCCCATATGGAAGAGAGCAAGACCTGAATTGCCACAGGAGCATCTCACTGCTTACTATCGAGTCTCCCTCCCAGCCAATCTGACCAACACTAGACACTACGATGCCCCGGCTTCTCCAGCTTAGCCACGCCGGAAAGACTCATATTGCACGGCTTATGTGCGACCACCGAGCTTAGCTCCGGAATGACATGATAAAACGACAACCTTGACGCATCAAAGTGTTTGGAATCATCAATTTTATTTGTCGGAAAATGATGCTTTTTTGTTCTATTCCGCCTGGGCGGACGTTCGATTACAATCAAGTGCCACATGCTTCATGACAACCTGACTTGGCTCATGGGGCCGCCGCAGGGCATCTAGCACTAAAATACAGGTAGCGCTGCTATCCGAGTCTATTCGTCATATAATATTCATCCAACGATATAAAAAGATTGTCCGTTGTCCTACTCTGCCCTGTCAACTGGTCCCGCACAATCTGGACTGATAAGACGGCTAGTGTGGACTTGACTGATGCCTTTTTTTCGCTCCGAAAAAAAAAAAAGAGAAGTATATTCTTTCTAAGATGCGAGTCTCGACGTTTTCTTTTCAAGGAGAATACTACCAAATGCTGCTGCGTATCTGCGACTGCTACCCTGAATCCCTGGTCCTGCCAAATATTCACGAGCCCGGAATTGTATCATAGCCAATTCTACCTTGCCAGAGCCCCCTACAGAAATCCCCAACTTTAGCCAAACCCATTATTCCCTGTCCCCTTATTTGGTGCGAAATACATCGTCTGAGGTTGCGACGTGGCAGGATAGCTCGGTGGTGGCAGCGTCGCTGGAGGGGGAAATTCTCCCTGCTCGAGGTCCTTGTTTTTGCTGCGTTTGATTTTGATCAAAACGGCAGCGAGGACCGCGAGGATAACAACAATGACAATAGGGATGATGACGATTTTGATGGCGGCTTTGGCTAGACCCATTATATCTGTCGTGTTGCTTGAGTAAGCGAATTTGAAAGCGATTTGGAAAATGCAAAGGGTATTTTTGTAAATGAGCTGGTAGAAATGGTCATCCGGCGTTCTCTTTAGGAAGCGTCTGGTTTGCTTTGCACTCATTCAGATTACCCCAATCTCTCTCGACTTATATACCTCCTCTCGGCAATGCTTGCCGAGCCCTGTCGAGGCAGTGCTCCATTGCCGCTCTCATTTCGTCTGATTTAAACACTCTTTGCAAAAAGACATGTCCAATCATATGACCCTGGACATAATCCGTCCCTTTTTGCGGGCATGGTCCGACGCGCCTTCTCTCACGGCGCTTCGTCAACCTTTCCTGTTGGTCTATGCATGTGCCCGCTATATCACCTCCACAGCCACATTCGGCCCACACTATCGCGAGCCGTCCGTAGCTGCATGGCACTTGCATGCATGGAGTCGAGTTCCACGCACTAAGGCCTTGATTGGTTGCTTTGCAGTTTGGTGGTTTCTTATTTGGGATGTTTCGGTAGACGGCGCGAAGGAATGACGCCGTGGGATGCATCTGATGAGTCTAAGAGGTTGCTAGCCTGCTAGGTAGTTTTGTTGCTTCTTTGTTTAGCGACGCGGGTTGAAGGTGGCAGCGACATCTTGGCAGGTCTCAGTGTCAAGGTTCAAGGCACTGACGGCAAAAGAGCGGCGAATCAACGACCGGATGGCTATTTTGCCAAGTCCTAGACTTGGTAGAGCTGTACAGGTGCATGGATCGACAGTGAATTCGGACCTCAAATACGGAGTACAGCTGAAGATGTATGTGCATCGAGATGCCACACACCAAGGACCGTCGAATACGACGTGAGTGCATGTTTTCTTGATCTGTCACAATTGGAACGCTGTTGTGAGCCCGAGGCTTCGCCGCACGGTGATTGTTCTCTATGTCAGGGGTGTACGGAGTAGGCTGAATGCTTTGCCTGCTCTGAAAGCCATTGAGGGCTCGCTGATACTCATGCGTTCTGTCGACTGGTAGCTTGCGAATGCTGTCTCGCATTCCACTGTTCTTGTTCCAGACTATTGGACGAATGTGTATGCGACAAGGCAGGTTCATCGCCTGTCAATCGTGATTTTGATCCCCATCGCCAATGTACCCTTCTGGGTGAGATGAAGATGCCAGGGTGCAGGGAGATAGAGACCAAGAACAGAGACTAGAGACAGCAATATAAGAGATAAGCCGAGCGCAGAACTTGGTGATCTATGTTGTGTGCGGCCATTTGAGTTTTCGGAGTGAGTCACTTGCCCGCAAATATATTTTGCTTTAATGTACTGGCTGAGACTATCATGAGATAGCCTTTGCCGGCGCGCAGCTATGCCGCGCCATGTCATAGCCATGAATCGTGGTTCTGTAAGCTTTTCACGTACTATAATACGTGTTTATGTGGCATTTTCTTTCGCATGTCACGGTTCTCTGGTTTAGGTACGACCAGGCACACGGTGTTTGTATAATTGAGCCCTACCTGATGTAGTGCTGGCACGAATATTGGGATAGGTTGAAGAACGAAAATAATAATATGAGATCTGCAATCAACTTGTGCGCCATCATTCGGGGTGTGGCTGGGTGATGGGGAGGTCGACTAAGAACCTAAATCGTAACAGAAGTAAATAGGCACTGCGCGCGATGCGCATCTCAACGTCGTAATTATCATGATGGTCACTGTCGTGGTTTTGAAGGACCCAGGCATCTGGGTACCTATCTAGGTAGGTAATCATCGAAGTTCAGAGGATACGTCCTTTATTCCAACACGGGGTCAGGAGTTCCTGGGTAAGAAGTTAGTAGGTTAGGTAGCAGAGGGCATCAGTGAACTTGATCAGATCTCTCCACCGTGCGCCGGATTTCACCATCTGCCCTCATTGACTGTCTACCCATCAAAAACTGCCATGTCATCAAGGCCGTGATGATATTTTGAGGAAAGAGACGGACGCGTGGCAGCATCGCCTCCCGACTGCAATGTTTGGGCAAATAAACTGATGAGCTGCATGCATGATTGAGGCGGCAAGCCGTCTTTGAATGAATAGGGCGTTGATCTGATTCATTGTACGGCACCTGGGGAAGCACAGGGGTCGGCGTGATTGAAGCTGTTTGCAAAAGACAAGGCGATGGATTGATGGATCAGTTGGTGAATTCCCGATGGTGGTGGCGCCATTATGTATCCGTTTGCACAAGTTGGCATGCAACTTGCTTGACCCCTCGGCACAACTATGCAGAAATGTGCACAAATCGTCAATGCCACGCGAGAATTATTATGACTCACCCCGAATCACGGCTGGCAGGGCCCAAGGCCGTTGTGCGCCCCCGCCTATTCACGTTCACTACGAGGTTTGCATTAAAGCTTCAATAACTTTTCCCTGGCAGAAAACAGAGAGCCGGCCATTCTTGCAGTATCCCGCCATCTGGCATGCACCCCACTCTACGGAGTCATTGTACTGCCCTCAAAAAAAAGCCTTGTCACCGCTTCCACATCCAATGCTTCTAGTTACACCAACCATGCTCTCTACCAGTGATACCACCTTTCAACTGCAGCTCGCTTCACCCTAAACATTGGGCGCCAAATCCAACCTAACAACGGCCGTGTCTTTTGGCTAGGCGCTCTCCAATGATATGAAGGCTTCCCCGCACCTCAAAAGCCTCATTGCCTCGAACCTCTATCTAGCAGCAGCGGCCACGCGCTTAGTGTCCTCCATCGTTTTTTCCTTCTCAAACGACTCTCCTTACGCCTAGTCGGACGGCTTTTACTTGCCATATGCACTAAGATTAATAGCCTAGAAACGTTACGATAATGTCTGAACGAGGCGGCAGTGGCGGCCGCGGTGGAGCCTTCCGTGGTGGAGGTGGCGGACGCGGTCGAGGAGACTTTCAAGGAAGCTTCCGAGGAAGTAGAGGAGGAGGTTCAGATCGTGGTGGTAGAGGAGGGTTTCGAGGCGGCCGTGGAGGAGCACCGCCGAACGAGTCGAGGTCTAAAGTTTTCAGGTACGAGAAGCAGTGTACTACTGCCTATCTTAACAGCGCTGACCTGTCCTCTCTAGTCTGGATGGCCGAATTCCCAGTCCCGACCAAACAGTCACGGAGCTGGAAAATCGCATCATTAGCCAAAATGAATCGGCTGTCAAGGGACTCACCGCCAAAATGGGTACCTTGACTGTCCAGCAAAAGGCAGCCAGCCTTGATACATTCCCCGAGAGACCAGCGTTCGGGTCTAGTGGCAAATCCGTTGTGCTTTGGGCCAACTACTTCCCAGTCCACTTCAAGATCCCCATCCTCTATAGATACGTCCTCAGGGTTACCGAGGAAATCACCTCAGCTGCTAAGGGCAAAGAGAAGTCTGAAATAAAGGATGTTAAGGGCCGAAAACTTCATCTTGCTATTGAGCATCTTCTGAGACACTACACCTCCGCAGATAAGAGCCGAGCTCTGGCGTCTCAGTTTAAGGACCAAATTGTTTCGGTTAAACCATTGGACATACACGAAAACCCAATTCGTGTTAACATTCCGGCCGATAATTCTGATCGCGAACCTGACGTCGTTGAAATCTTAATTGAAGGCCCGACCGAGATCCGTATATCTGACATGATGACGTACACGCGGACTATGGATGACAATGGCGACAGAAACACTTACCCCAAGTTTCCAGAGATGATTGACGTCTTGAATATGATTCTTGGCCATAACGCTCGTTCAAAACTAGGTGAAATCACAGCTATTGGCGGGTCGCGTTTTTTCCCTTTCACTGAGGACTCAGCCACCACCAGTCTTACACAGGACTACCGCACTCTGATTGCTGCGCGTGGGTTCTTTCAATCAGCACGACTAGCTACTGGCCGCCTTCTTCTGAACACCAACGTCACTCATGGTGTTTTTCGGGTTGCCGGCAAAATGGACCAAATCATGAAGTCCCTCGCTATTCAGCAGGTAGCTCGTGATAACTACAAGCTAAAGAGGCTTGTGGGCGCCTTTGCCAAGTTTCTGCCCAGGGCCAGAGTGTGGGTGACTTTCACCATTGCCAATGGAGCCAAAGTCCGCAGGAGCAAGACTCTTCAAGGCATCGTGACAAAGCTAACAGCGTCAACTGCTGATGGGCCCAACCGTCCAACAATCAACCCTGATTATGAGTATCCGGGGCCTAAGAATATCAGGTTCTGGCTTGAAGACGAAAGCCGTTTCATCACTGTTCACGACTACTATAAGAAGAGTAAGCAATTCCCCAGGTCGCCTTCTTGTAACTGCTCATGAGTTGACTAAACTACTTTTTTTTCTTATAGAATATGGCATGAACCTCCAGGACTTCCCTGTTCTGAATCTCGGTACTCCCAAACGTCCGTCGTTTTTCCCGGCCGAAGTAATTGAGATCCAGCCGGGTCAGAGTGTAAAAGCAAAGCTCACTGGCGAAGAAACGACCGCCATGCTTGCCTTTGCGTGTCGAACTCCATATGAAAACGCGCTGTCCATATCTAGCAATGCCCGAAAGGTCCTGGAGTACGACGGCAATGAGACTCTTCAGAAGTTTGGTGTTTCTGTTGACAAGAATCTCGCTACGGTCAACGGGCGAGTCCTTAACGTTCCAGCCGTGGCTTACATTGATGCTACTAGGAAAAAGATTTCTGTAAACCCTTACAACGGATCTTGGAACATGAAGGCTGTCAAGGTCGTTAAGAAGGGCGACATGATTTCTCGATGGACATACATGAATTTGCTCTCCCGAGACACTGATAGACAGGTCGGTCTTGAGACCATGGAAGACTTTGCCAAGTTCATGGCTAATGATATGGGTATGAACATCGCCAAGTCACCTGTTCGGCTGCCCAAGCATTTCATGACTAAGGATGGAGCCATGTCCGGCCCAGGCCTGGTAAACTTTTTCACATGGGCTGAGGAGAACAAAATCCAGTACATCATGTTCATTCTAGGCCAGAAAGACAGTGGTGGACTCTATACTAAGATCAAGCGCCTGGGAGACTGTGTACATGGCATCCACACAAGTTGCCTCGTTGCCAAACACCTATTCAAGGAGAGGAACTTTTCCTACTACAGCAACGTTGGCCTTAAGGTCAATCTCAAGTCTGGTGGTGTCAATCACAAACTTAGCAATGACTTTGGTCTTCTGAAGGAAGGGAAGACAATGCTAGTCGGCTACGATGTCACTCACCCTACAAACATGAATGTCACGAAGGGCAACGAACCCCCTAGTCTCGTTGGTCTCGTCGCTTCTGTCGATCAAGATCTTGCTCAATGGCCCGCTATGGCATGGGAGCAAAAGGCCAAGCAAGAAATGCTTGGTAACACTCTGACTGATGCATTCAAGACCCGCTTGAGCCTGTGGCGATCCCATAATAACAAGACACTTCCTGAAAATATCGTTATTTTCCGCGATGGTGTTTCAGAAGGACAATTCGCACAGGTTATTAACCAGGAATTGCCCATGATCAGAGACGCTTGCCGTCAGACATACCCATCTGGCAAGCAGCCAAAATTATCAATCATCGTCTCCGTCAAGCGGCATCAAACGAGGTTTTACCCAACAAATACGGAAGACATGTCTCGCTCCGGCAATGTCAAGAACGGCACTGTTGTCGATCGCGGCATCACACTCGCTCCGTACTGGGACTTTTTCCTGACTGCACACGAGGCCTTGCAAGGAACGGCTCGGCCAGCACACTATACTGTCCTGCTGGACGAGATATTCAGGTACAAGTACGGCGAACGAGCGGCCAACGAGCTGGAGCGTCTAACCCACGAGCTCTGCTACTTGTTCGGGCGAGCCACCAAAGCCGTGAGCATTTGCCCGCCAGCATACTATGCTGATATAGTATGTGAGCGTGCTCGCGCTCACCGTCCAGAATACGACGTGAGTGATGTGGAGAGTGTTGCGACCTCCGCGTCGTCAGAGTCATCGGGTGCGGCGGGTGTCAGGCAGGTCCACAAGTCTTTGAGGGACACTATGTACTATATCTGATTTAAGTGGAAATTTTGGGAAACGATGGATGTGCCGGATGATGCGGAGAAAATGCGTGACGACTTATTCCAAGATTGAGAATTTTGGCGGGTCTGAAAATGCTGGGTTGAGAGGGGGAAGTGAGGGCTTTAAAAGTTGACGAATTATGAGAAGAAAAATTGACCATTTTATTGCAGTTTCTATGCGTATCCTCCATTGATCTAACATGATGGTCTTCAGCTTCGTTCTAGTCTATGGTTAACGAGACGTTTTACTAGTACAAGTCGATGCCCAAGCAGGCTGCCTACATCTTCGCCCTTGGCTTGTCTGTGACTCCGAGGTGGTTTTTGAATTCCCGAGAGACAGTTACCTTGTCAGTATTTGACTTTTCTGCCCATTCTTCATATTCCGCCTCCTCTGTGGCCCAAATATCCAACTCCCTTTTAATGAAATCCGCGGCATGCTGGGCGCAGAAGCGGGGAACTTCCAAAGGGATAAGATGCCCGTGCTTCTCATGCACGACCTCCTTGACCCGACCGGAGGCGACGCCACCGCTGCCTCCCAAGCCAGTACCTGTGATCTCCGTTCTCGTTCTAGCATCGCTGTTGCTAACGACGGTGCTCTGCCCGCCCAAGATGAAGACGATGCCAGGGCGCAGGTTAGGCATGCGGAGGAAGGTGTTTATCGCCTCTGGCCGGTAGAAAGGATACATGGGGTATTCAACCTTGATGGAGGTCCCGGCGTCAGGCATCCACTTGGGGTTAATGGCGTTCTTACCGCCTGCATCAAACGCGGGCCAGCTAGGACGTAGAAAGGTAAAGACTTCCTGGTGCTTGGTGGTCGCCAGCACCACCTCCCCGTTTGGATCTGCGGTGGTATTGCGCAGCCCGTACTTGATCCATTGCTCCAAGACGCGCGGGTCCCAGGCCTGGTAAAATGAACTCTTCCTGAGCAAGGTGGCGGCAGCCTCCCGCGACGGCCACCGGTCACGCCTCCCAACGCTCGCAGCGGCAGGACCTGCTCTGAAATGCATGGGGCGTTGCGTGTGATAGGGAGCAATGACAGGATCCAGGAGCACCATGCTGTGGAACAGACGCGGGTGCAGCAGGGCGGTATAGCTGAGGGCGTTTGCGCCAAACGAGTGCCCGAAGGCGACCAGAGGACGCGGCATACGGAACGTGTTGATCATGTGTAGGATGTCTCGAGAATAATCATACCAAGAAGCTGGATGGCACATGGCATCATCAGTCGGAGTACTTTTGAGCAGCTATGCCGTGTTGGGCCAAAGACACTCACGATCATTGCCCAAGAGACGTCGTTCCTGGTTGAGGATACCACTTTGGCCCTGCCAAGCACAGTCGGCAAACCAGACATGACGGATACGCACGCCACACTTGTTGAGCTCGTGGCAAAGGTCGTTGAGAAATGGTTCATAAAGCTCCTGAAGCAGTAGTCAGCCCCTGTGTGATGATGGCCTGGCTATAAAGTACATGGACATGTATAGCTCTGGGGCGTACCTTGGGGAAGCCATTGGCATGGGCGCCAATCAAGGTTACGTCGCCTCTTTGGGGTGATGGATTGTCTTTGGGAGTATATTGCTTGACGTGTAGTTTTAGCGTGGCATCTTGTGAATTGGCCGTAGCAAAGGCGAACTCTCGGATGTGGGAGGCATCAATGATGTGCTCCTTGACGTTGAACAGCGCTGCCGCCATGTCGTGTTTGGGGCCTTGGCGAGCGGTTCTCGGTCTGTAAGTGGCATCGGGCGCCACGAATACAAAGAGACGTGTTCAGATGGCGTGCAAAGGATACGTGCGTGCTCGGCAAGCTCGTGATTCCGCAGGATGATTGGGGGGTTGTTGGTAGTGCAGGCGTGACTGATGCGTGGAGTCATGATGAGATCTATATATGGGTGCCGCAACCTTGTGTTAAGAATTGATCATAAAGCTTCAGCCGAGGTTGAGGTAGGAGCGACGGTGGAGCCGTTGCAGTGAGTGAGAGAGTGAGTGAGTGAGCGAGTACTTAAGTACCTAGTACATAGCACATACGAGGTACCTAGGTACTTAGGGTGCCTGGCTGCGTGTTGGGGCCAGGTGCAAGTGCCCGGGTAGGTACATGTACTTACTCGATAAGTTTCTCACTACCCCAGTACCCCGGAATCCCACTGGCCCCGGTCCAGGTACGGAGTAGTAGTAGTACCCCCGTGAAGAAAGTATCCCGCTCCCCGTCTTCGTGGTCCCGGACGGCTGGTTTCGAGAAGCGGTTCCAACGGAAGATTGAGTGCAAAAAGCCACCGGACTAACCGCAAGAAGATTGCTCGGTACACGTATCGTATGTAGCTTGTAATCATCTTTTTTTTTTCTTGCTAACGGTGCTGTTTGTTCATGGTTGTCGTAAAGTCGCGACCCACACGCAGCCCAGACATCGAAGCTTCCCATCCAACTTCAAACTCTGACCAGTTTCCATCCTCACACAACACGAATCTGTCCCCAACTCTCGTAATCCCTACTTATCCCCGGTGCCCTCGTCACCGACTCACCTCTCCTCGCTAAATGGCACCACCATGACACCGCACTGTACCTGAATAATGCCACCCCCCAAACTCCTCCTCCTCACAGGACCGCCGCCATCAGCAGCCCTCACCGAAACCTCATGCTCAATACACGGCTTCGACAAGCCCTTCCAAGACCTCCTCGGGCTCCCGGACGCCTCGTCGAACAATCTCCCTCCCCAAACACAGTACACAGCATGGCGATCGCTCCCACTGGCCCGGCAGCCCCTCCACACCGGCTTCACCCAAGCTCACCAGCTGCCGCAGCCTCATGGCCCAAGCAGCCCAAGCTTCTTCACAACCGCCGACACCACAACCCACGGGTTCGCCACAGCGCCAGACCGCGAAGGAACCCAAGACGTTCTGGCGCAGTTCTGTGAACAATCTCTCGCGGCGCACAACTCCAACGCCGCCCCGGACCTCGATAGCTTCGACACGACTGAAAGCGCCTCCTTCATGACAACGTCGCTGCTCTCAGAGGATGGCCGCGCCGTGCCGCCTGGGCCCTTGCACCTGTCTGACCTGGAGGATGTGCCGTCCGCGAAACAAGTCACTTTCCTGCAGCCCCAGACCGTAACGCTCAACCTCGTAGTTGGCGTGCTGTCCGTGGCCCAGCCGCGCACAGTGACTACGAAATGGGGCAGCACACTGTCGCTGATTGAAGTCCTTGTGGGGGATGACACGGCCACAGGATTCGCAGTGACGTTCTGGCTGCCCGTGGATAAAGTTGCCGAGAGCGACGCTGTCAAGCTGCGACGGCAAGACGTGGTGCTCATGGAGAACGTGGCGCTGCATGCGTTCAGGGGCAAGGTGTACGGACAGAGTCTGCGAAGGGGGTTGACGAGACTGCACCTCCTTTGGAGGGGGGAAGGTGGCGGGTGTTATTCCACGCGGAGTCTGGTGAGGGCCGGCGGTGACAACCCGCAGGTCGACAAGGTTCGCGCTGTGAGGGACTGGGTGTTGCGCTTCGTGGGTTTGGATAGTAAAGGGAGGAAGAGGACGAGGGGCCTTGTAGATTGGGATAAACCACCAGACCATACACAATGAAGTTGGATACCGAAATTTTTTTTTTATGAGTTGTTATGGCAAAGAAGCTTTCTATATGTATCATGTATTACCGGCCAGTGTGCTCTGTAGACCAACCTGTACAAAGAGGAGATGACTACTTCTAGGACATCACACGCCAATAGGAGTCATACGACGCGCCCCCTCAGGAGAAAAAGTCCAGATTTAAACAGCTGCCGAGGCAGCAGTCTCTTCTTTCTTCTTGTTCCTCCTGCCGTCGGGGCCATGCTTCACAGACCTCCATTCCAAACCCAGCACCGCCAAAAAGGCACAGCCTGCACACGCCACGGAGATGTAATACGTGTGCCTAAGCCCAATCATGTAGGCCTCCAGCACTTGGTCCAGGGCGTCCAAGCGGCCCATTCCCTCCAGGACATGCTTGATCTGGGAAGCGCCGCTATTGATAAAGATCTTGCCGCCGAGGCCAATGTTGTCCTTGCCAAGGGTGTCAATGAGCCCATTCTGGAAGAGTGTCTGCGCAACAGCCACGAAAATGGCACCGCCGAGTGCCTGGAAGAACTGCACACAGGCCGTGCCGACGGGAACCATTTCCTGCGGGAGCACCGTCTGCACGACCAGCACGCCGATTTGGAAGCCGGCCCCGATGCCGAGACCAGCAATGACCTGGTAGCCGAACCACTGGCGGAGCGGGGTGTCCACGTCAAAGGTGGTGATCATGCCGGAGCCGACGGTGTAGAGGACCATGCAGGGGATGATGACAAAGTTGTAGTAGCCGATGACGGAGATGAGACCGCCCGTTATGATGGAGCAAAGGACCGTGGCAAGCAGGAGAGGGAGGATTTTGATGCCGGCTTGGACGGCGGATACACCTTGGATGGCTTGAAAGTAGAGAGCTACCATGGTGTCAGCCCGTCATGTGCGCCCAGCTTCAACAATGTGTGTGACTGACTTACAGATGTAATAAACCAGGGGGAAGAACCCGGCGCCAAAGAAAAACGCAAACACCATGGCGCACAGGGTGTTCCTATTCTTGAAGAAGCGAGGCGGCAAGGTTCCCCTGTCACCCTGCCAAAACTGGATGCCAATAAAGACGGCAATCATGAGTGCGAACCCGACAAAGAGGCCAATAATCTTGGAATTGTTCCATGGATAGTCCGCTCCTCCCCACTGTAGCGCAAGCAAAAGACACACGATAGAGGGGATGAAGACGAAGGTGCCCAGCAGATCCAGCTGCAAGAGACGCTCCACAAAGGTCATGTTCTCGGTGTCAGAGGTATTGCGGTTGACGTGGAGGAAGAACGCGATAATACCCATGGCGAGGCCTCCGATGGGGAGGTTGATGTAGAAACACCATCGCCAGGTGACGTTTTCCGTGAATGCGCCGCCGAGAAGAGGGCCTGCGACGGAGGCAATCCCCCACATGCCGCCTATGAGACCGAATACCATAGGGCGTTTCTGGAGAGGCACTGCGGTACGATTAGTGGGATGAGGGTGCAAGGTGTGAGTATGACGATGTTTGGCGGGGAGGGCGTTTGGACTGCCGACTTACTTGAGAGCGAGAGGATCACGATGGAGCCAGAGAAGAGACCAGCAGTTCCAATCTATAGGCTCTTGGGTCAATTTTGCACTTTTTGCATCGTTGGGCTGGGCCATGAACCACAACTTACACCCGCAATAGCTCTTCCCACAATAAACGCAGTCGAATTGGGCGCAACGGCAGTCAACAAGCTGCCCACTTCAAATATAAAGACAGCACCGAGATACACCAATTTGACATTAAACAACTTATACACGGCACCGTACATGGGCTGCAAAGCCGTCGTCGTGAGCAAATAGGCACTTCCGTACCAGCCCTGGGGAAAAGCATATCCATTAGCACTCCCGTCTGTTAACGCGATTCAAAGAGCAACTTGTCAAGCGGCATACGATATCCTTGACGCTCTGGAACTGCGCCGTAATAGCCCCCAAAGCAGGCGCAATAATGGTCTGATCCAGGGCAACCAAAAACACGGCCAGACACAGCGCCGAAATGATCAGGACCAGCTTAATGCCATGTGGATAGTCGGGACCGCCATCCTCACTCTGCTGGGCCTTCCCATCGGCGACGGGGTGATCTTCGTGCGGGTGTGTATCTTTAGGTGGCGAGGTGATTCCGGAATCAACTTCTGTCTTGTCAGTGGACAGACGACCTGGTTCAGTGGCGGCAGTCAGAGTAGCCATAATGATGACTTTGCACTATCTGCGCGCAGCCGAAATTAACTCCACTGTGTTTCTTAGCAAGTGGTGGTTCATGTGTGTAATATATACTAGATGAAATCTGAACCGCCGCATCTTGCGAAGCCTGACAGCACTATGCCATGACAGCTGCTGCCCGATTCGCACTCTGTGCGAAAGACGAGGCCGATCATCACTGGGCCCATTTGTTTGACGAAAGGGCGCCTCCAACTCATGATTCATCTGGTGAGGCTTGCTGGGCTGTACGTCATCCAGAAATCTGCGTCGTTGAAAAGCGTCGCGGATGCCCCAGGCAAATAAGCTGCGGACTTGGGAGATTGCCGATGTCCGAGACGTGGAGCCTGCGACAGCCCAATCCGTCTAGGCAGCCAATCAGGTGGACAGCCTCGCAGTCTGGTTCATTTCAGCGGGGAGTGTCAAAGTCTCCCTGATGGACAAACTCACAGCAAGCAAGCCGTAACAGTTCCGTCGTCGGGCCCACAGGGCTGCCCGCTTAGCCTACCCAGGTGTAACGATGCCCGAATCCAAGCGCGCCAATCTGCCATCTGCCGCCAAAGACAGAATGTTGTACCGACTCCGAATCGCTGCATCATCACTGCCTGTTATGCTCAGCGTCGGTGTGCGAATCTTCGATGCTGCGTCTGATGACGAGCTTGGTTGATAATATGTACTTCTCCCTCCCTCGTTGCGTACGACTGGCGGACACCCTCTATATGGAATGGAAACCACGCGTGATAAATCTTGATGTTTGGTACTGGCATTGCTCGCCGCCATTCAAACACCGTCTATTCCGCCGGCCAAAAGCCTGAGTTTTGAAAAAATAAAACAATAAAAGAAAAAAGACAAAATAGAACCACAACGAAAATGCCTTTCATGTCTCTTTTGCTCCCCTTTCCGAATCTTTGCTTCCATCCCCAGGTACCCATACCAGCAGCCCGTCTTTGTCAATCTTCATGCCCTCGGTGGGGATAATACGCAGCACCTTCTGGAAATACTTGTCGCGCACCACAAGACCCGGCCGAATATAGTCACCCTGAACAAATGGCAAAAGTCTGTACCTTGCTGTCCTTCGTGACATTGGTAATAAGTTGATTGTTGTCTGTTTTGCACCAGAAAACCCAAACGTGTCGCTGGGCTCCATGCTGAGCCCAAACGTGAGGAAGTGATTAGATGGGTTCTCAATGGTAATGTCCAAATGTAGCAGATTAGTTGATGCCGTAGGGTTGGAGTACAGCGCCGATGCCAACACTCTGGGTTCCGTCCCCAGTACGAGGTACTGTCCCACTGGCATGGTCGTGGCACTGGTTTGGCTATCCACCGAGGCCGTCTTTCTCTTCCACTTGATAACAAATGCCAGATCCAGAGTAACGGGGTGTCGATCGTCGAGGCTGAACTTTTGTGCCACGAGGTCAAACTGCGCTTCGTGTATCGTCTGGGGAGATATGGTAATGCCGTCGCTTGCCACTTCAGTTCGCCGCGTCACCGTACATCTAGCCCCTCCCGTGCAAGATACAACCTGTAGTTCCACCCCCAAAACCGTCAAATCTTCCATGGCAAAGGATGCATAGTGGCATACCAGACACCACTGCTGCGCAAATCCTTTTGCCGGCGGAGCTGCTGCCTCGTTCTCTGTGACCAGGTGTAATCCTTCGTAATCGAACAGACTGGGCCATGGCTCTGGACGCAGTCGTGGCAACAAATCGTAGTTCGCCTCGAATGGCCCCACCAGGTCCAAAGACAGAGACAAGACTTGTATAATTGGTGTTGCAGTATCCGACTCCAGATGGTAAGTTGCTTGAATGTGAAGATCGTACGTTGTAGGCGCCGTTGTAGGATCAATAATCAGCTTTAATTCGGCCGCTGCACCGCTAGAAATGACGCCTATAGGCACTCCCAGCGCCTTGGTTGCCTCCTCGCCCGTTTCTCCATTTCGCTCATGTTCTCCGACCAGTAGCTTCAACGACGGGACTGATTTCCCATACAACTGTACGTCCAGTTTGACATGGGCCGGTTCCTCCTCTTCATTTCGCAATTCCACTCCAAGTTCCACCGTTTCGTTCGTGTAATATAGGCCCGAAGATTCGGGCAGGCTAACTAGAAGCTTGGGTGGTCGTGGCTTGATGTGGAGTATCCTGGCATCGGGTCTCAATTGGCGTGGCCTGTCTGAAGTCTTGATATACCATCCAGTTACTTGATCAGTGTCTCTGAGCGACATGGTATACTGAATGTCAAAGGATTTATGCTCGTATGTGGCGACGACTGTAGACGCCTCGGCCTCTCCCGACTCTCTCAACGGAATTGCCATTTCAAACACCCGTTTTTCACCGGGCTTTAATGTCAAATCGCAAATTCCGCTGAGTGGTAAATCGCCCGGTCCATCAGTGGAAAACTGTTCTTCCAGCGCCACTTTGGTAATAAAAGAGCTCTCCTCCCCACTTGAGCCGTGTTGGAGCAAAATAGGTTTCAAACTGCCTTCAAACAGAATCTTTACAGAAGAAAACGATATCGGCATAGAATCTGCCATGGCGTTCGAAGTCAACGTAAATTGGGCTAGGCACTGGTCGCCTGCCTTGTTCTCCTTGCTTCTGAACACGAAACTTGACGAAATAAGGTGCGATGATGAGGCATCCGAAAGTTGAATCGATGGCTTCTCTTCGACTGTTATCTCGTCTAGCGATTGTGATAGATCGTAGGACCAGTGTTGCCGCTTCGAAAACTCTGAATACAGCCACATTAGCCCCTATCCTAGTAAGGCTGAGGCCTCCAAATATAGGTCTGCACTTACTCTTGTTCATCAGCTCCCAGTCCGTGGCAACGACGAGATCAGCCCGGCCAATTTCCTTGGCTGCCCGGCGTAATAACCAACACAGATCCTCAGATATATCCAGCCAGTTATCAGCTCGGTATGAGCCGCTGTCCCACACAGGTTGCAAAATCGCTACAACATCTTCCCAAGAACCCAATGTAGCCATCTCCTTTGCACATTCTAATGACAGCTCTGCGGCAATCCGCAGCTGGCCCCTAGCTTCAAACTGAGTGCGAGAGGCAATAAGACAGTCTATTATCAGCTGAGCGTGGCTGACACCGCCCTCTCCGCTCAGCGGGTTTTCTTGATAAGGTGGAGGACACATATAAGTGTCATAGCTGCTCTTCGCAGATTTCGCTGACGTAGATTCCGGTGGTTCTCTGTCTTCATCTAGCATCATGTGAGCGAGGGTGCGTCGAGCAGTAAGATGCCGTGCGGCCATGCGATACCAGTAGCCTGTATGATGTAGAAGCTCCCATGGTTGTAATCGCTCGCCCAAGACCGCCCGTTCAGGTGGTAGAAATATGGTCATCGACGCCGGAACCAAACCAGATACCTCAATTTTCTCTATTAAATTAGCCATGACCATGGCCCACCTGGCCTCCCAGGCCTGCCAGCCGTATGTATTTGTTCCGTGCCCTCTACGATCCACAAGGTCACCGATTCGATCTCTGTGCGTTTGCCATCTCCTGACGGCTAGACTTGTATGTCCCATCCACAAATGTATTCGCAGGCACCGGATCGAGATGATGTCTGCCAATTGTCGAGCATCATTCCACCGGGAGCTCCAACTCGGAATTACGTCAAAAACATCTTGTCCTAGTAAGATTTCGTAGGCCTGCTCAAAGGATCGAATCGCCGCGTCCAACTCCTGGCGAAATTCTGCCAAAATGGCGGTCTTCATATCATATCGAAAGTTCCAATCAGGCAACGAAAGTGTATGCGATGTCCCGGATGTTGGTGGTATCGTCGGCTGCGGGGCAATGCCACGCGATCTCTTCTTCCTTGCATGCCGGCCGAGATCCCTGTAATATTCAACGGCATTTGAATACAGAATAGCAAGAATGTTATCAATCTTTCGTTTAAGCTCGACGGGGGACTCTTGTGTAGGTATATAGAATATGGACTTGGGATCTAGCGCGGTCCCTCTTCGAATACTCTCTAATCGGTCCTGAACCTCTTCTGTAAGAACTGCCGTGCCACTATCTTGATTGCCAAACAGGATTATCGCAACTCTGGTCTTGAAGCCAGATCGAGCTAGCGTAGCTTTGATCTCATTAACGTCCGACTTGAGGCGGTTGTCATTGGCTAGCCAGTAGAAACAGGCGTATATGCTAGGAACAAGATGCTGGTGTTTCTTGATCCATTGCGAATCGATCAGGCCGTCGGGGTATAGCGCGGAAACATGAGACAGCGGAGAAAACGGAGAGTGAATAGTCGCACTAGGATCTGGAGGCCCGACAGAATCAGGTATTATTGTTTTCCGGGGCGGCAGAAGGTATGACTGCGTTGCGCATCAGCACCCAAACACTTCGAAGCGTTGACACCGCTCACATACCCTTCCCACCGTCTTGATCCGAAAGCGATAGGGTTCGTCCCTTGGGACCACTGCCCAAGATGTACCCCTAGCATCAATTTCCTCAAAGTACGTCTCCAACAACTGCGCTTCTCGACCTTCGAGTGGCGGCAGGTCTGACTTGATCAACTGCCCTTGGGTGCTCAATTCCCCTTGCAAGTCAAGCCCTGGCTCAGCTGAGTTCAGGCCCGAAGCAACCAGGAACGGAACATTATGATCCAAACAGCCTGGCGGGTACCCATCCATGGTGCAGTTTCCCAATGCCGGCGGACGTCGCTCGTTGGTCCGCTTGCAAGCTGGCACGGGAGAGAGCTTCTGGAGGTTAAAGCTAAAGGCGGGTTGATCATGCCCCTCGCGTGGGGGCAACGTCCGGGGGTGGTTGTTTGGGTGATGTTACCACCACTCTTCACTGGGACGAAGGACAGACTTGAGAAAATCATCTTTCTCAACTCCCATAACATAGTGACAATATAATTACCTAGGTAATTATAACTACCATCGTTTGTTTCCAACACGTGAAAGCCTAAATTATTGTGCAAATAAAAAACCTCCATGTCATGTGCAAAAATACGTACCTTGTACATACACTGTGTTCCACAGGAAGCTGTCAAAGTAGGCTCACGAGCTAACCGGATCGGAACAACGCCTACCGCCGAACCACCGCGCCTGTGAAATTTCCAACGACAGCGACAACCATCCCATCAACGTCATCAGCAAGTCAACAAATCCCCGACCCACGTCTGTTCTCGACGTTTCAGTGCTCAACCTTGTCGCGAATTCGCCTTCTCCCCTCAACTCACAAACCGACTGACAATGAGACCGACCCAAGCCCTTTCCGTTGGCCGCTATCGCCATCTCAAACTTACCACCAAAGATGTCGGCAAGGGCTTCTACAAGGGAAACCGAACTGGCTCAATGGGTCGCCATACCAAACACGGAGGATATGTAATTGAGTGGAACAAAGTCCGGACGTACGCTGTTCCCCCGAACCTGAAAGACTTCAAGGTAATTTCTATTAGCGCCAACACCGCATATTGCAAAAAAAAAAAAAAAAAAAAAAAAAAAAAAAAAAAAAAAAAAAACTAATTTGAACAAAATTATAGCTCACACCGTTCGTCAGTCGCCAAGTTCGAGAAGTACCTGGCGACTACAAGGGCCTGGAAAAGGGACCACAAGATCCGTATTTCTATGTTGAGCAGTGGAAACGATACAATGGCGTGGATTAAGGCGGCTTCGGAGATGCGTCATCGAGGCGCAAAGGTGATGTGCTCATAACGAACTGAGGGCACTGTGAATAAATCGTGGAAAACGCGATTAAAAGCTGGCGAGAAGCAGGGGCTTTCTCGTCTTCGTACATATACCCCAACTTTGTAACACTATGCATGACGGCCATGTAACAACAATCGACGTCTCTGAACAAAATGGACAGGATTAGCTTCCTCTGTATTTTCATTCACCTTTTTTTCTTCAATTCAAATACAAAGCGAACAATAAATACAAACGAGTGCGCTATGGTTTCATGGGATATCTGTTGCTAAATATGATGCTCTGGAGCCTGCCCCAGTCGCATATCCTCCGTATATGTTACTTGGAAGCATTTGCTTCCTTAGTTTGGTCTGGCTCCTTGATCTGAGGAATTTGAAACGATTCAGAGCTCTCAATGGCCGGTCCAGTGGTTCTGGCTGCTAGCATCTGCTCGGCTCTCGCCTCGTCCTCCGACCCTGGAAGACCAGATAAGTTCATGCAAGATTCCTGTGGACTCATAGGACGAGAGCCCTCTCCTGCGGGTGTCACTGAAGTCAACGTTACCATGCTTGCTGTTTCAGCATCCTTCTTAAGGCTAAATGGCAGTGCAATACCGTCTATATATGGACGCTTCCCTGCCACTCCAGTTTCAGGGACGTAGTTGGGACTCAGAAGTCCAGGATGAGTAGCTTCTTGTTCCTTGCGCTGCTCAATTAACTGTGCCACAGGTGTATTCTCGTCCACGCCAGTCTCCTCTGTTTGATGCTCATCGATGACAGTTCTGCGACGAGACCTACTTCTGCTTGCAATATCCGGCTTTGAAGGTTCGGGTTGTTGGGATTCAATGTTTTGGTAAGGCCTTGCCCCTCGCCCCTCGTCACCAGTCACGTCCTGTGACTCGGGTGTCCTATCGGCTTCCTTTTCGCGCTCAACGGTGAGCTCGTCATGCTTGGATCCCCAAAAAGACCAAAGCGCTAGGCCCATGCTCCTCGTTTTCTTCTTCTCGACAATGTCTGATTCGATTAACCGTCTGCCGGCGAGGGCTGTGGGTGGGGGGTTCTCGCCTGCTCCGAAGTCTTGGAATCCTGTCACCATATCCTTGATGATCTTCTTGTGCACTTTGATTTTCGACGATGCATAACGGCTGTCCCATTTTTTTCTGGTCTCTTGCCAACGTTTCACGGTCCCTTCCTTGGCTACACCGATAACAGAGGCATTCATACAACAGCCAGGAAGTTCTGACTCCGCAGGCAATGGAAGATTGACACCGTGGCGCGTGACTCGTTGTCGAACCATGTGGTTTATGAAGTGCGGCAGAGGGTCGCCAGCTTTGCCAACTTTTCCAGGCTCTCGCCGTTCAGTTTGCCGCTCTTCCTCTCTCCCGCGCTGAACATTCTGTGCAACATCTGTTTCAGAACCTGACTTGGAAATGACTGAGATATCATCATCATCCAGAATTTCGATGCCTCTTTTCTGAGCCCTAGCCAAAGCCCAAGCACCAAATTGAGCAATAGACCTATACATATATTTGGCGGGCCTCGTGAAACTGAGTATGGGAGCAGCGTGGCATAAGTCGTCCCATACCTGCAGCTGAACGTCTGTGGGCTTGTACTTTCGCAATAGTTCAAGTTCCTCTTCTGAAAGGGTTTCAACTGGTCGTGTATATTTCCTAGGATTAGCACATTTGTGGGCCAGATAGACTTGTTCGTCGCGGAGAATCTCGCCACCTCCAACCATGATTAACAACGGGGGCAGTCCACCTAGAGTCGTTTGCATGATAGGGCTGACAAGAGGATGGTTCAAGAGGGCATTTGTTGTGTACATCTTGTGTTTTGTTAGCACCGTGTCTCTGTTGGTCATTTCCCACATTGGCTCACCTGAATTTGGTCTTTGATAGTTACTGATTTGCCATCTATACTAACAGTCAAATACTTGGTTGGCCGGGTCGCACTTGCCACTGAATCAATCGTGCTGTCTGTATTCGTGGATTCGCTATTGGTAGGTTTGGAACCATTCATCCTAGCAGAAGATACTCTTGTATTGTTGTTGACTACCGTTTTGTTCGCTCGCTTAATTGCTTCCCCTTGCAACATGGCAATGTCGTCATCATCTGGAGGAGGCCAAGCTCGAGAGGGTTTGTGATGGAAACCAGACTGCGGAATGTAATCAAAAGGGGCATCAGCAGCAGCACTTGGAAATGAGTGAGTGAGATCAACCCAAGGACTGATGAGAATACCGCCAGCAGGAAGAGGAATACCCCGGTCTCGCAAGACGCAAAGCATCGACAGTACCATCCCGCCACCGGCAGAATCGCCCGCTACCAGTATGGTGCTCGGCTCTTGAACTGAAATTAAATACAAGTATGCTGCTAAACAATCTTGTAGTCCACAGGGAAACGGAAACTGTGGTGCAAGGCGATACCTCGGAGCCAAGACTCTGGCTTTCAATTTACGTGCATGGCGCTGCAACTGGTATCGGTGCTCATCGACGCTTCCGAAGTAGTACGCGCCTCCATGAACAAATAGCATCACTCGCCTCCCAGGATCATCGATTGCCTTTCTTGCATTGTATTGGGAGCGCATCTCAATCCATTCCGCCTCAAAAGTCGACTTCGGCTTCCTCCATTGCCACCATTGTCTACCGCCGACCTGGGCGATGCCGTCTGGTCCCAGTTGGGCTTGAATCAATTCCGCTGATCGGGATAGAAATTCATCTGATATTTTAACCACGTCCACCCTTATCCATTGGGGATTAGGAACCCATTGGGAGGTAAAGGCTTGCAGCTCTTCTACAGTGTGATGTGATGCAAACTCCAGGAACGATCGGATCAGATGAAGACCCTCATCGTATGATAAATGCGCCGTTGGTCTTTGCTTCAGTGGCTTCCGGTTAAGATACTACAGAGTGTCGAATCTGGAGTATTAGTCTCCGATGCAATTGAAACGTCTGGTTGGATGAAAATAACGTCACACGGCTTGATGCCATTTGCGTACATGAGAAAACAGCGTGGAAACCACTGTCGGAGTGACGGCCAACGAGACCGAGGTCGTGTTCAGTCTGTTCATCGTAGCTGCAGGCCATCGGCGATAGCAATCATGATGGTCACAGGATTAGAACCTGGAAGCCAAGTCGTTATGTATGTATACAAAAGGCTAGGACCTCTGAAAAGAGGCAGAGCCGGAAGAACGGGCGCCATGATGTCATGCATGCACGGGGTCCTCTGTACTTTGTACATAAAATAAATAATCGCACCCGCGATCAAATTCAATGGGCCCAGCAAACCAGTCACTCTGCGGCCATGGGAGTCCCCCATTGGCCCCTGTACCCCATTGTGGCCCAAGCTACCGCCAACAGGAGAGCAGCGACCAGCGCAAAGTACCACCAAAATTTTTATGCTGATGGTCATCACGGTGCCCGTCTGCCCCTCCAACACCCCGCCAACTCAAAAAGAAATAAAAGAAAATAGAAAAAATCCCAGAGGTAGCCATGGCCTCGTCTACGGATACCGGGCAGCTTCCCTCCGCAGGTTGGCCGAAAACTCTTCTCCATTAACTGCTCAGATTCATTCTAACTCGAGTACATGTAGCTGTGCGCCAGTCAAACTTCGAACAAGCCGTTGCCTACTCCCTCCATCTTTGGCCGGCGCTTACGCTCGCTGTTCAAAACGGCTGGGGTGGCCCCGATTCAGCAGATAAGCGTGACTGGTTTGCCGGCGCTATCGTCGACCTGTTCTCCGAATTTAGCGATGCGCCCCAGACCAAGCCCATCGAAGAACCCGACATGGAGGACGTTGAGACTGTATTGCTGCAGGTCATGATAGATGAGTTCGAGGTTAACGTTGATGATGATTCGGGCACAGAGGTCGCCGGCAATATCGTCCGAGCGAGAGCCGAATGCGCTATTGGCCAGTTCGACGAAGTGAACAAGTTGAGCCAGCGGTTTCAGAACCTCAAGGGCAAGAAGGTAGATCAACTGTTCAAGAAGGCTGAAGATGTCGACCAAGATACCGACTGGGAATCAGACGATGACGATGATGATGATGCAAGTGACATCGACATGGATGACGCCCCTGCGCCACCTTCGGCACCCAAGGAAAAGCCAGCTCCTGAAGTTGACGAGGACGGTTTCACAAAAGTTACGCACAAGAAGAAGTAAGAGGTCGCGCAAAGGGCAGATATTCGTGCAGGAGGGTCCGTGTTCTGACTATATCTCCATCTATGATACCCAGCGCATATATACAGATTTGTGCGACAAAGTCAATTTTGCATAATTGGGAATCACAAAAGAATCAAAAACGCCAAGCTCAAGCGACCGAAAGATCAAACGCTGCGACCGTCTAACGACAGAACATTATTCCCAGTCATCGTCACTATCATCTCCCTGTCTAGAGTCCTTGGGACTGTTTGGAGCTTGGCTTGTCTTCCCAGAGGCTTCTCCAACAACATCATAGCTGGCTTCGCTGTCGGCTTGTGACTTCTCGTCATTGGACTTCCGGGACTCGGTAGTCTTTGTAGGACCATCTGGGCGTTGAATAGTCGTGGATGACGCTCCAGAGCTAGACTTCTGGCCAGGCAACTTCTTCTCTGCTTCACCAACTTCCTCGTCAGAATCGTCATCCCAACCAACCTCATCCTCAGCGGAGGCGGCTATAAGAAAACAGAGGTCAGTATATAGAATTGTCTTAAGATAGATAAAAAGAATGGCAACAAGTACCTTTAAGCAGATCCCGTCGTCTCGACTCTGCAGTCTCAATGCCGTGTCTCAAGAAGTAGTATCGCTTCCAAAAGTCGGCGTAGGAAACCTGATCCGGCACAAGCTTCTCCATTGTGGTCCTCAACTCAGGGTACTTGGCAAGATCGCTGCTAATATCATCGGTCTTCTTCTCAACATCGAATTCCGCTGTCCACTTCTCATATTCGTCACTGGTAGGGTCCTTGGCAAAGCCATCAACAGATGTATGGATAACATGCATCTGAGCATCAAATCGAGAGGTGTGAATAACCCGTTTGCCTTGTGCATCTTTGCTTTCAAAAAGAACTGCACTGTCTTGAGATGACTCGTCAGGTGGAGCAACATTAATCGCATCCCTCAGAAAATCGCGAACGCTGCCGCCAAATCGCAGCAATGCTTCATCAGCGGCATCTTCAGCTTGTTGTAGGTCTTTGAGACGCTTAGCCGCTTCAGAGCGTATTCGTGACAAAACCGTCTCAGATTGTTCACCAGCGTCATCGGAAGCGGTAGCTCTCGTTTTAGTTGGCGTTGATTGTGTGTCGTCGCCTTCCTTGGTACCGTCTGTTGACATGGCAGTGGCAGTGTTCACCGATAGCGATCGGGTTCGATTCAGTATTGATTCACGAAGATCGTTCAAGCCCTTGGTGGCGTCTTCTCCCACTTCGGCGAGCTCTTTCTGGGCCTGCGCATACACAGTCTCGCCCTGCACAAATGGTTAACATACTGGCACGCTGAGAAGTCGCTGTTCAAAGAGGGTTACCTGTTTCATAACATTTCCAAAGAACCCACCAATCTTTATACCCCAGGTGCTTGACGAGATAGCCTTATACGCATCTTGAAAATCATTGTTTAATGATGACTCCTGCTGCTCCGGCTTAGGCGTTTCATTTGACTCCTTTCTGTCTTGTGGGTATGCGTTCTCCTGAATGTGGTCGTAGGCGAGATCCATCGCGTCCCCGAAAGTGGCGAGTCTCGCAAAGTATTATGCAAGTTCACAGCTCTTGCTCATGTAGCTTATACACGAATGTCTGGTGACGGGTGCTGCTTTGGATGGATAGGTGTTCACCGCAAGCGGCTCCCAATGATGATGAGCTTCACATGGATCCCAGGCGGGGCCTTGGAATGTGGGGCTGCTGTTTCAGTACATATCACGTGATGTCAAGATTCCTGAAATTTCATTAACAAGTCATTGAACTCATCGACATTACTACTCCGTGCGACGAGGGGATAATCGAATAGGCGGTTGAATTTCACCGTTTGACGCACATCTGCGGGCTATATTCCAATTTTTTCAATTTGCAGTACGATCAAAAAATTTATGACGTGAGTCGACTCTCCTCGATTAACCCTCGCGCGAGAATCAACGGCGTGGGCTATTGCATCTGAAAAGCAACTACATTTGCGATATGGAATTTCTGATACCGATTATCAAGGGTCAGGTACCCTTTCAAAAATCCTTGTATGAACAGGGCTGAAGGTTAGATGTCGGTCTCGATATGCCAGTACGCTCGAAAATTTATGTCATTGCCATCTACAGCGTTGCAGGACTAGATGGTATGTATCCTTAAGCGTCTCTTTAAGATCTCGGGGGGTTACTCAACTTGTTTGACGCCAATGAGAGTGCAATGGACCATGCTACTCTCCGTAAGCCAAGGTCACAAGGGTTAGCCACCTGGAGCCTGGGATGACGCGGCATCAAGCTAGCTATTGTTACGAACGGTCCATTAGGAGACGTTATCGCCTTACCGATGCGGAAAGTAACGTTCATGATATTGGGAATCAGCATGTGAGGCGTTTTGTGTTTGCGGGCAGCGCACCTCCCCGGCCAGGCACAGACGACGATTATGATCCATCATACCAAATCTCGATGGCAAGGATCGAACTATAAGTAGGAAATCGAAAAAATAGTGGACTAAGAAGCCATAGCCGAAACTAGGGGACAAGGGTCCTATGCCCAACGACAGCCATGTGTCTGTTGGCCGAGGTCGAACTAGCGAAACGAACTAGTTAGCGGGGATGAAGCGGACCAGGCGGCTTACAACACTTTGACACGGTACCAACATCATCTTGTCAGTACCGAGTCAAGTAGATAATTCAACTGGGCCGAGACCCGTTCCACGATCAACCTCACGGCTTGGGATAATGAGGAGAAGTGGTGCCGCGAATCCACAAGCCAAAATGTGCTCATTGCCACATTGAGGCCGCAGCCGACATTCATTACGGCAAGTTCGCTAAGAATCAAGCATTGGACCGCAAGTGAAGATCCGGCTACGACTTTATATCTGCAGATTATGGTCTTCCTGTCTGTACTCCATGTTCTTCAAGAAGTGTCTCGATTCCTGATGCAAAACGAGAAACTCGACTAGAAATCTGAAAAGCCCATCATCAAATGACCAAAGTAGGGAACCTTGGCAAGTCATCCTTGCAAATCGTTGGGTTCGTGAGCCGTACAGAATCGGATCATTTCATGCATCCGATGAAAGATCTATGTCGTCATATCCGGTGCAATGGGTAACAAGCCGGCGAATTAAGTGACAGGAAAGTGCTTTTCTTATCCGAAACAAGGAGTTGGAGATGCTACCAGAAACTGATGAATATCCAGAGCTAGGCAAAAGAAGATGCAGTCTCCACTAAATCTGCATGTAACGTTTGAAAGCGGCTACTTTGGTTGGCTGGACAGGTTGTCATCAGCCAATGTCGTCATCAGGTTCCTTGCACCGCCATAGCGCATCGGGTGTGGCGCCCCACCGTGTGGCTGCGGGGTCAGGCGGAATGACGCTGGTAAAATCCAAGTTCATCATGCTGGCGACGACAACTGTTTGGTGTCAATGTCACCAGTGGTTGCGTTGTGGTACTCATCAAGTGGGTATTCTTGCGCCACAGCCCTTCAGTATTTTCCCCGATGAAAGCTGTTGAAGCAGGAACAACCTGAGGATGCCTCCGTCTATATAAACCCTTGGACCCTTCGTTCCTGTAGAGCTTTCACTTTTGTCCTCTCCAACAACCTCGCCAACTATTTAAATTCACATCAGAAAAATTTGAACGCAACTCTCTCTTCAAAACCCCACCTAGAAAAATCACAATGGAGTCTGTCAAGCAAGCCGCCAACTACGTCTCTGAGACCGTTCAGGGTGCCGTGTCTGGTGCCAGCCACGAGGCAAACAAGGAGGTTGCCAAGGACAGCAATGCCAATGTTGGCACTCGGTATGTTGGCAGTGTGCCCAACATTTCATATAAATTCCAGACTAACATACAAATTTATAGTTTGACCGCTGCCAAGGATGCTGTCGGTGACAAGTTCGAACAGAATGCCCACGATGGCAAGGCCGAAGTCCACAAGCAGGCTGCCAAGAACTAAGAGACTTCATAGCCATTATTTATTACAGTCGCTGAGAGAATGACGTATAAAGGCGTTTCATGGTTATGGAGGATCAAGTATTACGGAGAAGGAATGGCACAGCCGAGTCCGCAATACCCCTAACGTAGCGTTGAATAGAGTAGGAAATAAAATATGTCAATAGACCACTGCCTCCACCCCCGAGCCAGGTAGAGAGAGTTCAATCGCCTTCGAACGTGTCGACTATGCGTCCAGCAACGTAGCGCGCGATCACTTAGGTGCTGAGGAAATGCTTGTTCTGAGATTCATTCCTGTCATGTTTCAGTCGACAAGCTCGCCAACCCGTGTCCCAGAAAACCTCCGGGAGAGTAGGACATGACAGGCGGAAGTAGGTTGTTCCCTGGCTGCGGGTTTATCGCAGATCGATCGGTTTCGACCCACCACACCCGAACGACAGGCACCACAACACTCTCTGCAGGACAAACTCTCCAAACTTGAGAGTAAATGATGTCATCGTTGGCTCTTTTCTAGAATCCAAATTTTGAGCCTCAAAGGTCCGTGCTGAATATGTCTGGGTTCGTGCAATAAGACACGGTGTCCAGATGGCATTCTCCCGATATTGCTTGCAATGGGGCGTTTGTAGCGATACGAAACGTCCATTATACATGCATGACCTATATTTCCATGTTCAGAAAAGCAGGTACTGCTGCCTGGTTTTGTTAAGTCTGGAGCAATTGGTATTTCGTGCAGATGCTAAAAATTGCAATTATGACAGCCGTCCGATTTTTACGATGCCATGTCCAATTTAAATGAGCCGGACACAGATGTGGAACCAATTTCATGCCTCTTCGACACGGGCCGTCGGTGCCACAGCTAATATGCGTGTTCAGAGTTGCCATCAGAATTTCTCCACGCAAAAATGATAACAAGTTCATGTAGGTCAACTGAGTCAATGCCGACGCAAAGGATACAAGCTGCGAGGTTTTGGTGATACGACATGGGCACACACCATGCAGGGCGATGCACCCGGAGCTTGGCGGTGCCAAAAGGCCACGACGAGCCTCATCGTTCTCATGCATGCAACTAGGTTGGTCAACTCTACAGGTAAAAAAAATTACGTGTCATCTTGCTCTTTTCATTTCGCCCAAGATGAGAAATATCCAATCTCGGCCATCGCGGATATCGCCCGTCAATCGACATGTTGGCGGACGAAGAGGGCTGCCGCGCGCGCTAGCCGTGATGATGGGCAAACTGCGAGTGGAGCACGGAGTATTCCGTACGTACTTGGCCGTTGTAACGCTTGACTCGTGGGGCGCAACTACCGAATGAGAGGTACCTATAACGGCTGCTGAATACCGTCCGAAATATATGCGGCCTGAGAATTAAGCTAACATGCCCCAGCGTCAGGCGTTTCGAATGCGGAGCTGTTGGTGCGCATGTTGCAAGTTTGCAGTCTGGTCGCGGCTGCGAGACTCTGATGTTCCTGTAGAGTAGAGAGTCTAAAGCGCAAGGATGACGCTCGCTGCCACGGAATGTCGTCCAAAGAGTTGCCAAAAGCGTGAAATGGATGGCATTCCTCGTGTGCTCTGAACGTGGTGACTGTTGAGGTATCTTTTTAAGGTCGAACGATGGCCCACACGTTCTCACTTTGGGTACAGTGTGCGCACGGTACGCCGTTGTGAGCGACACGAGGACCATGGCCGAGCGCAAGTGTCTGAATACCGAACCGAGATCAATTCAATGCTCCTTGGCAAAGAGGCCAAGTCTCTAGTGCCGCCTGACAAAATGCTGACTGTTGCCCCGATGTATGCACTGGTCAATTGGTAACGCCCGTTGGCGACCCACCATATGCCCTTCACGGACTTCGTCGGCCACGGTTTTCTGTCCTTCTTCACACGGAGCGTCTGAAACTAGAACAGCCTGAACCCCGCCCTGGCTTCGACTGGCTTATAAATTCATTTTCACGCTTGCTGGTCCTGGTTCGCAGTGATTCCATTCCCTACCCCGTTGGCTCCGGGCGTCAGAACCGAGAGGACAGACCTGCCATCAACTTCATTCTTGCTTCCACCCCTAACTGTCGAGGAAGAATCGACTGGAACAAGAGGCTTGTCCGTGACTCAGGCAGCAACATTTGTTCCGCCTCGCGCCTTGCAGGTTCCCCCCATCATCGTCGAAAGACCCTGCAACGTGCTGCAAGTCGTTTCGCCTCCCAGCCACTCCTCCAGTACGCCCTTGGCCTTTATTTTTGAAAACCGCCAACTGCTACTTGGGTCGTTCGCGAACTCTTTGCGCTCCTCCTGGTGGGCAAAGAAAGCAAACATAGCCCTGAACAACCAGAGGCGCTTCATTCAACTTATCCGAGCCGTTGCTTCTCATATTCGTGAGCTTTGGCTTGCGTCACTGTGTCGCTTTCCGGACTTAAGACCGAACCCACCACCGCACACTGCACACTTTGATCAACAACGGCATAACTGTCTGCGCATTGCTGTGTTTCTTTCTTCTTTGTATCCTTTTGCTCCTACTCCCTAGCATTACAGCTTCTCGCTTTTGCACAGCCAAAAAAAAAATACCGAAATCGCGATGGCTTCAGGCGGCGACGCAGGCGGCTCTTTGCCACCCAACTTCCTCCTAACCCCGCATCAACAGAGCCTGCTTTTCGCTGCGCTCAACGCCAACAAACCGCAGACTTCCGCCTCGCCGGCAGCCAAAGGCTTGTCTTTGTCCCCCAGCTCATTCCAGGGCTCTCCGATGCAGAATGTGGACAATTCTGCTTTCCAAGATAGCCCCTACCTAGACAACATCGACTACGACTTCGGCGACTCTAGCTTCGACTTTTCTTTTGCCAGTCACGGCGGTGAACAGGCCAAGATGGTTGTGGATGCCCCCGGAACTGTCTCATCCGATTCGACGGAGAATGATGGCCATGAGAAGAGAAATCATCCTGACGACGAGGAAGATGACAGCAGTCCCGGCAATGATTCTAAGAGAAGGGAAAGCACGGAGAAGACTGCCAAGAAGCCTGGCCGTAAGCCTCTCACCTCTGAGCCAACTTCTGTAAGTACTCTTCCCATATGTCATGTCGTACCTTCGTGTTGCGCCTCGGCTTTGCTGACTGCCAGTTGAAGAAACGCAAGGCACAGAACAGAGCCGCCCAGCGAGCTTTTAGGGAGCGTAAGGAAAAGCATCTCAAGGACCTTGAGACCAAGGTTGATGAGCTAGAAAAGGCTTCCGAGGCTGCCAATCATGAGAATAGCAAGCTGCGAGCCGAAGTGGATCGCATCACTACCGAGTTGAATCAGTATAAGCAGCGTGTTGCTGTCATGTCACAGCACAAGACCATCCCCCGAGACAAAGTGCCATTCGGCAATGCTGCTCTCAACAACTTGAGCGATGTCAGCTTCCAATTCGAGTTCCCCAAGTTTGGGGCCCTCCCCGGCCCACCAATTAGGCAGCCTTCATCACAGCCTATCAGTCCCCAGCAGAACGGCCAAAAGAACAGCCCAGCCCGCAGCACTGGCAGCGAAGGCAAATCGCCTCAGTCTAGTGTGCAGCAGCCAAACCAGGACGACTTTGCTAAATTCGCCGGCGTCTTTGCGCCTTCCATGTCCAACTCGACACGTACTGGCTCACGTGCTAGCGTCGATTCCGTTCCCTTCGGTGTTGCTGCCGCTACTAGTTCACCTTCAGCATCATCCAACTCCAATGCCGGCCCCAGCTCGTCCTGTGGGACTTCTCCCGAGCCTTTCACACAGTCTCCCATGAGCTTCAAGCCTCTCGAGTCACTAACAACCATTGGCGAGGAGCAGCCCGCGGCGACGACAGCGGATCAACCATTCGCTCAGGTTGCCAATGTTGACATTGCTAGTCCTAGCTTTGACTGGCTTGTCCAGCAGAACGGCGGCGGCCACTTTGATCCCCAATTGTTCGGTGATTACCGAGAGTCACAGGAGAACGTCTTGTCCAACCCATCTTTTGATGACTTTTTCTTCAATGACGGACTAGATGCCGACTTTTTCACGCCTTATAATGCTGCTCCCAACGAGCATGCTCCAAAGAAGAACCTCATTGCCGAGATTGACGCCCAGCAGAATTCCATCGACGACGACTTGGGTAACAAGCAGCATGTGAGCTGCAATCAACTCTGGTACGTACTCACCAATGTGCAACAATTTTGTATCATTCAATACTAATGCCTGCAACAGGGAGAAGCTGCAGGAGTGTCCCAAGGCCCAGAACGGTGAATTCGATCTGGATGGGCTTTGCTCTGAACTTACCAAGAAGGCCAAGTGTTCTGGCAGTGGTCCTGTGGTGGCTGAAAGGGATTTCGACACGATTCTCAAGAAGTACATGGGCAAGGATGTGTCAGCGGATTGCATGGCCACTAAGCTAGGCATCTCCGTGGACCCAGAGAAGCCGAATGGCGTGACAAAGCCTTGACAGTTTCTCATTTCCAACCGGACATGTCCCCTAGCTGGCCTTTCGGTTGGTAACGACACACGAGCTAGTGCTCTGTACACTGTATGTATGGCTTTAGTCCAGGTCGGAGGCGCAATTTCTTTTCCCAACCTTCTTTCACGGGTGGATGATTATGAGCATGGTAACAAGAGCAAAAAGACAATACAAGAATCGGATATTTACGGCGTTCACGACATAGCCAGCCGGGAGAGACACATGTGGAAAAACGACCTGCATGGGAAGAGGGGGGAAATTCGGCACGGCGCAGGGGCAACATGGCAACCTCCTCGAGCAAAGTAGCAAAGGAAAATAAGGGAGGAGCAAACTAATTCGGCATTGGTTAGGACAAAAAGATACGCCACCACAATGACGACTTCTCCCTCACGGTCGCTACGTATCTGTCTGAGCTAGAGTTTTTTGGTTTTGTTTTGGGAAACGGGTCTTTTGTCGAGATTCCAAGTCGGTGCCAGTTGCTTTTTTCTTTTCGTTTTTGTCTCATATCTGCAACAACTGGGGAGTTGGACTTTTCTTCTTTTTACTTTGAACCATCATAACTGGTTGGCATCTAGGCAGATGTACTTTAAAATCGCATCGTGCTAACAGACACATGGTGTGTTTCGGATGATTTATGCTTTTTTTTTTTTGTGCCGGTGTGATTGTCATCATTGCAAGGTTCTTGGTGTTGGTGTATATCAAACAGAGAAGTGATGTTGCTTAATAAATCCACTCAATGTTTTGCCATTTACTTCCCATCATGGATAGATACATCATGGGGAGTATCTCATCCAAGGCCCTTGGGTTTTGCCGACACACACTCACACACATATATATTATATTATTATGTCAATTAAAACAAATTAGAAAAAAAAGGGGGGCCAGATGATCATACAAGACATCTAGTAACACTATATTTTGACCGGGCCAGGGAACCGTACCTAACCGCGCAATACACCATGAACGCATCCCGATACGTCAGGCACACTATCCGAAGCACAAGCAAAAAAAATAAACACCTTGTAATAGTTTAACCTCATGCCGGAGGACATAAATATTACACACATGTTTACATGCCAACCCCTACTCAGGTCGTCATTAGGAGGCGAGCAGCCGAATCGGCGGTTGCTCTTGTTGTCCCATGACGACCTTACACAGGGGGAAGTTGATTGGACAAGATTTGGTCATCAAAATGATTATTTCTTTATTTATTCCCAAGCCACTCTTGTGGCCGTTGCTCTACACCTGCCTCCATACCAGCCAACCAACAGCCTTAGTCTGTACATGTTGGCAAATGCATCTGTAATATGGTTTCTGACTCGGGTGCGCCGCCCGAGGTGACGAAACAGTAAAACACCAAGATATGATAAAAGTAGAAAAAAGAGAAGCAAACCAAAAATAGAGAGTCGCAACAATTATACGTGCAAGATCCTGATGCGTCTGCGTACTTGGCCGATTCCCTTACGCCGACGTATGCACTCTGTACACCGTTACCCGCGGTTGCTCAAAAAAAAAAAAAAAAAAAAAAAAACTCCAGGGCGTCTCGGCAAAGCGAGCTCGCCAATTGCCTCATCCTCCATGTATCGAAAACGCCGCGATTTGCAGTCTACCACATCCCCCGCCCCCGCCCCCAAACATGGTCGTCAGCTTTACCCCAACTTGCGCCCTGTCGTCATCGCCGCTGCCCTCGAAGGGCTGAAGACTTGTACCACAAAATACTAGCTTGCACAACCAGACACGCCGTATTCCTGTTTGCAACGAAACACTCGTCCCTGTGATCGCCAAACCGAGAGAAGGACTCTTGGGTTCTTCATGACGAGTCACAAAAAGTGGTTAAGAGGGCCACCTAGCTAGTATGTATTGGAATGCTCACGCTCGCAAAATATGTCGACAGCTAGCTGATGACCACTCTTGCGCCTTCTTTGCCCAGGACACCCCTTTCCTTGGGCTTGGGACTGTTGTTTCTACCCTTTTTGCTTTTCAGGAAGCCGAACATGCCGCTTGAGCCTTCAGCCTTGGAGTCAGCTGGCGTGTTGGCGTCAGTCGGGAGCGTGGCATCCTGTCGAGCTAGTTCAGACCAACTCCCTCCGCCATCCAGCGTCACTGAAACCCCGCCGGTAGAACTTGCTACTCGTTTACTTGTCGGCGGCAGTGCTCGCGAGACGTATTCGCTCTGATGAAACAGGGGAGGCGGCGGCGCGGGACGCAGAGGTCGACCTTGTCTGAGATCAGGTTTGGGAATTGTCTCCGTGGGTATTGGGTGAAAGGTTTGTTGAACTGTTCCGCCGGCAGGAATAGGTGTAGCTTCATCTGTTGTTAGAGCCTGAGGGTGATTGTTTGGCAGTACGTCCGATCGTGGATCCTCATTCAAGCTACGAGATGCCTCTGTGATTCTGTAAATGGGTTTAGCAGCTTGGCTCAAAGGTAACGGGGGGGTTGTGGGAGAGCGTGTGGACGAGTGGAACATACTTCTTGTACGCAGCCACAGTATAATCAAAGGGGCGGAAATCCTTTTCGATCATGCGATACAACTCGTCTTCTCTGATCTCCTGATCTGTTGCGTCTTCCTTTAATCTTTCTCGAGGCTTTTGGCGCCTAGCTCGAGCCTCTAGAGGTGCCTCTTCAAGTAGCAGCTCCTCAAGATCGTATGTGGCATCAAAGTTGGTTTTATCAGAGGAGGGGATGAAAATAGGTTCTATCCTCTTTTGTTCTAGGAGGTTGAAGTCGATAGCCTTGAAAAAGTCATTGTAAATGAAACTCTCCCACGTTGAACCCATACGAGTTCGTGGGTTTGGATCCAGAGCTGCCCGAATAGAGTAAAGGCAGGTTAACGAGACAGGCGGCTGTGTAACGGGATATCTGGGACTCGAGTTTTGAATTTGTTGGCTGAGTGTAGATTCGCTGCTGCCATCAAAGGGGCGCTATAGGCTGAGTTAAATTCACTGACACATACATGCAGAGCATGGCATCCAGATGCAGGCTCCCCTACATTCGGACAAATGTCTTAAGATAGGGAAAAGGGGGTAGCTGCCTGTCCTGTCGTATTGTTTTTGACTTCCCACATACCTTGTTGTAGATGCATTCATAGAACAAGACTCCCAGGGACCACCAGTCGGCACACACAGTGTAGCCTTTGCCTGAATAGACTTCCGGTGCTAGATAAGCCAGTGTGCCTGATTTGCTAGTAAGGACCCTTCCTGGAACGATATCCGATGCCACATTCTGCACAATAGTCAGCAATGGTACCCAAGCGGCAAGGCAGTAAAGTGCTACCTACAAAATCTGTCAAGTGGACATGACCGTCTGCATCGAGTAAAACGTTATCGGGCTTGACGTCTCTGTGGATGATGTTTTGCTCATGAATATAACGCAGTGCACATCCGAGTTCAGCAATCCAGAACCGAACAGCTTCCTCCGTGAAGGTTTTCCTCGAAATATGAAATCGCAGGTCACCGCCACTCATCAAATCCACCACGAGATACCTATGTCAAGTTGGATTAGCGTCACTATACGCAATTCGCCAATCCTGCTTTCAATACGGGCTTACATGTATTCAATATCCTGGAAGCTGTATCTCAAGTTACAGATAAAGGGGTGATTAACGTATTCCAGCATCCTTCGCTCGCGAATGATGTTGCGCACGCTTTCGGATTTAACGACTTCATCGAGGCCAAGTCAGCTCCAGGGACATGATCAGTACGCTCGAGCCGGTTCGAGCCCAGCAGAGAAGAATGTTTCGGCATAGGTCGAGTCGTGGAGCATGTGGAGAGATGCCAAAATTGGTTTGTTGGCTTACCTTCATCCTTTCGAATGTACTTTAACGCAAAGGACAAATTTGTGTCCTTGCGCTCGACAATGCGCACCTTGCCGAAAGCGCCTCGGCCGACGACCCGCAACAAGCGGAAGTGATTGAGATTGACTACAAGCCGTTGGTTAGCTTTATATGTCACATAAGGCTCGTGGCGGTTTCGAGGCGAAACGGCAGTGCCAGGCGTGGGAAGCCGTGTCATGTGCAGATGGTCGGCGGGCGACGGTCATAGGCGGAGGAAGTCAGACATTCGCTGGCGACGATGGAACAGCACTTGGCGGTAGAAATGGTCATATAATAATGACAGAATACAAATGTAAGCACAAAGGCCTTGACGAGCAACAACTTACCTTCGCCATTGAGATCGACGGGCTTTCCTTGGCCGTTGCCCATGCTGATAGGAACGAGCAAGGGACAAGAGAGGAAGAGAAGGTTATCTTAGTCGCAAACCAAGAAGCATACTGGGTGTCGGAAGCCTTTCGGGCTGCGAGATGTCTGGCAGGGACGGCGTATGAAGCCAAGTTTGATGCGTTCTACTCGTCGGGCGTCGTGTGTGCCGAAAGGCGAAGTGGAAGAATGCTGGCCGGCGGGCGAGGGTAGCGCGGTTCGAGAACGGTCCGAGGGTCCTAAGACGTTGGAGCTGAGGGTGCAAGCGAAGAGCGGCGGCTCACCAAGGCAGGCGTCGCTGGGATCGTGACGGGGTGACGACCGGGGCAGTCGATCACAGGTCAATTGCGGAGCAGGCAATCAAAGCTGAAGCGTGAGGTTGTGCAGGCTGTGCAGGCTGTGCCGTCGTCTCGAGAGGGACGAGGGAGAGGGTCGACGGTCTCTGTCCGCGAGGGCGTCTCGAGGGCAGATGAAGGAAAGAGTGAAGTCTGGTCCAATGGAGACTGCAAAGCAGACAAGAAAAGGAAGCCTTGAGGTTCCAAAGGTTTGTCGAGCCAAGTGGCTAAAAGCTGTGGGACATCTGGAGCGCAACGGTGAAGCAACTAGCAACTTTAAAAGCCCGGAAAGAAAAAAAAAAACAGGTCTAGGAGAGAGGGCCACATGCAAGGAAAGGGCGGCGAGGCGCGGTGTAGTCTTATCGGTTACTGGCTTACTTAGGCTCTCTCTGGCCGTCTCGGGCGCTGTAGCCCAGGATGACTACGGGGAACTTTACGCAAGCATTATCTTGTCGACAAGTAGTACATTCATTGGTACGCACATGCGCACGCAAGGTACTTTGCCTAGGACCTTGGTTCTTCATGTAGGTGACATGTGCCGGGAAGAAACTGGGGCCCTGGCAGGGCCCGAGGGGCCAAGTTGTCTGGTGCATCTTGTTTGCTCGAGTCTTCCAATGTTCGCCGAAGAAGGTGGTGTGCAGGTACTCCGTACGCAGACCAGAAACCGACGGTTTCAACGCAGTGTCGCCATCAAGGCAATCAAAATCCGCCCTGTGCACTGGTGCAGATACCGAGCGACGGATCCGACAGGCTTCGAGAAAAAGTCGACGGTAGGCTGGGGAGGGGGGGAACCATCGGCCATGGGCCAGCCATGGGAATTGCCGTTGCACAGCCCAAACCTCGAGAGCCTCGAGCTGGTCAAAGTGGGCTCCGGTGGCGGCCGGGAGCATTTAAACAGACGGATGCGCTTTCACATCAGACGAGGAGCAACACTTGAGGACTCAAATCGTGGGCATTGATGAAGCAGAGCACAGAGGCTGCATCCTGCATCCTGCATCTTTGGCCATGGACCGTGATTGCCAGACCCGGCACCAGATGTAGACGCAGACACACACAGGCACAGGCAAGATGTGCCACACCACCAAGTCCCGCGGTTGGGCACACAACGTTGAAACAAGACATACGAAGTAGGTTGATAGGCCATCTACCGTCATGGACCGGTTGACTCCTTGCATGATGGCAAACATGCACCTCGAATCTTGGGTGCCAGCCCCCCAGATGCGTATAGCTAGAATGTGCTCCGGAGACTTGGACCAAGATGACTCCGTACAAAGCCTGGCCGGTGCATGTCTACAAGTTCAGGCGGCCGTGCCGTAGTGTATGGTCGCACTGGTGATCCAAACATGAAGCAAACTGCAGATGCTGCTGATTGTTCAATGTGCTCCTACAATACGTGGTAAAACAACCATCAATGATCCATCATGGCAAGCAAACCCAGGCTTTGTGCTCCCAGAGCCACCAAACCACCCCACTGCTAATGCAGGGGTGCCCACGCTGCCACGCTCCCAGTTGCAGCAGGCCAATGCCCGAGTCCTGAGCCCTCCTGATGAACCGAGTTTTCCAAACAGTACAGCGTGATTGAACAAAGCATGGGATGCGTCCGGTGAGTGTTGTTATGCCTCTGCACTGAGTCAACTACACATGCATACAGTGAGTGCGTTGTAATATGTTTGTAGGGGAGTCAATGGTGGGCTCCTGGGCGCCTCCACACCCACAGACCTCAACACTCCCTGTCTTCACGGCAAGCCTTCCATTACTTCTGCAGACATTCTGGTACAGTTCCAGACTTGCTCCTGGGCTTGGTCGGTCCCTGGCCTGTGAGACGACGACATCACAGCAGCTGGCAAGGCCGAATTTTCCGAAGAGAACAAGGACGCCCGCATGACTGTGATGCTTTGGCATGGCGTCCGGCTGAGCCGCACACCAGATGTCACTTTCCCTGATATCCCAGGACGACATCATATCGTTTAATTAGAGACTCGAGTTGTGAAGACTCATCCCGTTTGGTGGAGGCTCAACATAATATCTTCGCCGCCCTGCGTGCTTGAAACCCGCGGAAAATAGTCATTATTCCAGTGTCCCTCGGCTCACCACCCTATCGCCCTTTTTTGGACATTTTTCTTCTTCTTTAAATTTTCGAGTTTGGGTAGCCGGAATTTTGGTCTTTCGAGTACGAGATTGCCCACCACAAAGCCGGGGGTGGTTACTTCATGGAGAATAGACTTCGACAAGCCATTAGTAGTTATATCCTTAGTGTCTTGTGTCCACCAACGATGGGCAGAGGAACTTGGTTGTACATGTCGGAATAATCTGCGAAGTACCGAGTATCCTCACACACAAACACCTCCAGGAGATCGCTCCCAGCAAACTGCAAGGGTCTCGACAGAGTAGTGGCAGTCAGTGGCGGACTCTGTACCATCACAGGGCTGGCGCTTGCAAAGACCATGACACCATGACAACATGAGTGGAGGAGGGGTTCCAAGATGGTCCTAAAGAGCGGACCGGGCGCCCAGGCCGAGGTGAGGGTCCAATCTTCTCAAGAGGCTTGGTTCGGCGTGGCCGACGATGATGATGATTATCATTTTCTGAGCGGCTTGGGCGGTTGCTTAGATCGCTGGATTCGGAGATGCTTGGATTTGGGCTCGGGCAACTAAACGCACCGCAGTCGATTTTTAATCACATCACAGGCGTTAATTCTAATCCAATTAAGTACCTTTACATATAATTCTCATAATAAAAATACATGTGAATACACGTGAATTTTCTTATAATTATATAAGATTAAATTAAAAATACTTTTGATTCAAAGTTTACTTGTAGTATTAATTAATCAAGATACTCTTATACGACTAAATATAGTAAAGCGTGGCTGCCAAGTCCAACGCAACTTCATCTTCCAAGGAACGGGGGAATGTCTCAAATGCACGTAGATATCCTCTATCTAGCTCGTTTTTTTGATTTTTTTTTTAAATAAGTTAATAAGTCATATTAAAATTATATAAGTGGAGCGTCCGGCCTAATTAGGACTAACGCCTGCGGTGTGTTTAGTTGCCCTTTAGGCTCGTAACAGCGGAACGGAAAGAAAGAAAGGGGTAAAGACATTATTCGAGCCCGATGAGCAAAGATCTGGTCAAACGCGGAGTTTGGGCGCCTGGAAGCCTGTTGAAGCCAACTTTGCCAGATTGAGGTGAAATTAATTGGATGGTCTTTCTTTTCTCTTTGGGTACGGAGTAAGGAGCACGGGTCCCACTTGGACACAGGGCACCTGGCAAATCGCAAGATGGGAAGGAACGATCCCATTGTCAGTAGCAAGCTACGCCTCATCGGGCCAGGCGATGGACAGTGTACTAGCGCGGCATCGAGAGACAGCACTTGAGAGTTGGCCTCCTTTTTTTTTCTCGTCGGCCAACACGCTAACAATTGTACAGTCTTTCACGTCATCCGCCATCATGTCGTCTGGTGTCATCTGGTCTCGTCACCATTGCCCCATACGGCAATTTCCGTACTGCCCCAACAATGAGTGTTTCTATCCGCCGAAATATCCTGTACACATCGCTAGTTCACCAGGGTTCAACGTAGTTGTCTCCTCATTGTTTTGTTGGGTGCAAAAGTAATGCCCAAACTGTCGGGGCATGGCATAATATCCTGTCATCCCGCTCCAAAGTGCGGCAGGATCACTCAGCTGACATGCAATATCTGATATAATCTATGCAGTGTTAATTCGAAGTCCTAGACATGCCTGCATGGGCTTATGCAGATTCAGGCTTAAGCGAGCTGATCGCATCTGAGATGCTTATGTGTGGAAGACGCAGCCCTAGTTATCTACTCAATGAGAGTTGATTTGAGCGCGACGATGCATAAATGGTTTGCAGGCAATGGAATAGACATGTCAAACGAAACAAGGAAGAACAACTCTGGTCGTTGAGCTGGTAGGCATTCTCGCGCTACAATACGCAAACATCACTAACGTGATACCCTCACGACCCTCACGACCAGTACGCGTTCCCCACGCTGGTGGACTGCTAAACTTGGCCAATTTAGTTTCAATCCCTGCTGGCCCACGTGTCCTGGCGATCCCAGCAAGCCACTACGTAGCACTTTGGCCATGCAAATCACTTTAAGTGGTGCAGGAGGCCAGGGGTTGCCAGCGTGCCCGTCTTCATGAGGCAGCTGGGAGTAACAGCTTGCCTTGAAAGCCCCAAGAGGTCGGTTGGTTCAAGGGCTTGAAGAGAGGGCGCCCGTTTGCGCCCTGCGAGAGGAGCCGACAGTATTAGACCTGCAACTGTCACTATTGTTACTCGACATGACTGGTCCGGAGACGCCCTAATTTTATTGTTTTTCTGGGTCACTTAAATGAGGGGTCTACTACTCTGTACCCTGGAGGTCCCCTTCATAATATCCTCTTGCATGTAGCTGGGAGACGATGACTGTGTTATGTTTCTTGAACCCGGTTCTGTACTATGGCCCACGAATATGGATAGCCACACCTGTTCACCCAATCCAGCAAGCGCGTTGGGTAACAAGGGGGATCTATTTGACTGCTCATATTATCAAAACATATGCCGGAATAGAAAGCGCCGGGTGATGGGTAAATATCTTGGTACTCGGTACAGCCATTTATCCAGCAGCAGCACCACCACCACCACAATCACAGTCATAAGCTTAGTAGTCCTGCGCAGGAAGACTTCAGGGAACAGCAACTTCTACGGCCAATCCAGTTCAACATACCAGCAGGAGGAGCAAAATATCAAAATATATATCAAGATCAAAGCGGGCCCTTAGCAAAGAGAAACTCTGTGCCAGTTAAGGCTTTCCGACAACCGTCAACTGCCGAGTTTCAGCGGCGCTAGTTGCTTTGTTTTGCGGGAGTCCTGACCTGTCAACAAACTGTGTCATCTACGTCAATTCACCATCAGCTATCCTGAAACTGAGTACATGTACCTATACGCCTGTGGAACCGCAGGATTCACTTCCTAAGATGACTTGTACGTTAGTAGCCAGACAAGTGTATCTCTGTCTGAAGGTTGACGATACAGTTGCGTTGGGAATAACAACGGCAGTACAGGAGTACACCCCAGCCGTCGGGTCTGAACGGCGAGACTATCTGTCGAGCCGATCCGCGGTGCTCATCTTGCGCCATCAAATCGATTGTGCTTTACCAAGCTGTTGATCACCGTCGCAAAGACAACCGCGCAAATGGCCGCTCGTCCTTGAGATCCGATCGCGCATCCACTTTCTGGTGGCTGTCATGGTCAGGCTGTTTGCCAAGTTTGACCGATACAGGTCAGAACGTACCTAAGTGCTAGGTAGTTAATCACTACCAGGGTAATCAGTGATGTACAGACTTGTATGTTGTTGTCATGAAACTTTCTGAAATGAAGCTACTTAGTGTGATAACTACCTAGATAAGTACTCCGTAGGCAGCGTATTCCAGCTGCATTGCCATTGCTCCCCTGACATCTGAACTTGAGCGCACGGAATGTAGCTTGGCTCATTACGATACTACAGGTTAAATTATAGGTCGTATTAAGGACGTTTATAGGGCACATTTCGCACGTGGTGTTGTCCTTCTGGAGCAACATCATTGACCATCCCCTACTCTCTCAGAGCTAACATGGCGAGGTTACGGACCAACCTCTCGATGCAATTAGTCGCATTACATTCCAGGTACGTGGTCAATAGCCATCGTTAGCGGCCAGGGCGGCGGCTGATTCAGAGTAATTTGATATTTTATTTCAGAAACCGGGTTGATGAGCCTCAGCGTGGCAAGTCGTTTTCAACTCTGGCTGATAACAGTTAGCATGAGCGAAGCCAGAAGAACCCTGATATTCTGGTCTTACGATGCTCCATCCCCAGATGACTTGGTCGGTGAATGATCTTTGTCCACAAATCCGAACAACTGAGTTGTATTACCCCAAAATTTGCAAGGGCTAAAACATCAGTTGCTTTGGGGACATGTTCTAACCAACAAGGGCCTGCCCAGTCGAGAAGTCGAGGGATGCAACCGATCTGCAAGCCATGGAGAAACGTACCAGCCGCAGTTCGGATCCTTGGATAAACAGAGACCAAGCACTCAAATTGCGGACCTTGCGGTGGTTGGCAGCCACTGCTTTGCGATCGAGGGCAATATTGGCCAAAGGACGTGCGACTCGATTCGGATGCAGAGAGCAGACATTTCGCTGTGACCCATGGGCAACCTGATAGCTAGACGAGATGGAGCACACAAACGCTTTATTGTGCAGCTTCACAAATGCAAGCCCATCTGCAAACAGCGACATGCCTCTACCGGTCATTATATGAGACTGCTCTTTCGAGTCAGCTTTTGTACAATACGCCCAATTCAGACAAGATGGCGTCAAGAGGCCCGATTTGGTGGCCAAGAGTTGATGTTGGTTGAATGTGAGGCAGGTGAAAGGTGCCTCTCATATGAATAGTCGCATCAGTTGTACTACACGCCTCGCGGTTCCCCTTTATGCATGTACAAATATTATTCACTGGGTGACGCTCATCTGCCCCCAGGAGCACAGATTCACCATTCTCAAGGATGTGTCCAAGCCGACCCGTTTTCCACCAAAGCGACGCCACCAACCAAGTAAACCAGTGTTGAGCCAGCTATCAACCCGGTTTCGCAAGCTGGAGAACAGGTCTGGTGGAGTCTAGGGTAGCGACAGGCTCCCCTCGATGCCCGAAATCAGTTGTCGTTGGAGCGCCTATAGCGTGCGGCCCAGCGCAGACCCGCTATCGGAAGAGCAGCACCCCGCCGTGGGGGCGGCATTTGCCCCGCGGTTCAAATGTCAACTGGTTGACATGACGGTTTCCTTGCCAGGAAAGATTTATATTGCCCGTCGTGCGCATGTATGTTGAATTTGAAAATTCCACAGTCAAGCTGGGCTCTGTGTGTATTTGCGAGACGCTCACAGTATGGCGGAACGACTGTCACGACCATATGAGACCAAGCTGGCCATCGTCACTGGCGGCTCGCGGGGTTTGTTCTCACCACCTTGTTTACACTTCCGGTCCACGACCACAAAAAACTCTCGTCTATTGACTGACCACCTCCCCCGTAATAGGAATCGGAGAAGCTGTAGCAAGACGACTAGCCGCCAAGGGAGCCAACCTTCTCATCGCATACACCTCCGAGTCCTCCAAGGCGCGCACCGAAACCCTTGTCACGGAGCTCTCGACGTCGCACAAGGTTAGATGTGCCTCGGTCCAAGCCGACCTCTCCAATCCGTCCGTGGCCGCACCGCAAATCATAACCGCCGCGCGAGAGCTCTTTGCAACCTACAGTCGGACGGGCGGGTTCCAGATTGACATGTTGATCAACAACGCCGGCGTGGCATCCAACCAGCACCTCAACGACCCGGCGCTGGGCCCCATCACGACCGACGAGTTCAGCCGCGTGTACACGGTCAACGTCCTTGCGCCTCTGCTCCTCACGCAAGCCGCGGCGCCCTACCTCCCCACCAACCGCTCGGGGCGAATCGTCAACGTCTCGAGCGTCAGCTCGTCCATCGGATACCAGGGCCAGTCGGTGTACGCGGGGAGCAAGGCGGCCGTGGAGGCAATGACACGCACGTGGAGCAGGGAGCTGGCTGAGAAGGCCACGGTAAACGCGGTGAACCCCGGCCCGGCATGGGGGGACATGTACGCGCAGGCGGGTGAGGAGTTTTGGAACATCAACCAGCCTTACGTGGATGCGGCGCCCCTGGCGGCGTATAACGGGGACAAGGCCGTGTTGGACCTGGTTGGCGAGGATGCAGAGAGGTTCGACAAGACGGTGCGGGAGGGCATGGCGGGGAGGAGGCCCGGCCTTACGGGGGAGATTGCTGGGACGATTGACATGTTGTGTTCGGAGGAGGCGGGTTGGACTACCGGAAGTGTGGTTTGTGCGAATGGCGGCATGAAGATGTCCATTGCATGACGGAACGACGGCCTGTTGCCTCCAAGGATTCTTGTCAACACATGTGCTGCGATGTATACTCGGGTCATAGATGTGGGACATTTTCTTTCATTTCTCTTTTTTTGTTCATCACTTTGCTTTCGGGAGTGATTACGAATACGGGACAATCACAGTCCCGATATATCAATGGCTCGGGTCAGCACCTCTGCAAGCAGCGTGCCCTGCTTCCAGATGTCATAGTGGTCACCGCGGCCTTGAAGCAGCTCGACGCTCAGCCGCTCACCCTTGGACTTCAACAGGCTTGCCTGCAGCGCCTCGGCCTGTGAAAACGGAACCAGGGTGTCCTCACGGCTCTGCACAAGCAGCACATGTTTCCCGTCGGGCCACTCCCGCGCCCAATCCTCTATGTAGACGGGGCTGATGGCCCGCCACACGCGCTCGTCGTCGCCAAAGGCGCTCCTCGTAAACTGCTCGTAGATCTCGCGGTACTGGCCGTAGCCGTCCCCCGGATCCGCCACCATCTTGGGCATATCATAGAGCCCATTGAGGCCGAGGACCATCTGCGGCGCCTTGACAGCGGCGCTGCCCGCGTCGACACCCCATCTCGCCGGGTTCACGACGGCCTGAAACGCCAGCGTGGCGCCGCAGCTGTGTCCCGCCAGGATGTAATTGCTCCCAAAGCCGGCGGTGCTCTGGAGGTAGGAAACGGCCGCCAGCACGTCGAGGATGTGCCTCGGGTGGGTGGCATTGCGGCTGGGGTCAGACGGCGTGCTCGGGTGAGTCGAGTGCTGCGGGTAGGCCGACAGAGAGTAGCTGACCGAGGCGAACGCGACGGGTGCCGCGCGGGAGGCGAACAGGGCCGGGGAGAGGCTCTTCAGCGCGGGCGCCAGGTCGTCTGCCGTCTCGAGCGGATCTCGCCAGGCGCCGCCGTGGACGTAGATGATCCAGAGGGTGATGTCGGGCGGAGGGAGCCATGACGGCGAGGGGGCTCTGGATTCCTCCGGCGCGTACTTGGTCGGGACCCAGACCTGGACGTGTTGGAGGTTGTTGGACGGGCGCGCGTAGGGGACGCGAGACTTGTGAAACATGGGCACTGCGAGGTGATGCTGCCGCTGCCACGTCGTCGACGACCAGCTGCGGTGCATGTCGGCGGCCATTTGATGGCTCTTGTTGCTGAGTGGCTTGGACGTCGGGTTGTCGTAGGACAGGCGTGGCGGAGGTGGCTCGTGCTGGACGCTGGATGGACGGACAGTCTAGGGGCCCGAGGGCCTTGTGTGGAAGAAGACGTATGTACCAGTTGACGTTTCTTAGCTTGACAAAGGGGGGTTTTCTGTTCTAGCAGCCAGGACGACAAGTTTTCGACTTGGGAACGGTGAATGAGAAAAATTCTAAATAGATTATCTGCCAAGAACCCCCCAGCAGTTGGGACAAACTATACCCACATGCCACTATTACAAGAACAGACCAAACACGGCGGGGTTTCGGGAGGCGGGAGGCGGCTTGGAAACGGCACGACATCAATAGCTTCCGTGGGCATTGGGCAGCCGGTATGACTGACAACAGCATTCGGAAGCAGGTAGAAGCCAAGAATGCCTGTTAAGGTGATGCCGCATCTGGACCAAACCTCATCACCTCTTTCTTCCCTCTACTAGTGGAATCGGCCGAGGTCGAGGGCAGAGCCCAGGATGCGGACACGGCACGGCGGTAGCACGGGCGTATGGCAGTACGGGGCTCAATGCTCAAATGTCACTACCTAGTAGGTAGTACAGTGGGAGGCCAAAAGTGTTCGACCCAGATCAGGTACCTTGGCCGTCGCGCTCCATATTACAACATCAATTGATACTGTAGTCTATTGGTGCATACTTCCCGATGGGCGCAAATATATTCTGCCACAGACTATATAGTGGGAGGTGTACGCCAAGCTCCCAGCTGTTCCGTCATTCGTAACGCCCGGTGCCATGTTTGACGATGCGTGAAGCCGACCCGACTCGGCTCGGTGTCGCTTTCCATTACGCCGCATAGTTCTATTGCAATACTACCTCGTTCTACTCGGAGCCTCAACAGCCACGGCCAAAACAGGGAATGGGAACGACGCCCTTAGTGACCTCCCCAGGAGGCTGCGCGACATGGCGAATTTCCGGAAGTGTGAACGGCGCATGGGAAGACAAGCTGTCGACTCGACCGGTCAGTTTTTCAAGATGACGCAAGGCACCGGCAGGAGAATCGCCAGGACCCTCATGGCCCGCCAGCTGGGTAGCCACGAATGTGAGACCCCGTTCGTGATGGGTTGTGCCGATGACGCCAGTACCAGACGGCAAATTGTGCGCGTAGCTGCTGGAAGAAGGTCCGTCGTTGTACTTTGGGACAATGAAGGGGTCCTTGGGTGCTGTTTGGAATCCCATCTTGCCACCCCAAGTCATGCCCTGGATCCCCAAGAGGACACCATTCATGGGCAGATAAAAATCCATGGCGCCATGCGCAATAATGACGTTGTTCGTCTCGTCAATAACATACGGCAGGACATCTCGGCCAGACGGATACGATTCGTCTCTCGCGTTTGCAAAGACCTTGTCCCGACACACCGCCCACTTCACATCCAAAGGCGCGTTGATGGCCTCCTTGACGTCCTCACGGTCGAACCAGGGCCTGTCGCTGCCCTTGATGGGGTCGAACTGGGGCGGACACTTGTTCATGACGTTGTACATGGTGGCACACGGGTTCAACTCCGTTATTTTGTCAAAGACGTTGGCAAACAAATCAACGCAGGCTCGACGAGGATACCAAAACCCTCCGCTGCCTTCCTCATAGCCAGGAGCGTGGGTGGGCGGTGGGCCAGCAGGAGGGTATTGTAGGTACTTCTTCTCGTACGACGTGAAGCCGCAGTCGTGAGCGGTATTGTGCCATGGCTGCCGAGTATCGTCGTCGACGGGCAAAATATCGCGGTTCATGTCTGTGTAACTGCTCACCACCACGTTGGTTTGAATGTGGCGGTCAAACATGATGCCGTCGTAAATCAGTAGGCCCTTGAAGGTGTACCACGGACTCTTGATGAAGTGTTTGGCAATATATGGACCATACATGCCGCCGTAGGCCTCGGTAGCAATGTAAATGTCGTGCTTCCTCATGTCAAACGTCTTGACAAAGTTTTGCCAGAAACCCAGGAACTGGTCTGCAAGCTGGTCTTCATTTTTGGCGGTGGCCTTGCCCCTGGAAAACCCCGTCGTAACAGGCTGCTCGACCCAAACCACGTTGGTCAAGAGATTGAACGCCCAAGGATTCTTCTGCGGCTTTTTCATGCCAGGCTTCCACAGAAACGGACCGTTCTCGTGGGAGAGGCCAAAGAGGGAAGAGCAGCCGGGCTAAGAGCAGATTAGTTGTTAGCTGATGCCACACGAGGCCAGTTGTCATGTTGTGGAAAAAGTTGTGGGCGACTTACACCACCGTTTAGCCAGATGACAATCTCCTTCTTGGCCCTGAATTCCTTCGTGGCGGCAGGGAAGAACCAAAAGTACAAGTTGTTCGTTTCATTCTGCCTGCTGGTTACGGGCATCAAACCGGCGTACGACTCTCCAAGGTCGAAATCGATATCGGGGATCGCCGTCCCATTAACAACATACTCTTTTGATGGTGGAAATTGGCAGTAGTCAGAATAAGTAGTTGAGATAAAGCAGCCGGGGTGTAAACAAAGAACTTACTGGAACTAGCTTCGGTGAGGAATTTCGAAGTAGGACCTACGGGCATGGCAGAACTGCCGCAGAGCCCCATGAGTGACAAAAGCCATTGATGTTTCATGTTGAATCATATACCAGTAGCATATGCAATGAAAAAGGCCGACGAACCGAGTGCTCGATCAAACGAAAAGAGGCAGAGTTGTGCTATTTGTACGTACGTTATTGCCCCGATTGCTAGCCGGCTGCTTCTGCCCACACACTTTCACATACCCACATGGCCGCGGCCTATTTCAGGATAACAAGTGAGGATTAACCTACTACCGTGGGTTTTCTTTATAGTCATAACCTAGACGGGGCGGGCTCAGCGCCGCCCAGAGTAGCGTTGTAAAACAAGCGCGAGGTTAAATTCGATGAAGGTTTTTGGGTGTTGCAAAAAGTGGGGTTCTAGAACAGGGGGAGGCAAAGAGAACCCAACTAGATCAGTACTTGGCAATTACGCTTTATGCTTTAATATTATCATATACTTTGAGATATAAGTACTAGAATAGCTTATTATAGCTCTGGGGTATCTAATAATAATATACTTTGAGATATTTCCATAGGTATTTCAATATACTTTTAAAATCTTAGAATATACTCGTATATACTTTTTAACAGGTAAACGTATCCTGCTATAAACTATAATCTAGAAAGCGAGGCAAGGTCTCGGGGCTGCAGGGTGCCCGGGCGGGAGAAGATCAATCTGGGGTTGAGGTGGGCGAGCCTAGCAGGTTCGTTCCCCTTTACCTTATTAGATGATACAGTGGGGGATCATAAATACAACTCGACCAGACCTTTTGAAGTCCAATAACGCCGACGGGTGGCCGAATACTTATTCCAACAAACTGTAGTGGATCCCTCATGCTCAAAAGATAACTAACATTTGATAACCACCCACGCAGCCAAGAACAAGGCCAAGACCGTGCCTTGAAGTTCCTGAATGATTGGCCCTCGGATGCCCCTCTTCCCGCCTCCGTCCGCCCCCTAATCGAAGCTGCCCCGCATCCAGGCCCTCGTTCCAGACCTCCCGTCAGCCAGTGACGCAGCTCACGCCACAGTTTACGCTGCAAACATGTCAAGTGCCACCCACCCACCATCTCTCTTGTCCCCCATTCGACTGCAACAAGCAAAGAAATCGACGTGGCTCGTCCGTGGTACGATACGCAACGACTCCAACTTCAATCTTCTATCCTCCGCGCCCTATACGAAACCATTTCCTTCCTTTACCACAATTCAAACACGACGGCCAACATCCAACAGAGCCCCTCCGTTTCCGATAGCTTCAGCCCCGCCGTCGTCATCCAAACGTCGCCGTCGATTCACACAAGCGCCAGCCATGTCTAGCCCCATCGACATCAGCGCCCTCAGCAAGGACTCCTCTTCAGAGTACGAAGCTAAAATCATATCCATCCTCTCCAATGCCATCAACGAGCTGCCCCCCACGGAGCTCTCGGCCGAGACCACCGCCGGCGAGATCGACAAGCTCTACCCCTCTGACGTTTCCGCGGCCGAAGGCTTCCTCTGGAGCTTCTGGACGCTCCTCGTCGCCGTGGCCAAGAAGATACCCGCCGACGATCCCCGTCAGCAGCTCCTCGTTACGACTGTCGCGAAGCTCAAAAGCAAGCGGGACCAAGAGGTTGAGATGTGGGGACAGAAGACGCGAGTTTGGAGTGAATTGCCCATGCTTGGGCCCGTCATGAGAGACGAGTGGAACTGTGTGCATCACCCTCCTTTGCTCTGAATAAGAAAAAATTGCATCACAATTAACAGTCGGTGGTTGTAGTTTCTCCTGATTTCGACGGCTCGGAAAAGGACAATGCTACCATTCAGGAATGGATCTCGCTCAACTCCTTTGCGGCGAGAATATACGGCGCTTCGCTGCAGCCGTGGGTGAATTTGGGCATTTGGGAGCTGCGCTCTGGCCTCGAGGAAGCACCCGAGGATCGACCAAATGCCAAGGACACGAGGATTGCGACGGCATACGAGTGGATTGTTCACGCCGGCAAGGAGCTGTATGCCAACGGACGGCAGGCCCAGCAGCTGGACGCGATGGAACAGCGGGCCTTGAAGCCTGGATCTTTGCTCAAGATTGAGGCTTCGGGGTTGAGCAATGACCGGTGGAGTTTTTGGCGCGAGAGAATCGGAGTGTTGGGTGCTGGGGCGGGAAGCGGAGTGGCCAAGGAGAAGGCGCAGAAGGCTTTGGAAACGATGAAGGAAATTGAGGGCAGCTAAGAAGGGGGGTTACACACGATTTGCCAAAAGCTTGTGGCTGTGCCACTTATAGACTGCCAATACGGCGCTTCACTAAAGCAAAAAGAACCATAACCTCTCATAAGCGTGGTATCTTGTCCCCCCCTCCTCTGTATATATACTATGACGACGACGTTGATGCTTCTTATTTTATATGAAAGGCAGTAAAACACACTCCATACGCCAATTATCCACATCCACCCCCCGTTCTAAGCGTAAATCATGTCCATGTCGTCGTCCTCGTCGTCCTCTTGCACAACGGCAACTTTCTTCTTGCCCATCTCCTCCCTGCACATGGGACACGTGCCCTTGCTCCTCAGCCACGGCCCGACACACTCCAGGTCAAACCGATGGGCGCCCTTGCACGGCAGCTCCACGACAAGGCAGTACGGGTCGTCCAGGTACGGGATCTTGCAAATGGCACAGTCGTCGTCCCCGCGCAGCTTCTTGCGGTTCACGCGGTCCAGCGAGTCCAGGAACTCCTGGCTGACGCCCCGCAGCCGGTCGGGCGGGTCGAGGATGTCTTGGTCCAGCGCGTCGATCAGTTCCAGGAGGAAGGTGCGGTTCTCGGCGGTCGGGGCCGTGCTCGCCAGGGTCTGCATCTGGTCCTGGAGGAGGCGGAAGACGTTGGCCATGTCGGGCAGCGTGGGCGTTGCGTGAGGGTTGTTGTGCGGGGTGGCGGTGCCCGAGTCGCTGATGCGGTTGAGCAGCGAGAAGAACGAGTCCATGTTTACGCGGCGGGAGCGCGGTTGCGTCTCTGCGAACTGGACATTGTGTTCGACTGTGGGCTGTTAGTCTCGTGGGAGGTGAGGAGGGGAGAGAGAGAAGGGGGGGAGGAGTATTTACCTTCGTATTGTGTTGCCATATTCGCGGCGTGATGGGTGGTTTTTCGGATTTGCAGAGCGAGTGAATGGGCGGCGGTTGGGATGGTGGTTTGGGTTGGGAGAGGGAATTGCCAGATGGTGCTCGTGTTGGGGTCGGGAGTAGGCAGACGACGGGCGTCGCAAGTTCAACGGTGTAACTACAGGAAGGAGCTTTCGAGCAGCTTGACGTCGCCTCTGGTGGGGGCCGCGGCTGCGGGTGCTTTCAGGGTCCCGCACCATGTCAATTCCCTGGGCAAGTGACAAGTCCACCTCACATTGCATCCGTTGTTTGACCACACACCACTAGTATGCATTTTTATTGAAACAAACTACACGATTCGGAGCTCTTGTCAAACGACCGCCGAAACTTCTACGGGCCTATCTACACGTCAAGGAATACAGCTAAAGAACAGCCTCTCGTTGCCTACATTAGAGCCGCAGCAGCCGCTGCAAGAGCTGCAAATCCAACAAGAGAAGCATCCGCACCAATTCGACCACCCTGAGCCACGGGCACGGAAGCAGTCGTGCCTACAGCTCCCGCTGGGCGGGATGTAGGTCCTGAAGGAGTAGGCTGCTGGCCTTGGGATGTGAGGTGCGCAAGGCTCGAGCCGCCCTCTGTCTTGTTGGGGGCGTATCCAGACGGGGTAGCCGTTCTGTTGCCGGAGATGGCGGCAGATGAAATGCGGGCGCTAATTATCCCATTAGTGTTTGTCTTTTTCAACGCCTGGTTAACCCAGCATACCTTGGCAGAGACCGGGTGTGCGTCAGAGTGCAAGGACAGTCGGTAATCGTCAAGATAGTCGCCTGGAAACCCATTAGCTTCGACGGAACTGAAGTCGATACGCGAGTTTTTCTTACCTTGGACACAACATATGTCTTGGAACCTTGCGTGAGCGTCGTCGAGCCGGGGCAGTAGGTGGTATAAGAGTTGACCACCTCGGTGACGGTGGTGATGCCACCCGCAGCAGCGGTGCTTGTGCCCTTCGTCTTATCCGTGGTAGCGATACCAGACTGAGAAGCTGCGGTAGAGTTGCCGCTGCCAGAACCAGACCCCTTTTTGATGAGAGTAAAGTCGTCGCCGCTGCTTCCGTCGCTCCCCTTGACAAACGACCACGTCAGCACCGTCTCGTTGTGAATGGTCAGCTTGCTGAACCCGTAATGTAACTGGTCCAGCACGCAGGTAATGTTCAGCGGAGACTGGCCCTTTTCAAGAGTCATGTGACTCTCAATGTTGCCAGCCATGCCGTTGATGATGTGAGTGATGGATTTGCCAGGGTTGGTGCGGAACGTATTGTTGTTGATAATGGCGTCCTTGTCGATGGTGCCGTTGTTCCCGAGGGGAAACGTTCGCTCATACCAGTGAATGTGACTTGGGGGGAAGATTAAAATCAGCCGTCATTCACACGATTCGCGGTTCCAATGGTTTGAACCCACCCAGACAAGTACGCATCAACACCGTACTTCAAGAACAAGCCCTCGAACGCATCCCGCATGTTCTTCTGGTAATCTGACACCTGCGAACTGTACATGGGTCGATGGCTCATGGCGATGACCCACGGTGTCTTTTTCCTGTCGACACTGGCAAGATCCTTCTCCAGCCAGCGGTATTGCTCGTACGACTCCTTGGTGTAGATGCTCCCGTCGACAGCGCCAAACGGACCGCTGTCGGTGATGAAGGTCTCGTTCTTCTTGGGCTTGGACTCACCACCCTTGACGTCTCGAGCAAACGGCCACTCGGGGCTGTAGGGATAGTCCGTCTCGCCATTGAAGGAGATGAAGTGGGCCAAGCCGTAGTCGAACGAGTACCAGAAGTTGGTTACGCCCCCGGATTCTTGGCCGGGCATGCGGAAGCGGTGCTGATAGGCAGTGTAGTTCCTTTTTCCTCACACGGTTAGCCCCTTTGCAAACTGCCCGAGGTCGAACCCCTTAAATGCCAAGCTTGCTTACCGCTGTGACGGGGGACAGCTGTAGTACGTCAACTTGTTCGACTCGGGCGACGTGCTGTTGGTCCTGTTCTGGTTCAGATACGCAGCCAGCGGCTGATCCGGCCCATCGAATTCCGCACAGGCAGCTTCGTGGTTTCCCGGCAGAACCATGTACGGCACCTTGATGGAAATGCTATTGATCCACTGCTGCCAGAGATCCCAATTCGACTCGTACATGACGCTAATATCGCCGCCCCAGGGACCGCCCTGGTTGGGAATCTCGCCCGCCGGAAGGGGAGTCTCGTATTCTGGCGGAACGCCGCCGGGGAGCTCGCTGCTGGTGCCGTTGTAGCACTCTGGCCAGTCGCCTCCGCAGGGCAGGATGCCGCTGTACCAGTTGTCTGCGTAGGAGATGTCGCCGCCGTGCCAGGCAAAGGCGACTCCCTCGTCGACGGCCTTGTTGAGCTCCCTGAAGGTGCCGCCGGCATTGGTGTACCCCATGTCGTTGAGGACGGCGACAGTAAAGGCCCCTTTGTTTCCGGCATCGCGGGCAGTCTTGAAGCTCAAAACATCAGACGCAGTGGTGCCGTTGGCAGCAGGGATCTTGTAGTAGTAGGTTGTGTCGGGCTTGAGGCCGCGAATCTGGACGTCGTGATAGAACTGGCTGCATTGGGTGACGGGCAGCTGAGAGCATGGCGGAGTGCGGTCATACCTGTACGTGTAAGCGTAGACGAAAAAAGTCACGACACACGGGAGATGACATGGTTCGACGACTCGGGAGAGAACCTACGAGTGGCTTGACCCAGTAGCAACGTTGGTCAAGGAGCCGGCACTCGTTCCCCATGCCACGGAAGGGGAGGCGCCGAGACCAAAGGGAGTCTGGTAATGAATGTTGACGCCGTTTCCAGCATAGGAAAGAGAAATGACATTGACGCTGTTGCTGGGATTCTCCTTGGCAGGCTTCACAGCAGGCGGCTCGACCAGACGAGGAAATCCCTTGCCGTTCCCCTTGACGGTGTTGTCGACCCAATCTCCAACGGGGACGTCGGGGCCGGTATACGGGTACGTCTCGTCCGACGTAGGCTTGGACTGAGCAGAAGAAGCCAGGACTGCGCCGGCAATGACGGCGGCGGTGATCTTCATGGTGTCTTTTGCGTCAGCTGCGTGCAGTCTCACTTGTCAAAAGGACCAGAGTTCGGGGAGACAAAAGACGAGGGAGCCAACTTGGACAGGCTTACACCCGGGCCAGTCTTTCTTATACCGGCTGGAAAGATGCAAGACGGATATTCAACCAACAACGGCCCAGCACGATCAATCACACCAGGGATGATGGCACCATGCAGCGGAGACCGGTAACGTCGACGGAGAGACTAGCGATTCATCACGGTCCCGGATTTGGCAACGCGTCGAATTTCCTGCATGTGCGCGAAAATGTCCAGTTGTCATGCGTAGTTGCTGCATTGCCATAGGCTGGCGGCGTGATTTGACATGTCCGGGGATGTATGTATGCCTTGCATGGCACTCTACTGCATATTACGGCTAACACTTGAACCTTTTGCAATTTGGTCCAGTTGAGTCCCACGAGGCCAGTTATCACAGCAGTATGAGGACTGACATTGTGCCAATTTTGCCTCCATCTTTCTCTTCTTCTCCGTCCCTCTCTGTCTGCCAATGGAGTTGACTTGGCTGCACTCGGGATTTTCACGATGACGATGCCATCAACACAACAAAGTGCGGCTCAACACCATCTAGCGAATGAAGTTTTCAGATTTGGGCATGACGTGTGAAAATATATATATGCTTGCAGTCGGGGACCCAAAGATGCAAGCCAAAGATTTGGTTTAGCAAGGGTCCCGATGCGCCGCATCCACAAGCGTCCCGTCTTCTTAGCACGTGGGCGTGCCGATATTGCCGGTCGGGCGTGAGGCGGGGAAGGGCCTGTGGTTCTTGGTCGCGGTTTGTATGGACGAGTCTTTGTGCCCTAGTCATGACCATGATCCAACTTCTTGTCCGTTGACCTACATGGGAGAGTTCGCCTTGTGGCTTAGGCAGAGCCGATTTTTCTGCAAAAATGGTTCACGGAGCCTGCAGTGAACAGAGAAAGTAGGCAAAAAGAGACAGGACAACAAGGCAAAGGCAACGGGACAAGTACTAATACGGCCTTGTGCTACATCAAGTTTGCAAATGGCATGGCTTGTGCGAGCAGCATGTAAGACGATTGGCCAGATTTCACTGCCAACAAAAAGCTCATGCGTGCGATCCAGATGCCAAATCAGGCAATAAATAAGTCATCTGCATTTGCATGTCTTACCAAGCGCAATGAACTTGTTAATTTTATTTCGCCCTGCCAAACTGGCCATTGCGTGCCGTGGCAGCTCAATGAAACGCCCCAAACGCTTACCGGGTAACTAGTACATACCTGGGCACCTAGTTCCTCCACCTACCTAGGTAGTAGGTACCGGTAGGCAGGTAAGCAGGTACCTACCTTAGCGCGCCAAGGGGTTTTCTGGTGACTGTCCTCTGGCTATCATCTATCATAAGACAGCTAAACAGAATTTTTACTCAATCCCTTTGAGTGCGCTAAGGTGCCACTTTTGTAACAGACCCACTTTTTCTGCGATACCTAGCAGGTACCAAGGTCGGCCACAAAACCTTCCACACTAAAATCCTCACGCGATGTAGCTCTTTGTAAACTTGGAAACTGTTGGTACTTATACCATCATACTAATTCTTTTTAGTAGGAAAATGTACCTTTTGATTCAAGACTTTTTATTGGTTCACATCCTTGTTCGGTACGCAAGTGGCACCTTAGCGCACTCAAAGGGATACATGAGACTTTTAATAGCTGAATAATTTAGGACTTGTCTTGTGATAGTTCTGCTGTCACCAGAACGAAGGGCCGCGCGCGCAGGTAGGTACCTACCTAGGTAGGTATGCAGCGCCGCACCTTCCGTCCCGCCTCGAATTAGCTCCCGTCAACTCCGCCCTTGCCACCCAAAGCTACTCGGGGTCCAGGTAGCTTGCTTGAGCTCCAGGAGCTTGAGCTCGGACTTGGGCTCAAGCTTGCCCGCAACTCCGCCACTTATTGCCACCTCGCCGCGCATCATCAATGACTAGTGGCTCAAATGGTCTTCTGAACCTCCTTTCAAGTCCCCTGCCGAACTGGTTTTCCCGCCTCCATATCCGAGTATTCCATCATCATGTCTGCCGCCGTCATCGGCTCAACCGGCCTCGTCGGCTCTCACATCCTGTCCAACCTCCTAGCCGGCGACATCTACAAGCCCGTCCACACAATCACCCGTCGCGCCCCCAAGCCCTCCTCGCCGAACCTCAACTCCATCGTCGACGCCGACACTACAAAATGGGCCGCCGCGCTGACCGGCCTCTCGCCCGTCCCGGCCGCCGTCTTCTCCGCTCTGGGCACCACCCGCGCCCAAGCCGGCGGTCTCGAGAACCAGCGCAAGATTGACCACGACCTCAACATTGAGCTGGCCAGGGCGGCCAAGGAAGCCGGCGTTGCGACATTTGTATTCATTTCCAGCGCCGGCTCTGACGGTTTCCTGTCCAGCTGGGCTCCCTACAGCAAGATGAAGAGGGGGGTGGAGAATGCCGTCAAGGAGCTCGGCTTCGATCACGCCAGTATTCTGCGGCCCGGCATGATCCTGGGAGAGCGCGAGACCAGCCGTGCCGCCGAAGGTATTGCGCAGGCGGCCGTGAGGGGCCTGGGCAAGCTCAGCAAGGGCCTCCAGGATGCCCTGGGACAGGATGCCGATGCTATTGCCAGGGCGGCCGTCAAAGCCGCCCAGCTGGCTTGGGAGAACAAGGCGCCTGACAAGTTTTGGATCATCGGGGGACATGAGATTTTGAAACTCGCACACGCTGAGAAGGAGGAGCCCAAGGCTGCGGAATCATCAAAGTAATCGTGGGAGCTGCAATGGGGGGGTAATTAATTTGTTTGACGTAATTGGGATTTGATACTGATGTTGATTGCGGCGCCAGGCTGGCTTCTGGGATAATATTAATCACGGTTACATGGCTGTCTTTACCGGACTATAGTTCCAAATAATCGATATGCTTGCAGCGGTTGCTGCTGTCAATTCTTTAAATTGCTCGCTATGCTGAGCAAAGCAGTGTGCTTAGTACCGCCGTGATGCCTGCCCCATGGCCCTACATGTGATGTAATATGTCGGTCCCAGATGTTCTTCACCAGTGGCAGAAAAAGAGGTCCATGCCGTACTTGTACCAGCATACAGTACTGCATATGCCTGAAATCCCCGACAAATATTCTACCTGTCACGGCAATCACGCCCGTTGCTAAACAAAGCTACGGCATGGGAATGGGGGAAGCAGCAAATAGTGTACAGTGTTTCTTATAGCGAGTATCCATCTTTTTACATTCCGGGAATGACTGACTGAAACCAAAAAAAAAAAGAGGAAGAAGACGTACATACATGGACTTTTCAATAGCTCAACATCTCAAATCCAAGCTTAGCCGATCATTGTGTCCAATGCAGGTGGCTGCGCGGCTGGTGCCCTCGACGTAGTCGCTCTCAGGGGGGCCCAAGTACGTGTGCCGCAAATCCCCAAGATCCAGAACAAGCTTCTCCAGAATCATGTTGGGCTTGCGGAATCGCACCTCGATGGTGTGAGCGCCGACTGTGGCGTGCCCAATGCCATGGGACTTTTTCCAGACGCAATCCATGACGGCCACGTTCCAGCCTCGCGGGAGGCCGCGGTCATTGCCGGGATCATCGTCAGTGAGGCGGTATCGCTTGATTTCTCCGCCGTCCCAGCGGATGTCATACTCCATGCGGCTCTGCGGGTCGGTTTCCAGAGTCATGTTGAATTGCAGCTCGAGGTTGGCGTTGTCGCGATCAGAGAGAACATATATAGGGTAGCGCAGGAACGGAATGTCATCGGGATTGCTCAGGTCGGTGCCGATTGGCAAAGTCACAGATCCTGCAGCGGTGCGGCCCAGTGCTGGAAGAGCCTGATATGGGGATGTAGCCCATTTGCCTGCGTCGATGGCGAGGTGGCCGCTCGTTTCGACGAAGCCGGTGAAATCGGCAGGGACCCGACTATGGCGCACAGTCAAGTGGACTTTTTCGTAGCCATCTAGAGAACCAAAGACTTCGATGATTACCTTTTCATCAAAGTTGGCGGGAACTTGCGTCCAGTCGATAGTGAGAACCACCTTGGTATCGTCATCTTCAGGTTTGAGATGGCCTTGGTACTGAGTGAGCTTGATCCAGTCGTACTGCGGTTTCGCGACCCAGGAGAATGCTTTTGTTCCGCGGTGGAAAACTTCAAAATACCGGTCCTGCGGGCCGTACGGAGTGATAAAGGGGAGAGTCACTCCCGGCTCCAGCCACTTGCGGGATGGATGAGTTCGGTCCGAGTCCTCATTGATATGTCCGGGATTGACGCCTTCAATGCCTTCCACAGCAATGCCCATATGCCCAACGCTGGGGTTGGAATCCTCTCTAGTCTGGACGTAGCACAGACCGTCAATCATATTTCTTGACGGTTGAGCACCAGTATCTCCATATCCGTAGTGCGGCTGCCTCATGATATGGTTCCACTTGCCACCGTTAATGGTATGGTATTCCATCATAAGATCATGGTCTTTGTTGAGGATTTCGAGACTCCGGTGGAATAGCACATTTGTAGTGTTTCGACGCTGCTTGGCAAACAGTTGGTTTCTATACTGGGTTACTCGGAGCAAGGTACACAGATAGGATGCCTTGATAGGGTGGAGAACCAGCTGGAAGAAGGCGGATTTGTACTCCTTGTCCATTTTGGCGTTGATTGTCTTCGCATCATGCAGCAGGGTCTTCCAACGCGCGACAATATTGTCTGCTTCGTGGTACTTGAGCAGAGTAAATGTGCTCACATCGATGTGGTCCTGTTTCCGCAGTGCGACAAGACGGTCAAAGTCGTACCAGGCCCTGGCGATACCCTTTGCGTGTTTGCGCCCAAATTCTCGCGTTGCCAGTTCCTCGTAATATTGGGGAAAAGAGTCGGCACCGATGGAATGGACATCCCAAGCAAGGTCAAACCCAAAGCTCATGGGCACTTCGCAAGGCTTGAGATCGCCAACGTTGAAGACCCAGATGCGATTTGCGCCTTGGGCATGTGCTAGTTGTAGTTGGTGCCATGCTTTCCCCTAAATGTCATGTTAATACAGCATGCATTTTACGTACTAGGCATTGTAAGCTTACTAGCGTGTTACTGTTCATCCACCGATAGCATCGAGGATATCCCGTGTATTGAAAGTGGTAGTAGTACTGGTCGAACTAACGTTAGGAGACTTAGACGTGTGTCGTCAGAAGTACTTACTCCGGAGCCGCCGGGGCGCATCTTCTCTTGCTCATTCGGCAATCGGCGCAGAGAGCCAAAATTATCATCAGAGAAAAGGAGTGTGATATCTTCTGGAATCTCCAGCCCATCGTCATAATACTTTTGCACCTCATTGTATAGTGCCATCAATTCTTCCTGGGAAATCAGCGCCAGCTACGACGACATGAAGGGCGTCAACTTACGCATCACCCCGCCCTTACTCCCGTAATTTTCCTCTATAATACCTCTTTGTACATCAAGAACTTCTGCAAGGATCTTCTTAGGGTCACTGCCGTCGATAGGATTGTCACCTTCTGCTCGCATGCCCATAGTGATGTACGACTCAAAAGGTCGTGCTCGCTCTGCGCCAAATCTGAAATATTCTGTGACCTTTTCCTTATTGGTCTCCCAATTCCAAGTGTTCTCTGGCTGTGTGGTGGACCATTCGTTCATGGCGCGTTGCATTGGTTCGTGATGAGAAGTGCCCATTACTACCCCATAAGTGTCGGCAAGAGCCTGGTTTTTAGGATCGTCAACGAAGAATGATCTGCCCGGGTACGGGTATCCCCTCCACATGGCAGGCCACATAAAGTTGGCTTTAAGCCGAAGGAGTAGCTCAAACACGAAGTGGTAGAAGTTGGAATCAAACTTGGGGCCGAATTTCTCGTGGACCCAGGAGTCCATTCCTGGCGCTTCATCATTGATAAAAATGCCACGATATTTGACGCTTGGTTCGCCGTTGCGGGTTGACACAGGGAGGGCATAAACTTCGTCATGAACTTTGGGAGGAACGTCCGCCCACCAGTACCATCTGCTATGATGTAAGAAACATAAGATGCTGAAATCTTCGGCCTCTGAGAACTCACGGAGAGACGCCAATCTGTTCGGACAGAGAGTATATGCCGTAAATAGCACCCCTCTTGTCGCTGCCGGCAATTACCAAGGCGTTGTCATAGCCCTCAGTTGGATTGGAGACACATTGCGTGACCCAGGATTCCCATTTCCCATCGATACCGGAAATGTCAATTTTCCCGTCGGATCCTAGCTTCTTGATTATTGCTGACTTTGACAGCGTTCCCACAATAACGCAAGATTTAGACTCGACGCGGTCAGTTGCTGTGGTCAGAACTACATTGCCGCCTTGGCCAGTGACTCTAGTAAAGTCTTTGGACAGGTTCTTGGCTGCAATGTGAACTCCTTCAAATTCATCATGATCAATAAGAATGTCTGCACCAATGAGACTGAATCCTCGGCCTGACTCAAATGTCACAACAGGCTGTTCAAACATGTTCCCATACGATTCAAACACAAAGCATACCCAAATTCTGAAGCAGACAAAGAGAGAAGAAACGAGACCGAGCTCGAGAGCTCCTGGATTCCACGACTTTATACAAAATGTCTCCAATAAAGTACTGATGACCAAGGCTGTAGTGGTCAACAGATCGACAACGAGATAGGTTCATGCAACCAGTGTTGGGTCACGGGAGTGGCGGATGTCTTGGCAAAAATTGGAAACCTTGAGACAAGAGCTATACAGACGAGGATTGACCAGTGACTTTCAAAAGCTCTATGATGAACGAGGACGTTGGACCTGAGCAAGACGCCTGCGTAACATCCCCACACACTTCCCATTCCCATTGCCATGCTCCCTCCACACCCTTCAACTGCGCTTCAACGGAAATGCGGGGAAATGGGAGTGAACCAAAACGGTGGGGGTGTTGAAACACGGATCCTCCAGTACTGCCTCCTCTCAGCAAGCTAATTGGGGTTGCGCCGCTTGCTAAAAGGTTCACCATGTCTGTTTTCCGTAATGACATTTCGAGTTGTCCCTGGCTCAAGTCGCCTTCTCAGCCATTTCAACATTGCCTCGACGTTGTAGGTCAATCACAAGGTACAGTTACTGGAGTCCCCAAGCCGAACTTTTGCCCCGGCGTGAGACGGAGGCTTTCCCCTGGTTCACGGCAGCGGAAATAGTGACGTAGGACCGCAGTATCGAACAACTGTTGCAGCTGGGTGGGTGCCTATTGAGAAAGAGCAGTTCCGGTCATATTCAACATCCTCGTGATAAGATATCCTTGTCGGTTCCCATGTAGATGACGTTTGAGAAGCCTATTGTATGCATATCGTTGAATGGTCGCTGTACTTTCTATGCATCTGCTAGGCGTGTATCCAAAGCAAACGACTATTCCGTGATAAGACTTCCGTACCTTTTCTGTCAGCCAAACCACTTCGTTACAAGTTCCAGCTGCCACATTGAGCAGACCACCGCCCGTGTGACTTGTTGAAAAATTAGGCATCGGATGCATGACCTGCTGTTGCAACCTCGAGAATTTCGTCCTCAAGTCCAGGCACTGCCGCAACTTTGATGCCGGCAGATTCAAGCATTCCTCGTCCAGGGTTCTGACCGACAAACTTTTCCGGTTCTTGTACGCCGAGGTAAACCTCCCTGATCCACGACTTTTGTCGTAAAACTCTCTCGACACAGGGTAATTTGCCGCTGAGGCGCTTGAAACATGGCTCCATGGTCGTATATAATGCATGAGGAGTGTTGATGATGTCGACTAGACCCTCCTCCTTGGTAGCATGCTGCTCCGCAAGTTTGATAAAACAGCACTCTTCAGCGTGTGTGTTGCCCTCGCATTCTAGAGTGTATCCTTCGGCGACAACTTGCCCATCATCAAGATTGACCAAGAGGGCACCCACCCGGAAATTGCTTGGCTTTGGTGGTGACTTCTCGGCCAATGCCAGGGCACGCCGCATGAGCATCTTGTGATCCTGTTCTGTCCTTGAAGCCATAGTTGATGTGGGACGCGGAGGGGTGCAAAGTAGTTTGTTGATTAGTATAACGCTGCTAGGTACCAGGGAGTCTGACAAGTCATGGGGACCGAAACTATCATGCCTTGGATCGCTGAGGGTTGCAATCGGTCCAGAATCCAGATTCCGGGACTGTCAAAGACTCCAAGCCTGGTGGTTTTTGGCGCCGGCCATCTGGAGAGCCCCGCCCATTAAACCTCCAGTCCACCCTGAGCCTCAGGCGCGTCCTGACGCGTGACACCTACATCCATCCACGTCAACACAACTTCCCGGCTCCATTCTGTGATTCACACCAGAGGACCGGGGGGGAAATATCGAAAATGTCTGATGTCGAGGATTCCGTGGGTAATGAGCCACCCGTCATTGACCCGTATGAGGTGCTCAGCCTCCCCCGCGAGGCCACAGCAGACCAAATCAAGAGTGCCTACCGAAAGGCAGCGCTCAGGAACCACCCTGGTGAGCTTTGCGTACATGCATCAACCATCCTTGGTATACTAATAGAAGCCTGTAGACAAGGTGACGAGTGAACAAAAAGAGGACGCTCACGCCAAGTTCCAGAAGATTGCCTTTGCCTACGCCGTCCTCTCCGACCCGGCGCGGCGCAAACGATATGACACCACCGGGTCGACGTCAGAATCCATCGTCGATGCAGATGGCTTCAATTGGAGCGATTACTACCGGGAACAATTCAGAGACTCAATATCTGCGGACGCGATTAAGAAATTTGCCGAGAAATACAAGGGCTCTGATGAGGAAAGAGACGATGTTTTGATTGCCTACGAAGAATGTGAAGGGGACATGGACCAAATATACGAACGCGTCATGCTGAGCGATGTCACCGAAGATGACGAGAGATTTCGCAACATTATTGACGAGGCCATCAAGAAGGAAGACGTGCCAGCCTTTGACTCCTACACAAAGGAAAATAAGAAGAAGCGGGCAGCCCGGGTCAAGGCCGCAAAAGCTGAGGCAGAGGAGGCAGAGAATCACGCCAGGGAAATCGGTGTTCACGACATGTTGTTTGCGAAGAAGGGCGCGAAGTCAAAAGACGGCTCGGAAGATGACCTGGCGGCCTTGATTCAGAGACGACAGCAAGATAGATCTGCAAATTTCTTGGAACACCTGACGGAGAAGTATGGAGCTAGTAGTAGCAAAGGAAAGAAGGGCAAAAAGCGAGCGGTGGATGACGTCGAGCCCTCGGAAGAAGCTTTTCAAGCCGCTGCCGCCAAGTTAAAAGGCGGCAAGGCCTCAAAGAAGTCCAAGAAATAGGGTACAATGTATTATTTCGTATCGGTCACCAGGGAGTACGGTTTAGGCTAGGGTTATAGGAAATGGGCAATTGTGTTTTGTGAAATATGGAAATTTAATAGACGGACAGTTCCATCTCCGGACTGGTTGTGATTCGTTCCGGCCGGCGTATTACCATTCAGCGTGGGCACATCAGTGATTAATGTCAAAATGTTTTGGGGCCTTTCGTTTCAGCGGTGACCACAGCTGCGTAAATCTCGCCAGGAACTTACCTACTGGGTACTTCTTAGTAGTTGGTACCAATAGTCTGGTTCTTCCAAAGTGCTCAGTACGTGTACATGTCGACCGGTAAGCAGGTATCGACTAGTGGGGTTCGGCAGCCAACAGTCTGAGCGGAGCCTGTGCTTGGACGGCCAACAGCGCACTTGAGCAACCATGGCAGACCAGTGCTACCAGTTGACCAGTTGACCAGTGCGCGATGCCGTGTCCTGCGTTAACCGCTGGTCGACTCCATTTCCGTCTTCAATCAAGCTCCTGGCATTAATTCCATTCACACACATAACCATTGACCTACTCAGGAGCTCGATTCATGACCCTTCACACAGGGTGAGACTTGCTTCAGCCATGCCATGAGCGAGGAAGCACAGGTCTTGCCTTACCCACGCTATTGCTTTCACCTGTCGCCGACTGCTAATAACTGGTGTTTGCTTCGCGTGTCCGACATTCACGCCCTCAAGCAGCACGCGGGCTTTGAAGGTGAGCGTCGCAAGAACACTGCAGTCTCGGGCGCTAATGCAGGTGACAGGAGAAAACTTTTTTTTCTACAGAAATTTACCCATCAAATGGGTCCGAGTTGTCGGACCAGTTGTGGCAGTCGATGACTTCTATGGCCGCCGCGTCTACACCGTCGATGACAGCAGTGGAAAATGCATTGAGGCGATGATCAATACACAACCACCCGCTCCGGTCAATAATGTAGCAGCATTACAATGCCAACCTGGAACAGCTGCTTGTGATGCAGCAAAACCCAGCGCTCTAAATATCTTGGATCCACCTGGGCCATATGGCAACGTAGACGTTGGCGACGTAGTCGATGTCAAGGGCGCCTTGTCTACATTCAGGGACGAAAAGCAAATAAAGATTGAGAAGCTGGTAATAGTGAAGAGTACAGCACAAGAGGTTAAAATGTGGGAAAGGAGGTCGAAGTTTCGCCACGAAGTCCTTGACAATCCCTGGATCCTGTCCGATAAAGAGATTCGTCGTTGCCGCAAAGAAGCCGAAGCTTCACAGGCAGGTTTAGAACGAAAGAAGAAGCGTCTTGCAGCTATTTCAGAGGCTAGTACGAGTACAAGGCAAACAAAAGCCAAGATTCTAGCTCCAGGTTTGAGTCGCGAGTCCGTCAAACCAAAAGCGAAAGAGAAGACAAAGCTGAATCCTGATACTACAGCAAGAGTAAAGGAGTTGATACGCGAGGGGTCAGCCAAAGGAAAGTACAGCGCTTTGGGTTTATGATATGCTTTTTGTCTATGGTGTTGATTTGGATGGAGCTTTGATAGAGACTGGGGCGATGCATTGATCCGGAGAAGGAAAAAGTCCGGGGGGTTCGGAAGCAGCATCCTGTCTTTACTTGGCCCTCTGGTAAGGTTGACCGACCCGGCAACAGGCCTATTCGAAACATACGAAGAGCGGTCGGACATGCACTGTGGCTGGAGATGGATGTATTTTAGACTGCCTGATGAATCTTAGAATGGACAAATTATCTTGGTACATATAAGAAGTTAGACCAAAATACCGCATCGCAGACAGTTGCGCAGGACTCCAATGATATCATTGAGTCAAGTTGGCCACGAAAGCCACCATACAGGTTTGAGCCGCTCCTTCCACGTTTGACGGTCACAAGTTCGACGGTCGAGAGAAAGAACAGCATTTCTTCTTGCCTGGCCATGATTGGTTCCCCTTGCGTGCATCTAGTGGAAGCCTATGCATGCGTGAACCTCTCTCCATTTCCCCCACTTCATTCTCGTCTTGTCACAACCTTGATCGCATTATGACCACAGACAGATAATTAATTATCACCTAAAGATTCACAGCACCTCACCTGTGCTTGATTAGATTCACCAACCTCTACTTAGTTGGCAATTCGATTCAAACTATCAAGGTATGACAAATTTGGATGTTTCTGCCCTAGACAATCACATTCCTGTCATTTGGCTAGCCAGCTGGTTCTCATGGTGGTGAATCAATACCGCGGCAACGAAACATGGCACCCAGCATATCTCTGGAATGCTGTGCGAAAGGGCCGCGGTATTTCCATTCTATAGACATTTGTCTCCTCAAACAGCTTGTACAGTGTATTCAATTGACCCATGGACTTTGAAACAAACCAATTCTATAACTTGTTCTCGCTTGCAATACACTTAATATGAACTTGCATATGGTATTAGTTCATTGGATTTCCTGGCTAACATGTAGTTCAGGATATCTGAACTCTTTAGGGACCTCAAAAAGTGGAATCCGGCAAATTTCCCTAGGGAAAGACAACAATTTGACTGACCGTTGGCGTAAGAAAGCGGTTGTCTTCGACGCATCCACCACGGTCTCGAAAATCGAAACCATTATTGAACCCCTGCCACCAAATATATCTACGACAACTCCGAATCCGGATCAAGAGTCTGCCTTGGTTAAAGATCATCCCAAAGGATCGAGAATTGTGGGAGACAAGACACCTACGGAATCGAGCACTACCACCTATGCTTTGCCAAGAAGCAGCTACAAGAAACCACCTACTGCAGGCAATATCGTAACATACCTAAACACTTCACGGAAAGAAACAGGAGAACTGCCCTTGAGCAAAGTTTCCTCGACACAAACCACTCTGTTGACACCAACGGCCACGGGCGTATTTAAGAATTTTACCCAAGCAATATCCTCCACCATGGCATCACAAGACATATTTGCTAAGCCCGTAGATACAAAAGCGCCGCCGTCCAGCATATCTGTCCGTCATGATCATCCAGTGCGTCGCAAGGGAATTCAATCGCAGGCGCCTCTACAAACCAACAAGTTTTATTCCAATTTTTTCCTAGGGGACCAAAGATGTCCGAGTTTTACATTCCCATATTCTGTAGCATGGGCCGGCGGCAAGGGTGGAAGCGCTAGTTGGGGAATGTCTTGTTCACATATCGAGGAAAACCAGAGAGTATTTGGCCAAGTGAAGTTCGATGGGGCTTCTTCCTATTATCTGAACCCAGTTGGTATTCAGTCAATGGTTATATCCGCCAAGGAGCTTGGAAATGAAACAACTCTTTCGATGGACAGCATCACGGCATTTTCTGCAAGAGTCCATCTAAGCAAGAACGAGACAGCGAAACCAGCCATATCTTTTCCATTGGTCCAAGGAATGGCATACGTCACGGCACAGTTTGATGGCTCTGTGCCCTTAATCCAATCGGGTGTGTTCTTCAAGGCTGTAAGCCGCGTAACAATCAACCCCAAGGAACATGTCACGAAATACAACTTTCATCTAGAAGATGGAACAACGTGGAGGGTATATGCATGGAGAACGAAAGGCGAGGAGCTGGATCTAAAGGTCATAAATAACAGCATGGCCGAATCAAAATGTCCTTTCCACGGTATACTACAAGTCTGCAAAGATCCCGGCAGCAAGGGCTCTGAAGATCTGTTAGATGATGGAGCAGGAGTCTATCCCGTGACAGTTGCATTATCAGGATCAGTATTTGGGCAAGAGGGCTCGTACTCTTTCAAGTTCCAGAAAAATGGGCACCAATTAGGCCATCTTTATATGTTTGCCTTACCTCATCATATTTCGTCTTTCAACGGTGAAACAATGAAGCGGGTTCAGGAGGTACGTCTTCAATCGACCACGAAAGGTGTTGCCACTTTGGTGAAGGGCACTGAATGGGCAATGGTCGAGCGTCATATGCCCACGGAGATGGACTTTGCCCCCTGGCACCCAGAAAAGGGGTCCATGAAAGAGTTGTCCAGCAAGGCCAAAGGTATAATTCGCGCCGCGGCCGCCAAGGAATTGTCACAAAACATGGCCGCACAAACCAATTTGGACTCCATGTACTTCAGCGGAAAGGTGAGACTACCTATAACTCATTAACAGTATTCAATATCTAAGTGAGGCCGTCCAGGCGCTTGCTAAATTCGCGACAATTTTGTATGTTGTCCACGAACTATTGGGCGACACAGCATTGGCGAAAACAGGGTTAGGTCAATTGAAAGTGGCATTTGGAACCTTTGCAGCCAACAAGCAAAAGTTTCCTCTGGTACACGAAAGCAAGTATCCCATTTTGAGATTAATGGCTATGAGTACTTGCTAACAGCAAGATTTTGTAGCTGCCTGTGGGGGAATAGTCTCGTCAGCAAGTTACGAGACGGGTGACGCCGCAGTTGACTTCGGAAATACCTACTACAATGACCATCACTTCCACTATGGTTATCATATCCTTGCCGCAGCTACTATTGGCCATCTTGACCCAGAATGGACCAATGCGAACCGGGACTATGTGAATCTGCTGGTCCGCGACGTTGCAAACCCCAGTGAAGATGACAAGTTCTTTCCTTTATGGCGTACCTTTGACTGGTATCATGGCCACAGTTGGGCTCATGGTCTTTATGCCGCCATGGATGGCAAGGTGTGCTGCCCACATCCACTCACTTGTTCCGCAATGTATCTTACATCAATCTAGGACCAGGAGTCTAGCTCTGAGGACGTAATGTGTGCCTACGCGCTCAAAATGTGGGGGAGAGTCAGTAAGAACTTTGATCTCGAAATGAGGTAAAGCTGACATCGCGAGGTATCGCAAAATATCAGCAAAGTGAATGCTAACTAGGGCATTTAGGGGAAACTTACAGCTGTCCATTATTGCACGGAGCCTGCAAAGCTACTACTTGTACAAGAAAGACAATACAGTACAACCAGAGCAATTTATCGGCAACAAAGTGGCGGGGATCCTTTTCGAAAACAAAATTGATCACACAACATACTTTGATCCCAATATTGAGGCTATCCAAGGTATACACATGATTCCAATCTTGCCAGCAACGCCGTTCGTACGCGACCAAGGGTTCGTCAGGGAGGAATGGGAGACATACTTTGACAAAGGAAGAGTGGACAGCATTCGGAACGCCTGGAAAGGAATTATTTACGGTAATTATGCCACCATTGAACCGAGAAAGGCATGGGAGTTTTTCACCTCGCGAGACTTTGACCCTCAATGGCTTGACGGAGGCGCATCCATGACTTGGTTCATGGCATATGCGGCAGGTTTGTCATGATGGCACAAGCTTCAGAGTTAAGCGCTTGCTGACTAAGAAATAGCACTAGGTTGCCTCTGAGGTGTCAACGAATTGCTTAATTGGGATATACATATTGGTATAGATAGTGAATCGCGTCAGGCAAGAGCTCATTTTTCTTAATGAGCATGATTATGAGTAGAAAGTTTGTTTAGATGGGCTCACCGTTGGATTTGCAAAATTAGATGGCATGAGTAGACAAAGGACTGCGAGGTTATTTTCTGGACTGGTGCAAAATTGTACGGGTTACACCATTCCAACTAGTGTGATTCAAGGGCCTGATGCCATTTATCTGTAGAACAGAAATGTAATAGCACGAAGCCATTGCAGGCCGCGGCTGTAGGGTGATGAGGTTCACATTGGGTCATTTTATGAAAGGTGCAACCGTTTGAATTCTCACGCTGGTTGAGGGTTGGTGTACGACGTGATAGATCAATTGATGGTGTAGCAAGTCAGAGCTGGCTGTGCGTATTCTAAAAAGGGCAACTACAGCCAAGTCGGAACAGGAGCTTAAGCGGGGGTGGGTGAGGGGGTGACACAGCCTCCTTTGACACGAGTTAATCAAGAATCAAAGCGATGCTGCCAAATCTGGCTGATGGAGCTGGGAGCTGGAAGCTGGGAGCCCGTGAGCCGTGAGCCGTGAGCCACACGGTTAGGGGATTTAGGCCCCATGCTCCCTCAAGGGAGCTTATTTTCTACTTTATTTGGAGTTTGGCTGGCACGAAGTAACGGCTAAGGTACCTTGGCACGGAGTAATATGTATGAAAGTACCGAGTACGGGGTACCGAGGTACATGGGCCGCCTTGGTCGGTTTGGGCCCTTGGCTCTGAGCCTCTTAAGCCATGAAATGTCCAATGGGTGCCGTGCTATCGGAGAAGATAAGAATAAAAATAAAAAATCAATGGCCGGCCCTGAAGAGAGCAGCATGATGATGAATGAACAAACGCCTCGACGAGCATTGCGAAGAATGAGGCACAAAGTGGCTGCGCCCAAGGCATAGCCACGGCTGCTCAAGTGGTTGTACTACCCTGGGCTGCAACACAATGTCTCCAATGGCCGGGCCGGCTTGAAACTTGGAAGATGACGTCTGGTGCTTTAGTACGAACTCGGCAGTTGAATAACGTAGTTGTGAGATCGGGACAAGATTTGGTTGCTGCAGGCTGATGTCAGTGACGCGAATGAGGTGAGGTGAGGCTCTATTTAGGCCTTGAGGGGCGCGAGGCAGTCCGCGAAGCGGCAAAGATGATTGACAAACAGTACTGGGACCCTTGTCCAGGTTACGGAGTTGTCGTCCAATTGATTCATCAATTGACCCCCAAACTTGGAACGAGCGGGACAGCCGGAAGCTGGCAAACACGTCAACCACAAACTGGTCGTGCAACATTGGCCTCGAGGGCGGCGACGACGCAAACAAAAATCAGGACTGCTGCGGCCAACGTTCTGGAGCGGCGGACAAGGCAGAAGCACGGTCAAATTATGTGTGGGATTTACCACCTTTGAGGACGTAAAGTTCATACTTGGTTGAAATGTGTGACGTCGCAAGGAGGCCTCCAAGACCAGCCAGGGGCCACAACCAGGACCGTGACAAGGACCAGGGACCCGGGACCACTTTCTTGCATGCAGCTGCAAGGCCAAGACACGATCGCGTGAGATGGTCAAGCTGCTTGTTGCGAGGGCGATGGACCGACAGTGGACCGACAGTGGACGAGGCGGCGGCGGCTTGCAACCTCGACCAAACAGGAGCCGCTGCGGCAGCCACGCTATGCCTTAAACGTGAAGCTTGAGTCGCTACACAAGGAATTTGGGAGCTCAAGTGCTGCCAGCATTGAATACCAGACTGCGATGCTCGCGCTACCAGTTAGCTCGCCGCCAGCTCCACGAAACAGCGTCAAGCAATTGATTTGAAGACTGGGTCTCTTATGAGCCGCATCTTCCTCCTTCTCCTCCTCCACCACCACCACCACCACCACCACCGACACCATCCAAACATCCATCTCGACGTCCATCGTCACGTCAACCACGCCGCTTTGGTCTTCATTTCCGCCCTCCCACACCCAACGTCTGAGCACGGGCAACACTACACTATCCATTGTGCCCACACCACTCTCTGTTGTGAGGCTTGTTTGGAGCTCTGAGTTCAAACCTCAAAAAACCTCATCACGAACAAAGGCCCTCCTGCTGCCTCTCTACATTGGTCAATTCGAGACAACTGAAGCAATGGTCTTTGGCGGGTTATGTAAGTTCAGTCTCAGTTTGCTTGTCACGTCTCTCGTCATCGTCATGGCCACCGTCATCGTCGCCAGTACATTTATTTCACCTCTTCCGCGGCAGCGTGTTCAAATACTGTCCACCGGCTCTCCAAGTACCGGCCTGGTCATGCGCGATACTCGTGATACTCACCATCGTGATCGAGCCTCCCAGTCTCGTTGCTGTCCGGCGCGATGGCATTGGCCTCCGACGTGTTTGTTGGACCGGTTCTCAAGTAGTCCGGTCCATCTCCATGCCTGAAACCATGGCCACGATTGTTCTTTCTTAATGCCCTCGTTTCAAACCACGCCCGTCCCCCATCCACACGCTCTCTCTTCACCCGCCTCTCACTGGACGCCACAAAGATAAACTACTGGCGCCAGATACCCGGATGTTCGTCAGAAGAATCCATGTCCAGAATGCCTGGTATTACCCAGGTAGTTATCACGCCTCCTACCTTTTGCCTTCGTCACTCCCCATCGCGAGTACATCTATTCCTCTCAACCTCCTTGCCTGCTCCCTGTCAATGCTCCAACGTCTCGCTCCATATTTTTGTATCCTCCCGCACCCCGGCAGCTTTTGGTGGGTGGCCCTATGTCAGGTTCACGTTCTCGCCCTTTTCTTCGTCCTCACACCTAGTGTATTTCTCGACAGTTGTTCGCTGTCGCCAAAGACACCAAGGCTCGTCTCTGATCTCTCACGAGCTTTCTCAATCCCTGTTCCCCCCGCGAGCGTTGCTTTAACCAGATATTATTGGCAAGAGCTCCTGGTCCTCTCCCGGTCAAGGACCGTCTCGATCAGCCTCGAAAGCCGTGCAGAAATCGAGAATCTGTGGCAGTAGTTTGTCTACTGTTTCAAATCGGCAGTCAATTGATGCTAATTCGCATTTTCTTATACCGCAGTCAACCAGTCGTCCAAAAAGCTCTATCGCCAAATGTCTCACAGGTCTTATCGCAATGCCGACGAGCACACGCCGCTCATTAATGGCGAGTCTGCTTCGTCGGCTCAAGCTGGCAATCATACTCAGCACCAGCCCAAAACCGGCCTCCGGACCTTTCTTTTGGATACACAGTATACTCCTGGAAACGACAGCGAATCAATCGCGGTGCGCGGCGCGGCGTATACCTGGCATGTCACCAAAGTCACTCTCTTAAGCGGTGCGTCTCTCCCCAGTACGGCCTTGAATTAACTTTATATATTTGTATATTGAAGTTGATTGCCTCTAATCGCCCTGTCTTTCCGCTGTATTCGGCGACTAACCTGCATATGATGCATAGGCTATGTCAACTTTCTCCTGGTAATGGTCCCTATCGGCATCGTGGCTGGCGCGCTCAACTGGAACCCAACCGCCGTCTTCACCATCAACTTCTTTGCCATCATTCCACTTGCGGCGGTTCTCTCCTTTGCCACCGAAATGCTTGCGAGTAAATTGGGCCAGGCCATGGGCGGCTTGCTGAACGCAACATTTGGAAACGCTGTGGAATTGATTGTATGTGCTATCTGTGTGGTTCTCGGCTTGCATCCGAGGAAGCAAATACATCAGAGCTGACTATTCTCATCATATTACAGGTCAGCATTGTCGCCCTAAAAGATGGTCAGATTGTGGTCGTGCAGTCGTCAATGCTTGGTTCTATCTTGTCGAACTTGCTTCTTGTTATGGGAATGTGCTTCCTTTTTGGTGGATTAGTACACCGAGGTACCAATGGAGACGGCAGGGAGCAGTCTTTCTCCGCCGCCGTCGCCCAGACGACATGCTCCCTCATGACGCTGTCCTCTGCCTCTCTTGTCATTCCCGCAGCCGTATGTTGGACATTGCGCCAGTCATGGCACCAGTTCAAGGCCCTCTGTTACTGACTGTCTTTTAGCTCTATGCTGTCCTCTCTCAGAACGGATCACAGGACAAAAACAGTAGCATTCTGATTCTCTCACGAGGCACTGCCATTGTTCTGTTGCTTCTTTATGTCATGTACCTCGTTTTCCAACTCCGAACCCACAGCAACCTTTTCGATGAAGAAACTCAACAAGAAGGCGACGCTGAAGAAGAAGCCAGCATAGGACCTGTTGCTGCCGCCATAGTTCTGGTTGTTGTTACAGTCCTGGTAGCCATTTGCGCCGAGTACCTCGTTGGAAGCATCGATGATATAGTCGAGAGTGCGAATATCAGCAAGGCGTTCATTGGTCTGATTCTGATTCCTATTGTTGGCAACGCTGCTGAGCACGTCACTGCTGTGGTTGTGGCCCTCCGCGACAAGATGGACCTCGCTATGGCTGTTGCCATTGGCTCCAGCATCCAGATTGCTCTCGGTGTTACTCCTTTCCTTGTCATTGTTGGCTGGATTATCGGGCAGCCAATGTCGTTGCACTTTGAGACTTGTAAGCTTTTTCCTTGGCAGCTCCCCCATCATTCTTTCAAAATACGAATAATTTTGATGACATGTGTAGTTCAAACCGTCGCATTTGCCGTATCGGTTCTAGTCGTCACGTATACCGTCCAAGATGGCAAATCTAATTATCTCGAAGGAGCTATGCTTTTGGGTTTATACCTTATTATCGCTGTCGCCTTTTACGCCACACCCAGCGACGCCTTTGACGGCAGCTTTGCTCAATTGCTGGGTAACTCCTCATGATGTTCACAATTCAAAATGCGTCCAGCAAATTTGAATTTTTTGGCGGAAAAAACGAAGTCTTTGGATACGTTATAATCCTGCCAAGACTATGTATTTTTACTGACGAAATCAGTGTTGGGATAGGGGGGGAAAAACCAGGAACGTGCAGAAACTATCAACTTTTGGCTTGGTCCCATGGCTCTACGCCGCCATGTCTAGCTCGCTAGATGGGGTTTTCTTTGTGTTTTGTGCAGTTGTATAACAACTGACCTTTTTTCCTTGTATTATGGCGTTGAGGCATCAAATATATTTTCTTGTCCAGTCACATATCGACCATGAATGCTCCCTCTATCGTTACATGTCTATACGTGTTGCCATGAAAATCCAACCCATGAATATTGCTATAGCCACAACAGCCTAGGCAGTTGGCTTCGACATTGGCGCAATAATGCCCTGCTTCATAAGAACCCTTGGCTTCGTACTATCCTGGAAGGTTTCCTTGGTCATCCATTCCGGTCCGACAGGCAATCTAAGCGACCTCTCATATTGGGCCCTTGACTCAAAGGGATGAGGGAGCTGGGACGCGAGATAGCGATCATTCTACGTTTTGTTGCTTTGTTAGTCGGTTCCCAGACAAGATGCAGTATGAAAATGACACGATAAAGGCTCGACAGAGAATTGGGGCAAGGGCCAACTACTGTACCTTTTTGATCCTCTTCTCATTGATAATCACCCTGTCCAGCTTGGCGTCCTTCCTGTCCTTCCTCTTGATACCCTCTACTTTTGTCAAGAAGCGCCCCTGGTGCCTCTTTTTCTCGCGATTGCTGACGCCGTCGCCGACCCAGGACCCCCAGCCCGGAAGGGTATTGTCGATGACCTTGTCGTCGTCTGCTTCGGCGATTTCGTCCTTTTCGCGAGCGAACTCGGCGACGACGTCGTCTCCTGCAAAGGCGCGCGCCACGAGGGCCTGGTCCCGGACGGCCAGGGGCATGTGCTGCTCTGTTTCAGAGTCATCTTCGTCACTGTCGTTGTTGCGGCTGTCGCCGTTGCCGTTGCTGTTTGTGGGTTTGGATTTTGGTTGTGAGGCGACGAGGACGTTGGCGCTCAGGTCGAGGTCTTCGCCACGCAAGGGGGCGGATTTCTTGCGCCGCGTTTCGCCGCGTGACCAGGCGCCTGTTGTGGAGGATGAAGGTTCTAGTGGCTGCGTGGTCGTGGTGGTATTGTTGATGATGATATCGGCGTCTGTGTCTTTGGGTTCTGGCACTCGGCTGCGTTTGGGCGCACGGGTTGATGTGTCGAGGGCGGGTTTGGAGGATGAGTCTGCTGCGCCGTAGCTTCTGCGGCCGACTTCGTCATCGGCTTGCATGTCGTCGGAGTCGTCTGCGGTGTCGCCATCGAGGTCGCGGCGGATTTGACGAATCATGTCGTCGTTTGCTCGTTTCCTGGCCGCTTCGGCCTTCTGCATGAACTTCATGCTCATCAGTTTTGACTGAGGCTCGTCGTTGTCCTCTTCCAGCTCCCTTAGCTGGCGTCGAATGTCGTCATCGTCGTCATCACTGCCAGAACTACTGGTTGCATCGGAGTCAGAGTCGCCGTCGACGCCCGCCTTGCCTTCTTTTCGTCGACGGAGCTCTTCGTCCTTTCTCGCCATTTCTGTCAAGCCGGTGCGGAAGTCGTCGTCCCAGACGGCACGCTTCGTCTTGGACCCAATCTTGGCCCATTTGCTCTCCTTGTGTCGCTGGCCAACACGTTCCAACGCGCGTCGACGGTCCTGTGCTTCTCTCTCCTCCTCGGAGTCAATCTCTCCGGCTTCCTCCATAGCTTCCTTGGCAGCCATTTCGTCGCGTTCCCGTTGTTTCCGGTGAACTCTGTGATATGCTTTGCTCTTGATCTTTTTGATGCGCTTGGCTCGCTTGGCTTCTCTGGAATTGAGTTCTCGCTCCATTCGTTTTCGAGCCAGGACTTCTTTCCGTGAGAGCAGGTTACCCTCCTCGTCGTACTCTTGAGGTTTGGGCTTGGGCTCCTTGTTCATAGAAAGGCCGCTCTGTTCCATGATAGACATGATGGCGGATTCAAGCTCATTGCTAGGCTTGGCTGAGCTGAGAGGCTGAATCTCCGAAGTGTCTAGGCCGGCAGTGGCTGAATTTTGAGGAAGCGGGAACACGAGGTGCTCTGCTCTGCGGTTCTGCTTGACAGTTTCCGTCCATCTATCTAGGGTCTCATTGGTCTTTTCGTATGCAACGCTTCGGTCCAGCCGACCTTGCTCACGTCGGGACAGTGGCACAGCCAATTTTTGAACGACACCGGGTCGCTTTTCTTTGGCTTCCTTGTTCATCAACTTGAGGGACTTCTTCATGAATGGATCATTCAGTCCTGTGAGACCCAAGTCTTTGAGGGAAAGCTTCTGTCCGGTGCCCGACTTCGATTTGTCGTCATCATCCTTTTCGCCACCGTACCGTGAAATGAGTCCCTTCAACGCATTCAACTTTTCGGGGTCAGCTTCAGCACCATCGTCGTCTTCGCTTTCGTCATCACTAGATCCATCCTCCTCCTCCTCCGACTCGTCTTCGTCCTCTTCTGAATCTCCAGAGCCAGATTCGCCATCCGCCTCGAGCTCGTCATCTGATTCCTCTTCCCACTGATCCAGAGCGGTCGCCAAATCAATAGCCTCTGCGCCAAGAGTTTCTCCTTCGTCATCATTCGAGTCGTCCTCCGACTCATCATCCTTCTGGAAGATCATTAGCAAACCCTCGCATGTCGTACAACTTTCCAGTAACCTACAGGCTTCGACTTGCTCCCTCGGAATGAATACTCCTCAAATTTCTCATTATCACTGTCTCCAAATGCATCATCGCTCTCTATTTCAGAATCTTCATCGTCGTCCCTCAAACCGCCCAGGCGCCATTCATTGCCTTCACTGTCACTGCCATCCTCGCCATCGTCATCTGCCCGTGATGGACGCTTGGCCTTCTTTCTTCGGGGCTGCTCTTCCTCGTCTTCATCTTCGTCGTCGTCTTCGCCAGCCTCGTCTCGCCCATGTTTTCTCTCAATTTCGGCATCGAGTTCCCTTGCTCGCGGCGTTCTCTTGTGTTTCGTGGGGTACATATCCTGCGCAATTCCAAAGGCATTGAGAGCATTCATCTGCGACCTCGCCTTGGAGCCCTTTTTCCCGCCCGGTTTGGCCTTGGGCGCGGCCATCAATGACCGGCCATGCGATTGTCGTCCCGGCATTTTGTTGGGAACGAATGGCCGTTCTGTTCTTGTCCTTATAATCGTGGCGATTTTGGTGGCCGAAGGAAGGCTCTTTCACCACTTTTCTGCCGGCCTTAAAAAAAAATTGGCGGTGAGCAGCCAATGTTTGGCGGGGACCCTCCGGGACGCGGTCCCACCTATCAGCTCACTCTTATTTCCGCCTGTGGTCAGACATCTGGAACTACGAACTCTTCCTCCTGGTACCCGTCGACCATACACACCTCTGTCTTCTTGTCGCTGGTTGCCATCAGTGTCACGACAGGATGACTCTCGTTGTTCCTGGAATAAGGAGGGTAGCCCTACAGGCTCCCTCCAGGTTCTTCGTCTGCAACCAATGCCTCCGACAAACCGCAGCGTTACGGCCACGGTTCGCATCGCGCATTCTGAATGCCGTACGACCCCGAGGCTTTGCGGACGCGAAACCCGCGACGCCGCTGGGAGCAATGGCCGACCATGTTGCTTCCCGATCCGCATCTGTGCACGCCCAGCAACTTGCCAAGACGGCTTTCCCTAAAACCAACCCCAAGAGTGTGGCATATTGGTTGATTGGTAGCGCCGTCAGTGTGTTTGGTATCGTCGTCTGGGGAGGTCTGACGAGATTGACTGAATCTGGGTATGCGATATTACCCCATTGCCCTCTCATTAAATTTTCCCAAGCATGATCCATCTGACACCCCATCAAATTGTAGACTTAGCATCACCGAATGGCGTCCCGTCACCGGTTCACTACCTCCCATGTCTCAAGAAGACTGGGACTCTGAATTCGAGAAATACCGAGCTTCTCCGGAATTCAAGCTTCTCAACCCACACATGACCCTTGATGAATTCAAAAAGATCTACTTCATGGAATGGGCACACCGTGTCTGGGGCCGCTTCATTGGATTATCCTTCGTCCTACCCACCGTGTACCTCATCGCCCGCCGGAGAGTCACCACCAAGATGGCCTTCAACCTCGTAGGCATATCCGCACTCATTGGCTTCCAGGGCTTCATCGGCTGGTGGATGGTCAAGTCTGGTCTGAAAGACGACTTATTCGCCCCCGGTTCGCACCCTCGCGTCTCGCAATACCGCCTCACTGCACATCTGGCCACCGCATTCGTCTGCTACTCGTGGATGCTCCTCTCCGGCCTGGCCATCCTCCGCACACACCGACTCCTTGCCGACCCCAAAGCCGCCATGTCGGCGCTCCAGGCCCTCCAGAACCCTGCGCTGAATACCTTCCGCCGCTCTGTTTTTGCTCTTGCAACCCTCACCTTCATCACCATCATGTCTGGAGCCCTAGTTGCAGGCCTCGACGCGGGCCTCATCTACAATGAATTCCCCAAGATGGGTCTGGGCCTGACGCCACCGAAAGCCGAGCTCTGGGACAAATTTTACTGCCGCAAAGAAGATGGCTCTGACCTCTGGTGGCGCAACATGCTCGAGAACCCTAGCACCGTGCAAATGGATCATCGTATTCTCGCCGTTTCGACGTTCTGTGCCATCTTGGCCCTCTTTGCCTACTCCCGGACGGGTCGTGTTGCTGCCGCTCTGCCCAAGGATGCAAAGAAGGGGGCTATTGGCTTAGTTCATCTTGTCTCCATGCAGGTTGCCCTCGGTATATCCACGCTGATCTATATGGTGCCGATTCCCCTGGCTGCAGCTCACCAGGCTGGTAGCCTCGCAGTTTTGACAGGCGCCCTGGTCTTGGCACATCGGCTAAGAGCACCCAGGCCAACACTGCGTATGATTGAGCAGCGACTAAAGCAGCTCAAGCAATAATCAAGCAGGCGGGACATGAAAATGTATTAATATTGTATAAGTAAAAGAATAAGGCAACATCGTTGTACAATAAAGGGGGGACAAAAAAGACGGGTGGATGCACATAGATCATGGATTGGCTACGTCTTCTCTCGGCTCAATTTTCTTTAGATTCAATTTCTCCCACAAAATAAAATGTACTTGCATTAAAGTCTTGGTTCTCATTAACATGCGTACCCACCCGCCCAGTATGCAGACGAACCCCATCCTGAAAGAAAAATGAAAATAGAAACGAAGGCTTGGAAAATTCCAACTGTAAACTTTTGTTGTTCGTATTAACACATCATAAGAAGCCGCCAAAATAAAATGGTTCCTTATTCATTACAATGTCCGCGGATCGTATAAAATGGGTAAATTCATCAAACTTTTCTCTGGGTCTTTCCTTCCAGCACCGTTTGGATTTTATTCTTCAACCACGGCTCCATGGGCAGAATGTTCGCTCTTGGCTGTCCCTTTGGTGTCTTGCTGTTATGGAGGCTAGCTTGGCAGGTCATTGCTCCATGTACATATCTCCACGTACTTGCTGCATCATGGGCATGTCGCCATCATGCACATGATTTCCCTGCATTGCCATGTTCATATTTGGCATTGACCTGGTCATTGTCATAGCTGACCGGCCAACAGGACTGCCCGCTCCATTTTGCATCATGAACCGCATGTCTGGCGGAGCTCCTTGATGGTGGACCAGGCCTCGGGTACGTGGGACTTCAAGCGTCGCGGTTTGTTGCATTGGTGCGTGGGCATTCTTTGCTGGAGAGGAATTCATAATGGCAAAGCTATCGTCGTCTTCCATCTCGGCATCCGCATCCTGATCACTGACATCTTCATTTTCATCTCCTTCCTCCTCCTCCGCGATCGACGGTGGACCGGTCGTGCTGGTGGATGGGGCCGTATGTTCGCTGACAGGTCCAGACGTACTGACAGTGGACAATCTCTTTTCGCCAGTGTTATTAGTTTGAGCTGGAGGTTGATTATGTTGCTGCTGCTGCTGCTGCTGCTGCTGTTGTTGTTGTTGTTGTTGTTGTTGTTGTTGTTGTTGCTGCTGCTGCGTCGTCTGAGACAGACCTTGTGATTTTGACCTCGATGGACCATTCAAATTGACCGGTGTTTGAGCTGATTGATCCAGTGGCCGTTGTGCACTCATTCCACTCGAGGTTGCACGAGTCGACATGATTACATTCTTCCACCTTTCAATAGACTTGGCGACAACTGTTGCGACATCCATGTGGCGGTCCTCCATGTCGAAACCGACGCACTTGCCCCCTCTCACGCCTTGCTCATATGCATAACTAATCACATCGCGATCTATCGGGATGGTCGACGGTGACAGGAGCCTGAACTCGCGGGGCTGTTGCAGGCGATTCAGCTGATCAATCTGCATCTTTAAGTGTGCATTCTCTTGTTTCAATCGATGCTGCTGCTCTTTCATGATTTCCATTTCCTTGTGCTTCCTGCCAACCCCTCGCGCAAGTTCTAGGATCCAAAGCTCTTGTTGCCGCTGCCCTGGCAGCGAATTCCATACAGAGTATGCGGATTGCAGGTGTTCTCCCACCTGCTTCTCTAAATTTTCCGCTGCTTTCTCGGCCTTTTTGACAGCGTCACGGGTGTCCTCCTGCAAATGTCCTGTCGGGGGGTAGGCGAGTTCCTCAGACGCCGCGGTCGTGGCAGCTGCACACGTCACTTTCCAAGCTCTAAACTCCTCATTAAAGTATGACCTCAAGGCTTTAAACTCTCGCAGTCCCGGGGATTGCACGGACCAAGATGTGGACGTAGGATGCTGTGTGGAAGAAAAAAGGGTTGGCGGCGGGTGCAGGCACTGTAATGTAAGAGCTGGAAAGTCGAGAGAGAGGGGATCAAAGCCGAATGGCATAGAGCTATTATCAATATGTTGCCTGTGGCCTGTTAGAACGCAATTCTGGAAAGTTGTCTCATTATACGGAAACAAGACAGACACATACTTGGCTGCCCTCCACGAGCCCAGAAGCTCTCGCAAGGCAAGTTCTGCAGCTCGGGCGGTGTCCATAGCATCTGACAGCTTCTGCTTCACATCGAATTGGGCCTTTTGGGCTGCTTGCTTGCTTACTGTCCGTTGCATCGGCGGGCGTTTCGCTGGATCTGGCCCGGCATCCCCATCCAAAGAGCCCCTAGGGGGAATATCATTGATGACGCCAGTAGCTTCCCACCTCGGGACAAAGGGGAATTTGCCAAGAGTCGAGTCAACTGCATAAATGCCGTCTTTCGGTATAGGTGCAGCACCTATTGACTCAGTCTCTTGGTTGGAAGTTTCCCATTTCGGGGCAGGTCTTGGTGTCCCAGCGGGAGTCGAATCCTTGCGCGCACCAAGAGAGCCGCGGGCTTGCCGCCTCGTAATGCCTCCTCGCAACTTCCGTATAGCTTCCACATCGTGAAGGCCATCCGGTGGTTTGGGATTCTTCTCTTTCATATAGAGGTCGAGATGCCGGCCGAGCGAAGAGGAGGTAAAAGCTTGTTTGCAATAAATGCAATTCTTGTCCTTGGGGGCACTGAGCTTGGCAGGGGTCGTTTCGGAATTTTGGGACGCCATATCAGCTCCCATGCTGCCAACAGCAAGCCAGCTCGGTGGTGTGGAATTCGAGGAGCAGGGGCTGAGAGGTCTGAAGGCAACGAACGTAGGACTGGTAATCGGGAAAATATTATATCACCGAGATGTGAAATTACAAAAATCTCGTCGAAGCGAAACTGAAGAGCCGGTCTCCTGCCATGGGGAGGTTTCCGCCGAAAAGCATAAGGAGCGTCTGCATAGAGATTAGAGGATTGGGGGGGGGGGGGGGGGGGGGGGGGGGGGGGGGGGGTTGACAACGAACGAGTGTATGTGTGGGGGGGAAGGCGAGGGCAACAGCTCCAGGACTGGGGAGAATAAAAGAAGCTCTGTTGTCAGGAGTGTGACGGCATCGAGGTCTCATGCAAGTCCACGGAGAAGAGAAATGCGCAGTGAAGGCCTGCTTCTCTCCTGAGAGAGGGACAAAAGGAGTTGGAAGAGGAGAGAACGGATAAAAAGGATCGTGGGAGCCTGCACAATTAATTTTTTTTTCTCTCTCCCAAAATAAAGCTTCCGTTATGAACTCAGGGGTGGAACCGGACGGGGAGACGGATGGGGATGCACACATACGGGGAACTGGGTTCAATTGATGCGTGCAACGGCTGCTGGAGCCCCAGAGCACCAGACGGCGAGCGCAGGCAAGCGCAGGTGCAGGCGCAGGCGTCAACTGGTCAGGCTTGCAGAGTGGTCTGGTGCGGCTTGAGGCGTCCAGCGCACCAGGCAAAACTCCAGCGGGCGCAGCCCAGTTCAATGTTTCCCTTCAAATGCTGAGTGCCGACGTTTGGGACCCCTCAGTGGCTCCCACATGTGCAGGCTGGTGGCAGCTGCGGGCCACCTGGCGCACTTGAGCTCCAGAAGCTGAGCTCCACATGTCAACCTCAAACTTCGAAATGCCAAACTTGTCAACTGTAGGTGAGTCTCTTTTTGTGTGCCCGTGTCCGCCATTCCTCAGGCCCCTAACCAAATAATGTCTCGTAGTCGTTCTGCGCCGTGTTGGAACTGCCACGGACCGCCGTCATGGTAGGATCTTGTCCTCGAGTACTCGGTATTAACTGATGGCCAATATAGGTCGATAGGATTGGACCCGTAAACGAGAACAACACTAGCAATTCGAAAGAAGAGTCCACTCGACCCCCACGTACGGAGTATCCAGGCAATTACTTGACTCCCTGACACTCCGTATCAATTCGCGTTTGGGCCGGATGCGACATCAATCCGCGCCTAGTTAAACCCCCCTGGTCAGTGGTTACTGGTGGCTCACCAACCGCTTAAGCCGCTGGCTCGGCCTCTTTGACGTCAAAGATAAAAAAGGGAATGTGCATTTCTTTGAGATATCGCTCGCTGTAGCACATCTTGGTATACAGCCAGGTTTGCCCGGACCAAGATTGCAAAGGCGGTTCAGCAAGCCATGTTCCTCAACTCGACGCAGACGTTGATGACAGCAACACAGACAACTTGATACTTCACATTTCGAAGACAAAGAAGGCGATCTCATTTCAGCGCGGGTACTTGTGCTTGTACTCCAACCCGAGTATCATTCCTCTCATGCACAGACTGGTCGCACGGTCGGCCGCAGCAGACCATGCTCAACCTGGCACATTGCTGCGTCCTGGTGCAGACCAGGCTTACAGTGGAGAGACACCATGCCTCCATTTGCAGGGTGCTCCGGGGTCTAAAAAGGCGAGCAGACAAAAGCAGCCAAGGTCTTCGTAGACAGAGTACACGAGTATATGAGCCAAGCGCTGGTGTATTGGTGTATTGGTGATCGAAAAACAGGGCACTTCCAAGCTCAACGAGGGATGAAGGTCTTCCACCGGCCTAATAGCCAACAGCTCCGGGTGCTTGATGGGTTGGTGCTCGCGACCAAGGCAGATAGATGGTATTAGATGGCTTGTGGTGGGCGGCGGAATCCGGATGGTGGGATCTTCGTCAGTTCGGGTGCCGCATGGCGTCTCATACCACAGCATTGCTGCTTGAGTTGAGCTGTCGTTGCCACATGTCTTGCATCCTGCTGGGCTTGAAAGTGTTCTCTGACATTCCCGACATCCAAGCTCCAGGTCCAGCAGTCCAGCAGCGGAGACGCTGGGCTGGCGTTAGAGCGCTTAAGGCCTAGCGCCAGCCCGTCAGGCCCATCAGGACCCGTCTTTCAACTCGCTGGCACTCTGGTGCTGCCCGCCAGCCTCTAGTATCGCGTCTGGTACCTGGCACTTGCCCACCCAGGCGCTCCTTCCTCAACTCCCAAGCGACTCATCGATTCCACTCATGGGGCAATCGCTTCTGACCGGCGCCTTCCGCTATTAAAAGTGCAAGCGGTTGGCCACAGTTGGCCACTCATGGGCCGCTCTGAGCCCCAGAATCGTGCTCACAGGCCGCAATCGCATGACATCTGATTTGACTCCATCCCAGCGCTCCCGCCCATGATCAACCAATTGATTGTCGATGGAAAACGACTTGCACGCTTCAAAGCTTCTTATAGCTAACATTGCACAATGCATACGACGCCGGCCCAGTGACCACCGACTTTCGCCTGCACTGCAAGATGAGATAATTGGGAGCCCAGAACGAACGAACAAGCAAGGTGTGGAAGCCGTTTCGTCCCATGGACACGTTACTCTCTGTATCCAGAGTACCGAGTACTGGGTCTGTGGTCGACCCGTTGTAGTCCTATGCTAAAGTCCCATATTGACATAATCCAAGCAGCCAGCCCTGGGTGATATTTGCCCAGTTTAGTAGTCTCGTCTAGAGAAAAGATGGGTTGTATCGTCGCTTTGGAGCTACCACGAGATTCGAAAAGCGGCTTGGAGCCCTGGCCAGGTTCTCGGGAAGCCTGACTAGGTATGCAACGTTTTGCTGAGGACATCGAACACAACCATCGATTACGACGTCAAACTTCATTCTAGGTAGCACAAAGTTGGCACTTGCGCAGGCAAGCACCACGCATCTCTTGTTTGACACTGAAAACTCCGTGCAAGTAGTTATTTGTTCGTCTGGCGCTTGTTGGATCCTCGGACCGACATCGAGGCTTGTGAGGCTGACCACCGACAGCCCATCCGTGGCGGCGCTCGATACACTCAATTTGGTGTGTTAGACCGAGATGTGGCTGGCACAGTCCTTGCCCAAGTCGAGATCGACAGAGATCCGCGGCCCAGGGGCAAAAGGTTTCGGGAGATCAGCCCTGTGGTCCCCTTTGCCATTTGTTCCATCCTGCCCGGTGGTTATCCAATGTCTAGGATGATGAATCCAGGAAGGGGTGTGCTTGTCAAAGTTGCCAGAATGATCGCCCAAAAGAAACCCTTGAATAGGAAGAAAAGGAGTATTCTCGGCACCGCAGAGCCAAGGGTCTATGTCTCAATCGACTTCGTCTCTCCTCCCCCTCTTGAGCTCAACCCTGTAAAGGTGTTGCTGCATGTCCAGGGTTCGCTGTTGTCACTCTAACCGTGGACGGTGGACCTTTTGTGTTCTGACTGGAACGCGGGTATGGTCGGTTGGTCTTTACCAACATTTACTATGAACGGAAGTTTGAAAGAAGATCTGTCGATGATCAGGCGGTTATTTCATCTCGAATGCTTTCGTGGCCGGCACCTATCGTCCATCTCAAATCATTCGCCTTTCTTTTCCATTGGTGGACGCAGCTCGTAGCCTACACAACCAACCCTAGCTTTGCGACAAAAATCTAATCTCATCCAGCCGCTCTTCAAACTCCCCTGTTGAGCATCAAAGTAGCCAATGGGATCCCTGTAAAAGGGAGTTTCCATCCCAACATTGGCAAAAGGGTAAGTGGAAAAAGAAGAAAAAGGCAACCTCAAATCTATTGCGCCAAAGTCTGGTTAGATGAAGCAATCAGACAGTACATGGGCCATGAGCACATTCAGCCACTCTGTCTCTCTACCTGTTACACTCTCCAGATCAAAGGCGATAACGCCTGCTCACCAACCCATAAACTTCAGAAATCCAAGCTTCTAGGGGGCTTGCTCGTTGGTGAACGGGCCCACGGCTGGGTTTGTTACCATTTTCATTTTGCCCTAGTTCCACAGTCTTGCCTTTGATTGACTACTAGTTTGACAGGACGTTGTGTCGATGGAGTAATAAATAGTAGGTGACTACATGGATGGCACCGACCAAGACCGACCATGCAGGCACAACGCACATCGCGTAGTGCTATGCGTCGCCATGTCCCGGATTCAAAAGGGGGGGAATTGGAGACTGAAACCCACACTTTTCTTACAGCGGTAGGTCTTCGTAAGGCACATCGCCGCTGCCCTCTCATCAAACAGCATGGTACACAATGAAGGCAGAAGACGAAAAGCCGCCAACTGAAATGGACCACTAAGCCCTGATGGCGCCTTCTCCAATTGTCATGGTATTCGGTACTAGCTTTTTATAAAGCCTTTAATACCGCGACGAGACATAATTGATAAGCGAGTTATACTAGATAAAATCACGTGAGCTCACGCGGCTTGATGCGGGGTGCTGAGAGTGCCCACTTTACCGTGTCGCGTTTGTAGCGGGTTAACCCCACGTGGATGAGCTCAGTTATATCGATTCAACATTACCCTTGCCCTTGCAAATACCGTTCACGTTCTTTGTACAATGCATCGAAGAAAGGATGTTGCAGCAGCTCCTTGGCAGTTTTCCTCTTCTCGGGCAGCCACTGGAGCATGGCGGATGCAAAGTCAAGAAATTCCTCTTTTTCATCGCCAGCTAGTTCCGTTACCGTATCAGCCAACCCCTTTCCTCCTCCAACAAGGTCTTTACGGAAGATTTGGTCTATAGTAAGGCGGCACGTAAGTTTTTCCACCTTTTTCGATAAAGCTTCCTAAGATTTGGGTATGCGACTTACCATTATCCTCGAAAAAGGGCCCTCCCCAAAACTCGTTCATTGTCTTGCACTCCTTGCCCCGTGGATTTATGACCAGCCTCCCTAGTTGAAGTTTACGGTAAATTCGTTCCCTCTTGATTAGTTCCTCTGGCGGATCTCCAAGAAGAGAAACCATCTGGGCAAGATGAACGTGTGCGTCATATTCGCCATCCTCGCCGGCAGGCCGGTCAAACAGGCTGACGTCTTCCAGGAGATTCCACATCTGACGATATTATTGCTGTTACTTGGGTGATACAACAAAAGGTGGCCAGGAAAAATTTGCTTACGAGAAGGCCGAGATTCCAGATATCAACACTGTATGACCATGGGCAGCCGAGCAGCACCTCTGGGGCACGGTAGCGGTGAGATTGGATGGCAGAGAGATGGCCCCCATCACCAGGTAGTCCGGGCAGGCTGAGATTAAAATCAGCTAGCTCAGGTAAGATCCTGTTGCCCCGCAGAGGACCAAAATCATCTTGTGAGAGGTATGTCACACGGCCGTCTTGGGTTCGGATGTGCCTCGGCTGGGGGTTTTTTTTATAATAATCGATAAAGTCGGCCAAGACGGCGTCATTTTCAATCGTCACCATGATATTATCGTCCTTGATATCTGGAGGGCCATGGTTAGCGGCCTGGTCATGCATGAAGGTGGCTTAAATCCTTACCTGTATGGATCAGGTGGCACTCGGTATGTAAATAATCCAAGGCTTGAAGGAGAAGGAAGATGTAAGACCTAAATAACGGTACTGCTAGTCTTTGTCACGGCAATCTGCGCTGAAAATGAAAGAGAGTCTCTCTCATAGGCTCATAAACGAGACAGGAGTGAGTTCCCTGTGGTCCTTGTAACTGAAACTCGTCAATTGCTACCCGGATATATGAGAACCCCTCGTGTGACGGGTTAGCATTGATGATGAGCTTTGATTTCATCGTCTCGCCAGATGCATCTGTATCAAGAGCCGGGATTTTGATGCTAACATAGCGGGGACCTGGCGACTTCCTCCATCTTTTGCTGGTGTGAATGTTAGGAAAAGGGGTTTGAAACTGGCAGCTAAAAGCAGGGAAAACCTACAACTTCAGATTCTCCGCCAGCCAAACAGTAGATCCAGCGCCAAAGCCGAGCTTGGCAATCGTCTTGAATCTGCCGTCCAGTATCTCGCCAGGCTGCGTCGGATGGAAATATCTTAGCCGATCACCTGGAAGCAGCTCCTCGTCGATGGGTGTGTCGATTAGGTGCGCCGTTGATCTAGGTGAGGAAATTGAAAAGTGTCGGTTCCGACGAGCTGGCATTCCGGAGGGCCGCTTCTGCCAGAGAAGTCGCAGTTTTGCAATGGCCGATGCGCTTACCATCTTCAAGGAATAGAAGCGGCGCTCAAGCTGTATTTGAGCATCAGTCGGGCTCCGGGGTTTTGCGGGCGCGTCGCTGAAGTCGCTGGCGCGTTCCCGCACTCCATCTATGATCTCGGTCTGGGCTGTGGCCGACGGTTGACGTTTCTGGGTTTTAGTGGATCCCCTCGTGCTACTCAATTTGTTGCGCCGAACCAGGCCAATGCCAGCTCAGGTGATACAAAAGACAAAGGCAAGGCTAAGGCTGAATCAAGGAAACACAAGTCCTCTGGAAAACACGGCGCTAGCAGTAACAAAGGCAAAGGAAAAGCTGCGCACTTTGGTGGATACAACAGGAGTCCGGACACGGGGATACTCTATCGCTATACGGAGAATGGTGTCGTAGCATACCTATGTAGACGCCGATTTCGCGGGACCAACTAGCGATTGATCGCGTCAAGGATGCTGACTGCGTGCCGCTCTCCCTACGTCGACAACCTCGACGAGCCCATCATTGTTGGGCGCGACGCAGTTGAGCCATTGTCACGTGTCGAGATGCAGGGTATTCCGGACCAGGCAACATTTGGCGTTGATACGTACAATTTGAACAGGGCTCTCCCCGTGGCGACGCGTATTGTAGTTGTAATCACTGACGGAAAGAACCTTGGGTACGAGGTCATGTCAGTGCCGTTGTGTGCACAGTCGGTGTACATGTATTCCATAGGTTGTCATGTATGTACAAGAACAAGACCATGTCCCAGAAACAAGCACTTGGCAGAGCTGAGAATTGCCGCGTCGCGGACCGAGATTGTCATGAGCCACGAGTCACGCGTTGTGCGTTGTGCGGTATTTCCAAACAATACACGTCCCGGGAAACGAAAGTGACCCTAGATGGCGGCAAGTACATCCTCAAAACCCAAAGGCAGCGACCTTGTTGTTTCCCTGCCTTGGTCCAACCCAAGTCCCTGTCTGCCTCACGGCGCAGACTCAAGTCTCATACCCTTCCTGTTCTCTCTCCCCTTGACTCGGTGCACAACCCGCCTAGGCTCCAACGACACCACCGGCCCCTGGACCTCCGATATAAAAGTAGCTTCCCCAGTCCGACCCCGAGTTCCAGGTCGGCGACAGGTCATACCTATTCTGATCGCTTATGACGACGCCGCGACTTCCGTCATAGTTCTGGAACTCGTCCGCCGTGTCGTAGTAGGCAATCCTCCTCATGTAGGCGGCGCGCCCGAAGCCCTTGCCGGGGAGCTCGCCGCTCCCCATGTCGGTGGTGGTCATTTCGTCCTCGCTGTTGTAAACCTCGCCGTAGAAGTTGATCTGGTCCGAGTGGTGGTCGAGAGTGTCGGCGGGGCTCACGCCCCTGGAGAACAGGCCGCCGGGGTAGTAGCCGACGAACCGGCCCAGCGTGTGCAGCCACCAGTTGCCCCGGTAGTAGTAGAGGCCAATGTCCGCCTCGTACTTGTCGCCGCCGATGGTGGCGAGCGGCGCGTACGCGATGCCGGGGTAGATCTCGGCGTCGTACTGCACCCAGCCGGCGACGTCGCGGTTCCAGCCGCAGACGTTGTCGCCGTACGACTCGTAGTTGTTGGTCGTGTAGAAGGAGAAGAGGTGCGGAGCGGCGACCTGGCCGGGGTAGTTGATCCACCCGGTCTCGACGGTCTGGCTCTTGGGCGGCGTCCCGGCGTGGGCGGCGTCGTTGCGGATGACGGCGACCTGCAGCAGGGAAAAGTCCGAGGGCTGCTGCACAAAGGCCTTGAAGATGCTGTAGGTGGCGGTCCCGCCGTGGTTGCTGGCGTTCTGCGCCGTGCTCGCGTACCAGTGCGTGCCTCGGTGGGAGCGCGCCGACGCGGCTGCCGTGGCATTGTCGTCGCCGGGGCGGGGGAGCCGCTTCATCGGCTTGGTGGGGCCGTGGGCCCGGAAGATCGGCACCGTTCCGGCGGGCCCGGCGTCCGCGGGCTTGATGGCAGCCACCACGGCCGCGTCCTGCCGGGTGGGTGCGCGCTTCAGGAGGGACGCCGGCGGCGGCTTGGCGATGTCGCCTTGCGACGAGATGGGCACCCAGTCGAGGCTTTGGCCGTCGGGTGTGGTTGTGGTTTTGACGATGGGCAGGCCGTGGCCCGGCGGTGCTGGGGGGAGCGGTCCCGGGGCGGCCAGGCCGACGAGGGCCAGGGCCGGAAGGGTGGACGACTTCATGGCTCTACTGGGAAAGAAATCAAAAATATATACATGTACTACAGATATATACACGAATCTTGTGGACAGAAGATGACGGAATTGAATACTATACATGGGTTTACATGGGTTTTATACTCTTGTTGAGCGAGTGTGCGAGGCATGGAGCATTCCTGTGTACGTCGTTTCGTCGTGGCAGATGACCCTCTGCTAAAGCTCAACTGACACGCCAACTACCCATGGAGCTGCCAACATGACTACGTAGTCAATTTACAATGGTCAGGCTGCAGGCCAAACATCCCAAGCCGACCGACTTCATTTTATCCCATCTTCCTGTCTGGTAAGGCCGCAAAGCACATGTGCTCCTTTGGACGGAGCCCTCGCTCGGCTGCCTTTTTTTGGTTTGGGGTGAGCGTTTACTCCCCGTGGGAACTTGTACCGCACGTGTAGCTGGAGAAGGCCGAGACAAGACTTTAGCGGGTGCCGTTTGCTAAATATGGGCATGTCTTACCTGAAGCGCGTCCAAGGTTTGGCCGCCCGTAAGCAGAGCCATGAGCCGCGACGTGGTATCTGACTAGTACATGACTCTATTTGTAGATTGATTACTCAAAGTAAAGCCCGAACAATACACTACGTTTTGGAGTGCACCTTCTTGGGCCTTGCCAACTACGTAGGTAATGTTTCACCTGCGCCACCTCGGCGATTTCAACATGTGTAGAAGTCTGGCGGCGATGACAAGTAGATGTAGTTCACCCATGGCGAATGACGGGATTGGATGCCTTTTTCCTATGGACTGGTAGCACGGGGGACCTGCTGCCTCGTCCTTGTGCAGCCATTCGGTCCTATCAGACCTCCCATCTATTGAATCCAAGATCGTCGACACCGAGACTTGGCTACTCCGCATTCCTCGTTCGCCGCGGTGTACGAAATTCCAGCCAAAGTCGGAAGCGCCTTTCACACATTGCCTGTTGACGCAATCAATCACATGGTCTCGCCTCGTTCAAGATTCCCCCGCGTCGCGTGGACACCCCGTCTGTCGATCCCAAAGAAAAATCCGAAACAAAAACTCGCCGTGGAGCTGAAGGGACTGACTGGTCTATTGAGCACACCTTCCAATACAGGCAGTTGAAAGCCTTTATTGTCTGCTGAATGGGCTTTACGCAGGCTGCACAGAATCCTTCACGATGGCGCCATATGGCTGTTGCTGCAAGTGATGCTGAACCAGCCACTGCCGCCTGTCCCGGGCGCATCTTGAAGTCTGTGGCGACCATTCTAGAATGCTAATCTATAGTCGTCCTTGATGACATCCCCAAGGTCTTGCGGGGTTCTACAAAGCTCTGGGCAGTCGAGAGGTTCTCCGGTCGAGGGCACATTTTAGCCTTGATGACTCTGCCATGTGAGCCTTACGCGCATACGGCAGAACGGCACCCAAGCCGGAAACCGCCGAGATTGTGCCACTTCAGGGTGTTTAATGAAGAAGGCGAAAGGCTCTTGCACTTTCAAGGACAGACGTTGGGCAGACAGGAACCGTATTTTGAAATAAGGAAGAGTGGCCGTTCGAAATCGCAGTAGCTGCGAGCTCAAGTGACACCAGTCCTCCCTATCACTCCATCAGAGATTTGCCAGGAACGAAGCAAGTTCAACTCGACACATGGCAGGTCTAGGCCGGGTGGTGAATGCGCTGATTTAGAATAATGCTCGCGACATTGAGGTAGGGTACCTCGTTGTACAAGCTATAAACCAAGAAGCCTAGTCCAGATGAGCGCTGCTTACCCCTATCATTAACAAATATCATGCATTCAGCCAGTCGAGAATAGGCAGGCGATCTCATACCAAACCTTATCACTGCTGTCTCACGCCAGCCTGGAAACAAACGCCGCTTTACGCTCCAGCCCGTATGTCTTGGCGCCTTTCCAACCTGGAAGCCTTTATTTTCCCTTTATTTTCCAATTCGGGAAGACGCTGCATCATTGTTCGCCGGGTGTCACTTGATCAAACCCTTGGTAGTTCATTTTTGGGTGAAATTGGTGTGCCGCCAGTAACCGGGTTAATTGCAGGCATAAGATGTAACATGCTACCAGAGCATCGTCATGGACGCCGGAGTGAACTCTGGAGGCCGGACACAAAGCTCAGCTGGACGAGAAAGGTAAAGACGTCCGTCATGCACTGATTTCCCTCCCCAGGTTGACAGAGACGGGGGTATATCCTAGAACGGGTACGTCAATTCATATCGACATCGACTGTCATACAGCTCAGCGCCACGACAAATAGTGCTACTACCCTGGCTGTTCACTGGAAAAGACGATTTTACTTGAGGTCACTTTATGGCGCGATTACTTCCATCATCCTAGACTTGATCAGCAGCATTGTAGAGGCTCTTTGAGGCTGCGGAGGTTCTTGATTTACCGTGGAGGTAGAAATCAACGGATTTTGGAATAATGCAGTCCAGAATGTTTGGAGGCCTTCGGGGTTCCGGCTAAGAGTGCTTGCTAGTGAAGAGGAGATGTGTAAATGGCAAGAAAGATGCAGTAAAGGGGCCCTGGATGCCAACCAATTCTCTCACACGATGAGCGCCACTCGTCCATCCTCACCTCGTTGAGACGGCATCTGGATAGCCGTAGCATAGACGTGTGAAGAGAAATTACAACCACATCGAAAGTGATTCTGGCTGAGTTTGTGCATCCACGTCATCGGCTGACACAGAGTATCTATGAATATCTGGAAAGCCAAGCTGTGTTGATCCAACAGGGGTCGGATGGAATTCCGTGCCTTTGCGATGGGCCTCGTCATAGAAATTGGGGTCAGTACGGAGCTTGAACCAGCAGTTACTCAACCTTGGAGAAAGAAGCTGAAGGATGGAGCTTCATGGTTTGGGTTTGTTCGCCTCGAAGCTTTGCTCGTCCTGAGGCAACAAGCTCGTCGCAAGGCAACAACATGCCACGGCACGTGACATGCGCGAGTTGCTGTGTCAGCCACCTGCGGCTAGGTCGCGCTATGAGCTCGCTCTCCACAACTCAATCAGCCGAGCGCGTTTGGCAGAAACCATCGTGAAGTCTGGTTCAGTCATGCCGATTGGCGACATATGCGCAGCTTCACCTCTCTGCAGCCACTGAATCGCCTGTTTAGAAACTTCTGCAACTCTGCGAAAATGCCTCCAGGTACGTGATAGACGGGAAAAACAAGCCTGCATTCGGAGATGGATGGTCCTCCTTGCCCTGTTTATCTATCGCCAGTCATGGCGTGAAGCTCTTGCTCGCATGGCTGCGCTGGCGATGCCTACGATTGGTTATGACGCGCTTCTCATGTGTCTCATGCACTTACAATCCTCTAGCGCTCAGCGACGATGAGTCCTCCGACGTGGAGCCTCAGGTAACGACAATGCGATCTTCCCGAAGCTCGCGATCACTCGCCGACGATGCGCGCAGCATGGAAAGCGATGACAAGCCAGGACCTGTGGCTGCCAATGGAGGCAGTGAGGTTGACGGAGAAGACGAGGAGGAGGATGAGGATCTTGAGGAGGACGTGTATGCGCTTTACGCTTTCCTACGGCAGGGTTCGTTTGCTAATGCGGACCTAGGTTTATCGTCGAAGCGATCAAAAGTCACATGATTGACGAAGATGTTAGTGGCGGAATCGATTACGAGACATCACGTTCAGTTTCTAACAAAGACTCAACAGGGAAGTCTGAGATTTCAGGTGAAGTGGGAAGGTTACGACTCCAAAAAGGACTTGACCTGGGAGCCCGAGGAGAATCTGGAGTGAGTACATATATGTTTGCGACTGCGATATCGAGTGCGATGACTAATTTACCATGTACTCTTGCAGAGAATCTGCGCAGGAAATTCTAGATGAGTATTTTCGCAAGTTTGGTGGACGAGAGAACATTTTCAACCAAACAGAGAAGGCATCCAGGGGGAAGAAGAGAGGGCGAGGAGCCTCCAACGCGGCGGCGACGACGGCCAAGCGACCACGAAAGAACGGCACACACCCTGCTGATTCGGCACCGCCCGCCAGCGCGAAACCGTGGCAACCACCAGCGGGCTCCTGGGAAGACGAAATTGCCACCATCGATGCTTGCGAGGACGAGGGGAGTGGCAAGCTTGTCGTGTACCTCATTTGGAAGAACGGGCAGAAGACCAAGCATGAGACGTCTGTCATTTACAAGAAGTGTCCTCAAAAGGTACGTGCGGTTGCCGAGTGTTGGGTGGCTGGCGGCAACGCGTGCAACTACTGACGGATAACAAACAGATGCTGCAATTCTATGAGCGACACGTCAAGATTATTCGAGATGATGACAGGGTGGCAACGCAGGGCGACTGAAGGGGGGAGACTGGTGATGTGACTTGGTTGGAGTTGGCGAGAGCAATCCGCCGTGCTTTTGAATGGACTGGCTTTAGGTTGCGGACGAAATGGACCTGGCGCTTCGGACAATCTCACTTTATTGTAAACAGACTTTTTCTCGAGGGCGAAGATGTGCCACCATTTTGCACCAGGTATCTTGCGAGCTGGGACAATTGGGTGGATAAGGCCGTGGTAGGTAGCATAGGAGAGAGTAGATGGAATGGCTCTTTTTCAGGGGGAATCAATTTCACACAATTCACACGAGACAGAATGTCGTTTGCTGTTGTGGGCAGTTGAGCTGAATCAATGTTCAATGTTGCTTTGAGCACACAGACCTCCCTTGTCAGCAGCAGCGGGTGCATTGGAGGTTGGGGAGCCAAAGCTTTGCCAAAAGGTCCAGTCTTGGCCCCACCAACGGTACTCCGTAGACCCCTGTAATGTCTGGTCAACCTTGAAATCCGGGCGGGATTCTTTTCGCAACGCCAGCCATCCGTTTATTGACTTGCGCAGAAAGTCGGTGGCGGGGCAACCAGCTATATGAGTGACATGCACGCAGCATTGCCTGCGCCGTCCGTCTTCCACTTTGCTTCATTCCAGTCTTCTGCTGCTACCTTGATCATTTTTCCTCGTGCCCGCGCCGTTTCCAGACCCAACGGTCCGTTGACGACGTTTTTATTCGAGGCGCAAACGAACTGTCTTGCCGCATCCTGGCTCGCGAATAGCTTCACGGCGTCCCACCTGCAGCCATACGCTATCAAGAAAAAAAAAAAAAAAAAAAAAGACTTCATCCTTGACTGCTGCTACATCTGCAGCCAGCCAGCCAGCCCCCGAAACCTATTCACAGCCCTTGCATCAGGGCCCTGCCGCCACCATGGTGCAACGCAACCACGTCATCGCCATCATCATCATCGTCCTCTTCGTCGTGCTCGCCCTCGTCGCATTCGGCATCTGGAAGATTGTCCGCACCGTCAGAAGGGACCTCAGTGTCACGTCATCAGGCGACAGCAGTAGCAGCGGCTCGAGGGACATTGTGGACTGACACTGGCCTGCACGCGCTGGCCCTTGCCGACAAGAGCATATACCCCGGGGCTCTGTGTGTGGAGGAAACTGTGCGAGCGGGCGATATCACGAGCGACCTATGCTGCGGGAGCGATTTCATTTAATGCCATGTTATGGATCTAAAGAATTGGGCATACATGTAGGGCCGTGGTAATGACGCGATGAACATTCAGGCATTTAGTTTGCATTTGTGCCAGCGAATCTGGGTTCTATTTTTATCTATTGGGAACTTTTTTTTGGAAAGGAATTTCGGTTGATTGGGTGTGTAGATTAGGACATGGCTCGAACCTGCCGTGTACAAGGCTGCCCAAAGGTTGATGGGAGTCAAGAGGCATATTGTGTCAATACAGACTGAATACCAAATGTGTAATGACAACAACTCATCGCATGCTCTGCGAGAAACGTTTGTTCATTTCGCGTCCCACCAATACATGGTCTGTTATTACTCGTGTCCTTTGCAAAAAAAAAAAAAAAAAATCCCTTCACAGGCAGCGAGCAACGTGCTCGCGTGACTGCAACAAAGACCAGCAGTGAGGCACCAACGGCTATACAGCGACCGTACACATCAATCACATGGAAAACTGTCCTTGTTGCAAACAAAAGTGATCATGGAGCGTTTCACTGAACATCCCAACACGGGGCTGTTCCCTTGTTCCTCAGCAAGGCACGAATCAGTGAAACCCCCATCACCTCGACTATATAATGAGACGACGCACCCGGCCCGACTTTCTATCCCATCTTCTCTTCTTTTACCCCTTTACCCCCCCTTTTTGCACAGCCTTGGTGATTGCCCCCATTGCCCAAACTGCGCCCTGAACATCTCAGGCCTTATATCCGCCATCGTCGTCTCTTCGGCGGCTTTTATCAACAATGGAGCCCCGAAACGATCCGCCCCCCGCTGAGGAGGACCATGTTGAGGACAACATTCCCGTGACGTCGCAGTATCCTGAAGGAGACGAAATTCCAGAGCTCGACGAGTACATTTGCCAGGCGGGAGTTGTCTATGGGGCCGAAATTAAAGACTAGCTTCCCGAGAAACTTTGTGCTTCTCTTCTCGGGGAGTCGGAGTCCTTCCACGCAGGTACTAGCCGCATGGCATGGACCGAGTATCGTCGTACCAAAGACTGATTTTTTTCTTTTGCCTGCCCAAAAGTGTCCGTACTAAATGAGTCCCTGGATAAGTTGGAGTGTTGCCCGACTGGCCTGTTCGATGGAGCGGTGCACAAAAAATTTGCGGTTCAACTACAACTTGGAGGAGCGAGAGATTCGTGGGGGGGGGGTTGCAATACTCGTTCGACGGTTACAATTTCAGCCCAGCAGCGGCTTTTTTGTTCTTTGTCTCGTTTCTTTGAATCGTCGATTTCAACAACGGAGCTACACGTCTTGACTGCGTTCGGTTATACCACAGGGGGACAAGGGAGGGGAATTCGGCCCATGGTTAAAGCTGATTTACAGCCCAGTGAAGAATCTACAATATAATTTAAAAAAAAAAAAAAAGCACTTTGTCATTAATACCACAGTTGGAGTGCCGGTGAAGGAGAAGTCATTACCTGTTTTTAGTGAGAGTCCAGCTAGCACCTGCATGATATGTTGCACTTTGTTACTGAGCAACGCTCCTATTATGCTGTAGCAGCGATTGTCCTTGCATTGGTTTGTTTCGTGAAGCCTCTTTGATAGTGTTGTGAAAGCAACTTGCAAAAAAAGGGCCATGTTCACGTCGAGCAAAGCGTGCTGTGCGTCTCTGCACACCCACCTAGTTTGGTTTCTGTTCAGGACGAGTCTCGCCAAACTTTGGTCACCTGTTCATAGTTGCCAAGGAGAAAGCTGGCTCTCCATTGTGCTTTTCCAAGGGGGCCAGCGGCGAACATGAACAAGGTGCGGGTTTGCTTCTCTTTATTATTTTCAGCTGTTTCAAGGGGTATAAAAGACCGCGCCGCATGCCTCGTCAAGAAGGTCTTGTTTCTCGCAAACCATCTTTTCTCTCCCTCTCTCTCTCCCCCTCTTACTCTCACTCTACCTAGCCAAAGGTGAAAAGGTCGCCTCGCAGATCCGTCTCCGTCGTTTCGCCTTTCTACTTTCAAAATGGCGGACCAAGATTCCTCATCACTTAGTTCTTTCACCATGGACGACAACCAGAGCATCATGGACGACGTCCAGGACGACATGGACGACGGCCGGGACGATGCGGAGGACGGCCTGGGCACACCAGATGATTTGCGCCAGGATAGGCAAGACCAGCAGAGAGATGCAGCTCCCCAGGGAGCTGGTGCGGACCAAGAAATACAGGAATCGGCGCATCACGACGGGAATCATTCGCACCAAAGTACCCCGTACTACAGTCAGCCCACGCCCAGTATCTTCCTAGATGCAGCCCCGACGCCTATTGATGAACAGGCTCAGAAGCTGGATGAGAGGCAGGCCGTCATAGACAAGATGCAGAAGGAACTGGACCGTCAACGCATGCAAGTCGCTGCCCAAAACGTGCCCAACATGGTGCGGAGTCTCGAAGCCGTGAGCAACGAACTGAATCGATCACAAAACGTCCTGATGGGCGGACCGAGTCTGCGCATAAACGCCGTCACACAAGCCTCGCAGTCCCTTCGGGGAGAAGATGCAGAAAAAGCTGCCATGATGTACCGCTTGGGTGTCGCATGCAATGACATTGAAAAGCTGATACAGAAGCTTCGCGAAATACAACTAGCAGCTTCGTCTGAAGCACAAGACAGCGCCCTCTCTGTGGCCCTTCAGACGTCTCAAGACGCCGGTACTGGTACCGAAGGAAACGGGCCTACGGGCTTGACCGGTCGGTTCAACTCTTGTCGCTTTGGAGACAATGCCGGGACTTTCTCCGGCACGATGAATGCGGGCATTGGGATCCCAGGGTTGGGTGCAGGGAACGTCTCTCAGTTTGGGAGGAACTTTGTTGTCCAGGAGACTCCGGGCATGGGAAATGGGGACATGAACACTGTGCAGCTTGAGAATCTCATGCACTTTGACCAATATTCTGCGGATCATGGAAACGGTTTACAGATGTGACGAACAGCGCGGGGTTGCCGAACTCGAATCCTTCCTTCATTGTATAAAGGCCAGCTGTGAAGATGGGCTTTTTTTTCTTCTTTCCTCTGTGTGTGTGTTATTTTCTCTCTTGGATTTTTTTCTTTTCTATAGGATGGATGAATAGTGTCGGGTTTTTGCTTCGTCCCAGTTCTCAAATTCTCCAGTGAATCGATATTCCGTGCCCTCTGATTGTTATGCCCCCTGGATATTGTAATGTCGGGGTCCGGAGCATGAAACACCGTCGTTTTTTTCCAGAAATGCGCCTCGTTCGTCGTCTCTGCAACTTGAACTGCGGCATGGCAGGTCCCATCAACCCCCTGAGATGAACCGAGCATTGGACGGTGGCACGGTGCATGATGCGGCGGACCGCTCCGTCGCTTCGTAGCCACTTACATAACCAGGCCTGGACGTCTGTTGTTAATGGGCGACGGACTCGGCATTTGTGTCAGAGACTTTGGAGAGGAGCTTGTTCATGAGGCTTGCGAGTTGCCAGCTCTGGGATGCCGTGCCCTGTGGAATCGAAATGTGGTGTCGCATGTACTTTTGTGCGAATTATATGGCGCTCCATGTAACGCTGTCTTGGTATCTATCATGATGTCTTTTTCTCACACGTTGTCCTGAATTAGCTTCTCCCTCCCCCCGGGTCATCACATCTCGATGGCGCTACACCCCATCATGTATTTTTCGTGCATCACCAACTCGTCAGTCCCTTTATTCTGTCAAAACCGCCCCGTAATTGGCTCTCCGGTTTGACCAGCTTGCCCTTCAGAACAGTATATCTAATCAGATTCTCGCAGTCCTCGGGTTTTACTCTCGCCAACCAGATGCCCTGCGCGGCACCAACATCGGGCTTGGCATCATCGCCATTCGAGGTGCCATCCGAGTCACCATTGGAAGCACCACTGGTGCCGCCTAAGCTTCCATTTGTCCCTGCTGAATGTGAATGTCCCGCCGTCTCATCAACTTCGTCTTGCCCAAAAGCGTTCGGTCTCCGGTAAATCATGACATTGGCAGAATACTTGTGCCCACCGACATGGTTGATGAAGTAAATGCCGACGCCACCTGGTCTCTCGTCGTGAAGATCGCGATACAAACCCAGGGGTCTCAAGTGCCGTTCAAACTCTTTCCTTAGTAATGGCGCGCTCTGGCCACACCGGGCATCTCGTGTTTTGTGGCTGCACATCAGAATGACGGCGCTGTGAGGGCAGGCTTTTGTTCCCAGGACGGGCACGTCAGCATCCGGACCGGGGAGAGACTTGGGGAAGGAGGGCGTTGTGAGCGGCGACATGGTTGTCGGTGCCCTGTTGATGAGTTCGGTGATGAGAGTAGTGACGTTGGTTGGGTCGACGTTTTCCACGAGGGTGAAGGCAGGGAGTAGGAGAACAGTTGTGGGTTCCGAATAGTCGTTTGTGTCGTGTGGTGTTGGCATATTTGATGCCGAAAGCATGAGTCTCTGCAAGAAGCGTTAGCCATGACTGTCTCATAACAAAACAAGGACATGATGAGTGAGATGACTCTCTCTCAATCTCAAGTCGAGATGATTTTCTGAAGCTTCAACATCGACGAGATTCACAAGATGGGTATGACGAAGTCTCATCCCCCCTACCCCCCGGAACATCTCACGGCTTTCACAACAAACAGCACAAATACAGAATACTCACCCCGTTAGTCGGTCCGTCCGCTTTACTAATAGCCTCCATGACACTCCCCTTTTCATCCCCCACATCTCTCACCCAGTCCGTCTTCCCCGTACCCACCAACACATGTGTACTCCACCCCTTGACCTGCCCGTACAGTACATCCTCCTCATCAACCTTGAATCCCCTCGGATACCGTACCGTACAGCTATCACAGTCGTGCAGGCACTCCTCCCCGTCCTTCTCCGGGTCCGTCTTTTCAAACAGCTGGTCGTAGGCAGGCGTGGATGTCTTGCCGCCCCCGAGGACAGACGACATGAGTGATTTGAGCGACACGGCCATTTTCTGCTTCATGGGCATGCGCGGGAGAGATTGGGACGTTGCAGGATGGGGTGACACTGTGAAAAAGGAAGAAAAGGAAAGGGAAAATAGAGACAGCAGAAAACCAAGCCCGGGGGTTTATACGGAGAAATGTGGACTGAGTGTTTCCGACAGGATGGGTCGTTTCGGTTTCGGCCTTGCTGGGGGATTCCAAAAGGGTTCTTGTAAAAATTCGGGGCCGCCGGGCTGGCGAGCCGAATTGGGCGATGACTTTCTCAGGGACAAACACCGTTTCTTTTTTTTTTTCCTAGTCTCATGAAAGTGGCAATTTCTGTTCCAATGGGATCGCGTTTCGCCGGGCGGATGGTTGGAAATTCTCAACGTCGGACAGCGTGGGATGGGCAATGGCGGGGGTTGGAATGACCTAATGAACCAAGTCAGGACCAGTGCGGCACGAACAGCTGGCGCTTTGAGCCGCGCGGGGTTGTGCATGAAAGGAAAGTGCCACCCAGCAAAAGCGCCGTTGTCGTTGCATATCCTATGCAAGCTGGCTGTGCTCCGGATTCCGTTATCAGATCCGAGAATCACATTCAATTTCATCACCCACCTCCTGCCTCGCGCCTCGTGCTGCAATGCCCTTCTCTTTTTTTTCCCAAGGCACTGCTCATCGTCAAAAATCACCAGGATAAAAGTCGCAAAGTTGTTGACGGCCGAGGGCTTCTTGAATTTATGGCTGAATTGCAGCTGGTCTGATAGGGCCCCATCTCCCACCTGCCGACACGCAATTCTCCGCGTGTCTCCTCCCCGACCGTCCGTTGGTTGTCTGTGCTGCTGAGAGAAAATGCCGCGTATCTCCGAGCCCCAGTGTTTTGTCTAACTCGACACTTTTTTTTTTTTATCAGATCCGTGAAAGGACACGGCCAACACATCCATCTCCACACCACTCCAGCAATCCGCATCATGCATCCTGCATTCCGTGTGACTCCATAATTGATCAATGAATGCCGCCGATATGACATACGAATGCATCTCGAGATGGATTGATAGCGGCGTCATGCCGCGTCCCGCACGGTCACTCTCTACGATGCATCTTTTGCGTCAGTGTTCGTAGTGTCACCACCACACAATCCCAACTCCCATCGCAGCCGGTCAAGCATGAAACTCCTGAGCTCCGTTAGATGTACATACATACTCCGTACAGAGTAACAAAGGGTCCAACCGTCAGCAACGTCAGCACAAGGCAACACTACGTCAGCACCGACCTGGAATGCTCCAATGGCTGGTTGCCCAAGCCCAATGTAGCCATTTATCAGGCAGGTATGCACGACTCGGCGTTAAGGTGTGGAGGTAAGTTATACCAAATTGCATAATGCCAGGGGTGTAAGGCTTCGTCATCAACTACAACCACCATTCTATTCGTAGCTGTTGACTGTTTTCAAAGCATTTGTAATACTTCAACTCGGGTGGGGGCTACTCCGAGGACGGTTTTCCTTCAATAAACACTGGCGCAAATTCGGGTGGAAGCGGTTGACATCGTCATCATTTCATGGGAGCTACAACTTCCACACACCGCGCACAGCGAAGAATGGCAAAGTAGCAATGTGCAACATCATAACTCGTTCCATCTCTCGAATAAGATTGCCCCGCAAGGGGGCTGTGGAAATGTACAAGATGCACAGCATAATCGGTCACATTGTATCAAAAACATATCCATCCATGTCCGGCTCAAGCCACATTTTTCTTCTTCTTTAGGGCAAAAGAGAAGTCTAAACAGAACTCAACCGCCATTGCCATTCACATTTCAAGTTGATTAGATATTCTTCTTCCTTGCCTCATCATATCCCTCCTCTTCGCTGTCCTCATCATCGTCATGATCCGCTGCATGCAACCTATCTGACTTCTTCCTGCGATCCTTCATCGCTTGTCGAATCTTTCTTGTCGCCTCGCTGAATCCCTCAGCAGAATCCAGGGTGGTAAACCCGCTGATGGGGAAGCCTGCCGAGCCGAAGCCGCCTCCAGCACTGCTGGACCGTGACCTACTCCTCGATCGGGATGGAGGGCGAGTGGAGAAGATGCCGACAGTACCAATGTTGCTAAAGGAGTCGTTTCGTGGAAGAGCACGGCTGGATTGCGTCGTGCTGCGACGAGAAAGCATCGGAGGAGTTTCCACGTCGGCGCTTGTGTTGGACTGGTCGCTGTCTTTGCGCTTGTGCGCTCTCTCGGGAGTGGTGCCACCGCTCTCCAGTTTGGACACGTCCGGCACAAGGCGAGTCTTGTCAAAATCGGGGAACATCTCGGGTCCTAGTGTGTTGATCAAATCCGTGACCTGGGCACTCAGTTCTGCCCGTCGAAGTCGCAGAGTATGAATGTTAAAGTCAGAACTGGGCACCAAGCACAGGATCAAAGGTCGAAGTGACTTGAAAATATCCATGCCAACCTCGCCAAATCGCAAGGCTGCAAAGGTAAGGCCAATCATGGCTGGCCAGATGCCAATGTACGCAAGCCACAAAGGCACCCACGTAGGGACGTGGCCCCATAACCTGTCCTGCCAGACCTTGAATACAATGATGATGGAGTAAAAGTGATAGAGGGTGGGAGCCAGACCCATGGCCACGAGAATCTTCCATGTGGCCATGACGTCGCGGCCTCGGACTTTGACAGTTGAGCCTGCCAGCGCAGTGTTTGCCTTTTGAATGCTGATAATCTTGGTTGCTACGAAGACGGGGGCGAATAGGAGCAAGCCTGGAACGGTACAGAAGAATAGAAGTACGAGCTTGATGGAGCGGTACACAAGAAGGAAGAGGACTTTGAAAATGGACATTTTGGCGTATTGGACTTGATGGTCCTTGAGGCTGAGATAGCGAAGTTGTGAGTTGTAGTTCTTGACCGAGGCTGATAAGGATGTGATGCGCTCGTCGTTCTTGTAGCGCTCATAACCCATTGCAAGTCGTCTGTTGAGCTCTACCACGACTGGAAGAGGGAGTTTCTTTCCAGTGGGATTATACAGTCTCCGCGCTGCTTGGATGACCATGAGGGTATCGTAGTCTGGCGCCGATACGGTGACTGCACTGAGAGACTGATACACAGTATCAATTACCTGACCGATAGCTTCCCTTCGCTGGTTGTTACGGTACAGTTCCACCAAATGCGGAGGAATCTCGAACGGCGCGCCGAACTCAACAACCGCTCTGCTTCGGAACTTGTGAGCGTGGAAGTAATTCATGCCCACCGGGACAATCTTGAGTCCGCAGTTCGGCGCTTCGGCCAACGTTCCAAGCGCCATGATGGCAACACCGGCCTTGAGAGGGAGGAGCTCTGTGCGGTCGTGACTACCGCCTTCAGGGAAGATGCCGACACACCCACCATGTCGCAGTCGTGAAAAGACGGCTTCGTAGACCTTTGTCTGGTCAATGTTCGGTGCCGCCTTGAACTTTGTGCCTTCATACCCGGGTGCGGGACCATTTATGCTTTTGTTTGTAAAATTTCCGTCCTCGTCAATGTCGTCGCGACCTGTCAGTTGTTGCATGGCAAGCTTTCCCTTGAAGGGCCTCTTGAGTCGGATTTCCTCGGGGCCAAGGATTTGCGCAATATCGCTGCTCACAGAGGCAGTCTTTTTTCCCGGCGGCAAAAAGACCATGCCATGGGTCTGCCCGTCGCCGGTACCAAAGTTTGTGCCAACGCCGCGAACAAGAGTGGGATCGTTAACGGGATCGGGGAGGTAGATGGTACCCGGCACCGACTTTGTAGCATCTTGGGCACGACCAACGGGCACAGCGCCCGCTTGTCGAGAGGCCCAGCCAATGAAGCCGTGAACTGACTTTTGGGCAATGAGCAGAGACACTCGACGGCCGGCCTCCTGTTTAAGGGTTCGTAGAAGCACCAGCCCATCGACAAACTACAGGATAGCAAGCAACGTCGGGTCAGTTTTCTTGTGTTGCTTCTTTTTTGAGTCCAAGAGCATACCCGGCAGCTTGTCAGTCTTGGCGGACAGGCTGATTAGTGCGGGAACTGCGGAAGTGAAGCTATACTGACCTGGTTCGCATGTGGTGCTGCGACGAACAGAACTGGTCCGGATTGCGGAACTTTCCATGATCCTCGCGGCACAACCTCGCGGAAGAACAAGTCGACCAAGTTGCCCATCAAGTACAGGAACAAATCATACTTCCAGCTCACCATGGGGTAGAGCTCTTTTACGCGAGTAGAATCGCCCTCGGCCTTCTGGCCATCCCTCTCTGCGGTTGGCGCCATGGCTCGAAGCTGCGACGTGGTGGTCTCGTCAGAGCTTCATGCAGCTCTGTTCGCGGTGCGTGTCGCCGCCCCGGCAATGGTCACGACACAACACTGAGGCACAAGGTGAGAAACAGATGCTTGTCTGAAGGGGAGGAGCAGGAGCGCGGGCGCGACGTGGAGGAGGTGATCGGGGCATAGATGGGGCGGAGATGTCAAGTGTCTTTGATTAAAGACTGGATGGCCAACGGACACCAGCGCAGCACTGGAGCACTGGAGTTGGTGAGGCTTGTTGCAGATCCATTTGGCTGGAGCTTCCCCTCCGTACGGCACTCGAGGCCAAGCAGACGGGCACCGGCCACAGGCGGCTGGGTCAGCCACGGATGAGGGAGGGGTTGGGGCCGCTGGGGAAAAGACGGTGCACCAGACTCCAAAGTGGGAGCCAGACGCTAGTGGCGTCCAGTGACTAGTACTCGCTACCAAGTGCCCCATCAATGATGTCAACTCATGTTAAACCTTGAACATTCAATCCTCCATCTCAACACCACCAGCACCCAAGCCCCCGTATCATCTGTGTTCCTAGCCTGAATTTATCGCGAACGCATGATATCTCAGCTCACAAGTGGACTCGGTCCTATCAACCCGTCCCGCTACGCCACCCGATGGAGAGGGAGAATGCAACGTTGAACATGTTCTTGAGTCTTTACAGGACTGGTGCGGGGGCACGAAACGTCGTCTGGTCAAAGATGGCCACGATAACGCTGGACACTGAACCAACAGAGAAACTCCGGTCCGTCTTCAACCCGAACGCCATCCCAACATCGTCTCCAGCAGTGTAAGCCTCGGGCCTGGTTTTATCAACCCGGAGTAAACGAGCTGGAGCCCATTCACGATAACTAATTCGGCTTCTGCACTGCGAAGATGGAACGGCTTGTCCGGACTTGCCCCCCCCCCCCCCCCCCCGGCTGGCAGGTTATCGTGAATCCTTCTCGACTCTTCATGTCCAGATGTCACTCTGTGATCCCGATGCCTCACCCCTGTTCCTCATACCGAACGTCAGACCCTCCGTGCCCAACCAACTCTCGTAACCTAGGTACTCCGTAGCGGGCCCGCCGAACCTTGCGCCGAGCTGCCAGCCGTCAAGTACGCAATTTCGACTTTTCCCTCCGTACTTTGCATCCTGTCAATGGTGCCTGGCTCAAGTTAAATTTTTTTTCCCTAGTGAGCACGTCCCCTGGTCGACGGCGGCTCGGTGGTTTCGGCAGTCTGTGATGACGGCGACACGGCACGGCATAAGCACGTGCGGATTAGCAACATTTCACAAGCGCATGTCAGTTGAGGCTCCATGGACAACAGGGGAAAAAAAAGAAATTAGGAACTGTTCGCGCTAGCCAAGACATCTGGTGAGACTTTTCATAAGTGGTCTCTAGTAGAGTAAGAGACGGGGTGTCACCTACGCCAGCCAACCGAGCAGACTTGTTCATGTCAAGCGCTGGTACGAGCGAGTGCAACGGTCCCAGACATGCTGCCGGCCAAATGATTTCCAGCGCTTGCCCATGCCTTTTGTGACAGACTTTCGCCGGCACCATGCCCCGGCCAAGGTTGTGAGAGGCGATTCCGACTGCCATCCCTTCTCGCTATTTACTTGTGTCCATGTGTCAATGTGAAAGTCACCGATAGACAATCGCATTATCGAACTCGTAATTTCCAAGTAATACGGCTCTCTCGCAGGATCCAAAACAACGACAACAATATGCCTCGCTGTCGCGGCATCACCGCTTCCTCCTCCTTCCTTTCTTCTCTGGCACGCTGGCGCTACCCTCTTGCAGTTCACCCTCCTCAAGCTGACCCTCATTCTCCAATTGCTTGAGTTTCTCCTGCCCTGAAATAAACATGCTCAAATCTCTGTTCATCTCCTTTAGCTCTTCCACCTCACTCTTCATTTCCCCCAGCTGCTTCGTCACTTTCTCGTTTTCACTGCCCAGATGCTCGATCCTCTTCATGAGTCCCTCGTTGACGCGCTTCTCCTCCTGGAGAGACTTGCTCATATTCCGAGCCAGCTTGTCGCTTTTGGAAGCTCTATTCCGTTCCCGTTCCAAGTCCCTCTCCAGTTGCGGGATAGTATCGGTGGTTAACGATTTGAACTTCTCTTCCAGTTCATTGAGTTTCTCCGTGGCAGCGGATGATTGCAGGGTCATGGATTCCGCTGCCGCCGCAGCCTTGGCGGCTTTGTCGACGGCCTTGCTAAGCATTTCTTCGTAGTATGATCTTTGGGACTCGAGTTGGCTCATGAGAAGTTGTGTGTATTCGAGACCAATGTTGTCGAGTTTCGCTCGAGGCACGACATCTTCATCGAGAGAACGCCCGCTCTGGTTGCTCCTGTTGGGCAATTCTACAACCTTGCCGTCGCCTTTATCACGGATAAGTCGGTGTACCCATAGATCGCCGGCGTAGTCCCACACGTGCTGTGTCTCCAGTTCTAGGGCAAAGCTATGCGCCGTCTCCTTCCAGTGGTCCTTTGCGTGGCCGCCTTTATATCGTCCACAGCCAAGGTAGCCACATATAAGACAAATCCATAGATCATCTGCACAGTCACATACCGTACACAGATTTGATACCGATGATCCAAATGGCTGAGAGTACGGGTTGGCCGTATCGTTGGGAGTGCCTTCCAACTCTGACGTATTCGTGAACCGACAGACGGGACAACCTGATCCCTTCCAGCTTTGCAAACAGTTGCAGTGGAAAATATGAGAGCACGGAATCGTCAGCAGCCCACTAGTCTCATCCATCCTTTCCAAACAAACGGGACAGGTAGGCAGCTCAATCAAATTTGGCGTTGGTGGCGGAAACGGCTTTAGGCTGCTGGAGACGGCAGAAGAAGACGACTGAGCCTTGGAGTAGTCAGCTCGTTGCGACAGCTTTGGTGTTTCGAATGTTATAGATTTGACAAACACAACGTGGCATGGTTGCGGCTACAATCACACTTAGCATGTCTCTTCGATGACAGGCAAAAGAAACAAAAGCAGACATACCTCAACCGAGTTGAAAACCTTGCCGTCAAACTCCCTCTTCCACTTCTTTGCAAATCTGCTGTCTCTGAACTTCAACAGAACCAAATACCTATTCATACTTGATGTCATTACCATTCGGCAGTGGCTAATATCTTCAAGCCATCGTTCACCCACGAAACCCAACAAGTCGCTGGGCGACATGTACACGGGCACAGCAGGTATACACAACGTAGTGCAATCTTCCAAAGAAGAAGCCTCTTCTTGCTGTTGGTCTTGTTCTTGCAAAGATTCACCAAATGCAGTCGTCTCATCACCCTCACGATAAAAATGGACGACGCCCCATCCCACTTCTGTATTCTTCGTCTCACACGGTATGAAACTGGCTTTTGTAGCTGTTCCTTCTCCTCCGTACGATGGGCCCAGAGCCGGTGCCGCAGATGGACCGGCTCGGCTCGATTCTCCTGCCATTCCTGCGGCAGCTCCGACGGCAGCTGGGTCGATGGTCTCGATATTCACTCGACCAAAACGCCAGTCGTTGACGGCAGTCTGGGGCCGCAAGGCAGCGCTACACGGCGGGGGAGGGTAGCTATCCACCCTCTCAAGCCACTGTCTCTCGGTTATGATTTCAAGTCGTCTGTCGGAGCGGCGAACCGGGGCACGCGACACGCCGCAATCGATCACGCCGTCGGGCAAGCTGTCCAAAGAACTCGACGCCAGGGAAGAGCAAGATCTGTCGACAAAGCTATGAGAATTTTCGGATGACGGTACAGCTCCAGTCACGGGTCGAACTGGGTGTGGATGCGAAGGTAAGTCGTCAAACACGTTCGTATCTGGCGATGGCAACCAAAGGTGGGCTTGTTCAGCTTGTTGTTGACCGCTTGTGCCTGTCGGATCCGGTGTAGGGTACAGTTCAAACTTTAAATGATAAAAGTAAGAATTCATGGCCTATAGCACCAGCTGGTGTATGCGATGATGATTCCAGCGTGGACGGATTTAAATTTGAATGCTGGATATTCGTATATGCTAAGAGCGAAGTGGAAGGAAGATCGGGTGGCAATGTCACACTTCGCCGCGTATCAGGGTGGCAGAGGCAGTCCCAGTAGCTCCTGTATTCCCAGTTGCAGCGTTTTGGAAATCATAGCTTCGTGGCGAATTACACATACATAGCCGACAGTGCGACGAAGTTGAAGAAAGTGAAGAAAGTGAAGGCTCGAAGTTATGACAGAGCTAGCTCGTTATTGTACCCGTGGGGTTTGGTCATACCAGACAGAAAATGCCCCACCACACCGACACCCCACCACTGGTTGACTGGGTACATTACGCGCGCGGCGCTGCTTTGGTGAGATTCGCGAGTCTAATGAGATTGGTGACAGTTACTAAAACACCGGTTGCGCCCCCTAGGTAATGAATGAATGGCTTAAAAAAATAAATCCTAGATCAAGGAATCAAACCTAGTTCTGCTCCCCCTTTCGGGCCAAGGATATAACTTACCGTCCTAGGTGTCAATCGCAATGTTACCATTACACGAAGGTTTAAAAGCCTAACATAGAATATAAACTCTTTAGCATTCGTTTCCCCGAAAAACCAACCCATCCAGCTTGGCAAATCGAAGAGCGTGTCCATGCCTTAATGTCATAGATTCCTTAATCGAATAATTGTTGGGCATCTCCCAAGTCCCGAGGATCTCAACAGGCGAAAGTCCGCATTTATATTTTCAGTGACCCATGCTAAATACTGTGGTGGCCGTGGCTTGAGGTGAATTGCTCGGGACGCAGCGATTTTTGGCTAGGAAATGACCTGACCAAAACATATGGCATGCTTGTAGATATAGTAGTTTACCGAGTACATAGAGGACTACATCTATCCACATTTGACCAGGTGACAACGCGGGCGGGCGCCTACATCTGCGCCTAGATTCAAACCCAGTCTCGAATGTCAAATTTGGCAATTCACATGTACGATCGACACCATGTTTAAATATAAACTGACTTGTATTCGGCGTGTTAATTGAGCTCACGCAGATGATCAGATGCCTAGCTAAGGTATACAGCGAATAAGCCCGATTGCCAGTGCCATTAAACCACAAACGCCTTATACCGCTTCCATTCGGAAGCATCCCATGGAAATCAATATCAAACATTGATCGTCCAATCAATTACTGGCCGCCACGAAGACGGAGAACGAGATGCAGGGTGCTCTCCTTCTGGATATTATAGTCGCTGAGGGTGCGACCGTCTTCCAGCTGCTTGCCAGCAAAAATAAGACGCTGTTGATCAGGGGGAATGCCTTCCTTGTCTTGAATCTTTGATTTGACATTGTCAATGGTATCGCTGGATTCCACTTCCAATGTAATAGTCTTGCCAGTGAGCGTCTTGACGAAGATTTGCATACCACCACGCAGTCGAAGGACAAGGTGGAGAGTAGACTCCTTCTGAATGTTGTAGTCAGACAGCGTTCGGCCGTCCTCGAGCTGCTTGCCAGCAAAGATAAGTCGCTGTTGATCGGGAGGAATGCCTTCTTTATCCTGAATCTTTGACTTGACATTGTCAATCGTGTCCGAGGACTCGACTTCCAATGTGATCGTCTTTCCAGTCAAAGTCTTGACGAAGATCTGCATACCACCGCGAAGTCGCAGGACAAGATGAAGAGTGGACTCCTTCTGAATATTGTAATCGGACAGGGTGCGGCCATCTTCAAGCTGCTTGCCAGCGAAAATCAGGCGCTGTTGGTCAGGGGGAATACCTTCCTTGTCCTGGATCTTCGACTTGACGTTGTCGATGGTGTCGGATGACTCCACCTCGAGGGTGATGGTCTTTCCGGTGAGGGTCTTCACGACTGCATGGGATTGTTAGTGACTGCTAGAGAAGAATCCGCGAGCGGAAGGATGAGGGGGAAAAATACTACTCACAGATCTGCATACCACCACGAAGGCGGAGAACGAGGTGAAGAGTGGATTCCTTCTGGATGTTATAATCCGAGAGGGTACGGCCATCCTCAAGTTGCTTGCCAGCGAAAATCAGGCGCTGTTGGTCAGGCGGGATACCCTCCTTGTCCTGAATCTTTGACTTAACATTGTCGATGGTGTCGGACGACTCGACCTCAAGAGTGATGGTCTTGCCCGTGAGAGTTTTGACAAAGATTTGCATGGCTGCGTCCGTTTGGATGTCGCTGTGTTCTGAGTGTTTGTCGATCTGAGAGATAAGAGGCAGTCGCCTAGCGACGTTAGGTAAAGTTATGAGATGGAGAGATGGTGAAGAGAGATGAGTATGACGGGGGGAGAAAGTGAAGTGAAGATGGCAGAAGGCGAGAGGAGTTTAAGTAGGGGCCAGGCCTCGGATGGCAAAACGGAGGCGAGGCGAAACGTGGGCAGGTCGAACAGCGAGCGGGGCGGAGTGACAACCAAGCGGCTGGATTACGCCTTCACAAACGCAGCAGGCCAAGGCATCTTCCAAGTACTCCGTACAGGTACTTGCACATCCGTACGCCGAAGTAGGCAGTACGATAGCGCATGATTCATCAGCAAGAATAGCCAATCACAGCTGAGTCGTGTCTCCTCCCACCTCTCACAACGTCCGATGTCAACGCCAACTGGACTTCCTAGAAGACTCCAGAAGCACATGGCTGTAAACTGCAGAGAAGGCACGGGCGGGCGAACTGCTCTCCATGCACACAACCCAGCGACAGGGGCGTACCAGAGACATTCAGAGACATTTCCTCTTTCAAGTTCGCAGGCGTGAACGCTGTTTCCGGTGGGTCCGACTGCTCAACCCTGATGTTGGGGATCCGGAGGCCTGCGATGTCACGGAATGCAGCCTGTATTGCAATCTGCGATCGCCGGCAGCTTGTTCAGCCTCTATTTCCACTATCGCGGCTTTGTATCCTGACGCCGACTCACAGCAAGCCTTTATGCACAACGCGCCGTCCTTATCAGAAGAGAGGCTGGACCTGGCGGGTGGCGCATGGTTACGTGCTAGTCCTCGAGTACTGAGTACTTAGGTACCTAAGTACCTTATCGGAGTGTTGGCTCCGTATTCCGTACGGGTCACGGAGAGAGGCTCGGCAGTTCACCCTCAGTCCACCCTTGGGACCCCAAAGCGAGGCGACAGACGGTCTGTTCAAGCCACAAAAAGTAAGGAAACTCTGCAAGTTCACCCGTGGTCTTTGGTTGTCTTGTTCTCTCACATGTTTGTCCTCGTGCATGGCAAGCATTATTGACTTGAAACCAATCTAATGAAGTCGACAGTCTCTCGCGCACAGGTCGGCTGCGGGGCTCAAGGCCAAAACTTGTCCTCAACTTCTAATGACAGCCACTGGCACCGACGTCATCTTTGCAAGGGGGGGGAACCGCCTTCCCTAACGAAACACCCAAGTCCATCACAATCTCTCCGCACAAATGTTCTATACGATCGCGATGACCAGTGAAGCACTTTACAATATAAGCTCGTAGAGTCCCCCAATATCGCGTCGAATGTTCGGCATTCTACAACGTTGTCACCAGTACCACGTGTGGGGGGGGGGGGGGGGGGCTCCAAGAACCCAAGTGGGACAATCGCCAGACCCTTTCTTCGAAATATGTCGGGTGCAAGTTGACTACAAGTTGAATACTTGGGCATCTAGTGGCAGAGTCCGCAAATCCTCAATCGCATAACACACGGCCAGTGTCCGTCTTTCTATGCACGTCAAAAGGCATTGGGAACATGTGTACTACCAGGGTCTTGTGCTTCGTTACGGGTGTTTGCATCGCGTCCCAACGTATGCCGATATGCCCAACCCTCACACCGAAGCAAAACTACGTGACCGAGTACGGTTGCTGTTCAATTGTTTCGTCCTTGAGCGAACGTTGGCAAATGTGATATCTCAACCAAGTGAATTGTATTCGCAAATGACGCTTCCGTGACATTATCCTAGTATATACTAAACGTGCAATGCAAATGTGGACTAACAAGGCTGGTTGTGCCTTCATCCAAGCCTCCCAATTTCGCTCAATATGATGCTCCCGTGCCCTAGTGTATAGTTTAGGACTCTCTCATTCCGTGCGCTATATTCATCTATATCGCAACATTGTGCCCGTCTTGTCGTTTCCATAATTCCACACATCGTCGTTCATCTTGTCCAAACATCATGTCGACATGCCGCCAGAGAAATACGTACGCATCACTCTCTGACTTTGCGTCAATGCATCCAACATCCAAAGCAAGAAAAACCAACAAAAAACCGTTCTCTTTATCAGCTTTCATCACTATCGCTGCCCAAAATCCAAATGGTAAAAAAAATAAAACATCATACAATCGTGCAAAAAATTCGTTACAGGGTCGTAACACATTTGCACCGTATATCAGGTAACGTCGTGTCGTGATACGGTGACCAGCCGTGAAGTGAAGATCCGCAAGAAACAAGAGCGCAAGAAGAAAAGATTGTTGCCCTGCTCTCATCGCGGTGAACTACCGGTGACTTTTATCGCTCAAAAACAATTTGGTCAAAAAAAAACGCCGTCGCTGGCTGTAGCACAAGCGGTGTTGCATGTTGGCATATCCATATTCAACGAGTAAATCAAGCAAAAACAAAGGAAATAAAGCAGTCCACTGCCAGTGGACGATGATGAACACCGAAGCGGATTGGAGTGTTACTGTCGTATCTAGTTGGCGCGAATGACCAGCTTAGACAAGAACTTGTTCGACAACGAGTCAAAGTCGTATCGATCAAACTTGGTCTCCCTGCGAGTACGCAGGTAGGCCTCTGTACAGCACATCATATTAGCAACTTTTTGAAAGCAAAAACTAGATTATGCTTGTGAAGGGCACATCACTGCAACTTACCGTGCTTGATGACATGTTGACGAACTTCAGTCATGGCCTCACAAACAGAGACGTTGTTATGAAGGAGGTGACCGTGTTGTCTGGTGTCCCAGTCGGTGAAGGCGGGTAACTTCTGAGAGATGGCGTGGAAGAGGCCCACAATAACGCCAACGGGGGTCGTCTCCATATCGTGGCAAAACTTGTTCACCGCCGCGGGATCAGGGACGCGGTAGTGGCAGTCAAACTGCATCTCTTCCCAGACGGCAAGGAGGATCGAAGCCAGCATAAAGATAGTTGGCCAGTTCTTCATCTTCTCGCCACTGTAAACGCCCGAGTATAGGGCAGACAGTTCCTCCAGAATATCCTTTTGCAGCTCACGCCACATGTCCGCCAAGGCACACTTGATCTGGAAATTGATCATGACAGGTGCGACGGTGCGGCCATAAAACTTGGAGTCTTCATCGTCAATCTGCCCATCCAGGGTGACCTCAGAGCCTTGGTTTTCGACCATGGTGATATGCATCGTTAGGTTGTAAGCCAGGACAAGCTTCAGGGCCTTCTTGATGACGGGCATCCTGTCCTTGACGTAGTAGCGGTGAGCTGTCTTGAGAATCTCCGTAATGAATGGGGTTCCCTCAAAGTGGTCATCAATAAAGTCCTCAAACGGCCCATCGACGTGTTTATCGAGATACTCTTGCAGGGCATCAAGACGAATGCCTTCAGCACCGACGTCAAGCTTCTCCGTGCGAGTTTCAAAGTCAATAGGATCCTGGTTGGGAACAGTCGACTCAACCCACTCGACAGAGAAGCAACCCTCGTCAGCGACATATACTTCGCGGACCATAACAGGGAGGGCGAAGCCATATCCGTGGGTGATCCACATCAGAGTCTCCTTGGAGGAGAAGCCTTTGACATTGTAGACTGACATGCCAATGTCGACATGTCGCTCATAGTCAGCCTTCCAATCCTTCATGAAATACCCAATATCCTTGATGTCTATGCGCGTACACGGAACCTGCCACAGTCGGGCATGCGACGGTTGGCAACCAGCACAAGGCTCGCCCTTGTCACAGGTCTTTTTCAGGAACTTGCAGCGAAGGCAAGCTCTCAGTTTTCTGATCTCGCTGGCTTGCTTTCGTTGCTCCGGTAGAAGGGGTCCCTTTCTTCGTCCAACCTTCTTCTCAACCGTGCCGTCTTTCTTGCCGTTAGATGATCGACGAATAATTGTTTTAGTGGTTGCCTTTGTAATGGGGCTCTTGCGAGGTCCAGAATTCCTTCGTGAAGTCGTGGTTGATGCCGGGGATACAGAGCCGGCACCACTACCAGGGCTATGGCGAACCGAGGATGAAGATTCAGCCTTGATGGCCACGGGAGCGACAGCGGTGGTGGGGCTGACTATATCAAGGGTGTGGTTGCGAGTCTCACCAAAACAATGACAATGGTTGTTATGGTTGTGGTTGCTATTTTGATCAGCGTAGCCATCCGACTCCGGTGAGAAGGGTGAGTATGGGAAGCGCGCAATATCCTCAAAGCTACCGAATTCCATTGAGTTGGCACCTTCTGAGGAGTCCGAGTTCGTTCTCAGATGCAAAGTCTGACTAGGATTAAAAATGGCCGCGCTTTGAGCTTGCTGGAATTGGTCCAATCCGTGGCGACTCCAGTCAACCATCGCCCATCCTTCTCCAGACGATGAGGGCAGGGACAGGACTTCTAAGTAGGTTCCAGTTGGTGAATTGCTGCCGACACTGTCTAATCGAGGCAGGGCGTCCATCTGCAAGGTGCTCTGAAAGTCGTGCCAGTTATCCATTCCACTGCTTCCCCAATGCATAGCATGAGCGGTTTCCTCCATAGAAGGCATAGACGTAAAAGGCGATTCCAAGAGATTGGCTTGCAATGCGGCTTGTGTGGTGGGCGGCAGATAGTCCAGAGGACTAGGCTGAAAGTTTTGAGGGAAGGCATTGAAGCCGAGGAGAGCACTATCTTGGATAAATTGAGCCAGGTCCTGGGCAGGCAATGGCTGTTGAGGTTGTTGGTGCGTCGCTGCCGCTTGTTGATGGCGCTGTTGCTGTTGCTGTTGTTGCAGGGCCCAGTCAGTCAAGGGATTGGTGGCAGGCTGATAAGGAGACTGTTGCACTGGAGAGTGCTGGCTGTGCGGACTTGAGGCATGAGTCAACGGCGAACTGCCCTGATGGTCCTCTGGCGAGGCGGTTGAGGTCGCCTGTGGGTTGCTGGAGGCCATATTGATCGGCGAGGGCCAAGATCGAATGTTGGTCATGATTCCGGAGGCAGTTGGTGGGCTTGGATGAGTAACCGGCGTCGTTGAATATGCATATGCGGTTTGGTCGCGGTGATGTTGATCGAAATTCAGACTGATCAAGGCTTCCCCCCCGCCACTGGTGTTGAAGTCGAGGGTCATGCTGACGGAAATTGAGAGCAGAGATTGGTTGCGAGAGGCGGTGATATTGTAGAGGCGAGCGGGTGACACCGCTCTTTCGTGAAGTCCCTGGTAGAGGTGTAAGGAAGCAAAAAAAAGAGTAAGAAGGAAAAGCAATGCCCGGGAGTGAAGCAGAAGGAATCCCGCAGACCAGGCCGCGTGCTGTAAGTGGCTCTGCGGAAATCTGCGAGGGTGTTCGACAAAGACGGACAGACAGCAGATGCACCCGTCGTGGGTGGACTTGGTGGTAGGCGGTTGTGGGCGTCGGGAATGTGAGCGGCATGGGGAAGGGACTGGCGGGGAGGGGGTTGAAGAGGCGGTGAGCTCTTCCAGCCCCGGGCCGCACCAACCAGCCAATGGTGGGGGGCGTTGGCGCCTGTGCATCTGCACCCCGGTGGAGAGCCTTGCGGGCGATCCAGAGACGGTCCAGCGAGCCAAGTCTCGAGGTGCCATCCGATGGAGTCGTCGGTGTTTGGGAGGACATGATGACCAGATTCGTGACCAGATTCGTGGCCAGATGTGGCCGGATGGCCCAGCCGCCCAATCACGGTGTGGTCCACGCTCCGAAGATGCATAAAGACACTGTGTAGCAAACGTGCTCGACTTTAAAAAGCGCAGTTGTCCTGACGCTCTCGCGGCGCACTAATTAGCCAGAGTGCTCGCAGACGTACCTGGGCATCTTGACAAACCTACTTTCAGGTACCTAGGAACTCTATGGCTGAGTCCTCAGTAATGACTGTGTCAATAGTCTACTCGGGGACGGAGTGCTCGGTAAACATTTGAAGTTGGAGCAGTAATACGGGGCATTGCGATGCATGTACAGTGCCTATCGCTTAGTTATTACTGTATACTATCAATGCCGGTGGTTCGGGTGCCACCGCATGCTGTCCCAGCTTCCCAGCCTAGCCATTGGCCATTGGCCACTGGTCTCTCTCCTCCCACGTCGAACCCGAGCCCAACACATCCACAACCCACTCGAGCACATTAGCCCACACACACAGAGCATCCCACGTTGAACAACAAGCCACGGCCAAATGCCTGATGCCCACGCAGCCAGCAGCCACGCATCAAGCGCACCACGCAATAAGCTCGCTCCATCCCACACAGTTCATCACGGTCAATGCGACTAGCAGCTGACAAGCACGATGTGGATGCCAGGTTAATCCTAGTTCGAGGCTGAGCTCTCTGTTCTATCTGTTCTGGACGAGCTCTTTTTCGTTTGCCAGTCTTGACAACTCAGGGCCTTACCAGCCTTCCTTGCTTCGGATATTGCTTTTTTTCTGTTCCGGGGGTTTGTAATGAGTTTCACACAGCACTGAGGCGTCACCTGATGCGAAAGTAGAATAACTCATGGTATGGAGAGCAATCTACCCACTCCCTAATACCAGCTTTAGAAGTCAGGGAGCTGATCCAACCCCTCGTTCAAAGACATGTCCATCTCGCCATGCGTCCCCTTCGTTCCGCAGCTGCTGTATGTGTATATTCTATGCATTAGGAGCAATTATATGCAGCTGATGCGTCGTTGCTGCACGGCCTTGCCGCCGACAATCAGAATAAAGCCCGTACAGAGCATCCTTTTGTCACACCTTCAAGCTGCGTCCTCATGAGCTATAAAGAGTAGACTCCGTACTTCAACAACTTGCAGGGAAAACCCTGTTACATCCCTCCACATGTGCGCAACGAATATGCAAATCAATGCCCGCGCTATTGTACAACGCTCGAACAGCATTGATTCATGCTGCCCCAGCTAAGCAAACCGTTCGGGTAACATACGTCAGATAAAGCGGTCATTCGCCCCCGGTTCACGTCAGAAGATGCCCGTGGCACACAATGATGTACCCGGCATATCAGTTGAGTCTCCATTCCAGCCAGCAAAACACCATGTTGGTCAGGGGTTTGCCCTCGTCTGCCCTCGCGGGTAATAGATCGGAATGCACAACGCACTCATCGGACACATGTGCAAAGTGTGGGCCGGACTATAAGACGCAGGTTGTCTGAGTCAATCACCGATCAATAATCAATTGTCAACGGTGAAGGGCCTCGTTTCCCCGCGATCGCTGTCCTGCTTCCTCTGAATCCTCTCAAGCGGCTGGGCAGGAAGGCTGGGCGTGAAGCCATGCCTTGCTGTAGGGACAACGAACAAGGAAAAAGAAACTCTCATGAATGTCATGACCGAATGGCTGAACTCCCTGTTGCGCATGTGGCGCCACGAGAATTACGGAGCAAACTGGTGGCTGAAGTTCACCATTGTTCTGCGCCCGACTCACCAGCTCTGCGTATTAATTCTTGATAAAATAACAGGACGGCTGAGCTGACCGCCCGCGTATACATCTCAAGAGGGGTTCTAGTGCAAGGCCAAGCGAGACGAGAGATGAGACTTGCTGGGACGAGATATATAGTTACTGCCCACCAATCGCACTATTTGGATCGAGGCCGAAGCCGGTCAACCCACCTTCAATGACGTCTTCAACAATGAAGCAAATGCATGACATGAGTATTCAAGGCCCACGGCAACTTATAAACCAGACCCTGCTTGCAGTCTTTTTACGCCGTCGATGCTATAATGCCAGACCTACTAACTACATAGCACTTATGCACTGAGAGGTATCCTTCGCCTCATCCGGCCGGTTGTTGCCGAACGGCATCTTGTGTTGCGGTGAGGGATCTATGCTAATTTTGCCTCTTTTTTTTTTCTAAACACCTGGACCCCCGTGGCTGACATTGTCCGGGCTCATTATAACGGAGTACTTTCCATGGCCACATCGCCGTCATCAATGGATAAATAGGGGCAGCTGAACAGCCATCTTGTATTGCAATTTACAATAGAGAACGACATGTGCTTGGTCTGCAAACGTGGTCGTCACGACATCCGAACCACCCAAGCTGACCCTTGCATCTCAAGTCAAGGGGTAGTTAGTACTCGATCATCGTATTTACCACATTCGCTGGCAAGCCCGTGGATGTCGGCGGTATCCTGGGCAAGTAAAATTGTCTCGCTCAAAGGACGCGTACAAGCTTCATCCTCGTTCAGCCCTCAACATGGCTGCCTCCTCATTCAATGCCATTGGGCAGCTTTGCGCGTGTTTCGTCCTGAGAACCGTTTGAATTGCTGCAGTGAAACAGCCCACTGCGCTCGGCTCCGTTCGAGTATGTTTTAGTTCCTTCAGATGACACTTTTTTTTTCCGCATCGCCATCGCCTGGGCCACGCAGCAGTCCGGTCGGGATGGAGACACGACAAGCTTCTCTCAGATCCTCCCAAAATCTCGACCCTGGAATAATTAGTGCTATCGAGGCGGCTTTTCATACTGTATTATACATACTACTGCCTGGTTATTAGCGCGCAAAGCTAGGGCCAAGGACCAAAAAAATCTGTCGTCAAGGATGTTTGTCTTGTCCCTGAGCCAGACATGGGCCATCCCGGAGCTGTCCAGCCACCGGACCCGAACCGACATCAAACAACTTGCCGCGCCAACCTCTCTCAGCGTCGGCAGACGGTACGGAGAACACAAACCGGACATGTCACAAATGGCGGAGGGCAAAATGGAAATCCCGTCTGAGACATGAGCAAACCACAGGCGGTGCTAAACTCTGCCCTGCTCGGGCGATGTTGTCCACATGCTCACTTACCTGAGACAGGAAGCCCAGAGTCACACACTCAAGGTTGCTTTGGCTTCAAAAACGGTGCCATTTGATGCAATGCTGTGCGGAGCCCGAACCATTCGATGCTTGCTTGGTAAAACCCACGTCGTTACAGGACTCGACTTAGCAAATTGTGAACGTCTACTTGTCATGACTGACCCAGGCTTATCCGAAGTGTGTACATGTGATCATTTTGGAAGACGCGTCTACCTGCGCGTTTCGTTTATCAGCGCGTATAGGGGTAGTTCTACGGAGTACCATATTGGGCCCTGCAAAAGCACCTACCCTGTATCCAGTGACGTTCTCCAGAAGCTCCATTTCTATGGAAATGGGATGAGGTAAGTTAGATTTCTGTTGCTTTGGGACTCTGTGAAAACGTCAATGTCCGAGATACATCCTCTTTAATTATGGACTCAGTACTAGGCCGTATCTGCTTTCCTGGAAAGCTCATATCAATGCAGTCTCTGCCGAGGAACCGAACCATCTCACGCACACAAGTCTGGTACCAATTAAAGGTAGCTACCCTGGGCATATTTTCAGCTTCCTTCACTGCGAAACTGACAATGTGCACAAATCGCAGAATCGCTGTTGACATATAATTGTATATTTATGGTAACGATAGACTGGGCTTGTGGGGACAATAGTCGCATGTACAATAATTATTCCAAGAACGGGTTCTGGATGTTTTTCTTTTCCCCTGCAGAACAGCTCAACTAAATATCGCCAAATATGGGAATGTTTTCTATCGAAATGCCTACTGGTACTTGCGGCGATAGACACATGCGCCGTGCAAATGACATGTAGTTACGTTCTGGGGACTGCGTGACGAGCAAGGCGCGCACAGTCGTACGGCCCGCCATTGGCCAGATATCGGCGCTCAACCCGAAACCCGAAACCATGGGCGAGCGACGAAAACAATATCAAATCCAGATCCAAGTCAATCCCACGTTGGAACCTGATTGTTACCCTTCGTAGTACCGTAAAATCTCCTGTACCACCCACCAAAGCGGCCAAGCAAAGCAGGTTGCGGTAGTACGAGCTGCCCCTCCCCAAATTGATACCCGATCAATTCCCGAAGGAACAATGACTTTGGCAACGGCGCTGCTTCCATATTGTTCTGCCAAGCCAGTTGAACGTCACGATATTGACACAACAGCCGCCATCTACGCCATTCACCAAGGAACAAAAAAGACGGGCTGAATACTGAACAAAGGCGATTGCTTAGGCTATGCCACGAAACATTATTTAGTTGCAGAGGTTTCCCCGGGTTTGCGACCTTTCTTTCTGGGAAGACGGGCGAAGAAGGCGGTGCCGGTTATGAAGGCTCGACCTCGACACAGTCGCACTCGGCATAGGGTTGTCTTCAAGCACCACGACAAGAAAATGGCGGCCATGGCAGCTCCGCAACAACGACCTCCTGTTGCTGCCGACTCTGAGAGCAGAGAGTCCTCATTGGCGCGGGACGAGGGAGATGCTGGATTGGTTCCCTCGATCCCCAGCTTGTTCACTTCAGAACCCCCCATCCGAGATGCCTTGACCACGGACAGCTCGCAGATTCAGGATGAGACCGTGGAGGAGTGCATGCCGTTTCTGACGGGCTACGGCCACGACAACTGCAATGTCCATGGCATACCTCCGCTCCTGCGGGATCGCCATGTGAAATTCCTGCAGAAGCAGCTGGGCTTGCTCCCATCCATGTTCAAGGGTGCGGACCCAAGTCGGCCGTGGATATTCTACTGGTGCCTCGCCGGACTGTCTCTTCTCGGTGAAGATGTCGCTGTATATCGCTCGAGGCTCATCGAAACTGTGCGACCCATGCAGAATGAGACGGGGGGTTTCGCAGGAGGCTTTGGCCAGACTTCTCATCTTGCCACCACTTATGCGGCCGTCCTGTCGCTGGCTCTGGTCGGCGGGGACGAGGCCTATGAGCTGGTTGACAGGAGAAGCATGTGGAAATGGCTCTGCTCGCTTAAGCAACCCGATGGGGGGTTCCAAATGGCCGTCGGTGGTGAGGAAGATGTGAGGTGAGTCTTTGTGTCATCCGTTCCTCTGCCCTCTTCCTTGTCCCGATCCAGATGTCGTGGCACCACGTCCTAACAGCGTCACTTATTTTCTTCCATCTTGGAATAGAGGAGCGTACTGCGCAAGCGTAATCATATCGCTGCTAAATATTCCCCTTAACCTGTCGCCCGACTCTCCTGCATGCAGTGCCGGGCACACTGATCTCTTTGGAGGTCTTCCAGAATGGGTAGGCAGATGTATGTCCGCTTTCTGTCTTCTTCTTCTTCTTCTTTTTCATTTTTATTATTTTTATTTTTATTTTTCATTTTAACACACCCTCCCTTATCTCCCTCCCTGTGTTATTGTTATTCCGTCCATGTACTTTTGTTCTTTGGCGTCTGACGGCACTTCTCCTGCTCCTTAAGGTCAAACGTATGAGGGAGGCGTGTCGGCATCTCCAGGATTCGAGGCCCATGGTGCATATGCCTTCTGTGCTCTAGGGTGCCTCTCTATTCTCGATTCTCCACATCGAACGATTCCGAAGTAAGCTTTGCCCAAGCGGCCGTGCGAGTCCGCATCATCTTTTTGAATGTAGTTGTGTGGGGTGTGACTTTCATGTCCATTGCTTTGATGACTTTCTGCATACTAAACTTTACCCCACCCTAGATATTTTGACGTTCCGCGGCTTCTGTCTTGGCTGTCATCACGGCAGTATGCACCTGAAGGTGGCTTTTCTGGCCGCACAAACAAGTTGGTCGATGGTTGCTACAGTCACTGGGTCGGAGGATGCTGGCCCCTTATCGAGGCCAGCCTGCGAGGACCAGGGGGGCAAGAGGACCGACATGCAGACCACCCGCTCACGCAGGCCGACGACAGCCTCTTCAGCCGTAACGGGCTGATCCGTTACATTCTTTGCTGCTGTCAAGATCTTTCCAGGAGAGGCGGCCTGCGAGATAAACCTAGCAAGTAAGTATGACCTGCCCGCAGGCAATGGAAAAAAAAAAAAAAAAAAAAAACCTTGTGCCCGCAAACCACTATGACTTCTAGCTAATTCGTGACTACTTACATAGATATTCCGATGCATACCATACATGCTACGTCTTGTCAGGGCTAAGCTCCGCACAGCATAAGTGGACCTTGATATCTGCCCGTGTTGATGCTGCAATGTTGGATGGAGATCGATGGTCAGTTGCTCCATTCACATCCGGAGAGCAGATATTTGAAGAGTCTGATCGAGTCGGGACAACACACCCTGTATATGTGATCCCACAACATAAAGTGGACGCTTGCCGGCAATATTTTACGTCCAGACCAGGTTTCTAAGCCAAGGTTGAGAAAATAAGAGAGCCCGAGTCAACGACGCGCCAAGACTGCCCAAACAGGGGGTTGATATGTTGAGGAGAAAGTATATTTCCTCGTTTTATTCTAGGAAGATGTTTTGGGGATGGCATATTTGAGAGAACAGAGAGTCCATCTTTGTAAGGGTACCGAGGATCAGTGACGTTGGCCGCAAATTTGACTACGAAGGGGGTGACTGGTTAATGGTGAGAGTAGACGGACATCATGGACCCTGGGTTGTGCTGGGCTAAAAAGTAAAGAGCCATCTCGAGAGCCATTGCCGCACAAATTGCCATAATTTCTCGTCTGCCAATGGACTAACGAAGAACATGCACTCAACCAAGGATCGATGTACTTCTTTTCAGAGAGGGTGCAACGAGATCAAGGTGTGCTATGACACAGGGCAATCGCCAGATGACTAGACACGGCTTCTTCCCAACACCCACACCATAAGACCCGAGATGGGCAGATATATCGCGCAGAATAGGCAATGGAGACAGGCTGCATGTTTGAGATGAAGCCTGCGTCCATGTTAGGTCCCACGTCAAAACCGGCAGGGAGTCTACCTCATCTTGACTTAAGAGGAGGAAGCAAAGTATCTGTATGTATCCCACGAACAAGGCTATATGCCTACCTTTACTCCTTGGTTGGCCTTGGCCTTGGCAGAGCACCATCTCTCGAGGCGGCATACATATGCGTCCCATGTGTAGAGACCGTTCGTGGGAATCTGCTAGCCCCTTGAGTGGTATTATAAAATGGGGCTGACCTTACCCATCTGGTTGCATGTTTGGCCGCAGGCATGGCCCGGGATGTTTGTGTTGGCACAGATGGCTTAGGATAATAAGCCGAGTCTGACCTGGTATTCGAATTGTTGACAGAGAATCCACCTGGAAGAATCGCTGGCGGTTTCGGCAGCTCTCGGCAGCTCTCGGCAGCTGATTCATGAGCAGCCGGCCAAGCACAAGGTACTGCCGACAGAGAACCAACGGTCTGTATGTGTCTGTATGTATATATTTATGTTGGTGGCGAACCGGCTTGCACATCGAAAAGCACAAAAAGGTAGTACAGCATTCTCCCGCGGCAAGTTTGTGCGTGAAGAGGCATTGGTGCTAATTTATACACACCCACAACCGCCTTTGCACTGCAGCTGTAGCGTAATCTTATATTAGTTGTCGTTCCACTGGCAAACGATACATCTCTCGATGCGGTGAACGGTAAAAACGGGATAGATACTCCATATTTAGATGAGAGAAATTGATCTCTGAGTCTGTGCTTCTGAGAAGACACAGGCAACCTGATGAATTTTTTCCCCCTCTACTCGTAGTTCCACCCCCCCTTACCTGCGACTCTTCGTGCTCGGCGGCTGCTTCAGATACACCGTTTTCAGGCTTGAGCGCATTGGAATTTGATCTCCTGCATAGTGATGATATGTGACGGGTGCTGTGTTGTTTGTTGACCATTGAAAAATGGCCATTAATTGGCCGCCTTGCTGTGAAGGAGAATACACAAAGCATTTATGCCGAGGGCGATGGTACAAATGATAACCGCGGACGAACAGATGGAGACATGAGAGGCATAATGGAGAAAAGAGAAGGCTGACATGGTGGGCCTAGAAACATGACATCAATTACATGTACATTTACGGGTTGTTTGTTGTGAACCTGCAACTGCAGGCTTTGGTGACGTCCAGACTGGTACGTCGTAATTATGCGGCCGCTCCTTCCTGAAGGCGGCGACAGGTCCTTTCCCGTTTGGTACGCTGGTACTTCCAATTACAACTCAAACACTGTGACTTCCATGGTTCGATTTCTTAAGTTTGCACCTCTTCAACTATTTTCTGCAACCTGCACGCTGTGGCTCATTTAGCTGCAGTCGCCGCCACTGGCAGTCGTTGCTCGGCATGCCCATTTGTTGACGTGTCTAAGACGTACTCGTACTCGATTTCAAGCGGGGGTGTCTTCTTCGCCCGAGACCATGACGAGCCCTTCATACTATTCATACATGGACTGGCCACAGAGGACGAGAGAAGAACAGACAGGGGCACCGTGACCCCCAAACGGGGTAGAAATGTCGATTGTCAATTTCTAAATTCGTTTCCTCCACCAAGATTTGGCCCATTGAGTGGAAGCCAAATCCAGCTGCAGACATTGTCATCGTGGCCTCCCAGGCAAGACCAACAAAGGGCCGGCCATGTCCGCTCCCCCCTTCTTAACAAATGCCAACACATGGGTCCGAGGCGTCAGTGTCGCAGCTCTGTCCCTCTGCCTCGCTGCCTCTCTGGTCCAGGGCATTCGCCAGCTTGCCTTTGGTCATGACGACGACATAAGCCAAAGCTGATGCAGTTGGAAGCAATGCCTTCCCGCCAGAATCAACGCCTACGCCCAGTTAAGTAGGTGTGGGCTTCGATGCCGCAACAGTCAGCAGAGCCCGATTCGCCAAGCCGAATTTAGCTTCGCTCGGTGCAACAATCCTGTCCCAAGGCTACGGCACAATCAAAGCTCGTTCCGCAACCCGAGAACCCGCAACGTGGTACGGCTGTTATGTTGCTGTTGATCTGTGGTCTCTGCTCGCGCTAGGCTCAAACAATCTCAAATGGCAAGGGGGCTGAAGGAGCCATGATCCATCTTCCAACTTATATGGTGTATCTGTCCGCCGGCCTATGTTTCACGAAGACAGTGGTCGCCGTCTCCATCGGGCCGGTTACTGGTCTTTCGCTCCCGTGATTTGGAGGGGTGATCAGAAGCAGCTCAGTTCACATACGGTGCGGCCACGTCCTCGGCATGTGTTATGGTCTTTGGCTGGCGTTACGCCGCCATGTACAGACTAATACTGTGAGTAGTTGCGGTTGGAGCTGTGGTTATTATGAGCGGGTCCTGCCAGCCATGCAAAAGTGGAATTGACCCGTGGAATATCACTACAAGCAAAGCTTCAGAAGAGAAGCCCTTTGATTGTCGAATGACAGCCGTCTGATGTGTATCCTGTTTTTGCAACCGTTTCATCCACCATCGGACATTAGACCTTCTGTTAGCGCGCGCTTTGCTGGTTTCTCGCACCAAACAGTCAACAACAATGTAACTTGACACGGCCATCAAACCTTCTAAGGATCCCACTTTTGACATTGGCCAATCGGGCCGGACTGGAAGATAGGGCAACAGGTCCAAGTTATGATTCAGGGTGCATGAATCCGACATGCATACGACTATGAACTCTGGTATCGAGTTAAGGTCGGAGGACCTCTCGTTGGTCACACAGTGGCCTTTCCAGTTTCTCATACCAGAATAACAAACAATCCAAGTTGGCAACATTCCAACGCCGCCGACGTCCTTGTCGAGATACCCCGCGCTGTGAAGACGCGACTGCAGGGTTCGGGGCCAAAAAAGGCGACCAGGTAACTACGGAGTAGGTGCTCGCAACCGTGGAGGCTTACAGAGATGGTTTGAGTGGAACTGCGGTTTTTCGCCATTTAATTATTACACCATCAATCTAGCGGCACTGCCACCTCATCATTGCATGAGGGTTAAGGCCTTCTGGCCAGGCCTTTTTTTCGCGTCTAGTAGCATGGCGACCCCTCTTCGCCTTGGAGTCTATCCAATCAGCCAGGGTTGATTCACCGTCCTTGGACCGGAAACCTCATAATGCTATCATCCTTTGCCAGGAAGCGCAGCCTGGATCCCCAGCTTCCGGTGGCCATTCAACAACAAATTTGCTCGCTGGTGACTCTCCTTCCAGCCCCTCTAACAGGGATGAAGCACTATGAAGAATGGCTTTGGACGTGACGCCGGGCTCGCCAGTGGTACTTCACTCAACTTTTGGTCCACCACCCCAACCACCTATCTACTTGCAGTCTGCCGACAGGGTCGTTGTGGTTCATGCATGCTCGTTCGATGCTCGCTGATAGCTCTTCTCCTCACCGACGGTTTTCTTGTCCTTGTCGCTGGTTGGTACGTCAACCTATCCCGGCCTCTGACTGGACAATGGCTTTTGGAAGACGTCCCCCAGCACGCGCTGGCCATTCAAGTAGCAGTCCACACTGGCTCTTTGCGCGTGGATGTTGTCATTTGAGCGAATCGCCCATGTTACCAGCCACTTGGAAGGGCTCAGGACAGGGGGCCCTATTCTTCGGCATCGCGGGCGCAATCATGTAAACACATAGTTATGTGTATTTATGTACGCAATTCAAACCCTCCGGCTCTGGTACTTGTTGTAATCCCCACGGCCACGGCGGCCGGACGAACCCTCGCCCCTCAAGCGAATTTTGCAAGGACGGGCACAGCGTTCCCCTGCTCCTAAGCCCCCACGAAAGCTGGAGCCAGCCAGGTACTTACTTGCAACGGAAGTATTCTTACAGTAGTTCGTCTTGTGTTGACTATTCCAAGTGGTAAAGCTGCCTTGGCCTATTGATGCATTATTAGTGGTGCCAATTCGGAGATAGCCAACCAGGAATCGTTATGGTCTCGAGTTGGGGTCCATGCCCGAAGGACCAAAACAAGCCCTCTAACATTGAATACTGCCACGACACACACATGGAGTCTCGGCTCTGGTTCCTATTACCTTTTGCCACCCCACTACGGAATACCGAGCTCTATACAACAAGTAATATTGTGAGGGGTGTTGGACTTCTCGTTTCGTTGTGTTTACGGCTCCTATGAAAACAATACAATGGTAGTGGTGTATACATATTTGCCCTCCCGAGTTGCTCTTGGCCTGGCCTGATATAGCAGAAACTCCGGTCTTCTGACGACGAATATGTGAATATGTAAAAGAAACGAAGAACAAGAAGTCAAAACACGCCATCGCGGAGGTTAGAATCGCCTTGTACGAACAGCAACGATTCTCGATATAGGAGATGATAGAGGGGACTGCTCTGGTACAAAAGGATCACCAATGCTGGGCCCCGGCTCGGAGACCATTTTCTTGTCCATCCGGGACCCTTGCTGGATCTGATACTTGTACAGTACTTTGCCTTGGACCTTGCTATTCCTGCACAGAAAGATCGACCTGAGTACGGAGTACTAGACGCAGCATCGCACGCCCACCTCAAGCGCCGCCGTAGTGGAGCGGCCTAGTGTCCAGCGGTTTTTCATCAACTGGCAACCATGTCGCCAACACATCAATATGGGTCACACTCTTTCGAGAGCCGCATCGTTTGCTCGCATCCGCCTCCATTTGCGCGTTTCCGTGTTTTTTTCCTTTTCTTTTATACACCCCCAGTTGCGCGCTAGCAAGCTCTGCTGGTAATAAAACACACATGTCTTGCCGTCGGTGGCTCGTTTTGCCCGCGTTGTGGCCCTGAACTGCATGGTGCAAAGCATCGTCCGAGGCCGACTCCCCTCTCCGCTATATACTCTACACACCCCGGTCCGAACTGTGTGTGCATTCATCTCGGAGGGAGAAGAGCGGCGAGCCAAGACACAACCCCAATCTGCAGTATTTCTCTGCGCTTATACTTTTACTCGTCCTTCCCACATCTCCTCCCATTTGGTCGAACTTCTTTACGCCTCAACTCTCGCTTCCCATTTCTCCATTGGGCGTCATTGCCTCCTTAGCGGTTCTAATCTTGCATTCAACCATATACTCTTTCGCCGCCAAAGACACCTACTCATCACTCGGAGTGAGGGTCGTTTGACGAAAAAAATCCGCACGGCCTTGAGGGCGATAGTTGATTCCTTTCCCAACTTCAACCTCCCCTGCTTCCTCGTCGTTGGCGACATTTAATTACCCAATTGGCGTAAAACGGCAAGATGGGCGGGTTTTACATGCAATATTTGGAGAGTAAGTGGGAAGTTTTTCATATGTTATGCCCAATTTCACTTCCGCTATCATTTCAATTCGGGGTCTAGAGCCGCAACACCAACAACAAGCAACAATCGGTGCGCAGCGGCCGTCTAAGGTGTAACATCACGAATCCGTAATTACCTCATTGATATAGGCTTACTACAATGCTTGAAACACCCAATCATGTCAATAAAGCTCAAGAAGGCGTTTGCTTTCTACCAGCCTCTGCCATTCCAACCCTTCTCACATCTGAATTCACTACCACAGTGTCCCATAATTACTTTCAATGATAGAGAGCTGTTATCCTACCCAGCCTGCATGTCAATTGGGTTCCAATGCAGCACCTTATGCGGCATTGACCTAATCCTATACCCCTCCATGTTCCCTCCCCCGCAAGCAGCGTGTTATGATGTGTTCTACGGAATACAAGTTCAAGTTCATTATACGCATCAGAAGCGCTAATCTTTATACTCTTCACAACAGGTCTTTGCCGTCGCCGTGGGTGGACAGACCCTGCCTACGAGTGCTACCGAGATACCAGTGGCTACACATGCCTGGTCCTGGTCAATGGTCGCGAGTACCAGACGGACCTTGCCTACGAATCGGATGTCCTAGCTCAGGAGAACGCCGCAATGCGTGCCTTCATGGTCTGCAGGAACTTCTCCGTGAACGGTGGGATGTTGGCCCGTAACGGTATTGTCCAAGGACTGCCAGCAACCTCCGATTCTGGTCGACGTCGGAAGAGCCGTCACACTTCTTCCCGAGATGGCAGCGAGCGTCACGGCCGGCGATCTGGAAACCACTCCAGCAGCTCATCCACCGCTTCCTTCGAGTAGAAAGCTACCAAGATCCAAGCCATGTAAACCCGTGATGGACTCGCTGAAGCCTCGGCTCGTAGCCCGCTTTCCGATTTATGCCAGCGTCAGGAGGGAATTGGTAATGATGCCCACATTCTGGTACACAGCGGTTGAAAAGCTTCGCAGCAATCCCGGAGGCGACGTATTCTGTCCCGGCAACCGTCCGTTATGAATTGAATGAGGTGAAAAGAGAAGGATGCAATGGATTACTCGACAAAATCGCTCTGACAGAAGCGATCTGAGTCCGGGTTTTATTTTTATTTTTATTTTTATTTTTTTTGCTATTCTGCAACGACTTATGACGACACGTAACGACAACACTTTAGAAACGCCCATCATGCTAGTTAAATGGCCTTGGTTTTGTTCAGAAGGAGAAGGCCAGGGCTCCATACTGTTGGTCTTATTTTGCAAGACCCCTTCCACTTTTCATTTTCGCACTTTTTTTTTTTCCATTTCAGGTATTCTGGAATTTCTCTTTGATGATCAAAGACCACGATGAGCGGTCTCATGCCCTCTATCCGATTCTGCGCATTCAGTCTCATGGCTGGGATTATCAACAGGACCAGCCTTTGACAAATTATTTCAACTTTGGGAACACGTCTGCTACCAGGGTATGAGCCAACAAAACTGTGCGACGGTGGAAATCAGGTTTTTGCGCAAAGTGTAGGCTGGGCGGCTGTGTTTTTTCGGCCGTTCCAACCTTTCACGTTCTCCCACTGCCCGTCTCTGTTTCTGGTAATACCTTGTTTGCAGACGATAGGGCGGCTCTTGTCTATTCTGTCCAATTCGGTTTTGATTGCATAGCCTGCGAACGGATCCAAAAAGTCTACATGCATGACGACAAAATGAGGGATGATGATGAAGGTGGTGCCGGCACACTGGCAGAAGCAACAAGGTCTCTGGATCTACAATTCTTTTTTGTTCTGTTTACTTCTGGAGGCTGGAAGCGATGGATCAAGACTGCGCCCTTTTTGCTTTTTGTTCTTAAAAATGCCCTTGTCTGATTGAGGAAGGACTGAAAGAGTTGAAGGCCTGACGCGAGTTGGGTTCTTCAGATTGACTGGCGACTATGATGATGATGCGTAAGACACTCGAAGAACTCTATGATAATGATTATGATTATGATTGTTTTTCCCTCTATTTTCGTCTCCAGTTGTTCTTCTGCCTCCTCTTCTGGCGGCGCTTGTGACTAGTTGTTCATGTTCACTGTGTGGACTTTAAGTGATTGTTCAACAACATCCTGCACCAATTGCAGAATTCCGGTTAGAGTTTCTATCATATGTAAACAGAAGCTCTTATCAAAACATGCGATATACTTGTTACGTCACAAATTTATTCTTCACTGCCCCTGTAAGGTATCAGGGGACTTGTCTTGACGATCGGGATAATACCCATGCAACCATGTAACCAGGGATGTTGTAGATCGGAGATCGGATCCTCAAGTAAGACACGGTGCAACACCATGTCAAAGTCGAACACAAAAGTTTGGGGGCCAAAAAGTTTCCACAATTCTGCGTCTCACCAAGAAGGCCATCGGGACTGAGAGCTGTTTTTGAGCGCCGTTCTCAATGCCGCATTATAGCCGTAGAGGATTGACGATGATGGTTCATCAAGAGTTGAGGCGTGAATACAGCGCCTCGGAAAATTCTACTCGGGGCGTTCTGGCGTGGGACGGGTCAATCATGGCGGAAGGCATGCAATGTTAGTAGAACCCTCTATATGGAAACAAACAATGCCCGGGTGGTGGATCGGCCAGTATTTGTTAGAGTGGAGGTACAAGGCGCAAGGTACATGTAACAGCGGGACGTGATAACCTTTCCTTGGAGTTCGCCGTTCGGGTCAACAGCAGGGTTGGATAAGAGGACATCCGCAATGTGTTCCAAAGACAACGATATGGCGCGAGTAACATGACTGTTGCCTCCAGAAAAAGCTTGAGTAGAAGGTTTCGCGAGATCTCGGCTGGCAACGGTGGTTTGGTGACTCGTCGAAATGTCAAAAGGAACAAGCCGAGGAGATGAGGAGAATACACTCCCTTGAGTGTGACATTCTGACGACTGGGATGCCGACTGGTCCAATCGAAGAATATGGCGCCAATGACCCGCTGTGGATGGCGGCGTGCAGCTTTGCAGGTCGGTGATACCAAGTGGTCGGCCGGTTGACCTGATTAATTTTATCCAGGTCCCAGGAACGCAGTCGAAATAGGGTGGCAACCGTGGGCATTTGTTATTAGAATGAAGTTTTGTCACATAGGCCCATCTCCTGGAGCGGTTGTTTTCACCTGAGCTGCGCATACCTAGGTAACCTGACAAGAAGCAGCAAAGGAGAGTTACGCGGCCTTATGTTAGACGGTAATTACGGCGACTGCGGCAGTAGTCTTGGGGCCCAAGAATGGAAACAGAAGACAATGGTTGATGTCGTTAATATGCACCCGCTGCACGGGGTAGTACACATAGACATGAAGCATTCGAACTAGCGGGATTGAAGAGTTGTGAGTTGTGGCGTTGATGTCTCCCCCGCAGATTGATAAATGGGCCAACGAAGGAGTATGCCGACGACCTCGGAAGTATATGCTCCCAACTTCCCGTGCTGGCGCAGCGATGGCGACGCCGCAAAATGCTATACAACAAGGCTAATAAGCCTGGTGAGGCCGGATCAGCAGTAATGGGACACCTCGAAGACAAACAGCTCTTCCTCGTTCGGCAGGCTGGTTAGTTGGTGGCGGTGGTGTGTATTCGAGCCTGTTCTCTGTAGACATGATGGTGGCTCCGAGAGAGAAAATGGCCGGAAATCATGGCTTTGACCCAAAGGCGCATTCGGCACTTGAGCATCTCGCTGCGTGGCCCAAGGCTTCCCGTGGCCCTTGTGCTACCAGGCAACCCGGTCCAAAGGCGGGAGAGATGGTGGTTGATATCTGAGATGCCATCAACGGTCCGTCTCTGCTTGTCTGCCAACTGCTTAGTATTCCGTAGTCTCGCTCCGGTCCGTGTGTGCTCGTGCCGGTGACCAAGACTGTCTGAGACCTAAGTGAGGGGTAGGCTGGGCTTCCGTTTTGTCGAAGACGGAAAAAATCGAAGAAGCTGGTTCAAGTGAGACATGCAATGCCAAGTCATGAACTGGACCCCCAAGGACACCCGAAGGATCCCTCGAGGAGACGGATGGAGCATGAGAAAGCCAGGACTCGATGCTGCGGAGGATTTTCGATGTTGGATTCTTTGGGCAAAGTACAGAGTACATGTGTACCTACCATACTTTAGGCATGCCGCATGCAGCATGCTCATAAGCCGGAGGTGGCCCGTGTGATGTCAAGTATCTAATACTCTGTAATTACGGAGTACTAGTTACTTGTTTTGGATTCTGGGGAAGGTGCGCACGACAAGGGTCAAGTCAACAATTGAAGTACATTGTATGGCAAGGGGTAACTGCTTCCTAGCTACCTGCTTTTTGAGTACATGGGCAGGAATTCATGTACTAGTGCAAAGTCTTGACATTTGGACGACGAGAGTGCGTTAATCTTCTCAGTCAGTAAGTCAATCAATCAAGCAATCGATGAAGGCGCGCGCATGCATTGGTCTGTTTTAAAATTCCTAGGTGCATGGCCCCCAAGGTACTCGAGAGGTAGGCGCGGCAAAGAATGCAGCCCTCTATGCGGCCGGGATAATTACCTACTGGTAAGTGATTAGAAGCAGCCGCGGGCCGTACTCCGTACATGAGGCTTAATATCATGACTGCCTTGCATTGGCTGTACTCGCGTGAGAAGCTGCCGTTGAACACGGTGTGCCCAGGTAGGTAATAAGAGGAGCCGCCGATCGGAACAACTGGAGAAGTGAGGATGCTTCCTGGAGTCGTTTGACCCTAGCGGGCCGTTTATCCGCAATGCATTGGTGACAGTCGTCTGATGTCCAAGTCTTGTTTTCATTTTGAATGCCATGTCGATTGCCCAGATGTGTGTACGGAATACTTCCGTCCAATGTGCCGCATCGAGCCACCCGGTGTGCAGATCCAGACTGTTCACGTCTGCCCGCCTTCCGTCTCCTTGCAGGTAGTTATGGGTGGGAGCACCAGGACGAGTCGGGGATTTGATTGTTAGCTGACATGCAGAATGTTTGAATTGATGTTTGACTGGCTGGCTGGCTGACTGACGCGTTGTTCTGGTCTCACAACCTGTTTTCGGAAACCATTTCTGTACAAACCCATCGGGAGGTGCAAAGGCCAACAGTTTGCGGATGGTTTGCTGCCCCCCTGGGTACCTCCAGCTCTGCTCAAACGAATGAGCTCGGCATCAAGGCATGGCGCAGCCAAGGGTTGGCATGCCGTTTGTCTGCACGCGCATCTAGATTGTGGCTTCGCCTCGTCGACCTGGCCTCACCGGCTGCAGGATACGAGCACATGGTGGAAGCATGACCACACCACTTTGCATTCGAGTCTGGCCAAGTGTGCAGCTTGGGAGAAGGAAGAAGCTTTTGGACAGACCACAGACTCCACACTCCGACATATAATTGAAGGACCGCACACAGCTGGGACAATTGAACCTTAATGTGCATGTGAACCCTCGAGCCGGGCGGGCCCCATGTTCACTGTCCTTTCCACCCAAGCCGCCCCCTAAACATGACCTGCAAGCAGGTGCTAGTCTCCAGTGCTCTGGGCTGACAGCTGGGTTCAGGCCACAGGTGCACGTAGTCAGTCTGGTCCAGTCAGTGCGCGCCGCCATCGTCAAACCACGTTCCGCCCCACATCTGTCTGTACACTCCACCATCCTCGTCGCTGCTCCGTGCTCCTCCATAATTATACACTTGACCACCATACGATCCTGGGTCCCGTCTCGACTCCTCTGCTCGAGCTCACCGTCTTCGCTTCTCTCGCTCCCATTCACACTCTTCACTTTCGCTCATTCAAGCCAAACGAGCCGCCGTCTCTATCTGCACTGCCTTGCTCCTGCCATTGCAGTCTGATCTTTTTTACTTCTTCACGCGGTTGCAACACCGCTCTCGGCGTCATACCATCCATCTGAGCACCAGACACTCCTTGCGCAACCTCCGCAACATCCGCAATCATGAAAGGTAAATCATTTCGCGACGACGCTACCATTGCCTCTGTCCCGCATTTATTAGGCTGACAAAGTCCACAGGACTTATTCTTGTCGGAGGTTTTGGCACCCGCCTTCGGCCTCTCGTATGTATCCCTTGTCCGAGCGCCCCCCTGAGAGAATGGCCGTTCTACTGGCATCTTGCGATATTCAAGTCCAGATTAAATAAACATATCATGGGGAGAGTAGAAACGACACTGTCTGCATTTCTTACTAACCAAACATTTTACTCTATATAGACCCTCACCCTTCCTAAGCCTCTCGTCGAGTTCGGCAACAAGCCCATGATTGTCCACCAGATTGAAGCTCTCGTTGCTGCCGGCGTCAAAGACATTGTTCTTGCCGTGAACTACCGACCTGAAATTATGGAAAAATTCCTGCAAGAGGTATGCCTCAACACGACTCTACCTCTAGTGGTAGCTGTAATAGGGGCTAGAATCGACTGGAGTACTGACAAATCATGCTTGTAGTACGAGGAAAAATACAACATCAACATCGAGTTTTCCGTCGAGTCCGAGCCCCTTGACACTGCCGGGCCCCTCAAATTAGCGGAAAAGATCTTGCTCAAGGACGATTCTCCTTTTTTTGTCCTCAACTCGGATGTTATTTGCGACTATCCCTTCAAGGACTTGCTACAATTCCACAAAGAACACGGCGACGAAGGTACTATTGTTGTCACCAAGGTCGAGGAGCCGTCAAAATATGGTGTCGTCGTCCACAAACCCAATCACCCATCTCGAATCGACCGATTCGTCGAAAAGCCGGTTCAATACGTTGGCAACCGTATTAATGCTGGCATGTACATCTTCAATACTTCCATTCTCAAGCGCATCGAACTCCGCCCCACTTCCATCGAGAAAGAGACCTTCCCCAGCATGGTCCAGGATAATCAGTTGCATTCGTTCGACCTTGAGGGATTCTGGATGGACGTTGGCCAGCCCAAGGACTTCCTCAGCGGAACCTGCCTATACCTGTCGTCTTTAACCAAGCGCGGTTGCAAGACCCTGACACCGCCCACTGAGCCCTTCGTCCACGGCGGGAATGTTCTCATTGATCCTTCTGCCAAGATTGGCAAGAACTGCAGAATTGGCCCCAATGTTACTATCGGACCTGACGTCGTTGTCGGCGACGGCGTCCGCCTGCAGCGCTGTGTGCTGCTGCGTGGCTCCAAGGTCAAGGATCACGCTTGGGTCAAGTCCACCATTGTCGGCTGGAACAGCACTGTCGGCCGTTGGGCTCGCCTGGAGAACGTCACAGTCCTGGGCGACGACGTTACTATTGGCGATGAAATCTATGTCAACGGTGGTTGCGTCTTGCCCCACAAGTCAATCAAGACCAATGTCGATGTGCCTGCCATCATCATGTAGGTGGTGCATTGACACATCCGTATCAGCCCCCCAGACGTATCCAATATGCTGGCAACAATCGCCAAACCCCCCAACACTCTTCATGTTTCGTCCCATCTTATTTATTGATGTTGTCAACTACCAGATCTGTCGGGGAGGACAGGCTCATCAAACTCTTTTAATTTCAGCCTTTCCGCGTTTGATTCACTATATTATACCTCAGTGTTCTTCGATTCCTTGATACTCTTCTGTGCTTTTCCGTTCGAAATTCATTGATAACTGAACCGCATTTTGTTCTCATCTACTCGAATAATTGGCGTCATGGAATGGCAAGTAGGCAAGCTGGGCAAGCTGGGCAGGCAGGTACGCAGGCATTGCATCTGGGTGGGTGGAAGAGTTTATGGTGCTACGGAGCATGGTATGGCAGAGCAAGGGCACAAACTCCAAAAATCAGGGTAGACGGTGAAACCTAACAATAATGACGAAATCTGCTCGCAGCTTGTTACTTTATCACGGACACACGCTCGACTCCTTGGTCAGGTGTGTCTTCATCTTCTTCATCACTCTTCATTTGAATTGTCTCTCCTGAGGCCGTTGAATATTCTTCGGGGGAGCTGCTATCACTCAAGTTTGTTTTGAGTCATGCCCAAGTGAATGCTACCAATCCTACGCCATGATTGAAATCTAGCCAAGCCGCACGTCCTCGTCTAGTCATCCCTCATCCAGCCCCGACACATTTCCACAGCTCTTTCCCACATCTTTCTTGACGCTGCTCTCTGCTCTTTGCCCATCTTAGGCTCATAAATAGTTCGGTTTGCAGAATTGATATCCTTCAAATCGTCGATACTTGACCACACACCCGTGGCTAAACCAGCGGCAATCGCCGCGCCTAGTGACGTAGTTTCTCGCATAGCCGGGCGGTCTACTCTGATTCCGCTCAAGTCAGCCTGCGTCTGCATACAGAGTTCCGAATTGGATAGGCCGCCGTCGACAGCGAGGGAGGAGAGAGCGCGGCCAGAGTCTTTGGCCATTGCATCGAGTATAGCGGCCGTCTGGTGGCATGCGGCTTCGAGGGTGGCGCGGGCAATGTGGCCCTTTTGCGAGTGTGCTGTGAGACCGACTTTTGCCATGTGAGTAGGGTGGTTCCTGTAAATCAGGGGGGAAGGGATGGAAGAACTTACAGACTGTGCCTTTGGCGTCGTCGATCCAGTACGGGGCAAAGAGGCCGCTGAACGCTGTTACAAAGTAGACCCCGCCGTTGTCGGGAACGGAGAGGGCGACTTCATCTATGGCTTTGGAGCTTTCAATGAGGCCGAGGTTGTTCAATAGGAATGTGACGCCGGATCCCGCGACGGCAATACTTCCTTCGAGTGCGTAGACGGGTTTGCCGTCACCAAAGTCGTATGCTACCGTGGCCAATAAGCCGCTTTTGGAGATGACGGGTGTTGTGCCTACATTGTAGAGCAGGAAGCAGCCCGTGCCGTAGGTATTCTTTGCCTGGCCTGGTTTGAAGCCCAATTGGCCTACAAGTGCAGATGATTGGTCCCCTAGACATCCGGCAATAGGAACTCCCTTGAGAGGACCGCGAGATAATGTGCCAAAGGCCGTGGGATGGGACGAGGGCACAATGTCAGGTAGAGACAGCTTTTGGCGGTCAATGTCAAAAAAGGAGAGTAGTTGGTCGTCGTATTTGAGGGTCTTGAGGTTCATGAACATGGTGCGGCTGGCATTTGTTGGATCCGTGACATGGATGGGGCCACCTTGTCTGTCAATACCGCCGTTGAGTCTGAATATTAACCATGAGTCGATGGTGCCGAATGCTAGACGACCCTCGTCGTAGGCTGCCTTGACAGCATCGTTATTTCGTAGGAGCCATAGGAGCTTAACGCTGGATGGGTATGTGGACAGAGGAAGACCGCACAGGCAGAGGAGCTTATCGGAGCCTTCTTTGGCTTTCAATTGCCGGACGAGAGCCTTGGTTCGGGTGTCTGGCCAGACAATGGCGTTGTAGAGAGGCTCTCCAGTATTCTTGTCCCAGAGGACCGTGGTTTCGCGCTGGTTTGTAACCCCAATAGTGTGGACCTTGGCAGTATCGAAGCCCTTTTCAGTAAATTTCTTGGTAGCCTGTTCTATGCAAGTTTCCACAGTTTGGAGTAGTTCATAAGGGTCATGTTCATGCCATCTGTGAGTGGTGTTAGTCGCAAAGAGTGAACTCCCGGAGCACGGAGGACGAAACCATACCCTGACTCGGGATGGATGTTGCCAAAGCCCATCTGATGAAGCGCGACGGGCTCGCCATTTGCATTGAAAATCACAAATCGTGTTGACGTAGTGCCTTGATCAATGCTACCAACAAAGGTCTCTTCAGCATCCCTAGTCCGGGGTCTCTTAGGCTCAGGAGCATCACCCATATTGACAATTTATCGCGAATAATAGCAGCGGTTTTTCTGAACAACTCAAAGAAAAAAAAGACGCTCAAGTCCAGTCCCCCCGGGGCAAAAAAAAAAAAAGTCCTTGGCTCGCGCGGTCTCGCAAAACCGACTTCGTGTGGAGCAACTCGATTCAAGAGAGTGGTCGAGAACGTGGACATGCCCTAAATGTGGGATGAAAAGTACCTAATAATGCGCAATGCGGAGACGTGACGACGCGGGGATGGGGATCTGGGGAGGCAGTGACACAGGTGAATGAGAAGAGAAATGCGACATGGCCTTGGGTCGCAATGGCCAGGGCACGTTGGTAATTTTCGTGATGCCCGTCGACTCAGCCGGCACCTTGGTCATTGTTCGCGGACCCGCCGTGATGCCGGTGACGTGAGGGTCCTGGAGCATCGGGACGGGTTCACATGTGCCTTCGGCAGGGTCTATTATGAACGCCCATTGGTGGAGGAGACAAAGAGAACCCTCTTGCGGAAGTTCTAAACTTGTGGGAATTCAATTCAATCTCAGTCGTGAAACCCCGTCCCTGGCTAATCTGGCGCTGCATTCTGCTCTGGGCCCCGCTGCGGTGGGAAATTCGGGGTCGGCTCGGGGCTTGTCCACCGACGCTAATGGCTGCCATTTGCAGTCTGTGTACTCCGTAAATGCAGGCCAAAGAGCGAAGTCGCATACAATTATTGCTGAGCTGCTCAAGTCTGCCAAGACATCATTTCGTTGAGAGGAACAGTTGCCTTCATTTTGTATCCTGCACATGCAGTTTTGCCCACTATCGGGCCCTACCTTCCGGTTGTTGGCCCTGGTGGCGTGATTTGTACTTTCATCAAAGATGGAAAGAGCCACCGTCGGTCCTCGTGGTTCTGTCGGCCACCTCTTCTCCCACTTGGTTCAAAGAACAGCTTGAAACCCCAAGAGAATTCTAAACGGCTCCTTTAATTATTCTAAAATTATTCTCTATTTCGATGAATTCATCTTGCCAAACCTCCAGATCGTCACAACCTGTCACGTAATCACCATGGCCACGCAGCCGTCTGCCAACTGCGGAAAGAGAAGAGTTAGCTCTCCTCTGGAGGATCTCTCCCATCGTAGAGCGAGAATAGATTCTTCAAGCCGCACGTACAACAACTGGTTTGTCCCAGGAGGCGTTACACCGTCATTAGAGAATATGGACAAATTGCGAGAATCAGCCACGGAAGCGTTCGAGCCCCGAGGGCAGCAAGAGCTTTGCTCTTCAGGTGAGTGAGACATAACATTTGTTCGACGGGAGCTGACTAAATTCCTAGATGACTACAATGATATGGGCTTCGAGCTCGAACTAGCAATGATAAGCGAAATGCAGACACTGGAGAAAAATTTGACAGCATCATCGAGCTCTACTACCGATGAGCAATTCCATTGTGACGGCATCGACGACGCCGCGCTCCAAACTCTCTTGGAGGAAAGCACGGGAGCAATAGGAGAACATCCCCCTTCAAGTGTAGTTCGGGCCTTTGATGTCGAGTCAAGGTTTGCCGAAGACTACGACCCCAACCTACAGTTTTCCTCCCCGCAAACCAATGAAAGCAATGAGACAATTGGTAGCTGTACCAGCATCCAGTCTACGGAAACGGTTGATTGGGAAGACATTCGTAAGCAAGCCTCAAGCTCCCAGCAAGCAGTCAGTGATGTTTCCGGCTGTGAGCAGACACCGGACCACAGGGCTCCTCTAAAGCTTCGCAACGGCCATTCTCTTCTCTCCCCGCAACCATCCGCTCCCACGCCACAGGCCTCATGGACAGCTGCCCCCGTCAATATGCGCTTGTTCAATCCATCCCGTACATGTTTTCGACTTCGTGAAATCACAGAGTCCAAGGCAGCCATGATGCAGCGCCAACCCCACGCTGTGTATAATGTCTTTGCTCGCGTGTTGTACTCTAGTCGAGAGAACTTCTTTCGAAGGCAACATTTCCAGCTACGGGACTTGCTATCAGAGTCGCCGCCATATCTCACAGGATCCCTGTTAGGCTAGGAACAAGGGAGCTCTATTGATAATGCGGCCAGGGAGTTTCTCGAACCTACCCAAGCCGGACAAAAGTGTTTCTGTCGCTGCAAACTAGAGCCGTCTCCCAACACAGAGTCGGGAATCGCTCTTCGAATGCTGGAAATTCGACCCAGCACATGGAAAGAAATAAGGGAAGTACAACATCATTTGGAACGAAACGATCTGGACTGTATAATGTAAAGATGTAGCCGGAAAGGTGAACAAAAGCAAGACGAGTCTTGTCGGAATATTCTGTGGGTAAATAACATACAAGAAAACCAAAGTTGGTGTAATTGCATTCCATCTCAAGCTGTTTGATACGGTTGTTCATACCATCCACCATAGTTCTAGCTTTTAATCCATCAATCCATGAAGATTCAATATCCCGCCGCGCCATCTTACCGTGAAAGCATGCAGGACAATCCATAATCACAGCCATGTCTTATTGCCCAAACAAATCTACCCCTTGGTTTCAGACGCTCAACCTAAAATCGCTCATGCCTTGATCTTCAGATACGGCACCATTCGCTTCTGGACAATGGCCCGAATCTCCCTCTGCTCCGTCGCAGTAAGCGGCTGTCTCGACGCAGGCTGTCTTCGTGCCCAGCTCTCCTCTGTCTCAACAAGCCTGACGTCGTCCTTGTCATCCGGTGACTCGGCAAATTGGTACGAACGACACATGCAATTTGTCCACGCAGTGGCTAGGGTACCTTATCAGTTTTTTTCTTCTATTCAGCGCCTGCGACAAGCTGAAAAGAGAAAAAAAGGGAGAGAAGAGGAGAGAAAATACTCACCTCTGTCTGTCGGCACGCCATCCCAATCATCCGTCAAAAAGTGCAGAAACCCGCCATGGCTCACCACGGCAATCTCGTCGTCCCCATCGCCCGCCATCTCTCTCAGCGCCCTCCTCGCGCTCTTGGCCCTCGCCATGAGCGCCTCCATGGTCGGCTCAAACGCGCTCCCCTCGCCCTTTTGCGTCCACGAGTCCTGCACGCGCTGCAGGTCGATCTTGTCGCCAAACTCTGCACGCAGCGCGGCCTTGCTGGATCCCGTGTCGCACGGCGCGTCAGAGACCTCCTGCAGCGTGTCGAGCAGCACGATGGGGTAGAGCCTGTCGGGGCCCCCAAAGGCCAAGTCGCACGTCTTGATGGTCCTTCGGAGCGGCGAAGCCACGAGCCTGGTGAGCCTGGCGTGCGACGGGAACGCGGACCGCAGGTCGGCGCACTGCTGCTCGCCGAGGGGCGTCAGGTCCGGGTCGCGGATAGATTCGTTTTCCACCGAGAGGTTGTGGATGCCCTGCGCGTGGCGGACGAGATGGATCGTGGGAGGCATCGTTGCAAAGTTTCTCGGCGAGGATTGAAACCCAGTCGAGGTCTACGCGGGGACCTTTTCGTACAAGCTGTGTGAATCGACGTCCAAGAGGGAAAGGGAGGCGGGATTTTGGGGGACGGGTGCAAAATCACGACAATCTGTTACAAATTCTTCAACTCATTGACCACCCACCATCGTGAGTCCGGCCCAAGAAGAGGAACCCACTAGCTGCCATAAGTACCTAGTCTAGTCACTGCTCCAGTTTGGCACTACGCCTCTCCCACAGAATAACAATGTTGCGGTGCTCGGCCCCTGGCGATATGACGCTAATACGCCGTTCCCCGGAGTCCTGTGGCCCGGATGGCAATGAGCCAATTGTGTGGAGGCTACTTCGTATTGTCCACGCCCTTTGAGCGATGCGGGGACGGTGGGGAAAATGGGTAACTCCCTATTCGACCAAAAGTCTCAGACGGTCATGGGATCTGACCAATTGAGATATTTCAAGTTCTATCCCTTAGAGTGTGATAAAGTGCCAGCCAGGTATCGGTCCCCACTTTTCTGCGATGCCTAGCGGGTACTTTTCTGGCAATAAGGTCAGCCACTCAGCTGCGATATGTGCGATGTAGCTCTTTGTAACTTAAAGGATTGTTAGTACTTTTATCATCATATTATTTCTTAGCGGGATTAAGTACCTTTAAATGTAATGTTTTTGATTGGCTAAAACCCTGGTCTGATACCTGGCTGGCACCTTATCACGTGCCTACTCCGTATCCCCTCAGAGCAGTTAAGGCTCCAACGAGGTCGCGGGACCCACAATACCTGGTTACCTCAACTGACTTTGGTGACAGACCAAATCCGGCCACACCAAAACCCCCTACAACGCGGCACAAGAAGCCGTAATAGAGGTCTTCAACGGCGAATTTTTAATAGATGACGAAAAAAGCATACGTGAGCAGGCAGCTGATAATACCTGCCGGCCTAATAACCCACCTATTAAGGCTCGTAGGCCGAGATTTTAACCTTTTTAACCTTCATATCGCGATGCCCTCAATCGCCGCCGGGCAGCTCGTTAATCGCGTTGAGGCTGCGAGTCTTCCGATGTAGCTCTTTATAACTCGAAGGAATGTTGGTACTTTAATCATAGTGTAAATTACTGGGGAAATTCATGTACCCCTAAAATGTGCGCTTTTAATTCAGCCGAAGGCTGACTCTACATTAATCCATAAGTTTTCCGAATAATGAGGGTTTGGTGCAGGCTTGACAAATAAGTTTCTATTGGTCCAAATTTTGTATGGGAAATCGCGAAAGAAGGCTGGATTGGTTGGTGGCTCTAGAAAAGTGGGTAAAGGACAGCCACCGTCTGTCGGTGCTTCTTTGTTTACTTCTCTGTTTACAATCGTTTACAATCGTTTACAATCGTTTACAATCGCTAAATTTGCCCAGCGATCTGTTCGTTTGCTTGGCCAGCAGCCTTTCTTCCATTATTGAAACAGATGTACCGCATGGTTGGGTATGGATTATGATTCTAGGGGTAATATTAGTCCTAGATCTGAATTGGCAGTCCATTGCCCGTCTTGCGACCGAACAAAATCACCAAGTAATTTCGTTAGCAGGAGGAAATCTGCCAATCCAACTACAACCTGTCTGGAATGCCGGGACCACCGCAATTCCGAGGTAACTGACACCATTGATATACTATATATGCCTCCCTAACCTGATCAAGCGTGCCAGGTCCAAAGGTGCCGTCCTTGCATTGAGAAAGCTGGCTGTCCGTCCTACCTCAGCTGAGAGATCTGCCCCGAAAAGAACCGACAGAGACGCTGGCCTATCGCCTCCTAACCAGAGATCTGGAACCCAACCTACATCGCCAGAGAAGCTACGGCAACAACATACAGCTAGGAGTTTGTTCGGAGAGCCAGGCAGCCAGCCGCAGATAGTGCTGGGGACGCCGATCCCACCAACCCAAGCGAGCTCGCGGCTCTTCCGGGCTCTAGCTCCCTCACCGCCTGTGCCGCCCTCGACCGATCCTGTCGCCTCACATTCTGATCCATCTACTGTCCGAAGCAGCACGACTGGTGTGGACTACTCTTACCTGGCTGTTAGGTTCCACAAGGGCGGGAAGGACTCGCAAGATGATGCCTCCAAGGCCGGCGCCAGGGCCAAGCAGGCCACTATTCGGCGCGACCATCGTTCACGACGCCGTGCAGGGGAGGCTGTGTCACTAACTCCCACAATCTCTCAACTCGGCGTCTTTGAAGGTTCTGATGGTCCTGGAGAAGGTATCCTTGTGCTGTGGTCCCGGCAGTTTGTTCAAGCTAACCACGGAACGTAGCTGGGAGTCAAGATCGACTACAGGCAAATGAGCTCCCAGATGGGGATGGAATGACCAAGGAAGCGGATGACAGGGGACAGTTCTCTGAATCTGATGTTGACGTCGAGGACTATTTCAACTTGCTGCTTTCACCTGCTCGACCACGGAAGTACCTCGAACACCTAGGGGTAGAGTCTGATTCCGATCTAGGGGACGAAGACGGGAACGATAATAGCAATGCCTTGGACGAAAGCCCTCTTCGCTATTGCTCGCGGCAGCCTTCCAGAAAGTCAGGGCCTCGTCGCCGTGCTCGCCGTGGTCCTGCCCCTGGTACAGGAGGGCGGCCAAAAAAATCTCAAAGGCAAACTCGATCGTCGGGGCCGCCACGACGGTACCGGAGTCCAGTGATGATTCCACCTGAAGAATCGGCCGTATTTCACGCACAAGATCCGGTGTGGAATGGGGACCTGGACGCTTGCGCCTTGACCTGTCGTGATAAAGCAATCCTCCGTGAGTTCTGGACAAAGCTGGACAATGACCAAATGCAATTTTGTGGTCGATGTCAAGAGCGTTGGTTCCAGATGAAGATCGATTCTGATGGCATTTGTGCGCGTTGCTGTCGAAAGGATGATAAACGCGGCCCTGAAGAGCCGTACTTCTTCTCTGTGGACAACCAGTTGGATTTTGGCTCCGTACCGACTCAATTGCCTCAGCTTACACCTACTGAAGAGTCTTTAATAGGCCGTGTTCACGTCCACGTGAATATTATGCTTGTGCGGGGCCAGCAGTACAAATATCGGGGACATGTTGTTCACTTTCTCCGCGAGGTTGGCTTGGTGTACAACCAACTCCCGCTTTTGCCGCGGGAGTTGAACACTGTATTACTCCGTCCTTCCAATACGTCGTCCCATGCAAACCTTAGCCGGCAATTCACCCGCCAGTTCCGTGTACGCCGCCAGCCAGTTGCCATATGGCTTAACTACCTCCGGCGCCATCATCCTGGCTATCGATGCATCGTCATCGACGAAGAGCGGCTGAGTCAATTGCCTCAAGATGGCAATGTCCTGGACGACATCCCCCAGAGCCAGGTGGAGGCTGCCGAAGTTGGACCCGAGGAAGATGAGGAGGCAGAACCGGACCTGGAGGACGAGGCTGCGGTGCCGGACCTTTTGGCCAAGGACACGGAGCTCGATGCTCTGCGGTCTATTCTTGCCGGAGAACCAGAAGCTGAACCAAGGCTTTCCACAAGCTTCCAGGAGCAGGTGCAGCACGAGCTGCAGCTTCCGAATATACGGCGCACACCCATTAATGAGTTCAATCGCTCTCATGCCCTACTCTCCTTAGCTTTTCCCTGCCTCTTTCCTGACGGGAGAGCCGACTTTGTTGAGCCTCGGCTACGGTCAATCGACTACAAGGACTACATCGAGCACGCGATGCGCTGGCATGACGGGCGTTTTGCACGCCACCCGACCTTCCGCTTCGTCGCCTTCAATACTCTGATGCGGTCACAGGCCCGTGCACGGTCCAAATTCTTCGTGAAGCAACACGATGGTAGTCATGAACCGCTCACACGGGAGCAGCTTGTTCAGGCACTGGAGCACAGCGAGGACCCTGAGGCGCAGGTGCTAATCAACTCAATCACAAGACATGCGGTACCTATTCGCGGCACGCGCCCCTTCTGGAACAGGAAGAGGCAGGACCTCGAGGCCTATGCCTACAACCTTGGATGTCCTGGTGCATTCATCACATTCAGCCCGGCAGATTTACACTGGCGGAGTCTCTACCAGCACATGCCCCGATATGATGAATGGCTGGCTGCGTCCGAGTCCGAGAGGATGGGTCTCTCGCGCCAACTTTTGCGTCAGAATCCTCACATTGCTGCTTTCCATTTCTACCGCCGATACTGTTTCTTTCGAGATATCGTGTTAAGCAAGAAGTTCAACATTACGGATTACTGGGATCGGTATGAATGGCAAGGGCGTGGCAGTCCGCACAACCATGGCCTGTACTGGATGGAGAATTGCCCAAGAGTCGACATGGTGGATGAAGCCGCTCGTGATGTTTTTGCACGCACGTGGGGATTCCACATCACTGCCATTAATCCTGAGCCGACTAGGACTATGCCCCAGGGTGAGGGTAACCCCCTGAGCGTAGATCCACTGAGTACAGAACTGACATTCCTGCGTCTCTCACAAATCGTCAACCGCTGCCAGCGCCACAGATGCAATACCACATACTGCTTACGCGTAAGGAAGAGAACCGTTGATCTGGCGAGGGATATGGAAGGCGCTGCTGCAGATATCGAGGCGGCCAATGCGGCCAATCCAGAGCGGGAGTGTCGTTTTGACTTTCCTCGTGCCTTGCGGGAGCTGGCCGCAGTGATCAGGAAGGAAGGCAAGTCGTACTATGTCTTCGAGGCGGCGCGGAATGACAACCTCATGAATCACTTCAATCCCGCCATTATACTAGGCTGGCTAGCCAATATCGACATATCTCCTTGCACCAGCCTACAGGCGGTTATTACGTACGCTGCCAAGTATTGCAGCAAATCTGAGAAGAAGACTGAGCCTTACTGTAAGCTTGCAGACCAGGTTTTGCCGCACACGGCACACCTTCAGCCGCTATTATCCTTCTCCTCTCGCCTGATGAATAAGCTGATTGCCGAGAGAGATTACTCGGCGCAGGAGATTTCCCATCTTCTCCTTAACATTCCTCTGCAGGAAGGCACGCGGATGGTGGTCTCTGTCGACTGCCGTCCTTTGGAGCAACATGCACGTTCGTATCGCGTGGATGAAGATGTCAACGAGACCGTCGGCAGCTACAGGAGGTATCTCGAGAGAAATGACCAGCACGAGGATGCAACTTACCTCGAGTACCTGCAATCGTATAATCTCAAGACGTGGAGGAGACTCGCTGCCAACGCGAAGAAGAGAGTCCTGTCTTACTTTCCTCGATACAGGTCCGTGGAGGCATCTCCCCAGTTTGGTGACTTCTGCCGTGTTAAATTGATGATGGCTCATCCGCATCGCTCTCCAGAGGAGTTGCTCACCGTGGGCGGGCAGCGGTTCGATTCCTTCGCGGCTGCGTACAGGTTTTGCAGAGAGCAGCACCGTGACACCCATGCGGACGATCATTATGGGGAGCCAGATACAAATGAATTGAGGGCTGAGGACGACGAATTTGAGCTTGAGGTCCATGAAGAGCCCATTGTGGATGAAGACTGGCATGAACTCGCCCGCATGCTTCCCGACCGCCCGCTGGAGGAAGAGGATATCGACATGCTCGGCCGCCGAGACATCGACATCAATTATGATTGGACCCCTCACGTTGGACGGTATACTGATGACGGTATTCTCAAGGGCGACTACTGGAAGCAACGCAAGGCGGCAAACCGCCTTGACCTTGATGTGGATCATCAGCCCTTGGAAGCTCGAGATTCCCTAAACCGGGATCAGCGCTTAGTATACGATACCGTGATGGATCACTTCCTGAATCAGGAACCCTCTCAGTTGCTGCTCCATGTGGATGGTGGAGGTGGTACCGGGAAGTCATACCTCATTAATTTGCTCTCCGCGCACCTCCAAGCCGCTGCTGCCGGGAGAGGGACACCTGTTTGGCGTGCCGCGCCCACTGGCGTCGCGGGAAATCAGATATCGGGCACTACTTTGCACTCCCTGTTACACCTTCCAATCAACAAGGACTTCAAGCCCCTCTCGCCCACTGACATGGCCCAGCTCCAGAAGAAGCTGAAGGACATCAACTACCCGATCATCGATGAGAAGAGCATGCTGGGACTGCGACAGCTTTCTTGGATCGATGACCGCCTGCGCGAGGCGTTCCCGAGTAGGAATGAGGAGTTCTTTGGTAGTCTTAACATCCTTCTGGTTGGCGACTTCTTCCAGCTTCCACCCGTGCTACAGAAGCCGCTCTATTACGATAAAGAGGTGCAGGGAGTGGAGATCAAAGGCAGGAACGCATATAGACGCTTCGATAAATCAGTCTTCTTGAAGGTTGTCCAACGGCAACGGGGCGACGATCAGAAGGCGTTTCGCACAGCTCTCGAGGAATTGCGGCTCCTCCAACTGTCAGTCGAGTCCTGGAAACTCCTTTCCGGTCGAGTACAGGCGAAGCTAGATGATCTGGAGGTCGCCAGGTTCGCCAACGCCTTGCGAGTATACGCCACGAAAGATAGGGTGAACGAATATAACCACTACCACCTCGACCGCCTCGGCCGGCCAGTCATTCAGGTCAAGGCTAAGAATGTCGGCCTTGGCGCGGCTGCGGCGCCTGATGACAAGGCGGGCAACCTTGCGAAGCAGATCCCTATATGCATTGGCGCCCGTCTGATGCTGACATCTAACCTTTGGCAGCCAGTTGGTCTCTGCAACGGCGCTCGCGGTACCGTTTACGATATCGGCTGGGCACCGGGGGCTGACCCAGTCCAAGACCCTCCCTGTGTTATCATGATGGAGTTTGACAAGTACAGTGGACCTGTGTTCCTGACCACCGCTGATGGCAGAAAGATTGTCCCGATTCTCCCAGTAGACAGGGACTTCCTCATCGGAAGCACTCTCTGCACTCGCACGCAGTTTCCCCTGATCGTATGCTACGCCATTACGGTTCACAAGTCGCAGAGCATCACTGAAGATGTCATCGTGACAGATCTCTCCTGTCGGGACTTTCAGACTGGTTTAAGCTACGTAGCTGTCTCTCGCGTAAAAACGCTCCAGGGCTTGATGCTGGATGCGCCCTTTGATCGTGGTCACCTGTTTTACGAGTCTCCACCAGAGGGTATGAAGATGAAGATGAGGGATGAGCGGCATAGAAGACGACAGGTCCTTACACGGAATCCATATAGGTCAGACCACGGCTCTGCATAACTAGATAGCTAGCTAAATGTAATGGCTTAATAGTTGCTTGGCCCAAGGACTCCCAGCCTTCGGATGATCGTACCCCTTGCACCCACAGCTCTAACGTGCAAGGGGTGGCGTAGTATTTTTGGCTATAATCCTTGTCCCGTGACCTTGTTGGAGCCTTAACTGCTCTGAGGGGATTATGCGGCGGTAATGATGGGTCTACCAGCAAGGGTGGTACCCTTGGAATTAGAGGCAACTCGTATCTCCTAAAAGCAGCGAAGACTACAATTATGTAGCTGCGGGGATAAGCAACCAATTACAAGCTTCATTTTACATGGTACCTTAATCCCCTAACATTTTATATGATGATATAAGTACCCGTGATAATCTAGGTTACCAAACGCTACATCATAAACGCTCCAATCTTCACTATTTTTGATTTCTTTGAAGTCACCAGCTGCTACCCGGGGCCCTGTGGATACTGTGACCTAGTTGTAGTCTTCGCTGCTTTTAGGGGATTATTATTGACCAAGTGACGACTGGCCAAATGTTCACAGTCACAGCCCCCAGTGCTCGGGGAATTGGGTTATTCATTGATGAGTATTACCCTCTAAAAGACGTATTCCACCTCCCTCTCATGCTGGACACCTGGCGTGAGGTGCACATCTGTTGTTACATACAACACGTCCAACTTTTGGTATCAACTAAAATAATAGCGTTCGTCAACCAGCCTTGAAAAATCTCTGCTCACCGGATGAGGTCGCTTCTGTTGGAGTGCAATTTCATTGTTCCCGTAAGACTGCCGGCTGACAAGAAGATCGAGAAACACGAGCCTCGCCAATCTTCGCGTTTTCCCTCCATGACATAGCATCAAAGATCCCAAATACTATCAAAAAGATCAAATGAACACCAGGCAAAGAAATCACAGCTCGATTAGCGCTTCCTCTTGTACAGGCTTCTTCATGGGTTCATGTTGTGGTACCGACGGGAATGTAGGCTGCGTGTATCCAGTATAAGCCCATGACTGAGGAGCCCCTGGCTGTTGCTGAGGCGTTTGTTCTGTAGACTGGTGAGCAGCAGGCTGGTGCCAGTACTTCTGCTGAGCTGGCTGTTGCTGCGCCGTGGGTTGCTGCTGCTGAGGGACCAAAACTTGCTGGCTTTGCGGTTGAGACTGGGTTTGGGTTTGGGAAGGCCGACGACCTGCCTGGGCTGGCTGAGCATGGGATTGCATCGGTGTTGCTTGGTTGGGTGCAGTAGTGGAAGCTGGCTGCTGATACTGCATGGAATGCTGGAGACTAGGATATGGCGACGGAGTTGAGTCCGGAGCTGGCCCAGGTGCAGACGGGCCAGAGGGCGCTTGCACCGGGTGCTGTTGCTCAGAGCCGAAATAGTACGAGCCTCGACGGTCTGTCGACGGTGAGACGGGAGCTTGCTGGGGCGTTTGTATTCCTTGCGCTGGTTCTACTACAGGTGCCTGCTGCGGATGATACGGGTCTTGAGGGACAGATGGAGCCCGTGTCTGCCAACTGTTCGTTCTCTGAGGTGGCGCATATTGGCCTGTATGAGGCTCTGAAGGCTGGCTATAGGAAGCGAATTGAGGCCGAGGAGTTGCTTGTGGTGGAACTTGCTGTTGTTGATACGATTGAGCTGGAGGGACTTGAAAACTTGGAGGAGGCGCTTGCCCCGTGTAGAAGCTTTCAGCGACACCAGGATTGGCGTGAGCTTGTGACGGCATAGAAGGGTATGCACCTGTAGGCTGCCGAGGAGGCGGTAGACTGTAGCCACCTAGATTTTGCTGACTATAGGCTTTTGAAAGGCGTTCTTCCAGCATACGATCGTAATAGCGAACCACGGTGGACAGCTTGGCATGGAGATCAAGTAGCGTATCTACAGTGCGCAAGTTAGCAACGTCGATGCCTTGCCAAAAAGTAACAGTAGATGGACTTACCGTGCTTGCTCATAGTTTCACCATACGTTCTTGCCAGCTTCGGACGCAAAGTGCCGATACTGTCATAAAGTTCCTGAATCTGCGGCTCGCGTAATATCGTTCCTGGTGGTTGGGTTTGGAGACGGTCAACCAGTGTGGCAAAGAGGTTGATGTTCTCGGCTTCAACAGGAGTCAATTCGTAGTCGTTTTTTGGGAGAACGAATGGTGTTGATGATGAACCAGTAGGACGGTTTGATGTTTGTTCCTTGAGTGCAGCAGCATGTCTCTTCTTCTGTTCCTCCATGTCGGCTAGGGACGCAGCAATCGCGGCTTTTAAATCAGCATCCTCCTCTTCCTCTAGCTTTGATGAGTCCTTTGTCGCCTTAGCCCTGTTTGCTGCTGGCTCCACATAGCCTCTAGAGGTGTTCTTGACATCTTCCAAGCTCATTGCGAGTGCCTTCTTCAAGTCTTCGTCGAAACCATCATCCACACGCGCATTCCGAGGCTGCATGGCCGATGTACTGCGAGTTTTGTGCGGGTACGTGGGTGATCGATCCGGCGGACCAAGTTCCCTGTAGCCCTTGCCCGTCAGCTTCGCATAACAACCATCGTCAACTCGGACCGGTGCGTGAATGCCCAAATGTGGTAGTGGGATCGTCTTGCTGGAGCATTGCTGATCGAAGCAGTTGCCACAATTTCTGCAGTGATGCTTTCGATTCGTAAACGTAAAGGCGGTTCGACAGCGCATGCAAACGTCTGAATCGGCCCATTCGGGAGGCTACAACAAAATGAAATGGGTCAGTAATCGGTCGGAGTTGGACCTAATCAAATAAACTCTGATATCATACCGCGCTACTGTCAATCATGCTACTGGCCACCGTTACTCGGGGAGGAAATTGATATCCCTCTCGCTGCAATGTTTTGTAAACCTCGTTAATATAGGATAGATCGTGTCTGCCCTCAGTGGCTGCTGCCCATTGCTGCACAAGCTCGAGAATCTTGTTCTTCACGTCGGCGTTGACCGCAACGGCTCCAACAGCTTGCAAAAGTGATACCAAATTGTCCATAAACTCGCGCGAGGCAACCTCCACAAGGAAATGCGATCCGCCATTCTTGACACAGGTGTCTGTGAGCTGTTGGAATAATGTGTTAGCGAAGATGTCATGGTAGCCGACGAGAAGCCAGCCGCCGCATACATTCAAGGCACTTAGTTGGGTGTTTGGGTTCTTATTTCCAATTCGCTTCTTGAGGGATCGCATGGCCTCTTTGGGCGCTACGGTTTTGGATCTGATGATGTCGGATATCTCAAGGTTCAAGGCGATGTCCTCCCTGTCACCACGGTCAACAAAGGCTGCGATATGCTGGCACCTGCTGGGCACAGGCGGGGCCATCATGGTACTCACAAGCTGCTGCTTGTTGCCTTCTCAATCTGCTCATCCAGGGCCGTGTTGGCCGAGGATGACCACCAGCTCATCATGGTGGCGATGGGTGGTTCCGGACCTGGGGCAGAACGAGGAGATGGCGATGCTGGCTTTGCTCGAGAAAAGTAGGTCGGCGAAGGCGGGGCGGGCGAGCAAGAGACGACAGCGGCAAGCTACAGCAAGCGGATGCAAAAGACGATGCGTCGCCGTGTCCCACACTTTAGAGGCTGATTGAAGATGGATGGTGACTCGTGGATGGTAGATGGCAGCCTTGCCAAGGACGATGAGGAAGGTGTGGTGCCGCCTCAGCTCGGGTTAAAGCTGGCCGCTTGGTTACGTTGGCAGCCGGGCGTTGCGTCAGTAATGTGGAGCACGGGACGACGACCAGTTGACGTCTCGACATCTGACTCTTGCGGAAACGGGTTGCATGAGAGTGTGAAAGAAATAACTACATAGTAGTAGTACCCGGACACTCAGCAGGCCTTGCAAATAACTACAAGCCTTATCCAGTGACCGAGTCCCGATATTTGACAATTGCGCACCTGGTGTTCCATGGGTATGGTCGAACGTCAGCGCTGTAGCTCAGGCAACTATTACTGTAAGTGGACGCATGCACTGGCCTCTGAGTAGCGGGTTGGCGGGCTTGAGAAGGCTCCTGCCTTCCACGGTTGGGTGCTTTCAAGTATTAACCGTTGCAATGCCTCGCACAATACTGAGTCTGGTTAGAATGTCCAGTGCCAAGCGTCTAGTGCCCAAATGCCCAAGGGCTCAGCATTGAAGCGCTCAATGCACTATATGGGCGATGGTAACCACGCAAAGTTTGGGTACCTAGAGTCCGGTACAAACCTCCTCGCGGTGGGTACCTTGCTTTGGCCGGCTGCGGGGCCGCGCGCCAGGTACCCCTCCACCCGCCTATTGTATTCGCTCGCACCCACCCAGCACATGGAAATTAGTTACTCGCTGGAGTACATGCCTCACACAAACACGTCAACTGCCACAGCCAATAAATATCTCCTCAGCTTTCAATATTACCCGACTGACCTGCGGCCGCATCTCTGTCGACATCGTCCGATATACCCGCGTTTTTTTTATGAGCGATACCGCTGCCAGCGACTTTATAAAAAAGGGAAAAAGCTAGACTGTGTACTCCTTGCCAGACGCTGAGGCAAGCACCAAGTCAGGGATCAGCGGATGCGTCACGACTCCTCACTCTCCTCTTGCGCATCTATCCATTACTACGCCCGTATACTCGACTTTGACCGAGCCGCGACTTGAAACCAAAGCAAGAACGCCTTCTCCAATTTCCAAAGGTGGCAGGGGTCGCCATAGGTTCAGCAAACCCTGTAAAAACAGCCAGTCAGCTTGTCAAGCCGAGATATGAAGGACCACGCCGACCACAGTTGCGACAACGCTCCATGCTGATGAGATCTGAGCGATTGCTGGCCTGCGCTTGCGGAGACTCAGGCATCTGTTGCGAGAAGCGCATCCATGGCCGCAAACGCCAACCCTAGGCATAGTATGCCTGCGGGAGGCTATCATGCCAGAAATGGAGCCTCGTCCGGTCCTCCTCGACCCTCAGCCGCTCCCTTTCCACACATTGACGATCTCGTCTCCATTCCGAAAGATATTAATACGAATCAGTCTATAAGGAAGCTTTTGGAGCAGGCAGAAAGCTCTTTTCGGCAATCCGAGTTGCATCGTGATTTCAACCGCCCTGCCATTGCTTTGAAGGACTATGTCAGGGCATTCGTCATCGCCGTGGAAGTTATCCGGAGACACCAAGATTATCCTGCCATGGCGTCGAAACAGGGAGACGCTTCTCTACCACACAAATCACTTTTATCCAAAATAAATCGCCAAAGTGAAATATACAACCAGATCAAGCAAGACATCATTGCCGATAACCGAAGGACTGGCGTCCGGCCTACGGTTGAGAGTTCGCCTGTACTCACCACGGTCAACGGACTGTCAAATGCTCCTCTGCCAGTTACAGGCAATACTGGAGTCCGGCCGCTTCAACAGGAAGAGGAACGACAGCCGCAGCAGAAGCTACAGAAGCTGCCAAACGGACGTGTACCTCACTTGCCGAATGGTGGCCCCCCTGCCAAGTCAAAGCCAGCTGTTAACCCAAAGCCTGCGGCTCTCCATGGCAACGCCATTCCTCCTCGACATCATCGTACCAATTCCGCAAATAATATGAAAATGGATTTAGCCGCTCGATTTGCCAATTTGAGAGGACCGCAGCCATCACCTGGACAAGATCCTCGAATTAAGACATATCCAATCATTCCTCAGAGGCCAGCCGGTCCAAGACAAATGCCGCCGTCCCTCCCAAAGGTGAATACTAATGCGAATTATGACACCGCTTTACCCAAGCCCCCAGATGCTATATATAGCCCGGTTCGAGGTAGCGTTTCTGGAGAGGCGGCACGGTTGCCCACAAGTACGCCCAGAGGACTCTTCAGCCGAAAAGGTTCGTCCACGTCAATATCGGGAACTCCCAGCGCGAATCAACCGCGGCAGAGCGACGAATACTTTCCTCTTGTTCCACCCAGTGCTCCAAAGGCATCTGACGTGACAGAGAAGGTGCTCAAAATCCCCGAGGGCAATACCATCACCCCTAGGGAGCTCATCACGGTCAGAGAAGCCAAGGCATCTATTCTCTACATCGATGTGCGGCCCCGTGAGGATTTTGATGAAGGACATATTATGGCCGTATCGATTATTTGCATCGAACCAAGCATTTTGGAACGAGGAGATGTGACATGCAACGATATCTCGGAAGCTCTGGTTCTATCTCCCCCCACAGAGCTTTCGCTCTTCGAGAAGCGCCAGTCATACGACTTGGTGGTCTTGTACGACCAAGATTCGGAATCCTTTCCTAAATCTGACAAAGACCCGCGGGACATTGCTCTCTGGTCATTAAACCGTGCCTTAGTTGAGCTGAGCTACGATAAGGAGCTAAGGAACCGGCCCAAGCTCCTCAAAGGTGGGATAAATGCGTGGACTGACCTCTATGGAGCTGGCTCCCTACGATCTACTCCGACTCCGACTGCGGATGCCAAGGCGCATCCTAGAACTAGCAAACGCCACCCACTCATTCAACGAAAAAATTCCAAATATGTTTTTAATCCGCTACCTGAAAAAGACGTAGAGACGTTCCGAAAGGGTCTTGAAAAGGATGCGGCACCGCCATCTTTCCCCCGCACCAGAGACGAGTTTCTGAGGTTCCCTCCGGTGTCACCAGAACAGCAATCCATGTCATCTGGAATTTCTGCCGAACAGCGATACAAACATGACTTTGCAACGGGATTCGGCTCCCCTGTACATATGCTCAGCCCCCCAACTCGACCCCAAGCCGCAGTACAACGCCCCAGCCATATCAGCCTGTCCGAAGACGGCGAGGATGACCATGAAATTACAGAGCAAATACCTGCCATACCTGCAAAAGTGCACACAGGGCTCAATAATCCAGGCAACTGGTGTTATGCAAACAGCATAATACAATCCCTGCTTGCATCTCCTAGCTTTGGGAGAGAAATTGCTGACTCAGAATGGGCAAGGCGGTATAAGAACCAAGTGCCCCGTAAATTTGGTGAAAAGATGGATCAACCACAGCTTATGATTCAAATGCTGTCAAATATCTTCTACTGGATGAGTTCCGGCAAGTTCCAGACTATGAAGGCTCAAATGCTCATGGTAAGTCCGTCATCAGCTATATACGACAGCACAAGAAGGGGGGTTATGTGCTAACGTAATGTGAAAAATTAGGATTATTCCCGACACCTGTGCGCCACCGGTGATCCCAAGACGAAGTTTGGTGGAAAAGACCAACAAGATGCGCAGGAATTCATGTCCTTCTTAATGGATCAGCTTCACGATGAGACCAATCTTCGACGGGGCCAGCAAGGCACGGTTGACCAACCCAATGTTCAGGGTATGCAGCTGGTTCAAGCGGCAGAACGATACTGGGAAAACCATAAACGATTGAACGACTCCATTGTGGATCAGTATTGGCGCGGGCTTCAGTTGTCCACAGTTCAATGCCATCACTGTGCCACTCGGACTTACACGTTCTCGCAGTTTGAGTCGCTTGGCGTCAATGTGTCTGGCGACCGGAACATGACTCTGTCAGAAGTTTTGCGGCAGGCCAACACTGGCGACGAAATCGATGATTTTAGGTGCAACTGTTGTGCAACTTCAAGGCCAGCCAAGATTTCAGAGTCTCTAGCACGAATGCCGCCCCTTCTTTGTGTTAGTTTCCGCCGTTTCCAAGTCAATGGAAGAGGTGTCGTCAAGTCTACCGCGGAGGTTACTTGGGATTTCAATGATTTCGACTTTACACCGTACTTTCTTAACTCGGCTGAAGACTGGCAAGGCGCCTCCACACACGATAGAGCCTTCTGTGGCCCTTTCCGGTATCAATGCTATGCAGTCATTGTTCATTCTGGACGAAGTATAGACAGTGGGCATTACTACGCTTATGTGCGTGATTCAAGCACCCACGACCCGTATGCCTGGTATTGCTGTAACGACAGCGTCGTGACCAAAGTTCGCATTGGCAGTCGGGAACCTGCGGACATACAGAACACGGTCTTCAAATCTGGGTCGGATGCAGTCCCGTACCTTGCGTTCTTCAGGAGGAAGAGCGAATGAGGAGGTCGTAATGTATCACGAGAGACTATCCTAGAGGATCCATTTCTTTTTTTCTTTTTGAGACATTATGGTACCATGTTTCTGTTAGGTCCCTTGATTTTTTTTTTTTTTTGTTGGAATGCATGATGGCAAGGATGGAATGGATGGAATGGATTGAGCGATGTGATTTATTCTGCTTCATTTTTGTCTGTTTAGCGGAGTTAATCCAGCATTTGCACATATTTTTGTTTCTTTTTTGCAAAGCTGTATGATGATGACCATTATTTCTCACAGGCTGGCGCGGCATTGGGAAGCGTTACGCATGTACGACAGCCAATCTCTCTTCGTTGGGCGATTTACTATTGGGCATTTTTCACGGGGAATACTGTACATATACATGGCAACATGGCATTTCCAATTTTCCAATTTCAACCACGTCTTTCAATCCGCGTTTCTATGTGTGCCTACCCTCGGCCCGTGACTCCAAAACACACCCTACAGCAATTTCACAGGAAACTCCAGGAAGCATACGCAAGGCGAAGGGACCTCCCTAAATCATAGGGTGATATGGGGCCTGAAACAGCCGCAACGAATGTGCGTAGAAGGCGCCTCTCGGTTCAGGAGCGCGGGTTTAGAAACGACAAACGCGAAGGACTAAAAAGGAACAAGGTCATTGACGTCAACGCACGGGGAAAAAAGGCATGGCACCTCTCCGAGGTATGCGGACGTGTCGTCCCGTTCACTTGTCAGTCCCTTCCACAAATGCTGGCATGAAGCCAAGACTCGCAGCAGGAACCCTCAAAGGGATTTTCCCGCCCAATATAACAACATGCTTCACGTATGAGGCACAGACACCAAGCATTATGAAAGGGTAAGTTGTCGCCAGGTTATCATAACTACTACATTGTTCGATGTACCCTTGATCCAACGCCACGAGTTGCATACATTACAGACCGGAGAGTATAGCTAACACAAAAATTGCAAGGAAAAAGACAAAATACCGTGGTATATGAAAGTACGCAGATGAAAAGCGGTCTCGCGACGGATCGTATTATAACACGCATCCTGATTCTGCAGGCTCACACATCCCTCCGCATCACACACACTCTCTGTCTCTCGTGTATCATGGTCCGCTACTTGGCAAAATCTTCCTTCCCTTTTCTATATCGTCGCATAACATGTTTAGGCGTTTTTCAAACACTCCTCGATTTCCTTCTTGAACCGGTCGCGGATGACTCTTCGGTTGAGCTTCTGGGTAGCAGTGACCAGACCCTGCAAGTATATTAATACAAAAGCTCTTCCAGGTTCGTTCTTGGACATCAACTTACACTTGGCGGAGTCCACTCTTCATCAGTGACAACAACGCCGGAGACTATCTCCATCGAGGATAGGCCGGAACGTCTGCCAACAGTCTGAAGGTCTTTGAGAACAGCGTCACGGACCTTAGAGTTAGTGTGCATGTCATGCTCGTCAACACCGAGTTCCTTAGCCTTGTCGACCAGAATCTTCTCGTTAGGCATGATGACGGCGATGGGTCGGGAGTGCTCAGCGTCGGCATGGACCATGATGTTACTGACAGTCTGGGCTCCGCGGTAGATTGACTCAACCTTTTCCAATGCAATATACTCACCGCCCTGCATCTTAACCAAGTTCTTCACCCGATCAATGACCCGCAAGTGGCCGTGGGCATCAAACTCGCCAATATCACCAGTCTTGAACCAACCATCTGGCGTAAGTGCCTTCGCAGTTTCTTCAGGGTTGTTGTAGTATTGCTTCAAGATGGGCAGTCCTTTCATCAAAATCTCGCCCTGTGGAACCTTGACATCGTCGGTGAAATACCCAAGCTCAGGCACGGAGAGAAGCTTAACGTCGATAGCCGCAGAGATAGGGCCAATTGAGTTGGGTGAAAATTCGAGTGGGCAGCCCAAGGCACCGTTGGCACAGGTCTCGGTCAGACCATACCCGACCAACATGGGAGCGAGGACCAGAGATAGGAACTGCTTCGTGTTATCGGAAATACCGCTGGCACCGTTCATGGTGAACCGAAGACGGCCACCTGTAAGCTCTCGAACTTTGCCAAAGACAATGCCGTCAAAAAGGCTTGCAAGGGGCAGCTTGTTTCTAGACATGAAAGATTTGTAGCCATAGGCTCCCCAAAAGAGGTTTCTCAAGAGCGGACTCGAGGAGTCGAGCTTATTCATAACGCCCTTCTTTACAGTCTCCCAGACTTGGGGGACGCCGACCAAAGCCGTTGGGCGGAACTCGCGCATGTCGCCAGCGCAATTCTTGACAGAAACATCGGAAAGCGTACGGGGATTTCCGTAACCCAAAGTACCTCCAATGAACAGTACCAAGTTCTCGAGAACCATTTCAAAAATGTGAGCCAGTGGCAAGTAAGCCAGGACAAACTCCTTGTCGCTGACGCACTCATCGACACAGGTGAGCTCCCCAGTAACTACACAAACGGCACATTAGTCCTCCATTACGCTCCCTTCCTCCCTCTCCCTCGAGGCTCCAAGCACCAATAAAGGGGTTGCGGTTGTAGCTACTTACCAGCAGCAATGACGGCCTCGTGACTGAGACATGCACCCTTGGGCAGGCCAGTGGACCCAGAAGTGTACATGATGCAGTAGAGATCCTGGGGCTTGGGGGGAACAGGATCAACCATGTTCTCCTCGCCAAGCTTGCGCACCTCCTCAAAAGTCAAGACCTTGAGATCGGGATTGTTCTTCTTGAACTCCTCGACCTCGCCCCCGGTAGCAAAAATGCAATCCTCGTTGATAATAACAGTCTTCACGCTCGACTTCTTGATGGGGTTGACAGCCGTCTTCAGCAGGTGCGGGTCGACAAACATGGCAGTGGCATCAGTCTGAACAAGTGAGTGCTCAACACCGCTCTCGCCGAGGGTGTCATACGCAGTGACAATGGAGATGGACTGTGACGCGCAGGCGTGAGACATGGAAATCCACGGCAAGCTAATTCAAAATTCAGTCAGCGGCGGTCGCTGGGCGCATAGGCCAGGGCGAGAATTCTCTTGGGGGTGGATTAATACCTAGTGGTAGCGAACAAGTGAAGCTTGTCCTCAGAGGTCAAGCCCAGCTTGCGAAGTCCAGAGCCAAGCTGGAGGATTCGGGTCTCATACTCCCTGTAGGTCAGGAAGCTGTAGCCAGAGAGCTCAAAAAACTGCCACTCCTTGTCGACTTCCCGAAGCTCGCCGTCCACATTCTTCTTGATCTTCTTTGTCTCCTTGTGAAGCTTGATAAGCTTGCGATAGCCCAGTGCCTGGTGGTTGGGATAGACACGAGCGCTGCGGCGCACAATGTCGAAGACGTTGTGGACGTCGTCGGCGGGACGGGAGAGAAGGCCGTTTTTGGCTCGAGGATGGCGCCGAGGAATTGTTTCGCCCGGGACTTTTGGGTAGTCGGGAGCTTCGATGGTATACGGTGGCTTATGCACCGAGTGCAAGGGCATAATGCCCGTGGTGTAGTCGGTCATGATGCTGTTGGGGCGCGGGGGGGGGACGCGAAGAGAAGGGATCGGTTGGGGGGAGAGGAGCCAGGAGCTGATCAAAGGGAAGTGGAGGAGATGGCAAAGACACGGCGCAGGCAGCAGGAGGAGACACTGTCCAGCAACGGGGGATGCGAATTCCAAAATACAGCAAGCCAAGAGGCGACAAGAGGGGAGCAGAGGAGGAGTTTAGGACGGGACATGGACAGGCTTAAGGACCGGAGCAGGAGGTTGGCTCGTTGTCCCGGCCACAGCTTGACAGCCACTTCTTGCTCGAGGGCACTTGAGAACTTGAGCGTACAATGACGCCGCCTGCAGGCCAAGTTTGGGTACGGGGCCTCCTGGGCTGGGCAAGGGGGGGCAGGGAGGTACCGGACCGGGTACCAGAGACCTGCCAAGGCACGTGTGGAGGCGCCAGATTGCCGTACTGGAGAGGTATCTGGGGCGGGGCGCTGGAGGGGTCTAGCTGGAGCAGTACCTACTAGGTACTTAAGTAAACAGAGCTGGCAGGTTACCCGCGGCCAAAGGAGGCCCGAGATGTGATTTGCGGGGATACCTGGGTCGGTACGCTGGGCCAGCTCCCAAAGGACATGCTCGGCCCTCAAGTACAGCGCCTACGGACGGCGATGATGCTTATTGTTTTTCATCTCGCACGCCAGTTGACCTCATCAGGTGCTTTGCGCCCGCTGTATAGTAGGCACACTTTGTAACTACACAGCAGCAAAAAACATGTGGATGGGGATCTTGCCAAGCTAAAGGCAGTCAGTCGTCTGGGGTCGCCTTGGGGCGGCGGCAGCCTCGATTATTGGTGCCCAGCCCCGTTCACAGGTGCTGAAAGCACCTAGGTACGCGAGTGGCGTTCCGAGGCTCAGAATTGCACTCGAGGACGGCAACATTTGAAGTTTCCAAGAGGGACAGAAATATCCAACAGCTCAACGTGACACACCTCATTTGCCCCATTTGAGCACCAGGAAGCACTGACGTCCCTCCAGATGTCGACGCTCCCGGTCGCTCCGGCAGGACGCCTTCTGTTGCATGTATGGCCAGTTGCTATCGCTTGCCCACGTACGGAGTACTCCCATCTCTCATTTCTCTCTTCCCCACACACAGCAAGGACCATTGCTAATCGGTGGCTCGGCTCTTCGACGCAGTTCAAGCTTCGTCCGGACCTCCAGGCTGTCATCCCGAGGCAAGTGTCCAACTCCAGCAGTCCAAGTCGCTGAAGCCGGCCAGTAAGTCGCCGCATCTAGGCCAACCGAGGCTGACGATACACGACCGTCACAGAGGTTACCTTACCCTCCTACGCTGTCTTCTCCAAGTCACTGTAACGGGATCTGGCGACATGGCCAAGCAAAATCAATCAATCACTCGAGTCGGCCTGGCCATCGTCCAGGATCCCAGGATCCCAGGGTCCCAGGACCACCACGGCAGAACACCCTTTTCTGCACAATCAGAGCTCCGCAATTATCTTGTACAGGTCCACCCATCAGCCATGACATCTTGAAAGGCTCGCAACCCCTGCTGGCATATGGAGCAGAATGAAGGCCGTGCGTAGCCATTGGCCTCCAACATCTGGATCCATCCCAACGCCACACCATGTCTTCCCCTCCTCAACAAAACCAAAAGAAGGCGAACCGGACTATCAAGTTGACTCGGCCGCCTACTTCCTCACGTACAATATTCATGACTGTGAAGGAAACACGTCACACCTCCCAGAAAGCAAGCATCAGTGTCGGGCAGCTTTCCGAAGCATTATCACCTATTGGCCCTCAACAGATGCCTCCTGGAGCGGGAGCTCGGCTGGGACCCCCTGGCGTAAACAAGCCATGGCAAGCGTGGGACACAACCTAAGGCTGGCTGCATTTCCAACTCGGTATATTCTACATTTCACTGCACGGAAGGCATGCGATGCCCCAAGCTTGTGCTTCCTTTGATTCAGGGTCAACCAGCGACATGCTTGCCCGCCAACAGTCGAATATTGAGACTAGGTTGCCACGGTCTTGGCAACTTCTGCCTCGTGACCAAATACTACTCAGGGCTGAGTGCGTCAGGTAGTTGTGGCTGCGTGTCGTACTTCCCGGAGCATGCAGACAGGAAGCATCAGTTGCTTCGGTTCGTCCTTGGACTGTGACAGGGCACCATTGCCGTCACGATGAATATCAGTGTGATCGACCGGGCCTCCCACTGGCATCCTATCGAATGCGTACAGTAGACGATGAGTGATATTTCAGGCTAGGGTCTCCCCCTGCATCTCGCTTGAGATCGGACTGACTACCTAGACGAGGGTATGTCAAACTGACTAACTTAGTACATACTCCTCACGGACTAGTATACCGTGACAGAATTGTTAAATCAACCCTACTCTCCAGCAGCGAGCAAGTAAAAAGAACCGAAACTCTTTCCGTTCAGTTCGAGGAGCACGTGTAACAACTTAGCCGGCAACTCAGCTCAGCCAAACGGGTTCCTTTATTCAACACCTAACTTTTCGTGCCTCATTTGACCAAGTCGAAATTAAGACTTCGCATCCCCAATGCGGGATGGCTTCACGCAGAAACGTGGAACAGCCATGATAAGTCTGCATTGTTATCAGCTTGGCCACGGATTTTTTTTCTTCTTCACATGTTTTGCGGAGATGCCGGTGCAAGCTGTGAATCGCCTCGCTCCGGTCAAAAAGAATTCGAATCTGAGCTTTAGCCTTGTTATTGTGGAGAGATGCATCAGGGGCACCCGGCCGATACCATGACAGCTTCGCGCAACCGCGGTGACACACAGAAATGATTTTGCGGCCCGTATCTGGTGGGGATTCTGGCCCGTTGTTCCATCTTTCTCGGTCGGCATGTCGCCATGGCGGGCCTTTGTATCAATTTGGACTTATGCTCCGTTAAGTCAAACCTAGCGATGCAGGACTGGAATTGCCTACAGCCAAATGAGTTTGAGCTAGGAGGACCCTGTGATGGCCCAGAAACGGAGACTAAAAATAACCCAGATCAACCTCGGACGGCCCGCGAGATATCTTGCTTCATCTTGAACAAGTGATGTTGGCCAACAACTCTTCGTTGTAATACGTATATAGTCGTCGAACGCTCAGCTTGCCAGGATCGAGGACAATTGGGCAAGGAACCAAGCCTACATTCGATTATAACCCAGACTCTTGTTGCATGCTGTGACTTCTCGAAACATTCCATCCAAGTTTTCAACCAGCATCGTATCGTTGTCATTACTCGTGACCTATTTGCAACTAGAGCCTTGCTGCCGCATAACTACCACATGGAGGTTGCATACGAGACTCACACATGTAATTGTTTCTTTTTCTTATGACGGCGAAGTGTGAGACTTGGATGCCCCGGAATGCCGCCTGATGGCATGGTTTTTGTGATGGCTCAGCCGTTCTCCCTGCGTTATTTGGAGACCGGATATATGTAAAGCATTTCGAACCGAAGTCATGTACCAGGCTTGCGTGGGAGTCACAATGCCCCCCTTCCTAGATAAAACACAGAAAAGATTCTGCGGCCTGGATCCGACACAAAACATATTCGTTCTTATTGAGCGGCAGGCTGTAGAGAATCATTTTCCTTTGCCGCACAATGGACCAGTTCGAATGCCATATACCCCTTAACGAGATGCCTGCTTATCCGAAAGAATACTAGTTAATCAAGTTTCTATTTTATTTTTTCGGCCCATCTAAGTGATCGTGCAAGCACTACATTATCAGGGCCTAGTGAGAGCAACATACTGTGCCTGGCCGTACCCAAGCCAAAGAAATGTAATTTACATGTTAAATACCATGCGTAAACGCATCACAATGCGTCAGAAGCTTATGGACTGGTGATTGATTGCGGCGCGCCCGTAATTATATCTCTGTCCTCAGCCACTACATGGAAGTAAAATATAACATGTGCCGGTAACTCACTTTGAAAACTGAAAATGGCCGCACATGACACATATGAACGAGGCCTATGCTCGTCGGCATTCCATGGGTCCTTTACACTCTCTCTTCGTCACTCTTTCAATAATAAGAGCCCTGTCACGGCTGTAAGTTGACGTCCGTGAATCGACACGACTACACGCAAGGCCTCGCTTGTGCTAAGCTCACGCTCACCGAAGCACTTGCTGACACCGGTCAAAGCAATCGAAAATCGCCGTGCGGCAGTCAGATATGATTAAATATCTCGGAAACTAATGAAGGTACTTTGGTAAATATTTAGGGAAAGTGCCGCACATGGAGTGCCTTGCTCGTTTTTACGCTCGTGAGGTGCACATGAGGAGATACGGGTATAGTCACCCAGAATATCGAGTGCGCAAGGCTAAAAACTACAGGGAAGTAGACTTTCCCTGGCATTGAACAATGGGAGTTGAGGCAGTGCGGAATCCCTAGATACGACACTGGTTTACAACGGGACACTTACAGAAGAGATGGAGCCATTGCTCGATTTCGCCGAACTTTTCAAAGGTTTCAAATTGGGCACATAAGCTCCGAGGGGACCGAGGTGTTTTATCTAACAATGTCCCTCCCTTTACATACAGGGTAGTTTCCCTGCCTACTATTTCGCAACAGGTTTCAGTATGTTTGGCCCAACAGACCGTGGGTGACTGAATTACAGAGCAATTCGCAGAGCATGGGCTTCAAGAATCACATTCTTGGTAAAGGCTATTCGTTGTTGGCATGTCCGTGAAGAGAGACAGCAAAGACTGTACGTAAACTCCAGAACCAGAAGCTACGATTTTGCTTAGTTGTGCGCCATAATCAGGAGGAATCCACGACTCAATCCAACTTGCTTTTTTTTCTTTCTTTTTTTTTTTAAAAAAAATTTAAGGACGAAATGTGTCGGACAGCTGTTTGATGTACGGCGTTTACAATCGATATTGCTGTTTCACGTCATTCATGAGGCGTCTCGAGGTGCTCAGCTGTGTGTGCTGAGTTCAAGACCTCGTGATCAAAGATGAACCAAGTTTCTCTCCGACAACGTAATCCAGAATAGAGTTGAATTGCGTACATTAGTAGAAGTTAAGCGACCTTCGGTCCGTTCTCATATGATGATACAGTCAATAGCGAGCTCCGAATACGGCCCGCGGTCTCTAGCAATAATGCTAGAGAGTCTTTCTTTGCTTGGAAAAGACGAGATGGTGGTTTCTGTGAAGAAAACCTCGGGTATTGCATTATTTCCAAATGACTACAGCAGTTTGTTGACACTGTTGAATGTCTCGAGTCAAAAGCTGCTTCGCCTCAGTTACGTTCTTGGAAGTATCCGAGTTAATAGGTGTCTGAAACCATTTTCAGCGAGGCGTGATGGAGATTTTTGCTCCAAAGGGACTTGGATATCTCCCACCGTCGAGTACGTGACAAGAGATACCCATCTGTTGGAACACTGCGAGAGACTGGTTGGAAAGTACCAAGGGTCTTGGTGGACGAACATGCTGGCTGGGAATGAGCCGTGTGAACTTTCTCAAAGTACCGACACAAAATGATGTAGTCACTTCTAATTCAATAACACCGTGGTGAGTTGCCTTTTAACAAATCACACGCATGACCCGAGTCAGTATCTAGGTTCTAGGACGGTGGAAGGCTTGTCAACAAGTCTTGCCTTGGCATCTAGCGTAGATGAATGTCTAATCAGGTAGGCTTACGCATTCCTGGAGAAAGCCGGTGGGCATTCAAACAGAAATACCTAAACGAATAGCCGGGTGTTTATGAATTGCCTCGCAATATATTAAAAAGACACCCTATACATCCTGACACGCATCGCGAAATACGGTCAAAGCCCATATACCAGCCCTCAAGGCACGAAAGACAATACAGGAGCTTCATTGCCTGAGCATCTGTCCCGAAGCGTCCTACAGAATATTCTTTGTTCCATGGTTGATTCTTCAAAGAGTTCGTGCATCTACATGTCTCACAGCACCACCCACGCACACATTCGGTGAATGACATGCAGGGCGAAACGTGTCAAAAGAACGAGTATGAACCATGACCCAACGGCCGGTCCGTTGGATCATATGCACCATGGAAATCGGCACTGGAATTCTGCCTTCCAAAAAATCGGCATGACACAATAATCCACCGCCACCAACACTGGTCGTCGAGGGTGGTCGGAGAGCGTTACGGCCAAGGAATCCTATCGTCTGCACGACACCGCATGACCGGACAAGCACAACTTCTGCCTATGTATTTTGAAATGCAACCGCCCAGATCTAACCTTGTGTGTCTTGGGGCCTCGCGCTCCCGACGCCCGAGTACCACGTAATACGACTGACTCCATGAAGAGAATTTCCACGCGTCAGAAGCTCACCAGCCTTGAGGCTTGAGCAACTCGTCCAAGAAGCAAAATCACCAGGCCATTCATCATAGTACTCTGGCACGGATCCCAATCTGGCGATGCCACATCTTGGTTCCATTTGTACCAACAAATGACCGGGCCAGTCGCAAAAGAAACAAGATCCGAACACAAGACGTCTGAAACCAGTGCTGCGGCCGTCCCGACGCCACACACTGCATCCAGTATCCTATTACGGATCATCTCTTTTCAGTGTCGGCCAGGACCCGTCATGACCACCCTTCGCGAAGGGTTCTTACACGATACCACACAGCCGGATGTTTCTCTCCCCGGGCATGTCACATCTTGGCCCGGCCCTGGGAGAAAAGCAGACGGCTTGTTTGCGTAGAGTGCCAATTGAGTCGCAGTTTTGTCAAGGATAGGCCCTGTTCAGGAATGACAAACTCGGACGTAGATGGCAACCCTTTCCGAGACGCTTCCCGAGGCCTCGGCTTGCTTACACCGCCATTGAGGCTTACGGCCCCGTTGGAGATGGTATTGTCGACCGGGAAGCCAATAAACGGGCGTCATGTCCGGTGGCTCTGAGAGATATACATCACCCGGCGTGGGTTCCGGTGCAGGAGGTCCCTTGAACGTGGACGAGCACAGGGCATTAAAAACGCCGGTGAAATGAATCAATTTTAATTCAACATGGTGTGTACATTTCAGTAGACACGCGGGCAATAAATCTACCCCGTCCGGCGATATTGTTGCATCATCCCTCGGCAAACGCAGCGTCCAACACCGTGTTGGCTATCACGCTACGGACCCGGAGGCGACTTGTGCTTGGAAAACCCATCATATAAATAAACCCAATGTTGAGCATATTGCCAGGGAATTCGTCACACTCCAACCGTTACAGAGTAGACGGGCCACATCCGTCTTGCTTAACAAGTGCAAACGGCATATCGCGGTCCATGTGCAACGCCCATCCCGCTGCTGAATCACAGAAGAGGTATAAAACCACTGGCATGCACGCCCATCAACGCATTCGTCCCACGTAGTACCAGAATTCAGGCGTCAGCCAAAGCAGCAACAAAGACACCATCCACCCCCTTTCCCAACCTCCGAGACCTTGGGCGCCCATCAGGCAAGATGGTTTACCAGAACCCGACATGTGCATGGCGTCTAAGCCGCCAGAGCAAACACCCGTAAAACCCGCATCTTTGATGAAACGGGAGGAAAAAAAAAGAATTTAGAAACAAAGGTCACCTTGCAGCAGCAGCTGCCCTGCCGGCAAATTGGAGTCTAATCTTTCCCCCCTGTCGACCATCCCGCGGTGGCGTCACAAACAGCCCATGGGCGAGATGAGCGAGACTTGTGATACAACAAACGTTGAATGGCGATGTTTGCACTCAAAATCCTTCCCCGAAAGAAATAATGGCGTGGGAATCGGCCTCCGCCGCCGTTTGTGCACGTGGGCACAAACGGCAACGTCAGCTCGACATGGCTTGACATTTGCTTGTACTCGCCGCCTCCCCCATCCTCATGCAGTGACGATTTCGACCGGATGCCCAAGAAAACGGGGAGAACGGACCTCCTCGACGGGGTCTTCTCGCAAAACAAGGAGCGGTGCGACCCTTTGGGTAGGCAAGCCACCCCCATGCCCGTCCGGCAAAGCCATCGCCGCGCCTCATGGTCGCATGACGTCCTTGGTAAGAGGGAGCAGCTCGGGCGCGGGACGCTGCCGTGATACAAGAGAAGATGGTGTTGTGTTCTATTCTGTACCGGCTGACTTGGCTAGTTTGGAAGTTGCCGTGCCGGCTGGTGGTTGTGCAACCGAGGGGATTGGAAGAAACTTGGCCAACTGCAGCCGAGTCCTTTGCTGATTGGGGACGGGTTTTTGGCAAAGCCGTGGCACATGGGGGGGAAGCACATGGTTTCTGTAGTTCCCAATTTGACGGCATCATTGGGCGGCGCGTTGAAATTGGATCCTTCGCCCAAACAGAAAGACAACGTCGCGACGAGTTGATGGGACGGTTGATGCTGGAAACTGCGGCGCCGACTCCTCGGCAAACAAAGGGGGGCCTTCACAATATAGGAGTTGCCGTCCAAGGCAAAAGGCTGAGCCAGTTGCAAAGTGCCAACTTTAATACCTTGGTATTTCAGAGTAAAAGTCTTGTCACCACGGGAGAGAATACAAATATTGGCCCAGAATAGACCTCGAATAGCGCTATGCTTACTCTGATCAACAAAGGGGAGTAAGTTGATGACCAAGAATTGCTTAAGCACATGGAAAGGGCTCATTCCATGCACCTCTCCCACGACCCTGCGCCCGTCATCTCGGATCTAATGTCTGCGATATCAATCCGACAAAACTACTGGATCGCCTTATACGAGTTCGTCGCACAGAACACAGACAAGTGGCATCTGTGGAAGCACGAAGTGGCCAGTCACGCTGGATGGAAAACTGTCACAATCTCTCAATACTTGAAGAAAACGGTGGACCGTATTCTGAACATTTGTTACTTTTCTCCGCCCTCCTTTTTTTTAAAAAAAAAAAAAAATGTGACGATATTAAATCAATGAATTTTTGTTTATTGTTCTAATATTATGCATATATTTTTGGTAATTCTCATTACCGGATTTGATTCACCCGTCTTGTCACGTCAATCATACAAAGCGCTCAACGCCACACCCTGGCGTTCCGGCCGTACAAATCACATTCAGCCCGTGAACCGGCTTAGATACGTAGTCGTCACCCGCGGAATGAGGTCCATCCGAGTACGGGCCGTGATCAGACAAAACAACATGACCATCCAGCATGTTTACCAAAGGTCGGACCCTGGGCTGATTGATAGCACGGCAAACCTTGGTGATTTGTGGCTCGAAAGGCTCACGCGTGGGTTTCAAGACAACTTTCTACTGGATGGTGACTGTTGAACAAGACTCGGGAGACATAGGAAACTACAACCAAGGCCAAGCCACTCATCGTCGTCTCGGCCAACTTGCGACCCCCGGAGCGACCTGAATTGAGTGTGATAGCAGGAGGGCTAATCAGGGATATGTGATTGACAGGGTCCATGGTGTCATAAAGGGTGTACGGGAGTAGGCAAACATCGGCTCAGCCGCACCACAGTCGTGTCTCCTCTTCAAGGCTTTTCAACTCCCACGCGGCAATAAATCCCAGTAGTACTCCGGACAGTCGGACACCATTGCGTCGGAAATGACATTTGAAGCCCAAATACGCCCCATCTCCATCTGCCAATGTCAACCTTGGCGGCTGTAATTCTCACCATGACGACATCAAGACTCAAGAGCTGGTATTTGCGCGGCCAGCGCGGGGTCGTCGGCAACTTACCACTAATGTAGCTGTTTTACTTTTCAGTATTGTTTCAATTTTTTTAAAAAAAAAGAAAAAGAAATGAAGAGGTTTCCCTGGAACACGTCAGTTTGGGCATCTATTAACAGGAACCAAACCTTGGCTCCCACGCCCTTCCCAACTGCGTGCCGAACTGACACATGCGTATTGCCTCGCAAATAGTACTGTGGGAGACACAACAGACGAGAATGTCCACCCCCGGATTTACACCAGCCAGCGAAGCCTTTCACCGCCGGGTTTGTCGGGTTTGGATGGAAACGAAACAAGAGACGCTAACGATGTTGTTTCGCGGCTCTCTACCGCGTAAGCACATGGCAACTTGCACGTCCAGATGGAGAGCTTCCCCCGACCGCCACATCGAGGGTCCGCGGCTTGCGAGTTGGGGGTCAATGGCTACGGTGCCTTTGCTGCGTGAAAGTCGGTTGGTTGAGAAAATGGATGGAGGAGTATCCGGCTCGGGACCTCACCCTTCCATGTAGTACTCCTGACCTCCCGGGGCCTCATGCCCCGTGCTTGTACATGATGAGAATCCGCCTGTCGATTGATGTCGAGTCTTCTTGAGGGACGTTGCGCAAGGACGCATCCCACGCACGCCAGCGGATGATAAAACGTGTTCTGGCGCAAGCCACTGAAGGCATCCGGCGTGCATACACCTCGTCGCTAGGCAAGGAATGGGGGCCAAGGAGCAGGTGCGAAAATAGCTGCGTTTACCTACAGCCCTGAGCATCTACACGGATGCTTTCCAGGATGGATTAATTGTCATGTTAGGTGGTTGGCGGCATGGCTGTCGGGGATTGCCATCATTCTCACCCACCAACCATGTATTTGCCATATGCATCTCCGCCACCCCGTCCTACCACGCGCATTTCTGCATCTTACTTAACGGCGCAAATCGCCCCCAACCCTAAATCCATCATCTGATGTTGTCCCGGCCGCAAATCCACTCGGTGAGGAGTCTGAGTAAGGCGACAAACCGCTCACCACGCATTCGCAAAGGAAGGCAGATGCGGGAGGGGTGTTTCGCAATGAAGTCGGCTTTCTTTAGTTCGAAATGCAATTGATCCAATCCCCAGAGAGGGCGACATTTGCTTTTGGTACATTTCGAAACGTGTTGATGACGGGGACAAACACTGGCCAGGTGACTCGCCTCGGAACGGACTGCCATATCACGATGATAGCCATCGCATCACTCTTCGGTTCAATGGTATGATACTGTTATTGGTGATAGCTGCTTATCTTTGATTGACAACTGGTAGGCGTAAAGTCTCAATCATCATCTGTCACCAAAGCAATCAGCTGGGCCTAGAGATAATGAATTACGGATGTCCTTTCAGTGTAATGCAGTCAAGATGTTTCACCGTGAAACTAATACAAGAGGCATGGGTAGGTTGTATAACGGACGCTGCGTATTGCCACACTACCGTGGTTCCCATTGAAGCTCCGTGGATTCTAAGGAAGGAGATTAGTTACTCCCCTCAAACAATGCTTTTTGCCAATGTCATCAAAATCCGCATGTTTGTGGAAGATGCAACTGGTCTTGTTATAGGTTCGGGGCGGTCACCTACCAACCTCATTGGATTAAGGTCATCGCTGTTATGGTGAAGCAGTGGCTGACTCATTACGCATGAATTTATTATTAGAGATGTTTCCGTGACTCCAGAACTGAGCTTCAAAGCAAACCGTCGGCATACGACGGCAGGAAAGAGCGAGGGCTTATACTGCAATGATGGAAATATATTCCAAGAAATTGGGGTACAAACTCGGTCTCAGTACCACCACGTATGCAGTAGGTGTTTCCCGTAAGGCCACAGACAAGTCTTAGGTCTACTCGTTAATACTTTCATAACCAAAATCAAGAATGACGCTGCCTTTGTATGCCAGATGACACGTTTGGGCCATCTTGAAGGACAGGCCTGCCATGTTCGATTGACAGGTTTGATTCGAGTTGTCGAGACCAGGCAGTATAGTACGGTTATTTTTCATTCTGTAACTTGGTGCCGTCAGTCAATCCGTCAATCAGGGGGGGGGGGGGGTTCGATTTCCTTTCGATCAAAGTTGAGTATGCACATTCTTCCCAAGCTTCAGAATTGCAGGTTCAGTCACTGGCGTCAGAACCTGACACCTGCGGGTGACTTCAGTCGAGTCTCTTTGTACTAGCACCAAATTGATAGCTTCGTTTTATACAGGACTAGGTAGAGCTCTAGGACTGAGGGCATGGTGGTCAGGGGCCATAGTTCCCCCTTGCTGATTAGGGACATGCTACATTTGGCGCACAGCTGAATGACTGGCTCCAATCCTGGGCCTCCAGCAGATATTGCAAGGCAAGTTCTATCAAGTCGAAGCTGACGATGAATACCTTGGGCACGAGCCCTCCAGTTTGCATTCCCGGCCATATCCGCGACCAAGTGACCGCAACTGCCAAAGGCTGACATGGAGCTTCTGCGGCGACTCCGGGGCCTCATGGAAGCACCTGGGACAAGGACATGGTTACCGGCCCACGCAGGGAGCGCACCCCGAAGGGTCAACTGGTCATATACTTCCATGGGGCCCTCTGGTTGCGAACTGGATGGGTCTGGCTGATGCTTTTCGTGATCTCGTCCTCAGGGGCTGTACTTTTTGTGCATCTGGGCACTGCTTAGGAATCAGGATTGGACTCGTCCATGTAATGCTGGGGCCAGGGGTTTGTTCATACATGTGAATGAGGAATATTTGAGGAATACCAAGCTTTTTCCAAGAATGAGCATTCTGCAACTTACCAGGAGGATACATACAATGGACGCCCCTACCGTTTGCCCTGCATGATGACCAGAGTCGAGAGAATGCTGCTGCATCCTGGCGGATTTGTGGAGAGTGGGCTGTTGTAGTCCACAGGCAAGGCACATTGCTGTGTATCTTCACAGGTTGACGGCAGGTTCAAGATGCAAATGACCTTCTGCTGCGTGTGGATTGGAGACTTTGTGACACCTGCCCAGGTGAGAGAGAGAGCCGGCGTGTCCGTCACGCCAGAGCGGCGCTCATATATCACAAATGCTATGGGGTCAAATATGTGTCATGTTTCTGTTCAGCACGACATGCGTATTCGGCTGCTCCTTCCCATGGCTGGCCAGCGCCTGCAGTCTGGTGCCCGTCCAGCTCGTGTCTGCTGGGCATGGGCACAGAAGGAACCATGGGCACGCACTGCAGTAAACACATTTTTTGGAAGGAGCTTCCAGGATATGTTCAGCCAACATGCGACTCGAAGGTTTCGTTTTCTGTCCTTGACTACTTGCACGAAGAGTCGCGTATTGCGTGCCGAGGATGAATTTATTAAAATTGAATTTAAAGAATTTTGAGGAGAAATCAGACATTCTCACTCATCAATTGATTTGTCGTTTTACTCCCTGCACACCATCGTGCGCCATTCGCCGCGAACATGTTTGAAAGGGAAAGCAACATTTGAACGCGTCTTTGTGGATGGATGGCCCTCCCCAACTCCATACTTCATGCTTCTTGTGTCACCTCAGCCGACCGTCTGGAACACCCACCACAACTACCCGTGGGTGTCAAAGGTGTAAACATGAAGTCGACTGGTGCTCGGAAACGAGCATGGTAGTGTTTGGCTGTACAACACACGTTTATACTAACAGCCCAGGCCTCCCTGCGCTCCGTGTCCCACTCGCCTGCCGATTACATTCCTAGTTTGGCGTCCCAGTATGCTCGATCGCGCACAACCAGATCGCCGGTCCCATCTGGAACTCAGTGAGATGCAGTGCTCCATGTCCGTTTCTTGTACCCTTGCGGCTTGACCCTACTAATGTTTCTTGAGAGCCTCTCGAAAGTCTCTTAACATTCATACCCCGGATTTCATGACTGGGAATGGTCTTTCTCAGTCATTCCAGCCAGACAATTATATATTCTAATCCCTATGCACATATTCACAGAGTTGTCTCCTCGGCTCGTGGTGTAGGAGAAGTATTGGCATCCCATCCCACAATATTGGTGAGCAATCTTTGCTCGCGCTAGGTGGTTGCATCTGAACGAATACATGCAGAGGACAATCAATGCTGTCAATGACAGACACGACACAATATTACTAGCAGCCAAGACGCCAATTACTACGCGTCTGGGCAGGTACGCACACGCGTTGCCGTCTCTGGCAGACACCGGCCACACAAAATGTCTCTCGGAATCGACCACAAGTCAAACTTGAATCTTGAAGGTGGGTGCTCCCACCCCTGTACGACCCCCTTCCGAACCATTTCGGCTTACTACTCAACAATACAGCGCGAAACCTTTGAAGGAAAGGCTAAAAGCCCGAGACACGCCTCATTGCCAGAGCTAGATGTCATCAGGAATTTCATGAGATGACAGCGAGCGTTCTCCGTTGTGGACTCATGGTCATGGCGTAGCTGAACGGCGCGTCCCGCTAGTTGTGCGCTTGGAGCGGAGAGGATGCCTGGTTCATCGACGGTCCGTCGCGCGACGATCTTGTGGTCCATGCTAAACTAATGAGTTTGCTAGAAAAGGAAAAAAGAGCCCAAGGGCTACAGTTCATGAGGTCATTTGCCCATGGGTTGAAGTTTTTCTACCAAGCTCTGCATGCCAAAAGAGCAAGAGACGGCTTTAACTACAGAATTTGCATCTGTCCAAGTCGGGAACCTGGGAGAAGACTATACATTGCGAAACACAAAGCATACATCCTCTCCGTGATGGCTCTACCTTGAAAGACAGAGAACCATTCTGTCGGCACGCTGCCAGCTACGTAATACCCATGTCCTGGAAGAACTCGTTTGATGGTTGTATTTACGTTGCCCCTTGCGTTCTGAGGTAGAGGTTGCAGGATCGCAGGATCTCATTCAGTTGGGCTTTTTCAGGCAAGGATGCGTTTTCTCGAGGAAACAAAAAAAAAAGCAAGACTTTCCCTACCAGCACGCCCTGCTCCAGCTGTTTCATAGTCAACTAGTAGTGAGACAGGAGGATGTCGTACCTGGATTTCCACCTTGAAGAGACATTCCACAGTTGGAGACCCGCGGGCGGTACCGGTAGCCAGCCCATCCGTAATGATCTATCATAAATGACAATGGCTCGCTGCAGCCCAAGGACTGGGCCGATTTTGCCATCCCTTGATCTCATAGTCCTTGCGGAGTACCATATTCCCAGTTCTCTGGTTGCAGCCATGGCCTTTTCGTGGTAAACATAGCGAAGAATGGGTCGCCGGAGTCTCAGGCAGGCACCGCGAGAGCTTCTTTTCTGCTGTTGCTCTTTCCATGCGCTACGAGTATAACCCGGTGCCCATGCAGAATCGAGGAGTGGCCGGAGCATGCCGTGGGGAAGGAATGGGGAAAAAAAAAGCATCAAGTTGATTTCAAAGGCGCACCTTTGTGGAATTGAAAACTCAAGCTAACAGAGTATCAGAGGGCTAGCTATCACTAGTGATGGGTGGCCTCTTCATCATCCTGTCGCATTGATGTATCGTCGTCGGCGACCATGGTGTCACAAACATTGAAAATGGTTGCTGTGCGGAATGAACTAATAGATTGATTAAGCCTGTCCAACCCGCTCAAAAGGACCAGTTGACTTCTGTCAGATTACTCCATAGTCGTAAAGCGCACGCTGTTGCCGCAGGCATGCCGGGGGGCCTCGTTTCCTATTCGCGGGGCCACGGCCCTGTGCTCTGTCCAGATGACCTCGCGAAGCTATTTTCGTAGCCGTGATTGGCCGACTTGGAGCGAGCTGAGTTTCCTATTATGCTAGTGGTTGGCCACGAAGCGAATGATAGGGTAGGCTTGCTGGTCAATTAGTCTACGAAGGTTCATTCATTTTTCCACAGCTATGCGAAACCGCTTGGCTTGATGTTTCGACGGCGGCAAGCTTGACAGAGCCACCCGAGTCCCAGGACGACGGGATCGAGCTACGGAGTACGGAGTAAGGTTCGGGGAACCAGGATTGGAGTCCGGCAGCCAATGGCTTTGCAGCATGACCGGCGCCACCCGCCCGCCCTTCTCGGGGGGTGACTGACCGTCGCTGCGCGGCAAACCAGCCATCATCGCGCCATCAATTTGACTAGCAGGGAGTATTCGACAGAGTTTATTCTTTATTTTTGTAACAGAAACACTACACGTTTGAGACCCAACAGCTCAGATGCACGGCCTCCGACAGAAGAAACTGAGTGTGTGCTGAGACCTGGGAGCCGAGTCTATTCTTATGTCACGTCGAAGCACGGGATTTACTCAGTGGGCTGTAAGATGTATCAATCTGTTCACATGGGATGCAGGCATGGAGTTGATAATTCAATTTACGCCATCCAAAAAAATTCCAAAACGCAGGAGGACATGAGAGATGTTGGCAAAGATTAGCTTGCCGAGGCATGTTTGATGAGGCGTTACGTCGTCGTACTTGCACCAGACCTTTTATGACCACAAATCCCAGTGTCATGTTTTTATAGACACGTCGAAATGAAGGCATACCGGATATAACCTCGGGTGGCGGCGAATCAGAAACAACCGTCATGTTCCATGGCAACTATAGTCGAAAAGTATATCGCCCATGGAGATATTTGCATCCTACTGTGCCGTTATAAGCAGGCGCAAGCAGGAGATATTTCCTTACTCCGGATAGGTGGCGCATGGTTGGAGATGCCCTCATTTCAGGACAATAATGGCAGTGAGGCGGCGCTGTGACCACTTTTCTTTTCTTTTCTTTTTTTTAAGCAAGGCAGCGGTCGTAGTCTCGAGGCAAATACAAGGTTTTCCATTGATAACGTGGAATTGTCTTGAGGGCCGTCGTTGGAGAAACTGGGCAGGGGTTGAAAAAGGACCGAGGAGGACATGCCGTAATAACGAGGAGAAGCACGCAACAATGCCCTTTAAATGAATAGGGCCTAAATGAAAGAGAGAAAAAAGCAGCAACGGTACAGAGCAGGGGGAGAGGCCAGGCAAATAATTAACGAAAAGCACTACAATTGGAGTGTGGTATCTGCAAACTGACAAGTCATTGAGTTGAAGGGACGTTGGTATGGAGTTATTGACCATAAAAAAAAATAAAAAATAAAAAAAGCAGAGAAAAGAAACCCGATGGAGCCGACCATGCGCGCAAAAGGATCATATCAACGGAGCCCGAGTTGCCTTGACCCGCCAAAAGCAATGATATCCAGGTGCTTCGTGATCAGGCGATGGCTGTGATATGTTGGCAATTCCAGCACACGGTCGCGAGAGACCTGGTGACGGCTATTTCATGCATCGTGAAGCGAGAGTAAGAGCCATGATGCACTCAGGACCGACCTTGGCATGGCTGCCGTGACAGCATTCAGCCATCAATGATATACTAGTAAAACTCATACCAGACTGGCAGCAATTGGGCGTTGGAGCGCCGCCCGTGTCAAAGGCCGCTGACGAGACTGACTACTCCTCCTCCCGCCAGTGGCCCGAAACAGATGAAAGCGCAGGTGACCATCAACACAGAAGGGGTGCCGCCATGTCCTTGCTGTATTATTCTTGTTGATGCTGATGCGTTGGCACCGACAGTCTGGACATGATGCGCATGGCAGCCTGCGAGACCTCGTCAAGGTCCAACGCTGACGCGGATGCCTTTTGCCCGATGCAACCCCATGGGCTTGATCCAATGCTCACGACACGAGTTCTGCCTGGGAGGGCTTCGCAAGAACAGACGAACGACATCCGGCCCGTGGTATTCTATTGTAATAGCACTCTGGTCACCGCTTCTCCCCCATAGCCGGATACTTGGGCTGGTTCACGTTTGCATCAAGTCGACGCCTCTCCCATGTCAATTGCCAAGATTCCGGTCAGGCGCAGCAGATCAATGCCAGCACAGGCCCTCTCCAGGACTGATAACATTGGATTGTCCGACAAGGCTGCTGTTGCGAGACTGCGGCGAAATCTGGGGGAACGTTTGATTGAACCCTGGGGGGGTAGCCCCGTTGGTATAATCCAATTCCAGGCGATTGAGTGCGTCACAAGGTCAGCTGGACGGGAGGGCCGGGGCGATGTGTTGGCATCACGGCATCATGGCACCGTGGATCTCAAGGCCATCTGAACCCTTGCGCCGGCCCCCAATGAATGGCCTGCGTTTGCACGCCGAGTCAGCAAGTCCGGGGGCTCACCTTGCAATCCATTCGTTCTGAAAGCGCCCTGACGGACGAGGCAAACAGGGCCGTCTGTGGCCAATTGACCTGGCAAAAAGGACATCTGGAGCGAGCACCTGACGGGGTGCGATGAAAGGCATTTGCTGGATTTGGGGCCGAGCATGAAACACTGCTGCCTCATTCAAACACTGGACTGTGGCTATTCATGGACCTGCAATGGGCCAAAAACAACAATAACGAGACCAAAGAAAAAAAAAAAAAAAAAAGAAAAAGGCCAATTCGAGACCTTTGGCCCATGGCAAGGCCGGGCAACCACCGACTTTTTGCTGATCGGTGACAAACGTGGGAGCGAGCGTGACTCGCACAAATCGCTACTCTAGGCCCCATGTCTTTCTCGTCGTACTGCCATATGCATTGTATGTACGTGAACCTTCCCCGGTAGTCATCCCAACTAGTCCTATTACATGGAACAGCCGGTTTGGTGCTTTGGCGTGAATGCGCGGTCTGAGCGAAGACATCAACCGTCGGGAGCGACTATCCGCAGACGCGGCCTGCCTAGTAATGTTTTCCTGAATCAACCGTCCAAAGGCAAGCAAATTGCTGCGGGTGCATCGCAACAATTACTGCCTGCGTGCAACAATACCAGACTTTCCACGGTCCATCCAGCCCAAGATGGCCACAAGCCGCGGCCTGCCAGTCCCCGGGCGTGCGCTGGCTCCGTTTCAACTGCTTGCGCGTGACTGCCAGCTGTGTTCGAGATCACGGGGAGGTAACCCGGTGAGTGAGTGAGGCTTGGTCAGGTTCAGTCAAGCTGGTCTTCTTGGACATCTGGACAGTAAGAGACGGCCCGTCTGGCACTGCGAAAAGGGCCTCGGTGACTGGCAACCGAAACGGAGCTCCTGCCATCACATGATGAGAGACGGTGCGCATCCTCAGCCCTTGGTCGTCGGGCTGGGGCGAGAGTGCTCGATTCAAGCCAGCTAAATGCCAAAACGGAGAGCGACCCAAAGAGGCTTAGTTGTAGAGCACGCGGACTAAGCCTTTATAGGCAGTACTTTTGATGCCTTCAATAGCGCAATGGCAAAGTGATGCCCATTCGAGCTTAGCCCGCAAAACCTGGGTCACGCTGACCGCAAGGGGAGAGAGAGAGCAAAATGGCCCAGGGCGAGTTCCCCGACCTTGCCCACCCTCCACACCCCCCTGGCTGCTCTCGGGACACTGGGACTTTTGGGGGCCTGGAATTCTGGCGAGCCCATGGTTACTGATCACAAGAGAGAGGGTGCTTTTGGGCCCCCAGCGCGCTGGCTGTTGGGTCCTGAGTCCAAGTTACATCCACGCCACGACTCAATGCTCAAAGTGCCTGCCCTTGGGCTGCTCTTTCCCTCCCCTCCCACCTTGCTCCTATCCCACGTTCGCGACTACATGTATATCCTCTTCCCCAGACACCCTTCGCGCTGCCGTTCTTTCGTCTCCATCTTCACCTCCGCATTGTATGCTGTGCCCAACCGCTGCCGACCAAACAACATCTGTTCTCCAGACAAGCACCGTCTCACTTGCAACTCGCAATCCTCTTCGCCCATTGTGAGCCCTTAGCCTGCCAGCTACCACTGCCCGCACCATCCCGCAACGCACACATCACCACCAAAGCGTCGTACACACAACACCCTGGCTTCCAGTTGAAGACCAACTTGTTCACATCCGCAATTACGCGAATTGGCGCCAGAATCACATCTGAACAACCCGACACACATTTACCTCGATTCTTCACTCCCACCTGCTTCCTTCACAGCGAACCCCTACAACGCTTATATAAAGCTGCCAGGTAGTCGCCCCTCTTCAAAGCGACGAGGCATGCTTCCTTGGGCCATTTAGCAACCACCCTCCTCTAAACAGCACTCTTGGATCCATCTCTACTCGTCCACGATCGAGCATCACAAATGGCAGATATGCCTTATCGGTTAGACACCCACGTCTTAACAGTAGACGCCAACGTCATCCACAAGGTGGACACTGCCAATCCCGCCAATCTCTATAGCATGTGGACAGGTAGGTCCTCTTTCGCCACAACCGAACCGCGCCCACCACGATGCTGACCAACCGGTGCAACAGTCTTTTCCCGTTGCGCAGACTCTGTAGAACAGGGTAGAAGGTTAGAAAACTTGAGCTGGCGCCTCTGGCAGAGAGAACAGCTCGTCGAGAACGCGAATAAGAACACCGCCTCCTCCACGGCTTCTACAACCGCCACCACCCCTCCCAAGAACGTCCTGTCAGAGACGAGGTTACAAGAGGTCCCTCAGCTCTCTGGCAGCGTCGAGTCTATGGCCGACGACGAGACGGTTGATTTCACCTCTGTATCAGCACCTGTTGAGATCCGACCTAGGATACGAAGACTAGATTCCTCCACCACCAGGCGTGATCGACGCATCAGCTCGGACGACTTTGAGAAGATGATTGTGTCCATTGTTAAGGACAAGGCTCCCCTGTCCGCCCCTTCACAAACATCTCCCTTGATGGCGTCCACGAAGCAGAAGCTTCTAGCTCCTCCTGCTCCTCCCACCCTCACCCGGTCCGGATCTACTACGACCGAGTCACAATCGTCGGAGCAAATTTCTGAAGACTCACATGCTTCCCCTTTGCCACCTTCCGACGGCCTCAGAGTCCAAGCACTCGCTTTCCCGGAACCTGCTGCTGCTGCTTCGTCGCAAGATGTTTTGCCCGAACCCAGCTCTTCACCAGCACCCAAGCATGTGCAGCCTAAGAAGCAGCCTGCTCGCTTCGCCCTTGGTGGATCTTGCTCCTCAAGCGAGCACAGCCAGAGCATCGAGAACATCAAGGCCACTTCCGCTGCCGTCGGCAAGAAGCCCATGTTCCAAATCGGCGGGTCGTCGGGAGAAGATTCCCTCAAGAGCTCTGGCCACTCCGCCCTTCCCAACACTCGCATCAGCAACTTAACGGCCCAGGCTCTGCAACAGAGCGAGTCTGCCGTTGACTCTGACACCGAAGCCGAATATGTTGACGAGAGTGCCATTGACGACGACGACTCTTCTGACTGGGAAGACTCCACGGAAGACAGCGGCAAATCCAGTGTTGACGACAAGTTCTTCCAGCGCGTCGAGTCCAAGGCCAACCTCGCCTCCCGCCCATCGCTCATCACGCTCATGCTTGCTCAGAACGAGCGCGCCAGAACACTCGGCAATCAAGCTTCGCAGTCCACTCCTGCCATCCACCGAACCCGAGCGGCGCCCAATGGACCGAGTCTGGGCGTCTCTCCTAATGACTCGGATGAAGCGCCACTAATGATGAAGGGTATGCGACACTCTCCACTCAAGCCTATTAGCGAAATCCCCCGGTCCAGCGCTCAGCCCATCACGACCCATGCTACTCACGTCAACTTCCCTGCGGCCTTTTCTCCCCGGACCACCCGCCGCAACATGCTGGCTACTGAACTTACCGAGTCACTCCGACTCAACCTTGTTTGGGAGCGACAGCAGAAAAAATTGGGCAGCAAGGCAATGCTTAAGCGCCGCCACACATCACAGGACGTTGCCAACCTGAAACAGTATCCCCAGAAAGCATGTATCAAGGCCAGCGAAGATGTCGAAGCCCACAGCTGGAACCAACACTTCTCTAAGGAAGCTCTCAACGGATACCACTCAAAGGGCTGGTAAATATCACAGTCGTCCTCCTCGTCCTTGCTTGGTGAGCATGTACAAATTTGGTTGGCATGAGGAGCTTGTCTGGCAAGGCTTTTCGATTTCCTTGCCGTGTATATCTGAACGGCGTGTAAAGATTTTTTTCCCTCTCAACGACACTGATCTTCCTAATTACACACCACATTTTCGACTTTTCATGACGATACTTGGGTTTGACCCGGCGACATTGCACGACTAGTTTTATTAGCGTTACATGCATTACCAACGACAGCACAGCAATGTAGCGTACTCATGGAGATGCATGCATTGATGCGTGGTCCGCGTGTATTGCGCTAGAACCTTAATATTCTTTCTCTTTTCACATCAAAAACAAGTTGCACTTTACGAGGCGTTTGCATATGTTTTCTTTTTTTTTCTTTTGAACCCAAATGATACCATGGTCTGGGCTTGACTCCATCGGGAACACATGCATTCATGTTTATTCTATTGGCTCAAGGCTTTGTAACTCTATCACGGAAACTAGGGGGTGAGACTATTGAGATGGGACGTTCTGCAAGGGCAACCTTGAGCACTGAGCGGGGGTTGTGATGGTCCTTGCTTGGTGATGGCCAGGAGAAGGAGGCAAAAAGCAGGAGGAAGAATTCCCCCCCCCCCCCCCCCCAAAAAAAAAGGCGGGAAGAGACAAAAGGCAGCAGATGAGCTAGACTAGGAAAAGGCGGCATCGCGCGATGCGGAAGCAATAGGGAGGGTCGGCTGCACTGCCCAACGAGGCGAGCATTGGCTGTTCAGGGACAATTAGAATAAGCAGCTCGGAGTGGCGTGTGGCGGCCAGGAGAGAGCCGTAAAAGCATGAATTGAATAAGCTATGAAACCAAGATTTACTTTTCCATGTGCGCCAGGAGCTTACTCGTGTGAATTTGTGGAATGTACGGAAGAGGCGATGAAGGCGTGATGGCTAATGGGAAGTGCGCTGTCGGCGATTTGATGGTGTTTAGATATCGGCATGGCCTCACTCGATGGACATAAGGCGGAGGTAGCGGTGAGGTGAGGGTGAGGACGAGGTGAGGAGGGGTCAAGTGGTGGCAAGTGGTCCCTCGGGCTAAGCCAAGCTCGGTAGTCTGCCGGTGTGAAGATGAAAGGGGACTGAAGACGCGAAATGCTCTTGTGTGGAGAAGGCAAAAGGCAGAATGTTTTGATTGGACAAGAGACTAGAGGGGACCAGAGGGCAAGTTGTCACGAGCAGAGAATAAGCTTTTTTCCCCCTCCTCGTCTGCTGCGACGGAGAGGGAGGGAGTGAGTGCCTTGTCAATTAGAAAACTCGTGGGCAAAATTCATTGGTTTCTGCGCTCGCCAGCAACATTGAATGGGGGAGCAGGGCGCATTGGAACCCCGTCAAGAGGCCAATGGCTTGGGCGCGATAGTGGCCGGAAAGGAAACCCGCACTGATTAGACGTCTGGGTACGTATGTTACTCGATACAACGGGGCATCCTTTTGGCCCTTTGGCGGCCTTGCCAGTCTCGGAGTAGCCCGACGGCAGGTAGGTTTGCTGCCAGGGTACTCTGTACTCTGTACCAACTAAGGCTTTGCCCTCGCTCGGCTGCCTCATCTTCTCTGGTGTGCGAAGGCTCCAAGCAGGTAGTAGACCCATAATAACCCTGCTACAGTTGGTGACCTCGAGCAACATCAGGAGTGGCTTAAATTTAGCTAAATATTGTAGCTTTTTGTGACTTGTATGCTTATAGTGACCTTTATTATAGTAGAGCTTGAGTGTGAAACAAGTACCTTTTATTTTACGGCTTGAATTAGCGTATCATCCCCGTAGATACCTAGGTGAGCCTTGGCACACCAGAGGGGATAGATAATGGGCTTGCAGAGCCGAACAATGAAGAGATGGCACACGAGGGGAGGCTGTGCTTTGGATGCATGGATGCATGTATCTAGATACCTAGGGTATACGGAGCACCGCGTGTGCATGTTTGTACACAGGCACCTGGGGAGGACGGAAATGACTCTTGTCGCCTGCTCAGTGGGGGTTCGGTCCGACTTGGGGCCTTTTTTTAATTTTGGGTCCAGGACCTGACTCTTATGGGGTAAATTTGCCCATCAAATCGAGCGGGGGGCTTTTTAAATGGACGCTGTACATACGTTGCCGTCTGTATATAAAAGCCTTTTTGTGTTTGAAAAACACATTTTGTCATTGTGGGAAATATACTGACGGTGTAGCTGCGCTGTGTGCGCTTCAACCACTGGGCTTAAAGACGTGCTTCTATCTATGCATGGGTGTCGCGCCGGAGTCGGAGGCAAGGGTAGCTAGCATCTGCCCTGTGATTGTGAAAGAGAGGTTTCTGTAGGGGTCCGCGGGTGGCGAATTTTAATTTTTTTTTGCAGGTCGGTTGTGTGCTGGCACATACATACATACATATTGTTTGTATGTACCTACCTACCTAGGTATGTAAATTGTACGTGTGTGCATGCAAATGTATGTACATCTGTGCGTGCTCCGTAGATGGAGAACGGGGTGTTTCCCGAGGGGGTGCGTGATGGGAATTTTTGAAAATATTCACCAGCAGAGATGGCAAGTGGGTTCGAGAAAAAAGGGCATGCGCCTGCCGGCATTGGGGCGGGCTCGGCGGGGTTTGAAAACGGGCCCTCTTTGAGCGTTTTTTTTTTCCTAGGTGCAGATAACTGCAATAAGAGCCAGAATTTTGAATTGACGGACATTTCCGTCGAACCCACCCGCCGCATATATGTAATGTATTTGCGCGTAGTATTTACGGAGCAAGGCAAGGAGATGTGGGCATTGGCATGTTTGGCACGCGGGCACACAGGGGACGGGTGGCGATGGGAGTTGGGAGACGGGTCTGGTGCAATAATGCAATTCGCTGCGACGCCGAACCCGGTTTGTTTGGGCATTGTGGTCGCTTCTTCTATGATGCTGTGAGCGCACGCGGTGCAGTCTGTTGGTTTGCCGGTCCAGAGTATCTGCAGATGTCAGACTCGACGCGCCCAGGCTCGGCCCAACATTGAAGACGCACACCACAAATCAACTTCTACAACGTAGCAGCCACGCCAAGGGCTGAGATGGCAGTCTCAAGCAGAGTGCTCAAATAGGGCACACCGTATCAAATCTCTAAATCGCAAAGTAATAATATGCACACAGGCACGATACTCGACGCCAGGGTTCAGCTCCAGCCATGCAGTGAAAGAAAGCCCCGTCGCCAAGTCCTCCTCGCGCACCCCCAACTTACATACACCATGGACGAATACCGGTATGAGCCGCTGCCGCCAGAAGGCAAACACATTCGGCTGGCAGTGCTTCATCCGCGCGCGTCCCCCAGTCCGGATGACATCCGCGTCACCATGTACAACACGCCGCTGGACGCCCGACAGCGGCTGCTGCCGTCCTTCATGGCTCTGTCGTACGTCTGGGGAGACGCAAAACGACAGGCGAGACGTCGCAGTCGTCCAGTCCGCCGGCCTAGCAGAAGCCCTCGGCCACCTCCCCTACGCCGACAGCCACGCGGTCCTCTGGATCGACGCCGTGTGCATCAACCAGCAGGACCTGGACGAGCGCGCGCGCCAAGTCTCGCTCATGGCCGAGATATACGCCTCGGCGGAGCGAGTCCTCGCGTGGGCCGGCCCGTCCGCCCCGGACAGCAACGTGGCCGTGAACCTGCTGCGCCGCATCGCCGACTCGGTCGACGTCGACTTTGCGTCGCTCGCGCTGCGGCCCAGGGAGAGCGGCGCGGCCGGCGCGTACTTTGGGCTCCTGCTCGACGAGCACCAGCCCTGCCCTGGGACGGGCCGGAGTCGCAGGCCCTGGAGGCCTTCTTCCACAGGCCCTGGTCCGAGAGGCTCTGGGTGCGGCAGGAGATTACGCTCGGCGCCCGGGGGGGGGGACGCCGTGCTGCTGTGCGGCTCGTCGTCGATCGAGTGGGCCAAGTTCAGAAAGGCGGCCGTCTTGCTGAACAGGGGCCAAGGACCCCGGACACCCCCGGTTCCGGCGCTGGACGGCGAGGACGGCGAGGACGGCGCTGGTGGCCGACACGGCGGTGCACGGCGGTGCACGGCGTGTCGGGCCTCGGCCACCTGCTGCGGCAGATGCGGCGGACCGAGTGCGCGGACCCCCGTGACCTACGGCGTCCTGGGGATCCTGCCGGCGGCCTCGCAGGGCCTCGCGCGGCGCATCAGGCCCGACTACAGAAAGCCCGCGGCGGAAGCGTACAAGGAGCTGGTGCTCGCCGAGATGGAGGCGACGCGCAGGGCCGACGCTTACACGGCCGGGGGACCAGATATCCGTCATGCTGGGCTGCAGTGCTACGGGCTCGGGAGGCATCGAGCGGCGGCACCGAAAACAGCAACACGTATGCCGCTGTTGGGCCCTGCAACGCGCATGGCCTCAACTGGGGAGAGGCCCTGCTTGGCCCGCTGCCGGAGGACGTGCGCCTCACATGGAGCCCGTCCGGGCCGGTGTTCAGGAATAGAAACACGGGTGAAGGTGCGGCGGCAGATCCCGGGATCGACTGGGACCTGCTGCAAGTCGATGCCAAGGAGGATGCGTTTGTGCAGAGGGCCAACACGGCAGGCGGAGCGCCCACGTACAAGAGGCCTGATGCGGCGTATTTTGCAAACAAGGGCGCCAGGCCGAGAACCCTTCATTTGGTGTAGAAGAGGGGGGGCACGGGGCTTAGAGAAGAACAAAGATTGTTACGAAGGCAGGTCACAAGGACCCGGCGCGGCATTTCAGCGACACACTAGTGGTCGATGGCATTGCCAAACGACATCAAGGACGCAGCCGTCGTGAGTCGGGGCAACTCGGACAGACCCAGGTCACCGCGGACTGCAAAGGATTCACCACAACAAGCTCTTCCGGCAGGCCATCGGAAACATTCGCGACAGAGGCCGGGCATCTGGCGAAACACGCGATTCCCGTGTCGTCGGGTCCCTCCCCATCGGCGGGCGCCACTTGGACCACAGACAAGGCCCGAATAGAGAAGAAGAAGGGGAGTCGAAGCAATATTTGAGGCCGGGATCGTGTAGTCATGCGGGCTATAATGCTGGCGAGTATGGGGTAAATGGCACACAAAGGGCTTGTTTCCAAGGTCCGAACATGGCCGCATGCGGAGCGACCAGGTCGGACGGGTGCGGATTGCGGGGTGAGAGAAAGCTTCCATGTTTCTTTGTTGGGGATGGCGGGAACAGGCCCGGCGTGGTGATGGGTTTAAAATATAATGAAATAAAAATTTATTGAATATTATTTGCAATTTATTTATTTGTTGATTACTTTAACTCATCAATTCGGCAACGCAGCCCAGTTCCTTGCACCGTATCTTATCCAACTCACCCAGTTCCCCATCCGTGCGCGGAGATGCGAGTCGGCCCACGAAAAAGACAAGGGACTAAGACGGCATGTGAAGGCGCGTCTCGGAGGACATGTGCCTCTACATTACATGCCAACAATGCCTAGGCACATGCATTGCCCTCACGTCTTGCTTCCGCCGTGATCTAGACATGACGACGACGTTGTTTACTGCGAATGTCCATGGGCAACCGTGACGCAGGGCCTGTGGCGAGCTGCGCTCCCGTTCCGGACATGTGTGCATGCCCACCGATTTCCAGTCTTGGCCGACGCCGCATTGCCCCCAACGTCCAAGACGGCGTATGACCGACGTCAGCCAAAAAAATGCATGTCTGAAATGCACATGGACCAGCATGCGCCCGCACCCGCACCCGCACATCCGCGGCTCCGATAATAAGGCGGCTGGCGGGTAAACCGACTTGGAGCAAGACAACGAGCGGGCAGTCGGCGCATCCCAGGAGCAGGGGGGTGTGTGTGGCCGCGGGGCTCCTTGATCACACGGCCGCCTATTTACAAACCATTGTTTGTGTGTCGAGGACGATATCCGGGTTTGCATATTCAGAAACTCACCGACTCTTGCTGCCCACGCGCGCCGGTGCACGGGGGACGGCGCCTGGCTTGAGCGCGCAGCCAGTCCTCGCTGCAACGTGCTGAATGCGGTGTAAACGTCAACTGGTGTTGCTTGTTTACTGAAACGCCATGGTTGCGTGGTTGGAGTCGATGCAGGAGCTTGGACTCTGGGTTTGTTGATGTCGACTAGCAAGTGACTCGGGCGGGGAATGGCAGCCGTGCACATACGTGTTATTTTATTTTTAAAAAGAAAATACAATTATTTAAAAAATAAATAATAAACGGCGCATGAGAAAGAACCAACAGGAGTTATCCTAGTTTATGCTCGTTCCCCCCCGGCCTGGTGACCGGCCCTGTCGCCCTATCCCATCGTCCTACACTAACCACCATGATGCAAAAATACTCTCATCCCCCGCACTCGTCATGGAACCAGATACCGCACCAAGAATAACATAGACATGAACCACCATGGGGATACCAGGCAGCGATTGCCATCATGCCACGCACAGGGCGAGATCGAGCTCCTTGTCATCATCGAGATTACTGGGGCCCCCTCCCCCGCAACCGTAGCAAGACGCGAAGGGTTGTCACAAAAGGTCTTCCCCTACGTCATAGGAGCACCATTCCTTCGTTGATTGCCCATCTTGCCACGCGCTGTGTAGACGCCGCGCTTGGCCGGCAGTGGTTGGGCGCTGTAAAGCCGTCCCGGGCCATGGGCTGGTGTCAACACCACTGCAAGAAAAGGGAAGATACTCATCCACCGATGGCGATCGCGTCACGTCACTAGATGAGAATGAAAAACACAAATGTGACGTGCCGAGCTTGCCTCTTTGCTGAATCCCGCCGCTTCAGGCGGCATCTGACGTGAACATGACAGGGCGCCACCAATTTCGCGATCCAAAACCGCCTCCCCCTCGCCCAAGTTGGCCCCGCTGGCAGACAAGACGTTGGATCTGATGGCAGGTGACGGGCCCTGACTGCCTTGTCAGCGCCCTCCAACGGAACAGAGGATGGATGGGAGGGAGGAGAAACACGGCAATGTCGCGCTGCACCGAAAAGCTTGTCCTGCCGCCTGTGTTGCTTCTCAGGGCCCAGCTGACAAAGGGCCAAGGGACAAAGCCCGGAGCTGCTTCCGCCTTAGTCATGACGGTAGGGCAGAGGGGCAAGTGCTAAGCAACCCCATCTTTTCTAGAAGGTTTCCAACACGTGGGGTGGTGTGCGTGTGTGTGTGTGCCGCCACCAGAACAGAGGACGCACAGGCCACCCATCGCGAGTCTTTTACCGTTGTGCTCGCGCAAGAACAGCGAGCAAATCCCGGGTTCCCCATGCGGTATAGCTTGCCCAACTGGGCCATCTCCCCACTTGACCCTGTTCCGCGGACCAGTCAGAAAATTGAATTAAAAAAGCAAATAATAACTCTCTTTTATTTTTATTTTCATTTTTTATTCGGCGCGCGGCCTGGGTTTGTTCCGCACGTCACGCTCACATTTTTGGAGCCTCCCGGAAAGCGTGCCGCCGACTGGCCAGGCCATTTTTTTTCTCCTCTCTCACACAGACAATGACAAGCAGCCCTCCCCCGCAAGAGGCTACCAGAAACTCTGCTTGGATCTCTGTCAAAGTGTCGCTATTATTTCCCCAGGCGGGTTGGAGATTCGGCGTTATTGTCCCTTTTTTGGCGTGGCAGATGATGGCGTTTTCGGGAGAGCGCCGAAGTGAATGTGAGGGTGATTGTTGATTCCCACCTCCCCCCACCGTGGCTGGGGGAGAGGCCATGCAGACCCTGTGTAATACCCAGAATGCAGTACGGAGTACTCTGTACTCGGTAGTAACGGCGAGATAGGGCAGCGGAGTAGGCGGGGAGGAGCGGAGCGGCCGCAGGGCTCTACTACACGATGCGCGGCTCTTCAAACTTTCAAGGGGCTTTTCGCGTCAGACGGGATGCTGCATGCAGGCTTGGCTTTTCGGCAAGGAAGCGCGGATATCGCTCATGCCTGTTTTGCATGGTACCCTGTACCGAGGTGCCCCAGCATGTTGTTTTGATGCCGTCGGTGCCGAATGCGGACAGGGCAGTCGATTGAGCCGGCCCGAATTTACCCACGGCGATGCCTGAATTGAACACGTGCGTGGCGGGCAATACGATGGCCACGGCCTTCCGGGTCGGGTCACCGGGAGAAGACAGGCGACTCCGAATATCGACGTACAAAACCTACACACGGGCAGCGCCAGTTCAAAGGCGCACGAGTGAATGAGTAAGTGCGTGTGTTGTGTGTGCCATCCAGCAGCCAATGTGACCCTGGGCAGCATCAATCGACAATAGCCAGCCCGGCGCGGGTTGGCATTGTACGGTGGCACCTCCGACGCCGTAAACCCTCGCAGCCGCAGCGAATAGCATCCCGAATGGCTCTTTTCAATGATTGATTGTTCACGCGGCTTGTGGAGGTACGCTCGGCACACACCCCCCTCCGCTTCTTTTTACCCGGCGACCGTGGCCGACTCATGCTGGCCGCATAGTGTTCGGTGGCTTTTCCTGCGCTGGCCCTTTCGGAAGCCCCAGGCGGCTGATTGCCGGCCTATTCGTGGGTCGAGGACGGGGCGCTGGGGGCTTGAAGAAGGGAGGCTTGGAATGTGCCGGCCGGCGCAACACCTCTGCAGCTCGGCACACACGCATGTACAGCTTTTCATTCAATGGCCCTACAATACGGTGTGGCTCACGCGGTTCGTAGCCACGGGCTGCGGCTACGGACCAAAGGGAGCCTTTTCAATAACCGACCAGATTCGTGACAATACGGCCATGACGACTGCGACTCACACACCATGCTGACGGGGCGGATTACGAGCAAGCAACGGCGAGATGCGGCCGGGCTGTGTCGCGGCATGTACAGATTGGCTGCCTGGCCGTGGACAGTGGCGCCCGTACAAGGGCAATGCTGGCTGCGCGCATTGAGCGCTGGCCTGTGGATATGCGAGAATTACATGTAGGCGGCACGTGGGCTATAGCGCTCTGCAGCCCTGGAAGCGATGGCGCCAGCAGCGATTGCCAGCCCCCAGCCGGCTTCATGGTGCGGACCCGTCAATGTCCGGTGTCGGTTAGTGTAGGTGCCGGTTGCCTGCCATGACGAGACAATGACAGCCACGCTGGGTGGTGCAGCTGCACATGTGGGCTTGTTTGCCCACCAAAATGACTGGTTCTGCCTGTGCGGCTCTGCACGGCAAAGCATGGAATGAAATGGATTCATGTATAAATATTCTTTTAAAAAAAATCATGAATAAAAATAAAATATTATTAGTATTATTCGCATTATCATTTTTTTCTTACTCTTGGTAGTATCATCATTTTTCTTCCTCTCATGGCACCAACATTCATGTCCCCTGCCATGCGACTCTTGTGCTTCCCCAGGTCTCGGACGTGACCCCAACCAACACCGCTGCCTTGGGAATGCAGATGTCACCATGGCCACGCGACAATGCTACCAGGTGCACCGTGGCTGGCTGTCTTGAAATTCACCACGCTCAGAGAACTGTAGTAAACAGACGTCCAAAATATCATCTTTTCCCGCCCTTTTTGGATATCATATTTTATTTCATTTTAAATACAAATGTGAATCTATTTTAAATTTAGTCTTGGACCCTAGACACGTGCACAGCACCAAAAAAGACAAAAGCCACAACATGGCGCTCTCGGGCACACATGCCGTCACAGTCAGTCAATGGGGGCGCCTGGCTCACACGTGACTGACTCTTCCTGCGGGTCGGGGACGACGGCCGATTTATCCGGAGCTGTCTGTCCCTCGTGTGCCGGCAAAAAGTGAGATATGAATCGTCGCACCGAGGCAACTCGGTCGCGGTGTTGGCTTTCGAGAAGCCTTCGGTCGAAGGGGAGCTGAAACGAACACCCTGTGGCGCATTGGCCAGGGGGGGTTCTACGGGATGAAGCATGCCGGCTTCGTCACATGTCGACTGGGAGAGACGGCAGAAATTGAAGCAAAATCAAAAATCAAAAATTAAAGGCCCTTTGTCACATACAGGATCCGCATGTTTGTCGTTGCGGTGTAGAGCGGAAGATGTACCACACATCCCGTCGGTACCCGGGGCGGCGGGAACCCCCAGCCCACCGGGTCAGAGGTACATGACCGTCTTGGCACTGTAAATGTCCCTTTTGTCCCGAGCTGCATAGACCAGTTGACGCATGCCAAATATCCTCGTCGTTTGCTCATGCCCGTTTTGGTGGGCGAGCCGTAGCTGCCTCTTCCAGCTCTAGTGGCGGTTTACGGGGAACATTATGCTGTCTGGTCCTCATGTCGTGGTGGGACAGAAGAGAAAAAAAGGAATTAAAAAGGGCGGGGCGTATTAGACGGTTGGAGAATCTGGGGCCGAGGAAAGACACGAGTGACAAGATCAAGGGGTCCGGTCCCATGTCCTCATCTCTCATCAACAATAGAGTTTTGTCCTTTGTTGGCCCCGTCTTGTCGACATCGAGACGCAGCCAGGCGCACTGATGTTCTCGATGACGGATACATGTCAATTTTTTTTTAACTCTGTCTTCTGCTGGTGGCAGATTTCTTTTCATGCACGCGACCCGTCATGTCTCGCGCCTTCAAAACCCTATCCTGTTCTCGACGTACAAGGCGTTTTGGGATAACGCACAACCAACCTACGTTATGTACAGTAGGCCTGTGCTCGTTGGAGAAGAAGAAAGAAAAAGAAGAGATGCCGATAAACTCCGACTCCTCGCCATTGTTAACACCGAACAATTGAAAAAGCCGCTCAGGTCCGCTCCGTCCTGCTGCGTGTTTTTCTCTTTCATCTTTGTTGTTGTCTTCACGCCCTGTGCGGGCGTTTCTCACCACCAACGGTCGACGCGCCTTCATTAAAAGACAAAACACGCCTGGTTGCAAATTACCGCATGTGGGCGAAATCGTTTGCAAGTAATGTTGCATTTTTTTTCGCCCCCTAAAGACGTGATGTCACAACCAACACGACGGCCGGGCAACATCGTAACGACCAAAGTAGTTGAACAGCGGAACTGGCAATGTATTTCGTTGACTCGACCAACGGCTGTGTTTCAGCATCGGCCAATATTACTGGTCCTAGTATCCCGAAAAATTCCCTCTGGATGTACTGGAAACTTGTAATGCTCCCCCCCCTTCCTAGCTGTTTAGTGTACATGTGTCTTGTTCGCGGTAAGACCGGACGGAACCCCAGGGAAAAAAAAATAAACCTTTGAGCAACCGAGGCTCGGCAGCGTAGTCACACCAACGGCCGCCGGCCACGTCCAAATTCTGACATAATCGCGATGCCCGTCTCATCCCGTAATGAACCTGAAGCCGCACATCCCAGCGCGCGCACGGCTCGAGTCAGGAACCCCAGGGAGCAAGGGTGGCAAGACGTCTTTTTGATTGCCCAAGGGGAAAATAAAAAAGAGGAGGCTTGGGCAGCAAGCAGGGGGTTCCTGATAGCGCGTGGAAAGTCTGGAAACCTACCCAATGTTGCCTGTTGGACATGGGGAGACTCGATTTCGGGAGGTGATGTGTGAGGAGCTGTTACAACCAGGGGGGCAAGGGGGCGTGTCGTCAGGAACATGAGTAAGAGGGAAATTTATTCTCTGGCCGTTATTTTGATTTTTTAATTTTCAATTTCTTTTTAAAAAATAATAATAATAAAAAACTAAAGGAACAATAGAACTGTCTTCATCCCACTTGCGCTGAAGCCAGGTAGAGGAATAGCACGTGCATGCATGCAGAATTGTCACCAGTGCAGCGCGTTGCGTCGATTCGACCAACCGAGATGGATATTGTATACTCACAACAAAGCAGTTGCAGTCACGCACCAGAGAGGCTTTCTTTCACAAGAGAGAAGGGCAGACGAGCTTCCCAAGCGGACAGCGTTTTCGGTCACATGACAAGATAGCCCGAGCTCGGCTGACACTTTGCCGTATCCTCTTTTCATATTTTTTTTTTAAAAAAAAAAACTCTTGATTTGAAATCACCGTTGCCTGCCAATTTCATGCCCTGGCTCGCGAAATTGGCCGGCAACAAGGGGGGGTTACCTGTCCTGAAGGACAAACACAGCCACCGACCCGAGCACCCGATACCCCTGATGCGCGAACGGCGCCGGGAAGAGCCTTCCGGGGCCGGTGACGGGGGAGCTGAGTCAACTCGTCTCTCTCATTGGCTACTGCGCCTTGACCCAAGATCGCCTGCCGAAGTGTCTGCAAATCTCTTCAACCGCTGGACGCCAAAGCCAGTCGCAGTTTCTCGCATCTGGGCATTTTGGGCGTTTGCGACTAGTTTGTTAAAGGTTGAAAGCTCAAGGTCAGGTGCTTTATGTGGTGTTTCATCCGGCATTCATCTGGCAGGAGCGCGTTGACAGCTGGCGGTCACGTGTTCTTGTCTTTGCCCCCAACCCCTGTCCGGATCCACCACCACCACCACCACCACCACCACTAGTAATATAGCTTCCATAACCGCCTTCTACACGACAAAATACAATACAGTACGGGGCAACGAGTATTCGCCCAAGAGTACTCGCATATCGCTTGTTATACTGCTATACATTACGACTCAACATAATCTATACAGTTCATCTACGGTCTGTCTCTACAACCTGTTTGACACCTGCTGGCACTTGTGTGCAACCGCATTTCCTCCAGACTGATGCGTATCGTTGTCAACGAGTATGTCATGTCGGTTATTAAATGAACCATGTAGCAGGTGATGATCATGCAGCGTTGCAAAGGCAAAGGCACCTACGATAACGCCGAGCTCCGCCGGCAAGGCTGACGCATTCGACTTTGCATTGTTGGGCTGCGGCATTGGCTTCGAACAACAGCGCCACCTTTGCTTCGCCTCAACCCGCCATCATGCCGCGCCCAACTATCGCGGGGAATGCGCTACATGTATTACTCGAGGTATTTGACCTCGGCCGCCATTCTTCAGAATCATCTGACTGGTCTGATATTGTCTTGATTGCGATTGATTTCGAAAACATCATTACCAAGAGCGGATTTTCTCACAAGAACAAATTCCAAGCTGGTCTTGCCATCCTTGACACCAAAGACCTTGGCCAAGTCTCGCCAAGCCAAATTATCTCAACTTACAACTTGGCTACCGGGTCTCCTTCTCACCTTGAGAAAGCTTCTAACAAGTTTCCTTTTCGGGAATCCATCGCCATCCTTCCATCAGAGATGTCAGACCGCATCCAGTCTCTTGTACCTCGAAATCGCAATGCGGTTTTTCTAGGTCATGGAATGAAGAGTGACCTAGAAGCTCTACATGCTTTAGATTTTGCAATTCCCTACTCTTCTTGCTGGGATACTCGATACCCATCGAGTTGCTAACCAAGTATTTGAAATCTGGGCAGGTTCTCTTGGTGATCTACTAGGTACAGTAGGATGTCCTTTTAGCAAACTGCATTGCGCTGGGAATGATGCACCTATCTGATCCCTTGTCGGCCAGACCCAGAAATTGAGGCGTTTAAAAAGCGGGAAGAGATTAGAAAGGAGTCGGAGACATCAATCAAAGTCTTGGGACCAAGCCAAGCAGAACGGCATTCGTGCAGCTCGGGAATCCGCAAGATACGAAAGGGAAACATGGACCGATCTTGTCGAGCTTTCAATACTCGCTCTACCAAGTGATTAAGGTGCACACATGGCACCTTACTGGGATTGTTTTGCGCATACATCGACTGGCAGGGTTATAAGTGGATGTGACGCTTGAGCTAGCACACATGTTGATGTACGACCATCCCGGCAGTTTCTCTGACAGCGCACGCTCGTCCAATCTGCATCAGGGGGACCGTCCGTTGGCTCTTGGCGTCTTCATCAAGGCCACGGTTGTTCTTTGTCTGAGCGTGGAGAGGGAAACAGCCACACCATGGATGACACAGGGACGGAACGGCCTCGACGGACGCATCTTTACTTTGACTTGGTTTTTCGCACTGCTGGGCGTCTCCAAGGGAGGGAGAGAGCGCGCGCGCGCATTGACGCTTCATCAGCTTCGCATGGCAACAGAGCCCACGCACCCTGGGAAAAACGCCTACATAATAATAGCCCAAACTATAACCTTGCCCGGACCGGGGAAGGGCCCTGTCTACCCAATACCAATACCACGGTTTCCTCCCATGCGACCCTCGTGGCCTGATGCCCGGGCTTCCGTCTCGGTCCGTAATCAATACAATACAAGACGAGCGCCCGTTGCTAAAAGCGTCCACGGGGACGCCGACGTCAGCGCTGATGGACGCCGTCTCCACCACCCGGGCCTGCAAAGTAAGGATGGCGGTTTGGCAGTCCAAGCATTCACGGAGACGGCCGTTGTTTTAGGGACAAGGACCCTGCGACGTGAACGGACCGTCCCAGCCCGAAGGCGCGCAGGCCGTCATGATGCAGATTGCGGGGGTCTGTGGACGACGACGAGAAATTGCGGCGTCAAGTTAGGGTCGACTGGGTGGGCGTCGACGAGATTCACCTCTTCAGTCGCACATGGGTGCGAGTTGGCACGTTTCTGAAATGGCAAGCCGTTGAGGAACGTCCAAAGGCAAGGAAGGCCACGTGAGGAGCCGACGGTGTCGGAAACGACGCGGCATGTTGATTCATCTCTGAAGCGCCTCGACCTTGAATGACACGCCCGTCTCCGGTGCAGGCTTGGAATTCCACACAAAGCAAAGGTTGCCCCCAGATTACACACCTTGGTTCCCTGCATTTGGACCACGACGCCGGCTGTCAAAAAGAAACTTGCGCCTCGTAGCACCAGAGCTTGTCGCCGGCTTATATGCCCCGTCACTTGGTTGGCGGAAACAAACTTCTGCGACGATGGTACCCCAGATCTGCGACGGCATTACCACTGCCGTAATAAAAAAAAAAAGGCAAAACATGCTCCGGCAAAGCCAGTCCCAGACCGCCGGGAACAGTCCACGTTTCCTACCATCAGACTATTCCCATCTCGATGCTACGTCCTGCGTACGGACAATCGCCGAGAAGCTAGACGTCCCCTTTGGCCAAAGGGGTCGTCGGAGACACATTTACGGCTCAACATTTGACACTAGACGTCAAAAAACTAATCATGGATTTTAAATACTTTAAATTATTTTTTTCTTTTACATGACGCATAATTTTTTTTTTTTTCCTTTTTAAAAAAAACTTCTTTCGTGCAACGCTTCATGCAAACGCATCTACGTATCAAATTTAGCTTCCCATGCGTGACGTGCCGACCATCCGGAGACGCAGCTAATTCACCCAGCCGCCACGACCTCCCCGCAGCCTTGTGATTTGTCCAAAGGGAAATAAAAACTACTCATCCTCATAACAGGACGGGATGGTCTTGGGAGAGAAAAAAAATACGTACGCAGTGTGACGAACCCGGCGCTCGCAACAGCAACGCATAAACGCCGTGCACAAATCCAAGTGCCGTATTAGACGCCCAGCAAGTTGGGGGCCGAAATGCCGGCAGGGTCGCATTTTGTCGTATAACGTTGTTGCCGCAAACCAAGGCTCACTCAGCCTGGGGCATCCGGGACGCCATGCGTGGACACGTGTTTCCGCCGCGTTTGCTCGAGTGAGCGCGTATGCAGAGGCGTTTGCATTTGCAGCGTACAAGGCTATCATGGCTTCGAAGAGAAGGGGGGGGGGGATGACAACCATCGACGCCGTGGATAGCCATAGGCGCCGGCGAGGACGCATGACACTGTCTGACACACACTGTCTTTTTCTCAAGCAATGGATATTAGATTGTGTCAACACGAGGAGCGAATAGTACCCGTGAATGAAAACTCTGCCTTGTAATTGGTCTTGTGCCGTGCTTGGAACTTTGCAAACTAACTACAAAACAGACGTGAGCCAACAGCTCTGTTGGGTTCCCCCATTCACCAGCAGGCATTGCAACCAACCAACCAACACATGTAGCATTCTAACAAGGTAATCAATCATGCCTCCTTCTTGTTCACGTCCCCAAGTCGCTTGTACTTTCTTGGGTCCTTGCGGCTCATGGTCCGCTGATCTCTTGTGCCCTTGCCGCCCTCCCAGAACCCCTTGCCCTTCCTCCCAATGACACTGCGCCCGCAGAAACCACACGCCTCCACCATGTAGTTCTGCTCCCGGCTGCACCAACCGCATATCATGCGATTTGCCCACTCGTTGACGTGGTCCTCGGCACCGTCATGGCACCTGTCGCACGCGTGGACGCGATTGCAGCACGAGAAGCGGAACCAGCGGAATGACTTTCGGTAATGGGCGCAGGCGCCTCTGTCCGGGAGCGCTTCTCCGGCGTGGAGGCCCAGCTTCTCCGTCCTTCGCCGCGGGCCGACTGTCGCCGGTGGCAAGGACCCGGGCGATATGAAGAGGAACTTGACCTCGGGAATCTTGAATGTGAACTTGGCGTGGCACTCGCGGCAAATGTTGGTCATGGTTTCACCCCTGACCGAGACGAGTCCCTGGCTGGCGGTTGAGCAGCGTGCACACGTTGGGATGAAGGTGCTGGGCAGCATGTCGGCAACCTTGCAGCCGGACAAGTCGATAAAACCCGCGCGAGGCGAGTTTTCATGGACGAGCGTCTGGTTGAATTTGGCTGTGAGCTGCGTGGCGCACTTTTTACAGCTTGCCGTCTTCTCGGTGCCCGGCTTCAGACCCGTAACGTCGTTTACTGTTTTGCAGCGTTCGCATTTTACGCTGATGCTGAGAATGGACACCTGTATGACTTCGATGCCGTGTAGCTCAATAGACGGGAAGGACATCATGGTGCCTCGCTCTTGAACCTCTGTAGCTTGTGATGGTGCTGGCTCCGGCTCCGGGCCCGGCTCTGCATCCGCCTTGCGCAGTAGAACGACGCCGCCTTCTCCATCCGACGTGCTGGAGTAGGATTCGTCTGAATCTTCGCCATCCTCTACAAAATCCCATTCCGGCGGTCGCGGTATGACTTTGACATGGCTTCTTTCTTCAGCAGATACCCCGGATGGCCCAGCGACAAATGCGTCGACTGTACTGGCCTTTTCGGTGTCTTCTTGCTTCTGGGCCGCAGCCCTTTGCGCCATCGATTGGGCTTGCTTGGCTAGAGCATGTATGTTGTGGACAAGATAATTCATGTGGCTCATCAGAGACATGGACTTCTGCTGTGCTGCCTTGACCGCAAACAATGCCTCCACTGGTTCCGCATCAACGCCATCCGCCTCGTTGAGCTGGATTCTGAGATCCTGCAGCGGGTACAATAGCGGAACGATGAGGTGGAGACTATTGACGGAGTGAAGGCCAGGAGGCAGCTCATTCCTTCTCTTCGGCTCGATCGGCAAGGTAAATACAATTCCATCCGCAGAGCGTCGAAACCTAGGCAGTCTGCCCATGCGTGCCTCCAGTTGGCGAACTTCTTGGGCTCTCCTCGCCTTGGCCTCCGCAATCTGCTCCTTTGAGTATGATTCCTCCGGAATATAAGGTCTCACAGCTGGCTTTGGCTTGACCGGCTCAGTTGGCGCGTCGCTTGGTTCCGGCGCCGTGACAGAGACGGCATTATCCAGATGCCTTGTGTCCTTAAAGGCAACCAACTTGACCGTTTCCGTCTTTTCCTCGGACAGGAACTTTTCCAAGTTTTTATCTAGAGCATTCACAATGGAGAGAATAGTGGCTCCCTTCCTCTCCATAGCCAGCCTGTCCCAACCCCTTTCAATATTGATACCAAACCCTCGGGGGATATTGCTGTTCCTTACACGCAGGCCCGGTCTTTCATCCGGATAATTGGCGGGAACGCGCACATCGCACTCGAGGTGGGCCAGTTCAAAGGAAAAGTCGGGATCTGAGGGCTTCAACTTGAACACCAGGGACGTGGTTCCATCAGCAGCAGTGGACTCCTTTGGGGAGAATCGTCGTCGAAGTTGCTCAACCTGATAACCACGAGGGTCATCTGCCTGGGAGGTCGGGACCGGTTTGGGCACGACCCTGGAAGATGGTGCTTCTCCCACAGCCTGTTTTCGGGTCCGCGGTGAGCCGTCGGTCTGAGTCTTCAAGGTAATCATGGCTTGCTGGGCAGAGGTGACGTTGCCAATGATGAGTGGAATAATGGGTGAGATGGGGGGTTAATTTGTTTTCCGTTTTTTTTTTTTTTATGGAATAAAGAAAACACCCAACGCCGGTCAGAAACACCTAGTGAATACAATGAGATAGAAGGCGATAAGAAGGAAACCCGTTGATAGGAAGAGAAGCACAGCCAGTCCTTTTATATCAAGTCGAGTTCGCAATGAGGGTCGACGTTCTGATGGTGGCGTTGCAAAGTGGGGTGGGAGGCTCCTGCTGAATTTCGCTTTCCAGATGGAGTCTTAGCGCCGTTAGTGATGCCTTCACTTGATTCGCTCTGGTTTTCAACTATGGCTCATGATGACAGTGTGAGTCACAGCCGAGATAGAGTCATTGCAGACAGGCAGTTCACCCACAACACTCAATGCCGATTTGATCCCATCAGCACGAGCTCAAATATTATTGTCAAAGTGGCTCAGCTACAGCGATGGGCACAGGACTTTGACCACCATACGTTCGTTGTAGACTAATATGCGTTGGTCAAGTTGGTGGCCCTTGGACCTCGTCAATTTATTGACCATCTATCCTATGCCCCTTGGAGCGTGAAAAGTATAAATATTCACTCCTACATGCCTCCATTATAGACGAGCTTCCCAGCCCGTCAACTACTGTCCATTCCGAAGCAAATAAGAATTAGAAATAGCCTTGAAGCTAAACTCCCCAGAAACCTCCTTCAACACAACACCCTCTCTCTTCCGCCCATTGATCCCCTTCCCCTCGGCCCGTTCCAGAATGCCTCCCAAATCAACCGCAATTTCCCTCAATGGCCGATACCCAGTCACAGGAACATGCTTCAGCCCCAAATTCGGAGCCAACTCTTGGTGGACTTGTCGCGGCAGCAAGTAGCTCTGCGAGTCAATGTCCCACGCGCTGAATAGGTATATATCATGAAACCCTTTCTGAAACCCCTCAAAGTTGCCCTGTATAGATGATCCACAGAGTTCTCCCTGAATGGCAATGTTGCGATTGAGTTGGTTGAGCTTGGAGGGCAAGTTGCTTCGGAGAGCGACGGACCAGAAGGTGTTGTTTGGGTCCGGGGCAATGTCGCAGTTGCGGGAGCAAACTCCCACTTTGCCATTTGGCATGTTTCTAATCTTGCCGTGTTCGCTGTGTGCAAATGAAGGAAGGCTGTCTAGATGGGTGCTGTCGTTCCGGACAAAGTAAACCGTCATGGAAGATCCATCCATCTTGGTGGACTCTTGAAAGACGGCATCACCCCACTGCCGAAATACATTGGGCAAGTTTTGCACACGTTCCTGATCGGTCCGGTTTATGAATATGGGAAACGGTGCCAATCCAGCAGCGGATGGACTTTGTTCGTGTGCCGGCGGCTCCCACTTGCGCACGCCGAGGACATCCTCGAAGCTCATACTTGTATCTTGCTCTCTGCATCTTCTTTTACGTGTTGGTCCTGCAGGCTGTCGAGAGTGGCTTTGATCTCAGGGAATGTGACAAGTGGTAGAAGCAAGCCCTGGGACAAGACTTTTCGCAGCTTCATGGTCTTGATGCGGATGCCTTCGAATTCATCCTGCTTGGTAGTACTGACTTTGAGAAAGGAGTACCGCTCATCAAAAGCGGGCAAGAAGCTGTCAATCTCGAAATATACAGCTAGATCACCGACGTTGAATTCGGCCTTTTTCACAACGCAGGTCCATCCGTCCACAGCTGCGGACTCGACCAGGTCTGCGCCTGGAATAGGAGTGACAAGTGTAACTCGCCTGACTGTAACGAGTCGCCGAGGCATGCTGTACGACACGGCAGGTGATTCAAAATATAATCGAAATGTTCAATAATTCTAATTTTGTCGCATGAAGGGTTCCTGCTTTATGCAGTCCAAAGTAAGTCGGGCAGTGACTCACTGTGCTCCTTCCTACATCCTTTACTCTTATGCGTAACATTGAAGATTTAAGCCGAGAAACAGGCTGTCTGACTACTAACTACCTAGGTAGGTAGGTAGGTAACTAGGTGCGTGGCTACTAGGTACACCAGGCAAGTAGCGAGAAGTCGTTATAAACTTCCTGTGAAAGAGAATTAACAACCTGCGCCCATAGAGGTGCAGCCGGCAATAACTGCGATACTCCCTTCTTTTTTTTAGGCCGCCAGCCTGGCATTCTACCAACCTTGTTCTGTGCGAATTATGCTCCCAAATCTGTTGGTCCCATTCATGCCTTTAATGTTGGATATTCCTCAATGGTACAGGGTAGCTAGAGCAGAGTACGGCGACTTGTTTTCGGCACAGCAAGTGAACCCTACTATTATCATAGGGCTTTCCCATGGTAGCGAGCCCATAAAATAAAATCGCCCTCTATAGCTTTTGCAATTGTCAATTCAGGGCTATTTTATCCCAAAGCTTAAAATCAATCATGGCCACTGATTGTCGGCTTCGCGAGGGTCCTCGTGCAGCTGCCATTTACTCAATGGCCACGGAGTACATGACCAATGTTGAAGGTTCTTCGTATAGACTTATGCCAGGCCGGGAACAACTCTTTTGTCCAGAATTTAATTCAAAGACGATATTTTTTTTCACGAAATTGAATAACACCCTCACTCGTACGTTCACCCTCATGCTGTCTTGCATCGCGACGGCATGGTGCTTGAACTTTGGCGCGCACCAACCAACGTTGGAGGAATTAACAAAAGGATGGCACAACGAATCACACAAGACATGTCAACACAGCAAAAATGTCTTTGAGTCAGCTAACCGTCTCAAGACAGCGGCTCGAACCCTTACAGACTGAGACCGAAAAGCGGCAGATTAGATAAAACGCAGTGTCGACAGAGTCGATGTGTCACGTAGCACTTTCGCCATTATCATCCGGCGTACTAATGGTTTAAATGAGCCCGTCACCCCGTGTCTCGGATACGGAATACTCCAGAGGTTTTAGCCCGCCGTCTCAACTCGCCGATAGCGGGGTCCAATAGCCATCTGTAAGGAGAAGACGACGACTTGGATGAATGATGCTTAGATCTTGGTGTACTCCGTACATGGACTATCAACGCCCAATGGACCTATACATGCCTTGCTGGCAAATTACCACATAGAGCATACCGTCACCCCCGGAAGGAAGAAAGAAGACGTCATTTCCCACTATTGTCCGTGAGACATCAAAAATAAGCAAGCTTGGCAACTGAGGGTGGCACTAACGCAGGCTCATCACACCCGGCGGCCGGCGTACGTTGTAACTTGTAAGAGGGCTAAGGCGACGACGCAGGAGGGGCGTGAGCCAAGGACCGTGGACAACAACTGTCTGTGCACTTTTTATTTTCAGTAGTCTGGAAGGAGAGATGCTGAATTTACGGTGATACTAAATTGGTCGACACGATCGCTGGACGGGCTGCGGGGGTGCAGTGGGCATGCAGTAGCACACAGAGCGGCGGCCATGTCGATGCATTGTACGAAGTAGGTCCGTGAGAAATTGATTTGGCCCTCGCGGCAGCTGTACTTGATGCCATGGAGGCAGTGCCAGGGCCTGTACGCTGTCCGTCTCGTCATGTCGCCAACAGTCGTGGTCTCCGTGACAGATTCACCGTGACCACGGGCTTGCTGAGTTGTCCTGCGGCAGGTGAACACTAGAGACTGCCATGGCCAACTCCAGGGCGGCCGAGAATCCATCACGTAGTCTGAGCCCGTGAGAGAGCATGCGTGCTCACCTCGACATGTTTTGGGCTCAGGGCGTTCCAATCCAACCCTTCTGAACACAGTCTAGCAAGGCTTCATTTCAGGCAGGACGGTTCCGCAAGCTGAATGTACCTTTGCGAGCAAACACAAGCGAGGGGGAACATGCCGAATCCCCAAAGTTGGTCTTGCATGCTGTGCTTGACCGGGTCGGCGGGCTTGACGGTTGACGGGCTGGGCGCGCGGCCACGCGGGGGTACGATGAGGATGCATCTGGCTGCGTCGTGTGCGATATGGTGCATTTGCCACGGACGGGAATGACGGCTAGAGCAACATGGGGGTTGATTGCCAGCTCAGCAAAGCAAAGGCAGATGACCCAGATGACCAAGGGTGAGATGCAGCGTGGGAGGCGTGTGAAAGGCGTGTGAAATGTGTGCGAGGCAAAAAGAGGCGGGGAAAGAGTCTGGCATCTCACCAGCTCATGTCAAGCGTCAACTCGTGCATCTGCGACCAACAGAGAGGCAGGCGCGACCGGGCAGGAGGGCGGTGAAGTTGCCGCCGCTTTGGGCCGGCGAATACGGTTGGCCGGGAGGGGAGCAGGCCCATGTGCGATGGTTTGTTAATAATTTATCATTTTTATTTTCCTTTATTTTATTTTATTCGAAACTTTAAAAGAAATAAAAAAAAGAAAACAAAAATAACCACTCAAGACATGTGCCGCCTCCGCCCCTTGGTTCATATTTAAGCATTACGGATGCGGCCCGAGAAGCACACACACCTACATTTGACCTGTTTTGCATTTCCACGTCGACGGCAGCTCCCAGGCACAAGTGACCAGTCCCAAAGTGCTCGACTTTTCCAATGGCAATCGTCTAGATGCAGTAAATTTCGCCTTCTTCACGGTCAGACTCTTGGAGTTCAGAGGGACCGCTTCCCTTCCAGCCCCGTCTGCAGAAACAAACCTCGAGGCCATCAACACCACCATCAATCACTTCCCGCCTCATAAAGCCCAACTGGCACCCCTCCGGAACAGACGGTGAGAGCATCCGCTGCGTCCGCCACTCTCCGCCACAATGCAAAGGCGGCCAAGCTGCCGTCTGCTGACGATCCACGGAGCACCACACGCTTGCGGCAGATCATGTAAGCCACAGCGCGGAAGCAAACACCACCGACTGGAGCATGTAGAATGTAGCATGTGTGCCGGTGTGCATGTGTCCCTGGGCGCCTGAAGGCCTGCAGCATGTCCAGGAGCGTCCAGGACCAGAGTTGTGCGCGAGAAATGTAACCTCACCCTCTGGAGGCGTCGAGTTCCGTACCGTGACTTCAGCTGAACCAAGTGCTGCCGAACGACATGATACAGGACGAGGACGCCCTCCTTGACCCCTCATCCACCTGCTTGTATCATGTTGCACCGCCTCAGCTGGCTGCCTAATGTAATTGCAGGTCCGAATGCTGATGGATGGTGTTTTGACACGACCCAACGCTTACATATGAAGTCGGCCATTGACAAATGAGAATCTTTTCATGTCCACGGGGCCTGAAGAGTAATAACAGTGATAATAATAATAATAATAATAATAATATCGCAACATTGATTTGAATTCGACTTTTCTTTTATTCCTGCCGGATAAGCACGCGACCCTGTTTCATCCCTGGACTTGCAAATGCAACCTCAATATTAGCCTTGCGTCACAACATCTCTGAAGTTCTCGACTCACACATTTCCAGATGGCGCCACTGAAGGCTTTGATGGGAGGCACATGACGGCTCGTGGCACTTGGGACATGGGTTTATCTCGGAACATCTCATGATTAAGTGCATCTTGATGCTTCATGCCAAAAGAAGGCTGGAAATCTTGTTGTCAGTGTAAAACAGGGTGTCTCGTGTCTCTCGCCCACGAACGCACAAGAAAAAAAAAAGGCGACGAAATTCTGGGATTGATATTACAAGCGGTTATAAATAAACGTCAAGACACTGTCACCACCACTGTTTAGGGCAGCTATGCCACCATATCATCTTGACCTTTACTCAGCCGCAGTGGCTCAGCCTGATGATATTGGGGTTGTCCAATCTGTTGCATATTAGGAGCTTACCCGTGACGGCCAAATGTTCCCCATGCTCACACCGTTTTCCTGGTAGCTCTGACTATTTGGAATTGGCCCTTGGGGGCTCGCTGTAGGATTTGTGATATCCACCCAAACTACGCCCGTACGTTTGTTGGCCCAAAGTGTTTTCATGGTTCCCGTCCTTCACCTATAAATAGTTTAAGCAAGAAACGCTGGACGAAAAAAAGAGGCAGTAGCGTAGATGCTGACATTCATTGAGTGTTCTCGAGACGACAGATGCATGCATGTGGATGTGCTCAAGTTCCTCTGCCGCGGTACTGCTCTACACGCGATATTACACCGTCAACTCATTATTCTCCTGTTGATAACAGGCGGGAACTCGGTAGCCGACTCGTTTACCGCCGCGCTAGCCGTGAAATTACATCAAGTTGCCTTCATGTGAACACCATGGCACATGGTAAGTCGTAGGCTCAACTGACCAGCTGTCAAATCGACATGCCCGCCCTCCAAGGCAGTAAGAGCAAGTAGTGATTCCCCTTTCAGGCAAACGAGTCCTCCCATTGCCGGCCAAGAGACTTGCCCGTCCAGACCCTGCATGCTATCCCGTCACCATCATTCCAGATAGCGAATAGCATTGCTCAATCATTCGCTTGTCCACGTGTCTCTCGCAGGGGTGCCACATCATCAATGTCGTCTCCCAAGAAGCTCTAAACTCAAAACTGAGGAGGAACAAAAATACGAGACCATATGAAAAATAGCGGCACCAAGAGCACCGAGATTTGCAAAACATCTACCCCGTAATTCGGGACGATTGGTGGTGGGAGGGTATAAGACGACAAAGCTGATTGGTCCATCGCATCCATCGGATTGTCCAACGTCAACCCGACCCACAATTTCCCAAAGAGGCAAACGAGCTCAACGGCTTCCAAGACGACGCCATTCCCATGCGCATACTGTCGTTATTGTAGGCACGAGAATGGAGTGAAGTCTGATAATAACTTGTACTGAAATGGGCTGTGGGCCGTGTGCTGCGCTATTCGAAGCCGGCGCCGCATCGTAAACTCGTCGGATTCTATCAGAAGCACTTACACATGATGCTAGAGATGGGTATAAGAGCCGCCCGGCGGCAATGCGTCCTGTTCGTAGAATCTAGCATCTTGATCACATTCTAGTCTTGTTTCAAAAATTTAAAAGAAAGAAGAATCCAAATCCTTCTTCTTTCAAAATCCTTCAAATAACAAAGTTGCACTCAAAATGGCCGACGACAAAGATGTCTGGATGTACAACCCATCTTTTGCCCTGGCCGTGATTGGCACAATTGTATACGGCCTAATCTTCATCGCCATGACATACTTGACATTCTTCCGCTACAGAGCCTGGTACTTTACTGTTGTGGTTGTCGGTGCGGCAGTCGAAGTAGCTGGCTATGTTCTCAGAGCCTATTCTGCCAAGAACCGCACCATATTGGTAATCTTGGACGCTACGAGCATCAAAAGCCTCAAACTCTGTGGAAGTCTAACGAGAGCTTCATAGGTCCCGTTTGTACTGACACTGACATTCACTGTCCTCGCGCCCGTACTTGTCGCCGCGGGAAATTACCTCCTCATCAGCCGCCTCATCCGTGCCGTCCTGCCCCCATCGCATCATCGCGTTCTTGGCGTCCCCGGAAAACGACTTACACCCATCTTTGTCATCTGCGACGTCGTATCGTTTACCATCCAGGGCAATGGCTCTGGAATTGCTAGTTCGGATAACTGGCAGGGCGAAAAGGAGAAGATTGGCCGCTATGTGCTTATCGGAGGGCTGTCCTTTCAACTCGTCGCCTTTGGGCTGTTCCTTTGCGTGTTTCGGCGCTTCCATGTTTTGGCGAACAGAATGGCAAGACCAGAGGCTCCCAAGGGCTGGCAGCAGGTTGTTCTGTCCGTGTACATTTCCAATGTCCTGATCATGGTAAGAAAGAACACCAATTGGCGAGTGCGCAGACTTGTTGAGTCTCTGACAAGACCAGGTTCGGTGCATCTATCGTGTGTGCGAGTTTGCCGAGGGCATGAATGGCTATGCCTTCCGCACCGAGTGGCTGTTCTGGGTGTTTGAGACCCTGCCCATGATTGGCGCCATTGGTATCTTCGTCATATATCACCCGAGCCGGTTCCTCGGTCAGGATGGAGCGGCGCAGCCCAAGGAGCCTCGATCCGACGAATCCACAGAGCTCATTGGCAAGCGAAGGTGGTTCCGAATGAGACGTTTGAACGACAGCCCTGCTTAAGCCAACAGACTCCCTAAACGAAGAAACTTGAGCATTCTCAAGCCCACTATGGCTAATGTATTTGACGGTAGTGTATATTGGCAATTTGTAGATGGGATTTTCTGTTAGTCAACGGGTTATATTTCATTTGTCGCGTATATCTGAATTACAACATGGATTTACTCACGCACCTCACCATCCTCAAGCTGCAATGTCTTCAACGCCAAGCCATCATGTACATCTACGGAAGCAAGTCTCCAGAAACTGGTGTCGGCTAGAAATGTAGTCTTCATAAACTGCGAAAACTTGAGCGGCCATTCTATATACGGCCGACATGTTTCTGGCAACGAATCGTATATCTTCTCCATCCACACAATGGCCATGACGTTGCGAGCGTCGTAACGATGACGGGTCTCATGGAAGGAAAATTGAGGACCGTCTTCCCAGACGCAGATTGTGCGGCTCAGGATGATGTCCAACAGCAGCATGTGGACGATGACAAGGCGCGCGATCTGATTGCTTGGATCGATGAATGCGGAAAATTCAGTGGCCGACATGCGGCCTACTTTTTCGTGGAGGAATGAATGCTCGCGGAAACCTGGGAATCAAAATTCTTTCAGGTTAGCAGGAGTAGCCTTTTGTCTACCTGTATGAGTGTGGGCAGGTCTGACATTCGTAAATGTTGTTGGTGGCGGAAGTCACTATTCGGCGCATCATGGCAATGTGCTCAATGTCAATGACGCTGTGGCACAAGGGGCCGAGTTGTTCAAGACTTGTGCAGAACCCGTTGGCAATGGACTCATCTAGCAAGGGAAGCCATTGGTCGTCTGCCGCGGCTACAGACGATGCTTTTTCGACGTAGACGTCTCGTTCAAATGTTTTGAAGGCAGAGTTCTCGGGATCAGGCACCACGTGGGTTCCGACAAGAAAACCTACAGTTGAATAGATGTTAATGACATGATGTTTCCGTCCTATTTGGGTCATTTCGTCCCGTGCGAGAAGACGTACAGCCGCGGGTCATTGTAAGAAAGTCGGCAAGACCATCCGGCATGTGAGCTGCTTGGAAGGTCAGAGTGAGAATGGCAGCAAAGGCCGCCTCAGTATCCGGAAGCGAAAGCTTTGGTCTTGACAGGAATTTGTTTAGTCTTTCAATAGCCGTCACTCTGTGCTGCAGGGCAGAATGATTGAAGTCGCCGGGGGCCAGTAGACCCAGATGCGAGGCACCTAGCCCGAGCATCGAATGGATTAAGAAGTCGTACTATACGTGACAAGTCAGTTGGCCATTCATTGTACCATCTTCAATGGTCCCGGCAGATGCTCACACACGACGACGTACCTCGTGCGACATCTGCGAGATGTACTGCCACACATATCTCCCCCCAACTGGCAGCGGCGGAAACGCAGATATGAGAAAATGCTGAAAGAATCTCATGTCCGAGAACCCAAACGAACCAGGATGCGTGGACAATGGCTGAGGAACAGCCGGTCCCACTGCCAACGGTGAAGCATGTTGTTGAGCTTCACTCCTCTGAGCCCTTCTCATCTGCGAGTATTCGCACTCAAGTCCTAGCCGCTGACATGGTCCGCAGATGGGCGTGGCTTCATCACACTTGACTTTTCGTCGTTTACAATTTGGACAACCCGCTCGAGATTTTGTGTGTCCTTTTCTGGGAATTGGACGTCGTTTGCCAGTGGTAGGCTGCTGGCTGTTGCTGGGTGCTGATGAAGCCGATCCTGGACTAGGAGAGGAATCCATGCCCATGTCCATGCATGTAAGCTACCGCACAGCGATGTTGAATACTTCTATAAGATGACAATACGGCATTGAGGGAAAAGCTTGGTGTTTCCTTTTCCGCAAGTCATGGTTTTCACAGCGGCGCGCCCTTAAGAGCAAAAGAGGCTGAACGGAGCACTCAGCTCTATTGGCCTGGAACGTATCCAGCTTACCAGGGAGGCACGTCGTTCGACTCCGAGTCCAGAGTCTAGTGGATGGCCCTGCATGCTGGAGACAAAAGCCACGCAATTACCGAGCCTGTTGCTACCAAGTAAGCTGACTGTACACGCGGTCGGGCTATTTTGGGGGGTGGACATAACGACATAAGTTACTTACACCCTAACGTGAGTTTGTTCCGAGAGCTGGAGACAAGTGCCTTTTCCACGGCTCTCAGTCTTTGGCGATTCTTGGCAGTTGGATGGTTGTCGATTGGAAGCACATATCACAGTCGATAGGAAGCTGTCAATATTACATATTTTGATGTGGCCGACTCGGTGTCGAGTCAAGGCAACGTCTATTGTGCCATTACTTTTGTACCCTTTAACCTTTTTTGGTATATTCCCATTCTCTATCGTGACTTCTCTAAAACTCCTCGTCGCCCGAGCCTGAAACAATGACGTTGTTCACCTTCAGAACCATGCGGACATAATTGCGTGGCGAGCTGAAGCTGCTGCTTCTTTCCAATCAAGGGGTCAATGACAAACGCTTCCTTCATGTCGTTGTTCCCACGTCCCATGCAGTCGACACCAAGTTTACCTCGGCTGTCGGGCCCAGCCTTGACCTGCTGACTCTTGACCTCAGCAAGAGTGGAAATGGGATTGAGGCCACTGTTCTCAGCCAGCGTCATAGGGACAGTATCCAAAGCTTCAGAGAACGCGCGCATGGCGTACTGTTCCAAACCAGGCGTCTTGACGGCGGCGTCCTCGACAGCCAGGGAACAGGCAATCTCGGCAGCACCGCCGCCGTAGACGATACGGTTGTCGCGAACCAAGTTTCTTACCACGCACAAAGCATCGTGGAGTGATCGCTTAGCTTCGTCGATAATCTAGACAATGTGTCAGCCATCAATACTCCATTGGACAGGGGGTGACGGGCACACATACCATCTTGTTACTGCCACGGCAGAAAACAGTCACGGCACGAGTGTTGGCACACTCCTCAATGACCAGCATCTTCTCTCTCGTTGTGCCAAAAGTCATCTCTCTGACAACACCTGCCGAAGCCCAGCTTCTCTGGCTTGAGGTCTTCGAACCGCGGTACTATTCTGCCATTCGTAGGCAATGGCAATCAGCTCAATCTCGGGGCCACCAACCCAACGAACGGCTGGAAGACCATTCTGGAGAAGCAAGTGGTTGGCTTCATCGTCGAAGCCCCACTGACAAATTGCCAAATTGGCACCGGTGTCCTTGACCTGCTGGATCATCTCGATAAACTTTCTCCCTCTCGTAGTTTTGCAGTTTCTTGAACTCCTCAACACTGGTAATCTCGAGCTTGTGCTTCGTCTTGGGCTTAGGGGGTTCAAAGGCACAAGTCAGGATGGCAATCTTGGCGTCTCGCACTTCAGAAGGCATTTGCGGGTGAGAAAAGTCCTTGTCGACAATGACACCCTTGACGAGAAGCGTGTCTTCGAGCGAGCCTCCAACCTTGCCATCAACCTTGATCAGCTCGAAATCGACATCCTTTCGCTCCAGATCTGCCACTGACAGGACAGCATCCACCGCAATGTTGGCAAACTGATCATGCGCTTTGGAGACAATCTTGCTGCCCAAGCTTGTTCGTGCAACCTTGACCAGGTTAGCAGTCTCTGTCTTTGTGAAGTCGATTGTGTCTGAGATTCGGTCCAGCTCAGCAACGGCGATGTCGCAAGCTTGGTCGTAACCGTCGGCAATTCGGATAGGGTGGATACCCTTGTCAATAAGGTCGGCAGCTTGCTCTAGCAGAGCACCAGCCAGGACGACGACACCGGTGGTACCGTCACCGATTTCATCATCTTGGGACTTGGACAGCTCTACCAGCAGCTTAGCGATGTGGTTGCTGATTTCCATCTGCTGCAGGATGGTGGCGCCATCGTTGGTGACTGTGATGTCTCCGTCAGGGGATATGAGAATCTTGTCGAGACCTCGGGGGCCAAGGGAGGACTTGACGAGATTTGCAACGGTTCTAGCTGCGAGAATATGAGACTTGACGGCTTCGTTTCCGAATTGACGTTTCTTCTTTCCCTGACTGTGTGGTGTCAGAGGCTGTTCAAGCTGAACGCGAATGGCGGGGCATGTACTTACTCTCTGACCACAATAAAGGGCCGACCTTGCTCGTCCTTCATGAAGGTTGCTGTTTATGCGAAAGTATACGAGTTAGCGCTGAAGCCCGTTTGCCGAGGATACATCGTCGTGCAATTACCATTGTTAGGATCCAGATCTGGCAAGTTCGTGTTAGCTTCAATCATCAACCCCCCCTGGGTCGCCACAACTAGTTGCACTCACTCAGCGACATGTTGGCGACGAGCTAGCTATAACGGAAGCTCTACCAGACTATGCCCAAAATATGACTTGCCGACAGAAAAAAGGGACCCCGAAACAGACGATAGCCTACAGCTTGGAGCTTGTCGTCGTAGCCAAATTTTTAGAATATTGGTGCTGCCTTGAACCTGTCGCGGTGCGGGACACCGGGAAAAGAAATCTCCGCCATCCGAATTATCGTTGCAAAACGGCCCGGCTTCTGTTGGCTTCTGCAGACGGCCATGATTAGGCGGTCAGTGGGTATCCGCACCGGGCGGCTCTCTGCTGGCTGGTTGCTTCACTGAGCAAGGAGGGGCAAGTTTAATCACAGGCGGCACTTGCGGGGGCCTAAATGGTGGCCTGGGGGGTATCAGCAGTCAATGTTCTTTGAAGCTCCATGTTTAGCTGCCCCTCCATGTGTGACCTCCTCACAGCGTCGACGGCTTTCCAGAATTGCCCCACGCGTCATCGGTTCAGTCACACTAAGCAGGTCTTCATTGCCCTCCAAACTTCAACTTGGCTGTATGTTGGAGCCCAGTTTTTGGCGGCCCATTGCTACCATTGCTCATCCTTTTGGCTTCTTTTTTTGAACGCTCAGCTGGTGTCCCTGTGCGTCCCTTTTTCACTGTGTCGCATAATTTTGACAGAGTGCGTGCCAGTACCTCGATTTTGACCGAGGCATTACGGACAGACAACAAGCTGACCAGCTCAGAAATATCATACAGCTTTCCCCCTGTGGATTGCCCGCACCCAATTTAAGCCGACAGCGAAACGAACTGTCCGCACTCTCTTCGAAAAGACTAGTCATTGTACGGCATTGTTGTTGACCATGGCACCCACTGATTTCTACGACGATGATGACCTATATGATGGGAACGACTATGAGGAAGATCAGGAGGAAGAGCTGAGCCCCGAGGACAAGCAAGCTATGGAGGAGGGCACTGCGGATGTACAAAAGGCACTTGGTGCCAATGCGAGCAAAGTAACAGTCAAGCAGATACAGGAGGCGCTATGGCACTACTACTACGATGTAGAGAAGTCTGCCGCCTACTTAACCAAGACCTTCATTGCACCACCGCCGCCTAAACCCGCACCGAGAAAGGCTCCAGAGAGTAAGTTGCATGAGTTCTCGTTTTCATCATCACTCGGCCTGTTTGTAAGATCTGCTGGAGCGGCGAGCACTTTACCATTGTCCAACTCGCCACAAACACCTGAAACACTACCTCTACCACCTTGCAGGACTTTCAGCTACGGAACAAATTCGAATATTCTTCAATCAGAGTTCGATGATATGCCTTGGTTGAATACGCCCCAGAGTCGCCAAGCTACTCTTTTAGCACCCTCTGAGCCACGAGGCGGATTGCTTGGCGGAGCGGGAGATGCCCCAAAAATGTCCAAGTTGCAAGCACTTGCGGCCGCTAGGAAAAAGAAGAACGACGAAAAGAAAGAGCAAGCGAAAGCTTCAGAGGCAGAAAGTGGCATGAAGAGGCTGTCCATCGCCGATGACTCTCAAAAAGGCACCACTAAAGGAGCTTCAAGCCCCGCAAAGCGGCTGCGTGGCCCCGATATGCTGGCTTCATCGCGACCAATATTGGGCAGAGGCGACTCACGGAGTGAATCTTGTCAAAATACACAATCCAGTGCTGCTCCTGTCGCAGCCATAGCTTCCCAGCAAGAGCCGGGTAAACCAAATCAATACCCTCCTAGTTCAATGGGAAGAACAAGAAGAAGATGCAGAGCCAGCTCCTGCATGTGCACCGTCCGCCTTCGCCAAGACTCTGTTCGGTCCCGCTCCAGAAGATCGCCAAGCAAACAGGCCTGATTTCTTTGCAATGCCATACGCAGCTTCATCATCCTTCCTTGCTACAGCATTCTCTAATCCCAGCCCGGACGATATCGTTCTGGCCGCGCAGACAAAAGGTTCGAACTTCGCAAGGGCGAAATAACAAGCTAATTCTAATGTTTCTTCAGCCGGGAAGAAAACTACAGCTCCTGTCAAAGCGGCATCGACAGTAGTGAAAAAAGACAAGAACGTCGATACCGTATTTAAAGATGCAGATGTGGCAAACGGCGTCTCCAATCTGAGGGTCAGCGATGCTCCGCCCCCAAAGAGCAAAGGTCTTGATGTGGCCAAAGAGTACGAGAAGAGAAAAAGTAAAAAGAGCATCAGTTTTGTTGTCGTGGGTAAGTTACAAAAGTAGATGACTAACTTGTCCATGTCATCTATGCTAACGTGTGAACAGGACACGTTGATGCCGGCAAAAGTACGCTAATGGGTCGCCTTCTGCTTGAACTGAAATATGTTCAAGAGCGCACGGTAGATAGGTATCGTCGACAAGCAGAGAAGACAGGAAAACAATCTTTTGCTCTTGCTTGGGTCATGGACCAGAGAACGGAAGAAAGGGAACGTGGCGTCACAATCGACATCGCCACCAATCATTTCGAAACTCCAAACACCAACTTCACCATCTTGGACGCCCCTGGCCATAGAGATTTCGTCCCAAACATGATTGCTGGTGCTAGCCAAGCAGATTTTGCCGTCCTCGTTGTTGACGCAAATACTGGAGCCTACGAAAAGGGCCTCAAGGGGCAAACGAGAGAACATGTATTATTGCTGCGCAGTTTGGGTGTGCAGCGCCTAATTGTCGCTGTTAATAAACTTGACATGGTTGGTTGGTCAAAAGACCGATTCGACGAGATTTCTCAACAAGTCATGGGGTTTCTCACAGGTTTAGGCTTCCAAAGCAAGTTGGTAAGCTTTATACCAATTTCAGGCCTGAATGGAGACAATATCGCCAAAAAGACGGAGGATGCGTCTGCAACATGGTATCAGGGCCCAACTCTTCTTGCATCATTGGAGGATTCAGAGCCGTCATCGGCTCGTGCCATTACAAAGCCCTTCCGGATGTCGATTTCAGAAGTGTTTCGATCCCAACAACAGGGCACAACAACACTTGCTGGCCGCATTGACGCAGGGAATATTCAGATTGGTGACGCAGTTATTGTGCAGCCCAGTGGAGAGCGTGCTTATATCAAATCCATCATGGTGGATACGGAAGCTCAAGAATGGGCAGTTGCTGGCCAGAGTGTTACGATTGCCTTGACTGATATTGATCCTGTTCACATACGTGTTGGCGATATCGTATGCAGTACCGTCGACCCAATCAGTGTTGGGGACACGTTCACTCTGAAGGCCATGGCGTTCGAGCATCTAATGCCGATGCCCGTTGACCTCCACCGTGGCCGTCTACATGCAGCTGGACAAATAGAGTCAATCCCTGCAACCCTTGACAAGGCTACTGGTGAGGTCATTAAGAAGAAGCCCAAGGTGGTTCAGCCGGGCAGTGTGGCTCGCGTGACGATTAAGCTGGGCACCAAGGTTCCGTTGGAAAAGGGCCAGAGAGTGGTGCTTCGCAGCGGTGGGGAAACTGTTGCTGCCGGCTTATTGGAATAAATGTATCCGCGGATCAAGATTTATCATGGCTGTGAGTCAAAGTGAAAAGAGAACCTTGTCGATGACACGCAGTACGGAGTAGACAAGTGGCATTTAGTAGTTCTGAGGGGCGGAGCATACACAAGGCCAGATATCAGGAGGCGACGCATGATTTATCACGGGATGACCCGTAGCTATGTACTCCGTGTCTAGGCGGCAAATAGTTGGCATTCACACCTGCAGGCTCTCCATAGCAGTCATCTATATTGAGGCCATATCGGTACTTGGCTTATGGGAATATGTTGTGTATGTTGTGTCTTGCAAGAGTCCTGCCTTTGTAATAGGTAGTTGTTGTTTCGAATGTTCTCGAAGTCTCCACTTGAGGCTACTTGTCCACAGCTTGAAGTTCTACTTTCGTCCTCCCATCCATGCATGACCAAAGGACTATTGCAACTGTGTCTCTTTGTGCTGGTTGAAGCATCTTTTGGATATCCTGGCCACAGAGGAAGGCCCGTGAGTGACATTAATTTAGTCATTGAACTCCGTAGCGGAAGGACTCGTGTGGGTGGGCTACGCATTTCTGGCATTGCCTTGGTGGTGGCGTCCTTGCTATTACAGATCATGTGCCAGCACACTCTACGTGGAACAAACTCTAGATGGACAAGTCAAGTGATCGAATAGATGCTCCTCTTGGGTTCGTCCTCAAGTTCAATGCCATGCAGGCGCGACGAGTAAAGGTCTGCATGGCGCTGGTGACATCAATTAGGAAAGTCAGAGAAGGAACACAGAGCCAATTGTCGGCCCAAAATGCCGGACCATGTGCACAGTGGGTTTCTGACACTGTCTCTGAGACAGTGCGAGAGTGGGGCAGGCTCGCGGGAGTCAGTTCTGGCAGGAACCTTGCATGAAATCTGGCCTTTTGTGCACTTGACTCTTTTGGACACCTCGAAATTATTTTATGGAGTCGCGCTGCAGCTTCTTTCCTACTTCTTCTTCTTCTCCTTCTCATCCACGTTCCGTCTTCACACTTCCACCCGTCTTCTTCATTTTTCATTTTTCAATTCCATATTTCCATTGATACCCCTCTGAAGACGCTGACTCGAGGACCAAGTAGATTTCGCTGCTTACGATACATACGCCTTCATTCATTCTCTCTTCAAGGCTGTTATTGGTTATATCGTCGCGATTGCTTCCAACCGGCGGCACATTCACACATACCCCCCTCCCACAATGGCCCGATCACGAGGCTCATACACCTTGGCCCTTGGGCTCCTTTGTTGGATCGCCCTGCTCTTCTCTCCCCTGGCTTTCGTCAAGCCTGTTCAGGCCGAGGTAGCTGAATATGGCCCTGTCATTGGTATTGTGAGTACTGCCTGTCTCCTTGTAGACCATGGTAGTGGGAGGTTGCTTCTGAAGCGCGGCTCTCAACTGCTACAGATCTGCTCTTTCCCTGACGCGATTGCTGACTATTTGCCGCCCCTTTTACAGGATTTGGGCACGACCTACAGCTGTGTCGGTGTGATGCAGAAGGGCCATGTCGAGATTATCGTGAACGATCAGGGTAACCGGATTACCCCTTCTTATGTCGCCTTCACTGACTGAGGAGCGTCTCGTTGGTGACGCGGCCAAGTACCAGGCCGCCGGTAACCCTGAACGAACCATTTTTGACATCAAGTAAGTATTCGCTGTCATTAAAACACCAGTTGGAGCATTGTCTTTTTAACAAAGTTATCTTTAGGCGTCTAATTGGCCGAAAGTTCAGTGACAAAAACGTGCAGGCCGATCTCAAGCACTTCCCTTATAAGGTTGTCGCCAAGGAATGACAAGCCTGTTGTCCAGGTTGATGTCCAAGGCAGTCAGAAGACTTTCACCCCTGAGGAAGTTTCCGCCATGATTTTGGGTAAAATGAAGGACGTTGCCGAGTCTTACTTGGGCAAGAAGGTCACCCATGCCGTCGTCACTGTCCCCGCCTACTTCAATGTGAGTCTCGCGCAACATGAAGCCGATTCAAAGTCAACGTTACTGACACGTAGTGCAGGACGCCCAACGCCAGGCTACCAAGGATGCGGGTACTATCGCCGGTCTCACTGTCCTCAGAGTTGTCAACGAACCCACCGCTGCTGCTATTGCATACGGTCTGGACAAGACCGAGGATGAACGCCATATAATTGTGTACGATCTTGGTGGCGGTACTTTCGATGTCTCTCTTCTTTCCATCGACCAGGGCGTTTTCGAGGTCTTGGCTACTGCTGGTGACACCCATCTTGGCTGGTGAGGATTTCGACCAGCGCATCATTAACTACCTCGCCAAGTCGTTCAACAAGAAGCACAACGTGGAGATTACCAAAACTAAGAAGGCCATGGGTAAGCTCAAGCGTGAGGTTGAGAAGGCCAAGCGCGACCTGTCGTCTCAGATGACCACTCGCATTGAAATCGAACCCTTCTTCGACGGCAAGGACTTCTCTGAGACCCTAACTCGCGCCAAGTTCGAGGAGCTGAACATGGATCTTTTCAAGAAGACCCTGAAGCCTGTCGAGCAGGTTCTCAAGGACGCCAAGATGAAGAAGGAATCAGATTGATGATATTGTTCTTGTCGGCGGTTCTACCCGTATCCCCAAGATTCAGGCTCTCGTTGAAGAGTATTTTGGCAAGAAGGCGTCCAAGAAGGTCAACCCCGACGAGGCTGTCGCTTTCGGTGCCGCTGTTCAGGCTGGTGTTCTCTCCGGAGAGGAGGGTACCGAGGAAGTTCTTCTTATGGATGTCAATCCTCTTACTCTCGGTATTGAGACCACTGGTGGGGTCATGACCAAGTTGATTCCCCGCAACACCGCCATCCCTACTCGCAAGAGCCAGATTTTCTCTACTGCCTGCTGATAACCAGCCCGTGGTCCTGATCCAGGTCTACGAGGGTGAGCGATCTCTGACCAAGGACAACAACCTTCTTGGCAAGTTCGAGCTTAGTGGCATCCCCCCCTCGCCTCGTGGTGTCCCCCAGATTGAGGTCTCCTTTGAGCTTGACGCCAACGGTATCCTCAAGGTCTCAGCTCACGACAAGGGCACTGGCAAGCAGGAGTCCATCACCATTACCAACGATAAGGGCCGTCTTACCCAGGAGGAAATCGACCGCATGGTTGCTGAGGCTGAGAAGTACGCCGAGGAGGACAAGGCTACCCGTGAGCGCGTTGAAGCTCGCAACAGTCTCGAAACCTACGCTTTCAGCCTCAAGAACCAGGTCAACGATGCCGAGGGTCTTGGTGGCAAGATTGACGAGGAGGACAAGGAAACTGTAAGTTCATGCTCCAAAGTGATGACTGCCGTCATCAGCAGCAGCAGTTGGCTAATACTGGAGCTTAGATTCTCGACGCCGTTAAGGAGGCTACTGAGTGGCTCGACGAGCACGGTTCTGACGCTTCCGCTGAGGACTTCGAGGAGCAGAAGGAGAAGCTGTCTAACGTGGCTTATCCTATCACCTCCAAGCTGTACGGTGGTGATGCTCCTGGCAGCCAGGAGGAAGAATCTGATTTCCACGACGAACTGTAATTGTATAGATGCCGTCACTTAATGGGTGTAACAGGATAAGATAGCTCTGGTCTGGTTCTTTTGCGTGGAGTATGGGCATTATGGCATGTTAGGTTTAATCTTGCCCGCAGCGTAAAGTAGACGTATTAACTGAGCTTTTACAGCGCAACTTTTCTGGCATGGGTGTGCGTGTGTGCGTGATTTCTGTCTCCTAGATGGTGAGGCAATACTTCCACTCCCCTGGCTTGAGGGCTGATGGGGGGGGGGGTCGCGATGCACTTAAAAGTCGGAACGCGCAGCTCCAGGGCAAACAGCATCCATTGTGTGGTTAGAGCTTTCGTTGCTTGTGTATGGGCAGTAAACTGGCAAGTACTACTCATTTACATATGAGTGTGCATTGCGCAGTCGCACCGCACCGGTGCTGCAATGCGGCCAATGTTTCCCCCCTCTATTGTTCTTTTATCACCAACATATTGATTTTCAAGGTTGTTTTGAACTTTTCGTCTCCCTCACCCGAGATACGAAACCTTGTTCCACTTCTCTCCTACACCACGACAACCCGACAGCCAGGTTCACGTTCACAATGGGCGGCACGGCAGGGACCGAGTTCCTGGGCTCAATGCAAAATGTGTTTGAGGAGGCTCAGGGACAGGGCTTCACTGCGCTAACGGATTTCCGCAAGTTGACAGGCAGCATACTCAAGTTTCTTCCGGGCCTGCAGAAAGATGACGGGTGCCAGAGCCCGTGCCAGCTGTCCGATTCGCTTGCCAGATGGTCGCAATGTCAGAACGCACGTGGCATTGCCTCCGACAGGCCTGAATCTCAACAGAGAAACGAACAGGAGATTGCGGGAGGCACACTCCTCCAACGAGTTTTGCGGTATTTTGCTCTCACAAGTACACGAACAACTACATGCCAAACGATCAGATTCGGGCAAGGGAGGAAAGAACATGACAACGTCTGCCGCTTCTCGGAGGCCAATTTCGAAAAAGAAGAGAACATTGACGCGTTCACCGGAGCCAACACCGAATCCGCCATCAGCAAAGAAGGCACGCCGGCGTCGCAAAACAGTTCAGACACCGCCAGGATCTGGAAATGATGACCACAAGACTAGAGTGAGCGGTCCGACGGCGGGTGAAAGCGATGGAGATGTTTTGTCAACGACGCTGGCATCTGCAACTGACAGAGTGAAAGAGGCTGGCTCCAAACAAAGACCTGGGGCCGTTGTGACCAAGGCGCAAACGGGTGAGAAAGCGGAAAGGGCGACACATTCGCAGCCCACAAAGTCGCCGACAAAAACACCACGTCCCGCCAAATCCTGCGATGGCCTAGCAAACGCCGAAATGGTTGCCGCAGGGAACTACGGCCCTTTGACACCAGTCAAGCGGCTCAGAATTGTTATCCCGAAGAGAAAACGGGAGCTTGAGCAGCAGCAGCAACAGGCAGTTCCACCTGCAGTCACTTCACAAGACGATGACTCGTACTCCGATACCTCGAGTGACGAGAGGGGAACAATGTCAGATATTTCTGAAATATCGGACTGCGCGTTTCTAATGGACATGGACCCTTCCGAGGACCTGGCCCAAGAGAAGACAAAAGAGAGAAGCCTTCGAGTGGCAAAAAAGGTGAGCTACCTCAACTACAAGAGCCAAAGCCTCCAAGTAGTATGACTAACCAGACGCGGGACCAGAGTACACAACAAACACGCGAGAAGCCTGTCCAGTCGGCAAGCGGCGACTCAACTATTGAGAATGGTGCCGCATCTAAGCGACGGAATCTCATCCGTCGCGCCGAAAAATTGGCGCAAATATCTCCGCAGGATTCAGAGTTATGCGAACTCGGAGGGAATCCGAGGGGCAGATTTCAAGCAGCGACTCATGAGGCTTGTCGACATGGTATACTTGCCAGAGGAGCTGGATGCTATTGCGGCAAAAGAATAGGATAGGCTTTTACGCATTGCGGAGCTCTGCTCGGTCATTGCAGAGACTCTGGGCCCGGAAGACGAGGTTGTGGACTACGAGACGCGCAATCACTGGATCAAGGCGAAGAACTGAGGATATCAAAAGCCTGAAGAAGTTGTTCGAGGGTACAAACCTTCAACCCCCAACTGGGTATATGAGCGATGTCTAGCTGGGGAGTGTTTCTTTCTTTTATCAGTCGATTATGTTTGATTTGTAGAGCATGGTCGGCAGGGTGGGAAAATTATGTCGCTGAGCATCTGGCTCGCTTTACAAGGTTTCCCAGTTGAGTTGAGGCACATTGGAACGACAGGAACAGTAGCTAGATGAATGATGAACCGGGGCGAGACAAGCAAGGATTCAGCCGCGCGAGTAGCCAAGAAATAGCACAATCACAAAGAACGCAGCTGTCGATTGGACTTGATGTGGAAGCACATGACATGTAGCTGCCTGCAGACCCAAGCCGTAGCCGAAGACGCAAAAACTCATCATTACATAGACGGTCTTGCTTGGCGCCGGATATCAGGCCAACCAGGCCGCATGTTTTGCTCGCAAAAGGACACGCAAGGTTGGCACGGATATCTCTTCATCGTCTCAACAGGAAGTAATACCTCGGGCGCCGCTGGAAAACTCGCAACCCGACCAATAAACTCCCGCACCAGCAAGACCTTCCTTTTCCAGTCTCAGCAAGGCAACCCATCTCTGATGCTCAACCCGCCCACAAATCACACCATGAACGAAATCTGGGACATGCTGAGGGACGGCGGCGTCTTCATCAGCGAGACGGCGTGCGTGGGGGACGTGAATCCGCTGATGAGGTGGGTGGTGCTGCCGGCGATGCAGGCCGTGGGCAGGGCGCCGCGCGTGAATAAGTTCACGGGGGGGCCGAGTTGAAGAGGAGCATTCAGGAGGCGGGCCTTGATATTCTAGCCGACGAGGTGCATTCTTCGAAGGGGGATGACGGGAGGCCGTTTATCGTGGCGAGGAGGAAGTGATGCCTTTTTTTTTTGGTCTGTTGTGGGCATGATGCTCTCTGTTTAACCATTGGTTACATGACGAACGTGATTGTGCGAGTCAATACCTGCCCTATATTATAATATACAATGGCTAATTCATTCTGTGTCAACGTACTCCATCAATCTGAAAGGACATGTACCAACGTCGTCCCATATCCGGTCAAGTACCAAATTACTGCCTGAATTTTTTTTTAAACATCCTTTTCAACACCAACCAGCTTGGCGCTCAGCTCCCAGAGCCTATCCTCCGCTTGGACATCATACGCGTGAGGAGCCGCGCCGGGATCCAGAACTGACGGGTTGCCCTCCACATTGCCCGCAACACCACAGTTCGCAAGGTACTTTCCGCCCTTGCCCTCCCAGACCGGTGCCACGGCGGCCCAGACAGAAGTGGCAGCGCCCTGCGGAGGGCTCAACATCTGCGTGCCCACGCTCTCGTCGCTCTTCCACGATTCCTGCTGCTCGGCGGGCGTGTAGGCCTGCAGACCAGTCCAGATGCCGCCGGGGTGCAGGGAGAGGGCGTGGACGCCGCGGGACCCAAGCGCGCGGTCAATGTAGCTGGCGGTCCAGATATTGGCCGTCTTGGACTGTCCGTAGCCAAGCCAGGGGTCGTAGGAGTCGGGCTGGTCGAAGTTGTAGTTGTCAAAGTTGACGGGGGACATGCGGTGTCCGGAGGAGGAGACGTTGACGATGCGCGAGTTGAAGGCGGGCAGTCGAGCTGGAGATGAGCGTGGGGAGGAGGAGGCGGGTGAAGAGGTAGTGCGCGAGGTGGTTGACCGCGAACTGGCGCTCGAACCCGTCCTTGGTCTTGGTGTATGGGCATGCCATGATTCCTGGGCCTCTTGTCAGTGGTTCTGATGGATCTTGTGCCAAATGTCAAGGCGGGTGGGGAAACGCACCGGCATTGTTGATGAGGACATTCAGCTTGTTGCTCCTGCCGAGAAAGTCCTTGGCGGCTTTGCGGACGGAATCAAGGGAGTCCAGGTCCATCTCGACGGCTTCCAGCTTGCCTTTGCCCGAGGAGGTCTTGAGGACGTCCTCCTTTGTGGCAGCGGCCTTTTCGAGGCTCCGGGCCGTGAAGTAGACGTCTGCGCCGGTGCTGTGCATGGCCCGGACCGTCTCTACGCCAATGCCGGCCGTGCCGCCGGTGATGAGGACCACTCTGCCGGCCCATGTGCCCTTTGCACCGCTGTCCTCGACGACCTTGAGCGCGGTAGGGCGCTGGTCTCCCGGGCCGGATGGGTTGACGTAGAGGTCAGCGTAGGGGTTGAATGCGTCTGACATCTTGAGATTCTGGTGGGTTTTGCAGAAAAAGAAAAGCGTAAAGTTTGAGCCTGGTGGGCGATGGCTTGTAAGTGGGCTGGGTGCTGTTTGTCGCTGCGATCGAGGCTTGAGCGATGATGAGTTGTTTTCTCCCACTCACTTGGCAAACAGGTCGACCATGGCGCATATTTATATCTGTGTGCATAGTGGCAACAAGCCTGGGGGTTCTGCGTGTCTCATTGTTTAGAGTTTCTAAACTCCAAAGTGCAACTCTCTCCGGCACGGCGGACTTAACGCGGCGGAGCGGACATGTCCGCCTCGCACCCGTTCGAGGCCGCTCGAGGCCGCAGTCCGTCCCCGCCTGTGGGGCGGTGGGGCCCGCCTCCGTCGACGTCAACAGCAGCTGCTGAGTTGCAGCACTTCCCACGTCCTGATGGAATCCTGGATATCGGTAGACAAAGTCCTTTGAATCCCCCCATCCCTCCCACCTCTTCCCCTTTCCCCCCCTTTCAGACGAAGCCACGGCGTTGCGTCATGTCCGCCCGCTACGCGATACAGGCCTGTCGAGCCTGTCGGTATGTTTGTCCCACCCGACATGATGCGCTGGCTAATCTCCGAGTGCGACAGACGTTTGAAACGCAAGTGCTCTAGGGACATTCCATCATGTTCACTTGTAAGACGGCCCTCTCTGCTGAGTCTTCTTGCATGCCACTAATCCGGGCTTGAGTGTGTTCGGCTCAGCAAAAGATGCGAGTACCGCCCCGGTGATACTGGTACAGAGCCCGCGCCCGACACCGATCTCGCCTCAAGATTGCACGACTTGGAACAGCTCCTCCAAGGGAAAGGGCCCGGCGACCTGATGTCCCTGCCTTCTGATACAAAGGTCAACTCGTCATTCCCTGCAGCATTCTTCCTCGACCCAGATCACTATTCCAAATTTGGCCAATATGACCTCTCTTCTGAGCAATTGCCCTGGGTGGAAAAGGCCCACGTGCTCGTCCAGGATGACTGGCGACAGGTGTGCGAGCGCTTCCTTTCCACAATCTATACCTGGTTGCCGATGATTAGCAAGAAGCGCCTCTATTCCGAGTTGACGTCTTCTAATCCTGACACCAAGGCCGGCAATGCGCTGTTCCTGCTAAGCATGAAACTGTGCACCGGCAAGCCCCTCCAGTCTGCTGATGATTCCTCGTGTGCAGATAATGAGCTGTACAGTGCTGCGAGGCAATGCCTCTTCTGCGCAGAGTCGGGGGGATACGTGTCGTTGCGGTTGGTCCAGTCCCTCGTTCTCTTGGCGGTTTATGAAATGGGCCATGCCATCTATCCGGCGGCGTACTTGACGGTTGGCAGGGCGGCGAGGCTGGCCATGGTTATTGGGCTGCATAATACGAAGCTCGCAACGCAGCTGTTCGTCTTGCCGGACATGTGGAGTTTGAGGGAAGAACAGGGAAGGACGTGGTGGGCGATTTTCGTTCTCGACAAGTACGAAGTCTTGCCCCCAACCCTGTCACCATATGTGTAAGAGAACAGACATCTGGACATCTGGTATGCTGACGACGAATCTTTTAGGCTTGTCAGTCTTGGATCGCCCGGCTTGCCGTTCGCAACGCCCGACCCATCTGTCGACGCACCTCCTGCCTTCCAACGACCGAGACTGGAACAACGGCGTGATCAGCATAAACGAACCTGTACTCGCACAGTCGTTCCACGCTGCCAATTCCATCGGAAGGTTTGCAAGGACATGCCAGGCAGCTCATGTGCTGGGCAAGACCATGGTCCACATCAATCGCTGCAAGATGGCCATCACTGACGTTACAGAAGTTCTTTCGGAGGCGTTGCATCTTCACAAAGCGCTTGTGGCGTTGGACACCAGTCTCGGCGGCCCGTCCGACTCTTTTCAAGGAGAGGGGTATCCCAGTCCCGATTCTTCTGACGTGGAGGACATGAATTACACTGCCTTGTCGATATGCTGCTCGGCCCGGTACTTGCTCTACACACAGTACGCATGTAACGAGAGCAACAGGTCCGCTGGCCAAGAGCGCATAGCACTAGAGGCGGAAGCGCAGCAGCTGTCTATACAAGGCATGGAGCATCTCAGCGGTGTTTTGGTGCCACGGATAGCACGGCACATGGAGCACATGGTTGCTTCGCCGGCAGTGAGGCCGAGTGTGAGTTTTGTACCCGGGCACAGCATGTATTATTCTGCCATTGAGTGTGCGTGCTTTTACAAGGAGTTTGATAATCGGACCATGCTGGATGGCATCAAGCAGATTGTCCAAGGGTTCAGAGCGTTGCAGACGGAGTGGAGGGTTGGAGGTACGTTTCCTTGCTCCATGATACTTTTGGGTATGTAATTGCTGACTTGAGAGTAGCGGAATATTTGGCCCTCTTGGACAAGGAGCATGTGCTCGAGTTGCTTGAGTCAGAATGCCAAGATACGCAGCGGGGGACGTGCATCAATGTGCAGAGTAGGCGATTTGGCAATGGTTGCGTAAAGGCGTGAGATATACTGTGGTGTTGTGGTTACTTCTGGTTGGGGTTGTACTCTCCGTGCCATATTGCACGTGACATGTACTCCGACACGATCGGAAAATGCTAACTCGAGGCGGGTAGAGATGTTGCGTCAATTGATGGCGCAAGACGAGGTTTGACTTTTTGCCGAAACGGGACGAGGGGCTAGAGCACTCGAGTTGACCGTATGACCCCGCTTCTCGCTGCTCCACTTGGTGATGTTTGATGATGCTTTGGGCCGTGTGGGCTCGCTAACCAGCACATGTCTGGTGCAGCTTGACCAGCCACCTGGAGCAGCCAGCGTGAGCCCAGGCACCCTGCAGGCGGGCAAGGACCAGTTGGCAAGTGCTGCCTGACGCCTTCCACTTGACTTTCCCGCCATCGCCATCGCCATCGCCATCACCTGCCTACTCCGTCTTTTATCTCCGTCTCCGTCTACCCTCGACAGCCATCATCCGCACACACATCGTCGCAATCCGCATCCGCCTGTGCACCTCTGTCTGGCCTCAGACTGCGCTGTCGCCGTTTTGCCCCCCTTTCGCCCTGCGCAGCTGAGAGCCACGCCGCTGCTTGACTGTCGAAATTTGCGCCTGCGGGCTGCCTGATGAACCGTTGATCCCGCAGTGCTTGGTGCCGCCGCAGGCACTCTGCAGACCACTCAATTCCCAACGAGCGCACGCACGCCGCCGACGACAACAACAACAACACCACCACTTGCATACTATCAGCCTGCTGCCGAGTCCTCGACCTGGCTCTGCACGGACTCCTAGACAGCTTTGTGTCTGCAACGCATAGCCGACTTGGCTGCAAACGCCGAGCAGGTTCGGTTCCCGCTGTTTGCATCCGAGGCCTCGAGGCATTAGCCGCGCCGCGTGCTGACAGCGGCAGTATCGCTGCCCCTACGGCCAAACCATTCATAATCGCATCAGCAACTCCATCCGCCCTTTCATTAACCTGTCGCTGCGACGGCGACTCCATCACGCAATGGCGTCCGACTTCCCCTACGTCAAAAAGATGACTCCCAAGGAGGGCTACGTCTTCCCCTCCCACCGGCTACAGCGCACATGCGACGCCGGTCGAGTGCCCCTCGTCCTGGTAGCTTGCGGGTCCTGTGAGTACCACCACAATGCTCATCATGTGCGGGCAAATATGAGGAACGAGGGGGAAAAAAAAGAGAGAGAAATACCAAACTGACAATTCAATCCCCCCTCCCAGTTTCTCCAATTACCTTTCTACATTTGCGCATGTTTCCCATGGCGCGGGACCATGCACGCAATGAGGGTGAGCAGGCACTCGGCATTTTCTTCTATCTCTGCAATGACGTCGACGGGCATACGGACAGCACGGTATTGACATGGCTAATTCATGCGGCATGACAGGATTCGAAGTTATTGGAGGCTACCTCTCCCCCGTGTCCGACGCCTATAAGAAGAAGGGTCTAGCACCCGCACATCACCGAATTCGAATGTGCGAAATCGCCGCCGAAAATACCTCCAAATGGCTCATGGTTGATCCCTGGGAGGCCGTGAGTCCGACTTATATTCCCACTGCCCGCGTCTTGGATCATTTCGACTACGAGATCAATCATGTCATGGGAGGCGTTGAGTGCTCTGACGGCACTCGTAAGCCAGCCAAAATCGTCTTGCTGGCCGGCGCCGATTTAATCCAGACCATTAGCACCCCGGACATCTGGGATGCCCAGGATGTGGACCATATTCTGGGTAACTTTGGCGTCTTTGTCCTGGAACGAACAGGGACCGAACTTGACTCGGCTCTGGCGGCTCTGAAGCCTTGGGAGAAGAATATCCACGTCATTCGACAGGTAAATTTTGACTCCGCCATGACGGTTGCGCTGGTGCTGACAGAATGCCTGTAGGTTGTGACAAACGACATTTCAAGTACAAAAGTCCGACTTTTACTGAAGCGAGATATGAGTATCGATTATTTGTATGTGGGCTCTACCGGAACCGTCTCACCTTGTATTTCCGGCCGCCGTTGAGGTTACTGACCTGGTACAGAATTCCGGACAATGTCATTAATTATATTTACGAACATAATCTGTATCGCGAGCTGGACCTTGCCGCTGGCAGCAAGGGGAAGGAGAAGGCAGATGTGAGTGCCGGACCTAGCTCTAGCTGACGGACTGCGGCGACGGTCGGGACGGCTTGCGTACTAGATGGAAGGCCTTGATCGTCGAATTACTGTCTGCTAAGTTGATGATTGATGGAGGGTTTCTGTTTGTTTGGTCTTGCACATTTGTCTAGGGGCGTTTTGTCTTGAATCCTACTTTGCGTGGTGTGCCCAGTCAGTTACGAACTGAGGCGGATATTGGGAGGAGTCGTTTTTTCTCTCCTTGTTTTGTTGTTGTGCCGTGAGCGACTGCGAGCTCAGCGAGAAAGCGTCAGCATATGACATGAATGAAGGGAGAATAAAATGCAGCGCCGTGCAAGTGGCCTGCTGGGATCATTTTGGCCCAATACAACGGTGGGAAATGATGGGGAACGGGAGAAATTCAGAGAGCCGTGCAAGCAAAGCATGTAGGAGCGTGCCGTGGCTAGTGATGTCGTTGGCGACGGGTGGCGGATCCTGCTTTGGGTGTTTTCTGTATACACAAGCATTACAAGGAATAGAGTCTCGGGGCCGTGAGCTAGTATATCGCACTGAGCCCATTGCGCCGAGCTGAATCAGCTTCCTCGGTACCGAAGACAAACAACATGGCATCAATGATGGAATAAAAAAAAAACAGCCGGCGCATGTCTTGCCCGGTTTGACGCAGCACGTAATAACGTAATACACGGATCGCACACAAAAGTCCAGCTTGGCGACGGGCAGTCGGTGAGCAAAAGAGGCTTCCTCCAGGGACCACGGTTGGCGGTTGTTTTAGTTTTTCGATAGTTTGTCTCTTGCTTGTGCATGGGAGCAAAGAAGCCATGAGAGCATTTGAACATGGAAGCCACACCCGGCGGGCGCCCAAGCACAAAGGTCAACGTGCCTGGATGGCTGCCGTCTACAGGGCCACCGCGGGGAGCCACTGGGCTTGGGGCTTTTTGCCTCCCCACACCATTGAATTCAATCTTGAACCAAACAGGAGCGCCGCCTGGGACCTTGTCCAGCTTGGAGCGTTCGCCAAGACCTGCGGCCTCTGACATCAGTCGTCAGCTACCACCCAGACAACGGCATGTAGCCGTCCAACGTCTCGTGCGGACATGGGGCCATTGGGCACAGGAGAAGAGCAGAAGCTGGAGAGCACCATGCATACATACATGGTCGCTAGTGTGGTCCTTGGCCGCCGTGGTCCAAGTACCGGGCTGGGAAGGGCAGATAAAAGGGACGCGGGACCCTGATCCTTCTTCTTCCTGTCTAAGCCCGAATCACCTTGTCTCATGCTCCTGTAGGCGGGACAATGAAGTCGTTTACTTGTGTCGCGGCCGTCCTCGGCGCCGCAAGTGCCGTCGCGGCCGTCACCATAGCCGAAATCAACGGCAACCGGTTCCTGTCGCCGTTCAAGGACAAGAACGTCACGGGGGTGACGGGCCTGGTGACGGCTGTTGCGTCCAACGGCATCTACTTGCGCTCGACGGAGCCGGATGGCGACCCGGCCACGTCCGAGGGCTTGTTCGTCTTTGGCAGCGCCGTTGGGAAGCAGGTCCGGACGGGGGATGTCATTACCCTCAACGGACTGGTCCAGGAGTATCGGTATGGCTTTCGTTTCGTTTCGTCTTCTTCATCTTCTCATCTTCCCTAAAAATAAAACCGACATGGAAACGCGCAACTGACTTCCTCTGCAGCTCCAACAACAACTACATCTACCTCACAGAACTTACCAAGCCTGCCAACGTCGTTGTCATCTCATCCGGCAACCAGGTCAAGCCGCTCGTTGTCGGCGTCGACACCCTGCAGCCTCCCAACAAGGAGTATTCTAGTCTTGACAAGGGCGGCGTCTTTGGCGTCCCTAATGCCGTCACTACCATCACCACCTCCAACCCCGTGCTGGACCCTACGGCCTATGGCTTGGACTTTTGGGAGAGTCTGGTCGGCGAGCTGGTCACCATCAAGAACGCCCATCTTGTCAGTCGGCCGAACCAGTATGGCGACGTGTGGGTGAGAGGGAACTGGACTGTGACGGGAATCAACGGCCACGGCGGCCTGACTATGCTCGACCGAGGTGAGTCCTTTTATTCTTCACCTTGGTGCGCTCCTCCTCGCGTGAAAAAAACCACGACAACAGCAATGGGACGTGGCGCTGAAACAACCATGTAGATGCCAACCCGGAAGCCATCGTCGTTGGAACCCCCCTCGACGGCTCCAAGAACCCGACCGACACCAAGATGGGCGACTACATAGGCGACGTCACGGGCGTCGTCTACAACGCCTTCGGCACATACCGCGTGCTCCCGCTGACCGCCGTCGAAACCATCACGCCCTCGTCGCCAGACTACCCTGCCACGTCGCTCACCAGCAGCGCCCACTGCAGCGGCCTCACCGTCGCCGACTACAACGCCGAGAACCTGGCGCCCAACTCGACGCACCTCCCCAGCGTCGTCTCCCAGATCGTCACCAAGCTGCGCACCCCGGACCTCATCTTCCTCCAGGAGGTCCAGGACAACTCGGGCCCCGTCGACGACGGCGTCACCTCGGCCAACCTCACCCTGTCGACCCTGACGCAGGGCATCGAGAAGACCTCGGGCGTCAGGTACGACTTCGTCCGAGGTAGCCCCCGTGGACGGCCAAGATGGCGGCCAGCCGGGCGGCAACATTCGCTGCGCCTACCTGTACCGCCCAGACACCGTCGAGCTGTACAAGCCCAACCCCGGAGGCAGCAACGACGAGAATGCCGTAGTCGACGGCCCGTCCATCAAGTACAACCCCGGCCGCATCGGACAGTCCGACGCCAACTTCGAGGCCACCCGGAAGCCGCTCGTGGCCATGTGGAAGCCCGCCAAGCGTCCCGACAAGGTCTTCTTCACCATCAACGTCCACTTCAGCAGCAAGGGCGGCTCGACCGGCTTGCATGGTGACCCGCGTCCCCCCGTCAATAAGGGCGTGGAGAAGAGAACCGGACAAATGGAACTAACTGCCGTGAGTCTTTACCATACATATATATGCTCATGTACTTGCCCTTTTTGGGGTTTCCCTTGGGCATGGACTGATGGCCTCACGCTCTTTTTCTTAGAACTTCATCGCCCAGATCCTCGCCCGAGACCCCAAGGCTCGCATCATCACCGCTGGCGACTTCAACGAGTTTACGCAAGTCCAGCCCGTTGCGACGTTTGCCTCCAAGTCCGGCCTGCTTGACGCCGATGAGGCCGCTGGTCTTGCCGAGGTCGAGCGCTACACGTACCTGTTTGACCAGAACAGCGAGGCCCTGGACCACATGTACATCAGCAAGGGGCTGGCCAGGCATGCCCAGGTCGAGCACCTGCACCTGAACACTTGGCAGAACTATGATGGCCAGACGAGTGACCACGACCCGAGCGTGGCCAAGTTGAACTTTTGCGCGTGATGGATGCTCGAGCTGCAGCTGTCGGTGTCCATGTAGATTAGCCTCGTGAGGTCTGGAGGCAACCCTGAAGCTTTTATGTCATGGCGCGGAGGGTGATGGGATATCATGAAAATAGGCAAGAGTCGGGTAGTATTCCCCGGTCTCTGCCCTCTTCTGCGCAGGGCTTATAAACGAAGAGCAATAAATTACTCAGTAGCAGCGACCAATACTTATTCAGCCCTCCAGTTCCTGGGCTTCCCTGGTGATTGACGCTTTTTATGCATGGACGCTCACAGCTCACGGGCTAAGCATATTCACATGGCCGTATCCGGTTGAAATGCCCAATGAATTCCCGCAGCTGCTTCGGTTGCCTCCTTTCGCACTGGTCAAACTGTACATGCGTATCTTCCCTCGGTGCTGCGTGCCCTCGCATGGGTTTTGGCGGGTGGGATTTCTCATTGATGCCGAACACAGCATGAGAAGCATTGATCCAACTATTTGCCCTCTTGCAGCAGAGACATGCATGCAGCGTCGCCAACAAGAAGCCCTTTTTCTTAAAAAAAAAAAGAAAAAAAGGTTCTAGGCAAATTGTCAGCATGCATCGCACGAGGGTGTCTGATCAAGCATCACCAAATCTTCACACATGGCAGTCCAAGGGGCGAGACTGCCGCCACATCGTCGATACCTATTGACTCTGTCTCTGCCCCGTACTCAAGCGACAGTTTCACAGCATCAACATACATGAACATCGGGAACATCAGGTCACTGCCGTGGACGCCATTAGTGCCCATCATATCTCATCCTGGCATCTAGCTGACCGCCATGGTGCCGAGAAAGGCATAGCTGCAAGTTGGCGACAACCCCGACACGGCATTTCAGAGTTGTACATCTTCGGCGTCCTTCAGTGCAGGTGAGGGGACAATTTGACCCAAGTACTCCGTATTGTGTCGCGTGTTGCACGGGCGGAAAGACAAAATGCAAGCCCTTTGGGAAGCTGATCGGACGTTTGGACGAATGAGAAGACATCCAAAGGAAGACGTCCTCATTGGGTTGTGTATTTAGCTGGAGGATGTTTGCTCCAGACCAAGATATGATACGTTGGCAAGAATCAGGGCTGAGCATGGTACGCGAGCCATGGTCACTGGGAGATACTAATTAGAAACTCTTGTCCGAATTCTCCGACACCTGAGAGTTGGGCAAGACATGCAGCCCGTCACATCTGGTCTCATATTATCTTGAGCTTTCTGTAAATGTTCCTGCTACTTGTGATGAAGAGGGGGGATGGTGTGCCCAGGGGGTTGTCAGCTGTCGATGGACTTATATGGGGGATATGTTGGAATGTTTCGTCCCACGATTGTCCTGTCCTCTCGAGAAACTTGATCCCTGCTCTCTCTCCCTGTATCCGAGCTTCGAGGCTTCCTTTGCTTTCGTTTCTTATTCTAGGCAGAAACAGAAGCAAGCAAAGACTTCCATCTTCACGAATCCCGTACCGGCAAAGTGCTCAGAAGCGCATCCCGCTGGGTTCTGGCCAAAGCCCTCCCCAATCTCGATCACGAAGAGAAGGGTTTCCCTCCCGTGTCACGCCGAGCAACCTTCGAGTCTACCGCCAGCGCAAACAGACCCCTCACCATCATCACGACCGACGAAAACGCCCTCGTGCCTCATCGAGACAAACTGCTCGTCTTCCGCTCCCTCACGGGCATCGACACCGTGCCCACAGTTTCCAACGACGGCCATGCCGAACGTGCCGCACCCAACTTGGGCATCTACCCTCGTGTTATCAAGGCCGAGAGAAAAGCAGCCCGCGGTTTCAAAGTGTACAACACCATCGTCAACGTTTGCCTCGGCACGCAAATCGTTGTTGCGGCGTCGCTAACGGCTCTCGGTGCCGCCGACGGTTCTCGAGTCGCCGTCACTGCCTTTGGGGCCATTAATACCATTATTGCCGGGTTTCTGACGTATCTGAAGGGATCGGGCATGCCGCAGCGTTTGAAGTTTATCCAGGATGAGTTCAAAGCCGTGCGGGAGCACATCGAACAGCGTGAGCGGGAGTTTTGTCTGGCTGATTGTCCGCTGGACCCCATTGCTGAGGCGGCCATCATTGATGAGATGTATCAGGAGGCAAAGCAGGATTTGGAGGGGAAGAATAAGTCATCTGGGGGGAAGCAGGCGGAGAAAAGTGAGCGTAGAAAGGAGCCGGGGACGATAGCATCGTCGCTGGGGCAGAGATTGTCCAAGCTGTCCGAGTCGACTGGTTCGATCAAAGTGCCGGGTTTGGAAAAGATTTGATCTGATGATGTCACTGAGCTTCGTAATTTTAATCGGCTTGCTGGCTGATACCGCTTGATGAATTAAGAAAAATGCGTAATGGAACGTTTTCGAAGCTGTTGAGGAGGAATTTTGAAGTATAATATCTTCCAACTTCCCATTCTGGAAATGACCTCAACGAGGAATATGATATTAAATAGGGGAGAAGAATACAGTTACAATCCAAGAATTTTTATCCAATCACACAAACCTACTATTAGTCTTCCTCCTCCTCTTCTTCTTCTTCTTCTTCGTCGTCGTCACTGCTATCATCCCCATCAATCGCAGGGTCTGGCATAATTATGCTGTTCAAGAACGAGACCTGCACAAGCGTTTAGTCACAACACAGCATCACTGAGTTTCCTTGCACATACAAATCCAGAAAGACCGCGCATGATTTCTTTTATCTTCTGCTGAGCAGTATCCTTGGCGAGCATGTCGGCGTCGATCTTTGCGCCTATCGTATAGTTGCGCAATTTTAACAGCTCAATATCCCTATGAGTAACCTCATAACCCTGAGTCCAGTTAGCGTCTTACAATGTTACGAGAGTCTCCGAGTCATCCCACCATCGGTCGTTTCTTGAGCGCGTTCTCTTGATTTCTCTGCACAAAGGCCTTGATTACTGCTTCTGGACCAGCATTCGCCTTGACATTCGGGAAGAAAACCTTCTTCAATAGAGGTTCATTAAAAGTCTGACGCCATCGATCTGGGTGTCTGTCAATGTTGCGTCGGAGCTTCGTGATGAGTGCAGCTTCGGGATGCCACAGGCCGCCGCCAATGAATGACGACCCGGGCTCGCAGTGGATGTAGTAGCAGGCGTAGGGGCCCTTGCGGCCTGTCCGTGACCAGGCAGCTGAAAAGTGAGGCTGTTGCGCAATAAGTAACCACCTTGATAATTGCCGAGGACTAGGCGTACCTTGTATGGCGTCTTGACTTTGCTGAAGCGAATGTCCCTGTATATTCGAAAGATGACGTCCTTGACAGGCAGTTCGGGAACTGTTTCGTCCACTTCAATTATCGTCTGTGTAGCTGTCCTCGACAAAAGACTGCCAATCTTTCAGAGCCCGTCGGTATTCGTCGTCGTGAGCTGCAGAGTGTAAGCATAATAGCAAGCTCGTCCAGGTCCCATCGGCTCACATTTTAGCCAGCTCCTCTTATTATTTGCCTTTAGGTCTTTAAGAAACAGCAATGTGTTCTTATGTATTTTGTGGTCTTCATATTCCACTCCCCCGGTATCTCTCATCTTCTGCAGCGGTATAATTTCAACCCTTCTCGGGGCGTCTTCACTCTCCTCGTCATCCTCCTCCTCATCTTCATGATGCTCATCCGCAGTCTCCTGGACGTACTGATCTTCTTCCACTTGTTTTGAGGTTGATTTTGTTTTCCCAGAGATTCGGCGTTGTTTCTTCACGGGAGCTTTATCCTCATTTGATCCAGTATCCGAGTCTTCAAAGTAAGAGCTCTTCTGTGCAGAGGCGGATAAGCGACCAGACCGTCTTCGATCAGTGCTCTGATCTGGAGCGGATCTTTTGCGAGATGGCATCTCGAATGTAGATTTCCGGCAGGCTTACGTATTTATTTTCCGCGAAATTGATGGACTTAAGGCGTGCTGGACACGTATGATATTCATTCATTCACGGGCAAGGGCGAGTGATTCAAATGTTGCGTCATTGGTCGAGGTGCTGGCTGCACCTGTTGACCCATCCGCGGTTTTAGCGCGTCTCGCTCGTGGGGCCGGCCGAGGTCGACCTGCAGCAAATGTTAAGTAAGCTGGGAATCTCCTCAATTTACCATAAATCATCTGTTCATGTTCGGCGACGCTGAAACAGCCGAATACCCACAAGATGAAAAATGTCGCTGCCATGGCCATGATCCAATCCATGGCTCCATGAGCTTGAAAAATCGGCATGTCATACTCTTGGAATACCTCTTTGCCAAAGCCAAAAACCCACAGATACACCAAGGCCGAAACAAATCGTGGAGTAAGCTAGATGCGGGATACTTTATTACCAGTGCATAACTCGCCCTCCTCAGTCGCACCTAGTCCACATCAGAACTTGCGTTAGCAGGCGGACCAGGAGGTGCCTCCCGAGACCCGATCGCTTTGGACAAGCACATCAACCACGAGCCCTGTCCCAGTCATTTGATTGATATGTTAATAGTACTAGTATGTGCAACCAACTTGGCGGCGGGCAGAAGGGGGTACTAGCCCTACCGATCCCTGGACTCTCCAGCTCTCCATCCGGCCGGAACATATTTAAGGATGCCACCCATTCCGAAAATTGGTTGGGAACTAGCGAATGGCATTTGAGTCTCGTCCGGACTGACCAAAAAAAGAAATCATAAGCAATTGATTCTCCAGGGACCCAGGCATTAGAATCTCGGCTGCTAGATATGGCATGTGGGTTCGAGGCGCCGGTGCAATCAAACATTCCAGGCCGATGTATGCAGACCGCGGGAAGATGCAGGGAAGAAAGAAAACTTCCTTATCAAACGGAGGAGTTGGATTAGGAGTTGTGGCGACCCATGGGTGCAATAGGCGAAAGCAAAATAACCATGATTTGACGTCTCAAGAGTGTCCAATTAAGCTTTGACACACACATCTTTCGGCCTCTTTTTCTTGTTTGCCCTCAAAAGAAGCATTCATTGGATAAATTAGGGATGTTGGTCGTAGTAGCGGGGCCAATGCTCAAACGCGATGTCGTGCAACTTGACGTTGGCCCGCACAAAAGCAGTCTGCAATTTGCAACCGTTCTTGGATACAGTACTCCGTGCCGAAGTACCTTGACTCTCCGCCCTCTTTCCCATTTTTGCCCCTTTGGATACAGAAAATTTGCCATGGAGATTTCGGGTCAGGTGTTTCTCGTAGGATGCAGGCTGTGCGGCCTTCGACCAACTGCCATTGAGAGTGGATCAATCATCCCAACAAAGAGACAATATATCACTCGGTAACGCCATGTGCCTATTGAAGGAGCCGTTGATGAACACACAAGTGGAGTGTTTGCGAGTAATTGCGGTTCCCCAAGTTTCCCTCCCTGGTTGATGGTTGGTTTAACGGTGATATCCGCCTCGAATCCACCTTGACACGTTGCCGCTAAAACGCCACAAAGACTGCCCGGACCAGAGCGGCTAGCCTTTGGATATTTGGTGGGAGGGGACTTTGCACTCCGTAGTTGCTTGACTTGTTGGTCCCTGCAATGCTCAGGGCGATGAGAGAGTGTAGCCTCTTCGCCATTCCAGGAACAAGCATACGTGGTTGGTGGATCTGGACCCTTCGTTTCAGATGAAGGCGGCCAATACTTCGGTCAAACGTCCCCGGCGGCTTGCTCAGAGAGGCAGGCGAGCTGGACATGAGTACGTATTTGCCTGGGGTTAGAATGTGTGCGGGGTTATTGTGTTGTCAATACTGTACGGAGCATCATCATGTGCAGTATTGTGCCGTAACGTGGCCTTTGTTCCCAAGATATTTGTCTTTTCAAGTTTCCTTCCCAAACCGTACGTGCTACGGAGTGCCATGCGGGCACATGACCTAAAGCATTTACCGCAAATCCACGAGTACCTAGGCACCTGGCTCTAAATACAAGTGTACTTAAGTAGGCAGGCGCGTCAATTGGACAATGCCTGTACGTAATACTCATTCGAACCTTGACCGTGTTTGTACGAGCAGCTTTTCCCTACCCAACTATCAACCGACAAGTCACAGTTCGTCAGTCTATGTCTTTGAGAACGCCTGTAGATACGCGGACCCGGAGGGCAAAACATTAATAGGGACACTGAAAAGTCGGAACCTGGGAGCTGGGACGACTCTCTCGTCCCTCATCCTCCATGCAAGACCGAGCAACGGACGACGGCACATACAGAGTGGCGCAGTCTGGCCACGATAATCTGAGCCTCTCATTGTGGGGTGTATCATGCGGACCTTGTCTTTGTCTGGTCATGACATCCTTGCTTCTCACTGCTTCTTCGTGATCCATAAAAGGACACTGTACGCGTGTTTTTACTCCTGTCAATCTTGCGCCAGTAACTCCATTACTGCGTGGGGTGCGTTTACCGTATCCACCCCTATCCACCTCGGGGCGTTCGCGAGAGAGGCGAGGTCCCTAGCCCATCGACCCTTGGATCCTCTGAGAAACAGGAAAGGGGATCTTAATCTTGGCTATGGCGTATCGTATAGTAGCTCCTTTTCTGTGGTCCAAAGGCAGAGAGGGACATGGACACGCGTATCGAATTTGGGTAGGACACAGGGTCCTGGCGCCGCTATCCACCATGGATTCTAGAAAAGATGATGGCACCCGGTGGCCTGTGTTTTGATTTTTTATCTCAGAGTCCCTGCATTCTCTCCAATGGCCGTCAACGTCAACTAGTTTCACTTGTTGTTGAATCTTTCAATCCCTCATTATTCCATTGTTCACAATCTGGACCATACTTGTGGCAGGATAGAAGGTGCCCTATTCTGCATTCTTTCTGCTCCTTCGCTCCTTCCCTCGAATCGGTCCCCTTTCCAATTTAGCCCTCAACTCTCTCTACACTTCCTCGCACACGACGGCTCTCGAAATTTATTTGGATTCGTTTTTGCAAACCTCAACCGATTGTCCCACGATTCGCCGCCTTCTTTATTCCCAACGAGCCGCAACGATCTTCATAGACGACGCATCACCTCGTGGTGACTGCAACACAATACCGCCGGCAAAAAATGAGCCGAGATCAGATCTTGTCTCCCGAGGCGGTGGATGCCATGATTGCTGATGGAGACATCATTGTAATCTTCGAGGAATATGTTCTTCGCCTCAATTCGTGGCTAGACAGGCACCCAGGTGGTCGCCTTGCAATTTTGCACATGGTCGGGCGGGATGCCACAGATGAGATAACAGCGTAATACGCCCCTATTTCTTTAGACTTGCTTTCCCGCTCTCTACGAAAAGAGTTTTGTTGCTGTATTATTTCGGAACATTCGTGGAGCGCTATTATTAGTGCTGTGCCGGACCAAAGATGCTAGACTACCCTTGTCGTAGCTGGTGAGGGTCTCCAACGAAGCATCCAGCATGTCAGATCTGTGTCTTAAGCTTAAAAGTGAGATGGGCGGCCCGTGGCTTATGGGGCTCATGCACAACGCACATGGCATTACAACAGGCTCATTCCTCACCACAAAATACATGAGTGTTCGTGGACTGATGCCCTGCATTCTAGGTACCACACCGATCGCACACTACGAACGATGAAGGCATACCGGATCGGCCGGAAGCCAATGGGTCCCTGGACCAACCGCACACCACCAATCAGAGGAGGTCTGTCCCAGACAGGAACCCAATCAGAAAACGTGCCGGACATATCGGACATTCAAGTATTAGATCAAGACAAGGACTTCCTGGATGAGGGCTACGGCAGTGGTGTTAGCAGAGTTGCTTCACGCGACCAGTCCCACCGATCAAGTCCCTCTCCTGATGCAACTGGGAGCCAGGCAACCTTGGAACAACGGACCGTCCCACGCGCCAAGGCCAGCTATATGCGGGATGGCATCGTCAAAGGCAATAAAACCGTCAACGGTAACAAGGTTGCTGAGGCTCAGGTTGCCTTGAACCCCGAGGAATGGACCGAATGGGCCATACAACAGGGCAAGTTGAATGACAGCAGGGATTTTCCTTCTCTGGACTCGGACGTCCAAGGAGCTATTGCTGCCAAGTATAGACTCTTACACCGTCGTATCCAAGATGAGGGCCTCTACAGTTGTCCATACATTGAGTATGGCAAGGAGATGGCCCGCTACACAACCTTGTTTGGCCTCTTCCTTTACGCCCTCCGTCATGGCTGGTACATGACTTCTGCCGTTTTCCTCGGCCTCTTCTGGGTTAGTTGCTCTCCATTTCGGTTACCATTGGTCATGTAGATTGACAAGTCACAGCACCAAATTATGTTTACTGCTCACGATGCTGGTCACCGAGCTATTACGACTATATTTTCTGTTGACACGCTTATTGGATTGTTTATCGCCGATTTCTGCTGTGGCCTATCCATGGGCTGGTGGAAGAGCAGCCATAACGTTCATCATCTAATCACAAACATGCCGGTATGCCCTTGTCCATGGCCGCACCCTACTTGGAACTCTTGCTAACCGTAACATCTAGGAACATGATCCTGATATTCAGAACCTCCCCCTTTTCGCCACATGTCCATCATTTTTCAAATCCCTTCGCTCAAGCTACTATGACTTTACCTTTGTGTGGGACGCCGCCGCGGAATTCCTTATTCCCTACCAGAAGTACACATACTACCCAGTCATGGGTATCGCCCGATTCAACCTCTACCTTCTCTCATGGCTCCACGTCCTCTCTTCCAAATCATCCTCTCTCGGAAGCAGCAAGGCCTGGTGGATTCGTCCTACCGAGATTACCTTCATGATGTGCTACTGGTTCCTCTTTGGCTACCTCCTCCTTTGGCGCACACTTCCTACCTGGACCATCCGCGTGGCATTTGTTCTCATCTCCCACATGGTCACCATGCCTCTACATGTCCAGATAACTCTTTCGCACTGGGGAATGTCCACCTCGGACCTGGGAGAGGATGAATCCTTCCCCCAGCGGCAACTGCGGACCACTCTCGATGTTGACTGTCCCGCCTGGCTGGACTTTATCCACGGTGGTTTGCAGTTCCAGGCCATCCATCACCTATTCCCTCGGGTTCCTCGCCACAACCTTCGAAAGGTTCAAGTCATGGTCAGGGAATTTTGTGCAGACACCAATATCCCCTATTCGATTTTGGGATTCATGGATGGAAACCGCAAGGTCATTGGTCGATTGGAGGAGGTTAGCGAGCAAGTCAAAATGCTAGTCAATTGTCAGAAGTACATGGCGGAAACCGGAGAGAGTGGATTACATTAAAAATCCCGGTCGCTGACTTTTTTGTTCTGGATTTCATTTGTTGTATTCACCACGATTTCAATATGGCGTACTTGTGCGTAAAACACACCAAAGTCCTCACAGACACGGGTCCGGCGTTTATTTGCAAATAAAGAGGGTCGTAGTATTAGGCAAGACATTCAATAAACGATATTTTGGGGAGATTTTACACGCTGAAACATTCGCTTCTTGACGCTCGCAGAATCATGTATAGACGAGATTTCTTCAAGTTCATCAACTCAATACCCAAAATCCTCCCAAACCACGTCCTCACCAGTCAGCCACCCAGTCAGCAACGCCAACAATGCCGGCCCAGCACACAGATAAAACCTTCTATTCTCCCCCGTGTACGCCTTTACATCATCCGCCCCAAGCCTCCTCCTCTCCATAGCCAGCAATCCCAAGCCCTTGAGCTTCTGCACCACCGCCTCATCGGCTTGCGTCCCCGTAACGTACAAGCTCGTCACACCAGCCAGGCCAGGAATCAGCGCAAACGTATCGACGGCGAGGCCCAAATCCTCCCCCCTCAAACTCCACAGCATGCTCAGTTCCACGCCCGCGTCCAAGACGTTTCTAGCCTGTGCCAGAATCGGCGTTATCCCCACGCCCCCGGCTACATAGACCGGCCGCTCGCCCTTCTGAACGGGCAGCCGAAACTTGTGCTCGCCCCCGAACCCCAGAACGGGGATATCGAGCGGCGCCCGGATGTTCCGTCTCCACAGCAAGCCGGTTGCCGGCCCGTGGCGCCGCGCCGTGATTTGGAACTCGCCGTCTCTCCAGCCCGGCGGACTCGACACCGTAAAGGTCCGGACAAAGTCGTCGTTTATGCTCTGTGGGTCCTCGTCGCGCATGTGTGCGTATCCGAAGCCCAGCTCGGGCTCGAAGTCGAGGGACACGTGCTGACCCGCCTCCCACTTTGGCAGCGCCTGGCCCCCGGCCGACGAGAGCTTGAAGGTGAATGTGTTGATGGAGGGGGTGAGCACCCGCCGGTCGACGAGGGAGGCGGTGACGTCGGAGCGGACCGACGGGTCGTCGACGGCGCGAGGGTCGTCCTTTTCCGAAGCCAGGTGTCGCAGGGGCGGGTTGTACGGCGAGTACTCTCCCTGCACGCCGCGGAAGGGCAGCCCGGCCCTGACGAAGCGGGCCGCGGAAACGGTCACCTTGACGGCGAGCTGCGTCCTCGCGAGCAGGGACGCCGCCTCCCGGCCGACGAGAATGTCCGCCCGGCCTGTGAGATACAGCACATTGGCGGTGTCGTAGTCCGGTATGACGACGCCAACCACGGGGTTGACTTTGAGGTTCCCCAGCGTCTGGTACAGCCTGTTTCCGGAATCTTGTCTCGCCGTCAGCAACATGACTCCGAATAAAGGGGGTTCGCAGATGGGGGGGGGCTTTACATTCCGGGTACACCAGCTCGACCTGCGAGCCTTCGTTCCTGGCGACTCTCACAAAGCCAGGGCGCCCGCCGCGGTGGTTCGTGTCCATCGTCTCCCCGTTGGTGCTCGACACAAAGAAATTGTCCGCCTTGTACAACAGGTCCAGCGCCTCCTTGGGCAGCGGCAGCGCGTCGCTCACCAGCTGCGCGCCCCCGGGGTCGTGCCGCACAATCTCCTTCTTGTTGAGGTACTTGGGGCAGTTGCCCAGGCTCTCCGTCACCACCATGGCGGCCTGGACGGCGCCCTTGTTCGCGACGGCGCCGGCGACCATGACACCCCCGAGCTTGACGCGGTCCCTCGTCTCGAGATCAATCGACAGGGCGGACATCATCTTGCCCCGGCCGTCGTTGGGCCGCACGATGCCGTCGTGGCCCCGGTTCGTCCAGAGGGCCTGGAAGACGGGATCGTGACGCATGTCGACGGCGCTGTTGAAGGCCAGCACGCCCTCGGCCACGGGCGCCGCGAAACCCCGTTCGCCGCCCCATATGCTTGTCCACGGGCGGCCGTCGTCGTCCAGAGTCCCGAGGGCCACGAGCGGCGACTGCCGGACACGCAGGGCGTACCGCATCGGCAGGCCCGGCGCGGTCGGGTTGCTGCCGGGCGGCACCTTGAGCATGTCGCGCATGGCGGCCTCGCCCTCGTGGAAGGTCGACGCCAGGGACGGCATCGTGTGTGTGCGGTTGGCAGGCAAAAGACCCTGCGAGGCGACGAACTGTACCAGTGGGAGAGACGTCAGGTTTAATAAGGCGCATGAGTGCATGCCCATGAAGGCAGGTGCTGGTTACGGAAACATGGTCTTTCCTTCCTGGGGCCAGAAATGATTCCGCATCAGAGGATGCGATGAGAAACCAGCTGTCGAGTGGCTTTTGTCGAGACGAGCGCCGCCGGCTTGTTGGCTGTTGGCAAGCTGACTTGTCCAACTTGATGCCGGTTTACAAATCAGCCATGCCGAATGGGGATCAAACGACCAGCACTCTCGCCTCCATCACGGCGAATGAATAACTTATTATGCGTCTTACTGGCAGTTATTTCCCGAGACAACCCCGCTGATTGCGTCGCTGCGCCGTGAGATTTCGCAAGCCGGGAGCTGCGCCAATTGGGGAGGGGGGCTAGGCGCCACTGTAACCGCTCTTTGGAATCAATGTAGTATTTTATCTGATGACAGCTTACTATACAATGTGGTACGGACGGAGTAATCAATCGCCGTCTTATAAAACCTTGTTGCCGGCAGCCTCCAAGATTGCCACCCATGGAGCACAAGATCCAAGCAAAACTGCCTCTACACCCTAGTCCTACTTGTGCGGGTATCTATTTTGAAGTTGGAAAAATTGAAAATATACCGCAAGTTTCATTCGTAGATTTCGTCCCTGCCCAAGTCCAACGCCTTGTTTCCTATGGAAAGAGTTAAAAAAAAAAAACGAATGTCGTCAAATTTTATATCCCAAATTGCAACCCTGACCCGGTCAGCGGGTCCAGATCTCCGACGTCCTGATACCCTAGCTCAATCTTAATAGTATCCACGATTCTGTTGTGATTCGACATCATATCCATATGCTTCTACGCGGTAGCCTGGTGGCATGCCCTGGGCCTGGCCGTCTGCATATCCTCTAAGTGGCATTGGCGACGTCATGTTTCTCTGCGGAGGATAATACTGAGCTTCCTCTTGTTGAGGCCTGATTGGCCCTGCTGGCCCAGTCACGCTCCGGACCGGTGGGAAAAGGCCGCTGCTGTTCCCATAAGATGGAGCTGGCATCTCCCGGCCACCAAAGCCATCGTAGGGATTGTATTGTGAATATGGGAGAGATGACGTTTCAAATCCCATTGGATCAGCGTTACCTCTGCTTGTAGGCGGTCGTGCGCCATAGCTGCTGCTCATCGAACCGTTGGTTTGTGTTCTCATAAGACCTGGGTGCCCAGGCAAGCTGCGGTCCGTCAAGGCAGGGCTGGCAGTAATGGTTCTCAGAGGAGTGCCAGTTGAGCCATTTGCCACATGCCCGTAGCCAGGTCGCCCGTTAGAAAAGCTCCGTTGTGAGTTGGATGTACCGGGACGAGCTGGCGGGCCCATGCCGCTCACCAAGTCGAAGTCTGGGAGGCCGGTAGCCGGTGTTTGTGATGGACCATATGCCATGTCTGCCGCAGATGATACCAGAGGAGCCCGGGATGAGTAGCTCGAGCCTGATCCAGAAGTACCAGTTCGTTGCATCGGTCGTCTGCCATCGATGGAGCTTAATTCGATGCTCCCAGGTGAGCCAAGGCTAGACGCATACATCTGCACCATGGTCGTCTTCTCATCCTGCCCCAAGGTAGGCATTCGAGGAAGGCCGTCATCCGTACCAGGCTGAACGTTGGGTAGTGTCGGCAGTGTAGCCGCTCGATCCAGATACGGCACCTTCTCGCCATTCTTCTTGGCAAGTTCCAATTCCGCCTTGAACCTGTCCGCTTGCCCCTTGGCAAGAGCTTTATTGACTTTGGTCGTGACGATGCGCAAAAGCTTCTTGTTGACTTTTCTCTCGCAGTACCCACTCAAACCACCGTCGGCACGAGGGATCCAATGGAACAGGAAAAAAACGTAGAAAAACACCGCCATCAACAGGAATAAGGCCGAGAAAACCCAAACGACAAAGGTGAAACACATGCCTGATAAGATGACTGCCTGCTGATAATCCTCCGAAGCCAGCACCTTGACCTTATCGAAGAAACCCAGGATCGCTCCATCAACGCTCGTGGCGGTTGGTGCCAGCTTGGCTACGTATACTGATCTCAACGTCAGAGCGTTTACAACCTGACGTGGGCCAGAGCAAAAGATGACGCGAATCCATGCTGGTAGTGAAAAGTTAGTTAGGATCAAGTAGACAAGTCAAGCAGGCTCGAGGCAGAGACGTACACTTGAAGCTGAAGTAAGTGAACAGGGCCACGTATTCGGATCCTTTTTTACTCTTGGTGAGCTCCGCAAAGACCAAGAATCGCCTCCAACCCTGACCAGATCCGAAACGGATCGACTCCCAGCGAACTGCTAAGCTGTCGAGGAAACATTCGGCCACATTACCACGCCTCATCACACGAAAGGCTCGCACACCTTCGAAAGCAAGATTGACAAACGAGAGTAGGATGCAAATGGAGAAGATCCACTTGGAGACTTTGAATGGAATAGCGGGCTCGATTTTGGAGGACCATTGGTCGAAGGCGAGTAAATTCACTGCAGTGAAACTGTCGACGGCGTAGACAGCGATCGAGATTATCAGCATAAACCACAAATAACCATACGCAAACCCCGGGCCACAGCCCTTGGCCTTGAAATCTTGCAGGTTAATATAGTCCCATTTCTGGTCGAGGAACTCTCGAGTCTGCTTTTTTCGATTGCTTGCACAGCCCATTTTGTTGATGATGACGTCGTCCAGCGGTCCAGCGTTTCAACGGTTCAACGGTCCAGAGATGCAGCGGTCCAACCGGCTTCAGCAATTGAAAAGGGAAATTGACGTGATACTCGCGCGAGCTTTTTTTTTTGTTCTGGTGGCTTTGAGAGGGCTTCACAGTGTCGCGGTCCTGCCGTCAGCACACTTCGCTCCTCGCCTTGGAATAGCCCTTCTTCCCAAGTAAGAGATGAAATAATATTCGAAGAGGGTACATATGACGGCGAGCAGAAGGGTTCTCTCTGATGGCAACGTCAAGACGAAACGGAGACGTCTTGCACTAGACCGCTATTGTACGTTGCCCATGACTTCCAAACACGGATGACTGCGGCCCAAGGCAATCGTCACAGAATACAATAGAGGCAGAGGTGAGCGAGTCGCCGTTGTCGCAAGCAAACTGCGCCAGGCGGGCAACAAAAGCAACGAAACGTAGGGAATAATAGAGTACCAAGAAGAGAATTTGAGACGGCACGCTCGGAAAGCCCTGCGGAATACAAACTACGCTGGCTTAATGGCCCTGGTCGCTGCAGGTCTCTGGTTTCAAGGCCAGGTATCGAGACTTCGGGGGCCAGTCAGTAACCACCAAGTAGCGTAGCAGACGGCAAACGTCATATACAATAGGTTGAGGTGCAGGGTTCGAGACGAGACGCGCGCCGAGATGTGGCAGGCGGCAAAAGCGCAAGTGAGTATTTGTTCACGTTGGAATGAAGAAGAGGCAGGCGGCTGGTGAGAGAGTCAAGTTTAAGATGGTGAGCAGCCTGCCCTCTTCCTCCAATTGACCAGGTCCCTCGTTGACTGGAACGGGCAGAAGCGCAGATGACGGACGGCCCAAGATCTCCCTACCCCAGACTCGGCCAGGTCAATGGCACAACACTTAAGTTATTATGGAAGCACCAGTTGACAATAGTACTGAGTAACCTGAATCCCTGGCGTCAATTGACCAAGATTCAAATGTTGAAACAGTCCATCTCCACCCCAATTGGCCGTTTCGGGCAAGCTGCAAGGGTGCCCAGGCGCATGTGGTGGAGCCTCCGCTGTTGCTGTAAGGGGCGGGATTCTGATTGGCCTAGTTGGCTTGGTGGGTCCATGGGCCCTGCCTTGTGTCTGCCCTGTGCCTGCCTGCCTTGGGCCACCGCCCAAACGCCTGTTCCCCCCACTCTTTATCTAACCCTTAACCGTGTCATTCCAACAGATGGCCAGCGGCTCTCTCGTCAATTCTTCCCAACTCTCGAGTCCGTCGATTTGGACGGCCACTGCATGCACTTCTCCCTTCGTCTGTTTGCCGCCGCACGTTTCAATGCAATAACAAATCGTGGTCTCCGCCGCCACCGTGCTTGCAAAAAGCCCGTCGATCATGAAACGCATGTTCACGGCGGCAGCCGGCCTTGCAGACCTCCCGCGTTATTGGCGTGTGACACGCCTGCATGTGTAAAATGAAATTCTCTGTCAACTACGGAGTACAGCTGCGAGCCTCGTTGGAAAACGAGGCGTGCCGCGAAGCAGGTCGGGTTACGCACGACACGCCGGATGTTTTTGAAGGCATGCCTGCCGACTGTAGTTGCATACGAAGCACTGCTGATGACATGGACAGGTGATTGTCAATTGCCGTGATACTGTCCAGTGTTTCAATTCTGGTGCCCTACAGCGAGCGCGAGAGCGACTCATGTGTCCGATCGGCTGGGCTGTTACAGATTTAGCACGAGGAGCTTTTCCCTCAAACCAATTGCGGCCTCTTCCGTGAACTGTCGTCGGACCATGTGTTGCATGCTCCTTCGGGATACGTCTCTTCTCAACTTGTTTCTCTTGTGAGCATCCAACGTTAAGCATATGGTGCTACTCGGGATGTACATTCTTTATTTGGAATATGACGCACCAACTCGCGGTGACCGCATTCAAGCCGTCAAGTTGACAAAATGCCGATGCGTGCGGGGATTTTATACATGACATCACGTAGTGTTTCATCATCGCAGCCCAGTCTGCCGGTCCATGCAACACTGCCGAGGTAGATAGGCATTGAGGCATTACTTACTATTCAGCATAAGCCTGACACTGTCGTCCGCTCGCATAACCGACTTTCCCATTGTGGAATCGTCTTCAGGAACCCAGATTTCATGCCGCATAGATTTCAATCGACACCGTACGGACACTCTGTTCGATAAAAGTCATCAACCCTGTAAAATAAACACGGCCAGGTGGTCTATTACTGCGCAGTCCAAGAGTTCATGCTTGCGCTTGAATGATCAAGGAAAGCACCTCGTAAGAGGTTCACAAAATTGCGATATGCAGCCGTCGATCGAGCAATTCCCAGATGACGCAAATTTTATAACTTGTTTGGTTACTGAAGAGCACATTGAAATGAAATTATGTTGTTCATGCTGTACAGACTACAGAGTACGTGACGAGCATTCGAGCATTTTACACTTGATGTGAACGGTTGATCCACGTGGCATGCATCACTGTATTACATTTAATACCAGCAAATGCTTGCCAGGCCTCGACTCATTGAGAACTTGTGCGGTGATTATATGGTATACCCTTGCACTAGTGGTTTTCAAAATTCCCTGGTTCTATTCCATACATGACACTGCTCAATGCACCGTCCTCGGATTCATCAAAATGACCTTGACCAAAACATCTCAGGGTGCAGTAGTTACAGGCGCCATCCAGCACAGAAACGACACTGGGCCAGCGTGGGTCGCGCCATCCCTCCAGAGCAGAGCCGCCAGCCATTCAGAGCACCAGACAGCTGGACGCACCGACATGGGAACTGAAACCAGTCCCTTGAGCTACCAACAGCAATCAACGTCGGACCACACCACGCAACGCATTGTCCAGCGTGCCAACGTCATTCTCACGAGCATCACCATACTGACGCGCAGACGGCCTTTTGCAAAGCCGCCTCGTCCCACCCCCCGAGCTCCTTAGTCAGGCTCCAACTCCCCCGCAGCATCGTCTGTCGCGGCCGCCCCCATCCAGTCAGCACAAGCCGTCACCGCCCTGCCGAACATCTCCATCACCGACTTTACGTCGCGACCGCTCGCCGACCCTGAGAGCCCAAGCACAGAAATGGCTCTCCCGAACCCAACACCGCCTCTCCTCCTGACGAAGCGCCTCAACGCCTTTCTACACACCAACCAGACCCCTCAGCTGCCCACACTCCTCCTCACCACATGCCACGGCAAGCTCCTCGCCCACGCAAGCCCGCACCCGGTGTCTGTCCTCCGCACGCATGCCACCGTCGCGGCCTCCCTCCTCGCCATCCACACGTCTTCCTCGGTAGACGTCCCCTCCGCGCTGCCCGGCTCGCGAACCCCCGATCCCATCACCAGCTCGCCCGTCCTCCGGCCCGACAACTGGGATAAAGAAGACGAAGACGACGAAGACGACGACGACGACGACGACGTAGCGCCCCACGATGTCGCGGCATCCAAAAAGGCAGCCGCCAGGAGAAGAGCCGCCAGGTCCGTCAAACCCGTCACCATCACAGTCCAGCTCAGCGGCGGGACCGTCATCATCCGCCGTCTCAAGTGCGGCCTGCTGTTCGTGTGTGTCGGTCCCTCGGCGCACGACCTCCAGTCCGACGTGCATTTGCAGCACGAAAACGGCGATGTGACCGGCAGCCCGAGCGAGGTGGAGAGTCTGGTCAGCGCCGGGGCCCAAACGACGTCGAGTCTGGACAGCGTGGGCGCCGCTTCCGTCGTCGCGATGAGGAGGCACGCCGCAGACTTGGCGCGGTGGCTGGACGACAAGCTGGGCACGCTGCGGGTGCCAGAGGAGGGGGTCGGGTCAAGTGATTAAAGAGAAGGAAACAAAAGAAAGACGGTAGGGCTAGGGGTCGAGGCTCGTTTTGCATTCTTCTGACGGCAGAGTCAGCGTTTGGGGCATTCACTGGCGTTGGCAAGGAGGACTACGGCAAATGATTTAGGAAGTATTTCATCTCTCACGGCATGAGGTCGTTTTTTAAGGAAAAAATACCTCAATTGGCTTTATTTTAGCGCGTCTCTCTGGATACCAAAATCCCTCACAACATTTGCAAATTTGAGTGTCCGATTTACAGTTGCAGACACACGCCATTCATAGTTCTCAGCGTGACGAGTCATTTTTCCTTCCATGAACCGAAATGACTGGAACAAATAGGGCATCTACCATGTTGACTTGTAGTGATATAACGCTAATCTTCCAACCGAATAAATTTTGACGTCCATAGGACATGCTGATTCTCGACCGCTAAACAGTGCTCATGGTGAAACGTAAAGTCCAAAAATGTGCTTGCGGCCGTGACCAAAAAAGCAAATGTCGATCCATACGCCATAATTAATACATCGATTAAAAAAGAAAACGCCTGCTCATGCACCAGGAATTACTCCGTAACACACATGTCCCCAAATACGGCGCCAGAGAGTGTCACAGCCCCTTTGCTATACGCCCATTCCGACATCCTTTACTACTCGATGCTCATTCGCATTATACCGTCGTTGGTATCAACCATACCCTGGAATCCTATTCTTCCTTTGCTGTTTAGTCGCCCAGTTGTCCCGGCTGCAGGGTTCGCTGGAGTACCGCCACTAACGCTTCCCGTCTCGCTCTGAGCACTGCTACCTGCTTTGTCGCCTCCGGTGCTGCCGGGGTGAGAGCCCCATGGCGCCGAGTCGCGCTGCATAGGGCTCTGTAAGATGGGAGAGTTGTGGGCACTCATCCCGGGGCTGACGGCTCGTCTCTTGAAGCTAACAGGGTCAAAATCGTCGTCGCGGCGACGCTTGTTGTTAATTCTGCGCGTTATTTCTGCTGCGCTTGGCCCTTGCGCGTTGCTACTCTGCGAGGCAGAGTGTGCGGATGCAAGTCCAGGCGCAGGAGAGTCGATACCATTGTCTTCGCTCATACCAGAAGAGGACCCTCGGGGCAAGAAGGCTGCTGGAGGTGGCGTTGTTCTCGTTCCGCCCATGCTGCTCGACTCTGAGAACGTGTCCCAAAACGTTTTCCCCTTGGAATTCTTGATGGCCTGTTGTTTGAAGGTACTAGAAAGTCCGGGAGCCAAGTCGCTCAGCATGTTCACGTCATCTTCTTGATCATCGATAGATTCGTTGTTTGCTAGGTTTGGCGACGACAAAACGCTAGCGGCTGCGCCAGACTCAGCGGGTGCTTGCGAAACTCGGGGCTCAAGTGCGACATCGCTTTCGCGGACTTGTTTGACAACTTCTGCTTCTCGTCGAGTTTCGGCCTCAGCTGGCGCAACCTCTTCAAAAAGTGCTGCACGGATTCGGGCAAAGGTTTTAGTTTTTGGCAGGAGATTGCCACGGCGAGTCACAGCTCGCTTGATAACCCCTCGCTGTGATCCCTCACCGCCGCCATTGCCGTCGGCATCGCTCTGGGATTTTCCACTTTCGTAGCCATCGGCGGCAGAGATGTGTAGCTGGTTGGCCTGCCAACTAATACTCTCCCTCCTTGCTTTCGCGCCGTTGCTAGGCGGAGACTTGGAAAGAGTGGCTGCGGCCATGTTGAACCCAAGACCCAAGGGTCCGCGTACCTTCTTCTTGGGTTGTTTGCGGTGGCGTTGTCTTTGCTGAAAGTTCATGAGACTGCTCATAGCAGGGGACCCGAATGGTCCGGTCGGCCCAATGTTGGTAGTCTTAGAGACTTGAGGGGTTGTAAGATACGGCTCGTCCACGTCCTCATCCATCAAGTCGTCATCATCTGATGAGCTTGATGAATCAGAGCCAACCGCGACCTGGTTGGTGCTTCCTAGAGAGCTGCTAATATTCATCTTCTCGTGATTCCCCATAATAGACCAGAGTGATGAAGAAGTGTGCTCGGGACCGCTATACTCGTTCCTTCGATCGGGGATGTTAACAGCCCGGTCGCCGATAGTAGGCGATGAGTCTGGCGATGATTCGGCGAGGGTGGAGTGATGCAAGCTAGTGGCAGCACGAGAAAAGTCTAGGCCACGCGACCTGCGGGGAAGAATGTTGGTCGGCGACGCGTAGATCTGCGAGTGATCGAGTTTCGGAGAAAGAGGCGGGGGCTTGACATAGGGATTCGAGGCAGGTGGTGGTGTGAACTGTCGAGGAGCCATCTGCAATGAGAGGCCCTTGAAATCGGAGTGTCGCGGCGTAGAGGGCAGCTGCGCGTCTTTGATATGGGTGTCGTCCTTGGATGTTCTTCGCGATGCTTCGACAATAAGTGGTGATGGCGACAGCTTGGATGGTGTTCCGCCGCCGTCGGACAACGATCGCGTCTTGTTTGCAAGAGGCGACCTGTCGTATGCCGAGTCGACATGGCGACTGCCAAGTCTTTCGCTTGGGCCACCGCCGGGGGAACCGCTGTCCATGATGGCAGACTCGTCCATGTTGTACTCTGCCATTTTGGGTCGATTCAACGCCCCCCCTGCTCGAGTGCTTGGATAATCTGGCGAATTCAAGCAAGTATCTCCAGGGTCAGGTCCTGGTCGTCGCTGTTCAAGACGTTGCAACTCGAGGTGGGACGAAGGGAGCAGGATCAGGGCGTGAGGGAAGCCATTGGTACTCAAGCATTGAAATAAGCTGGGCAGTCAGGTCGAGGGCGCGTTGGTCGCATGAGCCAAGTTATAATCACTTTGCGGCGATTACAAGTATTCGCCCATGAGAGGAGGACGCGGCGTGCGTAGTGAGGAGACGATAGGCGGCTATGGCAGGAGAAGCTTCTGAGTTGTCGTCGAGCCGCGTCTCCAGAACGCCTCTAGTCTGGTGCTTGCTGGGCTGCATGTGGGCACTAATAGGAAGAGACGTCAACTGGTCTGATTTGGTCTGGTGGGCTGAGAGCCTTTCGATGCGGTGACAAGCCAAATGCGTCAATGGGTCAACTGATGTGGCCAGCGGTGAGCTCTGACTGGCTGGGAACAAGCCAAATAGCGCCCGAAATACCCGCCATGATGGCCCCACTTTGCGTCTTTACTTGATGTTGATTCTTGAATGTCTGGCTTATTAACGTTAACTTAGCAGGTTTGGGCTGCGTCGACTACCCTACCTAGTACTAGGTTGGTAGGGAGTAAGAGGAAGTGCTTGGTCACGGCATTTAAAGGATGTCTACGTCTAAAATATCATTGACCAGTTCGAGGGTATGCGAGTATAGCACGAAGGATGCTCACACAGCATTTCTCCATGTCATGTTGCCGAAAACGTCCCCACCTTTTCTTTTAAGGTTGTACGTACTACGTACCCGTCACCAGAGACGTTGACCACGACGAGATAAAGCGTGTCGCCTTTGATTTTCGGGGTGCTTCACCAGAACCCCGCCAAGCCGGATGACTTTGACGTCAGGGGACTGGTCGGCCCGCGAATTGATGATGACAATTACAAAGCAAACACGGCGGGGCACGAACGGCGGGGCAAGCCCAGCTCTTCAACAATCTCACTTCAAGTCGAGAACATAGACAATTTGAACCTTTGGTCAGACTGTCCATACCCCGATGAACACCCTGAGGGCCGCACAACGACTCCATATTATCAAGAACCTTTTACAGCCCATCTCATCACCGCTCAAAGTCCCCAAGCCAGGTACAGCGACCCACTGCGTACGACAATCTCATGCTCACGGAGCCCAGGCTAAGCCCATCTAGGACGGCTGTTAAGAAAAATGGCGGCCACAACCAACACCACCACATACAAATTTAACCACTCGATGCAAGTCTAAGCCCATATCGTTGATGCCGATCCAATGAGCCCTAGCTGACGTAAAATTTTCCAGGATTCGAGTTAAGGATGCCAAGGAGTCCGGTGAGTTTCGGTGAAACTTTGCAGCGATGCGTGCACTGGTTTTGGCTACTTCAGGATTCGTACTGATGGCCCGTGATGAATGTCAGTCAAGTTCTACGAATTCCTGGGCATGTCGGTAGTCAAGAAATATGAATTCCCCGAAGCCAAGTTTGATTTGTACTTTATGGGATATAACAGCCCCCAGGCTGTTTCCCACGGCAACTCCCACGTGAACCGCGAAGGTGTTATCGAGCTCACTCACAACTACGGCACTGAAAACGATCCCAATTACACCGTGAATACCGGTAACAAAGAGCCGCACCGTGGCTTCGGCCACACTTGCATTAGTGTGGACAACATCCAGGCCGCTTGCCAGCGTCTCGAGGATGCCGGGTACAGGTTCCAAAAGAAGCTTACTGATGGCAGGATGAAGCATATTGCCTTTGTTTTGGACCCGGACGGCTACTGGGTCGAAATCATTGGACAGAAATCGTTGGAGGAGACTGAGAACATCAAGGAGACTGATCCGAATACCTACCGAATGGTAAGACTCTGGAGCCCATAGCTGATCCTGACCAACTGGCCAACTCGCTAACAAATTTGACAGAACCATACCATGATTCGCGTTAAAGACGCCGAAAAGTCCCTAAAGTTCTATCAAGAAGTCATGGGAATGACGCTCATAAGGACCTCTGAGAATGAAGCTGCCGGATTCAACCTCTACTTCCTCGGGTACCCTGGAGCTCAGGACACTGCTCAGGCTAACCGTGAGGGCTTGCTCGAACTGACATGGAACTACGGCACGGAGAAGGATGCCAACTTCAAGTACCACAATGGCAATGATGAGCCCCAGGGTTTTGGGCATATCTGTGAGTCCAGTGTGCTCCTCTAGTTGACTAACGAAATGTGTTTCAAGGGACCCATACTTACCGGTAAATAGGCGTGTCTGTTGATGATCTTGATGCTGCTTGCCAGCGTTTCGAGGATCTCAAGTGCGATTGGAGGAAGCGACTTACAGACGGCCGCATGAGGAACGTCGCATTCTTGCTTGATCCGGATGGCTACTCCGTTGAGATTGTGCAGAATGACAAGTACAGTGACAAGTACAGTGTATAGAAGCAAGCAATGCAGGGGTATGCAGGCCCAAATGGCATTGTACTAAGGCCCGAGCAGGAGGTGTACTTTCTTTCATCTCGTTTCGGTCAAAAACATTTAAATATATGTATGGGTTGCCTAAAGTGGTCAGATCTAGTATGACAGTCTTGGGGTGTTATGCGATGCATTCCGTACGCCATCCTCTGTTATATCGCAATATCAATAAATTGGCATGGGCCGAATGTCTGCCAGACCAACCAACACAGGGTTCTATTGTTGCGTCACAGGACCTGCGCCCTTCGGCCAAGGTTGAATCCACCACACGAATACGCGAGGCAAGCAAGAAACAAGTACTCGGCTTCTGGATGGGATGCCTCATTGGAATACCCGCCCGCTGCGACAAGGGGAAGAGGAGAGATATTGCGCAACGCTGGAAGCAGGCCGTGGAGCAGCTTACCTGGTGTGGCTGCAGGTGCCTCATGCACAGCTTGGCGCTGATCTCTGCAGTGACGGGTTAGGACTGCTGAATCAAATAGACCGGATGAAATTTCTCACAAGTATTGCAAAAGAAAGAATTTACACAGATTCCGTCTCTCGTTGGAAAGCCGATTCGACGGGCGGTTGTTGAGACGGGGCATTGCCATGATGCGTCTGACGATGCTGTCATGGCTGTGGCCGAGTTGGAGATTGACCGAAGTGCACATTACGCAACGACCTGGTTTTTAGTCTTCACGCCTTGAAGCCCCTAAACTCAATAAGAGAGCAGCCAATTAATCGTATAGATTCTGCATGTCGTAGGGACTCGGCAGACTCGTTCTGAGAGCAATTGCGCTGAATATTCGATGCAGGTGACGGACAAGGTGAGGTCACAAAGTTGGGACAACAGAGTACGTGGGTATGTATACCTACCTACGGAGTACCTACTAGGTGTACCTAGGTAGGTGGGAGGTTCCTAGTAGATCCTATGCTTAGAGGGTACTACTCCGTACCGGGTAGGTATTTTTCGTCAGACCATCCGGCGGTGATGGGGCTGTTTCTTGCTTGGTGAGGTTCAAGAGCCAAGTTGCAGTCGTCAGCCATTCTAATGCAACGTGGGGAAGTGGGGCGGCGAGCCGGCAGCTACCCTGGCAAAGTTGCCAGCTCTCAGGTTCGGAACTTCGGAGTACTCCGTACTGCGAGTCCTCATTGCTCAACCTCTCTTAAGCCGTGACCACTTTCGTGCTGCCCGCCTTCCACCAACCATCTGGACCTCCAAAAGCATCCCAGCTTATGGCGACTAAACTGGCTCTGCCAATTTGGACTGGGAGCCGTCTGGAGGCGCTCCCCTAAGCTTTCCAGCCAGCAGCCAGCAACCAGCCACTCTTCGCACTCTTTTGCCTCCCCATGGCCCGCATGCGTGTGTCTATCCGCTCCTGACGCCTGCAGGCCATGGTCTCACACAAGTCCGCAACAAAGTCTCAAGTGCTGACCGTGGCCACAGGCTACTGAACATGGAAGACACGGGTCAGCCACGACGAGGGCGGAGGAGGGGCAAAGAACATGCTCACAGTGCACACAACACGAGAGACATTCAGAACATGCAGGCCTAATCCTCGACATTTGTATGGCTTGGCCCATTAGCGTCCGCCATTCTGTTCGTGTAACATGGCAAACATGGGGTAGCAAAGCGTCCCCAGCGACCTTGATGACTCGTCCCAGTCAGACAAAGCAAAATCTGCGGCATCTGGATGCAGTCCGCATTGGCTTGCATCACCACGACCGGGAACCACAGGGCACATTCATGCTGGACGCATTTGGGCTAGGACAGAGATTTGATTCGGCCCAACATATTCGTCAGCTACTTCGATTCGCTCGTTGGTTACCTGGATCCAAGGGTTGCCGTACAGAGTACTTCGCAATCAGTCTGGCAATCCAGTCTGACCCGAGTGGCAGGAAACCATCAACGTCATTTTGGCTTTGGGCAATTGGTTAAATTTAGTCCTATCCCCCCAACCTTTCCTGCCTGGCCCTGACCCTGACCCTGACCCTGATTTTTCTATCCCTTCTCTCTCCAACTTGATTACTTCTGAGTCTTTGCATTTGCACCATTATTATACCCCTGCGCTTGAAACTAATCATACTCGGAGTCCTCTTTCCCATCATCATGACACCCTCTGCCATCTTAAATCTGACACCAGACTCTCTTCCTGCGAGAGCTCGTATTCTTGTCCCTGAGAAAGTCTCGCCTGACGGCCTTGCTCTGCTTACGCCCCATTATGATGTCGATGTCAAGCTGGGACTTTCCGCCGAAGAACTCATTTCTATTATCCCTAGCTATCAGGGTCTTATCGTTAGATCAGAAACCAAAGTCACACCAGAGGTGTTGCAAGCAGGGAAGAAGCTCAAGGTGGTGGCACGTGCTGGTGTTGGTGTCGACAACATCAATGTGCCAGCGGCTACGACGCAAGGCATCATCGTCATCAACTCTCCTGCAGGCAATATCTTGGCAGCCGCCGAGCACACCATTGCCCTACTGCTAGCGACGGCCAGGAATGTTGGCCGTGCCGATGGGACCATCAAAGAAGGAAAATGGGAGCGTAGCAAGCTCGTTGGAGTGGAAGTTGGTCGGAAGACGCTCGGGATCGTTGGCCTAGGCAAAGTTGGCCTGAATGTTGCCAGAATGGCCAAGGGCTTGGGAATGCAGGTCAAGGCCGTCGATCCCTATGCCAGTGCTGATCTTGCTCGCCAAGCAGGCGTTGAGCTCGTACCAAGCCTCAAGGACATGCTACCGCAGGTTGATTTCCTCACCATTCACACACCGCTGCTGGCAACGACAATGGATCTGATTGGTGAGGCAGAGCTAAAGACAATGAAGAAGACGGCTCGGATTCTTAACGTCGCCCGAGGTGGAGTTTACAATGAAGCCGCGCTGCTCAAGGGCTTAGACGAGGGATGGATTGCTGGCGCAGGCTTGGATGTCTTCACAACTGAGCCTCTTCGGCCTGACTCCGTCGCTGCGCAGCTCGCCAGGCATCCCAAGACCGTGGCCACACCACATCTAGGGGCTTCCACAGTAGAAGCACAGGAAAACGTATCCATGGACGTATGTACACAGATGCTTGAGATCCTGCGTGGTGGCCTGCCGACAAGTGCCGTCAATGCCCCCATAATCTTGCCGGAAGAGTACCGTAAGCTTCAACCTGCGGTGCAATTGGTCGAGAAAATGGGACGCCTCTATACTCAACACTTCGTCAAGGTCAAGGGAGGCATGATTGGCGATCGCAAGTTCGAGCTTATCTATCGCGGTGATCTGGCTGGGATGCCCAATACGAAGCCACTCTTTGCTGCCCTCGTCAAGGGCCTTGTAGCGTCGTTTAGCGACTCCCACGTCAATATCGTCAATGCCGCTCTTATCGCTAAAGAGAAGGGTATTGTAATCAATGAGACACACGCACACCAATCGAAAGACATGACTTTTTTAAACCTGGTGACCTTGAAGTCGATTGCCGAGGGGCCAATCGGGGGCAAAACAGAGCAAATCATCGAGGGATATGCTTCCGACAAGAGGGTTTATATTTCAAAATTGGATTGCTTCAACGCAACCTTCAGTCCTGAGGGTACTCTGATTATTCTTCACAATTACGATGAACCTGGCAAGATTGGTGGAGTGGGCATGGTCCTCGGCTCTCATGGCATTAACATTCGATACATGCAGGTGGCCAGTCTTGATGCAGAAGCCCGACAGGGTCACAACACGCCCCCGACTCAGAAGGACAATGAGGCTCTTATGATTCTGGGAGTCGATGGCGAAGTTGACGCAAAAGTTATGGAGGGGTTGCGCAAGTCAGAAGGTGTTTTGGATGTCAGCTTGGTACAATTGTGATCAAGGAGCTTTCCCAAGCCTATGGAATAACAAGAGGGACGCGATGGGGAACACGTAAAGTTTTCCATTTAAGATACAACCAACAATTGGGCTTAGTGCCGCACGAATAACGATTTTCTGCCGCACAAATAGCACAACCCCAACCAACATGCCACTTGACTGACTGGGCAATGGGGTGGACTTGCATGTATGTATGTACGTACAGAGGGGCCGTACAGAGAGACCATACATAATTATTGTGACATGCACAGACATCCGTGGAGACCTCAGTTTGGACTCCACTGCAACGCTGTCATAATTGGGATGATGTTCGTCAGCCCGTCCACACGAGTCTCAAGAAGAAACTCTCTTGTCGAAAGCGTACGACAGTCTCAAGTAAGGGTGCATGTATACCCCCACGGCTTAGGCACATCACCTCATCTTGGCGTAGGTCGTACCTGATTGATCAGCGAGATCATCAATCGCTTGCAAACCATTTGAACATGGAAGGGATGATGTTCTGCTATTGGCAGATCGCTGCCAGAGCCCTGGAAAAAGTTGGAACATATAGCCAATCAACGCGCGCATATAGCCCCGCCCTTCGTCGCTGAACCTAGCTTCTTGTGTGCGGTAAAGTCACAGCAGGTACGGGCCCTGTGGCACCTAGCACCTGCCTGTTGTTCTGCTCGGCATGGGTCCCCACCGTTATCCGTCAATGGCAGAAGCACATTTAGCACCAGCTCTGGCCGACTCATCCAACTTAACTTTCTGTCACCTCATTCATCCGTTGCTGACTATTCTAGCTACGACTTGACGACATATTGCTCCATCGTGGCCGCACGGCCAAGCGCCATTCGATCGGTCGAGTAATATTGTGATTCTCTGAATTTACTTTGGCCACCGCCGGCCCTTACATCCTTGACGCCTTCGAAAGTTTGCGATCGCCTACACAGAAACCAATTACTGGTGGACGTAGAGTCTCTTGTGGCCTCGGACTGGGATTAAAACCGTCTTCTCAGAACTTACGTTTGCCTGCATAGATTTTGTTATCTAATATTTGTTGTACTCGTTGGCCTATTTTTAGTGCTGTCTCAAGCATCAACTGTCGGACTTTCTCAACCCCACGAGCGCAACAACTGTTTGTCTGGGTAATCATCTCCCCGCTTCCGATACCGAGTATTCCTTACGGCCGACTATGCAGCGCAACGCTGGTTCTGGAGGCCTTGCAAGCTTTCGAACATGCGTCCTTGGGATGGGCCGTGTGCTAGGCGTTGGCTTGTCGTCTGTCACAGCTGCGCCATTGGTCCAGACAGAGCCGCATGGTCATGATGACCCCGAAGGCACATCGGTGTGGGTGCTTTATGTTGCCTCAATGGCCCTCGTGTTACTCGGCGGGGCTTTTGCTGGCTTAACTATTGCGTGAGTTGACATTCTCTTGCTCACGGTGCAACTGCTTGAGCTGCTCGATGTCGAAGTGCTCATGACGGCCATGCTGACCATGTCTTTGCTATAGCTTGATGGGGCAGGATAGCATTTATCTACAAGTCGTGTCTGGCGATCCAATGGAACCGCAATACAAGAATGCCAAGAGAGTATTGAGCTTGTTGAACAAGGGCAAGCATTGGGTTCTCGTTACTTTGCTCCTTGCCAACGTTATTGTGAACGAATCGTTGCCTGTTGTCCTCGACAGGACATTGGGTGGCGGTGTTGCTGCTGTTGTCGGCAGTACCGTTCTCATTGGTTAGCTTCAACTGGCACCCCCTGTGGAATCTGGAGTATTTTTCCTAACGCCTAAGTTTATAGTCATCTTTGGCGAAATCGTCCCTCAGTCTATCTGCGTCCGCTACGGCCTGCCGATTGGTGGGTATATGTCGCAACCTGTTCTCATATTAATGTACCTCATGAGCCCCGTTGCGTGGCCAACCGCGAAGCTGCTTGATTGGATCCTCGGCGAGGACCATGGCACAGTGTATAAAAAGAGTGGCCTCAAGACCCTTGTCACTCTTCACAAGTCTCTTGGAGAACTATCCGAGCGGCTAAATCAAGACGAAGTAACTATAATCACCGCTGTCCTAGACCTCAAGGACAAGCCCGTATCAGAGGTCATGACTCCCATGACCGATGTGTACACTCTGGCTGAGGATCACGTTTTGGATGAAAAGACAATGGATAATATTCTGTCGTCCGGTTACTCCCGCATCCCGATTTATCGCTCAGGCAATCCCACAGACTTTGTCGGCATGCTCCTTGTCAAGACTCTCATCACATACGACCCAGAAGACAGAATACCTGTCCGAGAAATTCCTCTTGGGGCCATTGTTGAGACCAGACCAGAAACCAGCTGCTTGGATATTATCAACTTTTTCCAGGAAGGCAAATCTCACATGGTCTTGGTATCGGATCATCCCGGATCCGACCACGGTGCTTTGGGCGTCGTTACATTGGAGGATGTCATTGAGGAGCTTATTGGAGAGTGAGTTCAGACTGGATTTTGTATGAGGGGCTGTATCTGACGGTAAATCTAGGGAAATCGTGGACGAATCAGACGTGTATGTTGATGTACACAAGGCCATTCGGCGTCTGACACCGGCTCCTCGAGCCCGGCGCATTCACGCTGAAGCTGGCGCTGCTGCCGTGGGCCGGAAACCAGGAGATGGCGCAGCCCTGGTCCACATTGCAGAAAACCTTGATGCTCCCGAGCCCTTGGTTGGTTCACCTGGAGCGATGAGCGACGGAGTTCCAGAAAGGGCTGCCAAGACGGCGACCTTCATGAAACGACGCGGCTCTGCTGGACCAGATGGCACACCCAACAACAAACCCGTGCCCTTCAAGGCATCATTAGACGAAATGAAACAGCAACTTCGACACCTGGCTCCTTCGAATCGTGCGGCTAACCCTCGAAATACTCGCACCAATGTGTTCAAGATTAAACAAGGCCTCAGTGTGACGACTTTTGTTGCGGGTGACGGTAATAGCAGACTGGTTGACGGGCCGGTGCCTAAACAGGACGATGTCACAGACGGCGATGAGACAACACCTCTTCTCAACGCGATCAGCTTGAATGGCAGCGGACCAGAGAACGGGTACGGATCCGACAAGTCAAAAAAGGACGAAGCTAGACCCAAAACGCCATAACGCCAGTAAGACCCCCAGATACTTGGGAATAGCGGCTTTTTTCCAGTAGATAAGCGGTTCATTTATATTATTGTCGGCCTTGTGCCATTGGCGAAGACTGTATTATTCGGAGGAATTAGCAAACGAAATAGCATTTCGCATTGGTGTACCTGGGCCAGGTCTATATTATTGTTATTGGTAATTTTTTCTTCTTATTTTTTTTGGGAGTTGTAGGACAATTGACTTGCTGGTATTCAAGGGCTAGGCTCAGGCTGTACGTGCGAAAGATGGAAAAGGTTCAAAAGCGCTCAATTCTATTGTCAAATATGGCTGTTCGACCGGGGGGAAAAAAACTTTGTATTAGTCGTACCAAATGGCATTCATGCCGAATCCTGGCTCGGGCACTCTCACTCTAGCAACGCGAGCTAAAAACTCATCCTGCCAGCGATAAATCTCCAGCCAACCTTCCTGATCATCGGTAATGGCCACCCAGTCATCACACCAGTCACTGGGGGCCACGGCATTGCTGTGGCCGCCACTCGTGGGTGTAGGGTTGAGACATATCTGTCTCTCGATGGCGCCATTCTTGCTCAGCTTGAAGGCGGCAATGTAGCCTGTTAGATCAAACGAGTTCGCTCTCGAGGTGGCAAACAGATATTCGCCCGAGTGAGATAGCGAGCACACATCAGCACGATACATGGTCCACGGGTCGGGAATGCCTGGCGGGATGAGAGGGTACTGCCTGTGGGTATACACGGGCATGTGCGTCGCGGGATCAATGAGATACTCGCAGATGCGGTTTCCCTTTTCCATGAGGGCGTACAGATAGTTCCCGGAGGGATGCATGGCCACCCAGCGGGGATGGTCTCTGTCGTCGGGGCATTCCACGCTGCCGACGAGCTCGAGAGTCGCACTCCGGGGGGGAGAGTGTGCTTCTGCCAGGCGGCGGTGAACCCAGAGCTTGTTGGCCTTGAGGTCTGCGGAGTAGAGGTACGTTTCTGACGGGTCGAAGACCATGCCGTGGATGCCAGAGTCGGGCTGGTAGGCGTAGTGCTGGACGGCGGTGTCGAGGGCTCCCGAGGGGGATGAGGTGAAGACGGTGCCGTGGCCGGCGTGGCTGTAGAACGGGTTGCAGTATACTGCGTAGGGCGGCTGCTTGGCGGCCAGGAGGAAGATGGCGCGCGTGTTGGTGGACAGTGACGACGCTTCGGCTACATGGTGTTTGGAGATTTAGTATGATTTAGTATAGAGGAGGAGGAGGAGGAGGAGGAAGATGAAGAAGAAGGGATGCATACGCTGATGAAGCATTGGGTGAGAGGCTTGGTGGATGATGGTTGTTGGGGATTCGACGGCGAAGCTGGACCACTTCTTCATGGCGGCGCCGTAGATGTTCTTTTTGGAGTGCTGTTGGGTGTGTCAGGATGGATTTGTTTTTGGGACAGATATCAGGCGAGGAGGTGGCTCTACGTCGAATGTCATCCAGGAAATAGGTTCATCTTCTGGGATTGGTGTTCGCTTGATGAGCTCGACGGTGAGCTTTTGGTCGTCAAAGGCGAATGTAAAGATTGCTCCTGGCGGCGTCCAGGTGCCGGCCATGAGGTGGTGGACGGGCATTGTTGGAGCTGTGGTGTTGCAGTAGACGTGAAGAGGTGAGGTTTGGATGTGAGTTGAAGATGCTTTGTGCCAGGGAAACTAGACACTCACGGGACTATTGCGAAGTCACGTTCAAGGCATTCGGGATTCATGATGAATGCGAGAATGAAGAATGGAGAAGGTAACTAATTGCAGATATTCATTCAGTCGGTACGTAAGTTACTATTCCTTCGGGTCTCGCGCCTCGGGAGTCCCAAATGTAACTTGCAAGCAGCACTACAGCTCAGGGTAAAACATTCACCCCGCCCAAGTCACTACTGGTTGAGCTCGGGCCACAATGTGTGCGAGGCGCCCGTGACGCACTCGGGAACCTCTGGCGGCAATTCCTTGTCATCCGAGATTCCCTAGGCTCTGGCCAATAGGAACATGGGTTATCCGCCGGATGCTGAAGCCGGCTTGTGAACTGAGTGTCCGCCTGGGAGTGCTTGGTTCAGACCCTTTTGCGGGGTTTCGGCTATCCAGATCTGCGTATTTCTTTCTCATGATTAGGGATTGGCCTTTACTTGGGTTGGCAGGCAGAGAGGGGACGGTGGGTGAATGCTTGCCAACAGGCGGGCGTGCGAAGGTAATCCGCATCCTGATGCCGAAGCCTGGCATGGCCGGATCCGAATTGGGGGTTGCATGTGGCGGAGGACCCGAGGGAAAATATATATCTGACATGAGTCCCCGTTGAACAGCTTTTTGTGTTTCTTTGTTTTTTAAAATAGGCTACTTTCCAGACTTTCAACTTTGACTTGTTTGCCTCCAAGACCACCAAGTACCGGAGAGTCCATCTCACCACTCCAAGCAGTAGCAATCTCTGAGCTCTTTGCCTACCCTTTGCCCGATTGCTATCAAGTTGTCATCATTTCCTCCCTTTTTCTCTCTGCTTTACATCTTCCTACGCCCCTCACTCCCACCATGACGTCCAACGGTCTCACAAACGGCTCCTCTGCCGAACCAACCAGCCGCTTCGATCCCAACTTCACCAGTCATGTTATCAAGACCATGGGCCCCAACGTGACACCCAGAAATCGCCAGGTCCTCAGCAGCTTGATCAGACACCTGCACGACTTTGCGCGAGAGGTCGAGCTGACCAATGACGAGTGGATGGCTGGCGTTCACTTTGTCAACTTTATCGGACAGACGTCCACCAAGACGAGAAACGAGGCGCACCGGGTTTCCGACATTCTTGGTCTTGAATCGTATGTTTGTTTCTCTCTCTGCCTCTCTGCCTCTCTCCCTCTCTCCCTCTCGCCGTCAGAAAAGAAAAGAAAAAACACAGCTGACTCCCCAAACAATGACAGCCTCGTCGATGAAATCGCCAACAAAATCATCGCCGAAGGCGACATCGACCCGACTTCATCCTCCATCCTCGGGCCCTTTTGGTCTCCCGATGCGCCATTCCGCGACAACGGCAGCACCATCATCCAGAATCCCAACCCCAACGGCCGCGTGTGCAAAATGCACGGCACCATCACCAACCTCCTCACCGGCAAGCCCATCCCCGGCGCCGTCTTCGACATCTGGCAGGCCAGCGCCAACGGCAAATACGACTTCCAGGACCCGGAGAACCAGACCCCCAACAACCTGCGTGGCAAGTTCAGAGCCGACGAGAACGGCAAGTACTGGTTCTACTGCTACCATCCTACCGCGTACTCGTTGCCTACCGACGGCCCGGCTTACCAGCTTCTTACCTTGATGGACCGTCATCCCATGCGTCCTGCACACATTCACATCATGGTATGTTTCTTTCTCTGCTGGTTTGTTGGATTCGAGAGCCAAGTCTGCCAAAAGGCCACTGTCGAAGACGCTTATAAAGAGAAAAAGAAAAGAAGAGAAAACCTGGTAAGCGCCGACTGACATGACTTCTCGTGCAACAGGTGACCCATCCCGAGTTCAAGGGCTGCACCACGCAGCTGTATCCCAAAGACGATCCCTGGCTAGAGACCGATACCGTCTTTGCCGTCAAGGACGATCTTGTTGTCGACTTTAAGCCATTGAAGGGCGATGACAAGGCTACTCTAGAGCTCGAGTATAACGTCGTCCTGTCGCCCAAGGGCTACAAGGGCAAGACTTTCTAGCTATGAGAGAGGTCGGTAGGGGGAAGGGGGAAGGGGGGCAAGTGAGGGCTGGGAGGAGTGATAGGGACATGTATTGTATACCCGTTTCGTAAAATTGGCAAAATGAGACTTGACCATTGTTCTTCATCCACTGCTGGCTCCTGCTTCTCGTTGTGAGAGTATATTGTGAGTGACCCGTGTTTGACCCCCTAGGGCTGAGACCTCGAGACTCGAAGCTGGATTCCATGGCTTTGGGGGACACCATCGAGATGCCGCGAGACATTTGCTCCGGCGTTGTTGACAGCACGACTGTGCATGTGTCTTTCCTGTTGTTTCAACGCATGAGGCATGCACCGTGGGTCCTCGCCGTCTGGCTGGTTCCGTTGAATGCGGTGCGACATTGACCGGACGGCTCATAATGAACCACGAGTGTCTTTGACGTCGACGCGGTGACTTGCTCACCAGCAACCACCTGCATCTCCGCCATATCAATACCCCAATACCCAATCGCTCGGTCGCACAACCTGTAGCCATGGAACGGTCGTACCCAGCCGAGCATGCCATGCAAGTTCGAAGCATGGGCTGGCTCGGGCGATAAGTTAGACCACAACGGTGGTCGCCACAGCAACGGCCCCGCTAGTAAACAACGACGGTCTAAACCTGATCTAGAGGACAGCTTCTGCAGAAACCATTCATTCCGCCTTTTCGTTTTATATTAGCAATGGTGTAGAATAGGTCTTTTTCTTTCATCCCCAATTTAGTTACCGCTTCCTGGTGCTGCTTGCGCAAAGCTCGGTGTTTCTTTATGCCTTGACCCTCTTCTTTTTTGTTCCTCTACGACGCAGACGCTCAAGGGGCTGTTTCGTCGCTACCATCAGACCTGCCTGTGGCTGTGGCAATAACGGGCTAACGGCCGGGTCTGGCAACGTCTTTTTGGCCAACGGATTTTTGGGGAGAAATCGCCTTGATAATTGAAACGTTGGTGTCTACCGCCGGCAATGGCATCTGGCAGTCGTGGAGAAAGTCCCAGTTCTCAAGGCAATTCCCCGTCGAAGCCCTCCTCGTTTCTGGTTTCGTTTCTCCATCGTCGACAACCCTCGAGCGGCAAGGCGTTGCCGACTGTCTCCCCTGTCGAGGAACAGCTCGGCTGTTCAGACAACAACATGGCTGGACACTTCGTTCGGAACAACCCCGGTGCCTTGGGTGAGCTGCAGCAGAACCATCAGGATGTTGCTCCTCGCTCTCCAAGAAAGTCCCGTGATGAACCTCGAGCCGCTTCACAGTCACCCACAAAGTCTGCCCTGGGCAAGCTTGCATTCCGACCCAGTGCCGATAAGGAGACGGGGCGGATGGCAAAATTCCGAGATCCATCGCCAGAGAAGAAGCCCAAGAAGACCAAGTCCGGAACCAACCTTGTAGGACTACTGTCACGACCGAAATCGCTCAAGAACTTGTACAAGCTGGCTACTGAAGAAGAGAGCCGAACAAAAGATAAGGAGAATATGACGCCCGATGGGACACCTGTCAATGAACGACCACCGCCGATTTTCGCCCAGTTCACTTCCGACCGAGCCATGAGGCAGGAGAGCAGTTCTGAAAACACGCCAATTCAAGCTACCAAGGACCGGCCCAGGTCGTTCCAGTCTCCAAAGCCGCATCATGGCGTTTCACCGTCCGCTTCACCCTCCAAAGCAAACGGTCGTGCTACGCGGCCCGTGTCTATGCACCCGGGTCAAACTCCTCGCGGTAAAGGTCCTTTCGGCCATGGCCGTGGACTTGGCGCGGCCATGACCCCGACGAATACCTCCGCCGAACTGCAAATCGACCCGAAAGATATTGATCAGCAGCTGGAGGCTCTTCTGGATCGTCGGAACATCCCCGAAAACCAGCGATACAAGATGCGCAACTTGGCCGACACCATCAAGCTCGAGTTTATCCGTCAGGATTACGCCGAGATGCAGGCAGCTAGGGCGGATCGACCCGAAACTACGGGTACAACAGGTAGTACGAGCAGCTCCGAGCAGGCTCTTGTCAGCGACCCAAATAGTCCTAATGAGGATGAGGAGAGACCTAAGCGCAGCCGGGGGAGAAGCTTTACATTTTCCAGAGGCAAGAAAGATTCCAGCTCGCCAGCAAAGAAGTCCAAGGCAGAGGGAACTCTTGGCCGCCATTTCAGAAGCCGATCCACAGACAGTGTCGCTTCTGATGCCCGTCCTTCTTCCTCTTCGTCCTCCAGGGCATCCGGGTTTCTCTCCAAGATCAAGGCTCAGCAAGGCCCGTCTGATTACGTTGCCTACCTCAGAAAGGTACAGAAGCCGGAACTGGTAGAGGTGGGGAAGCTTCACAAGCTGCGTCTCTTGTTGCGGAATGAAACTGTGGCATGGATTGAGGACTTTATACAGCAGGGCGGCATGCACGAGATTGTTGGCTTGCTGAACCGCATCATGGAGGTCGAGTGGAGGTAAGTGTCACACAAACCGGCCCAAGAGACGATCTGTACTGCAAGCTGACATGACGTCGCAGAGAGGAGCATGAGGATGCCTTGTTGCACGAGAACTTGCTGTGTCTGAAGGGCCTCGCCACCACTGCCAAGGCTATGGAATATCTCAATGCTGTTCAAGCGGATCTGTTCCCCAAGCTGCTGCATATGCTCTTTGACCCAGAGAAGAAAGGACCCAGCGAGTTTACTACTCGAAATATTATCACGTCCGTTCTTCTAACATATATAGAGTCTGCTCCACTGGTGGAACGCGTCATCAGAGCCAAGAATGTGCTCGGTCATCTTCGAGATAAGGATCCAGAAGAAGGCCAGCGTCCACTTCCATTCGTCTTGGAGATGAGGCAAGAACGACCATACCGGGTGTGGTGCAAGGAAGTGGTCTCTGTGACAAAAGAAGTCTTCTGGATCTTCCTGCACAACTTGAATGTTGTTGCATTGCCCAGCGACAAGGCGGCACGGTCTACTGCTCAAGAAGGCTACTTTGCCAACGAGGATCGCGACGGCCCATTCGCATACATGCTGCGCAATTTCCCTCAGGAACGTCCACCGGTCCCTGCTGCCCCCTATGTCGGGGGTGTCGAATGGGATGCGACAAACTATCTTGCTTCTCATCTGGACCTCATGAACGCCATCATTGCTTGCACCCCTTCGGCTCGCGAGCGAAATATCCTGCGAGCCGAGTTCCGCATCTCAGGTTGGGAACGATGCCTCGGCGGCAGTCTCCGTATCTGCAAGGAGAAATTCTACGGCAGTGTACACGTCGCCCTGCGAACATGGGTTGCTGCTGCAGCCGAAGATGGCTGGGATGTCAAGGATGTCCGGTTCGGTCCTCCTCCCGAGTCGAGGTCTCCCAAGAAGATGGGCGGCGGCCAGAAGCCCAAGGTTGAAGCGCCGCCAAGGTTGGAAATGCCCAAGCTCGATTTTGGGAACAACCAGCCGGCTAAGGATTCTTGGCTGTAATGAAAAATATCAGCGGGGCTCATGAGGCCTTTGCATCTCTTCATTTCATCAAAAACAGAAGATTGGAAAAGGAGCGATGGTGTCTGTTGGGATCAGTCACTCCTTTGCATCTGCATATCATCATTTCTTATGGTTTACCAGTCCATTTTGGGTTATCAGTTACATTTTAGGGTTCTCTCCGGGGAATTTCTTTTTTCTTTATTTCTCTATTCCTTCACTGTTTATACTTGGGACAGTTGGTATGGTACGAATGCATTGATTGCATGAATGAATTGATGAATTATGAAACATGTGTCTGGCCAGGCTGAAGTGATGTACATGCATGATGTGCTTGTTATGTGGTTGGGAGACTTTGTTTGTCTTCTTGCCGTGAGTCCTGCAAAATAGGCTTAGAGTGGTGCTTTTTTTTTTTTCAATCCCAATCAACAGGGCAAGTATCGGCTACTGCTAAAGCATGCACCAAGGACAGGGTGCCAATGATTGCGTATGGCGCAGGATCAAGCACGGTACAGGCTCCCTGGAAGCACGGCTAGATAAAACTGCCCTAGTGTTAATCGTTGCAGTCATTACCCTACTCGGTCTAACATACAAAAACGCAAGGTGTGGGGTAAAAAGAAAAGAAAAGAAAGCAAGATGAAAGAAGGAAAGAAAGAAAGAAGGGACTTCATGTACCCCGGTGGAGCTTGAACGCATCATACACCGACATGCCCTTTAGCACGTCCTGCTTGACCTTGTCGTCCGCGGCAACGAGCTTTGGCAGCATCTCGAGGACCTGGTCCACCTTGTCTCCGGGGATGATGACGACGCCGTTGACGGGGTCCTGGAAGGCAATGTCCCCCGGGGACACGGTCACGCCGTTGATGTCCAGGGGCACTTGCATGGCCCACGGGACGCTGCCGCCGCCAGACCCGACTGTCGAGAGGCCGTGGGCTAGAACCTGTTGACGATGGGTAAATGGGGTTTAGTCATGCCCTGCTTACTTTGGAATCAAGGTGAGTGGTGGGGAATGGCAGTACCGGAAGGCTGGTGCTCTTGAGTTCCTGCACGTCTCGGACGCGGCCGGCGACAATGATGCCCTTTACATTCCGCATCTTCATGCGGAGGGCCATGATGCCGCCGCAGACGGCGTTTGTCTGGCCTGGGGGCTGCTTCATCACCACAAATGTACCCGGTTCTGTGGCATCGCTCCAGTGCGTGTCTTTGGGGACGTTTGGCTGTGGTTCGGGGAGGACCTCGCCCTTGGCGGCGAAAAGAATGGTGGACACGGGCGCAATGGTTAGGGCATCGGCATCTTTGCCCGGCTTGGTGCTGTATGGGTTGAGATCTGCGATAAATCCTGCCCCGGGAACCTTGAGCTTGAGAAGGGCGTCCGAGATGTCACATGCAGTGTATTGCTCGAGGCGGGCGAGCGTGGCGGTCGACATGGCTTGTGACGCCAGACTGGGGACGATGCTGGTAAATGGTGTTGTGCGGAGAAAGTTGAGCCGTGGCACAGCGATTCTGGGGGCAACTCGAGCACAAGATGGAAACATGGCCCTGGAACGGCCCGTGTTTCTTGTGTGTTGAGTTGAGGCCGCGCATTGGCACCCGTCTGGAGTTCCCATGTCGTTGCCCCTCGGCTCGGCTGACCCATCCTGTCCGTTGCAAGTCCGGTGGGCCAGCGGTTTGCGGCTTCCCGGTTGGGAGTCAATGCACGGGAGCTCCCGTCCGGCTGCCGAATGGGCCAATCAGAAACAGAGCGGTTATTCCCCGAATCCGTCTTCATGTCTCATTCGGCATGGGCCAGGACTTGTTGGTGTAACAAGAGCAATCTGTGCTAAAATACTGTCCATCTTGTGGTGCGGCCACCTGGGAAGGGAGGGGGTTCTCTGGGCGACTTTCTGTCCATGTCTTTCTTGTTTTACAGCGTGTGCATGCGTCTCCCGCAACCAACTCTATTTACCATCTGCTTTCCCCCCGGGATTATAACATGGCTTGCCGACGGACGAGGCGGGAGGGATCCCTGAAGCCGAAAGCCGCCGACGACGTGCCCGCCAAGCTGGAGGGTGGCAGATGGATGATTCCAGGCAAGCATCGAGCAGGTCTGCCGTGTTTGGAACACTAGTATCTGCCCCTTTTCTGCAAATGTGCTATACGAAAAGTCCAAGCGTGCCAAACTTTATGTTTGTTGATAAGATGTGTTGCGACCAAGGTGGGTGTGCGGTGGACTCCCTGCAGAGCAGGCAGTGCAGAGGTCTAGACTTTGGAATACGGTGCACAAGCTTCGAAGTTATCAAAGCAACTAAACAGCGACTTGAAGTTGACTGACCACAGACAGACGTTGGCAAAATTTGATACCAGAGACATGGACGTGGTATGTCTCCGAACTTGGAATAGAGTTTGTGGCTAATTTTAGTTTCAACGCTCAGCTCGGGTCTTCGAAGTCTCTCAAGTTCTATGGCTGGTCGATATTTTGGATTGGTTGGGCACCGGGGTAGCTGTTGTTCGTCAGCCCAGATCGACATGGCAACGGCACGGTGCACATGTATTATAGCGGCAGCCGAGTTCAATTTATGGTAGTTTGAATCTCTCTTGTGCACGCCTTGGGCATCAGTCAAGTATCGGCCTTCGCGGCTTGTTTGAACAGCATTTGCAATTCCCGGAGTCCTGCCAGATACAAATGCCGAGACGCAGGTCGAGTCAGCTGGCCATCCGATGTCGTCATTGCTGCACTTCACATGCAGGTACGAGATAGCAAGTTAGCCCTATCTGCTCATTAGGTGGTGAACTGGTCCAAGGTGGTCGGCCAAAGCCAGCCTGCAGTTTACATTTCACTTGCATTAGCCCTAGAGGGATCATCGCCTGATCATTTCGAGGCTTGGTTAGTGCTTCTACCATGTCAATCAGCATGAACTCCTGGTCCTAATCCTCTAGGTGATAAGCCTCTCCTGACTAGGCACTGCTACCTTGCCACCCAGAGGGCACATACAGGTTACCTAAAGTCGGGGTCATTATCGACCAGCTTCGTGGCCACCTCTTATTGTTGAACGGCCACAGGCAGAGAGGCAGAGGCGCAGTCGGACCAAAGCGGAACACCACATCACCACACCTATCGCGATAATCATCCACGTTTTCAAAGTGGACGGGTCTCCTTGCCCGGTCCACGGAAATGCTGGCGCTGGGTCGACATGCTCCAACCCCACATGAACAAGGGTTATGGCTGGATTCAACAGAGTGAGGGATGCAACGAAGTGGCGGACATCCAGCGGCACATCCAGCGGCACATCCAGCGGCACAGTGGCGTTGCGCCGGCCGGTTTGCTTTCCTGTCATCAAGTCGCGCCAGAGGACCTGAGACATTGCAGTACATACGCTGCTTGTAAGGAAAATCGGGAGCATTCTTAGCCAGACGGTGTGATGATCCACCCGCGAGCTCCGTATGTCGCCCAACGAAGGGCGATTTCGGGTTAAGAGAAGAGAAGACGAGAGAAGACAAGAGAAGAGACAGCATCTGTATGAGAGACGAGCCCCTTCCAATTTTGATGGGGCTCTTGCTGCTGGTTGCCCCTGCCAGCCTGCCTGCCTATTTGCACTGCTTCACGCAGCATCGCCGCTTGCCGCTTTGCCTCGTCGCCTGCCTGGCCAGGATGGATTGGCTTCAGGCACGTGGAGAACCAGACGACGGCAGCTCGTGCTTACTCACCCCTGGCGTACGTATAGTGCCAATGCGCAATTGAGGAAAAACCGAAATACCAGGGCACGGAGCATTTGAGCCGACAGTTCAGGGAACACACATATCAGTGAAAGCCTTGGTTGGTCGTGAGAAAGGCGCCAGAGATGCAGCCCAGTCAGGACTGAACCAGCAAGTCGTATGTGTGTCTGTTATGTCGCCGCCAGCCTTGGACAACATTGGAGGCTATTACTCGTTGATTATGCTTACCCAAGTACGGGCGGAGTAAGCGTTCGATGTCGAGTCTTATCAGTCAAGGTCTGGTACTATACACGTGTAAGGGCCGGGGATAAAGTTCTGGGCGCCAGAACGACAGATGGAAGACCAACTTGACTTCTTGGACAGTCCATACAAATCCATACATACATACATCAATCAGGTCCCGGAATAACACGACGGGTGTTGGCCACTGCGCAAGATGACACAAGACTACTGATGTAGGCCGTTAGCTGTATGCGCAAATACAGCCAAGACCAAGCGCTGCATGTACGTACGTTTATATGTATGTATATATGGTTAGTTGTGCTCCCAACAACCTGGTACCTTGTTTCACAAACCCTTTTAGGCTTCGGCCGTTGTAGCATCCCCTTCCTTTTGTTGCCTTGCCGGATCCAATCGCTGAAGAAGTCGAGAACCTGTTTCCTAGTTGGAGAGAAGCGTCCAGGGTCCGTCAAGGAACGCCAAGGGACGTCAAAAAGACGTCAGGGTCCCCTGGCCGAAATCTAGGCTCGTCAACCGTGTCCATGGTTGCGTGCCTGTGTAAACACCGTGCTGTCCTGGTCATCACACACATTCGCGACAAAAACCTCGCGTGTGGAGACGGCTTCACGCCTGGGGTTGGGTTTTTCACGAGGCATGGCGACGAAGACGACGACGGAGTGGCATCTAAGTATGCATCTGTCGAAATATTGGCCTCATTTGCACTACCACGTCGATCATGTCTGGAGAATGGCCTGACTAATTGATTGACCGGCTGCCAGCCTGCTGCGCATGCGACTGAGCAAAGAGCCCTGCGTACTTGAGTACATGAGTACTTGGTACTCGGAACGGACCATATCCCAGACACAACTACCAATTTCTCCTCGATCCAACGGCGGACTGCGTGCGTAGGTAGCTGTTTGCCCCTTGATGCCGCGGCTGCAAGTCGCTGGATTTCACTGGTCTCCTCCTTCCGGTCGTGAGATTACTGCCCATGTCCAGATGTTGTTGGCAGTTGGTCGATGGAGTTCTGCTGGTCTGAATGTGCCGTCGGGACAGACGGACGCAAACTCGTTCCTCCGACTCGGTTTGCTTGGGCACCTAGCCAGGCGCGGCGGAGTGGTGGTGGCACAAATAGTCGGGAACGAGCGGACATGGACATGTCGAATGTTGGCTTGACGTGTCTGGCAACTGGGTAGGGGCCGTCTCGCCTCCCTCTGCTTCAATGAATTGATGTCAACGTTTGTTGCTTGTTCATGTGCAGGCGCTTTGGCCGCAGAAGCCGCCTCGAATCCGGCCAGTCAGCCAGTCAACTAGCCGTGTCCAAGTCGATGGCCCAGTAGTGAACAGGGCTCAGCAATCGATCCCCATCCACGGGCCCCTCCTGCTCCCCCCAGCGCCCCCCTCCCGCCATTCACTGGCCCCATTGCGCGTGCACTTGGGGGGCCTCCCCCGCCTCGCCTTTTGCCCCTCAAGTGCCAACATTGAGTGCTCTCCTCCTGTGCTCGCCCAGGGCCTGCTCACAGTTGACCAACTTGACATCTCGACCAGGCTGACATCTGGAGGGCCGACGGCAGGGCACTTGCGCCCCAAGCCTCGAGCCTCGAGCCCCGAGCCCCGAGCCCTCAGCCTCAGGCTGCCGTTGCCCAACATTGCGTGCCCAAGCCCTCCAGCGTGTGCATGCGCAGCTTGAGCCTTTGTCCCTCAGTCCCTCTTCCGTCGTGCTTCACTTCACGCTTCTTCCAACCGTCATATTTTCTCCTCCCCCTATTCCCCTCCCATTCTCCTCTCCCAGCCACCTACTCACTCGGCGCTCCGTACTCTATCCTCGCCATCATTCCATCATTTGCCTCATTTGCCTCATCCTCCCGGCTTGTCGCCGACACGCCCTCGCCCGTTCCCGCGCCCATTCCCGCCAGACCGCGAATGTGCGAATGTGCCCCACACCCACCTCGTCGTTGAGAGCTTTGAATCCGTCGACTGCTCCTGTTACTCGCGACATCTCTCACCACTTGCGCAAACGCTTGCCTGCGAGGCGATGCCCGTCTGGGTACTACTCAAGGTGCAGCCCAGGAATCTGGAGACGAGTTGCGGGTGCGACTATTGCCGCGGCTTCTGCCACTGCTTCTACTGCTGCTAGGGTTTGCCCAAACCCTGTCCGTGACAATGTCGATAAAGTAAGCCTCTTCAGCATGGGACGACTGGTGTCTTCTCTCAATTCACTCCTCGCTACACACCCCTCCCCTTAGCTTCACAGACTGAAGACTTCCTCACCTCTCACTCACCCTCACCTCACCCTCATCCTCACCCCTTCTATCCTTTCCTGCCCTATCTTATCCTTTTCGTCTCTCCCTTGTGCCTATTTGTTCTGGGCCCGTCTTTTTTTTTTCCCTTCTTGTTGTGCTTCTCAATTCACCCATTTCTGGACCATTGGCATTGATGGTCATACTTTGACCAATTTCACCTCTTAACTCCAGACTCTTCTCGCCACCTCTGGCTCCTTTTCTCTAGTTTTCATTTTTATAAACTTTGTCCTGTTTTATATCGTTAGATTTACCGTTTCCCATGGGCATCATCCCCATGGGTGTCAAGTGCCCTGCTTTTCGTCATGGACAACCCTCATGATTATCTGATCACCAGCCCATCTCGTCCAAGACGTCCTACTGATCCTGACTCTCCTGCTAGTTGGGTTATGCTGAATCAAGGGGGCTTTGTCAAGCTTGGAAACGAACGAATTCTCCTCAAACTTGATTCAAGGATATCATGCGACCTATCCGTGCCCCAGGAACTCAAGGCCCGATGTACCCCGTTTCAGTGTAAGAGCGACAAGGGCACATTGTTCCTCACTAATAAGAGAGTTAGTCTCCCAAACCATGCCTGGCAATCCTTGTATCACAATCCCGTCTCCCATATGCTAACGCGGAAAATTAGATTGTATACCTCCCCTCCAAGCCCACACATGAGCCAAAATTTGAATCTTTCAGCGCACCAATTCTCAAGTTCCAGGACTCTAGTACATCATCGTCCATGTGGTGGGGCTGGGTATGGAAGTCGGACTGCATCCCCGTCTCTGGAGGAAACATTCCGCCTGACCTACCAAGAATAGAAGTGAAATTCACCTTCTCCGATGGCGGCATGATGGAGTTCAATGAAGCATATATACGGCTCAGAGAACGCTTGTTCCAGTACCAGGAAATGAGAAGGGAGATGGGCCCCGGTGCCGATATACCAGATGAGCCTTTGCCAGCATATGAGGGCCCCGGTGCAAATCCACCGGAATCGACGACGACACTGACCGTTCCACGGACCAATCGGTCAGACAGCTCCTCCAGTCGCCGGGCACCCGATGAACCTCCACCTGGCTATGACGAAGCGCAAGCACAGCAGATCAGTATGCGCCTGGAAGACCACATTCGGGGGGAAGTGGATCGAGGTTGCCACGGACGAGTGATCTTGACTTGGTTTCTTTGTTTAGTAACAGCGTTTTTGCATCGTCTCGGTTTCCAGGGGCCACCACACCAAAACCGCATTTCGACTTGCATAGCTCATACTTTAGAGACGGGTTATGAATACCATGATATTTGCGAAGCCCTACTTGAGCCATTACACGGCTTTCACGGCGCTGGGAGCAAAAATGACATATTCCGGTGGGTTTGGGATTGGCAGTTTGATTTATTTTTACGAGTTGTCATATTAGAACATTGACGCAGGTATGGGTTGGCAAGATTCAGACAGCCGGGAGATCCATAGGAACAACTTTTACCTTGAGAAAGCTATACCAATAGTGCTCTTGCCTGTTTCGTTGAAATAACGTCGACAGAACCCAAATGATATCCTAAGAGAGTCCATCACCTCGAGTCTTGACATTCGATTGTGTTAGTAAGCCGCCTGTGGCTTTTAGTCCACCCATCATTACCGCTGCTGCAGTAGTGCCATAAACTGAAGGTCCAATTGGTACTCCGTACTCTGGAGCCAGTGCATCACGTGATTTGATGCGTGACATGCGATTTTCCTGTGGATGCCAGTCAACCAATCAAATTATGCCAATTCCGGATCAGATTTCACTCGCGCGACTTTGACCGAGAGCTTCCGACCTCTTACGATCTTGGGGAGATAGCTCAAAACACACAACCATAACCTTCCATTGTGATCTATCCACCTGTCGCGATGGGTATCTGGGACGCCCTTTCCGAGATTGTCGAGGCCGTTGTGCCATGGAGCATTGTTGAGGCCGAGGCCCCTGCCGAGGAGCCCAAGGTACGATTTCGGCTTGTTCCCCTTTGCCGAGCGTGACGAACCTTTTGCGGTGTCCACCATGGCCATTGGTGCAACGCCATCAGTCCTTTACGGGGTTCAACGAAAGGACTTTCAATCGTGAACTAAAATACTGACACAGCTGTTACAGGAGGAGCAGGGCGCCGAGGACGAGTCAAAGGACGAAGAGACCTCCGAAGAGCCTGCCGAGGAAGCCACCGAGGCCGCCGAGGACGAGGAGGAGGAGGAGGAGGAGGAGGAGGAAGAGGAAGAAGAGGAAGAGGAAGAGATTGTCGACCCCAAGGAGACTCTTGAGGAAGGTCCGTCTAGACATTTTCATTCCCCTTCTCCGTCAGCACGGTTGGCTCGCCTGTCCTCGGCTGTCCGGCGAGGCATTTCTCTTGAATAACGACAACACCTACAATGGGACAACTACTCCCCTTACTTTAATACGGTGTGTGCTGACTTTTTTTTTACGGTAGAATGCAAAAATTCCGCTCAGTGTGCCCCGGCCAAGCACCACTTCGACGAGTGTGTCGAGCGTGTTCACCAACAGGAGAGCGAAGGCGAAGCCAAGGAGGATTGCGTCGAGGAGTGTACGTCTGAGCCCACGATTACAAGTCCAAGCCCTGCCGTTGATAGGACGAATCCAACGACGAGGGATTAATTCAACTGGCCCAACCCGAGCCATCTTCGCTGCGAATACGGTCCAGCTAACTGAGCATCTAGTCTTCCACCTTGCCCACTGCGCCAGCGCCTGCGCCGCTCCCAAGCTATGGTCCAAGCTCCGATAAATGCTCCCCGGCCAACGTCAAAAGCCATATTTTCCGTGTTCTGAAATGTTCTCGCCTGTCGGACTAAACAACTGGTGGGAGCGATGGGCTTGCACCTTTTTGCAAGGGAAATATCTTGGACGCAACCAATTCGCGCTGATCAAGGAAATGTGCAAAAGGCGCAAAGCACAAAATGAGGGGTTGAGTAGTGAACGCCGGGGAAACGTGTCCATGTATAATCTGCCACGACTGGAATGGCAGGCGGCCTGAGATGATTCTTGTTTTGGGGCGCCTTTGCCGTTGCGGGACGGTGATTTCTGTCTGTATCATAAATGCTGCAGCGCCAACAATAGATTTTCTCTCTTCTTTAGTCTACGTTGTCCCAGCTGAAGATGGTTTCAGATGTAGGCGCGTAACATGTGAGGGTTGCCTTGAAAGGTGTGCACGGCTGTAATATAAAAGAAGTCAACGACGCAAACCATGCCAGGTCCCCACGGCATAGCTAGTCGCAGGTCATCCCGTAAAGGGTATCTCCAATCGGAACTGATATTTGCTCGGTGATGCAGACTCGGCATTGAGACGGACAAGATTGAGACTGGCGAGGGCGTGGACGTATTATTTCACTGCCACTGCCACGGGGAAATCTGCCTTTAATCTACTACCCCGAAGCATGAAGGCTTGGCAAAGGGCATCATGGAAAACGCCAGCCCAACTTTTTGCTCATGACCGTTCAACCGTCTGAATTTCACGTCCCGTAGAAAAGTCCAAATAACCCAATTAACAATTAAACTCAAAGACGGTAGGCTGCTGCACGGTAGCTAGTTCAAGAGCTTCGGGACTAGCAGCCGTGTGTAAAGACGATCAAGTCGGGCCAGAAACACTTTTTTTTTTTTTTTTTGAAAAGAGAGAGAGAGAGTCTCTATCCACGTGTCCTGACGACGTCATGATTCGGAGAAGAAGAAATTGTCAAATCAGCGTCAAGACGCGCCGCCCAGATCCAACAGTGCTTGCTGGCTTTGATGTCGTGGGAGGAATCAAGTTGAGACGACGCTGGAAAAAGTGAAAATTCTCGCAGGCCTATTCCCGATTTCATGAGCTTGGATATCGGGCTACTCCTCGCTGAGCTTGTTGTGAAATTCACGTCATGCTCGTCACGCTGGCGATGTTGACTTGACATTGTGTGATGCGGGAAACCAACTCTTGGAGCCGGGGGGGATTAACCCTCATTCAGGGGAAGTTGCTGATCGACTTATAAGTCGTATGGGCTCGAGTACTCCTAGAGCCGGCGGATGGAGCAAATGGCGGCTATTTCTGTTCTTTTGTGTTACATCCGTTTTCGGTATACAGGTCCCAGCATCTCAGGATATACTCGGCCCGGTAGAACCGCTGCCGTGTCTGCAGACTTTTCTTATCAACACTTGCAGCGGATGGTGGCCATTATGAACGATTTGCTTACTTGAGATGGGCGCCAGAAACGGATGTAGTGTTGTTAATCGCTTCCACAATATGCGACATTATGTCGGACGCATAGGCAAACTGGCGACTATACGGCTGATTAGTGAACCGTCCAACGTTTTGTCCGGTTGTCACGCTGGGCATCCCGGGACACGGTATTGACACTGGTAAAGACAGCCAAGAGTTATCGCTAGCGTCCGTCAGCTGAGGCATGATCTAAGACGTCATAGTCTTGGTGTAGGTATCTCCCGGGATGTGAGGGACGTTGGATTTGGCTCGTACGGTCCTTGTGGTATCATGTAGAGCATGAGACTGCCTGAGTAGTTTTGTTTCAGCTGAAGACTAGATACTGCTATTATTAATGCATTGCAGACATTCTCCGAGAGAGAAATACACAAGTAGCCCTCTTGCTAATCATGGCTTTCCCGTATATTATATTCATTCCACAATTCTGTACGATGATTCCAAAATCGTGTTTGAGATCTCATACGCAGCTATGAAGCTTCTTACCCCTCTTCCTGTCTTTGTCCGGCACTACATTCGCCTTGTCTACTAGTCCTCGTGACCTTGGAGCACTGGCAGCGCCTAGACCAGCAGCCGACTGCTCAGATTGCTTGTCGTTGTACCGGTTGCTACTGCGAGAATAAAGAAACCGTGGGTTGTGGACAGAGATGCACTTGCACTAGATGGGTCTGCCCAGCGAATGCTGAGCCTTAATGGTTCTGGAGGGGAATACCGGTATTGCTATGGAATTGACGTGTTGAGAAATGGTTCAAGTCAATTTGTGTTTGGGTTTCTGAGTACCTTGGTGTAGGTTTTTATCCTCGACTAACAGGTTTCCCCCATCACCGTTGTGCGAATTAGAGGTTCTACTCATCAAGGCCAGATTGATACTTTTGAGTTTCACTAGTATCAACTGCATCAAATTCAATGCTACAACTCAAAAAGACCCAATCATGTTCAAGTCTAGAGGACGGCTTTGAGAAGGTGGCTTGTTCCTCAAGGCAATGCGTAGTGTCGAGATGAGTGTCCCGACCATCACTCCACATTTGAACTCTTAATATGTTCCGGCAGCTTTCCTTGACAAGTTATCTTCTTAAAGTGTTGGCATCTGACCACATGGATTTCTCATATCACTCGGCTTAATATTTGAAACGAATGCAATTGAAACTGCTCAGATTCTTTCGCTTCGCACGCTAACCGTAACGGCATCTTAAACATAGTAACCCTCTGCAACTTTATTGACAACATCGGTAAGATCTGTCCATTAGAAGAGCGTGATCCGTTTAGTCTCCTCGCTAACTTTGAATTTTCAGGCATGTCGTCTAGACACGGTCTGAGCTACATTAGCGTGTAACAGCTTCTTGGTGGTTTTGAGATCCAGAAATAGACCTTGCGCGCCAAGGATAGAAACCTTAGAAGTTGTGACCATAATTTCTTTAGCATGACGGACATATCTGATAAGATGAGAAGATTCGGTCATCTCATAATTTCTCCGCACTTCGTAAACCTTAACCAAGTTAGTACTAAACGTGAAACAAGCATATATCACTTCTTCCGCTTCCTAATTATGAACTATTTGTTTAAGATCATGCCCTAAATATTATAGTCAATTATCATGCTACGTCATTTTCCGAGCTCTTACGCCCTGTCTTATTGTGTGCAGCTGATTTTGACAGCTGTGGTCTTTTATTCGGACTAAAAGGCCCCTTCTTTTGTTGCTTGAGCGAGATAGCCGGCTTAACAGCATTGCGCACGGGAGCTGCCGTCTGATCTCTTTCTCGCTCTCAATTGCTAATGCCAGCCCTGCTTCTGCCCTTTCTGCCCGTTTCTTTGCTTGCATTATTGACGTAATCAGCCATACCTGAGCCCCCACCAACTCCTCGTTGTGTTTTCCGCCACTACTTTAGTTTTTTCAGCTTCATGTCTCGCTCGTTCTTCTTCTTTAGCGCGCCTCTCCTTTTCCTGTCCGGCCTGTTCAGCACTTTTAGCTCGCTTCTCAGCTTCGTGAAGGGCCTGTTCTGCTTCTGATTGATGCCACGACCTTCATAAATGGACGCACATTTGCGGTGAACCTGTACTTTTGTTGTAAAGTCTCTGCAGTACCAAAAACGACGACTAAATTTTCGATTCTCAGCCTGCCAAGATCGGCTCGCGGTTAGGTCCAAGAAAACAGCCAATCACGCAAAACGTTGCAGCAGTTGTGACAGTTGATGCTAATTGCGTTGGCTGAAGGACAGACTAGGCAGCCAATAGGAAAGGGTGCTCTACTATTTCCGATCAATGCGCCGACTAGCCACCTTTGTGTCGGAATTGGCAGAAAAAAATCCCCCATTTGATACAGTTTATGGTTCAACTTTCTCCAGCCAGCTCTCCCTGGAATAGGTCATTTGAAGGACTCAAACGGCCTAGGTAGTCATTGCATATACAGAGTACATGTGGCTGTATCGGTCCCCGTCGCCGGATGGCCGTCGGCAGCGGGAGTTGTGGATCTGTTTCATCTTGGCCGGCGTGCAGCAGACCCTTTCTACTGTGTTCCACACCTGAGATTCGAGCTTGACGAAAGAGGAAGTCAAGGGCCTCTCACAAGATGGTGGAGATGGTGGATTTCATGCGAGACACAGTTACACAACTTCTGTTCCTGCTTGCTCAATCGAAATTAGTACTCCGTACGACGCAAAAGACGTTCACGCTAGGCGCAGATCTGACTTCTCTGCTTCCATCATGGACGGGGGCTGAACAAGTATAAAGATGAAAAAGGCTTGACAGCATCTCGGACGCAGGTGGGTTGTCTGATCTTGTTTGAGCGTGCCTTCCAAATGCAGAGGCTCTGGGTCAATAGAGTAGGCAAAGTGTGCCTGTTGCATGGAACAATCGAAGACAATTCAGCTACCTCGGTGGAGAAAGAAAAGTTCCAGATGCTGTGGCGGAAGAAATTGTCCCTTGAAGTGTGGTTGTGCTCCAGGGTGTGTTTTGGATTGAGAGACGGGAGGGCAAAAGAGCAAGCCGGGCCAGTGTACAGAGTACGGAGTAGCCGGACAGGCAAGAGCGACCGAGCTCGAGCTTGCTTGCCTGCATGTAGCCTGCGCGTTTATCGGCGCTTCTATCTCACTCTGACACGTGAACGGAACACGCAGCGGACATGGCCCAACAAAGGACGACGATGAGTTTGTGATTATTTATTATGACTTTGTACGGAGTATACCAGGTCGCAAAGCCTTCGGATGGTTAACTTGTCAACTGGTGTCGGCTCAGAATCCCACCACCTACCGACACCTCATTCGCCCCCCACAACAACCAGGCTACGCTACGAATTGCTCAACCTGGGACCTGTCATCCTTGTACTAGACCAGGATATCAAGGCTATATCACGCTCGCGACTGGCGGCTGGACACACGAGATCCACGCAAACTGTGCTCGTCTTCTTTGAGCTAAAATTCCCCGGTAGAGGAAATGAGGGAAGTGGCGAACCAGCCGACAAGCACAAGTTACATAGTCTCCGTCGACCTGCAACATCGTCTTGCCCCCGTGCCAGTCGCCGAGTTTTTCTATCCACCGTTTCGGCCACGAGTCCAGTTCTGCGGCAAGGCGGGTGCGCCGCCAAGCCATGTCTCTCTTCCAACGGAGTACACGCTATGATGGGAATCATGGTGGCGGCGGAGTATTCCGCCGTCCAGTTGGCTCTGGCAGGTCGTAGAAGTTGGTATCTGGCATTAGTTATGCTATCCAAAACGAGGTACGTACGAACGCACACTTGCCGTCGGCAGTGATCCCAAAGCCGTATTGGTCTCATCCACTACTGACATTGCATATCACATTCTCAGTAATCAAACAAAGCACGAGCCTATGCATCAACATGTCTCGCGCAAACCGTCACCATAACCAACATACTCGAGCACTACCAAACAAGCCACATACATACAGCTTGTGGCAGAATATATTTGGCTATCAAGAAGCAAACATTCATATTACTGCAGTCTATTGTTCTGGTGGAGCGCAATAGCCAGGTGGCGGATCTGGATCTGTTCAAATACTGTACTACTACGGAGTACCATGATAGTCAGCCAGCCAGCCAGCTCATAGCTAATACATGTTGCAGCCGAGGACCCGCCACCAATCTGAAATCCCCAGCGCCACCGACAGTCAGCCCTTGGCTGCTTGTCTGGTCCACTGTTACCAGCCCCTGGCTGATACCCTTTGCCGGGATGAATCTTGATGCCAGAGATGGTGGTATTCCCTGGCCTGCCAAAAATGGAGTGCTATTGAGCAAAGCCCAGACCCAGATCCTTGAGCCCTCCTGGCCACTTGGGTACTCTCCCGTATTGTTCGACGGGGGCCAGAGTCCAGCTCCAAAACACGCTCTGGAGGCGGTACCGAAGGGTGGGAAAGTTTGAGGGCCCCACGCGACCCTGTCTGTATTCTACACCAACTGCAGGTGAAGGTGCTAAGGAGTTGGTGGCCGTCAAGCGTACAGTACTAGTACCGAGTTCTTGCGGGCCTCCCTTCATGCATCACCGATGTCTTGGATGCGACGTGGTCCGGGCCTGATGACGGCGTTGCATTCTTTTTCCACCTTCAGCGCCACCCTTCCCGCTGGCAAACGAGAGATCGATTTCTCTTCTTTCAACATCCTTTCGTTAAGGTCTGGCTCTGTCGTTCGATATTTGTTGTATAAACGACAATTGATTCTGTGCTTATACGACCTGTTGTTCCCTTGGTCGACCGAAATCCGGAACTACTTCTGTACTTCCTGCTGGCCTGCTCCACCACGCTGCAGTGTTTGGTTCTACTAAAGAGAAAACCTGGCCTGCGAACCGGGCTTGCATGCAGCTCACGATTAATTTCCTTTGAACGAAACTTGCTTGTCGAATTGCAACAGTTTCAGGGACGAGCCATCCAACACCGAGTTCAGGTCGGAAAAGTATCGCTCAGTGAGAGCTAGCCTGGAGTTGCATATTGTGGAACTTACATCCTTGTCGGCCGACCACGACGATTTACTAGTAGTCCCGTCTACCCCGGCTCCTCCCGCGAAGTGAGACTTCAGGAATTTGCGGATTTCGAATGTAAAGGGCCGTGAGGAGCTTCTTTGTCTTTTTATTTTCCTGATACGCCGGTAAAGAGATCGGTACGGCAGTCGCACGCAGGCCCTTTTTCGCCTTTGCGCCCTTTGTTGTCCTTGTAGTCCTTCTCATATAGGCTAAGCACAACCAGTGGTTCACTACATGCCGCACCTCCCCGCAAAATGAGAGGGATTAACAGCGGTAGCGAAGGAAGCGGCGACAAGATTAGCGGGCGCTTCTGGAGGGGGAACAAGCTGGGGTCGCAGGATTACAGCCTTGGAGAGCGAAACTTTGGCGGAAATGGAACCATCGACGTCGGAGGCGAAGGCGAAGGAAGCGTTGCCAATGGAACATCAACTGAGTATCGAACGTACAAACGACGATGGATCGGCCTTGCAACACTCACGCTCATGAACATTGTCGTTTCCTGGGATGTAAGAGAGAACCCGATTTCGTAGCGCCTTGGTTGCTGGCCCTTCAGGAGCCTTTTATTTTCGTCGGCTCCAAGGCGTGAGATGTGACAATAACGTTGTGTGCAATGCTAACTCTATGTTTTTTTTATCTTGTTTTCACAGTGGCTTACTTTTGCACCTGTTGCCGACCACTCATCGCAATACTACGGCGTCTCAAAATCGGCCATCAACTGGGTCAGCACCGCCTTCTTCCTCGCCTTTGTTGCCATTTTCCCCGTCACCATTGCCATCTTGCATCGCGGCCCGAAGCTGGCCTTTATGATTGCTGCGGTACTCGTCATCATTGGAAACTGGATTCGTTATGGTGGTTCAGCCAGCTCTTCCGGCGGTCACTTTGGTGCCATTATGGCCGGTGAGATTCTGATCGGTTTCGCCCAACCCTTTATCTTGGCGGCCCCTACTCGATACTCGGATTTGTGGTTCACCAACCGCGGTCGAGTTGCTGCGACGGCAGTGACAAGTTTAGCGAATCCCTTGGGTGGTGCTCTAGGCCAGTTGATCAACCCTCTGTGGGTTAAGCAGGCGAGCGACATTTCTCAGATGGTGCTCTATGTCTCCATTATTGTAAGCAACACTCCAACCCTTCTGCCCCAAGATGTACTCCCGCAGCTAATCATGTTTAGTCTACTGTTTGCTGCCTACCAGCATTCGTCGTACCCGCCGCGCCCCCAACCCCTGTTGGACCCTCTTCCGAGACCCCAAAACTAAGCCTCCGGGCATCCGTCAAAGACCTCACTCACTCCCTTGAATTGTGGCTTGTCCTTATTCCATTCGCTGTCTATGTCGGCTTCTTCAACTCAATCTCGTCTCTTCTCAACCAGATGATGACTCCCTACGGATTCAGCGACGACGAGGCAGGCATCGGGGGTGCCATTCTCATCTTCGTCGGTCTCGTCTTCTCAGCCATTACCTCGCCGATTTTGGACAGAACCAAGAAGTTCCTCTTCGCTCTCAAGTTCTTCATGCCCATCATCGGTATCTGCTACCTCGTCTTCGTATGGATGCCCGGAACCCGCGACGTCACCGGCCCATATGTAGTGCTCGCCATTTTGGGGGCCGCTTCCTTTGCCCTGGTCCCCGTTGCTCTGGAGCTTCTCACTGAGCTCAGCCACCCGCTTAGTCCCGAGGTCACATCCACTACCGCATGGGCCGGTGGTCAGCTCCTCGGTGCTATCTTTGTTATCATCAGCGATGCTCTGGTTGCTGGTGACGATGCTAACCCGCCCAAAAACATGAAGAATGCTCTCATCTTCCAGGCTGTCGTCGCCCTAGCTGTTTGCCCGTTACCCCTGTTCTTGGGCCTATTTGGCCGTGCAGACAAGGTGGCTTTGAGGCGTGTTCGCTCTGATGAGCAGGGCGCACGTACAAATGTACAGACTGTTGTATAATTCGACGTGCTACAGGGATTAATTTCTTTTGGGTTTTTTTTTTTTTTGGTACCTTGGGTGTGCAAATACTACCCTTTAGCGTATATATATACCATAGCGAGTGAAACTAGCATAGTCTTCCTCTGTCTCGCTTTTTTATGAAATGATTGACAATTCATGTGTCTCGGTGCTTACGTTCGGATTGGTACTGCAAGCTTTGGTCGATGTCACTTCCGGTTCGCGGCTTCCCGCATTGGCACATTACCGGGATGGGTAAACAAGCATCAGTGATGCATATTAGTTGAATAGGGTTAAAAGTCCCGAATCAAATCGCTTCATACCATCTATTTTCCGCCAGGCTCAATGATGTCCTCCCACTGGGCCCTCAACTCCTCCAGCTGCTGCCAACACTGGGCACCAACCTCCTCAAACTCGGCAATATCCTCCGCAGTCACATCCCGAGTACCGGTCTTTCTCCCAACGGACTTGTGCAAAACACCAACAGCAGAGTCAGCGGCAATAGTATCAGGCGTCTCGGGCTTGCCTTCCCACCCCCACCCTTCCACTTCAGTCTTCTTCACGTCGACGTTGAGCCTGACATCTGTGCTGCTGCCCCATTTGACGCGTTCTGCGTCAATATCATCGAGGGCTTCTTGGGTTTGGAGGGCGACCCAAGTGGCCGCCTTGGCGCCATTATAACCGGTGACATTGTGCCAGGGGGAGCCGACCCAGCGGCTGATGACGAGCGAGATCTCGTACAACCAGAAGAGAAACCAGGGGAGTGGGAAGAGTGTGCTGGCTACCACGCCTGGGTGGGTGAGGTAGATTTTCGGCCGGACAAGCTGTTTCTTGGCAGCTTCGGCGTCGTCATCAATGGTGAGGAAGCGCGAGGAGAATGGCCGAGCGGCAGGGAGAGAGGAGCTCAGGCAGAGGAGGTCAGTGAGTCTTTTGCAAGATTCATATGCCTCGGGACGGGTGAAGCACTGTATGTCGTTGATGTCAAAGACTTTTCGGACCGCCTCGATGCTGCTTGACCAGATGATACGGCCCGGTGCCTCGTTCTCGGAGGACCTGCTCAGCAGGGGAAGAAGCTTATGGGCGAGCATGTAGTGGCCAAAGACACAGGCGCAAAAGACTTCGCCCAGCAAAGGTTTGACAGGCTACAAGAAACGACTATTAGTACACACAGATTGCACCCCGCAGCTCAACAACGGATGGCGAGAAAAAAATAAGAAAAAATAAATAAAAAAATAAAAAAAAGGCTCACGTAGTTGAATTCCGGCCGCTCGTTCAAGAGGCAAGTCGGCAATGACAGCTTAAAGTCGGGCCAAGTCGCCGTCTGTATAATGCCCTTTGTAAAAAAGGACCATATAGCGGCAAAGTAGTCCAATCCCGACCACCCACCAAAGGCTGCATTGCAGATGATGCTGTCCAGCCGAGGGATCCTTACATTCCGCAGATATTCCCCCTCCAAGCCCTCGGGGTTGCTCACAGTCCCGTAGCGCAGTTTATGCGCGAAATCTCGAATGCCACGGAGGTCGCACAAATCCAGTGTCAGGCTCAAGATGTGGATTCTCGAGACGGCATCTTCCCATTTATAGTCGGCGCCGGCGCGCGACGACAAGTCTTTGGATGTCTTGGCCGCCTTGGCAGCATATACTCGCAGTTGCCGAATCGTCTCGAGGGATTTGGAGCCAGACCGTGTCGTGGGGATCACAATAAGGTGCGAACTGAGAGACCGCGTGGCCAGGAAATCGTCAATGAGGACTTGGGCTGTACCGAGACCGATTCCACTGTAAAAATTGATGTTAGTTCACAGGCTTTCAAATGCTAGTTGTTGAAGAGTGTAGATAGGGGAGTAGACCTGTTTGCACCGGTGATGAGCACAAAAAGCTGCTCATGGGCAGAGACAGATTCCCATGGAGCTGGTTCGGCAGATGCAGTCTTTGTAGCCCCCATTGCGGTACTTTTTCTGGGCCAATAGGAATCGTCCGAAATCAATTCAAGGAGCCTGACAGGTAGCCAAGCAGAATATTAGACCAGAAATCCCCTTCGGATCCGATCAGGCGCGAAGGAAAAGGAGCGAGAGAAAGTGTCAAGATAGTATGTCTTGTAATAATGTCAGCCCTGCGGGCGGTGCGCCGTGTAGCAAGATTCTAGCCCAAGGGGTCCATGCATGATTGCTTATTGATTGATCCAGGGGTGCATACAATCTCCACCTGACAGACAGCTTGATGGCCCGTGAGGCGGCGGGTGGGCGGGCGGGCGCAACCCGGATGAGCCACTTGCCGCACTCCAAAGCCAGCTGACCATCACAATAATACAATGCAGACCAATCGACTACAGTTAGATTATCTTGTCCATTAATTTTGCTATATTTAGGTTCAGCTTACATCTCAACGATCCCGAAATATCTGACATTTGCCCTGAGCCCGTCAAATGATATTCCCTCACCTCCCACGCTATCCTTGTTCACATCAATCGTACAAACCCAAGGGCGTACATATTCCGTGATATATAGAACCTGTGCCGATACTAAAGTGCAAGGGTTTTACTCGATGCACCTGCGGCTAGCTTTTATTACACCTTGCCTCTTCCATTGTACCATACAACTGACATAGCAAACTTTACACCAAGGCGTAGATCTACTCCCTGGGCTTTTGTCCCTCACGGACTGCAGCCAAAATCAGTTCTTTGGCCTTCTCTACACCTTCCTGAGTACCGACAATCTCAATGGCCTCGTCACGCGCCTGATCTCGGGGCACCTGGATTCTGCAGTTGCTCTGCTGTCGAATCGCGTTGACCTTGGAGCCATTTGGTCCAATCACGTGACGATAAGTCCTTGGGTCAGGCAAGATGAGGTAACCTGTGGCATCAGTCTTCTGAGCCTGCTCCAGGGCCTTTTGGATCACGTCCTTGGCCTTCTGAACATTCTCTGGGGTGCCTCTCAAGACCCAAGGAATGTCCCCCTCTTCGGTAGAAATGGTCTTGACCACTTTCCAGGAGTGGGCATCTGCCGTGGCGTCTGCGTCATCAGTGATGAGCGGCAAGGAGCCAGTGTTTGCTCTGGCCGAGTTATCAGGCTTGCTGGGAATGGCATGACCAGAATGGTCAACTGTGACCTGGTGGTTGTTGCGAAGCTGTCGGAAAATCTGTCCATTGTTGGAAACAGCGTGATGGACATTGCGAGGGATCTGAATAGTCTCTCCCTGCTGCTGTTTGATAATGCCAGCAATGTGTTCCTTGGCTTGGGCCACGTGCTCTGGTCGGCCAGTTACCTTAACACCAGTTTTGCCGTCACCCTGTCTGGGCACATCAATCGAAACAGTGAACTTGCTCTCCATCTGGCGCTTAGTATCACCGCCACGGCCAATAAGAGATCGATGATGCTCGATGGGCACTTCGATTACATCCGAGATCTGGCTCTCACGCTCAGCAACGATGTCTTGGATTCGCTTGATGATTTTTTGCACCACGTCGGTGCGCCCCTCAACCTTGATGGTGTTGCCATCTGCCTCCTGTTTGGGGAACTGAATAGTACGAGCAAGCTCACGTCGGTCATCCGACCCTCCAGCTCCGACGACAATATCCTTCAGGTTGGATCCTATGTAGATATAATTAGCACTAAGTCAAGTGATAAAGATATATGGCAAGAAGATAGACACTTACCTCCACTACCAATCAAGGCCTTGTGGTGCTTCTTATCAACGTCAATAGTCTGAACAATTGTGTCGTCGAAAATAGTTCGCTTTTCTTCCAAGACTTTGCGGGCCTTGGCGACTTGCGCAGCAGTTCCCTTGATGGAAATCTCAACCGTATCCGCATCACGGTCCGCAGGAACGTCAATGCGTGCACCAGTCAACTGTCGAAGCTCATCCAGAGCAGCGCCTCCCTGTCCGATAAGGGACCCAACCTGCTTCTGCTGAACAGGGACCGTTGCAGTAACTGAATGCTCCTCCAAGTACTTGTGGAGAGAAAAGATCTCATCCCTAGCTTCGTCTGCGCCCTTCTTAGGACCTCGAATGATGACCTCGTCGGCGGCCTGCTGACGGCGGGGCTTGCCAGTGTCGCTGGCGGCATCGGCATTCGGCTGGTCTTCGGAACCGGCCTTAGCGGAGCGAGGGAAGAAGATGAGGACTTTATATCGAGTCTGAAGACGGTTAATCTGGCCGCCCTGAGCACCTATGAGCTCTCGGTGGAACTTGGGGTCAATCTTCAGAATATGCGTTGTCTCGTCAGCCAAGGTACGGCTAAGATTCTGGATGTGGAGACGAGCAGCCTCGGCCTTGGCCTTGGGGCCCTTGAGCTCAACTTGCCCATCTTGGACCTGGATTTCGACGTCGAATCGATCGCGGAGCTCCTTGATGTTGCTACCGCCCTTACCAATAAGGTGGTTGGCAAACTTCTGAGGAAAGTCGAAACTCAGTGTGAAACCACGTTCCTTCTCGTCCTCCTTCTCTTGCTCTACAAAGGTATTGGCCTTGGCCGCCAGAGCATCCACAGCAGACTTAGGTCCACGGAGTGTGATTGTGGTGCCAACCTTAGTAACGCGCACAGGGATCTGGTCAGAAGCGCGGCTCTCCTGCTCCTTCTTGAGAAAGCGCCTAAGTCTCTCATGGAACTTGGCGGGAACGTCTAGAGTGGCGCTGGACAGCTGCTCTTGCTTGCCGATAAGACCCAGAATGTGTTTTTCGGCATCATCAAGAGCCTTCTTAAACTCACGAATCTCTGCGTCCGAAGGCTTGGTTCTAGGAAGCTGATAAGGGCCATCAGCCGGGTCAGGACCCTCGAAGACAAGCAGGACTGGAGCATCAGCCTCGGATGCTTCGGGAATCACAATGTGAACACCGTAGTCGGCCTTTACCTTAGGGGTAATGTTGGTACGCAGGTGCTGATGGAAGAAGGGGTCAATGCTGACAGAGTGCATACGAGCGGGAGGCTGACCGTTGATAATACCGGTGATCTCCGACTGGGCGCGGATGGCATTCTTGCCCTCGCGTGAGTACAACTCCCAGGGTAAGGCACCATCCTGCGAGAAGGGTGTGTTGATGTGAGTGTTGTACAACTTCTCGAGACGATCAATCTCCTTGCGCTGACGAAGATAACGAGTCACATTACCCGCGTGTGCGGCGGCACCACCAGGGGCGTTACGATGGAATCTACCAATATCAATATTTGACATTTGCATGCCCATTGCCAGATCCATGGCCTTCTCGAGACCAGCTTGAACTCGATCAGCGGGGCCAATGACGGTAACCATGTCGTCATCTTCTTCCGAAGGAAGGAGAATAGCACACCCGGTCTCGGCAAAAAAGTCATCGGCAGGCAAGCCTCGGTCTCCAATGATGAATTGATGGCGACCCCGCTGAATAGCGAGCTGCTCCAATTGTAGCTGTTTATGCAATTCGGCGACTTTTCGCTCGATCTCAGCGCGAACCTGCTGAATAGCAGCCCTATCACCAGCCAGCTGAATGTGCTCATCCTCCGCCCCGGCAGGGTGAAAGACAGGTGGCTGTCCAGGCTCGGGGGCCGCAGGGGCCTGAACACGACAAACAGCCTGGTGAGGGGGAACACGCATTTGAATACCGTGATTCTCCTCCAAAGCTTGGGCCAAAGAGTTTCCGGGGCCGGCTATGAAAGGGTAGAAAGCCGTGGGAACACCGCGAACCTTGGTCTGGACGTTGGCGGATCGCTCACCGGCAATCTTGAGCAGCTCATTTCGGGCAGAGGCGGCGGAGAGAGCATTTCCCTCGACAGAAACGTCGATGGTAGCCTCATCATCGTCAGCAAGAAGGGCATTGTCCTCGACCTTGGGAAGCTGAATCTTGGCTCCTGTCTTCTCCTGCAAGGCCCTGATCATCGAGCCACCCTTTCCAATCACATGGGCTCGAGCGGAGTAAGGGATGGGGACCTTGATGGACGTCTAAGACATGTTAGATACGTAAATACGCGATTACAGGAGCAGCACTGGCGAATTTTTGACATACTCGAGTTCCAATTTGCTGGACCAAATCCTTGAGCGCCTGTTGAGCAATCTCCTGAGGACCGGTAGCTTCGAACTTGTATCGCCCATTGGCTCCATTAGCCATTGAGATGTTCGCGCGCGACTTGCGGTTGATATCCTTGATAATATCCGGAATGGGCCGCTTCAATTGGCCACGGGGCAGGACAAACTGAGGCTCCAGAGTAACCGTCTCGACATTGCGGCCTGGAATAAACATAGAGGGCGCGGCAGCCTTGGAAGGAGTCGCGGTTCCGGAGGTAGGAGTTGATGATTGTGAAGCACCATTGGAAGCAGCACCATTGGTCTTGCCATTGGCGTTGCTCTTGGCACCCCAAATGGGGGCCACGTTGGCAGTTTTGGCCTTGGGGGCGCCAAGTTCCGGGAAGAGTTCATGAGACTGTGTATCGAGAGGCGCCTTGGGGTTCGAAGATTCCTTCTGCTTTCCAGCAGCCTTGGAGGTGATTGGAGCCGCCCAAGAGCCAGAGGCATCGTTGTTGGGCTTCACGGAAAGCTCTTCATCCGGGACATCCTCAACCGTTACAGTGTGAGGTTCCTCGGCATGCTTTTGGAGAAGCTTCTGGGCGGCAGACTCTTCAGATGCCATGTTTAGATATTCGACCGACAGGGTAGGAGGCGATAAATCAGATGAGGAAAGGGGAGCTCAGGTAAGACAAGGGGTTTTGAGTATCTAGTCACGGCATGTCAGTAACATCTTACAAGGTTTCCGTAGGCATAGCCGGGTAAACTCGAAGTACACTTTCGCTTTGGTGTAGCTTTGGGGCGATTAGAGAGCATACTTTTTTTTCTCCTTGAAAACTAGACTTTGCCGGTGAATTGATGCTATCGCGAAATAGACCGGTGTTCTTGGGCGATGCTATTTCGATGCTCCTTGATCTCTTCTTGGCTGGAATATATGAGGCGTCTAGTACATGGTACAGGCAGCCTACAGAGTTCGAAATGAAATAAAAAAACGTTTACCGGTGACCAGAGGGATAGACCAGGAGAGGCAAGAACCAGGGAGAGTAGGGGAAAGGCGTTGATGCCAGGGAAGATGGCAAGTTGCAGAGTGTCGTGAAGCAGGTTAAGGGTGAGGTGGAAGTTCCCTAAGCCCCACGAGACGTCTTGATGGTTTTCTGGCCTGGCAGGCTTTCCCCACTCGAAGCTTCGTTGCTCTGGCTAGTAAGTTAGGTTAGCACACTGCCTTTCGCAAACATTGCTAGGGGGTAATCACGGGATTCAGCATGTGACCAGGTTCGTCAGATACCCTATAGTTATTCGGAACCTTGTAATGGATATCAAGTGTCGATCGTTGAAATACTCTCTCCATTTGGGCATACCTGGTATCAATCATTTGTTTGCATTCTTTGTTTGTTTTTCCTTTTTCCGTTGATTAATTCATGGAATTGCTAGCATGGACTGTGTTCTGAAGCTGGAGGGCATATGCCATGGGCGTATTGGTCGTTCAACCTTATCTCAACATGTCACTGCAGATGCAATGTCTCTGTTGCCCAATTACAAGACAAGCAAAAGAGCACCTCCCAGCCCGCAGAAGATGCCGCGGCAGCAAAGCCAGAATAACCCGGTATAAAATCTCACCGTCTCAAATGTGTTAGTTGGTCATTTAAGTTGTCAAGTCTACACACTATAAAACTAAAGCACAAGAATAAAAGACGAAATTCGTACCGCATCTTCAATCAAGAAACCAAAAAACCTGATATATCATGCTAATATGCTGACTCTATGCCAATTGGCTTGCCATGTCCACATCATGGACTGTTGGACAAAACCATGTCCGCAATTGAACACGCCACATATGAGACAGCGCCGGTCCCCTCCGCAGTGAGAGTGTCAAATAGTAAACGTGTTGCCGGACTGCGGTGAAACATTGAACATGGCCGATCCGTAAATAGTACAGCGAAACGCTCGTGCCAGTCGACCAGACAGGTATAAATAGCATCAAGTGCAGGCACTGGAAACACGGTGTCTTATAATCATGGGAAGAGTACCATCGAGCGGTCAGGGACGAACTGCAGAGGGGCTATTCTGGTTGCCATGTTGTGTGCAGTCAAGTCCTGGTATCACGCTGTTGGCTTCAATGTTGGTTTATCAGTCGGTCACTGGCACGTAAGCTGTTGGTGGCTGCCAACACCCAACGACAGCTGACGGATGGCCCACCATGCTGATGATCTTACCAGGATTCTGCATCCAAACAGTTGGTATTTCCATATTGCTCATGATAGCAATACGTGGTCCTTTGATAGACTGTGTTCCCGTACTGTAAGGAGGGAGAGTGGAGTGCGCATGTAACTACACCTGGTATACGGATGTACATGGAAAAAGTCAAGGTGTTCTACTCCCATATTAGGCCAAGCTTCGAAGCGGCCCACAATCGATTGAGTTGAAACAAGGCCACCCCCCCAATTGTCCAACAAGCTGGTCCTTTACCTTGAAGCGCACGGGGTCATTATGAGCAAGCCACAGGGACGCTGATGGTGTGTTTGACACTACAGCAATTGTCAACTGATATGAGTTGCAGTATGGAGTCTGGCACCTACCTACCTAGGTACTTTGGGAATGGACCAGCCCGTCCTGTACGGAGTAGCATGATTAGATTTTCTCTAGAGACGGATAGCATGCCACGCTGTACCTTGCAGCTGCATCAATGATAAGATTGAAGCTTGAGTTGCCCCACGTCATTACGACATATCTGGCCAAGGCACTGGGAAAATTTTTTTTTTAAAGCTGTGTGCGTGCGCAGTGCTGTGTCTTTCTTACATTTGGTTCTCATCCACGTTGCCCGTGGTGCTAATTTGACAATGACAACTCCACACGCGGGTGAATGGAGACCATAGTGCCACATCAACTTGCAAGTGGATATGCGATGCCAGGGACATCTGCCACAGTATTTTGGTCACTGCTTGCAAAAATGGCCGCCTTGAACGGAAATTTCCGCCGTTGCTCGATTAACCAGGAGCATTTGCAGACTGAAATGAGCGGTTGTTACGTCCACTTTGGAGCGAATTTGCTTGATAGCCGTTGTCTTTGTCGAGTGAGGCTCCCTCTCGGTGCCTCGGTGCTCACCTAGAATAGTTGTCACATTCTCCAATCAGGAAGAAAGCCACATGAACTAACCATCACCATCGAGCCCGACGGCGTGGTAGACAACATGGCACAAAGAAATTGACTAATGAGCATGTGGCGCTATCTCTGTCCCTGCGCCAGCTACACTACGCACCACTATTGGGCTATTGGGACTGGACTCTCCCGCCATGGCGGGTATTCTGTCAAGCCACTGGGCTTGGGTATGGTGAATAAAAAAACGAATACCGAGAGTCTCCTGTTTCGCCCTGAGATATGGATATGACCACTGAGCCTCGGCCGTAGATGTGTTGATGAAACACCAGTCTTGGCGACTGCAACGCCAGTCGTTGCGTCCTCAGCGGAAAAGCAAGTGGCCGTCGTCTGTGAACATGTTATTATGGATGGACACCGTGTTTGGAATCAACGGTCGTCTTGTGTACTATCTGGGATTATAGGGGCGGTCCGGGAGAGGGGGTCTGTTGGAAACACGGCAAAAATGCCCCGACAAGTCCCGTTTTTCTCTCACATTTTTTTGGTGCTCTCCAAGGAATCAACTTTACATATATGAAGCATTGAGACAGAAGACTGGCTGGCTTTGCAGTTGGGTGGAGGGTCTTGTGGTGTCAATCATTGGTGATCACTTTGTCGATTTCGATACTAGGATGGCTCCCGCACGGCAGGCAATTCAGGTATTCGCATTGTGGAGTTACTTAAAGTGAGAAACAAGTTGCTTGCCAGAGTATTCCATCCAATACTGTGCATGTTGCGCCAGTGCCAACTGCACATTATCAAGATACGACCGAGTACGGAGCAGTAATGAGTTGGGTGCGCGCCCAGCCCTAAACCTCGATGTAACGGTGGCCATACAATGCTATAATATACTCCGTATCCGTGGTAGCTAGGACCTCGCCTGGCCGTGATTCAAGATGGGGCCCGGAGGCCTTTCGAATCTCAGGGCTGGGAGAGCGTTATTCATGCCCCGATATGCTCACTATGGGGACCACCCAGGAAGCACCCACCACTTGGATTGTGCTTGGGGTTGCTTCGTTCCGTGTGTGAGGCAAATAAAAGACTGGGTATTCACCATGGGGAGGTGCTAACTTGAGAGGCAAGGTCAGCGATAGAAAGTATCCTGAATAGTATGTGCAGCTATTCTATACTTGGGTTCTCCGAACGTGGCTTGGAAGAATAACCACCTAGGGTCTTTGCCCATGTAGACAGCCTTATGGCTCTCAATGGTGCTTCTATACAAGTACCTAGGTTAGGTGCAGTTCGGCGGAAGAACCTGATGATCAGAACAGATGGCCGCCTTTAGACGGCCAAGATGGCTAGATGGCATATTAGAATCTGTCAAAATACGCCACGCACCGAGTACGGAAGAAATATACAGCCCGAAGTCAGTTCCTGGACAGTTCCTGCGACATGTCGCGTATGGTGCAGAGCACCTGGCCTGGTACGTACATGAGGATTGCAAACCCCGAGGCCGCATGCCAGCCTTGCAAGATTGATTGTGGCCCTCGCCGCTCCGTAATTTCAGCTTCAATTTCAAGCGGCTGGCGTCGTCTGCGCGCATCCCATGTCCCTAGCCTAGCCATGAAACTTGGCCCTTGGATGGAATGGAGAGGAATCACCATGATTCAAAGGGCCCTGCGTTCGCGGCGTCTAATTCGTTGAATTGACCGAGTTGGTACGTTTCGATGCAGCCGGGTCATATTGTTGTACTTGTAGTATGATGAAGGAGTAGTAACGACGACCAGTTTGACAAGAAATCACCAGAGGGTCTGTCTCCAGGCCAAGCAGCCCACGCCACTGATGCGTGAGTCTGCGTGACTGTCCTTCCCCCCTCGCAAGTTGCGAATAAGGAAGGCAGAGAAGCTTGGAAGCCTCCACGCCGTACCAAGTTCCTCGGTACCTATCCCTAGCCTAACCACTAACCACCTTAGCACGCAGTAAGTACCCAGGTACCTAGTAGGCACTTAAGAAGGTGCATGGATGCGTGCAATGCAAAAAGTTATCCCAACCAGCCTAAACGATTTGAGGCATTATTGTGCTACGTCTTGCTCCGTACAATACTCCGTACATACTAATGTGTGTACTCTGGCGTTGGGCCGATTCGCTCATGTCTGCTGGCACTACTAGTACCTAGACCCTAGGCAATTTACTTACTTAGGTACCTAGGTACTTGGTAGGTATCTTGGTCCTTCGCACTTACTGGCTTTCTGAACCGGTCAATGAATGCCCGTTGTGCCAGTCGAGCCAGCACGCCGACCAAGTCGTTCAAAGCCATTAGTTAGTACACGTGTTTCTTCGTCCTGTTATGTAGCCAGGTTCTTGGTCTTTATTGCTCAAATGGACTTCAGGACCCTAGCCCATGCAGCCATTCCGGACGACCGTCTCTGGGTCTCCAGGTGAGTGGACTTTGGGATGCAACGTTGGCGACCTCCCGCCTGATACTGCTAGTATTTGAGGCATCCGTTGTTCAAGTACTGTCAAGGGTTGGTACCCCGTCTCAGCGGCCCAGTAACTCTGCCGTGCGGTTTGCAGGGCCGGGCGTCGCCAGTCGTCGAGTCTGGTCAATTCCCCCTGTAGGTATCGGGTACCTGAACGCCGCCAAGCGTCCCCAGACAGAATACATGATGCATGTACTTAATTCTCCGTACTCCGTACCAGAATGCTTCACTCTCCCTCAGTACCAACATAGACCTGGGCCTTGTTGGGCCGGGAGCAATTCCAGAGTTAATGCGCATCCAGCTTTTACAAGCTCATTAGTAGAGAATTGACCATCGATCATCAGCCATCGCCCATCGCCCATTAATCATTGGCCATGGCAACCTCCAACCAGACTCTTGGGTCTTGGAGTCGACAGCTTCACCCCGTCGTCTTCCTCCCCATCTCCCATCTGCTCAGAGCATAGCCCTTTTCCCCGCAAAAGTTGACGTGACTTGTTTCGAGCGTTGTGAGGACCTTGTTCTTGGCCGTTGGTAAATTGCTTACCACAGGGTGCCACCAGTGATCGTGTCACAGAGTTTCACGACATTCTGCCCTCCACCTGAGCATCAACCGTTCACCCCGTTCTCCTCTTCCCCCCCACGACTTCTCGGCTGTTGGATGCAACTCTGCTCCTTCGCTAATTAACCGCTCGAACTTCATATCCTCCCTCCCTCCACCAAAGACGCCAGCCGTCCGCGCGCCCACCCGCTCGCCTCGAGGCCACAAGCCCACATACTCGCCATTTTACAGACCTCGAATTGGCCCTCGCCGTCAGCCCGCCCGCCAGGACCGCTTTTTCTTTTTGTCTACTTACTCGCACACACCCGTTTGCCCCAGCTCGGCCCTCTCTGCAAAGGGCTTGCCTACATCTGCCAGCTGCCTGTTCTGAGACCTTTTAGGTAAGGGCGGACAGGATCATGGACGGCCCGGCATCGTCCTTCAACGGCCATTCTCAACGTCGCAAGCTGGTCAAGAAACCCCCCTCTCACACATACACTCGCTCCTCCTCGGGCCTCGACGACTCTCACTCGCTCGGCAGCAGACGCAGCTCCCAGAGCCTTCGACGAGCACCCAGCGCCCCTGCCGTCCGATCCTCCATTGCAAACACCTCGAGCAGCTCGTCGCCAAGACATCCGACCGCCTCGCAGTGGCCGTCGAATGCCTCCCCTTCCATCGCCCAAGGAGATTTTCTTGCCACCTCCAACCTGCCCAGTGGCCCAGGCCTCGCCAGCAGTCTCAGCAGTCTCAGCAGTCCTAACAATCCTGCTGCCTCCCCCTACGCGGCCCTCGCGCATCGTCCAAATCGCCTGTCCGACTCGCTCGCTCGCCGACACAGTAAAGAACCCTCCGACGACCTCCTTGGCGCGCCTTTTGACGGCGCTGCCATCCTGAGCCGCATCGAGTCGACAAAGTACACGAGTCCGCGAGAGTCTGTCCAGCGTCCACCAGCATCCCCCGCACTTGCGAAGCCCATCACTGGCACGCGGAACGTGAGCCCCGCGCTCCGAGCTTCACAGAGCTTCAGCAACATGGAGCCCTCCATCACGGAGAAAATCCAGGGCGGCAAAGCACCTGACGGCGCCGTAGCCGCGCCGAAGCGGTATTCCGATGAAGGAAAGGAATCAAAGCCGCCCATGATTCGCAAGAAGTCGGGCTTCTCGGGCTTCGTCACCAGTTTGGTTGGATCACAGAAGAAGCCCACCATTTCGGCTCCAGAGAATCCGGTTCATGTTACTCATGTGGGATACGACAGTGCCACTGGACAATTTACTGTTAGACCGCCCTCACCTCCACCTTGTTTCTCAACGCTTCGTCGGGCAAGTGTGCATGGATGCTAACTCACCAACCAGGGCCTGCCAAAGGAATGGCAACGCTTGATAAACGAAAGTGGTATTCCCGAGAAGGAGAGACGGGAGAACCCCCAGACCATGGTGGATATTTTACAATTCTACAAGGAGACGACCGAGCGCCCGCCTGAGGATCAGATTTTGGAGAAGTTTCACCATGCTGGACCGGCAGACAACCGTTCATACAACGCACCCACCTCTCCAAACATGTACCCTACTAATTATATGGGTAAGCGGCCGCTCTGCGCAATTTGCTATTTGGCATTGACTGACCCGCATCCCACAAACAGGAAGTTTTGAGAATCCTCGAGCTCCTCCGCCTGTGCCACCTTCGAGAAGTCATGGAAGAGACATGATGCCAAGTCGGCCCGCTCCCAAGCCGCCCGTCAGCATCAATAACCGATCGGGACCGTCAAGTGCGTATCCCACTACTAAGGACTCTGGTATTGGTCTGTCTCAGCAACCCGACGATTACTCGCCACAGTCAAAGGACAGCTCGCCCATGCTGCCCGAGGAGCATCGGTCAAGATCCACCTCCCGTGCCAATGGTCAATCGCCATACAGCCCGTTGACTCCGTCATCTGCTCAAGTCGCTGCGTATCAACAGCAGCAGTTTGTCCAACAACAACATGAGCAAGCCTTGGCACAGGCGCAAGCGGCAATGTCCGGACATGTTGGTCGGGCTCCCAGCAAGAGACAACCGCAGCCCCAGGCGCCGGTGCCCGCCCCCCATCAGACGGCCACCTACGCTCGAGCCGTTGATGCTAATGGACACTCAAATGCTTCACGCCAGCAGGCAGGCCCAGGTGCGGTTCCCGGCGCGAGACCTAGACAGAGAGCCCGCCAAAGCAACGGCGTTGATGTGGTTGCATCGCTCAAACGAATCTGCAGCGAGGGCGATCCACGGGAGGTCTTCCGCGGGTTCACAAAGATCGGTCAGGGTGCGTCTGGCGGTGTCTTTACAGGCTACGAGAGGGGTACCAATCGACTCGTCGCTATTAAGCAGATGAATCTGGAGCAGCAACCGAAGAAAGACTTGATTATTAACGAAATTCTGGTCATGAAGGACAGCTCACATGCCAATATTGTCAACTTCATTGATAGTTACCTCTGTGCTGGCGAACTCTGGGTAGTCATGGAGTTTATGGAAGGAGGCAGCCTGACAGATGTTGTCACCTTCAATATCATGACTGAAGGACAAATTGCATCTGTGTGTCGGGAGACCCTCAAGGGCCTTCAACATTTGCATTCCAAGGGCGTCATTCATCGTGATATCAAGTCGGACAACATTCTGCTATCTAACGAAGGCAGTATCAAGCTCAGTAAGTGACACGCACTCTGACCATTGGCACCGGGTGAACTGAACTATGTTGTCTAACTCATCTTGATAGCTGACTTTGGTTTTTGTGCCACAATCAATGAGGCGCAGAATAAACGAACAACAATGGTTGGCACACCATACTGGATGGCTCCCGAAGTTGTTACTAGAAAAGAGTACGGTCGCAAAGTAGACATTTGGTCGCTTGGGATCATGGCCATTGAAATGATTGAAGGAGAGCCTCCGTATCTTACCGAATCGCCACTTCGAGCCCTGTGGCTGATTGCTACCAATGGAACGCCCCAGATCAAGAATGAAGACGAGCTCTCACCTGTATTTAAGGACTTCCTTTACTTTGCTCTGAAGGTAGACCCGGAGAAAAGAGCAAGCGCCCACGATCTGTTAAGGGTAGGTGGTTTTCTTTGGTCAATGACCAGTAACAGCGGCCTTGCAAACAATAAACTAACTCCTTCTTTAGCATGAATTCATGAAGCAGTGCGTGGATCTAGGTCAACTAGCTCCCCTCGTTCGAGCCGCCAGGGAACAAAGAGCTCAGGAGAAGGCACGAAAGCAATAAATTGGTCATGCGTCTGAGTAGGATGCATGGCTTTTCGATATTCCACAGCGAGCATTGCTTTTTTTTTCCTTGTTTTGATGTCCTCTACATAAACGAAAAAGCGGTTTGATTCCACCCCACGTCAAAACGAGGGAGACGACGTTATTTGGTTGCCACGATTGCCGAGAATACCCGGGATGCATAAGATGGTGGAATAATGGATACACTATCATCGGCCGGCCAGAAAGCCAAAGTCTGGTGGTGAATACCGACTTGGTCATAAAGGATTGGATAGTTTTGCAACGTACGGCGCGAACCTCGATAGCGTCTTACTTATGTATAGGAGGAAAAGTTTCCCATAACACACGACTAGCGAACCACGCGTTTAAGGCGATGTCTTGAATGGCCATTGCCCGAATGGTATTATCCATCGTCCATCGAGAATACAACCTTACAACAGTGTATCATCTCTTTTCGATAGACTAGGGAGCCCTGCACGCGCCTTCTCTTTCTCGCCTCCCCCTCTCTTCATAGACTTGCGCGCATTTGATGGCCCCTGCAATTTTTTTTTGCCCTCTGGTCTCACCTGATCTACTTTGGGCTCTTTTGTGTTCTCTCTGATGACAGAAGAACTAGTTATCAGCGTTTTGGAATACCCGTCTTCTAGCCGAGGACGCGCCAGCGACTTGTTGTCATTTTTACTCCCGGTTTTCTACTATTACTTTTACTACTATACGAACGACTACTTTCTAACTTCCCCACTGGCAGTGCGGTCCTTTCCTATATCTGCCTCGGTTGGCGAACATTGACATGGGGGAAAGATGGATGGGTGGGCATGGGCATGGGCATGGGCAGCATATATTCTTATTTTGGGATAGGATTGAAGGGTTGCTGCCAATAAACAAGTACTAGATTTTATTTGTGAACAGGGACTCGCCATGGCGTGTACACCGGAGCTGAGGGGCCATCTACGAAGCGTGTTCATACAGCGAACAAAGGGAACGATTTAGCCCCCGGCGAAAGGGGCTTCTCGGGACTTTAGTCTCTTTGTTCAATGAGCGTCTTGTATCATGGTGGGAGTATTTCGTACAGGGAGAGGTTAAGCCTCGGCGGGCATAGGAAGCATGCAGGAGATGTGCTGACATTCAGAGAGCGCGCATTGGAAATTGGGCATTGGCACGGGGTTCGGATCACTTTGATACTTAGGTTCAATCCAATGGTTGTGTTATCCCGTCTTGTGGGCTCTGTTTTGAGCCGAGGTGAAAAAAGCGCATCCATCATAGCGTGGGTTGTCTGACTTGTTTCCCGTGGCGTACTGCCGATATGACATGCATGACACGCATGCAGTGTCTTGTAATAAGTCGGGTTGTATTGCAATATTGCATGCGTCAGACACACATGTGCGTTAGACGGAAGGACACTTACATCTCGCCATGATCAATGTCCAACTACCTAGGTAGGTACGCGACTTGGATTGCCCCTGTGGCCAGATACAAATGCGTCAATCGATACAAACACAACATTGACTTGGAACTCATACAATTCACAATAGCTCATGGATCGATCAGTGCAGTTGGTAAAGTTTGAATACTCGACTACTCTAAAGAGCGTCTTGTCTTTCGCTTCAGATCTATCACGTTTTCCCAAGCGGTCTCTATCCTCTATGACCGTTAATTTTGGCCCTTTTTTGTTACAATCACAATAAAGCCCAGCCTCGATGCAAAAAAAAAAAAAGATGCGGAACATGACTATGACATTGACAAATGAGATCCGTAAACGCCAAGCAGTGAAAGATGCATAAGAAAATGTGTGCATGGCTTGTCTTGCAGCCCGAAATGCTCCTCATGCGCAGTGTGACGTAGGCACTGAGTTGTGATGATTAAAAGACATTGACGTAAAGTCGCCGCCTTGATAAAGCTCACTGCGTCAAACAGTGCTCTCCGACCTTGGTCCTCTGGAGTATTATGTAAAATTTATGTATATGTAGGAAAGAGGATTGAGGCACAACTCGTGACAACCTGCTTAGTAGCAGGAGTAGCCCCCATCGATAATAACGTTGGCGCCAGTCATGAAGCTGGAAGCGTCGGAGGCGAGGAAGACGCAGAGGCCGTTGAGCTCGTCAACGCCACCAAGACGGTCCTGGGGAGTCAGAGACTTCCAGATCTTCTTCTGGGCCTCAAGGGCGGGGACACGGTTCAGGGCAGTGTCCATGTAACCAGGGGAGATGCAATTGACACGAATCTTGTACTTGGCCCACTCAGCAGCGATTGACTTGGCGAACTGGATCACGCCGGCTTTTGAGGCATTGTAGCAGCTCTGCTCTTGTGGGTAATTGACAATGGAACCGGACATGGAGGCAACAAGAACGATGCTACCAGGCTTGCCAGCGGCCATCATGGCGCGGCCAACGGCCTGAGACATGAGAAAGGAGCCAGTAAGATTGATATCAATGAGGCGACGGAACATGGCAGGGTCGTAAGTCTCGGCCTTGATATTGGAATCGGCGATACCGGCAGAGTTGACAAGGACATCAGGAGCACCATAGAGCTCAACAACAGACTCAACCGCAGCGTTGATGGCGGCCCCGTCGCGGACATCCACCTTGAAGAAGGAGACGGGAAGACCCGATTTATCATGAAGCTCGGCAGCAGCTTCGTCACCGAGATCCTGGTTGGCATCGAAAATGACAATGGCTTTAGCACCGGCTTCGGCACAGGCGCGGGCCATGTGGTTGCCCAACCCACGAGCACCACCAGTGACGATGATAACCTTGCCGTAGACGCTCATGTTGCGCATGGTGTGAGGCATGGCCTCGTAGACTTTCTTACCCAGGGGCTGAACGAGATCATACTCGGCGGGCGGAACTGGGCTGTCGTAGGGGACTTGAGCAGCGTCCTCAGGAACATGAACAGTGTGTTTATCCCCTTGTCCTTGGCCAGCACCGTAGACAGTAACTGGGACTTCCTTCTCGCGGACAACGCTCTTCTTCTGGGGTGTGTCGGATACGGCGTTGATGCGAGATGCAGAGAAGAGGCGGGCAGTAGATCGAGTGACAGCAATGCGAGGAGAGGCAGCTCGGGAGAGCCGCAGGGCGTTTCGTGCAGCGAAAGACATTGTGATTGATGTTGATTGCGAAAAGACCTAGTGTTAAGAACGACGTTGCGCGAAGAGACAAGGATCAAAGTCTGTCAAAAAACAACAACAGTCTTGGAGAGAGGGCAGAGGGAGGACGGGATGGGTATCTGGAGAGCGAGGCACGGAATGACAGAAGACAAAACCAGACAATTCCAGCTTCGGGGTGAGAAGGAGGTCCTGATATACGAATGAATGTCTCGAGGAGTCAAGGCAACGCCTGGGTGGGGTCTAGACTTGCGAGGACCTTCTGTTGAGCACAGTTGAGCACAGTTGAGCACAGTTGACTTGTTCAGATCAACAAGGTACTGTAAGTAAAAATGCAGTGGAGAAGAGCTGTGCAATCTGAGGCCTGGGCGACTGAGATGACTGGGATGACTGGGATGACTGGGATCGTTGGAGCCAAGGTGGAGTGTCAAATCTGGGTCGGACGTGGCGGCGCGTGGGAACCTGGCTTGCGCTACTGCAGGACCTAGTCAGGGTATCTTTCGGCGGGATGTCCGGGCAGGCAGGGACACAATGGCTGTGAGGCGAAACCTTTTTTTTTTTTTTTCGTCTCTTTTGAAGTGGCTTCCCTACTGCGTTCACCCTCCTTCTGGAAGCTGGCGAAAATAAAATTTCGACTCGTAACAACGGGGTTTCGGGATCTGCCCGTTTGCCCAGGTCTCGACAAATGGATAACGCACGTCTTGGCCTTGGCTGAGCCGCACTGTCGATCTTGCTGATGAAGTGTCAGTTCTAGCTGTCTACTCCGTAGTCAACTCTGCTGTGCACTGCTGTGGATAAGAAATCCTACCTTCTGTGGGCTGTGAAGGATGTCAATGACTTCGTAGCGGTGTAGTGTGACGTTGCACGAAGCCTGTACTTCACTGCCCGTTGCTTGAAAAGAAGGACGAAATGGCACGGTCAAGCGAGAAGGGTGATTGATACGGGGGCTCCGGGAGATTCAATGCTATTAATAACAAATGGACTGGGGGGAGGCCGTGAGATGAGCAGTTCCGGCGTTTGTCGTCCTTCGGCCCTGGTAATAGTAGTCCGTACTGTTGTGTTCCAGGTCAGCTGCCGCTCTGTTGACGAATGCGCAGCAACAGAGTCCGAGGAAGGCTTGTGGCGTTTTGGTAATACTTCCCCAGCCCTAGAAGCGCGCTGCCTTACTCCGCACACGCGACATCAAGCAAGAGCCATTACTGGCAGCGGCACCGGGGAACGAAGTGGCGAATGCGGCGGCAACTGGATCTCAGACCGGTGTCGGTTGGGCTTCTCGCGTCACGAAAACCGGGGTTCTGCTGGAGAACATGAGGGTTGCGTTGCGTCAGTGGAGCCTCCCTTCTCTTCTCTGCAAGCTGCAAGCAGAGTCGATTGTTCATCCTGCACGAAAGCTTGGGCTTCGCTTGTCTCACATCATTGCTGCTCTCCAGGATTGTGCGAGTATGCATGGCGGCATCCATCCTGTTTCCGATGCAATGGGACAAAGGATGTATGGAGTTATTGCAGCACTAGTACTCCGTAGATGGCTTGACAATTGGCTACGTACGCCAGGGAATGAAATTGACGCTGAAACTGCAAGCCCCTATCCCAATGCTTCCGACTATTGCGGAGGCTGAGGAATGCGGAATGTCTCACATGACCTGGGCATCTTTGACGAAATGAGACTGTGACGACAGTGCCCTGACTCCATTCATAGAAAGGGGCTAAATAATATTTTTTTGTGCTGCAGCAGCAGCCGACGTACCTTGGTCGCTGTTTGAGACGACGCGCATCTTACCACTGTGCGCAAGGATGGTAAATAGCGGTGGAGCAAAAGGAAGGTCATATGACCAAAGCCAGGCTGGGATTTGAAGACGGAAACGAAGAGGGAGATTCATGAGCGCGAGTAATATCATAATAACAGCTGTGATGCGGTCAACGGCTCTCAATGATTAACTGTGCTGTGAACCGATCTGCTTGCACGGACGAGCACATTTTCTTTGCAAAATATACTCCGTACGGTTGTAAAAAATTGGACATCGTAGGGTCGACAGTGCGTACACTATCTGGTATCTTCATATCAACTCCCTGAACACCTAGACAGGCAGTGATGATGACAGTTAGTTGGAGCGCCCCGTATTAGTGTCAAGCACAGGGCCTTACAGATACAAGCTTCATCATAAGACCCCTTACTCCTGTAATATTTATCCAATCCCGGGAGAGACCAGTACATAAGTAGCTCGTTCCACGACTGAAAACTTGGACCCTGTCTTGGTAGAAAAGGGACAATCTGTTGCCATACTCTAATTCCCAGCCTTGAAAGGAGGCTCTCAGGGCTACCAGAGTGCTAGGGGAGTGAGACCAGCATCTTCCAGCCGCTTGGGACCGCCGTTCATGAGGGACGCGAGGTCTCCATCCAAGCTTCATCCCCTGCCTGCATGTCTAGCAGGACAAAGTGACAGAACGCCCTGAACCACCCCTGTTCCTGGTTTTGGCACAAAGAGATGTGGCGTCGCCGAATAGAGACCCGTGCCGTGGCTGTTTGAGAATTTATGCTCAGAAACGGTCCCGCATACGGTGGGTACGGTAAGACAGCCGAGCTCCAGGAACATACCGTTTTTGAGATGGATAATTATTAGTAGTTCAACAAAAAGGTGACCAACTTTTCGAGTGCGTCTCTTTTGTGTGTCAACTTGGCAGCTTTTATCATCCATCGTCCTCGTGCTCTGTACCGCAGTCAAAGTTGCAGCTTGTTTCCACCAGATTTACACGCACAATGAAAGCTCGCTCAGGTCAAAAAATTCCATTGCCATCCATCCATCACTAGAGAATATGAACCCGGGTAATTCGATCATGTTCGAATTGGTTTCCATTTCATTTCACACCGAAATCGTCTTGCCATCGTCCGCACGGGCCACTGTAGCAGTCCGGGATGGAACTGCCGGGAGCCAATCTCTGCTAGCTTGAGCAGACCACTCAACTAGTGGATCGTGAATGTTGAATGCCACACTTCATCTAGTTGTGACGTTCTCCGGGTATCCCCACAGTGGATCGAATCTCAAGGGTGCATGACGCCGGGAATTTGAATCTGTTAGCTGTTAAAAAGCAGGTCAGTAAATATCCAAAATCTCTACATGGTATAAAGTGCGGTGACCAGCAACATCGGATGACGTCGAGCTTGACCGAGGCTCAGGGCTACGGGCTAGTAAGTCCATCCAGATAGGTCTGGTCGGACGACTGGAATGAGGGCAAACAATGTTCTGATGAGGCTGGTTTCCTTGGAGCGCTTCTAGGTACGTATCTTCAATGGACTAGTGGCGGATTCGACTACCTACCTAGGTACCTAGGTAGGTAGGCTTGGAGGAGTTGCAGTCATTGAGAAATCTGGAAGCAGACAGTTAGCAAACGTCGAGTCCAAGCTCCTAAGCCACGGCCAAGCCCTACCGCTTCATGATCGACAGTCTTAAACGGTCACTCGATCTACTGCCCGCCTCTTCTCTGCATCTCGCATCAACGCCGTATCCGGCAAGGCCTGATGTGGGGAACTAGCTCTCCGCGTCGACGGCGCCTCAATCACCAAGAAATAGTTGGGGTCCTAGGTGCGGTGTTGCAAGACCAGCCCGTTGCAGGAAAAACCAAACGTGGGTATGAGTGCTCTATTCCTCGCTCCGGATGTGGTAGAGTGTAAAATCGAAACGCGCAAAAAGTGCGTGGCCCTGGCGGACATCTACGCTGACGCCAGTTGCCTGCCCAGTTCTTCTTGCCTGCCGACCTATGTATGCGGGTGGCTCCTGCCCCCAACGTGAAAACACTGAAGAGGCGTCCAGTCCAGTCAGTCCTGTCCTGTCCGTACTTTTTGAAGAATTCCGCTTTGTCAAAGAGAAAGACGAGCATGCATTGAGCCATCTGTATTGTGATGGACGCATTGATACCCCCTTTAAGCCTATCTATTGGCTGTATGCGACTTCGATTACGTCTGTGGGATGCAGGTTCTGATTCCCCCGTGAGAAGTGTTCCCGGTCTGCCCGCCTCTACTGGCCGCTTGTGCGGTATGCGAACACCTGTTGGCCTCCCATTTCACCACTGAGTACACGCAGCACATAGCCTCTACACTCCGGTAGAGTATGCAAGCGTTTGCCGGATAGCTTTTCTGACCCTGGCCTGGCTGCTCGTAGAGCTCGGTGTGGCTGCTATAGCTTGCAATAGCTTGCCAGGCAGCAGCATGGGCAGGTGAAGCAATTTGAGAGCTCGGGGATCCGTTCCGCAGCACACCATCAATGTTTTGGAAGAACTTTACCAGTCCCGTCTAGACTCGACAACTGGGGTGGCCATCAGCCGCGGAGCACGTCAACGAGGGCCGGGAGGGGGGGAAAGGACTCTACCTGCAAACACAGAAATTCAGGCCGAACAGTGACCGAAATCCGAAGCAAGCTTCATGACATGGGACAATTACTTTAGCCGAAAAGACACGGACCATTTACTGCCCTTCCATTCGAAGACGAGAAGCCACGTTTGATGGTCAAAGCTATCCCCTAGTCTCCCGAGCCCATGGGGACCTTGAAGCTCGGAACGTGGGGATCCAAGCCGTGGCCCAGTACGCCCTGAGCTGGGATGTCAATGAGGTAATCTCACAACTGGTCATGTGGTCATGCTGAATTTTCTCTCCCCGGTCTGCTGTCAAGTCGAATCAGCCATGTTGCCCGAACCTCGCACATCGCATCACATCCAGTCTTGATACGGAGCACGGAGCACATTGGCGATGAAAGGACCCAGGGCGTGTAGCGAGATTTCACCTGGATTGAGGAGACAACAGACAAAAGCCATTTGTTCAACTGGCGTAATTGGCTCCTTTCGAGGAGTTTCTTTCTTGCTTCCTTCTTCCTTTTTTGCTATAACGAGGAAACAGCAATTTCAAGAAATTGACAGGCTTGTTTTTTCTTTTTTCATCTTAATGGAACTACAGCTAAATCAGGAACCAGTATGGAAGATCTACAAAATTTTTACCGCCTCCCCTCTCCAAAATCCGCGGACACTTTACCAGCAGCATCGACATGCCGGAATAGTCAGAAAGGCGAAACCTATCCACTCGGCTTGTGCCAACCTGCAGAAATTGCTAGCGGTAAGCCCCCGACCAGGTCCAGGGTGGTAGGAGATTGCCAAGCTGCCTCTGACAACTTTAAAGCCGGCACTCAGAATAGCACAGATATGTACGGAGTACTCCGTAGTATGCTCCGTACCGTACAGCACACCCCTATGCATAAATCTTGGCGCACTTTTAGCGCGGTTAGAAGAGCTTCCCCCAAGCTGACTGCTTGAAAAAGCTCGAGTCTCGACGAGTGATTGCTGTGCCGCACACCGATGCCCATGAGCTACATCAAGAGATGCACGAGACGTTTGTTTACAGTCTGGCAGCAGTGCCGCGAAACATAATTGGGGTATGTGAAGACCTTGCTCATACTCATTTCGCCACTACGTATCAATAAGAGGAGAGAACAGGCGTTGCTGTTGCGGTTCGTCGAGGCTAGACCTTAAAGCATTTGGGACGCTTTGCGTGACCCTATTCCAAGGCTCATGCAAAACCATTGGTCGACAACATATTTGAAAGCTTACGCTCCAAGTCGAGACGGGACTTCCCTGTTTGGCAGGGTCAAAGGGAGTGGTTCACCAGTGTGACTTATGGTTTTTGGCTCAGCTTGCAGTTTCAAGCAATAATCGCAAAATATACCGCCCAAAAAAGACGTGGCAGGTCCAGCTGTTAGTTATTAGGCAGACATATTTCTGACTTCCGTTGAGCTCCACCCGCACAGGTAACAGGTCTCACCTCGCAGCCATTGAGATGAAGTGTTGACGCATCGAGCTGTGTTGGCGTTACATCCGCATTTGCTGATAGTGCAGGTGTCGCTCTGATCCCTAAGACCTGATTTTTACACCACAGTGTCTATAGCAGTTGTATTTCCATAAATACTACGGAGTTAGCGGAATAAATATACTAATATCAAAGCCCACCAACTCCACTGAAATGTGGGGAGTCAAAGCAATGGCCACATAGCACTTTTGTCATTTGATTCTGTGAAGAATTGATGGATGGGTGATTATCCAGCGGCATTTGTATTCGAAAGAACTTGCTAAATTTTGATTAGGGCTTGTTGGAGGGATTGATTCTCATAAGGTGACGATAAAATTTGCTCCGTGTATGACAAGTTTGATAAGCACTCGATTCAAGTGCCGACTGGCCCAGCCTTGCAGCCTAAATAAATTTGAGCTGGACCATACGCAGGCTATAAAGGGCGCAAAAGCGCATAACAACTATCCTGTCGATCATTCAAGTGATTCGGTCCTGGCTTGCAAGAACAACATTATCGGGGACGTAAAACAGCTTCCAGTAGTCAGGCCAATTCGTATAATTTTCCCGCCTAAGCTTATCGCTCCTCAACGCCTCTGCGCAGGATATTATCTTGTAAAACCATACCATCATACTATACACGTATTCTCAACCAAACCACTAGACCCCAGAACTCCCCATCTTCTCCGACACCAGATGCATACTGAAAGAAAAGCTCTTTTCTCGTTGGAATCTCCAACAATTTGCACATGAATAATCATTGAATTAGATAACAATCATCTTTAGTATTCTTCTTCATCCTCAGGCTGCGTTTTAGGACGGATTAAATCTAAAAGAGATGAAATATACGGACCCTGCTTGTTGTTAGTGTCGATCCGGTAGCATTTCTGAGTGAGATAGTCTTAATAAGGATCAGGGGACTTACCAAAGCTCGGTTCTCAGCGAGAACCTCAAATAGACGAGGCAAAACAGCCCGGAACAACTTCTCATTCCAACCACCCTTTTCAGAGTTGTTGGACTCTTGCATCTTGAGAAGTTCCTCCTCTGCTTCGGTCTTGACAACGTTTCGTGCAATATTGCGTAGTACTAGAACGGCACTGAGGGGAATACCAGCTGCCTGAGGGGGCAAGTTGGGGTTTCTCTCATCCCGGACAGTCATCGTCTCTTCATATGTAACCGCCATAGTCTTGGCTGGCACAACCCAAGGTTTTTGCTGGTTTTTGGTATCGTTGGGAAGAGCAGCCATTATGTGGGTGTTGACATGGCGCGCAAAGTCCTGCAATTGCAGGCTCGTTGGTGTAGCATATTTGGAACACTCGCCCCAAGTACACACAAATTTCCTCTCTTTGTTGCTAAACTGCCCGGATTCGTTTGCTTTCTCGTCGAGGTGATTTGTTATAATATGGTTCCACATCTGCTCTGGCTTGAGAAAGAACTGCCCACACTTTTCATTTCGTTTTTCCGGATTGGTAGCCCATAGGCAGCGAACATATTCTGCATCTTCAAAGTTCAATGGGCGAGGCCGAGCGCGGATCCCGTGAATGATGAACTTCTGCTGTGGCTCCCCAGGTTCACGAAGGACTTGCGCGTTGGAATCCTTATATACGGAAGTACTGTTCCGAATGAAGTCTGCCGGCGTAATCATGGGTTGGCCAATAGCCTTCAGGGGGCCGACAAAAGCGGACTGGTAGGCTTGCCAAGCGGCTAGCTGTGTGACAAAAGAGTCATTATCCTCTTCGAAGAAGCATTTCACCCATTTGTGCACTCGATCGGGCTCTTCTAGCTTGATCATTTGCTGCAGCAAATCTTCTGGCATTGGAGCAATTTCGTCACGAGCTGGGAGCTTTTGCTCGGGAACAAGAATGAAGTCTCGGTGGACTTTTCTGGCTCCATGTGCCAAAAGCCGGACAAGATGGTCAACAAGGTTCTCCGGCGTGGTTGATCGGACGAGATTGTCCACATTAGCGACAACAGCTGTGTATTGGTATAGTAGATCCAAGCAGGCATCCATCAACTCATCATCGTTGAGCAGTAACCAGTTTGTAATGCGCTGGAGGGATTCTGCGGGTACATTGCTAAGCTTGTTCGTGGCTTCAAGGTTCATCGAGATGCGACCCAACGCTCGTAGAGAGGTTAAAATTGTACCTCGATCGTCAGATGACAGCTGTTGCAACAAAGTCTTGTACAACGGATCGTCGGAATCGAGGACCATAAATGGTGTGATCTGCTCCGCAATGTCCAACGCCATGTGCTTCAGCTCTGTTAGACAATCCTTAGGGGGTAAGTGCACGATGATGCAGATCAGGTCTTTGATGGGGTAGAAGTCTGACATATTCACCGCATTTTCTGGCAAAGTCACCATGTTGCGGAGAGTTAGGACGGCTTCCGTGATCAACACCATTTGGTCGGTATATGCTTCGGTTTGAAGGGCATCTGGCTGATCCTTCTCTACCAAGTTGGCAATACGGTCGAGAATATCCGGTGTTCCATTGTTGCCATCTAGGGAACCAATGCCACCAGAGTCTGCATACGGATCCCATGAAACGGTCCAACAAACATGGTAAAACAAGCTGCCGACCTCAAGGCCCTTGTCGACTAGCCCCTCTGCAAGGCCAGGGAAAGCGTCGAAGCGATACTTGTCACCCCGTTCGAAAGATATCTTGACGAGGTGGTTTAATGCAAAAGCTTGCTCACTTGGAACACCAGATCGTAGTGCATTCAGGCAACGGGTATAGATGTTAGGTCCATCGAATCCAGCTACGTTACGCATCGTTAGAAAGCCGACCAGCTGCAAAAAAAATCGAGTTTAGTTTTGAAGTCACTTACTGCCTGGTTGCATTGGCTGACGGCTTGTGGGGTCAACGAGAGCCGGCCGGTGAGGCAGACGATGCCGTTGAAACTCACTGGGAGCGCTGCTGGGAGTTGCAACAGCTCGTAGTTGTAAAGGTTTTAGATGTTTTGGTTGGTACGAGAGCACCATGTTGGAAGTGTTTTCCGAGTTTGATGGGTGATGCATGATAGAAGGCCCACGGCCCTGGTGGCCGCCGGGCGGCATTGGAGGCATGTTTGTGTGATGTGTCGTCTGTGAGTTTCCTTGAGCTGGAGATGCGCTTTGAGCAGCGTTTTGGACAGCCTGCCGAGTCGAACGACTGGGGCCTGTGTCGGGCTGGAAGATGACGCGCTGTGGAGGTGCCTCTCGAAGACCACGAGAAGCTCGGGAGCTTGAAGGAGCTTCAGGAGCAGAACGTTCACGCGTCGGTGTGCCGTCGTCACCTGATGCCGCAGAGTCACCAGCGTTCACGTTGCTGTCACGCTTCGGCCGGAAGTTCTCAAGCGTGCGGGTCAATAAGCTGGCACCCTTTGCGGTGACGTCCTCCAGAATCTCCTTTGGAGGTGGCTCTTTGTTGTGGACTGTCTTGATCTCGTAAGCGGCCAAGTTCTTGTAAAACTTTTCCTTGAGGGAAAATGCTGTCGAGGCTTCGTTGTTTGAGTGCAAACCCAACTCGGCTGCAACACGGCGCCAGGCCAACTTCTCCTCAGAAATTTTGTCGTAGCCTCCACTGGCAACGACGTGATTGAATACTTTGTATAAATCGAGATATATCAAACCAACTTTAGGTTCGGGGTCGAGAATGGTGCCTCGCTTCTCATGAAATTCTTTGAGCTTGGTCATAAACTCCTCATACTCGGGAGTGCGGTCGATGGAGTGCAGGGGCACCTCTTGCGGCGTCGTAGTCATTGCGGTTTGGTCGTCCCAAATCAGCAGTGAATAACGTGTCCGTTCTCTGCCGGATTTTGGACCGACGTTGTCGTACAGCTTCTTGCGCTACGACTTTTGACAAATTGCGCGTCCGGATCTGTGCTTGCGATCCGCCTTCAAATCCAGTGGATGCGCAATCAACCAGCGTTCAAGCGCATCAATTCACTGCCTGTACACGGCGCTCGCCGACCAGTGATCTTGAAACGATCGCAAAGGCGATGAATGCCCGAGCGAGGGATGTCGTTTAGCCGACGACTACCAGAGGGACGGATTGGAGACGTGTTGGCGCGAGACTAGTCGCGCCCAAATGCGAGGCTGGCAAAGGCTATCTTATCACCACGTGAGCACACACACGATTTGCAATTTGAATGGACACCAATCGGCAAGGTTCCTTTTGCTCCATACCTCCTGCAACCATAAATTGGTCGAACTCAATGAGGTTGCCAATTATGTGACGTGATACTGGGTACGGAGTACATCCATCAAGAACATTAAACATTCTTTAGGTAGATCTGGTTCATGTTCAGCTACGACCTGCGACCCGAACATCGCGAATGGCTCGATTTGCTTCGCCTGCATTGGGATGTCAACTTCGCCTGGTCGAGGTGGAGATCGGCGCAGCAAAAGAAACATACGACCCTGAGCAATTCAATGAGCCGCTAGAGTTAAGCCTAGAAGGGCAAAGGTCGTTGGGCTCCGATTGTGGTATTCTTTCGCTGCTGATTACCACCGGCACTAGACAAATGGTTCGTTATCATCACACGTGGAGTTCTCAAAGTTCTAACGCTCTCTGCCAGCTTTTAATACGACTTAATGACTTGTTGAGCCACCCGAATGGCACTGAAGGAATAATATGTGTCGATAAAGGGAGACACCAGCTTTGTGTAAAGCTACCAAATCGGGACCATATTCTTCGTGTATGGTTTGTTGAGGAGCGAGACTTTCTAATATCCGTTTGCATTCTTCGAAAATCTGGCTTCAAGATTGGCGAAGGCAAAGTAATTCAGCACAAGGGTACTGTCACTGCCAATACCAACAACGGATCCCAGCCCATAAAGACTAGCGCCAGCCAACAATCCCCATTCTCCTGTACCACACCCTTGGCCTTGTTAACTGCGCAAGCCAAGTCTTTATGCAATGACAATCCCAATCCTTTTCCCACAAGAAAACCCCAGGGTGGTAATATATTTGACGAGGTCCTGGAGAGTTTACAGAGGCTTAGTGGAGACTCTAAATCAGGAAATACTGTCCGGGGCGATCTATTATCTGAAAAACTCGGCTCACATGACCTGTCGTATCTCAATCCCTATCATGCTTTTTCGACAAAAAAAAAAGTCACCTTGAACCAGCCAAATGTTGGATCCCCGCTCAGGAACGTCGTGAACCAAGAACAGCGACATGAGTGTGAAATTAAGAAGTTGAAAGCTACCTGTCCGACCCCCAAACCAACAAGAAAGCATAGTCATCGGTACTTCACACGCTCTTTCTCGTCGTCGATATCTGAAGGACGGCAAAATAAAAAACCCTTCCCTTCATCGTCTCTAAAAGCGCAACGGAATGCTAGTGTGTCTGTGGATGAAATCTTCGCGGACAGTACGTCCAACGCCTTCTCTGCTAGCTTCGATTCAAGCCCAGCCGTCAGCCTGAGACAGCTCATGCCACGACGCAGGAAACTCCCATTTTCTACAGACGCCAAGAATACGCACAAAAAGTCGAGACCCACCGGTGAATCCGCAGAGGTTGATCCTTGTAGGGAATTAGGGACGCCACCAATGGCTCCAGGCGGGACACAACTGAACAAGCTACGATCGGACTCTCCCGAGACAACAATCATTCTGACACATTTAGCGAGCCTAGATGAACTGGATGAAGCATCCCGTAAGATATTTGACCAGTATGAGAAGGATGTTGCAAGAGGCTGTGATCAGGAACAATGCGCTCTCTTCTACTTGGAACGATTACATATCATCAGATCAAACTTTTGGCTCAAAGAGCTGCTGAGAGTCAGCAATAGCGACCAAGAAATCTTAACAAATATTCAATCTGTAACTAATAAAGCATGTGCTATGAACTAACATGCTGGCTTCGCGGTGTTCTTGACTAGAGCCTGGGAAGAACTTGTCCACATATCCTTCTACAGGTATACAAAGTGGCATTGACCTGAATCTCAGTTACAATGGAAAGGATCCTTTTTAAAGTTTAGGCTCGAAACGTGTCGACCTAGTGAATTAATTGAGTTTGGTCCTGATTTACCTTTGCCCCAACAGTCTTGAATCTCACACTGTACTGGGCAAGCTCGAGGGACGTTCGATTCCTATATAAAGACCATCACCATTTTACAGAGCATGCATTTTCAAGTCCTCTTGGCCTTTCAAACACGAAGTGCTACATCTCAAAGCATCTACGCACGCAACTAGCTTCTGAGAGAATCGATATTGACGTTGGGGCCTTCACCACTCAAGTCATCTATATAAATTCTCTATTCTATACATCTATACCTCTTTGTCTTTGTGTTTACATCTTACCCTTCCTCCTTCTATTACTATAATTCTTTTTATTCTCCACCAGAGGTTACAAAAAAAATGATCGCATCACCAACCGCCGTCGCCGTCGACGAGTTCATCAAGCAAATGTCCACGGTTTTCAAGAGCAATGACTACATTGAATTTCCCGGCGCGCAGCTGCAGGTTATGCCAGAAAAGCACTGCATTATTACATGGGACACTCGCCAGGACGACAGCTGCCCAGGTCACATTCTGAAATGGGACGACACAAACGCCGACTACATCATCGTCACCAGCTCTCAGTACTCAAAAAAAGTTGCCTCTCGAAAGTCCAACTCGCCAAGGGCCGTACGCTTCATGATCCCAGCCAAGACTGAATGCGGAATGCGACAGCTCGTGCGCGACACAATGGAGGACCTCCAGAAGGATCCAGAACTTCAGGAGAAGGCTGCAATAAAGTCTGTTAGCCTCGTGGAGGATACGCCACGCAAAGCGGTTTGGCATCTTACACGAACTGAGGAGCGACGAGACTGAACTTTAAGAAACTCAAAAGCGGCTGTACAGTGAAAACACTGACATGGAGTTTGGGCACTAGCGGAAGTCATTTGCCTCGGCAAGTCTATGTTTGAATATGTGTAATTGTTTGGAAATAAAGATTGGATGGAGGCTACTTCGCTGGAGATGTGACATTTATTTGGGGAGGGATTCCGGCTGTCACACTCCATACAGATTCACTTCATGTAATTAAATTATGAATTCCCCGTCGAGTTGGGTACAATGTCATATGAATTCACCGACTACTTGCTTGGTGTAGCTACGGCACCTTATTCTTTATTCTTGCGGTCCCTCATTTACTTTCGAGTCGTATGAGCGTAAATCTACCCACCAACCCCAAACGTAAATTTGGCACTGACGGCATGATAGGACGAGCCAAGAACTTATTTCAATGCAGCAATAAGGCACTACTGCAATTAGTATCTAAGGGCAAAGTTGATGTGCCATAGTAGCACAATGATACGCTCCGTCGAGAAAGGTAGCCTTCATGGCGTCGAGAACAAAGCTTGCATTTGAATCTCACGGGAAATGTATCCACCATGGCCAGCTTATGCCCCCCTCGCCCTCATGAAGTCAACCAGATCAAAGAAGCTCTTCTTGAAATACCTTGTCTGCGTCGTACGATTCACCACCTGCAATCCGAACTGCGCGTCATAGTCTCCAAATTCCCAATTATCTGCGAATGACCAAGCATACGCACCAATTACCTCCACACCATCCTCCCAGATGGACTTGAGAACCTCGGACATATAGCTCAGGTAGTAGGTACTCCGGGGAGAGTCGAACAACTGGTCAGACAATGCCTTTTCTGACTCTGCAAAAATGGGGAATCCAAACTCTGTTATGGCGATTGGGGTCTTCCATGTGTTGTACAGATAGTTGAGGTAGCTTCGCAAGTACGTGGGAGTAATGTAGACATAAGACTGTGAACGATATCCAATGTCCCAGCCATAGACATTGACTGAGGTTTGATTGACACAGTACGGTCTGAATGCCGACGACGAGTTAGCTGCGCATTCCAGGACGCTGTTGGAGTCATTGGGAACCGGAGGAGCCACGACGGTTGCGGTGTACGGATCGATGCCGAGGAAGTCGGCTGTACCTCCAATGTATCGCAAATCCTCTTTGCTCAGAGGGATGTAATCAGGGAAAGTCTTTTTAAACGACTCGGGGTAGTCTTTTCCTAGATAGATGGGGTCGCAAAATGGCCCCAGTTGGATTGAGTTGAAGTGGTTGGTAGCATACACATCAGCCTCGCTGTTTGGGTTCCGGGGCACACCAAAGTTGTTATTGAACTTGAGAGAGATGCGTCCAGTCCCCTTTAGCTCCTCCTTGTAGAACTGGTAGACTCGGGCGTGAGACTTGATGACGTGGTCAATGGACTTGGCATTGTACGAGTAGAGCAGGGGCTCATTGAAGGTGAACCAGATGGGAACCCTATCGGCGTAGTGTGTCATGGCGACCTTGGCGTAGTGGACAAAGGCGTCCGGGAAGGACTCGTTCTGGTACGCACCGTTCACGTATCCAATCTCGGGCTTGTCGGCGGCCGTTGTGAGGTTACTCCCGTAGAACTGGAGGGGCGTGTCATAGTGAAGCAGAGTGACGACGGGAATCATGCCCTTGTCCAGGATGAAGTTGATGACGTCGTTGTAGTGATCAATGCCCCCCTTGTTGACTGGTGTTCCTGGCAAGGCAAAAGGTAGGAATGCGAGTCCATGCGAGACTGAAGGAGAAGTACTTGGCTCCCATTGCTGCCACGCGCTCAATGTCCTGCCTGTAGAGATAGTAGTGCTCATTGGTGGTGTAGGACTTTGGCCGCGAATCCCGAACCAGGATGTCCATGAGAGACGGAGATTTGCCCTCATCAGCAGCAGCGCCTTCGATCTGGGAGGCGGAGCTGGCCACTCCAAAGGAGAAGTTGGCTGGAAAGTCGTAACAGTCGGTCGGTCCAAAGTAGTCTCGAGGAGGGAGCACCAGTTCGCCGGTGGCAACGGGTGTGGGAGACACAGTTGTGCTGTACAAAGCCCTTTCCGTGAAGTTTGGTGGGTTGGCATGCTGCCAAAGGGCAGTCCAAGCAGCTTGACCATATGGGTCGTTGGTATCGTTTGCCTTGACGGGAGCATTGCGATTCCAGTTGCCCCATGTGGTATACGACAGAGAAGGGACCAAGGCAGACACAGCATCAGGAGGAGGAGCGTATGTTGTTGTAGCCGTCGGAGCAGGTACCGATGTGGCATATCGGACAGTTTCTGTGAGCGTGAAGCTGAAGGGCTGATAGGAATAGTGAGGCTCCTTGACCTTTGAGCGTGGGCATTGTGGTCGCGGTGTTGGACCTTCAGCAGGCACGTAGACTTGTTGTGCCGACGATATGTAAGCCAGGACGGCCTGGCCCAAGAGAATAGAAGAGCTCTTCTTCATGATGCAGGAACCTATTGCTGTGTAGACTCTGGCAGCCCCATGTTTGGGATACCGCAGAGCTTGCTTGGTTGCCCGTGGGTATAAATAGCTGAGCTGTCCGAGACGGTTCCCATCGCGACACGAGCTGGAGAGCACAGCAGAGAGGCCTATTTATCCATCGGACCGATTGTAGTCTAGGAATGGGTTGACATGGCAGCGCCACTGATGTCCGGATTATATTTACCATCCCTCGTACTCCATATTGGAGTCATGGCAGCTGTTCGGCCTAACTACCCTGCAACCTTCATGGTGGTCTCATTGGACGGCAAGGCTTGAACGGAGAAATAGCCAACGGCTTGTATGGCTTTGTTTGTGATGGATGCTGAGGAGGACGATCATTCGGATGCATTTCACGCGGACTCATTTCCCCGCGTGGGGTTCCAATTTCCCCGATGCAAAGATGTGAGTGGAGGCAAAGTCTGGGGAAAACAATTTCCTTGTTCACAACCCGGATTAGTACGTCCTGAAGGCGTCTTGGGCGGGTGATAAGTTGGCACTTTGTACAATTATTCGCGCAAGTGTCGATCGGCTAGGATCAAACGATGATACAAGAGATGAGTAGGGACTGGTGGAGAGGATGATCATGGTTTGAGACAATTATTCGCGTCAAATCTTCCTCGCAATTATGCCGAGCATTTCTGGAAAACGTGAATTGAAATGAATAGTATAGGTTGGCCTTTGGAACCACGAGATAGACACAGAAAATGAGACTCATAGTATTGTTCTTATTGACACCGAGTTAATCCGTAGTACGGTACACGCAGTGCCAGTATACACTGACTACTAGAGACTCTGACTGCGCCGTTTAGGCAAGCTTTTTCGCATACACTTGCTCGATAAACTTCTCATCCTTCTTAGGCACGCCCAAGAGCTCATTATCATTCTTCTGGAAGTCGCTACCGTGCTCGGGGTCGAAAATAGATCGATACAGGTATGGCATAATGGTGTGAAAGTCCACGATCCCTTGTGCTAACCTCTTGTCAGCTTCGGCAGTGGCCTCATCGAGAGTAGTGTGCTTAGGCTGCCATGGCTTGTTGGGGGCCACCTTCTTGGCAATGGCCAGCAGGTCATTCTGTGATATCTTGACGTCCCCCAAATACACAGCCCTGTTCTTGGTTTCGTCGGGATGGGTCAGCACGCCTACCACGCCGTTGCCAACAGTTTCCAGAGACGTAGAGTTGAACACCTGGTTCCCGCCGTTGTAAATCGTCGGCTGATAGTTTGACACATCCAGGAGGAAGTTGACTTCGATACCCCAGTCCAAGAAGGCACCAGTGTAAATATATGTGTAAGTGAGAGAAGAAGACTTGGACTTTTCAGCCAAGTAGTCCTGGATTTTGACCTTCTCAAGGAACGGCAGCAGCGTTCTATTCTTGGCATTGCTCAAATCACCACCAAACTCTGAGGGGATGAATCGCTTGACCCCGGCCTTGATGGATGCGTCGATCAGTTGGCGCTGAAGGCCCAGAGCTGTTGGCCCTAAAAGCGCAATCACGGCATCTTGGCCCTCGAGTGCCGTAGCGAGAGCGTCAACTGATGAAAAGTCGGCTTCAACTGACTTTTGTGCCGGCAGGATACTGAGTGGTGGAGTTTGGCCGTCTCAGAACCTGGATGTTGAACTTGCCGGAATCAACGAGCTTCTTGAATACCGCTCCGCCAAGGTTGCCCGCAGCGCCGACAACTGTGACGTTCTTAATAGCCGACATTGTTGGTTGATGGATATTGACTATGATGCTGACTGGGAATTTTATTTTGCGTGAGGTGCCCTTCTCTGGGGATATGTGTCAGGTGTTGTGTATTCAATCAAGTGTGTCGTTTGTCTCGTGACTGCTGGCAAAGGCTGGTGCATAGCAGCGCTGCAACGAAATTATATATTCTCATTACCAGATTCGAGAACATCCCACATTTGAATCGATGCAACATTGCATCACCATGGCGAAGTATCAAAAATCGGGTTCCACTGCGTTGAGATGGCACATAACAACCAAGTGGGATTGTCAAAGTGCGATATCAGGCCTGACCAAAGTTTATGGTTTGATAAAGATGCAGAGTGGGATGCCGAGACCATGCATTTGTAACAAAACAAGCAGTCACTACGGAGTATTCAGGGTCAAGGATTCTTTTGAAAAAAATAATTAAGAAATAAGCTGGCTATGCCTAATCAGGCAGTATATCCCACACGCCCAAAGTACCTAAAGTCAACTAGTTTCGTGACAAACTGCACTTCGGAATGTCTCGTCTAATTACTGCACGAAAATGATGCTGTTGTTTCGGTTTCCAACTCGCCGTAATAGATGCATTTACCGCCCCTTCAGCTATGCTACTCTTGGGGTTATATCTGTGGTTACTATCCGCATTGACTGTGTGGAAGTTGAGTTTAGGAGATGGGCTGACTTGTCTTTTTGCCAAATCAGAGCTAGCGTTCTTGGCCGTTTGAAAATCCACTCCCCTAATTTAATTTCGCATCATGAGTGTCCACGAGTGGGGTCTATCTATTGAATCTGGCCCCTAATTAGTCGCCTGTTTCACACACTAGTCATACATCCGGCGCGAGCGCATAAGGGATCGGATTTCTAATTGTCGGCCAGATAATCTTTCTCTGTTCGCATCCCATCCCACTTTCTTGCCGACTTTGTCAACTACATCGGCAGTTGAGCTTTCAGTTAATCGTGTTATTCTTGTTCTCGCGATGTTTTTCAATTCAGTATATTATGTAATGTTTCACCCAGTGATGCAATTCACTCGAGACAATTACCGGAGGAGAAACATTTCCAGCCCTGATTAAAATTCATTTCAATTGGTAAGAATAGTTGCCGAAACCGCTGGTGAGATGCAACAGACCCAAACAACCAACCCTTTACCGCTCCCAACACCCAATCGAGACCGCATGGGATGAAGCCGGTCTTGAGAAGCCTTGGCCATTGACACACATTGCTAACTGTCAGATATTAGACGCACGCGGCCAGACTCGTGCTGTAAATCTCCACATATCGACGTCAATTCTGCATCTGATTTACATTTCGGCTCGCTCTCCTGCAGCACAGCCGCCCGGTGGGAGAGACATCGTGGAGAGGACCAGCCACATTGAACAGCATCCCCCATTTTTTAAAGGCTTATTTGAGGTCTGTTCGGGCCCCCTCGGGCACATGGCAGATACAACTCCCAGCCGACACATTTGTCATTGCGGCAAGTCTTTCATCCGCAAGGAACACCTGCGGAGACACCAAGCTTCACATACCGGGAGGTCATTTCGGTGCGAAGTTTGTGGCCGGTCTTTTACGCGAAGGTACTGTTTGACGGGAGAATGCGGAATGGACTTTAGGCTAATAGGAGCTTAGTGACCTGCTTCGTCGACACGCCACTCTTCATGATAGCGCAACCGCGTCACACGAGCCTCGCAGAGACAGGGCTTGTGATACCTGCCATGCCAACAAGACGAGATGCAGCGGGGGCGTGCAGTGCTCCTTGTGTGTCAAGAGAGGAGTTGCCTGCACGTATAATCGAGGCAACCTCGATTCGCACAAGAAAAATGGTTTCGTCCAGGCTGAGCCACTCTCCGTCATGTCGAGCGATGGAGGCTCCAACTCTTCACCAAGCTCAGGCTCTCCCGAGCTGCTGACACTAGAGGCGCCTTTCCTGCTTCAAATAGAAGAGACCGAAGATCGCGATGCAAGTCAACAGCTAAATTTTAGCAGGTCGGCAGGCCTCAACATTTTGTTCAGAGTTCTCACAAAGCAGCTGCCAGGATCTCCTTCTGAGCCCCAGGCAATCCCACGACTATGGCTGACAGCCCGCATCGAATCTTACTTAGCGACCTTCCACACACGATGGCCAATTCTTCACGCCCCGGTGATTAACGAGATAACAGACTCTGTCCAAGTTATCTCGACAATTGTCATGATAGACTCTTGGCTGCATGGCGATGTGAAATTGAAGGATCAAATTTTACAGATTCATGACTGCCTTGTTCGGCAGCTTCACAAGGAATTGGTAAGAGATATGGGAAACTGCTTGTGCATGTGTATCTCGAGCCTCGTACTCTGACACGCTCCAGAATCAATCCGATCTAGACCCCACACATCCGTGGCCAGTCGACCTCTATCAGCTTTCGCTTCTCAATGTTATTTTCGCTTTCGAGACAGGAGTAAGTGTTGTGTGCCTTGGCTGTCTCTCCTACTCTTCCCTCCCCTATTTGCTCTCTTCATGGCCAGCGAGTTACTTCTTGACTACTGGCCGAGTGTACGCACGCTGGTTATCGTAAATCAATCATTTCGGCTACATAGCGAGATACGCCGTGGACGTATACTTGTTACCCCCCTGACTACACACACTCGTATTCCTTGACCTAATCACTAATATCGCCGTAGAGAGACAATACTATCAGGCAATCTCGCATGCTATTTAGCCTGCTTGTTACGGCTCTACGTATGAATGGTTGCTTGCACGGAGACGCTGTTGAGTCTCAGCGACTGGCACATCATCCCGGAGACTTCCGGCCATTTATATTTGGGACGACTGAGCGCTGGAAGAGGTATGGATCCAAGCCACCATAGGAAATTTCGTTGAAGCTCACACTTTCTTCCTACCTAGAATTGCCACTTGCGCACTGAAAGTAGATGCCTATTTGTCTCTCTTGTACGGTCATCCGCCTTTGCTGCGGCGCGACGAACTAGAGTTGGGTTTATCGTCAACATTTGCCATGTGGAACTCGTACGGGATCATGGTGTTCTTCGACCGCAGCCGCAGTGAGCCATGGTCTCGCGGTAACTATAAAATGTCACGACTGAACGTGAGAAACCCCGAAGAAGTACCTTCCGGAATCTTACCAGAGGACATTCAACTATGTTTGCTCGGAATGTGGAATGACATCCGGTCACTCAAGAAAGAATCGACGCTCAATCGAGACATGGCCATGCTGAAAAAGGCCGATCTATCTCAGCAGCTTTATCTCGCCCTAGAACAGCTGGAAACCATCGTCGCCGAGTCACGAAAACCCCTGGTTGCAGGGGGGTACACGGCCACGATTCTCAAAAGCTACCTCGGGTGCGAACCCTCCCGCGGCCCAAATTGGCGACAAGAAGTGACGAACCGACTGGACTTGTGCATCTCAAACATCAGGCCGCTTCTCCTCTTGCTCACGATTCATCTCCACGCGGACGTCCACACCCTGCGAGAGATTTATCTCTCCCCCGCACCTCTTCAAATGGAGCCCACGCCCGCCTCGCAGACATGGCAACAAAACGTGCTCAAAGTACAAGAATGGGCGCTGTCTGCAGATGGGAGAACAGCAGCCATCGCGTCGTTGCAGACGTGGTTCGCGTACGAATCATCGCTGCTGATCAACCCTGGCCAGTCGGCGCACGCCCTCGATCCGATTGTGTACCTGGCCCTGTCCGCGGCGGCCATGGTCCTGTGGGCATGGACCATGAACGACGCCGAGGTCTGTGTCTGTCACCCCACGACGCCAAAGGCAGAAGTCACCAGCAGCAGTATGCATCTACAGCCTGACGTGCAGAACTGGATTCGGGGCGGCGGAGGCGGCATTTCTTTCCTGGGCCAACCAGTCTGCAAGTGTACCGTTGCTCAGCGCCTTTCTGCCTGGACCGAGGCGTTGGCGAAAGCCGGCAGGACGTGGGAAAGAGCTGGTGTGGACGCGAACATGTTCCGTTGCTCGTGGCTGGGGACATAGGTGCCTATTTTAGGCGGGAAAGACGACTGGCATACTTGTGGGATTTTGTTTATAGTCATGCATTCGGGACAATAGCAGAGGAACGAGGGATTGAAACCCAGCTTCGGCCTAGACAAGAAAGTGAGTACATGGTGGCAGGTATGATGAGGAATGATGCACATTGTTATGTTTTTCCTAGAATCTCTGTACATATCTTGCCCGAAATATAGAGAGAAATATATATGCACTCCCTGCCATACCACTCGCGCGATGTCCTTACCAGCTCACCCTTGTCCGGATATCGGAATCCCTTGAAACCTTGATTAATGAAGATTATCTCAAAATCTTCCGCCCTCCAAAAGGCAAAAGGCAAAAGGTACAAAAAAAAAAAAAAAAACTAGTTACTCGATAGACATGGCGCTCCACTTAAACAGCAAGGAGCCCATATCGTCCCCCTTGAACCTGGGCTGCGGCCCCCCGGCCAACATCCTCTTGCCGGTTTCCTCGGGCAACGCAAAACTGATATCCCTAAACGAGTTTCTCGCACCGTCTAGATTTTCAAAGTACCTCTTGGCCATTTGCGGCAGCGACGTCTTTGCCTGCCAAGCAATTGCCTTGATGGCCTGTAGAATATACCGGCACATGGGGAAGTCTCCGCCCGTCTCCCCTATGAGATAGGCTGCTTTGGCAAACAGTTGGTGCACAGAAGGGTCGGCCAGGTGGTATACCAGGACGAGGATGGAGTTGTAGGTCCCGGCAATGTTGATGCATGCGTAGTCGCGGAGGGTGTAGACTTTGACGAAGCGGTCCATGTTGTCGATGTCGATTTGGCAGAAGCTCAGTTGTAAGGCTTTGACGGTCCAGCCGGGCTCAATCTCGGTTTGGGGGGAAAGCGGTCGAAGAATACTAAAGAGGACCTCGTTCATGTATGCCCTGCACAGGTTGATTAACAAGGTGCCATGTAAATGGTAAAAGGGGAAGGGAGGAAGGGTTGGAGGAGTATCTTGTACCGAAGATAGCATGTCTGTGGGGTAAAGTTGGTATCATCCCGCAAGTTTGGAGGCAATCTTGCTCTCCACTGGCGTACCTCGTCAATCATATCTCTACGTCTCTCGAGATCCTGCTCAGTACCCCATATGCTTTCTGACCTGAAATTCCAGTCCATTGATTCGTAGAGCATACCGGTTATATCACAAGCTAGATACAATGCGCCGGTGACAAATGGGGGCGATCGACTCTCACTGGTGTGCGGGTTACCAAAGAGGTCGATGTTGGGTACTGGTCCAGCCTTTGCAGGGGGTGGTGGCTCGAAGCACCGCGGGATTTGAGGCGGTGGGATCAACGACTGCTGCAAATACATGTATCCAACGATGCTTTGGATGGTTAGCCCGTCAAGTCGAGGTAGCACAAGTGAAGAAATGGCAGGCGTCAGAGCTAAGACAAACCTCTCAAACAGAAAAAGACCCCATGCTAGCCGGGACAGGACGCGTCTCTCACGGGCGGCTAGAGGATCGTCTTTTACTCTCGCATACATGGCATCGACATTGAGTTGGTGAAACATATCATATGCAGAAATACGATATAACTAGCTCGGATGTTAGCACGTCGTTGCAGGGTGTGAAGATTTCTTTTTCTCGATGAAAGGATGAGCAAGAAACAAATCGTCGCTGAAATTGCGCCTAAACACCGTGGCAGCCTCCCGAGTCCACTTACACCACCAAGTTTATCAGTGCCTCGATAACAAGCTATGGAGAAGAGTAACGTAAGACCCTGGACCGTCGGGATAGAGACCCGGCCATTCTCAAGATGGAGCAACTTCTTCGCTTCGTTGAAGAACTCGTCAGCTAAATCCTTCTTGCTGATACCGCTGAACGCTCTAGTTCGCCGACAAGTATACTGCAGCGCCGAAGAAACAGTTAGCAATCTGTTATACAGGTTCCCCAAGCGATAACACAGTCGAGATTGAATACTCACAGACCTGTCTGCACATATGGCATTGACAAGGAACGGCGTGCAATACTTGGCCGCCGCAATATTTCCCGCCCTCATCTCTTCCAGAAACGCCTCCCTGTCAAGAAACGGCAAGTAAAAAGCATCGTCCCAGTTGAAAAACGATGAGATGAGCTCCGACACTATGCCATCGCCGGCCACTGCGGTCCACGGCTTTGCATCAACCCGAATGGCGCCTTCCCGCAACGCAAGGAGGTCCAACCTTTCCAGTCTCGAGTCCAACAGAGCGGAATAAGAGGATGAATTAGGGTTGTTGATCAGCAGGCTGGCCTCCTGGACAGACCGCAACACTTGTATAGGGTCATCGGCAACCTTTAATCTCGAAATGACTTCCTGTCCTTCCTCGGTCGGCAGCTTATGCAGCAGCTTGAAAAGCTCACGCAACTGCTCGTTCTCCTGTCTAAGAGACGTGTTGCGATGCCTCAAGGCCACAGTACTGGCCGACTCGTCCTCCTTGATGTCATTGTTACAAGTGACTCCTCTGCGGGCACAGGCGCCGCATGTCGGCCTCTTGTCATCACACTTTTCTTTGCGCTTGCGACAATTGGCACAGGCAGAGGCTACCTGTCGACGTTTTTGGCGAACAAGTGAGAGCTTGTCATTATTCCTGCCGCTGTGGATGATGACGGTCGAGGGAGATGGCAGCAAGAGTGGGAGTCGGTTCTCCATGGGGAGAGGCGATGCCGTGTAGCCAACTTTGGTTGCTGCAATCGAGATGTTGCAAAGGGCCTCAGGTCCAAAGGACGTGGTCGGGATAGGAGCAGGATCGTGGGAATGTAAGGAGGCAGGCGTGACAGATCGGCCCTCTCTGTACTCGGTACAGAGAATTGACTATGCACCCCCCCTTCCCAGCGTCTGTTGTTTGTCTAAACCCCAACCCTGGCCGTGAGCACGAGCACGGATCCCGATGCTGGTGATGTTCTGTCCGCTTGTCAAGTATGAGGTAGCCCACCACCAATAGGCTAAAAGGGTTGCGGGTTTTAAGTAGATGGCATCTGGAGCACTTGCAGCTTGCCACTTGGACACTTTTAAGTTGGCGTTTGCCCCAGTCCTGCACCGTTTGGTGTTGCTGGTGCTCTTGTAGGCATTCCGTGACCGTCAGCTCTCAGGCTTCCCAAGTTCCCATCTTCATATTTACCTGCTTGGCCAATCACAGGGTGGCCTCGCTGAAGCTTGCTCCCCTCCCCGCAGTAAATCCCCCCCCGGCCCGTCTCCATCTCGAGCTTCTTCCCCACTACGTAGTAACCCGCTTGGCCCAGTCTCCCGAGTCCTGATGCCCAGATAACTCTTATTCCGTACTCCATACATGCAGTGTACATGCGCAGATATGTATGCTACCGAAAGATGCTATTGAGTGGCTCGAGAAGGCCTCTGATTGCTCAAAGAAGTTACCCGGCTCAGGTTCTGCCCAGCAAAGACTTGTACGGAGTATGCTTCTCCTAGTTTCATTACTCCGCTGTCGATCCCGCGCCACGGAAGCGCTAGTCCAACGATTCGACTTTTTTCTCCGACCAGTTGTCGAAGGCTATGCGCATGTGGGCCAATTTGGCGGCTTCGTCTCATGTCTCAAAGCAATGTACGTTTGCTATCTGTGCGCCTCATCCTCGGCGGGTTTCTGCAAGCCCTGATTTGCTAGCTAGCTATCAAGGCACGGAGAAGTGCTGAGCAAATCCTCGCCAAGGCGGTGCAGCCAAGTCGGCTCCTTGCCCTAAAAGACATGATGCACTTCTAAACACATATTAGCGTCCACTAGTGGTTTTGAACTTGTCTTCTTCATTTTAGGATTGTGCAAAAATTGGAAACTAGACCTAGGGATATCTTTTCTCTAAGACCCAAGAATCGCTCATCACCGGACCCCCGCAAAAACCAAAAACCGCAATCAGTCAGTCTTTCCCCGTCCGAATACAATGCAAAAAGAAACGTCAAAGTAAAAGGGAGAAATTGGTAAGACTATCCGTGTCACAGTATCGAATTGCAACACAAGGGAAAGTGTCGTCAAACCCACCCAAACGCTCCGGCTCCAAGGGTATAGCTCGAGCGTTTATGAAATCGGATCAATGGCTCGCTAACTGGGCAAGAGTTCAGGGTAATTCGGTCACTTCATCTTGACATAGTTGCTGGGGAATATGCCATGTCTCGTTCCAATCATGCCGGTCCTGGAATTTCAGTTAGCACCCATTGTCATAGAGGGAAACAATGCACGCGGCATTTCTACATACCACCAATCGTTGTCGCTGTCAGTCTTCTTCAACACAGTGATGATTTCACCCTTCTTGAATCCTAAATCTCCAGGCTGGTCTGCGTCAAAGTTGAACAACGCGATAGCTTCGTTCTGCTTCAAAGAAGCTTCCCTATCGGCACCGAACTTGGGTTTCGGGGCTGTAGGCCTGCCTGGACCAACCCTCTTCTCGTTCGCCCCACCATTTGAATCGTTGTATCCTTGGCCCGATGCGAATGTATTCGATCGTGACGGTGGGTTGAAGTCCTGTCGGTCGTAAACGTCGTCCTTCCACGTGCTGGATCGACTCGGTCTGCCAAATTCACCTTGTCCAAGCCCGGTTCCTGTGCGATCTCGCTGAACTCCCTGGCCATATGCATTTCCTCTACGACCCTCCCATACCACATCGTCATGGCGATCGTCGTACACGGGCATATCGTTGTACATGGCGTCATCGGTCACGGAGCCAGCTCGCATGCCGCTAAATACTCTAGAGTTCAGAACAGACATGAGGGAGTCGGCCGCGGGCGGAGGAGAAACAGCACCGCTCAGCAGCTGCTGGGCTGTGAATCTAGTCCCATACAGCTTCTCGTTTGCGTCGCGGCGCTCAATAATGGCCATCCCTTCGAGCGAGACGCCAGCGAATAGGCCCTTGGTCTTGGAGTAACTGAAAATACCCCCCACACTCTTGAGAGACGCAGCACCAGCAGCTTCAGCGTTGCGACCTACCGGGCCCGCGGCGAGTGATACATTTCCGCCCAGTGTGATGGACCCCATCTGGGCAAACGTCTTGACGGCATTTGTATCGTTGAGTACGAAGACAAAGTCGGTCAGTTCGAAGCCGATCTGGCCTCCGAAGCCACCTCCAGCCGCTGCAATAGCACTGGGGGCACTCCATGACCCATTAGGAAGGCGGGCGACAACAAGACCACTGCCAACACGGCCAGACCCAAGGAAACCGGCCTTCAGAATGGTGATGATAGCGAAGCCTTTCGCATTGGACAGGATTGACGGCGGAATAACTTTGTCGGGACCAAAGGCTTGTCGCGGGTTGACAAATGAAGTGAGGATCTTTCCGCACTTCCTACACTCCGCTATGGTTGAAAGAAAGCAACGACAGTCAGCGGGTTGGTCCGATGTCCCGGCATGCCAGCACCGGCCGGGCATTGAAACAACGAGATGGGTCCGGTAACTCACACTTCAGAGATGCAGGGAGGGGGTTGTTGATTCCCATGGTGGTCTATCTCCTCGCGTATCTTCCGTTCAATGCAGGAGATTTGGGACGCGTTTGGCCGAGAGAAATGGCGCGGTGGGAATGAAGGTGCGAGAGAGCCAAGAGAGGGCGACGAGGATTGGGAACTGATGTCAGCGGGCGCGTTGTGAATGGCGAGCCACCTAGGGCGGGGTGGCGGGGGACTGACGACAAGGCCAGCGCCGTAATACGCCAAGCAGTGTGCTGCAGCCGGGAAGGTGGAGGACATCTGGAGTCATTTACTCCGCCGTACTCCGTAGTGCAGGCGGCTGCCTCACCAGTCTTCATCCACCACGAGAAACTTACTGCTGTGGTACTTCGTACTGAGTGCCAGCTCCGACAGCTCCGACGACCTAGGACCACTCCCCTCGTCGGGGCCGAAACCAGCACAGCGTTAATATCCATTTACAGGTCCATCTACAGGTACACTCCCTCTCAGAGCACTTCAGTTCATTTGCTGTCAGTATTTATCCCGTTCCAAATAATAATAAAACATTTGTCGTGCCTCTCTGTCCTTTTTGTCCTTGAAACCGGCCGTCCTGCCGCCACGCCGCGTGGGCGTGTGTGGCTGTGCTCTGCCACTCGTTACATCGAGACCCTGCCAGCCGCGGCCGGAGCGTCATTGAACAACCGTTTCCTTGGCCCCTTGCCACTCCAAAGACAACCAGGAACCTGTGTCAATCCCAACTCCACGCCAGCATCCACCAACAACACAGTCCTAAGCCATCACTCACATTGGACACATCCGTATACTGTTCACTGCCCTACGAAGCGCCGACCACCCACGCCGAGAAACGGCAGTGCAGGCCAACCTCGTTTCACGAACCCCCCCTTTTCCCGGCCTCGCCAGGGACCCTCCATCCCCAAGTCCGTCCGTAAACCATTGACATCATACAACCTCGCGCCATGTCCGAAGCATACGAGCGCGAAAGGCAAAACGACTCCCGCCTAAACGAGCTTTCCGCCAAAGTATCTGCCCTGCGCGGCGTCACCATCGACATCTACGATCACGCACGCGCCCAGGATGTCATTGACAACACAGTATGGCTCCTGCCTCACGCCCTCTTCCAGAAAAAAAAAAAAGTATCTGAACGCATCTTGAAGCACATCTAACGAGCCTCCAGAATGAGACATTTTCAAGCATGACGTCGCAGATAAAAACCGGAGCAGGAAGAATGACGAGGATGGCAGCGTCCGGCAACAAGGTCGCCATCTTCAAGCTATCAGCCATCATTGTCGCGCTATTTCTCGTCTTTTATTATGGCTTGAAGCTGGTTTTGTGAGAGCGCATACCCTACGACAGAGAAAAATGACGTACTCGAAATGCTGACTGGAACGAAGCAGTCACATGTAGGGTTTCCAAGGCGGTGCGGTGCTAGCAGCGGAAGTTCTTATTTTTGTCTCTCGGCTCAATTATCAATATTTAACCCCGTACATAGCTGCAGACCACGCGCTCCATCGGGTCAGCTAGCAGGGGCGATAATGGCCGCCCGGTTGGGAGCGGAGCGGTGCGGCGATATCATATAAACGTTGGATTTTGTATTTCAACGGCATTGGAAACGGGGATTAACTACCCTTGGCATTTGGAGTTGGCGTTTGACAAAGTGTTTTATATATTAGCCTAAGCAACTATTCTTGAAAAGCACTTCTTGATCACCACAGCCGCCACCGCAAACGGCGCCGCCCCAAAACACATTCTAAAAAACCCATCTTCTCCAATCCTCCTCCTTTGGTTTTATGCTGGATTCTAAATGGACGCCTGACACGTGAACAACAAAACGCCACGAACATGCTTGCCTTTGATCCCCAATGCTTGAAGAATCCACCAATCACTACCAATTGACATTGTATTTCATCGCAGCGTCGTCTACTGCCAGACATTGGAGAACAGATCATCGTCACCGCCAAAGCCTGACTTTGGAACAACAGGTTTTCCTGCATTGGATGGCCCAGTACTACTTGCCCAGCCTCCGAATTCTTCGTCTGCAGTAACCTTTGGTGCAGGGTTGAAACCCCCACTGGCGCCAGGCACAATTGGTGTGTTGGCAAACGAAGAACTAGAATTTCCCCATCCAAAATCGGCTGACGGGGCCGGGGCCGGGGCTTTGAGCTGCTGAGGACTCGGGGGTGCCTGTGCCACCGGAGCTGTTGTAGCAGCAGGAGCAGGCGTTGTCCAATCGCTGGTGCCCCAGACATCAGCAGCAGACAAAGCAGCGGAGCCGAAGGCTGGTGAGGTTGTTGCAGGAGCGAGGATCGCAGGTTTGGTTTGTGGAGAAGACACCGTGAAAGCAGAATTGGCCGTTGCAGAGGGTAAAGAAGTCTGAGGCAGCGGGGGAGATCTCTGCGTCGTCGGAGCCGAAAAGTCGAAGAGGTCGTCCATGGCGGAGGATGAGGACTGTAAGGGCTTAGGCGCCGGCGCCGTAGCTGTCTGTGTATGGGGGGAGGAGAAGGGCGAAAAGCCTTCGAATCCAGAGTTGGAAGGCTTTTGCTGATGCGAAGTGGCCGACGGCTGGACAGGCTTTGGGTCAAAGAAGCCGCCTCCACTAAGACCACCGAACGCACTGGCGTTAGAAGTATGCTGGGGTTTGGCTCGATTGCTTGAGGATGTGCTTGCAAGGCTGGCAAAAGGGTCGGCAGCAGCGGGCTTTGGGCTTGCTGTGGTCGATAGATTCAGGCCACCAAAGGCATCATTGAAGCCTCCCATCGAGCCTTGCTGCTGGTGGCCCATACCTCCAAACGCTTGTTGCTGAGGTTGAGGCTGAGGCTGGGGCTTGGGCGCGGAAGCATAGAGTGAGAGAATAGACTGCTTGAGGTCCGGTCGTGACTTTGCTCCTTGTGAAGCAGCTCCGGGGGTGCTAGCTGGGCGAGGAGGGGCAGCTGAGCCTCCCAGGAAGTCAAGGCCAAGCAATGAATCTCGTGTGTTTGTTGTTTTAGGGGCCGCAGGCTCAGCTTTGGGTGCGATTTTCGCAACCGGGGGGCCGGTCGTACTTGATCGCGAGGGAGGCCCGTCGTCACCGCCGATCAAGTCGGCCTCGGGCGCGCGAATATGTTGCGGGGCCTGGGATTTCCCGATGGATGCCTTCCTGATTGACTCCTTCTTCTCAATAACCTGCTTTTCCTTTACCAAACTCAGGGGAACATCATCGTCGCCGTCGACATCCAGGGTTGAAGGGTCCGGCATCGGCCCGTCCATGACCCATCGCTTCAGTTCATATTTGGTTCGGATGAAGTTCTCGATCTTGGCTTCGGACGGGGCGTGGCCAGCAGCAAGTTTGGCTTCCCAGTATTTGTTGGCGCGAGCGTTTCCCCAGCTCAATATGCTCTGCATTTGTTCGTCGGTCCATGAATCGAGATCAACAGACTTGACTCTGCTGATGTGGGTTCCCATGCCTCGGTGAATACCAGAGCATCGAATACAGACAAAGACGCCCAAGTTCCAGCTGGCCCATCTTGGATCTGAAGTGACAGTCAGCTCACACACGGCATGATGAAGAAGGGCATCAATGGGTTTCGATACGCACGCTTGTTTCTCTTGCAGTCAGCACACACTTTGTTAGGCTCCAACCTCAGGAGGTTTTTGATAGTGGCCTGGTTTTGCGCCGCACGGTCGGCAGAGGGGTTCGGTGCCCGTCGAGACATGTTGTAACGCTACTAATCTTCTCTCGGGACAATGACGGATGGTGTGGAATGATGGACAGAGCCAGATAATCGCCGCCGCGAGGAAGGAAGATTATGATGTCAAACACAAAAGGAAGAATGGGGGGTCGTTGTGTGTGTCTGTCGTGGCGGCACATAATTCCAGAATGAAATTGCTCCCACCCCCAAACTGACCAGGGGTAAGTCTAGCAGTGTGGGGAGCCAGCCACAGCGTGGCCTCAAATCTAGCAGGCGGCTGAGTCGAGGTTCCTCAGGCACCAACAGGCTCCAATGATTGATTCCATGTCAATGTTTCTGATTGTAGCAATGATTCAATGACAAATGGTCCAGAAATGCCACTTCTCATCCCTTTGACTGCGTTAAGGTGCGTTGGATGTATCGAAGTGGAGTTCTAGCTAATAAGAAGCCTTATATTTAGAGGTACATTATGTAACTAGGAAATAATAGGATGATAAAGAGTACCTATTAGTTAAGGTATACTTAAAGTTACTCACTTTAAGAAGGCTTAAGACTATGTCTTAAGGTAGCTGGGATGTACTGAGTAATAGTGGGGCCTATACATCCAACGCACCTTAACGCAGTCAAAGGGATGCAATTGAACCACTCGGCTGCCATTCACTTTCCACCTTGACATGATGCTCCTAATCATAGGCTGCAGGATATCAATTTGCGTGGAGTAATTCAACTGCAGGCAGTGGCTTGTGAGGGAAAGATGGTTTACGTACGGAGTATTGTACTCGGCTACGGGACTCTGTGACACTTGGATTGTGGCTGAAGTCAGACCCTTGTCTGTAATATGTGGGCTTCGAATTATGATGCAAGTCAACAAGTCGGCACCGGGTTCTACAGACTACATTTGGCCACCCCGCGATTTGTCAAACGCTCTTCCTGGCATCCCTGTCGTCGTCAACGATCGTCTCAACGTTCACTTTGTTCAGCCAACTATAAGAGTACTGCCATCGCATAAGCCTTCTCTCCGACATCTCTCCAACATCTCCCGCCCCGCTACATGTCTCCCATGCGATTTAGACCATTCGTATCAACATTACTGCATACCTTGACCAACTTTACTCGCATCCGAGCTCCGCGTCACCAGCTCACATCGCCACACTCCGCCCGCTGCCTCTTCGGTCCATGTCTGGTATTCCCTTTTTGGGCGCCTTGTTCGGATCATCTTCTTCAAACTCGACCAAAATGTCGTATCCTGATCAGAGGTCTGATACAGAGTGGCAGGCCGTCCTCAACAAAGGTACGATAAAGTCGGCGCATGAGAGAAAAGAAAAAGATTTGTTTTCCCCACTAACATTAGCCCATAGAGCAATTTCGCATCCTGCGAGAAAAGGGGACTGAGCCTCCTGGATCCGGCAAATTTGACAAGCATTACCCGGAAGAGGGAGTCTACACTTGTGCTGGGTGCCATAAGCCCCTCTACAAGGCCAACCACAAATTCAAGTCTGGCTGCGGATGGCCGGCCTACTTTGATAGCATCCCTGGCGCGGTTACAAGACATGAGGATCGAACTCTGGGTATGACTAGGACGGAAATTGTCTGCTCCAATTGCGGCGGCCACCTTGGTCATGTTTTCAAGGGCGAGGGATTCGCGACGCCGACGGATGAGCGACACTGTGTCAACAGCGTCAGTCTCAACTTTTCACCTGATGACAAAACCGTGGAGAGCGGCTCCAGGGAGAGCAAGGCTTAGGGATACACATGGACGTGTGAGCTGTCAAGACCACTGTGGTGTTTGAGGAGCATTGCGCGCGGCAACGAAGCGGTTGTGAGGCGTTGGTTGGGTCATGAGGAATTTGAAGAAGCGTGTGTGCCGTCTGACCAAAGCATTACGACAGAGTGACGACAAAGGGGATTGACTATACGTATCGAATGCATCTAGAAAAAAATCAATAAAAAATCCTGATGTGTGAAGATTGGCAGCCTTTTGTCCCGCCCCGCACGTGCAGTTATTCAAGCGTAAGCTCGAGGTTCGCGAATCACAAACTGAAGGCAACCGTGTCGCCATCAGTAATTCCCCAAGCCCAAGTCACGGGCCACAGAATTTACAACAAAGGCGCGGCCACGACGGGAGGAAACAGGCAGAGGGACTTGCTTGTGATGGATGATGAAACACATGGAACAATAGGAACCTCTGTGGAATTTCTTCTCGAAGCGGCAGTATGTCCGTCAGCGACTACATACAACCGGAGGTCAGGCTCTAATGAGGAATCTGGGGCCCCCCTCGTGACGGGCACAGCAACGTAAATTCTTTGGACAGGTTCATGGGAGCAGTCCGAACATGTGAAAGCGCAGTACGCTAAAATGTGGCTTCTTGATCTGAGGCCAGGACCCACGTCGACGTACAATGCCTCGGTCGCGCAACCAGCTGACATCAGAGATGCGCCGACCGACCGCCATGTCGTCGTTCTCGCCGAGGTCAACCGATTGACCTTGCCAAGGACGGATATATAGCTTCGCCTCCCACGAATCGCAGCGTCGTAGCTTGTTGTCGCCTATACCACATCTTCCCCCTCTTGAATCCCGCCCTCATCTCTTCTTCTTCGTATACCTCCTTCATATCCCACAAGAGCCAAAAATGGGTGGTGAGTAAACCAGCTCTCTGTCCGTGGTTGTGCGGTTCGAAAAAGTACAGATTCCAACAGTTTCGTTGTGTTCAACAGCCCTTGACAGAATTTCTCAGATCGGTGGCCAGATCTCTGGCAACCCTACCGCCGGCGGTCGCGACAGAATCCTGGAGAAGCGCCCTGACGATGTAAGTCATCGCATCAACACGTCTTTTTTCCCTTGAGCGGAACTGAGCGGGACGTTTTGAGCTGACTATATTTCTTGCAGGTCGTCGTCACTGCTGCTTGCCGAAGCGCCTTCACCAAGGGTGGCAAGGGTGGCTTCAAGGACACCCAGGCCGCCGACATCATGGCTGGTATTTTCAAGGCCGTCATCGACCGATCAAAGATCAACCCCGCCCTCGTTGAGGATATCGCCGTCGGAACTGTCCTCGCCCCCGGTGGTGGTGCTACCGAGATGCGCGCCGCCAGTTTGTTGGCCGGCTTCCCCGAGACCACTGCCGTCCGAACTCTCAACCGCCAGTGCTCATCCGGTCTTCAGGCCTGCATTGACGTTGCCAACCAGATCAAGGCGGGCATGATTGACGTTGGTATTGGTGCCGGTGTCGAGAGCATGTCTCTGAACTATGGGTAAGCTTTTCAGACGGCTTCACGCCGAATGCGGCCGTGGCCTCTTTGTTTCATCTCCAAAATCAGTTTTCCGTGTTAACAATCCACGCTCTCAGCCCCTCTGCCGTGAGCGAATTCTCCGAGGCCTTGGAGGCCAACGAGGAGTCAGCCAACTGCAAGGTTCCCATGGGCGTTCTGTCCGAGGACATGGCCAAGGATCTCAAGATTGCCCGTGCCGACCAGGACAAGTTCGCCGCCTCTTCATACCAGAAGGCCGTCAAGGCCCAAAAGGAGGGTCTGTTCAACGACGAGATCGTTCCCCTCAGGGTCAAGTTCGAGGACCCCAAGTCCGGCGAGACCAAGGTAATCACCGTCGCCCGCGACGACGGTGTCCGCGACGGCATCACTCCCGAGTCCCTGGCCAAGATCAAGCCTGCCTTCGCCGCCGACGGCAGCATCCATGCCGGTAATGCCTCCCAGATCTCCGACGGTGCCGCCGCCGTCCTCCTCATGAGGCGATCCACCGCCGAGAAGCTCGGCCAGACCATCATCGGCAAGTACGTCGCCGGAGCCGTCGTTGGCGTCAAGCCGCTGCTCATGGGCCAGGGTCCCTGGAAGGCCATCCCCAAGGCCCTCGACCTCGCCGGTATCTCCAAGGACGACGTCGACATCTACGAGATCAACGAGGCCTTTGCCAGTCAGTGCCTCTGGTGCGCCAATGAGCTCCAGATCCCCCACGAAAAGATCAACCCCAAGGGTGGTGCCATTGCTTTCGGCCACCCTCTGGGCTGCACTGGTGCCCGCCAGGTTTCTACCCTCCTTTACGAGCTGAAGCGAACGGGCAAGAAGGTCGGCAGCACTAGCATGTGTGTCGGCACTGGTATGGGCATGGCCGCCGTCTGGGTCGCCGAGTAAGTTTCTTTTTATCTTGACACGGCTTGAAATATAAAATGGATCGGTTCATTTGGGATATCAAATCTTGAGAGCATATATACGCTTTAGTCCTGCGGGACACTGGGATTAGGCAACGGTGTGAAATTTGGTTACAGACAGACCGAGTCACCCATGATGAAATGCGCATAACGCACTGTTATAGTGCCATGTATGAATAGAATATCGTATTTCACCAAAATTGCCTCTTTTGTTTAGACTCGCGTAAGAATGTCGTTCAATCTGCTAGCGCTGACTGTAGATTCGTCTGTCACGCAATTGGTCTGTAGTCTGTCATTATTGTTCGTCATACATCATTCGCACACACACACACACCCTCTCGTGAAACTGGTCTCTAAAATCCTTCTATCTGCGTACCAATCTTCTTCTCGTTGGCCACCTTGACCACATGCATGCCAACTACCAGATCCATCAGCCCTAATCCCACACTCTTGTAGACTACGGTTCCATCTCTCAGCCAACGGGCAAGGCTATCCTCCTTTTTCTTCTCCGTATCAGACGAGCCTCCGGAGCGGGTTCGGAAAGGAAGTTGGAAGCTTGACTTGCGGGAATGGTTGGACAAGCTGGGACTAGATGGGCTCACTGGCCGGGGTGCTGGATCGCTGTAGACCGATGACATGGAAGGGGTCTTGTCGTCACCGTTTAGGGCGACTTCATATTCCGAAGACGCCGGCGTTTGACTGCCAGTAGTATCTGTCTCTGATTCCTCGACAGCCAGACGGTGAAGCATGACGAGTTCCCCGAGTCTGTAATCGAGTCAGTCATACATTCTCAAGGCGGTATTTACATACAGGGAGCGCATACTCGACCATTTGATGGGGGCTGATTTTGGCGGAAATGATTTCGCCGGCTTCCTTCAACACCCCCTCGAGAGTATCTACCACGATGACGCCACCTTCATCTGCGTGCTTGTGAAAGTGACGATGGTGCTTCTCATGGGGCTTCGTCACAAGATGCAAAAGGCCCTCGGGAAGCTCTCTCATCTCAGGGGTGTAGCTTCCAACAGCGACGATCAGTCGGCCCTTTTTGCGACCTTCGTGTGAGGTTAGGATAGATGCGTCAAACAGTTCTTGCCGAGACGGAGTACAGCAATAAATAACGTCTGCGCTGCGGATCTGCTCCTTCTGTAGCCGTTCAAAGTCGTGAAAGGTGGGCGTTAGAATACTGAATTTCGTGTGTGCCCATCCTTCCCGCTCCTTAATGTCCGCAGGGATGATGGTGAATTTCTTAAGGATCTGACCAGCGCTGTCGGAGAATCTTCGATTGATAATGTGTACATGTTTGATAGTGCTTCCACGCATGAGAAGTGCCAAGCGAACGTGCCAATACGCTTGACTGCCACTGCCAAAGACAGTGAGAGTCTTGACATGGTTGCGGCGGGTAAGGAGACATGCTGATCCAAGAGCGGTGCGAAAGGCCGTTAGAGTGCTCGCATGGACAAGGCCCATGGGGCTCCCATCAGGGTGGAATAAGTTGACGACTCCAGTAGGGCTAATAGGCTTCACTGTGGGATCCTGGGTGGCGGCTGAGGAAGTCAACGAGACAACTGTAGGTGTATTAGTGGCCTGGTCACGCCATGGTGTCTCAGAGGCCGGTTAGATTGCGATTTCACTTACTCTTACATCCCATACCCTCCGGTCCGCAAGATGGCATGTATAGACTGGTGGCCTTGGTCCCAGAGTGAAGCGTTGTGATTCTGTGGGGTTGTTGGTAGACATCGCCATTGCCAGCATCGGTGCTGGTAGAGAACTCGTGCAAGGCAGATGACAAGACATGTCGAAAGTCATCCAGCTCGTCAACTGTAAGGCTCTCAAGGATGTCCTTGACCTGGCTGTCTGTAAGAACGGTTAATGTCATATTGGCCCGCAGTCTTTGGTTGCGAACAAGCGGGGTAGAATAAAGAGACGGCTGAGCCTACAGAGGGAGGGGGATCAAGCACTAAGCCACCAGCAAGAAAATAAGCTTAAATCTTGACGAGAAGAGAAAAATACTGGGCGACCTTCGAAGTTTCAAACAAAATGGAGGGTGGCGTTGAACAGCTACGGGGCCGTGATGTAAGAACTGCCACGGCACGTTTTGATCTTCAACAGAGCCAGAGTCAATGCATGTGGTCGATTTGAATCAATGGCCAATGGCAGGCACGATGTGTGGAACGGCGTGTTTCCCCCCCCACTGGCCAATGCACTGGCGGCGACATTCGGTGCCGATAATGACCGAGCAAAAGTTGGAAGACAAGACATCAAGGCCGTAGCAAGACTATAAGATGCTAGACTTGGAACCGACATGCTATTGGCATGGATAAATGCCCAGAAGAAGATGTGATGCTGTCTAATTCATATCGTGACCGGCCTTTCCCACCCCGACGAGTTTACGTACAATGTTCCGAAGCTGCTGCACATGTGGCTTTGGTTAACCTTATCAGTCGCGCCAGCTTGAGGACAATGCAGCCAACGGCCTGTCGTGAACAAACTTGACGGTTGACCTTTGTCAATCAAGCGATTGTTCAAGTAATTTTAAAATTTGGGGGCCTATGATAGATTTTGATTATCGGCAATCGCATCACATGGTCTTTGGTCTTTGACGGATCGGTTACTATCAGCGGAAGCTGTTCTTTCGTTGCTGCCTGTTGTCTGTTTGTCTGGGGTACGCAAGTACCTACTGGATGCCTCGAGTACTCTGCCTGTATCGCAGAGTCATCGCGGGCTGACGAGGCTCAGCAGCCAGCGCATCCCGATGCAGCCAGGCGTAACTTCTATACGTCACACCACACCGGCAAGAGGTCAAGCTGTGTGTACCGAGCGAGAGAGCCAGTCTGGTCCTCGGCAAGCCTTGGATAAATGGCTCGTGTTTGCTTCCGACTGCTCTTTCACGGCGCCATTCATAACAACTACCAAGAGACGTTTCAGGCTTTTGATAGTCCTTGGTTCTCTGTGGTCCTTTTCTTGCAGATCAGTTGACTCCTGTTCATCCAAGGCGCCGGATCCTCCACGTCACAAGCTCTGCAGTTCTCCTTGCAGGGACCACCAGATCCATCCCACCTCAGAACAGCACCCTGAATCTCCCAGGTGCTGTTTCGCCCCTGTCTGTCACCAGACTCGTAAGGTGCTGCGTAAGTACGCGGAGTACGGGGATTTTACTGGTACGTAGGGCCGCTGGCCACTTTGCCAGTTGGGACTTGCCTCGTCGTCGCCAAGCCACCACCGCACGCTGCCACGCTGCCACATTTGACTGCTGCGCCAGCCTCTTTGACGGGCCCGCCGTTGGAGAAGAGGCTACGTGCGCCCCGACAAAGGTCCTGAAGTCTTATTCATCACTTCAACGACCACCAGCATTCCTGCATCATCATCTTCTCCCAGCCACATTATCACCCTTGACCAAGCTCTACGATCCTCACGCGTGCAAAAGTGCAAAGCTGATTGACACCGCCTCTTGCGACTAGTCACGTACTACGACTCGACACTGCTGTGCTGCGCTGCGCGCTCCTCGCACAAAACAAACCAAAACAGACAGTTTGTTAGCAACTTCTGCGACGACTCTCAACATGTCGCTCAAGGAAGAGTTCCAGACCCGAAACTTCAGTAAGTCCCTCGACGCGAACCGGCACAGTCGCCAGGTACCGAAGCAGCAGCTAACATTGACATAGGCATCTACGGACAATGGTAAGCCCATAAGTCCATATCCCCCATGCTGCCTCGATCAACAATTCGATGTCTGATTGCCTCCCCGTCCCCCTTCCGCCACTCCAACCGAAGCAACAGGATAGGCGGGAAGCGTACCATCTGCCTAAGCTTGCATAGCCGAGGGCACCACGGTCAGGTCGAGCGAATCTAACAACATTGGAACAGGCTCGGCATATTGTCCATGATCATCTGCTTAGCTACCGGCATCTCGACAATCTTTACCTTTAAAGTCGTCTTAATTATCTTTGCTGCCATTGCCATGTAAGTCTGCGCTGTATTACAGTGATACCGCTCCCCCATGCCGACAAGGCACACGCTGATTCTGATTCTGCAGTGCCTCGTCGTTTCTGATCCTGTTTATCGAAGTCCCGTTGCTTCTGCGAATCTGCCCTACCTCCGGAAAGTTCGATGACTTTGTTCGCAGAATTTCAACAAACTACATGCGAGCAGCTGCTTATGGAATCATGGCTTTCCTCCAGTTCCTGAGCAATCTTGGTGGCCCCAGCAGCTTGATTGCTGCTGGTGTCTTCTTGACGCTCACTGGTATCTGTTATCTTCTTGCTGGCATCAAGGGCCAGGCCTTTGTTGGAAGCAAGACCCTCGGTGGAGCCGGTGTTGCGCAAATGATTGTCTAAAGCAAATTAAAATTTGCCATATTCGACTTCCTTTTATGGGATGATGCGTCTGTCTGCTAGGCGACCAGGCGAAAAATGTGTGTGTCGTGTTCGGCGACGAAAGTGTGAGAGAAATTGGGGAAGATGCAAAGAAGGAGATGCTTGGACGATGAGGTGGATTGACCTAATCATATGAATTATGCCTGGCCCGGTACCCCAGAATGTGGTGGGCTGGATACCGAGCAGGACTGTTTGGCGTCCGGGACGATTTATGCTTGCTTAATGTCGGCGGTTTCTGTGCCCGCTGAATCGAGCTCGATTGGCCTCTTTATGAACGCTGTTGATGAGCCATGCCCTGGTGCCGAACGAGTTCGCAGCCCTGCCGACTTGTTTTTTTACCCAAAAGGTCATATAGCTAGGTAGCACAGCCTTTGTTTTTCATGAAATGATAGAGGAGAATCGCCATTAGCTAAGCTCTGAATGTCTTAAGAATCCGCCCCAAATGCTTACGACAGCACGCAAGCAAATTATGATCAAGGTGCAAGAAAGGTTTTGGACAGCCAAGGACTTTACTAGGGTGGGTAGTAGTTGCAAAGGTCAAAAGGTACCAACTTCACATTAGCTGGACAATGAAGAGCTCATGTGGATCCTCCCGATTCAAGCCGGGCCGCCGTCCAATTGTTGATACGGCAGGATCAAGGAAACGTCCAAAGACCATTGACGTAATAACCCAGTGCCGCCGTCACGTCGATTCAAGCTTTGTTGGAAACACTTTATTGCCGGAAGCCAAGGTTTGTTTGGTTCACCGACGACTAAACTGTCGGCGGCGTGTCCGTCTCTCTTTACTCTGTACCGAGGAACATATTCATCCTGAAATGTGAAAAGGTGAAGGCTTTTGTCGATCCTTAGTTTTTCTTACCTCTGACTTTATGCCAACCAATAGATTGACCCCAACTACTTGGGTACATCTGGAAATCCGAGAGCAATTGCATTGTGTAAACGGGACTTGGGAGTCTTGGTAGCACACTCGGGGCCAAAACGCGTGCGGAAGCGCACTCGACGCCAAATCAAGGAACATGGGCGATGATGTGATGCATTTATTTCTGCCTCGTTCGATCGAGATGCCACTCAATACCCTAATACCTGGGGCATATGACGATGGCTGTTAGTGCAGTACCCCGCAGCGCGAGGGGGAACCCACACGGTGCAGCGAAGTCGACTCGTCCTCGCCTGTGATGGCCTCCCTTGCCCCGATGTTGAGCGCAAATATTGGTTAGGCGCAAGGAAGCGCAAGGAGGGGCTGGTCCGCTATGGCGTTCCTTGTACGGAGTAGACTCTTATCATTGCCCACTGAATGGGGCCGACGAGACTCTGATGCCACTTGACAGTTGCGTTGCACGGCGCACGGAGTGCTGAAGCAAGAAGGGGCTCACAAAACCAACCAAACGTTGAATTGGCGCGTACATGTCTCCGCGGACGTCTGGAGCCTGAGTACCTAGATGGGTAAGTTAGTTAGCGTATTCTTTTCTTTTTAAGAGGCACGTCTTCTATGTTTATAGTTTGCAGTTGCAGCTGCAGGCTTATACCCATGTAGAAAGAGGCGAATATGCAGCGGGTGCTTCAATCAGATCGGACACCAGTTGACTCTTATTAGTCTTTATTAGCCCGTCAAGTGTAATGCACGTCCTAGCCCAGTTAAAATCCTGATGGTCATCAGACTTGTCCTCGGGCTGTTTGGTCGACAGAGCGACCGACCGCTTGCAGCCACAGCACTGGCCCTGCTGCGAAGGTGCACCTGTGGATTTGGGGTGGAGATCGGGTGTGGAGAGGGCGCACTGTACACTCCATGTCCGTTGCCAGGGGTCGATTCTTCAACATTGAATTCTTCTAAAGTTAAGCCTGCAAGCGTGATGTATTAGCTCTTCATTTTTCGAGTCGGCTGCCATGAAGCACCGCGAATAGTAACAAGCCGAACGCGAAGCGTCACAAAAATAGTCTGACCCATGCGTAAGTCATGCTGAAGCGCTGATTCAGAGCAGTCGGAACACTCCAAGTGCTCAGACAAGCCTCCCGCATCTTGGGGCGGGGCGTGATGCAACGACCGGAAGGTCTGGTTGGTCTGGACGCAGGTCCCTCCCTCAACGCACCGTGCAGGGGCGCATATTTGGCACGGTAAGTGGATCGCTCCTGGTCTGGTGACGACAAAGCCCAGCACAGGTCTAGTACAATCAATCGTCACAGCCGCCGAGTCTCAACGCCTTCGGGCTAAATTCGTCTTGCGACTTCAACTCCCTTTTCCCGCTTCCTCTGTGACTCAATTCAAAAGCTTTCTTCGTGACAAAACGTCTGCATGTTGTGGTGACGACCGTTGTCCGGTATTTCATACCAATCTTAAGCATCTGTTGCAGAGCTTATACAGAGTAAGTCATCGTCCCTGGCCCAACACGTACCTTCATCAGTGATCACAAACATGTCGCTCGTCATTGGGCAGAGAGCTGGCAGACCTTGCATTACATCACCGCTTCTTCGCCCTCTGTATGTTGCGTGAAATCGCGGCCGGTCTGTCGTTGGCTCTCTGCCCGGCTCTGGATAGCATGACCCGTATCAGCATCTATGTATCTATCTTAAAGTCAATGGCCAGAGTGTGAGCTTCGGCATTCTTTGTTGGGGCGGCGCCTCCGGTACCTGGCGGGTTTTGCTTATCTTGCGTCACAATGGAGTCGGGGTGCTTTTATCAGTCACCCGTCGACCGCCTAACTGATAGTCCTGACCGCAAACCCTGATTCAAATCACTAATCTGTCCTTTGTCGACAGGCATGTATTCTTTATAGATTTTGCAGTCTGTCAATTTATTTCTCCATCTACACCTCATTGGCCCTTTTCGATTGTCCATCGGCAAGCCTGTTTTCTACCTATACGCCTCGGCACATTGTCCTTTGTCGCCCGCACGACGGAGAATGTCAGCAGCACCAATGGCGCAGACGCCGGCTGTACCTCCTCGACCAACTAGGTCTTCGGCTAAAGAAGCTCCTGCTCACCTCATGCCGCAAGTGCCGCCTCGTCCCATCAACAAGCGCCTCGATCGATCCATCTCACCGGGCCGCGATCGCTTCGCACAGTCTCCGCTCACAGCGGGCATCCCCTCCGAGCCCATTAACAATCGATTGAGCAAGCATTATGCGCAGAAAGAGCAGGCCGAAGACCCCATTGAACGGGCTAGCAGTGTCGACATGCCCTCAGTCGGCGAGGAGGGAATGGAGTATAGTGCTGTAGCTGCTGAGTTGGAGGAGGAGGAAAGGCGACCCTCTTCTCCTGAACAGACTCGATCTGTCGCCGAGGACTTGCATCTTCATGCGCCCAAGCCGTCTCTTCCTGCTCAAAGCGCCAAGCAGCAGGTCATGGCTGTTACACGTACCGACTCAGACAAGGCTGCTTCTCTTGGAATTGGCCAGCCTAGCAACGGCGAAGATCGGGCTGTTTCTCGTGCATCCACGAGAAAGCGTCCTGAAAGTAGTATCTCGGCGTACAGCGACCTAGGCAACCACACAGACGATGACCATGGAATTCCTGAAATTGGCCAACGTGTTCCTATGAACAAGCACCTTGGAGATGTTCAAGCACCTTCTCCAGGCCCCGAAAACGCCAAGAAGAACCATAGCCGAAAGTCAAGCGGTCGTGGTTTGCCCCCTGGTAGCTACGGTCTCCACGGCCATGGTGTTGTGCCACAAGACAAGCTTGAAAAGGCGTATTTTCAGAAGCATCCTGAGGCCCTTGAGCGAGAGCAGCACACCCCTCGACACGAACGCCATAACGATTTTGCAATGAGCAGTTCTGATTTGAACAAACTCGTGAGAGATACGGCCAATCATCACGCGAGAACTGGTATGTGCATTGCTCTGCATGAAGAAACTAAAATCACTCACTAACGCGTCTAATAGCCTCCGCTGAGCTTCGTGGCACTCCCACCGATGATGTTGCTTTTGAGGCCAGTGAGAAGTATGCATCTCGCATCTCATCATCTCGACCCGCCTCTGCAGTTTTTGGAGACGGTAGTGATCCCATTTCTTCCCAGCATGCAGCAACCGAAGAGGACAATGCTATCCATGTAGATGACAGCAAGAATCCTGAGTTTTATTCCTATGGAGAGGGCAAGGTGGATGAAGAACCTGAAGAGTACACCGCTCCTATCCTTGCTTCGGATGAGCTGAAGAAGGACCCCAGCCCTCATGTGCACCAACCTGCCATCCGCCCTCATCTGGAACACCGTGGTAGCTCCTTTGATGGAGAGGACCCCCCAAGCCGTCCTGCAAGCCGCCCTCGGGTGCAACGCTATCAATCCCAGCAACAGGAGGTCAAACACACTCCCTTAGAAGATGTAGAAGAGTACGATCCTCTCTTTCCAGAAGATAGCAAGGAAGCGAAGCCGGCCCAAAAGGAGGAGCTGGCTGATGAGAACTGTGATCGCCGACACTTTCCAAGCAAGGATGTCTGGGAAGATGCGCCGAATAGTGTGCACTACACTGCTGAAGTTTCAACGCCTGACGTGGCCGAACCAGAGAGACGACGCTCATCTGCGCACCTTGGTGATCGGCCCATCACGCCAGCGCAAGCTTTCGCTCTGTACCAAGAAGAATTGGCAGAGAAGGAAGCCAATAAGCGTGGAAACACGTTCTTGCCCTTGCAAGACTCGAGGCCGAGCTGGGTTTCCCATCAGCCTCACTTGCAGACCGAGGTGCGTCCAAGCTCTGGCTCGAGCAGACGTTTTCCTAGCAGAGACATTTGGGAAGATGCCCCCGATAGTCACATTCACGAAGCGGAGGTTTCTGCTTCTCCAGTTGAACAGACCAAGCCAGAAATCCCAGCCAAAGCAGTCAAGAAGGCCGAAATAACACCTGAGCGCCCTGCAGTCCCTGATCGACCCAAGGGAAGGCAGAACAGCGGAGATGATGCTGTCAAAGCCCGGCCCCCTATTGCGGATAAGCCTAAGCCTTCTATTCCTCCTCGACCAGCTAAGAGCTCACCCGGGGAGTCCAAGGATGGTATTTCGTCAAAGGCCAAGCCACCGGTCCCCAATCGTCCTGTCGGCGGCAAAATTGCGGCCCTCCAGGCAGGGTTCATGAGTGATCTAAACAAACGACTCCAGCTGGGGCCCCAGGGTGTTAAGAAGGAGGATCCTCCTAAGGAAGAGGAAGCAGTCGACGACAAGGAAAAGATGCCTTTGTCAGATGCACGAAAGGGACGTGCCCGCGGCCCTCAGCGTCGCGCGCCTGCCAAGAGCCCGGCCGCAGCAACGTCATCAGAAGCAAAGCCCGCTGCTCCTGTGCTCTCATTCTCTATAACACAGACAGTGTGGTCTATCGATCCCGAGCATGGTGACTTCTTGTTTAGCAGCAAGGACGATAGTCCTGCCAAGGAGGACACAAAGCCCGAGGAGCTGTCACCTGCTCTGAAGCCAGCCCAGGCGTTTGCTGTGGAACCAGAGGAGACGAAGGGAACCCCTGAGCAACTGGAGTCTGTAAAGGAAGTTGCTGATTCAGAACCTATGTCCAAAGCCGAGAAGTTAAAGCTACTGGATGACGAATCTGCGGGAGAACCGGATATAGAAAAGAATGTAGAAAAACATACAAAAGACGAAAGAAAGAAGGACATTACTCTGGCGTCGAATACCGCTGGCGAGGGCATTCTTGAAGCCACGATAAAGAATGACCAAGCTGAGGTTGAGCCCATAGAAGTCCAAGAGGATGTTAAGTCTTAAGGGGTTACATACAATGTTGAATACAGGATACGTACGTTGGGGGTTCTGCATTATTTAGCTATCAGGATAAATGAGATATTTTTCAATTTGTTACCTCAAGATATCCTCTCATGATTTCGTGCTTGTAGTTATACTAAAATTGGTCTCAGATGTGACATGTGTGATGTGCGACGTACACACGAAGAGCGTCTTATACTGGTTTGTCCCTGATGTACACTCTAAAAATACATTGCATTTGCAGCATGAAATACTCGTCTTTTGTGGATTTATACTTGTTTTATTTTCCCGAGCCTACCTACCTCCCCCATGAACCACGTTCTTGATCAGCACCTCTCCGCTCCCTTTCCAGCAACGCGTCAAATTCTCTCTGTGCCTGCATCTTCGCTGTTGACTTTTCCTCGTCTGTGCTGGAGTACGAGTAGTCATCCCTGGGGCCACGATACTGTGGACTGACATCAGCATCACTGCCCCACCCGTTGTTGGTGCTTTGCGGCGCCTCCCATGACTTTTGGTCCCGTCGGGTCTGTCGAGGAGAGTACTGGGCTTGCTGTCGTACACGATCCCATGCGGAGCCGCCGTAGTATTGCGCCCCTTCAGCCTGTGATCTGGATGACGGTGCTATGGGGGATGCATCGTCAATGTCGTCTGTTGCATCCCAAGCCCCTGAAGACTGCTGCGCTGGTTCGGGGCGGCGATGCGAGGTCCATGTTTGTTGTTCTTGTGCTTGTGTCGGCTGAGAAGGTCGCTGGTAGCCATCGCTGATTTGTGATGAGTATTCTTGTTGTGATTCAGGCCTCCAAGCATCCCCGTATTGCGGGCTGTTTGAGTCCTGAACGGCGCCGAGGACCTCGCCAGTCTGTTTCTTTCCGTCTCGTAGCAGCGAGGCAAGTCTTGGGTCCTTGTCCATGGAATAGCTCTGGCGTAGGAAATTGGCCCCCTGGAAAATCGGCTCTCCGATGAGCCAGAATGCGCCGTAGTATGCTGCAAACCGGGCAGTGTGCCACATGATGCGGACTTGAGGACCGCCGGTGGCGGGGTTGAATCGTCCGCCTGCAATGACGGGCTTGAAGAAGGGGAACCGCATGGTCTGCCGCCCGCGGTAGGTCATGTATCCTGCTAGACCGGTCATAGCCCATTTCCATGCCAGCATGTTGTGGACGCTGGAGAGGAAATGCTCCGTCAATGCTTGCGTCTCAGTATCACTTAGGTTCCTGTCGGTGCCGGCTGCCAACCCCAAGACGGTAGACTCGGCTAGCGCAAGGGTTTGCGTGCGGCCGAAGCCGCGCATTCTAGCGTAGAATGGAGCCTCGTAATCTGAGAAGAGTCTCTGGATTTGCTCGTGAATCTGAGGCTGATAATGTTGCCGATTGATCATGGCTTTATGTCGTCGTTCCTCGATGGCAGCGCGGACATTGCGGGTATACTCTGCCCGCGTCATGCGCTGCGGATGAGCTTCCCCGTCGTTTGGCCTCTCCATGATGAAGAGATGAGAGAATCGGTGAGAGTCTTTGTCTATTGCCAAACAAGGAAAACCTGGGCGGACATGTATGATTGAGCAGATAAAGGACGGTTCGACAATGACGCACGAGAAGCGGCTGTATCTGGGGCGAGCTTTATCGATAAGATTGGAACAGCACGTGATGGGGGGACCACTGTATCGGTCGCCGTGTGGGCTCGGCAGGGGTCGCGTTGCTTGGCGGGGCCGGACGCGGTCGGAAAGTGCAGGACGCGTCTTCCACATGGTCATCGATCTACTATTGTCATCCCTTGGCTGGGAGGGCCAAGTTTGTTTGTGCCGAATTACATCCCCACATGGCCAATCCGTCTTGGTCAGCTCTCCAAAGGCAAAGGCATCTAATGATCTAGCATTGTGAATGTTATTGCCAAAGATGCCGCTTCAGAAGTCATACTCTGAGCGCGTAGGCTTGTCAAGGGTAAGAGACACCTACCTGTTAACCAGCTTTGCAGCGTTTTACTGGCCGAACTTCGCGTTGATTGACTTGAGAGTAGAACCGCAGCCCGTGGCAACGATCACACAGCCATCCTGCCAATTTACAGGCACAAAGACCAAGACCTTTACCGCCGGTTTCCGATGTTACAAAAAAAAAGCTTAGCAGGTTCCAATATAAACCTGCCGAAGATGAGTGTGTAGCTTCTGCTCTGGGTGAGGCCAATGGTACACCCACCAGGGCCCAGGATGCCACAGCTGCAGGAGCTGGCGTGGTGGGAAACGCTGTCACGCCGGTGACTCGGTTGAACTGGAGGGACCTGCTTGAACCGAATGCAGCTCCAGCGGAGAATGAGGTCGATATTTCTTCCCCAAACGACAAACTGCTGTGGAATAACCAGCAAGACACGCTGTATGCAGCAGCTTTGTCGCCGATGATGCCCCGGAAGGGCAGAAAACGTGCTCGAAGCTCCTCGCCTATATCATCGCCGGCTACGGACAAGGGGAATTTGCCAGCAGTCAATGTCGACAAGTTGAGAACGGCTCTTCGATCACCCCACGTCGATCCAACCGTGGAACTCTGGGATCGATATTCGCTGAATGGATCGGAAGACATAACTACGCCTAACGGCGCCATGAATCCTTCTCTGGCACAGCTCATGGTTTCATCATCACCAAAACCATCGAAGGACATGTCTGCTCGTCGAGGCGACCCCAACTTACGGAGAGCAATAAGCTGTGGTTTGAATTGGCCAAAGAGAAGGAAAGTAGAGAGATCTAAAGCCGGAAGTCAAAGCAGTAGTCAACAGCGGGAGATGGAAGCAGCATCGAAATCGTCTCTGGTCACAGCATTATTAGACACCGTCACGAGCACTATTAACGAACCAGGTCCCAGTCGGGCTCAGGAGCAGCTCATGAGATCGCCGTCACCAAAGAAGAGAAAGCTGTCGCCGACAGGAATGGAGACGCCGCGACGCGCGGAGAAAGCAATTCAGCCGTCATCTTCATCTTCCGACTATGGTGATGATTTTGACGACGATGTTTTCATGGAACTGGAAGCGAGTATGCAAGCAACGGGCACAACTAACACCCCACTACCGGACAGCATCGATCAAGGCCAGCCGGGTCGACGAAATCCTGACGGGCAAAGCCGAAGTTTCATAGACTTGGTCGAGGAACTCAATGACATGGATGATGATGATAGTGTTTTTTGTGACAACATTGTGCAATCACGACAAACTGCACTTGGCATTTCAACGCCCAAGAGACAGTCAAAGAACCTCCCGGCTGCGAAACTTGAAGAGAGCCCTGGTGATGAGTTTGGTAACGACCTAGATGGTGATATCGACTTCGATGCCGTGGAACTGGCCGCGACTCAATCGGTACAACACCTAGAGGCGCCGTCCGAAAGTGTACGTCAAAGTATTGCGAAACCACCCCAGTGCTCCATTTACTAAATCAAGGTAGAGACAACGAAAGGCAAAAACAATTCAGCGATATTTAGTGACAAGTGTTCTAGACGGTGATTTCGTTGATAAATATCGCGTGACTAGACCAGAAAAGGCTTGTGGACCTCCGCTCTTCAAACGACGATTTTAGCTGATATCAAGTCAGATTCTGATTATTCAAGCCGATAATTCGAAGGTCACTAGGACGGTACATCTTCGGGGTGCTTGGTTCGACACACCTGCAAACACCAATTCTTACGTTCACGTTATTGGCTCTTTTTCGGCCCGCGGCCAGTGCATCGTCGACGATGCACAAAACCTTTTGATACTTCACCCAGATCAACTTGTTTCATCCACCGTTGTTGCGGACTCTTTCGGCTGCATGCGTCGAGCAGTGCTGCAAGATCGTGTTAAGGCTACCAGCGAGGCTTCTCCCCCCCTTGTCTATGGCACAATGCTTCATGAGATATTTCAGGAGGCTCTGATGGCAAACCAGTGGGATTTGCCGTTCCTTAGCAGCATAATCGACAAGATCACCGAAAATCACGTGGAAGACTTGTACACGATTAAAGTTGGGTTACCAAGCGCCAAAGAGCATCTCTTATCAAAAATGACCGAGTTGAGTTGCTGGGCAAAGGCCTTTGTCGCGCCAAAACCACAGGTATGGTTCAAATACGTGCTGGTATCATTACATGTTTCAGTGATATGCTGATAATCTGGTACAGGATGATGCGGTTGTGGAAGATCGGAATGGGAAGAAAGCAAATATGGCGATCACAAAGCTACTCGATGTCGAAGAGCATGTCTGGTCGCCTATGTACGGACTAAAAGGCAACGTAGATGCCACTGTTGAAGTCGCTATGTCGGATGGGAAACGAACAAGAACCCTAACAGTGCCGTTCGAGGTCAAAACTGGCAAGCATGCCAACAGCAATCATATGGCCCAAACTGCACTTTATACTCTCCTATTATCCGACCGCTATGATATCGATATTGCCTATGGTATTCTTTATTACATGGAAACGTCGAAAACTATGCGCATTCCTGCAATTCAACATGAGCTGCGACACATGATTCTCCAAAGAAATCAACTGGCGTGTTACATCAGAGAGCGGAGTGTACAGCTGCCGCCGATGCTGAAGAGTAAACATATGTGCGGGAAGTGTTACGCCAAAACTTCGTGTTTTACTTACCATCGCCTCGCCGATAACGGCGATGGCGAATCTAGTGGCATGCATGAGAAGTTTGACGAGCTTGTCAGACATCTAACACCAACTCATCAAGATTTTTTTGTGAAATGGGAAAATCTTCTCACAATGGAAGAAAAGGAAAGCCAGAAGACGAAGCGAGAGCTATGGACAATGACGAGCACCGAGCGCGAGAAAAAGTCGAGATGTTTTTCCGATGTCATAATTGAAGAAGGATCCGCATCTGTTGACACTCTCAACCCACGCATCAACCGGTTTCATTACACGTTTATCAAACGGAACCAGCAACCCAACTTTTCTTTCCTGGAATCAGAGTTGACGACCGGGGAGCCCGTGGTTGTGTCGGATGAAGAAGGCCATTTTGCATTGGCAATTGGATACGTTACTTCAGTTCGCAAGCAACGGATAAGCGTAGCGGTCGATCGAAGGCTGCACAACGCCCGAACTCGTCAACTTGGGTTTGATGAAATTGATAATCAAGTGTTTTCCAGTATCATGGATGTGACGCAAGGAAAGTCCCCCGACCAGGTACAATGCGAGATCAAGGAGCCGCCTGTACGATATCGACTTGATCAAGATGAGTTCAGCAATGGCATGGCGACTGTAAGGAATAATCTTGTACAAATGATGGCAAATGACGTGCCTTCAGCGACTCAAATACGGCGCTTAATTGTTGACCTCGCCCCCCCTCGGTTCAAGACAGTCCCAACACAATACACAGTTACAGACGGAGAAAATCTCAATGTTGACCAGAGGCGAGCAATTGAGAAAGTAATGAGCACACAAGACTATTCCTTGGTTCTTGGTATGCCTGGTACCGGCAAGACGACAACAATTGCACACATTATTCGAGCACTTGTATCGCAAGGCAAGACCGTGTTGCTCACATCTCATACCCACACGGCGGTGGACAACATTCTGTTGAAGCTTAAGACCGACAAGATTCCGGTGTTGCGTCTTGGGGCACCAGCAAAAGTTCACCCTGAGGTCCAAGATTTTGCTCATCTTGCTGGCCAGCCCAGGAAAACCTTTGACGAGATTAAAGAAGCTTGGCATGGCACGCCCATCGTTGCTACTACTTGTTTAGGCATCAATCATCCGGTTTTCCAAGAGCGCTCCTTCGACTACTGCATTGTAGATGAAGCCTCACAGATTACTCTCCCCATCTGTGCCGGACCTATTCGAATGGCACGCTCATTCGTTCTCGTGGGTGACCACAATCAGCTACCTCCGGTTGTGCGAAACGAAGACGCACGTGAAGGTGGTCTCGACGTAAGCTTGTTTAAACTACTTTCAGATGCTCACCCGGAAGCGGTTGTCAACCTTGAGCACCAATATCGAATGTGCGAGGATATTATGACGCTTAGCAATACCCTAATTTACGAGGGGAAGCTGCGATGTGGGACAGAATCGCTACGAAGAAAGAGACTTCATATTCCAAATATGAATGCTCTTGGTCAGGTTCATTTCAACGCATCCTCGTTGGCACATCCAGGAACACCAAGATCGTTCTGTACTGGCCCTGGGCCGTCTCGCTGTTGGCTATACGATCTCCTGGAAAGCGAGGCGCGAGTTCGGTTTGTCAACACTGATACAATAAGACCTCTGGCTAGAGAGGAGGCTCAAGGGAAGCGAATCGTGAACTCTGCAGAAACGCGACTGGTATCGCAGTTGGTGGAAAGCCTTCTCGCAGTTGGAGTACCTGCATCCGAAGTAGGTGTTATGACTCACTACCGAGCCCAGCTGTTCCTTTTGAAAGACCGTCTGAAGGGCTACGCAGGAGTTGAGATGCACACCACTGATCGATTCCAAGGACGAGACAAGGAGGTTGTCGTCCTCAGTCTTGTACGGAGCAACGAAGCATGCAACATTGGAGACCTGCTAAAAGATTGGAGGAGAATTAACGTCGCGTTTACGCGAGCCAAGACCAAGCTTCTGGTTGTAGGAAGCATGAATACTTTGAAACACAGTGGAAAAGAGAACATGCTAAGCAAGTTTATCTCTTTGATGGAAGGGCGGGATTGGGTATATAACCTGCCAGCAGATGCCCTGGAGAGCCATCATTTTGAAGAATTAAGCACATCCATGACTGTTGGCCCGACACCAAAGTCAAAGTCTCCTAAGAAGACAGTGAAGAAGGCAGTATTCAGCCTCGAAGGCAAGGAAAATCGTCGTCCATCGCCAAAGAAGGCGAGGATTGGGGAACGGGCGCTTTTGAAAGGTAAACTGGTTACAAGGGACATCCTGAATGAAATGACGAATGGCGCATACATGGGTGTTTAGGAGCAGAGACATCTTTTGATTCAAACATATGGATACGGAAACATGCTAGATTGGCGTATATGTATGGGGTATCAATTGAATACTAAATAAAACTTGGCTATCAATGATCATTTTGCACACGATTATCGTCATCTTCGTCTTCGTCTTGAAATTCGTCGTCGAATCTGGTGTAAATTAATTAGCCTAGAGATCCTGAAGAAAAGAATGCTCAAAACAGACTCACCCCTGCTCCCCAACTATAAGTTTCGTATACTTCTCTAGCTCCTCAAGTTGAACTACACAGCCGGTCAAGCTCTCGCTGTATGAAAAACTGTAGACATCGCTCCATTCCTTGTGTTTTTTTATATCGCTTGGCGGTGCCTTTTTAGACATGTCTTCTTCGACCTCGGCCGTTTTGACTAATAGCTTTTTTCGGGCTGCTGCAGCGCTTGGCATATAGAGCTGTGGCACCAGTCAATTTTGCAATATCCTATACTAGCAACTTCTGGTCACTTTGACATACGGGCATTTTTCGTTTAGATCGAAGAGCGCCAGCTAAAATGTATAGATTGCCCAAGATGGCGGCTACAGCATCGCGACGGTAACTGAGGAGTTGTTCGGCGGCCAGGGGGTAGTCTCTGATATAGCGTGGGTTGTAGAACAGGGCGGACCGGCGAACGGTGATTAGGTGATCAAAGAATCTTTCGCATGCGTCTGCCAGTCCGGAATATGGAAGAGGGTCGAATGGCGCGCGCAGTCGAATTTCGTGGCGGGTGAGAACCTGCATGACCTTATGTCAGAGGGCGCTGTGTCGGCATAGGATAGCATACGTACTAGAAGCTGGCGAATTCTGACGAAACCCTCTCGCAATTTCCCCTCGAGTATCTCTGACCTCTTTATATCTTCCGGCTTCGGTTCTTTGCCGTCACTGAAATATACGTAGCTGCCAACCACGTCTATCAGAGTTAGCGTGGTCGTTAGCCATGGTTGGAGGCTTTACTAACTTCTGTATAGAATGCTCATGAAGAAGAGCATCGATGAGAGTGCGTGTCTTAATTCATGGCGCGCCACAAACGGCCACAGGACCCAGTTGACTATTATTGGCACAGCAGTTCCAATGAAAAAGGCGAGACCATTAAATACGGCAAATGTCGTGGGAGATGAACCTCCACCGTGTGTTTGTAACCCAAGAGACGTTACGGTAAAAGAGAGACAGCCTACAAGCCCTGAACGCTAAATATTGCTTGTCAGAGACCAATACGCAGCAGTTTCTCCCTCGGGAAAAAAAAAAAGGACACTTACTGGATGAGAACTTATAGTATATCGATAGAGCATGGGCGCCATGTACAAAGCCGAAAAGACGCCCATAACGTACGGGCTTCCACCCCCAGCGGCGTATCCTATCCCACTCCAAGTTGCTCCTAGAATAGCTACACCGGACCTAGTTGCTAGATCTTGTATATTTCCGCCGATTTGCGGATGCATGACTGCCCAGCCCACTACAACTACCCACCACACCTGGTAGTAATCCCACCATTCATTACTTTGAGGAAGGTATGATGGTACTGACAAGAGGGATGTGACGAGGCAGACTTTGAAAGCATATCTACTTTCAAAACCTTGAAGCCGGTACAGCACTGTCCAGATCTTATATCGCGACTTTCTCTTTTTAGAAACTTGGGCAATAACCGCATCGGAGTTCGTCATGGAGCGGTCAAATTCAGCTTGTGGTCCTTCTTGAGCCTGCCCATGTTGAACCCGCGATATCGCCTTGTAGTCCAGGGACTTGATCTTCTCAAGCAGCCTAGCGATTTCTACAAATGTCTTCTGATAATACCCCGCAGTGACACCGCCTCGATCATGACGTACCTGAGCGTTGGTTCGATGAATTGCTTTCCAAATAGGATAAGACGGCAAATACGCGCGAGGCCAGTCTGGTACCCGTTGCATTGAGGCGACTTGGTCCATAAGAGCCTCGACTGTCGCAATGGTTTCCCGGGCACGCCTTGCAAAAACCAAGAGATGTACCACGTTAGCATCATGAATTGAAGATACGGGCGTATCATTTGAGTGCAGAATGGTTGATTCTACAGTGTCAAAAGCAGCGACTACAATCTTTGTTCGTATTTGAACTGGTGCAAGGTCCGAAGAAACTACTTCTGATGGGCCCAGGTGCTTTCTGTACCCAGACAGATCCATTAGCACGGCGTCACAACATCGTAGACCTTCCTTCAAGCTATAAAGGAGGTCTTTTGTTGGAGCTCGGAGAGGTTCAACGACATTGCGCATCATGTCATCCGACGCCGTTTGGACAGCAAAATTAATATTTGGGCTTGAATGGGAAGACTGTTCGTCGACATTGTCAGAATCCGGCCGATCCACGATGACCACACAGCCCTGATCTGAGTGTGACTCGTGCAGAAGCTCAGGTTCAGTTTGAAGCGACAGTAGTGCTCGTATCACAGCTTGCATTTTGTTGCGCAATTGTTCAACATCGTCTGGTCTGAATCTTGAGACCGTAATATTGATCTTCATATCTCTATACGCCTCCGAGAGATTCACAAAGGCATCGGCTAATCGCCGCCTCGGTCTCATGCCACACGGTTGGTCCGAGAGATCGAGGGCTTCCTGATGCATAATCAGCCAAATTATAGCCTTTCCATAGGAAGAATTTGCACAAACCTGCATTGTGTCAAACGCTTGATGTAACGCCGTGGCCAGAGCTCTGGAACCTGCGTCTGGAAATATTAGAACATTAATAACCAATGCAATGACTTGTCCAAAAAGCCAGGAAACAGCGTAACTGCGTAAATTATCCCAGATGACGTTTTGGCTGTTTGTGTTCGCCAACGTCGCGAACATGATTGCTATTCCAGCACAGAGAACTGCTTGATAGAACCTGATAAAGAAGGCACGAATACAAGCCAAGGCAAGCATGAACAGCGCAAGAAACATGGCCAAGATGCCGCCGTAGCCAGCGCTGGCGGCAACAGTAGAAGTTGACAAGAGGAGACCTAGTATACCCCAGCCTATGCCTATAGCTGTTCCCACAATAGTAAGAACCGTGCCCTCGATTTGGCCTCCTAGGGTGCGAGCTGGGTGGTTGAGAATGACGGATATAACCATCATGTAATTGTAAGGGCCGAGCCAATCTCTTACGCTGGGCGCCAGACAAAGACAATATGCAATGAAGAAGGCTGTAAACGTCTTGAAGAGTCGAATCCCTTCTCTCGTAGTTGCTATCCGACGAAAAAGAGAATTAAATTGATGCCACTGTCGCGAGATGAAGTACTTTGGCGCTAATGGGTTTGACTTGTCAAATTGTGCCGGCAACGTAGTCTTTGAACGCTCCAAGAGATCCGTTACATTAGGATGTAGTGGCTTAAGAAATGTAGCCTCAAACAGTCCCTCGCGGACCTCGGAGACTCCATAAGTGTCTTCATCCATGTCATCGTCTGAGAGCACCTGATCGATCTGCGCAATACTCATGGCGGAGCTACGACGACTTTCCAGGCGCGGCCTCGAATGTTTTGTAATATGTGGCCTACTCAAAGAGACTTGTATTGAAGGATCATTTTCCGAGTTTCCGGGGAATTCGTCTTGGACTTTGATACGCCGTCTAATGCCATCATCGGCCTGAGCCTCCGTATTTTGATTGTCGCCCGACATACTGGCGTCCATTTACTTCTGCCATTGAAAAATACCGAGCTGCTTGGTAAAGGTCCCCATTACAGTGACAGTGGAGCGGCCCAGAGGTTTAGCAAAAAAGTTGTTTCCTCGAAGCATGACGGTTGTGTGAAAAAGATGCAGCGCAGGCTCTTGGCTCCATCGACTTATCCCTGGTCCGAAGTCTTTGGCAGGTTCAGCAAGCCCCTTTTCAATGCCTTCATTGAGAGGTCGAAGCTTCCCCGTGCTGGCCGCGGGATTCTCCTCACACTTGCTCCATTGATAGACAGCAGAATGACTACTCGCGTGAACAGGCAAGCCAATTGCAAAATTTCCGCAGGCAGTGACGTCAATACTCGTGCCACGCCCCACTATTTTAGGGGCCTCGTTTCACTCACCACCTAAAGGTGGTGCTTATTACTAACGTGGCCCAATTACCAACGCGGCCTAATTTTAAACTTAAACGCGTTTAACCGTAAAAATGCTTATAACTAGCGTTTAGAAGTTAAAAAGTAAAGTGGAAATACGTGTAATTAAGGCCCTTTAATTTATTAACGAAAATCTAGGTGTAAAACTACGCGTTATAGCTTAAAATTTTAATGTACCTTATAATAGGCTTTAATAATAGTAATAAAGCGTTTTTATTAGGAAAGGCTATTTAATAGTAAATATAAAGCTTTTAAGGGAAGAAAAAGTTACTTTATATAATTATATTAATCGCCTTAATAGGGTAAATTTTACTATTTAAGCTAAATTTATTATAAACGCTATAAATTACATTTTAAAAGAGAGGTTATTATTATTATTAGACCTCTAAATGTATTGTATTTTTTGTAGTTTTTACTATACTGTATTATATTGTATTATATTGTAATATATTACAATACATTACAAGATAAGAATACCTATAAATGTATTATAAGGCTAAAAAATATCTAATATTATAAATAAATGCTTATATAAGCATATTATATATTAAAATAAAGCTAAAAATCACGTGATTTTAAATCTTTAAGAATTAACCTTAAAATGTGGGTATTAAGCGAGATATTAAGCTTTAAAGTTATGTCTTAAAATAAAAAGTAAGTAAAGTGGGGCGAATTTTCAATTGCTTATAACTTTTTAATGTGGTAACTTATAATAGTAAAAAGTGGGGTATTTTAAAGAGCTAATTTAGCTCTTTTTAATGATATAAAATTTTCCCTTATAACCCTAATAATTAGCCTTATAATCCTAAGTTAAAAAAACAAGGGTCTTTTTTACTTATAATACATTTATAGGTATTTTAGTAATGTAATGTAATGTATTTAAATACAATACACGAAAATACAATACAATACAAAATACAATACATAATACACTTGTATTTACTATATTTGTAAGAGCTCTAGAATTTATTATTAGTAGACTCGCTTAAGCTTATTAAAAAGCTTTAAACCACTTACTTTATTTAATAGTATTAATATAATAAATACTTATAAAAGAAGTTTAATTTAAAGCGTAAAGCTTTAAAAGATATTAAAAGAACTCTTATTTACTTTAACACTTTAAAAGCTATTATAAAAGAATACGAAATTCCTACTAAAAATATTTAAAATATAAATAAAACTAGCTTTTATATTAGAATTAGCTAAGATTACCTTATTATTATAAAGCGAAAAATAAAGCATTTATTTTTAATACCAGAAAATAAAAAGGTATTAATAGCTTTAAAAGCTATCTCTATTAATAGTAGGGTTATTTTTACATTTATTATTCTTTAAGGGTAAAAATATATAGTATTATAGTATTAAATAAAGAAGCTTAAGGTAAATATAAAGCTTATAGTCTTACCTTTTAGCTATATAAATAACGAGATTATATTCGCTTAAATATAATACTTTTAGTAATTTATAAAGCCTATTAGTAATTATTACCTTTTAATTCTAAATAATTATAAATTATATTATATAATTAAATTTATTAAATACTACGAAAAACACTAAATAATTCCCTTTACCTTACCATTATATTTTACCTATATCCTTTAATCTCTTAATATTATAGTATTTTAACTATTAAAGTATTATTATATAAAGGTATTAAATATTATAGTTTATAATAGGGTTATAAGTATTATAAAGATTAAATTTCTTAGTTATATTTAAGATATTTAAAAATAAGCTTTTAAAACCTTTATTATAATATTAGCCTTTTAAAAAACTAAAATTTCACCTTATAACCTAAAGCTAATTATTAAGACTCTTATATAATAAGCTAAGTAATATATATTATTACTATTAGCTTTAATTTATAGCTCTTTTAATTTTAAGACCCCTATAATATTAAGGTAAATAAATAAGGTTATTAATAAGTTATAAGATATATTAAATAAAGATACCTCTCTTAACCTAAAATTTATATATAATATTAGTAGATTTATTTATAGGTCTCTTATTACTACTATTAAGCTTATTTAAATAAAAAGGGATCTTAAGCGTATAAAAGTAACTTAATAATTATTATAATAATATAAAGCTATAAAAAATTAATTATTATAAATAAGTAGCGTACTTTTTATAAAAGATAAGCGTAAGATAATACGTTAAAAGGCTAAAAATAATACTATTTTAGCTTATTAAATTATTAAAATAGTTAATAAAAAACACTATAACTTAATTAAAAAAGCGTTTTTAAAGCCACGAAAAAAGCACGTTAATAATATTAAACTTTTATATTAAAATACCTAGAAATTTATGACGAAAAGGGTGTATATTTTAGGCGAAGAGGTTAATTAAGTTATTAGGTTAGAAATTAAGCCGCGTTAATAATCAAGCCGCGTTAGTAATAAGCACTACCTTTAGGTGGTGAGTGAAACGAGGCCCCTAAAATAGTGGGGCGTGGCACGAGTAGTAGTTCGTCGAATGAGGTGCCGCCGATATGGCGAAGGGGCGTGTACATAGTGCGATGTGGGTCACGTGATATGGCCCGCCGCTTCTGTCGCCATTGACCTCCTCTGCATTGATCACATCAACAACATCACGAATCACCGGCTACCGAGATACGACAGTCCGTTCGCACCATACAAAACGCAATCGGGCCAGGCCAAAATGGCAATTATTCGACACTCTGTTGCTCCGCTGCGAGCGGTGCGTTGCGCCCGCCAGCCCATCGCTACCAGACCCTTCTCCGTAACCTCCCGACGGCAAGGCGGCGGCCACGGCGAGTCACAATTCGAACCTCCTACCGGCTGGCTCTGGGGTATCAAGCCCGGCGAGAAGCCGGAGCCCGAGGGTTGGGAATGGCCCATGTACCTTTTCTGTGGCAGCTTGCTTGCTGCCGGTGTTGCGCTGGCCTTTAAGCCCGACACATCGTAAGTCCCTCGAACCCCGTTATTCCGATGTGGTCGAATTCTCCGCCGCGAACTACAACGACACCAGGTTGGACAAGGACTTCTCGATAAAATACGAGGTAGCAGAATTGCTATATCGGAGAGTTCCTGATCGTCTATGCCGCGTGGTTCTTCCTGGAGCATCGACCCTGTGGGGGACTTCGTTTACTAACGGGGTTGCAGTGTCTCTACTTGGGCCCTCGAGGAGGCCCGACGGCGATTAGAAGCAGAGGGCGTCCTGCCGGACCCCAGCAAGGACAAGAAGGAATAAACTGGCGGCAGGGGATGACGAAGGAAGGGATAGACAGGCGGATACGTTCGACGGGAGTGGAATCCGGGGCCCAACGCGGCGTCAAACGCCAACATGTACATGCTTCAAGGGCCTTCTTTTGTTTTGGGCAAAGATAAATTCCTTCAATGGTACGACGCATTAGACTTCTTTCTCAAGTTTCTATCAAATGCTGGCCCTACGTTACGCTATAACGCTCTTGTGCAACTTCTTGTTGTTCTCAACATGGTGACGAAATACTTGCCCAAACGCCCCGTTTTCATAGTCGTTCAGACACGATGGGCACGAAACTGATTTCTAGTTTGATCAAGTTGCTACGTTAGGTGTCCAAACCATATATACATGTGCACCGAGCGCCTCACTTCTAGTCTATTCTATCAGAATTCAAAATTACGCAATCTTAACGCTCCAATCATGTTCCTCTTCACCATACTGAATAGCTTCTATCCATTCCTTGACACGCAAAGCAGTCTCGCCAGACTCCTCGGTCTCTTTCAGGCCACAGTCGACATGCTTTCCCTTCCAGGCAATGGTTCGGATAGGGCTGACAATGGCAGCGGTGCCGGCACCAAAAGCCTCCACCAACCGACCATCCTGAGAAGCTTCATACAGATCGTTCATGGTGTACTTACGCTCAGTGACCTTCCAGCCCTCGGGGACAAGACGCTCGCGAGCCAATGCAAGGACGGAGTCTCTGGTAACACCTTCCAAAATGGTACCGTCAAGAGGGGCAGTGATGAGCTCCTTCTGACCGGTTTTCTTGTCCTTCAGAACGACAAACATGTTCATGGTACCGACCTCGGTGACGTATTCCTCTTCTCCAAAGAGCCACAAATTCTGTTGGTAGCCACGGCTAGCAGCCTGCAGCTGGGGCACAATGCAAGGGGCGTAGTTGGCGCCGAGTTTCTTATCACCAACACCGCCAGGCCAAGCTCGCACAGCGTAGTCGGTGGCCTCGAGTGAAACGGCCTTGAAGCCAGTAGGGTAGTAAGGTCCCACGGGGGAGGCAATGACATAGAGCAGCGCAGAGCCAGGAGGACCAACACCAAGGGTCCTCTGGGTACCAATCATGGTAGGTCGAAGGTAGAGTGAGTAGCCCCGCTGGTTAGGGATGAAGCGTGAGTCAAGGTTGACCAACTTGCTAATGAGCTCGATGAAGCTGGTGGGCTCAAAGGTGGGAAGGGCGATACGGGAAGCGGACTTGTTCAGACGGGCCATGTTCATGTCTGGGCGGAACAGGCGGACCTTGCCGTCCTTGTCCTTGTACGCCTTCATTCCCTCGAAACACTCAAAGGCATAGTGAAAGACGCAGGTAGCAGGGTCCAGGGATAGGTTCTGGTATGGGGTAATTTTAGGGTCGAGCCAGCCATCTTCCTGAGTCCACTCAATGGCAAGCATGTGGTCTATGAATTGACGGCTGTCAGAATGTTCTCATTCCCCAAAACATAAGGGAACAAATTGGTTGGCAAGACATACCAGTAAACTCGCGTCCAAAGACAAGGTTTTCGGGCTGGCTAAGCGGCTTGGGGTTGGAGGTCTGAGTGATGGAGAGTCTGTTGGGGTCGAGAGCCTTCTGCTTGGAATCCGAAGCAGCTTCGGCCTTGATGCTAAAGAGACGAAGGGGACGAGAGGCTTGGAGCATCCGTGAGGACCTGCTGGCGGCCCAGACGGCGCTCCGCGCAAAAGTGGCGGCTCTCATCGGTGATGGTATGGGCGTGCAGCCGAAATCTTATGCGTAGTATGGTACAGTATTGATTCGACCGAACAGGCAATGGAGGAGGACTCGGAGGGGACTGGTCGCAATATATATACACGACGCCAATTGGACAGTCGTGAGGGGTTGTACTGAGCAGGGGATTATAGTTTGAGGTTGTCGTCGAAGTGCGGTCTCTCGACAAAAAAAAAATAAGCCGGGCCTCCCCCAGCAAGGGTGCGCAGGAGTGATGGAGTACCGGTACCGGAGATCTGGGCCAGTTGCAGTCAGTGATGTGCTGCGTGCTCAGGTTGCATGGCAGCGCGCTTGCCCCCGGTTGACCAGTTGATAGGCCGCGCGCCCTTTGGCCTCCGCCGGGCTCCGGTCCAGCGGGCCAGAGCCGAAGGTAAGCGCCGGGGTTTAAGCAAGAGTGCGCTGGTACCGGGTAGGCGGCTTTGTCTTGGCCAAGCCTCTTCTTTGTCAGACCCTCAGACCCTCGGACTCTCCGACCTGGAGACATCTGGACACCAACTATGCCGCGGGATACACGCCAACAAAGGGGCAGGCATATGGAAGCTTTCCCTGATTAAGTTCTTGAAGCACGACTACAACGGAGCTCTTTTGAAGACGAATACTGCTCTGGTTTCGTCCAGCCCGGACGCTGCTAGCTAGCCATCGCACTGCTTCTATCAATCGCAGCCCAGCTAACTGCCCACCAGCATCCACCTCCGACTGCAGACCACCGACACCTCGACGACATGATATCACAAGCCTATGACTCGCACCATCCGTGATATACACCATGTTCACCTCGGCGCTCAAGTCTTTTTCTGCCACCAACATCACCGCAAACTACTCCACGTCGGAGCATCCCACCTCTTCCGCCGGTCCTTGGAAGATTTATGATGCCACCAAGAAGTCCACTGGCAATGCATACAGCGTCTTCGTCTTTGACAGGAGGACGTTATCGAATGGCAATTCCCTAGGCCGATCCGGGGCAGCCGGCTTCAAGCGCACTGTGGACGAGGTGGTTGAGCGCTTGAAGAAGGACGCTTCCAACTTGGCCAAGCTTCGGCACCCATCGATTCTAGAGCTAGTGGAACCGGTCGAGGAGTTGAGGAACGGTGTTTTACAGTTCGTGACTGAAGCCGTCTCCGCGTCCCTGTCCAGTGTGTTGCAGGAAAAGGATGACCAGGAGCGATCAGGAGGGAGGTCGAGTCGGTTTGTCACCGAGGATGCAAGTGGCGCCAAAAAGCGGCGTGAGATTGAAATCGACGAACTTGAGATCCAGAAGGGCCTGTTGCAAGTTAGCCAGGCTCTAGAATTCTTGCACGAAAATGCTGGTCTTGTTCATTGCAACTTGACACCAGATGCTGTGCTTATCAATTCCAAGGTACGCCACAATGGACTTGTACAGGAAACCCCCTACTTTGCAAATGACCTGCTAACATAAACCCGATAGTCTGATTGGAAAATTAGCGGCTTGTCTTTCTGCAGCCCGGCCGACAACTCAACGAAACCGACCTCGATTCAAGGCATAAGCTTGGGCGAGGTGCTGAATATGGACCCTCGATTACCAAGACATGTCCAGCTCAACCTCGACTATACATCTCCCGACTTCGTCATGGACAACAACTTGACTCCATCGGCAGACATGTTCTCACTCGGCTTGCTTGCCATCGCCCTGTACAACTCGCCGCACAAATCCCCTCTCGAAAACCACGGTAGTGTTTCTTCATACAAGAGGTTGTTTTCATCGGGGTCCACCATACCATCTGCGTCCAACGGCTTTTTGTCATCGCGACCCTTGCCAAAGGACCTATCAAGCCACGTGTTGCCCAGATTGATCGCCAGGCGACCCGCCCAACGGATGACCGCCCGTGAATTCCAGGAAAGCGAGTATTTCGACAACGTTTTAGTGTCGACAATAAGGTTTCTGGATTCCTTCCCGGCCAAGACCCCCAATGAAAAGTCTCAGTTTATGAGGGGCTTGAACAAGGTGCTACCGTCGTTTCCAAAGTCTGTAATGGAGAAGAAGATTCTGCCAGCGCTTTTGGAAGAGCTCAAAGACAGAGATCTGCTTTCGCTGATTCTTCAGAATGTCTTTAAAATAATCGAACTGCTACCCTCTGCTCGACGAGCATTCGGTGACAAGGTTCGTCCGGCTTTGAAGGAGATATTCGTGGTCAATGCCAAGCAAGGACAAGAAAAAGACCCGGCTCGAGATGCAGGATTAATGGTGTTTCTGGAAAACTTGTCCCTCGCCGCCGACAACTCTTCTGGAAAAGAGTTCAAAGACGGTAAGCTTGGTTCGCCCTGTCCGGAATGTGCTCTGTCACTAATTCCTTTCCGCCAGATATTCTTCCTGTAATATTGGCCGCCATTGAGTGTCCCACGCCTTCAATCATAGACGCTGCCTTGAGGACGTTACCTTCTGTTCTCCCCGTCCTCGACTTTAGCACCATTAAGAATGAGCTCTTCCCCGTGGTAGCTACAGTGTTCAGCAGGACGAACAGCCTGGCAATCAAGGTCCGCGGCTTGCAAGCTTTTGTCATCCTCTGCGGTGGATCTACGGATGCTGCAGCTGATGACGGTCTGAACGGCCTGATTGAAAATAAAAAGACATCTTCCTCCAGTGCGCTGGATAAGTATACCATGCAGGAGAAAATTGTGCCTCTAATCAAGGCCATCAAGACCAAAGAGCCAGCCGTCATGATGGCAGCTCTCAATGCGTTGCGCATCGTGGGTGAATATGCGGATGCGGATTTCGTAGCAATGGACATCCTTCCTATTCTGTGGAGCATGAGTCTGGGGCCTCTGCTGGATCTGCGTCAGTTTCAGACATTCATGGAACTAATTAAAACGCTGTCAAGAAGGGTCGAGGACGAGCAAACCAAGAAACTGCAAGAGTTGTCGGGCACGGCCAACGCAGGAACTGCCCGTCCCAACGAAGACTTCCTCGCATTCGGTGGCGTCACCGGCACCACTTTTGACAGCAGCACTGGCGGGAATGAGGATGATTTCGAAGCGCTGGTCAAGGGTAAAGGGGGCATGTCGACGTCGTCCAACGGGAACAACGGCTTTCCCAGCTGGGACAAGACACCGTCCGTCATGTCCCCGTCTACCACGACAATCAGGAGTCCATCCAGCACGCCGAAAACACCTTCATTCTCATGGTCTACACAGAACCCCACGAGTCCTTCGACGACGACGACGACGACGACGCAGCCCGCCATGGGCAGCGGCCAACCGGGTTTCCGCACCGTCACGCCAGATCTGGCGCGGTTCAGCACCCTCGCCCCGTCGTCAACACAATACAGCCAACCGCTGCAGCCGACGCAGCCTACACAACCGTCCCTCCAACAGGCTCCGCAGCAAACCCCATCATCAATCAACTGGTCCGCCACGGCAGCTGCAACCTCCAACCCATGGGCTTCATCCACATCAAACTACTCCAACTACTCGAGCCATACGTCCGCACAATCAGGCTCCAGCTTCGGCGGCATGAACACGTCCATGTCCAACATGTCCCTTGGGCAGCAGGCCCGACCTTCACTGGGCGGGAGCGACTCACGAAACTCTTCGTTTTCGCTGCCTCCCCCGCCAGGCAGCAGTTCTTCGCCAAACACCTTGTTCAGCATCAAGCCGCCTCCGGCACCAGGCAGCTGGGGCGCGTCCACCACTCAGAGACCGATGGCATCGATGGGCCATTCCGGTCAGCAGATGAATAATAACGCCGGAGGGAAAAAGTCTTCAGGGCTAGACAAGTATGAAAGTCTGATTTAGAGGAGCCCGTAAGAAGGTGCTGCGTATGTATTGCTAGACTTTGGTGATTGATTGTACAAGCAGGCAGGCGCGAAAATTTAATGCTGTGACGAATATACAGGCCATCACAATTTTGCCTCGCTCTGAATATTCGACTTTTTGTTCATTTCTACGGAGCTATGGTCACTTCACATTAGCATAGAGGGATTTGCAAAAGTCGTTTAATCATGAAATCTACATGATTCTCACATCTAGGATTCTTTACGATACGAGAAAAAAAAGAGCCAAATGCACCACCTATCCCTTTCCGTTTCTCAAAACCAGTGGCTCGGTTATTACTCCCCTCGAAGGGATGTCCGACAACGAATGTCTAACACTGTATGGAATGAAAACAATGAAAAGTCATAAATTGCCGATAGACGCAGTCCAGAACAGAAATATATAATGAAACCAAGGGGCAAGGTGGGGGGACTCCTGTCAAGTGCGTAGCTCCAAAACGCCTGGCTCGCCTGAATATCAAGGATTACCAAAAAATATGCATCTAAAGCATCGTATCCATGATCTTTGTTTAGAAAAAAAAACAAAACTTGTACGCAACTATTTGTATAGAAGGGGATCGCTGATTTTTAGGTTCAAGGGCCTTTTTTAACGCCGTTTGCTTTGGGGACAACTGCCTCAAAGACATGCCTGTTCTTGTAGCCCGTTTCGGGAGTCACGTTGATGACTTGGTTGGGCGGCACCATTTCGTGCCTTAGCGGCCAGCCCAGGCGGCGGCAGAGCTCTGTGACGACAACATCGCAGTCACCTAGGAGGTCGATGTCGAAGTTGATGTGGCCGACTGCCTCACGGGAGATGTAGATCTGGGGCACATTGGGGGAGAGCCAGTTTGAGACTTCGGACACGGGGGTCACCTTGAGGGATGTGCCGATGATGACTACGAGATCGACCTTGTCTCGGTCATGTTCGGTGAGGCGCTTAGAAAATTCGTCAGGAAGCTTTTCGCCGAAGAAGGTAATATCTGGCTTCATGACACCGGCAGAGGGGATGTCATAACCCGAGTCGTCGTCGTCGTCGTCATCGATGTCGGACCACCGTCTGTTGCGGCGTTTTTCAGCCCCCGCAGAGCGCTTTCTCTTGGTCGCTCCGCCGTTGACACGGAGGGACCGAATGCATTTTGGGCATTGGGGGATCTTGCCTGCCTTCATGTCAGGGAAGATGGCCTCGCCTTGGGTCTGGTAGCCGCATTGTATGCAACTCGCTGTTCCAAAGGAGCCGTGGCACTGAATCAGCTTGTCCTTGGGCAAGCCGGCCTTGACTTCGAGGTTGTCAATGTTCTGAGAGTAGTTGGTCAGGAGCTTCCCGCGCTGGTGGAGCATGGCGATGAATTTATGCGTCGGGGTGTAGCGGTCGGTGGCAGGGACGATGTCCTTGGCTACCGAGTAGAAAATGGATGGGTCCTCCTTGAATATGTCAATGTTGAAGACCTCCTGCGGGTCGTTGAGGCCTAAATGCGCCAGCTTGGAGTATAGACCGGTACCCTCGGAGCGAAAGTCAGGGATGCCGAGAGATGTGGAAATGCCGGCGCCGGTGATGACGATGATATTTTTGCATTTCTGGATGAGGTCTACGGCGTCGTCGACCGTGTTGTAGTTGGTCAGCTTGATTCGCTTTGATAACTCCCTGGTGATGGCCAGCGACACGAGATGGGAGTAGTATTCTTCTGTCTTTTCCTCAAGAGAATCAGGCGGATAGACTGAAAAGGCGGTCAGCAGCTTCTTGGCCGAATAGCGACCGCAATCTAGAGTTCTTTTGCAGAAAATGATGGGGCCGTATTCTCGCAGTTCCCGACGAAGTCTGGCAGACTCCTCGGGGGTACAAATATCAGGGGCTATGCAAATGTCAGTCATATTGAATCAATATATTAATGAATGGATGAATAAAGAATCAAGGAGGAAGTATTTAGGGGTTCGAAAGCAAGCAATCAATATTTTGGGCTCGGCACATTGAGCGTATGACTTGGGTAGGTGGAAGTGGTGACGATATAAAGAAGAACAAAACACACGAGCAATCAAATGATGCATTTGAACAAGAAGGAACAAGACTAAAGGGAACAGAAACACAAAAAAAAGAGAGATAGAAATAGGTGTAGATGTAGATGTAGGTGCAGGTGTACATGTAAAAGACTTACACTTTTCCTCAGTGTTCCCCTTGGCCAGTTCCTCAAACAACGAATCCGTCTCCCACGAATCGCGCACATCGGCAACTCTGTGCTCAAGTTCTGCTAAAGACACATGTACGGCAGCAGCTTTACGTTGATCAACAGAGGCGTCGTCTGGTAAGTCTTCGAAGGCGTCGGCCTTGGGCTTTCGCCGCGACAGACCCCCAGCCTTGGCAGCACCACGTTTCATCGTCATTAACAAAACAATTGTGTTAGGCTGACGGGCCGCAATTCCAACAGTAGAAATGTGGAGTTGTGAAAACCAAAGTCCAAATGAGGACCGATGAGGTTCGGTGAGACAAAGGAAGGAGAGCAGAGCAGAGGATGCGAGGGTGTGCGATGTGGTCGAGCGGAAGAAGGAGACAAGGAAGAGGAAGAGGAAGAGGGGGACGGCGACGGCGACGGAGAGAGCAGAGAGAGAGGTTGGGAGCGAAAACAGGCCAAAAAGTCTAAAGTAAGACGTATGTCTGTCTAGACGCCGGGCGAAAATAGGCAAAAGCGAACTTTGGAGCCCTGGAGCCTTGCAAGCACAAAGTCTAAGGCGGACAAAGGGAAATAGAGAAAGTAAAATGTAAGCAAAGATGAAACAACAAGGCCTGACAAGCAGAGCCCAGCAGAGAGAGAGAGAGAGAGAGAGATGGATGTTGGAAATGTCGAGGAGTCAATGTGTGTCAATGTGGGCGGCTGTGAAGAGCAAAAAGACTCAAAGGTTGGTTGATAGGCGGTTGCTCACTCTTCATACCAAAAACCCCCACACACCAGCCTAGTAGACGTCTTTTCGGGGAAAATGCCAGGCAGTTGTGGCCAAAAACAGTTGGCTTCAAGGAGCCAGAGATGAAGTACTGGACAAAACTGCCTTTCTTCACGACTTCCTATGCCAGCCAAGGGTCGGCAGGCGTCGAGATTTTTAGGCGACGCCTCGTGCCGAAATAGAAAAGAAACGAGTCGCGAACAGAGCGAGTGAGTTGTCCTCGTTTGTCTCAGTTGTCTTGGGCATGTGGGCATGTGGGCATGTGTGCGGAATAGGGATCAGGATCGAGCCGGTTGAGGCGGAGGGGAGGGCTGGTTGGCTCGGTGGATTGGATGGAGGGACGGAAGGATGAATGAATGAATGAATGAATGAGATGGGGGCGGATGGGCGCTTTGCCTTTCGTGTGTTGTGTTGTGTTGTGTTGCGTTGCGAAATGTTGGCTATGCGTTTTAAATAAGATGAATGGCACAATAAAATTAACGCCTCTCCAGTGGCAACACACTAAACAACACACGCACGCCGAATACAGCTCGAGTGTTTGAATGCCTGACCTAGATGGCAATGAATGCCCAAGTTGGCGTCGGTGTTGGGATGATGGGATGAATGGAGACGACGGAACTCACTTTGGGTACGTGGAACCAGAGGAGGAAAAAAAAAAAAAGAGGCCAAGACGTTGGTTGCAAGACCGTACGACGACCCAAGTGCCGAGTGGGTGACGGTGACGGGTGCCGGAGATCAATTGATGGCAATGGCAATGGCAAGGGCAACTTGTACATGGTGAAATAAATGCCAGTCCGGAAATACCAAGTGTGACAGGCGCAAGGGCGAGTGGCCACTTGTTTTGGGGACTCTCGCGACTTCTCGCTCACTCACTTACTCACTCACTCGGGTCTGTGAGACTCGGTACTTGATACTCGATATACTCGGATACCCGGGATCCTTTTGACACGTCGATACCCGAACGAGGGAGCCCAAGTTGTTGCCGTTTCCGTTTCCGTTTTGCCTAGTTGCCTGGCCGGCGGACAAAAGGAGGAGTCAAACAGGTTACTTCGTAGAATGAATGGATCATGACTATGAGATGCAAGCTATGTAAAAACAGCCGTCGACTATGCCGCCACTTCACACACTAGATGAACAACAGTTGAACCCTCCCAACTCGTCACCTATTTGCGTGAACAAAACCCTCAAGTACACAGCATGAATGAATGTCCGTCCCATATGCATTGCTTTCTCGCCAAGCTTTCGTCAGCAATGAGCAGCACAAGGCGGCTTCCTGTTTGAGACGTGTGTCAAAGACATGGGTACAAGAATAGCACCCCAGACATTTTTCCTTGGTACATGATTCTTGTCGTTCATATCCACACCATGTCCCGTCCCAAGATGCAATACCGTCGACTCTGCCCACCCGAGTTCGCTCCGTCACTTTGAGCAGCAAAGAGGAGGAGAGGAGGCTTCGAATGACGAGCGTGGAAACGAGAAGACAGAGAGAGAGAGAGAGGGAGACAAAAAGGGAGAAAACGCCACACCGCACACAATCACACACAAATCCCCTCTCTCTCCCCCCCCCCCCCCCCCCGCCCGTCGCCCCAGCAAGCACATACTATTCAATGGTTCGATTGGATGCGTTTGCGCGCTTTTTTCCCACCACGCTGCCACAGCCCAGGAGCACATCTTGTATCTGTAACTACGGTTGAACTAGGCCAACCGTACCGAGCACGTTTTGTACAAACAAGATGGCGACGAGCATGGATGATGGACCTATGTAGTTCGCGGGGCCCCCGTCGTCGAGCGCAACACGAAAATCGGGACCAACCACATGGACCGCAACATGAGTTGCTTGCCAATCCATCACACTCATTTATTACCCAAGCATCCGACACATCATAAAGAGCCCCCCCTCCTGCCCTCCAGGAACAGCTTTGGCGAGACAAGGCCCAGGTGCCGTCTGTCCAAATTCGACAGCCACCAGGCTCAAAAAGTTATCTGCTTTTGTATTTTACATTTACGTCACTAGTACAACTCGTCGGGCCCTTTTACGGCAAATGCTCATAATAGCCTTGAAAGTCGTTGATTTCAGGCCATCGGCAATGCTATCGACAAGAATATATCCACTCTTTATATGTAAACGACCAAAGCTATCAAGGTTCTTCATGTGTAATGCGGCATGTCTAATAAAATAAGTAACATAAAAAAATAGGCTGGGTTTCCATACCCCTTATGATACAGCGCCTGGTCCAAAACCAAAAGCAACAAAGCGAAAAAAAAAAAGGCAGTAGTTTTACTCTCATTTGCGCGATTCGCTGGTATCTCCTCCTTCATTTCGCTTTTCTGCCGTCTTGTTGTTACTATTATTCGAGCCTTCTTGCATTTCCTCCGCAGACACTCGGCCCGCCGGTGACCATCCGGCTCCAACACCGGCAGCGACAACGCCTGCCATGAGAGTGGTAGCGCGCACCGCCGAGTTTGAACGGGATCGGTTTGATCCTGATCTTGCCCCAGAGTTGGGTGTCGCAAAAGGCGATACATAGTTATCCTCTCCTGTAGGAGTTTGCGGTGCATGCATCGAGTTCGATCTCGAGTGCGACGGGCTGCGCGATCGCTGCATAATAGTTTCCCTGGGGTGTTGAATAGCAAACTTCAAGTTGTTTAGGCGGCCACCCTTGACCCGCCTGAGGAAGTTCAATTCGTCCCGCAACTCCGCCAGTGGCTCTGGGTACATCTCCATTTCTTCATCTGAGATGGTCAGCCCGGGTACAGAGTGCGACCTCTTCTTCAAAAACTCTGGCACCAAGGCCAGAATGATCCAATCGGGAATCAGTCGAATGATGATGCCGACGGGTATCGAGATGAATCCAAGAGCAATTGCGATGGCCCAGAGTGTGCCCCAAATCGCCTTGTCCTCAGGTTGATCGGCAATATGGAAAGCGGCACCACCAAAGAAGATAATAATCACCTGTCCAGCGCACATGATGATGCTGATGCCTATGAAGAACCAGTTCCTGCTGAGACCCTCAAAGATGTTGAACTTGTTGTCCAACCGTCGGTTGCTGATGGTGGCTGGTTAGCATCCTGGTCAAACAAACTACAAACTCGGGTTTGGCAGCCACTTACTTCCACTGGTTGAAAATTTGCATCCACACAAATGTGTTAAACACCAGCGTATTGATTTGTTCGGGCTCAGGAATGTCATCTGGGCCTGGGAGGGGCAAGATTCCCTTGGGGCTTCCATAGTACAGGAGGAATGTGATGGCGAGTTGGTACAGCGCCTGGCCAATAATCATCTTCCACATAGTGATAGAGATTATCGACGCGCCCTTGGGCTCAGGTTTCCTGTCCAGAACGCTGTCTTGTGGGGGGTCTGTAGCAAGAGCTAGCGCTGCAAGGGTATCCATGATCAAGTTCACCCACAGCAGCTGGACGGCAGTCAAGACAGACTTCTCCGACTCGCTCGAAACGGCAGTAACGAATGTCAAGACAACGGCAGTGATGTTCACAGTGAGTTGAAACTGGAGGAATCGCTTGACGGCATCGTTGACAGCACGGCCCCACTTCAGGGCTTTGACGATGCTGGCGAAATTGTCGTCCATGAGAATAATAGCCGAAGCTTCTTTGGCCACTTCGGTGCCGGCGATGCCCATAGAGAAACCTACATCGGCCATCTTCAGCGCGGGGGCATCGTTTGTGCCGTCACCCGTCACAGCAACCGTTTCACCCTTGTCCTTGAGTCGCTTCACAAGAATCCGCTTGTCTTCGGGGCTAGAACGGGCCAACACGTGGAGCTGCGGAATGATCTTTTCCTGTTCTCGCTTGCTGAGATTGCGGAAGTCGGGACCTTCCATGACGATGCTGTTGGGCTGAAGAATGCCACACTCCTTGGCGATGGCTTGGGCGGTAAGTTTGTTATCTCCAGTGACCATGCGGACGACGACACCAGCCTTCTGGCAAAGCTTGACAGACTCATAAACACCCTCACGGAGGGGGTCTTGAATACCAACCATGGCGATGAAACACATTTCTTGAAAGAGGTCGTTGAACTCGACATCGCTCCCGCCACCTTCGCCGCGACGAGCAGACTTGGGTGGCCAGACTTCAAAGTCTCTGTAGCAAATGCCAATGGTTCTTAGGGACCGGGAAGCATATGTCTCAATGAGCTCGGTGATAATTTTTCCATCCTGTGCTGAAAGAGTTGTGACAGAATCGTCAGTAGAGGGGTCGCTCAGCGTCCGGGTGCATTTTGCAAGTAAAATCTCGGAAGCCCCCTTCACATAGAGCCTGGCACCACCTGTAGGCAGCTGAACGACAATGCCCATGCATTTGCGTCCGGAGTCAAAGGGGATGACTTGCAGAGTCGTGGCATTGTCACGCTCTTGACTTACTGGGCCCATGCCAAGATGGGCTCTTGCTAGAAGGAGGAGAGCCGTTTCGGTTTTGGAACCAATGAAAGTCTGCTCACCATCTACTTCACCTTCAAATGCGGTAGAGTTCAAGGCAATAGATTTCAGAAGAAGATCCTTTACCGGAGCACTGAGCATGGAGGTAAGCTCGGCAGCAGAAACCTCGGGTGCAGCGTCCACACCGCCGCTCTCATCAGAGCTATCTTGAGAGTCGGGGCGCGCAGCGCCAAATCGCTGTGCTATGCCAATAGTGCCGGCCACGACCTGCATCTTGTTTTGTGTCAAGGTACCAGTTTTGTCAGAGCAAATGGTTGTCGCGTTGCCCATGACTTCGCAAGCCTTGAGATGTCGAACCAAATTGGCATCTTTCAACATGCGAGTTGTTGCGAAGGCTAACGCCAAAGTGACAGCGAGGGGCAATCCCTCAGGCACGGCAACGACAATAATGGTCACGACCACAATGAAAATCTCTAGGAAGTTTTGGCCCTTCTGGGCAGGAGTAACTGAGTCGGGAAGCTTGGGTAAACGAACGAGAAACTCAATGAAAAGGACGAGGAAGAGCAAGAGTCCAGCAGCGCCACCAAGTTTTGCAATATACGTAGCGATGACATTGAGCTTGGCCTGGAGAGGGGTCATCTCAGGGTCCTCATTGAGGGCCATGAGCGTTCGTCCGTATGAGGAGTAAATGCCGGTTGAGGTAGCCATGTATGTGCCGACACCTTCCATAATGCGGGCACCAGATTGTATAAAGGGATCCATCTTTTTTAAGCTTTCGTTATTTTGAATGGCCTGATAGACTTCGTCGGCGGGTCGCTTTCTGATAATGTCAGACTCGCCCGTTGTCTGAGACTCATCACACTTGACGTTGAAGCCGTCAATGAGTACACCATCAACAGGGACCAAGTCACCAGGCTCAAGATGAACCACATCACCAACCATGATGTCGAAAACCGATATTTCAGAGATCTGGCCAGAGCGTACCACTTTAATGTTGCGATCTTGCTTCTTCTTGTTCAGCTTAGCAAACTGGCGTTCTTTGGAATAATCGTTGAGAGACCCGACAATGACGACAATGGCAATGGCGACAATAATCGCCACACCTTCGACCCATTCGACCGCGGGCTCATCGCCATGACTCTGTCCGAATGTCTGATAGAGACCAACGCCAAGACTGATGACGGCGGCAATTGACAGCAGAATCAGGACCTTGTCGTTGTAAGTGATCCACATTAACTCTAGCAGACTCTTCCCCTTCTTCACAGGCAGACGGTTATCTCGAAAAACACGATATCGGTCAGCAAAGGAGTCGTTTCCTCGGGACTTGTTGGTCTGCATCCTCGCGACTGCAGCAGTGGTTGTGATGGCGCCTTCGGTAGCCTTCTTGTCGTTCTCGGCCGTGGCCTGTTCAAAAGTAACTTCGCCTTCCAAAAAAGTCTCATCCGTGCTCAAACCAGATTTGCGATCTGATCGGAGACCTTTCTCGAGGCCTCGCATGCCACCCAGGGCATAAAAGGCGGGTAGGCTCTTGGGATTGAACATTTTGTTCAACTGACCGGGGGAAAAAGCGAACGGATTCTTGTCGACCTTGAAATCGTCCTCGGTTCCGGTGTCCGGGTTCAAGGCTCTAGTGTCCTTCATAATCTTTTCGTTACCAGAGGCCTTTAATTTGTCGGTTTGGGTATAACTAGAGGCAACTACCGTCGTGTCACCGTGTGAAGTCACTGATCGGGCCACATCATCCGAATCCACTGAGTTCTGCCTTGACCGTAAGTGGTTGGGTACAGACAAGAAGCCCGCCCCTCCATCGTGCGTTCGCGATAACACAGGACTCGAAACATTGTGAGGACTAGTAGGCCTGTTCTCACGGCTATCGAACGAAGTGTCTGCTTGGAGTTCCGAACGTTGACTGTTGAAGCCGAATGGCGGCTGTTCAACAATAGTAGACGGGCTCACGGTGTCATCCTGAGGGGAAATGGGCGTGGCCATCGTTTGCGTTTGCGATTCTGTTGATTCGTGAGGCACCTCAACAATGTTACCACCACTATTGACAGCGGCCGTGTCAATGTTGATGGTCGGCCTGTGTTGTTCTCCGAGTTAGCACACAACGTAAGACTTGGACCAGCACGCAGATATATCAGACAACGTGGCAGACATCTGAGAAGAGGCAGCACGTACGCTCTTTGCCGCCGAGGGGCCGCGCCAGGCGGACGCGGCCCTAATTCACCACTGTCCGTCATCGCCTCTGGCACACAGCTGGACCAGCGGAGGCAGCTGGATGGCAGAGATGGGTCGTGATGACGGAGTCAAAGGGAGGCTATGCGGAAGCCTGTCTAGACGGGACCATGGAGATACCGTAGCTAGGTCGTAGTAAGAGAACGCGAAGGCGTAATGTCTAGGGAGAGGGGTCAAGGTAGGCGAAGATGAGGTTGTCCAAGGCAAATCCAGGCGTCAGAGTATCCAGGAAAGAAAGTTATGGCGAGTTTATCTCGTACGGGGACAGTCTGAACAAACAGCGAACGAACAACGCCCCGAAGCGGTTGCTAATAGACTTTAGCCAGGGAATCTAGACCATATCGAGCACAACGGGTGAAAACGATGTGAAAAGAAAGGCATTCAAGGAGTGAATGGAGCGGCAGACACAAGCAACAAGCCAGACTGCCGCCGGTGCTGCAGTCGTGTGCTCCAAGGTGAGGTTCGATGGACCTGCAAGTAAACCGAATCAGGCGAAGGTTGAGGCAGTGCAAAAAGAAGGCCAACTTGATTGGGCACGCCAGTGAAGGGTGGGGCCGCCAGAGAAAGAAACTTGGGTACTTGTGGTACTCCAGCTGCCACTCCCAAGATTTGGAACTGGGGATACCTCAGAACCCTGGCAACCCTGGTCAAGCCGCTCCGGATGATTGGAGATGTGGCGGCCCATTCAACGGCAACGGGGCCGGTCCTGTCTCGCTCAGATTTTCCGCGTAACCAGGCTGCTTGGTGACGAGCCGTGGCAACTGGCAACACAGGGACGAAGGGGCTCCAATCGTTACATGGCTCATTCCGAGGTCTTAGCTCTCGGGCTTTCCTTGCTGTTCTTGCTGTGCAAGGACAATTTTTCGGTGCCTTCACAGCTTCCAGTTAGGTGCCACCCAACCGACCCCCTTCTCAGGCTCCTCCTAACATTCACTCTGTGTGTGGAGTGAGTTCTCCGTGCAGTCCCAGGCAAAGACTAACGTGGGACAGCGTCCGAAGGCCTATGTACACGGACTGCCCTGGCTGATAACACAAGCCAAATACGGACAGCACAGAATATCTGCGGTTCCCAGCCCACCGTGCCGTATCATGGTGCATAGGCGTCGCCGAGTCTTTGCTTCAGGATGCTCCAGTGTCACCAGGAAGGCTGATGACGGTGGTTAGGCCTAAGAGTGGGATGGCTACAACGATGAGTCCACGACTCTATGGCCTATGCGGTGTCTGGTTGTTGGCTGATTCCACAGAATAGTGGTCATTGAACGCAGAAATCGAGTCCAGCTTTGCGGCCTGACCATCATGTGTCGCCGTCTGGTCTGGTAGGTCCATTCAATTGGGCAGTGCTCGTGCTCAGCACCCAAGACCACCATCATGTTGCTAATTGTTGAGCGACACTCCGCGTTACTTCGGCCCCAGCCAAGACTACCTACCTACTCCCGTCTCCCTGTGTTTGGTTTGGCGTGGTGCTGCTGGGCCACGACGCTGACACCAGACTGACTAAAGTCAGCGGCTTGGCCAAAGCCACCCCAGCATGTCCCTGATCCCAAAGTACCGCGCCACCGACCCATTGCGGGAAGAAGACTCCGTACGAGACCCTTTCCCCGATACCGAGTGCTGTTACGTGTCTGTGAGGCAGCCCAACCATGTTGTGAGTTGACAGTAGGAGGGATTCCATCAGGATCCGATGCCTGTGCCTAAATCGCATGATACCAATTTACGCCTTCGCGTTATGTCGAGAGGAGTCTCTGTTTAGCACTTACGGAGTACTTCTTTTCGACTATCACGGTTTGTCCAGTCGACCTCCAACTTCCGCCGACGGAATTGACCGGCGCTGCGACGGCGGCGGCGGCGGCCTCTCCAGTGGCAACATATCCTATACATCGACATCTACGGAGTAGATTGAATAGCAAATATGATGCGCAATGAGGATGTGGCTGAGCACTCAACGACCGTCATGATATTGTCAACGCCCTAATAGTGGGCGATTCTTGCTCAAGAATGTTCTTGGCGTGGCTTTCTCAACATGCCAGCGAAACGCCTACGGCTACGGTTGCCACAATCAGTTGTCCCGGAAACTCTCATCAAGAACGTGCAGACTAAAATACGGCCGTACATGATACGTACTCCATATAGTTAGTATTTGCAACGTCCCATCACTCAGCCTCAAAAGAAGACGAAGCATTAAGAATAAGTGGTCGTTGCACGAATATTCAGTCATGCTCATATTAGCGCCTTCGTCTCTGGCTGTTGCTATGACCGCCTTGGCATACGGTCATGGCCATGATTAACAGCCCAAAGTGTTCAAAGTGTGTCCCTTGCATCAACAGCACCATTTCCGGCACAACTGCTCCATATTTACTCCCCCTTGAACAGCCCTGAAGCCTGAAAGCGAGGAGCATAAGTGTGGTTGTCCAAACCAACCAGTTGCCTATGCAAGATTGCAGCCATCTATGACAGCTGCAATTTTAGTTATTAGAAACGCTATAAGTCAGTCAAGCGGTGTGCCGTGAATGTGGCTGTTCTCGGCGCGTTTCAAGGGCTTGAATGTGGCCTCCTGTTGTTTGATTAACAACAGGAAATGGCCACCATCCGACCGTTACCCATCCATCTGCCAGCCGCGTGCCATTCATCGAAGAAGTCAATCAATAAGTGGGTCAGAGACATCAGGAGCAGAAACATGACGATTCATCCTCATCGCGACAAATCGGGGGACGGCAAAGTTCTCCCTGTCACTCCAGAACACTTGGGTGTGGAAGCGGACTGCTAATTCAGCTCAGATCCATGGCTGCAGCATCCTGGAGCTATCCTGGAGCTATCCCCGTCCCGAGAACACACTTTAATCCCCTTAAGCTACTGCTGACACTCTCCAGCCCCAGCGGTCTGTCAGGACTAGTTCAGAATGATTGACCAGACAGGGCAGCAGGAACATGTAAGAGAAACATGAGCACCTTTGGTAAACGCCCCGCTGGCATCTCATGATGGTGGACTCATCGACCCGATCCCTGTTTTTTGGCCACCTGCTCCTCTTCAAGCCAGAACAACTAGCCAGTGTGGTCGATTGGGAGACAAAACACATCAGATTGTCGACTCGCGCATTGAGATTGCCTATTCGTGTTCCATGAGGCTCCAGACGTCATCGCAGGCGGAGGAGGAGCTCATTCAGTCCCATGCTAATACTACGCAACCTCCTCCCGTGGACCCATTGCAATCAAAAAGTTACTAAAGAGGCAAAACTCTCGTTTCAACGGCCTACCACATATGTCCCTGGAGAAATTAATTTTTAGCGATACTATCATCTACTCCGCAACATCCACCGCAAGTCGCGCACAGCAGCCTGTCTTCAAAATGCCTCAAGCTCCGGCATGGCTTTGGTTGTTGACTATCATGTCTTTGACGATAGTATCAAAGAGCCCCAGGACCGCCGGAAGCACCATGATGAACATTCATTCCATCAACCAATGATCAATCAGCAGCCCCGAGCCGCTTCGCATAATCTCGAAAAGCCCAGTCGTCGTCGGCCATCATCAGTCAAGTCCCGCAGATCAGGCCTTCTGGCGCCTGCAGCACAGCCTCACCCTTCAATATTTGTGTCTATCGTTGAAGCGGCTACGCCAACGGATTCAACCCTTTCAGCTTGCACTTGTGTTCCGCACCAGTCGACTGTATTTGTAATACTATGATCCATGAGGCTGCCGTGTCTTGCCATGGTCGAACAGAAGAGGCCCCATTTGTGTACCACGACTTTGCTGAGCTTCCTTACAAAAGGTGACATTTACCCTATTACTGCGTGGTCGGATCAATATCTGATAGAAGCCTTATCACGTCGTCTCATTGATGGCGGTTCCAGTTGAAGGGCGCCATCCTTGTCTCATGTTTTAGGTGGCCACGTCCAAGCGTACGGAGTATTGTATGGATGAGATGACACGCCGCACAGCTGACATGTCGTACGGTCACGTCGCACGTTGAAAGTGTAAAAAGGCTTTACGGATAGCAACACCATGCTTGCAACTCCCCTGGGCGAATGAGTTCTCGGCAACATATCATCTCGCAATACTCCGTAGCCACGGCCAGTAAAATACAACACAGCAGCTTAAAACAGAGTCCTCAGTGCCATCCATAGTAGACATGGTAATGAGCGCTCGACTCAGTATTTCAGTATTCAATGCCCGAATTCGTTCCCTCTTTCTCCCACTCCCAAACGCCTTCATTTGCCCCCGTGTCCCTTTGTGTTGCGTCCTCCCCCTCCCTATCTTCTGCATACATAGTCAACCCATATCAATTCCCTCTTTCCTAATCCGGCCCAGTCTGAGTGCTCAGCCTCAATCCATAGATTTCCCGCAGCGAGCGACTTCAGCAGGCAAAAGTTCATTTTTGCTACGCAACAACGATGCCCGGCAAACAAAAAATGGTTGTTTTGAAACGGATGCGTTGTTTCGTCGTAGCTTACCTAAACGAAACCGCAAGGAGTTTGACGTGGATGGTTGGCGATGCCTTCAAAGTTCACATGTACTTTGATGTACTTGCGGAGAAGAATCGACAAGGACCACTTTATAAGGCTGTGTTGATCTTGGCGGGGAGAGCCGTCTTGTTTCTCATCTGGCCATTTGATAGAATCAAAGCGTGCATGTTTCGAACATTTTCATTCCGTAGTATTCTAAGCGGTGAGGGCAGGCACCCTACCATGACTCTTTGAGGTGTCTCTGGTTCACGTCGCTTTGCCTTTTTTTTTATTGACGGGGCAGGGATATACCCAATACTTCTCAACATGAGCACCGTTGTCATCACCTCTTCGGTTCCTCCGCAGTCCAAAGTAACGCGATATCCTTTAGAGATGCCACCCTCGTATCTGCCAGCAGTGCCACACATCTCCCAATCGTTTCGATAAATCTCGTCGCCGTCAATCTAATCTCGCGTCGTGGGTCTGGTTCCAATCCGTCACAAGAGCAAACTCTCAAGCCTTTCACCAAGGGACCAAGATCGATCCCGGTTTTATTTGTGCTCGTGTATTCCGTCCTAGTTATACATACACGTGTATGCTTTGATATCCCTGCTAGCGTGTGCGTTTTCAGGCCTCACTTGCTTTCCGAGGATTTTTGCCGATCCAGTCGACCCGGGAATCTACATCCCGTTCGCTGAACGGACCCGAAGACACATGTAGTCACGGGATTGCAGAAGAGGAGAACCGAGGGCGCAGTGATCTAAGCCACCACCGAGGCACGTTTGCTGTGGTGGAGATGTGGTGATACAGAGGTCATGGCTGCATGCTGTTGGGATGTTAGTTTTGGAAGGGGGGGTACTTATTCGTTGCTTCACGTGTTTGTTCGAACGGCAGGCATGCAAGATAACGTAGTTTGGGTTGCAACATGTGAAGTGTGCCGGTGGCCGCATGCCATCAAAAACATGTACATGTAACTACCTAGGTACCTAGGTAGGTATGTAGTAGATGTGGACTGTGCTCGCCTCCAGGTTACTGCTAATTGAGGTTTCTCAGAGAGAACGCTGACGACAGATGGTATGGAAATATGTGAATGGCCTCATAATCGAGTACAGCGCCGGCTATTATCGCGATCCTCCCAGTTCTAGCGACAGTTGAGGAATCACTCGGAAATAGAGGTTATAGCATACAACTGCGGAAAACAAAAACAAAAAAATCTTGAATATCGACATATGATGTTCCTGCTTCACTCACGCACTACAACAATTCTTGCACATGAATTCTAAGAGTTTTTGAGTGTATCCCGTATGCCAGACCGTAGAGAAACAAACTCAACTCCCCTCCCATCATCGAATCACCTCTTCCCCAGATCAACATCCCTGGCCAAAACCATGTCCCCCTCATCGTCGCATTTTGCAACATCAACACCCAGGAATTTTCCAACACTGACTCTCATAACACCCCTCCAAAACCCTTCCACAATTTCGCTCAAGTCCCCGCCCGTTTGCTTGAAGTCTGGAAAAGCATTGACTTCCAACAACCATGTCTTGCCACCTTCATCAACCATGAAATCCAACCCAAACACCTCAAACGCATTCGGCAACGTTTGGAAATGAACTGGCATGGCCCGAGCGGCTGCCTCAAATACCTCACCCGTCACGCTGCAAATCTGCTCAAATATGCCAGAGAGCTGCGTCTGGGGCAGCGGCAGGTCCCAGAAACGCCGGACCGAGTTCTCGTTGGGTGATTCCTGGAGGCATGTGTTTGTAAGGAAGGATTCGATGTCGTCGGGGGATTGCCAGGGAGAAGAGTAGGTCTTTGCGGCGAAGAGGGCGAGCATATGTTTGTAGACATGGACAGTGAGACTGCCTGTGCAGAGGACGTAGGTCCGGATATGGAATTTGCGGTCATCAAAGAGGAGAGGCGGGTGGATGTAGGGTTGGGCAACAAAATGACGGAGGTGGGAAGTAGTGATGTAGTCAGCGCCCTCGTGGTGGGTGTCTTGGTTGTGAGTATAGTCCTCTTCGTCGTCGCTATCAGGGCAGTCTGCTTCCCAACGGTCAAAGATGTCTTGTAGTTCTTCCATTGTGCTGAATAGACGAATACCCTGCCCTCGATCGCTCATTCCGGGTTTCACGATCCACCATTCCCTTTTTGACGGCTCGTTGTCGTGGATTTCAGCGTTTCGATCCATGCTCTCTCGGAGATCGAAGGCTTCGACCAATGCGTCGTCTAGAAACTCGGCATAGTCGACCTCAAAGGACTCGCTTCGTTTGACGTGCTGCTTAAGCGGGGAATCAGGATTCTTCGCAACCCAGTGGTCTACGGTTGCCGAGAGATAATGCTTGCGAATTAAGGCCTTGCGGATCATGTAGCTGTTTATCAGACACGATGTCGAATGCGTTGCCGCAAACTCGAAATCAATTGATTCGTACGGCGTGATCTGTATTACTTTAGACTCCGGAGAGTCCAAAAACTTTGCTATTGAGAAGTCATCTGTCATTGAAACATTCGTGACGAGCTTGACCAAGCCTCGTGGAAATACGGCATTCAGTGCAGTGACAATAAGGGGCTGCACATAGGGATCTTCGTAGGCAATGATGGCTTGGAAAGCTGCACCTGCACCTGCCGCTTCACGGTTTTGCTTTGAGTTCTCTCTGAGTGGCAACAATTTATATGGACTAAAAAATAACACCATGGTAAGAGTACTGTCCAAGAAGTCTACGGACCAAGTATGCAAAGTGCATGATGTACATGTTCAGAGTTTCGCGTCTTGTATAGCTCATCGTCTCTATTTGTGTACGGCCCGGAATCCAAAAGAATCCAAAATGAGAAAGAAAAAAACAAAGAAATTCTACAAGGAGTGTTTACTTACGACCCAAAGTCAAACTCCGTGGCAACAGGTACAGGATGTGAGATCGCAAAGCTGGCTTTCATTGGAGTTATGCTTTTTCAAAACTTGTCAGCTCTCTAGGACATATGGAATATCAGAGCATTGGTTCTCTTACCTTGTGTTCCCGTCTCGGATAATTCGTCCATCGTTACCGGGACCAGACTCTTCTACACTCTTGTAAACATCCGCCATCCTTGGAGCCCACTTGAAATGCTTGTGCTTGTGTCCCTTCTTCTCCTGTAGGGTCGATCCGTTATCAATTTCTCCTTGTCTAATTCGGGCCTCTTCTTCGTCAGCGTCGCCAGTATTCACCATCAATCTCCTGGAAGCAGCTTCCTTCTTTCCAGTAATTCTGCAGCATATCCGCCCAGAGTGTCTTGTGCTCCTCGACTCCCTCTACCAGCGGGACATTGACACTATATACATCAACACTGTCGTCCGTGGGCCACTGCTTATAGAGAGCTTCTATAATCCGGACACCGTGGCGACAGGCAGCCTCAATAATAACAGGGTCGTGGTTCCTCGAGAAAAAGGCGAAACTGAGAGCAATGGCCTTCCTTCTGCAGACAGCTGCCTCCAGTGCAGCACCCAGTGTTCCAGAACTCAGAGCAAATACAGACGTCGTATTTCGCCCGTAATTGGGTCCGCTGATGACTAGGTCAATTGGGCCTTTATCCTGAAAGAAGTGGTACAATCCAATCTGGACACATGATGCCGGCGTACCATCAACAAGAACCCATTCGTCGGCATCAGCTGCCGTAGAGGGCAATTGACGTGTCGTTCCCTCGTTGTCCTCTCCGTGAATATTCGGTGAAGGGGTGTAGTACGTAGGTTTAAGAGTTTGCCCAATCATATGGGCTTTGCCGATCCATGAGCGCTGGGTATGAGGCAAGCAGACTGATACGATGTGCCCTGCATCCTCCAGATGCTTCACAAGACAGCGAATGTATGGCGAGGAGTGCGATGATGGTGGCCCATCGTCGTTAGTGACTAGGATATGCATAGTCGAGACTGAAGATCCAAAACGTGGTAGTATTTATCCAGTGGCCTCGTCTCGAGGAGTCAGCAAACCCAATGAGTAGTTCAAGACACAGAATAAACCCAAGAAATCGAAATCTGAAAATGAGAATGTCACTGAATTCATACAGTGACTCGATTCCTGCTTATCGTCTTCGACAATGGCGCAATTGAAGTAGCAAGAATCGATGTGCAGGGTGGGTGAAGAAAGACGGGCCATGTCTCAGGGTAGAACGAGGGGCACAAAAGTACGCTTCGGCGTGGGGCAGAACTTCCGCGGCTTTTATCCGCCGCCATGGTGATTACCAAAGTCCATGTAGCTGCATTATTCGGCAGATAAAGCTCCAGTGTCTTTGAGGAAATCGCACAGGCCACACGGAATAACCTGAAACTGGTCACGCATACGGGTGTTGCCTTGGTTGATATTAAAACTTGATAACACATTTAATTTTGAAAATCTCGTAAATCTATGTATGATACCTTCGTCGGAACTGAGCATTCTTGCCGCATAGCTTCAAATATCCTGTCCCCCTCCAAACGCCTTGATGGAATCGAAAACCTCGTTCATTTCCAGGTCAGATATAAGAAACAGTCAGCAATCCAGGATTGCGAAGAAGAAAAAGAAAACATCCCGTCAGCACGACACCATCCTCCAATACAACGACTCATTCCGCAGAGCCATTCCAAACCGTGGCAAAAATCTTTGAATACTTTCCAAGCCATATTATCTACTAGAAACAAAAATAAGGTCGTTTCATCAAGGCCCAACGTCCCGAGTCTAAGCACGAGCTCGTTTGGTGGATTCCGAAGCAAGACTCTCGCCGGCTCTCTTGGGTGCTGGCGACTGGCTCTTGTGCTCCTTTGTTCGAGGCCACGAGTCGAACGGACTCTTGCGACCTGTGCCTTTCATGGGCGTATCCGCCAGCTTATTTGTAGAGCGGGTTGTGCGTCTTGTGTCAGGAGGGGAAACGGGTGCATATTTTGGAGCTTCCGGGGTCTTTGCTGGAAATGAATGTGCTTTCTTGGGTGTTTGAGGGACTTGTTCGTCAGTCAGGTTCATGTCCTCCACGTCAGTCAAGGCTTCCTCATCATCCTCCGCAGTAGTCTTTTGCGTGGGGAAGAGGAGTCGAGGCTTCACAGAAGCACGGGTGAGGGGTCGGTTGAGCCGCGATTCGTCATCCTCGCCAGAGGCAGCAACCTCTTCAGACTGGTCCTGTTCAGAAAACTTGCGGAAGAACTTCTTGCCACGACTAAACCGCTTGTTAGCATTATTATTTTTTTTAAAAAAAAGAGAAAAGAAAACAGATACGAAATAAAAGCTCAAGACTTACAAGACATAAACTATACCATCCTCGCGACGAGCAGCCTCGTCTATTGACTGAACCCCCTCGCCAGGAATGCTAACTACTTTTCGCCGGCTTTGTCTCTTACTTGGTTCGGCCGCCGCGGCCGTGCTGCCATAAAATGGGTTTGCTTCATTGTTGTCCTTTTCAGGGATACGGTCTTGCGAATCGGTGAAAATAGTGATGGAGTCCTCTTCTTCCTCGGCCGTGAAACTCTCCATTGTAACTCCGGAATATTTCTTAGATCGTCGCTTCCTAGGAGATGGCAAGACTTCTTCCTCAGAAGAGAAGAGGTTTCGGGCAAAGGATTGAATGCTGGCCGCAGTCTTTTCATTCGGTGGCTTTTGAGGCGTCTTTGATGGCGTGGGCAGCATACCAGCAGCTTGTGAAACCGAAGCAGTCGTCGAGCGTTGCACGGCTTTGTCTACGTTGAGGCCAAGCGCGACGGCAGCATTAGCAGTTCCTTCAGCAGTCAAAGATGCAGGCACCTGACGGCGAGAGTCGAGAGCGGGGTGTGACCTCTTGCGAGGGGACGTCACTGGTGAAACCATGGGGGCGCCAGTTTGAGTGAGGCTCTTTTTCGCTGTTCGTGGAGAACCGAGTTGCTGGCGGTGGGAAGCTCGAGGTGAAGGGGTTCGATTGGCGGCTCTTTGTGAAGACAGTCTTGCCGACTTGCGCGGAGGAGAGTAAGGTTCCCAGCTATCATGAAACCCTAGTTGAGGTGCAGGAGGAGTTCGGATAGTGCTGGGCGGAGAAGGCGTTTTGGCGCCGGCAGGTTCATTGGCGAAAGCCATTATTGAAAGGTGTATGCGGGTGTCAATGAGGCAATAATGCGTACGATGGTATGCGATCTGGCGCTCTGCCTTGGATTTACAGCCCTACCACGGTGTCTAGGGCATGGAAGCGGGTGCCCGAGTGGTGCCAGTCGCAAAGAGAGCCTAGAAGTCGAGGGCAATTATCAGGCAGCGGCAAGGCAAGGTTGACAGGAGTGAAGAAATGCTGAACAATAAGGCCAATTAAACAGTCGAATCGATTAGGGAAAGTAGAAGTAGAACGCTGTGGGATCTTGACGGCAATGCGCAGAATTAGTGTTATTGTCAAAAATCAGTAAAGATGAAATGTGTTAATGTATGGAGCATGGGAGGAGAAGGATTCAGCATTCATTGAGCTCAGACTAGATGTAAGTAGGAGGCTGGGAGGGGAATGCGTGTGCGTTACTGACAACTGCGGGCACCAGCCCCCCTGCTTTCTGCGTTTTGCTGTTTGGTCTCTGGCTCACGGCAGCCCAGCCGTCGTCGTCCATTTACTGTGTGCCCTTGACTCTTTTAGCGCATGTGACTGGCCCTTGGATCATAAGACCCACTAAAATCAACCTCACAAGCGCGCCTCCCTGCTTCGCTCGACGCGTCTGTTTCGCGCCATTGCTGGCCAATCAGGGAAAAGGAGTGGTCGACAATCTAGATCAAGGCTTGCCCGGCAGTCGCTGTTATTGCTGCAACCCTGCCGTTGTCCCTTGCCTGTTTTGCATTGCTAGTAACAACTATCTTCATGCAGATTTACGGAGTGCGGGCCCCTCAATCAAATTTGGACCCATGATCGATTGACAGCTTGACCTTGAAGCTCAAACGAACCAGCAACGCCCCTCGACCACACGGTGACGCGCCGTATTCTGTGCCGTCAGGCATAACGCCACTCCATGGCCATTCTCAACACACATAACAATTCTAGTCCCTTGACTCTGGCCACCTTTAGTTCTATTTCCTTCTGATTATCTAATACTGCCTCTCTGCCCCGCGAAACACCCGGCACGTACTCTGTACATACGCACGAATCTATGGCGGACGACACCGAATACACCGAGTCTGATATCTGGGCATCGCCCTCCCACGATGCTCTGCTAGCTGCTCGTCCAAAAACCCCCAAAACCCCCAAAACCCCAAAGACTCCCAAAACTCCGACGGGTCCAACCCCGGCACCAGAGACTGTGAGCCGGGATGACATATTGCGTAGAGAGCTGGAGGGTGTCAGAAGTGTCAATGAAGGCATTGAAGGCGTTTTAGGCACGCTGAATCGAGCGGGTGACAATATGCATGTGAGTAGGAAGAAGACCTCGTCATTTTCTGGGTTCCTAATCCCATGATGCTAGGTTGTTGCCAAGACTGTCGCCAATGCGTCAACTTTGTTGAACACGTGGACGAGAATACTATCACAGACCGAACACAACCAGCGCCTAATCCTTCATCCTGGCTGGAAAGGCGTGACCCAGGACTTGGCTGAACAAGAGGCTGAAGCGTTAGAAAAGCAGCGCGCTGCTGAGCGCAAGGCTGCAGAGGAGGAGCAAAGACGAGAGGAATTGCGCCGCCGAAGAGAAGAGGAGGAGACTGCTAGAAGATTGGCTCCCTCGACTTCCAGAGGTACACGGGGTTTGAGAAGGACTCGGAGCCGCGGAGGAATTGCTACTAGAAGTGGCACGACGGGAAGTCGTCTACCAGAGCCACCTACATCAAGCTCATCAAGAAGTCGTGGAGCTTCAGGGGTAGGTCGTGGGATACGGTCAACGCGAGGTCGCACACGGGCCACAAGATGAAGACGGTTTATGTTGTTGATGATGTGAATATGTACGTTATGCGTTACATGGCGTTTATAATATTGTTGGCATCCTAGATACCCAGTTATGAACTGTTAAATGAATTGCTTTATTTCGCTTTAAAAAAATGACTGAGCTTCATCATCCCACTCGTGTTGACCTTCTTGAGCTCTCTAACGCCACGGCTCTCATTAGCTTTACGCTTCTTCTCCTCTTCTATTTTTCGCTTCTTCTCCTGACGAAGTGCATCTTCCTCTTCGTCCCGCATTCGCTTCCTCGAATAGTCAGCCGTTGAATTTGCGGCAACGGCTTCAGCACGCAGCTCAACCAATTTAGCTTGGTACTTGTCCAGCGGTGAGAAGTCGACTGAGCACATATCTTCCTGGGACAGGTGGCGCTTTAGTTGTTCTGCAGTAGTGGCGGGGATATAACGGGAGCAAATAAAATCAAAAGCGACGCGGAGTCTCTGGAGCGCAGTGACTTCCGCAGATGCTTGGATGGCAGTCATGGCGGCGTCTTCGGCTTGGCCACCTTCAACAAACGATGTTGCCGCGGTGGAAGGTTGCGACACGAACGATGAATTTGAGTCGGCCGTCACAGTCGTTGGTTGAGACTGAGCGGAATCGGTAACAGGGGTAGAGACCTCGGATTCTGTTGCAACTTCGACGGCCGCTTGATTTTCGCAAAGTTTAGCTGCCAAGTTGCTGCGATGTAACAAAATCGGTGCCTCTAATGCCCTCTTGACGAACTTCTCTTCCAAAGTAGGCGGCAGACCTCCATCGCTCATCCTCTTGGCCTTTTCAAGGATCGTAGCAACGAGTTTCTTCTCGCTGAGTCGGAACATCTTCTCGTCACCGGCCTCTACAGTGTCACAAATGATCTCCATTCTTGACTCAATAAGCGCTCTGGTTGCCTCCCATTGTAAAATTTCGGACAAGTGGGAGCTTTCCTCGGGGAGTTTGTCAAAGTGGTCATCACTTGACAAGAAGAGCCTCTTCTTCTCATCTGAACCCTTTTGCACCGTGGCATCGACCAATGACGGTAGAACCAGGAAGAGCGCATCTATCGTAGTTGCGACAAACATGTCGGAGGAAGATACTATGTCGACATGCGGGCCTGATTCCTTCTTGTCTGTATTGTCATCGCCCGCATCGGCTCTGGTCTCGATTAGCCAGCTTCGAGGTGCCGACTTGGGGGCTGAAATCTTGGTGAATTCGTGGATGCCGGTCTTGGGACAGACGAGATACCGTGATGGTTTGCCATTTCGCGGATGGGGCAATGTGACTATGCGTGCTTCTGGAGTTGCAGTTTTTGGTAAGATGAATATGCCCGGTGATGAGCCATTCCTGGGTGTGAGGGTGTATTTGGAGGCGAGAGTGGCGGCTGGAGTGTCTGTCGACTCGCTCGCGGCTGGTTTGGTAGACCTCGTTCGCGGCATGGCCTAGTCTCATGCGATCAACTGGGATCAATGGCGTAATTGGAAGGAGTGTTTCCAAAATTTTTGGGCAAAAGGGAGACAGAGATCTATCAGAATGGGTTTCCAAAATCTAATCCAAGGAAATCATGGGCCATTGATTATGTTTCGAAGTAAATTGCGGCCTTGGGAAGAAGTCTGAACGTGAGCAAGAAGATGGGAGACGTTGGTGTAGACCTGGCCAGGTACCTGCATACGACACGATGCATCAGTATGCTAGCGTATTCTAGGTACTAGGTACTTGTGGCCATGGCCAAATACTCGGGCGAGCAGACTGTAGAGTGTTCCGGGGGTAATTGACGCGTCTGGTTCTGAGGCTGCAGGGATCTGGACGCGTAAAGCGTGTCACGAGACGAGCACTTGAGCTAACATTGAAGCACAGTGCGGTCTGGCCAAGAGCCAGGAGCCGCAATGGCCCATTCGAAGGGTCGCCGGCACTCAGCCTTTGATGTTACCCATCTGAGCCCATACGCTAGCACACCTTATCGCGGAGCTGCATCATAATTTTCGATATCGATCTTTTTAGCTTTGACGGATGTAAATTGATTTCGCTTTGATAAGCAGGCGAAACCATTACATTTGTACGTTGAAAAAAAAAAGGGCCTGGAGTACTTCTCCAGCTCGATGGCTTGGGCTGCCTAACGGCCATAGCCGAGTGTACGGTTATGCGCCTTTGTTGCCCGCGGTCTTTCGCTTCACTTTTGATATTTATTCGAAATCCCCTTTTCTTGCTGCCGAAAGGCTGCTACTGTGAGACCACGTGATGGCACCGGGTGAGCATTCAATCCCAAATTAGACTGCTATGCGACTTCTTGACTGACGCATAGGTGCCGCAGATCCTGAGCCGCAATGGCCGCCTCGATCTCCTCACGAAGCCCTATTAAGTACACCTGGCGGACGTCAACGATACCGCGATATGATGAACCGAACGTCACCGTCACCTTCGCCCATGAGAAGTGCTCGAGCATTGGCGGCTATTACTTCATCACCCGGCGCTGGTCTAGGCATTCAATTATCAAGGGGGGGCGACGAAGACGACGAAGACGAGGAGACATTGCAGCTGAAGCTTCAAGAGATACAAGCAAAGTTGAAACTGAAAAGACTCCAAAATGTAAAGGCTAAGGAAAAAGCCGCCTCGCACAGAGACGGTGAAGCAGATGCTCGGTCAGACCCTTTTTTGCCCAGCCCAAATCGTCGTGCTCGAGCACGCACACCAGGCGCGGATGAGAATGTACGACCAGCTTCCCAAAATCAGGTAACAGTGCCTGCATCACCTGTTCGAAAACTCCAATTTCTGCAACAACAAACGTCGCCAAGTAGGGTACTCTTGGGCATTGATAAGGGGTTGAAAGCCAAAGATGTGTCTCTCAAGCGCGCCCCGAGCCAAAAGGGAAACAAGCCGGGGACTTCGTCTCAGATTGGAGGATATTTGAATCGATCTAGATCAGTGCATTCTCCTGCTTTATCACCAGAGACTGCAAGACCACTGAGCTTCAATGAGAGACTGGCTTCAGCACGGACGGAGGAGGCTGCTAGAGCGGAAAGGATCGATAGAATACAAAGAGCGCGCACCAATGCGTTCAGCATTGGTCAGGATGAGATGGAACGGTTCAAGAAAAGCGCAGTCGAGATTCCAGACGAACCGTTGCCCCCGCCGACATTTACTCGTGAAGAGATCTTGTCACAACCCGCCCCAGCAGCTTCCAAGTTACCTCGAAGCAAGACTACGCCAAGTCTTCACCAGCCACGGCCAGATTCTCATAACTCAAATTTATCATCTTCGACTTTGGGGGCAAGCGCTGCTGATGAGTCGTCCGGGACGGACGAAAGCTCCTTTGAGTTCTATTCCTGTCTCCACCTCTCAAAACGGATACTTCCACACACTGTCGTTACCCGACATGTTTCCAAGAAGAAAATACTCAATATTAAAGACCTTTTAAGAGATGTAAAATCACCCGATTACGCTTTGCCGGATGTGGAACAAGATATTGTGGTATTTGCTGTTGTGGCCCGCAAATCGGAGCCGCGAGCACATAAGCCCACTACAAATCAAAAGCAAGAAGATCGAGGAAAATACCTCGTTATGACACTGACAGATTTGGATTTTGAGCTGGATCTCTTTCTATTCAATTCTGGATTTACACGGTTCTGGAAACTAACAGAAGGCACTGTCGTTGCCATCCTTAACCCGAACATTATGCCTCCGCCGCCGGGGCGGCAAGACACTGGTCGTTTCAGTCTGGTCATCAACTCGGACGAAGACACAATATTAGAGATTGGCTCGGCTCGTGACTTGGGTTTCTGTCAGTCCGTGAAAAAGGACGGCGAGCTCTGTGGCGCATGGGTGAATAAGAAGAAGACACACTTTTGTGAATTTCACTCCAACGAAGCCATTCGAAAGCAACGATCGTCGCGAGTAGAGGTCAACTCCAGTGGCTTTGGAGGCTGGGAGAAGCGGAGCAGATTTGGCTTTGGGCAGAAGAAGGACGAGAAGAAAAAAGGTTCAAGCAACTACGACTGGGAGACCAGGACGCAGTGGTTTGCCGCGCGATCTCTTAGTGCAGCAGATCTGATTGATGGCAAAGATCGCGGTGCAGCCGACCGGAAAGAGAAAGCCGAGTCGGTCCAAAGAAGCCTGGAAGCAAAGGAAAAGGAGCGTGAGATGATGAAGAAGCTGGGAAAAATAGGCAACGCCGCAGGACGAGAATACATGGAGCGAGCCGGGCTTAAAAGTGCCGCTAGCCAGAGCCCTGCGATGACAAACCAGACCAACGGATCCGTACCAGACCAGGAGGCCCAGGAGGCCCAGCCTGCGAAACGTGATGCCCTATCCTTGGGCCTAACTGGCAAAGACCGGACGATTCATCTCAGCCCCATCAAGCGCAAACGACCGGATAGCTCGCAAGCGAGTTCTGTCGTAGGCAGCACAAACTCATCCTCAACGGCCGCTGCATTCGGCTGGGGCTCCAACCTCCGAAACAAGTTATCAAAAATGAAGGAAGGTGAGAAACTACACAAGGGGGGAGATCCTCCGCCAGTACGTAAAAAGACACGTTTTGTTACAGAGAAGGGCATCCGGGAAGCGGGAAGGGAGAGTTTGGGTATGGATTTCTCAGAGAGACAGATTTCTCTCGATGATGATGACGATGAATTGATTATTGTATAACTTTGCATTTTGGACGGTCCTACAAAACAAACGCGGCAAACGCGGCATAGGAGAGGAAGCATGTTTTTGCTTCTGGTAGCATTTATTGAGCAACGTGGTTCTTGGTTTAACTAGAATTGCTGAATAGCATGACTTATGACAGGTCACAGAATTGTATGGGTTCTTGTTTCCAGTTGTTACTTTAGACGGAAGCCCTGCTAGGTTGTGCAGATCTTTAAACAATATTGGGTACCATGGGCACCATCGACTCTCACTGCCCGCTGATTCCAATGACACGCAGAAGATATATTCGAAACCACGGAAGGCGAGCTTGATGTGACCCTCAGTCAGCCTCACGTCCCCTTTCGGAAATTCGGACATGGGGGATTTCATATCTGGCTGCGACGGCTTCATCTGCCATGTTCTTATATCTACCCGCTGCGAGGTTGATCGGGAAAGCTGGTCGGAAACATGGGAAACATTCAATAAGTGTCGACAAGCCCAAGATGATGTGTGGAAATCGTACAACGATTCTTATTCAACTCTACACAGCCTATCTTCCCTTGGATAAGCGTTGTTGCAAGGCCAACAAGATGCAAGCCTCAATGATGATCTCTTCTGCACTCACCACCAGCCTTCTCTATCACAGGTCCAACGAACGGCTCGCATACAAGGAAAGGATGGAAAAACGAGGCTGTGTTTGCACATCCAAACGCATCCAGTCGAATTGTTTCTTTCTCCTTACCAGGGTTTCGGTGCGTGTGCATCTCAACCGGAAACTGAAACTGTCAATTTTCACAAACAACCAGACCCGGGCGGATCGGATCATTGCTAGTCTAGGCAGTCTAGGCAGATATTCTGGGGAATACGGCTGAAAAAGAAATTTGGAAAAAAGAAACGGGGGGAGGCCAGTTATGAAGAATGTTTGAGCTTCTGAAGCATAAGCTCAGCTGAGCATTAAGATGCTCTCTTTGCTACAATGCATGGAGGCACAGCATAATGGTACACTTGTCATTATGCTATGAGACACGAGAGGCCGCTTTTCCCCCCCCATCGAGATTGCAATTTGACTTTACGAGGCGCATGAAGAGGGTCATGTGCAGTTGAACAGAGCTCGGGTTTCACAAACCGTTTTGTGAGGCGTGACTCTGACATGGAAGGTTGAATCTCTCTCACCAACGGGTCCATGGCGGCGGTTCTGCTACAGCTACATGTGGCTATTCAACTGCATTTCAGCCGAACCTCACCATGCTGACATGGCATGATAAATTTCCTGTTCTGGCTGGCAACATTTCTTGGTACAAAGACTATTGAGAAGCTACGGAGGAAAATAAGCATCATGGTCACGGATGACCGGAGCTGACCCGGTCAACGGAGTGTCTTTCTCCCTTTCCCCCTTTGATAAGCTCTGTAAGAGCTCTCCACGAACGATAATTGGTAATGGTGAGACGCATGAGAAGCCAGGGAAACATGCCCCCATCTGCAGGGTGCCCGATTTGTAGTTGTCCTGACCGAATACGGGGTTTTCTCGAAGGCTGAAAATAAGCATCATGGTTAAAGTTGGATGGCATTGACAAAACGTCAGCCAGTCGGTCCCCGGCGCTGAGTTGCAAAGTCATACAGCTGAGTTATGAACTTATGATGCAAGTGAGCTGCAAGCTTCGCAACTTCAAGGCCGCTTGACACTGCATGAAAAGTGCCATTGGTCAATACAAAGATTGATTACCAACAAGGTCGTTGCATGGAATCGAAGCGTCTCCGGTTGGACTTTCATTCACACTTGACTCGAGGCCACGGCGGACACGAAGCTGCTCTCGTACGACAGCCGCACAAACGTCGTCACATGTGCTATAGCAGGGTATATTCTCACGACTATTACTATTTATTTTTTTATTTTTCCCCTGCCCCGTCGACATAAGTCGGATGCAGCTAGCCCTTCCCCGGGCCGTGTTCGCATTACGTACAATATGATGTACAGGCGTGAGCTGGACACGGTCACACCTTTGGAGGACCATGACCAAGGCCGCAACCTCCGGATTTGACGCAGTATTAGTATCGATGAGTGAACATGGCCGCCTTTCCTGATTGGAGCGGAAGCTTTCAGAGCCCAAGGCGACGCCGGCGATTCTCCCAGGTGGATCTCGGAGAGTCGGACTGATGATGTACCTAGTAGTTATGTGCCTGACGATTTTGTCGGCGTACCCCCATCCAAGGACGATATCACTATTATCTATCGGAGGTTGCGGAAGGAGTCAAAGTACCCAGGCAATGACCCATGGTGCGAGATGCAAGCGTCGGTACAGCGAAGCGCATCTCGCGATCCCGCAGTGTCGCTGGTCCGCGAGGTAACATTTCGTATTTTCCTCATGTTTGATGTAACCCTGGCACCGGCCGGTCGGCTGAGCCAGCGAAGACGGCCGCACACCTTTTTCCCACAGGGCTGAGCAACGAATATGTGCCTCCCGCGGCTTCAGCTGAGCCAGCATGTGGACAAGTTCGGTTGACGCGAGAAGACATCTCTTCCAAGGCAGACCGGAGAGTCGGAGACTCTGTCTCTTTGCCGAGTACGGAGTCATGATGGAAAGAAGAAACGGATTTTTCAACCCAATCGCATTCCTATATCGAGTGACACGGCAGGCGCTCGCTTTCTCTTCCCTCTTGCCTCACGGCAAAGGGATAGCAATAACGCTCTCTCAAGGCCTACGTCATGTCAACAACGCGTCAATGTGGGCGGAAAGAAGATGTGCCCGACCCCAGACGATGGGGACCATTCTGCCATCATTGATCGTCAGACGACTAGCTGCTAGCTCCGGTTTCGCCTAGCTCGCCATGTTACCCGTCGTCTCATTCAGGGTCCAAAGATGGCGTCCGGCCCAGGCGGTCCCTAGACTGGATGATGCAACATTCAAGTCGGCAACTCAAGCCAGCCTCCGGACGGGGCGCCATGGCCTGCCTGTGCTTATGGGAGAGCCGTTCGTGAGCACACCGACCGGCTTGGTTTTCATGGATACACAATAATCGTCCTTGTACTGCACGCTTGCATGCAACCACAAACGCGGCTGCCGGGAGATCCTTGCACACGCACACGGGAACATGTGCATCAGGGATCGCCAGGGCCTCCCGGTGCGGCGTGGCCGCGGGCTGGAGGACACGGATCTCCGTGGGACCAGTTTCTCGTCTTTCATTTCTGACAAGGCTGCAGGATAGGGAGCGATTGTAGACGAGTATATCTTGGAGACATGCCCTCTGCTGTTGCCATGGTCTGGAAACTAAATTCTCCCGACTCGGTCGTGACCGGACAGATACAAGTCAATCCATAGACTCTCACGATATCAGTCCAGAATGTTGGTCAAGTCGGCTACTGCGCTCTTGGCCATTGGCCTTGGACCTTTGCTGTCCTCTGCTCAATTCCCTGTTACTGGTGCTCCTGCGGCCGCCAATGGCAATGTTCCTCTGAGGCGGAATGTGAATGACTTGTACTCCGAAGGAGGTCCTCAATGGTAAGAAGAACCGGGGCTTGATCCAAAGTCATGGTGAGGAAACGAGGAAACCGTCTAACATGGCACACACAGGGATCTTTATATCCGGGCACTCGCTTCACTCCAGTCGATGAATGCATCTGACCCTCTTGGCTACTTCCAGATTTCTGGTTTGTCACGGCTGCTCTTCCTTGGGACCATTGGCAGTAGTTAACACCCGATATAGGCATTCATGGCTTACCATTTATTGAATGGAACCGTGGAGGGGCACGTAATAATGACGGCTGGGGCGGGTATTGCCCTCACGGTGTAAGTTTTGAGGGGACGGGAAGCATCAAGTAGATGGTCTCTCCGTACCGGCTTGATATTAACCGAGCAAACAGGAAGCCCTCTTTCTGCCCTGGCACCGGCCATTCGTCTTGCTTTTCGAGCAGCTCCTGGTCGAGCACGCTGTTGGAATTGCTTCCCAATACCCGGCAAGATACCGTGGCCAATACATGGCGGCGGCAAATAACCTTCGCTCACCATATTGGGACTGGTCTGCTGATTCCAACGTTCCTCCCTGCACCGTGCCGGAAAGAGTATCTGTCAACATTCCAAACGGCCAGAACCTGAGACGTATCGAGATTAGGAACCCATTATCAACGTATAAATACCCAAGGGAAGCTCTAGACGGCGAATTTGGAGAGTTTTCCAAAACACCCCAGATGGCGAGGTGTCCTGATCCGGGACGATACCCGGACTCGGCCAATCAAGAACTGCAAGACTATAGACTGAAGCAGGCTACTGTGAGTTGGACAAGGAGCTGGGAAGGCCTCGTTTCTCGACGGTATCGTGCTAACAAACAAATTAGTACGATATATTCACCACCGCTAGCAATTTTCACCAGTTTGCCGTCAGGGGCAGAGTACATCATCTCGAAGAGCTGCACAACGATGTTCATTACTCGGCCGCCTGCAAGGGCCAGTTCTTCGACGCTGAGCTGAGCGGTTTCGAGCCCCTGTTGTAAGTCTGCCAACCTGGGAGCCTCTTTGCCCTCGTCTCCTCACTGACAATTGCATGACAGCATGCTTCACCACACTCAGGTTGATCGCCTCTGGGCGTACTGGCAATTCATCGATCCCTCCCAGGCTAGTTTCAGCGGCTCTTACAGAGGTCAATCGCGTTTCTCAACTCCCCAGGGGACCATAATCAACCAGGACTCGCCTCTACAGCCGTTTTCTGACCGCAAACTCAGATACCACACGCCCAGGTCAGTTTCTAGCATCAAGGGAATGGGGTACACATACGAGGGACTCGAGCATTGGCGCAAGTCTGCGGCGCAGCTCCGACAAGACTCCATACAGACCATCAACTCCCTCTACGCGCCGCCTTCGGCCTTTGCCAAGCGCGGTGGCTCGCAAGCCAAGACTCGGCATTTTGCTCATGTCGAGCTTGACAGAGCCCAGGTTGAGCGTCCTTGCTCTGTCAAGGTCTTCATCGCTGGGAAGCGAGCCGGCACCATTCCCGTTATGCTCTTTCCGGCCAACGGAAACCTGCGTAGCAGTCTGTCTATTGATGCGTTTCTTACCAAGGGGTCGTCGTCGAATGGGACCCTGGAAGCCATCGAACACCTTGTTCAGGTAGAGATCAGCAAGGCCGATGGGACCGTGATTCCTCTGGATAAAGTCGACAGCCTTAATATCACGCTTGAGCAAGCTTCCATTACTCCTGCGGCGTCGCGTAACGACTTTCCTAAAATCACGGACATGAAGGAACATGCTGCCAAGATCCAGGCTTACTCAAAGAGCTGAGGGTCTAGTTAAGTGACGTCATGATATCTTTGCATTGACTCTTGTTTTTTTCTTTTTCTTCCATTTCACTATTGCAGGGTTCGGCTTATTAGCATGGGAATAGCATAGACAAAAATTAAATATGAACATATGACTGAATAAACGCCTACCCAACATGGTGAGAGGTGATGGCCCTCAAACCAGATAAACTTGCATGAAATAGCTGTCAAGTGCGATACGTATACTTGCCTAGGCTATTATCAAGCTTTCGAATCGTAAGGGGATAACAACGAGCTCGCTACATCAAAAAGTAGGTCGCCCATTTCACAGTCAATTTTATCAGCTACCATCCCAATCCGGACATGACACATCGCACATCGTGAGACATGCCAAAAGCGTCTTTTGTGGAGTCGGCGTCCGCGGCGTCATCAAAAGAGTCAACCTGCTAAAGTCACATCAGTCACATGACTAGAATCACAACGCCGTCCTACACATCTCAAGTCTTTTGAAAGGGTGTTGCGTAGGATCGATCCGGATTCACTTTGCGACAAACCTCGGTATAGAGAGACAAGTCTACGAGTCAGCCTCGACATGGCCAAGCCATCATTCGACATCGTCATCCCCCTCGCGGACGATGCGGCCCTCACGGCAGACATCCACCTCCGCGCCATGGCAGACGACGTCCTCACCAACGCGCAGTTTCCCAACTCCCAAGCATGGGAGTATTTCCGCGAGTGGCTCACGCGAAACACGCGGGAGCATATCCAGCAGTCTGGCAAGGGAGTGCTGATCGCGAGGGATCCGGCAACGGGCGACACTGCGAGCTTCATCAAGTGGCTGGAGTATGGGCCAGGCGGCGAGGATGCCGTGGCGCCTCGTACGACGGCGGTGGAGGATGAGTGGCCGGACTTTTGTGGACGGTCGATTCTGGATGAGTATGCGAGTATTGCGGGAGATATAAGGAAGAGAATTCTCGGCCAGAAGGGCTATTTTCGTAAGTCCCTTTTTTCTTCTTTTTCTCCAACTTCTTCTTTGATCTTGCACACTATGTTTGGCATGGCCGAGAGTACATAATGCGCCATCCTCCCTTTGATCTCTCACCAACTAGACATGTCGGTGTTTTTTTTCTTTCTTTTTTCTTGCTCCCTCGGTTACCCATGTGGTGGTGTTTCCATTCCTCGGTCCCGCGTTTGGATCAATACGTTACACACAATAATACAACAATCTTACGAGAATGTGTCATCGATATAAGGGCTCATGACCTATCTTTTTTCTTGTAAAAGAGGGTTACACAATCACTGACAGAATCTTTTAAACTCCCCCATAACAGACGTGACGTTTTTATGCACCGACCCCAAATGGGGCGGACGCGGTGCTGCATCCGCTTTGTTGAGAGAGCTGAAGGACATGGCAGAGGACGCTGGCAAAGCCATCGTATTGGAAGGTGTCATGTCTGCCGTGCCACTTTATAAGAGATTAGGTTTCGAGACTAGACAGGAGCTGCAGATGATGCTGCCGCCTCGCGGGTCCAAGAAGCGAACAGAGCGATATCTGGAGCACACAATGGTCTGGACGCCGGCTTCGCTGGACACGGCACAGCAACGTCAGGCGCAATAATAATCTAAAAGACGCAGCGGCTTGATGGAAAGGCTTAAAGCGGGACGAACTCGGTTTTCGTCGGCTGAGGCAGGTTTGCCAATATTCATTGTATGCTGTGGCCATACATATGTTGCTCGTCAAGAGCCCTCCTGAACTGTCTTTCAAAAACCGAATACCAAGACTTTTTTTTTTGCCGTCAGAAGCCTTCTTATCACAGTCCCCCCTACTCCGAACAATAAGCCTCTCCCGTGTCTTCTGTGGGGTCCAGATCGCTGTAATGCATTTCGGATGCAACCCAGTACAGTAGTATTGTGGCAGCAGTATTTTCTGTCCTCAGCTACCCCAGCCCTGTGGTGCTCACTTGAGTTGTGAATCACGTGTAATATTGGCCGGTTTAACTCGAGAAACAGGCAATATCCGAAGGTCTGGTGTATTCCTATTGGAACTGCAAATGTCATGCTGTCATGCTGTCATTCTCAGTCGTCGTGTGTGAATTGGTGCATCGTGTATGCATGTAGCTCTATCAGCTGACTCGTCTGTCTCGTTCAGCTCCGGGCAATAATCCAATGTCCCAACCAAATAGTATTGAAAGAAGCGCAAAGCTCAACCATCTGACTCGTTGCCTAATTGAGAGAAGCGCATACACCGGAGTACATGGCTGAGTTATTTACCTAGGTACCTACATATACATCCTCACGCAACACAGCAGCAGTGATTGTTGAACGGACATGTAACCATTCGATGTGGTTGCAGTGACACAGGCACACCGCTCTCCGAAACACCGAAACACCGCGTTTTCTCGAAGCCCGGGCCTAGAAAGGGCCACGATACCCCTCACCAACGGAGGTGGGAAAGGACCGCCGCGGCGCCGTCAGTTTCGGCGCCTTGTGGGGAACACATCGTGAACAGCAGCGCCGAGCAGTCTTGAATTCTGGCTGCTGGCCCCCGTCTTCCGCCCTCCGGATGACGTCGTCCAAGTTGACGAGCCGAGATTAACGGACAAGGGGTGGCATCTCCCGAGGCCACTCTCCTGTTGTACAGCCAGGTAAAGTATCGTTGCATAGAAGCTCGCGCATGTCTGCAGAATGCACATTAACCCAATTCTTCCTCATGGAACCAACAGGACTTCTTGAAGTTTGTACTAGAAAGTTGTCGAGGAGGAGGAGGAGGAGGAGGAGGAGGAGGAGGAGGAGGAGGAGGAGGAGGAGGAGGGGAGGGGACCGTGGCGTGAGATGGCCCATCTCGGCAGGCTGGTAACTAATAAGCCGTGGTAACATTTTCACGCCAAAGGACCGTTTGTTTTTTTGACAAAAAGACCTCACTAGAACTTACCCGTACCTGATAAACTCGTACATCACGCCCCGGGCAGATGACAAAACAGGGCATGAAGCTTTTTGTCTGGGGAATTGCCCTGTGCCCTTTCCGGACCAAGCTGCGGCGTGACTGGCGATTTGGGCATGAGAGATGTGTCAAAGGCAAGGGCTCGGGAAGCCAACCCGAATCTAACATGCCATTTACACAAGTCTGCTCTTCATAATGGCGATAGAGTTTCCCTCAGTTCCTCTGTTGACCAAGCCAAGTATGATTCTCGTACATCTTTGATTTGTATGAGAAGCAACCCGCAATCCGCAACTCGCAACTCGCAACCCGATCTCCCGTTGCAGCAGCCTCATTCAACGACATGGTAACAGGAGGTCAGAAGGACCGAACGGAATGACTCGATTGTGGCCCGCGCCAATAGAGCCATTACGTTAGATATTCTGGGGCTCCACGCTGCGAACGTTCAAATGGTTTTCGATTTGGTAATAGGAAGTAGCCTGGGCGACACCCTGCGCACCACTTGTCGCTGACAGCGTCGGCGGAGTGGCTGAACATACCACGTCGGCAACTCTGAATGCTCTTCTACCTGGTCTAACGGAGCGCCTCATTGGAAATGGAGGGCCGGAAGCCACCATGATGAGACGGTGGAGAGTATCAGGGTGGGGGGAGGGCGGCTTCGCAACGATGAAGACCAGGGCCTTGGAGCGAAAGGTATGGAAAAGCTCCTGTGGCCTGCATATCAGCGGGCCAAGGACTCCTTTACCATTATGTATTTCTATCTCCTGATAACGAATGGTCCAGTGAGATGTGAGAAACAGCACCCTGGTTCTCAGATTAAGCAATTCTGGGGCCTTCGACTTTTGAGATAGATCCCTGCCCTCCATCTCGCAGACGACCCTGAAACCTGGCGAACATGATACGGTGATGGCGGTGGGCACAATGCACTCAAATCGCAATTGCAGGCCAGTTGTTGCACGTCACGACGTACAGCGATAATGACGGCGGCGTGCTTGCAGGAAGATCCTAGTGTTTGTTGTCTTCCCCTGACGTATCTGGGAGACAAAATGTTGCTTGATGCTTGAAAATTGCTGCTGGCGATAACTTGCCATGAGGGGTTTTTTTGTGAGCTGCCTGCGCGTGTGACGAATTAGGTCCGCGTACGGAGTACAAAGGGCGCAGGTTTCCGACATATCACAACATTGGATGTTGGAGCCAGGGGTTATGTTGGAATGTCGCGTGTCTTCGTGGGAAGGGTTTCGTTCTTAGTATTAGGGACAGGGTGTCGTACGGAAAACGGAGTATTCGTAGCGAAGATAGCCTATCAGGCCATAGGCTGGCAGGTCCAGGTCCTGGCCCGACGATTTGTTGACACCTGCTAATTTCAGGGCCGCAGAAGGTCGCGGGCAAGGATTCCGCAAACCGCATACGGAGTACGGAGTACGTGTGAGGAATTCGGCGACAACCTGATGAGCAAACCAGGTTGGGTTGATGGCACTTTGTCGCCCCGGAGTAATCACTGCTGATCCCCCGTATATCCATCCCCAGTGACAGATCCATAACCGCGGTTCGTAGCAAGACATTGAGATAGTAGCCCCATCACAAAATGTGGTTGCAAAGGCTGAGAGCCACCATTTGGCGGCTGTCGCCAATCGTAATCCCCGATAAGAAAAGCAAGCTGGCGCAAGAGGTGTGATGGTTGGTTGATAGGGCCAGACACCACTAAGGAGAAACAAAGTATCAAGCTAACCTGGTCTAGTTGGCCGTAGCGTAGTTTATCCATCTCTGACGCCTTTCTGCGACGCTGGAAGATGACCTGTTGATATAACGGGATCGCCATGCCCCGGTTCGGCCGGCCACTCCAGCCACGATCTCTGCCAGTGTTGCAGACTGTACGGAGGGTGTGGTAACGCTCTGAACCTGGTAAACGACCTAGATACAAAAATTAACGATAGGATTAGTGCTTTGTCAATGCCATGCCACTCATTCGATCACTTAACTGGGATAAATTTCTCTGTCTCCACCGACGGTCCCATTTCATCCGTCATCGCTGGCCGGGTTGTGTGTGTGTGGTGTTTCTCACTCGAGCAGTTCCGGCACAAAGGGTCACCCCCAGTCCGGGGAAGATGCACATGTCACACTTTTTTTTTTTTTTTTTTTCGTAACTTTGTACTAGGTAGGCGCGACTAAGCGTGGGTTTACGTTGTTGCCTCTTTCGATTTTTCTACCTCTCCATTGGCACACAGGGCGTGCGCGCGAGAACGTGCCATCGAGGAGCCAGACATCAGGATTGTTTAATTAAAAAAAAAAAAAAACTCTCTTGTTGTCTCTACTCCTCTTTTTTACTTTCTCAATCCCCTACCCTCCGTTCTCACATATATTCGTGCTGGCGAATTCATTGCATCCTGCCTCATCGCAGACACGGCACAAGGCACAAGGCACCCTTTACTCATTGCTATTGGGATCCTACTTCCCCCCTTCTCTATTACCTGATCGTCTTAACTCCGAAGATCTCTGCACCTAGAAGAGAAGCTCAATGTCTCTCTCGCGGTCTTAGTGTTTTGACCTCTTTTGCTAATCAGACGTACTACGTTACGGAATCTGCTCCGAGAAAAAAAGAGAGTACCCGTAGCTGTCGGTCTCAATGACTCCGATAACCCACGGTTATCTCATCCTGGCCTCCGTGGTAACTTGACTCCCTGACACTGAATTTTCGAGAGGCATAACCCTTGATCAAACTAATCGGCTTCGACTTGGAAAAGGGTACGGCTGCGAGCAATATTGACTTGGCCCGTTGTTTGGTGTCAAATTTGGCTGTTGCTGTGCCTTAAATCGTGTCAGGGGTTGTTGTTACCATCGGTTTTTGGCTCAGGTATCGAGTAATTCGACCCAAAATACCTCTTTTTTTTTCCGGTACTCGTTTTGCATTACTCGAGCACCGTCTTTGTGCACTACAGCAAAAATTCTCGTGCCCTCGGTGTTGATACGGCATATCGGCACCCCACCGACGACCCTCCTACTCTTGGATTCTCCTTACCGCAAAAGGGGCATTCATATTTGACATATATACTATTCAATATATTAAAGTACTACGAACATTTTTAAAGTTACCCTTCTCTACCGGCATGGCTCACAACTCGGTTCAGCGAACGGCTCCCATAGCCATCGCTCCAAAACCTCCAAGGCGAGACCCAGCACCTCAACGACAAGACAGTTTGTGCAAATTTGAGATTGGTCCTAGTAGTGTTCAAACCGGAGCCTCTATCGAATCTTCTTCACTGGCCGGGTCGACCTTTGCTCCGTGCCAATCCTGTCGGTTTTCTGGAACCAAGTGCGTTTTGAGTGATGACGAGGACGGCTGCGCTGCCTGTCAAGCCAACGGCTCCGAGTGCTCTTTCCTACCAAGTTCATTGGCGAGCCCTCAGTCTCGCAAGAGGAAAATGAATGGAGTGCTAGCTCGCGAAGCCAGCTTTGGCAAACGAAGGTTAGTTCTACTGCTATTGTTATGGAACTACCTCGTATTCCCTCTCTCTTTGCTGGTTCGCACTCATACAGAGTATTGTGGGAGGCTGCCGCTTTCATCACAAGTACATTTGGATTTCGGAAATGATAAATTTCTAACATGTCTCATGGCCCTAGCTCACCAAATATTTCTACTCGCAAACTCGGCAATTCTAGCTTATCTAGCACAGCAGCCAGTAGCTCATTTCTAGAAGACCTGGCAAATGTGGGTGGGCCAACAATTCTCAAGAGGACTCTTGGCATGCAAAACGATCGATTCAGTCAATACATCGGGCTTACCACTGATTTTGAACCATCGCTCATTAACCTCTCCGCTTTCGATCCGCAGGATGAAAGTCTGTTGGCCAGAGGTATCTTGAGAAAGGTTAGCGACAACGACACCTTTCTGATGCTGCCAGACAATAGTACACCGGGATATGATCATGTGATGGAAGATTTAGATGCCATCGAGGCCGTGGTATCGCCAAATGGACGTCATTTGATCGACTTGTACTTCCGCATCGTTCATCCAGCGTTTCCAATCATTCAGAAACACGTCTTCTTGGAGAAGTACGAGCGATCCCACCGAGAGTTTTCACCGCCTATCCTGGCTGCAGTATATATTTTAGCCATTAATTGGTGGGATCACAGCGAAAAGCTGTCGAACCTTCCTCGCCCTGATGTGCGAGAACTGGAGAGACTCATCTGCAGCACATTAGCAGATGCCATGAACAGACCTAAATTATCTACTATCCAAGCTGGTTTGCTCTTGTCCCAACGTCCAGAAGGGGACCAGTGGGCGCCAACAGCTCAACTTGTAGCCATAGGTCAAGAGCTCGGGTTGCATTTGGATTGTTCAAACTGGAAGATACCCCCTTGGGAGAAGGGGCTGAGACGAAGGCTGGCATGGGCACTATACATGCAGGACAAATGGGGCGCCTTGGTACATGGACGACCGTCCCATATCTTCTCATCAAACTGGGGCGTGCGAGCTTTGACTGCCAACGACTTTCCAGATGTTGAATGGGATGAGAACGACTCAGATGAGAAACAAGACATTGAAAAGGGCAGGCTCCTGTTTACTCGCTTTGTGCAGCTGTCTGAAATCCTGGCGGAGATTCTCGAGACATTCTACACTTTGAACTCGACACAGAATATCGCTGATGCCGGCCCTCAAGGCACTCAGCTTGTTTTGTCTCTTGCCAAACCGGTTCAGCTGAAACTCAAGGAATGGTATAGCGGTCTGCCGGCAAACATTCGTCTCGAATCCTTCTCTATGACAAGTTATTCCCCCGTTTCGCCACCCTCGACGAACAGATTATCGAGTATTGGATATCTCCACCTGGGGTATTTTGCTACGGAGATCACACTGCACCGCAGAATCATTCGATCATTGGCATCCAATCCAACGACCGTGGATCCTTATGTCCAGCATATTTGTCGAAGCGCAGCAAAGGCCCGTCTCATCTCGGCCATGGACTTTGTCAATCGGCTGACCCCGAACCACCTGCGTTCATTCTGGTTTTTCTCATCCAAGACCAACTTTGCACTGATTGGCACATTTGGATCCCTGTTGTGGGCAACGTCTCCAGGTCGAGAAGAAGCCGACTGGTACCGTCGTCGCTTAGGGGAGTACCGATGGACTCTCTCGGTGAGTTCCAAACCCGTTGAGAGCAAAGCCCTGACGCAATTTGCGATATCGATGCTAGATATCTCAACCGGGTTGTTGAAGAAGCTACCGGAAAAGCCGTCCATGAGTCGGAGTGGGAGCTTAGCCGACATGTCAGCGCCATCTGGCCCGCCCTCATTTCCGGGGTCGTTCTCTGGCGGCGGCAGCCTGATGGGCCAGTTCAGCAACATTCACAGCGCTGATGTGAGCAGCGCACAAAGCCCCCAAAGTGATGATTCAAGCAGCGACGACGAAATGGAAGACAGCTATGCGACCCCGATATGAAGACTGGGGGCCTGGGTGGTGGTCGAGTCAAGCCCGGCTACGGCATGATGAAACTACCGGGTATCGGAGGCTTATTGAATTCTCGTTTGGTCTTAATAGAAGAGCGATCATTGTCGTCGTTGAATTTTATGTGCTTTTCCTGACTTGGATGCTCATCATGAATGTGTACGAAAGTACTGTGATGGTGGGCGACGAATAGCCGCGAGTCGGGGTTGTAGAATATTCTGTTGTGTAGCTGCATTCGACTCTGATCAGGAGGAGAGGGGGGACTAAATATGATGTTTTTATGAATTCGTCAGATTGATTATGAGCAAATAGATGGATAGTATTGCGCAACCACGTGAGAAAATTACCGTCTAGCAGTGTGGACGTAAGTGTGCGCATGTCAGCATCAAGGCTAGCTCCTATTGGTGAGTAATTCAACAAGGGGCAGGACGAAGCTGTTACAGGAAGGTGCACGTAGTAGTTACAACATAGCTAACGGCTGGGGGGTCAACACATTGGATTCGGGTGCCGAGATGGTCCGAGGGCAGGCACGGTTTAAGTCCCCTCTGAACGGTCCGAGCACAGTTCGTTAGAGCAGGACAATATTAACGTTAGTAGAGGTTTTTGTATCTGAAAAAATATAGCGCACTGTGTATGAAAGCTCGTGCCTACTAAAGTACCTAGGTACCTGGTACTTTTGCTTATGTGCGATTTGTAACAATTGTATTTGAATCTTGTCAATGCCCAAGTTTGTTTTCCTCATACTCCCGTCTTTTGGAATTGCAGGAACCTTTTAGAGCCCCCGCCTCTCTCTTTTGCTCTTTCTGCCAAGTATTGACTTCTTCTATTCTCATTAAATTTCAGGCCCGCTGCTTCTAGACCTCTTTAACAGACCCAGGACATCTGCATCTTGAGCAAGGCTAACGCCCCCACTCGACGGGAAGGAAGGCAGCAAGCCACACCGGAGCAAGGAGTACCTGGGTACGGCAATCGGTACCCTAGCTGCTAAATCCATACTTCTTTCTGGTCAACTGGTACAACATGCTCGCACGTACATACGGATTTCAGGGTGAAACGCACCAGCACGGCCAACTTGTCTTCAATGATTGAGAGCTCTCGAGGTAATTCTGGGTTTACCTCATTATTTTTGACCTTTCTCGACTCGTATCTTCCATCAGCTTAGGACCCCTCATGTCTGCTGGGCGGACACGACACCTTTTTTTTCCGTTTGATCATGGCGAGAAAGGCTACACCAAGGGAGGCATCCGGCCCTGGTGCCAACTCTGAAGACAAGGCGACGGGCTTTACGCCTGAGAGGTTTGAGAAGGAGCTTCAAGACTTGGCTGACAAGGCTCGGAGCGACACATTTAGCAATCGATTTTTGGGCCAATTGAACATTTATATTCGCATCACCCTACTTCTAGCCCTCCTTGGACTCTACTCCCACGTCTCTCAGCTCAACCTTTCACCGGTGTATGGATCCATTCCCTCATCAATATGGCACTCAAAGCTTGTCATGGGAGGATGCTTCCTGGGGTGGGCTGGTAACACGTTCCTGCGCGATTCATTGCCAATCGCCCCGGCCAAAGCCCTTCCCATGGTTGCCGTCTGCATTCCCGGGTTGCAGCATTTTCTAGCTGCCTTCAGCCAGACATTCGGCGCGCAATGGGGTCCCGTGGTCACAGAGAGCCTTACGCTACTACCGTTGGCACTATTTACATCTGCTTCCGTGGCCGATTACTGGGAGGGGGCACGATTGGGCATGTTGCCAAATGTCGTGGCTGATGCCGGGCCTGGTATTGGGTCTTGGGCCTTGTTCAAGTTCTTTGAAAACCAGATTGGCGTGTATTTGCCCCAGATCATGGGCAGACTCCTGGTATTTACTAGACTGGGCTTGGAGATTGTCCTCTCAGTTGCTTACATGGTCCTCTCCCCTTCAAAGTACCTCATTTACGCGGCATTCCCATTCCTCCACACCACGTTCCTGAACAGCCATCTGCAGTCTCCAGCCGCCACTCAGAGGCTAATGAGCTCTTTGATGACTGATAACTGGTTGCTCATTGAGAGGCGTGAGTCGGTGACTGGTTATATTTCAGTCGTACAGAGCATAGAGCAGGGCTTTAGGGTTATGCGTTGTGATCATAGCCTACTGGGAGGGGAGTGGATCAGTTATAGAGGGGGACCGGTATCAGAGCCGATTTATGGCGTCTTCGCCATGCTAGAAGCTGTTAGATTGGTCGAGTCGGCAGCACCCGTGGATGACAAGGATGCCAAGGCATTGGTGATGTGAGTAACAGTTTCCGCTGCAGAATATCTTCGTGGCTAACTTGTCCTTGCAGCGGGCTTGGTGTTGGGACGACGCCTTCTGCGCTTGTTTCCCATGGAATCAGCACAACCGTCGTAGAGATGGATCCAGTTGTTTACGAATTTGCATCCAAGTACTTTGATTTGAAGGAAAATAACCCACCTGTATTGCAGGATGCTGTCAGCTACACCGGTGAGCTTGCTAAAACAGCACCCTCGACATACGACTACATCGTTCACGATGTGTTCACCGGCGGGGCCGAGCCTATCGATCTCTTCACCCTTGAGTTCTTCCAGGGCCTGCACGCGCTGTTAAAGCCCGAAGGCACTGTTGCCATTGTAAGTCTGCCTCATCGACCTTTTCACTACTAGACTCGCCAAACTTGCTCACGACGTTGCCACAGAACTACGCAGGTGATTTGGCCCTCCCACCACCCAAAGTCATTTACCGCACTATCAAGCAAGTCTTCCCAACGTGTCGCATCTTCCGCGAAATGCCACCAGACACAGAGTCCATCAAAACCAAGGGCATAGATTTCACCAACATGGTTATTTTCTGCAAGAAGTCAGACGGCAGCCCGCTCAGCTTCCGACGTCCCACAACCAAGGACTTCTTGCAGAGCCCAGCCAGACAAGAGTTTCTGGGTTTGCCAAACGAGATGCCTGAAACGGCCATGCTAATAGGGGGTGATGAGGGCATCTTGAGGAAGAATGAGACGGCAAAGTTGGCCAAGTGGCATGAGACTAGTGCCTTAGGACACTGGTCGCTAATGAGGACTGCTATTCCGGCGCTGGTATGGGAGAAGTGGTGAACAAGGCTGATCGGTGAGAGTGGATGCCACATATTATTGAAACAGTCGAAGTTCTTAATTTGAGTACTACGGAGTCCTCCAACAAAGGGGAGTAGAAATTGGGCATTAGAAATATGGAGCAATGTCTTGGGTAGCGTACGGAGTAGGCATGGTGCCTTTGTGACGAAGGGTGTGGCTTGCAGATACGTCGCCGAGAATTTTAATATCTTCCTCAGCCTTTTTCTGTATAACTTGTTTCACAATACTTTCGCTCCTTGGCCTATGAGATCAAGCTCCTGCGGTGGCATCAGCTTCAGCTAGATGGCCAAGCTCGAAACCTCCAGACACTTCTTTGCCCCTGATTGCGTTTGTAGACATTTCAAACAGCAATCCACAGAGTCCGGAAGGTGTAATCCAGTCATGTGTTCCCGCCGTATCCTTCCCGATACCCAACAGTCGGCCCAACGCCTTGGACGGAGAATTTGAAGTCCATCGATATAAGCATTGCATCGTGTCGTCGACAAAATATGCTTGCATGTCACAAAGCCATTACTATCACTTCTTTGAACGACCCCCCAAAAAACACATTTGTGAATGTGTCGTCACGGTAGGTAGCAATCTGCGATCCTTAAAGCCGGTCCTCCAACCTTGACAATGAAACAAACACAAAGCGCGTTGACCGATGCTTTTTTCGCTTCTCGTCACCGCTCAGACCAACTGACGTATCCTAGGATGCCCGAACAGTAAAACCTGCAATGAAAGAGATGTGCCGTCGACAGGTCACTTTCATGCCAAATCTCGCTTATTCATTTTTGAATCGGGCTACCGGTAAGATCACCATTTTTGAGACACGGCACTGCATCTGGTGGCACATGGTCACCGACCAGTGGATGATGCATACGGAGTACTATATGCTTTAATGAGCTTCCAGTAACCTCTACTCCGTACGGAGTACTCCTGCGGAGAACTCCAGGTTAATAACCGGGGGGCATGATGTGAGATGATGTTCATCATGGGTAATAAATAGGGGCAATACATATAAAGCGAGTCCAGGGCCAGAGTACAGTCTCTACCAAAATGCCAAGTAATCAAGGGAAAAAAAAAAAAAACCAAGATGAAGCTTCGACTCCTACACCTCGCGGCGGCTGCGTTTGCCGTTCCAGCCGCCCAATCTCACCTCATCACGCGCCAAAAATCATCCAGCAACTGGGCCGGTGCCGTCCACACCACGCGCTCCTCCTCCATATCCTTCGTCACCGGGACCGTCACGCTGCCCAAATACAAGCGAGACCCTAACCTTGGCGCCTCCTTCTGGGTGGGCATTGACGGCGCAACGTGCCGCAGTGCCATTCTCCAGACGGGCGTCGACTACCTCAACGACACGGTGTACCCCTGGTACGAATGGTATCCGGCCGACGCAAAGTTGTACGCGCAGCCGCTGTCCGCATAGCCGGGTGACAGGATCCGCATGAGCGTCAATGCCACGAGCGCCACGTCGGGAGTTGCTACTCTGGAGAACTTGACCACGGGGGAGGAGGCGCGTGGCGAGATGAAGAACCAGCAGCAGCTTTGCTTGAGGGACGCCAATTGGATCGTGGAACTTTTACCGAAAAAAGGCCTCATTGACTTTGGGGTCGTCAGTTTTGAGGCGGTTGAGTGGCATAGTGGTGAGGGGAGGAGAGGCGCGGCAGCGGCCAAGGTTTACGATATCGAGAAGGCCGGGAGGAAGAGTACGAGGTGCAGTGTTGGGGGGGATGTTGTTTGTGAGTTTTCGGGGAATTATTAGGCTGTTGCGCTTCGGTGGGAAACTTGGCTATCGAGTAGAATCGGGAGTGTCGAGTTGTCATGTATGTAATCTGCGTGGCGTGATTGTGCCGCAGACGTCTTTGTAAATCTGTATCAGTACCAGTATAGACCAACAAATAGCCTTAATCACGAAAAGCTCCTTTTTGCGGCCCAATGATAGTTAACCTTGCGACGTCAAGTTTACTTGATGCTTCAATGCCATGTACAAGTCAACCGGAGCAGTCGAAAAGGCAAATGCAGGTATTATTTAGTCTCGATACAAGCACCTACTCGGTCCTTTTATTCGCCGCGTCCAAGCTCTGCTTCTTATTTCGCGCGCTAAATTCTTCAAAAAATCCCTTCGCGTACGCTGGCAAGCCCACCCGGTTGTAGGGGCCAGGAATCGGTTCGCCCATGGTCGAATAAATCGGCACTACACCTGTCCACACTGTGTCCAACGCATCCTCGTTCTCCAAATCATGCTTGTCGTCCGAGACGCCACCATCGCGGTACTTGGCACTTCCCGAAGCAATCTTCACTTTGAGAATGCTCGTACTCTGCATTTCGGCATTCGTAGGCGGCAAGCGGCTGTTCTTCCAGCGATCCGGCACGACAGAATTGGTGATGAGCTCCATGGCGTACAGCTTCTCCTCCTGATCCTCGACAAGAGTAGCGTGGCCGAAGAGTAGAGCTGAGCGGTAGTTGTAGCTATGGTTGAAAGCGGTGAGAGCGAGAATCAGACCGTCGACGTGGGAGACAGCGCAAGAGACGGGCATGCCTTCTTCGCCAGCACTGCGGCCAAGGTTGAAGAGGCGCGAGGAGACGTAGCCATGGATGTAGAGATCTAGAGGGTCACCTAGATCGGCGGACGGCCGGTCAAAAGAGCCCATCTGGCCGATCATGGGGAGGGTGACAGGGAAAGGAGAATTGGGGACGTTGAATGAGACATGGATGAGTTGGCTAGAGTTGATGAGAGAGTGGATCTTTTCGAGAGCATAGATTCCTAGGATGCTGAGTTAGCCCGCTGAATATAAGTGATTAAGTAGACTCGTTGAGTTTAAGTGTCATCGTTACCTCGCTCGCCCTTTCTCTTGACGAGATTTGTTGCGTCCTTGGGATACTCCAGTTCGTAGCGGCCCATGATGATTGAGAGGGATGAGTATGTTGTATGTTCTTGGTGAAGTTCGAGTATATTCCGAGGCGGAATTGCCAGAAAATGATAGATGGGCTACCTCGCTAAAAACTACACGATATACTTCCTTATATATTACGTTGTCCGTCAGTTTTGACTCACGTCTACCCGCCAAGTTGGTCCTTTGGAGGTTGCGGTGACAATTCCGAGGTTACCTCAAGCTACATCAGCCGCTACGTCAAATGCTTTGCTCACAACTTCCCACAGCGCCAGAGTCAAATGGTTTCTACATGCCGTTTTACTATGTGTCAGCGCCGTAAGCTGATTTGCCTGCTTGGCGACTTGTCCCTTGCTTGCTTGTAGTGCGGAGGGCGCTTTGCAACCGCAACGCGGTGATTCGACGAGGCGATGACGACAGCGGGGTTCCAGCAGGCTTGAGCTTCGAGTACGTTGGCTCATCACGGCGACCTGCGGACGACGGCTGCAGCTACGAAGCATGTTTGTGGAACTTGGCCACGTTCTGCGGATGGATGCCGCTTAGGCGTACTATAGCAGATCTGGGAGTGCCTGATCCTGCGGGTGCGGGGGAGCAGCCACTCGTCTTTCGCCTCCTGGAGAGCAATTGACCAGTAGGCCGTTCTCATTCTGCGTTGCTCTGGATGTTGATGTATTCATCGATAAGGCTCAGACTGCATGGGTGTATATTATGCGTAAAGGCGGAGGCATAGGTGCGCTAACCTCTTGGGGTGAACGGAGTTACCTGTTGCTAGAGGTTATCCGATTCACGAATGCAGTACTCCGTACGCCGTCGGTAAGGACCACGGCATCCATTATCATGAAGCCGAAAGGGCGCGGCACTCCAGTCGCGGGCTACCACATGGAGGCCCAACTCCGTTTTTGTCAATGACCTGGAGCTCGGTGGTTGAGAGACTGGTTGGCAGTGGTTGCCATATGCACAACCACCAAACAGCGGGTTCCTAGCATTTGACTCCAAGGTTGATTTACGTAGGCACGGGTGAAACATAAACGCCTACTTTTCACGGTAACTGAGAGTCGGCCTGGTGAACATCGGCTGCAACCCAACGGGCTATCATCAATGCCTGCTGAGGTCATCGAGCCGTCCCAGCTGCCCAAAAACCATCGACCAGCCTTGATGACCAAACTCTCTCAAATGGTGGTGTCATGAATCTAGCCCGAGGGAGAGAAGCCAAAAGCGTGCCTTCAACGCGTCGGGTGAGGCCGAAGGCAGGGTTCAGCCACACAGAAGTCGAAACTCATGAAACACCGTCAGTGTGACCCGCAACAGCCACGCACATTGTTGTGGAAGGACCCGACTCTCCGAACTGGCGCACGGTGAAAATTGTCTGTGATTTAGGTGAAGAAACTCCTCACCTTCTTGGCTTCAACATGTGGAATGACGTTATTACGTTCCCAATGGACTGCCGAGGCGCCATTTCTTTAGTAGAGAACCAGATATTTGGCGTGATAAGCAACATTGGCTGCCCATGATTTGGTGATAGGACATTCACCGGAGATCTGGTGTCGCAGTTTCACCAGCAAGGCTGAAGGATCAAAATGCTTCCGAGGGGTCATCCATCCTACGATGGAAAGAGCGAGAGCGAGTCAAACCGGCACGGAGAAACTTCTGCCGGGACCTTCGCCCTTCTCCGCCCGCGCTCTATGCTGTCGTGATAATCACCGCATCCACGATTCAAGTACTGTCATTGTCATGTAGAGGCCGCTCGAGTCATCTTTTGGCATCTATACCATACATACTGATTCAACCACATTTCCCATGTGTCGCATCAGTAGGTGTGGGCTCGCAGCCATCAAATGCTGGGTCACGCCCCATTTGGCCCCCCAAAAGTCTCCGACTTGCTAACGTTTGAGGTTTCATACAAAACGCACTTGTCGCAAAGCACGGATCCTCACCTCACCTTTTGTTGTCTTCGACTCCAATAATGGTGATACGCGGTACCAATGGCAAGGGCCATCTGTCCTTCCGAGCGCTTTCTGCCTTGTTCCAACGTGAATTGGTTTGAGAGTTTTCCTGCTCCTGAGGCAAGTCGCGAGGCACCAACCACAGTCGATTTGCTACTCCTACACGCTTTTGGAGGCTTGCGTTCGTCTGTGCACATGTGCACAACAAGATGTACTATGCGTGACACTTCTAGCAAGAGCGTGCTGGCCTCCACCCCTGTGTGCCAAATAGACGTGTTAGCCTAAATGGGATGTTTTGGCTTCCCGTTTGCATGTTTTGGGGCTGTCAACCCCAAAGAGCTTGATACTGTTGCTAGATCTGTCCCATGTGAAGGAATGCCTGCTGTCCCCTCCTCTTCTTTCATCCTCTGCCATCCCACCCTCACACAGACCTTGCTGTGATGGGTGCGATACGAGCTGAGATCTGTACGATGACGATGGCCATGCTGTAATGATTTAGGCCTCGACTGGAAACACATCCGCCTCCGAACCCTCGGGACTCAATATTGTCTTCTGATTACCTTAACCGGTTGCTTATACGTCCATGGCCCATTGATTGGGCAGTTTCGATTCTCCTCACGGTCTGTCCAACAAGCCGTTGGTTGGCCAGGCCGTCGTCATGTCCAACTCGGCCAGAGACCAGGCCTTGGTGGCGACCTTTGGCTTGTCAGTAAAAAATCCATTCCTCCTCCAGGGAACTGAGCTTGGGTTCCTGGCGTTGAAATTGAAAAGCTAACACTCAACTCACATCTCAGCGGCGCTGTCGTGTGTGCCTCTCTAGGGACGGTATTATTTCATCTCAGAGGAGGGGCTTTATCGCTCTTTCGAGGCGGTCTGAGGCTGGTCCTCGCCGGTTTCCTTCTGTTCGCTTCTCTATGGGCTGTCGATGGCTTCGTTGCTACTTTTATCGACAAATCTTCCGCGTCAGGATGTCAAATCGCCGTTGCATTTGCTGCCGCATTCGACCAACTCGCCCGAATCGTACTCGAAGGATTTTTATTCTGGGCGATGAAAAGCGATGCCCGAGCTACTTGTGGTGTCTTATTTCCACAGGCTGTCTTCTTTCTTCGCTTCATCATTGGTGGCATCTTTGTCGGTGTTCAACGACCACAGTTCGACCCAGTATGTGTGGCCACGAATCTGCTCTGGCCACTCGGCGTTGCGGTTCTGTGTACGGATGCCTTCATTGTCCTTACTCTTGTGACAAGAGCTTCTTCGGCCGGAGTCTTTCGAGACATGAGAGCAGAAGGCCCTCTTGGGTCTCGATCCAGGGGCATATCTTTGATCATTATGGCCTTGGGACTTTGGATTCCTGTATGCAAAACCGAATTGCCGTCATGTTCAGCACCCGTGATTTCAGCTAACTTTTGGCTTTCTAGCTTAGTGTTCCTATGATTCTAGGAATCAGTTCGTTCGGTATCGCTACTCGTACGGCCCTTCCCGCCGTTGGAGTGCTGCTCGTCATAGGTTTGATGGTACCTTGTTGTGCAGTCGTGAATACTCTTGTTACTAATATGTGGAACAGGTGTCATTGCGTTCTACTTCAAAAATGTGATTTTACCACTGAAGGCAGTGTCTCAGAAGACTGCACCGTTTCTCGACAAATTTCCTGGTTTGTCCGAGGATGTGCCTCCGCCGCCAAAAAGGGAGCTAAGAAATCAGGAGGTGTCCACAATCGACAGCTTCGGACAACCAAGGGAATACTCACGGGAAGTTACAACTAGTGCACGAGATGGCAACAATCAGCTGCCAATTATTAGTCGCCCAAGTCCAGGTCAGGCAGCAGCTGGCGTTGGAGGGATGCCAGTTAAGGGTGAACTTTTCCCACCTATACGGGCCGGATCGTTATCAGCAAAGCAGGAGGATCTCTTGGTGCAACCGACAAAAAAGGCGGTCATCAAGGGCGGAAAACTGGTCATATCTTATCCGATAGTTCAAGAGGACAAACTCAGCGAGGCGAGTCCTTTGAGGCGGATTGCAACTGTTGACTTGGCCACCGCTGCTAGGCAAGACAGAGAACGGAGAGTCAACCCTGCAGTACCTCTGCAGCCCAGCACGAATAGGTATAGTAGACAAGCTACTAAAGAATTGCAGCGAAGGCAAGTTGGTGGAGATTCTGCCACGAGACAAACTAGCGCATCGACTTCGGAGCCTATCGAGGAGCGTGCGTCACAAGCGGCATCTTCGGCCGTGCTGTCGGGCCTTGTCACTCCCAGTGGTGGTGTTCGGCAGAGGTCACCGAAACATATTTCACAATGCTTTCAAGATACATTCCCACCGGTTACTCCAGCCACGAATGCTTCGAGGTCAAGAAGTAAAAGTCCCACTTCACGGAATTCAGGTTCAGGGGTACCTTTAAAGCCGCCGCCCCGATCGCCTCTACGACCCTTCCCTGAGAAGACCACCAGTGCAACTACCTTGCAAGGCCCAGGTAAACCGCTCGCCGAAATGCTAGACCAGACCAAAGCTGAAGAGTTCAAGAGCTCTGCTGCTGCCCCCTCTTCGCAGCACACTTCGCAGACTCCTCCCTCAAGAAGCGAAAGCGTCTCTCGAAGAGAATCCATTGTCTCCCCTAGCACGCCTATGGACGTTCTTGTACCCCCAGTGCCTCCTCTTTCGCCAAGGGACCTTGACTCCAGCTCATACTACCAGTTGGAAAGGAACTTAAGCAATCAACACCGAAGAAGTGGGCCATCATCAAGCATTCCTCGTAGCGGATCGGTTAAAAATAACATTCGCCCATCGAGGAAGAGGCCTAAAACGCCTCCACCAATCGATCAAGTGAAACCGTCGAAAACGCCGGTCCAGCTTCGAGAAACCACGGGGCTTCCCAGCCATCCCAGAGCTCGGGCTGCAGGAACCTCTGCCAGTAAGAGCCGGGACCAAACGGTGATGTTCGTCAACAGCATCGACTACAATGATCCTAGCAGGGTTCGTGACATCATTGATGAAATAGCAACAGACTTGGCTGCAAAGGCAGATTGGAGCAATTCTGATAGCAGAGATTCAGTGGCCCATCGACCACGACCAATTCCTCGAAAGTCGCCCATCACGCCATCGGTTTTGGCAAAAGAATCACCGAGTGTAGCATCAACAAGTGATCTGCTACCTCCGAAAAAGGAAGTGGAGGCGAGATTGAAAGCCTCAGTTTTAACTGCAACGGCCGGAGAAAGTCCTAGCCAGCCGCCCCCTCTGCCTCCGCCGCCTCCAACTCCGAAGAGTGAACCTCTGGAACCAGCGAGGACCAAGACGTCCATATCTCGACCCAAAAAAGATAACCCAGAGGTGAAGGAATATATAACTCCAGTGGATCAAACAGGCATCGCTCTACCATCGACTACATTACGAACCCAGGCCTCTCATGACCGACCTAGGTCAGAGAAAAACGTTAACGATAAGAACACCGTTGCCAATGTGACGCCTACAGAATATGTCGAGCCGTCTCCATCCGGGAAACGCAAGGAAGACACGACCAGATACATGTCCAAGTTCAGCATAGCCACAACTATGAGCCCAGAAGAGCCGCCGTCTGCATATCTTCAATCCCCAGCTTTCAAACTTCTTCGATCGTTGCAAGAAGGATTGAGACGAAGGTCATCTCCTGTCCTTCCGGTAAATGATGCTCAGGAATCAGCCACTCCTGCTTCAATCGTGGTAGACCAACCAGGAGCCCAGTCAACTACACCGTCGTATGCGAAGCAGTATATCAAACCACAAGATCTGGCAGCTGGCTATGTTTCCAAGTCTCTGGACGCTGATCCTGTTGCTCTTGGAATGCCTGCTAGAGTTAGCTATGCTGATAGTACGCTACCAAATGATGAGGACGACGGTAGAGAAATGGTTACCTTCATGCTTGACCGAAACACATATTATTCAGCCAATGCGGCATCTACTACGTCGCCGCAAAATAGTATATATGGCGGCACCGAAGGCAAGAAAGGCTCATGGCACTGTCGTGTGGGTGAAAATCCGCCTACGTTCTCTAGCCGAGAATCTATGCAATCTCGCCGTTTCCCTAAACCACCTCCGCTTGAACTTCACAGGATTTTCAAACGTATGAAAGGATCGCCTCCTCAGCCTCCACCGCTCGAAACTCCCAAGCAGGCCATTGACAAAATTCAAGAGCAGCTGAAGAAATTCAAAGACTCCAACGTGGATGATGATGATGCTGAACGTGAAAAACAGAGAATGTCTCTCCTCAGAGACATAGAGATGGAGATGGGAATGGAAGAAAACCGATGGCGGAAGATGCGGGATGATCTAACTAGAGTGTCGGTCTTAACAATTGGCTCAAATCCAGGTTCTCCGTTTCCCCATGCAGCAAGCCCTTCACCATCACAAAACATGCAATTACCGGCGATAAATGTGGCCGAGAGTTCTCCAAAGAATAATAGTCCCTATCTATCAGTACGGGAAACGGACACGGGGCGGCCGCGATCATCTGTCCTTTGCACAGCCGATCAAGTGCAGATGAGTCGTCCCAGGAGGGTGCCTGATAGGTTCCAGGTGACTACCACAGATAATACATCCGAGATTTCGGAGCGGGCTGTCCGAGAAGGAGTCTCCATCTCTACCAGGAACACCTCGCCAGTTGCGCCATCATCTCCCACGAATAACGAAACATATTCAAGGTTCGAAATTGGGAGTCGTGAGCAACGGCCAAACCAAAAAGGGGAGGTTGCACCCGCCAAAGGTGTTTTGTGGAAGTTAGACAACATTAATCGAACCCCCGAAATCACGAAATCACAGGTTGCCCTGTGGAATTCCGCCTCTGACTCTGCAATTCAGTCAATTAGATCGCGATCTCCTGGCCCTAGGCCAGTAAGTCGCAAGCCCAGAGAATCCTCTCCTGTGGAAGAATCGGGACTCTGGGCCAGTCCACCAGAAAGCTTGATACCGCAGGCCAGATCTCCCAGCCTGTGGCGCGCAGCACTTCAATCACCACCATCAACACCATCATCCCAAGAATCCGCCACTCGCCCGCGCACACTGAGGCCTCCACGCAAGAGTAGGCGAATTTCTTCACTTCCAGACATTTTGGAGAATCCAGAGCCTCTAGAGAACAATCGCAACGCCTTGGGTATCTTTCGATTCCCCTGGGGGGAAACTTCCGACGCAGCTACAGTGTATACACCATTTCAGAACCAGGCGTTCATGCTGTCAGGCAATATGGGTGCAGGATTCCCTCCGATTCACCCGTCTCTGGAACTCCAGATGCAGATTTTGAGATCCCAGCAACAGCCATCCTCGTTCTTTGAGCACCACGACGAGGAAGAGGCCGTCGAAAACATTTCCGAGGATTCAGATAACGATAGTTTTGACGACGATGACGACGATTCCTTTGATGAAACAACACTTTGGGAGATTGCCAGCTTACTAAAATCTGATAGAGTTCCTTCCAGGGAGAGCTTGTTTCCCAACAATGGCAATATTCTTCCTGGATCGTTGACAACCCAGGGACCTACAGACCCCATTAGACCATCTTTCGTGCCGCCGGCACGGCAAGTTGCAGAGGAAGAGGAGCCAGACCACACTGAGAGCGAGCCATCCCCCGTGCCACTGTTGCGTCGGGAATCTTCGTCACCAACTCTCCCACCACCAGAAATGACTCTATGGGTCAACAACGTCCAAATGCCTCATAGTGCAGTAAACCAGGGACTTTTCCAGGATGGTAAGGTATGGGATACCTATGTTGAAAGCTATAAACCCACCGCGCGCGCTCCTCTCAGGCAGACTAAGGCTCCAAATATCACCAGCAGCTCACTCTGGAGTCAGCCAGCGATCAATACTGGCTCACCTCCTATTGCATATTTGTGGTCCGGCGAATCCAAGTCGCGGCCCATGGTAGATGCCACCGTTGAAATCAAAGAGATATCCCACCCAGCTACCCCTGAGCCAGAATTTCTATGGTCAATACCAAAGTCCACCCTAGACGAGAGTGTATTTGGTCTGCCACAGCCAGAGCCAGAGCATTGGGATCAATATAATGACCTCGCGTGGGAGGTTTGGCGTCCAAGGCCCCGAAAAGGCGGACACTTGAACATCGAGAGCCAATCTCTGTGGACACAAAGAAGACCTCAAGGAGAGCAAACAAACAAAAAGCCCGGATTGGAAGGAACCACGCCGACATCGCCTTCTGATGGTACCAATGAAGGGGACACTTCACCGACGGCCACAACTACAACAGGCCGACAGATTGCTGCCGATGACATGACACCGTCAATCGAAACGCCCATCAACAGCCCAGAGTCGGAAGAGGATGCCATTTCCATCAAGGAGCAGCCCACCTATGATGCAGGTATTATCATTGGACCACAAGACGATATCGTAATATCCAGCCCTCTGGGTAACGATCTATGGGTCCCCATTTCCACACTTCCCCTGGATGAGGAGCACCAAGGCCTGTTCAAAGTCCAACAAGGCGGGCACCAACACGACAAGAAATATCGTAGAAGTTCAAAGCCCCCCGCAGCGCTGGAAACTCGTCCCACGCCGCGATCAAGCCGTCGGTCTCTCCAAAAGCTTGAGTCACACACTCTCTGGGCACCGGCTACGCCACAAACCTTTGCTCAGGACTGGGTCACGCTCTCTTCCGTCCGGCCCAGCACTCCGCCCGGCCAGCTGTCTTCCGAGTCGGGCAGCGAATCGCCCCTTTCGGATACATCCTCAGTCTATTCCAACGTGACCGGTGAATCCACCGTCGCCAGCTTCCTCACCGGCCAGGCCTCCGTGCAACCGAAGCCGCATCCCGTCACAAACGCAGACTGGGTGGCTTCTCTCAAGGGAACGGATCCTGCTACCCGGCCCCGGAACGAGACTGCAAGATCGGTACCTAACTGGGCCGCAGCTCTGCACGAACCCCCACAAGGAGCTGCTCAACCATCAACTGCATCTGCTCCGCAGCCAGAACAAGAAGCACTGCAGTCAACAAACGAGGAGACCCAACCTGCCGTCACAGAGGCAAATGCAGGAGAAGAAATATCGGCGCCAGAAAAACAACCAAATCCTCTCAGCTCCCGCCGGGAAACCCAAATAGGCGGCTTCGACCCTGCAAGACACCACCCCGTCTTCAACGTTTACATCCTTGACACATCAAACGGGGACGACTACCACCCCGCTGCCGAGGGTTACATCCACACCCTAGTAAACAAGAACCCAGACTTGATTCAGCGACAGGCCAGTACGAATGAGAAGCATTGTTCAGTTAATGTGGGGAGCAATTGAAAGAATTGGGAGCCATCAGGACGTGGTTGAGATACCCAGTTGTAAATTTAGGCGTTAGAAATCTGCAACTGAATGAAATCAGAATTACACATCCAAGTGTGCAGTTTGTTAATACGCAGTCGACCATTATTAATACTTCCAACACCGGACATGTTTCATATTAGTTCTACCTGGCGGCACACTATTAATCACGTATGTATACTCGGTAGAAAGGGGCATGGCTTCAGAAAGCACCCACACAGCATCCATCAACGATAAGAACTAATCATATGTATCATAGCCCCTAGGCTCTATCCATGCAATTCATCAACTGTAGACTAAAAAAATGACAAAAGCGTCAACAATGCGCCGATGCTATAAAACAAGACATGCTTCTTCTTCAACGGTTCGGGAGTAATGCCCTACCGTCATTCCTGTATCCCAAATTGGCTCCATTGCTTCGTCCAATTTCCTTCCAAATGTACCTTGCGTATTGCTCTCTATTTGCGGGCCATGGTATGTGTATGTTTTGTGTTGTCCCCAAGTCCTCAGTCGTTTCTCTGCATAATCATTGGCAGTGACGTTTTGCATCTCGAGCAATGAACACATCAGATAGAAGCATCGTCTCCATTTCCCTGACTTCCTGCTTCAGTCGCTTCCTCTCATATCCATCCTCGGGAGGTTGTTTCCGGCTCTCGCGTTCATTATACGACAAGTAGGCGCGTGGGTTACATTATACATAAAAAAGAGCATACAAAATAGAAAGCGCCACGACACCTCCCACCAAGAACCGGTTCAGCCATCGACAGTGGCAGCCCGATGACGGGTATATCCAGCGATGACAGATGACGAGGCTGACCCCGACTCGTTTGAGCCATATTATACTGTCCACCCTCTCGAAGTCCGAGTCAGCCAGTGTCGTTTATAGTTGGTAAAAAAAGAAAAGAAACTTCAGGACAAGAACCGTCGCTATGCAAACAAAATAATTCACAAACAAGTATTTTCCGCGTTTTTTTTGTACAAAACCTCGGCTGTGAATAACGAGGTGTATAGTGGTGGTGGTAAAAGGAGTACAGTTGGAGGTGCTGAGATTCTTTGATTGCTGCTAATTCACCGTCATTAAGGGAACTCGGCGTCCAATGTTTGATGGTGGCGAGTTTTCAGATGAAGGCCGCTCAACAATGGTAGTGCTATTACCACGACTCTTCAAAGGTCGTCGGGCCGGGCTGGATCCTGGATCATCAAAAACTCTTGTAAACGCAGGGCTCGAATCCAAGCATCTCTCATGTCGTGGAGTTCGAGCTGGACTTTGTGTCAACTGATCAGCCCTCCTTATGAGATCGGACAGGACATCGCGCAATTCTCCGGCTCTCCTGACCAATACTTTCAAGCTGTTAGTATCGAAATGCATCCTACTGGTGCCAGTACCACACTTCCGAGATCCTGGGGCGGCAGGCTCAGCAGTTGCCGAGGTTGACCGATGTTGAACAGACTCTATGACAGATCTCACCACGCCATTCACGTCTTGAAGTTTGGCTGGTGGGTTTTCTGGTGTTCGGGGTCGGCTGGGGCGATTAGATCGTGGGCGATCATCCGGCAAGGGCCAGTTTGCTCCAAAAATATCATCATCTGGAGAGAAGACAGATCGTCGCCGCGGGGATTGCCGTTCACGAACGACAGCCGTCTTGGACATGACCGGTTCATTACGTTCAATAACCGCATCCAACCTGTCAAATGAGAGGTTATCATCAATGTGATCTTCATCCCCTGGAGGGTTTGCAGCTTCAAAGGCGTCCATATAAATCGAAGTCTCTGACTGATCGTCGTCGTTCGCAGACCCCTCGTCTGGGGAAGCCAGGGCAATGATGCCTTCAGCTTCCTTCCAGAGTGGTTTCTGCTCGCCATTCAGCATATTCAGCTCCCGACCATGGCGGCAGAGTCGCTTAAGGTCGTTGACGAGGAGAGATAATTCTCGAATTTGACCAGAATGAGCCTTGACGCTAGGTTGAGAGGCACGGATTGATTCAGGGACCGCAAAAGAATCCTCGGTATCTTTGCCGCCTGGTCCATCATCGGGGCCACCAAATTCAAAGTCCTCGTCCCAATCTTCGCTAACAGTTTTTGAACCAAGTCCCCATGTTCCATACTTCGATCCTGTGGGTTTTGATACGTCGGCAGGATCGTGTACCACAGGTACACTTTGGCTCCGGACGTGCGCCGGCATTGGCCCTTTGCGAACGACAGATCGACCTCCTCTAGAGTCAATTTCCTGTTTACCGTAAGCAGTCTTGGGCCGAGAACGACACGCCGGATTCTGCTTGTCATGAGAGGGTGGCTCGCTCCAGTCGAACAGGTTGCCGAGAGAGCGTTCGTTACTTGATGGCGGTGGTTTTGAAGAACTCAAGCTGCCACCAATACTAGCCAAAGCTAGGCGAACATTGGGATTGATGCCACCGGAACTGAGAGAACTGCCCTTTGAAGGAGGTGACAGAGCATGAACTGGTGCGTCATCGTCATCTCTGGTCCAGTCCTCGTCAAAGTCATCATCAAGCGAAAACCTGCCAAGGTTGCGCGCCTCCCGGGCCACCTCGTTGCTCGTCAACGGGTCCAGACCAAAGCGAGGATCTTCTCGCAGCTCGCGTCTAACATGGTTGCCCATAGATCGGTGTGGCGCGTGGACTGGAGTCAGGTTTGATTCGTCTTCCTCCATAATCTTACCGTCTTCATCCCAAGTCCGGTCAAGGATCTCCTGGATTGACAAACGTTTTGATCTCTTGTTCCCGCCTGTGCTTGGGGGGGACTCATCATACACAGACTCAAGGGGTGTCTCCACAGCTCTGACCCGGCCAGAGCCTATGGTCCGCAACGAGTCAAAAAGGGTGTCGCTTTTGAAGTCAGTGTCGTACTCATCACCAGATATTAAGTCGCGCGTGTCGCCGTCTGAGCTGTCCAGGGCAGATAGTCTTTCATAGTGAGAGCCCCTCCGCTGCATCATGGCAACGCTGGTAGAGCTTGTTGAGCTTCCTGACGGCTGATTTGGCCGAATTGAATGACCGGCGACGCCGCCAACAGGACTCCGTCGCGACAAATCTGCATGAACACCTGGAAGATTGGAGAGCGGGGGCAGTGGGGAGGATGCGTTTCTTTTAGGCGCCGGGCGTTGAAAAGTCGCGGCTGAATCTAGTGTCAATCCCTGCTGAACCGGGGCGATCGGGGCGCTGGTCATTGTATCGACGCGGCCCACAGCTGATGGCAGGCTTCTGACTGGAGCTGACACGTGCCGCTTGTTGTCTTCTCTGCCCTGGCTCGCGCCCCGTTTAGTTCGGCGCAAGCTTCCAGATGTTTTCGAGGCCCAGTTTGCGGTCTGAGAAAATGTGGAAGAAAAGGATCTTCTTGGGCGTGCTGACGGTGGCATTCCGGAGTCCATTTCGCCAGTAGTCGGGGAGCTGACACGATCCCCATTCCGGCTAACAAGTTGGTAGTTTGGTTCCTCCTCTATATGCGACGATGCAAACGAGTCGCTCTGCGAAGATGAGCCCGACACCATTCTGGGCTTAATCAGATGAGCCCCGGTACCAGGTAGCATGCTTCTTGCCGGGTTAATGCGTTGGGGCTGCAAATTCTTTGCGGACGACGCTGCGTCACCGCCGTCGCCACTACCACCAAGCCGGGTGTGAGGGCTTGGCTTTGTCATAAGACTGGCCGTTTTGGAGTGGAAAAAAGACACCCAGCCAGAAGTTTTTGCAGCCCTGGCGGTGCGAGGAGACTGTCCCAATTCTTCAATTGGTGATGCTCCAAGCAGTTCCTCCGGGCAAATTGGCTCATCAAAGGAATACTTTGCATCGGCACTTGAGCCTGCAACATCAAGCCCTGCCCGGAATTGTTGCAGAGTCGCAGATCTTTGGTGGCTGGTGGCCGGTCGGCGAAGACTAGGTAAATGGCCTTTTGACTTGCGTTGCGCCAACTCCTCCGACGTGTGGTTTCTTGAGGGGGAACGCTTTACCAATTTATTTGGGGGCATTGGCTTCGAAACAGATCCAGATCGGGAAAGTATGGGAGCAGCAGACCCATATGAAAATGAAACTGATGGTGAATCCGCGAGTATGCTAGACCTGGGGCTGCCGTGCTGTGACAATGGACGGATAGAGGACAGGCGCTTCAACCAAGAACCGGACGACGAAATGGACTCCCTCGAGCCCTCCACGACGGAGATACCCGGGTAGATATCTCCCTGGCTGAGCACAACAAGAGACTGTCTTCTGCTAGAGGTACTTGACGGAGCAACTTGGGAGGTTTGCGGCCGCTGACGGCGCGACAATGGAGGTCTCGTCGTTTGGTGAATTGAAGTACCAGCAGCATGAAGCTCGGAGCCAATTGACCGCGGTGCAGCAGAACTGGTAGCTGGTCGACGCGAGGGTGGGGTCAAGGTCCTCGACGGCAAGTGCGACTTGACAGGCAATACTCGGTCGATTGATATCGATCTCTTGTGAACTCGTGCTCCTCGGCTGGAAGCTGTCGCAGCTTGGTGGTCGAGGTCGAGGTCAGTGGGTTGGCCAAACACCAGGCCACTGGCAGCTGCAGCAATGGCAGTGCCAGTCCCAACAAGCTAGATAGTCGCAACCAGAATGTGTTAGAGCTAAGCAAATCAATCCCGGGGTGGTAGTGGAAAGTGGTGCGTCTGAGGGTGAGACAAAAAGTAAAGAAGGGAGAGGGAGAGGGAGAGAAAAACAATGCAATCCAAGATTCAATGACGACTTTACGCAATCGACGAGGAAACGGGAAAGCTGGGCAGGGCGTGGGAGTGGGAGCAGGCCCAGACGCTGTTCCCGTCTGTTTTGAGTTTTGGGTCCAAACGCTGCAGAACCAGGCCCGGTGATACATGAGCTTTGAGTGGGCGTGCGTGCCGCTGCGAGGTGGTATAAAGTCAAGTAGGCTGTGTTTGTGCGTGTGCGTGTGTCGTCGATTGTGGTGTGGGTTTATGGCTATGGCAGGGAGGATTTTGGGGTCCAAGGTGTGGTGGGTGCGCGATGGCTCGAAAGGGAACATGTTCAGACAAGCTCTGGACTGGACGTACACTGGGAACCGTCTGCATGGTGAGGTGCAGACTTCTGCTTGCGTTAATTCGGCAGCAGGACGAGCATTCTAATTGTCGAGGTCAAGAATGGCAAAAATTGAGTCGATACAGCACTGGCATCGTCGGGCCACGGCTCAGCAAGAGACGCTCGACCGTTTTGGGCCCCCGGCAGTTGATGGGAGGGATGCGAGCAGGAGAATTCGGAGACGGACAGGCCTTTGAAACTGCGGACTGTGTGTATTTGCTCTCACGTGTGTGGGGAAAGAGAGCAACGGGCAGCAGTAGTCCGTGGCAGTACCAGCAAGCAAGCAACAGGCTCGGCGCGCGGATCGAAATGTTCGTCGGGGTGAGTGATGGGCCTGTCGAGAGCTCGTCGTCTGGTCTCGCCTCCAAAGACGCAGACCAGTGGGGGACAAGAAACGAAAGAAGAGAAAGAAAGAGCCCGATTGACAATGTTTGAACGGAGGGGCCGCCGAGCAGGAGGAATGGGGTAAAAAGAATCAAATAGGAATAGTTTTTACTCCAAGGAGCGAATGGGCCTAGTTGGAGGTCGGCCAAAACAATAACAAATCCAAAAGAAAAAAAAAGAAAAAAAAATAATCGAGGGCGAGGAAATAAAGTTGACGATTGTACCTCTTCTTTTTTTTTCCCTCGACGCCAGTATTAGGCCGTGGTTCGCCTAGGCTCAGAAGGTCAAGGAAAGCAAATTGGCCTGGCCACTGCTTTTGGCACGGTCCAGTGGAGAGGAACATGCAATGTAGCCCCGGTGCAAGTCTGGAGATTGGACCCAAGTGAGCAAATGGGATTGGATCTTTGGCCAGAACCAGAATATCCGGAGCTGGCTTGCTTGAGGGCCTGGTTAGCTGTAATCCAGTCAATTGCTGAGATTTGGTTCGACCTTGGATCGCCGACGCAGGGATGAACAAGGACAAGGGACCAGACAAGCATCGACAGGGACCAGCAGGCCAGAAGAGTGGCCGGCTTGTCAACACGACCATGTTCAAGAAGCGAAGCGAACATTGAAGCTCCGTATTCTGTCAAGTGGCTTTTGGAAGCAGCCAGACATTGGACATTAACACCAGTTCATCTACTCCCTACTTAAGTACACAGTACTAGTAGATTGCAAGACGAACCGCCCAGACCCAAACGGGCTTGAAGCACAGGGCAGGCCGACATTGAATGGCCAGCCGCAACAGCAGCATCAATGAGTGCACACTCATGTTAATTTGGCTGTCACGTCCAGCTCGCTGCGTCTGGTGCTTGGATTTGATTGTTGGTGGACACTTCAATCACTGACTGGGGCCTGGCCCGTAGGCACATGCAGTCTGCACTGTAATTTAGGCGTCCCCGCTGATGTCTGGTGCCAGCACTTGAGCAGACTTGGGGACCTACTCAGCTACTACCTTGGTAGGTATGTACCAGTTGACTCCAATGTTGCCTGAATAAGTGGCCACGGGCGAGTATGCATGCACCAGTTGACATCTAATATAGTGGCGCTGGGCTGCTGTCGGCGCTGTATTAGCTGCTGGCCTCAACTTTGCAGTGCTCGGGCCAGGGCATGGAATCCACACCAGACACTGGAGCACTTGACGTCGACTGACGTGCCCAGGGCCAACCCACGGCGCGTGCACCATCGTCCACTGCACACGCACCCGCTGCACACAGTACTTGAGCCCACTGCGCCCACTGCACCTGCTGCAGCGCACCGCACAGGCAGCACTGACTGCCCGCATCTAGATGTCATGTCCAGGTGTCAACGATTATTATTATGGAATGAATGAATCGCCCAGTGCCGCCGCCGCCTATTGTTGCTCCAGTCGGATGGTCCGATACCGTCGACGGTGGTCCTGTTCAACGGGTAGCAACAGCGCACATGCACCAGACACATGTACCAGACACGACATGCACGGGCAGAGGCACAAGCACAGGCACGCGCCATCAACAACAGCACGTGCGTGTCTTGTCAACAATGCTGGCTAATAGTAAAAACTAAACTGGTCGCCGGCCGTCTGGTCCTGTTGCTGTCCGTAGTACGGAGTACGGAACGCCGAGGACAATACCACGCGCCTTGTGAAACGTTTTGAAGGCGGCGTGCCTGTCTAGGAAATCTCCACCGACTCCAGGGAGGCACACAAACAAATTCGAACCAGACCAGACAGCTGTCAGTGGTTGAAACGCCGGCCCGGACTGGACTGGAGCCTGGTCGGAATGTTCCAGATGATGCCACTGCCAGTCTTTTCCAGTGTCTAGTTAGCCCTGTTGACTTCATATTGCAACATAGCGTGCTCTGCTCGGTACGGAACGCAGCGTCAAGCATCCTATCCGGTATCATCTCAGCATCAATTGGATATCGGCATCTTTAGCACAGTAGTCGGTACTGCGTGGTTTCAAGGTCAATTGTAGTAGATATTCAATGTTGTAGATCCTGTCCCCTGGCGCCAAACTCTTACCCCCCCCCACCCCCCCCTTCTTCTTGCCACGTCCCCCCGCCTGCTCTCTAAACACCGTGGCACATCACTGTCTCTCCCGGCAGCCAGTGAACGGTTGGCCCCCAGCCGTCACCCCGTTCAAGACGTCCATGGTCGCATCCCTTTCTGTATTGTTTATAAACATGCTGATGTCGGCCTCTTCTCCGCAAGGCCAGGTTAAAGCATGCTGACTCTGACACGAGTACGGGGTTATCAATCACCGGATCAAAACTGCACACGGGATTGGGCCTCGACTGGACGTGGACGCGACTGGGCAGGGCCCTCGGACTTGTGCAAGCAATCATCTCCCAGAAAGCCATCATGGCCGCAGGCTCAGGTCCCCAAGGTGGTTACATAGCTGGTACGGAGTACCTGATAGGGAAATAGCAGAGACCGACATTTTGGTGTACATAGATTACAAGTGCGTCGGCCAGTACGGAGCTGTCCGTGTCTGTTGTCTCATCAATCGATGCATTCCAGCGCCCGCAAGATGCACACTTACATGGTTATTCTTAGCTGGCGTCTCATTGTACTGCTACGAATGATTACTTGGTACTACGAGTGTTACCCTCTGGCCAAGGCATGCAATCTGATTGTGCGACTTTCTTTCGCTCACTCTTTTACTTGGCTTGTTTTTATTTTTATTTTTTTGTTGACTTGAGATAACTTCTCGTGTTCCGTCACCTGTGTCATCATTTCCAGAACATCTTCCATATTGCGGACTTGGCGTAAATAGAACGGCGTACTCTGTAATTAGCGTCCTGTCCTATTATCATAACCCCACGCAGAATGGCTTAGGCTTGTGCTCATTCTCGCCATGTCCTCTTTGTCACATTTTCGTTGCGAATACTCCGTATGCCATGTATGTATGTATGTATGTACTAGACTTAAGTATGTAATGAGTGTACTCCGTACTCTGTGACATGCAGCTTCACTCACCCACCCCTGCTTTTGTAGCCCAATAACTACCTAGGTACCTAGGTAGCTGTCAGACTCGCGACCAACAACAATTCCGCTTCAAGGAATTTTGTTTGTGCTCCATACCATACACTAGCGAGTAGACATTGTTTGTCGCTAAATATATGGCTTCGGCCGCCTTCTGCATTCCCAACTACAGCTATCTACCTGCACCGCGCCTGGTTGGCCACCCTTCGAGTGAGTGTCTTAGACCATCGCCAATCCCAAGAACCCATACGAACAAGGGCATATGTAATGTCAAGACTGAGATGCGACGAGTGGATCATGTTTTTGTTACTGGTGATGTTCCGACCGAGCGACGGCCCTTTGTAATTGGCCAAGTCTTGCAGGTCTGAACGCACCGCATCTTGCTGCTTCGGGCGTCAGAACGATGGGTGACGGGGACTAACACTTGCATAATATCTTGCAGTTGTCAGATATCGCAATCTCTCGCTCGCGCCTTTCACTTCCGTAGGGCAGTGGCCGTGTCACAGGCACCGACTCCTTCGTTGTGTGGCACAACCGCATGCCTTGTCAGTATTAGCACGCTCAAGACTCTGAAATGTTCCCTAGCAAAAAAGGAGAGTGTTTACGTATTAGTACTTGATTTGCACCGCATACAAACTAGGCATGGGTTTTTTGGGGCATCCTAAAGCAGGGGCAAGGGACCCAACACAAAGATCATCTACAATCCAGTTAAACGTTTTGAGCCTAGTTTTATGGTCATGACTGTCCCGTGCGAAGTGCTGCATCGTTTAATGAAAGGTCAAGAGGTGAGCCGACCGTGGCTCCATAGACGATGCCTGTCTCCCCAACTCAGCCGCAGGCATTTCTGCATGTATTACTCGGAACGGGATACCACAATTTGCTGCATCACCCTGCATCGCCAATGTCCGCCGCCCCGAATGAGTGCGTAGCAACATGGAAATGGAAATGTTTTTCAGGCCTTTGACATCCATTGACAAAAGGGGTCTGTTGGCCGGTGGCTTTAGTATGGCGGTAGTCTTTGTCCTCCCCTTCCATCTCTTCCATCGCACATCTGGATGGAGTTACAGAGATGCTGTGGCACAAGAGGTCGGTCCTCCTAGTCATCCACGGCAACTCCACCGACCTTCAAGTCGTGTGTAGTTCTCGACCACATCTTGGCGAGAGGCGAGATGTGGCTTCCGCTGTTAGTACTACGCCCGTCGAGGCATCGTTCCCAAGACTTCCCAATGACGTTGCGCGTCTGCATCAGCCCAAGGGTCCATTCTAGCCTGCTGCATATGCTGCATATGGTACAATATGGTGTATATGGTTGTCATATCCGCTATGGTTTTGAGGAGCTGTGTGTTATTGTCTGTTTGTAGTCGTCTTGCCGTTAAACACGCTGGGTTGCATAGTGAAACAACCTTCAACCACATGGCCGAAAAAAACACGACCGTCAGCGACCCACGTGTGAAGGACGGCCACAACATTGGTAGCCTGAGCCTGGTGTCGATTGGCACAGGCCGGTTCAGCGTAGAATGATAAATAATAACACTCAGTATTAACCCAGACACCTCGTCCAGCATCATCGTCCTGGGTACCATTCTGCCAGGTTATCCTTCCACAAGTCGTCCTTCGTAAAGCGCCGGTATGTAAGTGCTGGGCCGTGCATTCGCATCTTAAAAGCCTAATCGGCGAACCCAGTATTAAACAGTCGTGCTACCCAAGCTACCGTATCACCCACCCAACCTTCTGTCACGATCGAGACATGTTTTCCTATTCACACGAAGACTTGTGGAAGCCAGGCAGCCGCTGTCTTTTCCGTTGCCTTCCTGTAACACGAAGCTGCCTTGCAGCCACCCGTTGATCATACGGCGGCTCGTATCAATAGGTGGCTCTCAAGTCGCATCAGCTGCACGCGGATACCAACTCAACCGTTCATAGCGCCGCTACGTTGTCCAAAAAGGTGCTGATCACATTGTTTTAGTGGTGATGTGATAATTGCCGATATCTCGGAAAATTTGTGGGCTTCTTTCTCCGCATTTCGCACGTCTGGCTGTGGCACGGACGGATCTTAAGAGTATTATTGTCTGGTGCTCGACTCTCCGTGAAGTATGGAACATGGCCAATAATGTGTGTCAATGGCTTTGACCGATGACCAAAAAAAAAAAAAAAAAAAAAAAAAACCACCAAGCCATGGCACAGGCACCTCAAGCGAGCGTGTGGTGACATCAGCTTTTGGTCACAGAACAAAAAAACAAGTAATCTCACAATAAGTCTGGGACAAGCTTGTGCCTCTGCTAACATTGCTCGTGGAAATGAGGTCTGTTGTAAACAGGTTGTGATATGTCTGGTCGACGTGTCGATGTAGAATGCAGCACGTGGGTACCCAGGTAGTACTTTAGTGCTATTTGGACGAAACCAAACTCGACGGTAGCAGGAAACATTCAAGGAAGGCACAACCGGAGCCTTTCCTCATCCCAGTGCCCTTTTTGCAATCTCGAGTCGTAGCCAAAATAAACCACATTTCTTTTCCGCAAGTACGGGTAACAAGTCCGAGGACGTCGTAGCAACAACTGCTCCCCTCCATCTTGCTCTTGCGGCCACGCCAGTCTCCTCTCTCCTCGTATCCGCGGCGTCTTATTTGATAGACTGGAGAGCATGCATTGGCTTGCCTAGCTTGGATCTGAGACGGCTCCTCGTGGCCAAGACTAGCTTCATCCATCCATAGACGCAACATGCACCCTGGTCACCATGCAAAACCCAACTGTACGGAGCCCCAGTCCTTCTGGAGCTCCCTCGCCGTGTGGTCAGTGGCAAAGGAACAATCACACCAGTGTTCTCCTCATCGCTGGCTGTTTCTAACCCCGCGGCACGCATCGGGATGAAGGACTTGCCTGTTTATTTGTTTGTTTGTTTTCTTGCTTGCCTGCGGACCAAAGCAAGGAAACGCTGTCTGACATGCATATGCAAGAAATAATGGAACATTGTAAGTTACGTACAGACATCCTCGTTTTGACGAGTGAGCGACGCTGACCAACGGTACCACGGTTTTCAGTGGTGCGGCAGATCCAGGCTAGATCTGACGACAACTTGTGGGGCAACAAGGGCCAAGGGTGGTTTTATATACCTAACTTGGACCTCTAATAGCCCTTTGCTCGAGCCCAGAAAAGTAAAGCTCAGGCTGCAGGCACCGTTCATGTCCTTTAGGTGGCGTGATTTTGGCAGGAGCAAGAAAAGAAGAGTGCAAATCATATCCCGCATAAGGAAAAGACGAGAAAATTGTTGAATCGATTCAGCATCATGATAATGCTGGCCACCAACACTTAGCTCCAGGCCCCCTGTTGATTTGCTCCGAGTCTATCACGCCAAGCACGAGCGAAATACCAAGGTCGAATGAACACTCTCAGGCATGGGACAACAATGCCGTAGGTCCTGGACCAAGTACGACAAGACAAGAGAGTCCGTAAAGGTTCAGCTACAGCCCGTCAAACTGCTCTTGTCACGTTCAGCTTACGGGGTAGCTAGAATGTCATCTGGGCAAAGACTGTCTAGCGAACGTCGGCGCTGCGAGCCGAGAGGCGCCGACCAAGGCAAATCTGGTCGTGATGGGCGGTTTGTAGCAACGTGCGAGGGTTTTCAATCCATGGCTGCACCATCGGTCCAGCTAGGCAGGGGGTGATGGAGATGGAGGTTCCATTTGGATTGCAATGGCCCACTGCTCGATAAATGCTACTGAGGGCAACTTAAGAACTATTCTGTATTCTATATTGCAAAAGAACCAGAATAATCATCAATAAAGACGTCTTCAGTTCACTTGTACAATCCAGTTTTGCCTCAAGCGCAGCAAACTATACCAAAGCACGAATCGATTCATCAAATACTCAAAAAGGAAAAAAAAAAAAAAAAAAACCGAAAACATGAAGCTTCAAGAAGTTCCCAACCGACCAGGTTCCACCTTTAAACTCCACCAGGAAGAGCTCGGATTGCCTGCTACAGCTATAGCTACTACATGAAGCGAGGCCAATTTTCCTTGTCTACCTGGTGCTGTGGCTTTGCATTCAGAAGGGAGCCCTCTCATACGGCGGCCGCCAGGTTCCAAGCAACAAATCCAAACCAGTTCTTGCGCATGGCAACCCGCAGTCCCATGTGGGCACTTGCGTGTTCAGATGTACGGACAGTTTACTTGTAAGTTATGAAAGTCCACGGTCTTAAACGTGGGAACGAGTTACTAACAATGTTGAGGCAGTCTCACTTTGTCGGATGCAGACGCTGTTGATAACGAGAATGGCCAGAATACGTAGCTCCGTTGATGGTAGGAATAAGTTGGGAGAAGGTCGTCTCCGCTCAGGAAACAAACTATGATAAACCTGTGTGCCCTGTTTTCTTTGACAAGGCAAACCTCGCAAAAGGTTCACCGGGGTATGCAGGACGTACGCCACATTAGACGAACAGACTACCAGCACGCCGACATAACGACACGCAGTGGCCCACCAGCAGGCTGTGAGTCTCATATTTCATTGGAGACGCGGTTTATTGTCGTCTCCCAGCCCAGTCCAAGACCACTCTAACCAAGCGACTGACTGGCGAAGGATTCCGGAAGGACGCGGCATTCTCCACCCTGTTGCCGCCAAGGCCAAACGAAAAGTTTCCACATCTCACTCAGCAAGGAGGATCCCTGGCGAATTGACAACTCATTACGGAGTATTTTTATTTGTATCAATCAGGCCAAATTGGGTGCATGACTTGCATAAGTCGGGAACGGTGTTCCCGCCGCTCTGGTTATTGGTCACCCGGCAGGCGCAATTATTGGCTCGATCCAGGATGCTTGGTCATACGTACTTAATTGGGGAAGCTCGGGGTAACGCGACACGATACGCGAGATGAACGCGCTGGTAATTAAGGTTTAGGGCATGTGATTGGTAAAGGGTCGGGTGGCTTGCCAAAGTCGGACTCGTAAAGTACACAATTATATTACCTGCCTGTGACGACATGTGCAGGTGCAATGACGAACAGCAGAAAGGACGGAAGGTCGGCTGGGGCTTGTGGGCCGGATCGAATTGCCATGGGTATTCTCGGTCGATTCGGCATGCGGTGTTGTGTTTTGCCTAATTAGCGAAAGGTGAGTTGACAGATAGCTGGCAATAGGTTGCTCGAATGGGTTCGATTTTGCTCTTTTCCATATAGGGTAGGTAGCTGAAGATTTCTCGACCGACGCTGATTGAGTTTTTTATGCCGGAATAATGTGAGAATGTGTCCGTGTAGTAAGATCCATGGGCCGCTGGTTGTGGTCATGGTTGCTTCTAGTCTTGCTCTTTGCTTGAACATGGCCCGTTGAAGTGGTTGTTCCAAGAACGACATCGACACTAAAATGCCAACTAGAATGTCCTGATGTTATCAGTCAACATGCGGAATAGTAATTCAACAAAAATTCTCGTGGGGGAATATGTTTCAATTTGGAAATGATGACTCTCCACCTGTGTCCAATTACGGTCGCGCTAGAGGCAATGACCAGTCTTCTACAGCCAAAAAAATCAGAGTGCTTAGCTCGAGCAATTACACAAAGCTGATCAACAAGTGGACTTGGTGCTTGCGTCTCATCACCAGACAGAGCCATGTACCAATTCATCCGATTATGACTCGGATAAGATTGACTATAGCTGACGGCTTACCCTCAGCCGAGTTCCTGCGGTTCCGGTCGTTGCGGCGAGAAAGTTTGCATTGTGGAGTGATAACATGGCACTGGTGCCAGGTACCGTTTGAGGCGGTGACACTCTGACTGGTAATCCCACCCGTGGCTGATTGTGAAGGAACGTTTATTCCAATTACCTTTTTTTATTTTGGAATGGTAAATTGTGGATGTGTAGGACAACTTGGTCAGCTTGTCCTGGCCGATTTTCCCTATCCGTCTGTATAGATCACTCTGATGTGATTAATATGAATCTAGATACTCAGTACCAAGGATAAGATTGAAAACGACTGAATGGGAAAGAATATGCAGTATCATACAAGGAAAATAAACAACAACAGAAGCATTCAGGACATGTCTAAATATTATCCCGATTCCGCAGCTATTTTGACCGCGTGGGTGGAAAATCGGTCTAGGTTAGGTAGGATGTTGACAGTCGCCGAGAGTTCTGGCGGACCGAAACGGGCCGTGAAAGGACCCCACTATCCATCACCGCCGAAAGCTTTGGCGGGGCATAGACGTCTGAAATCTCCAGATTGAAGTTAAAAAGCTAGCAGCCCAAGTTCGAAAGCAACAACTCCTGCCCGAAATCGCATGCGGATCAACGATATGCAGGATGGAAGCCGATATCAGAGCTGTTCTTCCCAACATCGATCCTGTGGTCTCAGACTACTCCGTCGGTTACCTGACGCACGCTTCAACAGCCTGGACCGACGATGAAGAGACATCTGGCCTGTCACCTCTCAGCGAAGCTGCCGCCGTCATCACCGAACTGCTTCTCTCCGCCTCCGGCGACTTTAATCCATCCGTTGAGAAAAAGGTCAAGCAGCTCGTGGAGAAATGGGTCGACAAGTATGCCGAAGCAAACGGGGGTCAGCGAACAGGCCCTTCCATAGCTAAGCGCTTAGACCAGACCATCCAAGTCAGCACTCAGCGTAACATGTCGTCAACCTTGGCCGTGGCTACTGGCGGTGTTGATCTGGAGCAGGCCAATGCTAGAAAAGTCGAATCGAAGGTCGATCGGAAGAAGCTCGAAAAGGCGGAGCGCAAGATTGCGGCCAAGCAACAGAAGAAGACGTTCAAGGTTGTAGAGTATGAGGCATCGAGGTTGCTGGACCAGCCGGAGAATACGCAGTCGTACGAAGAGTTCTACATGGCTGTCAATCCTCTTCAAATGGGCAGCTCCAGCGCAAATAAGACCAAGGACGTCAAACTGGACAATATTGATGTGTCGATTGGCGGCAATAGGATTCTTACGGATACTACTCTTACCCTTGCATATGGTCATCGTTATGGTCTGGTTGGTAATAACGGTGTGGGTAAATCTACGCTTTTGCGGGCCCTGTCAAGGAGAGAGGTTGCCATTCCTACGCACATATCCATTCTACACGTAGAGCAAGAAGTAAGTCTGACCAACCGTACTTGAGCCTCGTGAAACACAAACATGCTAATCGACTGTACAGATTACGGGAGACGACACACCTGCACTGCAAGCAGTTCTCGATGCTGATGTCTGGCGGAAGGTTCTCTTGAGAGAACAAGAGGTGTGTAGCAAGCCCTATTTTTAAAAGATGCACCGTCCAGCGGCTAACATATCGTGTAGGAACTCACTGCTAGCTTGGCTGAGCTGGAAGCTCGGCGAGCGCCCCTTGCCGACACGTCTGCCGACGCTGCCAAGCTCGATCGCGAAAAGGAAGCCAAGGATAGCAAACTGGGCGACATTCAGTCCAAATTGGCCGAGATGGAATCTGATAAAGCAGAATCACGAGCAGCCAGTATTCTAGCAGGTCTTGGGTTCTCTCCCGAGAGGCAAAAATACGCCACCAAGACGTTTTCTGGTGGTTGGAGAATGCGTCTTGCGCTCGCCCGTGCCCTGTTTTGCGAGCCTGATCTGCTGCTGCTCGACGAACCGTCCAACATGTTGGACGTTCCCTCCATTACTTTCCTTTCCAACTACCTGCAAGGCTATCCCAGCACTGTGCTTGTTGTTTCCCACGACAGAGCATTCCTGAACGAGGTTGCGACCGATATTATTCACCAGCATTCTGAACGACTTGACTACTACCGTGGTGCCAACTTTGACTCCTTTTACGCCACCCGCGAGGAACGAAAGAAGGTTGCCAAGAAGGAGTACGAGAACCAAATGGCGCAGAGAGCTCACCTCCAGGCATTCATTGACAAGTTCCGTTACAATGCTGCCAAGTCATCCGAAGCTCAGTCTCGCATTAAAAAGCTGGAAAAGATGCCTGTCCTCACGCCACCGGAGTCAGAATACAGTGTAAAGTTCACCTTCCCCGACGTGGAGAAGCTGTCACCGCCCATTATCCAGATGTCCGAAGTCGACTTTGGATATACAAAGGACAAACCTTTGTTACGGAATGTGGATCTGGATGTTCAACTAGATTCCCGCATCGGTATCGTAGGTCCCAACGGAGCCGGTAAGACGACTGTTCTGAAGCTTCTTATCGGCAAATTGGAAGTGTCCAAGGGTATAGTCACATCTCACCCACGTCTACGTATTGGATTTTTCGCGCAGCACCATGTGGATGCCCTCGACTTGTCACTTAGCGCTGTCAGCTTCATGTCAAAAACGTATCCTGGAAAAACGGACGAGGAATATCGAAGACAACTGGGAGCCTTTGGCATCACCGGCACCACAGGCTTGCAAAAGATGGCTCTACTGTCTGGAGGACAGAAGTCAAGGGTGGCATTTGCCTGCCTGGCCCTCACCAATCCCCATATCCTCGTACTCGACGAGCCTTCCAACCATCTTGATATTGAGGCTATGGATGCCCTTGCGGAAGCTTTGCAGGCTTTCCAGGGAGGTGTTCTCATGGTATCCCACGACGTCACTATGTTGCAGATGGTGTGTACGTCACTGTGGGTGTGTGACAAGGGAACCGTCGAGAAGTTTGATGGCGACGTGCAGGCGTACAAGAAGAAGATCTCGGCTCAGGCGGACGCGGCTGGTGTTGTGAAGGCTCATTAGACCAAAATTTTAATCTTAGCTACCAGGGATGATGAGAATACAGAGAATTCATCCATTGGTTTGAAGGCTGTCGGAAGTGTCGACGTGGCGGTCAGCTCACCAGATGACGGTTACCGTGGCGTTGTCCCATCATGATTTTGTTTGGCGAGGCAGAAGATGGAGGAAATTTCAGAAGCACGGGTTCCTTGAACAATCCGCCGTCGGCACTCCTCAGCGCGGTGACCAAGATATGTACGACGCACGAGACCTAGGGAACCGACATGTTTGAGTGCCGTCGTAAACTGGAGCAGAGATATCCGAAGTTTCCAGAGAAATGTATGTCAGTCATCCATCTCTCGTGGATCCATTATGCTTGTCGCACGACAACGCCGCGAATGGGAATACGGCCACGAGCCTTTGTCAAGTCTCTCACTACAGCCAGAATGCATCCGGCAATGCAGTCATCACAGATGCCCAAGTCCGCGATCATCTGAAAAATGAGTTTGGTAGATCTTTGCCCTGCGTTGAAACGAAAACGGATGCGGCAGGGCTCATGCACAATTTCCCCCGTCTTGTCATTCAGCCGACTCCGTCAAAGAATAATAAGTGGCAAGACCATTGTAAGATTGGCCAGCGTATGGTATGATTAGATAGGGAATCTGGAAAGAACTCAATTACTAGGTTAAGTTAGCAGATCCTCGGGGCACGTGAAGCAGTTATTCACGAATATAGAGATGAGGCTTAAGCTTCTGAGGAGTGTCATGTTAAACTGGACTTGTTGACTGTACTGTTGGTGCTAGAGCCCGCTGACTACCTCAATGCCAAGCGTGTGGTTTCATGAATGAATTCTTTGTCCAACCGTGTATACCATGGCTGGCAATTTAGTTCCGCAGCTCCTGCACATCAGAATCGAGTGTGTTGCCACTTGGCGAAAGGTACATGGATTTATCATGCTATCTACCAGGTAAGTAGATGACGACTAGGCTGCCACACAGCACGACTGTTTGGACAGCTTAGACAAAGTGAAGACTCTTGACTTCCTACATAAAGAGTCTGGTGGAGCCATGCGAAGAACTGAAGATTTGTAATGCTACAATTACCGCCTATGAAGGACTAGGAGAGCTACAAGTAACTACGGGACGAGCTGCGAACTGGGGAAGAACCTCCAAAGACGACATGGCCAAAACATATCAGGAAACTTATCGTCAGCTCAGCGGAGGAGCGACCAAAGAGGAATCCAAGCCTGCAATTGTGCATCACTGAGAGGAAAGGACGTTGTTGCAAGGCTATTCTATTACGATTTAAGCACTGAGCTGATGGACTAAGAGCCGACCGATTGCAAGGTTTCAAACTATTGTCACAATGGCTCTCCTTGTTTCTCGTCGCGAAATACGTTCCCTACGAGCACAACACTTATTTCAACGGCCAAACCCGATAAGCGTCGTGACAATTGCTCACTAAGTAATAACACTAGTTCATACCCCTCATGAATTGTTGATCAGAACTACCGGACCGTTTGCCGGTCGCCGGCTGTGCTTACCAGGTGACGCCACCCAATCATCACTCACTCTTTGGAGGGCGGCTTGTTGTGCAGAATTCCATATGCCACCACAAAAGGGTTGCGAGTTTGTATGTGAATCGTTTCAACTGTCTACTCTATGTCTCATCGGGGATGAATCCACTCATGTTGCAGCAGTTCTACCGCAGACTTTCGAGACCCCGGATCGATTGTTAACATGCCCTTAATGAAGTCAATAAATATATCGACTTCATGATCGGGCATTTCCTCGGGCTTGAGAAACGGCTTCGATGTGCCGTTTAGCAAGCGTCCAAGGCTCGTAGATTTCAAGTTCGGGATTCGCACAAGGTTTCCTACAGGCAAAGCGTATTGGATAAGCAACAAGATATCGATGTTAGAGAGGGAATATACCTTGCATATCAAAAAAGTGTGCTGCGCGACTTCCCTGTCTAATGAAAGGAAGTGGGAAGGGGCCGAGAATCTCGACAGTTCTTGCCAAATGGTCATCTTCAGCCGTCCATGTCCCCTTTGCTGGACCCTCGCCGGAGAACAGAACTACTCCTTGGATAATCTCCACAATCTGGCAATTAAATGTCAGAATAGTTCCTATGATGCACAGGAATAGTGAAATGCTCTCACAAGACATCCGAGACTCCATATATCGACACCAGTATCCCAGGGGGCGCCGATGGTTACTTCTGGTGCCCTTAATGCCGGTGACTGGATCAGGTTTGACAGATGATTTTTTCTCCAAGATGCTATGTATGACGCGGTAAGTTTCATATGTGATGGTTGGGAACGTAGTTTACCTACCGGACGCCAAAATCAATAATTCTGACAGGAGGATGCTTTATTTCGGAGATTGGTGGTGTCGTGATAACCTCACGAAGCGGAGCACCACGTTGGGGACCGGCCCTCCGCGGGGGAACTACCGACAGGTATTGGGAAATGGCATTTTCCGGGCTTTCCAACTCCAAGAGTACATTTGTTGGTTTTAGGTCTATTCGAGGAAAGGAGATGTTAGCAATGCACAGAAAAACATGGATATCCACACGATATGTTACGTCATACCAGTATGAATAATACCGCACTCTCTGTGAAGGAAATCAGGTCCTAGCAGTAGCTGTTTTGCAATTAACTTCACGGTTTTTACAGGTAATCTTCCGTCCTCGTATTTAGCCGTTTGGAAACCCAGATGGTGTCCTAGTACGTCGAACACGAGGCAAACATGTTCGCCATTGGGTCCCTTATGCTTGAACTTGTCGAGGAGATGCGACACATGAGCGCGCCCTTCGTGAGAGCTCTGCCTAGCTACTGCACAGATCTTTGAGAGAATCTCTGTCTCGAAAATATCATGGGTGCCACCATAACAATCAGCCCTCAACATCTTGAGTGCTACATATCTTCGGCATCTGCCTCCAGTTAGCTTTGAGTACAACGGCGATGAACAACGTAAATCTCTCGCTAGCCAAACTGTAGAATATTGCCCATAACCCAGTTTCCTCAGGATAGTATATTGGTCATGGTGAAATGTATCCCCAAGGGATATAGGATGAAACCCGCCAGGTTTGTAATAATCCGGTTCTTCCACGGCTAAACTCGGCTGCACAAACGGTATGAGCTGAGACTGTGGTACAAGTAGCTTCGAAATATGAGACCGTGTTTTTTTAAGGCATGCCTTGATCGAATTCATCGCGCAAAAGATCGCTGAACATGGTGGTATAAGAATATTATGTCGGAGTGAAATCCGCGAAGGGTGAGATTTCATGTGAGGAAAAGGGGGGTTCACATGACGCCAACTTATTGAGACCAAGTCGCAAGCCAACCCTTGCGACCCATATTCGAACAGAGCAACAGTTTCCGAGGATTGCTTGGGACAATGAGATCATCTGGCGGCTTGATACTCCGGTCAACGACATTACCCTACGCTCACAGTGTGCCTACTTGCAAGCCGACAGGGGCTTTCAGCCACGACCCTTTGAATGTGCGCAGGTCCAATTGCTGTGTTGTTATGACCCGTAACCTACTCACTTTCTCAGTGTGGCGGTAGAAGTTGGATCCAGACAGTGGTGGGTCAACCCGGTCAACCTCATCAATTGATCTGATCTCCCGCGAGCTGTTCCGTCCGTTCTCTGTACTATGTACTCCGAACAACATCAGACTAGATAGCCCGTAACGCCGCTCCATTTGATTGGGGTCATTGTGGTACTCTGCCGGCTTTCGGATACTGGACTCTTTATCCAATCGATACGGAGTAGTATGCCATTGAAGGGGGCATACGTCTGGTGTTGTCGCATTTTCACCCATCTCAACCTCAGGAAATACCAGAGCCACTCACAGCCAGGTGCCTGACTTGCCGCCTTGCCCCTTTTGGGGATGCACAGACCATGCGCGTAAACAAGCGAAAGTGAAGGCGGGGCAGGTACTTCCGGGGGCTGATGCCGCTGCACTTGCCTCCCCAGCCAGGGGTTTAGTACCAGCTTATGGCGGTGAACCCCATCTCCAACAAAAATCAACACCTCCGCGACTTCTTCTCCCTTGCTCTCCTACACCAACCCGTTACGGATCGTGAAGCTCTGCATAGCTATCGTGCTTCTTCCATCAACCTCACTTTTCACCCAAGTTTCGAACTGTCGTCGAAGATAATCTGCCAACATGCGTGAGATTGTGAGTCCCCCTCTGCTGTCTAGGACCCCTCGACGCGTTCCAAAGCTCTGCCCCTGATTTTGGTACCCCGCTGTACGAGGAGGCCACGTCCAAGCACGCCCAACGGGTCATCAGGACGAGGCAAAACGCGCCGCATCATCATAACCAACATTGACTGACGATTTTTTCTCTTTTAATCTTCCACAGGTTCACCTTCAGACCGGTCAGTGCGTAAGTAAACAGTTTCACCGCCATTTTCGAATGAATTATTACGGAGAGGGGGACCTTACAATATTTCGATAGGGTAACCAAATTGGTGCCGCTTTTTGGCAGACCATCTCTGGTGAGCACGGCCTCGACAGCAATGGCGTCTACAACGGTACCTCTGAGCTTCAGCTCGAGCGTATGAGCGTTTACTTCAATGAGGTAAGTTTGAATGAGCTGAAACCTAGGATGTTGAGGAACCATAAGCTGGTATCCATGTGGGAGATCATAGACTGACGCGAAGACCCCTCAAAAGGCCTCCGGTAACAAGTATGTTCCTCGCGCCGTCCTTGTCGATCTTGAACCCGGCACCATGGATGCCGTCCGTGCCGGTCCTTTTGGCCAGCTTTTCCGTCCCGACAACTTCGTCTTTGGTCAGTCTGGTGCTGGCAACAACTGGGCCAAGGGTCACTACACTGAAGGTGCTGAGCTTGTCGACAATGTCCTTGATGTTGTCCGTCGCGAGGCCGAAGGCTGTGACTGCCTCCAGGGCTTCCAGATCACCCATTCTCTTGGTGGTGGTACCGGTGCCGGTATGGGTACTCTGTTGATCTCCAAGATCCGTGAAGAGTTTCCCGACCGAATGATGGCTACTTTCTCCGTCGTTCCCTCTCCCAAGGTTTCCGACACCGTTGTCGAGCCCTACAACGCCACTCTCTCCGTCCATCAGCTCGTTGAGAACTCTGACGAGACTTTCTGCATCGACAACGAGGCTCTGTACGATATCTGCATGCGCACTCTCAAGCTGTCCAACCCTTCATACGGTGACCTGAACTATCTCGTCTCTGCCGTCATGTCTGGCGTCACCACATGCTTGCGTTTCCCCGGTCAGCTGAACTCTGATCTGCGTAAACTGGCTGTCAACATGGTCCCCTTCCCTCGTCTGCACTTTTTCATGGTCGGCTTCGCCCCCCTGACCAGCCGTGGTGCTCACTCTTTCCGCGCCGTCAGCGTCCCTGAGCTCACCCAGCAGATGTTCGACCCTAAGAACATGATGGCCGCTTCTGACTTCCGAAACGGTCGCTACCTGACCTGCTCTGCCATCTTGTAAGTCCCGTCAATGATGTGCATACCATATGAGGCCGTTGTACTAATTTCTGTTTCAGCCGTGGCAAGGTCGCCATGAAGGAGGTTGAGGACCAGATGCGTAACGTGCAGAACAAGAACTCCACCTACTTCGTCGAATGGATCCCCAACAACATCCAGACCGCTCTCTGCGCCATCCCCCCCCGTGGCCTCAAGATGTCTTCTACCTTCATTGGTAACTCCACCTCCATCCAGGAGCTTTTCAAGCGTGTTGGTGAGCAGTTCACTGCCATGTTCCGTCGCAAGGCTTTCTTGCATTGGTACACTGGTGAGGGTATGGACGAGATGGAGTTCACTGAGGCTGAGTCTAACATGAACGATCTTGTCTCTGAATACCAGCAGTACCAGGATGCTGGTGTTGACGAGGAGGAAGAGGAGTACGAGGAAGAAGCTCCTGTTGACGAGCCTTTGGAGTAAGAGACTCTACGACAAGCTATTTGTATTCAGCCAGAATGTCCGACTTGAATGTGGGCGGCGTGAGTTGATCAAATTTTACTTCGGGCTATGGAAGTAGTTACAACCAGAGGAGGTTGCTAGATACCTTTTATTATTATTGAGCGTTGGTGCCACTCTTGTAGCATTGTATGCTGATCATCGACCAACCAAGTTGTTGAGTAAACATTACTATGAAATCTACCATTTTCCAAAAAGAACTTGTATATTTGCAGTGCCAGTAAATGCAATGTTGTTGGTACAGCTGTGCATTGCACCCCATATTCTGGTGTCAACAAGTGGTACACGTGATGAGATGACTAAGCGACCAAAAAGTTCACTTGCATCCAAAGCTGCCGGGAAATCAGTGGCTGTCCATGCCATCTCCCATCCATTGCCACGGCAAAGACAAATCTCAATGGCCTCAAGGTTTGTCCCTGTTAAGGGAAAGGCATTGGGCCATGTGCTGCTCGTGAATCCGCAGGTAGCGCTGCCGGGGTTCCTGGTGCCAGCGTGGCAGACGTCTGCGCAACGGCATTTCTCCACGACGCCGAAACGACCCTCGAAGCTTGGGCGAACGCCGATTTCTATCCCTCCCGGCGTGGAGCTGTCCATGAGCGATTTGAAGACATCCAAAGTTGCGACCTCATACAAGCCTACCGCTAAGAAGACAATTACAGTGAAGGGACCGTTGGGTGAGCTCAAGTTCCTTTCTCATGGCCGCGCTTCATAAAGGGACCGGTGGTGTCAAGTGAGAACTGTTGGAAGCATTTGAGCTAACCTGACCTGGGGGAAATAGGATCGCTGGAGCTTGATGTTCCTGAATTCGTGACTTTGCAGCAGGATTTGGAGAACAAGACGGCGTTACTGGGGGTCGAGGATGCAAACGTCAAGCAGCAAAAGGAGATGTGGGGTACGTCGTGACCTCTCCGTCAGAAGCTCGCAAACACCATCGCGCGTGCCAACTCAGGTAGAGCTTGCTAACAATTGGTCCACCCAGGCACGTCGTGGTCCTACCTGACCAACTATGTAATGGGGGTGTCCGAGGGCCACACGGCCATCCTGCGCCTGGTGGGCGTGGGCTACCGGGCGAGCGTCGAGCGCCGCTGCGCCAAGGAGCAATACCCGGGCCAGAAGTTCCTCTGTCTGAAGCTGGGCTTCACGCACCCTGTCGAGGAGGGCATCCCGGAGGGCGTCACGGTGACGACGCCCTCGCCGACGAGAATCCTGCTGGAGGGCACGGACCGCGAGGTCATCATGTCGTTTGCGGGGAGGGTGAGGCAGTGGCGGCCGCCGGAGCCGTACAAGGGCAAGGGGGTGTTTATCAATGACCAGACCATCAAGTTGAAGCAGAAGAAGATCAAGTAAAGTCTCACTTGGGGCACGGCGGTTGTTGCAGGTGGCATCTTGGGGGAGGAAATTGGCCATGGTTGGAACATGGCGTGTATTTGAACCGTCAAGTATAAGTGTACTAGTAGCTGTGCAATCTTTGGAACTCTCATATAGAGCATTTATAACAGATATTGCGGATTTATCAATCGATCGTCATTGTCTCGTCTGCTAGCTTTCTAGTCATCAAGCCTGTTTTATTGCCGTTCCCGGTGCTGCTTATTGCTCAATCTTCAATACCTCCTGCACAACCCTCAGCACCCGCTCGTGAACGCCCAAGGGAGCAGCCACAACACCCTTGTTGTTCGCCAACGTCCGGCCTACACTGAAATCCAATCTCTTTCCATAGATATCCGTAACTTGGCCGCCTGACTCCCTCACAATCAAGTCACCGGCCGCGTGGTCCCAGATCTTCTCTTGGTAGCTAGCCTTCACTGGCAGACGGAGATAAATGTCCCCCGCACCACGGGCAATGGAGCCGTATTTAGCTTGGCTGTCCATTCTGACCGACGGCTCTGTGATGCCCAACTTCTGCGAGATGATGGCCTGATCATCGTGCGAGGAGTGTCCCGCCTCGACGGATTCGCAAAAGGTGGCCCTTGAGAGGTCCTCGATGGGACGCATGCCAATGTGTTTACTGTCCGGGGAGAGACCACCAGTCGTCAAGGGTCGGCTACCGGCTCCCTTATGCTCGACCGCGTAAAAGATGACCCCTCGTCCTTCATCGGTGGCGTTGGATCCAATGTCTGCTGTCAAACGAGCCGAATCGTCCACAGGCAAGTTGGGGCAACCGAGTACTCCGACTCTTACTTCCCCGTCAACCATCAATCCCAAGCACACAGCATACTGACCACCTCGTAAAAACCCCTTGGTCCCATCAATAGGGTCAATGGTCCAGATGCGACCCTTGGAACCACCCGGGCTGTTTCCAAGATCAATTAGTTCCAGCATAGAATCGACGCTCTTGATACCCCCACCGAGCGTCTGCTCAGCCTTGTCATCGTCCAACTTGGTATCCTTGACTAGATCCCAAATCGTCTGACGCAGGTTCGCATCCTCTTTCAGCTGGACGGCCTCCTCCTCAGCAACGATGGCATCGCCGGGGAAGTTGTGCTTCAGCGCAGCAATAATGAGTGCCTGGGCACCGAAGTCGCCAATAGTCACGGGAGACTTGTCGTTCTTGTCGACAGTGCCCTTGGCCTTTTCATGGAAGACACGCTTGGTGAGGATGGTTGCTCGCTGGACGGCGAGCTGCGCGACCTCGAGCTCGTGGCTGTAGGACGGGGCGGTCACCATTGTGGCAGTTGGGAGGTGGATGTGACGGAGGAGATGGCTGGAGAGTTGGCGGAGGCGGGAGACGGCAGAGTTTGTGAGACTGTGAGGGATGAGAAGCGCCAGCGTGAGGAACAGGATGGCGAAGACCAGGAGGATGAGGGTATGAGAGGGTGTACGAGGATGGTGGGGTGAAATTCTTGCTCTTTTCGGACGACGTTTAAGGCTTGGCTGCATGTATATGCGCAGAATGAAGGGGTTTTGGTACGTAAAAGTGTCGACTCGGTACGTTTTTACAGTCCAGGTGAATGGCAGACGTGGGGTGGGCACTTCAGCTTGACCCTTGATCCAAGCCGGGACGTCGCGATGCCGATGTGGCCGATGGCAAGATGTCCACGAGGATAATGTGGTGACGAATTGCTTGGGATAGGTGATGATGGACAACCGAATTCTCCAGTGTATAATAACCTGAATAAGCCAATATACAAAACAAATCAAGGACAGTGATTTATGAATAAACCCTCAAGTAGACAATTGCAGTTTAATAATAATAGTCTTTACTTGAGGTGTCGAATAAGCAAGCAGTTCAATAGTTCAAAACTGCCCCGCCTGGTCTGAGCACGCAAGTTGGCAGGCACGACACGACATGCGGCACCCTCCATGCAAGCCCCCACGCCGACATCCGAACCAATCAAAACCAGCTCTCAATCCCGTCCCCACCAGTTTTCTTTGCGAGAGAATCAGACACAAACCACCATTCACCCAAATCAATCTGCCTGCTCCCAAGCCGGCATTGCGATTGCCGCAAATACACTACAACATGCCAACAACATCCTCCGCCCGCCTGCGGTCCATCTACCGCTCCATCCTGCGCGAACTACCCCCCCGCCCTGTCCTCGCCTCCCCCCGGAGCCATCTACACAACCTTCTCCGCACCTCATTTACCGACTCGTCCGCCACCTCACACGCCGAAGCAGAACAACTCGTCGCCTACCTGCGCTCTCAGAGGCTGTACGTCACATTGATAGAGCGGTATAATCCAGGCATGGATATGGACGAGGAGGAGAGAGTGAGGCTGACAGCCAGGCGCGTCGGCATGGATATGCCCGAGTTGTACGGGAGGGGAAAGAAGTTTTGACACCTTCCCAGGCGGTTGACGAACATACAAGGGAAATGCTTCTCGACAAGGAGAGGTGGGACTCTTGTTAGAATTCCATCGCGGCAAAGTACCGAAAAATGAAAAAGTTGGACCACGCTACGTCCTGTTTGGGTTACTATCAAATGGGTTGCAGCGCAACAACAATTGGGCCGGGCCTAGAGTTAAAATGGTCCGATTGTTTCCTACTGGGTGTAACAGAAACCGACAGCAACAACAAAAACAAATCTCTGCATTAATTGAACATCAGGGCCGAAAGGTATGCCCACCGACTTCTTTGGCGCGCATGGAAATAGGCATGTACAAACAGTAAGAAAGAGGCCAAACGGCCAATGGGAATTGTATAATCACTGTACAATCAATATAGCAACTTGATACCCTTCATCTACTTCTTTTTACGAATACTACCATGCATGTCACAGCGGCCAGCGAACGGCACATTAGATGAAACCATGCCGATTCATTCCCATCGTAGGCCGTAACTTTCATCCTCGTTTGAGGGGGTATCTATCAACGAAGTTCGACTAAAAAAGTAACCTAGAGCTCTTCTAGGCCGTGTGTGTATTTCATTACGTCATCTGGCCCACCCCAGAAACGACTGCTCCTCTTCCAACGTCTCGTCCCACCCGCCGGTACTTAGAAGCAATACGCCGGCACGGTCCTTGACTGTCTTGATCCCTTCGCCAAGGGCGCTATTCCACTGTTCCTCAACTAGGCGCACCTTTTCTTGGAGATCCTCTGTTAATCGTCGATCTTCCATCTGTCTCATGCTGTTGGCCCTCTGTTCTCGGTCTTCAGCACTGATAGCTGAGCCGTCAGCCTCAGTGACTTGTGTCTCCAGTACCCTTGCCTTGGCATTTACTACTGCTCCCTTGACCTCGTGCAAGAGACACAGTAGATTGGTATGGGATTCGATAAACTGACGCGTGCTCTTCTCGGCATGCATCAAAAGACTGTAAAGATACTGCAACGGGTGGTCGTGGTATGCCGGGTTCTCCTCAAACTCGGAAGCGGGTATCTGAATGTTGAATCCGTCAAGGTCTTCTGGAATGCTATCGAGTAACTGGCGTAGGGGCGGGGCGATGTCCCAGAATGCCGACAGTTGCAAAGCAACTCCACGCTCGACAGCCTCCTCAACAGTAGTTCTGAACTGTCGAGCCCGATCCAGAACCTCAGTGGCGAGCGAATATTCTCGCTTTGCGGCGTCCTCAGCGAAAAATGCCTCCGCGGACCTGAGCTTCTCATTGTTTCCAGAAAGACGGTAAGGTGTAAGGACTACCTCGCGATATCGTGTATTGCGGTCAGATAAAATATCATAAATAGCTCGGTGCAGGGATTCCCTGGTTTCGAAAATCCATTTCAACAGAGTAAGCTTTTCGAGTAATTCAGGTCGGTCATCCCCCTCCTCTTGCGGCATATCAGCATCCATTTGGCCATTGTCAAAAAGGTGCTTCGATAAGTTTTCATAAAGAGCATCAGCTTTTGCGATTTGGGCAGTCAAGAGATCATTAAGGGGGCGAATGACCTCATTCTGGAATTGCTCGTATTCCGTTTTTTCCAGCTCCTTCTTCTTATTTTTCTCTTGCTGTTGAGAATCCGACTCAATAACAGCAGCATCTGCGTACCCAATGTTCCCAGAGCTGATTTCTTTCTGCAAGTTGGCCATCAGCGATTGCCGACGCTCAGACGCTGCCTTGGAGAATTCTTCACGACGCTTGGAGCTGGCGATTGCAAATCTCTCTTTTACATTATTGATTTCTGCCAGCTCATTCAAAGCTCTGACAGCTGTCCGCGTTGCTGTCAATTCCGGATGGTTATTATTGAGAGCAGGATAATGCCGAGGGTATGGTGGTGGCAGAGTAACGAGCCGGGAAACATCCACTGCGTCGGGCCTATGATGTGACGTCTGGGACGAACTTGAACCCGCGGGTGTTCCACTAGAAAGCCGCAACGGTTGCGGTGTCCAGGATGATGACGACTCCTCTTGGTCGTGCCATCCTATCTTTTCTGGCGGATATTCCGTGGACGGCTCGTACTCGCTCGTTCCGATAAAAGCCCCTGTTCCTTGCTCCTCCTCAACCCATTGATCCTTGGGAACTCCCATGTACTTGGATTCTCGCTTGGATCTCTCAAACACGCGAGGCTCTCCCTGAGAATCGGTCTCCCACCACCGGCTTGGCGGTCGTCCACGCGAGCTTCCATTTTCATAGTTGTCACTGACGCTCATGCTGAGGATCGGAGAAAGGGATGGCATATAGTTATTGGTCCAGTTACCTTGTGGCTGGGCGCTGCCAGGCGATGCGGAAAGGCCGGCAGAAGCTGGTGCCGAGCTTGACAGCCCTTCACCATGGACAATCGAACTCGTTGAGTCTCTCTGGGAACAACTTAGATCTGTCGACGCTGGTGTCCATTCATCTTGAGACGCTCCGGACTCCCGTCTTGACGAGGAGACCACTGGACGAAACAGGTCACGAGTAAGATCAAAAATTTCCGAGCCCATTGCTCCAATGGCTGAGGAATATCGTTCTCGTCGAATTCGGGATTCGTTTACAATGAAATCGGCAAACAGACGAACTCTATCCGCATCTGATGCTGCGGCTGATTCATTGGCGGCGAATGATCGGAATCTCTCGATTGTAGCAGTAGCAAATTGCTCAGCGGTTTGACTAATGACCGTTTGTTTAGAAATAGGCGTCAATGCCGATATGGGGGGGCGAGATGGATCTCTTGGCCAGTGAGCCAGATGCTGACCGTGTCTGAGGAGGGGGAGTCGGTAGAGCCTTGGGGGCCACGGCTTTGGAGGGTGTAGGCATTTGAACGCCTTTGCCGTGATATGGGGAAAATGGGGGGGTAGCGGCTTCAAGTTGTCCGGACCTTGGCGCTCGTGGCGTTGAATTTCGAGAATCTTGAAGCGTCAATGAGTCGGCTGTTCGAGGCAACTCACCATCCCTTCTGCCTGCGCTACGAGGTGTCGATTTTCCAGCCATGAACCTTTGCATTACGCCAACAGAACTCGAAGGAACAACAATATCTGAAATGTTATGCGGTTGTGCAATGGCATCAATAGAGCCATGTGATGTATGGCGGCTTCGGCTCTCGGCTCTTCGTTGGAGGATTGTCTTATCATGTCGCACTGCCCTAGCTCTATTCAAGCCTCCTGCGCTGTTGGAAGATCCTAGCGGATCTGGGACATCCGTGGCATTAGCAGCAGTTGTAGTATCAATCACCAAGCCAGGGGACCGCCCGCGACCAGACTGGCTCGGTTGGCTAGATTGGCTGGGCTCTGCATCAGCATCAACCCAGTCCGCGGGTGTGGGAGGAACAGGGCCCAAAGACGTAACACCACTTGGTGGTGGCCGCCTGGTTGGAGGCGAGATGATTGGAACGCTGGCTCGGTCTACGCTTTGAACACTCTGCGATCTTGACGACGAAGGTGGGGGCCCGGGTGGTGGCGGTGGAAGCGGCATTCCAGGCTCCCACCTCGTTTGCGATGTTGACCGAGATCGTTGAGATGTCGGGGTATCAATTGCACCAGTCGAGGCCGCCCTACGAGCTGCTGGAGGTCCCGTGAAGGGAGTACTCGGTATAGGTGCTACAATGCGTTCAGGCTCTGGTTGAGACATTGCAGGACCCGTACTTCTTCTCATTTGTATGGCAGCTGTTTGGGGATCAGGCGAGCTGGCTTGCGGTTGCTCATGATCCTTTCTGCGCCCAAGAGACGGTAATCCAAATCGGCGGTCTCTTGAGCTTCCTCTTCCCCCAGCGCCAGGCGGCGGAGGAAACGAGGGGTTCACAGGCGGCTCTGGAGAAGGCCGATGAGGAGGAGATATTGTCAACCTGGATGGAGGCGGAGGCGTTGAGCCCGGCGCAACGGTATGTTCAAAGGCGGTGCTCATCGGTCGCTGCGGCCTGCTTCGAGGAGGGCTGTATGGAGGAGGAGGCACCGCCGACGCTTGATATACACTCATGTTAGGATTTGCAGGCAAGATAAAAAGGTCAATACAAGTGGGTGAGTTAAAGATAAAAAAAACTAAATTTTCGTACCTTGCCCTCCATCGACAGGGAACTGGCGAGACCTACCGGGCATCTGAGCTGGTGACGGAACCCATTCCTGGGGATTATATGGCTGAATGGCACTACTGGGCGTCTGCGCCGACTGCATAAAAGGAGAAGCCATAGATACGGCAGACATAGGTGAGTTCACATGGTTGCCATATGTATTAGGAGCCAGCGAGTTCGTGGTGAGGAGATTGAGGCCCGGACGAAGTCGCGCTGCATCACGGGGCGAGGCCATGGTTACTTCACTTTGCTGGGGCGCTCCAAACGAGACGGATCTCGCGTGAAGGGTTGCGGACTCCCTGATTTCTGAAAATAGAACAGAATGCTTCGACGTCGGTTAGGATTGCCGCGAGGATAGCAAATCTTGTCGGCGGTTAAAGGATGGGACGCGGTGCAAGTCAGTATGTCGGTCAGGTTTGGTGACTGGTCGCGACCCAGTGTGCGTGAAGCATTGCAAACCACTCTCGTCTCGGTCTATCAAAAACGGCGGCTGCAAGACGCAAGCTCTTCGGGAGCGTGTCTCTGCCAGGCAAATCTATTTACAGCAACAGAAAATGGCTCTAGAGGGAGCGCAGAACGTGGTTGGTTGCTGGAGACATGCAGAAAGCTGTATTTGGCGATGACCCCAGAGCCCGGCGGTGGGGAGAAAAGCAAATCCCAGCTCCAGCTCGGGTTTGGCCAAGGAGTGTTGAAGGTTGAAGATTGCGGCTTCGCAGAGACGGGGTAAAGTCAAAGCAATGCTAACAACTGGCCACTCGGTCGGCAGCACTGCTTTTTGGACGAGCTTCATTCGAATGCGGACCACATTGTTTCCCAGATTGACGGGGGTTAGACGCAGTGTCAACTCTGTGCGCATGTGTTCTGGTCTGCAGGGTTTAGCTGTTGGGTGTGGGAGATTCCCAGCCCGACCCTGGTCGTCTGTTCGAGTACTTTTTCGTACGACACCATCATATCTTCTAGTAGGTAGTCTGTAGTTAGCCACGTCTAGTTGTTTCTATGCAATCAAGACATGGATATAATACTGGATTGTACGTAGTAGAAGATATGTACATGCTCGGCCAAGGAGGCAGCGAGCGATGCAGATAAGCCGCGCTGACAAAAACCGGCGGGCGTCAACTTCGCATCATCTTGCCACGCCTTTGGCACTGATGACATCCTTTGTCAGGAACCGTAGCATTCGCAGCCTTGGCCGTCATGCACAATCGAGGGATCAAAGACAGTCGAGACAATTGTGTATGCCGCCTCGGACCTGCCTGTCTTGTATCCCCTCGCTGTTTGGGTGGCAGTCGTTGAGCACAAATGCGCACATCACGCCATGATCAGCGAGAAGTGGGCGTTGCCTTGGCTGCTTCTCCATCCTGGCTTGTATCTTCCCACATTACCATTACCCTCAAGTGCCTACACATAACATGAGCCATGTGCAAGAGGTGAGGGTCAAGGCATTCATAATAGTTACATACCTGGGTACGGAGTACTCCGTCATAGTCTGGTTGCAGTCTGAACCAAAGTCGAAGTTCCGTGTCGCGCACACCTTTTCCCAGCGTTTTCGTTGGCCCGAGACTTTGGCCGAATTGCGGAGCGACGCCAACACTTGAAGAGACTTCTGGATACAATGGTTTATTGGGACTCTTGGTGGGTGGTTTGCATCAAGACTTGCTGTTCCTCTTCAGTCCGCCAGTGTTAACTGACCAGTGTTGCTGGTCATTCCTGTCGTGGAGGGAGGGATCAGACGCAAATATGGCCTCATGATTGGCCACATCCCCTGTCGGTGCAGATGAAGAGGTTGGGCGTCGGCGCTTAGTAGCGTCTTAAGCTACCAGCCCGAAGAAGAACTTCTATAGCGAGTGCCGCCGTCGGTCCATTGCCCTCGGTGGAACGTGGAACTTGGTCTTGGTAACATTGATGTTGGGGTCGTGGTATGCTTCTGCGAGAGGTCTGCGTCCATTGTGCCGAGTTTCTCCACCAGAATAGCCTTTCAACGTTACCGAGTAGACAAGGCCTTGAGTCCATCGAGTCAAGTCTGCGTCATAAGTATTCGACCACCCGGCGGCGTTGAATGACCCCTAAGGCCGAATAATAATGAACCCCTCACTGCAGGCATAGGACTTCCTGTGCCAGCAATTGTTTGAATCCCCATCCGCCTCGGTTTGGCATCTCGCCGTTGTGTCATATTTCTGCGTCCTTACCCAGATACCTTGAGATGGAAAAAGTTTCAAAAAGACCAATCTGCTCAACCAGCCGATACAGCGCCGCTGAAATATCGCAGCCTGCTTGACATGGAAGCCATCGAGAAACCTGGCGAAGCCTACCGAGGTAGCTCATTGCACGGTGGCTAGCAATGGTCCCGATGTTCCCCTCCCTTCCAATGTTGGTTGGGCACAAGCGTGTGTGCCCGCAAGTCGTGTCTAAAAGAAAATTGAACAGGTGAATGGTCATAATATACCAGTCGTTCATTTTCAATTGACCTCAAAAGACTAAGTTCAAAGAGAGCACTTTCACCAGTTGACCAGGCTGGGAGAAGCGGATCCAAGACCGAAAGAAGCGGACCCTTTTTTCGCTTTTATTGGATAGTGCAATATGGTGGGGACACGAGGCTCGGAGAAAATTCTACGAGGTTCTGAGCTTTCTCGACCTCTGGCTTGACCTTTTCATCTCTCGGCACCGGCGACTACCTCTCTCTCTCTCTCGCTGTGTACCTACCTACACATTGTTTGATTGCCGTCGCTGCTGTTGGCCAGTCCATTCATCACAACGTAAGTACCGCCATTTCCCAATGTCAACGCATCATAATCCCCCTTCCGCAGTTTCTCGTGATGAGACACCAGCTGGCACCAGTCATAGAGTGACTTGTACTCCCTTCATTGATGACCAATCTTGCTGTGGTCCAAGACCATTTCTGATTTACCAGACTGTGGAAGCATTTTCGTTGCTGTTGTTCGTTCTAGCGCTTTGGTACTCTTGGAATGTATATGCTAACGTCGCCAGGGTACTCTCCTTTTAGCTCTTAATTTTCGAAAACGAATCGCCACGATGGTCCTCCATAACCCTAATAACTGGCACTGGGTGACTAAGGATGTCACTGCCTGGACAAAGAAATGGCTCGAGGACAATCTAAACGAAATTAGTGCCAAAAACGGCGACGTAGAAGTCAAGATTGTCGAGGTTGAGAGCATAGAGGGCGAAGCTGAAGTCTACCAGAGAAAGGGCAAGGTCAAGACAGTCTTTGACCTGGAGCTCGCCCTAAGATTCACTGGTAAGGATACGTGAATGTGTAGTATGTAACAACAGTAGAGCCTAGGCTTACTCTCATCGTAGGATCCGCCCCCGATGCGGATGAGGTTTCCGGCACAATCAAATTCCCTGAGGTCCAACCGGATATTGAAGACTATACGGTATGTATCTGTCTGCGTCTTTGTGATGCTTTCCAAAAGCCAAAGTCGTTTGGCGTGCAGGTCACTCATTCGTCTTCTAGTTCGAGGTAAAACTCGAGGATCCTGCTTCAAAGGAGAACCAACCTGTGAGGGAACTTGTCCGCAGCCAGCTTGTTAAAGAGCTGGAAAAGAAGATCAATTTGGTCACGTCTGTCCTTATCGAAGAACACGGCAAGGATATTCAGCATGCCCCCGGTTCGAATCCTTCCAGCGGATTTTCGACCCCGAAGATTCATCCTCAGACTTCTTCACCCAAGCCCACAGAACCTCCCAGTGCTCCCACAAGCACCTCTGGTATTGTCAACACGACAACAGTGACGGACAAGGAGGAGTTTCGAACCACAGCCGACGAGATGTACCAAACATTTGTCGATCCTCAGCGCCTTGCCGCCTTCACCCGCTCACCCCCGAAGGTTTTTGAGGGTGCCAACAAGGGCGGAAAATTTGAATTGTTTGGTGGAAACGTCTCTGGGGAATATCTCGAGCTTGAACCTGGAAAAAAGATTGTCCAGAGTTGGCGTCTGAGCCAGTGGCCTGCAGGCCACTTCTCTAAGCTCCACATCGAGTTTGAACAAAACAACATTGATCACGTTACGGTGATGCGTGTGGAGTGGAAGGGCGTACCAGTTGGCCAGGAAGAAGTTACCAAGAGAAACTGGCTGGAGTACTACGTCAAGAGCATTAAACAGACCTTTGGGTAAGCAAATCAGCGAAAGTAAACATGAAGTCAATTGCTTGCGCTAACAGACCATGAACAGATTTGGCACCATTCTGTAAAGCGCTTCAAAATGGCAACGGCAAAATAGACATACATAACAACGAAACGCTCTAGAAGCGGGTATGGGACAATGGGGTTAGGCGTCTCTGCCATGGTGGCGGATGGAATGGGTGGCTGGTAGCTACTGGTTCTTGTCTTGAAGGGTCTAATCAAGACCTAGAAGCGTGTGGATTACGATGATCACGAGCGATGTTGATGAGAAATACTTTAAAATATATTAAAAAATACTTCTGTGATTTTATTGATCGAAGCACATCGTTAGGCCCCTCCCGCCCAAGTTGCGCTGGATCCCACAGACGCAATCTATATGATGTGACTGAGATGCATGTTTAAATCCAATATTCTTCCGCCTCGCTCCCAGTATCTGAGACACGCTATTTACTCTTGTTACGTTTCCTCCGCAGGCCCCGTTCGGCAGGAGGGTCTTCTACTCTCGCCCCAAATGCACAGTTTGCCACAAAAATATCTCCCAAATTATCCCAGAGTCCTAAATCGTAAAGGTTTTCCACGTCTTTCAAATTCCACACCCGCTCCCACTCGCCCTCACCGGCTAGCGCCATCTGCGCTGGCGGAGGTTTCCCGTCGTCCGTCGCTGCTAGAACCATCTCCGGTTCAACCGGCCACCTACGGCAAATAGGCTCTTTGACGAGATCCCTCTCTCGCTTTGAGGGCATGGGTCGACGAAAAGCATAGCCGTCTTCCATATCATCCCGATACACGGACCACTTGAATGATTCGTTTGTTGTTGTGCCGCAGTACACGAGGTACATTGTATATATCAAAAGACCCCAAACTAAGGGGGCCGTCAAACCAGACAGGAGAGTTGTGATGCCCAGGCCGATATTTGTCTGAATGCCCCAGCCCCAGATGACAACGTACATGCCCCATCCCTGTTGTAATGGCGACCAAGGCGACCAGTCGACAAAGTGTTGTTTAATTGACGAGGAGAGCAGCGAACCGCCGAGAAGCCCACCGTATGTGCACAAAATAGCGGTTGAGAGGAGGAGTAGTATGAACCAGTGTTGGTTTCCGTATCCCACGCATGAGTTGATGAATATACAGTGATGGTCGGCCTTTGCTATGCACCGCTTGCAAAGGCTGCAGTGCTTTGAGCGTGGTGGTTTCAGGAATCCACAGGTTTTGCATTCCACGCCAGGGTGGAAAAGCGCGTGGTCATATGGATAGAGCGACATGTGGTAGGCGTGGTTTTCTTTGGTGATGTAGCCGGGGTCAGCGGCGCAAGACAGATAGAGGAACAGGTAGGGAAGCAAGACGGTGATGACGACTGTGAGTTTGGTGAGGGGGGCTAAACGGTGCCATATGGATGGGAGATAGAGGTATTCTCCGCCTATCATGAGAGCGAGGAAGAATATCTAAAGCCGGTTGGTTAGTGTTTGTTGTTGTCGCGGTAGATGAATGGTGCATAAGATGATGATGGTGGTTGATGCGTACAACTACGGCCGGATGCCGTTCGTGCATGATAAAGTGTCCAAATCTGGATAGGGACCTTGTGATCCTCCCCGAGGTAAGTCTATTGTCTACAGACAGCAATAGATTGGGGATATGAATCCATATCAGACGGTGTAAGAGGCCAATGGGCGTTCGTCTGAATCAGCAAACAATCAGCATGACAGAGTCTCATAAATGTGCAAAGGTCAGCATCGAGCTACGCACCGGAACACAGGTAATCTTCCAAAGAAGGTGACGAAGACTGCGAAGCTCAAGGCCAAAACGAATGTCACGACCCATTTTAGAGAGACCATGATGGGCCGAGGCTCGTGGGCAAGATCACCAGCTATTGACGGCAGACAGTCGCGAGAGCCAGGGTCAGGAGTATCGGGTGAATGATGGAAGAGGACGGGTACCCAGGCTGTAGTACTACTGTCATCGCATCTCGTCGCGAATCATGGCAATGTCCAAGGCAAGGTCTCATGGGCGAAACGACTGGCAGAGCGCAGTTGCTCTTTGCATGAGTTCGACGATATTAACTTCTGACCTGGTAACACCCTGGGTACCTAGGTACTTGTGGCTGAGCACATGCAAGGTCCAACAGGCTCAGCGACCGCCAACTGACCTGAGCCACGGCACAGCCACTTTAGCATCCGCGCAAAGAGCAAACGTGACCCACGTGATCGCGCGACCCTCATCACGCGTCCAGGTCTTGTCCGCAGTCGTCTTCATCACGAGACTCTAAGTCGGGGGTGAAGATGGAATAAAAAGAAGTCATTTCTTGCAACTTGCGCCTGCATGATGAAGCAAGAGCGCCTCTTGTACCGTTGATGTGGTAGCGATTGCTTGTCCTTGACATATTGGATCATCGCCTACAGCACCTTGGACGCAGCTCACCACTTTACGACACGACTGCATAGCATTCGCGTATTTCACTGCACGACATCCCGCCGCGGCAAGTATAATCCCCAAGATGTCTCGAGGGGTCACGTATGACGGCGTTGAAAGCGCCACAGGAGGGACTATTTTCAAGGACATGGTCTTCTGGGTTGCTCAGAGAGTGCCGATGAGGAACGATATTCTCAACCACATCAAGGCAAGCACGAGAATGAGTATTGCAATGTATTAGAGGGCGAACAGCTCCCCAGCTAATCAGCGCGTAGAATAACGGCGGCAAAGTTGTGCCCTTGGAAAAAGATGCGCATATCCTAATCGCGGACCACGCGAGGAAGGATGCTCATCCGGACTCATATTCGTGGAAGTACATCACAGAATCTGTCCAGCATGGGTACGCGCAACTGACAGATCGGTACCGCATTTTTGGCCACCCAGAGGCGGCCAGTGTTCGTGTTGGTGTCAGCACGCCTGTGAAGCGTACACGAACCCCTTTCTCCGCCGCTGACGATGCCGCACTGGCAAACTGGGTGTTGGCTCACACGGAAGGTCGCACTGGCAATAAGATCTTCCAAGAATTTGCCGAGACGGTAAGGTCCTAGTCTCGTCTTACTGACTAACAGCGGCAAGGTTAACGAGACGAAGCATTCTTGGCATACGTGGCAGTCATGGCGGAACAGATTCGTCAAGTCTTTAGCAAACCTCCCAATCGCAGACCTTGAGAAGCTGGCAATGTCCGCTGCAGACTTGGCTCTCCAAACCACGAACCCTGTTAGTCGGTCAGCTTCTAGCCAAGCATACTCAAGACAACAAGAGGAGCAACTACCAAATGCAGCAGTACAGGCCCCCGGAAAGACACGGAAGAAGCAAGCAGCCCGCACCCCTCACCGGCCGGCGTCTGCGTCGCCTTTTACAAATCCCAATAATGTCCAAATCACTACCGCATCTATAGCGACGAGCGAGCAGAAATCTGAGAAAGGCGAAGTTGGTACCCAAGACGCCATGCGAGCCAGATTCTACGCTGATTTGCTCACCTTTGCTGAGGAGACTGAGGCTGATCTTGATCCAGATCCCTGTATTGGCGGTAAGACCGTCGATTTATGGGATTTGAGCCAAGCTGTCGCTGTGCAAAAGGTGCCACTAGAAGAAGTGGATTGGATGAAAGTCGCCGAAGACCTGAATTACAACTTGGTGGAAAACAAGGACGTAACATCAGAACTGCGGCGATACTACGAGGATAATCTTGCAGAGTTCTTTGAAGAAGTGTCTAGCTTCTCTCTCAACTACTATGGAGAATTGGAAGATGCGCAACGTTCCGGACCACTTTCTCCCGAAAACAATGTTCCTTCCTCACCTCCTCGTCAAAGCAGCAACCGAAAGAGGTCCATGGATGATCACACCCCGTCAACAGTGGAGAAGTCGTCAAAGCGTAGGCGATTGAGTCGCAATGCAGAAATACCGTCAACGCCGGAGGAGATAGTAGGTGTACTGACGATGCAGTCGCCTAGTGTTATGAAAGCCAAGCAATTACGACAAGCTTCCTCTAGCTCTATGAAGACTTCTACTTCAGGGGTGCCGTCTCGCGCTGTCGATGGCGATGACGACAACGAAACTGATGATAGAGATGAGGTTGTGACTGAGACGCAATTCGGACGGGTTCCACGGCTGGAAGCCCAGCAAAGTACGTTCGACGTGACACCTTCACAGCAACTACACTCCGAGGCTTTAGATGTAACTCCAGTTCCACTGAATTTGAGGAAGGGCCGTGATGACCCAAAAGAGAAGCAAGCTGAAAGCTCGGAGCCTGCCCAGGAACCGGAGGCTTCAACTCTAAAGCGGAAGGCAACAAACCGAGCGACCAAACGATCACTACCTGCATCCTTTCAGCCAGCTCCAGAGCTGTTGTCTACTCAGCAGGCCGAAGCAAGAGCTAGGCGACCGTCAGCGCCCATTCGAGTAGAACTAGACGAAGAAGGAAACAGCCAGGACATCCGCGAATGTACTGAATTCTATGAGGCTCTCGGCTACCCCCGCGCCATTGTCATCGAATCGCTCATGCGCACCACAATGACGCCAGGCTGGCCGATGATCTCACTGCTGGAAAAGTTGCAGAATGAAGAAGGTGTGCCCTCAAATTATGAGGGAATCTGGACCGACCGCGATGACAAGAGCTTGCGGTACGCCGACGCCATCGAGGCTCGCAAGTCTTCTGCGAGCACGAGAGAGCTGAACAAGGCAAAGAAGGAGCTTGATCGGATCGTGCACAAGCACACTCAGGAAGCGGTCGATTTGAGACGGCGATTTCTGCGGGCGCAAGCCGTTATGGACAGGGATTGATCCGTGTCTATATGCTGTAGGCTTACAAGTCTTGTTTGATGACTGGAGAGTTTGTCTGGCGCAAACCAGACATTGATATGGTTTGTAGACTCTGTACACGATACAGTCTTGTCGGAGCAGGATACGCGTTTGTCACTGTAGAAGCCACTAATGTTAGATGCCCTGTTATTTTCAACACGCTCTCATACTGCTTCTTTCCCTGCCATAACATTTCTTACCCCATAGACGTAATGGACATCATCTTCACCCCCCTACCACCCCCCTTCATGCTGAACGATACGGCCCGTAATGCCATCCCTCCCTCGCCATGTCCCCCCTAACCTTGTACACACCCTCTGCCATGTCTAACAATCCCATGTCAACCTCGAAAATCCTCATCTCCTCTGCCGGCCCCATCGACTCCCCGCCTCCAAGTCTCCCGACAATCGGGACGGCAACCTGGCTCACACCGCAGAACGTATTCCCCCTTGCCATCCTTGCCATCCGTACTACCCTTTGGCGCACCGCTATTGACGTACACTATCGCGGCAGTATTCTCAAACGCCCTCGTAATACAGACATTGTCCAAAAACATCTTTTCGCAATTCGGATTCAGATCCGAGCCCTCGCCGCCATCGTCGGCCAACCAGAACGACGGACTGATTATCACCCTCGCGCCATCCGCGACGAGCGCCTTGTACGCTTCGGGGAACGCGATGTCCCAGCAGATCAGCATCCCCATCCTACCCCACGGCGTATCGAATGCCGTGTGCGGGGTCTCTATGTCCGCCGCGAGGTGCGGCCGCTCAGGGTGCCAGAGATTCTTCTTCTGATAGCGGCCCAGGATGGCACCATCCGTTCCAATGAAGTAGGCGACGTTGGCAAGGCCGCTGCCGGAAGACGTTTCGGGTTCCAGGAGGGTTCCCGGAACAATGGCCACGTTGAGTTCCTTGGCGAGCGCGCGGTATTTCTCCAGGTATGGCGCGGACTGCGCTGCTATCGAGGTGAACTCGACGGCGTCGGGGACCCAGCTGGCGAGGTGGTACTCTGGGAGGACGGCCATGTTGGCGCCCTGGGAAGCGGCATTGCGTATGTAGGCCTCTGCGCGGGCAAAGTTGTTTGCGGGCGCCAGGGGCTAAAGTTCGATACGTTGGTGAGTTTGTAGGATTCTAGGATTTGTGCATGAGAGGATGGCGAGATTGTTGAGATGAGCGAGTGTTATTGTCGGTGCTGGTGACAAGTCACGGCACATGTCTTGGGGGCTGCATACCTCAGAATAGAGTTGTATAGCGGCTACTTTTATCTTCGTGGCCATGATAATTTACCAGTGTATTTTTGTTCTCTGGCAGCTTTTGGTCCTATTTTGATGAAAGACCAGAGCTTATCCACGTCATGGTTTGTCATGTCCGCTTTGGTTTGTCGGGCTGGGTTCCTCGGGCGCCGGTCACACGAACGAGCTTAGTGGCTTTCTCCACTGGTGAGATATTAGAAAAAACAAAGCATCCCGGGATATCTATTCCATTATAAGATTTGAGGGCACAGTCCGTATGCATAATGCCGTCTCGAATGCGATGCCATGCGCAATGTCCTTCGCTTCATCTTTGCCTCCATCCACCCAAAACTAGGGTCACATCGCCCCTATCAAGGTACGCCTAAGTAAAACATCAAAGCCAACCCAGTCCCAGTTATCGTTAGAATCCGGCTACGGCCTGCCCAGGTAGATGACTGTGTAGAGTATTGGACCCATTTGCTGATAAACCCTGCTCAAATCCCAATGTCATTGCGCCCACAGCATTTATCAAAAAGGTGACGAACCATCACCATTTATAGTTTCGTTAAAAAGATCATTTCTCGATATAAACTGCCCAGAGGAAAACAAGTATTCCGAAAGCTCGCTCCAGTGCATGTTTGCAAATGTCATCAAGAATCCGGCAATTTCACCTGCTGGGTTGTTAGCCAGGGCTGTGCGCGTGAGCAGCTTGGTGTTTCCAACTCACCAACGCCCAAGAGTAAGATATTTCGAGTGATCGACGGTTGAAGCCTGTAAGATCCGAGGACTAGCGATGCAGCTGGGCAAATTATGTACGGCCACCAGCCAACCGAGCCAAGGTCCGAGAATGACGCCCTCAGATTACCCATGGAAAATGAGGCTGCCTCGAGTGATGCCAGTAGGTGAGCGGTTTCATTCTTTGCCGACTGGAGCATTTCTTGGTGAGCGTGATGTTTATCGGCCACCAGGTCTGCAAGAAGACTCAATTCCTCCATCCCCTGCTGGAATTAGACAAGTGCAACACGGACAAATATATGGTCCATACCTCTTGAACACGCTCCTGCTTACGCATTACAAGAGATAGCTGGCTTTCAGATTTTTCCTATAACAAATTAGAATGTTCTCTCAGCCAGAATCGTCGCACTCACTAGTTGTGCTTGCAAGCTGCGTGATGACATTGCGACGGCCGTCAACATCTTCGTGACCTCATGAGCATCTCGGTTGATCTGCGTTACAGCCACTTCCAGTGCAGTCTCAAATGTGCGGGCATGCTTCTCTTCTCTCAAGCGCATCATGCCGAATACTTCTTCCATAAATTGCCGAAGAGATCTTGCCTCGTTCAAGCCTTTCTGGACCACCACTTCGGTTTCCTGGACAAATGTTAACTTTTTAACCATGAATAGAGACTTTGATTTAAGATACTTTGGATTTGGATAAAATGGAATGGGTAATGACTTGTTCAAAGTACAGCAAGCTCTCGTTAAGTCCCGCCACGTGGGCTGTCAAGGTCTCCGCGTTATCACTGGACTCTCGGAACATTCGATCGAGTTTGTTTAGTCGATTCTGTACTTGGACTTCGGCCTCAGTTGTAAGTCTCTCGAGAATATTTGCAAGTTTTCGATGAAGAAAAATATGATGATCTGGGCAGTTAGCCGGGTTTCTCTTTGGTAGAAGACTTGAGCAAATACCTTTCTCGCCGTCTGCTTGAGCGGCTTCACAAAATCCGAGTGCTTTGTGGCGATAGCTCACCCATGTGCTCCAAGCCGAGTCCGATCGCGCCAAGCCTTCGAGGCAGTCATCGATCTCGCTAGTTATTACGTGAAGCTCTGGTTTGGAAGGTGCTGGGAGATTTGCCAACACAGGCTCCCGAAATTTATGGCACGTTGGCGGGATCGCAAAATTGGCTCTCTCCAAGTCACAAATTGCTAAACTGGCAGCAAAGAAATCTACAAAGTCTCTTGCCGCTCTACCAGTGTTGGTCATCACCGTTGCATCATTCCGGCCATCTAGCAGTTGGCAATTATTCACCAACAGTCGGGCTGCAATTCTGTGACAGAAGGGTTCCGACTCCAATTCTTGCAACTCATTCAGTGCCGCTGCATAGACACTAGGATTTGCACCGCTTGCATAAAGTGAGGGAGGAGGAGACCTCGATGCTTCCTCGAGAGGCTTGTCGACTTGTGTCTAGCATTAGTACCGATAAATCATGTTTAACAACATAGATACTGCTTGCTTACCATATTTCTGTTGCGGGCTGCGCCATCCCAAGGCCGATGTCACGCTAGGAAGCGAAAGTATCACAATTCCTAGAATTGCGCTATTGCACATAATGAAACCTCTTGGCTTCGGCATCCTGAACGGCTCATCGATGTCAATAAGTGATGATGATATGGCTAATCATCTGCTCCGTTGAAATAGCACTCGTCCGAGATAGAGCTACCCAGAAACTTTGGATGTAATCAGAGAAATATTTTAATGCGAATCAGTAGATGCAATGTGCGAGCTTTGAAAAGGTGCCAATTGTGCAGACACTGGGGAGGGAAGGTGCAAGGATGAGCAGTTGCCAGTTGGCATAGAATTTCGTACGCGCACCTTCCTATTTTTCGCATGAGTTCACATGAAATTGAGCGTCGAATTCCAGGATTATGTATTATTGTTAGGCTCAAAAGGCATGGCCTTGATCGCTCCAACCCTGCGTTTGTCTTTACCCCCCCGGGTTTCAGATGACTATGGTCAAGTCTCGCAGTGATTTCATTCCATCTCTTAATCGGAACAATACTTTTGGGCGGTCCCTGGGATCAGGTTCTAGAATGTGAGCAGGCATCACTCGATCGTTTTTCCTTGGGACCGGAATATCACACCATCAGGCGAGGACATGTCCAACCCATGGACAATAAGCGCAGCAAACAATAGGATCTCGTTTGTAGCAAAATGCCTCCCAGGACAAAGAGTCTTGCCGCCACCAAATCCTCGAAAGGCTGCTGGGTGAATACCACCAGACTGGGCCTTGGGGGTGAGAAAACGCTGCGGATTGAAATCATCCGCATCGTCTCCCCAGACAGACTTGTCGGCATGGTTGATTCCTCCAGCGATTTGGACCACAGCATCATTTTATAGAAAGTATCAATCGACAAGGAGAACATTCTCCTTGGTCAGTCGAACAGAAAAGTTTTCAGATCCAATGCGCAAGCTCTCTTGAAACACAGCAATTAAAGTTGGGCACCTATTTTCCAATATTCCGATACTCAACTTCTTGGGACCCCTCTCGTTCTGTGCTCGCTTTCAGCGCTTCTACCGCTTCCCGTCGAGCAATGCTGAGCAACGTTTTGTTCGCAAAAAGGCGAAGAACCACCCAGAAAGTCGTGGTTGTGGTGTTAACGATGCTAGCGAAGATAAATGAAAGCGCAGAACGTGCAATCATTTGTTTATTCATGCCATATTGTTTTTCGAGTCGCACGCGATCTCTCGAGATCTCAGCTGCGTCCTTTATATGACCAGCTTCAAAATATTTTATGAACGCGGCAACCATCCGTTCTCTACCCTGATAGGCTCCCGAAGCCGTCAGGGAAGGGAATACGCCCATCAATAGACCGCCGAGGCCTTGATCAAAGGCCCAAAAAGCGGTCTCCAGTCCCGGGTTTTCAGCTATGGGGTTTCGCGGGCCATAAAGATATCTCGCCGATCCCACGGTCACCAAATGGCGAGCCCATTGCAAGAGATCCAACTCTCGTTCTATCTTGCCTAACTTGTCGAAAGATGCGGCAAACTCAGTAATCTGGAAACACAATTCCTGACTTGCTTCGAAGCTCAGAGAGTTCAGATACCATCCAGGACCCAGGGCGCTGTAAACGACATCGCGGACATCAGCCAAAAATCCACGGGGGTCCCCGGGGGGCTCTGGATCGAGGTTCCTTCTGATCTTGCCACCGTCTCATCGTCCAAACCGAGCACTCGTTTGGCAATATCTGGGACAAGTGGGGTAAAAGACTAGAGTACCGGGAGAGTAAAGATTGACTCATTCGGATACGACAGGCTGCGTTAGCTGGGTCGATCTTTATAGAGAGCACAACACGAGACATGGGCAAGGTAACTTACCCCAATTTTTTGATATATCGACCGCCATATATAGCCATGCCAACTAGATGGCCGATGAAGGGAATCCATGAAGGTACTACAGTCGGCTCATTAGGATGCACCTTTCTTCCGGCAGCAAAACGAAAAGCCACCACCCTTGTGAGCAGTCCCACGATTAAGCTCACCGCACCTGCGGGTAAGATATTGATGTCCATAAAACCATCGCACAAGTCGCCCAAGTCGGCTTACACGGCAGGATGTGGGTTGAATGCAGCTCCTGCCAGCGGGCCATCTATGCGTCGACGCACTGAATCTGTTGAAGCCACACGCTGCGGTCAAGTATGTGGGAAGAGGGGTCGTCAGTGTTGCATACAGGCTTAATAGGCCTGATTGCGGAATAAAGATTCGAGGTCTGATGCTCTACTAGTCGGCATGATCTTTTTTTTTTCCTGTTCAGCTGATCCGGCACTGTTCCTGGATTCCATTGGCACAAGGGAATCCGCAGGCTTGTTGGTGCGGAGAACATACCTACAGCAAGAAGTCTGCTTGACGCCCCAGTGGACCGAGAAGATCGGCATGGCTCCACTGCAACTACATATGGTACAGCTCAAATGACCGTGGTGATTGCCAGTTGTTGATAGGGCGATTTATTCGGATATGCGCGTCCAGCTTCCGGTGACTATATTTCAATGGAAGGGTGACAATTTACATGCACGATGCACGCAACAAAGCCAGACAGTCCTTCAACATACGGAGTGCCGCTGGAAAAGCGATTTTTGATGTCTCATATTTCTGCTTCGTCGAGACGAATGCCTGCTTCAGTTTAGCTTACTAACCTACGCTGTCGATATGACAGATCTCGAGGACCCGCACCACCCTGATTAAGGGTGGGAACGCGGAAGCACAGAAGCGTACCTAAAACTGGCAGTGGTAAAATTCAAGTCCGGCAACAGAAAATCTACAACTCCCGAGGACCATCTTCACGGCCTCGCTCGCCGTTGCGCTATCTGTCCCGCGGCTGCCGTTCAAGTCGGTTTCTGCAGCGCAGTATCGACCAACTCTGCACGCTCATATGCCCGGCGGTTTTCACAATACTGACATCGGCGCGATATTTAATTTCCGAACTCATGATACCGTCTGTTATTAGACAGCGGTCGTTGAGGCATGGTTGAAACCCTCGGTACTTGTTAGGGCTCTAGGAAACCTCTTTTAAATACATTGACGTTGTTTGGAGTCCCGATTCCTCATGATGAGGCGATTTCATTGGCACAGAACTCACCGTTTTTAAAACACACCGACGATTGGGTCAACTTGGATTAATTGGTGGAGGTGGGCAAGCGACAGACACTGCCTGGATGAGCCGACGACGCTAATACACACCGTCCAAACCGTCGCCAGCATCAGCAATTTGTGCTGCAGGCCGGGGCCTCATATTAAGGGGAAATGTGCACGCAGGTGGACAAAAGATGGGCATGCGGGCACGTCGGATACTATCAAATCAAACGGTGTGAGCGACTGTTCAACGGTTGCAAGGGAACCTCTGCAAAGCATGATATCATCGATGAGCCCGAGATATGTGGTGACTGCCAGCGCCGGCAAACACTTCCGAAGCCCCATACAGCCAAGTAAGGCATTCAGGAGCATATCAGAAACGGGATTACACGGTATTCTTCCCCGTTCATTATGTAGCGTCCTCGGCAAGTCAGAGATTGGTTTATCTTTTTGTTTTTCCTTCTCATTTACGATACGCCTGGATCACTTTGAAAGCGGGAGTTGGAACTTAATGAGTATGGCAAACCATGTTTTGGTGGCATCGCGGATGGGAATGGAGTGTAGCTCGCCCGTCGATTTGCTTAATACGTATGAATGCCAATAGCTTATGTTATTTGGGGGGGTGTGACACCCAGAACGTTAGAAGGGTGCGGACTCGCCACGTTCTCGTCGATCTTGCTGTGCTTCAGATAAGCGGCCCTGGCTATAACACGTACTATTAGAGGATTATTACTATTCGATACCTGCTCATTCATTATCCCCGATGGCAAATCCGTAAGATCAAGATGATCTTGGGTGGCGAGCCCCTGTCCGTTTGTTGGAAACATGAGTTGTTCTTGAAGGCCCGCTTGAACAGATCCCTCGTCAAGCCACATGGAGAGAGGTACGTAATGTGATATCCCACGGCCCGGAGCCCACAGGTTGGGTCTTCCCACGCGCGCGGTTAAGGTGCCGGCGATGGAGTTTGCGGGATGAGTTCTCGCACAGACCGCCGGCATCATTATACAAGGTACGGGGTACGGAGTACAGGACGAAATATGATACAACTCTGCTGTAATGGGAAGGACGCATGTCGGGAGTACTATTTGAGGATGTGACAGGCCCCATGGACGCAAGTTGCAAGCAAAGATGGCCTGTTAATAGATCAATTAATGCATGCCCGAGAGAACTCCGGGGCAACTGAAACTTCTGGACCTTCTGGACCTGGCTGGACCTGCTGGCTGAAGCTTCTGGACAAGGCTGAGTGAGTGCGCACTAGAGATGAAACCTCGGGCCAAACATGAACAACTGACGTCTTCCAGTGGTACGGAGTACAAGGGCCCACCCTGGCGGCGAATTGATGCAGCGGCTTGCCTAATCATACGATCTCCCACTTAAATGCATGGGCTGCGTTGGGTGTGCGGCAACTAAGAATCGTGGAGCAACCTCATATCACGCCATTTGGGCCACGGAGAGCAGCGAGCGGAAGAGAAAAATGCCATGAAAACCAGCCCATGTGTATGCAGGTATTTTGTCGACTGGGAAGTCCAAGCCGGGAGTCGCCGACCACCAAGCTGCTTTGCCCGGAAATTTGTGCCGGGGGCGAGGAAACTTGTCCAGACATGGACAATGCTGTGCATATGAACGCTGTGCAGTTGGGATGCTTGATGTTTGGTGCGGAGCCTCTCGTTATTAGCTTTGCACCGGCTAATCAATGCATCTTGTTTCTCAATGCGTCAGCGGGAGCCCGTTGCCATTGCTATTCCTCATTCCCATCAGGTGACGAGCTCGGCCTCTCTCGCCTTTGGCCTGCCCTCTGGCACCCTCTGGCATCAGACATCAGACTCGCCAACTCGCCAACTCGGTATTACTCCATACACCCAGAGCGGAACCATTCATTGGCGGCGGACTTGGCCGGCTGTGGCTGCACTTGGCGAACTCTGCTCCGTGTTTTGCTGCTGCTGAGCAACTGTGAGGACAGCCCGACTTCTCTTCGATACCATCTGACCAGCTGACCCTGCTGCGGCCAAAAGTCATGCCTTTTTCCCCCCTCGGTGTCGAGAAATCAACACTAGGAACTTGATTTGGCCTTTCCCCCCCTTTTTTTGGCCAGCTCTGATTTAAACAGAGGGACCGACTGCCGAGGGTAGCTTGACCCAAGCTTGTAAGTCGGTGGGTTAAGACAACATTGAGCCAAGCCAAGTTGTTTACTATCAACGCCACGAAACCGACACTCCTCCGGCCGACCATACCGTAAGAATTTGCTGGGCCCGAGTACAAGTTTCTTCAGACGACAGCTTCGACGTGTCTGATAATTCTGTTTTGGTCTCTCATGAAGCGCAACAACCATACCATCGCAATCAACAGGACCACCAATTTGACATAGCATCACTTTTCGCAACCCGCTTTCTCCCATCAAGGCTTTGCTTCATGTATCATTTTATAACGATATCGCGCCTCACCATAATGATGCACGACAATGCCATTAGAGAGCAATCGGTAAGCAGCATGGAACAAGACCTCTCGTCTTCCCGGCAAACCTCCCAGCCTGCACAAGATACATCAAGCTGGGGAACGTCGGCCGCCTCTGCTGGAATGAGTACATTTGACTTCACATCCGCCCCTCCTGATGTGTCGATACCATCGTTCGACCCGGCGATTGCTGCGTTCGCCGACCTGTCCTTTACACAACCGCCTCACGGATCACCATACCCGACGGGGAAGAACTCAATGGCAAGCCCCCAGTCCGACGCACTTCTTCAAGGTCGGGACTTTCACGACAAGAAGAGGATGAAGGTCGAATCCGATACCCCCGCTTTAGATTCAATAGATTACTGGATATCATTTGATGACGACCTGGACAAGATGGGCAGCTTTGAAATTGATTATTCCAAACGACCCGATTTACTCAGTCAAAACAGGTAAGCTCAACCAACAAGAATCTTTTTCAAGACGTACTGCCGGCAAAGACTAAACCACGGTGACTAGGCCCGGGTTGGCATCAGACTCGATACCTGGCCTTGGCAGCGGACTGTACTCTACCTCGACCGCGCCATTTCGAGAAGAAGACTTTTTCGACGATAGCGCCTTCGAACAGGTTCTCTCCGACGACGAGGAAATGTTCGAAGCCACAGCCAAGCCAGGGGAGAAGATGACACAGCTAGAGAACACATCAACATCACAACAGCCTCTCGACAACAACGCAGCGCTTTTCAACAGCTCGCAGGGCACAGACAAATTTCAGCCGGGGTCAAGGCTTGAGTCGACATTCAAAGATGTATCCAAGCAAATGCGACGGATTGTCCCGCAAGGTCCGGAGCCTGATATCGATGAACAGCGACGCTTTCTGGAGGAAGCGTTGAACTCTGGTAGAATTCCTGGAGCCCTCATCCCACCAAATGGGTTCGGAGTAGGGTTTGGTGCTGGCATGGGATGTAGGCCACCGCAGGAATTCATAAACCGGCCGCTCAGCCCGCTGGGAAAGCCCACAGAGAGTCAAAGTACATCAAAAGACACCAGCAAAGCGAAAACCGGAGAGATAGTGGACGAGACAGAGTCAAAAAAGCAAACTACGAAACGGCCAACGACAAGCAGAGCTGGCTCCTCAAAGAAAGCAACCATGGCAGGAGCACCAAAAGCTCGGTCTGCGGATCGAATAGCTCACAATGATGTTGAGCGAAAATACAGAACAAATCTAAAAGATAAAATTGCCGAGTTGCGCGCCGCCGTGCCTTCCTTGCAAGCTTCTGGGGGTGACGGAGACTCAGAGGGTGGCTCTGCGGGTGGTCAACAAAGCGCCGCCAAAATTAGCAAGGTGGGCATGATTTTTTTTTTTTTTCTTGATACAGCTATCAGGGTCTTTGCGATGTATCTGTGTCTTTCGGGCACTTCTGGACGGTTATGCTTGGGCCATTCGAATTTTCAAGCAAGTAGCTAACCAAAGCGCGCTTCAGGGCACCGTCTTGACCAAGGCAACCGAATACATTCACCAACTCGAGGCCAGGAACAGGACTATTATGCAAGAGCACCAACAGCTTGCACGGAGATTGCAAGCTTTCGAGACACTTCTAAACAGCACGGGCAGGCAAACCGATATGATGATGCCCAATCACAGCATGACCCTATTCGACCCTAGAGGCTTCTGCTAGACCTGCCAGACCGGACTCATCCACTCGTTTAAAAACACAATACCCAACTTTGTTTTTTTCAAACTAGCAAAGAAGCGGTTAAAAAAAAGAAGAAAGAATGGGGATTTAAATTTTTTTTAAGGGAATCACAAAGCATCTTGGTACGGATATGGAACGCAAAAATGATTCGGAACAAGGAAGGGTCGTCGGATTTTTTTTTCTGTCTGTGTTGGCTTCAGACAGAACAAGCATTGGTATGCAGGCGTTTGATTTATGGCTTTTGTTTAATACCACGTGAATTTCTGCTTGTTTGTTTGGACAGGCGGGAAAAGTCGGTATGAGGTTAACGGACTTGATGATATGTTAATGGCGTCCTGTGGAGAAAAAAGGATAGAACTCTCCCATGAAAGCGACTGTACAAAATCACATCTTCATGCTTCACCACTCGTAAATATATCAATTATATACTGGGCCCGACCCGAGTTGAAGATTCCTTAAGAGACGCATGTTGTGGGCGACGATGGCATGTTTTTGACCCATGGAATTATATCGCTACCCTACATGGCTTCCAGGCATCACGTAGTAACAGATTAAACACATCAAAGACGACAACTAGAATTGGTGCGCGGGGTACCCTCTTGTGTCAAACCGTACATATTTTAGCCCTCTAGTAATACATGTCCAAGCATGTTGCGATGATGCGTTTTGTTGTTTTGTACATGTCATCTCAACGCCTCAATATCATCCACCTCTTTCACGGCCTCCGTCGTCAGAATAAATGGCGAATCGTCGTCAACGCATATACTGTCCTCGATGCGAATCCCCATGCCACGGAAGTGTTTTGGCCATCTGTCGTCGTGCGGCACGTAAACACCCGGCTCGATCGTGACACAGTGGCCGCGTTTGAGAATCTCTCGCCGGCTGTACCCGGGGCAGTCATGGACGTCGAGACCGATATAGTGGCCGACGTGGTGGGGGAACAGCTGGTCGATATTGCTCATGGACACATTGAACCCGATGCTCCTGAGTTGATCGACGAGGCCGCGTGCAGTGACGCCGTGAATATCCTCGAGAGACAACCTGGCGCTTTCGCGGCACAATGAGACACTGGTGCGCTGGACCTTGAGGACGGCTTCGTAGAAATCGCGCTGCGCTGCACTGAATTTGCCCGACACAGGCCACGTCCGCGAGATATCCGTGATGTAGGTGCCGTACTCGCCACCGGCATCGACAAGTATGAACTCGCCGTCTTTGAATGTATCGTTATTCACAGTGTAGTGAATGCAATTGGCGCGTTCGCCACCTGCAATGACGGGAATATACGCAGGGCCGTCGCAGCCGTTGACGATGAACTGGTAGTCTAGGAAAGCATGGAGATGCTTTTCTTTCGCCCAGCCATGTTTCATGGCCTCGGTAATTGCTCGGCCAGAGATCTGACCTGCCTTGCGCATATTGGCTACTTCGGCTGCGCTCTTGATGACGCGTAGCTTGTTCATGACGGGATACAATGGCGTCCTTGCGGGCTGCGTTGAGTCTTTGCTAGAAAAAAATCGCCATAGCGAATTTCTACTCGTGTCCCGCACAGGTTGAACGTCGGCATATACCAGCTTGGCAGACCGAAGTATATCTGGCAAGAGGCTGTCTACACCATCTATGGAGTGGGCTTCGTCGGCGTTGAAAACGTCTTTCGCAGCTTCGATGCCGTTCCGGTAGCCGTTCCATTGCTCCTCTTTGGGATCTTTACGCTTGACGAACATGCGAAAGCTGTACTCACCCCAACCGGGACCCGTCTTTTCAATGACGGCAACAGCGTCGTCCTCGTTCCATCCCGTTAACCAGAGAAAGTTCGACTCCTGCCGGTAAGGATGGAAAACGGCGCCAGATTTGTATTGAAGGGAGGCAGCGTGCAGTACTGCCACACCTCCCTCCGACATGGAGTCGGCGAGAGCTGCCCTCCGGTCGGCATATTCTTGGGCTGTAATACCAGGCGTAACTATTTCGCAAAAAGAAAGGAACCACGATCAGCTACAGCTACAGATATTCATTCACGTAGAAAGAAGAATAGGATAAGCATACGTTCACCGGCTTTGAGAATGTGAGGATGGGTCTCGTAGACGGGCTGGCCAAACTTCAGGTCAGCAGCAGATACAGCAGCGGCGCTGTAGGATCTGATTATCTGCCGATCTCCTGCAAATGCCGCTCGAATTGACAAATTGTTTATTGTGTCAGTCTTTGCCAGCCGTGGAGCCCGTGTGGACAAGGCGTTGCGCGGAGATAGAGAGCTCCGGAATGATGGTAGCGGGAACTTCATTTCGAGGTCGCGGGATAGTCTCTGGAGGAATTGAATCGGAGCGACAATTGCATAGTCGTCAAGAAAGGAGGAGCGTAAAATAGACAAATGAAAGAAAGAAAAACCTCGTCGACACTACCACAGTGGCCCGTCTGTGCTTGATATGATGTTGTCGCCCTTGGGGCAATGAAGTGGTCGCCATGAAGAGATGGTTTGGATGGACGGCACAGCACCACCAGGCTGTGGTTTAGCCTCGCATCGAGGGTCTGTGGTGTGAGGATGTGGCGCGTGCTGTCCACGTTTAGATGCCCTAGTTAGTACTCCGTAGTACCTGGGTAGTTATGCTGGGAGCACAGTAGGCCGATTATCCACTTGCACAAGCAGCCCGCATTGCTTAGCAATCCAGGTTTGGCTGCGAGAGGGCACCCTTAATACCTTAATATGCAGCACCCGGTCCCCCGAACTGGTCGGATTGATCGTTATGCACGGCTGGAGACGAGATGTGCTGGAAAGTCTAGTGGGGTGATCAGCTAACCCCGCTGTGGCGGCCCCGAAGAGCAGCCCGTTTAGTGTCCGCGATCGGCTAAACAGTCGCTAAAACTTGAGGCGAGTCGCTGCATAGCGACCGGTTGACTGCTCGTTGCTGGTGAGGCGGGTTGGCCCGTGCGTGTTTTTGGCAGCCTCGCCCAACCAGGTATAGTGCTGTTATGCCAAGCGCGAAGGCTCCATCAACACCACAGCTGAGCGAGCACAACTCTTTCTTCAACCACCACGACCTCGTTCCTTCGACGTCCAACACCAACATCAACAACAACTGCCGTTGTCATAGGGGCCCTTGTTTCCTTCTGCAAGGCCGCTCTTGATTCTTCAATGTCCTCCTAGCATTCTTTACATCCTGCCTGTGAGTCCGCAAATCTTGACGTGTATTGCCTCTACACGTCGCGTGCTCGACACGGACCAGCTTACTCACCTCGAAAAGGCGTGCCCAGCCCCTCCCCGGCCAAGGTGACCTCACACCACCACAGCCTCCAGCTACGGGCCACAATAGCCAAATTTCCCATATTCTGGGTCACGCTCTGGTCGTGGGCTTCCAGAGCATGCTGATTGGGAAGTTTTATGGCCGCCATATCTCTATCTCCCACGCCTGCTCCCATCGCGGCCATGTCCTCGAGGCGGGTGCCTCTGACGAGTAACCCCAATGTCGCCAACTCTCCATTACGAGGACCTGCTTCCCTACATGCATATGCAAAGCAAAAGAGGTCTTACGCCAATATCCAACGCGAGGAAGCATATGGTCAGCCCCCTCCTGTCAAGAAGCAGGTCCTGGAAGATGGTACTCAGCGTGCTGTTCGTTCTCCCCCCAAGGCATCCCGTACCCAAGTTGTAGTACAACGCTCCAGCACGCGTCCAGTTGCAAAGGATCGTACTACGAGGACTACTCAAGCATCTGGCAGAACTGTACAGGATGTTGATACGGAGAAGGAGGTGTGGAAAAAGCACCACAGGGCTAAATTCCCAAAGATGGTGTTTTATTTCGAGAGCATACCTGATGATATTAGAGCGAAGCTGACCAAGCGAGTCAACTATCTCGGTGCAGTATGTTGATCCATTATAACCAATTGCTGCCACCGTTTGTAAACTGACTCGTCTTTTTTTTCATAATGTAGCGTCAAGAGCCATTCTTTTCCATCGATATCACCCACGTTGTCACGACGCGTTCGATTCCACCCGAGAAGTCCGGAACTCAACATGAGGAACCTCTGGAACAAGAACAGCAGGAGCCAGAAGAGCAGCCACAAACTATCAATCCATCTCTGTTAGATCGAAAGACAGCGGCCGGTCGTCGAAAGCTTCTGTTCGACTTTCGACAGACGCAGATCCCATCTCAGCAAGCTGATGACCCTACAAGGCGGACCAAAGGCACCCGCAACAATGATGTTCTTCACAAAGCTCGAGAGATGGGCAAGAAGATCTGGTCGTTGGACAAGTTTCAAAACATGCTGGCCGTTCTCTTAGAATCAGAGACCAGGGGTGCGACTTACGCATCCGGAACCACCAGTGTCAGGAGTCAATACGGCGTAACAAAGGGCTCACACGAACCTAATTTGCTTCAGCTATTGCACAATGAGCGTCTCAACGGCCCTTCAGATCGCGATCCGACGGCAGTGAATCGAGAGTTGGTTTACTTCAAGGGCCCCTACATCTATGTGTGGGATATGGATGACAAGTACAAGCCTATTATGGTTCGCGAGTACGCAAAGGCTGTCAACAAGCAAGACGGTGAATGGCCCCAATTTCGAAGCGTTGGCAATGGACGCTGCCCGTTTGTTGAAGAAATTGAAATTTCTGAAAAGGAACAGCGCCGCAACCGTGAGCGAGAGAAGGATGCTCGGCTTGCTAAGAGAGAGGATCCTGTCCCGATTCTGAAGCCACCAGAGATTCCCATACCGAAGCCAGTTACTGGAAAGCGAACCTTGACAGAGATGGAAGACGGCCAGAATCGCGTAAGAACGGGTCTGGCGATGGATGTCTTTAACCCTGCCAAAGCAGTTCTCTCCAAGCAAACCGAGTTAAAGTCGCAGAATGCCTTTACTAGTCGTGCTGAAGGCACCAGATTGTTTGCAGGCGAGCCGGTGGCTTCAGGAATGCAGCCATCCAATGTTACGTCAGCCATTCGCTCTCAGATGATTTCATCCACATCTGGCATAAATGGTAGCAAAGCTGGAACTAGTAAAGAGGTTCATGGCCTTCAGAGAAAGGTGCTCCAGAAAGCCAACCCGGCTTCTCATGATGTTAGTTCTCGCCGTTTTGCGGAGGTTTCGATGGACGTTGCATCTAGTCGGTCAACAACCATGAGTCGACAAACATCCAAGGCAGTTCAGCCTCACGATGATGAATCGCAAAGGACAGAGTGCAGGGAGAAAAAGTCAAACTCGCAATCTCTTAAAAGCAAGCGAGATTTGAAACCTGGCTATTGTGAGAATTGTCAGGATAAGTTCCCAGATTTTGATGAGGTTGGTTTGTGCTCTATGTTCTTTTGCTGCCCGTTTACTGACTCATCGATTAGCACATCTTGTCTCGGAAACACCGCAAATTTGCTGAAAATGATGATAACTGGACCGAGCTAGATTTGTTGCTCGAGCAATTAAAACGTATGCCAAAATACGCTGGCGCCGAGTCCGACAACGACGATAATGGATGGTAATTGACGACAGTACATATCATACTCATACACCCCGTGCTATATCCCACACCTCGCACACCAAAGAAACATCCTTTAAACTCGCACCATCTAAAGCTCAGATAATGTCCCTGACGACGACTTCCTTGATATTTGGCGCCTCTCTGCGCTTTCACATTGGCTCCACGCGACTCACATTTTCATTCTCTGCATTTCAATCAGATTCCCGCTGCAGTATAGAATCCAAATGATACCACTTCCTCGACGAAAGGTTGAGACCAGAATGATCCCTCACCAGCGGCCTTTCTGATTGAACAATTTTTTCGATTATCATATTCACTTCATTATTCTTTCACTTTGCATCATGAAATTGCATGCAAGTCGGCGCAAGCGGCATGGCTAGGCATATTTAGCATTTTTCATCTTTTTTTTTCTCTTTTTGGAACGTCACATCATGGCAAGGCGTTTTTTTTTGTCTTGGTACATTTATAACTAACGGAGTAGGATCATGGATTGGAAGACGACAGTAAACAAGTCAGGACTGACAGATTTTTTGGAATGATGTGTATGGTGAAAGCGGAAAAGGATCATAGCTGAGGGTTGCAGAAGAAGCACAGCATTCTTCGAGTGTGGGAGATTGCCCGGCTGTACATATACTGGTTACTTGATATATATGTACTTTGTATGTTACCATAATGAAATAAGATTACAAGAAACCAATGCAGTACCACGTCCGCGCGTTGCCAGGGAGAAAAGCCATCTGTGGTCAGGCCTCAGGCCTGGATGCCTGTCCACTCCGTGCATGACGTACAGTGACGATACAGAGTTGCACTGTACACGTGAACCCAACGCTGGATTACAAGGGCTGTTTGCCAAGGCCCGATAAAGATGGGATCTCAAACACCACCCTAAGACCACAGGTTTATTCCGCCTGTTACTTTCCGTCTAGAAGTCAATCTCGGGTTTCCCCCATCGTCCAAGATGGTACGACCTTGCGAGCCAGTACCGTCAACGTCCCTGGGCACAAACACGCCCTCCCCAGCACCAAGCTACCCAGCTCCTGAAGAAGATGATGACTCTGGCACGGCATCTCCCGAGCTTCCACTTACCATGAGTGCTTCTGTAATGCTGGCGGACCTACCGCGTGATGCTACGGCTGCCTTGGCTAGTGTTGGTGGCTTCCCTCAGGAGAAGGTGGTTGTCAAGTTCAAGCCCGTTGGTGCGGCACCTAGTCTGGCGCAGGAGCTATGCAAGATTAGTGCAACGAGAAAGTTTGAGGAGGTGGTGAGATATTTGAGGAGAAAGCTCAGGTGTAAGGATACGGATAGCGTGTTTTTGTACGTGAATAGTGCGTTTGCGCCGAGTTTGGATGAGGTGGTTGGGAATTTACATCAGGTATGTCGGGAAGACTTTCTTCATGGGAAGATTCATTCTGTGCTCCCTAGTCGGATTATGATTTGAATTTAACATGTCTCGCATGGACGTGATATCAGTTGCAATGCTGACCGAAATAGTGCTTCAAGAATGGCCAGGATCAGCTCATTGTCGCCTACTCTATGACACCAGCTTTCGGGTGAACTATCACCTATCTTACTGGAAATATCTATAAACGCAAAATATGCCTCCCGAGAATCAGAAAACCCGCCTCACATGCAATGCAGATGCGCTCGCTCACAAAAACTGAATCATCAAGTGCTGCCGCCCCCGCTCAACATGTCTCTACATGTGCCGTCCTCAAGCTTGATTAGCTTCATTTTCCAACGCCTTGACTCCCTTTTCAAATGCGGCAAATTCTTCCTGTGGCATAGGATACGTATGCTCCTTGGCAGGATACTCGCGGGCTTTGACATCATCTCGGTAGGCCTCGATGGCCTTCTTTGCCTCGCCCCATACATCACCATACTTCTTGACAAACTTGGGTAGGTATCGACCGGGGGGAAAATTACCAGTCATGTCCGTTTGGACAAGAACTTGGCCTGAGCAGCCGGCACCGGCACCAATACCGATGGTGGGGATGGATAACTTCTGGGTGACGAGTGCAGCAACTTCGGCTGGAACGGCTTCAAGGACGACAGCGAAACACCCGGCTGCCTGGACACCCAGAGCATCTTCGAGGAGACTCATGGCGCTGCTGGAGGTTTTGCCCTGAACGCGGAACCCCCCGAGAGAGTTTTGCCGCTGAGGGGTGAGACCAACGTGACCGAGGACAGGAATACCAGCGGTGGTGATTTTCTCTATGGTGGGAACCATTTCCTTGCCGCCTTCCAACTTGATGCCCTGAACGCGTCCCTCCTTGATGAAGCGGATGGCGGTGGCAAGTGCTTGCTCAGGAGCGATCTCATAAGAGCCCATGGGCAGGTCACCAACCTGACGAAGAGGATGTTAGGTGATACCCACGATGATACGAGATGACTTACCGTGAATGCACTCTTGGTGGCTCGGGCTACTGATCGACAATGCAACAGCATCTCTTCAACGAGCACCTCGCTGGTATCCTCCATACCCAAGGAGACCATGGCCAGGCTGTCGCCAACCAGGATAACATCCATGCCAGCATGATCGGCAACGTGGGCACTGGGGAAGTCATGGGCAGTCATCATGGTGATGGGCTCCCCCTTTCGATGCAGACTCCTCAAGGTACCGAGAGTAACTTTCTTGCGCTGGTTGGCGGGTGCAGCCCCCATGGGTGAGTGGGAGCTGTGCCTCGTCTGACGTGAGGCCATTGCACATGCTGACGAGGAGGGGGGGAAAGTTGATGATGGAGATACAAAGGGGGAACGAGCAAGAGCGGCGAGGGCAAGTGTGCTTGATGGTGATGCTCGTGTAAGCTGAGCACACGACCGTCTAAGGGGGGAGGTGACGGCAGACATGGTTCTGGGGTGGGAGAGGCTTGGACGGATGTGGTGTACCTGAGGTACCAGTGCGGGTACTTTTATACTCGCGCAAGCGTAGTGAGTGAACAAGTACTGCAAGGGCAATGAATGAAAGATGTACTCGGTACAACAGGGACTGCAATACACAATATCCTAGGGTAGAGAAAAAAAAAAGGCTCAAAATATTTTGGCGTGCACGTCACTGTGTAAACGTCGTCATACCGAGCATGCGGAAAGAAAAGAAACGGTGTGCCTGAATTGTGGCGGAAGAAGCGTTTTTATTCAGGCTAGCCATGATGGATTTTACGTTGTAGAACTGAGTATCTCTGGGAAATTGTGGTGTTTTTTTTCTCCCTTACGAGTACGGAGTACGGAGCACCCTGGGGCGAAGTCCCCGGTCGGTTCCAGAGTTGCTAACCCAGATTCAGATCCCGGGTGCCTGGTTGACCAGTCAGGGCGGTGCGGCGACCCACTTCCTGTCACTTGGCTTTGTTTGTGCTTTCCGAGTGTTTTGTATTATTGGGATGGCAAAATGCAGTCATTCTTAAAAAGATAGGAATAAACAAATAAAAATACCCATTCTAGTGATTATTACTATTATTTTGTTTTTTACAAGGACTTCCTATATTTCCTAACTTGAGGCATCGTTCGGCGTCCACTTGTCGCCGTCGCCGAGCGGACCGGATTCCTCGGTCTATCGGAGGGGCGATGAAACGGGTTCGTGCCTGTGCCGAGGCTCGGGTGATTGGGAGCCACGACGTTGGGGAGGGATGTGGTTGGTTGAGGGAGGAGAGACTGGGGGCGGCCGGTGATACAGACGCCTTCAGGTCGATCATGTCTCATTGGAACAATAAAATTGTTTTCGAGACGAGTCAGTTATTGTTTGTCCGGATTTTTTCTGGTATTGTTGGTGTTTTTTCAATGCTTGTTTGGGGGGGGCCGATATGTAGGTTTGGCCGAGAACAATAGATGGTTGCTATGGGAGAGGATTGTGAATGTGCAATGGCACTTGGAAGTTCTGTGAAATGTTGTATACGCCATACGCCATGCCGACGCTGTCTGTTACTGGTGTTGTAAGCCCAAGGGCAGAGAGGAATAAACGACCAGTCATGCCTCAAACTCACGTCTCTGCTGTTTTACCACATTGCGGTCAATTGAAGGGGTGCAAAGCCTGATTTGCCACAATGGCGATGCCCTGCCTCGGCCTGGAGCGGCCTACTAATACTGCTTTTGTTCCTTTGGCGGCGGTGTCATTTCCAATACTGTGTGGCCAAATCTATTTAGCCAGCGAAGTCGTTTGGACAGAACTGGATGGAGAATATGAATAAGCGGAGGGTCACATGAGCGAGACGCATTCGACATTTTGAAGTCTGGTGATAGGTAAGGTCCCGGTGTCGTCGTTTCCGGCCACTCCAGTGCTGGCTGCGGCGTCTGCGAGGCGCTGCGCGGCGCTGTAAGTGACATTGAACGATTGACTCAACTGGTAATCCAAGCACTTTGGACCACCAGACTGCAGGTGCGGCAGGTGCGGCCCAGTGGCATCATCGCCTCCGCCATCAGTGCATGCCTCGTGCCTACAGCATGTGAGGGGTCACGTTTAGAGGCTGGCCGGATTGGCTCTGGTCCCACCCAGTCTTTGGCATGAACAAGGCCAACGGGGGGCTGCCGATCCTCCTTGGGTTGGCGGACGCCCAAAGGCACCAGACCGTTGCATCCTGTATGAGTCAAGTCTGGTATTAGTTACTGCAGTTACTGCTGTTACTGGCCAGTGCCCGCCCGCTGGCCGGCTCCAAAGCCGGATTACTGACTGGCTGGCTGAGCGCACCCCGCACCAGACCGGGCCAGAACACAATCGACGACTTGACTGGCACAAGATGACACGGAGGCAACTGGGGACATGTCGACATTTACCACGTCAGTCAAGTAGGCCCTGTCCGGTGACATTGATTGCACCAGCTAGGCCCCATACAGGTGCCGACTTGTGCCGCCGTCACCCACCTGAATACAACCGAGGGGTCAACCTGGTCGAGTCGACCCTCCAACATTCTCTCCTCAAGCCAGAGACTGTAGTGCACACTTGGCCATCTCGTCCATCTCCCGTTATTTGTTAGACAACGTCCATCCGTCGCCGTTTACACCCGAAGCATCGCATATCTTTCTTCGTCGAAGCAGTAACCGCCGCTGACCTACTGTCTTTCATCTCGTACCCTTGTTCCAACCCATCCTTATCAGCAGCGACGTCGCCGGTTCCCGAGTCGTGAGACATTCCCTCAACTTTCGAAGAGCACACACCACGCGACGCCGTCATCGCCACGAGCCTGCCAAAATGAGTAGCCCGCGCCGAAGAATCGAGACTGATGTAAGTGCCATCTGTGCCTGGTGCTGTAGACGACGAGTCCCTCTCATCGCTGACAACATCTTGTCCAGGTCATGAAGTACGCCGCCGCTACCCGAACTCGATCCTCGTACTAGACACCGCTTTTGCTGTCCATGACCTGCTAACACTAATCACAGGATGTATGGTGGACACTTTGCGTCTAATTTCACCCCAAACCCCACGATCAATCTGACATTTGTAGGCTCATGAGTGACTATGAGGTGACCCTGGTCAACGATAACAGTATGTGACCTCGTACCCTGCTGCTTGATGGCTGCTAACTTCGCGCAGTGTAAGTTACTGACCTTGGCTTTGCGCGCTTTTCAAGCCGACGAATTCTTTCTTACCAGAACGACAAACAGGCAAGAGTTCTTTGTCCGTTTCAAGGGCCCGGCCGAGAGTATGCAGAGCCCACGACGAACACCCACACATGTCTCTATACTCGACGCTAACACGCCCACCTACAGCTCCTTTTGAAGGCGGTCTCTGGAAAGTGCACGTCGAGTTGCCCGATACCTATCCGTATAAGTCACCTAGCATCGGCTTCGTCAACCGCATCTTCCACCCCAACATCGATGAGCTGTGAGTAGACACTTGGTGCATGGCATGTCTTGGATGCGTTCAAACAGATGGCGCCAGAGTGGGAAAGCCAAATGTTTTGCAGTGTCTGGCAGTACTGAGACATATTGGCCCTCGACAGGTCCGGATCCGTTTGCTTGGACGTAATCAACCAAACATGGTCACCGATGTTCGACATGATCAACATTTTCGAGGTCTTCCTCCCACAGCTTCTACGCTACCCGAACCCGACCGATCCCCTCAACGGAGAGGCAGCCTGCCTTGTTGATACGAGAGCCCAAAAGTTACGACGCCAAGGTCAAGGGTAAGCATTGAGTGCGCTTTGATCCTTGGAACCATGGCTCTCGGGACTAATAGATGGGATTTGTAGAGTATGTACAAAAGTACGCAACGAAAGACGCGGCCGACGAAGCCGGGGCCGAAACCGAAGACGAGGACGGCATGTCTTCAGTCGCTAGCTTTGACGATGAGGACGAAGAACCAGCAGGGCAGATGGACGATGTATAACCTCGTCCGAACCGATACCACGCACACATCTCATCTCAAGCGTCAACGGTTACTTTTTTATTAAACACCCCACGAGGGCATCAGCGGACATTCCGCTCACATTTTTTTCGGCGTAAACACGGATATCAAGGCACATTGAAAGAACTTTAGGACTATACATTGCGGGGAGTTGCATGGGCCGACTATTGTGATGTCGATTTTTTTTTGTCTTATTGTTTCTCCTCTCTGAACGAAGGAATGTCTGTCTATGCAGTTGGCTGGAAGGTTGTCTAACCTTAGATTTTGCTGTTCTTATTGGGTCACTCACCAAAGTGATGGCGTGGTTTCCAGGCCTGTTTATAGTAGTGAGGCTCTGAAAGTCGCCACCTATCGATTAGCAAAGGTTGTATTGACCTCGGTGATGTTTCGGTTGGAATAATGCTGGTATTATGACGAAGGACATCAGTTTTTTTTTTTCACCTTTTAAAATTACTCGGCATGATGCAAGGACGGGTAAAGAAAACAAGTAAACTAAACAGAGCAAATGTCCGGCCCACACTGACTTGGACCAAGTGAATGGAAATCATGCAGCCATGATTATCCCAGCGGCGTGACGATGTAGAGTAAACTCCAACTCGACTAGCTAATTCTGATTCAAGGTCTCCAAGTCGGTGATGGGGATGGCGGTGATTTGTAGAACGTATCAATCAGTTGAGGGGATGGCACTTGACAGCACTACAAAGGAAGAAAAACAATGATGGCTAGTTACTTTCTTTAGCAACGTAGGTGCAAGTATAATAAATAATAGAAAGCCGGTGAATTGAAAAGGAAGGAATAACAAAAAAAATAAGGGACATTTGATATCGAAAATTAACAAAAAAAAAATAACGAGCCAGAGAGGAAAGCATCGTGGAACGATTGTGCTCCCGGCAGGGCTTGAACCTGCGGCCTCCGCATCACTAATGTTTATTAGTACGAAGCTCTAACCAACTGAGCTACGGAAGCTCTCCTTCGGCTTTGTATCGTGGCCTCCCTCCCGTTATTTGATTATGTAAATTCTCTGCTTTTTCAGGCCACCAGGGCATGCGATTACTGCGGACCGATGGATGAAACCAGTCATCAAATGGCGCCAGGACTGCCTATCGATATGATTGAACGCTGGGAGGACACCGCCTAGGACCGCAAAAAAGTGTTAAACTTTGTATTTGGGTGTTTTGAAATTTCTTGGCACCACGGTCGAGAAACATTGTTGGTGCAAATCGTGCAGGGATTGATGCGGGTTGGCTCCAGCAATGACGAAGCATCATTTGGGGGTGTGGTGGACGGTATTTGCATGGTTCAGACCACAGAAACCGGCACTCACCATCCCGTCTTCATCATCCGACACGAATAAACTCTGGGCAAGCTGTGTGCGACCTGGGGCGCAGCTTCGTGTTCGAGGAGCACATGGAGCCTTTGTTGCCTCGCCCGGCGTCTCTGGCAGAGAGGCTGGCTCGGGGCCCAGAGGCGCATAGAGGCGCAGAAGGCACTAAGGCACGACATTGCTCCAACCAGGGCCAGGGTCAGGACACTGCTCATCTGAACTCTGTCTATCGCTCTGAAAACGGCGCTAACCCAACATCGAGTCTTGCGTTGAACGTCAAGAGTGCGGTTGATTGGCGTTGTGGAGAGCGGACGGTGGCTCCGGATGCTGAAGACGGCGATGTGAATCAGAATCAAACACTTACATACAAGCGTCCTGGTTAGCTACGTGCTGCCTGATTGCATGGGTAAATTGAGAAGTGGGAGGGCTGCAGTTCCAGACTCGACAGTGCTGATACTAGTAATAGTTAAAGCGCCTGTGGCAATGTTATCATCATCAGCGACATTTCTGGTACTACTTTGCTTGTGCTTGGATGGCAGATGGTGGCGGCGACACACGGAATGGCGGTGACTGCCAACAGCGCAGTATCCTGCAATAAATATGCTGTACTCGGTACTTTGTCATATTGCCACTGCATGCTGGTTGATGAGCAAGTATATCTCTGATGCTGGCTCGTCTCTGGGTACTCGGTCCATGTTGGACGGCTTGGTCGCTGCAAAAGTCTCTCGTTAGTTTACTACTAGGTACCCTAGAAGGTACCTACCGAGGTAGGCTAGCACATGTGAGGCTGCCACCAGTGTGCAGAAGCGTCCCGGGGCGGGACACCCCAAGCCTGCTTGCTGCACAGGTGCCCAGGTAGGTGGTTATCCCCACAGTCCGAGTGCGGAAGTCTGGAGTAGGGGGTACCTGTTGCTGGCGCCCAGGCACCTGTGCCACTGAGCATCCCGCACGATATTTGGAGGTACCGCGTGAGGTCGCCCCGAGTAGCTGCCTAGGTGCCTGGGCACCGCTTTGGTAAAGCCCCGAAGTGCAAAGTGCTTGCTCACCTGAAGCAGTCTGGTCCCAGTTGGTCCGGATTCAATGTTCTTCTAAAATCAGCAGCATCGGCGTGTGTGTCCTTTTTTTTTTCGCAACCTCCTCGTACTTTCGCCTCACACAGCCTCTTTCTTTTTCTCTCCATGCAAATCTCACACCAACCCTTCTTCTTCGCAGTCCTGTCTCATCGATGCGTCCTCGCGCTACAGCCTGGCCGGCCTATGACAGACAATTCGCTCTCCCGTTTAGGATAGCAGAGTGTTGCTCATCCTCACCCCACCACAGCTCGCCTTGATCTTGATCGTGATCGCCTCTTAGCACTGGCAGCTTCCGGGCTACCCCAGCCGGTACCGGCAGTGGCCACTCACCACGTACCACACCCGCTCGGTCAACTAGTTGCCAAGACAGGAATATTCATACGTAGATTCATCTCTTTTCTTTTTCTTCTCTTCTCATTTTTTATTTTATATTACATACACATATATATTTATTCATCTGTCGGACCGGATTCGATGCCTCCCCACAACGACGTAGAGACCTTCCATGAGGTCCTTCGTTCCAGCCGTCGCATCCTGGCCCTCTGCGGCGCTGGCTTGAGTGCCTCGTCTGGTCTCCCAACTTTCCGTGGAGCCGGAGGTCTCTGGAGGATGCACTCGGCTACAAAGCTAGCTACGATGAGGGCCTTTACGACGGATCCGGGTCTTGTGTGGTTATTCTATGGTTATCGACGACACCTGGCCTTGCAAGCCAAGCCAAACCCTGGCCATCAAGCTCTGGCGGCCTTGGCCAAGAAGAATCCGGATTTCTTGTGTTTAACACAAAATGTTGACAGTGAGTTCTTCAACCGCCCATACTTGGAAAGGGAGTGGGCACCCGCTCTTTGGGGTCAGTTGAGTACCTCCAAGATGTTTCGTGGTTGGACTAATGCAAGGCCATTTGCGCCTTGGTCGCTATCTGTAGACCTGTCTCAACGAGCAAACCATCCACCTGAGCAACTGTGCACGCTGCACGGCTCCTTGTTCGATATAAAATGCACGACAGAAGGCTGCGGTTGGATTCAGCGGGACAACTTTGACGACCCATTCTGCCCATCTTTAAAGGCTGCCTCGGAGGATCCTCCCCCTGGGGAGTCACTCCCTCTCTTGGACCCGTACCACCGAATCAAGCACGTTCCCGAAGAGGAGCTGCCCAAATGTCCCAAGTGCCAAACGGGCATTCAACGACCTGGTGTGGTCTGGTTTGGCGAGGAGCTTGATGAGAATATGCTTGACCATATCGATGAATGGATCACAAAGGATAAGATTGTACGCGTCAGCACTACCCTGCTTTGGCTGGCACAGTGAGCAGTGGGCCAGGGGCTAGCTGCAAAGCAAAACCGCTGTTAATAGAAGGTGGCTTACACGTTATGTTAGGACTTGATGCTCGTTATAGGCACATCCGCACAAGTGTATCCCGCGGCCGGATATATCTCGGAAGCACAGTTGCAAGGGGCTCGAATCTGTACCATCAACATCGATGCCGAGGAGGAGTCTGAGCTGTACAAGATACAGCCGGGAGATTTCGCTTTCGGACAAGATGCGGCAGAGGCGCTTCCCAGACTGCTCGAGCCACTGATTGGGACATTGCAGGAAAATGGAGAATTCAGCAAATGACCTCAGCACAATGCTGCCGAGAGAGAGCGAAAGAGCAAGGGAGCGGGCACCTTACTGCCGCCATTGGATGAAACACACAACCCCGTTTTCTTTTATTCACTTTCTGACATTACTTGAATGAGTGGAGTGGATTTGGTTCTGACTTATCACAAAGGTTAATAGAGTGGATTGTCGTCGGCTGCTTACAGGAATATTGATACACAGCAACGCGCGCGGGCGGATTGAATTAGCATTGGGCCCATCTAAAATGAGAAGGCGATAATAGTACCAGTACCCATGATTGATGAAAATACATTTCATTGAACTTGCAACTGTGGACCCTCGCGTTCCGTTGTCCTGTCGGCTTGTGCAAGATGAGAGAGCAGAGTGTGTCTACGGAGTAATGTGATGTTGAAATGCCATTGGCTAATATCAATGGCAGCATCTGACATTGGGTGTACATGGCACCCTGGTCGCCCCGCGGGCCCGAACACAGACGGTCCGCCAGAGATTGGGGTGGGGGTCAGCGGGGGAATCAATTGATCCATCACGACTCGGTTCTGGCCATCAGGCCCGGCAATACCCTGCAAGTCAGCAACGACACGGTTATCGCTTGATCAAGGTCTCACAATGACGAACTTCTGCCAAGACTGATCGGGAAACAAGGTCGCTACTGGGCTCGCTGGCCCGAAGCTCTGCACAAAGGGTTACTACAATGGACGGTTCGTGAGGGGAAAACCCAAAGCATACCGCCCGGTTATGCGCGTGGGTGACGGTGCGCAGCTAAGCCAATGTTGGTGACAGAGGTCGACTTGTGGGCTAAAGCGCCGACATCTATGATGATACGCTTCATTTGATGTTACCCCGGACATTGCTCCCCCGCGTTGTTGGACCATGTAAGTTGCGGATTGGGCACGATTTCTGCAATGGCCACAGCTCGCCGATCAATCAGAGTCACACCACGCTGGACGCGTTCCAATACTTCGACACTCCTCTTTTTGGCTTCCTAGCAAACGACCAACGGAGCATCGTCGCCTTGCCATCGTCTCCATACCGCAGCTCGTCACAGGTACTTGGAGCACGCCGTCATTGCACGGGCACTGAGCATCGTCATGCGAAATCCCAGCCTCAATCTGCTGCAGTTTCTACTGCTGCCCTGGCTTCTCGCGTCCCTAGCGACACAATTTGACCCTCTAACTTACGTCAACCCACTGATCGGTACAACAAACGGGGGCAACGTATTTGCCGGAGCAACTCTGCCGTACGGGTTGGCCAAGGTCGTCGCCGATGTAGACGGCCAGAATACCGGCGGGTTTGCCATGGACATGTCCAATGTTACGGGCATTTCTTCTATTCACGATTCAGTAAAGCACATCTCCGCCCATTTGCTCCTCGCCTTTCCCCTCAAGGCTTTTGGCAAAGGACTAACTCGACTTTGTTTTCCCCTTAGGGGACGGGAGGGAATCCAAGTCTTGGCAATTTCCCACTGTTTCCACAGGTCTGCCCTTCTGATGAGCTAAACAATTGCCAGTTTCGCATTGGAGATCGCAAAGTTCACTACAGGGCGAGCTCGGTTGTTGCCGAACCAGGACTGTTTGCCATCGAGCTTGCGTCTGGTGTCCAAGTGAACATGACTGTCAGCGAACATGCCAGTCTGATGAAATTCACGTTTCCAAGGTCAGAGGGGAACCACCCGTTAATCCTGCTCGACCTCACGGACCTGTGGCAGAGCCGGCAGAATGCTAGTATCCTCGTGGACGAGAAATCTGGTCGAATGGTTGGAAACGGCACCTTCTTGCCGAGCTTTGGTGCCGGCTCGTACCAGCTTCACTTCTGCGTGGATTTCGCCGGGGCAGAGATACACGACACGGGCGTATGGGTCAACAACAGGGCGGGAACAGAGCCAAAACAAATTTACGTCACCCGTGGTTTCAACCTCTTCTACCTGGAGGGCGGTGGCTTTGCTAGATTCAGCCCCGGGCCCGACAACACAGTTACAGCAAGAGTTGGTCTCAGCTTCAAAAGCTCGGAGCAGGCGTGCGGCAATGCAGAAAGGGAGATTCCGAATCCTCTCAAAGATTTTGACCTTCTCGTAAAGACTGCCAAGGATGCATGGCGAGAGAAGTTAAGCCCGATATCTGTCAAGGCCGGCGGGGCGGACAAGAATCTGTTGACGAGCTTCTGGAGCGGTGCCTATCGGAGTTTTATTAGTCCCCAGAACTATAGCGGCGAGAATCCTTACTGGGATACCGGGAGGCCTTACTTTGATTCATTCTACTGGTAAGTGGCTGACTCTTTGAGTTGACCGGCACTGAGCTTGGCAAGCTATTTCCTTGACAAACTAACTGGACGATTTGTACAGCATTTGGGACAGCTTCCGAGCTCAGCACCCCCTCCTCACAATCCTGGACCCAACTGCGCAAACCCAAATGGTTCAGTCCTTGTTGGATATGTACAAGCACGAGGGATGGCTGCCTGACTGCCACATGTCCATGTGCAAGGGGTGGACTCAGGGGGGTTCCAATGCCGACGTCGTTCTCGTAGACGCCTATGCCAAGAACCTCAGCAGTGCCCTTGACTGGGAGCTCGCCCTCGAGGCCATTGTTACCGATGCGGAGGATGAGCCCTTGGAGTGGTCGTACCACGGACGCGGCGGCCTGCAGAGCTGGCGCAAGTATGGGTACATCCCGTACCTGGATTTCGACCCTCTGGGCTTTGGGACCAACTCCCGAAGCGTGTCACGCACTCTTGAGTATTCGTACAACGACTTTTGCTTGGCTACGCTTGCGGGAGGATTAGGCAAACATGACATGCGGGAAAAGTATATGCGCCGCAGCATGAACTGGCAGAACCTGTGGAAGGAGGACCAAACCTCCGTCATCAAAGGCAAAGACAGCGGGTTCAAAGGCTTCTTCCAGCCCAAATACATGAATGGCACGTGGGGATTTCAGGACCCAGTAGCTTGTTCAGCTCTTGGTAGCTTCTGCTCACTGACGTCAAACCCAAGTGAGACGTTTGAGGCCAGTATCTGGCAGTATCTGTTGTAAGTTGCGGGGGGGCCATGCTACAAGAGGAAATCCTAGAAAGTAACAATATCGTGTCTCCAGCTACGTTCCTCACGCCACCTCCTCTCTCATCTCACTGGTCAGCGGCGACGATGCGTTCATCTCGCGCCTCGACTTTTTCCACGAGAGCGGCTTGGCGGATATTTCCAACGAGCCCGTCTTCCTCACAGTTTTCCTCTACCACTACGCCGGTCGCCCCGGCCTGTCTGCGAAAAGGGCTCACCAATACATCCCGTCGTCGTTCAACAACACCAACGGCGGGCTTCCGGGCAACGACGATTCCGGAGCCATGGGTTCCTTCTTGTTCTTCTCCGTCATGGGGCTGTTCCCTGTAGCCGGCCAGAACGTGTACCTCATCAACGCCCCGTTCTTGGAGGAAGTCAGCATCAGGAGTCCCGTGACGGGGAAGAGAGCAACGATCCGCGCCCTCAACTTTGACTCTGCATACAAGAATGTGTATGTCCAGAAGGCGACGGTGAATGGCGAGCCTTGGACAAGGTCGTGGATTGGGCATGAGCTCTTTACCGAGGGCTGGACGCTGGAGCTGACGCTGGGCAACACGGAGTCGGACTGGGGGAAGAAGGCTGCTGATCGGCCGCCGAGCTGGACAGGTTGAGAGATGGCGATGGTTGGGTGCTGGCAAATTCTTATGGGGAGGCTAGATACCTTCAATTTACGCATGTTCATTTTAGGGTGCTTCTCTATGTGTACTGTCTATTCTTCAATCTTGAATCAGCACTTTCACAACCCTGCTAATGCTCATCATCATCATTGTCATCGTTAATTTTTCTGAATCCCCCAAGCACTCGATACGGGTCTCGGAGAAGAGCGTGTGTGCAAGTTAGACTCTTCAATGGTTGCAACCCCAAACTCCATACTCCTTGGAAACAAAATTTGGTCTATAGCCCGCCGCTCCTCGCCCTATTGTATTCTACAACGTTAACGGTCACCCTAGCCCACCGCCTCCAGGCCCTCTTACCGCAAGCATCCGCCAGAAGACATACTTGTATAAACATGGAGGTGAGGTTCCATATCATGGAGTAGCAGTACTATCCGATATCCAATCTAGTCCTCACGATGAATGACAACACCGACTGTCAGCAGGAACACGGGACGTCCAAGCCAGACAAATTAAGCACAACGTCAACGGCGCAATCTCTCCCCGATTCACAAAAGAAAACCACGTGTCACGCCAACAGAGCAACATGTCATGCACAGTGACGGGTAGACGATTCCATCTGCCAAACATGAAAACGGCAGAGCACAAAAAGAGGGGGTATATTGCTCTACCAACTAGAACCGTAAACGCCACGCCATGCCCCGAAAAACGCACAAATCAGTCGGAATCATACTCCACCAATGCAGAAGCACTCCTCGTATCCTTTTCAGACGCATTCTTTTCCTCGTCGTCGGTCCTCTTCCTCTTGACGCCTTGGATCCGCGCCGCCTTGACGCCGTCCTTGCCCTGTAAGAAGGGATCCTTCGCCGAACGCGTATTGTTCATGATGGCAGCGACAAAGTCGCTTTTACGCCTCGCAGCGTCCTTGCCGCCCCTGGGCAGCGGCGCCCTGTCTTTGGAGCCGCTCGTTCCGTCGCCATTGCCGGCCGTCTGGAATAGCGGCCTCGCCAGCGCCCTTTCCGCGGCCTGCCCATCCTCGCCCGGGCCAAAGTCGACCAAGGCAGCCCTCTGGGCGTCGTGCTCCGTCGCAGGGACAAGGTCAATGCCCAGGCTCATCCTGTCCTTCAGGGCCTCGGCCCGCTCGGCTTCTCGCTCCCTCTCCCTGCGGCCCGCGCGAAACGCCCTCCTCAGCTTCTGGTTCTGCGCGTACGGGTCGTCCCAGGACTTTGCCTGGGCGTCCAGCAGGCCGTCGATCCTCTCGGTGGCCGCCTTGAGCCTCTCCCTGTCCTCGATGGTCTTTTCCAGGCTCGCAAAGGCGTTCTTGCGCAGGGCCTCGCGCTCCTGGTCGGTCATGATGGCCAGGGCCTCGTCGCCCTCGCGGGGGCCCCTGTCCTCGCCCGTGTCCCGCTTCGCGGCCCCCTCCACGACGACGTAGGCCGTGTTCTTGGGGTCGGTCCGCATCTCGATGGTCCCGCCGCACGCGGCGTGGCGGAAGCGGAAGCTCCATATGGGAGAGGTGTAGTAGGCGCCTACTTTTTTCTTCTCGGCGTTGAAGCGCACGCCTTGGGCGATGATGGTTGGCCGGGGGCACGAGGTGCACCAGACGGGGAAGGGCATTTCGAAGCGCACCGTGAGGATGCCGTGGGAGGCGAGTTTGGATGCGCGCTGGCCGAGGGCGTGCTTTTTATGGACTTTGTTGGCTGAGGTTGTGCCCTCGAGGTCCGGCGGGACGTAGCGTCCCATGTTGAAGCCCTGCATGGTGGGCGGATTGGGGAGCGTTAAAGGGGATTTGGATTGCTGTGAAGGATCAAGGTGACGACGACAACGGTGACGACAGTGATGGAGGTTGGGTGGTGGAGACGTGGGGGATGTAGCTACCCTATACCTCTGCGTACTCTGGATTATGACCAGATGCTGTCGCGAGGACCAAGTTGCCAGTCAGTATTCTATAGAAGTTGCAAGAATTTATTAGATGCTCGTGCTGGTTAGGATAGACATTTAAACCGGTACTAGCTTGAGCCCCTTTGCGAGAAGACCATTTGAATAAAGTGTCAGCAAACTTAGTCCCGTCACCGATGCCCTTTTTTTCAACAACTTTAATATTGTCCATGGCCACATTTAAAAACCGGCCCCTAAGCCGCGACAGCAAACCATGTCCCTTGTCTCGGTCACAGGCTCGTGACGTATCGGAATGCTTCCTCAATGACCACCCTCATCTCACTTGTAATGTCCAGCCCAGACAACTCGTCCTCGGTGGCCGATGCGGCTCTCCGAGTGCTCTTCGGCACTGAGCTTCACCGTGCCAGCAGAAGTCGACAGCGCGTAGTTGGGCCGAGTAGCAGTTTTGCAGACGATACCTTGTCCTCCATCGTGGTCCGCCACGGTTTTCTCTGTCGTATAAATCACTGGGCCCAGCTCGGCGACGATCCCGGTGACATCCAAGCCCGTCTCTTCCTTCACCTCGCGGGCAAGAGCGTGCTTCGTGCTCCATCGTCAAATCATCTGCCTCGACTTTCCCACCGGGAAGCTCAAATACGTCGGGCAAGCAAGCCTCATGAGCGGCCCTTTTCAAAGGCAGAATGCGCGGCGTCTCGGGAGTGTCGAGTCTGAGGTGTGCCCGAGAATGGCTGCTCCCAACGACGACCTAGAGTCGGCCAGACGCAGAGGGCCGGCCATTTCGGAACTCGTCAGCCGAGCATTCCAGAAGATGCAGGTTCCCGGGTCCGCCGGCGGGGAGATGTCTCATGTGCTTCGCGGTAGCCATTGTCTTTGTCTGGCAAGATGGAGGGCAGCAGTCCGGAGGGCAGCCTGGTCATGTGGCGGATAGAGAAATGCAAAACCCCGTTTGTTGAGGAATAATGAATAGTGGTGGAAGTGACGACATGTGGTCACGAGTATGGCCAGCCGCCCTCTGAAAACAAATTCCCTCGACAGGCACGGGCCACTCCGATGAAAGCAGGCCGGAATGTCGCCCGGTCGAAATAGATATTGCGCACGTCTTTGTGTAAGCTGTGCAAGTGGTGGTGGGCTGTGTCCTCCCTCGAGGCGCGTCTGAAGTTTTGCAGCTTTTTGGGGACTGGACCGCGTACTTGGTCGAGATGCGGAGAGAGGGTTGGCAGGAGTATATTGGGGAACTTGAATCCTCTATTATTAGTACAAGACCTCCAGCAGGCTTCCGCTGGCTGTCCGAGGACTATGTCAGGCATGCCAGTTCCAAGTTTGCGTAGCCGTATCTGACCCCTGCGGCGTTTGATACTATGCAGTAGTACTAGGCACCAAGACCTGCTGCTCTGATACGTTGTCCGCGAGGCATGAGGCAATGGAAGATGAAAGGTATCCAAGAAGCTGCGTCATCTCCCCAAGCTGACAGAAGAGCTCTCATTTTGGGTATGTATTGGCGACCATGAGTTGTGTCGCACCGTATGTCACGATGCGAGTATAGACTTGGAGCACATTTCGCAAATCACCAAGAGCCGTCAAGATGTCAATGTGAGCTATGCATAGATCTTATACTACATCAGAGCCTCCAGCAATAATTCTCGCCCTGCCATGTCTCCAAATTATACTAGTATTTTAAATCGTAGCGCGAGATAGCCAAGTACACCCTATTATGCTATAGAATACCATAGTATACTATGTGACAGCCGAGTATCTAGGCGTATTCTAATGTACTATAATACATCATAGTACATTGCTTGTAGCCAGGCGCCTTGTCCGGTAGGATGCTCTTGCCCTACGCCTATATCTAAAAAAATTGCAGTGTATTCCAGATGCCTGGCGACATCCGAAAGTTGGCGATGCAACGTTTGGCTTCCCACAATGGAATACATCCTGCAATGACGTCGAAATGGACACCAATGGTCCAAGCACTGATCGTTACACAGCCGCGTGTAGTGATTCGGGTACGGGTAGCTGCACCATCTCTTTGATGTTGCTACCACTCTCTGCATATACAACCCGCGTTGCATGGATGTCACGTTATATGCGTACGACGATTCACACTGTTGATGACACCGTCATCAATCTCCTTTAAATTATGGCAAGATATTCCTCGTGAGCAGCGTATGTAATGATCTCGCCTTTACTATGGCAAAGCACCACGAAACGACGAGTATATCAACCGACATTATGTTGGCTGTTGCTCATTTTCAGCTAACTCCAAGATTATCGTAGGCTATAGACAGTGATTCACACGTGTTGATGGTGAAATCTACTAGAGGACCTGGCAGACTCGAGAAGCCGTGGGAGTGTGCAATGATAAATCCCTCACATCCTTCTAGGCAGTTTTGTGGCCGTAAGCACATGCTAGTACCAGCAGGTGGCTTGCCGCATAGTGAGAATAGGTTGTAAGACACCATGGCACGTTCCGCGATAGCTGCCTTTTCGCTCTCACACACACGTTCAGACGTCATGGACATACCAAGCATGGTGTGACGAAATAATGGCTCGTTACAGTACGCAGCTCCTCCGTCGAACAGTGACGACTTTGTGTGTGGCAAAAAGGTTTTGGACCCTGCACAAGTGCGTTGTGGTAAATTTAGAACAGCGGAGCGGCAGACGATAATGTGGCTCAACTAGCGCAACATGGTCAACCTTTGACTTGTCGATGTGTGTGCCATGACGGAGAAAAAGGCTGCAAAGAGCCCATCCAGTACAGGACTAGCCAGTTTGCCAGCTGCGCACATCAAGGCACCATCGTGAATCTCAAATGGAGTATACCGCCACCGACAATAACAAGTTTCGAGCTGCTGCGACTTCGTTAGACTCGGTAGGGGCCGGTTTTGCGCCTTTGTTCAAACAATGTCAGGTCGACATCACAATTGCTGGCCCAATGCGGCAGTCGCCGGAAAGGAGGAACAAAGGGAGACGAATTACGGACTAGGTACTCCGTAATAAGAAGACAAAAAATCCACTGAACCACATGATGGAGAAATTGATCGATCCTCTCAGCACAGCCCCACCAGCGATGCTCCGGAGCCTGAATACGAATCTGCCCGAGGAGCACCCACTAGGAGCACTGTGCGTTGCATACCAGATGTACTACGGAAGTGGTGAGATGCCGGTGTGCCGCGCGTGCTCGCGTAGTGGTTGGCTGGCGTTGTGGGCAATTAATTCGTATGGTGTGTGCGTGGTGGCCTGCGCTTGCCATTGTGCCCCTGCAGATATTAACGTCTTGGCTCACGACGCGGATATATGTCGACTGGGCTACCTGGAATTGCGAATTCCAGAGCTCTATGTCCGCGACGAGGTGTTCAAGTGCCGTCGCCAAAAGATGATGTGGTCGATGTTGTCAAACAGATGGAAACCCAGGACGTGGACAATGCATTGGGGGCTGGCTGACGAAATGTCATACTAGTTAATGCTCCTGTTTCAGCCGTCAGCACCGTGTCGACGACAATTCCCTCACTGCTCAGAATGTGGCCAGCCAGTTCGTCAGCATCCATCCTCAGTGACGATTGACGGAGTCCTACTACATATGTACCAACGGTGCACAAGATCCGTGCAGATGTGCGCACTGAAGCGGTTGACAGCCTGCGGGTCACTGTTCGACACGTTACCCCAGATGTGAGGTATCATTGTGTTCGGTGTCACCACATGCTGCACCGAGCGATTGACATCATGGTCGTACCCGTTGAGATGATCTGAGACTCTTTAGCTATTAGCCAATGGACAGGCGAACTTGGATGTCGGCTCAGGGTTGTGTCTTGTGGCTGAACTGGCGCTGGCGATTCATCGTCCTCAGATGACTGTTCCCGGCTGGAAAAAGGAGTAGGGAGGGATACCGGAGTAGTTGCAGAGTAAGATGAAGCGGGCGGTGGTCGACCGTGTCGGGCGAGGAGGGTCCTTGGTTCCTTGGCACGCGGGTTACAAAAAAGGCCGCACACCCCGCACCCACAACCACACACACAGGTGTGCGGCCTTTTTTGCAACCCGCGTGCTTGGTTCCAAACTCCAACGGGAAGGAGGGGGAGGCCATTCAAGGGAAAGGGCCGCGTCAACCAGGGGCAGCGCTAGGGAAGTCGCGACCCTGTTGCGCCGGAAACGGCACTGTCTGGCACTGTCTGCTCCTGCCAAGTCAGTCCAAGGTGCGCACAACAATGGCCGGTGGCCCCCACTCCGCCACCGGTCCGCACCGTCTCTATTCAACGTCCCGCACCGTTTGATATCCGTTGATTGCCCATCGCTGGCCCCCAAGTTCCCTCCAACAATGTGGACTACGTAAGCGATGTTGATCGACTGGGCCCGACCTCGTTCTCTGGAGACTGAGGAGACGTCCAGTATTTTTTGCCGCGTCCCATGCCGTGCCGACGCCCCGTTCACCATCTCTGATAGTCATCAGGCTTTGGAGGATGGATGAAGTCGTGACTTCATCCCTGGCCTCATAGTCCGTATTTACGGCTTGTAGTCGTAGGTCGTACCCAGCATTGTGCTGGCATGGGTTGTTGCCCGAAATAAACACGAGAGGCATTATCTCCAGAGCCCGCGACGGTAAGGCTGGCTACCAGTTTGCGGCTCTGACCGGCCCCTTGTGACCCTGCCCTTTCGTAAAACGTGGGGCCAGAAATGGGCAGGGGTGGCTGGGGCGGATCCAGAAACGCCATCAATTGAGTGTCAAGTGTCATGCCAGGATGGGCTTGGCTGCCCTCTGGGCGTGTCAATGTCTCATATCTTGAGAGTGGCGCTAGGGCCATGTTGTCAGGCGCAGGCCCAGATTGGCCATGGCGTTGCCGAGAGAAGCAAAACGCCAGGGATCCACGACATGTGGAAGGGCTTGGCTGATGATGAACCAGGTTGAATGGACGGATCCAGATGCCGTTGGTGTTATTGGTTCCTAGATTGTTCCCAGATGGCTAGGCAGTCTCATCCTCCAGAAGGCATAAAGCACCACTCAGCCTGCCCTCGTGCTCGCTTGCTCGAATCTTTGTTTTTCCTGTCCCTTATATCACTAAAGCTGATCCTCTTTGACTGGCACTCGGCGTGTGATTCTTCTCTCTTATCTACCTTCTCGTCTTTCGCTAACTAGCTCACTCGCTTTTGTACACTGTCCTTGGCATTTCCCGCTCGTCGTGTTCTTTCCCACACGAAAAAAATCGAGCCTCTTGCCGTATTTATACTAATTGTCACCATCCTACGACAACCACCATCCGCAGTCAACATGTTCTCCAAATCTCTGACTATTGCAACCCTTGCTCTCGCAACTGTTGTCACAAGTCAAACTACGACTCGTTGTCAACCACTAGAGAAGGGTACGTCGATTCTGGACAGTTCCGCTATATCCCATGTTGAGTTGGAAGTGTTGTGCTGACGAAATATCAGTGTGCCCTGCTGACCCTGCCTTTGGCGGCAAGGCCGATTGCGACTTCACCAAGGGAGCTTGCTCTTCGTTCTCGGAACTTGACGGTACCAAGCTTTCGTACAAGGATAATGGCGCCGTCTTTACCATCCAGACTGAGACCAACGCTCCCACCATCGAGACTGGGAAGTATATCTTCTTCGGCCGTGTCGACGTAGTCATGCAGGCAGCTCCCGGAGCCGGCATTGTTACCTCGGCTGTCTTGCAGTCAGATGATCTCGATGAGGTACGGTTCATTGCCGAGTTGGAAATTGCGTCGATTATTGCGTCATGTAAAGTTGCTAACATGAGGTTCTTATAAGATCGATTGGGAATTCATCGGCTCCGACAATGCCCAGGTCCAGACTAACTACTTCAGCAAGGGTAACACTAGCACGTACGACCGTGGCAGGTACCACCCGGTTGGTAATCCCACTGGCTCCTTCCACACGTACACCGTCGAGTGGACTTCCAAGCAGGTCAACTGGATGATTGACGGCCAGAGCGTCCGAGTGCTCGAGGCTGGCAATACCGGCGGTCAGTTCCCCCAGACTCCCATGCAGATCAAGCTCGGAACCTGGTGCGCTGGTGGCAAGGACTCTCCCGAGGGCACTCGTACGTGGGCTGGTGGTTACACCGACTTCAAGCAGGCCCCCTTCAACGCCTATTACAAGAGCATCTCCATCGTCGACTACGCCGGCAAGGACAGCTTCGCCAACGGTGGCATCAAGGAGTACACCTACGGCGACAAGTCAGGCAGCTGGCAGAGCATCAAGGTCGTCAAGGGTGAGGGCAGCAGTGAGCCTTCTTCCTCCGCTTCCGCCTCTGCGTCTACGTCTGCCTCTGCCTCTGCCTCTGCCTCTGCTTCTGCTTCCGCATCTGGCTCCAAGGCTTCTTCTACCCAGGCCGAGACCGACTCCAGCAAGCCTTCCACCACCGAGGCCCCCGATTCCGCCAATACGTCTTCGCCTTCGGCCAACTCTACCATCACCACTGCCTTCCGCTCTGCCTCGGTTTCCTCCAACTCCACCGCCAGCGCCACGCTCACCACTTCGAGGGGTTCCTCCAGCTCTGCTCCCACCACCGTCCCTACCACCGGCGTCCCAGGCGCCGCTCCTCGCAGTGCCGCCGCCATTGGTGGTTCTCTCCTGGTGGGTGCTGGCATTGCTGTGGCCCAGCTGTTCCTGTAAATGCGTCGAAAGGGTCAAGCGTTTTGATTTTTTTTTTTTAAAAAAAAAAACCCTGACTCTTCTATTCTGGATGTACAGTTTCTTGGTCATGAGATGCAGCATGTAGTATGAAGCACAGTGGATATACCGCTCTGTACACGGAGAGCAGACCATCATATGTTTACAATTCGACTCGAATTTTCTTATTTATTTACAAAGAGACCATTTCTGGCACACAACTTGGCTCTTGGCTATGAAGACTTAACGCTGGTTTTTGGTTTTGATGTGGAAGTTCCCTTTCGGCGAGAATTTCTCTGAGCTTTCTGCGGATTTTTAATTCGGCTGCCTAGCCGAACAGATAGATGTAATGGGTAGGGTGTCTTTAACGAGGCGGCGGATGCAGCTGATGCGACGACACAGGAAGATGAGGTGTGTTTGTGGGTGTTGCTTTGATTACACGGATACCAAGCCGGATTGGAAGGCCCATTTTGATTTTGCACTTGGTAGATAGCTTTAGATTATCATGTGTCGTTTTCACACGTGTACACCAAATAAAGCGTCTTTATTCTTTTCATGTCGACGTCTCTTTTTACGAGTCAATGTTTCCTCTCATTAAACTCGAGCGCATTGAACAATTGTTTCAGGGACATGACCAAGGACAACATGACAGCCAACCAAGACGCATCTCCGACCAACAACAATGTCGGTCATGCCCCCGAAAGGAAATTGGGCCCAAGAATCCACTCTGCATGCATTGTCTCGCAAACCCCCTGCTTTTTCTCCTGCTTTTCCCCTCCTCCGCTGCTACCGAGTACACACGCCCCTGTTCTATGCGGACCGAATGACTCCAGCAAGGGTACCAGAATGCCCCGTGAGGAGGATGCGCAGTGGGCCAGATGCAGGTACCAGACAGCACAGTTGACCAGTTGACGCCTGGCTTGTATTTGTACTATTTGTACCGATCAGGCGTTTTTTTGCCGTGCATGTAATTTCACTGGCACGCCGTTGTTGGGTGGCACATTCTTTGCTCCGGCACGATGTTGGCTGGGCATTGTGGGCTGGGCTCGTTTAAGAAGGACGCAACTTTTTCTTCTTTTTCTTTTTCGTGAAACCCACCGTCTGGGTAGCCAAAGGTGAACGTACGATTTCCGCTTCAATGGAATGCACGTGTTGGGGACGGGCAAGACGCGTCAAGTAGCAAACGTGCAGTACCCGGGCCTGCTGCCCCCGTGAACGACTGCGCCACCATGTCATCTCCGTACGCAGAAAGGATACTGAGAGGCTACCCAGGTACTCCGTACGGAGGAGACGGGATGAGTGAGATTGATCTACAGCTGCTCGGGTTCTACCGAGGTGGGGGGCCCATGCAGGCTGCGAAAAGTACGGACTGAATAGCGAGATTGTTGCCATCGATATCCCGGCGATAATGACGAGCGATATTGCCATTCAAAACACTTGGAACGGCACCGTACGCCTAAATGTATGCTGGCGGCCGGGCGGAGAGTCCTCATGGATTTACCAAACTTTCAGCTTACGAAAACGCATTCCAAAAAAAAAAAAAAGTGTTGACGTTGGTGGAAACGTTGCCACGGCAATACTAGTCGAACGTCAAAAATGTTAAAAATAAAGTTTGCTGGGGTTGAAACTCATGGCGGCGATGGTGCTAGAATTTGTTATGAATTCTGCCAAAAGTGGAGGACCTCCTGCAGATGTAGATCGTATTGCAACATATATGTCGGTCGGTGTTCTTTTACAGAACTCATAGTCTAGTCTTTGAGAAACCACAAACTGATATACAGCAGTATTCTACAGTATATTATGGTATGGCGTGTTATAGTCAGATATCTGGTCTGCCAATGTATATTTGCTCCCCTACTGTGAGGTATCATTTTCCTAGGGTAGCATTTCCGTTGACTATGAACAAAAATATTTGCGAGCCTGCGTCGGTCGTCACTAGCTTTAAAGCGAATCGCGACGCTACCATGTTTCTTACATCGGGATTCACCCTCTCCTCGCCAAGTTACAGAGATCGGGCCTCCGTCACACCTTGTAAGGAACTCGGCTCAATACACAAACGATATTTCCTTGCATTTAGGTACTTAGGTAACAAGAGTCTTGCTAGCATACATCAACTGAGCAATGTAGATATGCTTTTCAACTTCACCACGGACTGCACCAGTTGTCACTCTCCTAGATATCGCGAGTGACACCAACATCAGTCCATGCCTTGCGGATAATTTCGGCAGCATCTTTGCCAAATTCTTCTTCAGCACAATCCACAGTAACATCGGCAAATTGTGTAAAGCTGCATCGAGCCGGAATCTTCCCACTGTTCAGTGCCTTCCACCAAATCTGCCCTGCCTTCTCCCACGAGTAACCTCCAAAAGCAACGGATGCAAGATAGAAGGCCTTATTCGGAATGCCGGAGAAGATGTGAACTCCTCCTTTGTCCTCGTACGTCTTTTTGTAGTCTTTCATATTATCGACTTGAGGATCCTTTCCCTTTCGAAAATGGTTAGGCGATATTAAAAAAAATGAGGATATAATAGAGTACACTTACGAATCGGGGATCGTCGTATGCACTTCCTGGGGCTTTCATGCTGCGGAGGGCCAATCCTTTAACATCAGGCAGGAGACAGCCTTCACCGATCAACCAGTCGGCCTTTTCAGCAGTCTCATCCTCCTTCTTTTGTTTGATCATGATGCCAAAGACGTCAGAGACGTGTTCATTCAAGGCGCCTGGCTGGTCTACATAGTCGAGAGGGCTAGTGTGCTCTGTGACAGCATGGGTCAACTCATGCCCGATAACATCGATGCAGTTTGTGAAGTTGCTCAAAAACTCTCCACCATCACCGAAAACCATCATCATCTGTTCCGGGTCCCAGACTGCCATTTCACATTAGTTCATACGCAGAAGGGCAATGAAGACGGGGAATCAACCAACAGGCATTCTCGTAGCTCTCGCCAAAATGAACTGACGAGATGACATCACAATTCTTGTTGTCGATCGATTTCCACTGAAACTTCTTCCTGTAGAAATCCAAAACGGCACCGACATTGTCATAAGCTTCATTGACAGCCTTATCGTTTGTCTTGGGCTGGCCCTCGGCCCTCTTCAGCTCCCCAGGCAGCTCTTCTGGGTTGGTCGTGTGCTCAGCGTCGTAGACAGCTCGATATGGTGCATCTTTCGGACCCTTCTTTGGCTTCACCATGGATTGCGGTTCTTCTTGGGGTTCGGCTGTGATTCCATTCACAGTTAGCATTCTCTAACCAAGAAGCAGAAACTTCTAGTGAAGCCCTAAACCTTTGGGTGCCATTAGCGACTGGAAATGCTCCAAGTCTCTTTTAGCACGTTCGCGGACGGCCTCGTCAACATCTTCAGAAAGAGATAGCTGATGTAGCAGCGTTTCTGGGATAAAAGGTGCGGGACGAAGAGCAAGAACCTCACCACGAGCACCCCGAGGCTGGCTTAGAGAAGACAAACGCTCTTTGCGAGCATCAATTAGCTTCTCATGGAAATCCAGCCCTTTCTGGGCAGACTTGCGGATCTCCTCTGAATTGTGAGTCGAATCTGCAATTGCCTTGAGTAGGTGAGGCGGCACAATGAAGCAGTTGCAAGACATGATGATGACCTGACAAGTCTCCCGCAAGAGTGTGGACCAAGTAAACACAGGCAGGTATAAAGAGTATTAGGACAGTTCCGAGACCCTTGAAATCATATACAAAGTTGAATGAGTAAAGAACTTGGTGTATGGGTGTGTGATGGATTTTCTTTTTGACGCCGTGTCACTGCCTCCTGCTCTTGCCTAATATATTTCGTGCCAACTGTTGCCAACCGGCGGAATGAGCAAGAACAGTTTGGACAGTTGCCTTTGCCGTGACTTTCCTAGCCTCAATTTTCACCTGAATGCCTCGGTCTGCTAGACCAGCCGAGCTTTTCATTTGCCATACACAGGTGTTATGTTCCATCGCTTTGGTTCCATCTTGTAGGTTAACCACAGGCATGGCTCTTTCTATTTCCCTTCTTTACAAAGCTACCCGACGACTGAACAGTTAGAACAAGACTACGAGACATCACTGTCTGAGTCACCACAGTACACCTTGCTCTCTCGCTTTCGGTCTTCGGAAAGTTACTTCTCGTTACACCACAGTGGCAAACAAACGTCCTTGGACAACAACAGATCACATTTGTTCGCCTCTGAAATTGTATTGTTGAGGAGTCTAGGCGATGCGAGTGCAACGATACGCTACAAGATGGTGTATGTAACGATTTGCAGACGAGACGCCGATTACATTCAACGCCAGGAGCGTAACAGTACAGAACAAGCTTTTCTCAGCTACCACCCGATACCTCTCTGGGATCTAACTCCACGCATAGCCTGCGGTTAGCTGGGGTGTTTAAAGAAAGTGCGGCTGCTATTTATTATAGTAGTCTGAGGATTTGCCTAGATTGTACAAGACTGAAGTTTGTTGAAGGCGCGGGCCGATTCCGTGGCGTCTGGCTTTCCGAAAACGCCTCAACTGAAGCCAGTATACAACTTCAGGGCGGCGCCGTGAACAATAGAAGCTATTTGTGGGTGCCTATTGTGCAAGATCGCTCTCTAGCATCGCTAGGCATGACAGCTTCACTGAAGAGACAGTCAATTGAGACAAGTTGACTTCGACCTCATTTTGATGCACCTGCAGTATTAGGTCCGAATTATGGGACTCGTCAGTCAGCGAAGAACAGAGCGGTTTCTGAAAACGTATTATAAGGTTTGCTAGGCAAGTTACATGTCCAGATTGCTCCAATAAGAAGCGGATTCTCGGCCTCGCATTCAAGACTTCCCAATTCACTTTCCTTCTTCAAGCTAGTATGATCGCAAAGAGCATTTGGAAAAGCTGTTGTAGCAGATAGTAGGGCTTCAATTTGTGAATTTGACATCTACTTGCCTCTAGCAACATGCTTATCGCCAAGTGTTCGCCAACATTTTCGAGTATCTTGAGTCTCGATACGGAATATGAAAGTTCTCACTACAGCTATTGCTTTCCATCTTTGCTCCCTCGGAACGTTGAGATGAAGGGTAGATGTAGCAGCTAAAAAATTACGGCTCAAATAAACCCTTTCAAGTCAACATCCCGTAAGCCCTCGCTAGCAGCTACAACAATGACATCAAATCAGTAGTTGTTCCCCAGGAAAGTCGAACTTGACGAGAAAGAGGCATCGTAGGATGGTGGTGTCTGGGTGCATGTTAAATTATTATCACACAATCTGCTCTAGATTGTACTGAGTACCGATATTGTTCCTTGTTGCCTGATCTTGCGGGCCGCTCCTGCCCTGGGGTTCGCGCCTGCCTTGTGCTAATGCTGCCATGTCACTTGCCATCAAACAGTAATTATTATCACCATACCTCAAACTGTCAGGCGCCTCACATTGAAACTCCAGCACAGAGGAGTGTCAAAGAACAGCATCAGGCGAAGAGCGCATTTGTGAACCCTGGCGCCGAAACCTATGCCAGTTCATCGACGCACGCCCAAATGAATCGTCACAAGAAACGTACTCCTGAGCCTCGCCCTAGTATACAATCCGTCGGGGCTCCAGAACCAGTTCATTCTAGTACCGAAGGCATGGAGTCCAGCATTCATGAAGTACAGTTAAGATATAAGCTTTCTTCCGTCACTATGAAAGCTCTATGCAGCATCTCACAAGCTCCGGATCGACGGGAAGTCCTCTATAAGTCATGCCTCGCAAGCGAATTTCGCTCCTTTCCCCTAAAACAAGCCGAAAAAAATCTCTTTCGCGAAATCAACGATCACACGGCGATCCCATATACCATCAAAGAAGCAATCACTCAACCATGGCACAAGGTCTTCCTCTTAGTTCAGATAGACCTTCTCCGCATTGGATGGCCCAACAAGATATCCGGGGCTGCGAGAAAAGAGCTTTATCAAGAGAGAGGCCGGATCTATGCGCTTCTAGACCGCACCCTACGATGCCTCACCGACATTATAGGACTAAGACGGGACGGCAGGGGCGTAAATGTGGTCTTGGACGTTTTGAGGAGTATCAAGTCTGGTGTGTGGGAAGGGGCTGGCCAAGAACTGCTTTTAGTTGATGGTATTGGCTCTGTTAAAATGGAGAAATTATTCCGAAGTGGTATCAAGAGTATTCACCAATTGGCAGAGCTCGATTTCTGCAACATTGAAAGGCTGATGAGCCGCAACCCACCATACGGCCACAACTTGTTGCAACAGCTTGCTAGGTTCCCCAAGCTGTCTTGCCAGTTCGACATCATCAAAGATCATGCATTAGTTAACAGACGTCCCCTCGTTGACTATCAGCATGACCAACCCGAGATGTCACAATCTCCGCTTTGGGTTTGTCGTGTTGTGCTGGCGTACGAGAATGACCAGGTACCACTCTGGAATAAAAACAACCCCTGGGTTACCTTAGTGTTGGAAGGGGCCGACGGGAGACTTGTTTGGTTTTGGCGCGGGAGTGTGATCAAACTTGCGGAACACAAAGAACTGATTCTGGGCTTGGAGCTTAAGCATGGCGAGAAGATCGGACTCAGGTTGGCCTGCGAGGAGATAGTCGGCACAGTGGTTCACTCGTTTCATCAGATTTCCTAATGTCAAAGGACGCCGGGTATTTATTTTTTTCAGACATACGATTTGCAGCAAGCGTTGACGAGATCGTGAAGAGATCAACCTTCTACCGATACAAGCAAACGTCGTCAACCGCTTTCGGTGCATCAAGACATGAATTGTACAAAATGCATGTGTATACGCCGACGTGTATGACGAATTCAATAAAGATCCACATACAAAATTAACTCAAAAGTGTCCAGCATCAAACGGACTAATGAGCCTGTTCATGTGATGACGTGTTGACAGCAGATTATATAGCGCCCTGTGATCCTGAGATGGCGATTGTCATTTTGTAAGTGAGCTGAAGAAACTGAAAAATACGACGGATGGGGTGAGACAACTTGCCTCAGGAAGAAAGCCTTGCGCTAAATTAACTGTCCTAGCCATTGGTACTTGAGGTGTTGCACATTCTCATGTTGAGTTATACATTCTGATTTAGGCGATGCCTTGTGAAATTCCATGGCAATCAGAGTTTCCTATGTGATAATTGGTCTTCCAGCAAGACTAAGCATAAATGTTTTGACGAAAACCAAGCCACAAGCTCGAAGGGTGAATTACGTCAACACAGACAAGGCCTTGATTCCTGAAGGCGAAGGCTGATACAATTTTACTCAAACACGGCCTTTTGGATAGCCTGGATTCCCTGGCAGACAAAGTAAGAGAACTTACATCTCTGTCTCTACTTTCACCTGCTGACTGGTCAAGACCATGATGATCTTTGCAGTGAGTCTAAATTTAGGAATCAGCAGCCGCTCACAATCTCCACTCAGACATAAGATGGCAAACGCGGTTTAGAATTGCAACGCACTTACACAAACTGCATTTTGCGGATACCAGTAGATGAATAATACTAATCGTCCGATATTATCAACTGGTTTTAGAAGAAAAAAGAGAGAGAGAATTGCACAAATATGGCGCACAGTTTGCAGTTATCATTGTCTTCCCGATGCTGTTGAACTTCAGGCACGCTCCTGTCTATCATTTCCTCGAGGCTTTTCTTGACAGAGCACGACCAGACGTCAGCCGCAATTTGTTCCTGCATATCTCCCTGTTAACAGCCAATTGCTTGAGCAAGGGTGGTCCTCAGCTTGTGGCGGCCATTCATAATGTAATCTTTGCAGATTATTGCCCGGACAAAGCAGTGGAGCAAGCCTTTAGCCCTTTGATCCATTCGAGACTCGGTTTGTGGCGTAGATAACCTGCAAGATCCTGGCTAGGTCAGTTGGGCTGAGAAGAGCTTCGCTTTGCTAATTGGACTTGTTGTAGGTCAGGGTGTCCTATCCCCAGCACTGGTGAGCACAATGCTTCGAGAGAATCAGTCACGGACCAAGCAGACAGTTATTGCAGGACCCTGGCATGTCAAAAATTTTAGGGTGAGGCTCACTTTCTTGTGGCTAAGAAGCCTACTTCCACGATGGTCCGATGGCTTAATAAGATGGGATGGTCTTTGTTCGCTGCTCACCTTCTCCTTTGACCAGCACATTCAACTTGACGTTGATTATTTTGTTCCGGAAACACAGATTCTCTATATTTTGATCCTCATTTGGTTTCCGCATTTGATTCTCTTCTTTTGTTGTATCCAACCGACATGATGCTCGCCTCGGCTGTTCTTTTCTCTCTGGTTGGGCTCGTCGCTGCCGACATGGTTCGCTTCGAATCCACGACTTCACCTATTGGTGATCTCAGAGCCCTTTCTCTCCGAGCTTCTGGTGCGTGTGACGTCGGTACTGCTTGCGGTAACAGCTGTATCACCATCGGTGCTGCTTGCTGCTCGCAGTCAGAGGGCACCTACTGTAGGGTCGGATATCGCTGCGAGCCAGAGGGATGCTGCCCCCTTGGAAAAACCTGCTCTGGTCCACCTGTTGGCTGTGAAGCAGGCCGTGTCCAGTGTGGCAAGGTCTGCGTCCCCAAAGGCTCTCAATGCTGTTCCCAGACCACCGGCGTGTTCTGCCTTGCCGGAACTAGCTGTGTCGGCACCACCAAGTGCAACGGGCCTCAAAGACCTGGGTCTGGCTCGGGCTCTGGCTCTGGTGCCACGACCTCTGACATCCTCGGCGGAGTTACGACGACCCAGGGCAGCGGTGCTACCAACACGTATTCTCTCTCCCCAAGTACCAACACCGCCGACAGTGGCAGCGGCTCTGGCTCTGGCTCTGCTTCAGGATCTGCTTCAGGGTCTGCTTCTGACTCTGGGTCCGGTTCTGCTTCAGGACCTACATCTGGCTCTGGTGACAGTACCACGACTGCCAGCGGTGCTTCCCCGACCGACGACAAAAAGAGCCCTCCTCCTCCTCCCACGGGCGTTGGTGCTATCAACAGGCCCGGCATCCTGCTGGGTCTCCTAGTCGCTGTCCTTGCTCTCTTATAAATGGACCGAGCAGCTGAGAAACGGGCTGATATCTCTATATCTTGCTCGCTTCGTAGCAATCGAGACTACAGTCCAGCCCACATGAGCAAAAAGTTCATCCTGTCGAAAGTTAGTTTATTACTTTACGTGTCTAGCCTTTTACGAATGTCAGGGAAACAAAAATTGCGCAATGGAACTGTAAGGCCAACAGAAGACGTGTTGACGAGAAAAGTAAGAAAGGACGCCTCCGCAGTGTTAATTTAGGACTGACAGGAGACACGTGAAAGATTTATGGACAGACGCATAAACATATGGAAGGCGGATGTACTGGTAATTAATATAATTCCCCATAATACTGCTCACTATTAGATTTCTTCGTGATCTATGGGTCAGTCACGATTTACACTTGTCTACATCGGCGTGAATGGCACCACCATGTATCTGCATACAATGGCATGGACGTGCTGGGTAATCAAACAGCTTTTGAGACTTAACAAGACGTTTGGGCTCGGTGGTCATGGTGTTTGCCGTAGGACCTCGTGGTGTCTTTACCATGACAAGAGTGACCTATTGGATTTATCAGTCAGTGTCAACACTTCGTGGCACTGCGACATGCAAATATGACAGTTTGTATATTTCAAAAGGGGACATCACTTCCCGCCTATGAGTACAGTGAATACGCCACCCATCCGCTCCGTTTTGCGACGTGAGGCTCTAAAACCCCCGGTTTGGTCCTAATCGTGTCCAGCTGGCACGGTCAAAAATGTCGAAACCACATAAGAACCCATTTTCTTAGTTTCCCCGCTTACTTTACAGTATAGTTGACGAGATACACCATTTTCTGTTCCCGTTTTAAGTGCCTTTGGCTCCAGTGTCCTGGATGAGTAGCGTGTGTATGTTTGTTGCAAATAGCACGTGAAGAACGATGTGCTAGATGGCTATATCTGTCGATGAAAATTGTGCAATCATTTTCTGGCAGTTGTTTGATCGAAGCCATCCAGCATGCTCTCCTTCAACGCATCCTTTCTTATGGCCGCAGCCTCTTCTTCTGATCTAGGCTGTTCGATTTCCTTCTTGTCGCCGCGCTCTGTTGAAGCAGAGGTATCGATGGCAGTCTTGGCCATGGACTTTGCTTGGGCTTCGCCAACTTTTCCATACACGCTCAGCCCAGTAGCGATCATGCCACCAATATCACCAACATTGCCAGGGACCACAACAGCAGTACCCTCTTTGGCCAGGTTGCCAAAGGCCTCTACGTACTTCTCAGCCACAGTCAAGCTGATGGCACCCTTGGCGCCTTCCCGGCCCTCGAGAATGGCCTTGGAGACGGCATTGATACCTTCGGCTGTGGCGCGAGCCTTAAGGAGGATTGCCTCTGCCTCACCATCCGCCTCATTGATGCGCTCGGCACGTAAAGCTTCGGAGGCAAGAATGACACTCTGCTTCTTACCCTCGGCAATGTTGATGGCACTCTGTCGCTGGCCCTCGGAGTCGAGAATTTCCGCTCGCTTGGATCGCTCAGCTGTGACCTGTCGGTGCATGGCCTCGACAACGGGGCCAGGGGCGTGGATATCTCGAATTTCGTATCTTAAACACGTAAGACCCCATGCCTCGGCGGCGTCGTTGATAGCAGCAGTGATGTTGGTGTTGAGGGCTGCACGTTCCTTGAGGACGTGGTCAAGAGTAAGCTGACCGATCTCGGACCGCATAGTCGTCTGGGCAAGTTGGGAGATGGCATATTCCGCATCTTCCACGCCATAGCTATGAAAGAGAAGCTCATGTCAGTATGCGCTTTACTCTTTGCCGTGTTTGACAGCCTCAAAGAACAGCAATTGGTCATACGCTGCCTTGCGCAAGGCCGGCTGGCGGTGAAGGACGAGCTTACCTGGCTTTATAAGCATCGAACACCCGGGTATAGAGTACACCATCGAGTTCAAGAGTCACATTGTCGGCAGTAATAGCACTCTGGCTAGGAATCTCAATAGCAGCTTCCTTGAGGCTCTTGACATAGGCAATGCGATCAATAAACGGTATTAAGACGGCTAAACCTGGTTCAAGGATGCGGTTGAATTTACCCATGCGCTCGACAATCCATGCCGTCTGTTGAGGAACAAAGCGAACAATTGTATTTGCCGGAAGTCGGGGTTTTTGAAAATATGAAGGTAATGGTCCGGCGAAGCTGGCCGGGAGGAGGGTGCGGGTAGATGAGGTAAAAAGGCGAGATTGCTGGGAGAGCAATGGGCTCCGGAGAGCAGCTCTTGTCAGATACAGGCTCAGCATGATGGGCTTTTCGCGTACGTCACAGCCGCTCAATGCAGACGACGCCGCTCATGAGCCGAGCTCTGTTGGCGTGGTCGAGAAATTCGAAATCGGACGGTGACGGCTCTGGCTATGGTTTGTCGGAACGTCGACTAGAGAAAACGAGGCAGCTTGCCACGATGTAACCGGAAACGCACTTTGAGCTGGAAGGTACGCGGGCCGACATTTACCCGTCCTGACTATGTACCCAGGTTGGCATCAACGGGGCCGACGTAACCGAGGCCACGATGGGTTTGCGGATTAGTCAGAGCAGGCGCGGGGCGGAGGCTGCCAATATTAAGCCACAGGCCGGGGAAGGAGCGGCGTGGTGGCTACAAGATTCCCGCGGCTTGGAGGCAGGAGCACGCGCAAGGCGCAGTGAGCTCGAGCCATGACAAACTGTGGTGGGCTGTGACGAACATTGAGGAGGTTGAAACTAGAAGTCGCCCCGCGTTCACAGCCCTCTGTCCATCTACCGGCACCAGACCACGCAGAACATTGCACTACACTCGACTAAGAAGACTCAGGTCCTGATCCAAGCCGATACTCCATCTGTCCAAACCGGCAGTCAACCTGTTAGAATACCCTGCCCGCTGTGCAATACTCTCCGCCTCGGCACCTCACTCTCAAGCCTACCTGCATCGTCGGAGGACGACGCTCCTGTCTCACCAACATGACCGCCAAGGTTCCGCGAAACTTCCGCTTGCTAGAGGAGCTCGAAAAGGGCGAGAAAGGCCTTGGTGCTGAAGCCTGTAGTTATGGCCTCGAGGACAGCGAGGATTTGCTCATGAGCAACTGGAATGGGACCATTTTGGGGCCTCCTCATGTGAGTGATTGCCGAGCTCGAATTCCGCATACGCCGCAAAGATGCAAGCTCCTTCGTTCGTACCGAGAACAAAGGGGATTGCTAGCAAACGGTGAAGCAAACGAAACACGTCATTCTATTCTTGCACCTTGCAAATTGCTGCTACTGAGCCATTTTCTGACTATCATTCGCCGCATGTAACAGTCTGTTCACGAGAATCGCATCTACAGCGTCAAAATGCACTGTGGCGACAAGTACCCTGATGTACCTCCTACTATCCAGTTTGTTAGCCAGATTAATTTGCCTTGTGTTAATCCACGCAACGGCATGGTCGATCCCAACCAGCTCCCTTGCCTCGCCCAGTGGAAACGAGAAAACACCATGGAGACAGTCCTTATCGAGTTGAGAAGGTAAAATATTCCCGCCCTGGCCGGTGTGGATTATTAAATAGGGATCTCGCTGACACTGCCCAGATATATGGCGGCCCCGATGAATAAAAAAACTCCTCAGCCCCCCGAGGGCTCGACCTACTCATGAGCTACACAAGATAAACTTCGTGAAGTGTTGATGGATATTTTAGACGGCAGGAGTAGATAAGCAGCATCCCACCAATTACATGGCAAGCAATGGACATGATCGAAATTACAAACGTACGAATTACTAGCCAAAGAACAAGCATTTCTCATTTTTCATACATGTCGTCTTTCACGTGAATTGATTGATTGTATTATGTCTGGCCGGTTTTTATACTTCTTTCCAGCCTGCTGGTTACGGCCTTCTCCAGAAGAAAAGTTATTGGATAGCAATTACTCTGGCCTTGAATTCCCAAGGCCGGTACCGGTGTGGGAATATACATTCCATCCTTCATCATGATCAAGTCAAAGGAAGGGGGAAAAATTGAGTCGCTGTATTCATATTTTCTATCATTGTCGCCGTCACCATACCATGTCATATGCCGGGCAAAGAAGATTGCACCTGGATAAGGTGGAAGATGTCAAATATTCGAGGCTAATACATATGTGCTCCAAGATTCATGCCGGCACATCGCCTCGGCACTCGTTGTCCTAGAGAAAAAAAAAGAGAAAAGGGGGTGAAAGAATTACATTTGATTGAAGAAATGTTGATACCGGATCGGTAAGTGTGTATCCATCATTACAGTCGTCATGGCTGAGTTAATCATCATCTCCCCGCCATCCTGGTGCTCCAGCATTTCTGAAAGGACTAGGCCCAACTGCGCTTAAGCGCGCCATGTTGCCCAACGTTACTCTTCTCGTGGGAACAGCTGGGAATGCCTCAGGGGAAATAGGGCTGTCAGGGCGGGGAATATCTTTGTCTTCACTGAGAGTTGCCTTCCTTTCTTGGTTGGGTACTTGAGTTCTGACGTTTAGTCTAGAGAAACCGTCGCAGTACAGGAACGACTGTGATTCTAATTTAGATGAAGGGAGCACTTGCTTGCCACTTTCTTGGCCTCCTTTATGTTCAGGCCAAGACAGAGCTGGCGAGGCATCAGGAGATACGCCATTTGTGGTTGGGGGGGTTGCCGATTCCCAGCCTTGGATATCTGACAAATCTGGGCTTGGTTCAGAATCATCAAAATATAGAGTCACATCTCGTTGACTTTGAGTGCTGTCATTGTCGCGGCTCGGCAAAGACTTGGAGTTCCTTGCGTGTTTTGGAAGTTTCGGCAACGCAAGCGATGGAGGAGGACCGACAGGGCTTGTAGGAATGGAATCGCTGCGAAGGACTATGCCCTCTATTTGAACAGGAGGGAGAACGCCAGAGGACTTGAGACGTCTGGAACTCTGCTCATTGTGTGTATTGGTGTCGTTTTTGAAAGACGGTGGAGCTGGGAATCCGAATTCAAATGTCGAACCAGTGATGGTTGTCTGCGACTCCTTTGGCCGATGTTCCTTCCGACGGCCTTTCTTAGCCAGAGTTTGTGAATCGTCACTCGACATGTCAGATTCCATACCCTGCTGCTCACGATGGCAATTCTCAGGCTGGCCTTGAATACCTGCGACACTTTCATCTTCACTCTCTTCCGACACTTGGGACATAGACGCCCTGCGGATGGCCTGCTGCTTGTGCCGCAATGCAGAGAGAAGCACTTCCTCCTGATGGGTGACGGCTATTAGTCGACTGTGGCTTCCGGGGCCTTCGGTGGACGAGTGCGCAGAGCCAATATAAAAGTCAACGGACGTTGGACTTAATGGTGGTGTTAGTTGATCTGTTGGCGAGGCTTGATTGAGTGTAGGTTGCCTGGACACTCTGCTGGTTGTAATTGAAGCTTCATCCTGCTTTTCTTCAAGCTCCGCGCCGGAAGACCGCCAAGCTGGCAACACGGTCATGGCACGGGCTCCCTGTATTCCATATCCCGGTTTTCCTTGGCAAGTCATTCCTGAATTTACCGAAGAGTATGACATAACTGAAGTTCTGGGGGAAGAGACTGCGGGAGAGAAGCTTCCGAAAGGAGTTCCAGACCTCGAAACCATTGCAGTAGGAGCCCGAAGACGGTTTTCTGGCTTTGGACTCGCAACGTATGTATTCGATTCTGGAACGATTGTTCTCTTGTCTGGTTTGGTAGACTGACTAGGCCGCTCCTCGCTAGGTTTCGGGTCACTGACCATCTTGGGCCGGCATTCTTTGAGCGGTGGTGCTCTTGCTTCCAACTTTGACGGCTTTCTCAAGGGCGCTAGCGCTGAAGGTCGGACGACTGTTGGTAGCGGTTCGACATCGTCATCTTCAGAATCCGAAGATAGAATCAACACACTGGTTTGTAGCAAGTCAGCGCCCTCCAGGGATCTGTCCAGACTTTTCGATGCCTTCGACGTTTTTGTATGGCAGCTTGAGATACTCCTTTCAGGCGATGATGAATGCAAATCGGCCTTTGGGGAAGATGGTCAGTTTGGGTTTTTGAGACACCGGTTTTTGTCGCTGATGGACGGCTACTTCTTCCTCGTGACCGTGGTAAGGCACTTCAGTCACGTTTTGGAGAGTCAAGACTCCATTTTCAGTCATGGTTAAGCTAGGAGTAGACTTTTGTCTCATGACGTTTCTCAGGGACATCTGCTCATAGTGGCTATAGAGCGAAGGCAGCTCTCGAGTATTACCGGGACCAAGTCGGTTGCTGCCACTGGTTACTGGCCGGGGGGGTTCGGGAATTGGAGAGGGAGGATCCTCCTTGATATGTTTCTTTCGAAATCTTCGTGACTCACGAGACCTTGTTGACAAGACGGAGAAGGAGGATATGATGGATGGCGAACGCAACATGCGATCGAGGCCTGACTCTGCAGCCGAGTCTTTGCATCTTGAATCGCTTCCCTTCCGAGTGCGAGAAAAAACCAACTTTGCAGGCTTCTTCTTGGACCTGAATCCTTCCTCCACGCCGGCTGGGTTGAGTTCTGGCTGAAAATTAGGCGGCAACCCCTTCGCAATGGCAGATGAGGACGTTTGTTGAGAAATTGATAGTGGCAACTTCGACTTATCATACCATGATCGGATCGTGGAGGATGATCGGCTCTTTCTCAATGCTCCGGTTGTAACTGTTTGAACACTTTCAGTGGGGTTTCTAAAACTCATAGCATCGAGTTTCAATGGGCGAGGAATGATGTCTGATTCCTCCCCCCAGTCCTCATCCGACTTGGCAATGGCAACCTGGTGTTCGTACTCATGGCCTCGCAGCTCCGGCTCGGAATAACTGGCACCTGTGGTTGTAGACCTGCCGTCACTAGTCGTTAAAGAAGACACATCGTCCCAGCTACCTGGAGCATCGATGTTCAGTGGTGTAGAGCCCAAAATCTTGTGCGCCTTGCTCATGCGTGGTCCAGATGGGGGAGGCGGTACACTTTTCTTCTTGCGGCCGGTGATAGAAAACGGAAACCTAGCCATCTTTCCACCGCGTCCTCGCGGGAAGCTGTGAGGCAGCTTCCCAAACTTGCTATCTCGAACGCAAACTGATGGATGGTGAACGAGGTCATGTGAAAAAGGACGAGAGGGGTGTCTCTTTCGGAGTTCTCCTTCAAATAGCTACCGCATTCGTCAAGTTACGACTTCATTCGATAACTTCGTTTCTTTCTTTCTTTCTTTCTTTCTTTCTTTCTTTTTTTTTTTTTTTGGCAGATTAGACTGGTCCACTGGTAAATCTGGTGAGTCTGATAACACTTAGCGTGATAGAGGCGTAACTCAGAAACTAGATACAAAGATTGCTGTCTTGAAGGTCATAAGGTCTCTGGACATGAGGTCGTTTTACTCGGAAGGCATTCAATTGACAGTTTTTGAACAGGAAAAAAAAAAGGAACTGAGATGAACTCTCCAAAGAAAGAGACAAGAACTGTCACGACTGGGCTTCGCTGGTCAGACACTGCCAAATAAGATGCATGTGCCTGCCTCCCCACCATCTAATTAGAAGCAATCCACGACTGCAGACGCTGAGCAAGGGGATGCCGGAGGAGAGGCGTGCGTGCCAGGATGTCGGCCAGCAGATGACGGTGATTACTCCGACTAGGGATGTTGCTGATCTTGGTGCACCTCGCTCCGGACAAACACAGAGATAGATGGTGGAAAAGAGGTACACTTTCGACGAGCGACAGTGTGCGAGAGGATTCAGAGGAATAATTAGACGACGTCAGTATGGGCGCGACGCACCTACACCTATTATACTGACGTGTATCTATCTGAACTCTGGGGAACGGCTCACGCCTTTTTATCAGTCGAACCGCGCCGTCGAAACTTGCCTCCCACTCAAGCTTGCAACCATTAGATTTTCAGCGGGCTGTACGGAGTAATGGGTCGACTCTGGCTTGCCCTCTCGTCTGGGGTCACCCAGCTCGGTATGGATTGGTCCAAGCCTCCCGGCTTGTTGGTCTGGATAGTAAAGATGGCGGCGTTGTGCCGCTTATTACACTAACTTGACTGGGAGATGGTTTCTACATTTCTACGCCAAGGAGGCCCTTTGGGATCCATTCTGCGCGCTCAGAGCAAGGGGGGTTGAAGCAGAAATGCCAACCTCGATGGCGATTGAAGCCCCCTAAGCGGGCTTTTCAGTCTTGCTTGCTCCGAAATACTACATGATTGAACCCACTGCTCGGAAAGACGGCCATTGAACCTGGGCGAGCAGCAGGGCATTGTTTGCTCAGCCAAGTCCCGCTTCCGCTTGGGTAAAGGACACCTGCATATTGTATGACAAGGGTCTGCTAAACGACACTAGATTGCCAGTTGATTGTACAAAAACGGCGGCGATTCTCGTTGGAGAAGACAGTGTCGGATCAGATATCTGGGCAAGTCAAAGCGTCTACGACTCGCGAACTTTGAACCGCCAGGCGTTTGCCTTGTGGCGGCGGTGGCTTAACACAACGGACCGGACAAGCTTGAGCAGACACGCCAGAGGCCCTTTGGACAACGGCCATTCTCCGCTAATATTTGGGTCCGAGTTCCTCGCCATGACCAAGACCGTGGCGGATAGACTTTTTGCGTTGGTATAGCCAGGGGTTTGTGTTTGTTCGTACGACAACATCGGCAGTGAGGCAGATTGGCTCCAGAAGGATTTGCATTGGTACTATTTTTTGGCGTTCGAGAGCATGGCCCAGACATGTCCAGCCCAACACAAGGCTGAATGGGCTGCTGACTCTCATCGGAATCACGAGCGGGCACGGCTAGGCCGTCCATAACGTCATGCTGAGTACACGCTGTGGTGTTGTGTGTGCCTCCGAAACGGGCACTCGACGCAGATTCTGCTCTTCTCTCGGAATGGATGGCGGCACGGACGAGAAGCCCTCGGCCCTGGCGATAATTCCCGGGTTCCTGGACTTTGGTGTAGCTCAACAACGACTCCCCCTATATATTCGGACGGACAGAAAGAAAGCCACACCAACCATGGCTGCAACCACAAGCGCACCGCGCGCATTCACACCACTACCGAAATGAAATTGCCTACAGATGACTAGTTTAGGATCTGTACATATTACGGAGGACATTGGACCCCATACTGAACCCCTCTTACAACTTGGCTGGTAGCGAATGTGAGCTGGTACGATCTTTTCTTTAGAGTTTCAGCAATGAAGAAATGAGGAGTCGACGTTCTGACTCGAGGCCCCCCCCGGTCCCTGCATGGAAGCTCCGTATTTCTAGAAGAGCATGGTTAAGACCAAAGAGCGTCTCGGTGCCACACAGACAGCCGACAAGCGAACATCAGCAGCACGGAAATCGTCTCTTCTCAAGACGGATAAGACAAGCGCAAATTAATTGGCCCACGAAACAAAATTCATCCCAAGTCGAATCCTTGGAGCGTCCACAACACCATCTTGCGACTGCCTGGCCTCCCGCTTGCCGGCGCGTCGGTTGCCGACCAAACAACCTTGTATGTGGAGCGTATTCAATCTCAATGCTTGACCTTGTTACAATACATGGTAGCTTTTGAATCCTTTGTCCTGGATTAGTGGATTGGATTATGCCTGTCCAGGTTTCCAAACGGCGTCCGGAGTGCGGAGTACATAGATACAATACATCTCATACGCATCGTGAGTTTGTCTCCGTGGTGAATACGCTCGTCCCCGTGGCCCAACCTCATGGTGCCATGTCGATAATGCCGTGTTTCCACCAACTAACACTCACAAACCCCGGCCAGTCCCCTGGGGTCCTGTGTGGCGTCCTGGGCAAACAACAGACGAGGTCCGAAGAAGCTTAGCATGATATTTATGAGGACAAGGGGGGGATGCTCAGAACCTTGGCTGGCCAAAAGCGAGTTTCATTCTCACAAAGCCCCCCTGCCAGTCAGGAGACACAAAAAAAAAAGCGAAAGAAAACCGGTCGTCCTAACCCGACGCACTGGTGACCCGACAGCTTGGGCGGGAAAGGGTAAGGAGGCCGTTCCTTTGCTTCCCGTGGTTGCAGCCGCGCCAAGTAAGATGACGACGGCACAGACTTCCAGACCATTGGCGTACTATGAGCGTGTATGTGTGGCGGGCCTTTCTTTTATTCGTTTCTAAATTCTTCGATAGATGCTAGCCAGCGCAATTCGATGGGGTTGCCCGCGACGAAACACGCCAAGATGCAATAACTTTATGGAGTGACGCGCAATCATACTCACCAGGATTCGGGACGTCCCGGATGCCCGCGCCGGACCCCGTACCGAGTAGGACGGAGTCTTTGAGACGGTGTTATAGCCAGGTGGAATGATAATGGCATGACGCCGTACGGAAAAATAATAGCGAGCCATAATATGATGGCGCAAAAGGTTCCTGCTGGCTAGTATGGCCAACAGGGGCGCTGCCACTGCGATACACTCGTCGATTTGTTTGGCTGACATTTAATTATCAGGGATTTTGCGTTCATGCCGGCTCTTGACACTTGACCTGAAACGCCATTGGTACGAGATGATTTGTTGTTTCTTTCTTCTTCTTTTCATTTTCCTTTTTTTTATGCATTCTCTCATTCTCTGCTCATATCTTGGCATGTCTAACATGTGGTACGATGTGTGTGCTGCCGGAAAACAAAACATCTTGAACCTTTTGGCCCCTTACGCCTTGCATACAAAGTCCCCGGGCAAAAGAACTATAGAAAAAAGAGGAATGAAAAAAAAAAAAAACACAACGCCCAACGTGCGATGAAAAATCCCTCCCGGTAATGCGTATGCTAGTCCTCGCGTTACAAGTATCTCGTCTGCAGCCACTCTTCGTTTCTCATGCGTAGATCCAACCCGTACTGTGCCCACCATTTCCTTGCCGGATTCTGGTCCGAATCGCCAATGCTATCCTCCAGTGCCTCTTCGATATTACACGTCCGGAACTCGACGGGCTGCTTCCTCCCCTCCATGCCTTCGAGCTCGCCGTGCGCAAACTTGCGCCACCACTCCAGCACGTCGACATGCTGATGGATGGTGGAGCTTAGCAAAACTTCAGCATCAAAGACGAGCTTGTTGTCGCCTTTGAGACGGCGCCACGTCTCGAGGACCTGGACTTGGCCCCAACGTGATGCAACTTTGGCAACGCCATCGCCGTGGGCAACAGGTATCCCTGAAGCGTCCCACCATTTAAGAACGTCTGCCTGCCCGTATTGCGAGGCCCAGAGAAGAGACCGGCCTGGTCGGAGGACAATCTCTTCATCTTGCGCCGCGGCATCGCGCCACCACTCGAGAACAAGCAGGTGTCCGCGCCCGCTGGCTTGCTCGAGAGCTGTTTCTGTATAGCGTAGCGGGAAACCGGAGCGGCGCCACCACCAATCTAGAATGCGGACGTGGCCGTTCTTAGACGCCCCGTCGACGGCCTCTGCGTCGTACATGTGTTCGTCACGAAACCACTTACTCTGTTTCCAAAAGTCGAGGACGTCGGTTCGTGGGTAGGAGGCCGATGCATTGGTGGGAAGAGTGGTGCCGTCAAAGGCTCTGAAGAGCTCAGGACGGTTGGCTTCCATGTAAGCCAGGACGTCGATGAGGGCGAAGCGGATGATGAGTTTGACGACCAAGGCTGGCACGTCCTGGAAGTTTGGCGGAGATTGTGACAGCTTCTTGCATATGACAGCTGGGTTTCCGGTGAGGACCGTCCATTCGAGTTCGTGCTCGTAGACTTTGAGAGGGTCGGTGGGATCTTTCGGTTCGAGTGACCATGCCGTTGGCATGGGCAGGTTGGTGTACATGCCGAGTGCTTTGGCGAGCTCCCAATCGCCTGCGTGATCGAGAACCATTGTCCATATTTCAGGCGGTAGTTTCGAGCGAATCTGGACGTCGTTGGTGTCGGGAACCACGGCGGTGCTAGTTGCGATTTCGACATCTCGGCCGAGACCTAGTAAATCTGCCTGGTTTTTGATGATTCCAAGCACCTCATTGAAGCCATTCCAGTTGGGGACCCGTTTGGGGTTCATCTGCCCCTCGTAGTGCCACAGGATGGGCGTCATGACCCGGATCCAATTCCACTTTCTGTGTATTTTACTGAGTTGTCGTTTTGTGGCTGGATTCGCCCACATGTGTGTGCTCATGCCCGGAACGAGCACGATGCTCTTCTGAATATTCCACCCCCGGAACACTTCTCCGAGGAATGTATCAGCAATGCCGGCCAGCATTTTGGCAATTCCATCTGCATCCAGAGGAACACAGACTAGCAGATCTGCCCACTCGACCAGTTCAAAGGCTTGTTGGCGAAAGAATTCGACGTCGTCGGCGCGGCCGCACTGTCCCGCGGCCAGGCTTCGGTTCTCAAGGACAATGATGGTCTGCGTGAGCCGGGGGACGACGTCGTCAACGATGGCGCGCATCTCAATATGGGGGTTCTTGGAGAGTCGAACGACAAGGGCCTGGGCCCATGATGTGTCGCGGGGTCCCGCGGCAGCAACGAGCAGGCGCAACTTGCGATTTCTCAAGGACATGTCGTTCAGCGATGAGCATGATGACGCCGACGTTAACCGTGGCGGAAGAAACGACAAGTTCTCCATGGTGATATGGTCGTCGGGGCACAGGACATGGTGAGGTCTCTTGTCGAACCGCCTGGCAGAAGCGGTGTGTGTCTATGTCTGTGTGAGTGCGCGCGTGAGGGAGATACGGCAAAGTTGCGGGCAGCTTTGGGCACCAGCGCCGACACCAGGCGCCGCACCACCATGCAACAACGCAGCGGCCGCAATTGAGCCCAGAAGGAAGCAGTGGCGAGAAGAGGCGACTTGCTGACTGGTTCTCTTGCCGGAGTCGCTGACGGGCGATGGTGCCACTCGATTGTGTAGGGCGAATTGGCGGGAGGTTGAAGTGAAGTGACGACGAAAAGACGTCAGCAATGTCGAAGTGCTGTGGATTTAGCTTTGGGCTTCGGGGAGCGCGTCTGGAACGGTCTGGTCTGGTTCGATGTTAGTGGGCTGACAGCCGCTCTAGCGCACTGCAGGCGCCCTGGAATAGCCGCTGCAAGCCGTCCACTGGGATCAAGCACCAGTCAGTCAATTGGCACGGAGAAAAGTAGGGGAGAGACCGGCAGCGGGCAGCACCCGGTATTGGCGGCAGACTTGCAGCCATGGGAGGCTTGGAGACTTGGAGATTGATCCGTCGGCCCAAGGCGAGCGAATGGCTTGATCCGGTCGACGTCAAAAAAAAAAAATCCTTCGACGCCTCACATCCATGAGCAACTCACGAGCGTAGTAGAGTTATCGCTCGCCGCCTACTTCCATACCCATCAAGTATCAAGTGCGTGATTGAACAAAAAGGCAAAGGCCCCCCTCGCAGTCCCGGTCTCACTCAAGTCTCAGCGGGATCAATCCCAGTCCCGCATCCCGCGAATCTTGCAGCCTTCTGAGTGCCGCTAAAAATTTCTCTCACTTAACCTCGATCGACATCATCTGCCCTCTTTCCCGACTTTTCCCTCCCGCCAAACATCATCGGCCATGTTGGACCAAATGGCAAACGAAATCAAGCTCATTTCGGGGAGCTCTCACCCGGAGCTTAGTGCCAAAGTCGCTAGTCGGTATGCATTATTTTGTTTTTTGCACATCATACATCATGTATCCACCCGGCGTCGTTGGCTGATTGATATTTCACCCCAGGCTAGGCATCAATGTCGCCAACACAATGAGTCTCAACTACTCAAATCAGGAGACTAGTGTGTCCATTGGAGAATCTGTCCGAGATGAAGATGTCTTCATTCTTCAGTCCACTGCCCCCGGAGACGTCAACGACGGGCTTATGGAATTGCTCATCATGATCCATGCTTGCCGAACTGCTTCTGCTCGTCGCATCACTGCCGTCATCCCCAACTTTCCTTATGCTCGCCAGGACAAGAAGGACAAGTCGCGTGCGCCCATTAGCGCCAAACTCATTGCCAACATGTTGCAAGTCTCTGGTTGCGTATGTAAAACTTATCAAGGCCATATTATACGACCGGCTGACCACCTTCACTGACTCTCGTTTACTAGAATCACGTCATTACCATGGACTTGCACGCCTCTCAGATTCAGGGCTTCTTCAACGTCCCTGTCGACAACCTCTATGCTGAGCCTTCCGTTCTTCGCTGGATCCGCGAAAATCTGGAGTCAGAAAACTGCGTCATCGTCTCCCCCGATGCCGGTGGTGCCAAGCGAGCCACTGCCATTGCTGACCGCTTGAATGTCGGCTTTGCTCTCATTCACAAGGAGCGACCTCGCCCCAATGTCGTTGGTCGCATGGTCCTGGTTGGCGATGTTCAGGACAAGGTTGCCATCCTGGTCGACGACATGGCTGATACGTGCGGAACCGTATGCAAACCGGCCCCTTCTCCATGTTGTTTTTGTATCCGCATAACTAACCATTCTGCAACAGCTTGTCAAGGCCGCCGAGACCGTCAACCAGCACGGTGCCAAAGAGGTTTACGCCATTGTCACTCACGGCATTTTGAGTGGCAAGGCTATCGAGAACATCAACGCTTCCTGCCTTGCCGGCTTGGTTGTCACAAACAGTGAGCTACACTTGAGATTGTTCTGCCCTACCAAAAACACTACGCTAACAATGTCTACAGCCGTTCCCCTCGGTGATAAGACTGACAGATGTCCCAAACTCATGGTGATTGACGTCTCGGCCACTCTGGCAGAGGTATGTGCATTAACAGCTCTCATCATCAAGATCAAATCAGCTCACAACTACTAACTCTATATACAGGCTATCCGCCGCACACACAACGGTGAATCTGTTTCTTACCTTTTCACCAACGCTCCTGTTTAAGCGTTCACGTGTTCACGACTGGATTTGAAGTTTGCTTTGGCGTCGGTGAGTCAGCCTCCTACACTCGACATGGAACAACGAGCTTTAGCTAACATGCTCCCCAGTGCTGTGAGGATATTTTTGTATTTTGGGAGGAGCCGAGCTCGACTTGGTCATTGGTGTTGAGATTGATTTGCTTGTTCATTTATGAAGCAAAGACCCTTTTGTTGCGCTATTTTTGAAACAATTTTGGAATAAAGCGCATGTTTACTGCACTGGCTGCCTGGCCGCTTGACTCGCAGAGCTGGTTCTGCCATGACTTTCGTTAAATCACCATAGCTGCACGTGGCACGGGCGTAAGTCCTTCTATAGCCTCGATAATGGGAGATTCGCGGAGAAAATGATTATGTATGGACTTGGATAGTCATCCGCTTTGATACATTGGATTACTTCGGGTGGTTACGCCATATAACTGGCAACTCTTTATGACTATTACGTATTTCAAGCAACACGCACCATCTTTCTGATGTGTACATATGGAAACTTAATACTAGTGCGAAACCAAATTCTTATTTAATACGCCCCAGGAAAGAAAGAACAATGCTACCCAGGCAGAGAGTCTTGGTACGCGATATACATTCCAACAACGCGCCTAGACGTGGAGCTGTGTCAATACCTGCGCCTACATTCAGTAATACAACATAGCCAAAAAATAACACAAAGATTATTTCAAGAATTCGGAAATAAATACTCCCAAGCCCAATCTGCAAGGAAATCATATTTAAAAGGGATTTTTGTACAATAAAAGGAAAACACCACTGTAGAGTAAAGAGGACGAAACCCTAAAAAAAAACTACCCTGGTGCTATGCCAGGAGTTCGAACCCTTGACCACCTCAGTTATAGATTCTTCTAACGACGTCAGAAGGTGCGGGTGCATGTGGGTCTGAACCTGCCACGTCCCCTTTGTTGGCAGGCATCACACCTCACACAGTCGTCCCTCAGTGTCAGACGCCAACACCAAGACCGAAGAGTCCATCCGTTGAACAGTAAATTCCGTAATCTCATCTGGATAGATAGCTGCGCGTCGCTTGGTCCCTGAAGCTGCATGGATGAGAAAACGGGATTCTTTGCGTACGTACGGGCGGTTCTTTGCGCGGGCTAGTCCAACATGACGACGCAACTGCTGGCCAACGAGTTGGCGAACCTCATACACGAGAGCAAGAGGAAGCATAATGACTTGAGACAGGTACGCCTGCAGCGCATCGTGTGACACTCAATCGATTATATGACTTATGAAAGTGCGCTAATACTCAGTTTGTAGGCGGCTGAAAAGTCTCTTGAGGAGCTCAAGCAGCTTGGCAGCGTATCCGAGCAAGCAGCCCCAGAATGTATGCGCATCGTCAAACCCAAGCTCTTTCGAATACTGTATCGTCATCTAACCATTTCGCGTGCCCAGTGCTCTCGCAAAAACCCAACTTTGTCAACCCCTTCATCATAGCATGCGGAACGAAAAACGCAAAGTTCACCGCCATCGCCATTGTATGCCTCCAGCGGCTCATCGTCGCCAAGGCCTTGCCCAAGTCCAAGCTCAACCAAGTCCTGGAGGCGTTGATGCAGGCATCTTCTGCTGGGCTAGATGTTCAGCTCAAGATTCTGCAGGCTCTGCCGTCTTTGCTGCAGAATTACTCTGCCGAGCTGAATGGGAATTTGCTAGTGACAGCGTTGAACATTTGCTTCATTTTGCAAAGTAGCAAGAATGCGATTGTGAATAATACGAGTGCCGCAACGCTGCAGCAGTTGGTTGTTTCGGTATTTGATAAAGTTGTCTCAGAAGATAGTAAGTTCTTGGTTTGTGGGAGGTCCCTACAATACGTGTTGATGCTGACAAGTTGTTCAGAGAATGGAGCAGATGCACCGGTGGTTGGTGAAGCACCATCTGCGGATGGGACGGTTCAGCTTCGTGCAGCGGCTCTTGATGCATACAGAGTAGGCTATCATGCAATTCCAAAGACACGAATGTAGCTAACCGACCTTGGTAGATCTTTAACGATCTGTGCCTCATGACTGAGAACCAGAGACCAGAGTTCTTGAGATTCTCGAGCCTTCCACAAACCTTCGGGCTGGAGCTGATTGAGTCGGTCATAACAAATCACGCCTCTGTATTCACCACACACGCTGAGCAGGCACATATTCTTCGCGTCAGAGTAATGCCTCTCATTTTCAGTGCTCTCAAGGGCAGGCCTTCCTTTGCTACCACAGTCAGACTTGTCCGCATTCTGTACACAATGCTGCGAAGACACATTGGCATTTTGCCAAAAGAGTGCGGTGACGCTCTGGAAATCCTCACACACCTACTGGACCAGGATTCGGCATTGTGGAAGAGAGCGCTCTGCATGGAAGTATTCAGAAGCATATTTAGCGACTACGTCTTGGTCCGAAAGATATTCTCCCTATATGATGACAAAAAGGGGGAGAGGGATATCATCAAGACACTGGCAGCAACCTTTGTCAGGCTAAGCACAGAAAAGCCTGCAGTAATTGGGCTTGGTCATCAATCTACCATGCCAATGTCCGATGCGTCGACAAATCTTGCTCAATCCACAGATCAGGCGATGCTTGAGGCCGGCATGAGTGGCATCATTAGTAGCTCCATCAATTCTGAAGCTTCAAACACGGGCATCAGCACTCAATGGAGCTCTGTCAGGGTACCTTGCATTGACCAACTTGACAAGACCGACCCGCCGTCGATCCCCGAATCATACGTCTATAGTCTGATTCTGTCGTGTCTCTCATCTTTATCTGACGGTTTGGCCAAGTTTATCCTACCTCTTACGGTCCCTGCCGAGAGCCGCAACCGCCGCAAGGCCTCAAAGCACGATTCTGGTCTAGACTCTCCCGCTTCTTCTGACCCGCCGGAAAAGAGAGTAGCAGGCTTAGAACGGACAGCTTCTTTCAAAAAGAATCCGGTTCCCGTCAATCCGCTCCAACTTAGAGATCACCCAATGTACCCAGACATCAAAATTTGCGCCGCTATTGTTGATGAATGCTGGCCTGCCATTCTTGCAACGTTCTCTACATTCTTATACGCTGCCCTAGATTCCGAGTATTACCACAGCTTGGTGCGATCGTTTCAGAGGTTTGCCCATGTATCTGGCCTGCTGCAGCTTGCTACTCCAAGAGACGCTTTCCTGTCAACACTGGGCAAATCTGCTGTGCCGCCCAATTTGCTCACTGCTTGTATGAACTCGGGGCAGACCAAATCTGTTGCGCCCAGCACCCCTTCTGACACGGCAAACACACTCTTCAGCAATGCCCGTGGTCTTTTAAGTGTTGAGACATTAACACCGGCCTCTCCTTCGGCAGAGAAGCAACGGAATGCCTCCTTTGACGCTGCCGCAGTGTCGTTGAACACTCGAAATCTACTCTGTTTGCGAGCCCTTCTCAACCTCGGGATTGCACTTGGCCCAACCTTGGGCTCAGCATGGGGCATCATCTTTGAGACCTTGCAACAGGCAGATTTCGTATTGTTTGCCACTGGCAAGGCACCTGGTCGAACCCCGTCCATTGGCCGCGGAGCCGAGCATGGCGGTGATTCCGACTCATTAATGGCCAACTTTAATAATGAGATAAGATCTGTTGAAACTGCTGCCTCGAGATTGATCGAAAGCACTGTTGACTTTCCCAACGCACCTTTCGTCGAAGTTGTCGAAGCGGTGTGTAATCTCCTCGAGCAAAACTCTCCAGAAAAACCAGAGGCGGGTGACCCAGCTTCTCCGTCACCCATGGAGTCCTCGCAGAAACAGCTTGGCCATGGCCACCGCCGCGTGTTGAGCTTTTCCAGCACTATTTCTACGTCGCCGAATCAAGAATTTTTGTTCGCACTGGCCAAACTTGGCGAAATCGCGAATGTGAACTTGGAAAGGCTCCTGATGAATAACCCGGCGGCATCGGGTTGGGATATTCTGATAAACGAGATCATCCACGCCCTTGATTCCCCCACTCTAGGGGCCCCTGTGAGGGTCAAAGCTGCAGAGACGCTCTCCCGCTTTATCCTCGAAGCAGCAACTGCAACAACGTCGATACCGAAAGACAGCAGAGGTCCGGTGCAGTTAAGGCTGCTCTCATCCTTGCGGGATGCACTGACAGCTCTCAACCAGAACGCTCGCTCCGCATCAGTAGCCAGTGTGGCGACAGACATTGAGGTTCATAGAATCATCCTGGAAGGTTTAAAGAGTTTGATCGAGGGCTGTGGTGAGAGCCTGGTGAGTGGCTGGGACATTGCATTCGACATCATTGGCAGCGGATTCGTGAATTCAAATGCTATCCATGAACGTAGACGAGAGTCAGGGGCCGGATTGCTCTCCACACGGTCACCCAAGCTGACACGATCGGCGTTCGGCTCATTGCAGCTTATTTGCTCTGACTTTTTGTCCTCTCTTCCTAATTCTTGCTTCTTGATTCTGGTGGATACGTTGTACAAGTTTTGCTCCCAGGACGATGATCTTAACATTGCGCTAACGGTGAGTTTACATGGTATATTTTCATGAGCGTGTGGTGTATACTGATATTAAAACATCGCAGACGGTCACCTTCTTCTGGGTATTGTCAGATTTTCTTTCTGCAAAAGCAAATACTCTAGAGATCAGAGCGGATCTATTGAATGGATCTGACGAGTCCGAGCTAGAAAGGAAGGCAGCAGATCACACACAAAGGGGCTCAGATGCTGCCTTGTGGATGCTACTACTTCTCAGACTAGCCACAGTCACATCAGATGAGCGTCTGGACTTGCGAAACTCGGCCATTCAAACATTGTTGAGAATATTTGATGCAAATGGCGGCCGCCTAAATCCGGAAGCTTGGTCAATATGCATCAAGTCGGTCATTTTCAAGCTTCTTTGTTCCCTAGAACAAGAGCTTGACGCCGCTTCCAATGACGACGTAAATGAAAGGGACAAAGTGGACTGGCACGACACTGCTGTTGTGGTTCTTGATGGTATTTCCGGCCTCCTCGCCAATCACATCGATGTTCTCACAGCTCATCCGTCATTTAATCAGCTATGGCGAGAACTTCTTGGTCATTTTGCAACCTTGCTTGATTTCAAGGTTCTCGAGATCAATACTGCTGCCTTCAAGGCCCTAAGTCATGTTCTCTCACAGACCGGAGACAACAAGAAACCAATCTTCAACAAGATGACTGTTGAATTCGCATGGGACTTGTGGTCAAGGGGCATTCCGACTTCAAAAGCAGTAGACGACAAGGCAGAAGACAATCAGAACTGCTTGGTTGCGTACGTCGCGGCACTGCGGGATGTCTATAATCTAATTCAAGAAGATCTGACTGTTGAAACTGTAAGACGCATGCTTGCCTTGTTGCGCCAGACTGTGGAAGAAGCTTCAGTTAGTGCACATGTTTCGGACATTGAGCATGCTACAAGTCTGCAGACTCAAACACTCGCAGCTGTTCAAATGATTCGAACGGATGTGGAAGGCGTGACATCAGCCGTGATTAAACAAGTGTCAGAGTTTGTCACATTGGCGTACAAACGAGAGCTTTATACCTCCGGCTCGAAGCGCACCTACGTGGCCATGTCCAAGGCCAGCATGAAGCTTGTCGAGGCTCTCATATTGAACCACGCGTCTGATGAGGACATTTATAATAGTGGCGCGTTTTCAGATGCGCTGTCAGCTCTTCATAAGCCAATTGCTTTGAAATACGACTTCCCCATCTCTACGAAATCAGTCCAGCCTTGGAGACTAGCAACCTCATCAGTGCTGTCCATACTGGAGGCCACACTCCCAAAAATCAACGCGCTAGAAGTTCCCGGCAACACAGTCCAGGAAATTTGGGTTGCTGTCGTCGGTGTGGCAGATGGTATTCTCAGTGCGGAATGCGATGAGACTGTCGATGGAGCATCCTTTGACGAGGACGAAACGTTTGACATTTCATCGTTCCGCAGCCTTCGAGCCCTCATAATCCCATCCCTTGGCGCAGATGATGTTCCCGATAAAGCCAGAAAATCGTATGCCGAGAGCCTCTTTAAGAATTCCATCATCCACAATTTCACACATACAGAACAAGAATTCCCAGTCAGAGAGGACGAACATGGCCTACGCTCCCTTTGCGCACCGAGGCCAGGTCGTACGGTCGCAATTCCGCCCACGCAGCGAAGGAGGATGGCCTACGTTGCTTTCGACGAGCTCTTCTCCTTGGTGTCTGCCCAAGACCCTGTAGAGTCATCAGCCTCCGAACCCATGAAAGGAAAATCCAAGAAAAATAAACATGTTGAACAAGGGGAAGAAATGGTATCCACACTTCGAAACCGCATCGCCAGCATAGCAGCACCATTTCTCATTCTCCGATGCGCACTGGCCATTCGCGCCTATGTCGCTGACCAGCCACTACGTGGACAGATGCCACAACCACTCAGTCAGCGCAAGGAGCTCGTTTGGACATTGACGAAGCTCGTAGAGCTTGAAAGCCGTGGTGAGGCTATTCCTTCGCTGGAGAAGGCTAGAGGCGAAAAAAGGAAGCACCTTTTGCGGCTTTATCCCTTGTTGGTGAGGGCTTTAGGTGTCGGCGGGGATGACACGATCTTGAGATTACTGGGAGAGGCGTTGGAGGCTGTTGGCAGTGAGTTGGGGATGATTTAGAATGTTGGATGTACGATAACATGTAGACTTGTAGCATTTAAGTTATAAATAAAATGTAACTGCCGGTTTACTCATCAACTGTAATCACTTTCACCCAAATGTGTACGCTGAACATGGGAATATGAACAAGTGCAAGTCGTGGTCCTAGTTGTCAATCCAGCAAGTAGAGAAATGGTGGGGCAATCAATCCATCCCCGCGGGATGGCGGGGATGTTATCAAACCTCCAAAAGAAAAAAAAAAAAAAGAACGTACCCCCAAATCCAACCTCAACGCCCAACTCTCTCCCGCCAGCCAGCACCGTCGCCGCCTCGCAATGGGCAAATCGTCCAAAGACAAGCGCGATGCGTACTACCGCCTCGCCAAAGAACAAGGCTGGCGGGCCAGAAGCGCCTTCAAGCTCCTCCAGCTCGACGAAGGTCCGTCACGACTCCCCCCCCTTCTCCAGCCCCGTCACACCACGGCTAACGTCCCCAGAATTCAATCTATTCGCCAACGTCTCCCGCGTAGTCGACCTCTGCGCCGCGCCCGGCTCCTGGTCCCAAGTGCTGTCGCGGGTGCTCATCGAGAACGAGCAGTTCGGGCTGAGGTCGTGGCAGGACGGCGAAGCGCACCTCCGGCGCTCCATGCTCTCCGTCTTGCCGGCGTCCACGACGCCCGGCGGCAAGGAGGCCGTCGAGGCCGCCATTGCCGCACAGCACGCGGCGTCGCGGCCCAGGGACGACGTCAAGATCGTGGCGATTGACCTGCAGCCCATTTCTCCGCTGGCGGGCATCACGACGCTGCAGGCCGACATCACGCACCCCGCGACGGTGCCGCTGCTCCTCGGGGCGCTGGACCCGGGCTACGACGCGCAGCGTGCGGCGGCCGAGGGCAAGGCCTCGCACCCGGTGGACCTGGTGCTGAGCGACGGCGCGCCCGACGTGACCGGCCTGCATGACTTGGACATCTACGTGCAGAGCCAGCTGCTTTTCGCGGCGTTGAACCTGGCGCTGTGCGTGCTGAAGCCGGGCGGCAAGTTTGTGGCCAAGATTTTCAGGGGGAGGAACGTCGATGTGCTGTATGCGCAGCTCAAGATCTTTTTCGAAAGGGTGGTCGTGGCGAAGCCCAGAAGTTCGAGGGCGAGCAGCATGGAGGCCTTCATCGTGTGCTTGAACTTCAGGCCGCCCATGGGCTTCCATGCAAGTTTAGAAGAGCCTCTGGGTGTGGGACAAAGGTTGGACAAGATGGTCAAGGAGAGGGAGCTGCAGTTGCCTGTTGTAGCTCACGCGGCCATGCAGAATCCGCAGACTGGCGCATGGGATTGCACCCCAGCATCGGTCATGGGTGTAAATGCCCTCGATTCTTCCGGTATCACGGAGCTTGAAGTCTACGACGAGACGAAAAATATCGACGGCAGTGGCAATGGCAGCAACAACCAAGGCAGCGACAGAAGTACGCGATGGATTGCGCCGTTTGTTGCTTGTGGAGATCTATCAGCCTTCGACTCTGATGCATCCTATCTGCTCCCTGAGGACCATGTCTCTCTGGATCCTGTGCAGCCTCCCATTGCGCCGCCATACAAACGAGCCGTTGAATTGAGAGCTGCACAGTCCAAGGCCGTACGCTAAAAAAAAAAGAAAAAAGAAAAACTGCTATGCTAACATTGATCGAAATTCCGGGACGATGCCAATTGTTCTAAAAGAGAAAAGTAGAGATGAGGAGGAAGCATTGCAAGTCATACGGACGGATCATTGACGCGACTGTTCTTCCCCACACTCTCTTTCCATATCCTTCCTCTTTCCGAATTGATTCCGAATTAATGCTCATCCGGAACGTCCTTTTGACCCTTTCCTCCCATCTCCAACATGACTAACCCTGCTGAAGGGCCCTTGTCAAAATCGACCGCGCCGAGAGTGCGCTGATACATGCGAGCAGCAGCTTTGTCACTGGTCATGAGCATGAGGCCACGGAGATTCGGCCACTCATCAACAAGCTCCTTCAGAGCACGCATCATCCATGAGGCAAGGCCTCGACGCTGGAACTCCTCGATAATAAAGACATCGGTGAGGTACGCAAAGGTGACATAGTCTGTCACAATGCGAGCCAGACCGATCATTCTGAAATCAGGGCCATTATTCATGTATCGGGGCATGCCGCCATTGCCTGATTTGAAGAAAATGGAAAAGAAAAGGTTAGAAAAAACGTGTCCAAAGACGGTCTTGAATGTCACATATTTGCTCTGTTTGATTTTCAGAGATTCTTTGGCACAAACTTACGTGTCATCTCTTCCTCAGTATCTGGGACATAAAAGACTGCCAGGGTGAGGCAGTTGTCAAGCATCTTGCGCATCTGGCTAAGCTCGAGAGGATCGTTCCACCACATCAGGTCCGATTCGAACACCTCGTTGACGGCTTTGGGGTCGAGGAATGTCTTGTCGGTGGTGAGGAAGAAGTTGTCTCTGCACCAGGAGCGAGGTGTCCCCTCTGGCTGAACAACGGTGCCTCGAGAACCCATGATGTCTGGTCTTGCTAGCCGATGCTGTGTAAATAAAATAGACTCGATAGCTGGAAACCAAGCAAGCTTGGCGCCTCAATTATTTTATGATGGAGCACTCGGGCTGTGAAGGCGGCTGTTGAAGTCAAACGCAGGTGGAGTGAAGGCAGCACACAAAACCATTGTCCAATAGAAGTTGTTTACTCTTTCCCCAGGTTCTGGGCGTGATCACAGAGGTCAGAGAGGTATATTATAGGTGTAACGGTTGTTGTGGGGTGATGGAGAGGGAAGAAAGTGTGGATGGGAGGCAAGATCTGGCTTAAGAGATTCCAAGATGCCATGTGGTTTTATTGTGTCAGGGCGGCAATCTTCGTGACTCGCTAGGTGTGCCCTGCCTCGCCTTCGGTCCCCACCGATCGTACAAAAGAATCGAGTGTACCAGTTGGACGGCCTGGCGAGGCATCATGGACTCCGGTGTTGCCTGCCAATGCCAGACTTCGTTTGGCAAAGCACAACGGTTACATGCGGCCCCATTACGTACTTTTGTGGCCCTGTGATTCGAGTCAGCTGCGCCTCTCCTCCACAAACTCTTCCGCCCGCTCTCCCCAAGAATCCAGCAATAGAGTGCCCCTTCCGGGGAGAGCACCGGCGCTCCGTTGGCCGGCATTGGGGCATCTGGAGTGCTACGTCTCCCGAGTCGGTGACGGCGGTAGGTGGTTGGTCCGGCTCGGTTGGATTTGGTGTGTGTGGGGTAGAACGATGAGACAAAGGAAGGCGTGAATGTTTGGGGTAACGAGACGTAGCGAAGCTTGATGAGTCTGGAGGCACTCTGGCGACGTGGGGAGCCGTCTAGGACCGGGCGCCCAGGCGGCGATGGCGTGGGTCAGGTGGACAGATGTGGCAGGTCGGCGAAGAATCGAAGTATCACAGGTCCGCAACTCGGGCTGCGCATCTGCCTACCTAGTTCTGCTCCCGTTCGCCGTTCTGCTCCCAGTCTTCCACTGCGGTGTTGGCAAGGGCAATCAGGCTAAGCCCTTAAAGATCGAGGGGTGGCAGGACGATGGAGAACAAGATTACAGGGCTTGATTCGATTGGGCGGACCGCGGCCATCGTCTCTTTCAGACGTGAATATTGAACTGTGCTCTTGCAGGTGGAGTGCTTGCACGGTCTTAAATTTTGGAATTGGCCCAACGGGCTCTTGCAGCGGAGTCCTGCGGACGAATTGAAGAGATGTGATGAGATGATAATCAGTTGGTAGTTATACGGAGCGGCGGCTATCACAAATGAAATCAGCGTTAACATCCTGCGTTGGTGTCGAGAGGTTCGAGCGATTGGCGTAATGCAGGGGATTGAATATTTGTTGATGGTCCCCTTCTCGGATCATCTTCCGGAATCTGCTGTGCTCCTCCTCCCCCTTCCCCACGTTCTTGCCAGTTGAGCGTAGTCAAGCGGGGCGACATCTCAAGCTGTCAACTGGCGGCGGCGATATGGAGAAGAGACAGAGATACCGTCTGGCGGGTTGGTTCTCAGAAAAGTTCAACGTTAAAGTTACTTAATATCGACCAGAATCGTCTACATGCGCCTGCACTTCTCCCCGGGGATACGTCGATGCTCCTATCCGTCAGCTTCTTCTGATCATTCAGCTCATCCAACCGGAGGCACTGCCTGAGTGGACTGGTTACATCATCTTCTCGTACAGCAGCACCGGCCGAGCCTATCATCTTCTCGTACAGCAGCACCGGTCGAGCCTATCAACCCTCCTCCTGACATGTACCCTTTCCCAGTTGCCGTAACACGACGTCTTACTAGCAGAGAGGGGCTTGCAAGAAATGCTGCGGAGACATCTCAAGCCATCAAGTTACTTTGGCTGTGAGGGGAGGGCCCGGAGTGTCCCGTCTCATGGTGAACATCAAGCGAAGGAAAAAGGAACTTTGGAAGCCTGATGGTTCTGTGGCCCACCCATCCTTGACCCCAATTCCCACCATTCCTGGATGACGATCGGTTTCCGAGTCTCTTCAACTACCACCCTGTTCATGCAGCACTTCTCGATATTTTCACCGGTTGGGTACGGCATGGACTTGCAGAGAAATATGCAATCTTGACACTCCTTTACGTTCCAGCTTGCCTAGAGTTTGTGTATCGGCTGCAATGCACATCAGGGCACGCCCCTCTTGTGTTATCCAACCAAACAGCCACATTCACGCTTTGGACCCCGGCCTAGAGAGGCAGCAACACATGATACAGACACAGAGCCTGGACCAAATGTCACGTCAAGACTCCCGTAGGCACCAACCGCCGATTCCGGACGCGTTAGGGAACCGGGCCGTGATCTCGAGTGCCGGCGCAAATCCACTGCCGACGTAATGAATCTGACGCAAATGCGGAATGAATATCCTTGATAAACCGGGTAGCATGTGGTCAAACGCGTAAGAGTAGAAATATCTCCACCTACCACTAACATAACTCCGAAAATACGGAGTAGTGTCACAGAATATGCAAAACATATCCATTCATCGCCAGGTGTATGCCGGTGCATCAGAGTTTATGAGAATATAACTTGCGGTATTACGCATCCGTATTTTGCCAATTTCATTATACAGTATGCCGAAAATCCATAAAGGTCTATGACAGCTAATATACATCATGTCCAGCTCACAACGTCACTGCTTAGGCAACTAGGCGTGTTTAGAACAGGCCAAGTCCAGCAACGACACCGGCAGCCATCCAGGAACCCAATACTGGGCCGGCTGTCGGAAGGCCGGCGGCCGCGCCAGTGCTGCTTATCGTGGTGGGTTTCGTGGTATTGGTTATAGCCGCTCCCCTGCTTCCGGAGCCTGACGGTGTGCTCGTCATCATTGATGTTTTTGAACCAGTCTCTGACGATTCAGAGACTTTGGTGGCAGCAGGCACTTCTGTTCCAGTGATTACAGGGGAAAAAGCAGCGGTAGTAGTTCCAGCACTGGTCTTGGCCGGGCTGACAGTAGCCGGAACGTGGCCAAGAGTCTTCGGGTTGATAAACGAGGGCGAATAGGTCTCGGTTCCCTCATAAGCTGCACATCCCGGGACGGTTGTCTTTGGAGGGGCTCGGCCGCCGCCACAATCAAGGAATTCGCATAGCTCGCCAGATCCTGGAACGTACCAGATACGGGTTGCGAACGGCTGGCCACCGGGGTAGGCACTAACTGTGTCGAAGTATGTGCATCCAACGAGATCTGTACGAGCGAGGGCCAGAGATGCGACGCACAAGGTTCCGAGAGCAAAGGAACGGGGACCCATTGTAAAGGGATGGTGGCACACAAGTTCCAATAGTGAGGCTCCTGTGTGTTGGAGATGTTGGCTCTTCTATAGCGCAGGATAGAGCAGATGCGCGCAGGCACCCGGGTGAAGGAGTGACAGACAGGTAGGATAGGTCTGAGAACAAAGGACAATCCTACAGCAATAGGCGCAAAGGGTGGCAAATTTGGAGTTCAAAATCGAAGCGCGAGGATAAGAAAGAGAAGGGGGCTTGCTCAGTTTTGTTCGCTCACCGTGAGCGGGTCACGGTCATCTTCAGCCGCAACTGTGTTGGATAGTACCCGAGGCTAGTGCTAGCAGTAAGATTACTTGTGATTCGCAAGACCTATTGCCTAAGATCTGACTCACGCTTGGCTTCTCGAGTATTTCACCACAGGATCATTGAAGCAGAAACTCGGATGCTCGGCACGTTCAAGTACAGTAACGTCGCGTAGCCGATATAGCTACCCTATACTGACTCTGTCAACCATCTGGAAAGATGTCTCTCGAGACGAGAGCGAGCGGGCAGACAATGGCACAACGACCCCGGATATCAATTAGCACAGAATCCTGGCCTGTTCAGAGCCTAGGGAACGGATACTAACTCTCTCATTGATGCATTGGACATAAGAGACACGCACAATCATACAAGGGCTCTTTCAGAGTATACAGGAAAAGTAATTGAAATTGTATCTGAATTAACGGAAAAACACAAGTCTCGAAAATTAGACTCTCCCACGGACACCTCTGGTCAACTGGCGTATAGGAAAAGCGAGAAAAAAAATACAAAAAACAATTGACTTTTATGTCTGCGCGCCAGATTGCGAGAGAGCAATCTTCTTCCAATGATCACGTTCCGCCTCAAGTTTGGCAATACGATCCTCCAGCTCATCCAAGCGCTGAGCCTTTCTCTCACGCGACTTTCGAGCTGCGAGAGTATTACGAGCTCGCTTCATGGCAACGGTATCATGGGGATCCTCGACAATGATAGGTGGCAAAGGCTTATCTCGCTTGCGCGAGCTGACACCGGCAACGGAAGAATGACGGCCACTGCTGATGGGCGAGTTTGTGGCCTTCTTACGGTTACCAGAGCCAGAAACACGACCGACAGAGTCAATGTCATCCGACTTCTGGGCAGGTGAATCCTCCAGATTCACCTCAGGACCACTGTGGCCAGAGTCCTGAGGGAACAGAGGGTACCAAGGATCGCTAGATGTCTCAAAATCTGCACTGCCAAAGTTGGGAGAGACGTCAAATCCATCAAAGTCGGGAGACTCGTTGTAAATGGAGGGTGACGTCAGCGCAGTAAGAGCAGAGGAATTGGGCGCAGACATGAAGGGATCTTGAACGAGCAAATCCTGAGGAGAAACAGTGCCCAAGTTCGAAGTGGAGCTTGACATGCTACCACTGAAATCCATGACGGATGGGGCTGGAGATGAGAATGCCGTGGAGGCACCACCTTCGAAGGCGGTAAACTCATCCAGGTCTACGTCTGCCGCGTTCATCATCTTGGCGGATTGATGGACGCTACCGATTCTCTGATTGAACAATGGTACAGGAGGCCTGACAGAACCCTGCTGATGCTGTTGGAGTTTCTGCGGACTGCTCAGGGAGACGGAAGACGACGGAGCCGATGAGGCGTAAAACTGATTCGCGAAACGGTTGGCGATAACTGAAGACGATGATTGATGTCCAATAGCCTGTATTATTTGGGCCACTCGCGGATTATGGACAGCTGAAGAAACAAGCCTGTCTCTGCGATTGTGGTTTGAATGACGGCGCTGGCTGGACAGCGTAACAGAGGACCGATTAGGGACTTGACGGGGCTGAGGGTTGTCGAACAAGACAAAATCCTGCTGGTTCTCGACGGGGCTCTGCAGTTGGTGCGCGGATGGTGCCGGCAGGGCTGATGGGGAGTTGGGAAGCCATGTTGATTGAGTATCCGTGGTGAAGACTGGAAAGTCTTGGGCCGAAATGGTGGCGGCGGTGAGAGGAGAACTCGAGCTGATGCTTTCTATAGCAGTGCTGAAGTCCAGATCAACCGAAAGGTGAGCTGAACGGGGGAGGGATTGAGTGGGGTAAATGTTGTTTATGTCTTTAGACGAAATTTTGACGATTTGTGGGGGAAATCTCAAAAAGAGGTAGTTTACAGCATCTTGAAGGCCGCCTGAGGCGTTGATCTGACTTGTGACTTGTGTGGTAGAAGAAGTATTGGGGTGGAGGAGGAAAAGAAACAGAAGTTGGGCAGGGCGAGAAATTTGCGAGGTTTTGTATTTCTCAGGCAGCAAGCAGCGGAATGCGCCCGTCCACGGGTGCGGTACAAGGTGGAGCCGGCTGAAAGCCGCACACAGCCCTAACAGAGCTGCGTGCACGGCTGTATGCGAGGCTGTTAAGGGCTTAGAGCGCCTCTCGTCAGGTACCGCGCCCTTTTGGCTCCAAGCGTACTCCGTACTCCGTATGTACAATACAGTACGTACAATACGCTAGCCGGTGGGTCCGACCGGTGACTCACACTTTTTTCGCATTAACCGTGTTGGGACTGGCCGCTCGCGATGCGGCAGCGCGTCCTCCAGCCCGGAACATTGAAGGGTGCTGAAAACCGTCAGAGTTGATTGTGCTTCTGTCGATTGCTTGCCACAGCACTCTTGCGATACCTGTCGTGGGCTTTGCCAACTGTTCATGTGTCGCACACGACCCAGACGGAGGGCCGCAGTCCTACCTGGCCGCCTTTGCTGCATCATGGTAGCACCAGCGTCTTCCCAAGAAAGCACATGCCGAAGACTTTCAGCTTCGCATCCACCTCCACCTGCGCTCAATTGACTTGCATGGTCCCGAAAACGCTCGTGCTCCTGGTCCGCTGGAGCCTTTCAGTAATAATACACGCGGGGTGGAGGAAGAAAATGTGAAATTAGACACGCCTGGCGCCTCCTTGCAATAGCCTGGGGTTTCATTGGTTAATGAAAGCCATCGCCAGAGACGGCCCCGTTTAATCAGCGCAAAAACTTCTCTAAAGGGCTATTAGAACTAATGCAAAACGACACAAAAAACCAACAAAAGTGGCTTGGCTTGGCCGGCCTAAACTGGATGAAAAAGTGAGAATGCATACCACCCGACCATTGCTCGCCTACCTGACCTAACCTGACTATTGTAATTAACCTAACCTAATTATTGCTATGGGGCCCTTATTACTTTTTAATTAGCTAAAAATTTTTAGGCTATAAGGACTTAATTTCCTCTTATAATATAATTAATTAATAAAAGTATAGCTAAAAAAAATTTTCTTTTTTATTTATATTTAATAGAATTCCCCTTAAAATATAATTAAATTTAACTTTAAATTAAATTTACATTATACTTTACCTTTTTATTTACGCTTTTACCTTTTATAATTATGATAATAAATATACCTATATACTCCTATAAACTTTAAAATAATAATAGTATTAATTAATTATTAAATTTACCTAATATATATAATAAATTTTCATTTAATAATAGAGATAATAATATAAATAGCTTAAGAGATATTTAGGTACTTAAAGCGATTTTTACTTTTAAGTATACTCTTATAAATAAGGTATTTTATTATAACTTATATATTAAAATACTTTTATTAATTTATATTTTATAGGTTAAGTTTTTAAAAGTACCTTTATTACTTTTCGTATATTTATTATTAAATAATTAAATTTAAATTTTAAATAATTTATTAATTATTAGTTAAGTTTTCTTTATTACTTTTATTCTTAAAATACTACGAATTATAAATAATAGTATTAAATATATTATCCCTATAAAAGTATTAAGTAAAAAAGATATAAAATAGCCTTAAAAGAGTATTTAATATAGTATAAAAAGATTCTTTTTAGGTAAAGTAATAACTTTAATTATATTAAAAGGTATTCTAATATTTTAATATACTTTTATATGTAATAAAGGGAAAGTATATTAATATTTTACTTTAACTCTTTAAAATTATTATTATATAATTAGAGCTCTTACGAATATAGTAAATACAAGTGTATTATGTATTGTATTTTGTATTGTATTGTATTTTGTATTGTATTGTATTTTCGTGTATTATATTTAAATACATTACATTACATAACTAAAATACCTATAAATGTATTATAAGTAAAAAAAAACCCCTGTTTTTTTAAACTTAAGATTATAAGGCTAATTATAAGGCTTATAAGGGAAAATTTTATATCAATTGAAAGAGCTAAATTAGCTCTTTAAAATGCCCCACTTTTTATCACTATAAGTTATTATCTTAAAAAGTTATAAGCAATTGAAAATTCGCCCCGCTTTACTTACTTTTTATTTTAAGACATAACTTTAAAGCTTAATATCTCGCTTAATATCCACAATTTAAGGTTAATTTTTAAAGATTTAAAATCACGTGATTTTTAGCTTTATTTTACTATATAATATGCTTATATAAGCATTTATTTCTATTATTAGATATTTTATAGCCTTATAATACATTTATAGGTATTCTTATCTTATAATGTATTGTAATATATTACAATACAATACATTATAATACAGTATAGTAAAAAATACAAAAAATACAATACATTTAGAGGTCTGTATATAATAGTTATATTTAAGCTTCTTAATACGTTAACTTTAATAAGAGAACGTATATTAAGTATTACTACTAAAAAGTAAGCTATAAGCAGAGCATTGACAAGAAAACTACATTTTCATTTTTTAAAAAAGCTTAAATAATTAATAATAAATCTAATAAAATACTTGAATTATAATAATAAATACATAAAATAGCTAATATTATAGCCAATCAGCTTATTTAAAAAAGTGGGTCCCTTTAGCTTTTTGTAAGCTTAAAAACTAGATTATATAGTTTTCTAAAAACTTACTACACTACACTACACTACAAAAACTACAAAATGTAGTTTTTGAAGTTTTAGGCTTATAATAGTATATAAGGACCCACTTTTTTATTATAAGCTTATAATTTTAGATTTATGCTAGTTATTCGTAAAACTTATAATTCTATAAGTATTTTATTAGATTTAATATAATTTTTTATATTCGAATTTACAAAAACTACAAAACTACAAAACTACACTACTTCCAATGCTCTGGCTATAAGGTAAGATATATATTTTTAAACTTATTTTCTTATACTAATATTATTATATTTTAATTAAGTATATACTATTTAATAAAAGTTTAATTGAAAAATATCTTATAAATTATTTTAAGATAATTATTAATTAATAGTAAAAGAGTCTTAATATAATTATATTACTTAATTTTAGTAAATTTATATATAATACGTTAATTAATCTTTAAATATACCTAACTAATATAATAATTACTTTTATAGTATTATAAACTTAAAGTTTATAGATTATTATAATTAAATTTATAATATTATTAATAATAATAATACTATAAGTTATAATAAAGAGTATTCTTTTTTTATAAATAACTTTTAAAGAAAAAAAACTTATAGTAAGTACCTAAATATTATAAATATATAAAAGAATATTAATACTTATTATAAAAGATTATAATTACTTAAATTAAAACGCGAAATTAATTTCTCTTTAATATAAAGTTATTTTTAACTTTATAATTCTTACATTTATTAAAAGTATATCTTAGCTTATAATATTATTATATAAAGAGTATAAATACCCTTTACCTTCTCTATTTAAGGTACTACCTTTTATTTTATAAAGTATCATAAGGGTTATTAAATAAATTAATAAGCCTTATATAAGTTTAAGTAAGTTTAATAAGATTTTATTTAGAATTAATTTAAAGTAAATTTAATATTAATTTATATTAAATATATTCTTAAAATTAAAAGAGCTTTTAAACTTTATTAAAGAATATAAGAGAAAATACCTCTTAAATATATATAAAAGCTTAGCTAATATTAATTACATTTAACTTATAATATAAAAGAGTAAATAATACTTTTCCCTTTAAGCTTATTTAAAATTATAATATTTTATAAATAATTAAAGAAGAAAAGAGAAGGCTATTAAGTAAGTATAAGAATTCTTATTTATATTATATTTATATTAATAAGTTAATAAATTTAATATTATATTAATAATAAAACCTATTAAATAGTAATTTACTTTTATAATTATTAAGTAACTTAATAGTAATAAATAAGTATAAATTACTTTTTACTTAATACTAATAATAAGTAATTATAAAATTCCTAGAAAATTAAGATTATTTAAGCTTAATATAGCCTATTATTAGAGAAAGGTAATGTAACGGTGGCTTAGGTTCTAAGGCATAGTAGGTCTATTTCTTAGAAAGTAAGTTAGGTTAAATACTATAAAGTAGCTTTTAAGTAGTATTATAATAAGGCTATTAAGAGTATAACTCTTAATAGTAAAACTATTACTTAAATTAATTAATAGAGATTTAAACTATTTAACTATAAAAATACCTTCTTTTTAAGTACTTGTTTATCTCTCTATTATAGTCTTAAATTAATTAGCTTAACTATTAATTCCTTTAAACCTTAATTAATTAGCTTAAGGTTTAGTTAATTTAATTCTTTTTAATTAATATATTTAAATATTAACCTCTTTAATTACTTCTTAAGTTACGTAGCTAGTTATATACTCTTACCTTCTTCTTATACCTATAGGTTATACCTATCTTAGCTAATATAGTCCCGTCTTATATCTTATATAATATTATTTATAATATTATACCTCTTCTTTATTAGTTTTATTCTTAAAGCTATTAAAATAGGCTAGCTTAAGTGTTATACGTTTTCTTTCTTTTATTATTATATGCTATTATATTAATTAATCGTATCTTAAAATAGTGGTTTAAAGCTTTATTTACTTCTTCCCTTTACTAAAATAACCTTCTTTTTATAATAATTAATAATCTATCTTTATCCCTTATAAAGGCTTACGCTTACTACGCTTATATAAAATTTCCTTAATATAAAGCTTTTATTTTTAATTTAAGTTATTATATAAAGTGTATAATAGATAAGTAAGGGAATTATAATATTATAAGGGTAACCCCTTAATAGCTTTATAGTATTACAAATTAATATTATAAGCTTAAAAGGGAGCTTAAAGAAGCTAAAAAGTATATCTTAACTAAGAATTAAAAGATCTTATATTTATAAAAATAAAAGAAATTATAGTTTAAGAAAATAATACGTATAATTACGCGTAGTATTAATAACGTTAAAGAGTTAGAACGTGTAAAACGTAAGAAAGTAAAATAGCTTTAAAAGACTATAAGGGTTTTTCTTACTTCTTTTAAGAATCTAGATTTTATTTTAATTCGTTTCTTAAATACTAAATTTAATATTAAGTTATTAAATAATACTTAAAAGATTAATTAGAATACGTTTCTTAAAAATAAAACTATTTAAGTAATATTAAGTAATTTATAAGATTTTTAGCTGGTTTTTAGGTGTTTTTAGAGTTTAAATATCCTTTTTATTTAGTAAGGTAATAATAATTTTTTATATCTTCTTATACTTTAAGTATTTATTTAACTTTATATTTATTAATATCTTTTATTATAATATTTATAGTAATTATAAATTCATTTAATACTTTCTCTAATAGTAATATATAAAATATAAAGTGGATTCTTATTTTATTTAATAATAATAGTTTATAGTTAATATTTAAGATTTTTTATTTAATAAGAAATAGTTTAATCTTCTTTTAGTTAAGTTTATTACTAGATCGCTTAGTTTTAATATTTTTATAAATAAGGTATACTTTATATCTCTTCTTTAAAATTAGTACTAGTAATCTCTTTTTATTTACATAGTATTTTATTTAGTTCTATAAAAATATCTATTTTTATTATAAGTATTTTTATATTTCTATTATAATTACTATATACGTTATAGCTATTAGCGCGTTTATATTTTATATTACATGTATCTTAATAATAAGGTTAAATCTGTAATTTACCTTAAATAATAATATCTTTATATTATTAATCTTAGAGCTATTATAAGCCTATTATACTAATAATAGCTATTCTACCTAATTATTTTATTAGTACTTAATATAGCTTTATAAATATTATTTAAGTATTTAATTTAAGATTTTTATTTATTTATTTAATTATAGGTAAAATACTATTAATAAGCTTTATTTAATCTTTATAGTTTCTATAAGGTATTTTTAAAAGTTTAAGGTAAATAATTTATCGTAATCTAATATAAGCTTTATTAGTAATTTATACTATATAATAACTATTTTAAAGAATATATACGCTAAGTTCTTAGTATTACTTAATTTCTTATATAGAATGTAATAGGTGTATTTTATAAGTTTATTTATAATAATTAAAATACTATTATAAGCTACTCTTATTATAGGTTCTTTTAACTTTAATAGTTTAATAATAAAGTCTATTATAATAGTTTATTATACTCTTTTAAGTAATAGTATTAATTATAATTCGCCGTATAATACGTGTTATATTACCTTTACCTTATTATACGTGTTATATTTCTTAATAACTTCTTATACTATTTTTCTACTTTTTAAAAAGTTATATAATCTTTATAATCTACTAATTATCTTTCTTACACCCTAATATTTATATAATAGGTGCTTATATATTTCTTTAATAAGCTATTCTTAAAGTTTACTAGAAATATATTACCGTTTATTATATAAGAAGGTCTTACCTTTCTTAGATAAATGCGTTTTTATTTTTTAATTATTTAGGTAGCTATTATTCTTAATATATAATATAATTTATTATATTTATATTTTATTTAGCTTAACTTATTAGGTTATATTAACTTTTTAGGTATCTAGTATAAGATTTTTATTCTTAATAGCACGTAATAAGGGTATATTACTTACTTACTTATTTAATTTTAAATTCTCTTTTTAGCTAAGCGCGTTAACCCTTTTATTTTTAGATTCTTTATAATATATAATCTTAAAGTTATAATTTATAAGGGTTTTATACTATTTAATCTATTATTTATTTAAATTCTTTATAGTTAAGAATAATATAAGATTCTTATAATTAGTATAAACCTTAATTTAATACTTTACTCTTATAAAATAGTATCTTTATTCTTTAAAGCACTTAATAATAGCTATAAGTTCTTTATTATAAATTCTATAATTAAGTTTAAGTTTATAAAGTTTCTTTAAGAAGAATATAATTAGGTATAATCTTTCTTAATTATCTTATTATTTAAGCTATTCGCCTAATATAAAGTTTAAGGCGTTTATTTTAAGCTTATAAGATTTATCTTAATTAAGTGCTTTTAATATAGATTCTAATATAATTAAATCTTTTATCTTTTAAAATATTATAGCTTTTAGTTTATTCTATTAAAAGCTAACTTCTTTCTTTATTAGGTTTATAAGAGATTATAAGATATCTTTATATTCGCTTAAGAATTTATAATAAAAGTTTATAAATATTATAAATCCTTTAACTTTCTTTAAATTCTTTAATATAAGTTATTTCTTAATAGTTTTAATTTTATTTAAGCTTATTTATATTTCTTTATATATAAGCACGTACCCTAAAAAGTGTATAGTATTTTAATAGAACTAATATTTTAAGGCTTTAACTAAGAGTTTATTATTTTATAAAGTTTATAGTATCTTATATATATATTATTTATATTTCTTAAGGGTATTTAAATAAGTAAGAATATTATTAAGGTATATAACTATAAATACTTTTAGTTATTTTCGTAAGATTATATTAATTATTCTTTAAAAAGTTACTAGTATATTAGTAAGCTTAAAAGGTATTACTAAATATTTATAATATTCTCTATTAGTTTAAAATACTATTATTTACTTATAGCCTTCTTTTATTTATATAAGGTTATAAGCTTCTTTTAAGTTAAGTATAGTAAACTATTTAGTTTTTTTAACTTTATCTTTAATTTCTATTATAAGCGGTAATAGGTATTAATTCTTAATTATAATCTTATTTAAGTGTTAATAATTAATATATAATTATAGTTTCTTATTCTTCTTTAATACTTATAGAATTAGGTATTCTATTAAGAACTTTAATAATTATATATATTCCTTTTATAGTATATTCTTTAAATACTTCTTAAGCGCTTTATCTTACTTAGAATTCTAAGAATAAATTTTATTAAACGTTAATTTAATACTAGGCTAAAGTTTAATCTTATAATCCTAGTATAAATACTCTAATAGTTTTATTTTTAGCTCTTTATTAAATAGCTTATTATACTTTAAGTATTTCTTAGAAATCTTTATTATCTTAGCTTTTAGCTCTTTAGTAATTACATATATTTTTAAAGGTTTATTATAGTTTAAATAAGGTGCTCTTTATAGGCTACTTTTAGCTTTATAACTATATTCTAATAAATCCTATTAAAGTTAACCGATTCTTTAATTAACTTATAGATTACTTGCTTATAATTAAGGTATCTCTAATATAATATTAAGTTTTAAGATTATTATAATATTTAACGTAACTTAATATTTTATATCTTATATATTAACGAGAAGTTACGTTACTTTTATATTAATTACTTCTTAGCTATACTTTATTATAGTTTCTTTTATAATTATAAGTTAATAGGGCTTATCTTTAGGTATTTAAGGTAATTATAATCTATTAACGAGATTTAATAAGATAAAATTTCCTTATACTCTACTATTAATTATTACTTAAATCTTTTATTCTATTATAGTTATATTAATTATAAGGTATATTATACTATTAATATTTATAGTATATAAAGACCTATTAAATCTCTGTTAAGAAATTAGTCTTAATTATAATAATAGCTATTATTTCTTAATTTATTATTTCTCTTCTCTTATTATTTAGCGCGTATTTTTAAGCGCTATTATTAGTAATTATTCTTTAACGTATTATTAAAGCTTTCTTAGTAATCGCTTAATCTACTATTTATATTAATTAAACTTAAGCTAAGTAAGTTACTTATAGTTATATAGTTCTCTTTCTTCTTATATTATAAGGTTATAGCTTAGGTAATATATACGTTATTCTTAGTATAATATAACTTTTTATTTAATATCTTTAAATTAGTTTATTATAATTTTAGTTATATTATAAGAGTTATTCTCCTTCTCTTTTATTCTTATAAAAACTATCTATTACCTTACTTACTATTAAGGTACGTATAATAATTATTATTATAATAGAAGGTTTAATTAAAAAGTTTATATTTAATTTTAAGTTCGTTTTTCTTAATTAAATAATTCTCTTCTTCTTAGATTCGTTTTAGTAAAGGTTTACTTTTTAATAAGAGTATTTAGTATTCTTAAAAGTTATTAGGTAATAGTTAGGTTTTAAATTCCTAATCTTTATTTAAACTAATATTATTTATTAACGTAAAGCTTTCTTTATTACTTATTATACTAAGATTTCGCGTAGGTAAGTCTTTTTAGTTTATAGTATAAAGCTTTTTACCTTTAGGAATTAGCTTTTATAGCTTCTTTAAGGCTTTACATTTATTTATAAAGTATCTAGTCTTATTATAATTATAATAAGTCTTTCCCCTTTTCTTATTTATAGCGTTAAGTTTTATAGGTTTAACGTAATACTCGTATATTATTAATATTTAACGTAGCTTATTACTATTAGGTTTATTAAACCTAATATATAATTTAAATTTCCTATAACTTTTTTTATAACGTTACTCGTATACAGAGCATTGGAAGTAGTGTAGTTTTGTAGTTTTTAGTGAATTTTAGTGTAGTGTAGTGTAGTGTGGTTTTACTACACTACATTACATTTTAAAAATTAGTGTAATGTGTAGTATTAATTAATTTATAAGCTATTATTAGCTAATATAATTAGTAAGCTAAAATAGACCTAAATTTGCTTACTAATATTAGTATTAGTAAGCAGGGATTAGCTAGCTTAAATAAGCTAAAAACAGGGATTAAAAAACTAATAAAGATAAAATAAAAATAAAATAAAAGGGAATTATAAGAGAATTATATTAAGTAAGTAAGTATTATTTTATATTATTATTATAAGTAAAATATTTTGAATATAATAAATTAATAAATTTCTATTATTTACATATAAATATCTTATAAAATAATAATATTTATAGTATTACCCTATAACTTAAATATAAAATATTAAATATTAAAGTTATAAGAAATATATTAAAGTTATAAATAATATATTTGAATACCTTAAAATTTTTCATATAAAATAATATTTTATACTTTCTTTTTATGTATATTATTTCCTATATTATAATAGATTTTATATTTCTTACTTAACTTTTTTATTTTTAAATTTTATTATAAAAAAAGTTTTACTAAAAAAAGCTTATATAAGCATATTATATATTAAAATAAAGCTAAAAATCACGTGATTTTAAATCTTTAAAAATTAACCTTAAAATGTGGATATTAAGCGAGATATTAAGCTTTTAATCTCTTATTTTAAAAAAGTGGATCTTAATTTTTAGCTAACATTTCCCCTATTATAACTCGCTTAATTTATAAGCTATACGTATAAAAACTAGTGTATTATAAAGAGCTAAATTAGCTCTATTAAAGTATAATAATTATAACCTTATAAGTCTTATAATTAACGTTAAATTTATAATTAAAATTTCCCTCTATAATTACACATTACACTATAAATGTAGTTGTAGTGTAGTTAAACTACACTAAAACTATAAAAACTACACTAAAAAACTACATGTAGTGTAGATTTTTTGTTAATGCTCTGCTCGTATAAACGGTTATCTACCTTAATAACTATTTTAATAAAGTTATTAAATAACTTAGGATAATCTTCTTAATAAATATTATCCTTTACTTCTTCTTTAAGTTCTTAATAAAAGACTTCTATTTTAGGTTTAATATTCTAGTTAAGTTTTACTATAATACGTTTAAATTCCTTAGCGTAATAAGCTATAAATTTAGTTTACTTAAGTTAAGTAAGCTATTATATAGCTTCTTTATACTTATTAGGGTTTTTAAATGTAATGAAAAGTTATTCTTTAAAGGTTTCTTAATTAAAGAAGATATAAATAACTTTTACTTTAGCTTTAACGCTATATTTAAGATATACGTAAAGGGTTAGCTTCTACTATTCTATTACTTTTTTAGTTAAGAGATTATTAATATAAAGAATTTATAACTTAAGTATTATATAGATTTTTTCGTTAACTTATAGGTAAGCTTAGGCTTATATAAGAAAGTTTCTTATATTACCCTTATAGTTATCGTATAATTTAAGCTTAAGGAATTTTAGTATATTATTATTATTAATAAAGAATATAAGTATAAGATTTTAAACTATTATAAGTTTCTCTTCTTATACCTTAAGTTTTTTATAGAGATTATTCTATTAATTAAAAAGCTATTAATTTTACTTCTTAAGCTTAATAATCTTATTATAAAGATACTTTATTATCTTCTTAAAGTTAATAGTCTTTTTACTTAAAGTAAATATCTTAAAAGTTATTATTACTTAAAGTTTTAAGGTAACTTATTAAATAGAATTAATTAAAATATAATAGTAGCTTAGGTTTTAAGGTATAATAGGTTTATTTCTTAAAAAGTAAGTTAAGTTAAATACTATAAAGTAGCTTTTAAGTAGTATTATAATAAGGCTATTAAGAGTATAACTCTTAATAGTAAAACTATTACTTAGATTAATTAATAGAGATTTAAACTATTTAATTATAGGAATACCTTCTCCTTAAGTACTCGTTTATCTTTTTATTATAGTTTTAGATTAATTAGCTTAATTATTAATCCCTTTAAACCTTAATTAATTAGCTTAAGGTTTAGTTAATTTAATTCTCTTTAATTAATGTATTTAAATATTAACCTCTTTAATTGCTTCTTAGGTCACGTAGCTAGTTACGTGCCCTTACCTTCTTCTTATACCTATAGGTTATGCCTATTCTAGCTAGTGCAGTCCCGTCCAAAGCTCTTACGAATATAGTAAATACAAGTGTATTGTGTATTGTATTTTGTATTATATTGTATTTTCGTGTATTATATTTAAATACATTACATTACATTAGTAAAATACCTATAAATGTATTTTAAGGAAAAAAGACCCTTGTTTTTTTAACTTAAAATTATAAGGCTAATTATAAGGGTTATAAGGAAAAATTTTATATCATTTAAAAGAGCTAAATCAGCTCTTTACAATGCCCCACCTTTTACTATTATAAGTTACTACATTAAGAAGTTATAAGCAATTGAAAATTCGCCCCGCTTTACTTACTTTTTATTTTAAGACATAACTTTAAAGCTTAATATCTCGCTTAATATCCACATTTTAAGGTTAATTTTTAAAGATTCAAAATCAAGTGATTTTTAGCTTTATTTTAATATATAATATGCTTATATAAGCATTTATTTATAATATTAAATATTTTATAGCCTTATAATACATTTATAGGTATTCTAATCTTGTAATGTATTATAATATATTACATTACAATACAACATAATATAGTATAGTAAAAAATACAAAAAATACAATACATTTAGAGGTCTGGTCCCGTCCCGTGTCTTGTGTAGTGTCGTTTGTAACAGGTAAGTTATAAAATATTAAACTTAAAGTTAAATTATTAACTTAAAGTAAATTTATAGTAATTTCTTTAATAAGAGTATTTATTAATAGTAAATTAATAAATATATATTATTATATGTTTTTTATTATTTTTAAACTCTTTAAGAAAAAATTTAATGTTAAGATATAATAGAAATATTTTATATCTTAAAATAATATTAATAACGAAAGTTCACTTAAATTAATAGGTATTATTATCAATTAAGATTAGTAATATACTTAAGGTAAGTTATATTATATATTATAATATATATTAAGGTATTTACTTATAAGTTTTAGGCTTAAGCTTATATCTTAAAAAGAATATTAATCCTTTATATTAAAATTAAAAATAGTAAGCTTAAAGTTATATTCGCTTTTATTAAATACACTTTAAAAGAGACATAAAAAAATATTACTCTTAAAATAATACTAGGCCTAATAGTAAGCGTAAATAACTTATATTATTATTAAAAGTAACTTTTATATTCTAATATAATTAAATGTGTAATTTAATTAAAGGTTTAAGAATTTATTTATTAATTATTCTAATTATAATTTAAATTAATTCTAATACGTATAATATATAAAGTAATAGCTAGAGTTATTTACTTAGATTTAATATAAGCGCTACTTTATAATTTATTTTAAGCTATATTATACTATATTATTAATACCACTTAAAGATTAGGATTCTTTACTAGCTATAATTAATACTATTAAAATATTATATAAAGCTTTATATAAATAGGCTAGTAAATATATTTTAGCTTATTATACTATTATATCTTATTAAACTTATAATTAGGATTTATTAAGAAGAGATACTCTTAAGCGTTAATTATAAATTCTATTATTATATTAAAATACTAGATTATAAGGTAAATTTATAAACTAGAAAGCTATAAAAAGTATATTATTTACTTATTTATACTATTATATATAAATTAACTTTCTTTTAAAACGAAAATAATAATAAAATTATTTGAAGTTAAATAACTTAAATAATAATTTAAGTGTAAATAATAATTAAAGTTCTAGTTAAGAAAGATCCGCTAATATCGTGATTTTTAAAGCTATAAATTAGAATTATCTAGAAGATAACCTTAACTTTAATAATAATAATAAAAGTATATTAAATTATAGCGTTTTATCTAATAGTATACTACGTTAATAAAGGTAAAGCTAATAAAAAGGGTATAAGAATTTATTTTAGATTAATTTAAGCTAAATTTTTTTTCAATTAATTAATTATATATAGTACTATAAATTTATATTAAAGCTTACGTTATATAGTAATTTAATTATAAAGTTAAAGTCTTCTTAAATTATAAGAAAGATAAGCGAATATAAAACGTATTTAAGTTAAAGTAAAAGTAATATAAAGAGAGATTAAGCGAAAAGATAAAGAATAAAAATCTTAATTAAAGTTAAAAACTTTAAAGATATAGGCTTAAATTATAAGAGAAAATAATTAAGCTCTCTTATAAAAATAAATTATATTTTAATAATAATAACTTTAATTACCTTAACTTAATACCTTAAATATAAATTTAAATAAATTTCTAAATACTTTTAACTTAAATTCTTTTTAATATATTTAATTTATTATTATAAAAAAAGAATATTATATATAAATAAGTTTCTAAGAAACCTTTTTATATCTTTAAAATATAAATCTATTATATTTACATGTAAATTAAATAGATTTACATGTAAATTTAATAGATTTATATTTAAATATAATAAATTCATATAAAAATTAATATAATAGATTTACATGTAAATTTAATAGATTTATATATAAATTTAATAAATTTACATGTAAATATAATAGATTTATATATAAATAAATATAATAAATTTATATACAAATTAATATAATAGATTTACATGTAAATTTAATAAATTTATTTATATATAAATCTATTAAATTTATATGTAAATCTATTATATTTATTTATATATAAATCTATTATATTTATATATAAATTTATTAAATTTACATGTAGATTTATTATATTTATATATAAATCTATTAAATTTATATGTAAATCTATTATATTTATTTATATATAAATCTATTATATTTACATATAAATCTATTAAATTTACATGTAAATTTATTATATTAATTTACATATAAATTTATTAAATTTATATGTAAATTTATTATATTAATTTTTATATAAATCTATTATACTTATATGTAAATCTATTAAATTTACATATAAATTTATTAAATTTACATATAAATTTATTAAATTTACATATAAATTTATTAAATTTACATGTAAATCTATTATATTTATATATAAATCTATTAAATTTACATGTAAATTTATTAAATTTATATGTAAATTTATTATATTAATTTTTATATAAATCTATTATATTTATATGTAAATCTATTAAATTTACATATAAATTTATAAAATTTACCTGTAAATCTATTAAATATACATATAAATCTATTATATTTACATATAAATCTATTAAATTTACATGTAATTTTATTATATTAATTTACATATAAATTTATTAAATTTACATGTAAATTTATTATATTAAATTTTATATAAATCTATTATATTTATATGTAAATCTATTAAATTTACATGTAAATCTATTAAATTTACATATAAATTTATTAAATTTACATGTAAATCTATTAAATTTACATATAAATCTATTAAATTTACATGTAAATTTATTATATTTATTTATATATAGATCTATTATATTTACATATAAATCTATTAAATTTACATGTAAATCTATTAAATTTACATATAAATCTATTAAATTTACATGTAAATTTATTAAATTTATATGTAAATTTATTATATTAATTCTTATATAAATCTATTATATTTATATGTAAATTTATTAAATTTACATGTAAATCTATTAAATTTACATATAAATCTATTACATTTATATGTAAATTTACTATACTTATTTATATATAAATCTATTAAATTTACATGTAAATCTATTATATTTATTTATATATAAATTTATTATATTTACATATAAATCTATTAAATTTACATGTAAATTTATTATATTTATTTATATATAAATTTATTATATTAATTCACATATAAATTTATTAAATTTACATGTAAATCTATTATATTTACATATAAATCTATTAAATTTACATGTAAATCTATTATATTAATTTTTATATAAATCTATTAAATTTATTAAATTTATATGTAAATCTATTAAATTTACATGTAAATTTATTACATTAATTTATATATAAATTTATTATATAAATTTTTATATAAATCTATTAAATTTATATATAAATTTATTATATAAATTTTTATATAAATCTATTAAACTTATATATAAATAAATATAATAAATTTACATATAAATAAATATAATAGATTTACATGTAAATTTAATAGATTTATATGTAAATTTAATAGGTTTACATGTAAATATAATAGATTTATATAAAAATTAATATAATAGATTTACATGTAAATTTAATAAATTTATATATAAATATAATAGATTTATATATAAATAAATATAATAAATTTACATGTAAATTAATATAATAAATTTACATGTAAATTTAATAGATTTATATGTAAATATAATAAATTTATATATAAATAAATATAATAGATTTACATATAAATTTAATAGATTTACATATAAATATAATAGATTTACATGTAAATTTAATAGATTTATATGTAAATTAATATAATAAATTTATATATAAATAAATATAATAAATTTACATGTAAATTTAATAGATTTATAAATAAATATAATAGATTTACATGTATATTTAATAGATTTATATATAAATATAATAGATTTATATAAAAATTAATATAATAGATTCACATGTAAATTTATATAATAAATTTATATATAAATTAATATAATAAATTTACATGTAAATTTAATAGATTTATATGTAAATTAATATAATAAATTTATATATAAATAAATATAATAAATTTACATGTAAATTTAATAGATTTATAAATAAATATAATAGATTTACAGTATATTTCATAGATTTATATATAAATATAATAGATTTATATAAAAATTAATATAATAGATTCACATGTAAATTTATATAATAAATTTATATATAAATTAATATAATAAATGTACATGTAAATTTAATAGATTTATATGTAAATTAATATAATAAATTTATATATAACATACTTATTTATTATATATATATATTTATTTTATTTATATATATATATTTATTTTATTTATATCTATATATTTATTTTATTTATATATCTCTTTATTTTACTTTATTATCATCTTATTTTTATTTCTCTATATCTATTTCTTTTATTTATATATCTATATTTATTTTATTTATATATATATATATTAATTTTATTTATATTTTATTTTATATTAGGCAGAGCTCTTGAACAAATATAGTAAATACAAGTGTATTGTGTATTGTATCTTGTATTGTATTGTATTTTCGTGTATTGTATTTAAATACATTACATTACATAACTAAAATACCTATAAATGTATTATAAGTAAAAAAACCCCTTTTTACTTAAACTAAAGATTATAAGGCTAATTATAAGGGTTATAAGGGAAAATCTTATATCATTAAAAAGAGCTAAATTAGCTCTTTAAAATGCCCTACTTTTCATTACTATTAGTTATTATCTTAAAAAGTTATAAGCAATTGAAAATTCGCCCCGCTTTACTTACTTTTTATTTTAAGACATAACTTTAAAGCTTAATATCTCGCTTAATGTCCACATTTTAACGTTAATTTTTAAAGATCTAAAATCACGTGATTTTTAGCTTTATTTTAATATATAATATGCTTATATAAGCATTTATTTATAATATTAGATACTTTATAGCCTTATAATACATTTATAGGTATTCGTATCCTGTAATGTATTGTAATATATTACAATACAATACAATACAATACAGTATAGTAAAAACTACAAAAAATACAATACATTTAGAGGTCTAATATTAGGTAAGCCTTATTCTTTAAAATACTATATAAAATTTCTTTAGAATTCTTATATAATTTATTTACGTATTATTATTAAACTTTATATAATTTATTCACGTATAATTATAAAATTCTATATAAAGATAATACTATTAATTAAATATTGAATTCTATTTTTAAGAAAAAAGTAAAGTATGTATTAAGGGTATTTTCTTATACTTTAATATTATATTTTTTTAAAAATAAAAAAACTAAGCTTAACTTTTATTAATTGTTAAACTCTTTAATATAAGAAGCTTACTTATCCTTAATAATAAGTGAGAGTATACGTAAACGTAACTTTTTTATAGTTTATTTAATATTAATTTTAATATAAGAACTTCTTATATTTACTAATAATTAATATTTAACGTGAATTAATTATTATTAAATATATATTTACACTTACACGCCTTTATAGCGTAAAAGCTACTCTTTAAATAGTAATATAAATCCTATATATAATAATTTATTATATACTTTATAGGAGAATATATCTCCTCTTAACTATTATAGTAATTATATTTGATTCTAGTTATAAGCTAGGCCTTAATACGTATTTTTTTCGTGTTAATTTAAAATATAATTATCTTAGCATTTATTTTAAATTCATTTATAATTAATTTCTAAGCACTTACCTTACTATTTTAATTATAGGGGACTTTAAGCTTAAATAATATATAATAAGTACTTATTAACTTTATTAGCGTTTTTAACTAAATATTCTAATTAAGTGTAAGCTTTTTTATATTATAATAAAAACCTATACTTATATAGTTTAATATATAATTAAAATTTATAGTATATATATTATAAATAAACGTATAAATAGCTATCTAATTATTAGTAAAGAATAAAGTATTAATAGTAAATAATAATATATTTATATTATATATAGTTATAAGATATTTCTTTAAGAAGTATATAAAGAAAAAAGCTATATCTTATATTAAATTAAAATTAAGTTTAAGTTAATTTTGAATAAATATTAATTAAATTCTTACTTATAACGTAATACGTATAATTATTACTTATATTTATTTAATAAAAAATCTTATTAACTTTAATAATAAGATTTTCTTTATTATTAAACTTATAGTTTAAAAGACTAAAATAATACTAGCTTAAATTATTATTAAGATATTAATAATATACTTTTTAATTTAAAATTTAATAAGAGTTAATTTTAAGTAAATTTAAGTTAAGAAAATATATTAAACTCTTATATTATAATATAACTTTTTTTTTTAAGCGCGAAAATAATAAAGAATATATAAGGAAAATAAAACGCATTAAAAACGTATAATAGCTAATATATATAAACTTTTAGGTTTACTTATTACATTAATTATATTATAATTTTTATTATATTTTACGTAATTTAATTATATTTTATTAATTTTCTTAAGTTAATTAAAATTTATTCTCTTATCTTTATTAATTTATAAAGAATAAATCTCTCACAAATATTAGACCAATTATAATAGCCTATTACCCCATAGCAATAGTCAGGTCAGGTCAATTGCAATGGTCGGGTCAGGTCAGGTAGGCGAGCAATGGTCGGGTCATCTACACTCTCTGAAAAAGTGCCCGGCCTTAATGCCTCGGGGGGGCGGCTTTGGGACATTCGGAAGCAGGTGATAGATTCCATCGCAGAAGTGAGGCTGGTTGGTTTCATTGATAATACGACTGGTAGTCTCCTTTTTGTGCTCCGTAACTGGACGAGAACATGGCTGCATACGGAGTACATACGCGACCGATGGAGTACTCCGTACTAACGGGCTAAATCGTCCTTCCCCCATCCCTCTCATGCCGTTGCCCTGTCTGGCCGAGCCGAGCCTCTCATTCCGCCAATCCCTCCAGGAAGCTGTCCGCCTGGCGTTGAGCCCGTCGTGAGCCCATGTTGCGTCGGCGCTTTTCAATTTCTCCACGTCGGGCTTTCTTTTGATCCTCACGAGCCTGGCGCTGTTTTTCGGTTTGCTCGCGTTCTTCTGCCAGCTCCTTCATTTCCTTGGTCCTGGTCTCCTCGTCTTTGCTGAACTTGAAGAAGCCAACGCCCTTTGTCCGAATCTCACTGTCAGCGTCGTAGTGCTTCTGGTCCGGTGGTGTTGCACTGCGGTCCCGCTTTCGAGCCAGCTCTTCCATCTTCTCGGGGTCATCCGGATTGAAAGCCATTGCTTGTACAGCATCCCCGTAAATCAGGTTCGTAGGCGCACTTGGTCGCGCGGACATGCGCTCAAGTTCTTCTGCGCCCAGTAATCCTCTCCGTGCTCGACGCTCCATCCGTTCCTTTTCAGCCCTAGTCCCGCGTCTGAGTCGTCCGAATTCATCTTCGTACTCTATCACATCGTTGGCGTCGTCTCCGTCGTCGTCATCAGAGCTTGAGCTTGAGTAGTCTTCCTTCCCCTCAACATTCTCTACCCATTTCCGATCAAAGTCCACCAGAGGAGCCGCCTCATTCTCTTTTGGTACGTAGTCCCCTCGTTTCATCGCTGCATAGAGCCGCGCCTTGTCTTCCATTTTCCGCCTCGCACGCGCCAGATTTCGTGTCTCTTCTTCCGTTCCGGCGACTTCCTTGAGTACCAGTTTGCCATCATCCTTTCGGGAGCTCTGCTGCTTTGGTTTGCTGCTTCGGAATATATCGTCCTTTGGTTCCTTGGAAGGCCTAGTACGTCCCGAAGTCGATGCAGATGATGTGCTGTTTGACATGAGTGACGTTAACTGTGCTGTAAAATCTAGAGAAGATGAGAGTGCCGTGTTCTTCTTTTGCTTCTTGGCCGGCCGCTGGCCGTACAGATTTGGATCTTGAGGCATCTTGTATATAGCCTACTGTTGTCTGGCAATGCAAGGTGTCAATTGTGACTATGAGGACGTGCGAGGCTGATGTATGTGTAAGGTTGTGCTTTCTCCTCGAGGATGCAAAGAAAATACAAATCAACAAATCCGGCAGAAGGTTCAGCTCAGGTTCGATGTAATTAGCCTTGGGGCGCTAACGCTTCATCATATGATTCGTAGTATCAGATACGTTTTCGCCTGGTACATCAGGACCCTCCTAGTCTGGAGACGGAAAATTTGCAAGTTGGAGGACGAGATATCTTGGATGGCATCATCTGGTGTTGGACCGCGAAGCCGATAGACGGCACTTGAACCCAGCCACCGCATTAGCCACGAGTAACCAGTTACTTACGTGCCCTAGCCACAGTCTGCCCCTCCATTCCCAGCCCACACGATCACGCCAAATGCCCTCCCCCGCTATCGGATAGCAGAGAAATTGTCCCCTCACACCTGGCTCTACCAATAACACCTTACAATATGGCGAGCGCAAGCACGATTTTCATTGCCGTGATTGGTAAGTTAATTGAATGTGATTTCTAGTTCCTAGTTGAATACTAACCACCAAGCGGATGCAGGCGCTGGTGGAGTGGGAAAGTGCTTCTTGACCCAGCTCCGAGATCTCGCAGTCCGCCGACCCTCCCCCAAGTTGAGTCTCTGTTACATTTCCACTAGTCGCAGAGCTCTCTACAATGACGATTACTCGGCTATCAACTTGGACAACGCCATCGACGTTCTGGCCGCTTCCTCCAAGGCTCCCCCTACTCTGACCGACCTAGTTGCCTATCTAAGCAAGGCACCCGGCAAAGCCATAATTGTCGACAACACAAGTTCCCAAGAGGTTGCTGAAACATACCCCACGGCTCTGAAGCTTGGAGTTAGCATTGTAACCCCAAACAAGAAGGCCTTCTCTGGATCATATCAGTTGTGGCAGGATATTTTCCAGGCTTCCGCCGCTTCTGGAGCCAAGGTCTACCACGAGTCGTCCGTTGGCGCTGGCTTGCCCGTGATTTCGACTTTGAAAGACCTTGTGGAGACTGGCGACGAAGTTACAAAGATTGAAGGTGTCTTCAGTGGTACCATGTCATTCCTGTTCAACTCCTTTGCTCCTGTCATTGGTAGTGGTGGTAAGTGGTCAGAGGAAGTTAAGAAAGCCAAGGCTCTTGGTTATACGGAACCTGATCCTCGTGACGATCTTAACGGCTTGGATGTTGCCCGCAAGTTGACCATTTTGGCTCGTCTGGCCGGCTTGCCCGTTGAGTCACCAACCTCCTTCCCGGTGGAGAGCTTGATTCCCAAGGAGTTGGAGTCTTGCTCCAGCGGCGACGAGTTCATGGAGAAGCTTCCGTCTTTTGATCAGCAGATGGAAGAGAAGAAGGCATCCGCTGGGGACAAGGTTATTCGATTCGTTGGCAGCATCGACGTCGGTGCCAAGGATGTCAAGGTTGGCCTCCAGACCTTTGACCCATCCCACCCTATTGCTGCCCTGAAGGGTAGTGACAACATCATCAGCTTCTACACAAAGCGGTACGGAAACAACCCTCTCATTGTTCAAGGCGCTGGCGCTGGCGGAGATGTTACCGCAATGGGCGTAACCGCAGACTTAATCAAGGTTATTGGCCAGCTGGCCTAAACAAATTACAGACGTCCCAAATATCCTGAAAGAAAAGAATGTTTCAAGTGGGCATGGAGAGTAGTTGTATCATCGCTTGCGTGTCCTTTGTGCGTCCGGCGTTGTCACGCTTGTGGAAGAAGTGGCCGAAGTCTTCATTGTGCTAGAGCTCAGCGACGTTGACTCGCTGTTCTGGGGTTCGTTGCGACTCGAGAGGTGCCTCCATACCCACAGAGATATGTCTATGGCAAGGAAGAAGAATAGCGGTAAAATAAAAATGGTGCCAATAAATGCCTATTCCCAAAAGTGCGACTGTTAGAGCTAGACCACCATGAGTATGAAATGTTGGACGCGCATACGCATAAAGCTGAAATAGACCGAATGACAAAGGAAGAAGACCGAGGGACGAAGAGGTGACCAAAGTCCCAGGAGCCTGTCTGTACAGGTTCAGACATTATTGCGCTACGTTAAGCAAGCTATACACGGGGATAGTTTCGATACAGCCTACAGGGATGCTCGCGGAGCGTGCAAGAAGTGTTAATCTTCCGTTATGAGGCTTGCGATCTGGAGACGACTTTCAGGAGAGGTGATGGCATGTTTGGCTGTCGGGTCAAGCGGGCGCGGGGAGATATGGCGCACCACCCAAAACAGATGGTGTGAGCGGGCGTCGGCCCTCACCGCCTTCCTGTTTGGCATATGGTTTGACAAAGTAGGCGCAAAAGTGCTTCTCATGACCAAGAGCTCAATAAGATAACTACCTAGACATCTATCTATGAAAGCGATTGCACGCAGCACACGCAACAACCGACAGGGAAAACCTCTCACAATGCCTGGGGCACCAAATAAGCGGCAAAACCGCCAGAACTTTAGCCACGCCAAGGATCAAGCTGGTGTCGCGAGACTCCCACGGAAACGATTCTATCGACAGCGTGCTCATGCCAATCCCTTTTCAGATCATACCCTTGAATAGTATGTTACTGCCTGAATGCTGCTCCGCTTTGCCGGATACGATATCTGTGAGTATCGTATGCTGATTTCTTTCTGCAGCCCGTCATCTCCGGAGGCAATGGACTGGTCATCGTACTATCCGGCATACGCAGCAGACACATCCCCAGCGGAATCGACTCACCTTCAAAAGTTGACAAAAGACGTGGAAGTTGTGGATATTGGATGCGGCTTTGGAGGTTTACTTGTCGCATTGGCCCCTCTTTTACCAGAGACCCTGCTGTTAGGTATGTGTACTACCCTTGAATTGCAGCTGGATGATGGCATTTCGTGATACTAATCTAGTTTGTAGGACTGGAAATCAGAACAAGTGTAACACAGTTTGTGCAGGAAAAAATATGGGCACTGCGGGAGCAAAATGAAGGCAAGCTATACCAAAACGCCGCCTGTATACGAGCCAACACGATGAAGTTTCTCCCCAACTTCTTCAAAAAAGCCCAACTGAGCAAGATTTTCATCTGCTTCCCCGACCCACACTTCAAGGCTAGAAAACACAAGGCAAGGATTGTCTCAACAACATTGAATTCAGAGTATGCTTACGCCCTGCGACCTGGTGGTATTGTATACACCATCACGGATGTGGAAGCTTTGCACCAATGGATGGTGCAGCACCTGGATACTCATCCCTCATTTGAGCGGGTTTCCGAGGAGGAGGTGGAGAAAGATGAGTGTGTCAAAGTTATGCAGAATGAGACGGAAGAAGGGAAGAAGGTGGCGAGGAATAAGGGACAGAAGTTTGTAGCCTTGTTCCGGCGCATAGAAGACCCTCCGTGGGAGTAGGCGGGTGGGAAGTTGTCTCGCCTCATACCCGGAAATTGCGCAGCATAGACGGACGGGACAATGGATGCTCCTCATGTGCGTGCAATGTCACGTAAACATCATCTGCTTTGGCTGTAGCCAAACGTCTTGATATGCGGCCATTGTGCACCCACAGCTGCAAAAGGTGTCTTCGCAGTAGTACTTTGGAGTTTGTGTGGCAGGACTCGAGAAGAGATGCCACACACCCACTGGGCAGGCATGTACGACCATTGATGCATGGTACGGAGTAGGCGTAGGCGGTAACTTACCTAATTGACAGCAGCACTAAGACAGTTTGGGCAGAAAGCTCCCGTAGCTCCAGTGGCCCTCAGCATTATCGATAAGAGCACTCTTCTCAACTGTTACTTGTACGGAGTAGTCTGTATACAAGGCTCCACGCCTCTTATCGCTCCCTGGTTTCAAGTGTTCCCTGCAACCACTCGAGATACCAGACCCCTTCGACCTTCGACACTTGACCTCCACAAAGACCCCCGATTCCTCATACCTGGTAACCAGACGTCAGACCATGCTGCTCCATCGTCCGCAGCTCCGGCCATGGCCTTAAAGCAGAGAGATGTGGCTATCGCTGCCGTAGCTGCCTTTGTTGCTTGGGGTTATGCTGTGAGCTGGTTCTCCGTGTTGCGATGGGCCGGCTATGCATTCGTCGCCGGCATCCTTGTCACCATCATCGGCCTCGTCGCAACCTTACTATTGACCGCGCAGCGACCTAAACAGAAGCCGTATCAACTTCCTAGAGCATCTTTTATCGGCGGCGGTCGGTGGAAGAAAGAAGTGTCCGCTTTGAGGAAACGACAAGCCTACGAGAAGCAGAGACTGGAGCTGGGATGCTCACCGCATGTCCTTGATGCCGTCGATGGCCTGTTGGACCTGATTCTTCGCGACTTTGTGTGCAGTTGGTATTCTCATATCAGCCGGAACCCGGTCTTTCCGAACGAGGTTGATCGGGCAGTGCGCCTGGCAATTACGAATCTGCTCGAATCGTTGCGTGACAAAGATCTGGCCGAGATTGTTACGAGTCGACTTATCCCCATTCTCACGGCGCACTTCCGCGATTTCTACGACGCTGAAAAGTCTGTGCGAGGCAGAAAGTTAAACCGCTCGGTTACGGAATCCGAAGAGCTGGACCTTGCCATTGCATCCAAGTACAAAGATGGAAGTTTGCACCCTGCTGCGTCGCTCTCTTTTCCGGATACCAAGATTGTGCAGCAAGATTATCTACGGTCACTGGCCGAAAGAATTGTCCCCAAGGTGCTGCCTGGGAAAATGCTAGCTAGCCGATCTGTGTCTATTATTATCCGGGAGATTGTTAGCTGTGCTGTTCTGTCTCCCGTTCTACAGTTATTGTCAGATCCCGATACCTGGAACCAAGTCATGGAAAACTACGGCCGCACCATGTTGCAAGACAGATCGACAGTTCGTAAGCTCAGGGCAGCTCTTGATCAGCATGCGTCACCAACACCTCGAACGGTGAAAATGGCACCGGCTCCCCGACTTGCGCCAGGCGACAGTGAGCGCAAGTTCGAAAAGTTTATTCGGGCCATACGAAAAGTAAACAACTTGTCGGATGCACGCCGTTTCCGCAGCGAGGTCGCTAGTCAACTGAAACGAGATTCGCTACAGGTGAATCAGGACCCGGCGTATTTGCGTCGCCTGGAAATGGGCAAGCGATTATTGGATCAAAGGGTTCAGCATCTGGCTGCTGGAGGTGATCGACAGCCTGTTTCATTTAACCCAGCACCTGCACCTGGTGCTTCTGTCACATCCAAGTTGGAAAATGTCTCTCTTGTGGAACTTTTGAGAGACGCATCTGGACTGTCGTATTTCATGGAATACATGGACCGGCAGCGCTTAATGTCTCTGGTACAGTTCTGGCTTGTAGTTGATGGGTTTCGAAATCCATTGGAAGACGATGGCCAAGAGGATGAACCGGCCTCCTCCAACCTACCTATGTGGTCCGACTCTGACCGAATGGACCTGCAGCAAATCAACCAAGCGTATTTGTCGAAGCCTGAATTGCATGTTCCAGAATCGTCGCGCCGGGAGGTCCGTCAGTTTCTTGAAGCTGGAAAATCTGCAACGCCTCTGCAATATCATCGAGCCAGGAAATCTATTTTAAAAGCACAAAGTGCAGTATTGGAGGAAATGCAGTCGCAACACTACCACGGTTTCAAGAAGTCTGATTTGTACTACAAGTGCCTTGCCTCACAAGAGTCGTCCACGGCGAACTTGGCACCGCCTCCTTTACCCCCAACTCATCCACCTGCAACTCGAGCACCACAATCTTACCAGGCCAGGCCAAAGCCGGTTTCTCGACTTGCAACATCGGCTTCCAGCTACACCACCAGACGATCCGATTCTACATCGGACCTGCGGGGCATTGATGGCAACTCTAACGGGCCAGACCCTCTGACACAGTCTCGGCGGTCGCTGGATGAGACTGGCTCAGCACCACTGTTTGATGACGATGATGTAGACAATGATGGGTTAATGGACTCGGTACACAGTGCTGGTGAACCTGAACTACCGCTACAGGTGACCCCAGATACACACGTTGTTCAAGCTGTCGAAGAAGCCCTGAACAGCATCATGGATGATGACCGCCCTCAAACTGCAGAAGATCTGCGAGCCTCGCTATTTGGAGACGCCGAAGACGCTGAAGGAAGCTTCTTGACGAACAATGACCGCGAGTCCAATCGGGGCTCAATGGATTCTGGACGACCCGTAATAGCCGTCAAAGATCAGGAGAAGCCTAGTTTGTCGTCCTTGGGTTTAGTGAGCGCGGCGTCCCGAATCGGCGTTTTTGTGGATGATGATTTGTTTGGAGATGAAGATAAATTTCTCGCAGACGAGGTTGAAGATGCCGAAGAAGGCAATACCGACAAAGACGAAGACGACGAGGTCCATGAAGCAGCACCGGGTGACCTCGGTCTTGCTGAAGCTATAACCGCTTTGACCAACGATATTGACCGTCTTGTTGCGCAAGAAGCCATTGTAGACTCGTTGACGCGAAAGGCTGAGCTAACAAACAACACATCCGAGTTGCGAATTTTGCGCAAGTCCAAGGCAAGCTTGCAAAGAGAAATCCGACGCAAGGAGCTTCAACGACAGCAGTATGTTGTTCAGGAGAGTGACAATAGTCTCTACGGCCGGTCTTCAGTCAAGATCAAGTCAATTCAAGTTGGAAGGGAGGACGATGGCAGAGAATTTGCCATGTATGTTGTCGAAGTGCAACGGAACGCTGGTGAGCAAATGCCTGCCGCGTCGTGGATAGTCACAAGACGATACAGTGAGTTCCACGACCTCCACCAGAAGCTACGATCCAGATATCCATCAGTAAGGAACCTAGATTTCCCTCGCCGACGAGTTGTCATGAAATTCCAAAGCGAATTCCTCCGCAAGAGAAGAGAGGCCCTAGAGAAGTATTTACGAGAGCTACTTCTCCTCCCCGAAGTATGTCGTAGTAGAGAACTTCGCGCGTTCTTGTCCCAGAGTGTGATTACCCCTGGACAGGATATCCTGGATCGCGAAGACAAGAAGGACATTGTATCCAGACTTTATGACTCTGTCGCGGATGGCATGGACGATATTTTGGGCAATATTCCTGTCTTGGACCAGATATCTGTGGCTGGCCAGAATCTCATTGCCGCCGCCACGAACCAACTCAATGCGATGCCACTCAACGTGAATGAAGAAGCCTTCCCGGCCGCAGAGGCAGAAGCGGAACTGAACGCATTCGAAAACAAAGAACTGGAGCCTTTCATCAAGCCTATCTGCGACATCTTCTTGGAAGTATTCGAACTGAACAGAGGGAATAATTGGCTTCGTGGGCGCGCAGTTGTCGTGGTCCTACAGCAGCTTTTGGGAGGCACTATTGAGAGGAAAGTGCGCGACATTGTCAAGATGCTGCTGCAGGATGAATCTATTCTGCGATACATTGCTCTGGTGGAGGACAGCATGTGGCCCAACGGGGTATTGCAGCGCGATAGGAAGCCAAGATCCGAAGCGCAAAAGAAGAAGACTCGCACGGAAGCAAGCCTCATGTTGGCCACACTTGTACCGGACTTGGCAGGGAACGTCGTTGGCAGAGCGAATGCGCAAACTGCTAGTCGGCGTATCTTTGCTACTTTGAACAATTCGCGACTTAAGTGAGTGGTTTTCCTGGGTTATGATGAAGCAACATTCCAAATTCTGTAGCATTTTCTATAGATGCTGACATGTTCTACACCGGACAGCGCGCATTTAGTATTTACAATGCTGGAGGAGATCATATCCATCATGTTTGAGGATTCTTAGCCGGCGAAGCGACATAGGCAAGGCGATATCTGAGAAGAGGGGGGGGGGGGGGGGGTTAATAAGACGAGTCATGACATAGAAACCGGCGGCGGTCCGATTGAATTCAATGAGTGATGTTTAGCCAGCACGGCGTGGCGTCGCGTGGCGTCTGGGAGAGGCACAGTGGGTTTTCTTTGGTGAGTAGGTGAGTTGGGGAACGATAGCTGGCGATGTCGGTGCGGCTTGGTTGGTAAACATGTTAATAGTAATTGAAGACTTTTACATGGCTTTTTTTGTGCTTGTTTTAATTTGTGTTAATTTGTGCCAATTTGATGGTTACAAACCGCTCTTGAGATGATGCTGCTCATCGATGGCATCAAATCGATGAGTGCCGCCGGCCGAGAGAGAGAGGACGGACTGGTCAGCAACGAGAAAAGCGGAACCACCTCCACCATGATGCGTTTTTGCCGGCTGCCACCGCCCGACTCAGCTGTCCAATGTTGGGCCTCAGCCTCAGTGTCGCATTCTGGTAAGGAAAAAAACAGGTTCTGGTCACTTGAACACACACACACACACACCCACGCGCGCGCACACGCACACGGCACACGCAGGCTGCTTTCCACAAGGCTTCTTCTCCTCACTTGAGCACCTCTCGGTCTCTTGACCTCTCCCAGGCCAAAGTTCGCAGCCGTGACCAACACGACACTTTCCAGTGCTTGCTCCTCTTCCTTGGATCCATCTTTCTCATCCCAACCGCCATCCACTGGCCTCACCGACGCCTTCACCCAAGTTCCCGTAAACCCTCTAGGATTCGGTGATCCTCGACGTACCGCCGTTCCGCCCTCCGCTCTCCACCCATCGCCATCATGACGACTGAGGTCTCTAATACGCGGCTCTACCTGGGCAACCTTCCTCGCAATGGTCCATAACCCATAATCACCTTCTCACTCTCTTCGCCCCTTTGGATTCCAACTGACTCGCTTTCCCGGCAGCTACCAAGGCCGACATCGAGGCTCACTTTGCGACTCATGGCACCGGAGACATCACCGAGGTCAAGCTGATGAATGGCTTCGGCTTCATTGAATACAAGGATCCTATGGATGCCCGAGACGTCGTTCCGGGTTAGTTGAGCCTTCTTTTCTTCTTCCTTGACTCCATAGTACCTTGCCTCTCTGGACAACAACTTCTATCATTCTTATCGTTATTTTTTCAACCCGACTTTGCTAACTCAATGGCCTTGTTTTCGCCGTCGTCTATTTTACAGCCTTTCGTATGTGATTGCCCCCTCGCGTTGACTTGGGCCGCGCCCACGCTGGCAGCCTAATATCCAAAACGCTCCCTCCCCAGCCTTAGCCTTGTGTCTTGCTAACACGGGACCATGTAGATGGATCTGACTTCATGGGAGAGCGTCTCACTGTTCAGTTTGCCCGTGGACCGCGACAGAGGGAAAGTGGTTTCAGTGGCCATGAGCGCGCTCCACCGCGACCCCGACGAACTCCTCACCGGATGCAAATAACCGGGCTTCCAAACGAAACCAGTTGGCAGGTCTGTCTACATCTCCCCGCTCTTTGTCGCTGGACCCTATGGATACCTTCCCACCTGTGTCGCTTGGATCCTTTTTGCACCTTCTTGTCGGCTGGGATTCAACGCCTTGAGGCTTGTTTGCTTCTTGTGTAATTTTGGACTGCCACAACCCGCCATCCTCCTCGGGACACATCCTGGCTACCGGCTGTTCCCCCTCTTGGCTCGCGGTGTCTGGTTTGTTGTACAATGGGATGTATGATTCGGTCTTTCGGCTATGTGGACTTTGAGCTGCTTTGCTGTCGCACAAATATGCCGTCGCTCCTGGGGACAGGGACTTACGCGATTTCTGGATATAGGACCTCAAAGACTTTGCGCGTCAACCCGGCCTTGACGTGGTATATTCCGAGACGGGACGAGACTCTAACGGCAGGGGGTATGTTGTCCCAACCAGCCATCGGTTCCATATTCTGATCTCATACTGACTTATCTGCCAGCTTTGTTGAGTATGAGACCGCTGCCGACCTTCGAACCGCTGTAGACAAGCTCGATGGTCGAGAATTTAAGGGAAATCGAGTCCAATGTATTGCCGACGTTCGTCACCCCTCCCCTTCCCCCTCTCCCCCTTTTCAAGTACCTCATATATAAGCCAAGGCTTGTTGCTGACGCTTATCGTTATAGACCCAGCCAGATATGCCTCCTCGGGATGGTCGCGGTCGCTCACGTTCGCCTGGAGGCCGACGACCTTACAACAATATGCCTACCCGATTTGACGAATACGATCGACGTGGTCCTCCCCCTCGTGGTTACAACCGAGACCCTGGTCCTTATGGTTATCGCGATCGAAGTCCTCGACGCGAGTATTACGAAGACAGAGCCCGTTACCGCTCTCCTCCTCGAGGACCTGCCCCTATTGAGGACTATCCTCCGGCTCGAGGCCGCTACGAGGACCCATACCGTCGAGACTATCCTCCCCCACCACCCGATCCCTATGCCAACGGTCGTCAGTATGATCGACCTCCCAGGGACTTCCCCCCTCGAGAACCTGCGTACCCACCGCGTGATGGATATGCTCGCGAATATGACAGAGGTGGACGCTACTGGTAAATTCCATCCCTAGCACATTGTTGCTTGTCCTGAGTGTTGAGCCTGCCGGCTTGGCAGAGCCAATCGTATCTCAGTGGGTGAACTTGGCCTTGACCTATGGTAATAGATGATTGCCCGTCGGGACTTCGCGACGATAAATACATTCCATTAGTATGGACAGGGTAAGGCTGAAGAATTAACGAGAACCGAATTGCCATTCACGCTATACTACGGCTTTTTGTGAAAGGGGGGGGGGGGGGGTGTTTCAATATGATAATGAGGAGTGAGGGAGCGTAGGAAATAAATTGCTCGACATGAACTTTTTTATTTCTTTTTTTTTTTTAAAAAAAAAAATTGGTCTCCATGATATGGCAGAGCTACCACGGCGCGGATTCATGGGAGTACGGTTGGTTTGATGGGCCTGAATGGAGGAATTGGGTGGACGTGATGACAAAGCAAAAGTGAACGACGGCGGGCGTCTGGGGAAAGTAACTAAAGTCGAGAATCAACGACGACAGATACTCGACTCGAGGTTTTGCAGCGAACAACCACGATATGTACGATTATCAGAATGCATGCCACGCCTCTTTTGCGTTTTGATTTTTCATACATTCTTTGATGTGTTGCTCTTGATCAATTTAATTCTTTTTTTTCTAACAATTTCTATGCGTGTTAGTAGCGCGATTTAACATTTGGATCCTCGAGGATCCAGTATTCAGTCCCTAGAAAATCGCCTCGTTCGTAACCGCAAATGGAATTAAAGAATCTATAGAAGCATGAAAAATTTCATAACAAATATTCAACGGTTTGGCCGCTCATATCAAGGTATGCGAACCGACGTTTCTGTCTTGGTTCTCGTACTATAACTACAATTTATCGCCGATTTCTAGCATGTGGGAGCTGCAGCGAAATGGCGAACTAGTCAAGCAACGATGTGTGTTGTATCCATCAAGGCGTTGTCTTTTGGTTGGACTGGGACGATACGGTTTCAGTTCCTGATACCGTCTTGAATTTATTGAGAGGCCGGCTTTGCGGTAACCTTCTTCCATTGGTTGTAAACCCCGATCAAACTGCTCAGGGTGCCGGCGAGACCAACGAAGCCGTCGTCGAAACCAGCCCAGCCGAGGGCAGACGAGGGAACAGTGAGATCGCAGAGGTCAGAGATGAGCTGGAGCTGGCTAGCAGCTCGCTCGCTGAGAAGAAATAAGTTAGTCGCTCGTGACATGTCGTGAAAAAAAAAAAAAAAAAGACAGCTATAATGCCGAAAAGGCAATGGATACGGCAAAACACACACACGAAAGAAAAGGAGGGGTTGAATTTCTCACCGGGCAATGTGCTTGCTGTTGATGACGCCCTCGCCGTCCTTGCGGTCAATCTTGGCCTCCCGCTGCTTCAGCTGATACAGCGTATACAGCTGGGCCGAGATGCTGAATAACAGGCCCATGGCCCAGAATCTGTACCCGTAGGCCTGGACGGTCTTGGCCTTGTCCCACTTCTTGATGCCGGCGGCATCGGGCAGCGCGGCCGAGTCAAAGGTCAGGTAGCCGGCGTAGCCAATCTGCCTACCGATGCCAGCGTAGCGCAGGAAGGCGTCGATGGGCTTGGGGTTGTCAGCGGTCTCGACGGCGGCCTTGAGGTGTTCGACGTTCTTGCCGACGCGGAGGATCTTGCGCGCCAGGCCGAATTGCTTCTTGGTGACGTCCCAGGGGGCGATTTGGGCCTTTGTGGCATTGGTGCGCAGGAGGTACCAGGCGTAGAAGCGGGCGAAGTACTGGATCGTGCGGAGGAGCTTGTCGCGGCCGACGGTGGTGGCGACGAAGCTGAGGTAGTGCTTGACGGAAGGGTGGTACACGAGCGTGTTGACGACCATTTTGACGGCTGTAGTTTTGCTTATGTAGATGTATATATGAAATTATTGTTTTTCGCGTCTTCTCGTCAAGAAATAAAAGGGTGGTTGTTGGAGTTGCACGAGCGGCCGGGGACCGGAGTGAGCCGAGTCGAACGGGCAGCGGGGCTGCTTTTGTGACGGGCGGACCGGAATAAAGCAGATGCACAAAGGAGAGAGAGAGGAGGAGATTTTGCAAGCCAGAGGGCCCGGGGGTGGGGGATGGGCAATGCTGAATATAGTATGGACTTGAGGCGTGGGAGATGAAATTCAAGGAGAGCTGTCGTGGAGGAATGCTATGCGCATATTAATTAGGGCGGGTGTCCGGCGGCATCGGTGCAAAACGTGGACGCGCACATGCCGAGGCTTTCTGCTTCTCCAACGTCGACGGTCCCATGGGGAAAGGAGGGTGTATCTCGGCGACGACTGCCCATTATGGAGCAGCCTAATTGGCGGCCGGGGGAATGGGCTTCATCGGTGCGGAGAAACCGTTGTCCGTAGAGGCACGTGAGCATGTGCAGGAAGCACGCGCCACAGCGACAAGCCACTCCAGCAGCTTAGCCGCAACGCCATAGAAATGAGTTGACAGATCCGATGACAAAGTCCCCACGGTTCAATCGCCCCTTCAAGTTCCGGGAAATCCTCTTGCATAGGTGGATTTCGCCACCCCGCGCCCCCGAGTTTCCAGTACTAATCACGGGGCCCCTTCCGAGGAGGCCCACGGTGGGTGCTCCAGACGCGCGAGCAGCTCGGGGTCGAGGACCGAGCCTCGAATAACCGCTTCCAGACTCGCCCGGAGCCCTTTGGTGGCTTGGCTGGAGGGTGAAACCACATGACGGGAAGAGCAGGTCCAGCGGACCCGGGGGACCTGAATTACCATGGCGGGATTGGCGGAAGAGGGCGACTGCCCGGGGGAGGGACGGCCATTATTACATACATATTACCTTATGATTATCGTGACCTCACTCGTGCCTATTCTCGTGGCCTAGAAATGTGCTTAACCCCTTGGGCCCCCCCCCCCTCTTCTCTTCTCTTCTCTTCTTTTCACCCGCTTATACTCGTCGTTAAATCCGGCATTTCCTTTTCATTGAGATCCGTTGGCTTTCGCAGCACTTAGCACTTGGTCACGATACCCCGCTGCCCCTCCACCGAGGTTAGCTTTTCACGCTCTGCCGCAGGTCAACCCGACAGCAGCCGATCACCACGAGGTCAATTCGTCTCGTGGCATGGTCCTCGTCGAACTCGCACCTCTTGTCCATCACAATTCTCTACAGCACAAGTTAGCACAGAAATACCGGCATCATGGCGGACAACAGCAACGGCGAAAAGGTCAACACCAACATTGTGACGCTAACTCGGTTCCTCAACGAGGAGCAGACCAAGCACAAGGAGGCCAGCGGTGACTTTACGTATGTGCACGATGTCAAGTTTCATACACTTGTTGCCTCCTGCAATCCCCTCGAATATAGAATCTGTTTTGTTCCCAGGAGACGGGCAAAACAAAAGTAAAGGCAAAGGGAAAAAAGAACTAATATATGCTCCCATACAGCCTGCTCTGCCATGCCCTCCAGTTCTCATTCAAGTCCATCGCATACTACATCCGCCGCGCAACCCTCGTCAACCTCACCGGCCTGGCCGGGTCCTCCAACACCACGGGCGACGAGCAGAAGAAGCTCGACGTCATCTCAAACGACCTCTTCATCGAGGCCATGCGCTCGTCCAACAAGTGCGCTCTGCTCGTCTCCGAAGAGGAAGAAGACATCATCTACTTCGAGAACGCCACGGGCTCCCGCTACGCCGTTGCGTGCGACCCCATTGACGGCTCTTCCAACCTCGACGCCGGTGTCTCCGTCGGCACCATCTTTGCCATCCACAAGCTCCCCGAGGGCTCCAAGGGCCGCAAGGAGGACATCCTCAAGCCCGGCACCGAGCTGATCGCCGCCGGCTTCACCATGTACGGCGCCTCGGCGCAGCTGGTGCTCACCATGAAGAACAGCTCCGTCAACGGCTTCACGCTCGACAACGGCATTGGCGAGTTCATCCTGACGCACCCCAACATGCGTATCCCCAAGTCGAGGGCCATTTACTCCGTCAACGAAGGCAACTCTCTGTACTGGGAGGAGAACACCATTGGCTACTTTAACTCGTTGAAGCAGGCCCAGTCCAATGGAAAGCCGTATTCTTCGAGATACATTGGCTCCATGGTTGCCGATGCGTATAGGACGCTGCTGTATGGCGGCATCTTTGCCTATCCTGCTGACAAGAAGAGTCCCAAGGGCAAGCTGCGTATCTTGTATGAATGCGCGCCCATGGCCATGGTTTTTGAGAATGGTAAGCTTCTATGATGCATCTCTGTCCCCCCCGCTCCCTTTTTTTTCGGTGCTTGTTTTTGCTTCATTTCTGTTTCGATACAAGAAGATTGCTAATATGTGAGCAATAGCTGGTGGCCAAGCTCTTGACAGCAACATGAAGCGCATGATGGAAGTCGAGCCAGAGCATATCCACGACCGCTCCGGCATTTTCATGGGCAGCTATGACGAGATTGAAAAGGTCAAATCTTTCCACAAGTAAATGCAAGGCCCGCAAATTAAATATATTGTAATGTAAACAACGGACTACGACGCGATGGGATTGGTCATGAAACGGAGAAATTTTGGTAATTCACAGAGGCAACTGGCATGAGCATATGCAGGATAAACAAAGCAAATTCACCACCTCAAAACCACCACTCATCGGCACGTATATAACAAAAGCCCTGCCTTCCCCCAACCCCAATCGTATTCATCTGCCCGGGATATCACACATATCCGCAAGCCCTACCATAACTTCGGCACGAGCTTTGGCGTGTTTCTCTTCCACTCCTGATAATCTGCTCTTCCGCCGTACTTTTCATCGTGTCGCGCCTCGGTCAACGGAATACCGGAAACCCTGGTAACCAATAGACCCGAAAACGCAGGCGCAACAAAGGACAAGGCCGTCGTGGCAACAATCCCAGCCGGCGTACGGAACCCGAGAGCCAACTGAACGGGTTTCAGAGCAAGCACACCGGCGCACGTAGTCGCCAGGCCCGTCCACAGGGAGATTTCGCCAAAGTAATGCGGAAAGCGACTAAACGGCACCCACCGCCATCAGCAAAACCGTACCAGCCCGCCCCTTCATAGGAGTCCAGAAAGCCAAGAGGAAAAGGGAAGAGGCAAATCTCAACAAGGTCACTTACCACATGCCAAACAAGCCCGTCTTCAGGAACGGCTCGTCGTGCTCCTTCTTCCTCCGCCCCTCCGCCCACCTGCTCTTCTGCGCATCCGCAGCCGTCTCCAGCGCGATGCCGCCCGTCCAGACACCGATGCCCAACACATCGGTAACGGTGAGCCGGGGCACGGCCGCAAACGCCGCAGCGGGGACGGCATTCACCGCCATGACGGGCATGAGCATGACCGACACCCAGACGGCCTGCATGAAGAAGGCGAAGGCGAAGCGCAGCGGTTTCGTGCGCACCGTGTCGAAGCGCGCGTCGTGGCCCTTCTGGCTGATTCTGTGGAAGAGGTACGCCCCTACTATGCGGACGTTAGTCATGCTTTTGCCCACCTCTAACAACAAGAGAAGGGGAAAGTGTTTTTGGGGGGAAGCGGAGAGATGTACATCTGGCAGCCCACGCCATTGCCATGCCCGTCACGGCCACCTGTCTCCAGTTCCAGGCGCCCGAGGCAAACGCGCCGGCTAGCTTGGGCAGCGCCGCATTTCCCACGCGGCTTCGCAGGTGCGGCAGGTACAAGCTGAGTGCGCCGACGGCGAGAAAGGTGAGCGAGCCCGAGAAGTCGAAGAAGCGTTCTGTGGATGCGAGCACGCTGGGCAGCCCGGCGGCGAATTGGACGGCCAGCGCGGCTCCCACGGAGGGCACAATGGTTCGGAGGAGCGGCGACTTGAAGTTGGTGATGTGGAGGAGGCGGTTGATGATGGGCATTGTTGCAGCGGCTGGTCCTCGCGGAAGTGACGACGTGCACGGTTTTGTTGGATGAGATGGGGGGTGGAGGAGGATTGAGACAAGTTAAGGGGCTGTTGAATTTATTTTATTTTATTTTGTCCCTCCCTCTTCTGAATCGTCATGCGCACGTGCGTGCTGCAGATGCATCAACCGCGTTAGGGCTCGGCTGTTGGATCGTCACGGCGGGAGCTCGATCTCGGCGCCGGAGTGGTTGACGATGTGGTGGTGTTTTGGAGATTTAGCTCCGATCGCCCCACAGATCGGGCCGCGGGAAGATCGTGAATGGCGTTGACGGGGCTGAAGATGTATTTGGCGGACCAAGATGTCGAGGGGTTATCGACAACGGAGCAGTCAGCGTTTTGCCGTGGTACAATTTAAATACTATTGATGCTGTTGTAGGCATGTGCGTGACGACAACTGGGAATGTCTAGACTAGCCCGCAGAGCAACGACTTCCACCACGTCCCTTTGCCGGCCCTCTCCTCCGATCCCTCATGCCGTGCTTCAAGATGCTGCTTTTCATCGCCGTCAACACTGTCCGTCTCGTACGGAACGTGCTTGAATGCCGAGATGGAAAACAGATGCAGCTCAAAGTCGCCCTCTTGCTCCCCAAAGAAACTACACGCCGTCAGCACCCACCTCGGAATGCCACGACGCAGCAATCCAGTGAAAAACTCACCTCCTCATCATCAGCCCGATCCTTTTGATGTCCGCCAGATCCAACTCGCCCGCATCCTTCTTCTCCCTGCCCCGATACGTGGGTTTGAAGTCGGCCCATCTCAGCTTGACGTCGCCGGGCTTCTTGGCCACGAATTCCGCCTCCCAGCTCACGGTGCTCTGTTCACGACCGTCGTCCCCCGGAGGCAGAATCTCGTCCTTCAGCGTCAGGGCATACTTCTTGCCGTCTGCCTTGTCCGGCCCCCTGATAGACACAATAATACCCTCGTACTCCTCGAGGTTCAATGACAATGTCCCCTGCGAGTGCTGAGAGGCGAACCCTGCTCCGCCGAGGGCCGTCGTGTCCAAGTGGCCGTGGAAGCGGGCATGCTGGGGACTCTCGACACTGAGATAGGACTGGCTGGCGCCGCCTCGCACGCGGTCGTCCGAGGCCACCCAGGCGTCTGAGGTCCACGGTCTGCAAGAGGCCAGGTTAGAGAATCAAATGTCGGGTTTGGTGAATGTGAGGGCACTTCGAGAAGGAAAAAATGGGGCGGGGTGCGCGTAAACAGGGAGAGAGGAAAAGTTCGGGGTTTGATAGTAATACTGGCCGGTGACGTGAAAATGAGTCCAAGGGCAATCATACCGATCTCCACCGTAGAGGTACAGGATCTGGTCAGGCATTCTGCTGCTCCGATCCGGTGTTTACTCAATTAAGCTATTCCCTGCAGTATGCGGTCAAGTGGTTCACAGCTCATTGTAGGGAGCACAGCGGCTGTTTGAACTGGAACAAGGTTCAGCCCCAGCCCGGCCAGCTCGTTTATCGGACCACGCTAATTGCATAAATTTGGATAACTGCATCGGGGCTCCTCTGTTACTTCCTAGTATGTACTAAGGGGGGGTTTTATTTACCCTGGCCGTGTCGTTTGTGGCGGAGTGGTCTAGTCGGGTTTCTAAACATGTTCATAACTTAGTTAACTAACTACTCGTGCCACGCCCCACATTAGGTAATTCAGCTAGCAAAGCCCTCACCACCAAAGGTGGTGCTTATTACCAAGGCGGGCACATTAGCAAGGCGGGTAGGGTAGGGGGAGAAGAGGGAAAGAGGGAAAGAGGGAAAGAAAGAGAGGAGAGGGAAAGAGAGAGAAAAGGGAAGAAAGGAAGAAAGAGGAAGAGGAGGAGGAGGAGAAGGGGAGGGGGGAAAAAAGACGGAAAAGAAAGAGAAGAGAAGGAAAAGGAAAGAGAGGGGGGGGAAGGGGGGAAAAAGAAAAACGGAAAGAAGAGGGGGAGAAGGGAAAGAAGGAGAAGAGAAAGGAGAGAAGGGGAGAGAGAGAGGAGAGAGAGAGGAGGAAAGGAAAAGAGAGGGGAAAAGGAGAGAGAGAAGAGAAAAAGAAGGAAGAAGGAAGGAAGGGAGAGGGAGAGAAGGGAGAGGAAGGGGACGGAAAAAGGAAAGAAAAAGAAGGAAAAGGGGGGGGAGAGGAGAAGAAGGGGAGAGTCTTTTCTCCTCTCTCTCCTCTTTTCTCTCTCTTTTCTCTCTTTCTTTTCCCTTCTGAGAAAGGAGGAGGAGGATTTTTTCCCTTTTTTTCGGAGAAAGAGGAGGAGGGAAAATTCCCTTCCCCCTCTCCCTAGTCTCCTTTCTCCCTTCCTTTTACAGGAGAAAAGACTTTCTCTTCTCCCTCCTCTAATCCTATTTCCCCCTTCTCTAAAATCTCTCTTTCTCTTATAATTTAATATTATATTTTTATTTAATTTATTATTTAAAATTTAAGAAAAATTATATTTAATTAATTAAAATACATAAAATTATAATTATAATTTTTTATTATATAATATTATTTAATATATTTTATATAATTTATTTATAATTTTATTTATTTTATTTAATATTATTTTATTTTTTAATAGTAATATTTATATGTAAGTGCTCGCCTTGCTAATGTGCCCGCCTTGGTAATAAGCACCACCATAGGTGGTGAGAGCTTCTGTAGCTGAATTACCTAATGTGTTCGTTTTCCACAACTAATTACAGTCACTTCGGCTAGATTAGTAGGTGGGGTGTATATTAGGGCTTATACCGCCTATAATATATACTAGTGTAACTTATACTTTATATTCTATATAATAGAATAATATATATAATTATAATAGGTTATAAGCCTAGTAGCTTTAAAGCCTTTATTATTACTTTAAACTTCTTTTAAGTCTATAAAAAGCTCTTTTAATAGGTACCTTAAAGACTAAATCTTTTTCTTTAAATATAATTCTCTTTTCTTTATATTAAATATAATTATTATATAATAAATACTACTTTATTAAATCTACTATTATTTATTATAAGTAAAGGTAAGTTTAAGGTAAGGTAACCCTAAATCTAAGATTAAAATAACATTAAATCTATTATTATTAATACTATTATTACTATTATAAAAACTTAATATAACTTTAAGAATTTAAATTAATAGGTAAGTAGCTTATTATTTATTTTAAATAAAAAGCATAATAAGCCTATTAATATTTTAATAATTAATATTAACCTTAAACTTAAGTAAGTTATACGTAAAGGGAATACTAATATAAGTAACTATTAATACTAATAAACGCTCTCTAATATAACCAGAGCTCTTACAAATATAGTAAATACAAGTGTATTATGTATTGTATTTTGTATTGTATTGTATTTTCGTGTATTGTATTTAAATACATTACATTACATAACTAAAATACCTATAAATGTATTATAAGTAAAAAAAACCCCTGTTTTCTTAAACTAAAGATTATAAGGCTAATTATAAGGGTTATAAGGGAAAATTTTATATCATTAAAAAGAGCTAAATTAGCTCTTTAAAATGCTCCACTTTTTATTACTATAGGTTATTATCTTAAAAAGTTATAAGCAATTGAAAATTCGCCCCGCTTTACTTACTTTTTATTTTAAGACATAACTTTAAAGCTTAATATCTCGCTTAATATCCACATTTTAAGGTTAATTTTTAAAGATCTAAAATCACGTGATTTTTAGCTTTATTTTAATATATAATATGCTTATATAAGCATTTATTTATAATATTAGATATTTTATAGCCTTATAATACATTTATAGGTATTCGTATCCTGTAATGTATTGTAATATATTACAATACAATATAATACAATACAGTATAGTAAAAACTACAAAAAATACAATACATTTAGAGGTCTGTATATAATAGAGGTTTATTATAGTTTACTACTATTAGCTTTATTATACTTAATATAAGATTAGTAATTCTTATTACCTTTTTCTTAATATTATTTGTATAAACGGTTATTTACCTTAATAATTATTTTAATAAAGTTATTAAATAGCTTAAAATAATCTTCTTAATAAATATTATTCTTTACTTCTTCTTTAAGTCCTTAATAAAAAACTTTTATTTTAGGTTTAGTATTTTAATTAAGTTTTACTATAATACGTTTAAACTCTCTAATATAATAAGCTATAAATTCGGTTTACTTAAGTTAAGTAAGTTATTATATAGCTTTCTTATACTTATTAGAATTTTTAAATATAATAAGAAGTTATTTTTTAAAGGTTTTATAATTAAAGAAGATATAAATAACTTTTACTCTAGCTTTAATACTATACTTAAAATATACGTGAAGGGTTAGCTTCTATTATTCTATTACCTTTTTAATTAAGAGGTTATTAATATAAAGAATTTATAATTTAAGCGTCTTATAGATTTTCTTATTAACTTAAAGGTAAGCTTAAGCTTATATAAGAAAGTTTCTTATATTACCCTTATAACTATTATATAGTTCTAGTTTAAGAAATTTTAGTATATTATAAGTATTCGTAAGGGTTATAAGTATAGTTCTATAAACTACTATAAGTTTCTCTTTTTACTTATTAATCTTTTCGTAAAGGTTATTTTATCGTTTAAAAAGCTATTAATTTTACTTCTTTATTTTAATAATCTTATTATAAAGGTACTTTATTATCTTCTTAAGGTTAATAGTCTTTTCGCTTAAAGTAAATATCTTAGAAGTTATTATTACTTAAAGTTTTAAGGTTACTTATTAAATAAAATTAATTAAAATGTAATAGTAGCTTAGATTTTAAGATATAGTAGGTTTATTTCTTAGAAAGTAAGTTAAATTAAATGCTATAGAGTAGCTTTTTAAGTAATATTATAATAAAGCTATTAAGAGTATAACTCTTAATAGTAAAACTATTACTTAAATTAATTAATAAAGATTTAAACTACTTAACTATAGAAATATCTTCTTCTTAAGTACTCGTTTACCTCTCTATTATAATTCTAAATTAGGTAAAGCTTATTTAATCCCTTATATTAGATTAGGTTAATCCCCTTTAATCTATTAAGTTAAATTAAATTAATTCCATTTAATTCTATTACGTAACCTGCGATCCCGTTAGGCCCTATTCTTATCTATTACTAGCGGCTTATACCTCCAGCTAACCGCTTTAGGTACCCTTAGTTCGTAATAACTTACCTACGCGAAATCTTAGTGTAGCAAGTAATAAAGAAAGCCCCACGTTAGTAAATAATATTAGTTTAAATAAAGATTAGAAATTTAAAACCTAACTAATACCTAATAACTTTTAGAAATACTAAATACCCTTACTAAAAAGTAAACCTTTACTAGAACGAATTTAAGAAGAAGAGAATTATTTAATTAAGAAAGATAAACCTAAAATTAAATATAAACTCCTTAATTAAACCTTTTATTATAATAATAATTACTACACGCACCTTAATAGTAAGTAAGATAGTAAATAATTTCCACGAGAATAAAAGAAAAGAAGAATAACCCTTATAATATAACTAAAATTATAATAAATTAATTTAAAGATATTAAATAGAAAGTTATATTATATTAAAAATAACGTATATATTACCTAAGCTATAACCCTATAATATAAGAAGAAAGGGAATTATATAACTATAAGTAACTTACTTAACTTAAGTTTAATTAATATAAATAATAGATTAAGTAATTACTAAGAAAGCTTTAATAATACGTTAAAGAATAATCGCTAATAATAGCGCTTAAAGATACGCGCTAAATAATAAGAGAAGAGAAATAATAAATTAGGAAATAATAGCTGTTATTATAATTAAAATTAATTTCTTAACGAAGATTTAATAGGTCTTTATATACTATAAATATTAATAGTATAATACACCTTATAATTAATATAATTATAATAAAATAAAAGATTTAGGTAATAATTAATAGTAAAGTATAAGAAAATTTTATCTTATTAAATCTTATTAATAAATTATAATTACCTTAAATACCTAAAGATAAGCCCTATTAACTTATAATTATAAAAGAAATTATAGTAAAGTATAGTTAAAAAGTAATTAATATAAAAGTAACGTAACTTCTCGTTAATATATAAGATATAAAATATTAAGTTACGTTAAATATTATAATAATCTTAAAATATAATATTATATTAGAGATACCCTAGTTATAAGCGAGTATTTTATAAGTTAATTAAAGAACTAGTTAACTTTAATAGAATTTACTAAAATATAATTATAAAGCTAAGAGTAGCTTATAAAGAGTATCTTATTTAAACTATAATAAACCTTTAAAAATATATGTAATTACTAGAGAGTTAAAAGCTAAGATAATAAAGATTTTTAAGAAATACTTAAAGTATAATAAGCTATTTAATAGAGAGCTAAAAATAAAACTATTAAAGTATTTACGCTAAAACTATAAGATTAAACTCTAGCTTAATACTAAACTAATATTTAATAAAATTTATTCTTAAAACCTTAAGTAAAATAAAGCGCTTAAGAAGTATTTAAAGAATATACTATAAAAGAGATATATATAACTATTAGAGTTTCTAATAGAATACTTAATCTTATAGGTATTAAAGAAGAATAAAGAATTATAATTATATATTAATTACTAACACTTAAATAAGATTATAATTAAGAATTAATATCTATTACCGCTTATAATAAAAATTAAAGATAAAGTTAAAAAAGCTAAATAGTTTATTATACTTAACTTAAAAGAAGCTTATAACCTTATATAGATAAAAGAAGGCTATAAGTAAATAATAATATTTTAAATTAATAGAGAATACTATAAGTATTTAATAATATCTTTTAGGCTTACTAATATACTAATAACCTTTTAAAGAATAATTAATATAATTTTACGAAAACAATTAAAAGTATTTATAATTATATACCTTAATAATATTCTTATTTATTTAAATACCCTTAAGAAATATAAATAATATATATATAAGATACTATAAACTTTATAGAATAATAAACTCTTAATTAAAGCCTTAAAATACTAGTTCTACTAAAATACTATATACTTTTTAAGGTATATACTTATATATAAAGAAATATAAATAAGCTTAAATAAAATTAAAACTATTAAGAAATAACTTATATTAAAGAATTTAAAGAAAGTTAAAGAATTTATAGTATTCGTAAACTTTTATTATAAATTCTTAAGTAAATATAAAGATATCTTATAATCTCTTATAAACCTAATAAAAAAAGAAGTTAACTTTTAATAGAATAAACTAAAAGCTATAGTATTTTAAAAGATAAAAGATTTAATTATATTAAAACCTATATTAAAAGTACCTAATTAAAATAAACCTTATAAGCTTAAAATAAACGCCTTAAACTTTATATTAAGCGAATAGCTTAAATAATAAGATAATTAAGAAAGATTATACTTAATTATATTCTTCTTAAAGAAACTCTATAAACCTAAACTTAATTATAGAATTTATAATAAAGAACTTATAGCTATTATTAAGTGCTTTAAAGAATAAAAATATTATTTTATAAAAGTAAAGTATTAAATTAAGGTTTATATTAACTATAAGAATCTTATATTATTCTTAACTATAAAGAATTTAAATAAACGATAGATTAAATAATATAAAACTCTTTTAAATTATAACTTTAAGATTATATATTATAAAGAATTTAAAAATAAAAGGGCTAATACACTTAATTAAAGAGAGAATTTAAAATTAAATAAGTAAGTAAGTAATATACCCTTACTATACGCTATTAAAAATAAAAACCTTATATTAAGCACTTAAAAAGTTAATATCATCTAGTAAATTAAGCTAAATAAAATATAAATATAATAAATTACATTATATATTAAGAATAATAGCTACTTAAATAATTAAGAAATAAAAACGTATTTATTTAAGAAAGGTAAAACCTTTTTATATAATAAACGATAATATATTTCTAGTATACTTTAAGAATAGCTTATTAAAGAAATATATAAGTATTTATTACACGAATATTAGGGTATAAGGAAGATAATTAATAGATTATAAAGATTATATAACTTTTTAGAAAGTAGAAAAATAGTATAAGAAGTTATTAAAAAATATAACACGTATAATAAGATAAAGGTAATATAACACGTACTATATAGTAAACTATAATTAATACTACCACTTAAAAGAGTATTATAAACTATTATAATAGACTTTATTATTAAACTATTAAAGTTAAAAGAACCTATAATAAGAGTAGCTTATAATAGCATTTTAATTATTATAAATAAACTTATAAAATACGCCTATTATATTCTATATAAGAAATTAAGTAATACTAAGAACTTAACGTATATATTCTTTAAAATAATTATTATATAGTATAAATTACTAATAAAGCTTATATTAAATTATAATAAATTATTTACCTTAAACTTTTAAAAATATCTTATAAAAACTATAAAGATTAAATAAAGCTTATTAATAGCATTTCACTTATAATTAAATAAATAAATAAAAATCTTAAACTAAATACTTAAATAATATCTATAAAGCTATATTAATTACTAATAGAATAATTAAGTAAAATAGCTATTACTAGTATAATAGGCTTATAATAGCTTTAAGATTAATAATATAAAGATATTACTATTTAAGGTAAATTACGAATTTAACCCTATTATTAAGATATATATAATATAAAATATAAACGCGTTAATAGCTATAATACATGTAATAACTATAATAAAAATATAAAAACACTTATAATAGAAATAAATATTTTTATAGAATTAAATAAAATACTACGCGAATAAAAAGAGATTATTAGCGCTAATCTTAAAGAAGAGATATAAAGTATACCTTATTTATAAAAATATTAAAACTAAATAACCTAGTAATAAACTTAATTAAAAGAAAATTAAACTATTTCTTATTAAATAAAAAATCTTAAATACTAACTATAAATTATTATTATTAAATAAAATAAGAATTCACCTTATATATATATATTATTATTAAAGAAAGTATTAAATAAATTTATAATTACTATAAATATTATAAAAAAAAGATACTAATAAATATAAAGTTAAATAAATACTTAAAGTATAAGAAGATATAAAAAATTATTATTACCTTATTAAATAAAAAGAATATTTAAACTCTAAAAACACTTAAAAATTAGCTAAAAATCTTATAAATTACTTAATATTACTTAAATAGTTTTATTTCTAAGAAACGTATTTTAATTAATCTTTTAAGTATTATTTAATAACTTAATATTAAATTTAATATCTAAGAAATAAACTAAAATAGAATTTAAATTCTTAAAAGAAGTAAGAAGAACCTTTATAGTCTTTTAAAGCTATTTTACTTTCTTACGGTTTACACGTTTTAACTCTTTAACGTTATTAATACTACGCGTAATTACACGTATTATTTTCTTAAACTATAATTTCTTTTATTTCTATAAACGTAAGACCTTTTAATTCTTAATTAGGGTATACTTTTTAGCTTCTTTAAGCTCTCTTTTAAGCTTATAATATTAATTTATAATACTATAAAGCTATTAAAGGGTTACCCTTATAATATTATAATTCTCTTACTTATCTATTATACACTTTATATAATAACTTAAATTAAAAATAAAGGCTTTATATTAAGGAAATTCTATATAAGTATAATAAGTATAAGCCTTTATAAGAGATAAAAACGAATTATTAATTATTATAAAAAGAAGGTTATTTTAATAAAGAGAAGAAGTAAAAGAAGCTTTAAACCGCTATTTTAAGATATAATTAATTAATATAATAGTATATAATAATAAAAGAAAGAAAACGTATAATACTTAAGCTAGCCTATTTTAATAGCCTTAAGAATAAGACTAATAGAGAAGAGGTATAATATTATAAATAATATTATATAAGATATAAGATAAAATTATATTAGCTAAAATAAGTATAACTTATAGGTATAAGAAGAAGGTAAAGGTATATAACTAGTTACGTAACCTAAGAAGCGATTAAAGAGATTAATATTTAAATATATTAATTAAAAAGAATTAAACTAATTAAACCTTAAGCTAATTAATTAAGGTTTAAAGGGATTAATAGTTAAGCTAATTAATTTAAAACTATAATAAAAAGATAAATAAGTACTTAAAGAGAAGGTATTTCTATAGTTAAATAGTTTAAATCTTTATTAATTAATTTAAGTAATAGTCTTATTATTAAGAGTTATACTTTTAATAGCCTTATTATAATACTACTTAAAAGCTACTTTATAGCATTTAACCTAACTTACTTCCTAAGAAATAAACCTACTATACCTTAAAACCTAAGCTACCGTTACACTTATTACCTGCTAATAATTAATAACCTTATTAAAAAGCTATAGGTTTACCTATTATAAGAGAAGTTATAAGCTATTATATACATTTAAGCGAATATAATAATAATAAAAGTATAAACGTATAAAATAATCTAGTAATATAGGTTAAATAATAATAGTAAATTTAAGAATATAATTCTTTTAAACTTCTTTAAGTATAAGAGAATTATACTTAAGTAAATCTTATTATATTAATTAAATTAAAACCCTATAAAGTAAGCTTATTAAATAATATAAAATTAAGTTAAAGCTATATTTTATAATAGTAAATTACTTAAGAAGCTTTAAGAGAAGATATTATAAGCGGTTATTTATACCTAAGAAAGATTACTATATAGCGTAATAAGTAATATAATACCCTATAAAGCTTAAACTAATATTAAATTATATATATTATACCTTTAATAACTAAGCTATAAAGTGTATAAGCTAATATTAAAGGCTAAGTTTTTAAAGAAGCTTAATAACCGAATATATTTATACTTTCTTATAGAATATAAAGCTAATAATATTTACTAACTATAAAATTTAATTATTAGACTAATTAAATAAGCTAAGAAGATTACCTTTAATAAGTAAACGCGAATTAACTTAAAGGTTAAATTTAAACTTCCCTAATAAAGTATAAACTTACTTATATTACCCTATATAAAAGAGATTCTTCTAATTAAATAATTATAATAATACTTTTTAATTAATTTTAAGGTAAAGTTAATTATAAAAGCTCTTATTAATTAATTTAAAAATAGAACTTAAAAGGGGAATTAGCTTAACTACTAAGCGTAAAAAGCTTAAGAGAGAATCTAGCTAATTATTTATACTAATAAACCGACTAATAAGCTTTTAAAAAACCTAATAATATATTATATAATTAACCTATTAATATAAAAATAAAAAGTATTAAGTTAAACGCTTTACTTAAAAACTCTACTATAAGAGTTCGCTTTTATAAATAAACTTTAAGAACTTCTCTTAGTATTAAAGAATATTATACCCCTTTTAATAATATACCTTATAACGCTAAATAAAGTAATAAAGAATAAAAAGCCTAAGACTTATATAAAGGCCCTATAATTAATTAATTAGCTAAAATAAAAAATAATTATTATAAATAAAGTTAACGCCTTAAAAGAAAATAAAACCTATAATAAAGTAAATAAAATAAATAATATACACGTATTAACTAATAAGTAAGTATTTAAAGTTAAGCTAGATTTAACTAGTAAAATTAAACGCTATAAGGCCTAATACGTGGTTTAAAGCTTTAAATAAGAGTATAATATTAATTATAATAAGACCTTTACCTTAATAGTTTAATAAAAGATCTATTACTTATTATTCGCTTTAATTACGCTCTTAAACTAAAAGATTAAATAAATAAACGTAAAGATAGCCTTTTTATATAGCTATATAAACGAAATAATTTACGTTAAACTTTTAAATAACTTTAAGAAATTTAATAAAATCTAGTAGTTAAAGAAAGCGCTATATAGCTTAAAATAAGCCCTTAAAGTATAGTTTAAAATACTCTTTATTAAACTAATCTCTTATAAATTTAAATAATTTAAATATAATAAGGCTATATTTATTAAGAATAATATTATTATTAGTATTTACGTGAATAATTTATTATTCTTTAGCTTAAATAAGAAAGCTATTATAAAAGTAAAGGGTAAGTTATTAAATAAGTTTAAGATAATTAACCTAAGTATAATAACGTTCTTTTTAGGTATAATTATAATAAGAGATTATAAGAAGAGAACTCTCTTATTATTATAATAATTATACCTAAAAAGGTTACTTAAGTAACTAAAAATAAATAATATAAAGCTTTAATACACGCTTATAAACGTCTTTAAAGTACTAGAACCTTATAAAGAGAGTAAGAAATATAATAAAAATAATAAGTAGCTTTTTTAATATATTCTTAAAACGCTAATATTTATAATAATTAACACTTACGTTAATTTAACCTACCTAATAATCAGACCTCTAAATGTATTGTATTTTTTGTAGTTTTTACTATACTGTATTGTATTGTATTGTATTGTAATATATTACAATACATTACAGGATACGAATACCTATAAATGTATTATAAGGCTATAAAATATCTAATATTATAAATAAATGCTTATATAAGCATATTATATATTAAAATAAAGCTAAAAATCACGTGATTTTAGATCTTTAAAAATTTACCTTAAAATGTGGATATTAAGCGAGATATTAAGCTTTAAAGTTATGTCTTAAAATAAAAAGTAAGTAAAGCGGGGCGAATTTTCAATTGCTTATAACTTTTTAAAATAATAACCTATAGTAATAAAAAGTGGAGCATTTTAAAGAGCTAATTTAGCTCTTTTTAATGATATAAAATTTTCCCTTATAACCCTTATAATTAGCCTTATAATCTTTAGTTTAAGAAAACAGGGGTTTTTTTTACTTATAATACATTTATAGGTATTTTAGTTATGTAATGTAATGTATTTAAATACAATACACGAAAATACAATACAATACAAAATACAATACATAATACACTTGTATTTACTATATTTGTAAGAGCTCTGCTAATAATAAAGCTTAATAGGTTTATAATAAACCTATTAATAAAACACTTATTTATAGTAAAGTAAGTATTATACTATATTAAATATACACTTAATTTACTATTATAATTTAATAATAATAATAATTAATAAATTATAAGCTACTTTAACGTTAAGTAAGTATAAGATAAAAGTAACTTAAGGTTTATAAACTATTATATCTTTTTATTAATTAATACTATTATTAGCTAAAAGAGTAAGAAATAAAGTATAAAAGTTATATTAAGTATTAAATTCAAGTATATTAAGCTCTTTAATATAAAACTAAAAGCTATATATTTAAAAGGCCTAATAAGAGAGATATATAAAGAGTAAATACTACTATAATTATTTACTAATAATAATAGTATTATAATAATCTTTAATAACATTAAACTCTATAAATAAACTAAGTATATTTAAATCTAATATTATAAGATATAAGAGCTTATATAAGAAGATATAATAAAGGTTAATTAAACTTTTAAGAAGAAAAACCTAATAAATTTTAAGAATAAAAGTATTATTATAATTAAAGTTAAAGAAGTAAGCTAAGTTTATTAGCTTAAGGTAAAAGAAAGAGAAGAAAAAGACTATTACTTAAAAGAATAATACTAGTAAAAAACGTTACGTTAATAGTTATTTAATTATTACTCTTTTTCTTATAAGGTTTTAATAAGAGTAATAGAATATATATATTAGCTTTTAGCGAATAAGCCTTTATAATTACATTAAGAAGGGGTATTTATTTTCCACAATTAATTACAGTCACTTTAACTAGATTAATAGGTAAGGTGTATATTAGAGCTCGTACCGCCCATAATGTGTACCGGTGTAACTTGTACTTTACATCCCACATAACGGGACAATACATACAGTTGCAACATAATGGTGGGGCGTGGCACGAGTAGTTACTCCGCACTTCGTTTACTTTGGTCGATCAAATTATGGCAGACCCAACAGGGCAATTCTTAGCAACAAGCCAACAGTTTTCCAATGCGGGAAACTGCCGATCCAAACATGATGCCTCCTCCCAAAACAAGAAAAACTCCAACGCCATCGTTCGATTGGGGGGGCGGAACTCTGTCGAATGTGCAGCTCGTACATTCGGCGCGGTGATTGGATACTGGCTCGTTTTCGATGCAGCGTGGGCGTATTTGTTCTGTACTCGCTTCTCCGTTCTCCGCCTTGCGTGGGCGTGGGCGTGCGGCGCGGGAAGCAGTACAACCAGCACGCGAGGCGCAAGAAGTTTCCTAAACGCTTCGCGAATGCTACGTCAGTACTAGCGCTACCGAAAATAACAAGAGGCCAGGCAGATGGTTTCTGTCAGGCAAAAAAGTATAATTTTTTTGTTCGACTCGACACACCCCCTCCTCCCTCGGATGGGCTCTGCACGAACTCGACGAGCTCCAGCAGTCAGTCAGTCGGTGTCTCATGACAAACGCGGAGTACGGGGTAGTTTACGGGGTACGGAAAGACGGGCTTGACAATTACCGCACAGCAAAACGACAAGTCCGTACGGAGTACTCCGTAGTACCCGGTCCGCATGGACAAGTTGGATTGCGACAAGGTGACGTGGGAGGTGACGTCTTTTGTCCCTGACGTCGGTCTGTCTATCTGTGTCTCCCTGTTCGCCGGCTTCATCTCCGTCCACGACCGCCTCAATTTGCCGTGCCATGGTCTACAGCATGTGTTGGTCATTTCAAATCAAAGGCTCCGACATGGCAAGATGTATTAAAAAAGAAGGAAAAGAAACAGCCTACGGCCCCTGTCTGCATCCTGGGAGCGCGGCACCACCCCCCTACAGCCCATCCACATGGCTGGCCGTGACATTTCAAAACCATCGACTGGCGTGGACTGGTTGGCTCCAGTTGGGCTCTTGCTCGCACTCGCAGCCAACCATCAATCACGGTCAACAAGAACATGTCCATGCCCGTGCCCAGGTCCCTGTCCGCATCCAAGTCCGAGTGCCCTCGGATTTTACTATTTGTACATATGTACTACTAGCATGATGTCCTTGGGGGCGGAATGCCAATCGTCCGTACACGGCAACTTTGGCCGCCTCCCAGCTGCTGGGTCTAATACTGGCTGTGGGTTCGTTCGTTTAATGCTGCCTTCGATTAGCTGCAGCGTGGGCAAAGTTGTTTGTCTAATCTATTCAGAGTGCCCATCTGCATCGAGAGGGCAGAGCTGCCATGGGCGCGGAGCCGCACCGCGTGGAAACAGACAAGGACAAGGAGGGACGGCGCAGCAGGCACAAGAATGATACATACATACACACACACACATACATGCATTCATTGTACATGCTCCCGCCATCCCCATCCACATTTTCCCACACGACTTCTCGTTTTTCTTGTAACTCGCCAGGGCCCAACGGATATACATCCCCAGAATCCCAGACATACAGTGTCCTGGGTGGTACGTACACGCAAAGGGGGACCGACTGACTAGGGGTGCTCACTTTGACACATCTTGGCTTCGTCGTGGCTCCCCTGCCAAAACTTGCCTCCGCGGTACGCAGTCAGCATTTTGTTCTTGAAAGCCGAAACCCATGGATTTCACGGATTTACGGCCCGTCAACCATGGACGACTGAAAAAGTCCTGTAAGTATGGAGTACGGAGTAGTATGCCTTTGCAATATCCGCGCGGCTTCTCCATTGCCAGTCAGCTTGGCCCGCAAGTCGCCGGTAGATTTCTGATTCCCATGTCACCGTCGCCACCACTGTCGTCAGTGTTCGCCTGCTGTATGCTGTAATGAGGCCGTCTGCCTATATTTTGTACTTTGCATCTTGTATACTCCGTACGGTGCATTGTATGTTGTATGCCAGGCAATCCACTCCTCATCGCCCAAGCCAATTCTCCAGACGGGCAGTTTTTGGACCGGCCTTGTCAACTTGTTGCTTGTCTCTCGTCTTGTCCCCTTGCTCCTCCAGTTCTCAGCCGTTTCGTCACTGTAGACAACGGGCCATTCAAGAACCCCATCTATAAACGAAGTCGTCCTTGGTTCTTGACTTGGCGCAGAAACTCAAAATATCTGTTTGAGCTTGTCCATTCACAACGCTCACCCCCCCCTCCCCCCCGGTCAAGGACCCTGTAAATGCAAGTTGTCGCCTTGTCTCTCTTATGTCTTCCTTGTCTGGAGTCGTCCGAAACATGGCACAAAAAAAAAGGACTGCAAGGCGTCTCTCTCTCTCTCTCTCTCTCTCTGTCTGTCTGTCTGCGTCTGCCCGCGCCGTCAGAATGGCCGGTGGAAATTGTCCGACCACTTTCACCACCTGGGGCCTTGGCAGCCTCAATCAATCAATCTCTCTCCCGTTCGTTCGTCCAGTGTTTCGGGGGGTGTGCGTATGTGTGTGTGTGTTTGTGCTTTGGTTTCTGCCTGGCATACCGACGACGGCGCCGATCAGTGCCCAGCGTTGCATCCGAGCCATCCTGTGCTCAGCACCTCTGTGCTGTACACTCGCCGCGTGCTCTGCAATGGCGATTCTCCTCATGCGCTCCAACTTTTCTTACGCGGCCGTGTAACACATCCCTCCCAGCAGAGCCTCCTGTTGCCTCCAGAACGCCGGCATCCAGAGTCCGTGGCATCCGCCCTATTCACCCCCCACGGGCGCAGGCTTTCATTCGCGGTAATGTCCCCAATACCTCGTCCGGCCGCGGCCTTCCCATTCTTCAGCAAGTAGGCGGTCCGGCCACGTTTTGACGGCTCGCACACCTTGTCGCCTCGCTACGCTGCAGCAAAAGACAAAAGCAGAACGGTCCCTCCAGGGCTCTCCCCCTCTCCAGGGCTCCAGATGCCTCCCCCGCCAGGTCCAGGTCCCGCCTCAAACCCGCAAACCCTCAAACCACAAAGCACAAGGCGCAAGGCACACGGCCCTTAGCTCGCCAGTGTATGGAGTCGAATGCTACCAGCTCGGTGGAGGGCTGAAAAGGCGGATGCACGTCGTCGTCAAGGGTCCTGGACACGCAGCCCACTCTACGCAGGGAGGGTTGCACCCAATCCCTCGCTGGGGTTTTGCAAAAATGGGAAGCACCGCATCCAATCTTGTCGCCGGTACGCACCCTCGCAGCATGCAGTATTTTGTCATGACAGTACCCCGTACTCAGCCCAGGGCCCGGAAAACGCATCCAACGAGCAACAAAATAAAATAAAATGACAAAGTCGGGTGTCGGGTGTCGAGTCACGCAGCACCAAAGAGCGGGAAAGGGAGGAAGGGAAGGGGGGGAGAGCACCCAGAGGCGGCGTCGCTTGGCTTGCGTCTCGTCACAAGTGACACATATCAATCTGTTCGCGAAGTCCGAGACAAAAAGGAAAAGTCGGAGGTATTGGCGGAGCGGAGATAGATGCGTCAGAAGCCTTGGACGACAAGTATGTACTCCGTATGCATGCATTACAAATGTTTCTTGGTCCGGGGGGGGGGGGGGGGGGGGCCGATGGGGGAAGACTGGCGCGCGGGACAGCCCGTCGACGTCACAGCCAAAAACATCGCCGGTGTCAATCCCAAATGTCAATCAATGCCGTTTGTTGCCCAAGCGTCCCATGATTCAGAGCCTCATGACTCCAGTGCCCACCAACCAGACTACTTCACCATATCACCATGTCAGACAAACCACCGCATGTAGCCGGCAACTTTTGATCAAGAGCATGTCATGTGCTTTTCTATTCTCATTATTCGATATACATCTAACGTATACTCATATCCAAAAGGAGCTCGCTAATAAGTCAAATCTTGGTATCCTCCTGAAAAGAAATAGAAAACCGGGTGTCGCCGCAGCGCAGCAACTCCCCCAAAACGCCTAGCCAATTGTAGAAATAATCTACAGTCAAAGAAAGTCTCTGGGTTATCCCCTAGGTCCCGTCTTGTTGTTTTTCTCCCCCTCCCCAAAGCTCATCATACCACATGTCGTACACTCTTGTCGCGAGCCCCAAGCAGGTCAAGCGGCGAGAGGGGGGGTGTGAACCAAAATATCAGCCGTCTCAATCTCGCCCTGCGAATGCCTGGTGGATGTCTGTATCCCTCTGTGTCTTGTCCCTGCGCCGCGGCTGAACGCCGAAATCAGATGGTTGATTCTCATAGCCTCAGCCCTTCCCAGCAAACTGAACGCCGCGTGTTTTCTTGTCCGTCCTTTTGTGTTACCAACCGGCAGCCTCCCAGCTCGGATAAGGCACAGATTCCGCACACCCACAAATATGCGCTCATGCAGAGTTGGGATTGAGCAAGGCGACTTTATAGGCTGCCAAATGCCCTCGTGACAAATGACAATGAAGCGGCAAAAGTGGGGATATTTCTAATGTGTGATGGTTTTTTTCCTTTATGGTCTGGCAAGTGTTGGTGCACGCAGCCTGTGTGCCTTATTGCTATTGGGGGTGAATGTGCAGCCATTTTCAGCCGCCGCCGGCTAATCTATTGCTGGCTCTGCATCATCCCAGGTGACCCTGGCATTGACAGCGGCGTTGTCGGGTACTCGTAGCCAGCCTCAGAACATGAGGTGGACGTTTCGTAAGAATGAGATAACGGGGTCGTCTGGTTGTTGAAACAATCAGCAAGGCATGTCTGGGTGGACGGAGAGATGCTGCCTCGTGAAACTCACATGAGCAGAGGAGGAATCATAATGGCTCGACATGTTAATGTCGACGCCAGAAACGAAGCTGTAATTGAGGTATGGATTCAAACCATCGTCGCATTGCTTCATCGGATCGCTATAGTTGGTCATGGCTGGCAGAGTTGTTGGCATCGTGGTAGCCGCCAAGTAGTGAGGGTAGGGATCAGCAGCTGAAATGGGAGGGTAGGGTTGGGACGAAGCGTAAGGATCCAACAACAGCTCATCTGGAGCAGGGTATGACGGGTATGCGAACAGAGGCGGGGTGTTTGAGCGCTCGCGCTTCTCAAATCCTGCTGAAAAGACCATCTCCTCGTTATTCTCCATGGGAGGAGTGAATTGGCCCTGCGAAACTTGAATAGGTTTGGCAGTGGGTGCGGGAGGGGATGACTTTGGCGTCTTGGACGTCGACTGGCGCTTTGGTTTGCTAGGGCTGGTTGACTGAGGCTTCTTTTCCGTCTCGCCGTCATCAGATGAACCGGCTCGGCGCTCGAGGTCTTCCAGGCGGCGCTTGAGCTTCTTGCCTGATACGAATGAGTGTTAACAAAGCCGACCTCCAGACCCAAGTAAGCCTGGTGGGAACATCACTTACGATAGTTGCGCTGGGCAATCCGGTTTTGTATTCTCCGGCGTTCAGCAAGGTCCGAGATCTTGGTCCAATCTTCGTCAGGAAGCGCGGAGCTGCTGAAGGCACTGCTGGTTCCGTGGGCAGAGTAATGTCTGGTAGCAGCCGGTGGTGCGGTATAAGGGTAGGCGTGTTGTGGCATGGCGAACATGGACATTGTGAATGTGGTTTCTGAGAGGGCAAGAGAAGGTGGAAATATACTGTTCGTTTACAACGAAAACGCTGTCCGAAGATGAGAGCTATCAAAGCTTAGGATAGCTCCTGCTGGAAAGCCGCGAACACAACTTGAGAGTAGGTCAATGTTATTTCGGAGACGAGTGTAAGTCAAATCAGCCTGGCCAACAGCTTGCCCAGTTGATTGTCTCTTTGTAATGAAGCAAGTGAAGATGATGGGCTAGAACACGAGCCGCGATGAAGTGGAAGGGCAGTTGAATATATACCTCGACATGGTTTCTCCAACAGCACGTCCGTCTCGACTACAGAAGAAAGCGCCCATAATAATACCCTCCTTGTGAGTCTATATTAGAGACACCCCGGTACAACCCATGTCTGCAGCCTTCGTTTATTCTCGCACACGCCCTCTCCCACTTGGCTCTTTCTGGGCAGATCTCGTCGCCCTGGGGCACAGCGTATCTCCAAGGTGGAGAATAGGCGTGGAATCCAGGACATTTGGGGCGTAGTGGTCGCCGGGTGCATGGTGTTGACCTCCACCAGGTTGAGGGTGTGTCTGTCGGGGGCACCGCCCCCGTGGCCCCCCGAACAAGCTCAAGTGTCGATGGGCCAACGTACAAAGTACCTGAGAATCTCCACCACTACTTTCGTACATATATCGTGCGGACGTGTGCAGGGCAAATTTGTCCTGAATCTACGCACGCACGACTCTGGCACCATGCATTGGGTCCTTGAAATCAGCAGGGCCTAGGCACCGGAAATAGCTGCTTGGGGTCTCACAGATGTCCAGAACCGGGACAGTGTCGGGAGTTTTGCTAGGTCGATCTTCAGTCGTTTGGGGCTTGGGCGTAGGGCTGTGAGGAGGCATCACAGACCAATGACGCATCACAAACTCATGGTGGCCCCCAAACCCAAAGGCTTGGACGGTCGTTGTTGCAGGCCGTCCACCGACGAAAGAAATGCCAGTTCTAGCAGTTGTTTCGAAAGCTTCCATGCGTGCCGCGTCCGCAGCGAGATACCAGCATCTACATTGATACCTGAAATGTTCGGCCCACCGTCGTACCTCCGCGCTATTGTGCTGTCTACCGGTCATCGTGAGAAAATGGCCAGAATCATCTTGCTCAGGAGTTTAAGATACCTAGGCGTGGATGAGCGGGCAGCTGCCTCTTCTACAGTACTGAGTAGAAGATGAGATAGATGCTGGGGTTTGACGGGCCCAACTCCAGAGCCCGCGAAAGACACCCGCCCGAGAGGAGCCCCTGCCATCCCATGACGTCCAGGTTCCCCGGGTAATCTTTATTCGTTTATTGTATAACATGCCGGCATCGGCTTACCAAGATGTGGTGGTTGGAATCCTGAAATGGGTGTGGAGGATATAAGTTTGGTTTATCCGTCCACGTATCAGACATCAGTGCAGGATTCGATAGGCAATTCCCACCAGCAGTACTGCGAAGCTCAATCATTCTTCTGTTGCCTATCCACGGAATGGGTCACTGAGCGAGAGCATGACGACATGCCAGGCAGATAGATGTTCTTGAAACACATCTTGGACGCGTCCAGGGCCATCACGACCAGCCCTTGTTTGGTCAAGGATGCCTCCGCAGATGACCACAAGCAAGTCTTCACAGCAGACAAGTGGACCACAGCACAGAAGGGCGGGATCCTTCGCACTCGAAATTGATGGTGACTGCGATAGCGAGGAGGCACTGGAGGACAGCGGCGAGCGGGACGAGTGGATGGCCTGCAGAACCGAGGATAGCGAGCCAAAGAAATGTCAACTGGTTTCTTCGGTTTCGTTTCTAGGTTGATGGCGCACGCCCCCTCCAGCCCACCTCGTTCATAGTGGACGGCTGCTCGCCTGTAAACTGAGTTGAAGCCAAGGAGGAAGCGTACTAGCATGCGTACAATTGTAGGCAATGCGGAGTACATGTGCGTATAACCAGCACGCGTATGTACATGCTATCCGCACCCGGAGTTTCGCAGGCGGCATTGCAGTGCCTGGTCTGTTTCGTGGCGGTTGTGAATGTGCGGGTGTGAACGTTGGGACTTGAGAAGACCAGAGAGCAACCAGGGAACTTTGCAAAGCAAGCAGCCACTGGCAACACACAAGCCATGCCGAAACAATACATGATTGTACGGCACACGTGCTCAAAGTGCGCATTTGCGCCAGCTACGTACTCGAAGACTGCCACTGCACGCCGGCGGCACAGCAAAGCTACTCACTAGGTACAGTTGTAGGTAGGAGGTAGGCAGGCGCTGCAGCAAGCCCCCCTCCCCTCCCCAAGTTGGTCACTCCTGCCTAAAGTGCCACCAATTTTGCCTAGCCCAAGCGTGCCATGCCACTGCCCTGCACGTGCTTTGTCATGTACCTATTTTTGGCCCTGGACACTTACCAAGACGCTGACGGCAATTTTCATTGGCCAACCAGCTTGCTGCCACTGCGGGTTGTTCTGGGTCAGACAAGGGGATTCGTCATTGGCACGCCAAATCTCCATCGCTCCCCCATTGGATCTACCAAGCGCCGAGGCGCGGGAGCTCGTAAACTTGGGTCGAGACGGTGCTACGTACCAGCAGCCGTCCTAGAGGATACGCACATGTGCAGCTCGCTCTCGCTCTTACACTTGTGGACTACTCCACATTCCCTCTTCCCCTTCCCGCCCACCTTCACTGCGCCCCCTCCACATGCACCTTCGAACTTGATCTCAACCTGCAATCGCCCTTCACTGCCACACCTGCATGCCCATTTCAGGAACCACACGCTGTTAAGCGCCGCACTGCCCTCTTTGACAGAGAATAGAAACATTTGTCCTCGCCAGTTGGCGCGCTTAGTTTCCAAATAGCATCACAATATGCCTTGTCGACCCGTATTTGTGGCGGAGTCGCGCCAAACCCGCTCGTGTGCCACGGCTTAATCCATGGAATCACAACCCTCCAATCTTTGGGACTCAAAGGCACGGCACCCTTCTGTGGACTTCATCGCCGCGATCATTTATAGACGCGTGGCGAGCGTTCATGAGGGCTCCGTTAACAAACTACCTAGGCGCAACCGCACTCAACTGACAAAAAAAAACCACTTATGGAACCGTCTGCCCTTGCAGACGGAGATGCCCATCATCATTTTCTGAATACGGCCAATCAAATTTGGCTCCTACTTGACCGTGGTCGAGTATCAAGTATCTGACCTCGGGTGAGGTCCAGCCCTATGATGGCTGGTATTGACCCGGCCTAAGAAGACGGCATTGAGGAAAATATATCGTTCGAGCCGGCAATATCCATGTGGATTAGCACCCAAGTTATACAGTATGATCCACTTGCCGCTCGCTTCAATTGCAATGCCATTCTTTGGACCTGTTTTATGAGCTGAATTGATGGAAGAATCCCACCTCATTTCGGGCTGTTTTACAAATGCGAATCCCGCGGAACCATGGTGGGTTCTCTCTGTGTCCCCGTGGATGATGGAAGTCCCTCCCTGGATGCAAGTACAAGCGTCTCCGAGCGCGAAACATGGGCCTTCAAATGATCTTGAACCCCGTATCCCCTCAGAGCAGTTAAGGCTCCAACGAGGTCACGGGACCCACAATACCTGGTTACCTCAAGTGACTTTGGTGATAACATTCTAGCAGCCTCACAAGAAGCCGTATTAGAGGTCTTTAACGGCGAATTTTTAATATATGACGAATTAGCACACGTGAGCAGGTAGCTGATAACACCTGCCGGTCTAATAACCCACCTGGTGAGGCTCGTAGGCCGAGATTTTAACCTTTTTAACCTTCATATCGCGATGCCCTCAATCGCCGCCGGGCAGCTCGTTAATCGCGTTGAGGCTGCGAGACTTCTAATGTAGCCCTTTGTAACTTGAAGGAATGTTAGTACTTTTTTCATAGTGTAAATTATTAGGAGATCCATGTACCACTAAAATGTGGACTTTTAATTGGCTATAATCCTTGTCCGTGACCTCGTTGGAGCCTTAACTGCTCTGAGGGGATAGACGACAGGCCAAATGATCGCCAGCGCCGGTTGCCTCTCCGGGAGAGCCAGCAAGCCGGGTGATTCTGTCGCGCAAATTCATAGCGCTGCTGGGCTGCTTGAGAACTTCAGAAATTATACAATCGAGGGCGAGCTCTGACAAGCACGAACGGATTAGTCAGGTGCAGCTGGGGCGAGGCTCTTTCACGACTCAACTGATGGATGGGGCTTATCTTGGCTCCAAACCACCATTCCCAGTTGGGCAGGGCTGTGCGATCATGCATACTGTAAGTACCTAGGTAGTAGGCTAGAGGAGCGAGGCTACGGGCCCACGGCTCCGTGAGGATCACTAGTAGGTGAACCAGGCGCACGACCCCAAGGCCCGGCTGTCGCTGCATGTCGCTAGGGAGAAATCGTCATGTCAGCATACTAAGTAGTCGTGCCGGCCGGCATGAAATGTTGTTCCGTGAAAATGAATAGTACTAGTACTAGCAATCAGGGTAGCGCAAAGGGAGCTAGTGGCATCAGCCTCCCTTGCAGAACTTCCCCCGTCGCTGTTGGAGAACAATGTTTGCGAAACCGAGTCTGAAGTGTATTTACACACTACCAGACACTGTCATGTTTGATAGCATAGTGACTCCCGGTCCCTTTCCCCAAACATGCCGAGCGTATTGCCTCTTGCGTTTCACCAAAGCCAGTCGAATCATGTGATCAATTGGTCCCGTCCCGAGCGTTCGCGCTCGGTGGCCTACCTACCTACTTAAGTAGGTAGGTAAGTTCCTATATACCTTAGGTACTTATATGTAGATAAGGAGGTACTAGCGTATCATCGCGACGTATCTCTGTGGCTTGGGATAGTTCTCCGCTGAAGAGAGCAAGACGAGTCTGGTGTTTTCAAAACGGTGGATTGCCTTGGGCCAACATCCTCGCTTAGGCACTTTTTGAGTCCGTTCTGTTTCCCCAGTCGCAGTTGGTATTCGCCATGGGATCGGCACGGCAAGAGGCAGTTCCTAATAATTCATACTGTATAGCGGCGTTGTGACAAATACAATCTTGATTCGTTTCTAGGTAAGGAGTCGGACACTTTGGCGACTAGGTGTACGCACTCTTCGGAAACAATCAAGAATTGCCGAACGAGGTGGCTGGACCATATTGGACGGCCACATAATAATGAGCGGCTAGAGGGGCGGTTGCAGATCCGTTGAGATTTGACTAATAACATGGCCGACCGCAACGCTCACCGGAACCCACTCCACGGCGCAACAGTGGGTGCAACTGAGCCATGAGGTCAATCAGGAAACCTTGGATATGCCCCGTTCACATGCCTACCTTCCGTCGTCATTACTCTCTCTTTCTCTTTCTCGAGTGACGGACGCCCGTATCCTGCGCCTCCGTACCACGTGTAGATTCAAGTCCTGGAGACACGTGTCAAACACTGCTCGTAACCTTGAAAGCATTACCAATTCCAGGCTTGATACGGGATGGTTGAAGACACCAGTGAGCACAACCCTCGAGACAAAACCTAGGGACTGAGGGGGCCCTTTCATCTGAGGATGCAGTACCCGTCCCCAGAGCCTCTAGTGAGGTGGATGGCGCCAAATCGCGCCCGAGTGGAATTGGACGAACATTGAAGCAAGACTTGGGGGCCAGAGACGATAGACCGGGGTTATTGGGGACGTGGGGGCTCAGGTCCTCAGACCTCAAAACAGAAAACCGTGAAGCTGAAGGTGATTAGGGGGAATCGATGCGGAATATCATTATAATTGTGTGCACTCAAGCATCAAATGTGGGCTAAATTGACCCATGCCTATCACGTGCTAGGTATCGGAGTACCTGGCACCCTGGCACCCTCACCTTTCCTTGCTTGGCCAACTTGCCCCCTCTCAGCTGCTAGATCTCCTGCCCGAGCCTCCCACCGCCCATCGAGGGTAACGATGAAGGGAAGACGCTGATCAACATGTCCACGCGCACAACTGTTATAACGCCAAACTCCCACTGCGAGAACCTTGCCGCCCACGATCTAGCGGTTTGGATGCTGGGGTACTGGTGTCTTGCAATTATGCGGTTGTTTAGCAAGACATATACTAGTGGGTTTCGCCTCCAGCACTGCAAATGAAAAGTACGAGTTTCTAATAATTGTCACATCCCCCCAAACCCCTTTTGTCTCCTTGCTCTAAGCTTGCTCCAAGGCGAACACCACACCCAGCCGAAGTTAGTTGTCGGTACTTGAAGCATCGTAGGGCTGCCGCAGGCCCCCAAAAAGCCTGCGGTACTTCAGCGCAGGCGCACTCCGGAGCCAGCAGAAGCATGTTAAGGGAGGAAACGACCCTTCCACCAGTACCACGGTCAGAATCAACACGTGGATTCTAGCTATCTGCAGTACGTACAAGCATGCCAATGTCAATACGGGCGCAAAAGAGCGGAGCCTCCGACGTCCCCGAACGAGATGCACAGAAGCCATCACCACGCCGTCTGCGATCACAATGATAGGCTAGCACGGCTGTTGTCCTACGAGACTGTCCTGCAGGCGACTCGGCTTCACCGAACTGATGGCATGCTGCAGCGCTGTCAGCCCATCGCCAACCTTTTGCGCCCAAGGATGGGCTTTCCCCTGCACATGCCAGTGGCAGGTAGCTCTATCGATAGGGCTGAGTAGGAGTTGTGCGTGGCCTCCTGCTTTGGGCACACCCTCCATCCCCCATCCCTTCCATGAAGTGTGGAGCCTTAGGCGTGAACAAAAAGAGAGCCTACCCACTGGCGGTCCATGGTTGCTCCCGCGGTCATGGGGGTCTCGGGCCGGGAGCTAGCTGTCGTATAGAGCGCTGATTGGCCGCGTCGGACTGCCTGTCTTTACAATTGCCCTGTCAGCTATTGGCGCGAACAGCAGGCCAAGCCGGTCCCCTATTACTCCATACATACACAAGCCTGAGACCTGTTGCCTCGGCTTGACAGATTGCTCCAAACAAGACAATCGTAATATCTAGTAGTACGAAGAAATATTCCGAACTGAGTAAGGCGCCGAGAGGCAAGATCGTCGACCACACAATCGTACTACGGACCGGGCAACAATAACATCAATGTTGGTATCAGCTAAAGTTGACATTAAACTTATACTAACATGACGCCGCAGTTGCTCCTGAACTGCGGGCATGACTACTAGCGCCCGTCGACGTCGGTTCCTGGTCTATTTTGAAATACACACCGTCGTCCTGAGGCAGCACGGAGCCGGTTATTGTTCCGGCACTTCCTCTGATGAGGCCTCGAGATGAGAAAAGAAATAATCCGATGCGTTCACTTCGACTCGACGCCTCTACAAAAACGGTCATTTGACAAGGGTGTGGAGGTCAAAGCCTTTTTACTTTTGGGGTACTCCGTACTCCGTAGTGTGGGATGAATTTAAGCTCTGTGGCTCGCAACTGGATTGGTGGACTAACTATCTGCGCTCAAGAAGTACACACCCCCGCGACCAACCACAAAGATAGAGACACGTCTGATGTGCAAATGCCATGTCTCGAGGACTCGGCCTGACAAAAGCGCAATTGCCAAAACGAAAGAGAGAGACAGGGAAAGAACACGGCACAGCACATCAAAAGATTTCAAATATGCATATTACAAAGCAAGCGAAAAAGAGAAGACGAGACTGATATCAGACACCCTCACGCCACGCCCAGGTACAGAGGATGGTACCTTGTGTTCTGTGCCATTGCAGATTGTGTCAAAACCCGCCTTGGCCCAGTCCCCGCCACTTCTGGGTGAGCGTCGTTGCTCTTCGCTGGTGAAGTGGCGGAACACCGTCTGAACAAGCGGAGCCACAAGGCGGGAGGGGGCACATTGATTGTGGACGCTGGCTTGAGCAACTGCGTGTGTGGCTGCGGCTGGCTTCGAATGTTCACAAGTCTCGCCGACGCGTTGCCGAAGCCATGCAGTTTGAGGGAGGCCTGGCACCTGTTGTAACTGGCCGCTCTCTCCAATATGCAACGGGCGTCTGATTCACCACAACCGCAGAAACGATCTTCTTGCCCAGGGCGAATGCTGGGCTAGTTGATGGGGCTCTGTCTGTGTTTCTGTGAGATGGAGCAACCGATCAGTTGATCAACCGGCCATGCTTGTCGCCCAAGTAGTTACTACAATGCCCATCACATTGCAGCCATCGGAGCACTCAGCATAACTTGGCTTTTCCGGATGCCCATTGCGATGGCACGGATCGTACGGCTACATCAGCTTTTAACGGGAGTGAGTGGCAGTAGGGAAAGGGCATCAGATTGGGAAGTAGGATATGAGAATTGGAGATATCTGCCGCCCTCAAAAGTGAAATCCGTCGCGAGCTTGCATCTTCACTCCAGAGGTTCACAAGGTTGACGGCTCCGACTTTGTTCCACCAAACCTTTTCAACGAAGTGTACGCCTTGCCAGTGGCTCGATTATCTCATTGCCTGTTGTGGTACCATCAGGCGCTCAGTGGAGGCGAGGGATCCTCCTGGTGCCTCGTGGCATCAAAGCACAAGCTGGGGCGGGGGACATGGAGAAACTCGCCGTATTAGGGAAATCGAGGCGACCCTGCCCCCCTGGCAGGTCGTCGTGAGAGGAAGTATGTAGTACTCTGTATGCGGATTAGCTCACGCGGCGCGAGCAATCAACTCTCGTTATTGTACGGAATACCGATCCCGCGACGACTTGGAGTTGAGGTGGGTGCGAACTTGCGAAGGCGGCTTGTTGCCCCTAGCCTGGCCCTTTTGTTCCGCCTCTCCCGGTTATCGTCCGTTGTCACGCTTCTTCACAACTCTGGTCCTCTGGTTGATTCCACATGTGCCCTTTGGAAGCGGCCACGGCCCTTGCTTCTGAAGTCATCCCTGCACCTCCTCGACGACATGTGGCGTACTCCGTATAGGCAGCACCTTTCTCTCATTTCTGGTTTGATCATGGGAAAGGCCCGCCCACCCCGGTTATTTGGCGTCAAGAGCAGCCACTGGAATGTGCAATTGCGCAAAGAGCGTCATAACGGTACAACTGAGAGCCACGGCGGTGCATATCAGCCCCAATCCGAATCCCCTTGTCTCAACGGAGCCCTGGAAGCGAGTATTGTATGAAGCCCATCCTCCATATGCCAACATTGTTGGGTCTATAAGGCTGTGCAGCCTCAGCCCGATGGATGGTTTCTGGAAACTACGCTACCGACCTAGGTATGGTGCGCTGAAAGCCCTGCCTACCGGACCATTCAATTGGACCAGCACCTCTGTTGTGAATAGGTTTCGTCCGCATCTCGCTGTCTTAACTGTCCCATACCATAGTTCAGTTATTGGAACCCCCCTTTTCCCGTAGAGACACATGGCCAGCGCTCTTTGCCTTGCGTGCAGTTTCGAGACGGTGAGAGGACCTGATACAATTTTCAAATGAAACTTCGGACTCAATTCAACTATGTGGACAAAAAGCTCCTTAGCAGCCTGAACGAGACCCCGCGCGTCGAGTCGACATTGCCGGCCAACGCCTGTGCTTTAGTGCTGCAAGTTCTACTATGGTTCGAGCGAGTAATGTTGACAACTATTTCACACGCTCTCTCCAACATCTCCTGCCTATAGTTATCTCTGGTTGCGAGGCAGGTTGGAGTAGCTGCGGACCTGCACTTTGACTGAGTGAGGTCGACCAACTCCTCCAAGGACAGGCCCACAACTACTTAACCGACGTCCCCCAATCAACAATGAGAATTAGTGTTGATTTAACTGCACGCCTCCCTCCATGGTCCCCTTCGTGTTGTCTCGGATATCGCTTGACATCCGGACTTAGGACTTACTATCATATCGACAACTCTGAAGCCACAAGCGGCTGCTGTGGAGCAGTGGATATGCCAGATCAGAAGCAAGCTTCCGCAAAGCCGGCACGAATTGTCATTCTCTGCTACGGCCGGGTTTCTGATAGTTGGCTTGTGGTGATGCCGACGCCCGATGGCTTTGAAGTGGCTGCCGGGTCAGGTCTGACGACTGACGTACGCAAGAATAGATCAAGACTTGTTACTCCGTACAGCATCTGCCGAAGCGTGCCGAGCAGCATTCTCTGCTGGCTCGGGCTGAGTCAGAACCATATCAAAGCATGTGACGGCAACGGAGCAACAGAAGTGGCGCACACGAGGCGACACCGAGACATGGCTTTGTGAGTGACAACTAGGATAAAAGAAACTTTAGCATTAGTCACAATTGCGGCATCTGACCACACTCTCATAATTATGTACAAGGCTTGCCCACTCGTCGTCTCCTTGAACTTTGCGGCACAGTTTCCCAGATCTCTGGGGTGCAACAGCAAAGGCCATGCTCTCCCAGAGCCGACTGTTAACCTCCGGGCTGGGCGCAGCTGATGGTGGTGGTGTCGCTTGCTCATCCAACCATCGAAGTCAATTTAAGGGGCTCAAAGCATGCTATTCCGTCAAGGCAACAACAGCATTAAAGCTACACAACGGCGTCCTCCGTGTAAAGGAGCCAACTAAAAGGATATGCTACGACAGAACAGGAATCATTCGGGGGGCCGGCAATTATGGTTACCAGATATTGTTCCTTGCTCGAATCCTGCTTACCCAAATTTGGTCTGGCAAGCCTCGTGCACTTTTCATCCTAGCTTTCCCTCATGCTTTTTTATTCTGGAGTTGGTACATAATATCCCACTCGCGCCGATGAGTAGATTCAACCTGGCGAAGCGAAAGACAATGGCAGCAAGCACTTTGCCCTTGCTAGCTGTTTACGCACTAGACAACAAAAAAATCTGGCAAGTGATTTGGATTCAATATTCGGTTTTGACCACTTCTCACGGCGGAATTTGTCCAAGCGTACGGAGTACGGGACTGTTTACAAAGTACTGTCAGACACAGACGGAGATAAAACGGGACCATTACAAAGCCATGACAGAACAATGTCTCACAACATACGAAGATGATGTGCCTGCCTCTCCAACTCGACGTGCTATGCTTCAAAAGTACCAATACTGGACATGTCATTTATTGGTTTTAGCCCCCGCCTACTACACTGCAGTGCAACGCTGGCCACGTTTCAACGTGGAGGATGCGATTGGTACCATGAGTATTCGGCCAGCATCAGATGTATGCGATGTGAACTCCGTACATATAGGGTGAAAGCTCGAAGCGGCATGCACAAGACAGCGGTAGTGTTGCTGATCTCACACGAAGGAAGAGTCGCACAAACTGACTTGCCCGTCGCCGCTTGCTCTGGCAAATTTGACGGCACTCATGACATAATCTGCCGTGCGCCTCAAGCCCGTTTCGTGTCATACGTTCCATGTATGTACGCAGCAATAGAAGCCTTCTCGAACCACGTTTTCGGCGCTAGAATTGGATTGAGGGTGCACACTGCACAGCAGCCATCTTGCAGCGTTGCAAGGGGCATTGTGCGACGCAAAGGCTCTGAAAAATGTTGCTGCCACCCATTTAGACGCATGCCGAAGGCTGGAGATGGTGAGAAGCAGACAGATCGCGCTGTCTTCATAAGCGAATGAATTTGTGCGGTAACTTACACGCGATTTATTTCATGAACGGAGAGAGGAGCCCCAAGGACGCAAGGACTAGGAGGAATGAGAGAAGACGGCGTAACGGCCTTGGCGAACCATGGGTTATAGACCTGGTCCATGTTTGTGGGTATTCATTTGTCTGTTGATTCTGCGTATTCTATTGGTACGCAGCCCGGTTGCAGCATGTTGTGACGGTTTTGGAGCCAAAGCCCTTGTCAATAATCTTCACCCCCGATGGTCCTGGCTGTGCTTAGTTTAGATAGAGGTTTCGCCTAACTGGGGTCTCTTCTCTTCTTTTTCTTTTTTGCTATTAGTATGAGATCAGTAGTATCCTCGTTCTTCATGAATTCATTATCTTCGTGACCATGGCTGGGATGGAGCCAAGGTTCCGCCGGGAACGGAAAGTATAGAAATGCCAATTGAGTCAAGAACGACATTAACTAAGATTGTGCGCTGCACGCCAATCGATGTTGATTGATGACAACAATGGGGAAGTGAACCAGCCATGTGCAGCGACCAACGAAGTGAAATGACTCGAAGGGGACCCAATCGTCATGTCCAGATCCGGAGGTGCGAATAGGATTGGCTCTCGGAAGGGAAGGAGCCAATGGTGTCATTGTGTGGCCACTGGTGACAAATCAACGATGAATTTTCCCGAGAGCCACGACGCGATTGCAAAATGAGACGTCAATTGCAGTCCAAGCATTGCTCTCGTCGCCATTCATTGCTCTGATATATATATAGCTGCTGGCGTTCTGTTCTCCTTAGACACTCAATTACGCTCAGTACGGAGTATTGCCGCGTCTCCCAGCTACCACCGCCACCACTTCCCAAAAATCGCTGTCAAATCCACCTCGCATTGTGCACAGTACTTGTCTGCGCATCGATCGCCAGAATCCTTTGGCCAACGACCCACGATCAACCCTGCTGTCCTGTGGGTGCCTCGATTCGGATATCGCTCTGACCAGGCTAACAACTAACTAACTACTACGAGCCAGTGACTCGGACGACCTCTGTCGCAGCGGCCAAACACCGTCAGCATCGCCAGCACCCATCATCAGCACTCCCCGCCGTAATAATATGGCGCGCCCAACTGGTCTCATTGCCTCCAAGGGCATTGAACTGCTCACCTGGAGTACGTCATTCCCCGTAGCATTGTCTTCGCGTCTAGTTATTTTTATTTTCACCCTGTTCTCCGGCGGCCCATTTTGCCCAACACGGCATCTCTCATCTCGTCCTTGCATCCTGGCCCACTGGCTCAAACATCACGAGGGCAAGAAACATGAGATCGACAGGAATAGGGCCATCTACACACCCCTCTCGTTGCATCGCCGCCATGTCGCCTCGTTTAGTTCAGCTCAAGAGCATTAATGTGCAAACTGTACGAGGCAGCTCTTGTGAATGGTGCACCCCATGCAAAATGGGACCTGCGCCCGCATCTTTTCTTTTGTTTGAAAGACGGCTACGTGGACAACGGGCACCAGAGTTTAGACTGTCTGCTTTCGCCACAGCATCGTGCGTCACGAGCCTTCTTGATTTCATTCGGCTGTTGCCCCCTTCGGCCCCCTTTCCCCTTGACAGAGAGACCCTGTGGCTATTAGCTTCTCGAAGTTGGCCAGAAAGTTGGCCGGTGAAACCGCCTGGCCGCCCCCATTCCTACGTCCCATGCGCCTTGGATCTGTTGGCTCTGGCTTCCTCGTGGCTATGCATATGTAACTACATGCCATGCAAGAGGAACTAGAGCCAACAAACAGGCCAACGGGGTCTCGCTTCCGGCCCGGCTGTCGCTCAACGACGAGCGAGATGAGCTGCCACTCCCTGTGGGATGCTCAACTTTGGCGCTCCGTAGAGCTAGTTATGAATTCTCCATTCGTATCTTGTACTCCCGTGTCCCCCACAGCAAGTGCAGATGAGGCAGGTGAGGTACGGGAAGGAGAAAACCCGTCATCCTTTAGTATGCTTTCACACACGCATGAGACATTGTAGGATGGTGGCGTCGAAGAGTTGGAGGAGCAATTGGAATTTCGCCTTGACCCTCGCATTTGAGATCTTCAGAGTGCTGACTTTGTCCACCCCGACCACGTGTAGGCACTCCCAACGGATACAAGGCTAGCATCCTCCTTGAAGAGTTGAAGGAGGCCTACGGGCTTCAGTATACGTCCCAGGGTATCAACATCGGCCAGAATATTCAAAAGGAGCCCTGGTTCACGGCCATTAACCCGAATGGTCGCATTCCCGCCATTGTCGACCATGACCACGGGGATTTGGCTGTTTTTGAGGGCAATGCAATCTTGTCGTACCTGTCTCGCCGATATGATACGGAGAGACGCTTTTCTTTTGCCCCAGACGATGATGACTACACACGTGCAGAGTCTTGGATAGGGTGGCAGCACGGTGGTCTGGGTCCCATGCAGGGGCAAGCCAACCACTTTGTACGATTCGCCAAGGAGAAGATTGCCTACGGAATGCAGCGCTATGTTGGTGAAACGGAACGGCTGTACGGCATCCTCGACGCTCGCCTCAAGGACCGGGACTTCGTCGTAGGCCCGGGACGGGGCAAGTATAGCATCGCCGACATTGCTCTCTTGGGGTGGGTCAACGCCGTCCGAGGCACAACCATTTCCATTGATCAGTTCCCGTCTGTCAAGGCATGGTTGGCACGTTGCTGGGAGCGTCCCGCTGTGCAAAGGGGCTTCCAGATTCCCTCTGCACCGGCGTCCTCAGCCCTCACGCCCCAGGTAGGCGAGGCTGCCGAACAGACCAAGGAGCTTAAGCAATTGGTCGATGAGGCCAAGAAGCAATATGGCTACGTCTATTCGTCGCCATAAGGAAATGGCAGGATTGATGACGAATCCATTGCCCATCATGACCAACGAGGCGTCCGCCCTCCCCACAGTCAAGTTGCATAGGGAACCTTTTTTATAGTACATAGCACGGTGTCGTATAATGAAGAACAAACTATTTGGTTCGCCCAAGACCGGATTCATCTAGACTTGCGTGGATGCCGCGTAGTCGAATGGCATGATGCCCCTTAGCTTTCTGATGGAAAACCTACTTTCCCCTTTCCTTGTTTCCTATAGGCAGGCAGGCGTAGTATTGGGGACGGTTGAGCGGCAGATGACCGAGACGCCAGCGAGGCCCAGACGTTTGGCATTTCTGACAAGTCTAGAACTCGTGGAATCCCGGTCACATCGTGGCCACAGGGCTGATGGGGGGGCGTGCAAAGTATCTCTGGTCGTATGAGTAAGAACGTTATATTACCACGTTTTTGTACCATTTTGGGGGGGGGGGGGGGGGGGGGGGGGGGGGGGCAACCAATCTGCCCGGAGGAATCTGACGTCAAAACGGCAGGAAGCCTACGATTCGCCAGCCACATGGGGGTTGGGAAGGGGGAGGGGGAGGGAAACTTAAATTGATTTCCAGTTTCAAACACCATGCGGCGAAATCCACGCCCGTCTGGGCATGGGCAACTCGGCAGAGACATGGAGGGCACGGGAAATGCGAAATGGAGGATTTCACCGTTCGTGGGGCTGATGCAGGTCTTTTGACTTTTCCCCGGGGCAGGGGGGGGATGCGTGCTACGTTTTCCATTGATAACCCGGTTTGTCATGTAGGTGTTGGGTGCGTTGTGCTGCGAGCCCCCCCCCCCGTTGTAGATGGCTTGCTTTCGAGGTTCCGGATGCGTCTGGTACCTAGTTATTAGGTGCTGGATGGCTAGCTGGAAGTGGTACTTGGCAATGAATTGCGGCGTACCAAGAGCAAGCTGCCTGGTGCTCTTGGTGGTGCCGGGGTTGCGTGATGCTTGGGGGAACGGGAGTCCCCCCCATCGTGACATGTCCCAAGGGAGTTTCTTTGCAGCGGGATGGAGAGACGAGCGTCAAGAGGTCATGTGTGGGCGCGCAGAGGATAGACTCGTGCGTGCATGTCTTGTTGAACTGCGTCTTCCTCGTACCAGACATGGGACGTCTTGCTCGTCACTCACGATATACTACTGCAACACTCGACACGGCTACTCATCTACTACTCTCCATGGCGGGTGCAAATACAAATACATTCCGTCAAGCCTAAACTTGAATATACACGATGCCCGTCGTAGTCCACAATTGCTACTCATCTCCCCACCCGTATCCTCTGATAGATGCCAAAACGGGGAGCAAAAAAACACCCAGGCGCAAGCGCAAATGTTTCCCCCTTATCTTGCTTCCAGACGCCCAAAACTCCGTCCTCCGCCCTTTCCATAAAAATAAGCCCCGTCTTCTCAGCACCGGTTAGAAGAGACGATGGAACAAGACGTGGCGCGAAACCACAGTCAAATTGCTCAGCTCGTACTCTGATAGCTGCCCTTTGCCACCCATAGTTTGCCCCATTATACACGTTCAAACCACGACTCCAAATCCATAAAATCATGGTCAAACCCAAAGTTGCCCGAAGGCCTGCAAAAAGCCTTCTCAAGTGCCACGTAATCATAGTCGTTCCTTGCAAGCAACCTCTCCTTGACGGAAAGAAGCACCAATTACACCATGAAAGTAATGGCAGTCAATGCGTATAAACAATGCCACATGCTTCTTCTCCTGTGCCGTACTTTTGTTTTCTTGCATGACACAAGTCTCTCTTGTGCAAATGCTCCAATATAATAACAGCAAAGAAAACCACTCGTTCGCCCATGCATCTCGGCTAAAAGCCTGCCTTTCCTGTAATTCGCCGTGACAAATGCAGATTGGTCGTTTCTTGTGTTACAAATGCCTCATGAGAAATATCTTTGTGCATATTTTTTTTTCAACTAGATGTGCTTTTCTTTTAGTTCAATCTCATGTTGACTCGTCCTTCACATGTTGGAAACGCCTTGCGAGTTGTCCACGACGTTATCAGACAAATTGATAAGGAGCTGAGCAAGGCATCTCTTCGTCGCAGCGTCGTCTCTTAAAACAGACGAGAAGGTAGCATCTCGCAGGGGTTCTGGTAGGCATTGGCGAAGAGCTTCACGAGCTCGGGCGTTGTCGCTCAGTCTACATTCACGCCACAATTAGTCAACAGAAAATTTTGTCTATGTTGGTGATCTTTTGCGCCACTCACCTAAGGAAGCATCGAACGACGTGCTTGAGGAGCCGCTGAGTCTGGGACTCGACAAGCTGAGCGACCATGTTGCTCAGCACAGTGCCTACAGCATAGAAGCGCTCATAGGTGGCGCAGATATAATTGAGGCCGTTATCGTCCAGCAGAATCTTCTGAACAATAAAAATGGCAACAGTCTTACTAAGCTCTGAGCCAGTCTCCATGATCCTAAGGCACAGAGGAATAATCTCCGTAGTGAGGAGAAAATTGATAACGTCCGAAGAGTCGTTCTTCACCAAGGCACCGATAACACCCAGGGAAGTTAGTCGCAGATATTCAAACGGTCGGGACTTGGACGTCGTATTTAGAAATGGGTACAAGAACAGAGGGATATGTGCTACAGTCCGCCTTATTAGCTTCATTATTCAACACTGTGGCCCTCTTGGCAGCGGTGAACTGACCGTTAAGAAACAAGGTCCGGGTATCATTATGCGACGCAACACACTGGAGTAGCGCCAGAGCATTGCAAACACGGTTTGACGCAATAGCTGTGAGCTGCGAAGGGTTGAGCAGGGTGTAGACGGAAATTATTTCCTGTAAAAGAGAGGTCATAACTCCTAAAACAACCAAATCCGTTAGCGTAAACTATCCTTTTTGCCAACGGGCATCCAACTTTTCAGCCGTGGACAAATGCTCACCGAATGAGTGCCACAAAATGAGAGCTAGTTCAGGCACCTGTTCTCTCTTCTTGCTCAGCTCTAGTAAAGCTGCCTCCCTCGTGTTCTCGTTTAATAAATCGGCGATGTACGCCATCGTGCGCCGATTATCTTCCGAGATGTTCTCGTGGCCGGAATCCTGGGCATGAGCACCTCCCATATTGCCACCAGCGCCGCCAGCAGAATGATTACCAGCCATGCGGTTGAAATGCGATTGTTGTTGCTGAGCCTGTTGTTGTTGCTGCTGTTGCTGCTGTTGCTGCTGCTGCTGCTGTTGTTGTTGTTGTTGTTGTTGTTGAGCAACAGACACATGGCTCTGCTGGTGGTGCGAAGCCTGCTGGTGCATCCAGCTGGAGTCGCCTTGTGGGTTGTATTGGGGGTGCGTATAAACGTGCGTCGAAGACATCATCTTGGGCAAGAAGGCGGAGTTGAGACGGGTATGTGTTTTCAATTCAATCTCTCGCTTCGGAATGGGGTCGAAAAAATGCCGGATATCGCGCGTAGAGTTATCGGGTCAGGAAGCCCGGGGGGCCAGAGCTTACTGCGGCACCAGAGATATGATAGCGCTTGAAGCGACTTTGTAGAGGCTCGGAAAAGGTGTCGTTCAAGACGAGCCCGCTGGTCTCACGCAGACAGGTTTGTGTGTTGTGGGCGGAAAGGCGCGAGAGCTATTTGCTGAGACCAGCAAGAGGGCGAAGGCAGCTCGATGGGCGTCTGAGTCGTGCAACAGGTTGCACAGTGGGGAGACACAGAAATAGGTGAAAGGGCAGGAGAGTAACGAGTCGCTATGCGAATGCAGATGCGACAATAGGCTCGGCAGGCTCTTGGAGACGTCGTGGTTGTCGAAGGGTTGCCGTGAGGTGGTGGTGTCTTCGTGCTCGGACTGCGCCCGCTCCACCGCCTTGAGTCTTTTGACCTGGTTGAGGCTCCGCTTGATGGCCGAGCCGATTGAGCAGTACGAGCCGCGAGCAAAAGCCGTTCCTGCCTGGCGCCTGCCCGACACCTGCCCTCCCGTGCACGGGTCAGGAAGAACTGCCGTCCCTGGCCAATCAACAGTCAGATCTGGAGAAATCTTGCTCAGCCTCGCTGCGTTCCTCACCCTGACGCAGCCCAATGCAGGCCGTGCATTCTGAGCTTCTGACAGCACGAGCATATTGGCGCCGTCTTGTGCTTCGACCAGCCAAGAGTCAAAACACCAAAATGCATGATGGAGACTTATGAGCTGTCGAGTGACTTCGGAGCGGGCTCCATGTGCTACTGTCCACCCCGTAGAAGTTACCAAGCTACCCTATACTTTGGACTGCCTCGGCCCGAGCTCGATTTCTGCATCACCCACGAGGATTTGTAGTAGCCAACAGTTGAAAGAGTCCTATCATTTTTCCTTTGCATGTTGGACCATGCAATGCGGGTTTACCAGCCAATATCATTGACAGTCTTCCCTGTCCACGGAGCCGGGCAACCAACCGCCGTTCATCCTCCAACTCAACCATCATACATATCCATACCAAGGTACACTCAACTGGGACACAAGTTCATACCAGCAACTAGTCAACTGCTGTGTCATTACCTATGTTTCTGCCTCTCCTATTTGACTACCATATATGCTATCTGAATAAAACCTGCAACCCAAAAATCCCACCCAAGAACCCGTCTAGCTCTAGGGTGCCAAAAAAATGCTCTCACTCCAAATGTTGTCTAGAGTGCTCTCAGAATCCTGTCATTCAACGGAGAAGGCGGAAGGGAGTAAAGAATATTACACAATGAATTGTTTGAAACGCTCGATATGCCCTTATACAGACATGATGCTTGTATTGCTGTTTGTGCATGATTTTGCTGCTCGGCACCACGGTATCATGGCCCACATGAAATAGAACCTGTGTCTGGCACCCAAGCCAATACTCATAGGCTCGGCGTCTTCACTCGTCCCTTTATCAAGCCGTGAGAAGCAACATAACAGAACAGTGATTTGTGTGCTCAGCATACTTGCATTCCCCCCCAATCAATGAACGCCCGAATGGTGCGACATAATCATCATCTCAGTTCGGAGATAGTGCTTGTCGCTTCTGGATGCGACTTTGGGGCATCTAAAGCCGCAGGTCTCGTAGTATCTGGTCTGCCATGTTCTTGAACTGCCACGTGTTGCCTGTCATCCGCTTGAACTGGATTCCATGCAGTGACAGGAGAGGTACTTTGACAATGAAGATTTCAAATTCCAAGACCATGCTCTCGCCAAGGTCACTTTGAACTTGGGTGCTCGTTTCGCCTGGTGCTCGCCTCGTAGTGCCGCCATTTCGTCGAGGGATGCTATCCACCGACGTCTCCGAGTTGGAGTAGCTGCGGTCGCGATCAGAACGATCCCGATCAGAGCGGTCTCTCTCTCGATCTGGTCGATCACGGTCTGGCCGGCCGGGAGTTCGAGGAGTCGGGGGTTGGCGTTGTTCTCGGTCCAGCTCTCGAATCTCTTCTCGATCATCGTTTCGCATTAAGCCACCGAAGCTGAAGCGACGTCGATGGCCCGGGGTCTGACCAGGGCTGGTTGGGGGGTCATGTACCTTGTTCAAATCGATGCTTGGAGTGTGTCGGCAGGAAAAGCCTCCCTTGATCTCTGTGAATTCAACGTTCAATTGCCTGAGAACGCGCTTAATATCCGCTCGGATCGCCGGTACGGATTTGCCAGATGTTGTTGATACACTGAATAACCCCTTCAGGAACACGGGCTTGGCCAATTCGGCGCTGTCAAGTCGATCCGTAGACACGCCACTTTGATCTGGTTCGAAGTCTGCCTCCTCGGGCACGTCAGCTTCCTGAAGTCCTTCGCGTCTCAGGCGACGACGTTGGATGCTCTCTCGACGGGCATGACCCAATGATTTAGTCCGCATAGAGGCCGATCTGGAGTGAGCCTGGACTCTCTGAGATGTCCCTGACTGATCATTTGACACAGACTGTTCAGAGCCACTGGTAGCAGCGGCCTCCTTGGGTAATCTACCGCCCTGACGACGACGCATTTCCGCTGAATTAACACTAGTAGACCGTCCTAAACCTGATCTTCGACTGTCCCTCGTGCCATGAGCGGACATTGGGGGGCTGAGTAGCGCACTGTGCTGAGGCTGGCTGCTTCCTGAGCGAATCGGCGGGACTGGTGGTTCATCACGGTCCCGCCTACCGCGGCGAATGCTGAAGCTCTTCTTGGGAGTTGCCGGCGATGGTGCTGGATCGGACGGAGAGTGAACTTGCACCATGGGGGGATGAGAACGATCCTTGTCCAGTCTCTCAGGTTCTCGGCGCTTCCGAGTGCTGAACCTTCGAAGCAGTCCCGCCGCAGTGCCCTCCTTCTTTTGCAGCTGTTCAACCTTGGTTTCTGGCGCAGGAGGAGGTGGTGGATGCCCATGCGGTCTCGCTGACTCTGGTGCATCGTCTTCGCCATGAGTGCGGGCACGGGGCCTTGTCCGTCCCCCAGTGGGCCTTTCGCCAGGCATCTCATATGCAGTTGCATTGGTATGAGCTGCCTGAGGAGGCGCAAGCTCTGGCATAGTGTCGGCACCCTTTTCACGTTCTCGATAATCTCGATCTCGATGATCTCGATCCCTCTCCCTCTCCCTCTCCCTCTCCCTCTCCCGTTCCCGAGTTCTCTCCTTGTCCTTCTCCCTCTCTTTATCTTTCTCATGTGGGCTGCTTGACGTGACAGGGACTTGCTGAGATGGCTCACGGTCTTGCTTCTCCTTGACAAGATAATATATAGAGAGGAGCGGACTAAATGCGTAAAGAGGATCGTGACCTAGTTGCAAGGTATCGCTGCTCGGACCCGTCAAAGTGTCTCTGCTATTGGAAGAATTTCGTCTCTTGTAGAAATCGAACCCAAAGCCTCTCTTCTTCTCGGCGTCTTTGGCAGGAGGAGGAGCCTCTCGTTCTCGTTGATACATCTTGACAGCATGTTGGTAGTCCTCGGAGTCAATAATTTTGCTTAGTTGAGCCCGTATAGTTTCAGGAGACCCAAAGTTGAATCCTTGCATGGCGTGGATAACGTCCGGATCCAAGGGATGAATTAGTGGTTCACGGACAGGGAGGTAGTTGTCGGGAGGTCCATTGAAGCCCTTTGTCATCCAAGGATGGTTCATGACTTCTTGCATTGTAGCGCGTTGCTTGGGATCGGTCACCAGCATGCGGGACATGAGATGTTTACATTCTAGGAAAGAGTCAGCAAATTTGACAACCTTGCTGGACATGCCGTAAGGCACGTTCCCATCTATACGTATATAGGTATACATGGGACATGAGTAATCACTTACCGCTCGAAAGCCAGCTAGGGTAATCTACCAAACCCTTTTTAATTTTGGCATGGAGAGCTGGCATGCTCTGGTCGTCGAATGGCACCTTACCACAGACGAGGACGTAAAGCACAATGCCAAAGCTCCATACATCAACCTCTGGACCTGTGTATGCTCTAGCCTGCAAGAGCTCAGGAGCAGCAAAATAAAGACTTCCGCAAAAGGTCTTTAGGTGGCCTCGAGGTGAGAAGAGATTGCTGAGACCGAAATCAATGATTTTGATGTCACCAGTTTTACTAATTAATATGTTTTCAATTTTGAGGTCGCGATGTACGATGCTATTTCGGTGGCAGTAGTCCAGTGCACTGGCGATTTGGCGACTGAACTTTCGAGCTTGTTTTTCCTTGAGCTTGCCGTGCGAGATGATGTAGTCGAGCATCTGGCCGCCATTGACATACTCGAACAGCATGTACCAGTGGTAGTTGGTGCGGACGACATCTCTCATGCCGCAAATGTGGGGATGATTCAGGAGGGTGACAAGAGCAGCTTCGCGGGCGGTTCGAATCTCCTTGGACTGGTCGGCTCGCTCCTTGTCTGCACGACTCTGATGTTCCTCGGTCGAGCCGCGAGGGACTATTTTGCAAGCAACCTGTAAAGCGGGCAAAACAAAGGGGTTAGAGCATTGCAATCCAAGAGGGGGCGGTTGGTGGATGCCCAACCGGGCGCATCCCACGACAAGGCGAGACATCCGAGGAACATTTATTCGGGGAGGGGCAGACGGATGAGGAAACAAATAGACAACATGGACGACATGGAAACTATTATGGGAAAAAGGGGGGACGTCATGACGAACCTGTTCGCTGCCATCTTCCTTGCGGGCAAGCTTGACTTTGCCCATGCTGCCCGCGCCGATAGTCTTGCCAAGAATCCATTTCCCCGATTGGGTGGGAATAGTAGTGCGTGATCGGGTCTGTTTGCTGGCAGAGTGTGACTGATGATGAGGGTCGGAGGCGCCATGGGAGGAAGGGGGAGCAGAAGGACTGCCATTGTTTGTAGCGACGGCGGAGGGAGCCATGTCGCTCGAGTGATGGGGTTGGTGATGGTGTCGTTGGGAGGAGGAGCGCGTGCTGGCCTGGCGAGCTATGGATCGGGCAGCAGCTTGGGACGAGGAAACGGAAGGGGACTCGGTGGCGGCGACAGCGCCCCTTGTCGTGGATGGAAGCGACGTGCGATCTCTGCTGGAGCTGCGCTTTGAATGAGAATTGGATGCTAGGTGTGAAGTCTCATAGTCATGATGGGGGAGAATATCCTGGACAGGGCGCGAGGACGCAGTGGGCGACGAAGACGCGTGACGGTGATGATGATGGCGCTGGTGTTGGAGATGCAGCTGCGGGTGGTGGTGGCTCAGGTGCTGCTGGGGGCCGGTGGGGCGGGCAGCAACAGCGACAGTAGCAGCAGCAGTAGCAACGGCAGCAGCAGTGGCAGCGCTCTGGTGGCTGGTGCTGTTGGTATTGGGGGCACGCTGGAGACTGTGACGCGGGCTCTGGTTCTTGGCCTGCCTTTGATTCTGGACGTGGCTCCGCGAGTTGGAGTTGGAGTTGGACCTGGACCTGGACCTGGACGAGGACCTGGAGGCGACGGGAGTGTTGGGCGCTGTGGAGTCTGAGCTGGAGGCCGACTTTGGCAGCGAGCAAGCGGCGAAAGCTGAGGCTCCCGACGATGCGGACAGAGGGGGTCGAGAGGAGCGAGCAGGAGAAGCAAGAGGAACAGGAGATGCTGATGCGGATGCTGATGCGGATGCTGATGCGGATGCCGGAGCGGATGCCAAAGTGGTTGCTGCTGGTGACGAGGAATAAGAGCGTGCTGAATGCTGGGATCGCCCAGACGTGGACCTGGTGGATTGGGACCGGGATGGGGTCAGTCCATTCACTCCATTGGCATTGCGAGACGACGACGACAATAATGATACTGAGGGAGAGGCTGCGGAGCGGTTATGGTGTGTGGCCATGGCAGCGGGGGCAACAGAAATTGGCGGCTCCGGGGAGTACGAAGCGCCGGCAGTTTTGAATGCTTGGTCAAGCAGTCGAGGTGACGTCTAGTTACTGGTGATGCGACTATCGTCAATGGCCCAGATGTCGTGACGAGGAGGACCAAAGAGGATGGAGCAGAAGAAAATTTCAAAGCACAGCAACTGACCGACAGAGGGGAAAAGATGAAAGCTCGACTACAAATCTTTAAAGGGCAACAGACAAAAGGAACAAAAAGACAAAAAGGACGCCGTAAACAGCTGCAAAAATCCTAGAATTCTCTTGGCCAACTGTGCCAAACTCAATGCGCCGTACGATTCAAGGCGCGAAGCGATGCGCACAGGGGGCGCTGCTGTGTCGCCAAAATAACGGCACCCGGGCGCCGATGCATTAGTTGATGCTAACTAGAGCTGTTTGGGACAATGGCTTGATCCGTCCTGGGCTTTGTCTGGCCGTGGAGTATGCAACGTACAATACGGAGTATGTTATCAAATGTCGCTACGCATGTGTGAGCTGGAGCGGGCCGTCGGATCTGGCGTGGTCTGCCGAGCTGAGCATTGATTGACAAGAAAGACCTCACAAGACCTCACAAGACCTCATAAGAAACCGGGCATCTTGAGATTGGCCGTGTTGGTGAATCAATGCAGCCATCATCAGCTGCCGACCATGAAATAAGTTGAGGCACTGCCCGGGGTCCTGGTCAGACAAGATTACAGACCAGCGTCCTCGAAATCTGGGTCGCGGGAATAAAAAGCCGACCATGATATGTCAGAGCACCAGACGCTCGCATGCATCAACGGCGTCGTTCAATCACGCCCAACTGGCCTGGCCTATGCTGCGCAACCGACGACACGAGGGGCGCAGACATTGGCCCTTGCTCTCGTGAAGCACGAAGCATGTGGGCAAACGCAATGTACCTGTGCTAGTACCATGGATGCACTCGTGCCCGGCCCAGCCAACCAGCTTCCTTCCTTTTCTTTTTCTCCTTTTCTTCTTCTTTGTCCCGCGTCGAGGGTTGGACGTCGGCTGGATTGGGGATGCTGCATGTACAAACATCTGGTGACGCTTCAATGTCTTGCTTTGTTCAAGTTGGCACCCAGACCATCGACTTGACAAGACGAAATTGCTGATTGACGACTCCCAGTCGCCAGAACCCGTATCGACCTTTGACTTCTCGACAGATGGACTGGTCCACTTGACACTTGCATAGTCAAGTGCCATTGAGCGCAACATGCATATATGCAATTAACAACTACATGACGATGATTTGTACATGGCCTCGCAGAGACATTGACCGAAGCAATCGAGTATAAATCTAGGTTTTTGCCAAGTCAAGTTCGTACACGAAATTCTTGCGTCATCGTACAACCAGCCCAGTCGCCGGTTGTTGCAATGCCCTTGAATGCCACACTGGAGTGGCACGTCGACAAGTTCGTATCTACGGGTATTGGCGTCCAATGCCAATTACCTGGTCGGCAATGAGAGGCCTTGCCTCCACACGCTAACTAAACCTCCCCTGGACCTTTGTTCTCTCTCGTCATGCCTCATGTCGCCGTGTGAGCCGAGGTGGATGGAGGTGACTGGATTAGACCAGCCTCGTGTGTTTGACCGTGGATTGTGATGGCGTATATGCTTCAATGTGTCCTTGTCCAGTTGAAAAAAACAAATCATTGAGCCAGATTTGGTGACCAAAAGACAAAAATCCTTCTAACCAACACCGGTCTATGTAGACATGCCGGTTCACCAGTTGACATTACCTTATTACCTTACCAGTCTGTCCAGCCCACGAGATACCCAGTACGGAGTAGGTACCTGCCAAACTGCCCAGATGCTGAAATGCCAGGTGGGTAATAGTAGTAACTACAATCTAACCCCTGTAAGTTTAGCCATGAGTGACCTGACAAGGAAGTAAGTGGGGTTTATTTACAGGGACTTTTCTGCTAACAGGAGCTCTTTTTATTTATATTAATGGCTGTTAACTATAATATAGGTTAAATGACAGGGGAGTAGTGGGTCTTGTAAGAGTAACCTTTATTGATAAGAGATTTTATCGCGTTATCAGGTACTTTAAACCCCCATATGCTCTCTGTAATAGTGATATCTCATTGGCTTGAACCCCCCTTGCTATGTCACACCTGGCTAAACATTCAGGGTCTGAATTGTACTACCTATCCCTTTGGTTGTGTTAAGGCTTCAGTCGGGTATCTGCAGGGATATATATCCAATGAGATGCTAAATTTAAGAAGGTACATTTAATTACTAATAAGTTAAGTGATAATTAGAGTACTCATAAGATAATGCTTTACAAGTCACTACATTTAACTCAATACAGCCCTAACGCGATTAACGGGTCGCCTTACGTCACCCGCTATCAGCATGGGCATTGTGGGGCTCGTGACCTCGCTGGAGCCTTAACACAATCAAAGGGATCCAGCGACCAGGCATCACCCACTGTCGCTTATCGATAACAGCATCCAAGTCTCCAACAGCCTTGCTCATCCGTCGCATCATCACCTTTTTTAAAAAGCAACCTTTCAAGGCTAAGTAACAATAACGAACAAGCCTGATGGAAGCTTTATGGCCCCGGAGCCACCATGTCGTACAAGCGCTCTCGGTCGACGTTTGAGGCAGACCTTTACGCACCGTATGCTCTTTTTGGCACGCCTCTGCCCGACGAAACCGACCCGCGCGACGATGGCTCATATTTGCCTCTGTGGAAACAAGACGTGAGGGACGAAAAGGGCAGAAAACGGCTCCACGGTGCCTTTAAAGGTGGTTGGAGTGCAGGGTACGTGCTAATTGGAGCTGTAGCGCAGTAGTGATGCAACGTCCAAATCTAATAATCATTCCACAGCTACTTCAATACTGTGGGCTCCAAAGAAGGATGGACGCCGTCTACCTTTGTCTCCAGCCGCTCAAACCGTCGCAAAGATGATACAGCATCAACCACAATCAAAAAAAGAGCCGAGGAGTACATGGACGAGGAAGACCTGGAGGATGCAGCGGAAGCACGGCAGCTCCAAACTTCGCAGGCCTTCGCAGGGCTGGGATCGTCCACCCAGGATGAAATGCGCGATGGCGGGCTTATGGGACTATTCAAATCATCCGGAGACACAAAGGGACTACAGCTGTTACGCAAAATGGGCTGGAAAGATGGCCAGGGAATTGGACCCAAGATTCGACGGGGTGCCAGACTCGACGTGGGAAAGAGCGGTGCTGGGTCTGACAACAACAAGATGTATCTATTTGCTCCCGATGATGCCCAAATGATACAATTTGTTCGAAAAATGGATCGGATGGGCCTGGGACACCAAGGCGGCGCGAAGTTGCAGAGTCTGGGAAAGACTGGCGATTCAGACCAGGACAGTGACGATGACGATGACGACACACTGGACAAGAACAGCAGACCGTCTTTGTTTTCTGCAAGAAAAAAGGAATCGAAATCTCAAAGGGGCGCTTTTGGCGTTGGTGTGCTAAACGACACCGGCTCGGATGAGGAAGACCCGTATGAGATGGGGCCCAAAATAAGATACAATCGCGTTATGGGAGGGGAAAAGAAAAAGAAGAAGAAAGCTACGGCCGCAGTGAACCCGTCTCTCAAAAAAGCGCCAGTATTTCTATCAAAGACGGCCAGGGCTGGAAACAACCTTCGCCGATGTCATGATGGCCGGCTCCCACTAGATGGGTTCGTCCTGGCAAAAGTCGTCGAGGATTTGGCAGCTGTTCTGTCACAATACGCGCCACCCCCTGTTCCCGAGGGTTGGAAGTCATCCAAAGACCCGTTGAACATGGGGGATTCTTCTAAATACACTTCGACTGCCGATGCTGCAAAAGTATCTACCTTGGACCCGAGATCTCGAGCGGCTCTTCTCGGTGAGGCAGCCCTCCCGGGCAAGTCCGTCTTCGACTTCATATCTTCCTCCTCAAGAGATAAGCTGGCAGCTCTATCTGGGAAGACGAATCTCCCGCCTGGTTTGGGCCAACTCCCCGAAGGCCACGCCCCACTGTCAGAAGATGAAAACGCCAGGCATTATGGAATCAAGTTCCCAAACTGGACCAATCCACCGCAGCAGCAGCTCTGTCCCGTAGCTCGGCTGGGCCATATGCAGACGACGAGGCAAAGCGTGGCCGCTACAGAAAATACTTGATGTCTCAGGCGAATCCTGGGCAAGATCTCCCAGATAAGGCGCCGAGAGCGACAGATGAGGACTATATTCGAGAAATGAACGAATTCTACAACTGCGCCAGGATCTTCAAGCCCATGACAGGCTTCATGGCGTCAAGATTCACTACATCCAAGACGGTTCTTAATCAATCATCCAACAACAGCAACGAAAGCGATAGCAAGACACGGACAGATGTACTGTCAAAGCCCGAACCAAAGAGTAGAGATCCGGCTGAAGAAGCCGCAGTAGTAGGCATGTTTGGACACATGACGCGCTCCGTGGAAGATTTCTACCCAACAAGGCTGCTTTGTAAGAGGTTCAACGTACGCGCTCCTGCACATGTTGCGCCAGATCGCGAATCAGATAATACCGCATCGACGCCAAACAAGAGCGACAGTCGGACGATGTCAACGCAATGGTCCATGTCTGATTCGAATGTTTCTGTTTCAGTACCCCTGGCTCTAGAAGCACCGACGTCATCAGGCGCTGTAACGCCGGTACAGCAGCCGGTGGAGGTGAATCCAGAGAAGAATGACGCCGTCGAAGGCAAAATAGCCAATGCTGATGTGTTGAAGGCAATATTTGGAGATAGCGATAGCGAGTAGGCATGCAGATGACGTAATGAATGAAAGAGGATACCATTTGGAAACATCACAGCATGTGCAATATGCTCTATTAAATTAGTCGGTTTAATTACGACTGCACTGACGGATCAACAATTCGCATCTTGCTGGAGATGCAAACCCATACTGATATCCAAGCGGGTATGATGGCCTGTATACAATATATCCATGGATTATTTATGCATTATACTATAAAGTTGCCAAATTTTGGCGATCCAGTATCAACCATGAAATGCGTCCTTGCCTCATTCTAGCAAATGCTCCATGCCAATAAATAACAACACATAACGAAGTACCTCAACGCCATAGCAGTGCCTTGTTATCTGACTTCATTTGGTCCGTCCTCCTGTCCTCTTTCAGTGTCGACGCGCTAAGCAAGCTCGTGGATATTGCCGCGGTGGTCGTCGCCTGGCTTTGCAGACATTTCGTAAACAACGGGCTTCTCATTGCCATTGTGTCCCTGGCGGGCGGGGGGAGGAGTAGGCGTAGCACCCACAGTCGCAAACCCAACTGGGCTGACGGTAGGAGCACCAGTTCGAGGATCAGTTGAGTATGTACCGGTTGGCGAGCTGACTTGGCCAGTAGCCACTGAAGGAGAGTATTGTCCCACCGGCGGACAAGTGTTGTAGTATCCTTGAAGAGGAGGAGGAGAGCCCGGGGGGGAAGGAGGGCATCCCGTTCCCTGGGCAGGAGACGCGTTTGCCATGTAAGGCGAGGTGTGGGGAGGGTATTGCCGCATGAGAGGCTGGTTAGGAGGAGGCTGCTGCTGCTGCATGTTCTGACCCTGTGCAGCATCCTTCTGCTTCCGTTTGTGACGCAGGAGGAGCAGGACGCCGACGCCAACCAAGGCAATGGCCGCAACACCACCAACCACGCCGCCGACAATGGCGCCCACGGGGGTCTTCTTGTCACCCTTGCTGCTAGTACCATCGCCGCCGTCACCGGTTGCCTTGGCCGAACTGCCCCCAGACGTGGCCGCAACGCCACCCGTCTCGGTGGCATCGGCATACCCAAGGGGTGATGAGGTAGACGACGGCGCGGCCGAGGCGCCCGTCACCAGTGCTCTGCTGACACACTTGCCGTCGGCGCCGCAGCTTTTCGGGTACTCACACCAGACATTGTTGGAGCTGGCCTTGGGGTTGCAGCAGACGCTGGAGCCGGCGATGCAAACACTTCCACACTCTTGCTTCCCTGAAGCGCATCCGTCCGTGGGACCGCCTCGGCAGACCTTGCCGTTGGGGCAGCAGCCTTGGGCATAGCAGTAGAATCCGACGTCGCAGTACGTCCCCTTGACCTTGTCGCAGCAGGATCCTCCCTTGGGCATACACAAGTCCGTCCCGCAAACGGCCTGGCTGGCGAGGCACTGGTCGTCACGAGCGGCGAGTCCGCTGAAGCCGTTGGCCAGGCCGGCACCGTTTAGAGAGTAAATGTCGGCGGCCTGGAAGGGGGACGCGTTTTCGACGGCCGAGGCCAGCCCGGCGAGGGCAACGACGAAGCTTGCGGTGATCATGCTTCACGGCGATGGAATGTAGATCCGAAAGTTACGACGAGGGAATATGGTATTTGGAAAGCCGGGGACAGAACGCCCAAGATGTGATGTGCTCCTGAGAAGCAACGAAAAGGATGATGATGAGATCGGTGGACGGCTCCTTCACGCCGCGATTCTTCAAGTTTCTCCCAACGCAGCAGGGCTGACGAAATTTTTGTGACTGGCCACGGCCGTGGACAGGAAAACCACGGGCTCTCCATTCTCCGTTCTGTGTGCTCGTATCCTCTGGCCTTGTGCTTGGTAAAAAAGCGACATCAGCCGCGCTCTCTATGATATCGAGGCGAGGTTAGCTGCAGGAGGAAAAAGCAGCCCTATTCAGCCCAGGTCAGCCACGGGCTTGGGCTAGTGCCTTGGATGGCGAGAATTGCGGAACTTGCAGGGCTGTCGTTGGTCCGCAAGGACAATTGCTGAAAGGAACCCCTGGTCTTGTAATAAGCTTCAATGTTTCCTTGGAGCTTTTAATTTCCGCGACCCTGCAGATTGGCTTTGGTTGCGCATGGCTTGTCGTCGTGTTTTCTCCTTCAAGTTTTGGTCGGCCGGGGGCGGGGAGGGGGGAACGCTTCTTGATCAATCGGACTGATGGGCAGGAGCATGAATGATGGAGTAGAGGTGAAGTAGGCCTTGGAAGCCAGTAAAAGTTCTTTATGATGCCATGATGCCATTTGGCTGTGGTGACCATGTGGGTTTGTTGGGTGCCAGTCAGCCCTGCTCTCCACAGAAGCAATATGTGCCTGGATGGCTGCTGGCTTGGATTAGTAGTGTGACTCGATGCACCTGGGGGTTCTCCAGGTTTCTGGTTCCGTCGTTGGAAACAGGGGAATCGGGATTGTCCTCGATGCATATTGTATTGTGGACGGAGAAACATGGCTCCTCGCAAAACGGGCGGCCAAGTTGACCTTGTTGCTGAACTTGGCCATGAGCTTTTATCGTTTCTTTTGTGGGGGGCAAGTTTCAATTCAAGACTGTGGTATGAATCTTTGCTCTTCAAGTCGCAGGCTGGGATGTCCTTGTTTCTAATTAAACACGAGACGAGAAGTTGGGGTTGTCATCGTAGCCGGGGAGCTTCACGCCAGAAGTGGTGGAACAGACTGTTAATTAGAGCAGAAGCTCAATGTTCTCAGTTTCGGAAAAGCCTGTGAACGGCCTGGCCCAGAAGAGAGCTGTTGGCGCGACTCGGCGAACAATGAGATGCCCCAGGTTATGGACGATCAACGAGGATTGGCAGCCCAAGATGGCGGATGCGCAGGGCAAGCTATTCCTATCTCCGTTAGGCCTTGTCTGGGGGAACCGACTTAGACTTGGACTTGCCTACATCCATGACTCTGAATGTTCGGTTCAAGGAAATCCACGGCGCAAGGCACCGTGTGTGTTATTAGCCAAATCCGCCCAAGCATGGTGGTGCGATGACGATTTTGGGACGCTTCGAATAGGAAGTGGTGGCTCTCATCGACATCGTCAAGCCGGCGGAACAAGACGAAAAGTTACAATTCCCCAAGGATATCCTTCCCATTGGATCGTCGGATGTGGCTGTTGTTCCGTTCCCATGAACTTTTGTCTGTTGGCATTGAGGCGTTCGTTGTCTTTTGCGCTCCACAAGAATCCATCCATCGAGCCGATAACCCGAGCCTGGGAACCTTGGGAAGACGGCGACCTACAATCTGGCTTCCCCGCATTCATTGGGGGCCTATTGGCTATTGGGGAATAGATTCATTGTGCCTAGATTCAAGCTGGCAGAGGGCTCCCTCAACTCCTTGTGCCTACCCCGGGTTTCTAATGGGGACGGGGAGACGATTCCACAGGAACGTGGGACCAGGCGATTTGATATACATGCATATTGATCCTGCTGCTGCTCGGAAGTGCCGGACCCTAGTCACTCTCGGGGTTATTGGGGTAAAACTCACCCGAGACCCGAGTGGAACTAAGCCTCTGTGCTGGCTTGGCAACTATTTGACGTCTCGAAATGTTTCTATTGGAACACTTTGATGTTCCTGTTTAGCGTCGTAGCCACGTCAAGCAAAACGAATAAGCCTGAACCCTCGCCCAATAACACCGATCCGGCACAGCGGTGGCTTTGAAGGTTCAAGTAACCATGTCCTCCAAGAGCAGGGTAGTAGTCATACGAGACTAGAACCAAACGACATCCACTTTGTGGGAGAGGGCACGGCTCGGACGGCATGCGAGGTCCTGGAGTGGTCCTGGAGTGGATGTCTGTCCAAGAACTGGGCTGATTGATGCGTTCATCGTGGTGACGAGAGTGGTGTACCATATATACTTGGTCAATTCGGCATCTTGATGCCGGTCTTGGAGGCGTGGCCGACAAGAGAAGCTTGATCGAAAGAAGCAAAAGTTTCTGCGGAATATTCGCAAAAGACGGCGAGGAGGGCGCGTCTCCGCCACAAGATTGAATCTTTTGCCCGAACCAACTCCAGTACCATGACCGCAGCTGCATCAGACAGACGGGGGCTATATTGACAATCGAGACGACGCCGTCCGGCTAAACTGGCAGTATACGTAGGCGTCTCGTCGCCGGGCCCCGGACCACGACACGCGCCCTCTTGACGCCAATCCTGCTCAATTATCCGAACTCGAGTCTCGATCCCTCATTACAATTTCATTGAGAACATGGAGGATTCTGAAAAGGCCGTGGAGCACCAAGCTTCCCGTCCAAACTTCCATGGACTTGGACAAGATGACAAAGCTGAGCCCGTCAGCTTAGCAACTCCTCCCCGTATGCGACGTCTTCACGACCCAGAGGTGTCGTTCCAAGAATACCATCACTATGCACGAACCACTCGTGCGGAACAAGATGCGCTGCCCAAACCAACGGGCAAAAAGTCCCTTTTGCATTATCTGGTCCCCAATCTGCAAAAGGTAGAGACGGGGCCTGCAGATGTTGCCACTCGCCCTGATCTGAACACCTCCGACATTGAGCAGCGCAACATGATTTCTGACCAAGAGTGGACGAACGCCTCTAGGGCCTTGAGGACCGCTGGGACCGGCGCTGTTTTCTACCTCATCACTACAGACATCTTGGGTCCCTTTGGCTTGCCCTATGCTTTTGCAACGACTGGTTGGGGGTGAGTGAGATGAGAGCCAACATGATTCGAGAACTCGACGAGACTTCAACTAACACGAAACAAATAGACCGGGTACCGCTCTATACACCGTATTTGGATTCATGGCGGGTCTCTCTGGATATCTGCTGTGGGATTGCTTCATGGGTAGGTTGATTCTCGACTACAAGATGGTTATATCACGTCTATCGCTTCCGAGACGCTCAACTAATGCCCTTGCAGGTCTTGACTCATTTCAGTTTCCAATCAAGTCATTCGGAGACATGGGATTCCGCGTCTATGGAACATGGTGCCGCTATTTGTTCAACATCCTGCAGGCCATCCAGCTCATTTGCAACGTCGGCGCCATCATCATATCCAACGGGGAAGCGCTATCGGAAGCTGTAAAGTTCAAGCTCTGCTATGCCATTTGTTGCCTGGTATGGGCCCTTGCTGGCTTCGTCCTGGGCCAGATTCGGACCCTGCAAAAGTTCACCTGGCTTGCCAACGTTGCCGTCTTCATCAACCTGCTCATCATGTTCATCACCATGGGCGCCGCCGCCCACACGCCTCCTCTCTACTCTGCATCCGCCTCGTCGGCGGGCTATTCCATTGATCCAGCGCTCGTCACCCCCGTTGATGGAACGTACTCCCCCGTCCAGCACAGCGCGGCTCTGCCGGTTTCTGGCAACTTTGCGGCCTCGCTCAACGGCGCCATGCAAGCCGTCTACTCGTACGGCGGATCCATGATCTTTCCCGAATTCATGGCCGAAGTCGGACGCCCGAGAGACTTTCTCAAGGGAATGTGGTCTGCCCAGCTCTTCATTTATATCTGCTACATGCTCTATGGGCTCTTCATGTACGGCTTCCAGGGCCAGTACGTGCAAACGCCGGCATACCTGGGAATATCTGCATACGGATTGCAAACGGCAGGCAACTCGTTGGCAATTGTATCCGCTCTGATCGCGGCTACGCTCTACGGCAACATTGGCATCAAAGGTGTGTATTGCCTTCTTCATGCTTAGCAGCCCCAAGCCCCTTCCTGTTTCCCAACATGCTAACAGATGGTGATGATGATAGTGCTCTATAACAACATTCTCGTCGAATTCTTCAAGGCCCCGCCGCTGGAAAGCAAGCACGGTCGATATATCTGGTTTGCTCTCGTCCCAATCTACTGGTCTATCGCCTATGTGATCGGAGCAGCGGTTCCCGATTTTGCTGGCTTCACCGGCATCGTGGCCGCCGCCTGTATCTTGCAGTTTACGTACTCGTTCCCGCCGCTTTTGCATATGGGGTATCAAATCCAAAAGTCGGCCATGGAGGGAGAAACCGGGTTTGACCCGAGCACCGGCGTGCTTGCGGTGCGTGACCGCGGAATCAAGCGCTGGATGCGTGGCTTCTCCGGGGCTCGCTGGTACCTCAACATCTTCAACCTGCTGTACTTCCTCGGTGCTATGGCCTTGTGTGCCCTCGGTATATATGCTTCGGTTGTGAACTTGATCCAGATCTACGCCGTTCCTCAGCTGAATGCTTTTGGCTGCAAGTCTCCTCTGGACGTTTCGGCATAAGAAGAGCTTCCAGCCGCAACACGAAGCTGGCCGGTATATAAGCTCGAAAAAAAAACACTAATACGACGCGCTACAGCAACACGCGGATTTGTAAATATACCAGACGTTTTCGAGTATTTTCTTTCTCGTGATTATCGCTCGGTGAGGCCGGCCTTGTGTCTCTGTCTGGATATAACGACGGACGAGAACTGAACGACGATGGAAAGTTTCGAGTTCACACCTTGACGGTATGGTGTCCAGTGGCAGAGATTATACTGCTGGAAGGATGCTTGCCGCATCGACGAGGCCAGCCCGGCTTGGCCAAGTAGCAATGTTGTACTGGACCTTCGTCAGCCGGAGGCAGAAACCTTTCCACCACGGAACAATATTCGGAACGGTGGTCATTGACGCCCATCCAGCAATGCAGGTGCCTATGTAGTTCGCAGCGATTGGCACCACAGTGGCGACAAAATCCCTGGCCCTTCTTTGGCTCGGCGGCCGTCGACCGAGAGGGTGCTTGTGACGACGCCTGCCTCTGCGTCAAGCAGGAACATTGGGGTTCAGACGTCTGGGCCCAGTTCCACGCCCATTCCAGATCATTGGGGCCGAGACGTTGACAGCTCAGCGGGACGGAGCCGTAGAGATGGCGGAGGACGGCGTAGAATCGTCGGTTGGTTAGGCCGAGACACGTGCAGTCTATGGGGTCGAGCATGTCGAAGACGTTGTACATCAGTTCCAGCGGCAGATCTGTAATGGTCGCGTTTGAAGGAGGCGTCCGGGATGGTTGGTGATTTCGGATGCCGGAAATCGAAGCAGAGCGGCGGAGTCGCCGTGTTGGCACTTTGCGAACAGGACAACAAGGGTTTATACATTCGGCTTCAGGTGCCATGTGAGGTTATTGTGCGAAGCTTATAACAAGTTATCAAGTGGTAGGCTTTCAAAAAAGCGAAACTCGTTGGTGAAGCATTGGGCGGTGAGTGCTGGGCAAGCTCGTACAAATAAATGTCTAGACATGAACCGAGGCTTGCAGGTGGCTTACAAGGTGCAACAAGACGCAATTGCCCCCTCGTGATTTCTGGAACAAAAGTGGTCAACAGCAGGAAGCTACGTCACCGATGATGCATGAAGGGATGGCAGGATGGGTGGCGAGCTGAAGGACATGTGGTGAGATATCCGCTGGCATGATGCGTCGCGCACAGCCATCTGCCCTCTGTTTATTCGGTGCCGTTTCCAAATGCGAATCGGATCAGGCGACGCTGGAGAAGCTGCTCGACCAGTTTTGGCACATGATGGATTTGGTGTCCGTCTTGGTAGAATGTTGCCGGACCACAATCTGTGTTAATTATGCCATTGCGCACCGAGAGGCTACCGTACAAGACGAGTTGATTACTTTCCAATAGACTCGTCGCTATTCGGCACGCAATCCCGAGTCCTCAAGCCTTCTTTGATAGTTATACGTGGTCTTGAGCGTGACCAAAACGCCATACCGAGGTATCCTTCTGTTCCCGACTTGAGTGCCGTCACCGTCCTCCCAATTAACTACTTGCTCGTGACGGAATAAAGGCCCTCGTCAGCTGCCGTTGATGACCAACACCAGTCAAGCACAACAGGGTCCAGCTACAGAACCGTGGCTGTGGGAGTCGTGGAGTTTTGCAAAAGCCAAAGGGTGGCGCCACCACGTTCTCCTGGGGAAACCCATGGTGCCATCTCACTCCATCTGCCACAACTTGCGTCGACGTGAGGGTGACTGGCGATTGGTCTCGATTCGTTGCAACTGGGCAAGTTTGTGCCACAGGTCCAGAACCTCGTGGCTGGACTGGATCGCTCTTGGCCGGCCAGATGTTGCGTTCGCATAACTCTCAGGCTTGAGCTGCTCCTCCATAGATGCGTTATTGTCTCTGTTTCATCAAAGACAGATTGGCACGGCGCGATGCTTCAAATCTAGACCGCTTGGCACGGAAACACAGCACAAGGGGCTAGGCAAGACCTGTGGTGCCTTGGATTCTCCGGGAGAGTCCCTCGGCCGGCAGAAGTGGCTACTCTAGACACTACTAATGTCTCATTGGAACCGTCTTCTTGCTAGTACTATAGAAAAGTGTCGACATGCAGATGCCGCGTATCGCCGTCTACAGCTTGTGGGGGCTGAAGGGGATATTTACGCCCACCCGCCCGTCAACAAGGCCGATTTAGCGAGATTGACGGTGTCGATTGAGCTGCAGGGCGTCGTCTTGCGGGGAATATAGCCATGGGTCAACGGCTCGGAAACCGACATGTTTAACGCTGTAAGCGTTGGAGCGAACTGTACCTTGGCGGGCAATCTACCATGTAAACCGGGGAAACCGAAGGATCGATAACTTGAGGAGTCAAAAACTCGGACGTTTCCCTTTCATCTTGCATGAGACGCATTATTATTCCGTTGAACATTTTTTGTTTTGTCCACCAGACTCCTTGGTAGTCCTGGGTGTCTCACTAGGAACCCGGCCCGTCAATGTACACGGCGTATGAACGCCACCTGGAGCCGGTGCAATTCTATCCGAGTCCAGTACTTTACTAGTTACTACAGATAGCCAACTAGTAGCATTAGCGAGGGGGCTTTTCTCGCTCGTGGTTGGATTACGTGGCAGGCGACTCGGGTCTTTGCTGGTCGTCTGCTACATGACCTGTGTAGTAGTTTTGGACCAGAGGTTTACAAGAGTTCAGCTCACAGCACCGTTTCTTGGATACAAGGGAATTAAAAAAAAAAAAAAAAAAACCTGTAAGGAGTTGGCCCCCGATTTGGCGATTGACAGCCAGCCTTTTCCGGTCAGATATCTCGTTTACTATACGAGTCTCTGTTGACGGAAATGCCACCGAGTTGGAGACTTGGAACCCGTCTCTGCTCGGAAAATATTATGCAACCCTCTCCAGATAGGGATTGTCAAGAGGGGATGCAAAGGCCTTTGTTCCACGTCACGCCACCCCTCGCAACATAGTCGAGCATCGCCAGGGAGTCTGGTTCTGGATGGCGTTAAGGATCAATACTGATTCAGGTTGGCGGGCGAGCTGCGACCGCTGTTTGGCTCACTCGGCCATCCACTCTGATGGTTTCCAGTCGAGAATTGGACCAGTTGGCCTTTACTCATCGCAAGCCATCATCGCCATCTCAGCCATCGGCATTCCGGTGCGCTGAGCCCAGTCTTTGAGGCTTGCCTGGTTCGCCAGACTGCGCGAGAAAGATGGAGGAGGACGGCTTTATTTGCCCATTTGCTATCAGGCATAAAAGGAACCGCCCATTGACCTTTAATGCGAGGTGTGCGCGCCGTGTCGATTGGAAAGCTGTGAGCTCTTGGTCTTGGACCGCCGAGCAAACGATGCTGGTTGAAGCTACAAAAGTGTGACATTTCCTGCTGGTGCCGTTCCTGGAATATCCATCACGCCGCATGTTATACAATGTCGTCTACTAATCCCGACAATATTAATTCACAACCCACCAGCGACGGCGGGAGCGTTGCGGTCGGAATCGTGCTTGGTATTCTGGCGGGCGTATTTGTCGTCCTTGTGTTGCTCTCCAGGTATGAACGAGCTTGCCTATTCTCCCATCGTCACCTGAGAAACTAGCTGAATACCCATGGCAGACTTCTGTGCAAGAATCGCGGCGGTGGCAGTCCGGAGGACCTGGAAGCTGGCAAACGCAAGAGACTGGCTTCCATCGTGAAGCTTGATGGTGTCGCACCGAGTCGCGCATATGGAAACGACCAAGAAAAGGCCGAGCCTGAGCCTGAGCCTGAGCCCAAGTCACCGACGACCTGTACCTTTGACAACGTTATAGTCTGGTAGGTCTCTCCCGCCGCCTTGATCAGATATCCACAGCGGTGGAAATGAAAAGAGGAGGGACCAAACTATTCCATCACAGGCCGTCACCTGTGCTAACTAGCTCACCCACAGTGTCATCTGCCTGGATGTGTTGAAAGACGAAGACATGGTTCGGCGATTACCATGCCAACACTATTTCCATTCCTCGTGCCTAGATACGTGGTACCTACGGCAACACAACAATTGCCCGCTTTGCAAGACGCCGTTGTTCGACGAGTCCAAAAAGAAGGAGAAAAAGGCGGTCGTGATGGCCGAGTCTTCAAGCCAGGCGGCCGGCTCACAGACCATATAGCCAGCCCTGCTGTGTTGTTGAAGACGGCTGCGTTCTGTGTATTATATCTACAGCGGTTATTCCCTACAACTCGGAGAAGGGATGGCGCACTTGGAGTTGTTGCATAGTTGTAAATTCCTTCATTTCTTGCAACTCGTTGGGATCCTCAAACTGCGCAAGAGGGTCAAGTTGCCAACCTACTTTGACAATGGCGGCATTCCGCCGCTTCTTCCAACTGCTGTGTAGGGCGCCTGAGACCCTATGAGTTTGACACTGGCCTAACCGGTCGATCGATTCGTGACTGCTAGGTGTATGCGCGGCAAAAAGACGCCACAGGTGATTGCAGGTTATGATGCCGTCAGCACGTGGGAGACATGGCCACTCAATGTGGATGTTGTTTCACCAACACCAATATTTGCTACCTAGTGGGGCTTTATATGCATATTGACAACGTTGAATGGATCAATGACATGCAGTGTTCAGTCTTCCACGAGCTGAGAGACGGCACAGGCGCCCGACTTGAAGAGGTCCATCGCCGTTATGCCGCCGACGGGCCTCCCCAGAAAGCAAGGTGCTCGATTGTCAGCCCGTTTCCATACCCCATTGCGCCGAGTAACGACGATTCTCGATGTTCAGAGTGCGCTCTTCACTGGCGGTGTTGGCCATGACGGCTGTCGCCTCGGCTGGCTCGGCTGTATCCCAGGATCCCGTCTTCTCAACTTCCTGCGCAGGCAAGGCATACACGTATAATGAGCTCGCAGGCTACGGCTTCGTCCCCAGCGATGCTCGAGACAAGCTGGGAGACTCCATCAGCCTCGGGTCATCGATCGCAATGGCGTCTTGGTCCAAGAAGGGTTCCAAGTACGAAGGGAGACTGTACGGATTGCCGGACCGCGGATGGAACACCCAAGGCACAATCAACTTCCAACCGCGCGTCCATGAATTCCTCGTGACATTGACACCTGCTCCGGACGCGACCGCTTCCAATCCGTCGGCCCCAAATGTCGCCTTTGCATACCAGGACTCAATTCTGCTCACCGGCCCCGATGGCGCGCCCATGACCGGCCTGGACGCGGACCAGACAGGAGGTCTGCAATATCCCGGTTTCCCCCTCCTCCCAGCGGCAACATACACGGGAGATGGCTTTGGCGGAGAGGGCCCCGGCGGAAAACGCGTTTCACTCGATCCGGAAGCGCTGGTTCTCGCCAAAGACGGCGGCTTCTGGATCAGCGACGAGTACGGCCCGTATATTTACAACTTTGACAAGAACGGCAGCATGACTGCCGCCGTAGCGCCGCCGGATGCTCCTCTTCCTCTGAGGAACGGCACTGTCAGGTCAGTATCCAGTCTCGAAAAGGCGGCATTCGGATTAACAAGGGGCAATGTGGTAGCTTTTCGTCAAACAACCCCCCGGCCTACGATCCTACCAGGAAGCCCATTCCATCCAACCCGACCCAGGGACGCCAGAATAACCAGGGATTCGAAGGAATGACGGCCAGTCCGGATGGAAAGACTCTATGGGTGCTTCTTCAATCCGCCGCTCGCCAGGAAGGCGGGTCGAGCTCGACAACCCGTCGATACGCCCGCCTGCTGCGGTACTCGATCGAGAGCTGCGAGGGGAACGGGCAAGCTGTTGTGTACCAGGGCGAGTACGTCGTGCCGCTGCCCACCTTCAGGGACGCGTCTGGAAAGACTGCGGTTGCTGCGCAGTCCGAAATGCACTATGTGTCGGACACGCAGTTCTTCTTCTTGCCAAGAGACTCTGGTAACGGACACGGTCTGGCCAGCTCCGAGTCGATATATAGACATGTTGACATCCTTGACATCTCCAACGCGACAAATGTCAAGGGACCTGCACACGACGCCTTTAATGCGTCGATTGCGAGCGCAGGTTCGCCCAGATCCCCCCTGAAAATATCCGAAACAAGCATCTACTAATCGCAGTAGCTGGTGTATTAAACTCTGATATTGCGCCTGCGACAGTCTGTCCTTTCGTCGACTTCAACGTCAATGCGCAGCTGAATAGATTTGGCTTGCATAACGGCGGTCCCCAGGACGGCGGGCTGTTGAATGAAAAATGGGAGGGCATTGCTCTGGTCCCAACAGAGAACAAAGACGGGCGGCGTGATGGAGAGGAGTACTTGCTGTTTGCATCCTCTGACAACGACTTTGTTACTCAAAATGGTACGTTTTTTATATCCATGTCGGCTTGCCGCTAACTCTAGAGGACTAGGTTTTGTCAACTTTGGCAAAATCCCATTCGCGGATAAGTCAGGATTTGATTTGGACAACCAGATGTTGGTTTTCAGAATCACTCTTCCAAAGGGTGCCAGGCCGCTCGTGGGCTAGCTTTGTCTCTCGATTCTCCGTATTACACGTAGAACACATGGACATGCATTTAAAGTTTCCCAGGGACATGTATCTAGGCAAATACTGCTTGATTGGTCATGATTTTCATCAAGCGAATCAAGAGTCCTAATGCTGTCCACTACATATATACTTGCGCGAGCCGCTCAGTCGCACATGTGGTGTGGTGTGCGTACAAAACATCACAAACACGCCGTATTGTTCCTTCCGAGAGTGGCTGGTTCAATTTCATCTGAATGCCTTGGAACTTCCTACGGACACGGCGATATACAACCACGTTGGTTCCGTCTTGCAACGGCTCATTGTGCGGTTCAAGCGTATAGCCTCCAAGTGTAGGGCGCCGCAACCCGCCGAATAAACCAATAAATAACCGAGGCAACGAGTATGCCGATGCCGACAACACAATACAGCCAGCACGGGAGAGGTGGTGTATCGCCTTGACCACCAGGCGGGCGCAAGTAAAACGCTGCAATCGGCCACCAGGCTTTGAACGGCCTTGACGCACTTGGATTATATTGGCGTAATCAGATATACGACGGCCAAGGGCAGTCTGTTGCGGGAATGCGTTACGTCAAGGACGTGGTGCTGAAGACGCCAAGGCGACGTCCCATGCCTCCCGCAGTGTAATGGCCGAAGCAAACCTGCGAGTGGACAGAGTGTATTTAAAGTATATAAAGCTTGTAGTGTCTACCTAGCGACAGTTCCACCGAAGCAACACCATCGAGATGTTGAATCTCGCCATAAAGACGCAAACTGTGGTTGAGCATGGCCTCGTGTCACATTTTCAACTCAATTCCAACAACGTCTTCTCACGGAATAGAGGTTACATAAAGGGGACAGAAAATAGCTGAAGCGACTGTCCTACATGGTACAAGTGTACCAATCAAACAGACACGGCAGCTCAGCAGCCAAGCTAGACCCTTGACCAACGCATGAGAACCGCCGCTGCAATCACAGGTAAAACGCTAACAAGTTCGCCCAAGCCGGCATACTCTGGCGGGATCCTCGCATTCACAAAAGCTCCGGCAGCGAGAAGCACCGCAAACGTGTTGTACACAAAGGCCCACGCAAAGTTGAACTTGATCCGTCGAACCGAGGCTTTGCTCACCTCCCTCACAGTCACCAGGCCAGCAAGACCGGGCCTCATAAGAACCACATCCGCTGCAGATTGGGCTACATCACTGCCCTCATGCATGTGGACACCAATAGTTGCCTGGGCGAGGGCTACTGAATCGTTCGTGCCATCGCCGCAGAAAACGACAATCGGTTCCTTTGTCTCCGAGGTATCCTCCAGCAGGCGCTTGATATATAGTTGCTTATCGGCTGGCGTGCTGCGAGAGCGTGTGTGGCTTGTCGGTATTCCCAGCTTGAAAGCCACACCTTGAACAGGTCCGTTATCGTCGCCAGAGACTATATGAACGAAGATGCCCTGTTGCTGAAGTAGGCCAACCACATGTAAAGCATCCGGGCGAAGTGAATCCTTTAGACCAAAGACGGCGGCCAATTGGCCATCGATGGAGAAACAAAGCACAGTATGCTCTTGAGCATCAACAGCTTGCACCGCAGGGTGACAGTCAAAGCCCAACCAACGTGAGTTGCCAGCACGCAAGGTCTTGTCACCGGCCAAGCCCACAACACCTTTGCCTACCAGACTCTTTACTTGGCGTACAGGAGTTGCCACAATGTGCTTGTTTCTGAGATGGTTGGCAATCGCAATGGACACTGGATGCTTATTGTCGGCGACTAGCCCCAGAAGAAACGACATGTTCTGATGGTCAGAGACGATGTTCTCTGCGGTGACACTCAACTTGCCCTAGGTCAGCGTGCCAGTCTTGTCCAGAACAAGATGGGTTGTTTGATGCGCAACCTCAATCGCGTTCGCAGACTTGAAGATGACTCCTCGCTCAGCTGCAATTCCACTAGCAATGACGACGACCATGGGCACCGCAAGCCCAACAGCGCACGGACAAGAAACAATAAGCACGGTGATGGCGTAGGTGATTGCCTGCACTGCTGCTCCAGATCCAGACTTGTGCTGTATTGCTACTCCGACGGCAACCCAAATCACAAAGGTCATGATTGTTAGCCCAACAACTACCGGGACAAAATAAGAGGCCACCTTGTCTGCAAGTTCTTGCATCTTGGGTTTAGACAGCTTTGCTTCGTCAACCATGGCTGCAATCGTAGCGACCGTGTTGTCGCCTGGGAGGCGGTTGAGTCGGACAATCAGAGTACCAGGGCCGTTCAAAGTCCCGGCAATGACACGCGACTTGGCCGTCTTTTCAACCGGAAGCGACTCTCCAGTCAGCAAAGATTCATCTACTTCGGAGGAACCAGACAATACAACCCCGTCAGTTGGGATTCTGGATTCGGGGAGGACTTTGAACGTGTCGCCGTATTGAAGTAACCGCACGTCAACAGTCTCGGTTTTTGATGGGTCGCCATTCACCATCAGAAGAGCGGTTTCGGCCTGCAACGTCCTCATGGAAATGGATTCGACCGCCTTTTGGCGCGCAAGTGCTGCGACATATCTGCCAACCATGATCAGTGTGACAAGGAGAGTGCTTGTCTCGAAGAACTGTTCGGTGGGGAGAGGCTTCTCGGCTGCTAGATAGCCAAACGATACCACGGAGAATGCGTACGCGGCGCTTGTACTGAGCACGATCAAGAGGTCCATTTCGATAACTCGTGAAAACAGAAGCGCTTTCAGTGCCTTGGGATAGAATGGTCCCGCAATCACCACCTGCACAATGGTAGCGAGGACTAGAGAAGCAGAGCTATATGCGACTTCTCTCTTGGGCAAGGGAGCCCAGGCCAGGACAAGTACGGGAACTGTAAGCGCTATAGATAAAATTGTCATGTATCCCAGGTAGGAAACGTGCTTTCTTCCCGCTGCAAGTCCAGGATCATCACCCCCCGGCGCGAGGGTGGCACGCCCTTTCCAGTGCTTTTCCATAAGATCTCGGGACCCAATGATATGCGGATTGAAAGAAACTCTCGCGACATCCTTTTTGACGAGGGTAATATCCAATACGCCATCAGGCAAAGATTGATTGACGAACATTGCCGGATCTTCACTTATAACGAGGTCGAGGGTGGATCCATTACTGGCAAGGATCTCGCATTTGAATTCAGTTCTTCGTTCTAGATGTTTCATGACGTGGTCGGAAGTCACAATGTTGAGGTCGATGTCGAATTCCGCCCTGGAAAGAACGAGACTGGTCTTTAGGTTTTTGACTCCGGATATCACACCAAGAGTTCTGTTGAGTTTTGTTTCGCAACCTGTGCATGTCATGCCAGAAACGGAAAGAACTACATGTTCAATGTCATTGTTCGGAGCGCTGATTTCCCTCGACAGGGTTGTGCTAGCACCGCCTTGGTATTGGACAAGTTTCATGTCAGCAGCAGGGTGACTATTGCCACGGCCTTTGGTTCTCGAGCCCACGGCCTCGATACCAACGAAGGATTGCTCCTGGGGATCAAAGTGAGGGGATTTTGCTGCAGGTTTCGCGATGGGCTTGCAGCAAGAATCATCGGATGTGGCAGACTGTGTTGGACTTGGAGGGCAGCATGGTGTTTTGGACTGATGTCTTGCTGGTCTTCGTTTGCAAGTAGATTGTCTCTTTGGCATGGAACTCGAGTAGCAAGATGAAATAGAAATGCGGCCAGCTTCATTCGGGCTGCGACTGCGATTGCAGCCTTTGGTATTCACCGGAGTAGAAGACCGTCGGGAATCACAACGAGACTCCTTCCCCAACGCGAGCAGCGCACGGCAGATACATCCAAGCGCATCGAGACGGGCACGATACTGCTGGCGAATCGAAAGCCGGTGCTGGTCACACGGTTGGTGCTTCTGCCCGCCGCAAGCTGGGCTTGCTGTAGAGTCACATTCCCGTAGAGCCAAGCGGTCTAGGCAAGATTCGTCGCAGCATGGCGACGGCTTGCCACGGCAGCATTCTGGTGATTTGAGATCCGATTCGGCACCGCAGCAGTTATCCCAACAGCCTTCGTCCGACGAGTTGACTGTCCCCTCCTCTGCAAGGACGGGCTCTTGTTTATCGCAGCACCGAAGGCTACCGACGGGAGAAGGACGGCAGCAATCGTCGGCAGACTCTTGAGTCGAAGCCCCGTCCAGCTCCTCTTTGGCCACTGCAGGGGGGATTCATGGCTGCCCGGGGTTGCCTCTCCATCGCAACAGTTGTCAGTGCAAACGAGGGGGAGGTCCGTCGGAGCATCGTCTGAATCGTTTGTTGGCCGAAGATGGGCGGTGCTGCCTCGGCAGCAGCTGACCTGGCAAGCTTCTTGAGAGGTCGATTCGGCTTCCTCGCAACCGACTTCCAGCTCCACAGCTTGGTTGCCAGGACGAATCTGGACGATGCCGCAATTGTTGGTTGCCTGAGATGCAACAGCATCCGATGGACGAGCCGAGCTCCTTGAGTCATCGTTTCCAAGAGGCAAAGATGCACTCGCCGGCAGCGATGAAGGGCCTGGCCCGCAACACGAACAGTCCATGGTTGGGGTCCTTGGCTTGTTTGCAGTTTGTCAAATAAAGGAACAAGTAACTACCGAGTTGGATGAAAGCAAAGACCAGCCAACATGACGGTCGGATCCTCGGAGTCTCTCAGCTCCACTCGTCTCGTGATTCCACGTCGTACCGACGACATTGAAGGCCGCGGGCCTGGCACTCTGACGGCGTGAGACGGAGCGACGTAGCAACATGACTACGACATGAGTGTGCGAAGTTGACTTTTTTCTTTGTCAATGGGCTATTGACCTGATGGAAATCGTGGCCTGAAGTCGAGAAAGCGTCAACTGGTCTGTAGGGACTTGTACCAACAACCAACGCCATCAATCTGCAGTAATGCTGACCGGGTGAATTACCACAGGACAGGTACCGAAAGCGCAAAAAATGAACATGGAACAATTAAAAAATAAAAATAAAATGCTCATGCAAAGTGTCACCTGCTAATGTCACTGATGAATGCATCGACAGAACAAGGGACAACTGCAAGCACCATAGACATTTGTTACCCTAAAGTCCTAGCAACCGAGGATGAAAGACTTTCAGGTCAAAGTATGCATGTGACGGGTGAGGGGTGTGTGTCTTGTTGAATAACACGCTTTGCAAACGTCGCGTATTCCTTTACTTGCGTCGCAGCCACTTTTGGCCACTGCTCCCTAACCTTCAGAGAGTCGTTGTCTGAAAATGTTCCGCCCCATTCATTGAATCCTCTGGTCTCGCATATAAGGACTGGCTCAAACTCGGAAATTGTAGCAGCAAGTTCCATTACCTTCCGACATGCGTTCTCATAGTGTACGTGAGGGACAGAACATTTTGAAGGAAAGCCTAGTATTGTAGCAATGCTGACGACATGTTTCCGCGGGGCAAGTAAATTTAGGAGGCTCAATGGACTTACTTGATGGCATTCCATTGACAATGGAGTCTTCTTCCGAGTACACGGAGCTAGGTGACATGGCTTGAGGGACGAAAGAGCAAGGAATCCCGACGTGGTAATTTGCAGTGACTGTGAGATATGTTTTCTGCGTCAAGGTATGCGAAGATGATATCCAAGAAGAAATGATTGAGAAAGGAAATGCTTATTTTTTTTGAATATACTATTCTGATAATAAATACTTGTTCATGGTTCAGGCTCACCCTCGAGACTAACACAAGGTCAGGCTCGGGTCCCGCAGTCTCCGACTGATGCACAACGGCGGCCGAACAAGTCACGGCGACATCGGGGGCAGCGACATGGAGACCATCCTACAGGAGAGAATTATCCAGTTGGCCGGATGTCCAGTGACCTGGATCGTAATCATAAGATTTGATGAAGGATGAGAAATACTGCATTCTACTACCATCATTCATCACCGAGATGGTGGCTACCTTGGCACCCGTAGACTCATGGACTTGACTTATCATAATCGATATAGCAGAGAGATACTCTTCTACTTCAAGTGGAATTAGTCTTGTTTGAATACAGTCAAACTTTATCTGAAATGCAAAAGGTCAAGTCACTCAAAGCAGAGTGAGCTCTCCAGCAGTCTGACCAATATATGAAGGACAGACAAGGACTGATGATTGTTTGGACCAAAGCGGAACTGGTCCAACGCCAACGGAATTTGTCTCCATCTGTGGCCGGATAGGAAATTTGAATCCCTAATTGCTTCTTTCCACGTTTGGGTGACGTAGATTGACGTAGGAGGCGAGGCTCTCTGCTGGAGAAGCTCCCTTCACATCAAATGCTCCCTGTATGCCAAAATGGACGACCAAGTCACGAAATGCCTTGGCCAGGATTATGACTGTCATCTTGGGTAATGCTACCTTCGCAGTGTTGACATGCCTTGTATACCTTCCAGAGACTCGAGAGCGGGGCGGCAAAATAGCAGCATCTCCTGAGATCGCATCTACACAATCGCTCCCATCATATCAGGGCGACACCTTGAGTATATTAAGTTAGGGCCCGAATTGACAGGGATAGAAAGGGAGAGGCGCTGGTGGATGAGGATTATCGATGCGGCCGAATGATGAGTCTCCGCGGCCCCCGGCGGCCACCGGTGGTCAGTGGTCACCCGCGGCGGCCGTCTACTGGCAAAGGCAGACAACGCCCTTTGTGGATATAATTCATTATAATAATAGTCTGGTCACCTTCATCAATAGCTTGCTTGTTAGTTCACGCATGCAACTTGCAAATGAGATTAACGCAGGCCGTTGCAAGACCCGTGACTCCGTGAGCATTATGCCGGCCCCCGCATGTTCAAACGCCGGACGGCGCCGCTTGTGGGGCCCAATTGCCTACTTTAGAAACGGCTGGTGGTGATTTCGCCGCCATTAACGCCGGAGCCTGCCGGGGGGGAGGCCGGATGTGAATGTCAGAGTGTCAACCAGCCAAGAGGCGTTGCTGTTTTGTGATGGCCTCCCAAAGTTCCATGCGTAGCAAAACCAGCGGCAATTGCGAAGTCGAGATGCTCCTCCCGGACTGTAATCTATACGCCATCTTGATCTCGACCCTTGCCTGACCAAGTTCACAATTCAGCCCGGCATGATGGAACGTATATTTTTTTAGGAATGCGCCATCATGGCCCTTTAAAGCCGGAATGATGACGAAGGTTACGGACAATCCCACGAAATTTTGCTCACGATGGAGCCGAAGAATATTGAAATAATCGCAAAAAAACTGTATCGACTGCCCAGGACGCTAAAGAGGTCTTCGATATCGCGGATACGGGTCACGAGCAGGCCACGGGCCGCAATTACAGTCTCCGAAGCGCCACCCATAGTATTTCATGCTCCGAATCTATGGGCAGCTACACCAGCAACCATTCAACCGGATACCTACCACAGCCTCCAATCCCGGTAGAGCCGCCTGCATGACTCGGCTCTACACCGCAGCAGCATGTTGACACAAGCTTTTCGTCAGGTATATAACGTGGACAATCTCTATTCTTTTATCTTCAATATTCAAGGCAGATTCCTATCCTGTGTATGGGCTTGGACTAATACACTCAGTCCAGGGGACTTCCATGTGCGTTTGTGTTGGCCTTCACACCAGCCTTGACATTGGTTTGAAGCTGAGATGACTATGCTCGGCGACTGTCATCGCAATTGTTAGTCTTAGCACGGTGAAACCGATGGTCTCGTACGGTATTACCATTTTCATCCTTCTCATTATCGGACGAGACAGACTTCGTCTTGGGCATCTTGGTCTAGGAAAATTGGGAAATTGCGGGAACTACACAAGTGTGACGGCTTGCACAATCACTATAGTTATGTCTTCTCCCGTGAGGATTCGAATCCAGCCGATAGTGACATAAACTATGCTAGTGTTGCCTTTGGTGTACTTCTCAGGAGCTTCGCTGGGATTTAGGTGATTCGCGGTTGTCGAACATACAAGAACTAGAGAAGCAATTCAGGACATGAGTTCAGCCCGCCATCTTCGAAACCTGAGGCTCAAGGGAAAGCTCCTACGGTGAAGTCAGAGTAGGGCTTTTAGGATTTTTGAGGCACAGATATTTGAGTCTTGTCTACACATCAGCAGAAAGCGGTCGGGAACACAGTCACTGCGGAGAGTACGCGGCACGAGGGTCTTGTTAAAAATGTGGTAAATGGCTTATAACGCAGGTCTGGACAATGAACCCGTAGAAATCTGACAGCCCTCTTTTCTCCGAGCTCCAACCCAGAATTCCTCCGCAATTTGCATCGACCAAATACCCAGCACCCCAAGTTGCGAAGCGTCGACTCATCCAGCAGAATAAAGACCCATAAGCCCACCAGAAAACCCCTTGATTATGAACTTTCGGGTCAAAACTGTCGAAACGAAACACAGCAATTGATTTGCTGGCATTGAGCGCGAGTATGTTTCCACAGCCAGGTCGCGGGATGATTACTGGCCCAGACCGGGAATCAGCTTCTCAACGCTGTCGAGGGTCTCGCCGACTCCTTGGAGAAGACCAGAGTGGCCGCCGAGCAAGGGAATATCTCGGCTTTCGATATTGGCGGGAGCAGCAATAACACTGCCGGCAATGAAGGCCAGGGCGGCCAAGACGATCGAGTTGGACTTCATTATGAGATATAAGATACCAAGTATCGGAAACGCTTTGTACAGGTTATTAAGGAGGTAGGAGATATATACAAGATTGATGTGAAATAACAGCACAAGTATCCAGGCTGTTGGTCGAGGGACTTCTGCGTCCATCTTATAGCCTCACAAGTTCCAATAAGCTGGTCTGGCGAAGTGAATCATGATTCTGGCGACATTGGCCAACTCGCGCTGGCGGCATTGCTAGTCGCGGATCGTAATTAATTGATTCCAAGTGAATGAGTTGTAATTTATCGTTTGTGCAGCCATAGTACTCGAAACTGCATGCAAGGCGGCGCGATCTTCCATGTCGCGATTTTAGCGGCGTTTTGACAATGCGATGCAAGACCACGGCAGTTCTCCCGACCAATCATGGCGACCGAGTGCAGCCCAGGTTGCTGGAAGAGGTCGAATATGGACAGAGTCATCATTAACCACTGTATTAAACTAGTACCAAATTCTACCGACATGGCCTGGCCTGTTCCGTGATTTTCCGTGCTCTCTTGCTTCTTGGCTCGGCCTGCGCTCATCACCTAGCATGGTCAGCCAAAGAGACCAAAGCCCAAGGAGATTCTAAATGAGCAAATATTTTTTTTGATGAATTCCTCCAGATTGAGAAGCGAACACTCCTCTTTTGGCAACCCTTTCGCCACATCTGCCTTGGCCTTGAGCTCCCTGCCCTGTTCCAAGCTACTAGGTACGCCATGAGACTTTCCCATCAACGTACTGACAAAAGCCGTACATTGTCTTTAGTCCCACGATATCAGGACTGCCATAGGTCTCAATGAGTTCCCATTTCTATCCCGATGAGATAACTCTTGTAATATGATCTGGGTCGTGTTATCCTCGCTCACTTCGATTCTCGAACCATCGTCTTCCTGTGAAGTTGAGCACTCTCTGCTGGAACTTATCTGTTCATGGTTGTCAGCTATGTAACTCTGTCTGATGGCAAGTTTTCCTGTGGCGGCTTGGCAGCCACGAAGCACGAGGCAATTTGATTGTCCCGATCACGGAAAGCGTTCGATACACCCTCTCGGGGCGGTGTTGCGGATGTAGGCTTTGGATTTGTGCGCGGCCATGGCATGGGTGAAGAGACTCCCTATCGATTAGATGGCGAGCGAATCTATAGTGTCAAATATCTCCATTTTAGCCTCTCGAGATGGAAATTGCGCCAAGAAATGCCCAAGTTGGATAAGAAACCCTATGAATTGGTGACGTCATGAGGGCGAAGCTCGGCGACGAAACTGGTGACGAGAGCAACAGCGATGATGAGGAAGAAGAGTACACTGAGAGTTAAGAGAGTGACGGCAGCGATGAAAGTTTAAGGATGTTCAATTGTTCACAATGGGCTCTAGGCTGCGAAAGAGGCGTCTCCGAGACAAGTCTATACACAAAACGCCATAGTGAATACTAAAGCAAGTTATCGCCGGATTTTCAGTGCCCCAGATGGATGAAAGTAGCCCACGTAACTTGTCCGTAACGTACCTTGGTCGTATCCTTTCCATTCTTTGCAAATCTGCACCGGTTGATAGCAATATGAATGGCATCCGCCACCGCGCGGTCCGGCTGTTGGCTCTTCACGTCTTCGGCCAGACTTTTCCGCAACTCTTCATAGAATTGTTTCGACATGGCCAACGCAATGGCCTCCCAAAGGGTTCCAACCACATGCGGGGCTCCAGCAAGGTGAAAAACTCCGGCCACATGGAGAAACTCGTCAATGAGGTTCTCGCTAGCATTTTGGGAAGTAGAGTAAGCAGATAGATACACCAGCTTCGCGTGGTCGAGTGGGAGCCCTATGAGGTCGCTCACTTCTAGGCACTAAGACTCATTATTCTTGTCTTCCTTGTGAAGCAGGCCGCTCCTTGAGGGCTTTTCGGCGTCTGTCTTTCCATGACAAGAAAAATGAACCATGTTTGCTGACTTTAGCGCTTCCTTGACTCTTTCTTTTGTGGGATTCTCCATCTTGTACAGTCGTGACATGGAGCTCTCAATATTTTTGTATTCCTCCTCCACATCTAGCGAACACTTGCCTACTGTGTGCTGCTTCATGATTACCAGCATCGTTGGCTTTTTGGGTGCCGATTCTGTCCCGAAAGGCCGAGGGCGTGGTGGACGCGAACCACACCGGCCAGCGTCACGGACATATTTGAGCGATGTTAGTGTCGGGATATACGATGAAACGACCCGGCTCATGGTCAACATTTCCTGGCCATCATTTGCTGCATGGAGTGGAAGCAATTCCAACAAGCCGCTTGTTACCCACCAAATACGAGGCAGGCTGCTCGGGCTGGGAGACTTTATCTCACTGCCCAGCACCTCCAAAATACGGTTCACAACTGCCGTCCAGAGCCAATTTGTCGCGCTGATAAGCTTCTTATTCTGCTTGTTCTGATCTGAGAGCTTTCTCCTGACGGCGCGCACGTGGTCTTTCAGGTCTTGGCATGAGAACTCTAGGCTTTTGAGAAGAACCTGCTTTTTCGTAATGATAATCGCATCCTGACGATATTTGTTGACGTTGAAGTATACGATCGGGCCGTACTTTGCTAGGTTCAATATAGTTCCGGTATCGAGAGACCCAACAAACGTGGGTATCCGTTTCTTGGTTTCCTTCTCGACTTGTCCTGCTTCTTTTTCATCCTCCTCACGCCTTAACTGAAGAACTGCCGGTGATCTGCTCACAGTCGCAAGGGCAGGGGGTGGTGGACGAAGCGGATTGCAATACTTCTCATACTTTGCGGCCGGTTCCCATCGATTTCCTCCTCCTTGACAAGCTCTGCTTTGAAGTCCATCACGATACTTGAGATGATCCCACGACCCGTCTCGTACAGCTTCAGTGCGGCTACTATTTTCTTCGGATCCATCATTTTGTAATCTCCCTGTGCGGCAGCCAGTTCTGAAATCAACAAGGCCGTTGCCGCAAGCGAGGACAAACCAGATATCTGGCTCAGAACGTACTGGTGGTCTTCCAAGCTAAACCACCTCGGAGTTGCCTTCCGCAGACGCTCGATAGCTCTTTGAAGAATATCTTTGGCCCGGTCCCAATTCGTATTTCCGGCACACAAAGCACCGGCTTTGTGCGCTGCTATGATGCTTATCAGTGGTGGAGACAAGGAATCCTCAAAGGCGTGGTCGTCGTGTTTGAGAGCCTTGTCCATGTCCGCCGCCTCGGTACGATTGGACTTTTTCCCGCGCATTTCATACATGGTTCCCAGATTCTTCAGAATGTTTGCCCGTTCGGTACCCAAGTTGCCTTTGGCATGTTCTAGTGCATCTTGGGATTTCTTGATAGCATCGTCGAGGAAGCGTGAATCTTGCTTCCTTTCATAGACTTACATAAATGCTGCTGGCAATCGTTAATATGTGGGACAAGTTAACATTCCTCATGTGAAAAATAGCCTTGGAAACGGCCTTTTCAGCCTTTTCGAGTTCTTTCAAACCCTCCTCGCCTTTGCTGCTTTTCGATTTCGTATGCAGCGCGCTGGCGAGCCGGCTTTGTCCAACCGCCGACTGTGCACTAGCCGATGTCTCAGCAAGTTTTACTGCCTTTTCTATATCCTCCTTGTTACCATCGCGTTGGAAACGAATTTCGAGAAACTTTGACAGATTGCTCTGTATCCCCGCATGATGCATCTCGTTCGTCGTACCCTAGGGCCCTTTCCATGTAAGCGAGCTTCTTCGAAGGCATCACTGCCTTGAGTCTTCTCGAATTCAACAAGTCGGAATGCTGCAAGGTTAATGCATGCCATCTTGGCTTCATTTTAGTTATTGGAAGCAGCATTTAGCGCTTCTTTGGCCTTCCGAATAGCCTGTCTGAGCATTTTGTCGTCCCCGGTTCCTCGGTAGTGGGCACAGTATACATTCGCCAAGATGATAAGTCTCGTAGGCCGCCTGCGATGTTTTTCATCGATCAATGACAGGCACTCTTCCATATATTCTTTAGCTTTCCGTATATCTTCCTCCGCCCCAAGCCGCGACTTGTCACATTTGGCAAGTTTTCTGCTCAGATTAGCCAACCGCACTGCCCGCTTCTCTTTGGTCTTTCTCTTCAACCGACTCTTGTTTTATCATCTATAGAGTCTTTGTAATTGTTTCGATCAAACTCCGATTTATTGCACTTTAATGCTTTATCTGCAAGAATAATGGAGTCTTCAATATGAATTTTGAGCGCCTGATCGTCAAACAGGCCTCGTACAAGTTGGAGAGACTGCCAAGCCTAGCAGGAGTCTGAGGAATCTGGTCTCCAGAATTTCCGGTTGCATTGTCTTTATCAATCTTGACATCTTCGGCACCATACTCTATGGTTTGTTCCAGAGATCTTCGGCATCCAAAATATCGGAACTTTGCCTCATAGAGAGAGGATAGACCGCCCAACCTCGCAGCCTTGTGACGGCTGTTCCCTAACGTCTTCTCATTCGCATCAAAAGCGCAGCCTATTGCTCTTCCTAGCGTGTCTAGCGGCTTTTCTTTTTCTGTGTCGTTGAATTCGGTAAAGAGAACATCGACCAGGTTGCTAAGTCGTGGCGTTTGACCACCTGCGTTTTCCGTTTCATAAGCTACGTTTGCATTCTCCTTAGCGTTCTTTAGCAGATGCTCCTTGGGTCTTCGTTTGAATTGTGAGCGAAGTAGACGAGGAAGTTCGCTTTGTCTTGCAGGCAGGTCCGGATCATCATGTTTGCTGTATCTGACGGCAGACTCTGCTGCTTTGAGTGCCTTTTCGGCGTATTCCAGGTCGTGGTCCATGCCGAAATAGTCTTGACATTTCTTGACAAGGAGACTGCGTCGCGCTGCGAGCTGCCATCATTGCTTTGTTCGAGTTTTTGGAGAGATTCATTCCCTTCCTCGAGCTCCTCTATCACCGTTTTCAAGCTTTGTTTTCTTGCACTGCTGTGCCGAGAGAGGCCACTGTATATACCACTGCGATTTTTCCTTCTGGGGATTGGTAGTTAGGTAAGATCTATAAGGGGATGGAAGGCCACATCTTGCAGACTCTGACCAAAAGTGGCGGTGACGTTTTCCGTGAGAGTCGGAAATTATATGCCAGAGTGAAGAACTCTACCTGAGGACAAGTAGCCATTCAGACATGGTTCGCATCAGCTGCCAACGAAAAATGACTAATCTTCTGCCCAATGGCGATATCGGCCGCTGGTAGACACGGCATCGAGCCGCATATGGCGATGTATACGTTCAGCAGTGGCTAATATGGTTGTTGCAGCGCAGTATCACCACATCTATAGCGATACGTGGCATCTAGATATGGTCCTAGCCGATGCCAGGTCCTCAGAAGAAAGTGCGACTTATGTAGAAATATCTGGACGCCTGGACTGGTACAGTTTTGACAACCGTGGCCGTTTGGTATGCATGCAAAAGAAGTAGTTGCTATCCCGGCCGGATGGCATAGCAGTGAAATCCCGAGGTGCGAAAGCTTTGCCAAGCGCTTCTAGACGCCTTGCCTAGGGAGCTTCACGGCAAAATCACCGGTCTCGATTTACCCAAGACGTCCATCGAGGTGAATCAGATCGAAAATAACTCTATCAACGAGGCCTACTTTCGCGGCGAACTCGAAAACGCCGGATTCGCTGCCAAGGTCTTCAAGAAGACTTGTGTAGTGCAATACGTGAACTCCTGGCCAGACGGGTGAAACAACGCTAACAATCGCTTCACTGAATCCTTCAGCTTTTACGCTGATCATGGGGTTGGTGATGGCGGACCAAATCTTATCCCCTTCAAGAAGGCGCAGGCTCCCGTTCATTGCCAAATATCACCATGAAGTGCCCATCACTTCCGTCGCTGTACAGGAGCTAGATCTCAAGGAGCTCAATCTTCAGACTGGACTGAAATCCACCAAGGAGGCATTTGTGGACTACGCAGATAATGTGTTGAAAGTAGGCATCGTCTTTGGGCGACGTCTTCACCATGGTTGCAGAGCAATTAGACGGCACTTGGTATGTGTGGCTTCCTTGAAACTATCGTCAGGGCAACAAGATCTTGTATATTACAACTTTAAGGTTGAAATATGTCGATTCTCTCTGCTGGGCAAATTAATGCACGAATATTATCCCGCGGATGCAGTCTTCCTTGTCATCAACTAGTTCAGAAATTTCATCCTGAGCATACGTCAATCAACAGGCAAGATAGTAGCAAAAAGACGTTAATATCAGCCATGTAAAGTTCTAGTTCTTGCACGGTGTCCTCTTGTGAAGGGGCATGTTGCTGGCTGTCTTGGTGGCACACGCACCCTGTTGTTATTCAGCCGGCGGCAACCATTTGTCCATTCAGAGTGTAGAGTACCCGTGGGAATTGCTCAAAGAGCGCTAATGACTTTTGAAGACCAGGGCGTTAGAGCTCTGTCCATGGTGCGCACCACGTCTGCCTGTGGACTTCTGCAGCGATCTTTGCCTCAAAAGCTGGGAGATCACAGCGAAAGTCGACCTAGTATTTGGCAATACGAGGTCTCCTGTTTCGTTCTGGTTGTGAGTATCACAGATCTTGGCATCTTCACAGCATAAATGCTAGCTCAGGCTGATTTATGTAGCCTTCGGTACAGCTGCTGCGACAGTGGAAAGGAAGGCCAGTGGCCGTCCGCACAAAGTCATGTATCGTTTCTTTCCGGCTTGGATGGCTTTCTTTTCACCCAGCAGGATATCCAGTGGCGCAAAGGATCCCTAGCAAATAGAACTGCTTGATCGATCCATGCGAGCCGTGGTAGCGGGTTTTCGGCTGCTCATTCACAAGATTCTTCAGCCCATGACCTCTCGCCTAGCCATGTTGTGCCCCCCCTTCGATGGTGCCCATTGTTGGGTCCCAGATCTACCAGCACTCTGCGAAGTGTTGATTTGACTAAATAAATATTCTCCATGTGCTTGGTCGTGCAATGCTCTGTAAGTGGAATCATGTTGCCGGCGTACTTGTCATATGCGAAGCTGAGTCGAACAATGCCATCTGGAAGCTGAGCGCCATTCATGGCATCCCACATATTGGTCGCTTTGAACACAAGAATATAAGCAGCTTTAATCTGAGTATTTGTAAACTAATACACTGTTAGGCCTTCAATGTATTATCGTTCATCTTAGTTGTCTCAACTCACAGTTTCCATGTCATCGCAGAAGGCGGCGACGACATCCGAGGGGTCGTCGACATTTGAGTCGAAACCGATGTCGTCAGAAGCGGTATTGAGATCATCTGTAGCTCTTTCAATGTATTTGAAGACTTCCTACTCGAATGTAAGGCGGGGTGATGTTGATTATGAGTATTCAGCGGCCACTCACGTTGATAGGCTGAGGGTCATCATGGCGAAGGGCTTGCTGTAACAAGACGCGCAATATGTTCTCAAAATCATGATTAATCGCGCTGACTTCATCAAAAATAGAATCAAGATCAAGGGCATATCCGACGAGAGGACCAGAGAAAATGAGGGTTGCAAAACCGAACACACTGAGCTGCATAATTGCTGATATGGGCAGAGTGTACAAAGAGTACGTTAGTTGTGGCGGCCGGAAATAAAATACAAGTTGAAGAAAACTGAATGTAAATTTGGTATCATTAATGGTGGGTAAAAGAGGGATATTGTATCAAAGAGTGAACATGCTGCGTTTGCGTAGATTTGCAAAGGCAGTCATTGGGACAGACCAGGCATGTGTGCTATTATAAGCAGTCGTTATAGTAAATAATGTGACCGTTAAACCCGTTTTGAAACGCTGCCAAGATAAAGCCCCTTGAGAATGGTGATACCGTCATGTTTTTAGTTAAACTCCCCAGACGTTAAACCCATCTGGGCTTGCAAGGCTCTCAAAGATGAGGCGCGCAGCCGAAGGGCAACATGATACGTGAAGTTGCCATGCCGTAAAGCGCATGACCTGGCTGTTCTCAAACCGAAAACATAAACTTGAAAGGCGCCATTGGCTTAAAGGAGTTAAAACTGCCATTAAAACATTGAAAAGTCTTTTCGCGGAGATCAGGGCAATTCACAAAGGCTTTGTGTCTCAGGTGATACGGGGAGGACTAGTGCCTCATCGCGGGGTCTTCACACGCAAAACAAAACTCGGCCATGCTTCACTCATGGTAACTAGTATCCGCCGCCGTCGCAGTTACGGTTCCCTTGAACTTGAGCGTTTCCGTGTCTCTGAGGAGGTCTCAAAACTGCCGTGCCTCGATGTCTTCTGCTGAGTAGCCGCGTGGTCCATGCAGTGGCCAGAATCTGGTTCTGGTGAGGCCAAGCTTGGATTGTGCGGTTAAACCTGCGCCTCTGGCGGGCGATCCTGCAGTCAGCGTATCACACAGAGTCCAGTTGGCTCGCCATGAAGGCCTCAAAATGGGTTGCATTTTCATCTCTGTGTTGCATTGAGTCTCGGTCATGTCAGAGGCTGGCTGAGCAGATCTAAAAAATGGCCGAGGGTCAGTTGGTCGCACCTTCCGTCTGGACCCTCGGGCCTAATGCTCCTCATGCTCAAATAGGTGGAGCTAAGCGCTGGGAGTCCCAAGCTCAAGTGGCTCACCCCCAGGTGCCGTCTATTATTGGGGCCGAGGACCGCACTTTCCTCCAATCACAGGGCTGGGACTGCTCCCAGTCAACATTGAATGTTGTCACCCACTGCAACCACCAACCACAATCGCCCATTCACACGCCCGTCCACACGCTGGGCCACCCCTTCACATCCTGGCCGAACAATCCTCATAGCACCAGACATCATCAATCCTGTCTTCGCCGACACGTTGCACCGGTATATCGAAGGCATTGCACCCGCTAATTCAACACTCTACCATTTCCAACAGTTTTTCACGTGGATTCTCTCCATCCTTCACGCCACGTCCGACCCGATGCTGTCCTCGAGTCTCCGCGAGCACTGTTAGTAGTTCACTCGAATTGTCCAAAAGTGAACTCTTCCTCTGCTCTCAAAGACGATCACTGGCGTTCGGGTCGCACAAATCGAAGCCAGTACTTTTGACGCCGCTCAATTGATTCGGCGCACTTCTTACTCGTCTCGAACCGTGACGCCCGGTATTCGCGATCAATCCGCCACATTGTCCGAGTCACAGGACGCAGCTACCGGGCCTTCTGTGTCCTCCAAGTTGAAGTTTGCTGAGCGAGTAGTGCATTCTGAGCACGAAGACCACAAGTTTTCACAAGATCACGGCGACGTTACGGCAGCCACTACGGAGAACGAAACTGAACAGTCCCCCCCGCCGCAATATCCCGCCTCGGAGGCGTCCTCTTCCTCTCGCCCTCCACCCTTCTCCTCGCTCTTTGCGCCGCTTATCGACACCGCCGGTGAATCGTCTAGCAAGGTTGTTGGCGCCGCATCAACAGAAGCCTGTGCATCTGGGTCTGTAGCTGCTCCTGCGTATTCCAGCTGCCCACCACTCGAATCGTCACCCTTCCAGCCTGACGGGACATCTTCAAGAGCTTTCTACGATCCCGTCGAGGAAACCAAACGAGCTCTTCCCCAGGATACCAAAACCGAGCCAAGTCGTAAGGGCGAAGACGCAGAACCACCTCCGGCGTACTCGGAGGGCGACAGTCCTCTTCACGCATTCACATACGTCATGTCGGCCGCAGGAGGCGCCGCGAGTATCATTACTCAGGTCCAACAAGGAGGGCCACCCATCAATGCGATTGGAGGTGAGGAATGATGTTATGTGTGAATTTCCAACATAATGTTGATTCTTTTTGTTTAGATGTCGGGGCTGACGAGACAATCACAATGGACCTTCGGTAAGTCATTGGTTCACCAAACACGCGCAAGGGAGGACCTAGGCTTTCACGCCGTGCTAACCGATGGCTACAGTGGTACCAGATTTGTCCTCTCACGAGACGAACTTCTGACACTGCCAGAGTTTGTTCTGCTGTCCTTGTTTCCAAATGGATTGTTTCCAGAGGGGCACATGAACGGTTTTGCTGAGAATGATGCCGTGCAAGTCGATGTGAGTGGCGTCGATCTAGCAGGAATTGCCACTGGGGCTGACCATCTCTACAGTATGATCCGGTGTCATTGCAGTATATGTTGGACTTTTTTAGAAACGTGGCCCAGACGATACCCGCTGAGTCTTCGCCTGGTGCATCGCAGGACGGAGATGCTATGTCTGTAGAACCCCTCGGGTCAAGAGACGATTCATCTAAGAGAGCAGGCATTATTGTTTTGAGGGAAGACCTGGATTTTTACGTTATCCCTCCGCAAGCGAGTATTAGCCAGCCAGATATGATTGAGGTTAAGCGTGCGGCTGCCAAAGCATTGCAGCGACAAGATGGCATCTTTTCAGGATTAAAGCGCAGCGATGAACCTGGCACAACGGAAGCGCATCTCATCGAAATGCTGACAGCAGGGTAAGTGAATGACGAAACTGCGGTATATGCTTTGTCCATGGCTAACGAGTAGCCACTAGTGGGTTCAATCACGATGACACATGGGGCCATCGGGCTGGAGAGCCAAACAAGGCCGTCATTTGCAGTCTGGCATTGGCACGGCTGCGCAGCGATATTAGGGGAAACGACATGGGAACGAATGCCGTCGGCATGGCACAGAAACTGCTGCTCTTCTGGAGGAAACCTGCGAGAAGATGCTGGTGGGAAGGCGTCGAGTTGGACAATGTCGATGGCGTTCAAGGCAAGCTCAAAGTCTGGATTCGACGCGTTTGGACACTGGAGATGAGCGTGATTGGACTCCGCTGAGGTAATCGTGGCCGCAATTGGCGTTGAAACTGAGTTGTGGAAAAGCAAGGCCAACATGAAGAAGGCCTATACAAAGCATAGCACTTGTTTGTGTGGTTACTGTAGTCTGGTTTGATTACGTTTGCAGGCGTCATCCGGAGTGGTGCAAATTCTGAACCCGAGCAATTTGCATAATAGGGTTTATCTTTCTTTCACTCACTCACTCACTCTCTTTTGTTTCCTGTTTTTCTTGGGTTTTGCACCTTTCCCTTGCCGTTTTTTTTTTTTTTTGTCATCAAGCAACATTTATGCAGATTCCCCTTTCTTTTCTTTTCTGTTATTTTTTTTATTGGACATTTAAGACTATTCAAGACGACGAAGACAAACTAGACGGCCGTCACTAAGAACAGGTTCATATAAAAGAGAATTGATGCAGTCATGGTTCTTGGCTCCTTTGAGTACATGGGTGCAGATAGTAGTGTATCGAATAGCAGAAGGCACGGCTTAGCTGTACGTGGTCTGGGGAATGCATTTCGCATGTTATTTGTTTTACAGGTGTCAGCTCAGTCCAGCCCACGTAGACTCGGCGCTGTTGATATGCCAGGCATGCTTGACTCCGCTCATGTCGGCTGAAATGGGATGGAGCTTTCGAGCGGGCAGTTCATGTCCTTGGCGCCATATTTTCTCCTTGTGCTACATATGGTGCTAGCTCAACCAGTCAATATCAAGACATTGCATCTTGCGCAGAGAAATATTGGGAATATTGATTCCATTCAGACGCTTCAATCTTGTTGCTCCCCCCGCTTTGCGAAAGTAACTACCCTGTGCGTGAAGTCCAACCGAGACGCCATTTTTATGGTGCAGACAATCAGGCTGTAGTTACTACCTAGCAGTCAACCTGTTGCTTCACAGACCGACGACATCCCGCATTTGCACCTTTATTTTTATTTTTATTTTTTATGTTTTTCCAAAATTAATAAAATCGACAAGTATTATAACTCCGCTATTCGTCCTTTAGCAGTCCTGTATTAGGACACGTCTCAAGTCCATGTGCTTCATTTGCGATCATCGTCCAGACCACCGTTTACGGCCATGTCCCTCCGATCAGCACTCGTCGCCGTCTTGGCCGCCTTGGCGACAGCACAATTTATACCCAGCATACGAGGCAGCGGGGATGATTCTAGCTGTCCAAACATCCTCGTATCCAGGCCCCGTGGCAGCCAAGGGTTGGACATATAGATTCGTTGCCAAGGGCTTCAAGAAGCCGCGGAGCATTGTTTTCGACGACAATGGCGGCCTGCTGGTTGTGGACGCGGGCGTTGGCGTGTATAGATTGACGGTTGCCCAGGATAAAGGGGAGACGTGTGTGGTTATGAGCTCGCCCAAGACTCTGATCAACAGCACCGAGGTGAGCTTTGCATTTTCGTCGTTTGACTTCCCACTGATGCGATGCCCGTCTTGCGAAGCGACTGCAACCACCACATCAGCGATGCATGTTCCCGCCCCGTTGGCCTGACATGGGACTCCAAGGGCCGTCTGTGGTTCAGCTCCGACAGCACAGGCGAGATATTTGTTCTGTATCGGAATGGAACTTCGAGCGCTGGAGGCGGCAGCACTGGTGCGCCTTTGCTCGTGGCAGACAAGGCGGCGGCCTGGGCGGTGGTTTTGGCGGCTATTGTGGCCGGGTTGTTTCTGGCATAGATGAGACATGGACCTGATGAATATAAAACGGTGATGATGTTATGAAAATTACATATACTTTCAAGAAAACAACGGACATATGGCGACTAGATGGAATCGACACTTTGAGATGTTAGCCTTTGTTACTCGGGGGGTTTGTCGGCAACTTTTGCCTGGTACCAAATAGACACTGTATAGAAATATTTGCAGCGCTAGACGCTTTGATTTCTTTGGGCACATTCGCTGCTCTCGGTGTCCACTCATCAGTGTCAAGTAAACAGTACCGAGCGACGCACACAGAAACAAACAGCTTTGGGACAGGGAATAAGGTGAGGTGGTGATCATGCGCAGCGTATTACTGGGCTCTTCATCATTTCTACCTTGAAACGCCTTGCAAAATCCGCCTCAAAGTAAAATTCCATCTGGCTGCCCTCCTTCATCACCACCGTACAACCCGAGCCCATCCTGGGCCAATATTTTATCCGTTACTCCTCAATCGACTTGACACACTCCCACTCGCCCCGCAGGTTCTCCTTCCATAATGAGACCTTGTTGTCCGCTCCACTAACTGCCAGGACATTTCCGCTCAGAGACCAGCTGACTCGCCAGACGGGTGCATCAAAGTTCAGGACCTTGGAGTCCCATTGACCGTTACTAGAGGGGTCTGACGTCCAAATACGCACTGTCTTGTCTTGGGAAGCCGAAGCAATGTACGACTTTTGCAGGACGGTAGGTGACCAGGCAACATCCCGGACCCAATCGCTGTGGCCAGTCAGAGGCTCACCCTCTTGCTTGTATGATTGCGAGGCGGGGTCGAATGACCAAATCTTGAGGACATTGTCAGAGCCACCTGTGACGAATCGTCGGTTGCCAACGGAGCCGGATCCAGGAGCACTGCTGACAATGCTACCGGGACTAGTGGCGGGGGCCCATGAAACTGAGTTGACTCCCAGGCCGTGGGCAGGGAACGTAGCGTGGTCGACGGCGGTGTCCTTGAATTCGAGAACGCTCACATTGCCGTCGGACGAAGCGGTGGCAAGGAGGCAACCGGCTTCATGGGGAGACCAGGAGACCACGTTGACGGAAGCCTTATGTAGGGGGAAGTCGTAGATTCTTTGCCACTGGTTGTTTTGGCCTTGCTCCTTCCAGATGAATACCTTGCCATCGTATCCCGCCGATGCGAGGATGTTACCGTATTTGGGGTGCGCCCAAGACACGCACCAGACAGCACCTTCGTGGCTAAAATTGACACAGATATGTTAGCCCATGTTCCTCGCGCAGCAGGCAGTCGCAGCTCGTCCGTTGAGGGCCAATCGTACCCTTTCAAAGTCTCGACCAACCGCTGTGACTCGCCGTCGATTTCGAAAATCTTGATGGTGCGGTCACTCGAGCAAGTGGCAAGCTTGCGACCGTAATAGTCGAGGACGGCATCGTGCTATCAAAGAACAGTTAATTCCTTGGTTGACAGCCAGGACCAAGTTTGCGCATGCGGCGCGTTGACAAGCAATAGGCGGTCAGAGCGCTGCTCGAACTTGGGGAATTGTATTGAGAAGGGAAAAAACCGTACAATCATGTCATCATGACCAGAGTTGGCAATGACTTGCGCCGCCTGTACCAGTTGATGTTAGTATAGCTAGTCAGAATCAAACTAGGGCAGCTGAGCATCCATGTTTGAAGCTTGTAGCATGCGCGGAAGTGGCGTAGGATACCATTCTAATATATTAGAGCGTCAATTTGTCGACGCCGACGAGCAATGGAGAGAAAGGAAAGATGCGTAGGCAACGTAAAATAGGAAAGGCAAGTGTCGTGATGCGGAAAGGACACGGTCTTGTATCAACAGTCCAGCAGCTCGTGGTGGATGAACAGTTGCCTGTGGGCCTCTCCTATCTGGCTGTGTCTGCGGCACCAGGCCAACTGTCCGCAACCCACTTGTAGACCAAGCGCTTCACGTGATTAAGTACCCCGCTAGAGGCCTACGGAGTTCTCTGGAGGAGCTTCGAATTCATACTTGGCCCAGCAGTAGCTTATAATATCGAGACACCAATTGTAATGACAGGAAGCCTGTTTTCCACAAGTTGAAAAATTCGAGAAAAATAAAAAGTAACAAACAAAAAAATTAGTCCAATTATCATCAAGGAGTGTACTGCTCTTTAAGAACCCGCTGACATCCACATGATATTCTACACTCTCAAGTTGGGGTAGCCGAACAACTTTTGAACTCAAAGCGAGGGAAATGCAGAAATTAAATCAAAGTTCAACAGCTGCGTGCCATTCAGTTTATCATAATGAGCAAGCATCAAAAACACTTGAAGTTACCCGATCCAGACATGACCGCCGGCAACAGACGATGCAGCGGGAAAATCTGGGGCAACAAAAGCCGGGGGTCACTTGAACTGGTTCCTCAGCTTCGAACCTCGGAAGCTACTTACAGTGGGTAGACAAAAGTCACGATAATTAGCGATTTTACACCTAAACTTACTACTTTTATTAATAAATTATTACTTAACCTTTTAATAAAAATTTATAAAAATTAAAATTATATTAAATTCTTATAATTATTATAATAATATATAATTTTTATAATTATAAATAAAGTACTTCTCTTATAATTAAAGGTTAAGTATATAAGTAGATTTTTTTAGTCTCTTAATCCCCTATAACATCCACTATAACCCACTATAATTAAAATCTTTAATTTTTCCGTTTTTTAAGCTTAAAAATCTATGCTTTAAAAAATAGGAAAATTAATTAAAAAATGATAATAGTAAATTTTAATTAATTATTTATTAAGTTTAGATTCTTATTAATTTACTTACATGTAAAGATCTTAATTTATTTATACTTAAAAAGTATAAGTTTTGGTGTAAAAATGGGTCATTATCGAGACTTTTGTCCAGTGACCGTACTCGACCCAAAGAGGCAGCAACTGCCCGCGATCACAGGCACGGGCAAGTCGCCGACGCCGACGCCGCAGGTCAAATGCTCCCATGTTTCCGTGGGTGGCGCCCCTCGGCCACGGGTTGGTGTCGTGCATTTCAAATAACACACGATTCATCCTTTCTGTACGGAGTATTGCAATAGTGTCCACCGGCTCTGCTTTGCCATACGACGGTCTACACTGCAGCAGTAACTAACTGTATCATTTCCCTCGTCGTCTTTTACAGTCACCATCGCCCTCGCCACTCCATCGGCCCGCTCCACCGTTACACCGAGGCATCTCGTCACTGTCCAGCTCTCGCCTCTGCTCGTCTACGTTGCGATCGCATTCTTCCTACCAGGATACATCGAGTGCTCTCAAGTCGCAAACGCATACTTCCCACCATGGCGGACGCTTCATGTAGTGGCCCGTCGCCATTCAAGCGCCTCGTAGACCACCAATCCCGAGATGTCAGCCATCACCAGGATCGCCTAGTCGACCGTTCCGCCGGCCAGCCTCACGGCGTATGTTTCGCCTCTTATGTTTCCTTCTATCATGGGCCAGGTACTAATATCTATGTCTTCAGTCCTTCCGATCTGTTCGTCACGAATACCCAGGACAAGACAGCTTCGGCGCCTTCATGGACGCAACACCATCCCCCATCCCCGGCATGTCTCATGACCCAGCGAATCGCCTAGCCGTCCACGCCGCTGCTCTTCAACAACCTGTCGCGCCGATGCATCACCCGGAGCTATCCCAACAAGCTAGAGCATCCCCTGTACCTGACGTGAGCAACTGGGCAGCCGACTTTAATCGCTTCTCCAGCCAACAGATGCGCTCTCCTGCGACCGCCGCTCCTTCACTACCCATGCAAATGAATCAACAACCAATGCAAATGAATTTCCAGTCCGCCTTTGGCCAAGCCTTTGGAGGTCCCATGTACGGTCCCGGCGCAGCAGGTTTCATGGGACCCCAAGCACCCGTCGAAGCTGATTTCGACAAAGAAATGTCCCAATGGATGTCCAACCACGGCGGTGGGAACATGTCCGAAGTCGACGCCGTAATGGAGCAAATGGCCCGCGAGCTTGAACTCAATGAAGCGACTCTCCCTGCCCAGGCAGAATCTACGACTACCCAAGAAATCCGACAAGTAGAGCCAAGTTCACGCTACACAGATCTCGAAACACCTGAGATTGGCAACCTATTCCCCCAGGAGCGAGAGGCAGACCACCTGCCCGCGGCCGAAGTAGAGCAAGTAATCCATGACGAGGCCGCAGCCAAAGGTAAATCTGCCGTCTCGGAAGCAGCAGAGCGCCTTCTCGAATCAGTGCAGCATGAAAACGGCGAAAAGTGGCAAAACTCGGTATTTTTATCTCTCATGCGGGACTTCCGAGATGGCCGGAAGGACATTGTCGACAATGAGATCCGCGCAATGCAGGATGAAGAGCAGCCGTCGGACCATCAGCAGCCAACGACATGACTGACTTTGGGCCAGTCTAAAACACACCGCAAAACAAGCATATATCAGTCAGCCTTAGGTGTGGATGCCGCTCCAATCGAGATGACCTTCATCCATCCCAATACACTGCAGGCCATGCGTCACGTCAAGCCACTCATGTGTTGTGCTCGGCATCTGGCCGAGACGGCGTTTTATTGAAGGCCTATTTTTCTTCTTTTTTTCTTGCCTCCCTTCTCGGACCCCGAGTCAGCCTGGCCCGAGGCACTGTTTGTCCATCTGCCCAAGAGTCCGAGCAGGAAAAGTCTCTATAATATACTTGCATGCTACATGGGGGCCCAACAATAACACACATAGACCAGCATCATCATAATTTGTGAAAAGTGCCAGCAGGGACAGATCAAGTCGTGAGTACCTAGGTAGCCGGGGATCTGAAATTCGAGACTCTACAGTGTATACAGATAGACGTATACTCCAGTATCACGAATGAAAGAAATCAAAGGATTGTATTCATTGTTCTTGTCTCATTTACTGTGCTTCCTACAAAAGTCGCCTCTTAATAATACCCTCATTGTCGCTTCCTTTGTCCCCTGCCATAATTGGCCACAGCGCTCTCGTATCGTCCAGTTCCATCAAGCATTTCAACAACATGGATAGATCCGCCCACACCCCATCTAGATACAAGTAGAAAATAGTTGAAAGAATTTGATCCTCCTTTGGCAGCAAAAAGAAAGCAACTCGCGAAAAGGTGAAAAACAGAAACATGGTGATACAGTTTTGTGAGTCCGAACCGATAGTAATGCTGGCGCCGTCAATATGAACGAGGAGGAACCGCCGGCAGCCGGGGAATGAGGTCGACAAGACTCCAAGTCGGAGGTTCGGGTAGAATCGTAGCCGGCAATTCCTCCTACCTGACGCGTGACATGAAGACGTGCGGATGATTTGAGAAATCCATGGTAAAATAGGATCCGGTAGAGTAGTATCGTACCTCGTAGCAACTAATCGCAATAAGCGTAGCAAAAAGTCCAGTCCCCAACGCAAAATACAAACGCCCTTAATGCATCCACCAAAGCCATCTAGAGACCCAGTATGTACTCCTATAAGTTCTTGCCAAATACCGACTTGACCAAGTCATCGCTAATTAAGTGCAAATAAATTCCCATCACACATCCCCTCTACTGACTATACAGACCATGAGAATGAAATGCAGCTACAGGGGGTAAGGTCCGCATCTCTACCCTCTAGGGAAGATATATCCCTAGGAATTAGGTCACTGAAATGCTGCGTGATAGTCCCCTTAGCAGATTTGCCCACTTCTTCGACTATGAAGGCTACAGGCATTCCATCCTGAAGAACAGGTTCTTTATCCTCACCATCATGGGTGATTCTGTACTGCGTACACGTTGCTGGGGCGTAGTCGCCGTTGTTGTATGAGCGTCTCTCCACAAATTTGACTAGCTTGGGATATGGTTCCTTGAATTTGGGCGATGGTGGCTCATCCGGTGTTTGTGTTGGTACGGCAGGAGAGAACGGGCTGGGCATCGAAGGGCTCGGACTGGGCGTTGAGGTAGTTTTCGGTGGTATGAATGTCTGGTTCGGGTAAACGAAGACTTGAAGTGTAACGTTTGGCCAAGTGCAAATCCATGGCTTGTCGCCTTCCGTGGCGGCAAGTCCCTTCCTCGAGAAGCGAGAGTTATCCAGGACAGGGAATGGACCTTTTATGTCATTCCAACGGCGCTGAGGACCCGACTGACTTGGAAGTATAAGCTGATCTTCCCGGACCATGACCGTCTTGTTGTATTTCACTTCAAGATACCAAGCCGGACCTCGGTTGACTTCATCTGTGTCCTTTACCAGTCGCATAGGCTCGAATTCAGGAACGTTCGGGGGCTGGGTTCCGTAGATGAATTTAGAGGCCTTGGGATCAAATGGCCTGAGTTTCATGGCATAGTTGGAGACATCCGTGGCACCAGCAAGTTCGGTAACGTTCATCGAGTACCAGCGAAAAGGCATATCACAATTCCAAGCGGGATTCTGCTCCAAATCCTTTATACAAGCCTTTGGTACGTTATATTTGTCCATTGGCGGAAGGGAAAAACAACCTGTTGCCAGGGGAGGCAAACCCTGTGGCAGATGCGGCAGGGGTACAACATTATCCGTGTTCGGTTGATTCTTACCGGATTGTCTGGCATGAAGCGAGTTAATACTGTAGACACATGCTGAGAGCCAAAATATGGTTTGTTGACTTACCCTTTACCCTTCGGAGAGGTATTGTGTCTGGTCACAATAGTCCCAACTACAGTACCCATCACCACTCCCATGATAACAATTCCAGCGAGTAATAGACATATTGTCCAGTATGGCACAACGCCCCACAGCTTCTTTTTCGCCCTCCGTTGCCACTTGCTCGGGCTTCGCTTTTCTGCAAAATCCCGAGCTGCACCATTAATTTCGTGATAGCTCTCCAGAGAAGTTCTACTGCGGATCGAAGATCCGGCTCCTCGAGACATACCAGCCAGATCTTCTGTGGAGGAGAACTCGGGGTTCCGAGTCGCAAGACCAATTCCTCCAGCACCTGGAATAGGCTGAACCGGGGTTGAAGTTGTTGATCCAATTATTCTAGCACCAGCCCCATCGGTAGCATTGGCAGCTGCTACATTGTTCTCGCAATCAGCTGATGGTTTATGTTGGAAGGGTTCTTCAGGATAGCGTGAATATGGTGGAAGCTCTTCCATGTGACCGAGCGGCCCGATTAAATCACCCGCATCCTCACCATCAGGCCCAATCTGCCTGCGGTAGCCGTTTCCCATTCCATTGAAACCTACGGGGATGCGCTGCTGGGTTGCGTCCTCGAGAGTAGTAATGCTTTGGGTGTACAGAGCGTATGGGTGAGCAGGACCCCGGGTTCCATCGAGTGTCTCTGAAGGGCCGGTAGAGGAGGTAGCATTACTGTACGTCCTCTGGGGATACATTTGATAGGGATGAGACGGCGGCGTGGAGCCCTGATATAGAAGATCGCCTTGCACGAGGCTGCTCGACGAAGATGATTGTCCTACACGAGCGGACTCCAGCCCGTCATTTCGAAGGGTCAAGGAATCGTGAAAGCGTGGGGGTTTGGACGTGCTTGACGGTCGATTGAAATCGGTGAAACCCTTCATTGGACTGGGCGCGACGGGTGGAGGTGACCGAGGAAGATTGGGCAAATGAATTCGATTTGGCAGCGGTAATGGAGACGAGTTCAGACTCGGTACATTTGGTGGGTTGTTGGCTGCCGGGCGGAACCCGTCAGACACAGCGTTCGTTGCCAAATCGTACTCATCATCGCCGAGCGCATTTTCTGCCGACACCCGTCTTGACCTCCTTGTTGATGTCCTCCTCTCCGACGTTGAGTGCCTATCAGCAGAAGGCATTATTGCAATGGGAATTGGACGTTGGGTTTGCGTCGTCTCGCAATACAGTCGGACAAACGGCGCTCAGTCTTTGGCATCGGCCGGTGACGTGAGTCACGAGAGGACCGCAAGAGGCAGCGCCGCTTCGTGCCCGTCTAAGCTGTCACCAGGAAGGGCCGTCGACACTCGACGCCGACGCCGTGCTGATCAAAGATGAAGAACGATTCGATTCCGTCGTGGTCGGTCGGGGTCGAGGAGTCGACTCAATCCAGTCAAGACGTTAGTCGTGTATAGAATTAATGAGTCCACAAATACATCAAGCAGTCAAGCTGGCGATAGTGCCCGATGGAATCGACAAGTCTTCTATGTGGAAGACACCGCGGATGTGTTTTTGTTTCGTTGTGAGGACTCTTGGTGCGTGGTGATGGCAGTGACAAACGTTCTCTGAGCATCACTGAGATGGGACGGGACTGGGGGGGAGGCGGAGCAGATTGTTCGCCGGCTGGCGCCACGGCGGTGCGCTTGGCTGAATGCACCAGTTCTGCCACTACCACTACCACTGCCACCGTCAGGTCAGAGTCAGCGGCGAACAAAACACCAATCCAGAACTGGCGACGGGGGACTGAGGTGGGTGTTGGTTTCGGGAACCTGGCAAGAAGTGGGCAGAGCCCGTGTTGGAGATGGAGTAGGACCGTGAGAGGCATGGCGAGCAAGGGGGGGCGGAGAAAGGGGGTACGAAGAGACGATACCATTGGCTGGCGCTCATGCACAGCTGGGGCCAGAAGGGGGCCTCCGAAAGTCTGCTTGCTCGGGATTCGATTTCCAGTCGCCAGTCAGCCAGTCACTTGCGCACCGTCATGCCGCCGTCCACTTATTTCTCTATGATCCAAGATCCGAGTGCTGGGCTGGCCTGACGGGGCTTGCCAGATGCCCGTCGGAACCTTGCCAGGGTTTGGCCGCTGGACAAGGAGACGAAAAGGTGAGGAAGGAGGAGCTCTGGAATGGAGGGCAGAAGTCCTTTGCAAAGCACTTGACCCGAATTGCTCAAGCACAACACGGCACGGCAAGGATTGGACGCACCACTTTTCTCAACCACTAGATCCATCTTCTCCTTTGTCGACTCGAGAGTGGTGGAACGGGATATGTTCGGATTCTGAGCGCTAAACGGGACCGTTTTTCCTGTGCGGGCGTTTCACTAGCGCCGATGTGAGACGGTGTCGTATTATACATACAGCACAGAGAAGGTTACGGAGTTGGGGAGTACGGAGTGTGTAGGCCCCAAAATACGTTATGTCTGTGGCTGCAAACAAGAAGAAAAGAAGGCGACACACTGGCTAACTGGTTACAGAGATGGGCAGACAAACACACAAACAGCTCGTTGTGGTTTTACGGAGTACTCCTTGGATATTGCCATGTTCGCGAACGAAAACCTCACAGGATGTGCCATTGTGCGTGACAAACGCACCGGATGGCGTTGCTGGTCGGTCATCCTTTTTCGAGAAGGTGATGACAATAGAACAGACGAGAGAAGTCGATGGCGACAGGAAATCATAAACCACTCTATGAGCTAATTTGCATGATCCCATGCTGGTCGAGGCCTCGCTCCAACCTGACTGCATTGGCTGAAACCAGTTCAAGTTGAGATGTGACGGTCCGGCCTGGTCTCAGCATGGGAGTCGTAAGGCCCAGCTTACAGACTGCTTCTCTGTGCCCCGTACGGAGTATTCCAGACTATTTACGGAGGTATTGCACAACGACCTCGGGTCGTATCAACCAAGAAAGCGGCACTTCGATCGAGTTCCGATCCCCTCTCTCGGCCATGGTCTCTGTCGTGATGCAACCTTCTCCGCTTTCAGCAGAGTCCCTTATCGTACTGCAATAACGGGTCTAAAAGACTCAACGGGCAACTGAAGCGATGCCAGCTTCTCTAGCAAGCTCCACATCCCAAGGGAAGGCAATGAGCGAAGCAGCATCCGACCGAGGACCCCTTACACAAACAAACGGATGCTTAATTTTGAACCCAAAGAGCCAGACCCCTGGCTAACGACTCCATGAAAACAAATGTATAGCACTCATATCATTGGCTAATCGCAGCGCGAGGCGTGCAAATCTCGAGGGCCTGTGCTGTAATCCGTCCTGCCGTTCAGATGCTTGTCGGCCCAAACCAAACGTCCTCCTTGGTTGGCTTAAGATCAACTTTCTTCTGTGGCTGCGGCACCAATGCAACTAGGGCGAAATACTCTAGAATCACGCAGTATCATATCGCCTATTACTTTGTAGTACTCCGTAGTACTCTCGTAATGGTGGCGCGGCACGGGGCAACTGGACAAATCAACCCATTTCCCCGGATCTCAGCGATCTGGTTCCTTGAAATGGGTCGCACAATGAATTCTGGTTCGTCCTAGCAATAATAGCAATGTTCTCTCTCACGATGATCCCTGTCCTTACTTCCCCAGTCATGGGCAAGTTATGCTTCAAATGTCTCCAGATTCTGTCCCCTGGCTCCACGACTGTGGCATCCGCTCGCCAAGACAAAATACGCAACAGATATTGTCAATTACTCAACCACGTCATTCTGCCCTTGGCCATTTCCCATCTGCCAAAAGGTCGCCAAGCCGAGGCACGAGGTTGGGTGGTGACGAACAAGGACTAGGACTGATCGCTGATGTGGCCGGCATGTCCGGCATTTGTTTGCCTAGTGTGCGGAGCAGTCCATATCGTAGTCCCTGACTCCCTTGAGGGTTCCCCTGAGGTGGTAATGCCTGTGAATGCACATGTTTCGGCATTGCAGTTTTCGTCCATGACCACAAGAATCGCCTTCCTTCCAGTTTGCACACGACCTGGCGGTCGGGCCTTGGATCGAACAAGGTGTCGGTACGAGAATGCCTAGAGCCTACAATAACAAAGTACTACAAAACAAAACCACTTGGTGGGAAAAGTGCCACGTGTTGAGGGAGGATTCTCCCAAATGCTTGTCGGCTTCGCTCGCCTCTCTCTTGGGCGCGAGTGGGTTCGCCAACTCGAGGAAATTAATCAAGCCAGCAGCCTTGATGAAGAGGATGTCTTTATCCGCTATTCATTGAGCATCCGCAGAATGCTTCCCAGTCAGTCATGCCCGCTTCAACGAACCTCTCGTGACAATGAAACATGGAGCTAAGATGTATGTCCACCGTTGAACTGGAGACGACGACACAACAGCGTTTCAGGTCAACGGCTAAATCAACACACGCGCGGCTATGGCATGGCTCTAAATTTATCCATACGCGTATCCTAGTAATCCCTGGTGATGAACAACGGTGACCGTACTGCTACTTTAACATAGCCTGAGATCCTCCTTTCGTTTGGTCTTGGCTCTTGGCGATGCTGCCGTAATACCCGAGTTAAGGGGTTGCCAGATGAGTGACGACTATATAATACGGCCATAGTGCCTGGATACTCTTGGACGGAGGGAGAAACGCTCGTCTGTGCTGGTAGCAACATGTCGACTTTTTTGGGCATGGCACATCTTCAAGACATCAATTGATAATATCTAACTGTTCAGCTCGCTATTAAAAATACCTACAAACTGCAAGAGTCACCATGGGGACACAACGGAAAAGAAACACATTTACAGTTAATGTATTATTATTCTTGGGTATCAGCTTTTGTCTTGCGACGATCCAGAGCTCAAAGAAATAGGTCACGGCTCAAAGGGGTGAATGGCCATACCCGTATTAGACTTTGCTCCGCTCGTTCGCCCGGTTATTCCCATCCCTGACATCAATCGATTGAAGATGCCCTACGGATCTGTATTCCAGACTGTCCAAATAAGCGAAAGACAGCCATTGGCCGTCTCTGCCCGACGGTGCAAATTCCGTCGCTTCGACCCGACAAATGTGGGTATATGAATGACATGTCCACGATCCAAGGTCCTTGGACGTTTATTAATGGCCGCTCGTTTATGGTTCGACACGAATGAATAACGGCAACATGATACAATGACACCAGGTGCTATTCCGGCCAATCCAAGGAGACTGTGTGCCGTGGTGACACCAAAGATTTGGCCGTCCACGCCCAAGGCTCACGATCACCCGAGCACTGGACCCCAAACGGCGCAACTCTCTGGTGCCAAGCTATCATTTGCGACAATTGGTTTTATGTCTACAGTTTGACCTTCACACAAGCCGTGTCACTCATAGGCAGACGTGTCAATTCAAATGTGGATAGTTAAGGCGCATTTGTCGGTCCTTGTGCTTCGTCGGTGTCGGGTAGCTACTAATATGAGAGCAAATGCTGTTGTAGGTTTGCCAAGTTCCCATGCCACATGTTTCTGGGTTCAAATTACATGAACCGCTTCTCCTTCGATACGACGTGCTGGCCGATATTTTTCTCGTACATTTCTTCAACATTTTGTGCACATTTGCTACCTTGAAAGCGAAACATCCTCTCAAATACCTGACCTCCATCATCGCCATCATCACCATCATCACAAAGCCATTCGGTCACCATGGTATCAGCATCATCCACCGAATCTGTCTCCTCGGGGCACGCAAGGCGAACTGTGTACCCGGCCGGCCGAATGAAGACCACGGACTATATGTACTCGATCTGGCCGATCCCCCGGAATCCCAGCTGGATTATGCGATTCATGTTCTACATCACGGGTGCTCCTATGGCGGCCACGCATATGGTGGGGAAATTCCCACGGTCTCGCATCGACGAGACTTACTATGTATACGATCCTCAGCAGATGATGTATACCGAACAAGGCGCATATGTGTACTGGGCCACGACCCGAGGTACCTACGACCTCTTTCGCTATTGGGGTGTCGCGAATACCTACTATACGAAGGAGGCGGCGGATGCCGAGCTGGCGAGTGTTGTCGAAGAAGCTGCTGGTGCAAGATCTCCTGGGAAAGAGCCTACATCGAACGAACAAGAGGCATAGAGACCTTGCACGCTTACTTATGCTGGGACGCGAGCTGCATTTCGTTGATGAAGTTTGGTGTGATGAAGCATTTACATTGTGGAATGAATAACACTGCGAGAGGTAGGGGCGGGCAAGGAATACTTGATAGGATGCATTTTGAGACAATATAGCAGATTGACTTGGTAGTGAGCCGTGCGTTGAATCAAGCCACTTGCGGACTGAGCAACGACAGGAATTCAGACGGCATCAGACGTCGCCTTGGCGAGATGATGCCATTCTGTTGACTTCATCCCCGATACTTGGGTCTCACAGAGTTCAGGACTCTTCATTATATGAATGTCAATCCTCAGCGAGCCGCGGAAACCTCCCGGATACGAGCTCGACCAGGCAGTTTTCGCAGACAGATTGTTTATCGACAGCGGCCATACGATCAGGTTGTGACTTCATCGGTCACTTGCCCGCCAGGACAGTATCCTCGGATTCACGTCTCCATCAACATTGCCCGAATCAGCCCAATTGGCGCCAGCACCCAACAACAAGCACGTTGGTCATGGGTAAACCAAGCTTGCATTGGCAGCCCAAGTCCTGATCTAGGGCTGAGGCTGAGCCTAAGGCTGAGCGTGATCTGCTCTTGTCCTTCGGTGGCGTTGCTTGGCCCCTAGCCATTCCCAGCTCATCGGTCCCCCGGCTTGTCCTACCTTGATATGCATTCGACATTGTTCACTTTCGCAATGTTATGATATGCCGGGATTTTCCAAGTGCAAGCACAACATGTGAAGGCTAGAGCGTTGGTTGCCTCTCGTCACGGAGCCCGTCCGTGCCTGTTAGCCTAGTGTATCGTATTCCTCACAAAACATCATGGAAGAAGAAAATCGTCGCCCTGGAAGCCTATCGACCAGCGAGAGTGAGCGTTGGGTCCAGTTTGGAGTTATTATCGAGGATGTGGCGCTACTCGCTAGACTAGGTTGAACTGATTGGACAGACCGATGACTGTATAACCGGACTGGTCTCTCCGGGATGAGGCAAACCAACGGATAGTGTTCAATTTAAGCTCGTAGTTTTTCGGACTGAGCCACTTGCATGCAAATTATATGTCCGATGTGCAAAGTTTGCTTCTGCAGTGGCTGTATCGCGAGATAGCCTTTGCCGGCGCGCAGCCATGAATCATAATTCCCAGGCTTCTTACGCATTATGATGCGTTGTCTTATAGTGTTTCTTTCAGTATATCACGGTTCTCTGGGTTGGGTATGACTAGGCACACGGTGTTTGTATAAATAAATGGGTCCTACCTGATGCAGCGCTGGCACGAATTTGGATAGGTCAAAAAATAATAAATAATACCCGCACTGGTTTGTTCGCCCGGGATGCATTTGATGTTAGTATGTGGCTGGGGTAGACGCAGACGTCGAAGTGTAAACGATGACTCAGAGGTCTGTGCGACAATGCCAAGCGAGACTGGGTGGTCCGGTCCGTCCGTCCAAGGCAGTGAACAGGTGAAGTTGTCAGTCCTGGCGTCGCCAATATCTTCGTCCAACATTTGGATTATTTTGACTCTTGAGGGCACTGGCCGATGGGTAGACCTCGTTCATCGCCACCGTCATCTCCACTATTAACGTCGTTCGTCACTTAGCGATTGACCGAAGTAGTCATCATACCGTTTTGCACACTGTTGATGCCAATGCAGCCCTGCTGCCTGCTGCTTCTAGGCTTGCCTGCCATCTAGAGTGCATGACCAGGGCTGCAAATTTTGTCGGTGAAAGATGCACATGTGCAGGCAGGCGGCCGCCAGCCGGCGTAGTCTAGGCTGCAGTGCTGATATCTGCACATGGCTATAAATGAGGCTGCCGTGCAAGTCTCTGTCTGACCGTTGAAGGCTCCATGTCAACCTCTTCATTCCATTCTCTTGTCTTGCACCAGACTTGATCACTCAAGTACCTGGTCGCTCTTGCCCGCCGCATCAACACCTTGTACTTGCGGCGACGAAGATAGTACTTCAGTACCTACCTAGGTACCTAGTACTTACTCAAGATCAACGGCACGCGGGATATTCCAGCAAGTCGCGGTCTGGTTTTTGGCGTCATCTCCTTCCAACGCTGCGTGTTGTGGCGATAACTCTTTGGTTATTTATCACCATCAAAGTCATCGTCATCAAGAAACCCGGCCGTCTTCTACTATGGATTTCTTCCATCAAGTCAAGCAAGCTTTGGAAGCTGGCCAAGAGACTGAGCAGCCTACACCAACACCTAACGGAACCGACATACCAGGCGCACCTTCGCCCCAGTTCGCACTGCTGAATTATCTCTTCCCAGGGTACTCCATGCTCATGTCTGCTGCACATGCCTACGTCGGTGTTGACTTCAACTCATATGTCCCTGTCCTGCTCGGCGTCATCGCCGCCTCAGTGGCATGGAACTATGTCAAGGAAGAGTTCTGGGTATTCTTTGAAGACTACTTCATGTCATCAGTCACCATCCGCACCGATGACGAGATCTACAACATGGTCATGCTATGGCTCTCGAAACAGAAGTTCTCACACAATTCTCGCCACTTCGTAGCAAACACCAATATCAATTCTCGAAACCGGTTCATGTACAGCTACAATTCTTCCGATTCTGAAGACGAGGATGACGAGCCGGCAGACTCCCCCGTTAACACAACCACTGGCCTGTCCAACGATCTGAAGCAGGCTCTCCACTACACCCCATCCGTCGGCACGCACTTCTTTTGGTATAAACTGCGTCCTCTAACATTCGAGCGTGTCCAGAACCGAGATCAGATTGTCGGCATGACGGCGAGCGAGAAGGAAGAGCTGCGGATTTCTTGCTTGGGGAGAAACCCCAGGATTCTGAAGGAACTGCTACTGGAAGCGAGACAACTACATATGAAGAAGGACGATCGCAAAACCGTCATTTACCGCGCAAATCTTGCCGAGATCTACTGGCAGCGGTGCATGTCTCGCCTTAATCGACCCTTTTCTACAGTTATTCTGAACGAGGATGTGAAACAGGACCTGATTGATGATGCTGCTGATTATCTAAACCCCATTACCCGTCGGTGGTACGCGAATCGCGGCATTCCGTACCGAAGAGGATACTTGCTCCATGGCCCTCCTGGAACTGGCAAGAGCTCACTCAGTCTCGCGTTGGCAGGACACTTCCGTATGAAGATCTATATCGTCAGCCTGAGCTCTGCTGCGGCTACCGAGGAGAATCTCACCTCTCTTTTCCATGAACTACCTACTCGATGCGTCGTACTGCTTGAGGACATCGACAGTGCCGGCCTAACGCATACCCGCGACGACTCTGCCGCTCATCCAGCTGTTCCCGGACAAGTCCCTTCACAAGTCATTACCTCTGCCAACGGCACTAAAACGGCCACTCCACTCCCAGTTCCTCCTGGTCGTGTCAGCCTCTCAGGTCTACTTAATATCCTTGATGGCGTGGCTTCCCAGGAAGGTCGTATTCTCATCATGACAACCAACCATATAGAAAAGCTTGACAAGGCACTTATCCGTCCTGGTCGTATCGACATGATCATTCCTTTTGGCCTTGCAGACTCCCTTATGACGGCCTCCATCTTCCGTTCTATCTACGCACCGTACGAAAGCGAAATTCTTTCCAAAGCGAACGCCAAGGATTCAGACTCGGAAGCCAGGCGGGCCAGGCTTGCTAAGAAGCACGCGCAAATCAGCAAACGTGTGGACGAACAGGCCAGGCAGTTTGGAGAGAAGATCCCAGAGTTCGAGTTCAGTCCCGCAGAAGTCCAAGGACTGCTGTTAAAGTACAAGCACGACCCAGAAGGTGCGTTGGCTGCTTCGGACATGTGGGTTGAGCAAATGAGGAGGGATAAGAAAGAGAAGGCGAAAGAGGCTGAGAAGAAGAGACAGGAAGAACAGAAAAGAAGGCAAGAAGAGAAGAATGTAGAAGAGAATACAAAGGATGAGACGGGACAGGAAAACAAAGAGACTGACTCGTCCGAAGGGAACGCTGAGAAAGCACCTGAAAAGACCAAGCTCGATAAAGATAGCTTGACCCCCGGGAAGTCTGATGGCCCAAAGAAGAGTGCGTCGGATTCCGGGTATGAAACCACATAAAGTCCGTCAATGATTGTTTACATAGCGAGGCGTTTAGGAAATTCATAGAAAGAAGGAAAGCACAAAATTTATCGAGAGTACTAGCACGTACTTCATGTGATGGAACAATGTATATATGTGGGGACTTCACTGGCTGCTGGGTTATGTAGACATATCATAACAATGTGCCAATGGTAGCCAACTCTTCAAGTTGGACTACATGGCTATATCCTGTGTTATTCTAGCTCCCCATCTTCCAACAGACACTGCGGCTGCCTTACCAGCACGTCTAACACACGCCATTCCGACAGCCAGTCCACTTCCACCAGGGTAATTCATGTAAAAAAAACCTCCCATTATCTTCCCAACACAGTTCAATCCACGGCTGGGAGGGCCACTGGATCTGCGTAATATTTGAGTGATACCAGCGTCAATCTTGAAAACCACCAAAGGAGAAAGTGACGCCTACACTAACCTTATGTGGCAAAATTAGTCCTCTATCCAGCGGCAGTGCCCATTCAAATTTTGAATTTTGAGCCTCGTCACGGTTCTAGACGATACCTCCGCGTAGCAACGACGGCGACACCTAGAATGCCAAGTGATCTGGCTGTTGGAGAACGGCGCGGCCAAAACTTGGCACCACGTAGTTGCACATGTCCGCTCCTTTGTCTACAAAACGCTCCACATCCACACTGATGATCACGAGACCGAGAGGGTATCACGACTTGGTGAGCTCGCTTGAGGCCTCGCGCTCTCTGACGTCGGGGCCAGCATCTGCGCCCCTCGCCTCCGGAGTGACAGCTGGAGCAGTTCCCTGCCGCTGCGGCATCGCAGGTCTGGATACAGTATACCAGGCACTCTCAGGTGTTGAGAGGCGTGCCGCGGACCACGGCCATGTCCCATGCTGGGCGGAGGTACGCGGCCTCATGCGAGGATTGGCTTCAAGCCCGGCGGCGGCAACTATCAATTGGTGACGGCTTGCGTCCAAAGGAGCGGCCGGCCCGTCTCTGCCGACTGCGACACGGAGCCTTGCCGTGTCCGGGCTCCGCTTGACGGAGTGAAATGGTGCTGACCAGAATGTTTGCGTGCCAATTTGCATCGCTACCTCCGTCATGGAGGGCTCTATAGGCCCGAGTTTGAAGCATGAGTTGTCTTCCCACCCATGGCTCTAGGCACTTGTCGACACGGACGATGCTTTTTTCCTCCGACTTGCTTGGAAGACGGCGGCAGCGATGATATTGCCACTGCCGATGACTAGACGATCACATTTTGACGGAATTTGCTAATTACGTTTGACTTATTACGTTGTTGGTCGTTCCGGAGCCCAAATATTCCTTCATGGACGGGCGAGGAGATGGGGGTGGATGGCCGCAGAAAGGAGTATAGTGGTTTGTAGAGTAGAATTTCGTGTTCAATGTTTCGACTGCAATCCCAGTATGGCGTCATAATGGCCTGTTTCCAGGCCCCCGACGCGCTAAATCTGTCGAAGCCGCAATTAATACGCCCTGAGGAGGCTGAGCCATTGCAGCTTGAGCCCTTGAGACCCTGAAATTGACGTGAGGCTGTACGGAGGCAACCATGTTATGACAACTCTATTATTGTTCACGGCCACGAACGCGTAGTCTACGCGGCTTGATTTGTCCTACGAATATAAGTGAGTAGGGTGTCCTCATGGCGACCGTTTCCTGACAGCCTCGGATAGAGCGCCATCAATACTGCACACATGACACTGGATGTCGGCAGTTGCTGGCCATCTGCAAGGCGTTCCCAAACTCGCTGTCACATTGTAGTCATGACAATTGCAGGCACATGTGGCGTTATGCGCGGCTCAAATCCAGGTTGCACGGCACGGCTGGCACTCAGCTCAAACAAAGATACAATACACAGGCCATGGACGAATCACGGCGACTCGGTGAACAAATTGCCTCAGAACGAGGCAAACAGGAGGAAGATGCGAGAATCTAGTCAGGAACTGGGTTCAAGACTAGCATCTTGGCCCACAAACTAGTACCTAGGTGGTCATGATGACTCGCCTAGATCTTCCGTTATCAATCAGTAGATGATCAAGGATCCCTGAAAGGAGCGTGAATTTTATCCGGATGTCCCAAGAGTATCCACTGAATAGAGCTGAGATGGAGTCGATTGAGGGAATACTATCGAGAAATGCGTGTCTCGGCAAGACTTTCCCATTCATGATGTGGCCAACTCATGGCCACGTTCCTGGGAGGCAACGGAAAGCTCCTGCGTCCACACGCTCTTTTTCTCTCCATCCGTTTCCCTTGGTGGTCGGTGGTCTGGGTCTGGAGGTGTTACTCTGGGTGTTCGTGCTTGGACCGTAGACACAAGAGCTACGCCTCATGCACCCCAAAGTGTAGAAATCTTGGAAGAGGCTAAATGTCCGAGACAGATGCTCCCCAACAACAACAAGCAGTTTCAGGAGGCAAGCTGCCACCTTGTTTGCATGGTCCAAGCTCACTAGCTTGTACGATCTCTCCCAGCGATGCGTCTTGGTTACACCCAAGAGCTGTGTGGAGATTCGTCAAGCTGTCTCGTCGTCTTCGTACGGAGTATTCCGTTATTAAATGTTGGCAAATATCCACGGCAGTCTCTGTGACACGGGGAATATTACATTACAGACAAGCTCCACAGCCATAGGAAACGAAAAAGATGATGGCACAAAACCTGGCCTAGGCGAAAAAAACAAAAAACAAAAAACAAAAAAACAGGTGTGTTAATCGCATGTCACCTTGTACCAACTAGGTAGATATTGTCGACAGGTGGTGTGGGGGGCATAATACAATACAGAATTAAAATGAAGAGAAATTGGTCTGAAGTGGCGTCGCGCATCAAATCCCGTCCCGAGTCCCTCCCAACGCTCCACTCCCCCTGGCAGAGAGATCCGCTCCTGGTTCGAGAAAGTACACGTCAAGACGTATCTTAATTCTGCTGGCCATTCAGAAAGGGGCGGTGAAAATGATGGTGCTGCAAGAGTCTAGTCTGGTCCAAGATGGCCCAGGTTGGGCCAAAAAGTTGAGGGTCGTCAGCGTGAGGCGGCACGAAGCATGTGGATTGAGCTTGGTTGGGATGGACCAGACGTAATGAATTGTTTCTTCCCTCGTGCTCGAACAAAACGCCCCTCCACCCGTCCGTTGTCTTCACATCTCCTGACTTCACTTCACTTCCCATTCTCCCCAGACCTTCCTACTTTCCTTTGCAACATGGCTTCGCGTCCCCAGAACATTGGCATTAAGGCCATCGAGATTTACTTCCCCAGCCAGGTATGTAGTTGGGCTCTGCATCACATCAGCCTCTCTGTGCACCTCGCCCAAAAAAAAAAAATAAAAAAAAAAAAAAAGTCGAGAGATGCCACACACCCACTCAAAACTGCTGCCCCTCCGCCGCCGACATCGCTAACTGGCGTTTTCTTCGTTTTGCACCCGTGCAGTATGTTGAACAGAGCGAACTCGAGAAGTTCGATGGAGTCAGTGCCGGAAAATACACCATTGGCCTTGGCCAGACCAAGATGAGCTTTTGCGATGACCGCGAGGGTGAGTTGGAGCCTCTCCGCCTCTCCGACCCGTCTACCCCTTTTGGAATCTTCACGAGGGTCTGCATGTGAAGGAAAAAGCGGCCTCCGTACCTTGGCCTGTGTGCAAAACACTTCATGAACTAACACCTGCTCCTGATAGACATTTACTCTCTTGCCCTAACCGTTACCTCGAACCTGCTCAAGAAGTACAACATCGACCCCAACTCTATCGGTCGCTTGGAGGTTGGCACCGAGACCATTTTGGACAAGTCCAAGTCGGTCAAGTCTGTTTTGATGCAGCTATTCGGTGACAATGCCAACATTGAAGGCGTCGACACCGTCAATGCTTGCTACGGCGGTACCAATGCCCTGTTCAACAGCGTCAACTGGGTAGAGTCCTCTGCCTGGGACGGCCGTGATGCCATTGTCGTTGCTGGTGATATTGCTCTGTACGCCAAGGGCAATGCTCGCCCCACTGGCGGTGCCGGTGCCGTGGCTATGCTGATCGGCCCTGATGCCCCTGTTGTCATGGAGCCCGGCCTGCGAGGCACCTACATGCAGCACGCCTATGACTTCTACAAGCCAGACTTGACCAGCGAGTACCCCTACGTCGATGGGCACTACTCCATTAACTGCTACACGAAGGCTCTGGATGCTGCCTACCGTGATTACTGCAAGCGCGAGTCGAGGCTTGCCAATGGCAATGCCAACGGTACCGATGCTAGCAAGACTCCCCTCGACCGCTTCGACTACCTTGCTTTCCACGCCCCTACTTGCAAGCTCGTGCAAAAATCGTACGCCCGACTGCTGTACCATGATTACCTCGCCAACGCTGATGCTCCCGCCTTTGCTGAGGTGGCTCCCGAGTTGCGTGACATGGATTACGAGAAGTCTCTGACTGACAAGGTTGTTGAGAAGACCTTCATGACCTTGACCAAGAAGAAGTTTCAGGAGCGTGTCCAGCCCGCCACCCAGGTTGCTACTATGTGTGGTAACATGTACTGCGCTAGCGTCTGGGGTGGTGTTGCCAGCTTGCTGTCCTTTGTTGACCCCAAGGCTCTGGAGGGCAAGCGAATTGGTGTCTTCTCATATGGATCTGGTCTGGCCTCAAGCTTCATGTCCTTCCGTGTTAACGGCAGTGTTGAGGCCATTGCCAAGAATCTGAACATTCCCTCTCGTCTGGAGGCCCGCCGTGCTGTCCCTCCTGGGACTTTCGACGCCGTAAGTCTGTCTTCTTATCTCTGGCCTATATGCCGTCCAGTTGGCTGACCACTTTGTGTATTTAGATGTGCGAGCTCCGTCATCAGGCGCACCTGAAGAAAGATTACATCCCAAAGGGCGATCCCTCTACGATCATCTCTGGCACTTACTATCTGGAGAAGGTTGACGATATGTTCAAGCGCGAGTACAAGGTCCAGGCATAAACGTGCCAGCCAAAAACTAAATAGACCAGCCATGTTGCTTGAATTTTGCTTTGAACGACACACTGTGACCTGTGGAACCTCCGCTATCTGGGTATCTGGGATCGACATATATGGGCACCAAAGAGGAGACCGGCCAACATGACTCATCATTACGATGGTAGACGCATTACGGACTTGGGCATGTCACTGGGCACATAGAAACAGGGCACACGGAAGGCCTGCATATTATCGGAATAGCCCTTTAATTGAGCCACTGAGGAAATGATGGAAGGGGACTCGTGGCTTGTGTAAATATCGTATCTGGGCTCCAAGAAGGAAAGTTTAGTGTAGCGTCTTATAGAGCGAGGGACGTCACGGCTTTAGAAAATAAAGTATCAATATATGCAAAGAAAATATGTGCACATGTCCGACCATTTCCAACGATTGGAACGTCTATGGTATCTAATCTTAAATATTGTACAATACAAGCACGGATAATTCACCGTACAGCACGGGGCTTCATAGCCTTCCCCAGCACAGGCATGGCTGAATACTTTTAGGTGTCGCCCTTGTACTTCCACTCGGCCCGGCGATGCAAGTGGTAGTCCTTGCTTTTTATAGCCTGCCAGATGCCATACAGCCCTCCCACAGGCCACCTGCTCTTGAGAGACTGCTTTGTACGCTTACGCTCCTCCCGCGCAGCATCAACATCGATTTTGACCTTGTCATGGACAGTGGGCAGCGTCGTGGCGTGGTACTTTTCCCGCAGGGCCTGGTACCAACCTCGGTTCTTGTCGTATACCTTCCAAAACTCATCCTGGTTGTAGTATGTGTGTGCGTACAGCCACTTCCGCCCGCCCAGCTGAACGAGCTTGTCTTCCAAAGCGCGGTTCTTGGTAATGAACTCCTCGTGGTCGGCGGGGCCCCATCCCCACAGGCCAATGTTCAAAATATCCTTTGGGACTGTTGATCCATCCGCGGCGGTTTCAGTCTCGCCAGTGTACGGGTGGAAAGTCGGAGGAAGAGTCTGCTTGAGCGGGCACAGCCAGAGGGGCCAGATGCCAAAGGTGTCGGCGGTGTAGTTGACAAACTCCTCGGCCCTGCCGTACGGCAGGCCAAGGTCTTGCACGACGAAGCGGGCCGATTCTCCCGAGGCGTGCAGCGCGCGGTACAGCATGCGCGTGTGCATAAAGTCGTCGAGGAGCCAGCGCGTCCAGCTGTTGAAGGGCACGTACTTGAAGTACGTCCACCCCTGGGCGCCGACCCAGAACCCGGCGCGGTCGTAGCGGAACAGGTATTCCGCCAGGGGGATGTAGTCAACGACAGAGGAGGGAGCGGACGAGGCGATGGATCTGGTGCAGTCTTTGACGTGCAGGTAGAACCAGGGGTCGCGGGCGCGGCTAAACGTTTGTATTCTGGTACCGGCCGGTTTCTCATCCGTCATGGTGCCCGTGATGATGACTCCGTGGTCCCTGGAGAAGAGTATGCCGTCCACGTAGTCGTTCTCGGGGTTCTGCGTCTCTGCGCCCACCTTGTCCACGGCCTCTGCCACGCTGGCTGTGCGGTGGTATGTCGTCCGCACGTACTTCTTGGCCTCGATGAGCTTCAGCTCCATGAGCGTGGCGATGCCCAGCGTCCCCACGGATCCGGCCGCGCCCTGGAACAGGTCTGGCTTTTCTTCCCTGGAGGCCCTGACCACGTCGCCGTTGCCCAGCACCATTTCCACGTAGTTGATCGTCTCGTTGAAGAAGCCGTGCTTGAAGGAGCTGCTCTCCCCGGCTGTCCCGGCGTAGCCACCGCCGGCCGTTATGCCGGGGAACTCCATGACCACGGGGGGCACCAGGCCGTGACGCAGGGTCGACTCGACGAGCCTGTCCATGGGGACGTTGGGCTCTACCAGCGCCGTGCGCGTGTTGCGGTCGACGCCGACGACGTTGGACAGGGCGCTGATGTCGACGACTCGCGCGCCGGGACGGGGACGGGGCCTGGTGCTGTTTGTCGAGCCATGGAAGATGCGGTAGGACTCCTTCTTGTCGAAGAAGCCGCGCACGGCGGTGGCGATTTTGGCCACGGCTTGCTTGTGGCGCTCCATGGTCGGCGGGCGGGAGCAGCTCGGGGCGGCGTGCAACCTGGACCTGGGAAACTTTTGGTGTTGCGAGCTGTAGGTCGAGCTAATGGAACCTGGCGATGTCCCGTTCGTTGGCACGTGGGCCGAGTCGCGATTGCGGATCTGAAGCTTCGAGCTGGGTTGGACCGGGTTCGGATGACGACATGAGGTTAATCGAGTAGATCAGCGAGAATACCGCACTGGGCTTATCCGAAGCTGTTAATTTATTAGCTCGTTTCTGAATCTAATGGCTCTTTGATTACATCTATTGCCATCATTGGAGTAGCTTCGCCTCTAGCGAATAAATGCCCGGACAATCTACAACCGGTACGTATCTCAGAAGCAATGAGGTATGGAACCATGGTCCAGATATTTGACTTGTTTCAACTGTTTGGTATCTAAATTTACAAGAGGGCTCACTACCAAGTCAAGATTGACCGAAAACGAGCCGGAGCGCAAAACTTGTAAATACCACGCAGCGAGGGGGTTTACTCGTCCCGTTTCGGGGTCATGTGGCCATTTTTGCAACGCAATCACAAAATGTCTCACAGAATTGATAATGGTGATGAGACGCGGGTATAAATGTATTCGTAGACATAGTAACGCCGGAGAGAGCAATCCGACACCCCTGCCAGCTTGTTATGTTTATGAGTTATGTTGTGGTCTCGGTGCCTCTTCAGATACATTGATTAAGAGGTAGAGGCACCCGGAAAGTGTTGCACCTTGATTCAAGTGCACCCTATCACGACTTGCGACAAATCACAGATGACACTTGTGCTTGATAAGATCACTCCCCTTCCCTTCCATTGAGTCAAAGACTGTACGAATCAAAACTTGGAATAAATCACCAACACGCTACAAAACGCTTCTGGGTCTCTACATATTCCTGTCTCATATAGCTTTCTAAGCAGGCACAGATCCATGGCCTACAGCTTGGACTCTGAAGGTATCCAAGCCTGCGTCTCCGCCACTTTATCCACGACCCGTTTCCTAACCTCCTCCTCTGAAACATCGAACAAGTCGCCAAAGTCGAGGGAAGTCTCCTTCAACGTCTTGGCATGAATAGTCACGGCACTGGATCTCAAGCCGGCCGGGTTCTCTACGGCTTGTCGCATGAATCCTGCCCAGCCGTCCAGACATCTCCGCGACTCGGCAAGGTTGCCCAACACGAGCGCAAAGCAATGCGCCATGGCTTCGTACTCCTCAAACACCATGGTCACGCCCTCGCGCTCGAGTTTCTGCGCCAGGAACTTGTTCTCGTACGCGAGTCTTTCCCACCCTGTACAGAAGTAGACGGGAGGAAACCCAGTCCAGTCTCGTCGCATGACTGGCGACACCAACGGGTGCGTCATCATATCGTCGGCCCCGTACATGAATTTCCGCGGTGGTTGGGCGGGCCAGATGTCGCAGGGAGTTAGGCCTTTCCGCCCCATGTCGTCCACGGGGCCGAGATAGTCAAAGGCTTCTGGAATCTTTCCATAGTACGGCCTGGAGCTGTGGGAGATGTCAAGCCAAGGGGAGTTGCAGGCTGTTGCGGCGGGGACGGGAATGTCCCGCGGTTCGCCATACCATGTGATGCGTTGTCCAAGGCGATTTAGCTCGACAATGACTTGAATCAAGGCCATGGTCAAGTTTCCGCCAGCGCTGTGAGACGGAGTGCGTTAGTCGTCTGAAGGGAGGGCATGCAAGCTGGAGAAGTGCTCTGGTCAAGGACGTACCTGTCTCCTGAAATGACGATGTGCTCTGGTTTCACCGGTTCATGGAACGCCCCCGGCGGCGGATAAAGAAGCACGAGATATGCAATCAAGCAATCCAGCAGTGATGCCGGGAAAGGACTCTGAGGCACCAATCTATACCGCACGGAAAAGGCCCGGCCACCCGTAATCTTGGCCAGCTTCTTCACGGTCGGCCGATGACTAGCAGGGTCCAGGAACGCATGCGCCCCGCCATGAAGGTACAGGATGGTCGTTGGCTTCTTGACCTCCTTCATCATCTCAACATACTTTGCGCTGTCTGAGATACTTGGGGCCGGCTCATCTTGTTTGGCGCCGGCCCGATAGCCCGTCCACTCACCAGATACAGGAGCAACATCGGGCAAGTACGTCTTCGGTACTGGGACATCCGGATTGTTCAGGGACTCGATCGCCTTGCCTACTGCTGCTCTGACGGATTCCGGCTCCGGCGGTATCGGAGCCGTGTAGTTGCTGACCCATATTCTTCCTTTGACGGGCAACTTGGTCACGGTTCGCCTTTGGGTCTGGGAAAAGGGATGCGGATTTCCCTCCTTGGGTGCAATAAAGGCACGGATGAAAGCAATGGTCACGGCGCTTCGCAGGTCCTGGTACGGTGACGTATCTGCGAGGTTGAGCGAGTGAGAGAGTGACACTCGGGCAATGAGTGGCGTGTAAGAGAGGCCGAGCCAGAACAATGCAGAGGCCCCTGGTCTTTTGGGTGTTTGTGGACGCGGCTGTTCGAGTGCCGCTGGCGAATCTGACATGATGGCGGCTGGAGCGTCTTGAATGGTCAACGTTACTTGGGTAGAAAAGGAGCGACGAGAAGCCAGGCCTGGGCAAGATGGAGGGCGCTATTGGGCAAAGGGCGAGAGGCGATGAGAAGGAGGCGGATGTAACTAGTAACTACAATGCTTGCCCAGCAGAAGCAAGACGAAAAACGTCCACCAAGAGGAGCAGACCAGGAATGGCTTCCGGCTATGGGATGCTTCAGAAACAGCGAATGCGGTTGCAGTATACAAAGGTTCCTCGAGTCCTCGAAGTCGGTGGCCACCATGTTCATGTTGCGAGTCGGGACATTTGTGGGGGAATGACTACTGGGCCACGGGGACGGCTCTGGGAGACGGGCCGAACCCCGGACTCCTCATTAGTTCGGCGTTCCAAAGGTGCCGAGGCAGACCGGCACAGTCTGCTTGTTACGGAGTACATAGGACCGCTTTAATTCATCGCTTCCACATATTGCTCCGCGTCTTACTTCCGTCGACAAACGAGACCGCTTGGTCAACTGATAGCTACAGGCATCTACTCCGTATGGAGTATGTATATACGGAGCCTGCGGAAAAGTGGTGATTGTTGCTCAGACTCTGACATGACTGCGCATCCAATTCTTGAGTCATATCCATTTTAATAGCACAGTGCTACTAGTACATTGCAGTAATGAATCCAAGGAGCTACAAAAGTTGTCACTCCATGTCCGTGTCCTCATCTTCACGTGTATGACATGTCGCGGCATGCCAGTCTCATGTTGCAGGCATCTTCAACCCTTGCCCATTGCTCCTTGTTATGCGTCCTATTAAACTCAACCATAATTACAAAAGCCGATGCAATCTGCGCCCTACACCAGTTCAAGAGCTGGTGCCAGATTCCTTGCCGCTGCCTTCAGTGGTTGCGCTTGAGGCGGACTGGGCTGCAGCCATCTGCCAGGCGGGAATTGACGCCTTGGTTGAACTGCCGCTACCGTTGGTAAATCCCGGCGGTCGGCTGAAGCTGTGCGCGAGATTCTTGGGTGCTTCGGTGGCAGCCGCTGCGGCAGGTGTTGGTGTGCTGGAGCTCTCGGGGACACTCTCCACCGTTGCTGCGGCAGGAGTCGTGGGCGTAGAGGTAGACGATCGACCAGCGGGAAGTGTACTGCCGGATGAGCGCGGGAATGAACTGCTGGTGGCGGTGGCGGGAGAGGCACTCGGTGCCATTCTCTGGGAAACGAGCGTTTTGAGGCTGGTGAGCTCAGTGTTGATCTCGGACAATCGATTGTCAGTGAGAGTCTTCTGATTTTCCATAGCTCTGGGAATGGCGTCCTTCAACGACTGAACTTCCTCGCGAATGCGCTGCGCATCATCCTCCCGACGCCGGTTGGCAGACTTGAGGTCCGACATGACAGTCTCAAGCTCAGAGATTGCATTGTCCAACTTTTCGGTTCTCTGTTTCTCAGCATCTTTGAGAGCCTCGGTATCCCTAGCCAACTGTTCAACCAAGGCAAAAGCCTTGTCAAACTGCTCCTCTATTGACTTCTTGTCCTGCTCCAGTCTTTCAGGAGTGGGGGGTGCGATGAGAGGATAGACGTATCGCTATTTCCCCTATGCTTAGCCAAATTTACCAACATATAACACTGTCCGAGGCATCTCACCTTGCTCAAAGAGTACAAGCCGTAGCCTACCCCGCTGACAACAGTGGCCATGATAAACCAGTCCCGCCAATCTCTCCGCGGCGCGGGGGGAGGCGGTTGCCATGCTTGCTGTGCATAAGGAGGATAGTACTGTTGGGGTGCGCCAGCCGGTGAGGCATATTGTACGGCGCCGGCTGGAGCTGGACTGCCTGTGCGAGCGAGAGCAGTGTTGATTTCCTCTTGGGTGAGGTTCTTGGATCGAAGAAACTGGATTTTGTTCTCGACAGTAGAGGACGCAACGCTCGGGTCCTGTAGAACTGCATCTAGTGTTAATGCTGTCGAATGGGACAACGGAAGCAGGTTTTGCTTCGGCGAATTAGCTTACACTGAGCCTGCGATGGATCCTTCGTCAATAAAAGGCTGACACTGAGTCGATGGTGATCGTGGATCCGAATGATGAACTTACCGCAGAGGCCACCAAGTCCTCGCGAATTGCCATTGTGGTTGCGATATAGTACGCTTGCTCACAGCTGCATCGCCAAGCTGGGGCAGAGAGAGCGAAGTGAAGCGACGGGGTGGCAGAATGGAAAAGAAATCACGATGCGGAGCGAAGGAGAGATCAGTTTGGAGTCGTCGACATGTGCCGTCGGTAGGTTTAGCTTGGCTGCGTGCAAGCAGCATCAGTGGATCTCTGGGGACAGCAATTAACCATGCCATGACTGGCTGGGTGGGGGCTCGAAGCAGCCGAGGCTTCTTGAACCAAAGGGAAGGTCCAAGGCCGAAAACGGGTCACGTGCCTTCGTGTCCAACGCCCTGCTAGTGGCTCAAGTGGGGTCGTGCCCAATCTGTGTACAACAGGCGTGGTTTGTTTACTTTCCTTCGGAGCAACAGACTTGGCGACCCGCACCACCGCCGTCGTTGGTTGTATCGAAGCATCCGTCGCATTTGCTTCCCTTACTTTTTCGACATAGTAAATTGATTTCAGCACTCTCCTAGTTACCGCACAAAGCAAAGGACCCTGTCTCGATTTTTCCCACGAAGCATTCCGCTGCGCCTCTGCATCATGTCCCAGGACACGGGTTTCTGGAGTGTCCGCAGGCCGAGAGAGGTAGGTTGACAATGTATAGCATATCGCTCCGTTGCATTGGAAATGAGACTTGTCGCATCAAGATCGCACATGTACTGACTTGCGGCGCAGACACTTGGAGGCATAGGGACGAACACCGGACTTCCACCCCCAGGCTCAACCATGAAACGGACCAACTCGAATAACAATGGCCATGTACGATCGGTATCGGGATCTAGGCAATCCCTCGCCATGTCGAGGCCAAGCCAGCCCATGTTCCAACGCACATCTTCAGGTGCAAATCTTGCAGATATTGGCCCGTCATCAGTCAAGCGATCCTCATTCCAGCCTAAAAATGTCCTTCAAACTCCAGGAATGACGAGACAATCCTCTGAAGCAGAGAGGCGAAGCAGTATCTACAGGCCAAGGCAGTCGACGGTGGGAGGCGTGAATAGTCATCAAGGCTTCTTCCAAACGACGCTACAGCCTGCTGGTGTGCCAAAGGACCCTCGCCCTCTGAAGGATAGATCTTTCCAAATGAGGATGGGTCAAGAATTGATGGAGTACATGGCACAGAACGATTTCGAAATGCAAATGAGCCATACCTTGTCACCAAATGTCATGAAGTCCCCAACACAAAAGGACTTCAATTACATGTTTCAGTGGCTATACCATCGCATTGACCCCGGCCATAGGTTTTTGAAAAACATTGACCAGGAAGTCCCGCCCATCTTGAAACAGCTTAGGTATCCATTCGAGAGGAGCATTACCAAAAGCCAGCTAGCTGCTGTTGGTGGTCAAAATTGGAGCACTTTTTTGGGTCTCTTGTATTGGATGATGCAGCTGGTGCAAATGTTGGAGGGCTATGCTGCCAACAAGTATGCTGATGCTTGCTTGGAGGCTGGTGTGGATGTTAGCGACGACCACATTATTTTTGACTTTTTGAGCACGGCGTACAAGGACTGGCTCGCTATGGACGACGATACGGGCGATGACGATGCCGAAAGGATTCTTGCACCACACATCGACGCCATGGCCAGAGCTTTCGAGGATTCAAACGCCAAATATGTTTCGGAACTTGAAATGCTTGAGGCTGAGAACGCGAGACTACGGAAAGAAATTGAGGACCTGGAAAAGGCAACACCTGACCCAGCCGTACTAGATGATCATTTCAAAATCATGGAGGAGGACAAGATTAAATTTGAAGAGTATAACAACTTGGCTCTACAGCGATCCGAGAAGTACGAGCATCGCATTCAAGTTCTACATGAAGAACTGGACAAAGTAGTGGAAGAATTGAGAGAAGTGGAAGATGAACGAAGAAGCCTTCAGAGGGCAGTTGATGCACAGGGTATTAGCATGCAGGATATTGACCGCATGAACTCTGAGCGTGAGCGCCTGCAGAAGGGCATCGAAACTGCTAGCCAGAGGCTCGATGACATCAAGAAGAAGGTTGCAGAGAAAGAGTCAGAAGCTGGCCAGAAACTCGAAGAACTTGAGCGCATGGTAGACAAGTACAACACTCTTGCTTATCAAATTGCCGTGATCCCGGCCACAGCGGCAAATGCCAGGGGCCGAGATTATGAACTGCAACTCACCATCAGCGACAGCTCGGATTTTACGTCCACCAACCTCAACGCGTCTCGTAACATGGCGCCATCGGCTGAACGTCTATTAGCCGATGCAACAACAGGATACCAACCCGGCCACATTCTTAACCTCGATCTTCGGGGCCAAATTCGAAGCAACTTCCTGATGCTACGGAAGGAAATTTCTGATAGACGGAGTGCGGCCATGGAGGACATGATGAAAGATCATGACTTGCTGGACGGTATCAAGGAAGCCATTGAAGACAAGCGTAACGAAGTCGAAGCGCTGGAACACCGTGTACGAGCGGCCGAGGAAGAATATGAAAAGACGAGAGAGGTGACTACGGCCCAGAAAATGGGTTCAGATGCACAGATTGAGAAGATGGAGAAGGAATTGTCCAGAATGCGAGCTGGACTCTCAGAATCTGTCCAGCTCCTGGAACAACGCGAAATCAACACAACTATTGAGTACGCCCACCTGGCCTGCACAAGCACAAGGACTATTGGACTTGGGGAAACTAACAGCATTGGCTTTTAGGTACGAGCAGCTTGTCTTGAGGGCAAACTCTTTGCGCGAGGAGCTGCACACGGAAATTGATCGCATGCTAAATGATGTAATCAAGTTCAAGATACATATCCAGAAGAATTTGGATGACTACGAGGGATTTGTGGCAGATGAACTGGAGAAGGAACTCGGGGTCGATGATAACAAGGATGACACCCGAGGCATGGATTTGTGAGGAGAAGACCTGGATTTGACGCATCTATCCCATTGATACGAATTTGACGAAAAGAGGAGGTAATTCTATGGATATAGCAGGCATGCATTTGAAGGTATTTTTGGGCTTGGCTTCTAAGAGGGCGTTGGGTTGGCTGGCATTCACGGCGCGGCTGAAATAGATACCACTTGATTCAGTTGGACACAATTGGTGATTCGAAAAGCGTAATTCTAGTCGACATGCTTCAACTTGCCATACTGTAGACCAGATGCTGTGCTCTCAACGCTTATTAGTCAACCGGGAGCTTTGTGTAAGTCTTCCTTTGTGATGGCAAGCCCGATGGCGCCGCAGATATTTACTTGACTCGAGCAAGACGTAAGCATCAGTCGCCTCAACGTTTTACATATACACGAGTTTGCATTTTGAAACAGCTCTGTCCAGATAATGGGGACATGTATATACATGGTCCTCTCTGTACCAAGGTACATCTCGGAACGATATGAACACCGCTCGCTCATATTTGGTTAACATTATTGCTTGACCACGATCGGCCGAGTCTGTTACTCGATATCCCCGGGTCTTGGCTCTCCACAGCATCTTACCGCCCGGTATTTTCGGTTGGGGAATAGATTGTGCTTGGCAGCATGCCACGGGTTGAAAATTCTGTCCACCCAGTAGGATTAATTTCTGTGGACGTGTGCTGGCAACTCAACCAACGACAATGGGGGTTCCAAAAGCCATGTTTCGACAAGTCGAGCAACATACCGTGTCCCAACATAGGCCGTGAATCAGATGTTCTTCCGATTCCCCCTAAACCTCATCCTGCAGTTCCCCCTATGAGGGATTCTGCCACGCTGAACCTGGAACATTTTGGACTACTCGGCCCTGGTTACAACAGGAGGCAATGTGTCTGAGCCTATTGGACTCTCTGCTTGGAAGGGCTGCATCTACACAATCGAAGGCCTGCTACACATCAGATAAAGCGAAGGTTTACGTACAATAATGGTAAATGATGCCTCTCCAAAAAAAGACAAAAAGAAGATGACTGGCTGACAGCTTGTATCGGCTTTTTGGAACCACATTTGTATATACCCTTCTGCGACGTCACAGTCAGCCCAAACGGCGTTTCATGTGTGGTATCAACTGACTCGAGCTTATTGACTGGCACGTTTCTCCGTGGGCTATTGAGCGAGCTGAGCCTGCTTCTTAATAAAGCGCAGTCTTGGGGACGATAGGTTTCAGCAGACTGGGGATATGTTTCGGCTTCGCGGACGCGGTTCAAAGTGCCATCAGACGATTCAGCACTTGTGTTTCCTTGCCAAGCGCAGGGCTCCGTCCGGCGATCATATATTAATAGCGTCATATGCGTCCATCACTTTCAGATTGGCAGGTGAGCTTCAAAACTAGGCTGTAACCGCCATGCGCGCTTTACGACGAAGTTTCGTGGCAAGGGTCTTTCGGACGTCTACAAGATCCACGCATCTTCTTTTTTCAAGTACCACGGCACTATCCATGCAGGATCTTGCCGTTGTCCTGTTCCCCCAAGGTACAAGAGTAAACTAGGTGCGCCCCGTGGATGTCAAGTCTCGAATCAAGGACAGATACCCGGGGCAAAGCGGAACTGCATGAAGATGCCAAGGCCGAGTCAGTGCCAGAAGGAACTGCATAATCGATAGCAGTCTCACTGGTCAAGTGTAGACGCCTCCTTTGTCAAACCTTATATCGTGAGGCGCGTTTGTAGATCGACGTTGATACGCGGCGGCTCATCTTTCCCGGGGGTCAAGGACTTCCGGATTCGCCTAGTTTCCTGCAACTAACAGACCAGTACGGTAGGGTTTGAGGGTGTTTTTCAACTTCAAATGTCCCGACTCAGACCCATCCAGGTTGCTTGAACCACGTGCGACGCGATCCATGGGCACGAATGAGGCGGAGCCCATCGTGATACCAAACTTGTAACGGTGCCAACGACCCCAAACACTCTGGCATGAGGCGAGATGCCTGTCAAGAATACCTGCCGAGCTACGTAGACTCGGTATTATCCAAAGCTTCCGTCCGGCGTCATTTAATACAAAACGCCCCCAGCATCCTCCCACGTCTGTCAACACTATCCATCTCAACAGCCTTTTCTCTCCATCTTTCGACATCAGCAAAGTATAGCCGGTCTATACCATACGACAAGAAATACCCCTTATACAACAAGCATCTTCTATACTCAAAGACCCTCGAACAACCCTCGACACGTTTCACAATGGTTCGCATCTACAACTTGGCTCTTATTGCTCGTATGTTTCTGACTTGGTCCTACCGTATCCCACATTTTCTGTCTGCTGACTTCCCCCGAAATAGTGAGTGCGTCTGCCCTGGCGGCAACTACTTACAATGAGCGTCGCGCGGTCGACGACGTCGGCGAGTTCGACCTTGCCGGTCGATCCGCGCCCCTGATGGACTTTGACAAGCGCGAGGACAGCAAGATAGCGGAAGCCAGGAAGGAAATGAAGGCCGCCAACCAGGCGGCCAACGCCGCCATTCCTGAGGATGCCAAGAACAAGGTACAGGAAGCCAGGAAGAACCTGAAGGACGCCAATGACGCGGCAAGGGCCGCTATTCCTGAGGACGCCAAGAACAAGGTAGAGGAAGCCAAGAAGAACCTGAAGGGACGCCAGCGACGCGGCCAAGGCTGCCATTCCCGAGGATGCCAAGAAGAAGGTAGACGAGGCCAGGAAGAGCATGCAGGACGCCAAGGACGCGGCCGACGCCGCCATTCCTGAGGATCTCAGGAAGCAGCGAGATGAGAAGAAGAAAGCCTTTCAAGATGCCAAGAATCAAAACGCTTCGCAGACTGCCCCTGCACAGGCCGCTCCAACCGCCAGCGCTGCTCCTGCTGAGCCCCCAAAGTTCTAAACCCTCTTCAACAACGTTGAACTCATGGAACGGACTAAAAGGACACCCATGGAGGAGTCCAAACTCCCCTTTTCATGGCCCGCTATCTGTGAACCGTGGGTTACGAGCGCAACTTTGCATTGGTCCTTTTAAAACCTGAAAGACGTCTCTTAGTTAGCAGATGGATAGTTGCGAGAGTTTCAGACGGCAGTGAGCAAGTTAATAACTGGTGTAATATACCTCGACGTTCGGGTATGTTTTGACATGTTGTACGGAGAGACGACTTGGAAAATTTGTTTTAAAAAGGCGTGTTAGCGACTAGTAGGTCTTGACGGCATTTGATGGGAGAAAAAGGCAAGAAGAAAAAAACTCTTGAAAACTTTAAAAACTCAAAAAAAAAAAAAAAAAAAAAAAAAAAAAAAAAAAAACTATTAATATTAATACCAAATTAGTAATAAAATGTGACAGAAACTCTCTTGGCAAACCTACTTTGCCAGCTTCCCCCTTTCGCTTCAAGTACGTCAATTCTCCTCGTTCGATAGTCGCTAAAGTGAGCGTCCCGTTGAACATGTCCTCTTTTCTGTAACATGGGAGAGAGATTAGTGCATTTCTCCTTCATCTGCCACTATCCATCACGCCAGATTATGCTTCATGCGGAGGCAGCATAAAGTATGGTGGCAGATGAGGCATAATGAGTCCAAGTACGTGCAAAGCTCGCTTCTTTGCGAAAGCCATCAGCACGGTCTCATACGCCGCTCATCCACGTAGTTTTGAGTTTCAGAGCATTTATGAGTCTACTTTCCCACGGCCGAGGCCGCCGAACCTGTTTCTTTCATGTCATTCTCGCAAAACCACAGCTGTGCACTGTGAGCTTGGGGCTAATGTGGTCTAGCAGTTCTTCTGTGTGATGTGAAATAATTTTCTACTTGATGGTGCTATTTGTTTGGGTTTGCTTGGGCTGTTTGATTGTATTGCGTGGGCCGCTCTACTCAAGCCCTAGAAGGTTCAGCTGCGGTTGTTTCCATTTCGCTTTTTCGGAAGTTGTTCTTGTGAGAAATGGCTCTCAGTGATACTCTTCTGTTTTCATCCGTTGAATTACATCCTAGTAATTTTACTGGATGTATTGCTTGGCCTTGACTTCTGGACATGCTCTGCCCAGGCTCTTTCCCGCATCTACGCTTCATCTCCAATATATAAGTGTATTTGGTCTTGTTGAGCCCAATTTATTCAAGAAATCTTGGACCTCCTTTGTGTAAAGTTTGTATCGATTGGATCCTCGATATGCTCCAACACCGCTATGAATCCCATTAAGCTTTCGGTAGCGTCGAGGGGAAAATCTCTGCTAAACTTCACTTTAATCTTCGTGGTGTGGTATCCAGCGTTCCAACTATACATGTTTGATTGATGGTAGTCACCATGTCAGCGACTTCCACTAGGTGGAACAAATTGTTTATGCGCGTGTAATGGTAAAGATATATTATAACTGTACAAGTGAGGCTATTACTTCGTTCCTTGTAGGATATTACAGGAACTCACTCTACCCAAACACGGGTCACCGGGTAGTCAGGAGGAGCTAGCCGGGAATACCATCTTCTTTTCCCTTCCTATAAGATAACCGTTATTTAGCTCCTTTGCGCCAATGTTGAGAAGGGCCCCCAGTTGTACACTGCTCCATTGTTCTGGCTCAGAAGCAAACTAAGCGAGCTCTCGGCTTTCTGAATCATTGAACACAAGGGGCCGCTAGCCGTTCTTTTGATGCCTTCTATGATTTCGCCGATTGCTGTGAGATATGTGTTTGTGCATAGATGGACCAGGTCATCTGCAAAAGAAGCGTTTCTGTGGTCTATAATCTTGAACTGATGTCTTTGAAGCGAAGAAGGCAAGTTTTGTATCCAACTATCGCGTGGGAATGTAAGAATCAAGGGCAATCGAGGAATGTGGACATTTGCAAGTACCTGTAATCTCTCCCCGCAAGCTTGAAAAGCTCCTTCATCTGCTGATCAAATTCTTCTACCTGTTTCGTCCCAATTACCTGGTTACAGAGATCTGCGTCCTCCCATTGGATGAAGCCTGCAGGTTCTAAACTCATTCCAACCTGTTAGCGACTCTGAAGTCCTCAATTATTGTGTATTGGACGTCTATACTTAGCATCTTGGAGAGGTTATGGATCAACAGATCGACCTCTTTCGACGACAAATTGCTACTCCACATTCGCAGGTGAACGACGTCGTATCGTCCTTCCAATTCAGTGGGGACGTCTCCCAGGGAATCTAGTTGCTTGAGCGAGACATTCTGGGGCAGCATCTGTGGAGAGGGAAACTGTCTGTCGGATATATCATATCCATGAAGAGTGACTGAGCTGGGAACTTCTCGAGCAAGATCCAGAAGCCAAAGCCTACGCTTATATGTCAGTGTGATGCTCGAATATAACCATGGTTATGGAGAATATCCCACCCTGTTCCTGTCCCGATGTCTGCAACGCTCATTCCTTCTGTAAGCTTTATGTGTGGGTGGAGCAAGTAGCCTTGATGTAGTCTCCAAAGGAAATGCTGTGCATCTAACCTTTGTTCATCAACAAATTTAGCGTCATTCAAGCTGGTGGATGATATTGATCTAAGACATGGCGATTACCTTACGGAGTGGGCAACACCCCTACCGAGAATATAACCATCGATGGCCTCACTCGGCATTTTCTGTACCAGTTGTGTGCTGGTGATAGACCTGTTAATAAAATAGGGAACAGATATGTTCGTATGATGATACAAATACCACAGCAATGATGTTGGATTCTGCAACTGCTTGGAAGACGGGACGGGCAGAGTTAGAGGAACTCGCCGGTTTATTTATGTTTCCAGTTCTATATTTCGGACTGGTTTGCAAGGGTGGCGTGAAATACGATCACCCCTGTAATCGACAGCCGAGGATACGAGATTGCTATTTCAAGACTATTGCCGTTGAGCCTGGCTCCGAATCGTCCCAATCCTTAACTAGCTGAGTCGCCCCGTCCGGTCTCCCCATTAAGCAAGATGCATAAAGCTCCAAAGGTCGATGGATCCATGGCACCAAGACTCAAGTGCTACTTTACTCGTCATTGCTGTTCTTGTCGCGAGCCTTATAGTCGTGGGTTTAATGTGGCTTTGGCCGTCCCAAACATTTTTGTGGACGTTGTCGCCGACTTTCACCATCCTTGCAGTACCCATCACACTCATTAGACCAGCTGACCAACATAATTGACAAATGCCGACAGGCTTCTTCTTCTCAGAAAGAGACGCCTTTGGTGCTGGTGCGTTACACTGCACTTGGGGATGATGAGTGTTGAACCAGGCCAGGTACCCAGCTATCGAGCTCTGCACTATAATATACTATAGTATGTCAGTGTATACTACTTGGTGGGCAAATGAGCTGTCACTGTCTGTATACATGGATCTCAGCTACCAAGCCACTCGAACAGCTACTCAGCTACGATGTTGTTGGTATGTCTCAGTACGTCATGGGTCCGATTGGTAGTGAAGGTAGTGCAACTTTGAAACCGGACAGAAAAAAAAAGGAGGGTTACGCAGTACTGCGCCGACATGTCGTACTGCTCCAACATTGCATGGCAAATAGCCACCACTGATAAGAAAATAAAACCCGTCACACCGAGATCCCATGATGCACCCCATTCGATTTATGAACGGCGAGCGGGGAATATGAGAAATATTTCACCCTCCTGGAGACAGGGAGGTCTGTAGAGACCGGAGCTCGTTAGACGAACGGAGGTCCTTGGCCCATTACCCGACAAAACAGGGTTAGGGCCTCAGCAAGCTCAGCTGATAGTCCTTGAGCCTCTTCCTGGGGAGCAACTCCAGTCGTGGAACCCAACTCATTGCTGAATCTGTCACCGCTGGGGATGGAGGTGACGTGTACGCCGTTCATGTCGATATTGTCGTGGTGGCCCAAGTCCAGATCCTCTCCTGGCCTCATGCCGTCTTAGACGAGGTCACCATACGCGGGGTTTATCCCTTGATTCCAGGGCTACCCGCATTACCTAACACCGATCGGATAAAAATGCTCATACGATGAAACCCCAGATGGTGAAGTAAATCGAGATTCATCATGTTTCTGGCCTCCATTGTGCAAGTAACCGTCGTACGCCATAACATTGCTTAATATACTCCGAGAGCCCATCTCGAGAGTGTAGTCAATAACAGTCTTCCAAGAGAGTCCGATCCGGATGTATGCCATAAAGGGCAGGCTTTGACTTGGGAGACGTAGGTACTGAACCGTCTGTAAATACCTATGTACGACATGGCAGCCTTCGCAGAGGCAACCAAAGTCCGGTCCAGCCTACGCCAAGCATGTCAGACGCATAGACACCTGCCTGCAAATCTATCATCTCCGAAGCTCGCTTTTTTCGGCGACCTCGATAAATCATAGCCGCAGGGTTCCGAGAGGGCCTCCTGAAAGCGCTCAAACATGCAAGTCCCGTTTAAGATTGAGCCAACAGGAACGAGACTTGCCATCGTGTCCCTGTGCCCAGAAATAGTTCGTTCTTTCGCTTGCTTCACGCTCACGAGGCGGCAAGTACGTTTTTAGCGTGAAGGTAGAGTTCCCACCGAATAACTACCCGGGATGCTGCATGATATAGGAATATTTCTAAGCTGCTCATCTGTTAAGCAAAAACATTTCTTAGCGATGGCAGGGGTGATCATCCCAGAATCCCACATGTTCATGCAGACACTTGAGGCATATCCTCTCGCAGGTGGACAAGAAAGATTAAAGCTTCCAAAGTTGAAGCAAGAAGCACATCGACTAAAATTAAAGACTTGACGGGTTCATATAGCGGAATGGAAACTGAGTAAGCGGGCCTTGCCTAGGGCGAATAATCGTGTCGGCGCATGCTCTATGACCGTCTGATGTGCTGGAATAGCCTCGACAGTAGACCTCCCTCTGAGCGATATGCGTGAGGTTCGGGAGAGGGAGCAGAAGTCCAGAGGATTGAAGGTCCGAAACTAGAGTTCCACGGGTAGGCGATCAAACTGATGCAGTAATGAACGAGAAAAGTCGCGACGTACAGCTGAAAGACGGGCTGAAGACAAGTCTCGGAGCATTCCGCTTGTGTGAATGTACCTTGGGATGACATGGTTGCCAACGGGCACTTAATCATGACGGTCTGGGCGAGTTTCCAACGGCATCATTGGGCGTTGGCAAGACCAATGTTCTTGGTGTCCTCCTTGCTCAGACGGACAGCTTGTATATCGGCTTTGATTGGCAAGCAAGTGATGCAACCGCTGGACGTAAATGTCAAAAGGGATTTTGATGGGCCGTCCCCATGTTGGTGGGCCGTCTTGATGCTGGTATTACGCAAGCGCACCTAAGCAGTCAGCGGCCCTGAGCAGGTATTATTGTCAAGGCAATCTTGTTCAGTTTGAGTACTAACCAAAGTGTTGCTGGAGACGGCTTCGCTTCAGCGTTAACCCACGGCCAACCGACCAGCCCAGTCTCTTAGCAACAAGAACAAAGCCCAGAGAGCCCTCCCATCCGCAGCGACACTGCTCTCACTGATGGAATCAACATGGCCAAGGCCAGCAGCTACAAGGACAAACCGTCCCGCAGCCCACCGCGAGGTTGCGCCGGCCATGGCAAGAATACAAGCCGTGTAATATTTACAATCCAATAGAATTCTCAGAGCCTCAATATTATTTGCTACAACTGCCCAGCCCAAGGGCCTAGCTGCAGCAGGGATGTCATACTTCCATATAACCATGAGAATGGGGAACAGCTTTGTGTAGGAAGATAAAAGCAGTGCTGTCGAGACCGAATTTGGACGTGTGTATCGCGGCATGATACCCAGTGTGTTAAAGGGCGAATATGACGAGCAGGTGAGAAATCGAATAATAAGATGGAATGCCAGCGTTGATAATGCGCAGAGAATTAAAAAGAAGAGGTATTGTACCGCAATGGGCTGCTGGGCCAGGTTGCCTAGGTTGCCTCGGCCGGGGAACATGGCTGGACTGGCCCGTTTCTCGATGCGCTCCCACGTCAGGTAGACATCGAACAGCAGCAATAGGATGCCCAGTCGGATGATGGAAGGCTGCTCCAAGTCAAAGGCGGGCGGGCGTGTTTGTTAGCAGGTGTTCAGTATCAGTGTCGGCACGCAACGAGAAGTCTCGAAATGTCTCATGTATACACGGCCAGTGTCGACAGACAATTGGTTGTACATACATCGAATCGATCGCCATTGCGCATCAAGGTGTTGTGGAGAAGGTGTCTGTAGACCTGTTCAAGGAGTCGCATCGCAATTAGCACCAAGTGGCAAACTATCACGGCTCCTCCTCGACGCGGCAGCCGGTACAAGCAAACAAGCTCATATTTACCTGCGGCTTGATCAAGACCAAGTCTATGAAGATGACGACAAAGTCATGCTCGACATACTTGTCGCAAAAGAAACCGCAATTGCGGCAGACGCTTAGGCGAATGTTGTGTCCGCTGGACTGGTCACCAGCGCCCGAGTATTTGGTCCATAGTGTCTTGACAGGGTGCCTACACTCGATACAGATTGGCATTATTGTAGGTAGTGCGGTAGTGCGAGTCTTTGACGCTGGCACAGCGATGGGTGATGGTCAGAGACGCTGTTGGCGAGACGTGCGAGGAGGAACGTCAAATTGAGGGCGGCGGGTGCTCAAGCGAACCAATGGGAGGGATGTCTGGTCAAGTCCCTTGTGCATACAGAGTCTGGTACTCCGTACATATGTACACATGTGCAGAGGTACGGAGTGGTATGCATATGTATGTATGCAGCTGACCCTGGTCTTGTTCACATGTTGGTTGATCCTTTTGCATAGTGTTGGATATTCGTCGCTCAATTATAACCCTATATTGTGGAGCCAAGCGGGAAAAAAAAGAAGAAGAAAGAAAGAAAGAAGGAAAATGGTGAAAAGGCCACAGCAGACCAGAGACCAGGCAGGCCGTGCTCAATTTCACCTCGGGTTGGACCAAGGACTTGCGGCAAATTACATCAATGCGGAACATATTTGCCAATGATGGCTGGGTGGCTGGATCGCGCCATTCACGGCCCGCCCCACGATTCCTCCAGCTCCATGGCGCATTCCCCTGTCGAATCCAGTTGCGAAAATGAGGCGACCGCTCTGGAGATGACAAGGGTATCTGTACTTAATGCCATCTGAAGAACTTGCACTTTACGTTGTGTGGGGGGAATGGTCGCCGCAGTCTGGCATTTTGACCCTCGATGATGGCGAGTGAAGTGATTAGGGCCTCCTGCTTAAATGCCCGCACGTGCGTGATCATTCATGACACCAGACGATTTAAATACCAGTTGACTCCAAAGCCGAACACCATGGCCTCTGGTTTGGGAAATGACCACTGAGTATTTTCGACAGCTTAAACGGAGACTACGAGGTTCTACTGCCGAACCTACCGACTATATTACTCTTGTCTACCTATAACCATCGTCTCATTTTTATCCATGTACATTCAAACGCAAAGGCCGCTTGTCTACAGTTCTTTATTCTCTATTTTATCTTCTTCACGCTATGCGTGGCCATGTCCTCTAGATGCATAATATACATTCGCAGCGTGATCCCTTCTCTCTTTACCGAAAGCATTGATCTCTGGTTGTACACAATTGGCTTCTTCTTTATACCAATAGAAACAGAAGTGCACATGTAGGAAAATCGACACGCTTCGTCGGTTGCTGTTCATGATAACCAAAGTCTCACTCTACCCTTCCGCGGAAGTGTTGCAGGCTAAATTCAAGACTTTTTGCCTAGGCAAAGTTGAGGGGAAACATTCCAACCGGACGTTTTTCTTTTTCCTTCTTCTCGCAAAAACAAGCGAGATGGCAACACAGACGGAGCGATGCCATATAAGGTCTGAAACATGCATGCATCTCAACTCACGTGGAGTTGGAGTTATCCGCACAGGACCAAACCTGGGAACTTCCCGGCGTGTTGACAATGGTATAAATGGCGCTATAAGTACCAGCGATCATCAAAAACGTCCCCGTGGCGACCACAAAGACACTGGAAGCCGCTCCAGAGTACCATCGTAGCGGTTTCCGGCCGTCGGATCTCTTCCAGTTGTCGTATATCCACATGAAACCTGGTGGGTGGAAGCACAAAATCGGGCCGAGAAGTGCTCCAATGAGTGCAATAAGCTGTCCAAAGATGGGGATGGCGCTGGCAATCACATAGCCCACAACGGTGATGGCAAAGGTCGAGCCCAGCCAAACCGCCCAGTGCTTGGGAGTGTTGGAGGCCAGGTGTTTTGAGTTACGGAGGACTCGAACGAAGATGGATTTGGCGGCGAGCTAAAGAAATAATGGTTAGCTACTTCAGTTCTCGTTTGGCGATCGCTTCTTGCTTCACGGAGGAAGCTCACATGGATGAGCAAAAGGTCGGTGACCAGCAGACCAGGAAGAGCGATTCCATACGCGACCTTCTTAATCAACGGGCCAGCCGAGCCCAGAGCAGGAGAGGCAACATAGGATCCGCAAAAGTAGTAGACGACCACACCGACTACAATGTAGGCCAGAGTAATGGCGCTTTGACACACCATCAGCGCCTTGGCGTAGTGCTTGGGATCTCTCATCTCGGACGCAATACTGAAGAAAGTCGGGGTGCCGGCATAAGCAAAGATGAGTGTTGTAATGGCTCCCAGAGCGCCGCTGAAGCTGGGGTTCTTGAAAAGCTCGTAATTGGACCTCCAGGGGCCCTCGAAGTCTTGAGAAGCAGTCGCAGGTTTACCCTGCACACCGACGGCGATTGTCACGGTGAAAACTGCATGGTTCAAGAGTTTAGAACAGGGTCGGAAGTGAGCTGTGTCTAGGGGGCTGTTAAACTCACCAGCGACAACAATGGAAGTAACACCGATCCATGCCAGCGCACTAATCTTACCCAGCGTTTGGATGCTCGCAAAGGTGAATCCAAAAACAGCCGCAACTGCAACAAACACGGCAGTACATGCCCCATGGGTGGAAAGGGCGTTGAGAGCAACCGAGATTCCAATCAAGGCTGCGGCAGCTGCAAAGGTCAAGACTGATGGACAAGACTGGTCAGCAAAACTCACACCCCCTTGGGTCATGGTCGTCAGTCGGTACTTACGGAGGGTAAAGGCAACCCCAAAGACCTCACGTCCAATGCGCCCGAAGATCAGGCCGCCGGCGTCGTCGATTCCATATACTTGACGGTGTCGGAGCTTGAAAACACCAATCATGTAGGCCGACCAAGTAGTGACGGTTCCAATGACCAAGAGGAGGATGACACCGGGGATGAGCCCCACGGTATCAAAGACTGACGGGATCGAAAGAACACCCAGGCCGATTTGCGTCTTCATCATGAGAGCTGCGGTTCCCAACCATCCAACCTGTTGGCCGGGACGATCAGCATATCTGGGCGGCGGGAACAAAAAGGGTCAAGGGACAAGAAAGGCCATCAGTGCTTCGGCTTACATTGCGGTAGTTGGGCCCTTGGTCTGTGATGTTTCCAAAGACGGCGTCGCTGGTCTTGACCTCGGTATCGATGACTTCTCCCTCAGACCGAGAAGCAGCAGGCTCGATCTGGTCCGAGAGAGCATTGTGGGGGTCTTGGGAAGTCTTGGACATGTTGGCCGGTGACTAGACCTGGGGAGCAGGATAGTAGATGGGATGAAGCAGAGACAGATCGTGCTCGAATGCGGAGAATATCATGGGGTACGGGGAAGTATTGTTTTTTTTATACTCTGGGTCTTCCCCGTTGGCCGTTGGGGGCCAATATTTGCAAAACGTGTCGATAATAGTCTGGGCCTGCTGCGACTTGGTGCGAGAATGTATAAGTTGGGATAAGTCTAGAGAGAAAAACTTTATTCTACTACGGGGAAGCGGGAAAGAAGAAGGAGAAAAATCCTCCCCCAGACACTTGCCCATTTGAGGAAGAAAAATGGAGAAAATGAGAAAATGGTGTGCAGATCAAGAAACTGACTTGTACATACGGAGTACACACAAGGGTTTCGACCCGAACCTTGAGTCTATGTATAACTGTAACTAGCTAGCACCTGCTGCTGTCTACACGTTCATGTTCTAATGTAACTTATGGCACAGGCTATTCGCACTTTTCACCCGGCATTTCAACTTGACCAACTTGTCGAAAATGCCCATTTGCCATCACTCTCGGACTACTCTTCGCCCACGTCGTGGACTCGGCTACGCCGGGCCCCGAGCCCAAACGAGTCAGTCCGCCCATTTATCCTTGCAAACATCCACAGCATCCACTCCGTGCATAACAACCGCTTTTCTAGGCCGTCCTCTAGAACCTTGCTCTAGTAATGGTTACCTAACATGTATCCATAATTGCCATGTATATCCAAAAAGCCGAATGATGCGTGTTTAGTTGTCCATATCCCACCCCCTTCATGCCGTCGAGGCACCTCAGGCGTTCCTCTCTCCGCACAATAGCCCTAGAACGCCCCAGAGACTTGCCTGTACATTTATCACAACAGGCTTTTGGGTAGCGATGGCTGTATTAATCAGCATAAACTGTCCATTGGCTCGACCATGATCCCCCAGAAATACTTTTGCGGAGCCGCGGCGGCATCAAGGGGATATGCCACGCACTTGGTGTAAGTACAAAACAAAAAGAAATGCGCCCTCCGGCAACTGTTGATGATCACAGGAGCGACACGCCTACGTCTATGAAAACACAATCATGCTTCCCCCAAGGTGTTTTTCAACAATGTCAAACGAACTCCAGTTGCAACGCCGTCTTGATGTAGTAGCCTCAAGTGTAATGAAGTCAACAGCAGCTCCGACCCAAGCATCAATCAGGAGTCAACAATTCTTTACGGAAGCCAATTCTGACAGGCTAAAACTTGGAGCTAGACATCTAACTGCTTCAAGCCCAATACAAGCCCAACAGGTGTCTTCACGCCCGAGTATCAAGCCAGCAACGTACGCGTCTAGGAGGAGCCATGCATATCAGTCAGTTGCTGCGTTGCGACCGTGCCACGCTGGGATAGCCTCGGCCCATTGCTGGCAACATTATACATCAGACAAGGATGTTGTGTCAAAACCACTATTAGGCCGTGACCGGAGTCCTTTTGGCATGTGGAGTTGGAACCATGTCGACGCGGGATACTGGTACCCAACAGATCCGGGGTATTCTTGATCTCATTAAGCCTTGCTCCATACTTGACAGAAGACACCTCTAGCTCAGCAGTAAGGACGGAAATCTGTAAATCGCTGACGACGACTAATTCAGTCCCGACGTGTTCCCCTGTTTTCCCTGTGGCCACGCCAAGCAACTCAACAGTTCCCAACCTGGGGAATGAGTATCTACGTATCTGTTAATCTATTGAATCCTCAATGTATCCACCGTCCTCAAGGATTATGAAGCTTTGTGGGTATCGACTGCTACCCCAGACGCCGCTTTCATCCTGACTGGAACTTGAACTCGTTTTTGCTCGGACGTCAGCCATCTAGTTAGTGGGCGTCGTAAAACACAATCGTGGCTTGCGGAGCCGAATTTCAAACCAAGGCGTAATGTCCAGTCTCTTCGAATGAATAGTCGCCTATCACCGGCAGAGCCAGACCAAGGCTTGATATCCAGTCTCCTTGAATGAATATCGCCTATTGCCGGCATAGAAAGGAAGTTGGTGTCAAAGAGGATGATGTGGATATGGAGTGGGGCGCTCCTCCGGAAAACGATCTTCATGGGCCTTCACAAAGATCGCTTATTGTCGCCACTCATTTTTATCACAAAGAGACTAATGCACTGTAGAGTCTAAAATCGTAACTCATGAGTCTCGACGGTTATGGAACGCCAGACAAGCACTGTGCTCAGTCGTAGGTACGTTGTCAAGACGGAAAGTCGGCTTTGGAGGCGTTTGGAGAAGCCCATTGGGTGAGAAGTAGTAAAATATGTGCGACAGTAACGTTGTTTTACCATTGGTCAGTAGCAGCCCTATCATTTTTAAGGTTCAAGCCACCACTCCAGAATGACTGGAATGGCGATGTCAACGCTGAGCCACACCACGTGATAGGATAGGGAAGCATTCTCCACCAAATGTGGCTTGACCAAGAATTTTCCATCGTGGGGCGGATTAGTTGATTTTTTTTTTTGCTTCTGGGCTGGACTTTTGATCACCGATTCATCCATTGCAACAGGCTTCAAGGCAACCATCGCCTCCCTTTTTCTTGTCTCTTCACCTACCATCACGGCCGTGAACCTATCCAAGGCGAGCCTCTGTCGAAGAAAATGGCGGAAGACGCGAACGCTGGTATGTGCACATCCAATTTGTAGGCTGGCTCACAAGCTGTTGCAACTCGTCAACGAATTGCTAACCACGGTTCTCGTATAGCTTGGCCCTTGGCCGATGCCGCCCTCACTCAGGAGATTCTCGATCTTCTGCAATCGGCTACTCATCTTCGCCAAGCTAAGAAGGGCGCCAACGAAGGTACGTTCTGGGTTAATTCGAGGATGCCCGTCCAAAAGGAATATACCCTCGTGCATGGAGATGATTACCGGTCATTTGCTAAGAAGAATTGGTAGTGACCAAAGCCCTTAACCGAGGTACTTGCGAAGTTGCTATCCTAGCCGCCGATACCGAACCGCTCGCGATTCTTTTTCACATTCCCCTTCTGTGCGAGGATAAGGGCACTCCCTACGTCTACATCCCCAGCAAGACCCTCCTGGGTCGTGCTTGCGGTGTCAGCAGAGCCGTCATTGCTGCTAGCATCAACTCCAACGAGGCCAGTGAGCTGGCTGGTCAGATCAAGGCTCTCCGCGACAAGGTTGAGCGTCTCGCTATCTAAAGGAATGCCGGTTGCACCAACAAGACTAGAATTGTGACAGTATGGCGGACGAGGGGTAGTTCGGTAGTTCTCAACTCTTGCCATGAATTGGCTTATTTTGGTCACTAGGATTCTCGAGGGTACTTGATGGGTTCCAAAAGTTGGGAGTCACTTGTTGCCCATGAAGAATCTGATGGGCAGTCTTGCATTTACAGAGGGGAGTGGTAGCAAGGCACACTTAAAATCTGTGGATAAGATTAGGTAGGCAGTGTTCGTGTCGCAAGCTTAAACTAGATCAGTAAAGCAGATGAAATAAGAGACGAGTCTAAATCCCGACAGCTGACGAATTCATTCATGCCCAGCCGTAGTGAAACCGTCACTCGTATGCACCCAGGTGCGTCGGAGGTAGGAAGAAGGATTGAATTGCAGGTGACGCCGGCCATCTCATCCTGTCCACACGTCTTGGGCAGATTCAATGGGAAAACGCCGGTTGGTCCTGTAAGGAATATGTACTACTTGAGAAATCAGCATCGCATCAGCCCCGCCAGTAATCATGACAGTGCGTAAATGCGTTGCGGCCCCCAGAGCAATCGGCGGCGGGCCACGTGGCAGACCTCATGGCAAGGAAGCAGGGTACAGGGATGCCAGCAAAGGGCGAACATTGAAAAGCGTCAATTATTCGAATAGCGGCATTGGAGCTTTGGCCCAGCGCTTTGAGCTCACGGGGCCGGGAAAATTGTGGGAACTGTTCAGTCTGCACTTTGATCAGTCCCGTGTGGGCTATCCAGGTTGAAGGCTTCTTTCTTCTCATGTCACAGCGAGGGCGGAAGGCAGCGAGACAAGAGCAGAACAGACAGGAAGCTTGACGTCGACTCCAGAGGAATACAACGGCGGTGTGCAGGAAAGCCAGTTGGTTGGCAAGCAAAGTAATATTTTAGACGCGGCGCAGGTTGGGGGTGAATAAGCACATGGCTGCATGGGTCACGGTCCCGTTCCCATCTGCGTGCGCATCCACAAACGGAGTTAAAGAAGCCCGAAGCCGCGGGACATGGATAGCTTGTGCAAACCAACTTCTGCATACGTACATTATCCAAGACATCTAGATGGCTTCACTATCCGCAGCTTCCCACACCCCCATTCGCTCGCTCCCGCTCACGGCAGCACGCCACACCAGCACATCTAGCGAACACCCACATGGCTCGCTTGGACCTCTCGAGCTAAGCTTTCGATAGTCGACCTGGCGGTTGAAGCCTTGTCAATAAAAACTGGCCTTGTCTATTTCTCCCGCCCCTCCTCCCTTCTTGCTCCTCCTTGCCATTTATCTCTTGATCTTCGGGGTAACTCTTATGCTGTTGTCTTCTCGCCAGTCGACTTCTGGTCTCTGGCGTAGATTGCACCCGCGCCTTGGCTTTGCATCACGACGGCATCCCTCTCCTTTGCCTTTGACCCATTTCAGTGCCATGGCGTCTACGGACCCGTCCGGCTCGGCTGCCGCGGCTGGAGCCTCGACCACCTCCTCCTATTCTACGGCCGTTTCTAAAATCCCGGGACGATCCAGCCTTCCCAAAGAAGCGACGTTGAACCCGCACCACATCATCAAGGCCGGCAGAGTGTCTGGATTCAAGAACCCGTACCCGTCGTGGTCGAATCCGGCAAACTTGTTTTCCATTTTAAAAAATGTAGTTTGGTGAGTCGACATGAATGAAAACTAAGAAGTTCGGTACACATGTAAACGAGCCTTTGGCGAGGCAAAACTAACACGTACACGGTCAAGGCCAACGATAACAGGCCGACTCAAACGACCAGACACATCACCACCCACCGTGCCCGTCCAGACCCCCGAATGGCTGCCCAGCCGCACGGCGTCGGGCAAGCTGCGCGCGACGTGGCTCGGGCATGCCTGCTACTACGTCGAGTTCCCTTCGGGCCTGCGCGTCCTCTTTGACCCCGTCTTCGAGGACCGCTGCTCGCCCTTCAGCTTCTTGGGACCCAAGCGATACACCCAGCGGCCATGCGAGCTCCAGGACATCCCCGTCGTCGACGCCGTCCTCATCAGCCACAGCCACTACGACCACCTCTCGCACAAGTCGGTCCTCGAGATCCAGAAACACCACCCCGACGTCCAGTTCTTCGTCGGCCTCGGGCTGGAGACGTGGTTCCGCAAGTCCGGGCTCAACAACGTCACCGAGCTCGACTGGTGGGAAGACGCCGACCTCAACGTCAAGGTCAAGACGGTCGAAAGGGAGGAGACGGTGTCGGCGAGGATCTCGGCCCTCCCCTGCCAGCACACCTCGGCGCGGTCCCTCTGGGACAAGGACACGACGCTGTGGTGCTCGTGGGCCATCAGGTCGGGCGACAAGTCAGTCTGGTTCGGGGGGGACACGGGATACCGTGCTGTTCCGGCCCTGCCCGCGGGCACAGACGACTACGGCCCCGGGTATGAGGCGCTGCCGCGCTGCCCGCAGTTCAAGCAGATTGGCGAGCTACGCGGGCCCTTTGATCTGGGCCTGATCCCCATCGGCGCGTACTATCCGCGCGTGGCGTTTTCCGCAATGCACGCCAATCCTTTTGATTCCGTCGAGATCTTTGTCGATACCAGGTGCAAGAGGGCCATGGGCATTCATTGGGGCACCTGGGCGTTGACCATGGAGGAGGTTCTCGAGCCGCCCAAGCTGTTGAGGAAGGCGCTAAAGAGGAAGGGGCTCCAGGAGACGGGCGTTTTTGATGTATGCGATATTGGCGAGAGTAGAGAGTTTTGATGTCTGTGCCTTTTTTTTTTTTTTTTTTTTTGTGTGTGTGTGTGTGTGTTTGTGGTTTACTGTTGGCGTTTGGGATAGATGGAGATTATATTGCGTTTTTTTTCTTCTTCTTTTTTTTTTCCTTTTTGGTAACAATTCTTGCCGTGTCTTTATTGGACTGGGGAAAATGGGGCTATAACAAGGTACAGACAGCATCAAAAGGCATGAGTATAATCTCATGTCGCGCACATTTCATGTGTTAAAACTATCAGCGTATATAATGTACAATGAAGCAAAAATGAACAACACCTTGGCCGCGCTATGATGACGTCTCAAAGCACTTTTTGAGCTCTAGATGCCGGGGAGGCAGCGCTGGGCGACTGGCCAAGTAACTATACCGTCTATGATGCGGCAATGTCAGTTTCTGGCCGACCAGTGTTCATTGGCCCACTGGCATCTCAGACACGGAATTTCAAATCCGGCAAGATCCGGCTCGCCCACCAGTGGCGCCACAGCCCAGTCCGACCAGACCCACCCAAATCGCTGATACAAGCTTACTTTGGGCTCCCAGCCGCCTTCAATGTTGCCACTCGCCACTGCCGCCTTCGCTGCATTTAGGGGATTAAGCCCCGGTCTTGGTCTTTTCAACCTTGCTCCTGTTCATTCGAGCAAACATCCGAACCTAGGAAGAAAAAGACGGTTTTACTCCAACATCCCCCGTCACACTTCCACTCCCAGTCTCGAAAAAAAAGAAAGAAAGAAAATCATGGGTCTACCCATCTACACCGGCCCGTCCACATCAACCTCAGATCAGGCGGCGGCGCACGAGTCAGCCCCCCGAGATGCAACACCCACCGGTGCCGGCACGACGAGGCCCAAGACAAGCGAGGAGCAGGAGGCGGACAGGCTATACGAGGAAGCCATAGAGGAGGAATATGCCAAGAGAGAGGGCGGGGCATAACTCAATATTGGACAGCCATACATACACATAAATCATGTCGTACCTGACCACTAGACTACGATAGAAGACCAGGAGAGAAGCCCCAAGACTAGTAGTAGTAGTAGTACTATTATTGAGAATGTACAAAGCAAGGCGCGCAGATGGAATTTCATTCTCCCCGTATGTGTAAAATCCAGTCATCGGCTTGCCCGTGAGACCGACAGAAGAACAGATTGCGGCTGGTCCTCGTGTGCCCAGCCATGAAACACTCGCATCCCCCGTCTCATGGTGCCCTCGTCTATCTGTCCATGTGCCTACTACGCCTTCCTCCCCGTCATCCCCTCACGGCCACGGGATGCGCCTCGGTGTTGTACACAAACTGGTTCGCGGCACCCTGGCCCTGCACATGCACCGGCCCGTCGGCCGCAAAGGTGAGGTACAGGTACTTGAGCGTCTCGGCCATCCAGAAGCTCTGCATCTCGTCTACAAAGCTGCCGCCGTTCTTCTTGGAGACGTCGGTCAGCTCGGCATAGGCGTCGTTTACGCGGCACAGCCTCCGGATCTGCTGGAACGCGGCCCACGCCATGTCCTGGTACTTCTTGTCGCCCGTGAGCCGGTACGCGTAGTAGACGGACTCCACGGTTTCGGGCCGCAGGATGTAGTAGGGCGATGTGTTGTAGAAGCCGGCCTTTTTGTAAAACTCGGCCTGGTTCGCCGGCGGCGGCCTGTTGTTGGGGTTGTCGGCCGACAGGCCTGCGTCTACCCAGTTGAAGCCCTCTGGGCCGATGCCGGCTGCTTCTTGGACGTACGTCTCATAGTACGAGTCGGTGATTTGGAGCCCGAGTTGCTTGTATTTCTCTTCGCCGAGGACGATGCCGCCCAGGATGAAGTTGCCGCCGGCGAAGCTGGCCACTGTGTTTTGGGCCTTGGTGTTAGTGGGTTGGGTGATCCCCCCTTTTTTTTTGGTCGTCACACGGCAGGAAAAAAGTATTGACGGTGAAGAGGGCTGACGAGGGGTGTCTATCACTTACAGTGTCCGGAACTAGGGATGGTTTGCTGTCCGCTGTACGCAGACAGGAAAGACAAGTCCTTCCGGGTCGTTGGGTGCGACACGAGATGCTTCCTGGTCGAGTCCACTGCGGCCACCCAGCGGTCCTTGTACTCGCCAAAGGCCTTGGGATCGTACACGTACATCTTGATCAGGTACTCGTAGAAGCTGTCGTCGTAAGCAGACCAACCGCCACTGCTGTCCAAGAAGCTGCCGTCCCCGGTGCTGACCCAGGTGCCGATCAAGCCGGGCCACGCCTCGGGAGCCCCCGTGGGGTGCAGGAGGTAGTTCTCTGCCTTTTGCGCCAGCTCGGCGTACGTCTTGTTGCCGCTCAGGTCGCTGAGACGGGTCCATTCAAGAACCAGGGTGCCAATTTCGGCAATATTGTTCCTATCAGTGCCGCTGTTTTTCTTGGTTGGGTTCAGGAAGATGGTTGGGTCGGGAATACCGCTCGGGGTATCAAATGCCACACTGAGGCTGTCACCAAGTGACTGAGCTTGCTTCAAGAGCGCATCGACCTTGCCGGCATCAGCTCCCAGGTGCTTATATGGGCCCTTGAGCAAGTCGTACGCTTGTAGAGAGTGAAATCAATTAGCTCAAACCCCTTCCCCCCTTTTCTTTTTTTCCAAGTCTAAGCTCACCTGAAAGAAGGCCGCCAAGATATCGGATGTTGGTCTCAAAGAGCGAAATGGCCTCGTTGGCCTTGGCCGTCGTTGTAAAGTCAATCTTGGCAATGTGATCCAACATTGGCTGTACAATCTCCAAGCTGTTCATGACAATAGCCGTGTCAAGCGCATCGACAACAGTCACTCCCCATCCGGCCCTTTAGAATCCGAGTTAGAGAGGTGAACAGCCCGGCTAATGGCACACTCCAGGACGAGAGAAACCTACCGATCATCCACGTAGCTGTTGGTCACGGGGTGGAGAGTGTCGTGAGGGAAGGCGTGCTTATAGTAGCCATTCCACGAAATTTCAAAGGCTTCCTTGACATCGTGGGCTCTGGCATGATCGGCCACAGGAGCCTTGACAGCACGTCTGGATGGCATGGCGAGAGCCGCGCCAGCTAGCTCCAGGAGGAGGATTGACTTGTTGGACAACCGCATGTTTATAAAGCCCAATCGGAGCGACAGAACCTGGTTCAACACCAAGAGCACATGAAATATGGCGACGAGACACTATTTATACGAAGGTCAACAATCTCGTCTCCAGGGGGTGCGGCAGAAACATGTGCTCTCTGTTAATATCCAACATCTAAGACATGGCGGCACGACGAGGGCCGAGCAACACGCGTGCCCTCCCCCTCTCATGGCAACGGATATTTGCATTTCGTGCCAATCCCGGACGATTCCAGCTCCAGGAAAGACTAACGTAGTCCGCAGAGCAAATAAAAATAATAGCTCCTAGTCAATACAGTACACGAGGGTGGCCGGTACAAAGACGAGCTATGTTCCAGGCAGGTGACAGTATGCGCCCAGTGGCTATTGTGCCACCGTGCCATCGTGCCTTGGTCCGGGTCTGTTTATTGCTCATCCATGCATCAATCATGTTGCCATGCAAGGCCCGAGGTTCCAACAGACCAAGCAGTGACTGAGTCACGGTCTTGTGCCCGATGTTACCCTGGATTCACAAACACCATTTGACACCTGCATGATAGAGTCGGCGATACGTTGAGTTGCCTATCATCTGGTGTGGGGGAAGAGATGAGCTTGCAAGGTTCTCGAATTCCTGCATCATCTGACGGCATCATTCAAGGGCCGCCGGCGGCTCGTTCAAGCATGGTGCCAAAGCCTGCCCAATGGATGGCAAGGTTTCGGGGGGGGGTTAATGTAACCCTGACCAAGATCAGGATGATGCCCCAGACGAGGTGACAATCTCGCTCACAGGAGTTTGACTTGCCTGTTTTTTGTTCAGGGGAAAATTTCCAACAGCTGAACGCATCTACAGGCAGGTGGGCAAACTGTGTGCGGAGGAAAATCGCGAACTGGACGCACGAACCCGAGACCTGTCTCAAAAATGCTTCGCGGAGATTTCGTCCCCGTGCAGGCATGTCCTCCAGGAAAGTTACCTTGCAATGTCACGTCCCGCATCTGGGAAATGCACCGCCCAATGAGCTCATCTCCACATCATCATCAACCTGGCCTGCGTCAACTACCGGCTAGACAGCCAACAGTCGCCCACGATCGCTTCTAACGGAAATGCGGACGTCTAAGGGACCATTGTTCAATGACGGATTACTGCCAATACTACTTCGTACCCGAGACAAGTCGACGGCGAAACTCCAGGTTAACCAATCTTTGAAATACGACAAGAAGCAACAGACATCGTCCATGTATCGGCAGAAATGGTCGACTGAGATGAAGTGCCTGCCCCTTGTTCCATCGTCTATCTACTCTGCGGGGACGGCGCGGGGTTGTTGCGACGAGGCTTGCTCCATAACAATACACATGCATACTATTGTATGTACTTATGTATGCACATAGTTGAACTTGCAGCCGAGCCAACCATCGTACGTGCAGGTCAGGACAAGCTGATCGAGAGACAACCCAGAGTTTTAGAGTGACATATTCATCGTAGCATGGCACTACATCTCGGAAACATCAGTTCTGGTTCATTCTTGTTACGACCGCATGTTCGGCAGTTTTGCGGCGCATTCGCCTTTTTGGGCCGCCATACCGGGTGTTGGCATGCAAGCCTTCAATATTATGCGTGACCCCTGTTGACACCGTTCGCCATTGTACTTGTGCGGTTTGATCGTTTCGTCAATGATGTGAGGTCATTCATTTTCGCGCAGTTTGGCGAGAGCTGCTGCAACACCACCACTCAACTCATCGTCCATCTTCTCAGCACCGGCTATCCGGCCCGAGTTGGAATCTCCCCCGGTTGGCTGTGAATTCTTTCTCGAATCTTCACCAGCAGCAGCCATAAAAGCCTCTTCCGCATCGTTGTCCTCGTCCTCATCGTCGTTCTCAACATCGTCATCCAGGAACCGGAACTGCTTTGGAGCAGATCCGGTCGATGAGCCTCGAACTGGCGTTCCCTGTGCGGAGGGGGCACCAGAGCCGGTGCCCATGGCAGGCATATCTCTGAGAGGCACTCTCGAAAGCGGCACGGCTTCCTCCAACCGCGAGGTCCGATCTGCGTGCTGACCGTCCGCACTTGTGTTTGCCTGCTGGGCTCCGGTTTTCGACGGCTGCAGACCCCGCCTGGTCGCCTTCTTTGCCCGGAAGGGCTCCTCGATGGCAGAAGACCACCTCTTGACTTTGATGCCTCCCCATCCACCGATCATGCCAAGCTGTTCCTGCTCCGCGTTGATGGCATTTTTCAGACTGCCAAAGTTGGCAACTAGCGCGACGGCGTCAGACTTGTTGAGGCTTCGGGGCACCGTCACAAAGTCGACCAGCTTGTCGGCGTAACTGGAAGCTTGTTGGCCACGGATGGCTGCGAAACTTGCGTTTTCGTATGACTTGTACAACTCGAGGTACCGGCCAGCCTCGGCGGCCGACCAACACAAGATGATGGTGACATTGTTCACGAGTGAGGTTTTCGAGAGCTCCCGTAGGCAATCTTCGTGGTTGGGTATATCCACCATGGTGAGAAGAATGCGCAGATTGTATTTGCCTTGTAGGTTTCGTATGCGGGTGTAGATGTATTCGGGATGAAGTCGGTGGTACTTGAGACTGTACAAACGCGGGCAGGGTCAGACAGAAACCAACCATGCAGCCCAATTGTTTCTAACCAAAAAAAAAGAAGGGAAGAGAAGAGAATCATACCTCAAAAATAGTGCGCAGGTTGTGAGTCCCATGACAAAATCGGCTGGAATATCGCTATATTCCCATGGCAAAGAACGTATAGACGTTAGCACAGGATTCCCTCGCTGGCGAGGAGATACCAGGATAGTCGATCCGCCAGTTTGTTTCTGCGGGAGAGCCTGTGGTGTAGGCTGCACGACGCTACTCCCGGATGCCTTGCTCGGCGGTGCCTTGTCCATTTGTTGCGGTTTGGGCTGTTGGATTCTTTGGGGTACGGGCTGCTGAACGGTCCTGCGAGCGGACTGAGCTGGATCAGCGGCAGCCATGGCTGCGAGAAGGGCCTCGTCGGCGCCGTAGTCGTCGTCCATTGCCTCAGTGGTGTCTTTGATGTCTTTGATCAGAGGGCGCAGTTGAAAGACAAGACGCAGGCCATGCGGTGGTGTTGTGCTGGACAGGCGTGCTGGTGAAAGTTCACGTTGGGAGCTTCATCGGGGACGTCACGACCTACCTAGGTATGTGCAAGCTTCCCCGGCCCAACTGGAGCTACCCTGAACGTTCGGCCCCGCAGGTCGTCAACAGCTTTATCAAGAAACAACATTTTGAAGTTAGTTACACCGCATGTAGATTCTATTAATTTTTAAGATTTGGCTCACACAATCCAACATCTGATGGTGTGTATCAGTTGGATTGATCTTCAGTCTTCAAAAATTCTAGCTTCACAGATTGCTTCACTGCTTGGTTCAGAACTAGCCTTTTTCAATTTAAATTCATAACAAATCAATGATCCATTTCTATCTTTAATGACTACATCTACTACTCATCATCATCATCATCACCATACTCACTGTCACCCTCCGCCCCCTCATTCGCAATCGTCTTCTGAATCGCTCTCAAGGCAGCCAACCAAGAATCAAACATTGCCCGTGCACTCTGAAGTTCAGGATCCTGCGTCTCCATTGAAGAAACTTGGTCTCTTAGTTTCTCATATGCCTCAATCATGACCCAAATCTGGAGACCAGACGCGTCTCTCCCCGCGCGAGATGAATGGTCCGCAAAGGCAGTGGATAGCTCCCGAGTCAACATCTCGAAACCAATCTGGAACTGCAACGTCTCTGTATCTGGCGATTTAATATAGTCGTCGTCCTCGTAATGGTCGCCCTCGGCGGGTGGCGTCGAAGGGGACGAAAACTCCAGTGGCTTTACATATGGCGAGATGTTCGGGGATGACACCAGTGTATCGGCGTCTGATTCGGGCCATGGGGCTATTTCGGATCGAGGTCTTGGCTCCTCTAGAAAGCCTCCGGATCGAGGTTCAATTATTGACAGACGTGGAATAGGCCCGTCGCTGTTTTCGAATCGCTGTAGCTGCGGCGCCCCAGAGCTAGGCAAGGGCTTGCGGTGGATGGCTGAGATGGAGGGAACGTCCGGAACTTTTGTCTCGTCGATCAATGCACGGTATTGTCGTGCGACAGTGCGAACACTTGACTGTCTGTTGATAATGGCTTCTTGCCTCTTCTTTGCGGCTGCCATTTCTAGTTGCCCAATTCTGTGAACCGGGGTCTTGGCTCTTCGAATACCTGAGGCAGGCCTAGGTCTTCTGACCGAAGGCGCTCGTCGTAAACGAGGCTGCGGCGGCTCCAAAAAAGATGGTAGTTCTGGCGGTTGTGGAAACTCGGGAAGGGGAGGAGACGGAGGAAGTCGATCTGGTTGACGTATCGATGGTGGAGGCGGCGGCGCCTGTTGAGGAGGTGCGAGAAAGGAATCGAATACAAATGGTTCGGGCTCATAGTGAAGTTCGAACTTTTGTTCGTGTTTGGGCTCGCATCTTGGTTTGATGTCGACTGTTGGGGGCACCAGTGATGGCTTATACCGCGAGTCTTGGACAACGACGGGCGAGATGGGTACTTCAGGATTGGCCAAGGTTCCCATCTGCATGCTGGCCATCTTGGTAACCGAGCTTGAGTCCTTTGCATTCCAGTCTGTGAACTCGCTCTCGGGGACAGAATGCCTCGACTTTCTGAAATACTTGTGTAGCTTCTGTCGTGTAGGTTTAAGACTATTCGCCATCATGATGAGCGACCAGCGAGAGTGCTGACTACTTGCTGAAGTGTGTGAAAAGGAGTCGTTGCTGATTATCCGACTAACAGGATGCTGGAAAGACATTTGCTGCCACCTGAGTCGATCACCAATACGAAGCAAAACAGAGGCAGAGAGAGGGGAGGGAGAGAAAAGAAGCTGCACGAGCTTCGTCTCATGAATGAAAACTTGGCAGTTCTCAACACTGTAATCGATATGTTGCAGACGGCTAGGAACATATAAAACAACAAGTCAAAATGCTTCCAGGAACAGGATTCGGCGGTTCCGAGTTCACCTATATCTACTTTGTACCCAGGGGGATAGGACTCTTCATGAGATCGGCCACATCCAGGCACATCAGCAGGCAAAATGGCGTTTACTGGAGCCACTGGGATATACGCCTCGGATCCAAATCCAGCTTGGAGCAATAGGAGCACTGTATCTTGCACGAACAAAGACGTGGCCAACGTAATCCGGGGCTTGGCGAAATGCACTGCCTCAACGTGTAAGCTGCTGGCGCTCAACTTGGCTGCTCTGCGGATCATGGTGGCGTTTCTTAAAATGGACAAGAAAACAGCCATCGGTTGATCTCGTTCCGTTGATAGCGCGCATGATTCCTGTATGTCAAGCCATGCAAACAAGAAGAGGCTTTCGCGTCAACCAATTTCGAGATTGTTGATTTTCTTTCAAGCCCATACACTCTCGTCGTTAAATTTAGTTGCTTCTAAACTGGGGGCCAACGAGCTTCTTTGAATATCCCTGTCGATGCCCAATCTGTTTTCCGTCCAACCGACACCCCCGAGCTTTGGCAGAATTACGAGCGCCGATGTGCGCAGCATCCCGGCAGGATAGAGCTGTTTGGACGGAGTAGAGGATTCCGAATTCTTGAAATAGCCATCATAGCCCGCAATTAAAGCTACCAAGCCAACACGTTTCTGTTGATGGGCACTGGCCGCGTCTAAAGATATTTGGAATCGTAAGCGTGTTAATATTATTCGAAGGTTATGTGCGCGGGCGCATGCTGCGTTGGCGCCCTTAGGGGTCGCGGACTGTTAAAATTGGTCACTCATAACGGGTACGGATTACGTACAGTGGGGCGACGAAAGTGACGATAGTAAACGCGCCTAACGCGCCTCGTCGCGTCACCTTATATCTGCACCTTCTTTTTATTTTTTACATAACTTAATAAAAATAAACCTAATAACGCCTAAAATTAAATATAACTCTTATACGAGAGCTAGAATTATTCTAGTATTTAAATTAAGTATAATTAAAAAAGAGATTATTAAATTTAAAGGAGTTTTACTAGCTATTATATATAATATTTATTATTATTATAATAAGTAAAAGTTAGCTAAATCTTTATTATATAATAGTAGGCTATTAACGCTATAAGAAAGGGATAAAAGACGTATTTTTTTATTAATTAAAATAACCCTTTTATCTAAGTATATTAATTATTAAGTAGAATAATATAAGTGATAATATTAATCTTTAAATCTTCTTTTATTTCAGATTATTAAGTTCTCTTTAGATATCTTATTATACCCTTATAATTAAGGTATAATTAAAGCTTACTTATATTAGTATACGTTACTCTTATTAGGTTCTAGGTAGCTCGTGCCTTACCCCTCGTAATTAGTCCCTAACAGAATTAGAAGAGACCCGAGAAAGAAGTGCACTCAATTATCGGGCTAACAGAAGTGAGCCCTTGCAAAGCCACGGGAGAAAGCTAATTGGTGCTACAGTGGTACTCACGGGGCGAGAAGCATCGCCACGTGACCAACGGCTTGGGTCGAGTTGGCCGTGCGTAAACAGAAACCGCTTTTCACTCCGACTCTCCTCCTTCAATCTAGACTTCCCCACATACTCCCAAAGGCGTACACAAACGTTTTGAAAAGAAATATATCTCTAGCGCCACCACAATGGAGAAAGTCATCAGCGAGCGTCAGGTTTTTACTCCAACAGTGCAAGGGGGGGTCGAGTTCAGCCACGTGCAAGTTCTTTTTCAGCAGGGTAACCAATTTTTCCTAGGTCATCGCCACCAAAGAAGATGTTCTGCGATCGATCAAAGCGATCTTTACAACGTTGTAACTATATCCCCCGACTGTTATCAGCCAACTCTGCCACCGCACACCACACTTCTGCACTACACGGAGAGACCTATCTACATTAAAAGACCAAATCTAAGCAACTACACATCTCCCTCTAGCATAAGCGTTCCTTTGCTTCGAGAGATTGAGGTCTGTGAAGTGCTTCTTAATAATCCACACCCAAACGTCGCAACCTATCTGGGTTGCAAGGCTCTGGGAGATCGTCTTGATGGCATTTGCTTTGAGCTTCACCCTCAGAACCTAATGTCGATGCTTAACCCAGGGAGCCTAAATAAGAAGGAGCTTCTGGAGAGTCGTCATTGCTCTCTCGAGGTTGCAGAGAAATATATTCTTGGCATTGAGGCTGGGATAAGACATCTACATTCGCTGGGATACGTGCATAATGACATTAATCCCATGAACATCATGATCTCAGGGGAGGGTGTGCCTGTTATTATTGATTTTGACAGCTGTGTAAAAGTTGACGAGAGTGTAGAAAATCTCAAGAGGACATACGGTTGGTACGATATGGATGAAAAGCTTGCACGAGAGAGCAATGATCTTAATGCGCTTAGTGAAATCCGAGCCTGGCTGACAGGCACTTCAGCAGACGAGTTTCAATATCCTATATAAAGAATTGATAGATTCAGATTACCGGCAATTGTTTCTGAGCTAGAAGTAGAGCCAACGCATCGCTCGCACTGATATTCACGGCTCTTGCTTCACAATGTTTGAAATTAAAGATAGAACGGGTCGTCATTGCTCGGATAGAGCTAAATACCAATCTGAGGCTCCCGAGACGAACCCTCAATGCAAAATGAAGCGAATGACTGAGCTGATTCCACCTTCTTCTGTACATGTACCCTGCCAAACTAGCCTCCCGTGTGTTGCACTACTTGTTTTTGGGGTTGGCATCAGAGTTAGGGGCCGGGCAGGAGTCCTAGAGGAGCTTAAGCTTAATTTAGGTGGGAGTAGTAGGGTTATACGGGGGATAATAAAATCACCTTACCACTGCGATCGCGAGGGGGAGCTTTTAAATGTAATTACAGAGACTATTTTTAAGTTCTTAGAAAGGGTAATAGGTTAATAGAAGCACGTTACTCGAAACTTAGTTTAAAGCTCTTATAAATTAGCTAGCTTACTTAATCGCCTTATTCGAATCTTACCTAATAAGGAGTGAGTGTACCTTGCGGTTACGTTAAGAAACAGTAACTAATATAGCCTGCTAAATTCCAACTAATCAGGGCAATTAGTGCGCGGGCGCGCTTGGCTGGGCCAGAGCATTAACCAGAGCATTAACTGTAGTGTAGTTTTGTAGTTTTGTAGTTTTTGTAGTTTCGAATATAAAAAATTATATTAAATCTAATAAAATACTTATAGAATTATAAGTTTTACGAATAACTAATATAAATTCTATATTATAAGCTAATATTAAAAAAAGTGGGTCCTTATATACTATTATAAGCTTAAAACTTTAAAAACTATATTTTATAGTTTTTGTAGTATAGTATAGTATAGTGTGTTTTTAGAAAATTACATAATCTAGTTTTTAAGCTTATAATAAGCTAAAAGGACCCACTTTTTTATGTGAGCTGATTGGTTATAATATTAGCTAATTTATGTATTTATTATTATAATTCAAGTATTTTATTAGATTTATTATTAATTATTTAAGCTTTTTTAAAAATTAAAAATGTAGTTTTCTTGTTAATGCTCTGGCATTAACTGTAGTGTAGTTTTATAGTTTTATAGTTTTTATAGTTTCTAATATAATAAATTATATTAAATCTAATAAAATACTTATAAAATTATAAGTTTTACGAATAAATAGCATTAATTTTATACTATTAATTAATATAAAAAAGTGGGTTCTAATATACTCTTATAAGCTTAAAACTTAAGAAACTATAAAATATAGTTTTTATAGTATAGTATAGACTATAGTATAATAAGTTTTTAGAAAATTATATAATTTAGTTTTTAAGCTTATAATTAGCTAAAAGAACCTACTTTTTATATAAGCTAATTAGTTATAATATTAGCTAATTTATGTATTTATTATTATAATTCAATTATTTTATTAGATTTATTATTAAATATTTAAGCTTTTTTAAAAATTAAAAATGTAGTTTTCTTGTTACAGCTCTGCTTATAATAACTATGGTAAGTTCAACAAGTGCCTCAAGGTTGACTCTGGCGTTGAAAATTTTGCTGTTTGGGAGGCAAACAGTCCCGGAGTATCATGGCGGACAGCCCGCTGAGCAGTGAGCACCAGTTGAGGCACAGTGGCTTGGTTGTGTTCTTGGCTGGGAGCCACGAAAGGTGCTTGTGTTCGGATATATAGTATCCCGGGCTCCGGATCACATGGCAGCCATCAAATGTTGTGGCTGGGCATGGCTTCGGCTTCGGCCAAGTTTCTGTTGTTGAGGGTGGTCACGTGATGAGGGTTCAGCCTCGCGCGATGCCTACAGCATCGTACATTCCCAGCTTATCAGCCTTATTATTAGTTCGGCTAAGACAGTTTAATGCAATTATTATTTCGTTAGCCTTACCTCCCTTCACAGGTTATAAGCTCTCTCGCTCTTAAAGTATTATTATAAACCTTCTACTAACTCTTTTTATCTTTATCTCCTAATAATTCAAGTATTACAAGTAACGATTAAGGTTATAAATCGTTTATTATAGCTTATATATATAATCTACGCGTAAAACACTATAATTAACTAATTATAGCACTATTAAACGATAAGGATCTTAACTTATAGTATACTATAAGCCTCTTTAAGAAACGAGAAGCTATAAAGAGCCTTATAAAACGTAAGAGAGATAAGAAGAAGGCTATTAAGAAGATTAAGGCTAGTAAAGCTTTTAAATTCATGCTTAAAGCCTTTATTAATTATTAATAGCTTACCTTTCTTAAGCTTTATTATTAAAAAAAAATAATAACCGTTAAAATTAAACTTAAAACCTCTTTAAAATAGTAATTTATAGTAAATTTAGCCTTATTAAAGCTACTACCTTAATTATATAATTATAGCGAAAATACTAGTATTTAGCACTTTAACTTTATAGTTAATATATTATTAATAACTATAATAAAAGAAAAACCCTCTTACCTAATAACTTTACACGAATAGTAAGCTAGGACTTAACGCTACTTTTATAAGTAACCGCTTTAAGCACCTAAAACTAATAATCTAGAGTTAACGCTAAAAAGCGAATTATTAGGGTAATAGAAATTTTAAAGTTATTTGCTTTATTTAAGTTAATAGTAATAATATAATACATAAATAAGAAGAGTAATTATATTAAGGGGAAACTAAATTAATGCTATTTATAGGTTATAGTAAAATTACAGCTTACTAATATAGCCTTTAAGAGTCGTGTGCTCTTAACTTCGCTTTTACTATAACTAGCTAGTAATTATAGTAACTTTTAATTATAATAGTAAAGTATTAGCTACACTTACTACTATATTAAAAGACATTAAAGCTAGGTTTCAGATAATTAGCTAAATATATAATACCTAAAGGCTCTTATATAACATTTAATAACATTGTGAATTATACAATTAAATAATAGCTGTTTATTAACACTAGTAATTTAGGTGATAATTGAAATAACAATAATTAAATATTATATAATATCTTAACGCACATTAAATTTTACTGTAAATAAGTATATTAGAGCAAAATTTAGAGACTTCTAAATCTATTTAAGATAACCTATAAGCTTATAGGCGGTTTTAAAAGATCTCGTGCTCTTTATAAGTAAACTTTAATAGAATATTAGCTTTCTCTTTATTAGATAATACTATTATAGTAAATATTAAGGATTTAGTGGATTTAATTAACTATAATAAATAGAAAACTTTAATTAAGCTTATAGCTCGTATATTAGGTCTGCGAAAGATTATACGTAGTGAAATAAAGTATTCTAAATTATTAGATACTAGCTTTATAAAATGTAATATATTAATTTTCTTTATAGTATCTTTATAGATTTAAAAGAATCTTAAAGCTAGAGAATAAACTCCAAATAAATTATTAGTTAAAATAATGTAAATAATTACTAAAGACGTTAGTATATAGGCGAATATTATAATTATTAATGTTATTACTTAACTTATAGCCTTTAATTGTTCTACTTACGTAAAAATACGTGATTAGCTAGATAAACACTAGGATTTATAGAATTAAATTAAGAGAAAACACCCTAATATACCTAAAGTTATTTAAATTAGGGTAATAATAAATATAATTTAGAAGTTACATTTATAACTATACGCTCTATAGAAAATTAATACTATTAAAGGAGATTTAACTCTTAAAGAAATGCTTAAGATATTAAACTATATAGCTAATAGTAATTAAAACACTATAAAGACTACCTTTATACTTTAGGGTAATAGCTAAAATAGTAATTAAGGCTAGAATAGCAATTAAAGCAGCTATTAAGGCTAAAATAGTCGTAATAATAATAGTAATAATAGTAATAATAGTAATAGTAATAATAATAGCAATAATAACTCTAAGGGAGGAAATTCCAACCTATAAAACATTAGAGAGTTTAATAATATTAATAAGAATATTAAACTTAATTACGGTTATATAATTAAACCAGGTAAAGTTAAATATAAAAAGGATAAATGTTAGTTGCTTTATCCTAACTTAGCTTTTAAGAACTAAAAGCTAAACAGCTCTAAAAATAATAATAGATTAAAGCTTAATCCTAATATTACGAATATTAGTGGAAGTTTTATAGGACTTACGCTTAATGTAAATGCATTTAATCCTAAAACTATTCCTATTAATAATAGCTTAGATAGCGTAATTAATATAATTCTTTCTTTAGGAAACCTTAAATAAAATAATATGATTCTTAACTCTAAATATAGTAATTATACCTTTAATAACCCCAAATAGTTCACTTATTTAAATATATCTTTATATGTAAATTATATAAAAGCCTGTAATAGCGGATAACTTTAAATTAATAGCATTAAATTAGTTCTTATTCCCGTGTTAAGTGGTATATTAAAATTAGTAAACGTTAACTACTTCTTAAAAGTAGTAGTTAATATAATATCTATAGGACTTTTACGTTCTAATGGAATTATATTTAATAGATTTAAAGATACACTTATATAACGGTTAATAAAGCAGCTTATTACTAATTACTATTAAACTTAAAACGTTACTATAGTAAAAATCACTTAAAATAATATATAATATTATAACTTTATATCTCTTTTATTAAAAGCTATTATAGGATCTATTAAGTATAGTCTTCTTTATAAAAGACTTAGTTATACCGGGTAAGAACAGATATTAAAAGTATATAAAGAAGAGGGAATTCGCATTAACTAAGACTCTTTACGTAACTTTTATTATAAAGCCTATAATCTCGTAAAGGTAGACTAAATAGTTAATTACTAACCTACTATTAAGGTAACTAGCTTTCTTTCTTATATTTACTAGAACTTCGTGGAATATAAGCTTATATCTTTTAATGGAAAACGATATACACTTTATGCTATTAATGTGAAAACACGCTTTTATTAGGTTATTATAACCGTTAATTAGAAGAAAGTTATATTAGTAATTAATACATAAATTAATTAAGCTAAAAATCTTAGTAATAGCTATAAAGTTTAGGTATTAGCTTCTAATAACGCCTAGGAATTTATTAGCGAGAAACTTTAAGAAGTTTATAACTCTTAAGGTATTTATTATCGCATAAGTACCCTAAATACGCTAGTATATTAAGGTATAATTAAAAGAGCTAAATAAACTCTTATAGAGTTAGCTTATACCTATATAATTAAATCCGAATTACTAGAGGCTTTATAGCCTTATATAGTTTAATATATAGTAAAAATCATTAATCTACTTTTAATAAATAGTAATTTGAATAATAAGTTATTAACTTAAGCCTTATACGATAAGCTTAGTCTTAATATAAAAGCTATAATTCGTAACCTTTAAATATAAAAATATATTACCTACGTACGAATCCTAGATAGTAAGAGAATTATTACAGCTAAAATAGCATTAAAAGCTATTAAAAGCCGTCTTATTAGCGTTAAAGGAGCGACTAGCCGTATTTATAATGTTTAATTATTAAAAGAGAAACGCGTTATACGTGCTTATAATATACGCTTCTTTAAAGGATAAAGTAAAGAATCTAAAAATAATATATTAGAATAATTTAAGTATAAAGCTAAACTTATTAATCCTAAACTAACCGGTAAAGGAAGACGCATTTATATTATAGGTGTAAACTAAGTTAATAAGACAACTAGTACTATAAGAAATAGCGATAAAAGCTAAGCTAATACTACGTTGTTTATTAATGTGGGTAATAATAATGAAAATAACGATAATAATAATTGTCTTAAGCAGCTAACATTTCCTACGTTATCTTTAATACCAAGTGAAATAAACGAACGCTTTTTTAACGTAAATAAAGACTTTAATCTCCTGTTACGAACGACACTGCACAAGACACGGGACGGGACCGCACTAGCTAGGACAGGCATGACCCGTAGGTATAAGAAGAAGGTAAGGGCACGTGACTAGCCACGTAACCTAAGAGGTAATTAAAGAGGTTAATATTTAAATATATTAATTAAAGAGAATTAAACTAATTAAACCTTAAGCTAATTAATTAAGGTTTAAAGGGATTAATAGTTAAGCTAATTAATTTAAAACTATAATAAAGAGATAAATAAATACTTAAGAAGAAAGTATTCCTATAATTAAATAATCTAGTTCTCTATTAATTAATTTAAGTAATAGTCTTATTATTAAGAGTTATACTCTTAATAGCCTTATTATAATACTACTTAAAAGCTACTTTATAGTATTTAATTTAACTTACTTTCTAAGAAATAAACCTATTATACCTTAAAATCTAAGCTACTATTACATTTTAATTAATTCTATTTAATAAGTTACCTTAAAACTCTAAGTAATAATAACTTCTAAGATATTTACTTTAAGTAAAAAGACTATTAACCTTAAGAAGATAATAAAGTACCTTTATAATAAGATTACTAAGCTTAAAAAGTAAAATTAATAGCTTCTTAACTAATAAAATAATCTCTACGAAAAACTTAAGATATAAGAAGAGAAACTTATAATAGTTTAAAATCTTATACCTATATTCTCTATTAATAATAATAATATACTAAAATTCCCTAAGCCTAAATTATACGATAATTATAAGGGTAATATAAGAAACTTTCTTATATAAGCTTAAGCTTACCTATAAGTTAACGGAAAAATCTATATAACACTTAAGTTATAAATTCTTTATATTAGTAACCTCTTAATTAAAAAGGTAATAAAATAATAGGAGTTAACCCTTTACGTATATCTTAAGTATAACGCTAAAGTTAAAGTAAAAGTTATTTATATTTTCTTTAATTATAAAACCTTTAAAGAATAATGTTAGAATAAACCTAGGATATAGGACGATTAGGTAAGGAATTAGGAAAGAACTCTATTCTTAGGTCTCCTAATAATATAAGATTAAAACTTATCCGAATTATCTAATATTCGGATTAATCCTTTTATACTTATTTATTAAGGGTTTTAGCCCTAATTCGTGCCCGCTTCTCACGTAATAATACTTATAGAATTTAAACTAGAATTAGTGGGGATTTATACCCCGTTTTAGGATATAAGCGAACCCAATTTAGTCTCTCTTTATAGGTGACTTTATATACGCGTTATAATTATCCCCTCTTTTTAGTATAATTGTCCCTAATTATCGTTAATATAGGTAGGCTTTAAAGGTGTATTATTCTCGTTAAAACCTAATAGAAAAAAGAGTAATAATACTATTCTCTTTAGGTTCTTATAGTTTTATTCCTGTCCTTATATTCTAAGGCGCTATTTTAGGGTCTCGTACCTTTATCTTATTAGGTTATAATCGTTACCCTTAATTAACTAACTATAACGTTTACCCTATTAATACGTGTTACTTTTACTTGTTTTTATTCTTAATAAAGCTTTTAGTTAAGGTCTAGTATTTTTTAGGGAAGAGCTTTACGGGTTCTTTTCTTTATTTTAATAGGTGTAATTACCTTAAGAGCTAACTCGTAGATTTAAGGTAAGGGTAATTATAAGTTTATTCTAGTATAAATTTTTAGTTTTATCCCTTATTTTTTCCTTTCTTATTTTAGCCTTATCTCTCTTCTCTTTCTCCCCTAGCGGTTTTATTTCTTATTATTTAAGTATAAATCCTTTTTTTAGCTCCTATTTATTCTATATTCTTATTATACTTAGCTACCGCCTAATATTCACGCCTATAATTCGTATACGTTCTTTAGCTTATAAATTATAATAATACTTATTAGGCCTAAATTTTAAATATACACTTAGTATAGTACTTTATTTACATTTTCTCCTAGTATAGTAAAGCGTTAACGTTATAAGTTATATTTTTAACTTAAAGTTATATTAACGTTATAGCTAACTAGTCGTTTTATTATTAGGTTAATAATAGTTTATTTAAGTGCGTTAAACTAGAATATATTTTTATTATAATTAATAAAACTTTAGCGCGGGATACAGGTATATATTTATTAATTTTAACCGTTTTTAGCCTAAATCTTATTATTATTATTATTAGGTTCCCTATACTAACTCTTATTACTTTTAATTACGTTTTATTCTACCCTTTTAATTATTATATTTAAATATAGCTATTTTAATTCGTATAATGCGGTATACTATTAAGGGCCTTCTTATAGTACCTTAACTTAGCTTTCTTTACGCTTTTCTTTGCCTTCTTTAATACATACTTTTACATTTAACTTTTACTTTAAATTATAGTTAATTTAAGTATAAGTTACGTCTTTATACTCTTATACTTAAGAAAGCGCGTTTAGTTTAACGGTAATACGTACTAATATTCCCCGCTTATTTCGTAGGTATATATTTTCTAATAAGGCGAATTTAACCTAGTATTAAATTACCTTTTTAAATAGTTCTATTAAATAAGGTAAGTGGTTTATTATTATTCTCTTAGATTTTAATTTTAACGTGATTTTCTAAAGAACGTTATAATTATTATAAATGCTATACTATTCTTTAAGCTATTAACTATTATACTTATAATTTTATTAGCTTAAACTTTAGCTTATAACCCCTTTAAAACTTTAATTAAACGTAAGGCCTTAAAGGGGGATATTATTAAAGTGTTTAATATTAAATTAAAACGGGTTTTCGCTTAAAAGACTTTACGTTAACTTAACTTTACGCCTATTAACGTTATTATTTAAGCTTAAGCGGTTTAAATAATAAGAGGTAAGTCTAGCTTACCTTATAAGAGTAGTAATATAACGTTAAAGATTTAGGCTCGCGTTAAAGCTTAATAAAAAGATTCTAACGTACGTGGTAATAATTAATAGTATTATTATTATATAACCTAATACTTAGGTAAGTATTTACCTAAAATTAACTTTAATTTTAACTTTACTCCCTTAATTAAAATTAAGCTACATTATATTCGCTTTATTAAGGGGGTTAAGAATAATTATAATTATTATACCTTTTAAAAAGGTCTTTATATTCGCGTAAGTATTAGATTTAATTTCTCCTTAATTTCGTTGTTAATTAAAGATAAATATTACGTAGCCTTATAGCTAGGAATTTATTTAACTTAATTTAAGTCTTAGAGTTTATTTAGGCTACCTTCTTAAAGAAACAGCTTATAGGTAATTTTAATTATAATTATAATATACGTATAAAGATCTTTACCCTTTTACTCTAGCTTATATCTAAGTTTCTATTAACCTAAAAGGCTTATTAGAGTAGTTATAGCTTATCTCTAAGTAGTAAGTTACGTAATATTATAGGTAATTCTTAGGTTTACACTTTCTTAGAGTTATTTTTAACTTAAATTATAGGGTCTCTTTATTTATATAAAGAAGGCTAATAAAATTAGGTTTAAATTAAAAAAGTAGTTTTTACTTTTAGCTAATACTATACGTGTAAGATTTAAATCTAATTTCTCTAGAATTTCCTTGCTAACCTTTCTTATTTTAAAGTGCTAAGCGTTATTCTAAATATACCTTTAAGCGTATTCCCTATCTTTTTCTTAAGGATATTTATTATTACCTTTAGCGTATTACCCTAATAGATTTTTATAATAGCCTATTTTTATACTTAAAGGGGTCTAAAGGTACTAAGAAGGCTTAGTAGGTTATAAAGACGTTTCTAATTAAGCTAAGATAGGATAATATTACTAAGGGTTCTAAGAAGAGAAAGGCTTATAAGAGCGCTAATTCTAATACTAAGGCCTAGTTATTTAATATCTAGTTTCTTTATCTTAGGTTTAATATAGCCTAAAATATTTAGCTTATTTTAAAGGGAGATAGGCTTTAATGCTACACTTCTTACTTATATTATTTAACTAGTTTAATTAACATTTATTTCTTATACTTTTTTAAGCTAACCTCTCTTTTAAGGTTCTTACGTAATTTCGTTTCTTTTCGTAATCAAAAGTAACGCGATATAATTACGTATAATATTAGGCGCATTTATAAGGTCTTTACTATTAAGCTATTAGTTATACTTATATAGCTATCCCTTCTACTTTATAAGGTAATATAATTAGGCTCCCTTTTAAATATAGTCCTTAATGCTTTTTACCTTTTATTCGTCCTTATTATCTTTTAGCTTTAATATTAAAAGTATTTTTAACTTATTTATAGTACCCTTACGCTAGTGCTATTATTCTAATAGGCTTACGTAAAAGACGTTATAGAGTTTCTCGTATTAAGTTAAGAGTACTAGATAATATACTTATTATTTAACTTAATTAAAGATTTAAAAAGGGCTAATATACTTTAGGACTAGTTTATTCTTTTTATGCTTAAATCTTATATTCTTAGTTTAAAGTAGTACTAAACTTTTATTTTAAAATTATATTAGCTTATATTTATTATTATAGTATTTTACCTAAAATATTACCGCTTACTTTTAATATTCTTTTATTTTTTATCTTACTTAAAGCATTTTTTTAACTTAATTTCTTACTTCTAGTACCCTCTCTCCCATAATATTATCCCTAATATTATAGTATATATAAGGCTTAAACCCTATTAGGAGTTAATTTAGCGAGTTATTAATTATTAAATTAATAGCATTATTACACGTGAACTATATTATAGGTAATAAGAGTAACTAGTATAATTAGTTCTCCGTTATAAAAGCTTAGAGATAATATTTTAGTATTTAGTTAACGCGTTTCGTTTATTCGTTTATTTAGGGGTAATACGCGGTAAAGAGTTATCTTTAAATCTTTACTAGATAATATAAATCTAATTAGAAACAACTAGTAAATAAAAATCCTCTATTAGACATAATTCTAGTAGGGATACTATAAGTGTATTTAACCCGTTTATAGAATAGCGTTACTAGTTTATTAGCTGTAATCGTATCTAATACTAGGCAAAATAGTAAGTACTTCGTATAATAGTCTACTATTACTAGGATAGTATTAACGTTTTATTTATAATACTAGGTCTTTAATAATCCTATTATAAAGTCTATTAATAATTTAGCTTATAAGCCTTAAGAAATTAGTAGTAATTCTAGTTTACTATAAGGCTAATACCTTCGCGTTATAATTCTTTAGTATACTATATAAGACTTTACGTAGTCTTTTACATTTATATTTATATATATCTAATAGAACTTTCTTTTTAATAGCTTAATCGTTCTTTTTATATTAAAGTGCTTAACTAATAGGTTATTATAGTATAGCCTAAGTAATTCTTAAATAATAGCCTTATTTAATAGAACCTATACACGTTATTAATATATTAAGATTCCTTAATTATTTAGGTGCTATTTATTAGCTAAATTTTAACTAAGATAAATCCTTATATATTTAGCTTTTATTTAAGGATCTCTTTTTTACGTATTTAAGATTATATCCCTTAAAGGCGTATTTACGTTTATTTTATAAGGGTCTTCTCGTCTTATAGCATCTCGAATTTTCTCTTAAAGCAAGGGTAATTATAACCTATCTCTTAGTTTTAGGTTAAATTAGTAGCTTAAGAGGGGTAAATCCCCTCGTAAAGGCATCTTGTTATACCCGCTAGATTTTATAGAGACTCGTAGACTTTCTTCTAGTAAAGGCTTTTTATTACGTCTCTTTTAATTAAGTGCTTTATTTAAAAACAATAAATTATATTTTTATACTTAAATAAATCTAATAAGCGCTTTATTTACCTACGTTATCTTTACACGAATTCCTTTAAGAATTATAGGATCTTTACGCGATCTCTTCGTATAATCCGGCTATTTTAATAGCGTATTAGTAGGGTTTCTTTTTCTTACTTAATACTTAATTATAAAGTTAAAAGGGGTTAAGTATAAATACTATTAGGACTATCTCTCGTTTAGCTGCTTATTACTTATAAACGTTTATAGGTTATAGTAGTCTATTAAAACCTTAATTAGCTCTATTATACTATCTATATAATATCGTTAATATTTAAATGCGTTCTTAATTACTAGTATCTCCTAATTAGGCGTGCTATAATGGGTCTTTATATCTTATAATTTTTATAACTAGAAGGCGATAGGGTGTTATTTTCTATTATCTTTAAATTATAATAGAATCGCTATAACTATAAAGATTAATATATTTATTTTAATTTAGGTTTACTAATTAGAATTAAAATACTATAATAATAGGGCTTTTATAAAGGCGTCCTTTAAGGCGTGAAACGCCTTTATTTCCTTTTAATTAAGTTTTATACTCTCTAGTTTTCGCCCGTTTTTACTCCCTTTTAATAAAGCTATTAATAGGGCTACTACGTAAAAGTATACTTTAATAAAGCGTTAATAGAAGTTATAAAACCCTAAGAATACTTATATATTATAGTAACTTTTAGGTTTTAGTTAAGATATAATCAGAGCTCTTACGAATATAGTAAATACAAGTGTATTGTGTATTGTATTTTGTATTGTATTGTATTTTCGTGTATTGTATTTAAATACATTACATTACATTAGTAAAATACCTATAAATGTATTTTAAGGAAAAAAGACCCTTGTTTTTTTAACTTCAAATTATAAGGCTAATTATAAGGGTTATAAGAAAAAATTTTATATCATTTAAAAGAGCTAAATCAGCTCTTTAAAATGCCCCACTTTCTACTATTATAAGTTTCTACATTAAAAAGTTATAAGCAATTGAAAATTCGCCCCGCTTTACTTACTTTTTATTTTAAGACATAACTTTAAAGCTTAATATCTCGCTTAATATCCACATTTTAAGGTTAATTTTGAAAGATTCAAAATCACGTGATTTTTAGCTTTATTTTAATATATAATATGCTTATATAAGCATTTATTTATAATATTAAATATTTTATAGCCTTATAATACATTTATAGGTATTCTAATCTTGTAATGTATTGTAATATATTACATTACAATACAATACAATACAGTATAGTAAAAAATACAAAAAATACAATACATTTAGAGGTCTGGATATAATAGTCTTAATTTAAGTGGGATTTATAAAGATCCCTTCTACTAATAAGATAAACCCTAGGAATTCTACTTAGGGTTAAAAGAATTCGCACTTAAATAATTTAGTATATAACCTTACGTTTCTTATTCGTTTTAACACTTATATTAGGTGTTTTTTATATTTCTTCTTCGTCTTAAAGAATACTAAGATATTATTAAGGTATACGATATAAATAATATTATTTAGGCCTTATAGCGCTTAATTTATATAACTTTAAAATGTAACGGGTATATTAGTTAACTTAAAAGGTATTACTAAGTATTTAAAATACCTATACTATGTTTAGAAAGCGGTTTTCTATTTATTCCCTTCCTTAATTTTAATCTAATAGTAAGCTTTCTTAATATCTAGTTTTAAGAATATCTTAGCTTCTTATATTTAGTCTAATATCTTAGTAATTAAGAGGAGTAAATATTAGTTCTTAATATTAACTTTATTTAATCCCTAATAGTTTATGTAAAGGTAAAGTATCCCGTTCTTTTTTAATATAAATAAGATTAGTACCCCTATTAGGCTTTTAGAGTATTAAATTTAACCTACCTTTAGGTTTTCATTTAAATAGTTTTATAACGTTACTAGCTTCTTTAATAAGAGTAGGTATATAGGTTCGTATAAAGGTAATTCTTCTTTTATTAGGTTAATTATATAATTAATTAGGTAATATAATAGTAGTTCTCCTACCTTCTTATCTTTAAAAACGTTAATATATTCCTATAATACTAATAGTAAAGGCGTTACTTTTAAAAAGGGTTTAGTATCGTTTTCTTATAATAGTATTACCTCTTTTACTTTAAATATAATAAAAACGTATACGCGATTTTACGCTTCCCTTTTAAACTTATATATTAGAATTACCTTATATTCGCTCTTCTTTACATTATACTACTATTATTATAACCTTACGTTTATAGTAATATTCTTATTCTTAAGAGCTAGTATTCTAAGTAAAAGAAGATTCTTACTTATATTTAATACTATATAATAGATTTAAGTGAACTTCCTTTATTTCCCTCGTAAATTTATAAGAGCTAAGGGTACCTCTTATACTTCTAGCTTTTATAAATAAATATTACTAGGTACTTTAAGGCTTAATAGAATCTTATTTAAGTAACGTAGTTCTACACGCTATACTAGGGTAATACTAATTAAGTTCACTTTAGCCCTAGTATTTAAGGTTACTTTAACGAGTATTAATTTTTATCCTTAAATTATAGCTTATATTATAAGGCTAGCTTTTACTTAAATATAGTCTTTATTAATTATAAACTAGGTATTATTTATAATTAATTCTCTTTTTTTATGGTATTCTTCTTATTTTCCCTCTTCTTATCTTAAGTTTTTATATTATTAATCTTTCCTCTCTTAAAGTATTTATTTTAAAGATATTTATTACTATTATACTCTTAGTAGGTAAAATTCTTTTTCTCTTTATTATTAGCTTTCTTTTTATCTTTATTTTAGAATAAGTTTTAACGCGGGAAACGCTTTTAATTAGGTTTTAAGAACCTTTTTTAGTTACTTTCTCTTTTAAGGGAAGAGTTCTTAGAGTTTCTTTAAGGCGCTTTAAAGGGCCTCTTATTTAGGTTCTTATTTTAAGGCTACTTATTATTTCGCTTACCTTTTATACTATCCTAAAAACGGGTAATAAGAGCTACGATTTTCTCCTAAGTTTCTAGTATACTTAATATATATATCTTAATATAATTTTAAAGGTAAGGGTAAAGTTTTATAAAGAAGCTAAGTGCTTATTACGCCTTTAAGACGTAAAGAAAGTACTTTTCTAATAAGTTTAGGTATACGTAAAAGTCTTAAGGAGATTAGTTTTCCCTTTAGCGTATACCTTTTAATTATTATACTATAATTACATTTTAATTAATAGAATCTTAAATAAGATTTAAGGTTTATACTTTAAATTTTTTCTAGTTAATATTTACGTTTAAATTACGTGCCTTTACTTTCTTAACATATTAGTTCTATTAGAAATAATATTTATTTTCTATTTACGTAACTATATATAAGATTTAAAAGTAATTCTTCTTAAACTTTCTTAAGATACCCTTAAAAGTGTATTAAAGGTTATTTAGCTAATTATCTCTCTTTCTTTAATTTATATTAAGGGATAACTTAAAGAGGTTCTTAATTTAAATCTTTAAACCCTAATTTTCTTTTAAGAAGAAGAAGTCTTATTATTTTAAGAACCTTCTCTTATTATTTAAGAATAGGTCTTAAAGTAACTCTTACTCTTAAGCTTTAAGTTCTTAAATTCGCTTAAGTTTACGTAAGTACTTCTTTAATTACGCCTCTCACGCGATTATAGTAAAGTACTTAATAAGAGTTAAGAGAGTAAATAATTCACGTGTAAGGGATATAATAAGTATTTCTTCTCCTAATACGTTACTATATAACGTATAGCTTTATTCTTAAGTTCTTACTATCTTTTTAAAGGTAATTATATAAAGAAGTTTTAGGAATTATTAGAATAAACCTAAGATATAGAACGATTAAGTAAGGAATTAAGAAAGAACTTTATTCTTAGGTCTCTTAATAATATAAGACTAAAACTTATTTAAATTATTTAATATTTAAATTAATCCTTTTATACTTATTTATTAAGGGTTTTAGCCTTAATTCGTGCCCGCTTCTCACGTAATAATACTTATAGGATTCGGACTAGAATTGGTAGGGATTTGTACCCCGTTTTAGGATATAAGCGGACCCGATTCGGTCCCTCTTCACAGGTGACTCCGTGTGCGCGTTACAAATAACTTCTTATTACATTTAAAAACCCTAATAAGTATAAAGAAGCTATATAATAGCTTACTTAACTTAAGTAAACCAAATTTATAGCTTATTACGTTAAGAAGTTTAAGCGTATTATAATAAAACTTAACTAGAATATTAAATCTAAAATAAAAGTTTTTTATTAAGAACTTAAAGAAAAAGTAAAGAATAATATTTATTAAAAAGATTATCTTAAGTTATTTAATAACTTTATTAAAATAATTATTAAGGTAAATAACCGTTTATATAAGTAATATTATAAAAAAAGTTATAGGAAATTTAAATTATATACTAGGTTTAATAAACCTAATAGTAGTAAGCTATATTAAATATTAATAGTATACGAGTATTACGCTAAACCTATAGAACTTAACGCTATAAATAAGAAAAGGGAAAAGACTTATTATAATTATAGTAAGATTAAATACTTTACGAATAAATATAAAGCTTTAAAGAAGCTATAAAAGCTAATTTTTAAAGGTAAAAAGCTTTATACTATAAATTAAAAAGACTTACCCACGTGAAATCTTAATATAATAAGTAATAAAGAAAGCTTTATATGAATAAATAATATTAGTTTAAATAAAGATTAAGAATTTAAAACCTAACTAATACCTAATCAGAGCATTGGAAGTAGTGTAGTTTTGTAGTTTTGTAGTTTTTGTAGTTTCGAATATAAAAGGTTATATTAAATCTAATAAAATACTTATAGAATTATAAGTTTTACGAATAACTAGCATAAATCTAAAATTATAAGCTTATAATAAAAAGAGTGGGTCCTTATATACTATTATAAGCCTAAAACTTCAAAAACTACATTTTGTAGTTTTTGTAGTGTAGTGTAGTGTAGTAAGTTTTTAGAAAACTATATAATCTAGTTTTTAAGCTTACAAAAAGCTAAAGGGACCCACTTTTTTAAATAAGCTGATTGGCTATAATGTTAGCTATTTTATGTATTTATTATTATAATTCAAGTATTTTATTAGATTTATTATTAATTATTTAAGCTTTTTTAAAAAATGAAAATGTAGTTTTCTTGTCAATGCTCTGTACCTAATAACTTTTAGAAATACTAAATACCCTTATTAAAAAGTAAACCTTTATTAGAATAAATTTAAGAAGAAGAGAATTATTTAACTAAGAAAAATAAACCTAAAATTAAATATAAACTCCTTAATTAAACCTTTTATTATAATAATAATTATTACACGTATCTTAATAGTAAGTAAGGTAATAAATAGTTTTTATAAGAATAAAAGGGAAGAAGAATAACCCTTATAAAATAACTAAATTTATAATAAACTAATTTAAAGATATTAAACGAGAAGTTATATTATACTAAGAATAACGTATATATTACCTAAGCTATAACCTTATAATATAAGAAGAAAGGGAACTATATAACTATAAGTAACTTACTTAACTTAAGTTTAATTAATATAAATAATAGATTAAGCGATTATTAAGAAAGCTCTAATAATACGTTAAAGAATAATTGCTAATAATAGTACCTAGAATAACGCGTTAAAGAATAATATAAGAATAGGATTAATAAATTAAAAAATAATAGCTATTATTATAATTAAAACTAATTTCTTAATAAAGATCTAATAGGTCTTTATATACTATAAATATTAATAGTATAATATACCTTATAATTAATATAACTATAATAGAATAAAAGATTTAAGTAATAATTAATAGTAGAGTATAAGGAAATTTTATCTCGCTAAATCTTATTAATAGATTATAATTACCTTAAACACTTAAAGATAAGCCCTATTAACTTATAATTATAAAAGGAACTATAATAAAGTATAGCTAAGAAGTAGTTAATATAAAAGTTACGTAGCTTTTAGTTAATATATAAGGCACGAAACACTAAGTTACATTAAATATTATAGTAATCTTAAAATATAATATTATATTAGGGATACCCTAGTTATAAGTAAGTAATTTACGAGTTAATTAAAGAATTAGCTAACTTTAATAGAATTTACTAGAATACGGTTATAAAGTAAAGAGTAGCCTATAAAGGGTATCTTATTTAAACTATAATAAGCCTCTAGAAATATATATAATTACTAGAGAGCTAAAAGCTAAGATAATAAAGATTCCTAAGAAATACTTAAAGTATAATAAGCTATTTAATAAAGAGCTAAAAATAAAACTATTAAAGCATTTACGCTAGAACTATAAGATTAAACTTTAACTTAATATTAAACTAACGTTTAATAAAATTTATTCTTAGAACCTTAAGTAAAATAAAGCACTTAAGGAGTATTTAAAGAATATATTATAAAAGAGATATATAAGACTATTAAAGTTTCTAATAGAATACCTAATCCTATAAGTATTAAAGAAGAATAGGAAACTATAATTATATATTAATTATTAACACTTAAATAAAATTATAATTAAGAATTAATACCTATTACTGCTTATAATAGAAATTAAAGATAAAGTTAAAAAAGCTAAATAGTTTATTATACTTAACTTAAAAGAAGCTTATAACCTTATATAAATAAAAGAAAGCTATAAGTAAATAATAATATTCTAAACTAGTAGAGAATACTACGAATATTTAGTAATACCTTTTAGGCTTACTAACGCACTAGTAACCTTTTAAAGAATAATTAATATAATCTTATAAAAATAACTAAAAGTATTTATAGTTATATACCTTAATAACATTCTTATTTACTTAAATACCCTTAAGAAATATAAATAATATATATATAAGATACTATAAACTTTATAGAATAATAAACTTTTAATTAAAGCCTTAAAATACTAGTTCTACTAGAATACTATATACTTTTTAGAGTATATACTTATATATAAAGAAATATAAATAAGCTTAAATAAGATTAAAACTATTAAGAAATAGCTTATATTAAAGAATTTAAAAGAAGTTAAAGGATTAATAGTATTTATAAACTTTTACCGTAAGTTTTTAAGTGAATATAAAGATATTTTATAACCTCTTATAAATCTAATAAAGAAAGAAGTTAGCTTTTAATAGAATAAACTAAAAGCTATAGTATTTTAAAAAATAAAAGATTTAATTACATTAAAACCTATATTAAAAGCACTTAATTAAAATAAACCTTATAAGCTTAAAATAAACGCCTTAAACTTTATATTAGGTAAATAGCTTAAATAATAAGATAATTAAGGAAGATTATACCTAGTTATATTCTTCTTAAAGAAACTCTACGAACCTAAACTTAATTATAGGATTTATAATAAAGAACTTATAGCTATTATTAAGTGCTTTAAAGAATAAAGATACTATTTTATAAGAGTAAAGTATTAAATTAAGGTTTATACTAATTATAAGAATCTTATATTATTTTTAACTATAAAGAATTTAAATAAATAATAGATTAAATAGTATAAAACCCTTATAAATTATAACTTTAAAATTATATACTATAAAGAATTTAAAAATAAAAGAGTAAACGCGCTTAATTAAAAAGAGAACTTAAAATCGAATAAGTAAGTAAGTAATATACCCTTATTACACGCTATTAAGAATAAAAACCTTATACTAGGTACCTAAGAAATTAATATAACCTAGTAAGTTAAGCTAAATAAAATATAAATGTATTAAATCACATTATATATTAATAATAATAATTATTTAAATAATTAGAAAATGAAAACGTATTTATTTAAGGAAGGTAAGACCTTATATAATAAACAGTAGTATATTTCTAGTACACTTTAAGAGTAGCTTATTAAGGAAATACACGAGTACCTACTACACGAATATTAAGGTATAGGGAAAACAATTAGTAGATTATAAAGATTATATAACTTTCTAGAAAGCAGGAAAATAATATAAGAAGTTATTAGAAAATATAACGTATATAATAAAGTAAAATTAACGCGACACGTACTATACGGAGAATTACAATTAATATTACTACTTAAAAGAGTATAATAAACTATTATAATAAACTTTATTATTAAACTATTAAAGTTAAAAGAACCTATAATAAAAGTAGCTTATAATAGTATTTTAGTTATTATAAATAAACTCATAAAATACGTCTATTATATTCTATATAAGAAATTAAGTAATACTAAGAACTTAACGTATATATTCTTTAAAATAGTTATTATATAATATAAATTACTAATAAAGCTTATATTAAATTACAATAAATTATTCACCTTAAACTTTTAAAAATACCTTATAAAAACTATAAAGATTAAATAAAACTTATTAATAGTATTTCACCTATAATTAAATAGGTAAATAAAAATCTTAAATTAAATACTCGAATAATATTTACGAAGCTATATTAATTACTAATAGAATAATTAAGTAAAATAGCTACTATTAGTATAATAGGCTTATAATAGCTTTAAGATTAATAATATAAAGATATTACTATTTAGGGTAAATTATGGATTTAACCCTATTATTAAAACACATGTAATATAGAATATAAACGCGCTAGTAATTATAATATATATAGTAATTATAATAGAAATATAGAAACACTTATAATAAGAATAAATATTTTTATAGAATTAAATAAAATACTACGCGAATAAAAAGAGATTACTAGCATTAATCTTAGAGAAGAGATATAAAGTATACCTTATTCGTAAAAACATTAAAATTAAGTAACCTAATAATAAACTTAACTAAAAGAAAATTAAATTATTTCTTATTAAATAAAAAATCTTAAATATTAACTATAAACTATTATTATTAAATAAAATAAGAATCTATTTTATATTTTATATATTATTACTAGAGAAAGTATTAAATAAATTTATAATTATTATAAATATTATAACGAAAAATATTAACGAATATAAAGTTAAACGAATACTTAAAGCATAAAAAGACATAAAGAATTATTATTATCTTATTAAATAAAAGGGATATTTAAACTCTAAAAACACCTAAAAACTAGCTAAAAATCTTATAAATTACTTAACGTTACTTAAATAGTTTTATTTTTAAGAAACGCATTTTAATTAATCTTTTAAGTATTATTTAATAACTTAATATTAAATTTAATATTTAAGAAACGAATTAAAATAGAATTTAAATTCTTAAAAGAAGTAAAAAGAACCCTTATAATCTTTTAAAGCTATTTTACTTTCTTATATTTTATACGTTTTAACTCTTTAACGTTATTAATACCACGTATAACCGCACGTATTATTTTCTTAAACTATAATTTCTTTTATTTTTATAAACGTAAAACCTTTTAATTCTTAGCTAAGACACGCTTTTTAGCTTCTTTAAGCTCCCTCTTAAGCTTATAATATTAATTTATAATACTATAAAGCTATTAAGAGATTACCCCTATAATATTATAATTCCCTTACTTATCTATTATATACTTTATATAATAACTTAAATTAAAAATAAAGGCTTTATATTAGGGAAGTCCTATATAAGCGTAATAAGCGTAAGTCTTTATAAAGAATAAAGATAAATTATTAATTATTATAAAAAGAAGGTTATTCTAGTAAAGAAAAGAAGTAAATAAAGCTTTAAACTACTATTTTAAGATATAATTAATTAATATAATAGTATATAATAATAAAAGAAAGAAAACGTATAACACTTAAGCTAGCCTATTTTAATAGCCTTAAGGATAAGATTAATAAAGAAGAGGTATAATATTATAAATAATACTATATAAGATACGAGATAAGACTATACTAGCTAAAATAAGTATAACCTATAGGTATAAGAAGAAGGTAAGAGCACGTAACTAGCTACGTAACCTAAAAGGCAATTAAAGAGGTTAATATTTAAATATATTAATTAAGAAGAATTAAACTAATTAAACCTTAAGCTAGTTAATTAAGGTTTAAATGAATTAATAGTTAAGCTAATTAATTTAAGACTATAATAAAGAGATAAATAAATACTTAAAAAGAAAGTATTCCTATAGTTAAATAATTTAATTCTCTATTAATTAATTTAAGTAATAGTTTTACTATTAAGAGTTATACTCTTAATAGCCTTATTATAATATTACTTAAAAGCTACTTCGTAGCATTTAACCTAACTTACTTTCTAAGAAATAGACCTACTATACCTTAGAACCTAAGCCACCGTTACATCTCCCTTCTTTTACGCTAAAGGCTTAAATTATTACGGAATAGGAGGAATCTATAGTTTACTGCTCTTTACGCTCGGGCACTTAATATAATTATCTTTCTCTTTAAACTAGTAGAAAGAAACAAGCCTATTTTAATAGCTTTAAAGACACCTGTTTTTTTAATTTAGTAGTTAGGTATATTAATAATAATATTTATAATAATAAACCTAATCTCTTTATTTTATATAGCCTAGCATTAATTAAATAAATCGCTAACTATAAGTAAGATATTCTAAAAACTTAATTTAAGGCTATTAAACGCTATAACTACAATTTCTTTTAGAAATTAGCCGAATAAAAAGAAGTTAATAGACTTATTAATTAAGATGTATATAAGCTTATTAAAGCTCTAAAAGAAGTAAAAGTGCTTCTAGGGTAATAGGTTTACTAGGTAAAGTATTTAATTAAAGAAGAACCTTACGTGAAAGCTTACTAGATTATTTAAGGTAATAAAGCAGGTAATATCTTTAATAACTAAGATCTATACGCTATTATAGTATATTTAGTATTTATACGAGTGTTTTATACTATTATAGCCGTATTAAACTTTAAATAACGTTAATATAATGCTATTATAGCGTTTCTTAACTTAAAAGTAAGGCAAAAAATCTATGTTAAATAACCTTAAGGCTATAATAATAGTATAGGTAAAGTTTACTGCTAAGTTAAGCTCTTTATAGCCTTTCTATAGCTTTAATATAGTAGTTTAAGGATATTAGTAACGAATTTAAGAAGCTAGGCTTTAAATAACTTTAAAAGAAACTCTATATCTTTCTTTAATATAATAGAGTACTCGTTTTACTTTACGTTAATAATATTATTATTATAGGACTAACCCTTTAAATCATTAATAAAGTTCTTATAGCTTTAAAAGAATATTTTAAAATTAAACGATTAGGCGATATTAAATAATTTCTTAGCCTAGAATTTAAACGTAATAAAGGTAATCGCACTATTAAGATTTATTAGACCTCTTACGTTAAAGGATTACTTTAAAAGTTTAATATTAATATAAAGGCTATAGTAAAGTTACTATAGCCTTTAAATATAAATATCCCCTTTAATTAAAAGAACCTTAAAACTATTATAAATATTATTAACTAGCTTAAACGTACTAAAAGTCTTAATTAGCTTACTATAGGTATAAGGCCGAATATTATATATATAATTAGTAAGCTTAATGCTATAAACTATAGTCTAAAATAAATTTATCTTAGCATTTTAAAGTATCTTTAGTAATATCTTTAAGGTATACAATTAAACGGAATTATTATAGGTAGCTATAAGTATAGTATTAATAATTTAAAGCTTTAAGTGTATATAAACGCCTTCTTTATAAACGATAATCGCGATTATTATTTTATAGCTAGTTATATTATATTTTTAGCTAAAGGTTCTATTATATAAAAATTAAAAAAGTAAACTATCGTTATATTAAGCTCTATAAAGGCTAAATTCATTAATTTAACGCTCGTAGGTAAAGCTACCCTTTAAATTAATAACCTTATTACTAACCTTAATTATTTATAACTATAACCTTTAGTATTATTTACTAATAGTTAGAATACGAAGATTATAGTACTTAATAAAAACAATACGATAAGAACTCGTTACATTAATTTACGGTATAAATGAATTATTTAAAGAGTTAAAGAAGAATACTTTAATATTATATAAGTAGGTATAAAAGATATATACGTTAATAGACTTACGAAGCTACTTAACCTAGTTAAACACGGTTAATTCCACTAATAACTATAACTTTAATATATTTAAACGAATAATACATTTTATATGCGAAACTACAAGTAATAACTATAAATGAAATGAATAAATTAAAGGAAATAATAACGCGAATACTAGATTTTCATGTATATTAAATATTACAGCTCGGCTAAGGGGAGGTGTTAAGGGTAGTCACGTGATAAGGGTTCAGCCTCGCGCGATGCTCACAGCATCGCATATTCCCGGCTTGTTAGCCTTGTTGTTAGTTCGGCCAAGACAGTTTAATGTAATTGCTATTTCGTCAGCCTTGCCTCCCTTCACATCTGTAACCCAATAACACACCATGATTTCTCCTCCCCGCGGGGCCGGATATCCAATTTCGATATGCGCTCAGGTTCATCATCCGGACTCATCACTCATCGTGGCAGAGTGATGTGGCGTAGTTTCCATGATAATGCGCTAATGTCGGCCGCGATGCATGCATGCCAAAGCTACCGAAGCCGTTTCTGGCCCATGTTGAATACACGTCACGAAGCTCAGACCTAGTGCTATTATTGGGTTATTATTATAATTATTATCAAGAGATCTCTGAGCATCCTACCTAGTAGTCTTTGAGGGACGGAGCCCCCCTGCCCATACTAGCCGACTACCAAACATCGAGGCCAGACGCTTTCTTACGAAGTCCCACTATATTTTACTAGAAACTACATGTCACGCTTTATAACTCACAACGAGTCCCAGGTATGAGTCTTTTTGATGGGCCATCAAGTTTTTGATATATAGTTATACATATCAATAATCCCGCGGGGGCAAGTGAAGATTTCCCAGCTTGTGAAGGAGTGTTCGCCTTACTTTGATCAGGCTCACGTTACGCGATTCATGGCGTTTCTTTGTGCTCGAGGCCTCTTTGCTGATTTCCGTCCGCCTTTAGGAGCAGTACTCTTGAAATATGAGAAAATCCGGCCAAAACTTAGTTGCGCAAGACCACACAAACGCACGCTAGCGACCAAACTGACGGCACTGCCACGCTCAAAGCACGCCGACCCCGGTCAGAATGCGTGCTTTTTCTCTCGCCATGACGCAAGCTGTTACTACCACACCCCATCGCCTTGCAGAATGGGCTCGCCACGCAGGCGTGATTATGGCCTGGCCATTACCAAAGAATATGTAGATGATTGATAGTTGTTGAAGACTGCCAAGAAGGACATATCTGCTACCGTGGACGCGGTTGCTCTCTTCGAACCCGTCATCTTTTTTGTTGAGCTAAGCCAGGTAAGCGAGGCCGAGGAGAAGATTAAGCGGTCTGATAACAAGGGACATGTCGTTCCGATTAAAGGCTATAAGAACCTTGACCTGTGGATGCGCGATATGGCTCCGACTTTGGTGCTTGACCGTGAGGATGGGGCAAGTCTTGCAGGCGTGGACTTCAACGTCGGTTGCATCCATCATCTCCAGCCATATAAAGGTGTGCCGCGTGACTTTTTCCATCATCACCGAAGGAGGCTCTCTCGAGGTCGACGGCAAGGCACGCTCCTCGCCACGAGAAGCTCCATCCTCAACGACAACAGAAACCGCGGGACATCTCCAGCAGAAGTCGAACAAGAACTCTGCCGGACCCTTGGCGTCAAGAAGATCATGCACCTGGAGCTCTCCTTGTAAGAATCAAAGGCCATACTGGTATACAAAGTCTCTGCTTTTTTACAGTAATTTTGGTGACTATTTATAGTGGGTGACTCAGGTACACCATAGCCTGAATGTATACTTTGATCAGATGTTGACCTTTTCCATGTTGAAGCATAACATTGCAAGTGTTAAGCCAGACTGTACGAGATGTTGCAAATATGTAACTACTATTAGCCGGGAAGACAGACAAAGACCCGACGGCAAAATCGGCAGCGGGGCTCGTGTGACGGGAATCCCAAATAACAGAACAACACCTGCGATTATCAATCCAAAGTCGACATGCTCAAAATGGAGATTCCCGTAATCAGTGTTGTGGATTGTGAGAAATATAACACAATTGGTGAAATCTGGCTCTTGGCTGAGCCTTGTCCATTGCCGCATCGCCCTCGGCGGCCATTATACCGTCAGCCGAAGTTCTCCGGTGACCATCCGTCAGTCAACGCCATACCAGGCAAGAAAACGCCAACTGGACCATTACCCATTTATTTGCACCTCAACAAACGGCAATCGGCAGAATGAGGGCAGGGCAATACCCCCATGCCAAATTTCATCTTCTCCATCAATCACGGTCGGGAGACGACTTGTAACCCGTCGCCGGTGTCGGGCCCCACCGCGTTTCCCGAATCCCCCGCATTTTCAATGTTAGAGCCGTGGGTACCCCCGAGGGGCAGCAGGGTGGCATGAGGGCATCATTTTTCCGTCGCATATAAACCCAGCCTGTCCATAGCTTCACCTTTGCCAGGTTGTAGGTTTCACGGGGTTCTACAACTCCTTAATTACTGAATTGTTGGCTGTGGCTCGGAGCAGCTCGGATGCGTGTTGGAAATTCGACCATAAACATCTCGACGCTCGTGCTTGGACTTTACTCTCGACCGCCGGCGACACAACGGACCGGTATACACGTGCAAGTTGCTGCAATGACGCAAGAAATCACAATCACCGGATTTGAAACCCGCGATGTGCGGTTTCCCACGTCGCTGGATAAGACGGGCTCCGATGCTATGAATGCCGCTGGTGATTACTCTTCTGCGTACTGCATCTTGCAGACAGACTCACAATACTCTGGCCACGGCATGGTGAGTTTTCTGAGCAAGGGCTGCATAATTTTTCTTTTTTCTTACGGGAAACACGCTGACACCAGATCCCTCTCCTCTCCGAGCAGACCTTCACCATTGGACGCGGAAACGACATTGTTTGCGCTGCCATAGTCCACGTTGCCGAGCGTCTCAAGGGCAAGACATTGTCGTCTCTGGTGGCCAACTGGGGAAAGACTTGGCGCTATCTAGTATCAGACAGCCAACTGCGTTGGATTGGACCCGAGAAGGGTGTTATTCACCTCGCCCTCGGCGCTGTCGTTAATGCGGTCTGGGACCTTTGGGGCAAAGTCCTGGGCAAGCCTGTCTGGAGAATTGTTGCCGACATGACGCCCGAGCAATACGTCGAGTGTATCGACTTCCGCTACATTACCGACGCCATCACCCCAGAAGAAGCCGTTGCCATGCTCGAGGAAGTGCAAGGAGGAAAGGCGAAGCGCATCGAGGAAGCGCTCAACAGCAAGGCCGTGCCAGCGTACACCACCAGCGCAGGATGGCTAGGCTACGGCGAAGACAAGATGAAGACGCTCCTCAGGGAGACACTTGCACAAGGTTACAAGCACTTCAAGCTGAAAGTTGGCGGTAGCGTGGAGGAGGACAGGCGCCGGTTAACCATTGCCCGGGACGTTCTCGGCTACGACAAGGGCAATATCCTCATGGTCGATGCGAACCAGATCTGGTCTGTCCCCGATGCCATCAAGCACATGAAGCAGCTCGCCGACTTTAAGCCATGGTTCATCGAAGAGCCCACGTCCCCCGACGACATCCTGGGCCACAAGGCTGTTCGCGAGGCTCTCAAACCATACGGCATTGGCGTCGCCACTGGCGAAATGGTCCAAAACCGAGTCGTCTTCAAGCAGATGCTCATGAATGGGGCCATTGACGTCTGTCAAATCGATGCCTGCCGCCTTGGTGGTGTTAACGAGGTCATGGCTGTGTTGCTCATGGCGAAGAAGTACGGTGTGCCGATCGTTCCTCATTCCGGCGGAGTTGGTCTTCCAGAGTACACGCAGCACCTGAGCACAATTGATTATGTAGCTGTGAGCGGTGAGCTTTCTGTGTTGGAGTATGTTGACCATTTACACGAGCACTTCTTGCATCCGTCCGTCATCAAGGGCGGGTACTACCAGACACCCATGGAACCTGGATATAGTGTAGAGATGAAGACGGATAGTATGGATAAGTTCACGTATCCCGGGGAGAAGGGGATTAGTTGGTGGACGAGCGAAGAAGCAAAACCGATTTTGGAGGGTGAGAAGATTTGAATGTGTATGGATTGAAAGTGCAAAGATATCAAGAACCTCCTCCTCCTCCTCCTCCTCCTTCTTCTTCTTTCTTTTTACTCTGATGAGATAATTTGAACACTCCTTAGCCCAAGGGCGGTTGCACCTTCAGTTGCGTAGCAAGAAATTGGACCAGGTCTCTTAACATTGATGCAGAATACCAGTGTCCTAGCCCTTCGTAGATGTGAAAGTCCACGTCCAAACCCAGTTTCTGCAATAGCAGTCCCGCTTGTGACGCGTGTTGAACAACAACCTCCCGGTCTGCGCTTCCATGGCCGACGAAAACCGGAGTTGACAGAAACTGAAAGTCCGATATTTGTTGAGTCCCAGGAAGCTCGGCCTCTTCACGAAGTTCATCCAAGACTTTTTGATGCGGCGTTCGAGCATCGGCACACTGACTTGCTTCAAACACATCATCATCTGCACCAGGTGCAAAGCCATCATCATCCAGAATACTCAGGAGATGGGAAGCAAGTGGCATAAAGCCGCACAAGCCAACCACAGCACCCAAAGGGTCACCATCCCATAGTAAGCTGCTCACAAAGGCCATGGCAGCCCCTTGACTGAAACCGGCAAGGACGATGCGCTTTGAATCGTTGCCGGCTACTTCAATTTCACTTCGAATGAGGCCGTGAATGTGCTCTATGCTAGGCTGCATGCCGCCCCGAGCCTCTGGCTCCCAATCACCAGTGCCATCGTACCATTGATGCATCAAGATACGACGGTATTTTGACGCTCTGGAAAGCGGGGCCGTTGGGAACACAAATCGTGCGTGAGGCAGTGCCTCCTGGAATGTATGATTGCAGATATCGGTCTGGAGTAGTGAGCCATGAAACTTCTGGGCGTTGAAGCCTCGACCGTGAAGAAAAATGACGGTGATGCCGTGAGGATTTCTAAGAGGCGGGATGTTGATTGCGGGAGGGAATTCGCCCGTCATGTCCAATAGTCCAGATCCAGAATGAGCATGTGTGGTTTAGTCTTGTTTCTCTCCATGATTTTAATGAACCCAATGCATCATCGACAGCTTTCTTGGGGCAGGTCGTGCTGCAGAATGCTGGGTGAGCGATCAAGGGAGCAAGCCACTCTGATGTCGAAATGGATGGAGCTTTGGTGTTTGTGGCTGGTGCGTGGAACAAACCACAACAAGCCGCATTCCTGTATGATGCATGCTCAGAATACCAAACGGCACATCAGCTTTCAGGAGGCCATCCATCACACTGCTTCGCCAAGTTGACAACATCACAGTTCAACGGATCGCGTACTTGATTAAGACAATGGACCTTGTTGCCTAAGATAACTTCACTGGGGCTCCACATACGCCCAAGCGACACAAAACAGTTACTACTACTAATGACTGAATGCATACAATCGCTTCATCATCCTACATCACCCACGTCCAACGTGATGATGGAGCTATTCTCATCGTCTCAACCGATTCGCTCATTGACAGCCCTCTTCATAGCATGGAAAGGCTTCCTCTTGGCCGTCTCTCTCGGTGCCGCTATCGCCCCTGACTACGACACGTCCACCTCTCTGTTCTTCGACCGTATGTACGGACACAACATCACCATCCCAACCATCGCCGCCAGATTAACACGATGGGACGCGTTGTATTTCATGCACTCCGCCATTCGGGGCTATACCTACGAGCAGGAATGGGCCTTTGGTTTGGGCCTCCCAACCACTGTCGGGGCCATTTCAAGGTCCTTGTCATCCCTCACGCCGGCAAACTATGCCCTTGAGCCACTGGTTGCCATTGCTCTCGCCCACGCATCACACTTTATTGCCATGCTGGCATTGCACCGTCTCACCATGCTTCTTTCTGGGAATGCTAGACTCGCATTCGTCTCTTCCGCGTTGCACATCCTCTCACCGGCTGGCTTGTTCCTTTCCGCGCCGTATAACGAGAGCCCGTTTGCCGGCCTCTCATTCATGGGGAACCTGCTCTTCGCCGTCAGTCTCAAAAGCAAGGCAAGCAGAGTCAAACGAAACGTGACAATGCTTGCATCGGGGATCTTGTTCAGCGCTGCTACCGCTTTCCGCAGCAACGGGCTCGCGAGCGGGCTCTTGTTTGCCGTCCAAGCAGTTGATGCGTTGCTGCAGTTTGCCCAAGCCCCGGGCTTGCGTACTTTGTTGTCAATGATTGCCCCGGTCCTGGGAGGGCTCTGTGTCGCAGCCGGGTCGGTGGTGCCACAGACTTTGGCGTGGATGAGATACTGTGGTTCGGATGAAGTTGGGCGTCCTTGGTGCGAGAAGATGATTCCCAGTATTTATACGTTTGTGCAAGATCATTATTGGTATGTATAATTTGTTGCTGATGGGGGAGTCTCCCCTGTGCTGACTTGACGTCGTACTTTGTAGGAACGTGGGATTCTTGAGATACTGGACGCTGAACCAGCTTCCGTTGTTCTTGCTAGCAAGCCCCATGCTGGCAATCCTGATCAAATCCGGTCTTGATCTTATTAGGGAGCCCCAGAAAATCACGAGTGCTTCGAAAAATGGCGCTGCTGAATCAGACTTGAATACTTTTGTGCGTGCTTTGGCGGGAAGTCAGGCCGTCATTGCAATCTTGGCCATCACCACGTATCATGTTCAAATCATCACACGCATCTCGTCAGGTTATCCTGCTTGGTACTGGTGGGTGGGTAGCTGTTTGATGGATAATAGGAGGCAAGGATATGGGGTAGCCATTGTCATGTTCATGGTCATGTATGGCGGCATTCAGGGCGGGCTGTTTGCCTCCTTTTTACCACCGGCGTAAGGCACTTACTTGAATACCAGACAGCTAGTTCACTTCATCGCAAACGTAATTTGCTTGGTCTCCACGCATAGCCATGTTCATCATACACCCACGGCCCATTTCAAGATTGGACGCACGAAAACCGCAATAGATTCTGGGCCGTTGCGCATCCACAAGTGATTCAAAAACAAGTGGACGGTAAGAAGAATAGCTTGTCGAACGGTGGGTTTCCGATTATTACATATTGAAGCAGATCTTCATCCTAGAACATTAATCTTTCATTCGTCTTTCCATCGTCCGTTCCCGACATTGGGGCGCTAACATGGCATATCTCTCACTATGTAAGCTCTTTGTGCTTTCATTCACTCTGAGCCCGACAGCATATGCATAATAACTCGGCTGCCTCGCACATATCGTGACACGGTTGAGACCAAAAGCCGACCAAGGCGCCACAATACAATAACGCTTCATCCACACACGTTGCCATTCCGTGAAACACCATCATTTCAATTCACAGGCACCTCTGGTTCTCACAGGCTTGTCGGGTGATTAGTGTATGAAAATACAACTGAAGGAAGCAACGGAAACGCGTGAATTCTATCCATTTTTACTCCTGGTGTGAGCCTTGCTTCACTTGTGCTTCCTCTGAATCATTTTTTATCTCTCGACAGGGATTCAAGAGCCGACAAAGACGACATCCAAAAAGCGCACGTCGTACCTATATAAGATAGAGCAGAAGCTTCTCGAATCTTCACCTTACTTAGCCACTTGTAATTACCGATTACCTCGAACTTCCTGTCCAGTCTTGATACCTCACGCTCTTGCAAGTCCTCGGGTTCCCTACAGACGCAGCTTACAACGTCAGTCACCGACATGACAGAACAAAACGACGTCGACGAGCCTGTTCCGGACCCTTCCAATCTCACGCTCAACAACAGCCTCGGCACACAGTCTGACGCCGCACCCCAAGAGCTTCCAGCAACGGTTCACCACCCAGTCGTCCTCACAGCTACAGCATCTACAAACCCGCACACGGCACTACAAGAACTTGTCAAGGTCGACGAGGAGCTGAGGCTGTGGCTCGACCACACGTCTTTCTTCGACCTCGCCCACCGGAAGCGAGTGCTCGGCGGTGTGAGAGAACTGCAACGCCTCGAGGCAGAAAAGGCCAAAGTCCTCGAAATGATCCAGAGCAGCAAGCCATCGGGGCAGCCCGCGTCTGAACCTTCTCTGTCCGCCAACTCAACCCTCACGCGGAAAGAGCTACACTCTGGAGAAGACGCGGCGTACGGAATCGTGAGTCCACCACGTGAGCCAGCTGCCTACGCGAGGAGCCGCCCAGATGCAATGGTGCCTATGATGGGAGAAACGGAGCAGCTATCCGGCAGACTTGGACCGGGAAAGAGTAAGTTTCTCAATATAGATGCAGTCATCCTTTTTTCTTTTTTCCCCGTGTACTAAACTCTAAACTAGCTGACACCCGCTACTTTTTGGTCAAATCCTCCAATACTACCAACGTTTACATGTCCCGGAGGGATGTAAGTCGCCATCGTCCAACCGCAGAAATAATACGGCTACGGTAGGCAATGCTAACTACACCAGGGCCTATGGATAACACAAGCCAAAAACGGTCCCCTCTTTACACAGGCTTTCCGAGAATGCAGGTCCGTTGTGCTCTTCTTCTCGATTAACAAGTCCAAGGCATTCCAGGGATACGTGAGTCCACCCTTGTCAAGCTCAACATCGGAAAAAAAAAAAAAAAGAGAGAGAGAGAGAGAGATAGAGAGAGATTGTCCAAGCGCCAGGGAATTTAACCTGCAAGTCGTAGGCAAAAATGACGTCCGCCCCTGACCATAGCATCCCACACCCTCCGTGGATCGTGAGCACAACGCACGATATGCACACCACGGCCCCGTTCCGAATCGACTGGATCAACGAGGCAGAAACGCCCTTTTCACAAGTCGGCGATCTCAAGAACCCGTACAATGAGTACAACCCCGTGTTTGTAGGACGAGATGGCCAGGAATACTCCGAGGACTGCGGGCGTTTCATGATGGGCGTCATGGACCGTGTCAAGGCCGCGCAGGGGTCGCACGCTCCCGGTACCCCGGCAGGTGCGCATGCCGGCAGACAAAAGAGCAAGGCCGAGGCCAGGAGGCGGTATGCCACGGCTGCTGGTCCGGCCTCTTCTGGGAGTCAGCCGCGTGATGTTGGGCTGGGAGCATCGAGGTGGAGGCCCCAAGCGCCCTCGCCAGTGTTCCTGAGCTTGGATCCCCAGCCGGTGCACCATGGAGAAGAGGATCTGCTGCTGGACTATCCTTGAGCTGCGTATGCTCATCAGAGAAATTTGAAATTTGACACCCCTTTTGGGAGCGTTACAAACACGCCTCTCGGTTCCGAGCCGGCCGATGTATAAGGCTACTCTACCTGTCCTTTAACTGACGGGATATAATGAAGGGGGACAGTCATGAGAGAAGAACGCTCTTGGGAAAAAAGGGAGAGACAGAGAGATGCATAAAGCAAAATCTGAGAGACCCAGGGTAGGTTTTGGACCGTGTATGCATAAAAACGAATCTTGCAAAGAAGAGAAATTATTCTTATTCGTATGTATTCAAATGCTTCGTATACCGAATCCAATCGAAACGAAACTCCTGCTCCAGCACCCGTTTCCAATACGCCATCCTTCAGCAGCAGCACAATGTATGCTAGAGTCTTACAAATAGGCTGCCACAAACCATGATGCCAACACACTTAATAATCCTCGTCTTCGGAATCACTATTATCGTGAACCCGGATAGCACGCCATCTCCTGTCAGTCAAATCCTGAGCTGCAGTGCCTTCACTTTCAGGGTCGACGTAGCCGTTTCCGCCGGCCACGCTGAGCGCAACCGGTAAGAACACCAGAGCATGCAGGGCTGCAAAGACAACCAGCGCCAACCACACACGGAAATAGTAAATTTCAAAAATCTTGGAGCGAGTAAATGCCAGGACACAGACCCCTAGAAGTTTTGTGACGGTAATGCCAGAGAAGACAGACCCCCCTACATTGACGAGTGCCGTCCAGGATCTCGCGTCGCGCCCACGGAGAGTTGTGTTGTTACTTTCCATGACGGTTCTCGACGGGAACATGAATGCACGTGCAATGTGCGCACAAAACTCGACCGATATTCCCACGCAAATGATGAGATTGACCAAGGATACGGCGTTCAGAGAAACCTCAAATACTGCCATGGCTCCCATGATGTCAACCACACTCATGATTACGGTGACTGTGAGGACAGCCGAAGTGAGGGCGGATCCCAGAAGCACAGAGGCCACGACGAAAATAATGCCAACCAGGGCAGATAACAAACCGGCAGTGAGTGGGACAATGGAGAGATACTGGTCAAAGAAGATGTAAAACACGCTGTACGGGAAGACGTCGGCCCCAGTTCTCCTGCTGATATCAGATGCAATACGACGAGCCGAAGAGTATGCATTGATAAAGTCCGCCTGGCTGCGAAGCGGTGTATGCGCAGTTCGGAAGTGGCTGGCCCGAACGCTCTTGTCGTCGTCAGAAATAACGACAGCATCGCCGTAGGCTGCCTGGCCTCCTAGCGGACAATCGTCGTCCGCAGGGGCGGCGAGAAACTTGTGGAGGTAACGAATGAATTCCTCGTTCTCCGGCATCCCGTAGAGAGTTGTGTTCCATGCAGGTTTTCGTCCTGCAAAACACGTTTTGTGGTTCTCCACGCAGCATCGTTCATAAATAGGATTCAGCCACAGGAAGAAGTCGTCCATCCAACTGGCAGTTGGGGATGAAATGTATGATACGTTAGGCCGTTGCCTCTCAAGTTCCAACGTATTCGTGAGCGAAAGCTCGTGGCAGGTAGTAAATCTTGAACAAACCTCCTGTTGCTCCTTCCTGTGCGATGCGTCGACATTGCGCGTGACAAAGTATACAGGTGGCCCGGTTTCCATATAGTCGTACAAGTCATTGAAATAGGGGATCAAATATGACCCATCGGGAATGGCTACTCGCTGGTCGAGTCCAATCTCTATCGTAGGTAGCAGAGCTAGGGCGGCCGCGAATAGGCCAAGGAAAACTGTGACGACGCCTATTTTGACCCTCTTTGTCAACAAACTAGGCGCATATGTATTCTTGATGAAGACTTGTAAAAAGCTTTCTTCTTCGATTTCGGAGACTCTTCCGCCTCCAACGTAGCTGTTGCTGCCGTTCAAGTGAATTCTAGCCTTCTTGATCTGCCACCACGGCCACAACTCACATCGGTGGTCTTCCACTCGCATTTGATTCAGTGACAAGAATGACACAAACATGGTCATTTGCAGGATGGCATTGACGAGCACTGCTCCAGCTGCGTAGGCGGCAAAGTTACGCACAGCAGGCATGCCTACTGCGGCGCCGAGGGCGAATGCAACGGTTTCGGTCAGGGCAGAAAACAGAATGGATGGGCCCATACGGCCAAGTGCTCTCGCGACGCGTTCTTCCACCATTTGATCGGGGCAGCTCACATTGACTCTTTCAAGCTCGTGGACGATGAGGAAGATGTTGTCCACGCCGACGGCTAAAACGATGAATGGAATCACCTCGACGATGATCAATGTTGCCTTTAGCCCGACCCAGGAGAAGAAGCCGATCGACGCCGCGATCGACATGAGGACGATGATGATGCCCAGCAAACCGAGTGTTACCTTTGACTCAACAAGTAAGAGCGCCGGATTTCTAAATATATGCTTGAAGGGTGTGCCAAGCGCCATGCAAGCGTATATAAACATGACAATGTAGCTGACTACTACAATCTTGGCGTCAGTATTCGTTGATTTGTTCAGTTCTTCCTCTAGACTGATTTCAGTGTTGAAGGACAATCGCAAGCCCCTGTCGTGCGCTTCTTTTTGGGCCTCTAGCAAGCGATCTCGGAGTGCATTTTCCCAGTCAATGGCCGCCAGTTGGGCAAAGCTGCCTTCCTCTGCATTTCGAACGACCCAAGTAGCTGTGATTGCCTGTGCCTCGGTGACATCATCTTGGTAACCCCCAAATACCATGCTAGGTTCGATAGGCTGCCCAAATTCGGGTCGGCAGTCGACAGGGGATTTGGCACATTGGCGAAGATCATCTTTCCAAGTCTTGGGGTTAATCACGCCACCCTTGGCAAACCAGTAACCAGTAACTGACTGGACGACACAGGCATCATTCATCGGCTTGAAACAAACATCGTCGAGATACTTTGCATACGTCTTGCTCTCTAGCTGCGCAATGCTCTTTTCAACCTCTGCCCACCACCTGAGAGTTTCATAGCTGAGCACTGGTCCCGGCCCGCCAGGCTGCGTGTCATTCACCAGGAAGATCTTTTCGGCGCGGTAGAAAGGCCCAAAATGGGAATCAAAGTATGCCTTTTCCTGTGCAGCTGGCGAGGATGGGCTGACCCAAAGCCTTGCTGGCTCTTTTTCCAGGTCAAATTTGAACCATCCAGCGCTTAGGATTGCCACAATCAAGAGACTTGTGCCGATGGTGAGGCCAGGGAAGCGGGATGCAGTGTGGCCGAGCCGGTAGAACAAGTCGTCGCACCTGTCATTGATCCAATACCGCTTCGTAGGGCGATCTCGCATGGCTTCTGTCAAAACCGGCCCGCCTTCATCTTCATCATCGCTGTGAGAGGACTCGTGCAATAGTCTTGTTCTTTCCACTCGATGCTGCGCATAGCGTCTCCAGGCAACATGGCCAAATACGGAGGCGGCAAAGGTAAAGAGAAGCACAGAATAGGTGAAGATGGAGGCAAAGGAGAGACAAGGCAGAATGCCTACATGACATGATGCGGATCTTCTCACGGCCGGCAACTCGGGACATACGGCAGGGCAGTCGACACAGACGCACCTGTAGTCGGGATCCTCGTCGTTGCACTTCTTTGGCGCCATATCCAACGGGCCCATGTTCGGTTGCTCGTAAGATTCGGGGTAATTGATTTGAAAGGGTGATCCGACCAGCGGTTTCTTGTCGCCCAAGAACTTGAGCATTTGGTGATAATTTTTAGCGCCACCTCCAATCAAGTCCATGGCACGGCTGTTTGCGCCACCAAACTTGACTTCCTTACAACTATCATACAGGCCAGTGCCATACTCCTCGGATATAAGTTGGTCGAGCTCGGTCACGAGCAACTTGCCGTTCTTGGGGGCAGCATCGGTAACATTAACAAAGAGGGACTGATCAGGCGAGCATGTGAATTTGCAAAACATGTTAAAGAAGTTGTGTTTGCAGGCAGGACATGATCCAATGAGTGTGTTGGGGGTGCCGAGTTCGGACTTGAGAGATTGAACCTGGCACAAAGTCAGCCACCTTCAGGCTTTCTGGACTTCTCAATCGGGTGAAGTTTTACCTGTTCCAGCGTGCAACATACTGGTCCTTGGTTCCATTCGGCCCCGCAAAGGTCGACAAGCTCCTTTCGCAGTTCTGCATCGGGATCTTTGGCCACATCATTATCGACACAGGGCAGCTCCTTGCCGAAGAAACTTTGCTTGCCACACTGGCCTCGAAAAGCGCATCGTCCAGCTTCGTGTTTGGGTGTAAAGGGAGAAGTATTCGCGCGGGCTAGAGCAGCGATGATGGCTGGCGCCGCTCCCAGAAGTGTTGCAACTTGGTGACGCATCTCGGGACACCGGGCGGGCCTTGTCGGCCGCAGCGGAGAAACGCGGCTGGCAAATGGCTGGGAGCTTGCCGGGTATCACTATTAGTCGTCGTAAGGTGCGTCAAGAAAAAAAAACGATGAGCAAGTGCGTAGATGTGATGAATAAGTTGATATTTGCTAAAGTCTGAGTACGGATGCCGGGTTGTAAAGAAGCAAGTTTGGTGGCGTGTGAGGCGCTGGCGGGTGTCGGGGAAAGTGCGACCCAGGCACTGTGCTTGTCAAAGCTGCCAGTGCGCCAGTGCTGCCGCTGACGCATGGAGGCGGTTGGGGTAACTGGGGTGGGAGCCCTTGAAGCTGTCCCTGACGTCGTATCGCCCGTCAGGGCTCTTGAAGTTCCGGGACCCACTTGATTCCTGGCCTCTGCGGCAGGTGCGGCCCTCTGCTACCTTGCCTTCTTGCCTTGTCTCTCATGACGCATGCATCCGGTCAGGAGCCGTCATCATCTGTTATGACCGTTTTACGAGGCTTGACAAACTGTTTTGTGAAACCAACAGCTCAGGACTGGCATTCCTTGACGCCTGTCCACACCACGTCGCCCGCTTGCCCGGTACTATGTTGGCCTAATCACAGGTCATACTTGATGATCCTATCATCTTCATACCAGGATTCTCCGCGGCGCATACCTATTACCGTCCGCCTGGAAACCCCGGCGTATAACTACTAAGCAGGTAGGTATTCTTCATAGCTGTCTTTTACATCACTGTCTCGGTATACAATTGCGCCGTATATTCAAGTCGAGGGCTGCTCCCGTATCTCGTTTGTCCTTCTCCACACGTGATTCCAAACGGAGTAGCTAGTTTAGGCCCAATTTCGACCACACGTTTGTCACAGCTCCCAAATCAAGCTTCATGTGTCTTCTCATCCACGCATCCACAATGTCTGTCAAATCTCTTGTTTGAGCAAACCAGCTCTTCCTTCCCTTTCTTAAGTTCCGAGAACTACATCTTCACAATTTTGTCTTTCGTCTTGGATAATGCCTCCTCCTCGGACTCGCTACACTCTCCAGCTCCTTCGACCTTCTGTGTGAAAAGAATTACATGAGAGCCACGTTATGGCCAGTGAAAACGAACCTGACCTTTTACGAAACTTGGTGGTAAGTAAAGGCTATCATCACGGCAATGTGTCTCCAATATTCTCATTGATCCCATGTCGTTGTTTCATCTCTGCCCTGCCTCCCCCCCCGGGTCTTTTCGTCTGCTCATTTTCTGCGTCTTCTGTACCTGAACAAATATTCACAGGACTCATTCCACACGCTTCTCGACGAAGCTCTCATTGTGGCTATAGCAAGCGACTACAACCTCGAGAGTCCATCTGCTTACAAACAGGCGCAAGCTACTCTACAAGACTTGGCGCAAAGTGTTCCTTCGGAGGAGGCCTCTGGCTTCAACCCCAGCGGCATCCCCCAAGGACCTGAAGAAGAGGCGCAAATTGTTCAAGATGAGCCGACAGTAACGTCGACAACCAGCGCAAGTCGTCAGACATCGCAGGCTCACATTACAGACAAGTCAAGCACAGATAATTCATCATGTGTACCGGATTCGCCGAGTCTTACGCCTCGGTTGACAACATTCAACCAAGACAGCGAAGAGGATAAGCTCCTCCTGTTGCAGAGCATGTTTGCCGATCTGAAGCAATTTGACATTCAGTATGCGCTGAAAAAGGCCAATGGGGACTTTCAGACTGCGCTGGATGATCTCCTGAATGTGCAGTATTTGCAGTCTACCGGTCAACAGATAAAGGGTGTTGATGGATTTTTTGAACTAGAAAATGACAGGAGTAAGGGCAGGAAGAAAAAAAGAGGCAAAAAAAAGGTCGCATCAGATGCAGATCAGTCAAGTGATGGTGCATCGTCTCCTAGCATTGCCAGCGAAACACAAAGTGAGTGTGTGACTAAATCTCATCCAGCATTGGGAATCTTTCTAATTCCGTCCAAGGCCAGGATGAAATCGAGTACGTAGCTGAGCGATTCGGCATTCGATCTGATCAAGTATCCCCCATCTACTACAAATTCCAGTGCTCCAAAGGCGCTACTGTCGTCGAGCTCCTCAACCAGTATATTTCCCATGGCATCGAAACCCAAGACGAGAGCGGCAAAGAAAGTGCCGAGCGCCTAGCCAAAAATTATCGGCACGTCCCTGAAAAGTACATGCCCACCATTGTCCATGTTGCCGGTTCTATTCCCCAGTTCGCAGACGACCTCGCCGCTCTTCTCAACAAGTATTTTTCAAAGCAACCCAAGGCCAAAAAGATAAATCTTTCGTATCGCCTCACGCCCCTCCCGCAGGAGGGCATCGAAGGCGGAGATTTGATAGTTCCCCCTCGTTCGGGCGCCATGCCGGCAGTCGGACTGGTTGCAAAGCCATCGCCCATAAGTAACATGAACTATGAAGAAGCCATGAGCCGAGCAAACATATTTCACCAGGCGCGCCGCGATGCCGCAGCGTCTGCGGCGCAAATGCATCGCCGGGGCGCATCTAGTCCGCTTTTTAGACAGGCAGCCAGCTATTACTCCGACCGGGCTCGAGAACAGGGCCGATACGCCCAGGGTGCCACATCCACAGCTGCCGATATCCTGGTTGACCAAAAAAGCAAGAGTTCCTCCATCGACCTACATGGTGTTTTAGTACAGGATGGAGTGAGAATCGCGCGACAAAGGGTTCAAGAGTGGTGGGGTGGGTTGGGAGAAATGAGAGCAAGAAAGCTGAGAGAAGAAGGCGGGTTTACCGTGATTACTGGCCTAGGCCGTCACAGTGCCAGTGGCGTTTCACAGATGCGACAGGCTGTTGCGGCAGCCTTGCTGCAGGATGGATGGAAGCTGACCGTCGAGACGGGGAGGTTCGTGGTTACCGGACAAAGATAGTCCATCGTGAGGGAGGGCACCATCAGGATATGTACGGCGGCATGAAGTGGATGAATCATGACAACGATTTCATTGTACAGGAAAATGAGGGATATGGTTGACAGTCTATAGATACGTTTGTCTAGACACGCGAAGTAGAGGGAGAAAACAAAACCCATTCTCGTATGATTGAGAAATGCAATCTTCATTCTGTCTATCCGGTCTATAATTAATATATATGCGCCATTCACAGCGCACTAGCTACCTTTGTCCGTATGGTCTGGTGGTAATAATACATACGCTATTCGCATACCTCTTAAGCACGTCGATTGTCAATCGCCTGACCGCACCTCTCCCACACAGCGTATCCCGTAAAAATGGTGCTGAAAAACATGGCTACCCATACCATGCCCACATCAATATCCACCAAACCAGTAGCCCAGGCCGGAATCGCAATATCAAGCAAATCAGCGAGCAGCTTCCTGGTCAGCCCACCAATCTTCCGGCTCGCCTCTTTGGACGCCGCCTCCCTCTCTTGCCTGCGTTTCTCAGCTGCCGCCTGGGCCTTTTTCTCGTCGCCCTCGCCCGGTGCCTGCTTCTTCTCATCCTCGGGGGCGCCAAAGCCGCTCCCCGTCTCAGGCACAGCGCGACGAGCATAGGTCCTGAAGATTTTGACGCCAGTACATGATGCGGAGCAGGCCAGCGCCGCAAGCCACACACCCTTGGACTGGTAATCCATTCTAACGGCTTCGTCGAGACCGAAGACGGACAGGCCCTTGACGTGCAACAGATCGGGCAGCGTGACAGACTCCATCAAGCCGAAGAGTCCGAAGAGGCTGTCTGCCAGGATGGCGAGCCAGGCCTCTATGCTCTTCTCGGGAGCCATGTAGGCGTTCCAGCTGGATTGGAAGCTGCCGAGGCACCAGAACAGACGGATGGCGCGGCGGGTCATGTTCAGATGGTCGGAGAGTTGGCCCATTGCCAGTGCACTGGTCTTGTGGACGGCGGAAGGTTGGTGGGAGAGAAGCATGGGTATCAGGGCTGGGTAGTCCGTGAGAATGGAAAAGACGGACTGGATGAAGCGCATGATGCGCTCGAGACCGACTGCGACATGTTAGTTCCCTCTACTTGGATGGTGTGAAGTGGTTTGGACGTTGGGAGTAAGAGTAAGATGTGTCCGGAGCAATGTAAAGGAAAGCTCCGATTGGAAGCCATTCACATGAGTCTTTCATTGTACATCTCAATATATATATATATATGCGTTGAGGCTATGGGATGGAGAAAGGCGGTGGATGGTGATGAGGGAAAAGAGGTCATCATACCAATGTCGGTCCCGAAGGCGACAAACTGTTCAAAGTATCCGGCCATTGCGATGCTTCCAGATGCTCGGACGAGCTCAGCTGTGGCAAAGAGTACTAAAAAAAGGCGACCTTGCTATGGGAATATAGAGCAAGGGGTTACGTCTTGATGGACTCGTTTCCAAGTGAGGTTGTCATACTTGAAAGTTGAGTGGATGCTATCACACCGGCATTAATAAAACACCAAAAAAAACAGGCGTGGCCACGCCACGGTATTTAGTGTCTGGTGTTATACCGTAACCCCCAGCGCCCCCATGTAATGACCCCTGAGCCATGTGGAGCTAACTAACATTGAAGCAGCAGCGCAGCGTCATCGGCACGTTTTGAGCACCGACATTTGAATGGTCAGGCCTGGTCTGGCCAATGCGATGCCGGGGTCAAATATTTCATTTCAACAATTAATAAGGCTTGGGACTCTGGAGCATCCGGATGCTGCGGAAACCCAGCCATTGATAAATATCAGCGCTACTAATTCCAAAGCAGGATGCCAGGCTACTTGATACCGTCTCAAGAGCTTTTGCGAAGCCCTGGATACAACCCTAACCCTAACCAGAGGAGTTTCCTGGGAAAATGAGGCGAAAGGGGTATCACATTTCCAAGAACTCCCATGAACCTCGTTTTCCGGCTGGGAAAGCAACTGGCTGCAATCTATGCTCCGCCGTCGATTCTCTCGTCTAAGCTTTCTGATTGTGCCCTTCCGCCTCTCTGGATTCTTTCGCAAAAAGATCCTTGATCATAGGTTGGAGGAATTCTGGCGCCTCAACCATCTCAGGAACAGCAACGTTGCAAACCCAAGTAGCCGCCTGTCAAATGTCTCTGTATCTGGCAGCGGATCGCGGTCCATCAGCGGGCCGAACGGCAAGCCAGCCGTAGCAAACGACAACCCCTTCATCGCCAGCTTGTCTTGGATCGTCAGCAATTCCTCCCCATAGGCATCGTCGGGATCCTCGGGCACCAGTTCTGAAGCCAGTCTCTCCAAAGCATCCAGAATCTCCTGCCGGTCCCATATTCGCGCCAAGGGCGCGCTCTGCATAATGGCCCTTTGGAACAACCCCTCTGTCCCATTCACCCCCATCAGACAATATGTAGAATCCGCGCCGGCTGACTCCCCAAATACACAGACTCTCTTCGGGTCGCCTCCGAAGGATCCGATACTCCCCTGAACCCATTTCAAAGCGGCAATCTGATCCATCAGCCCCAGGTTGGCGGGCGCTTTTCCCTCGATGGGTTGGTAGCCCAAGATCCCTAGGCGATTCGTGGTATTCACCGCCACAGCACCTTTCGCCGCGAGGCCTGCGCCGGAGGAATACCCTCCTCCGTGGATGAATACCATTACCGGCACAGATAGCGACGCTTTCGACGCCGGCGCGAAAACAGTCCTCTGACATGGCTCGGCCTTGAGCAATGGGGCCGTTGAGTGCGTCCAGACGGGATTTTAATTGAGGGCATATAGGACAGCTCTGGGTGAAGTCCTTGGTTGAGGACCCATTTGGCATCGGTTGAGGCGGTTGGAAACGCTCGGCTTGCGAGTAGGGAATGCCACGTGCTATGAGGATGTTGTCATTTTGCAAGACGGTAATTTTTCCGTTTGGTAGTTGGAGTGTTATTTTTGATACGTTTGCCATGGCGTACGAGTGGTGACATTCCCGAGTGTCTTCAAGGATGGGGGGTTCTTGCACAAAGCCGATTCAACGTGATCAGTTTGGGAGTAGGTGGACATGTATATACATATGTCAAGTAGGTAGTCACCGTCGGCCAAAAACCCCTAGAACCCCAAAGGCGAAACCTTGACGTCAAAGATAATGTATTTTATTCTTGGCACAAAATTGTCCCGTCCAACACACAGTAGAGACATCATCCTCCCTTCCGGTCTTCGGGATAATCCGTCACAGGCCGCCACCGCATGGAGGAAACGGAAGCCTTTTCCTGTTTGGCATTGGAAAAAATCGGCCACGTAAACTCGTAACGATGCCGCAGCTTCAGAACGTGAAACGACAAATAGCCGCACGGCAATCGGGAGTTAAACCTAGAAGCGCGACGTCCGATTGTCTGATGCTGTCGGGGTATCGGAGTGAATTATCCATCATCCAACCATCGTTCAACAAGACGAGACATAATATGATAAACATCAACGATACAGTAGCATTTAGAACATAGTAAATACAACTCCAGCCATATCTGCAAGTTTGCAGCGCATGCCGGATGTAGGTATGCGGCTCCCAGCCAAAAAAAAAAATCTTGCGGCGCTCTGAAGCGTCCAACTCTCTCCCTCCATCTACAGCTATCCGCTTCGTCTAATCTAGATGGGCAAAGTACTCTTTTATAATTACTGACCGGGGGAAACAAGCTTGCCTTGTGACCTCGTGTTGGCCTCCCATCCACCAGCCAGAGCTGCACCGCCGTTCTCCTGAGCAAACTTCTGCATTCTAGCCTCCAGCTCGGGTCGGAAGTGGCGGATAAGACCCTGGATTGGCCAGGCGAAAGCCTCACCCAAAGCTATGCATTATTTCAAGTCAGTCTCGCCATTGTCTTTTGAAGTGGCTTGGAATGATATTGTTCGTGCTTACCGCAGATGGTATGGCCCTCAACCTGCTTCGTCAACTCCTGAAGCATATCGATTTCCCGCTCCCGTCCCTGACCACGCTCGAAACGAGACATGATCTGCTCAGTCCACTTACTGCCCTCACGGCAGGGAGTGCACTGACCGCAGCTCTCGTGTCGGTAGAAGTGACTAAGGCGGGAAATGGCACGGACAACGTCGGTGCTCTTGTCCATGACGATGACAGCAGCAGTTCCAAGACCAGACTGGCTATCCTTGAGAGCATCAAAGTCCATGAGCTGGTCATCGCAAATGTTCTTGGGCAAAATGGGGGTCGATGAGCCACCAGGAATAACGGCCAAGAGGTTGTCCCAGCCACCACGGACACCACCGCAGTGCTTGTCGATGAGTTCACGCAGGGGAATGGACATCTCTTCTTCAACCGTGCAAGGGTTGTTGACATGGCCAGAGATACAGTACAGTTTGGTGCCCTGGTTACGCTCGCGACCGAAGCCAGCAAACCAGCTTCCTCCACGGCGACAAATGGTAGGGGCAACGGCAACAGTCTCGACGTTGGCGACAGTTGATGGGCATCCGAACAGACCGACGGCGGCAGGGAACGGGGGCTTAAGGCGAGGTTTGCCAGGCTTGCCCTCGAGAGACTCAATCAAGGATGTCTCCTCACCGCAAACATAGGCACCGGCACCACGGTGGATGAATACGTCAAAGTCGTAGCCAGAGCCACAGGCATTCTTTCCAATCAATCCGTCTTTGTAGGCCTCATTGATGGCGTTCTGCAAGACGGCAGCTTCGTACACGAATTCACCTCGAATATAAATGTAGGCAGCGGTCGCGTTCATGGCTCGGCCGGCGACAAGGCAGCCTTCGACAAGCTTGTGGGGGTCCTTTCGCATGATTTCGCGATCCTTGCAAGTTCCGGGTTCACCCTCATCAGCGTTGACAACAAGGTATCGAGGCTTGTTGTCCTTGTCCCAATCCTTAAAGTTCATGAAAGACTATATTTTGAAAAATGAAAGAAGCAATTGGGTTAGAATTCAGGCGTCTTATGGTGTCCCTGAGACGAAACGGATAAGAGAAACGTACCCATTTGAGACCAGACGGGAAGCCGGCACCACCGCGGCCGCGTAGACCAGATGCCTTTATCTCGTTGATGATCCAATCGTGACCCTTGAGTATAATTTCCTTCGTCTTATGCCAGTCGCCCATCTTTTTCGCGCTCTTGAGGTTCGGCGGCAATCGGCCGTAGAGATTCTGGAAAATACGATCTTGGTCCTTGAGACCTCCGTACGTCCGCTTGGGGGTTCCATCCTGCACTGTGGCGAGGCCCCTCACGGCGTTCCGCGAGAGACTCACGGCCTTGCTTGGCGCCGCTCTCGAGGACAGCATTATGTCGTTGTCCGGATGGGCGGCGGGTTGGGCTTGGTGATGAGATCGTGGATGTGTCGTAAAGATGCTGTGCCGTACTTGGCGGCGAGATTTGTACAATGTCAGCGTCAGAATTGCGGACAATCTGGTTGGCCAATGCTAAATGTGGGCTATACTACCCGCATTGTTAGCCGCTACATGTTATAGCTCCAGAATGAAAAGAGATGCAAAGTACTCTACATCACAGCGCTTGGTCATAGAAGGCCCCACATTGTCCCCGTCTCCAACCGATGCGAGCTAATATTGAGTGGCAAAGAAGTTCTCCAAATCGGGGAGCTCTATCCCTTTGAATCCCCTGAAGACTACAACTAGGTCACAGTATCCACAGGGCCCCGGGTAGCAGCTGGTGACGTCAAGTGACATTAATAATAGTGAAGATTATAGCGTTTATGATGTAGCGTTTTGTAACCTAGATTTTTATGGGTACTTATATTATTATATAAAATGTTAAGGGATTAAGGTACCATGTAAACTTAAGCTTTCAATTGGTTGCTTATCCCGATTCCCTACAGCTACATAATTGTAGTCTTCGCTGCTTTTAGGGGATGATAAGGTGCCACTCTTGTATCAGACTGGGTTTTAAACCAATTAATACCCTTATATAAAAAGATACTTAATTTTATTCAAAAATTATATGGAAATAAAAGTACTTGTTATAAAAGGTACTTTACACCTATCAGCTTTTGACCTTTAACACGGCTAGTTTTGTTACCAAAGAGGTATTTCTTAGTAATACAGAAAAGTGGGGCAGTTACAGCAGCGGCACGTCTCGAAACGCCGTACAATTTGCCCGTATCCCAAAGGCGGGATTTTGGGCCCTCCCTCAAGGACATGAATTTTACGGCAACCATTACTGAAGACATAGCACCGTAAACATTCTAGGTTGCTCACTTCATTAATATCTTGCCATGTCAAGCAAGAGACAATCAATTCTCCCGGCTATTGACCGCAGTGGTCCCAAGCCACCGGTTAATTTCTCGTCCTCGCTCACCATATCTGACAATGCTATTCTACAAGGCACACATTCTATTACGATGCAGTCGGAAACCGTAGTCCATCCTCGGTCACGGTTCGAATCCAATCTCGGCAGCATACTCATAGGACGACGGTGTATCATCCACGAAAGAGTTTACATTGGAGCGCGTCCTACCGATATAGGTACCGCCAAGCCAGGAGGCGTTGTACTAGGAGACTACGTCGTCGTTGAGGTTGGAACGATCATTGAGGCAGGCGATACCGAAATTGGTGAGGGGACGACATTGCAAGTCGGGTGCAAGATTGGCAGCGGCGCCAAGATCGGAAGACATTGCACAATCTCCCATAAGTCGGTTATCCCTCCGGGTGAGCATCTACCTGATTACACCGTGGTTTACTCGGACGGGCTACGCCGATTGGATAACCGCGGTGTCACGGACATGCGGAAACTTGGACTGGTTAAGCAAATTGCTGTTTTGAAGAAGATGATTCCCAGCAACCCGGACAAGTTTAAGTGATGCAACGAGCAAGCCTCGACATGCGATATTTACCACATCAATTTGTACCATCAATATGCTAGATTACATATTGCGCGAAGGCTTAGTGACTCATGGCGTCTTCGAAGAGTTTGCGGAGCTGTTCCTTCTCAGTTTGCAATTCCTTATCTAACCCGGGAGCCAACATGAGTACACGAGCCTGCGGAATGGTGCCTTCGACAAGAGCGTCGACGTGCTGGCTGCCAAAGCCAAGCTCTTTGAGACCTGCGGGCTGGTCGCCCAGCTCTGCGAGGAACTTGGTCAATGCCTCTGCCAACACCTCACCAGCACTTTCCAGCTTCACGTTGGATGTGTCAACGCCAAAAGCCTCAGCAGCCTCGAGATGTCTCTGGGGATTTGAAGCAGCAGTAAATCGGAAGACCGCTGGAGCAGAAACAGCGACGGAGACGCCGTGGGGAATTAGGGGTGCGGGCACGTCGTAGCCGGCGTGTTTATATCCAGGGTTCTGTCCAGAGATGGGATAAGACATGCCTAGGTAAAAATATCAGTCCAAAGCTCCCACTACTTTGCAATTGCAGCGTGACAATGGGGTCAGGTGGACATACCGTGACACAGGTGAACGCCCGCATTTCCAAAGCCGACACCAGCAAGAGTGGCCGCAAGGAGCATCTCGCTCTGCGCCTCGAAGTCATCGGGATCCTTGACAGCTCGAGGCAGGTACTTGACCGTGCGGCGAAGAGCATGGAGGGAAAAGACATCCGATATGGGATTGGCACCCTGGTAAGCCGGTCTCATAATTGGGTTTGGTGGACGGGGAGTGCGCTCATTGTAAGGGATGGCCGTCCAAGACTCCAAAGAGTGGCAGAGCACATCCAGTCCGGAGCTGGCCTTGACAGCAGCAGGCATGGTTCGTGTATTGATGGGGTCACATATTCCCAGCGTAGGCTTCAAGTTTCTGTGAGCGACACCAGTCTTGGCTCGCTTGGATACAAGATCAAAGATGGCTGTGCCGGTGGTCTCGCTTCCTGTTCCTGCAGTGGTAGGAACAGCAATAAGCGGGCAGAGGGGTTTGTCGATAGGTCGGCCCTTTCCGAGGGGAGCATTGACAAAGTCCAAAAAGTCAGCGTCGGGATAATTCAAGTACAGGTTCATTAACTTGGCCGTATCCATGACCGACCCGCCGCCGACAGCCAGGAAGGCGTCTGGCTGGTACGGACGAACCCATTCGATAGCTTCCTTGATTCTATACACCGAGTCAGCCTCGCATTATGCATCTCAACATCACACATCCAGTGAGACTACCGACTTACGAGCTGTCTTTTGGCTCAATTCGCACGTTGGAGAAGACCTCAAAGCTGATGCCCTCTCTTGTCAACCCCTCCCTCACCTGCCTCATGGCGTCCAACCTGTCCACGGTAGAATCCGTAACAACACACACCTTCTTCGCACCCATGTTTTTGAAATCCATGCCGACTTCCTGCGTTACGCCCGGGCCAAAGCGGATGGATGAGGCCGCCATTTCAAAGGCATATTCCTTCAACCCTCGGTTGACGGATGTAGGGGTAGCATATTGCCGACGCCCTGCCTCTCTCGCACGGGACACAATAGAAGGAGGGGCTTTGTGATAACCTGGGTTTGAGTGGCAAGGACATGAAGGCGGGTGTGTATATTGAATCGTACGAAGGAGGCTCGTCGCCCGCTTCGCGGCCTATTCCATGTACATGTTTGTAAGTCATGTTCACGTTGTTTGCGTTGGGGGGGGGGGGGGGGGGGGGGGGGGGATGGCTTACGTTTGGAATCACACGGACGGGTGCGACCATGGTGATTTTCGCATTGGAATTGGTGTGTAAATGGTGCCCCTAGTATCTTGAGTTGGGGAAGTATTAGCAGGTGTATATAGCCGAGGTGTTGTGAGATGGAGATGATGGGTGTGGAGGGAATCCACCGGTGCGGAGTGGTTGAGCCTCGGGAATTGATCGACTAAAGGGTGGTGAGTTGGTGAGTTACACGCGACCCAGTTGCGGGGGAAGCTTTTTTTTCCACTGAGTTTCACCCTGTTGAAACAGAAAAACCGGGGTCAATAATTTGCAGTGTCTTGCGTGGGGTTATGGATGCCATCATCACATAAGTTATGTACGGAGTACCCCGTGAAGTGGTAACAATTGACATGCTGTATGCACCAAGTTACACGGTAGTTAGGGCTAGTTTAGAATCAGACACCACAACAATCCAACGGTCTACCTGTCAGATGAGTCAACGACCGCCATGACACTTGACAGGTTCAGGAAGCATCATGCAATTCATTCGCTTTCGAATACGAGGCGGTCACCGCATGTATTTAACTAACCACCTGATCCCCGGCGTTTGAGGTGCCAATTCAGTAAGGGATTTTTTTGTCTATTCTTACCCATCCTTGATCCAACTTGGACAGAGAACATCTAACAGACAGACAGGTCCAGCATGTCGTCGTCTGCACGAGCATGAATCAGACCCTAGTTTTTCCTCAACTTTCACTAGGGAAATGGCCGCCAGGGACGCTCGACTCCATCACAGACGTGCCAGGGGCTCTTGTTCACACTGAGTCTATTCACATAGATGATCAGAAAGCCAGCACTGGTTACAACAATCCGGCCTCGGAAGAACTGGCACGAGTAGGCAAGCTTTGCCGGTGTGTTCCGCTTCAATGGCTGCGGAGAGATGACAGGCACGCATTGGATCAGTGAGACTGGACTCCTCACGTCGCCCATGATCCTGACGAATTTCACGTCGGTGGTACACCACTTGGTCGGATCCTAAGGGAACGGGAAATCGCGTCTCCAGATGGTGGTGAGGGATCCAAGGAACCTCGCCAAGACGGTGGCATCATCATTATTGTAGCAACACATGCGCCTCTGGTCCCTATCCAGCTTCAGAGGCTTGCAACACAAGCAACAGTCGGGCTAGGCAAGGTTGGCGGCTACGGGAACAATTCATCTGGGGACATTTTCCTTCGCCTTTTAAAACCGCAAACAAGATTTCGTTCCAGGAGTTTCAATACAGGGACAGAGCGGACCGGTCGTGGACCAGTATAAGCCGTTGCCGAGAGCTATTCAGATGAGTGACGATGATTCAGTCAATTTTCTGTTCGAGGCAGCTGCGGATGCCAACGAGGAGGCAATCCACACAGCATATGTATGGCTGAGATAACGACGGGATTCAAGGGCAGAACGGTCGAAGAAATATATTTGGACAAGATGGAGGAGATCGTCGGCGCACGACTGGTTTGACGGGGTTGGCACGGTTGGATCATCCCACCTGATACAGAGGCGTTTGAAGTTGAAGCCGGTGACGTTGCTGATGGTACTGCACGCATAGTTTCCCACAAGTCGGGGGTTTGGCAATGTAAATCACCGCTTCTGCTGTCAAGTAACGCGTCCAAGGGCTGATGTGATGATGGCCGTTGGGATGGATGGCTGTTGAAATGATGGCCCCTCCCCGCGGATCAACCAACGATGCCAGACAGACTGGCTGCCCCGTGGCTTTGCTTTTCTGGAGCTTGACGAAAGGGGTCGTAAGATGACGGCACTGGGGGTGCAGTACCGAGTATTTCTAGAGTGCCAAATGCTGGGCGGCTGGGCGTGGATGGACCAACCACATGCGACAACTGGCTGGAGCTGCACCCTCCCTGTCCCGCCCACCTCACCACCTGGGCAGTTGACCAAGTTCCAGCCCCAGACAGCCAGCCCTCCTGATACTTGTCCTACCTCAACTTCTACCTCAATCCCAACCTCAACCTCCGCGACGACTTGGGCGTCTTCCGTACCGAATCTGCCGAACACACCTGTCTGTCGTAGTCTAAACCGTCGTGTCATCTCGACGCCGCGGCGCGCAAGCACAGGCAGACTCTCTGTCATAGTTCTGCTAATCTCCGTCACCAAGCCCCCGTCTGCGTCTCCGTCAGATCGACGACCATGCTCTCACCTCCTGTCCCCGTTGCCGACTCCCCTTCATGATCCCGCTCGACGACGCGCTTACAGATGGACCGCGCAAATGGAGCCGGCCCTGGCGCTACTGCCGCCTCGAGGGCGGAGCGATTCGAGGATGAAAAGCGCCGGATAATCGAAAGCTGTTTTAGCAAAAAGGACGCTGATGGCTCTCGTAAGTATTTGGCCCGATGCTGTCCTTGCAGCCGCTGGCGTGAAGGAGTTTGGAGTGTGGGCTCTGCTATGCCATGACTGAGCTGCTTGCACACCTGAGCCCTGCCTATAGAATTCACAGCCAAAAAGCTTCGGGGCTTGATTTGCCAATATCGAATAATGGTAAACTGACCCCAGGGATACACCAGTTCTCGAGACCTACATCACGCACATCCGCACCCTCGAATATTCCTCCCATCCGTCAACCCCTCCGCCACCGCAGGCTCGTACCCCCGAAGTCGAGAAAGCCAGAGTCATCATTGTGGCAGTACGCAAGTCGGGCCGGGTTCGCATGCACAAGTCAAAAGAAAATGCCAACGGGACCTTCTCAATCGGCAAGACATGGAACCTTGATGACCTGACCCATATTGGGTCCTTCACTGGGCCCCAGGTGAAGCCAAACAATCGAGAATGGGGAGGCGAAACTGGCTTTTTGGTGACTCTTGGCAAGCCGTACTACTGGGAGGCACAGACCGACAAAGAAAAGAAGTTCTTCATTGCCAGCCTAATCAAAATTTACGGAAAGTATACTGGTGGCAAGACCCCCGAGCTGGCTGGTTTTGATCAGAAAGAGCTCGACCAAGTGTTGGGGGCTGGAAGACGGCCTGCTGCATCTGCATCACGGCCTCCTCCGCTTGAGCAAACTCCTAGTCAACAGAGCGCAATTTCGGGTTCTCCAGCGCCAAGTATTCCGCCCGGCCCCTCAGCTCCGCCGCTGGTGCCACCGACTTCGAGTGCGCCTGATCCCGCTCGGTTCCAGAAGAGCCCTGTGGCTATGCGACCGCCGTTGAACGGCAGCAATTCACCCGCAGGTAGCTTCGAATCGGCAATGTCAAGGGATCGTCCGGGGGATCGTCCGGGTCCAAGATGGACAAACCAAGCAAACAAGAGTCAGGATTCTGTGGCCAACTCGTTCACTACCGCGAGAAGCGAAGATACGTCAAGTCAACCGCCTCGCTCTCGAAATGGTATGAATGGTCCCGGAGCATTTGGGCGCTTTGGGGATTCCCGAGAACCTCCTGAAGCTCCTCAAGAATCGCTTCCCACACCTCCTCCTCAAGGACCGCCTCAAGCAGAGGGGAAGCCACCGCCTGAAAGACGACGCCCGCCAATGGATCCCACTCGACCTCAAGACCGCGATCTTGTTCCTCCGCCGCTGAACAGTCCAACAGTGAGAAAGGAACCTGTTGTCCCACCACCCAGAAGCAGTGATAGAATATCACCTAGGACCGATACTAGCCAACCGCCTCCCGTACCAGCAGACCGAGCCATGCCACCTCTAACAATCCCGCCGTTGGACAAGCCAAGATCGGAGAGCAGTAATCCTGAAACAACAACAGAGCCAACCAACAACTCCACCACCTCATTATCAGTTCCGACTTCTAACGATACCGCACCTGTTTTGGAGCCGCCGCCTGAGCCTGAGGAAGAGACACGACCAGGGTTAGGGCCCATGATCAGACAGAAGAAGTCGAAGGGTGACATTGCTGGAGCGCTGTGGAAAGCTGCATCGGCTGCCTCGGCTTTTCGTCCTCGTCCAGGTGGTGCCGGAGAGCGTTTACGTCAAGCGCAGCTTAAACCTGACGGACCTGACGGCATCACTGGCGTCGTACCTGCGCCACCTCGCCCGGTCACCCCTGACATCTCTAAACCGGTTTCCGCCCCTGTGGAAACGTCGGCTGAAAGCCCGAAGCCTGCTGCTGGCGGCTCACCGGCTTCAACTCGGGCTTCCACAGCGGTTCCAGAGGTAACCGTTACTATCCCAAATGCCAGTCAAGCAACGACTGTTGAGCCAGACAAAGCCAAGAAAGAGGAAGCGCCCAAAGAAGCACCAAGAAGGTCTATCGTGACAGGGAATGATGCGAAAGACCTGCAAGGTCTCGGCGTGGACCCGAGCCTTCTCGATGATCGGAGTGAGGAGTTCGGTAAGTGGCTGGATTATTTTGGCTGGGTTCCCGGACAGGGAATGCGCTCTCATTCGGCAGAGGAGATAAAGACAGACATGGAAAGAGAGATCAACAGAGCTCAAGCTGGTGGTTGGCTCGCCAGATTTCAAGAGGAAGACGATCGAGTGGAAGCTATCAAACGTGGCATCGATCTAGCCATGGGAGAGTGTGAAGAGCTGGATAATCTTCTAACTCTTTACTCTGTTGAACTTTCGGTAAGATGAACCGGGGACACCAAATATTTGACGGTAAGCTTCTTAGCTAACACATGCTACTAGACACTGTCAGATGACATCGCCTATATCGAAGCTCAAGGTCAAGGTCTTCAAGTGCAAACAGCAAATCAAAAGCTTTTGAAAAAAGAATTGGAATCGCTATTAGAAACTTGTGCTATTACAGCAGGAGACCTGGAGGCTCTGCGGCTCGCTCCTTTGGACAACCCGCGCGGCCTAGAGGATGTCGAGGCAGCCCTTGTGACACTCTTCAAGGCCATGATCAAAATTGATCCTTCATTAGGAGGCATTGAGCCAACACCAAGGACCCAGTCTAGCGCCAACCAACCCCCGGTCTTCAATTCTGACTACGATAATATGAGAATTGTGCAAGAAAAGAAACAGATGTACCTTCAGCAGAGCGCATTCTTTATGCAACGACTTATTGAGTTCATGTCTCGCCAGTTTGATGAGGCATGCGCCGGTTCAAAACGTGCGCTAGAGGGTGCTCTCTCCAAAAAGGTGGACTCGTCCCACTACGATGCCGGCCGAGATTTGCTGTGGCAGTACAGTCCCCTGATGCTGTATGCTCGAGACGTTGACTTGAGCAATTGGAATCACCTCATTCAGATCTATCAGGACAAGAGCCACCCGCTGTACAAGGGCCAATTCCAAAATGTCATTAGTATATGGCGTAAGAATGCAAGAAAGACAACAGGAGAAGAGGCCGAACTGCTGTTCTCATCGCAGGTTGAGAAACAACAAGATGGCGTCGCAACCGCCGCCAGAAAGATGACGGTGAAGCGCAGTCAGACCTTGGCCAGAGCTCTTCGGTCGCCGCTTGCAGACAGCAGTAACCGAGCCAATCCAGAGAAATCGCCTACAACCGACAGCAGAAGCTTTCCGTATGAAGTATTCTCCGGCGTATTGGATGACCTTCTGCCGTTGGTTGAGATGGAACAGAACTTCATTATCGACTTCTTCCATGCGACTACTCTGGAGCAGGCGGATTTCACTGATGCTGTGGCTGTGAACGCTCCTCGAGACCGACGCGGGGGGGATTTGAAGCGCCACCGTCCCATGGAGCCAGATCGTGACTTGGCACGAAGAGTGACTCGTTCTATGGAGGTGATATTTGCCTTCCTTGAGTCTGAATTGCAGCGACTCATGGAATGGGTGGTTGGACAAGATCCATTGTAAGTCGTCGTGTCAAATACGGATCGACTCTCATACTAATCATTCCTATAGACAAGGAGTCGGTGTTCTCGCAACGCTAGAAAGGAAGTTGTCTGAAATTAGCCAATCTAACCAGGATTACCTGAACACATTATTGCAAAAGCTGCACAGTCTTCTGGAAGGTCGCTTCAGCAAGTTTGTGGATGAGCAGATCAAGGCCATTGAGGAAACAAAGGTCAAAATCAACAAGCGAAAAGGAGTCATTTCCTTCTTCCGCGTCTTCCCAGCATTCATGTCGGCGGTGGAAAATATGATGAGCGGGCTCGATGCGAACTTGGCGCTCCGCCGTATGATCGACCGAGAGTATGATCGCATCCTCAAGTCCATGTTTGACTCGCTCATGGTCATTGCTCGAGAGCGGCCAGCTGTTGTGGGCGTGTCTACCGGGCCGGCTGATCCCGAGGACAAGGAAGCACTCAACTTCCACATCTTGCTCATCGAAAATATGAATCATTTCCTTGAGGAGACGGATACGCGGGGCCTTGAAGTGCTAGAGGAGTGGAAAGACCAAGCTAACACCGAGTATCATGAGCACATGGACATGTACCTCAACGCTGTCATGCGCAGGCCCCTCGGCAAGCTGCTGGACTACCTTGAGAACATCGAGGCACAAATACAGTCGGGCAAATCACCTACGGCCATTGCGCAACAACCTTCCAATGACAAGGCCATATTCAACAAGATTCTTGGCAACTTTGATTCCAAGGAGGTCCGCAAGGGAGTAGAAGCCCTGCGCAAGCGTGTTGAGAAACACTTTGGCGACGCCGATGACCCTGCGCTCAGTCGTGCTCTAGTGGCAAAGGTGACATCTGAATGTGAGAAGTTTTATCTCAATGTGGAAACCAGAATCGGCCAAGTCACCACGGATGTGTACGGAGGCGATGTGCCATTTGAATGGCCTAGGGCTGATGTCAAGCTGGCCTTCAGATAAGTGGCCAGGATGGGTGGGTAGGAGAGCTTTCATTAATGGGAGAAAGCATCATTTATTTCTGATTGGAGCTTGCATACGATAGCGAGGCTGTTTAAAAGACGCGCGGGCATGAAGCATGTTGGCGTCTGCGAACGCATGTACACTATCATGGAAAATGACGTATGTGAAGCAATGAAACCGATGTTGTAGCATAACTGACTGATACTGGTGAAGCGACAAGAATATGCAATGGTTACATTAGGGTTGGGGTTGTGCCTTGACAGGGATGTCTCATGGGTGCCCAACGCGTAAAGTAACGAGACGCGTTGAACATCGCCCCACCACCACCACCACCTCGGCGTCATCGTTCATGTCCATGAAGCTCCCCATCTCATGAACCTCTCAATATAGGCTTTCTGTTTATCTACTGCGCTCTCCCATTTGAAGTCTCAAAGGCAGACTCCAGCGGCCATGGCCCCCGAAACACGTTCTCGTGGCGTCCCCCCTCCCAGCCGAGTATACAACTCCTCACCCGCCTTGCAACAAGTACAATTCCCTGCGCGACGAAAGAAGATTCGGAGATGTGAAAGCTCTGAGCGTCCGAGTCTGAAGCAACAGACCTTGACTCAGATCGATTTTGTCTCAAGCTTCGGCGAGGACGTTATAACCCTCAGCGATAGCGATGATGATGTCCAAGATGGAGACCTTGGTTCAGAGGACAAGGAGAATGTGAAGCCTGGTTTACCAGACGGACAGGATCAAAATGCGCAAGAAGAAGGAGAGAAAGTGGAAGAGGAGGAGGAAGATGTTGAAGAACCTGTTTCAATGAGACGAAAGAGAGCAGCCCCATCGATAAGGCAGGGAAAAAAAAGACGACGAACTATGGGCGATGAAGCAAACAAAGCGATTACATCCAGGAAGGAGGACAAATCACGGCGGAAGACGTTGGCCGACATGCCAACATGTTCGAATTATCATACGCAAACACTCACGCAGTTCTTGGGTCACCAGACATCCTTCGTAGCCGACTCGGATGACGACCTAGATCTTGACAAGGATGGAGACGATGGATTTCTTTCGTGGCTAGGCGAACCCGGTAGTCCGAGCGCTGGGCGAGGCAAACGGCACGTTTCACCGCCAGCTATGAAGCGGCGTCATGAAGAAACGGCTGCATTTACTGCCTCGGCAGCGGATCTAAGCATGTCTCGGGAGGATTCCGTTATTCCCCAGACCCCTGCGAAGAAGAAGACTTGCATTCGGTTTGATCTTCCCTCGGAGGGGCTGCAGTCTCCCAGTGAGAGGATGGTTGAGCGCTACGGAGCGCCAGATCAGCAGGACTCGCCGTTGAAGAATCATTCTTCGCCCATGAAACCGCCTCCAGTGAAACTGACCGGGGAGCCACGACGTGCCTCACCGGGTGTTACGAAACAGTCTTCGCTGGTCATTCAAGACTCATATACAACAGATGGTTGCACCACGCCCAGCAAGAACCAAGCGAAAATATCACAAATTAGAACACCAACCCCTCTGCGTCTTTTGCTTGATACACCGTCTATATTGAACCCTGTTGGGGACGACGACACGCCGACGAAGAGGAGACGTCCGTGGAGAGAATCCCCTTCACCAAAGAAGCTAGCTGCGGGGAGAGGGCTATACGAGATCCCCGATTCCGACGAGGATGATGACGAATTCGGCGAAGAAGAAGATGAAGATGACGGCAAAAGCATAGACAAGAGATATGGTGCCGGCGTTGAGACACAGCTGGTCTTGAGTGAGCTTGCGTCCACAGAAGAGAACCAGCACAGTTGCCAGGATGCAGTGCCCTGTTCGCCACCGACATCAACGATGCATACGCAGGCCGAACCTGTATCAGCAACAGTCCAATACGAGCAGCAATCTACAGCAAATCAGCCAGTCCATGCATTCTCAACATCGTCGAGGCCAACAACTCCGCCGCGACCCAAACCCATCCGCAAACCCCTCGCCCATCTCTCTGGCCACACTCAAATCCAAAGCCAACCATGGGAATCTCAACGTGTCCACGTCTCCATTCTTCAATCCCTCCCCGCTCCATCCGCAAAATCAGACATACTCCTCCCCGTCTCAACCTCCTCCCTCGAAGGCCTCATAACCGGAAACACGCTGCACGTCGCCTCGTCCTTCAAAATCCCCTCTCAGGTCGTCCGCTTCTGGCTCTTCGAGAACAGCCTCCTCCGATACATGGCCTCTGTCGAGCCAGGTCAGCAAGTCCAAGCTGCCGGCTCCTCCTCCTCCTCCTCATCATCTTCCCAGGGGAAGTGGCGATTCCACGCCACCCAAGTATACGAGCTAAACAATCCCGTTTGTGAAGACGACATGCGCCAAGAAGGATGGCTGCGTGGCCAAATCACCCGATACAAATATCTGCCGCCCGCTGTTATCGGTCAACTGCTCTGGAACTTGAGACACGCCCTATTTGCCGACCAGCCCTCCGAGCAGCAACAAGTCGCCAGTTCCCCCGTCCGTTCCAGCCCTCAGCCCAAACTGCCTCAAGGAGACGGCAAAGACCGCGCACGAAACCGGGCCCCAGGTTCCACACCACCAGGCAGCATGACAGTGTCGCAACAGATCACGGCCCAAATCCACAGCGACATCGCATCGTCCACTCAGTTCCCAACGTCAGACGACATGGTGCCGTCAACGCCAGACTCGAATGAGCCCCTTAAACTCCGCTCCTCGTCAAGAACAACCACTCTCCCTGCCCCCCCGGCACCCAGGCAGCCCTCAAGAACCGTCCGGCCTTCCCAAGCCACCACCCTCTCGCAACCACCCACCCCCGAGGGACAGACTCAACAACAGCCGGCAAGCATGCCCCCGCCTCCGCCATTCGATCCCTCCCAGAGCAGTGTGCAGTTCGCTGAAAGTAGTCACCTCAGCAGTTTACCCATCCCGTCTTCTCCGGGGTCCACTTCACAGCTCTTGACGAAGAGTCAGATGCTGCCGGATAGTTTGATACAGGACCATACTCCACCCGTACAGCCCGAGATATGGGACTCCGATGAAGAGGATGTTTCTTTGTAGGCGGAGCCTAGTAAATTGTGCGCGTTGGTGGAATGAGATAATTAGAACACGACCTGTATGGAATCGTCATCGTATATACCACATGAAATTTGGGGGATCCATGGTGTTCAGGCATAGTGTTATTCGTTCCTTGTTTGAGATTGTACGTCTGTTAGCTCACACAATCGAACAGCATGCACACTTTCGTCATGATTCAATACATGAAACTATGCGCATACTTGTAATACGTCATATAGCCCAGGTCCCCCCACGCATCGCGTGCTCATATTCGATGAGTCGGAGGTGGCTCATCGGAGCATAGTAAACAACGTCTACGCATCTCCTGGGAAAAATTGCCGTCATATGAACAAAAGTCAATTTCTATACCTAACTGCCATGCCTGATTCACGTGTTTGCCTGTCTGCACTTCGTCACTTTTCTTCGTACAATAGGAACCAATTTTCAACGGCTTTGGGAATCATCCGTTCCAACTTTGCGCGAGAAATAATTGTTGAAGCAGGCATCCATCACCGAAAGCCTGCAAATGCGATAAGTATGTCACAAGGTTTTCATCCGTCTATCCATTTTCCTCTTCGTCGCCTCCCAAGACCACCATTACGTTCTCCGTCATGTCGTTAAAATGCGCCAGTGATTGGTGGGGATACTTCAAATCTGTAGTACACAAGACGCTTCATGTTTGCAGAGTTTGATATGAAAGAATTAAGACACGGTCAAGTGCAGTTTCATTCAGGTTCCGTGAGGTCTTTCTTAAAGAAAGGTAGGCGGAGTGTATGAAACCCTCACGGCCATGACCGTGTAAGTTTTCATGACAGGTGAAAGGCACCTTGGCCCTCCTTCATTGCCTTATATAGTTGTTTCTTCATCGTCTCGATAGTAGTGTAATCGGGTAACTTCAAGTAGTTGACGCACGTCATGACACTGGGCAGGTAGTCATCAGATGTGTAAGGGTCCTCGCTTGGTTTGCATACAACGGTAAACATGGGAGTCAAGCTTCGGAAGCCTGTCGCAATTACTTGTTAGCATCTTCGTGTTCCTGACAGACGGGGAGCAAGAACGCTCACCTCCAATTGGAAGCTTGGGGCTACCCGTAGTAAATTGCAAAAAGTCACGTCGCTGTTGCACGTCAAACTCGCTCATGGATTGTAGCAAGTTCTTCACGCTACGGCTATCCATGTTGAAGCCATGATCGGCCTTGATAGAGTCGGTAAGAGCTGGAAAAACGAGTCACGTTAGCCAGGATCTCCATTGCAACATTGACGACGCACGTAGGAATAGCGTAGGAATGGCATACTCTCCAAAGACCAATCCTCCTCAACTTTTCCAAACAAGCTCACAAGCTCATCTGGAGTGAACGCACTTAGTGCAGAGTAAGGGAAGACTTGTGAAAAGCCGCTTCGGAACGCATCGACCTGCTGACGGACACCAGATCCTAGAGTCATATCAATGACCTTTTCAAGGTAAATGTCCACGTTCTCGATTGTCACACGCTTGTGAGATCCATGATCCTCAAGTTCAATGTTAGGATAACCCGGTAGGGTGAAATCCAGGCACAGATCATCCAAGCGGACGTTATCGATCACAATGGACTCTGTATCTGCTACTTTCTGTGCAGCCGTACGGTTGGGATCCTCGTCAATCTCCTTCTTGGCCAGTGCAAACTTCTTGATCGTCTTCAAAGAACGAGCAAGACCGGGATCAACTATTTTGACGGCGCCAAGAGAAGGCTTGATGCCTGTACTTGGGGCATCGCCAATGCGGAAGAATATCGGGTTAAAGTGAATATCGATAATGCGAGAATCAATCATTGATCGAGCGACAAACTTGCCAAGCATCTTAAACAAATGGAGGATCCGCTCCCCATTAGGCGCTGAGAGCTCCTCCTGGTTCAGGGGCCGGGGAAATAGCCCAGTCTGGCCGGTCACAAACTCATCGGATCCTACTGAGTCCATTTCACGCCAGAGCTTGAGCTTCTTCTTGGAGAACTCCTTTGATACCGTTGAATAAAACTCCAGGGTTGGTCCCAAGCCAGTGCCGACTTCCTCAAAATACTCCACCTCCAGGATACTCTGGGAGGCACCATATAGATCCATGACCTTGAGAGCCGATTCGAGAATCTTGAGTCGCGAGATTCGGACTTTCTGCCGTTGCAATCGACCAAGGAATGGCCGATCATTGTTTCGATCTCTGCGGCTATCTTCAGACTGCGCATTCTGCCACCTTGCCATCGATCGGGCGTATCCGAAAGACGTGGACTGGAGGAAGAGATGTCTCGTCTCAAAAGGGAACAAGAAGGGATACAAGCGAGCCAAGTCCTCGGACCAGCCAGGGAGGCAGCTGCTGGCTACAATTAGGGGCTCCTCTAACTGCCTGTTCAGTTTTGCCGTCAATTTGGTATTGACAAACTGGGATAGAGGTTCCACGTTGAGACTTATAGAACTGTTCCTGTTCTCGGCCAAGACATCCTCAATGTTCGCGTTCAATTCGTGCAAAATGTTGAGCAGACGCAGGATAGAAGCCGTAGTTGGGTTCTTCGCCAGAGATGCGGGAATGCCATTCACTGTTTCGCCTTCACTGTCTGGGTTGCTACCAAATGTAGCAGGTTCGGCAGTTGGTGGTCCAGGGACACGGCGGAATTTGATGGGGTGTGTAGCAGACCAGATGCTGCGGCTAACAAGTTCATCAGAAGTAGAAGTGGATGTATGAACGGCTCGATATATGGTGGTCTCGTTTGGGATTACTTTACTGTCAAGACTGAATTCAATATGCCAGTCTTGGGGAATGGCTTGGAGAGCCAAAGAGTACGACATAGGTGGTCGCGATGTCGCTGGCGTCGGAGTTCCCTGGCCTGAGGATGGGGGTGGCGGAGGCGGCCCTCCAGGAACGGTAGCACCGCTACCGCCACTGCGGCTACCGAAGAGACCTGAGCTGGACGGAGTAGGAACTCTAGTTCCATCGTCCTTTCTTGCAGTTATTTTCCCGCCAGTGGCCACCTCAAGATTCACGGCAGAAGGATCCGGTCCAGATCCGGCATGGTCTGCGTCATCCATATCCTCATCAAGCTCACCCACGATTGCATCTAGGGCACTGCCATCTTCCAGGTCATCCTCATCAGATATTTGCTTCTCATCAGCACACTCAAGAGTATTCTGCGTGTCGTCCCCACCAGTTGGTGGTGGTCGCGATAACGGTGTCTCCTCAGTTGATACTACTTGACGTCTTGAGGAACGGCGTAGAATACCCTTGTCATGGGACGGGCCAGCAGAGGGATCTTGCGGGGTCGCCGGGGTGTTGGGCTGAGGCATTGACCGATTCTTAGGCCTTCGAGAGTACCGGGAACTCGACGGAGTTGCAGTAGCTCCAGGAGGCGGAGGCGGCGGAGGAGGAGGAGGTACAGAGCCAAACGGTGATCTTTCAGTGAGTCTGGCACTAGCTGCACCAGCTGTGGTGCTAAATTGTAGCCCTCCCATGCCGGCGACAGCAGCAAGGGCTCTAGAAAGTCCATCTCTACGGCCAATTGGTGGCCGTTCTGCCAAACTTATCCGAGGTCGAAGATAATCGTCCAACGACTTGAAGGTGGCAATTGCATGAATCGATACCATGATATTCCTGTACGGTCGGGGAATGTTGGACTCGTCGTCTGCCACAAGGCGAAGTCGAATTTGTTTACCAAGCATCGATGCAGGGCTGCTTCGGTTTCCATCAAAGGTGTTGTGATGAACGGTAAGCACTTCAAAATGCTCTGACCTACTGAGCAAATCTTGCATTTTGTGTACCAGAACGCTGAATGGGGTAGCGGGCGAATCTGCCGTCGCCGTCTTTGGCTTTGATTTGAGTGAGAAGCCCATGAAGACCTCCAGGAAGGTAGATTGGGCCGACCGGGCAAGTTCTTCGTCAGGGTTGCTAAAGATATCAAGCAAAGTCTGTACGAGTCCAGACGCCAACAACTCAGCACTAGTAACACTTTCAAGGACATCGGTATCAAAATAGGACGCAAGCTGTGAGAACAGCTCTTTGTCCTTTTGCGCTCCTCCAAGCGTAGCAGAAGGCCGTTTCAGATAGTATGTCTCCAGCTCTGTGGCCAAGTCAGACAAGTCATGGAGGATGAGCATGGCTTTGTTCTTCATGGTTTGTGCATGTTCCCCTCCTTCGTGGTTTTCGAGGAATTTTTTGGCAACATTCCGAATCCGAGACGTCATGGACTTCATATCCGAGATATAACGATGAGGTGGCATGTCCACTGACATGGTAGACCCACGGGAACTAGCAGGAGACATATCGCCAGGGACGTGATCACCGTCGTTTTCTTCATCATCGTCCGCGTCTTCGTCATCGTGTTCATCTTCATCATCGTCCCCAGAAGAGTTATTGTCGTCGCCGCCCGCTCCAGCCTCCTCACCATTATTCTCATGCTCCTCGACACCTACAACACTGGATGAAGACTGCATGCGATTGTTCGACTCATCTTTCGTAGTGTCTTGTGGCTTCTCTTCACAATCGTGGTCGTCGTTTTCGTCCTCGTCTTCACCTCCGTGTTCCTCATCGTCATCGGATTCTTCCTTCTTCAAGTCCAACGGGTCCTCTTGGGATGCCAGCTTGTTGATCTCGTGGATGACACCTTCTCGATACAGTTGATATCGATAAATTGACTCGAGTCTGCTTACAAGAAGCTCCGTGGCTTGCAAACCTAACATGACAAGAGACGGGTGGTCTTGCTGTGACAGAATTGATGCTAAAAATGATGCATAGGGAACAGGAACCAGGGCTTCTACGAGAATATCTTCATCCAGATTGGACAGCATTTTGAGTTGAGCTGTAAGCACCTTTTGTCGAACGCTGAGATTGACTGTGCTTGAAAACGCATCCGTAAGAGTAGGGAATATAATCAAAGCAAACCGGCGAACTTCAGGCTTGCATTGTTCCAGGAGATCAAGCCGCTTGTCATTTGGGCTCCTCCGACTTCTACCACCGACAGAGGAAGGAGTGATAGGTTCAGTGGATGCATGAAGCTCAACAAAGTCTCCAAATGCAGGGTCAGCATTTCGGGGCAAATTTGGCAGTAGTTCGCAAATAACGTTGAGTGTCTCCACGATCTGCTCCCTCGGGCGGTGGATGAGGGCCTGCATTACGACAACGCTGTCCAGTTTGGAGGCAACGTTCTCAGTTCCACTTGGGGGAGAAACGCCGGTCAAGATTTGATAAAGAGTTTCCACGACGTTTAGCTTGAAAAGTTCGGCAGACAATCGCGGACTAGCCCGTGCTGTAAAAGCCAGGACTCGAAGGAACTGTGTATGAATGCTAGACCCAATCAAATTCGTAGTACCAGGGACCAGGAGACGCAAAACGGCGCGAAGAAGATCGACGCTCACGAGCTCTTCAAGCTTGGCTGGCTGGTACTTGAAGCTCTCAACAATGCCTGACACGCAGAGGGAGGCCTGCTCCACAACCCGTTGGTCGCTGCTGCTAAGAACATTGAGGAGGATGGGCATAACGTCTTTGACGACAGGGAAGGAATCGTCAGGAATGTTGCGACAACAGTTTGCGGCTGTGGTAACTGCAGTTCTCTGCGTGCTTGTTGCAAAGAAATCAAGGTACGACAAGCATGCAGTCAATCCACCTTCTCTAACGATATTCGCGGGATACTCCAATGAAATTTTCTCCAGAGTGCTCAGTGCCTGTTCGGCTAGATCGATGAAGGAGATTTCCAGGAGCTTTTGACACAAGACCGGAACGGCCCCTCCGTAGACCACGTTGGCAACGCTGGCGGGCAATGCTTCCATAAGGTTAGCCAGACATCGGCATGCCAGCAGCATAACTTCTGGGCTCTCTTCCTTATTCATTAAGAGAACTAGCTCTTTGACGAACGAATCTGGTGAGAAGTGACCAGAAAGATTATCTTCATTAGATACGAGAAGAATCTCGGACAGTTCCTGTAGAGCAATGACTTGTACCGAAAAATCATCGTCTCTCAGATTATTTAGCAGCTCGCGCAGCCGACCTGTCAGGCCAGACATCATGCCTGTCAAAGCCCGCAGCGTGCTAGAGAGGCCAGCCACTGCTCCCCCTGAGCCGCCAAAGCCACCAAATGGGTCATCGTCGTCATCTTCATCGTCCTCGTCTTCGTCCTCGTCTTCATCTTCGTGGTCTTCATCATGATTGTCGAATCCGCGTTGGTCATTCTCACGCCCATCCTCGTCATGATCTTCACTACTATCGTCGACAGGATTCTCGATGGGCGGTGACGAAGGTGGTCCAGGTTCATCATTGTCGTCTGTGCCGGTCATTGCAGTGTCTTGATCGGCGCTGTTGCTATCGTTCCGTCTGGATCTTCGTCTGGCAGAAGTGGGTGTAGAATCGGACTTTTTGCTGCGACTTGATTTTCTGCTAGAAGTCACTTGTCGGCCACTGACCTCGGGGGGTTCCGCTGGGGGGGCTTGGCCACTGTAGGATTGTGGGTTTTGGGTTAGCCTGTACATATGCGAGTAGTGTATAGTATTTAGAAAACAGAGGACAAGATGAGGGGGCAGCGGTGCTTGCGGATTCAACGTACTCGTTGCCGTCCATGGCGGCAGTAGCCTTGCCCTTCCTCCGAGTTCCTTGAAGAGTAAGATTAAAGGTGTCCTGCGTTGTTCCCTTGGAAGAGGGTTCGGGAATCTTTTGTCTCTTGGACCGTCGACCCGAGTTAGGATGCGGTGCCACAGCAGGTGTAGAGGGTTTGTCTTGACTAGTAGAAGAGGATAATTTTCGCTTTCGGTCACCTTGCGCAGTTGGAAACTGGTGCGGTAGCAGTCGAGTTTGTCCCGCCGGCAGCAGCAGCAGACGGGGAAGCTAGAGAACTAGCTTGATGAGCTGCCTGGCTCGCAGCTTGGCGGGCCGAGGACCTAGTGATTCTGGGAGACATGAGTTAATGAAGCTCTTGAAGACACCGACATCTGCGAGTTGCGATGAGGACCGGGGTAGTAGGTGTAACGGAAACTGCCCAACAAAATGAGCAAACCCAAAGCTGGGTGTGCCTGGGAAGGTCGTGCCGAATGGGTACTCTCTACCAGTCAGGCGTGATGACGGAGGGGTAAACAAAACGACAGAAATTGAAGACGCCGAACAAGCTTTTGTGGCAGCCGCCTCGCTTAAGCGTCAAAATGGCGCTTGCAAGTGACGGAGATGGATAAACACAAGTCTGTGGTCCAACGTTGGCAGTGAAGCATAATCTTAAATTTTACAGGGATAGGGCGCGAAGACAGATAGGTTTCAGTAGGGAGCGCCTGGCGTTGAAGTAGGGACTCCTAAAGAATCGATGGCCACCTGTAATATCACCAGGTCTGTTCGAAGGCTGATTGCCAGCCAGGCAAAGAGCCCGGCTATCGGGTCAAGTGCAACGCAAGAGACAATGCTGAGTCGAAATCTTTATCCGAGTTGAAAAGTCGGGCCACAAATGGGGACAATCAAACCGAGGCGAGAAAAATGATGGATGGGGACTGACGGAGAGATGACGATGACTCTCAACTAGATCGCTGGTCGTGTTTTGAGTTCGGTGCAGAAACCATGCAAGATCACTTGAAGCATGATATCATAATCGAAAGTAATCAAAAGAAGCGAACATAAAACTGAGCACGTCGAGCATCAAAAATCAAAGACTTGGGCAATTCTGGCAACAGTCAAGGTCGCTCTTTCCCTTACCTTTGAGGGGGGGCGGCAGCGGCAGTCGCAGCACCAGAGGCTGTCGACGTCGACGAGGCAAGTCGCACTTCGTTGTCACCTGCCAATGTTCGTTCTGCCATGCCCGGACTACGCCATCAGGAGGGCAGGCGCGGGTTCGCTGAGAGGCAACGACGGGGAAGGAACGACGAGAAGAGAAGCAGCCGAAGTATGTGGGGATAGATGTACCATAGACGGCGTACGTACGGTGCAGGATGCGTGATGTACAAGGTACAATGTGTGGCTGGGCTCGATGATGGGTTTTCAGGATCTTTCTTGGTGTTGTTTTGTGGTCGGGCCGGCCGTTGGGTATTGAGACGGTTACGGGCAGGCGAGCAAGTGACAAGGACGGGATGGCACACGGTGAACCGTGACGTCTCGGCGTTTCGTTGTTCCCCGTGCCTACGCTACGCCAAGCAATGTTGTGCAGTCGATACGCATCAGTGCGTAGCAGATCTGGAAGCGAAGTCCGGTAGCAGGTGATGGATAGGGTCGTCTTGGATGCTGTTGACAAAATGAGAGGAGAAGATGATGGATGTGTCAACTGATGTGTGCGGTCGGGCAATGGCGATAGATGGCCATGGTCATGGCGGGATGACAGATGTAAGCCGTGTGGTTCTATGTTGCCGTCGAGGTTCCGGCCTCTGAGTGGTTGGCCTTGCTCCAGCCGGCCCCTTTTCTTCACCAATCAGAGCTCGGTGCCGAGTCCCCTACTTTGACGTAGCAGCTGCTCGACTCGCGAAGTCAGTCATGATATTATTAAATGTTTCTCATACGTACCACCGCCCCAAGCGCCGACTTTGTTCGTCGCCCCTTTCCCCTCGTGCCTCTCATTCTCTTTGTTTTGACTGCACCTATCCCAGCTAATGGCAAGAATGCCGCACTCAAGATCAGACGCGCAACGCCGCGCATGAGTCGATGTTTCTGACTGAATCTATCCCATGGACACGAGGTAGAATCCCTCCCCACTATACCCAGCTCCAGAATCTAAAATGATAAGAGATACTCCATGCTGTTATTGTCAAATATCCGTTCCTCAAATCCCTGGCCTAGCGAAATGCAATTAGAGCTCTCTCTCGAATGATAATTGTCCTGCTGATCTTGACTCCGAACACGCCTGATGGCAAGACGTTCCTCAATAGCTACTTAGGTACCTAGGTAGAGAAGAGGATGCGAGCGTTTATGAGATGTGAGGAAAAGGCAGGCTGGGCCAGCTTCGTGACGCGGTAGCTGCCTTGACGGGCGTCACGCACGCGATGTCAGCCCTTTCTTTTATCAGTTGCGTGGTCCGAATTGCACTTCCCTTTCGGAAGATGGCTAGGGACCGAGCAAGCCGATCCGGTCACGCTCGTATGCTGGTTCGCGACCTTTTCCCAAGTTAAGTGACGCTGGGTCACCTCCAGGCCGGAACGACATGACTCCCTAGGCTTAAGTATTTTGCGTATGTTTTCACTAACAAATGCAATACTTGTCAGCACCATGCCTACCGCAAAGATCTACTAGCGAGTTGGACCGTTTTTGTAGAATCAGACGTACCGGAGAAAATAGTCCATAGGAAAGCGGACTCGTTAGCATTGGAGAAGTTGTTGGAAGTAACCGCTTCACAATTGCGCTACTCCTGTCCATCTAGCGAGCACAGCTGTATCAACTCGCCAGCTCTCCCTACGCTCTTTATGCTAGGAGAAGACCCTAACTCCTGCATGCTCGGGGCGCGGTCAGATTTCGCTATTGGTAACAAAGCCTGGTTCCGTGTGTAGACATGAGTCGCCCTGCCACAGGCTGTAGAGTGTGATATTAATGCGGTCCCATTCTATCTACAATAAGTCAATGGAATGACGATGCTACGACATTCGACCGCCGACGCAAACATACACGCTGCATAGGAAAGGCGCAAATCCCTTCCCTAGTTATCGTAGGGAAGCTCGATATGGTTCGGCTTGCTCCCGCCTTCGGCTCCCGGGCTTCCAGGTCAGGACGATTACAAAAGAGAAGCTTATTAACACGATGAAACTTGTAAAACAAAGAGAGGTATAAGAGATGTTAGACGCCTGATGAGCCCAAGATCGATTCGCATCGTGTTGAGGTGCTAAATAATCCAGTCGGGTCGTTACCTATGAACATGGCCCTTATGGTTTATGATTGACCGTCTCAGTCGTTCTCCCTTCCCCACCAGCCATGGACTTCTTCCTCTTGGAGTCTTTGAACGCCTAGCTATTATGTGCGTTCGATTCCGGCTCTCTCAGAGTCTTCTATAGATTTTCGAAGGCAATAATGTTGAGCCCGCCATAACTATTAGTAGAGCTCCCATTTTATGAATCGGGGTTTCATATAAACTCGTTATGTAGACAACAATATTGTTCAGTCGTGTATCACATACCTCGTTGTTTCTGCAATTCCTCCACTGCACTTCAATTATGTTGAAGTATATACATGGTACAATCACTTTGACGAGTGACGAGTATTCACACATAGATTGACTAAAAAGGGTCTATATACAGGTTGTCACAAGTCAGCCTCGCTTTTCAAAGCCAGCGGCATAGAAGCCATTCTACACGCTGCTTCCAAATCAAAACAGCACGTAGCGAGCCATTCCAGCGAATTCATAAAGTTTATTCAGCATATCCCTAAAGTTTTACACTATTGATTAAGAAAAAATTAATTTTTTTATTCACCTTTAACTCGTCTCCCACATGACCCATCTAGACCTTCAGGGACTCCTTGCCGCCCTCGTATTCTGAAAAGTCATACTCATCAGGATACTTGTCCAGCATGTAGCGAAGCTCCTCAATCTGCGCCTTCAGGTCGGGCGTCAACTCCTCATAGACATCCTCAAACATAGTTCGCAGCGCAGGTTTCTTCTCCTTCTCGGCCTCGGAGAAGCCCTTGAGGATCTCCTTTCGCAGACTATCTCTGGCGTCCTTCTCCTTGGTTTCGTCCCAGCAACCCTTGGCCTCCATCCACTTTCGCAGGCGGGTGATTGGGTTGTCGCGCCTCTTCCAGTCCTCGACTTCGACGCGGGCGCGGTAGGCGAATGAGTCGTCGGACGTGCTGTGGTGGGAGACGCGGTACGTCATGCACTCGATGAGGATGGGCTTGCCGCCGTCCTGGAGGGCCATTTCCCTGGCCTTCTTGACGGCCTCGCGCACGGCCCAGATGTCGTTGCCGTCGATGCGGATCGTGTCTATACCGTAGCCAATGCCACGGCTGGCGATGCCGTCTCCGCGGTACTGGTCCAGCGTGGGCGTCGAAATGGCGTAGCCGTTGTTGCGGCAGATGAAGATGACGGGGCACGAACGCGTCGCAGCAATGTTCATGGCGGCGTGGAAGTCACCTTCGCTGGCAGCGCCCTCGCCGAAGAAACATACCGCCACCTTGGCCTTGGAGTTGGGGTCCTGCAGCTTTTGCATCTTCAGGGCGTAGCCGGCACCAGATGCCTGGGGAATTTGCGTCGCCAGCGGCGAAGAAACAGTGTGCTATACGGGATGCAATTAGCGTTCCGTAAAAGACTAAACTACCCGCATGGCCGGGGCCAGCGCAGACGGTATACTCACGATATTTAACCTCTTGCTGCCATAATGAACAGGCATGTTCCTCCCCTTGCCGGGGTCATTCTTGTTCGCAAAAAGCTGCGACATAAACTCCTTGGTGGTCATCCCCCTCTCCCTGAAAAACCCTTGCTCTCTGTACTGGCAGTACACGGGGTCTTCTGGATCCAAAACACTCGAACTGCCCACGCTGACAGCCTCCTCGCCGGCGCTCACCATGTAGAAGCTCAGGCGGCCCTGGCGCTGGGCATCAAACATGATCAAGTCCATGATTGAAATAAACAGCATGTCCTTGTACAGCTTCACCACCGCCTCGTCCGAGATGTCAGGCTGGAAAGACTGGTCGACCACGGCGCCGTTCTGATCGACAACTCTATACGTAGGCAGGGCCTTGTACGACTCGGGATGTTCAAAGCTCAACTGCGTCGTGAAGGCGCTCTTCAGCGCACCAGGGAAGGACACATAACCGGAATTGGGTCTTTGGGAGACGCTGCTCGCGGCGCGGACGGGTGCGGCAAAGGGCGTCTTGGGGATGGACGTTGTCGCCCGTCGGAGGGGCAGGTTGCGGATGACTCTGGACTTCATGGTGAGAAAGGGGCGCTGTCGGCTCTCACAACACGATGTCTCTTTTTCTCAAGCGAAAAAACAGTTGTGATGATACTTCAGCCGACCCCTCGAGAAGGAGCGCAAAGTAAAAGGACGAGTAAAGAATCTCAATGGTGTTTTCGGCCCAGTTGGCGCGGAGAAAGTCTACGACAATGGTTGTCGACGGCCTGCGGCGGCGATGACGCTTTGAGCCGACAGAACCCGCCGCCTCGGGTTGATGCAGCACCCCGGATGTCGGATGGAGCAAGAAAACCCCAGGAATTCATTCAACGAAAAATTACCCCAGCCCAGCCGGGTGCTCTGTAATCCGCTTGAAACACGGCAGCTATGCATCCTATTACACCAATTGGAGGCTGGCATTCGTACCACGGACACTTGTGCGACGGGTCGGGTATAGGCACGCTGTTGCACGCCATGAACCTGCTATTCACAGCTCAGACTGCGAATGCGTACGGAGCCGGGACTGTGGCAGCTGGCAGCTTCTGTTGGCGGCTGCACAGGATGACTATCAAATTCAAGTCAATTTTCTGCCTTGAAGTGCATGCCCTGTAACAAATGTCTTCATTTGCAACCCCGTTCATACCGATGCATGCAGATTGTAGCCATCAGCCACACCACAAAGCCAACATACAAAACCAGGAATCAGGCTCCGGTTACAGAGCCAGATCGCGCCGAAATGATGACCCCTGGAAGCAGTCTCGCTCTCCTCATACTCGGAATCATGTCCCTGGTCGGCCTCGTCTTCTGGTTCCTCAAATCCAAAATCAACAAGTTTGTCGACGCCCTGCTTGCCTACAAGCGCAAGCTCACCGATGCCGAGCAGGCTGCTGAAGACTCAACCGCCGCCCCGTCTTCGTAGACGACTGCAATTCACCAAATCAATTACACCCATTTCCTGCTTTTTTTTTTTTTTTTCTATATTTCCTTAATTTCCCTCTTTTTCTTCTCTCTCCTATATTCGTGCCAGCAACCCACATGATTCCGCCCATCTGCAACTCACCCTCCAACGCCACAAGACATCACATCACAACTGTGGCTCGAGCTCCACTCCCCTAACCCAGGTCCTCCCATGTCGCAAATTTCACATACTAGTACCTACTACTACGGCCAACGAACCTCATACGACCCTTCATTTATTCTCACGACCACCCTCCGCCTCTCGCCACCCAAGCGTCACCAATTGCGATCCCCCAAAAAAGATGGTGGCACGCCGAGCTCTACGGAGCTGTACAATCAGTTCCTTCCGACCATCAAGATGTCTCAACCGCACAGCTTCCCGCCCTTTCTGCACAACCCACTTGCGCCGAGAGCAGCAACGAACTCCAACGGCAGATCGCGAAACACACTTTGGCTACGAGACGGTCACGGAGAGCGAGAAACAAGACCGTGTAGCGGGCGTCTTTTCCAGCGTCGCCGAGTCGTACGACAAGATGAACGACTTCATGTCTCTGGGCATTCACAGGCTATGGAAGTGTGTTCCTCCAAGCTCGTCACTGCTTCCCACTCCAGTACTGACACACGCCTCTCAAGGGACCATTTTGTCTCCTCCCTCAACCCGGGAGCGACCACGCCCCTCGGCAAGCCCCAGAGAATGCTCGACGTAGCCGGCGGCACAGGCGACATCGCCTTCCGCATGCTCCAACACTCACACGTCCACAACGCCAACCCGAACATCCACATCACCATATCCGACATCAACCCGGACATGCTGGCCGTTGGCAAGCAGCGCTCCCTCGACCTCCCCGCCTCCTACCAGTCCAACCTCTCCTTCCTCGAGGCCAACGCCGAGATGCTCCCGGAGCAAATCAAAGACAACTCTCTCGACCTGTACACCGTCTCCTTCGGCATCAGGAACTTCTCCAACATCCCCGCCGCACTGAGGGAAGCCCATAGGGTCCTCAAACCAGGCGGCGTCTTTGCTTGTCTGGAATTCTCAAAGGTGGACCAGTACCCTCTCCTGAATGCCATCTATAAACGGTGGTCCTTTAGTGCCATCCCCTTGATTGGCCAGTTAGTCGCTGCTGATAGAGACAGCTATCAGTATTTGGTGGAGAGCATTGAGAGGTTTCCCAGCCAGGAGGCTTTTAGGGACATGATTATTGATGCTGGGTTTGCCGTGTCGGGCGATGGCTATGAAAACTTGACCGGTGGCATTGCAGCTATTCACAAGGGAATCAAGCCGTTGTAATATCGCATCAGCTACGTGTATGATTAAGGCTGCTGTATAATAGTGTATTAAGCTGCAAAGGTACAGCAACCAAGAATCAAACTATAAAAAAAATGAAAAAGAAAGAATCTTCAACCCTTACTCCGTCAGCACAGCACAAGCAATTGGTATCATCATAATCACCTTTGATCAAACAAAACTCTCACCTCAGGCCCACCTGTTTGCCACACTCGGCAGCTCAGTGCAACAAAAGTAAGCATCATGCCCAAAGCGAAGAAGAAAATATGAACAACAAGATGCGAACAAAATAAACTCCATACAAATCAAATTAAAAAGTAGAAAAAATAGGGGCCAAATCCGCGACTGCGAAGCCCCGGTAGGCTCAATATCTCATTAAGTACACGTACACAGAAACGCAGCCCAAAACGGCGGACCCTTGCGAGAAGCGGCTCTTTTTCCTCTCCTCCCTCCAACCTTGCTCCAGAGCTAGAATCAAATACGACAAGAAAATTGATGCCAAGGACTATGGCTCGGTTTCCATACGTGAGCGGGAAATGCGGATAAAACAGTGAGGATATTCAATGAATCATGAGAGAAACAAGTGACAACTAGCCATCACTTCCTCATTCCGCTGGCGTTGATGGGGTCGCTGCTGGGGATGAGGCACCACCTTCGCCCTTCATGCCACCGCGACCACGTCCACCACGTCCTCGATCACTTCCCCGTCCGCCCCGGCCACCTCGTCCGCCGCGTCGGTTGCTCTCCGAGTCGCTGTTGCCGCCTGCGCTTCGATACCCGCTAGCCGTGGCGCCCCCACGAGCATTGGCGCCCCAGGTTCCGGCACCACCGCGGGTACTAAACGTCTTCCCTTCTCTGTGTTGGAAGATCTTTACAAGGGGCCGGGTCCGGTCTTCCTGGGTGCGTGTCTTGATCTCCTCAGGCAATCGAGCCATGGCAGCATCTCGGTCTTCGGTAGTCTTGAATTGGACAACCTTGTTCTGGTTGCCCCATTTCTCAATCTTGACTATCTTGCCCTTATCGGCCTCGTCAAACAGGTCGCGGCACTGGTCCTCGCTGCTCACGTTCATGATGAACAGGCCAATGATGTCAGAAGCAAGAGTCTTGGGGGCGGGAGAGGAAACAGGCTCGGGACCGTTGGCAGATCCATTAGGGGCGGCTGAAGTCCTTTCATTGTCCTTGCTGCCGCCAGACTTGTTAGATGTCTGGCTGGGCTGAGGAGTGGCAGGCTTGGTTGGGCCAGGCGCCGGAGTGGTTGCGGAAGCACTCTTTGGCTGCTGTGTTGATGATGGCTGTCTGCTGGCTGGGGCCGTGGGTTGTGCAGCAGCAACAGGAGGAGCAGGAGTGCTGACAGTAGGACCAGCAGTAGAGACAGAAGGGGGAGGAGCACTGGCAGAAGTAGTAGGGGGAGCAGCTCCAGGCTGCTGCTTGGCACCACGATGGGAAAAGTTGAAGCCCTGGGCGCGCATTTCCGTTCCAATACGTCCATCCTGAATTTCCAAGACAAGATAGCCAAATGCAGCATCAGCAAGGTTGAAATTCCACATGTTCTTGAAGGCACTCTCATCAACCTGGCCCAAAGCAGCCTGACCGGTCACCGGGCCGCCAAAAGGATTACCGCCGGCGGCGGTAGTGGGCATCTTTTCGACAATTTGTAGCGCGTTCTTGAGCAGATTCTGCTGTGCTTCGTTCTGCGCAATGGCTGGCTCGACCTCACCTTTCACGGTCTCCCAGACATCGTTGAAGGAGGCCTTGGATGCAGCCAGTTTTCCGCGGTAATGATCCAAAGTTGGGTTTACGCTGAATTCGTTGTATGAGCTTCCATATCGGAAGTGCAGTCCAGCGGAAATTGAAAAGTCTGCCTTCAGAGCAACAGAGAGCTGATTCAAGATACCCTCTCTGGCAGGGGAGGCATGCGTGATAAAGATTCGGGTTTCGGTAGGATCGTAGACTCGGTGTGCCGTATCGACAAGCTCTCCCATCTGTAACAGCGTCGTCCACATAGTGCCTTGGCCACCAGCAATGGTGGTTCGGCCTTCACCGTTGTCAAACAACTTGTGCATGACAACAGCACCACCAAGACCCAGCAGTCTGAGCTTGACACCACCGACCTCGAGAAGCATGGAGCGAGCTTCATCAATGATATGTAGGTTGGGAACCTTGTACTCGGAAGACCGAAACTTTTCCAATACTCGAACGTCTTCGCAAGCACCCCAAACGGTATAGACAGGGACATCAAGCTTCACCTCTCCGCTGAGCAGAAGGGGAAGCTCGGAAAGCGGGAGGTCGCTGGCTGGGAACCGGGTCCTGACAGGTCCATTTCCGCCTTGTTGGATTGCCTTCTTAACAGGATCGGGAATCAGGGGAGAATATTGCGCGACATGCTTGAGGGTCTTTTCGGCAATACGTTCCAGTGACGTGTCGTCGTAAAAACCGAAATCACCCGTGTGAATGATGTGATCGGCGCGAGCCTGCTTTGCGAGTTCGTTCAACGATCTCAGGTTTCCTATAGCGCAAAAGATAAGCCCGAGTCCATTGTGGCCGCCGTACCAGCTACGGGGGGGTGGTGCAAGTGCTCACCTCGAACATCAGCAATGCAAAGAACACGAATAGGGCCTGTCTGAATGACTCTTCCTTGGTTCGGTAGGAGCGGTGCGGCGCCGGGTGGCAAGCTGCTGCCGCCGTTTTGCAGATAGCCCTGACTGTTGTAGGGTCGTGACTGGAACCCGTTAGTCAAGGTTCGTAGAGCAGACGTCCTCGCTCCTGGAGGAGCAGTCCGGGCAGTGGTAAATCTAGCAGCCATGGGAGGCACGTGGGTATGGTTGTGTGATGGCAGCGGGAGAGTCCAAGGGTTTTGGGTCTTGCGCTGCGCCGGTTGTGACGATGACAGGGAAAGAGAAAGGAGAGGGGGATGTAGTTCGAGGATGAGAGTGATGAAACGCAAAATACAAAGCCATGCACCAGTCGGCACAGTCAGGCTTAACAGGTGTTTGCCAACTTCTGCCAACTTCTGCCAGCTGCCGACCTGCGCCACGATGGAATTGGCGGTGCGCCAGCAGGAAGGAGCAAACGAGGACGTTTGGGCAAGGCAAACTCACAGCAGCCATTCTATCGACGAGGAGTTTGGTCGATCAATCAGACGCGCTCCGGGGTTCTGGAGAGGCGAGAGTCGAGAGGATTCGTAACTCCAAGGCGTACAAGATGTACAGTCGGTCGTCAAAGAAGGGGAGAAAAAGAATGAGACACGGCGGGAGATGGCCTGGGTATCAAAAAGGATGACGGCGGAGAGGGTAGATGGGCCGCAGTCAAAGGAGGTGCTAGGGTGAGGTGTGGTCTTCGCAGCTTGAATGTCGAACAAGGCTGGAGATAATTTTCCCACCCGCAAAAGTTGGCACCCCAACATTAAACCAACCAAGGACATGGGAAGCCCAGGAGCCAAACAGCGAGCGGCTAGCAGTGACCCGACCGTCTGTCTGTCTGTACTTGCGTACTGTGCTGCGCGTCGTGCAGCCAGTCCCAGCGCTCAGGAGGCGAGCTGTAGCTTAGCCGTATTCGGACTAGGCATGAAGTGTGCTGAGGCTGGCCCCGAACACGCCCCCAAGATTGCACTTGTGGGCGCACTTTACAGCGAATTACAGCGAGCAACAAAGGGCACCGTCAACAGGTGCACTGGCGCTAGAGACGGTCGAGGGGTGGCATCATAGATGGACATCCGGACGTCCAGTCCACCGTGCCACCGAGGTGCCAGGCTGAAGCGGGCAGCTACACTAAGTTCAGGCACCGCTAGTATTAGCTTGATGCCTGCGCAGTCAAGAGTGCCAGTGGCGTCTAGGACAGGCACCAAACCCTGCGAGTGACTTGCATGCACTCAGCCTACCCTACAGAGCGAAAGGTGGCTATTGGAATCTGTACGATCAAGACTTCATGTTAAATAAAATACTGCGTACCTAGGTAGATAGCCGTTGCCGCTGGACCAAGTTGCCGAGCTGCCTGATGGGCTGCTTATAATAGGACAGCAAACTTTGAAACAACAATAAACGAACACGACAAAATAGAATGCGAAGCACAGTCTCTGATGCATGTCTCGCGGTTGGCGTGTTCCATCTTGACAAAAAGAGGTCCAAGTGCCTGCCCTTAAAGTAATCGAGTTCTTAGACTTGGGTACCCTTCAAAGCCGCATTGTCGGATTGGAGTGACCCAGTACCTCCGCTGACTCCGTTGCTCTCGACAGTCGTCAAGATGCAGTGTGTATACATGCAAGCAGACAGTACGCACGACTTGCTATCTCAAGCACTGCCTGTCTCAAATCGTGATGGCAAATAGAACTCTGAGTCAGCCATCGAGAATTTAAATGCAAGTCGATACCGAGGAAGTGAGGGCAAGCCAGTCTACCGAGTAACACCGTAACCAAGCGTCGTTCTTGGTGGCCAAGTCGTCTGGTCTGATATGCGCCGTGAAAAGATCCAAGGCTGGTCTGATGCTTGACAACTAGAGTCGGGGCTTATCAGGTGAACCCCCGTCTGGTACATCCAAGTGCACCCACATGTGCGCTGAACTGAAGTATCTTACTCAGCCCTAGTGGTCCGTCCGCCCCTGTCTGCTTTGCTTTTGGCGGCTTCCAGCACCCCGACCGCCCCGGCGGTATGTGACGCAGAGGTGCATCTGGCGTCAATTGGCGCCGTACGGCCACGTGACGCACTGCATTGCGGGCTAAAGCCTGCTAAAGCCTCGAGTCAATTGGCGGCGCCAGAATGATTGAGGCGCCGCCAAGTGCATTAATGCCAGTATGCTCAAGTGCCCAACTTGGAAGTCCACAACTTGAGAAGGCGGCGCAGCACAAAGTCCGACACGGCAGTGACTGGGTCCCGGGCTCAAGTAATAAGTGGCACGTCGACGGACAACTCTCCTTCCCATCCAACTTGCAGACGCTCACGAGTCACGACTATATCGAACTGACCGTTGACGACCACACGACCAAGTCCTAGAAACGACTCCCTCGACAAGACGCGCCGAGCCCTGTCCTCTTTCGTCGGTATCCAACTCTTTCATTGTCACTGGCATCATCCGTTCAGCGTCTCCGTGGCCGGCTTTCCATTGCATACCGTCTCCTAATTAAATCCCCCCCACCATTTTGAGCATCGACAGTCCGCCCACTCAAAGCCTCGTATCCCCCATGCGACTATAAAGCCCGCCGACGACAGCAAGGCCCGGGCTAGGGAGGCGTTTAATTCGCCGCCCTGTTGTCGACAATTCGACATCGGCAACTGCTGCGAGACCTGTCCCGCTTCGTTGTCCGCTGGTGAATGACAGGAGTCGGCCTCCTTACCACGAAACGCCGCGGGGGTTGACTTGTGCAAGTAGGTTGTTTGGAACAACTTCACAGCACCTCGCCGGCAGCTAGAGAGCCCTCTACTTTGCCCTTGATGATGGTAAGATTGAAAATCGTGCTTGTAGACTGATAGCACCAGAGCCTATCTGTCCGGAGTGGCCATGTTCAAACCCAAGGGACAAGACCCAGCAATATGCTCCAACTCAGATCGCCTCCTCCTGTATTGTTTGCTGATCTGATGCCTTTCAACAGACCTCATCTCGACCCCGCGATGAAGCTGCGGGAAATTTTAGCAGCCGTCGCGGTCATGCAAGTCAACTTTCAATCTCAGACCCGAGCCATCATGTCACAGAAGCTATAGGGACGCTGTATGGCGATGAGGACGATTCTGGGTCCGAAACTGGCGGTCGACCATTAAGTTTTATCGATGGATCTTCGTATCACGAGCAGATACAACGACCAGCCCATCTCGACTCGCAGCACCATGCTCATGCCCGCTCCCGACATCAGCAGCAAATGGAATACGATTCCCGCAAGCCCTTGACGCGGTCAATGTCGGATGAACCTTACGCCACACAGTCCTCCTATGAAGAACATGGCGAGAGCCTTAAAAAATCACAAACCTTGAACATCCCCTCACCGAACCGTCGAACCAGCATGCAGTATGAAGGAGGTTCCAAAGCGCCTGCATCGCCGGCTTTGTCACTACGCGATGTTCAAGCCGGCGAGGCGGGTTCGCAGTTTCCGCTTACCAACATTGACAACCCAAATGATATCGCGCAGGAATTGAGCAACCTGCAAGCTCTCAGGCGCATGTCCATGGATGTCGGAAACAGTATTGATCCGGATATGCCACCTATCGGACTTTCAGCAATGCCAGTCATAGCCCCGTCTGGCAATGACGACGAGAACGATCCATCGAGGCTTTTATGGGTCCCAGCCAGAGTTCACCCCGAACTGGCTCCGAGTGAATTCAAGTCCTTCCTGGAGAACCGTGTACAGTCGATTAGAAGGAGATCAGGCGAGTCTTTTCTTTCTGCAGAAGGCGGTGACCCGAATCGCAGCAACTCGGGGTCCCTGAGACGCCAGAAATCAATGCTCTCTCGGCAGATTGACAACTCCAGTGGGCAAGGAGCAGTAGGATATGTCGACGGGGCAGACCGCCTGGAGCGCAAACGGTCAACTGCGGGCAGCCATAACCGCGAATTAAGCCTTGATGAGTTGGTCAAGGACCCTACTCGTGCCGTTCAAAAGCTTGCCAAGGAAGTACAGAATACCCCCTGTGGAGAAGAGGGTAGCACTGATGATATGCCAATTCTTCCCATGGCTCCTGGGATGGGGCTGAGACGATCGACAAGAACGACGTATCGCAAGGGTGGTAGTCTACGATCTGGCGACAGAGTACCATTTTCAAAGCGTCTGGCCCAAAAGCAACAAGACGGTGAATTGCCGGGTCTGCCAAGTGTACCTCCAAGGGACGGGTTACGGGGACACACACCAGACAGGGTTCAAGAGCCACTGTCAGAAAACTATTCGAGGCCATCAAGATCGGCCAGAAAGCAATGGGACTTTTGTCAAGACTCGCCAGGTAACGACGGCTCTTCTCCTTACGAAGAAGACGCTAGGGTCACATCACCGCCGGTGCAAGAGCAGCTCCATGTCCGAGCAATCTCGATGCCAACCGTTGCGTCACCTCCAGAGGGTGAGCCGCGAAACGACGATCCAGGCCATGCAAGCAATCAATTCTCGGGGACATTTCCCCAACGGTCCTCATCACAGACTACTGGCTCGTTGAAACCCGAATCCACGCCAAAGACACCCGAAGTCGTTGTGGAAGATTCACTTGGTCCCCAAGCCGGTAGACATTCAACGCCGGTAACAAATAACTATCCCCTTCAAAAACAAAACCAGCAGGCTCAGTACTCATCGAAACCTCTCCCGCCTTCACAGCAACCGTCGTATAATGACAAATTCGCATCACCATCATCGTCTCTTCTCACCGGCGACGCATCACGAACTGACAACCTCACTGTTATCCCAACATTCAGCCAAATTGACAAGAAGTCCGACAAACGATCAAAAAAAGACAGGGACGACGATGCTTCCAGCACATCAAGCAAATCGGGAAGTGCATGGAAATGGTTCAAGGGTGTTACTGACGACAAGGATAAGAAAAAAGAGGAGAATAAACGGGCAAAGGCCAAGGCGCTTGCTGAAAAATCGTCTGACAAAACGTCTGACAATGCTAGGCTTGATGTTATTCAGAGCTCAATTGACAAGACGCCCGCGAAGGGACGTGAAAGTCTGGTCCTGGATAGGGACAACGTTGACAACAAGTTGTTGGAGGAGCGGAAAAAAGAAAGCCACCGAAAAAGCGACTCCAAGAAAGACAAGGATGGTAACATTTTCTCCTCGATTTTCGGCGGTAGCAAACGGAAAGAAGAGAAGGAAAAGTCTGGCAAAAAGAGCCAGCACCTCCAAGTTCCTGAGGAGCCGGTTTACAAGCCTTTGCAGCCCGACGTGGATTACAACTGGACACGTTTCCCGTTGTTGGAGGAGAGAGCTATCTATCGAATGGCTCATATCAAACTGGCCAATCCTCGTCGACCGCTTCTCAGCCAAGTGCTGCTCAGTAATTTCATGTACAGCTATCTGGCCATTGTCCAGGCTATGCATCCTCAAATGAACGTACCGACATCTCCGCAACAGAAGCGACTCGAAGAGGAGGCTCGGCGGAAGAGACAAGAGCAAGAGTATCTTGCACAACAGCAAATGGATGACGAGGATGCTGACAATAGCTTGGAGCAATACAATTTTGACTATCACAGAGTAAGGCTTTGATCTTTTACCTTAGAGAATATCCATGCGCTGACGCATAATCTAGGCTGCTGTCCAGTATGCTGAGTCTGGATCTGAGAGCCAAGTGGATTATGTTGATGAAGCTCAAATTTACGAAGATGAGCACGGAAGTGATAACCAAGAAGATTACAGCTATGACAACCAAGACGGATATGGCCACAGTGTCAAGGATTACTACCAATATCAAGGTGGTGATTCAGACCACCGGCATCATGGTGGCAACAGTATGTGGTGAAACCAATCAAATGGCTCCAATTACCCCATTTACTTACAGTATCTTTCCTTGTTCTTCAAAGACTTTATATGATCGTCTGTGACATCACCTTTCCAAATTTCCTTCCACAGAAATGAAACGAACCGAACCGATAAGCCGAAGCAAATCAACACCATTGACAAGGGTCACATACAACAGCTGTATACAAAGTTACAGAATTTTCTAGCATTCGACGGAGTTTTATTTTTGGGAGGTTCAGCGTGCTTGCAAATTAAAGAGTCAAAATTTTCCACTTCCGCGCTTTGCAACGAGGAGAATCACAAGTCTCCCGGGTTAATGCTTTGGGTTGACTTCAACACAACACACACACACACATAGAGCGAAGGCGAAGGTTTAGAGGGTGGGCGCAAATAACGAGTCTATATTATGCATGTCTATTTTACTTTGTGTACTTTACTTTCTTTGTGCTTCAAGTCGAACCACCCTCGACAAGGCCGGCCGTCCACATGTGGCACGTGGCTGTGGATATTTACTCTTTTTGTTCTTCCCACTCATATTCTTCTTCACCTCCTTCTTGGTTGATGTATGATTTGGCGAGAATAGCCTGCTGGATGCGGTTATGTCGTTCAGTCTCCCCTTCCTTCGTGAAGTCGAGACAGTGCGTGGAAAGTGACGCGTGAAAGGGTTTGGGTTGCTCAATGAGAATATAGACTGATGCAGGATATGGCATAATACAAGGACTGGCCTTGGTCGTTGTCAAAGTTGACACTATAAGCTTCTTTGTCCTTGTTAAACATGTGTTTTTCGGCACTGACTTGGGGATGATCGCTACTATATGATGAGTTAATTGGCCCCGCTGTAAATGCTGCACTGACACGTACAATGGGGCCAGAGCATGGCGGATATGCTTTGATATGAAATACCAAGTGGAGGTAGCATGTGCTAACGTTGAATAATCATCACAAAGCACCAGTCAAGCTTGATTTAGTCGAAATTGCCGGTAATACATGCCAATAATGGCAAATTCCTCATTGAGAACAAAGAAAAATCATGTACAGTACAAGGGGTTTCCATTTCCATGCCTTCCCTTCGCTAAGCCCGCTCTCTATTTCTTGGGTTCCTCTTTTTTCTCCTCTGGCTTAGGCGTAGGCAGCTTGAAAGTATCCGGTCTACGATCCTCACCAGGACCAACCATTTCCCATGCACTAGAGCCACCTTCAAAGTTACGGAACGCCTGCGTAAGTTCAAGGGGTTCGGTAACAATTCGCTTCTTCTCCTCGTCATACCGGATCTCAGTGTAGCCCGTTAGGGGGAAGTCTTTGCGAAGCGGGTGACCTTCAAAACCGTAATCGGTCATGATGCGTCGCAGATCAGGATGGCCGGCAAAAAAGACGCCAAAGAGATCGTAGACCTCGCGCTCATACCAGTTGGCTCCGTCGTAGAGGCTGGTGACACTGGGGACAGGAGAGGCCTCATCGGCGTAGGTCTTGACACGGATGCGGGAGTTGTGGCGGACGGAAAGGAGGTTGTACACTACTTCGAAGCGCTTGTCGCGGGTGGGGAAGTCGCATGCGGTGATGGTGCTCATTTGTGTGAATTCAGCAGAGGTGTTGTCTATATTGTTTGTAGCGATTAGCGAAGACCGTCCACGTCATTGAAGCAACCCGATTTAGCGGAAAGCAATATATCGCAATAAACGTACACTTCAAGAACGTGAAGACGGGGATGACACCCGAGGGCGAAATGTAAATGGTAAGCTCATCCTTCCAGACAGAAAACTGCTGTATATATTTGGGCAGACAGCCCATCAGCCACGATCCGTATCGGTGCATGTTGTCCGACTTGCTCTGGTACTTGTCGGCTGGATTGACAAGAGGCGCCTTGAGAACCCCAATCTGATCCCGAGGGGCCTTTCGCAAGTTCTCAGCCTCCTTGGGCAGGTTGACGAGCTGAGCGACCGACACAGAAAAGGCGCGGACGCCCTGTCCACTGACGGCCGCTGAAGGCCGTAGAGCCGAGACGAGTGTCCGGCTTCGAGGCATTTTTGTCGCCATGGCCGAATTGTATGCCTAATTAGAGGCCAGTTGACACTGCGAATTCCAAGGCGGACCGTAGAGGAGGATTGGTGGTGGTTGTGGTGGGCTCTCCCGGGGATGGTCCTCAAGTTCGGGATCATCTGGAGATGGGAACGAACTGCTACAGCATAAAAGTGTCCGAGGATTTGCCGGGGATAGAATGTAGCTCGTTGACAAAAGGCAAATCTGGGCCCTGCCATTGGGTACTTCGCACATCCGGCCTGCTGACAAAGGAGCTCATATCACGTGAGGCAATCTTGAGCACTAAACCGTTTTAGGACTAATGCATAGTGAACTTTCTCTTCCAAAGCTTTCCGGATGGATCATTATCCTGCCCAAATGCCCTCCTTGTCCTGCATACCCTTTACATACCAACGCCTTAATATTCACTCTCCTCCCCTCTTCTTTGATATTTACATAGCACGTTACAGAAAGACACAATGGCACCGCAAGATTCCTTCATAGAAGAGGAAGAAGATGTCTGGTAAGTCTCATCTCGTCCTGGATCTCCAGACGCATACGCGCCTAGCCGCACTGCGCTCCCTCAAGTGTTCGCGTGTCAGGTACCACCCAACTTTTGCACAAGCTTACGACGTTGTGAACAACAGCCCTCTGTGCATCGAGGAGTTCGATCTATCAGATCGGAACTTTCGACCGTGTCCTTGCGGCTACCAGGTTCGTCCATTTACCTTTCCCTTCAGCGGCTCGACGCCCTGGTCGGTCTTGAAACTAACAGTGCCCTGCAGGTCTGCCAGTTCTGCTTCAATAATATAAAGAACAACATGAACGGCCTGTGTCCGGCTTGCAGACGGCCGTACGATGAGAAGACGATAGAATGGAAGGTCGTTACTCAGGAAGAGTGAGTGCCCTCTCCATATCCCATTTTGCCAAAACCTAGTCTACCTGACGTGTGTACGAGCGTGAAGTTATGTTAACATGCTTTTTAGAGTTGCCGAGTTTCGCGCCAACATTCAGAAAAACCAAAAGAAGCGAGCACAGGAGCAACGACAAAAAGAAGTGCAAAAACGCGAAGCCGAAAAGGAGAACCGTAAAAACCTCGTCGGCGTCCGAGTCGTTCAGAAGAACCTAGTCTATATAACCGGACTAGCACCAACGGTCCGTGAAGATGAATTGCTCAAGACTCTACGAAAACCCGAATTTTTCGGTCAGTATGGCAATATTCAGAAAATATCCATAAGCAACCGCAAAAGTCCAGATGGGCAACATCATTCACTCGGCATCTACGTAACGTTCGAAAAGCCCGAGGAAGCAACAAAATGCATCATAGCAGTACACGGCTCTCAGAATGGCGACCGGATATTAAAAGCTCAACATGGTACGACCAAGTACTGCTCTGCCTGGTTGAAGAACGAAAAGTGTAATAATCCTGGTTGCATGTTCCTTCACGAGCAAGGAGATGAGGAGGATAGCTACACTCGGCAAGATCTCTCATCTATGAACAGTATCCATACACAAAGGCCATTGCCAGGTGGTGGCGGAGGCTCATCTCGCGCAGTTTCCCGACAACATATTTCGCACCCAACCCCACCTCCACCTGCTTCGCAACCGATGGTGCGTACCACTAGTAGAGATGGGTCTGACAATGGCGTTGATTCATCTGCACTGCCGTCGTCTGCAAACTGGGCTAGATATCCTCAGCGCAGTCGGAGAGGCAGTTACGCCACTAGCGGTGCAGCGTCCAGTCCAGCTATTTCCATGTCGCTACCAGCAACAACGGAGGCTACCCAGGAGGCTATAGACGACGCTGATGCCTCATCTGCGCAGCAGCCTGTGGCGAACAAAGGCAAACAACCACACGGGACGCAGGCTCAAACTTCCACCCCCTCTCAGGAGAAGAAGGAGCAGCGGTCGTCCAAAACAACAGACAGTGCTCTCGTTGCTCTATTAAAGACCCTGGAAGTCTGCAAGCTGCCAGTCTTCACTACCGCTAATGCCAGTGATGATACTCATCCACCCATGTTTGACATCCGAGGCGGTGAGAAGCGAAGGGCTATGAGGGAGGACGAAGAGTCTCGAATCGACCAGGAAGACCAGACTGAAGCACAGGCACCATCTGAAGGCGAACCCGAAACTGGGGGCAGTCTTGCTCTTGGCGGCGAACCTGAGGACCGAGAGCTCGGCAGGGATGTCCACGGTTTTGATCAACGACAGTCTAGTACCCAACCTCCGATTCAGCGTGGGAGCACAGACGGGCTCTATGGCGCACCATCGAGTGGCTCCGGCTTTCCTCAGGGCTCTAGTAATATTGGGAGAGTCATGACACCGCAACAGCTGGCGTCACTTCGATTACAAGCTGGCTATACGGACCAAATGCCGCCTGGTATTTCTGCTCAGAACCCGTTTCAAAATCCGGGCCATAACCGCCAATCCTCTCGATTCAGCTTCGCCAACGATGCTGGGAACTCTACTACCAATATCAAACTGGCTGCTAACCCGAGGATCATGGCTCAGCAGTCGTCTATGATGCCCAGCTCTTTCCAGTCACAGTCGAGCAACCAGTTCTATGCCACATCCATGCCTGGCCCTCCGCCTGGTCTTAAGTCTACAGGCACACCGCCGAGTATGTTTGGTCAGGGTTTCGGCACCGGCTCAGGATTTGGCGGAGCTCACAAGGATTCCTCTGGCGATTTACTCCAAACTCTCATCGGCCGCAATCGAGGAGGCAGCACCCAGCCTCAAGATGTTGGAAAGCGTGAGTACATGATTTCTTCTTTCTCAAACCAGTATCCACTACCCTCTACCTCCACCCCAGCTCCTGCTTCTGGCCTCCTGGCATCGCTCTACGGCAACCATCCTGGAGCATTCCAAGACTTTGGTTCGAAGCAGAAGAAGAAGGGCAAGAAGCACAGACATGCTAACACTTCCTCCTCAGGGGGGAGTGGCTTAGTAGATCTTGCCGACCCGAGTATCCTGCAGGCAAGAATGCAGCATCAGTCACAGAGCAATGCCGGAGTTGCCGGGCAACAAGGACTGTTCGGTGGTGGTCAGAGCCAAGGTGGGTACAATCCTAACATGATGTATAACACCGGCTACGGGCGTTGGTAGTCGAAAAAACAGGACTACACAGTATGGGGCCATGGTTTATGTCTTTTTCTCCCCTTTAACTACCTTTGACTTTCATATTTTGAAACGAGCCAATTCTTCTGTTTTCGCTCCTCATGTACTTCTCAAGTTGGCTTTGGCGTTTCATTAGCATGTTACGGTATAACCACCGGGAAATGGGGGCTGCATCTGCTCCAAGGAGCACAAAGATATGCATATCTTTTTGTTTTGATCAAGCAGGCATTTGCGTGGTCGCCGCAAGTATCCCCTACACAGGGTGAGCGGCAGGTTTTTGCACAGGGCGTCAGCCCTTTTTCTTGGTTTATCTGGGATCAGAATGGCGCAGAGAGGTGACACAGTATCGACCTCAATAATGTTTTTTTAAGTCTTTTTTTGGGTTGCTCTAGGCCTGCCTCGCGTCGGTTACAGGCTTGTTGCATTAGAATGAAATTGGAGGGTTACGTCAGGCAAGCCATCATCGTCTTCCACAAAGCACACATTACACCCCTTCTATGTACGTTAACAGCTCACATTATGGTGCAACGCCCCCAGAGGGTAGCATCTTTGGTCAGAATATAACAATATTGTCTATTCTCTCCAACTCTGCCTTTCCCTTCATTGTCCCCCTGTGGAAGACGATGATGGAAGCCGTAGGATGATCTGCAACTGTTTGTTTGTCTTTCATGTACCAAAAACCTGGCCTCGTATTGTAGACTCAGCCGGTGTTGACTGTATTGCGTAAGAAGAAGTTCATTTTGGCATCATGCTAACATTTATGCTGTTTAGAGGACGAGCTACTTTCGTTAGACGAAGCAACAAGTTCGGTCGATGCCCTGGTTTCCGATGAACCACAAGGAGTCTACGCTGGATCAGGGTTCGGCTTTGATATGGGAATGACGCGGTCTGCACCTCCTGGGTTTGCCATCCACCCAGAAATGGTAAATGCTCCCATGTCAGCGATGGCGTCCCCGGCGTTGAGCCAACATCGCCAAGCTGAAGCCGTACCTACATTGTCCACGGCACCTCCACCTGGTTTGGAGCATGGTACTGTTACGCCGGTTCAGACTCCACGAAAGGTGACTGCTCCTGGTTTGGAGGCGACAAGCAATAGCAGGCCGTCTACGTCTGAAGCTAGGGTATCGAAGCACATGACGTCGCAGCCTCAGTTTGAACAACAGTCAGTATCGTCACCCTTAGGAGATGAGGACTTCCCTGCCTTGGGGTCGTCACAATCCATCAAGGCTCGAACTCAGTCCCCGGCTACTCCAGTCGTTCCAACCCCCAAACCCACCCCAGCGGCAAAGAAGAGAGCCAACGGAATGGTTGACAAGGCAGCTAGCAGCCATGATCACCCTGCCTCCATGGTGTCGGACTCCATCAAGAACAGACCCTCCACTATCAGTATCCAGCCGCCGTCGGACAAATCTGTCGCAAGCCATGATCTTCAAGGCACGGATAAGCCGCTTGAAGATTCATCGACCTTTCCTCCTCTACCAACGGCCACAGCTAGCTTTCCCTCGCCAGTCCATCGCAGCGGAACCCGAACACTGCGACTTATGCCAACTCCCAGGGCTACAGAGTCTCCTGCACTGCCCTCCCCCGTACAGTCGGTGGCTTCCAAGGCTGTCTCTATCTCGCATAGACCAGACACCCCAGGAAGCGAGATGATTAGTGACACAGCTTCCATAATGTCTGCCTCCATATCGGCATCCCGTGCAGGATCGCCTCCGCCAAGCAAAGTTGGTTCTGCCGCCGTGCGAACTACTACAAAAAGCCAGCAACGCAAGCAGCGAAAGGAGGCTCTCAAGCAGGAGACCAGGATTATAGCCGAGGCATCAAAACCAGAGCCTGAGGAGCATGCACCAGTCATTGGCCGCAAGAAGAAACAAAAGAAAGAGAAGCCCGCAAAAGCGACAGTTTCTCGGGAAATACCAACCCCTCCAACCGCTTCAGCCCCTGAGTCTTCGAAGACCGAGTCAGAGGTGCCTGTACAACCTGAATCTACGAATGCTAAGGTTGTTGAAGAGACAGATTTTAAAAGCAGGACGATGCAGAAAAGAGCAGCTAAGAATAAAGAGAAGGAAATGGACATGGAAAAGGGCCAAGCAAAGCCAACTCCTACGCCAGCATCACCACCAGCAGTACCGTCAAAGCTGGCGGAGCCTGGCAACTCGGTGCCCGCTGAGCCCATTGAGTCGTCAGATCCGGCTGACAGACAGCAGTTTGGGCCAGCCTCTGTGTTTCAAGAGATCAAGAGCTCACTCTGGACTTCGGCTCTGGACAAGCTGCTGCTGCTCAGACCGGTCAGCAGCAGCTCGCCACGTGCTGATCTTAGTCAGGCTGCCAATGGCGCAAGCCAGTCAGTGTATTGCAAGGACTATGCCTGCAAATGTGGCGAGATCCAAGATGATGACCTCACAGCGCTTCGAGCAGGCAAGCCGGTTCGTAAACAATTCCATGTTGATGGCAGCAGGATGCTCATCACACCCAACGGGGATTGCATCCGCGGCTTGACGCCCGAGCAAGAAGATGCCTTCCTCGACCTGCAAGCCGCCATCGCCAGTACGGCCGATAATCCAGGTGCCTTTGTTGCCCCCAGACATCAGCCAGGTAGCGGAGCCTTTTCTCTCATCAAGGGGCGCGCGGTTCCGAATGGCCGTCCCAACATCTTTCCTGCCACAGCGCAGCCCCAGTCCCAGGATCCTATTGGCAAACTACAGCGAGAAGATGCCCTCAGCTACATCAATCAGTATGTCCTGCCACGCCTTAACCTGGATGCTGCAAACATGGGCTTCCCCAAGGGAGCATCTCCACTTCGTGATGCCGCGGCAGCTAGTCTCAACGCCCTGGCTCCCTACTTTTATGGCCCAGATGCGGCTGCTGGCGTGGGTATCTATAGTGCCCCTGACGGCGCGCGCGCCATGCAAGACTTTCCCTCGTCCGGCGGCGCACCGGCTGCTGATGCCAGCAAAATCGGTCCTGCCAATGGTCTTGGTGGCATTTCTCTGATGAGTGTTGAGGATGCAGAGGTCCGTTTGGCAGCTTCTCGAAAGGAGACGGAGAAGTTGGAGAGGGGCCTGAATGCTGTGATTAAGCGGAACAGAAGGCTTCTCCTTGGTGGTGGTAACTGATTTGTCGGGAATCAGTCAACAACACAGCGTATAATCCGAGCATCAAACTTGTACACATTTACCTGCATTGCTATGTCTCTATTTGGAGAATATTGTACACGAAAGAACTAGCATCTTAGCGTTTTTTTCTTCTTCTTTTCAACAGCGGGCTATACAATATTGCATTCCCAGACATGAAGACAGGCGTTTTCTTTACAGGATGTTTGCTTTGCATATTTTGTACGATAGTGCCAGATGCAGCCATGTACTGATAAAGGATCTGCAGAATACAAAAGATACCTAGGTACATATGCTACTAGACATATTTGTTAATACATGCTTTCAAGCAACGTGGCGATATATCATATGCCGTCCGTCGTAAAACTCCATAGCTAGTCTTCAAATGTGTGAGCTTGATGACAACCAAGTGCTTTCCTTCAACTCCAGGTTCAAAATCATAGGGTATCTAGTCCAATTCCTCCCAAAACGCCTGTTTCCCAACGCAAATACATTCATGGCGTATTGGCATCGTCTTCGTCAATTTTGGTTTCCCAAAGGGACTCTTCAAGTCTTTCCATCAATTTATCTAGAATCCATTCACTTTCTTCCTGTCCACCCATGAGAGGACTACGATTACCTACCCAAGACCATTGGAGACGGGAGTCAGCATCAGGAAGTTGGGCTGGGGTTGGTGCTACGAGCTGCAAAGACGGCCGTGGGGCTGCAATTGTCTCGGCATCTTCATCCTGAGGTGGACCATGGCCTTCAGCCGCCTTGTCGCGATGATGATTATGGTGTTTGTGTTTGTGTCTTCTGGTCCGTCTGTGTTTCACCTTAGGAACCACTTTTCGGTGATTCAACGGGTCCCGTTCGTCCTCTCCTATTAGGGCCAGATACCATGCCCACTCTTCAAACGTGTATCGCCGCGGCTCAGGCTCTCTAAGGTGCTGGGACACAGTCTGAATTTCCTTGACGAGTAGTAGATGTAGCTCCGTGCCAATAGGTAGGTCGTCGAGAAGATCTTGTACTTGTGCTAAAGAAGGCCGGCCTGCGGGAGTTTCGGTATTTTTGCAAAGTTTGTGTTTTCCTTGACGTTCCTCATTGTCCACTTGGTGTCCGTGAGAAGCCGAGCCACCACTGTGGCTGGATTCGTTTTGTTGTTTTTCTGTGTCTTTAACATCTTTGGGGTCGAAACCCGTCAAGTCTTCCGCCTTTTTATGTATTATCTTTTCCCTTTCGTGCTCCCGAATCGTAATGGTTGCACTGCGGAAGAGACGGCCAAACGAAACACGATTGGCAACATATTTTGCATTCCCCGTGAAGCCTTCTTCGCCGGGCAGGATTGTAATGTTGCCAATACGAATTGTTGCGTCCGTTACAAATTTGACAACCGTGTCTCCCGCGTTGGAAATAAGAAGCGTCATGGTGGGCAATGCTAATAGTGACCAGAAAACGAAGAATGACTTGCCGGCGTTCGAGTTCGGCGTACGATCTCCATAACCAATAGTCATTAGCGAAATGAAGCAGAAATAGAAGCCATCAAAATAGTTCCACTGTTGATATGGCTCTTCAGCACTGACAAAAATAACGGCACCAACGAGCCACAACAAAATCCACACGCCGGTAGATGTTGCCATTGCCATCCATTTTCTACGGATTGAGGCCTGTTGTTGGATCTTTCGCATCAGTAGGAATTCGGTTTTTCTGCGGTCGAATTCATTTTGTGGCAAACCAGCATTTTCCGGACCCCAGTTTGAGACTGTATCATCGTCAATCGGGCTCAGGATTTCATCGTGGCCACTTTTTGTCATTGCGCGAATGAATCTTCTCCGATTCTTCTCCTCCATCCGAGCATCCAGTCGACGCCTTCCACGTTCGAGTATCATGCTTCGAATGGAGCTAATCACGAGACCAAGGCTGATAACCCCGATGAGAGCGTATGGGATGAGCAGCGCGCATCCCAGTGTCGTATTCGCGGCAAAGTCTCCAAAACCAACAGTGAAGAGCGTCACGTCGGCCCAGTAAACAGCATCTAGGTATCTCCAGTTCTCGATTTTCGAAAAGATCAGGGCTCCAAGGAGAAGGTACATCAGAAAGAGGATAGTCTGGAGCATTAGGGTACGTTGGCTACGAGTAAGGTTGAAGTCCTTAGGGTAATGACCTGATGAGGCTCCCCAAAACGTCACGACCATCAGTGAGGCATCAACAAAGTACAGAATGGCCGCCCATATGCCGTAATAGAAAGCTTGTGACCAGATGTACTCCTGTGGTGGGTCGAGATTGTACTTGAGAGGACCGGCAGCGGTGGCATTGAGGGATAAAAGACATATGGCAGAGATGTACCTATTTATAACAAACCAGGTCAGCGTGAAATGGCGGAGTTGCGGCAGAGACAGGTAGCTGTTGTGGACGTACCATCCAATGATTGTGATAGGTTGAGCAATACTAAAGCGAACTCTCTTAGTCATATTCAACAAAAGAAAAGCGTTTGAGACCAAGGCCACGGCTAGCTGGATGGCATTCACAATGGTGAGCCTATATAGCAGGGACGTTATTAGCTGACCGAGACATTTGTTTACCAGTCTCGAAACACAGGCCAAGTTCCAAATTAGGTTTTGGAGTCAAAGTTGCACGTACCAAGCAGGGTCCTGTATAAATACAGCATCATCAACATTCTGGCCAGGGACCAGTTTTTGACGCCATTGAGATCCCAAGGCGCAGATACTGAAAGCCGAGGCGACAGGGCCAAGAGTAGCTGCAATCATGGGAAATGCAGAGGAAGCAAACCACCATCGACTAAGGCGGACGCTGTGTGAGCGGGTGTGCGGTGCACAATGAATGAGATGTGCCAGATATTGACAGGAACTCACCTAGGAACAAGATGTGCCAAGTCATTTTGGAAACGTGCCTCGCGAGAGCGTTTGTGCTGCAGTTGTTGGCGTGATATCTGCTTGCTGAGATTATTATCCGCGGCTGAAGCATGATGCTCAATGGCTTTCCCATGCTGGCCGTCATCCATGGCAAGGGAATGTGAGTGCCAGGACACTGACCGGGACTCTCTGGTTCAACAGAGTCGGGCCTCGTAGGCTGGTTTGTCTATCCAGGTACGTTGGAGAGACGAAGCTGTAGGTTGGTGATGCTGCAGGCATGACAGGTGTCGAGGAGAAGAGAGAGAGTACCAAGCAGGTCAAGTTAGGTCAGGGATAAAGGTTCTCAGAAGGTTGAAGGTTTCGGGATTTCGGAGTTTCGGTTGGGCCCAGAAAACGGCTTTAGAATACTGGTACGGAGTTTTGAGTCGGATATGCCTGCGAGGAAATGGTTCATTGGTATGGAAATAAGGATACAAGAGTGGAAGGGAGGGAGGGAGGAGGAAACGAGATGGCCCCGTCAATCTTGAGGTCTGAGTCTTTGGGCAAAAGGGATTGAGTGGCGGCCTAGACTGGCGTTCTCGGCCATGCAGTCTCCACGGAGTGCGATGTTGAGGGAAAGCAGCAGGCGCCATTGACGTCGTTCCTGCTTGTTGTATCTGATTCGCCACATGCCCACGGTAGCCATCGAACAAGCAATTCCTGGCGGCTTGGCAGTTGCACTCCAGCGATCTCCACAGGGCCGTGTGCTCATGTGGATCTACCCGTGCCCTACCAGAATTGTTTGGGTAACTACCACCTGACCAGCAGCACCACCAAGCACCGACATCGACACACGCAGCATCGTACATATGCTGTAGTCCCGACGCCAAACCCCGCGTATCACCACTGGCCAGCATGCCAGCCATTGCATTGGCCATCGAAAACTTGGATTTCGAGGTCGACTCGTGGTAAGTGCCATTGACATCTGAAAAGCAAATCCAATCCCGTTATTGCGTCACCGACACCAATCCCCAGGTACTTTGAGCATTTGGGCGTGGCATGGTACCAAGGTTCAACATCAAGAGCTGACATGTGCGGTAGCCATCGTAGGGGCTTTTGCAAATCTCCAACCTCATTGCAGGGGCCATTCTACGTGTTCATCGTACATTGGCAGGTTGTTCGTCCTTGGCTGCTGCGTCACCATGCGCCTGTGCCGCCGGCTGCTTCGAGTCGACGTCCTTGGCTTCTCCCCAAGATCCTTTAGCAGCGCGGCACCGGAGAGAGTAGAGATACGATGCGGTTCTGCAGGGCATGTCACCATCGAGTAGGTCACCCTACAGTAGCTGTATTGATGTTTGAGATGCCACCCACGAAATGCTTACAAGTGTCCAGCCTATTCAACGTGTCTGGAAATTCTGCAACTGAGCCCTTAATAATACACATGCCTCCATTCCCCCAACCTGATGGCTCGGCATCCAAACTACCACCATTTCTTCGAAACCGACCAGTTGCCAGTATAAATTACAGATGGAGACCCTTCTCAGAGCCCTCGTCAGAAGTCACAATCGTAAATAAAGTCTTCAGCCCGTTATATTGGCCGACCCCGGTCCACGACACCTCGTTTGCCTTTGCATGGCTCATTGAGAATTTTCTGCCGCCAGCTCAAAACAGGCGCAACATTTACATTTACGGATCATACCTTGGCGCCAGCTTAGCCGCGTCCCTAGCTCTCACAGAGGCCCACGCACACGCGAGATTCGGCGTCAGAGGCCTCATTGCGTACAACGGGATATACAATTGGACCATGTTCCTCCCCGACCACCGTATTAACAGGCCACCCAAAAGGTCCAAGACAACAACAGCTCCCCCAGGGCCCCAAGAAGGGTCGCAATTACACAGGCTGCAAGAACAAATGCCCGCCTTGTTTGACATGCCGTCAAACCTATTTGATCCGTTTGCGAGCCCAAGCTTGTTCTTTCACAGTCCAGGCTTAATTGTGCCGCAATCATTCTTCATGACAGTAGAACATTCAGCCCTCATTGACAACATGACGAGCGATGAGGAAATTACACCAAAACCCATGAAATCGCCAAGAAAATCCCACCTAGTTTTCCCACCAAGGCAGTCGACGCTCAAAATTCCCGATACTCTTCTCTTGTTTGACTCGGCTCCACTGCCCATCCCGAAGCTATCTACCAAACCAAAGAGTGCACGACCAAGGAAACGTGCAAAGCCAAAAGGCCACAGTTTTGAGGCCCAGGCAGTAGAGTTGGCCGAATTAATGAGACGAAGTGTCAACGTTGTGGAAATGAAGGAGCGGAGTAAGTGGGATGAAGACGTGCATAGCCGCGTCGATGAAGCAATTAGACGAGTGCAGTTAGCTGATGTAGGACTGGAAAGAGACAGCATAGACCTCAGCGATGCGGGATGCGACGCTGCAACGACTTGGCTGGAAAATAGATAATTCCACTTTACCGTTACCATGGCATAATGCGCACGCACCCATATACATGTCAGGTAGGTATTGCAGAGCGTGGTGATGCAACCAGCACGAGGCCTGCCAAATAAGATAATCCAAAAACCATTGGTCAAGCCCTGCCAGTCTCGCAAGTGGCAGGCGATAGGAACGAAGCCATCCACCAACTCCTGGGATGCTGAGGTAAATGGAACGCTAATAATGCTACATTTGCCCAAATTGGAAGTAACTATCGTCACTGTTCCTGGTAACTAACTTACGTCTATCACATCACCAACCATCCATTCTCACAACTGCCTCAAGGCACCAATGCCATCCATCATGTTGGCATAGTTTATGATGAAGTAGGAATTAGACAGCGATACCATCAAGCCGTCTGAGAACCTTACTGGTTGGTTACTGCTAGGTATTAATGAAGCAGTGACTGGTACGGAGCAGCGTGTATTGGCTGACCCTGAAACAAGCTGCACATAACTACCAAAAACCCCGATGGGGCCGGGACCCGCGTCGGCCCCACCCAGACAAACACCCGCAAAAAGTGGCCATAACCTACTAGCCACCACCAACTGCAAGTTGCTCTAGGTTAGGAAATGACAAAAAGCGACAAAAAAATTGAAGTGGGTCTGACCGGGGATTGAACCCGGGACCTCTTGCAGTTTGTAAGGATACTATATAGGAATAAGAAATCCCAAAGCAAGAATCATACCACTAGACCATCAGACCGCTTGATTGGAAGTAGGTAGACCTAAACTAATATACAGAAGTGTTCTCCTCCGCTTAATACCCGGGGTCGGGGGATAGCCAGCACCATTTAGCCAAGTCGTTGCTTCTTGAGAAGAAAGACCGAAATAAGCTTCTCAGGTAGTGGTGGAATAAATGAAGTAGCTTGGCCATGTCTTGAGTTTGGGTCAACGGAAGAGCCACCATGGGTCTTTGTAAGGAGTGCCCAGTGGTGCAACACGACTCTCTTCATCGCAAAGCCGAAGCGGGCATTGCATCGGTACCTCGCCCAGCAACAGACTAGGGGGTTCTCTTAATGGTGTTGACCCAACACCTCAATCAAAAACCCGTTTCCAGTGGTCCTCAGCAAACGTTTTCTGTGTGAGCCTCATTCCCCTTCGCCAGCAGCGGTGTCCAGCGTGTTCGTTGGCTCCACGGGCTCGGCGATTAGAGGGGCGTTTGCCAGCATCTTCGAACCAAGACATCATAAGAAACGAGGAAGAGAACGAAAGGCTCATTTTTCATTAATTCCACGAGAATTATGCTTCAGGGACTGTTATCAGAGGAGGAGCTGGCTTTTGCGTAACTGCTAGCCATCGTCGCGCAACTTTTATGAGGCAAGGGCTATCTACGAGGGAAGGAGCAGAGCATCGCCAATGTCGACAAATAAATTTCATAAGTTTAAAATATGCGCAATGGGCCGACCGATACAATCCTTACGATCTGACGGCTGCCGAAATTTAATACAGGATTCTCTTCTGGGAATTTTTTGGACATCTTTATTACCCAAGAGGTTGATGGCTTATACAAGTCTTCGGGAGACTCGGCGTCGCCTCGCTGAAATTGCAATTCAGGTGACCTTTAAGTTTATCAGCATTTATTGCAATTATTGACCACTTCCCTCACTGTCTCTCTGCCACTGAAGAAAAAGTTGCACCAAATTACTGACTGTTTATTGCGAATAGTCCCCCCTTTTTTCCGTTTACTGACCGATCGATCAAGCTCGGAGATGTTGTACGGTGCTGTTGATCTTGACCATAGGTAGGACTCCCTCAGCCTTTGCCGTTCCAGCTGGTCGAGTCTATCGAGAGCGCACAACAGTTGCTATGGCACGAACGACACGTCATGGGCCACGCAATAGAATCGTTGTCTGAGATATTCTCGGCTACCGCCATAATGATGATGATATATATATTGATTAACTTTCATCAATAGCGCTTAGCCGCCCAATCACGGGTTCATGTACTACACTTGTGTGAGTATATAGCCTCTCATCCTCTATAACGTGGTCTTTGGTTGTCCCTAGGCATAGTTCTGAGTGTCACCATCACTTGCGTTGGATAATCGGGAAGGTATAGTCTTATCTTCGCCAAGCTTTCGGATAGACTGGTGTGGGAAACAATAGACATGGGGAGGAGAGAAACTAAGGCTCGCTAAGTGTGAGGTAAGAAGTAGGGAACTCGACTTATGAATGCCCGACCCTGGGTTGAACATGGCCACAAGTGTCGACTTGGTGACTGGATGCAGCATGTCGATGCAGACTAGACAGGCGGCTGGCGGCCTCTTGTCTTAGTGAACACACACCAAGACTTGGGCAGCGGGAATAGGACCTGTCTTGTCATACTGAAACAAAGAGCTTCAGCAAACTGACAATTTATTAGTTAGTGATGCTCCCTCTCCAGACATCGAGGCCGCCCGGCCCACCAGCCATGCAGCAGTACATACACCAATAGCAGTACTGGGAGCAAGGCACAAGGCACCTCCAAGCTTGACGGCTAATTTGGTAATTTGGTGCATTGAAACAGCTGTCTTTGGGCGGTGGAGCGCCCGTCCAAGGTTGTCGAAAAACGTGGTAATGGCCAACCCTTGCAGTGAGCCACTGACTCGGTCAGGCATCACGTCCTGCTGGAAGATCAAGTTCGTAGCACCAAGTGCGGACGGAGTAAGGCTAGACAAAGACAAAGAGCAGGCAACCCTGCCCAGGCCTCGAAATGCGTGGCGTCACGCCGCGGTCGAGACAAGATGAAGCATCGGCCAGTCCAAGTCCATGATCTCCACTCGAGCAATACACTGCAGGGGAAAAGGAAATGAAGAGAGGACATGGTCTATTGCCACCGTCTCAAGCATGGCGTGCACTACTACAAGCGACGTCGAGAGATGCAGCAGGGGCTTGTGCATGCGAATGGTGCCAATGACGCCAGGGTTCCATGGTGGACGGATGTCTAGGGATGTCCATCAACGGTGGGCTGGGTGAGACGCCAGCAATTGATTCACCATTGTTGAGCTTGAGACTGACTTGATGACCTCGGCTAGCACTGCGACGTGCAGTCTGGTGATACGGTCGCTGGTCTGGTCCACTTGAATGCTGTCAAGTCTGGGCTGATCGGTTTTGGCTCCAGTCAATACTCCGTAACGGCGCTCCACCAGTTGACCGTTCCTAGAGTCGACCCTGGTGGCATCTGGACCACACGCTTCTAATGACAGGCCATGTGCACATGCCTGAGCAGCAATGGAGCTCCCCCGGATTGGCGCCAGTCTTTCAACGTTGGCTTTGCGGTTTGTGGCTTGCAGCTTAAAGCTTGTCAAGGTATATATGTAGCTTTGCCTTATTGACGGCTTTGCAGCTTGTGCAGAGGTACCGAGTAGCAGTCCGGTCAATTGGCGGTTGACTTTAATATTGTTCACCAAGTACTACCTACTTAAGTAAACTACCTTAGGTACCTAATAGCGCGCCAAGGGGCTTTCTGGTAACTGTCCTCTAGATATCATCTATCACAAGACAGCTAAACAGAATGTTTTACTCAATACATGAGACTTCTAATAATGAGTGACAATTTAAGACCTGTCTTGTAATAGTTATGCTGTCACCAGAACCATGGGCCGCGCGCGTAGAGTAATAGGTAGGTACCTAGGTAGGTATTTGATGCTGAAGCACCACCAACCAGTCGACAACTCTGGAATCCCAGACGCCGCTGCCCCCCGAGTGTCGTTTCCATTGACCGGGTCCCCTCCTTCTTGATTGATTGTGTGCCTCCTGCTCCCTCCCTCTCTTGTCTCCTCCTGGCCTGTCTGCTTTTTTTTTTGTTCTTTTTTTTTGTTGGTTTTCCCTTTTCTGCTTTCTGCCTTATCCAACGTACTTTTCCGACTTTAACAACCAGCCCATCAATTTCTCATCAATCCCCAAGCATCGTTTCTTGCAAGGTTATCATCTTGCTTCATCTGTCGCAAGGTACCTAGGTACGTTCCCTGCACTCCTCTCATCCTACATGGCCTCAGTGTTGCCAGTGATTGATCGCCCTGCACGCTTTTTCAACCACATCCAGACCAGGAACCGGGCTTTTGCACATCGACCAGACCTGCTAACTTGCTACGCTACCAAGAAGACACAGCCAGACTTTTACAGGCCTTCCTCGTGATATCCATCTGATCGCTACTTTCTGACATTCAGTATGCCTGGCATTCGTACGTTTTACCCTGCCTCGTCGGGGGGCCTCTGGACACCTGCTGTGCATGCTTCGTTTTGCCACACGTTGGACTAACACTATGGTTTGTGGCAGCGTTTGGTGCTATTGACAAAGTCAAGGCTAGCCTGAAGACTCTCTTCAAGAAGAAGTCTGATTCCAAGACCCAGGCTGAAAAGCCTGCCGATACCACAGAGAGCAAGACGGAGGCCGCGAAGCCTGCTGAGCCTGTCCCTGCCACAACCACCGCCGCAACGGCTGGAGCCACTGAGACGAAGCCAGAGGCTCCAGCTCCCGCAAGTAAGCCGACCTTCTTTGCATGATTGTTTCTGGGTTTCGCGGTGTTTTTTTTTTTGTTCTTTTTTAGCCTGTCTGAAATACTGAAAGGTTCTAATTAGCCTCTTTTTAATTAGCTGAAGCTACACCGGCCACTGAATCTCCAAAGGAAGAGGCCAAGGCTGAACCCACCCCCCCAAAGACTGAAACTCCTGCTCCCACGACTGAAGCTACAAAGGCTGAGGAAGCTGCTCCGGGTGCGTCTATTCGTTTCCAAGTATACCCACGTCGTTCACGACAAGCTGTTAACAAAGTCTCAAGCTCCCGCTACTGCTCCTGCTACCGCCCACGAGTCCGCTACCGAGCCTACTACTGAACCAGTCAAGGACGAGCCTACTGCTACTGCTCCTGCCACCACTGCAGCATAAAGCCCGACGCGCCGCCTAGACATGATATTGTCGTTCATCACTCCAAAGCCATGCTGAAGCCTGTTTCTCGCTCCAGTTTTCGCTCGGCAGCGGGTATGATGTGATTGCCGGGTTTTTTTTTTTTCATGAGGATTGTATGTCGATTTGGGGGCCTGTTGATGCTACATCAAGATGGGTTGGTTTTGTTCATTGTTCCGTTGAAGCGCTGGATACCCACGAGAGAGGAAGGCTTGCGATATACCCATGTGCATGCAACTTATACCCCACACCGTCACGGTTATCGTACTTGAGTGCGTTGTTAATTCCCTCCATTGTTTGGGTCTATCGCTATAATGGTCTAAGCAGATTTGATTCATGCTATAAGTTTCATCCAATCGCCCTTGTGTGCATAGTTTCATGACATTTTACAAGTTGCCTTGTGCCATGCAATGTGCTGCTCCAAGTCTTGAGTCTAATTTTTTTTACATGGACACTCTCCAAGTACAGATCACTCCCGTGCCCATGGCGCCTTGGTGACAGTGATTTGCGCTGCAGCAGACCCCGAACCAGGGCCCTCGCCTCGAGGCTGTCTAGATGCGAACGAACCCGTGCTAGGTCCTGTGGAAACTCTTGAGTAGGCAATTCCTGGACCGGGAGGCGGCGGCACCCTAGTCGCCTGTGCCCATGGTGCGGCCGTTCCAGTAGCAGACGGAGGTAGGGTTTCGGCGGTAGACGCTGCAGGCGCCATGGGCTGGTTCACCATATGAACACTCTGTGCCGGAACAGGAGCACTAGGATCTGGATCCCACGAAAACAATGACCCAAAGGGAAAGTGCTGCACCACGGGAAACTTGGACAGCACTTCGGCGTTGAACATTTTAATCATGCCCTTGTTGATCTTGCCCCACCCATCTCTAATGCCCGAGATATCAAACAAGATGGGAGAGTGTTCCCAAAACGGTCCCTTCTTCACGTCATTGATGAAGCCGACAGCCGAAAAATACATGTTTGTTTGGCGTAGATTCTCGACAACAGCGGGTTTGGTGACATCTCCTGGCTTGGGGGCACCCTTGACGGAGCCCTCGAGGGGCATGGGTTCGGTCACGAGCGTGATTGGGCGTGTGAATTGGGCGGATCCGAAGATGTAGGGGATGAAGGAGTGGTCGTCGAGCCCCCATACGCCATGGGAGCCAGCAGGTTCGAGAGTGTATTTGAGGATGAGGGTGCGTATGACGCGGAGGTAGCTGAGATGTTAGCTGAATATTCTGTACGGCTTAGTTGATGAACTTTGTTGATCTGGTCAAGATGCGAGAGGGAAGTTTGGAATAGTCCGAGTTTGGGTGCGGTCAAAATAGCGAGGCGGCATATAGGCCACTGTGCAAATAGCGACGAGGCAATACTTACGGCTCAATGACGTTGAGGACAATCTCTCTCTCAATGTCCCCGTCCTCCTTTCCGTCACTGAAGAATCCCAATTTCCAAAGACATCCCACGAACGCGACAAAGCTCAACTCATGGCCTGTCCCGTAGTCCAGTCTCTGTGCACTCCCAAACGCGCCCAGTAAATAAGCACTTACTTCATCCTTGGCCGTGACCCCATCCGCACCCTTGGTGGCTAAGGCTTGCCCGAGAATGCCCTTGTCCAGAAGCGAATCGAGGTTCTCTTCGACAAGGGCGTGCCATTTCCGAAAACTCACGTTTCCGAAACGTCGTGGTCCTGGGTCTGGAGGCGCTTGTTCGACGAGAGCCTCAATTTCAGATAGGAGCTGCTGGACAGCCTGTATGGAAGGCGTGGAGGATGGCGATCCTGGCACGAGGGGAAATGTTTTGGGGATGGGCGAGGAGGCTTGGTTTCGAGGGCAGAGTGCGTGGTTTAGTTGGAGGATGAAGGCGCCGATGTCTCTGTAGGCTTTGGATGTGAGGAAGCGGGCGACGTGGTGGCCTTCGTTGATGCGTTTGGTGGGCTTGATGAACCTGTGGGAGGCGAACTGTGTGGTTGGGATGATCTGTAGGGTAGGGATGGCGTGTGGAACTGGAGGCGTGGCCATGATGGGCGTGAGATTCGTGGCCGTGGTTATGATGGCTGTGTGGAGGACGGGTTCTTGATTGTTGTCTTTTCCGTAATTGGTGGTGTTGGATTTGGGCCGGGTATATGGATATTTTCAGATGGCGATGCTATTTCGTAGATGGAGATGCTGCGGTTTGAAGTTGGGATTGGGGGTGAGTGGGTGATGTATTTTTTTTAGTCAGCCGGCTTGGCTACTTGCATAGTGGCAGGGCGCAGAATGACGAACAATCAAGTGAAATTGAATCATGGAGTAAAACAAACAGTAATATATACTGTTATGATACCAAGCCACATGTAAAGTACGAGAGAGACTACTATAGTTACATGTGTGCGTATTTCAAGACGCTGACCTCATCGCAAGACCTGCTCACAAGGTGGGGTGAATGATTGTGGGGCAGAAGCTTACCTCTACGTAGCTCCAGACGCGTCAAAGTCGCGTGTCCATTTGGCTTCCGCAAGAACCGTCGAGGGCCTTATCATGTATCAGTGACAATCGACTGTCATTCCTGGACCCAACTAATTACTAGGGCATATGGAGCACAAACGACCATCGGCAACGTCTTTTGATATTGTGTAATATGAAGCCGTCACCGTTGGGCTGAGACGATTTCCTACTCGCATCGTCAAAATGGTCAGCACGAGACGCAGTGCAGCTACCCAGGCTGCCCATGATTCAATTTATGACTTTGAATCTCCGGATAAGTCAAAGGAATTGCAAACAAGGAGACAAGGCGTAGCTAGGAAAGCCGCTCCAAATATTACGACCAGGAGAGGCTGGGAAGAGACGGAACCAGACGCGCCGGTGGTTAAGAGACGTACGCTTAAAAAGCCGGGGAGACGGCAAACTTCCAAGGCGGTGGTAGAGGATGAGCATGAGGATGACGTCCCACAGGATCCAAATTTTTACAAGAACATCAATGATAGTGCGGCGGGGAAGACGAAAGCAAGGAGAGCAACGATGGCTGTGCGCGAGGACGATGCTGCAGCCGAGGAGCAATTGCTCCAGGAAAGCCAGCAGAGAGAGGGGCACGTTCTGGCGGAAGAGGAAGAGCAGAATGATCCATGGTCTTATCGTGACTCTGCAGAACCATCGAATGATGACGACGAATCGCACGAATCACACAGGGAAGTGGATGGAGAAAAAGACGTCGATGTGGCGGGCGAGGGCGAGGACCAGGGCGAAGAAACCGAAGAGAGTGACGGAGAGGATGGCAGCAGCGACGATGATGTACGAGAGGTAACAGGTTCTGCCGTGGCCCCCGGCAGCGCTTCACAAATCAACAACCTGGAAAACATCGCCAGCATAGACGTCATTTCTACAGACATTGTGTACATTGAGCCCGAACCACCAGACAGAAGCGCGTCGACTTTTTACCTCAACTGTGATGGGCTCAATACAATGATTAACGCAATGGGCAAGCGAGGCTGGATGAGTACACCGGGCGAGTGGACAGATCAACTGCTCCGGATCGAGGAAGAGTCCAGGACTGAGTCTGAGGCCACCAAAGCTGACAATTGCACGAAGCTATTCCATGAGATCCTTGCCCTGTGGCGGAACTGCAAGGAGATGCCCAAAGCACCACTGCTGAACTTACAGGCACAGTTCCTACGTGAGCACTCTCAAAGTATTCGGAAAAACCTCAAAGTGGTACGGAGTTTGACGAGGCAAATCAAGAGCGAAGCTTCCGAAAGTATACCCATAAAAGGCAGTTCGAGACAGAAACAGGATGCGCGACGCAAACAAAAAGGCGTATTGACGAGGATACACGGGAGGCTAATGCCAGCGCTTGTGCTCGCACTAAAGGAGGCGCTATTGCTAGGAGGATATTCCAGGTTGGGGTCGAAACCAGAGACGATTAGCATCAAAGATGGGCAATTCATGGCATGCACTTTGCAATTTGCCCTTCGAATCGTCGGGTTTATCGACCAGCTGTACGGTGTGGTATTGACACATTTGAAGCCGGAAGGGGAGAATGAGAAGACAGTGAGGATGACGCAGCGCCAGACACGGATCGCATTTGCAAATCATATACGGGTGTTGAAGCCTCGCATACTGGCGGGCATGAATGAGCTGAAGCGCCTTGCCGAAACACCCATACTGCATGCCGAGCTGGCAGAGCGGTCAAGACGCTTGCGGGAGGCGCAGGAAGAAAGGGACAGGATCATCAGGGAGAAGAAGGACGAACAGATGATGCTGTTTGTGGCTTCTACGCGGCGGACGCCGGAGGACACGCCGAAGCCACGGGACGAATATTACGACAGGCACGGCTGGCGACTATGGGAAGACGAGGTGCTGCTCGCGGTGATTCGCAGGACGAGGTCTCCGAATCTGGTGTTGCTGGCCAGGCAAGTACCAGGCAGATCGTTACAAGAGGTTACGAGCAGAGTGGCAGAGTTGAGGGAACTGATCAGGGCAAAATATGAGGCGGCGGGCATATTACCGCCAAAATGGTGTCACTAGTAGGAATTTGTCTGTTTTTGTGGATGGGTGATGCAATGATACCCCGGATTGGCAGCTGTTGTACTCCGTACGGAGTATGATTTATTGATGCGTACTGCAAAGCATGCAGTTTCAACGCTGGCGGGCTGTTGGCCATTTTGCTGCAGGTCACTGAGTTGGGGCCGACGATGGCCTTGGCGAGGTATATTTGCAGGATGTGTGTGTGTGTGTGTGTGTGTGTGTGTGTATGTGGTGTTGGGGAGTTTCCAGAATACCATGTTTTGTTGGTTGCAGAGGTGTAGTTGTGCTCTGCCGTAGCGACAAGGTGGGATTGAAGGTGGTGATGTGGCAGCCTTGACGCCCACGCCCCGCCTGGACCCGACGACGCGAAATTTATGGATGAGGTCGTGGCGCGTCGTTTTATCCGGCGGACAGTCTATAAAGCGCCCCCGCTGCAATTTCACTCTCGGCAAAAGCTGGGGAGGCAGAAAAAAGAACAAAGACAGGAGCAGGGACGCTGCAATCGAGCGCCATGTGTCGTGGCGAGCCTGCTCTGTGGGAGCACGTGCATATTGCGCTGCAGCCGTCTATGCATGCATGTGCAGGCACAGGTACAGGTGATGCAGACTTTGAACAAACGGACTCGACACAGATGGTATTGAAGATTGAGTATTGGACGGGAGTATCGAGTATAATTTGCCGTTGGGCGCGAACGAGAGGGGGGCGGTGACGGCCAACTATGACCAGGGTTGTCTTTGTGGTGACGGTCTGGAAATGAACACGGGCAATCTGTATTGCATCGCAATGTATTGTGTTGTATGCAGTATTCTATGCATGAGTGATGGGAGTCGGCAGTCGAGAATCGAGAGTCGAGAGACGGTGATGTGCTGGATTCTCAAACAGTCAATGCAGACAATCACTCGCGTCACGCATCACACCTGAATTGACCTCGAGTGGCCCGCTGAAATTGGACCATTTTCGTCTCGAGGCCAGGTGCCGGCAGCCCGCCCTGTGGGCATTCCGTCTGGTCTGGTCTGGTCTGGTTGAACCCCTGGGCCAAACCAATTTCCTCGCAGGCCATCAGACCAGTTGACGCTCTTCTCCCTTTGCACCACCACCCTCTCTCCCTCGCCTATTTGGACTTGCCTGTCGTCAATCAGTTTGTGTGCTTGCTTTGATCTTTCAATCGGTTTTGTGCATTTGCAATCGCAGAGGCTTTTGCTCTCCAGTGTTGTCTTGTTGTCTTGTTTTTGTCTTGTACCTTGTCGAGCTCCCGCATTCTTCAATTTCGCCGTCAGGGGAGCAGCTCAAACCTCTGCGCTACCCTTTGTAAGACATCGAGCTGAACCGTCGAGCGGTGCATCTTGGACGACGAACGAGGTGAGCTTTTGTCGACTCTGCTTGCACTTGGAAAGAAAACCACAGTCTTTTTCCCAATGCCATGGCACTCTGGCATGGGCTGCTTAGGCCCCCCCCGGGCTCACCTTCGGTGCTTGCGCAGCTGAGCAACTGATGAAATCCACCATGATTCGATGCTAACATGATGATCCCCTTCTCTACAGCTATTCTCTCCCTTTCTTTGTCTACCAACCTCACCCTAATTGAGTTTCAACAATGGCGGACAAAGAAAACATCGACGTTGCCCAGAGTTCTGACGTGGCGCCCTCTAAGGAGACGACCCCTATCTCGCCAGAGACGCCATCCAAGGCTAGCGCTGCGTCGACCTCGCCCACGGCAAGGCGCGCCGGTGCGACTACAGCATCAGCATCTGCTCGACGGACTGCGGCGACCGGAACTACTGCTTCATCACGAACTGCTGCTGGCTCAACCGCTGGTGCTCGCGCCACGGGCGGGTTAAGCAAGCCGCCTACCCGGCCCCCTACAACTGCCACGGCCACTTCGCGACGTCCCACTACCGCTACCTCTACGACCTCTACCCACCGTAGCCGACCCAGCGTGAGCGCGAGCGAGGATGAGCGGAAATCCACCTTGACTTCCAATGCTGCCAGGAGGACGAGCACCCTCGTGTCTAGCCCCGGCAGGACGGCGGAAAAGAAAGCAACCACTGGTTCCGGTACCGCTGGCACTGCCCGTAAGCCTGCTACGACAACGGCTAGTACTACTGCATCGCGACCCTCTACATTCGGTTCCAGGTCGTCGACTGCCGGAACTACAGCCTCGGCTAGATCGTCTACAACTGCCGCAACTCGCGCTGGTGCAACGAGCACCACCGCGTCGAAACGCCTTTCCACTTCTGGTGCTACCGGCCGTGTCTCTGCCACAGCCAGCCGACCTACTACTGCCAGATCCGATGCATCTAGTGGTGCTAAAGAGATTGAGGAGCTCAAGACTAAGCCTCTTGAGGGAGATGCCGAGATTGAGTCTCTCAAAGCCCAGATCCAAACCTCAGAAACCACCATCTCTGAGCTCCGCGAGCAGCTGGCCAATGCTGCTCCCGCTGCCGAAACTGAGGCTACGCAGAACGCCATTGCCGAGGAGGCTCTTGCGAACTTGAAGGCTGAGCACGAGTCGGCTCTTGCTAGCCTGGAGAGCCGGCTCTCCGAAGTCGTTCAAAAGTTGGAGACGGCCGAGTTTGAGCTTGATCAGCACAAGGCCAACCTAGCGACGGCTGAAGGCTCCAAAGCTGCTGTCGAGTCCGAGATTGAGGCCCTGCGAAAGTCCCTCGAAACTGTTCAGTTGGAGAACGATGAAAAGGTCAGGGCTAGCGAATCTGCGCTGCAACAGGCTTTGGACGACCATGCCGCCAAGTTGTCTGAACTGAAGGACTCCTTGAGTGAACAGCACAAGACTGCTATCGAGGAGCTTGAAGCCAGTCACAAAAAAGAGCTTGAACAGGGGCAGACGGATGCTTCGGCTCACGAAACGGCCATTGCCGAACTCAAGGCTAGCCACGAGTCGATTGTTGCCCAACTGCAAAGCAAGAATTGACGAGCTTACTGCTTCCCAAGCCGCCCTGGAGTCTGCCAACAACGAAAAGTTCCGATCAGACCAGCAGGCTCACAACAGCAGAGTTGCCGCTCTGGAGGGTGAGATTGCGGAGCTCAAGGCCCTCAGCGATGTCTCTGGCAAGTCTGCAGAGAGTGCCACTACGCAACTGACGGAGCTTCAGAACAGCCTGGCAGAGAAGGAGAATGAACTCTCCTCCATCAAGGAAGATTGGTCTTCTTTGTCGACGAAGCTTACTGAAATCCAGTCTGCTCTGGCTGACAAGGACGGGGAAATCGCCAAGCTCAAGACTATGCATGATGAGCGCATGAAGAACCTTTCCCAGGACTACGAAAACGAGATCGAGAGCCTGCGTGGTGACGCCTTCTTCAAACGCAAGTTTGAAGAACTTGAGGGCCAGCACAATGAGCTCAAGACTTCTTCTGAGGAGGCAGCCAAGACTCATTCTGATGCTCTTGCTACCTCCAAGGCCGAGCACGCCGCTGCGGTCGAAGCCCTGGCTGCCAGGGAGCAGGAGCACCAACAGAATCTGGATGCCCTGCGAGCGAGTCATGCTGAGGAGCTGGAGAGCGCAAAGACTGGTGCGTCTGCTGACAAGGATGCTCATATTAGTCAACTCGAGTCCCTCAAAGCCCAACATGCCGAAGAGCTGAATGTCTTGAAGAAGGAGAGCGAGGCCACTCTAGCCAAGGAACTCGAGGCTCTCGCATCCACGCACGCCGGTGTTCTAGATGCTCTGAAGCAGGAACATGCTGATGAGCGCCAAAAGTCCCAGGCCGCCCACGATGAGGCCCTCGCCGCGGCCAAGAGTGCAGGCAACGACGCTCACGCCAGTGAGCTCGCAAGCATTCAAGCTGAGCTGCAGGCAGCCAAAGAACAGCTTGAGCAGGCTCGGGCTGACGGCGAACTTGCTATCGAAAATGCCAAGAACGAGCTTGAAGAGAAGCACATTGGCGAGATTGAAAAGATCATCACCATGAATACCGAGGTCATGGATAAGATGAAGGCTGATGGCATTCAAACAAGGAAGGATCTGGAAGAGCTGACTGCTACCCACGCCAAATCCATTGAGGACGCGATTGCCGAGTACCGAAGCACCTCGTCCAGCCTGGAAGAGAAGCTGACCCAGCAGAAGGCGGCTAATGACTTGCTGGAAAGTGCTCTCAAGACGGCCCAGGAGGCTCTCAGCAAGGCCCAGGCCGAGGTGGAGGAGATGGGGCAGCAGCTTGCTCAGGAGAAGATGGAGCGTATGACGGCCCTGGCTGAGCTTGATGCTGCCAAGAGTGTCAAGCCTGACACTTCAGAAGCGGATGCCCTTCGCAGGGAGCTTGCTACATTGAAGAAGACATATGAAGATGCGCACGCCGCCGCCGAGGGGGCCCTCAAGGACAAGGAAGACGAGCTGGAGTCCCACAAGGACAAGCTTGCGGGTGCTCAGGAGAGCCTGGCCAGCATGAAGAACGATCTCGCACTCGCCCAGAAGGAACTTGAAGCTCACAAGTCAGAGGCGGACGCCAAACACAAGACTGCGCAGGCCGACTACAAGGATCTCAACGACAGCATGACTAGTCTGGTGGAAGATGCCAACAATAAGGCCAAGGAGCTGGAGGCTAAGCTCGGGGAGGCAATTAGGAAGGCCGAGGACAGCGACAAGAAGATTGAAGAGCTGATGGCACAGCTCAAAGTAAAGGATGCCGAGATTGTCGAGGCCAGGGTACGAGTATACAAACACAGAGGACTGGCATGCATGCTAATGGGTGGACAGGCAAATGGCGGCAAATCCAAGGGTCTGTCAAGCAGCAGGTTCGCCGGCGCAGAAAGCGGCAGCGACGGAGCCGTTGCAAATGATGACGCGGCTGAAGGTGAGGATGACAGCAACGGCATTGGCGGTGATGGTGATGATGATGATGACCACTCTTCAGCGGCATTGGCTTCGGTGCGCGAGCCCCTTTGTTGATGTGGCCGTAGTTTGCACGGTTTCCTTCCGTTTGCCATTGTCAGGGGAGAGATGATTTGAAGCTAACTTTTGATGTGTTTTTTTCTGGATACAGTTAAGTAAAGCGCGCTTGACGGCGAAGCAGATTGACGCCCTCGACAGAGAAATGAGGGACCGGAATTTGCAGTAAGTGATGGCGACGGTTCTTGCTTGGAGAGCGAGTTGAGAGAAGGGGAGGCTAACCAGGCGGTGTAGACTGCTCAACTCGATAACGAATGCACACCAGTCAACGTAAATAAGAGACGGAATTCAATTTCACGCGACAGCGCCGGGCGGCTGATTTTGGAGAGAGAGAGAGGAAGGATTGCTTGATGGAGAATATTGGTATTGGAGTTTTAATTAGCCCCCCTTTTTCTTTTCTCCGATTGTTTGCCCTGCAATGAAGTTACCTGAAGACGACGCCGAGCATGAAGACGAGGTCTTGGCGATGATGAATCGCAGTGGGAGACACTCACGAGCACATGAACTGCTCGTGGTTTTTCTATCTTCCTTCTTTCTTGTCTTTGATGGTGGTTGGACGGTAGAATTGTTGTTGCAATGCGATGATGGATGAAGCATTCATTGTTGTGTTGTTGCGTCGTAGGTTAGTGGTAGGCTGTTGAGGAATGACGATACCCCCTCCTGTTGCTCCGAAGACGAGCTGACGAGGTGCCAATGTGATGAGATGTGCCAAGAAGGCTTATGTGAGCAACGTTGATGTCGACCAGTTGCTATTGACGGAGGCTCGATGGGGCCTCGATGGACGGGAGAATGTGTGAATGTGTGCGGCTGTTTGGAATCATGCAGGTTGTGATTCGGTGGTGGGAGCAATTGAGTTGGCCCAACCTGGCACCGGCGTTGATTTGTGCCGGAAGACTCGGTCATCGTCAACTCGTCCAGGGTCGGGGCTTTGGAAAGCACCGGGCGCCGGTGTTATGGGCTCACTCACTGACACTCAGCGCCAGACCGGATCAATTGGCTGCACAAGTGGCGTCCCGATGGCCAAAGCGAGCCGACAGGGGGAGCCCAGACCACGCCATGGCTGGAGGCACGACGCCCTGCAGATATTCCTACATGACGTCTCCCATTGACGGCAGATCCGATCCAAGAGCACTCGCGGGTCCACCACCTACCTGAGCTTCCTTCTCTCTCTTTCTCCTTTTCTTAAGCCTCACCATACGAACCATTCTTTCACAACATCTCCGGGTCAATTATCTTGTTTCCATTGTCCCTGTCCCTCGTCCAAGCTGCGCATTGCGAAGAATTTTTTTTTATTTTTTTCATTTTAATTTTTTTTTAGAAAAAAAGCCATGACCACGACGTAACCGTCTCTCCCCTCTCCCTGCGTCGCATCGCCACCATCTCGACCTCGCCATGCCCCAAGTCAGGCGAGGGAGCCGGAGCCTCGATTGGCACACTCGTCCTCTGACAACGATATTATCCTCGGACAATGCCTCTCCAAGCGCAAGTGAGCCGCCAAACGGCGCGAATCCCGATAGTCGCCGGCCCACCGGTTCTTCCGGCTCCAGCAACCACAACCGCAACCGCAATCGCAGCATCTCCATCTCACCACCAGAGCCGCCGTCGCTGGAATCCCGCTCCAAGAGCGTCCCCGGCTCGCCAATAGCCTCCTCTTCCGCCCTCCACGAGCCCCCTCGCCGCAGCCTCTCCTACGCTCTCCGCCTGTCCGCGCCGGCATACTACGACTCCCGCGCCGCCACGCGCACCGAGTACGCCCGCCGCGGACGAACTCTCCAGGAATACTACGACGCCAACCCGCTTCTGCTGCCCCAGCTCCCCTTCACGTGGCACCACGGCCGACGTCGCTGGCATCTGCTCTTGTTTGCCTTCTTCGCCTTCGTCGATGCGTCCGTCGTCCCCATCGCCCTGTACTACGCCCTCAACTACGCCGGCCACGTAGAGGGATGGATCATCTTTGCCGTCGTCACCACTATTTGGGGCGGGCCGACGTATCTGGAGTTTGCCGTGCGCACTCTGCGTCTGATCAAGAAGGAGAGGTTCTACAGGCCCCTGGGCACCGACTCGAGGTGGTGTTTCGACATGTTGACCTGGGCATCCGTCATCACCATTACCGCCGTCACGGCGCTGTTTATCGTCGGCAGCGCGCCGCATATTGTCTGGCTGAGGGTGCTGTGCATGCCTGCGCCCGCCATATTGTACTGCCTGGGCGGTGTGATGGCGCTGATAATGCTTTGGCATGTCATGGGGTGGAAGGCGCCGTTTAGGATCAGCTCTACGGCTAAGGGGGAACCGGTAAGTCGTTCCGCCCACCTTTTTTTTTTTTTTTTTTTTGGTCATATCAATATACCTTTATGTTGTTATATATATATAGCCCAACGAGAAAAAATCACCCTGTGGAAAACAAAAGGCGGTCGTTCTGACAATGGGTGCGTCTAGGTTCTCCCCGCAGCGTACTACTTCATTGAAGATGTAGTTGCTGTCAATGCCAAGGCTGGTCGTCCGTATCGCGAGGCCCTCGCCGCCCGGTACAAGGCATCCCCGCGGTTCCAGCGGATGCTCTACGTACAGAGCATTTTTTGGAGCATCCCCGCGCTCGTGCTGGCCGCTGCCTTGACCGTCATAGCTGTTGTTCATCATGTCCCTGCTACGGTGGCGTACGGTATATGTTGGGCTGTGCCGTTCATCTGGTTAGCCCTGTGGGCAGGCATTTCCGTGTGGTGGTGCAAGCGGGACATGACTCGGGAGAGACTCGAGTGGGAGCAGAGCAGTGGTGAGCCTGAGAAGCAGCCGCCGCAGAGGACCGAGTCGGATTCGGGGTCGGGGGTTGTGGTTGGGAGGCCCGCCGATTCTGTGGCTGTTTAAAAGGGGTTCCTGTGATTTTAGCGTATGATAGATACCATGGTACATGAGGGAACTCGGGGCATAGCTCAGCATTGGGTTCATTTGGGATGGTCGGGTTGGCGTATGCATCGTGTACAATACCAAGCATTAGCATGGAGGAGTATATTTCTTGAATAGAGTGGGATTGTGTGGGTCGGCTTTGACTCATTGAGCAGTCAGATGGGATCTTTGGCCGTTGTTCCGAGTGCTTCTGAGCTACTACTAAGTGTATTCGGCATGAGGGCCGGACTACACGGCTCGCCATCGTTTGGGGCCTCTCGTCATCCTCTACCTTTCATCTTCTCTGCAGCGGTGTGGCACAGTATCAATGTCATGGATATGTTAATGCAGAGAGCCCCACATGTCGGCTCGTCCCGCTTCCGCATCAACGGTTCCGATCCACCAGTGGCAAATAAACGCTGGCTCGAGACCAAAATCCTGCCCCGAATCGCGCCTGCAAAGAGAAGGCGGTTGTCAACGGTAGGTCAGCTCGAAGCGAGGTTCATCTTTGTCAAAACAGCTGTATGCATGCCTACTAGCTACCGTAGCCTAGATGGGATATCCATACCTCTGGGGCGTGTCGTTCTGCACACACAAATACGGCGCCGTGTTGACTTTAACTTGGATAAAGGCGATTGGGAGTGTGTTATGTCCGGCTTTGAAACTCAATCATCTTTGAGCGGTAGCAGCGCTAAAAGACCCAATTCCGCTTAAAAACGCGATCCCCGCCATTTTTACTCAAAATCAACATCTTCTGGGACCTGCTGTTTATGCGGGCCATCCAGGGCTCTGTTGCAACGATTGATGCCTCTAATGGGCTGCTTTCTAGTAGAGTGTATGTGTATTGCTGTTGTCTTGCTGCCCTGTTGTTTCTGGCAGGTTTGGCGGCTCGGATGTGTTTGTGGCCGCGATTGCCTTTGAAAAAAGCAAAGTGCGCAAAGATGTAGCCATGTCGCGATCCCCCATCATGGTGGAAGGTTGAAAAATGTACGTACATGTACGTAAATATGGGTGGTATTCAAACTTGGGCCCGCTAAATTATATCAAACGCGAATCCCCGGTCAGAAATGGCATGTTGAAAGAACCAAAATGAATACCATGCCTCATCACGTATGGTTTAAACTCGCAACACAGTTCTCGTTGCTCGGCGCAACAGCCAAGACTCGGGACCAAAGACTAACGTGGGAGTCGGCGCAATTCCTAAAGGAGCAGCAAAATAACCCATGTAGCCAGTGTCAAACCACAAGGCAAATGCCGACCGAGCACATTGCTCTGGACTCGGCAACGCAAGCATCGCCTACATCACGCCATGCCAGTCGTGGACTTTGCGAAACTACCCTCTCGACGGCTTACGAAAGGGTTGCGAACCATTCACGAAGTATCAGACAGGCATTCCAGTCCGGTGAGGCTATGGCCACGGCCAAACGGGAACCACCATCTCCGCCCTGCAGTGCTACATCGAGAATGAGGAGCCGTGAAGTCAAGTACCCTCGTCAGCCAAGGAGAGCATACGGCTGCTCAAGAAGTGCGACGCCTCTGGAAATTCGCCGGCCGGCATATCTAAGCACCATATTAAAGCTTGTTCTTTCGCGAGCGACCAGCCCATCAAAGTGTCTCAAGTGTGTTGGGAAAAGAGTGGCATGTGTGGATTTCGCTACCACCTCATCTTCTCGCCAGGGATTCAAACGAAGCTCGACTTACGTTTGCGCTGCCCCATGCTCGGAGGCCGTAGTCACCCGAAGAAACAATCTGCTCATGTTTGAAGGTATTGAAATACATGTACAATCTCCTGGCGAACCAGCCTCGAAATCACTCGCGTCAATACAACGGCGGCGTCCCGCACCGTTGATGACAATGGAGCCCATTCCTTATAAGGACTTGGGCTAATACGCGTGTTTGGACAGACTCGTGTCTAAGCGAGCGTGATAAAAAATAGACAAAGTTGAGCCGATATGGTTTTTATTGTTTCCCCCTTCCCGATGGGATATTAACTGTCTTCTTGCTGCTATTAAAACAGTGAGGGAGGCTGGTCTTATTCCTTGATCCTGTGCCTTTTCATGATAAATGAATGAAATAACAATGAAATTTCATCCTAACTGAAGAGACCACAAAAAATCAACAAGTATAATGAATTCCACAGGTAATCGTTGTACTCTCTAGGACATTCTGGACCTTGCGAAATGCTCCAAATACTTGTAGCGATTCATCCGAGCCAGAGAGCCACGTGAATTCGTCCCTGAAATGCCACTCCAATGGTTAAGTTCATGATTTCGCTGGAGCCGCCACAGCCCTCTCTTCACTCTCTGTGTCTCGGTCCATGAGGGCGGGCCGTAGCCACTTGAATTGGGGAACTTTAAGTCTGAGACTCTCTTGAAAGAATTCGATACAAGCTTCAGAAAGGACCGCAACACGAAGAAGAAGAAGAAGAAGAAGAAGAAGATATATCTCTCGCGGCGAGTACGCCGACTCCCCACCAATCTCGGTAAGAGAAGTACCAGCAAAGGGCTCAAATTCGCCCGAAGTGTCATAGAGCCAATAGTCTAGACCAGTCCCGTAATCGATAATGTCAACGTATCTTGCCAGAAATTCTTGATATGTCGAGGCCCATGGGTGTCTCTGGCGTGCAGGCGTGGACTTGGGCCACGAGTCGGACTAGGCACCGAATTTCAGGAGGAGTGTCGTTGGTCATGACTGACTCGAGAATCCCCATGCTCCATTGGTCGAATATTTCAAAGATGCGAGATGAAGCGACAGTTGAGTTATAGAGATTCGCGAGGTCTGGAGCCGAGTTAACGATTTTGACCACCAGCTCCGTCGGAATGCGATCCAGTCTCCCCATCGTGGCGGAGGATGTAAACAAGAAAATCGTGATACTAAGGGAGATGAAAGTGGATAGAGATGCGAGAGTGGGAGACGAGACGATGAAAGGTCAGGAAAAACGGACCTCAATGGCGTTGCGGTTGGTATTTCAGTGCCTTTAGGGTCTAGCCAGTGAATGGACTTACAACTCACAATGAGCTCGGATTTCACTCACTTCCAATTCACTTTGAACCGCACCCACGCTGCCTGCTCCCATACATGTCTGCCATGACCACAACCACCTACTGCAATTGCAGTGCATCTTTCACAGCAGCTAATATCTCGAATAGCGCATTGTCATGGTATCGTCTCCCAACGAACTGCAAATCAATAGGTGCATCTTCAAAGTCGCCCTGGTGCCATAACTTCCTAACCTGTTCACACTCCTCGCCCAGTGCCGACTTCAAATCATATTTTTCCTCGCCCTTCTTCAGTGCCTTGATTGGTGTGGGCACGACTACTCCTGGACAATCGAGATAATTCCACATTGCCGTGTAGTCCCAATACCATGCCGTGTCATGGCTACTCGCAGGTCCTACGAATGCTGGACACAGGACTACATCGACACCTTGATTCTCCCAATCCAATGAGAATTCGGAACGCATATCATCACGGAGAAGTCGTTGTTCAAGGATGGCTGTGACGGACAGCTCCTCAGGAGCAGCTTCTCGTTGAATCCATTCCGTGAGAGGATGTCTGGGCTCCCCTGTAAGAGCGCGGTGGGCGTCTGCGTAATTTTTACCAGCTGGCCAGTATGCTTTGCGAATGTTGTTCATGATTTGCGCGACTCTGTAGGGCTTAAATGGCATCACTTGGAACCCTGCCTTTTCAAGGCGTGATTTGGCCCACTTCAACGCTCGAGTGACGGGTGGTTGGGGGACGATAACACCGTCGTGCATCATAAGACCGATTCGCAACTTTTGTGCCGACGGCTGTCTGGTGCTGGTTCTTATTCCTGTCCATGGAATAGGTATGATTCGGGGATCTTCAATCCATGGTCTCGCCCCTACAATGATGCTCATGAAGAGATCCATGTCTCTCAACGTTAGACACATGGGGCCCGTGGAACACAAGACGTTTAATTCAGCGGGTACACCGCCCTCTAGAAAATCCTTCATCGGGAGCGAATAACTCGTGGGTTTGAAGCCATAAATGCCACAAAATGCAGAAGGACCTCTCACACTACCTCCAATATCTGTGCCGACGCCCAAGACCGATCCGCGAAGTGCTATCAAGGCTGCTTCACCACCGGTCGAGCCACCTGCCGATAGTTTAATATTATGTGGATTGAGGGTTCTTCCGTAAAATGATGTGCTTTCGAGATGCATCAAGCTCTGTGGCTGGTTCGTCTTGCAGTAGAACACGGCACCTGCAGAGCGTAGAATGGCCACCATTTGACTGTCTTCAGTGTCCTTTGTCAGCGTATCCAAGTACCCCAAGTCTCTCCAATGGCCTGCGATAGGGATATGAGACTTGATACTAATGGGGACGCCATGCAAGGGACCTACAGTCTGTCCCGTGGTAGCTAAATGATCATCAAGTTCCTGTGCATGCGCAATGGCTTCATCCATGAACCACTCGGTCAGACAGCACGTAAGCTGGTGCGCAACCATGGCACGCTTGGCAAACGCGGTGGCCACGGCAACTGATGTCAATCTCTTGGAAGCGATGGCTTCCGCGAGAGCCGTCGCGTCATAGTTCTCTGTGATGTCGAGTTCTGCCTCAGACAAGAGGCCGCACTGGCGCGGGATGCCAATGACAGACTTGGGCGGATTCTGTATTGTATTGCTAGGCAGAAGGAGTTCCTCCGGTACCGCAGCCGCAAACCTTTGCAGAACTGCCAGCCTGGCCGCCTCGTAATCAGCAGTCCCTGCGGGAAGAGGCACAGGCTGCACCACGGGAACGTGGGTAAGAGTCATTTTCCTGTGATGTTGCTGATAGTAATGGAAGAACAACAGTATAGAAGAGCGTAGGCGAGCCCATCCCGCCAAAGCCTGTCGTCAACGCCAACAACGCTGAGGATATATGATATCTGCTCGACAGAACAAGAGAGATAGAAAGATGGACAGATGAGTAGATAGCGACGGGCCCCGGGTAGTTTAAGACGGAAGGAGCGTGCGGAGTTTTGTTCCCCGCACGTCTGTAGGATAAAGTCTGACGTTGGTATGTGTTGTCTGGTGGCTGCCGTGTCCCTCGCTGTGTATCTATTGTGACGGATTGATACATTTGTGCATCCAGAGCATTTGTGCATACGCACTCAAACTTTTCGTCGTCAGCGCAGAGTTCGAATTCTGTTTGTCTGTGCCGTCCGTCCGTCCGAGCCTCCAAGCCTCCACACCATGAACAGCACCGGAAGCAGAGTGTCATGATTCGCATTTAGACTCAATCTCCCGTCTCAGATCTATCCAGAGGAACCATCTACTGATGCGATATTCCGACAAGGTCCCGTTTATTGCTGCTTTGGGGAATCCTTTGGCTAGATTTGGTTTGGGCCTGCCCGCCGTGGCTGAGACAGTAAATCGACGACAACATCCAGATTGATCAAATGCCGTGCTGATAATTAACGTCAATCATGCTAAGAATAGCAAGCATCTTGATCACTATTTAAGGGGGGTCGAAGAGCACTCTCAGATGTCCGAAAAGTTTTGATATTCGAAAGCTTTCTCCCCATTTTCTTGGTTTCCTGGTTAATAGTCAGTCGATTGTTACGTGCAGTTTACTCGGGTTCCCCCCCCCCGCCCCAAAAAAAAAAAAAAAAAAAAAAAAAAAAACCCAGCCAGCCTTTAAGGATAAAAACCCTATAATCTGGTACACTTTCTGCTTTCTACTTTCAATCTATTCTCCCCTTCCCTAGCATCTGTTATGAACGAAAGGCACTCAGTGGTAACACTCACAGGACTGCAGCCGGAGCTGATGGTCAACGCCATGCTCAAGTGAGTAGAGAATTCGTCTGCATTTTGTGCCAAAACGACCTGTATTTTCAAACCAAAGTCAAACCACGCCATGCTCTGAAGACTGAATTGGAGCTATAATTTTGTCCATGAGTTATTGCCATGAACGTCTATTACCTTCATTAGACGGGCTGTCGTCTCTCAGCTTGAAACAACACTGCGGTGTTTTTTGATTATTCGCTCTTCCGCTCTCAATCCTGTCGTAATTTCCTGTGCTCACCGAGGTAAGAATAAGGGCATATGACTCGGCACTGGGGAACGGGCCTAAGATAGCCCCATGAAATCTTATTTAACGCGCGTCTTTGACTTGGCAAGATGGAAATACCTGGTCATGATACAAACCGTGCAAGACATCTACCGGCGGCAAAATAGAGGGCACTAAAATGATATTCTCTATGATTCCGACGAATGGGAAATCTTGAAAGCTTTCCGTATGACTCTGTAGCGCCTCGCTGCATACAAAATAAACCGAGATCAAGTTGCCAGGGATGATTTCTACTACTTCTATGTGTTACGTCTATGTGGGAGCTCCCACTACATGAGACGCTATCATTTGGTCATGTTTTGGTGTCGAGCGATTGTTTTTTCTTGATTCCTTTTTTTTTTTTTTTTTTTTTTACCTATCCCAATATTCGTGCCAGCACAGCATCAGTAAGAGCCCAATTTTACAGACACCGTGTGCCTGGTCGTTCTTCAACCAGAGAACCGTGAAATACTGAAGGAGAGTGACTGTGTATGAACTGTGATAGTTCCAATCTCTATGGATCGCTCACGACGCGGCAGCAGAAAACCGAATTAAAACGTAACTTGTGGGCATCTGTCGAGTTCGTCTATCCCAAATACAATAAAACGATATACTAGCGTGTTCCAAATCACTCCGGTGTGAAATATGGATACTTCCAAATTTGAAGATTTTGCTTTTTATGCTTTGTGCTTAGTTATTCCTTGTTGGTCGCCGCTCAAAACCAGGAGATCTGAGTTCTATGCCCTCGCTCGTCGCCAATGTCAAATGTAGAATTGAAATCAAATCGTTCATCAAGACACACACCTTTTCGAGAACAACATAAATCTGGTGGCGAATATTTTAGAGGTTGCATACCAGCTCCTTGCAATTTCTTCACGCATCATTGCGACTCATCGAGAGAATTGTTGAGACACGCACTGCCAATTTCAAAAAGGAGAACTAAGTGAAGACTTCAATAGTTGGTCTAGTTGGAACAAGTCTTCGGAGCTGTTGCTCTTCGTGACGTGGCTCATGTCTCGTGGGTAATAAACCTGATCTAGAATCGCACAGCTCTGAGCAAAATACCGACAGAAAGCGGTCCGGTCATGAGGATAAAATCAAATACACGGGCTGCGGTTTTTCCACGAACTGTGATGAAGGCGTGAGACATGGGCCCCATACAAGAAATTACCTGAAGCTCACTGTTCCTCGAGGAAATAAAACCTTGGCATTGATAGTTAATTCGTAACAATCTAAATTTGGGACCGCATGGCGCCTAATTAAAGGAGTTGATGCTCAGCGGCTATTAACGCTCTGAGCCGTGTTGGTATCTCCGTGCATCAAGCGTACCGGAAATTACAAACCCTTCGCACTTGCAAAAGCTGATCGTCCCCACGAGAGTGCAGAGGGGTAACCCAACAAGCCTGTCTATATCAGTGAAGCCGTAGACGAGAGGATGTCACCCTCACGCCTCCATCGGGTGCTCTCCACCGACGCTTCTGCTGGGTCTGGGACGAAGGCTGGCGCCATGCATTCGTCTCTTCGTCTCCAGGAGACAGTTCCAGCCAGAGATGCCAGAAGCAACCATCATATGCTTTCGTACGCGCAAGACGGGAATAAACCATATATTACAGAAGGAGGTTGGATGGTGTGTGGGAAAGCCAGGGTACCTGAATTGAGCGATTCTGCGACCAGGAGAAAGCACAGAGGAGCATGGAGTATGGAGCAGAGACAACGAAGCCAAAGGGACGTTTGTGTTGTTACATCTACAAGGCCCCCAAACGGTTCAAAGATTGCGCTAGCCCTGCGATGAGGCAAGGTAACCATGCAAAGCTGCTAATGGCAGCGGAGACAACGACTCCACGAGACGGGGCAGCATGGGGGGTCGCAAAGGCTCTGCGGGTCCACGACTTTCAGCGCTTGGGCGTCATGTAAAGTTCCGGCATCATGGTTGACTCTTTAGATGAACTTTTTGCCCTTTTCAGCCATCGGGTGGCTGGGCTGGGCGCTTGGAGATGTCGTGGACCGTGACGAAAGTACCCAAATGCCAAATCCCATAGGGCATGCATGATTAAGGCATCGGTTTGGTCGGTTTGTGCCAGCCCTTGGAGGTCCCTTGGAGGGCCAAGCAAAGGCAACAAAGGACAACATGGCGAGTTCAAGAACCGTGCTGATGTCAAACCAATCTATGTATGGATTAGTAGTAGTCTATTGGAGGCATGGATGAGGAAAGAACAGGCCTCCCGTGATATTGCATAGTCGTGTCTTTTGCAGCAGACGAAATTCCCGAAGGGACGGGGCTTAGAACAAGACTCCTGGCGGAGTAGGAGAGAGCGTAAGCAAAACCCACGATGTGTAGTTCATCATCGAGTTAATATGTATATCATGATCGGTGAAACTCTCCTAAGGCCAGCGTGCAGTTCGGAGCAGATGTGCTGTAGAAATGGGTCCGGACTGTGGGCTGATTGGAAGCTGCGAAATGTGCGTCTGGCCTTGGGCAGATTCGGGTCTGTGTGAGTCTCGTCGTCATGCCGCCAAGTGCTCCAAGTGCGCCCCGAGTCTCCGTCTCCAGGACTTCAATGTTCAATGTTGCCCTTGCCCTGCCTGTTCCCCCCCCCCTCCCCCCGATTGCTCAGCTTGCCAGCCTAGGTAGGTACCTAGTACCTAGTACCTAGTACCTTGTAGGTAGCGGTAGCTCTTGCCTTTCATGTTGTCAGCCAGTGACATTACTGTACGCCTAGTACAAGTACGTACTGTACTTGCCGGGTGGCCCCCCGTGCCTTCCCTTGCCAGGTTGGCACTAATGGGAATTCACGGTCCTTGTCGCCAATTCCGGTCTAGCGGCCTGAAACGGTCGCTTCGAGCCTTCCAATGTTCCTAATTCCCCGTCCAAGGCTTCTTGGCTTCATCTGGGCTTCGCGACTGGCGCTCGTGCCACCAATTTGGAACGCCTCTTTGTCGCCTCCCACCCATTGACGCCCCCGTTTGCTGCGTCTCAAGTCTCAACCCACCCAGAGTCGCGCAAAGTCGCACAATGTCTCGCAGATTGTTCACAGAGTCGACCTGCAGTCCAGATGCATATTGTGCAACACCATCTATCATCGACAACTCCGCACACCTCTAACGAAGTCGACCGCTGCTCCGATATCTGGTGCCGTCACCACACGCCCACCGCTGCGACAGACGAGGCCAGAGTTCTAGCTGTTCAGGGATAACTGAATGCATTTCGCTCAGCCGTGGTCTGAACAATTCGGTTCTTCAGGCAATCAGCTGAAACGTCATGTCCAACAGTGACCGGCCTTGGTACATAGATGATGCTCGAGTCAGAGCGGGAACGACTGGCCATCCCACTTGCTCTGGACATGAGAATCGGAGGTCAAGTGGGCTCAAGTGGCGACTGTCACATTCCTTTTCCTCACCTGGTGCCCTATCGTATCTGTCCCTTTCCGTCATGAGGGGTTCCTGACTGGTGGTTGTGCTAGCAACACGCCCAACTGCCGTGGGCCTGAATTTGATACCTGGAGTGCTTTTTCCTCGTTCAGCCCGTCACATTTGGGACAAAGGTTCAGATGACATGCTTTGTCTGTGCAAAAGGATATCGGAAATACTAGTCTCAGTGCCCCTGCACAACAACTGCTGTTGAGGTTGAGCCGTTGAATGACATGCCCAAGCCACAAGCATTATATCAAGAGCGCCAACAAAACATCGCTTATTGTGTCTCGGTGTCGAATAACTCGATTCGAGTGAAGCCAAGTTCTCTTGCCTTTATCTGCCGGTCCGGGTTCCTGAAGCCCGGTTTGAGCGAGCTCTCAACAAGACTAGAACTGCCTGGACAGCAACTGAGGGGACCCATGTAATGTACAAAGGTTATGAAGGGACCAACTAGCGGGCTTCAGGTACGCGGAGCTTGATTATCTATTTCATGTGTCCAATGACAATAAACCTGTCTTCGTGGGCGAGGTGATTGGCGTCCTGTCGTTATCCCATGCTAATCAGTCATGTTCTCGCCAGTCGTGACCCTTGTCAATAACACAAGACAGTATATAGGCCTTGAACTCACCGTCGGCCCCAGACCCCAACCATACAACATAAGTCCATGCCACTGTGCCACTGGTACGTATTTCTGCCCGGTCTCTCGCACACCATGTTCTCGTCTGAAGTGTGTACAGTACACGGATACCAAGCCCAACTAAAACTTACTTGGCCTTGCTCCTAGGTCCCGGCAATACCTGCATTACATGCCAGCCTCGTCCAGTCGGCCTACATACACCGTGGCTGGGACGAAACCCAGGCGCAAAGCTCGGGGAAACGGCAAACAGCATGTACGTCCACGCACGTTTTGGCCTAGCTGGTCTGCCGGCGGCCATAATTAGGTCGCCTTCACAACACGCATGGAGTACGGAGTCGCAGGCCGACGCCCACTCCACACACTCTATTGAGGCCCGTCTAGGATAGATGGTCCTTTCGGACCCAATCTTTTTTCCTCCCACTTTCATGTCGCCCTCACTGGATTTTCAGTCGTTGGGGCGTGGCAATGAGAGAGTCTATTTGTTCCTTCCCGGGTTGTCCTTGCTCTGTTTCTGCTTCTGTCTATCTCTGGAACGTCACACTCCACTCAGAATCAAAAGGCCCAAAGGGCAAAGAGCACTGGGTAAACGGCAGATGGGGGTCTGCAAGTAGAGAAGCTAATTCATGAGAAGCTGCTCCGGCGATCCGCGCTATAAATCACGGCAGCAAAGGTGACGAGAGTTGTGCCGGGTAGTTGTCTGGCGGCGGGCTGTTCATACATGGACATGACAGGGAACGGCTCCTTACCAGTTATTGTCTCGGTTTTATCTTCAGGGCAACCCGTCTCATCTGAACTAATAAGATTTCGGCTCCCGGATGTCATGTCCGAAGCGGCTCTTGACCCCATTGTCTGTGGTTCAAAGTCAAGGTGGTGCTGGACATCTAGGGGGCCGTTCCCGCCTTGGGTCACCCTTAACCATCCTGGAACCTTGAACTTGCTCACAGGGCTAGTCAATGAGTCTGTCTGCCTTTTTCAGGCTGTCTTCATGCCGGGGCCGCTTTTACTGGATCCATTGAGCCTCCCGCCAAGAGGGACGTCTTCGGACCTAACGCAAACTTGCTTCTTACGCCGTGAACGACTGCCCCTGGTGAGGTATGATGGAAATACGCATGATATTTCCTTTTCCCACCCCTGACATCTCAGTACCGGTGGTCCTGCAGGCTTATTGCATTGTTTCCAATGGACAGAAATCGAGCCAGGAAAGACGAGTTAGATTTAAAAGTCGATGGGTCAGGATCCGAACTCCGCACCGCTCCAAACCACATCAGACCCGTTTTGAGGCGCCTTACATGATGTCTGTTCGTCGAATCAGGGTTCATTCCGTCGGCTCCCGCATGTTCTCATCTGACTGAGTGCCGCCGAACAACTTGTCTTCTTCTAATTGCCCCAGCTCCCTGGCGCACTCGCAGTGTACAATAGCGAGAGAAGGAGGGGTGTGGGCTTTTGGGTGTGGAAGATGTTGCTTCTCTTGCCAGAAGAAGTTGATGGGCTTAGCTCTCTCATTCCATGCTTTGATCGGTCTATTCCCGTTTAATACCACGTTGTGCTTTTTCTCCACGAGCATAATAACGCACACTCGTCCAGACACATATTATTAAGGACAGTTGCGGGTTCTATCGCCTGACCCCTTTCCCTGCAGTTGTTTCGCCCGATGAGAGGGAGCTCCATCTAGCCACGTCCCCTGCGGAACCCGCCTTACATGTATGTATACATACGCAGGCTGCTGGCTTTAGTGCCGTTGTTTTCCACGGCGTGTTGTGGTATCTTTGTCCTTGGCCTCCAATGGTCTACTGGCCCCTGGTATGTACTTGGTTGCTGCTGTTGTTATTGTAGGGAGTCTTGGTATTCCTCCACACCGTCTTGCTTATCACCGCCACACGTTCCAGGCTCACATCTTCATCGCACAAAAATTCCGGGATCTGCTGTGCAGCTCGCCTCAAGTATCGTGCCTGTCCCTCTTCTGAGACCCAAGGGACGCAAATGCACAGTTCAACCACGGAACCAGTCAAAGACGAGGGCGGTACTAGCACATCTCTTCTCTAACCGCCTTTCTGTGACATGATCAATCCACTTGCTTAGTGGCAGATTTGCTGACCATACATTTCTGCAATTGGTCAATATTATGTTGTCGCGAGCCGGACGGGTGTGTGTGTGATACGGCCTTGTATTGTTTGCGCGTTCGCCTTCGACAGTTGGCCGCCTGTTAGTTTTTGCCGCTTTTTTCTCATCTTGCGCCAAAACTTTGCGGACGAACTGGAAGAAAAGCATCGCTACCAACTGTTTAGCCTCCTAGAGGGCTTGCTTTCTGCAATTTCACGTCTATCTGGTGGAGGAACGCGTACGACATAATAACGCAGCTTTTTGCTGATCGTGCCTTACTGCTCGTCCCCCCCGGCCTCATATTCGGGCCACATCCGTCAGAGACATCATTACCGTGGTTCATCGAGAACCACCCAGTCAACATGGCCAGCCAAGTCTCCAGTTGTCTGGATCTACCTTTCATGCAACCCCCGATTCACCATCACTCGGCACCAACGATACAGTATTTAGCCGGTGGCGAGCTTCCTATTGTTACGGAGGAGATACCGCAACAGCAGCAGCAGCAGCAGCAGCAACCACAAGTAAAGTACTATGGTGACTCTGAGCGGCAACTGACTCTACGTCAAGCTCCCATGCATGCTCGGGTGGCCGTTGGAAAAGAAAAAGGTCTGTAGTCTCTGGCTTCCAACGTACTAGGGAGATGATGTGCTGACGAGAGCACGAAACAATAGACAGAAAGCCAATAGACCCTCCACCGATTGTTCAGCTTATAGACAAGCGGACTGATGGGAAAAGTGGTCTCTACGATAGTAAGGCGTCATCGCAGCGCTTTCTCAGCTTTTAACAAAAGATTGCTAGTATTAACATTACCAACAGGCCCGTACCTGTTCATGACATCATCTCTACTGCCAGAAAACTATGACGAACATGCAAAAGGACCAGAGTTGCCTTCAAACTATTTAGTTGGATCTCTCGCATCATCTATCCATCGACTACGGGATACAGACAATATGGAGGGAGGATTCTTCGTGTTTGGAGACCTGTCTGTTAAGCAGGAAGGGCGGTACCGGCTGCGATTCACCTTATACGAAAGAGACCAAAACCATCCCACTCCGAGTTTCTGCTTTGTCGGAGAACTAATCACCAACGTGTTTACCGTTTTCCCAGCCAAGTTATTCCCCGGCATGACCGATTCGACTGCTCTGACGCGAACTTTTAGCGATCAAGGGGTCAAAGTTAGGCTTCGAAAAGACTCAAGCACTATGGCTGCACGTAAGCGAAGCAGACAAGCGAACGAATCGAGCACCACCTCCAACTCGCTTCTTGACCGCCAGCCAAAGCGTACATCTTATGATCGAGAAATTCCCTCGCTGAGTAACTACTCTTTATCTGACCTGGGACACATAGACTCAATAACAGGGAGTTCGAGTTTGGTCACCACAGCGTCACATAATCCAAACATGTTCTCCGTATCTGGGCCGCTGCCAAACTCAAGAGGGTCAGGTTTGGATTTGCATATACCGACAAGCGGCTACTATTTCGGTGGTCCCCAGTACTATTAATGATGCGATGGGTTTGCTCGATCGGGCGATTAAGTATCGCGGCGTGACGAACGGGGCGAACGACCAAGCAAGTGAACAATTGCACACCGGCCAACAAGGTGCACAATTCTTTAGGAAGAATTGCGTTTCGACTTGTTCAACTCAATTTTTCAAACATCTGACGGCTACTTTGCCACTTCAAGCTGATAGGATCAGATGCTTGTGAGCTTTAAGCCTTTGGGACCGGCTCTCTCAACATCAGCGTGGAGATTGTGTCAGAAGGCGCCCCCCCCCCAATCTTCTCAGGTCAACGACCAACTTGCCAACCTCGCGCCATCCGTGCCTCTCGTACAGGTTACGACCCTCTTCTGAGGACTCGAGATACGCAGGCAATCCGAGACGATCGGCTTCCGTGGTGCCCCGTTTGAGCAGCAGAGACCCAGCTCCCCGTCTTTGATGCGTGGGGTCTGTATGCAGAAGCTTCAAGTCTAGGAAACAGCGGTGGTTAGCACCATGTGCTACATCTGGGCTGAGAAATGCCCAAGGTGCTTACAAATATGAGGCTTGCTACCCATCCTCTGAATCCACTCCCGCCTCATACCGCCGAAAAAAAGCTCACAAGCTTCTGGATTTGTGCCAGGCCCCCCCCTGACGAGTAGGGGCTAAGGTGTCCCTGGGCTTTTCCCAGATATACCACTTGGAAAAAGCAATCATACCATCTTGCCCCTCAGCTTTCAGCTCCGTGTCTACTACCTTGGCCCAGCGACAGGCAGGGTCTTCTTCAAGCTGAAATATCAGCTTTTTTACACGTGAATCATCTCCGCCGGGTGGGAATGGCCCGGGAAATAAAGCCGCGCTATATGGGTTTGGGCCATATGCGAGGTCTTCTATTGCCACGGCACGGGCAGCATCCTCTGCACTCGCAGCGACTACTTTGAGAGGCATCGGTTCAGGCCACCGAGCATGCGAGGCTTTATACGACGAAGCACGACAGGCAAAGGCAGGGACGGAAAAGATCAAGAGCAGTTTGAGGGGAAGCGTGAAGAGTATCAGAGCAAAGTAGTCCAAAACCGCCGCTTTTGTATGTTTATGGGTTCATATTTATTAATGTTCTAGCTCCTTTTGAAAGTGGGACCAGATGCTTCTCGCTTCGGCGAGCCTGTTTGGGTAACTAAGTTGGCCTTAGATGGAGCCGGAAGCTGTACCATAAGAACACTCGAGGAATCTCGGAGCATGAAGCAGGAGAGGAATACTACCTGAATCTGCGCTTGCCGGGTGGCTGTATATTTCAAGTCGGTAATCATGGTGTCTATATCTGGATAAGGGGTGTCTGTGTGCCTGGGGTCGCTCAGGCCTGCTCCAACCCGGTGGCGCGGATTAATATGAGCAAGGACAAGACCAGCTAGGGATTTGGTCGTTTGAAGACTGGTGCGTCTATGTTGTAATTTGTAAACATCGTTTCATCCGTCAATTATGACTTTGTAGAGGCTTTTTGTAGGCCTCGACGGAAATGCCACTTAGTCGCCGACGGGTATAAGATGCGGGGCGGAAACACACTGTCTCTCTTACATAAGCAAGAAGCCAAGAATAGTGGAATCCCGCTTCCCCGAGTGTCATCCTCACAAGATGGATGCCGACAATCTCCAAAACAATTCTCTTCCGGCACAGAATCCTCCACCTACCCGCCTCATCTCTCGAGCGGCACGCAGCAATCGCCATAGAAATCAGCAGCTCAGCCTTCTTCCTCTGCGGGTATACTCGGCGATCTACCCCGAATTCGCAGCGAAGCGCATCTCACAGTTCGGCATTTACTCTGTCGGACACCATGGACCACGGACGCGATCCCTGCCCCTGGGTCATCTTCAATGATTTTGGCGGTGCTTTTTGCATGGGTGTAGGCTTCCCTAGATGAATTTTCTTTGCAAAGATCGGCTTTTCTCTGCGCGTGACTGGCTTGGGCTAATTTGAATCCCGGACCTTCAGGCCATCGGAGGCACCATTTGGCATGGTGTCAAAGGTTTCCGCAATTCTCCCTACGGCGAACGACGTATCGGCGCCATCACGGCTATAAAGATGCGCGCACCTGTTCTTGGCGGCAACTTTGGTGTCTGGGGTGGCCTCTTTTCGACATACGACTGCGCCATCAAGGGCATTCGCAAGAAGGAGGATCCGTACAACGCCATTATTGCTGGTTTCTTTGTCGGTGGCTCTCTTGCTTTTCGCGGTGGCTTCAAGGCAGCTCGCAACAATGCCATTGGCTGTGCAGTCCTGCTTGCTGTCATTGAGGGTGTTGGCATTGCCTTTTCCAAGATGTTGTCGGGTGGAACGAAACTGGAGATGCCGCAGCCCCCGCCTAGCATGGAGAAGGCTAGCTTGTAACAAGCCATGATGCGAGACGCAAGGAAATTGAAAAACAACTACGGCTTTCAAGAAGACTGCGGGGCGCGACGGAAGTTCTTGGAACGTCCGAGAGGTTTTGATGACTAGGAGTCCTTTGTGACTGTCGGTTTTACGATGACACGCGCCACTCTCATCTCTAATTCGCGACATGTTGTCCTAATTATTTTGGTTCAAATTTGGGAGTCCTTTTACAACGGTTCTGATTTGTCTTGCTTAGCGAACAGACAATGGCGGCCCCGTATGATGGAAACTGAACACGAGCTGTCTTGTTCGGTGGTCTCTCGTCGCAGCAAAGATGATGGATTAGGATTTGAAACGATAAGCTCGGGAGGTTTATGCATAATGCTATCTGACAACCAAATGTCTGCTTGGCTGTAGGTGGTGGAGGCTGATATGTATTCGCATTACATGGGCGTTACAGTGTGCACTATTCGGGAATGGGAACAACCGTTGAATACAAGAACAGAAAAAGTACAAGAAGCGTTTCTTCAGATCAAGTCAGAATCAGCCAACAGGCATGTAAGGCCAAAGAACAGTGGACACGAGGATGACTTTTAAATACTCTCTGGTATAAATGCATGTCAACTCACCCAATTTGACGGCTCGAGTTGAATAAGTCTATACACATGGCGCCAGCGCTCGTGCCACCAGCCTTTTACAAATCTACATCTCGATGAAACACGATGGGTCAATCATGCCCGGTTCTCAGGATCCTCACCGGTGTTGGTCCAAATACTCATCCTGGCCCTCCCTTGGTCATCAAGCCAAGCGCGATACATTCCCCCGCAGTTGTAATCCATGACAATCTCTGAACGGACGCTCACAAGGCGGCCACTCTTGGTATCCCTCTCCACGATGCTCTCAATTACCAATCATGCCCCCCTCACCTTCACCAGCACGCCCCCATCTATCGCCCGCGCTGCGCTGCAACTCCCCACCGGGACCGACGACATTTGCCAAGGCCCTGGCCGTGCTTTCGGGCTTCCATCTCGCCATGGCGGCAACGGTTCGAGCGGCGCTGATGCGCAGGAAGGAGTCGCCGTTCCCGGTACCCGACGCACCCATGGCTCGAGAGACAACCGTCTCTCCACGCGGCCGGGACCAAGAGCCCCCACGGAGGGGAGAGTAGAGGAACGGCGTAGGGAGGCAGTCTGCCAACAGCCCCTTCAAGGGCCCTGCGAGCGAAAGACCGGGCGACGCAGTCCTCACGACGCTGGACGAGCCTCTCCCATGCCGAGAGCCCGGCAACACCGCTCTGCTCCCACTCCTCGGCCCAGAAGCCGGCTCCCACAACGGGCGTGTCGCCAATCCTCCCCGTCAACTTGTTCGTCATGCCGCCCGTGCTCGTCGCCGCGCAAACGATGCCGTCCTCGTCGAGGGCAACGGCCCCACAGGTGCCCTGCGGCAAATGCTCCTCGGCAGACCACGTCCCCTGCCCCAGACCCCGTCTCTCCCTCTCCAGCGCGCGGACATGCTCCTCCCACCGCTGCTGCGTAAAGAAGTAGCCCGGGTCGACCATGTCGAGGCCGTACCTGCGCGCGAGCTCCTCTGCCGCGGGGCCCCAGACCTGCGTGTGCCCCTGAGCAGAAGGAACATCGAGGCGGCGGCCCCGGTGGTCCGTGGCGGCGGCGCACGACGACGCCTGGCCCCCCGACCCGAGATCCTGGTCGCCGTGCTCGAGCATCCCCTTGGCGAGCAGGATGGGGTTGCGGACGTGGCGGAGGCCCATGACGCCCACGCCGCGCTTCTTGCGGCCGCGGGACACCATGACCGACGCCTCCAGCTCGTTGACGCCGTCGCGGGTGAAGACGGCGCCGTGCCCGCTGTTGAAGAGCGGGTTGTCCTCGAGGAGACGGACTGCATAGCAAGCAACGTCCAAGGCTGATGGCTTCTGAGACGCCTTGACGGGTGTGCTTATGTATTCGTTGGTTTTGGTGATCTGCATTTTTTTTACTTGGTTGGTCAGAAAGGGGTGGTGCGTGTGGAGGACAAAGTGGGAGGGAAAGTGAAGAAGAAGAAACAAACTATGGCGAGAAGCGCATCTCGATACGCATTATACTTGTCCTGCGGGAAGTTGGCGCGCACAATGTTGCCTGCGCCGCCGTGGATGACGATGCGAGGCTGCACCTTGGGTGTCTCGGACGGCGGGGGCTGCTTTTCGTACTGCATTGCTGAAACGACGCGGGGGGGGGGGCGGGGAACAAACGCTCAAACGCTCAAAGATGCAAGATGCAAGATGCTAGAGTTGGACGGGGGAGGGGAGACGGTGAAGATGGGAGATGGTCAACTATATATGGACGCAGCCAAAGCGGTCGGGTGTTGATCCCCGCAATGCGGAGTTCCCACGGGGCGGAACGGCGCTTGGCGCTTGGCGACCTACCATTTCGGGAAGGTGGTAGGTAACCGACACGTGAAGGCGGCGGGTGTACCCATCCATGTCTTGCCGACTCTTATATATACATATTCATTCACCCTTGAAGCGGCACCATAAACGTGAGGACGGTGTGCAAGACGGACTGTCGAGCACGCCCCAAACTCATGTACAGCTAGGAGGAGTAATAAGAGTGTGTCGAGGACTTGTATTCGTAACGCACGTGGATACAAGGAGGCATAAGCAATTCCAAGACGGGTCATTAAATATATAAATTACCATATAATAAAGGGGGGTAAAAGAAGGGAAAAGATAGAAAATGGCACCACCAACATCCAACGTGTCATGCTTCCCTATGCGGGCGAGTCCCCGTGTGGCACCATAAAGCGCGGCATCACAGGACTATCCAAGTCGCCGTCTCGCAGCGGCGTCTCTGAACCCCCCTCGGCAACCAGTGTCGGCGAGTCCAACGCGTCGTAAATGTCCGACGACAAAGCCATCCCGATGCCGCTCATGTCATCCCCAGGGCTCGGCTCCGACCCGAGCGACAAGTAGGTCAAGTGGCTCGAGGGTTCGAGACTCATGGCCAAGCCGCCAGCACCAGAGCCGTCACGGTCGCCGCCCCCAACCTTCCTCGTCGGCCCAAATGCCGGAATCGCCTGCAGCGTGCGGTGCTTCTCGCCCGCGTGCCGCAGCCACGAGACGGTATCCTCGCCCAAGCCAGGGTTTCTCTCGTCCCGGCGTCTTCGCCAGCCAAAGTAAAACACGGCCGATATGATGCCCAGGCAGGCCACGGCTATGGAGACGCCGATGCCGGCCTTGGCTCCTGCTGACAGTTCCGAGCCGGGCGAGCTTGTCTCTTGGTCGCTTGTGGGAGACGTCGTGTTTGGCGTGCCCCTTGGCGAAGAGGGACTTGTGCTGCTGCCACTGCCGCCGCCGACCACGCCACCATCGGCTGTGCTCGCGGTTGAGGTCCGGGGAGCGGAGGTTGCCACGACGAGCTCAGATGGCCGTGACGGCAGAGGAGACGGCGGGTACGTATTGGGAATAACCGGGGGAACGCCCGTCCAGGTGCCGGGAGAGGCTCCTACTGTCGGAGGAACGGAGGAGCTCGCAGGCGCCGTCGTCGATATGCTACCCTCCGCCGCCGAAGGGGATGGCCGAGATGGACTCGAAGGGACTGCTGGGCTCGAGCCGCCGACAGAGCCAACGCCGTTCACAGTCGGACTCGATCCCGCAGCAGCACTGCTGGTGCTCTCCTGAAGGGACGTGACCGGGCTTCCCTTGACCGTCGTCATCTTCCTGCCGGAGCACTCACCGCGGAGCTGTCCAACCACATCGTCTAAGCCATGTGTGCAATGTCAACAACTCCTCTGCGCACATGGCGGATACCCGGCAAAGATACGCACCGGCTTTCACATTCGGGCAGCCGTTCCGAATACAGGCCCTCGACGCATCAGACGTCACCAGATCAAAGTTGTCGCATAAACAGTTCTTATCCCTCCCCGGACAAGTACTCTCCGCGAGACATCCCAGCGCGCAGGGGTCGTTCCATAATCCCGGTGCCGAGGCGAACATGGTTCCGTTCGAGGATGCCGCCGCGGCTGCGGCTGCGGCAAAGAGTGTCGCATACGCAGGAATCATTCCAATCATTATCTATCGTATTATCGAACGCGGCAAGAAGAGACGAAAAAAAGAAGAAGAAAAGGAAAGAAAAAAAGAGAAAAAAAAATAATAAAGGAGGGTATTCAAAGGAGTGTGTGTGTCAAGCTCTTGCCCGTGTATTCATGACGTTGGAGCCGACCAACGCATGAAAATTCCCAACGTCACTCAGTTTGGAGTCGCACAAACCCAAAGACAGCATCGTGAAAAACTTCGATTGGCACAAGCAGGCCGAGATTCTTTCACAATACTTGCAGTCACGGACGACTTGCTCGCGCACTGACTTCATCTCCCCTCACCTGCGACGCCTCCCACCCTCCCACCGTTTGGCCAAAATGCCAATATGCCGTCCCTTCGTCCAAAGTCGGACACTAGTGTGCTGCCGAGGTGGACAAAGGCCATCGCGTCATGGGGTATGCCGCCATCAACCAGATGAAATAAAGGCAAATTGCATCACGGCCGTGCCCGGGAGGCCCTTGCTCTTTTCCCACGCGCCCATGGGGATCAAAAGGCGGCATGGCCCACGAGGCACGGATGACGCTCCCTCGCCGGCTTGGGCTTAGACTGGGAATTGGCCAGTCCAGCAATTTGTCGCATTATTGGGATCACCACGCGGTTTGCCAATGCCCCTTGCCATCTCGGCCGGCGCGGCGAATCATCCATTCATCCTGCTCCGGAGGCACGCAGACCATTCAGCTTGCCCACTATGCCGCACAGACAACAGACCGAGTAGCCATTATCGGGCGGTTCCCGAGTTTGACCTCTATTGTAAGGTTGGTATTAGCCTTATCAATTCCACCACCTAACTAATGGCCGCATCGTTCTGCCTATGTGTATATAGTCCCGGGGTATATCCATAAAATTGCCTTCATTCCCAATCCTCAGTCAGCACACTCGTGTCAATGCCTGCCAAAAGCCAACTACATGCCCATGTGTCGTCCGTCATATTGCCGTCCAAAATACTGCAAGTCATATGCAACGCCGTATGAGTTTCAAAGCCCAGCCGCCTTTCATACCCAAAACTCCTCCAATGCCACCAAATTTTCCTTGTTGGGGAACTCCCATTGCCCCAGTCAACTCATCTCCAATACAAACTGGAGCTGACAACCCTAGTCTCAAAGATAACTTTGAGAAAAACAAGGGGAAAGAAGAAAGAAGAAAGAAAAATAAAATAAAACAAACAAAACAAAACAAAAAGAAATGTGAGCCAAATAAAAGTGCATCAAGATATGACCCAGCTATTTTAGGCCGGCACTCCCGCCAACCCGGCCGCAATTTTGACCGCCTGGTTCACATGCTTTCGTCGAACACCAGGACTACGTCCCAAGCAAACCGAATTCTTCGATATTTCTATACTTATAATTAGCCTTCTGTATCAAATAGACCTGATAAAAATTGTCTGTTCCTACCTTGGATCAACAGGGACACATTGAGTCCAATCTTGGACTTGACAGCCCAGGCCATGGGTTGCGACCACATCTGGTTGGCCCCGGAATGTAGCATGAAGTTGGCCATCCCATGGTCATAGTCGCTCGCTTGTTCGTTTCCGTTTTCCCGTCCTCGCAGACCCATCGCAGGCTGTTGAGCCATGTCTACGGCGACTGGAAGGCCTGAAACGTCCGTCGACCCTGAGACAGGGCTATTGCTGTTGCTGGTCCAAGTCCCACTGTGATTGCTGCCCCCGTATCCGGAATCTGCAGTTGCAAATCCTGGTTGCTGTCCATTTGGCATCATGGCCGAGTCGCTGCTGGCTCTCGCCGAAGACCCATCACGGTCCAGGTCGACAAGGTCGACATCAGCCTCCACGTACTCGGCGCGCTGGGGAATGAAGATGCCCAGTTGGCGCAAATATGTTTCCACCTCATCTGGGTCGAAAAATTCGCCTTCGAATCCAGGCCACATCATCCGCATCTTATGGTCAATTCGCTCCTCACGAGTTGTTTGTACCTCGGGGCTGAATGGTCCCATTGATTGACCCGTCGTTCCTTGGGGTTTCCCATACGACCGTGTGCCTTGGTTCCCAACGGGCATGGCCACTGGGGCGCCGCCTGTCTCTTCGATCGACTGTTGCGGTGGGAAGAATGTACCGGCGCCGCCGAGGCTGGTGAATGGAAATCTCCGATGGCAGAGATCCTCATGTTGATTTCGGCTCAGTGCAAGCTGTAAACGCTTAATAATGGCCTCTTTCGACTCGAAAAACAAGCAAAATCCAAAGACGGCAGCAAACCTGTCTGGGGGCGGATTAGACATCAAGATGAGTCGCAGTCCATTTTCAGTTGTATGGCGCTGCAAGCGGCGACCAAACGTCAGTTCGTGTGAGGCGTAGGATGACGGCGGGGCTATCGAGGAGTAAGGCGAGTGGCCAGCAGGCAGGTTTGCATTGAAGCCGTCCTCGAGAGTGGGCTCCATCGAAGAATAGAACGGGAAAGTCGCATTATCCGGGGTCGCCGCCGTGACAACTTCGTAGTTGAGCGACGCAGGCACATGGATCATTGGCCCAGAGGTTGTAGCTACAGCTGTGCCAGGCAACCCACGAGTTCCAGTGGATGTCCCAAGAATGTTGGCTTGCTGTGGTGTGTCCAAGTGGAATCCGTTGTTTGGTGGCATGGCGGTGACAGCAGATGTTGTAGGCTGCACTGATTGCAGGTTTGGATGGTTTCCGCGATTAGAGACGGGATGTTCGTCACTGTCCTCCGAGCAGCTGCCCTCTCCGGGAGTACTTCTTGCCTTATCAGCAACCGTAGAAATCCGGTTGGCAATAGCCGATAACCGTTGGACAGCATGTGGCACGGCCTCAAGAGCACGCTCCGAGAGGAGAATATCGTAAAAATCATTGAACCCCTTGCTCATATCGTCGTTGGCCTTTTCAAGCTCCTTGACACGCTGCTCCAATGTTGTAATGGTAGTATCTTTACGATGCCTGTATGCTCGTTGAGCGAGGCGAATCTGTGTACGACGACGCTGTAAAGACTTGGTTAGTATCAACCTGACTTGCCCAACGCACATAAAGTATAATAGATAAAATATAATAGTAGCACCCAATAGCAAGGGCGATGGGGAGAGGGGGAACGGGAGTGGCTCACGTCGGCTGCTGTCTCGTCTTTAGTATCTAGCCTGGGCCTGCCTCTGGATCTCTTCTTGCGTCCGTCTTCTTCTGTTGTATCGGCATGTCCTGCCTTGACATCACTTTCATCTGATAATTTTGCCCGTTTGCCAGTTACCGGCAGACTACTCCCACTCTGGGCTGGGTTCCTCGCCATGGTCGACAAGGGGGCCGTGTTGGAAATGTAAGCAGTGTTCGGACCATACTGCTGAGCGTTTATCTTGGTTACATGACTTGGAATTGTTCATTGGAATGTGATTGCAGCCAGCGCCAGTCGAGGAACGGTTGTCAAAAGACAGCGATTCCGGGACAATTGGAGCAGCAGTTGCCATGTGGTTCCAGTTTCCGGCCGCAGCCTCTGGGAGCAAAGGCGATACACAGAACACGTTACTGTTTGAACGAGGGCGTGCACTATGCCGTGAGGGTATTGGCGAAATGGAAGAGATATAGCAGTTGATGGTTCCGAAACAAGCCGTCACTAAGCTGGCGTGAGGACTGGAGGGAACGTCGCGACTGTTAGCCTAGATAGCTGCCCGTCTGAAACGCCATGCATGAGTTGAATGGGAAACCAAACGGCTGACAGACGAGTTCCTTGCTCAAGTCGAGAATGAGGGCTGAATGTGCGATGGCTAATGGTTAGAGTGGGGAGTGGCGGAGCGAACAAGGACAAGGCCAAGCACGGCTTTCTCGTACCCAGGCTGTAGGGACCTGGGGCGGGTAAATATTCAAATTGTAGAGGCGATGGAAGTGGTTTGTTGGATGAAACGACGTGGAGATGTACGAGCGGACATGGAGACGGACTTGGCACCCGGGGGGGAGTTGTAGAGAGCCGGGATGGACGACAGCTCAGGTCTGGTGGCCCACCAGTCGACCTAACCTTGATCGACCAGTTGAACCCGCACCCGAAGTCCGTCTCCATCTTGGTTCATGATTTGCCCCCTTCAGATGCCCACCAAGGATGGTCAGCCGGGAAGAATGAATCAAGGCTTCGACATTGTGCGCCAGGTCCCACGAGGTGTGTAGAGCCGTCCATCGTCCTTCATCCTCCTCCATCATCCAAGCCCAGCTAAACCAAACTAAACTATTGCCAGATGAATTCGGCGTCGCCCTCGCTCCACTCACAGCGTCACCAAGAAACAAGCCCTCTCTGGTGGGTATCCTTGTCGGGGTTGACGGCTTTAAGCTTTCTCAAATGGCGTTGGCAAGCAGCAAATAGCGAATGGCAACGCCATCCACACCAGACGGCGACAGGTATTGTGCAACCCACGAGCTAGCAGTGGACTCGGGAGCTAGAACTGAACTGCGAGACCATCAGAGATCGATCATGGAGCCCTTGTACCAAATGACCTCCTGTCCTTCTCGTCATTGCGCCGTCGATAACATGATCGAACGGCACTGATCTGAACCCTCGCGATGCGCTAGGCTTAGGCAGGGGCGCGAAAACCACAGACTTGTATTGTTTTGTTTTTTTTGTTGGCGAAGCTCGTGTCGTGATGCAACATCAATCTCATGCCATCCGCCTAGGACTCTCAGTTCCGTGAACATGAGCGTTCCAACAAGGCACAACAAGACATAAAAGCGACATGCAAGACCCCGGCGACGAATCACTTCGGAAGGGACTACGGAGTAGTCCGTACGGAGAACATTGAAAAGTGTTAATATTACAGAGTGTTGGTTTCATTGCTGCAAGGCATTATCATTACTTCGTACGGCCTTCCCTGTCCAAACGGTCAACAAAGACCCGGTGGCCCTGGCAGATACAATATGATTGTCTGTCCTGGGTCGCACAGCTCGTTGAGACAACTTGGCAGAAAGGGGCAAATGCAGGGGTGTCTTGTTTGCTGGCTGCATAAGCTGCCCTGTCAAAAGCAACACCCATGAGTATATGTTTTGCCAGGGTATAGCGTTCATGAGGAGCGCAGAGTTGTAAGTGTAATTCCATGTGTTGGACAACCACGCGTCCCCGCTCCAAGTTTGCGCTCGAAGTCTGATGAAAGAAAGACAGTCTTTCAGTGGCAGATTCCGTCCATTGGAGTCACAATTCGAACTGGCCTTGCTCACTAGGCTTCTAAAATTCCTTAGTCGGCATGAGTGACAAATAGCACCAGCCCGACTTCTGAAGCTTTCCGGCCGGCACTTGCCATGATGTCTTGAAAACCCCGAGATGAATTCCTAACCCCCCGTGCCTTTCTTCCCTAGCCACGACGATGGGAATTGGCAATCAATGGCGAAGAAATCACGTCATAACATGCAGAAGCTATGATATGCTCATCCACCTTCAGTCCAGAGAGCACGCCGTCGCTTGTACGCCAATCCTCCAGTCCTCCAGTCCACTAGGCGAGTATACCGACATTCTTCGGATGATATAGCGTTTGGAGACCCCTTCGAATGCCAAGGCCTTCGTCCCATTGGTGGATCTTATACGGCCACACATTGAGAAAGAGGTCAGTTGGTGGGCCGTTCACGTCGCAAACACCTTCCCACAAAGTCTCTTGGGGCTGCCGAGTGGCTGAAAGCCACGAGGAGGAGTTGGAGGGGGACCTTGGCAAATTGGCAAATTTGGGACCGTACTGAAAGACGGCATTTGGCCTCGGTCTCTGTGAAATCCCATCCCATACCAGACATGCGACATGGTTCCCGGCATTTGCCAGAAAAGCGACTTCAGATGCCCTATCCAATGCCAGGCACCAGGCACCACAGACTTCCCTTACCGGGTTACCCATTGGTGTCTCGCGTCCCCAAATCCAGAGTGCATGTACCTACAGATCACAGTTCTCAGTGCATGAAGGATTACGTAGAACGACTCATCACCGTCCCAGAGGAGCGGGTCGCAGAGCTGTAGCGGCAACAGCCAGTTGTTTCTATCTGTCCTCTGCTCGAACTTCGCTATTGGAAAACAAACCCGAGGCAGGCCCAGGCCCTCTAAATTCCGGTATAATGGGTGTCGCGCCTCGCGCTGTCAGTTAACCCCGGGGCATTTGCATCACGTCGCATTCAAATTGGAGCCGTTGGTAGCTTAGAGCTCGATGAGGTATCATTGTCAAGGGAGATCGATCGATCCCGCTTTCACCAATCGCCCTATACCTGATCTTGCGGAACGAGAACGGAACGAAGGCCGGAGCATCTGCGGCCGTTAATGTACAGCCGAAAATAGACAGCTTGTTGTAAATAGGCAATTTTTGAGGGAAGCTGGGCAAGTGGTCGACCTCCTTGAACATTGACCGTTACGTAGTGTCCGTCGAGATATCAATTCTGATGAAGCTATGTCCGCTCAGCCTCAACCTCTCTTGCTCCGCCTCGTCAGTGAGCTGACCTATGAAATGAATTCATAACTAGTTATGTACGGAGTAACTTGCTCCGTAGGTTGGACATATTACATGCAGCAACTCAGCCTCACTTGTACCAGGGTATGCCCGCTGCCCGCTGTAGGGTAGGGGGTCATTTCGTCGACAACTTGGTGCTCCTCCTTTCCCCAGACCAAGCCAACCTCCACAACCACAACACCAACCACAACCGCCTCGAACCCGCCGATTAGTCTTGGGCTTGCGCAAAGGCTAATAGCTCCCCGCATTTCTTGACAGTAGCAGCGGGCCGCAGCGGACCACCGAGTTGATTTGTTTTGGTTGCCAGGGAGCAGAATCATGGGTGATCGCGAAAATGGCTGGACAACAGTTGGCCATCGAATTCTGGGCCACGGCCATCAGCTTGGCACTGGCCGCGCGTGGATGATGCAGCAAGAGTTGACCGACCTTGAAGCTATTGCTGCGTGGGACAGTGATGTACAATGGCCCAGCATGTAAGAATGCCCTACCGGGATTACGTCCCGATGCGAATCTTGCGCCGTACTGACGTGATTCCGTGCGCAATATAGAAACAAGCCACTCTTCGATGGCCCCGAAGCCAAAAAGTTCGACAACAAACTGGTGAAGCTCCATGACTTGGATCAAGGCGCATTCGGCAGGGTTGACAAAGTTATGCACGGTTCAGTTTGCTTAGCAAGGAAGCGCATACCAAGACGCCGGGGGTTTTCCATTGACGACTTGCGCAAAGAAGGACTGATGATGCGCAAGTTGGATCACCGCCATGTGGTCAAGCTGGTTGCGACGTACGCTCCGAGGTCCCACGAATTGTGCCTTTTGATATGGCCGGCCGCTGTTTGCAACCTGGGTAGGTTGCTGGACGATATCGAAAGCCTGCGCTTGAATGAGGGAGACCGCGCAGACATTGTTGAACGCTTGACGGCTCTGGACCTTAGGGACTTGAGCGCAATTGATCCAGTGGCCAAAGATCAATATTTGACGCCGATATCTGAGTCGTGCCCCTTTGACTTTTTGCGCACAATTATTGGCTGTGTGGCTCGCGCAATGGCGCATTGCCATGCGAACAACGTCCGACATCTTGATATCAAGCCGTCCAACATTCTATTGCGTCCAGATCGAGTCTACTTGGCAGACTTTGGCATCTCTCGAGATGTCACTGGCCAGGAGCAAACAACAACAGATGGTATGCCTGGTACTGAACGATGGCGAGCCCCTGAATTATACGGGGAACATGGCTCCAGCATGCAGCTGTCAGATATGTATTCACTCGGCCTAGTATACCTCAATATTGCGACCGTTTTATACGACGCAAGATTGGCGGATTTTGACGACGCTCTAAGCTACTCGGGAAGATTATCCCGTGAAGAACAATTACGGCTCAGGGAAGACAAAGTCAAGATGCACCTGGATCGACTTACAGCCCACGCCTTGGTCAGGCCACCGTTTATGTTTACCTATGAAGGGCAAGAGACAGTGCGGCCACGGCCACTAACACACCTCATATCCCGCATGGTGGCTACCAACCCAAGACACAGATTCACAGCTGCGAAAGTCGATGAAAAACTGTCTATGCTCGGTGGGATTAACCAGATATACCACGCTGACTGCTGCAAGAGGCCCATATCCTGGGTTGAGGACAAGTGGGATAGGAAGTTTGGCGGCCTCATTGCCCTGCAGAAGGAAAATGAAGCACAGCGGAAGAGAATCATGGAGCTGGAGGGCAAAGATCAGACGTACGAAACTAGACTGGAGAAACAACGGCAGAAACATGAACAAGACATTTCAAGATTGCAAACGCTGCTCAAGAACGCAGAGGAGAAGTGTCAGAGGCTGGAATCCGAGACGACAGACCGTCGCAGGATATCGCACAGCTCGCGAGGATCTCATGGCCATGATGTCCCGCGGCCAGTTTTTTCGGGTGGGCGAAGGCAGCCAGCTGGATCTGCAACGACGCAAGGTGTTGGACTAGGGTTGAACAGGTCTAGTTTGACTGCACCGAAAACAACGGTTGCTAAACCCCCTCCGCAGCAAATCCAACAGCGCTCCCAGTCGATCCCAAGTACTCCTTCAGAGCGTCCCACACAGAAGATGCGAACGCTTCAGAGCAGCCCAGCCGTGACACAGTCATCAAATGCCAAATCCCTGGCCGGTCAGCGCTCGCCCAGCATCGGCGGTAACCCGGCAGGTTATGCTCTACGCTCGCGGGGATCGGGGTCCAAACTCCCTTTGCCTGTCACACCGAGCCGTAGCAACACGCCCGTAACGCCCGTATTCAACCGCGACCAGAGCATGACGGATAGTAGTATGGCTTCGTCTGTCTTTTCTCGAAAGAGTCTCGAGACACTTCCTACTCCACCGGCTCATGATAGCCCCATAACACAGCGTGCAGATGTGTCTAGTGAGAACGCGCAGCCTCAATGGGGCCAGCTCGGGGGCAGACGTGTGCCTCCTGTGACTGATGACACAGTTCTGAGGCCCTCTACACCGGACTGCCCGGTGCCGTCCATGTCACCGTCTGCCATGTCATCTCCACGAACGCCCAGATCAGATATTCATATAGATGGCGGCGATGCGAACGCCACTTCAAGGCCTCCTCCTCCGTCATTGCAGCCTATGAAGAGCTGGGCTGATGTGGCCAAATCGGAAAAGAAACGGCAAGCCGCGCAGAAGTAGAGCTTATACGACGAAGATTTTGGAACAATAAAAATCAAAGAGGAGGAGATATTGGGTTGAGACGGATTATGATACCAAAAAGTTTAGACGCTCATATTGTTTTCAGCGCACAGTTGATACTGTCCAAATTTACATAGCAGGCTAGAAAATGACGAGTCCTTTATGCTCTGTTTATTATACAAACAATCGGTGCTTAAATGTCAAAGATTCTATATTCGAGCGCCAGGGAATGATGTCGTGACTGTACTAGTCGCCGAGGAGGCTATACTTTGCTAGCCGCCCCTTTACCAGCCCATTTCAACAGCCGGCTGCTCTGAGCCCGCACCAACGCATTCCACGCAGGTTCTGTAAATGGGTCGACAGACTTTCCCGTCCCACCCCTTTGTTGACGATGCATTTGCTTGGCAAGGACGGCGGGGATAGATGCCATCAGGGGATAAGGGCGGGCCGGATAAACGTCGACATTCGGCGGCGTATCCAGGTTACGCGAGCTCGGCATATTTCCAGCCTTCAATGGGCCTTTCTGCAAAGACTCCGGATTCACAGCATCCTCCCGTCTCAGTTGTGTCCTCTGCTCTTCAACAACTTGGTGCAGCGCCTCGCCCCGCGCGTTCCAATCCCTCCACATCCTCTCAACCTGCCACTCCCACCATAATCTCGTCACTTGAACACTCCATGCAAAAGAGCTCTCGGAAACCTTTTGCCCACTCCCGTTGGCGCAAAAGCGCTCAGACTCACCACTCACTCGCTCGGCCTGCATCTGCTTCGCCATGAGTTCATCCCACCGGTCCTCCTGCGCGGCATCCCAGCGCAGTTCCCCGTCTGCTTCGACCAGCTTGCGTATCTTCTTGGCGAATATGCGCCCTTTTCGACCAATCATTCTGGAGAGTGCTTTTGGCTGGGGCTTTTTCAGGCGCAGGAAGGGCTGGCCGTCTGCTGTGGCGGAGACGGACGGAAGGCGGTGCCTGAAAGTATGCGGGATGTAAGTTGGCTTGTAGACAGGGTGCCCGGCATCATGCCCGGCCACCTTTTTGAGAAACGGCTCACGGTGCCGTCGGGCGGTGTGCTTTGGCTTGGAGTGTGACGGGGTAAGGTCGCCGCGAAGGCGAAGATGCTCTATGAGCTGGGTGTGCTCCGGGCATCCTCGCTTTTGCGCCGTGAGTAAGAGCGATAGGAGCTTTGCGCGTTTTGTCAGCCAGCTGAATCATGTCCTGGGGTGAGAAGAGGGCGTTGCTGATGCGGGTTACCTTGTATCCTGCCGCCATGGAAGCATACACCAATCTGTAGCTTGTATATGCCCGATTCCTGACGAATGCCTTCTTGACGGCCTGTGTCATGGCGTCCCTTGCAGGTCTCTGCGCATCTTGAGGCACATCTATCTTTCTTGTGGACCGCAGGAGAGCCCGGTAGAGGGATAGTGCGGCGATGCGATGCCGCGAGTTGCGGGCTGGGATGAAGGGCTGGCGGTGCATGGTGACGAGTCTGGTGGAGGAGGATGACGGTAGGCTATCGCGGACTGCAGTGCATATGCATGATTACTTATTGCTCTGTGGAGTTTATAGCTGTGGGGTTTCTACTCCAGAATATTGAAGGTGTTGGACGCAAGATGAGGTGGTTAATATTGAGGCGGCGCTCAAAGACGTGGCATCTAAATTGAGATTTGAGATTGAAGTTGTCGTTGAACTGGGACCTGCAGGAGAGTGGACCTTGAGAATGTGAGCAAGCCAAGTACAGTAGTAGTCGAAAAGTGGAGCGGCATCGTCACGGCATTTCCCCGAATGGCATCTGCAGGTCCCGCTGTCTAGGCCAACATGGACGAACATCACGAAGTTGGTTGATGAACGTGGCAGAAGAAAGTAAGGAGTTGCTATGTATTAAGCCGGAATCTCTTCTGTTCAGACGGGCAGCGCTTTCGGATGGCCATGATCACAGACATGGGCAACCCATACCCCTTTCATACTAACTCGTATGTATTGACGCGGTCTTCACATGCGCGGAGACCACCACCGTACTTCTACTTGTGAATGGGAGTGTACAGTCTCTTGCGCGCAGTAGGAGACGATGCAATCTGGCATGGGGATTTGGCTGTAACGGCCACCCACTGCTGGGCTGCATACGACTACAAGCGACGAGCCACGGGCAATAACCAGGTCGACGCAGTCATTGAATCTTATCGGCTAGGCACTTTTCAAAAAAAGATTGGGCTTTTTCTTGTGGAGCGAGTAACCTTAATCGTTCGGCGTTTCCCTCAGTCGCATTGCATCTCCCCATACATTCTGGGATTCCCGCGAGCGGTCAGCACGTACCCAGCCGTATGCCCGAGTTTTTTTTTTTTTTTTTTTTTTTCCTTCTCTGCATATTAACATCAGAAGCGGTTCCTCCCGCAAGGTTGCGGATTTTCAATCGTGGCTTGCTCACGCGATTCAGACCGACTGATGCAGCCCCACAATCGGTGCTCGGCGTCTCCACGGACAGCCAGGGACGTCTTGGAAGTCCGAGAATAAGCTTAGGAGGAAGTGTGTTGTCCCAGTTTTTTTTTTTTTTTTTTTTTTCTGACAAAATTGCAATGTCTACTAGGACCTTAATGATCCTTCAGTTGGACCGCTCTGGAGAGGAGGAAACGAAATTCAGGCGGCAGAGCCTGTCGACGGTTCCCATCACTAAGCATGTTTTCCTGCGGTGTACATACATATAAGCCAAAGTTCTGTGCTGGCATCACATGCAGCATGCCGAAGGCTTCCTCCCCACCAGAGTGCGGAGAGGATATTTGCCATCTCTCTCGGAGCGAGGATTGTGTTTTCAACGACAAGTAATAAGGCGCAGACTTGAGGATTCCCAGTTGGGCCAGCACCTGAGCATCACTCCCAACTTGACTGGCCCAAGCACGCGTTGGAATGATGAGACAGTCGTCTGAATTTCTGGCGCTTTGTTGAAAATGATACTCCGTAGTGTTGTCTTGGACAACGCGCGACGCATGGCAGTCCGTAGTCAAGGTTGCGCCATGCAACATTTGCTTGAATGGATCGCTACGGCGGGACCGGACATCAAAGCGGACTTGCAGGGCAAGGGGCGGACTTTCCCTGTGGCACCACGCTGTTGTGGTGGAAGGCCCCGCTTACTAAAGCTTACAGGCAAGCACGCAGCTTGGCAGTTCCATGTTGGCAAGAGCACTCCATCTCAATTGCAGTCACAAGACAAGTCGACGTTCAGGGGTTTATCTCAAGCACTGCGTCCTCCGTAATTCCCGGCACCTGGACTGCCCTCCCATCTCGAGGCCCCTGCGCCGTGGTCTCCGCAAAAAAGCGGCAAGTCCCCTTTTTCCGAACATCTACTCGTACTCAAGTATATCTCCATGCCAATGCTCTGATTCTCTGGCTCCGCGAGCAAGGCCATTCTCGACCAACGAAAGCACTCTGCCGCAAAAGTCGTGTGGTTTGCGCCATCATACTGCTTGAGGAGTAGGGCCATGCCGGACTGAATCATTACCTGTCATACGTACTCCGTATCGCACTCGCTTACTACCTCAGAACGTAAGCTGACCAGACGTCAATATTCCAGCCAGCTGGGCCCATCTCTTGTGGCTCAGTACCCGCCGCCACCACCATCTCTCACCACCACCACCATCTCTCACCACCACCAGACCCTTTCGACCCCTGTCGCATGCGCCGGCAAGCTCGGGAGGAGGGGCATCGTCGAACATCATGCATTATTATCGGGTCCCCGAGCCATAATAAGAATTCTATGTCGCCCGGCAAATCGCTGTCCCATGCACCCTGCCGCAGGACGACGGCGACGCTGCCGAAAACCTTCATTTAAAAGCACACTTGACACGGCACTCGTCCGTTTTGCTTCCCTCCTTGTCGGGGATCCCAAAGGGCGTTGCCGCTTCAGACCGAGTATTACAAAGGACTGTTCGCAGTGTGTGACAGCCTCCCTTGCTGACTTGCGTGTACGACGCTCGATTTGCTGTCACCTTACGGAGTACCTACAGCCTGGATCCTTACCACCCACGCTGCCTTCCCATTTTGCTTCTCTTGATTGATATGCGGGCCTTATCGACACCTAAATCCAACTTGCCTTCTGCTTCCACGCCACGGCATCTCTAGTAACTAGATTCACCCCTTCAGCGGCTCACCGAAACGCCTGTTTTTGCCCTGGATGCATCGTGGCTGGTCCCTTTGCAGTGTCCGAGATTATCTTGTACAACCCGATCCACCACCTCAGCAGTTCCTCGTCGTCCTCCCTGCAATTTAATCGCAAGCCTGAGTCTCTCCTTCTGTCTATTCTACTTTCACCTGCAGTCGGTCATTGCTGCATCACGACGCTCGTTGCGTACCGAACACCACGACTGATTTCCTCCACCCTCACTTCTTCACTCGACGCGACGAACCATCTAGTCACCAGTGACATATCACGAATTCACATGACGCCAGTCCCTTTCCGTTAGTTGTGTTCAGGAATCAGAATATATTGAAACGCCATGTTTCTCCATTCTGGAGCTAGTTTACACGGTCACGAATATTCGATTAAGAGGTCGACGTCTGCGCCATTACAGCCACCTCGAAGACTGCCCATACTAAAGTCGACCCTCCGGCCGCTCGCCTCTCCTTCTGAACCGAGCGACACGGGCTATTTTCCTTCACCATACTCTGAAGGCCTACAGGCCACGCTCAGAGCATCGACCGACGGGGCCAACCACCCCCCATCATCATTATTGCGACAACGCGCGGCCTCCAACAGCTACACTAGGAAAGATCTTGCGGTTAGATTTCGTGAGCCCGGAATGGACCATATATATACGCCATCTGCTAGCGAGGATGAAGAATCCATAGCTGGGCCAGAGCTTCTGGACGGTCTCTCCGACTCCCCAGCACGCCGTAAGAAGCGCAGACGATTACTTCGCAAGTCGACCAGGTATGCTCTCGCCCAACCAGCACCGCAGCTTCGTACCAAGCAGAGACGGCTTCTTCAGATCCGGCCTCGATTACTGTTACAACTCCAAGAAATTGGCGACAGAAGAGCCATTCCTGCCTTTGACGTAATTCCATCTCAACTAGTGGCAGGAACATTGATAATACCTAAATTGTCCAAAAGATTTCCTCGCATGTTTCACGCAAATGCTGAGCTAAACCAGAATGATGTCCTGTTGGTTCGTAGCGAAGATTACGGTTCAACATCGAGAGTGGCACCAGAAAGATCTGATGATGACAGACGGAGTCTACACGGCAGAGATATTTGCGCTGTCATTAGTGCTCTGCCAGAAGATTGCGATAACTCAGCGGAGGTTGTTCTTGAGGACGGGGTCCCCTGGTATGGTTCACGTATGGCGAATGGCTCATATGAATTCACCAGAACAGATGACGACGGTGAAACAACCACTGCACGCTGGGTTAGACGGTCTAATGGCTCTACCCGCAATAGTATTGGCTCATTCGAACCGTCCTCTTCAGCGCGGTCTAGCGTCCAAGATTCCTTGCCTGACTCTAGATGGACGTTCAGTATCATGGACCCTTCTTCGAGGAGGCATCCCATAATGGGTAGCTTGACATCAGAAACGGTCGAGGTGTATGATCATTACACAACATTGTCAACTTCCAGTGGTCGGTTTCCACCGACCCGGCCATTCGGGCCGGAAGTGGAAGGGGTCGACCGGAGCCCGTCTCCCGCAGGTTTCAATCAAGAATCGAGGGCGACACTTGAAGTTCTCCCGGAGCAAAAGGTGTTGATGATCGCTACCGCGAGTTGGATTCGACTTCATCAACAAGGTTGGCCCGCCTCTGCGAATCCCAAGTTTGCGAGACCAATCTCGTCTCATCGCCGGTCGGCAAGCGCAAACATGTGCTCTACATCACGACGACGAACTTTTCCATCTTACGATGGAGACAGCTCTCGTGCGACGAGCCCAATCAATCTGTCACAGCCACCAGACAGCATACATGACCCATCGCTGTCAAAACGGCCATATGAAAAAACGATGCCAGCGAGAGCAATGTCTACTGGAAGAGCCTTTATGAAGCGAAGGAGTGACCGGATGGAGGGCCTGGCAACAGTACATAGTCAAGAGCCGCCAAGGCCGGTACGCGATGCAGAGAAACAAGGCACGCAGCAGGAGGAGAAGGCTGGTTGTCTGAGCAGAATACGGCAGTGGACACACAAGTTGTTGCACAGGAGGCGAGAATCGATAAGATGAGGACATACTACGAAACATGTGGACGAGAGGAAGACCGGAGCTGCTATTGAATGGTCAAGCTCCCTGTACATATTCATGCATAGCATCTTAGCATTATTGTATACCCAGCTAGTTCGATGGCTTACTCTGTAACATACATAAACATCACGAAACTCCTGTTTTTGACCCAATGAAGATATCAGACCTAATGGTACACATTCTTGAGCACTCAAGTACCTAGGTACCTACCGGTAGGTAGAAGCACAATGCGTTGTCGAGTAATTGGCGACGGATGGAAATTTTATCCCCGTGTTTTTCACGTTCAATCTCTCGTTGGGCACTCCTCAAGTTCAATGTTTCAATGTTGGTTGGTCCGGATGCTCAAGTGCATGTGCATGTGCATGTGCATGTACTTTTCTTCCGTTGGCCGGAAGATGGAGTCTTGGTTGGATGAAGCAAGTTTGCAAGCCAAATGCAACTGCAACTGCCAACTGCCACAATTAATGGGTCTCGTACGGGCGGTTCGGCGCTCCGATAAGTCGTGGGCCGTGCAGGTGGCCGCAGCCCTCACGTACGGAGGAGGTGTGGAGCCTTTGCAAACTTTCCGGGCATCCTGGAGGCAGCCACACGCACACGACGCCCGGGGAGGGGTTGAGGTGACAAGACCGGGACAGTTATTCGATCTTGAGCACGCGGGCACTTGGCGATTGGCAACTTAGTCCGAAGTATTTGTGTTCGACTTGATGTTCTGGTCTGTGCATGGTGATTGAAGAAGGGCATCTTCCATGAACCGGCCACGCCTGCAGGCTGCCACGAGCTGATGTGGACCCTCCTCTGCCATCTGGCCCATCTCGTGGAGACTGCCGATTCACCCAGGCTTGGGTAGAAACGGGGTGATGTTGTTCAGATGATGTATACTGTATACGGAGTACTCATTAGCTGCCCAGTTTTCACGGAAGCCAACAGACTTGGGGTCGATATCCGTTAGCAGGCAACCGTCCTTGTACGTTGCCTCGCCGCCTACAGGGTACTTTGATTCCTTCCTCAGCTAGCCGCAACCCCTTGCTGCATCAGCCACTTAACTACTTTAGAGTCTACTGGGATTGATTATTCATAAAGTTGAGAGACAGCTGGAAAATCCACCATCCACCGCATCTTTGCGTTTCTGGCCGTTGCAAATTCTATGTTTGCTCTGCTCTTGTTGTTCTGGCGGTGTTTGCTGGTTTGCTCCTTCCTCAAAACGCACAGGCCAGTCTCAGTACATTTTAAGGAGTACCCACAAGGTCTGGTGATCAACACCCTGAGAACCAGAACACCCATCCGGTCAGTCAGTCAGTACATGCAGATAAGTACGCAGTACTGCAAGCACCAACGTCGAGCTGGCCTTGCTGCTGCCGCCCTCACTTGGAAGCAGCACGTCCGCCCAGGTTGCTCTGCCCCAACCCACCCAGTCAGATCGGTTCCTGCCCACTAGGTCAACTAGGCTGCTCACCGTAATCGTGGACCATCGACGCCCGATAACTAAGCTGCGATCTGCTCCGTACCCCATCGCAACCATTGTCGCCGTTCCATGAGCTGTGGCGGGCGAGACGCATCCTTTTATCCTTCATTCTTCCCAGCACTATTACTACTCCTCCGCAGCATCTAGTCTTGACAGACCCTTTGTCCAGTTTGCATCTTAGGCCCTCCGGGTCCTCGTTTGCGCGACGCACCCAGAAGAACAGCGGGCGAATACATGATGGATGAGAATATCGGGCTGCAACATGAAGGCTCATTGGCAGCCTTGTCCGCCTCATCCGCCGCTCATTTACTGAGCAACTTTCATCCTTACGAACCCATCTCCCGAGCCACGTCGCCAGGCATCCCTTGCCCCAAGGCTGACGAAGACGACAAGAAGCGTTATCGACCCCGGACGTTTGCCTACTTTCAACAGCTTCCATTCGACGTCGAAGAGGAACAACAACGCGATGCGGCGCTACGGGGAATTCTGAAACAGCTATACATTTCCATCAAGGCCGAGGACTTCTCTCCCGGTGCCTTGCATTGGACCAGAGAGCTACAAGCATGGCTTGCCCTCAAGTTCGAGATGACGAGGGAACTTCGAGCCAAGCTCGCAAAGCTTTATTACTCTCTGGCGCTGGCGCCGGGTTTGGATTCAAATACTGCAGATCGCTTTCTGCGCATGGTTCTCACATTAATCAGGTAGGTACCAATGCATCTGACGGCAGGTCCATGGTGCAACCAGATAGTTTACCCTGCCCAGCGTGTGTTACACGAGTTTGATGCTGACACCGACTTTTTCTATCGCAACAGGAAGAATCACTATCTCAAACCAGGCGAAGACCTAACGTTCGATTGGAGACCAATATGGCACGAGGTCAAGGGCATCGTTTTGCCCTCCGAAGGCCCCTCGCTTCAAAGTGGGCGACGACGACCTGCTAAGCAACTGCTGAAGCTGTGTACTCACGCTCATACCTATTTCGACCCAAGAGATCGGCCGACCATGCTCGAAGAGTTCCTGCCTTTTTTCAGCATAAACGACATGCCCAATGCATTCATCTTCTTTGGCCTTATAAACACATTCCTTCCTAGCCACCCTGCGCCCGAGAAGGACATTGCTGCCCAACCACAGGAGTTTCTTCCGACCATCTTCCACCTTTGGTCCATCATGAGTAGATCGAAAGTCGCTGATATATGCCTGATCGATCTATTTTCTCGACTCGCGCGCGATCATGTTCACTGTGGCCATGTTCCATTCGGGGCGCATGGCATCTTCACCAAAGCCCAGTCTGACCTCATTTTCACCTCCATCTTGCGCCTCACGCAAATTCCCGTTGGGCAGGCTAACTCCCCTTACACAGCCCTCGATTATTTGGCAGGCGCAGGGGCTTATCTGGAGAAGGATTCAAAAAAGCATCCCGTGCCCTACATGATGGCCCGACTGATTGTCAGCTCCCTTTCGCCAAGTTGTATGGACCAGGATGACTCAATCATGGCAAGCTTGGAAGGCTTGATGGAATCAATTGACACGTTTTTCCATCCTTCTAACCAAGGCTCGTGGACCAACATGCTGGGGCAACTCACTCTGTATCTCACTGATGCATTCGTGTCGCGGTGGAATCGTGAGCAGAGCGGCGAATTAGAACTTCCCAAAGAGCGAAGGATAAGCCCTGCTTTGAAGAAGCGGTTTGTTGGCTCGCTGAAGGAGGTCACATTTATGGGACTCTTCTCCAAGAGCAATAGGGTATCGAATTGCTATTATAATGCACTTCAGGGCCTCGCTTACCTTGAACCCGACCTGGTTCTTCCGGGTGCGTTGCAGCGTTTTTACCCCAGTCTCCAAGGGCTAGTCGAGGTCCACAGAACTACCTCTAGTCTGAACAGCTTGCAAATGATTGCAAATGTCATGTCTAAGCTCAAAGGTTATAGATGTCACATCACTGCTTTGCTTGCATTGGCCTTGCCGGGTATCGACGCAAACGATCTCAACAAGACGCAGTATACCCTCAATTTCATCCAGAGTGTAGCATATAGCATTCCGTTTGTGGAATTGACAAAGGAAGAAACCCATATTCATGACACAACACTAGCAATGCAATGGGTTCAGGCCGAGATGGACAGGATGGAGCGGGATGGCCAAAACGTGCAGATCGATTATCAAAAAGAGCTTAGTGACGAGGATGAGGCCAACATCTTACGATCCTCGACTGCAGGTTTCGGAGAATTCATCTTGACTCTTTTGGGCAAAGTCTTTACACTTCTAGAGAATCTTCCAGATGCAAACCAGGTTCGAGGAGGAACCCCAGAGGATAATGTCGTCAATGCATTGCCGGCGGCTTTGTCACCACTTTTCGCATCTCTCTCGCCAGATCTGTTTGATATGGCCCTCGAAAAGATTGCCACCTTTGTGTCTAGCCACGTGGTTCACCAGGCCCGCGATGCCATGGCGTGGATATTGAATGCGCTCTGCAAAGTCAACCCCGAAAAGACACTCAAGGTCTTCGTTCCCATGTTTGTCATCAACATTCGCAATGAGATTGACCAGAACCATGCCGCGTCTGATCGTACTACTGGTACCGACTACCTCCCACGTGATAGAGCCTTGGTGTGGCATATAAGCATGCTCGCCATGACAGTAGTGCACGTCGGACGGGAGGTTCTGAATTACAAGGATGAGCTTCTTGGAATTGCAGTCTACATGCAGGAAAAATGCCGCGGCTTGCCCACTATTTTGGTCTCCAACTACATTCATCATCTGCTGCTTAATCTAACCAACACATATCCCATTGACCATGCCCTCTATGAGCCTGACGTTATTAAAAGGGGATTGGATATTGATGACTGGGGTAAGACGACATCGCCCGCCGATCTCACCATTCGATGGCATCAACCGTCACCGCCAGAGGTCGAATTTGCCGTCGAGCTATTTGCCTCGCAAACGAAATCTGCGACAGAGCAATTGGAGCTTCTCTTCAGCGACAACCCGCCTGTTAGCAGGACGGGGAAAAATAAAGAGTGGTCTGATGAAGTTTCCAGGCTGATGCAGCAGATGCGTCTAGTCATTTCTGGCATGTCCACCATGTTCGATCCCAAGCGCGCCTCAGGCAACGGCAACGAAAAGTTGAGCAATGGCAACGGTGGGGACGGCGATGTCGAGATGGGCGATGATGATGAAAGCTTGGCTGAGGGGGCCGAGGATGAGGAGCTGCGACCACAGTTTCGTTACAAAGCCGGGTATCTGCTGAAGTCAGATGACCCAGTGTATGGGCGTATTCATGAGCTCCGTGAACAGCTTGGTCACCTGCTTTCTAAAGCTCATTCATTCCTTAGCGAGAACCAGGAGGATGATGTTACCTGCTCCACCGCATTATGCAACGCATATCGGACCTGGATTACTGATGTTGGGATCGAGCGTTCTGCACACCCACTTGAGCGGCATCTTAGGTTGTACAAGGCCGACATTGCCGCCTTTAAGATAAAGGGACTCCGCAAGGTCTATCCGCGCCCTCTGTTGATAAAGAGGGCCGAGGCCTACCAGTTATTGCGCATGAAGCACAACGCATCAGCTCGGCACAAGAGCGAACTTGATAGACGCTTGTTATTGGATTTGGCCAAGTCATGTCAGTCATTGTACGCTGACGTTCGCCGGGCAGCCCAGACAGCACAAGACTCCTCGCTCAAGGTCCTCATAGGTGGCAAGCCGCTAGTTGTGCCTGTGGTTCTTGAGGGATTGCGAAAGGCGATTGAGGCCAATGATCACGATCGTATCAAAGGTGGCATGTACACACTATTCTTCACGTCACTACTTAGGACTATCGTGCGAGACTGGCGGTTTGCGCCTGATGCAATGTCTCTCTACATTGAGACAGCGGGCATTGACAAGCCATCCATACAAAATTTGGGATCGTCAGCTCTGTACTCTCTCATTGAGTTTGGTAAAGCCAATGAAGGATTGATACTCTTAGATGATGCAGTTCTCAATGCCATCCGACCGTCCGAGAACGCTGATGATGCCATCGATAACCGCCACAGGGTCATCTTGGAGAGGAGAAAGAAGATCGAGACCGCAAAGGCGGCTTTGGGATTGCAGCTCACAAATCGAGCAAAGGGAGCACACTGGAAAATTGCAACCAGATGCGCCATTTTCGCCCTGAACTTGTGCCTTCGCTTTGACGATCTTGCCCCCGCTGAGTTTGTCGAACTGGTGGCCAACGGCGCTATTGATCCTCATCCAGGCCTCAGAGGCTATTACCTGAATGCGTTCACGTCCCTGCTAGGTGCCATTGACATGCGAGCCGTGTACGGCCATGATTACGCCAACTATCTCATGGAGAAAGAAATTGGTAATAGGAACAGGATCGATGTGCCCGTTGAAAAGGGAGATGCTGAGTTTACTCGCAACTTCTTGGAAGCCTTCAACAAGCCCGAAGCGGCGGAATACATGGTTGATTCCGACCACCCTGGATGGCTCGTCTGGGGTAGCAAGTTTACCGCATTCCGTGCCCGCCCGCTACCTTTCGATTCTTATGACGAGCTAGAGAGAAATGTGCGCCGTCAAATCGGCAATATTCTAACAAAGGAATGGATTTCACAGTGTTTCGAGTACCTCAAACAAGAGCCCCGGGATCAGTCCACTGACAGGTTCCGAATGAGCAATGTCTACCTTTTGATGCATGTTTTTGATCTCACATACTACGGCAGCACAACGGTCACCCTGGATGAAATCAAGGAGCTGGCTAAAGGCGTTTTTGGTGACGGCAGCGACAAGCACCAACATCGGGCAACAGCTGAAATACTTGGCGCTTTGTTGGCTGGCTCTAGCGATGACCCCGTTGAGATGCGCAACAAGGTTTGGGAATTTGCGGCGCCCATGTTGCTGAAGATTCTAAACGACGGCTTGACCCCAGAGAATCTGCAATACTGGCTTCCCTGCATCCATCTCATTTTGGACTCGAGAGACCCCCGACGATCGCGCGAGATTCTCGACAGCCTCAAGACATTCCGATTAGATATTACGTCCAACGCGGCTTTCAAGGATTCATCCAAGGTTCAGTTGCTGGAGTTTGTTTTAGCCGATGGAGGTTGGCATTTCCGCCAAGAAAAGCCCATCCTGGATGACTTCCTTGCGCATATTGATCACCCCTATAAAGCAGTACGAGAGGCCATGGGCAAAGTGCTTTGCGTCATTTTTCGGACTAGGTACCATGAGTCCTATGAGAGCGTGCCCAAACTAATCGAAGCCAACAAGAAAGCTTCATCTATTGGTATTCGACCATATCAGCCCTCTGAGGAATTGACATCTGCGATTAAGGATGTTTTTGACCGCCTGGAGAAGTGGCGTCATGAGAGGGAGCCTGGTCAGCAAACACAATCGTCATATACGTCGGGGTCCAAGACAGTGCTTACCTGGCTGGATTGCACTCTGTCATCCAATGAGTGTACCATGCTTGTACCATTCTTCGCCACACCTTTCATGGAGCAGTTGCTTCATATGATGGATGTCAAGGAGGACCCCGAGCTGATGAGGATTGCATATCACGTATACAGACATTTGCCCAACATTCCATTCAGGGAAGGCGAAGATGCTGAATTCATCAATGCGCTCATAAAGATTGGCAGAACAGCAACAAGCTGGCATCAGCGTCTCCGGGCATTGGTGAACATGCAAGTGGTCTATTTCAGGCGCATTTTCCTCACGGCTGCATCTGAAAGAGATGCGCTTTTCACGGCGGTGTCGGACATGTTGAGCGATCCCCAGCTCGAAGTCCGGTCGTGTGCATCCACGACATTGGCAGGAATGATTCGTTGCTCGCCTCGCCATATCAGAGACCCGATGATTGCACGACTCGAGAGGCGGTTCAAAGATGAACTGCAGCAAAACCCGATGCCCAAACGAAAAACCCATGTACCAGGCACGGAAACACCGGTAGATATTCACAGGCAGATTACTCGGCGCCACGCAGCAGTTTTGGGTCTAGGTGCGCTTATCGAGGCATTCCCCTACGCTACACCACCACCAGAGTGGATGCCAGAGGTATTGGCCACGCTGGCGCGCAAAGCTGCGGGTGATCCCGGCGTGGTTGGTAAAGCTACGAAGGGAATTCTGAGTGAATTCAAGAAGACAAGACAGGACAGCTGGAGCGTTGACCAAAAAGTAAGTCGTCAAGGGCGTCTGTGAAGTTTGACGTTGATTGCTAACACTGTCGGAATAGTATTTTACCCCGGAACAGTTGGAGGACCTGGAGGGTGTTCTTTGGAAGAGCTACTTTGCTTAAGACGACGACAGGATGGTAGAATAGTAATGCCTCTAGGCACATCAGACACGGAAATGACGATTGTATTGCACCTTGGTGTGAGTGTTTTTATTCTTCAGAAAAAGAAAAAGCAGAATGCTTTCATGCATGTTATGCGATACGTTGTGGGAGGAGTGGGCTACGCCTCGCATTGCAAGGCAAAGGTATGTCCAAAACAGAACATATGGTCGAGCATGAATAGAAGATTAATGATGGGGAGGCGCGAAGCTCCGAATCGTCATGGAAAAGTAATGGTGAATGACGTAGGGAACGCCACGTACATATCCTGGTCACCGTCTCGGACATGTTGAGCGGTCCGGGGGAGGTTGAAACTGCATATAATCAAGTCATTATTACACTGCAGTGACGGCCTTTGCCATGATCGTCACTGCGCAACACGGCCGCATCCATCCCATCCATCTTGACATGAGAAAGACATGAAATCCAAAATACAACAACAAAAGCGGCTTATATCAGAGAGTGCATACTCGATGCTGTCTTCCAGCTACGAGCGTACATGACCAAACACTTTGATCCCCTTGACGCTACAGTGGCAGCGTTGACACTGGCTGATGCTTGCAAATCCCATTGAAGCATTGCCTCGGCAATGGTATGGCTTGTTTGGCTTTCTCGGCTCTCGAGAAACGTGTCGGATGGAGGTCTATCGAGGCAACCCCCGTCGACCTTGAGCTTTTCTGTTGCCAATGGTGTCCCGTTCAGTTTTGTCGCCATGGACGCTGCTGCATGACAGCATGTCTCCGTTCAGTTTTGAGCTCGTGGCGGCCAGCGGCCAGACTGGCCTGGGTTCTCATTGGGATAAGTCGAGATGGCTTCTGCGGGCGCGGGCGCGGGCGCGGGCGCAGGGAGGGCAGCTACAAGGCCAGCCAGTGCTGCGATGACGATGGCGCAGAACTTCATGGTGTTTATTTTTTTTTAATGTATATTTTAGTTTTTTATCAACGAGATTGCAATGTGTAGTTTCTTGCGGTTTTGTTAACCAGGGTGTAAAGTGAGAAATCGTGGGGGGGAAAAAGGGGGGAGAGAAGTGCTGGATTAGGAATGTAGAGGCAGATCCAGGTGAATCAGAAGCTGGTCGGTCCATGTCTTATATCTTTGGGGCTGGCGACGAGGGCTCTAAAAGCTAGGAGATGCTCATTTCGCGGTTTAATCCTGGATGTCTCACTTGGGCGCAGCGCACTCGCTGGCTGTGTGGCCGCGTCCCACGGGCCCTCGATCTGGACCGTTTGTGTGTTGGGGGGAGAGACGGGATGCTAATTAGACATTTTTTTTTTCCTTTCTTTGCTTTTTGAAATCGGGCCATTGGTGTTCTATATTTACTTCAAGGGCCGATTGTGAGGTGGATGGTTGTGATTTGCTTTGGGCGAAAGGGGGGCGACCATGTACCATGTATCTATAGTACGTCGCGTGCTTTGCTGCGGTATGATCGGCAACTTTCTGCCGGATTGACGAAAAGCATCAATTGGTCCTTTTTTGAAATGGCGCAAATAGCCGTGACCATGGCTCAAAAACGACCTCGCATGGCGGTGCGGGTAAAACACTTGGATACCACAGCCAGCGAACAATGCCCATAGTACGACTTTGAATCCCTTGACTTGTGTTGAAGTTGTGTACCCTTGCTGATCATGTGGTTGGCAGCACCACCAACAAGGTATTCTTGGTCTTGAACGCATGTGTCTTGGGCATTCCGCCACGCCGCTTGATGAGTTTGCTTTACCAGTCGAATACGTCTGCCACACCGTCAATAGTGACTCGCTTTGATCGCTCGGGGAGCATGGTTACGGGTGTTTGGCCGAGAAGAGTGCCGTAGCTTGAGCCCCTGTCGTGCATACATGATTTTGTTGGCTGACGGGCATTTAGGATGCTATTCATTGTTCCTCCAAGGTATTTGTGGAGGCCCTTGGGTTGGTAATGAGCATGTTTGTGGTTGTGGCAGGCGAATTGTTTCCCCGGCCCGTGGAACCAAAGGACAATGGATCCATTTCTGTCTGATAAGGGCACCTGGGGAAAGGGATCAATCAAGCAAACCAGGCAGGCAATGAACGACTTGGCAGCGCAATTGGCCGTATGTGGATCGCGAATCTGCCTTCTCGCCGCGCCGAGACTAAATGGGACATTAAGTCTTGGCATTCTAGATGACGACGGCGCCACTGGTCTAGGCGATATGGGATAACATGAGCAGGTAGGTATTCAGACACATCTTTATAAAAGAAAAAAAGAAACACCCCAACGGCATCCTGCTAATGTAAATACATTTTTTGACTGCTCCCCAAACATGGTTGTATACCATCCACTACACATCATTCACTCGAGTAATGCGTTTATTCCTATACTAGTTGAGCTGATGAATATATTCGCCATTGCCTGCCAACCAGTCAGACGCTAGCCAAGTCGTGGATCCTTCAGGCAGTACGGGGTAGATGGGCTACATGTACAATGCATTCCTCATCGAACAAACTCGGCTTCCGGGTGGAGATTCAGCCTCATCACACACATGCAACTCCGGCCCGTTCCTGCGGACGCTTGCCAAGAACAAGGCCAGTCCGAACGACTGCTTGCAGTTGATTCCATCAAGACATGTACCACAGGCAGATATATATATACATGCATCAATGTCGACCCTGCCGCCAGATTTCATGGACCGCGCATCTCTTGGCCGAGTTGCCGCATTTGGATTATACGACACTCCCTCGAAAAGAACAGGCTCCCTGGCGCAGCTTCCATCTTGTCGAAACCATTCAAGTTGCTACACGATGGACTAGACGTGTTTCACGATCCACAGTCTACTATTACGGTTGCTCCCATCTTGGATGTGGGTTTAGGCACTTCTTCAACCGTGTGGGACGAGACGGTCACAGCAGTCGGACTGCTCGACCGTGACCCCAGCGGAGCTTTGTTAATGCAAGTCCTCAGAGGCATCTCTTTGGTCAGATGGCTGATGTCACCTATTTCGAGAATGGCACCGGGGGGAGCAACGGGGCCACGCAGTGTGAGAAATCACAAAGTAAACAAGACGACATGGAAAGCGTCAAGTGGGCTCTAGGAATCAGGCATGTGGATTGACCTTTTTTTTTTCTTTTTCCACTCATAATCAGAATTAGTCTTTTTGCTCAGCTCTTTGATGCGTAGCAAAAGAGCCACGAATATTCACCAGGTATGCATAACACTCGGAGCCCTCTTGGTAGTAGTAGTCGGTTCACTACATATCCCCATGGTCCCATTAGTCTCCTCGGTCCCTCGATTCGTAATGCACCTCCCACTCTCTCCTCGTCCAGATGGCCTTGTCGCTGCCCGCGCTGTCAATACTCATGTCCTCGGCCCCGCGATCCGACGACCTGGCCGCGACGGCCGTGACAATCTCGGCCGTGGGATCCGGCCGCAGCCTCGCCCGGGCCTTGCCGACTCGTCCCTCCTCGCGCGCAGAAGCCAGACTCTGCAGCACGTAGGAGCCGCCCTGGGATCGACTGCCGCTCCCGTGCTCAGTGGAGATCTTTGTGGTGGCGCCGAGGCCGCTGTCGAATGCCTGCAGGAACTGCCGGAAGCAGGGAAACGTGGCGGCCATGATGGAGAAGTGCATCACGACTTGGGTTGCAATGGCGATTTCCGTCGAGTTGAAGGTGGCGTCGGATGCATACCTCGAAACGCGGACGAAGTGTAGCCGGAAGGCGATGGGGATCATGACCAGGAGCTGGGCTGAAAAGGCGCACACAACCATGACCTTGGTCTTCAGCTTCATGGACAGGCTCCAGACCAAGGCGACGGCCAAGGCGCTTATCGCGAATTCGAACAAGGTGCTCAAGGTCTCGACAACGACCCATCGGGTGAACTGTTCTCCGCGTCAGCTTGAGGAGCAAGATGGGGTTGGCCGGGCGTGGCTCGTCGTACGAGGGTTGGGCATTGGCTGGCAATGTGCACGTTCCAAGGTTCGGGGAGTCTGCATTGGAAAGCCATGAGAAACAGCGAAACCACAGCCCATAGTATCGCCAAGAGCGTGACGCCGTACGTGGTGAGGAGGTGTCTTCTGTCCTGGCCGAGGCGTGCGATGAGGAGAAACATGGCGCATTTCGAGCCGCAAATCGCCACAATGTACACCATGTTGGCGGCATAGTTGAGCTTGATTGTATCACGTTTGTCAGCCAGTTTTTTTTTTTTTTTTCCTCTTATCGGAAAAAAAAGAGCGCCTCCTCACCTTCAAGGCTCTGTCAACTTCATCCTCCATCAACAGACTTTCCTGCTTCCCCAGCCCGTTTCTGACAGCAAGCAGAGTAATGGCGGTTTGAACAAGGCCGGAAGCCTAAAAGAATAGCCCCTACTGTTTAGAGTGGAATCATGAATACGTGCGAGCAGCAATGGGCACTTACCGTTGCGAAAGACGCTGCGCTGTCGTCTATCCCAAAGGGGCCGTTGACGCTCAACCTGATGTACAACCTGATGAGGTACACCATGACGGTCCAGGTCATGCCCACGACGGCCGTGATGACAATGAGACCTGCGTGATCGGTAGTGGTAACCGCCAGGTTACTTGGCGTCGGTGAGCTCATGGCCGCGCTCAACACGCAAATATTCTTCTGCTCTCGTCGGTGCCGGGCTGCTATCGGACCAATAAACCGACCACCATTTCAACCACCACCGGCGTGGGAGGATCTTGGTGGTATTTGTGGGAAAGAAAAGGCTTGGCCCAGGCAAAAAAGAGGACAAAAGCATGGTTAGCAATTATATCTCTTCAAAGGGGTCATCTGCTCATGGTGGAGACTTAACGGCGGCCGAGTTATCATTCTCTTACGACACAGACAAACTCGGAGAAACTCCGTCGCTGGTTCCTTGGCCGCGCAAACATGAAACTTTGGTCAAGCTCTTTCCAGACGAACAAGACAACGTTATTTGGTCGTCTATATGCTGCGGCGGGGAGCGGCCAGGGGCCAAGGTTGTAATGCTTCTGGGGCGATGGAATTTGAACCTTGTCGAGGCCCCGTCTTGGGAACCACTCTCTGCAGCTACCGACCAGACATCCAAAATATCTTTTGCTATATTACACATGCGGTATGCCCTCCTCGCGTGTGGGAGGGAGCTCCGGATTCTGCAAGTCTTGCAACTTGCAGCGCAGCCGCCTTTGCAATACTCACCGGGATGGAGACACCAACACCACACATCGGCTCGAGGGATGCGAGTTTTGGCGACGCGGGAGACAAGCAGGCTCCTTACTTTGCGTCTGAGATGGCCGCCCAAGACCATGCGGCGCATTGTGATGGTGGCGGCCTGCACGACGGTCTTGACGCTGGTGTGACCGCAAACGACCGCAGAGATATGCAGCGGATGGGCAAGACGCAGCAGTTTCGGGTGAGCACTGTTGCCTCTAGATCTTGTCCAAACATGTCAATAGCTCCCTGGAATCTGATGATTTTTTGCACAGAGAAACTTTCGAATGGTGTCGACGATTGGGTTTACCATTTGTGTTACGGGCACTTGGATCATCTTGCTAACGTGAGCTGGGAGCTCTCTTTCGGGGGAATCACAGCATTGCTGACGAGACGCAGGTCAAACACGCAGGGCCTCATAGCCGGAGGCATGTCGGGCCTCTTTTGGTCCTTGTGTTGGTCTCACGCTGGCCAGTTCTTCATTGTCCTTTCTCTCGCCGAACTGGCATCCATGGCTCCCACCGCGGGCGGCCAGTACCACTGGGTATCGGAATTTGCTCCTCGACAACACCAGAAGCTTCTCAGCTACTTGTCGGGTATGTCTTCTTTTTCTTCCCCCTTCCCTAGATACATGTCATGTCTTTCTTCACCCGAGCTAAAACGTTGCTAGGATGGCTGTCGACGGTGTCGTGGCAGAGTATCGTCGCGTTGGATGCCTTCCTCATTGGCTCCATCATTCAAGGACTCATCGCCCTCAATAACGACTCTTACTCTCCCACGAGATGGCAGGGAACATTGCTTGTATTTGCTTCAGTCATTGGCGTGTCGCTCTTCAATGTTTTTGCCGCCAAGCACTTGCCGCTGGCCGAGGGATCCTTTGTGACGCTTTACATCTTCTCCTTCTTTCCCGTCATTGTGACTTTGCTTGTGCTGGCCCCCAAGCAGTCTGCCAGCGACGTTTTTACCAAGTTCACAGACAATGGAGCAGGGTGGCCTTCCATTTCGCTGACTGTCATGGTGGGACAGGTGTCGTCCATGTTTGTGGTTCTCGGTATGTCCCATGGGCGTTGGCCAGAATATGGAAAATGTGCTTGACGCGTCCGCTAACTCGCCGCAGGATCCGACTCGGTAGCGCACATGGCCGAGGAAATCAGGGACGCCAGCGTTGTTGTCCCGAGAAGCATGGTCTGGTCATTCATACTGAACGTGCCCTTCACCTTTGGGCTTCTGATCACGTACTTGTTCTGCATAGGCGACGTCCAAGAAGCTCTGAACTCCAAGACAGGCTTCCCCTTCATCTACGTCTTTCAAAACGCAACGGGGTCTACAGGCGCCACGACCGGTCTTACTATTGTCGTGCTGGTGCTGCTCACCATGATCACCATAAGTTCACTCGCGTCAACATCTCGGCAGACATTTGCTTTTGCTCGAGACAATGGCCTTCCATTTGCCACATGGCTCGGCGCTGTGCGTTTCTCACCTCCCCCCCTGGGGCAAACCCGGCCGACTTTGAGTTGCGATCGTTTGTGTTTTTGTTTTGGCTAACGCGCACCAGGTTCATCCGTCATGGCATGTTCCCGTCAACTCTGTCTTCTTCACCTGCGCCTTCTCAATGGCATTTGCCCTCATCAACATTGGATCAACGGTCGCGTTCAATGCCATGCTGTCGCTGTCCACTGTCGCCCTCATGGCCACTTATGTCGTCTCTGTCGGCTGCGTCACCCTGAAACGAATTCGAGGAGAGCAGCTTCCGCTCTGCCGCTGGAGCCTCGGCCGATATGGTCTACCCATCAACATCGTCGCCTTGTTGTACTCGTGCTGGTCATTCTTCTGGAGTTTCTGGCCAAACAGCTATGACATCAATGCTGAAAACTTCAACTGGGCATGCGTCCTTTTTGTTGCCCTGATGGGTTTGTCCTGCATTCTCTACTATGTCAAAGCGAGACACGTATACGAAGGACCGGTTGTCATGGTTGAGGGACATAAAAAGAATTGAGGGGGTTTATGTATCGACTCCTGTGTCAAGTCCGTGTCAGGTTTACACATTGGCAACAAGGCATGGGCCGTGTTGTAGTAATTGTAGAGTACAGTTGCTGGTCCAAGAGTCTAATATGCAGGGGAGAGAGAAAACAGTTAAAAAAAAACCACCTGTTCACTAGACGTAATTTTTGTTTCAGCCGTTCCCACGGACAGGACCAAAGACCCAACGGTTGCATGGGGGTTGGGCGGTTCTCTTCTGAGACAAGCCTCAACATGCGACTCCGAACCAGTCAAGGATTAAGCTTATCACTTGCCATGTTACATTGTAATTGAGTCTCGTCCCGCATTTAGGTCGTCCGTCCCGATTTGTCAGATCACGCGCGATCTACAGGGATCTCGTGGGCTGCCTCCCAAGGAGACGAACTTGTGTCGCATTCGGGTTTAGCAACGACTCTGTTACGGTAATTGCAGCCGCAACGCGCACCTGCGTCATCGAGGCCAAAACGCTCATGATTTTTCTTCATTCTTTTTTTGACACGTGGCGGTCTATTCAGCCCCGTGCCCGAAACAACACTAAATATATACCAACGTGGCTTGCGAGTTACCGTTGAGTGGTTGCTCCAACTAAGGTTGAGTTTTAGATATAGTAATGGTTGTGACGAGGTGAGCAACCCGTGACTCGCGGGTGTTCATGCCGAATAGGATGAATTATAAGCAACCATTGAAGTGCTAGTATCTTGTAGTTTAAATACGGGAGTCGACGCCGCTCTTGAGCTTCCATAGCTACGTACCTCATACAGCCATTGGCAAAACACACAATGTCTGATCCGTCGTCTGCTACTCCCGCCGCTAAGCCTGGTGAGGCTCATGATGTCCCTCAGCCTAGCAATGAGCCCGTCACCAATCTTCCTGGCGAAATGAACAATGGCCGCAAAGAAGAGCCTGGCAAGCCTCACCATCGAGACTCGGAAGTGCGAAGGTCCCGACCTTGTCTAATCATGCCAATGCAACGCTGACCTCTATAACAAGAAAGCACCTTCAACACCCAACCCTGATCCCCCAGCCATCCAGAATACTGCCAGTGTCGTCTCCGGCGGGGAGACTATAGAGCCTGTCCCGATTCTGATTGCTTCGGAAACCTTTAGATCGGCTAAACTGGAAGATATTGACAAAGAGGTGGCGTCCCGCTACACCAAGCGAAACAGGAAAAAGCTCAAGAGCTTTTATTCCAATCAAAATGAACTGATAGACCAGTACCTCGGTGTGGGAGACGAAGAACAACTCGCTGCCGAGGAAGAAAGGCGCATGCGACCCAAGATCAGGTTTGCAGTCTATGCCTCGTTTACTGTTAACCTTTGTCTCTTCATCATCCAATTGTATGCCGCGATTTCGACCGGCTCGCTGTCTGTATGTGCTTCTTGCTTCTTGGGAGAATCGCTGGGGGAGGCTTCCGAGCCCAAGGCTGACCATGGAATGTACATAGCTCTTTGCCACGGCGGCGGATGCCTTCATGGACCTTGTGTCGTCTTGCGTCATGCTCATCACCTCGAAGCTTGCGCGGCGGCCGAGCATCTACAAATTCCCTGTTGTGGGTAGCTTGTGCCAAATAGTGCAGCCGTGTCAGTCAGATGAACTCTGTGTAATTGACTGTCATTCTAGGGTCGAACCAGAATCGAGCCAATTGGCATTATTGTCTTCTGCGCTCTCATGGCTACGGTAGCCATCCAACTACTGGTACGGCACGCAAAGTTGTTTCTCCTTCTTTGCATGATTCAGATGGCTAAATCGTCGGCAAGATTGAATCTGCTCGGAGCCTCGCGGGCGGCCACCGCGACGCCGGCCCGTTACAGGTTGTGCCGCTGTCTCTTGTCGGCGTTGCGAGTAGGCACTTCCCAATCCGGCACTTGAAATAGACTTGTTGAGCTGACTTGCGGGTGTGTCTAGTTTTCATGAAAAGTTCCATGATGGCGTACTGCTTCTTTTACAGACGCTTCCCGTCTGTCCATGTCTTCTTCATCGATCATCGCAACGACATTATTGTCAATATTTTTGGCCTTGTCATGTCCATCGTTGGTGACCATTTTGTGTGGTACCTCGATCCGATCGGCGCCATTTGTATTGCCGTCTTGATCTTATTCTCGTGGGCATCCAATGCCTTTGAGCAAGTCTGGCTGCTGGCCGGCAAAGGCGCGCCCAAGGAATACGTATCGCGACTGATATATGTGACGCTGACGCATAGCGCTCACATTCTCAAGGTCGACACAGTAGGTGGCTATGTCCTTGTTTTTTTCTTTGCCACTCTGGCCGTACACTTACTGACTGTCATTTTGATAGTGTCGAGCCTACCATGCCGGTCAAAAGTACTACGTCGAGGTGGACATTATTATGAGTCAAGACATGCCGCTGAAAATATCCCACGATGTTAGCCAGTCTTTGCAGCGAAAGCTTGAAGGGCTGGCTGATGTTGAAAGAGCGTTTGTGCATGTGGACTATGAGCATGACCACAGCGTTCACGAGGAACATAAGCCTCTGTATGAAAATGCTCAGTTGAAAACTCTGAGAGAGTACTTCCGCTCGTTTATACGAAAGAGGAGGGGATGAAAAGAATAGGTATAGGCCATACCTCTAGGTACATTGACAAACGTATCGTTGCGGACAGCTGTACTATTGACACTGTCGGCATGAGACTGACACATGTCGTCGTGCGCCGACCGAAAAGCATGGCATAAAGTATTCGGGGCTTTTTTTTTTTTCCTTGGCTCGGTGGTGCCATCTTGAGCCTAATTGTAGTAGGTATATATGTTTCTGTTCGAGGTGGATTAGCCAGTGTGTTGCCGTGCAAGTTATAGCAAGATGGACATGTGACTTGGCTTACACCTCTTGATGAAATCTTTTTGGTGGTGAATATATTTGTTCATGATCTTTGATCATAATATAGGATGGAGGTATGCTTGTATACCTCATTGAAGTGAACAACGTTGCTCTTTACGTATATTTTGATCATGCTTTGTTCATATCGACATTTTTTGAAAATCTTGTACATGTCTTTGTCCTCGGAGGAGTGTGCAACCGTATGCCCCTGAATACTTGACATTCACTTGAGAAAATTGATCTATCCGTATTTTACACCTTGCCTGAGTTGTGTGCACATGCAGGGAGCCACTGCAACTTACACCGGTTGATGTCTTAATGTTGGTTGCGCACTTGTGAAGGGCAGTTAGCAGCAATGCCGCCACCATGTCCCGCTGCGAACGAATGAAGTGGAGACGTACATTAGCATTATTAGGGCGTACCGAAATGTGAAGTAGAAAAACTTGGTCTAACAAACGAGGCAGAACCAGAAATGGAACCCGAGTGGATGGCGTCGACACTGCTTATTGCAGATGCTCATTCAAAAGCCAATTTTCATTCGCAACGGATGAAGAGAGGAGATCAGCTTTGACGCCTTGGAGGGGAAGGCGGTGACATGTTGCACGTAGGTTGAGGACGGTACAAAGGAGGAAGGAGCAAACAAGTCTGGTGAGCATGGGGGTTTGATGCCAACCAGATAGCGTCATGTCGACCACAGAAGAACTGGGGCTCTCCATCCCATGCTTCTAGACGTCAATTTTGAGATGACTAGAACAGTTGGACTGGTGATGACGACTCCGTACCTGGGCGCGAGCCATGGCGGAGGCAGCCAACCGGAAGTGGCCGGCCGGCGGGCACAGTCACAACCACAACAACAATCACCATCGCTTGCTCCCCACCTTTTGAGCTCCCAGGCCAGGATCCGCTAGCCAAATGGCCTCAGCTGCAGACTACTCCCTCAGCCCAGCAGCCATGCGTCTTTGACATTTGCATCCAAAGGGCACGCACAGCCCCCTTCCTGGACCCAGAGTTTCACCTCGATTTCCAGACTTCCAATTATTCGGCATATCCATTCCACGGTCGTGTGGTCCAACCGTTTGACCCGTCGAAAATGTACCATCGAATTCGCCCATTCCCATCTTGCCTATGCGCCGTGTGAGGCTGATGGATGCGAAGTTTGACCACACTCAGCCTTGGCTCCGCTTGACCATCTGCCTGTGGACTTCACCATGTGAGCGCGTGAGCCTTTCCTTACCACGGTTTCCCCCTGTGTCCTGGTGCAAGCAGCCTGGTGATTCGGACGCAGGTTCCTGGACAGCTCAGCAACAAACGTCTCAATTTCAACGGACTGTGTCGATTTGGCCGCATCCACTTACACCAGCCCACAGCCTCACTCACGCTCCAGGACACAGACCGGTGCCCGAGACCGCCAAGGCAGGCATGAAATAGTATTACCTAGTGACTGCTGGGGCGAATTTTGCACATATATGACCCAAGTGTAGCCTAGCCGCTGTTGTGTGTGGTCATATCCAGGCGCCTCACCACAGACTTCAAACAAAGCACAGACAGCGCACCTTTCAATCCACCCAGCACCTTTCACGGGTCTTGCGAGCTGGACCATTTTTACTATTCTCGAGCCGTAAATGAAAACGCTGGTTCTCGTCCGGATGAGCTGTACAGGCCTTGCACACACACACGCGCGTGCGGATATATATACATATACGGGTCGGTTGACCTTGAAGCCGCCGCGGAAACGCAGCGCAGACAAAGGACCTGATTCTAGACCCAGCAATTCTTTTCCAGCTATCAAGAAGCAATCAACATCCAACATGGAACTTCACAAATTTTTAAATGACGCTGACCGCCAGGATAAGGAGGCAGCAAGCCGAATGGTCCAAGCCCAATATGACGACCTCGATGCACGAGGGCTGAGCAATTCGCCTCCTCTAGACATCGGTTCCATCGGCCCCAAACCCAACAGCTCCGAGGACCCTGTCGAATATATGAAAGAATATGAGGCGGCTTACGCAAAAGAACGAAGCAGAATATTGCGGCAAGAGAAAGACCTTGATTTCGATTCAAGATGCCGTGCAAATGCTACAGCACTCGAACAGCGGGTTGACCAAATACTGCATGAATGTCGTAGGCAAGACGAACAAATGTTTGAGAACCAACCACCACGGCTAGGCCACGGCGGACAGCAACATCAGAGATTTGCGGGAGATCATTACTTGTCAAATGTTGACCTCATTCCAAAGACAGCTTTATGGCGTGTGGCAAAGCAAATTCCAAAGGGGAGTCACCTTCACAACCATTTCAACGCTTGCTTGCCATCGAGCTTTCTTTTGGACCAAGCAGCACAAATGCCTAGGATGCACATCATGGGCGACCGCTCCTTGAACCCATTCAACCTTGAAATGTGCCAGATACAATTTTCCATCAAAAGCGAAGAAAGTGAGAAAGCCGGGCCTGGTCCGGAAAATATCTTTTCACAGGATAATAAAAGTGGCTGTCACTGGTCCATGAAACTGAGCGAATTCTTGGGACAATCCAAGGATAGATTCAATGGCCTAGAACCCATGGAGTGGTTGCGGACAAAGGTAGAATTTGACGAGGAAGAGGTTCATGGTCCGGAACAAACTCAACGAGGGTGAGTGGCAAGTAATCCAAGATGATAGTTAATCCTCAGTCAAAACTAACATGTTACTCTGCATGCAGATCTTGGCAACTCTTTAATATGAGGACGAGGCTGATGAAAGGGCTCTTCAATTACGAAACAGGCTTTCGAAGGTACACACAAGCATACCTTCAAAACCTTGTAGAAGACAAGATTTTGTATGCCGAGTTGCGAGTAACCTTCATGGAGAGCAATTACCTGTTCTCAGACGACGGGAAAGAACGGAAGAATAATTTTGAACTTGTGGGCATCATTGCCGAGGAATTGGACCAGTTCAAGGCCAGCTTGACGGACGAGAATGCGTTTCATCACGTCAAAGTTATTTACTGTACACCACGATCTATGGAACCAGAAATGGTTCAGGCCGGCTTGGACGAGTGTATCAAACTCAAGGAGATGTGGCCAGCACTGATCGCAGGTAAGCAATCATAAGCCTCACTGGAAGTGTGCTCAAGGGGCCGCCTTAGTAACTAACTTTATGAGCAGGCTACGATTTGGTCGGGCAGGAAGGGCCAGCGAAGGATGCGAAGTATCCCCTCCAGAAGTTCGCTTACCAGTTTCATTCATTCAGACAAAAATGTGAAGCGAAAGGTCTAGATCTACCTTTTCTGTTTCACTGCGGCGAGACACTCGAGATGGGGACTAGTACGGATGGCAACCTGTTGGATGCGCTGATGCTGGGTGCAAAGCGCATTGGCCATGGCTTCGCCCTGATCAAGCATCCGCACATTATGCAACAAATGAAGGCCAAGGGCGTCTGCCTAGAGTTGTGTCCAATCTCGAATGAGATCTTGGGCCTAACATCTCGAGTGGCTGGCCATTCAATGTATCCTCTCCTAGCTAATAATGTGCACTGTACTATCAACGCCGACAACGGAACACTCTTTCGGTAAGTTAAAACTGCTCCATGTCAAGTCTGAATAAGTAACGAGGATAACTAATATGAGGGCCCTTCACTGCGCAGATCTTCCTTATCGCACGATTTCTACCAAACTCTGGCCGGCAAAGACGATCTAGGGATTTACGGTGTGAAGCAGTTGATTTTGTGGAGTATCCAGCATTCTTGCTTGGACGATGACGAGAAGGAGCAAGTGCTCAAAAAATGGGAACAGCAATGGGCAAATTTCCTGAACCAGGTGGTGAATGACTATGATTTCCCAATGAGGCCACAAACACTAGGATGAAGTCCTGCGAGCATTCACCGCGTGTGCGGGGATGGTTGAGCAGGCTTGAGAATAAGAAGCGACCATGAAGCACCGAGCCCAGAATACGGGAGGATCCAGAGGCAGTACAACAGGCGATGCAGGTGACGGAAGTGGGAAAAACAGCCAATTTCTGCACCGAGGCAAGGCGCAACAAGGAGGCTTGTGTGGGATGGCTGACGACTTGGATGGCAGCGTAAAGAGGCTGAGAGTCGAGACGATGCAGCCCGGAGCTTTGAGCTGCGCATGGCGCACATGGGTGGCCAAGGTGGTGGATCTTATTGAAAGGATTATGACGGAAGCTTCGACACGCAAAAATATAAATGACGGCCTTGGAATCCTGACAGACGACTGGTGTGCCACTGATGACTCTCGTTCGTCAAAACGCGCAGCCAATGAACACTGCAGGCTTAAGCCTTCAATGTTGTTGTGGATGGATGACAGGCGACATGTGGACGTGCGTGGGGCGGGACAGGCGGGTTAAGTGGCGCGGGCCGGGGCACGGCAAAGACGGGAGGGAGCATGCCATCTGGCTGGCTCAGCCACGAACTAAGGCACCAGTTGGTTGCCAGTCGCCAGTTGAGCAGTTGGCAGACATCGAAAGTAGCTCGTCCACTTAGTTGCTGACGGGCAGTCTCCAGGCCTGGGCCTGGGCTCTTTTCCAGCCTCACCTCCACAGACTTGCAGACCATGCCGGGATGCTGGTGACGGATGTGCCGTCACCCCAAGTCTCCCGTTCGCCTCCTTTTTTGTTGTCTTCCTCTCTTCCTCCCTCCTATTTATTCCAGAGACGCTCCCCTTGTGTGGTCATGTCTGGTCGTGGCAGCAGCAACTGATGCAGACGGCCAGAGCGAGCGCCAGTCGACGTCCTCAAACCACATCCCCTCGGCTCGAGAGCTGCCATGTTGACGCCGCTGGCATCTCTTTACGAATCTCACAGTCCCTGACCACAGCCTGGCCGCATCAATTGGCAATCGCCCTTCTCCTGAGAACATATCCACCATAATCGCCGCTCATCATGTCTCAGCCCGGAGACGCAGACTGGAAGTGGTTTCCCAATGTCAAGACGGGATGGTCCCTCGACGTCGTGAACCTCCTGGTCGTCATTGGCGAGTCCTCCATCGCTGAACACTCCCAGGCTATTACGGCCTCTCTCCCCGGCATGCTGCCTCGCATTCTACCTGCGCCTCAAGCTCTCCTCAAGCCGTCACGCCCAACGAGAATGCCCGAGACCCATGCGCGCATGACGGGCGTGTACAGCGGCACCACATTGGAGTCGGTTGGTTTTTTTGCCAACATCATTACCCCCCTGGACCAGCTACATGCCTTCAGCTTCAAGGTATTAGACATTAAGCATGCCGTCTGTCCCGTGGACCGAGTGCCAAGGGTGGCTGTTGGGGGAGTGCCTGCTGCTTTGGCCGCCATGAGAAGGATGCTGCGACGACTCAAGGGAGCAAAGGGCCCTGAAGACGGCATGGAAGAGAAGCCCGCCGAACAAGGGCTATCATTATCGCACCGGGAGCAGGATGAAGAAGCCGCCCCGGCAGCACAGCAGGACAAATCTTCCCGCAACGAGGCAACCTCCACCGGACTTCCTCGTCGCCACTTCACAGTCCAGTTCACCGACGAAACCCTCGCCAACATGGGAAACCCGGACTGTCCATCGGGACACTCCCTCCCGCGACGACGATCTACCGCCCGCAGACGCGCACAGGATCTCCTCACCTCTCCTACCGTAGCAGTAGGCGGCAACCGTCCCGCCGTGCCGGCCAAGCTCTTCTCACCCATCCACATCCTCTCCATCTTCTCTTGCGCGCTCAGCATCGGCCTCGTCGTCATGGCCGCCGTCTACCAGGACGGCACGGCCATCCTCGCCATAACCCTCATATCGCTGGCCTCCACCGTCGTCGGCTACGCCTCGTTCTGGCGCCCCATTCTCATGAAGCGCAAGCATACCAATGAAGTGCCCCGCGGCGACGTCCTTATCCGCACCCGCGAGGGCGCCTTCGTCCTCGTCCGCTGCTCCGAGGAGGTGGCGCGGGAGCTGTACTCGGGCACCGAGGAGTGCGAGTACTACGTCGGGGGCAACACCTACCGCGCCCTCATGGCCCTCGGCACCATGCTCCTCATGGTCAGCGTTGTGCTGCTGGGCAACTGCACGTGGGAGCTCAAGGTCTTCATCGGCGCGAGCTACATCGTCCTCAATGGCCTCTACTGGGGCCTGGGCATGATTCCGCGCTCCTACTTTTGGGACCTGTCGCGCTACGAGTGGCAAGACGTCACTCCTCCCGACGCCGCCAGGGCGCACCTCGTCACAAACGAACTAGACCAGCGCGAGGGACACCCCTCCTTCACAAGGACACTGTGGTACGCCATCAGGGAAACCGAGTTGACGGGCTGGGTCGAACGGAGCGGCGCCGCTCCCAGCACCGACCAGTGGAAGAAGTGGCTCCGCGAAGCAGAGCAGGCCGCTGTCGAAGGAAACAGAAAATGGCCTGCAGTGGCTAGGAAGGACATCATTCTAAAGGAGAATCTGAAGGCCGGAAGAGAGTTTGATCAGGCGGCGCAGCATGCGCCTGCTACCGAGGTCAGACCGCCTCCTGACTCTGGGAATCGATGGACAAAGGATGGGACATTTTAGAGCATGATTTTTGTATTTTATTTGGGGAGGGGGGATTGGCATAGCGTGTTTGCGCACATTACTTTGAGATATCCTGGCATTAATTCTATAGAACAAGTTAAATGAGATACGAATACATGTTGACACGTACCAACAACCTCACGCACTCCTTTTGTTTTCTTTGTTAATAAGACATTTCACATCTAAACAGCGTAACGCCTTTCCATTCGCCGTGTAGGATTGACACACCGCCCAAACTTCCTCTCCATGTGCTGGACGAACCATCCCTCTTGGCAATCTTGTTCAAAACCGACCTCTCGCCAAGTTCATTCTCATTATCCTATTCAGCGCTGTTGAGTGGCACAGGAAGGACCTCATAGTATATGCATGCATCGTCGCTCTTCTGGTTGACGAAACATCGTTGCTCGCAGAAAACATACGGTGGCAAAGACGGTAGGAAGACGACTTTCGATTGACAATTGCGCAGACACTGCAAGGCCCAATTCAGAGCCGCCGGCTTCCCGTCTTTTTGTCCGCGCCACGAAATGAACGTGAAGCTTTTGCAAGGGCAAATCTTCTTTTATTTGCTATGTAAATCAGCGAGCAAGTCTCATTTATACTGTATTTTCTGTCCCTTCCAACTATACGCTATGCTGCACCAAGCGTAAAACTCAGAGTTAAAGAGTAGCAAAAAAAGTCTCAAACGCCACCTCTCCATGTCCTCAACCAGCAAAGACGCCATATGTGTGCATGTTCCAACGCCTTGGGTCTGAGATGAGACCCCAATCTTCTATGTATAGCTTTTGCACATGTTCCTTGGCTAATCGTCAAAGTAAACGCCTTTCTTCTGCGTAATATCAATCATGCCACCGCGGAAGCTGCCCTTCTTCTTCTTATTCTTTTCCTTAGTGAAGCCTTTGCCTTTGGTAACAATTAAATCTTCGTGGGCGCGCTGTGAGTAGTCCATCGAAACGTACTCATTAGAAGCAAAGCGGGGATCCACTTTGATGTTCTTCGGAATACGTGAGAACGGCTCTTTTTGCTTCTTGCGGCCATTGGTAACCGGATTGGGAGGCAGAGGGGGATCTTCCACCTTGGGATTGGGCACAGGTGACTGGTTGTCCAGTGTTACAGAGGTGTCAGATGAGTCCTTAGATGCTGCACCTTTGGTCTTTTTGGATTTGGCCTTTGCTGAGTCTGAGTCGGAGTCTGAGTCTGAGTCGGAATCAGAAGAAGCGTCGTCAGAGGAAGAGTCAGACTCGGGAAGGGCGACTTTGGCAGCCGCTGCAACCTCAATTTCGACATCAATCTCGTTATCACTGGCGGACTCAGCCGAACTATCGTTGTCAGAAGACGAGTCATCCGACGAAACTTGGTCGACATCCATCTTGCCGTCATCGCTAGAGTCGCTATCCGAGTCAGATTTCGAAGCCACTTTCCTGGCTGTTTTTCGCTTCTTCGCCTGGGGCTCATCATCAGAGTCTGAGCTGGAGTCAGAGTCAGAGTCGCTAGAGTCAGAAGACTCAGAGGAGCTAGACTCGACTGGCGCTTTGCGCTTCAAGATTTTAGTCTCGCTCGTATTTTTTTTGATAGCAGGAGCGACTGTCTTTTCATCTTCGCTTTCGCTCGAGCTTCTTGATCCATCGCTAGACTCCTCACTAGATGCGTCGCTAGACTCGTCGTCAGAGTCTTCTTCGGATTCGACCTTGCTATTTTGACCGCTTTCCCAGATCTTGAAGATCGAAACCAGGGAGGTATCACCATACATCGAAGTTTCACACGACCATCCATTTTTCACAACTTCCTTCTGGAAAGCGCTGTGCGCCTTTGCGAAGGAATGTTGGTCCAGGAAGCTTCCGACTAGGTTCAAGAGCGCGGCGGGAGGTGCAGAAGCGGCCTGTTCCCTAACGGAAGCGACCGCCTTGGAACTCTTCTTGGCCATTTTGTCGGATTTTGTCGGTGTTTCGGTGGTGGTACTGACTTTTGCTGTCGCCTTTGTGGTGTTGCTAGGTATTGTTGGAGAAGAGCCAGGAAGGCGGGCCACTAGACCGTGACATGAGCTTTCAAGAATAGCACAGACTTGAAAGGGAAGGGAGAAGAAAAAAAGAGGCCACAATGCAGTTTATGTAATCCAAAATTCTATTTAGTGCTCAATGCCGACGCCAAAAGTAGGAAGGATCAAGTCTGTTCACCGACGAACCGGCTCACAACCATTACCATAAAGCAGAAAGAACGAGTCGTTCGAAAAATTTCTGTGGGAACCAGCCTCTTTTTTGGCAGGGATCCTACAGGTGGGGTTGGTGGGTAGTTACCTACCTAGGTACCTTGTTGTGTGTGGGTAGGCATCGTTTGAGTCCCTTCTCGTCCTTATCGCTTGTCAAGGACAAACTATGCGCCGACTTCCGTTCAAGTAGTCCGTACCTACCTTCAGGTTTCCCGGTACTCCATAATGATGCAAGAATAACCCAGCCTGGCCGCAGCCCAGGGAAGGACCACCCAGTGCTTGGGCTGCAAGTCAACAATAGCAACATCATAGCTCCATCTGGGAAGCTCCAAACGGCTCTGCACTTTTCCATCTCGCGCTCATCTGTCAGGTCATCATCGAATTCGCACCAGCAACCCAATGCCAAGGCATATTTAACCCCGCCGCCAAGTCTCTCTAGCTCAAATCCGGCCTTCTGGCCCTTTTTTTGGTCCCACGCCACTGAAATTGCCGCTCCCAGCTAAGCGCTTTCCATGTGTTGCTCCGTGAGCCAAACAATCAACGTCAATCTCCCATCCACCCCTGCCGATATAGCAGCGGCCCAACTCGCCTACTTCCCTTATTTCTAGACGAGGTCGTCGGGTTCCGGGATCTGCGGTGTCTGCCCTTCAGCCATGAACGCGACGAAGCGCAAGTTTAAGGATTTGCTTCAAGGTCTAAGCAGCCCTGGCCCAACTTCTTCCGACAAAGAAGCCGACAAGATGAGCAGTAGCCCTCGATATGGCACCGATACGGCAAGCAATGATACGATTCTTCAGAAACGAAGGCGATTGGGATTTCCCGAATCCATGACTCCTACGCTATATAGCCCATCGCACACCACCACATTTTCCAATGTGGTGCTCAGGAAATCTAGTTCGCAACCAAATAGCAAGGCAACGAGCCACACTCCAGCAAAATACTGCCCCGGGGACAGAGACGAGTTGCTCAAACGGTTGGCAACATTCCAGGAAATCACGGATTGGACACCAAAGCCTGACAAGGTCAACGAAATAGAATGGGCGAAACGAGGATGGATATGTCAGGGGAAGGAGAAGGTTCGGTGTGTATTATGCCACAAAGAGCTTATGGTGAAGCTGAATCGGAAGGAAGAGGAGGGTAAAGAGTTGCCGGTATTGGTATCTTCTGAGATCGGTAGGCAACTGACTCATCCAGTGACCCATTCTGAGACCGCTGCTGACCAGGTACAGCGGAGGCATTGGTGGATAAATACTCCGACCTTATTGTGTCATCGCATCTGCAAGACTGCTTATGGCGGAAGCGTGGTTGTGAGGGTGAGGCGGACGCGCTGATCAAATTCGTCTGAAGGAGTCCGGGCTGATCTTGAAACCATAGACTCTTTAATTCGCCTCTCATTTTCCAATGCGTCGACAACAATAGCCCAGCTACGGCAACGGTATGATGAACTGTGTGCCAGGTCTCCTTTTCTTCCATACGAATTCAACCTACGCCTTCCAGATGAAGTTGATATCGACAATTGTCCTCTCTCAACTTCCGCCCGACTTCTTTTCCGAGCCCCCACCGGTTGTTGACAAGTCTGGAGCAGTATCCACGGACAAGCCGCCCAACAGAGCTGCGCTGGGGCTGGCATTGATGGGATGGCAGGGTCTTACAAATTCGCGGATAGGGCCGGTGCCCAACTCAGCATCGTGCCACACCTGCTTGCGAAGGTTAGGACTGTGGATGTTTAAGAGCAAAGAAGTCGATGATTTGGGCCAAGTTGTAGTACCGGCGCCAATGGATCATTTGGATCCGCTTCGAGAACACCGTTTCTTTTGTCCTTGGAAGAATCCGCAAGTTCAAAGTCGAGGAGGTGTTTCTAACGGGAAGGACAGTCTGGCGGGCTGGAGGACCTTGGTCCAGACTATAAAGAATGAATCAGACTTGCGCAATCTTTACAGCGGGAAATCAAAAAGAGTAGGACAGTTGCTAGCGTCACCAAGCCCTATGAGGGACATGCCTGGCACGCCCGGGTCGCCCAGCCCCGCTCCTCCTGGGCCGAAGATGAGTATTGATGCGCCATCAACAGGGACACCCCAGACAAATGCAGGTGATGACGAGGAGAAGACCCGAGAAGCAAAGGACAAGGAGCGGTGGGCAAGGTTGAGAAAGGTGAAGAGCCTATTCGATACCAAAGGTTCAAGAAAGTTTCGACGGGGATTAGGTCGACCTGGCACCGGCCACTCCAACAAGTCCACGATGGGGGCATGATATAACATATTGAAGAAACAAAAATGGGCATAACTCACGACATTCACAATATTATTGCATGGAGTTTTGTATAAAACTTGGACTCAGAATCTGGCATTCAGAGATGTAGAAGAGAAGGGCAAGGCAGATAGATGGCAAGAGCCAATGCAATTTGAAATTTACACTCAGGCGACGGCTTGATGACATACAAACACAAACAGGATCTACGTCCTCCATTCAATGTCGTCGAATGATACAACAGGCCCAGTATAGGCCACAGTATCGGCCTTTTTCGTCACAGTTTCCTGTAACGTGAAGCCGGCCATTTCCAAAATTGCAGTTCTCACACCACCGAGTCCTCCCCCATTCTTCAACCTGCCGGGGCTTTCCATGCCCGCAGCGGTAATATATATCCTTGATGCTGCACCCTCTTCATCTTTCCACTTGCCGCCAAACTCTTTATGGAGGCGATCAACTTCCTGCTGTACCACGTCCGCAAGCAGACTACATGTCTCAACCCATGCGTTCCTTGCCTTGTCCGCCTTTGTCAAAACAACAACTGTGCGCGTGTTTGCCTCGGCCAGGGTCCTCAACATCCACCTGTCCTCGGGTAACAACCTCTTCTCAGAGGACAGCAAAACAACGGCCCCGCGCAACATCCTCCTCGCCTGGAGATACTTCATGATGGCATCGCCCCAACTAGCCTGGCTTTTGAAGCCGTATCCAGGCGTATCGACGACTACTAAACTATGTCTGGGAGGCGGCATGCCCTTGGGCACCAGGTCTCTTGGGATTTTAGGCAGCGGTCCCACGCCGTAGGCGTTCATTAACGTCGTTCTGCCCGGTTTTTGGCTCACCCGCGCGGCTTTGGACTGGCCGACGAGGGCGTTGAGAAAGGTGGATTTTCCGACATTGGATGAACCCAGGACGACGATTTCGGGTGTGACGTTGTTCGCGGAGTGGTGGCGAAGGGCTTCGGCGGAGTAGAGGAATTTGCACGGGGAGGAGAAGAACTTCTCTGCGGCGGAGAGCTGCTGGGTGTAGGATTTGCCTGTACGGGTTGTTATGTGGTTGGGAGAGGTTGCGGCTGGGTTGTGGCGGATGGACTTGGATGTCAGGAGGACCTGTTTGTATGGGCCTGATGTGCTGGTATCCTGTGTTGCGGATTCTCGGGCATGTTGTTGTATTACTGACGGTTTACGTGGGCTGACCGATGCTCGTGGTTGTGATGGGACGGGAAGAGGAAGAGGGTCATGGTTTGGGCGCGTGTTCCGGTCTCTGTCCAAATTTGAATCCTTGTCCGGGAATGTCTGAATTGGGCGTGAGGGTGATGGCCGACCCGGCCGCCGTCTTATATACTGATATGGTGAAGCTGAAAAGGGAGCCTTGCGAGTGTATTCGTGTTGGCACAGCCGTAGCTCCCCTGGTATGACTCGTCTCAACAGCAGCATGTCCAAGTTGGGTTCAAAACAGGGCGATGATGGATGAAGTGTTTCATCGCTGTAAGAGGCTCACAAGAGGTGATGCCATGAAGGGATCTATTTGATAAGGGGACGAGGTTTCGATGCTGCTCCACGTTGGCTGCCGCACGCCGAGCAATCAGGTAAAAGGTCAAGGCAAGGTGTAGATTGAAGCCCCCACAATCACTCTCAAAACTCCACATCCGACAACTCAATCGAGTCAAATCTCAGAAACCAGTTCATTTGGCCAACTTTGCATCCAAACAGTGACAAAGTATCTTTTCAGTTCAAAGTTGCAATCAGTTGGACGGTATTGAAAGACGGAGAAAGGCGACTTCATCCTCCCCCCCCCAAAAAGTTACAGGACCAAAGACCAGGACCAAAGACCAACAACTGGATAACTCACCTCACGCCAACACAAAACCATGACAGTCTCACTCGCCGAGCTAGATGCTCACGAGCAACCAAGCGATGAAATGCGCGCGGAATGGAAACACTTCTCCCGCTTAGACCCGTCTGCTGTGGTGCAGGACCCCAGAATCGACGACCCTCGACTTCCACTATCTGAGAATGGATTCCAGGCCACGGGCAAGATTGACAAGACTCACGTCGCCGATGCTTTTGCAGCGCTGGGAGACCATCTCAGACCGTCTGCACAAGAGGATATCCCCATCATCTCCCACTCATTACTACCAGGTAAAAAAACATGTGCTCCCCAGCCGAGCGTGCCACCCCCCTCATCAACAACATCTCATGGCAGCCTCGGCTCGCTTCCTTTCTCACGACGCAAAGACGAAGGGCTAACCAACCAGGCCTGCTGATTATACCGAATCTCGTGCCGCCAGCGGTCCAAAAGGTCCTCCTAGCCAAAATGCTCCATAGGGATCTCTCCGACCCCAAACACCAAACCAACCTGCACCTCCATTACACTCTCCCCTACGCGTCCGCAACATGCTACCCCCCAGAGTCGGGCTCGCCTCTCCCTCCCCGGGCCCAATCCTTCTTCGCCCTCTCCCCCGAGTCCCCCGCGACATTCATCCCCAAGGACCCGGCGGTCCACAGGCCCCTGACCGCAGGCCAAGTCCTCAACCGCCGCCTGCACTGGGTCACGCTCGGCGGCCAGTACGACTGGACGAACCGCGTGTACCCGGACTCGGAGCCGCCCCGTTTCCCCTCAGATCTCGCGCAGTTCCTGGAGAAGCTGTTCCCGGATACCCTTGCCCAGGCGGCCATTGTGAACTTCTACAGCCCAAAGGACACCATGATGATGCACAGGGACGTGAGCGAGGAGGTGGACAAGGGACTGGTGAGCTTGAGTTTCGGGTGTGACTGCTTGTTCATGATTGCTCCAAATACTCGTGCCGGCCACGACGACGACAAGGTGGGCGAGGAGGAGAAGACTGCTGAAAATAGGCGAGGCGAGAAGAAATATCTATTGCTGCGGCTGCGCTCCGGTGACGCCATCTACATGACCAAGGAGTCAAGATATGCCTGGCACGGTGTGCCCAGGATTATCAGCGGTACTTGTCCGGATTACTTGGAGGATTGGCCAGCGGAAAATGGGGAATACGCAGAGTGGGAGGGTTGGATGAGGAATAAGCGGATTAATTTAAACGTCAGGCAGATGAGGGATTAGACTGCCAACAAGCACTCGTGTGTCGAAACATACACCACGGCACGACAATTGTCGGCTGCCTATGTATCTAGAATCTAGGTATACAATCCGCGGGCTCCGTAAAAGAATACGCAAGTCAAAAAAATAAAAATAAAAAAATAAAAAAGAAGTCAAGTAAAAATATACAAAGCCGCTGTGCCTTTTTTCCATGTGAAGTATCAATGTAGACCGCTGGTGCTCGCGCCAAATATCACAACCGTCCCTTATGCAAACCCAAAGCCTTGTGCATTCTCCAGCGCCATGCCCAACCGCTCCCGTAATACTTCCTTGTCATTGTATTCCGGCAACAGTAGTGTTCCATAACACGTATAAGCCGTGGGCAAGTGACCACCACTGCCCTCCTCTTCACCATTTTTTTGTACTGTAAATTGCACGTTTCGCATGCCGCCCACCGGCAAACGGTCCGATGCCGTGACAAACTCGAGAAGTTTGCGCTTCATTCTGTCGTCATATCTCTTCACAATAGACCAAAAGTCCTTGACGGTGTGATGCGAGGAATCCCAGCCGACGTAACGAGCATATCGTCGAAGCTCCGAAATATCAATCTCCTGCACGCCCTCGACGATGGACTGCAAGAGTGAAGGCGTCAATAGTGTGAGAGACTTGGCATCCAAACACGCCCGGAAACCGCGCTCAAATGCTCGAAACTGGGGCCGGATGGACACGTCAGTCAGGTATCGAACGTAATCGCTCACGTACTCGTCGCGGTTCTCACTTGTGACAAGTGGCGCCTCGTCCTCAAGTGCAGCAGGGCTGTTTCTTGTTGGAGGCGTTGGAATACCCTGCGGCCAAGAAGACTTGTCCTTGGTCATGGGAAGAGTGACGTCAGCGCCAAAAGCCCCGACCGAGAATTCGTATGTCCTTGCAAAAACATCCTCTACCAAACCATCTTTCTCATCCCACTCTTGCAAAGCGGTCAGTCCACTTGCTAAATCTGGCCAGCCATCCGCAATATGGTAAAGTTCTTCCACAGGTTGACCCAAAAGCTTCCTGTACAGGGCTTTAGGGAAAGTTATCGGAAGTGTCAGCCCATTGTACACGGCTAGGGACACCAACAAGCCGATCATCTCAAACTTCCATGTTTCAACAAGAGATCCTGGCACAAACCATGCCATTCTCGTCCTGTCATCAACCGTGAACGCCCCATAATTCGGGTCGAGGCATTCTGCCATTGCCATCCGAAAGAATTCTTGTTGAACTCCGCCAGAGTCAAACCCTTCTTCACCGCCAGCACCTTCTCCCAAGTGAATTTTCAAGGGCCTCAACAATTCTCGTTCTTGCCGTCTCCATAGCTGATCAAAAGCATCTCTGAGCACGTGATCTCTGCTGATAGCAAGGATCAAATATCTTGAGGATGCAGTCTTAAGCAAGTCCTGCAGAACGTGCTTATGGTGAGTGTTGGTAACTAGACTTCCCGGGTCAACAATGGCAGTCATTCTGGTCTTCAGAGAGCTAGACTCTTCAAAATTTTTGCTCATCCGCGAGAAATTGATTGATCGGAAAAAGGAAATTAGTGCCTCGGGACTGAAGAGGTACGGGTGGTCTAAGAGATGATGCCTATGCCTAGTAGAGGCAAAACCAACCCATACGACAGGAATGTCCATAGCATCCAATCGCTCTGAAAAATAATCAACGCGAAATTGAATGTCTCCTAGGAGAAGCATATTCCTGTTTTCGTCTACAAGAGACATCAGAAGATGTTTTCCCGTTGCGTTGGGCAATGAGTAACTTACACAATGTGGTAATTAGAGACAAAGCCCCATGAAAGGGACCATCGGTTGAGTACTCTGGGCGTCCGTTCCACTCTTGAAGGAGCACTGCTCTCGCCCAGTCCAACAGAAGCGTAGGAACTCGGGTTTCGTGTAACAGACGTTCCGCTTGAGTGAATTCTAGGATACGAATAGGTCCGCTTCCTAGGAGATCTAACTGGTTCAATAAGAGACCTAACACATCAAAACTTGCCTCGTCCCCTTCACCGTCCCACTCCGCTATTTCTGCAAAGCAATTCCGAGCAGTGATGGCGCAAAAAAGCCTTCTGGCTAATCGCAGAGCAAGCTCATTGGAAAACACGTCATCGTATTCGAGGCATACGGACGAAGGCTGCCTAGCCGCTGCGCCTTGTCCGCCTAGGACGAAGCCATTGGAACGAATCCGTGACATTTCGTATAGTGTCTTAGAGTCCTCTGCGCAGGGGGCTACTGCTACCAAAGCGTGAAGACAAATTGACATAATACAGCCAGCTTCAAAACTAGTCAAGGCCGGATTTTGACGCTCTCCAAAGAGCCTTTTCGATGACAGCCTCGCTGAATTTAGACCCTCGGGTGGTGCAAACAAGCTCTTGGCTGCGAGCCACAGACTATGAAGCACAAGGCTAGGTGCCGCCCGTGTCATCCGCAGCATGCAGTACCAAAGGGTTTGAGAGTCATACAGTTTTCCGTCTTTTGTGAAAGACTTCACCAGGAGGTGGGGGTCGCTCAACACATTGAAGATAGTCTGTTCGTTGAACGCTCGCCATTTGCCAGAAAGAACGCCAGCAGATTTCACTTGATGGTTAGGTCTCCGTCTCGCCAGCCGGTTTGATAAATTTTGAGGTTTCGGGTGGCTTTCCATCAAGGTTAGCGGCCCAAAAAAATGTCTTTCATTGGTGTGATCTTCCTGGAATATGTCGCAGATAAAATCGATCAACTCGACATTCAGTTGGCTCAGAGCCTGTGGCAACGGGTAGTTTTTCCGGGATTCTTCCGTTTCTACAGAGGCATCATCATGATCCTCCGGGGCTTGCTTACGCCTCTGTGCCCTCACAACGGCAAAGGTAGTCTTGGCAGAGGAATCCTCCTCGGAGTCCCCATGGTCAGATAAGGCTGGATCAACTTCGTCAACGGGGGGCGGAGATAGGCAGGGGACATTTTCGAAGAACGCGGGCTTCAGTGGGATTTCTGGTACAGTTCGCCCGACGACACCCGGTGTCAGTTTAGGACCCCGCGGTCTCTTATCCCCATGGAAGCTGCTTGACTTCGCGGTTGGTTTAGGTCCATCTGCTGGGGTTGGTGGAGGAAGTGGCTCTAGAGATGTCTTTTTCTGTGACTTTGACGTGGTTGCCGTCTTAATGGAACCCTTTGAGTTTCGTTTCCGCCTAGAAGAATCTCGTGGGAACCATCGACTCATCGGTACGCCCTGCATGTTCAGGCAGAGCCTGATGGCTCTGTTCCAATTCTGGAGTTATCAGGGGATGTGAAGATGACTTGGATGAAGAATGTCTGATGAGTGACGGAGGCGGCACAGACGTGGGATCTGTTCTTTCTTGTGAAGTTTCCTTCGACTGCTGCTGTTTGAAAGTCGCATCGGGGTCACTAACATCAGAAATTTGTTCAGATATTGCTCGCAAACCCTGTGGAGTGAGCCACTCCAGCATTTTAAAAGCTACCGTCCCAAATGTTGTAGCTGCAAATGACCTGTAGTCTCTGCTTACAGGCTTCTCTGCTATATTGATTTTGCTCCTGCCAACGGTATATCGACCCTGGTCGCGACCAATGTGTTTGGAGGGTCCCTCCTCTCCGCCAGGTGGCTGGGCTTCTGGTTTGACTGGATCACTTCCAGGGCTCTCAATGATGGAGACCTGACATCGTCTGCCAGACGACAAGTGTTTTGGCTTGGCTTCGGCATCAACGGAGGCCTTGCGAGGTCCTGGAGCCCCAGGAGCCCTGGGAGACGGAAGATCGGAGAGAGTTTGAGATCGCGGTCGTTGTGTTGAGAAAATAAGATTATTCACGGCCGGCGGGGGACCGTTTGATCGACGCAAGTACGGGCAAATACCTCTGTCCGGGTTATCCTGGCTCGCAAGGTAGACAGCCAGCGTCCTTGCGCTGGTAGGGCTGTATCGTCGAATGGGCGCCTTTCCTACGAGACGCTTCCGGCATGTGAAGCAGGTTGCGGTGTTGCATTGGGGAGAACCGCATCCGACGCGGAGTTGCGCAATGTACCTGTTTGGGAGACAGGAAATTAGTATCCAGCAGGTCAGATTCACGACCAGGCAGTGGCAAAGCAATTAGGGGTAGATGGGAACGCATACCTTTCGACGAGTAGTTGGAAATCATGCCGCCTACTAGCCCGATAAATAGCCCAGACTCGTCTTGGGTTTTCAACATCTTGGAGATAGTCTTGGAGTTCCGGCGGCGCATCGTCAGGCAAGCGAGAAAAAGGCGCTTCTTGCCAAAGACCAGCCTCCAGGTCTAGAATATCCGGTATGCAGTTGTTGTCGGAGGTATGGCCATCTGAGTTACCACCATGACCGGCATCGCTATGCCGCAAGGCGCTCATGATGAACGATGTGAAGGGCTCAGTCGATGCATCGGCCAAGGTTTGTCGTCCCGGGACGTCGCGTATGTAAATACCAACAAATATAAGCTTCCCTGGGGTAATAGTCTTAGATGGGCTGGATGAGGTTGATGATTAGTATGGGTGTTTGCTGAGGCAGAGATGATGGAAGTTGGTGGTGGCGGAATTTGGGGCGATATTGACTGGAGCTAGTTGCACGAAACCTGGGCGTCGCCCACGCTCAACGGATCGATACCAGTAGACACGTCTGATACCACGCTGCATCAGAAGTAAGCCAAGTACTCCGCACTAATAGAATACCTAGGTACTTTATGCAAGCACCGCTTATAGCGGGGCAAGCCAGCTTTCCGGCCGGGGCAGCCACTAACACCATTGACCCTACCCAGTACGTACGTGCAGTGGTACACGCAGTATCCAGTTTTATCCCTGCTATCCATACATGTGCTCAGATATGCAATCCCTTTGAATGTGCGAAGGTGCAGCTTTTATAGCGGACCCACCTTTTCTGTGATAAACCGTACCTTTCTTGCAACAAGATTAGCTACTAAACCTTTCACGTTAAAATTATTATACTAATAACTTTAGCTTTTATAATAAAGCTAAAAAGTATGTTATGAGTATTTTAAGTGTAGTCTTTGCTGCTTTTAGGGGATGGGCGCTTGGGGTAAGCAGGATGTGAAAATTCCGGAAATAGGGACCAGGGGATCGTTGCATCGACATGGACGTGTAGCTGCAAGTTGCCCCGAACTCGAATCCTCACCATTTTGTATGCGTCCTGTGCCGGCTCCGAGATACTGCACATGAGGCAAGAACACTGGAAAAAACTGCAGACCCAAAATTCCTTTGTACTTTGTGTTCCGTAACTAACACCCATGGAGACGGAAAATGGTCTTCGCCTGGTCACACAATCTTGAATTCCTGAGGCACGCCGTCTCCGTACGCTTGACATGTTCTTGGAGTAACACGACATGGCATTTTCGCCCCTTACTAATTGTAAACCGGCAGATCAAGACACGGCCAACCTGGACGAGCTAGACGAGGGCAGGGAATGGCTCATGATCCTGTCTCGGAGTGCTTGGCCACTCCAGGAGATGGCCATGGCTTCAACTTGGTAGACATTCCTATCCTCAGTCCTGCGGTAGTTACTAGAAAAAACGCCGGCGATTACAAGTATGATATTCCATTATTACACATAATGACTTACCAGCAGCCAGGCATCTCTGTGCTCCGGCTGCCGTGCCAATCAGTCCATCAACTAGCACCTACAAAGTTCAAGATGTTTGATCACGATGGACCCCGGTGGACTGTTTCTCTGTTATCTCAGGCCAGCCGGGATAGTATCTGTCGTCCTCAATAGTTCTTTGAGCGGTTCCATTGCCATTGCCAGGCGTAAACTTGGATTACACCATGGTCTCACAAAATCTCAAGTGCCACCGTGCTGCGGGGGAGAATAATGAGAATCCGATTGGACTAGGTTTCCATTGTGACCAGGCACCTCGTGAGAGTCGGTGTATCTGTAAGTCTCAGCTTGGTGGCGATAATCGGGAGACGTTCTTGGACACCTGCAACATGATGTGCCTGACTTGCGCTCACAGCCTTGAGAAGGCAACCTTGTGAAAGCAATAGACTTGGAAAAGCAGCCAAGTAAGGACAAAGCACTTTCTCTATGGTATCTTGACTATAACGGCCACGTTACAAAACAGACGCTTCTAGACTAGGCGTCGAATCCAAGATTTAATACAAAATGCCTTCCATACAACTATATCGAATGTCTCACGAGCTAAAGCGGCAGTCGCATAATTTCCTGCTAGGTTAACTCTGATACCTAATACTGGGTAACGTTCAGGGACAGCGGTTAGGAGAAATGTGCCGTTTTTTTTTTTTTTTGCTGAGAGGGTTTTGAGCTTTGGCAATAAAGCTGGCGTTGACGATAATTCCGATGAATCTTCGGGAATATCTACAACGTCTATGCAGCTGGTGGCCAGCAAGTTAAGGATGCACTCTCAACTTCAACCAACATGATAAGTAACATGATAAGTCGTAGGCGTAGATTGCTCTATGAAGACTACTAAAGCAAGTGTGTTTATCAGATCAGGCAATTAATGGTGGAACGGGCACCCATTGACTCATTGAACAGGACCGTAGGGCGCACGGGGGTGTAGTTATGAATCATGATGTTGCGAAGCTATTTCGATGCGCGGACCGCAAGTGTCCAGCAAAGCCCTTTGATCGTATGATGCGATTCCAAAGCTCTCGTCCAAGCTTTGCTCTCCTCGCCAAATCTACGCATTTGCATGCGGAGACAAGGCCGAGAACATTACTATGGCGAAGCAAACGGCGATGCCAACAGTGACACGGGAAGCCTCTCGCTTATCGCCTGTGGGACGACCTGGACTAAAAAGCGTCATCGACATGACCCTCATCACGAGTTTTGTCCACCGCCTTCAATTTTGGGCTAGACCTTCGCATGGACATGTCTGTGTGTGTGTGGAAGCAGAGCAGACGGAGTCACCAGAGCGGGCAGAGCTGGAGCCAAAACCTAGCGACAGCCCCGCAGGCTCTTTCCCTCTCTGCCCTTGGTCGCTCCTCCCACCATCGAAACCCCGCCAGCCAAGCAGGGCGCCACCAAAAATCTTCTTGCCACTAATTAATAATTCGTGCTCGTCCCGTACGGAGTAGCACAAGGTCCGTTTCCTACCCGTACATCTACGTCAGATCGACGTCGCGACCTATTGATATCTCATATCGCTCGTCTAGATCATCTTGCTGCGCTGTTCAATAAAGAATCGCATCTTCACAAATTTTGTTTTGCGCTTCATCATGGCGAGTGTCGCCGCCGCACCCGCAGGTACCGGCACCTCCGCCTCGCATCCTTACACGTGCAACACGTGCCAAGTTGCCTACCGCAACATCGACCTCCAAAAGGGTCATATGAAAAGCGACTGGCAGTGAGTTGTCTTGTTTTCCACGCCATGTTCATTCTCCTTGGACTTTGGTGATGTTTCTGAACCTTATGCTGACCCTCCGGCGTAGCCGATACAACTTGAAACGTCGCGTTGCCTCCCTGCCTCCCATCTCTTCCGAAGTCTTCACCGAAAAGGTCCTCCAGGCTCGTGCTACATCTAGTGCAGAAGCTGAGAAGGCCTACTTCGAGGCAAAATGCGAACCTTGCAACAAGACTTACTACAGCGAAAACGCCTATCAAAATCACTTGCTCAGCCAAAAGCACAAAACCAACGAGGCAGCTGCTGGTGGTCCACGACGCAGACAAGATGACGAGGCCACTTCTGTAATCAGCTCTACCTTTTCTCTGGGTGAACCTACCTCGGTACCCAAGGATGAGCTTGATACCGATGCCGAAGACGAGTTCAACCAGGTTATCGAAAGCCTGCAGAATGCCAAAGTTTCTGCCGAGCAACGTCCTTCGCCAGTTAGCAGGCCCTCCAACCCCAAGCCCACTGTTCCTGGCGCCAACAAAAATGGCGACGGTGAGGAAGACTCAGAGTCGACAACACCTTCACACTCCGTGGCCGAGCCTACTTGGACCTTGAACTCGTGCATCTTCTGCAACTTCGAGTCTCCTTCCCTGCCGCTAAGTGTTCAACATATGGAACGTTTCCACGGCATGTTCGTTCCCGAGCGGCCGTATTTGGTTGATTTGCAAGGTCTTATCAAGCAACTCCAGCGCAAGGTCAGTGAATATCACGAGTGCCTAGGCTGCGGTAAAGTCAAGTCGACAGTGTTTGGCGTACAAACGCACATGCGTGACAAGGGTCACTGCAAGATCCCCTTCAGCACCGAAGAGGAGCAACTTGCCATTGGCGACTTTTACGATTTCCGAAGCACGTATTCTGATGACGAAGAGGAGGGTGAAGATGACGGCTCAGACACCGAGGAAGAGAGGCGCGGCGGCGCCAAGCTTGGCTCAAGAAGAAAGGCCAGACTTGTTGGTGAGGATGGAGAAGAGCTCGACGGCGAGGAGGATGGAGAGGGGTGGGAAACAGATAGCTCTGCATCCTCGCTTGACTCGGCGGATCTCACTGCAGTCCCTGCCGAGGGTCACATTCATCAGTATGAACGTCTTAAAAAACATCCCCACCATTCAAGTCGAGATCCTCGGAATCACCACCAGGCAGACGGATGGCATTCGCGAGCACACAAGCATACCCATGCTGCATTCTATGACGACTACGAGCTGCATCTTCCTTCCGGCAAGTCTGTTGGCCACCGGTCACTGAATAAGTACTTCCGGCAGAATCTCAACAACTACCCCACGCCTGAAGAGCGAGCCGAGCGCCTTGCTATTGAGGGCCCCGAGTCTGGGGAGGAGAGCCATAAGAAGGATCGTAGCATCATCCTTCGCAACGGCCAGCGATACAAGAGGGATGTTGTGCCACGAGGAACGGTAGGCTTGGCCAACGTGTCGGACGAGAAGAGGCGGGCGGTGCGCAAGTCGGAACACCGTGGGCGAGACTTGGAGCAATTCACCACCAAGAGGACGGATTGGATGTATGGCAAGAGAAACAACAATCAGAAGCATTACTACTACCGCTTCGATGGCGGTGGTTAGTTGTGCAGCCGATATCAAAATAGACATGCCGATTTTGCAATGAAATGTTGGTTCCTTTACAGAGTAGTGTGGCTAGTTTTCGCCTTTTGTGTGACGTTGGGCTGAGACGTCTACTGGTTTCTGTCCCAACATCCTTGATGAGTGGTCTCTCTCAACAGCGACTCGACGAGAACAATACGGCTGCCAAGTACGACGCATGTTGGGTGCTCCGGCATGTATCTGCGGGGCTCTACAGTGCCTTGGCCTAAAATAGCAGTAGAGGATGCTATGATATGACTGGTGCATACAGGCTATATATGGCGTGGTTGGTGTTGGTTGCAAACATTGAGAATTTACCAGAATGGTGAGTGACCAACATTCCACCAACCTACTAGTACTCAAGCTGACCGCCACGGCCCAAAACATCAAGTTTGAATGAACCCACGTCACGTCACTAGAAAAGACATGGGCAACCTCATGAAGCGCTCACAATCCCAACAACCATTTTTGCGAGGTGATGTTTGGTCCCTGGAAATGTGACGGCAGCATCGCGGATATAATAAGAAACAAAGGTGGTTCCCCGGAACCGGGCAAGATCTGATGCGACATGGCTAAAATTGGCACTGACAGCAAAAACATTGAACGCCAGGGCCAAGGAAATCAAACTATCCAAGACTTGCCTGTGGGAACTCAACTCCTCTACGCTGTCGTTTGTCATTTCGGCAGCCACTCGGGCTGATGCCGCATCAAACCTGGTGCCCATCTGCCCATCCACAGACATCCACGACAGGGGCCAGCAAAGACGAAAACGACACATTGTGCATGAGTACGGAGTAGCTTTGAGCTTTTCTATTTGCGCAGCCTCGAAAACTGGGGCTGGGCTGAAAAATTGGAGGGTGGTATGCCGGGATTCTTGGTCAAAAATCAAGCTTGCTGACGGGACACCAAGCAGCCAGGGGGGACGAGCGGTGGCTGACCGGGGAAAACTTGGCGAGATTGAGCTCCTGCAGCCAACGGTGCTGTAAATATCGTACAGCAGACGTGTTTCATTTTGAGCAGTTTTCCAACTGCATAGTGATTGTATGGCGTCGGGAACAAAGCCCAGCACAGGGTGGCTGGTCCAGGAGAGAAGAAGAGGAGAAAGAAAGGGACGGGTGACGGGTCGAACCTCATCACTTTATGAGCCGAGTCGAGCAGCTTTGCCGTCAGCCTTATTAAACTTGGTCATGACACTCTGTGCGCCAAGCAAGGATCGACCCGTTGCCAAATGTCCTGAAAATTTCCCGCCGGTAGTCATTTGACGCTGATGCCGTCCGCCGCCGTTGTGTCTGTAGAACGGAGCTGTAGTACCACCCATCTGGTTCATATTGGCTGTACCACGTCGGGCTTGTTGGTCCAAGGGACGTCGTCGTCGTTGTTGTTCCTCGCTTCCTAGTTCCCTGGGGACTTCACCTCCTCTCCGTTTGCATCTGCAAACGCATCCTTCGGTGGTTCTGGGAAATTCTTTCCTTTGCCAAACTCGGGCCAAACATCCTATATTGGCAACAATCGAAGAAGCGACCAAACATACAAAATGGCGCCAAAACAGACGCGACTGTTGTCTTCCTCTCTTCTTCTCGTCCTTCTAGCCATCCTTGTCCCGGGGTCGCTCTCATTTAGCAGCAACTTCGCATTCTACGCAGTGGACGCGCAACCTTGTCTATACAGCGCCTCCGATGCATCCAAATGCACTGGTACTGACGCACAGGACCTAAACAGTTGTCTTTGCAATAATGGCGGCGGCTTCATCACCAAAGCGGCCCAATGTCTTGGTCAGAACGGTATACAATATTTGGGGAAGGTGTATGACACCATGGAGGATGCCTGTTCAACCTCTCAGACGCCAATATCGGTTAGCCGGAACACGTTTCTGGATACTGCTGGTAAAGCTGCCTCTTCTACATCTTCGTCTGCCAGCTCAACTGCGAGTTCAACCACAAGTTCAACCGCTACTTCAACTTCAGGTGCAACTTCGACTCTCACTACCACGACTGGAAATCCATCTCCTACTCAGTCAAATCCAAGCAAAGGAGCCGACGTTGACAACAAGTCATCCGGTCTTTCGCAAGGAGCCATGATTGGTATTGCTGTCGGCACATCCGTAGCAGGTGTACTCGCCGTAGGGGGAATGCTCCTGTACTTTCGACACTGGCAAAAGAAGAAGGCGGAAGATGAAACCAGTCCCATGATGGCCCAGAATGACTACTACAAGCGTGGCACGGCGACGACATTCCCTCCCACGGAGCCATCCCCATCCCTTGGGCTGTCCGGACCCGACGCCAAAGCTTCATGGGGGTCGAGCCCGTCGCCTGCTTATCCGTCACCCAATCTCAACAAGTCTCCCGCACAATATGCCGGTCCGTACGCGGCGCCTACCCCTCAAGACAGCCCAGCGATGCACGGAGCCGCAAGCCCTGCATTTGAGATGGATGCATCCGCCACGTCTACTCCTGCGCCCGGCGAGGGACCGGTGGAAATGGAAGGATCTGCGCCTTCTACACATCTCCAGGTTCGGCGTTGAGGAATTGTCGGTGTTGGAAATTTCGTGGTTGCAATTTTAGCACGGCGCATTTGGGCATATCTCATGGCCAGCGATCGATGTTTGATGGTGCATGGCACATGAAGTGCGGCCTCAGTGTAAGCGTTTGGCCAATGAGTAATTTTGTTCATTTCTCTCTGTCTCTCTCTATGTTGTGTTTAATTTGATCCTAGTCATAGAGTAATTGATGAATATTAATGCGTGTCGTGTATTCCAGACGTCGGTGCATGATGTTTACCCGGCCGGTGGGATGAACTGGCAGACGCCAAAAATGGGCGCATTGGGCAAGAGATGAGAGATTCCAGACAGCAAGACCAACCAGACTTGACTCGACTGTGCTCAGTAGCAACAAAGTAGTTAACACAAGTGAACCTCGGCAGGAACGATGGGGTAGTTGCTCCTTCAACAATAGTGATTCATCACTCACCCGCTCCAGTCAATCGTCTTCCATTTGTCCTCCATTCGTCTTGCAAAACAATTCAAGAAATTGTGCATGTTACTGCAATTGATTATTTCGCATCCAGCGTTTTCACCAAGGCATCGACGTAAATTTTAGCGTTGTGACGGACATTATGTCGCAAGGCAAGCAGACGGTCCTCATTACAGGGTATGTACGAACTCCCGGAGCAAACGAGGAATATTGCAAATGCATCTTTTGCCTACAGGACCAGAATAAAACTAACACGAGCCCTTCAGTTGCTCGCCAGGAGGCATCGGCCATGCGCTCGCCCTGGAGTTCCACAAACGAGGTGCGAGACAGCTGTGACGTCTCAACTGGCGGCGAAAACTTACACTCTCCAGGCTGCCACGTCATTGCCACGGCCAGAAAGCCTGAAGCCCTCGAAGCCCTCCGAGACCTAGGCATGAGCGCGGTCCGACTTGAAGTTACCGATGCCAAGAGCATCGCAGCATGCAAAGCCGAAGTTGACAAGATCACTGGTGGCAAGCTCGATATCCTCGTCAACAACGCGTACGCCTTTTCACCCGTGCCTCTCACCAAACGCCGCATCAGTCCTACTCACATGACATAGTGGCCGCACGCATACCATTCCAGCCTTGGACATTGACATGGATGATGTGCGGCAGTCGTACGAAGCCAACATTTTTGGCCCCATGGCCATGTGCCAGTCTTTTGCAAGCCTTCTCATCGCAGCGCGCGGGCTCATTCTGCAGATTTCATCCGTGTCTGCCATCATGCCTTACCTATTCGCCAGCGTCTACGCTTCCACAAAGGGCGCGTTGAACTCGTACTCTCGAGTCCTGCGGATGGAGCTCAAGCCATTTAACGTCCGTGTGATGGTTGCCATGACGGGCACCATTCGCTCCAACATCATGAATCATTTCGACCGTGTGCTGCCTGAAAACTCGCTGTACAGGCCTGTGGAGGATGTGTTTGTGCAGAGATTGCGGTTCAGCCAGACAAGAGGGACTATGGATACGCATGTTTATGCGAAAAAGATTGTCAGAGAGGCGCTCAAGGGCGAGGGGTGGTTTGGCGGCTTGTTTGGACGGACCCCGGATTGGTATTGGGCCGGAGGGTTTTCGTATGGTGCTTGGATATTGGATACGTTTTGCCCGTCATGGTTGGCTGAAGCAGCGGTTGCGTGGTTTTTCAATGTTGGGGTGTGGTCGAAGAGGCTTAACACTGCGAATAGGAAGGATTAGTATAGTTGCGAATGCCTCAGGATGTGCCGGGGTAAACAGGCGCTTATGGTTCTAATGGCGTCGATGCAAATAAATGAGTGATATGGAGGTTTGTTACAGTCTCGCTTCAGACTTTCTCAAGACTAGGAGTCGTATAATTCGGCCCGGCCAGTTTCGGCTGACGTGTATTTCGTAAGCAGTCACTCTTCTGTCGACGAGTTGATGGTATGCCCCAGGCATTCTAGCTAGCCTATCCAACCCAATGGACGTTACTCCGCATAGTCGAGCCGAATCATTAGCTCCCTTGTTGTCTAGGGCAGTATATTTCTAGATGGTAAAATTGTGACAGACATGCCTCGGAGCTCACAGTGTAAAATCTCTCAAAATACGTCTCCATGGTCAAAAATGGCTGACACCTAGTATCAACGTAAATTGTCGTAATATGGGATAGCTGTTCTATTAGTGGTCCCCGTGCCTCGTGGCAAACCAGCGTTCGGTCTGACCAATCGTGCGATATTCCTCTGCTCGAATCGCAATGAAACTGGGGGCCCAGACCTTGCGAATATCCGTCACACCGAGCCTGTAAACCAGGCAGCCATTCGACGTTATAGCCATGGATGGTACGGAGTATAGTCCCCGGAAAAAAAAAGAAAAGGAGATGGGGTCGAGCTTTCCGCCTAATGTTGACACCCGGTTTGGCTGACCAGCTGCCCAAATTGACATACCTACTGCATAGAAAAGCAGGTGTACGGAGTCGAATTTGGACATTTCATTTCAGCACACGCAAGGCTCACCCTAAGGCGGCTCGGCTCAGGGTTGCTAGACAGGCCCGATAAAGCGCCAACTCTGTGGCTGCGAGTCAGCCCGGGGACCCGCGAGCCCGTGAATCCTCGGCAAAAGGCGGACTCGACTTCCAACTTGACGGCAGAGCTGTATCAAGAACATTTTGGGGTTGAAAATCCACTCTCAATGTTTTGCGAGGGGCGTTCTCGGGACGGTTGTGCTGCAAGTATTCCAATGAGCCGGCGTCTTGTGGTGGAACAGCAAATGCCAATGGCCCGATCGTCGCCGATCCGACTTCCTAGTTGGGCAATATTTCGGCAGACAACTCCGCGATCCCAGCACCTGTTGATTGGCGCCGCGGAATCGGGGCCAGAAGTTGCTGCTGAATATAGACTGTGGAGGACGAAGACCCTGGGCCGCGTAAGTCTCTCGGCTACCGGGGTCGGCCGGCGAGGTTGACCCAACGAGATGAAGAGGCTGAATCACTGAGAGGATTTTCATTGACAACGAAGTATGGTACATATTTCTCCAGCTACTTCTGCATAGGCTCTCAAAATAATGCTGGCCTGCGCTTCCCTCCTCCCGTGGCACTCCGTTAGACAAGGCCTGTTTGTACCAACTTACCAAGTGCGTTGCCGTTTATAGAGCTGTCTGAATTATTCTTCTTAAAGAGTCCATCTTCTTTATAACGCATCACTTCTTTATATAGCAAGAACGCATATCGGCCAGCGCCATGGCCGACGCCGACCTGGCAGCGGCAGACTCCGCGTCAAGTCCCGGACCCTATGACCTCCTTTTCCTCCTCGACGCAACATTGTCGATGCACGACTTCATCAAGGGTCTCAACGAGGCACGTCCAAACATCCTCAGGATGGCTGCCTTGACCGACGCCTTTGAGAGAATTGGTGTCATGGCATACCGAGACTACTCCTGCAGGGACATCACATCCTGGTCGGGCTGGTGCAAGTCTCTTGACGACGCAGTCGACGGCTGGAACATGGTTGCGCAAAAGACAGTCCTGGATAAAGCAGCACATATAGTGACCCAAGGAAACGATGATACCCCCGAGGCATCCAAGATGGGGCTCGCATATGCCTACCGGAAGATGAGAGCCGAGGCCACAACCATCATCATCTTGTATACCGACGCGCCGCCCCATCTGAAGCAAGTCGCGGACCGCAATGGCAGAGCGGAGCAAGATGCCCTGCTTAAACCAGACAGCTACGGAGGGACGGGCCATCATTTCGCGGACTGGACTTCAGGAGCCAAGCTGATGCGAGACGGGGATAAGAAGGCGAGCGTGTTCTGCGTCCTGAAAACGGGCAATGTCGCCTCCTGGTCTGCGTACCAGTACCTTTCCGCAATGACGGGCGGGACAGGCCTTTGTCCTCCCCCGAATCACACCCGACATCATCTCCTTCACGACCACCACAATGCTATTAACTTGGATGGGCACCGACGAGCGCCAAATGAAGAATGGCGTGGACGACCCCAGGGTGCCGCTAGAAGTCCCCGTCTACAAGCTGACCAAGAAGATATCCAATGCCACGACCGAGAACAACCCCAGACTGCGAAATTTCATGGCGACGAAGACCTCGGCGGTATTCAATGCGAATTCAGACACCAAGCGGGTCAGCATCAACGATCTCGGCACAGTCATGACGCGGCGCAGCCCTCCCGTGGGCGACTTTGCCGCGCGGTACAGCCGAGACGACAAGTACAAGGACCTGGTCGTCGCCCAGCTTAGGGGCATCTTTGAACAAGACGTGGTCGCCATGTCGCTCAACCCGGTGTTTGGCAGCCTCTGGCGGGCCGTCTGCAACGAAAGAGGAGGGAGAGACCGAGACGTGCTCGCGCCCATATTCGGATACCACGTCGGGAGGATCCAGAACACGCACAAGAAGGCGCAGATGAAGGCGTGGCTGGACAATTCGTACGACTACTCGCTCGCCATTGAGAAGGAGGTTGGCGAGGTTGCGGCAGAGCACATGTACCCCATGGTGTTTCTGGATCCCACAGTCGAGTTTGCCGGACGCGAGCCCGGCCAGAGAGACGAGAACCTGCGCCGGCTCGAGAGGAGCGAGCTGCTGGAGCGGTACCTCGAGAATCCGGTCGAGGCCAAGGTCAACTGGCACCCGGACAAGAGCCAGGCCGCCGTCGGACCGCTGGTGACGTGCAGAGAGTGCAAGTTCCCGCGGTCGGTGACCGTCATGGGCGAGAAGGGCGTATGCGGCATGTGCTGCGCGCCGTCTGCGGACTGCTGCTGCGTGGCCTGCACACGGCCTGAAGGCATCGACGCGGAGGAACGGCTCTGCGCCAACGTTACAAGGGAGGACACGGAGGCAAGCCGCGTCCCCTTGGTCGAGTGTGCCGTGAGAGACTGCCGCGCGCAGTACGTGATGTACAACCCGGCGCGTCTGCGTGTCTGGGCAAAGTGCTTCTACTGCCGGCATGCAGGGCTGAGGGGATGGCAAGATGGCGGAGGTGCATGGAAGGGCGCCCTGTGTCGAGTGCAGCCAGTGCCTCGGCAGGATGATTTGGCCTCACGAGTACCGCCCGCCGGGATTCAACCAAGAGACCTTCAAGTGTCCCGGCTGCGTGTCCGGCGTGCAGACGGTCGTCTTGCAGGAGACGACGCCGCGGCAGATGGAGGAGGAGAACGGCTGGGGGTGGCTACTCAGGAACGTGGACGAGGCTATCCAGCAGCCGTTCAACAGCCGGTCCATCTTCTACACGGCCAGCCACTGCGATCTGCAAAACATCTCTGCAAAGGTGGAGCTGCTCCCCTCGTGTGACGGGACCGTCCTGACCATCAGGGGGAAGAAGGTGCACAGCGTGGCCGACATGCAGGACCGCCTCCGCCGGCACATTGAGGAGCGCGAATCGAGCCTCATGTCCTGCAGCCTCTGCTTCTCGGACCTCGACGCGTCCCAGCTCCGCTCGGCGTGTGGACGCTCCGGGTGCAAGCAGCGGATCTGCGCTGGATGCATCAAGTCGTGATACGGCCTCAACAAGCCCGGGCGCATCATCAACACGGCCGCGCTGAGGTGTCCGTTTTGCCGGCGTCTTCCTGCTGGCAAAACCGCGCGGAGACACCGCATCACGGACATGGGGAGCCTGGCCCAGGCCATGGAGGAATCGGGAACCTGGATCCACGCTTGGTGTAGTTGGTGCAACCATGCGAAGCAGTACGTCGAGAGGATGTGTGCAAACGGCGCCCCGGAGCCCGTGTACAACTGGCGATGTGAGGCGTGTCAGCCGGCTGCGGTGAAGCGCGGGGAGGGCAAGATTTGTCGTGGCTGTGGCATCTTGACGGAGAAGGTGTCTGGGTGCCATCATATGACGTGCTGGTGCGGAGAGCATTGGTGTTGGGCCTGCGGAGAGGCTCACTCGCCGATGGATATATACGATCACATGGCCGAGAGACACGGAGGTTTGGGCATTGAGGAATGGGGTTGTGAGAAGTTCGAGGCCGAGTATGAGACTGATGATGATCAGGCGTTTTGTTTAACGGAGTAAAATAGGTTGACGTGTAGTTTTGTTTAATACATGGGCTTGGTCTCAAAAACAGCTTCACGGTCTCCAGGAAGAACGAGGAGACACATGACAACAACATTTTGCCTGTCCAGGGGCTGGTTCTAGCTGGATTCTCGCTCGCGGTAGCAGCCATGGTTTTAATCCCTCCAAACCAGAATCCCCTTGGCATACAGACCCGAAATAATGCCCACGCCGCGCTTCGAATCCCTGGCCGCAGTGGCACTAGTGGGATATTCCGTGCCGGCGTACAGACTCTTCAGTCCATTGGCCTCAGTCCACTCGGCAACCCAGGACGTCCCCTTGCCGTGCTCACAGTACGCCTTCATGGCGTCGTCTGCCTTTGCCAGCTCGGCGGCGTCGTTGCAGACATGCCGGGTCATGGTAAACTTGGTCAGCGAGGGGAAGTGGGGGTGGCCAGCGATGATGAGCTTGCCCCCGTGGACGGACAAGTTATCCGGCAAAAAGGGCACCTGAATAGACGACCTGTACGAGAGAGAGCCGTCCCGGCGACGGTCGTAAAGGTACACGGCGCTCCGGCTGGTTGATGCCACGGCGACGGTGGTGCTGTTGAGCATCTCGACGCCGTTTGCAAAGGCAGCGCGCGCGACGACGCTGGCCTCTTCCACGTCGGCGGGCTTATCGGCGGACAGCTTGAGGTGCACGACGGTGCCAAGGGGAAGGCCGAGAACGAGCTCTGTACGTGCCAGGAGCGTCGACTGCTTCGCCAGGAAGTAGTGGTCGTTGGACACGTAGAGCTCTCGGCTGCCGACGAGGGCGATGGAGTTGGGGCCGTGGATGAGCGGGTGCTGGATGGTTCCGGCGTGCGAGGCCACGAGCTGATCCAGGTCGAGGTTGAAGATTTCGATGCTGGGACCGGCCTTGGCGTGGTTGGCAACGAACAAGGTGGATGTTTGCTCGTCGTATGCCATGCCTAGGGTGTGGAAATCGGCCTCGCCGGCAAAGTCGACCATGTCGACGCGTCTGAGAGAGCTGGCGTCGGGCGCAGAGGCATCTTTGTAATCGTAGACATAGATATTGGCACTGACTGGATCGGGGAGAAAAACGCCCTAGGGTTGATTCGAGTTAGGGTTGGGCGGAGGGAGCGAAGCAAAAGTCAGGCAAAAGTGAGGATGCGTTTGTTATGGTATGGCAGGACGACATACCATGACCGTGTTCCAGCGCTCTCGTCCAGCATCGCAGGCCAAGAGAGCCACGCCGCTACTCTCCAGCACGAGCATATCCTCACAGCTTCTCACCCGGTCGACAAACTTAATCTCGTGGCGTGCAAAGGTATTAATCTCTGCCAGGCGACCCGGAGCGTTGGTATACACCATGAGTAGCTCCCGGCCACGGAAATACAGGAGCGACGACAGCGCCGCCGTCAGCAGGACGGTCTGGTTTTCTTGGCGTCAATTGTGTTTTATTTTATTTTTGCAATGGGAAACGATGGCGTGGACCGGGCTTACCCAGATGGATCTCGAGTTGGGCATGGCGACCGCGACTGCGAGGTTGGCTGGCAATTGAGATGGGAGATGGTGAGAATGGATGAGCGGCGTTTGTGTAGTGGAAAAGAGGTGCAAGTGGAAGCCACGCAATACATGGCCAAGCTGGCGACACCCAATGCAAAGGTGGAATCTGCCGAATACTACACGAAACACGGCCAGATAATCAGCCGCGGTTGCAATCAACAACGTACATGTCCAAGTGCGGCTGTGCTGTGTTAAACTCGAAGGCGCGACATGTATGATACCAGACAATATGATGACTTCTAGAGGGAAGGGATGCCCAGCTGCCTCATTGCTGGCTGCACCGTGCCTTGTACAGGCCTGCAAATTGATCCGTCGGACGGCTCGATCGTGTCTCACAGAGACTCAGACAACTCAAACTATTCGACTCCGACCAGCATTAACTTATGCCGAGTATATAACTTACCATTTTACCGACAGGGACGGAAACCACATCGTAAAACCCTCCCTGCGTTTGCCTGTTGAAAGTGGGGAATCCCAGAATCCGGAGTCCGGACAATATTCACACTTCAACGCCGACATATACTGCTAATCGCAGCGAATAGACACGTTGATAGGGAAAACCAAGGGGAAGCTACTCACAGGAATTAAACCATAAATGTAATCATATCCAAGAGTTTTCCTCATTATATGAACGCCCCTAAAACCTCTCATCTCATCATCAAAGAGTCAGACGCAACTTATACTCAAATCATGGATCTGACGGTGGAGATGCGTAAGCTCTGACGGGTCCTTGATTCCGTCTCAACGAGTCAATCTCTTCATAGATATATTGATCTCCAATGTTGCCTGCAAGCTGATACGAAGTTGCCATCCTGAGACATGAAGCGTGTGCCGTCTGCTTCAGTCTTGAAAAAGCAGACCCTGGACGAGACCGAGCCCGAAATCGATATTTGATAGGTGTCTGATACACAAGGCGGATGACCAAGTCTTTCGTTCGAGAACCACAATCTGTAAAGGTGTGTATTTCATCGCAAATCCTTTGCTAAGTATTTCTTCTTTCAGAATATCTTGACAATTGCCGAGCCGTAAATTGTTGTCAGCATTCACACGTCCTTTGGTGCTGTGCTGGTTGTCTCGTTATGACCCTCATTTGTATTCTCTTATTCCCGACGTTCGCGACGGCGTGTCATTGAATCAATGCGACAAGAGCATGTGGGGGATTTGATTGCCGAATAGCTATAATCGACCATGTCATTTGATATTGCCAATCTGGTCCCAGATATTCTGCAATAGCGAGAACCTCCCGTCGAGGTTTTGAAAGAGAATAGGAAACATCATGATTTTTCGCCATGTAGTCGCAGCATGCTCACATATTTCTTGGGCCGCCAACAAAGCTCCAATCAAGCAGGCGGTACTTGAGTAAGCCTCTTGATCTTCTCCAGTATCATCGTCTCCGGGTTGTGAAAAGAACAAGTATGGGAATCGGTTCCTATTTGCCCCACAGAAAAGAACTGAGGGCTCGACGAACGCGGCAGACGACCCAGCGACCATATTAATCTTCGCTGTCGGGTCATCGCGAACAAATGGGATGCTGACTTTATACATGTTCATCGCATATTTGCAACCTCTGTGTGGGCGCATGGTAGGGCTCGAATGTTCGCCCTGATAAACTTGCAAGCGCATGGAGTGAAAGGATTACAGACGTGAAGCTTGCAGGGTCAGCAATTCCCCTCTCTAGAGAGCCGATGGCATTGCGATGCTGTTGGAGCGTCGCTTCAAGATATTGTGCTCCTTGACACTCAAGTTGTTCCGGTTTCCAGATGCCTCTGGTTATATCCATGTATGAAATGTGCAGAATGGACAAAGAGATGATGGCGTTGAGCAGAGGCTCTTATTCCATGGCTATGGACGGCACATCCACGGTCCAAATCTTCTTGATTTGGGGAAAAAAATATCCTGGTATCGTAGTGGTTACTTCTACGGTAAAGTAGTGCAGCAATCGTATTTCTCTATAACGCCGATCGCGACTCTCTTCCGCTAGCATGTCAAGATTCTCAGGACCAGGACCTCTAGCATTCTGGCCGGTGGAGAGCCATCGCACTGATCAGCGTCAATATGTATATTAGCAGTACGGTTGTGTGGGTGGATATACTTACATTAACCCTTCGTGCCCGATAGCGAGCACATCCTGTTCGAGACTTTGTGTGGTAGAGACGTGGCATGTTGTTAATAGGGAAGAGTTGATGAACGCAGTATGGTGACCGCGTGCGTCAGGGTGAATGGTCAGTAGTTTGTGAATCTAACTTGCACCACAATTGAGAACCATGGCTTCCTGATTAGAACATTTGCAAGGCGCAGCCATGGTTGATGTTATGGCTGGCATCGTGTTGGCCAACAACATTGAAGTCAGACGTCAGCACGAAGCGGTGAAGATTGCTAGTGGGGGCAGGATAAATGCCAGCCAAAAGTATGAAATAATAGACATGAGCAAAGTGTGGGCGGAGCGCGACGGTTAACGTAGACTGGAGTCGGTATATCGCATTTGCGAGAAATCGCGTGATATTTCAAATGTTTACATTTGTGGTCGTGAAAAACCTACCTACGTCTAGTGGAACCACATTGTAGGTACCGTTGACCCTTCGGCAGGAGACAGATACGCTGGGGTTGCGCCTGCCTCTAGTGTCAAAATTGCCGATGATGCCCGCGGTTTGCCCAGTGTGAGGCCACAGTGCACATGGTGGCCAATGAACCAGCGGCACCAGTGACCTTAGTAATAGTCCCCAGGACGCTGACGTACTTCCTGTTTCAAGTTCCAACACTTCGGACGGTCTGGATGCCTGATGGGCCAATTGCCGTCTTGACTTTTCTCGATTCTGCTCCTCCATTCTGAAGTTGAACTCAACCCTTGGATCAATTAAATACATCACTAGTCTCTCGGATAGTGCTCTCTATTTTCCATCATGTCTCGGTTTTCGCATTACGACACCGATGAAGAACGACTTCCCGAGGGCATGCGTCGGGTTGGTTACGATGCCGACACTCAGGTTTACACCTTCCAAGACACAGACGGCAGTTACTGGGAGAGTGCCCCAGGCTGTCAGTATGGACAGCTAACACGCGTTGGCCACGGGCATCCGGATGATGCTGCCGACACCGAAGCCCTTCTTGATGCCTCATGAGATTTCGCCTCCCAGGTCGTGGCGGACGGAGCTGATGCCACTTCTTAACTTTGGCGTCATTATCGGCGTGTGTCTTCTGGGTCTTTTTTGGTACCTTCATTACGCTGCATCTGGTGAAGATACTTCCCCATCGATCTGTGTCTCGGGCACCTCGCCATACACAGTCCAACAAGATGATACCTGCTGGGCCATTGCAAATGGACGAGGAATCAGCGTCGACGCTATCTTGAGCGCAAACGAGGGCTTAGACTGTGATATGTTAAGAGTGGGATCTATTATCTGTCTACCCGATTAGGCAGCCTTAGGCCCAGGCTATTCATGCCATTGCACTGAGGCTAGCATTAATTCCAATTTGAACTATGCTTCGCAATTGTGTTTGGAGGCAGTCACCGGCACAATTCTAATTTTGAGACGTAACAAGCAGCGTCTTTTACCGCCTAATAACTTGTTATTTATACCTAGAACTTTTGGTATGGGCAATTCATGAATAGGAGGTAATTCTTTCAGCCAGAATGTGCTCCTGGGCCAGGCTCTGATGAGTTCGGCACTGCCCAAGATACCACGACATGGCAGGCTCGGCAGGTCGAGTCCTATGTCACTCGCTGCGTTCGCAGCATACAGTCATTTAGACGTTTCTCAAACAGCATTTGATTTTTTGTTGGCAGCAGTATACTATCGCCACGAATGGTATCCTACCATACCTATCATTCTACCCCGTACAAAATTATTTGATCAGGCATAGTAGCCGGATTGCGGAATGGCACACAGGTTGGACAACAAGACGAATCGAATATTAGCAGACTTTACAAATAGTTCGTTTGGAAACCTTGGCCTTGGGGAGTTCATCGATCCTAGTTTCTCGTGCTGGTGCCAACAGAATTGTGTGTAGCATGTAAACGGAACTGAGTTCTGTGGTAGAGCTGATCCAAAAAGAACCAAGATCTTATATGAATACCAATAAACGTCGGCATCTACATACTTGATTCGCCGGCAGTGAATTATACCAACGTAACCTATACCGCTTGATGTTGCTCAACTATATCTTCTCCGTTCTTTACGACAAGCATGAGGCTCTTGTAGAGAGAATCCAGAGTACGGAGTACTCGGCACCCCAAATCAAACAAGGACCACTTTGCTTCTCCCTGTCACTTGGATGGAGTATGAAATGGTTCTTTGTAAAGCGAAAATTTTGACGCGTTTTCGGATACGCGTTGGCTGGCCCTGGTCCCTGCCCTCCCTGTCACGAGCGCTTCGTTGGAGGTGGCTGGGAAACCCCCGGACCCGGGACAGCCAGGGATTTCAGGAAGTACGGAGTAGTAAGTAGTATTTAAGGCAGAGAAGCACACCCCAGCGAAATCTCTGCCATTCTCATTCGATGTTTGGTGGCTCTGACGCCAATCCCAATACACCATTTATGCCGCCAGATACGGTGTCACCTCCAAAACTACAATACAACCAAGAGTCCATCAGCAGGGTGGCGTCCAGGGTTGGTCACAGCGATGTTGGCCATGTCTGCAAGATATGTATGTTCTCGCCACGGCAACGAGGTTGCGAGACTTGTGGCCAGGTTGTACTTGTATCATGCCTCGAGATAATAGGCATGGCCAGGCCGCGTCCAGACATTTGAACGACATAGCCCGCTCTGAGACCCTAGACATGGAAGACCAACGGCAGCGGCCAATCTGGGAGAGAGCGACAATGTTTCCACATCTACATCGGATGCCCACTGGAGATTGCTAGGCTTCAATGTTGATGAAAATGTTGCAACTGTCAACTGCCCAGATGATCCGCCAGGCCGCAATCTGCACGTTGCCTGCCTGGCCTTGGGTTAGGAGGCACTGGGCCTTTGCCCCTCATCGAAGCGGGGCCCAGAGGTCCCTTGGCTGGCGTCGCCTGGTGGCTACCATAATAATTTTTTTTTCTGCCGCGATATAATTTCGAGGGGCAGACCACACTTTTTTTTCTTCACCGTCTCCTCACCTGCCATCTTTTCTGTTCTTTTCATACTTTGTCGAAGAGCGTTGCATAGCGAAGCGGCAAAGATGAATAAGGATCAGCTTGCTCAGTTACTGCAGGCCAGTCAAGTTCGTAAGTGCCTCCGTGCTGCTGTTCTATTCCACCAGCCCTCAGCTGTGGTCTTGGATCAATCACTCTCCCCCCCTTGTCCCTTTCATCATATTCCCAGTTTCGCTCGACCTGGACGCGTCGTGAATCAACGAGCTTCATTCATCCTCGATGCCCCGCTCGTTTTCTCCGAGGCTTCGTTTTAACGCAGTACAAACAGATGCTTCAAAGCCGACAGTTTGCTAACACATGCTCTCAACAGCCAACACGGAACAGGTCAAGGCCGCCACAGCCGATCTCCAAAAGAACTACTACTCCAAGCCAGAGTCGCTCATCTTGCTCATCGAGATTGCCCTCACCCATGAAGATGGTACCGTCCGACAGCTTGCCGCCGTGCAGGCCCTGCGACTAGCCCCTAGACATTGGGACAGCACTGCTCAGGACAAGAAGCCTTTGGCACGTTCTCACCTGCTTGAGGGCGCTCTGAAGGAGACCTCTGCCACTACTCGCCACGCCCTCTCCCGTCTCGTTGCCGGCATTGTCGGTCTTGACATGGAGAATGGCGATGCTGAGGAGTTCCTCAAGCAGCTCCTGCCTCTCAACAACAGCGACAATGTTCAGTCAAGAGAGGTGGGCTCTTTCATCCTCTTCTCCATGTTGGAGGAGAATCCCCAGCACTTCGAAGAGCACACCCATCAGCTCCTCCAGCTCTTCCAGTCCCGCATTGAGGATCCCGAGAGCAAGGAGGTTCGCATCAACATCGTCCAGGCTATTGGTGCCATACTGATGAATATTGACCCTGAGGAAGACCCTCAGTCGCTCAAGGCTGTTCAAGGCTTCATCCCCAACATTGTCAACATTCTGAAGGCTGCTGTTGAGGCTGAAGATGAGGAGAGCTACCAGACCATCTTCGAGATCTTCCACTCTTACTTGGCCTGTGACCCCAGCTTCCTGGCCGCCCACCTTCGGGACCTCCTCCAGTTCATGATCAACCTCAGCGCCAACACAAACGCAGAGGATGACGCTCGTACCCAGGCCCTTAGTCTGCTCATCCAGTGTGTCCGGTATCGTCGAATGAAGATCCAGGGCATGAGAGAGATTGCTGCCGAGCTCATGATCAAGGCTATGCAGATCATCACCGAGCTCGATGATGACGATGAAGATGAGGACATGACTCCTGCTCGCACCGCCATTAGCCTAGTCAACACTCTGGCTAGCGAACTGCCCCCTCGCCTGGTCGCTGTGCCTATGCTTGACCAGTTCCCCGCTTATGCTGCTCACTCAGAGTCGGGCTACCGTATGTCTGCCATGCTCTCTCTTGGAAACGCTGCTGAGGGTGCACCTGAATTCATATCCACTCAACTTCAGCCTCTTCTGCCCACAGTGATCAACTTGTTGTGCGATTCGGATATCCGTGTCCGACATGCTGCCCTCGTTGGTCTCATCCATTTGGCTGAGGAGATGGCTGATGAGATGTCTTCACACCATGAGCAAATTATTTCTGCCGTCTTGAAGAATCTCGAGTCCGCTTCGCAGGGCACTACCGATAAGAAGAACATCAGCATTGTTCGTTGCGCCTGTGGTGCTCTCGACACTTTCGGCGATGGCATTGACACTAAGATCATGGCCCAGTATGGTCCTAATCTTATTGGACCCATGATCAAGCTTCTCGACCATGAGGACTATGGCGTCAAGGCTGCTGCTGCCTCTGCTGTTGGAGCTATTGCCTCTTCAATGGACAAGGAGTTCCAACCTTTCTTCGAGGGCGCTATGAAGGCCCTCGGACGCTTCGTCATGCTCAAGGAGTCCGATGAGGCCATGGACCTCCGCAGTGCCACATGTGACAGTTTAGGGCGAATTGCCATTGCTGTCGGCCCTCAGGCTTTCCAACCATATGTTGTGGACTTGATGAAGGCAAGCGAGGAGGCTCTACACCTCGATAACCCTCGCCTGAAGGAGACCAGCTTTATTCTGTGGTCGAATCTGTCCAAGGTCTACGGTACCGATTTCGATCACTTCCTCGAGGGTGTCTTCAAGGGCCTTTTTGCTTCTCTCGAGCTCGAGGAAGAGGAGATTGACTTGCCCGGGGTTGACCCTGGCCAGCTAGCTGAGGGTGCCATTATCGGTGGTAAGCGTGTTAAGGTCAAGGCTCCTAGCTCTGAGGAAGATCACATCATCGCCACCGGCGGTGAGGACGATTGGGAGGATATGGATGACCTTGCTGGTCTAGAGGATTTCGGTGCCGTCACTGCTGTTGCCCTCGAGCAGGAGATCGCTATTGATACCCTTGGCGACGTGATTTCGAACTCTTGCAACACAAACCACCTGGAGAGCTACGTCGAGAAGTCGATCGAGCAGATCATTCCCTTTGCCGACCACACCTACGAGGGATGCCGCAAAAACGCCATCTCCACCCTTTGGCGCATTTATAGCCGGGTATTCCAAGTCTGGGAAGAGAGCTCTGGCTCTAAATGGCAGCCTGGTATGCCTCCTACCCCTGCTCCTCCCGCGTCTATTGCCAAGATTGGCGAGGCTCTGCATAAGGCTACCATGGACATCTGGACCAGCGACAGCGACCGGTACGTATTCACTGCATTTTGTGTTTTGTTTTGTGGCTTCTATCTATCCCTTCCAAAATGATGAATACCTTGCGTTATACCCAGCTCACTCAGACGCAAAATTGCGGGTGCTGAGAAAGCGTTTAATCTACTACTGATTTGGAAATAATTATCTGCATAATCCTTCTTTATCCTTGCCATCTGTTGCCACACTAGAGGCTAACAGCAAGATAATAGATCCGTAATCACCGAGATCAACCGAAACATCGCTGCCACTTTGAAGGCTTGCGGCCCTGCCGTTCTCGTTGTCAAGCCCGAGATGCTCCAGGAGGTCGTCTCCGTCGTTGGCTCCATCGTCACACGCTCACACCCTTGCCAGCAAGATCTCGGTGCTGAGGACGAGGAGCAAGAGATTGATGCCGGCTCCTCTGAGTATGACTGGCTGGTCGTCGACACCGCGTTGGATGTTGTCTCTGGTCTGGCCGCCGCTCTGGGAACCCAGTTCGGCGAACTATGGAAGATCTTTGAGAAGCCTGTTCTCAAGCTAGTCAGCTCGACTGAGGATGTGCACCGAGCAACCGCTGTTGGCACCATTGCCGAGGTCGCTAAGTACTCTGGCGAGGCCATCACTGAGTTCACCGAGTCTCTGACCCAAGCTCTGGTCCGCCGCCTGTCAGACCACGACCAGCTGACCAAGTCCAACGCCGCGTATGCCCTTGGTCTCCTCATCCTCAATTCAAACGACACCGGCAAGACCATCCCTCTCTATCCCCAACTCTACGAAAAACTTGAGCCCATGCTGTCCGTGCACGAGATGCGCATCACCGACAACGTCGCCGGCTGCCTGTGCCGCATGATGATGAAGCACCCCGGCAACGGATTCGTGGCGCAGGCCTTGCCCACCATTGTCCAAGTCCTCCCTTTAACTGAAGATTATGAGGAGAACGAACCCATCTTCCAATGCATCTATAAGCTGTACGAACAATCCAACCCTACTGTGCAGCAGTTGACACCCCAGCTAGTCGGCATCTTTGAGAAGGTCCTGGGAGAGCCTGAGGAGCAGTTGGAGAAAGATACCCGACAGATGGTGCAGCGCATGGTGCAGGCCTTGAGGCAGTGAACTTTGCCTGTAATGTGAGCTGAAGCACGATACGTATGAAGGAACTGTTTTTTTTTTTTTTTTTGCCAAGAACAATAACGCCCGAGGCCATGAAGATATGACTATACTTGATGAGATTCGCGAATCAATGACAAAAGTAACAGGGGCGGTAGCGATGTTTAAGTTGAAAGACGGGTTAGTTGACCGGTTAATAGAAATTGTGTACGCATTACACCAAACTGAGGATGTACGGAGTGACGAAATTCAAGTAAAGCTTTCCATCATTGATTGACGTGATGTATTATCGCTCGTGAAGTAGATCAGGAACGTCATGCACAAAGGGGCGAGCAGAATGCATCTTCTATGTTATTCTGTTGCGCAGAGCCATGCATCAGCCACCATGAAAAGCGTCAAAGTGGTGGCGTGGACAAAACGATACTATTCGTATACCATACATGTTATACAAACCCCAAGCTACCATATCCTCTTGGCAACCATCTCGTATCTCGCGACGCCCATGTAATCGCCGTCCGGCTTCTTCCCACCTTTGTCATCACTCTTCTTGCCTCCGGGGCCCTTGCCGCCCTTCAATCCCTCCGACTTGTCGGCGTGTATCCACCGAGCTTTGTCATCCGTAACTTCGACGTCTCCTCTTCCGCCGACCCGTCTGCCCGTAGCATCGTACGATTCTCGTTCTGCTTTCCCCAGCGCGACCAGGCTTTCCTTTTGTTTCATCTTGGCGTATCTGTTTCGCGAGTATTGGAGGAGGACCATACCGAGCAGGAGTTTAAGGATGAGGAGGACGAGGAAAACGATGAAGAAGACGACGACCATTGTTAACGCGGCGACGAAGTCATCGGATGTCCATGAGTACCAAGGACGGGAGTTGAGCGGTGAGCCGTAGGGGTAGCCGTATGTGGCACGACCGAGGGAATCGCGGATCAGGGCGTCAAATCGACTTAGTGCAGCGATCATGGCGGGTGATGAGGGCACGGCGGATTCTTCAGTCAGAGAGGTTTGCGTGGATGGCGGGATAGGCATGGGCACATGGGTGGCCAGAAACATGTGGTAGGTTTGTATGGAGGCGCGGATAAAGAGGCATGAGAGCGGGATGACCGCCAGGCCGAGTCTGCGCGTGAGCGAGGGGGTGACGAAGGCCTAGAAGAAGTGAGATTAGGTGTCATGAACGCGACGGAGACACAAAATGTGTGCACGTACATTGGTGTAGTAGTCTTTGCACAGAATGTCCAGTGTTCTCCCGTAAAAGTTGGGCTTGATATTGTTAAACTTGGTCACATACGCATGTTTTATCGCGTCAACCAACATCTCACTTCCAACAACAATCAGAAAAGGTGACAGCGCTTCGCCCGACCTCAACCACGACGGCAACACCGTAAAACTATGTGGCAAGATCGACGGCGGGTGCAACGGCACCGCACTCGAGCCATCTTCGTGCGTCGAGTCGAAACCCGCTCCGGGGACAGAGAAAGCACCTACTTCAACGATGTTGCGCATGCCGATGATGAGAAGCATGATCCAAAGGTGGAAGCGCTCCACAATATCGGCACATGTCAATTGGAAAAGATTGTCCTTCTCGAAGCGTTTGAACACTGTGCTTTTGATTTCGACAAATTGGTTGGATAAGAGGAGGGTGAGAAGAGCGTTGGAGTATGAGTTGACGGCGACGTTGAGCGTAATGACCTGGTAGTAAAGCGCAATGGAGTGTAGACAGTTGTACACCAGGGCGAGGATGAACATGCCGAGCGGCAAGAGGATCTTTGATCGACCAGAAGGGTTCCGTGACAGGGTTTCGTTGCTGAACAGACATTCTAGGATGTCTTGGCCAAGGGCCGAGAGGAGACGGTCGCCAACCTCGAGGATATTGTATATTACGTACAGCTTGATGGCGGATTGCGCCCGTATAAAGTGGTACATGCGGCTGGCATCGAGAGTCATCAGAGCAAATGAGCTACAAATGATGACGGCTCCCTGTAGTAAGTCTGCTTTGTGAAATGCTGATAAGCTTGAAGGAATCGACTTTGTTCTTTTGTGACGAAAAGTGCCTAGTTGTGGCACAGGGTGTCGCTTATTGGGAAGTGGTGATTTCGGCCCCTCATGGCCATCGACATGCAGGTCCGTATTCGTGTGATGGGATCGGTCCCGGAGGGCCGGCGCAGACACACCTCCGTCGTCATTCAACAGCTCCCTCACACGACTGCGACTTCGCGAATGGTCTCGGTCAGAGACATCGCTGGGCCTACGGGATTGGCTCGTTCGCCCACGCTCCCACAGTCTGCCCAATCCATCTCGTACATATCCAAACAGCCATCCAGCCTCCTTGGATATCACATATCCCCACCATTTGATCAAGACACCAAACGCCATGAAGAATCGTATTGGAAGGATGGTGAAGGTATACAGCCACGCATCTAAACACGCCAAGGCGCCAAAATACAACGTCCGCTCCAGGTATGGGGGGAGTAGTAGAACATTCTTCAACCGTTCCAGTTTGACCGCATAAGACTCGTACGGAATATCATTTAGATAGGATTGGTGAATATATAGTGGGCTTGGTCTCTGGGCTGCAAGCTCTAGCTGCAAGTGTGTGGGAAGTGACATGGGTGGGAGAGGGATCATGGATGGAATAGGTGACGGTGGGCTGGGGCCGGTATATCCTTGACTAGGAGCAGCTGCGGAAGCCTGCTGTGTATTTAAAGCTGCTGGGCTTGTCGCGATGGCCGGCGACAGCAGATGTCCGTTGAGAGGGCCGTTGGCCGCTTCTCCATTCAAGTTGAGCGGCGTCGGTCGCGGCAGGGTATTGTATGAATATCGTCGAGGAGAAGCAGGCTGCGAGCGACTATCCGAAGCATATTGCTGAGCTCGAGACGTCGGTGGCGTCGACACAGTTCGCGGCGAGCATTGTCTCTGGGCCCCCTCTCGCACATGCCAAACCCCAGCATGTCCAGGCCCAGCACAAGATTCGACTGCCGTCCCGTTTGTCTGAAGCTTGTCTAATCTTCTCGGGTCCGTAGAACGTCTCTGGATGCGTTGTCGAAGTATTTCGCGTTGCTCAACAGTCTTGGCTGCCATTTCCTGGTCTATCGAACGGCGTTCGGGAGCTGGCGCAATTGGCAACGAGTCTGGCGAGCTTGTGAGCTCCTGCATCTCAGCAGCGGTGAGTCGGTGCACGCCGTCACTTGTCTTATTCGTGGGGCTGCTCGTCTGTCTACGTCGAGACTTGACGACGGACGGGGTGCGAGATGCATGCATCCCAGCAGGAGAGGTGGCCGTGTCAGAATCATGGTCGAGAGCGGCGGCTGGGTCAGGTAACGAGGGGAATTTGGCTCGTCCTCTGCCCGAGTCGTCTTCGGATGCAGATGGCTCATCAAGAGCTGTTACGGGCGGCGAAGGATATCCATGAGACCCATGGCCCGGGCCAGTAGACGAAGATGGTGAGAGGGGGGCTGTGGTGGAAAGCGGCGACGAGAGGTGGGTGTTGATGGGATCCATGATTGCTGCCATTGCGGCGAGACCCTTTATGACATGGCGTGCGGGTGCATGGGGACGATGGCGGGTTGCAGAAGTATGAAATTTAACCGTAGCTGAGAGGGCGCTGATGTCGATGGTGATGTCGATGCTCGTGTCGGTGTCGTCGAGATGGTGTATTAAAGCTCGAGATGCAATTGATGTCAAGTTACTCCGTAGACGACACTAGGTCCAAACGGGCCAGCTTGCAGGGCAGCCAGCAGTCTGGTGCCTGGGGCAGGGATCAATCATTAGCGCGCCCAATTGGTGCTGACTGCCAGCGGGAGCGGGAGCGGCTACGGCTTGGGCCTCAAAATTACCTCGAGACATCAATCCGGTGTAAATCAGCTATTGCCATTCATCGTCGCAACTTGACAGAGTCATCTCGCCATTCTGTTTCATTTTTCTTCTCAGCTCGCTAGGCCATTATATCACATCGGTCAGCCTGCCCCCTCAGCCACACTGTTCTCGGCATCCAGCTCCAAACACTGTACATTGGTATCCATCTACGCGTCAGTTCGTCAATTTTTCACAGAAAACCGAGCAAAGCCTTTTGAATTACCACAAATAAAACAGCCCATGTACTCCATCCTTAATGGTCCTCCAGTAGGTAGTTATCGAACCAAGCCACTGCCTGCAAGAATGCCTGCTCCCTGGCAAACTTTTGTACCTTGACCTTCAAATCAGCACGAACAGCAAAGCCGTGCTCCACCCCAGAAAACAAGTTAATCTGATAAGGCTGCTTGGTGGCCTTGAGAATCTCCTCAGATTTGTGCCGTTTGTCGGAGGGGAATATGCTGTCCGTCTCCGCGGCAGCAATAGACAAAGGACCGCTAATGGCAGCGAGCTCGTCCTCTTCGACAAAGGAGGGGTGTGCGACGAAGCCGACGTCGATGCCATCCTTGTAGTGGCGAACAACGTACTAATAATCGAGTTCAATTAGCGAGCCAGATCCGGACATAAAAAAGAAGAGAAGAGAAGAGAAGAGAAGAGAAAGAATGAAACAAAAAATAAATTACCTTGGCACCGAAGCAGTAGCCAACAGCTCCGAGTTTCGTTACTCCCAGCCCCTTGATGTATTTAATACCAGCCTCGACAATGGGGTCGACATATGGCACAGTATGGGGGTTGTTTCCATCGGTGCCCTTGTTCAACCAGGTCATAATATCGAAGCCCTCGGGCTTGTTATTCAGCTTGACAGGGTCGCCGTTGAACAGGTCAAGCACGACGGTGACGTAACCCTGCTCGGCAAAGAGGTCTGCCATCAGCTGGCTGTTCTGCCAGATACCAATGACATCGGGAAGGTAGAGAATTCCATAGCCGTTGTGGACTTTGCCCTCGGGAGGAGTGGCGACGTAGGCTTCGATTTTGTTGTCGATTTTGGTGAGCTTGCCCGTGGGCTTGCCTCTGCAGACAAGTTTAGCAATTTAGCGACCGCCCTAATAACAATGGTACAGTGAAAACTACAGTGTAGCAATCAAGGAAGCAGGAAAAGGCTGCATATCTCCGAATTGGGACGTTTTGTCCTGGAGGAACATGCGGGGGAGCTTCGACGTACTCAAACAAGCTTCCAAGAGTGCAGCATCTCGCCGGGGCGTTGGAAGCCATCTTTGCTTTTTTTTAAAAAAAAAGAGAGAGAGAGAGAATGAGTCTCCGCGATTGACTATATGAGCCGTCGTGAGCCGTTTCAAGGTTCAAGCTTCGTCCCGTCAAATAAAATAAATGGCCACACCAAGGTTCTGACGGTCGAGGAAACTAAGATGCATGGAGCCAAGTGGGCAAGCTCGCCCTCTTAGCCTTCATTGTTCCTTATCAAGCCGCAATACCTACCCCTCATGTCTTCCGAATCTCCCGCCACGACTAACTAACCTGTTCACACGGAAATGGATTGTACATAAGCATCCGCGTTGGCCAGAACCCCGTGGTGCTCCGGAGCCCGCCCCTGGCCGGCCATGAATACCCAGTTTCAAAGCACTCAAGGATTTTGTGGTTCTTAAGTCCGGATGCTACTCCAGACCTGCCGATGCCGAAACGGAACCCGCCCATGATCCATCCAGCTATTGCGATTCAGGGTCCACCATAAGTTGCATGTTGGAAGAAGCACCCTCAATAAGTTTTTGTCAATTTTTTTTTTTTATTTAAAAAATGACGACTTGCGATTTTTAGAAACCCCCCCCCCCCCCTTTTTCCATGCGCTGTCCGAGATCGGTGTCAGCTCGCTCTCATCGGAAATGAGCCGGTCGGACAAGGTGTGTAACTGAGCGGATCATGCCAGTATTAGGATTTAAACCAAAATCATCAGAGACGATAATTGACTTTTCTCTATAAGTCGTCTAATCGTAGTGTCATTGACTTCAGAAGGTGTCGTTTTATTCCATGTTCCACAACATGCTGGGTATCATCAATATACAAATCTACAACAGAGAAAGCCTTCTCCCCTTACTTGGTCCGTAAGCTCTTTGGTTTCCTCTTCTTAAACACCACTGGCGTAATCCCAGCATCACCGTCTCCCTCCTCCTTGACTCTGGCTTCGCCTTCCTCCTCTTTGGCCTCTCCGCGCAGCACGCTCGTCCTAGTTTCTGGTTCCGCTTTAATAGCATCCTCTTCCGCCTTCACTTCATCCTGATCCTCAGACTTCACATCGCCCCCCTCGGCTTTCTTCAACTTTACCGTCCCACTCAACAGCGCGTCCAACTCTTCGTCTTCCCCCTCCGGCATCTTCCTCGAATCCCTCCCCCACCTCCTCGGCTTCTTGAACAGCCCCTTCACAGCATCCTCCTCTTCCTTGTCCTCCTCCTTCTCGTCTCTCTTCCTCACCCCAGTCGCAACTTTGTCCGCTTTCCTTTCATCGTCGGCTCCTCCATCTCCCGCACCCTGAATCACCCGGGTGCTCGTAACCGTCCATTCACCAGGTATGGCCATTTCGCCTCGAAAATCCTCTGGTACTGCAACGCCCATCTGCGCCAACTGTTCACGCTGTTGCTTCAGAGAGGATTCCTTGGAGCTGCTCCCTGGTGCGGAAGCGCGTCCCAGCCGCGACGGGCCCGTCGAAGAGGTCGTAACGACTCCATTTAAGCGATCGATTTCGCGTCGCGCTCGTTCCTTGTCGCGCTCTTCTCGCTCGTGGTTGCGGTGTAGGTCACGGAGCGATCGCTTGATTGCGTTTTGGTGCTTGGCTGTGGCTTCGTGGTTTTGGCGCTCAAGCTTGGTATCGCGCACAAATACGGCGCAGTGCTTGCACCAGTAATTCGGTGACGCTTTCCAATATTCAGTCATGGTGTGTCGACCGTAGTTGTTTGGGTCAAGAGTACGGAGTAGTTGAGATGTAAATGTCGGTAGCCCACTCAAGCGATTCCTGCCTGTACCTCTGTTTCTTTATTACGTAATCAAGCTTTGCAGCTTCTTCTAGAGCTTTACAAAAGACAGCCGAACTCACAACCTTGCGGTTCTTACTAGAAGCACAATAAGGCAAAAATTCTTGACAGCATTGATTGCCTTTAGACAATGAGGCAGCAGTTCCTAATCTTACTGCGCAACTACCCTAATTTGTGTTTACAGCATATGCATTATCCTTCGCAATTTCATCAAGTCCAATGTCTCGTAAATGCACCCAACACCAGCAAGGAAAGAAAACGCTCCGGTTCTCCCCAGGGGATGTGATTAAAGGTCAGCCTTCTTTCGACAACAACATTACACTCATATATTGGGGAAAACAGCAAACCACCGTTTACTTTCCTAAACAGCAGAAGCAAACTCCAGTCCTGTGCCGTGTCAATTTACAGGTAAAGAGCGGCACCGAATACGGCAATCACGGCGGCAGCGACGCCAGGGAAAGCCTTGTTGGCAGCGGCGGTAGGGGCGGTGGTAGGGGCGGCGGTGGGAGCCTTGGTAGTAGCGTTCGTGGGAGCCTGGGGCTGTCCATCCGAAATCTGGGTCACAGGTGGAGGAGAAGCCTGGGTCTGCGTAGGAGCTTGAGGCTGTCCATCTGAGATCTGGCTGACGGGTGGAGGAGAAGCCTGGGTATGTGTGGGAGCTTGAGGCTGGCCGTCCGAGATCTGGCTAACAGGAGGGGGAGGATGCGGCTGTCTTGGGAGGAGCCTGAATCTGTCCATCCGAGATCTGGCTCACAGGCGGTGCAAGGGGAGCCGCGGTCTTCGTGGGAGCCTGAGAAGGAACTGAGGCACAAGGAGTTGTGCGGACCTGAACCTGACCATCACCAATCTGGCACATGGGGACGGGCACGACCGTGGTATGGACCTGAGGCTGGCCATCAGCGATGACAGTGACGATAGTAGTCTGCACCATACTAGTGCCAACAGGCTTGGCGCCATTGTTGCCACCACTACCGCCGTTGTTGCCGCCATCGCAGAATGTAGCAACAATGTCGATGGGAGAGCACTGATCAGCCCAGTGGCGGTCATAAAGGTTGTAGAAGTTGCCAGAGAGGCATCGGTAAAACTCAGTAGAACCATCAAGAGCGAGAGAGCCGTTCTGGCAGACCGAAAACCCCGAGGATTTGATGGCGTTGGCTTGGGGAGGGGCGTCAAACTGGAACTGATAGTTGGAGGCAATGTAGCCAGTTCTGTCGTGGGAATCCTTCAAGACGCCGTCCTTAAGAGTCATGACCAAAGTGCCTTCGCCCTCGCAGGCTCGCTTCTATGGGTTGGTTAGCGACCATGGCCTGATTCTCATGGTCCCCAAATCCACAACCGCGAGTACAAGAATCGGCTTACCTCAATGCTGCGTTTCGCGTCACCACGAGAGTAGATCGAGACCTGAAACTTGCCGTCACGGGAAGTGCTGCAGCCAGCAGGCGGGCTGGCTGCCATGGCTGTGGCCGCGAGGCCAAAAGGAACAGCTGAGATCCACTTCATTATGCTGCTACGGTGTCTGTTAGTTATCAAGAGGTCTGGAGTAGGGGGATAGGAAGTCGGTGATGGAGGTGCAAGAAGGAAATAGGGAAAAGCTGTGCTGCGGCTGTCACATACGAGCAGCTAGGGAGCAGCTAGCTCGGAAAGTGGTAAAGGTGAGAGGGAAGTGAGTAGAGAGTGACTTCAAGGTGACCGTAGCCTCCGGTGACAAGATAGGGCGTACCTTGAGATTATGATAGGCCGATAATTCGAATTCGCAAGGGGTCAAACGCTCAAATCGAGGGACTGGTGGTCAAACGAGGAGTACTCTTGAGGGTACACAGGATCAACCCTAAACGATAGATCAATTGTCTTTCCCAACGATAGACGGGATAGATCAATCCAAGTGAGAAAGGCAACAATGTGAAGCACGTGTCAGCGACTGAAGATCGGACAAGCAGTGAACTGAGAAAGGAAGAGAGGTAAGTCAGATTTGGACAAGGGGAGGGTGGACACTGATATAATAGTCGGTTCCCATCTCCTCGTGTAATAGATGATGTAGGATCGAGCACAGCCATCCATTTTCCCGGGACAGCTTGTTGACCCAGTCAGACCAACCTCACACCCATGATCGAGTGAACTTTGAAGGCCAAACGCCTCCTTCGGCTGACTGGATCCGTCTCCAGAAGTGCATGTATTAGCGCCTAGGACATGCATGGCTCCTTTGCTGGAAGAGGCCAAGGTGTTGATCCACATTTCAGAGGATGGGTTCGGTGGCATTTCTGATGTCAATGGCAATGGGCGCGAGTACCAATGGCGGCGGCCCATTCTGGGAAAATTGGCTCCTTACTCCATACACAAAGATGATTTTCTGTTATGCCGTTTTATTCAATACTTGGACGTTGATTCGTGCATACAGACCTGTGTTCAGAAAGTCAATTAAGTTTTCATATGGCTATACAGAATCAGAACCCTGAAAACTGAGAACTCGTCTTGGAAACGGCAAGTCATGGCATTCACACTGTCCATTTGTAGCAAGGTCTTAGGTACCAACGGTACAATGAAAGGGCCGCCAGACATGTCGAGCGTGATCAACCCCGAGGCCAAAGGTTCAGGCACAGACTCAAGTATCCACTGGCTGGTTACGTCTGTCTACCCAACGAAAACAGAGCAGAGCTCAGTTGACGATGTTGGCAGAGGTCAACCCACCACTTAGCAAGGTTGATGTTCTGAGCGCCCCACATGCAGACACACGGTTCAAAGTCATCCAGCTTTGCTTTTCTCATGCATCAAACTGTTTGCGTTGCCAGGGAAAACCTACAAGCGTCTCTGGCCAGGAACTTGCGGTCCGCAACGGCCCTTCGGCTCTCCGGCTGTAAGTCAGCATGGCAGGGGTGGATCTATAGAAGGAAGAACTAGAAGGGAACACAACACAGCCAGGTTGGTTAGGAGCTCCGCAAAATTGGCTAACAATCGTATCCATAACGGATCACTAAGAATGTCTCAGTGTCCATGCAGGCCGAAGAAAGTGGGCGATGATGGTGTGTGCTGGACCTTGCTACCAGCCTCCTGGACTTGTTTCTCCGTCCGTCCAGCTGGAATTGTTCCTGCGTCGCGATTGTGGCAGTTCCGCATGCCTACTTAAATACCTCATGAACACGAGGACGTTTTGAGGCTAGGCTTATCCGGATATCTGGAGGGGCAGATAAACGAAATACTTTATTCTCCTTTGCTAAACCGCCCAGCAGCTTCTATTAGGCCATTAATTCTTTGGCAGCATTGCCACATTGGGTGCCGGTGTACGTGTGCTCACCTGCTGTACAGTGTAAGCTGTTTCGTCATGTCAAGTTGGTCTTTTTTCAGCATCAGCCCCCTGCTGAGTGGTCTGTCCCCGGTTCACCAGTTTGGATTTGGCGGCGGTCGTCGAAGTCGCGGGCCGTGAAAATGACATGACATGCATTGGCTCTGGGCAAGAGCAGCAAGTTGAGACGACACATCCGCAAGGCAAACAGTGCGGGGTGGCATTGGACAGGGACTTAGCCGACAGGCAAGATCGCCTAACAACAAAATGTCCCGAAATTGCTGCGGAGCCTCAGACTATGAGCCGTGCCGTCAATAACGGTTCGAACTGGCATCGAACAAGTGACAAGCACACAGTTACGGTAGCGAGTCGAGATGGGATTTAGAGCGACAAATTATTGTTCCATTGAAAGCAGGTCGATAAAAGGGGGCTCCATGTGGTGTTGCAGCAACGGTCGCCATTGTCACGTCGCATTCATCATTGGCTTTCCTTAACCAGAGTAGAAAACCCCCTACGTGTGGGAAAGTCGGAAATAAAACAAGTTGACGGCCCAGATGCGCCTTTTCACTCATGGGCGAGCAGTGAGGTCATTGAAACCAGGCTGCGTCAATTAGCCAGAGTTGAATGTTGGCAGAAACCACGTACCGTGCACGCACTTTGGCGACGGTCCGCCACGAATAATCAACGAAAGCGGAGAGGGGAAAAAAATAGTTGCCAGATAATAGGCCGAGGACAGCGCGGCAAGCCGCGGATCGAGTGGTGTCTGTGAGCAAACAGGGGCATCGATGGATCGACATGGAACGAGGAGGCAAAGTGATGTTCTCGTGGATTGTGTGGGAAGTGGTAGTCGATTGATAGAGTGTCCACTGATGGGGCAGGAGCCACTGAGTGGAGAGGGATCGCCAAGCCGGGGGGCCGCTCAGCAACAAGCTGCGCGGGAGGCGGGGCTGTGGCACCGGCCAGCTGGCCTTGCTAGTGGCTGCATAGGCTCAGGATTGCCTGCATGTGGGGCCCGGACGAAACACTCAAGGCGTTAGGGAGCACGCCTCTGGTCGTCCAAGCAGGCACGGGCTCCTTTGCTCCCCCCAAACTGCAGCACTTCAGCGCTTGCCGACTCCGCAGGCACCAATTGATGGCTGGGGCCTGTGCCGTTGCCTCCCCTGGCGCTGCCCAAAACGGCAATTGGGCCTGCCTTGAGCGAATGGCCTGCAGGGGACAAACAAAGAGGCCAGCCACTAGCACGTGCATCCAGGCGCCTCCGCCTCAAGTGTTTGGAAGGGAACACAAAGCAAAGCAATCCACACCAAAACTGCCGTCTGCCGTTCCCCAACTCCAAACAGTCGATTGGGAGGGATCGAGATGCAGAGCTTCAATTTTATTGAGTTGCATCCCCCTCATGACCCTCTCGTCCCACCACGGTTGCTAGGTGACTGCCTGCCGTCAATAAATTTCCGTCGTTGCAACCGGCCGGCCGGTCAACTTTAATGCATCAAGGTCGGCAGGATATTTCGAGACCTCAACGCAAATACAACGGCAAGAATTGGCATTTGACATTCCACTGAAAGGAGCTTTAGGACTTGGGGATTTTAGCCTTCCGATTTCGCAGAATTGCATCCGAGCTACCCGTTGCCTTGCCACATCATGCGAGGCACTTGACTTCGAGCCTGATCCAGGACCATCGGCCGTACGTGCTCTTCTGCTATGCCTGACTTTCGTCGCACGCTTGCTCGGCGGTATTCCTTTCGTCTCTGTTGAGTGCCTGTGACTTAACGTCCCACGCATCTAATAGATATAGGTACGGCTTGTTTGGCAGTGAGCCTTTTTTGGCCGTGGCTTGCTCGGCGGATCCAACATGAGATCAGATGGCTGCCACTAGCGGTAGCTCCAAAGTCAAAATAGTACGGAGTATGCTTGCCCTTATACTATGCGAGGCTGAAGCCAGCAAGGATACGAACTGGCCTTAACTGCGTATCACGACTCAGACATGACTAACTCTGGCAGTCTCGTGTTCGATAATGTCTCAGAACAGCGGAGCCGTGCCACAATTCTATGGCGAAGGTTGCTCAATTCCATCGTCTTCTTCTTCTTCTTCTTCTTCTTCTTCTTCTTCTTCTTCTTCTTCTTCTTCTTCTTCTTCTTCTTCTTTTTATTCATTTCGCATTAACTCTTTTGTGGGTGCGTTCCCACCCCCTTTTCCCTGGAAGGATGTCAATTATGGAGCATAGTTGTCGTATGTGCCTCCTCTGGATGTTTGGCCCTGGGCTGCCAACCCGGACACGTCGCCTTGTCTTTCCAAGCGCTATTCCGAACATCCACAATGACTTGAGAACCATCTGTTCCACAAATTGCCCCAACAGTGGATGAACTAAATGCTAGGTCGTACGCACGTTGTAGCTTTTCCGCTGCCGCTTTGGGCAAGGGCTCTCATGGCCTTGAACCGCGATCCACTAGGTCCGACTTGCTCACGTCTGGTCACACAACAAGCCGGCAGCGCATGCTGACTGGTTGACTAATAAATATTATCCTCACACAAGGTGACACACGTGGAACAAAATTGGAGAGCAGAATCGGCGTACAAGTCGGTTACTAACTGTATCGTGTAATCGATCTTGCGTGTAATTCCAGATGAAGCCCTGGTGGCATGTATTCCCAAGACCTATCACTCTTCAGTAAACATACCGAGTACCTCTGCACATTCGAATACAACTAGCTACACACATCAGACAGGCAACCAGGCAACAGGGTAGGGAGTAGGGAGTAGTCAGCTTATTCATCTGGGATCGTTTTATGGCTATGTAAAGATGGACACGTCCCATCTCCTGCCACGTCCTAACCGAGCGCATCGTCCCAGGACCTCCAGTGACAACCGCAAGATTAGGCGAGAGTTGCTAAGAAGACTTGCATTCAGCCGGTGACCTACATACCTCGTAGACAATCGACCTGGTTCACTCAGGATGGCCTACGGTTTTCGTATTGTGAGCTCTAGAACAATGGCGTCACAATAATACGTTGACCCGATTATGTGATCTACATTCCACGGATATTAGTGACATCACGTTGGTGAGGTCATTTGACGGGTGTCTTGAAACATGGGGGCCAGAACGACTGAATGAATCAGATCTGAAAATTAATAATCACTGGTGATGATTCGTGAATCTGGCGAATCCGCGTTGTAATTGAGAGGCGTCATGTTTGGTGTGATGTAGTTAAATGTGGTATTGCTGTAGGGTAAGCCCTGGGTTAAGTGCTGGCAGTGTGTAACTGTCAACGTCGAAAAAAGATTAACATACATGCCTGCCTGCCTCCAGGAAGGGTCTAGACTAACATATGGTGTTTGTTTATTTACCAATTCTTGCTAGTGTCTGACGCATCGCGATGCGTTCATAGTGTTTTCGTGGTCTATTGGTTCCCTGGCCTAGGTACGGCCGATACATTGTGTTACCAGATGTAATGCTTGCACGATCATTTGGACTAATGAAAAAAATAAAAAAATAAAACTTAATAATACATGGCTGCCTTGTGATAATCAACACCGAAAGTTGGCCTAGGCCTCGGTATTGTTTCCGTTTATCCTTGCTGCAGTTTGTCGTCAGAGCATACTCAGTTCCTCGAGCAGTCGGACAAAAAACATGAGCTTACATGAGGCGGTATAATATCAGGAGTGGAAATATCAAGGGCTCGACATAATGAAATAAATAGACATGAAATGGGGAACCTTGGAATACCAAGTCATGGAAGGCTTATCCAATCCAGGCTCAGGATGAATTGGAAGCATGCGACTTGAGAAAGCCTTATCGTGCCATCTTCTATCTTATCATTATCATTATTATTTCTCCACATCGCGAGAGTATCTGACCAACTCAATCCCCCCCAAAAAGTCTTGTGATGCTGGGGTAAAACTGTATGGTTCAATACGTTTATGGGCTTATGTAATGTAGTAATGTTTCCACGGTCCGGCATTGATTTGGGACATTTGGGACTGCGGCTATCGTCACAGGTATCCAAGGCTGCGACGAATTCCTTTTACGGATCATCTCGTCTGTATCATGTCATTCTCGACTAAGAATGCTCAACTTATCAGCTGGGGAGTTCTTGGACCAGAGTTATAGACATCTCTTACTGCTGCATTTTGGTTCGGGGATGTTGAAGTCAGCACTATGCAGGCTGTCCCGCCCAAATCCTGGCCGCCTACGGGGAGGGGAACCCAACACTCGCTCTGAATTGAGGCTCATTAAACCTCCGTATTTGACATATCACACCTATCTGACAGAAATCCAGCTGTATCATGTTGGATCAACGCCGAAGCTATGCGGACATCTGGGCACATCGGCAATTTCAAAACACGTTTCTAGTCCGCTGAAATCCACCACGCACGCAACCGTTGAATCACCAGTCTATATACACGGCTTACCTAGAGCATTGCATGGGAGCGATATCCCCTTTGGCTTCCTGGATAGTGCCAGTTGCGAGTCTGACTTCAATAGGAGGAAACCAATGTAGTGTCACTAGGAACGACACCCACGCTTAGGGCAAGTTGAGCGATAGGGAGTCTCTAGTCCAAACTGTGTCCCCGATGAAAGAACACATGATGGAATAGCAGTGACCTTGGTGCTGAACATGAAGTAAGAAGAGTTTCGGCACATTATTCAACCTGTAACGGCACTCTAGTACCTTACAGGCTTTTCACTGTGAATAATGGATTATTGTCGAGCGCAGTCTTACATAAAGAACTGAGTCAAGATTTACTAGGTCTAGAATTAGCATAGAAATCTCATATGTGCACATGTAGGTCAGGAAGCGAAAGATGTAGGGTGTGGCGGTGTGCTGAAGCGCACCGTTTCCTTGGGGGAGGAGGGGGATTTGTAACCGCTACTGCTCGATCGACGCAGACACCGTCATCAAAATTGACCAGTTGACATTTGTCGTGCCAAAAATGCCCTGGAGGACATGCTCACAAAGTTGGAAGCTGTGCTGTGCAGTTGAGAATTACGAGTCAGATTACGAGTCAGAGTTTTGGGTCGTGCTCTTGGCTCTGTATCGGGCAGGCGCCGCGTTTGATGTGCAAAGCCAAGTCTCAACTGTCCGAGCACCTGCCTCAAGTTCTGTCCTTCTTGTCACCAACAGCCATCCATCTACCTCTTTGCTTTTGAGCCACTCGATACCTTCAAAGGCAGTTTGGGAATAGTTATCCATGCCACAATGCATCACCAATGTATTCCTGCCGAATGAAAATAAGAAAATTGGATTCCGATTCGAAGCCTCGCCATTGTACACAATACCCGGCGAGCAACAGATCGATAATCCTTTGTGGGCAGTTGGCGCCGAGGAAGGGAACTTGTTGAGTTGAGGAACAAAAGTCCCGAGTAGTCCTGGAATAGCTAAGCCTTACAAACACCGGACGAGTTTAATGCTCTCGCCAATACTCTATCCGAATCAGAGTTGACCGCCATGTGGCAGCGGCCGACCGCATTGGTATCTGGTTGATATCTGGGACAGCCCCCTCCCCGGAAATATCCTGATGTTCAATGTCTTGCACGGCACTAAGTTTGTAAGGGAAGGAAGAGAATTTGTTTGGGGCCCTTGGCGATCCTGTGATGCTGTTCTTAGATGAGGGGTTAATGCTGGCGTGGCGTTTCGACAACAGTTTCGGAGCCTTCACGAACTGGCTGTCGGCCGCGTTTAACTAAAGCAGTTGATTTGGAGGATCTTGGGAACTACCATTCCCCGTCTTTACCGATTGAGTCAAGCCTGATGTATGTGACGACTACTAGGGACGCATTTTGGTGGTTACCTTCTTAACTCAGCTGGTGATCCTTAGTACGTGGGATGGGACGTTGAGACCCTATCTTACCAAGCGACATTGTTCATGCAACTCCACGACAGTCTGCATCTTTGGGGTTGGGCTGGTTCGTCCGGAAATGCAACCTCCGGGACGGAGTACTTGCTGGTGATGTCGCATCGTGAGCCTTGGCTCACGGCCCCAATATGATCGATGCGACCGGTCAATTGATGTGATTACAGAACCCTCGGTTGAAATTTTCATCTTTGATTGGCTAGGCACAATGGAGGCCGACGAGCTTGGCAATCACCTGTAATACTGACTATTTCTTATCACTCGAGACATCCTCAAGTCCTCGGCAACGTTGGGGAAGGGGGCATTTGTGTGACGCCAACAACCACCAACCCGAGTCTTTACACTTCGCCGACAAGCTCTCAATGCTACTTTTGGCAATGTTGCCCGTCAACACTAGAATGGGCTAAGAAACAACTGAAACAAGCCGAGGACTCCCAAAGATCGTGCAGTATTGAGGATGAACTTGACGATAAATCTAGAATCTGGCAATAGACTGAATGGTATCGGCCCCGCAAATAAACGAGGTAAGTTATGCTTTTCACTAAGCTAGTTGTATGAATCAAATTGTCCAAGACGGCTGACAAGCCCGATTTGGCAGGTCCTCATATTGGGTCCGCATCCCGCAATGGGATTTATGTTTGATGCCACCGCCGTGTTGCCCTTTTAGGCTTTGGTTCGATTCGGTCATTGTTTAGTAAACTAGCCTTAGATCAGGAATCGTTCCGTCCTATCAATGGAGTGTCTAGTGGCTGATGGAAAAAGCGAGGCATCGGAACTATACCCGACAAAGAAGTTCCAGAGACTTGGTCTAGGAAAGCCCCTGTATATCCTAGAAACTAGGAGAAATAAGGAATCTTTGTTGAATCTCCATAATAAAGATTTGTGTACACATGCCCGTTTACGCATAATGGAACAAAGACAATTGAAACCTATGTAATAGCCAGGTTGATCATACAAATACGTATGTTTTCAGGCTGCATTGATCATCACGAATATGAGCAGAAAATGTCCGAAATCAAGGCACAGAGCGGTGATCCGGCACGGAAATACCGGATAAATGCGACATAGCACATCACCAGTATTCACAATCAATGCTGATTTGCCATGGTTTTGGCAAGGCCATGTCAATGCCAGGCAACTTGTAGCGAGGTTATGCCGCAGACTTCTTCACTTACTTTCCAAAAGTCCAAGGCCAAGCGTGATGCCCTCCACTTGGTCGGTATGATCTGCCCTCGTATCTAGCCAATTTAGAGTTGCAACCCGGGAAATCGGTCTTGCGACACGTAGCCGTAGCCATAAGTGCCGAGGCTACTCTGATCACCTTCCTATTGCTCCATTGAGGCAAATCCAGTTGCTCTCCAATCCTGGATAGGTAGCTGAGGGCAAACGCTGGGGACACAGTAGTATCTTCAGGCAGGTCTAATTCATGTTTTCAGGGTCACATCGCTGATACACAGACCGAACAGGAAGCTCGACTCTCCGTGATCACTTTGGATAACAGGCTCCTAGAAACAATCACCTGGAAGCTCGTTTCATTGTTGGGACAGATAGGAGTATAAAGACAGGAGTATAAATTCAGGATCATGGTCCCCCGAAATGTGAAAAGTCTCCAAGGCAGATTATACCAGGCTCAGCTCAAACGCCTGTGCAGGTCAGGAAGCCAACTACGGCGTTTTATATCTACTCATATATACTATTGAATCAGCATGAAGTCTGCAGCCATTCTGGGCCTCACTGGCCTGGCTGCCAACGTTCTGGCACATCCTCAACGATACCATGCCACCGAGGTCTCTCTTGGTAAGCGAGGCGTTGACTTGAGCAAGTTCCGCATGCCAGGATCCTCAGAATACACAGTCTCAACACAGGCCGAGTCAGACCCAGCTATCAGCAACATCCAGAAGCGAGGAGACTACGTCAGTGCTGCCACCCAGCTGGTCAAGACTGTCCTCCCCAACGCCGAGTTCCGTGTTGTTGACGATCACTATGTCGACATCGATGGCCTTGCCCACGTCAACTTTAAGCAGACTGTCCACGGCCTTGACATCGACAATGCTGATTTCAACGTCAACGTCAACCCTGACGGCACCATCTTCTCTTACGGAAACAGCTTCTACAAGGGCGAGATGCCTTCTGAGAGCCCCATCCAAAAGCGTGGATTTACCGATCCCCTCAACGCTCTGAAGGGTGTTGTCGATATCCTTGAGCTCCCTGTCAATCCCACCGATGCCACGGCGGAGGCTAAGGAAGGTGCTGAGACTTACACCTTCAAAGGCACCTCGGGTGCCGTCAGTGATCCCGAGGCCAAGCTGGTTTACCTCACAAAGGAGGATGGCTCCCTAGCATTGGCCTGGCGAGTCGAGACTGATGTCATGGACAACTGGCTGTTGACCTATATTGATGCCGACAACAGCAAGGACGTTCACGGCGTTGTCGACTACGTCTCTGACTTTGCCACGTTGCAGGTCTATCCCTGGACTATCAACGACCCTACTGAAGGCGATCGCTCCGTCCAGACCGACCCATGGAACGTCAATGCCTCTCCATTCACGTGGTTCGGCGATGGCGTCCAGAACTACACCACGCTCTGGGGCAACAATGCCGTTGCCCAGACCAACCATGATGGCCACAACAACATCAACGACTTTGCCAAAAGCTACCGCCCGACTTCCTCCAATCGCACGTTTGAGTACAGCTATTCCCCTGCCCAGTCCAACAAGGACGAGTACCAGGATGCCTCCATCACTCAGTTGTTCTACACTTCCAACACCTATCACGACTTGCTTTACACCTTGGGCTTCAACGAGGCCGCCGGTAACTTCCAGACCAATAACAACGGCAAGGGAGGCAAGGGCAATGACTTTGTCGTCCTCAACTCTCAGGACGGCAACGGTACCAACAATGCCAACTTTGCCACGCCTCCTGACGGCGCCCGCGCCCGCATGAGAATGTTCATGTGGACAAAGGCCAACCCCCAGCGCGACTGCGCCCTCGACTCCGACGTCGTTATCCACGAGTACACCCACGGCCTGTCCACCCGTCTGACCGGCGGCCCTGCCAACTCGGCCTGCCTCAACGCCCTCGAGTCCGGAGGCATGGGCGAGGGCTGGTCCGACTTCATGGCCGTTGCCGTCCTCGCCAAGGCCAACGACACGCGCGCCAGGGACTTTACCGTCGGCACTTGGATTAACAATAGCCCCAGGGGCATCCGATCCCGCCCCTACTCCACCAACATCAAGACCAACCCCTACACGTACGCCGCCGCCAACGAGAAGAACGAGGTCCACGCCATGGGCGAGATCTGGGCCAACACCCTCTACGAGGTCTTCTGGAACCTTGTTGACGAGCACGGCATCACCGCGGACAAGTACCCTGCCTTTGATGACAAGGGCGTCCCCACGGATGGTCGCTTCCTCGCCATGAAGCTCGTCATTGGCGGCCTGGCTATCCAGCCCTGCAAACCCAACATGGTTTCTGCCCGGGACGCCATCCTCGACGCCGACAAGAGGCTCACTGGCGCCGCCAATAGATGCTTGCTCTGGAAGGGCTTTGCCAAGCGTGGCCTCGGCGAAAAGGCCAAGTACAACGGTGGTCGCAACCGCGTCGAGGACTTCACCGTCCCGGCCGGTTGCTAAAAAGCGCACGTCATGTCCTGAGTCTGCTGCGCCGGGGGTCGCAGAGGGCAATGTCGTTGGTGAGCAAGGAAGCATTTCTGTCTGCGAGTGTGAGCGGATTTATTGCGCAGCATTGGGAGAGGCGCGAGGTTTCGGTGTGCGGTTAAGGGGGCGCAGGCCGCGTGAATTCGAACAGATGAAGAGACCGGTGCGTCTGACGAGGATTATGGACTCTGTATATTTTCCCCACCCTCAAAGGTATATAAACATCAATATGTATATATATATGGCTGAGACGATATGATCTGCGTATAGGCCGTGACATGATGCAATGTCTGGATGAGCGTTTTGGACAACTTGAGCTTCTTTCAATGCATCGGCCATGGCGAGCTATGTATTTGTCCTGTAAAGTCATGAATCCCTTCATCACCACTCACAAGGTACAAAGTATACGTGCAAAAAAAAAAGAAATCACACCGCATGATTCATCACCCCGTTCCGTATGCTGATAAAACAAAAAAAGGAAATTATATTATGCCTACCTTCGAGTAATTTTATTGCCTGACAACCTCTTTCTTCTGAAACTTGCTCAATAGATTCCCCAACTTCTTCCACTTTGCCATGGGACTTGCGACCTCGTCCGCACCGACTAACCTCCTCACAAGGATATTATACAGCCCGCCAAAGGCAAGTGCAATAGCCGTCGATGTGAAGATAATCACGTTGTACGGCATGCTAAAGTCCGGCGTGGGCAGGTATAGGAGTAAGCTCGTCGTACGGAGATTCATAACTTGGGGCTCAAGAGTGCGAATCACGGCCGCTGCGACGTCAAAGCCGCGATTGGCATCTGGCGGGTACTCTGTATACCGCAAGATGGCCTTTTCAAAGTCATATGTGAGGAAAACAGTGCATCTCGGTGGGATGCGCATCAGCAGCTCGAGCTGGGTGCCGCGGGAGCGGTCCAGCGCAGGACGGTAATGGATCTGCTTGATGAGTTCGGAGGAATTGGTCGTCGGAGCAGCCGAAGATGAAATACGGGTTGACAAAGTGTGTAGGTAGATGCGCATGAACCAGGGGAGAGATTCAAGATAGACGAATTCGACTTCTACGGTGTTGGGGTTGGTGAGGATGGCTTGGACGCCGCCGTGTTCCTGGCCGTGGCCAGTGAAGCTGCGCTCTGCGTAGAGGAGGGGCTGTACGGGTTCGACGAGTTCCTTTGCTGCTTCCTCGGGGGTCTTGGCTTCGGATTTGGGGAGCACAAGAGCGAATTCGCTTTGGGGTGGGATTGTGTAGCATCTGGACGTGCCATTCTTATCCTTGATTTCGGTGGACCCTTCGGAAGCGTAGACGACTCGTGAATCGGGGACTTGGAGGCACACGGGAGGTACTTGCGCGTCGGCAAGAGGACATGTGCCTTTCATGGGACGGCCAAAGATTTGAGAAAGCGTCCAGTCTTGGCCGTTGAGGTGGTCCGCTGGGAAGCAATGATCATCGTCGTGGTAGGACTTGGAGGTGTCGCAGACTAGTTCGTGAGTAGGAGGCGGTCTTGGGATAGGGTTGTCTGCACATATGGTTAGTCTATGTAAGGAGTTGTGTCGTGTTCTTGCAGTGACATACCCCTTGGCCTCTTGGATCGGTTGACGTCCATAACCGTGTCAATCGTCTGCTCCATCTGCAGCACACAATCGCCGCTCTTGTCACAAATGGGCTTCACGTCGATTGCCATGCTCTGAAATGATGAATCGAACAACTTGTGACCATCCAATAGACTTGCAATGCCTGCCTTCCCATGACATGGCAACAACTTCAGAAAAGGCGTCAAGTTCTCCGTACACACCACCTCATGAGGCAGAACGCCATGTAACAATCGCGTCTTGGCCAACGTCTCGCTCGAATGATGACCCTCTGGCTGAAATGAAAGAGCTGGTCGTACAGTTCTCGTCCCGTCAATGAAGTTGAGACTGGCGCAAAACAACCCTGAAAGGGCATTCGTCAAGGTCAGCCAATTCTCATCTGCTTGTTGGTCGGTTTCAGCATCCATCCACGCCCACAACTCAACACCAGTGCCGCCCTCCTTTGTGCCGTCCCAAGGTCGTGCCCCCCATGTCTCTGCATCCCACCGTCCCAATGTGAACCGCAGATGGAGCTCTCGTGTGCCCGCATACTCGAGGATCTGGCCGAGTGACCGGGGGAACAATCGGAAGTTGTGCGCCTCAAAGTCGGCTATGGACGTATTTGATTTGAAATTAAAGCTTGCAAGAAGCTGGGAGAGTGGCAATGGGCGCAATGTGAGTAGCTCGTGGTAGTCGGCGGCGGCGGCGAGTCCGGGGACAAGAGATGCCAGTAAAGGCGTCAGACAAGGACGCATCTCGCGAATCTTGTATGTATCTATGTAACGACGAAGGCGAGGCTGGGTTGAAATGGCTAAACAAAAAAAAAAGGGAATAAAAGGAAATTAATTAATACAGATAGTCAAAGAATGGAACTATCTGTGCGGTTGCAGTAACATGGACATGTCGCGTATATCGCGCCAAGTTTATGAGAGTTGAGGGTCCCGGTCAAGAAAGTATCACGACTCTAATAAAGTTGGAGATGCTGACAGGCGACATGGAGCAACTGGACATTATTGATTGCTTAATCCTGGGCTCGAGCTCGAGGGGTGGCTTGACCTGGGCAGGAACGTGGATCCCTGGCAGGCGGTGAGATGGGGCAGAACATCCAGTCTACCAGAGACTGAGGCAGCTCCGAAGAGAGGGCTCACCAGTGGCCACAAATATCATATCAATACCGTCGGCCAAGCTCGCGCCTCGCACTGCTGTACATAATAATCCATCTGTTGCGAATCCAGCAATCATGGCCGCCGAGCAAAGAAAGCTCCTCGAGCAGCTCATGGGCCACCAGTCCACCTCGCGCGCCGCTCAACTCTCCCTCACAGATCCCAAAGTTTGCCGGTCCTATCTTGTAGGCACCTGTCCGCACGACCTCTTCACCAACACAAAGCAGGACCTGGGCCAGTGTCCAAAGGTGCACTCTGAACAGTTGAAAGCCGAGTACGAGGCCTTGTCGGATCGGGAGAAGCAAAGATATGGATTCGATTACGATTACATGCGCGACCTGCAAAAGTACATTGACGATTGCAATCGGCGAATCGACGCGGCGCAAAAGAGGCTCGAGAAGACGCCTGATGAGATCCGACAAACAAATGTTTTGGTATTATGCCTCCATCCTAATCTGCGTTGCATGTGTTGGGAGCGCCACAATGCTGACCATGGCAATAGCTGAAAACCATCTCTGAGCTTTCGGCCTCAATAGCCAACGGCCAACTGGAGATCGAAGTCCTCGCTTCCATGAACGAAGTCTCCCGCGCCGTCGATGAGAATTTCCGCATCAAACAGACCATGCAGCTAAAAATCGAAAAGGAAAAAGAGCTCAAGGCGCTGTCCGATACCTCTGGCCCCTCTGGCCACCAGAAGCTGCAAGTGTGCGATGTCTGTGGCGCATATCTAAGTAGGTTAGATAACGATCGCCGGCTAGCGGATCACTTTTATGGCAAGATGCATTTGGGGTATGCGTCTATGCGGAAGACGTACGATGCGTTCCCGAGGGAGTTGAAGAGTAGGCAGAGACAGGGTATGATGGATGGGGATGACGGTCCCGGAGGAGGGATGGGAGGACCTAGGGGCCCGAGGGCTGGAGGCTATAGGAGCGGAAGGGGAGGCCGACGGTGGTGAAGGGTATGCGACTGCGATGGGGGATCGTCTTTTTGTCTATGAGCAATCTTGTAGCAGACCAGGGTGTTTGGCGTTTAAGAGGCGAATATTGTTACATTTGTTGCGCTTACGGAGTAGATTACTTTGCTGGGGTTTCATGGGCGAGTCGCATATCAACTCTGGCGTTACCTGAAGAAGATGCATTCAGGGAGGAAAATACCCTTCGATATAGGAGATTCATTGTACTTGGACCAACTTGAGCTCGTGCGTATCGGCCGTGAAGCGAGTGATGAGAGAATTTTCGGCTTGATATGCCAACTGCTTTTGGGCTGGTCCCGCAAGCGATTCACATATTCATGCATGTTATGTTTTGCCGCTTCTGATTACATCTATCCAATTGCTCCCGCCCATCACGCATCCTTTTGTTCTTTTGCTCTCCCAGCATAGAGGTAGGTATCCAAATCATACATGTGTCATAACACTTTTACCCATGTCCCATAATTGCCCACTCATTCTATTGTGCCTGTGATCTCTGTCCCATAGCAGCTATGATTCCCCTTGCTGCCTAATCTCATCCAGGGCCTCCATCTCATCGTCCCATTTGCCGCCAGCAGGAGGTGGTGATGGTAAGGTCGGGATAGAGGCTGGTGCGGCTTTTGGAGGGTATGCGACGGGCGCGACCGGTCCAGTTGGCTTCCTGGTTCCATCTGAGGGCAGTGCTGGGAAATCTTCCACAGTTAGAGAAGGTGCCGGTGCACTGCTGTCATTTGGTTTCGGCGCTGAGCCATCGAACCCTCCTCGACCACCGCCTCGTCCGCGACCGCCTCCACGTCCACCGCGTCCCCTTCCCCTGCTGCGCTGCCGGTCATCCAGGAAGCGGTCCACGTCGGGTTGATCGTCTACTTCTCGGGAATATCGACTTCCTGCGAGACCGCCACGCTTCGTGCCTCTGATACCGCCGTTGGCTCCCTTAAAAACCCTTCTGGCTTCTTCCTCCAGAATGGCCTCCTTGCCCTCGTCCCAGCCACCTTCCTTCATACCCATGGCTTTGAGCTTGCGCTCACGATTCTTTGCACGTTCATCATCGAGCTTGCGTTTCTCCTCTTCTCCCCGGCGTCTTCGTTCCGCTTCTTCTGCTCTGCGCTTGCGGGCTTCTTCCATGCCCCTGGCATACGCCTGAGCATGCTGTTGCTCGTCCTTTTCGGCTCTCTCGAACTGGCGTGTCTTTTCTGCTGACAGCAGTTTCATCTTTTCCATCTTGGCGGCAAGTTCCTCCTCAGTGAGTTTCTGACGCGGGTTGGCGCCGGATTGAAGCCGTGCTTCTGCATTCGCAGCTGTATTCTGTGGAGGGGCGTGAGATTTCTTATCCTTGGCAGGAGCTGTGGGCGCATTGGGTGGTGGAGTGCTGTCCTTTTCCTTGTCGCCTTTGGTATCCTTTTCTCTTTCCTGGCCCTGTTCCTTGTCTTTAGATTCCTTGTGTGGCGCAGATGATTTAGTTGCTGCTGGTGGCGGCGGCGTAGACTGCTGCCTCATGTTCAAGTTTCCCTTGCGAGCGAAGCGTGATGAGGACAAGTTGCCGCCCTTGAACTGGGGCTGGGTCTGTGGTTGTGTCTGTGACGGTGACTGCGATGGTGACGGCGACGGGGACGGCGCATTGTTGTTCGAGGCTTGAGCGGGTGGCGACGACTTCGTGGGCCTGGATTGTCTTGCTTGTGCAGGCTCTGGAGCTACAGGCACACCAGAAGCAACAGGCGAGGGTTCCTGAATGTACTGCGTTTCTTCCTGGACCACGATGGGCTCGCTGTCGACGGGCTCGAAGTCGTCGTAGAAGAGGTCATCATCGGTTCGGCCGCCGAACTGGTCCTCCATTGTAAACAAGCTGCAGCGAACTTGCAGTGACACCAATGCGGAGTGCAGTGCAAGGTATTCTCGCAAAAGAGGCGATAAACAAAGGGAGAACCGAGTTGGTGTCTCAGGCTTGGATGCCACGCAGAGGTGGTTGTTGCTACCCCGGTCAAGTCGTAGTGGTGGTAGTAGTAGAAGGTTGGCAGAAAAGTGGCAGCAGAGTGTGGGGTCCAACCAGTTGACATGTCAAGTCTGGTCTACCTGGTCGAATGGCCGAAAATGCCAAAGTGGTGAGCCACAATTTGTCGCAGAAGGGTCTGGTCACTGGTGTCGATTAACTCATTGGGTCCCCGCACGGATTATTGAACTTGCAGGCCACATCGTTGTCACCCATGTACAACGAAATCCTCCTCGTGAATCCGGATTGGGCGCAACATTCTGATCTAGACACACGTTTGTCTGAATGTGCTTTGCGTCTGGTAACATGCTTTCAGCAAGTATAACGAGGGATTCCATGTCCCAACCATCATTCCTTGCGCTCCTTACCTCCTTCGCCTGTGTTTCTAAATCCCAAGCTCTATCACAGAGTGGCGTTTCTTGCCACTGAATCCGTCAGTAGCAGGCACCATCGTTGTCTAAACTCAGGCGAGGACAAGTCCAAGTTGAAAGTTGGCACAAAATGTGTCTTGAGCAAAGATTCATGCTCATGAAATTTGAACGCCGCCCATGTTGTGTGCGGGACAGGCAACTTCAGATGGAAGAAGTCGCCGATGGCTAGGTGCTTTGTACTCCGTGTCGACATCTCATGTGTATACATGGACTAGCTGCGACCTAGTGAGGAAATCAGCACAGGCTCTCACAGTGCATATAAGATTCAACACTGGCATCATGTTCTCTGCCGCTCCCAACAGTCTAGAATTACTCCGTCAACTCGCAACTTGGAGGTCACGCCTGTTCAATAATATGTATTCAAGGCAAGCTGATAACAGAACCCCCTCAAAGCGCGACCGAACGATGCGATGGAAAACTCCCTGGGTCATCTATTTCCGGAAGAAACGGGCTGTGAGCCTCAGTTATCCTGCTTACCTCTCAGGATCATAACTCGCAAATCGAGCCGGTGCGAAATCCCACTCCTCAATCGCAACGCCAACTGAAGTGTCGATCCTGAAAAGGATACGTCTCTAGCCGCGCTCTACCGAACTTATGAGTACATTGTTGTTGACCAATATATTGAAACTCGTAATGAGATCGAGGCGTTCAGGTACCACTCAACTTGGCCGTCTTCGATGCCCCCGACTCGCATGTAACGCTATGCCTGCCTTGCCTCCATACCAGGGCTCTTGTGCTCCGCCTTCAACAGGAGGATTGGATCACGGATACCTCGTGACGCATCTCCAATCTACACCCAGGACATGGTCCACGAGCGGCAGTCGGGGGAGCCGCGGTACGAAAAGGAGCCCGTCTGGGTTGACCCCGGCGCCCAAGACGCTTGTAATTCCACCTTGGGATAATGACGGGCGCAACTTTATTCCTTTGGATTCCTTTGCTGACTATAGGGCATCCCGGGATTTCTCCAGGAAAACTACTCTTATATGGCAGCCGCACATCCATTTTATTTCAGGAGAAGCTGAGCATACTACTACTATAGTACGATCCACTCCGCTACTATTCTATGTATTGCAAAATAGCTCCTAGCACCTTGTGCATGAGCTACCCGTTTGCTGGCAAGTTACATTCTATTGAGCAGGACTACGCACGCCGGGTTGTCGACTGGCGTGCGTACGCCCAATAGTGCGCCTCGTCCAATTCTCGCAATCTCTCATCTCCCGAAGCGTTGTTGAATTGCTCACACCACTGTCGAATATTTTGCTTCTGAAAATTTCAGAATCCCCTCATTTGGAAATACTCGTGTAGGTACACCATTGCCTCTGCCGGGTCATATATTTCAAGCGTCCCGTGTCGGAAATCACCAGGGTACTCTCGTAACGATCAGAGCCGAAGTAGGCAGGCACGCACTGATATGCTCGAAATCAGTGCCGTCTTGACCTACAATGCGTCTGGTTCACCAGGCTGAAAGTCATCGCAATGGAGTAGAAAGGGGCCAGTGTCTTCAATTGGAATTTTTAGAGAAGCGTCATAAGATGGTGTCTTGAAGAAGGGTACCTTTGCTTGAGCGATGGCTGCACTGTCTGCAAGATTCAGTTGCATACAAGGCTTGGTGAGATGCTCAGTTGCAGAAGAACAAATATAAATGCTGGTCCGATAGCAATGAATGAATGATGGCTCTGCTTATGAGAAGCCCAAGGTTGCTACAAGCTCATTTATGATGTAGGTAAGTGGTCTCTACTGAACAGACAAGTGTTGATATGTCATCCTCTCCGAGACAGCTCCAAGACGCTGGAAAGTTAGTCGGGGTGGTTGAAGCATGTAACCTGCAACTCGACATTATTCTTGTTAAGTGTTGTAGCTATAACATCTTGATTAAAAATTACTCTACCTTGACCCGTTTCTGCTGGCGTTTTAAAGATACTAGTCAATACCAGTGGGCTTCCAACAAAATTCACGATGATGAACGTTTCCAGCTGGTGCAGAGATGCCGTATTCCTTCCAAGTTGGTAGAAATCTTGGGTATCCTGTCTATTATGGGTACGTTGTCTTCGAGGAGACCTTCATCAATCAGTAACCCCTAAACCCGGCAGTAGCTTCAATATTGCTAAGCTTGAATCGGTCCCTCAACCTGCTTTCAACGGCCTGAGCCAACTCCTCCTCGCTGGTCACAAATTCACCATCGTACATGCCACAGGCAGCCTGAACATTTCCGCGTTTCGCATAGCCCGGCATTGCGCAGGCTATAACTTTTCCCGACCGGACATGCATACCCAATTCCAGCAGGCTGACTGGCGCCAGAGTGCTCTCATGGAAGAAGACCACGACGATATCAGCTTGCTCTTGCAGGTGTAGCTCCCATCTGATTTGCCTCATCCAGCGAATGTCGGAGAAGTCTTCTGTCCAGGTAGAGTCCCAGTTCTTGTTGGTCGGGTCGAGGAACGTGACGGGGTACTGAGAGAGACGATTGATGAGTTTTTGACGCCAGTCGCCGTCTGGCGTTGGCGTTGTGGTTCCGGCGAGGAATATGAGAGGCTTGACCATGTGGCCAGGCCATTCTGGAGCCTGGATGACCGTTGCTATCATGTTGAGAGTTGTCCTCGGCGTCTCTGTGCCGATGGACGCCGTCGATGCTGGGTGAATCGTTGCTGTCTCACGGCGGAGCTGGTAGCCTACGGATACGCGTGTAAGTGCTCATCATGGATCACTGGGACGAATTCGCTCCTAATGGACAAGTTGGAGTATTCACAAGAGTTATACTCGTGTTCAACCTCATGCACCTGCGTACGCGTGCAACGCCGTCAAGCTGCGAAAGCTGTCTCGTGGTATTTCCAAAGTGTGCATATGAGCGAGCCGAGATGCAACCCGACATCAATTGGCGAGTTGTACAAAGCACAGGGATGAAAAGAAGTCGTGTTTCATTCCGAGCTGTAGCTGGAAACTGATGAAGTCATGTGGACTTGGCCTAAATCTCGAAGCTTGGCCGCGTGTGTTCCAATCAAGTCGAACCATGACCCTCCATCCTCAAAAGCTACCCCTCAACCTCCTCATCGAACCTGCAACTCGAGCCATCTTCATGTCGACGCTGACTTTCCTATAATTTATTCTCATCTCCCCTCCTGAGGCCGTGACCGTGTCATCCCGTCTTGAATCCACGTCACGCGAGATACTTCGCCATTATAACAACTTGCACCAACTGGCACTGTGTACTCGCCCATGAATTAATAGCCAATCTGTCTCGCGAAAAGCAGCTGTTCCATGTGCACCCCAAATTCCCTCCCGGTTCCAACTTACACAATTCTCAGTGGCCCCTAGTCATATACAGTTCTTCACAGTAGACATGCCGCTTCCACCATCTCATCCAAGCTCCCTCCCGGACTGGAGCAATGTCCACGTCGTCCATCGCAACACTCTCCCACCCCGAAGCAACTTCTACCTCTACGACACCGAAGCAGCCGCGCTCACGAGGGACGTTGGTAAAGCCAAAGCGCAATGTCTCTCTGGGAAATGGAAGTTCCACTGGTCCAAGTCACCATTCGACGGGCCGCGCGACTTTTACAAGTCGGACTTCAAGGACACCTCTTTCAAGGATATAGTCGTCCCGGGAATGTGGCAACTCCAAGGATTCGGAAAGGGTCCGCACTACACCAATATCCTGTATCCGTGGCCGGTAGATCCGCCCAATGTTTCGTACCAGGAGAACGAGTGTGGTCGATACGTGACCTCGTTCGAGGTTGATGGGTCGTTTGCAAATCACCAGCTGCGGCTGCGATTCGAAGGGGTAGATTCCTCATTCACAGTATGGCTTAATGGGAAGGAAGTTGGGTATTCGCAGGGCTCTCGGAATCCTAGTGAGTTCGACGTGACGGAGCATATTCAAATCGGCCGAGAGAATCGCCTGGCCGTGGAAGTGTACCAGCGCTGCGACGGGAGCTACATTGAGGACCAAGATGAGTGGTGGCTCAGCGGCATTTTCAGAGACGTTTACCTCCATGCCTTTCCCAAAGTACACCCCGTCGACTTCCACGTCGTCACAGACTTGGACGACAGATTCGAGAATGCAACGCTGCGCGTCAAAGTCGACGTCAGCGCGTCTTGTGCCGTCCAACTGAAGCTCCTTGATGCTACGACGCACGAGCAAGTTGTCGCGAATACAATCAAGGTTTCCAGCTCGGATGAGTTCGAACTTGACGTCCCAAACCCGCACAAATGGACCGCGGAGACGCCGTACCTATACACCCTGGTGCTCAACTTTCTTGACGGCACCAAGTGCAGTCTGGTTCACCGCGTCGGATTTCGAAAGACGGGCTTGATAGACGGGGTATTCTGCATCAACGGGAGTCCCGTCAAGCTCCGAGGCGTCAACCGGCACGAGCACCACCCGGACCATGGTCGTGCAGTGCCGTACGACTTTATGCGTCGGGACCTGCTCATCATGAAGCAGTACAACATCAATGCCATTCGCACATCCCACCAGATAAACGACCCGCGTTTGTACGACGTGGCTGACGAACTGGGCCTTTGGATCCTCGACGAAGCGGACTTGGAGTGTCATGGTTTCGGGGCAGTGGGCGGCGACGCGGCGAGCTACACCTCTGATAATCCTGCTTGGAAAGAGCAGTATGTCGATCGAGCACGACAGATGGTTGCCCGAGATAAGAACCACGCGTGCGTCATCATGTGGTCGCTTGGGAATGAATCATTCTATGGACGAAATCACCAGGCCATGTACGACGTTATCAAGTCCATGGATAATACCCGGCTGGTTCATTATGAGGGTGATTGGAACGCGCAGACGGCGGACATATATAGTCGCATGTATCCTGATGTCGACTATGTCGAGTCAGTTGCCAAAGAACGCGACTGGAAGAAACCACTAGTGCTTTGCGAATTTTTGCATTCCATGGGCAACTCGGAGGGCAATGCCAAGGAGTATATTGATTTGTTTTACAAGCATCCAAGGCTGATGGGCGGCTTTGTATGGGAATGGGCCAATCATGTAAGGGCTCATCCACGGCTGTTGTAGTTCAAAAGCTGGCATTGCTAATACTAAGCAGGGTCTTCGAACCAAGACTAAAGATGGGGAGGAGTTTGTGGCGTATGGTGGCGACTTTGGAGACGAACCTAACGATTACAACTTTGTCATGGACGGTTTATTGTACTCTGAGCATACGGTGAGTTCCAATATTGCCGAGTATGCCAAGTCGATCGAGCCGGTTCAAACACTGTCACTACATCACCACAACATTACAGTTGCGAATCGTTATGACTTTCTAGCGCTAGATCATTTGTTCGCAACTTGGTCTATCGTTTCTGACGGGAAAGAATTTGCAGGTGGCCGAGTCAAAATACCTACAGGTAAGGAGGGCATTCTTTAAAAAAAATGATTTGAAGAAAAAAAGAGCAAACGGAATGGTGGGAGAAAAGGGGGAAACAGGGCATATCATTTCAAACGCAATGCTAATATACACGTCGCGTCCTAGGTATAAGCCCACATACGGAGGCTGTTGTGACGGCCGAGGGGTTTCACAACGGAATGTTGAAAGAGGTGCATGGCGAAGCGTATTTGCAACTCAAATTTCAAATGAAACACGAGACAAATTGGGCACCTGCTAATCACCAAGTTGCCACCGGAGAGCTCCGGGTGTCGCGACCGTTGTCTGTCAATGCTATTCAGTCTATTGAGCCGCCGATGCCGAAATCAACCTTGCAAATGGCGTCAGACTCGCATGTTAACATTTCTTCTGCGTCCGGGAGCTCAACATGGGCTATAGACACGGCGACAGGCACCCTTGTAAGTTGGAAACGTAGAGACAATCCCACTCCTGAAATAATCAGCCAGCCCATTACCATGGACTTTTATCGTGCTTTGACGGACAACGATCGCGGCGGCCATGGGCGAGAGTGGATAGACAGCAGACTGCATCAAACATCTACGCATGTCAAGCAGGTTCAATTCCGCGAAGTCCAGGATGGCATTACGGTGGAAATAAAACAGAGGATCGCCCCTCCTGCTCTTCTGTGGGCGGTTGACACCATATGGACGTATCACTTCCGAGGAGAGTCGCTCGCCATCAATGTCAAAGGAAAGCCACACGGCTTGGGTCTGCCATCGACATTTGCACGGATCGGTATCACCCTGGGCCTTGCTGGGGCAGACCGAGCGAAATGGTGGGGCCGCGGCCCGGGCGAGTCATATCGAGATAAAAAATACTCCCAATTATTCGGAAATTGGGAGTCGACTGTTGACCATCTGTGGGTTGATTACGAGTTTCCTCAGGACGGTGGGAACAGGACCGACGTTCGTTGGGTTGAGATTCTCGGGCCCACGGGGCGTCTTCTGAGGGCCAATTTTGGCGATCTAGATGGTGCAAGCTTTTCAGCCATGCATTACTCAACAAAGGATATTGACAGCTGCACGCATCCGTATGAGCTGCACAAGCGGAAACGCGACGACACGGTTGTAAGACTTGACTGGGTACACCATGGGTTGGGTACTGGCTCGTGCGGCCCATGGACTCTGCCGCGGTATTCGTTGAAAACTGATCATGAGTTCAGTTTCGATATTCTTTTGGACTAATTGTAGGGTCGATAGGTAGGGCGACTCAACTTTCGGAAGCGCGATATAGAAGGGTCACATCCAGCCTGCAGAACTTGAGCGACCAATGTACACGTGAATAATGATAAACAGTTTGACCTTTACATACCAACTAGTAAGACATACATGTGGCCTGTATAGTATAGCATCGTAAAGTCTTAACTATTGCCAAGACCTATAACATGTCAATGATTAGGCCATACTTCTGTGAGCAACGAACCTGCGAGGACATTCTTCAGAGAAACCGGGAACGTAGTGACGCAGGGAGAAAAGTACATTGGGTACTGTTTGTCTCCGTTTCGTTTACTATTAATAAATTATAACTTATCACTTCTGTAGCCAGTGATAGAACATGAGCATGCAAAGTCCCTGACTAAGCGGACGCTGAGGCAGATCGACAAGGATAAGGTCATCAAGTCAAGCCCAGCGCGTTTTCAGCCACTGGCATTTCACGGAGCACAAAGGTCAGAGCAGAATCATAGGCATTCTGACCCGCAAGGACCATGGCCTGGCCCAAGATGTGTGCTTCGTACATAAAGAGGGACTGCCGAATCTCCCGTTCCCAAGGAAATGGTAGACCTTGAATTTTCTTTGATCTGAAATCTTGATTGGAAATCACCACGAGACGGCGAGATGACGGCCGCCAAAACGACATCCGACTCCGAGTCTGCCTGGGTGTCAGGTGGAGGCTGTGGCGGCTGTGACAGAATTCGATTTGAAGAAGCAAGAGGCCGAGAACAGCGACCGGTCGTAGCTGTGGATGAGAAAAATCTGCCTGGCAATGTATTCGGTGAGTTTATTCAGATGATCTTTATGTCACGTTCCAGTATCACCAGAGAAAGGAGCGGTGTGGTTTGGAGTCGCAAGCAACTGGGGCCACGTTGAAACCAAGAATCAGTTGTGACTGGCCTCCTGCAATAGTCAGTGGCTCGGCTCCTTCCTCAGGCTGCGGCTAAGTCAACCGGTGCCGGATAGCGGGAGACAGGGGGGGCAAGAGCTGTCAAAAAGACGGCACCTGGGGCCATACATCTGGAAGGAGCTTCTTGCCCCGCCGACTTCGCACCTTGTGGGGTGGGCCAATGCCACGCCATTGAATTGACGCCATCGCAACTTTGAAGAGTCACTTGTTAACTTTACCTTCCTCTGATTCCTTTTCCCTTCCCTCACCTTTTAGTCCTGGTCTCTTTTCAATTCAAACTCCTCAGGCAGCCCATCGCATAGAAATTTGAACGCCGTCTCCCCTGTATCTTATCGATTCATATTTAATTGAACTCGAGGAGGAAGCTGTCGTTGGACAGAAGCTTTGGAATGCGATCAAGGCCCCGACCACCTCCGTCACAGCCAAGCTAACCAGAGAGCTGTGTCGCTGCATCTAGCAACCATGGCCTCTATTGGAGCACAGGAATCTCTCTCGTCCTCAGTTTCAAACGCTCTGGAAACACCCGAAACCACGAAAGAGACCCCCAAGCTTATGCATAGTCTCGAACACAACAGCACAGTCCTCGCCGTCGCCGTCAGCTCGAAGCACGACTCCATATACGCAGGCACTCAAGATGGCGAAATTGTTGTATGGTCCCTGGATACGTTCCATCAGCTTCGCCAAGTCCAAGCACATAAGAGATGTATTCTGTCGCTGTTTCTTTCTCCCGATTCGTCGCTCCTTTTCTCCAGCGCTGGTGATGCCGTCATAAACGTCTGGTGTCCCAAGACTCTGCGTCGCCTCTACGAGATATACGGCGTGCACGATGTTGGCGATATTTTCTGCACTGCTTACAGCGCACAGCACGACACACTCTATATTGGAGCCCAGAATACGACCATACAATGGGTGGGACTTGGTGATGTTTCCAGGAGGGCATCCCCGGACTCACAAAGTCATCCAGACCGAAGAAGTCATCGATTCTTCGACTCAAAGGCTGTTGGAGGTGGTACTACACCGAGAAGAAGCGAAGATCGATGGGCTCTCATACCCCGAGCACAGGCTGTTCTTGAGATTGACAGCGGAAGCATCCGTCACTTTGCGCACTATGGCTACGTATACTGCATGCTGATGGCACAAGGTCCAACAGTTGAAGTGGATGCAGATGATGATGTTCTTATTTCGGGCGGTGGCGATGGTACCATCAAGCTCTGGAGCTTGACTGGGTCAAATAGGAACGGCCGTGGTCATGCCGACCAAGATGACGGTGGCATCGAGGAAATTATGACGTTAGGCACTGATGATGCGGAGTCAGTTCTATCAATTGCCCTTGACGGCTCATTCCTATATGCTGGGAAGCTCGATGGCATAGTAGAGCTATGGGATTTGGACACAACTCAGAGGCTAAGGGTGATTAAAGCCCCTGGAGGAGACGTCATGTCACTACAAATGGGATGGGGATGCCTCTGGGCTGGTTCAACCAACGGATGGGCTAGTGTAAGTAGTCTCTTTTATTTCGGGGCTAAACTGGTATTCTAACAGCGGCACAGAAATACAGCACAGCGCATTACTGTGCTCATGGCCATGTATCATCCGGACATGTCAGTCAAAAGTACCAGTGTCTTGGAAAGTGGAAAGCGCATCAGGGCAAGATCCTAGCTTCTGCAATTACCACACATAAGTCGGAGCCATATTACATTACCGGCGCGAATGACAACGACATTGCAATATGGTCCGTCAAGGACTTGACGTCTCTGAAACCGAGCCCTGCAGAGAAGAGCAACGACTTGCTGCTATCAACACTGAGTGACTTCGTCTCTTACAAAACTGTGTCATCTCGATCTGAATACGCTGAGGATTGCCGCCGAGGCGCCACTTTTCTAGGGTCACTCTTCAAACGCCTAGGTGGCCACGTCGAAATGCTTAGCACCGAAAAGGCCCACAACCCAGTTGTTTATGCCAAATTCTCGGGCAAGAAGGAGGCCTTGGAACAACGCAAACGTATACTGTTCTACGGACATTACGATGTGGTGCCAGCCGATGGTAAGAAAGGCAAGTGGACCACGGACCCATTCACCGCCACCGGGATCAGCGGCTTCCTTTACGGTCGTGGAGTGAGTGACAACAAAGGGCCTATTATTGCGGCATTGTATGCAGTGACAGATCTTATGCAAGCACAGCAGCTAGAAAACGATGTCATCTTTCTGATTGAAGGCGAAGAGGAATTTGGCTCTCGAGGTTTCGAAGAAGCTGTGCAACGGAACAAGGAGCTTATTGGGCATGTGGACTATATCCTACTGGCCAATAGCTATTGGCTCAACGATGAAGTCCCATGCTTAACGTATGGGCTTCGTGGTGTGCTTCATGCCACCATTTGCGTTGACTCTCCTCGGCCTGACATTCATTCTGGAGTGGACGGATCTCATCTATCCGATGAACCGTTAAGTGATCTAACTTGTGTTCTATCCAAACTGAAAGGTCCTGGAAACAGAATTCAAATTCCAGGATTCTACGATGGCATTCCACCTGTTACGCCTGAAGAGGAAGCGCGATATGACGAGATTGCCTCCATCATGGTACATCATCAATCGCAGGCTGTGTCTGAAGAAAAGCTCAAACAGTCGCTCATGGCAAGATGGCGGGAGCCTAACCTCACCATCCACCGATATAAAGTATCTGGGCCAGATGGAAGCCTCGTTAGTAGCCATGCTAGCTCGCACATCAGCCTACGATTGGTGCCTGGACAAGAAGTTGAGGACGTTTCCAAGGCGATGTCATGGTTCCTGCGTCGCGAGTTTGGGCTCCTCGAGTCTCAGAACAGACTCAGCATTAATATTGATAACAAGGCCGAACCATGGCTGGGAGACCCTACCAACGAGATATTCCGCACTCTGGGACAAGCTATCGTTGAAGCGTGGCCAGACTGCTTTGACCGGAGCGATTCTCCTGGTGGAAATGTGCAGGCTTCCTCGGTAGCGAAGTCATCAAAGCCACGGCAGCCACTCTATATTCGCGAAGGCGGTTCTATCCCGGCCATTCGATTCTTGGAAAAGGAATTCGGTGCACCCGCAGCACATTTACCCTGCGGCCGTGCTAGTGACTCTGCTCACTTGGACAATGAGCGCATGAGCGTTGTTAACTTGTTAAAGGCGAGGGAGATCTTTGGCAAGGTCTTTGCACGACTGTAATGCAATGGAAATGCCAAACTATCTTTGCACTTGGTGGAGGGAGAAATGAGCGAGTACCCGACGTATTTGTTCATTTCCTCCCCCCCCCTCCTTTTTTTTTTGTTCGTTACCAGGCAGCTATAGACGGGAACAATGGGGTCAAGGTTCAACTGGGATAGATAGGTCAGCGTTTATTAGTCAAACTGATTATAATGAGATAAAGCGTTGTCATTGAGTTCGTTCCTATTGAGAGTGGCCAAAGGTTGAGTCAAGCTTGTTGCCGTGTTACGAGCATCTTGTGTACACAAATGAGCACAGCTGATTCAGTAACTGCTTGATTAGAGGAGGAATAGATGCTGCACGCGTGCAACACGACTCGAAAACTACAAGATGATCCCAAAAAAAAAAAAAAAAAACGCCATCACAGTCCTGCATCAGACGCCAACAAATCCTTCAAATGCCTGTCAAAGGCAATCCTGCCCCTGACAAGCCCACCACCGTCTTTCACTCTTTCACCATTATTGCCATCTCCGTAACGGCGGCGTTCTCCAAAGCCCATCTTGGCACCGCTCTCGTGTCTGGGTGTTGGCCATGCCCAATCTCCACTGCCGCCCTGCCTCCAGAAGTAAATCGTGCTGAAGCCACCGTCCATCACCCCTCCCTCCGGGATCTCAGACTGCAGATATTCCCCATCCCTTTGAATGTGTTAAGGTCCATTTTTCGTACCGAGCTAGGGTTCTGGCCAATAGAAAAAATCGCATTAAGAGGTATAAAGCCCCACTAAGAAATATTATGATAATAGAAGTACCAGTAATTTCCAAGTTTACAAAGAGCTACATTGCACTTATTACAGCCAGACCTCTAAATGTATTATATTTTTTGTATTTTTTACTATACTATATTGTATTATATTATATTATAATATAATATAATATAATACATAAATAAAATACCTATAAATATATTATTAGAATATTTAATAATAAATTTTAAAAAATATATAATAATAATAGATTTTTTTCTTATTATAATAATATAAAAATTATACTTAAAAGTCTACGTATTAATAAAATATTTCACTTTAAAAATAAAATAAATATAAAATATTATATAACTTTTTATATAAAATAAATTAAAGAATAAGGTTTTTTTTAAGCTTTATAAAGATATTATATTATATAAATTAAGTAAATATTTTTTAAATAATTTTTTTTACTTATATTATATATAAAAACTAAAAAATATATAATATATATTAATTATTTTAAAAATATTATTAAATAAGAAATAAAAATATATATATAATATAAGATACTTTTATAATAATATATCCTTAATAATATATATTCTTTTTATTTTTCCTTTATTTATTACTAATTTAAATTATTTATTATATTTTATATTTTAAATATTCTTATTAATATAATATAAATTATATATAAATTATATATTATAAAATTCTTTAGCTTTTTTTATATTTATTCATATATTTTATAATTATAAAATACTTATATATACTTATATATATTATAATATATATATATATATATATATATATTAAAAATAAATTCTATAACTTTTATTATACTATATATTTAATCTATTATAACTCTATGAAAAAAACGAATTTTATTATAAAATTAATATCATTTAAAAGCTTATAATCTTAGTTATTTAAAAATAATATTTTTATTTATTTTTAATTAATAATTATAGAGATATTATATATAGTATTTAGTAGTGTAAAGAAAGTAGAGTATTTAAGTTACCCCGCGTAACCCTACTTTAATAAAAACGCTATATTATATAAACTAGAATATCTCTATTAATAATAGATTAAAATAAATAAAAATAGAATTAATTAATAGCTTTTAAAAAGCTTTATCTTTATATATTAGGTGTATCTTTATAAGTTTAATATTATAAAAGTTATATTAACTTAAAGTTTAAAAATGTAAATACTTTTTATAGTATATATATGTATATTTTAGGTGAAGAAACGCCTTAACGTAATATAATAGAAAGCCCTTTATATATTATAATTACACTAGTATATTCTATTATTTTATAATAGTTATATTTTATCTTATAAATTTTTCATTAGTTTTTATATGAATATACACGTTTTAAGGGTAAGTTAAGCATTAAAAAAATGCCTTAAATTTAAGGTTTTTATAATATCTTTTATTATATTTAAACTTTATATATTAACTATATTATCCCTCTTTAAAGTTTAAAATTCTCTTTTTTTATACTAATACTTTAACACCTATAACTTAACTAATATCTTACTTTTAATAAAACTTTTTTTTTCACTAAATAACCCTATTTTTAGGGTATATAGTAATTACTTTTTTTACCTTAAAACCCTATCTTATTTATTATTAAAAATAGCTGAAAATCCCTTTAATTTTAAACCTAATTTATCTATGAATAATAACTCTATTACGAGTCTTTTAACGCTAAATTAATATTAAAATAACCCTAAAAATAATAAGAGCTATTAATTTAGTTTAAAATTATATATCTTTTAATATAATCTCTTTAATTTTTAATTATTAGAGATTAATTTTAATAAAGAAAGATTAATTCATTATTTTTACACTTAATAAGACTATTTATTTACTTCTTATAGTAAAGTAAAGCGTTTTTAGTCTTTTAATAGTATTATATATTATAAAAAAAAATATTCTTCTATTATAACCTTAAAAAACGAAGAAAATTCTAAATTAACGTGTAAGTTATTAACTTATTATCTTTAAACTATTCTTTTAATATATTGATATAATATTAATATTATATTATAATACTTTAAAGATATTAATTACTAAGTTACTAATATATAGTGCCTATTGATACGGAATTACCTTTATTATTTGAAATATTAGCTTAATCTAGTATATCTAGTAGTAAAAGAGGCAATAAAAGACCTAGAAATAATACTATTATTAGTGAATTTTCTAAGGATACTACTCTTATACTAGCTATTAAGTTTATGCTTTAAAATAACCTATCTTTTACTACTATTACTAGTAAAAGCTTTAAAAAGTTAATAAGCTATTATAATAAGTAAGTTTAAAATATTATATTATATATTTTATTATAATATTAAGATTAACTTATTTTAGTTAAGATACTAGCTTTTTTCACTATTAGAATATACTTTTTTATATAGATATTTTATATTTAAAGATAAAGAAGAATATAATTAATATAATTTAAAGTTAAGTTAATAAATTAGGTTATATATCTATTCAACTTAATATTTGGACTTTTATTAATTTTAAATCTTATTTAAGAGTTATAGCTAATTAGCTAAACTTTAAATTTAATTTAAAATACTATTTAATTAATTAGTTTATTATTTTTATTATTTTTTCTTATTTTTATTACATAATATTATATTATTATTTAACTTTTTAAACTAATTATATATAGGATTTAAATATTTACCTAATACTTATACTAAAAGTTCTATTAATCTTTATTTTAATTAATTATTATTAGAATATAATATAAAACCAGAAAAAATATTAAGGTAAGTTAATTATAAGGTTATTTTATAATATTTCATTAACTTATTTTAAATTATAGTTTTACTAGAGATAATAGCTTTAATAATAACACTTTTCTTACCTCTTTTTTAAACTTTTATACGAAAAAAAACCTAAAACCTTTTAATATTCGTTATATAGCTTATATTTTAAATATTATTTTTAAAGATATTATATTTACGTTTATTACTAAATTAATAACATTTAAAAATATTAAAAAATACAAAAATAGTAAGCTTTTATACTTTTTAATAGAAGAATTTAATTAATTATTATCTGAAAAATAAAAACAATTTTTTAATTTACTTCTAGGTATTTTAAGTTTTTTTTTATTATATTTATATATATTTTAAGCTAATTATTATATAGGAATTATTAGAAAAGTTAAAAAAAATAGTAATTCTTCTTAAAAATAACTAATAACTTTATTCTTAATAGATTAAAGCTTTAAAAGAAGCTAAATTTAAGGGCTTTATAGCTAAAAATAATAATATTGTAAAAATACTATTAGGTAAGTTATATAATATATTTAATAGCTTTTATTTCTATTAAAACCTTAAAAATCTATTTAAAACTACTTTTATTTCTATTAGAACCTTAAAAATCTATTTAAAACTATTAATAATTATTACTAACTATTTTTACTTAACTTAGTAAACGTAATAAGATGGAATTTAACTTTTAGAATAATAAATACAACTATTATACTTAAAAAAGCTATTATATTATTATAAAACGTTATAAATATAGTAGCTTTTAAAGATACTAATTTAATAACGTAAGAATAGCTTAATTTAGAGACTTTATTAAGTATTTTAGAGGTTTTTAATAAGCCTATAAAGAAATTATAAAGCTAGGCTTATAATATTCAGACCTCTAAATGTATTGTATTTTTTGTATTTTTTACTATACTGTATTGTAATGTATTGTATTGTAATATATTACAATACATTACAAGATAAGAATACCTATAAATGTATTATAAGGCTATAAAATATCTAATAATAGAAATAAATGCTTAAATAAGCATATTATATATTAAAATAAAGCTTAAAATCACGTGATTCTAAATCTTTAAAAATTAACCTTAAAATGTGGATATTAAGCGAGATATTAAGCTTTAAAGTTATGTCTTAAAATAAAAAGTAAGTAAAGCGGGGCGAATTTTTAATTGGTTATAACTTTTTAATGTGGTAACTTATAATAGTAAAAAGTGGAGCATTTTAAAGAGCTAATTTAGCTCTTTTTAATAATATAAAATCTTCCCTTATAACCCCTATAATTAGCCCTATAATCTTAAGTTTAAAAAAACAGGGGTTTTTTTTACTAATAATACATTTATAAGTATTTTAGTTATGTAATGTAATATATTTAAATATAATACACGAAAATACAATACAATACAAAATACAATACACAATACACTTGTATTTACTATATTCGTAAGAGCTCTAATAATATTATAAGCTTAGTATCTTTTTATATCTTTAAAATATACTTTCTTCTTGAAAATATATTAAAAGATAAAGAAAGTTAGCTTAAAAACGTAAGTTTTTTATATTTTTAAACTTTTTATATTAAAATAATAACTATTTTAACTTATTTATAGAAAAACGCTTATAATCTATTAGCTAAATGTTACGAACGACACTGCACAAGACACGGGACGGGACCGCACCGGCTAGGACAGGCACGACCCGTGGGCACAAGAAGAAGGCAGGGGCACGTGACCAGCCACGTGACCCAAGAGGCGATCGAAGAGGTCGATGTTCAAACACATCGACCAGGGAGGATCGAACCGACCGAACCTCGAGCCAGTCGATCAAGGCTCGAAGGGATCGATGGTCGAGCCAATCGATCCAGGACTACAATAGAGAGATAGACGAATACTTAAGGAGGAGGTATTCCCATAGTCAGATAGTCTAGATCTCTATTGATCAATCTAAGCAATAGTTTTACTATTGAGAGTTATACTCTTAACGGCCTTATTGTGATACTGCTCAAAAGCTACTCTGTAGCATTCAACCTGACTTACTTCCTAAGAAACAGACCTACTGTGCCTTAGAACCTAAGCCACCGTTACACTAAAGCTTTTATTTTAGCTTTAAATATAGGTTTAAAGAAACTAAATTACTATTTTCTAAAAAATATTAATAATAATTATAGTTTTTAGAAGCCTTATTGATTTGCTACTATATTAGACCCTAGATTTAATATTAAAACGGTTAAAACCCGATTTAATATAAATTTAACTACTTTACATTTATTATTAAATAATTTAAAAACAGAATATTAAGAGTAAGTATAAAAATAACTTTTTTTTTAATATTTTATAATTAATTATATCTTAGAACATATAAATTATATATAAAAGACCCTAAAAATAAGCTTATTTTAAATATAAAAATAGAAGAAGATTCTTCTTTTAGTTTTAATTTAAATAATCGAGTAATAATTAATTTAGAGTAATTAGCTAAGAAATTAACATCTTATAAAGATTCTAGGCTTAAATTAAAGCCTAGTTTATTTAATAACTTATTTTTTAAGTAAAAAAATAAAGCTATTAAAGAAACTAAAAAAAACGAGATTTCTAGTTATTATAAGCTTAATTTAGAAGATAATAAGGTATTTTTAACTTTTATTATAATAACCTTAACTTTATAAGCTTAATTATATTAAAAAAAATATTAACTTTTAATAGGAAGATATATTTATTTAGTAGGCTAATTCTATTAAAGCTTTTTTAATTCTTTTAATAATAGCACGAAAATATTTAGCTATTCTAGCTACTTTAAGAGCTATAGAAGGGAATTTTAATTAAGAAGATAACGTAATTAATAAGCGAAGAACCTCTTTAATATATTCTAATATTTAAAAAATTTTATTATTAAAAAACTAGGCTAAAAATAAGGAAAAACGAGTTAAGATAAAGAAATATTATAATTTATTCTCTTATCTTAGCTTAAATTTAAAAAAATCTAAATTAAATGAAAATTCAGCTTTTTCTAGTAGTAATAAAGATATTTTTAAAGTTTAATTTATAAATAGTACTAAAAATAGGGAAGAAGAGAAAGATAGTAATATTTATAATGTATAATAGCTTTATATTAGTATAAAATAAAGCTTTTAATATTTTTTTTGAATTTTATAATAATAAGAAGAACTTTAGCTTTATAAAGATATTTATATTAATATTATAAGTTATATATTTAAAAAGTTACTTACATTTATATTTTTTGAAATTTAATATTTACTCTTAAGTCTTTTTATAGTATATATTTAAATATATTATTAAGAATTAATTATATAAAAAATAGTATTATATTAATATAATATTAAGGTTTATAATAATATATTATTTACTATTATATTTGTAATAATTATTAAGATATTAGATAATAAAGCTTAAAAATTTAAGTTTAATACTATATAAATCAAGAAAAAAGGACTTAAAAATAATAATAATTAAGTAATATAATTAATTAACGCGTTAATAGCTTTAAAGTATTTAATTTTATAAAATTTATATATTTAAAGTTTAAACTTTATATTTTAAATTTTTAATAATATATTTTAAATAATAAAAATATAAATTACTATCTTATTATATAACTTATAATAATATAAATTAATGCATTTTAAAGGACTAAAATAACTCTATTTAACTATATAAAAATATTTCTTATAAGCCTTATAATTAACCTTATATATATAAGTAAAAAATTTACTAGCGTTTTTCCCTAATAATACATTTATAGGTATTTTAAGAATATAATGTATTATATTTAAATATAATACACGAAAATACAATACAATATAAAATACAATATATAATACACTTATATTTACTATATTTATAAGAGCTTTAATTATAGCTCTAAAATGTTCAAGCCCTTTTTTTAAAGCTATTCCTAGAGGCCTTTATAAGCGGCTTTCTTTAACTTTTTAACCTAATTTAACTATATTAAAGGCCCTAATAAGCGTAGCATTAAGCTCTTTTCCCTTAACGGATAAGTTTATACTATAATATAAGCGTAAAAATGTCGCCTAACCGAAATCTCTATTAGCTTAAGCTATCTTTTATAAAGGCTTTAAAAAGCTTCTTAATAAGCTAATAGCGCTACTCGTATTATTTTACATAAGGGTTCTAAGCTAAGCTACTATTATAAGCCTATAAAATAAAGCTATTTATAAGAGTTACCTTAAGAAGAAAGGTCTACGTAATTACCTGCTAACTTCCCTTATAAATCCGGTAATTAAATCCCTTAAAAGCCTATAATTAATCTTTAATATTAATAGCGCCTATAAAATTATTATAATCCGCTATTATTAATAGTATAAAAAGAACCTTTACGGGCTTATTATTAAATTTTTGCTTAATTAGCTGTAATTATAGTTACGTTAATATTAGCTTATAGTAAACCTTTTCCTTAAATTCCTTGCCTATATAAATAGTAGTTAATAATAGTATAAGGGTATTATTTTTCCACGTATTTTAATTAACTTAAAGGCTTAAGAGATAAATTAATAAGGGAAATACTAGTAAATCTATCTATTAAAGCTCTTATAAGTCTATTAAGCGTAAGCATGCTTTTAATACGGCCTTAAGGCTAATATTTACCCTTTATATCGTCTTTTTTAGCCTATATAAAGAGCTCGTATAAGCTATAATTAATGCGGTAGGTGCTTATAGCCCTAATACCTATTTTTCGTAAGGCTTAAAAGAGGTCTAATAACGAAAAGAGGTTATTTAAAAAGACGTGATATATTTACTTTAATAGTAGATTTACTAGGGTAATAATAACACTTTAGGTTAGGTTTAACGGGATACTTATATTATTAATAGCCCTCTTTTACTTCTAGTAGCATTATTTTATAATAGGGCCTAATATAGCGTTTAATATATACTAAATCCACTATAAAAAGTAGCCTTTTTAAGCTATAACCTACACTTTAAAGCCCTTAAGCGTTAGTTTTATAGGGATAATAATTATCTCTTTAAATCTTTCTTAATAGCTAATAATACACTTATTTATAGTAATATAAGTACCTAGAATATAAAGTTAAAGAGACGCCTTTTATATGTGGTTAAACTACTTATTAACCTAAAAAAAGGGCGATAATAGCTTAAAGCTTTAAATTAATGTGTTATTATAAGGTTTATAAGAGCTAATAAGCTATAGGTTTAATTAAAGCTATTTAAATCGATTAAAAGTTATATATTATAATATTAAGTATATTAGGTTAATATAATAATAGCTTAGATTTTAAGGTATAATAGGTCTATTTCTTAGAAAGTAAGTTAAGTTAAATACTATAAAGTAGCTCTTAAGTAGTATTATAATAAGGCTATTAAAAGTATAACTCTTAATAGTAAAACTATTACTTAAATTAATTAATAAAGAATTAAACTATTTAATTATAGCGAAATATCTTCTTCTTAAGTACTCGTTTATTTCTTTATTATAATTTTAAATTAATTAGCTTAACTATTAATCCCTTTAACTTCTTAATTAATTAGCTTAATTATTAATTTTATTAAGTTTTATCTTAAATTATTAACTTAATAGCTTAAGTCTTTAATCCCTCTTAGATTATATACTTAATTATATGCCTCTCTTTTTCTTATTATACCTATAAGTTATACCTATTTTAGCTAATATAGTTTTATCTTATATCTTATATAGTATTATTTATAATATTATATCCCTTCTTTATTAGTTTTATTCTTAAGGCTATTAAAATAGGCTAGCTAAGAGCTTAGGTAAATTTTCCCTCCTTTATTATTATATGCTATTATACCTACTAATTATATTATTAAGTAAAGGTTAAGGACGCGTTCTTAGAAGTTTAAGTAATATAAGGCTTTATTATATTTAATTCTTTTTAGCTTTAAGACTATAAAGAAGGCTTCTTATTCCTACTATAAGAAAAAGGGTATTACCTTTTATTAGACCTCTAAATATATTATATTTTTTGTATTTTTTGTATTTTTTACTATACTATATTATAATGTATTATATTATAATATATTATAATATATTACAAGATAAGAATACCTATAAATGTATTATAAGGCTATAAAATATCTAATAATAGAAATAAATGCTTATATAAGCATATTATATATTAAAGTAAAGCTAAAAATCACGTGATTCTAAATCTTTAAAAATTAACCTTAAAATGTGAATATTAAGCGAGATATTAAGCTTTAAAGTTATGTCTTAAAATAAAAAGTAAGTAAAGCGGGGCGAATTTTTAATTGGTTATAACTTTTTAATGTGGTAACTTATAATAGTAAAAAGTGGAGCATTTTAAAGAGCTAATTTAGCTCTTTTTAATAATATAAAATCTTCCCTTATAACCCCTATAATTAGCCCTATAATCTTAAGTTTAAAAAAACAGGGGTTTTTTTTATTAATAATACATTTATAAGTATTTTAGTTATGTAATGTAATGTATTTAAATACAATACACGAAAATATAATATAATACAAAATACAATACACAATACACTTGTATTTACTATATTTGTAAGAGCTCTGCCTCTTATTAACTGTCTTCTTTTAACTCTTCTTATTACGCTTAATGCGTAATAAATTATAAGTTCTATTATAACGTGTAAGGTATCTCGCTAGCCTAGCTTTATTAGATAGCCGATTATTATATGCGTTTTAAAAGAGAGCTTAAGTCTATTAAAGAAGAGCGTCTATAAAAATAAAAGAAATTATAGTTTAAGAAAATAATGCGTGCGGTTACACGTGGTATTAATAACGTTAAAGAGTTAGAACGTGTAAAACGTGAGAAAGCGAAATAGCTTTAAAAGACTATAAGGGTTCTTTTTACTTCTTTTAAGAATTTAAATTCTACTTTAATTTATTTCTTAAATACTAAGTTTAATATTAAGTTATTAAATAATATTTAGAAAATTAATTAAAATACGTTTCTTAGAAATAAAACTATTTAAGTAACGTTAAGTAATTCGTAAGATTTTTAGCTAGTTTCTAGGTGTTTTTAAAGTTTAAATATCCCTTTTATTTAATAAGATAATAATAATTCTTTATATCCCCTTATACTTTAAGTATTTATTTAACTTTATATTTATTAGTGTCTTTTATTATAATATTTATAGTAATTATAAATTTATTTAATGCTTTCTTTAATAGTAATATATAAAATATAGAATAGATTTTCATTTTATTTAATAATAATAGTTTATAGTTAATATTTAAGATTTTCCGTTTAATAAGAAATAATTTAATCTTCTTTTAGTTAAGTTTATTATTAGGTTACTTAGTTTTAATATTTTTACGAATAAAATATACTTTATATCTTTTCTTTAAAATTAGTGCTAGTAATCTCTTTTTATTTACGTAGTATTTTATTTGGTTTTATAAAAATATTTATTTCTATTATAAGTGTTTTTATATTTCTATTATAATTATTATATATATTATAGCTACTAGCGCGTTTATATTCTATATTATATATATCTTAATAATAGGGTTAAATTCGTAATTTACCTTAAATAGTAATATCTTTATATTATTAATCTTAAAGCTATTATAAGCCTATTATACTAATAGTAGTTACTTTACTTAATTATTCTATTAGTAGTTAATATAGCTTTATAAATATTATTTAAGTATTTAATTCAAGATTTTTATTTATTTATTCAATTATAAGTGGAATGCTATTAATAAGCTTTATTTAATCTTTATAGTTTCTATAAGGTATTTCTAAAAATTTAAGGTAAATAATTTATTATAATTTAATATAAGCTTTATTAATAATTTATATTATATAATAACTATTTTAAAGAATATATATACTAAGTTCTTAGTATTATTTAATTTCTTATATAGAATATAATAGGCGTATTTTATAAGTTTATTTATAATAATTAAAATGCTATTATAAGTTACTTCTATTATAGGTTCTTTAACTTTAATAGTTTAATAATAAAGTTTATTATAATAGTTTACTATACTCTTTTAGGTAATAATATTAGTTATAATTCTTCGTATAATACGTGTTACGCTAATTTTACTTTATTACACGTATTATATGTTACGAACTAAGGGTACCTAAAGCAGTTAGCCGGCGTTATAGGCCGCTAGCATGTAGATAAGAATGGGGCTAACGGGATCGCAGGTTACGTAAAGGGATTAGATGGGATTAGTTTAATTTAACTTAATAGATTAAAGGGGATTAACCTAATCTAACACGAGGGATTAAATAGGATTTATCTAATCTAGGATTATAATAGAGAGATAAACGAGTACTTAAGGAGAAGATATTTCTATAATTAGGTAGTTTAGTTCTTTATTAATTAATTTAAGTAATAGTTTTACTATTAAGAGTTATACTTTTAATAGCTTTATTATAATACTACTTAAAAGCTACTTTATAGTATTTAACCTAACTTACTTTCTAAGAAATAAACCTATTATACCTTAGAATCTAAGCTATTATTATATTTTAATTAATTCTATTTAATAAGTTACCTTAAAACTTTAAGTAATAATAACTTCTAAGATATTTACTTTAAGCGGAAAGACTATTAATTTTAGGGAGATAATAAAGTACCTTTATAATAAGATTACTAAGCTTAAGAAGTAAAATTAATAGCTTTTTAATTAATAGAATAATCTCTACGAAAAACTTAAGATATAAGAAGAGAAACTTATAGTAGTTTAAAATCTTATACTTATATTCTTTATTAATAATAATAATATGTTAAAATTCTTTAAGCTTAAATTATATAATAGTTATAAGGGTAATATAAGGAACTTTCTTATATAAGCTTAAGCTTATTTATAAGTTAACGAAAAAATTTATATAATACTTAAGTTATAAATTCTTTATATTAGTAACCTCTTAACTAGAAAAGTAATAAAATAATAAAAGCTAACCCTTCACGTATATCTTAAATATAACGCTAAAGCTAAAGTAAAAGTTATTTATATTTTCTTTAATTATAAAACCTTTAAAGAATAACTTCTCGTTATATTTAAAAACCTTAATAAGTATAAAGAAGCTATATAATAGCTTACTTAACTTAAGTAAACTAAATTTATAGCTTATTACGCTAAGGAGTTTAAGCGTATTATAGTAAAACTTAACTAAAATATTAAACCTAAAATAAAAGTTTTTTATTAAGGACTTAAAGAAAAAGTAAAGGATAATATTTATTAAGAAGATTATTCTAAGTTATTTAATAACTTTATCAAAATAATTATTAAGGCAAATAATCGTTTATATAAGTAATATTACGAAAAAAGTTATAGGAAATTTAAATTATATACTAGGTTTAATAAACCTAATAATAGTAAGCTACGTTAAATATTAATAGTATACGAGTATTATATTAGACCTATAAAACTTAACGCTATAAATAAGAAAAAGGGAAAGACTTATTATAATTATAATAAGACTAAATACTTTATAAATAAATGTAAAGCCTTAAAGAAGTTATAAAAGCTAATTTCTAAAGGTAAAAAGCTTTATACTATAAACTAAGAAGACTTACTTACGCGAAATCTTAATATAATAAGTAATAAAGAAAGCTTTACATTAATAAATAATATTAGTTTAAATAAAGATTAAAAATTTAAAACCTAACTAATACCTAATAACTTTTAGGAATATTAAATACCCTTATTAAAAAGTAAACCTTTACTAGAATAGATTTAAGAAGAAGAGAATTATTTAATTAAGAAAGATAAACTTAAAATTAAATATAAACTCCTTAATTAAACCTTTTATTATAATAATAATTACTATATATACCTTAGTAGTAAGTAAAGTAGTAAATAGTTTTTACGAGAATAAAAGAGAAGAAGAATAACCCTTATAATATAATTAAAATTACGATAAATTAATTTAAAGATATTAAACGGGAAGTTATATTATATTAAGAATAACGTATATACTATCTAAGCTATAACCTTATAATATAAGAAGAAAGAGAATTATATAACTATAAGTAACTCGCTTAGCTTAAGTTTAATTAATATAAATAGTAGATTAAGCGATTATTAAGAAAGCTTTAATAATACGTTAAAGAATAATTACTAATAATAGCGCTTAAAATAACGCGTTAAAGAATAATATAAGAATAGAATTAATAAATTAGGAAATAATAGCTGTTATTATAATTAAAACTAATTCCTTAATAAAGATTTAATAGGTCTTTATATACTATAAATATTAATAGTATAGTATACCTTATAATTAATATAATTATGATAGAATAAAGAATTTAAGTAATAATTAATAGTAAAGTATAAGAAAATTTTATCTTATTAAATCTCGTTAATAGATTATAATTACCTTAAACACTTAAAGATAAGCTCTATTAACTTATAATTATAAAAGGAATTATAATAAAGTATAGCTAAAAAGTAGTTAATATAAAAGTTATATAGCTTCTCGTTAATATATAAGGCACGAAACATTAAGTTATATTAAATATTATAATAATCTTAAAATACGATATTATATTAGGGATACCCTAGTTATAAGCGAGTAATTTACGAGTTAATTAAAGAACCGGTTAACTTTAATAGAATTTACTAGAATACGATTATAAAGCTAAGAGTAGCTTATAAAGGGTACCTTATTTAAACTATAATAGGCCTTTAGAAATATATATAATTACTAGAGAGCTAAAAGCTAAGATAATAGAGATTCCTAAGGAATACTTATAATATAGTAAGCTATTTAATAGAGAGCTAGAAATAGAACTATTAAAGCATTTATACTAGAACTATAAGATTAGACTTTAGCCTAGTATTAAACTAACGTTTAATAAAATTTATTCTTAGAATCTTAAGTAAAATAAGGCGCTTAAGGAGTATCTAGAAAATATACTATAAAAGGGATATATATAACTATTAGAGTTTTTAATAGAATACCTAATCCTATAGGTATTAAAGAAGAATAAGAAACTATAATTATATATTAATTATTAATACTTAAATAAGATTATAATTAAGAATTAATATCTATTATTACTTATAATAGAAATTAGAGATAAAGTTAGAAAAGCTAAATAGTTTATTACACTTAACTTAAAAGGAGTTTATAACCTTATATAAATAAAAGAAGGCTATAAGTAAATAATAGTATTTTAAACTAGTAAAGAATATTATAAATATCTAGTAATACCTTTTAGGCTTATTAACGTATTAGTAACCTTTTAAAGAATAATTAATATAATTTTATAGAAATAACTAGAAGTATTTATAATTATATACCTTAATAATATTCTTATTTATTTAAATACTCTTAAGAAATATAAATAACACGTATATAAAGTACTATAAACTTTATAGGATAATAAACTCTTAATTAAAGCCTTAAAATACTAGTTTTACTAGAATACTATACACTTTTTAGGGTATATACTTATATATAAAGAAATATAAATAAGCTTAAATAAAATTAAAACTATTAAGAAATAGCTTATATTAAAGAATTTAAAAGAAGTTAAAGAATTTATAATATTTATAAACTTTTATTATAAGTTCTTAAGTAAATATAAAGATATTTTATAATCTCTTATAAATCTAATAAAGAAAGAAGTTAGCTTTTAATAAAATAAATTAAAAGCTATAATATTCTAGAAAATAAAAGATTTAGTTACGTTAGAACTTATATTAAAAGCATTTAATTAAAATAAATCTTATAAGCTTAAAACGAATACCTTAAACTTTATACTAAGCGAATAGCTTAAATAATAAGATAACTAGGGAAGATTATATTTAATTATATTCTTCTTAAAGAAACTTTATAAACTTAAACTTAATTATAGGATTTATAATAAAGAACTTATAGCTATTATTAAGTGCTTTAAAGAATAAAGATACTATCTTATAGGAGTAAAGTATTAAATTAAGGTTTATATTAACTATAAGAATCTTATATTATTCTTAATTATAAAGAATTTAAATAAATGATAGATTAAATAATATAAAACTCTTATAAATTATAACTTTAAGATTATATACTATAAAGAATTTAAAAATAAAAGAGTAAATACGCTTAGCTAAAGAGAGGACTTAAAATTAAATAAGTAAGTAAGTAATATACCCTTATTACGCGCTATTAAGAATAAAAACCTTATATTAAGTACCTAAGAAATTAATATAACCTAATAAGTTAAGCTAAATAAAATATAAATATAATAGATTATATTATATATTAAAAATAATAGTTACTTAAATAATTAAGAAATGAAAACGCATTTATTTAAGAAAGGTAAGACCTTCTTATATAATAAATAATAGTATATTTTTAATACACTTTAAGAATAGCTTATTAAGGAAATATACGAGCACTTATTATACGAATATTAGGGTGTAAGAAAAATAATTAATAGGCTAAGAAGATTATATAACTTTCTAGAAAGTAAAAAAATAGTATAAGAAGTTATTAAGAAATATAATACGTGTAATAAAGTAAAATTAGCGCGATATATACTATACGAAGAATTATAACTAATATTACTACTTAAAAGAGTATAGTAAACTATTATAATAGACTTTATTATTAAACTATTAAAGTTAAAAGAATTTATAATAGGAGTAGCTTATAATAGTATTCTAATTATTATAAATAAACTTATAAAATACGCCTATTATATTTTATATAAGAAATTAAGTAATATTAAGAACTTAGCGTATATATTCTTTAAAATAGTTATTATATAGCACGAATTATTAATAAAGCTTATATTAAATTATAATAAATTATTTACCTTAAACTTTTAGAAATGCCTTATAAAAACTATAAAGATTAAATAAAGCTTATTAATAGTATTCCACCTATAATTAAATAAATAAATAGAAATCTTAAACTAAATACTTAAATAATATTTGTAAAGCTATATTAACTACTAATAGAATAATTAGGTAGAATAGCTATTACTAGTATAATAGGCTTATAATAGCTTTAAGATTAATAATATAAAGATGTTACTATTTAAGGTAAATTATAGATTTAACCCTATTATTAAGATATATACAATATAGAATATAAACGTGCTAGTAGCTATAATACATGTAATAATTATAATAGAAATATAAAAACACTTATAATAGGAATAGATATTTTTATAGAACCAAATAAAATACTATACAAATAGAAAGAGATTACTAGCGCTAATTTTAAAGAAGGGATATAAAGTATACCTTATTTATAAAAATATTAAAACTAAGCGACCTAGTAATAAACTTAACTAAAAGAAGATTAGATTATTTCTTATTAAATGAAAAATCTTAAATATTAACTATAAATTATTATTACTAGATAAAATAAGAATCTATCTTATATTTTATATATTACTATTAGAGAAAGTATTAGATAAATCTATAATTACTATAAATATTATAATAGAAAATACTAATAAATACGAAGTTAAATAAATACTTAAAGTATAAAGAGATATAAAGAATTATTATTATCTTATTAAATAAAAGGGATATTTAAACTTTAAAAACACTTAAAAACTAGCTAAGAATCTTACGAACTACTTAATGTTACTTGAATAGTTCTACTAGAGAATAAAAACTTATTAGGAATAAGGAAACCTAAGTTTACTAGAAACTTAGGTATTTAATTAAGTATATTAGACTTTAACTTTAAACGCTTTTAGGCCTTTAACTCGTTTAAACTCTTTATATTACAAGTAATTATCTTTATAGCCTTTTATCGTAAAAATTTCTTCTAATAATAAATTCTTTATAAACGAGTTATCGCCTACTTTAAATTCTTTTTAATTAAAGCACGTTCTTTATTAAGATAATTCTTTTTGCGAAGAATACAATTATAAGTATTTAAAGACGTTTCGCTTAAATTATAGCTAGTGTAACTACTTAAAGTATATTTATTACACTTGTCTTTCCCTTTAATAATAATATACTCTTAATTGTTTTTTTAACACGAATTATAGAAAGGTATAATAAAGCTAAAGGTAAATATAAACTTAAAAAGACGTTTATAATTAATCTTCTAGTTAGGGCGAGATTATTATTTTAAAATACAATTAAAAGATATTATAAAAAGAATAATAAAGAAAGAAAAAAGGGAAAAGAGAGAAAGAAAGAGAATACTTATTAAATAAAACGAAATAGCCTTAAGGATAAGACTAATAGGGGAGAAGTATTATATTACGAACTAAGGGTACTTAAAGTAGTTAGCTAGCGTTATAAGCTACTAGTATATAGATAAGAATAGGGCCGATAGGATCGTAGGTTACGTGAAGGGATTAAATGGGATTAGTTTAATTTAACTTAATGGATTAAAGGGGATTAACCTAATCTAATACGAGGGATTAAATAGGATTTATTTAATTTAGGATTATAATAGAGAGATAGACGAGTACTTAAGAAGGAGGTATTTTTATAGTTAGGTAGTTTAGTTCTCTATTAATTAATCTAAGTAATAGTTTTACTATTAAGAGTTATACTCTTAATAGCCTTATTATAATACTACTTAAAAGCTACTTTATAGCATTTAACCTAACTTACTTCCTAAGAAATAGACCTACTATGCCTTAGAACCTAAGCCACCGTTACATTATATTTCTTAATAACTTCTTATACTATTTTTCTGCTTTTTAGAAAGTTATATAATCTCTATAATCTATTAATTATCTTTCTTATACTCTAATATTCGTGTAATAAGTACTTGTATATTTCTTTAATAAGCTATCCTTAAAGTATACTAGAAATATACTATCGTTTATTATATAAGAAGATCTTACCTTTCTTAAATAAATACGTTTTCGTTTTTTAATTATTTAAATAGCTATTATTCTTAATATATAATATAATTTAATGTATTTATATTTTATTTAGCTTAACTTACTATATTATATTAATTTCTTAGGTACTTAATATAAGGTTCTTATTTTTAATAGCGCGTAATAAGAGTATATTACTTACTTACTTATTTAATTTTAAGTTCTCTTTTTAGTTAAGTGCGTTTACTCTTTTATTTTTAAATTCTTTATAATATATAATTTTAAAGTTATAATTTATAAGGGTTTTATACTATTTAATTTATTATTTATTTAAATTCTTTATAATTAAAAATAATGTAAGATTCTTATAATTAATATAAACCTTAATTTAATACTTTACTTTTATAAGATAGTATTTTTATTCTTTAAAGCATTAAATAATAGCTATAAGTTCTTGATTATAAATCTTATAATTAAGTTTAGGTTTATAAAGTTTCTTTAAGAAGAATATAATTAGGTGTAATTTTTCTTAATTATCTTATTATTTAAGCTATTCGCCTAGTATAAAGTTTAAGGCGTTTATATTAAGCTTATAAGGTTTATTTTAATTAAGTGCTTTTAATATAGGTTTTAATATAATTAAATCTTTTATTTTCTAGAATACTATAGCTTTTAGTTTATTCTATTAAAAGCTAACTTCTTTTTTTATTAGGTTTATAAGAGGTTATAAGATATTTTTATATTCGCTTTAGAATTTATAGTAGAAGTTTATAAATGCTATAAATCCTTTAACTTTCTTTAGATTCTTTAGTGTAAGCTATTTCTTAATAGTTTTAATCTTATCTAGGCTTATTCGTATTTCTTCGTGTATAAGCAGACCTTTAAATGTATTGTATTTTTTATAGTTTTTACTATACTATATTGTATTATATTGTATTGTAATATATTACAATACATTATAAGATAAGAATACCTATAAATGTATTATAAGGGTATAGAATATCTAATATTATAAATAAATGCTTACATAAGCATATTATATATTAAAATAAAGCTAAAAATCACGTGATTTGAAATCTTTAAAAATTAACCTTAAAATGTGGGTATTAAGCGAGATATTAAGCTTTAAAGTTATGTCTTAAAATAAAAAGTAAGTAAAGCGGGGCGAATTTTCAATTGCTTATAACTTTTTAAGATAATAACTTGTAGTAATAAAAAGTGGGGCATTTTAAAGAGCTAATTTAGCTCTTTTTAATGATATAAAATTTTCCCTTATAACCCTTATAATTAGCCTTATAATTCTAAGTTAAAAAAACAAGGGTTTTTTTTACTTAAAATACATTTATAAGTATTTTCGTAATGTAATGTAATGTATTTAAATACAATACACGAAAATACAATACAATATAAAATACAATACATAATACACTTGTATTTACTATATTTGTAAGAGCTTTATATATAAGCACGTACCCTAGAAAGTATATAGTATTTTAGTGGAACTAGTATTTTAAGGCTTTAACTAAGAGTTTATTATTCTATAGAGTTTATAGTACTTTATATACGTGTTATTTATGTTTTTTAAGGGTATTTAAGTAAATAAGAATATTATTAAGGTATATAATTATAAACACTTTTAGTTATTTTCGTAAGATTATATTAATTATTCTTTAAAAGGTTATTAGTACGTTAATAAGCCTAAAAGGTATTACTAAATATTTATAGTATTCTCTATTAGTTTAAAATACTATTATTTACTTATAGCCTTTCTTTATTTATATAAGATTATAGGCTTCTTTTAAGTTAAGTGTAATAAACTATTTAGCTTTTTTAACTTTATCTTTAATTTCTATTATAAGTAATAACAGGTATTAATTCTTAATTATAATCTTATTTAAGTGTTAGTAATTAATATATAATTATAGTTTTTTATTTTTCTTTAATACCTATAAAATTAAGTATTCTATTAAAGACTTTAATAGTCTTATATATCCCTTTTATAATATATTCTTTAAATACTCCTTAAGCGCCTTATTTTACTTAGGGTTTTAGGGATAAATTTTATTAAATATTAATTTAATATTAAGCTAGAGTTTAATCTTATAGTCTTAGTGTAAATACTTTAGTAGTTTTATTTTTAGCTCTTTATTAAATAGCTTATTATACTTTAAGTATTCCTTAAAAATCTCTATTATCTTAGCTTTTAGCTCTCTAGTAATTACATATATTTTTAAAGGCCTATTATAGTTTAATTAAAATACCCTTTATAGGCTGCTTTTAACTTTATAATTATATTCTAGTAAATTCTATTAAAGTTAGCTAGTTCTTTAATTAACTTATAAATTACTTACTTATAATTAGGGTATCTTTAATATAATATTATATTTTAAGATTATTATAATATTTAATGTAATTTAGTATTTTATATCTTATATATTAACGAGAAGTTACGTTACTTTTATATTAATTACTTTTTAGCTATACTTTATTATAGTTTCTTTTATAATTATAAGTTAATAAGGCTTATCTTTAAGTGTTTAAGGTAATTATAATCTATTAATAAAATTTAATAAAATAAAATTTCCTTATACTTTACTATTAATTATTACTTAAATCTTTCGTTCTATTATAATTATATTAATTATAAGGTATACTATACTATTAATATTTATAGTATATAAAGACCTATTAGATCTTCGTTAAGAAATTAGTTTTAATTATAATAATAGCTATTATTTTTTAATTTATTAATTCTATTCTTATATTATTCTCTAGCGCGTTATTCTAAGCGCTATTATTAGTAATTATCTTTTAATATATTATTAAAGCTTTCTTAATAATTACTTAATCTACTATTTATATTTATTAAACTTAAGCTAAGTAAATTACTTATAGTTATATAATTCCCTTTTTTCTTACATTATAAGGTTATAATTTAGGTAGTGTATACGTTATTCTTAGTATAATATAACTTCCCGTTTAATATCTTTAAATTAGTTTATTATAATTTTAGTTATATTATAAGGGTGTAACGGTGGCTTAGGTTCTAAGGCACAGTAGGTCTGTTTCTTAGGAAGTAAGTTAGGTTAAATGCTATAGAGTAGCTTTTAAGCAGTATTACAATAAGGCCGTTAAGAGTATAACTCTTAATAGTAAGACTATTGCTTAGATTAATTAATAGAGATCTAAACTATCTAATTATAGGAATACCCCCTCCTTAAGTACCCGTTTATCTCTCTATTATAGACTCGGATTATTTGGATCGCCTAATAATTCTAATAATCCCGTCTCGTTGAATTATTTATATAATCTAATAAGCTATTACGTGACTTAATGTCCTTATTAGTTAACAGCTATACCTACCCTTACTAGTACGGCCTAGCTTCCCGCGTCTCGTATAGTAACGTTCGTAATATAATACCCCTTCTTTATTAGTCTTATCCTTAAAGCTATTAAAATAGGCCGGCTAAGAGCTTAGGTAATTTTCCCTTCTTCACCCTTCTCGTATATTATTATATCAATTAATTGTGTCTTAAGACCTTTCGTTTAATCCCGTAAACCTTCTCGTAAGATAAACAAGCAAAACGCCCTTCTTAAGTTAATAATCGGAAATCTAGTTAATATGCCTGCTTATTCCTTTTACTAAGATTAAGGCCTCTAGAATTATAAGGCGTTTAACGTGGACTCGTCCCGTTATTATAAGTGTATTCGTTTAAACAGGTCTTACTGCGATATAAATCCTCTTACCCCGTAGTAATTACGTCGTATTAATACCTAACACTAGAAAGCTAAGTTTAAGTTAGAAGCTACTAAGAAAGAACTTAAAAAGGTAAGCGCTAAGATACGTTGCTTATAAAAATAAAAGAAATTATAGTTTAAGAAAATAATACGTGCGGTTACGCGTGGTATTAATAACGTTAAAGAGTTAAAACGTGTGGAACGTGAGAAAGTAGAATAGCTTTAAAAGGCTATAGGGGTCCTTCCTACTCCTTCTAAGAATCTAGATTTTACTTTAGTTCGTTTCTTAAATGCCGAATTTAGTATTAAGTTATTAAACGGTGCTTAAAAGATTAATTAAAATGCGTTTCTTAGGAATAAAACTATTTAAGTAACGTCAAGTAGTTCGTAAGATTTTTAGCTAGTTCCCAGGTGTTTTTAGAGTTTAAATATCCCTTTTATTTAACGAGATAATAGCAATTCTTTATATCCCCTTATACTTTAAGTATCCGTTTAACTTCGTATTTATTAGTATCTTCTATTATAATATTTATAGCAATTATAAATTCATCTAGTGCTTTCTCTAGTAGTAATATATAAAATATAGGATAGATTTTCATTCTATTTAATAATAATAGTTTATAGTTAGTATTTAAGATTTTCCGTTTAATAAGAAATAATTTAATCTTCTTCTAGTTAAGTTTATCGCTAGGTTATTTAGTTTTAATATTTTTACGAATAAGGTATACTTTATATCCCTTCTCTAGAATTAGCGCTAGTAATCTCTTTTTATTTGCGTAGTGTTTTATTTAGTTCTATAAAAATATTTATTTCTATTATAAGTGTTTCTATATTTCTATTATTATTACTATATGCGTTATAGCTACTAGCGCGTTTACATTTCGTGCCGCGTATATCTTAATAATAGGGTTAAATCTATAGTTTACCCTAAACGGTAACATCTTTATATTATTAATCTTAAAGCTATTATAAGCCCATTATACTAGTAGTAGCCATTCTACCTAATCATTCTATTAGTAGTTAATATAGCTTCGCAGATATTATTCGAGTATTTAGTTTAAGATTTCTGTCTATCCATTTAATTATAGGTGGAATGCCATTAATAAGCTTTATTTAATCTTTATAGTTTCTATAAGGCATTTCCAAAAGTTTAAGGTGAACAATTTATCGCGATCTAATATAAGCTTTATTAGTAATCCATGTTATATAATAACTGTTTTAAAGAACATATACGCTAAGTCCTTAATATTACTTAATTTCTTATATGAAATGTAATAGGCGTATTTTATAAGTTTATCCACAATAACTAAAATACTATTATAAGCTACTCCTATTATAGGTTCTTTTAACTTTGGTAGTTTAATAATAAAGTCTATTATAATAGTTTACTATACTCTTTCAGGTAGTAATATTAGTTATAATTCTTCGTATAGTACGTGTCGCGCTAATTTTACTTTATTACACGTATCGCATTTCTTAATAACTTCTCATACTATTTTTCTGCTTTCTAGGAAGTTATACGATTTTCTTAGCCTACTAATCGTTTTTCTTACACCCTAATATCCATGTAGTAAATGCTTATATATTTCCTTAATAAGCTATTCTTAAAGTATACTAGGAATATACTACCGTTTATTATATAAGAAGGTCTTACCTTTCTTAAATAAATGCGTTTTTATTTCCTAATTATCCAAATAGCTGTTATTCTTAATATATAATGCGATCCGTTACATCTATGTTTTATTTAGCTTAACTTACTAGGTTATATTAATTTGTCGAGTACCTAGCATAAGGTTCCCATCCTTAATAGCGCGTAATAAGGGTGTATTACTCACTTACTTATCCGATTTTAAGTCCTCTCTTTAGCTAAGCGCGTCTACTCTTCCGTTTTTAAATCCTTTACGGTATATAATCTTAAAGTTGTAATTTATAAGGGTTTTATACCATCTAATCTATCGTTTATTTAAATCCTTTATAGTTAAGAATAATATAAGATTCTTATAGTTAGTATAAACCTTAATTTAATGCTTTACTTCTATAAGATAGTATCTCTATTCTTTAAAGCACTTAATAATAGCTATAAGTTCTTTATCGTGAATCCTATAATTAAGTTCAGGTTCGTAGAGTTTCTTTAAGAAGAATACAATTAAATATAGTCTTCCTTAATTATCTTGTTATCTAAGCTATCCGCCTAATATAAAGTCTAAGGCGTTCGTTTTAAGCTTATAAGGTTTATCTTAATTAGGTGCTTTTAATATAGGTTTTAACGTAATTAAATCTTTTATCTTTTAGAATACTATAGCTTCTAGTTCGTTCTATTAAAAGCTAACTTCTTTCTTTATTAGGTTTATAAGAGGTTATAAAATATCTTTATATTTACTTAAGAACTTATAGTAGAAGTTTATAAATACTATAAATCCTTTAACTTCTTTTAGATTCTTTAATATAAGCTATTCCTTAATAGTTTTAATCTTATTTAGGCTTATTTATATTTCTTTGTATATAAGCACGTACCCTAGAAAGTGTATAGTATTCTAGTGGAACTAGCATTTTAAGGCTTTAATTAAGAGTTTATTATTCTATAAAGTTTATAGTACCTTATATACATGTTATTTATATTCCTTAAGGGTATTTAAATAAATAAGAATATTATTAAGGTATATAACTATAAATACTCCTAGTTGTTTTCGTAAGATTATATTAATTATTCTTTAAAAGGTTACTAGTGCGTTAGTAAGCTTAAAAGATATTACTAAATATTTATAGTATTCTCTATTAGTTCGAAATACTATTATCTACTTGTAGCCTTCTTTTATTCGTATAAGGTTATAGGCTCCTTTTAAGTTAAGTATAGTAAACTATTTAGCTTTTCTAACTTTATCTTTAATTTCCGTTATAAGCGGTAACAGGTATTAATTCTTAATTATAATCTTATTTAAGTGTTAGTAATTAATATATAGTTATAGTTTCCCGTTCTTCTTTAGTACCTATAGGATTAGGTATCCTACTAGGGACTCTAATAGTCTTATATATCCCTTCTATAATATGTCCTCCAGATACTCCTTAAGTGCTTTATCTTACTTAAGGTTCTAAGAATAAATCTTATTAAACGTTAGTTTAATACTAAGCTAAAGTCTAATCTCGTAATCCTAGCGTAAATACTCCGGTAGTTCTATTTTTAGCTCTCCGTTAAATAGCTTACTATACTTTAAGTATTCCTTAGGAATCTCCGTTATCTTAGCTTTAAGCTCTCTAGTAATCACGTATATTCCTAAAGGCCTATTATAGTCTAAATAAGGTGCTCTTTGTAGGCCGCTCTTTACTTTATAACCGTATTCTAGTAAATCCTATTAAAGTTAGCTGGTTCTCTAATTAACTCGTAAATTACTCGCTTGTAACTAGGGTATCCCTAATATAATATCGTGTTTTAAGATTACTATAATATCTAATATAACTTAGTGTTTCGTGCCTTATATATTAATAAGAAGCTACGCGATCTCTATATTAACTACTTTATAGCTATACTTTACCGTAGTTTCTTCTATAATTATAAGTTAGTAGAGCTCGTCTTTAAGTGTCTAAGGTAATTGTAATTTATTAACGAGATTTAGTAAGATAAAATTTCCTTATACTCCGCTATTAATTATTACCTAGATCTTTCTTTCTATTATAATTATATCAACTATAAGGTATATAATACTATTAATATTTATAATATATAAAGACCTATTAAATCTCCGTTAAGGAATTGGTCTTAATTATAATAACAGCTATCATTTCTTAAATTATTATTCCTCTCCTCTTATTATTATTTAGCGCGTATCTCTAAGCGCTATTATTAGTAATTATCTTCTAGCGTCTTATTAAAGCTTTCTTAGTAATTACTTAATCTACTATTTATGTTAATTAAACTTAAACTAAGTGAGTTACTTGTAGTTACACAGTTCCCTTTCTCCTTATATTATAGGGTTATAGCTTAGGTAGTATATGCGTTATTCTTAGTATAGTATAACTCCCTATTTAATATCTTTAAATCGGTTCGTTATAATTTTAGTTATATTATAAGGGTTATTCTCCTTCCCTTTTATTCTTATAGAAACTATCCGCTACCTTACTTACTATTAAGGTATATATAGTAATTATTATCGTAATAAAAGGTTTAATTAAGGAGTTTATATTTAATTTTAGGTTTATCTTTTTTAGTTAAATAATTCTCTTCTTCTTAGATTTATTCTAGTAAAGGTTCACTTTTTAGTAAGGGTGTCTAGTATTCCTAAAAGTTATCGGGTATTAGTTAGGTTTTAAATTTCTAATCTTTATCTAAACTAATATTATTTACTAATGTAAAGCTTCCTTTATTACTTATTATACTAAGATTTCGCGTGGGTAAGTCTTCTTAGTTTACGGTATAAAGCTTTTTACCTTTAGGAATTAGCTTTCATAGCTTTTTTAAGGCTCTATATTTATTCGTAAAGTATCTAGTCTTACTATAATTATAACAAGTCTTCCCCTTTTCCTTATTCGTAGCGTTAAGTTCTATAAGTCTAGCGTGGTACCTATATACTATTAATATTTAACGTAGCTTACTACTATTAGGTTTATTAAACCTAGTATATAATCTAAATTTCCTGTGACTTTTTTCGTAACGTTACTCGTGTAAACGGTTATCTGCCTTAATAACTATTTTAACGAAGTCGTTAAATAACTTAGAATAATCTTCTTAATAAATATTATCCTTTACTTCTTCTTTAAGTCCTTAATAAAAGACTTCCATTTTAGGTTTAGTATTCTAGTTAAGTTTTACTACGATACGTTTAAATTCCCTAGTATAATAAGCTATAAATCCGGTCTACTTAAGTTAAGTAAGCTATCGTATAGCTTCTTTATACTTATTAGGATTTTTAAATATAATAAGAAGTCGTTCTTTAAAGGTTTTATAATTAAAGAAGATATAAATAACTTCCACTTTAGCTTTAATGCTATACTTAAGATATACGCGAAGGGTTAGCTCCTACTATTCTATTACTTTCCTAGTTAAGAGGTTACTAATATAAAGAATCTATAACTCAGGTATTATATAGATTTTTTCGTTAACTCGTAGGTAAGCTTAAGCTTATATAAGAAAGTTTCTTATATTACCTTTATAACTATTATATAATTTAGGCTTAAGGAATTTTAGCATATTATTATTATTAATAGAGAATACAAGTGTAAGATTTTAAACTACTATAAGTTCCTCTTCTTATACCTTAAGTTTTTTATAGAGATTATTCTATTAGTTAAGAAGCTATTAATTCTACTTCTTAAGCTTGGTAATCTTATTATAAAGGTACTTTATTATCTCCCTAGGGTTAATAGTCTTTCCGCTTAAAGTAAATATCTTAAAAGTTATTATTACTTAAAGTTTTAAGGTAACTTACTAAATAGGATTAATTAAAATGTAACGGTAGCTTAGGTTCTAAGGTATAGTAGGTTTATTTCTTAGAAAGTAAGTTAAGTTAAATGCTATAAAGTAGCTTTTAAGCAGTATCATAATAAGGCCGTTAAGAGTATAATTCTTAATAGTAAGACTATTACTTAGATTAATTAATAGAGATCTAGACTATTTAACTATAGGAATACCCCCTTCTTAAGTACCCGTCTATCTCTCTATTATAGACCCGGATTATTTGGATCGCCTAATAATCCTAATAATCCCGTCTCGTTAGATTATCTATATAATCTAATAAGCTATCACGTGACTTAATGTCCTTGTTAGTTAGCAGCTATGCCTACCCTTGCCAGTGCGGCCCAGCTTCCCGCGTCTCGTGTAGTGACGTTCGTAACAAAGGGTTCTCTTCCCTTATTACTCTTATAAAAACTATTCGCTTTCTTACTTACTATTAAGGTATATATAGTAATTATTATTATAATAAAAGGTTTAATTAAGAAGTTTATATTTAATTTTAGATTTATTTTTCTTAATTAAATAATTCTCTTTCTTTTAAATTAGCTCTAGTAAAGGTTCGCTTCTTAGTAAAAGTATCTAGTATTTTTAAAAGTTATTAGGTATTAATTAGATTTTAAATTTCTAATCTTTATTTAAACTAGTATTATTTATTAATATAAAGTTTTCTTTCTTACTTATTATACTAAGATTTCGCGTAAGTAAGTCTTCTTAATTTATAGTATAAAGTTTCTTACCTTTAGGAATTAGCTTTTATAGCTTCTTTAAGGCTTTATATTTATTTATAAAGTATTTAGTTTTACTATAATTATAATAAGTCTTTCTCTTTTTCTTATTCGTAGCGTTAAGTTCTATAAGTCTAGTATAATACCTATATATAATAAAGGTTTATTATAGTTTATTACTATTAGCTTTATTATACTTAATATAAAATTAGTAATTCTTATTACTCTTTTCTTAACGTTATTTATATAAACGATTATTTACCTTAATAATTATTTTAATAAAGTTATTAAATAACTTAAAATAATCTTCTTAATAAATATTATTCTTTACTTTTTCTTTAAGTTCTTAATAAAAAACTTTTATTTTAGGTTTAATATTTTAGTTAAGTTTTATTATAATACGTTTAAATTCCTTAATATAATAAGCTATAAATTTAATTTACTTAAGTTAAGTAAGTTATTATATAGCTTTCTTATACTTATTAGAATTTTTAAATGTAATAAGAAGTTATTCTTTAAAGGTTTTATAATTAAAGAAGATATAAATAACTTTTACTTTAACTTTAATATTATACTTAAGATATACGTAAAGGGTAAGCTTTTACTATTCTATTACCTTTTTAATTAAGAGATTATTAATATAAAGAATCTATAATTTAAGTGTCTTATAAATTTTCTTATTAACTTAAAGATAAGTGTTACGAACGACACTGCACAAGACACGGGACGGGACCGCACCGGCTAGGACAGGCACGACCCGTGGGCACAAGAAGAAGGCAGGGGCACGTGACCAGCCACGTGACCCAAGAGGCGATTAAAGAGGTTAATGTTTAAACACATTGACCAGGGAGGATCGAACCGACTGAACCTCGAGCTAGTCGATTAAGGTTCGAAGGGATCGATGGTCGAGCCAATCGATCCAGGATTATAATAGAGAGATAGACGAATACTTAAGGAGGAAGTATTCCCATAGTTAGATAGTCTAGTTCTCTATTGATTAATCTAAGCAATAGTTTTACTATTAAGAGTTATACTCTTAATGGCCTTATTGTAATACTGCTTAAAAGCTACTCTGTAGCATTTAACCTGACTTACTTCCTAAGAAATAGACCTATTATGCCTTAAAACCTAAGCCACCGTTATATTTTGATTAATCCTATTTAGTAAGTTACCTTGAAACTTTAAGTAGTAACGACTTCCAAGATGTTTACTTCAAGCGGAAAGACCACTAACCCTGGGGAGATAATGAAGTACCTTTATGATAAGATCACCGAGCTTGAGAAGCAGAATCGACAGCTTCTCGACCGACAGAATAATCTCTACGAGAAACTTAAGGCACGAGAAGAGGAACTTGTAGCAGTTTAAAATCTCACACCTGTATCCTCTATTAACAATAATAACATGCTAAAATTCCCTAAGCCTAAATCATACGATGGTTACAAGGGTAATGTAAGGAACTTTCTCATATAAGCCCAAGCTTACCTACGAGTTAACGAAAAAATCTACACGATACCTGAGTTACAGATTCTTTATATTAGTAACCTCTTAACTGGGAAAGTAATGGAATGGTAGGAGCTAACCCTTCGCGCATATCTTAAGCACGGCGCCGAAGCCGGAGTGAAAGTTATCTACATCTTCTCTAATTACGAAACCTTCGAAGAACGACTTCTCGCTGCATTTAGAAACCCTAATAAGCACAAAGAAGCTACACGACAGCTTACTCGACTTAAGCAGACCGGATCTGCAGCTTATTACGCTAGGGAGTTTAAACGCATTGCAGTAAAACTTAACTGGAATACCGAACCTAAAATGGAAGTCTTTTATTAAGGACTTAAAGAAGAAGTGAAGGATAACATTTATTAAGAAGATTATTCTAAGTTATTTAACGACTTTGTCGAAATAGTTATTAAGGCAGATAACCGTTTATACGAGCGACGTTACGAAAAAAGTTACAGGAAATTCGGATTATATGCTAGGTTTAATAAACCTAATAATAGCAAGCTACGCTGAACATTAATAGTATACGGGTACTACGCTGGACCTATGGAACTTAACGCCGCGAATAAGGAAAAGGGGAAGACTTATTATAATTATGGTAAGACTAGACACTTTGCGAATAAATGTAAAGCCTCGAAAAAGCTATGGAAGCTAATTCCTGAAGGCAGGAAGCTTTATACTACAAACCGAGAAGACTTACCCACGCGAAATCTTAGTGTAGCAAGTAATAAAGGAAGCCCCACGTTAATAAATAACATTAGTTCGGATAAAGATTAGGAATTTGGAACCCAACTAGTACCCGACGACTTTTAGGAATACTAGATACCCTCACTAAAAAGTGAACCTTTACTAGAACAGATCTAAGAAGAAGAGAATTATCTAACTGAGAAAGACGAACCTAAAATTAAACATAGACTCCTTAATTGGACCTTCTGTTACGATGATAATTGCTACACGCACCTTAGCAGCAAGCAAGGTAGCGGATAGTTTCCATGAGAATGAAAGGGAAGGAGAATAACCCTTACGATACAACCAAAATTACGACGAACTGATTTAAAGATATTAAACGGAAAGTTATACTATGCTAAGGATAACGCACACACTACCTAAGCTATAACCCTATAATGTAAGGAGGAAGGGAACTATGTGATTGTAAGTAACTCGCTTAGCTTAAGTTCGATTAACATAGATGGTAAATTAAGCGATCACCAAGGAAGCTCTAATAATGCGTTGGAAGATAACCGCCAACGATAGCGCCTAGAATAACGCGCTAGAGAACGATATGAGGATAGGATTAACAAATTAGGAAACGACAGCTGTTATTGTAATTAAGACTAATTCCTCGACGGAGATCTAACAGGTCTCTATGTACTGTAAATATTGGCAGCATAGCACACCTTATAATCGACATGACTATAATAGGATAAAGGATCCAGGTAATGATTGATAGCGGAGTATAAGGAAATTTTATCTCGCTAAATCTCGTTAACAGATTACGATTGCCTTGGACACCTAAAGACGAGCCTTACCAACTCACGACTGTGGAAGGAACTGCGGTGAAGTATAGCTAAGGAGTAGTTGACATGGAAGTTGCGTAGCTTCTAGTTAATATACAAGGCACGAAACACCGAGTTACATTAGATATTATAGTGATTTTAAAACACGATGTTATATTAGGGATACCCTAGTTACGAGCGAGCAATCCATGAGTTAATTGGAGAACCGGCCAACTTTAATGGGATTTACTAGGATGCGGTTACGAAGCAAAGAGCGGCCTACGAAGGGCACCTTATTTGAACTATGATAGGCCTCTAGGAATATATGTGATTGCTAGAGAGCTAAAAGCTGAGATAACGGAGATTCCCGAGGAATACTCACAGTACAGTAAGCTGTTTAGCGGAGAGCTAGAAATAGGACTACCGGAGCATTTACGCTAGGACCACGAGATTAGACTCTAGCCCGGTACTAAACTAACGTTCAATAAAATTTATCCTTAGAACCCTAAGCAAGATAAGGCGCTTAAGGAGTATCTAGAGGACATGCTATAAAAGGGATACATATGACTATTAGAGTCCCTAGCAGGATACCTAATCCTGTGGGTATTAAAGAAGAACGGGAAACTACGACTATGCATTAATTACCGACACTTGAATAAGATTACAATTAAGAATTAATACCCGTTACCGCTTATAACGGAAATTAGAGATAAAGTTGGAAAAGCCAAATGGTTTACTATACTTGACTTAAAAGGAGCCTATAACCTTATACGGATAAAAGAAGGCTACGAGTGGATAACAGCATTTCGAACCAGCAGAGGATACTACGAATATTTAGTAATGCCTTTCGGGCTTACCAACGTACTAGTAACCTTTTAAAGAATAATTAATATGATCTTACGGAAATAATTAGGAGTGTTTATGGTTGTATACCTCGACGACATCCTCATTTACTCGGATACCCTTAAGGAACATAAGCGACATGTATATAAGGTACTATAAACTCTACAGGATAATAAACTCTTAGTTGAAGCCTTAAAATACTAGTTCCACTAGAACACTATGCACTTTCTAGGGTACGTGCTTATACACGGAGAAATACAAATAAGCCTAGATAAGATTAAAACTATTAAGGAATGGCCCACACCAAAGAATCTAAAAGAAGTTAAAGGATTCACAGCATTCGTAAACTTTTACCGTAAGTTCTTAAGCGGATATAGAGACATTTCACGACCTCTTATAAACCTAATAAAGAAAGAAGTCGGCTTTTAATAGAACGAACCAGAAGCCACGGCATTCTAGAAAATGAAAAATTTAGTTACGTTAGAACCTGTATTAAAAGCACCTAATTAGGATAAACCTTATGAGCTTAAAACGGACGCCTTAGACTTTGCACTAGGCGGACAGCTTAGATAACGAGATAATTAAGGAAGATTGCACCTAGTTACATTCTTCTCAAAGAAACTCCACGGACCCGAACTTAATTATAGGATCCACGACAAAGAACTTATAGCTATTATTAAGTGCTTTAAAGAATAGAGACATTATCTTATAGGAGTAAAGCATTAAATTAAGGTCTATACTAACCATAAGAATCTCATATTGTTCTTGACTATAAAGGATCTGAATAAACGATAGATTAAATGGTATGAAACCCTTACGGATTATAACTTTGAAATTATATACTATAAAGGATCTAAAAACGGAAGAGTAGACGCGCTTAGCCGAAGAGAGGACTTGAAATCGGATGAGTAAGTGAGTAATACACCCTTACTACGCGCTACTAAGGATGGGAACCTTATGCTAGGCACCCGAGAAATTAATATGACCTGGCAAGTTAAGCTAAATGAAACATGGATGTATTGGATCGCATTATGCATTAATAATGACAGCTATTTAGATAATTGGGAAACGAAAACGCATTTGTCTAAGGAAGGTAAGACCTTCTTGTATAATAAACGGTAGTATGTTTCTAGTACACTTTAAGAATAGCTTATTAAGGAAATACACGAGCACCCACTACACGGACATTAGGGTGTAGGGAAAACGATTAGCAGGCTAAGAAGATCGTACGACTTCCCAGAAAGCAGAAAAATAGTATAAGAAGTTATTAAGAAATGCGACACGTGTAATAAAGTAAAATTAGCGCGACACGCACTATACGGAGAATTACAACCAATATTACCACCTAAAAGAGCATAGCAAACTATTATAATAGACTTTATCGTTAAACTACCAAAGTTAAAAGAACCCATAATAGGAGTAGCTTACGACAGCATTCTAGTTATTATGGATAAACTCACAAAATACGCCTACTACATTCCATACAAGGAATTAAGTAACACTAAGGACTTAGCGTATATGTTCTTTAAAACAGTTATTACATAACATGGATTACCAATAAAGCTTATATCGGATCGCGACAAATTGTTCACCTTAAACTTTTGGAAATGCCTTATAGAAACTATGAAGATCAAACAAAGCTTATTAACGGCATTCCACCTATAATTAGATAGACAAATAGAAATCTTGAACTAAATACTCGAATAATATCTGCGAAGCTATATCAACTACCAACAGAATGATTAGGTAGAATAGCTACCACTAGCATAATAGGCTTATAATAGCTCTAAGATTGACAATATAAAGATGTTACTATTTAGAGTAAATTACGGATTTGACCCTATTATCGAAACACATGCGACATAGAATGTGAACGCGCTAGCAGCTATAACGTATGTAGTAACTATAACAGAAATACAGAAACACTTATAATAGGAATGGATATTTTTGCAGAACCGAATGAAACACTACGCGGACAGAAAGAGATTACTAGCGCTAATCCTAGAGGAGGGATATAAAGTATACCTTATTCGCAAAAACATTAAAACTAAACGACCTAGCGACAAACTCGACTGGAAGAAGATTAGACTATTCCTTATTAAACGGAAAATCTTAAATACTAACTACGAACTATTATTACCAGATGGAATGAGAATCCATCCCATATTTCATATATTGCTATTAGAGAAAGCACCAGATGAATCTATAATCGCTATAAACATTATAACGGAAGATACCAACGAATACGAAGTTGAACGGATACTTAAAGCACGGGGAGACACAAAGAATCGTTATTATCTTGTTAAATGGAAGGGATATTTAAACTCTGAAAACACCTGGGAACCAGCTAAAAATCTCACGAACTGCTTGACGTTGCTTGAATAGTTTCATTTCTAAGGAACGCATCCCAATTAATCTCCTGAGCACCGTTTAATGACTTGATACTAAATTCGGCATCTAAGGAACGAACTAAAGCAGGATCCAAATCCTTGGAAGGAGTGGGAAGAACCCCCGTGGTCTTTTAAAGCTGTTCCGCTTCCTCACGTTCCACACGTTCCAACTCTTTAACGTTGTTGATACCACGCGCAACCGCACGCATTATTTTCTTAAACTACAATTTCTTTTGTTTTCGCAAACGTAAGACCTTTTAATTTTCGGCTAAGGCACGCTCCTTAGCTTCTTTAAGCTCCCTCTTAAGCTTATAATATTAATCCGTAATGCTGCGAAGCTGTTAAGGGGTTACCCCCGTAATATTACAATTCCCTTGCTTGTCTACCATACACTTCACATAACGACTCGAATTGGAAACGGAGGCTTTATATTGGGGAAGTCCTATACGGGCGCAGCGAGCGTAAGCCTTTATAAAGGACAAAGACGAATTATTAATTATCGTAGAAAGAAGGTTATCCCGGCGAAGGGAAGAAGTAGACGAAGCTTTAGACCGCTGTTTTGAGACACGGTTAGTCGATATAATGGCACATAATAATGGAAGGAAGAAAACGCACGACACTTAAGCTGGCCTGTTTTGATGGCCTTGAGGACAAGACTAATAGAGAAGGGGTATAATGTTACGAATAACACTGCACAAGACACGGGACGGGACCGCACCGGCTAGGATAGGCACGACTCATGGGCATAAGAAGAAGGCAGGGGCACGTGACCAGCCACGTGACCCAAGAGGCGATCGAAGAGGTCGATGTTCAAACACATTGACTAGGGAGGATTGAACCGACCGAACCTCGAGCCAGTCGATCAAGGTTCGAAGGGATCGATGGTTGAGCCAATCGATTTAGGATTATAATAGAGAGATAGACGAATACTTAAGGAGGAAGTATTCCTATAGTCAGATAGTCTAGTTCTCTATTGATTAATCTAAGCAATAGTTTTACTATTAAGAGTTATACTCTTAACGGCCTTATTGTGATACTGCTTAAAAGCTACTCTGTAGCATTTAACCTGACTTACTTCCTAAGAAACAGACCTACTGTGCCTTAGAACCTAAGCCACCGTTACAATAAGCTTAAGCTTATATAAGAAAGTTTTTAATATTACCCTTATAATTATTATATAGTTTTAGTTTAAAAAATTTTAATATATTATAAGTATTTATAGGGGTTATAAGTGTAATTCTATAAACTATTATAAGTTTCTTTTCTTACTTATTAAGCTTTTTATAAAGGTTATTTTATTATTTAAAAAGCTATTAATTTTACTTCTTTATTTTAATAATCTTATTATAAAGGTACTTTATTATCTCTTTAAGGTTAATAGTCTTTCTACTTAAAGTAAATATCTTAAAAGTTATTACTACTTATAGTTTTAAGGTAACTTATTAAATAGAATTAATTAAAATATAATAGTAGCTTAGGTTTTAAGGTATAATAGGTTTATTTCTTAAAAAGTAAGTTAAGTTAAATACTATAAAGTAGCTCTTAAGTAATATTATAATAAGGCTATTAAGAGTATAACTCTTAATAGTAAGACTATTACTTAAATTAATTAATAAAGAATTAAATTATTTAATTATAATAAAATACCTTTTTCTTAAGTACCTATTTATTTCTCTATTATAATTCTAGATTAATTAACTTAATTATTAATCCCTTTAACTTCTTAATTAATTAACTTAACTATTAATTCTATTAAGTCTTATTTTAAATTATTAACTTAACGCCTTAAGTCTTTAATCCCTCTTAGGTTACGTGCTTAATTACGTGCCTCTCTTTTCCTTATCGTGCCTACGGGTTATACCTATCCTAGCCGGTGCGGTCCCGTCTCGTGTCTCGTGTAGTATCGTTTGTAATAGTTAATATCTTATAATTTTAAAGTCTTCTAGTAATCCTCTAATCGTGTCTTCTTATAAAGTCCTATATAAAGTAAGATTATAATAAACAAATAGATTTCTGTAACGCAAGTTAGCTTCCAATTATACTAGCGCGACCGCCGCTTATAAGAGCCTTAAGCGCTACGTTAGAGACCTTTATTAGTGTATTTAACCCATTTTTCTACTAGTTAAAGAGGTAGAAATCCCTAGAAAAGTAATAAAGGCGTTAATAGAAGCTATTGAATTTAAGGCTCGCGGTTAGGCACAGGAAAAGGGGTAAAAACAGGGCTACTATCGCGTACAAGGTCGAAAAAAGGCCTCATTATACCTTTATTAATAGGCTGCTCGATTTAATAGTGCTTAAGGCAAACAAATAACGCGTTATCAGCTATTAAGATGCTTGCGATGTCATTATTTGGCTACATTATAAATGCCTGAATTTTTAGTATGATAATTTTGGTGTGGAAGGTTTAGTGGCTAACCTTATTGCCAAAAAGGTACCTGCTAGGTATCGCAGAAAAAGTGGGGCCGTTACAAGAGTTGGACCTTAACACATTCAAAGGGATACAACATGCGGCCACCGACCCAGGGTTAGCCTGATGGGGCGACATATCTGGTGAATGCAACGCTGTACCTTGCGTTCGTTTGCGCAAACCGCTCCGAGCAACCCGGCGACCAGTAAGGAATCCATCCTTCTGAACGTGACCTGCCTCTAAGCATGAGGAGAAACTTGGGATGAATCCGGTCGGTAGGGCGGGCTGACTTCCCTCTCCGACTGGCCTACCCTGTACTTGGGTCTGTTCTTCGATTTCGATTGCGTTTTTAAATGACCGAGACCTAGGAATGGACTTATTATGCTGTATTTCTACTCACTCGACGGCTGCATCTACATGGCTACGGCGCAAGAAATGAGGGCTATCACCAAGCGGCTGAGAAGGCGGTGCGTGACATCCGAATTGCCCTTCTTGGAAATACCAGGCGACGGCGCCGGTGCGAAGATAGCCGGGGGATGGAGCCGACCCGGGCCGGAGAAGACAGGGGGGACCTCGGCTTGTGAAAGAGCGCCTGCCAAGCCTGATCTGAACCTCTGATGCGTTTCCCTCTCGGTCGGCCCTTTTAAACACTGCGACGGACACATCCCCCCAAAAGTCCAACTTCAACTCTTCAACTCTAGATCTAGACATTGTTGCGAAAACTGCGTCATGTCCAAAAACCCAGCGTGGGGTCCGAACCAGGCCAAGGATGAGGATGGTTTCACCCCGCCGTCGCTCGACCACCTCACCCAAGTTGCCAGACTCTCTGACCAGATCTTCTCGGCCGACTTGTCAGAGGAGCTGTGCGTCGGCTCCGGTGGGTTTCCGTCACAGGCCCTCCTCTCGTTAAGCCAGACTAACGCGGTTGCGTCCCAGTCCCCAACGGCGGCTACGTCGGCTCCGTCATTCTCAGAGCCGCCCAAGAGTATCTCGCCCCCCGGGGCCAGCCGGACACGCTCAAAATCCACATCCAGTACCTCAACCGCACGGCGGCCGGCCTGGCGTACCTGGTGGTGGACGAGGCCAAAATGGGCCGCAACAGCTCCGTGCTACACATCTCCCTGCACCAACGGGGCTTGCTGGAATCCCGTCCCTGGCTGGACCCGGCATCCAGAGCCAAGGGCGAGGTGGCTGCGTACGTCACCAACACGGACCTCGGCAAGGAGCAAGGGCTCACTCTGAACACGGGCTGGACCATACCGTATGAGACCGCCCCCGCGGACCTGGCGCGCATGCGAGAGGGCAGCGATCCCAGATGGAAGCGTCTACACATCTCGCTCATGGGGCGCGTGTCTAGCATCAGAACACTCGAGTACTACTTCCAGAGAGCCGGCCATGCCACCCCTTCCACGCACGACTACTGGCTGCGCTTCGCAAACGGGGAGCCCTTTACCAACATCTCCCTGGGGTACGTGGCAGACGCCGCGGCCGCGCTCATCCCCGAGGCGTACCGGCAGCGGGATGGGAGCCAGGCCCTGAAGGAAGGGCAGATTGCCATTGACCAGGCGTACTGGTACCCGACCGTCACCATGGCCATCGAGGTGAAGAAGAAGTTGCCTGCCGAGGGCGAGGAGTGGTTGCGCATGAGGGCGTCCAGCAAGGCCATCAGCAACGGGAGATCCGACATGGAGGTTATAGTGTTTGACACGAGCGGCGATTTGGTGGCCTTGAGCCATCATGTTTGCATGGCGGTGGACTTTGCAAGGAACATCAAGGGGAGAACAAGGCCGCAGGAGAAGATCTGATGTGCGCAGCACACACACGGAGAGAGAGGGCTTGGGGGGGGGGGGGAAACACTAAATTCCCGTTGACAGACTTGGAGGCGCCAGATTCTGGCCTGAAATAGAATGTAGAACTGGCTTCGCGAATTCCTGACCAAGACGATCAAAATACAAGAGACCCTTTTTGCAACACGGTATTCGTCGCCCCCGGCGCATCGAACTTTGGGCCCGTGTCGTCTAGCAGATGCGAGATTCGTCCCCATTCATGTTTGGCTTCTCCTGCCACTGAGCTTCCACAAACCACAGATTTCCACTCGACTTCCAGGCCCCTTGCCAGACGAACCTCGCGTCCGCCTCCTCGAACAAGACCTTCCAGTCGCTGATTTCCCTCTCCCGACCATTGCAGACAGTCTTCATCAGGACATCGAGAAGGCGAAACGTCTTCTCCTCGGTCAGCGAGACGGCTCCCGGGGCCGGCAGAACCACGTCGTTGAGAATGACGCGCGACCCGTGCCTCATGGCGGGAACGAGGGCCCTCAGAGCGCGCACAACGTGTCTGTCCGGGAACGCGTGGAAGATGTGCCGAAACAGGTACGCGCCTGCAACGGTGGGCTGCTCGACGAAGAAGTCGTGCGTCGTGAGCTTCACACGATGGACCAGATGGGGCGGGACTTTGCCCATGGTTGCGGCGGTCCGCATGCCAGGGAGGTCCTGGACTTCAAAGCTGAGGTTGGGGAAGGATTCGGCGATGGCCATGGATACGTATCCCTCGTTGCCGCCCATCTTTTGACAGGGAACGAGCAAAACACAGTCGCGAATTAGCCACGGGCCTGTACAACCTCAACAAATCTTCTGCTGCAGGCTGCTGCTGCGGTGGAGGTGGATCTTACATCTACGACAGTGGCGTTGCCCAGCTTTGCCCAGGGGTAGCTCTGGACCGTGTGCGACACGTCGAACCCTTCACGGGAGCCGTGGGCTCGCATGGCGAGATCGTACCTTTTGGCCCGGGTTGTGTCTGTCTGGACGTGGTTGAAGAAGGTCTTGTTATGGCCGTACGAGATGTTGATGGCCTATTTTGGGGGGGGAGGGGAGGAGGAAGAATCAAGAAAGTTAGTCTCTCTCTTCTCTCTCACTCTCTCCTTTGCTATACGTAATGAAACAAAGAAAAGACAAGAACAAAAAGAGCACACATACTGTCTCTGTGAGGTCCTGCGAACCAGGCCACTTCTGCATAGCTGCCACCGTGTTGCCAACGGGAAGAAACAGGTCGACCGTGTACAATCCAACCCAGCTGGCTAGGCTTTCGTCTTCCAGCATGACGAGTGAGGTGCGATTATGGGCGACGTGGTCGAGCTCTGGCTCGCAAAAGAGATTGTTGGCCATGGCGAGACGGAGGAGCCTGCGAAGCTCAGATGCAGGGACTTTGAAGCCCGAGACGCGCTGAACTTCCCTCGTCAGGTTGTCGTATGAGATGCATCCTTGTTGAGGCACTGCCTCTGCAATCTTGAAAGTGTAGATTGCGTGCAGAGGGATATAATTGACAACCTAGTGTTTGTTTGGTTTTCTTCCCCTCAGTATTTGTACTCTTTTCATGGCGGTCTTGGAGTGTATCCGCTTACGTCCAAGGCCATCAGCTTCAGAGCTTCCCGTGGTCCCAGCACCAAGTCTCGAAGTTCCTTGGTCAGAGACAAAATCTGCTGCCTTGCCCTCAATGTCTCATCGTCGGACTCTTTCAGCGGAAAGTCAGCAAGACCATGTGGCTCATACGAGGGGGCGTTAAGCCCCTGCGTGTGCAGCTTGTCCGTGAGGATCTGGGTATTCTCCTGAATGCTCCTGGAGATTGTCGTCAGCCTGTCAACCGAAGGCTTGCCTTCCGGTCTACTGAGTGAGTTCCCCATGCTCCTCATGAGAAGGTGGTAGTACGTTGGTTGTGGTTCAAGACAGGGGTGCCACAGGGCAGCAAGGGCAGAAGGCTGGAATAAATATCGTGTCCAAGCAAGGAGAATGGGAAACCGATAGCTAACGGTGCTTTTTTTTTTTGACGAGATATCCGAAAGAATGTGGCTCCAGAGAAGTAGAAATTAAAACAAAAGAAGGAGACAGTCAATCTCCAGCCCAAGTCCTGTGCAACCTAGGCTCCTTTTATCCTTGCCTGGCCATTACTATTCACAGGGTTGACCCCGAAAAGCCATGTTCTGTTTAACCCACGGGGCCACATGATGCCCTGTTGGGTGTGTGAGCGTGTGCGTGAATAAGAACAAGAGCCAAGGTAAGCAACGGGGTTCCCAGTCTGTCGGGTTCACTCTTGCAGCCACGGAGGTGACGCAGCGTTTCTTTTTCTTGTTACTTTCCCAAGGCTCATTGGCGTCTGGGATGAAATCCGCACGGCCGGGAGACAAGTGGCGCATTCCCCGAGAAACATTGCCAACGACGGGTTGCCGCCGCCGCCGCCGCCGCCAGACTGGCTTGCCCCAGCAGATCTGGCTGCAATGATGCAGCAAATGCGGAACTGTATCACGATCTTGTGTGTCTGTGTCCACATTGTGGACCTTTGCATGTATTTTGTCTTTTGGAGAGTTGACGAGTTGACGAGGCTCGTCATGGTGGCAACCATCGTGAGTTTCCTGCAGCAGCTGAGTTGTTTGGGCCGCCATACTCAGCCATGCTCAGCCAACATGAACATGGTCTGTGCCTGCCATTCGGGCATTTCTCTCCTTTATTCACTCACCTGTGGCGAGGACAACGTCCAAGCGCCTGAAGCGGATTTGTTGTCATATCATGTAACTCAAAGGCGTGCAAGTTGACAACCGACAACAGCGGTGACCCGTGACACCACCTCCCGATTCTGCAATGCAAGTGGCTTTCGGCGATGACAATACCCAGGCACTTGGGAACAAACAATTGCTTTCCATATGCAACCGCCATTGGTAGCTGAAAGTGTCGTGTTGTGGGGTGACGTGACAGCTCAGGTGTAACAGCTAGCAATAACAACATTGAGCCATCGTGACGCCCGGAGGCGTCGACTTCAGTCGCCAAGGGCCAGCTCACACCGCATTGTCTAGCCGCACGAGCCGTGGGAAAAACCACGGCCGTATCAGCCCCGGCTGAAAATTGTTTTCATACATTCTAGAATCGTGTGCCTGAACAAAGTGCCGGAGCGTTCGCAACCTGACCTTGCATCCACCGCTGCCGTGAGACCCTGCCTTGGCCATATGAAGCCCCGTGCATAAGAGAAAGACCTCAACATGGCCATGCATGGCCATATTAATGAGAAAATCCTCCTCTTCTTCCGCCAAGAATGCAGGCGTCATTTATGAAATCGGAGAGGTGGAGGTGACCAAGAAAACTCTTTGAGTGAGTATACAACCACCCGCTTTCATGCAAGGCTGCAGTAAGAGTTGTTCCAAAAAACGTGGATAACGGAATGTCGAGGAAAATTTGACTCTTGGCATTTGCCGGGTTGTTCCGTCACAACTTTGTTGTGCAAAACCCGGCCATCCATATCGTTTTGTACACGCGCCATTTGAATACCTCAGGACCAAGATTTAATCCTCTTGTGATACATCTTTTACTTCCAAGAAGCAACATATGCGCCTTCATTGCTCCCCTGAAAACATCAAACTATTCCTTAATGTCTTTGCAGTAAACAGAGAATGTCTTGACCGACGGGGGAACCATTGACAGAAGCTAGCAAAATGCAAACGAGCCCGTCTTCTACCCCCGGTCCCCCTCCTGAGCCCGAGTGACATTCATGAACGGTAAAGTTGAGAAAGGGTCCAAGTCATTTGTTTCAGTAGCATCGCACGTGTTGGGATGATGAGCGTCGCGGAATCCTTTGTCAGAGACGTACTTCTCTTTGGGAATGAGGGTATCGCGCAATTCATACTGAAAACTCGCTGTGTCGATAATCCATGCTTAGCCGCCAAGGGGACTTCTCAATCTTAACATGGTGTGCGGCAAGTTGCTGGAACCAAGATCTGGTATGATTCTAGTTCGAAGAATAGGGTCGCCGATATCATTGTCCAACGAGTCAATGTGTGACACCAACCCTACTGAGTATTAGCTCTACAGTCGCTAGATGGGAGTTGATGCGAGACACTAACTCATCATTAAGAAACTTCCGAATCAGAGAACCCAGTCATGCCATGGCGGTTGTGCATTGACTACTTGCAAGTGCCACCTTTCTATGGTCTGCGTCCCTGATGAGACGGCCGAGAAACGACCCTATGTGCGTATTGCGACGATGGGTCGTCGCTTCTGATACAGTCGCCAAGTGCCATTTCCAAACTCCACCTTGGTGAGGCCGACATGGAAAATCACTTTCCTGTAAGTCAACAGGACCGCCTTGAGTATATCGGCTGTTGGAGCTTTTCCCTCCTTGCCCATGACACGATACTGAGCCTTGTGTCCTGACCAAAGGTCTTTCTAACAGTCACAACTGCGCTGCATGATCTCGTCCGAATCTCCAAGACTGTGCTCTGCCTATCTATGCAGCCGAAATATTTCTGTGTCGATTCCATCCCGCAGTTTGCACAATGTGCGGCGCGCGTCGACGCCATGGTCTTGACTTGGCTTCTGATTTATAAAAGAGTCGAGTCTCGGCATCTATTGATAGTAGGACAGCACTAATATAAGGAAAAAGACGGATGATTGGTAGTTGGTTTCCAGTGAAGTGATATCATATATTCGTTAACCTGTTTACGGTCCTTCGTTTGCTGCCAATGTCAATGCACGTCCTCCAACTAGGACTGGAACAACGGCTGCACGAGGAGCACGCCTCCGTGCGACGCCTATATTTTCTGTTTGTTTGCAGTGTCTCAGTTTGCCTTGCCATACAGCCTCTATGAATACGAATAGAGCCTACGATTGCGCTGACCGACTGGCTGCAAATCTCTGGGCCAGGTTGAGGCTGTAGGCAGTTTCATCAGATTGAGTGATTCTCGTAGCTTGACCCAATGAACCTACCCGTCCGCGACCGCATGACAAGCATCATGTTCATTGGAATGATTCCAAATGAAAACGGCATCAACGAGCATGCCGGGTTACACAGTCGAGCGCCCGCCAAAGATGGGAATGGATTCGGGTGCAGACGGTAGCCAGAAAATGACGACCGCTTGATAGCTGGCGTCGACAACTTGCCAACGAAGAGATTGGCACAATCAGACTTCATCGAGATGAACTTCCTTTGATTGACAGCCACGATAAGGCAAGTAGAGTGGTAGTTGGGTATGGATGCACCGTCTTGGACTCGGCGCGCAGTTGGGCCTCACGACTCACGAGACTAAAACGTCTCTAGTAGTCTTCTGATCATGAGCAAGCCAACCCCCCATGCCCACACGTTGAAATGGGTTTGCAGCGCCATAATTCGCCGCTATTTGACCCATGCAGCAAGAAGCGAACCTGGCTTTACCGAGTTCAAGTCTTGAGAGGGCCGGGCCGCTTCACACCTACATCCCATCCGCATCCCATAAACGCCCGGTCTTGGGCGGGTCTGCGGCTGAATGCCCCGGTCTGCCAAATGAGGCTGTCAGGGGCACAACATCGTTGAGACTGAGCAAAATCTCGGGGCGGGGTCTTGCCGAGTCTGCTCTGCGAGAGTCCAAGTGTTTGGGCAGTCAGCTTGCTTTCTGCCAAAGCCGTTCCGCCAGATTTGAGACTCGCGGCAACAAAGCCCGCTGGCCGAAGGCCGTAGGTAGTCATAATCTGTTTAGTGAAGAGGACACAGGCAAGGACTTGCAAAAATGTCTGACAAAGAGCTGATCATAGCCGTGGTGGCTCTTCTCGTGTCAGTCGTTGCTCTCATGGCAACTTTCATGCAGGTCCTTCAGCAGTATTATGCCTCTGCCCGAGGCTATACACAATGCAACGAAAGGGTCATGGGTGAATGGGCCAAGTCAAAATCATGAAAATTTTCTTGGGAAGAGCTTCGATACGAAGTTCAATTCGACGCACCCGTCATATTTGTTTTATCACCCACCAACCAGAGAGGGTCCATTCCTGACGCCGAGATTTTCTACTTGAAAGGCACACAGCAGAGCCTGGGAGAAACTGGCACCAACTCTGAAGTTGATTTGCGCAAGGAGTATGCAAAAAGGTCACTCAAGGAGAGAATCCACACGGCAGACAACGAGCGTGCCTCGTGGTTGGTGTTGCTTCTTGCCGTGCAAAAGATGGAGGAGACGTCTCGTGAATGGCAGGAGAAACAGTACCGAGATCTTGGGCCGCCTAGCAGGACTGCTGCCACGTACAGCCTACCATCAAGGCCCCCAACTTTGGAAGAAGCTCGTACATTTACTGTCGCGGTGCAACGGAAACGCAAAAGCTGGGATATCATGCCCGCCACTGTCATGAAGCCTGATGGCACGACGACCATGTGCCACTTGGTTGAGATGATGGCTGGCCTTGGGGTGTACTGGAAAGAGTTTGATTGAAGGCGAGACCGATACCGAGCTGAGGGAAATGGATTTGTAGTTCTCGGCGAGAGAATGAGCGAGTTAGGCCTCATATTCTCCTTTCAGGTGTATGGAAAGTGCCTCTTCGAATGGAATCGCGTCATTCCAGTCAATGATGTGAAAGAACTTTGCTTTGGCTATGTCCCCACCATCTATCGCTCTATGTCGGACCATAGCCGCTTGGAGACTCCGAACAGCGAACTGCATACTCCGTAGTTTGGGAACATTGCGAGCAGAAGAGAAATTGCTCAGACCTTGGCGGTCATCGGGTGTACCAACGACGCTGTGCAGTACTTCTGGGATGAACCAAGCAGAACCTATCATCTGTTCCCATGTAAGACTCCATTCTATATTGGGTAGTATCGATATCATACAAAATTTCCAACCCTGAACATTGCAGTGTCGTTGAGATTCTGGGCATGCTGAGTCGGACATTCCACATCCAGGACAGTAGCTTTACTTACATAACGAACCCGACTTCTGTTCGCTAGGACAAGAGATCATTTTCTCTGGTCAAAATCATGGAATCGTATCGGGCTCTATCCGAGAAGGAACTGCCACAAGGAAACCGAAACTCGACAATATACTCCAAAATTACTCAACATATGACGCAAATTCTAGAATGCCAAGACGGGGAAAACGATCCGAATCGCTTACTGTTTCTGAAAGCCCTGCACTCTGCGATCGATGACTGTGACGAGATTTTGACGGCCAGAGGCAGAGGCGAAGAAAAGAGTGCCGGACCACTGGGACCGGGGCAAGCTTCAGCTGACTTGCACGAGCTGAGGTTTAGGCTGGCTAGGCAAAACCAACGAAGGGAAATTGTCCAGGACGTAGTCAGATCTCATATTCAACAAGTGTTGAGGCTGCTTAATGAACCAGATGAGCAGCTCTCCGATGCGCAATCTTTCCTTGCCCCCGACATGCCATCAGTTTCGCCTCGGCGATATCATGAGCGAACCAGTTCTCCTCGGTTTGAAGACGTGGACGCTTGTGGTCCAGATGAGAAGCAATTCATGTTGATGGAGGTGTACTTCGAAGTGATTCGGATGCATGGTTGTGCATTACGCTACGCGAACGGCTGAGCGTCGAGCAAGCTTTGCAGGCGTCCACAGGAATTTTGCATTTCGACGCCGGGGCAGCGTTGGAACCCATTCGAGTGTCGCCGTCCAATCCGATTCTGGCTTAGATGAGCCAGCGATTACAATTCATGCTAGCGGAGCCTGTGTTAACAGGTTCTCACCAGTGAGTCGACAAGCAAATGGTCTTGCCACGGCACCTGACGCCGGTGGATCCGCTTCAAATGACCATGGCCTGGATGACCTTCACGTCGACACCCCATTAGCCGATGAGCCAGTGTCCCACGATGATATTTGGTGCACCTTGGTGTTTAGAATGATTTGCTGGTTGATGCTGCATGACTTTAATGAGCAGAACATTCAGTTGAGTAAAAGTGAGCTCCTCGAAAGCCGCATGCCGTTTATATTGCGTAGGATTGCTTAGCATACTGCAACTTGTTGGTTTGTGAGGACTGTCTAGTCCTATAATGGAGCGAAGGTAAACGTATATATACAATACTGGGTGAATTGTATCTGCCGGGTGAAAAGATGGGCATTGTGGTCTGTCTCGTCCTGTGACGATGTCCAATCAAACTATCAAAAATACCATGCCGAGGGTACTACCGTGCAACCACAAACGAGGGTTGGTTCCGACACCAAACAAGGGAGCTTGAAATCTTCTAGTCCTGGCCATACAAGATTCGCAGTATCCAGTTATTTTCGAGTGACCATATACCGGGGACACTCGCCGCGTTTCCAGGGCCCCCGACTGGTCCGATATTAAGCGCAGCGTTCATAACTTTGGTGTCTGGAGGGAAGACTAAAGACGCGTTGCGGCCATAGCCAGTATGCTAGCGGGCTTTCGAGAACCTATTACTCGATGAAGAAAATATCCCTTCGTCTAGGTCGCGCGTGACACTGCCTGTACCTAGTTTTCGCACTTTTGACCGTTAGGTGACGATGTTTTGTCATTTCGAAGTCTGAGGTCGACAAAAATGAATGAATACCCGTCAGCGACTACACACTGGCCAATTGACCAATTTCAGGACGTACCACTTACCTGCCAACGAGTAGATCAATCAATACTTCCGTAGGTCCAGTCACCACGTGCTTTGCTGATGTGGCTGCATACTGCCAAACGAACGCACACCAGGACTGGTGTGTCTAATGACTCGTAGTCTAAGATGGAGTGTTTGGAGACGTCTAGTAAGCTCGTAGTCATGATATTTTAGAAACGCATTCACTTTATTAGCGCCTCCTTCTTCTCACCCCTTATTTTCCAACCTAGTCAGAGAGCTGACTGGCCGTTGGTGGTGCGCTGAGGCATTAGCTTATTCCGTACCATGGTATGTATTAGCTCAGCTTTACCAGGCGGCATTCTCAGGTGAACGGAGAGCTTTTTGGATCAAAAGCGAAGATTGTATCGTTGGGGAACAACAAACAAGGGCTTCCTGCCGCTGCACTGAGCCAGTCTCACGGCATCTCCGTTGTCGGCCCATAGGCAGCCAGGGCCTTGGCTGACTTCCCGATGAGAGACGTGTGGTCAGGCTAGTCGGAGAGTAAAGTGAAAAAAGCATGCATGGCTGTACAGCAGGTACCCTGAGTGGTGCGGGCAAACGCCAATATGCAATGTAATAAATTTCATCAATAAGTTTGCACAAGCTTACAGCAGCGCACACAGCGTTCGTCACTATCATGCGCCGAGACGACGGTGGCTGGCAAATCCATATATGCGCCATGCTGAGCAGTGAAAGGGCATGGGTTTTTCTAATTAGTCTTCACCTCAATTTAATTGGAGCCTTTGGATCAAGGTGGAGCAGCTAGGCTGGGCAGGCGCTACTGCCGCACCTCCCTGCAAAGTTCGTCGCCCTTGCCCACATTCAAGGGATCGGAATTCGTGCCACTGGGCTGCCAAGCACGAGCCATGGACGGCGGCAAGATGCTCCATGGGGCATCTGGACCGACTGACACTGCTCAAGTGCTCCAAATATCAAGGAGCATTGAAGGGACTAGACGGCTCTAGGAGTACGCCAGACGTCGCGGAAAGTACTTCGTGCCAGGTTTACATTGCTTCAGTAGCCTGACAGCCAGCGGGAACGTTATCGCGTGCCTCAGCTGGAGGGGCTTGCATAGAAGTCCCAGACAGAATTTGGAGTGCCTACTCCGTCATAAAAGGTAAGTAGTTGCGATCTGCGACGTCTTATATAAAATCAAGTTGGCTGGAACATTCACCGCCCTGACTGCGCTATCTACGAGATCGTCTTTGCGGCAATCTCTTTTATCTATCTCCCTTTTATTGCCGTGTGCTCGGGCGGCCAAGAATCGGAATAGACTCGTTGATCTGAACCGAATTCTTTCTGTGTGCCCGTATGCAGATTCGTTCGGAAGGAACCAATATGCAACACGGAGTAATAAATGTGCTGACACCTTCCCACCTTCCTAGGTACCTAGGTATCTAGAACTGAGCAGGGTTACTCCGAACTTCTGTATGTACTGCGTCGGTCAGTACCGGCCACCCAACCGCTCTTGCCTCCTGAAATCTCGACCCACGGCTAGTCCGCACTGGCCCTGGCCGTCACCCGCTGGCCACCCACTCTTCCGGCGTCTCCTTTTGCCGGCGAGTGGCTCTCGTTTTTACCTGCCCTCTCCTCATCCAGCGCGAGGCTCACGCGCTTGTCTCCTCATTAAGCCGCTCCTTCAAGGTCGGCAACCTGTGCAATCCTGTGCAATTTTGTAAAGACCATCTCGGAGCGAGCCCTCTTTCACCAGCACAGCTCTTATTCCCTGTTTCGCTAAACCCACCGTCGGGGTTCGACTGCCCGGCGCCGATCTACCACCCTCTTAGTCTCCCGGCTCCGGAGTCATATCCTGCAGACACCACATCATGACGCCTTCGCCCTTGCCTTGCGGCCAGGCCTCAGAGCCACGGCGACTGCGGAGCGATCCAAAAGTCTCTGTTAATATTGCGGAAGGCTCGCAGAGCCACGGTCGACGATTCCAGCTTGAAATGAGCGAGTGTGTTGAGACAAAAACCGTTACTACCACAACCCGCCTTACTCGCAAGTTTCCTCAAGTCTTCGTCCGCGACCCAACCCCGCTTGAAAGCCTCGACACGAAAGAATACCCTTTAGCGATGAAACCGACGCCGCCAGAGCTACTGGGTTTCTCCTATTACGTTCCCGAAGACGACCAATCTGACGAACAAGACATGCAGTGCAACGACACAAAGGACACTGCCCTGGACGGCTCTAGTCAACCGGCGGTTACCAAACCTGTACGTTGTATAAACCTCCCGGCCAACTTGGGCCAAGAATTGCTCTAGGACTTGCAGAAGAGCAGGAATCGAATGCGCAAATAGGGACTAATGTGGCCGAAGCAGTCGAGGCAATTTGTGACCGGTGCCATCACACCCACGGTCGTGAAAGCCGAACCCAGTCTGCAACAGACTCCTTTACCAAATCGAACCAGCCGTCAGGCATCCCGGTCCCCTTCTGAATATTATCCCCGACGAACTCGTCACACTCGATCTAGCGTGGCCGACTCGCCGTCATCCTCAGCTTCTCAGGGCGGTACTGTTCCTGTCGTTACACCTCGAACATCACAGCGCCTTGCCCGATCTACCTCGCGCGCCGAGTCAGACAAGTTGAGGCGATCATTAGCGCAGCTTTACTCGTTATATGACGCAAGCTGTGGTAGTGGAAACACCGCTGCCGCCGACATGCTGCCCTCCAGCCGCCGTGATGTTGTCGAAAGACCTACTCGCGGCGGATCCGGTTTTCTCGCCACCCCCGATACTTCTGAGGTCGCTAATTCAGCGATGGACCGCTCTTTCCAACGACACCGTTCATTAAATTCGGAACGACCTCAATCCCTGCAGGATTCATCATCTGTGCCTGCTGTTGCCTGTGACGCCGCTAGCCCAGCCGGAAGTGACTCTCATACTGTTTTCAGTAGCAATGTGGCTACACCCCCAGTCACCGATGCCGACCCTGAGCCTTTTGGAGACGCTGACGACTCACTTCAACATTCACTTCGCACTGCAATTCATCACAGACCTACAATTGATGTAGTTGCTGCTCAAGATGCGAGTCTCCCAAGTCCGAGGTTGTCGCCTACTCTTGCTGCATCCCAGTTGCATTCCGCGGAACCCGATGATGGTGCCCAGTCTAGCTTCCAGACATCAGCGAGTGATACTACCTTGCCCTGGGTGGATGAGACCCAGGCCACAGATGATACCAAAGCTTTGCAGCTGACGTCAAACTCCCAGTCGACCAAAGATGGAGGAGCTTTAAGACGGCTCCAACTCAACGACGGTTTCGGACCTGTTGTCCTCGATACGCAGACACTCCTAGAAGCATTTGACTCCATGAAGACCGAAATGAAGACCTTCATGATGTATCAGTTCCTTCGTCGATGCCCGCGTCCTACTCTGCGGCTGATCGCTGATACCGTGAATCCTACCTTGAAGTGTGACTTTTTAAGGCAGCTTCCCCTGGAGTTGAGCTACCATGTCTTGGCTTATTTGGACCATCGAGATTTATGCAGGGCCGCTCAAGTTTCGAGGCACTGGCGCAATATTGTTGACCGCAATGAAACGGGTTGGAAGGAGCTCTTGGACAGTGACGGCTATTGCATGGCACCGGGTGAACTGCACAAAGCCATCGTCCAAGGTTGGGGCTGGCAGGATCCGGTTGGGCCCTTGGACTACGAACACGACTTAAGCATGCAGGGTCGACTTACATCGTCTGAATTTGAATTAACTCGAGCATTCCGAAGCGAAATTGCGCCAAAGTCTAGGAGTTCGAAGCGAAAGCGGGGCCTGAATGCTTATTCCGCGTCGGAACGATCGAAACGCAGGGCTGGCGCGTCTCAGGAACCCTCTATTACTGCCGTGAGAGACCAGAGAATGGAGACGGAATCAAAGCAACATAAGTCTGAGGGACCTCTTTCCGCTGCCAACGCAGCAGCAGCAGCCGTTCCTGATCCCCAGCTCGGCCTGCCTAGTCTTCGCCAACTTCATCTTTTCAAGTCCATCTATCGCCGTCATCATATGATTCGTCGAAGCTGGACAAGTGGAGAAGTCGCACCCCGTCATGTCGCCTTTCCTGCCCATCCTCGACACGTCATCACTTGTTTACAGTTTGATGATGATAAAATAATAACGGGCAGCGATGACACATTAATTCATATCTACGACACGAAGACGGGTAAATTGCGTAAAAAGCTCGAGGGTCATGAAGGTGGTGTATGGGCCCTGCAGTATGAGGGAAACATTCTTGTTTCAGGATCGACCGATAGGTCGGTTCGGGTTTGGGATATCGAGCGAGGACTATGTCAGCAAGTATTCTATGGCCATACTAGTACTGTGCGATGCTTGCAGATTCTTATGCCCACGGAAACCAGCCTAGATCTAAGTGGACAGGCTATTATGCAACCTGAGAAACCGCTGATTATCACTGGATCTCGAGACAGCCAACTCCGAGTATGGCGTCTCCCAGAGGTTGGCTCTCGTAGGTATATTCAGACGGGGCCGCCAGCGCAGGAGTCTGACTGCCCCTACTTCATTAGGGTGCTCACGGGCCACACGCATTCTGTGAGGGCTATTTCGGCCCATGGTGACACCCTTGTCAGTGGCTCTTATGATAGTACCGTGCGTGTATGGCGTATCAGCACCGGTGAATCGCTGCATGTTCTTCGTGGACATTCTCAGAAGGTGTACTCTGTTGTTCTTGACCACAAGCGAAACCGATGTATTTCCGGTTCTATGGACTCACTTGTCAAGATCTGGGACCTTGCTACTGGTGCTTGTCTCAACACCCTCGAGGGCCATACTCTTCTGGTTGGTCTCTTGGATCTACGAGATGAGCGTCTCGTATCGGCCGCGGCAGACTCGACGCTTCGAGTTTGGGACCCTGAGAACGGCAGGTGCCGACACACGCTCATGGCACATACCGGAGCCATCACCTGCTTCCAACATGACGGACAAAAAGTCATTAGCGGCAGTGAGAAGACTGTGAAAATGTGGGACGTCAATACGGGCGAGTGTGTGAAAGATTTGTTAACTGACCTTACTGGCGTTTGGCAAGTCAAATTTGACGAACGGCGGTGTGTGGCAGCTGTGCAGCGCGACCAGTTGACCTATGTTGAGGTAACATCTACCAGGGAATTTGAACTACAAGTCTGACAAAGCAATGTACTGACTCTTGCCATAGATTCTGGATTTTGGCGCCATTCGGGACGGACAATGTCCTGAAGAACTGGGACAGCGAATTTTGTTAAACGAAGTTGAGGTGGGGGATATTCTTGATGGGGGGGTGTGAGACTCATGTGTCTGCTTGCCACCCTTCATACCTGAACATAAGACGACCGGAAATATACAACAAGACAAGAGCAGCGCTGATGCAGTAGATGATGAAAGTTCATTGCATCGAACAAGAGGGTTATGATGAATGATGCGAGGCGAGGAATTCAGTATTATTCTGTTTATGCGAATATCAGAGTGCATTGTCAGGGGCTTGCGGCGGGTCACGATATTGGCGTTAAAAAGGTTTTGGAGGAGAGAATCATGTTCTATTTACGCCGGGTTGCTATTCATTGCGTTTTCTTCTACTAAGGACTGGTATGTAAAGGCTGGTGTTTCGGATAATGAATTGACGGGAGCTTTTGCTCCTTGATGAGCGGCAGTAACATCAGTACGTGTGACACGCAAAGATACAGACAAGTGTGACGACGCATACACGGAGCGTCACGCTGAGAGTGCGAGAGTGCGACGGTGGAACAAATTCCGCTGGTGCCGCGGACTTGGTCTCCAACAGCAGAGCATCAAATTGGTGGAAATGGGCAGCGTTGGGCTTTGAGGCCTGGTCTGTCTGTGTTACAGCAATTGTTGTCTGGTAGCACCGTAGAATAGAGCGCCACGAAACGGATTTCCTCTTCTGCCATGCAAGTGGACTGCTAGCCTGCACATGTGCGGAACGGAATCGTGACATGGGAATAAGGCTGGGCTGCAATGTTCGGGGCATTGGGGTCAAGTCTCACTTTGTGCCTCGGGATCTATATATTTCAGCTCTGCCCCCCTCATTTCCCTGGTCATGGGTCGCCGTTAGTCGGTTCCTTCTAGTTGAGGACGTTGAGCCCTGGGTTCTTCGACCGTTGTTGGCTGCTGTTGACCTCGCCGAGCTGACGTTGCACGACGCTGGCCGAAGTTGACAGGCAGACGATACAAAGCTGCTTTGCAGAATAACTACGGACCAGTTCACTTGCTCGCCCGGAATCACCGGATTTGGCAAACATGGGGTTCTTGAGCGAAGCTCTATCCAAGGCCGGAAGTGTGGCTCAACAGGCTGCCGCGGATTATCAACATAAGCAGCAGCAGAGGGATTATCCTGCTCAACAGTATGGCCAGCAGAATCCGTACCTGCATCTACAGCCTCAGCAACAGCAGCATCATCAACCATGTCCGCTGTATCATCAGCAGACTGCTCGGCCGCCTTCGTCAGGACCAACTTCATGGCTTCAGGATAGCGGCACGTCAGCAGCACCGTATGTGCCGATTCTTCCTCAGCCAGTATTGAGCACATCAGGCCAGCCACCAAGTGTAGCTTCATCTTCAAGGCCAGACCAATCCATAACAACACAGGGTATCCAAGCGATTGCCGTACAAGCCTCGGTCCATCATGTTTCGGGAACACCAAGGCCACATCCATGTGGTATCACGCCCATCACGGAGTGTTGCAACACAGAGGTCTTGTTCCCACTCGATTGGTTTACTCACTCATGCGCCTCGTCGTTTACAATCTGTAGTTGCTGCTATGTCGACTACGTCTACAACTCGCCGTTCCGCTTCGAGTTTACAGTGGCACGCTCCGTACAAGGCGAATCTCGACGATGCATGTTTGGATCCCGCCGGATGAAGGAGACTTTGTGGCCTCAAACCATCTTGTCAGGAAATCTGAGCAACGCGCTAGAATTCATGAAAAAGAGACAAGACCTTCCGGCTTGCCCTGAAAGTCAGCTGCAGCAAAAACGCAACAGGTATGTATCCAACGATATCCCCGGCGCCACTATCTGTGAGGCGTGCTTCGAGGATAATTTGATGCACACGCCATTTGGTTTCCAATTCAAGCTACAGCAAGCGGACACGATTGCTGAACAGTGGTACTGTGACCTGAGCGTCTGGTTTATCCCACGCACATTGGAGGATAACGTCGGAACGGGAACATGGGATAAGTTCTGCGATGATGTGAAGGCTCGTTTACAAATGCCACAATGCCCCAAGCTGACAAACACCATCATCGACCAACGGGGCTGGTATATTGCAAGCAGGGGACCACCGGGCCTGCAGGTCTGTCATACTTGTTTCTGCGACTACTTCTTTGGCACCCCTGCGGCCGACTTCTTTTCTCTCGGAAAGCCGGAGGGACCTAATGGCACTGCTATCTGTGTGATGGGTCACTTGAATATCCTATTATCGACCATGAGGGCCTCAAGCAAGCAAGACTGGCAGATATTTTGGGCAGCCATAGATCAACTTGGAGCGAACCCCATCTGTTCTGGAACTGGCACAACCAATGCCGTGTGGTTCACAACCAAGAACAACCCTCCCGATTTTGCGGTTTGCGGCGCTTGCATTGGCTCCATCGCCACAGTATTTGGGGGAGCTCATCACTTCATGCCAAAACCAGGTACCTCGAGAAGCGATACATTTGTCTGCAACTTCAACACCAGTAAGCCGCGCTGGCAGCAATTTCTGGCAAACTTCAACGAGGTGGTTCTTACCGGGAAGCCAGACTCGTTGGAATTGGCTGCCAGGACGTGGGCTAGCGTTCCCTTATGCCCACGATATGATCTCAAGAAACCAGGCAAGAGAAAGTGGTGGGGATGGGACGACCTGCAAATCTGTGAAGAGTGCTACATCTCCTTTGCCAAAGGATCCAGATTTGAGGCCAGGTTTCCCATGAAAGGACTGTTCGTAGAGAAGTCACGTATTTGCGACTTGTATTCCCCTCGGATGCGTGGCCTATACACCGAAGCGTGTCAGAATGATGCACTGCCTGCTTTACTGGACTTTGCTCACAAGAGAAGGCTTATATTCCTCGAGACAATACCGCACTGCGAGGAAATTCTAATGGCGCAGTTCATGAAGGCGCAGCAGGCCAAGATGCTGGGAATCACGGGGTCCTTCTACAAAGCAATGGGCGGAGCACAGGCTGCAATCAACGGACATGATTACAACGTGGGAAATGCCCAGGTCGGCTACGGGTGGAAGAATGAGACGGAGTTTACGGGCGCCATGTATGATCACCATATGAGGCAGGTCGCCGGGGAAGTTGGGAGCGGAGGGCCAAAGATGATGATCCGGGTTCTGGAACAGCGGTGGAAGCAGGTGGAATAGTCGGACTACTCGGAGAAAGGGGGGGGGGGGGGGGGGGGGGGGGGGACGGGTGTCTAGATCCGGTTCATATGATGGTCCGTATGAAATGCAATATCTATCCACAGACGGTGCTTCTAACCCCGTGGCAAGGCTGCTTGGGCGGCTGGGTGCTGTGCGGATTTTTGGCTTTCAGAGCCTGTGTCTTTGCACACATCATACTTGGGCACGTTGTCGGGGCATCATTAGATGACGAGCTCATCTGGCATTTTGCTTTGCAATCCCCGACCGCTCTGCTTGGTAAGTCACCGGTAATGGTGTGTAGTCCGAGGATTGACGTTTCGCCCGAGGCACGGATACCCAGGAACTCCCGTAAAGAGGTGGCCGCATTTCTTTAATCAGCGGCCGACGTGGAGGCAATAAATGGCCGACACTTCGGGGATTAATGATGCATAATCGTTTGCAATGGGCGTCTATCGTAGCAGCCGAATAACGAGCACGTGTACGGAGGATACCTAGATGTGTGCAAACGAACATTGAAGATGACTGACCCCCTGCGTTGTTGAATGCGGGACGTCTGGTCGGAACACTGCTAGGCTGCTGGGCCGGTACTTAGGTATCTACCTAGTAACTAGTGAACTGTCGAGCTTGGTTGCTTTGGAACCTTGGAAGGCACGATCGATGAGGAGACATCTGGGCCAGTCGGCATCAGCAGACGCTCTGAGGTGGCTGCAGTGAACCGTAAGCCCAACGTGATCACGTTCCTCGGGTCAGCTTCGCCCAAGTCTCCCAGACCAGAGGGTGCGACAAAAACGCAAGGTTTTGTACGGAATAGCCATGCTTCGTTTCTGCTCCCGTGTAACGGAGCACGACGACGACGTGGCGTAGCCAAGACATTGGATCAACGACGGATCGTCAGGCGGTTGGGCAGCAGCTGCATCCACGCTGCATCCCACGCAGGGCGGTTCTCATATGCATCTATGCCATCCCTTTTCCCAACGTCCTTCTAGCCAGCATACAGGCCTTGCCCGATATATTGCGTCAGTCTTTGCCGTCGTGTACCATTATTCCAAACTGAACAAATGAAGTTTGCTGACTCGGGCTCGGAAAACAGGTTGGAAGGGGAGCATGGAATGGTCAACGCGAGGCAGCCAGCCCACCATGTGTTCTCACCGCGCCGTAGTTCACTTTCAGCATCGCCACCATTCGTCAGCGTCGAACAAAGTCAACAATCAGGGCCCTGAAAACCTTTCACGGGCTGGTCGGTTCAGCCCCATGGCACCGATTTCTCCTGGTCGAAGCCGCCCATTGAGAGACGGGACGCCCCGCGATTCGCTAGTTCAGAGCCTGGCAATGGCCAGTCAAGCTGAGAATAGAGGCCTCCCCAAACCCAAAATGGAACCAACGGTGGTGAAGGCCGGCGGAGAATCACCGAGTATATCGGCTGGGTACGGAAAGTCGAAGCCATGGACCCGAGCTGGTAAGTTACTTTGTACTGATTCAAGGCCCCATCTTGGATGGGCCGGCAGCCTTGACCAATGTGATAGGATATAACCCTCACCACTTGTCACGTCTTGAGTTGCAGCAGCATGTGGGAGTGGGCGCTTCCCTCGTCTCATGCAACAGCGCCTGACGAGAAGAACCAGCTGGGAGCCAATAGCATGACTGTGGTAGAGGCTATTGTGAGGGCCCAGGTACGGGACAAGCGCATCAGTATCAGTCGATCCACTCGAGCAGCTTTGACATGTCTTTGTTAGATTCGCAGCCTGTATTAAAACCCCAGTCCATCCTGAGAGTGAAGTCGAGGGCCTCAATCCAACACTTCCTTTCGCAAATAAAACACACCAACATTGTCAAGCTGTCCGGCGTCGGTTCCTGTGCCACGGTGGAGAGCAGTGGGTTCGCACTCCAATTTACTTCCCAGGGTCGACTCCGTGGGCGATCTTCACCGACACTATCGAGGTGGGGTCAAGACGGCCAAGACTCAAGAGTCAAGACGATGACCAGCCTCTTCTACCGCCATTCTTGAACCCTTGAACTGTACTTCTATAAGACTACGCCGTGCGGTATTTTGACAAGGCAAGAAAGACGAAGCGGTGGGCAATAACACCCTTACAACAATATGCCTCTCGAGCAAACCATCACGATTGTCAACAACTCTGGCAAGATCATAAGCACTGTAGGTCACCAATGCAACCGAAGCATATTTCGTGAAGCATATCGCACTGCACATGTGGAATGCACACATGCCCCTTTGTGAGGCAGCTTTCATCTAACTCGACACAGGGAAAGCAATTATTTTCCATCTTCAAGGAAGCAAAAGCATCTTACGATGAGAAAAAAGCAGAGATTAGAGGATTGAAGCGAGCTGAAACCTTCGATCAGTCTCAAATCCCATACCGCCATGATGACTACTCAAGACCACGAGGACATGGGAGTCATAGCGGCCGTAGTGTGTATGAGCCAGAGTACTACACAGAATATGACTACGACAAGAACCCCGGATCTTACGATGGTCGACGACAATCGTTCGACGTCTATAGTGAGACAAGCTCCCGAAGGAGCCATCACACATCCCGATCGCACTCGAAGCACTATTACCACAGCACAAGAAATCGGCCAGCTCTGACCGAGAACAATCTGAAGACGCTGAGCGAGATCTCCAGCACTACACCTAGCAGACCGCCCATGACTTATCGCAGTCCTTATGCCGAGACACTTCCTAAAGATATGGCGGTGTCAAGAATGAACCTTACCCAATATGATATGAAGAGTGTTGTCGAAGATGATTGGAGACAGTCTGCTCTCCTCCGGCGAGCGTCTGAATCACAAATCTCCAGAAGGGACGAACCCAAAGACAAGGAGATCGACATGAATCTGGCGTACGGAAACATCCCTCCGGACTTGGAGTATAGGGTCGACTTGGATCCTTCATCACAGAGCGACGAGAATAAGGCCAATCAGCTTGTTCGCAAGGTTGAGGGTCTTTTGGATGAAGCACATTGTTTGCAGCACTCTGCAACATCCATCATCAAGCATCTTCAGCAGAAGCCCGATTCAGCCGCAGCAGTCGCTCTCACTCTGGCTGAGTTGTCCTCGGTAGTGGGGAAAATGTCTCCTGCGTTTCTTGGCTTCCTTAAAGGCGGCTCTCCCACCGTATTTGCCCTGCTTGCGTCACCTCAGTTCCTCATTGGCACTGGCATTGCTGTCGGTCTAACTGTCGTCATGTTCGGTGGATGGAAGATTGTCCAGAGAGTGAAGGAATCCCAAGTCCCTCGGGAGGCCATAGCATATGAGAGCGCCCCGATGGATCGACCTGCGCCGCTACGTACACAGAGTGATTACAATGCCAGCTTTGATGAGGCGCTAATCGTTGATGAGGAGTTGAGTACCATTGAGACCTGGAGGCGGGGCATCATGCCGTTTGGCGCCGACAACGAAAGCGCCGATATCGAGCTCATCACCCCCGAGGCAGAGCGTGCGCAGAGAGAAAAACATAAAGATGATTTTGATTTTCGCTCATTCAGAAGCGCTCACACAGCGCGAAGCACCAAAACCGCAAAAACTACAAAGACCACAAAGACTTCAAAGACGGCCAAGTCATCAAAGACGACTAAATCACAGAAGACATCAAGTAAAGACAAAGAGAGAGAAGTTCCGGAGCGTCGAAGCAGCAAGAATGCCACTGTTGAGAGCATCAATGGTGATTCTGAATTGGGCAGGCACAGGTCCAGCAAGAAGGAGAAAGAAAGAGATCGTCCAAGGGAAAGGGGAGTCAGAATGATCGAGGATGGGCGAAGCAACAACATGGACCTTGTATTTCGGCCAAAGGCACAGAGACAGGGCGACAATATGCTGAAGGCTCTATTTAAGAACAAGGATAAACATGAGAGCAGAGCTGAGTATGTGCTAGCTTAAGCGTGGGCATGGCTAATCCGAGTGTAGAAACTCGGAGGGGGCGGCGTTCCGGTATTGTTCAATTCACCATGAAAGAATTTTATGAAGGACGTTGGAATCGACTGTAATGGATCATTAGATGGAAGAGAATTGGCGTTGGGAAGGCGTTTATTCTTCAGTTTGTAACATCCAATATAATGCAACAGTGCTCTCATTTATACATTTCTAAATCTAGAATGAGTATCAAAGCTCTAATGACATGCCATGATGACCGTTTATTGGGTCAACTTGAACGACGTGCGTCTTTTCCATGCCTTGGCCGCGAAACGAATAGGTAAAATGCCAACCACTCGCCGCCCCGGCGTGCTCGCCCTTGTTGTTCATGACAACCACGCCGGTCTGGATGTTGGGGAATCTCTTGACCATTCGTCTCACGGCGTCCTCGGCAGCTGCGGCCGGCGACATGCCTTGTCTCATGCTCTCCACAGCCTGGTAGCACGGCAAAAACCGCATCATGAGATCCCCATCACCGGTAGCGCCACACCCCCCAACCTGGCTGTCGACGTATGAGCCACTGCCTGTGATGGGACCGTCGCCGACCCTTCCCGGGATCTTGTATGCCTTTCCGTTTGTAGTGGTCCCCGCGGCCATGCTGCCGTCCTTGCCCAGAGCAACAAGTGAAATTGTATCATGGCCTCGTCCCCTGATATCCGCCCCGTCTTCCCTTGGCGTCGTCGTCCCTGAAGCGCCATTCCTCAATGGCGTATAGGGACCACACGAACTCCTGGGATCAGGAACCACGCCGATCCACGAATTGGGCTGGCATTGGTTCCGCTTCCACTGGTCGCACATGTCGCGGGACCGGTCTGTGGCCAGGTCCTCCTCCTCGAAGCCGTTCTGGGCGGCGAAGCGGGTGGCAGAGTCCCCGACAAGCATCGTGTGGCCTGTGTATTCGAGGACGTGCCTCGCGACGGCAATGGCGTCCTTGACGCGACGCAGGGCCCCTACGGCGCCGACGTTGAGGGTGTTGCCGTCCATGATCATGGCGTCGAGGGTGGTCTCGCAGTTCTCCGAGGGCGAGCCGCCGTAGCCTACTGTGCCGTCGCATTGGTTGTTTTCGCAGGCTGCGCCGCCGATTTGGACGGCGTCTAGGACGGACTGGGAGTTGATGAGGGCGTGGTGAGCGGCGTCGGCGGCGACGGTGAAGGGGCCGCCCCAGGTGTGGACGACGACTGGGGGCGTGGTGCCTGTTGCGAGGGGGGACAAGAGGAGGAGGAGGGGGAGAGCATTGTGCATGGTGGTTTTTGCGATGCTGCGGGTGCGGGACCAGATGCTAGTTGTTGTGTGATGGTACTGATGGAGGTGTGCAAGGTGTCGCAAGGGATATAAGGGGGTATAACACATAAAAATACTGTGGCGTGGCCACGCCCGTTTTTTGGTATTTTTTCGTGTGACACAAGGTTGGTGTGGGAGATGAAAGTTTGGTACCCTTGCGTTGGTGTTGAAGTTGATGAGACTGGATCTGCAAAGTACGTACCCGAAGTGTCGAAAAAAAAAGGAGGTCTAAAATGCTAGTATGTTCTTGTATCGTGTGGTGTATTGTATTGGATGCTATAGAATGCTGATGGTGTTTCCGTGAATTAAGAGGGTTAAACTCATGATTTGGAGACCCCAGGGCGCTCCTATGCTATCTAGTTTGAGGGATGGCATTACACTCGCCTTCCTGAACAGGAATCCTCCCTCTCTTAAAATTTCATAAAAACCCCTGCACTGTCAGCTGGCATCATGGCTACAGGCCAAATAAGTTGTCTGGTTCGGCGTTGGTGCCCGGTCAGGCATGAGGGTTGTGTGAAGGATAGAGACTGGTTACGGAACAAGTCTGGTCTGGTTGAAAATGATGCGCGGCTTACTTGACGCTGAACAAAGTGTCTAGTCTGATTACGTGGGGCTTTGCAGTCCGTATAATAATCCTTCAGCCGCCCGCCGTCGCCAAGTTTTGCATCTCTCACTTGCTTCATATCTCAGGTAGTCTAGTTCTTGAGTCTTGACCGAGAGCACCACCCTTACCGCATGAAGCTATTCACCTATATACGAATATATACGTGTATGCTGTAGATGGATTGAAAACATCCTGCGCCATTACATGCTATAAAATGGCAGCAGACGGCACAATTGTAGTCTCCCCAGAGTTGAAACAATCCCCAGCTGTTGCTGACTTCTTCCAACACGCCATCGACATTTACCATTTACTGGTCTCTGTACATCAACATGACCAAGTAAATGGTCATGCCTTGGTTCTGACGTCACACATCGCCTCTTTGTCTTCCAAGTTGAGCAGCATCGTCGCTGTCCTTGATCAACATGTTACCAAACATGAGCAATGCCGCGGTGCTCTTCCATGGGCATGTCGCAAGGTCGGGCAACATCTCAGGTTGAATCACAGTCGTGTACGAACCGCTTCGCTGACACAGATGTCGTGGCCCGAGTTGAGTTTCGCGAGGCGTGGTCGAGAGTTGAAGTCGAGGCCTTGGGAGACCGTCTGCACGAACTCGTTGGCCGCAGTCCCGACACAACCAGCTCTTTCAAGTAAGTTTATGCTTCGATTACAAGAAAATCTCACAATGAACAGGACTTGCAAAATACATCCCGGCCCAGAACCGAGCCACATCACAGATGAGAAACGAAGAAGTGGTGAAGATGACGTGCACGGAACCAAAATGCACTTTGGCGAAAAAAACGCCATGAAAGTGCCACGAAAGAGTAAAGTCGCAAATGGCCCCGTTGGATTATTGCAGCAGAACGTCCTAACGTCCAAGGTGTCGGAAAAACCGAGACTGGCCCCTGCCAGCCTGTTGTACGACTTGTTCCTCGAAAGTTTGGCGTACAAAGCCATGCACGACAGGGAGGAGGTTGTTGAAGCCCACGGGAGCACTTTTACTTTTAACTGGGTATACAACAACAACGCGGACAAGCAACTTGGACACTCTGACGGGCGTGGGCTTGGACATCGGTTGGCGACTTGGCTTTGCAGTGATGGTCTTGGTCCCATATACTGGATCGCTGGCAAGCCTGGTTCTGGAAAATCAACCTTGATGCGCTTTCTGTTCGAGCATGACTTGACCCGTGAATACCTGGAGACTTGGCAAGTTGAGCAGGCACAATACCAGTTCGTACGCCATCGCTGCGATGCCGCAATCCGGCAGATTACGCACCGATTCGCTCGTCTGCTAGCCCTGCGTCGCCCTACCCGACAAGGAAACATGAGAGCGCCTCGCTTTGCAGACGACAACACGCGGGATGCCAGAGTCGAGGCTGCTCAGAGAGTGACTTGTATTCACCGCACAGTCCGCGACTGGCTCATGGAGACACCGGGGATTCAGGACCGGCTAGTTTCGCAGTCGCCTCGGGATTTCGATGCTCACCTGCGTCTGCTGCGGTCGTACGCCTTCCGGCTCAAGAGACGGCTGGAAGGAATCGAGCATCACCGCAGGCTGGACGAGTGGCGGCCAGACATCGCCCTCGCGCTGACACACGCCCGGCACATCGCCAACGATCCAAGCGGCCTGCAGCGGCCCTTTGTCAATGAGCTCGACGAGACATTGAGCTGGCACTGGCTCTGCAAGCCCCAGGACCCGTACGACCAATGGGCCAGAAGCGCCTTTGGCGCGTACGAGGTCCGCATGAAGGCCTCGCCGATGTGGCAGCCGTTTCTGTGCCTCGCCACCAAGTTCGGCCTTGCGCGCTACGTCTCCGAAGAGGTTGCCGCTCGCGACAAGGCAGAAGAAGGCCAGGGAGCATCGAACGGACAGCAAGAGTGGCAGCGAGACAACGCCACGCCCCTGTTGGCGTACGCAACCGAGTTTACATGCTCTCGCATCGAGACCATCTTTCCGCTTTCCGACCCGGTGCTCGTCGAGTTCCTCCTCCGAAACAGGAGGCGCATGGGCCGAATCACGAGTACGCCGACTTTGTTACCCGCACGCCAAGAACGCCGTGGTTGGCACTGCGGCGTCACTTGCGTGATGCTCGTCGTCGAGGATTCATAGCGTACTATGACGTCGATGCCGATGGGACTGCTCGGTGGGCGGACATTGTTCGTCTGTTCCTGGAGGCTGGAGAGGCGGACCCTCAGGCGGTCATCATGGCCGATGGGTGGGATTCAGAAAGTCACGGCCCTGGGCGTGCTGGAGTTGTTGGACGAGACGTATGGCGCTGTTGAGTTGGCAGAGCTAAAGGAACTCCTGGTCGGCAAGCAACAAGGCAAAGGGAAACAACCTCAGAACGCGCTACGGTCCAAGAATATTTGAAAGAGAAAAAAAGGCCTTTGCCATTTTATCTCGTATCCATGCATCTTGATTAATTCCAAACAGTTACTGCCAGGATTTGAAACAAGTTACCATGCTAATAGCCGTCCTTTCTACTGACCTCATTCGTCAACTTTTTTCCCAGACTAAATCTTTCCAAATTGTCCTCTAGAATCGCCAGAAACCTCTTGGCGTACGCCGTTGTCCCTCCACTTACATGGGGCGTGATGATCAAATTCTTGGCCTTCCACAACTTGTGCCCGTCGGGCAAGGGCTCTGGATCCGTGACATCAATGGCCGCACCGCGAATGACGCCCCCCTCGAGAGCTTCAATGAAAGCATCCGTGTTTATCATCTGCCCTCTTGAAATGTTAGACACGAATGCCTTCCTTTTACCAAGTATGTTGAACTCTTCGTGCGATATGAGACCGGCAGTGCTTTTGGTGAGTGGCGCTGACAGAACCAGCAGGTCCAAATCAGAGTCCAGGAAGTCATGGAGCTCTTTTTTGGAACTGCCCGAGAACCATTTGCTCGGAAAGATGCCCTCGGGGTCGCCCAGTCCCGGGGGTGTGTAGGTCTCGTCGCGGCGAGATTCTGGCGTTTTGCGAGGATGCAGAGTGTATGCATGTACGTCCATGCCCATGGCTTTGCAGATGCGGGCTACTTGTCGTCCGATGCTGCCATATCCCAGGATGCCTCTGAATGTTTTTATTCTCCCGTCAGTTCCCCATGATGGGCGCAGAAGGGGGTGAGGGCACTCACACACGCTGTCCCACGGTGTCATCTGGGTCACTGAGCCTCCGCCATTGAGCATTGTGTTGCAACTCCAGATATTGGGGCACTAGTTGGTTGCGCCGTGTGAGTTAACCAAACCGGTCCTCATGGATACAAGACAAACATCGGTCTCAAGCTCACACTTCTTCTTATGTGCTAAGAATGTCCCAATCACCCACTCCGATATCTGGGGTCTGATCACGACACATCAATGATCAGCGTACACCTCCCAGGGCCCGAGTACGGCGTTGCTTACCCATGCACGCCGTTCGCTGTGCAAAACGGGATATCACTATTCTTGAATGCCGGAGCGTTCAAGACATAATCTGCGCCCGCACTCAGCACCTGCACAAATTGCAGCTCGGGAGCCTGCTCCAGCGTCGGGAAACAGGTCCCGGTGACCAAGAGGGTGACGTCCTTTTTGTCCTCCTCTGAGATGTCGTCCCAGTTGCTCTCGCCAAAGGGAGCCCTGTGAAGGGCGACGGATAGACCTGGAAATCGAGTAAGCAGATTGTCAAGAAAGTCCTTGGGGAATGGCCAGGGCGTGATGGCGAGCAGTTTGTGGCCGTTGAGGGTTGAGTTGGTATTCAGTTGAATTAGAGTCATATTGGGGGGGTGTACAAAGACAATGAAAAGCCGGGGATTTGAGACCGGAACCAACGACAGCTCACAAGAGAGTTTGTAAGTAATTGAAGCTTGACGGGGACGAAGTCTGCAACTTGAAACTCCTTTGCACGAGGCGGAGTAAGTTGTTTAATAATGGCTTCACTTCCCATTTGAAGTTAGTACGAGTTGGCAACACTCGCCCCACATATAACACCATTGCAACTCGAAAATACATTCAGTCTTTGCCAATCGTTTTCTGGTTCGGTGAACATTTCATCGTGCTACACAACCTTGGCCGCCGTGCAGTGCAGCCGACGGGATTCGTCGAGGAGCCGAAAGGGCTACAGATGCATCGCTTCAAATTCATGGAAACGAACCTATACCTATGAGCAGCGTATCATCTATAGCCGTTGTATAGAGCCACCTCGTTTCGCAAGTTCTGCTACAATGAGCGGACCAAGTTGCACACGGCAGATGCGTCTGGTGTGTCTCAGGAGCCTTGAGGCTTGTTGCACAGTGTCCCCATTCCTGGCCATAACCGAATCCTCCCACAGGCTGGTTGGCCCGACCCTGCCATTTACAATTCTCATCTTCGTTGCTCAATGCTCACATTCCCTGGCTTCTCAGTGTAAATGCAGTCCTCCTCGTGGAGCAAGCGCCAGGCTGCATTGGAACCGAGGTATGCAAAGTTCTCCGCCGCCCTGGTGTCAAAGGGCTGCGGGGAAGCTTGACGCCTCATTTGCTCAAGACAGAAATCCAAATGTCGAATTGGTTCCATATCTTGGCATGAGTGGCCTATACATAACCCCCATGGTTGAGTACCAAGTTATTGTTTGAGACAATATTCCGCATGGGTCAACCTGGATTCCCCGATAACGGCCTCAGAAGTTGACCTGACGTTTGTTCTGTGTAACGATCGCTTAAATCGGGCTCCGACCGCAAGCCTAAAATTATTCATTGAGAGCTTCGTCCGTCATCCTCAATAACAGTGCCGCCCCAGCACTGGCAGACTCAGTGTGTCGTTGAGCTTTGACGAGTCACCATGGTCCGCATGCAGGTCCGAGGCGATTCGCGGCCGTCTGCTCAGTCGTCACCATATGTTGGGGGCAGGAAGGGCGACAAATACCGGTTCACAGTCCTCGCAGACGGCGTGCTGAGATATGAATGGGCCCCGGATGGCAAGTTTGAAGACCGCCCGTCGGCATTCGCTGTTCACAGAGAGCCTCAGGGCGTGCTTTACTACCAGGTGCGAGAGTCGGATGCTTGGCTGGAAGTCATCACTGCTCGGTTTCACATGACGTACAATAAGCAGGAGTTCACACCGTCTGGCTTCTTCGCCGTCGTCTCTGGATACACAGACCATACCTGGCGCTATGGAGAGCAAGGGCAGAATCTCGGAGGCACCTGCAGGACACTCGACGGAGCCGACGGCCGAATTGCCGTCGACCCTGGGGTGGCGTCTCGTCATGGGTTCGCTAGCATCGACGATTCTGACACAATGCTCTTCACCGAGGATGGCTTCGTGGCCCCGCGGCGAGCTGGAATCGGTCGTGTAGACGGCTACCTCTTCTGTTACGGCCGGGACTATCGCGAAGCAGTAAGGGCTCTTTACAAGATATCTGGCTCGCAACCGCTCCTACCACGATGGACACTTGGAAACTGGTGGAGCCGATACTACGAATACACTGCCGAGTCCTATTTGGAACTCGTCGACATGTTCAAGAGTATTCGTGTTCCACTCGCAGTCGGCATAATAGACATGGACTGGCATCTAGTCAAAGATCCCGTCGTTGCTGCCGCCGGCGTGACGGGATGGACAGGATACACCTGGAATAAGAGCCTGTTTCCCAATCCAAAGGCATTCGTCGAGGCGCTTCACGACCGGAAGCTCAAGACTTCACTTAATGAGCATCCGGCGGAAGGCGTCGCCAACTACGAGGACATGTATGCGGCCATGGCCAAAGCCCTTAATTTTGACACGTCCAACAAGGAAACGATTCCGTTCGATTGCACAGACCCGGCATTCCTCACGGCATATTTCGACATTCTAATCAAGCATCTGGAAGACGACGGCCCTGACTTCTGGTGGATCGATTGGCAGCAGGGACCGTATTCTCGAGTTCCAGGCCTCGATCCGTTGTGGGTTCTGAACCACTTTCACTTCCTACACAATAAGCGACTTCAGGCGGAGAGAAAGCCCAGCCAAGGGGGCGGCAGTCGACCCATTATATTTTCGAGGTATGCCGGCCCCGGAAGTCAGCGATATCCCATCGGATTTTCAGGCGATACCATCGTCTCATGGGACTCGCTGGCCTTCCAGCCCGAGTTCACAGCAACGGCGAGCAACATCGGTTACGGCTGGTGGAGTCATGATATTGGTGGCCACATGCTGGGGGTTAGAGACGACGACCTCACGTCGCGCTGGGTGCAACTTGGCGTCTTGTCTCCCATCATGAGACTACACTCTACAAAGACACGATGGGTATGCAAGGAGCCGTGGAAGCTGCCTGCTTGCTCTGGTCAAGGTCCTCGAGATGTTTTAACCAAGTTCATGCGCTTGCGGCATCGGCTGGTCCCTTACTTGCATACCATGAACGCTCGTGCTGCAGAGGAGGGTTCTCCATTGGTTCAACCCATGTACTGGGAGTATCCGGATAGAGATGAGGCATACAAGGTGCCCAACCAGTATTACTTTGGTACAGAAATGATTGTTGCGCCAATTACATCGACACAGAATGCGGCTACCAAAACCGGCAAAGTCAAGGCATGGCTGCCTCCGGGCCGATATATTGACTTCTTCACGGGTGTTGTGTATGACGGTGACAGGTTCTTGTGGCTGAATCGGACCCTGGACAACGCACCTGTATTGTTAAAGCAGGGTGCAATTGTACCGCTCGACGCAAACCTGGAGCCCGGAAATGGGTGCGATAACCCTGATGGCTTTGAAGTTGTGGTCGTCATCGGAGCTGATGGCAAGTTCGAACTTCTGGAAGAAGATGAAGACGACAATCACAACAATGCCTCGACTGATAAACCAGTCGCTTGGCGCAAGACGCCCATTTCATTCACCCAATCCACAGGTACAATTACAATCCATCCATCCGGGGAGGGCAAGGCACCGAAAGCTCGAGATTGGAGCATTCGACTGCTGGGATATAAACCCGCCCAGTCTCCAGAGGTACGCGTAAATCAAGCAGTTGTCAAAACGAGCATGTCGCAAGAAGGCGGCGGGCTGGGATTGCTGATCAAAGTGGGCAAGATTCCTCCCGGCGGGAGCGCGTTTATCAAGTTTGGGCCCGAGGTGAAACTGTCCATCAATGACCCTATGGCATTAGCCGACCCGGTTGTGTTTGCTGCTCAAATTGCATACAACACCAAGAAGGCTATCGATGGTATTTTGAGTCGTAAGGGCGTGAGTGCTGCGGTGCGTGCGTCGGAGGTTGATGCGACCGACATGGATCCCGACCTGAGACTCGTGTTGAAGGAATTCCTATTGGCAGATAGTCGGGTGTGAAGAGAGATTCGAGGAAGTCACTGGTCTGGTTGCTTTGATGATGCAATCCACGCAGCGTAGCACCTTCCCTTAATGTATTCTAATGACAAAAGATTCCTGGCAGGTGCGTTATATGTACTGATCTGCGGGGCTCTCCCATGGTCCGCCTTCGCCCTGTTCAGTCTCCATGTCACCAGCACCACGACACCCACCTGCCCGCCACGTCCTAGTCTTGCCAGCCAGCAGCTCACACATCGTCATGGATTGGGAATGATTGTAACCATGACAATGTGAGTGCTTCTCCGCCGCAGGTGTTGTTGGCTCTGGGCCAGCAGCGTCGGGTACCACTGCCATCCACCTAACTAAAACACGAAACAAGTCGCTCAAATTTAGATTGACATGGAGGGCAACTAAACGCGCATCGGTTCAGAACTTTGTCTTCGCAGTGGGGGGAGGGTCAAGTATGGTTAAGGCAGTCCGTATCAGAAAGAGCTCATTGGTATCGTCAATGGAAATGGCGGACCTGGTTGACCATGTTAAAAGCTAGGGGCCAACGGAAAAGTGCAGCCAGTGTCCCAACTCCATGCATATCCGCGCGTCCAGCACGGGCTGCCGCAAAGTACGTACCATTTGCTTCCAGATGTCGTCAAACTAAAATTTAAGTACGGACTGGCTGCCCCCGAATCTTGAATTCCTACAGAGCAGGCGGGAAAGCCAGTGTGACATTACCTTTACCTGGCCATCCGGGGACGCAACCCTCTCCGTTTCTGCCTCACCCGAGAGGTTGATCGTTTGGCAACCAATCTTCCTACGCCATCAACATGAAGATCCGTAACTTCTTTATCGCGCTAGGTCTTGGGGCCAGCCGGGTGGCTGCGCTGTATCCTGGTGGCCCACGACTTCCAGGAAGCGCCAGAACTGATCCAGTTCCAGACGACGACGAGGAACCCGCGACCGCGCAGATCAGCAGCAACATCAAGGCATACAACATGTCCGTGCCAATTGATCACTTCCACAATGAAACCAAATATCAGCCTCACTCCAACGGCTCCTTCAACCTTCGTTACTGGGCCGACATATCCCACTACAAGAAAGGCGGCCCGGTCATTATCCTGCATTCGGGGGAATTCAGCAGTGAAGGACGTTTGCCGTTCCTTGATCACGGCATTGCCTCCATTCTTACCAAGGCCACGGGCGGTGTTGGCATTGTCTTGGAACACCGTTACTATGGAACAAGCTGGCCAACCGATAATACTACTACCGAGAACTACCGTTTCTTGACAACAGACCAAGCACTCGCTGACACGGCTTTCTTTTCCAAAAATCTCAAGATTCCGGGACACGAACAACTTAACCTAACTGCTCCTGAAACTCCTCATATCCTCTATGGTGGCTCCTATGCAGGAGGATTCGTCGCTATTGCTCGGAAGGTCTACCCTGATGTATTTTGGGGCGCCATCTCCTCATCTGGCGTCACCGTCGCAATTGATGACTACTGGCAGTATCACGAATCGACCCGCAACTTTGCTCCCGGGGAATGCTCACCCACCATTCAAAAACTGACCGACATTATCGATCATGCCCTGCTCAAGGGAACCCCCAGGGATCAACTTGAAATCAAGGAAATTTTCGGTTTGAGAGACTTGTTACACGATGAATTCGCCAGTTACCTCTCAGACCAGCTGCCTTCTCTCCAAGGGACCAACTGGGACCCGGATCTGGACGACCTGGGTTTTGGGACGTTCTGTGCCATTATTACCTCTGATTCGCTTCTTTTCAAGAGCACGGAGTATCTTATGGAGCGTGTTCGATATCATGTCGAGGAGGCTGGCTATGCCCATGACAGCAGCAAGCCACTAACAATGCGCATGCTCAACTATATTGGATACATCAAAGACAACGTCAAGCGAGACACAAGAAGATGTAGAGGAAAGTCTCTGAGAGAGTGCTTGTCAGTCCGCTATGAAAAGAGCTCAACAGAGATCAATGAGAATTCTTGGCAGCGCAGCTGGTTATACCAGACCTGCACAGAGTGAGTGTATCTTCATGACTGATGAGCGCCAGGTCTGAAGGACGGATTAATCACTAACACGGATGGAAAATAGATGGGGATACTTCATGGACGGAGCTTCCACCCCCAAGGACCGTCTTCCTATGGTGTCGCGAGCCCTTACGGCCAAGTTCGCCTCTTACAGATGCGAGAGCTTCTTCAACATCAAGTCTCGTCCGAATGTTGGAATCATCAACAAGCATGGCGGCTTCAACTTTAGTTATCCCCGGGTTGCGTTGATTGACGGTAAGCAGGACCCATGGCGAAGTGCAGGTGTCCACGCGATTGGGTTGCCCAACCGGCAGTCGACTCCCTCGGAGCCCTTTGAGCTCATCGACTGGGGTGTACATCACTGGGACGAGAATGGACTAGACGTGAAGGGCCCCAGCCCCGACAAGTGGTCTGTACGGCCGAACGCGATTAAAGGCATACAACGAAAGGAAGTTGAGATTGTGAAGCACTGGTTGAAGGAGTTCGAGAAACCGAGTCGCGCTAGATCTGGACACGAACTTTGAGGTATCGTCGGAGAAATAGACAGTAATTCCGTAGAATTAAGCGTGGCCATTAGTCGGTTTTGCCAACGTGTGAAACCAACATTTTATTATTTTGAGCCTTCTGAATCAGCCAAGCCATGGCCTCCAACAGGTTCTCTAGCCACGTCTTGGACGAAGCTAAATCAGGACAAGTTGTCCAGAATCCATGTGGCGCCCAGCATATACATTCATCCTGGTTTCCAGTCCAGCTTCTTGGAGCAATTGTCTGAATAAGAGGGCCTCGTCTCGTCTTGGATCGCACCCGCAGATTGCAAAAATTCGCCTTCCGTGCAATGCCTGCATGGCATTCAAACAACAACGGCGACAGGCGCTTGTCTTCCGGTGGTGCGCCGTATTTCTCTGATCTATTCAGCTTCGGGCTTTTAAAATTCTGTCGCAATATTTTTTCCGGCCTGACATTTGGGTGGCAGAAACTTCCGGCTGAGAATACGACTCCGGTAACGGGAGGAAAGAGCCCCTCTTGCAGCGCGGGGTGAGATATTCCAGCTGTAACGTTTGTACAGCGGATGTGCCGCCTAGAATGAAGCCCTCGGCGAGGTCTGCATTGAGTTGTGTTTGGCCTGCCTCCGAGGCAACCTGTACAACCACTTGGCAGGACTAGTACACAATGGAATTAGTGTGTGGTGTAGAGAGATGTGTACCCATCGCAATGCGGACAGCGATGCGATTGCCGTCCCATATCGAGACGTCGAGTTCGGTGATGGTGAGGCCATCTTGGAGTGTGATGGGGTCGTGGGCGCGATTCATGCCAATGACTCTTGTGCCGGGGGGGCAGATTGTTCTGGAACTGGCTGTATTTAGTGTCTGAGGGTGTTTTTGTGAGGATGGGCTTACATGCGCCCATTCTGGATCGGGGTTTGCAAGACGTCGGAATTCAGCCATGTTGAGCACTGAGCAGGTCAGGTTCAATAGCTGTGACGTGTTCAAGCTGTGTGACGGACGAAGCAAATGAGTTCCGATGCGAGCTCAAACTACATACTGTACAGCTAGCAAACCAAGCGTTGACGACGCGGTTCAGGATATTTGGGCCATTGCTGACGCCAAGCCAGATTCAACAAGACCTCGTCAGCATCAGGATACCACGGAGACCATGCTGTGGGGGAACCAAAGTGGGTGAAGTGCATGCTGCTTTGCCTTGTGGAGTTTAGATCCTGCTGATACGGGATCAGATAATCTTATCAGATGGGGTGCTGCGAGTTTTCTTACCGCGTTTGGGCATTACCAGTGGCTTGATTAAGTCGTGTTCATATCTTATTGTGGTTGGGTTGCCCGTGCTCTCTTTCTTTTCTCTTTGTCGCTGATGGTATGCTATGGGGTGAGTTATGCGTCATAAAGATGAGGAACTGGACGGTGTGGTATTTGGTTGGTCCTTGGTGGTAAGTTCTCGTTGTTCTGTCGACGATGATTAAGGCTGGCTTTTAGGGTTGTGGCAGTATTACGTGGTGTGGGTATCAACTTGTGCTTGCACAAGTTTATGAATAAACCGCCGAGAAACGTGGGAAACCTCGGCGTCTCTCGCTTTTTGGGAACGTAATCTCAAGTATCGTGTTACTGTCCCAAAAAGGCACCTCCGGTGAAAGCCCCGACATCGGACAGGCTCTCATATTAGCAGCGCATGTTCCTGCCCGTATTTGCACATAAATACATCACGTCAGATAATTCGAGCACAGCTAATCACATATTAGTGATTTGTAGTCTCCCTATTAATGTCTGCCGCCCGTTCCTAGTATTGATGGCTCTTTCCAAAAGGGACTGGCGACTTGGCAAGCCTGCTGGCCCGTCCCTTGCGGGGCGCTGTGTTTCCTTTTGGATGATTTCTCAGGTTACACCTCAGCCGCCTCGGCCTGGTGCCCTATGAAATCCAATTCCAGCTCGGATGCTCGGCGACACAATACACGGATATGGAAAGGAGCGGTGACACAGTAGGAGAACATATAAAGGCATTGTGAAAGTCGGAAAAATTGATTCTTGGAACATGAATATTACATATATGCATGATCATACGGCATATCATTAGTCTTATCCATTAATTTATTTATTTGTTTAGTTTCCCAACTTCTTGTCAAAAACGACATCATTCTTAAAGGTTTATTCCAACTCCATCCGTCTTCTGTCACTGATAATAATGCTGTCTCTACTGCTCTGTGTTGGCCTAGCCAATGCTGCTGTCGTGCGTAATTCCGGATGTGATTTCCACATGAGCGCTGCCGGTTCTCACGGTGGACCTTTGGGCGAGCTCAATGGTGATCAGATTCCATTCGGCAATATTCCACAGACTACTTTTCACATTGACGGTGACAAGATTTGGGATAGCAACGGCCATGGCTGTTGGTGGACTCGTGAGTTGGTCTTATTGATGGTTTCAAGTCCTCATATAAACGACATTCAAGAACTAACCAGTATGTTGTAGCTCCCACTCGAGTCCTTCAGTGTGATACCAATCAGCCACCTGACTCCGGATTCAAAGTTGGCTGTGATGGAAAGGTCTCTTACCACGGAAAGACCACCTTCTATCAATGTGAAACGGGCGATGACGACCAGTACAACATTTACCTTGGCCCCAACAACGGCATCAACTGCGGCGAAGTTACACTGGCCGCCGACGGTTGTCACGCAAGATGTCCTCCTCCTCCTCAGCCAGTCAAGAGCTGCCCTGCCAACCTCAACGGCTCCTATGAGTTCCCTCACCTCATCATCCCTGTTGACGTCGCCCGCCACCCAAAGCACGACCTCGAACAACCAGCCTGGAAAGAAGACCGAGTACGGCATTACTACTGTCGCTCCGGGAAACAGCTACACAATCGCTTCGTTCCCCTGCCCAGCTGGTCAGGCTATCGGTCTCGAAATGAGCGACTGCGGTAACACCAATTTCCGTTTTTTCCAGGATTACAATCCTTTGCCTGCTGGCCTATACATCACCAAGTGCTAGAGACTTGAACTCTCATGGTGGTTCAAAAAGAATTGGAAGGAACGGGTTTTTTTTAATTTCATTTGTGATTGAGTGAGATGATTCAGAAGAGATGAATGACTTACAGGACGGCTAAACGGCTAAACGACACCTTCATTTGGAATCTTGTACCGTAGTTGGTTGAACACGTATTGAGTCTGTTTCAAGGCATATCAATGTCTATCACATATTCCACTTAAAATTAAATAAACATTTTTATACTACTCAAGAAACACTGAGCACTGATGCTTTTGCCAAGCTATACTCAACACCATAGTACGGCCTTGGGGAGAGAGATTTCCTAGTGCCGTTGATTGGGACAAGTCCTGTCGAACAGTAACCACAGGATGGCTAGCCGACATGCCGTCTGACAGCTAAACTTCAGAGAGACATACGTACATTTAGTTCAAAAAAAAAGGCATATTTTAATGTGGATCAGTAATAAACCTCGAGTCGTCGTCGTCCCTTTTTTTGCATCGGGATGTGTGTCCTACCAGTAATGGATGCTTCACGTACTCCCTATCAAGTTTGAGCTATTGTCGAGAACAGGATCCGAATACCGTGGTTGTTTTTTATATCGGTTTGACTCAATGTCTTAATCATGTGCCATCTTTAATTCTTCGGTGTCAGATGCCTCCTGTCTTGTCTTGCCAGCCATCAACCCCAAAACACAGTGCCCTTTATGCTGATGCTCGATTAGTTGCTGCCCGTACAAATATTGCCGATAAGCTGGCACAACGTACCTGACGTGGCAGCATCTCAACCTTGCCAGCCACCCTTACGAGTCGAGTATCAACCTCGAGATGGATAAAGTGCCAGTTCGGCGTTGCCTAAGTGGCTGAGTGGTTCGTGGAAGCATTCTCACGTCCAATCTTGGCGATAATGCAATATCTCAACGTCATTATTCCACTGCACTAATAAGTATATGGGGATTTTAGCCACGGTGGGAGTCGGAACTAACATGTAGACCGCTTCGGTCACCGCTGGTCAAACTTTATTCCCCCTCGAAAAACCGAAGGCCAACATTGCTCCTGATACCCTCCAATTTCCGTCCGCGATGCTACCCATTCTGTCCTTGGCTGGCACGGAGGGGTTATCAGCGTGACCATACAAGATCGTAGACACCACCATTTGTGTCGTGATGACTTGTAGAGAGAGGCGTGGGCTGCGCAAAGGGGTAGGCTGCGTCCGTCACGACAGGATATCATCAAATCAGTTCCCCTCAGAGGCTTCTTCAGGTTGATTCTGCAAATTCCTGGCCATGCACTTCTGACCACCAAGGGTCTCAAACAACCGAGAGCACTGTGGTCAAAGTTTACTTGTCAAGAATAGGACCTACGTCCTGATTCAGGCTCGCACGAGTCTAGGATAGCTCAAATTGATGTCAGATGATCCCAGATGATTCAACAGCGTTCGGAGCTAAGCTATCCACTTTTTTATGAGTTGTCAATGTCAATTTGCCTCATCAGGAACAGAGACAATTTGGGGCAAGGTCTGAACTCTCAGTGTCGCTATTGTGAGAGTAACATTCAATGAATGATGACCCCTTACATACCCACAGGCCGTAGAAGCATGCTCGTCTTCTTTCCTCCCCCCCCCCCCCCCTGGGCTATGAGTCAAACAAAGCTTGACGGGGTATATAGTCAAACGCCGCTGTCGCCAACCGACCCTGAGCTTTGAGTCCTTCGTTATTCCGGGAATGAAAACACTCCTTATGCGCCCATTTTCTTCTACTGACAAAGATTTCCCCCGAGTCCAGCTTTAAAAGGGGCACAGGACTCTATCAACATCACATTAACCACCGTCATATACCCAAATCGCTCCATCATGGCCGAATCCACGTATGTTTCGGAGCAGCAAAACGCCTCAACGCCCACAACAACCAAACCGTGCCGAGAAGAAGACGGATTGATGGCAATCCCTTACTCAGAGACCGCTGAGTGCGAGCCGCCAGTTCCCATGGTGCCTTTAAAGAGTCCTCAGCGAACGCCGCGAGATTGTTCGGAAGAGTCGCCGCCAATCAGCCCGCCTTCTTCCTCGTCGTCTATATATGCTGGATCAGCCATTCCAACAATACTGGAAATGCCGCAGTCCGTCGAAGAGCATTCATGTGCTCTCCCGTCGTCCATGCTGCAACCAATGTCGGCTTCCATCTACGAAGTCACATGGGAGGACGTGTTCCCGGTGGAGGAAGTCATGGATGAAGTAACAGGATTGCCAATCTACATCGCACCGTGGATAATTCGAAGCGAATCGGATGAGGATGATAATAGAAGAATGGAAGACTGGACGCCACCCATCGTTTCGGCTTCAATGAAGCGCCAGCCCGCGGACAGTCAAACCGCCAAGAAGCCCGCGCATAAATGGAAAAAAGGCCGCGACGTGGAGCCGCTGACAATTCACCCAAAGAAGAAGCGCAACTTTTGGATGTCGTTCCGAAGAAGCAAGAAGGCGATTGCTGCAGCAGTCGCAGGCCCGGTGGCATCACTGGAGGGCAATGAAGGTTCTCAAAGGGGCCCCCAAGCCACCCCAGAGCCACAACGGTCTGTCTCTCAGCTTGGCCGCAAGGGCACTGTTCGTGAGCATCGTGAGCCCGGTGCTGTCGATGCCATCGCCAGTCCAGCCGGAGAGCCCGATCCTGCACAGAGTCATCCAAAGTCTCTGGTCGAAGTCAGGCACCCTGTTGTATCAATTACTCAAGTCGACGTTCCGACGCCACCAACAACACCGAAGAACGAAGAACTGAATTCTGTTATGAGTGCGGAGATGGGTCACAAGATCAATATTGCCATACCGGAAGCGAAGTTACTGAATGACGAATTGAGAGCCCGATTCTGTTGTTAGATTATTCAACCGACATGATTACCTTTTCTTTTCTTTTTTTTTGATTTTTCCTGCTGAGGAGTTTTTGAACAGAATGACAAAGACAAATATGGCGGAGGGAAACCGGATGATACCCGACAAGGCGAAAGTATATGCTCTGAATTTGGCCAACAGATGAAGTGCTGGCACTTACAAACCGACAAGTCTTATTTTACTTTGTTACATTAATCTTCAGTCTTTAATAAAAGCACCATCTTTCCAATAATCGGTGGTTCTCACGTCTGCAACATTTTGTCAGCGAAACTTGTTTTCATGCTCACAACCGGCACACAGATAGCTAGTAGTTTAAGCCCAGTAGTTTCTCACCAACTACGTATATAGTCGGTCTCTGGCAAAACCTGTTAGCACATTGGCCCAGCATATACACACATAGTAGAATACTAACATTATGATTGTGCGATAACAAGGCATCTCGGTGTGGCCAAATAGGTTGAAATATGACAAAGAGCCATAATCGAGTGCAACCTCAGCCCCTGTTCAACTCAACCACGTCTCCAGCGACATCCACGTCCCCGCATGAGTGTCTCTCAGCCGTCAGCATATTTGCGAATCTCTCTCTCTTTTTGATGAAAACGGCCGCGTTCTGAGCCTCGGGCGCGCCTTGGGGTTTGTGTAACATCTCCCCCGCGAGGCAGCTATAGAGCCGGCGGGCGTCCGAATCGACGGAACTATTGCTTCTGGTTTTGGTCGGTGGGCGACGGCGACTTGCTCATCCGAATTGAAACAAAACATGCGTCTTCTGAATGCCCACACCCTCCTCCTAGAAACATTCAACGGCGCAGAGGAGAGTATCCCGCCCTACGCCATCTTGTCGCATACATGGGACGACATTGAGACTACATTGGACGATTTATGCACTACGTCAACGGAGCATCTACAAGACCTGCCAGAGTTTCAGAAAGTCAAAGAGAGCTGCATCCAAGCGGCGCTCGACGGCTATGCCTACGTATGGATCGACACGTGCTGCATCGACAAGAGCAGTAGCGCCGAGCTTTCCGAAGCAATCAATTCCATGTTCAAGTGGTACCAACAATCCTCAATATGCTACGTCTACCTGAAGGACTTTGAGTTGCCGGGCGGGCGAACCCTGCCAATCCAACGACACGCTCAAGTCACGATGCTGGTTGGGAACAGCGACTTCTGCTCGTCTCGCTGGTTTGATCGCGGCTGGACGCTCCAGGAACTCATTGCGCCGAGAAAGGTTGTCTTTTTCGACAAAAACTGGGTTGGATTCGGGTCCAGAGACGAGGCTCTCTTCAGCGCCATATGCGACCGCACGAGAATACTCCCGCAGGTCTTCACCAGCCGGCACTGCATGTGCTCGTCTGCTTCGAGTGCCGGCGCGTTGCCGTTTATTCGAAACGGCAAATGCAAGGGATGCAACGCGAGGGACAACCTACCAGATATTCTCGGCTCTCTAAACGCAGCCATCATCATGAACTGGGCGGCACGCCGCTCCACCACCCGAGTCGAGGACATGTCCTATTCCCTCATCGGCCTGTTCAACGTAAACTTACCGCTGCTGTACGGCGAAGGGAACAAGGCATTCATGAGACTGCAGTCGGCCATCCTGGCACGGAACAGCGACCATTCCCTTCTTCTATGGAGGGAAAAGGCAGAAAGAGGGGAACAGTCGTCTAGGCGTCCGGGTTGTCTGTCCAGCTCTCCCAAGGGATTCGAGGTTGTGCCGCCCATCGTGGCTCAGAGAGAGTATTATGATTTCGACAACGAAATGGTTCCCCGGCTGGCCGTCGGCCTTGTTGAAAGCATGGAGCCAGTAGAATTGACAGAGACGTTGCTCAAGTTGACACTCTGGCTGTGTCCTTGCAAAGTCGGACATCCGTTTGGCGACGGCTCGGATGAGGCGCCTGGTATGGAAGAAGGCTGGGCGCTGGGCGTATTGAATTGCCACAGTGCTTCGGACTATGTTGCCCGTCCGGCCATTCTCATGTCACATATGGGTGCGGACCTGTACCGCCGAGTTTCTCACGATTCAGTCTTTCTCGTGAATCCACGGAGGATGCAGGAGAGCCCCGCTGCCACAACTCTCTCGGTGTATCATGCCAACCCAAATATCCAAGACCCTATGTCGAACTGGACCGTCATTGGGCAAGTTTTTGTGGGCGAGTGCGCCCAGAAAGCCATCAGGCTTCTTGTACGTCCTAGCGGACCGAGCCTGCTGCGCTCAGCGCCTCAAGGATTCGACCAGACGACGTCGTCAATTGATGCCGTTTGTTGTGTAATTAATCAACCTCTCCAGGGCAATGCCGTCCTGACTGTGAACACCATGGGAGGATATTCAAGGATATACTGTCACGACTCTTGTCCGCCCACAGTGCCCATGCTTCGGAGTTTTGTCAAGTACAACTGCAAACGGGGCTTCGGACTTTTGGCCGGTATCCACCTATTCGAGATAGGAATGTCAGGTGTAACGTCAAAGATGGAGATATATATTATCTGGGGCCTGTATCACGACGAAACCAGACGGCAAGGCCAAGCTCGGCAAAACACCACCGCAAGGCGCTGGTGTCGTATTTTTAGAGCGTCCGACTTTACCGAAGATGCCGACGTTCCTATTCACGAGGCTGGAAAAGATGATTTGCAGTATCAAAAACAGCTGCACGCGTGGTTGGTGAAAAGGGGCTCTGACCCGTGCTGGCAAATCACTACTCGAAAAGGCTCTCGGAAGCAAGTGATAGCAGATCTGAGTAGTGACAATGAGCGCGGAGGAGACAGAATCTTAGACCTGTTTCCACATTCCGTCGTGCGCGTGGGTTTAAGCGCTCGCATAAAGACGACACAGGGCTTTGGGGTTACATCGAATGATATTGAGATGACCTTTTTAACCCCCGATTGTAGGGGATGGCGGAATGAGTTGTTTGATGGAAGCCAGCGAGACCAGGAATCAGCATAGCTTCTGTGGCGCTTAAGTCTCTGGTAGTCTGGGAGTCTGGGTTCTCGCTTGGTCCAACGAGCATCAGATAGTCGGGTTGATATTTAATATGCCTCAAGGAAGTACTCGGTAGAGCCGTGGGATGGGGCAGATTCGGAAACGCTTAGATGTTCAAGGGCATCAAAGGCGCCGTAACAAAGCATTGAAACATTGTAGTCAACGCGTGCTCGGTGTGAATAGCTGTGTTGGCAACAGAATAGACGAAACAGATGCGGCCCGAGCCTATCGATCAATAGCGTCCGGTAGGCAGTTTCAGAGATTATGACAGGTCGTCAAAGTCGGGTATCCCCCATGCTCAATTTTCGGTTGATGTTTGCTTGCTCCCAAAAAACAATGCATTATCCAAGTAGGATTCGGTCCATCAAAACCACTCTTCTAGCGGTTCGTCAACATGGAACATTTGACGAACTAGGAGCAATCGCGTCAACTCGTCAAGGTAGGAGGGCCAAGGCAGCAGCATGGCTTTGCTAACAAATTTGTCTCGTCAGCTCGTCCAATATTTCATCCCTGTTCACTCGGTTTGGCTGCCAAGGATGCGACCCACGTGATAAACCTGGCGTTCGTCTCACCATCGAAGGGGAAATTACAATCTGACAAAAGCCGCAAAACGCCTGCCGCAGCCGTCGCCGTTTCAAGAAAAAAAAAGAAAAAAAAGAAAAGAAAAGACACATCTTCAAATAGTAGGCCCCGAAAAAAAAAAAGGTCGGGAGAGATTCTGTGGTCCGCATTGTCGGCTGCGGCCGCCGTCGACGCCGTCAATCAATCTACAAGTCCAAACCTAGACGCGCCCGCGAAGCGAGCAAGCAAAGACAAGAGCACGGCTCTCCGGCAGAGTGCGGAGCTCGAGTCTCTAGGTTCTTGTTGTCACGATAATTCTCTCTGTGGCCAGAGAGGTAGCAAAGATGGACATGTCTACCCAACGAGACGCAGCAAACGACAGCTCACGAGGGCCAGCGCAGCCTTCAAACACCAACACATCCAGCTCGCCCGATTCGGATTCCTCGGGGGCCAACCGGCCGACGACTCCTACAAAACCAAAGGGTGTCGCATGGGCCGAGGACCAATTGACGTTTTATCGCGAAGGAACTCCACCTCCCTTGGACCATGACGGCTACTACCAACAGGACAGCTTGAGCACCGGCCCGCATGCTGCTGGCGCGTACTCGTACGATTACAGCTACGACCATGTGGCTCCTCCTGCCAAGATCCCACAAGCAACAATATGCGGTCTAGGGAAGCGATTGTTTTGCATGATTGTCGCCGCAGCCATTCTAGTCGTCGCAATCGCAGTTGGCGTGGGTGTGGGCGTGGGCGTGGGTGTGGGCGTGGGCGTGGGTATGAGACATGATTCAACATCGGACGAACATGGCTCCTCCACAAAATCGCCATCTGCTATTACTACGTATGTCTCAAGAGCGCGCCCCCCCTCTCTTCGTGAGACGAACTGTTTCGCAGAATATCCCACTGCGTCTAATGGACGAAAAGAAAAGACGTTGTGTATACTAACAATCATGCTACGTAGTCCATCGGTTCATACCGTCACGCCAACCTCGATAGCGGCCAACCCCACGCAGACGGCTCTGCTGGCGTGTCCCGCAGCGAACAATACCAAGTACGAAGTCCTGTCGGTTAGAAAGACCTTTTTACGAGTATGCGGAGTCGACTATACCGGCAGCGAAGGGGCGGCCGACTTGGGTGTTGTGTGGGCGTCCAGCATGCAGGACTGCATGAATAGCTGCGCTGGATATCCGGACTGCACCGGATGCAGCTGGGGCGTAATCCCTGGGAACGCTGGCAGCGATCACAGATGCTGGTTGAAGAGCGACTTGAAGACGCCTACTGCTGTTCGGAGCGGCTGGGACTTTGCGATTTTGCAATGACGGTCCATGCACAGAGCATTGAGCGTATTTATGTTTGGCTGTACTATACTTATTTACGACGACATCTACGGCACGATGGAACCATGATATCGAGAAGAACATGTAATGCATAATATATCCCAATCAATATGTACCAAAAGACAATCTAAACTAGAGTGTTTCAATACACATGAATTATTTCAACCAGCATGTACCAGGGACCATGTTAACCAGGACACTTTAACGCATAATATCTGAGAAACATTGGGAGATGACGGTATAGGGTAGCCTGGAGGTTCTGTCCCTTTTACCTATAGGCTTTGGCATAGATATTGTAGATATCTGGGTAAATTACATACCTAGAGCTAGGAAAACTACATAGATACATGCGTCACGTATTGCGATGCGGTGTTTCCTTTAGGATGTCACGGACCTCTGGTTTAGGTACGACCAGGCACATGGTGTTTGTGCAATTGGGTCCTACCTGATGCATGCTAATACAAATATTAAAATAGGTTTAAGAAAAAAAAACAATAGATGAATGCATAAAATATTTCAGCCCAACATGTACCAGAGAGCGCATCCAAGTCAGGTTAATGGGTCGTGTAAGTTATTCAGATGCAACACTAAAACCATGTCAGCTGATTGAGTCCGCAACGAAATCACCCACAAGGGCCACAACTCACCAACAATGAACTTGGTTTCCATCCGATTGGATGACAAACCAATACTATATTTTGGTTCCCAACAGCCAACTCCGTTCACGGACGCTACTAGTCTGACCCCCCCCCCCCACAAAACGACCCAAGCGATATGACTTGGCGTTGACCAATTTGTAATGCGCAAAGGCTTCTCAACTCGAACGCTCTCAACGCCAAGCTTCCGCCACCAGCAACATTGCGTGACCTACGTGGGATACAAAAAAAGAAACGAACCTTTGCACAATGGGGGCGTACACCCCAGATGCACAAGTCAGTGTCTTTGACTCTCCTCCAGAAGAACTACTCCGCCTCCTAGCCTCACAGCTGCCTGCCTCGCTCACGCTTCTTCGACGGCTTCAATTTGCCCTGTACCGGAACTTCACAAGGCCTGATGCGCGTATTATAGTCTCGTCTGATACCGGCCGGGTTGGAGATGGACCAACCAAGCCAAAATACTTTGCTGTCGCATATGCCGAATTCTCCACGGGCCCGGATACCCAAATGGTCATGTATTCGTCCATGGAACAGGGTAGCCCGACTGATGAGGAACTACCGGTCCACGAGGGACACGTCATGAATCTTGTCCGGACACTGGTGAGGCTGCGCAAAGAATATGGCGGCAAGCTGGTCTACGGCAACAGTCTGCTTGTAGGCAGTCTGCATTCAGACGTGCGCAACATCTTGGCCAAGACGGGGAGAGTGACGACACGGCCGTCCGGAGATTACGACAAGTGGCTGTTTAGGATGGAGCATTTGCCCGAGCCGAAAGAGACTCTGCATCTGGCGGGAATGCGTTGGGGGACGGCCTCTCTGGAGGACTGCAGGCTTGTTGCTTCGAGAACGGACATTCCCCGGCCGCCGTGAGTCTTTTCTTGCCGACAACATCATTTACCAAAAAAAAAAAAAAAAAAAAAAACCCAACGCAACCATATTGATGGTAAATTCTGCTCATGTAGGGAGTCATTGGTGCAGCTTCCGGGCTTAATGTTGAAGCTGCAAGATGGAACGCCGATAGCTTGGGCCTTTATCGGTATAATTTTGCGTCTCTTCCTCCAGGGCAGCCCGGGACCGTCACTGACACTGAAACAGGACTGGATGGCTCGTTGATAAGTCTGCATTGCGAGGTGAGTCGGCACTGTCGCCCGATGGCGGGTGAATCATGGCCACGACGCTGGTTCTCACGTCACCATAGGACGGCTATCGCAGACGAGGCATCGCCAAATTGCTGGCAGCCAAGCTCCTCCGCCAGACAGGAGTTGAATTCTCCAATGCCAAGTATGCCGGCCACGAATGGTCTTGTGCCGACGTGACGCGGGACAACGAGGGCAGTCGAGCAATGTGCACGAGTTTAAACGCCGCGCCACGCTGGTCTGTATCATGGTGAGTGCAGTGCTGCATACGTAACTCCTGGAAGTCCGTGACTCGAGCTTTTTTTCTAAAATTTTTCTCAAAATTTTCCAGGGTGACGCTAGACTTGTCAGAGAGTTTGTAGTAGTTGAACCCTCGAAATTTTCAACTTGAGTCGTGTAAAGTGGTGCATCAAGGCATCAAGAGTTATGCCACGTTGTTTAGGGAAAAAAAAAACCTAGTTTGAAAAACATGTTATATGACCAATTCAAAAACGACTCGAATTATAACAAAACCCTGAAACACATAAGCGTCAATTTGAAACACATACCTTCCGTGGACTATCATCCACAGCCAAGCTCCGTGTCACCCGGATGATGCTCCTTGGCAAATGTAACTTGCTTGGGCTGGTTATCCCCCGCAGCAAATCGGCAGTTTCGTCGATTCAACTCGGCGAGCAAACAAAGTTGGGTTTCCTTGTTAACCTCTTCTCGTGTGTCCTGCGTGTCTGATGCCATCACAAAAGCAGCACATGCATGACTTGCAAGAGAAGAAAACGACATTGAAATGCATAATGGCATCATCTCATGCACCTGCCATTCAGCCTCTCTGGGGAATGAAACCACAATGTCGCAATCCCGCTCTCTCCGGGAATTAGCCCCGTTCGCATAGGTCCACAAGCCAAGTCGAGGCGTGCATTTAGCAAGATGCCGGGATTTCCTGTCCGTCTTGTTAGTCGGCTCAAAGGCTGATCTGCCCATGGGATATGGGACATGGGACATCCCAGGACGCCTGACGACCAAGTTCGTGGGCCTGCCCTGCTGAAGGAAGAAGAAGAAGAAGGAGGAGGCGAAAGGGGGGTGTGTGTGTCCTCAGGATGCCTGTCCATGTACGTACATGAGAAAAATATCCCTTTGAGTGTGCGCAGGTGCCTGTTATGTATATACTCCACTTTTCTTGGATACTTGCTAAGTACAAATTCACAGTCAAGATAGCCACTAATATACTTGTAACTTTTCGTATATAAGGTACTTTTTTTATCATATGAATTCTTGGGTGAATTAAGTATCTCTAAATTTAATATCTTTAATTGGCTAACATCCTTGGTCGTTACCAAAACGGCACCTGCGCACACTCAAAGGGATAAGAGGAATGGGCAGACCCTTGCCGCTCGGCATTTTACGGCGGCTCAGCATCCAGAATGATGCAGTACGGGGTAAGTTACACTCCAACCCCTGTTTAATGAATCACCCGTGACCTAACAAGGTTGATGGAGCAAGGGGCCCCGGCTCTTTTAGCCATTTAGGTATTTGAAGTGAGTTATAGTCAAGTGCTGTATACGGAGTACTGTATTTTGATAAAAGATATAAATTTTTACTTGTTTACTTTTTTTTTTTAAAAAAAAAGTAAACGAGGCACGTACTCCCATTTACTCCCCCTATTTTCCCTTTATAACCTAGGTAGACCCAGATTGACTGACTCTTTATTAGTTGTATACCCCCTGTAAAGTCACGGGGTCAATCAAACAGGGGTTAGAGTGTACACACAACGATGAACACGCACTCGTCGGAGCCGAATGCCGAATTCGTCGCGTATTCCCGCCAACCCAGGGGGGAGGGAAATAGCACTTGGCCCGTTATGAGTTATTTATTATATGTACGCCCAGACCTTAAAAGACACAGATCTTATTCATGCGACGCCCCGCACTGACGCGTTATACGAGAGAGCCGCGGCTTTGAAACCCGGAATGGGGTCGGCGGACTCGGCAATTGTGGGAGGAGAAGAGGGCGGAGAGGTTCGGGACGGACAAAGTAAATGAGGCCCTGGTTTCACCTATTTCCAGTAAGGGGAGGGGGGTTTTGACAGCCACAAAAGGAAAAAAAGGGGGTTTCGCCATGCCAACTCTCGAAACTCCCGAAGCTTGTGTCAGCCACGTGCAGCGGACGGCAGTTGATCCTCGAGGAAGGGTCGCATTCATGGTGGAATAAAGGCCCGAAAATCCGGAGACGGGCTGACAACCGGAACTCGAATCAAAGACTCAGTACCGGCTCGTGGGTGAGGAGGAATATAAGGATAGACATGGGCGCATCGCGAGGTTACATGGTAGGCATGTCACTGCTACCCAGAATCGAGAGTAATGACTTGGAAGTAACGCCGTCGGAGAATTTCCTATTCTACAGGTAGGAGACGGCAAAATAGAAGGGGGTAAAAATAAATCAAAAGGAAAAAAGCCCAGAGGTTGCCGTTACATGGCGTCATCTCATCAAGCGCTCCGAAAGAAATTAGCAGGCCCGAGACTCAACGCTGAGCTTCAATCAGCCTTCATTTACAGACTTCTTCTCACCTACATTCTTATCGTCCCAAATAGAGCCGCCGTCGTCCATGCCGCGCCTCTTTAAATTTCAATGCTCCAACGAGCACCCAAGGGCCCGGAATGCCATCTCGCCAGCAACCATGGACACAACAACAGCCCATGCGGTTTTTCTCTCCACGTGGAAATGCAAAGTCACAAGCAACAGATCCGCCTACGACCCTTTTGTGCGAGCACGCAATCATGAAATCGCCCGTCTATTAATGGGGCCGACGGCTTTATAGCAAGCGGTTCCCGTCTTTCTCGTCGGGGCGGAAAGCGTTGCCGCGGTACGGCCATAAGCTGGAAATCACCTCACCGCGTGGCCGCCTCCCGGCTTCAAGTTGGACATGGTTCGACTATCAGGCTGCTGCGGCTGCAGCATACATGATTAGCGCGTTGACGGCCATCGTCGTCGGACAAAGTGGTTCGTCTTTTTGATGCCAGTGGCCCGACGGCTCCGACGTATTCGAGGCCGACATGACTCCATCTCGGGCCTGCGCATGAATATGCCCCATATGTACTAGCACCCATCGCCTGGGTGGCTCTGTTATCGATTTAAACTTGATAATAGACTTGGATGACTTTCTCGTCTCTCGCCAATTAGCCGGAGACCACGGTGTGTGCCTGCGCCTGCGCCTGCAGCGGTCCCGAACCCGTCGCCAAGCTGGTTCAGCATGCCGGTCCTAGTTCTCTCCAATTTTAATATCCGTCCGTGTGCCACAGGGCTCGGTGAACTACCCCGTGTTTCATCGCCCGAGTTGAGATGCGGGTGTGTTCGGTCAAGATCGCTCACATCCTCCCGCTCGGTGGGCAGTCGACAAATGACACATCAAAGAATCCGACTTGACACCCAATCCGTCGACAACGACGGCTGAACCGCGGTCGGCCGTCGACGTGGCATCACTGCTTGAGCCCGGTGTTGCATATTTGCAAGTCATTGGTTGGCAATCTCTTGTGTCTAGTTATCATGACGTGGCACATGACACATGCATTGAAATTTGGACGGCTGGAGATATATGAACAATGATTTCATTCCATCAACCCTGAGAGCTTCTAATTCTAAGCGAACAACCCCAGCCCATGCATGTTACAGGTACAGGTCCTTGAGATATGCCTTTGCCTCATCCGCGCTTCCACCCACAAAGCCAAGATACATGTCTGGTCTGACGACAACCACAAACGGATCGTCCTTGGATGCCCAGTCTGCCGTGTAAGTCCTGCTTGAGTCGCCGCCCGCAGCTGCCGATTCCGAGGCAGGGCGGATCGTGTAGTGGGTTACAACGTCGCTGAAACCAAAGTCGGGGGCTGGGGTTCCGCCAATGTGCAAGACCAAATACTTGCCGTACGTTGTTTCTGTATACAGCCACGTTTCAGCCCCATCCGTCTTCTTCAGGACCATATCGGGGCATCTGTTTCCTGCCGTCCAAATGCCGTGCTCTGAAGCTCGCACCAGAGGAGAGCCAGACTCGCGATACGTTACTCCCATGCCTTGTTCGCGCGCACCCCATGTTAGCACGTCTTCTTCTGCTTCGTCGTGCATGTCTAATGCGTGGTTGACTCGCTTACCGGTAATGTACCCTGCATTCTTCTCAATAGTACCGACATACTGCTTGGCGGTGTGGACGGTGTCCCTGACCAGAGCTGCTGCAACGTCGATGACGTCTCGCGCCGTGCTTCTCCTCTCGGTATCGTAGCTGCGAATGATTTTCTGTGCGGCCCCGGGCTGGAGGTTTCGGTTCTTTACGACCTGTGCCAGGCGCCAAGCAAGATTGAAGGCATCCGACATGCCCGTGTTGAGCCCCTGGCCACCGTTCACCGAGTGAACATGGGCCGCATCACCGGCTAGAATGATACGACCGGACCCATCTTTGGAGACAAAGGTTGATGCAATTCTTTCCTTGACTGCATTGGCCATTAGTATCCCGCCATCTCCACGACTCGGGTGCACCCGGATAAACACTTGGCAGGTGGATAAACATTCAAAACGTACCATCGAAAGTGCTGTACCACTCAGTCTTCTTGAACTCGACCCTATAGGGAGCCATGTGCTCTTTGATCGACTCTTCAGCTCGTGCCTGCGTGACCTCTCCGTCAAGAAGGACGTAAAATCGGCACATTCCGCGCTCTCTGGGGATCCACGAGACGCGAGACTGTCCATTCAGCTGAAAGGTGATAATCTCTGGGCAGAGCGGAAAGTCGGTGTCAATAAAGGTATCCAACACCGCCCACAGCATTTCAGGCTTTGTTCCAGTAAAGGTAGCTCCGATTTCCCGGCGAACCATGGACTTTGCGCCGTCAGAGCCCACGGCGTACTTGCTGCGAATCCTGAAACCAGAATCCGTCACGGTCTCAACGCCCTCGTCATCTTCGGTCACGGACACGACCTGTTCCCCGAAGCGCACGAGGCCCTCACCCAGCTTGCTGGCAATGACCTTTTCCACAACTGGCTGCCCAACCATGAGAAAATTCTTGTGCAGCGTGTTCTCAAGGCCAACCCACCATGTGTTTTGGCGTGACTTGAACTCTCCATTTGCAAAAGTAGAGCTGGCTGCAGGCACAGCGAATAAGCAAGGGGCTCGGATGCAGGTGAGTTTAGGGGCGGGAAGAAGCTACTCACTGTTGCATTTCAGACCGACAGGTAGGAGCTCATCCAGGAGTTTCGCCACTTCCAGGTACTGCTGAGTTCGCGCATTGAGTGCATCAGCTCTACCCAGCTCAAGAGTGCTGGGCTTTCCATCTGCGGAACAAGATTAGAGACATATGCAAGAGGCTTGTCATGTCAGGGAAACACACCTATGATGCAGACAGAAACGCCAAGGCGGTGGAGCAAAAGGCCAGTGAAGAGACCAGTTGGCCCGCCTATGATATATTAGTCTTCATCTTGCTTATGGTTTGCCGGACAGAGTAAACATATTGAAAGAGAGGGTTGGACAACATACCGCCAATTATGCACACATCTGTGGTTGCAACTTTAGTTGTCATGTCTCCGTTGGCGTGCATGTTTGTCTTTGTCTTTTGTCTTTGTCCTTTGTCTTGTCTTCTTTTTTTCTTTGCCTCTTTAGTTTGTCAAAATGGAAAGTCAGCAAGTCTTAAAGGAAGTTCTGGCTGAGTAGGAGCAGATGTGTACATTTACATTAATCTACTAAGGTGAGCGGCGGTCCCTGACTAATGCAATCATATGATATGATCCCGACAGAGTCTATGCTTAAAATTTAACGTCCGCGGACACCTCCATTCATAAGTCGCCCAGTGAAACACGGCGCAGAACTGGGTAAGCAAGTCCGGCTTCATCCCTGTGGCCATAGTATATGAATGCATAGGAAAAGATTCATGCTGCTTCGTACTGACCTTCGGCGGGTCCGGCTTCTGAGACTGGTCATTGTTCGGCAGGCTGTACAGCAACTAGTCAAGAGTTAACTACCTAGGTAGGTAGTGGCCGCATTGTCAGACAACCAGGACGAGGCAAGCCTCCGTCTTCTATCCACATAAGGTCGGTGCCAGGTGGAATCAGGAAACCCCACAATGCGCGCGGTTGTGATAAATCGGCACTCCGGGTTGCCATCCCACTCGGTGATCTCGCCAAGCATTGAGTAACCTAGTACACTCTATATTCAAGTTTCCTGGGAATAAGGTTGCGTAACATTCAGGCTTCAACAGTGGGCCCCCGGGCACGAGTAAGTCGATGGGACCAGATGAAAGCCGCCGTCAAAGCCACGGCAGTTTCATCTTTCTCGTCGCGCGCCATGCTGCTTGGTGGCATGTTATTGCAGAAGTATGCCCAGCGCACAGGAAACGCGAAGCCCTGCGCAGAGATGCTGTGATGTCGGCTCATAGCCAGCGGGAAAATCCCACACCCGCCGAAATGAGAAAGCCGGCGCTTCGTCGTCCATAGATGGTCGAACCATCGGGTGTCACGGACCCTGGAGGACCGATGGTACACAACCAGCGCCTGTCATCCGTTCTAGCGCTCGCTTTCGCCAAACCGAGCTGCCAGATGGAAGGATTTTCGAATCCTTCATGCCAGACACAGCCGTCGTTGGCACAAAGACGGAATCATACACCGTGCCAGGGCTACTTTGAGCCAGCCGATTCGGTCCACCACCCTAAAAAGGCAAGTCCTCAAGCGTAGCACAAACTAGCTATGCAGTTGGACCTTTACCGAAGTAATAGAAACTCCCCAAAGGCTCGATCACGCTTTCTTGGCGCCTCTTCCTAGATAGAAGTTGCCAGTTAGGGCTGAGTGCTGGATTTTCGTGTCGTTCGTGTCATTCGTGTGGTTGATGCGGTTCATGCGGTCTCATCCTATGTGTCCTTCCCGCGATGGAACTGATTATCAAGCAGTCCACGAATGCCTCCAAGTCGATTTCGTGGATATCCACATAGTGACACAATGGACCTGGCCACTCTATCCTGATCATTGACCCATAAGCTCTTCATGCCGTCAAGTAATCCATCGTGAGTAGTGTGATGGAGGGCCGCTCTGGCGCGTCATTTACATGCTGGTCCCTGTTTCGGCGCCCCTCTGCGGAGAGTAAGTTGGGGTTCGCCCTTCATTTCTGTGTGGAACTGTTAGAAACTGGTAAAGCTGGTACCGGCAATGATTAGAGCTCGAATCGGCATTGAGCCTATAGCACCTGCAGCGCTGTTCGTAGCCATCGCCGCGGATCGCGTTGCTGTTAGACGTAGCCCCTGCACCCTTGCCCAAATATGTATGATCAAGGCAAATACTCCGTGCTCTTCACCCCTATTTGCTTTTGGTGCACAAGACCCGTAAATTTGCAAGTCAGTCGAGAGCTCTCTGTAGCTGACGAAACACTGCTGATGGCATCCCAGTATCCCATACCCCATGTGGTGGATGCAGTCAAGAGGCATCGGACGACGGGAGGTCAATATGCGATCCTTCGAACACATAAACGGCGCTCATCCTGCACTCAATCCTGCATCTCAACCTCTTCAATTCATCCTTCAACAACATCATCCCAAGAAGTCCTATAATCACTATCCATCTACTCCTTCATTCTCTTATACCATGCCCAGTGCCGTCTCCTCAGCGCATGAAGCCGCCTCTGCGGAGGCTAAGGAAACAAAGAGTCCTCGAAGCCTCAACATTGACGACTTCCCACACTTGGTAGATGCATCGGCTCTCGACACCGCATCAAGAATCCTGGGTGTAATCGACCGATATCGTTTGCAAAAGTCAAAGGATGATCCCATTGGAGCAGGCGAAGGCGGTCTCAAGTTTCTGGCTGTCATTTACAGCCATGTCAAAGCCGGCAAGGCTGTCCCAATGTGCCTTCCAGCCTTCCCCTTCAAGTCTCCAAACAGATCAGCAAAGGTTCTCGGCAAGGATCCCGACAGGGCAGAAGAACTTGCTTTAAGCCACCTTAACGGACTATGCCAAGCCATTACAGACATATACCCCCCTGGAGCTAAGCTCACCATCATCTCGGACGGACTTGTATACAATGGTGAGTTCTATCTTGCGGCCGAGCTTTGCACTTGTATTTTTTGTCTCGAGGCTGATCAATGTAGATCTGCTTGGTGTCCCCGATAAGGATGTCTGGTCATATGGTGAGAACCTTAGGCTGCTGGCCAAGGCCAAGGGCTTCACCCAGATTGCGTTCTGTCGACTGCGAGATCTTGTGCCCATCTCTCTGCCAGATGAGTTGGATGAGATGACCTATGTAGCAAACGCATCGAATTTCCGCCGATCCCTCCTCAATACTTTCGGCAACCCAAATTGGGAATGGAAGGAAGTGTGTCAAATTGAAGATGTATGCCTTACATACAGAGGCTACATCAAGTTCCTGGAAACAGACTTGGCAGAAGTTTACCCGCTTCAAGATGATCGAAGCAAGTCTAGGTATAAGCGCGGAATCGAGTACATCGCAAAACAAATGATGTATCGCGGAGATGTGAGTTTTCATCAGCCTCGGACCACTGGGGTTTCGGTGCACATTGACTGACAATTCGGAAAGGCATTTGCAAGCGCTGTTCGACAAAAGTACAAGGACCACGTACGTCTCTCAATTCATCCTTCCACCGGTGCCAACAAACTCTCGGTCAGCCTGCTTCCCACCACCACCATGTTCACAACACCATGGCACTGCACCGTTGGCTACAAGCTCGATGGCACGGTGGTCTCTGGTATGCGATCCGAGTTCGAAAAGGACGAAACATACGAGTTGATTTTCGAGAATGGACACCCTAGCTATTATCGTGAAAAGTCGGATCTCTTTTCTTGGGGTACCGAGAAGGGTGGCGTGACTTTCGAGCCGATATATCCAAGTGGTTGGTTGGTGAAGCCGGCCGCTGGGCCCGGTTCCTTGACCATAAATGACGTTGATGCGAAGAAGGTTCGATCATTGTCTGAGATTAACTCTCCCATCGTCATGCGTGGATTCTTCAAGAATCCCAAGAAAGAGGCTTTCATCGAAAAGTCCAAGGAGTTTGGTGAACCTCTGCCATGGAAATTTGGGCTTGTTCTTGAGGTCAAGGACCAAGGCACAGACACTCGCGGCCTGAACAACGTCCTTTCGTCCGAGTGGATGCCATTCCACTACGATGGACTTTTCAAGACCATCACACAGGTCAATGACAAGGGCGAAGAAGTTCGAGTCTCCGTTCCTCCCCAGTAAGTGGTTGAATTCTCCTCCCAGTGCAGCGGTTTACGATAAGTAGCTGACAATTCCATAGCTTCCAGTTTTTCGTTGGTGCTACCTCCTCTCCCAGAGACACTGGCTTCACATTGTTCTCCTCATCAACCATGTTCTTCAAGTATATGCCCAAGTGGCTGACGGTGGAGGACCTTGCGAAGAAGACGTGGTCAGTTTCGACATCCTCTTTCGACGCAACCAAGCTGAGCGGACTTCCGTTGGTTACTCCCCATCCTACGACGGGCAAGCCATGCCTCCGATATCACGAGCCATGGCCGCAAAGCAAGACGCAGTTTGAGGCTACCGAGGTCACCCTCGACGGCCATGATGAAGCCAGCAACCAGGCCATTTGTGAAGCCATTGACGCCACGCTTCACGACAGGCGAGTTGCATACTACCACGTTTGGGAGAAGGGTGACCTGGTTGTGAACGACAACATCTTGACGATGCACACGCGAAGCGACTTCACCGCTGGAAGCGATCGGGAGCTTTGGCGAATCCACTTTGACTAGAAGCGTTAAGAACCTCGAGAAGTCGTCAATATGTTCGCCAAGTGTTAGCGCGTCTTCATTTGCTTCGGGTTTGATCTGTACTTAGAAAGTCTACTTATGTTGCGGTGCATTTGTTTCCTTTGGAGTAAGGTCATGAAAAGAGTTCAATTGAACTATAGTTATAAGTAAAGAGTCCTGCGTTCTAACCTGTTGGGCATATCATGCTCGTGAATTGTGGACAGTGTCGTGACACAGTATCAACCTCTGAACCCACACAGTATCATACGTATCTACTAGACTACTACTAGGTACCTGGTCTCCATCGTGAAACACTGCAAACTTACTTGCCCAGATTCACGACAGCGTTGCTTTGCTAGTTTTATCTCGTAGCTTTCACTAATTGACTGCAAACACATCTGCGCAAGGTTCCGGGGCCTAGTCCAAGAAATGGACATGATGTACCTCTCGCTTTGACGACTTTTGCGCACTACGGGGCATAGCTGAGCAGTCCAAGGCACAAATCATCATGTCGACATTTGACGGAATTGTGGCCGAATTTCCAGAAATACGAAGTAAGTTTTCTGGCATATGGCCTGTTTTCATCATGATTTTAACATTTTACCAGTCGACTTCTTCAGACGACAGCCAGATCAGCTTCCAGCCCTGGCATGTTTCCTAAGTCACGTCCATAGCGACCACCTAGCCGGACTGGAAACATTGCGCTCTCCTTTGTCAGTAGGAAATTTCCCTTACAAGCCTATTCTTCACCATTTTAACATTTAAAGTGTATATTGTTCTCAAGCAACGCGAGAAATTTTGCTGCGACTTGAAAGGTACACATGCAGAATCAATCATGTCTGCGGCATATTGGAGGCAAGACAGCAAACATACAAGCACCTACGGAAAGTCCTAGTATGAATCTCGTCGTCTTATTCATCCCCACTCATCCTTCTGATTAATTCTTTTCTTTTTTTTCATAACAGAAGTCACTTCCTCTCGAAGCACCAACGGTGATAGAGCTGCGCCATGGGCTTAACATCCAGGTCACATTGTTTGATGCAAACCACTGCCCAGGCTCAACCATGTTCTGTACGTAGCAACCGCCATCCCCATCTGACGTTTGCTTATATAAGAGGAAAGTGATTGAAGGCCAAGGCAAAGCCATCCTCTACACGGGTGACATTCGTGCAGAACCGTGGTTTGTCAATGCACTTGTCCGGAATCCATGCATCCTGGAGTATACATGCGGCTTGAAGGCCCTCGACAAAATATACCTCGACACTTCATTCCTCGCAGATATCCCATTCCAAACAAAATCTGAAGGCATAGCTGATCTTCTGGCAAAAGTCCAAAGGTACCCGGAAGACACCGTCTTCCACCTCCAAGCATGGACCTTTGGCTATGAGGATGTGTGGATTGCTCTATCTAAAGCATTAAACTCTCGTGTGTGTGCAATCCCAATTTCCCACATCAAAGTCTTTCTGACTATTCCAAAGATTCATGTCGACGACTACAAGCTGCGAATATTTAATTCCCTCAAGAGTCGCTCCTCTGATCAACCCTTTTCGCCAGAATTTCACCTCGCAGCAGGTGCTGCGGTTTTGACAGGGCACATGTGCGGAAATACCCAGCATCTAGGTTGCCTCACCTCCGATACCAGTGTCCGAATACATAGCTGTGAGAAGGCGAATATGTGTTCTATCGCCAAAGACCCCTCAGTCGTTTCGATTCGACCAGTAGTCTGTCGACTCCCAGGGGGTGAGAGCATGATGGAGAAGGGTGTTGGAGGTGGGGGAACCGACTTCTCCAGGGAAGCTGAATTGGGCTGCATTACTCACGAAGACGTTTATGCATTATTAGAGTCGTAAGTGGTTCCACTTGTTCAACTCTAACTCGTGCGGCTAAATTGTCCAGATTGCCAGCTTGGGAAAAAGTCGATGGTGAAACACAGAAAGACATAAAGGCTCTTTTGGCAAGCATGTCTTCAAGCGGCCGAGACCTGGCGTTGAACGTGTCCATTGAACAATTTGGCCAAAATCTCTCTGCAGACATGAGCTCTCTGATACAGTCCCTCGTCAACAGATTACGCAGCAAGACGGCCGTACCGAAAACGCCTGTTGACGAACAACCTGATATTCTCCCAAGGGTCATCCTGTTTCCCTTTGCGAGGCACTCCCCGTATAGAGAGCTGTGTGAGCTAGTCAAGGTATTCGGCCCAAAGGATATTTGGCCATGTACGGTAGACAAGCGATGGATAGAGAAAAGTAAGTCCAGGACCGCAATTTTCGCAGGTTTGCAGACTTTACTAACACGCACAGCAATAACTGTGGAGTCTCTATTTGGGAAATACTGTTCGGAGCAGATATTCGAACACGACAAGCAAATGGCGCCGTTGATTGCTCAGGAACACGAGAAAAGATCTCGTGAAGTAAGGACACCAACGGTTGATAGCCAGTGCGAAACCAGTTTCGAAGTCACTCCCCAAAGCAGACCTATACAGGAACAGGAAGTCCTAACCCGATTACAACTGCCAAACGCCTCAGCAGAAAACGTGCAGGCACAAACTTCCCATCCGACACATGCTTCATCATCTAAGGAGCCTAGTTCAGTGAGTGCCATACATTCAGACCTTCATTCGAAGACACGTACGGGCCAGGATCATGCTTCGCCATCCCAACGTGAGGCAGAGCGCGGCGATAAGTCCAACACAGCGGCACGAAAACGACCATATCAAGAGCTGGACGATACTAGTGAGGGCAGCCAAGACAGCGCCAGGACAGACTCACAAATGACAGACATGGCAATTGATTCCGTTTCATCCTTGGGCCGCTCTGCTCTACGACAGGATGCGTATGAGGCCATGTTAAACAATACAAGTGGAGGCGGTGCCTGGGTACCGATATCTCTTCTCTCCACTGATGCTAATCACCACGATGCAGAGGTAGAGCTATAAGCAATCCATACTCTAGGTTGGCGCACTGCAATTGCCTATATTGTATTTTCACTCATTAATAGGTGAATGGGCACACTTCTTAGAGTCACGACATGTGGAATAATGCCAAGTACATATATTAGACATGTATCCATGTCCATGCTTCCTCCTATATGCATCCATCAAAGCCCCTTCACAGGCCCAGTCCCAGTCCCAAATTATCACCGCCCAAGAAGAGGCCGCCTACTGAATTATCCCTCTCCTTCAACAGCTGCGCAACATCTACTCTACCGCCTGTGATATACCGTTCACTCACGCCCAAATTCACCCTCTGGCCCAACTCTTGCCTCAGCTGAGCCTTCAGCACACCCATCTCCGCCTTCGTCAAAGCCTTCGCCTCCTTCTCCTTCCTCCGTCGACCGCCGCCCCTGCTGCCTCCACCCCAACCACTTGACTCAGTAGCCTCAAATTCCTCAGAGTCATATTCCACACCGAGCTCCTCAGCCGCGTTACGGAGCCAAGTATCATTGCTGTGGGCCTTTTCCTTGGCCAAGATTGCATCTGTGATTCTCTTGGCTAGATCCAAGCGTGGTTTAAGACGAGAGGCAATCTTCCGGTCGATGGGTAGGCTCTCAATGATGTGCTGTTTCTTGCCAGATGAGGCTCGCTCAGCGTGGACTTTGCTGGCAAGTCTTCTGGTCGGGAGGACTTCATCCGGCGAGCAGAGGATGATGCTGACACCGCTGCGGTCGGCACGGGCTGTACGGCCCGAGCGATGGATGTAGGTGTCTGCTGCACGCGGGACGTGATAGTGAATAACTTGGTCCACTTCCTTGATATCGAGACCTCGGGCAGCAACATCGGTAGCTACGAGAATGGTGTTTCGTGCTGCGGTGAACTTTTCCAGGGACCGCAGGCGAGCCTTTTGGATCATTTGTGAGTGCAAGGGCAGTGCGTTTTGGTTGAGGTGTTGGAGGAGGGGTGTGATTCGGCGAACAGCAGAAATGGAATTAGTAAAAACCAGTGTTCGACGGCCGGGGTTCAATAAGAGCACCGTATATAGATAGAGATCCTGCAAAACCGGAGCATCAGTTTCTTGGTGACTTGCTCCCAGAACTTTGATGACAACCTCGGACTCACCTTTTCCATAGCTCCGCACTCAATCAGAACCTCGCGGAGATTATCCGCCATCTGGCTCACAGGATTGACATCGATGAACTTGGGCTCACCCCGGAACTTGAGACACTTCATCAGATACGCCATCTTTTCCTCGTCACTCCCAGCCTTCGCACTCTTGCCCTTGCCTGCGAGTTTTGTCTGCAAGTTCTTGTCAAAAGTAGCCGAAAAAACCAACGTCTGCCGCTCCCTGGTTTCATCTTCGGAATCAGAATTATCAGAGTATCCGTGCCCTTCGGGGTTCTCCCTATCCAAGGCGCCAATAATATTTTCCGCCTCTTTGAACTGTCCGACTTTGAAAAGCCTATCCGCCTCATCGACAACCAAAAACTTGATTCGAGTAAACTGTTCTTGGAGCTTGGCATCACCGTCGAGCACCTCCCACAAGCGACCTGGGGTACCAATCACGATATCCGCCTCCTCCAACTGTCGTTGTTGCTTCTGAATGCTTAAGCCTCCGGTGACGACGCAAATATATGGAGATGCGGGAAGGCCGTCGCATACGGCTTTGATGTGCTCACCAATCTGCTTAGCTAATTCTCTTGTCGGACTAAGAATCACAGCCATAGGACCCTCGCCGTTCTTCTTCTTCGGCTGGTCACCACGGTCCCCTCCCTGGTCTTCTTGCTCCTCACGCATCTCCAGCCATTTTTCGACTATGGGAATACCAAAAGCCAGTGTTTTTCCGGAACCAGTCTGCGCTTTACCAATCACATCTCCACCGGCAATGATTTCCGGGATCGACTTTTCTTGAATGGCGGTCGGTTTCGAAAACCCCAACTTTGCAATCGCCGACACCAAGTTGGGCGACAAATTCAACGCCACCCAGTCGCCCATGTCGAGGTCGTCGTTTTCGGCTTCTTCGTCCGCCATTGCTGCCAGCGCCAGGAACTCGTTGCCGGTCCCATGTGAAGCGGACTTTTGTAGCTTTTTGTCGCCCATCTTCTGCTTTTTGGATTTCTTCTGCGTGCCGTTGTCGCTTTGTTGCCGCCCTTTTTGAAGCTTGCTGGTCTTGCCCTGTTTGACTGCTGAAATCTCTTCTTGAGAGTTCTCGCCCTCCAAGCCATCTTGAGAATCGCCAGCTTCGCCGGAATCGACAGGCTCGCGCGCCACAATGTCGTCGCCAAACCCTTCAAAAGACTCCTCTTCATCTTCGCTATCAGACACTACCGGCTGGCTGATCGTTTTATCGCTCTTCACGACGAACTGGACTGTTTCGCCATTCTTCACCACGTCCACACCAGAGAGGACCTGCAGTCCGCCGAAATCTTCACCCACTGATTCCCATGCAAGGGCCGAGGGATCAAGTACAGCACGTCCGGTTGGAGTAGGTTTCGTGTTATTTTTGGACTTTCCGCTCGTCTTCGCACGTGCTTTCGGTCGGTTGCCTGCCTTTTGCAAGTTCTTGTTCCGCTTCGGTTCAGGCCCAGTGGGCGGCGAAACCTTGCGCTTCTTAGGCTGTGGTACCATTGGGGGCTGTGATAAATTACGTCGGCCCCCCAAGCAGCTATTTCGCTGCTTGGTGTTCACGATCGGCCTAGAATAATTGCGAGTTGGATGCAATAGATTTGCAGCACAAACTTGGAACGGGACGCGTGTCTGAACTTGCTGCCATGGAGCCCACTCCCAAAAAAAAGCCTGGTTGACATTGAAGTGACGGTGGAATTTTTTTGCGCCAGCCCAGGCGTGAATCGGCACAAGCTGTGCCGACCTCCGACCCGCCGCCATCCGCCCAATAGCTGCAGCACCAGACCTCTGTCAAGATCAACCATGACATCAAAAGCGAGAAAGCAACCAGCTCTAAAATTTCACTTCACACACGTTTCATTCATATACATTTGGTCTCTCGACAGAAAGAAACATAACGATGTTACATCATGCTATCAGTACAGTGGTGCCTTAATCCCGGCCCTAATTTTGAAAGATGAGCCCCAAGTTTCCCCTTCCAAAACCGCTTAATTAAATATGGGTACAAGAGAAACGCAGTATAAGCTCCAGGTGTTTCACGTAGCTGCTTCATCCATCTGTCTTGTTGTCATATTTTATAACATCAATAAACCCCAACCCCTTTTTCTTTGCCCTGTCCTTCGTCTCATGCGATTATGTTATTCAATGTGCTCCACGAGCTCTTTTGGCGCCGCCTCCAGCCTCAGAATCTCCTCTAGGACGCTTGGTTCCAGGTTGGAAGTCCGCAGCGCCCGGGTTCATCCCTCCTCGACCTCCTCTATGACCTCCTCTGCCCCGTCCACCTTGACCGCCCGCACCTCCATCCTGGTTTCCACTAGCACCTCGCTGCCCAGGAGGAACATATGGGCCACCTCTTCCACGGCCACCCCCCCGTGGCATGGGAATGCCGGATCGAACAGGTTGGGCCTGTTGGCCTTGTTGCTGTTGCTTAGCCTGTGCAGGTTGTTGCGTCTGCGTCTCTGCTGCTGCTGCTGGCTCAGGCTTCATTGCAAAGGGGTTAGGCGCGTCAGACTTGGTCGCATCTGCCGGAACAACAAACGGATTATTAGTCGGTGCCGGCGAAGGAACAGCACCAGAAGCTGGCTTGGGTGCGGGGGCCGCTGTTTGTACAGGCTGCTGAGCGACTGCAGTAGCAGCAGCAGGCGTTGCGGCACCCGAGGCTGGAGTCATTGGCGCTTTTGCTCCCTTTGCTGGCGTTCCAGGTGCCGCCGTCGCGGGAGGCGGTTGTGCAGATTTCGCAAGTTCCCAAACTTCCACAACTGGCTTCTGTGGCGTCTCGTTTGCTGCAGTTTCCACGACACCCAACTTAGCCACGGCCGACTTCAGCTTGTTCTCGGCCATATTAATACGAAGAGTGGATTTCTTAGACTCCATCAGCTGAGCTTGCTCCCGAGCTGATGCAATCTTGGCTTCAAACTCGGACTTGATTCTAGTACTTTCTGTTTCCAGCTTCTTCTTTATGTTGGCAGCAATAATGTTCTTAACAGTTGTGTTGGTGGATAGGAACTGCCGGATGCTGGCATCATCTAGCTGAGAAAGGTCTGGGGCACCGCTCGCGGCCACATTCGGTGTAGCGGGCGCTGCGGCAGGTTGTTGCTGCTCTTCGGATTTGGCTGGTGTTGCAGGCGGTTGGGAAGACACTACGGGCTTCTCGCCCGCATTTTCCGCCTGCCAAATCAGCTTCTCCTGTTGATAAAAAAGTCTGAGATCATCTTCCTTCTTCTTGAATTCCTCCTCCATCTTGGCCCGGCTATCCTTGAGTTTGTTGTTAAGAGTATCACGCATTCTATCGGATCGCTCCTTGATGGTTTGCTGGATTTTGTTCTCCGCCTCATTGGCTCTCTGTTCCAATTCGGCAGCCTTGGACTCTGCAGCAACCACCCTCTCTTCCAATGCCTTTCGCTCTTCATCGGATAGACCAGTGGTTGCACTGTCACCCGTTCCTTCTGGAACGGCATCATCACTAGTTGTGCCATTGGTCTGAACCGCCACCTCGTTCTGCAACTTCTGAGTCGCCTCGTCACGCTCAGCAATAGCATTTTGCAGCTCTGCGCGAAGCTGTTCGAGCTGTTGTTCCGCCCCGAGTTTTTGGGCGTTTACTGCTTCCAGTTCCTTGCGAGCATCGGCCAGTTGCTGCTCTAATTGGCTGACAACGTCAACGGATGTCGCATCAGCAGCTGGGGGCTGTTGCCCAGGCTGATGCTGTTGGACTTGTTGGCGAAGCTCCTCCACTTGTTGTTTGAAAGATTGAACTTGTTGCTCAAGCTCCAACTTCTCTTTTCCAACGTTTTCGGCGAGTTGCTGGGCACCTTGGAGATCACCACTTGCCTTGTCAAGTTGCTCCTGCAGATGGTTGGCACGCTGGGCAGCCTCATTCTTCTCGCCGGTGAGCTTTCTAGACCGCTCTTTGAATTGCTCGGTAAGCTTGGCGCGAGTTGTTTGCCAAGCTTGACGTTCGCTCTCCAGTGTTGACTCAAGTTCGGTGATCTTCTCTCGAAGCGGCTGCTCGCCCTGTTTGAGACAATCACGCTCAGCCTCAAGGTCAGAGATGGTTTTCTTGAGTTGCTCCATCTCAGCTGGGTCAACACGCCCGTATTTGGTGAGGATGCCTTCAGTCCGCTTCTGCCAGCGGTCACGGTCCTCCTGAATCTGCTTGATCTCTTCCTCAAGATACGACTTTTGCATTTTTAGGTTGTCAATCTCAACTTCCAGCGGTTGAACTTTACCCTCCATCTCCTCAATCTTCTTATTCTTCTCAACTATCTGATCCTTCAGTTGAGTGTTCTCGTTGCGGAGAGCGGCACTGCTTTCGCGGTACAAATTGAGCTCGTGGAGTTTTTCCATCAAGTCTTGGTGTGCCATTGATGAACGGCCACTCTGCGCAGATTGTGTTCGCTCTTGGTCAAGTTTCAAGCGAGCCTCGTCCAACTGGGACTGCGTGTACTCGACTTGTTGTTGCAGGCGTTTAGATTCCTGTGACTTTAGGTCATACTGAACTTCAAGTATGTCCTTCTCACGACGTAGGTAGTTGTTCAGTTCTCGTAGCCCTTCCAAAGCATCACCAACATGTACGGGCGACATGCCCTCATCGCCCTCTTCATTGCCATTTGATCTCCTCTGTTGCAACGCAGCAACTTGGGCGGTTAAGCCCTCAAGCTGCTGGTGCAGCAATTTGTTTTGAGCATTAACATCCTCACGTCGGGCCGTCAACTCAGCCATTTCCTGTTCTAGCTGCTGCCGGCGATCCTCCCAGGAGCTCTCGCTTTGCGCAAGGGTAACCTTGGCTGATTCAGCTTCTGCTCGTAGGGATGCTGATTCACTCTTGAGCGCATTGTAATCGGTGCGCAGTTGCTGGACGAGCTTCGCAGCTTCAGCGTGCTTGACTAGCTCCTTCTCGTAGTCTTGCTGCGCCTTGGAGGCAATCTCAGCCTGGGCCCGTAAATCTTGTTGATGATATCGAGTGGCCTCGGCATGCCTGGCACTCTCTTCCTTCAAACGCTTTAGCTCATCCTCCAGAATGGTCTTTTCGTCCTCATACTTTCGAGCAACGTCGCCTTGCGAATCACGCAACTGTGATAGCTCCGTATTTGAACGAGATAGCTCCTCGGACATGTCCTCGATCCGTTGACTGAGCTCTTTGATTTTATTATCCTTCTCTTCAACCATGGCCTCCATCTCTTGTCTGTACTGCTCTTGAGAACCGCGCAAGTCTGCGAGCAATTCCTCATTACTCTGGCTAAGCTCCCTGTATTGCTCAGCCTGCGCCTTTGCATTCTCGAGCTGGGTATTGGCCATGTCAAGATCCCGTTTGAGGTCAGAGATATCGTTGTTGAGGTCGTGAAGCTCTGCTTCAAGCTCCTGCTGTCGTTGGCTTCCGTCATCTAGGCCAGGTCGTGGCGTAGGTCGAGGTTGCAGGCGGCCGACACGTTCTTCGGCATTTCGCAGTTCAACCGTCAGCTCATCAACTCGAGCCTGCAAATGGTCTCGAGTTGTCTTGACGCCAACATGTTCCTCGCGGATCTGGCCAAGGCTTGCCATGAGCTCATCAATTCTCTTCTGCGCCTCTTTCGATTCGAATTCCTTTCGGAGCTGCAGCTTCTTGCTTTCCTCTGTCTCATTAGAGAGCTTTCTCTGGACATCAGACAACTCGCGCTCGAGGGTGTCAATCTTGGCTTGCGCCTTTCGTCTGGCTTCAGACTCAGACATGTTGCGCTCATTTTCCAAGGACTGTTGAGTGGCGAGAAGATGGTTTAGTCGATTCTTTTCTTCGATCAAGTTCTCGTTGTCCTTGCTCATACGATCCTGTATGTCTTTCCAAAGATTTTTCTCAGCCTTCAAGTTGGCAGTTTCGTTTCTCATACTATCCAACAGGCCCTTGGTTTCGATGAGTTCCTCGGCAACCTGCTGCGTGCGAATGTCCTGCTTTGCAGCAGTCTCCGACAAGACCTGGACCCTCTTCTGAAGTTCAGAATTTTCGGACTGCAAGGCCACGTAGTTGCTCTGCAGCATCTCTCGTCGTTCAGATTCTAGTTTCACCTCACCCTGCAATTTGACGCGTTCCGTCTGAAGTGAATTCTTCTCCGTAGACAAATGATCAATTTGAGTTCGGAGATCTTTACGAACACCATCCTGGGCATCTCTGAAGCTATCGTACTCCGCTTGTAGTTTTCGGAGAGCCTCGCTGAGGGATTCGGCCTGTTCACTACCCTCTATGCTAGCGAGCGGTGCGCGCTGGCCACCATCTAGAGAGCTACGCATCATGGAGGCCTCGTCGACACCCCCACCGCGCTGTTGAAGAATTCGTCGGAACATGTCTCGCTCCGTCTTGTAGCTCTCCATCGTATTCTTGATCGATCGGCTCTCCTCAGTCATGTTCTCAAGCTCGCGCTGCAGCTTCTCGACACGATCATGATCCTCCTTGGCTTGATGTTTTGCGGCGAGAGCTTCTTCACTCTCAAGCTGCTCGGCAAGTTCACGAGTAATACGCATCAAGTCTTGGTTCTTCTGCTGCAGAGACTTGATATCTTTGAAAACCACCAGCTTCTGGGTAATGAATTGATGTGTGTCGGAGAGATCAGAAAGAGCCTCTTCTGTAATCTCTCCCCTCTCCAGCTGCTGCAAGCGATACTTGTCTTCCTCGCTCAGTTGATCCACGCCCTTTTCAATGGCATATACATTAAAAACAAGCATCTGAATCTGGGTTCCCAGATCCCGAAGTTGTGTTCGCAGAATCTTTGTCTCGGACTGGGCCGTCGCCAGTGCGCTTTCCGCCTTGCGAGCCGCCTTTCTCGCAACATCTCGCTCTTCAAAACTTTGCTGGGATAGTTCGGACATGCGTGCGATTTCGCTGCGTAGCGCATCGGACTCAGCTTGCAGCTCTTGAATCTCGGGTGCCTTGGCTTCAAGAGCTGTCATCATTTCGTCGAGCTCCTCCGAGAGTTGATGATTTCTTCGCTTCTCGCTGGCCAGCTGTCCTTTGACCTGATACAGTTGGTCAATAGCTTGGGTAGCGGTCATTGCCGACTTGCGAATGGAAGCAGGTGTAGCGAATGGCGAAGCTGCACGACCCGCAAACGAGCCATTCGGGCGCGGTGTTTGCGGCGCCGAACCGGGGGGAGGGCCCTGTTCCATACGAGCCTGGGCTTCGTCAAGTTCGCCTTCGAGCTGACTGATTCTCTCCTCCATCTCCGTCACGTTTTGCCGTTCTTGTTCCAGCTCCATACGAACCCTTCGGATTTCATTTTCGTAGTTTTCTCTTAGACGCTCTTTCTCGGCCTCAAGGTCCCGCACACGTTCCGCGTGTTTTTTGCTCAGCTGGTCAGACATGTCAACAAGCCGCCTCTGGTCCTCAAGTTCTTGCTTGTAGCTTTCGATAGTTGTGGCAAAGGCGCCTTCTTGCTTCTGAAGCTTAACAAGGGCCTCATCCGCCTTGGCCTGCATGGCATCGAGACGTTCGCGAAGCTGCTGCTCAGATCGTTTGAGGGCGTCGACTTGCGACTTGACATCCTCGTTTTCGCGCTGCAGCTCTGCAATGCGAGCGCCCTTTTCCTTTCTGTATTTCAGAGACTCTTCGCTCTTGGTCTTCAGCTCAGTCTCAAGCCATTCGCTGTTGCGGCGAGCTAGCTCAAGTTGTTGCTTTAATGACTCCTCGCGGTATTTGGCGCTGTTGAGTAGACCCTTGGCGTTTTGTTCTGACTGTTGGAGAGCCGTTACCTCTCGAGCAAGTTCGACATTACGCTGGTGCTGCTTTGTAAGCTCCTCGGTGATGGTTTCATCGCGTTTGTTGTGTGATTCGATAATGCTTAGGTTAGTCCGGTTTGACGACTGCAGAGTCTCAATCTTATCGGTAAGGCTCTTCACTTCAGCAGCGTGGTCAGAATTCTTGGCCTTGAGCGCCTGTAATTCGTTCTCCAAGGATTGTCGCTTCGTCTCTACAAAGTACCGACCACCGCAGTTAGTGATGTGTTTCAAGCCAAGCTCGGGGTCCTCAGATTTGATGCCAGAGCTCGAAGGTTAGGAGGAGAAATGCACGGAGCTGAAGCTTACCTTCCTCCTTGAGTTTCTGCCTAGCCTCTTCAACATCCTTCAGCGCCTTTTCTGTAGTGGACTTTGAGGCTTGTAATCTGTTTTCGGAGCTCCGAACGACATTTTCCAACTCAATATCGGTTTGAAGCTTGTTAGCGTATAATGTGTCAAATTCGTGAGCCTTGGCAGCAACCGCTTGAAGCAGCGTGGCCACCAATTCCGCCGTCGGTTCGGTCGTCAATGTTGTCAACACGGGTTGGTCAAGGCCTAAGTGACCAGCGACATAGCCCACATCGACGCCTGCAGCCGCCATTGTCGAGCCTGGCTTAGATCAACAACAGAGGCTGTCTCGTCATCACTCGGTGCCCAGTGCCAAAACCATCCAAAGTCGGGGTACAAGAGTCGCAATGTAATAAAATCAACGTGAGAAGAAAATACTTGAAGAGACCCACAAGACCCCGCCGGCTGAAGTCTGTGAAAGGAAGGGTTTGAGCGGCGAGACGCGAATGTCTTTCAAGGCGTCGTGGAGTTGTGAGGTTTCATGATGCGGGTGCAGGCTGCCAGAAAGAAATGAGCACCAGCTACTCCGTAGTTCTTGGAGCTTCAGCCTGACTGGCTGTTTGGCGCGCGCCTGCCCTCGCGAATGCTTGAAATCATTCAAGAAAATAGTACAAACAGGGGGGCCATTGCATGAATTTCATTGGGTGAAGTCTCAGCTAGTGGATTTTATATCCGAAGTTATGCCGATGCCTACCCTAAATCACTTGTTCGAATCGAGGTTGAGTGCCACCGGAAAGCAAACCAGGTGTCAATGTTGATTTTACAAACTTGATTCATTCTTCCACAGAATGATACCAAATACTAATGCTGTTAGTCATCGGCTGGCTCCCCGCCACTCAAGCTTCGGCCCCTCGTTTTGTCAATTGCGCAACCTGGTGTCAAGACTCACCTTTAAGTTTTGCTCGGTGAGCAAGTTCTTGTCCCTCATGAATTTTCCTAGTACTTTCACGTACTTCATAGGCGCAAAGGAGCCTCAAGGGATTAGCTGGATCGATTTAATGCCTTTTCTTTCTTTCTTTCTTTGCCAGTTGGCACAGTACTGCTGAACCACATTACACCGCTACAAGTCAAGGAAACCAAAGCGCCCGCGTGAGAGAAGTCGGGTGAGCACAACCAAAGTAGAAGTGAGGCGACAGGTTAGTGAGACTAAAACTGAAAGTGACACTCATCGGTTCTGCCCTCCCCTCAATACGTCGAGACTGAAGTGTAGCTGGATGTGGTCACATGCTTGATGCGCACACACGTCATCAACCGCATCACCGCCATTTGATCACATGTACTTCAAGTACTGAAAAATTGGGCTCACAACGGCATATACGGCACTTGGATGCGCGCAAAAAGATGTGGGCGGATCGTTGTGAGAAAAAAAAAAAAAAAAAAAAAAAAAAAAAAAAAAAAAAAAAAAAAAAAAAAAAAGACGCCCAAAAGGGCAGCCATCACGCTGTGTTCATGTTGAAAATCATCGGGAATATCCCATCTACCTAAAATGTCGGCATAGCAGACCATGCATCCTCATTGCCCACCATAAAGCATCGCTATGATATGACCAATTCACTCCATGACATGATGCACAATATCAACGACAAAACAACGCCACGCCTCGCTTACAGTCATATCCTCAAACAAAGCCGCTAACTTAGCAAAGCCATATATGCCCTCATGTCAACGCCGTTGCGTGGAATCGCTCATCCAAATCCGTAAATCCACTAACAGGAGGGGTATTTCTGCGCCGTTGCATCCCAAGCGTAATTGATACATGAAGGAAAAGCCCGACGCGACCCTATCGCCGAGCTGTGATTCGGGAAAAGATGCGAGGGACGCTGCCCTTCCTGGGGGGCGACGAGCTCAGCGAGGCGTGTCCAGACACCGACTCGCCAGACGTTGTTGTCGCACATGAATCCTCCGACGCCCGCCGTGACGATGACCTCCGCGAGCTGGTGAGTGAGGTTGAGGCCTCGGTGGCAGCCGAGTTCCACGCGTTGGCCCTGGCGACTTCGTCCAGAGCAGCTCGCTTCTGGTCCGCGACGGATCGCAGGAGCTTCCAGAGCCCGCGGCCCAGCTCGTCCCACACGACGGGAGCTTTGAACAGTCGCCGGCATGCAATGGTGCCCTCCTTCTCGTCCAGGAAGCCGTAGGACTCGAGCCCGTCCATGGTCGGAACGGCATCGTATACCACTGTGATCTGGCCCATTTGATCGCACCACTCGGAAGCTTGCAGGAACTCGATAATGTAGTTCCACGCCTCGGAGCGTGACTCCTCCTCGGCCTCCAGAAGGGCCCGTTGGCGCTGCTCCTGCTCGAGCAGGCGACGCTGCTTGCGCCTCTTGAGCGGCAGCTCGAAGAAGGTGGTGCTGTGGGATCGGATAGGGATGGGCGTAGCGGAAGCGGCCATTTTTGCTGTTTGCACTGCCGTCATATCTGTCCAGGGCCGTCCTTTTTTCTCGGCCTCCTGGGCCTGTCTGGTATATCGCAAGAAAGCAGCTTTGATGTTTGTCCCCCCAATAGGGACCAGCTGCGGTGGGCTGGGGTTGTCTTTATACGCCGTGGTTGACGGCGGACGCAACTAGATCCAGACGGCGGCGGATGCTTAGTTTGGGGATGGTCCAGCCCGTCGGATATTTGGTCGAAACCCTGCCCTCACTCGTGTGGTGAGTTGACTATGGGCATATGATGTTGATTTAGTCAGTCGGAAACTCTGGCGCACAGGCAAGCAAACGACACGGCAGTTCTTTGTGTCTGGCGTCAGGTTCGAAACAGCGGATTTCTCGGAGTGGTCGGCACGGGGTCGATGGACAGATATATTTATGGCTTTTCAGCCAGTACTTGGCCAAAGCTCGGCTTGCCTTTCGTAGGACTAGTTGTCTTGTTTCTACTTCGGTATTCAGAGTGGTGGTTCGCCTTGTTCGCGGAATGGTGGCGGTCAGATGATGAAGTCGGTCTTTTTTTAGCAAAGACAAGTTTGATTCCTCGCAGCGGGACAATGAATAAAGCGGATTGTTGTTTTCACACACAGTTGACAAGTCGACAATGGCAACACAGCAAGTGTTTTCTACTGAAACAGCGAACCGGGGCTGTTGAGAGACGACAGACGGGAGGAATGGGCCGGTTTATTTGGGAGCCTGGCCAGCCAAGCCATCGGCATCTCATTGCCCTGCTTGTGAAAGTGCCGTCTGCCCATGTACATACATGAGTTGCATCAAATGTTGTTGGTTGATCCGCGTAGCCGCACCCGCCCCCAGGCCAGATGGCCCCTTTCATCCTGATTCCTGACCGATGCCAAGGTCATTCACCACATTTGCCCATCCACACATCGCATCTCACACATCTCCCGCATCCCGCCAATGTAACTATGCCCTCCTCCCACCCCCGGTCTCGGGGGGGGGGGGGGGGGGGGGGGGGGGTGTGCTGGTTGCATGTGCCAGCGTTTCTTCCCGGCTACCGACCTTGGCGCTGCGCGGGACGGCGGAAGACACCAAGCGCCTGTGGACATTTCAGTTATCTGGTGAGACGCTCTCCTCTGGGCCGAGTGGCCGACGACGGCGGGAACACATGTCCTCTCCTCTACGACGCCGTCGAGTTGAATGCCGCAAGCTCAGCGTCAATGGCGGCGACACGGCAGCACCCTGCCATCAGCTCGCACCGCGCGCATCCGACGGTCAGTGAATCCAGCTAGTAACTGATACGGCACATGGGACTTGAGGCGGAGCCGCGGGCAGCAACAGGAACAGCAAAGCAACCAAAGGAACGAAGGGTGTGAGAGAGGGAGCTGTGATGAGGGGGGAGGTCGACGCCTGCTAGCCCTGCCGAGCGCCGACCTTTGCCAGATAGCAGGTCCTGGTTGGTGCATCATATTTACTCGTTCGCCTTTTTACTCAGATGTGAGCACGTCAGTCACCAACGGGGTGTTGAGGCTTGCATGAGCAGGTTGGACGGGCTGGACCGGGTTTGCGCGGACCACTGGCTGACCGACGGCACCAGTTTCTCGCCATCTCCTCGACTTGTCTCGGTCAATGTGTTTGGCCTCGCGCAGCCAGTCACGTACGGTACCGCCCTGGAGGCGTTTGGCGGTGTTGAAACGTGATTCCGATCGCATCGGCCTGGTGATGTGTGATGACCATTGGTCACAAAAGACGGCGTTGGTGATGACCTTTACCACTGCCTTGGTGCTGAATGGCTGCCGTCTTCATTTCTCGTTGAAACACACAAAAGACAGTTGCCCATAAGGATGCATTCCGCGCTTCCGGTGTCGCGCGTGTCCTTTGAACCCGAACCGGCAGCCAACCAACTACTAGGTAGTTGCTGCTCGAGCTTTGCGGCGAAACATTGCATGACGATCAGCACTGATGCGTTTGGTCGGACAATGACGAGGGTTTCCATTTTTATCACCGAGGTGCTTTATTATTCTTTTGCGAAAATGCCATCTTTTGTGTTGACACTATCCCAAGTCTCCAGCTGTGAACTCATACAATTAACTACTCTGTGAAACATGATATTCACTCCCGTATCCGGTGGGCCAGCTACTCTGTAATCATCATTATTATCATTATTATTTATTTATTTATTTTAAACAGGTCCTTGGAAACCCCTCATATTTTGTTCCGATCGTGTTTCCGCACCCGCGACCACACTCATCATCTTATCGTCCAGCACCCGAGGGCCGACGGCGAAGAAACGAAAAAATTCAGCATGGCAACGTGTGTTCACACTGGTAGCTCACGGGCGTGTTCGCTTGTCACGGCCACCGACAGGTTGCATGGGACGCGGAAGCACTCGTGGCATGTGGCCAGCCACAATTCAGCTCTTGAGCAACAATGGCGCTGGCCCAATCGCCAAATCGCAAGGTAGCCTCCTCCTCGGCTCGGGGGAGGATCCTGACGTACCCTTTCTCCGCATGGGGAGAGCCAAGGGAGCGACGGGTCAGACCAAGGAGGGTGTGTAGATAAAATATTTCGCCCCCGGATGACAGCGCCGATCACAGACACCACCAACATTGAACTCAATCCTCTCAACCAAGGGGCAGAGGTTCTCCCTGCAGCGCTTGCACCCATCAAGCAGCTTTGTAGCAAAATGGCCCTGCGCTTTAGCTAGTCCAGATGACGGCAGCAGAGTGACCTGCTCACTCCGGCAGCGACATGGTGTGCCGGCCAGAACGCGCCGTCTAGGGCTCCAACCAGCACAGCATACGCCATGAGCTGTGCTGTGCTATATACCAACTAGCACCGTTCATCTCGCTTTGGTGAGCTCATTTCGGCATCGCAGCAAGGTGTGGATTTCGGAGGCTCAACAGAGTGGGTTTTGTGGCATCGCGGCCTCGTCTGGTCCCCTCGTGCCCGATGGGTGTAGCCAACAAGAGCAAGAGCAAAAGTGTTGGGTAAAATCAAGCTGGATAATCGCTGAGATGGCTGCCGAGAAACGTCACCAGGCAATGCGGGGGGGCGCATGGCTTTGTCCGGATGCGATACATACATGCGTTGTCGGTATGCGAACTAACCGGCTTCCAACATTTCGAGGGCGACAGGACAGATATGATTTCGCAGAACCAACATACATGGTGTATGTACTTGGTCTCCAGGCAGCGACATTTCAACCAAGTTGAACCACCGCACCAGGAGTGTGTGTCTAGACCAAAAGGAGACATGGCAAGCGACGGGGACCATTGTTCTAGTTTACGGAGCACAGTGGAGGGGGATACTGGATACCTTGGCAACTTGGGTAGTTACGCATTCGAGTCAATAGTGTCTGGTATTCAGTATGTACGGAGTAGTATGTGCTTGTCCGTGACGGACACCCATGTAACCAACTATCTGCGGAGCAAGAGGATACAGTCCCAAAACGCCTCGGACAGACCACAACACAATACGTTGGCTAGTACAGGGTTCATACTACGCGGTTAATTCCGTGGCTGCAGAAACAACTTGATGCAAAAAACATTCCGGACAACAGGGTATGCACGTCCTCTCTCGCCTCTGGAGGGAAACGGAATCACCGGACCTTTCCCCCGGAACCTTGAAAGGCAGCCGAGACATTGTACTCCGTCCTCCGTTGTACGGACCAATCTGGCCGGCGTGCTGCCAGACCACGATACGTCGACTGGTAGCATATTACTTCACGGTATAGGTCGTGAATCCACACCGACAGCCGGATGGGTGGATAGCAACAGTCGAGCTATTAGTTTCCGCTCTTGGTGCTCGCTTATTCCCAAAGGCTATTGACGTGTTTTCCTCAGTGCGTCGCTCGCTCGTGACGGCTGGGTTTCAGAACGCAACATTGTGGTTAACCCGTTGACGTTGACAGCAAAAGGACAACATCAACATCAGCAACAAACACGGGGCTGAGACACTTTGTGCCCAGCCAGACGTAAACAAGCAGTTCAACCCGCTATTCTGGGCTTGGGAGCCTTACATTTTCCAAAATCGCGGCACAAAGAGGAATGAAAGCACAGCTGCCACTCTGGCATGCCAGCTCACTTTTAAAGTTTTGATTCCTGCAGCAACATGTAGGGATTACAAAAGAAAGAAAAACCACATCAAACAAAGTTCGCCAGCGTGATCCCCTCACCCTGCCTCATCTCATCGGCCCCAGAGTCCCAGACAAGCTCAGACGTGCCAGCCCTACATCCGCTCCAGCTCCAAACCATCCCCGCCTCGCTTTGTCCAGCAGGGCCAGACCGCCGTCTGAACCCATCAATGTAACCATGCTTTTCTGGGGGGCCAGATCCAGTAGATCTTGGGGCTAGTGGCCTCACTTGCCGTGGCGCAAGCGGCTCGTGCCAGCTCTTCAAGGTAGATGAGAGGCATCGAGGCGTGAATGGCGTGGCCTTGGGTCGGAACAGCAATTCGTCGCAAAGCACAAAAGTGGGCGAGAAATACAAACTCAAAACTGAGAGGCTGGCCGAGGCAATTGCCGGCCATGGCCACCGAGGGACATGCCATGTCCACTGGGGGCCATAATCTCGCCGAGCGGCATAGCGAACGTGGTCATCATGTTGGCGGTTTGTGCTTGTTGGCTTAGTGCTATGTGATGATGAGTCGGCCTGACTGTCTCGGAGGAGTCGGAAACGCCTCTATCTGGGCCTTTGCTGACCTGCAAGATTGCCTGTTGACGTTACAACGCCATCGCCATCACATCACACGAGGGAACCAAGCGCGGCAATCTCGCTTCTGGGCGATGAGAAGAAATGTGCTCTTTGTGGCCGACTGTGAGAGTCAAAGTAGCGTGCGGCGGCTCTCACCGCTCGAGCTGCCAAAGTGCAATTGTTTGTCCATTGCTTTTTGTTTTCTTTGCCGTTTTAGCCATGTGCTATTTTGCCCACAAGTTTTGTCAAGTTTCCATCTACGTATAAGCTAATGTCTTGCAGCGATACTACGGCTAACGTCTACATCGTACTGCAGACTACCATAGCATGATCGGATATAACCTGGCCAAATGAGCATAGTGATATCAAGTCCCTCGTATATATATGCATTTCTTAGAGAAGAGGTGTTTTATATAGATAGCATTCCCATCATTTAGTCCTTACTGCTGTCTAGTCCTTTATGCGGTCGCATTTTTTCCTTCATTCAGCCTGTTCTATCGACCGACTACCTTGTAAATGTGGAAAGTTGAAGCAGTCTGTACGGCAAGATACAACCGAACAGTAAACTTATTCTTAATTCAATCCATGTAGCTACGAAATGAAGGGATTGTTTTCAGTTCATGGGCTAGTTGACTAGAGAGGACGGGGTTCCGACTGCTAGCTACATGTAGCGTGGCAAGCTTGTTGAATTAGAGCCTTTTGTTTACGTGAAACCTAGAAGGCTCGATGGCCAAATGGATGACTCGTTGACAAAGGTCTAACAAGACGGCCTTGTCCGCATCAGGGTTCCTTGATTGTTACATGAAACAATCCTCGGCTTCTTCTTGCGCCAGTTTTTGTAAATGCTGCAAAATGACAGCCCGTAGCTAGATTAGGCTAAAAGCCTCGTCATGATCTACGGGAGCTGGTCACATGTGCAACCTCCAGCGTTCACATTGCAGTTCCTAAAGGACGATTCGGAAAAGGGCGACCAGATTGAGGCTTTGATATGCAGAAACACAATACACAGCGGGAGGCAAAATGTATGTGACCAGATCAGGTACCTGGCTGTCATGCTCTATACTATAGAATATTATACCACAGTATATTAGTGAATACTTCTTGATGGGCAAAAATATTCTGGCCAGATTCACGGGTGAAACGGTACATTTCATTTGGCGTCTTGTACTGCGCCAAATCCCTGAATTAATGGGTAATTGGTGTGCGCACATATATCACGTCCGCTCTGAGGTTGGATTTGCCCGTTAAAGAGCACGTCAAGGGTGAGGGGAGAATGCTGTGATGAAGGGAACCAGTTTTAATGTACACTGAGAAGTCTATACATCCTAATGATGAGGGAATTGTACTGTGCGTGCTGCACTGGCATACTCTTTGTTCTTGACTGGTGGAAAATCGCTGAAACATCATCATTTATTTCACTACTCGTTCCACACCAGTACGTAACGGTTGATTGAACTCCTCACGAACATGAAAACAGTTCATAAAATCTCGCAATAAATGAATGAAAAGCCTTTGTATGCGTAGGTTTTGTATGTGTCTTTTATGCTTGGCTTTTGTTGATTGTCCTATAGAGCATAGCGACAAGGATGGTGACAATGAGCCTGTGCATCTACTCTTGTTCGCTTTGAAGTCCATTCTTCTCCCATCATGAACACCAATGAAACCCTTCTGCGCAGCCCTCGCCGCTGTGAAAGCACGCAAGTTGTTGAACACGTGGTAGTACGCATGTGAAAATGGGCTCCTGCGTCCAGACTTGTAGAAACAGGGCCACGATCCTATACCAACTCGTCAACAGCATATATATGCTAAGAGGCGGCGCATTAACCTTCAACAGACAATATCCATGTCCCTTAGAGTAGCCTCGCTTAAACAAGGTTCTCTTTGCAATGATGGATGTTGTTATCAAAATCCTAGTTGGCATCGTATTTGTATACACCTGGGACTATATGGCACCATATCTAACCCGGAGCGATTCCACGGCCAGAAGATTCCTGGAGAGAGCAGTCGTCAGGTTGTTCTCGTGGACAGAGATGTATTTGACAAAAGTCGTAAGCCAGAATACCAACGACATCCTCATACTTTCCGCAGACCGAGTGACTGACTTGTCGGCAGATGACGACGTTCCGACAGCAATTTTACCAGGATCTCCATGACTTGAGCCACGCAGTCGGAATTCCTGTACCAAAGTCTGAGTCGCGCCCGGACGTATCCTCGGCAGGCTCCAAGTCGCAACCGCTCAATGTCCCCATCCGACAGACATCCTCTTACCAACCCAGCCACCGTGGAGTCGATGAATCTATAGCTCTGTCCAGGCTGGAAGAATGTACAAATGGCTCCCAATACCGCCGTCCTGTAGCCGCATGTTACGAGTCCCAAGCAGCAACACCCGTGGCTTACACCCAGAACAACAATAGCCGGTTCTTGCCAAAGTGCGAACGCTCCAAGACGTGCCCGCGAGAACGACAAAGACTCGAGAAACCTCAGCAAATGGAGGCCCCTGAATATAATGGAGATGACCAGTTCCGGCTTCAGAAACACCACCAAAGCACAACTGAGCTCCAGAACCTAGCAAATTCCAGCAAGCAGCTCGAAACAGCTGCTAATGAAACGAACATCCTATTTCGTCAAGCCTGGGAAAACCTCGACCAGCTACTTCCACCTCGGCAGAGAGGAGGCCAGTCAAGACAAAAGTTCCTTCAGAAGATGCTCAGGTCTGAAACAGATTTTAGGCAGGAAGGAATGAGGTTGGAAAGCGTCTTGCACAGAATGAAAGGGAAACAGTTTCATAACAAGGAATCCCTGGCCCTTGAGCAGGAGAAGTTTGCAAATGATTTGAACTACTATGAAAATACTTTGAACAGGTTTCGTAAGTGGCTGAGGGACATCTATTCGGAGAACAAATCACACCATGAGAATTTGCGGAAGAAACCACGCCAGGAAGATTTGCAGAAGAAGCGGCTCCAGGAGGTTGTAGAGAAGAAACTCGAGCAGGGTTTGCAGAATAAACCACGCCAGGAGAACTTGCGGAAGAAACCACTCCAGGAGAATTTACACAATAAACCACGCCAGAAGCCTCTACATGATAAACCATGCCGGGAGGGTTCGCAGAAGAAACCACTCCAGGAGCTTGTAGAGAAGAAAATCCAGGAGTTTTCGCAGAATCAACGTCGCCGGGTGGATTTGCGAAAGAAGTTACTCCATGAGAATTTGCGGAAGGAGCTACCACGCCTGGAGTATTCCCAGAGTAAACCACACCAGGAGCTTTGGTAGAATAAACTACGCTAGGAGGATCAGAAAAGCGTTGGGCAACATGGACAGGAGCATCGGGAAACGCGGGAAGCCGGCAAGTGTGGCCAGGAAACTGGTCAACTGAACTCGGCTCTCAAACGGACAAACACGAGGACATATCGCAACGATCACTGTGGGCAGAGTTGAAAATGGAGATGCAAGGATGGCGGACATGGACAGAAATACAAAAGCCACGGCGAAAGCGGGGGAAAAGCGTCCTCAAATCTACTGGGAATTCCCAATGAAAGACGTATAAACCCAAGGATTCATAGAGTTCATCATATGACTAGGCAGTTACGAGCGTTCACTTAATCGCCGTATCGAGGGGTGTGTCTATTCTAATGCTCGGCAGTCTTTCTTGCTGCAGTCTTTGGTCGGACCTTCACATACTTGGTTACATCAAAAGACCCCGTATCATATTTCCCCTGGCCGTAGAACGATAACTATTCCGATTTACGACAATTTAAAGAATGACAAAGACAAAAAGATACCATGGTAGCTATGGCTGTTTGAACCACAGCAGGAGATGGCTAAATATTACAACTACAAAGAAAAAAAGAAAAGAGCAATTTAGACCCAGCAGATTATTTTGAGCCTTGCTGTGTCGTAGTATAACTATAATGAAGATTGTTTAGGGCTACCTGAAGGAACAGTTTCTTACGGGGTTCGTTAGGCTGACCCGTCACTGCGATTGATAGAAGAAGATTAATCCTTGGTCCAAGGACCTGCCTTGGAAGAAACAAAGCTCCAGAACTTACTCCCAATCTGGAATAACACATGTGCATACAAGCTGCCACATTCCCGACTCTCTCATGTCCTAGAAAACTAACAGCCCAATTCATGGCTCATCCTTAGGTAAACGACCCCTCGACTTCCCTCGCACTTGTAATGTATGCTCACATGGCCATGATAATCGTCTGTCACCCTTTGACTTTGAAATTCGCCAGTTTACATCTCCCTTGCTGCCAATTGCTGTGGCACACTTGACATTGCCGGCAACTCTTAAGTCTGTACCCTCAGAATATTCTTTGAGACTCGTTTCCAAGAGTGTTTTGATGTCCCTGTCGCCAATAGTGAAAGGTCCCAGGCAAGGATCGGCCGGCTTTACTCCAAGCGTACAGTCTCTCGTCTGGAGAATTGGCGTGAATCCGGTAGCATTCAAGTCGCCGAGTCTGAAGGTGCCGTTTTCTGAGGTCCAGGAACTGTAGAGGCTTGCGCATTCTCTCCAATCTGCGGGATCAGTGTTTGCGGGCTCATCAAATGTTGATGGGTCGCATGTAGATTGCGTGTGGTTAGCAGGGTGCCAGGAGATGCCCGTCGAGTTGGCCATAATAGGGACCGCCGAGGTAGCCCAACCCAAGGTGACGAAGCAAACGGCCACGACAAGCAAATATTGGCTAGATATCATCTTGCGAAATTGCCGAATTCAGTGAAAACCGGATGAGGAACGTTTTCGAATAAAATAGCCCGCTACGTCCGAGTGTGTGACGTTCGGTAGAAGAGCTCACCCCGTCGCACAGAGACTGTAGAAGTTGGTCAATGTTGGTCCAGAACTTCTTGCGGCGCAGACAGGGTCAACAGACCGGAAACCAATCCTGAGTCGTACAATATATGAGGCGTACACACAAGAGAAGTCGAAACTTCCAGGTGCAGTGAGCAACCATTTGTCTGTCGTTTATACACAGGCAGGACCTAGGGAGCAAGCGCAATGGAATTCAGGATGGCGCTTTTGGGAGGGCGGAAACGCTGGATGATTTCCACACTCACGGCGCAACATTCAAGGCGAAGTGGTCTTGTCGATGCGTGTGGCCAGGCGTAATATTTGAATTGCCAAGGGCCAGGAGAGCATAGGAGAGCACAGGCCAACATGAGACAATCAGTTCATGCCGACTCGCGCCAGCGCGCCTTCCTTCCTGCGGTAGGGAATTCGAAGGAAAGAGATCTCAATCAGGAAGGAGCGCTCGAAGAGGATCGCCGTCAAAGTAAGCGTGAGCACGTGGCAAGCATCACGCCTCTTTTGTATTTTTTTGTTAGCAGTTCGCACCGACAATCTCGTCACATCATCACAAGGGTCTTATTCTTTGTTCAGAGTGGGTGATCTACAAACACCCGCCAGGACAATGACAGGACCTGAGGGGGGGGGTTTTGCAAATCTGCTACGGAGTACATTTCATGCACTTTCAAGGCCGAAGACCTATCTTGTACGGAAGCATGTGGCTTTACCGACAAGGCAGCGTGGTGGCTGTATTCTTTGCTAGCCTCCATGGGCACAGCCATTTTGCATCTAATAATCCTGTCAGTGAAGGCGATGGTACATGAACCAATGGAGTCAAACCGGACAGACGAAGAGATAGAGAGTGACAACTCGGTTTGGACGTACTGGACCCAACGATACGGCCACTGTTTGGTCTCAGCCTGGACTCTGTCAAGGAGGTCGGAAGCTGACAAGGTTGATTGTGGAGATTGCTATATTATGCGCTTGTGGCGTAGTATCAGATGTCCCCCTGGCCAATTTCACACATCTTATACAGAATAACGCGGGCCGATACTAATTGATACCAGGTGGCCTCTTGAAGCCGGCAGAGACCCATCCACGGCTTCATAGCCTTGTTAGTTAGCTCAGAAAAGACACCTCAATGCTGATGCAATTCGTGAGCCATGCCATCGCATCATGGCCCAGCTTCTTTTACCCGGTACGCCGCCCATGTTCAGAGACGACGGAAACCCCAACAATGAATGGTACATTGCCTCTTTAGGTTATAGCTACCTTGCCTGCCTAGCTTAATAGGATGGATACACACATGCTGGCACCCGCTTGCCTAGCCGCAGGTTTGCATACCCTCATCTGCGAAACCCGATCTAGATGTCTGCTGGGTGGTATGACGACATGGTGGGGATGGGGAGACTTTCGACACCCTTCATGACAGCATCTAGGTTGTTAGGCCGCTGCTTTTCGGGGCGCGAAGAGGCCGAGAGAGTGTCTGAAAATGGAGGGATGACAACTTCAAGCTGAAGAGGAGCCGAAAAGCCGATGGCTGCCCAACAGCACTCTCACAGAACCGTTGTGTTTGATCCGTGTGGTTTGCCACGTTCAAGTTGCATCAAGACCTGAGTTTGGATAGAGGCCATGACTGTGAAATGACGGATTGACTGCGAGGAGAAGCAACCAATGCCCGGCAGCTTTTTCGGCTTGAAGACAAGGCACTTCTACCCGGGGTTGCCAATTGGTGATGCCCTCTTTTTGAACCAAGGACCGATTTCATCAGAGTGTGGCCCGTCGTCCCCAGCTTGGTGGGCGGAATGCATTGCGCTGGCGGCGGCGCGAGCTCCGTGATCCGTGAGGGTTCGCTGTTGTCCCACGACAAAATACAAAATTTTTTTTTCCGTTATACCGCCTGTGTGACAGCTGTTCTCCGTTTTTTTTACGTCAACGCTGTGGAGAGGACTTCGCCTGATGGGTGGTCGTCCGTCGACCCGGTGCTAAAAGGAGAATGCGCCAACAAGGTACGGAGTATATCATCATGAATGGAAGGAAGAGGGCGATCGAAGCGGGGATGTTAACAAGACGATGAACAAATACATAGCCTCGTAGTCTTTGGCTCCTCGCGACCCTGCCTTGACAACTGCAACTACATGCGAAGCTACAGATAGGATTGACGATTCTCACACACTCGGACTGTAGTAATCATTTCTTCTTCAGTCATGGAAAAGCTCCACGATCACCCAAGCAACACCAGCACCATCAAGAAGCTAGTCGGGCGTCTTCGCGGAAACAGTGTTAGTACACCAAACACACCGCAGAGAGACGAGGGCTATATATCCAATTCGTCGCGAGCGCCCTCATTTCGCATTCGTACGCCTCGAATATCCAGGTCGCCGGATTCACATTGCAGCTCATCAACGAAGAAACGAGGCAAAAACGGTCACTATGTGCGAGATGCTCAACTTGCCTTGGAGTTATGGAACGACGCATATGATGCCTTACGAGACGATCCTAGTTGTACCGGCTTGGTAACTGCGTACGAGAATATTATATCACAAGAGCTTCCAGATCATTTAAAAATGGGCGGCCTTAACTCGTCATTCCGCAGCAAACCGGTGGATCAGCGATTAGAGTTGCTCACAGCCATAACCACAGCCGGGCTTGAGAAGCGGAGAAGATCCAAAATTTCTTAGGCCGACGACTCTGCGAAGATAGTACTGGATGCGGTGAGAGACCGAGTCGGCTCGGTTGTGGCAGAATATCATGCTGCATCGGTGGCTTGGCCAGGTTTTTGCACACTGACCCCGGTGAGTAACAGGTGGAATTCAAAGGCTGTCCTATATGTGTACTAATAAACCCATTTCAGCTTCTACTGGATCCAATAGTTAACCAGGAAGATTTCAGAAAGGGCCTCGTGCACGTTGTAGGTCGCACATCGTGGTATATGCATCTGGCACAGTTGCTGCTGGCCAATTCATGGGGGGCAGAGCACCAATACCGAGAACAGCGGCACGCACTCAGAGAGAGGCTGGTCAAACTGTACCAAAAAGTACTCGAGCTCGAGATGAATTGCGTCTGTGCCACGGCGAGTGCTTGGAACACAGCGGCCAAGAATGTAGTCGGCTGGAATACGCTGGACAAACTGGTGAACAATCTTTTGCACATGGACGCGCAAGTTGTCGAGATTATTGAGAAGCACTGCGCAGAGAGAATTCGGGAGACTCTGTTGCAAGAGAATCAAGATCTGGACATGTCATGGACGACGGGAGGCGTGGTTATCGTAGAGTCTACAACCGCGCACCCAATGCAGATGACGCAAGTAGCGGGTCAAGTCTAAACTTTCCTGGCAATTTTCGATGATAAAATAGGCATGGAATGGAAATGAGTCGAGATGGGATGGGATGATGTCCATAGTCAGCAGTTAGGCACAAACTCGGGTTGAGCACTAAAATCTCTTGCCGCGCGGCATCCCCGCTGCCACACAAGATGGAATGGACCTGGTGTTGCATTGCCACGCTTGGGTGCAGAGATGAATATTAAAATTGGCGTGACCTGCTGCCTCTTTGGCACTCCCTACGCGGGTCAAACCAGCCAAAAAGGTCAATTGGTGCATCAATGTTGCTTACAATTCCCTTGGTCAGCAAGAACGGAGCCAATCATCTATCCGAAAAGCACTTGACTACTAGTTGAGTGTTTGGGGAAGTTTATCATTGTATCTCGGACATGTATGCCTAGATGTACGCAAGACCGAGGAGAATAAATGTCACGACCAGAAAAGCAGCACATCTGCGATACGGGCCGTTGTCCAAGTTGCCGCCACTTGCAAGCTCAACACCAAGAGCGTCGGGAGTGAATCTCACCACTTTGGGCCTCACCATGGCAGGCGACGAAGCTGCAACAAGTGACGTTTCGGCAGCTGAGACAAGGGCCTTGCCGCCGTTGAGGATCATGAATTCAATACATACAACCGTATGGCAGATCAGATGGAACAATTCGTACGTTAGCCTCACTGGCAAAGCCGCAGCTTGTCATGCTAACTTCGTATCGCAGCACAACTACTTCCGCCAGACTTGGACCCTCCTCTGGACAGCGGCGACCACCTCCCGGCGCCCCCAGAATCTCGCCCAGAGGCAATTCCTCAACGAGGCCATCTCCTTTGCTCGCCACCTCTCGGCGCATCATGGCATCGAAGAAGCTCATATATTCCCGCTTCTCGCGACACGCATGCCCGAGTTTGACGCCAAGAGAGGGAGCTTGGTGAAGCAGCACGACCAGATCCACAAGGGGCTGGAGGATTTCGAGACGTACGTGAAGCAGTGTCATGCGGGAAGGGAGGATTTCGAAATGGGTGTTTTGAGGGAAAAAATGGAAGGGTGGGAAGGGGTGCTGTGGAAGCATCTGGACGAGGAGGTCAAGATGTTGGGCGCGGAGAGGATGAGGGCCGTCTGGAGCAAGGAGGAGATGATGAGGATGCCCATGTGAATTCTTCATAGGGGAATCTAAACCCCGATACGACAACTACGACAATATCCAAGATGCGCGTGGTTGTGGCGGACATGTAGTTACAACATTTAGCAACGGAGCCAGCCACAAGGTCCTTTTACGTTAGAGCACAAGATTCGGCAATTTTTTTCTTCTCTTTATTTGTCTCTAGTAAATAAATACTTGAAGAGTGTATTGTCCTTTTACCCACGACCCAGAATATTATACACACGCCATCTGCCCGGGTCAAGCAGTCGTGCGGCCAACTGAGCAAGACCAGATATCAAGCTCCCCTAGTCTATACGATCTAGACCCCTCCGTGTCGAAAAAAGGGGACAAAAGAAAACAAAAGTAGCACAGTAGAGACTGTCATCGTCCCGAATAAACTTGATACGCCCATCCCGTTTCCTTTCTCGTCATATTCCCCCAGTCCCCTACTACGCCGTCGACCGCCACAAGTCCACCATGGCACCCGTGGACGGGTAAAATGCCAACAGCGAAACCACCACGTCCGGCAAGAAGCCGCCCGTCGTCGAGCCCCAATGGACCGTCAGAGGCGCCCAGGCCAGGTTTCTGTAGAAGCTCTTGTTCCAGGCGGCCGCCCACTCGGGGTCCTTGGCCGCCGCACCGCCAGCCGTCCTGCGGCCTCGCTCGACCAGCAAGCGAGCGCCCTCCATGGCAACGTACAGCCCCCAGGCGCGGACGCTCAGCAGACCCAGGCGGCCCTGTGTGGCGGGCGCAAACGGCAGCACCTTCTTGCTCGACAGGAAGGCCACGTTCTCGGAAGCCTGGTAGACGATGAGCGAGGCGATCTGGGCGTAGGCGACCAGCGTGTCGAAGAGGGCCTCGGGCGCGTCCTCGGCAGGGTCGAGCTGCTTCTCGTTGCTGCTGCTCCCGGCGGCGGCGGCGCGCGACTTGAGCACCAGCCTCTTGGCGGCAAAGTAGAGCCCCAGCAGGCCCCAGAGGCGGCCCATGGTGCGGGTTTCGCTGATCATGGCGGCGAGGGCCTTGAAGCGGCCGCCGAGCTGGAGGGCGAGGGCGGCGAGCGAGGGCTGCGGCGCGGTCGAGGACATGATGACGGTCGTCGCGGGCGGGAGCTTGAAGGCCAGGGCGACGAGGCGGCGCGCGGATTGTCTGATGGCGGCGCCGCCGACGGCCTCCAGCACGGAGCCGGTCAGTCGAGAGGCGTAGCAGGCGAAGAGGATGACCGTCTCGGCGCCCGACCGCGTCTGCATGCACCGGAAGAGGTGGGCGAGGAAGGCATCGGCGCGAGACGGCGCGGCGGCGAGCACCGCCGTGATGGGAGCTTTCTGGTTCGACGGCGGCGGTAGCGACGGCGGAACGGCGGCATCGACGCTCGTGTCGACGCTCGAGGAGGGCTTGTCGGCGGCGCTCATGGTATGTCGAGATGCGTGAGGTGCGGGGGAGTGAGGGATATTGGCTTGCTTGCTGGCCGCGATGACAGATGTCGACGCAGGCGGGCGGCCGCGATGAGATTATCGAATCGAGCCTCGGAAGAGCCGAGTTCGAATACTCTTAGCCTTGGTGAAGACGCTGTTGCGCCTGGTTCCGTACGGAAACTGCAGAACTGCACAATGCCACAGATCGGGAAAAGGGGGAGCCGACCCGTTGAGAATTGTTGAGCGCTTGTATCACTTTGTGTGATGTGATGCGGCGGCGACCGGGGTCGAGCTGCATGCGTCTGGGCAACAACAGCTTGTGGAGGCCGGCTTCTCTCTGTCTGTGTTCTTTCCTGGAGGTCCCCGTGCCTTGTTCAGATATACCATCCATCATCATGGCATGCAACTGGCCGCGGTGCCTCGGCATGCGGCTACTACGCTGCGGAGGCCATCGTCCGGCTAATGTGACGGCAAGGTGTGGCCCCGGGTTGCCTTGGGGTCCATTTCGAGGACGGTACGTACACATCAATGATACGTTATGGGCACGACGTCCTGGAGCTGTTAGGGCACATGGATGAAGCTCCATCCCCGCGGAGGTAGCCCGTCCACTCAGGGTTTTGTGTTACTCCCTCCCACTTGGAAGCAGGGTTGGGAGAACGGAGTGCCACGTAACCCCAACCCTAAAACACAGATCTCATTGGTGTGAGGGGAAGTTAGGAAAATCTTCCTGCGTATGGAGTGCTCCACAGTCGGTCGAACTAATAAAGGTGGCACGCGCCGGAACCCGTCTTTATATCGATACTAGAAACAAGCATAAGCATGGGATCAGTAACATGTTTGCATTTTCAAGTCGAAATGTCCTGTGCTTACTCCGTACTCTTGGTAGTGCCAGGACAGAAAGGCTCTGCTAACAACCTCCAGAACCCCAATCATGTTAATACAACCAGCCTGGGGGGGATGAAGCGACCAATTCCGCGTTGCAGCATGGCATATGCTCTCAAGTCTAACAGTGAGCATATGTATTCCACAGCGAATTCCTCAGGCCACAAGGACCAGAATCTACACGAGACCTCCTCGTAGCCGTGGCCTTGCCCGCCTCACCATGTGCTTCAAACTAGCAGCATTGCCACAAGACATATTTTCCAAGCAGAAGAAATGATTAAAGTCTTCAAAACCTTCCCCAAGGAGCTCTTCCGAGTAAATAACGGCGCGCACGTGCAACTGCGCGAATGGGCACTGAATCGCCCGGTATACGATGTTATCCTCAGTCACGGCTTAGTCCAGGCAAAGGCACTGAATCCATCCTCATACCGAGGTAAGCAGCCCAAGAGAATGAAATCTTGAACTCTGGCCATAATTGACCTCAGATAGCTCCAAATGGTGCTTCTCTGCGACCAAACTCACCCTATCAACAACAGTATCTTGTTTCCCGAATATTCAAGGGGTACGACATAATCGTGTACGCCATACCCAGAGGAGAGTCCCTACTTTTTCTCTTCTCCTTCGTCACATCACCACAACTTGGACATTATCGTACTAACTACAGCGTTTAGGGACCCCTGTGCCCGATGACTTGTTGCTCGTGCACGAGCGGTCCGATCATTTTTCGCTACAGCCGTCTAGAGACACATGACTATACAAGGTAACTATGCCGACCGTTCCCTCCCCTAAGGCTGTCTCGTTCAATTGAGACTTTGGCAGGGTTGAATGCCAGAATAACGGACTTTCTCATGGGCCATGCAACCTTGCGTACCAAGGAGCAGTGGCTGCAAGACTACCCGACGGCCACGGACTTTGGCCATGCCCAAGGCCGACTGAGCCGAAAATGACATACCTTGATGTTTTTGAAGGGTGCCATTTTACGACTTGGTAGAGGAGATATCGGGAGAATGAAATCGGACGGCCTGTGAAACTTGTGAACATATCATGTATTGGAGTCGCTGGACTCATTTCTAACATAATCTTTCCCCTCTCCTCTTTTGAGTCCCCTCCGTAGCAATCTATGAGATACAGGGAGAGAAGAAGACGAGAGCTTCACCACATACTCCCCGATGAATTTTTTCGATGCAAATCGTACATTTGACCGCATGTTTCGTTTCATCCGTCTCATCCGTCACATCCATCAAGACCCGTCCCATTCCGTGCATGACAGCTAGGACAAACAAAAGAAAAACGGCCACAAATAGTATTTAATATCTTCCCGTGTGCCGTAAGCAGCGCGAAATATGTGCGCCTACGCCCCGAATACCAAGTTTGTTTAAATGCGTATCTCCCCAACAATGAATCACCAGTGGCTTCTTTCTCAACCCCGAACAGCAGCTCCCAAAGCACCACCGGTAAACTGAGTGCCGCCAGCTTGCCTCTGAGTGTTGCCACCGGTGCGGGCACCACCGCGCCCAGAGCGTTGGCCGCCCCGCTGGCCACCACGGCCTCGGCCTCCTTGCCGCTCGAAGGCGTTGGATGTGCCTTGAGTCCGCTGCTCCAGAGTTCGTTCGTTGGTCTCGATAAGCGCGCTGGCCTTGTCGGACAGTGTGAGAGCCAAGGATTGCAGGCGGCTAAGCTCGACGCCCTTGCGGAAGATGACATTGTTGGTGACCTGGTCGAGAGAAGCGGCCAACTCCTCATGGCTGATCATTTTGCTGACAATGGCGGCGACCTTGGCAATGTCCAGCTCAAACATGGCGCTTACAGTGTCGAGAGCGAGAGTGTCGTAGAAGGGGGCGTATGTGAACAGGTAGGTACGGAGGCCTTCTTCCTGGATCTGCTTGGAAAGCATAGCCTTGATATCCTCGGCGTTGGGCATCAGCTCCCAAATCTTGATGCTGTGGATGAAAGTGGTTGACTTCTTCCACTCGCCAGCAGCAAGAGCCTTGGAGGCTTGCATGACGTGGTCTCTCGTGTTCTCAGGGGGGCCGGTGAAAATTTGTCTCTCGTGGTACTCGAGCATGCGTCTGTAGGTCTTGCTGATGACACGTTTCTTGACGTCGGGTGAAGATCCAGTCTGGGCTAGCAGGGGAATCTCTAGAAGCATGCTGCAGGTCAAGTACACACACTCGAGAAGTTCGAGGTTAATGTGCATGTGGAACGGTAGCTGGCGCTGCTTCTCTAGACGCTCCTGTTCAGGCGACACTTGGCTGTATCTCTGCATCATTACACCTTGAGCCAGCAGCTCCTTCTGGCGACCGCTGCCACAAATCTCCTGAAGGGTGTTCTGGGCGTCATAAACGAGTCCTTTGCGGAAGGCGCACAGACCAACCTGGACCAGAGTTCGGTTGTAAAGAATCTGGGTTAGGACGTCGAAGTTGGGAATGGTGTCCTGCAAGTGGGACATGAGCATCATGTCGCGGGCATTGTAGTACTCGCCATGCAGTGCGAGGAAGTAGACCTGGCATAACATGGCTCGGGCACGGATGATGCCGTCACTGTTGCTGAACAGGTAGTTGCAAAGAACGTTGACCAAATTGTTGGCGTCACTGGATTGGCTGCGGGGGGTGATGACAGAGTCGACCTTGTCACCAGCAGCCTTCCAGCAGTTCTCCTCGAATGTCTTGATGACTTGGGCAGGCTGCAGATGTGTCAGTGCGTTGCTTTTGATAAGAAAGGAAGGAAAAACAAAAGGCTGGGCCCTCAAGAGACCATGACTAACCTTGAAGTAGACATGCTCCAGTCGTCTCATGACGATTCTATTCACGCTGTCTTGGGGGATCTCGAGGGCAGGGTCCTTGCGCAAGTACTCATAGTACAGTTGGCCGCGGACGATGATGTTGTATAGGGCACCCTCATCTTGGAGACGTTCAATGTACTCAGAAGTATGAGGATCAATGCTTTGGAGGGATCGGACGAGCTCGTCATCCAATCTCTCAACATATGAGACGATGCTGCCAGCAACCTTGATATATTTCTCGCCAGGCTGAAGAGCAGGGGGCTTCTCATCATCATCCCACTCCTCAACATTCTCAACAACGACGTAGTCCTTGTTGTTCTCAAGAACAGTTAGAAGAGTAGACAGCTCCTTTTCTGCAGCCTTCCAGTGTTCCAAAGGCATCACATTGGATGTACCAGCGCTCAAATCGAATCTGGCAGACACGATAGCGAGCAGAACCCGAATCTGCTGGTAGGGAGTGTTGGCAATCTCGCCGAGCTTCTCCATCACCTTGATCTGCTCAACACGATCGGTGTTCTTCTTGCCACGAGTTTCCATAATGCCACGCAGGTGTTTGAAGATACTCTCTGGGGTATACTGGAGAGTACGACCACCCTTGCCAACGGTAGCAAAGCCATCGTCGCCAACTTCTTCGGGTTGCGCGGTCTCCTCCTGAAATCTGGCAACCTTCTTCGGCTTGACTGGCTCAGGCTCCTCATCTTCGGACTCCATGAAGCCATCCTTGTCTTCTCTGTAGGCATTCACCTCAGTCTGGTACTCCTTGCTGGTCTTCTTGATCTTTTGCTTGACGGCATTCAGGTTACGGGCCTGGATGGCGTTCATCTTCTTGGGTGTAACTTTTGCCTTGGCCAAAGCCTCGTTCATGAAATCCTCCAGCTCGGCGACGATTCGGATATAAGGCTTAGGGGTCTTGCCGCCATCTTGCATGCGGACAACCTGTCTGCTGAGTTTGTCGAATTCTGTTTACGAGACCAATATGTTAATGACACAATAATTTCTCATTTTTTTCCTCCTTCCTTCACCGTTTTTTCAAGGTCGGTCATGATGTTGACACCGCTTTCAGAATTCAAATGGCGGCTCCCAATTTCCTTGTGCTGAAACAATAAAAAGGGGGGAAAGGAGGAGAAGAAGATACAGCAGGGGGAGAAAAACCACGATTTTTAGAGACAACACTTCTACGTACCAGCAGAGATTAATGTCCAGTCACCGTTCTTCTGGCCGTTCTCAATCTGCTTGATGGAGGCGTCGAGTTCATCGCGCTGTTTGTCCTTGGCACTCTTCACTTTGGCTCGGACTTCCTCCTCTTCACTGTCGCTGTCTGAAGCGGCATCCCTCAAGAAACGGTTGGCACCACCGGCTTCATCGTCGCTTGAGGTCTCTTCGTCACTCATATCAGAGTCGTCCATGTCGTCGGAGTCGTCGGAATCATTCTGGCCGAGATCCTGCTCTTGCTCCTCCTCGGAGTAGAGCTCTTCCTCATCAGAGGAGCTGTCACTGGAGCTGTCCTCTCCACCACGGAAAAATCGAGACATGGCGGGCAAATATTTCTCTTGACGCTATTCCTCGGTGGATATTGTCGCCTCGGGACGATCGAGGGTTAAGATACGGATTCGTCGCGAGGTGCGATGCGCGGGGTTAGGAATCGAGCCTGCCTCGTGAGGGTCGAAAATTGATGATTTTTGGTGGGAGGTGGGGCGCGCAACTTGGGGCTTAGCGAAGACTCAAGAGTCGAAGACAAATGTGAAGTGGTTACGGCGTACAGTTTGCAGTGTTGCAGCTGCACGGTCCAAATCCGCCCCTCGTCGCTCATTTCTGTGTCCGGGAAATTTTGTGTGTGCTTATGTCAGCGACCGGCGGTTTAGTTTTTCCTGGCCAGCGGCCATGGTTGTCTGCTGGCCTTCATGGCTTCCATATTGTGTTGAGCGGCCCGCTGTCCGACCACTAAACGGCGAGCTATTAGCCGTTTTGCCCCCCTCGGGCTACAGCTCGGCTGATGGCGGGAGGCTCTGGAGGCCCTGGGCCAACTAGCACCAGTCAATTGCCTTGTTACCAAATACTAGTTATTGTTTGATTTCTCAGCAACACCAACATATCCTCAACTTCACAACTCATACATAGTACACAGAGGGGCCCCCCGGTTTCGCCCTTCAGTCATCGCCATGGCCAGCGTTGGCTGTGCAAATGGCGCATCGGCCGCAAGGTCGTTCATTCAAATCGCGAAGCGTGGTTACTCAACCGCCGCTGCGAGATCATCCGCTCCTCTAGAGTTTCTACTGCCCCAAACTGTCTCGACAACCGATTGCCGCGCTGCATTTCTCTTACGATCGACGAAAACTACCCGCCCAAGTCGCACAGGCCGTGCGTGCTTGCGAGGCACCCCGTTCAGCGGTGGTCTACGACAGTCGCAGAAGCGAACCTTCACGACGACTGCGTCTCGACAGGCCACAGTGTGTGTGCTTAACCCTCAAAAAGACGAAGATGGAAATGAAATGATGTTGGAAATTACCCCAAGAGCAGCAAAGGTTTGGCAATTGGTATTCGATTTTGCAAAAGGCGCTCATGCTAATGTTTTCTGCGGTGCAGCGCTTGTCACAAATAATGAAAAAGGACGACAATCCCAATCTCGCTCTTCGCATCCAGGTAGAAAGCGGGGGTTGTCACGGCTTTCAGTATCTAATGAGCCTAGTCACCATACCACCGAAAGACACGGCAGAATGGTCGACAGTTGTAAACGAAGACGACACCATCTTCCAATTCTCTGACGAAGCGGACACGGCAGGTTCATCTGAGCATGGACCTAGAATTATATTGGATGAACCGTCTCTGAACCTGCTAAAGGGGAGCAAGGTGGACTTTACCATGGAATTGATTGGGTCACAATTTAAGATTGTTGACAATCCGTATGCTACAAGTAGCTGTGGTTGCGGCACAAGCTTCGATATCAAGCTGTAGCATGCGCAAAATGAGCCTTCACGGTTAAACTAAAAGGTAGTTCCTACTAAACCAAGTGACATCTTATAGGATATATGAGTCGCAAGGGGGCGATAACCCCGTTATAAAAGGATAGAGCTACGAAAAGCACGAACCCGGGTTGGAGTACAATACAGTGCGCTCAGCTGTAAGGGTGACAGGAAGGACGATTATTCCTGCTCCCCTCATAAGATAACTACCTTAAAGAATTACATATTTTAGAACACACGCCTACTCTGAAAGCAACCACATTCATCTTGTACACTCTTACCTTCAGTGCCAAACAGACAACGTAGCGTGACGTAGGGATATGGGCATTTGCACGACTCGTCACAGATACATCCAAAGTCAATCACTTAAACACCTAAGGAAGATCACAACGTGGCATGCGGAACTCTAGTGTGTCATTCATCAAGGAATCAATTACCCTTACACCTTGCCATGTACGAAACGCCGAGCGACCATGCCGTTAAATAAAATTTCCCTTTGTCCATACCACACCAAACCCAGTCGTAAAAGCTAGGCCATTTTTTGCTACTATATCTAGTTCATCTGGCGGACGAGGGCGTTGATAGCCTCCTCACGGTTGCCAAGGTCACCGCCTTCAATGAAGTGCTTGAACTTGCGGGGACGGAAGCCACCGGTGGGGTTGGACAGCTTGAAGGGCCACAGGAAGTTGGAGGCCTGCTTGAAGTTGGGGCCGACGGAGTAGATCTCGTGGACGAGATCCTCCATGCACACAATGCCGTACTTGCCAAGGGACTCCTCAATAATGGCGTTATCGGTCAAAGCAATGCGCTGCTTGTTGACCTTGCCGTAACCACGCTTGTAGATGAGTTCCTTGATAGTCTTCAGGTTGGGGTAACCGTACGCAACCCAGGGCTCCACAATCTTCAACATCTCGGTGGTAGCCTTGGTGGCCTTAATGAAAACACCGTTGTTGATCTGGAGCAGACGGAGAAGCTGGAGGGTCTTGCGGGGCTTAGGAGGCATCTTGTTGATACCCTTGATACGGACGACGAAGATCAACTTGGCCTCAGCAGGGATGTAGGCAGAGTCGTTCTCCTTGGCAACGCGGTGCAGGCGGATCTTCTCACGTTCGGCATCGCGGTACTCCTTGACGTACTTCTCAGCGCGCTTGAAGATGACGCCACGCTTCTCCTTGTTGGCCTGATTGGGCAAGTTAGCCTTTGGTTCGCCACTGCGAATGCATAAAAAAGCAACGTTTGGTCAGGCGAATAATCAGACCCGAAAGAAGGTATAAAGATCAACAGCATTGACAAGTGTCTAGTTGATGGGTATGTTGTGCATCATGATGCCATGAAAATGCGGAGAGATAATACATACAGCCTTCTTCTTCTGGAGAGAGGCAGTGCGCTCGGCGCGGGCCTTCTCCTGAGACTTGCGCTTCTTGAGAAGCGTCTCGGGGACGAGGATCTGCTCCTTGGTAGGGACGGTACTACACAGAATCAGATTAGTACGAGGTCCGGCATACTCAAGGTATGGACAAGAGCGCCGGTGAGAGAACTGTAGCTGTAGCGCGACATTCTCTGCTTTGGCTGACTCGAATATGAATTTAATCGGTGAGATAGGATGGATCTCGGGTCAACAATTTCTCGCCAACCCAAGCTCCTCATTTCCTTCGCACTCATCCGACAACAACCCCAAACGAGACGTTCAGGAACAATGGTCGCAGGCAATTGTACAGGAAAACCCGCAATTTGTGCCTTTGAGCGACAATGAATTTAAGAGTGAAGAATTGACGCGCACATTCTTCATCTCCAACACCTCCTGCATCATCTCTCAGCCCGCAAGCAATATTCCAGCCTGAGTGACCAAGGGAGACACCAGAGAGAGATCGAGCTGGCAGTTTCCCACGATGTAGTGCTCAGTCAAAACTTAAGCCATCATGGACTACCCAGCAAGAGGACCACGAACAATCTGCAAGAGCACTCGGAACCGGGCTCGATGCCCATATCGTTCAAGGAGAATCAACATACGTGGCACCCATTTTTGCGACTGACTGTTTGGTGAAGTCGGTTAGTATTGGCGTGGATGGGAAAGAAAAAGGGCAGAAATGGAGAGTACCTAGGTAGCTTGGTCCTTTTTCTCTTTTCGAAGTGGAGCATGAAAAATTTGGGTGGAGATTTTCCCGCCAAAATTCGAAGATAGGGTTAGGTTTTTTGTGCCTCACGCACAAAATTCTAGTGTTTCTGCCGAGTCCCACCGCCCACTAACAGCCCGCCCTCTCCCGCACCCACACCACTCCAGCGCCAGTCATGATGTTGGAAGATTTGTTCTGTATTTCCAACTGCCAGTGTCGAGAAACCAGACGATTTCAAAATGGCTCCTCCGAAGAGAACCGCTGCACCTAAGGAGAACATCTCCCTGGGCCCCTCCGTCCGTGACGGTAGGTGTTTATCATTTGCAATCCATGCCGCCAAATGGCATAATTGCGTCGTTTGTTTGAAGTCCAGGAATCGGTCACTAAACCCAGTTATACAGGCGAGCTTGTCTTTGGCGTTGCTCGAATCTTCGCCTCTTTCAACGATACCTTCGTCCACGTCACCGATCTCAGGTTCGTCTCCCCCGAAACAGCTTAAGCGCCGAAGTAGAGCTCGTCATCGCGATTTGAAACAAGACGAAAAATAAAAGTCCGGCGCTGACAAGATGCGCAGTGGTCGCGAGACAATCACCCGTGTCACTGGTGGAATGAAGGTCAAGGCCGACCGTGACGAGTCTTCCCCCTACGCTGCCATGCTGGCTGCCCAGGATGTCGCGGCTCGATGCAAGGAGCTGGGCATCAACGCCCTTCACATCAAGATCCGTGCCACTGGTGGTATGTTTCTATTACCCCGCCATTGCTATTGAGGGCGTGAGAACAACTGCTAACGTGATACATGTAAAGGTAACGGTACCAAGACCCCCGGACCTGGCGCCCAGTCTGCTCTCCGTGCCCTTGCCCGTGCTGGCATGAAGATTGGCCGTATTGAGGACGTTACTCCTACTCCCTCTGACTCTACTCGCAGAAAGGGTGGTCGCCGTGGTCGTCGTCTCTGAGCGTCATCTCGAAGTTTGGAATGGCTTGGTTTGGACTGGAGTTTCGCTATCTGGTTTCTCTTTGGCGTTGAGAAAAACGAGGGGAACGGCCATAGTGCCTGGTCCCCATTCTACTGTGCTCTGTCACATCCGATTAGCGGGTGTTTTGGCGAGCTGCTAGGTAGACGGATATGAATTCGCCTCCCGAAGCAGGCCCATGAAACAGTACTCCCAATCCGAGACCTTGTTTTCAACGTGTTGTGATATGTGTGATGACTATGCTCAACCGAAACGCATTGTGAAATGATATTCTCATCAGCTAGCTGTGGCGTCAAGTGTATTACGCTTCTGTAAAATTCCAACTCCCCATGTTCGTTACAAATACATGCGAAATGCTAACTTTACTTCCAGTTGAGTTCACTATTCAACTCCTGGCCTCAAAGACCACATTCCTCTTCCTGTACCGCCAGTTTTGTTCAAAATGGCCACTCTATCAAGGGCGGTCTTGAACTCGTCGCTCTGTTTCTTCCCTGGACAATAAGGATTGAAGTGATCCACCAGCATCTTGCTTGGTACTCGTCCACCTTGTCTGTTTATGAAAGCTTTGATCATTGTGACAAAGTCTTTAGCCTTCAAGTTCTTGTCAAGTCCGGGTGTTCCCGATCGGGAACTACTACCACTGCCGCCATCCAAGCCCTGCCGGTTCGCCAAGTTACTCATAATACCGGCCGAACTTGGGCCTCCGCGCCGTCTATTCCCACCAGGTCTCCCTCCAGATCCAACTTCGCCGGTCCATGTAACTGTTCCGATTGGTACACGACGAGCCTCTTGAGCGGCATGTCGCAAGTGAGCGGCAGCTTCACGCGCCACCTGGTTGGCTTCCTGACGCAGCACACCGATATCTGCTCTCGCCTTTTGTGGGCCATTGACAATTTGTTCATGATCATATGCGCTATTCACGGAGCGCGAAAAAATGCCTTCCAACATGCGTCTTTCGTCATGGGCAGAATCGTCTTCTTGAAAGTCCTCCATGGCTGCAACAATACTCATTTTTGAAAGCTCCTCTTGCTCAACATCTCCTTCCTTGTGCCCAACGCTGGTGATTGGTGCCAAGCGTTGCCTTGCAACAGCTTCCCCGTCAGTGTTGGCTGATATGTCAACCTCAGCTCCTTTGAACACGTCGCTTCGTTGAGCAGCAGCCTGGTCGCCAGCATTGTACGAGAACAAGTCATACAAATCCGACAAATCATATGAGCTTCGCTGCTTGGGATCTTTGAGCACTTTGTTTGTCATAAACTGCTTGAAAATTTGCCTGTGGTAGATTTTCTCCTCAATCGTACCTTCCGTCATGAGTCGATAAATCTTGACTGGTTTGTTCTGCCCCAATCTCCAAGCTCGTTCTCGAGCTTGTAGATCTGTAGACGGGTTCCAATCAGGATCAAAGATAATAATGCGGTCAGCACCTGTAAGATTTGTTCCCAGACCGCCAGTTCTGGTTGTCATAAGAAAGACATGAATGGATAGGTCGGCGTTGAATCTATCAATCATTGGTTGTCGTTGATCGACTGGTGTTTCTCCATCCAAACGTAAGTAGCTTATATTGCATTCGCGCATGCATTTCTCAATAATGTTGAGCATCAATTTACCTTGTGAGAAGAGCAGTGTCTTGTGGCCCTTTGGTATCATGACCTTTTGAAGCAGGTCCTTGGTGAGCTCCAACTTAGCTGAGAGCTTTGGGCTTCCAAAATTGTAGCCGATCTTGCTTCCAAGGCTCTTGTCCAACAAGTCTGGGTGGTTGCAAATTTTTCGCAGGATGTCGATTCCGTACAGTGATTGGCGCCGTCTGTTTAAAATGGCTGATACCTCATCTGAACCAAGAAATGTTTCGTACGCCTTGCGTTGCCCTTCGGTCAGCTTGCAAAACAAAACCTGTTCCGTCTTTTCAGGCAAATCCGCTGCTACATCAATCTTCAACCGCTGAAGCAAGTATTCACCGATGGTCTCTTTGAGTGCCTCGGCACACTTTTCGGCTGTCATGACTTGAAGGTTCGATGCATTGGCATAACCTCCCTGCCGAATCGGTATTTCAAATTGTGTCCGGAAATTGACCAGAGTTCCTAATCGCATTGGGTATATGAAGTCAAACAGGGACCAGAGTTCGGTCAGGTTATTTTGCACGGGTGTGCCGGACAATATCACTCGGTTTGGAGTGTTTAATTCCTTGCAAGTAACTGTTATTTCGGCGTTGGGGTTTCGAATCTTGTGCCCTTCGTCCAGAACAGCATAGCCCCATTCCACTGGAAGCAACTCATCTGCATAGGTCTGTAGGCCTGTGTAAGTTGTGACAAGAACGTGACCTTTGTCCACAACTCTTCTGACTATCCTTCTCGCCGCATTCAAGGACCTATTTGCAACTGGGCGGTAGTGTTCGACGTCGTACTCATCCTCAAACCGAGGATTCATCATGCCACTTCCCGATGAATGCAAAATCGATACTCTCAAAGGAGGCCACCAGCGATGAAATTCGCTTACCCATTGCCGCAACAAGGTAGCCGGCGCAACCACAATAACTGGACGCTCGAGCATTTTGCTGTGATGCAAGGCAGCGATGAACGCAATCAACTGCACGGTTTTACCCAGGCCCATTTCGTCGCCAATGATTCCTCCAACATTCTGCTTGTATAACTCTGCTAGCCACTGGACGCCAGTTTTCTGGTATCCGAATAAGGATGGGTGAATATCACCAGGTAACTTGAGTTCGTCATTGATGTAATGATCGGCATAGTCTGGTGATGGTTTCAGCCACTCGTCCTCGTCCTCATCACTTTCTGCTGAAGTGTGCTCATTGTCCGCCGTTTGCCGACGAGCCCGCCTTGCTCTACTTCGCCTCAAAATCCAATCTTTCAGTCTTCGTCTGTAGTGTGTTTCGTTGCCATCATCAAGTTTGCTGAGATCAACTTCTTCCTGCTCTTGTGCTCTGAGTTTGGCCTTCTGCTTGCGATCTTCTCGTCGAATAAGATCGTCTTCATTCCCCTGTTGCCAAACTGTGGAATCAGCAGATTCTGACCCCGACGGATGGTCTGGCTCGAAATCTGCTGACGAACTACGCTCCCGTTCTTTCCGTCTCTTCTTTCTTGGCCGCAGTGAGAACTCACTCTCTACGGTGTATTCGGACGGCTTTAGATCCTTTACAACGACGTCATCAACGAACCCTGGACGCCGCAGCAGCTGGTGTGAAGTCGGCCCTTCAGCCTCTTGGTCATATTGCTCTGCGGCAGCCTCTTCTTCTGCCTCCAATATGGTGTCGGCCAGTTGGCCAGCTATTCCTTCCGGGCGGGTTCCTCCCACCTTAGCAAACGGGGTGATTTTTCCTGTTCGAATAAGATACTCTCGGTGGCTTTCGCCAGCAAGCCTCTTGGACTTGGAATGAGGGCCAGTGTCTAACTGGTTCTCTTGGTGTCGTTTATCAATCCGTGCTTGAAAATCTGCAATGTCGCTAGTGATTTGGCCGAGTTCCTCTTCCAGCTTTGCAATCTCTTTTTGCACGTTGCGCGATTGATACGGATTACCAGCAACTCTCTCTGAGCGCCTCTTCTCTTTGTCCAGCTGAGACTGTAGTCTTTGTCTTGTGGCATCTAGCTTGGCCATACGATTCTGGTCTTTCTTGTCCTCGGCTTCCATCAGTGCTGCGCTCGCCTGAATGGTAATATCTCGCTCCAAATCATCCTGATCTCTTACGGTTCCCGTCAAATTTTTCAAAGCATCTTCTTCAGTCATGACCTCTGACTCAGGTCTCTGAGCCGTCTGTTCGGTATGCATTGCTTCCTGGGCGGCTGCGATCATCTTCTCGACCAGGTGTTCACCTCCTTCGCCACCAGCGCTCTGGTCTTTTTCCCAGTCGCGATCCATGTTAACCAATTAGAGAGGGCCCGGAGGCAGTCTGTTGCATTATCGTCGAATTTTTTTGAAGGCTTTTCAGAAGAATTCCTCTTTGCATCATAGTCTATATCATTAACACCGCTGGTAACGGTTCACAAAGGATCCCAGTCATTTAAGGGCTGGAGCTGGGAGCCGTCGAGATGAAACCATGACTTTCGGGCTGGACTTTCATGGTTCTCTCGCAAACAGTAGATGCGGTCTCCCAGCGACTTCCTAATGACTGCTAGTCAAGACGGCACAGCAGGAATGGTGATGATGGAAATGTCAAGTGTATCTGGCACGACCATTATAAATCGTGAATGGAGTGCACTGTGCAGGGGTGGCAAAAAGCATGTGGTGATTGGTCAGCCTAGTGGGGCCCCTTCCCAGGTCGGCTCTTGTTTCCACTGTCCTTTCTACATGAACACACGGATTACTTTATAACTACCCTATAGCAATGGCCGAGTGCAACGCGTTTTCACAAATTGTGCGATCTGATGATGCTGATGCAGTTATATGTTATGTATTTTGTTGTTTTATTAAAAATCCGACGAGCTGATGATAGTTCTCCGTGCTAGACTCCCTCTACCAAATCCACCCCCATCTATCCAATCCGTGTAGGCGAACAAACCATACATACAATCACTTTTTGAGTAAAACTGCCATATTCGTTTCCATCCTTTTCATGATCACAGACATGTGGCTCCCAAAATGTCTATAGACAAACACTGCCGCTCCATACTACTCCAAAACCCAAAGCTAGTCTTCGCCCGGAAATGCGAGCCCGCCGCTCGTTATATGCCGCCCACCTTTGGCAGTATCTCGTTTTTGCGCGGAGAGTTGGCTTCATGGATGTGACGAGCACAAACTTCTCTGTACTGAGAAGAGAGGCCCAGCTCTTCTAACCAACTCTCCCAGCCCACTGCTTGCGCTCTAGTTCCCAGTTCATACAATCGTTCAAAGCTTGCAGAGAACGCTTCGTCGGGCTCAACACAGATTTGGAAAATCTTCTGCATCAATTTCACCCAAAAGGCAGGCCATTCGGGGTCAAACGAGCTCTGGGGGTATCGAAATTCCACAGTTCCCAGGAGAGTAATTGCAATGCCACATCGATGTGGCATATTCGTCCCAGACGTCCCCGATTTCAGGTCTTCCCGGAGGCTGTCTATTGTCTTTGCTGCAAATAAGAACTCCATGAATCGAAAGGCATCGGGTTCGTTTGGAGACCTGTTCTGCAGCTTAGATCGGAAGCCATGAATGGTCTGTATGAAGCCTCCGCAAGACGATGCCGTCTCTGTCTTATTACCCTTGCTCTTCTTCCCAAGGATTGACATGCTGCCGATGGGTTCTACAGAAGGTGAATTGCGTCGAAGGGGATGACAAATTTTCTGAATGAATGGCTCTTCAAGTAGGCGAATCACAGCGATCACCTTCTTGGCCAGTTGGAGATCTATTGATCCCGACGAAGGGCTGCCGTGGATATGCAGACCACAATCTGAGGTAAGGCTGATCAGAAGGCTGTTACTCAGCGCCTCCAATACCCTTTTCAAAGTTGGTAGTCCAGCATCTATCTCCTTCTGGTCTGAGATGACTGGCGAGCTTATTTCCATTCCATTCCAAGAATGATCCGTTGGAGGACGCTCGTTGCTCCTATTGGGGATATGTTCGTCGGCCACGAACCAGTACCGGAACTGATCTTGTTGACCCAGGTGATATTGTTGACCCGGGAAGTTCTCCTTGGCTAACTCTTTGTTCCATACCCGGCACACATCACCGGTTCCAGCTTTTCTAAGGGGATGTTCAGGGTCTTCAAGGTTGCCTGTGTGTGTGATATAAGTGCCGTTGCTATCCTTCACCAGATCCCCTTCAGGAGTTTTGGTCAAAGGATCTTGAAGATCGCCTGGGTTGATGCGACAGGCGACCGGAAGGTTGCAGTTTGTCAAGGCCTCGCATACTTTCAAAGAATCCAGACTCGCAGGGTACGTGTCATAAATATCGTGGTAGCCTTCCGAGTCGGGCCAACGATCGTCGCCGGATAAGCGTGGGTGTAGGATGGCAGAAGGTGGCCTTCCAGCCAGCATAAATTCAATCTCTATACCGAAATTCTTTGCCATCCTCTGCCGTAACAAAGTTCAGGAAGAAGGTAAAAAAAAAAGTCGGACTTGTGCTATTGCAAACAGGTGTTGTGTCGTCGAGGGAGGGAGACTGATGGGCATCTTCCAGTCGGTATGCTGCGGCAACATCATGCTTTAAATATTGAGTCGAGGGCATTGTTCATTGCTCAACGTCATCTGTGATAGTGGGAGTGCTACTCCATTCATGAATGATGTCGAGTTTAGGAGAAGTATGATGGATATTACTGCTAAAGTGTGTAACAGGGTGAGGTAGTACAACCGAGCGAGGCAAAGTATTTGGGTGCTAATAACAGCTAGGTAGCCACCAGTTAGGCAGATATAGAGAATGGTACTCATGTTCAGTTCCTACTTGCTCCATGTCCCTTCCATTGGTATAGATTTCCTACATTGTTCTAGCTACAGAGCATTCACTGAGTTCAAGATGGATGTCTCGTGTCTTCACATGCTAGGCTATCTTTACGCCTGAGTAGTTATTTTTAGTCCATTGATGTATTTGAAATTTGAGGGGTGAGATGACACTTCTGGAGTAGAATGAAGGGAATCTATTGCCCTTGTTCAATGCTCGTTCTTGGTAGAGCACGATGGGTTGTGGGAACAGTTCAAGTGCGAGGAAGGGGAGAAGAAAGGATGGTGACACATGGAACTGGTTGCATATCCATAAAAGTCGAAAGTAATGTGTCATTTTGCGGCGAACAGAAGTTGAATGTCGGAGCAGGACGAGCACTTATCATTTCACACAAAGTCATCACGTCAGATGGCGCCGGGGTTGGCCTGCTCAACAGCAAACATGGAGCTTCACAGATGGACCGGTAATAGCAGCATTGTCAGACCACTAATGAGACATTTAAGCCATCGAGCTCCTTCTTTTTGTCTATTCACAGGCTCATGTATGCTAGGTGGTGGTGAGATTGTCCAGGATGCGAGGTCCAGAGCATGCGGTGGAAGAGCCGCCGAGTCTATGATTGTTTGCGACGTCGGAATTCAATATTGGGTCTGGCCTCGACTAGGCCGAAAAAGAAGCGCACAAGCGCACCATTGCCCGTGCTGAGACGCACCGCAACACGCGGCGCGCCTATCAAATCATTTCGCGTCGTCGCCGCCGCCGCCGCCGCCGCCGCCAAGGAGCCCGGTTGAACTGACAGCTTCAATGCTCCCACTCTTGACCACCTTTTCACCTTTTCTATCATCGCCAGAGCCCATGCTACGAGCGCCGCCGACATGCACATCATAAAGCCCTCGTGGCTGAGTCACAGCGGTGAGCAGAAAGACTTCGAGGTGTATAGCTGTCATATTTCTCCCGATGGCAAACGACTCGCGACCGCCGGTGGTGATGGCCACGTTCGAGTCTGGTCGACCGACGCCATCTACAATGCGAAAGACGCCAGCTACACGAAGCCGCGCCAGCTCTGCCACATGAGCCATCATTTGGGAACAATTCACTCTGTGCGGTTTTCCCCCAATGGACGGTACTTGGCCAGCGGTGCCGACGACAAGCTCATTTGCGTATACCACCTGGACAAGGGAGCGCCTGCGATAGCCTTTGGGAACAACGACCCGCCGCCCGCGGAAAACTGGAAGACGTACAAACGACTCATTGGCCACGAAAACGATGTTCAGGATTTGGCCTGGTCGCCGGACTCGTCCTTGCTGGTGTCGGTCGGGCTCGACTCCAAGGTCGTTGTTTGGTCTGGCTATACCTTCGAGAAGCTCAAGGCCATCCCGGCGCATCAGAGCCATGTCAAGGGCATCACGTTTGACCCTGCCAACAAGTTCTTTGCGACGGCAAGCGACGACCGAACCATTAAAATTTTCCGTTATACGCCCCCGGCCCCAAATTCTACACAACACGACATGATCAGCAACTTTGTTCTCGAGACGACAATCAGTGCACCATTCAAGAGCTCGCCTCTAACCACCTACTTTCGGCGGTGCTCATGGTCCCCTGACGGTAATCACATCGCCGCCGCCAATGCCGTAAACGGTCCCGTCAGCTCAGTCGCCATCATCGAGCGCACCCGGTGGGACAGCGAGATCAACTTGATCGGCCACGAAGCGCCAACCGAAGTCTGCATGTTCTCCCCACGACTCTTCCACACGGTCAAGCCAGACGAAAATACCACGTCGAATGGAAGTTCTAATCAATTGCTCGTCACCGTCGCCGCCACTGCCGGTCAAGACAAGACCCTTTGCATATGGAACACGAATACATCGAGGCCCGTTGTCGTTCTTCAAGATCTCAGCAGCAAATCGATATCTGATTTATCATGGGCTCCCGATGGCCAGACGCTTTTCGCGTCCAGCCTAGATGGTGGTGTTGTGGTCGTCAAGTTTGAGGAAGGAGAGCTCGGTTGGGTCGCTCAAACCGAGGAAAACGTCAGGGCTTTGCAGAAATATGGTGCATCTCGCAAAGGGATGGGAATGCCCGAGGACGTGGATGGCCTGTTGCTGGAGACGCACAGCAAAGCTGGGGAGTCTAGAGCCGTCGAGTCGAGGATGGGCGCGCTCATGGGTGACCTGCCATCAGATACACCAAAGGAGTCTACACCGGCTCCAAACGGTACGAAAGCTGGATTGGAGAAGCACACTACTGCTACAAATGGCGGGCCCGAGCCTGCCAAAAGCCCTGGGGAGGAGCAAGAGGACAAGACTGAGGGCAAGACTGAGGACAAGACTGAGGGCAAGACTGAGGACAAGACTGAGGGCAAGACTGAGGGCAAGACTGAGGGCAAGACTGAGGACAAGACTGAGGACAAGATCGAGGACAAGACTGAGGACAAGACTGCAGACAAGACCGCAGACCGCGTCAAAGAGTTGAAATCACGAGTCACAATTGGCAAGGACGGCAAGAAACGTGTTGCGCCACTTCTTGTTTCGTCGTCCGGTACTGGTCAGTCCTCGTTGCCCCAGACACAGCTAGTTGGCTCAACAGCAACCAAGACCACGCAGAATGATACCCCACAAACCATTTTAGATCTCAGCAAGCCGTTCGACGGACTACCCAAAGGTGGCATCGCTTCCATGCTCCTGGGAAATAAGAGAAAATCTGTTCCCGGAGAGGCCGATGAGGATGAAGAAGGCCCTGCGGCCAGGCGAGCTGCAATAGGCCCTTTGCCAATAGTTACTAACGGCATTGATGGCGTAGAGCCTGCTGCTCTTACTCTAGTGCAGAATGGAGTGGTCCCTACACCCGAGTTTCTGCGTCCAGCAGTCTTGAATCCATCAATATCATTTTCCCAAGTGAGGTTGGCAGTCCCTCGGATTCGATCACATATTCTCCGTCCAATGGATCGGGGGGTGTTACAACCGGATAGCACTTTCGAAGATGCATCCAAGGCCCCGGAGAGTATCATCATGGAAGCCAAAAACGACACGAATCCACGGGATCCATCGCACGTCATGGTCACGAAAAGAGGAAAGTTGCTATGGCAGGAGTTTCTTCCCCGAGCCGTTATCCTGGTGACTGCCAACAGGAACTTTTGGGCGGCAGCCTGTGAGGACGGGTCTATCCACGTATGGACTCCCGCCGGTAGGCGTTTGCTGAACCCTATCATACTCGAATCCCAACCAGTTATTCTGGAATGTCGAGAACATTGGCTGTTATGCATAACTGCCGTTGGATTGGCGCATGTCTGGGACTTGAAAATGCAAGCTTCACCGCATCCTCCAGTGTCACTTGGACCAATCCTCGATGTGGCCACCACGTCGTTGAATCAGCACACCGCGAGCCCTGGGCCGGGGGTCACCTCTGCTCATTTGAACACAAACGGATACATTGTCGTGACACTTACGAACGGTGATGGATTCTACTATGCTCGGGAAATGTACACCTGGCAGCGGCTGAGCGAAGCCTGGTGGGCAGTTGGGTCTCAGTACTGGAACTCGAATGATTCTTCAATAACCGCATTACAATCAACAGCTGTTGGGTCTACTTCCGCGGAGAGTGGAGACGAGAGCACGGCTGCTACCGTCTCTTCTGGTATTATACCATTCCTGGAGCGTCACACGACGAACGAGTTTCTCCTCAAGGGTCGTGCGTATGCTCTGCAGCGCATGATCAAGACTGTCATGCAGCGGAAAGAAAGTGAAGATTTGGAAAGCACCATCAGCATTGCCCATCTGGAAAATCGTATTGCTGGCGCATTGCAACTCGGAGCCAAAGAAGAATTTCGCCTGTATCTGTTCATGTATGCCAAGCGCCTGGGAGCAGAGGGGACCCGGCCCAAGGTTGAGGAGCTTCTTAATAGTCTAATGGGAGGTATTCTGCGGGAAAAGCACGACGAAAAGCAGCAAGGCAAGGGATGGTACGGCCTCGATGACGAGATTTGTGGTTGGAATCGCAAGGAACTTATCAGGGGGGTCGTTTTGATTCTTGGTAAGTTGGGCTTGTCCCATCAGTTGTGAGTATTATGTGCTGTGTCTAACAAGATCCATAGGCAAATATCGCGAGTTGCAACGGTTGACATCACAGTACGCACGGGTCCTTGACCTTAGCCTGGAAGGCGGCGCCGTGGACGTTGACAACATGGACGTAGAGGCTTAGCCGGCCCTTGGATCTTTGGAGCGTTGATCAACTGTAGAATGACGGCACGGTGGGCCGTGCTTTTGTAAACTTACTTTTTTGAACCGGCACCGGATGCGACTGGGATTGTATTTTTGGTTGTTTTGAAGATTTGGGAAGCAAAGATTACCCACGTTCTGGCGTTTGGAGGACAGGGCTGAGTGACTGGACCTGCAGGCGACGGACAGACTAGTGTCTACATGAGATGAATACATTATTCATCGCTATTTTATCGGTGCCTGCCGATCTTTTGCCTGTGATCGGAATTCTTACTCGAATTCTCTAATATCATCAGCAGTCGCGGCGTAGTTGACGGCAGCACGGGCTCAGGTGTCACAAAAGAGTGAGAGCCGATGGTTTTTGAATAATTATCCAAAAGGATCCCGTACCTCATGCCAACTGACCTACGCCATACTTGTCTGATATTCGAATGTCTGTTGGTGAATCACGGCGGCCGTTCGTCAGCCATGGATGAATGCAAAGACGAGAACGACTGTCGATTGGCAATAGTCCTCGGCTGGCAGCCCTCAGGCAGGTTATCCTCACGGCTTTACCTGCCAACTGCCTGCCAGCTGCTTGCCAGCTGCCTGCCTAGCTCATCGCAGTTATCTGCAAGCCCATGTCTGGGATCCATTTATCCACTTGCTGCCTGCGAACTTCATCTTCGGCTTGAGTTTCTACTCCTCTTCTACATCTTCTCTTCAAAACCATCCACCTTTTTCCTTCGACGTCGACAGCCACCATCGAAGAGACGCCTCCGAGAGCTGCTAGTCGATTCCTTTTCTTCTCGTTTCTTCTACCCGCCTTCATTCTTTCGCCTGACCCTTTCTGCTCCTTTCCTCTGCCCCCCTTATTTCTTTACGCACCCATAGGCCGCCGTCTCTCGTAACAATTTTCCTTACTTTCAGCTCGTATCGCAGGATGACGAACTGGAAACAATGTATTCCCTTGCCACCCAGCTTCGTATGGCTCGCTAAATTGTCACGGTTATGGCTCCTCGTTTGGCTCTCCTCACATGTTCACAGTCTCTATCCACCGATTACTCGCGCCGATGATGTTACTCCAAGAGCCGCCCTCGTAACTCTGGCCTATGAATCTGACCTTGAACCTTTGCTTTCGTCAATGCATCAGCTAGAGGATGCCTTCAATAGCCGATACAATTACGACTGGGTGTTTTTCAGCACAGCGCCTTTGAGCGAGGAGTTTCGTCGTTTGACATCGAACGCAACCACAGCTACATGTGTTTATGAAGTCGTTCACCAGGGTGGTGTCCCTTTGCGTCACTGGGAGAAAAAGGACCCCATCAGCCAAAATCAGCCATCACAAACTTCTCAGGGAGCTGCTTCACCAACTCGTGGCGACACATTCGAACCATTACAGACCTTCCGTCAGCTGCAGCGATGGAACAATGGACCCTTTGCGAAAGAGAAGCGGCTTCAGACATATGACTGGTTTTGGAGGATTGAGCCAGGAGTAAGTCTTCATCCACCAAACTATGATGGATTGTGTTCCTTTTTCTTGTTTCGAAACTCTGACTTGGTCTATAGGCTCAGTTCACACATGACATTGGATTTGACATTTTTCGTTTCATGAGAGATCACAACATTGCGTACGGATCCAACAAGGCCAATTTTGCACCACTTCAGCGGTCAATGCTTTCACAACAGGTCAAAAGATTTTTGGAAAAGCATTCTGATCTGTTGCACGCAGAAGCAGATGTAGCCTGGCTACTGGGGCTTTCTGATAACCGTCATAGCCACCGTGGTTCACTCAAAAGCTCAGAGTCGAATTCCGATGCCACACAGATTGTAAGTGGTAACTTTGGCAAGGACTAGGGGTCCCGGAGCTTTGGTTCCATTGACATAACGAATGACGACGCAGAAACGCCAGCAGAAGCATTCACAAACTGGTTAGTAACCTTCTACAAGAGTGGAACTTCGCCCAAATTCGACATAGGTTCGCTTTCTTTCTTTCGGAGCCACAGTCACCAGGTGCTTTTAGATCATTTTGATGGATACGATAGTCACTATGAACAAGGTCTTGGAGATGTTTTGGTACCAACCATCAGCGCCAGCATGTTCCTACCGCAGAAGAGTGTATGGAACCTCCGTCAAAAAGACCGTGGCTACAATAGCTGGCCACAACCCCCTGACTCAACCCCGGAGCCAAAGCTCAAATTGTGGCATCGCATGAAACGAGCAGTGCGCAACGATTCATATCGGAAAGTGACGAAACAGAGACAGAAATCTTTACAAGACAGCCACAACGGACTAACGGAACGATTTGCTCTGTGGGATGCGATAGCTGAGGACTTTGGTAGGCAGGCCGCAATTCCCGGGCTACGATCGGGGAACACTGTGATTGACGAACGCAACTTTGCACTCAGTTGAACTTGCATTGGTGGGTATTTGAAGGAAGGTGAACACTGGTTCAACGAATATTGAACGGTTTTTGCTGGCATCAATCTTCTAGGCAATAGCGCCTGATTTTACATTTTGTTGTTGGTCTTTCAGAGGCACCAAAGGCGGGTACATAGCAGTAGATTTTGGGTTTCTAAAATTTTTACTCTTTATTTGATATAGTGTCTTTTTTGTCAAGTGCATGTTCTTGTTGCAGTTCGCGATCACAGCGCTGTGTTTATTACGAGACTGAGGAGTTGCGGTGACACGAAGCGATGTTGACAAAGGCTTGAGAGTATTTGGAGTATAGAAAATCCAGACTAGACAAATCATAAAACCATTCTCACTCCACTGGTCTCGGGTGTCTCCAAGAAAGAAACAATCGACGTCCCCTCTACTTTTTCTCCTCGATTTCACGGAATCCAGTATACCGTCGTTTGAAAAGGCACCGCACCCCCTCTTGATACAGATCGACCGCAGGGTCAAGAAGGCCTGCAGACACCTAGAGTTACTTTACGCCTTTGTGGAAGATATAAAACTTGCAACAAAAAACGCCGTTCGTAAACGAGTGGAGCTTCTCATAATGTCTAGAACGTTTCAGCCTTTGCGAAAGACGTGCTCATGTTAGTTCTACACTACACTTTTAGGTGAGACTCTCCAGTGTCCACCACGAAAGTAGGTGATAATCGCACGAAGGGTATCATCAGAGATTCCGAAAAGAATAATCGACTGAAGAAAAGTTGAACCGCGCCAAAGAAATCAGGCCTTCATGTAGGCCATGCTCATGGCCCCAGCATTCTTTCAAGCGGGTACAGTGGCGTGGTTGGACCGAGAATACAGAACGAGGCTGCTGGAAATTTCTTACACTGGTAACTGAGGAAAAAGGGGGCATCGATTTGTCCAAGTCGAATACTCTACTATTAAGAAGCCTGTGTAGTAGCTCGACGACGCCTCTGCAGCTTATGGTGTTGGCCCACGGAAGTAGCGTTTGATAGTTTTCACCCTGGAATGGATATTGGCACCTCTATCAAGTAGAAGCCGACGAAGGCCTTTTGAGCGTTCTCGACGGCTTCCGGCAGCGTTGTCCTACCATGCCAGTCCTTGCTTTGAAGTCCGCACCGACTAGTAGTACACCTTCTGCCGCCGTAGAAGACTCGTTTTGAGCTGCAGCATCTAAGTCTTTGTCTTTAAGTCGCAAAAAGTTTCCATTGCAAGATGTAATACGTCGCTCTGATGAAGGAATACGTTTCTAAGCAGTATGGTCTGTGAGGGTGAATATGGGATCTGGGCCTGGATCATTCGGAAAAGCACTCCGCTGTGACAGGACGTCTTGCGAAGAGGACGAACAGGAACATTTTCCCCCCATACAAAGTGACATAACTGATTTTTTTCAAGTTTGTAATAGAACATGCGTATGTATACATCTTCTCTATTATTGAAATGAAGACTAGTCAAGCGCCTACCGACTAGTGTTGGGTGTCTGGTTCGTCCCGAAACGTAGTTGTAATCCGCCTTGAATAGTTGATCATGTCCATGACCGTGCTACTTGAAGCCTATTCTCATCTCTTTGTCCGCCTAAAACATATCATCAACATATTGGCGAATTGTGCTCCCCTTTCTCCGATGGGACTCTCAAAGTTGTGGAACGGTAGTCATTAACAGTACAGGTGGCTTGTTTAATGAGCCCGTTGCAACAAATTTGGCTTCTTTCCCGGTTTTTTCTAGGTTATATGGCAGTAAAACACCTATAAATCTGTAGTTTCAGTTCAATTAAACATACGGAATACTTCCTCACAATAGATGGCCTGTGGATAGCTAATCCGTATGTACCCAAGATGGAGATCTTCACGCGGATCATCGCTTGGCGGGCTTGGAGCTCCGCCTCCGATGCCCGCCGTCAAGCAAAAGCGAACATAAGAAAAGGTTTAAATCAATCAGTAGCTGCAGTTGCCGCCGCATTCGTACCCGTCATTCCTCCAGGAAGGCGGGCAAGAGCGGCATCATGGGATCCATTCGTCCTAGAGTATATATGTTGGATTCGCCATCAACTAGTGAAAGACTTGGGAATTTTTCATCCAGCATTGCAACAGGTCCCGCCTCGACATCTAAAGCGCATATTCAGCCGTCCTCACATTGACTGTGCCTAGAGGCACGGCGATCTAATGCAGCGAGATGCTTCGTGTCAGCGAAAACCAGTTCAAGTGAGAATAGCTATGTATATCATGACACGCACGGTCCACAGTCAGCGGCTCCATGACACCGTTGGTTGGAAAAGTGTTGCACACCAGGTAGGTTGCCAAAGGAGCTGCCTAGGAGATATCCGGGTTAAGTGTTAGCAACAGTCTGGGACGAGAAATTGGCAGTGGAGGCACTGAGGTCCAGAGGTTTGGCATGAATCCGAGTTTAGCCTTGTTATGCTCAACCATCTTCCTGCAATCCACAGCCTGGCCTTGCCCAGAATGAAGCAAGTACATCTCGGCCAATGAATAATATTGATCGTCATTATGCGGTTTGCTGTTTACCACGCCAACTTTCAAGGCCAGACACTTCCCACCCAGACGCTCAATTGTCGTTTACACTCGAGTATTCTGTACCTAGGTAGTTAGGCATTCTTTGGGGGCAGACTCTGCGGCATCTCCCGTTGTGTATTTATTACAGTAGAAGCGTTAATACACAGTGAGTCCCCATGTATCGGAGCACTAGCACACATGCTCCAATAACAGATGATTGGGCAGGATTGAACCGTGAGCCTTGAGTGCCATAGACGGAAGCTCCGGCACCGTGGCTTACTGGACGGGACGGCTGTGACAGGCTGTCTTCATAGTGTCCGGTGTGAGAATAGAGAGATTCTGGATCCAAGCCTGATGATGATGACGTGACAAACTTGCAAGGTAAAAATAGTAAACTGAAGACGAAGTAGGGTCGAAGAATAATCCATCAAATTATCCGCAGGGTCGTTATTCTCATTGTGGTCTACCTAAGTGAATAGGTACCTAGCTAGGTAGGTTGCTTGGTGTCAGGACAAACCACGTGCTCGACTGTGCCGCCTGATGTTGTATGCAAGACATAATAGCTGGTCGAGGGACGGGCGCAGATGATACCCATGATGTGTCAAGTAGTCATTATCTGCGGCAGGGCTGGCATTTGGATGTGCGCGATGATCTGCAGCTGTCCGGGGTACATTAGCAGATGCTGCTGGCAGCTTGGGCGGCAGAATAAGTTTCCTACCTACTTAAGTACTTAAGTACCTACCTTGGTACTTACCTAGTAGGTACCTATGGGGGTGTGCAGCACAGCGTAGAGTTGACATCTAGAAGAACTCTCAGACACAACTGCCTCCGCCCCTGTCGAGCTGGAGCTGGATTCCAATGGCCCACATCTCAAGTATTTGGCTGCTCTGACCAAGTACTCCTACTCAGGAGGTTCGCGGCTGGCGCTAGTCGTAGGAAAGTGCGGGGGAGGCTGCTCTTGCCCCCATGTCAGAACCCTGAGCACAAGTAAGAGCAAAGAGTGACTTCACGCTACGGAGTACTCCGTATCCCTTTGGCTGTGCTAAGGTGCCAGTCAGGTATCGAATTCTGGTTTTAGCCAATTAAAAACCCTACATTTAAAGATACTTAACCCCGCTAGGAAATAATAAGATAATAGAAGTACTAGTAATGCTGTGAGTTACAAAGAGCTACATCGCACATATTACAGCTGAACCTAGCGTATGGGGCCTTTTTGACGCTAAAAAGGTACCCGTTAGGTATCGCAGAAAAAATGGGGCCGATACCTGACTGGCACCTTAGCACAGCCAAAGGGATAGCTTGAGATGTCTGACCAACAAAGAGAGTTGTTTTTCTTTTAAAAAAAGAAAAAAACAATCAAGTTCCATAGTTGTGGGGTGCTCGGACAGTCGAGCCCAACCGTGCTGGTGCTTATGATGCCCCTAGCCGCGAACCTCGAATATTGCCGTTGGACCCCTGGGCATTTTGCCAAGACTTGAAAATCGCGATCAACGACTTTGCCTGCACCTTGGCCGGAGGCATCTTTCATGGATGGTGCATGGGATACTCACCCCAAGATACAAGCAATACAGTGCACTCGGCTGGCTACTAAAACTTATTGTAGTCGGCCCAATGTGGTCCCTTGTTGAGTCAAGTACCCGAGTTGCCAAGGACTTCTTGCATCCTCGGGCTCGCTCCCAACTTTCGACGTCATTGATCCAATGTTGACATTTGAAGCTGCAAAGCCACATGCAGTCAAGTTGCGTTAGGCAACATCGAAACGGCCCTCATCCGCAAGCTTCGGAGTTTTTCCCCCTTTCTTTTCTCTTTCCTTCTTTTGCATTTGAACGTCGCACGGTCCTCCTTCGCATCCATATTGTACGGCATCGATCGGCATCGGCACCGGCGTCACCTCCTTATCTTGAGTCTTAGCCTCCGCGCCGCCCGTCAATTGAGTCCCCGTTCTGTCAAAGGGCTGATCCCAAACAAAACTGCCTTCAGCCACTTTTCTCGGGAAAGGACTATGTAACTGACGAACAGCCTGGGCCACTTGTATCACTCGCATTCAAGCCGCATGAGACGCTGGGCACTGCATTGCGCCCTGGCCAATTTGTGATCCCCCCGCCTTTGTCGTTTTCGAACTCTTGCTCATCCACCACACCGTTTGTCAATCATTCGCTACCACTCGACACTTGTGCTCTGTACGGAGTACTCACTCTCCTTCCCCAACCAGCGTCAGCGACAAGTGTACTTTGTTTTTCTTTTTTCCTTTTGTTTTATGTCAATACTGGCTACTCTTTTGCATCTCAACGTTCCTTTCTGTCTTCTTTTTTTCTTTCCTTTTTTCTCAATCACGACGAAAATTTGTTTTTCAGCGCCGCTCTTCGCTCCTTTCACCTCCAGCACAAGGTGCGCGAGGTTTGACCGTGGACTTCCTGTTACCCCTGCCTATCTTTCCCCGACGCGTGATATCACCACCGGCGACGTGCTGCCATCATGGCAATTCTCGAGACCGCGGCCTCAAAGGCGGCTGGTCCTGGCGCCTATCGGAGCACCAAAGGAAATGGATTCGCAAAGAATGTGTCTTTGATTTTTGTACGTTCTTCCGCTGCCGCCATGGCGGCGTACCTGAGCGCACGCGACCTTCACGAGGGCGGCTCTTGAGACGATGCTTAAGCTAACTGTCTACCTAGTTGACTTTCCAGAATTCGGCCCTGATACTGGTACGTTTAACATTCCATCGCCGCGAAGCAATTCAGAACCGTCGTCATCGTTGGCTGCTCGTGCCCTCGTGCCAATCCTAGAACGACCTAACATCTCCGCAGGTGATGCATTACTCGAGAGTTATGCCTCCTGAAGGCGACCACCGGTATTTCACATCGACAGCCGTCTTTCTCAACGAAGTTATTAAGCTGGCCATATCTCTCACACTGGCTCTATACGAGACGTCCAAGACCCTTGCTCCGAGCACGCCAGCCACGGTTCTCTTTGAGCAGATTTACAACGGTGTATTCTCCAATGATGGCTGGATGCTGGCCGTGCCCGCCGCTTTGTACACCTTCCAGAATTTGCTGCAGTACGTAGCTGTCGAAAATCTGGATCCAGTTCACTTCCAGGTCTTGTATCAAGTTAAGGTGTGTTGTCCAAAACAGCATCGAATTTCAAACAATCAGACCTAGCTTTCAATGCTGACAAGCAGAGCAGATTCTCACAACAGCCGTCTTCAGTGTTTTTCTTCTCCGCCGCCAACTGGGTTTCAAAGGATGGGCGTCCCTCGTCATCCTCACAATCGGTGTCTGCATCGTTTCTCTGCCACCCTCCGAAAAGACGACCAACTCGCTCCTCCTGCACGGCGTCCCCGACCACTTCTTTCCTCGATCAAAGCACGAAATTGGCCAAACTGTGGCTGGCGCTGATGTTCCCGAAGCAGCGCTGCACCTGAGCAGGCGGTCCGCCACGTACGAAGGCATCGCCAAAGATTTGCCTCCCGCAGACCCCATTATGAACTTTTCTGTGGGCGTTACCGCAGCCCTCGTCTCTGCCGTTGTGTCTGGATTGGCAGGTGTTTACTTCGAGAAGCTGCTTAAAGAGAGCTCTACCAATGCCAGTGTCTGGATGCGAAACGTTCAATTAAGCTTCTACTCGCTCATTGCGGCTTTCTTGGGAGGCTGTATGTACCAAGATGGCGCTGGCATCCAAGAACATGGGTTCTTTGAGGGCTACAATGCCGTGGTTTGGGCAGCAATACTGCTCCAGGCTGCTGGTGGGCTACTAGCCAGTCTCGTGATTCGCGATGCCGACAATATAGTAAAGAACTTTGCGACGAGCATCAGCATCGTAATCAGCTTCGTCGTCAGCGTGTGGATCTTCGACTTTGCCGTCACCTTAACAGTAAGTTATTTGTCCGCCTAAAAACAGCGCTCCTCCATCTCAGCCTCGCAACTAACAAATCAGTTTCTTGTGGGCACTTCCCTTGTTCTTCTGGCAACATATATCTACAGCGTCCCAGAACGTAGGCTCCACCGTCCTCCGCCCGTGCGCATCGTTAGTTTCGAAAAGCCCGCCATCGTACAAACCGTTACGCCGTTGCAAACGCCTCGCACGGCAGATACTCGCCGTTTGAACACCGAATCATTCGAGGGCAGGGGGGTCGGGAAGACGACCAGTCGACCCAGTAGTCCTATGTTGCCTCGTGTGGCGAGCCGCACTCATGTCCATAAAGAAGATTTCTAGGTTAGGAGAGGAATGTAGTTTAGCACATTTTATTCAGTTTCTGGTTCCGCGGCAAGTATGGTATGCGGCGTCTGGGGGAAAAAGCATTGATTTAAAGCAGTTGGGATGGCTATATGAGCATATATGAATTGGCAAGGCTTTTTGGGTAGGATTTTTTGTAGACGGATCTAGAGGCTTGATACCTACCATGTGAGCGACTTACTCTCAAGAACTGGCAGGGGAACGAAGAAACCGTCGATCTATATGGCTACCAGTGCCTTCAGCAACGGCAAACATTAGACATATCAACACGTTTTCTCTTAAATTGCGTCAAGAAAAACAGAACAGGCTGAACTTTGATTTCTATATTCCCTGCTAGATATCTACCTTCGTAGCGGGCGTGGACCGACGCCCAGCTACCCCTGGTAGAAAGTCCCTGTCACAATTAACTAAAGCTCCAATGGGACAATCCACACTCAAGATTGACGTTCTTGTCATTGATTTGCCCTTTACATTCCCAACATGATCTCAACGGGTTTGACTGCTCCGTACGTATTAACTCCACTGTTTCCCCCCTCTCCCGCAAAAATATTCAGTTTTAATATTAAACGCCATTTACATGATGACTTCATTTGCCACATCCTAAATGCACATGTCAGCCGGTCTATTCGAAAATGTTTCCTCAGGAAAAGACGCTTACCCTCTTTAATTCTTTGTAGGGCAGACAAATGCAGTTCTGTATACGAACTTCATCCCCCACAACGCAGTCCTTACCCAAGATAGTGATACTCTGAACCTTGACGCCGTTCTTTATGATGATAGTCGAGTGGCTGCTCGCCGGTGTGGGCGTACCTTCCACACGAGCCCAGGCGCCTACTCTGCTGCCCCAGCCGATGATTGAGTACAAAATGCAAGCATCGTGCTTGACCTCGGAGTCCTCCAGGACCACACTCTCCTTGATGCGGGCTCCAGCGCCGACAATCACGCGGGGCCCAATGCTCACGTTGGGACCGAGCTTGGCAGTAGGGTGAACTTGTGCGGTGGGGTGTATGAAGACAGGAGGCACAATGTTTGCACTAGGTTGGGCGAGTTCCTGGCTATCTGACTGCCATGCTTGCTGCAAATAGAGTGCGTTGGCGGGCACAGCAGATCCTGCCGTCTTGATCTGGCGCCAGAAATCCTGCGTTTCGTAGACAAAGAACTGCTTGCTGTCTGCCATGTCACTCAGGATATCTTGCTCGAGTCGAATTACTTCGTTCTTACGGCTGGATTCCTCATCGTCGTCGTCGCCACCTGGTGGAAACTGATACGATTCGAGATTATCCGAGGAAGGGTACGATAGGAGACGAGCAGGTCGATCGAGGCGGCGCTTGATAGCCGACTTGATGGATGGGAAGATTGCCTCAGTGGAGAAGAGATATACACCACAGTTGATCAAGTTGCTAATTTGGGACTCGGGCTTTTCGACATAATGCAATACTCGACGAGTATGCGTGTCAGATACGATGCAACCAAAGTTGGTGGCGGCATCGTCGCTCACACGGGTACCAAGAATGACTGCCTCGGCGTCCTTTTCCACGTATAGCTTGAGCATCTCGGCCAAGGGGAACGAGCAGCACACGTCAGCGTTGAGAACAAATATTCGTTCGGGTTTGCCCTTGAGGATGGCATCGCGGAAGTGGTACAATCCGCCAGCGGTGCCAAGAGCCTGGTATTCGCGTAGGTAGCGGATCGTGATAGAAGGAAACTCCTTGGCCGAGTCCTTGATGAAGTCACGGAAAACAGCTTCATCGTAGTAGCCGATGATGTATACTTCTTGGATCTGCTTGTTGGGCACGCGGGCTATGGAGGATAGGCAGTGCCAGATGATGGGGTGGCCGGCGACTTCGAAGAGGGGCTTGGGAAGGTCGAGAGACAGTGGACGGAAACGGGTGCCTCTTGACGGACCGCCAACCTTGGATCGTTCATGTTAGCCGAATAACAATGGTTCAATTATGAATATGCTCAGTCTGCTTGTCACGGTGATCGGCAGCTTGCCCGCAAAGAGCAACATCAATTGTTCCCATTCCAAGGCTTTACCTCCGATTTCCTCCGACAAGACAGAATAATATGCTGCCATCTTTGTTAAACTCACCAGAATAATGGCTTTGGTTGTGCCCTGGTCCTTGGACCGATGCGTCAAGGGGATCTGGAGAGACATTGCGGTGACGTTTGTTGGGAGTTTGAAAGCGGGAAGTGGGGTGGTTCGATTGGAAGTTAAGATAGAGGACGAGCAGTATATCGCCAATTATCCTCACGCAGGCATCTGCCTTGCTTCTAGAAATACAGATCCAACCTTTACTGCGTTGTACATGGGCAAAAGAGGGAGACTGTATGAGGGTCAGGAGATGAGGCGCGGTGGTCGGAATCGGCTTGATCAGACATGTCGAAGCTCAGGCACAGCTGAGCTCATGTGGGCAGGAATGGCGGGGGGCGGATTTGGCGTTGCCAGGGGGTGTCCAGCCGCCAGCCATGGAATGCCGTCTGGCCTCGACTATTTCTGCGGCACGTATGTACCAATGCCGCGCAGACTCAAAATTCTTGCTGCTAGCTTGGACGACCCTGGTCCATTGCCAGTCAGAGAGAGAGCCACAGCGTGTTCCGCGACGTGTGGTTCAACATTAACTGCACCCACAACCCCAGCCCCCTGCTTTTTTCACCATCGCAACTCCAGCGACCATTAATTTTTGATAGTGCCAGCTCGACGACAACGGCCGGACTACCACAAATACTGTGAAAAGGATGGAAGTAGTGCATAGTTCTATCTTTTCAAGAATTGAAAAAGCCTTCTGCTGAAACTTCTGCTGTACTATCATGGAACTGGGTCGCGGTGCCGGTCATCGCTCTCCTCGCACTATCACTTCTTATCTTTCCTGGGAGTCTGCCCAGAGCCCTGGCGGTTCAGCGAGGCAGCTGTTGCCACCTGTACGGCGGCACGGGACCAGAACTCGTCAATCTGGTCTTTGCCTTATTCTCAGTCACCTTACTTTGCACTCACTTTCATTGCTAGTTGACTTCCTCCAATTGCACTGTTTGTCTGATTAGATCCGCCCATTTCTCTGTTTTTCAAGATACCCTGCCAGCCTGTTTGATTTTCTCTGAACTCAGCCACATTATTTTTCACTCTGCAGGTCGTCTTCTTTCTGCCCTTCCTTTCCTAAGCCTCTTGTACAACATCAGTGCAACGCTTGTCCTGATCCCATTGAAGGAATTTGAAGCATGATCCTTACATAAAAATCTCTTTAAAAAATCCTGTCACCACCAGTTAATCCGACATGACAACTGCAACTTCGCGTCGCCACCGTGGAGGACCTGGAATCCGGCCTATCAAGCAAGACCCAGATACTTCCTTAACGGAGCTTTTCGCCCTAGACGACATCAACAACGATGACAGAAGATCTCTTGTTACAAACTACGATCCCACCAACCGCATAGCTCGCCAAGGCAGGTCTGATGCACGTAAGTCTTGAAATAACCTGACCTTTTCCATGCTGATATCCGTACTGACATGTCGACAGCTGCGCCTAGTGAGCGTAGCATGGAGACAGGCCCCATGTTGCGAGAGATTAGGACTCGTCCTAATGTCACGAATGGCATGTCTATGGAAAGCCCAATCAGCAATCATGATGACAGTTTCTTTCATACCTCTTTCCAAGATATCGGCAAGAAGTTAAAGGCTTGCAACGACACCCTGGGTGAACTACAGCAGCTGGGCGTGTCTCATGATGTCCAGTTGCCAGAGTTGGTCCTTGTTGGTGACCAGTCGGCCGGAAAATCAAGTCTCATGTCCGGTCTTGCGAATTTGGATCTGCCCAGGAGTGAGGGCACCTGCACGCGGTGCCCACTTCACATTCGAGTTTCGCGCAATAGCGACTGGTCTTGTCGTGTTTGGCTTCGAAAAGAGTACTCGTTTCAGCCACCCACTGATCGACCTATTGTTGAGTCGGATGTGACGGATGAAGATCCCTTCTTTCCATGGCGCAAGCAGCCTGTTTCGGCTGTGCATGAGTTCAAGACCATGCAGGATAAGAGCCAAATCGAAGAGGTTTTAAGATGGGCCCAGATTGCTATTCTGAACGACGATAAGCATCATGGCCTGTTTATTCCAGGCTCTGGAGGCATCGCAGTCAACACGCGCATTGAGGACGCTGCCGCAGAGACTATCGCCAAATTCTCACCTAACGTTGTGGCTTTGGAAATCAAAGGGCCTGATCTGCCCGATCTGTCCTTTTATGACATGCCAGGTATTTTCCAGAATCCCGCGGATGCAAAGGATGATTACTTGGTAAATGTGGTGCGCAATCTGTCCAAAGCTTATATCCAACACCCTTCGGCCATTATTATTTGCTCCATGCCCATGAATAGTGACGCCGAGAACTCGTCTACTTTTGGCCTAACTCGAAGGCTGGGCGCAACCTCGCGAACTATCGGCGTCCTAACCAAAGCCGACCTGCTCCCAGAAGCGGGAAACCACGACCAGTGGTTGGCTATCATGAAGGGCTGTACCCATCAGACAGGCCTGGGATATTTTATTACTTCACGTCCACAAGGCAAAGATCTTGATGAGCTGAAGAAGTGGGAAGAATTGGTATTCGAGTCTCACTCTCTTGGGAACTGGCCATCGGAGTTTCGTGAGTTTTCCGAACGATGTGGGGTTGAGAAACTCAAGTCGTTCCTCTCTGAACGTTTGGGCGAAGAATTTGCTAAAAGGTAAGCCTCCAGAGGAGCAGTTGTTGTCCTGAGGACACTGCTTGTAATAACGGCTAACCCGTTACAGCCTCCCAAATATTAAGCAGAAAGTCAAGCACCACTTGGACAAGATCACGAAGCAGTTGGCAAACCTTCCAGAACTTCCTGACAACGTGGAGCTGGAGATAAAGACGGGGCTAATGGCATTTGCTGACTCGGCACGGGTTAAGTTGGAAGGGTTTATGAGCCACTTCGGCGTCCTGCCGCGCAATTTTCGCGAATGTCTACTAAATACAAAGCCCAAGTTCACTCTCAAAGACAAGTCGGATTTTCCCGTCCTCGAGATATCAGACGATGAATCAGATGCAGCATCCGTTGCAACAACTACTCCAACTGCGAAAAGGCGCACGGCGCCAACACATATTACCCCTTCCAAGCGGCCTCGTCTAGAAACTCCCTTGCACGGGACCCCTTCCAACGGCCACATAAAACCCGAGGAACAGCATGGAATTGCTGTACGTGGGACTAGTATCATGCCTCCTCGCACGACTATCCCTAAAAACTCAGTCTTTCCGGAACCATTTGCGGAGTTTACCAATGTTGGCCGTGGTTTCCGTACTCTTCGTCAAGTTCGCGAGGAGATTGAAGCAAAGACCAAGGCTGGCATGCCTGATCGCACATCTGATGAAGTGTATGAAGACCTGGTACTTGAAGCAGTCCGGCCGTGGAATGGGCCCATGGATGCCTTCATCAAGCAGACAATGCGAGAACTTCAGTCGGAATTAGAATCTACCCTCAATAAAGCGTTAGAAGGACTTAAAAAGAGGTTTATTTATCTGGAGGCCAAACGGCACCTGCGAAGGTTCCTCGAGGAGCATCGCAAAGAAACGGAGCATGATCTTGCCCTTCTCTACCATGATGAAAAAGAACGCCTGCTCACCTTCAACAACAAGGCGTTCGAGCAATACAGGGCTGACGAGCACATGGAGCTTACACGTTTTCGACACTTTATGCGACTTAAGGCTGTTGGCCCAGACCCTGGAGACTACATTACGAGTGACAAGCTTACTGAAGATAAACGAGTCCAGGAAGCCAAGAAGAGAGATCAGGAGATGCTCAGGCTTGGTCGGGATCCGTTTGCGCGAGAGCTGGAGGTCATTGCATACGTTAGGGGGTATTATCGCCTCGCGGCCTTGCGCTTCGCCGATGCCGTGTCCCAGCGCATCATCTGCCGTATGATTCCAGCTATTCGACGTCAACTGCCGCACTATTTGGAGGATAAGCTAGGTATTCGGGGTCCTGACGCAGCAAGTGTCTATGAGAGACTAATGGAGGAGGACGAGACAACCGCTAGCAAGCGAGAGACGTTGAAGGTTGAGAAGGATAAGTTTGTGAGGGCATTGGCCAGTATCGAGCTGCTCGAAAATGGTGCAGCGGCTGCCTCAAACGTGTCAATGTCTAGTATGGCAAGCGTTAGCATGACATCGACGGAGACATCGACGCAGAGGGTCGGGCCCATGGAGTTGGACGGCCGCGCTGAAGAAGATGAGGTGTAGCGTGCGAATTTCAAGCCCTGGACCAGAGTGTAAGATGACTTGGTGAGTGATGTTGCATGGGCGAGTGAGAGAGATTGGCTGTGTGCTATTCCGAACCGTTATTGGCTGCAGTGTGGAAACTAGGTATACGTGTTAACTGAGGGAATTGGTAAAGGGATGGATAATAATCTACTGTTTGTATTCACAAGACTAAGTTGACTGGACAAAGAAGAAATTGCTGTTGGCAGCACAGAGAACTTAATGTACAGATAGATAGAGATGCGAAGTAGACACGCAACCAATCGGCGAATTGGAATGCAAAAATGGATTTTATTCCTTGGTTTCTTTCTCTCTCTCTTTATCTCTTTCTCTCTCTCTTTCTCCCTCTCTCTCTCTCTCTTTCTCTCTCTCTCTCTCTCTTTCTCTCTCTCTCTCTCTCTCTCTCTCTCTCTCTCTCTCTCTCTCTCTTTCTCTCTTTCTCTCTCTCTTTCTCTCTTCTCTTTCTCTCTTTCTCTCTTTCTCTCTTTCTCTCTTTCTCTCTTTCTCTCTTTCTCTCTTTCTCTCTTTCTCTCTCTCTTTCTCTCGACAAAAAGAATGGGCTTCTCACCACGAACAAATATGTAAACATAGTTTTGACAACAAACACACTTCTCATCATCTCCCCCGAACAAAAACACACATGGCTCGCTCATAGTCAATAATCATGTGGCTCAAGCATCAGTCAACAAAGACCCAACGTGGCAGCAGCTATGGGCAAATCTTTTAGCGTGAATAGCTCTGATTCCAGCCAGCTGAGTATGGCCCCTGCAACGAGTCAAGGCAAGACGCGGTGGCGTCGTGCGCGGGCTATCGTGCGTTTGGTTTCCCCAAAAGATGGAATTTGGGCGCAACATAAAACCCGGGACGGCTAGTTTGGTTCTGGAGTGGCAAGTCCCGGCCACACGGGAGGCTTGGCGGCCCTCGGTTGGTATGGGCGCCAATCAGAGACGAGGAGCGGCGGATGACATGTCCGAAAGGGGCAGGCAGAGGCAGGTTGCAGGTTGTGCAGAAACAATAATGGGAATAAAGAAGTGTCCATGGAGGACCGTGGAGGGGACGTGGAAGGGGGCTTGTACTCGAGAAGCAAGTCTTGAGGGAATCGGTCTTTATCTAACGCTCTCTTTTGGCCGGAGATTTGCAAATCCTTTCCCGCTACGATGGTTCATGTTCTCAAGTGCCTCGGGTCTCGGGGCCAGAAAGGTTCGGCAAGAAGGACTGTGCACTCCGTACCTTTGGATTTGGCCCGAATTTCACGAGGTTGATGAGCATGTGTCTTTCTTTCCGCTTCGTGGACGCCAGTGTGGTGGTTGGCCGGGCGGTGGTGGTGTTTCTGGTTACACGTGGTGATGAGAGTGTTAGTCTGGGGGTTCATGACTGGCAGAGCTTGGGACATGTTGGCCGGTTGATCAGTTGGCGGGCGCTGCAACACAAGACAGTCTTTTTGTTCATTCCAACTACCTTCTTGACGACCGGAAATGTAGTTGCCGACACAAGGCTCATCACAATGTCTCACATCAACAAATCACTGGCAACCGGCCCTGTGACAACACTGCCAACAGAGTCATAATTTTTGTAACAACTGCCTGCTCCATTCTCCTCTATTGGTGATTTAACCCGTATTTCTTTTCCCTCTTGTCTAGCTCAGACCAGTATCAAGCCTCTCATGTCCAGGGGGCAAGCTAGCATCTAGTTTAAACTACTAGCGCTACAATGCCCCTTTTGAGAATACGCTTTTTCTTCTACCACGGCTAAAAGGCCGATTTCGCGTGGTGTCTCCATATTCTCTTATATCGGTTGGATGTGATTGTACGACAATCCTGTTTCCTGACAAGCAGGACCTGGAGGCTGTGGCTTGCATGAAGCTAGCTACGTGTTTCCGGTTGTGATCTTGTCCAACCCTTTATAGAGAGATTGGCAGTTGGCAGATAGCCACTCCTGGACAAGCAAGTGTTTTCAAGGAGAATATTGAGCTGATAATCCCGTGTTTCCGATGCGCCTGGGTGGTACAAATTCTGGGTTCAGTCTTGGGGTCCCCATGTCTATCTACATGGGGTGACCTGGTCTAAATACTCGTTTTATTCTTAACACTATATTATTGCCCTTTTTTTTTCTTTCTTTTACTTAGAATAAATGTAATTAGTAAAGCGATTTTATATTTAAAGTAGTAGTATTAATTATAAGCCAGTAGCCGAATTATGCCTTGACATGATGCCTTGACACTGGACGGGACACAACTTCATATAAGTCCGCGTTTCTTTCCTCTCCAGAAAGTCTTCATCACAGGCTTAGAGTTTCCAGCCATCTCACACTTTCATCTAATTACCTTTCTGTTTCCAGACCTTTGAACTCTGGGCCTTGTCTTTCTCGCTGCTGCCCTGGTACTTGAGAGCAATTATTCCTCCCTCCCAAAGTCAAGTCTATCCGGTTGACCTCGGCTTCTGCAAACCGAGAAGCAGGAGACCAGCGACAATGCGCGCACCAACGCGCCTCACTTCGGAAAGGTCATCTGGTACAAGGAGCCGCACCTGCGCAAGCTCTACTTCCTGAGCATCTTATTGCTCGTAGCGTCTGTCACAACCGGCTACGATGGCATGATGATCAACACCTCCCAGCAGATGGACAAATGGAATGAGTACATTCCCAGAGACCCAGAGCGACAACAAGCCGGGTATTCTGATCAACATGTTCAATATCGGTTCCATTATTGCCTACTTCGTTTCACCTCATATGGCGGATAATCTGGGCAGGAAGGCGACCATTATGATTGGGTGTGTGATTATGGATCTCGGTTCTTGCATTTCGGCCTTTTTTGCAACGGATACGGAGCTGAGTTTGTTTCCTCCTTTTCCAAGCCATCGATATCGTTCCGTCGACTTTGTGGAGAGCTTTGTACCGCCAGATGCTAAAGTCTCCGTGCGTCAAGTGTACATCGCCGGTCGATTTATTCTCGGTTTCGGAAACTCTCCGTCGTAGATTCGTTCACATATGCTGCTGAAGGAAATTTGCCATCCTTAAGGACAAGTCGGAGCTGGTGCTCGAAATCCTGGCGAAGCACCACGGCGGCGGCGATACTAACAAAGCCACTATACAGTTCCAATATCGCGAGGCAAATGATACCATCCAGGTCGGCCGCAACGCCAAGAAGGCTACGAGCTATCTTGGCTTTTACAAGACCAAGGGCAACCGCTGAAGATTGGCTATCATGATTCCTCTCGGTGTCATCTCGCAGTTTCTGGCAATGCCTTGTTCTCCAACTATATCAATATCATTTACGACGGCGCTGGCATCACGGAACAGAATAAGAAACTTGCCGTTCGTTTTTGCTACCAGCATCTACCCCCACGGTGTATCGTCTGAAACTAATTCCATAACAGTTGACCGCCGGCAGAGCCGTCTTCGATCTCATCGTCTCCATCAGCGCCGCATTCACCGTCGACAAAATCGGTCGTCGCCCTCTGTTCCTCACTGCCATCACCGGCATGGTCGTCTCCTTCATCTGCTGGACCATTGTCGGCGCCGTCAACGAAAATTCCGGCGTTCCATCTCTGCCCACACCCGACTCGGCGAACAGCGGTGGCGTCACATATACCAACGCGTCCTCTGGTTTCGCCCAGATCGTGTTTGCGTGGCTCTGGGGCATCTTCTACGACATTGGCTTCTCCGGCCTCCTCGTCGCATACACTCTGGAGATTCCACCCTTCCATCTTCGCGCCAAGGGTGTGACTAATATGAACATTACTGTACATGCTGTTCTGGCCGTTGAAAGTGCGTACGCACCACAAAAGGTCCTTGAAACGACTCTTTGCAGTTTCTACTGACAACGGTAAATAGTCCAAACCAACAAGATTGCGTGGAACAATCTCCCCCGCCACTGGAATTTCATGCTGTTCTACACCATCTGGGACTTTTGTGCACTCATATTTGTGTTCTTCTTCTATGTGGAGACCAAGGGCCTTGTTCCTAGCCAGGAGTTTGGAGTTGGAGGTTGAGCTATCTGTTCAACTGTGCAATTGTTGGCATCACGCAGTGACTCACTCAACACTCACCTTGTGACATGGCGGTCTCTTCGCAAATACACCCGAGATACGGATGAATCAATGCTTGTCGACTTGTACCTTTGGAGTGTTGACAAGTTATCCATCGATACTCCGCGGAGGTTGAGCCTCACCCTTGTGGAGTCCATCAGTCGGGCCGATGCTTAAAAGACGCCGAGGTCGCCTAGCAGAAAGCCATATATCACCCCGACTGCGCGCAATTCTAATCCCTCGATCCGTAACGCGAGAAAAGTCTCAGATACACCTCAACATGTCGCAAAAGATTTGGCAACGCAAATTCGAGGCCGGCCTCGGCCTGGAGAAGACGCTTGCTGCGACCCGGAGCTCCGGTCGCCCGGTCGCCGTTGAGAGTCCGCCGACCAACGTGAGACAAACCATCCCGCCTGCCTCCGGCTCGGGGTCCGGATGCGGCCCCGGCATTGGGCGCATACACCTTCCTTCGTTGGAACACGGTGCTAATGTAAACATGAAACAAAAATAGGTTGACGATCTCCTGAAAGCCGAAGTCGGCGGCGACGGCTTCACACTCACTTCATTCACCGCTCAGGATGCCTGGGAGCTGGGCCACCTGCTGCATGCGCGACTACTCCCGTTTACCCCCCTCTCGTCCTGCTCTCATCTCCATCAGTCTCGCCAACGGCAGCGTCGTGTACCAGAGCGCTACGGGGTCCGGCATCGCTCCCGACAATTCCGTGTGGGTGGCTCGCAAGCGTGCGACGGTGCTGCGCTTCGGAGTCAGCAGCTGGCTGATGGGCCGCAAGTTTGAGGGCGACGAGGCGGCCTTTGCTGCCAAGTTTGGCCTGGGGCCAGATAAGTCGGGTGAGTATGCTATTCACGGCGGTGGTATACCCATCAAAGTGCGCGGTGTTGAAGGCGTGGTTGCCGTCGTCGTCGTCAGTGGGTTGAAGCAGCATGAAGACCATGGCGTGATTGCAGAGGTCATCCGGGAGAACTGGGCACCCGTGGAGGGATAGCTGATCGGGGTTAGGAAGCTACATTGGCCTTAGAAGCTGTGTCCAAGGCCCCAGTCATTTGTTGAATGTGCCACTTCCTTCACAAACTGGCCATTATCCCCGGAGCGGCCTGGACGAGGAAGTTCAATATGGCAACAACAGCGACGCGGTTCAGTTACAACAACAGGGGGTACAGTGCTGCCATGAGAACCCGAGTTAAAAGACGGTCTTTTGTCATTGTTTGAAGCTATGTAGTGCATGAATCCGACTACCGTTTTAGCTGGATGCTTAACCCCAACGTGATAAAGATGAGCAAGCCATTTCGACATTCGGCCAAGCAACTAGAATTAGTTACCCGATTGAATATGTGGGCTATGAAAGACACACTTGATTGAACGCTGCTTTGGTGGAGGAGCTCAACCGACGTAGCCGATATGTTGCTTGTGAGACAAATATCCCTTGTTCAGCTTTTGAGGTTGTCTCACTTGTTACGGAGTACGTACCAGCTTTTGCTTTTGCTATGGAGGCGCGGGCCCCATAGACTCAGCTGAGCTACCGATGCTACTCGGCGCCCGCATCATTGAGTTCGGCGAATGGCATGTCTCTTGAACCTGAGAGAGCGGGGAGAACATGCAGCCAGCCGTTTGTGGCAAGTCGAACCGCTGCCTCCTTTGTACGAATACGGAGACTTTCATGCTGTGGTGAAGGCTGTGGAGCATAATTGGCAGTAAAAGTTACAGTATTTGAGCATTGCCGGGATGATGTCTGAGCAGTGACAGTTCCGCGGACATAAGTGTGCATGTCGGGTAACGAACAAGAGCAACGTTCGTTGGATATTTGTCTCAATGGCAAGCGAATGTCCTAGCTTCCTGAGAGCAAATACGACTCCTCATGAGGGCTGTGAAGGGTGTATTTGGAGACTTTTCTTGCGGCGAAAGAATGAGTTACGGAGACAAAAGCCGTGGCCAAATGACAGCTGTGACACGTAGCCGCGGCGTGGAAGAAGAGTGGTCAACATCGACTGCCGCAACTTGGTATCCCGTCGAAATCGTTGTCATGACTCATGGCCCAGCCAGATAACGCAACTGAGCCCCATCAATTGTATTCTAATTGAAACAGCAGACATAATGGATTAACAATATGCAGTGTCAATATGAACAAGACTACAACCCCCTACATGACTTTTAGTACTAACCAGACTGTTTTAGGACTGAAGATAGGTGGCTTTGGCAGCAACTTTTGTGTAACAGAATCCAGAGCAAACTCACCACAGAACTAGTACAATCCCCATAATAAATTAATATGAACACAACTCAAATAAGGAAGATTGTTACTGGGCACGGTTCCAAGGCGTTGTTGCTTCACACCTTCGCCATACCAAAATCCAATGCAATCGAAGGATCAATAGTTCAGTGCTGCATCAGAAATACTACCCAGGGGTATATGCAAATGCAATTTTAAGCGCATACGAGATAGCCAAAATACGAAGACAGAAATTCAGTCAGGCTTTTCTATAGCAGCTCGGATTGGCAGCGTTGAAAGGATTGCATGATGAAGAGTTGAAATGATGATGTGTGGTTGTGGTTCGTCGTAAAGATGGACGGTGGTGGGCCTTCCCCGTCAACACGGGCCGTGATTTACCCGGACCAGCCATAGTGGAGAAAGACTGGCAAATTGCTGGCAAACCCGACCCACCTTCTATCTGAGCTTCGACCCTTAGACACAACCTCTATCAGCTGGGCCGAAGACCGTCATTTGCTTATTGGCGGCTTTGTCTCCCTGCCAGCATTGTGCTCGTTATTGAGTATGATATTGCGAAGGTGAGCGCGTGTATCGTGCAAAGATCCCTGAACTCGAACCTCAGCCTGCCGGTCCTACCGCACCGCCCCTCCAGCATGGGAGCCTGCCAATCGTGCCTAGGCCGGCGCGATAGGGATGACTATGAGGAGGTACGATGTTTCCCGCGACTTAGAAAATCCCCTGTATCTCTATCCGGAATGCTAATACTTGACGTAGAGTGAAGAGAACCGTCTACTGTACGACGATGGCAATGGAATGGGCTACGGGAGCTTCAACGACTCGGCCATGACTGGCGACGACACGCTCGAGGCACAGCGTGAGCACGAAGCTCTGCAAAGAGTGGTGGCTAAAACATCAAAGTTAGTAGAAGTATGGTTTCGAGGATGGTTTGAATGGCTTGGGCTGACTTGTGTAGTAATATGGTGGACGTTTTCGAGATTGGCCCTCAAGATTTCTTTGGCCGAGGCGGCACATCCACTCCGTTTGCCTACGCTGGACAAGGCGCCAGAGTTGCCCGTTATCAGCACCTGGTGTCAAAATTGAGCACTGAAGAAGATCCTGCTACCCCTGGAGTCAAGATCGATTGGCTCACGGACGACGAAGACACCCTCGAAATGCGGACCAACACGACGACCAATGTCAAAGCCATCGATGATGATGCAGTTGGGCCACTTGTCGGCACGTTCGCGGATGCTGCGGCGGCCATGAACTAACAGTGAATCTTTTAAACCGCCGCAGATATGATCATGGGCGGAGGAAGATTCGGTCAATGCCCATACTCTCTTTTCTTTTCAACTTCATGTTTTATATACCACCCTGCTGTAGATTAGGCAGTCTAACGACTATTTCTGGTATCCATTTCCGTACTATTTTGGCTTAGGGGAGGTGGGTACCGAAACCCAAATGAAAGCCGAGCGTTCTTTCCTTTTTCTCTTCTTTTCTCCTTGATCCTGGGCCAGGACCGGCATAAATCTCGAATCATCTTTAACTGTCCTCGAGGGCGGAGAGTTGACTCGGATGTTTTCTCTCTTACTTCTCTCGTTTGCATCTTTGACGGCCAGGTTTTCTTTCTTCTCTTTTGCTTCGTTTCTGAACCTGGATGGGTTGAGACATGAACATATTTATCCACATGTTTTAGTACGTATGATGAGGAGGAACCAAGTGTACAAAAGGCAGCCACGACGCAGACAGACGAATGGCATTTATTTACTCTAAAAGAGCAGAAAGCGCCAAGGCTGAATCGCTAGATTCAGAAAGGAAGCCAGCAACTGCATCCAAAAACTGGACCTGAAATACTACTGTTATCATCCCTGGCCCTGGACACCAAACCTGGTCGCGGGGTACCATGCAGGCAGCATTACACCCTATTCTACACCGCAAAAGCGTTGAGAGCTAAACACGTGCGCAACTTACTAGTGGAGTCCGACTAGCTTGTGAACTGTTGTCAACGCCATGTCGTTCAAATGGCCATTGGCTTTTGTACTCCGTCTTCGGCTCGCACCGTTTCTTTAGTTTCCTGGCCCCAGTGAGGGGCGGAAGCAAGGATCTTGCCGCACCTTTGTCCAAGCTGCCGGGACGGCTCGCACTTAACCACACGTTTCAACCAGTCATTGCTGCACCAGAATTTGGATCGTACAGGCAAGGGCGAGCACTTAAGGGTAGAATTAGGGGAGTTGGTCCGAAAACTCGTCGGTGCTCAAGGATTGCCCTCAACGTCCTTCCGGCTCAGCCACTACCAAAGCCCGAGCCGGACAAAGAAAGGGGCTAAGGGGTACGGAGTATGGACCTTGAGTTTGGTCAAAGAAAACAATGGTGGGCTTGCGGCCCTGGCTAGACGGCGCCCAGCGAGCCACGGCAATGACATGACCTTGCCATGGATAGATGCCGTCAAGCCCTCAGCTGCTCCACCCCACTCGCAGCAAACCCGCAGCAACGTCTCCAACTCTCACGCGTTGGCGAGCCGTAACGACCTTATTACCTCAAGATTGAGTCGGGTCCAAAGGCCGCAGTTGTGCATGATCAAGACATTCAACTGTCATATTGGTACGAGATCTCTCCGGATTCCGAGCGGCACATCACCCACCAACTTGAAGGCGCATATGTACGCCGTAAATCATCCGGTACCTGCCAAAGAAGTCAACAGAAAGCCGGCTATAGGCCCGATAAGCGAGAAAAGGCACCACGCACACACCGTTGCCCACACACGCACACAGGAACAGACAACAATCCCCGCGGCTTTCTAGAGTTGAGGGCAACGGGTGTCCAACTGGGGCTGGGGGCCCTCCTCATGCTGTTTTCTAGGGCATCGCTCGATCCACTGGGAACCATGGGAGCGGCATCTCCGATGGTCTCTATTACAGGCTTTTTCTCCCACTCTTGCCGCCGGTTCTATTACGGACTAGCTACACCTCTGTATAGCTCATAGCTAGCAGGCCAATGGTTGTCTGCTCTTGGCTACACCACTAGTGCCTGCTTTGTGAACAAACCCGTATAGACCACTCAGTCCACAAATTCATCCATGAGTTAGCTGCTGGGAATCAGGACATCATGCTGCGTAGGTCGTCTGAGTGAAGCTCCCTTGGGAACAAACGGATTTGACAAAGTATCGAGACAATTAAACAGCAGCATTATAGGCAGGTCACGCGGCATAACACTGTGGCCACGGTTGACGATAGATAGGTATCTAACAACTAATGAAGGAGAAGTTTCTCAATGCGGGCTTCCCTTTCAAAGTGCTTGCCCGTCGTCAAAACCAGACGGCCCCAACGCCAAAAGCCCCCACGGTACACACAATGAAAACGCTAGCTCTAATAGCTAGCTTTTTTTGGTTTGTAGCTTCTTCTTCCAGCTGTTGACGTGATCTCCAATGCCATCCATAACGGGAAAAATTAAACACCAGACGGAATTATTAATCTGATTCTGAATATCCTAATGCTTCTAACCATGCCTCAAGCAAAGGCAGGTGCGGACCATGGCAAGCCCCGCGCGACTTGCTCTATTTCCCGACAAACCGCATTTCTGCTGCACTTTCCCTTCTCGCTCTTCTGCCCTTATGTCTCCTATTGTCCTTCTTCTCTCAAGAAAAAGATAAAAAAATCGTGGTGTTTTCGACTTGTCTTCGTTGGTCGGGTGTCATGTCGCCCTTCTTTCTTTTTCGTCATATTATTCGGAAAGCCCCCCTCGACCCTGGCTTCGTTACTGAACGCACACGTCGATTAGCCACAGTTCCTTGTTTCCCTCTGTCCCCAACTCTTCTCGGAGGACCCCCTCGGGGAAAGTGGTTGACGCCAGTCCCATTTGCTGCCTCTACACTTGGAAGACTGGATCGGCGCTCTCAATTGGAGGGAAGGGTTTCTCATACCTGACCAAGCGACTGTAGCCTGTGTTCATGCTCCTCGCGCATTCGGTAGATTTGGGCAAGCACATCTTGCATCTCTCCGCATGTCCGTTCTATCGTTGCATTTCGATTTCCCTCTCTTTGCCAGCGTTGCACATCCCGATACATTTTGTCGTATCGACGCTGCTTCTTCTCCATATCGTGGCAGAGCTTACACACATCCCGCTCTACCTTCGTCTCGTACACAAGTTTGAGCCCACAAGTCTCCCCCATTCGGTATTCCTTGTTGCACTGCTGGCGGAAATGTCCCCAGCGCCAGTAACCGCAACTCCAGCGTGTTTGATCGAAGTAGCACATGATCGAAGAAGCATCAGCCAGCGGCACACAGCGGGCCGAAGTGAGAGGGGAGAAAACTGGTAGAGCTAGCAAATCGCCGTCAGCGTGGGAACCGCGTAATGGAGACCACTTTTGGCTCAAATGTGGCCGCAAATCGGGACCTATTCTGCCTCCTTCTGTCCTAGCCAAGCAGTTGCTTCATTGGTTTGTCTCCTGACTGTGCCTTGATCTACATTGAAACGCCGAAATACGTGAAAGGAGTACTCACCTAGCACTTTCGGCCTCAGCGGCGTACTAATCGACACAGCTCAGCCCACACAAACACAGACCCCCTTGTCAATTTATTTGTTCGGTCGTTTCAAGCGCGCGTCCTATTCGGCTTCGGTCTCTGATTACTCGATTAACAGCAGTTCAATCGTAAACAGAGGAAGTCGTGTTTGTCGACGCTGATATCGTTAAGTAGGTTTATCAATTGAAGTCTTTGAAGGGGATACACGTGCTAACTTATACTTATTTGACAACAGCCGTCTATCACGTTGCCATCCGCCCTATCTTCGTTCATGCCACGCTCTATAACTCGACAACAGTGGGACTGTTCCGTAGCCAACAAGTACCTTTTATTACGCACGCCAGCCAACGACATCGTCACCATCGTGTTGCTTCCTGCGGGATAAAGAGGCCTCGAATACGTAGATTGGGTATCCTTACCTACTGCCCCATACACTGCACCCAGCATCATGCACAGCATACACGCCCCTAGGGCATCTACGCCCCTCCATTGTCAACGCCCCCCTGACGGCAAGGGAAGTAACAAGTTCTGGATGGAGGAGGGAGGAGGGAGGGGTTGTCCACGAGAGAAAGTTCACTTTCTATTTTGACGAGTCCCTCTCTTTGCCTCAGGTGGTCCAGACAGCCCAGAGGACACCCTGAGTGCCCAATGATCTATGGTCTTCCTCCTGTCAAGCTGCCCCGGTTTGAAAGAGTGGGCGTGTTCAGCTTCTACGGTACGACGCGCTCTCTAAGTGCCACGTTGATCAGGCCTCAAACAAGGCCCCTAGGGTCTTTACAGTACTCCGTACAAAAGCAGAAAACTCTTGTCCACCCCCACTGAGACCCGGAGCAATATCCCGAGCCCGGGCCCTCCGAGAGCCAGGTTGGACGTCACAAAGGGCTCAGAGTCTCATTTTTCCTCAGTTTGGACTCTGCGATCAAGTCAATGCGAATTCTAATTACCAACATCATCTGGGGCTCATGTTGTGGAACATATTTCATGATTGGGCATTTACTTCGCCTTCTTCTTCCCCTTGGGCCCTGACCATATCTGACTGCACGACGACATTGACTGGCGTTGGATGTACAATGCATGGCCCACCCTTGGTCATGACATTGCTTAGTATTCTAGGTGTTCTTTGCCGCTGCAGGTTTTGCTTAGGCTTCTACCTCGTCGGCCGCAACTATGGCGACCGGATCTGCGGCCGTGTGGGGTTTGTGGTTCGTCCCGAAGACGAACAAGTGTCAACAACCAAGCAATGCCTGGTCCTGTCGAACGCTAGTTCAGATGTCAAATTTCGGTGTACAGCAGGGATGTGATTCGGTCATTTTGCCCGTAACAAACCTTCCATTCGGCTCGGACTCCAGGAATGCCGTTGCCGATTCCACAACGGCCATATGGCTCGGCCTCAGGTCCCCTCGTCTCATACTACTCGTCGTACAATTTCTTTCATCTCTCCCCTTGCCAGTTTCTCATTTTGACAGGTATGTTTCATATGCTCAATTGTTTGCTAGGCGATGATTAAAAGAATTGGATCAGTACATTGCTGGAGAGAAGGGACTCGCGACACAGGGTTGCTAATCAACTTCATGTACTACGTACTCCTTGCCACACTGTTACCCAGCTACCTTCACAACTTGTCAGATACTCGAATGTGGTTGGAAACGCCGGGCCGGGACGCCCTCTCAACAAGAAATCGTCGTTCTCAAACTTTTTAAGTAATATAAAGGCTTTGGTTGTACTAGAACGTTCTTCTTTGACGTGCATATTGGTCGGCAGTCAATGTTGGTCACCACATAAGCCACTGCTGCGGCACAGTTCATGGGGCCTGGTCATAGCAGTCTCTGTGTCTTTCGTTCTGCTTGCTAGGAACACGTCTCGAGGCCACGGGTGTCTTCCTTGCCAAGCCACCAGATACAGCCATCACTACGGAGCAAAAGAACCAGGCTGGGGGTGAACAAGGGAGAGGGGGCGGGGAACACGTCAAATTTTGGCGTTGATTGCACAGCCAAAAAGGTGAAAGGAGGTACTTGTCATTAAAGCTTTCTCATGCATATTTCACGACTCACATGAAATGCATTAGCCCCTGACAATTCCAAGCTGGAAAGCTAGAGCGCTTTCAACCGAAAGACCACCGACAGGGGACAAGTAAATGAGGAGGAATAGCAGCTCCTGTTCTGCTCCTTTCTCCTCACAGGGTACGGAGTACTTCGTATCCTTACTCCGTACTTATGGTCACAAGAGAGATGGAGGAGGGGTGGAGATTGCGAAGAAGAAAGGTCTTGCCAACGTGGCAGGGTTCGTCTGGCACCGGAAGGATGTCCCAGAAACCGCATTGCATTCAGGTTTAAACAGCTGACAAGCCGTGATGATAGTGTCTACCTATTGAGGTCAAGTTTATGCTATCATTGTATACTTTGTGCCACTCTGGCCTAGTGTGTCTCATTCTTTCTGTCAGGCCATACGAAAGTGTCGCCGGTGCCCTCATTTCGATACCTAGAAGTTAGATTGCCATTGTGGTGACAAGCTCGTGCATCAAGGGTGTCAATTGTCACACCGGTTGAAAAATAAATCCACAATTATCTCTGGGGAGTGTGTCGACTCGCGCAGCCGGGGCTTGGATGGCTAATGATGACGGAATGGCCGCAGTTGAGCAAATGGGTGACATTGGGTCCCTCTATAACCAGGGGCAGAAACTTTTCCGTGTGGAGTGGTCGGCGTTGTCAAAGGGTTAGAGATAATGTGGCACGATTCACAGCAGCAAATGGGAAGGGAGCTGTCCATACCCTGAATTCCTGCGTTGCTGGCTACGCCATGCCTGTGACAAGGCCACAAGAGCTCTCTCGGTACTATGATCTTTGGTTGGAACGTTCAGTCTAGCGGGCAAAAGGGGCTTACAACGCCAGACACATACACTCAGTGAGAGAGACCACCAAATTCAGAGTCTGGGCCTGCTTGTCTTCGAATCCCAGACATACGGCGGAGTCAGGAGCCCTTCTCGAAGCGCCACAATGACAGTGCTGGACGCCTGAAATTCAAAAGAAGCCCATGCTGAGGGCACAAAGTGGATCATGGGACTGGCAGATACGGCCAGCCGAGAGTTCAGAAGCGAAGCCTCGTGCTGTTGCAGCTCTGTGTGGAATCGAAGACCAAATACCAATGGAGAATAGCGGTCGCGTCCGGAATGTTAGCAGCTTGGGTTGATGGCCTGCTTTTCTTTTTGGTTTTGACGTCTTCGAGGCGAGTCGGCAGCGCTCCTAATTCGGTCGATATTAGGCTTCTTGATCTGCGGCACTCTGTCTTTTGCATTTCATCACACAGACCCGGGTCTGCCGCTCGTTGAAATCAGGCCCAATTCCATGTCAGCACAAGTGCCATGACACGCACCGCAGCAGCGGCAAAAGTGCCAGGAAGAAGAAGCCTCAGGACGATCACGAGCAATCATAGAGCTGGGGGCTACTTGATTCGTACGGTGTGGTGGTGCAGTCATACTACCGGCGTAGCCCGGCTGTGATCTTGGCGTCTTGCTGCCCACGGTGGCCCAGCACGAAACAACACCTGGTCCAGGCAGGCTGCGAGCTGGTGAGTGCTTGACTAGAGCCGCACCAGATAGATGGCGTCAACCGGCAAACAGCGACACATGATACACAATCAAGTGACGAATGCAAGTCTCTGAGGCTGCAACGGCGGCCAACAAGGACGTCTCCGCGACACCAGCACGGTGGTGGAGAGGGTGAACGTCTGGGCTGAACTGGCTGGCTTGGGCGTTCTGGCTGGGCGATTGCTGTTCGAGACTAAGTGGTTCTCGCAAGGGCCGTTTCATGTAACTACAAAAGCTGGTCCCGCCGGCCCGTCCCGTTTGATCGAGATTCTAGGTAAGGATCAACGGGCCCTGGCTAAATTAGTTGTCGTCTTAGTCTCGTCTCGAGCGGTGTTGATGTTTGCCAGGCCAGGCGCGACATCAGACAACAATGTGAAGCTCTGCCGATGTATCACGGCCATGGCTCGAAAGCGAACAGGCGTGTGGTGCTCAGTAAGTACTCCGGATCGAATTGCGGAATGCAGTTGGCGTATTTTGGGGTTGCACAAGACTTAATTAAGCGACTGAACTAGTTGTAATGAAGCCCATGTCCGCAACGATTGAAACCACCCACACCACCGAGGTGCGACGTCAAACGCCAGCGCCAACGCCACGCCAACGCCAACGCCAACGCCAACGCCAACGCCAACGCCAACGCCATCTCAACTCCAGAAGCCGTCGACCCTTGACCCCGGACCAAAAGACGCCACATCGCTCATCGGGTCGTGGCTGGTTGCATACCCGCCTCAGCCTGCCCCAGGCTCGCCAAACGCCGTTGGCCCTTCATACCGAGTACATTCCCACACCTCACCTCCTGCACACCCTCCCTACCAACCTTGCCTGCCTACCAACTACCACACCTTGGGCTGACAACGGCATCAATCACTGTGGATCTATGCATGAGATCTTGAGGCTTAAAGATTCGCCAGAAGTTAAGGGCCTTTGGACAGGAAGGACGGAGTATCAAAACACGAGACGCAGTGTACCAAGGCAGCAACCATTGACCACGACACACATATGCCTGCCTCGTTCATCCAACAACTCGAGGCAAAAAACACTCGCTCAGCCTGCAGCGGCCAATCGGAAGCTTTACATACGAGACTCAAATGCCGCCATTGGATAACATATCTTGCAGTTGACCTGCAGTCGGGATACACGCAGTGGCCAGTGAGACATGCCGGAGATTTGGATTTACTCCAATCAGAGTATTGATTACGGATGTCAAGTCCCATAGAACGGCCCCCGATGTCATCTGGCTTTTTTTCGAAGACTCCTCTGCGCAATACAACAAAATGCTCGGAATCAATGACTGGCGATTGTTCATGTTATCCGTCTACAAAGTCCAAGCACATTCAACCGCGTTCGACTCTCGCCACTCAGTTTTCTAATTCAAATCAACTTGGTCCTGGCTATACTCGTGTCTGAGATTGCTGGCCCCGTCACCAGCAATACTTAGAATACAGTAAACAAGTCTCGCTACTAGGGGGTTTACCGGATTTTACGATGCAGATGCTGTCTTCACAATTAGTGGCTTCTACAGCCCCATTTTTCGAGCCGGAACGAAAGTAACAATACTACTATGTACGCATTGCTATTCCCACGGCACCTTGGCGACCAATTCGGCGAGCCGGTCGGTCACCTTCGGAAACAACGACATTATGACAGGCAAGCACACATACAGCGATCAGATGTCCTGCCTCGTGCAACGTTGATCCTAGACATTGTGTCCAGCAGGTAGCACCACTAATTGACGGCATCACAAGATGAAAAGGCGGGGAAGTAAGGCGTGTGCTAGGGACTATTGAATAAGAAGCAGAACCAAAAGCAGCACGGTACTTTAATTTCCAAATGCAGCCTATTGTGGGAAGTTTCCAACATCCTTGTACCAAGAACCACGGCGATGGCCACTGGTCTGGCTATTGCTCAGGCTTATTAGCCTTGTCTCTGTATGTCAGTACGTATGTATGCGTCCGGGCATCTTTGGGTGGTTTAGGCAGACGTGGCAGGCATACAGTCATTCAACAATATTTCTCGGCAGGCGCATCGAGGAAAACCTGCAGATGAGGAACAAGGCTAGACATGTCTAGACACAAGGCATGACTTTTCTATGTATGTTACAGGTATGGAGCAGAGGCGCCAACTTCCCACAGGCTGCAACAGTGATGCATCGCCGGAAAAGGTGCTGTGTCTAACCCTCATAAGTTGTGGAGCATAAATTTAGCTTAGCTGAGGAGAAGAAGAGGATGAGTGGCGTCCTCTGCCTGCAAGAATGGCCCTGCCTGCCCACGCCGATGTCCACGCCGATGGCCACGGGGTAAGATATGCTCCGTATTGGTACAGGCTGTGAATCCCGGTGCCGTGCATATGACGCCGGGGAGATGACCTACGGGTACAGAATGAAACAGAGACGCCACATGTGGCATATCAGGTGTGTATTGTGTCCCATATTGAGTCATGATTGCCAACTTGGAAAGTCGGTTGACTTATTGGTCGCTCAAGTCGCGGATGGAACATACCCAGAAAGTAGGATGCAATCACGTCAAGTCCTTAACAGCTGGTCACAGCCCTTACGATGTGCAATTTTGGCCGCATAAAGGGACTGAGCTTGGGCTGAGCCTCAACGCATCTTTCCGGCTCAACTTCAGGCACGTATGCGGGGAGTTTGTCGTGAAACGGCGGTCACTGGATTGGCCGCAGTAGTTGCTGCATATTTGTCAGGTTTAAGGCGCATTGTATCTGGTATCAGGCGAGATATGACGCTGGGGGTTGTGATGACAACAACAACAATAAGAAGGGGAAGTTAATCAAGCATGATACCCTTTGAGTCTAGCTGGAAGGTGAAGGTCGTCTGGACCAACAAATGGCAGAGGGGAGCACAACTACGGAGAAGCCCAGAAGGCTTGTAGCCGTCTAGGGAATGCCAAAGCTAGCCAGAGCCTCAAGATGCAGGATAATAGACTGCGTAGGATTGATGCAGTTCACAAAAGCTCTAGAAATTCAAAACAACACGGACGGAGCTTGACATATAGTATCCAAAAGCCAAATGTTGCTCCAGGGTAGGCTAGCGGTAAGATGACCTCGCGAACGTTGTATCGAGGATGTGTTGACGCGATGAGAACGTCATCAAGACGCAATATTCTGCTTCAAGCCTCAAATGGGTGGAAATATCCCTTTCATTTTCTCGCCCTCCTCTTGGTTTATTATTGTTTTTAATTTTTGCAGGGGCCGAGGGAACAATGGGTTTTGATGGACACTGGCTGTGGGGCTGATGGTGATGATATTGATGTGACCATCACGCTTTATCAAGGCAGCCACCATGAAGGCATACGTGGGTAGCGGTTGTAGTGGCCATTATGGCGACAGGCGAAGCTCCGGTCTATTTGGTATGGTACCTGTTGAAGAAGCTCAGTTGTGCTTGCAAGGTGTTGTGATGATATGTCATAGGTTAATGGCATTGGCGGGCACTCACTCCGCCTGCGCCTCAGCCCAAGCCCCAGCCTTAGCATCAGCCTCAATCACCACAACAACAATATCGCGGCGCGCACCTCGGCCACCTCACCTCGATCGAGGGACAGGAACGCTTGGCTGGAGTCCTTGCGATAATTTCCCAGGCGAAACAGCTTATAGCCTCTGAAGCTCATAATTCCCAGCCTAGTCGACGAGGCGAAGAGTAGTCCGTACTGACCACTGAACGCCGAGGACCACCGGGAACGCCGTACTAGCGCTTGAACGTCAAGAGGGGCAAGAGCCAGCCCATCACGCCTTCTGTTTCATGACTTGGCCAACTATCGCGACCAGTCGACCTCGACCTTAACCCCAGACCCAACCTGCAACCGCAACCGCAACTGCAACTGCAACTGCAACTACTCTCTACTCCATCACAATTGGCGCCGGCCCGCATTTCAACCAAGAGTGTTGCGTCTTGAAGCGCCGCCATAGATCGTCAACATCCATCACGGCCGGATTAGTTTGTTTCCGCAGTGAGAGCTAGCCTCATCTGCCTCCTTGGCTGCATCGACGCTTGCCTGACGTGGTCGACCGACCGATTCACAGCCAGCGAGCCGGGGAACCTGGACAGACCCGGCGCCAGCTGCCAGACAAAGCTATGTGATGACATGGGAATGAACAACTTCCTGGTCACCACCATATGGTCTCGTTCCTACCTCGTCGTATCACACAGAGTACGGACTAGTCCGTGACGATAGAAAACATCCTGGTTTTCCCTTGGATCCCTCGGCCCCCGACCTGCTCAAGGACCCCTTCACGAGGCCTTGGGCGTCCAAGAGTCTTGTCAATTTCCCCCCGTTTCGGCCTCGCCGCCTCTTCGTCCTGGGTTATCCTGGTACTCCTCTGTCCTCTACCCACGCGCGTTTTGGCTAGTTGACTGAAGCAATTGAAGCAAGACCAGATTTGCGACCCGCGTCTTCGGGCAGATCCCCCACCCCTGACAATACCTTGGGACACCAAACACCCACCAGTTTTGACGTAGCCGTGGGCCAGCTGTCGCCACGTCCCATGGTTGGGATCGAAGCAATCCGTCCTGCCGTTGGTTCTATCAAGATACCTGGAGAGCTTGCGTACCTGACGTCAGGGTCGTCCTCTAAGGGAAGAGAACACCGAGTACTTTCATCCATCATCCGGTCCTTCGACCTCTTGCACGCACAGTCCGCCTTTCGGTTCCTCTTCCTGGCAGCATGCATCCACTGAACCCCGCTGTTGACGACGGCCAGCTCATCCATGACATGCGGTTTTACCTAGCCTCGTTACCGCGTTCTCCAGCCTCGCCATCACCTGAGGGTGTCTGGCTAGAAGATGCACCAGGCACTCCACCTTGTGCTTCTAGTGATGAGGTGGCAAGCCAGTCAATGCTAGCCGCTACTGATGCCCAACCTCATCGGCCTACTGCTGTTGATTCGTGTTCGAGGGCAGAAGCCGAGACGGAGAATGGCTGTGTCGCATGCCCTGTTGACCGTACCAACAAAAGTGATGGCCATGTCAACAATGAGGACCAGACTGATGATTGTGGACGCAATTCCCCTGATCGATCCAGCATGGAAACTACGTTGTTGCGGAGCTCGGCTCCTCTCGAGCACCTTCCTAACGAAGTGCTGCTTCATATCCTGGGGTTCTTGGATGTTAGTGATTTACTGGCAACATCTAGGGTAAGTTGATTGTTGCCTCCACATGTAAAAAAACGGTGCTTCGTGATGTATATCCGTGTTGTTGCTGTTCTTGCACAACTTTTAATTTAACAGTGCCGGACAGACTCTAGTTTAGCATTGTATCTAGAAGCGACTGTATTCCTATTTCCGCTGTCGACTTTCCTCGTACTAAGCTAACGTGTAATTACAGACTAGTCATCTCCTTCGAAGTTTGTCCTTGGCTCCTATTCTTCATCACTACCGGCTTCGACGCACTCGCCAAGTCTTACCTCCGTTACTTTCATCTCCCACTCGACCCACGGTTGCGGATCTCATTTCTCGTTCCATCTTTCTGACGCATACCTCGGTTGTATCTCGCCGTTTGGCCTGGTCACTCGTCTCTATTCGCCTGTCCAGAAGACTCGCAGCTCGTCCGTCTGCCGAGGCTCTTGTTCAGCGATGTGTGCTCCCAAAGGAGTGCGTACCTGGTATGTCGTCAGTTCTTATCGCGCCAGCATTGGTGGCGAAGAGGAAAGCGGTAGAAAAGGAGAAAGTCAAGGACGGACTCAGACGTTGGATTGCAGCAAAATGGAAGGGCGAAGTAAGAGAGCGAGAGGAGGAGCTGAGACGATGGCATGAGAGTAGAGGCGTTGGCCGTGTTTGGAAATTGACCAAATTTTGGGAACGTGTAAGCCGGGGAGATCAATGTCCACTTTGTTGAGAACTTTGTGGCTCGGGCTAACCGGGATCTTCTTTTTCGGACTGTTGAGGACATGTTGCAAGTGCTTGGCGTTTTTGGCCAAGGATATGAGTGCTTTTGTATAATGACTGTACGAAACCTGAGATTTTATTTTATGCACATAGCAAGCGGGATCTTGCACTTTGTTTGCTGTAAAGCTAAATAGTATGTTTATCATGGTAGCTGAAACATGGATTGGTAAATTTATCGAAAAAATATTCAGAGGCTCCTCTAACTGTTGTTTCCATTACACAGACGCATAACTCAGTCTTGATACGGGCTTAGTATCGTTGGGAGGATGTGTATCTAGGACATGTTCTGGTATCCTTGGCCAATGTCCGTTGTATGAACATCGGGCAGTTGAATCAATAAATTATCAATTCATGGGGTATCACAAAGAATCTGAGTCGGGAGACGATACTTCTGCCAGAAACAAGCCATTGATCTCGACTGCCTAGTTTTTCGGTAGAACGCGTCACTCGCTCAGCCGATGCCGATTCCAAACCAGACTCCTGTCCAATTGTACAAATATGTAATATGCAGAGACCCCTAATGTACATGGCCAACCGGTCCTCGTTATGCGAGCCAAGTCATGAACCAGAATACAAACCTGCATGCGCCTCATGTGCGGAACCGGAACCCATCCCAGTCATCCTCCTCTTCATCATCATCGTCGTCGTCATCCTCTTCATCCTCAGCAACTCTTTCCTCAACACCGTTTTGTTTTACTGCCGCTGCAACCAATGACGCCCCCTCGACAGGGGCGGTTTCTAGACTTTGGCTCTCTCTTCTCCTTTGCAGGATCTCGTTCCTTTTCTCTTTGAGACTCTTGACTCGGGCTTCGAGTTCCTTCATCTCGGCGAACTCATCTTCCAGCGCGCGGGTGGCCTCTTCCTTCTCGTCCTCAATGTCCGCGTCTGCTTGGGCTTTGCGATCTGCGTCTGCGGCATCTTTGGCGGCCACTTCCTCCGTTGTCATGGCTGGTGCCGAGATGACGGCGCCTTCGTCGTAGGGTGCCTCTGCGGCGGCGATGTCAGCTTCGAATGCGGCCCATTCCGATTCATCGACCTGCTGAGCCGTTGAGCTTGTCTTGTCTGCCGTGGAGGCTGCTGCTGATGCCGCAGCAGATGCTGGACCTGTGACGCTGGCGGCCGAGGCATTGCGATGCAACGGCGTCATGGGACCCGTCTGAGACTGAAGGGCAAAGTATCCCCCTGATGCGGAAGCCGAAGACGCCGAGCCACCTTCTCTATGAGCGGGTGTCGCCGGCCGCGACGGTATCTGGAGTTCAACGCCCTGCGAGGGCGTGGTTGATAGTCTGCGGATCAGGCTGGGCGGCGTTTTTGTGCTTTCTTTGCTGTTGCTGCTACCGGCGCTGTGCACTTGGTCTGGCGTATTGGTGCGTCCGGTCTTGGCCGCGTGATCCTGAGCGGCGGCGGCAGCAGCAGCAGCAGGAGTGCCGTTGAAAGCTATGCCTGTGAGAGGCGCAATACCAGGCTTGCTACGCTTGGCAGGGACGGCGTCCTCCATTTCCCTGTCCTGCTCGTCGACGGGCTCAAGTTTCCGCTTGTGAACAGCGACGGAATCATCCGGGGCTGGCTCCGGTATTGGACTTGTTGAGGCTGTCTGGGTGACCTTTTTCTGTTGTACCCTGTGCTTGTGGCCTTGGCTGAGCAGATGGCCGTCCCATAATGATTCGGCCTTGACCTGTTCTCTGCAGAGGGTACATAACAGCTTTCCGGCGGCCGAGTAGGCAGCATAGGGGTGATCTATCCTCCGCGAGGCCTTTTGCTGGCGCAGGAGAGACCTCACGTCAGCCATGGCGGCAGTGAGATGTGTCGTATGATGTGTTTGACGATGGAGAAGGTTAGATATGGAAGCTGCATGTGGGTAGGGGGAGCTGCGGCAATGCAGCAATGTGGTGATGCAGAGTCTTTTGGCAGCTGGGCGCCGCGTTCAATTGGCCATTGCGGGCAATGTGCATGCGAGGAATTGCAGTGGGAAGGCGCAGCCAGCGGTTTGAGACGTGAAGTGATGGTGAAGGGTTGTCAGACGATGATGATGATTGATGAGTCTGGCTTGAGGCACCTCAGGATCCCGCCAGCTGCTTCAAATGTTGCGCCTGGAACAGCCAGCACCCGAGCGTTGGCGCCCGTCAGCTGCCAGTCGATAACTGGAGACGTCAAGCTTTGGCTCTTTAGCGGTCGAAACGTCAACTAACTAACTAATAGCAGCCAGCATTTGATTAATGAATGTCTGGTCTGGTTGTTTGCCCCGGCCTTTACCCGGCGCAACATGCAACATTAAAGCACCTCAACTCCAATTTGACCATGGCGAGACATTCCACCTCGCAAGACACACTCAGCAATGGCCGAACAGGAACCGCACTCGCTCGCGTCCACGTTTCCTAACCCCCCTCCCTTCTGGAAAGATTTCACGCCGGACAGAGTGGCGCGCATCGACGAGCTGCGCAGCGCATTTGCCGGAGGCGCCAGCGACCATGCCTCCTCGCCCGTTGTCCGCATCCCCGGTCTGCCAGAAGAATTGACGAACCTACAACCACCCCCAGAGCCATCTGATGGACGGTGGCGAGTCTTTGGCGACCAGTATATGGTATGGTAGATGCCACCCTCTTATGCTTCTCCTGCTGCCGGCTAGCTCGTCTAAAGAAAGGGAAGGAAGGCAAAAAAGGAGTCCCATACCACTAACTGGTTCTCAATGCAGCTGGACGACAAACTGCCCACCCTCGAAGAACAAGGCATCACCAACCTGCCCACCACAGGCCTATCCGACTCCAAGGACGCAAAGCACTACGACCGCGCATTCGAACTCAAGAAGCTCGTCAAGTCTCTGCTCCTCAACTTCCTCGAGCTCGCTGGCACGCTGTCGCGAAACCCCGCCCACGCAGAAGGCAAGATTCAGGATTTGCGGACGCTGTTTATCAATATCCACCATATCCTCAACGAGTACAGGCCCCATCAGGCGCGAGAGTCGGCCATCGCCATGATGCAGGACCACTTGGACAAGACGCGCAGCGAGACCGACGCGATAAGAATGCAGGTCGACAAGGCAAAGAACGTCCTGGAGGGCCTGGGGAAACTTGGACAGGGAGACCTGGAGATTTCTGGGGAAGAGGGCGCCGGCGAGGCGGGGGACGAGACGGAGAAGATGAGGATTAGGAGGGAGATGGAGTTGTGGGCTGCTGCGGATGCCGAGTTTGCATTGTGAGGATTTGCCCTTTTTGTGTGTAATTCTGGTTTAGCATCAGCATGGCGTTTTGGGGTATCTATGATGCCGCGGCATCTTTTTTTTGTATTGACGGCCCGGGAGGTGTATTCTTAAGAGCAACACAGTTCCCTTTCAAACCATGTCGACCCTCTTCATACTTCGTCACCCGCGGGTGGGCGGCAGAACTTATACATGACAGAGTTGAAGCAACGTACGATTGCTCAAGGGTTCACAGCGTTTCTCGGGGCGGCGCTGCAGATATTGCGCAGTTCCTGAATACCTGCGTCCCTGGCTGTTTCGGGCATCCGTCAGCCGCTGACATTGGAGGTGTGATTTTGCATTGCTGCAGGAGGGCAAGTTCCCTACTTGTTCTGCTGAACAAAGGGAACAAAGGGAACAAAGGGGGCCTGCGATGGGAGGTACTTGGGCGACTGTCACGTTGGGTTGAGATGAGTCGCTGTACCTTTCCCATACTTTGATAGATCTGCAATGACATATATACACTTTTAGGGATCAAAGTACATTCCTCACATTGCACGGGTTCCGATTTTCTTGTCCACCCTCCGGCAGCCAGTGAATGAAGCAGCATTGTAAATGTGACGATGGCTCATCGTAACGAAAATCACAACTTGATACAATAATCAGCGCAGCATTATAATTTTAGTCATTTTATATCGGGCCCTACAATATCTTGCCGGCTGCTGATGTGTTCCAAAAATTTTTTTTCCCTCCGCCATACTCCTTAACACCTCCCGTGATACCCTGACACCCATCCCGCTGTTCCCATGAGATAACAATATCGCAGAAAACCCCTCACAATATGTACATGGTGTATAGAAGGGTGAAAATACACTCCTTATCCTATTCACTCGAAAAACCATAATTATAGATGTGTAGGCCCATCAGACCTGGTAAACTTAAATTTCCTGTGCAATAACTTGCTCATGGCCTATTGCGACCCCCCTACTACATTCCCTTGTGCTCGTTTCTCGGAGCCTTCCTTCTCCAGAAGAGCGCCTAGGTACTGGAGATCCTGTCGTGCTCGTGGGTCCTTTTCATAGATTGACCTTATCACTTCCCACTCGCGTCGAGACATCTGGAATGCTTGAGGCAATAAGAATTGCACGGTGGGTACACCAATCAAGTCACCCAACACCTGCGCTGCAACCGCTTGTCCTGCCTGTTGAGCTTGGTACTTTTGCGCCTCCGTCAGTTGACCACCCGCCGGGGGGGAGTGACTGGGTGGAGGAACTGCAGTCTGCGGAGGTGGTCGTTGCATATGCGGCGGCTGTGGTATAGGGACTGGTGTAGTCGATTGAGGCGGCCCTCCGTGGTGTTGCTGGCCAAATGAGCCCTGCGGCGTCGATGGTGAGAAAGCTGGCCCAGACGTTGAGTTGCTTCTTTGCCCACCAGGTGCAGGTGTAGGAGACGCAGTGACGCTGGGAGGCTGCGGCGTAGCGACGGGGGTGAGCTCGTCTTTGGTTTGCTTCAGCTGATCTGGTTCATTGCGATACACAAATACGGCCAGAAGCATGGGCTCCGTTCTTGTCTTGGGGATATAATTATCGACCAGGTTGAGCATAAACTCGGGGTGACCGTCGTCGCCGGCAGGCACAGGCACAAGGTACGTATCCCTGACATTTCCTGCTACCTTGTTTCCAACGACTCCGTATCGACCTTTGCTAATGAAGTAGTCGACCAACGCTCTGAAATCTGGCTGGGATTCCGCCGACGTCGGGGTGATGCTGACAACAACAATGTCGGTGAGATTACTGTATCGAAGACTGCACAGATACTCAATGGCGCTCTGTTGTGGGATGCGTCCGGCAACCGTCATTCGCTTGGGAATGAGTTTTGACCAGGGGCCAAAAGAGGCGAAATTAGCGCCTCCGACGTGCTTAGCCGTGGCTTGAAAGTCTGCAATGGAGCTCATGGCAAGTGACCCCTTCCATATAACATCAGGGTCTTGGGATTCTTCAGTTGGAGAATAAGGCGGGGATTCCGTCTCATCTTGCAGCATCCGATCAACATCGGGATCAAATCCGGGGCCGTTGGTGTTGAGAACTGGCGCAGACGGCCGACGGTTATGGGATAGTGTCGGCGATTTGACGGTTGAAAACACCTTATTAATGTCAAAATTAGATTGAGAAGGTGAGTGTTGTGCTTCAGACTGAGATGGCGATCTCGCTTTCGATTCGCCATGGTCTCCCCCAGTCGACTCCCGTTTGACAAGCGGTGGATGCTGGCTGCCGCCTTTCCGAGGACCGCCAGCCATGGGCAAAGGCGCTTCGTCAAGGGCGGTTTCGTCCTCAACTACCTCCTCTCCCTTATGAGTTCTTCGCACACGCGGGCCGGTCTCTTGTGTGTATAAGATGGATTGCTTCTCCGCCTTCGCCCGCATCTCAGCAGTTTGCTTTTGTAGTTCGGCCGACGCGAGCTGTTCTGATGTCATGACAGCAAGGGTTGTGGGTGAGTGCACGCCATGCAACAGACCTCGCATCACTTCCGGGTTATTTTTGAGGTTGAAGGTCAGAGACTTGATCTGATGGTTATACTCTTTCTGGCCCTTCGATGCTGGGTGCGTATCGTAGACAGCCCGCTCAATTTGCAAGGCATATTCTTCAGACATGCTGTCTTCTGTCTTGCCGTCGGGAACCTTGAGTTCCCCATCCTTTGCAAGGGTAGCCAGAACATGAGCAATGGATTTCTTCAGAGCTTTGGCAGGGCCTGAACGTGATGCAGCCAATTCAGATATCGCCAAAGCCAGATCATCGGGTTTGGTGTATTTGGCGGCCCTAGGGACTACATCGCGCTCTGATACTCGACGCTGTTTAGCTGCCTATTAGACATTAGTTTGCATTCATTGAGCGCCACATGCAAGTGGATGTAAAGTATATCTTACCTTGCCGTCTGTGTCCTGAGACTCCTCTCGAACTTTTCGCTTGCCCTGCTTTGAAGCAGGCTCCCTTTTATCCTTTGATGCAGGCTCAGGTGCAGGCGAGGCCTTTGCCTTGGCTTTGCCATCCTTTTCGAGCTCATCCTTGGAATCGCTGCCTCGTTTGCCCTTGCCTCTGCGCCCTCCTTTCTTCTTCTTTCTTTCAGCCTCTTCTTCTTCGTGTGCCTTGCGTCGAGCCTCCCATGGCTTTTCTCCCCTGGCTATGCCCGCCAGGAGCTCTTTATGGTCTTCAGGTCGACACTGTTCGCACCAATAGTTGTCGGGAATTTCGTCCTCAAAAGAGCTTACCCCGACACAGACATTGTGCTGCCAGGCATAGCAGGTCTCGCAGGAGATCCAGGCCTCCCCTGAATCTTCGTCTTGTTCGGTTGCCCCACAAACACATCGAATAACCTCCTCGGGTTCCTGGGATTGATCCTTCTCTTGCGCCTTCTTGGTCTTCTTGGTCTGTCGTCGTTTCGGCGCCACTGCAGGTTCGAGCTCGTCAAATGATTTCGTGTGTTGGCCTTTGGTCGCTCTGACAGAGCGCCTAGGCTCTGCCTCTCCTATGGACATGGTGTTAGTTCTTTTGTCTGATGCTCGTCGCATTCCGTCCTCTGAGTTGCACCTATGCGCAAGCCCTTCATGCGTGTGCTTTGGACCTAGTAGAGTGAAGTTGGTTGAGCTTACCAGACATCGCGTCTTATGTGGCAGGGAGTGGTATCTTGTGGCCGCAAGTGGGAGCGACGCGCGTGATAAGGGTCTTGGTGTTCGGTTGCTGTTTCTGGTGATTTCGCGATCTACTTTTGCAGGCGAGGAGTGTTCAAAAGCTGTCTAATTCTCTCAAACAGGCATTTGAAATTTACGACGCTGACAGGGCTAGAGTCACGACTATAACAAGGCAAAATTTGCCGAGAACAAATCCAACCACCGCAAGCAATCCTCCTATCTCCGAAAGAATACTCCCAAAAGGGCACACAGTATTATGCGCGACGTTTATTTTCCGACTTTTATGCGATCCCTAACGTGAGGCGACTTAGTCTTGTTGTGTACCTAGGAGCTTGTCGCGACCAAAAGCTGGGAAATGGTGGGATGAGGAGGGGGAAAAAAAAAAAAGGAGCACGGCAGTGGGTGATGCAAATCGCCGTTGGGCGGTGGGCAATTAGAGCTCGCGCCGCGTCAGGGACGAACACCGTGCTGCACCTGCGCAAACCGTTGCAGGAAGCAGAATATCTGGAATATGAGCAGTCAGACGGATGAGATGGTGAAAACTCGCGCACGGGTTGATGGAGGCTTCAGCCGATCCTGGCTGATACCGATGTATGTTGATGTGGATGGAAAAGGCAAGATTCCCAAGCAGTTCGTTGTGGCGGAAGGCGTAGTCGAGATAAATTCGAGGACCTTCGCCGGCAGGTGGCGTCGTCTGCTTGACTTGGCTAGTCCTCCACCCAACCGGGCTCCCATTGCGGGCTCACATCACGTGCAGACCACACCCAATGAACGCGTACTCACACTTCAGGCATATGTATTTTGAACTTTTTAATTCAATTGTGTGAAGTGAAGGAAGTTCAAGAAACCATTCTTGTACAACTTGTTAAGCTATTTGGACGCGCAAAAAAGGCAAACACCGCATCCTTATTTCCAATATGTGGGCTACATTGGGCTTCTCATATCAGCTTAGTAGTCAACAGTGGCGGTACATAAAATGATAGTAGGTCGCACTACTCATCCGATAATAGCTCCACTTTAGTTCATATCCCAAAGGCTAACCCTAACCCCTACATTAACTATTAACCCTAGCCGCAGAAATCTTTTGGGGGAGGGGGGGTAGGCATCCGCACCTCATATCAGTCAACATCAGGGTCATTCTCTATCCAACATTGAAGATGATTCGATGGAATATCCTTCAACTGTGAAGTGGCTTGGGGAGACCCAATTAGTAAGCGTGTTGTGAGGTGAAGGGAAACCCGCAAGCTATTCCGCAGTTAAAGAGATGGAGGTGGCGAGTGGAGCCTGGGCCTTCAAGCAGCAGGTAACTTGGCCGCGTCGGTAGAATATCGGCGGAATCAAATAGCCTGAGTCAGCATACGTTAGTCAGCGACGCAATGCATGCGGCTGCGGCCTGAGGTATCAGTCACTCCCCACAGCGAGGCTGGATTGAGCTCACCTACGCGGCTAGCTTGTGCCTGGAGCTCGCGCGGCAGCAAGTGACGCTTGTGGTGAAGCATCTCAAACCCACCTGCAGACATCACTTCATTGCCTTGCTCTCTTCCGCCAACCACCGAGACACAATAACTTCAGATTATTAGAAGAGAGCAACTCACATCTGACGTTCTCTATCGCTTGACCTGACAAACCGGTCGTCTCCGCAGCCATGTCTCGCCGTTATGATTCCCGAGTACGTCGAAACGTCCCTTTGGATACCAGTACTTCTTCAAGCTTAATAACTAACGCACGACGCCCATAGACAACCATCTTCTCACCAGAAGGTCGTCTCTACCAGGTAGAGTATGCTCTGGAGGCCATCTCACACGCCGGCACTGCCATTGGCATTCTCGCCAAGGATGGTATCGTCCTCGCGGCAGAGCGAAAAGTCACTTCCAAGTTGCTAGAACAGGACACATCAGCGGAGAAGCTGTATGTTCTGAACGAGTAGGTCGCAGCTTTATTGAATTATTGTACCTGCCCGGCTACGTGGTCTAATAGCTCTCAGCAATATGATTTGCGCAGTTGCTGGCATGACCGCCGACGCCAACATTCTCATCAACTATGCTCGCCAAGCCGCCCAGCGATATCTCCTCACCTACAACGAAGACATTCCTTGCGAGCAACTCGTTCGCCGCCTTTGCGATTTGAAACAGGGATACACCCAGCACGGCGGTCTCCGACCCTTTGGTGTTTCGTTCATCTATGCTGGTTGGGATCCTCGAAGGCAATTCCAGCTGTACCTCAGCAACCCATCCGGCAACTACGGCGGCTGGAAGGCAACCAGCGCCGGCGCCAACAATGCCAGTGCCCAGAGTTTGTTGAAGCAAGATTACAAGGAGGATTGCACACTGAAGGAAGCGTGTGCCATGGCTGTCAAGGTGTTGAGCAAGACGATGGATTCTACCAAGCTAAGCAGCGAGAAGAGTGAGTGCGGACGCCAAACACTTTCTTATAGATTTTCTAACTAACCAGCCATGTAGTTGAGTTTGCCACAGTAGGACAGACGGAAGACGGCAAGATTTATCACAGGTTGTGGAGTGCGGATGAGATTACGGCACTCTTGAAGGAGCATGATTTGGCCAAGAGCGAAGATGCCGAGGAGAAATAGGCAGTCTAAGGCAAAGGATAGACGATGGTTGATTTAGAAGCGGGCTGCCTTATGGCGGCCCTTGTAATAATACAATGAATGAACTGGACGATATGAAGCCCAAGCGCAAGTCGTAGTTCTTCTACAGGGCGCATATTATGTACGACTTGACATGCTAACGTATCGGGACTTCTATATGCAATGCTATATTTTCTCGTACAAACCTATGTGTAAACTTTCATCCATGCTGCCTAGAATATCGTACATGTCAACGCAAGTTGCTCCTTTCAACATGCTGGAATCAGCCTCAAGACGATCGTTGCGGTTGAAGCTCATATTCGTCATCCATAGCAGGGCCACCTTGCTCCTCATCACGAACCCTCTGCCACGCTGCAGACTGCAAATCCGCGCCCGGTCGAGGATACGGCTCATGGCACCTAGCGCTCGACAACCTCGGCCAATGACGTCTATAACTCCAATATGCTACACTCATCCCCAGCACTGATCCAACACAGACGTCATATACGTCATGTCTGTAGTCCTCACAGCGCGAAATGGCAATCAGTGTCGCCGCAACAAGGGGTGACAGGCAAATCAATGCTCTGCCTAGATCCCTCCCTCCAATTGGGGGATGGAAAATGTGTAATTGTCCGGCAAGGAACAGGCTCAAGAAACCTAATCCTGCGAAGGAGAAAGATGAGTGGCCAGATGGGAACGATCGCCATCCATCCTGTAACTTGTGCGATTCTTCGGTGGTGCACACCTCGATAGTGACTAGGACATTCTCTTTTGTTCCAGGGGACGGGTGGCATCGATCCAGGAGGTCAGGACGAGGTCGACCCACGGCGTTCTTGACCATGTCGGTGAGAAATAATGTGAGGACTATGGATATGAAAAAGGAGAGGTAGCTGACTTCGTGCTTTACGATGGGTGATCTAGCGACGAGGTTGTAGAGGATGAGGACGCCTAGGGGAATGAAGAATGCATAAATGAACAGCCAGGCTGGGCTTAGTTAGCTGGCGGTGCTTATTGGGCGTGAAGTTTCAAGAAAATGGTTGACATACGGACAGATACCCTCTCACGTACAGCATGCGGATACGCGATATGAAGGTCATTGATGAAAAACATTCGGTGAAATGGCGTGACAAACAATGCGAGCTTTGGAAAGTTAGTGACGAGTACAATGGGAAGGAGGTCGGGTAGTAAGGGTAGTAAGTCCAACAGCAAGCCATCCCGCTATCAATATTGCGAGTCCAACATACTCCGGAGCGTGCGTAGTCTAGAGAATCATCAGAAATGCAGTTGCATGGCTGCAGTTGAGACTGTTGGTCTCGAGCGGGTTGAAGGGAGAGCCTACCTGCCAAGCTCGACTGACCAACGCCACGGGTCCGCTGGATGCGAGGCCTCTGCGGGGAGCCATGGCGATAAACAACCGAATTGAATTGGCCGATCCAAGTTAAAGATACTTGGTGGAGGCCATGGGCATTGTTTTTTGTTACGAGGCAAGAGGCTACGGCGCTGTTCAAGTAGGTTGATGCTGCTCACACGACGTCAAAACAACCAAACCAGGGAATGGTAAGAATTAATGGGGCGTGAGGCCCGGGCCTGCTATGATCAGCCTCCTTTGGAGAAATCGTTGTCGAGTCGCAACGTCGTAACAGAGCTGTTGAGGAGAACGGGAAGTATCATTGTTGTGTTCAGGCAGGGCGATCCAACTCAAAATTTCACGCCCGCAAGCTAATTTTCGAAAACTCATCAATTGTTATATATCTGCCTACCTCCGGAGTGGTACTCAAATGCAATTGCGCTTCAGACGCACCTTCCAAGGTCGACGTTTTAAAGTACCTAGGTAACTTATCCTAGTACCCTCGGACGGGTGCTCCACTATCGCTCGAGCCCCAGATTCTACGGCTGGTTTGGCGTTGACGTTGGCATTCAAAGCTTTGATCTAAAGTATTCACCGAATTCTCTTCCAAAACTCTGCAACGATGGCGAGCGCTGGCGGGCTCAAATCGACATACAAGCCATCAGCTGCTGCTGCGGCAGCGTCGGCCCCATTACCGCCAGGATGGACAGAACATACCGCGCCAACAGGACACAAATACTACTACAACGCATCAACAAAGGAATCAACTTACCAGCGACCTGGCGTGCCGCCATCCTCTCCAGTGTCGGCGCAAGACGCATACTCGCCGTACGCGAATCTCCCATCGCTCGCCGATCCACGGGTGGCGAATGCATATCTTGCGCAACTCAATCCCCAGAACCAGCCCCGAGGTCGAGGCGCTCACAGCGGTCGAGGTGGTGGTAGGGGAGGGTTCGAAGGCAGGCCGAAGCCGCAACCCGTTGATAAACCCAGGAAGGCAGAGAAGATTCCAGGATGTGAACCGTGGCTTCTTGTGTACACAAAGTATTCCAGACGGTTTGCCTATAATCCAGTGAAAAATGCGAGTTACTGGCGCATTCCAGAGAAGCTTATGGAGGGTATCCTTGAGTTAGATAAGGCACGAATACGGGGCAAAGCTACTGGCGCAGCAGAGGATGCCAAAAATGGGAAAGATGCGGAGAATGAAACAGAAGATCTGGCTGAAAAGCAGCATGACTACGACAGCGACGAATATGAAGAGATCGAAGTACAAGTGACTGATGATGAGGGCAGTGATTCCCTTGACACTGAGCACCCGTCTAAACGACGACGGACAGATAAAGGCGAAGCTGAAGAAGAAGTGGTAGAAGAAGAGGGGGAGGAGGAAGAAGAACAAGAAGAAGAAGAAGACGGCCCTGTCGAGTTTACTGAAGCAGACATAGCCGCGCAACTCCGAGCCATGGGAGAGGAATACGGTCTCGAACCAGGCGACTACGACGACGGCAATATGGAAAGCTGGCCTGAGGGCACAGAGGGAATTGAATTTTCGGAAGAAGACGCCAAGCTTCTCTTTAAGGATCTGCTCAACGACTTCAACATTAACCCCTACAGCCCATGGGATAAACTTATCGAAGAAGGCAAAATTATAGACGACCCACGATACACAGCCCTCACTACAACACGAGCGCGCAAAGAATGCTGGGACGAGTGGATGCGCGAGAAGATTGCCGAACTCAAAGAACAGCGAGCCAAGCAGGAGAAGAAGGACCCCAAGATCGGATACATGGCTTTCCTGCAAGAAAAGGCCACGCCAAAATTGTACTGGCTCGAATTCAAGAGAAAATTCAAAAAGGAGGAAGCAATGAAGGACATGAGACTGTCTGATAAAGATCGCGAAAAGGCATACCGCGAACATATCAATCGATTGAAGATGCCACAAGCAAAGCTAAAGTCTGATCTCACCGCATTACTGAAAGCTCAACCCATCCACTTGTTAAATAACAAGTCGTCGCCGACGAGTCTGCCTACCCCCGTACTTATTGATCTGCGGTATATTTCGTTGGATCCCAAGATTCGCGACCCTCTTGTGGAAGCGTATCTTCAGACGCTGCCGCCGCCGCCCGAGGATGTTGCTGCTGCCGAGGAAGACGAGGAGGAGAAGAAGAAGGCGAGAGAGGCGCGAGGCAAGCGTGAAAAGGCGCTGGAGGAGAGAAATCGAGTCGTGGAAGAGCAGAAGAAGCGGAGGGAGAGGGATCTCATGGCTAGCAAGGCGCGGTTGAGAGATGAGGAGAGAGAGTTGGAGGTTGCGATGAGAGTAGGCAAACGGGGCTTGCAGAGTCAGTTGCAGGATGGGGCATAAGTGCTTATACCAGGATCTGGGAAGGATAAAGAAAAAACCAACCTGTAGTATCTTATCGTATAATGGCTGTTGCCTATCAAGGGTTTATGCTCACACCTGATAGTAGGGTCTTTTGTCTGGGCAAACATGGCAACCTGGATGTCTACAGCCAACAACAACATACTACGTTTGATACCGCCTGTTGGTTGCCCAGCTTTTGCCAATCTCGTGTCAGAACTTGTAGTGAACATCTTGACAAGACACCCGCGGTGTCCTCGCGCACATACCGCAGCTCCTGCAAAGCCACCGTCATCACAACCCATCAAAGACGTCCTTGGCCCTCCGTTCAATATCCCCCGCCCATCTCATGACATCCTCCGTCCCCGAAACCCCTTCGTCCGTAACATATACATCCACCAGCCCATTATCAACCCACTCAAAATACACATTTCTCACCTTCACATCTCCCCCTGGCCCCTGCCCTCTCGCCACTCCCACACTATCCCAACCCCGAGTCACCTCGCCTGCATCATTGTCCTCATGTCCTGGCGCTTCAAACGGCAGCACCTTTTCCTTCTCACTCACAACCACAACCTTTACATGGCTCGAAATGTGCCTCGCCGCGAGAACAGCCGGCAACGACCCCGTCTTGTTGCTCACATTGCCGTGTCTGTCAATCAGGTCCGCCCCGAGAAGGAGCAGATCCACGTCCTGAGAGGCTATACCCGCCGCGGCATCCGTCATGACCGTGACATGGACACGCGATGAGAAGTCGTGCTCGGCAGCAAAGGAGGAAAGCTTGTAAGCGAGCTTGGCCCCCTCACAGAGCGGGCGGGATTCCAAGATGCGGAGGTCGAGTCCGTGGCCAACGCTGGCGAGCGCATGCGTGAGGCAGCTCGTTATCGTCGAGCTGGACGACAGCGTGAGAATGCGGACGGGCCTGTCGGCCGGGTACCGCTGCAGAAACGCGGCGAAGGTGTTTGCGACCCCGGACGCCGACGCTTCCCTCTGCCGGGCAAGCTCGTCCAAGGAGGCGGCGATATCACTGACCACGTCTGCCGACAGTCCCCGGCTGGCCTTTTCGCGAACCACATCCAGGCCGGCCAGCACGACGCTTAGAATCGGCGCCCCCATGCTCTCCCTCCCGTTTTTCCACAAGTGCCAGCCTGCCCGTCGCGCGTTGGCCCACCAGACCTCCTTGTCGGAAAAGTCCAACTTCTTCAAAACGTCGGAGAACGTGCCCAATGCAGTTCCCGCTAGCTGCCGCGCGCCACTCTCATGATCGCCCTTCAACCTCGTCAGGCCGGCGTCCAAGACCGTTGCTGCGGGGCCAAGGTCGAATTCAAGCCATACCCTTCGCAGGCTCTCTAGCAACTTGGGGACGCCGTCGACTTTTTGACCGTCGGCGACGTCCGCCGGATCAAACCATGCGTAACCGTCGTGTTCCCAATCAATCGTAATCTTGGAAGGATCAGAGGTGAGAATGAACCCAAAGGGGTTTATGGTCCATTCGCGCTGGATGGACTCGTCGACAAAGGAATACGGTTTTCCTCGGCGGAAGAGTGTGAGTGAGCATGGAGTGAGGGTTGTTTCTTCTTGGATTTCTCGCCACGCTGTTGCGAGAGGGTCTGCATCGAAGGATTCAATGGAGCCGGATACGGGTGCGTATTTGTGTCTGTTTTCATGTTAGTCCATTGATCAAGGGGGGAGGGATGATTGTTCTTGGGCAGTGTCAAGGAAAGGGCTAGATGATGGCGACGAACTGGTAGGTGCGGACTTTGTCGCTTCGTTTGAAAAGAGCGACTTTTGGTCTAGTGTTTGTGGTGTCGTCTTTGGGGAGTTGGAAGATGAAGCTGACTGCCACTGAACGCTTCTTGAGCTGTGACATGGTGGATGAGGGTGTAGCGATGGAGTCTGGTGTTCGAAGGGAGGCGTGAAGCACGGTCCCGAAATCTACTGAAGGAACTAATGACGAGACCTTGTGTAGGAGTACTCTTAACACCCTGGTCGTCCTGTTGGCCAGAGTGAGTGCATCGTGTAATGTGAAAGACATGGAGCATGACGCTGGCATGGCGTGAGCTTAATAAATACGGGAACTTGATTACAATTGGTGGAGACCTTACACAGCTGTCCCTGACGCCACGACAAGCGAGTTTCCCAATACTCTAATCAATACGCTATGAACTAGGGCGTTTGTAAAATTCAAGATATCAAATTCTTTGCCCTCCTGAAGTAGGTATAGACCGTCGAAATGAAAATACGCCCAGTGACCGCGATGTCATATTAGCCTACTCTGTCTCCAAATAATTTACCAAAACCTAAATAAAAAATCCATGCGCGACCAGATATGTATAAATCGTCTTTACTCGTTCGCGTTATTGTTATATATCGGCCAGTCGTCGCCCATCCATGTGACTAATTCGTCGTATAACACTGGATCGTCTCCGATGGGCATGGGAGGTGGCGGAAGCTCCTGAGAAACAAGGTGAGGTGCTATTGTAGGAGCAGAGGAAGAAATCGTGCTGAGCATGGGATCCTGACCCAGCGGTGCCGTAAGTCTTCCAACCAAGCAACGAAGCTCTTGAAGCGTTTCTGCACATCGCTGGCCATCCGTGTTGCCCTTGCTGGCAGCCTCGAGCATTTTTTCAATGCCGTCATCTACATCGTTCATGGCGGCAATAGCCTCATCTTGTGAGGATTCCTCCCTGAAAGCAAGGGATCGAAGAATGAGACACACAGCAGCATGGAAGATAAAGTGCAAGCCGGCATGTAGAGTCTTGCGGTGTCCATTCAACGTTGACAAGTGTCGGGCAAGTGCCATATTACGAACTGCAGCGGAAATACAGCACTTAAGATGCTCAATCTGAGGAACGTTATCCATGGTGGTCGTTTGGCCCATCAGACGATCAGCGACCGCTCGCTTGACGGCGGATAAGAAGAGTGGCCGAATAGCCACGACAAGAAGTTGGTTGTATCTCATATGCAGCAAGCAGCTTGCGGGATCGTTGCTCAATCCTTCAATAAGTTGCAAGGCTGGTGGCAGGGCCGATTGCCATTGTTCAAGCATCCATATGGCGTTATCGGGCTGGCGAGTCCCCGCCTCAATCTTCGCTCCACGGTAGGTATTGCCAACAACATGCCCCGAGATGCGAGAAAGCTCAACGTGAGCCCTCAGCCCCGCGGCAGGAGGCATCAGTCTGAAGATACTGTCAGTTAGCATGTCTCTCATGAAAGATGTACCTTTAACGTACGCGTCGTCTGCCGGCAGTGGCAATTGGATGGCCTCGTCTGTGATTGTGGGAGGCCGTCCAGTGAGACAGCTCAACCAACGGTCAAGGCAATACACTGACCAGAAGACCCTCTTTCCTCGCTCGTCAACCCATCCTCGGTGGGCACCGAGCATGATGCTAATGTGCATAGCAGCAGTGACATACATGTAAGCCGCATCTGGTCGATTTGTCTCTACAAGGTAGAAACTCATCATGGCAAGAGAAGCGACATCACCAATAGTGCGACGCTTGATCTCAAGCGGATTACCCAGAAGCATAGCAGCTCGTGCGTAATATGGCTCGCTCAGAGATGGGTGGGAATCTGAGCTTGGCGGCGGTTGGGTCGTGGTGCTTTGGCATGCCATGGCGAGAGCAGCGTGATAGAAAGCCAGATGGCGATATGCGCTCAAGTCGGTGTCTGGCGAGGGGGAAGCTGGAGCTCGAACGGGGATTGTGCTCAAGTCTCCCCACCAGTAGATGCCACCACTTGGCCACTGGCCACCACCATCCTGGATGAAGTGCCGCAGTTCGGATAAGACGACGCCGATGGTGCTATCAGGTGGCAGCCATAGGGGGTTCACGGCGTGGTTGAGTGGACGCTGGTCATCGACAGTGTAGTTGCCCAGGCTTGACAAGAAGCTGTTCTGGTCAACTCGGGTCGGTCTGTCTTGTGGAGAGGTAGGAAGAGCCGCGCCCATCAATTCCTTGAGGTGGTCGAGAAAGGTGGCACCAGCAGTCTCGCCCATATATCTGCCCATGCCGTCGGCATCTTGGAGTAAACGTCCAGGACTTAGCACTGCGTCGTCGTCTGTCGGCTCGGTCTTGACCGAGTTGGTTCCAGATGGCTGGTTGTGGGCTGTGTTTGCCGGTCCGGTGCCAGACTGAATGGTACCTGCAAAGGGGCTGGTTGATGACGAGGAATCAGGGCTGGCGGCGTGATGCAGAAGCTCCTGGCGTCGTGTTGGATCGGCCACTGCATCTTGTAAAGCCTTCTCGTAGACTTCGACCTTCTTCCTCAGGTCTTCCAACTCGGCTCGGGGGACAGAAACCTTCTCAACGACGGCAGGGTAGACGCAATCGCGGGCGGTCGAGGCGCATTGGCTGCAGGGGCGTTCACCAGAGCACTTGATCCGGCGTACATTGCAGCTGTTGCATCTGTTCAGAGCGCCCAAGGGAGGGGCAATGGTTAGCCAACTGTTTCGTGTGTGACTAGGTTATAGGTAGCTCTTGAGTACGTCGCCGAGGCATTCTGGCATCTCAACGGTGGCACCAGCTTGGGTTGATCCGAGTTGGTCTGAGTTGACCTGAGTTGACCTGTCTCAATCCCCCACCAGTTCACGCCACGCATTCAGGAACGAGGAGGGACACGTAGAAATTGCTTCTGCGCACCAGCACCCTAGAAATCCAAGTTACAAGAAGAGAGGGGCCACTTACGCTGTCGCAACTCGTTTGCGATGCTCTGGGGCTACCTTGTGGCGCCGAGGGTTGACAGGAAGTCGTTGAGGGGGTCGTCGATCGCCATGGTCAAGCTGCATCTTTCTCTGCGACGATGAGCAGATGTCACAGGGTACGGAGGCACCTGGGTTTCGTGCCGGAGCTATAGATACTACGCGAAAAGGCACAAACACGGTTTAAGCTTCCCCCTTCTTTATTCGACAAGCCGGTAATAGCACCAAACAAAAATAGAAAAACGACTAGTTGTGTAATATGTAATGGTGAAAAGTGGTGGGGTAAAATAACGGCTCAGCCAACGGTCCGCAGAAGCGTGAAGCTGACGGGAGGCAATTGGAAACAGGGTGCCAACACCAAAGGGTAAACAGGCAAAGTCGGGCGGCGAGAGGAGCGTACCTATGTTATAGTTATAGTAACAAGGCGTTGTGTCCTAGAATGATAAGGACAAGATGTCACAGTCCCTGGCATCATGTCTCCCCCGTCAACGGAGGGCTATTCGGACAGTCAATCAGAGAGAAGGACAAAAAAGAAGAAAACAATAAAAAGCGCAATCACAATGATTGAAACTGTTGGGGGTGATGACGAGGTGACGAGTGACGACACCGAAGCGAAAGCCACTTTGTCGGTAATCGCAATATGATGCGTGCCTGCGTGCCCGGTTCGAGTGCAGACAGGCAATGACCGAGTGACTGAGAAAGGATACGTATGAGAGGTGTGACGAGTAAGCCTCGTAGGCAAGCCTCGTAGGGCTGTACGCAGGTCGAGCAAAGTGACGAGAAATGGTTGGTCTGTATCTAGGATCTGGAGTTCCGGAGAGTTCTGGAGTTTCCAAAGTTGTGGGGCTGGAGATGAAGATAAAGGCCCGCTGAGCTGTTTGACGTGGACTCGACGAAGGTGGGATGGATGCAGACGCAGATGCAGACGTCGACATCGACACCTGATGCAGATGGTCGGGGTGTGGAGAGGAAAGGGAAGGCAAGGCAAGTTTTCTGGAGAAGAAGGTTGGTTTGTTTGTTTCTGTCTGATTTCTTCCTTCTCGATGCAGACTAGGATATTATCTATTTGCAAAGTATGAATTGGCTCCATGGGTTTGGGAGGACTGCTCAAACTACCAGGTACCGGTATGTGAAGACAAATAGAGGGAAGGAGGGGTCAAGCTAGCGAGTAAATAGGCAAAGAACTTGAGGAAAGAAGGAGACGTAAGCCAGCAGGCAGATGTAGTTCGTTTTGAGCAGAGGTTGACCTGATCTCCCCACGCTGCTTTGCTGCAGCATCTCTATTGAATGGACGCTCCATTCTCCAAGTCCCAGAAAGCAAACTTGGCTTCAAGTGACGCCTTCAACTCACCAAGCCACTTGTGAGCCAAGGGGGGTAACTATTGCCAGGCCACCACCAAAAGCTAGCAACACGACTTGAACTCGACCGACCGACCCCATCATCGCCCACGACGAGTGTCCAAACCTCAAAATTGTGACAAGGCTCTAGCACAGCCTCATTTTACCCTTGGAACTAGGACAAGCGAGCCATCTCTTGTTGGGGCTGCCGAAATCTATGTACTGTCGAAGGAGTCAACCTGGCCAACCAAACCTGGGGTTCATCCAAGCCGATCTCCGAGACCGAGCTCCCTCCCAGGTCATTGAACCTAACCAACGAAATAGTTAACTAATACTGACCTGGCAACTGGGCTGACGGTCCGGCCAGCTACGTTTTATTGTCGGGCGGCTTGACGCCCCATAATACCGGAGTATGAGAGGAGACCGAGACGCCGACAGACCTGGGACCGAGGGCCGGGGCTTCAGCTGAGGGTCCAGATATTGTGAACCGGTGAAGAAGAACAGAAGATGGAGGATTTTTGTGACTGCTTTCGATGCGTGAACTTACTCGCAACTTGCTCGCTGCGATGACTCGGTCATGGTTTGATTCCTATTGTGGCCTGGCTGAACTTGCATGTTGAGTCAAGCGGTGGCATGACACAGCACCTGTTGTAATTGGATATCGACTCACGAAATTACACCATCTTACTCCGTATTGCTCGTGCGTATGTACATGGCGGTGGACACCTTGCTCATATGGGTCGTGCCTACTCCGTATACACCACGTTGTAGCATCACTGCCACTCCGGTTCTCGGCTCAGGGGCAGCATCAAGGAGGACAACAATGGCAGAATATTTCGTCCCGCATGCTTCAGCCTGTGCTCTCATTCAGGAGCATGCAAAACGCAACCGGTGAATTGCAATTCATTCTCGGTCTCCCAAGTCCATCGTACCACGAAGACTCACGAGTCACAAGCCCTTGCCCCCCACAGCCAGTCACCGGGTACTGCCGCGGTATACTCTCTGGAACTCTTATGAACATTGAAGGCTTGGCTTTGAGATCGGGCACAGCACGGGACACAGGATCGCTGCAGGTTGTTGCTGACGGCCACCCCTCGACAGAAGTGGTTTGTCAGCCGTCGCACCCTTGCGTGCTCTCAATGCAGCCTAGCGGGCCCTTTGTTCACGCTGGTGCCACGCCTCGCCAGTGTCACCATTGCAATTGTCCACGCACGCATGTCGCAATCGCAATCGCAATCCGTCCTCTCTGGCGTCGACTGGCTGCGTCGACTGGAGCCTGCGAATGGGAGCACAGCTCGTCGTCAATTGGTGGAAATCGCCAAGAGTCACACCTCGTCCTGAAAGAGCGCCGCACGCAACAGAGTGCTAACGTTCAGGACTCAACTGTAGATACCCTAGAAGACGAATAGTTGCAACCATCCCAATGTGGCAGAGCCTTTCCCAAAAGACGTGTTATTTACGATGCCATACGGAGTACGGATTCGCCATTTACAATTCTGATATAATACCTTGGAGGCTGTGCTACTGTCCTACCACACAGCTATCGGAAGGACTCCACGCTGCAGTCATCGCCGGGCAGTCTGATGCTGACGCATCCCCAAGCAGAGACCTTACTGCCATGTGCCACGCTGAAATCCACAGTCAGCCTGGCTTTGAAAACAATTGGCGTTAAATAAAAATGGTTGACTTGGTGTTGGGGACGGACTTTCAGAAATGCTTGTCTGAACGCCATTGACCAATGTGCGTGTCGGCCTGGGCTGCTTCCGACAGTCATCATCGGTTGTCGCTACCCTACGGATGTAACATACTTGCATGAAGAAGCAATGCCAAGGCACGAAGTATACCATATTCCCACACACGAAAAAGACTAGCAATACTCCTTGAACGTAACCCAGGTTGAGCAAGGTTGAAGCTGCATGAGAGGAATGGGAAATGGAATTTCATCTGACGAGGTGCTGAGTCTGTATTCTGCCTGCATTGATGAAATGCTGCGATGTACTGGCGTCTATTTGGACGATGGGGCAAGTACATCTCACAAGAGTCTGTGCTTGCATCAAGGATTATGAAACAAGCAGACAATGTTTTGTGCAGATGTATAGTCTTTGTCGAGAACTTGCCATACAAAACTTGTAAATATCCAATTATTTCCATTTCAATTGCTCTTGCTCTCCCGCAGGCGCACGATATCTACGTCGCCGTCGTTCATTTTTGTCTTATCCGCAGCATTAAGAGCAATGGCCTCAGCATAATGGTTGATGTTGAGTTGCACAGAAGCATCATTGGTTAATAGTAACCATTGCTTACAGCGGGAAATAGGGACTCTACGTCCCCGGTTCGGCTGCGGCGTCGAGGCCAATCAGTCACTTAATATCAGTATCAGCTGCAGTCGACTAGTACGAACTCACGGTCCGGTCCCAAACAAACGGCAAATCCACGGCTTGTGTACAGACTCTTTTCAATAGCGCCAAAATTGTATACTAACTACCTAGGTAATTATCAATGAGCTGGCATTGATTCGTAATATTTTACTTCGGAATTAGAAATGTCTAACCCTGTTTCTCACGAACGAGAAAATATATCTCTTCCTTGCATTTTCTCTCCGCCATCAAAGTCCTCCGCTCTCGATCTTTTGCCTTCGATAAGAAAAAGAAAAGAAAAGAAAAAGAAAATATCGCTCGTTCCTCAAAAGTAGAGAGAAAAAGAAATCCCGGAATATATGTACGTGACCGCGAAGAAAAAGACTCCGTTTGTTCCAAGCATGGACAGTGATTGCATGATGTCGCTTCTTGTTCTGAGAATGGAAGTCTTCCACTTGATCTATGTAGGTCTTTTTGGTGTCAAAATGTGGAGTCAACATCACCCGTGGATACTGACAGTTGTCTACTGGCTTCCGAAGATGCTATCGACAATCTCTCCAGATCTTGTGGCTAGGACCGACAAAAGGGTATCACTCAACTAGACACTGTCAGCAACTCATTTGGAAACAAGTGATTATATCACCAACTCACCCCATGTGTACCCTCACAACAGCCTTGCAACCACACTCCCGCTTCATCAGCAACATTTCCGGGGGCAAACTTGACTTTGTAGTCACGGCCAACTGCAATCTTGCGCTCGCCCTGTTCCGTCTCCACGTTCCATCCTGAGATGCCTTTACTAAACTGTAAGCCGCCTGGAGCTGCCTTGGGCAACAGGTTCCACGCGTCCTTGAGCATATCAACATGGGCGTTGCGCTGATATCCTGTGGCGGCGATGACGAGGTCAGCCTCGATAACCTCCACATCAACATCATCGATGAAACCGTCTATTGCACTGTCTTGGACATTTTGAACCTTGAGCTCAAGGGTTTCTTCATGGGGCTCAATGCTCATGATTTGCTTGCCGCCCATGATTCTGTGTGGCCAAGCCTTTTCGTCAGGGCCGAGCTCTCGGCGCTGGTCATACATTCGTTCGTAGAGGGCTTCAATAAGTTCCAAGCGCACGACGCCATAATTGGTGGCACGAGCCTCAATAAGGAAGTTGTTGCGGTACTTGGCAGATTTCGTGTAAAGGGAGTCAACGAATTCGGGGTTGAAGACGGTGTTAACACTGCGCACATATTAGTCTCCAATACTATATTCTTCTTTCTGATTTCGTCTCCTTAATTCGATGAGGGGACCACATTCCGGGCACTTACAAGGGAGAATCGTCACTTGGACGTAAGAACTCAGGTCTCATAACAAGATAGGTCTTGGAGTTGGGAAATCGGCTCGCAACATTGTTGAAGATTTCGGCTGCACTCTGACCAGCGCCGACAACAACGACGCGACAAGGTGTGGTAGTCTTGGGTATCAACTCGCCAATGACATTTGCGTAATGTGAAGAATGAATAACACGGGGGTGCTTGAGAGGGAAGTTCTTAGGCATGGAAGGCTGGCCACCCGCGGCCACCAGCACGTGCCGGCCCCGGTATGTATGAGCTTGCCCAGTAGCTGCATCTTTAGACTGGACAGTGAATGAAAGAACTGGGCCCTTGGAGTCGTCGTTAGGAGACACAGAAACCACCTGCTGACCAAACCGAACCAGATGTGTGAAGAATGAAGAGCACCAGCGAAGGTAGTCCTCGTACTCTACACGCGCTGGCAGGAACGTGCTCAGATTGGTAAAGTCGACAAGACGGTCCTGGCGGTGCAGATAGTTCAGAAAGGTGAACTCGGACCGCGGGTCTCTGAGGGTAGCCAAATCCTTGATAAAGGAAATCTGCATCTTTGCACCGGGAAGCAACATGCCCGAATGCCAGGCAAACTGGTTCTGTTTTTCAATAAACAGGACCTTAGGATAAGAGCCATCGGGCAACAGCTTTCTACCTGCAGCGATGGCATCGTGCATAGCTATCGCAACGGACAAGCTGGCGGGACCGAAGCCGACGCAAATAAGATCATATTCGGAATCGAGGGCCGCAGGCACCAGGTACGGCGAGCTCTGAGCTGCTCCGTTGAGGAATTTGCGGCCACTGCTGCCGAGCGGCTCTTGAACTGTCTGCCTATTCGAATTCGCCTTGACATGGTGCGTAACCACGCCACTGCCATTGGTGCTGGCACCGTTCGATGAGGCGCTGGTGCCTTCGGCGTTTGGCCCGTTCGTAGGCAAAGTCGCGATCGACGTGGAGGTGAGGGGTTGCGGGGTGTCAGAAGTGGCAGGAGCGACAGGAGCAAGAGCAGGAGGAGCAGGAGCTCCAGCAACCCTGTTGCTGCCATTGCTGGTCAGCGTGATGGCATTTCCATTCAGCGCCACGTCGGCCGCACCAGTGCTGGTGATCATAACTTCCTCGCTGTGTGGTGACATGGTATCTCACTATGTAGTCTTCCGTGTCGCTTTTTTATTTCTTTTTTGGACACTTTTCGACTCTGGCTTTATTTTGACCAAACAATTCTGTCTTCTGTTTTCTATCATCTTAGTGAAATGAGCTTGCGGTGCTTGTGTATTCCACCTACCACAAGTTCCAGTTGATGGACTGTAATTTGACTTCCGATCGAAACGTGGGCGGCAAGCTACGCCTCGAAACTGTTCAAAGATCTGGTTATTTCCCCCCCTCTCGCTGTAATTGCTTTACCGCGTATTAATAGCTCCAGCAGGTGTGATCGACTTTGTTTGCAAGAAGAAAAGGTGTCAGTCCTGTTCAACAACCCGAGGTTCACCTTGCCACGTCTAAGATCTTGTCTTATACCAAGTTCAGTTCAGAATGGCTGGATTGGGGGTCACAGCCGAACAAGTACAACGCAGGTTCAAAGAGGAAGAAGAGGCTCAAGCTTGAAGAAAAGGTGGTTGTGAAGGAGAGGGTACCACGCCTGCCGAGGGACAGGGACTCAATTATGAGGGAAAGGTACCGATAAAGACTTCCGTTCGGCATTATGTGTAATAAGCCACGCTAAGCGACGGCATCTTCTCCAATGCAATGTGAAATTAACACAGAATTACTCGGCCCGGGGTTCTTCTCTTTTTCCTTACCCTTTCAAGGAACGCATGCTGGTTGGGGTCCGCTTCCAGCAGTCCAGTCGTACCGCATGACATGATATGCGAAACATGATGTGGCAGACAAGTATACGGAGCAAGTCACACCAGAAGCGTGCCACTAGCCCGAAGACCGGCAAAAATTGAAACGAAGAAGCGCGACAGCGGAGAATGCAAGGGATATGAGCCCACATGTTGTCCAATACCCGGTCGACCTCGCCGATGTCCTCACAAGTAACTCAGAAAGCTAGATCCCCAAGTGGGCGGCAGATGGCGTCGCGGTGGTTGCGGAGCGGATCCCTCCCAACAGCCGGCTGGGAATACAATTCGCCTTAGCACAATAGCGGTTAAGGTCTGTATGATAATTTATGGCATTAGTTGTATTGATTGCTGTTGTTCTTCCTCATTTCTACCTAAAGTGTCCCTAGTAGTATTACCCCTCATTTCACCGTGTAACGTGACTTAATTTACTTTTCTCTTTAATAGGCTAAGAGGGAGGAAAACTAATGTTAACCTTAACACTATATTAAGCTCTCTTTTAAAATCTATTATATATTACTCCCTTTAAGCTTTACTTATCCTAGGTTTTAATTAGCTAAATTCTAATAATTAAACTTTAATAGCTTTAATTGTTTTAATTATAAAATAAATTATTTTAAGTTATTTATATAAACTTTTCGTGGTAGCTCTCCCTTTATTAATTTAATTTTATAAAATACTAAAGATATTATTATAATTACTTATAAAAGATTCTCTTATATCTTATAAAACTTCTCTTTTAGTTTATTCTTCTTATTTAGTTTCTCTTAAATTAAATTATTCACGTGAAATAATTATAGGATATTTCGTAAGCTTTTATTAATAATAGCTTTAGTCTTTTAAGTGTAAATATATTCTCTTCTTTTCTCCTAGAAATTAATTTATATTAGATTAGTTTCCCGTATTAATTCTTTCTCTAATAATATTTCTTTATTTAAAACTAGATCTTTTACTCTCTTATATTATAAGTATAATTTAAATTCTAATATTACTATTATTAGGTTAGCTCTTATAATAAATATATATTTATTATTAAGGTTTATTATAATAGTTAATAATATTTAATTCTATAATTTTAATAATATACTTTCTCTCTTTATAGCTTACTTTATTAATTAGTTCTTAATTAAGCGTATATTTTATTTAGTAAGTCTTATAATAGATAAATAAAATATTAGTTTAAACGTAATCTTTATTTCGTATTTCTAAGATATTACTTTTAAGTTTAAATTCTTAAAGTAAAATTTATTATTATAATAGATTTTTCTTAGCTATCCTATAATTAATCCCTAGCACTTATCTTAAGTCTTAGTAACTACGCTTTTAATAGCTTTATTATAGAACTAAGCTATAATAAACTAAGTTATATAATCTATTATTATTAATATATAAGTGTCCTTATTTTAAGCTATAAGCGTAATAAGGCTTAAATAATTTATAGCTATTAAGTCTTATAGTTTTAAAATAATAATTATCTTAAAATTAGCTTTTAGTAAGCGTCTCCTAGTTTATTAGTATATTAGGTAAGAATAATAATAGGTTTTTACGTCTCTTAATTAGTTTAACTAGAAGAATCTTTCTCGTAGTTTTTATATAATAATTTCTAGCCTAAAATATCCTAAAGTATTATAAGCTTATTAAATTCTTATTAGTATATTCTTTATAAGAGTGTATTTTATTAAAGATTCGTTTTACTTTAAATAATAGAGTATTTAACTAATAATTTTATATTTTAAAGAGTAATACTTAATAAGTTTTCTTTATTTAATAGAAATAGTTTAGTATTTATAAATAATAATAGTTAATACTTCTTTATATTACTATAATTTAAACTATCTCTTAAGTTTACGTGTTAATTCTTAAGTTATATCTTCGTTTAAAGGGCTTCCTTTAGGTAGAATTAATTCTTTAGTATTTACGTTTATTAAAATTTAAATTAATTAATCTATTATTATAGAAGTAACTTTTACTTCTATTCTTCTCTTTATTAATAGGGGTTTTAATCTTAAGCTATTTAGTATTCTTAATATTTTATTAGCAATCTTTATAATCTTTATAGTATTAGCTTAATAGATATATTTCACGTTTAACTTTTATAATATATTTATTTATTAAGCTACTTTTCTATATACTTCTACTAGATTTACTATTAAGTTAATAATACCTTTATAATTTATATACACCTTTAAAGGGAATAGTAAACCCTTTACTAGCTATTATATTTCCTTTAATTCTATTATAATCGTATATATCTTCTTCTTAGGTATAATATATCTTTTTTTCGTATTTATTAGCTTATAAAAAAGCTATATAATAATTCTAACCTTTAAGTAATTATTATCTAATATTAGAGTATTAGGTTTAGTATTCTTTATTTAAAATAAAACTTCTCTTATACCTATATTTAAGGCGTTTATTATTATATAAAATTAAGACTTTAAACGCGCTTTAAATATTATATTTATTTAAATATTATCGTAAATTTTTAAGAGCGCGTCTTAAGCCTCTAATATTTAAGTTAAGTTATCTTTAAAAACCTTTTAGTATTATATTAATTCCCTTTTTATCTTTATAGTTTTTAAAACTTTATAAAAAAACACTCCTTTAATAGTAGAAATTAAATTAGCTTACCTTAAAATAAACTTTCTTAAAAATAAAGTTAAGTAAATAAGCACTAGAATTTTATTTTATAATTATAGTAGTCTTTATTAGAAATGTTTTACTAATAAGGTAAATTAATTCTTATATTTATATACTAGTTAAATTCTTTCTTTCTTTAAGGAATAACTTATATAATCTACGCTTAAAGCGAAAAGCTTTATCTTACGTTTACTTAACCTAATAAAAGCCTATATTACTCTTAGAAAATACCTCTTTTATAGAAAGTTAAAGAAATCTTTTTACGTTTTTAATTCTAAGTAATAGTTATTAATATAAATAAAAAATAAAGTGTAAATATCTTTTATATACCTTAAAATTAACTTTAATTTCATTTTATCTTTAAAGAATAAGTGTTTAAATACTATATCTCTAAACCTAGCGTAGGTAGCTAGTAATTTTATTAAGCTTTAAGGTATATTATTATATTAAAATATCTCGTTTAACCTAGTAAAAGCTATCTTATATTTATCTATTAAGTTAATCTTAATAGCTTAAAACCTATTTAAGGTATTAGCTTAAGAGAAAATAATAAAGCGCTTATAATATATTAAGTTTAAATTTACTTCTATATTATAATAAGAATATTTAGGTTTAATAGTTTTACTATTAATATCGCGATAATTATATATTACCTAGAATTTCTTTAAGCCTAGCTTATCTACGAATAAGGTTAATATAACCTAAGAAGAGTTTTCTCTTTAAATAATTTTAGTTTACTTTATAGTAGAAAAAACCTTACGTGAAAATTCTTAGTATAAGTTATTATACTAATATTATTTATACTTTTTAAAGAGTACTTTAAAAATTAAAGGAATATAGTATTATAATAAGTCTATTATATAAATATCTTTAATACTAGTAATAAAATAATCTCTATAGGTATAATATAGCCTTATAATTATAAGGCGTTAATTATTATCTTCTACTAGATCCCTAAGTGTAATATAAGAATTCTTAAACTATAAAACTATAGTTTTATAAAGTTATATAGTTAATAAATAATTTATATATAGATTTTAAAATCGTAAGGGATAGGCCTTTAAATTTGGTTTTCCTATATAAATTAAGGTAAGATTACGTTCTAGCGTATTTATATTTACCTTACCTTTCTTTAAAGTGTTAATTAGCGCTTAGTTTTCACGCTTCTTTATAACTTTAAGGTTATAAGAGTAATAACTTTTAAATAGCGCTTTTTATAGTAATACTTAATATAAATTATTCCCTTAAGGTGCTAATAATATAGGAGACTTACTTTATATTCGTGTATATTTTAAGTAATTAGAATAAAAGCGTAGTAATAGATTATTCTTATTTAAATAGTATATTATATTTAAGGGTAAGCCTTTAAAATTAAGAGTTTTAGCTCTTACTTTTAAAGATAATTAAAGATTTTCATTATTTATATAGGGTTTTTACTTTTTAAAGGGGTAAACCTTAAATTCTAGATTTCCTATATAAATTAAAGCCTAGTTATATTTTATTATATTTAAATGAAAGTTAAGGTTATAAGCTATAATAAATTTCTTTAAGTCCCTAAAATAAAGGCTATTAGACTTAGTATCTTTTAGTAAGTCTAAGAAATTCGTATTTATTTAAGGTTTTTTATTTTTTAAGGGGTAAACCTTAAATTTTATATTTCCTATATAAATTAAAGCTTTACTATATTTAAGTGCGTTTTACTATTAATTAATTTAGCCCTTTATATAAAATTCATTTAAGGTTAAAAAATAAGGAGAGCTATCTCGTTTACCTTTTCCTAGAAATAGTAATATTAGATTTATATAGGGATTTTACTTTAATAAGAGGTCTCTCTTAATTTTTAGTTTTCTTATATAAATCTATTAACCTAAATATTATAATATATCTTTAATTAGTTCGTTTAACTCTCTTACGCTTAAAAAATTTATAAATATATCTAGTAGATTTAATAACATTCCCTTAGTATTATAAGGTTTATTTAAGTCTCTCTTACTATTTTTATTCTTCTCTTATTTTAATTTAATTAATGTTATTTAAGTTACTATATAATTCTTTCTAGTTTTATTATTATTAAAGTTATAGTATTCTTTCTCTAAGAAATTATTATAAGGTAATTTTACCTCGTTTAATTATAAAGAAATTATAGTCTATTTATTCTTCGTTTTACAGGTATTTAAGTAATAATAAACTCTAGTATTAAATAGTCTTTAATTTTATATAATTAAACGTTAGGTTACTTATTTTTAAGTAATATTTTATATAATATTAATAGGTTTTACGGTATAAGTTTAAGGGTAATATAAAGCTAATTTTATTTTTACCTAATAATTATTTAATAATAACTTATAAGGGTTTAAGTTTTAAAGGATTAAAGCTTATAACTTTATCCCGTTTATAAATTATAATTATTTAGTCTTTACCGTTTAATTATAGGGATTATAAAAGTTATTTAAGTTATATTAAGTAACATTTTATTTTAATAGTCTTTATTTTAAGTTTAATTTTAATTGATTTACGTTTAATTTATAATTATTAAGTTTAAGTAATTCCCGCGAATAATTACTAGTGTAATTACTTATAATAGTTATTTTTTTAACTTTAAGTTTTTTAACTTTATTTTCTTTACACGTTTATAAACTTCTTTATTTAATTCTTTAAGAATCTCCTTTACTTCTTTAATAATCTTATAATTATTCTTTATAAACTTTACGTTCTTATTAAAGTTTATTCTTATTAATAATTACTTTAAATGTATTTAAATAAATATATTTAAATATAAGTAAAGCGGTATTATTTAAGTTTAACCTTTTACTCTAGTAATAGTTAATTTCTCTTTTATATAGTACTTTATTACGTACATTTAACGTAGTTAAGTCTTTCTTAAAAGTACTTCTTAATTCTATTAAGCTTTTATAATATAGAACTTTATTAAAGCTAGAATTTCTTTTACTATTATATTAATATAAGTATAAGCTATAATAAAGTATTTTATATTATTTACTATATAAATAGGTTTCTTTTCCCTTAATTATACTAATAAAAGATTATACTTTATTATAAAATAATAACTTATTAATTCTACACTTAATTCTTTATCTATTAGAATACAACTAAACTAATACTCTTTTAAATAGGTAATAATATATTCTAGTATTAATATAACTTACCCCTTTAACTTAGCTACGTTATTATAAGCTATAAGATTAAAATAGCCTAATATTATAGGTGCTTTAAATAGGTGTTTTAGTTTAATAATATTCTAGAAGAGTATAATAAGGCTATTTATAATAGCCTTAATTAAGTTACTCTTTAGCTTCTTATAATATTATATTAAGTGTATTATTTATTATTATAAGATAAGAGCTAATTAAAAAAGTTATAAAATATTAATACTAAACCTAATATCTCTTATTTATTTTCCTAAATTAAAAGCTAAAACCTAGTATTTCTTTATTACTTTAATCTTTTTTAGTTTTAACTTACGTTTAAAAGAAAGCGCCTTCTTTATTTATATTTTCTTTATAAGCGAAGATATCTTAATAAAAAGTGTAATAGTTAAAATTAAAACGAGTAGTAATAAATCTATTTAAGGTAATAGACTTAGCTTTAACTTATAAAAAGCCTTACCTAGTCTCTTTAAGTGTAATTATATTATTAGCCTTAACCTCTTAAATTTATCTAATATTATTTCTTATAATAATAGTATTAACTATAAAGGTTAAAATAGACTTATATTTATTTAAGCTTATTTCTTTAGCGTTTTAAAATTTAAAAGTTCCCTTATTTTCTCTTAAGTTTAATTATTAAAATAAACTTTAGGTTTTTAAGATAGATTTATTACCTTACCTAATAGTCCCTAGAAATTAAAAACCTTCTTAGCTTTACTTTTATTCTTTATAATTACGTTTATACTCTTTATTCTTTTATTTATCTTTTTTACCTAAGAGAATTTATAACTTTATAAATTAATTATATAAGTTTAAAATAGCTATAATATTATTAGTTCTTTAAGCGTATATTCTAATAATAGAATTATCTCTTAATACTCTTATCTTAAATCTCTTATATAGTTTAATTATAGCCTTATATTTAGCTTCTAGTATTTATCTCTTCTTATTTATTAAGCATTTTATTACTATAATTTCTATTTCTCTTTAAACTTTTTAAGTAAGTATTTATTCTTATTTTTATAGCTATATCCTATATATTCTTACTCCTTATAAAAGAAACACTAAAAATAATTTAGGTCTCTTTACACGTTATTTTTAAGAGGGGAAGCTAGTAATATTAAAGCCTTATTTCTTAGATTTAAATTATTATTAACGTAAAAAGAGTTTACGTAATTACCTCCCGTTTACCTATTTAAGTTCTAAGTGTAATAGCTAGGTCTTTTATATTACTTATATAGTTTTAATAATTCTAGGTTTATTTAAACCTTAAATACTTTTAATTACTTAATAAGTTTAAATATTTTCTCGTCTCTTTTTACTTATTATTTAGCCTATTACTTATCTTATTTTATTTAATAGTTTATTAATACGCGAATTAAGTTTATACTTATTATTAGGGTTAGTTTCTTATATTATCTTATAATCTTTTTTAAGGTAAATAAGCGATAATTATAAAGAATAATCTTAAGATTCGCTATTATTAAACCTTGAATAGCTATCCCTTATATTTATTTATTTAAAGTAAATAGCCTATTTAATACTTGCTTTTAAAGTTAAGTATTTATTTCTTTATCTATTAAATAAGTAATAAAGTTAGTAAGTAATATTTATTTTACATTTATCTTTACCTTTATTACTAAGTTCTTTACTCTTTAAATGTAAGCTATTAGTAACTCTCTCTTTTCCCTAGTAAAATAAAATACCTTTTATTTTATAACTATCTTTAAATAAGGGTTAAGGTTTAAAAACTTCTTAATAAACTTTACTAAAAGCGCGTCTTATCTTTTATTCTTATAGTTTAAGTCCTTATATTATATTATTACTCTTCCCCTTAAACCTTATATAAAATATACCTAAGCTAAAGTATTTATATATTTTAGCACTCTTACTAATACTATTATAGTATTCTAGTAATTAACGTAATCTTAAGTAAAATTATCTTTAAGGTATTTAATAAATGAAATTTCTCTTACTCCCCTTATAAAATAAAAGCTTAAAGAGTTTATAATTCTTAGTAGTAAAAATAAGGGTAGTTTCTTAGTCTTCTTCTCTTTTAAGTTTAAACTAATTAATAAACGTAAAAATAAAGGTAAAACGTTCTTTAATAAATATATAAAATTAAGAGAGAGATCTTTTATAAATAAAGATATAAAGTTAAGTTTAAAGTTTAAGTTTAAGTTTAATAGTTTTAAATTAGCTTAATATAATAAGAGAAAAGGTTAAACTTTAAGGTCTTTTAAATATCCCTAAGTTAATATTAGCTTTTAAGAGACTAAAAGGAAAAGTATATTTAAGTGTTATTACGTTACTATAAGCTAGTAATAAGAGTTTAGTAGAAGAAGTCTAATAAATATAAGCGTATTTATTTAAGCGATAATAGAAAGTAACTTATAAGCTAAAAAAAGTTATAATAAAGATAAAATTAAGGCTAAACCTTTAATAAATCTATCGCGCCTCTTATTTCTTATAAGTTAATAGATTAATAGATTAAAATTTAGATATAAATTTCTTAGAGAAAGAAACCCTTTTCTTTTATTTTAATCTCGCTTTTAATTACCCTTTTTATTAATAATAGGTAGTATTTTAATTACTATTACCTTCCCTATAAATTTCTTATAATACCTAATTTAATTAAGTTTAATTAATCTTACGTTTCTATAACGTAGCTCTTATAGTTTATATCTAATACTTCTTATTTAATTAAATAAGTTTAATAAGAGATTAATAGAGTAAAGTAGTTTATACGCTCTTTAATATTAAGTGTAGCGTACTCGCGTATAAAAACTAAGGTTTCTTACTTTAAAGTAAAGTTATAAAGTAACCTTAAAAATTAAAAGAATAATCTTATATTTACTAATATTTAATAGCTTTTCACTTTACTTTTACTTAGCTAGAACTTTAAGCTTATACTTAACTATAATCGTAAGATTATATAATAGGAAAGTAAGTATACCTATTACTAGTTCTACTATTTTATAAGGTATTATTAGTATAGGTTTTTAGAAATTAATTTTATAGTTTAATAATTATTTTCATAAATTTAATATATTACTAGCCTTACTATTATATCCTAATATATTATAAAACGAATAGATACTTATAGTTTTCTAGTCTCGTATAACTTTTATAAGAAGATATCCTATATAATTCTTTAGTAAAAGAATAGGCGTTTTTAGAGTTCTATTAAAAGCTTTAAGAGTTTTTTTATACCCTTTAAAAAAAGAGAAGTAATAATCGTGTATTTTAGTTTATTTATAAGCGCCTAGTTAATATATTTAATCTCTTTTAATTTCATTAAGTTTATAGTCCTAAGAATAGGGATTACTACTCTATTCTTTAAGCGTTTAGCGTAGGTTCTAGAACTTCTTTAAAGTCTAGTAAAGCAAAGCTATATCGTAGCGTATTTAGCTATCGTTTAAAGGCTTTTAAATCGTTTAAGTCTATAACCAGAGCATTAGAAGTAGTGTAGTTTTATAGTTTTATAGTTTTTGTAGTTTTAAATATAAAAAATTATATTAAATCTAATAAAATACTTATAGAATTATAAGTTTTACGAATAACTAGCATAAATCTAAAATTATAAGCTTATAATAAAAAAAGTGGGTCCTTATATACTATTATTAGCCTAAAACTTCAAAAACTACATTTTGTAGTTTTTATAGTATAGTGTAGTGTAGTAAGTTTTTAGAAAACTATATAATCTAGTTTTTAAGCTTACAAGAAGCTAAAGGGACCCACTTTTTTAAATAAGCTGATTGGCTATAATATTAGCTATTTTATGTATTTATTATTATAATTCAAGTATTTTATTAGATTTATTATTAATTATTTAAGCTTTTTTAAAAAATGAAAATGTAGTTTTCTTGTTAATGCTCTGTCTATAACCATGGAAAACCATGGAAAATAGACCTCTTTATATCCCTCTCTAAGTGTCTAGAAGGTGTTCTAGGGCTCCCTTAAAATTAGAAGTTTAAATCGTTTATTCGCGTATATTTAGCCTTTATTTAATTACCTTCTTTAAGCTTTTATAGTCTCTTAAAGTGTAAGTATTATTCTATAACTTCTTTATAATCTTAATACTATAATATTAAGTTCTTCTTTTATTTTATTTACATTAAAACTATTTTATACCTTATAGTTCGTGTAATCTTTTATAAATAGTTCTAGCTTTCTTTATAATTTTAATTCTATAGTCTTAATTTCTTATAAAGGTTTATTCGTATTATTCCCTTCTTTATATAAAGTAAAGGTTTATTCGTATTATTCTTAGCTTTATATAAGTCTAATAATCTTTTATAATTAATTCTAAGCTTTATTAAAGTCTTAATATTGCGGTCTTAAGTTCTTATAAGAATTAATTCGTTTCGTAGTACTAGTAAGCTTTATAACATTTATTTAATAGTAAGAGCTTATTCGTATAGCTTTATTAGGCGTTTAGCACTTATATTAAGTTAAGAAAGAAAGAAATAAAGAAAGGTACTAGAATTATAAGGTTTTAGTCTTATTACTAAAACTATATAATAATTTATAGTATTAGTTGTATTAATTACTATTATTCTTCCTTATTTTTACCTAAAGTGTCCCTAGTAGTATTACCCCTCATTTCACCGTGTAACGTGACTTGATCCACTTTTCTCCCCAACAGGTCGTCTTGGCCTAGGAAGAGTAGCTATTAGGTACGTAATCACACGAGCTGTGCCACTAGTCTTTGTATCGAGTACAAAATTGTGGAATTTGATCCGACAGAATACTGCAAGTGCTAGGGTGCAGGATCTTGCCACATGTTTAATCTACGATGCCGGGCCAGTTTCCAATGCGCCGCCAAGCTTCCAAGGTTATACTTGCATGTAAGACGGCTTTACGGCCTTCGGTCAGCACCACCAAACTATGCTGAATATTTTTACCTCCGGCTTTGCGGAATCGAATCAATGCCAAAATTATCTAGACTAATGCAGAAGTTCTTGGAAAATGCGCTTGTAACGGACAGGCTCAACTGCAACCACGTTGTGAGGCGGGACTCTCCCATCACTCAATCAAAAATGAGCAACTGCCAGATATTGGCTCACGTCATTGTTCCCATGATTCGGCAAACCTAGTAGCTGGTTTTAAGATTCCCAGCAACTTTTTCAGCCCTCACTGGAACCAAAACAGGGTCCAGTTCCACCTGAAGCCATGATCCAGAGGCCTGCTGTTGGCGGCAGGGATTTTTGATCTGACAAGATGGAAGAATTGCCAACGAATAAAAGTAACAAATGCGTTACATGGAAAGCCACACGGTGTGTGGCGCCGTTGACTACAGTCTTGCGTGACAGACTTTCCCCATCACTTAGCTTGGGGCATCGAATCGAATGAATTCTAAATAGGTGCCGAATGCAGCGATGAGATGATTATTAGATAAGATCTCCCGCCAGCTGCGCTCGAAGCAAAATGCGAGTCGTTCGAATTTACACAAGTGTCATCATTATTTTTTCGATGACACTTTTCTTGAGATGAGCAGGGTAGAGTGTCCCCTCGCCCATATCTTTCGCTTGCAGCACAATCATTGGCCAAAAAGCTTAGGCCAAACAGATTCCCGAAGTGGAGTTGAGGGAATTTATCTGATGATCAGATAAAAAAACGGATCTGATAAGATCCAGGCCTGTGCTAGTTCAATAGCCAAGCCGCCAGCGGCCAAGACACATAGTTGCTCGACTGTTCGACCGTCATATTTGAGCTGAGGACAATTTCTTTGTTTGCCCGTTTTTCCCGAACCTGGACGTGTGTCGGAACTTTCACCCAGCATGTCGCCTCCAACGGCCGTGGTGCATTTTAATGCCGACCTAGCAACGGCTTTGGCCACAGGCAATGCGCAGCCTACACATCACATCTACCCCAGTTGAAAAAAAAAAATATATGTCCCACAACATAGGCGCTACGGGGACAATAGAAACACAGGCATAGCACGGCATTATTGTGTGTTGCGCTGTAGAAATCTTGGTACAGAGTTAGTCCCGCCAAGTAAGAATGCCGGTTACAGGGAAGCGAAGACCCAACCTACCTCGACTCCGCACTCTAGCACCTCAAGGAGGGGAGTGGGGGAGCTGAGTACATAGCATGGGAGCAGTTCGTCCAAGGATGTATTGTTGACTTTCCACGCCTTCTGTTCATGTGTACTGGGGGCTTTTGGCCCCAATGGAGTCGTTCGTCTCTGCATGCCAAACTCAGCAACCACAACCGGGGCCTGGACAATTGAAGCCCCGTCGGATTTAGTTCGATAAAAGAGCGACTCCCTCCGAGTTCTTCCTAGGTCTATCCCTCATCTGAGGGTGCCGACAGGAGCCCCCCTGTTCGATCTGGGAGGTTATACTGGAAATATTGTGTTATAGGACGATTTTGACGCCCAGAACTAACACGTACCTGTGTGCTTCACAACGCTACCGTGTGGCTTGCTTCAGTTTGTCGGTTTGATGCGGCAGGACATGGCTACGCTCCGTGTCGAAGCCGGATTTCTGTTTGGTTGAGGGTATTGGTTGTTGTGCCGGAGGCGGACCCTGTCTTTTCTGATCGAACTAAGGTGTAGATGAATGAAAACAGTACAGCGATACTAGGGAACCGCGGCGAAAGTTGGACAACATGTTTGAAGCAGTTCCTTGGAAGATAGGAAACGATAAGGAAACAGAACTGTAATTCGTGCTTAGTGATACCGATTACATATTGTTCGCTAGAAAAACATATCCTATTGGTAAATTTTGGCGCTTCAATACCGTACTATAAAGCTGACGTGAAACATGGATTAACTTAGCTAATAAAGGCGATGGACCAAAGTGTTAGTTAGGCTAATGGAGGCTAAAGGGGGCTTGTCCCTCACCGCCAGGGCAGCGAAAAAGAATGGTAGTGTCTGGTGTGATCGTTGTGGGCCTCATCTGAAGGCTGTCGAATTCTCGAATACAGATGAAAGGCTAGTGAATGTTCGTTTCGGGGTAGGTACTAAGCAGGTCGCAGGGTCCGTATTGGGTGGAAGCTCGTGGTCGGTTGATCCGAGTTGGCCGAGCTGCTTTCAGAATCTCCCAATTGAATTGTGGTCAGATCAAACTTGTGTATTGGTAATAGCCGACCTGAAGGGTGATTGTTGGCTCACTGGTGCGGGACGACCCCATCTTAGCTGTTCGTCAAACACGTCTCGGCATGCCCTCCTCGGACACCGGGAATTCGATGGCATACGTATGGGAGGATGGAGTTGAAAATCTCTGCGAACCACTTCAATCTGGAAATATCTGCATTTTCACATATTCTATCGCCCCGGTGCCTCGAGCTTGGCCAGACGGCGGGTTCAGCGCGGCAGCCGCCACTAGCACGGGAAGGAGCCACCCAATCGACTTTCTTGGCTCGTCATTCCGGCATCACCATTTCGGGAATGACTTCGTCTCCAAGACTTCGACCCATTCTGTCTGTTCTGCTCATCACGCTGCCCATCACTCTATTTCCCCTGCAATATTGGCCACTTTCCGCTTCCACCTACCTGCCACGGCGTCAGGTGGACCGGACCGAGACAGGATCTCGCAGCCTAAAATTTTCCCTTGCAGACCAGTTGGAGCCTCGCTGATTAATTCGTCACTTCTTACAGGCCTGATCGATATCCGCCACAGATGCACGCGACTACCGGTGCAACCTTTCGGGCCATCTGTGACGAGCACATTGTCCGGCTTGCGAATAATCAAATTCCTCATTGGTTCCTTTGTCATGGTAACACGGTAGCGCCACCTGCTTTAGTTTGCTTCTGACGATACATCTGGGTACCTGTCAATCAGCTCATCAGGTCATCTTCACTTGTGCATCCACTCAGCAGGAGAAACGAGACCGAGGAACGCTCTTGGGGGCTGGAAGACGCAAATCTGGGTACTGCTGAATTACTGCGTCGTTCCGTTGTTCCGCCGCTTGACTCTTTGGTCTAAGGTGTATGTTTTGCATGATACTCGCGAGTAGCCCTTTATTGGCAGCACGCTGGTTTACTATTCACCAGCAGGGATAGACAGCACATCACCGAACTGTGGCATCTCCAACCATCAAAGCATCTTCACTCTTCGTATTATTTTGTTCATGAATGCAACATTATTAAGATGGACCGACATGAGTTATCAGTCTGCAACCCGAACCCTCAACGTCTTGCTGGACCACAATTGCTGCATCATCTAGTCACTAATCCCAATGAAGCAACAGCAATAGAATTCTTGTCTGGCAATGAACGAACATCAATATCTTACAAGGAATTGCATGATGCTTCCGACCGTCTTTGCCACTTTATGGAAGCTCTAATTGCAGAGTCCCGAGACATTGAGACGGATACAGTCATCCCCGTGCTAATACCTCAATCTCCTCATCTATACATTTCTCTTTTGGCGATACTCAAGGCTGGGGGTGCCTTTTGTCCCTTGAATGCTGATGCGCCCCCTGAGCGAGTCAAGTTCATCCTGAAAGATGTATCCGCCAAAGTTGTGCTTGTAACACGAGAGCTTGCCCACAGGGTACCTCCGGCATGCAATGTCAAAGCTATTCAAGTGGACACGCAAAACTTCGAATCCGAGCACAAACGAGAGCCGTCTTGCAAAGTAGACCCTGAAAGACTGGCCTATGTCATGTACACATCAGGGTCTACTGGTACCCCAAAAGGAGTTGGCTTAACCCATAGCGCGGCAACCCAAGCTCTGCTAGCTCACGATCGACATATTCCTCAGTTTAGACGATTTCTCCAGTTCGCAGCACCTACTTTTGATGTGTCTGTCTTCGAGATCTTCTTTCCTCTTTTCAGAGGCAGCACTCTCATCTCTATAAGCAGGGAAGAGATGCTCGATGACCTTCCTGGAGTCATGCGCCGAATGGACGTTGATGCTTGTGAATTGACCCCAACAGTCGCAGGAAGTCTCTTGAAAAAGAGGGAAGCCGTGCCAAAACTCAAGCTCCTACTGACCATCGGTGAAATGCTTAAAATGCCTGTTATACAAGAGTTTGGCGGAAGTAACACCCACGAGAGCTTGTTATGGGCTATGTATGGGCCTACCGAAGCTACTATCCACTGGTATGGTATTGTTCTTTAAATGGAGAGGATATTAGCTGACTCCTGGTTCTGAAACAGTACTCTGCAAACATCCCTTCCATCTGGGTCGTCCCCGGGCAGCATTGGAGTGCCGCTTGACACTGTGTCCTGCTTCATAATCAAGCCTGCTGAATCGGCAGACGATTCTCAAGAATTTACTCTTCTTCCCCAAGGTGAACCAGGAGAGCTTGCCGTAGGAGGCTTTCAGCTAGCTCGAGGCTACATCAATAGGCCGGAGCAAACCTCGTCTGTCTTCATTGACTCTCCCTACGGAAGAGTTTATCGGACTGGAGACAGAGCAGTCATGAAACCTGATGGCACTCTCGAATGCCTTGGTCGGTTGTCAGATGGCCAAGTAAAACTTCGTGGGCAGCGTATCGAGCTCGGGGAAATCGAGCATGCTGCGCTGAGAACTCTAGGATGCCATGGTGCTAGCGCTGCAGTGATCGAATCTCAATTGGTGCTCTTTTGCTCTGTGGACCAAGGCGTGGGCGAAGAAGATATCCTGTCTAGCTGTAAATCGTGGCTACCTCGGTATATGGTTCCAAGTGAACTTGTTATAATGACGGAATTTCCTCGACTGCCTAGTGGTAAAGTTGATGCGAAAAAGCTAAAACACGACTTTTCACAGAAAAATACGACCAAGAATATGGCCGTACATGCTTTGAATGAGCCCACAGCGCAGGAGAAAGCAGCACTGAACATCATTTTGGAGGCTTTGCATCGGCCCGTCAATATTGGCTCTTCGTTAACATCTGTCGGTCTGGACTCACTATCAGCAATCAAATTGGTTTCTGCCTTTCGGCAGAAAGGTTATGAGATTTCAGTTACCAGCTTGCTGAAATGCCGCACAGTAGCTGATTTATGCATCAACTTACAGAAGGCCCCTGAAAAATCGTCGCAGCGTAACGAAAGACATGCCCCGTTACTCGACGTAAGGTCAATATCTGAGCAGCACCCGTTACTAGCTGGCCTTAGCCAGTTGGTGGAAAATTGCATGGGATGCACGCCGTTGCAGTCGGCAATGTTGGCTCAAACAGAACACAATCCGGAGCTTTACTGCAACGAAATGCTTTTCGAAGCTTCATTTAACGCAACACCACAGGCGCTACTCAAGGCATTTGAAGCAGTTACACAATCCAACCAAATCCTAAGAACAGGCTTTCTCTATTGGAAAGGACAATACGTATCCATATTGTTTTCGGAGCCACTCCACGGGCAAATCACAGTACAAACAAAGTGTTGTAGGGGTTCTAACGTTCGATCTACGGTCGACATCTTGCGGCCATTTCTCGTTCAAATAATAGATCGGGGGGAAGAGATGTCAACGAATATTCTCATCCATGCACACCATGCAATCTACGACGGGTGGTCAATGGACATGATAATTGCAGATGTCTCGTGCATTGTCAAGGGAGGAGTCCCTGCATCTCGACCACAATTCAAGCAGGTTCTTGATTATTTCCAAAGCCAAACCACAGAAGAAGACGGAGATGAGTCCAGAGCATTTTGGACTAGTAACCTTCTTGGTTGGAACAAGATACCTTTCCCCAAACTTGTTGGTCAACCACCGTCTGACGAGATCTTGTCAGAGGAGGCCTTTTTGAGAATCTCTCCAGAAATCGTTCAAAGTATGTCTCTGTCCTATGGGATAAGTAGCCAGGTCATATTTCAGGCAGCCCTGGCGATGACATGGCAAGGGGTGGTCGGAAATTCGGACATCTTACTCGGTTCGGTTGTTTCGGGAAGGACTATACCCGTTCCTGGCATCGAGCGTATTATTGGTCCTTGCATTGCGGCAATGCCGTTGAGAATCGACACCAGTAATATGAACGCGAACATTGACGTTCTCAAGACTATTCAGGCCCAAAATCGCGCTATTATGGAACACTGCAGCGTCCCGTTGGCTGAGATTTGCAAACTCGCACGTCTCGCACCCTCGGAGTCAATATATGATGTCTTATTCGTATATCAGCAGTCCCTATATCAATGGGAAATGCAAAACAGTGTCATGGAACATGTCAGACATATAGACAGGCTCGATACAAAGCTGTTGGTGGAAGTTGAGCCTAGAAAAGACGGATATGCACTGCAAATGACGTACCATTCCTCGGTTCTCTCTGGAGAGTTTGTACAACTCTTGGTTGAGCAGATGAAGGAGCTTTGCCAGAAAATTGTTGCCAAACCCACGGGACCGCTCATGCTACCAAAGCATCTCGAGGGGTTGGAAATGTCGATCTGCCGCGAAAGACAGTGTGTCGAAAACGAGCCTGCGGATGTTGCAGCTTTATTCAATGCATCACTTATGCGAAACCCTCTTGCAGAAGCTATAAGATTTGTCGCACGTACGGCGGAAGGAGAATTGAAAGAGTCGATTCTATCCTATTCACAATTGAGCACTGCTTCAAACCAAATAGCTCATTACATTCGCGGCTCCGGAGCCGAAGTGGGCGATGTTATTGCCATCATGATGAATAAGTCTACTACGCTATACACTTCAATTTTGGGTATAATTATTGCAGGGTGTGCTTACTTGCCTATCTTACCCATTACACCAAGGGACCGGGTACGCGAAATTCTTCGACAATCGAATGCTAAATATTGTCTTGTTGAAGATAATCTGGCTTGTGCACATGAACTTCCCGACACAACCACCGTCCTGAACCTAAGCACTGCATCGCTTCACACCATGCCCTTAAGTCCACCATTCGTTCAGCCCGATCCGAATCGCCTTGCATACGTCATTTTCACCTCGGGAACTACGGGGGTACCCAAGGGCGTCGCAGTTTCGCAAAGAAACCTCGCTAGCAACATTACGTACTTGGATACTGTCTATCCAAAATCAGCCCAGCCCCGTCTCCTTCAAGCATGCTCTCAAGCTTTCGATGTCTCAGTCTTTGAAATATTCTACGCATGGTATGCCGGCATGAGTCTATGCGCTGCTACTAATGATGTCATCTTTGGAGATCTAGAACACTGGATCAGAAAGCTGCAAATCACACACCTCAGCTTAACCCCTACTGTCGCATCTCTAATAGATCCCAAAAATGTGCCCCGAGTCGAATTTCTTGTTACTGCTGGAGAGCCTCTGACCACGTCGGTACTTGAAAAATGGGGAAGTCTACTATTCCAAGGATACGGTCCGTCAGAAACGACAAATATATGCAGCGTCAAGAGAATGACCAGAGGCGATAATATCGAACACCTCGGCTGGGTTTTCCCGAACACATCCGTCTTTGTCATGGTACCAGACGGCCTAGATGCAGTACCCCGTGGCTGGGTTGGCGAGTTTTGCTTTGGTGGCAGCCAAGTCGCCAATGGCTATCTGAATGATACAAAACTGACGGCTCAGAAATTTATTGACCATCAATCATTTGGAAGACTGTATAGATCTGGAGACTTGGGTAGAATGCTCCCTGACGGATCTTTAGTCATCATGGGCCGACTCGACGACCAACTTAAGCTTCGTGGCCAACGAATTGAGGCGCAGGAAATTAATAGTATTTTGACAAGCACAGAATTGGTGACCGCAGCAGTGACCATACTGGTACAGAGCAGGTCTGGTCGGTCGAACCAGTTGGCTACATTCTATAAGCCATCCAGCGCTGTGTCGTCTTCAAACCCGCTGGACGTAACGAAAGGCAGTAACCAAATGCTTTTTGCCACTCTCAAAACGAAATTACCAGCATACATGGTGCCTTCCTATCTTGTTCCAGTACCGTACGTCCCAATGACAACAAGTGGAAAGGTGGATAGACGACACTTGCTATATTGGTTCGACAGCCTTTCAAGCGCTTATCTGGAGGACGCATCTCCGGCACTCAATCAACCCGATGTTAATGACAGTTGGTCTCATATTGAGTCAAGAATTGCAACAGCCATATCCGAGTCAATGCATGTTTCCCTGAATGAGATTGGACGATGGACTCCATTCCTTACCCTAGGAGTTGACTCGATTTCTGCGATCGAGTTAGCTAAGTCATTGAGAACGCATTTAGATTCTCAAGTTGCAATATCAGCAATTCTACAGAATCCTTCTGTTGCCCAACTCAGCCACTTCCTAGCCAGGGATGATAGCAAAGACCTTGCCGAAATATCTAGTCAGATGAAGACGTCATTCGAAACATTTGAAAGAGAAGTTGGTGCCTCTATAGCCGACAGGATACAAAATTTAGAGGCTATTTTGCCCTGTATGCCGCTGCAAGAAGCCATGTTGATACAGGGTCAGGGAAGTTACTACAACAGAATACTCCTCAGGCTACATGTGTCGCCTAAAGAGATGAAGACTTATTGGATGCAAATGTCTAAGAGACACAGCATATTAAGGACATGTTTTATTACGACAGCCAACTCAAGGTATCCTATTGCTCAAGTAGTCTTGCGCAATTGGGATCTTCCTTGGAGAGAATTCGAAGTCACTGTGCCATCACTCGAAGGGGCAAGCCGGGAGCATCTTAATTCGCTTCCTAATCCTCTGGATTCTATGATACCTCCATGCTCCCTAGGTCTCATTCGATATAAAGGGTCTAATTTTCTGTCTTTTATATGTCATCATGCTTTGTATGATGGCATAGCAATGGAGAACCTGTGGAGAGAGGTTGAAGCATTGGCTCAGGGATGTCAGCTGCCAGACGCTGTATCATATCTGCCTTTTCTCCAGCATGCCCTTTCCTTGCCATTAGGAGTGGAGTCCTTTTGGCAAGAGCAATTCCGTGGATTTCAATCATCAACCGCCTTTGCAAGGTCAGCACGATCAAGCACGAATCAGAGTACAAATACTGTGTCCATTGATATGAGTTTCAAAGATATCCAGCGAAGAGTTAGATCTTCAGGAGTGTCGCTACTATCACTTTGCCAGGCATCCTGGGCAGCAGTTCTGGCGTGTATTTTTGATGACCCAGATGTTGCTTTTGGAAATGTCGTTAGCGGTCGTACGATTGGCGTCGATGGAGTTCATAAGTTGATTGCACCTTGTTTCAATACGGTTCCCGTTCGTTTCGACACGTCACGAAGTGCGCAAAACATTGACTTAGTCAAAGCTTTTCAGGAGCTGAATTCAAAGCTGCTACCTTATCAATTCTCCCCCTTGAAGCTTGTACAAAAAGTGGTCGGAAGTCGACGTCGGCACCTATTTGATACCTTGTTTCTTTTGCAACAACCTCTGAAAGACATGGACAAGAATGTATGGACCCTTGAAGAAGATGTTGGCAACATGGATGTTCCTATTGTGTGCGAAGTTATACCATGCCCAAACTTGAACTCTATTGTTGTCAATTTGCATTACGACATGGATATGATCACACCTGACCTCGCGTCAGTGGTCACGGATATGTTCAAGTTTATGATACGATCAATTGTATCATTACCTTTTGGACCGGTCCCAAGCCGATCGACTATCCCGAGCCACTTCTCGCAGGGCCTATCAGGTCTTGTGTTAAAGAGAGAAAGGTCCGATGATGATTCGATCGAGACGACTAGCAGCCAATGGTCCAGTCTTGAAATGAAGATACGAAAGGTAGTTTCCAACATTTCAGGCGTATCGGAGGCCGCCATTCGCCGAGAAACAACCATCTTTCAAGTTGGACTGGACAGCATTAACGCAGTTCAAGTTGCATCGGCACTACGATCTCAAAACCTACCTGTATCATCATCCGATGTCATAGAGTGTTCTAGCTGCAGCAAACTGGCATCTAGAATAAACCAAAACTCAGGAAAGCTGAAACAGGAGAATGCTTGGATAGACTTCTCTGCGTTCCAGAACCAAGCAAAGCCATATGCTCTGGAGAAACTGCGTCCTACCACGGAAATCGAAGCCATTCTTCCATGTACTGCGATGCAAAATGCTATGCTAATGGCTTTTACGCACTCCAACGAAGCAAACTACCTCAATTTACTCTCCTTCAAGATACAGGGAAATGTAGACCTCAATTCTCTATTTGTCGCATGGAAGCTACTTCATGGCCAACACCCAATGTTACGTACTGGGTTTGTTCCCATTTCACACACAGACAGCACGTTCGCAATGGTCAGACAAAAATCCACTAGCCTAACGCATCCGATTACATTATTTGACGGACGGCCATTTGTCTTAGAGGATTGGAAAGCGGAGTGTAGATCATTCATGCTTGCAAACTTACAGGAATCACCTTGGAGAGTGGCCTTGGTGAATACCGGCTCACAGATGCTTATGCATATTGTTATGCACCACGCCCTCTATGATGCGCAATCTCTAGATGGCCTGTTCCAAGGCCTGTCCTGCTTCCTTCTAGGGAAAGCATGCACTTTCCCCAACATCGAGCCCGCTCTAGCGGACGTATTGTCGAGAGCAAAATTCGAACTATCAGAAGGGAAGAAATTCTGGGAAGAACAGGCTGCGCGAGTTGTGGTTAACAAGTTTCCCATAATGACCTCACTTCGAGAGCCAGTGGGAAGACTCACTGTTCACGAACACGTTTCTTCCATGGCGGTTGGAGAGCTACAAGAGGCGACCCAAGCAGTAGGCATATCCTTACAAGCTGCGTTACAAGCCAGCTGGTCACGGATACTAGCATCTTACATAGGTGAACGGTCTGTTATCTTTGGCGTTGTGCTGGCCGGGAGAACTTCAGACGAAACTGCTGACTCCCCATTCCCTTGTCTTGTCACGCTGCCCATCGTGACAGAAGCAGAAGACTCCAATATGGGGTTGCTGCAGAATATGATGGAGTACAATTCCAACCTATATAAAAATCAGTTCAACTCTTTAGCAGAGGTTAAGAAATGGCTAGGCCATCCCGCCTCACCTATATTCGACACCATCTTGGTATATCAGAAGACAAGTGGCCCACACTTAAACACAGATCAATGGAAGTTGATGGAGGACCACCCGTCTGTGGAGTATTCAGTTTCACTAGAAGTTGAGCCGCTTGGAGATCAACAACTTCATCTCCGACTTACGACCAGATCAGACATCGTACCACATGAGCAAGCGGAATTGATGCTCAAGCAGTTCGATGCTGTGTTGATCCATTTATTGAAGCATCCAAATGCGACGCAAAATGAGATTTACAAAGACCGGCAAAGCTTGTTTTCCATTACTCCTCCCAGAATACCTGTAATTGATGCACCGGTAGAGTTTGTACATCAATTCGTTGAGAGAAATGCTGAGTTGCAACCTAACTTTCCAGCTCTGGAGTTTGTTTCAGATTTCGATGACACACCTTCTTCAAAAATGACATGGACTTACAAAGAACTGGATGATCTCGGAAACCGAGTTGCTCATTTGTTGTCCAATGTTGTTCGTGTGGGAAACATTGTAGCTGTTCACTTCCCCAAGTGTCCTGAAGCGTACTTCTCGATATTGGGCATTCTCAAGGCTGGCTGTTCGTTCGTGGCTCTGGATCCTAACGCCCCCAAAGCACGAAAGGAGTTTATTCTTGAAGACTCCAAGGCTGTATGCCTGTTGACAACGAACAACTCTGATCTACCATTTTCTCTCAAGGTACCCGCCATCGCTATTGATGAGGAAAACCTCCGATCACATCCATCCGACACAATTATGCATGACGAGGCGTTCACACCAAAAAACACTTGCTATTGTCTGTATACCTCAGGTACTACTGGAACTCCCAAAGGATGCGAAATCACACATGAAAACACCGTTCAAGCCATAATGGCATTCCAGCATCTCTTTCAAGGCCACTGGCAGAAGGATTCCAGGTGGCTGCAGTTTGCAGCATTACACTTTGATGTTTCTGTGCTTGAGCAATATTGGAGCTGGTCTGTTGGTATTACGGTTGTTGCCGCCCCAAAAGACTTCATACTTGATGATCTCACAGGGTCTATTAGCAAGATGGAAATTACACACATAGATCTGACACCCAGCCTGGCGCGGCTAATCCACCCAGATCAGCTTCCAAGTCTATGTAAGGGTGTTTTTATTACTGGAGGAGAGCAGCTGAATCAAGAAGTATTGGACTGCTGGGGGCCCAAGGCAGTGGTTTACAATGCCTACGGGCCAACCGAAGCAACGATAGGTGTCACAATGTATCAACGAGTCCCAATTAATGGCAGACCAAGTAATATCGGACGACAGTTTCCAAATGTCGGGTCGTACGTCCTTCAACCGGGCACTGATATCCCGGTACTGAGAGGGGGCGTAGGGGAGTTATGCGTGTCGGGAAAACTGGTCGGCAAAGGCTATCTTCATCGACCACAGTTGACGGACGAGAGATTCCCCAAACTTTCAGAATTTAACGAGCGGATTTATCGGACGGGAGACCTCGTGAGGATTCTTCATGACGGATGCTTTGACTTCCTTGGCAGGGCAGATGACCAAGTCAAACTGCGGGGGCAGCGTCTGGAAGTTGGTGAGATAAATCACGTCATACGAAACAATACCTTGGGAGTCAAGGATGCCGCTACACTCGTCATGAGGCATGGAAGTAAAGATGTCTTGGTTGCATTTCTGGTTGGAGAGGGCGAAAAGGCGTCTGATCTCTGCATTGTGTCTGATGAAGATGCATTGGGCGCCAAAGCGCGAGCATCGTGCCTCGACAGTTTGCCCGGATACATGATTCCTACATATTTCATTCGACTATCGCATATTCCGCTTTCACCAAACAACAAGGTTGAGGCCAAAGAGCTGAAAATGCTGTTCCAAAACCTCCTTCCGGACGAGCTCGTGAAGCTCACTGGGCGAGACACAACATCTTCAAGCAGCAAGATAGATGCAGCTGTTACGAAACGTCTTATTGAAGCTCTGGCATGTTTTAGTGACTTGCCTACATCCGCAATATGCGAGACAACAAGTATATTTGATATCGGGGTTGATTCAATTTCTGCCCTGCAGCTGTCTACAGTACTAAAGCGCGGCGGGTTCCCCATGAGCACGCCTGCCATAATACTGCGCAGTCCTATTGTGTCAGATCTAGCCCAGTCACTTTCCAGAAGGCTTACCTCGACTAAAGAACGTGACGAAACAAAGGAAATCAAGCAAGTATTGCGAGCGTACCAGCAACGATATCGTACTCTTGTCTGCCGCGAGCTGCGGGTGAAATCTGCCGACATTGAATACATCGCACCTTGCTCACCCCTCCAAGAAGGAATGATATCGGCTGCTGTTGCAGAAGGAGGTTCTGATATGTACTTCAACTCGTTCGACTTTCACGTCAAAGGTGATGTACCAATGGACATTGTGCGTCGTGCTTGGGAGACGACCATCCGGGACCACTCAATATTGCGATCAGTCTTCGTAAAGTCAGTAGACGGGTATCTTCAAGTCGCTTTGCATGGAATTGATAATCTCTGGCGGGATTTGGTTGCAAGTGATGATGGAGATGTTGGCGATATCTTGGAGCAGGCAAGGTTGAGCTGGACCAGAGAGAATGCCCTTCATATTATATCGCCCCTGCAATTCATCCAGGTGAAAGGGCCTGGCAAACGAGCTCTCCGACTCTATATCTTCCATGGGCTTTACGATGGAAACAGTCTCAATCTTATGAACGAATATGCTTCGTGCGTCCATCTAAAAGGAAATCTGCCAACTCGACCTAGCTTTTTTGACGTCTTAACACACGGTCCCCTACGCAATTTTGACTTCTGCAAGCCATTTTGGGCCAAGCATTTAGAACATTGGCAGCGCTGTGAATTGCCCAAGATTTCACCGCTCACCGCCAAGAATGCAGAGATCATATCATTAACTAGACGCCTTACAATCAAACGGTTGGATGATCTTCGTCGCCAGCAAAACGTCACTCTCCAAACAATTGTTTTATCCATCTGGACAATCGTTCTCCAGACGCACGTCTCCAAGCCACTTACAACAGGCATAATCGTAGCTGGCAGATCGTTAGATGTACCGAACGTTGAGAATACTATGGGCCCCTTATTCAACACTGTCCCGTTTTTTAACTCGACTTTGAATGGTCTCTCTTGGGAGGCACTGGTTCAAAAATGCCACAAGTTCAACACCGATATTCTTTCTTTTCAGCATGTACCACTTCGGGATATCCAGAAGTGGTGCTCAGGCGGTCAATCGTTGTTCAATAATCTCTTTGCTTTCCAACTGGAGAAGTCAGAGCCGAAGGCTGACGCTGTACCATGGACGCTAATTGACAATGAGGCCACAAGACTTGACTACCCGTTAGCATTCGAGGCCACTCGAACAAATGATGGCCATCTTAGCCTCTATCTGGTTGCTCACCCAGATATTGCTGAGGAAGATACGTTGGAGCAAATGCTGGATCACTTTGAACAAGTTGTGTTGACAGTTGAACCTAGTACAGTGATTGCACCGCCATCACACAGCAACCTCAGCTTTCCCAATGATGCCAAGCCAGAAACTTTCAGCCCCAACGACTTCGTACCAGAGAAACTTCACTGGACGCCGGTTGGCTTAGCACTGAGGGATGAGTTCTGTGCGTTTGTCAATATTCCCGCAGAAGACGCTTCTCCTGTCACCTCAATACTAGACCTGGGAATAGACAGTATTGATGCTATCAAAATTTCCGCTAGGCTTGCAAAGAAGCATATAAAGCTATCCGCATCTCAAATCATGCGCCACCAGACAATTTCAGCGATTGCTGCTACTGCTTCAAATCTGAATCATGATGCTTTACTAGAAAGCTCCATCCATGCGGGCAAGGCTGAGGTTCAGTCTCGCCTGCATTCGTATATTCAGGGCCAAGGAGTTCATCCGAACAATTTAGAAATTGTTCTTCCATCAACAGCGCTTCAGGAGTCCATGGTTTCAGCTATGATACAATCGGATTTTCAATTGTATTTCAATCACGACATCATGGAATTGGATAAAGCCGTGAGCCTGAGCAAGTTGAGAGATGCCTGGTTAGAATTGATCGAGTCATCGCCAATACTCCGGACGGCCTTTTTCGAGATCCATGACAGTAGTCTGGACATGGCTTACTGCCAAGTTGTATATAAGCAGGCTACTGCGCCTGTTGCTATGCATAGACTTCCCGATGCCTCAAGCTTACAAGGCTTGATCAAGACGGCAACAGAGAGCGCGATCCGAGGTGAAGCGCGGAATAACCTTCTTCAAGTGTCTCTTGTTTCCACTGACAGTCAAAACTATATGGTTCTCTCTGTAGCGCATGCCCTTTACGATGGCTGGTCATTGACGCTCTTGTACGATGATCTAGCAAAGGCATATCGGTCCGAATTAGAGCCGCGGAAATACTCAGAAGTTCTCATGTCTCAACCTATTCTATATGAACATTCCGATGTAAATGGCTTCTGGGAAACATATCTGGCTAACGCTAGCCCGACTGTATTCAGGTCGGGCCACCATTCAGCTCCGCTAAATCCCAGCAATATTATCAAGAACGAGCATTTGTCATCAAAGTCACTGACAGAAATCGATCATTTTTGCAAGAAGACCTCAATTAGCCTGCAGTCATTGTGTATGGCTTGTTGGACAACAGTCGCTGCGCATTTTACGCGGTCGCTGGACACCGTCTTTGGAATCGTTCTCTCGGGGCGAGATTTTGAAGGTGCTGATGAGCTGGTCTTTCCATGCATGAACACTGTCATCGTCCGCTCAGTCGTACATGCGAATGTGTCTGGTTTTCTCAGATACATGGAGGCCAATCTTGCGGATATACGCGATCACCAAGGATTCCCACTTCGGAAGGCACAGACAGCCGCAAAACTCGGGGGCAAAGAGCTCTTCAATTCATTGTTCATTTTGCAAAAGACGCCGAATCTAGATGCTTCAGATTCCATGTGGAGATCTATCGGCGGCACATCCGAAGTAGAGTATCCGGTTTGTGTCGAAGCAGAGCCAATCCAGGGCCGACTTCGTTGGCGCATCGCCTGCAAATCAGATATCTTTTCACAACTCGATTCAGAAGACGTGATGGTCAAGTTAGATCAGGCTTTGAACTTCTTTCTAGACTTTCCCGACTCCGAAATTCTCTCATTTAGAGATGGCCTCGTTACTATCTGTGCATTGCCTCAGATAGCACTAGAAGAGCAGCCAGCCAACAGTCATACGACTGCCGTAGCTGACAATAACGGGGATGATGCATACTCGTGGAATCACACCGCTCTTCTCATCCGCCAGATCCTTTCAGATGTTTCATGCTTGCCTATCGAGTCGATTTCGCCCACGTCCACGCTCTATCACCTTGGACTGGATTCCATTAGCGCTATCAAAGTCTCCATGATGCTGAGGAAGGTCCAAATTGACCTCAAGCCACGGGAGCTCATTCGAGCTGATAGCATCAGAGAAATCGTCCGGCTAGCAGAGCTAGATCATAAAACTCAAAGGGAAGAATCTTTTAATGCTACCCAATGGAAGCTTCCTGCTTCGGTATCCCAAGAAGGCCTGCTCAATCTACACAATATCCTCGAACAGGATGTTGAGGCCGTCCTACCTGCCACTCCTTTGCAAATATATATGCTGAGTGCATGGCAAAATTCCAACGCCTCAATATTCTATCCCGAGTTCTGTTACGAGGTTATTGGGGACTATACCTATGACCAACTTGTGCAAGCATGGGATCGGGTTTGGAGACGCATCCCGATTTTACGTGTTCGTTTCATGTCAACTGGAGACATAGAAGTGCCCTGGATTCAAGTTATTGTGAAACCTAGTTCAAACTCCCCAGGTCACATGTCTGAGCCCTTATGGCGTTTTTCCGTCTTAAAAGTCGAAGACAGAGGTTCTTGGCTGCTGAGACTGAGCATCCACCACTCCCTATACGATGGCTTCAGCTTGCCAAAAATCGTGCAGCTTTACTACGAAGAGATACACGACACGGCAGAGGACGCCATTGCTCCCAAAATAGATCTCATAAACTGGCAGAATTACACGATCAGACCAACTCTAGAAGCAAACATTGATTCCAGAAATAAATTCTGGTCGGAATACTTGGCCGGGTGTTCGACGTCGCCAGTTTCCCTGATACCATATACAAGCGAGCGTGTGTCATATATACGACATCAAGCCTTCCTAAACACTAAGGAATTGCAGCAACTCGCATCGTCACACGGCATAAGCCTACAATCTCTCTTTTTGGCCGCCTATGCCAAGACCCTATGTGTCAACGTCGGAGCCCAAGATAATACACAGTTGGTCATCTTCGGTATTTATCTCGCCAATAGAGACACGGAGACCGACGACTTGGATGAGACATATCCAACAATGAATATCGTCCCTCTTCGCGTCCAAATCGCTTCGGGAGACAATTTGATCAAGGTCGCTGCAGCCATCTTGAAAGACTTGCAGCTTATTCAATCCAATAACAGGGCAACTGTTGGACTTTGGGAAATCTATAAATGGACGGGCATACAGATTCAGAACTTTGTTAACTTTCTTTCGCTCTTGGGTGATGACGCCGACCCAGAAAAACCTGGTCTCCTACGCAAGAGAACAGAGGATAAGTTGTCTACAAACGGCTTAGAGCTCTTGAAACAGCCTTGGCTGCAGAACAATGCTGTCAGGAAAGCCTATCCGGTACGTATTTTGTTTTAATTCTTCCGAACACTTGCGCCTGGTCAACTAACGTCACTCTAAAGGCATCCCTCGATATTGAAGCATCAGTACACGATAATAGTCTCGACATTGGTGTATTTGGATCTACAGATAGTGTGTCTTATGATGATGGTCCGCGAATCGTGGATAACATAATTCAGCATCTTGCAAGCGTGAGGTCATCATAGGAGGGATTCGCAGCATTAGGGTATGTATGCGAGGGATTTCGAAAGTAAACTCTTGGACATATATTGTTTATATTGCTTGCCTTAAAATATTATTCACATCAATCGTTAAATAGGCAAAAAGTCGTTGGGGAAAAAAAGGATAGGTGTCTTAATATGGGAAAAGGATTAAGGTTGGCAATTCTGACTACTTCTTTCGCTGTAGGTGTTTCAATTTATGAATCCTCTATTTGCTCAGATGGTACAAAGGCATCTTCATCGTCTGGTTCCAAGGCTGGAGTCCCATGGCTCGTAATGCCGGTGCACCGCCTAATTCTGCAATTTCCTTCTCACTGGGCATAACATTGGTGTCTTCAGTCACAGCGCCTCGCCCAGAAGAGTCGAAGTCAGGGCCTGGTTGTCCACGTCGGAATGCTTTTCGTTAGCGTGCAAGATACAAAGCATTCGTTTGGGTGAGAGGGGCTGCAGGGATATATACCAACATACTAATGTCATCTGCCCCGGGAGTGCTAGGAGTGTGGAGTCCATGGCAACTATTACTAGATATATGATATGGAAGGTCAGGGTGCCAAAGTATGTAGTCACCTGGTTGTCAAGTTGGTAGAGTGATTAATACACTTCGTAGATAAAGGTGTGGTGCCACCGCTCGGTCAGCCTCTGCGCATGGCCAGGTACAGCACCGTGTATAGTTGTGTCCAGGTCGTGTTGAACATCCCAGTTGCTAGCATCAAGATAAGCGTCCTATTCTGCCCCAGATCGTCTATCTGGCGCTGGATTCTTTGGAGCGAAGAAGGGCTGAGGAGGTAATAAGCAGTTGCAAGTTTGGGCGATGGCAAAAGCCTCAGCATGCCCGGCTCGATTGTAGAGGGCGCTAGGAGGCCTTGGAACATCCTGAATATGGTACAAGCACCATAACCGTTGTATAAATCCATGGTTGAAGATGCGCGTCCGGTACATTCCCAGGGATCATACTCCTCCCACTTGCCTTGAAACACTTGATGATATGTTTGGCTGCGACGGTAGCCGTCCGGTTCCCATCTTTCTAGTGATCCATTATCAACTTGAGCAATTATCTCTGCAGCTGATTGCAGGGCGGTTATTCAATCATCTGCAGCCTCTGAGGCGAGAAGCTGACTGCAGTTGCTGTTGCGGCTCTCGAGGGCATGATTGCGAACGCGGCCAAGCGAAGTTTGACTCTGGGTTGGATGATGTTGTATTAGACATATTTAGAGATCCAATGCCGCTAGTATCAGCATCAAAGCCACCACCATACACTCGTAGTCGATCAACGTATGTAATGGGGAATCAGGTTCCCAGGCGTCCATCTGGCTATGCTTTCCACAGGCCCATCATGAACTTTTGCACACAGAGAACGTTTGGGTGAGCTCAACATCGTACCTGTGCCGGTGTCCAGAAGCAGTCAAAGCATGTTGGATCCTGCTTAGGCGCCCGGAAATGAGGCAGAAGCGGCGGCTTTGGTTCTTGGTTGCCATTGACAGATTCTGGCTCGGGCTGCCCAGTGCCATATCTCTTCCTTCTACCTTCTAAATACTGGGAATCAACCACCGGGCGAGGAATAACTTTGCGAACGACGCCAACACCATAGCGGCGCAGGGATAAGTTGAGCCCACGATGCTTCAAGTTCCGCTTCATGGCCCGCAATCAAGCTCTTTTGGAAAATCTCTGTGGCAAGGAAACGGTATCAGAGCCCCAAAGCGATAGCACTGGGGGCTTCATGCTTTCCAGAGACGTGGTCGAAGAAGACGATGCCGCTTTGGCAAGCTGGTCAGTGTAAGGCGACATAGACGCCTGATGTTGGCGGGTACGCGCTGCGGAAAACGACCTACCCTAACGGTGGTTGGAGAGTTGATTCCATTAGCGATATAGGGCTGGCTTTGGGGTCTGGTATGAGATCCGTCATAGGGTCGGGCATCAAGGTCAGCCTCGCTGTGGGTGTGAGGATGGCGTTGGGAGTCACCGTCACAGTCATTGTCAAGATGGAGTTGGCCATCGAAGTCCAGATTGTGTTGCTGACTGGACCTCAAGTTGGAATCAGCCACGCTGGAGCGGCAATCGCTCCTGCTTCACGAATCTTCATGGGCCCCACAACAGCCCTCTCAGCTTGTGATGGCCGGATTATTCAAGCCAGTAATCCAATTCCGATCTATTCAATGTTGAAACTTTTCCATTTTGTCTCCTGCGGCGACTCATCGTCTCCCTTTGCCCGACAGGCAATGACTGTCACTGTTGTTAGCTGAGGCCCCGCTGCTCCTCCGTCGGCGTCTCGCCCCTGTCATATGGAGACGAAGGGTCGAGGGCCAGTCAGCTGGCAAGGCAACAGATCGCTGCAACCGCTCTACATACCAACCAGTAAACAGACTGCAATCCTCGTCTTTAGTTTGCTACAGCCTCCAGATGTCGCTATATTCTTTCCTGGAAGCAACACGAAGGAGGTGACAGGTGACAGCAGTATGCCCCCCGCCTCCCCCCGATATTTAACAACTTGGCCTTAGAGGGCGCAGCCCATCATTTATGGTACCATTTATCTGGATACTCCTTGGTGTTCAAGGGAATGTTCAGTACGACTCAACCCTCGTGGACCAAGAAGCTGCCAACCAATCAAATACACCGGGGAATCGCGCATTATGTTGTTCGGGCAAAAACCAATCCTAGTTGCGTTTGTTCGGCCCTTGATTCCGTCAATTTTGACCCCGCCTTTGTTACGATGTCCCATGTCATTGGAATCATACATACACCTGAATGAGACAACCGCTGCATAAGCAATATCAGAAACGTTGCTATCCGCTCAGCAATTAACTACCGCAATCCACAATTAGGGAAAAAGAAAATTGCTTCATACAGATTCCTTCATGCATTCCTGTCATATATACGATTCATTTGGACTTCAGATATTATCCTACAACGCCCAGTGCCAAGTGGTTTCAACACTAGAAAAGCAAGCCAAATATTGCGCAATCCATACAGGTGGGCAATTCCCTTGTCGTAAAAAATTGTACATATCATGAAACGCTTACAGCGCTTGCGCTTCTTACAGTCACACCTTCACTGCCCATTCATGCTCGAATACAAGGGCTCGCCTTACAACCTAGCCGGCTTGTTGTCGGGCTTCCATCCTTCCTCGGAAGCAATCAATTCGGCAGCACGCTCACCAATGGACAGGACAGTGATCATGGGGTTGATTGTAGGCATCTCAGGGAAAATACCGGCGTCAGCAATACGCAGGTTCTTGATCCCACGGACCTTGAGCTCGGGGTCAACCACAGCAAAATCATCCTTGCTAATATCGCCCATCTTGGTAGTACCTGCGGGGTGATAGACAGTGTGGGCAACACGACGAGCATATTCGCTAATCTCCTCATCAGTTTGGACCTTGGGGCCAGGGGCCACCTCCTCCTTGAGCCACTCCTTGAACGGGCTCTGCTGCGCAATCTTTCTGGCGGCCTTAATACCCGCAACCAGCGTCGCAGCATCATAGCCTTCAGGGTCGGTAAAGTAGCGGAAGTCGAGAGCAGGCTTGATAGCGGGATCGGCTGAGGTGAGGAAGACGCGGCCACGGGAGCGGGCACGAGGAATGTTGGGTGTCATGCAGAAAGCGTAACCGTCTTTGATGATAGGATAACCCAAGCGCGCTGTGTTGAGGCAGAATGGGATCTGGTAGCAGTGCATCATGATGTCAGCGGCATCGCCATCGTTACCGGCGGCATTGGTGGCCTCACGGCGGAGGAAGACGCCGGCATCCGAGTCCATGGTGGTCTGGTTTGGCGGCACAGGCTTCTTGAGCTCCCACATGATAATGGTTTCGGGATGGTCAATCAAGTTCTCACCAACACCCGGAATGTCCTTGACAACATCGAGACCCAAACTCTCCAGCTGGGCACGAGGTCCCAAGCCGGAATGAAGCATGAGGCGTGGGGTATCAATGGCACCGGCTGAAAGAATGATTTCCTTGCGGGGCTTAAGGAGGATCTTCTGGCCATTTGAAATAATTGACACACCGGTAGCAATATCATTCTCGACGACAATCTTATTGACCCATGCCTTGGTCAGAACAGTCAAGTTGGGGCGGCGCTCTTCGCCCCGCAGGATAGGGTGGATATAGGCAACAGAGGCGCTGCTGCGATAGCCGTTGTCCGGGTTGTAGGAGATGGAGAAGAAGCCGGCACCCTGAGTGAGCTGGCCCTTGGTGCGAATCTCTTCGTTGAAGTCGGGTATGATGGGGATGTCGAAAGCGTCGGAGCAGGCCTTGACCCAGTCCTTGCAGAGCTGGTTGCGGTGGCGAGCGTGGACAGGCTGGAAGGTATTGCGCAAGTTGTCGGCATGGCGCATCATGTTTTCAAAAGTCCAGCCTTTGCAGCCCTGTTCAACCCAGCGGTCCATATCATGGCGGAAGGGTCGGAAAGAGATCAAGGTGTTGTGGGAGGAGCAGCCGCCGAGGACCTTGGCGCGAGAATGACGGATGTGGGAGTTGCCCATGGGCTGCTCAACAGTGCCGTAGTCATAGTCGAGATCACCACCGAGCAAAGAAAGCCACTGGCGAAGATCAAGAACATGATTGAGGTTGAAATCAGAAGGACCGGCCTCAATCAGAAGCACCTTGCGCTCGGGAAGGTAGCTGGAGAGACGAGAGGCGATGACACAGCCAGCAGTGCCACCACCAACAATGATGTAGTCGTAGGAGGATTCGGATCCCTGGGGAAGAATTTGAGTCGTCATTTTGGCTTGATTGAGCTAGTTGTGACCGTTCAAGCTAACAGGAACCTCAATTGTAGCTCTGGAAGGGTCAGGTCAAGCTTGGGATGAGGTTGGGACGACGAGTGTAAGTCGCGATGTCCTGCACCTGTGGACCTGCTTTAATGATTGGGCTTAGCAGTCTTGCGAGTTGACTCTTTTGAGTAAAGAGGACGGGAGATGGGACAAGGCAGGTTTGGGCAGAAGTGAAGAGCACAAAAGTAGGAAGAGAGCGGACGAGGCAGATTTAAGTTGAGTTGCAAGCCACTGTTCGCATAGCTCGGCATCACACGACGGGAGGGGGACCCTGGGGTTCTTGGCTTCTTCTAGCACATTTTTTTCTCTTCTCTTGTTTCCAGTTGTTGGTCCATGAAGTACAGTGGACCTCCGAGCCGGCGGACAACATTCGCGAAGGCCAGCGCATAGAACCGACTCAGGCAAAATGGACAGCGCCGGGGCAAAAAAGTATCTTCACCCACGGTTGGACCAGTGAGAAGGCAGGTTATCCCCAAAAAATTCGGGGGGCCATGAAGGCGGGTGGATGATGACCAGGGCAGCCCGAAAGCCGTGTGCTGATGCTAGACGCAGACTGTCTCGGACGGATAAAGCTTGGTGACGCAACACCGTATGATGAAAGTGCATGGGCTGAGCAGCCGTGCAGCGTGGAGAGGGGCGAGCAAAGGGCGGGACTATGTACAGGAGGCTTGCAAGCCTGGCGACATGAGCCAGTGGAGGAGCCAAGATCCATTCGACGGAAAGGAGGCTTTGATGGACCGCCACAAAAGGCCGATAGCCTGATACCACGCTGCACAATGTTCTGCGCAGACTGGCATTCCGAATCCATTGAGCTATTGGGTACCGAAGGAACAGCTCCAGTCTTTGGTAATAGGACAGAGTTGATTTGATGGAACACCGCGGGATGCATGTATTGGCATGTCGTCTTTAGGGTACTGGCAGACATGGCGCAGGTCCTGGTGGTTTAGATTCTGGCAGTGGGTGGATGAGACGCCAATAGCATTGGCTGGAAATTCAAAGTATCAATTGATGTTTCATATGTTTGGCCATTTAGTTACATCGCAACACAAATCGAAAGCGCCGAGAAGACCAGGACCAGGACCTCCCCTCCCCTCCCCCAAAGGCGCGGGGTTTTTTATTGAACGAACAACATTGACCAGCGGCCATCTGGTGACGGACTTTTATTCTTTCCTCCGATCATTGAGGGCACAACCTATGACTTATTAGACAGCCAACACAACTTACACCAAGAAGCATGGGGTGAAACGGAACACAGTGGTGCCGCCCCATTCATTCTGTTGCCCCTTCTCAGAACCATGGCATTGTGAGCAACATGGTCAACGTGAGGGGGAGGCGGCGCCACTGAAGACTACTCGACTCTGGTCCCTTGAAGCTCATAAGGAAGGGCCATGGATAGTTGACCAGAAATATCAATATTTCTGCGCCGAAAGACGGCATTCGGTGTGTGCACGGAGTCTTTGAAGCGTCGTCTCCAAACGAGGGGCTGCCAGACGAATCGGAGGGTGGCAGTTGTTCGAGTGGCTAGTGTCCAATTACAAACGCAGACAAGCTGATGACAATATTCCTTGGACTCAACCTACACGGTAGGATCGCTACACTTTGTCTTCTTTCTTAAATGGCTTGAATCACAACAACGTTTACAACATCATGCCATGCAAAATCTGTCGCTTCGACGGACCGCAAACGGGCAACCAAATCTACATACCAAGAAATAATGACGTCGTTGTGCCCCTCTCTTCCCCACCAAGTCCGACGAAGTAGAAACGCAAAACGAAAAATTAAAAGAAGAAAAATAGACTCGAGACAGCTGGCTTCACCGCCCAGAGAGTGGATGTTGTCGTTGTCGGCACAATTCACAATTCGTAACAGGATCCACACAGGATTGCCCCAGATGGCCCCATATGCAGCCGAACTTCCAACCTTGGATTGCCGCGGTGGGTGTTGAGTGAACGCGAGTCAATCAATACTTTGCGTCAAGTTGCCAAGCTGTGACATGACAGACTTTGGAGCTGAGTGTCGGATGGCCACCGCAGAGCCCACCATTGAATTGGCGGCTGAATTCGCCTTTCCAGCCATCGAGCCACCGCTTTGCAGCTTTCAAGGATGTTGCTGGCTCACTTGCAAGTGAGTTTTTTTCAATGTTGGCGTTGGCACAATACGGCGGCACCGCAGCGCGAGACGCCGTGAGACATCGTGGTCGCGGCGCGACCTCGACCTTGCCACGCGGGTTGCAAAAAAGGCCGCACACCCCGCACCCACAACCACACACACAGGTGTGCGGCCTTTTTTGCAACCCGCGTGCTTGCGACACCTTGGATCCACCCGCTCTTGCCCACTTCGCAGGGACGGTCGTTTCCTCACCATGGCATCGTCATTCTCACCAACGTCCTATCAATCCATCAGTACTCCGTGCAGTTGTTTGGTGTTTCGTGGTACTGATCACGAACATTGTGCATCTTGACAGGAGCTGGGCGGGCTTTTGCAGCTTACACCACACACATTGCAGCTCGCATACGGACGACACAGCTTCCAGAGCCGCCACAGCTTCAAGAGCTTCAAGAGCTTCCAAGGTCCACAGCTTCCCTTGAACCGCCATCATGACATTCGCAACCGAGATTCACACCTTCCACTCCGGCAGACCACAGCCTCAAACATCCTCTTCCTCGTCGACATTCAAATCCATCGACCCGACCACCGGCGAGCCTCTTGCAACCATCTACACCACCACTCCCGCGCAGCTCAATGACGCCGTCGCTGCTGCGCGAGCAGCTTTCCCCGTCTGGTCGCAGACCCCAGCGCCCAAGCGAGCTGCCATTCTCCTCCGCGCTGCTGCTCTCCTGCGCGAGCGCAACGACGCACTCGCCCTCACCGAGACTCTTGACACGGGCAAGCCTTGGTGTGAGACGTCTACTGTCGATGTAGTCACTGGCGCCGATGTCCTCGAGTACTACGCACAGTTCATTGCTGATGGCCTCCCCGGCCAGCATACCCGCCTCCGCCAGGATGCATATATCCTGACGTCTCATGAGCCACTGGGTGTTTGTGCGGGCATTGGTGCGTGGAATTATCCAATTCAGATTGCGCTGTGGAAGTCGGCAGCTTGCTTGGCCGCCGGCAACTGCATGGTATATAAACCCAGCGAGGTTACGCCTCTGCACGGAAACACCCTGGCACAGATATACGTCGAGGCCGGTTTACCCGCTGGCGTATTCAATGTTGTCTACGGTGATGGTCCCGCCGTTGGCGCGCCTCTGGTTGCTCACCCCGACATTGCAAAGGTGAGCTTCACCGGCCAAGTCAGCACCGGCAGCAAGGTAGCCAGCGAAGCTGCCAAGGGCATGAAGAGCGTCACCATGGAACTCGGCGGCAAAAGTCCCGTTGTGATTCTCCCTGATGCCGACGTCGACGAAGCAGCCGACGTCGCCATGGCCGCCAACTTCTTCTCCACCGGTCAAGTCTGCACCAACGGCACCCGCGTCTTTGTTCCAGACACCTTGCTCGCCGCCGTCGAAAAGGCCCTTATCCAGCGCTGCCGCGAAGGCATACGCATGGGCCTGCCCCGCGATGAAAAGACCAATTTCGGCCCCGTCGTCAGCGCCGCCCAACGCGACAAGATCAACATGTACATCGAGCACGGCAAGGACGTCGACCGCGCCAAGGTCCTCTACGACGGTTCTGTCGATGCCCAAAAGAACAAGCCCACCCCGGGCGGTTTCTGGGTCCCCCCCGTCATCTTCACCAACTGCACGGACAACATGCGTGTAGCTCGTGAGGAGATCTTTGGTCCTGTAATGTGCGTCCTGCCGTACAAGGTGGCGGGTAAGTCTCAGGAGGACTGGATGGCAGAGGTGGTTCGACGAGCAAACGACACGCCCATGGGTCTTGCTGCTGGTGTGGTGTCGAGTGATGTTGGTCTTGCGCAGGACGTGCTGAGACAGTTGGATGCGGGCATCACCTGGATTAATACGTGGGGTGAGTCACCGGCCGAAATGCCTGTGGGAGGATGGAAAATGAGTGGTATCGGACTGGAGAATGGGCACGAAGGTATTCAGGCGTACATGAGAGTCAAGAGTACCTTGGTGCAGTTGGGCAAGGGCGCCTGCAAAGGGTTGTTTGCCAAGTTGTGATGAGTATGGGTAGAGGAGAATTGGGGTTAAAATGGAACCTTGGAGGATGTATTTAGCGAATTATGGAGTCAATTTTGTACATGAAGCCATTCGTCTAGTCTTTTTAATGGCGCATTATGGTGAAATTGCAGCGGACGCTGGCTCAATGCAAGGCTGTTGTGTTCACTGGCAAACCAGAATTAAGACTTGATTCTGGACAGAATCCTATCACAGGCCCTTATGCATGTATTTCATCACAGTCACAGTACGAAAGAAAAGAAGGAAGAAAACAAAAAGCTCTGCTCTCTTTGATACAAGGCAAATCCGTCCGAAAAAGTGTCCAGCAATGGTGGTCCCTCCTGTCATGGGCCTGCCAGCTACACTACCAAAAGTGGAGAACTCTCCTGGTAGTGTATTGATATACGGAGTACTATTCCCCCCCCCCCCTTCCCCCGGGGCTCTGGCACCTACCCTACAGCGTCACAGTTTCCAACAAGTCTCAACTCCAGCCCACAGGCTTCTTTCAACAACAAAACGCAATGAGTTATTTATTCCGCTGAATCAAATCCCACTGATTCCCGTACAGGTCCTTCCCAACGGCCACCTTTCCATACTCCTGCACGACTGGCTCCCTCCACCCCCCCCCCCCCCCCCCCCCCCCCCCCCCCCCCAAACGCCCGCCTGGCTCATGCTCTCATAGTCCCCGTCAAAGTCATCCGTCTCGAGCAACAGAAACACGCGCCCGGCGGATTGGTTCCCCACGACGGCGAGCTGAATGGTGGCGGCGTTGGTGTGACGTGATGCGTGTGTATTTCTTGTTGAGCTAAGCTATCGGCCCCTGTGGGCAACCAGATATAGACAGCGTCGTCGAACCCGTCTTCCACCAGCGTAAAGCTTAGCTTGTAGAAGGATATGGCTTCATCGTAGACTCTGACCGCGAGGGCCACGTGGGCTACGTGGCCCCTGGTTGTTTGGCGGTGCGTATGAGGTGTCTTTTTGGGCTGCAGGGGAGAAGCTGTGGTGAGAGTTGAGCTTGTGGTTGAAGAACTGCTGCCTCGAGTTTCGGTGGTGTTGGACCACGGAGATCTCGGACGAGTCGCAGGCATGGAGTCTCGTCTTGGCCAAGACGACTTTCGGAAAGAAGAGCTTGTCTGAACGGACCGAGTACGGAGTCTGTGCCGGATGCCGAGGAGGGCAACAGGCGCACCCGTCCGATTCTCGTTTCCGAACAAGCCGGCACCGCAACCACAGATGCTCATCATTTCAAATTACGTCTTGGCAACAACTAGGTGGTTTGGGAAAAATAGTACAAGGGCACTAGGACGGCATGGAGAGTGTCGTGCTTGAGAGCGAGACTGCCGAGGCAACTCAATGAGCAACGATGCTGCAAGTCGCAAGAGCAGAGATACGACTGCCGACGGATCTGTGCTAAAACATGCTTTCTGTCGAAACTTGGAAAGGCTGTTGATGATTGTGGAGAGGAGGCGGAGGTTCGGGGCGGGTTAGAGAAGTAATGCTACTTAAAAGGAGACACTGCAATCCGCGATTAGGGGACCCGATTGTCTTTGAAAGGCAGTTGGACGTTTTCATTTGGTCGGATTCCCAGCAAAAGTTCGTGGCTAGTGTTGAGCTTCTTGCGCGCATGCAACTACGTAGGCAACGTTGTGCGTGGAAGAAACAGGAAAAGCAGACAGGTATATATAAATAATATATACTTGGGAAGTGCCAGCCAGGTGTTCACTTCAATCAGCAAGTGAATACCCATTAGCGATTCTCTGTAACTGTGTAAACATGTGCACAAAACGAATTTTTTTAAATAAAGGCAGCAGCCTCTCTGCATCGCTTACAGAGGAACAGGCAAGTTTCTCTGCATATATCCCCTCCACTTCGGCAACGTTCTCGCATACTGCGTACCCTTGGTCAGGTCCTCAATAGCACTGCCCCATCTCACGAGCTCCTCTTCGGCCCAGGCCGTGTGCAGAATAGCCAAGCCGTAGCCCATGCCCGACTCGTCGTCGATGCCAGCAGGCAACGTGATGGCCGGGTAGCCAGCTTGTGCCGAAATCTGATAGCTCTGGGCAACATTAGAGGGGACCAAGAGCCCGCTGAGAGTCTTGTTTTTGTAGCGGAGGGCGTCGTTGATGCCGCCACGGGTAGTCGACTGGCAAAAGTTGAGTGCCTGCCAGTACGTCTCGTCCTGGATGCCCTTTGTTTCGAGGGACGCCAGGAAGCCGTCCTGGCCGGAGAACCACGCCGGGTTACCCTGGGGCCAGGGGTTGCCGCCTGAGCTGCCGTCATTGTCCAGGTTGTACTGGACGATGTCATCGATGGTACGGATGTTGGTGTTGTTGAGTTCGGCGAGGTACTTGTTGATGTTGTTATAGAAGTCGACCTTGACGTAGGTGTACTCTGACTCGTTGGGGAAGCCACGCGTGGTGCCGTAGTCCCAGTTCCACCCGTCTGGGGAGACAATGGTTTCGTAGTTTGTAATTTCGGTGTTGTTGATGATGGTGGCGCCAGCATCCTCGATGAGCTTGACGAGAGACACCAAGGTACGCTGGTGCTCGGCACTGGCATGTACCCAGAAGCTCTTCCAGGGAATACCAAAGGTGGCGTTCTTGAGGGTTTCTTTGGTGGTGAGAAATTGGGCATAGCCTCCCTGGGGAGTCTTTCCCCTCTGCGCAAGTGTGTAGTTGTCACGGCAGTCGACGCCGTAGATGGCGTCGAATGCGTAGACGGCGTCGCGGACAGTGCGGCCGAATGTACCGACTGAGTCCTGGTGTTCTGTTTCAGGAATGACACCACTGCGGGACGTGAGGCCGACGGTGGGCTTGAAGCCTACGATGGAGTTTCTCATGGCAGGGTTGATGACTGGGTGCGTCTGTCAGACCTGTTTTCTTCAATCGTCTATACCACACCCCTATCCTGGGGCAGGCAAAACTCATTAGGCATGACAAAAAAGGTTGACTCACCACTGCCATCGGTCTCAGTTCCCAAGGAGAAAGCAATGCAGTTGGCACCAACACCAACACCGCTGCCAGAAGAGCTGCCTCCAGGGTTCACGGTCAAGTTGTACGCGCTCCTGCACTGTCTACCACGCCCAGAGTATCCCTCAGAGTAGTTATTGCTTCGCATGTCTGCCCACTCACTGAGCGTGGCTTTTCCAAACAACACAGCGCCGGCTTTGCGCAGCTTGGCAACGACATGAGCATCACGAGGTACCCGGCTACCCAGCAAGGCCCAACTACCGGCGGTGGTTTCAAGGTTGTCGTCGGTTCCAATATTGTCCTTGACAGTGAAGGGAATTCCGTGCAAAGGACCACGGACGTTGCCCTGCTGACGCTCCTCGTCAAGCTGTGCGGCGATGGCGAGTGCATCGGGGTTGATTTGCATCACAGAGCTGCCAAATCATGTCAGCCTTTTGTAACGTTTCTCGCCTTGCGAGGCATGAACGACGCCCTCAGATATATCAAGTTGCCAAACGAGAAGAAAAAATGCGACGACCTACTTGATATACTGCTGTGTCTGGAACGTCCGCGTCATGTAACAAGTAACAAGCTTCACGCTCGTCAGCATCCCATTTTCCATGGCCTTTTGCATGTCATCAATAGTAGCCTCCTCGAGCTTGAAGCCAAAGCAGTCCCCCATGGGGAACAGCTTATCCGTGCCAGCATTCTCCTGTAACGGGATCAAGTCGGGCGTGAATTCGAAGACACCGTCAGCACATGTAGCTGAAGCTCCCGCCGCCGCGGCCAAGAGGGAGACCACAGCAGACCGCATCTCGATTAGATTTTCGGCGCAACCGCACCCCACGGATCTGATCAATCTTTTTGATCGGACGCCCGGACAATTCCCACAATCCGTGCGCCGATAAGAATCTTCCGAAAGAAGAAATCGTGGCGCCGACCCAACCTGGAGTCCTAGCGCAATTCCTGGAGAAAGCCGATGGCAATAGAAGGGAGACAAAAGTTAAACAAATAAATAAATAAATAAATAGCAAGAGAGGTCAGCTCCAGAGCGGCTGGATGCGAAACTTGACAGATTTTACGAGCGAGCCAACGAGACGTTAATATTAGCTTGGACGATGCGCCCATGGCGGACCACATGCAATCAACCCATTTCCACATCAAGCAACGCGTATTATGTCGAGTGTGCTACCGCTCATCTTGAACTTTGCAGGCGCAGGCCACTGTCCAGAGCAGGGCTCCTTCCCTGTTTGTTCACAAGTCATGGCATCGCAGGTCATTGGACTCTTGCAGGGCCAAGAGCTCAACTAGAGCGCACGAGGGCAAGCAGATGCAGGCAGACCACATGGCAAATTGAATGTACCTACGTGGCCCTGAATGAATCCTGGCCTCGTTGGTTGATTTTGGTCTCCAGTTCATGTGAGGAGGTTCACGGATCCAAGGTGGATTTTTGTCATGGATATGCCTGCTGTTCCTGGCCTTGCTGGCGGCCAAATTGGGGATAGTTTCTTTCAATGTCGGGGCAAGGAAGCGCCAAAAGAAGAAGAGGCGGGGAAAAAAGGAAAAAGACTGTCGCTTGACGCGGTGCCACCTACGTGCAAACTTTCAGGGGTGGGAGGGGGAAGAGCCGCCCGGCGCAAGAAACGGACCAGCCGGAAATGGCGACTCCCACCAGTTGACCAGACTTGACATGATGAAGCTGCATGATTGGCCCATCTACGCAGTATTGCTCTCAAGCACTAGCTAGTGCTAGCTGGCCCCCGTGTCAAAAGCTCGAATCCACTGTCGTTTTCCGACGCTTCCTCGGCTTCTTTGGAGAAACGAAGGATTTTACATCTCCACTTGGGAGCGCATCGGAATGATTATTGCATTTTGGAGAAGCCCAAGGTGCATTTGCCGTGGTCCTGAAATTGGTGTCTTTGAATCAGTGCGATATACTCCTTATGGAATCCTGCATATCTTGGCCTGCCTGATCCGACTCGAGTCAGAGCCGGAAAAAAAATGAAGGATTGTGTCCAAGCGACGACTGATACACTCCCCAGTCAAGGATGAAGCATTTTCGCCTTGTTCAACCTCTAAACTAATAACTCTTTGTCTATCAAACAGTCGGTCGGGTTCCTGGAAATGTTTCCAGCCAAGGGCGCATGTTACGTATACAAATATATCTTCAGCCTTGATGGCTGATGTCAAACTCCCGGCCCGTATTCTTCCTACTTTATGTTACAAGTTACCACAACTCCTTGCAATATTTTTAAAAAAAAAATGCGCTCATCCCGTCCCTGTATACAGACTTTGCTTTTGTGCCCTTTTTCAAAAATCACCGTCGTAGCTCAATATTGTACATATTTCCCGCCCGGCTGCTTACCATTGTGGCCAGGGTGACCCGTCTCCAACTGCCCTTCCTTGACGTCAAAATCGACTCTTACAAAAATGCCGTCAGTCTCGGTCTGACTGTGGCTGTCATGTTGTGAAATGGCATGGACTTCGTTTCCATATGCCGCCGTATTCTCCTGACTAGACAGCATGCTGTGCTGCGAGCGTAATCGAAATGTACTTAGTGCTGTGCCTCTGGACCGTCGACTCGTCGCGCTTCTGTTGTACTTGGAGTTGCCGGACTCGGTATGAACGGTAGTCTTGAGGACATACTTATCAAAGATGGGCTTGATGCCAGGGATGGAGAGGGCGATGAGAGTGGCACCGATTTCAGAAGTTTCAACTGCGAGCATAGAATTGTAGCTCCAAGACTAAGACATGTCAGTCATGTGAAGAAGGTCAATGCCGGTGCAAATCAGAGCCAGAGCATACCATATCAGTTTCCCACTGTCCCTTGATGACGAGAACCAGACGGGTAATCGAAATGCCAACAACGCTAAATACCCTTAGTATCACTGCCGTTTACCCGCGTCAGACTCTGCACTTACCCCAAGCCGGGTAGCAGAATACAAGCCAGCTGTATCTTTCTCTTTCTTGGCATCTCCAGGATCTTCAACATGGCAACCGGAATACCAAACAGCAACAAGTCACACAACAACGACACTGACGAATTCACGCTGTACACCAATCCCCACTGCAAACAGGTATATCTCTCCCAGCCAGGCTCCCAGCCATACGGCCACAGCCCCGTGACGGGCTGGCAGTGGAAAATCAGCAGAAAGAGCTGCGGCATGAACCCGGCCACAATGACTCCAAACACGGCCCGGATGGCAATCAAAAATCCATGGTGGACACCGCAAATACGATAGTAAAACGCTAATCCGGAGATGCGGCAGAGCAAAAGGGCCGTTGTATAGATGATGTGGGCGACAAAGTCGAGGACTTGAGTTCGCATGACGATATCGACGGGTAGGACATATTGGATGTAGGCGAAGTGACGGCCTGATCCAAGGCAAATAAGTTCGATACATAGGCCGACAAAGGCAATTAGTAGAACCTTGCACTAGTTAGTTGGCACATTCACACATGGGCCTGCCGCATGCATCATCATTTTTGCCGCATGTTGAGAACATACCAATGATATCACAGCCAACCCATCGTCATATCCAAACCTCCTCACAATAAATGTCCTCGAAGCCACTCTCCCACAAACCACAAGAAACGTCAAAATCGTCACAATTAAAATCCCCACAACAGCTGGTCGGTCTTTGCTCTCCAGTAATATCGCCCTCGTTACATCTGGTGGCACTCGGCCATCGGCAATGGCCTGGTCGACATCGCTCATCGTGCACGCAGCAGATTCGAGGTGGAATCCTTTTTGTTTTGCAAACAACGGCAGCAAAGCACACACATGAAATCAAAATCAGGAGCCAGGATTTAAAGATGGTGAAGTAAAGGGAAGTGCCAAAAAGTAGTGTTCCCTATCTAGCCCTTCGCAGCGAGACCCAATCCAGACAGCCCTGCTCTTTTACCTCCCACGGAGTACATGACAATAAGCACTTGCTCTCTACCAAGTACGAAGTACACCGGGACGAGCAGGGGGAAAGAAAATATGGGCTTAAAGCGGAACGCTACCTGTGTCGAGCATGCAGTGCTCGGTACTGATTATTTCCTAGTACCGACTGACAGGCCAGGCCATGCCTGTTTCAATGACTTGTGCAAATCATCCTTTTCAGCCATTACATGTGGACGCCGTGTTCGGGCTCTTTGCTCGGGTTAGGATCCTTGAAGATTTGGGTAGGAAATGGGTGGTGAAATTTGATTTGCTGGAGTCTAATGCTCCTGGTGGTGTTTATCCTTCAGGATTGAAATCAGTCCTTCGGGTGCCACAAGCATTACTCGTGCACCCCTTCGGGGGGACGTCATTTCTGGATGGAGGAAGTGGACGGGGGGGGGGGGCCAAGCAGCCAAGCGGTTGACTGGCCGCGGTGTTGGAGTATTGCTGGCAGTCAGTAGCGTCAGGAGATGGGTTGGTAGATCAGGGAAGGGGTATACGCACATGGTGACGAGATTTGGGAGAACGTGCTGTTTGTCGTTTGGCGAATAAGAGAGAAATGGAAGCCCGTTGACGATTGAACGCCACGAGCAAACTCGACCCGACGGTTATAAGAAGCCGATGGGGCTACCCCACTAACAGCTCGGCTAATCTTTACGGACTACCTCCGCCCAACTGCAAAAGGCATGAAAGCAAATAGCGCAGCCTCCTTGGTTATTACAGGCACCACACGCTCCATCAATCAATTACAGTGGGAGGCAAAAGGATTTGACCAGGTCCGGTATCTTGCTATCGCGCTCTATCCTATCATTGATGCTATGCCAAGGTATATTAGTGTGTACTTCTTGGCGGGCAATATATTCTGACAGGCACTGGCGCAGTAGACTTGCACAGCTCAAAGTTGATGGCAAATGTCTGGTAGACAGCCTGCTCTGCTGCTGTCGGCGGCCAACGCGGAAGGCGCTACTGCCGCAACTGCCGCAACTGCCGACAGTTGACGGCGACGCTGCACTTGTACAACAAAGCCCAAAGTCCAAAGAGCAAAAACGATCTTGCAAACATTTCGTCGGCCAACTGACACTGGATTGAGACCTTGCGAACCTGTACCACACTGAGACCAATAACAACTAGTACAAAAAAAAAAGCCAGGCAAATGCTCAGGCAAATGCTCTTCCTTCAACAGCCGCAGAGCCACTCACTCTCGCTCTCTAAGCAGGGTCCAAACGTGACCCCCGGCTCCGATCGGTTCAGTCAGGGGCTCTGCATTGCGACCACTACCTAGGTACCTAGGTAGTTACTATTCACCTGCCACAAAATCATGCGTAAGTGGCGGTGTAAATGCACCAGTTGACACTAACACGGCAGGCTTGCTTCCCCGCTTAGTACCAACTCTCCAGTGGAAATGACGACTATTCTTCCGTCTCCAGTTTGTTCAATTGCAAGCGGTAATTGTACGTATCGTCATTTGAAGAAGCACCTGGCCACCCTGGCGAGCCAAGGGAACTGCTCCGTCGCCATCGAGAAGGCCTCTAGAACAGGGCAGAGCGACGGTGCTGGAGCACGTGGGCCGACGTTGCAACGCTAGAAGTTTGGAAACCTATGTGCCGCATAATGGGCCAACATGCGACGTGGTGTTAACATGATGCATGTATTTCTAATATTGTTACTATTATTATTTGAGTGCGCAACTGCCACTACGTTACCAGCACATTAGCTGGATTCTCTTGCACCGGTTGACACTTGTACTTGGCTTTTCTCCTTGGTCTCTCATTATGGCGTTGATGCTAAATTAACCACTAGACTAACAATTGGATTGACTGCTAAACTACGTAGTACTCAAGTAACCATCAAATCAACTACCGGACCTTCACCCAGTACCGACCTAGGTAGAGGCAACAAAAGTGGGTCATGTTGAAGTTGCTTCACGGGGCAATCGCCCATCATGGCCCTGGCATCAGTTATTAATGCGAAAGGATATCACTCCATGTCCAACTTGCTGCAAATATGGGCAAAGCAGGCTTGAAATGCTTTGGTTAGAGGCCATACGAGCTTGGTAGAGACGAACGATTGTAGCATCCCCGAGGCCTGACACCTCCTCCATCGTCGTGCATAACAAGTATGTACATACGCAACCCCCGGAGGCAGCAGGAGTGCATCATCATGGCCCAGCTACGTACTCACAATGCGGCCTCCAAACAAGCATCGGGTGCCGTTGTCCAAACCGTGGGGCGTGGAGCCCTATCGCATCACCAAGGCCATGAATCATGCCACGCGTTGCCCAACATCATGGCATCCCGCCAACCACATGCCTAACACGTCCTCAATCTCCTTCCCAATCCTCAACTCAACCTCTCCCTCCTCCGTCCCAACAACCGGGTCCTCGAATCCATCCAAAACCTCCTCACAATCCTCATCCCGCACGCAGCCATCGCCCCTCTCGACGCCTCATTCACACTCATCGTCTGGCCCCAAATCCTTGCCCTCGCCCCTTCCTTCGCGTACCCCTGGCGCCAATACTCTGGAAGCAGGCGGAATCCGATCTCAACTTGCGTCGAGTCCACTGCCCCGTTTGCAACGCTTGGTGCCAGGGAGAAGCAGCCGATCGCGTCGGCGCCGCGATAACCTACCCAGTATCCCAGTCCATCTACTTTTGTGGACGTCTCCGGGCGAACTGTGTGGTCCTCGGTTGCTTGGCCCATGGTGAGGGGCGTATCCTCGAGGTATTTCATTGCGACAGGGGAGGTGTCAAGGGTCATTCATGATGAGATTAACGTGTGAGGGGATGAAGTCAAGGGGCGGAGGATCAGGCGGCCCGTCGTTATTGTCAGTTGAGGCATGTTGATATATCACGATTGGTTCATGATGGATTCATCTTCATGGTGTTGCGGAGGTAAGTTTGCTGTCTGGCAGATGCGTCGACTTGCACAGTAAGTTGGTCACAAGCTTCGGATTTCGACGTGTTCCGAGTCACGCCGACCGTACCACTCATTATCTCTTCTTCATGTAGATAATTAGACCTAGCCACTCAACTCTCTTACAATGGCTGCCCCAATCCTGCGGTACGGACAGGATCATGATTACATGGCTAAACATGTTTTTGTTGCTGTAGAAGAGGCGCAGCTCAGCCATGTTTGGTGTGTGAGCGCACCTACAATGATCGCAGTCTGACCCTCAAGATTGAGAAGGTGAAAACATTCTACGGTCCATCATGGCGGCTATTCTTTGAAGCGTTAAAGAAAATTTGCGACAGATACCGCCAGCTTGGTTCGCTATCTCGGGGTCGACCTTGGTTTGAGTCGCCTCGTGTTGACTTGTGTTGAGAACAAACGAGTCAAATCCACGGATCTTTGCGATAAAACGTTGTTCATTGGCATGTACCACTCTTTGAAGGTCATAAACTACGTGAGAAAAGTCCTCGGCAGCAAAGCAATCCACGCAGCACACCCGGGGCTTTGGGCATGCAACTCTCCAAGTACTGCGTTCCAACGTGGCAGTCAGAACCTCATGTACGCGGTCAACAAGACTCTACTCGCCGGTAAAAACGCTCCACAATTTGAAGAGCCCAAGAGACTCAACGACTGCCTTGGCTTGCGTGCGTATGATGCTCTGGTTGCTTACTTGTGTGGCGTAGGCAGCGTGCACCTCAAACTTCGTGACTAGCAGCAAGCAAGATGCCCCCAGCTGCGAAGAATTCTGGTGATTCTTCAGCATTCCTGTTGCAAGATCTTGATGTTAGCCTTTGCCAAACGAGCACTCGTATGCGCGAAGCCATCTCCTCTGTTCAAAAGTTTGTCCAGCGAATTCGGCTGGGACTTGGGCTGCGGGCAGCATCATTGCCAAGCGCGTTTAAAAAACGCAAGAGACATGACTCTGGATCCTACAAACAGTTCCAAGCCTACTCAAAGCGGATTACATATCACGAAGACTGGATTCAGTGAGAGGAACTGTGACCTGATGCCTCCAAGTTCTTAAAGCCAACCCTATCAGCACATGGACTTCCTGTCCCGAATCCTTCCCCCCGTTCATATCTGCGGGTGACAGTCTCTTATCCCAAAACTCGAGGGCTAGCTTTTACGCGTAATACCACCCTCGCTAGACTGGATAATTTGTCAAATACTAAAGATAAAGGCATAGTCTAACGGGAACCCGAGCTCACTCAAGCCAACATACAATGCTCTCTTCTCTGTCCACTGTGGCCGAATATCACAAACCCGGAAAAGTTGACGATCCTGTAAATGATGTTGAAGTCAATCATGACCTGTAATCTGCGTCATTGTTGCCCGTCTCGGGGAGACAGCCCAGTAGCTTTCTTTGGTTCCAAGCAGAAGAGAGTGCTGCTGATGGATACGATTCTACTTTGAACTAATTCCTACGCTAATGAATAAATTCGTAATAATCCAAGAGTACAGTTTAACTTGGACTTGCAGGATATGGTTGCAATTCCGAAGCGAGGCAGATGATTCATTAGCCGCAGGTGGACTCATGGAATTTCCACGAAAAAAGTAAACTTGCAAAACCCTGGAGAGATTATACATGTATTTGCCCATTCATTACAAATGAAATATCTCGATGTCAAAACGGCAATATGTATCAATGCCAGAGAAAAAAAAAGAACAAAAAAAAGATGAATCACGTTTCAAACCATCAGCAAACGCCACGAGCCAGCCTATAACGATGCCCAGTAATTAAGAAAGCAAATCTCACAATCTCTGGCAAAATTTGTGGCTCTGCCGCCAAGCATACGCAAACATACCACACACAGCATGCCATGCTACATCGCACACTAGCCAGGGACCCTGCCTAGTCAAATACTTTTGGCCTCCCATTGTAGACCTACATTCATTTGTGCCACCTCTTAACACGGAAGAGATAGTATAGCAAGATCGCCATGAAGATATTAAATGCGATATAAGCCCACATGATTCCAAAATTGCGGAACCGTTCGCTCCAGAAAATATCTGAACCGGCCAACAATTGGTCGGCATTGCTGACGCTACAATACCGACACTGTGAGGTAGCATCCGGGTTCTGTAGAGTACCAGGTGCCTGCTCAAGAAGAGGCTGTAGATACTGTCCACAAGTCATACCTTGTGGAGGGTTGAAGATGTTTGCCTCACTTGTTGAGCAGGTAATTTGGCGACCATGAAGCTCGGTCCCTACAATACCGCCGATCCAGTAGGTGAAAGGACTAACACGGTACATAAAGATCCTGTCTTATGGTTAGCAAATGCAGGCGAAATAATTCAAATTCTCAGACATACCAGAATCCAGGTAGGGCTGTTGCAGTCTGCAATACACCACTGAAGATGATACTCAAGATGGAAAGAACATTAACAATGCTTCCGGCGGTATGAGCATCAGGCATGGCAACAATGGTCATATGCGCAAAGGCACTGGCGTAGATAAACAGCTGAATGACAAACGCCAAGACCAGGCCTTGTCTGGCGGAGCTCTGGATGCCGATAACTGGGTAGTATGAAGCAGCCCAAATCAAGATAGCCGTAAATATCTGGTACGGAATCTCTACGATAATGTTCGCAAAAATGAACGCAGCCCAGGAGTACGCTTTGCTGGGGCGTTCACGGACTTCGTACAGAGACCGTTGCGTAACGAAAAGGGGTTGAATCTGAGAGACATCATTAGCAAGAAGAAATTGAAACGCCATGGAGAGTAATCCAACTGTACCTGTTGCACAATTGATGAGAATATGGTTGTAAGCATGAAGGTATTGAAGATGACGTTTTGTGTGCCGCCCATGGTGGGAGGGGCGTCAAAGAAAGTGAAACCGATGAAGAGACCAGCGAAGATACCCAGGGCAAACTTGGCGAATATGTAACTCGGCATTCTCCAGTATTGCTGGAAGATACGATGCGTAACAACTTGGATCTGAGTTACCAAAGGCATGGCGAACTCGGTGTGTTTGACTGTCTCGCCTTCGGCTCGAGGTTCTTGTTGCTTCTCGCGGTGAAGAGTTTCCATTTCCTGCATGACGGCCTCTCGTTGAGGACTAGCATGCCATACATCGTGCCAGTCTTCTCCCTTGTAGTTCTGCCCCTTGTTCACTATCTCGAGCATGTATTCGGCGGGGTTCTCGTCATCACCACACTTTCGACCACCATTGGCCTCAAAGTAGTCAAGAAGAGTGCGCGAGTTGTCACCAATGTTCCCAAAGTACACAGTTTTTCCGCCCTTAGCCAGGAACAATAAACGATCAAATGCCTGGAACAAGACGGCGCTAGGCTGATGGATGGTACACAAAATAGCCTGGCCAGAGTCTGCAAGCTTGCGAAGGAACGCACAAATAGCCCAAGAACTCTGCGAGTCGAGACCAGATGTTGGCTCATCGAGGAAAAGAAGAAGCTTAGGTTTAGCGGCCAGTTCAACACCAATAGTGAGAAGCTTGCGCTGCTCGACGTTTAATCCTTGACCCGGAACACCAACAACAGCGTTGGCAAAGTCCTCCATTTTGAGCATTTTGATGACCTCTTCAACAAACTCGTACTTCTCCTTCTTGCTTACTGACTTGGGCTGGCGGAGCATAGCGCTAAATCTTAAACTTTCGCGAACGGTGGCAGTTTCAAGATGCAAGTCTTGTTGCTGCACATAACCGGTATTTCTTTGAAAGCTAGGGTCAAGCGGCTTGCCATTAACCAGCATATCGCCGGTGATGACTCCCATCGTTGTTCGTTGAGCGAGAGCGTCTAGCAAGGTAGTCTTACCCGCGCCACTAACTCCCATGAGTGCAGTAAGCGTGCCAGGCTTAACCCAACCGGAAACATGGTCCAAAAGCCGTCGAGGTTCTCCCTTGATCTCAATATCGTACACCACATCGCGCCAGGTAAAAATATCAGTGTGTGGCGCAAGCGCCTTCACCTCAGTCTTGCCATCGCCATTCACAGTCTTCTCATTAGCGGTCGTAGGGGCTTCATCATTCTGAACAGCGTGCTTGCTACCTTTCTGAAGGTAAGCTGGAACGTGACCACGGCGAAAGACAAGCGCCTCGGCGGTACTGGTGGTTGCTGAGTTTAGTTCCACGGTGATGAAGTAAGTTATTAAGAAGAATATCAAGAACCCTATTAGGATGCCAAAGTTTCGCCATACGTGCGAGTAGTAGTACTCGTAATTTGTGGCAATAAAGGCATCGCCACTAACAGTGTACTGACCAGGTACAGCACCGGCCACATTGCATACCCATGAGTCGCCAATGTTTGGTGAGTATGGTGGCACAATGCTGGAGCAAGTGAAATCGCGGTTATGGAATTCGTTGGCTACCAGAATCTCAAAGGCATAGAAAACGGGGTTGATCCATCGGATCCAGCTGAACCAGGGATGCATCAGGGGTACCGGGATAGCGAAGCCGGTGTAAATAACCAGTGCCAGAACCAAGACACCAGACAATGTCATGGCCTGTGAAACCGTCTTTGTAGCAGCGGCCATAGTTCGAAATACAGCAGACATGACGAAGGTAGAGATGTAGGTGATTAGGAAATACAAGAAGAACGGGCCAGGTTGACGGCGCAGATCTGCTAAGAAGTATAACACAAGGTTGAAGGCAACTGCAGTGACAAACTTGACGGGAATATCAGCAACGATCCCTGCCGCTGCTTCTGCGGCGGGGTGATAGAATGCATATGAGGCGTGTTTTTCCACAATCGGCCGCTGATCATATAGGCCAGTGATCTCAGAGATTGATGTCAGAGCATTCATAAGAACAGCCATGAATAGAACAGAGCCGCGACCATAGAAACTGATGGTAGCATCAGGTTGACCAAAGAAGATTGAACCAATGATGAGTGCCATAATGATATTTGATATAGCCTGAGTTGCGGTTGCGGATATGTCGTTCCAAATTCTTTGGTAAGCTCGTTTGGTACAAAGCTTGATCTGCATCCAGACACTGATGATATAGGGCGACTTGGGGCGGACATGCTTTGATTGTCGCAAATTCTTTTGTTCCCTGAACTGAGCGATGCTCTCACCTTGTCTCTCACCCAGAAACTCCTTGTCGTGAGCATCCATGTCACCAAGAAGGATTTGATACTCTGGGGATTGGCGCCAGAGTCTTTCAAAGTCCTCAGGAGTGCGGGGAACTTTGTTTTCGAAGCCTTCTCGAGCGACTCGCTCCTGAGGGTTTGTGACAGAGGTGAGGAAGTCGCCAGTGGTCTGACGCGCAGGGCAGAACCATCCTTGCTTTTCAAAGTAGCGCTTGGCCTGGTTGGCAGGTCCAAAATAGATCTGACGACCTTCATAAAGGACGGTCGCCTTGTCAAACAGGTCATAGATAGACTGGCTTGCTTGGTATATGGCAACGGCATTAGCTTGGTGGCCAAGGTCAGAAGCCAGTCGCAATGCCTGAACAAACTTCAGGGCAGTAGCCGAGTCGAGACCGCGAGTGCTGGCAGAATAGATTAGTCACAGGGTGTTGAAATTTTCAAGAGCATGTACACACCTGTTGTCCCACGCAGTAAAAGGCGAGCCCGCCACCACCATTTCAGCGATGCTGACTCGCTTTCGCTCACCACCAGAGACACCTCGAACAAAGTCATTTCCGACTTTGGTATTGTATGTATGGCTGAGACCAAAAACAGCCATGACAACCTTTGCAATATATTGGCAATACTCGACACGAGACATTCCTTGAATACGTTTCTGGGGAGTACGGACTGAAGCCGCAAATTCAAGAGTTTGGCCGACAGTTAGATGAGGGAAGTGTTTGTCAACCTGGGAAATATATTTGTCAGCATTCACAGGACACTTGAGCATCGGGATAGAGACAAACAACTCACCTCCTGGTTGTAAACAGTTTCTCCCTTGAATTCATGAATCATCTGCTTCTGAGGAATACCGTTGTAGTGGATCTTGGTTTGCGCCTCGCCAACTTTGAGGCCCTCCAATTCACCGCAAATTGTCTTGAGGAGAGTACTGCAGCCAGACCCTGGACGACCAAGCACGATCAAGAGCTCTCCAGGCTTCAAGAACCCGTCAAAGCTATGCAAAATCTGCTTGTGCTCCTTCTTGTTGAAGCTAAAAAACTCTCCAAGCTTTAACGGAGCTGCAACCATGGATCCGACCGTGTCTTGAAGTTGCAAAGCCTCCCCAGAGCCAAAGACGTCGAGGTTTCGAAAGGAAACACCCAGACACTTCTCGGAAATACCTTCTTCACTAAGTTGTTTGATGAACCGGCGAAGCCATTTTTCAAGGTCAAAGTCTCGATGCTCAGGATTGAAAACCGGGGCATCTTCATCGATATCGCGAAGGGAGGTAGTCGGAATGGGATGGGTCGCTATGCTAGAACGGCGACGAGAGAGGACTGTAGCAATTCGTACCAACTCAGTTCTGTCTTGGTCGTCCATCATAGCTTGCGTCCCGCGACGAGTAATAGGTTCGAGATCGTCAGAATCAGAGTCTATGGGCGCAGATGTAGGATCCTCAACGGAGCCTCTTCTGTGTTTGTGTGCGGCGTGGTTTGCATGTTGATCAGCTTCACCGTCAACGAGAAGCTCTGGAGCATCATCGCCTTCGTGCTTGGAAGCTCCAGCCGTTGCGGGATCCATGGCGACGATTTGCTCTTTCAACCGGCCGGGAAAGTCCACTTCCAGTTTATGGTGTACTCAATTCATTTAGTAGTCCCAATTCGTGTAAGGAACAGGAAACTATCCATAGGGCCCGTCAGGGAGACTCGACGGGGGCGGTCAATCAATATGTACTTGCAATCGAACCCCATCGCTCCTCGTAAAGCCATGCTATTTCTGTTGTCCCCCTAGCTTGAACTTTATTGTTTGCAGGCAATGGAGCTTGTCAAACCCCATGTCTACCTCATGGGAAGCAGGCTAGCACTGGTTTGGGGGGCCCTAGTCTGCCGGAGTCTCGGCATGGGCCAAACGGACTTTCCGGAACCGTTGTCATAATGCCCGTGTGGCTCGTGAGATAATGCCAGTCCTGATCTGTTCAATGTTGTTTACTGCTCGGTAGTATCGGGTTCGGTACTGGTGCTGGCAGTGGGTACGCCGGGCTGCATTAGCGTCTCCGGCAATGTCTTAGGGCTCAGGATTGCCCTGTCGTTGTCAACATCTCCGTTGCGGACTTGGGTGTTGGTGTTTGTTTTGCCATGCTCTCTCTGCCCTGTGTTTCAGCCCGTGCCGCATCTTCTAATCCCAACATGATCAAAACCCCGAGTCAGAGTCGACCCAATTATGGTTCGAACGATCATTTTTATGCTCCGGAATGGATAATACTGGAGGTAGACGCCGCAGGGAGAGAGAGGATGCTGCCAGTGCGGGGTTTCAATCCGAGACGGCGTACCTTAGGTACTTGCTAGCCTGCCCGCCATGGGCTTGCTAGCAGCCCAGTAAGACATCGAGCAAAGTATTACCAGACAGATGCCAACGATGGCATAGCATGCATGACATGCAGAGAAGCAAGTTGGTGGTCGGTTGAGACCTGCATCGCTGCGAACCTGCAAGCGCTCTCTTAACGACGACTGCTCTCGAAGCGCTCCTTCCCAAAATGCTGCATGCCTTCGTATCCCCTTTGAGTGTGCTAAGGTCCAAGTGGGGTAACTGACCCCACTTTTCTGCGATACTTAGGAGCTACCTCGTTGATAGCAGGGTCATCTGCGATGAGAAGATGTAGCTCTTTGTAAATATGGAAATTTCTGGTACCTTCATTATCATATTTCTTTAAAGTTATGTACCTTTAATGTAATGATTTTGATTGGCCCGAATCCTGGTCGGTTACAAAAAATGGACACTTAGCACACTCAAAGGGATTCTGTGCTCTGTGCTCTGTGCTCTCTGTACACAAGTATCTGGCGATGGCTGACAGTGCAACAATCATCTCCTCAACCCTCGGTGTCACGCGGGTTGCAAAAAAGGCCGCGCACCTGTGTGTGTGGTTGTGGGTGCGGGGTGTGCGGCCTTTTTGCAACCCGCGTGGGTGTCTTCAAGCTCAAGCGACAACTGGAGCACTCAAGCCACAATGGCCACAATGCTAACGACCCGCTTGCTCCTCTGTGCCAATTTTGTTATTATGCTTCGCGGGCATTGCGCGGACGCCGAGTCCCCCGAAAGTTCGACAGACTACCCGCTCCGATTGTGTACGCGCTTGACGGAAATTCAATATGGCATTAGACACCGATCCTGGCCCGTGCCGGTTTTGCCAATACCTGCGGCTACCGGCAAGTTCCCGGGAGTCCGCTACCATCAGCCTCATGGCAATGGATGACGCAGCCAGGCGCGGTTGCGTCACTTGCAGAAATCTCGTGCGGTAGGCTTCGCCAAGTTGTGGCGGACTCGGGGGTGTGAAATGGTGGCGATGGTACAGAAAGACTTCGAATCAATGTTCTGCCATTTCCGCGTCTTTGACTCGGGACTGGCCGTGTCCGTAGGTGTGCCCACAGCTAAGGGGCTTTGGACAGCATCAAGAGTCCCTGTCTCGGAACAATTATCATAGGCCGAAGCCAACTCTATTTTATTCAAATGGCTCCAATACATCAAGATGTATATCTAGCTGTATCGGCGTCAGAGGCATTCGATGCCGAAGACGAGATTTATTCTGCCTTGTAGCCAGAATCCACCACGCATTCAATTGTATTTCCCGGCGGCAGTGTTGACCCAAACGTACCTTCGCTCACGTCTTTGGCTATCTGGATCGACGCTTTGATATGAATACCACATCATTTCCAACACTTTATAGTGCCTTCGTCTTCCCAGAAAGGTCTCTAGCCGAGCGCGCACTCCGTTCTAGTCCCCAAGAAATCATGAGGGGATGCCATGAAGGCGCAGCATGTCAACGTCGAGGCGACGAAATGTCACCTACTCCAAAATTTGCTGATTCTCCACGAACTGTGGATGAACAAACATGCTGATGATATTTATGTTCAAAGCAACGTTTCAGCCTAAGCACTCTGAATCGCCAAGGGCAATTCGAATTACAGCTGACGGCACCGGCTCGCCAAAGAATACAATTATATCCGAATGTCGCATGAAATGGAGATCTATCCCGCAGTGCCAGGACTGCCACACGTACTCAGGGCCGGCTTGAAATAAAATACTGCGGTGCTCTTTGGAATTTTTCACCAGTGACTTGTAGACTGTAGTGATTTCAAGGGACAAGCATCATGGTCAACGAGACCAGAGCATTGGCCAGCGCCGAGTCGGCTTTTGGAAATTAATCATGTCGGGTTCGAAAGACCTGTTTGACACGGATGGATTCTCGGTCTTTTGCACTGTCATCGGTGTATTATGTGTTCCGTCGGATTAATCCACACACGACGCCTTTCAGGGCCGGACAGTCGAGAAGCCTTGGGCCTCGTGGGGCTTAGGGCTAGCAAGGGGGCTTGCAGCAACTGTCTGTGCAGATTGAAATTGTTCGTTACCCAGCAAAACGACTCATTTAGCATCGGATCACGGAAATCCCTGTCCTAGGGCCGGGGGGAGAAGGCTTCACCCAAAGCTCTAGAAAGCAAATGTTGCTTCTAGCGCCATTTCAGCAAACCGGGGTAGGAAATACAACCAGACTGCATTGGCTTCTCGCAGCTTTCAAGGCCGCCGCCCAGGCTTGTCAATGAAGTTTGGGGCCCCGGCTCAGAAACCTAAACGAGATTATTAAAGATCTGCATCGTGTAAAGTACACAAAAAAGATGCCACGAATCACTACTCGTGCCCGCCCCACTATTTTAGGCGTCTCGTTTCACTCACCACCTAAAGGTGGTGCTAGACAGCAAGACGAGCCAGTCACCAAGACGGGCCACCTTATATAAAAATAAATATATTTATTTATTAATTTAATATATTTATTATATAATATAATTTTATATTTAAAAAAAAATAATAAAAATATAATATTATAATAAAAAATTTATTTTATTAAAAAATTTAATATTTCACTATCATCTAATTCAAATTACCACATTTCATCTTTTCATACTACCTTTCACAAATATTTTTTACTTATTTTCATCCCTCATATACTCCTTCTCTCCCTCCCAATCTTACCTTCATCTTATCTTATTTCTATTACAGCTATCCTTTCCTCTCCTCTCTCTCTCCTCTCCTTTTCTTTTTTCCTTCCTTTTTCTTTCTTTCTTTCTTTCTTTCTTTCTCTTTTCTCTTCCCTCTCCCTTCCTTTTCTTTTCCTCTTTTTCTCTTCTCCTCTCTCCTCCCCCCCTCTTCTCTCCTCTCCCCCCTTCTCCCCTTTCCTTCTCTCCTCTTTCCCCCTTCTCCTCTTCTCTTCCCCTCTCCTCTCCCTCTCTCCTTTTCTCTCCCTTCTTCTCTTTTTCTCTTTTTTCTCCTCCTTTCTTCCGTCCTCTTCTCCTTTTTTTCTTTCCCTTTCCTCTCCCTCCTCCTCTTCTTCTTCTCCCTCTTTTCTTTCTCTTTCTCTGCTTTCTTTTCCCTTCTTCTCTTCCCCTCTCTTTCCTTTTCCTCCTTTTTTCTCTTCTCTTTTCCTCTTTCTCCCTTCCTTGCCCCTCTCTCCTCTTCCTCTTTTCCCTTTCCTCTTCTCTTCCCCCCTCCTCTCCCTCTCCTCTTCTCCTCCTCTTTCTTTCTTTCTTTGCGTCCCTTCGCGCTCTTCTCAGCTCTTCTCGTCCTTCTACCTATAGTTTAAGTAGGAAAACCCTTTATATAAAAAGAAAAAACCCCCTCGCTTTTATTCTAAGTTATCCCCGCTCCACTATAACCTATAATTATATAAAGCGTATTCTAGATCGTGTAAGTTAAAGGTATCTATTAGGCTAGCTATTCTAGTAGCGGTTTATTAAAGCGTGTATAGTAGAGGTTTAAGCTAAGTTTAGGTTAACCCTAATATACTAGTTAAGTAGTTGTTTTAGTATTTAGGTATTTAAGGCTATTATGTAATTATCTTTAGGTATTATATTATATTATATTATTTTAGGCCTAGTATAATATTATATCCTAGATATTTCTAGTATAATTAGTATATTATAGTAAACTTTACTTTATTCTTACTCTTAGGGCTATTTAGCTAGGCTTAGCTAGCTATTACTAGCTATTTAAGGCCTATTATAGCCTTTATAAGAGCTTTAAATTAAGCTGCTAATTTTCCTTTCTTTCTTTCTTCTTTAAACCCTTAATTTTCGTATATATAGCCTCTTTTTATAGCCTTTAATATTAGGCTAGCTTTATAATAGCTTTTAGCTCTCTTTATAAGCTTATTAAAGCTATACCTACGTTAGCTTATTTTTTAGGCGTTTCTTAGGTAAATTTAATTAATACGCGTTATTTTTTAAGCTTTTTCTCGTCTCTTATAGCTCTTATAAGCTTTTTTTAATTTAAGGTAAGTTCTTACCTAATACTAGCCTAGTATTAAGCGTCTCTCTCCCTTACCTTATTACTATTTTTAATTATATATTAGTCTATTTTACTTTATACGTTTACTTAACTCTAGCCTAGTCTTAATATCTTTTTACTAATATTTTATAAAAGCTTATTATCTTTAAAATAATTATACTTAATACTACCCTTAAAATACGTTTTAATTAACTAATTAACTTTAATCTAATAGTAATATTAACTTAACTGTAAAAGAATAGCCCTTTTAAGGGTAAAATACTTACGCCTACTTAAAAGAAAAAGACTATTAAGTAAAAGGTTACTATAAGTACCCTTATTTTACTTTAACCTAGTATTATACTAATATTTATATAGGTTAGCGCTTAACGCTAGATCTTATATTTACCTTATATAGCTTAAGTTATTATTAGCGTAAAAAAGAGCTATACTTATCTTTATTATATTATCTCTAATAAAATTATTCTTATATTTTAGCTTTAGTTTAGCTTTATTAACTCTTATAGAATTTAATACTATTACTTATTTTAATTATTAGGTTTATAATTATTCTTACTTAAAGGTAAGTTAAGTTTAACTTAACCTTAGCTTATAATCTTACCGTTTTTATACGTTAACTAATACTTTATAGATTCTTATTAACGCTAAGACCCGTTTAATTTTACCCTAGCTTTAAAATAAGCTTACTAAGCTTATTAGTGCTTTTAAGCCTTAAGTATATACCCCTATTATACTTTTAACTTTAACTTTAATTTAATTCTAGTTTTTAGCTTAGTTAAAGGCTAATATAGCTATCCTTTAAAAACTACGTAATAAGCTTAAGGGTAAGGCTACTACTAGCCTAACCTTAATTATTTATAATAGTAGTAATTAAAAGAAGTTATTAGCTATTATAAAGCGCATTATTAAGTTAATATTAGCTTTAAGTATTACCTAAAAGAAGACAAATAATTTATTATAATAATTACTTATTATTATAAAGGAGGCTACTATATCTAATAATAGTGCTAGCTTATCTCTAGTATATCTTCTTTATTATTTTTTTATATTATTATTTATAGCCTTATTAAAGTTAATACTTACTTAAGAATTATAATTTAAGCGTAAGTAATCTAGTAAAGGTATTAAGTAATAAGTAGGGTATTATTAGCTTATCTTTAAGCTTAGATTTATCGTTTAAGGGAAAGGGTACTTTAAAGAAGAATAATATAGTCTAGTATTATTAATTAAATTCTTTTATTACCGCGCTATTAGGTTAGGTTTAGCTTTAAGCTATAGTTTACTATTATAATAGATTAGGTTCCTTTTATTTAATCGTTTTTAATATACTAAACTCTAGTATTACCTTAGCTTAAGTTTAGCTTTAGCCTACTCTTAGCGTTATTACTAGCTTATATAGCCTATCTTTTTATAAGTAACGTAGTAAAGCGGTAATAGAAAAGCTTATCTATATTTAATAGCTATTAAGTTAAGGTTTATACTAGGTTAGCGTTTCTTAAGGCTTAGTAGAATTTCTTATAGTTCTTAAGTTAATTCTACGATTAGCTATTATTATATAATAGGTATTTAATAATAACGTGGTATACGTTCTTTACGTTTATTTTATATTAATATAAGAGGAACTTTACTTTAAGGATACACTACTTATAAAGAAATTTATTAAGATTTATATAGCTAATATATAGCTATATTAGGGTTATTATTTTATGTTTTAATAGGTTTAAGTGTATTCCCTTACTTTACTTAATAGGTTTAAGTTAAGGTACGTTCTTTACTATCTTAACGTTTCTTTATAAATAGTAGTTTCTAGCCTTATAATACTAATAGTAAAATCTATATTACTAGTTTACCTATAACGCCTCTCGTATAATATTACCTTAACCTTAGCTTTATAGCTATTATATAATTTCTTTATTAGGTGTCCTTTATAAGCTATGCCTTTATTTAAGTACCCTTACTATAAATACGTATACCGTATAAATTCAGCTTAATATCCCTAAGTCTTTAAGCTACTATTTAAAGCGCCTTTTTATATAATTTAAATAAAGGTTTAATAGTAGAATAGCTACTTTCGCCTTAAGCTAAGAAATTAAGATAGCTTTAAACGCTCTAGTAATAGCCTAAAGGTATTTTAATTATTTATTAGTAAGTTATTACGTAATACCTCTTAGCTTATTATATACCTTTATTAGTTTATAGTATACGCTTACTTTATAGGTAATAGTAAATTAAATTACCTAGTTATATAAGTATTTAGCTTCTTTATAAAAGCATTTTTAAGTAAATGCTATAAGGGAGGTAAGGGTAAGCTATTATTAGGTTAATCTATTCTTAATCTTTATTTAATATTTATTTTAGGTAAGCTTTTAATTAAGCTATACGCTTAAAAAGCATACTTTTATAGTTATTAGTAATATCTTCGTATTATTAAGGTAAACGCGTATTATTATTAGCGTTTATATACGGTTAAAGTGTATAAGCTTACTCTTTACTAGATTAAAGTAGACTTTAACGTTTACTACCTAATTTACGCACGTATTTTAGGCGGTTTTAAGGCATTATCGCGTTTAGTTTAATATCTTATTAAAGGCTAGAATATTTATATTATTAGTAAAACTTACAGTAAGAATACCTAGTACTTTCTAGAGTCGCTTATAAAGCGAGGTAATATAAAGTAAAAATAGTATTAGTAAGAGTAATAAACCTTATAAAATACTTACTAGTATTTAATAAACCTAGAATATTTATTTATTAAAGTATAAGTAGCTTATTCTTAACTTAATTATAGCTTAAATAAACGCGATTATCTAGTAGAGAAGCCTTACCTTTAAAAGCGTTTAAATAAGTTTAAGGTAGCTAATTATATTAAAGGCACTATTAATATTTAGCTAAAGAAACGAGGTAATATTATACTAGCTTTAAGCCGTTTTAATTGCTTTTATTATAATCTTAAGCGCGATCTTAGTAGACCTATTTCTCTTATTTCCTATTTATAAGTTTAAAAGTATTACCTTCGCCTTAATAACTCGCGTAATTCGTCTTATAATTACAGCCTTTATAACTTTACCTATTACGTTTAAAAGTAATATTAGCCTTTAGCTACTCGCTTACTTATAATTCTTTAGCTTCTTTACTAGCTTTTATAATATAACTACTTTAATAGTGTAAAACTAGGCTAAGAAGTAAGTGTATTTAAGTAAGCTATTAAGAAGATAAGTAATTACTTTAATAAGGGGTCTCTTATAAGCTTTTAAAAGGCCTACTAGTATCTTATTATCTCTAAGAGCCTTCTAGCTTACTATAAACGTTAAGGCTATTTTTATTTTAATAGGGTTAACGTAATCTTCTTTTAGAATATAAATAGTATTAAGTTAGGGGAAGGTTAGGTCTAGGATAGCGTTAAGGTTAGCCGTGTGTAACGGTGGCTTAGGTTCTAAAATATAGTAGGTCTATTTCTTAGAAAGTAAGTTAGATTAAATACTATAAAGTAGCTTTTAAGTAGTATTATAATAAGGCTATTAAGAGTATAACTCTTAATAGTAAAACTATTACTTAAATTAATTAATAGAGAATTAAATTACTTAATTATAGCGGAATACCTTCTTCTTAAGTACTCGTTTATTTCTTTATTATATTCTTAAATTAATTAGCTTAACTATTAATCCCTTTAAACTTAATTAATTAACTTAAGGTTTAATTAGTTTAATTCTCTTTAATTAATACGTTTAAATATTAACCTCTTTAATTACCTTTTAAGTTACGTAGCTAGTTACGTGCTCTTACCTTTTTCTTATACTTATAAGTTATACTTATTTTAACTAGTATAATTCTATCTTATCTCTTATATAGTATTATTTATAATATTATATCTCTTTTCTATTAGTTTTATTCTTAAGGCTATTAAAATAGGCTAGCTAAGTATTATACGTTTTTCTTCTTTTATTATTATATACTATTATATTAATTAATTATATCTTAAAATAATAGTTTAAAGCTTTATTTACTTCTTCTCTCTTTATTAGAATAATCTTCTTTTTATAATAATTAATAATTTATCTTTATCTCTTATAAAGGCTTACGCTTATTATACTTATATAGAATTTCCTTAATATAAAGCCTTTATTTTTAATTTAAGTTATTATATAAAGTGTATAATAGATAAGTAAGGGAATTATAATATTATAAAAGTAACCCCTTAATAGCTTTATAGTATTATAAATCAATATTATAAGCTTAAAAGAAAGCTTAAAAAAGCTAAGAAGTATACCCTAGCTAAGAATTAAAAGGTCTTACGTTTACGAAAATAAAAGAAATTATAATTTAAGAAAATAATACGTGTAATTACACGTAGTATTAATAATATTAAAGAGTTAAAGTATGTAAAATATAAAGAAGTAAAATAGCTTTAAAAGACTATAAAGGTTCTTTTTACTCCTTTTAAGAATCTAAATTCTACTTTAGTTTATTTCTTAAATATTAAGTTTAATATTAAGTTATTAATAATACTTAAAAGATTAATTAAAATACATTTCTTAAAAATAAAACTATTTAAGTAATATTAAGTAATTTATAAGGTTTTTAGCTAATTTTTAGGTGTTTTTAAAGTTTAAATATTCCTTTTATTTAACGAGATAATAATAATTCTTTATATTCTCTTATACTTTAAGTATTTATTTAACTTTATATTTATTAATATCTTTTATTATAATATTTATAGTAATTATAGATTTATTTAGTACTTTCTTTAATAATAATATATAAAATATAGAATAAATTCTTATTCTATTAAGTAATAATAATTTATAGTTAATATTTAAGATTTTTATTTAATAAGAAATAATTTAATTTTCTTTTAATTAAGTTTATAATTAAATTACTTAATTTTAATATTTTTACAAATAAAGTATACTTTATATCTCTTCTTTAAGATTAGCGTTAATAATCTCTTTTATTCGCGTAATATTTTATTTAATTCTATAAAAATATTTATTTCTATTATAAGTATTTTTATATTTCTATTATAATTACTATATACGTTATAGCTACTAGCGCGTTTATATTTTATATTATATATATTTTAATAATAGGGTTAAATTTATAATTTACCTTAAATAGTAATATCTTTATATTATTAATCTTAAAGCTATTATAAGCTTATTATACTAATAATAGCTATTTTACCTAATTATTCTATTAGTAGTTAATATAGCTTTATAAATATTATTTAAGTATTTAATTTAAGATTTTTATTTGCTTATTTAATTATAAGTGAAATGCTATTAATAAGCTTTATTTAATCTTTATAGTTTTTATAAGATATTTTTAAAAGTTTAAGGTAAATAATTTATTATAATTTAATATAAGCTTTATTAGTAATTTATATTATATAATAACTATTATAAAGAATATATACGCTAAGTTCTTAGTATTACTTAATTTCTTATATAAAATATAATAAGTATATTTTATAAGTTTATTTATAATAACTAAAATACTATTATAAGCTACTTCTATTATAGGTTCTTTTAACTTTAATAGTTTAATAATAAAGTCTATTATAATAGTTTATTATACTCTTTTAGGTAGTAATATTAGTTATAATTCTTTATATAATACGTGTTATATTAATTTTACTTTATTATACGTATCGTATTTCTTAATAACTTCTTATATTATTTTTCTACTTTTTAGAAAGTTATATAATCTTCTTAGCCTATTAATTATTTTTCTTACACCTTAATATTTATATAATAGGTACTTATATATTTCCTTAATAAGCTACTCTTAAAGTATATTAAAATATATTACTATTTATTATATAAGAAGATCTTACCCAGACCTCTAAATGTATTGTATTTTTTGTAGTTTTTACTATACTGTATTGTATTGTATTATATTGTAATATATTACAATACATTACAGGATACGAATACCTATAAATGTATTATAAGGCTATAAAATATCTAATATTATAAATAAATGCTTATATAAGCATATTATATATTAAAATAAAGCTAAAAATCACGTGATTTTAGATCTTTAAAAATTAACCTTAAAATGTGGATATTAAGCGAGATATTAAGCTTTAAAGTTATGTCTTAAAATAAAAAGTAAGTAAAGCGGGGCGAATTTTCAATTGCTTATAACTTTTTAACATAATAACTTAAAGTAATAAAAAGTGAAGCATTTTAAAGAGCTAATTTAGCTCTTTTTAATGATATAAAATTTTCCCTTATAACCCTTATAATTAGCCTTATAATCTTTAGTTTAAGAAAACAGGGGTTTTTTTTACTTATAATACATTTATAGGTATTTTAGTTATGTAATGTAATGTATTTAAATACGATACACGAAAATACAATACAATACAAAATACAATACATAATACACTTGTATTTACTATATTTGTAAGAGCTCTAATCTTACCTTTCTTAAATAAATGCGTTTTTATTTCCTAATTATTTAGGTAGCTATTATTCTTAATATATAATGTAATTTATTATATTTATATTTTATTTAACTTAACTTACTAGGTTATATTAATTTCTTAAGTGTTTAATATAAGATTCTTATTCTTAATAGCGCGTAATAAGGGTATATTACTTACTTACTTATTTAATTTTAAGTTCTCTTTTTAGTTAAGCGTATTTACTCTTTTATTTTTAAATTCTTTATAGTATATAATCTTAAAGTTATAATTTATAAGGGTTTTATATTATTTAATTTATCGTTTATTTAAATTCTTTATAATTAAGAATAATATAAGATTCTTATAGTTAATATAAACCTTAATTTAATACTTTACTTTTATAAGATAATATCTTTATTCTTTAAAGCACTTAATAATAGCTATAAGTTCTTTATTATAAATCCTATAATTAAGTTTAGGTTTATAGAGTTTCTTTAAAAAGAATATAATTAAGTGTAATCTTTCTTAGTTATCTTATTATTTAAGCTATTTGCTTAATATAAAGTTTAAGGCGTTTATTTTAAGCTTATAAGATTTATCTTAATTAAGTGCTTTTAATATAGGTTTTAATATAATTAAATCTTTTATTTTCTAGAATACTATAGCTTTTAGTTTATTTTATTAAAAGCTAACTTCTTTTTTTATTAAGTTTATAAAAGGTTATAAGATATTTTTATATTCGCTTAAAAATTTATGGTAAAAGTTTATAAATACTATAAATTCTTTAACTTTCTTTAAATTCTTTAATATAAGCTATTTCTTAATAGTTTTAATTTTATTTAAGCTTATTTATATTTCTTTATATATAAGTATATACCTTAAAAAGTATATAATATTCTAGTAGAACTAGTATTTTAAGGCTTTAACTAAGAGTTTATTATTTTATAAAGTTTATAGTACTTTATATACGTGTTATTTGTATTTTTTAAGGGTATTTAAGTAAATAAAAATATTATTAAGGTATATAATTATAAATACTTTTAATTGTTTTTATAAGATTATATTAATTATTCTTTAAAAGGTTATTAATACGTTAGTAAACCTAAAAGGTATTATTAAATATTTATAGTATTCTTTACTAGTTTAAAATACTATTATTTACTTATAGCCTTCTTTTATTTATATAAGGTTATAAGCTTCTTTTAGGTTAAGTATAATAAACTATTTAGCTTTTTTAATCTTATCTTTAATTTCTATTATAAGTAATAATAAATATTAATTCTAAATTATAATCTTATTTAAGTGTTAATAATTAATATATAATTATAGTTTTCTATTCTTCTTTAATACTTATAAAATTAAGTATTTTATTAAAGACTTTAATAATCTTATATATCCCTTTTATAGTATATTTTTTAAATACTTCTTAAGTGCTTTATCTTACTTAAGGTTCTAAGAATAAATTTTATTAAATATTAATTTAATATTAAGCTAAAGTTTAATCTTATAGTTCTAGCGTAAATACTCTAATAATCTTATTTTTAGCTCTTTATTAAATAGCTTATTATACTTTAAGTATTTCTTAAAAATCTCCGTTATTTTAGCTTTTAACTCTCTAGTAATTACATATATTTTTAAAGGCCTATTATAGTTTAAATAAGGTGCCTTTTATAGGCTACTCTTAGCTTTATAACTATATTCTAGTAAATCCTATTAAAGTTAGCTAATTCTTTAATTAACTCGTAAATTACTTACTTATAATTAAGGTATTCTTAATATAATATTATATTTTAAGATTATTATAATATTTAATATAACCTAGTATTTTATACCTTATATATTAACGAGAAGTTATATTACTTTTATATTAATTACTTTTTAGCTATACTTTACTGTAATTTCTTTTATAATTATAAGTTAATAGGGCTTATCTTTAAGTATTTAAGGTAATTATAATCTATTAATAAGATTTAATAAAATAAAATTTTCTTATACTTTACTATTAATTATTACCTAAATCTTTTATTTTATTATAGTTATATTAATTATAAGGTATATTATACTATTAATATTTATAGTATATAAAGACCTATTAAATCTCCGTTAAAAAATTAATTTTAATTATAATAATAGCTATTATTTCCTAATTTATTAATTCTATTCTTATATTATTCTTTAACGCGTTATTTTAAGCGTTATTATTAATAGTTATCTTTTAACGTATTATTAAAGCTTTCTTAATAATTACTTAATTTACTATTTATATTAATTAAACTTAAGCTAAGTGAGTTACTTATAATTATATAGTTTCTATTCTTCTTATATTATAAGGTTATAGTTTAGGTAATATATACGTTATTCTTAGTATAATATAATTTTCCGTTTAATATCTTTAAATTAATCTATTATAATTTCTGTTATATTATAAGGGTTCTCTTCTCTTATTATTCTTATAGAAACTATTTACTTCCTTACTTACTATTAAGGTACGTATAGTAATTATTATTATAATAAAAGGTTAATTAAGAAGTTTATATTTAACTTTAAGTTTATTTTTCTTAATCCAATAATTCTCTTTCTCTTAGATTAGCTCTAATAAAGATTCGCTTTTTAGTAAGAGTATTTAATATTTCTAAAAGTTATTAGGTATTAATTAAGTTTTAAATTTCTAATCTTTATTTAAACTAATATTATTTATTAATGTAAGGTTTTCTTTTTTACTTATTATATTAAGATTTCACGTAGGTAAGTCTTCTTAGTTTATAGTATAAAGTTTCTTACCTTTAGGAATTAGCTTTATAGCTTTTTTAAAGCTTTATATTTATTTATAAAGTGTTTAGTTTTACTATAATTATAATAAGTTTTCCCCTTTTTCTTATTTATAGCGTTAAGTTCTATAAGTTTAACGTAATATTTATATATAATAAAGGTTTATTATAATTTATTATTATTAACTTTATTATACTTAATATAAGATTAATAATTCTTATTATCTTTTCTTAACGTTATTTATATAAACGATTATTTACCTTAATAACTATTTTAATAAAGTTATTAAATAACTTAAGGTAATCTTCTTAATAAATATTATTCTTTACTTCTTCTTTAAGTCCTTAATAAAAAACTTTTATTTTAGGTTTAATATTTTAATTAAGTTCTATTATAATACGTTTAAACTTCTTAGTATAATAAGCTATAAATCTAGTTTACTTAAGTTAAGTAAGTTATTATATAGCTTTCTTATACTTATTAGAATTTTTAAATGTAATAAAAAGTTATTTCTTAAAGGTTTTATAATTAAAGAAGATATAAATAACTTTTACTTTAGCTTTAATATTATACTTAAAATATACGTAAAGAGTTAACTTTTATTATTTTATTACCTTTTTAATTAAAAGGTTATTAATATAAAGAATTTATAACTTAAGCGTCTTATAAATTTTCTTATTAACTTAAAAGTAAACTTAAGCTTATATAAGAAAGTTTCTTATATTACCCTTATAATTATTATATAGTTTTAATTTAAAAAATTTTAATATATTATAAGTATTTATAAAGGTTATAAGTGTAGTTCTATAAATTACTATAAGTTTCTCTTTTTACTTATTAATCTTTTTATAAAGGTTATTTTATTATTTAAGAAGCTATTAATTTTACTTCTTTATTTTAATAATCTTATTATAAAGATACTTTATTATCTCCTTAAAGTTAATAGTCTTTTTACTTAAAGTAAATATCTTAAAAGTTATTACTACTTAAAGTTTTAAGGTAACTTATTAAATAGAATTATTTAAAATATAATAATAGCTTAGATTTTAAGGTATAATCAGAGTATTAGAAGTAGTGTAGTTTTATAGTTTTTAGTGAATTTTAGTATAGTGTAGTGTAGTGTAGTTTTACTACACTACATTACATTTTAAACATTAGTGTAATATATAGTGTTAATTAATTTATAAGCTATTATTAGCTAATATAATTAGTAAGCTAAAATAGAGCTAAATTTACTTACTAATATTAGTATTAGTAAGCAGGGATTAGCTAGCTTAGATAAGCTAAAAACAGGGATTAAAAAACTAATAAAAATATAAAAATAAGAGAAAGTATAAGGGAAATTTAAGGGATTTATATTAGGTAAGTAGATATTATTTTATATTATAATTATAATTAAAATTTACTTAATTTAATAAAGGAAAAAAATCCTATTATTTACATATAAATATTTTATAAAAAAAGAGATTTAACTTATTACCCTATAACTTAAATATAAAAATATTAAATATAAATTTATATAAAATATAAATTTAAATAACTCTTTATATAGTTAACTTTAAATATTATTTTTTAAACTTTTATAAAGCTAAAATTTTGCTCTTTTACATAAAATAAAAAATAATAATAAAAAAACCCTTTTAATATTAAATTAAGTATTAGAATTATAAATATTTTCCTTCTCTTCTTCTTCTTCTATATCCTTACTAATATCTATATAATTAAACTTAGAAATATCCTTATTTTTATTAGAATTAGTTAAAACTTTATTCTAATCTTCTTCTTCCTCTTCTTCTTCCTCTTCTTCTTCTATTTTCTTCTGAATTTCCACTAGAATATAAAAATAAATTATAATATCTCTTATTTTCCACCCTTTTATTCTTATTTTTAACCTAGTTTTTTAATAATAAAATAATTCAAATATTTTCATATAATAAAGCAGTTCTTCGCTTGATAATAATATTAGTTCCCTGGTTAAAATTCCCTTCTATAGCTCCTAAAGTAGCTAGAATAGCTAAATATTTTCAAGCTATTATAGAAAGAATTAGGAAAGATTTAGTGGAATTAGCCTACTAAATAAATATATCTTGCTATTAAAAGTTAGCTTATAATTATAAATGTATAAATAATATTATAAAAGATTATAAAAGATTAAAAATACCGTATCTTCTTTAAAATTAAGCTTTAAATAACTAGAAATCTCATTTTTTCTAGTTTTTTTAATAGCTTTAGTTTTTTGCTTTAGAAATAAGTTATTAAATAAGCTAGGCTTTTTTAAAGCCTAATATTATTATAAGAAGCTAAATTAGCTAGTTATTATAAATTAACTTCAATTCGAGTATTATTCGTATTTTTAATTGATTTTTTAGAATTAGAAGAAATTTCTTCTAATTTTATATAAGGAATTGCTTTATTTTTAGGGTCTTTTATATATTTGTAATAGGTTCTATTATATAATTAGTTATTAAGAAATTTAAAATATATATTATATATAATAAATTATAACTTACTCTTTATATTTAGCTTTTAAGTCTCTTAATAGTTAATTAATAGTATTAGAATTAATACTTAATTGATTTTAATTGATTATAAATTAAGCCTAGGGTCTAATATAATAGCAAATAAATAAGGCTTTTATAAATTATAATTACTATTAATATTCTTAGGAAAATAGTAATTTAATTTATATAAGCCTTTTTTTAAAGCTAAAATAAAGACCTTAGCTAATAGATTATAAGTATTTAACTATAAAATAGTTAGTAATTTAAAATAAAATTATAAATATTATAAATATTATAAAACTTACATTTTTAAGCTAACTTTTTTAATCTTTTAATATATCTTAAAGTAAAGTATAAATTCTTATTAGAAAAAAACATACTAAACTTATAGTATTATAAGATTAGCTTTATAATTATGTTATAGGCTAATTAAAAATCTCTAAAATACTTGTTAAAGTATTTAAATTAGCCTATTCTTACGTAGTTTAGCTAGCATCTTTAAAAGCTACTAAATTCGTTTTTTTCTGTAATATTTTAATAGGTTCTACTAATAAAATAGCTATATGAAGCATTTTATAGGTTAAATTCTATCTTATTGCGTTTACTAATATAAGTAAAGTTAGTTATTAATACTTATTATAACTTATTAATATTAATAATAATATTTATAAGCTTTTAAAGCTTTAAATAATATTTATAATATAGAATTAATAACTTACTTAATAGTATTTTTATAAGATTACTATTTTTAGTAATAAATCCTTTATCTTTAGCTTCTTTTAAAGCTTTTAACTATTATAAATAAAGTTATTAGTTATTTTTAATAAGAATAGCTATTCTTTTAACTTTTCTAATAATTCCTATTTTATAATTAGCTTAAATTATATAAAATAACTTAAAATAAGTAATATAATAAATACCTGGAATTAAATTATTAAATTTTATTCTTTTTTTAGTAGATAAATCGTTGAATTCTTTGGTAGAATAATGTAAAAATTCGCTATTTATATAATCTTTAATATTTTCGGTATTTATTATTTCGTTAATAAATATAAATATTATATCTTTAGCTACTATATTTAAAATATAGGCTGTACAACGAATATCTAAAGGCTTTTTATGCCTTTTAGAATATAAGTTTAAAAAAGAAGATAAAAAGGTATTATTATTAGAACCGTTATCTCTAGTAAAGCTATAATTAAAAAGTTAGTAAATTAATATTATTTTATATATAAACTACTAACCTTATAATGTTTTTAGGGTTTATATTATATTTAGTTAATAATTCATTGAAAATTGAATTAATTAAATAACCGGTATAGCTAGTAGGTAAATATTCAAATCCTAAATATATAATTAGCTTTTAAATTATAATAATAATAATAATAATAATATAAATATAAGAATACTTACCAATTAAATAATATTCTAAGTTAAATTAGGGGTTTAACCAATTAGCTATAGCCCCTAAATATAATTTAGAATTAATAGAAGTCCAAATATTAAGTTAAATAGATATAAAACCTATTTTATTAACTTGATTTTAAATTTTATTTATTATATTCTTTTTTATATTAGAATGTAATATTTTCATATGAGATATAAGGCCTTTATAATGAAAAAAGCTAATATTATAACTAAAATAACTTAATATTAGTATAATATATAAGTTATATTATATATTAATATAACTTACTTGTAATAATAACTTAAAAGCTTTTTAAAGCTTTTACTAGTTATAGTAGTAAAAGATAGGTTATTTCAAAGCATAAATTTAAGAGCTAATATAAGAGTAGTATCCGTAGAAAATCTATTACTACTACTAGTAATAGTATTATTTCTAGGTCTTTTATTGCTTCTTAAAAAGCTAGAAAAGCTAGATTCGGTTAAAAAGTCTGAAATTAAAGGTAATTCTGTAATAGTAGGGACTATTTATAAGTATATTAGTAAATTATAAATTTATAATATTATAAATATATAAATTAATAATATAATAAGATATAAAATAATAAAAGAAGTAACTTACTAGTTATTTTATCGTTTTCTTCGGCTTTTAATACTGTAATAGTAGAATGTTTTTTCCTATAATATACTAAACTATTAAAGGACTAAAAACGGTTAGCTAGGCATGTAAAAGTAAAGTTATAGCTTAGCTAGCTGTAAAAAAAGGTGATTTCTCGTGGTTTTTCTAAATTAACTACTAAAACCTTATAAGAAAAAAGGTTATGTTAAATAATATATAATTTTATGCGAAATTAATAGCTCTTATTATTTGTATAGTCTTTTTTAGTTAAAGTTTACTAAGAAAAGCTTAAATTATTCGTAATAATAAGAGGTGTAATTCCAAGAGAATTTTAATCTATTATAAAGGTAGGTTTTAAATAATAAAAAGTTTTTATAAGATAGCTTAAATTTAAGGCTATTTAATAATAAAAAAAGTTTAAATAAAAGTTAAGTATTCGTAGAGTTATAAGGGTAAGAAGATTAATGTAGAAAAGAGAGGTTCTAAACTTTAAAGCGGGAGAATACAGTTAATATATAGAATAAATTTATAATACAAATGGTTTTAGAAACCTTAGAATTTAGGCATTTTTTTAATGTCTAACTTACCCCTTAAACATGCATATTCGTGTGGAAAATAATAGAATAGTTTTACGAGAAAATGTAACTATAGTAAAATAGTTAAAAAAGCCGGTGTGCTTACAATATATTAAAGGCGTTATATTGTGTGATAATATGCTGTTTTATCACTTAAAACATGCATATGTAGCTTACAGGAAACCTTTATATCTTAAAACTTTAACCGAATATAACTCCTAGAATACTAGACTTATAATTATATAACTAGTATTAGATTAAAGGGCTTTTTAAGGGCTATCAATTAGTTATAAGCTTATAAATTCTAGTTAAGTATTCGTAGAGATATTAGGAAATAGAAATTATAGCGTTTTTTATTAAAGTAGGGTAAAACGTTATAGCGTTTTACCCTAGTTAACTTACCCTACTAAATACCGCGGCTATTATCTTTATAATTAATGGGTGAAATTAAGTGAGGTTAATATTTTTAAATAGCTAAGATTATAGGCTTTAAAATGATACTACTCTTATTTTTAAACTCCTTTGTTTCATAAAGTTATATTAGTTTTAATATATAGAATAAAAAAAACTTAAGAATAAAGTTTTTAATATTTATATTAATCTTTATATATATAGAATTAATTATATTAAATATATATTTAAGCTTATAAAATACTTTATAATATATAAATTAATAATATATATAATTTTACTTTAATATAAATAATATATATTAATTAAATTAAAAAATATATATAATTATATATAAAATAATTTATATAAATTTTATTAAATATATATTAGATACAGTTATACGTTTTATATTAATAAGCTATTAAGATAACTTATATAAAATATAAAAATACTTATTACTTATTTTTATAGATTTATTTTAATTAAATAAAATATAAATAAAAACTAAAAATATTTTAAAATATTATTTACATATAATTAAGGTAAAAAAAAAATATTTTAAATTTTTATATTAATTACATATATTATATATATATAAATAACATTTAAAAAGCATTTATTTCTTATTAAATACTTAAAATAAATTAAGTTAATATCTTTATTTTTAGAATTCTTTAAACTTTAATATCTTACTTATTAATTAACTTATAAAGGATATTTTTATAGCATTATAATAAGCTAAAGTTATAGTATTTTATGGTTATTTTTATAAGCTTATAAGTCTACTTTTAAAGCCCTTATAATTACATATTACACTATAAATGTAGTTGTAGTGTAGTTAAACTACACTAAAACTATAAAAACTACACTACACTAAAAACTACACTAAAAAACTACATGTAGTGTAGTTTTTTTGTTAATGCTCTAGGTATAATAGATTTATTTCTTAAAAAGTAAGTTAAGTTAAATGCTATAAAGTAGCTTTTAAGTAGTATTATAATAAGGCTATTAAAAGTATAACTCTTAATAGTAAAACTATTACTTAAATTAATTAATAAAGAATTAAATTACCTAATTATAATAAAATATCTTCTCCTTAAGTACTCGTTTATTTCTCTATTATAATCTTAAATTAATTAGCTTAACTATTAATCCCTTTAAACCTTAATTAATTAACTTAAGGTTTAATTAGTTTAATTCTTTTTAATTAATACGTTTAAATATTAATCTCTTTAATTACCTTTTAGGTTACGTAGCTAATTACGTGCTTTTACCTTCTTCTTATACCTATAGGTTATACTTATCCTAGCTAGTGCGGTCCCGTCCCGTCTCTCATATAGTGTTATTCGTAACACCGTAGACTTAGGGAAGAATTTCTTAGTAAAAATATTAGCCTTCTTAATATACTTTATAGCTAATTACTTTATAGAATCGTTTAAGTCGCCTTAATATAGTAGTAGGAGGTTAGTCTACTCTAAGGGGGTGTAACTTTAAAGTCTCGCTTATCTTTCTAGTTTTTAAAGGCTTTCTTTAACTAATAATACCTTTCTTAAAGCGTTCTATTATATGCTTCTTCTTTCTTTAATTATAGTTTAGGTTTAAGCCTTCTTTACCTCGTAGTAAAGTTACTAGTTAAGCTTTATATATCTTTTAACCTAAGCTCTCTTTACTTTACGCGCGACTACTATTACCTTAATTACGCGGCTAGTTTACTAGGATTTCCCTTTAGGTTTACTCTTTCTCTTCTTTAAGGCTATTATTAGAATAAACCTAGGATATAAGACGATTAGGTAAGGAATTAGAAAAGAACTCTATTCTTAGGTCTCCTAATAATATAAGACTAAAACTTATTTAAATTATCTAATATTTAAACTAATTCTTTTATACTTATTTATTAAGGGTTCTAGCCCTAATTCGTGCTTGCTTCTCACGTAATAATACTTATAGGATTTAAACTAGAATTAGTGGGGATTTATACCCTATTTTAGGATATAAGCGGACCTAATTCGGTCCCTTTTTACAGGTAACTCCCTATATACGATACCCGATTCGGTTTCTCTTTATAGGTAACTCTATATACGCGTTATAATTATCCCTCTCTTTTAGTATAATCGTCCCTAATTATCGTTAATATAAGTGGGCTTTAAAGGTGTATTATTCTCATTAAAACCTAATAGGAAAAAGAGTAATAATACTATTCTCTTTAAGTTCTTATAGTTTTATTTCTATTCTTATATTTTAAGGCGTTATTTTAGGATCTTATACCTCTATTTTATTAGGTTATAATTATTACCCTTAATTAATTAATTGTAACGTTTACCCCGCTAATACGTGTTACTCTTATGTAACGGTGGCTTAGGTTCTAAGGCATAGTAGGTCTATTTCTTAGAAAGTAAGTTAGGTTAAATGCTATAGAGTAGCTTTTTAAGTAGTATTATAATAAGGCTATTAAGAGTATAACTCTTAATAGTAAGACTATTACTTAAATTAATTAATAGAGAACTAGACTATTTAATTATAGGAATACTTTCTTCTTAAGTATTCGTTTATCTCTTTATTATAGTTCTAAATTAATTAGCTTAACTATTAATCCCTTTAAACCTTAATTAACTAGCTTAAGGTTTAGTTAGTTTAATCCTTTTTAATTAATATATTTAAATATTAACCTCTTTAATCGCCTCTTAGGTTACGTGGCTAGTCACGTGCCCTTACCTTCTTCTTATACCTACGAGTCGTGCCTATCTTAGCTAGTGCGGTCTCGTCCCGTGTCTTGTATAGTATTATTCGTAATATTATACCCCTCTTTTATTAGTCTTATTCTTAAGGCTATTAAAATAGGCCGGCTTAAGTGTTATACGTTTTCTTTCTTCTATTATTATATGCTATTATATTAACTAATCGTATCTTAAAATAACGGTTTAAAGCTTTATTTACTTCTTTCCTTTACTAAAATAACCTTCTTTCTATAATAATTAATAATTTATCTTTATTCTTTATAAAGGCTTACGCTTATTATACTTATATAGAACTTCCTTAATATAAAGCCTCTATTTCTAATTTAAGTTATTATATAAAGTGTATAATAGATAAGTAAGGGAATTATAATATTATAAGGGTAACCCCTTAATAGCTTTATAGTATTACGAATTAATATTATAAGCTTAAAAGGGAGCTTAAAGAAGCTAAGAAGCGTGCCTTAGCTAAGAATTAAAAGGTCTTACGTTTATAAAAATAAAAGAAATTATAGTTTAAGAAAATAATACGTGTAATTACACGTAATATTAATAACGTTAAAAAGTTAAAACATGTAAAACGTAAGAAAGTAAAATAGCTTTAAAAGACTATAAGGGTTCTTTTTACTCCTTCTAAGAATTTAAATTCTATTTTAATTCGTTTCTTAAATGCTAAATTTAATATTAAGTTATTAAACGATACTTAAAAGATTAATTAGAATACGTTTCTTAGAAATAAAACTATTTAAGTAACGTTAAGTAATTCGTAAGATTTTTAGCTAATTTCTAGGTGTTTTTAGAGTTTAAATATCCTTTTTATTTAATAAGATAATAATAATTCTTTGTGTCTTCCCGTACTTTAAGTATTCGTTTAACTTTATATTCGTTAATATCTTTTATTATAATATTTATAGTAATTATAAATTTATCTAGTGCTTTCTCTAATAGTAATATATAAAATATAAGATAAATTCTTATTTTATTTAATAATAATAGTTTATAGTTAATATTTAAGATTTTTCGTTTAATAAGAAATAATTTAATCTTCTTTTAATTAAGTTTATTACTAGGTCGCTTAGTTTTAATGTTTTTATAAATAAGGTATACTTTATATCCCTTCTCTAGAATTAGCGCTAGTAATCTCTTTCTATTCGTATAGTATTTTATTTAGTTCTATAAAAATATCTATTCCTATTATAAGTGTTTCTATATTTCTATTATAATTACTATATACGTTATAGCTATTAGCGCGTTTACATTCTATATCGCATATATTTTAATAATAGAGTTAAATCCGTAATTTACCCTAAATAGTAATATCTTTATATTATTAATTTTAAAGCTATTATAAGCCTATTATACTAGTAGTAGCTACTTTACCTAATTATTCTATTAGTAGTTAATATAACTTTATAAATATTATTTAAGTATTTAGTTTAAGATTTCTATTTATTCATTTAATTATAGGTGGAATACTATTCATAAGCTTTATTTAATCTTTATAGTTTCTATAAGGTATTTTTAAAAGTTTAAGGTAAATAATTTATTACGATCTAATATAAGCTTTATTAGTAATTTATATTATATAATAACTATTTTAAAGAATATATACACTAAGTTCTTAGTATTACTTAATTTCTTATATAGAATATAATAGGCGTATTTTATAAGTTTATTTATAATAATTAAAATACTATTATAAGTTACTCCTATTATAGGTTCTTTTAACTTTAATAGTTTAATAATAAAGTCTATTATAATAGTTTACTATACTCTTTTAAGTAGTAATATTAATTGTAATTCTCTATATAATGCGTATTACACTAATTTTACTTTATTACACGTATTATATTTCTTAATAACTTCTTATACTATTTTTCTACTTTCTAGGAAGTTATATAATCTTCTTAGCCTATTAATCGTTTTCCTTACACTCTAATATTCGTATAATAGGTGCTTATATATTTTCTTAATAAGCTATTCTTAAAGTATACTAGAAATATACTACCGTTTATTATATAAGAAGGTTTTACCTTTCTTAAATAAATGCGTTTTCGTTTCCTAATTATTTAAATAGCTGTTATTATTAATATATAATATAATTTAATATATTTATATTTTATTTAGCTTAACTTACCAGGTTATATTAATTTCTTAGGTACCTAGTATAAGGTTCCTATTTTTAATAGCGTGTAATAAGGGTATATTACTTACTTACTTATTTAATTTTAAGTCCTCTCTTTAGCTAAGCGCGTTTACTTTTCTATTTTTAGATTCTTTATAATATATAATTTTAAAGTTATAATCTATAAGGGTTTTATACCATTTAATCTATTATTTATTTAAATTCTTTATAATTAAAAATAATATAAGATTCTTATAGTTAATATAAACCTTAATTTAATGCTTTACTTTTATAAGATAATATCTCTATTCTTTAAAGCACTTAATAATAGCTATAAGTTCTTTATTATAAATCCTATAATTAAGTTTAGGTTCATAGAGTTTCTTTAAGAAGAATATAACTAGGTGTAATTTTCCTTAATTATCTCGTTATTTAAGCTATTCGCCTAGTGTAAAGTTTAAGGCGTTTATTTTAAGCTTATAAGGTTTATTTTAATTAAGTGCTTTTAATATAGGTTTTAACGTAACTAAATCTTTTATCTTTTAAAATACTATAGCTTCTAGTTTATTCTATTAAAAGCTAACTTCTTTCTTTATTAGGTTTATAAGAGGTTATAAAATATCTTTATATTCGCTTAAGAACTTATAGTAAAAGTTTATAAATACTATAAATCCTTTAACTTCTTTTAGATTCTTTAGTGTAAGCTATTTCTTAATAGTTTTAATTTTATTTAAGCTTATTTATATTTCTTTATATATAAGTACGTACCCTAAAAAGTGCATAGTATTCTAATAGAACTAGTATTTCAAGGCTTTAATTAAGAGTTTATTATTCTATAAAGTTTATAGTACCTTATATATATATCGTTTATATTCCTTAAAGGTATTTAAATAAATAAGAATATTATTAAGGTATATAACTATAAATACTTCTAGTTATTTCCGTAAGATTATATTAATTATTCTTTAAAAGGTTACTAATACGTTAGTAAGCTTAAAAGGCATTACTAAATATTTATAATATCCTTTACTAGTTTAAAATGCTATTATTTACTTATAGCCTTCTTTTATTCGTATAAGGTTATAGGCTTCTTTTAAGTTAAGTGTAGTAAACTATTTAGCTTTTTTAACTTTATCTTTAATTTCTATTATAAGCGGTAACAGGTATTAATTCTTAATTATAATCTTATTTAAGTATTAGTAATTAATATATAATTATAGTTTCCCGTTCTTCTTTAATACCTATAGAATTAGGTATTCTACTAGGGACTTTAATAGTCTTATATATCCCTTTTATAATATATCCTCTAAATACTTCTTAAGCGCCTTATTTTACTTAGGGTTCTAAGAATAAATCTTATTAAACGTTAATTTAATACTAGGCTAGAGTTTAATCTTATAGTCTTAGCGTAAATGCTTTAATAGTCCTATTTTTAGCTCTTTATTAAATAGCTTACTATACTTTAAGTATTTCTTAGAAATCTCCGTTATCTTAGCTTTTAGCTCTTTAATAATTACATATATTTTTAAAGGCTTATTATAGTTTAAATAAGGTACTCTTTATAAGCTACTCTTAGCTTTATAACCGTATCCTAGTAAATTCTATTAAAGTTAACTAGTTCTTTAATTAACTTATAGATTACTCGCTTATAACTAGGGTATCCCTAATATAATATTATGTTTTAAGATTACTATAATATCTAATATAACTTAGTATTTCGTACCTTATATATTAACTAAAAGCTACGTAACTTTTATATTAACTACTTCTTAGCTATACTTTACTATAGTTCCTTTTATAATTATAAGTTAATAGAGCTTATCTTTAGGTATTTAAGGTAATTATAATCTATTAACGAGATTTAGCGAGATAAAATTTTCTTATACTCTACTATTAATTATTACCTAAATCCTTTATCTTATTATAGTTATATTAATTATAAGGTATACTATACTACTAATATTTATAGTATATAAAGACCTATTAAATCTTTGTTAAGAAATCGATTTTAATTGTAATAACGGCTATTATTTCCTAATTTATTAATCCTATTCTTATATCGTTTTTTAGCGCGTTATTTTAAGCGCTATTATTAGCGGTTATCTTTTAATATATTATTAAAGCTTTCTTAATAATCGCTTAATCTACTATTTATATTAATTAAACTTAAGCTAAGCAAGTTACTTATAGTTATATAGTTCCCTTTCTCCTTATATTATAAGGTTATAGCTTAGGTAGTATATACGTTATTCTTAGTATAGTATAACTTTTCGTTTAATATCTTTAAATTAGTTTATTATAATTTTAGTTATATTATAAGAGTTATTCTTCTTCTCTTTTATTCTTATAGAAACTATCCGTTACCTTACTTACTATTAAGGTACGTATAGTAATTATTATTATAATAAAAGGTTTAATTAAGGAGTTTATATTTAATTTTAAGTTTATCTTTCTTAGTTAAATAATTCTCTTCTTCTTAGATTTATTCTAGTAAAGGTTTACTTTTTAGTAAGAGTATTTAATATTTCTAAAAGTTATTAGGTATTAGTTAGGTTTTAAATTTCTAATCTTTATTTAAACTAATATTATTTATTAATATAAGGCTTTCTTTATTACTTATTATATTAAGATTTCGCGTGGGTAAGTTTTCTTAGTTTATAGTATAAAGCTTTTTACCTTTAAAAATTAGCTTCTATAGCTTCTTTAAAGCTTTACATTTATTTATAAAGTATTTAGTCTTACTATAATTATAATAAGTCTTCCCCTTTTTCTTATTCGTGGTATTAAGTTCTATAGGTTTAGCGTAATACCCGTATACTATTAATATTTAGCGTAGCTTACTATTATTAGGTTTATTAAACCTAGTATATAATTTAAATTTCCTATAACTTTTTTCGTAATATTACTTATATAAACGGTTATTTACCTTAATAACTATTTTAATAAAGTTATTAAATAACTTAAAATAATCTTCTTAATAAATATTATTCTTTACTTCTTCTTTAAGTTCTTAATAAAAGACTTTTATTTTAGGTTTAGTATTTTAATTAAGTTTTATTATAATACATTTAAACTCTCTAGCGTAATAAGTTATAGATTTGGTTTACTTAAGTTAAGTAAGCTATTATATAGCTTCTTTATACTTATTAGGGTTTTTAAATATAGTAAGAAGTTATTCTTTGAAGGTTTTATAATTAAAGAAAATGTAAATAACTTTTACTTTAACTTTAACGCTATGCTTAAAATATACGTAAAGGGTTAGCTTCTACTATTCTATTACTTTTTTAGTTAAGAGATTACTAATATAAAGAATCTATAACTTAAGTATTATATAGATTTTTTCGTTAACTTATAGGTAAGCTTAAGCTTATATAAGAAAGTTTCTTATATTACCCTTATAACTATTATATAATTTAAGCTTAAGGAATTTTAGTATATTATTATTATTAATAAAGAATATAAGTGTAAGATTTTAAACTACTATAAGTTCCTCTTCTTATACCTTAAGTTTCTCGTAGAGATTATTTTATTAGTTAAGAAGCTATTAATTCTACTTCTTAAGCTTAGTAATCTTATTATAAAGGTACTTTATTATCTTCCTAAGGTTAATAGTCTTTCCACTTAAAGTAAATATCTTAGAAGTTATTACTACTTAAAGTTTTAAGGTAACTTACTAAATAGAATTAATTAAAATGTAATAGTAGCTTAAATTCTAAGGTATAATAGGTTTATTTCTTAGGAAGTAAGTTAAGTTAAATACTATAAAGTAGCTTTTTAAGTAGTATTATAATCAGAGCTCTTACAAATATAGTAAATACAAGTGTATTGTGTATTGTATTTTGTATTGTATTGTATTTTCGTGTATTGTATTTAAATACATTACATTACATAACTAAAATACCTATAAATGTATTATAAGTAAAAAAAACCCCTGTTTTCTTAAACTAAAGATTATAAGGCTAATTATAAGGGTTATAAGGGAAAATTTTATATCATTAAAAAGAGCTAAATTAGCTCTTTAAAATGCTCCACTTTTTATTACTATAAGTTATTATCTTAAAAAGTTATAAGCAATTGAAAATTCGCCCCGCTTTACTTACTTTTTATTTTAAGACATAACTTTAAAGCTTAATATCTCGCTTAATATCCACATTTTAAGGTTAATTTTTAAAGATCTAAAATCACGTGATTTTTAGCTTTATTTTAATATATAATATGCTTATATAAGCATTTATTTATAATATTAGATATTTTATAGCCTTATAATACATTTATAGGTATTCGTATCCTGTAATGTATTGTAATATATTACAATACAATACAATACAATACAGTATAGTAAAAACTACAAAAAATACAATACATTTAGAGGTCTGATTATAATAAGGCTATTAAGAGTATAACTCTTAATAGTAAGACTATTACTTAGATTAATTAATAGAGAACTAGACTATTTAACTATAGAAATACTTTCTCCTTAAGTATTCGTTTATCTCTTTATTATAGTCTTAAATTAATTAGCTTAACTATTAATCCCTTTAAACCTTAATTAACTAGCTTAAGGTTCGGTTAGTTTAATCCTTCTTAGTTAATATGTTTAAACATTAACCTCTTTAATCGCCTCTTAGGTCACGTGGCTAGTCACGTGCCCTTGCCTTCTTCTTATGCCTATAGGTCGTGCCTATTCTAGCCAGTGCGGTCCCGTCCCGTGTCTTGTACAGTGTCGTTCGTAACATCTTACTCGTTTTCATTCTTAATAGAGCTCTTAATTAAGGTCTAGTATTTTTTAGGGAAGAGCTTTATAGGTTCTTTCCTTTATCTTAGTAGGTGTAATTACCTTAAGGGCTAACTCGTAGATTTAAGGTAAGAGTAATTATAAGTTTATTTTAGTATAAATTTTTAGTCTTATCCCTTATTTTTTTCTTTCTTATTTTAGCCTTATCTCTCTTCTCTTTCTCCCCTAGTAGCTTTATTTCTTATTATTTAAGTATAAATTCTTTTTCTAGCTCTCGTTTATTTTATATTTTTATTATACTCGGCTACTACCTAATATTTACGCTTATAATTCGTATACGTTCCCTAGCTTATAAACTATAGTAATACTTATTAGGCCTAAATTTTAAATATACACTTAATATAGTGCTTTATTTACATTTTCTTTTAGTATAATAAAGCGCTAACATTATAAGTTATATTTTTAACTTAAAGTTATATTAACGTTATAGCTAATTAATCGTTTTATTATTAGATTAATAATAGTTTATTTAAGTGTATTAAACTAAAATGTATTTTATTATAATTAGTAAAACTTTAGCGTAAAATACAAATATATATTTATTAATTTTAACCGTTTTTAGCTTAAATCTTACTACTATTATTATTAGGTTCCCTATATTAACTCTTATTACTTCTAGTTATATTTTATTCTACTCTTTTAATTATTATATTTAAATACAGCTATTTTAATTTATATAATATAATATACTATTAAGGGCCTTCTTATAGCACCTTAACTTAGCTTTCTTTACGCTCTTCTTTACCTTCCCTAATACGTACTTTTACATTTTAACTTTTACTTTAAATTACAGTTAATTTAAGTGTAAGTTACGTCTTTATACCCTCGTGCTTAAAAAAGCGCGTTTAGTTTAATAGTAATACGTATTAATATTCCCCGCTTATTTCGTAGGTATATATTTTTTAATAAGGCGAATTTAACCTAGTATTAAATTACCTTTTTAAATAATTCTATTAAATAGGGTAAGTAATTTATTATTATTCTCTTAGGTTTTAATTTTAACGTGATTTTCTAGAGAATATTATAATTATTATAAATACTATATTATTCTCTAAGCTATTAACTACTATACCTACGGTTCTATTAGCTTAAACTTTAACTTATAACCCCTTTAAAACTCTAACTAAACGTAAGGCCTTAAAGGGAAATATTATTAAAGTATTTAATACTAAATTAAAATAGGTTTTCGCTTAAAAGACTTTACGTTAACTTAACTTTACGCCTATTAACGTTATTACTTAAGTTTAAGCGATTTAAATAGTAAGAGGTAAGTTTAGCTTACCTTATAAAAGTGGTAGCGTAACGTTAAAGATTTAGGCTTACGTTAAAGCTTAATAAAAAGATTCTAATATACGTGGTAATAATTAATAGTATTACTATTATATAACCTAATACTTAGGTAAGTATTTACCTAAAATTAACTTTAATTTTAACTTTACTCCCTTAACTAAGATTAAGCTATATTATATTCGCTTTATTAAGAGGGTTAAGAATAATTATAATTATTATACCTTTTAGGGAGGTCTTTATATTCGCGTAAGTATTAAATTTAATTTCTTCTTAATTCTATTATTAATTAAAGATAAATATTACGTAGTCTTATAGCTAGGGATTTATTTAACCTAATCTAAGTCTTAGAGTTTATTTAAGCTACCTTTTTAAAGAAATAGCTTATAAGTGATTTTAATTATAATTATAATATACGTATAAAAATCTTTACCCTTTTACTTTAACTTATATTTAAGTTCCTATTAACCTAAAAGGCTTATTAGAGTAGTTATAGCTTATTTCTAGATAGTAAATTACGTAATACTATAGGTAATTCTTAGGTTTACACTTCCTTAAAATTATTTTTAACTTAAATTATAGGGTCTTCTTATTTATATAAAGAAGGCTAATAAAATTAGGTTTAAATTAAAAAAGCAATTTCTACTTTTAGTTAATATTATATATATAAGATTTAAATTCGATTTCTCTAGAATTTCCTTACTAATCTTTCTTATTTTAAAGTGCTAAGTATCATTTTAAATATACCTTTAAGCGTATTTCTTATCTTCTTTCTAAGAATATTTATTACTACCTTTAATATACTACCTTAATTAATTTTTATAATAGCCTATTTCTATACTTAAAGGGGTTTAAAGGTGCTAAGAAGGCTTAATAGGTTATAAAGACGTTTCTAATTAAGCTAAAATAGAATAGTATTACTAAGAGTTCTAAGAAGAAGAAGGCTTATAAGAGTACTAATTCTAATACTAAGGCCTAATTATCTAGTACCTAGTTTCTTCGTTTTAGGTCTAATATAGCCTAAAATATTTAACCTATTTTAGAGAGAGATAGGCTTTAATACTACACTTCTTACTTATATTATTTAGCTAATTTAATTAACATTTATTTCTTATACTTTTCTAAGCTAACCTCTCTTTTAAAGTTCTTACGTAATTTTATTTCTTTTTATAACTAAGAGTAACGTAATATAATTACGTATAATATTAGGCGTATTTATAAGGTCTTTACTATTAAGCTATTAGTTATACTTATATAGCTATCCCTTTTACTTTATAAGGTAATATAATTAAGCTCTCTTTTAAATATAATTCTTAATACTTTCTACCTTTTATTCGTTCTTATCGTCTTTTAGCTCTAGTATTAAGAGTGTTTTTAACTCGTTTATAATGCCCTTACACTAATACTATTATTCTAATAGGCTTACGTAAAAGACGTTATAAAGTTTCTTATATTAAGTTAAAAGTGCTAGATAATATACTTATTATTTAACTTAGTTAAGAATTTAAAAAGAGCTAATATACTTTAGAATTAATTTATTCTTTTTATACTTAAATCTTATATTCTTAGTTTAAAGTAGTATTAGACTTTTATTTTAAAATTATATTAGTTTATATTTATTATTATAGTATTTTACCTAAAATACTACCACTTACTTCTAATATTCTTTTATTTTTTATCTTACTTAAAGCATTTTTTTAACTTAATTTCTTGCTTTTAATACTCTCTCTCTCGTAATATTATCCCTAATATTATAATATATATAAGGCTTAAACCCTATTAGAAGTTAATTTAATAAGGTATTAATTATTAAATTAATAGTATTATTACACGCGAACTATACTATAAGTAATAGAAGTAATTAATATAATTAATTCTCCGTTATAAAAGCTTAAAGATAATATTCTAGTATCTAATTAACGCGTTTCGTTTATTCGTTTATTTAAGGGTAATACGCGGTAAAAAGTTATCTTTAAATCTTTACTAAATAACATAAATTCAACTAAAAATAACTAGTAAATAAAGATTCTCTATTAAATATAATTCTAGTAGGAATATTATAATTATATTTAACCCGTTTATAAAATAGCGTTATTAGTTTACTAGCTATAATCGTGTCTAATACTAGGTAAAATAGCAAGTACTTTATATAATAGTCTACTATTACTAGAATAGCATTAACGTTTTATTTATAATACTAGGTCTCTAATAATCCCGTTATAAAGTCTATTAATAATTTAGCCTATAAGCCTTAAGAAATTAATAGTAATTCTAGTTTACTATAAGGCTAGTGCCTTTACACTATAATTCTTTAATATACTATATAAGACTTCACGTAATCTTTTACATTTACATTTATATATATTTAATAGAACTTTCTTTTTAATAGCTTAATTATTCTTTTTATATTAAAGTGCCTAGCTAATAGGTTATTATAGTATAGCTTAAGTAATTCTTAAATAATAGCCTTATTTAACGGAACCTATATATATTATTAATATATTAAGATTCCTTAATTATTTAAGTGCTATTTATTAGCTAAATCTTAATTAAGATAAATCCTTATACATTTAGCTTTTATCTAAGAATCTCTTTTTTACGTATTTAAGATTATATCCCTTAGAGGTATATTCACGTTCGTTTTATAAGGGTCTTCTTATCTTATAGTATCCTAGATTTTCTTTTAAAGTAAGGGTAATTATAACCTACCTCTTAGTTTTAGGTTAAATTAGCAGCTTAAAGGGAGTAAATCCCCTTATAAAGGTATCTTATTACGCCTACTAGATTTTATAAAGACTTATAAACTTTCTTTTAGTAAAGGCTTTTTATTACGTCTCTTTTAATTAAATACTTTATTTAAAAATAATAAATTATATTTTTATACCTAAATAAATCTAATAAGCGCTTTATTTACTTACGTTATCTTTACACGAATTCCTTTAAGAATCGTAGGATTTTCACGTAATCTCTCCGCGTAATCTAGCTATTTTAATAGTATATTAGTAGGGTTTCTTTTCCTTACTTAATACTTAATTATAAAGTTAAAAGGGGTTAAGTATAAATACTATTAAAACTATCTCTTATTTAACTACTTATTACTTATAAACGTTTACAGGTTATAGTAGTCTATTAAGACCTTAATTAGCTTTATTATACCGTTTATATAATATTATTAATATTTAAATACGTTCTTAATTACTAGTATCTTCTAATTAAGCGTGTTATAACGGGTCTTTATATCTTATAATTTTCGTAACTAAAAGGTAATAAGATATTATTTCCTATTATCTTTAAATTATAATAAAATCGCTGTAATTATAAAGATTAATGTATTCGTTTTAATTTAAGTTTACTAATTAAAATTAAAATACTATAATAATAGAGCTTTTATAAAGGCGTTCTTTAAGGTATAAAACGCCTTTATTTCCTCTTAATTAAATTTTATACTCTCTAGTTTTCGCTTATTTTTACTCCCTTTTAATAAAGCTATTAGTAGAGCTATTACGTAAGAGTATACTTTAATAAAGTATTAATAAAAGTTATAAAACCCTAAGAATACTTATATATTATAGTAACTTTTAGGTTTTAGCTAAGACGTAATAGTTTTAATTTAAGTAGAATTTATAGAGATCCCTTTTACTAATAAGATAAACCCTAAAAATTCCACTTAAAGTTAAAAGAATTCGCACTTAAATAATTTAGCGTATAACCCTACGTTTCTTATTTATTTTAATACTTATACTAGGTGTTTTTTATATTTCTTTTTTATCTTAAAGAATATTAAGATATTATTAAGGTATATAATATAAATAATATTATTTAGGCCTTATAACGCTTAATTTATATAACTTTAAAATATAGTAGGTACGTTAATTAACCTAAAAGGTATTACTAAGTATTTAAAATACCTATATTATATTTAAAAAGCGGTTTTCTATTTATCCCCTTCCTTAATTTTAATCTAATAGTAAGCTTTCTTAATATTTAATTTTAAGAATACCTTAACTCCTTATATTTAATCTAGTATCTTAGTAATTAAGAGGAGTAAATATTAGTTCTTAATATTAACTTTATTTAATCTCTAATAGTTTACGTAAAGGTAAAGCATCCCATCCTTTTTTAGTATAAATAAGATTAGTACCTTTACTAGGCTTTTAAAGTATTAAATTTAGCCTACCTTTAGGTTTTTATCTAAATAATTTTATAACGTTACTAGCTTCTTTAATAAGAGCGGGTATATAGGTTTATATAAAGGCGATTCTCCTTTTATTAGGTTAATTATATAATTAATTAAGTGGTATAATAATAGTTCTCTTACCTTCTTATCTTTAAAAACGTTAGTATATTCCTATAATACTAGTAGTAAAGGCGTTACTTTTAAAAAGGGTTTAATACTATTTTCTTATAGTAGTATTACCTCTTTTACTTTAAATATAGTAAAAACGTATACACGATTCTACGCTTCCCTTTTAAACTTATATATTAGAATTACCTTATATTTACTTTTCTTTATATTATACTACTATTATTATAACCTTATATTTATAGTAATATTCTTATTCTTAAGAGCTAATATTCTAAGTAAAAGAAGATTCTTACCTATATTTAATACTATATAATAAATTTAAGTGAACTTTCTCTATTTCCCTTATAAATTTATAAGAGCTAAAGGTACCTTTTATACTTCTAGCTTTTATAAATAAATATTACTAGGTATCTTAAGGCTTAATAGAATCTTATTTAAGCGGTATAGTCTTATACATTATATTAAAGTAATACTAATTAAGTTCACTTTAACCCTAGTATTTAGGGTTACTTTAATAAGTATTAATTTTTATTCTTAAATTATAGCTTATATTATAAGGCTAGCTTTAACCCGAATATAGTTTTTATTAGTTATAAACTAGATATTATTTACGATTAATTCTCTTTTTTTACGGTATTCTTCTTATTTTCCCCCTTTTTATCTTAAGTTTTTATATTATTAATCTTTTCCCTCTTAAGGTATTTATTTTAAAGATATTTATTATTACTATACTTTTAACAGGTAAAATTCTTTTTCTCTTTACTATTAGCCTTCTTTTTATCTTCGTTTTAAAATAAGTTTTAGCGTGAAAAACACTTCTAATTAAGTTTTAAGAATCTTTCTTAATTACTTTCTCTTTTAAGGGAAGAGTTTCTAGGGTTTCTTTAAGACGCTTTAAAGGGCCTTTTATTTAGGTTCTTATTCTAGGGCCGCTTATTATTTTACTTGCCTTTTATACTATCCTAAAAACAGGTAATAAGAGCTATAATTTCCTTTTAAGTTTCTAGTATACTTAATATATATATCTTAATATAGTTTTAAAGGTAAGGGTAAAGTTTTATAAAGAAGCTAAGTACTTATTACGCCTTTAAGACGTAAGAAAAGGGCTTTTTTAACGAGTTTAGGTATAGGTAAAAGTCTTAAGAAAATTAATCTTCCCTTTAGTATATACCTTTTAACTATTATACTATAATTATATTTTAATTAGCGGAATCTTAAATAAGATTTAAGGTTTATACTTTAAATTTTTTCTAGTTAATATTTACGTTTAAATTATACGCCTTTACTTTCTTAATATATTAATTCTATTAAAAATAACATTTATTTTCTATTTATATAATCGTATATAAGATTTAAAAGTAATTCTTCTTAAACTTTCTTAGAGTACCCTTAAAAGTATATTAAAGGTTATTTAGCTAATTATCTCTCTTTCTTTAATTTATATTAAGGGATAACTTAAAGAGGTTCTTAATTTAAATCTTTAAACTTTAATTTTCTTTTAAGAAGAAAAAGTCTTATTATTTTAAGAACCTTCTCTTATTATTTAAGGATAAGTCTTAAAGTAACTTTTACTTTAAAGCTTTAAGTTCCTAAATTTACTTAAGTTTACGTAAGTGCTTCTCTAGTTACGCCTTTTACGTAATTATAGTAAAGTACTTAATAAGAGTTAAAAGGGTAAATAATTTACGCGTAAGGGATATAATAGGTATCTCTTCTTTTAATATATTACTATATAACGTATAGCTTTATTCTTAAGTTCTTATTATCTTTTTAAAGGTAATTATATAAAGAAGTTTTAGAAATTATTAAGATAAACCTAAGATATAAAATAATTAAGTAAGAAATTAAAAAAGAACTTTATTCTTAGATCTTTTAATAATATAAGACTAAAACTTATTTAAATTATTTAATATTTAAATTAATCCTTTTATACTTATTTATTAAGGGTTTTAGCCCTAATTTATACTCGCTTCTCACGTAATAATACTTATAGAATTTAAACTAGAATTAGTAGGGATTTATACCCCGTTTTAGAATATAAGCAAACCTAATTTAGTCCCTCTTTACAGGTAACTCCCTATACGCGGTGCCCGATTCGGTCCCTCTTTATAGGTAACTCCGTGTGCGCGTTACAGCTATTAATTAAGCGATTTCTTATAGTTACTTAATAAGCTAATCTATATATTTATTAATCTTTTAGCGGTTTTAAATTAATGCTAGAGCTATCTTTAAGTCAAAGTAGTATTATATTTTTACGGCTATTAGGTTATCTTTTATCTTCTTTTATATGTATCTTAGTAGTAAGGTATCTAATATAAGCTTCTTCTCTTTAGGGTTAACACTAATTAACTGTAAAATATAATTAAATTCAACTATATTTAGCGCGCTTAAGTATACTACTTTAAGGCTTCTTATAGCCTACGCTAGGTCTATAGTATTATCCCTATAACTATAGTATTATTAGGTGGGTTTCTTATATAGTGTAATAAGTGTAAGTTACTATTACTTCGTTATTTATAAAAGTCTCTTTACTCTATTGAATATTCTATTATAAGCGTTCTATAACGGGTGTTTTTAGTTAAAATTACCGATAAAAAAGCTCTAATTTAAAGGCTTTATTATCTCTAGTTCCGCTAATAGTATTTACTAGTTAAGGCCTAGTAGCTTTAAATAAAGTGAAAAAATATTAATACCTTTAAGCGTTACGTAGCTTTAATTCTTTTCTCCTTAGGCCTTTTATATATTAAGGCTATACCTTTTATTAATATATATAGCGTTTCTTTCTTTATAGTATACTAGGTAATATTTATTAAGCCTTAAGTTAAGGGGCTAGCTATACCTTATTATTTCCTATTTTTATATTATTATTAGGTTAATATTAAGGCTATATTATAATCAGACCTCTAAATGTATTGTATTTTTTGTATTTTTTACTATACTGTATTGTATTGTATTATAATGTAATATATTACAATACATTATAAGATTAGAATACCTATAAATGTATTATAAGGCTATAAAATATTTAATATTATAAATAAATGCTTATATAAGCATATTATATATTAAAATAAAGCTAAAAATCACGTGATTTTGAATCTTTTAAATATAACCTTAAAATGTGGATATTAAGCGAGATATTAAGCTTTAAAGTTATGTCTTAAAATAAAAAGTAAGTAAAGCGGGGCGAATTTTCAATTGCTTATAACTTTTAATGTAGTAACTGATAATAGTAAAAAGTGGGTCATTTTAAAGAGCTGATTTAGCTCTTTTAAATGATATAAAATTTTTTCTTATAACCCTTATAATTAGCCTTATAATTTTAAGTTAAAAAAACAAGGGTCTTTTTTCCTTAAAATACATTTATAGGTATTTTACTAATGTAATGTAATGTATTTAAATACAATACACGAAAATACAATATAATACAAAATACAATACACAATACACTTGTATTTACTATATTCGTAAGAGCTCTAATTATAATGCTATATATATAAGTGTATTTTTCTTATTAATATTCTAATAAAGGATTTTTATTATTATTAGGTGAAGAGTTAAATAATTATAATTAGTACTTCTATTAGGGGGGTACTAGCTAAAAGGTAGCTAGTATACTATAATATTTCGTTTAATTAGGACTTAGTAGCGTTATAGTAGTTATAGCTTTCTAGTAAATACTCTCTTTTCTTTATAGAAGGTTAGTTTTCCGCTAAGAATAGATTACTCTTAGCTCTTAGTTTTAAGCGGTATTTATTATTATAGTGTAGCTTAATAAACCTTATTAGGCGTTTTATATATACTTCTTTAGCTTTATTCTAATATTTCTTTAATATAAGGTAAAGGTAAAACTAGGTTAAATGCGCTTTAAAGTAAAGAATATACTTTTCTTTAATATTTAATATAATAATAGAGTAGCTTTCTTCTTTATCTTTATATTAGGTAGTAGTATACTAGCTATACCTTAATATTACCTTATAGTATTTAATAATATAGCCTATCTCGTAATAATTATAATATTAGCGTAGGTTAAGGGTTCTATTATAGGGTTTAATATTAAATATCTTAGCCTTATATATAAGTCTAGTTTAATATAGCTTATTCGCTTACTTTATCCCTTTAACTTTTAGAATTAAAACCGTTTATATTATAGTATTACTTTAAAGGTAACGCGTTATAACGCGTATAATCTTCGCGTTATTTTCCTTATTAAGGTTAATTATAAGGTCTTTTTTTCTAATATATTAAATAAGAAAGGCCTTTATTATAATACTAAGAATTCTTATGTAAATTATCGCTTTTAGCCTAAAGGTAGCTTAGGTTTAATTCGTATTTTTCTTAAAGGAGAAGGCGTTATCTTAAAATATAATAACTATATCTCTATTAGGTAATTTACGCGTAATTACTATTATATTACTTTTTAAAGCTTAGTTTATAGCCTTTATTATATCTTTAATAGTTTAGTTTTAAAGTGCTTTTATAATTATAATATCTTTAATAATAATTTTATAATGCTAGCAGTTAAGGACAACTAAAAGGGGAGGTTCTTAGGTTTACGCCTTAGCTAAGCTAGCTATAACGCTTACCTAAATTCTCTATTAGGTAGTATTATAAAGTGCTTCTTATACTATAGCTATAACCGTATTATAAAGTTACGCTTTCGTAATTAAGGTGTTATTAGTAATAGCCGTAACTTTAACGCGGTATTATACCGCTTTCTAGGTAGTATACTCCTTAAATAGTTTTTATACACGCTCTAGTAAAGCTACTAGAATAAGACTAATTAATTTATTATAAATAGCGCGTTTTTTATTATTAAGTTTATCTTAAATCGCGTTTAGCTTAAGGTTACGTAGTGCCTATTTCGTAAACTATTCTTTACCTACGTTTAGGTAGTAATAGCTCTATATAAGCCCCCTTTCTTCTTCGTTTATTACTATTAGCATTACATTCTCCGCACCACCCCTATCGCGGCCTTAATACGGTATTATAGTAAGAGGTAGTTAAGTGTAAGGAATTTAAATCTTAGGTTGTTTTCCGTTTTAAAGGCGATCTTAAGCTAGCGTTACGGTGTAACGGTAGCTTAGGTTCTAAGGCATAGTAGGTCTATTTCTTAGAAAGTAAGTTAAGTTAAATGCTATAAAGTAGCTTTTAAGTAGTATTATAATAAGGTTATTAAGAGTATAACTCTTAATAGTAAAACTATTACTTAAATTAATTAATAGAGAATTAAATTACTTAATTATAGCGGAATACCTTCTTCTTAAGTACTTGTTTATTTCTTTATTATAGTCTTAAATTAATTAGCTTAACTATTAATCCCTTTAAACCTTAATTAATTAGCTTAAGGTTTAATTAATTTAATTCTCTTTAATTAATACGTTTAAATACTAACCTCTTTAATTACCTTTTAAGTTACGTAGCTAATTATATACTCTTACCTTTTTCTTATATTTATAAGTTATACTTATTTTAGTTAATATAGTCCTATCTTATCTCTTATATAATATTATTTATAATATTATACCTCTTCTTTATTAGTTTTATTCTTAAAGCTATTAAAATAGGCCGATTAAGTATTATACGTTTTTCTTCTTTTATTATTATATACTATTATATTAATTAATCGTATCTTAAAATAATAGTTTAAAGCTTTATTTACTTTTTCTCTTTACTAGAATAATCTTTTTTCTACGATAATTAATAATCTATTTTTATCTCTTATAAAGGCTTATACTTACTATACTTATATAAAATTTTCCTAATATAAAGCCTTTATTTTTAATTTAAGTTATTATATAAAGTATATAATAAATAAGTAAGGGAATTATAATATTATAAGAGTAACCCCTTAATAGCTTTATAGTATTATAAATTAATATTATAAGCTTAAAAGGGAGCTTAAAAAAGCTAAGAAGCGTGCCTTAACTAAGAATTAAAAGGTTTTACGTTAATAAAAATAAAAGAAATTATAGTTTAAGAAAATAATACGTGTAATTACGCGTAATATTAATAATATTAAAGAGTTAAAGTATATAAAACGTGAAAAAGCAGAATAGCTTTAAAAGATTATAAGGGTTCTTTTTACTTCTTTTAAGAATCTAGATTTTACTTTAGTTTATTTCTTAAATACTAAGTTTAATATTAAGTTATTAGGTAATACTTAAAAGATTAATTAAAATGCGTTTCTTAAAAATAAAACTATTTAAGTAATATTAAGTAATTCGTAAGGTTTTTAACTAGTTTTTAGGTATTTTTAGAGTTTAAATATCCCTTTTATTTAATAAGATAATAATAATTCTTTATATTCCCTTATACTTTAAGTATTCGTTTAACTTTATATTTATTAATATTCTTTATTATAATATTCGTAGTAATTATAGATTTATTTAATGCTTTCTTTAATAATAATATATAAAATATAAAATAAATTCTTATTCTATTAAATAATAATAGTTTATAGTTAGTATTTAAGATTTTTCGTTTAATAAGAAATAATTTAATCTTCTTTTAATTAAGTTTATTATTAGGTTACTTAATTTTAATATTTTTATAAATAAGGTATACTTTATATTTCTCCTTTAAAATTAACGCTAATAATCTCTTTTTATTCGCGTAATATTTTATTTAATTTTATAAAAATATTTATTTCTATTATAAGTATTTTTATATTTCTATTATAATTATTATATACGTTATAGCTATTAGCGCGTTTATATTTTATATTATATATATTTTAATAATAGAGTTAAATCTATAATTTACCCTAAATAGTAATATCTTTATATTATTAATCTTAGAGCTATTATCAGAGCTCTTACGAATATAGTAAATACAAGTGTATTGTATATTGTATTTTATATTGTATTGTATTTTCGTGTATTGTATTTAAATACATTACATTACATTAGTAAAATACCTATAAATGTATTTTAAGGAAAAAAGACCCTTGTTTTTTTAACTTAAAATTATAAGGCTAATTATAAGGGTTATAAGAAAAAATTTTATATTATTTAAAAGAGCTAAATCAGCTCTTTAAAATGACCCACTTTTACTATTATAAGTTACTACATTAAAAAGTTATAAGCAATTGAAAATTCGCCCCGCTTTACTTACTTTTTATTTTAAGACATAACTTTAAAGCTTAATATCTCGCTTAATATCCACATTTTAAGGTTAATTTTAAAAGATTTAAAATCACGTGATTTTTAGCTTTATTTTAATATATAATATGCTTATATAAGCATTTATTTATAATATTAAATATTTTATAGCCTTATAATACATTTATAGGTATTCTAATCTTGTAATGTATTGTAATATATTACATTACAATACAATACAATACAGTATAGTAAAAAATACAAAAAATACAATATATTTAGAGGTCTAATAATAGGTTTATTTCTTAAAAAGTAAATTAAGTTAAATACTATAAAGTAGCTTTTAAGTAGTATTATAATAAGGCTATTAAGAGTATAACTCTTAATAGTAAAACTATTACTTAAATTAATTAATAGAGAATTAAATTACTTAATTATAACGAAATACCTTCTTCTTAAGTACTCATTTATTTCTTTATTATAATTTTAAATTAATTAGCTTAACTATTAATCCCTTTAAACCTTAATTAATTAGCTTAAGATTTAATTAGTTTAATTCTTTTTAATTAATACGTTTAAATATTAATCTCTTTAATTACCTTTTAAGTTACGTAATTAATTACGTACCCTTACCTTCTTCTTATACCTATAAGTTATACCTATTCTAGTTAGTATAGTCCCGTCCCGTCTCTCGTATAGTGTTATTCGTAACACGCGGTATAAGAGCGAGAGTAAATGTTTTTTTTTGTATTATAATAATATAATAAAAATATATTATTTTATATTTATATTAATATTATTATAAAAGTATTAAAATTTTTATATTTTTTAAAAAATTAAATATTTAATTTATAATAATATATAAAATTATAATTTTAATATTTTATAATATAATATAATTTTATATAATTAATATAATTTATTATTATATTATAATATTTTATTTATTTTTATTTTATTTATTATATATATATTTTATATAAGGTAGCTCGTCTTGGTAAGTAGCTCGTCTTGCTGTCTAGCACCAGTGGCAGTGGAAGTGCCAGAGCATTGGAAGTAGTGTAGTTTTGTAGTTTTGTAGTTTTTGTAGTTTCAAATATAAAAAATTATATTAAATCTAATAAAATACTTATAGAATTATAAGTTTTACGAATAACTAGCATAAATCTAAAATTATAAGCTTATAATAAAAAAAGTGGGTCCTTATATACTATTATAAGCCTAAAACTTTAAAAACTACATTTTGTAGTTTTTATAGTGTAGTGTAGTGTAGTAAGTTTTTAGAAAACTATATAATCTAGTTTTTAAGCTTACAAAAAGCTAAAGGGACCCACTTTTTTAAATAAGCTGATTGGCTATAATATTAGCTATTTTATGTATTTATTATTATAATTCAAGTATTTTATTAGATTTATTATTAATTATTTAAGCTTTTTTAAAAAATGAAAATGTAGTTTTCTTGTCAATGCTCTGAGCACCACCTTTAGGTGGTGAGTGAAACGAGACGCCTAAAATAGTGGGGCGGGCACGAGTACTCCGTATTGTAGAATTGACTTTAGTCCGCCCTGGATTCTGCACATACTACGGAGGTGCGCCTCAAAGGTCTCGCCGGCTGGGTCATGTGCTGATAATGATTAATCCCTGCAAGTACTTCCTGGTACAAGAGCACTATAATTTAACCGCTGAATAAATCTTCTCTTGGCGAAGAAGATCACTATTAAAGGTTAATATTAGAAGGTAATATCGCTAAACTCCAGGGACGTCTTAGTGGGAGTGGAAAAGCTATTATGTACTCCATGTATTCACCTTTAATGTTGTTATAGGTGCTAAGCCACAGGCAAGACTTTTTATCCCTGTACAAAATCGGTAAGGAGTAACGACAATTTTACACGCATAATAGCGGGACTGCATTAATATGCTCACTTCGTCATCTCCCAGAAGGTGGGTAACTATCGCTGTCTTCCTAGGTATCTATTGGGCATATGTTCGTGGAATGGTATCTGGTACAAAAACATTGAACCCATGTGCATGTGATGAGGCTGGGGTCTCCAACAACCCTGCAACTTCACATGTCAACGGTTCGTTTGCGAGAGCGCCCGTGGATAATAGATAATACTAGTTATTTGGCGCGACAACCTTGAGAGCCTGTTGTTTATCAATTAATCGTACCATTAGAACATTAGTAGCCGTTGGTCCTCGGCCAACTGCCGCCGAGTCAACAATTGCAGACATGTGGCTCCCGACACCAGTGTGTACGATAATTCTCTCAATTTGGTATTAAAACCGGTCTTGCCTCTTCCAAGCCCGATTGGTTCCGCCGTTCCGTACGTATGTCAATTGATCTCACCAACTTGACCTTTGCAGCTTAGTTTTGATGCCCCAAGGCACCCTGACTGAGCTGAATCGCCGAACCCAAACACGATATCCGCATTCTCCCTCCCCGATTCCATATTACTGTACTGATGTAAGAACTGTGGCAAGCCAATGTATGCTTGGGGTCCGTCGAAGCTTAATGGTAGGTCGAATGCATCTTGGACCGGACGATGATAGTAGCCCAATTCGGATTCTGCCAAGTCTGCGCATTCGTGTAGAGTATTTACACCCAAGCTTAGGAGCGCCACCGGAGGAACATGCTGGAGAAGCGTTGCATCCGACTCTGGCTGAATATCTTCGTTGGATATGCTGAGTTTCTTTTTTGATTGGTCGATGTCTTGACTAGCCATGCGATATACGGCCAGGGTGTTGAGAACGTACCCTAGCCTTTGGGGAATGTTAATAAGATGGCAATGAACGGCTCATCGTCGGTCAAGCCCGATGCGCTTTCCGTGCATGGCAGTGTTGATCGCAGCTCAATCCCTACGGCTTTCATAATGGCCAATGCCGAAGCATGCTTTGTGAGTCGTCAGTTTTGTTCGTGAAGCAAGAGGCAGCGCGATGAAATCTCACCAATGCTTTCGCCAGAGCTTGAAACAGAATCAATTTTCGAGAATCCTTAAATTCATGCACACCCCTTCAATTTCCATATTGCGGACGATGCCATCACCATGTCCCCGCTAATGCACCAAACCTCTTACTCGTTTTTGCTCGACAACGCGAAGCGCTCTGTATCCGGAAGCCCACAGAGTCCCTGATATAATGCCTGCTTGAAAACATTCGTGACTGCCATATAATTATCAAAGTAAGCGTTCTCAACTCCTTCAATAGAGTCAGCCTTTCCAGGTAGAAATTGGGAGGGCCTCAGATGCCGAATAGCGTAGGCCCCCCCACGCGAGTGAGGTCACGCGTGATCCGATGATAGATAAGCTGGAGAAGCATCGACGCAACGTACTGGTTGGAGACCTTGAGCTATTGAATACCAGATCTATTGTCCTACAGGCTCCTAAGGAGGCAATCTGCCGAGACTTGGAGACTGGCAAGCAAGAGAAAGTTCGGAATCGTGTGACCAGGATGGCTTGTTTTACGATCCCATGTCTATGTCGAGTTAACATTGTCATGCATTGTGGTGAGCTGCTCGAACAGAGTTGTACCACAGGCTTGGGATGAAACGCACTTGAGGACATTCTTGCGCAACTCAGTACGAGACTGAAAAGCGCTGTGATATCAAGCTCCCCGTTTTGAGAGATGTATTGCTCATCCAACGAAAACGCAGGTGCTGCAGTGATCTCTGCAGTTCCAGCGTGACGTTAGTCTCTTCGGACGGTAATCTGATTTCGATATTCTCGGCATCAATCCCGGTCGACTCATCTACACTACTGCCCGACCTAGAAATCTATGACATAGACGCTCTAGGTGATCCCATGGTAGGATCCGAGAAATGCTGCTCCCACCATCTGCAACTCAAGCTTTGGCTGGACCGTCATCAGCATTTAGTTGAAGGCCTCGAACAGGGAGGACTAAAGGACCAGTGATGACGAAGGTGGATGCCAATGCACACACCATTGGCACTACCACAATATTGTTACGTCCTCTTGAGGCTAATATTCGAAGCATTGCATCCACAAAGGGGGGTGGGTAAAGCCAAAAAGCCGAAAGGGGCGTATGAGTCTGAAACGAGTTGAGGTAGACGCATAGTGTCCTTTCACATGGCAGAGGTGTAGCAGAAAGATTCGGGGACGCGACGGCCGCCATCAAGTCCAAGATCAGAGGCTTTTCGTCGAGAGAGATCGTCCCACCAGGTCATCGAGTCTGTCGTCTCGCCGACTCTCTGCTCTCAACGGTTCCAGGGAACATCACAGCCATTCGTTGGGTCAGCTGCTGACTTCCAGCGTCTATTATCCCTCTTCCGAATGTATTATATTGCCCGTCTTCAATCGACTTATTCCTCTTCGAACAGTCCAACTTGAAGGCGTCGCGATACTTAAAGTAGCTGTACATACAGATGGTCGCAGGCCGAGAGTTTGCAATCTTGCGCAATTATTGCAGCCATGAGAACATTCGTCCCATCTCTCATGTCTCACGGCATGGACTTTGATGACTTCGGCTCGATATCACCGTAACTATTCACTTCACCAGCGCAATATTCCCAAAGGTGGCGCTAGGATATGGCGCCGGGTGAGGGTCGTTGGGCGGTACAGCTTCCAGATGGTTAACATATCAGAGCAATTCTGTTGATGAAGCCATGGAGTCAGCTCATACTGCTGCTTCTCGAAGAGTGTATGGGACAAGAGATGTATAAGTTAGGGTGCATGGGGAGAATCACCGGAGTATCACCCAGCACGCGATTTCATCCCGAACTCGCCTCAGCGCCAAATGGCCCCAACTTCAACTTTAAACTCCACTTAGCAGTCGAATTTTGACGCAACTATTCGAGATCCTTGGGTGTAGCAATCGATGATATCCGCCATGGTATGCCTCTAAGCCGACGTCTCGGTGAGACGAGAGCGTGAAAAAATCGCTAAATAGCCGAACCAACATTGAACAGTCCGAGTTTCCTCGGCTGGAACATGGAATCTTCTGCTGCCTTTGATTGGCCACGCGCCACATGGCTGTTCATGCTAACGAACTGGGGCCCCGGAATTGATAAATCCATGAAAATGAGCAACTGAGCAACATGTCTCGGCACAGAGCACGTAACTAGTATTCATCTACTCAAGCATTACGATATACGCATATGTGCATACTACTATATCCGTATATTCCCTTGGCGGGCCGAGGCTATGAACGCCATCATCTTCAGATAGTACGCGCACCGCTTCCTTAAACGGGAGCCAGGTTCACTCTCAATACGGAGTACAAGCTCGGAGAGATGGAATCATGCAGAGCGCAATGCCATGTCATAATTTGTAGTGGGTCACGTCATCGGAACATCAACGGTGCTGTCGGGCAGAAGGGGAAACTGTGGAACAGTGGAACAGTTGACCCCAAGCGCCGGACTGTGGTGGACTAGCGAACATGGGCAAGCATCAATGGCACATGGTTCGCCAGCACATGTCAACTGGTGCTTGATGACTGAGCAAAACTGGGCTTCAAATAACTAGTAGAACTCTGGGGGAAGGCAGCATCGGGTGACCATTCAATGTTGCTTAATTGGTTCATGGTTTACTGGCTAGCCTTCCCCGCTGGCTGCGTCCGCAAGGAAGGAGCAACCCACACGAGGTGCCCACTTTCGATCCCGTCGAGATTCCCTGCATCACATCTTGACCTCAACCGAAGTTCCCCTTCGTCCGAGAGGCACACCAACGGCACCCCAAGGGCCTCGCAGCAGCTCCGATGCCCCATCTCCAATCCTACGGGGGCGATACCGTCATCATTTTGCCTTTTCCCATCCTTGCCGAAGAACTGTAAGATGCAAGCATACTAATTACCTGGCAACGTAGGGCAGGTGAGGACGGCAGGACAGGAGAGGACAGTACTATGAGTACTACGTTGCGGTCCATACATCCATGTTGCATGTGAGTGAAATCTCAGCTGCACCATCTCCATCATCACCGAGACACCCTCGACATGAGCAACACCGTCAATCAGCCGCTCTTCGCACCTCTCCGCTGACACCTGTTCATCCATTCGCCGGTACATACGAGCAGTTGGGGCTGAGACTTTTGCTTCCACGCCCGTCATTTTATACGGGCTCATGTGCCTTGCGCGCCCAGATGCACCACACGCAACACAGTCAAACTCCAGCCTCCTTCTCTGCCTCAACTAACAGGCCAACGACTTAGACTCCTTGGCAAGGGACTTCTTTTGCTTTCTTCACCAAGAACCTGTCAAGCTTGCCCACCCGGCACCCTGTCAGCAATTTTGACAACCTACACTCTGGTGACACCTCGCAACCGACCACCTACAGTAAGTGGTGGCTCACATGAACCTGTTTTGCCTCACATCTCTGGGCTTTGCGGTTTTAATTTTATTTCGGCATTGGATTTTCCACGTCTTTCTTTCAAGGACAAAAATCACTTCACACATCTTGCATTCCCTGTTTTCTGCTTGCCAGCGCGCCCACAGCAACGAACGTCGTGCTCGCTGGTCCTTGGCCCACACCAGAACCTGCGGCTCCGGACACACGGAAGACAGCCCAAGATTGTTGCTAGTAACATCTATCATCCTGAATAATTCCCGCTATGCCCCTTACGCCTAGGCCCTACCAAGCTTTCCCCGGCCTCCACAAACGCTTCGTGCCTGCTCTGGAAGTCTCCAGTCCCCCGGTCGGCCCGCATGTTCGAGGGATAAGAGATCATACTTCTTTCGGTGTCGGCACCGAAGCCGATGCTGCAAATTCGTTACAACCGTTGCACAATTACAAATTTACATTGGTGCCCGTATCCCGGTTGGATGCGGGGATCCATGGTCCTTGACTTGCTGGCTGCCGGCCTCTTCCTCGTTCATACTACATGCATGTCCACGTTGTTCCGTTTCATGGACTTTTATATGAGTTCCCTGCCCTCCTGCTCCTGGCCATAACTTTTCTCTCTTCCTCATTAGCCTTGTTTTCTCATCACTGCTATTAGTATACCCGAGTTAATGCTCATTCCTCGCATTTCTTCATGTCTCAAGCGTGATATGCCATCCTACTATCTTCAGGACTGTCACTACTTCTACCGCACTGCCTTGCGCGGCCTCAACATTAGCACCAGTGTTTCACCACTATACTCTTAACCGGAAGACAGTGCTATAACTAACACATCATGATCGCCAAAGTAAAACGGGTCTTCAGCCCACCGAACTCTTTGGCAGAGAGGCTGGCCGAGCCTCTTCTCGATCCTGCCACACCTCGCAAGCTCCCGGAGTCACCCCCGTCCGTCGCAGCTCAGCTGCCTTCGAACTGGTCAGCCGCTTACACAAGAATGCCTATGGACAGCAACGGGGAGAGCCATCGTGATGGTGGCATTACCTTTGCTGCCCAGGACAAGCTTCCCAAGCTTCCTATTCCTAACCTCTCTAGTACTTGCGAAAAGTACTTGGAGGCGTTGCGGCCGCTTCAGACACCTAGGGAACGGGCAGAGACGGAACATGCCGTGAGAGACTTTCTCTCAACTGATGGGCCAGAGCTACAGGAGAAGCTACAAAGATATGCTCAGGGTAAAACGAGTTACATCGAGCAATTTTGTAAGTGACGATAGTAGAGATATTGGAATCAACACCCATCTCATGTGTGTGCATCGGGCGCCGTTTTCTGATTAGAAACATAGGGTACGATTCATACCTAAACTTCGACAATCCTGTGGTCCTCAACTTGAATCCCTTCTTCCTTCTTGAAGATGATCCAACACCAGCACGCAACAACCAAGTCACCCGTGCCGCGTCCTTAGTGGTATCAGCCCTTGAATTCATCCGAGCAGTTCGCAAGGAAGAACTTCCACCCGATACAATCAAAGGGAAGCCCCTATGCATGTATCAGTTCTCACGACTTTTTGGAACAGCCCGAGTGCCGACAGAGAATGGGTGCCAAATTGTGCAGGATCCCGAGGCCAAACACATTGTTGTCATTTGCCATGGCCAGATCTACTGGTTTGATGTTCTGGATGACAACTCCGACGTTATCATGACAGAGAAGGACATTGCCATCAACTTGCAAACTATCACGGAAGATGCTGCACAGACTCCTATCCAGGAGGCTGCCAAGGGTGCATTGGGTGTGCTCAGCACAGAGAACCGCAAAATCTGGTCTGGTTTGAGAGATGTCCTGACAAAAGACCATGGGTCAAACAATGCCGACTGTCTGAATATTGTAGACTCAGCTTTGTTTGCCCTCTGTCTAGACTACACGGAACCCCCTGATGTTGCTGCCCTGTGTCAGAACATGCTCTGCGGCACTAGTGAAGTGAAGAATGGCGTGCAGATTGGCACTTGCACCAATCGCTGGTACGACAAGTTGCAAATTATTGTGTGTAAAAATGGAAGCGCCGGTATTAACTTTGAACACACTGGAGTCGACGGCCACACAGTTCTACGATTTGCCAGTGACGTATATACGGACACCATTCTACGATTTGCCCGCACCATCAACGGGCAAGCTCCCACCCTCTGGACATCAACCAGTCCCGATCCCTCCAAGCGAGACCCTGAAAGCTTCGGAGATGTCAACACCACCCCCCGCAAGTTAGAGTGGGATATGATTCCCGAGTTAAGCATTGCAGTGCGCTTTGCCGAGACGAGGCTAGCAGATCTCATTGAACAGAACGAATTCCAGTGCCTCGATTTCAGCTCTTACGGCAAAAATTTTATCACCTCCATGGGATTCTCGCCAGATGCATTTGTCCAAATGGCCTTCCAGGCAGCCTACTACGGTCTCTACGGCCGCGTCGAGAGCACGTACGAACCGGCAATGACAAAATTCTATCTCCACGGCCGTACGGAAGCGGTTCGCACTGTTTCTCAAGATTCAGTCAACTTCGTACAGACCTTCTGGGCAGATAATCCTATCGAACAAAAAATTGAAGCTTTGAAAAAGGCCTGCCAGAAACATGTCAGTCGCACAAGAGAGTGCCTCAAGGCCGAGGGTTGCGATCGCCACCTATATGCCCTCTTTTGTGTATGGCAGAAATTTGTCAATGACGAAACCGAGAGTGGTATGAGCAGCATTGGTCAATCTAGCCCAACAGATGGCTATTCACCTGTCGGGAGCCCCGGAGGAGATTCGTCCGGATCTATGGATCAAGTTGTCGAAGTCAAGCCTAACAGGGAGCGTGGTAATAGTACAAACTCTAGATCACGAGACGCTCACCCGTTGCCTTTAATTTTCGCTGATGGCGGTTGGGACAAATTAAACACTACTGTTCTATCAACTTCAAATTGCGGCAATCCTTCCCTTCGTCAATTTGGCTTTGGTCCAACCTCTGGCGACGGATTTGGAATAGGATACATTATCAAAGACGATAGCATTTCTATTTGTGTATCCAGCAAGCACCGCCAGACGAAGCGCTTCGTCGACACCTTGGAAAGCTACCTCCTCGAAATTAGACGCATTTTGAGAATCACCAACCGCAAGAGCTCAACTGCAAAATCCAGCCGCGCACGAGAAGCAGAGGCCGCTAGACCAAAGCAAATGAGTAGATTAAAGTCGCGCGGGAGACTGATTGCCACTGACAGTGCGGTAAAGGGTCCTTCCAAACCAGAATCCGCGAGTCAATCGGAGGAGAGTCCCATTGTCAGCGATGATGACGAGTTGGGCGGATGTAAGTTCCCGTTTCCACATGTGGATTTCTTTACACTAGACGCTAACGTTTGCAGACGGCTTCTTCGATGCTGGCATGTTATTGCAAGCTTTGAAAGCGAGAGACAGGGCGGCAGATCCGGTAGAGAGCGCTAAGGCTTCGGAGAGGGCGGCAGTGCAGGCAAGGAGGAGGGACGTAGGTAAGAAGTTGAGATTGACGACGGAATAGGGAATTGCATAGTTTAATATTGCCGAGTACTTGTATTGGATGGATATTCGTTGATGGTTGTGGGTGTGTCAGATGAATAGAGATGAGCTTAGTGCACAATTCAATGATACAAAGGAGCGCAAACAAGCAAGCTACGAATATTTTGTCAGTGAAATTGTTCCCGTGTTGTCAATCTATGGTTCGGCACTGCCTAGGTAGTTTAGACGTATGCGAATGCCACAAATGAGTTGCACATGTTATGGCAGCAGATCGTGGAAATTATACTAGAACTAATTGCGTCGGCTCAGATTTTCTTTACATCTCCTCGTAATCATGTAAATTTCATATGAATATACAGTAGGTCTCAATCTCTTGTAACATATCCAAATGATCGTGCAGGCACTACGTCAGGTAAGGGCCCAGTAACAGTAGCATAATATACCTGGCCATGCCCAAGCCAGAGAACCGCAACAAACACACGATATGTATATATATGTATATACAGAGAGAGAGAGAGAGAGAGAGAGAGAGAGAGAGAGAGAGAGAGAGAGAGAGAGAGAGAGAGAGAGAGAGAGAGAGAGAGAGACGAATAAATTTAGATTATGCCAAAAACAAATCTACCCAAACTCCAATCCAATGAATGAATCAATGCCCTTGTAAACATCCCACCAACAAAACATTACTATTCCTTTCCCTTGTGTCCGCTTTCACCCTCGTCAATCAAGATTATGCCAATTCATGCATCTGACCACGATGATTCTCGCTAGTCTGGGCAGTGACTTCGTGCACAACTTCCTGAGGCTGCGGCTGCGGCTGTGGTTGCGATTGAGGTTGAGTCTGAGATTGTCCTTGAATAGGCGGTGTGCCCCCCATGGGTTGGAAGCCAGCTGGCTGCTGCTGAACCGGCGCCGTCGTTCCGTACGAGTTTGTCCAAGTCGGTGCCGGACTCGTGGCCAAATGGCTCATTCGAGGGTCCGTCGTGTGCGATTGCGTCGGTGAGCTGGGATCGACAGCGCCGCCAGGCGAGTAGTAGCCGACAGGAGGAGAAGGCGTGTTCTGGGGGTACGACTGTTGAGGAGGATATCCCTGAGGGGGAGGACCGCCGTAGTAGGATTGTGTCATGGGGGCGCCGGGAATAGCGTTTGGTGGCATGGGGGAATGGTCGGTCGAAGTGGTTTGCGACTTGCCGCTATTCTTCTTATTCCTGCGGAGGAAGAAAACAAGCGCGAGAAGACCGATGGCGATGGCGGCCACACCACCGACCACACCACCCACGATGGCACCAACGGGGGTCTTGCTGCCGCTGTCCCCTCCTCCTCCACCGCCGTCGTTGTTGTTACGGTTACTGCCAGTTTGAGTAGCTGAAGCCGATGCACTGGCGTCTGCACCCGTGGCGGTTGGGACACCGAGGGTGGCAGTACTGGGAAGCGTGCTGGAAAAAGTCTGGACAAAGCGAGAGTAGCTTCTGATTTCAGTTTGCCCAGCATAGGTGGTGTAGGCACCCTGAGCTGTTGAGTAGCTGACTGAGTTGCACCAGTAGTCGGTGATATTGCCAGGGAAGGCGATTGTATTGCAGTAGGGGTAAACCTTGTTCGTGCTGTTTGTTCTCGTGTTAGACATGGACACAATATCATGACAGTAGGTTTGTATAACCCGCACATACAGCCACGTGTTAGACTGAAAGACTGAATGGATGGAACTTACCACTTGACTATCTGTGTGTTTTCAGCACACAGATGATCGCAAGAGCTCGACTGGTACATGTTGTAATCGACGCATGCGAATCTGAAGTTGAATGCAACGCTATTATAGCACATGATCATTCCTGAGAAAGTTTTCTGAGCCTGCACGAGACCGCAAGTAGCTCCAAGACCACAGGTATACGGAACAGCGTAGCTGCCAGAGATCCAACCACAGGTATTGTCCGGGGCAATCATCACGGTCAGCGGCGTCTGAGTCGAAGTGGCTCGCCCGAACAGATGTTTGGGCTCGAATCTATCCCAACCAGGCGGGGGAGTAGGTCTTGGAGACATTCCATCGTCGGCCAAAGTAACAGATGCCGTGGCTCTGGCTTGTTTGGGAACCAGATTTCGAGCCTCGACACCTGTTGAGAGGGCCGCAACGGCACTCATCAACGCCGAGTTCGCCTTCATGATGGCTAGCTGTCGCTCTGGGAAAAGGGTTTTGATGTCGTGTAAGAGAATCGAAACCGCTAGAGACTCTGGCAGCGACACCGCAAACAGCCACTTGCTCCAACCACAATTGTGATGAAAAGGGGGGAAAACACAATCGAAGGAGGATTCCTTCTCCCACCGACAGACAGAACGAGGCTGGCGCTGCAAACAGTCTTATTGAATTGAGCTGGGAGTCGGGGCTCGTGGCCCATGGACCTTCTCCCGGGCACCATGCCCCCGACGGGACGGAATAGTAACGTATTCCTCTACAGATATTGGCAGAGCGTCTCCGTCTGGCCTGCCTGGCGCTCGACAGCCGCAGCATCCCCCCGGCGCAGGTCGTGTCCAGTCAGCCTTAAACTAGTGCTTGTTGTAGTGTGAGCAACACAACAAGATTGGCCTATTGAACATTCCGTGGCCCCTTGGTTCAAGTTGCATGGGGCTCGAGGTTGAAAGGAGCCATAGGTAGCCCTGCATCTGGCTGTGGCTTGCAGAAGCTGAATGCGAAATGGACCACGTCGCGCGCCGAGACCAAGTCGCTAATAATTGCTTCTTGACATGGCCATCTCGAGAGGTGGTCTTGTCTATTTGCTAGACTTTGTTCCACGGCCGTTGTCTGCCCAGCGCGCCGTCCATGACGAGAAGAAAATAGAAAACATCGTATGCAGCCTGAGCTACGCGTTCGACGCCCGCGCAACGGCGGACCAATGGTTTGTCGTGTTGGCGCAGCGAGACATTTAGCCGGCCTGTGGCGAGCTTCTTCAGCTACTACTTCTTTATTGCTGTTGTGTGACAAGCTTTGGCATCTTTGGCATAATCCTCGTCGTCATGGAGCATGGAAACAATTCCTCGTGTCGAGCAAGGGGGCCGAAATTGCACGTGGGGAGTGTGCGCCAAAAAGACGTCGTTAGTAGCTCCTTCGAGATTGTATCGTCGCGTTGGATACGAGACTCGGTCCATCGTCATCTCAGGGCACCAGTGGTACAGCAGGTAGTCTGCGCCTTAGCCGTACTGGTGAGCCAGGAGCAGGACTTGGTTGGATATCGTGAGACGCCTTGCCGGTTCGACTCCACGTGCAAGGCAAGTTGCCATCGATATCGAGGCACAAAGACCCCAGCGCCCCCCACGAAGAAGCATCACAGACTTTCCGGAGACGGATGGCAAGATGGGACGAAAGCTGACCTGGCACCCGGGGTAACACCAGCTGATCAGCACAGACTGGTGGCGGCCGGGTTGTCAGCATTGCACGAGGGTCCAAAAAGGATGCAGAAGATCCTAGCTCTTGGATGCTTTAGCCTGGAATTACTGACCAATTGAACAGTGTATTGTGAAGAAGAGAAACTGGTAAATTTGGACGTCAAAGAGCATGACATGTCGCGGTACAGGGTAGCTAGGATTTCTTGGGTTGCCCATGATGTTTGCGAATTTACTGGTGGTGCCAAATAATAAACGCTCTTTTTACAGTGTACGGGGGAAAGGAGAGTGTACAAATTAATGGAAGTCGTTCATGCAACATGACCGACATCTTGGTCTGTACAGTTTTGTACACCCAATTCATACTCGGGTTCTCGAGTCTTGACAGCGGAGGGTGCAGAATTAAATGTGGGGTCGCCATTGGGAACGACGTTCACAAAAACGTCACCAACGGCTCCTTCACCTCACTGCCGACGCGTCTACAACACCCGCACATCTTGCAATTAGGCCTCTCGATCCACGCCAAACTCCAATGCCATGGTCGACAGCTACGTCTAATGTCATCTCCTCGATGCGCCCCTATCCTCGAGACTAGGTTGCGTCTCTTCCGTCAACCTTGAGCCTATCATCTTACACGAACGCTTCACGCGCGCATGTACATCCTTTAGCATCAGACAAGGGTAAATCGGCCCTGGACATTCTTCAGCTCTCGTTTCTTCCCAATTGTCCTCTTTCACAAGCCTCACTGATGACCGACCTCCTCCATATCCTCCCCTCCTTCCGTACTGCTCCCTTCGGGGCATTGCTCCCCATCATCGAGCAACACGCTCTTTCGACAACAGACCTTCTGGCTCTCCACCCTGCAGATATATCTAAACAAACGAATTTGCCGCTACTGGATCTGAAACGACTCATTGCCACAATCCAAGTCTCTCTATCAGACGATCTCGTGCCACGCCACCCCCTACAGCAAATCGTGAGCTCCGCACCAGGACACGACCATTCTCACGACGAACAACAGCCCTCAGAGTCAAACAGCCAAGATGCCAGTAAATTGCCAACCACAGAACCCCAGGCAACTGCAGAGGAGACTGTGCAGAAAGGAAATCTCTCGTCGCCCTCGTTCATAAGCACCCTTTGTCCTCAAATAGACGCCGCCCTCAACTCGGGCATCCCAACCTCGTCCATCACAGAAATCACGGGCGAATCTGGCGCCGGCAAGACCCAATTCCTCCTGTCACTGTGCCTCGCCGTCCAACTCCCGCCACCCCATGGCCTTGGTAAGCAGGCCCTCTACATATCTACCGAATCAAGCCTCGCGACCAAACGCCTCTCTCAGATCCTCGCGTCAAATCCTCTCCTCCAGGATATCGATTTCGCGGACCGCCCGTCTCTGGACAACATCCTCAGCACAGTCACACCAGACCTGGAATCACAAGACCACATCCTGGAGTACCAAGTCCCCGTGCTACTGTCAAGACACAACATAGGCCTACTAGTGATTGACTCCGTGGCGGCCAACTACCGGGCCGAGTTTGAAAGGGCCGGCTCCTCGTACGGCTCTAACATGGCCGCACGCAGTGCCGAACTCGTCCGCCTGGGCGCGCTGCTGCGAGACTTGGCAAGGAGGCATGACATCGCCGTCGTCGTAGCGAACCAAGTATCCGACCGCTTTTCCTCGCCTGCACCTCTACCGCCGACAATGTCCTACAGGAGTTCTGTTGCCACGCAGGAAAGCCCCCTCGCGTCAAGAAGCATGCCGCCGCCCCCTCCGCAATCTACGCTCGCCAGCACGCCGTCATCCTCTGCACCGTTCTCCTTCTCGGACAACACACCGCCCACACATCCTGCGTTACGACTAGATCACCAGCAGCGTTGGTTTACAGGCTGGGGGGACGACCCTCGCTCGTCGCATTCTCTGAAAACACCAAGCTTGGGGCTCGTCTGGTCCTCGCAGATAGGGTGCAGGATAGCATTGTTCAAGAGGCCCGTGTATGGACGGCCACGGCAGATTGCGGCGCCCATAGAGGCCGATGATGACGATATTGATAGGGGAGCCACATTGAGGAATTGGCGGAGGTGGATGAAGGTTGTGTTTGCGGGACATGTTGCCGCTTCGGGTCAAGGGGTGACGGGGGCCAAAGAGTTTGAGGTTACGACGGGTGGCATTGCATATGTACCAGGGAAGAAAGAGTAGATGATTGGATCGCGACTTTGATAAGATATATAATATATATTGTGACATGGTCATAGGGAATTGGAGCTCTTGCGCCCTACCAAGACTCAAAAACACACACTACATTGGCCGAAGGGAGCGCTCCACGCCAAGATATCCACGCTTATACGGATCACGGTTATAAACATGCCATTATTACAACCAGTCACCATTTACCCAGAACCCATGTAAAAGTTACAAATCCCTCCCTTCTCTCTACATCCATCAACGAGGGTGGGGAAACTCATCTTCCAACTGAAGACGGACACCAACATTCATGCTAATCAACTCCTGAACAAGAAGCTTCGCCGCGTACGGCATCTGCATCTGCGTGACTTGCCTCGTGCTCTTACAAGTATTACAGTAGCCCTTGTATCCAAAAAGACCGCACTGCTGGCAAATATCGAGTGTGACACCGTCTGAGCTCAACATGAGACGCTCCAGTAGGAGCTGCGAGGCACCATACGCGATTAGGCAATCACGCTCCATTTCTCCGAGACGCAGCCCACCGTCACGCGATCGACCTTCTGTAGGCTGCCTCGTCAAAATGGCCCTGGGCCCGCGGGATCGAGAATGCATCTTGTCCTGGACCATGTGCTTCAAACGCTGATAGTAGATGGGGCCGTTGAAAATGTATGCTTCCAGCGGCTCCCCAGTCAGACCTGACGTGAAGTAATCTTTGCCTTCCCAGGAGAAGCCGTAGTCGAGGAGCACCTGGCTCATGTCCTTGACTGGATGTGACCTAAATGCATCGCCGAAGCCATAGTCTGGCCGGCCATCGATGATTGAAGCCTTGCCTGTTAAACATTCCAGCAGTTTACCCACCGTCATTCGAGACGGGAAACCGTGAGGGTTCATGATGATGTCCGGGCAAAGCCCATTGTCGGCAAATGGCATATCCTCCTGGTCCACGATAATACCAACGACACCCTTTTGGCCGTGGCGAGATGAAAATTTGTCTCCCAATTCCGGACGACGGGTTTGACGGGTCTGCACCTTGATGACAGTGGTATCCTTCTCTGTTTGAGAAATCATAACCTTGTCAATGTAGGCAGGATCGGGAATTCGATACGAGATAGCAGAGTCCCGGTACTCGCTTGGTCCGCGATCAAGCCCAATGCCTGTCGTCGTCAGGTCCAGAGGGGTTTCTTTCTTGACCATGACCTCTCCGCTCTTGACTCGGTAGCCAACTGTGGCTAACCCGTCGTCGTCCAGAGCCTCGTACTTCTCCTCGCGGCGTGTCGTGCCGCCATTAACCTGATTGACTGGATCGCCAATACGCTCCCGTCTGCCATTCGGGTACTTCTGCAGCTCCGTAGTGTACTTGCGGAAGACCTGGCAGCGTCCGAATCCTCTGTCGATTGAAGCCTTGTTCAAAACCAGAGCATCTTCAATATCGTACCCAGAGTACGACATGACGACGACTGTGGCATTCTGACCAGCAGGGAGTTTGTCGTAATGCACAAGCTGGATGGTCTTGGTGATGACCATGGGCCGCTGTGGATAAACCAGAGTATAAAGCAGCGTATCGATGCGGTTGAATTGATTGTACGCAATTGCTCCAATAGCTTGCTTACCCATGGCACATTGGTATGTGTTTCTGGGAGATTGGTTATGATGTGGGAATGGAATCAAACCGGCCACAGCTCCAAGGAGGGTGAATGGCTCAATCTCCAAATGAGTCGTGCTTTGCGTTATTTGATTTTCGTATATGGTAACGAGCGCGTCTTGCTCCTCGTTGACATCCAGGTACTCGACGATGCCCCTTGTCAAAAAGTCATCAAATGTAACTTTGCCTAAATGCAACAACTTCAGGTGCTCATCCTTGAGCTTTTGCTTTCCGTTCTTGACAATAATATATGGCCGGCAGATGCGCCCTTCGTCTGTCGCAATGTGGACGGCATTAAAATGGGAGTTGAGGTTAATGCTGACGAATGGTGATATCCAGCCTCGTCGACGCATAGCGCGAAATCTCGAGGCAAACCTCTTGGGGTACCGAGTAAGAGCAAAAGGTGTACCATTTACGTGAATAACCCAGGAGCCCTCCCGGTGCATTTCGGCACCTGAAAAGTTCCGGATAGGTTCAACGCCCGTGTCTAGTGTGAATATCCACCGTTTCACCGGAGCCTCGTCGACATTGGTTGTGATATGTGTCATGAGAGCCAAGTTCTTGACCAAACCACATGCTTCACCTTCGGGGGTATCTGAAGGGCACAGCATACCCCATTGTGATGGCTGAAGAGCACGAGGGCCAGAAACCTTGCGCGTCTTCTCAAACTGGGAGCTGATTCGGGTCATCATACCCAGGGCACTGATATAACTCAGTCGACTCAGCACGTGCGTGACACCGGCTCTGTTCATGTTGAACCGCTTCACGCTCCAGTTGCCTGTTTGGATTGCGCGGTTAATTCCCATTCCGATATTGTTGGCGTGGTTGCTGATCATGTGAACTGCATCGAGGGGGACCGCGCGATTATTCTTTTTCAGGAATTTGTCAATGGACATCTTGACTTCGCCCATGAATCGCTTGAATAAATCTTCGAAGAGTAGAGACAGGAGCTGACCCGCCAACTCCAATCGCTTATTACCGACAAAATCTCTGTCGTCGACGAGCTTGGAATCCTGTGAAGCCATCAAGACTCGTCGTGTCATCATGGCCACGTAAATTGCTTTAGGATAAAAGTCCAGACCTTCGATGGGAACATGAGCGATGATGAGGTTGGCCAAGGCATCAAGACCCTCTTCGACGTTGTTCCGACGGACCTGGGGTCCAAACATGGCTTTACGCGATCCCATCTTTACCCTTGCGCCAATGTATTCGAGAGCCTGGTGTTGTGTGAAGACTCCAGCTCTGGTTGCCTCATCAAAATTGATAACAAACTCATCCTGATATCGACCATCTGAGCCAGCAACAAGTTGCATGATTTCATAGTCGGACAACCCCCCCAGAGCCTTGAGAATAATGACAATCGGAATACCCTCCACGAGGACGTTGTGCGTCATGACGATCCTGTCCTTCTTGAGGGTAACGTACGTCTTTGACTTTCGTTCGTGGGTTGAGCTGGTTACCGATGCGGATATAATGTTGTTCTTTTCGTCGGCCTCGACAATGACTCGATTTTTGCTCAGCTGCTCTTGAATCAAAATGACCTTTTCTGTGCCGTTGATGACGAAGTAGCCGCCAGGATCAAGAGGGCACTCGTTCATTGCCTCCATCTGCGCGTTGTTGGCACCACTCAGGCGGCACCTGGAGCTTTTCAGCATCACAGGCATGCGACCCAGAGGCACATTTCTCCGTATAATTCGTTGCTTATCTCGAATGTATGCGATATCGACAACAATAGGAGCGGCATAAGTCATGTCTCGTAGCCGACACTCCATAGGAGTTACCTCGGATCGAGATTTGGCGTCGTTATGGTCCTGGCGACGAGGGCGATCGACGCGAATATCTGTAAATCTATAGCAAACAAGTGTGTCCTCTTAGCCTTGTTTCCTGTGAGAGCATGACAGTTGGCTTGAACGTAGACGTACTCTAACCAAAAATTGCTGTCGACATCGCTGCGAATGGTGCGATTGGCGCGGACGATATCCTTGATCTCCTGCTCCACGAAGAAGTTGTACGAGTCAATATGCCTAGTACGCAATCGAGGTTAACACTTTTCTCTCCAGAAATTGAGCCGCGTCGAGGTATGGAATTCCGCATACTGTTTTACAAGGCCTTGGAGAATGTCAGTCTAAGTTTGCAAGGCTGATTTGGGTTACTCACCCTTCACTTTGAGAAAGGCAGGGAGAAGCTGGAACTTGTCGTCCCTGGTGTTTACGGGATCCGTAAGCTTCTTGCCATTGTAGAAGGGCTCCAAGAGGGCCTCGAAGCCATCGTCCACCAGTGGCATCGTGTCCTTCACCGTATTCGTCACCGCAGAGAATTCATTTACGAGCTTGGGGGCCGGCGTTTAGTAATGCAAGTTTGGTCAAGCGGCAGCTTCCTGACGCAGTGCGGACCTCCGGATGCTTTCTCAACACTTTTTTTTTTTTGCGACGCCGAACGGTCGCCCCAGTGTGATGCAGAAAAGTCCTGCCCCGCGGGGCCGAGTAGGGGAAAAGTGGATACTACCGCAGGCGAATACAGGAATGTCAAGCTCCGTCAAGCTCTATGGTGGGGGACGACTGGCAAGTATTATGGCAACATTGTGAAGTATTTGACTGCAATTTGGCGCTGGGCTACGGCTGATTCATTAGAAGTCAGAGGGTACTCACAGAAGTGACTGGACGAGACCACTTGAACACGGAGCAATCGATAGGCCTGGAAGCAGAAGCACTTTGTCCAGCTCCGATAAGATAAGCCGCCTGCATTATGTACCTGATCTGTCCTAGGTACCTCTAGGTAGTAGTCTACGAACTCGCACTCCCGACCCTTCAACTGTTTTCTAAGTTGGCTAACGGCGACCTTGTCGGACTAAGTTACACATCGACATGACAGGTTGGGAGGAGAGTCTTTGAGTGGACTTGCAAATTCTGTGGCCAAGATGCATTCGGCGGCGGTCTGCCGATTAGAGCAACAAGGCTGCCACATAACCAACGTATCAGCAGCTTCATCACCCAGCGACCGTTCCAGTGCAGCCAGCCTCATGTCCAAAGCGAAAAGAAAAAGTACTCACACCCACAACCCCGCACCCTGAACAAAGCAGCTTGCTGTGTGCGACTCGAGTTTGCGCAGTACGGAGTACATGATATGTATGTATGCGCTGGTCCACGTCACCTTCATAACCCCGATCGTTCAATATGCAGGCATGTGTGGTGCCGTCATACAAGAAGACAAAAAAGGTCCTTGAATAGAGCTTCCAGCTTGTCAGAAAAGGCGCCAGCTCGATTGATGCTTGAGCATAGTGTACTGCAGTCAAGCAAGTTGAAAGCACCGTTGTCAGCAATAACCCCCAAGAGCCTCCGAAGGCAGCTATACTGTGCTCCCATCGAGGGGAGCCAAAATTATTTCAGTTGGCTTCATCCGCATCCACAACTCAAATCCGATCTAGGCAATCACCCGTGTGAGACGGTGTCAAAAGTGTCAAAACCTCCCCGAATCATGGCAATGTACATCAACACCATGGCAATGTACCTTTGGTCGAAGAGAAGGTTCCCCGCTCTCACACGGAACCATCCCAGCGGCGTGGCTTTTGGCGGGATCTGCACCAGGAAACTCCCTCTGTCCCTCAAATGGAATGGCAGATGGCTGATGCAGGTCAAGACACAAGACGACAGAAAAAGAATCGGCCATGGAGGGGCGGAAGGACGGAACGTCATTGTGGTGTGTGTCCAGATGGGTGTGGTGTCCGGATATCGGCCTCAAGTGCATCTTGGCCTCTCGTCTCTCAGCATTGAACCCCACATGGTCGCTGGCCAAATTCAACGACTACTGGATCACTCCACTCTTCGCAAGCCATGCAAAATGTCGGTGAGCAATACTGCGGACAGGCCACGGCCGTTTAAAAAGTGGCCGAACTGGTAGCTGGCAGAGGGGCCGACGCGGCAAACAGATACATATGACGGAAATCTAGACTTGGGCAGCCTTTGGTTGGGATCTTAGCAAGCAAATATCAAAGAGGGTGCCACAGAAAAGAGGGAGGTCGGTAGACTTACACGACAACGATGTCCTGCATGTGCCCTAAGCGGCAGGGTGTATTTTGTACAGATAGATAGATGTACAGGGAGTGCAGGAACAGATGCGGAACTTTCAAACCTTTAGTGGCCAGGGTTTGCACGGCTCTGCTCCTCAGAAAGGGCCTGAGGAGGAGGTGAAGAAGAAGAACAGAAGAAGAAGGTGGCGGAAGTCATCTTGCTGCGTCTGTGGCCGGCTGGTGTGAAAGAGTGAGTAGGTGATGGATTCTGGTGTGGTTGACAATAGGGCCGTCAAGAATTCATGTGGGTTCCAATGTTGAGTCGAGAGGTCAACAAAAAAAAAAACAAAAAAAAAGGCAACGCCGCAGCATTGCGGGGGTCCCATCGGGCCCAGCCAGCCTCTGAGGTCCCGTCTTTTTCGGTCTGGTCCGTTTCTGTCTTCTCGTTAACTCGTCTCGGTGGAGCTCTGGCATCAACTCCGTTTATTGTTGCCAACATTGAAGCACCTTGGCCACCTGACTCAAACCTCACTCAAGCCGCTGGGCTTCACCACTAACCGAATGCTTGTCTCTACCCTTGAGCCATTCAGTAACCAAGTATGACAGGCTTGGCAATGGTAGCTAATCATAAAGTCTAATTAACCGCACGGCGAACTTATCAGATAAAGTGGTTTGACAGAGGTGACTACCTCCCGGCCTGCACACCATCTCTGTGCGAGTTCCGACTTCCGACTTCTGACTTCTGGCTGTGAGGCAGCCCTCTGCTTTACCTACTGGTGCATACAAACTGTGTGCCTATTACTTTTTGGACGTCATGGTATTTGCATTTGTCCAGTCACCTAGGCGGAAGGAAACGCGTACTAGTTGCATATCCCGTTGGACGTGATAAGGTGCCGCCGCTGTAATAGCCCCATTTCTCTGTATTACTAAGGAGATACCTCTTTAGTAATAAAACTGGCCGTGTTAAAGGTCAAAAGGTGACAGGTGTAAAGTACCTTTTATAATAACTTAAATACATTTATTTTTATATAATTTTAAATAAGACTACGTACCTTTTTATTTAAGCTTTTTAATTGGTTAAAACCCTAGTCCGATACAAGAGTGGCACCTCATCACATTCAAAGGGATGGAGTTGCCCGCATCGTTCTTGACAACAGGAACTTGACATACTTGCTTGATTGAGACCCAGCCAACCCCTCTTCTGCTTCAACTCTTCTGCCGCAACTGATACGGGTCCAACGTGGGATTGAAATGTTGAGGCGAACGGCGGAACAACAAACGTTCGACCTGCCGACTTTCCAAGTATTTGCCGCAACATCTTGAGTTACAACGGTCAAGGATTTTACGGCCCCTTTCCAAGACCCTCTCCACTCTTTCCCGCCACCGCTTGCTGAGGTCATGTTACGGAGAGTATCGTGGTTGTACCCACTTAGATGTTCATGCAGACCTTGCTAGGCTAAGACTATATGTACATTCACTCTGATACGGAGTATGGAGTAGTATCCATGGATTTTGACCCCAAGCACTTAAAAAGCTATCTCCACCACATTGAGTCTGGAATGATGTAGTTCGTTTGCCATGACGAAAGCATGGTGTGGAACATGCAGGGTCCTGTTCAACTGATGTGCAGGTGCTTTCCCTACGTACACGTAACAACGAAGTTAGAGACCGTGAAATGTGACGTTGGCCTTGCACCACAAAACTGCTGTCTCCTGGTCTGAACGTCAAGGCTCTGTTTCAAAAACTCACGTGAGTATCGACAGAACTCCCACATCCGGATTCTGCGCGAGCCTAACTACGGAGTAATCCGTACTACAAAGTCGCTAGTTGGCGAAGCCCTCCAGTTGGCAGAGGGTTAGAAACCCAACCTTTGGGAGCAACCGACTCATCTGCCAACGGTGCCAACTGACCCGGCCTAGCTCTCCGACGAGTCCCGATTACCGATATTTGCAGAGGAGACAGAAAGAAGAGTTCTATCCATAAGAACTCTATACCCCGTACTTGGCGAACAAGGCAAAAAACACAACAGCCTTATGTGAATTGAAAATATGGGAACCTCGCCAAGGACAGGGTCGATATATTCCGTAGAGTGGTTCTTCTTGCGCTCGGAATAGGCGCCCACGAAGTCAACTTCGTGTGGCCTCAAAGCTAATGCCTAGCTGGCTGGTTTACGGTCTTCGTTGGCTTGCAAGCATACGTGACGTGCTGTGCGCTTGATACCCCCCTTTTTGATTTCGAGAAAAAGGACGCGCCAGTACACCAGATCAAGAGTGCATTTTGAAATATTAGTCGTCTGTACGACTTGTTCCGGCCAACTTGCCACCAGTCAGTCGGTCTTGTATGCCACCGATGGCATTTCACCGAAACCTGGCTGAGCCCTGCCCTCCCTAGCGCCTACCTGGGTAGGTACCTTTTAGCTAGGGCCAAGTACTGCCCGTACCGAGTCAAGTACTCCGTACCCTCAAAGTTGCTTCCTCCAGACCTGACGTTATAGGTGCAGAACTCTGTGCCTGATGGCGCAGCCTCCGGCTAGCAGAGACTCGATTAGGATCCCTCCACTCGCCCCATGCCCAAGAGTAGTATCCCCTCATGCCCCCCACTCCCTTGCGCCTGAAGCTGGGCTTCGTGACCCCGAGAGACACTGATGGACGATGTCTGAGACCCTAGCAAGCTTCGTTGGCGTCCGGTGCTCTGCCCTGACTGAGTGGCTCCCATGTACGGAGCACTTTTAGCCAGGTATGTATTATGCATTTGTCTGTGTTCTTTGTCGCCTGCTAGGTTTTCCTTCTTGTCTGGGGCTTTTTTTTGTGTTTCTTCTCTCTCTCGCCAAATTATTCTGTGGAGGGCTTCGGCAGCTTTGCTCGGAGCTCTCACAACTGGCATTTCGGGTTGCGACGCCTAAACTTCCTTTCACTATTCGTCTGAGTCGTCTTCAAATTTTGATTTTGTTTCCATTTTCCCCGCCGTACAAGATCTCACCAGCGTACCTTCGTTCCCGAGGATTGAGCAAACAAGGTAAGTACACTTAATTAAACGAGAGATTGCCCACTATCAATGTTACCACCCAGTCCTGTCATGTCGACCGTCCTCTTAAGGACTAAGCTCGCCTCCCAGGAGACCGTGCAAAAGGATTCTATTTCGGGGATATCAAAGGCAGCAGGCTCATTTCCCGTTCTTTCTTTCTCTCTCTCTGTTTTTTTTCTCAACATTTCGAGAACTTTACCCCTCGCGAAGCACAGGAATGATCGTTTGTCCTTAACTTCGGATGATGCTCATGGCTAGTGTCTTGGGTTGTCATGGCCTTGTGCTAGAGCTGGCGTTGGTTCCATCAACTCCCGACTTGGGGTGGATTGGTGCGCAAGTGCGGTACAAATCAGCGACGGTGTGAAAGACCAACCACCGCTAACTAGGCAGCACCCGAGCCGGGGCGTTTCGCGCTTGTGCCTGCCCCTGTTCACCATGGTGGTTTGGCCTAGACCCATGCGCCCATCAAATAATAGCATATGCACAGGGACTCCAGAGAGTGCGCGCCCGTTCATCCTGGCACCCCGCCTCCCAACGTGCTCCTCGTCGGATTTGCTTCTCGCTCTCGGCTTGCGACTTGGGCTGACCATTCCTGCTCTCTTTCCATGTCTGCAGGTGTATAGAAACCGATTTCGCTCTGCCAATCCGGCGTGTACGAGTCCCGCGTTTGCCGCTCACCATGGATGACGTACGCTTTCGTTCGCAGCACTCGCCGCGGAACGAAGCGTCGATGGCCAGTTTCGTCTCGCCTCCTCGCAACGGCGGTCGTATCCCCCAGCAAACCTCCCATGATCAACGGGGCAACATGCCACGAAGATTCACAACCGATTCTAGTCGAGTGCCGACTCTTTCGTCAATGACTGCAGCGTTGACCTCGCCTCCAAGAGGCCTTGGGTTGGATTCCACCCCAGACTACAATAACGTGAGTCTCTGCTGCTTTTCGCCGCCCATGCCATCTAGTCTCATGCTTCGTTCATTCTGCTATTTAGCTCGTGATGTCTGAGTTCATCTGCTAATCTAGTCGGTTATAGGCCTTGCACAAAGTGCAGCTTGTACGTAACCCTTGGACAACAGCACGTCCACCGCAGAAAATATCAAGCCATGTTTGACGCTGCTGGGCTGCTTGTGTAGCGCTCGCTGTTCTCCTTTCTTGAAACGAACCATCACTGAATATTTGTCCACAGATAGAGCAAAAGAAACTTGAGTATGAGAGGATTCGTGAACAGAGGAGGCGCTTCGAGTTGGAGATGCAAAGGCTTGATCAGCAGCAGCGCCGCGAAGCCCAAGAGTTGGCTCAGATGGAGGAGGAAATTCGAATTGCAGGACATCAGTCCGAACCGACAACACCTCCAGAATACCGGGATAATTCGGGTTTCCCATCTATCTTCTCGCGGCCAAACCGTTATTCGACTTCCAGCCTTGCGTCTCCCCCGGGCTTCAACCGTCCAGCTCGATCTGGATCACAGTTAACATCCCCACCATCTGGGTTGACGCAGCAAAGATATGGGTTTGATGAGAGAGCAATGCCCTCTCGCTCGGACCCGAATACGAGGCGTAACAGTGACGACGAAGAAAAAGAAGAGGCCGTGCGACAGGACCCGACTAGTCATAGGTCCACAAATGCGTAAGTAACCATAACTTCCAGAATATGTCTTGCGTTGGCATAGTCGCCCCGAGTTCAACCAAGATTTTTTGCTTTATAACTCTGGGCATCATTGTTGTTATACATTTGTCATCCGTTTTCTGCCTCGAGTGAGGTGATTCTCATGAATGCAAGTGCCCAGTCTATGCGTGGTTGCACCAGCCGGGCAACAGTGTCTCTGCTTGTCTGCAATTTGTAATCGGCTCGCTCCTGGCAATTCGTGTGTTGGGGCCATGATGTGCAATCGCCCACCGGGAGGCATACGTGGCACTCAACATACCTGTTGATTTAAGGCATCTATTCAGTGGACCATTCTCTTCTCGTCTTATGTGCTAATGCAATGATTTTGGGTCAGCTTGCATCGATACTCAATGCCCGTTACAAGGTCGCGTAACGGATTGTACGATATGAACCTTGACCAAACCAATACAACCCGTTTCCTATTTGGAGACGACGAGCCCAAGTCACTGCCTCGTGGCCGCACACCGGACGACAACTTCCCCACCCTCGTGCGTCGAGAGGATCAAATGGTAAGTGAAGGCAACCGTGGTTTTAAAATATTGCGTGTTCGCGAAGGACTTGCTGTCGGTGGCTGCGCAACCTGAGCGAAGAGGTGAGGCTTCGAGGCAGTTCGACAGGGCTCAGCCAGCATTTTAATGTAGAAACAGGGAGAATCAGCTGTTTACGAGCTCCTGGAGGTCTGAGGGTAGAAGAGGGAAAGGCGGCACACGACAACTGGCAACCCACAAGAGACAGCCGGCAACAGCTGGACAGCGGCAGCGGCAGCGGCAGCGGTAGGTACTTGCACTTAGATTTGCAGTTGCTCGCAATTGCTCATCATTCGAGTACTTTCGTGAGGGTGCTCAACATTTGGAGCGCCCAACTGCTTTGACTCAGCGTCAACCTGCCTGCTGCACCAGTCGGAGCCGCACGGCCTCACCAATTCCTCACCTCGCCTCTACTCTACGGTTGCCTCCTTCATAGTCGCTGTCGTGCCCTCACCGCGCAGTTTGTGCTTGCTTCTGCCTATCCCCCAGCAGCTCAAGAAATCCCTGTGACCATCCTGTGTATTTTTTTTTTCTCGTCCTTTTTATTGCTGCCTTGTTTTCTGACGTTTTGCGCTCTCTTTCAGCTTTCTGCATCTTCAGCTGCACTCGATCTTGCCTTGTCCCCGTCACCCAATCCTGAAAAGTCCAACGGCTGGAATCGTGTTAACCGTCATCGGCACCAACAGAGCATGTCAGCGATCAACGGATCATCGTCTAGCAAATCCAACGAAGTCATCACTATCGGTAATCGACCTCAGTCTTTACGTCATTCTCTTGATCTCAAGTACATCTCAGAGAGCCCAGCAGAGCCTTCATCTGTCGCTATGTCACCCCAGAGCAGCCATATGGCATCCCCTCCTCGCCTTCAGAGCTCTTTCTCAGCCAACGATGTGCCTACTGTTAAGAACACGTCCGGGTCGTCTATATTGTCAGGCAATGCCAATAATCACGCTCAGCAACACTTCCACAATCATAATGCCAACATGGGCCGGATCCCAGCTGGTGCAATGCCCTCACGTCATAATCGTGAGCTGTCGAGTGACAACAGCATGAATAATGGCCGCGAGCAGTCTAATGGCTTTCAGTCTATCCAGTCCGCTCTGCAGGCGAGTGCTGCACCCTTTGGCCCGAGTCTTACCACCGCAGTACAAGTTAGCTCGGCTACCGCCATTTCTGGCCCTTCGACCACGGCTACAGCCAACTCTTTTAGCACCTTTTATACACCAAATGGATATGGCTCCAATGCGACTGGTTCAAGTGGCAGCTTCGGCATGCCAATGCTTACGGCAGGGATGCAGCAGATGAGCATGAACGGTGTTAACGGGGCCACCTTGTATCCTGCTCAGAACTACACTGGATATGGCTCATTGTCATACAATCAGGGTGCTGGTCAGCCGCGAGACAGCCAAGCCCGCGTTATCCAACATCGGCGTCAGCTCGACAATGAAGGTATGTAGCTGTACTTGCAAATGGGTTGGCCTCCAATTATTGACGATCTTCCTATAGCCATGTCTCGCTATCAAAACATGCCTCTTGAATCCTTCCGAGGACAAATTTATGAACTGTGCAAGGACCAACACGGCTGCCGCTATCTCCAAAAGAAGTTAGAGGAACGCAATCCCGAACAGGTTCATATGATTTGGCTCGAGACCAACCAACATGTCATCGAGCTCATGACGGACCCCTTTGGTAATTATTTGTGCCAAAAGCTCCTCGAGTTCTGCAATGACGATGAGCGCACTGTTTTGATTCAGAATGCATCGCAGGATATGGTGCGTATTGCGCTCAACCAGCATGGAACACGAGCACTGCAAAAGATGATTGAATACGTTAGCACCCCTCAGCAGGTGCATCTTATCATTGAGGCTCTACGATTTCGCGTTGTTGAGCTTATTCAGGATCTCAATGGCAATCACGTTATCCAGAAGTGCCTGAACAAGCTTACATCGCTCGATGCCCAGTTCATTTTCGATGCTGTTGGCAACAACTGCGTCGAGGTAGGCACCCACAGACACGGTTGCTGTGTGCTGCAACGCTGCATCGATCACGCCTCTGGTGAGCAGAAGCCTTGGCTAGTCGGACGTATCACAGAACACGCACGTATCCTCGTGCAGGATCCTTTCGGCAACTATGTTGTTCAGTATATCATTGATCTCAATGAGCCAAGTTTCACAGAGCCCATGGTTGCCATGTTCCAAGGCTGCATCAGCCAACTTTCACGGCACAAGTTCAGTTCCAATGTCATCGAGAAGTGTTTGCGGTGCTCCCAGGCGCCATCCAAGGACATGATTGTTGAAGAGCTGCTTGCACCCCAGGAGATGGAGCGGCTACTTCGTGACTCCTTCGCCAACTACGTTATTCAAACCGCTCTTGAATTTGCCACGCCTCACCAGAAGTACCGTCTAGTTGAATCGATTCGACCCATTCTGCCACAGATCCGTACAACGCCTTATGGCCGCCGCATTCAAGCAAAGATTTCAGCTTATGATAACCGCGGAAGTGCAGCCTCCAGTGGTCAGGTTACACCTGCAGATAATACCCAAGGCCAGATCCCTCTCCGTCAGGGCCATAACCGTGGCATGTCAGGAAATGCTCCAATGTTGCCGAGCAATGGCATCACAAATGGAGGATTGACTGGGCTTGGAGCCAACCAAGGTGTTCGTCAGGGCGTGGCATCGTATCCTAACAGCTCTGTCCTGACAGTTCCTCCTCCATCCGGGTCAGCCCCTGTTCAGCAACCTCAAAGCCAGCAGCAACAGTCTCAGTTCAACCAAAGAGCACCAGGTAGTTTCACACCGTCACATTCTGCAAATGCGTCTGTGGATGCCAGCGGCGAGACTCGCTGGGTGTAAAATCTTGATTTCTTTCCTATCGCATCGCCATCTACACACGATCCACTTGTACCAACACGCGCCATACTCAAAAGTTCTTTTTGGTTCGTGTCCCTGGATGGCACACAGCCTCTCACGCAGCACGCTGATGAAACTGCCATGACTTAACGACTCTTTTTATTGTGCATCGTGTTTCATCGTCCGTAAATACAGCACGAGAACGCCATTGCCTTATTACTAGCTCAGCCTCCGATCTACACAGCACATACAATAGTGTGCTCTTTGTGTACATTACAAAGGAAGGGTGTTACAGAAAAAAAGGAAGAAGAAAAAAGAGAAACAGAAGAAAAACTCACTGACCGGCCTTGCCAGCACTGGCAACAGCAAAAGGTCATGTCCTGTATGCGTACCCTGATCGCCACGACGAAAGAGCTTCATCGATAGAGATGACTACCAATTCTTGCGGACCTGTCATATTTCGAGGTTTTTTTAAACATTTTCCCCCTTGTCATTTTTGTTATTCTATTTCACTTTTTTTTTTTTTTTTTTTGCACCATCTGTTGTGATTTCTACCATCAAGTTGCGTCTGGTGATTTGTTTCGATTCGGACTTGGTGGGTGACGACTACTCGTATTGCACATGAAGAACCGAGAGGAGAGCAGACAGGAATATCCCCGCGTTTCTTGCATGGCTTCTATGACTGCCTCATGATTGTATAGCCGCTCCATTCTCCTCTTCACTTTCTTGAATCGCCGGATCTGGGGCTTTGGCTGGATTGGTGAGAGGAGGGAAATGGATCATGGGACTGGACGGGCAGTTGGATGGTTGGGGAGGCTTTGCTTTGTTTGTTATGCATGACCCTTTGTATGATCTCGAGAGGCTCTTTCGGAAAATAAAATAAATACATGGCTTTTGCTCTTGTTGCTCTGTGTCAATTGCCCCACGAGGTGTATTGCCGTAATCAGCAAGCATAAAAGCGTACCTTTACCGCCAGTTCATGTAGATTGTAGAAAATTCTGTTCACGGTGGAGCCATAAGATCATGTCTCCTGCACCCGTCAATCCTAGACATCATAGACAACTCGGAACGACGCCAAGAGCAGAAGTGTCATGATTTGTTTTTCTTGGATATCCGGTTCTCCTATCCTGTTGGTTGCCTCGGTCGATTGGCATCCTCTCGAGAGTAAAGCGCCTTAGGCAAGCAACATCGACATCACAGAGGACAGGTAAGAAATTATCGTCATTATGGGAATCATTTCCATTCCAACATTGTTTTGTTTTGTATGATAAGCTACCAAGTCATAATGGCCCTTTTTTCCATCCTTGAGCCCCGTTGACCGATGATTCCAAGCAATAGCAACCACGCAATGCCAAAAACCACGCCCCAAACAGCCTCCCCAAGCTCCCTCGTTCCGTCACGCACGCCAATTTTCCATTCAGCGACACTATGCGATACACGGACGGGACATTTATCGGTAGCGCCACAGGGAAGTGGTGTTGTGACGCAGCCAGGTCTTTCTGCGGCCGGCCTGGGTCTTGTTGTACCGGTGGCCCTTGTTGAGGCCACGGGACTTCTTCCCGGTAGCAGTGAGACCACGAGCCTCGCGGTGCTTGTGAACGGGGTTGACGATCCAGTTGATGCGAGGGTCGATGCGGATGGCCTTGTGCTGGGGGTCGACGAGGATGACCTCGTAGTACTTGTAGGTGGAGTCCTGGTTGATCCAGTACGAGTTGAGGACGCGCAAGTTGGCGCAGCGGCGGCCGACACGCTCCTCGGCGGTGGCCTTGAGGGATCGCTGGTACTTCAGCTGGTTCACACCCTGGTTGGTGGGCTTGCCTGTTTGGATAATTAGCGCGAATGTTATCGAACCGCAGCGCCCGGTTGCCAAGAAATAGAGACGGGCAAGTAGAGTGCGGTGGGACAGGACAGTCGGGAGAATGCATATGCGTCTCTGCACAGCTCATGGTGCGAACCCCCCCGGTTTCTTCGACCTCAACTTATTTTGTACGTACCATAGGTGGCACCCTTGGGGACAGGGCGCTTGCGGCCGCCGCGGCGAACGCGAACGCGGTAAATGACATAGCCCTGCTTGGCCTTGTATCCGAGGCGGCGGGCCTTGTCGGGGCGCGAAGGGCGAGAGGCGCGGTGAATTACGTTCAACTGACGGTACTATATTACGCACTCTCAGCAAAAGTTCAACGAGTGTATAGCACAGATCGAGCGGCCGGATATTTCGAGTCTCTCTCTTCTCTCTCATTGCAGCAAGGAATGAAACTCCATCGGACATCCTTTGTTCCTCGCCGTTGCCAATCAAAGATGCGTAATTCTTTGTTTCCATGATTCGTTATCGAAGAGAAACTCAGCAAGGTTCGATGGCGGACGAAAACAAATCCCTGAATGAAGTTCGAGTAGGAGGAATAGAGAGACTTTGACTCCGTTTCGCTCGTCCACGATATGCCATTGAATGTTTTTGTAATTTGGACTCAACGTACTTCCCAGCAGCGCACTCGAAGAAGGAAGCGCATCACATCGGACTGCTTCTTCTTCTGAAGTTCCTCGACGTATTTGAGGGCACCCATCTTGGCTGTTCGAGTAGCAACAACGTTAGCTCAAATTCAAATTTGTATTTGCTCCCGAAGAGTATTCTAGTGTAGAAGGAATGCTGCCACCAGGAGAGTATTGGGATGACGAACCGATTTGTGAGGCAAGATTCCTGCGGTGGGTTAGTAGTAGTGGGAGCAGAGAGTCGAAATTTCGTTCGAGGAAACTTTCACAATATCCCAGGGCTGAGTGGAATTGAAAATTGAGAAGCAGTTTGTGTGGGCTAAGCGATGCGCTAGTCTGCTTTCAGGGTTAGCTGGTCACGTATTGCCCCGCAATGCCCTGGGTTTCTAACATGCACGTATTGACTGTTACGCTGATGAGTCAGCTCCCCAAGTGGGTGTTCTGGGGTTCAACGTTCCATAAAATTGCCGTCTGCAGTTGATCAAACTGCAGCCAAGGAAGGGTGTGTTACACTAGGAAGCCATCTCGACTTTCTTGATGTGATCTTTGTGTCTTCTAGTGTGGCAAGCTGGAACTGAGATGGCTCTCTAAGTTGACACTGGGTTGTCGTTTTTTTCAACACTATTATAGAACTCTTTTATTGAAGCATGAAACCCAATCTTCACGAGTAAATGCCAAGGCGCAGCCCTTTATGGCAGAAAAACAGCAAGTCCAAACAAGGTTTGTAAAATGCCCTCAGTAGTATTACCCCAAGTTCCGCCCATCTTTTGTGGCCACGTTTCTTGCAGTAATTCTGCGGCAATGTGGTCAATATCATCATTTCCGATATTTGTGGAAATCCTGGAGGCGTTCGGAATAATGTTTTGTTCAGCATATTTCATAGAGTGTCCCATGAGGCTTGCGCTAAGCAATTGCAAATCCATGCCATCTTGCTTCCACCGTACCCAGGAGGGCATCCTAATATCGCTCTCATGCTTGCTCAGTTCTTCGTAATCCTTCATTAAAACACGAAATCCGTCCAAGGTACGCATTGCTTTATGGTAAGGATCGTTTGCAATCCCGGACGTCTGTCCCGGGTAGGGGCTACATGTATGAGGCAATATCGAAATATCATCTGGGAAATTCTTGGTCATCAATTCCTTTATAGTTGGTAGTTGATGCAGGGAACTAAGAAATATTAGCATGTGTTTGAACTAGGTTGGTATAAATCTCTTACGATGCGTGGCAAATAATGCGGGTCTTGATTTGGGCCTGAAGGTCGCGAGCTGTGTTCTCCAAATCCCGCCTCGCATCCTGGGTATTTATTTTAGCCTTTTTAGCTACCCGGGAATAAGTTCCACTAGAAAACATAGGAGAATTCAGCAAAAAATAAACATCAGGAGCATTTATAGCCGTTAGAAAAACCTCGTTTGCAAAGGAAGCAAAGCTTCACCGTCCTGCGACAGCGTTGTCCGCGGGTTCTTGCCTCCAGTACACTTGAGCAATGATGGAAGAGAGGTTGAAGCATCCTGTTCCAAATCGCTGCCTGCTACAGCAGTGTCTTCAATTTCGTCTGGAAACAGATTAGTGTTCAAAATTCCGTATATAGTGACATACTTGAGCAAATTGGCGGCAGGGCTGAGACGCACCATGCTTGAGTAGCTTTCGTTTTCTTGTCAGAGGCGCCATTGCAGTCCTGGAAGATACGGTTTTCCAGCACTAGCTACCCCCGTAGCATATCAAAGGATAGCAGTTGAGGGTTTCTTAGGGTCTGAGTAGGTTGCAACATACAAGAGAAGATCGGAAGGCTGCGATAGATAAAGGAGAATAGAGGGAAGTTCACGGAAGGAGCTACCTCGCCATCCCAACAGCTGTCCAGGCAGCGTCTGACAGCTGGCAATGATCGCAACTCACACCACAATATTGGAAAAGGGAGACACTTTATACCAAGTAGTTGAACTAACATGAATGAATGTTTCCAGAGCGGACAGGGAAGTAACTAAACTGAAACGCCTTTCAATTTGTATGTACTCATAAATCATTGAAGTTGCTCTTAAGTTCTAAAACAAGCCCAAAAGCCACCTAATGCCCAGGAACCACGGTAGCAGAATAACAAAATATGATGTAACAAAAACTTGGAAGAGGACGGAAAAGAGTAAATCAAGAACAAGCATATCGCCCAAGGAGCCCAAAATTCGTTCGTACATGACCTCCGCCTTACCCAAGTCATGTCTGTCCCCTATTCGTTGCATATTAGTTACAGCGTGAGTCACCCTTTTTTTGTTTTTACTCAAGCATCTTTCTGTCTATGTCCGAACCTCAGCCTCTCTGGTGCGTGCAAGCAAGGAACCGTTGCCTTTTCTCTCTCCGGGCCATTGTTCCCCTGTCTTTCTTGATATAAACGCCAAATATCACATTCCCAGAATACTGTAAAAAGGAAAATAAAAAAAGCGGCCTAGTAAACTTGATGAAAAAGAAAATGTGGCAACTGTAAACAAGAGAATTGACCGCACAATTCAGCCAGCTACAATTCCTGAGCACTCTTGGCGATCAGCTGCCACCAGTGGTGCCTGTGTGCGTAATATATTCCTTGCCATTGCTTCCTTTTGTTTCCCTTTTGTTCGGTGAGCAATGATCAATGGGTGTTGAGGGAGAGACCCTGGAACGCGGTGTTCCAGTCGTTTTGTGCAGTTATGGGTGACACGCCTGCTGCGTGTGGAGTTGGACTGGGGAGATTCTGCGCTCCGGGAAAGCGCTGGCGAAGGGACTGGAAGTCTCCTTGCTGGCCAAATCCAGTTGGGAATCCATCTGCACCTGGGGAGAGGCTTGGAGCGTATGGAGCAGACGTGCCGCGGGCATTACCAAATACACCACCTCCATACGCATAGTTGTTCGGTGGATATGCTGACGTTGGTGGAACATTTCGATCACTACCAAAGGGCTGCGCAAATGTTGGACGATATCCCCGGCCGAAAGCTTGTGGCTGCTGCTGGTCTTGGCCTTGAGGATTCTGACGTTTTTCGCCTCCGGAGGCACGCCCGACACCTACAGCACCAGGACCAATTCCACTTGGTGCCTGAATGCCTAGGGTTGGGCTGGCGAATGAAGCCGGGTTGATAGCAGACATCCAGATCCTGGTCTTGTAGATTTTGAAGAGGTCTGTAACGAGAGAATTGAAGTTGATGTAAGAGTCAGCGAAGTAGTAGAATGTAAGCTTCTTCCAGTCCCTGTAATTTATAGTTAGCAAGCCTTCTTCCGTGTAGCCTTTGCCTCCGAGGATGAGGGGTGTCCAGAACCCACATTTGAAATTCCGCATCAAGGATTTCCATATTGAGGCCGTGCTCCTTGACCTTTTGCATACAAACTCGTTTTGCCTTGGCTTCCTGACCTTCTTTATCGCGTAGAGCTTGCATCTCGTGATTCTGTGCAAGGCGCTTAATAAGTTTTGGTCGAAGCTCTCCGGCGTTTGGCTCTTGTAGATGATGTTGAGTGGGCGGTCCCATGCCGCCGACAGCGCTGCCCTGAAGGACACTAGATGATGCCATCAAACCTCCGCCAGAGCCCTCTTGAGCTGCAGCAGCCCCTTGTGAATACATCATGAGCCACTTGTAGTGCTCCTCAGCGTAGTGCTCTTTTAGCTCCTTGGCAGTTTGCCAGTCAACGTTGTCCATGGCGACTGTCCCTAAATCGGTGCCTCGATCTGCCTCGACAATGACCAGGTCACCAGGCTTGACTGTGAGGCCCGTACCCTCCTGAATGTAGAACACGTCGGCTCTGACACACTTGAACAGAACCACGTGAAGGAGTTGGTTGTGCCTGGGCTGCGCCATACCGAAAACATTGCGGTGAGGAGAAGGCGGACGGTTGGTGAAATGGTTCTGAAGACCAAAATGTGGTGCATAGGGATTGCTAAAAGGAGGCTGCATTGTGCTTGGCAAGCCGGCCAATATTTCTGTCGCTGAACTCAGTAATTGCTCGTGGGAGTCTAACAAGAGTGACTTACGGTTATTGATGTTTGCCATCCCAGTGCCATCTCCGAATCCAGCGGGGAACCCCTGGGAAGACTGTCCCTCGCCCGCCCCAGGAGCATCGAGAGCAGATACTGAATCAGCCATGGAGCTGACAGAGCCTTGTCGAGTTGGCATATTGGCAAATGAATGGCGTCGGCTCTGTGAGATATCTCCACTGAAGAGTCCCGGAGAGCTCGACCACAGGGCAGCCTTTTTAAGGTTCATGTTATCCGCTTTTCGGTTGTCCAGACCCAGGGGAGTGCGGAATGCATTCGCTCCGTATTCACTCATACGCCGACACGAGGCTCGCCTGCCCAGCGAATCGATTGAATCAGTAGCCTCGTCCAGTTCATCAACCGCAAAATCCGACTCTTCTGGGACAGTCTCATATCCATTTCCGAGAAAGGATGCACCAGTGGAGGCACGAGGCCGGATACGGGAGTTGTTATATTGTTGCTGGCGTAGCATTGCATTTTCGCGGGTGAGCATTTCGATAGTTTTGGATTCGGACATCTGGTGGAATGAGCCTTGAAGGGATTCAGACGTACTTTCATCATCATCATCTTCCACTTCTTTGACCTTTCCAAGCATTGAACCATCATTTGCCATCTCACTCAGCATGCTAGGTCGAGAAGGTCGGTGCTGTAGGGCCGGGTGACGTGCTCGCCCCAAGATAGCAGATGAGCTCATTCCACCTGGTGGTGCCGTCTCGGGGTCCATCTGGCCAACTGAATATGATTGAGATCGGTAAGTTTTGGGAGTGGGGTGTAACGGAATAGCAAATGGGATTTGGGAGTTAGACGTGGAATCTCGAGAGCTTGGAGAAACTTGGTTTAAACCAGAGTCTGATCCAAAGAAGGAATTACTGCCTGCCCCTGGTGGAATTATAGAGGTTGGCGACGGAAGAACTTCGCTTAGCCTTGACGACGCATCCTTTCGGTCGGCATTCCAAATGCCGGCCCCCCAAGAAAACGCTGATGAGTTGGCTGAGCGGCCAACTGAGGAGACTGAATGAGAACCCCAAGGGCCGCTGCCAGCCTCAGCTGATGGAGTGCTGGGATGTGACCCTGTTGGAGACATGGAACTGCTTGCAAACGAGCCTTTACGGGGTCGATTTAACGGCTGAGAGGTATCGTTGAGCCACGAGGATCGACGGACGGGCTTGTGAGTTTGAACAGGGGCAGCCTGAGATGCTTCGTTGCGGTGTTCTCCTTCGTCATCCGAGCTTGCTAGTGCCTCTGAGTCAGGAGTTGATGTCCGGGCCTGAACTTTTTCCAAGAGCAGACTCTGGGTTGTAGCTGCCCCAGGAGGAAACGATCCTTGGCCAAGTTTCGACGGGGTCCCAGATTTGACGGGGTTGGAGCTCATGATGTCTCACGTCCCACAGGATATGCACCCCAAATGTCCAAAACAGCACTATATCGCAATCCAAAAGCCGCCAGGCGAGATTTTGAACACGGGCAGGAAAGTGCGTATGTTATTGAGCGACAAACAATGAAGAAGCCTTTTGCCTTGTACAGTTAGCAAACATTCCCCAGATGTAGCATTTTTGTAAACAGCAAAAACATGTTGTTCCCTGACGAGTAACCCTTCTCAATCGCAAAAGTACCAGCGCCGACATAGACTTACATTGGTGCTGGGATGCAGGAAACTTACGTTGGCAATAACAATGAAACAAGAAAATCTTTGTTGTATCTAATGCGTGACAAGAAGCTCTAGGTCGTCAATGGTCTGATGAAATTCCGGACTCAGAAGCGTCTTGTCTTGAGACCAATTCCAGTGCAAACGGGTAGTGATGAGTTGTATCTATCGGCACCTCGATGTCGATGGAAGTAATACAGGTTGTCGTATGTCGTCAAGGAAGATTAAGAATGAGATGTAGAGGGTATACCAAATTCTAAACCAGTGCGAGTCTAACCCAGAGCCCAAAAAAGGAAAACAAATTCAAGAATAAGAATAAGTTCAAAATCCAGTGCAAAAGAGCGTACCCATTCGCAGCGGAGGATTTATTCGCAGGATATGATGCGTTTCGGTGCTGCGTGAAGTGTGGTCCTACTTGATGCCCATGGTGGGATGCCAGGAGGCACGCAGTAGAGGTGCGATGCGGCTCTAGCTGTCGCGAAAAGCAGCAGGTGTCGCTAGACTGTCAAGCCTGCCTCGAAATCACGAAGAGTCGACAACGACGATTGAGCACGGCCCAATAGCTTCCCGAGAAGACTTGAGGCTTTAGGTTTCCGGGCAGCAGAGACACGCGTACGGCTTCTGAAATTTTGCACGCGGTGGCAAGTGGCGAGCGGGAGATGGTGGAGAGGTATTGTCTGGGCCGCTAGCGAGACGTCCGCAGGGCTAATTCGGGATGAGAGGATTCTTCTCTAGAAAGAAGAGCAGACGGGAAAGGACAAGCGTCGTCGCGGGTCTGATGCTATCGTACTCGTGTTCGAAATGTATTGAAGTCTGAGCCAGAAATTGAGCGCCACAATTGAGCAGTACTCTCAAAGCTGGCAGGTGGTGATGATCCAGGTCAAGAGTGGAGGAAGTGGCAGGTGACCAGGTGACCAGAGCGCGAGACACTTGTACAGCTAGGCGTGCGCGGTCTGGTGCGCCTCAGTAGTCTAGAGTCAAAGAAGACTGTGTTATCTCTCTCTCTCTTTCTCTCAGTTTTTTCCCGCTCTTTCTTTCCCTTTCCTCCCTTTTTATCGGCTGCCTTCTTTTTTTCTAGACCGCGTGCGAAATCTCTCACGACACCAATGTTTGCAGAGCCCTTATCGACAACAGAATTGGCTGCTTGTGAGATGATGGGCTTCAAGTCACAGTAAGTTTGGAGCTATTGCTGAGCTTCTGGGCAAAGCCTCAGAACCACGGACAGGAAATGCCAGTCCCTAACAGGTACCTGGGGGAGGCGCAAGAGCAAAGTCGTACCTGGCTACACGGTGCAACTTGGCTCTCCGCCTGGCGATGTGAGCGATGTGTTGGAGAAGGTGTGAAGTAGGCCCTTTGCGATGGTCGCAGCGTGAGGCCTTGGTCCTAGAACCAGGTGGTGTGTTTGAATGTGGCGTGGGGTCTCGTGTGTTGGCAGGCTTCCCGGTGAGCCTTTGTGTCCTTTGCGCGGTAACCTGGCAACCTTGTAAGTCTTGTAGTCTCGCAGTCTCGCAGTCTCGTAGTCTTGCCGTGTCTGACAAAGAAGCAACAGCAGCTTGACGAGAGCAGGTAGGCTGAGTCGGGGAGCTTGGCGATCCGGTAAGACTGGCCGCTACGGAGGGCGAAAGCTCAAATGCGCACGCGGGTGGGAAGAAGGGGGGCCTCTGGTGCGGCTGGTGCTGGTTGCTGGGTGCTGGTGTAGGGTCGATCAAGTATCGTATACTCCGTAATAGTCAGGGTGTCCCTCCGTAGTTACATATGGAGGGGCGCTTCGGCGTCTTGCTCAGCGTTGGTTGGGTGATTCTGGTTCGAGGCACGATCGGATGGGACCAACGGCTTGCGAACACCACCGCTGGAGCACCAGGCAAATGCGATCAGAATGATCAATGCAAGCAGGTGAGCTGCAACTGTGAGCTGGCCAACAGCACCAGTGGGATAGCAGGGTATGATATGCTTTTCGGAGCTGTCCTAAGAGGGGGATGCAATATGTATCTGGAGGCACCAACTTAGACGACGGGCCCTGCAAGTGGCCAGGAAATTAAGACGAGGAAAAGGAGACATGGGACGTGGGACGTGGGACGTGGGGAGGGGGGCGCCAGGCAAGGCAAGGCATTGACATGGCATGGCATGGCATGGTATGGGAGGCGGACGGGACAGGTATTAGTTAGACAGATGCAGACGCGGGGGAGGCTGTCCCAAATGGTCAAGCTCGACGGCGGCGCTACGATGCCGTCCGCGAGGGTGGGGATGGAATACGTACCCAGTACTGGGTACTCTCCATTCTTTAGGAGATTCCTGCGCTAGCTCAATGTCAGTCCAGCAAAACATGCAACACTCACTCTGCCGAGTACACCAGACACATTGGAGAGTTCCTAGGTACTTGGCCGACAGTGTAGCAGTATGGGGCTCTCGCGGTGAATGTGGATGCTTGGGTGGTCCCAACCTAGAGTGTGGATGCAAATAGTAGAACTGTCAAACTGGACGTGGATCAGCCTCTCTTTCTGCTCTTCGAAGTTGACGACTGTTTGTCAACGAATCACCAGCATGAGGGCACGACGACGCACAAATGAAAATGGATTATGGGTGAAATGGTGGGCAGCCGCGGGAGGCCACTTCGACTTGAGCTATGCCGATGGCCAAGAAGCGACGAGTGCGGCACATATGGTAAAGCACATTGGGCCTGCAGCTTATATCCCGTGAATTGACGAGAGCACCTAGCCTTGCCGAGTTCCTGTCGTGCTTGGTGTACCTCTCTACGGAGTCTGGTGCGCAGTTGCACGCACAGTCCCCGGACACCTCTCTCTTCATCATGGCCGGCTGGATACTAGGAACTGGCACTGGGATTGAGAACCAGGTAGAATGGGAGCTGTGCTGTTAAATCTCACCGTCAACAAGTTCCATCTCTTTGACGAATCCCAGGACTTGGCATCGGGTCAAGGCAGAGAGACTGGTGTGGATATGGAGGAAATGTGGCGCTGGCAAGTGGATGTCAGGGGACCATCCCACCCCCAGCTTGAAGGTTCTCGTCCTTGCGTTCTCAACCCATGTCTCCATGTCTGCAAAGCCACTCGGAGCTCAATTGGTGGCTTGCAACTGAACGCCCCCAGCTCGCAGGACAGCCTTGGAGGCGCTTGGCCAAGCGCACATGCAGCGGATTGGCTTCTGGGGTTACCTTTGGCCTGACTTGCCTGGGGTATGGAGCCATGCTCGTTTTACCTTGTCTGTACCGTCAATCATGCCATTGTATATCACAGTGCGTGTTGTGTGTGGACTTGCGAGATTTGAGACGAGATTTCGGTTGAGGGTTGCAGCCTTGGACCCTCCTCTACTCATCCTACACACAAATCGCCCTCCTCCAACCTCTCCTCAAATTGTGCCATTGTATTGGCCAATGGCTAGTAGTTTTGGCAAGCTTGCAAAAACACGGCAACGAGCACGCTTTCTGTTCCATGTGTGCCAATCGGAACGTGTGCTACTCTGGTAGTCAGGTCGTAGCGCATGGGCGGTCAGGCAGTGTAGGTCTAGGGGCATTGCGGACGGGACATCGAACCAAGTGTACGCAAACAAGCGCCGTCTATGAGCATTTCTAGTAGTTAGAATCAAGGCAGTTAACTGCATTGATGACGGTACGGTCGGGGCAATCAATGGGTTTGCCTCGCGGTCCAGGATGTGAAGAACAACCAGTTGACATCTTATCCCGGGCAGCGCCTTCCCAGACTACGGAATACCCACGACGTACGTAGGCAGATACATAATAGCTAAGCACCTACAACATCGAAAGCCCACCAGACATGAATCTACATATTCTTGGCCTGTGTTTGAAGAGCTCTCTCACTGGGCTCTGTTCTGCCTCCACATTTTCTAGCACCCAACCTCAAACTTTTGGATACTCTCCGACGCTGCAATCATTCACTGGACCTCGCGCTTGCTTTTTACTAAGCAAAATTTGGTGATGTGTGAATTGCGAAAGCTCCCGCGAGACCCTTGGACTCCACACCAAGTACGCCAACACAGCAGTCTCTTTTCGCGTCAAAAATAGCTGCGCTATGAACCGAGCCGGATTATCACCGGGGCCGAAGTATGAAGGCGGCTGGGCTGAAATTGTGCTGCTTTCATCTGTCGTCGTGGGGCGGTAGCTTTCCCCCATGACAACTGCCCATGTTTTTAACAGCAACCCCCTCTCCTCTTGGTGGAGTGTGGCAAATCCATGTTCATCCATAGCACGAGACTGATTCCAAACTCTCCCGACACTTTCGTCATGGCTAGCATGAAAACATTGCTTGTATCGACATCCAGTGAATCCGGATCTGGCACGGAGTACTTGAACTCTGTTGTTCGTCAGCCACAAAGGATAAACAATGCCATCTGTGACAGGACCTGCTTGTCTGGAGCAATGTGCTGTGCTTATTCAGCTGTGGCATGCCGTGATGTAGACTATTATTGTGGTGTGCAGATAGATGATGGCTATGCGATCATGAATCTCATTCGCGGCAGACTTTACATGACCGTTAGTTTCTCGCTCCAGTTGGTTATTATTGAATGGGGCCCGTCTTTTAAGTTTGTTACGAGAAGGACACAACTTGCATATCACGCAGAATTTGTTCGACATCGCAATCAGATGGGGCATCATGACCCACAACAGCTTTACGTCTCCTTACAGCCCCTTTCCTTGGTCTCGGTAATTCACTTTCGTGGCCAAGGTTGGTCAAATGCAGTTGAATGCGTTGCCCAGGTGCGGCTGGATGAGTGCACACAACCATCGACGATCGCCCTGCATTGCTGAAGAGCTCGTTTGTAGAAGCTGACGGGAACTCGGGACGTTGCACAACGCCTGCCACGGGTCTCTGACTGGTATGCCATTGAACATTGAACCTCCATCTCGATATTGCGTACTCGACACGACGTCTTGCTGTACAGTATGGCCACACGTGCGGGTGATCTATCGGGTAATACATTGCTAAGCAAAATGGCGCGTATGGTGGTTGTTATCAGACGATTTTTGTATCCATAGAGAGAGCTGTGAGCACATTGATCTTTTGGGTGAGGACTCGATATGCACCATTTGCTCTGATGCGGTCCAACCTTGAACGACGTTGTGAGTACTGAGCTTCAACAACACCGGACTCCATGTCGAGGTTCAATGTTGCCACCCCGCAATTGACCAACTCCGCAACCCCGCTCGGTCTGGTGGCTTGAAGTCACCTGGTGTACTCTGTACTGCCCGTTGAGGTCAATTAGCGTCTATGGTCTGGGGCTTTGAGGAAGTGGGTGGGCATTGTCCTGCGAACTCTGGAAGCAAACTCATTTGATTCGTGCCGGTCTTGATTGGGGACTGAGAGTCTGCTAAGCACCAAGGGCCAGAGAACCGGCTCGGTGCCGTCGATTGCTGGTGACCAACCATAAAGGTCGTGGCCATTCGGCGAACCGCTCCGGTGTAGTTGCTACTATCCGCGTCAGAAGTCGCATCGGACTGGTTTTAAGGCCCGGCTCTGATATTGCGACTCGATCCTACGGTCACATCATTCATGAAAATCAACTCGGGAGTTCTGCCAGTCAGCAGAGGCAGATGCATAGTCGATCACTAGGTCAGTTTCGAGACGCAAGGACCGTGCCGTCAGGTATGACCATGTGACGAATTTGTTGGCTTGTTAGGTACCTGGTAGGTACGGAGGACCTGTCTCCGTTGACATGGGTATGGAACGACTTTTGAGCTGGGACATTCTGAGCTGGGACATTCTGAGCTGCGGAAGGTTGATTGCCGTGACGAGGGGCAATTTGCTCAGCAGTAGCCTTATCATTTGACAGCAACATAAGGGGGAGTCATGCTGGTGTGCCCGCTGCCTAGTACCTACCTAGGTACCTAGGTACTTAAGTAGTATCAGTATTTTTGAGCACCTGTTTGGTACATTTAGGTAGACACGCTTGACCGGCAGGGGCGAAAAAAAAAGGGTCCTTGATTTAAAAGCTAAATCAGGTACCAGCGTATGACCCAGGTTGCCACTATAAACAGTTATGTACTCCGTACGGAGGGACAACATTGAACTACCTACTCCGTGCATGTACCGAGTAGTAGGCAGATATCTTGATACAGACTGCAACATCGCTTGGCGCTATCCCTTGTCCAGGCCATTGAACCACCTTCTTAAGGGTCGGGTAATTTTAAAGGACCAACGAACGGGACTGTCGCATTACCCCGGATTTTCCAAAGCCACTCCTTCATACGCCTGGCACGTGCGGAACGGTACTTCCACACATAAAGGGGATCCAGAAAAAGCTAGCCGCAGCTTCTGAGCCGATAATCATGTCCGGTGGCAGCACAGTGACCCTATTCGGGGTTGGCTGCAACTGCGCGCACCTAGAGAACAACTGCCGCATGACTACGTGTATTTGCATCATGTACCCATGCATGTGCGCGCCATGTTATCGCAATTCACATTTGATATCAGGGAGTTGCATGGACGGGAAGCTTGCTTATCATGTGCAAAACAGGGTCGTGTCACGCGTCAAGTTGTCGTCAGCGACACACCACCACACCGCAAACACAGCATATGGAGGATATGATTACAGCTACTTCAAATGCAGTGTCATTATACATCCTATCGTAGTATATGTCTCCTTGTGTTGCCACTCGAGGCGAGTATGCTCTAATATACATGGGAAACCCTGTCTACAATCCCTACTCCTCCCTTGTCACTGTGCAGCCTTTTGGTGCTTTAGCTTCTCTTCAAACTTGGCAAACTCTTCCATGGCAATTTCTTCCTCTTGGTCCAGAATTTGATGGACGCCCTTTACTTCCTCGATCTGTGGGACAAAAAACAATGCATTAGCCATTAGCCATCTCGTATTGACCAGTAGAACCACCCATTAGGTAGACGGGGATCGGGGTAATACAACTCACGTAGTGCATCAACATGCCCTCAATGCCATTCTTGAGCGTAACCGTACTCGAATCACAGGTTCTACACGCCCCGCGCAGCTTTAACTTGACATAACCGTCATCAAATCCTCTGTACTCGATATCTCCGCCGTCCTCCTGGATAGCAGGTCTAATCCTCGTCTCTAATAGCTCCTTGATCATACCGACAACCTCGCTGTCATTTTCGTTGTATGCCAAGCTATCCTCTTCGATGTCCTCGTCACCTTCCTTGCGCTCGGCGACACTGACAATGGTCTCCCCTGAGGTAATTGCCTCGGTAATCAAGGCAAAGATCTCTGGCCGGATATGGGCCCAGTTCGCATCTCCTGCCTTGGTGACAGTAATGAAGTCTGCGCCATAGAAGACGGACGTGATGCCATCGATGTTCATGAGCTTGGCGGCAAGGGGGGACGGATACGGTGGTGAGATGGTCGATCGGGGGTTAAGGTATTCGATGAACGGAGTGTTGATCTCTTCGGGAACAACGCGGTGGTTGGGCAGGAACTTTAGAGCGTCTGGGTTCGGCGTGTTTTCTGTCTGGATAAAGATGCTCCGGGTGCCGCCCATGGCAAGGCCTGGTAGAGCGATGCGCCGGGGGACGACCGGCCGCGAGGATACATTGATGTGAAAACCTGGGCTTAGTAGAGAAGGTGATCTTCCTGCGGTGTGCGTGCTAAGCAGGCGTGTCCAGCGCGGCGAGGGTCGTGATGAGCGTAGGGCGCAGGGATATGATCCTCGGCGCGGCAGAGGATGGCAGCGCAGACATTTTGCGCCCGGGTTGAATTTGTTGGTTCCTGGCCCGAAGCAAAAGAGAAAATCTGTGTGACTTGGTATAAAATTAGGGGAAAAGGCAATGTAGTCGTGTCGAAGCAATGCGTATATGGCGGAAGGAAGAATTATTCATCGGGGATCGTCGAAAGCCGGTCGCCGACCGTTTGGTGAAGAAACTAATGACCTAATGGCCGATTCCGGCTACTCGCGACTCTTGCAGGCATTAGTAATTGCAGCTCCGTGACGCACCGAACAGACCTGCCCGTGGGTCCTGCCAGTTTTTCCTTCCGCCCCCAAATGCACAAACAGCTCAAGGGCCTCATGCCCCACCTGCTCTTGGTTTTTTTGCCTTCTCGCAAACTGATAAGACAATTCGTTTGGCCGATAACTGCCCCGTTTTTGAAATGCCGCCATAATTGCAAGTACTCTCTTCAAGGGTCCATCATCAGAATCTAGCTGCATCAACCCTTTGACCTCACAGATTCAGGTCATTCACAGCATAAGATGGAGCGAGTGCCATCTGTGGCCACTGAGCCACGTATCGAACCGTCAGAGGAAAGAACGCAGGACCCGCAAGCAGCTTCCAAAGCTAGCACCAACGAGAGCTCCCAGCTGCGTGCCCAGCCAACTGCTCGACAAGCTGCAAAAGGCGTCACCATCTGCGGAGTTTGTGAAAAGGTGGCATCAAAATACAAATGCCCTCGGTGCTACTTGCCGTAGTAAGAGCGTTCATTTCTCCAGCTGAATACGTGTCACGGGATACACTTCTAATCTCATCTCAGCTGCTCTGTTGCCTGCAACAAAATTCACAAAGAAAACCATCCTCCGGATCCCGAGCCACAGCTAATTGCGAAACCTGAAAGTCCACAGCCACCGATCAATAGGTCTCCTGTCACTCTGTCGGACCCCGCCAATCCCTTCCGCGCACTTGATACATCAGAGCACCTGCAACGGTTATTTCGCAAGTACCCAGGCCTCACACAGCAATTACTCGACATCCATGCCGCCACACAACCTCCGCAAGAAGCTCCCGATAAAAGAATACCAGCCTCACTCATGCAAGGTGTACCAAAGAAAAGCAATTGGAACCATGACATTGGCATCAAGAATGGCAAGGAAGCCCTGCGAAGAGCTCGTATGGCGGATGGCGAAGCAGGCGAAGGTATTCGAGAGTACACCGAGTTGATTTTGCATCTTATTAATGCACGGGATGACAAAGACAAGGTTACAGCAATGCTACAGCAGCAGGCGTCCCAGGAAGACACTAAGTTGATTGAACAATTGATGGCACAAGAAAGACGGTGAGACGTTAGTTGTCATGCGTGACAACTACACGGCCGAAGAAAAAGATGAAAATTTGAGTATGCATTATATTTGTCGTGTTCTCGTCCTAAGCCAGTGCTATTCCGGACTTGGAAGCACTGCTTGACATCATATCATATCACCATTGTACAAAAGGGTATGTAGCTTCTCTCCTCCCCAGTATTTCATATCAGAACTAGCGTTTAAATCGTGAAAAGAAAACGCTAATAGGAGACTTCGATGACAGATTGTGAGGTGACTTTTCATCTGTAGGGAATAGCGGTTTATCATCTTTGGAATGTCGTCCGAAGCTTCCCAAACGACCCCGTAGAATCCACCTGGATTCTAGTTTCCGCAACTTAGGTTGCGACTGTTGCGGAGTGTTAATGGCTTTCATGGCCTTTACCTCATCGCTTTGGGTCCAGTCGACTCTGTGTTCACCTGGAGCCCCAGTAGCGACAGGCTTTGTCGGTGAGAACAACGCACCAGCCAACTCGAAAATGTCTATGGGGGGAGCGTCATTCCGCCCTAAGATGCTGCCGGTGCTCCTCCTTCTGGAATCCTTCACTTGATCCCGGTCTTCTCTCGACCTCGAATTAGTATGAAATGAATTGCGATTGAACAAATTATGGGAAAACTCATCGGCTTCGAAAGTCGGCGGTAAGGGCTGATAGGCTTGATTTCGCTCATACTGCCGCTCCCGCATGCTCTGTGTTCTCCTCAGCGCCTTAGCTTGTTCGCAGGGCGGGGCTGTAGGGGTTTTTGTTCTCATTTCTCGACTACCATTCGGGCCGTCGAGATGAAATTTCACGGCGACTTTGGACAACTTGTGTACTGGACCCTTCTCGGTGGGGGGTTCAATCGTTGTAGTTAAGGTAAATTGAGAGGCTGCAACCTGAGGGACATGACGGTAACTAGGCGAATGCTTTTGTTCCTCCTCACCACCTTTTTTGCTTGAGCTGTTCGACTTTTTGGAACTTGGCCGGTATAACTTGTCTTTTGGTGGCGATTCAACTTGTTGTGCTGACTTTGTCTCAGACTTTGGTCTCGGTGAGGAGTCCAATTTGTCGCCATGTTTACCTGCTGGTGGCGTAATATCTTTGCTCTCATGCTGCTTGCAAGAAGGCGAAAGATGCAGCCAGTTGTCCAGCCTCAGCCCGGGCTCGCCGCTTTCTTTCCGAGTGTGCCTTTTGCTCTGCAAGCACAACAAACAGCCTTCTCGTCAACTCTTCGGCGTCGACAGGTTGAGACTGAACTAGCCTTGGCCTTGTTTTCGAAGATCTTTTGATTCCATTGTATTTCGACTTTCGCGGCTATCCTGTGATCGGTTGGGTAAACCATAGTGACCAGCATATTGGTGTTTAGCCCGTGCAATTGCCGGGGTTGGACGCCCGGATGAAGGTCGAACATAATCGAAGACGAAAACAACTATAGTCCAATATAGAAGATAAAAGTCAAAACTTCGAAATCCGTGTTTGCAAATCAGTCGCGCACACTGCGGAATATTATCGAGTATTAGAGGCGCCTCGTCCTAGAGCGATATATATAGACGCGGAAAAGGAACACTACTCTCAGTCTTTCCCTTTTGGGCGGCACTGCGATGCGGGATCCTTGAGGTGGATCGCCCTGCAGTTTACGGTTTACCTGAAGTTAAATGCCAGCTCGAGCTACGCACCGTCCTGACGATACTGCTATAGACTCAAGGCTGGTACAAATAACGCAGAACTGCAGGAAAACAAACAGGTCGCAAAGTTTAGTTCGAGACCGCTGTCGAACTGTGCATCCTTTCTGCCGAGACGGGAGGTACAAGGTATTAAGGCCCAAGGTCGCATTGTAAAATTCATGGTCCTTAGTACCACTCGCGGCCAAGGACACCAAGGGCGCCTCGAGCGCCGACACGATCCAGTTGAGTGGACTGAAAACACAGACTGGGGCGGATGCCAAGAATGGCATGGTCTTAGGCAGAGGCCGACTCCGAACCTGGTCTGCTACTCCATGTTCCGGGTGGGCGTGGACTGATGACACGCGATTAGGCGACCATGCCAATCCTGCATGCAAGGCGTAACGCTGAGCGGGACGTCATTTGGCCATTTCTTAACCCTTGCCTCCCTTCGCATTCTTCCTCTCTCCACCAACACGTCCTCAAGAGGGGAAATAGGCAAAGCAGCCACTGCGGGCCAAAGTTGCTTTGACGCTAAGAATGTGTTTGCTCAGGCCATGTCTTGAAGGCCAGTGCCCAGGAAAGTCAGGAGTGTCAAGCTTTTGAGGAGGTAGCAAGAGGAGCCTCTATCCAAGCTACTGAACTGGTTGGTCAGGGAGCTGTTGCTACGCACGGAAAACATTGAACGGTGAAGTGCCCACTGGTTCGGCAACATGTGGATATTTGGCTCTCCCCAGCCGTCCACCAATCGCTGGTGCAGACCTTAGACCTTGTCGACTAGCTCCCCGGTCCAGGCCCCGGACTCCAGGGCTGGTCGGTTCTGCAACCCGCTGCATAGCGAGTCGAATAAGGTCACTTAAGCATGAAAACAACAGGGCCTGTCTCTTCGTACTTCTGCCACACACACACATTGGATGGATGAAGCCAAGAAGCCCACCAAGAAGAGAGTGCTTTACCACGGCCTGCACTGCTACAGAAGAGGAGACAAAGAAGGGTGCCAGCATCATTTTCTTTGGTCAGAGCAAAGTGATTCAACCTCTTCGCCAAAACAGCAGGTGCCAATAATGATCGAGGGCATCGTACGTGTGCACCAGCTCTTCAGAACAAAAACCACACGTCAGGTTGCAGTGAGCCTGAACGAACCACGGTCCGCAAGAAGAACAAGATCTCATCCTCGGCACATCTACCGTCCCCATGTTTTTGTTGGTAAGTTGGGTGTCTGGTGTGGCTCAACATGTACATTGGACCGAGTCACAGGTGTAGATTACGGTGACGACGGTGGGTGTAAAAGGATCTACCCTCTTGCACTGCATGGTTTACCTGACCCAACATCTAAGATGGCGGATTCGAAATTAAAAGTCGAGAATCTCAGAATTGCAGATGAAGATGGCGTCGCTTATGGACAACGTCGACTAACCTTGAGGGACAGAATTGGGAAAGGGTTGCTTATTCAAAGTTTTCCAGTCCGCGCACAAAGCAAAGCTTCTAAGCGTACTGAGTAGGAGTACTAGACTCGGAACCTCTGGGGAACGCTGACAGCCGAGCAAAGAGTCAGACGTGTTTCATAGACGGCATGAGTATGAATAGTAGTCGCAATGTTCGTTTGTTTTTGTTGTTGTCTTGGCGACGGCATATACAGCTGTATAGCGTCCATTCTTTGCGCACATGCATGTGGCATGGACGGATGGTGCTGAGTCTTATTAGAGGGTTCGGCCGCTGCACAAGCGGCATATTCTCGTGGGGTTCGTGTAAATCTTCTATTGGCTATTGAATGTAAAGTGTGGGCAATTAGAAAGACAGATGAATAACTACATCCGGTTGGAGGGTGAATGATGTCTGGCCTCGCCGAGGTCTCCTAGTATCGCATAATGCAACCAGCTCTAGACACTCTCCAAAACGCCAAAGGCAAGTATCCCAATGTGTTTGCAGCCCGCCGCGTACTTCCTAACAGTACCAGAAGGTTATACATGTAATCCCTATTGTAAACAGGTGACAAGATCTTGAGCCCCGAGAGTCGTATGTCAAGATGGAGTGATATAGCAGTAGTAATGTGGTCCATGTCTATGAAGTGGTGTTGCGTAATGGTTTTGTCCCCTCAAACATCCGGTATAGCCGTCACCAGGACTATGAACACGGAGTAAATTTGACGTGTAGCGGCACAAAACCGTCCGTTTAGCATGGCAATGCTAATAGGATTGCCGATACATGATCCCAGTCATCTCACTCTGCTCCATTCGTGTGAATCAGGACCTAGCATGTGCGGCCTGGATGCAATGTGTGTGCAGTCAGTTGCGACATCTTGTTTTATTTGGCCAAAACATTATGGGGCCACGGGTAGACATTTGCACCTGAATTACTCGACTGGTGAGCCCGAGGATCCTGCTCAAGTATATATTGCATGCAGCAGCGGCGATGGCTCAGCTTTCCCGACCTGGTAATGTAAATGCCTTGATAAGTGATTGTTGGTTGATTTCATGACTCCTGGGCCAGGCCGTGGTGTAGGGCTCTTTGAAACATGCACTTGCTGGCTGTAGAAATTGGTTCATGTCGAAGTGTTGCGGGATGCAGCGACTTTGACGGCGTGAATGGCTATCTTTCTTGATCAACAATAACAGAACATGCAGAATACATGAGCAACTGGTAGCTTGAAGAGGCCTTTTGCCAGTTCTTCTTCAAATACCTGCAGTCTCCGGACTTGAATGGTTCTGTATCGGCCCAATTAGTTGGTGGGCTGGCTTTGTCGTGTCTGTAGGCTGACTGTGAACAATGTTGCGCATGAACGGTATGAACAAGGGAGAAGCTTAGAATCCGAAGACAGCATTGAAGGGTTACTTCTGCTTTTTGCAGCACGCCTATTCCTTATATTGGTCTCGTGTAAGCGGTCTTGGTAAGAAGGAATGTCAACGCTTGAAAATACATGGCCTTTGGGGGTTGCGGTCTCCTTAATTTGCCGATTTGATATAGTCTTCTGGGGCTTCTTATGCGAAGAGGCGGGCGGCATTGGACACAATCACCCTATAAATAAATCTATAAAGTTGCAGGACTTGGGAAATGGAGGAAATAAGCAGGGCCGTTGAAGCAGGGCTCGTATACGGGACACTACACAATTTTTACCCGGTCTTATGGATAATTACAAATTACAGTCTGTGGCAGAATACACTTGCCCAATAAGAAGCGTACATCAATATACTATTAGTATATTTTAGTATGGAGAGCGATTGCTAGTTACCTGGAGTAGTCAGATACATTTTGCCTCCCACTGTATACGCCGTGGACTTCATTCAGACCAATGTGCTAAATACCCTGCTGTCATTGCATTATTTGGCAAGGCGGTGATCAACATTTGAGCAAACATAAAATCTACTCTTAAATGGCTTCGATTGTGGTCTGAAATTTGTATAAAGAAGCCGCTGGCGCCGATTAACTCAACACGTCAGACATATTGCGATTGCCACTTACATCATGCATCTATACTAGCGGCGCGTGGGAATAACTTGATGCCAGGCCTCTGCAAATTCTTCTCGACTGGTCTATCTTGACTTAGATGATGGAGTTGGACTCGTCTACCTTACTTTAATAGAGCTACTCGTTGGGCTATTCGATTACTAGCGCTTAAGGCGCGCTCGGATAGGCAATTTTGTTGAGTCCAAGGCAAAATGCGAGTCGTGTATTCTGCAGAAGGCCAACCACAGACACGGGTACAGCCGTGCTGGTAGAAGTTGAGAATCGGCAGCCGCATATGCGAGATGCTGTGAGACGGGTCCATCGTAGAGGATGTGTGTCAACTTAAAGGCGAAGATTTGGGGGGGGTTCAGAGATTCAGCCATAAACGAATATTCTGTGAGAAGTACAGGAATCAGTGAAAAGAGCTGGTTCTTTTGAGAATGCCTGGATGCGCACGCCTCTGTGGTTGGAAGTTCCAAGATTGACTGGCTTGAACGTTTAACCAGACATTTATTTTTGACCAGAGGAGTCTCGCACCTGTCTTGGGAGTTCGGACAACCAACAGCCAGGCTATACTCCGTTCAGTTGGAGGCGAAGGGGATTTGACTTGGACTTGACGGTACCACCATGTTGAGCGTTATCATATACAACGGAGCATAATAGCAGCATAAACTTGGCTACGGAAGACTGTGTATTGCCAGAGACTATAACTCCACCGTGGGAGGCAAGATGGTCCTCGGTTAATTGGGAGAATTATGTGGCCTGACCCTGAGCTGACAGGAGGACACGGAAGGGCGCTGTCGGCTGTCAAGTTGTCAAGTTTGACGGGGTGGCCATGACGTGGGGATGTTCCATGCTCGATGCGGATCATGACGTGAAATGACACCACAGACCGACTTTTTATTAGGCTCGTGAGCCGGGTGGAACACTTTCTTCATCTCGCCAGAGACAGCCGGATGGGGAAGTTTGAGAGGCCTCTCTGGACGAAATCCATGGCGGAAAATGGCGCTGGCCAAGACGACTGCTATTAATAACAGCGTTTTCTGTTGGGTTTGTGTGCTCTGAGCGGAATCCTCCGTAGCCAACAGTTTTAGAGTTGAATTGCCAGTCCCACACACTCAGATGAGAGGACGTCTACTCGTTCATGCATGAACTCGGGCACAAGCTGCCCAAGGACTCTGTAGAAGATCTTTTTATAGCTGACGGGGAAGGCAACAGGATTTTGGACGACAAACCCCATACACCTTCTGCCTCATCTGTGCTCATGCTCAGACTGCGAAATTCGGCATCAACTCGGGGATATACAAACAAAGCATCAACGGCCATGGCAGAGAGCTTCGAACTCGGACGCCGTGCACCGCTGTGTTTTGTTGCGCCTGCAGTATTGTATTATTCCGTCGAGACTCGCTTGGACGACCCGAGGCTGCTGAACCAACATCGAGGGGCCCGCCAACGGCAATCTACCCATTTCTCAAGCATGGTCACACCATGAGGAAATTGATGAACATGCGGACGATGAAGACCATCACTCACTGATATTTCGCCAAGGGGCATCTCGACGGGTCCGTAACACGGTTTATTGAAGGTCAGTAACGGTGGTGATGCAGTCTTGCTGTTCTCGCCGCCTCGGGCTAAGCCTGCGTACGCCCATGCGCACTGCAGGCAATGCTCGAAAATTGAGCCGCACAATTGACCACATGCATTGACCATTGGCCTTGGACTGCCACGAGTCGCACCACGACTGCACCCGCCGCGCCATTGCCGGGGCAGTTGCGACGTGCATTTGATCTTCCGCATTCAATGTTCTGACACTTGATCATTTCCCCGGCGATGCGGCAACATCGTCAATTCTGTGCCCGGGCCAGATGCTTTCCTCCCACCTTCAACCGCACAGCTCTTTTTCTCAGTTGCCCGCCCAGCCAACCACCAGGCGAAGACTCAACATTGAACGATTTAAACCGAGCCGGAAGCCCCGAGAGTCCCGTTCGCACCCGCGGTCCTGTGGCTGTTTGGGAACGGCACGCACCATCTGACGGAGCATGCCATGCCCCGCTGCATCACCAAGTCCCCTCGGCTCAATTCGGTTGGTTATACGGATTACGGACGAGTTCTGCCATTGGCATCTTTGAACGCAGCAGCCAGCTTTATCCAGCTCCAAGTTGTGCAGAGCTGACGCTGTGCGTGCGCTTCGCCTATCAAGGTACGGGAGTACTTCTTACGTACCCCGTGCCTTTGCACCTTGCAGTCCGTCCAGCCAGCACCAGAGTCCGTCCACCAATCGATTATTCCCTGCATCACCAGAAAATCCCCAGGTTTTCCATTTGAATCATTTTCATTGACCAGCGTACAGCGTACAGAGTACAACCGTAACCGCCGAATCTCCTCCCAAAGGGGTGTGGATATTAAGTGAGTGGCTCTCGTCCAGGCCGGCCCTTAGTGTCTTCGTGGCTGTCATCGACTATTGAGGTTTTCCCCCAACGGGCGACGGATGGTCACAGACGGCAACTTGTCCAATAACTCCTCAGCTGGCGCATGCATCTGCTCCGTAGTTACTCCCGAGCTGGATACCTGTATCTGTGAAACTTGGGAGCTTCAGACACATCGTCTCCGACAGTGCCTCGCAACATTGCGGCTGCTTGCCAACCTCATGTCCCCGACCTCGTCGCCATCGCGCCGATAGGCTGCGACCGACAACCAACATTTGCATACAATGACTTCAAAAAGCTCTAACACTTTTAGTAGTCGGAAGAATCGTAGGGTATCTGACGATAGCCCCGCGTCCTTGTCCAAACGCTTCTCTGACGCTACGGCTTCGACCCGGTCGACCCTGTCCACGACGACGCCGACGACGGCCAATACCGGCCGTAGCAGCAAGCGACGACAATCTAGAACCACTACGCGAGACTCGTCTCAGACAGACGTCAGCAGCAGTGTCTTCTCTCGAAGCTCCAACTCGACCGGCCTGACCGCCGTCTCGAGCTCAGCAAGTGCTCTTTTCCCCGTCGAGACTGCTGGTGCGGGTGACCGCGACTCTTTCGTCTCCATCGTCGACGACCCTTTCTTTCAGCGCTTCGATCCCGCCAACACCGCCCACGCTGAGCGTGAGGCGTTCGACGAGGGCACCTCGGCCGAGCCACACAGCGATAGCGATGACAACAACGAGACTCAGCATTGGCCACCTCCTCGTCGAGAATCTTTGACTATTGGGCCCTCACAGTACTGGGTAAGAATAGATTCTGTCCTGTCTTCAATGTTGCCCCACTTTAGCTCTCAGATTCCTTTCAAGCCCCCGGCTCCCACCACGGGGCACACAGGGGTGGATGGGTGGTTGCAGCTTGGGTGCGAGATATCAAGAGAATGCCTTCGGTGTCTCAAAGAAGATAATGTGCTGATATCTGTGCTCCCTTCCCCGCAGTCACACCATCCCATTTCCGCAATGGAGAGTTACAACATTGCCATTATCGGCGCCGACGCTGTAGGCAAGTCAACTTTTGTCCAGCGCGTGCTACGTCTGTCTCGCCCGCCAGTGACAAACACCTCCAGCGCACGCCAGGTGGTTGATTCCGTTACCCACATGGTCACACTGGTCGAGCTGGATCTTGAACATTTCGAGCTCAGCCCATCCCAGCCAATGCAATGGCCGAAACAAATTAACGGTCACATCGTTCCGCGAATGGATGCAGCGCTTATCCTGTACGATGTTACGACGGAGGAGTCCATTCGCCAACTGCCTCAAACTGTCGGTAAGCGACATCCGTGCTTCGCTCAAGATGACTTGTGATATAGTTCAAAAAAATATCGGGGGACTAATGGTGTAATGTGGTCTTAGCCGCTCTTACCAACTCGGGTCTACCCGCTATCCTTGGAGCATGTAAATGTGATAGCCCAGAGGACGACTGGGAGGTAAATGCGGACGAGTTGGCAAATTATCACCTGTTTAAGTCTTGTGTCGGCCAATACAAAATTTCGATCGATCGACCCGACATTTCTCAGGCATGTCTACAGGCGGTGATTCGGGCAGCTGTCGCGCATAGACGTGGTGTGTTCCTTGTATCTTGCGGTCGTTTTAAAATACGTTTGTGCTCACCACTGGCCCGCAGATGAGAATAATGAAACAGTTTCGAGGAGACGAGCGCAGTCTGCAGCCAACCTGGAAGCACCCGATCCATCAGCTGGCCGGCCACTGAGCGAACACAGCAAACACAGTAGAGCGAGCTCAGACTTCTCCATCCTCCGAACGTTACCCAACCAGCAATCCGGCGAAAACTACCGTACGCAAGCATCAAGAAGTCCCCGGCCAGGTAAGCTGGCCTTTGATTCGGCATTTTTCCTGCTATAAATGATTTTCCAAAACAAGGGCAAACTAACGCTTTCATAGGATTTCGTACTGACAAATCTGGATCCGACTCTTTTCTCGATATTGATGAATCCGATTCCGAATCTCACGGATACTCAGATGATATTCCTATACTTCAGCGTAATGACGATGTCATTATCGAAAAGCAACCGAAGCTTACGGGCGTCACGTTTGAGGAATTGGTAGACCGATTACTAGCCCCCCGACTTTCAAGAGTGGACAACAATTTTTCCGATATATTCCTCTGTTTATATCGAAAGTTTGCTGCCCCAGGAGAACTCTTCTCGGCCATCCTCGTACGGTTAGACAAGGCTCGAGACGATAAAGCGGCGCATTATCTCACCAGAACAGCAACTCAACTACGGATTATTGAGGTTGTAGCGAAATGGGTTTCACTGTATCCTGGTGATTTTGCTCGTCTCACAACGCGGCGCAATCTCGAAGATTTTATCAAGCACTTATCGACAGAGCCAATATTTGCTATTGCTGCACAACAAATGCGACGCAACCTTTATTTCAACGTTATTGAAGATGATGACACGGGTTGGGCGAATTCGGACAATTCCAGTGACGAGATTGCGAGCAAAATTCTGTCCAAAGACATGGACGAACTTTCTGCGGGAATCGGCGCGTTACAATTTAACGGCGAACCGGATAGTTTGGGAGGCTCAAGGAACCCTTCCACAGGACAGAGGTAGCAGGACGGGCACCCAATTTCAGTTCAATTCATTTGAGGAATATGAAAGAGAAGCCACATTATTGGAGCCATCAGATCACCTCCCGATGAATAAATTTCGATATCACATATTTATGGGCATCTCTGGTGACGACTTCGCCGACGAACTTACTCGTATTGATTGGATAATGTTCTCTTCGATACGAATCCGTGATTTTGTTCGGCATGTTAGCTTGTCAGCAGCACAGAAGGACAAGTGCAAGAGCTTGCAGAATGTGAACAGAATGATTAGTCACTTCAACCACATCGCCAAATGGGTGGCAAATATGATTTTACTGCGAGACAAAGCAAAACATCGGGCACAAATGCTGGAAAAGTTCATGAACATTGCGCTGGGACTGCGGCGGCTCAACAACTACAACGGCTTGGCCGCCGTGTTGGCCGGAATCAATGGAACTGCAATTCATCGCTTGGCACAAACTCGTGCTCTTGTGCCTGCAGATGTACAGAAACGGTTTGCACGGTTGGTCATCCTCATGGGAACGCAAAAGAGCCATTTTGCTTATAGGTTGGCGTGGGAAAACTCCCCGCTGCCGCGGATACCGTTCATTCCACTGCATCGGCGTGATCTTGTGTCAGCTGAAGAAGGCAGTAAGACATTTGTTGGACCAAACGATGACCGTATTAATTGGAAGAAATTTGAGGTGTTGGGAGAGGTGTTGCTGCCGATTATGAAGAGTCAGGGAACAGCGTACCCCAATCTGGCCAAGCATGAAACAGCGCGAGATTTGATCCTGGGGTGTCGCATGCCCACAGATGATGAGGTGAGCTTTGTAAACAATGTTTCGAGCCCGCGGTAGACCATATCTGACTTGTGCATTTCAGGAGATCTATCAACGTAGTCTGCAACTGGAGAGCAGCGCCTCTGGGCCAATAGAGCCGAGCAAGAAGAAATTTCCATGGTTTGCCAAGTAAGCTAGCACGTGAGGAGTTCAGGATGACAAGGGAAAGGAAGCGAGAGTTAGCGATTTGATATCTCTTTGTTTCTGGCCTCAGGTAGGCCATTTTGGGATGATTTTTATTCCTCTTTTGTTGCTTTAAAAGTTTGAGCATTGGATAGACTCCTTCAAGCAATATGAGACATGAAGACAACATGATTTCAGGTCCTGATACGTGGTATTCTACTTATTTTGTGGTATCCTCGTGCTGGCAGCCTGGCTGCATGAAAATCTGCCAACAAAGGGAGCTGCTGAGCCGGGACCGTTCCTTCCTCACAGACCCAAAGCAGGAGGCAGCTGGTCAGAATCTCCCCTATGCAATCGAATTCCGAACCCTTGAACTGCTGACGAACTTGAACCGTCAAAGCTCAATTATGCCTGGCTTTCCTGGCAAACCCCCTGTTTTGGGCCTTGCATTGTCGGCAGAATGCCACTTCATTCCATCTCTCTACCAGACTTTAGCATCGCCCACATGACTGAAAACATCAAACTCACAGTTACCGGGTGTTTGAAAATTGACATACCCCACTGTTGTAGAAGTGTGCGAACAAGCATCGAGCTCGAGGATCTGGTTCGTGCAGCCAATTTATGGATTGCGAGGACGGGCTCTTGCTATTTCAACATCGAGATATTAGTGGATGGATTCGGGGTACAAACAGAAGACCAGGTGAACCATATTCGAGACCTTGTGCTTGGATTTGAGGTTGCATGGACCCAGTCTCCATTGACAATGCACGCGATTACTTGCTAATCGGTGTAGGTTTTTGATCACTTGGGACTCCGACTTGTTACTGTCAACAGCTCGAACAGAAATCCGAATCGGATACGCTTGTCCATTCAGCATCCAGATCTTTCATCCGCTTTGGTACCTGATGCCGCAATGGTAGCAAGATTTCACTCTGTATTTTATTCAATCGACTTATTGAAGACTATGGAGGAAGGGAAGGCCCCGAAGAAAAAAGAAAAGGTGACCAAAGCCACAAGAGGTGCAGCTCGTCGTGGTTCGAAGACGGCGGGTGGCTTGAGAATGAGCGGCGATGTCGAATTTGACTGCTTGGCTTTGGACGACCAAAGAGCGGTTGACGACTTCATCAAAGGGATGAATCTAGACATTGCAGAGAGCGAAACTTCCCGAAGGCTAAAACGAAGGAGAAGTCGGCACAAAATCACCAGCGAGGTGATTTATTCTACTTGTACCAAAGAATTATTGGAGAGCTGCCTAGCAAATATAATGGTCGGGATCAAAAGATGCCCCAGGAATATGAAATTCATCGGTAGAAGCCCTGGTAAACCGCTCTCCCAGTTGGCTCCAGCAGTCTTTAATATACCATATCTACAGGTAAAGTCTTTTTCAAGAGGAAGGGAAATCAAACTAACCACAGCTTCAGGATATATCAGCCAGGAAGGACTCCTTGTTCGCAATTGCTACTTCTCTGGAGCGAATGAAGGCCGCAGAATCGCCGAGTCTTCGTAAAAAGGTGGAAGGATTGAAACTGGTCTCATACTTTCAGAGCGAGGATAACAGCTCTAAGGGAAATACCTATCGGGAAGATCTTGTTCGAAATGGTATTGAAAGCAGCCTTTGGAACCTGATGGCGTCTAACATACCGACTTCACGACATTAAGCGACGGCTCTGGCACACTCGGACGCGATAGAATGACAAGTGCAAAGACAAAGACATGCAAAGTTGGCCGCAATGCCCCGAATGAATGAACCAAACAAGAGATGTGTGGAGACTATTGTGTATATTTCAAGAGGTTCTAAGATTGCACTGAAACTTTCGATGCCAAAAGATAGCCATGATAATGAAACCGCAATATGAATTCAGACAAGCACTCTGCGAGCAATATGTTTGCGAGCAATACATTGTGGGTGTGCCACTCAAGGAGCTGATGTGTTTCAACGCCAACACAATATTAATGTTAAGAAAGTCCGCCCAAGACGAAATATAAATCAAATCAACGCCTAGCCCACCAGGGGAAGGTCGACCATATGCAATTGGCTGCCCAAACAATGAATGGCAAGTTGGGAAAAATCGGTGGAAAAAATACGAGTTGCTGACAAGATAAATAATGGTGTGCTTATTTTCGTCCCGCTCGGCCGCTGGCATTATCGCCGGCAGGCTTCTTCTTTTTCTTCTGCTCGGGCTTCAAAGTCGCGTAATGAATGTACCAAAGCAACAGACATTGCAAGCCAAGACCGACGAGAACGACGAGCAGGTCAGCGAAGAGGTACGGCTGATCATTGAGGACGGCGACAGCCTCCTTGGTGGCGCCGACCTTCTGGAGCCAGTCAAAGTTGGCCATTTTAACGTTTGACGAGTGAAGCCAATTCGCGGGGTTGTAGATTCGTTACTGTTTCGTAGGCTCCGCGAACCTGTAGCCGTGGATAGTTCGCAAGTGTAAGTGCGCCTGGCACATAGGAGACTTGCGGAGGTGAGGAGGACGGCGCGAGCAATGCAGTATTGGGGAAAGGACGCCGGAGGAAAGAAAAAGGACAAGAAGAATTTGGAAGAAACTCGGGTAGATGACGATATTAGAAAGGTATGAAATGCAAAAGAAGGAATGGTCGGGAGGGAGTAAAGTCTGGGCATAGTGGGATTATTGACAAATGTTGGTGGGCCGCAGACGAGGCCCCAGCACAGGAGGCTATCCTGAGACGGCCGTTTCATAGGATGCACCACGGAACTACGCATGCTTCACAAGAAGCCATGGTGCAAAGAGCGACACTTTTTGTGTGTGAAATTATATGTTACCTTTTTGAGTACATGGCAAGAAGGTGGCATTGCAGGCGTTCTGAGCACGCTGCAGATGCGAGTTCTCGTACGAGATGCCCACAAGCAAGATGGTGGTGGACCCGAGTGGTACACGTGAACCCCCACGTGTGTCTCTACCCCTGTTCGGAGACTAACTCGATTGGGCTGCGCAATTGAGGATTGTCCTTGGCCAGAAAAATCTCAAGCTCATGTGAGCGTCGACACGCATTGTTCACGATATACATACTCCCAACACTGCAGTTGACCAGCCTGCACACCGGGTCGTATCGGACGAACAGACCGTGGGCATGAGCGTGGCACGCCCGGCGCACAGCCTCCTGGGCAGGTGTATTGCCTCGACCCGATCCCGAGCTGGCTCTCCAACCGCGGCATCAGTTGTGCAATGCCAGCAATTCCACAGCTCGGCACCGCGCTTCAAGCGGCGGTCACGGTTTCGAAATGTCAAGGCCGAGGAAATGGGGCTTTTGAACCCCTCTGTGCTGTCAAAGTATCGCCAGGAGAAGTTCCCCGACTATACCAAGGAGGAGCTGGAGCTCCTGAAGCAAAAGTACACCCCCGAGCAGCTGGAGGCTCTTCGGGCCGGAGAGGAAGCCATCAACACAGATGACCTGGTTATCCAGGGCCGTCTCCGCGACGACCCCTACCGACCGAACTACATTGAGGACTTTACGGTGCTCGATCCGAGATATGATGTCAAGCCGAAGGTCGACGTCACTCCCAAAGAGCCGGAGTGGCTGAACCACAACGAATGGGTAGACCAGTACGGCTCGAAAATGTCACAAATGACGGCTAAAAAGACCAGTCACCAGCTCACGAGAGCCATGGTCCGCGCCCTGAGGAGGGTAAAGGAGAGCAGTGGCGCGGAATTAATAGACCTCACAGAGGACGAGCTCAAGGATCTTGAAAACGATCCTGAACTGCTCAAGAAGTATCTCACCGTAGAGGATGGGAAGCAGGAGCCGGATGCTAATGCATCAGGGCCGGACCTGTTGACGAGAGCGCAGGCTATGAAGCTCGACGAGGCAGTGGACGCAGAGTGGAAAAAGGAGCTGGACAAGCTATCGTCGATGACGGACGAGAGCGAAGTCGAGCCCTCCAACTTGGAGTTGCTGGCCGACGGTCCCGCTGGAGTCAACCGTGCCTACTCTGCCGAAGCTGCTGAGTTGGGCAAGGTCCCCGGCGTCGAGGGCCTGTACAAGTCGGCTGCGGATCCCGAGGACGAGGGCCAGGATGACGGCGGCCACTACCAGGAGATCAAGCGGCTCACAGGCATGACGCTCAAAGACATTCAGTCCATCTACCGCAAGGTGCTCGTCACGCGATGGGTCTCCAACCAGACCCGTCTGGGTAAAGTACGCAGCACATCGGTCGTGGCCATTGCGGGCAACGGCAACGGCCGCTTGGGTCTCGGCATCGCCAAGTCGACTGAGGCAGGCCTGGCCGCCGAGACGGCGCAGCTGCTTGCCATTCGCAACATGAAGCCCATCCGGCGCTACGAGAACCGCACCATTTTCGGCAACGCCAAGGCCAAGGTGTCCGGGACGGTTGTCGAGCTTTTCTCCCGACCACCTGGTATGTCTCTCCCCTGCCATGTCTCATGTTTTTATTCCTTTGGCCCAAGAGAGTCGAGTCGAGTGTGAACTAAAACCTTTTGATTGTAGGTTTCGGGCTTCGCGTCCCCCACCGCCTCTTTGAAATGTGCCGCGCCGCGGGCATCCACGATATCCACGGCCGCATGCCGCGGTCCAAGAACCCCATGAACTCGGTCAAGGCGGCGTACGAGGCGCTCACAAACCAGGTCGATCCCGAGGAGATTGCCATCGGCAGGGGCAAGAAGATGGTTGACGTGCGGAAAGTGTATTACGGGGGTGCTGTATACTAGAGGAGTCCCAGCCGAGCGTGGCGTGTCGTGTATACTAATTGTACATTTTATCCCCCCTAAACCAAATGTGCATCACGCAATGGCTGGAGAGAGCCACCGCGACACATGCTGCAGGCGTATTCAGAGCCGCCGCCATCATGATGCAGGGTATCATTTATGTCACTTACGCCCATCTATCCAGCCAGTCTGTTCCATGTCACGCATCCCATCTCCTCCCCTACCCTCCCGTCAAAACCGCGCCCCATCCCATCTCGCAGCAAAACACCAGCCAGTCGATCTGCAGCACTCGGCAAAGACAAAGAAAAAGCAAGCAAGGAACAAGTCACTCCTCCTCCTCCCTCCCGCCGCCCCAATCAATCTCCTGTTGCAGCACTATGCTGTACACGCTCGCCTTGAGCAGCGTAAACGCCAGGCTCGTCTTGCGCTCCAGGTCCCGCAGCCCATCCAGTATTTCCGTCGACGGCTTCGAAGCAAGGTCGTCCAGCACACTCGCCAACTACACACACCCGAAATCAGCTTTTCCGTCCACCGCCTTTCCTTCATCACGTCTGCCAGAAACGACCGGGGGGGGGGGGGGGGGGGGACAAAGGCGGCAGAGCCACACACCTGCTTCATATTGCCGGCCAGCCGTTCGTATTCCTCGAGGACCTCTTGCTCGAGGGGCGAGAGCTCAGGCGTGGAGAGGATAGTTTGCTCCATTGCGGGTGGTGAGCGTGCGCGGATGCTACCGGGTGACGGGCGCGCGACGGCGAGACGCGTTGGGGGGGGGGAGGTCTTTGGTGTAGAGTGGTTTCACTGCATCCCCACCACCACTTCCACTGAGTGGCCGTGATCCATCAACAAAAAGCCCACACAGTGCTCCGTACACGAACACGACTGTCATCAAATTCAACCCCGGATATTCCTCTAGCAAGTCTGCTCGGTATAGTACTCCGTTGGGCAGTAGGAAACACCAAACGCAGCAAGGTACTTCTCGGCAAAAAGCTCTATTGAAATCTCGATACATGACACTTGGCGTCACCAACGACAAATGACGCCAAACATGCTCCGTATAGAATAACTTCTCGCATACTCACCCCATTCCAAGCCGAGCCCATCCAAATAATACAATTATCTCATCAAGAAACTATGCACACGCTGTATTCACAGAAGACGCAAAGGTTGGGCACTTATCAATTGATACCTCCACAAGAAGACAAAACAAGAACGCTCAAAATTAACAATCTCTGTCCTGTAATCCGTACATCGTATCGAAAGAGTGCCGTGGGCCAAAACATCCCCAAATTGCACCTATATATCTATTGTTCACCGTCCTTGCCGCTACTGTTCATAAACAACCAGCCCGTTCTCGGCCCCGACATCCGTCCCAACTTGGCTCTCTGTCCAGTCGCTTTCCGTCCCATCGTACTCGCTATACCCGGCCTCCGATTCCGTGTATTGGCTCGACATGACCGTCGTGCCAACGCTACTTCTTCTCAGTGTCCCTGTATCACTGCCTTCACCGTCATCGTCCACCAGTGAGTCAAGTGCAGAGTTATCGTCGACTGTATACGCAACAGTGCTTGCCACTGGCGAGGGAGCTGCTGTATCTGGTTCATCAAGTTCCTCTACAGTCTCACCAACGCCAAGATTCTCCTTGTCTTCTTCCCCAAACCCCTTTGCCAAACCTCCGCCCCAACTTCGCTTCCGGAGAGCATTGCCAGCTGCTGTGCGTACGCTTTGGCTTCTCTTGACCAGAGCAGACGGCGAGCTGCTGTTCATCTGACTGAGCGACGCAATACGTCGCGCAGATCCGTTCTGTGAGGGAACCCCAAGGTTTCTTCTGGCGGCCAGAGCCATGTTGACGGCAGGACGGGACTTGGTACCGCCAGTTTCCCCATCTTCACCGACAGGCTTCTTAACGCGTTTCCGGTTCATGGCGTCACGTCCCTTGCTGCCCTTAGCCATCAATAGTACCCGAGAGTGGTCCATGACGCCCTCCACGATGCGTCGTTCCAGTCTCTCTGCGCGGTGTTCCATATCTGACAGCTCTTCCTTGCGCAGACGCAAGGCTGTCTCCAGAGAGGAAACATCGCCCGTCAATCGAGTCTTTTGTCTAATTAAGCTCTCCTGCTCTGTCCGCAGATTCAGAACACTGTTGCGAAGCCTCTCTTCTTCGTCCTGGAGGCTGAGAATAGCTGCTTCCACGTGTTCTCGCTCAGCAAGCTTGCGCTCCAATTCAATCACGGTATCCTGAAGAGTCTTTTCCCGATCCTCGTGGTCATTTTCGATTCGTTGTGTCTGGGAAGACAGGAACTGTGAGATCTCAGCAGCAGTGTTGACGACGGACTGATGGACCCTGTCCAATGTCTCCAGCTGGGCAAATGCTTGGGCTGTCGTGGTGCTATAATCTACGAGCTTGTCAAGCTTCTCATGGACTATGCTATCATCGTAGCGCTGTTCAACCAGTCTATCAAGCTTCTCATGAACTGGGCCAGTCGTCGTATCGCTGCTCGACCAGTCTATCGAGCCTCTCCTTGATCTCGGAATCGTCATACTTTTGTTCTGCAATGAGATTGAGCTTCTCCTGTACTGCTGTGTCGTCATACTTCTGTTCTGCAATGAGATTGAGCTTCTCCTGTACTGCTGTGTCGTCATACTTTTGTTCCGCAATGAGATTGAGCTTCTCCTGCACTGCCGAGTCGTCGTACTTCTCAGGAGGCGGAAGCATTGGTTGCTCGACGGGCTTTGCCTCAGCAATCTTGTCCCGAAGTTCAGTGGAGGCCGTTTTGGAGTGTTCAAAGTGCTCTCCAACCAGCAGGAGAATGTCTTTCACAACTGCCAGGATCTCGGGCTGGTGTTCCTTCATCTCACCCTGCAAGCTCTCGACAGCAGCGACAGCTTGTTGTACATGGTCACGAGTCTTCTGGTGTTCCGTTTTCCCCTCCGTCTCAATCTCGTCTGTACGGGTGGCGAGATCCTCGACCTTGGAGAAGACTGTCTTGGATGCTTCTTCCATCTTCTCCAAAGAGTCTGTGACAGTTGAGCCAAGGGTATCAATAAGAAGCTTTAAGTCCTCGGCAATAGCCTTGGTACCAACAACAGCAGCTTCGGTCTCGATTTCCCGAGCCTCGGTGGCTTCGCTTTTTTCGTTCAACGTGGCTTTGAACTCATCATACTTGGCATTCAGCTCCGTAATCTTGTCGTCAATCTTCGTACCAATACTGTCTACCGCCTCCTGAAGCTTCTCATTGGACTCCAGCCGGGCCCCAGCAACAACTTCCTTGTTCTCTTCAAACTGGGTCTTCATCGTTTCGAACATTTCCTTGACTTCGGCGCTGATGTTTTCATTCTTGTCGATTTTCTCTCCCATACCTTCGAGCAACTTTGTGACAGCATCAATTCCCGACGACCCATCTTCCAACTTACTCTTGATGGCTTCCTGGAACTCTTCCAACAAGGTCTTGACCGCCGTGACGCGATCGGCAACACCAACTATCTCCGCTTGACGGTCATCAAGTGCCTTGGTAGTCGATTCGGTATGTGCCTCGATCTTCTCTTTGGCTTCCTTCAGTAGCGTCTCCAAGTTGGACACGTCTTCCTTGTTGGAGATGCTGGCAAAATCAGTCGACGTCAAACCATCGAGTGCTGTCTTAATCTCCAGAACAACAGCTTCGACGGCCTCAAGACCAGTCTTGGTGGCCGTCTCTTCATCGGAGGACGGTGCCTTGTCGCTTCTTTCCTTTATTTCCTCCAGACCAAGGCTAAGTTGTGTAACAAGAGTCTCCAGCGCATTGAGGTCCTCCTTCTGTGAAATAGTGGCTAGCTGTTCGGTCATGGACGTCATAGTCTCACGCGTCTCTAGAATCAGAGTCTCAATGGCATCGAGGTGCTCCTTACGGACCGCCTGTTCACCCTCAACGAGATCGTCCAGACTGGCTTTGGTGTTCCGGAGAATAGTCTCAATAGCCTGGACATCGTCCTTGGAAGCGGCATCACTATTGGTAGCGTCACTGGCCTCATGCACTTCTTGAGCGGGCTCGGCAGCAGCAGGTGGCTCTCGAGTCGAGATTTCATTGACACCCTCCTGGACACTACGAAGCATTTCTTCCAGGCGAGCCAAATCATCTCGCTGAACAGTCTCCGTCTCTGGCTCCATTGCCTCAACTTTGATCCTGAGCTGAGTGATGAGGACTTCGAGATTCTTAATGTCATCTTGCTTCACCATGTCGGCAGGGATAATCGCTCGGCTGATATCTTCTTCTGTAGCAGTCGCAACAGCCGCAACAGCTCTTTCGTTGCTGCTGTCACGGAGGGTCTCAATATCTGACCTAACACCATCCAAACCGGACTTGAGCGCATCCAGAACCTCGTCGTTGGCAGTCAAGTCCACAGGTTTATTGATAACTCTTTCAAAGGCCGCGCGGAGGTCGTTCAGGCCATCCTGAATGGCATCCAAGATGTCGCCTGTCTCAGGTCGAGGCCGCAAGATTTCTTGTCGAAGGCTAGTCAATCCATTGTGAAGGGCTTCAAGGACTTCCTGATTATTGACACTAGGAGCTGTAGGGGCGGCTGCAGGGACCATAGAAGAGTTGACAACTTCGCGCAATCCCTCCAGCTGTGTTTGGAGCTCCTCGCGGGAGCTGTCGTTGGCCATGGATACAGCCCTGGAAACTTCCTTCTTGAACTCCTCCATGGTCCTTGACATGTTGTCCATAAACTCTTCGTGGCCAGCAACACCAGAAACCCTGTCGACGTAGCTTTCGATGGCGATGCGAAGATTTTCAAGTCCATCCTTGGTGGCGTCAAGAACTTGCTCAGTGTCTCGTCCATTTGCGGCCACATTGTCTTTGGCTTCCTCAGAGACAGCCTTAAATTCAAGCTTCATGTATTCCATAATGTCCTGAAGGCGAGAGACAATCTCATCAGTATTGGCGGGCACTGCCACAAGAGCATCGCCACGAGGAAGATCGAGCCCGCTAAGGCCCTCACGGACAGCTCGATGAACGTCATCGCGATGTGACTCAGAGGCGGCCTTGAATTCAAGCTTCATATACTCCATAATGTCCTGAAGGCGGGAGGCAATTTCATCATTGTTGCTAGGAGCCGCGATAAGGGCATCATTTCGAGGGAGATCAAGACCGCTGAGGCCTTCGCGCACGGCGTCAACGACATCACGGTGCGACAACTCGGCGCCAACGGCAGATGCGGCGACGGGGAATTCAAGTTCCTCAAGACAATCACGAACAGCATCAATGATTTCGTCTCGGGATAAGGAGGCTGGGGTTTCGACCTGGGGAGGGACAAAGTGCTTGAGCCCTTCCACAACGGCCTTCGAATACTTCTTCTCTGGTTGCAGCCTCAGGTCGTTCATCCCGAGGAGCATACTCCTGAAGGCCTTCTTTGAGGCAAGCCAAGACTTCATCTCGTTCAAGACCGAGCTGTTGCACTTCAATCTCGGGCTTGTAGTTTTCCCAAGCGTCTCTGACCGCCTCGATGACGTCTTCTCGGCTCAAGTCGGGTGTCTCATCGGTAGAGGCTTCGTTATCACGCAACGCAGCTCGCATGGCATTGTAGATTTCCTTATAATCAACCACCGTCTTTTGTGAAGACTGTGACTGGGCAGACTGGCGACGGTGTTCTCGCAAGACGTTATTGAGCTGTTCCTTCATTTGCTCCAAGCCTTCATCAATAACTCTGGAAACCTCGTCTTTACTAGGAGGCTCAGCCTCTTCAATTCCCCTGCTTCCGACCTTCTCCAACCTCTTGCCTAGTTCTCGCCCCATGCCTAGAACCTCACCCCTCAGTTCGCGCACTAGAGCTTTAACCTCTGCAGTCAAGCCACCACCCTGGGTGACACTGTCTTTGACGGATCGGATAATGTTCATAAGGTCTTCATTTACAAGCTCCGCGCCACGCCCAGATGGTGCAGATGATCTTCTATTCTCTCCATTGAAGAGGAGTCGGTCGACTCGTTGGGGCACAAGGCCACCCCTTTCCAGTTCCATGTCTTGAATGCCCAAACTCCCGCTTCCGGTTGCGCTTCCAAGTACGACAGCATTCTCTGATTGCGAACGAATGTACTCCGCCAGCTCGTCGACCTTGGCAGAGGTGGCTAGCCCAGAAAGCTTCTGGGACAACTGGGTAAGCAATCCAACCAGTGACTCTTGTCCTTCTTTAGTGCCGAGCCCATTCCAAATCTTCTCCAAAAGTATGAGTGAGGCAGATGTGTCGACTCCAGACAGAGAAGGTGTGCTGATGGAACCACGGTCAATTGACTCAGCAAAGCTCTTTGGTGATGGTATCCGGGGAAGTTGGAAGGCTCGTGAATGCGTGGGAGGTGAGCCAAAGGGCTTATTATCAAGATACGGGCCATTTAAGGAGGTGATACGACTGGATTGCTCGTTAATATTGCCCACAAGTTCTCTAAGGCTCCTCCTGACGTCCTCATCTCTGGACTTGGTCGCCTCCTTCAAGCTTAGTAAATCAGTAGCATTGTCCCGACTTCGCCGACTCAAAGCCGACATCTCCTTCTGCAGAGATGTCGCAATATTTGTGAGCGTAAGAAGTTGAGCGGATACATCATCCGAATAGGGAGGCTGCTTAGGCGTGGAGCCGTTTGTGATGTTAGACAGAGCAGGCTCTGCCTCTCTTGAAGAAGACTTGGTGCCCATATTTTGCAGAGCCAGCATAGTCGAGCTCTGCGGTGGCGTATTCTCGCCCAGTATGCTCTGGGGAAGCCGTCTGGCCGTCGGCCTCAAAATAGGCGTCAAGCTGGGTCCAGGAATCGGTGTTGAATTGGCAGAGTCTCTGTCAGACCTTGGCTCGGGTGGTAACTCTCGCGGTGTTGTGGGTGTTGCGGGTCTGAGGTCCGGTTTACTCCAGGTTCCTTCAATCATCAAGCTCAGGTCTCGTACAGAACCAGGTTGTAGCGACTGCAAACGGCGATGTGAAGCGCCCTTGACTAGGGCTCTCTCCGGTGATCCGTCGCCGCGCCTGACAACGGCACTGTTTTCCCGCGCCCGCTCGTTCAAGGCAGCATGCGCAGATTGAATGGCGCTCGACGTGCCGGCACGCGAGGTAAAGCCGGGCGACTGGGGATTGGGGTTCAATGGTAGAGGCGGCGGAGCTCGTTCTGGATCTGAGCTATCCCACCTACCGAGTGTTAGTCTCGCGTCGCCAAGGTGGACATGAAATTCTAAAAGAAGATGAACCTTCTTTGGAAAGAAAGAGGAAAGTGATGAAGCACGAAAGGGAAGGAGGGAATATTAATTTGGAAAGAAAGAAAAAAACAGGTCATAATTACGCACATAGGAACGAGAGCTCGCACGCCGTGGTCCGAAGAAGCAGAATGCTGGTGTTTTAGGTATCTCTCTCCATCTCGGGACGAATTCGAGTCCCAATCTGACAGTGACATATTCGAGGAATAACGGGTCCTCTGCTCCAAGAGACCCTTTATTCCGTGATGTTTTGTTGAGGAATGCGATGTGGACTGACGAGGAATGCGGACAGCAGCCGCTTACTCTTTTCGGGGTCGAATATGTCCACCAAGCATATGCAAAATTGGTATCGTGTAATGTAATCAAAACGGGGAAAAAAAAAACAGGACTCGCAAGAGGATAAAGTCAAAAATATCAAGGTCGTCTCTTCATAATCCTGTCTTGGTTCGCAAATCGATAATCAGAGGATGGATGCAGACTTGGGCACACCGGGGAGGAAGGAGCGGTAAATTGATCGCTTTGAAGGGCCATGGATTGTTGACGACGGCTGGGTAGCCCACCCAGTCATTGGGCTTCAAAGTAGGCGCCATGTTTACACATGGAGCTCTGACTGTTGCCGGGGCAACGGGCGGGAACGAGGGGTCATTGCCCAAGCCACGCGTGTAACACTCCATACGGCCTCGGCTGGGAGGTACACTTCAGAACTTTCATCTTTTTTTTTTCTTTTGTGAAAAGGATGCAGAAAATTTGTGTGACCCCGTGCACGCAGTTGTCGCGCGCCGATTTGCTACGAAGCTGCGGCTATTTATGACGTGGACGACGGACGGGAGCATGTTTGTCTTTGGGCTGGAGCTTGTCGACATGGAGTGGCGGAGAGGCAAGGACTCGATACCGTCCATTGTGCTCCATCTTGTATGTCATGTTGGTCCTAGGTGCTCGTACTCTTTGAGTTCTTTAGCGGCTCAATGACGTGAGTTGTGCAACGTGGAGGCCGCCTTATCCTTTGTTTACAATGGTGTTGTGTAGACTTTGTCTCCAGTGCATGAGACACTCCGCGGTCACGAAATCGTCTTGGCAATGTTTACCCAGAGGCACTGTCACGTAGAACCGTGGCCGCAGGAACATTCCAGATTCCGTCAAGTGACTGTCCTCTAATCAGAATTGCGGTGTGGCCCACTCCAAGTTCACAGCACTAAAAGTATGATGAATGGCTGTCGGAAGCCTGGCTTCTCTCCCAAGACTTTCTGACGCACCATGTTTGTTGTATGTTTATAAAGCAAGAAACTAAACACTTTGGACCAAAAAGTATACGGCTGGATTGCTTGTTGAGAACACGAAGCAGGCCGTGTAGTCTTGGGGAAATCTCCACATAGACCAGACGGTCAGCTTTGCGGAAGGTTGATAACGAAAAAGAAAAAGAAAATATAAATGGCCGCTTAGCGGCCCGAAAACATGCAAGTTTGAGTCGCCTTGCTTATGAGATCGGGGCGGCAATGTTCGCCATCCAGCATGAGTTCACTCCGAACCCTGATGGCACTTGTGATTGTGGCGGTATAAGCCTCGTATAAATCCTACCACTTTGCTCAGTCTTACCTATGTCTTTCCTCTTCTCTTTCCCTAGGTGCATCGAGCATATTGCCCAGTACAGAGGCGTGAGTCTCTGGAGTCCCCTTTATGCCCGTATTAAAAATGAGCAGAAGCACACGATTATACCCTTCCAGATATTTCAATTACAAAGTAGGCACAGACATTAAGATGGGTCTCTAGTGAGTGTTACATAGGCCTCGATAATCTCAATAGGCCATGATTTTTGGAGCTGAGTTATCTATCCACATTCGTAATTCCGAATCGTCCAACCCTCGCTCCATCTATTTGTAAATAGCCAAGAGCAGTAGTCTACCGTCATCAAATGCCAAACAAGCTTGTTTTTCCAACCCATCCAACTTTCCTCCGCCCAAAAAAATATATATATGTATATATATAAACTTCAGAATTCAGAAAAAATCCATTCCCATTACAAAACATTTCCAGATTGTAAAAGAGTAAGAGTGACATGCGGCCTATTACTTCTTGGAGAAGGCAACATCAAAAGCGGGAATGAGTGTCTGGGCAAGCCAGAAAGAGAAGACGAGCTTGGGACCGGTCATGAGCAGCTAATACAGATGTCAGCAATCGTTAGCGCTTTGGTAGAGAGCCAGCGGAATTCATGCATATGACACAGGCATCGAAGGGACCATTTACCTTGGGAACCAGGCCCTTGAAGAAGCTTGAGAAACCCTCTTTGCGAGCCATGTTGGCCAGGATGCGGAATCCACTCTCCGGGTTGTCAAAGTTGCGGTTCTGGATTCGAGTCTTGATGACATCGAGAGGAGCAGAGACAACAAGTGAAGCTGAAGCGCCGGCAATTGAAGCAACAAAGTTTTGGAACCACGTAGCCTTGTTGTAATCTTGGAGCTGGAACGCGTATTCCTTGGCAAAAGCAGAACCGCCAAAAAGCTGCAAAAGGCGCATCATCAGTCTACGAGCCAGGTGGCGCAAATAAAGATGACCCAAGACTCAACGTACCGCAAATGATCCGGGCGCATTACGGGCAGCCGTCCATCCCCAACCACGGTATAGCCCAAACCCTTCGTCAGCAACAATCTTGAGGACACCACGGCCCTTGAAGGCGTCGGGGTTTGTCTGGCGCTTGATCTTGAGGACATCGAGGGGTAGAAGGACGATTTCACCGATACCAATCAGACTGCAGCACAAACATGGTCAGTTTCTGTTATTTCTTTGCCTCTTCCGATGGCAAAAGTCATCCCAGCAACCTGGGAGATGTCGACCGGAGGTCCGCTCACCTGCCAGCAGTAGAATGCATAATGGCCTTGCCAGTCTTTTTGCCGAAAGCCGCCTCAAAGTCCTTTCCATAGTGTTTGGCCAAATAGTCGCGTGCAATAGGCTGACCGCCATACTTGTATATTCTTTGAAGGACTTTGTAACCGGCTGCGTAACCGAGACCCGGGAACAGCGAGATGAACTTTCGACCCAAAGGAGCGCTAGCCTTGTCCTTGAAAATAACCTGGTTCAACTGGCTCGCACTGGCAACCTGGGGGTTGTGAGAAATCGCATTGTCAGCTCGTCCGTGGCAAGTTTCTTTATCACCAGTGTAGGTGATATGCAGAGGTGCGCTGCATATTGTGTCAGAATTCTCCTTACTCGGGTCTGGTTGCTCATTAATCGCTTCGCAATCGTATCAACCTAGACAAATCATGTCAGCATGTTTCAGCAACTACCGTCTCTTTGCGAAGAGTCTGGATTTTGTCGTACAGGGTGAAAAATTGCCAACTCGGCGATACCAGCGGAGCCTGCGACCAGTCAGTATGCATCAGACCCTGAGTAAGCTCACAAAGCCTCGGGCACTCGAGTAGGGTGAGGACTTTGGAGCTTGCAAGTGGCGAATGGTGTACCTGAGCCAAGGAGTCTGGCCAAGTTGGACTCCTTTTCTCGGCCTGCATTTCCAGTCGGGGGCGACATTGTGAGAGATTCTGGGCGATGGGAATGCGAAGGGTCTCCCGCTGGCCGATTTAGTGGTTGAGGTTGTCACAATGAAGTGAAAGCAATGAGGAGAGAGAAGGGAAAAAAAGACGTCTCCGGGGAAACTGGGCTGCTGACGGATAGGGAAATTTTTTGAATGGCGTAGGCGTGCCTGGCGTGTGGTTCCCGAGATCGGGAGCTGGCGACAGCGGACGGTTGGGGTCGGTGCTTTGCCAGCTTTCAGTGCTCGCTCAACCTGGGGAATATTGGACCAGTTGACCCCTTGAGCCGACTTTTGACAGTTCCTGAGCTCAGGTGCTACCCTAGTGAGCTAGGTACCTAGGTACATATGTATGTACCTCTGGCCGGGTGGCCGGGTGAGGGGTCCAATCAGCGCTTGTACGTACGTACTGTATTGACCACATGTCAGTGATCGACGGTTGCGCCAGAGACGCGAGGCCCCGTTCTGGCTGCAAATGCATGGCGCAAGTAATTCGTCCCTCCATCATATGTTCATGTCCACTCCTCCTCGGCAATCTACGAGTTGGGGCCACCACTTTTAGGCTCACGCTGAAGGATTAATTACTAAGGAAGGAAGTGGCTAATAGTTCTATGTGACAATGTACTATAACCACTCCTCGCAAGACCACACGGAAATGGCGCGATGCATGTAGGCATGCCCAGCAAACCGACTACGACCCCAAACAACAAATTATCACACGATGCCCTCAAAATCTTCTCCACCCAAACATTGTTGAAGTGGCATATGGTACATAAGATATAGCCTACGCAAAGGGATATATATATCCATCCGTCTAGGGATAGTGGTCGTGGTGTAACAACGTCAAGCGTCACCCGCCCGCCGGTACCCTCAATAATCTCTAAACACTGCAACCATGTCGTCCAGCCGCATCACCTGGCCGAGCAGTTTTTGCTGGCCTTCCAAATGTCGGTTATATTTGTTATAATGCTCCGCAGTCATCACTTCTTCCTCTTTGCCCTTGACGTCCTTTCTCTCCACAAACGTGAGAATGTTGCGCTCCTTGTGCCGCTCCACATCCAACGTTTGTAGGCACCGTAACATACCCTTGTAGATATCATCCAACAATTGCGACTGAACTCTTTCGCCATCGAAAAACCAGAAAAACAAAGTTCGGTTGGCCAGTCTGCTGTTGTCCTTTGGCACCTCCTGAACATCCACCAGCCCTGCCATTTGCATCGCTAGCATTTTCCCTTGGACGTCACCTTTCTTCATGAGAGCAGCTGACGGGAGCATCTTCTCATCCAATTTCCCCTTCTCCCTCAGGATTCGTGTCAAACGAAGGCCATGTCGTCCGAACGACTGCTCAATATACGCGTCAAGCTCAGACTCACGGAGCCGGTCCATCAACAACTCAAAGTCCACGGTCCACTGACCCCGGCCCTGAGTTCCACAATGACGTACAAAACGATGCTTGCTCTCAGCCAGTAACAGAAGATGTTGCCGCAGTTGGTCCAGCCGACTGTCTTTAGCCATGGCCCCATCCTCGAATTTGACCTTGGTTGACCTGTCGCCGTTGGTATGTGTATGGCTCCCCTGGGCATCGATATCGTCCTCTGATCCCTCTTCTTCGCTTTCTTTGGCTGAGGCTGCGGCCGCGGCCGCAGCTGCAGCTCTAGCCAACCGTCCGCGAGGGACAGGAGCAGCCTTGACCTCTGGCTCGTCTTCTTCATCCGAGTCGCTGTCATAGGCATAAGGTCCCGATCTGATCTTCTCGGCACTGTCAAAGTCTATTTTGTCTTTTGGGGCCTTTCCGATACCGCCGAGAACCTTAACTTCGTCGCTCAAGTTTTCGTATATTTGCAATGTGGTGACGCTGGGCTGTGGTCCTTTGTTCTCTTCACCAACCAAAGGATCTGCTCGACATCTGGAGACCTTTGCTGTGAGTAAATCTAGCAGGGAGCGGTAAACATGGCCCGTAGTCTCGCCAAGCATATCTGCTGCAAAATCAGCCAATCTTTGATTGCGAAGCTCAACCAAGCACTTTTCATGATTAACTCGAACCACAACATTGGGCTGGTAGATATGGCGTTAGTAACTCTCTTGCTACACAATTTTAAAAAAGAAAGTGAGAAACAAAAAAATTGGAGTCGAGTTAGACGTACATTCAACTCGACATCATCATCAAAGGGGTCCGGGTGACTTGAGCCATTTTGTAGCTTCCTTCTCTTTGTAGAAGGTCCGGAAGTCTGATCTAGCTGCCGTTTCAGGGCCTTGCTCTGGTCACGGAATGTCTTGAAACGCTCCACAATCTGCATGTGCTGTTCTATTTTGTTCTTGCTCGCCTTTTCCCCAGGAGCTGTCTTTGTAACATCAGCTTCAATTTCCCGGTACACCTCAGCGGGATTGCGAAATGAATCGGGCCGAACGGTTTCCAATATTTCTGCCTGTATTAGTCGTGACAGTGCAGAGTTTAGATGGTCCTTGGACTCTATCAGGCCAGATGATGACTCATGTGATCCGTTCGTATGTCCATTGATCTTGGGAGCTCGAGACGTGAACGCGTGTGTAAGATCGGCTACTCTGGCATAGCCCAGTTGCATCAGGGTTTGAACGAGGTCTCTCTCGGCTGTACCGTATTGACTGTTGATGACCTCCAGTATTTTGCCAGATCGCACGAGGTTGTAGCAGGCATCCGAGTTGGCTTCATAGTTGGTTCCTCCCGTATCAGGGTCAGTATAGTGGTAAAGGAGATTCTGTTGAATCAAAACACCCAGGCCATTCCGGAGATGTCGTGGTCCGAGTGATACATGTTGAACGAGCTGTGCAAGTGTGCATCGGCCCTTGGTGAAGAGCGCGACCAAAATGCGCTGTTGGGGAAAGCGAAGATGAGTCAGCCCTGCGACAAGCACAGCACTGCAAAACCTGAAGTGGGTTGAGGAAAACCTACGGATGGGAGTTCGCCAAAAAGATCGTTGACTAGGAGAGCACAAAGCTCTGCGGCATGTTTGGTCTGTTGGTGAACATGTCAGCGTTGTCCCGCGACAGCCCATTTGACGACGCACGGCTGGAGCTCAGTGAAGACTAACGACAAGCATTGCTTTGCTCCTAGAGATGCTCTCACTATCTCTAGAGCTACCACTGTGACTACCTGTACGGCATTGAACTGTAATGTGTAATTTGATATAAAAAAAAAACGAGGCAGCCAAATTTAGTTGCGTTGAATTTCGCTTGTGACACGGGTAGATGAAAGGTAGCGTCGGGGTGCGGAAGGCTTTGTCAAAAAAAAAATCAGTCAATTGACGTGTTGCGGATTTGCCAATTTTTCCCAGGTGGTGAATGGAACGAACCTGTTACTGTGTAACTACTCCGTACTTCCGTACTCCGCACGAGAATGGGGTAATGTGGCTGAGCATCTAGGCTGTGGCGTCGTACGTGTATCGACTTGTTGCAAGCAACCAACCCTTTAAACAACCCCGATACCACGATTCGTCGGTGTTGCTGCTAGCTGCTCTAATTTGTAATTCAACCAAGTCTAGCGAAATCTCCGCGAAGGCGCCTATCACTTCAGTTGCATACTTCATATACCATCTTGGCTGCAAGAGGTACTCTAACAAACTACTCCGCATCGAAATATGTAGTTCTACATGCTCCAATACTCGTGTGTTAGTCTTCAGAACTCCCACAGAACTCAACAAACGCCACGCCAGCTAACCCAGCCAAGATCCTAGGCGTCGCCCAACCATCGGAGTAAGCTCACGTATATTTATCACCAATTCTGAGGATACAACGAACCAGGGACATCATCAGCAACGCCGAGGGCAGAGCTTACCTTCATCAAAGCAAGCTAGGCGCATGTTTCTATAGGGTAGCCGTTCTGGCCCTGGGTTCATGTCGTCGAATCAATGCCTCATTATTCGGCAAAAATGATATTGTGCCGGGCTTCAACCTGTGAGGTGTAGCTGGAAGCTGACGTAAGTACCCGTATACTGTGAGAACGATGTTGAGATACCGTACACGTCGGTTCCTGACAATGCAGTTTGGATTGTTAAGTAGATTCAAAAAGTACCAGGTAGGACACGGCACTGGGGTTGGAGCGCCCGAGTCAAGCCGTCATCGCAAGCAATACAAGCAATACACCAGACCACAATTGATATTAGTTTCATTGTGGTTTATTGTGCCAGTGGTTCAATCGAGCACCTGGCCACTTTAGGTACCTGAGACTTTCTTCATGTGGTTGGAGCTTTGAAGGCTGCTCCTCTCAATTTTGGAAAGTCCAAATCAGCACTACGATTTGGAAGTACCTACTCCGTACTCCGTAAGGTGACTGAGAATAAGGTACTTAGTAAAGACCAGTTTTACTCCGTACTTAAGTTAGGTAGGTATTTGGACGCGGTACTCCACCACCATCGGAACATGCATGGTGCTAGACTAATGCTTCGGCAACCAGTGGCAGGCTTAGAGTTGATCATCCAATCACGTGATCCCAAATCCTCCCCCGGGGCCGAAAATTAGACGGGAGCTGGTTCGTCGAACGAACGAGGCACTTCTTGTTGAGATCCAATTGCTTCAACACGACGGCCGAAGGATATCCAATTGCCTACGACCTAACCCTCGACAATGATCTCGAGATCATCTCTCGCCAAAAGTGCGCAGCAGGCCGTCCGTCGGTCCTGCAGCGTCCAGTCCTTGCAGCGCCGTGGGTTTGCTGCCGCTGCCGCGACGGGAGCCTTTCAGACGACGGATGTGTCCGGGTTGAAGGTTGCTTCAAGGGATGCTCATGGTCCGACTACCAAGCTTGTCGTTGTTGCTAAGGCTGGTACTCGATACCAGCCACTACCCGGCTTGACTGTCGGCCTCGAGGAGTTCGCCTTCAAGGCATGTCTTTCTGCGACGACCTGATACCCATGCCCAAAAATTGCACCCGAGCTAATTTGCCTGTGCTTTCAGAATACCCAACGACGATCTGCGCTCCGTATCACTCGTGAATCCGAACTTCTTGGCGGCCAATTGAATGCCTCTCATACCAGAGAGGCTCTTGTCCTTGAGGCCAGCTTCCTCCGCGAGGATCTACCTTACTTTGCCGAACTCCTCGCCGAAGTGGTCTCCATGACCAAGTACACCAGTGAGATCTTGGTCGCCGCGAATTACTCCTCAAAGTAATGTAGGCTAACACAAATTATAGCTCACGAGTTCCACGAAGATGTCGAGCGGGTTCTCCACCTCAAGCAGGCCGCACTCAACGCCAACGTTGCTGCTCTTGCCCTGGATAACGCTCACGCGGTTGCCTTCCACAGTGGCCTTGGTGCTTCAGTCTATCCCTCGTCCTCATCTCCCGTCCAGAAGTATCTCAACGAGGAGTACATTGCCAGCTACGCCGATGTCGTGTACTCTAAACCTAACATTGCAATTGTCGCCGACGGTGCCTCTACTGATGCCCTTACCAACTGGGTTGGCCAGTTCTTCGAGGACGTGCCTGCCAAATCTCTGAACGGCCAGACCCTCAAGACCGAGGCCTCAAAGTATCACGGTGGTGAACAGCGAACGAGTCATCCCGGCGGCAACGCCATGGTCATTGCTTTCCCTGGATCCGATGCTTCTGGCTCCAAGCCCGAGATTGCCGTTTTGGCTGCTCTGCTTGGTGGTCAGCCCACAATCAAGTGGTCCCCTGGCTTCAGCTTGCTCTCCAAGGCTACCGCTGGAACATCCGGTCTTTCTGTCTCTGCTTCGAGCCTGGCTTACTCTGATGCTGGTCTCTTGACCGTCCAGCTGTCCGGCACCGCTGCCTCTGTGCGCAAGGGTGCTGAGGAGACGGCCAAGGCCCTCAAGAGCATTGCCGACGGCACCGTCAGCAAGGAGGACGTCACCAAGGCCGTTGCTAATGCCAAGTTCGACATTCTGGAGAAGGCTCAGCTGCGCTCACCTAGCCTTTTACAGGCCGGGTCCGGCCTTGTCAACGGCGGCAAGGCTTCTGACCTTGCCGCTCTCGCCAAGGGAATTGATGGCGTCACTGCTGATAAACTGAAGACTGTAAGTTACGACTTGTTCTTGTATTACACTGTACAATGCTGCTAGGGAGAGAAACTGACGTCCATTGTGCTGCAGGCTGCCAAGACTCTCCTGGATGGCAAGGCTACTGTTTCCACTGTCGGTGACTTGTTTGTGCTGCCGTATGCTGAGGAGATTGGTCTTCGGGTATAACCGGAGTATTGCAGCAGTGGAAAGAGCTTGTACCAACAGATTTCAAAGTTGTCTAGAATGGGTGGGCCGGGGCTGCCGTATTTGTGAATATCTGTAGTAGAAATCCCCTTTGTTTACGTAGCGTTCCGACATGCTGTTCGGTGCCATGGTGATCCTGAATGTTCACGCCTGAAAGGTACACATCAGAATGGATGCGCCTGCATGTATGCCGACGTGTTTCGAGCCGGGCCTACTGCTCACACTAACATCCACGTTGTCTGGTGGCACAAGATATTGCATGCGAAGGGCGCTTTAGGCTTCTGGTGCTGTCATGTCATGCTACTAAAATGGCACCAACTTCCAACCACATTGAACATCGGTAGTCCGGGCGGTTGTTTGGGAAATCCACCGGCGGTTGGGTAGTGAAGAAGTACCTCACATAATCCCAACAATAAGTGCCCATGTATCAAACACCACCTACTTAAGTACCTAAAGTATACCAGTTGACAGTTACTAAGACCGGCGTCTGGTCATGTGGTGCTGTAATATTTTTGTCTGAGAGTTCATTGAGCGTCCAAAGCATGTACAAACATGCCGGGACATACTGTGACAAAGGCTCTATATTGTGAAAATGGTGCGAGACTCTGCTTAAAAGCAGGTCCCTATTGTTCAGCCGTCATTCTCGCGCAAGAAGACTCCGAGCCCTCCCCTTAGGACTGAACACTGTTCACACTTGGCCTGTTCTGGTACAGTGTAGGCCTCGTGTTTAGGGCACAGGACACTGTGTCTCATGCCTGGTTGGCTGCTGGTGCTGTGCCGCTGTACTCTGGACTACGCTACATACCACGTACTGAAATGCTAAATGTCTAGGTACTCAAGTACCTACCTAAAGACTTCCCCTAGCGGAGTACCTCCTGCCTCTACCCGCTCGCGCGTTTCGTCAGTATGGCTGCCCACTTACTTAAGTATCGGCTTGCGGCCCACCAACGCCTCATTGTAGTTTGGGCAAGTGTGACAGGGTAGGGGAAAACAAAGCCTCATCACCAACCTCCACAGACCAGATAACTTCTCCCTTTCTCGGCTTCAATTTTCCATCTTTCCATGTTCTCCTCGCCCATTGTATGGCAGTCATAGCACCGTCGAGCTGGACGGCACGCCGGAGACCCTTCCTCCTACCTTACTGTCTTTCGCTTTCCCTCTAGGTAAGCCACACGACCTCCTCTTTCTGCCGCGCCTTTTCCCCCGTCCTGGCGCTGCACCTACTTGACCAACGTTGTTCACTTGCTTTCTTTATTCCCAACCACGACGAGGCCTTTGAGTCTACCAAACAACGGCATCAGTCCGAGCGCCTTTGATTCACTCTTTGCTAATTTTTCCTATAATAGAAGCGGGGAAAGTCGTCGATAGCGAACCGTTTTTTGTCGTTTCTGGTTCTCGAGACGCTAGCCAAACCTCCATCCTGGACCCCGAGTTCGCGTGACACAGAGGTTCCTCATCACCATCCCGAGGTTCGTGTAGATTGTTTTCACGTTCATTGGCTCACTCTTTGGTCGTCTATTTGCATAGATGCCGCTGTGTGGTAACGTCCATGTGCGGTCAATTTCGACGTACAAGGTGCGATGATCATGGGACTCCGGCGGTTCTTTTAGCCCTCTGTGACATCGCTATATGAACTGCCACGTCTCCATCGTTGTCACTTTTTCGTGCCGACAACTAATCTTTTATTTCAGTAGAGCTTCTCCTAATTAGCCCTCCAAGCCATATCTTAGGATCGAGCGGTGCAAGATTACTCTCCTTCCAGGGACGAGCTGGAGAATTTCATTGGATGCTACATCGAGACCGCCTACGTTGGCCAGCACTGAAGTTGTATTAGCGATTGGAGCGTTTCATTCTTCTTTTTCGAAATGCCTGTCCCCAAGAAAGAGGGCGCGTTGAGTGGAGGTGGTGCCACCAGGGCGGATGGCCGCGGGCAAAATGGTATGCTGCATATACCATAACTCGTCTACCAGCAGATACTGACCTAGGTTTGAATGAGTAGGGAATCGATCAAACTTTCGCACAGACACAGCTATCTCCAACAGCCGCCTGGGAAACGAACGCACATTGCAGCCATGGGTTCCAGATGCGGCTGATGGTGTGGATGGCAGTCTGGAAGCTACAGCCACTAGTGGACACTGGGACCAGTTTGCGGCAAACGAGAAGCTGTTTGGCCTACGGACTGATTACGATGAGAGCTTATACACTACGGCCATCAACAAGAGCCACCCCCAATTCCGCGAGAGAGTGGCCGCTGCCGACAGGAAGGCCAAAGAAATCGAGCGTAGCGTTGCATCAACTGCCCATGTTGCTGAGGAGCGCGTAATGGACTATGCTGGTGGTACCGGTGCTGGGGGACAAAACGAAGAAGACAAGTATGTTTTAAGCTCTGTTACTATATCAAGTCACAAACGGGTTACTGACTACATTGACTACAGGTACAGTGGTGTTTCCCGCCAGGACTTCCCTCCCTTATCTGGAGGTAGCCGAGAAAACAGGTACACGCCTCCCGCAAAACGAGCACCTACATCTCAGTCGACCGTGAAAGGCGCACCTGTTGACCCGGCTATTATTTCATCACAACTCAAAGCTCCTGTCAAGAGACAGGCCGCTTCGACGGAGCAAACATGGTCACAAGCCTCAGAGGGGGTTAAGAATGGCGTTCCTGTGAGAGCAGAGCCTCCGAAGGCGTATACGCCCAAGACTACGGAAGAAACGCCTACGGAGTCCAAGCCTTCCCCTGCTTTGAACCTTCCTGCCGAATCTAAGACACCCGAAGCTAAACCCACGGAGAAGGTGACCACTACCGGTTCATCTTCTACTTCCTCCCGGAATGCGTCCTCCCAACCAAAGGAACCCACTCCAAGCGCTACAGCTACTGTCGAGCTTGACGTATTGAAAGAGTTCAAGAGCTTTGCGTCCCAGCAGCGCATCAATTTAGAGAAGGCTCGGAACAACAAGGCCCGAGCTGATAAGGAAGTCAAGTTGACCGAACTGAAGAAATTCGCTAGTAGTTTCAAGCTGTCAACCCCGGTCCCCACAGACCTTGTGTCGATTATTGCAAAAGACCCCGCAAAACAAAAGGAAATCCAAGCAAAGGCCATGAAAAATGCGGAGGAGATGGCTAAGACCAAGGCGGATTCTGGTATCAAGGATAAGGGCCAGTCCGTCAAGGACTCCGTAACGGCCAAGACTCCTGACACCAACACTTCTGCTAATCCAGGTGATGGTCGTTCGTCACGAAGTGCTGCGATACCACAGGCGTCTGGACCTGCTGGCAACGGTAGCAGGCATACTGCACCTCGCCAGCAATTTCCACAGCAGCCGTACCATGCCCAACCTTACCGGAACAACCGAGGTCCGCAACATGGCACCCCTCAGCAGCAGACCGGGAACCTTGCTCAAAGGCTTCGCAATGTCGAACAGCAAAGATATTCGCAGCCACCTGCCACTACGCCACATGGTCTCGGCCATGAAATGCGTGCTCCCCCTACCGGCCCATCTGGCAATGTCGATTCTGGCTTTAACAGGCGACTGAGCGGGGCTCCTGGTCAGATGGGCGCCAAGTTGAATCCCAACAGCCATGAATTTAGGCCTAGCCCCTTTGCTGCTGCCTTCAATCCCAATAGCCATGCCAGTGCTGGCTCTAGCCCACGGACTTCGGTCAACCATGTGGCTGAAAGTCCCGTTCCCTCCGCACCACAAACACCCGTTATCCGCCGTAAAACGAAGAAGGTGGATGTGAGTAAGTGCTTGATTCTGTCACACATCAAAACTGTGGCACCTCCCGCAGGTCGTAACTGGGACGACAATGGCGGATTACGTCCATCATTCGATACCTTACCAACTTGGCGACAGTTGAAGGATGATGAAAAGCCCGAATCGACCATGCATCTCACATATACGGAACACTTTGACCGACAGCCCTTCAACGGCCCCTCGCTGGCAGCGACCCCTAACCCCACACATGTTGTTCCTCAGATGCCACACCAACACCAGCTTCCATTTCACCTTCAGCATGGTGCTCATGGCTTGGGAACTCGACAGTCGCCACATATGGCACCTATGCAAATGCACGCACCACAGCATGGCCCGGTGGCCCTTCCGCCGTATGGTACTGAGGATCATCGGATGATGCCGTCTAACTCAGCTCAGTCGTTCGCCTCTCCGCGTATGGGCCAGCTTCCAGTTGCGTATCCCGGCCAAGTCCCATATCAGCAGCCGGTTTTCATGGGCCCAAGCAACCCACAAATGGGACAATACCGCAGTTTCTCCAACAATCCTCATTACGTGCCACCCCAGCAAAGCCAGATGGCAGGCCCCATGATCATGCAGCCGCAGTTCATTCATCCCCAAGGAATGGTTGCGGCTCCTCAGATGATGTACCATGGTGGTCATCCACAGTACATGCCGCCAACTGGGCCACCACAGCCAGGTCCAGGCGGTAGTGGCTATCCCAGCCCAGGACGCCCAACTGCGCCGGTCATGATGCATCAAGGCTCCCAACAGGGCCAGCCAGTGTATGGCATGAGCCCCAATGTGCAGTACAACCAGCCTGCATACGGTCCAGGGCAACCCAGTGGACCAAGTCAGTGACGACTTCTTCCATATTGCCCATTTTCGATGTTTTAACGCGTGGCATGGCGTGGCGCTGCTGGCCGACCTTTTCCTAGTCAGAGGCTACCACGGCTATGTGTAAGTAATATGGTTCTACTATCACGTTTTCCGTGATGAGCGAAGGAATCGTCAGCCGAGATTGCCGACAGGCATGAGCCGACTAGGTTAAGAGCTATCACATGTTATGGTCGGTTTTTACAGGATTACTCCGTTGGCCATTGCGAGAGCATCGGCTGATTCATCTAACAACTTGCGACATGATACAACGGAACTCGCTAAATGTTGCACCAGCTATATGCAACAGCAACACAAACAGTTTAGGGAATGTTTATCACAATCCAGGCGGCACTATTTTCATCTTTTATCTCAACTCTCTGGATTGCATGTGACGGAGGCTTTTCCCGATGAATCCTATCATTTGGTTGCGATATGGAGTATTGGTATACGCCATAGCAGGGCGCGGATAATATCCCTGCCTACTTTTGGGTAGAGCAGTTTTTTATCTGATGTATCTGTGGTTTGGCAGCTTCGCGGCGGCTTTTCTTGTAAAGTCGGCAGCGTGTCCCTTCTCATCACAAGCAATGGCAATGGCGACTTCTCGTTGCCTTGCTTGTACCTCTATCACGGGATGGGGCTTTGGTCTTGGACATTGGGCTGTGGAGGGTAGGGCAGGGGGTTTATATGAACAGCTTACCGCTCAATCAACTATTGTTTTGCTATCAGAAGTACATCTTATCGGGGTAAGGTTGGGAGTTGAACGCCTAGGCGCCAACGACCCCGGACGTGAACATGGAGATATTGGCTTCTGCAGCAGCTGGGTCAAGCTAGGATAGTTGTATGGTGGACGCGGTGAGTAGGCAACAGAGCAAGGGATTGATGACGGGTAGCTGGACCCTGGACCGGTAGACAGTAGTTGTACACTCAAGAGGGAAGTCGCATGAAGCTCTGAGGCTCCAACTCCCAGGCACAAGCATAGGCACAAGTTGAATGTGAAGCATATATATGAGAAACATTTAAGAGAGTGATGATGGGTGTCTGCTAAATTCTGGCAGTCTTTCTCGGAGATCGAGGTGACATGTAGCGGCTGACAATAAAGCGAGCCCTGTAAAACGCAGGGACATGGATGACGGGATAAAGGGACGATTCACTGGTTCCTGGTTCCTGGTTGCTGGTTGCTGGTTGGCGGTGGGCAGTAGGCTGGCCGGCGTTTCAAACCAGCAATTGATGGCGGCAGACGGCGGGTTAGCGGCGGCAAAGATAGGCGGCGCGGGACCGTTGATTGGATGGTGAGGAGTCTGCTTGGGGACCGGCTGACCTCCCCAAACATTGGCCCAAACACAATGTTGCCACAGGCGTTTGCGCCAAACATTTTGAACCAGTTGACACCTGATTGACTGGGAGGCGCAAGCCACCGCTGCAACTGTTCAGCGATTCAGCGACCACGGACGATGAGGATTGGAAGAAAGGAGTGCCCCTGCTTCCGCGGCTCGACCAACCAGATTTGCATACACGATGCGGCCGGCAAAATGCAACGCATCCGAACTTGTTCAATGTTGGCCGTGCCTGGCCTAGTGTTTCCAACCTGCCGTTAGACAGAGACCAAACATATCCACGCCGTGGTGTTGCTTGCATGGAATTGCCAAACACTTTCTTTTGGGTCTTGTCGGGCTTGGACAGAGCTTGTTCTCAGAAATGCGGAAACTTGGACCGTTTAGCGGCCATCTGGCGTCGTCGCCGGATTACGGCACGCAGCGTTGTTTGATTCGTCTCGGTGGGTGAGAGATTTCACGAGTCAGGCTATGGATATTGGTGAATATAGCCACTTTGATTTGTGTGTGTGTGTGTGTTTTTTTTTTTTTTTTTTTTTTTTTTTTTTCCCCTCATGTCCTCGGGACAAGGACAACAAGGATGGTACGCGATGTCCTCTTCAACAGACGCTGGATGTACTACAATGATCCACAAGATGCCCACAGGCCGCACGCCCCCTGGGGCCAAGCCTGTTGATCGTCTTTCCATCGACGAGCTCCTGGACAGCTCCTGGACAGCTCCTGGACCAGCAGTGCGAATACTCAAACGCCACGTCTCTTTCAAGACCCTTAGACGTCCGAAGTGCTGTCGTCGTGGGTCGACGATTGTCGTTGGTGATTCGGCGCAACGAGGGGTGTGGGAGGACAATAGACACTTCACGCCAAGTCCCACAGTTTGTTGATTGTCTGTCGTCGGTGTGAATAGTCAATGGCATTGAATTGGTTGTCCGTGCTTCGTTAACGGTTTTCCCCCTGACTGACCGTCCAACCCTGGTTCACATTTTTGCAGGACCAGACGGTTCACAGCACTTATTCACGCAGCCCCCCTTTGAGATAGTTATCAGAGGAATATAAAAGGTCGGCCGAGTCCTCGTCCACAATGGAAGCGTGATCACATTCATCTGCACCTCACAGCTCCCGGCACATAGGATCCTCAGTCTTTGACAGACTTTTTCTTCTCTTGTCTTCTCTTCTCTTGTCTATAAGTTTTCCACTTTGGCACCACGAGCTGGTTTCTCGTCAAATCCAAATTCAACACTCCTTCTCCCCTCAAGCTCAAGCATTTTGTTTTAGAGAGAAAAAAACAACCACCCCAAAAGTAGCCAACATGAAGACGTTTCCCGCTGTCATCGCCGCCATTATTGGACTTGCATCCTGTGGCTCAGCTCACATGCAGATGAAGGATCCTCCTCCTTTCCTCTCCAAGTACAACAAATTCACCCCCCAGGGGAAGGAGGACAATAGCATGACGAGTCCTCTCTCGGCCAGCGGCTCCGACTTCCCTTGCAAGGGACACCACAGTGTCTATGGCAGTCCTGAGGGCCAGTCTGTTGCGACTTGGACTCCAGGTCAGTCCTACAAAATGACCATCGTCGGCACTGCTTCCCACAACGGAGGCAGTTGTCAGGCGTCTCTTTCATTTGACAGCGGAAAGACGTGGAAAGTCATCCACTCGTACGTTGGAAACTGCCCTCTCCAGGGCGAGTCGAGCTTCGACTTTACTGTGCCTGCTGACACACCCGCCGGTAATGCCCTATTTGCCTGGTCTTGGTTCAACAACCTAGGCAACCGCGAAATGTACATGAACTGCGCCGCCGTGACCATTGGAGGCGGTGCCCCCAAGATCCGCAAGGCTCGTGGTGATACCACCCCCTTCAGCAGCCGGCCTGCCATGTTTACTGCCAACATCGGCAATGGTTGCTCAACCGCCGAGAGCAAGGACGTCGTCTTCCCCGACCCCGGCCCCGATCTCGATACGAAATCTGACAAGTCTGCTCCACCGGTTGGAAGTTGCGGCACTAAGGGATCCGGATCCGCATCTGCATCTGGATCCGCTTCTGCTCCCGCTCCGGCTGCCTCTGGGGCCGGCACAGCTCCTCTGAACAACAACAACAACAAGAACAACGCTGGAAACTCCAGTGCTCCTCCTGCTGGTGCCAGTACTCCTCCACCCGCACCGGTCGCTACTGCCGCAGCTACAAGTACACCTAAGCCGGTTGGTAGCGGAGGATCTTGCCGTGCCAAGTAAACAAAGGATGCTCCCATCAAGCGTTAGTCAGTTTGGCCTCGCAGGTCGAGCGTCGCAACCTAGGGTTGTGGTTTGAGATGTGTCGTTTTAAGCATATGCCTGCTTATAAGTTATTGGTGGGCGTAAAGACGTGCCATGTGTATAGAGCTGAGTGGAGTTCCGATACATGGTAAATAAACTTGTTTTGAAAGCAGCAGATGGTACCGTTTCTTCCCACCCCTGAACGAAGCTTCTCAAGATGTTCAACGCTGTAGACTAAGGATGCCACGAAATAAATATGCCTAGATATTGGCATCAACCCCATACAGTATTGCTGCATGCCCGATGAAGCTGACAAAGCTCCTAAAGTACTTACCCTATGTAAGTGCGTGCCTGGTGGCATAGTCACAAGTTCGACCAGCCTTTCCCAGACGCTGGGCACTTAGGCACGCATAGGCAGTCTGAGGCCATTTGGGCGAAAACGTCGATTATTAGTCGCTGGTCACAAATCTCTCAGTCCATGACCCATGGTGGGTTTGATGGACCGAGATGGACATGGAGCTGTAATGGCGGGACAGTTCGAAGTTCAAACTGTCGAACATGGAAGTCAGTGAGGCCGCCAATTGGCGGCTCCAGTCTAAGCTGAAGCCGGCCAGCCCCGCCGCGTTGGACTTCAATGCTAGGAGAAGGATTGCTAAGTCCAGAACATTAAACGGAGCGGCCACGGCGAGAATGTCAAAGCCGACCAAAAAACAATGGAACACGGCGCCGGCACCGCTCTGGGATTTTTTTATTTATTTTTTTTTTTTTTTTTTTATAATTTTCGCAGAGACAATAGGCGATAACCAGCAGGCTGAGTTGCATGTAGTGCAGACTTGCGGATGCCCAGAGCCTTGACCATCTCGACCCTCTCGACCCTCTCGAAGCCCATCGAAGCCCCTCCGACCAGCAATAGAACAGAGCCCAAACTTACATATGTATTATTACTACTGCCACCTGCGCGCTCCATCATTGCAGCCAAGTCCGACCAGAGTTCAAGCGAGCCCCTACCAGGCGCTCACTGCCAGGCCCAAAGGCTCTAGTCCTGCCTGCGTCGCCATATTAGCCTTCAACCCAGCAGTTTGCCCCCCACCACATTCCCAACTCTACTCCGTACCGAGTACAACTCTCCGCAACAACACCAAGCAGAACTGCTTGCGCTGTTTCGCTCGGGTCCAATTTCTTCTTCGTTCCCCTCTGTCTGGGATTGCGAACCCGCCCACCTCCCACCCCCCTTTCCCGCCATATCACTTATATTCCTCTCCAATCTCCCTGCCCCTCCCCCTCCCCCTCCCCCTCACCCTCATCCTCATCCCTCGCATCTCCAACGAAAACCAGACAGCCATCGTCAAAAAAGGGCCCATGGCTGGCCCAACTTCGCCGAGCAACGAGGGTCCCTCGTTTGCCCCTCCTCAACTTCCGCCCGGCTGGATTGCGCAATGGGACGGCGCCAGTAAAAAGTACTACTACGTGCAACTCGCCACGGGCGTGTCGCAATGGGAGATTCCCACCCAGGCCGCAAAGACCGGCACCACACCTGGACAGGCTGTTGACCATCCCTACGGCACGCCGCCGCCCGAGCTCATCACCCATCCCGATGGGTCGCAGACGGTCAAACATCCCGACGGTACCATGGAGCCGATAATGGCGGACGGAACCAGAGGCGTGGATGGTCCGTCCGGCGATCGAGGTCTTGGTGTAAGTAACCTCTTCCATCCCACCTTTGCTCATCCGCAGAGTAATGCTGACAGAGCTTTGCCGTTATGCATGACAGACCATGGCTATGAATGCCCTTCTTGGCGGCAAGAAGCAATCATCGGGCGGCAGCGGCATAGGAGGCTTGGCGAGCCAGTTTCTCGGCGGGAGTAGCGGCGGCGGCGGCGGCCACAGCGGTGGAAGCAGCGGCATAGCTGGGAAGCTAGCCGGGCAGCTCGCGTCAAACTTGTTCTCGCCGTCAGACAAGCCGGAGCCGCCGCAGAACTATCACGGCGGGCAGAATTCCAGCAAGCCCAGCCACCAGGGCGGCATTGCTGGCGCTGTATTTGGCGGCGTAGCTCACATGTTTGGCGGCAAGGAGTCCTCAGGCGTAAGTCTTTTGCAATGTTCATGAGAGCCGCTCAGGTGTGGGCGGGTTCTTGTTCCTCTCTTTGCGCTGGTGTGCTAACACGGAGATGGGCGCGGGGGGTTAAATAGAACCACAACTACGGATATTCCAACACCGGGGCTGGATCATACGCTGGCGGTGACGCGCCTACCTACCACCCGCCTGGGAGCTCGGCTCCCAGGCCGCCGTCCAACACATCTTCGACGCCGAACCAACAACACCACAGCCAGGGCTCTCAGGGCCACCAGAGCCAAGGCCACCAGTCGCAGGGCCATCAGTCCCAGAGTCATCAATCCCATGGGTCGCAATCGTACCCTCCTCCACCGCCGCCTCCTCAAGGCCACTCTCCAAACCAGCAATCGAATTACCAGAGTCAGCCGCCTCCTCATGACACCTACCAAGGCGCTTCATTTCCCGGCCAGCAGCAGCATAACCAGCCTACCTACGGCCAAAACTACCCCAGCAATTCGAGCAGTTCCGGTGGGCAATATGGAGGTCAGCATGGCGGCCCGGGGGGTTATTCTGGCGGGCAACATAGCTATGGTGGTCAGCAGCAACAGCATCAGGGATATGGTCAACCTCAACACCAGGGTGGTGGCTACAACCAGCAATATTCTGGCGGCCACCAGCCCTACCAAGGGCATCAACAGTATCAAAGCGGCCATTATTAACCGCTCGAACAGGAGGAGTGTTCATGGCACCACAGTTTGTCATCGGAACGGAAGCACATAATAACAAATTTTCGGACAGTATGGAGCCGGCATCTCTTTTGGACCTAGCATCGGTTTGAGTTCTGGCGAAGATGGCATCGGTAGACGGGAAATGAGTTACGACGGGTTCTTAATGCTCTTTGCATGCATGTGATATTTTTTTTGTGTATCTAGAATTGCGCATTTGATTTCATGACTCAAGTTCCTCATGCACGGGAACGCATGTAAGAAAGAAACAAACTGAGGCATTCATATCATCGCTGAACCCTTGTCTGACATAGTGTCTGAAAAATGAAGCAGCACTCTTCAATTCTGCTTCTTGGATGGGGTTTCCATCAAATCAGCTACAGATTGGAGGCTAGATGCGACCCATCGCGCTGCAAACCAGGTCACGATGCCGAGGAGACTTAGATAGCCTACTGTGGGCAGCAGCGACTTGGGAAGGACGTTGAAAAGAAACGGGTCTAGGATGAGATCGACCAGGACGGGTGGAGGGTTGGTCATAAGTTCCGCGTTGTCGGTGAAATAATCAGCCGCGGAGTGAATTTCGACAAGAAGCGAAGAGCTATCTGGAATGATAGTAGACTGCCTTGTTGTCTGGATATTTGGCCTCGACGCCGCGTAGGCACTCAGAGAGTGGAGGAGCTTGTCATTCTCTAGGACTGTATCTAGGGTGTAGGCTTCCATGTTGAAGCGAGTTGGTTCCTGATCGAGCATGAGACTGGGCCAGGGCTAATATAGCTTCTCATGATACAAAATGTAGATGATCTCTGGGTGATCGATTGTACTTACCAATGCTGACCAGCAGACTCTCAACTCGTATCTCTTATTCTCAGTCAGGTTTGTGAGCAGAATCCAGGACGACTGTCCCTGAAAACTCGTTTGCTCGGATGCAAAAATGCGATCCAAATTTGTCCGGACGGATAATTCATCCTGCGTCAGGGTGTTGATGTTGAGTGATGATAGTGCAGGGTTGTTGCTGCTGGCTGTGGCGGAGGGGGGAGGGCCGATGAATATAATTTTTTCAACATTCCCGACGACACACTTGACAAGTATGCATAGGAGGAGTATTATATAGACCAACGTCTTCACGGGGCTTGACGTGGGAGGCATCATGGCGGTGGTTCAGGACTCCAGGAGGTTGCGTTGATGTTACGAGCACAGCTTCCCATTGGTCAACCACTGCGAGTGAAGCTTCAGCTTCAGATTGATCACCACAGCCTCGAGTCAAGCTGCGACATATAAAGGCCAATCCGATTTGGTTGCATGTGCAGTGATGGGACAGCTTAGCTGATACTGTCTGGTGTTCCGTAAATGACCACACTGTCAACGAGACTCTGGAATGGAGGGGTTTTCCGGCTCCTAATCGATGAGCTCGAGGGTCACGAATGGGCACCGAAATTCAGGATTACGGCCGTCAGTGTATTGTTCCTTTCGATCAGCCTGGCGTGCTTGGGATCACAGGGAGTAACTGGTCGGATGTTTAATTAGTTGCCTTTCGGGCCCCATCAAGAACGGCTGCCTGTGTGGGATTGATGGGATGATCGAGCCGCTCACCACGGCAATGCAGCATCCAAGGTTGGGGTCCTCGCCATGGGTCTGGCCGGAAGAGTAGGAAGCGTGTCCCGGTCTGCTGTCTCGTACTGTATTACCCCGTCGAAACAACTTGGGCGTGGTTGCTTGGCCTCGGGTAGCGTGGCGGACGTGTGAACGAGGTGGATTCTCGTCAAATGAAGCAATACGTAAACAGTGCACAGAGTTTGCCATAGCGCCATCTGGGCAGGGGGTTTTGCGGGCCCGGGTTACGAATTGTAGCCATCCACAGGCCATCCGGGAAGCATCTGGAGCCACTCGAGCAGTCGATATCAGCCAAGCCGAAGACTGCACTTTGAGTGGTGAACTGCTCAGCCTAGAGCGGTGAGGGACGCCCAGTGTCAGGGACGCGGCAGCCAGAGACACCAGTTGACACTCGGGTATGGCGTAGTCAGTTTAGACGGTTGGCAGGGACCTCAGAGACGCGCTTACCTCTTCGAGCCACGACCAGGAAATCAACAAATCCCTGGACAGCAACGCATCTCCCTCGCTCCCTCGCCCCCTCCCCCCTGGACACCCAAATTTCCCCCACCTATTTTCCTTCGCCCGTCACGCACCGAGACTTCTTAACCTCACACGCACCGGATCCCGTGGACCAGAGAAGAAAAAAGAGCCTCGTCTCGGCTTCGACCCTTCCCACTGTCTCCTTTCGTCCTTTTCATACATACCCTTCTACCCAAACTTGTGTTGTTGTAATATTCGTCACCATGCGTGAGGTTATCAGCATCAACGGTAAGGAGCTTTAATGCCCCTCCTTTGGCCTTCCCACACGCGTCGCTGCTCACCGCATCGTTGCCCCGAGCTGTTTGGAGACGCTAACACTGCGAGCATAGTCGGCCAGGCTGGCTGTCAAATCGCCAATTCTTGCTGGGAGGTATGCTTGACTAATGATTCTTATCCCTTGATCCATGATAATGTTGCTAACTTGAATTTGGGCTGTAGCTCTACTGCCTCGAGCACGGTATTCAGGTAAATGACCGTTTGCCGTTGACAAATCTCCACCCACACCCGAACGATATGGCTAACGTCCACAATTGTTGTGACAGCCTGATGGCTATCTCACCGAGGAGCGCAAGGCTCAGGACCCGGATCAGGGCTTCAGCACTTTTTTCTCCGAGACGGGTACGGCCTCCCCCCTCTTTTTGTGATCTTGATGCTAGCCCCTGAGCCATGTTCAACGGCTAACACTCGCTCAATCTAGGTCAGGGCAAGTATGTACCTCGCGCCATCTACTGCGATCTCGAGCCCAATGTCGTCGATGAAGTCCGTACCGGTGCTTACCGCAATCTTTTCCACCCTGAAATGATGATCACTGGCAAGGAGGATGCTTCCAACAACTACGCTCGTGGCCACTACACCGTTGGCAAGGAGCTCATTGAGGGTGTCCTCGACAAGATTCGCCGCGTTGCCGATAACTGTGTTGGTCTTCAAGGCTTCCTCGTTTTCCACTCCTTCGGCGGTGGTACCGGTTCTGGTTTTGGTGCTCTTTTGATGGAGCGTCTGTCTGTCGACTATGGCAAGAAGAGCAAGCTGGAGTTCTGCGTTTACCCGGCGCCCCAGACTGCCACCTCGGTTGTCGAGCCATACAATTCGATTCTCACTACCCACACCACCCTTGAGCATTCTGATTGCTCTTTCATGGTCGACAACGAGGCCATCTACGATATTTGCCGCCGCAATCTGGGCTTAGAGCGCCCCAACTACGAGAACCTGAACCGCCTGATTGCCCAGGGTAAGCTTGATAACAGGCTCGGTTGACCTTGAAGGTGGGACAATGCTGATTTTTAATTTTTTTTGTAGTCGTTTCTTCAATCACGGCCTCTCTTCGTTTTGATGGTTCCCTCAACGTCGATTTGAACGAGTTCCAGACCAACTTGGTGCCCTATCCCAGAATTCACTTCCCTCTGGTCGCCTATGCCCCCGTCATCTCGGCTGCCAAGGCTGCTCATGAGGCCAACTCTGTGCAGGAGATCACCATGTCTTGCTTTGAGCCCAACAACCAGATGGTCAAGTGTGATCCCCGTCACGGCAAGTATATGGCTACCTGCCTGCTGTACCGCGGTGACGTCGTCCCTAACGACACCCACGCCGCTGTTGCCTCCCTTAAGACCAAGCGCACGATTCAGTTCGTTGACTGGTGCCCTACTGGTTTCAAACTTGGTATCTGCTACCAGGCTCCTGAGAACGTTCCTAACGGTGACTTGGCAAAGGTCAACCGCGCTGTGTAAGTCATCTACTCATCAATTATGCACTGACCAAAATTATGACCAAGGTTGCTAATATTATATAGCTGCATGCTGTCCAATACCACTGCCATCGCTGAAGCGTGGAGCTCTTTGTCTATGAAGTTTGATTTGATGCACTCCAAGCGTGCTTTCGTGCACTGGTACGTTGGTGAGGGCATGGAGGAAGGTGAATTCTCTGAGGCCCGTGAGGATTTGGCTGCTCTGGAGCGTGATTACGAGGAAGTTGCTGCCGACTCAATGGGTGAGGAGGAGCTTGAGGCCGAATACTAGACAGTGTTGCACGAAAGGAATGATTAAGCGCCAGTGGCCACTGTTTTCTAATTCTGGACTCATACCCTAGCCCCTTGAAGGGTTTATTTTTTCTTTATAAACTTATAAGCCAATCCAGCTGCTTTAATGTCCTAAAACTCTGTAGATTCAAAATGTAAGATGTCCATTATACCATGTTGAACTGTTTAAATGATACGGCTAGTCCCAGTTTCGGCCATTCCTGTAAGCTGTGAACTCGGTTTGACGCGGGGGTGGCTTCATTGCGGTCGGCTGATTGCCGGGCCGAGATGGAAGCCGACGCTACGCGACGACAGATGAAAGTCCAAGACGGCCGACGAGCTGGCTCTCCTCACGTCTCCTCATCCTTCCTTTTTATGAGCTTTGTACTGACCGCCAGCATGACTCTCATCCGATCAGTGGTTTGCAGGGCCTGCAGACGGTCTCAATTCCGGCTGCGACGGGGTTTTGCGACAGCCAACAGCCAACAGGCTACATCGAATAACAAGGTCAAGCTTGTCGAGGTTGGTCCTCGCGATGGATTACAAAATGAGAAGAAGGCAATTTCGCTTGCAACCAAAATTGATCTGATTGAGCGGTTAGCCAGGACTGGTGTTTCTACGATTGAGGCCGGGTCTTTTGTCTCGCCGAAATGGGTTCCTCAGGTGTGTTGATCGTTGTCGCAGGAGGGATGAGGTTTGAGGTTTTGGGGATTAGGAAGCGTACGCAGGGCGATTATGCTAACAGTGCTGCGGTATAGATGGCAAATTCGAGTGAAATTCTTGAGCACCTGCTTCAGAAGAAAGTACAAGCACCTGTTCCCATGACTTATTCCTTCCTGGTACCCAACACCAAGGGGCTCCAAAACTGTGCCGATATTCTGAAAGCCAACCCCGAAACCTTTTCCACCCAACTCGACCCTCGAGCCGATAGCAACGGCGAACCTAAGCCTGCAATGGAGGTCGCCGTATTTGCGGCAGCCACCGAGAGCTTCTCGCAAAAGAATCTCAACTGCGATATCCAGACGTCCTTGGAGCGATTCAAGGCTGTCATCCAGGACTCCAAGGCTCTAGGTCTTCGAGTTCGTGCATATATCTCTGTTGTTCTGGGGTGCCCCTTTGAAGGATTCGACGTTGACCCCCACAGGGTCGCTGAAGTCGCCACAGATCTTCTCGAGTCGGGAGCCGATGAAATTTCCCTGGGTGATACTACCGGCATGGGTACTGCGCCTCGCACCAGTGCCTTGCTGAGGTGCATGTCTGCTGCGGGCCTTCGCACCGAGGACATCGCCATGCACTTTCATGACACGTATGGACAGGCATTAGTCAACACTGCGGTGTCGTTGGAGCACGGTATTAGAACGTTCGACAGCAGCGTAGGTGGACTTGGCGGCTGTCCTTATAGCCCTGGCGCGACTGGTAATGTCGCCACGGAGAACATGGTATACTTTATGGAGACGCTGGGCATGGATACTGGCATTGACTTGGATGCCATGGCCGATATTGGGTCGTGGATTACGTCGGAGTTGGGCAAGCCGAATGATAGTACTGTTGGAAAAGCGGTGCTGGGGGCGAGGGCTAGAGCTACGGCCGAGGCTGCCAAGGCTTAAGGTTTGGAGGCATTGGGTAGATGGTACCGGGAGGGCATACCCATACTGGAAGACACATTGTGTGATCTCATGGCGTTTAGTCATCTGAACTCGAACTTGGAGTGTAGCCTCATGTGGTGGCCAGTAAGATTCACTTCTATTGCCCTCATGCAAGGGCCTTCAAAGGCTATATATGTAATGTGCGAACCTGACGATTATGTGATATATTGCTATGAAAAAGCTCTTTGTTCTTTGTCGCATTTCGCCCGCCATGTAGTCGCAATATCAAGCCCAAAGTCTCACACCTACACCACCACTTGAGGTTAACGTTGACTGATCTCGAATGCTCAATCTGGAGGGGCAGTTTCTGGGGAATTCACCAAGCTGCCAGTCATGTGATGCCACTAACGTCTGTGTGAACTCTCAGGTAGGCCAGCATCTTGAGAAGCAAGCCGGGCCCGCTTTCAAGCCAAATCCTCCGTGGGCGTGGGTCCTGTACTGGCTTCAGGTTGCTGCGGATGCTCCACTCGATGCCAAGCAAGCTCAACCTCCTCCAACCTCGTCTTGTCACAGTTTCATGGGTTCTTAATCAGTTCGCTTTCCGTCAAAGCTAAGGCCTCATCTCAACCGCAACAACTCGTCCCCCCTTCCAAGGAGAGCCGTTGTCACCACCAGAATTGGCTCAGCCGGCTTTTTCTTTCGTCTTCTGCGTACCCTAAGCTGACGCCTTTATCCTGCCGTACCCCCACTGGACTTTGCCATAGCTTCTTGCCGTCATCATCATGGGGGACCCTCGCGAGTCGTCGTCGTACTCGGTCGTGCCGCGAATCCGATACAACACTGTTGGCGGTGTCAACGGCCCGCTGGTCATTCTTGAGAATGTAGGAGGACCAAACAAGCTGGATAGCCGGCCGTTCATACTGACAATGGCGTCATTAGGTCAAATTCCCGAGATATAACGAGATTGTGTCGCTGACACTCCCTGATGGATCTGTGCGATCTGGTCAGGTTTTGGAGGCTCGAGGTTTGTCATCACATGTTGCTGCAGTGACGATTTTGCTAACGGCCTTTGGACAGGTGATCGAGCTGTCGTCCAGGTACGTGATGCACGAAGGGATGATCCGCCTTTGATGGTTGCTGACGCAATTCGATAGGTTTTTGAGGGTACTTCTGGTGTTGATGTTAAGAAAGTAGGCTGATGAAATTTTCCTCATGCGACGAATATCCACGATGGCTGACAGCTCTCCATAGACACGAGTTGAGTTCACTGGCCAGAGCTTGAAGCTTGGTGTCTCTGAGGATATGCTTGGTCGTATCTTTGACGGATCCGGACGTGCCATTGATAAAGGACCCAAAGTCTTGGCCGAAGAATACCTCGACATTAACGGAAGTCCCATCAACCCATACTCGAGAGTACGTGCATCCTATATTCTACGTTCCACAGGAGTCAAGTGCTCACAGTCGTCAGGAATATCCCGAGGAAATGATCTCTACCGGTATCTCTGCCATTGATACGATGAACTCGATTGCCCGAGGCCAAAAGATTCCTATCTTCTCCGCATCCGGTCTGCCACACAACGAGATTGCCGCCCAGATCTGTCGACAAGCCGGTCTGGTAAAGCAGCACGGCGTGACCAACAAGGGTGTTCACGACGCTCACGAAGAAAACTTCTCTATTGTTTTTGGTGCCATGGGTGTCAACTTGGAAACCGCTCGATTTTTCACACGCGACTTCGAGGAGAATGGCAGCTTGGAACGCACCACTTTGTTCCTTAACCTTGCAAACGATCCTACGTAGGTTCTGATTGCTATGTAAATGCCGCTTGCGTTGCCTGGGAATGTGCCTGCTGATAATTTTTGCCTTTTAGTATTGAACGTATCATTACACCTCGTCTTGCTCTTACGACAGCCGAATACTACGCCTACCAACTCGAGAAGCACGTCCTCGTCATCTTGACGGATTTGTCTGCATACTGCGATGCCCTCCGCGAGGTTTCAGCCGCTAGAGAAGAAGTTCCAGGGCGACGTGGTTTCCCCGGTTACATGTACACTGATTTGTCCACCATTTACGAACGTGCCGGCCGTGTTGAGGGACGTAATGGCTCCATTACTCAGATTCCTATTCTGACCATGCCCAACGACGATATCACTCACCCTATTCCTGATTTGACGGGATATATTACCGAGGGCCAGATTTTCGTTGACCGTCCTTTGCACAACCGTGGTATCTACCCGCCTATCAACGTGCTCCCGTCGCTGTCTCGTCTGATGAAGTCGGCTATTGGTGAGGGCATGACTCGCCGTGATCACGGTGATGTGTCCAATCAGCTGTATGCCAAGTATGCCATTGGCCGTGATGCTGCTGCCATGAAGGCAGTCGTTGGTGAAGAAGCGTTGTCTGCCGAAGACAAGCTGTCTCTGGAGTTCTTGGAGAAGTTTGAGCGTCAGTTTATCAGTCAAGGAGCCTACGAGTCACGCACTATTTTCGAGTCGTTGGATCTCGCATGGAGCTTGCTGCGTATCTACCCCAAGGATCTCCTGAACCGAATCCCGGCCAAGGTGTTGAACGAGTTCTACCAGCGTGCACAGAAAGATGCCAAGTCAAAGGGCAAGGCTCGAGAGGATGTGGCGACAAAGGACCAGCAACAGAGGGAGGAGAACTTGATTGACGCATAGGAATATGTTTGCGTCTGAAAGTGACGTTGTTTGCGGCAGATATATACATATCTATGCATGTTTTTTTTTTCTTTTTTGCTTGCGGCCAGTATAATAGACAAAGTATAAGGAGGGGCCAGAACATATGGTACAATGCAAGGTGGCAAAGCGCTGCCCTTGTTGCGTATGTGTATAAATGCGGCGGAGGGCAGCCTTGTTGTGCGATATTTGATATTAGTTCTGTGGGAGAAGGTAGCAATTTCATGGTTATTTGTATTAGAATATGAGTCTCAGTACGTGAATGTCCGGAGTAGCGGCTGCAGCAGTTGTGCCGATTGAAGCAGAAAGATGGCCCCTGGAATCAAGTGGCTATCTATGACGATGAAGGATGAAGGAGAAGAAACGAACACCCAATTGTGCAAGAGCGTCATAAAAACGCATGTTGAAGGTCGTAGCTCAATGTGTGATGCCATGGCACGTCCCCTCGGGTTAGTGTAAGCCGCGCGAGCAAGGGCCTAGGTACCTAGTAGGTAATGAAGCAAGTTGGTCGGTGGACTGGTTCGCACTTGCAGGTCCCAGTCATGATGATACTGTTGGTGTCGACAAGGCAGGCATGCGGAGTGCCGGTCATCTGGTCCATGGGCTTGTGTGGTGTTTTCGGGCCTACTTGGGTGCTGCAGCATGGCAAGGTGGCAAGGTCAAGATTGAAAGTCGTACGGAGTACGGAGTAGCCCGCTGCAGTTAGTTTCGTTGGTGGCGTAGTTGGGCGCGCCGCGCAGCTCAATTGCTGGCCTGGGTTGCTGAGTAGTTAGTACTCCGTACAGGTGCCAGCCTGCAAGGCGCTGGGGCCCAGAATTGCCCGAGTAACTTGGCTGGCTACGGCCTGTGTGCACTGGTGACAGACATGAGCTGTCATTCAATGGACGGGGTGTTGGCGGTGCAGCTGCGGATGAATGGCCAGCCAAGGAAGGATCTGGCAGCCCCATCCATCCCCGGTCTATTGCATGCACATACCCCGTACCCCGTACTCTGTAGTGGAGAGAAAAATGCCCGTTGTTGGAAAGTTTGGGGATGAATCTGAACGCTGATGGGTGCGGATATGTCTCTCTGCATCTCATTTGCTTGGAAAATTGGCACTTATTACTCTAGACGGGTGACATGATGCGGAGATGGGCTCTTTTACTTGTACTTTGCCCAAGTGCCAACCTCTTGGCAAGATGATCGGCGTCGCTACGTATTCCTGACCCAACGGGCCAATTAGTGCCCTTGACCCTAGGCGTAAACAGCGTCTCCTTCGGGTTGGTTTGTCGGGGTGCGTGATACCTACCTGCAGGGAGGGTTACATGAGGAGGAGAAAGCACGTTGCTGAGCGTTCTGATCTTGCAGATGGGAGGAGGAATTGACCAGCAGCACGGCATCGTGGGATGGGGGATCCGTCCATCAGCAGCGTTGCACTGGGCATTTTATAAACGCCCGTTGGGCCACCAATTCATCCAATTGTCTCAGTGTTTTAGTAGCTGTTTGTGCAACAACTCGTGCAAGTCCTTGAGTGGGACATTTTCGGTTCTTGTTTTTGTTGTTATTCCAGATCCAGAGCATTGCGAGACACGCGCATCTGAATCAGACCAGGCATCTGTCTGCTGCGCAAAGAGTTGCTGAGATAGTGACGGAGTCTTGACTGGCCACGAAATCAATTGGACTTGACTCTCAGCCCAGGAATTCGCTGCCATGAAGTCGACTTTGCAGTTCTTGGCATTCGCTGCGCTCGCGGTGCTGCCGTCAACATGCGCCGCCGACGCAGACGCCAACACCAACAACGAGCCAAAGCCTGACGAGGACGGCAAGTACTGGATCTATGGCGACGGCATCTCTGCCGCCTTTGTTGCCTACGGCGCCTCTGTTTCCAACTTCATGGTCAAGGACCAGTACGGAATTGAGCGCGACATCGTTGCTGGCTTCGACAACGCTTCCTACTACGGCATTGACAAGCAACACCCTCACTTTGGTGGTGTTCCCGGCCGCTATGCCAACCGCATCAAGAACAGCACCTTTGAAATCGACGGGAAGAAGTATCACGTCAAGGCGAATGAGAATCCCACCAAGAGCCACCCCGACGGTGTCGATACCCTCCACGGCGGCCCGGATGGCTGGGACTGGCGCAACTTCACCGTTGTTTCGCACTCCAACCGCAGCATTACCTTTTCCCTGGTTGACCCCGACGGCAAGGAAGGATTTCCCGGAGAGGTCGTGACTGTCGTAACGTACAGTCTGAACGGACGAGACTGGGATTTAAAGATGGTCGCCGAGGCGACGACTAAGAAGACGCCCATTATGCTGAGCAGCCACACGTACTGGAACCTGGATGGCTTTGCGAATAACCAAACGAGCAAGGTGTTCAACCATACGCTGCATATGCCGTATGCCGGTTTCCGTGTGGGCGTGGACAACATCCTCATCCCGACGGGCGAGTTGTTGCCAAACAAGAAGGGCGGCGTCAATGACTTCTGGAGCGAGCCCAAGCAGGTTGGAGCCTCGTTCGGGGACGAGGGTATTGTGAACAACTGCGGGTTCAACTGCACAGGCTACGGTGAGATTGATGAAACGAACAGACAGGCGTTATTCGTTGATGCTGACAATGTCCTCGCAGATAACTGCTTCATCAACAACCGCGGCGCCATCGGCCCCTACGACTGGCGCAAGCAAGGCCCCGTCACCACCTTGTCGTCCCCCTGGTCTGGCATCCAGCTCGATGTCTTCACTGACCAGGACGCCTTCCAGATATACTCGTGCAACGGGCAGAATGGCACCATGGCCCTCAAGAGGACGCAGGGCGTGACGGGGGACAACAAGGACAGGTTTCCTCGCACCATTCCCAAGTATGGATGTGTCGTGCTCGAGGTCCAGGATTACATTGACGGCATCAACAACCCTGAGTGGATGCGTGGAAAGAAGCAGATTTATGAGCCTGGCGGTGATCCGTATGTGTTACAGGCCAAGTACAGGTTTAGTTTGGTCTCTGATCATGAAAAGAAGAAGTGCAAGACTCCGTCGTCGTAGGTGGCGCGGGGAGGATGGGTTGGTTATAACTTATGGTATATACTTGCGCCGGTGGTGTGTTTGGTACTCGTTATGCTAATTAATGAACTGTGATATGAGGAATAGGCTGGTGTGACTTTATTTTTGTTGATTTCTCTTTTTTGAAAAAAAAAAAAAAAAGAAAAAAAGGAAAAAAAAATTAGTCTCCGTGCTCGGAAGTGTCACGCAGAAGATTTCAGAGGATTTACATTCACGGGGCGGCAGAGCAAGAGAAGCCACGGCTTTGATCACTAAGTTGGGTAACTGACACTCCAACCAATCGTAAAAGCGGAACCAAAAAACTCACACCTGCACCTGGTCACGCAAGAGTTGGCAACACCTATACGTGGACGATAAAAACGCCAATTTTGGGCGATATTAGATTTTGACGGAGGGTACACACAGAAAATTTCCCCAACAACCACTGAATTGTGTGCTCCATGGAAGACGACCGGGCGCAAGTCGACCTCGGCATCGCCGCAGACATTGAGGAAGCCCAACTCACCCAGGCTCATCAACCTGAACCCACAAGCGACTACACTCCTCAATCCACCACCAAGCAGCCCAAGAAACGATTCGTAGGCAGAAGGGCAGCCGCAGAGGCAGCAGCAAAGAATGGGACGACAGGCGCCGACGGCGAAAGCGGCGCCATTCAAGGTTCGTGGTTTGTCACCAGCAGACGCTATTGTGAATATTCATCAGTCTTGACGCAATTTCACCAGCCGCCAAGCCAAGACGAGCACCCCGTCTTTTGAACAGAGTCCCCAGGGAGATCCTCGATGATCCAAACCTCAAGGAAGCCATCGCCCTGCTCCCGGCCAACTACAGCTTTGAAATCCCCAAGACCATCCACAGGATCCGAACCTCGGGAGCCAAGAAGGTGGCTCTCCAGATGCCCGAAGGCCTCCTGCTCTTCGCCACCACCATCTCGGACATTCTCACGCAGTTTTGTCCTGACATTGAGACCCTCATCATGGGGGATGTCACCTACGGCGCATGCTGCATAGACGATTACACGGCGCGAGCCCTGGGGTGCGATCTGCTGGTACACTATGCGCACAGTTGTCTCATCCCCGTCGACGTGACCAAAATCAAGACGCTCTACGTCTTCGTCGACATCAGCATCGACACGGCGCACCTGCTGGCTTCCCTGGAGCGCAACTTCGCCACGGGCAAGACCATGGCCGTCGTGGGCACCATTCAGTTCAACGCCACCATCCACGGCGTGCGGAGCAATCTCGAAGCAGCAGGCTTCAAGGTGCTCGTCCCGCAAATCGCGCCCCTCAGCAAAGGTGAAATCCTGGGCTGCACATCCCCCCGGCTCAAGGACGAAGATGCCGTCGACATGATTCTGTACCTTGGCGATGGCCGCTTCCACCTGGAGAGCATCATGATCCACAATCCTTCGATACCGGCGTACAGGTACGATCCGTACTCGAGGAAGCTTACGCGTGAGACGTACGGCCACGATGAGATGCAGTCTCTTCGGCGGAGTGCGATTCACACGGCTAGAACGGCCAAGCGGTGGGGGCTTATATTGGGTTCGTTGGGCAGACAGGGAAATCCACATACCATGGCTCTTATTGAGAAGAGGCTCAAGGAGAAGGGCATACCGTGGGTGAACCTGCTGCTGAGTGAGATTTTCCCGGGGAAACTGGCCGTGATGAGTGACGTTGAGTGTTGGGTGCAAGTGGCTTGTCCACGGTTGAGTATTGACTGGGGGTATGCATTTCCACGGCCGTTGCTGACACCGTATGAGGCCTTGGTTGCGTTGGGGGTAAAGGAGGAGTGGGATAAGGGGAGTGTGTATCCGATGGATTATTATGGCAAGGAGGGCTTGGGGAGGGCGAGACCTTTAGAGGCAAGTTGAAAAGGGGAAAAAGAGAAAAATAATTTTTTTTTAGATCAAATAAACTAGCGAATGAATGAATCATCATCACGGTGCTCGTCCAAATATGCAATGGATGGGATGGGATGGAATGGGATGGATGCTCATGGCATTCACGTCCTGCAGTTGGGATGGTGACGCACCAAGTCGTTATGGCAGCGCATTCTCCTCGCGTCCAACTTTACCTCCTCCATCACTCGCACGATATTTACAGCACGACTGCCCGTATAATGTCAGCAAAACATGGTAATAAGAAGAAAGTAGCGTCGATATCGAAAAGGATCTCGTTACGATAGCAACTCGGCAGTAGCTCAAGGCCTCGTCAAGTTACAATGAACCGCGCCCGCGCCCCAGCACATCCCTTCGTCACCGCCGCCCAGCTGACAGATGTCGAATCCGTGGCCGAGGGCCTCGAATTCCTTGTCTACAAGGCGCAGTCACCACATTACGGTCCTGTAGCCCTCCGCATTCCCCAGCACAAAGTCTTCCAAAACGCCAATGACCCAAACAATGACTCCAGAGAGCTCCTCGCCCAAGAGCTAGGCATCTACAAACTCTTACACGGCGGCCCGGTCCCCGTACCTCGGGCATTTGAACTCCTCGAGACCAATGGCTATCCCGCCATGCTGAGCGAGTTCATCGAGGATGACGGAACTCAAGCATCGCCCGCCGAGGTGGGCCGTGTGGCCGCCCTAATACACACCTCCCACGTGCCAAAAGATTGGGATACTCAACTCGTAGCCATGGAGGACGGCGATGTTTTCACAGCCTTGGTCAATCGGATGGTCCGGCGATTTCAGCAATTCTTGAAACATGAACCCGCCTCCAAGAGCTGGGTTCCGGAAAGACATGTCCTGCAGGGGATTGCCGAGAAACTGCGACGGTTTCCTCTGCGTCTCTTACACATGGACCTTCGGGGCGTCAATCTCCGCGTGAGACGGGGCCGAATAGTGGCCGTTCTAGACTGGACCAACTGCCTGGTTGGGCCGACGGCCGTGGATTTGTACAGAATCATGGAGCTGGAGAAGCCCGGGAGCGAGTTTCTGGAGGCGTATTCTGATATTGTGCCGCTGCCGCAGGTTACGGCGGAGGAAGGGACCTTTTTGAGACTTGACGCGGCCTTGATGATAGCACTGGTGTTTATTTCAGAGGCCCCTGATGAAGCGTTGAGGGGACCGGCTGTCAAGAGGGTGCAAGAGTTGGCCGGCATGTTGCAATCACCACGGAGGGCCTAGACGCGGGATATGTCCCTAGAATAAATGCCATACAATCGTATATAAGGAAAGAAAAAAGATAGCAAAAACAGACCCCGCTATTTGGTTGCAAATACACCATGCCGTCTAAGACGCATTCGTCGTCCCCACGGGCTCCGGCCGGTTTGAAAACATGATCTTGTACTTGACAATCTCGACAACCTCCAAGTTCTCCCCTTCCTCCAGGTACGTCCCTGCCGAATTCTCTAGTACCCTGTTCTCGCGCCGACTGATGACGGCAATGGCCTTGGGCAGCTTCTTCATCCTCCCCCGTCAGGCGCTGGTGCTGGCCGACGTACATGTGGACGCGCTTCATCCACGCCGAACCCTCGGCGTCGGGTACGTAGTCCGGGAAGTCAATCCTGCCGATTTCGATGCCGCTGAGTGCTTGGCCGTCTTCGGACTGGGGCAGATTGATGGTGCCCTGAAGTTCGAGAAGGGCGAGGCCAGAAGGGGTCTGGATGAGAGGGGGTAGAGGATTGGATTTTGGTTGTAATGGTTTCGATGGGGGGTGAAGCTTTGCTGACATTATTGGTGGAATTTTCTCTATTTTGGAAGAGCGTGGTGGTGTGGGTTTGGGTCTTCCCTTGTTGTTGTCTATGCTTATAATTTGAAAGGCTTGGTGAGTTCTTGGGGTGGTGCACTGAGTGAGAGTAGGATAATGTCATGAAGTGTCGTTTGACTTGGGTGTGCGAAGAGCTTCGCGCGTGAGAAGACGGAACATGGTGGCATTGGAGTTTTGTGGCAGGGCGCACCACCGCCGCCGGAGACGTTGACTTGCGACGACAAAAGGAGGGGGACCATCTTTGTATGTCACTACATGCTTGCTAATCAACAGATATTTACGAACTACAAATTGAGCTTGATGTTGCTTCATTGCTAATATGACCGACCAAGACCAGAACTTAGACGGCGAGGTGGGGGAGAAAGAACATCGAATGTGGCGCAAACCGCTTCTTATGGCTAATGACTGTGGCAGAGAACCGCTTCTCAACCGAGCCCCGCTCGCAAATTATCATTGGCCACTTCTCTTTTTTCCACACACAGAAGAGGCAGAAGAGGGAACCCTAGCGGCACACACTTTCTCGAATTCGTTCGTCAATTTTTCCTGCTCTTCCATCCCTCTGCATCCATCACAGACTTCACACGCGCCAGGTCAAGTCAACTTGCACCATCCACAACTGGCAAGATGAAGGTACGAATCCGCATTCTCAGCTGCAAACGCAAAAGAAGCGACCTCGCCGACGATCAATGGGAAACACTGGCGTATCACACTGGCATTTCAACATGTCCAACACCTTGCACATGTCGAGAGAAACCATCATCGTCGCGCAGAGTCGAATCTTTGAATCGATCAAAGGAAAAAAAAAAAAAGAAATGGTTGGCTAACACGCTTCTGCACAGTTGAACATTTCCTACCCTGCCAATGGCAGCCAGAAGCTCATCGACATTGATGATGAGCGCAAGCTCGCCGTCTTCATGGAGAAGCGCGTACGTCCGAATCCCGAACCGTTCCACCCCTCGACCAAAAACCCGATGCTGTTCCCTCCACTTCGACTGTCCGAGAGATGCTGGACAACACGAAAGGGGGGAGACAGCCTCAGGCGGAGTCCCGAAGCAATCAAGCTTTTTGAGCTAACCATATGAAACAGATGGGCGCCGAAGTTGCTGGCGACTCTGTCGGCGACGAGTTCAAGGGCTACATCTTCCGCATCACTGGAGGAAACGACAAGCAGGGTTTCCCTATGAAGCAGGGTGTCATGCATCCCGGCCGTGTCCGCCTCCTGCTCTCCGAAGGCCACTCCTGCTACCGCCCTCGCCGCTCCGGCGAGCGCAAGAGAAAGTCGGTCCGCGGCTGCATCGTCGGCATGGACCTGTCCGTCCTGGCCCTCAGCATCGTCAAGCAAGGCGACAACGACATCCCCGGCCTGACCGACGTCGTCCACCCCAAGCGCCTGGGTCCCAAGCGTGCCACCAAGATCCGCAAGTTCTTTGGCCTCACCAAGGATGACGATGTATGTTACACCTCCTACGATCCATACTCGGTCATCGCCTACTCGGAGCTGCGGCGTTGGTTATGGCAGTCCGGGTAGAGAGTGAGATGAACAAGTCCGTGGGTATGAAGCTCTGAGGAGGATGGAAAGAAACGGGGACACAAAAAAACGCCATTAACGGGGAAACCAAAAATAATGGCGTTTTTTTTGTGTCCATGGGCAAAATTCCACCGTCCTCTGTTCTTCTCCCTCCCTCTGCTTTATACCCACCGGAACCAGAGTACAACAAAACTTGTGACTAGAGACTAATGTAGCACCCCTCCGGATAACAGGTCCGCAAGTACGTCATCCGCCGCGAGGTCCAGCCCAAGGGTGAGGGCAAGAAGCCTTACACCAAGGCCCCCAAGATTCAGAGACTGGTCACCCCCCAGCGTCTCCAGCACAAGCGCCATCGCGCTGCCCTCAAGCGCCGCCAGGCCGAGAAGGTCAAGGACGAGGCCGTAAGTTCTTTTTTCCATCTCGGCGCCCCGTTGTAAAGACTACAAATTTGACTAATGCCTCCATAGAACGAGTACGCCCAGATCCTTGCCAAGCGTGTCGCCGAGGCCAAGGCCCACAAGGCCGATGCCCGTAAGCGCCGCGCCTCTTCTATGCGCAAGTAAAAGCGGGTTGACATGGCTCTGGCGTTGCGTTTTCGTATAATGACAAAATAAAAAAGTGGAAAAATTCACCTTGGTTCCTGTGGGGAAATTTGCATGCATGCAGTTGGGAGTGAAGGTTTCTTACAATCAATATCCCTAGGGCGAGGGGGTTTTCATGTGGTTTTGAAAGTACCAGTCCTCACCAATTGATCACGAATGTATTAGAGAGCATTTTCTGACTTCATCAAAATGCATTCTTGATGCCACGTTCAAATTAACTCTTGTTCCAATCGTGTGACCGCATCTAATAGTACTTTGTATCTGTCTTTGTGATGATACTGGTCTGCATCGGCATCGACTGCCAAGATCCTCGTACATGGTAAATATGTCAACCGTCACTAGCCCAAGTGCTGGCCAATATCATCACATCACATTTTCCTCCGTCACGTCCCTGCTCAGCCCATGCATATAAAGTCCTATAAAGTAATATTTACTCTACTTGCGAATTTCCATACTCTACACGCTTTTGTTCCCCTTCATGTGACATCAATCTCTGAATGACCATTCCAGTGAGACCTGCACTTCTCCCTAGTCTGACCAATCCAGATACTTTGTGTAGCGGCAATCTCCATAGAGTCCAATCACCTGAAGGGCACTGGGCCGCCCGCTCATTAGCCACTCTCTAACCGATATGCACTACTCGGAAATGAAACCAACGGAAACCCCCAAAGGCAAAAGTACAAGACCAGCGAATCGTAAAGCCATGCGACCAGGGCCTGCTGATTTACACTTCCAACACCATGACGCCGTTGTTTGGTCTGACCACGCTATGCTTCGGCGTTCTTATTATGTTGTTGCGTCATCACATGCATTTTCTATGCAAATCCGAAATACTCGCTGCCTTGGGTAATGGCTTTGTGAAGTTGAGCTCGCAACATGTCATAGCTTTCGTACTCTGGGAGATCAAGTTCTGCAGCACTAGTCAGCTTACACAAACCGCAAAAATTTCCGGACCTTTGCACAATTGCTAATGGATACTTACGATTGAAGCAAGTGTGAGATGAGGGTAATCGATCCTTGTCACCATAATCTCGATGAATGTTGAAACGACTGATGCCATTCATGCCTTCGAGTTCCTTGAATCCGTTGAGGGGGACTTTGCTGGTACCGGTCACAAACTGAAGCAACTTGGCGCGTTCCTCTTTATCAAAGGACCTAACAGCTCGCCAAAACCATTGAATCTGTTGAGATGATGGTGTATAATTCTGATATTCCGTATTACTCTTCCAGTCATCAATGTCAATATCGGGAAGACCAGAAATGAGCAGCTCCAGTTCTTGCTCATTAAAAATGGAGATCAACTCGGCAGGAATGATATCATGGAAGCCTAAAACGAGATAAACGTGATTAGAAAAGAGACAAAAAAATCTATAAATGCCTCGAGAGATCCTACCTTGCAAAAATTTCTCCATCTGTTCCTTGACGGATGAGAGGAGCTTGTGTTCAACCACCAGTCGTACATATTCGTGCTTGTTGTCCTCAGTGACAGCAACGTCTCGGCCATTGGGAACAAGATCGAAAACATTCGTAACGCCAAATTCGTCGTCCTCAACTGAGAATGTCTCTGTGATGATGTCCGTAATGTCATTGTCCAGCATCCAGCAGAGTGACTTGTAATAGTCAGGATCAAAGGACTCCATATCCTTCACTGATACGGATTTACCCAAGATTCGCTTGTAAACTGCTCGGCTGAAGAAACAATCAAGCAGACGACCTTCGTAAAGGGCCTTGCCAATGATGCGTCCAATGAACTTGAAGAACATCAGATGCTCCGGGTTGATTCCACTGAGCTTGTTGGGGTGGAAAGTAGTACGATCTGACGACACAGGGGTGAAAAGCGCGTAGTTGGGGTCGAACATCTGTCGAGCGAGCACTTGGAACCACTCACGTGTGACACCACCCGCGTCAACGCCTTCCTCTCCATGGAAGCGAATGTTAAGCTTGCCGAATTTCATTTCGTCACCCGACTTGAAATAGAGTGATCGGAAGGAATCGTGGAATACGTGATCGCGACGGACTGACAGTTGCAGGGGAGGATAGGATGGGCGACTATTTTGGTTACTTCGCGAGTGAACACTGCGATTGAAGTAGTTCCGTTTATTGTCAAACTCCAAAACTTTGGGGTTCTTAACCAACAGCGCAAAGGTTCCAGACATGAGTTTTGGGTTATTGCGCACCAGTTCGTTCAGAATGCGTCGATGATCTTCCGTAAAGGCAAAGAACAAACTGGCAGTCCGGGCTTCTGGTGGTGGGCTAGAAAGAACCATGCCTCTGCTCGCCTGGCTCTGGGACAAGTCATCGCTTGCCGTCGTGTTCTTGCATACAACCATCAGGGATTCGATCAGTGGGAGTAAAATTGTAGCGACATTCAGCATATTCTCTCGCTCTCGAATCGCCTTTAGGCAGGCACTGAGTTTCTCCCACATAGCAGAGAATGTAGAGTTGTGGTAGAGAGAAGTGACTAGGTGCTGCTTGTCGTGCTCTTTAGACTCCTCCGTCTCGCCATCACCACCCTTCTTGCGGCCATCGAACAGATGATCCAATGCAGTTAGAACGCGGAGTAGCTTGTTTTGCTCAGATGCTCCTGGAGAAAACTTGGCAAGTGCAACGCCTTGGATTTCAGTACCAGAAGTGGCCCGTTCGATATGGGGAAGAAGGTCGTCTAGGTCTGAGACGATATTTTCACTCAGGAGACGGGCTTGCTTCACAAGCTCCTGTCCGAAAACGGCCTTTGCGCCCGGGATAGCCGACAAGTTTTTGATGGTGGAGATGGTGTTCTGAAATGTCTTGGAACTGCATTCTCTAGCAACGAATATTTTCACAACAAGAGTGAGGTTTTGTGGTGGAATGACTGGTGGCTGCAACTGTCTCTGCTTCTTCAATCCAGGTTCTTTCTTCTGTTGATGAGGCTCTCCCTCCGCAGCGTCGGCATTTTGTTCAGAAATTGGTACTTGCCCTGCGGGAGGCGCGGTAGAGGTACCTGCTTCAGGTTGTTGATGCTGTTCAGCCGAGGCAGACCGCTGCTCTCCTTCAGTAGCGACAGGAGCATCCTTTCTGACCTCCTCTGTGGTATCTTTGCGTTTGCGGTCGAGGCTAAGAAGTGGCAAAGTAACACGGTTCAGCAAATCGGCGAGATGTGTCATCACAACAGAGCTCTCAATGACAATCTCACGATCCAGCAAAGTCAAGAGAGAGTTGATTGCGTACTTGTGAGCCTTAGAGTCCTTAATCTTTCCTTTTCGGCTCAATGCCCTCTTAAGAGTAGACCCCACGACCTCGTGCTCGGTCAAGAATAACCATGGTATGTGTTGACTCCTCGTGCACAGGTCCACCAGAAGGTCCAAGCACTGCTGCACAATCAAGAGCGGCGAGGTTTCCGAGTTGGTCTGTTGAACATGTGTGGCGGTGGTTCCCAAGTTTGTCAGTGTTTTCTTAAGACTCTGAGGTGTTTTCTGGTCGGTTTCACGCTCCTTGTGCTTCCTTGCCTTTATCGATAGCTGCCCAAAGCTTCGTTCAACCGCGTTCATATCTGTGCTGCCTTCTTGAAGAATCTGGAGGATCGTGCTCACCACCTCGAGTCGGTTTTGGCGATTTTCGCAAACATCAGCAAAGACACTGAACAAGTAGTTTCGGATGGAACCTTGCTGAGCGATGAACATCAAGCGCAAAAGAGTCGCTACCCCAGATTTGTCCAGTATCTGTACTACTGCTCGGCGTTGAGCTTTACCTTCGCTGTTGTCACGGGCACCAGATTGAGGGGGTCCTTGTCCTGGTGTGACAATAGATCGTACGCCTTGATGCTGAGGCATCGGGGGGTGGTGTTGACTCAAAGCCCGCGCCTGGGCAGCCATCTCCGGTGTAAGCTGGTCCATTATGTCTTCGCCTTGGTCCATGAGAACTTGTTGACGAAGAGCAGGCGGAAAGGTGAGCAGAATACTAGCCGCGTCCATTTCAGCAGGAGGCGGCTGTCCAGATGGAACAGTTGCCTGGCGACGAGCCTCTTCCCGATTCCGTCTGCGTTCTTCCTGTCGTTCTTGCTGGGCGATTTCCTGTCGGAGTTCGTCAGGAAGAGCGTCAAGAAATTCTTGGAATACGTCTGTTGACTCTCCGGCTGCGGCCTCCTCGCGAGCTTGAGATCGCCGCTCACTGACTGTCTGAGCAATCACCTCTTCTCTGAATTCTTCAGGTAGGGCGGCCAGATACTCAGGATCAATGCCCAGCTCCGTAACGTCAACTTCTTCACCCCTGATAGTAGTCATGACACGGGGTTGTTCAGCGGCAGCGGACGCAGACCCTGGTTCTACTGCGGATTGAGGCTCGCTTGATGGCCCAGATGTCTCGATACCTTCCATCACTCCTCCGCTGGAACGATCCGGTTGCTCGTTTTCTGTGGTTTCTGCTGTGACCAAGCGTTCCCGCGCAAGTCGTTCCTGTTCTTCACGTTCCTTTTCCTCCTTTTCTCTAGCAGCCTTCTCTTCCGCCGCTTTCGCTTCCTGGGCAAGACGTTCTTCTTCCTCCCTTTTCTTTCGTTCCTCATCTGCACGTCTCTGATGCTCTGCTTCCTCGGCCTTGATCTTCTTCTCAAGCTCCATTGCAGCGGGAGTAAGCTGCGCGGTAATAATGTTGATGAGCTTAAACGCTTCAGTGGTGTGGTTGACCCCAAAAATCATTCTGGCCTCCTCCTGGTAGCGGTCCAAGGTTGATTCTGGGGTGAAGGAAACTGCTTGGTGAGGCTCCTGGGCTGTTGCGTCGCGCCGGTTATCAGTCCTTACCCACCGTGCCGGGCCAAGATCTCTAAATTCCCGTGGTGCACCAGGTCCAGTGATGTGGAAATGAAAAGCCTGTTGGCCATTTCCGCTCTGGCTCATCATTGGCAGAAATTCCATGAGTTCTCCCAACAAGCCCATAGGACCCTCCATGGAGTGGCGACCGGCGCCGAGCAAACCAGGCGGAATTCTTAAATCTAAAGCATGAGTTTGGCCAGGCCGAGGCAGGCCTTCGTTTGCTTGATCGCTGCGACGCAGGAGAGGATTGAGACCATCCTCCGCGTTAGATTGTGCCCCCGTAGATCTATGGTTTCGTGACGTAAAGTAGCTGCGGAACTCTCCTGCTGCAGAATTAGCAAGGGTTGTGATGGAAGCATGTATGTAGATCAAGAGCTTACCCAGTTGATCACGATGAGATCCACCGAGGAAACGGCCGGGAAATGAACTGCGGTTGTCCATTCGAGCCAATACGGGTCGTCTGTGGCCATCAACGAGGAGCATATTACGATGTCGGTCATCCATGTCAGGGTTGACAGCATCCCACCCCAACGATGGCATTGGGGGCAGTTGGTCATCTAAGGTAAGCCACGATTAGTATCAAGACCATGCTACTCAACTGCTATAAAGAACTCTTCACAAGCTTACCTGGATAGTCCTCGTCATAGATGTACTCCTCGTCATCAATATCTTCATCTTCGTCCTCATCTTCTATGGTTGTGCATATATTAGTAGCTGTATTTTCGCACCCGGGCTTGCTTGAAAAAGAAATGGAGGGGGGGGAGCTCAGCATACCACCATCTTCATGGTCATCGTCGAGATAATGGTCATCCAGACCTAGATCCGGATCATACCCTCCATCATCCCCCATAATAGCCCGAGCCATATTATCAAGCAAGTCGCCTGGGGCCATGCCATGCATATGAGCTTCTCCTTCTTCTTGGACCTCTGCGTCGTAGTCCAGGGCATCTTGGTCTGGGTCGTCATCCTCTTCAACATCGCTTTCGCTTTCCCAACCAGAGTCTCCATCCTCCTCGAGGGGGTTTCCATCCTCGTCAACTATTTCTACTCGGTCATCCACATCTTCCATATCAGCAGAGTCCATGTCGTCATCCTCTTCATCGTCGCTGTCTTCTTCGTCATCTTCATCTTCATCCATGATGACTTCAACCACGCCTGGTTCACCGTGAAGACCCTCAATTTCTCCCATGCCACCAAGTTCTTCGTCATCATCACTGATGTCATCCTCGCCATCGGTAATATCATCCTCACCGTAGTCCATCTCGTCGTCGTCATATTCATCGCCATACATGTCCTCATCGTCGTCTTCATCACCTTCATCGGACTCGTCATCTTCTCCTCGAGGTTCCAGCATTCCTAGTGCGGAATTACGATACAAGTCTGGAGTCTCTTCTCTATCATCGTCGTCCACATCGGATAGTGATGAAGATGATGCGAATTCCTCGTCACTGTGGTCACCGGCAGGATCTGCAGGTAAAATACTTGATTGGCTCAGTTCCTTTGCGGTGCCGGTTAGAACACGCAGAACACGGAGAATATATTTGATAGCCCGCTTCACGCCTGGATAGCTGAGGCTAATTTCGGCAATTGATGACGTGAGCTTGTCGACGTAGCCCTTTTCGTACATCAAGCGGCGGAGCTGCGCCTGTGAGCGGGACTGAAGACTGTCGCCGCCTCTTGCATTTGGATTTTGGTCCCTATCCCTCTCACCAATCATGTGATTCATGAGTTCGGCCAGGCACTGCATCCGGGAATATCGGGTTTCAAGAGGCTCCTCAGTGAGCGGCGCCTTCTCGTAAGCCTTCAATATTGTGTCAAGAACAAATTTTCGGACAAACAGCAAGTCAGGCTCGTCATCGTAGACAAACTTGTCGGCTCTACGGTCTGCAACCTTTTCATTAGTCTTAGACACGAGGGCCACCAGAACTTTTTGAGTCAGCGACGATGTCGCCGCCTTCTTCTTAGAAGCAATGGTGTCGGTAGTACCGTTGAGGTTCCCTTGGCACAGTAAATCGTAAATCAGATAGTTCAAGATGCTTGTTCGCGGCTTGATTGGGGTTGTGGTCGACAAGGGTGGCGCGCTACGCTTGAAGTTGATAAATTCGACCTTGGTTCGTGTGTAGCTCTGCAGGAGTTCTGCCAAACAGTTCAGCAAAAAACATCTGTAAACAAATATAGGATGCTCTTCTGCCTTGAACAAAGGTTTCGATTGTTTTTTATCCTTTCCGTCAGCTGCTGAGATATCTTTGGAGCTAGTATCTCGCAAGTTTGCCGCTCCAGTAGCCTCCCTGTTGAGGTCAGAAGGCGCAGATGGCTCCTTGTCATCTACTTCGCGATAGTTGACTAACTCGCATAGCAGGAAATGAATGACTCCATCGGGATTCTCTACGACTGGTCGCTTCATGTCATGGTGTGCCTTTGGGACGTCAGCCATTTCTTTGTCGGCAAGCTCTGTTGAGGGTTTTACGGTATCACTCGAAGATCCATCTGCGGTTGGCTTCTCCTCTTCAGTTTTGGAGTCGGATTGCTGGTCTTTCCAAGCCAAAGACTGCGATCGGTTCGAATCTCCGGATGGTGCTATCCATCTTTGAAATCGAAGCAGCTCGTTTGTCACTTCCACAAACAGATCCGGAGCGCGAAGGGCAACAGGTGCCATGGCTCGGAGGAAAGATGATACATCAGGGTGACCCCGTTGGTTCCTAAGTAGATTGGGAAAGTCCGCTTGAATCTCTGCGCGCATAATTTGTTTAATTATATCCTCATCTTCAATGACGTGCCTTAAGATGGTGATGATATGTGCAGTAAGCCTTGTTTGCTTCAGACGCTCAGAGCCGGAGCCAGAGAGCTGCTTGGCCATTAAGAATAATCGCTGCAGGTTCTTCTTCTCGCCCACGACCTTTGCGAGGCGTCGTTTCCGAGTCAGGATCAAAAGCACCCTCAGTACTGCAGTAGCCAGGATTTCCTCCTTGCCAATACGAGGCAGCAAGTCAAGTAGTGATTCCAGAATTTTGTTACAATTCTGATCACCAACCAGTGGCAGACCTAATCGAATGACAGGCTCAGAAACGGGATCTTCTAGAGACTTTGGCGGCTTCCATTGCACCGGGACCGGCCGTTCATCATGGCAGAGAAGAGCCTCCAGAACAAGCAAAATATAAGGAATCCAGGGTGGCAATTCGTCGGTGGACGACGAAAGTGGGACTTTCAAGAAGCCAACATACTCGTCTACCTTATCAGCGAGATTTTCCTTATTGTGCTCAAAGAAATTCTCGTCCTGGAGCAGCAGAGCCAAGAGGTGAGCGTAGGCCGCAATACATTTGCCATTTCGCCGCTTCTCATCCTCGTCCAGAGACAGAGATGAAAGAGCAAATGTGAGCGTGGAGGCAACCTCCTCCTGGGCTTCCTGATTCTGCCGTCGCAAAATGGTGGCAGATACCAAATCTGATACTTCAATGGCTGTCTCGGGATGGGTTCGAATCACGTCCAGACACTGGTCAATTAATTGTGCGCGGATCTTGGAACGCATGTGGTCCAGATCGTCCTTGACCACGTTGAAATTTACAACAAAGGTCATAGAAGGAATTTTGTCAGTCGCGTCATCTCTGTGATTGGATGACGTTACACCCGTAGCTTCCGATGAAATATCATTATCGGCCTGGATATTGCCGATATGTCGATCGACATATTCGACCATGTCATCAGCAGATATATCGGGGAGAGCATCCAAGATCATTTGGTCCGAGTCAGGGGCAGTAACCGTATTAGATTGATCTTCTTGGCCTGCTGACGATTCTTGTTGTAGAGCCGAGATGTCTGCATCCTCAGGAGGAATGGGATTTCGTGGCCCTGCGAGACCGTCTGTATGGGCGCGGCAATATTCGATAGCGGGTGCAGTGTTCCCATTGGCTCTGTAGACTGCTTCGTGAACAAGATCCTCCTCAAAACCTGTGTCTATGACCTCTTTCACCACGCCTTGAACAGAAGCCCAGTTAAATCTGGCATCAGTGTATTTAAAAAGCATCAAGGGCGCCTTGGCATCTTTGGGGATAGATTGGGGTTCGTGCTCAGCCGCACACACAATCTTGAGAATATCCAGTAGTCTCTTCACCGTGGCATCGGGAACCTTTTCGATGAAGTTGGACGTCCAAAGCTCCATGATGGCAGGCAGAATTGCCGCACGAAACTCAACCACAATCTGCTGGGCTACGTTTGGAATATTCTGTGACCGATCGGCCTGGCGATGAAGGTTGAAGTGATTGCTGCTTTCCGACAAGTACTTTCCGTTCACCAGGATATAGTAAAGATCAAGGACTTTCTTGAGTCCAAATGCCGCAACCTTGACTTTTGACGTTTCATCGGTGTTGCTATCTGGCCCTGCCTTGACAGAGGATGCCAAGATCCTGAGCATGTAATATAGCACGTCGAGGCCACCTTGCTCTTTGAACGCAAGCAGAACTGGCATGATAATCTGTACATTGGATCTGTCGCTTTGTCGGGGTGACGGGTGGTCAATTAGCATTTCATGAATGGTGTGGAGCATAATAATCCAATAATGGAAGACTTTAGATGTCGGCTCAGCCTGGCCAACTGACGGACCAAGATGCGATAAGACGGTGTCCGCCAAGGCCATCGCAATCTCCAACTGTCTAGGACGAGGGAATGGATCAAGATGGTTTTGCTCTCTCCTAGGCAAGAGAGCTTTGCCTAGAGATTGGAACAAGGGGAAGGAGGTGGGGATCATGGGATGCAAAAGTGTGTGCAAGATCTCGTAATTCATGAACCGGGCGCTCGAGCGTTCTTGTTCTGTAGGTTCAACGGGTGCAGAAGTGTCAGTGCCATCAGCAGAGGGCCAGCTTCTGGCAGCATCGCTGAGCACATCTGGAATTGAGGTTTCGTCGCTGCCCACAGCATCACGTCCCTCACTTGTGTTGGTCACGCCGAGAAAGCCCTGACGACGCAACGACCAATGCTGTGGTACAACGGAGAGCTCGCCTGCTTCCTCGGCCAAAATACCTCGCAACAAGGGTCCGATAGACTTTACGAGCTTCAAATAGTAATCATAAACGTTCACGGGGTAGAACTGCAGGGCATTAGACCTCGACGTGGTGAAACAGTCGGAAATGATCTTAATCAAATTTTGGGCGTTCAACAGTGCCTTAATCTTTTGCGTTGCTTGTAGAACAACCTTCGATTGCTCGGGATCATCGCTCCAGACATGCAAATCCGTAGCAAGGAAAGGGCCAAAGTATGGAGGGAGAGCCTCGGTCTTGGCTGCAAGAGGTTTCAACACATCGATGTTTGACTGCGCGCGGCGCAATAATGAAGGCAGACCCCGAACAGGGGAGTGCTCAACTAACTGGGCGATGACCTGATTAAGAACTCTGGCGGCAGATGAATCACCAAATGTTGCGTCAAGACTTGGTGACTCGCACAAGTCGAGAAGGAGCTCAATGCCACCTTTTCTCACAAAGTTCACCTTGAGCAGTGTATTGGACAAATAGCCGGTCAAAAAATTAGCCAGACCATGAATATATGGTGTAAGTGATTGCGCGGGAGCGAGTTTTTGAGGTTTCTTGTTCTTCTCGGTGATAGTCTCGTTGGTGGGAGCTGCGTCAGACATGTCCTCGTCTGCTTCTTCGGTGGCAGTACCTTGTCGATCAGGGGCAGACTCTACCGTTGGTGCTTTCATGAAGTGTTCGTTCGGATGAACAGTGACGACAGTCCCCTCTGCAGTGGTGACGTACAACCTAGCACCCCAGTCAGACTCCATTCCTCTCTCAATTCCCAGCCACCGTACTCTGGCAACCATGTCGATGACTGCATTGGAGATGGACGTCCGTAGCGGTGGATGGTGACGGGCAAGCTCATCAAAGTTGGCGCCGACATTGCCCGCCAAGTCGCTGTCTGCCTCCATGCACGATACATGCTGAGAGCTCTCAAAGATTTCAAGGTAGCTATCAAAGGCTCGAGAGGCGACAACCAGCTTCATGCCCACATTGTTCAGGCAGATAGAATTCAGGACCTGAGGAACAATATTGATCGCCTCTGAAGAGGCCAGAATACCCTCGGCAGGTTTGTTGCGCCTTGTGCGGCGAATATCATCGTCTGAGGGAGGATGCGGCCTGTCATCTTCGTCTGCAATTGAGGCGGCGGCAGCAGACGAATCTGGAGACTCAGCATCATCTTGGTCTTGTTGGTGTTGTTGTTCAGTTTGCTTCGACTCCCCGCCTTGTTGCTGCTCCGGCACTGGCTGACCGGTAATCGCCTCGAGGTATGTTTTGATCATGCCCGACTCAGATATGGCGGCAAAGCTCGTTGGGTCATTATTGATGAAATCACTCAGAATTGTGACTGAATTAGTCCACACCACTGACCCAAAACTCTGCTTATTAGCCATGATTTCTCGCAGACTGTGAAGCAGGTCCGACTTTTCTGCTAGATTTCTCAACAGGCGGTCTGTATTGCCACCATAGCTATAAGAATTTGACATGATGTGATGGACAAATTTGAGAAGCCATTTAAGCGTCTGCTGCTGGTAGTAAGGGATCTCGTAGTCGACCACCACAGACTGTTGGTCGGGCTTGACACCTTTAGATGATTGTAGCGAGGATTGAGCCTCTGTAACGGTGTCTACTAGCAGTTGTGCAACGGCGTCTAGGCCGCTCGCGTTGAAAAAGGCGGTGAATGCGTTTTGATACGTCCAAATAAGGCCATCTAGAAACGCCAACACCATCGAATGGTGCCGTTGAGCCACTTGAGACCGAATGTGGAGGATCTCAACCAGGATATCCATAAGACCGGCCGAAACCATTTCACTTCCAACGCGGGTGGCCATGGACAGATGCAAGGTCAAAGAAAAGAGATTGTTACGCCAGTCGTCTGCTTCGCTCGCCTGGTCACCAATGTCGGTCGCATCATCAACCTGCATGCCCGCTACAGCCTTTCTAATGACGTAGAGCAAAATTCCGTGGTTGACATTGGCGTTCAAGGCAGACAGAACATCTTGGCATCTCGCATGGAATCCCGAGACAGCCTCCAGGAGAGCCAGGGCAAACGTCTGAAGCCATAGCGGTATTTTTGAATGTCCGTCAGCCGAGGGGCGTATCAACTCCGCAAGTTGGTAGACAAGCTGGTATCTTCTGGTCTCGTCAATATCGTGGCGAAGAACCTTGTCAACAAAGTTTGACTCAGTATGGATGTAGGCCAGATTAGTAATCGCAAGTAACCGGATCGCGAGTATTTTCTGACGCGACTCGAGCGACTCAGTGAGTGCCTTTGCAACTCGGACTCGGTGAAAAAGTTCATATTTTGCAGATGACGGCATGTCATCGGGGCATCGCTTAACAAGGTCGTAAATAGATGAAGTGGAGACCACAGACTTGGGCAGTTCAAATGACTTTTGACCTGGGATGGCATGTTCCTCCGAAACAGCTGGAGTTCGCGGTAAAATAGGAGATGAGTCATCGGCACCGATATTTCGGGCTCGGGGAGTGTTCTGCTGGCTACCAACGGTATGGCTGCGGCGTAGGGGAGTCGGTGTTGAGGGGAGTGATGTTCGGCCAGTGTCATTTGACACGTCAACGCCGACATGGCTGTCTTGTGGATAGTACAGCACTTTCACGTCGCCCCATCCCTGCCACATTGCATCGTCACATGTAGCAATTGCAACCAGGTCGTTGGCATGGGTCGGAATCGAGTTTCTGCTACTACTCCCATGTGCCTTTTCCTTTCCCTTGGTCGAGACCGGGGTCATGGATGACGCAGGGTCAGTTAGATTTACTATTGGAGTTTTGACAAACGGTAGCGCAATTTGTTGGACTCGCTCGATGTCGATGTTGTAATGGTTTGCTAACAGTGCTGCGCTTATCTGCCTGGAAGCATTGCCGATCCTTTTGACGGAAGCTTGATACCGCTGAGCTAACTCTGAGCCCACCTCCAATGTTGAAATGAGAACAGACAAAGCGGTGCTGTTTAGAAGGTCGTTGAGGTGCGGGCTGCTGGCATAGATGCTGCGATTGCCGCAGTGCTCCAAGAGCATGCGAGTGAATAGCAGAACAGCCTCTATCAGCACCCTGTCACCATCGGCCGAGAAACCAAGTTCTTGAAGCTCCTCATATGTCCACTGTTTCTCGCTGCTGAATGTCGAATCTTTTGCACGGTTGAGGAGCACGTCGGTGGCGAAATCTCGAGACTGTGGACCCTCGTTCAGGGCATAAGTTTTGTTGAAATGCTCCAAGATACTATCAAATCGGTTGAGAAGCGGTATCCAGTGATACAAATCTCCACGTCCGAATGGCCATCTCGATGGGAATTTCGACAGGTGTCTCGGCAAGGATGGCAAATCTATGGTGGAGGCTGTTTCGACGTAGTTTTTCAGCCAAGGAGACTGGCAGAGACATGGGGTTAGAGAAGCCGCGTCAAGAGCGAGTCCAGACACTGGGTTGATTGAAGGAAAGAAGCTTACCAAAGTCTCTTTGTGCTTGGACTGCATCGTCTTGATGATTTTGCCCATGGTGAAGAGAGAGGCGGCAGAGCCGCGGAAGCACAAGCAAGCTCCCCCTCCACTACGATTTGGCTACGAGCCTGGACGACAATGCTGCTCTGCAAGGGCCCGGAGTGCCCTTTAACGGACAGCTCCGAATATCTCGCTCAACAGAACCCGTAGTCTGTGGTGTAATATTGACGGTGATACGGACAAGTGCCACTTTATCCCGTCAGGCAGCTGCTCGGCGAGGGGAGCAAGAAGCCGGCGGCAGCGGAGTCTAACGGACCAAAATATAACCGATAGTCCCTTTTAGCAGTACTATTATATTCGCGCCAAGCCTTTGAAACGAGGTATATCGAAGGCGGGACTAGTTTTTGGTTGGTGGCCGTCCGGTTGGTTTGGTAGATGAAGCTAGAGAGCGGGTGCAAGGACGGGTGCAGGACGTCCCAGATTAGCTTCCCCAAAACGTTAAACGACAATAGAGCGGATATAGAAACAGTAGATACAATCTACTACGCGGCCCTCAGCAATTCGATATAGGTTCTCCTAGATGCAAAGGGTGTGTCGGAGGGTTGAGGAGTAGCTGTGATGTTGGGTTGGAAAAAGATGGAGGAGTTCGGATGTCAAAAACGTCAGGTTCAGCAAGAGAGTGGGCCTCTGCGTAATAGGCTTCCGAGTCTTGCGGCTTGTGGTGGGCGTCAACTTGGTCCGATCATGGCTGCTTGCTTGGGGCACGCTAGTACCTAGTACTTGGTAAGTGCCTAGGTACCGATGTACTCTGTAGCTGGTAGGCTGCGGCAGGCGACATCAAATTGACACTTGAGGCAGCTACGACCTTAGGTACCTACCTACTCGTAGGTAGTAGCACTGTTGGGAGCGCTCGACTCTGAGCCTTAAATATCTGGTGCACTTTGACTGGCTGCATGCAAGAGTCCAATGACTACATGCAATTGAAGACATTTTGAACCAGGTACAGACGGTTGACATTGAGGGCCAAGAGCGTCCAAGTAGAGGCACCTACCGATTGACGTCTTCGGTAAGAAGCACCGTCATCGCATCAACGCTCACACTCCACCAGAAGTTCAACTGGTCTCTTGCTTCAGTTCCTGGTACTTGGTATAAACAAAGCAGCACAGTAAATGTTGCTAACATCTCCCGTTCAACAAATGCTTTAACTACTCCTGCGCTCCTCCTCCTGTGGCTGCCGTCCAGATAGCAGAACTCCTTCCCCCTACCACTTAGTCGCTGACGGATGACATTAGACACCTTTTCATTTCAGAAACCTTTTTTCGATACTCTTTTTTCTCTTCAGAAACTTTTTGAAAACGCATATCAGGGAGCTTGAGGTTCGTCCTCGCAATTCTCAACCTTTTCACTGGGTATATATATAATCTGTGGCAGAATATATATTTACCCATTGAGAAGCGTAGACTAATATACATAGTATATCATAATATAAAGTGAGATTGCCGGGTACCTAGCGTGATTAAATACTGCCTAGGTAGGTACTTTCTTTTCACCTCCCACTGTAAGGCTATCTCAGAATCCTGCCAGCCTTACAGTTTTCGCATCAAGTGTTTACTAATAAACTGTGGTACACCTCTTCAAAACAAGGCACCATGCCACCATTTTCAGATTCAGAAGCTGAACTCGCTTCCATTCGATCTGACATCGTGCTCTGCGAAAAGAGTTAGAGGAGGTATTTGAGCAGACTTGGATGAGACCGATTCCCCAAAGCGGATGCAGAAAATCGACGATCTTGAAGAACAGCAGAAAATAAGTGAGATACTGGAAACCTATTTCACTCATCAAGCTGAGTGGAAACAATTTCGGAGCAAAAATCCAGGAAGGGCTCCGACATTTCCGCTTCTGATTCCATCGAGGGCTGGTCTGAACATCAGGGATACCGGTGCTGGACAGCGCGATCCTCCAGGAGCTTGTGTCGTTGATTCCAACGGCGCTCGGCCAGGCTTGGCGTGCGAATGGAGAACATGTTCCTGGATCCTTATGAGCACGGTGCCATTGCCAGGCCCTCTTTTACGCTCCTGGTTGAGCAAAGAAAAATGGGCAAGTGGTGACATTGCGGCAGCCAATCAGCACACCGGATTTGAGGCTGTGGTCATGGTTACATTCCAAAGGCCTGCAGGGTGAGCACATGCGCATGGCCACCTACAACATACTTGATACAGTCTGGTATAAACTTGAGTTACTAGGATTGTATTTACTTTGGAGCACTCTCAATACGGCGGATCAACCACGTTCTCTAGGTATAGGCCCGTATATGTAATGTGGTTCTTGACGACACCGCCACCGTCACCAGTGCCAGAATAGCTCAAGTCAATGCGGCAGGTGCAACTTAAAAGTTAACAGCAGCAGAAACGGGACATCTGGAGCTTGGAGACTCCGAGAGACCCCGGCCAAATCTGCCTTTGGAAGCGGAATACTACAAATATCGAGCTGTCATGGTAAAATTGGACACGTTGACTTGGCTTTGACGACCTATGCCTCGCAACGTGTACACTAGTACTGGACGTCGTACATGGCAACATTGAAGTTAAATGTGCGGCTAAGCGGCGCTGTTTGGGATATCTTCCTCTCCGCACCTGGGGAATTATAGAGTTTTCTCCTGGACGGTTCCCCCTGACAATGTGGGCAAAGCAGAGTGGGAACATGTTGCTCCTCCTCAGTATTCAGAGGTTCACAGATGCATGTGGTAGTACGTAGCAGGACCAACAAACCGCTTGATTAGTGTACGCCAATTAAAGCAACATTTGAGCCTTTGAAGCGAAAGTCCCTGGCCCCGGTGAACAAAGTGGTGGACACGCGATACGAGCACAGGGCAGAGGGCACAGGGCTCAGAGCACGGATTGCATGCTGGAGCACCTGGAGAGCAATATTGAAGTTCATAGTTCATGGCAGAGCAATCCTGGGCACCAACACTGCCATCTATCAACCTCGCTTCACTGCCCGCCTTTCTGATGAATTGATGCCATGTTTATGAATGTCCGAACATTGAATGTTTATGTGGTCTGCCACAGGTGGGCCCACCAGCCGACCTCTGAAACCTGAACTTGGACCCGGAGCCCCATCCAAGACCCAGTCTGGCGCTGCGAGTCGAAGGGTCGAGGGTCGAAGTCAGCGGCCAGAGCTCCCCAGGGTGGGCCTGCCTCCATGATGCCCCAGCCACTTGAGCACATGTGCACCAGGTGCTGGTTGCTTAGTACTAGTAGTTAGTTACCACATACTATAGTCTGGCAGGTTCAATGTTGCCAGTGCTGTCTGGTATCTGCCAGGCGTCGGGAGCCCCTATCTCGCTTCCAACTAGGCCCAAGTGCCTGTTCCTGGGCTAGCAAGCTTGCGCATTCAATGCCAGCGGGAAACATTCAAGCCAGCCGCCGCGAGCCATTGCACACATGCACATTCCGCCAACTAACCGCGTGCGCCAAACTCCACCAAGTATCTCTTCGGTCTTCAATGTTCCACTTCCCGCTAAGAAACCAGGGGGACGAGACCAGTGCCAGTTTGCCAACTCACCAGCGCCCTCTTTATTACTCCCTTCTTCTTGCTTCTACTCTGTAACTACTTTTCCGCATTCTTGAGAATTTTGTTCCTTTTCTAGCCGTAATTGCGACGCTGCGCGGCACGCCCCTTCCTTACCATCCTTACTGTATGAGACGCAATAGCACCCAACCCAGGATAGTCGACAACTGAGCAGACAAACAACCTCATTTCCCCTTGCCCTAGGTTCGAAGTCACACGAGCAGTCGTCACCTCATTCGGTGCTGGTGGCCACGAGCGGAACTGCTCCAAACTACGAGCTATATATACTGACATATACAACCATCGCATCACGAAGGCGCCCTGCGCTTACGCACAAGTACAATGTCGTTGCAGGGCGGCGACGTTTCCTCTCCTAATCAGGAGGAACAGAAGCCAAGGCCCTCCTCGGCCGCCAGCTCGAGCCCAGATACGGTACGTCAGGGCTAAAAATTACTTGCTTATGCCTCTTGCTTCTGCCCGCAAGTTTTATAAATTAATTACGAGCCTCCATTCCCATACCGTCCCCTCTTGGGATGTTTGCTGACCTTCCATTGTTTGCAGGGCGGAGACGGGGACTCGTTCGAAGATGCTGTAGACAATGCAGATACTACTGCAGATACAGTTGATGCAGGCTCCGTACGCTCATTGACAAAGAGATCCGTTTCCCTTTCGAAAAGGGCTTCGCGACGAGACGGAGAAGATGAGGAGGATGAGGGAGGCGAGAAAAGCGACAAGGACGAGGAAGACAAGGGGACTGCCAGTGATGAAATGGTGGACTCTGGCAAGGCGGAAGTAAAGCCAGTCCCGCGCAGGACGTCTTCACCGGTTTCGCGTCGCATTTCCAACACATCGAACCTCGATAATGTGAACCTGGATGACGAGACACCTGCCAAGGCAGAAGGTGTGTTAAACAACTGACCCCTAAAGTTCTTGTCCACTAAACGAGTATCTTGGTAGCACCCCCAATCCCACCCGAAAAGGACCATGCCAGCAAGACCTTGTCTCTGAGCAGCATTACCAATGCTCTCCCATCTATGGCTTGGTCTCCTTCCGCCGAATCACCCTCGAAGAGCCCAGGCCCTTCATCCAATGCAGTCGCCGCTCCTCCACCGCAACCGGCTCCAAGCCCTCCTACCCGGAAACGCTCGTCTCCATTTTCCTGGTTTTCCACAAACAAGGATACCTCTACGTCTCCACCGGCTCAGCCTTCTGGGAGAAGAAACACCGCAAGCTCCATTGCTACCCTGACAAGCAACCCAGAAATGATGCTCAGTACGCTCACGGAGGAGAATCAAGTTACGAATGGCGTCAATGGTAACCATAGGAAGAGTCTCAAGGACAGGTTCAAAGTCCTGCGAATGCGTGAGGAAGCTGGTATACAGTTAATTCCTGGCGATGGTGACGGACAAGAGGATGCGCTTGGGCTGGTCAGCACAGACGGTAAGACTGTGTCCGGTGACAAGAGCCCAGTGCCTCCAGTGCCGAGTCCCAACCACGAATTGGCCCCTGGCACTGCATCTGGAGTCAATGCAGGGCCTTCAGCGATGCAGGAAGCCCAAGTAGACTGGGATCTTTGGCAGTCTGTCGTCTATGAAGGTCCGGCCGCGGTAGCCCGAACCAGTCCCGAGGAGTTGAACAGGGCCATTGCTACGGGCATTCCCAACGCTATTAGAGGAGTCATCTGGCAAGTCCTTGCGCAGAGCAAAAATGAACACCTTGAAACGCTGTACAAGGATCTTCTCACCCAAGGTACCGACAAGGACAAGCAGAATATCCGCAGCACAGCTACTAGTCCCACTCCCAGTGCCAGTGGCATCGTTGCCTACACGAATAGTGACGGCGTGAAGTCGTCTGCATCATCTATTCACTCGAATAAGTCGGCTGGCAATGGCAGCACGTCACCTAGGAGCGAGAAGAGCCAGGAGGCGATTGCAAAGGCACAGGCTGCATCAATCGCGGAGAAGCAAAAGAAACAGAAAGAACGGGCAGCCAAAATTCAGATCCTCGAGAAAACTATTCGACGTGACCTTGGGGCGAGAACGAGCTTTTCCAAGCATGCCGCTGCTGCGGGGCTTCAAGAAGGTCTGTTTGGCGTCTGCAAAGCGTATGCTCTCTACGACGATGGTGTTGGATACGCACAGGGCATGAATTTTTTGATCATGCCATTGCTGTTCAATGTAGGTAGAAACACCCCCGTCTAGCCAGACCACGGCGAGAACGTGACTGACACTGACACACTTCATATTTAGATGCCTGAGGACGAGGCATTCTGTCTGCTCGTTCGTTTGATGCACCAATATAAACTACGGGACTTGTTTATCAAGGATATGCCGGGATTGCACATGCTTTGCTACCAATTCGAGCGTTTGCTGGAAGATTTGGAGCCAGCACTGTACTGTCACCTACATCGCCGCGATGTGTCCCCACATCTTTATGCTACGCAGTGGTTTCTCACCTTATTCGCCTACCGCTTCCCGCTTCAGCTCGTTCTCCGTATTTACGACTTGATTCTGTCCGAAGGCCTGTCTGCTATTCTGCGATTCGGTATCGTGTTGATGCAAAAAAATGCTAGCACGCTACTGGGATTATCCGACATGCAACAACTTACATCATATTTGAAGGACAGGCTTTTTGATGTGTATATCGACAAGGATCCCAGCCAGGGCAGTATCCTCGAAAATGGATTCTTTGGGAGCTCCAGTTCCAGCATAGACAAGGAGGTGTATAGAGCGGACCAGCTTGTCCGAGATGCATGCGAAGTCAAGATTACGCCTGAAATATTGAAGATGTATACCGCGGAATGGGAGGAGAAAACTCAAGCTAGGAAGAAACAAGAAACAGAGTTGCAAGATCTGAAGATGGCTAAAGAGAACCTGACTGGCCAAGTGCGAAAGTTGGAAGAACGGATTCAGGCTCATGATGCCGAGCAAAAAGATCTCTGTAACAAGCTTGTTCATTGCACGGTGGAGAGCGATCAGTTGCGAGAGGAGCTGGAAACGCTACGGGCTGAGAACGAAGAGCTAGGGACCGAGAACGAAAGGCTGCGGAAAGAGAACGAAAGGCTGCGGAAAGAGAACGAAAGGCTACGGGATGAAAACGACACGCTACCGGGTGAGAACGACAGGCTGCGGGACGAGAACGAGGGCCTCCAGGGTCAGGTTAAGGAATTGAGGAATGTGATTCAGTTACAGCCTGAGGAGATCGAGAGGAAGTGGAAAATGGAGCGCAGCGAAATGGTGAAGAAAAATGCAGACGTCTACCAAGAAAACGTAGATTTGCAGAATGAATTGCATAGACTTGCAAAGGAGCTGGCGGATTGCAAGCTGCGCTATGCCCAGGTACGTCATTTGCAAACACTGAATGGCAACCACATTTGGTTTCTCACTGAACAACTAACATGTGCCTGTATCACTACAGATCAACGATGAACACGAAAACCTGAAAACCAAATGGACCGATATGGGTCGTCAATTTCGGCAAGGCCCGGAAGGTCGCACATAACACTGGCTCTTTTCTGCACATTTCTTCCACATTTTGTACTAGTGGAAAACAATGCGTACAAAATTTCTGTTCTTCCGTCTTTCTGCTTCTCCTGTTATTGGAAGCATTCGTGTACAAAAAAAAAATAGCTGTCATAAGCTACCGCATGGCGTTACAAGACCTCTCCTTGTTTACCTGGATACAAGGGGGTAGAGGAAGGAAACCATAGCTGACTTGATGTATGATGATATCGGCGGGCTTGCATACTATATTCTTGGTTCTTGGTGTATTGATGGATTTTTTTTGTGGCGGGCTGGAACTTGACATGACAACGATATGGAGCGGGTAATCACAACGATAGGATCAGTACTTTGTAGAAAAAGTGTCACAAGAGAATAAGCTACCGCACGTTGATATCGAACATGACTTATCATTGGTATTCGACCACCCGGTAGCGTTGAGCAACTTCAAAGGGTCGAATGCCTACCTAGACCCCATCCAGTCTAGCCAACACCTCGCCCTCTGGTACCTTGAGAGCCCGCGAAAACTGGACTAGTTGTGATCCTGATGCAGGAGAAAACAATGAAATATCAGTTGAATCTTGTGGGACATGCTAAATTCCCCGAAACACAGCAACACCTCGTCCACCGGGGTCGCAACTCTACCATGTGAAATTGTCTTCTCCACCTACTGCTGTGCGCATGGCCACATGGTCCAGGCATTCATGCGTCATGTACAACAGATAAGTGTAATTCAATTGTACAGTGACATTGCACAGTAAAAAAAAGGTTTCTTTTGTTTTCATTCCCTATGGACCCATTCCGATGCTTCATGTCAAGCTCTTCATGCCCTGAAAAAAAAAATGCCCAAGACAATTGAAAATCCCTTGAACACCATTCCCGTGAGGGGATTGATTTCTGGACACCAGCGGATGGGAGCCGCCATGCCGACTGGATCTCCAGCTTCCCGAGCACCACCCTTCCCCGTTCTCCTCGGCCGATGCACGCACAAAAAACACACTTTACTTGTGCAGCTTGCGCTGGTAGAAAGCAAGCTCCTCGCCCTCCAAGATGTAACCGTCGCAACGACCAGACTGACCGGGACGGCTGGAAATAATGGCGTACAGACGACCGGCCTCAAACTGCTTCTCAAGAACGGCGTCGACCTTGCCGCGGGCAGCAAAGCGCTCGGCCTGCTTCTTCTCGACGGCCTTGCTCTTCTTGGTCTCCTCCTCGACCTTGCCCTCCTTGGCGGCCTGGGCCTTCTGGCGTCTACGGCCGAGGGGCTGGCCGTAGTGCGCCTCGTACCATTGTCGGAAGGGGGCGGCGTCGACCTGGACGACGGCGCTGCGGGTCAGGGTGTTGGTACGGACGAGCTCGTTGTTGGAAGGGTGGTATGCGACCACGATGACACGCGTCTTGCGGGTGCAGCCCTCAGAGGCCCAGGCGAAGTTGCCCGAGTCGAGACGCAGGGCACGGTACTTGTGGTTCCCGCCGCGGGTGCGGACGGTGTGGATGCGCTTGGCGCCAATACGGGTGTTGGCACCCTGGCGGCCAGCTTCGAAAGCGCGCTTCTTCCCTGTTGAAAAGGTCAGAACGTATGTTTTTTATTGACGAGCAATATCATACGGGCTTTCGATTGTAGAGGCAAAAAAAGAACATGTATGTATATGTTGTTCAAGGGGTTATTATTGTCTGTACGCACGGTAGAAGGCACGCTTGGCACCGGAGGCGGAGCGCTTGTGGCGGGAGTCGCGAGAGATACCCATGATTGCGAGCTCTAAGAAAGCAGAGGGTTAGCGGATTGATATTGGACAGAGGCGTATATTGGCAGAGCACATCAGGAGCAGAGGTCGGTCGGTGATGCTCATCAAATGACGGAACCACACGCCGGGCCACCCCTTGGAAATTATTCGAATTTGAGCCATCGCTTCGAGTCCAAGACTTGTATTCGTCGTCGTTGTGGTTCATCACCGACCCCTCATCTCCTGTGCTGCGTGTGTCATTTGCCAGACTCACCTGATGATTATGCTGCTTCACCAGTGCAATCGAATTGGCGGCGGATGTGAGAGGAGGGAACTTTTTTTCGGCGGAGTGCTCGATGAGGGCTGAATTGGCAATCGAAAAATTGTGGTTGTGGGTTTTCGCTAGCCCCGAGGTACGTATCCGCCTCAGGGCTTCGGAAATTCACGTTCTTCCGGGACAGTAGCGAGAGATCGCGCCGTGGAAACTGACCTACGGAGCCAGGTTTAAACAGGGAAATTGTGGGCCGGTAAGCTGCAAAGTTGATTGGGCGCTTATGTGTTTCATGTTTCCAACGGGAAAGAATCGTCTCCATGATTCTACGATTTTATTCCTGAGGGGAGGGGGGGATTTTTGGTCGTGTTCCATTGCTTGATATTAGTCTATATAGAGAATTCATTGGTTACTCATGCTAGTGCTCTGCCCATGTCTCTCCTCGCTCTTTGTATCTCGCTCTTTTGTTGGCGCAAGCTCCCATTCTGCAGTATTACGAAACGGTTCTCGTCTTTCTTTGTTCACAATGAACAAAGTGCTGATCGTGTAGACAAAGCCTTGCTGTCGTTGAATGGCCGCTGATCAACCCGTTCATAAGCTATTCGAAACACCAAAGCCGTCTACAGCATCCAGTTCTTTCCCCATGTCTTCTATCGCCTTTTGTAGATAACTTGGCAGCTCCTCAAGAGCCAGTTCCGTCGCCTGCGGGAAAGGGGGCTCAGTGGGAGCACTGGGAGGGGATATAGAGGGAATGAATCGAGTGTCAACTTTCAATTGCCTCACCCCGCCAAAGTCTGTCCTGTCTGCCCAATAACTATGCTCGTTCTGATACGCCGCGTAGCCTTTGACATCGATTCTCAGCTTTGGGGGAGGAAGGTATCGCTCATGTGCACCCGGCCGTTTGTCGCGCACCTCCTTGAGCTCCGCCAAAGAAGGCCACCTTGCCCATTGAGCATCGTGGTGAGAGATGTGTTCTCTGAAGCAATTTCGCGACGCAAAAACCGTCGAGAGATTGTCTGGGAACTTTTTCCCTTGAAGAAACTGCACCATCTTTACGTGTTGCTCATCTGGGGCCTCGGCAATCGCTTTTCTACGCTCCCGTGCTGCCTCTAGCCGTCCCATTTTTTGTGAACACCGTCTCTTTTTCCCCTCTGCCATATCCACGCAAAACTGTAGCAGCTCGGTCGTGCTTTCTGGTAAAGACGGGGAGCGATCAGCCCTAATATGGCGTAAATTTTGTATCATCTTTCGAAACATCTTGAGCTTTTCAGTCAGCGGGCTCTCCCATCTGTTAGACTGGGACCATGACACTTCGCCTACTCTACTTGCAACGTCGAATTGCATGGGCCCTTTTATTGCGCTGAAGGCACCTTTATGCGACATCTTGTTGGCCATATTTGTAGGGGCTCCGTGTTCAGATATCGATCGCTTGATCGCTATGCCTGCATCTATAGATACGTTTCGGTGTATCTGTGGTTTTGAATGCAAACTTCTCAATATCGCTGGCACAGAATCTGTCCAGCCCTGTTTCTTGAGACGTGACATCTCGTCGTCACTCGCATAGGAGTCGAAATTCCGAATATAAATCTGACTAGATTCCGCTTGCTTCGAATGTTCGACAGCCGTGGTTTTCTGAATGGCGTGTCTTAGTATTCAACTATAAGTCTGCTGTGTTGAGGAGTACGAGGTACACTCACACGTTTTGCCTTTTCCGAAGTAACCGTCTGAAAGGATTGAGATTCCTTCGAATCGCAACTCCTCACCTTAGCTCTAAGTAGTGGCGCTTTATCTTGGGATGGTATTTTACATGGCTTAGAGGTACCTGGCGAAGCAGCATTTTGACAAACCCCGCGGGGCGGCAACTCGGACTCTTTATAGCATTGATGTTGGGGAATAGAATCTGCATCCGCATCAAGTGAACATTGTTGTCTAGCATTGTCAGTCGTATTGCCGATTTGTATTGCAAAGGCGTCGGAGAACAAAGGCACAACGCTTTCAGACCAAGGCGGGTATGATGATGTTGAGCATTCAGAGCTTTGTTGAGCATTTGATGAAAGGCAACTGCCGAAATCAAGATGCGAACAGTCGTTGTGCCGTAGGAATCCGTGAGTACTTTTGGCAGACACGGGCGGTTGTTTCAGGACACACTCTCTGCTCTTCCATGACTCTGGCTCTCCCATAACGTTTGAGGCTGTAGCTTGCAGTAAGTCTGAGCTAGATACGAGACTCTGTGATGAGATCTCTCGGTGAGGGTATGCATAGGGCTCACTGCTAGTCTTGTTGGCAATCCTCCGTCTAGGCTGGGTCCGAGTCTGGGTTTGTTCAATGTCAAAGATATGCCCGGACCCAGGTCTTGAATTTGCCGCCACAGTGTGAAATGCTTTATCTGCATATGCTAGGCTGGGAACAACTGGGCCGTATATAAAAGAGCCCGGATGGGGATGTGGAGATGTAGGACAAAAAGGCCCTGCGACTTCGACTGGGTTGTACCATAGAGGCATACTCCAGCCAGGCTGCGGAACGGCATGGTCTCTCAAGTGAATACCGGGATATAATGATGAGAAGCCACGGAATGGTGTCTGGCGAGGAGTTAAGGACTGATTAGGATGATTGTGTAAAGGAACAGTAGTCTGAATCGGGATCTGTTCTGATGGAAACCTCTCCAACGTGGGTCCATGATGGTCATCGTGCAAGGCCAATGTAGATGAAGATGACCCCAATATGGGAGTAGAAAGAGGAGTGAACTTGTTGGCACACGGATTCATTGTTGGGCTGTTCTTTCAAGGAGAATGTTGTACACCGAGTATTAGCAGTGTCCAGTATGAGTAAAAGAGCAGAAGGCAAGAAAGAAGGCGGATAAGACTTTTTGAGAATGTGAGGGTCTAGTTCGTCGAAGCAGCACAAACGAGAGCCCAGAATATGCCCAGAGGCTGATGATATGAATCAGAGAAGATTTGGTCAAGTGACTTGGCTTTCATGTTGATGTGCGGCGGCGTAGAGTCGGCGCTTAGACGGCAAAAGTTTGTTGGCACCGCTGGTCGGATTAATGGACGTTGAGGGCGCACAAAAAAAAGAGGGAAAACAGCGTTATGAATCCTGCGATTAAAGAGAAGCTCCGAATGACGGTACTGTTTCGTGAATCAAAGTATATGAAAAAAAAAAGCCCGTGACGCAGATCAGGGCAGCGGCTTGACAAGCTGAAGCAAAAGGAGCCCGAGGGTATTTAGCTGACAGCCGGGTTCCCAAGCAGCAAAAGCGAAGATGCGGCGATTCACAGAACCAATACATGAGTAAACGAAGAAAGCAAAGAGCTGACAGGCAGCCGACAAGGTGTTGGTTGGATTTGTTAGCACTTTGGAGCAGTGAATCGGCACCTGGCAGTTGAGTAAAGCCGTGGTCTATGTTTGGAGCTGCCCAACCTTGTCGAAACGTTATTGCTCACAAACAGACGCTTTTGGCTGAAGATGACCTGGCAGGCTACATAAGCCTACAGCCAGGAGTACATTTCCTGGCTGCGCGCATTGGCATATCCCATGTCGCAAGTTTCGGTTGCTGGATGTAATTATAGCCCAAGTCGAGGCTTGATGGCTACGGCACGGCGGACGGCGCATTGTTACACTCTCGTCACCAGCGTAAATCGAATAATGGCACTGGGTGTTTTTCGGCGTGTCAAATGGGATCTCGATTCCACCGTGTTGTAGGGTTTTATACAATGCTCGTCTTGAGGTGTAGGATGACGTGACAACTCTCTAGAAGTCGACACTGCAGCATCTGTTGACGTAAACTATTAATAGCCCTGGGGCCCCAGCCGCGAAAGGAATGCTAACGAGCTAGAGAGGCCATGCATTATGTAAAGCACGATCCTTGTTCGTGGGCAACTGACTTTTGCCAAAGATTGTCATGGTATAACTGTGACGCGCAAAGATATTGTGGTTGTAAATTCATGCATGTACACCCACCCCCCTTCGGGCCCTTCCCCCATCTTCGACAATGCCCAGGCGTGGTTGCACCTGCCGATAATGCCACAGTACTCCGTAGGCCGAGCATGGAAAGTGCAAGCACCAGACTGCACCGCACCTGCAGCGCAGTGCCTGGGAGACCCACAGCCATACCGCGTGGAGCGATGCAATGAGCAAGGGCCGGTCACATCCCATCACTTTTCCCAACAGCTTTCTTGTGATGGTGCTAGCGCATGTGTCTCCTTCACCCATTGCTAGAGACGAGGCATCTACCCACAATGGCTAACACGACACTCAAACTCACGAATCGCTGTACGTGTATTGTCTTGCAGTTCTTCTGGCCAACCCGCAAAACCAAGCCATTGGCACTTCTGCTAATCACCAATCCCCATGCCCAGCTCCGAAGCAGCCCATCAAGAGGCTTCCCACAACGGTTGACCTACCTGCCGATGCTACCGTCGACGACCTGAAGGCTCTGATCGCCAAAGAAGCCAAAATTTCCGACTTTAACCGTATTGGCATCTATGATCCCACTACCAAGAAGACCTTGAAGAACCGTAAAGCTCGCGTGGCAGACGAGCCAAACGTGACTGCCGCCAACGAAGTTCTGGTCAAGGATCTCGGTAAGTCGAACCTGCATCCACGCCAGGGAGTCGCTGAAAACAACGGCGTCTAACAGGCAATTCGCGCAGGCCCCCAGATTGGTTGGAGAACTGTCTTCGTCATCGAGTACTTTGGACCTATTTTGTTTCACGCCCTAGTTGTCGCCGCCCGTCCCTACATCTACAAGAATGGTGATGGCGACATGTCCACAACCCAGTGGCTGGCCTTTGGCATGATTGTGGCCCATTTCATCAAACGCGAGATCGAGACTCTCTTCGTTCACAAATTCTCCGCCAACACCATGCCGGTTTCCAACGTTTTCAAGAACAGTTTCTTCTACTGGGCTCTGTCCGGCCTTCTTTGCGCCGTGTCCATCTATAACCCCAACTCCCGTGCCGCTCGTGCCGATAAGCCTGCTTTCGACCTCGTTGGGCTTGCTCTTTACCTCTTTGGCGAGACTGGTAACGCCCTGGTCCACCTGTACCTGTCTTCTCTGCGCTCTGCCGGTGGGACTGAGCGCAAGATCCCCTCTGGTTACGGGTTCGCTATTGTCACATGCCCCAACTACATGTACGAAATTTTGTCTTGGGTCGGCATCATTGTTGCCAGTCGGGACTGGACGGTGGCGCTTTTCATCAGCATTGGCGCCGCGCAGATGTTTACCTGGGCCAAGGGTAAGGAGAGAGCATATCGCAAAGAGTTTGGTGACAAGTACAAGAAGAAGCGTTTTGTCATGTTGCCTGGGCTGTTGTAAGCCGACGACAGAACCTTCGAATAGAAAAACTGTTGCACAAACCAGCAACGAGGCATACTTTTGTTCACAAGAGCCTCAACTGCTGGGGCTGGGGCTCTAGCAGGCAACTAGAAACGGACAAACGCACATCGGATGCTGGGAAGCAGGGATATTAAGAAAACCTAGTATAGTAATGCCATCTGATGAGCGATGATGAGGATCAAGAGTTTGAGTTGGGGGAGAATGATTCAAAGTGAGGACGCCGTACGATATATACTAATGTAAATTGGCGGTTGTATTCAAGCTGCTCGTGTATCAATTTCCATACATACAAAACTTGCAACGCCTTTACATGCTAGTCACAAAACATCATTGCATTGCATTCATACCTCGTCAGATGGCCATAAAAATCATAGTCATGTCTCATAAGATGCCCAGGTGACATTAATCGTTCCCTCTTCCTCCCCCTCCCCATCGCCAAAATCAAGAGCCCAACATGCTCCCATCAACTTCCCTCTACGACTCCGTCGACAAGCTCGCCGTCTCGGAGCCCTTGGCCATCCCCGTGCCAGTACTCGAGTCCGGCTCCATCAAGCTCCTGCTCGCGTCCGACCAGGTGCTCCTCCCTCCGTCCTCGGCCTCGGGCTCCGTCGTCGCCATATCAACATCCGCACCCACCGCCAACCCTTCCCTCGCCCGCCCCTTGGCCTCCAAGCTCACCTTATTCCCATCCCGATGCAAACTATTCGCCAAATCAACATCCACATCCATTATGCCCTCCTCGCCATACTCCCCGTCGTCGTCGTCGTCGTCGTCGTCGTCGTCGCCGCCGCCGCTGCTCTCATCGCCCCCACACTCACTACAACTACAGCTCCCGCTCTGGCTCCCGCCATCCTGCCGATTCGCCAACCGCACCGTCTCCTCGAGCACCAGAAACCCTCTCTCCAGAACCTCAGCCCAGTTCTGCACGTTCCCCAGCTCCTTGACCTTTCTCGCCGCCGCGTCCGCCTCCCGGGCGAGCTTCTCCGTCTCGCGGCGCAGGCCATCCGTCGCCCGGACCACGTCGCGCTCCTGCTTGTCCAGCGCGGCGGCGTTGTCGTGCAGGATGCTCGCGCGCGACTGGAGCTCCGAGTCAATTAGGTTGCCCATGGAGGCGACGACGGCGGCGCGGGCCTCGGCGACATGGCGCTGGGTTTCCTGCGAGGGAAGCGTTTGCTGGAGCGGCGCGGGGGAGGCGTGCGCCGTGACGGCATGAGGCTGCGTCGGGGCGGCCGTGGACGGCGCGATGGAAAGCGATGTTGGTGGAGAGGCGTGGCGGGGTGGTGAGGATGCTGCCGTTGACATCTTGTGTGGAATTATTTTTTCTTTTTCTGCCTTTCTTTTCCCGCGGATGAATTGCTTGGGGTTTTATGTAGCCTTCTGCATGGCTGGGATATGCCGTGTTTTTTTTTTCTTTGCGACGCCGGGTAGATGGTTTTGTGAAGACAAACGGTTGGCCGGGGTGCGTTGATGGATGATGTGCGTGTGCTCGAACAACATGCGGCCCCTTGCGCCGGCCCGCACGTCATCGTGTGCACCTGATGCGACAGCAACAGACGTCGTTGGAGACTCTCGACTGAAAAAGAGTCTTGGCCAAAAAAGAGAGAGGGGGTGGGGTTAAGATTTTTCGCAGCTGCGTTTTGGGGAAACGAGCGGCCATGACCTGCATTAAATCGGTGAAGTGGACATGAGAACCAAAAGAGGGGGAGATGGGATAAGTTGAAATAACAAAACCCCAGATAATGGCAAGTGCTCTGCATGTATAAACCGGACCGATGCAATTTCATGACGTGCTAGTTGTTGGAGACGAATTTCTGACAATATATATATATACGTATATATATATTTATTTATTAACATAGCAACATGATGATTATTTGTACATGAGTTGTTGACCTCGTCGTCCTTCTTTTTTGCCCGTGTCCGTGCCTGATGCCTCACTTACAAAGTGATCTAGCATCTTCCTTTTTGTAAAGCCTTTGTATAGTTGCATTATAAGCTCCCTTCCCATTTCAGTTCCCCAAAGAAAATTCACGAGATAAACGCAGCCCCCTCCCTTGGAACGCCGGGATCGAAACGTCAAACATTGATGCCCTCCCTCAAGAATAAATACGGCATGACGGAAGAACACAGAACAAAAAAGAAATCGAATATCCTTGATTACATTGCCATGATTCGCGTCATCGTCGAGAGCACATTCTATAGCACACAGATTCCCCATAACGCCGGGCTATGCGGAATATTGAAAAGAGTGAAGCCGGATGGTTAAAAATTACCATCCCCAAAAAATCAAAAACTGGCCCAGAAAAGGTGGCCAGTCTGTTGAAAGTTGATCGTGTATCATTCCCAAACCATCATCGTGGTCGAGATTCTGATAATGTTTGTTGCCCATGATGTCGTTACAAAGCCAACCTCCCACCGTTTAGTCGAGAGAGCCCCAAGCCTCCATTTGGTGGGCTAAAGGGTGTTGAAATTGACGAGATTCCGTCCGAAGACATTGACGAAATAGACGAGAGGGAGTTGAACCCAGAATGACCTCGCGACATTGTGCCACTGCGAGACATGGATATTCCAGGGTTTGCCATGAGAGCATCCGCACGATCAAAAACGTTGCCATGGAATGCCGCGGCGAACGAGGCGCTATGCGGTGTTGTAGAAACGGTCGCCTGCATGGCAGGTCCAAGAGCAGCACTTTGCGGCGTAATCGGAACCTGGGTTGTCGGCGAGGCACTCTGAGAAAAGTGACCGCCCAAACTCCCATTAGGCCCAGAGGATCGCATGAGATGGTGCCAGGGTGATTGTACGATTATGTTGCCAGTTTCCTTCATGCATTGCTGAATGGGTCGCAATCGCATCCTTGTATCGGGCGGCAACGGAAGGCTATCGATGGACTTCTTGATCTTAGTGATCAAGGACCACCAAGAGTTGACAAAGTTGTTACACAAGGTCCAAAATCCGGGGTAGGAGCGTACACTTGGGTCGTTGAGTTTAATCAATGACAGTCTGTTGCGGAGGATTTCTGTCTGCTGTATGGTATAGCCACACATGGCAATTAAATGTTTCCAGTCCTGGACAAGTGCCATTGGGGCGCGGCGCTGCATGGCCGTCCTCAAATCACCCTGCAGCTGGCCATGGAAGCTTGGCAGCGTGCGGAGGACTATGTCAGTGGACTTTTGTAGTGATAAAAATACTTTGTCAAACTGTGCATCCTCTCCCGTGTAATCATTGGCAAGATCTCGGCTGCCCGTAGAAGAAAAGGATCCGCCTGACCGTGGTGTTGCCGAGGTGAGTTTGGCGGTCCGAGTTGAGCCATTGGCGTAGTGAATCGGGAGGTCTGTTGCAACGCGCAGGCCAGCAGGATTGTGAACGACGGTTCCATTACGATTGCGTAAAAGTCCAGTCCTATCTGCCGTCGGAGTCGCAAAAGGTTCCCGTTGAAATGGTTTTATCGTCTCGCTAGCGTCTGGCATGCTGCGATTCGATGATTGAGATCCTGGCCGCGAGGCACCGACAGTGGCTAAAGTTACACGAAGTTCCATGATACTATTGTAGAGTAACATCAAGAGCGTGCGGATATATCGCGCGTCTCCGTTGTTGACGAAGGTATCAATGTTCTCGGCCAGAAGGGTACAAACGTGGCCGTATGCGCTGACAAGGGTATGGCAGGCTCGGTGCACGTTTTCATTATCTACGGCAGAGTATTGGCCATTCTCTAGGAGCGTGGTGTCGTGTCTCTGCACCTCTTGTTCGAGCTCCTCAACATGCGAGTTGGTGTTGTAGAAGACGATCTCTAAGCTTGACCGTTTTGCTGATCCGTCACTTGTCAGGGTCATGAGCATCTGTATCATGGGGTGAATCTGAAAGACGGAGTAGAGAATGCCCTTGGCTGCTTCAATGATAGGGTCAAAGATCTTTGACTCTCGTCGACGTTCAGGAAGGACAGATAATCGGCGAACATAAATGGGTCGCTGGAGGTATGGGTCACTGGGTGTCGCCGGACTCTTGACACCCTGGGGTGTTCCTTGCATGGCAGAACCGTGGCTCAGGCCACGGTAGTGGCTAAAGCGATTATTTGCCTGCGTCTCATCTAGAGTGCCTAGCTCAGATGCCTTCCTGGATACGATTCCCATGCGTCGACTGCGGCCGTCCGGTCCTCGGTCAGACCGCAGCAATGTCTCGGAGTTGCTGCGAAGTCTCTCATTCACATTTCCAATAGTTAAAGGCATAACGCCCGGCCGACGCATCGCAGTGCTTTGTTGCGATAAGCCACGGTAATGCGACCTCGTCGGGATTGGGGGCGGACGGGATGCACCGTTAGGAGACCGCATATCAGGTACGTCGGCGCCATTAACCTTGATGGGAAATCGACCGCTCGCGGCTCGTCTCAAAGGGAACCGAGGTACGTCGATACCACCCTCGCTGGACTCATCACCAGTTGCATCGCTTTCCATCCGTCCCGTGATGGCATAATGCCGAAGAAACTTCTTAATTATGGCCGTTACGGCGACCTCGGTGACTTCGGTCTCTCTCACTATGCCATCATGCGGCGGGCTTCCGGATTGTGGTCGTATGGCGTCCTTAGGTGGGAAGCTAATGGGGTTGCCTTCGAATTTAAGCACTTGAAGAGATCCCATATCGGCGAGGCACAGTGGCAATTCACGAATTTGGTTCTTGGGCACAGACAAGACCTTGAGCGACGATAACCTTGCAATGTCTTGTGGCAGTATTCGAAGCTGATTCCGTCCGAGGTCGAGAATTTCGAGAGATGTCAAGTCACACAGCTAGACAGAGTTAGGATTTAGTTCAAAACGGAAAGCGAGCAGCCAGGGGCTTTAGGGAAGGAATAATAATCTTTACCGCTGTCGGGAACTCTTTGATTTGGTTGCCTCTGATATTTAGGTACCGCAAAGACGTGCATTCGGAAAATCGAGACGGTAAAGTTGACAGTTGGTTGTGCGACAAAGCAAGTCTAGAATGCCAGAAAAAAAAACAGTTCACGTCAGTCACAATTGGGGGTGCTTGACGCAGAAAGAGAAGCAAGATGCATACCGTTCTAGTTGATCCTTGACAATATCTATCACTTCTTCGGGTAGTTTTTGGATTCCCTTTCGACTCAGATCGACGGTGACGCCAGCCCTTAATGCAGTGCCGACAGCACCAGCCTCAGCAGCCTGACCCTCGCTCTCCAGGGCCGTCTGCATAGCCTCTCGAGCCAAGCCAATAACCTGAGCCGGGCTAGTGATGGGACTGGACGCCGACAAGGTCGCGTTGGAAGACGTATTTCGAAGACTTGGAATCGGGGGCGGCGGCGGGGGAGGACCATTTGAGGTGGCTGCGGAATTGGGAACAGGACGTCGGCCTTGAGCAGGATTGTCGGGCAATCCACGAACAGACGACGATGCTCCCGGATTGCCGGCAGGCATCCGCTCTAGCCACTCCATGGTGGAAAATAGAGCAGTGCTGGCACTTGCGAGAGAAGCGAGGGGGGTTGATGCTTCTCACGCGTATACGTCGCGGATGGGGAGAAGCGAGAGGTTGTCGGTCGACACGCCGACAAATAAATGGACAGCGCAGCAGTCGTATGGCCGTGTAGTCGTGTGATGTGCTGGACCTTGTGGTTCGGCGGTTTCCAGCAAAAAGGTTTCAGAGGCCCCTCGCGCAACCCAAGTCAGGGCCCTGAGGGTCTCAAACGTTGAAGCCAATATGCTGGGGTCGGGGGGTTGCTGCTGCTTCAAGCCGATGCTGGCTGCGACAGGATGCTGCGCGAAGCACACAGGTTCATGATGGTAGTGACAACAGCGGAAGGGGGGCTTCGAGTGGTCAATCCGCGAGGTGATTGTTGGGCGAGGAGGATTGATCACATTATCCGAGTCGACATGCCAGGTCGGGGGATGGAGAGGGAAGGCTGGGCTGGGATGGGTTGGGCCGTGTGTATGTATGTATGTATGGATGGATTGACCGTTTACGGTATTATATTAGACGGTGGACGGTGGACGGTGGACTGTGTGGACTGGACCCCAAGTGCTGTCTGGTGGGCTGTGGGCTGTGGATTGGTGGTGACAGGGGCCAGACTCGACTCGACTCGACCAGTCCGTCAATGGCAGGGAGCACTGCTGCCGACGTCTGGCCTGCAGAAGACTGACTGCTCATGTGGTCCTGCTCGACTTGGCTGTTTCTGAACAGCAACAGCCAGGGGCTATTATGGAGTACACAAAATCTCAGAGCCAGTTTGGTAATATTTGATGGCTGATGACTGATGGAAGGATGCAAAACTCTGGTTGGTGGTGGTCAGGCACACCGGTTGACCCCAGCCAGACAAGACCCTGCTTCTGCGCCGTTGAAGCCCTGCGCAGCCAAGCCAGCTTGTCGACATGGAGGAGTCTGTTGGTATTAATCGTGCCTCGCCCCACATTTAGTACTGGTTCGCAAGGCCTCACCAACTAAAGTTGGTGCTTATTAGCAACGCGGCCACATCAGTAACGCGGCCACGTATATGTAAAAATATTAATAAAAAATATAATAAATTAAATAATATTTATAATATATATTTATAAAATTATAAAAATTATAATTATAATTATAATATTTTTCTTTTTTTAAATACTTTAATAAATAATTAAAAAACATATTAAATATAAAAATATAAATATAAATATAAAAATAAAAAGCTTTTTTTAATATATAAATAAGTATAATTAATAAAATATTATTTTAAACGAAAGGAACCCAATCTATTACGACGGCGAACTACGGCCTAAGGCCGGACCTAGCCCAGAGCATTGACAAAAAAACTACACTACATGTAGTTTTTTAGTGTAGTTTTTAGTGTAGTGTAGTTTTTGTAGTTTTAGTGTAGTTTAACTACACTACAACTACATTTATAGTGTAATGTGTAATTATAAAGAGAAATTTTTAATTATAAATATAACGTTAATTATAAGACTTATAAGGTTATAATTATTATACCTTAATAGAGCTAATTTAGCTCTTTATAATGCACTAATTTTTATACGTATAGCTTATAAATTAAGCGAGTTATAATAGGTTAAATCTTAGCTAAAAATTAAGATCCACTTTTTTTAAATAAGAGACTAAAAGCTTAATATCTCGCTTAATATCCACATTTTAAGGTTAATTTTTAAAGATTTAAAATCACGTGATTTTTAGCTTTATTTTAATATATAATATGCTTATATAAGCTTTTTTTTAGTAAAACTTTTTTATAATAAAATTTAAAAATAAAAAAGTTAAGTAAGAAATATAAAATCTATTATAATATAAGAAATAATATATATAAAAAGAAAGTATAAAATATTATTTTATATGAAAAATTTTAAGGTATTTAAATATATTATTTATAACTTTAATATATTTCTTATAACTTTAATATTTAATATTTTATATTTAAGTTATAGGGTAATATTATAAATATTATTATTTTATAAGATATTTATATATAAATAATAGAAATTTTTAAATTTATTATATTAAATATATTTTACTTATAATAATAATATAAAATAATACTTGCTTACTTAATATAATTCCCTTATAATTCCCTTTTATTTTATTTTAATTTTATTTTTATTAGTTTTTTAATCCCTGTTTTTAGCTTATTTAAGCTAGCTAATCCCTGCTTACTAATATTAATATTAGTAAGCAAATGTAGCTCTATTTTAGATTACTAATTATATTAGCTAATAATAGCTTATAAATTAATTAACACTACACATTACACTAATTTTTAAAATGTAATGTAGTGTAGTAAAACTACACTATACTACACTACACTAAAATTCACTAAAAACTACAAAACTACACTACTTTCAATGCTCTGACCTAGCCTAATAGCGCGGTGATAGAAGAACTCGGTTAATAATACTAGGCTATATTATTCTCCTTTAAAGCATCCTTCCCCTTAAACGATAAATCTAGGCTTAAAGATAAGCTAATAGCGCTTCGCTTACTACTTAGCACCTTTATTAAATTGCTTACGCTTAGATTATAATTCTTAAGTGAGTATTAACTTTAATAAGGCTATAGATAATAATATAGGAAAATAACGGGGAAGACACACTAGAGATAAGCTAGTACTACTATTAGCTATAGTAGCCTTCTTTATAATAACGAGTAATTACCGTAATAAATTATTTATCTTCTCTTAGATAATACTTAAGGCTAATATTAACTTAGTAACGCGCTTTATAATAGCTAGTAACTCCTTTTAATTACTACTATTATAAGTAGCTAGGGCTAAGCTAATAGTAGCCTTACCCTTAAGCTTATTACGTAGTTTTTAAAGAATAGCTATATTAGCCTTTAATTAAGCTAAAAACTAAAACCAAATTAAAGCTAAAGTTAAGGGTATAATAGGGGTATACACTTAAGGCTTAAAAGTATTAATAAGCTTAGTAAGCTTATTTTAGAGTTAAGGTAAAATTAAATGGGTCTTAATATTAATAAAATCCTAAGAAGTATAGGTTAACATATAAGAATAATAAGATTATAAGCTAGGGTTAAATTAAACTTAACTTACCTTTAGGTAAAGATAATTATAAACCTAATAATTAAAGTAAGTAATAATACTAAATTCTATAAGAGTTAATAAAGCTAAGCTAAAGCTAAAGTATAAGAATAATCTTATTAAAGATAATATAATAAAGATAAGCTTAGCTCTTCTTTATATTAGTAATAACTTAAGCTATATAAGATAAGTATAGAATTTAATACTAAGCGTTAACCTATATAAATATTAATATAATATTAGGTTAGAGTAAAATAGGGGTACTTATAGTAACCTTTTACTTAATAGCCTTTTTCTTTTAGGTAAGTGTAAGTATCTTACCCTTAAAAGAGCTATTCTTTTATAGTTAAGTTAATATTACTATTAAATTAAAGTTAATTAATTAATTAAGACGTACCTTAAGAGTAACGTTAAGTATAACTATTTTAAAAACGATAAGCTTTTACGAAATATTAATAAAAAGATATTAAGATTAAGCTAAAGTTAAGTAAACGTATAAAGTAAAATAAACTAATATACGATTAAAAATAGCGAATAAGATAAGAGAGAGAGACGCTTAGTATTAAGCTAGCGTTAAATAAAAACTTACCTTAAATTAAAAAAAGCTTATAAAAGCTATATAAGACGAGAAAAAGCTTAAAAAAATAACGCGCGTTAACTAAATTCACCTAAGAAACGCTTAAAAAATAAGCTAATATAAGTATAGCTTTAATAAGCTTATAAAGAGAGCTAAAAGCTATTATAAGGCTAGCTTAATATTAAAGGCTATAAAAAGAGGTTATACGTATAAAAATTAAGGGTTTAAAGAAGAAAGAAAGAAAGGAAAATTAATAGCTTAATTTAAAGCTCTTATAAAGGCTATAATAAGCCTTAAATAGCTAATAATAGTTAGCTAAGCTTAATTAAATAGCCCTAAAAGCAAGGATAAAGTAAAGTTTATTATAATATATTAATTATACTAGAAATATTTAAGATATAGTATTATACTAGGCCTAAAATAATATAGTATAATATAACGCTTAAAGGAAACTACGTGATAGCCTTAAACACCTAAATACTAGAATAGTTACTTAATTAGCGTATTAAAGTTAACCTAAACTTAGCTTAAACCTTTACTATACACGCTTTAATAAACTATTACTAGAATAGCTAGCCTAATAAGTACCTTTAACCTATACGATTGTAACGCGCACACGGAGTTACCTATAAAGAGGGACCGAATCGGGCACCGCGTATAGGGAGTTACCTGTGAAGAGGGACTAAATCGGGTCCGCTTATATTCTAAAACGGGGTATAAATCCCTACTAATTCTAGTTTAAATCCTATAAGTATTATTACGTGAGAAGCGAGTATAAATTAAAGCTAAAACCCTTAATAAATAAGTATAAAAGAATTAATTTAAATATTAAATAATTTAAATAAGTTTTAGTCTTATATTATTAAAAGACCTAAGAATAAAGTTCTTTTCTAATTCCTTACCTAATTATCTTATATCCTAGGTTTATCCTAATCAGAGCATTGACAAGAAAACTACATTTTCATTTTTTAAAAAAGCTTAAATAATTAATAAATCTAATAAAATACTTGAATTATAATAATAAATACATAAAATAGCTAATATTATAGTTCATCAGCTTATTTAGAAAAGTGGGTCCCTTTAGCTTTTTGTAAGCTTAAAAACTAGATTATATAGTTTTCTAAAAACTTACTACACTACACTACACTATAAAAACTATAAAATGTAGTTTTTGAAGTTTTAGGCTTATAATAGTATATAAGGACCCACTTTTTTATTATAAGCTTATAATTTTAGATTTATGCTAGTTATTCGTAAAACTTATAATTCTATAAGTACTTTATTAGATTTAATATAATTTTTTATATTTGAAACTACAAAAACTACAAAACTACAAAACTACACTACTTCCAATACTCTGATCCTAATAATTCCTAAAACTTCTTTATATAATTACCTTTAAAAAGATAATAAGAACTTAAGGATAAAGCTATACGTTATATAGTAATATATTAGAAGAAGAGATATCTATTATATCCCTTACGCGTAAATTATTTACTCTCTTAACTCTTATTAAGTACTTTACTATAATTACGCGAGAGGCGTAGCTAAAGAAGCACTTACGTAAACTTAAGCGAATTTAAGAACTTAAAGCTTAAGAGTAAGAGTTACTTTAAAACTTATTCTTAAATAATAAGGGGAGGTTCTTAAAATAATAAGACTTCTTCTTCTTAAAAGAAGATTAGGGTTTAAAGATTTAAATTAAAAACCTCTTTAAGTTATCCCTTAATATAAATTAAAGAAAAAGAGATAATTAATTAAATAACCTTTAATACACTTTTAAGGGTACCTTAAGAAAGTTTAAGAAGAATTACTTTTAAATCTTATATATAATTATATAAATAAAAAATAAATATTATTTTTAATAGAATTAATATATTAAGAAAGTAAAGGCGCGTAATTTAAACGTGAATATTAATTAAAAAAAAATTTAAAGTATAAATCTTAAATCTTATTTAAGATTTTATTTATTAAAATATAATTATAATATAATAGTTAAAAGGTATATATTAAAGAGAAGACTAATCTCTCTAAGACTTTTACGTATACTTAAACTTATTAAAAAAGTACTTCCCTTACGTCTTAAAGGCGTAATAAGCACTTAACTTCTTCATAAAACTCTACCCTTACCTTTAAAACTATATTAAAATATATGTATTAAGTATACTAAAAACTTAAAAGAGAATTATAGCTCTTATTACCTGTTTTTAGAATAATATAAAAGGTAAGCGAAATAATAAGCGGCTCTAAAACGAGAACCTAAATAAAAGGCCCTTTAAGGTGCCTTAAAGAAACCTTAAGGACTCTTCTTTTAGGAGAGAAAGTAATTAAAAAAGGTTCTTAAAACCTAATTAAAGGCGTTTTTTACGTTAAAACTTATTCTAAAATAAAGATAAAAAGAAGGTTAATAGTAAAGAGAAAAAGAATTTTACCTACTAGAAGTATAATAGTAATAAATATCTTTAAATTAAATACCTTAAGAGGGGAAAGATTAATAATATAAAAACTTAAGATAAAAAGAGGGAAAACGAGAAGAACACCGTAAAAAAAGAGAACTAATTATAAATAATACCTAATTTATAACTAATAAAGACTATATTCGGGTAAAAGCTAGCCTTATAATATAAGCTATAATTTAAGAATAAAAATTAATACTTATTAAAGTAACTCTAAATACTAGGGCTAAAGTAAACTTAATTAATATTATCTTAATATAATATATAAAACTATACCGCTTAAATAAGATTCTATTAAGCCTTAAGGTACCTAATAATATTTATTTATAAAAGCTAAGAGTATAAAAGATACCCCTAGCTCTTATAAATTTACGAGGGAAATAAAGAAAGTTCACCTAAATCTATTATATAATACTAGATATAAGTGAGAATCTTCTCTTACTTAAAATACTAGCTCTTAAAAATAAGAATATTACTATAAATATAAGGTTATAATAATAATAGTATAATATAAAGAAGAGCGAATATAAGGTAATCCTAATATATAAGTTTAAAAGGGAAGCGTAAAATCGCGTATACGTTTTTACCGTATTTAAAGTAAAAGAGGTAATACTACTATAAGAAAATAGTACTAAACCCTTTTTAAAAGTAACGCTTTTATTACTAATATTACGGGAATATATTAACGTTTTTAAAGATAAAAAGGCGAGAGAACTACTATTATATTACCTAATTAATTATATAATTAACCTAGTAAAAGAAGAATTACCTTTATATAAACCTATATACCTGCTCTTATTAAAGGAGCTAGTAATATTACAAGACTATTTAAATAAAAACCTAAAGGTAGGCCGAATTTAATACTTTAAAAGCCTAGTAGGGGTATTAATTTTATTTATACTAAAAAAGAATAAGACGCTTTACCTTTACGTAAACTATTAAGAATTAAATAAAGTTAGTATTAAAAACTAATAGTTACTCCCCTTAATTACTAAGATATTAGACCGAATATAAGAAGCTAAGGTATTTTTAAAACTAAATATTAAGAAAGCTTATTATTAGATTAAAATTAAGGAAGAGAATAAATAAAAAACCGCTTTTTAAATATAATATAAGCATTTTAAATACTTAGTAATACCTTTTAAGTTAATTAACGCACCCACTACATTCTAAAGTTATATAAATTAAGCGTTATAAGGCTTAAATAATATTATTTATATTATATACCTTAATAATATCTTAATATTCTTTAAAACGAAGAAGAAATATAAAAAACACTTAATATAAGTGTTAAAACAAATAAGAAACGTAAGGTTATACGCTAAATTATTGAAGTGTAAATTCTTTTAACCCTAAGTGAAATTCCTAGGGTTTATTTTATTAGTAAAAGGGATCTCTATAGATTTTACCTAAATTAAAACTATTATATCTTAGCTAAAACCTAAAAGTTACTATAATATATAAGTATTCTTAGGGTTTTATAACTTCTATTAATACTTTATTAAAGTATACTCCCACGTAATAGCCTTATTAATAGCTTTACTAAAAGGGAGTAAAAACGAGTGAAAACTAAGAAGTATAGAACTTAATTAAGAGGAAATAAAGGCGTTTTACGCCTTAAAGAACGCCTTTATAAAAGCCCTATTATTATAGTATTTTAATTCTAATTAGTAAACCTAAATTAAAATAAATGCATTAATCTTTATAATCGCAGCGATTTTATCGTAATTTAAAGACGATAGAAAATAGCACCCTATTACCTTTTAGTCGCGAAAATTATAAGATATAAAGACCTATTATAGCACGTTTAATTAGGAGATACTAATAATTAAGAACGCATTTAAATATTAATAATATTATATAAATAATATAATAAAGCTAATTAAGGTTTTAATAGACTATTATAACCTATAAACATTTATAAGTAATAAGTAGCTAAATAGAAGATAGTTCTAATAATATTTATACTTAACCCCTTTTAACTTTATAATTAAGCACTAAGTAAGAAAAAGAAACCTTACTAATACGCTATTAAAATAGCTAAACTACGCGAAGAGACCGCGTAAAGATCCTATAATTTTTAAAGGAATTTATATAAAGATAACGTAAGTAAATAAAGCGCTTATTAGATTTATTTAAGTATAAAAATATAATTTATTATTTTTAAATAAAGCACCTAATTAAGAGAAATATAATGAAAAGCCTTTATTAAAAGAAAGTCTATAAGTTTCTATAGAATCTAATAAGCGTAATAAGATGCCTTTATAAGGGGATTTACCCCCTTTAAGCCGCTAATTTAACCTAGAACTAAGAGGTAGGTTATAACTACTCTTGCTTTAGAAGAAAATTTAAGATATTATAGAACGAGAAGACTCTTATAAAACGAACGTAAATATACCCTTAAGGGATATAATCTTAAATGCGTAAAAAAGAGATCCTTAAATAAAAGCTAAATGTATAAGGATTTATCTTAGTTAAGATTTAGCTAATAAATAGCACTTAAATAATTAAGGAATTTTAATATATTAATTACATGTATAGGTTCTATTAGATAAGGCTATTATTTAAGAATTACTTAGGCTATATTATAATAACCTATTAACTAGGCACTTTAATATAAAAAGAATAGCTAAGCTATTAAAAAGAAAGTTCTATTAAATACATATAAATATAAATGTAAAAGACTACGTAAAGTCTTATATAATATACTAAAGAATTATAGTATAAAGGCACTAGCCCTATAGTAAACTAGAATTACTATTAATTTCTTAAGGCCTATAGGCTAAATTATTAATAGACTTTATAACGGGATTATTAGAGACCCGATATTATAAATAAAACGTTAATATTATCCTAATAATAATAGACTATTATACGAAGTACTTACTATTCTACTATTACAAACTAAGGGTACCTAAAGCAGTTAGCCAGCGTTATAAGCCGCTAGCATACAGACAAGAATGGGGCCTAACGGGATCGCAGGTTACGTGAGGGGATTAAATAGGATTAGTTTAATTTAACTTAATAGATTAAAGGGGATTAACCTAATTTAATACGGGGAATTAACTAGGATCTATTTAATTTAGAACTATAATAGAGAGATAAACGAGTACTTAAGGAGAAGGTATTTCTATAGTTAAATAGTCTAGATCTTTATTAATTAATTTAAGTAATAGTTTTACTATTAAGAGTTATACTCTTAATAGCCTTATTATAATACTACGTAAAAGCTACTTTATAGCATTTAACTTAACTTACTTCTTAAGAAATAAACCTATTATACCTTAAAACCTAAGCTATTATTACATTTTAATTAATTCTATTTAGTAAGTTACCTTAAAACTTTAAGTAATAATAACTTTTAAGATATTTACTTTAAGCGAAAAGACTATTAACTTTAAGGAGATAATAAAGTACCTTTATAATAAGATTATTAAGCTTAAAAAGTAGAATTAATAGCTTTTTAACTAATAGAATAATCTCTACGAAAAACTTAAGGTATAAGAAGAGAAACTTATAGTAGTTTAAAATCTTACACTTATATTCTTTATTAATAATAATAATATACTAAAATTCCCTAAGCTTAAATCATAAAATAGTTATAAGGGTAATATAAGGAACTTTCTTATATAAGCCTAAGCTTACCTATAAGTTAACGAAAAAATTTATATAATACTTAAGTTATAGATTCTTTATATTAGTAACCTTTTAATTAAAAAAGTAATAGAATAGTAGAAGTTAACCCTTCACATATATCTTAAGTATAGCGTTAAAGCTAAAGTAAAAGTTATTTATATTTTCTTTAATTATAAAACCTTTAAAGAATAACTTCTTACTATATTTAAAAATTCTAATAAGTATAAAGAAGCTATATAATAGCTTACTTAACTTAAGTAAACCGGATTTATAGCTTATTATGCTAGGGAATTTAAACGCATTATAGTAAAACTTAACTAGAATATTAAACCTAAAATAAAAGTCTTTTATTAAGAACTTAAAGAAGAAGTGAAGAATAATATTTATTAAGAAAATTATCTTAAGTTATTTAATAACTTTATTAAAATAGTTATTAAGATAAATAACCGTTTATACGAGTAATATTACGAAAAAAGTCACAGGAAATTCAAATTATATACTAGGTTTAATAAACCTAATAATAGTAAGCTACGCTAAACATTAATAGTATACGGGTACTACGCTAAACCTATAAAACTTAACGCTGCGAATAAGAAAAAGGGGAAGACTTATTATAATTATAATAAGACTAAATACTTTATAAATAAATGTAAAGCCTTAAAAAAGCTATAAAAGCTAATTTTTAAAGGTAAGAAGCTTTATACTATAAATTAAAAAGACTTACCCACGCGAAATCTTAGTATAATAAGTAATAAAGAAAGCTTTACGTTAATAAATAATATTAATTTAAATAAAGATTAAGAATTTAAAACCTAATTAATACCTAATAACTTTTAAAAATACTAAATACCCTTACTAAAAAGTAAATCTTTACTAGAATAAATCTAAGAAAAAGAGAATTATTTAATTAAGAAAGATAAACCTAAAATTAAATATAAACTTCTTAATTAAACCTTTTATTACGATAATAATTACTATATACACCTTAATAGTAAGTAAAGTAGTAGATAGTTTCTACGAGAATAAAAGGGAAGGAGAATAACTCTTATAATATAACCGAAATTATAATAAATTAATTTAAAGATATTAAACGAGAAGTTATATTATACTAAGAATAACGTATATACTACCTAAGCTATAACCTTATAATATAAGAAGAAAGGGAACTATATAACTATAAGTAACTTACTTAGCTTAAGTTTAATTAATATAAATAGTAAATTAAGCGATTATTAAGAAAGCTTTAATAATGCGTTAAAGGATAATTGCTAATAATAACGCCTAAAATAACGCGCTAGAGAATAATATAAGAATAGAATTAATAAATTAGAAAATAATAGCTATTATTACAATTAAGACTAATTTCTTAACGGAGATCTAATAGGTCTTTATATACTATAAATATTAGTAATATAATACACCTTATAATTAATATAATTATAATAGAACGAAAGATTTAAGTAATAATTAATAGCGGAGTATAAGGAAATTTTATCTTACTAAATCTCGTTAATAGATTATAATTACCTTAAACACTTAAAGATAAGCCCTATTAACTTATAACTATAAAAGAAACTACGGTAAAGTATAGCTAAGAAGTAATTAACATAAAAGTTACGTAGCTTTTAGTTAATATATAAGGCATAAAACATTAAGTTATATTAAATATTATAATAATCTTAAAATATAATATTATATTAGGGATACCCTAGTTATAAGCAAGTAATTTATAAGTTAATTAAAGAACCAGCTAACTTTAATAGAATTTACTAGAATACGGTTATAAAGTAAAGAGTAGCCTATAAAGAGCACTTTATTTAAACTATAATAGGCCTCTAAGAATATACGTAATTACTAGAGAGCTTAAAGCTAAGATAATAGAGATTCTTAAGAAATACTTAAAGTATAGTAAGCTATTTAATAAAGAGCTAAAAATAAAACTATTAGAGTATTTATATTAGGATTATAAGATTAAACTTTAACTTAATATTAAATTAACGTTTAATAAAATTTATTCTTAAAACCTTAAGTAAGATAAGGCGCTTAAAAAGTATTTAAAGAATATACTATAAAAGGGATATATACGACTATTAAAGTCTTTAATAGGATACTTAATCTTATAGGTATTAAAGAAGAACGGGAAACTATAACTATATATTAATTACTAATACTTAAATAAGATTATAATTAAGAATTAATACCTATTACCACTTATAATAGAAATTAAAGATAAAGTTAAAAAAGCTAAATGGTTTACTATACTTAACTTAAAAGAAGCTTATAACCTTATATAAATAAAAGAAGGCTATAAGTAAATAATAGCATTTTAAACTAGTAAAGAATACTACGAATATCTAGTAATACCTTTTAGGCTTATTAATATACTAGTAACCTTTTAAAGAATAATTAATACGATCTTATAAAAATAACTAAGAGTATTTATAGTTATATACCTTAATAATATTCTTATTTACTTAAATACCCTTAAGGAATATAAATAATATATATATAAGGTATTATAAACTTTATAGAATAATAAACTCTTAATTAAAGCCTTAAAATACTAGTTCTACTAGAATACTATATACTTTTTAGGGTACGTGCTTATATATAAAGAAATATAAATAAGCTTAAATAAGATTAAAACTATTAAGAAATAGCTTATATTAAAGAATCTAAAGAAAGTTAAAGAATTTATAGTATTTATAAACTTTTACCGTAAATTCTTAAGCGAATATAAAGATATCTTATAATCTCTTATAAACCTAATAAAGAAAGAAGTTAGCTTTTAATAAAATAAATTAAAAGCTATAACATTTTAAAAGATAAAAGATTTAATTACGTTAAAACCTATATTAAAAGCACTTAATTAAAATAAACCTTATAAGCTTAAAATAAACGCCTTAAACTTTATATTAAGCGAATAGCTTAAATAACGAGATAATTAAGGAAGATTATACCTAGTTATATTCTTCTTAAAGAAACTCTATAAACCTAAACTTAATTATAGGATTTATAATAAAGAACTTATAGCTATTATTAAGTGCTTTAAAGAATAAAGATATTATCTTATAAGAGTAAAGTATTAAATTAAGGTTTATATTAACTATAAGAATCTTATATTATTCTTAATTATAAAGGATTTAAATAAACGATAGATTAAATAGTATAAAACCCTTACGAATTATAACTTTAAAATTATATACTATAAAGAATCTAAAAATAAAAGAGTAAACGCGCTTAATTAAAGAGAGAACTTAAAATTAAATAAGTAAGTAAGTAATATACCCTTATTACGCGCTATTAAGGATAAGAACCTTATACTAAGCACCTAAGAAATTAATATAACCTAGTAAGTTAAGCTAAATAAAACATAGATATATTAAATTATATTATACATTAATAATAATAGTTATTTAAATAATTAAGAAATGAAAACGCATTTATTTAAGGAAGGTAAAACCTTCTTATATAATAAATAGTAGTATATTCCTAGTATACTTTAAGAATAGCTTATTAAGAAAATATACGAGCACCTATTACACGAATATTAGGGTGTAAGGAAAACGATTAGTAGGCTAAGAAGATCGTATAACTTCCTAGAAAGTAAAAAAATAGTATAAGAAGTTATTAAGAAATGTAACACGTGTAATAAAGTAAAATTAACGTAACACGTATTATATAAAGAATTATAACTAATATTACCACTTAAAAGAGTATAGTAAACTATTATAATAGACTTTATCGTTAAACTATTAAAGTTAAAAGAACCTATAATAAAAGTAGCTTATAATAGTATCTTAATTATTATAGATAAACTCATAAAATACGCCTATTATATTCTATATAAGAAATTAAGTAATATTAAGGACTTAACGTATATATTCTTTAAAATAGTTATTATATAATATAAATTACTAATAAAGCTTATATTAGATTATAATAAATTATTTACCTTAAACTTTTAAAAATACCTTATAAAAACCATAAAGATTAAATAAAGCTTATTAACGGTATTCCACCTATAATTAAATAGGTAAATAGAAATCTTAAACTAAATACTTAAATAATATTTGTAAAGCTATATTAACTACTAATAGAATAATTAGGTAAAATGGCTACCACTAGTATAATAGGCTTATAATCAGACCTCTAAATGTATTGTATTTTTTGTATTTTTTACTATACTGTATTGTATTGTATTGTAATGTAATATATTACAATACATTACAAGATTAGAATACCTATAAATGTATTATAAGGCTATAAAATATCTAATATTATAAATAAATGCTTATATAAGCATATTATATATTAAAATAAAGCTAAAAATCACGTGATTTTAGATCTTTAAAAATTAACCTTAAAATGTGGATATTAAGCGAGATATTAAGCTTTAAAGTTATGTCTTAAAATAAAAAGTAAGTAAAGCGGGGCGAATTTTCAATTGCTTATAACTTTTTAATGTAGTAACTTATAATAGTAAAAAGTGGAGCATTTTAAAGAGCTGATTTAGCTCTTTTAAATGATATAAAATTTTTCCTTATAACCCTTATAATTAGCCTTATAATTTTAAGTTAAAAAAACAAGGGTCTTTTTTCCTTAAAATACATTTATAGGTATTTTACTAATGTAATGTAATGTATTTAAATACAATACACGAAAATACAATACAATACAAAATACAATACACAATACACTTGTATTTACTATATTTGTAAGAGCTCTGCTTATAATAGCTCTAAGATTAATAATATAAAGATATTACTATTTAAGGTAAATTATAGATTTAACCCTATTATTAAAACATATACGATACAGAGCATTGACAAAAAAACTACACTACATGTAGTTTTTTAGTGTAGTTTTTAGTGTAGTGTAGTTTTTGTAGTTTTAGTGTAGTTTAACTACACTACAACTACATTTATAGTGTAATGTGTAATTATAAAGAGAAATTTTTAATTATAAATATAACGTTAATTATAAGACTTATAAGGTTATAATTATTATACCTTAATAGAGCTAATTTAGCTCTTTATAATGCACTAATTTTTATACGTATAGCTTATAAATTAAGCGAGTTATAATAGGTTAAATCTTAGCTAAAAATTAAGATCCACTTTTTTTAAATAAGAGACTAAAAGCTTAATATCTCGCTTAATATCCACATTTTAAGGTTAATTTTTAAAGATTTAAAATCACGTGATTTTTAGCTTTATTTTAATATATAATATGCTTATATAAGCTTTTTTTTAGTAAAACTTTTTTATAATAAAATTTAAAAATAAAAAAGTTAAGTAAGAAATATAAAATCTATTATAATATAAGAAATAATATATATAAAAAGAAAGTATAAAATATTATTTTATATGAAAAATTTTAAGGTATTTAAATATATTATTTATAACTTTAATATATTTCTTATAACTTTAATATTTAATATTTTATATTTAAGTTATAGGGTAATATTATAAATATTATTATTTTATAAGATATTTATATATAAATAATAGAAATTTTTAATTTATTATATTAAATATATTTTACTTATAATAATAATATAAAATAATACTTGCTTACTTAATATAATTCCCTTATAATTCCCTTTTATTTTATTTTTATTTTATTTTTATTAGTTTTTTAATCCCTGTTTTTAGCTTATTTAAGCTAGCTAATCCCTGCTTACTAATATTAATATTAGTAAGTAAATGTAGCTCTATTTTAGCTTACTAATTATATTAGCTAATAATAGCTTATAAATTAATTAACACTACACATTACACTAATTTTTAAAATGTAATGTAGTGTAGTAAAACTACACTACACTACACTACACTAAAATTCACTAAAAACTACAAAACTACACTACTTCCAATGCTCTGATTACAATACATTACAGGATACGAATACCTATAAATGTATTATAAGGCTATAAAATATCTAATATTATAAATAAATGCTTATATAAGCATATTATATATTAAAATAAAGCCAAAAATCACGTGATTTTAGATCTTTAAAAATTAACCTTAAAATGTGGATATTAAGCGAGATATTAAGCTTTAAAGTTATGTCTTAAAATAAAAAGTAAGTAAAGCGGGGCGAATTTTCAATTGCTTATAACTTTTTAAGATAATGACTTATAGTAATAAAAAGTGAAGCATTTTAAAGAGCTAATTTAGCTCTTTTTAATGATATAAAATTTTCCCTTATAACCCTTATAATTAGCCTTATAATCTTTAGTTTAAGAAAACAGGGGTTTTTTTTACTTATAATACATTTATAGGTATTTTAGTTATGTAATGTAATGTATTTAAATACAATACACGAAAATACAATACAATACAAAATATAATACACAATACACTTGTATTTACTATATTTGTAAGAGCTCTGGTTATAAGCTAAAGTTTAAGCTAATAAGACTATAGGTATAATAGTTAATAGCTTAAAGAATAGTATAATATTTATAATAATTATAACGTTCTCTAGAAAATCACGTTAAAATTAAAACCTAAGAGAATAATAATAAACTACTTACCCTATTTAATAGAACTATTTAAAAAGGTAATTTAATACTAGGTTAAATTCGCCTTATTAAGAAATATATGCCTATAAAATAGGTAAGAAATATTAATACGTATTACCATTAAATTAAATACGCTTTCTTAAGTATAAGGGTATAAAGACGTAACCTATACTTAAATTAATTATAATTTAAAGTAAAAGTTAAATATAAAAGTACGTACTAGAGAAGGCAGAGAAAAGCGCGAAGAAAGCTAAGTTAAGGTGCTATAAGAAGGCCCCTAATAGTATACCGCGTTATACGAATTAAAATAGCTGTATTTAAATATAATAATTAAAAGGGTAAAATAAAACGTAATTAAAAGTAATAAGAGTTAATATAGGGAACCTAATAATAATAGTAGTAAGATTTAGGCTAAAAACAGTTAAAATTAATAAATATATACCTGTATTTTACGCTAAAGTTTTACTAATTATAATAAAATATATTCTAGTTTAACGTACCTAAATAAACTATTATTAATCTAGTAATAAAACGACTAGTTAACTATAATATTAATATAACTTTAAGTTAAAAATATAACTTATAATATTAACGCTTTATTATACTAGAAGAAAATGTAAATAAAGTATTATATTAAGTATACATTTAAAATTTAAGCCTAATAAGTATTACTATAATTTATAAGCTAAGAAACGTACACGAATCGTAGGCGTAAATATTAAGTAGTAGTTAAGTATAATAAGAATATAGAATAAATAAGAGCTAAAAAAAGGATTTATACTTAAATAATAAGGAATAAAGCTACTAAGAGAGAAAGAGAAGAGAGATAAAGCTAAAATAAGAAAGGAAAAAATAAGGGATAAGACTAAAAATTTATACTAAAATAAACTTATAATTACCTTTATCTTAAATCTATAAGTTAGCTCTTAAGGTAATTACGCCTATTAAAATAAAGGAAAGAACCTGTAAAGCTCTTCTCTAAAAAATACTAGACCTTAATTAAGAGCTCTATTAAGAATAAAAACGAGTAAAAGTAACACGTATTAATAGGGTAAACGTTATAGTTAGTTAATTAAGGGTAATAATTATAACCTAATAAGATAAAGGCATGAGACTTTAAAATAGCGCCTTAAAATATAAGAATAAGAATAAAACTATAAGAACTTAAAGAGAATAGTATTATTACTCTTTTCCTACTAGGTTTTAATAAGGATAATACACCTTTAAAGCCTACCTATATTAACGATAATTAGGGACGATTATATTAAAAGGGGGGGATAATTATAATACGCACACGAAGTCACCTATAAAGAGAGAATAAATTAGGCACCACGCATAGGGAGTTACCTGTGAAGAGGGACTAAATTAGGTTCGCTTATATCTTAAAACGGGGTACAAATCTTTACCGATTTTAGTCTAAATCCTATAAGTATTATTACGTGAGAAGTAAGCACGAATCAGAGCATTAAAAGTAGTGTAGTTTTGTAGTTTTGTAGTTTTTGTAGTTTCGAATATAAAAAATTATATTAAATCTAATAAAATACTTATAGAATTATAAGTTTTACGAATAACTAGCATAAATCTAAAATTATAAGCTTATAATTAAAAAAGTGGGTCTTTATATACTATTATAAGCCTAAAACTTCAAAAACTACATTTTGTAGTTTTTGTAGTGTAGTGTAGTGTAGTAAGTTTTTAGAAAACTATATAATCTAGTTTTTAAGCTTACAAAAAGCTAAAGGGACCCACTTTTTTAAATAAGCTGATTGGCTATAATATTAGCTATTTTATGTATTTATTATTATAATTCAAGTATTTTATTAGATTTATTATTAATTATTTAAGCTTTTTTAAAAAATGAAAATGTAGTTTTCTTGTCAATGCTCTGGCACGAATTAAAGCTAGAACCCTTAATAAATAAGTATAAAAGAATTAATCTAAATATTAGATAATTTAAATAAGTTTTAATCTTATATTATTAGGAGACCTAAGAATAGAGTTCTTTCCTAATTCCTTACCTAATCGTCCCATATCCTAGGTTTATCCTAACAACAATCTAGAATACACTTTATATAACTATAGGTTATAGCGGGGTAGGGATAGCTTAAAATAAAAGTGAGGGGGTTTTTCTTCTTATATAAAGGGTTTTCCTACTTAAATTACATGTAAAAGTACTAGAATAGCTATAATAGCTTTAGGGTACTTAAATAAATAAATAAATAAATAAAATATTATTTATATTTTAATAATATAAATATAAATATAATATAATACATTTTAAAATTATATATATATAATATAAAAAATCTTAATAATTAATTAATTTATAATTATTATTAAGTTATTTTTTTAATTTAAAAATTAAAAAAAATATTTAAAATAAATCTATTACTAAAAAATAATAATAATTATACATTATATTATATAAAAGCTATTTGATATATTATATATATTTTCTTTAATTTATTATAAAATAATTTACTTTTTTAAGAATTATTTTATATATAAATTTATATTATTTAAAATTTAATTAAAAAATATATAATATAATAATATATAAAATATTTTTATCTTATAAAATATATTAGATATATATAATTATTATAAGATTTCATAAATATATAAAATCTATTTATTTAATATTTAAATTTAATATTTTATTTTTTATATTAAATTTTATTAAAATTTAAGAAGCTTTATATTTAATCAAATAAAATATATAAAATTATAATTATAATATTTTATAATAATACATAATTTTACTTATATAATATAATTTATTATATAATTTTATATATTTTATTTAATTTATTATATTTTTTATTAATATTTTTACATATACGTGGCCGCGTTACTAATGTGGCCGCGTTGCTGATAAGCACCACCTTAGGTGGTGAGAGCTTTGCCAGCCGAACCATTTAAGGTGGGGCGGGCACGATTATTACATTATTACTCCGACCTTCAATGTTGGGAGCAGCACAAGCTCCCGCTGCACCAATCGACGGCGCCTGCATGCTGCGGCTCGGGAAAAACAGACAGGGACCAGCCTCCTGACGTGCTTCCCATTGACTCCGTGCCGGCCCTTGTTTATCTTTATTATTTGCTTGGCCATAAGGACACATGCATTTGCCAGAGGTTGCAAGTTGAACTTGCTTCTGGCGCCGCCTCGGCAGCCTTACCCAAAACACTAGCTGCAGTGAGACGCCCGCAGAGGCAAATTGGATGGTGAGTACCGAGTAATGTCAACTGCTCCTGCGTTCCCTGCCCCTGAATGATGACCCTGGTGACGGGACGGACAGACATGGATACTACTTGACGTTTTGCAGCCTCGAGTTGCAGCTCTAACGTGGCAGCCACCGTTGTCGCGCCATAAACAGAAACACCGTCATCATTGTTTCTTCTGTTTCTTCCCTCTTCCCGCCATGGTCCTTGGGCCCGTTTCGTGTGATGCAAACGAGTCAAAACCAGAAGTGCCTCGGAGGTTTAACTTTATTTGGAGCCCTACGGCGACGACGTCGGCGTTTGCAACGTCGAATGTTTTAGGGGCTTGCCGAGAAATGTCCTTACTCGGGTCTATGTACGGAGTATTGGGCTACAGAACTAAACAATACGGACTACGGAGCACGGAGTGGTTCACGTCTAGTAATAATATCGTCGAGCAACCCACGGACCACGTTCATGCTTCCTCCCAGCCTTCTAGATTCAGCACTCCAGGATTCGCCTTCCATGACTGTTTGTGTCTGTACAGAACGGCTCGAGCCGGCCAGGCCGTGAAATGAACACCTACGGAGTACCTACACCCACTGTAGGTAGGTACTTTAGGTATACAGCATGCTGCATGTTTCCATCAGCAGTGCATTGGAACGCTGGGGACCCTGGAACTATCCGGGTATCCTGTGTTATAACCAGGCGTCTCCCTCCTGCACCACGTTTGGTGCAGTATTAGTGAATAGCTCTGCGGAAACTGTGCTCGGCCACGTCGTACACATTTATTAGGTCCTTGACGGAGGTTACACACACCGAGTGAAATATCAAGTTTATTCTAGCGGCTCCACCACTCACAGAGGACAGGGAGAAGACTAACCAAGTCTTGCCTCTCATTTCGGCCACGATAAAGTACAACGTCGGCCCGGTTCTAATTTCTAAACCCCTCATACTACTATGACTCTATCTGAGTGGACTTGTTGGCTCGAGTGTCGCCGGCACGATACTCAATTAATGTCTGGTCTGGTTGGTGGGTGGCGCCTGCTATCTCTGGAAGGAGCACTGCACTTGCCTTCTCCCCCGCTGGGTCATACCTGGCTCACCTGTGCACCGTGAACCAGTCAAGAAACGTCAACTGCTACTCTCTCCAACAAACCCCGACACGATGTCATCAATATGCTCGTGACAGACTACGACATCCCTGGGCCTCCATATTTGGTCCTTCCTGTTTGCCGCTGTACTTTGCCACCTATCCCACCGCGTCTCATCTTTGACATGGTTGAAACCCAAACACTGAGCCTGATTCTTCCGCATCACGACACGTCCGACAGTGTCTGCTCGCCCTTGCATCATGCCGGCTCTGCAGCGAACTAATTCATACACAGACATTGGGTTCACCCTCCGACGGCAATTTCACAAGAATGAGTTCAGGTATGTGAGATTGTTGGGAAGCGATAAAAAGGAATATTCAATAGAGCCCTGATGTGCGGACGAAATACATCGTATCCGCTCAAATTGCTGGCCCCCTGGCGTGTACTTTGCTAACGGCCCGGCGTGAAGACCATACCAACGTGAAATCATCGAAGCCGCTCTCAGTGGACACGATGTTTATGTTCAGGCCGCGACCTCTTTCGGAAAGAGCTTGTGTTTTCAACTTCCGGCCGTGATAGACCAAGGAAGTATGTTGATAGTTCAACGTCGTACGACCACCCACTGACCCTGATTTCAGTAACTCTGGTTATCTCTCCTCTGCTGAGTCTTATGGTACGGTCATGGGGGTCGCTTAGAACAGAAGGGCTCTTCAGCTGACATGCAACCAGATAAATCAGGTCGAAGCTCTGAGGGCATCAGGCGTCGATGCCAGCTCGCTTAATAGCAACACGCCGTATCCTGAGAAGGACCGCATACAACGAGATCTAGAGACTGGTCACCCAAAAACGCGTCTTTTATACGTCACTCCGGAGCTTTGCTCTGGTTCTAGATTTCGTGAACGACTACAATTGGTCCACAGGCAAAAGGAACTGGCTAGAATCGCTATCGATGAAGCACACTGCATTTCTGAGTGGGGGCATGATTTTCGCAAAGACTTTAAACGGCTTTCTTGGTTCCGGGAGACTTTTCCCGATGTACCCATTATGTGCCTTACGGCCACCGCAAATCCTCAGGTAAGGGAGGACGTGCTCCGGATTCTGAAGCTGGACGAAACTCCCGACAGGATTAGAACATTTCTCATGAGTCCGCGACGGCATAATCTTCATATAGAGATTCGATACACTAAAGACCAAGAAGACAATCGTCTTGCAGATTTCTTGAAGTGGATACGAGCCGTCTATGAGCGGCGACGAATCGAGTCCAGGAGAAAAGAACTGCAAGACGCGGGTGAGCGCCCGGAAGGCGTCCCAGGTATTATTTACACCATATCACGAGACGAGTGTGAATCCCTCGCAGCATCTTTACGCGAAGAGGGAGTTGGAGCCCGCCCCTTCCACGCAAAACTCACCAAGGAAGTGAAAGAAGAGACTTTGAATCGCTGGATCAATAACGAACCTGGCTATGATATTATCGTGGCTACAACGGCATTTGGCATGGGTATCGACAAGAACAATGTTCGATTCGTTGTCCATTGGCGTATCCCAAAGTCTTTTGAAGGGTACTACCAAGAAGCTGGTCGCGCAGGGCGCGATGGCAATGCCAGCTATTGCTTCTTATACTACAGCCGCGAAGATTTAGAACGGGTCATGCGAATGATTCGCAGCGATTCAAAGGAAGGTTCGAACCTTGAGGCTAGGCTGCGTAGCCTTCAGGCCTTGGCTGCTTATTGTGAAAACATAGATTCTTGCCGTCATGCGCAGATATGCAAATATTTTGGTGACAGTTCTTCGCCGGCTTGCGATTTTGCTTGTGATTGGCATAAAGATGCCCATGACCTGGAAATGAGATTTCTGAAGGGTTTGGCGAGCCCGGACTGGGTGAGCACGCAGGCGGGCCAAGGCACATATGATGGCCACGATTACTACGATGATGATTAACTACAAAGCCAAAGATGCAAGATGTCACAAAAATCTTTCAATTTCTTTTTTCTTGGGCAGCTAGAAAGTCAATAAAAAAATAGAAAAGAACAGATGTGGCTGCAAACTTCCAGGGGGAGTTGCTCCCGAAAGCCACCCTCTGCTTAGACTGGTGAAGCTAACAGCATTGTGAAGCTGAGTCGGCCCCAGCAATAACTATAGGTTCATTAGCTTTAGTAACAGTCTACATGATGCACTATGGGATACTTGAGGGCCCAGTAATATATAGTCTTTGGTCAAATTTCACACTACTTAATTCCAGGCTAGGTGGTGTTCAACTCGATAACCCCAAGACACGGTCGACCAGCCGACGTAGCATTCGCAACATGTTTTCTCGCCATTCCAATTCCAAATAAAGGCACGGCCCGGTTCGAAATTGTGCTCCTCTAAGCAGTGGGCTTTGCCCCATCCGTCGGTACCCCTTCCTTCTTCTTGCAAAAGCCCGTCGCCCAACCCTCCTGGATGTAGCAGAAGTTTTCATTCGAGTTGCAGCAGGTGGCACCGTCGAGGTTGCACCCGTTGACTGTGTTATCATTAGTATTGGTCCACTACGGGACAATGAGATGCTTACATCCTGGGGAAATGCAAGTTTGCGTGCCAGGGCCATCAGCCTGGGCTCCAAGAGCCATGGCGACGGTAACGGCGACGGCGAAGAACTTCATTGTGAATCTTGAGTTGGAGGTAGTAGAGTTGAATAAAGTGAGGAGAGAAAGGTTGTGTGATGCTGTTGTTTCTGTTGTTGTTGTTGTTGTGAATGATGGGAATGGAAAGGTCTGAATTGGGCAGGGCAGAGTCGAGCTTTTATAATCATGGACAAGGCCGGCGATGACTTCATGTCAAGCAAGAAGAGGCCGTGAGAAGACAGGCAGGAGCAACGACGCCACGGATCTGAAGCGTCGACTGATGGGCCCAGATCCGTCAGAGCTACCTACGCATGACCCTGAGCCAAGCTTGCGGCAATCGACTTTTACCATGCACATTACACGACGCCATTGACACCGCCCAAAGACCGAGCCTTGGTAGACATAGCTCGTGCTTTGCCGTGTCTTGGGCAATCATTGTGTCTTTGCCGTACCCTCGTGTTTCGGTCTCTCTGTGTATACAAATATATCCGTCTTGGGGATAGTCATCTTTGTACAAACCCTAGTAACCAGCGCTCCAGCTTTTGGGAATCGACGTTTCAAGCACAAATGCGGTCAAATGCCGATGCGAGATGGGAGTGATGCTGAGTTGGCGCCAAGAAGGAGCAATGCTCGCCTCGCAATGTCTCTGTGCGCGGGCGACGTGTGACGGAGTACCTGGCGGGAACGGATGGCCTGTGTGCTGTCAGGGCATCCAGATGTCCCCGGATGGAGGAGGCCGAGAAACGACAAGAAAACTGACAGTTTATATTTTTCTAAAACTGTTTCGCCAACTTGTTTCTTCTCGTTGCAGTTAATGTCGAGTGCCGGTATCTGTAACTACTGAGCCGCATGGTCTGGGACTGGCTTGGCGCTTGCTTGGTCTCCAAGAAGTAGTTTTTTTTTTAAAAAAAAAAAATAATAATAAAATAAAATAAAATAAAAAGGATGTACGGGCTAAACTTGTAAGAGTGCACTTCTCGGCGTCACTAGATGGGGTTGCCAAGCTCAACCGCTACAAAGAAGAGTGCCACGGGTTGCGTCTTGGGTGGAAATTGGCTCAACCAGTGTGGATATATCTCACTCTTCTTCCCTCTTCCTTTTCTACGCCCATTCCTCACATACTCCATTCTTTCGTTCGGGTAGCATAGCAACAAGGCGACAAATGAAGCTGCAAGTCAAGATCGGTGAGCATCTTTACGAGATGTATTCCCCCCAAGTCACTTCCCATCACCGTCTGGTCGGTGATTCTGCCTCGCCCGACATGTACTCAAGCAAGTCAACTGCGAAAGTCAGACAGACATGTCCTGCTCCTCTATCGTCTTGTCGCCAGGCAACGTATCTTGGTGCATGGCGCGGCGCCAGAACACACGCCTGAGCCCCTGGCTTGGGGGCCTCTGCTCCGTATGCCGCAAACAGGCAGAAAACATTGCAGTCCAGACGGCTGACGTGAGATTACTCACCGTTCATTCCCGCCTTTTGGGGGGGGCTTGGTATCCTCAGTCGACTCAGGCCGCGGTCCATGCACAAACTCTCACGCAAAAGGCACTTCTTTCAAGACGATGTCGGCGGTGGAATACTTGCCATAGCACCACCATGTGAAGATTGCACGCAGAATGTTTCTGGAGGTATAAGACCTTGCGCATAGGAGGTCGAAAAATAAGCCCAGAACCCATGCGTGTGTTTCCAGATATTGGAGCCCGGAGCCACGTAAATGGCAGCCTACTTCCAGTGTAAGCAAGCAAGTCTCTTGTAAACAGAATTCTGGAAAGTATTTAGCAGCTGTGTCTGCCAAACCAGATCCCTTCAAGACACAAGATAATTTGTCAGTTGACGAGTGTGTAGAGGGAGCAGTTTTTGGGGGTTGGGCTTGAAAGGAAAGGTCTCGTACAGGGGTCCGGAGCATTTGTGCCCGAGGCTATGCTGCTGACGCATTCACGGTGGATTGCCTTTTCAGTGGTGACGTGTGACGAGACTTAATATGCTATAGGAGTAAGTCTTTCTATGTTTAGATGTTTGGCGAAGAGGTTGGCGAACGCGAGGTCCGGGGGGTTGATGATATGTGATACTTTGGGTGAAATGTCAGAGCGACTTCAACAAGGTGTTCACCGACGGTTCGAGTGTCTATTTTATCAGGTATGTGGGTTTCAACACTTTTGTTGTTTAGCTGAATATGACAACGACTGAGCAATTCCGCTGAGCACCACTTCTCAAAAAATGCTACTCGTAGCGACTCTGTAGGCTGGATTTAAATACAACGTCGTCTAGTATAAAGTCTAATGAATGGCCAAAGTCTAGATACTCGCTCTGCAGCACAAGAAATACGCACAGTAAATAAATTCCACCAACGCAAAGCTCAACATCGCAAAGTCCCGAATTCCAGCAAAAAGGGGGGGGAGGGAAATGCCACATCCACCTCTATCACGCCATGCATCTAAACACGTCACATCCCGCCGCTTTGTATGCTTTAAAACCCGCCGTTCGGATTGGGGTTAGGAATGACCTTGCCAACGTTATTCACCGCGGGGATGACGCTCGTGCCCGTCAAAGCCGCCACCTCCTTGTACCTCCTCAGGCTGACATCGGGATAATCAAAGTTCTGGTTGATGACGCCGGCCATGCCCTGCTGGCAATGGCTGCCCGTCTGCTGGGGGCAGTAATACCAAATGGGCTTCTTGTCCTTGACTTGGAGCTGGAAGACGTTGGGCGCCTGGCCCTGCTTCGTGGCGAACTCGAAGCCGGGGAAGAAGCCGGTCCCGTCGGCGAGGGGCTTGCACGGCTCGGCAAAGGAGGACTGCACAAGAGAATGGTTCAGGGGGAGGAAGTGCCATTCCACAATGTCCCCAATCTCGGCGACGACGTTGTCTGGGTCGAATCTGAGCCCGCCGAGGCCGGCGACAACGGAGTGTGTTACTCCCGTGAGGGTGGTGGTTTTGGTGGCGTCGCTGGGGGAGGTGTTGCTGGGTGCTGGGGCGGCAGAGACGGCGGCCGCCAGAAGGAGGGTTGCGATGGCTTTGAGAGACATTTTGTTTTGGATCTTTGTGTGATGCTCTTGTGAGGAGATGGGAATATTTGTATGTTGTATATTGGGATGTGTAGACGGCTGTAGTAGTGAGCTTGCTGAATGTTGAAGTGGATGATGAAAAGGACCTGGCAGCGAGGATAGCAGCCTCTTTATATATTCCTCCAACGTGTCTTACAATGCTGTCCCAACCTTGAATACTTATTTTTATTCTGTCCCCATCTCATGACGTTCTCAGATTCCACATACCGCGTGTAAGCCGACAAGCGTGGCCGTCGGCGCCCCATCCAGCCTTACGTCCCAGGAAACTTAAAAGCTTGGACGAATAAACCAGGCACGGTCGCCGATTGGCTGAATTGGGCTGTTTCTTACCAAATGGAATTATTCTGGCGTACGGACCAAGCTGTCGCCGTTAGGGCTGTACTGGCTGTTCGCTGACGTTGGGACCTCTTTTTGGCGGGTGATCCTTCAAGCCAGAGTGTGTTGTTCCGTTTATAGGCAGCGCCCCGGTCAGCGCGGCGTAATGGCACAGCCCAACTTGGGATAAGCGGCCAATCAGGACGAATTTTGTACCTGGGCGTGGCTTTGAGCACGGGGATGTGAGTATTTTGGATGAAAGCCATTTGGCCCGAGTGGTCAATGGAGTGGGTAGGCGCTGTTGGTCATCAACGGATGAGTTTGTCCTGGTCGCCTTACACGTGTGTTGGTGGCGTTGGTGGAATGCTCATGGATGTGATATGTCGATGTTGATGGTACAGAGTCGTTTGAGCTTAACGAAGCACACATGGATTTCGCCTCTTAGCAGAAACGTGGTGATTGCTCGTCGAATCGCCTTGGCATTGACATGGCTGTGCCTCGCTGTCTAACTAGAAGCGTCGTGAGCTTTCTCTTAATTTCCCTCAAAACGACCCGATCGTTCGCCTTGATACCGCAATCATGGGGAGCGGAAAGGAAACAGACGCCCAGGATGATAAGGATGTATTCGTCTAAGCTGCATCACCCCAACACACACAAGGATTGTCATCACAGCCCAAATGCGGTCCATTCTGACAAGTCTCTCCGTTCTTGTGACAAGGCCATTCTGCCACATCATCAGCAACTTTTTTCCTGGCTTTTCCGAGCTGGCAGCCAGGTTAATTATAGAGTATCCATCGCCTTGAAGGATTCGCGAGTGGGAAATCGCTTCAACGGCGGCCGGAAATGACGCAGCTTGAGACCGGCATACATTCAGTCCCATGTCCATTCGTGGCCACTACGACGGAGTATTAGCTACAGAGCACCTCTAAGGGAGTCAAGCGTGGACATGTTCACGAACATAATCCATGTCCCCATCAGCCACCTCCTATACAGGCTCTTACCTAGTGCTTCTTCGCTTCCTTCTGGGCCCTCTTTTCAGCAATCACGCGATCAAACCTCTTAAACACCATGATGCCCTCAAAGAAACAACTCACTACCCACATCCACCACTGGCCAGACCACCTATCCACACCATGCTTCTGCAGCCTCGTCACATCCAGCACCATGGGCTCAATCAAATGGATGGCAAGCACAGGGTAGAAAATAAGCTTGACGGTCCAACGGAACATTTCCGGTCCACCGGGGAAATAAGCAGTGAGGATACTCCAGATGGAAGAACCGGGCACGATCCAGGGCAGGGCGAGGAAGGAGACAAAGTAGAAAGCGACTGCCGCAATGACAAGCGCATCACCGAACCGAGGAGCCTGGTATCCCGTCATGTAGATGTCGCTGATGCCTAGGCTCTCGCGGGCAATGGCATCCATTTCAATGACTCGGGGGCGCACGTCGTTCCACGACTGCAGAGCGGGCTTGAAATGGACGACGTAGTCGGCACCGCCGGCGCGGATGCGCATGCCCTGAAGGGTGACGTCTCGCAGGGAGGCTCCCTGGGCCTGGCTCGGGGTGAGGCCGCAGTAATGGCGTAGGTAATGGGTGAGTTCGCGCGTGTGAGAGGTGTTCATGTGGCTGAGGATGCGGTCTTGAAGACCTTGGTCTGCGGGGGTGGGAGCAGCCATTGTACCGGGTAGTTATTTGAAGGTTGACAACTCGGCAATCGGAATCATCAGAAGGCAATGGTTAGAGTTTGTAAGAGGATTGCCCCGTCGTTACGGCGGTGTTTTTGGCTGAGAAAGAATGTCAAGAGATGGAGAGCTGTAGCCGAGGGAACGAGGTGAGACGAGCCTGGTGGCATGAGGGCATCAAGTGATGGTGGGAAGCTCAGAAGCTTGGGCAGCAAATCACATTTGAAAGTTGGTGGGGTGCCGGTGCCGCGGGACGGGATTGTCAGAAGCACCGATGCCGTCTGCTTTGATGTGCAGGTTGTGTGTGCATGGTAGTGATGGGATAAACTGGTCTCAATTGTGGTATACGGAGTGCCCCGCGCAGAGGAACAATTGAACAAAGGGGTGGCACTTGAAATACACCAAAGGACATGAACGAGTACGGCCGTGGTGAGCTAGGACGGCTGCAGTAGGTGCCTACGGAGTACCTAGGAAGTAGTTCTGGTAGTTAATTTTGCCTACGGCGTGACGGCCCGCCTGATGCTCCGTACATTAGGTACTTTTGTGCTTGAGTACCTGCCGCTTTTTGCTGATTCCCAGTCACACTAGACATGACGCAAAAAAGAAAAACGAAAACCTTGAGCAATTTCAGGGAGTTGCAAACGCACGAAACGTGGTCCTGGGCACGCAGTGATGAACCAAAACCCCATAAACCCACCACACCGCAAAATCCTGAGCCCCTTTGATCCATCGAGCATCATGTGAAAGCGAGGGGGTGCCACTCAAATATCAATGCTCGAGAAAAGGTTGTGGCGGGTTGACGGGCAGCACAGGTGGTCCAATAAAACAAGTCCCTCAGCGTCCCCCTCATCTTGTTGGCCTCTTGGCACAGCTGCCATGCGTTTCGAGGCGCACGCAAAAATGAAGCCGGTGTGGATGCTTCCCTTATCAATCAGTCACATCTTCGACCCTCATCTCCACCCCGACCTCATGCAGCTCCTCAACGGTCCCATGTGCGAGTCCACAAAGCGAGAAGGACTCCAGGCAAAATGCCCACCATCCCTGCCGCGATAATCTCGTTTCCGGTCAGGAATGGCTGTTGCCGGCATAATGAGACCATTTTCGGCAAGCGAACCGAAGCCATGGAAGGAGGTCCGCTCTCGGGGAGGCGATGCCGATTCTTATCAATCAGTGACGGAGGGGAGATACCTTTTGGCCGTGCAGACGCCGCGGCGAGCGCCATGTACCTGGCGTGAATGGGGCCGTGTTGGCGCCATCATAAGCCTTCAATCGGCGTTTGGCGTCGCTGATCCTGTCCGATGCCCGCACCCTTGACACATTCAGCCTTCCAATCGGCCATATTTATTCTCTGGATCCCCGAAAGATCCGCAATTTTTATGAGTCAACGCCTAGGTTTCAGGGTGGTTGGCAGACACACACATTGATCAAGTCTGGTTGCAATTGGCATGGCCGGACACTTTGCATCTGGGTGGATAGGGAGAGGGAAAACAAGGACCATGTATTCTCGGTTTTGAATCATCGGCTTCTGTCAAAAGAAGGGAAACTGAAAAAAAAAAAAAAAAAAAAAAAAAAAAAGAATAGAACGGTGTACACTAGAGGCGTGTTAGTCCAACTTTACATTTCAAAGCTTCACCTGTCTGCAGCCGGTCGTAAGCAACGAGCTAAGCCCTGCCATTCCTGTTGTGGGAAACGTTGTCAAAACGTGGTGCGGTTCGCAATGACACACGTAGGCCAGCGTCTATTTATTTAAAGCAAGAGGCCCGTCTCTGTTTCCCCTGTGGAAACAAATGTTCCTAGGATTATATTTCCAACGCTCAATTCGGTCTTGGCCCCACCACCAACTCGGCGTCTGAGCTGCACATCTTCATTGGCTCGTTATCGTACGCCTCGTAAGTCCGAGGCCCTCGACACCGTCGCAGGGCGCTGAGTCAGCCGCGCTCCTACCCCAACCAGCGGCCACTTTTTGGACCGCCCTCGTATTTCCGCTCGGTGTTTACCCCAAACAGGCGCAAGCGCAAAATTCTGCACCAAGTTTTATCAGATCAGATTGATAAAGATTCCTTTTACAAGCCCCAAAGCCCCCCTCCTCATTTTAAAGCACTCGCTCCAAGCTTGGCCGCAAGGTCGTAACTCCGACACGCATTTGTGCATCCTGCGTACAAACAATGCCTGAGAGAAGCGAGACCCCGGATTCCGACGCAGGTTCGCGCACCAACGGCGATGGCGACCAACCACCGGCGCGCAAGCGACAGCGCGTCCGCCTGAGCTGTCTCGAGTGTCGGCGCCGCAAGCTCTCATGCGACAGAGGCTTCCCGTGTGAGCGGTGCATCAAGAGTGGCACCCCGGACCGCTGCAGCTACGAGTCGCGGAACGGAGAGGTCGTCAATGCCTCCTCCGGCATTCCGCCGCCCTTTACGCAGCTGGATTCTCGCCGCTTTGGAATTGGCGGTGCTGACGGCCCGTCCGGGTTCTCGTCGAGAGAGGACCATGAGAGGATTCGGAGGCTGGAGCTGGAAATCGCCCAGCTCAAAAATCAACTCGCTAGACCTGGCGGGACCGGCTCATTCGATGGCAGCACCGTCGCTGCCACCGACTCACCGGCGACCAGGAAGGATGAAAACTTGACTGAGAGTGACGGAGTGCCGCGGCCCGACGTGCAGGAATGCATCGAAGCCGGCAGCATGAGCGGTGACAAGGGCGAGCTTCGCTTCTTCCGCGGCAAGGGCTTCAGGACTCGCTATTTCGGCCCTCACAATGCCAGCATGGCATTTGTGGAACTGACTGGGCTGTGTCCGTTCATGAGAGAGACGGCAGATGAGTGGCTCAGGCCCGTCATTCTTCACGATCGCAAAGATCGCAAGCGCCGCATGGAGGATCGCGAGGCCTTATTCGCGAAGCAGGACCCAGAACTCGAGGCCTTGCTGCCCACAAAGGAGGAGACAGACGCCCTGGTTTCCGTGTACCTCGACCAGTTCGAGCAGATTCACCGCATTGTGCACATTCCCACTTTCCGCAAGGAATATGCCGAGTTCTGGAAGCCCGGCAGCAAGCAGCGATATGCGGCATTTACAGCTTTGATCCTGGCCATGATGGCAGTGACCAGTTGTGTGCATACTCATGACAGCCTCAAGTTCATCGGTATGATGTCCAATGCGCGCCACTGGGCCGAGAAATGGATCTGGGCTTGCGACGCCTGGCTGTCACGGCAGAGCCAGAAGCACCGCAAGCTCATCCACTTCCAGATTGCCTGCCTCTTATATCTGGGGAAGCGAGTCAACACCATGAAGAAGAAGAGATTCTGGACCAGCTCCGGCGCTCTCATCCAGGATGGTATTTCCGTTGGTCTTCACCGGGAGCCCAGTCACATGGGCGGCAAGATCACCGTGTACAATCAGGAAATGCGCAGGCGGATATGGACGACGGTGCAGGAGTTCGACATGCAGGCGTCGTTTGATCACGGCCTGCCCACGCTGCTCAGCCAGCTTCACTACGACACCAATGCCCCGAGGAATCTGGACGACGAGGACTTTGACGAGGAGACGACTACGCTGCCACCATCCAAGCTGGCCAGTGAGTACACCTTCAGCTCGTTCCAGAACCTGGCTCGACAAAGTCTGCCACTGCGGCTGGAACTCAGCCGTCTGCTCACGGGACCGCTGTCAGACATCGACTACGACCAAGTGATTCGGTACACGAATGACTTGACGCAGGAGATTGACGCACTGCCCTCGTGGGACATGAATATGGAGGGCTCCAAGGAGAAGAAGAACCCCCTGATTGCCTACACCCTCCTTCACGTCCAGCTCCGTCAGTACATCATCCCGCTTCACCAGCCGTACCTGAAGCTGCGCAAGCAAAACTCCAAGTACCAATACTCGGAGATCATCTACTACAACGCTGCGCGTGACATTGTCCTTCTCCACGACAAGCTCTACGAGCAAGGCATCCGGTCTCTCAACTTCCTGCGAGAAGACGCCCTCACCACAGCCATCAACCTCTGCAGCGTGACGATGCTGCAGCCACGCGGGTCCACCAACATGATCATGATCAACTCGCACCACACTCTCAAGCTCATTGAGAAGTGCATCGCCATGAAGGAAGACCGCCTCCTGCGGTGCGGCAATAACGAACCATGGGGCTACTCCATCATGTGTGCCGCCCTTGGACTCCTCGAAGCGCACCTGGGCACCAAAACCACCGAAGTAGCCAAGTCGACGTCTGCAGAGCGGTTCGTCAACCTCCACTACAGGCTGCTGGCAAATCAGGAACCCCCCGTGCCATCTGAAAACATGCCCGAGACGCCCATCAGTGGCACTACGACCCTGTCTGCTCCTGGTCTGGGACCCAGCCCCGGCCTAGAAGTGCCTGACCGGCCCAAGGTATGTCTCTCCCATGATGTTTTACACGACAACCCCACTCACTCTTACATTCTACCGAGTATATGAAAACAAAAATGCTGACATTGGAAACCCAGTCTGTTACACCATTCATCTTCCCACCCTCCATCCCAACCGTGCCCGTAGACCCAACCACGACCCCCGCAACGGCATGGATGATTGGCGCGGGCGACCAAGCACAACCCTTCAACATGGATCCAAGCCTGGAACTCCTTGGCCTCAACCTAAATGAGCTCTGGGGCGAGTCGTGGGAGCTCGGCTAGAAGAGTGATGGGGGAAAAAAGACAAGGGTCGTCTCGTTTATTCACTGATTTTATCTTTTCATCATTTGTGCATATTTCATATATCTGGGCACTACACAGTCTCGGCGACGTACTTATAAAGGGAGGGCGGAGGATAAAGGAAACCCTCCATAATGATAACGACATGTTTTGTGAGATGACTGGGCAAATTTACTGTACAATAGAGATACCAAGACATATACCTGGCGGCTCCCATTCTCAATGCCACGAGTGCATATTGAAAAAAAAAAAAAAAAAGACTACATGTGCAATTCCTGCGCTGTGAAATTGACACATCTTTTGCATATGTGGATTTGCCAGTAACTTGGTTTTTATAACTACACGAGTAGTCCGTATGCAGTTAGAGGCGAGGGGGTGGAAAGCACGCGACACCCCACATACACCCATGTTAAACGCTCATCCGATCCACCTAAAAAAGGAACCACTTGTGCAAAATTACGGCCATCAAAGAAAAAAAAGCGCGGTCTACTCCGTATCGAACATTACAAAATGCGTGTAGACGGGGCAATTTGCCGTTTGTTTTCTTTGAGTAAACACGTAGAGCCCCACTTGGCACCAACTGTGGGTGCCGGGGCACAATGATCCGTACAATCATGACTCACAAGGGGTCTCCGAAGACGCAGAGCAACAGGCTAGGACCCTTTATATGCCACATTTGCTTCGTCTGTTTCCAACAACAGGTGTTCAAAGCAACATAGCTCAGTGGAAGAGCGACGGGCTCATAACCCGTAGGCCCCTGGATCGACACCAGGTGTTGCTATCTTTTTTGGACTTTTGCGATTTTTTCTGAGGGTATGTTTGTTGAGGTGGTGTGTGATGGTGTCCTGTGTTTAACTGAGCTTTTGTATTTTTTTTTTTTTTAAAAAAAAAATGATTAGCGTAACTTGATTGTGTTCTTTCTTCTTGTCTTGTATTGCTATGTGCTCGTGATATCTATAGAGTGTTTCTTGGTGTTTAGGTCTGGTAATGTGAGGTGACGAGACATGTGAGTCACGGGCTGTTGATGTGCATGTTTCGTCTGAACTTGCAGCTTCCTCTGGGGCTGTTCGACTTTGCCGGCTTCATACCCAGGCCATGCCAACAAGAGTCCATCAATCCACGCCATGTAATCCATCGAGCCAGAATACAGTCTCGGCACCCCATTATTGCACATTTCATCTCGCACCAAACAAAACCATCACGACACACCCGCCCACCCTATACCCGCCAACAGAAAAAAAAGACATCACGACAACAATTCCCAGCACCATCAAGCACGCCCAAAACCGTCACAACATGCTCATGCCCATCATTCACATCCACACCAGCATCAACCAATCTCCCATGGCATGGGCTGGCATCTGGACGCGCCGTCGGGGACTTCATGGGCCGTGTGGGAGCGAGACGAGCTTGATGCGTTTTTGTAGACTATTTGATAAAGTCTGTTATTCATGTAGACTCGAGATATCTCATGTCTCCTCCTCGTTTTTTTTTAAGACAATACAAGCCCAGCGGCGGGCACAAGTAGACGCAAAAGCCACACGCTGCATCCCAAGACCACGGAGTCGGCAATGTGGAACCCACCAGCTCAAAAAACCTCCCACGCAGCGACATCACCTCATCTCACCTCACCCTGCCACATCACCAACACAACCATGCTCTCGCGCCTGGTCCAGCGCAGGCTAACTGCCTCGCTGCGCAACTGCAAGACGCCTTCCTCCCCATCTGCCAGCGGCCGGTCCATCCAACGACGATGGATAACGCCCGCCCCGAAACCCGGTGACGGACCTCTCATGTCCCGCCGAGCAGACCGCGAGCTCCCGGGTACGGCCACACCACGCCCTCCTCCTCTCGTCCCTTCTCGCCAGCCAGTCGGTGCAAGATGCTAAACAGTCTGCAGAAATCAGCCAAGTTCGCTTCCGCTGGGGCCGCACCCTCCCCATCTTCCTCGCCATCGTCTCCGTCTGCTCCATCTCCATCTTCAACTACCAAAAGACGTCGTCGCCCATCGTGTCCTCGACGCTGTACGCCCTGCGCACCAATGCCCGCGCCCGCGCCATCCTCGGCGACGACATCTACTTCAAGCACCAGATTCCCTGGATCAGGGGCCAGATGAACCAGATGCAGGGCAAGATCAACATTTACTTTACCGTCAAGGGGACCAAGGGCTGGGCCACGATGCGCTTCTCCAGCCACCGCCCGTCGCCGAGGTCACTGTTTGAAACGACCGAGTGGAGCCTGACGACGGCCGACGGGCAGTGGGTTGATTTGCTGGACGGCGGGGATCCGTTCCGAGGGCTGCTGGGGGATGATGGGCTTGCCGCCATTGAAGAAGACGACTTGCATGTCACGAGGGGATATCGACAGCAGGGTGCGTTGAATAAGTGATTGGCCCGTGGTGGGAGAGGCGGCAAGAAGGCTGAGCCTGGAATCAACGAGAGCATATAGTGAGCGGCCATCCATCACATTGTTTTTTTTTTTTTAAGAGGCGGCGCCAATGGAAGCATCTCATTTTTGTACAATATAATTTGCAACGGTAGCCTGTACAGTACTCGAAAAAAAAAAAGGCTTTGGTGTATCTATATATTACACATGTCCGCTTCATTCCATAATCCCCTCTCCTCGTCCTTTCTTCCAAACATTGAAAAAATCTCACAACTCGGCTGCCTTTGACTGTCGCTGCTCTTTCCTCTCCAAATGTCTCTGTCTCGCCGCTTCCAGCTGTGCCTCCCCGTTGGGATGCCGCTCCAGCATCGCCTTCAGGACCCTTTCGCGATGCGGCAGCGCAGGAGCCTTGCGCTTCTTCGAGTCCTGCAGCTTCACCGTGCGGCCCTTGGGTCCCGGGACGGCGCCGCTGACAAGGACGACGCCCAGCTCGTTGTCGACCCTCATCACCTTGAGGTTCTGCACAGTCACCCACTCGTTGCCCATTCGCCCGGGCATCTTCTTGCCCGGAATGACACGACTACCGCTTCCCTGCGAGGGGCCGGTCGTACCAATCGTCCGGTGGTTCTTGGAGTTGCCGTGCGACGCCTCTTGGCCTGCGAACCCGTGGCGCTTCATACCGCCTGCGAAGCCCATGCCGCGAGACTTGGCACGAACGTCGACGTTCTGCCCGATTTGGAACCAGTCCGGCAGCAGCTGGGAGCCGACGGGCAGGAGACCTTCTCTGCCGCGGACCATGAACTCGGCCAGTTCGCTCTTTGGTGCTATCCCTTTGGCTTCGTAGTACCCCAGCATCGGGCTGGTCACGTTGCGAGGCTGCCGCGACCCGGCGCCAATCTGGACAGCCCAGTACCCGTGCTTCTCTCTCGTCTTGTTCGCCACGACCTGAACCTGGTCGAGTTGCAGAACCGTGCAGGGGATGCGCGTCTTGCCGACAAACATGCTCGTCATGCCCTTCTTGGTGGCGAGGACGCCTGCTCGGAGGGGCGTTGTGTTCTCCCGGCGCTTCAAGGCTGCCGCAGGGCCGGTCGTGGGCGCGGGTAGGCCGGCATTGGGCTGGTTGAAGCGTCGGTGCTTGGATCGTGGTGGTGCCGTTGACCAGCCGTACTGAATGCCGCGCTGGGCGGTCAGGGGGAGGAGGAGAAGGCGGCGTGGTGCATGGTGGGCGATTATGGCCGATGGCCGGGGAAAGGCCACCCTTGATGAGAGACTGGGCGGCATGACCGTGTGTGTCGTGTTGGCGATGTTGCCCAATGGAAGAATTGAATGGGATATGGGTGTTTCGCGGCTGTGGAGTTTTCCGAGTGCTTCTTGATTGTCGGGTATACTACGGATGATGATGACGAGGGTGGGGTTACAGGGTAGGGCGTTTGACGAGGGTTCGATATTCCCGTGTAGTTGAGCTTCCCCCAACGTACCTGATGCCATAAAGGTGGCTGATGGTAAAGCCACGGGCAATGTCAAATTATATAATATGTTGTTTTCGTGATAATCTAGACTCGGCAATTTTGACCCTCATCAACCCTGTAGGCTCCAGGCTCCCAAATAGCTTCACGATCTACACATCCGATCCTCTGCCCCCAATACCACTTCCCATCTGATTCACACTTGTCCCCTTGATTTTGTGATCCCCCGGTTGCGCCGCGGCCTCGTATAAAATGTTTGTCGGCGCCTTACCTAGCTTTGTCCACTCGCCCTTGAATCCAATATAACTAATCCGTGAAACATCTTCATCGCCATCCCCAAAATTATCCACAAAGAAAAGCACCAGCCGCTGGACTTTGCCAAACAGCGCCCTCTTGACGGGAATCTCTTGCACATCAGACGTTTGGGAGAGCTCAATCTTTTGCACGGGATCCATGTCTTCTGCGGTTGAAAAGTCCAGATTGTCGTGGTTGACGTAGAGATGGAGGGTTTTCGGGGCAGAAAGGGATGGGGATGTGCGGATGAGGATGGAGTGGAGTTTGACTTGGGCTGCGAAGCTGCGTTTTTGTCAGCTGTATGCTTTTTTTTTTTTTTTTTTTTTTTTAAAAAAAAAAAAAATTTCAAAAAAAAAAAAAAAAAGAAAACATATTGAGTGAAAGCCAGACGACTGTATTTGATGAAGAATGTGAAATACAGAGGGGGTTGAGTGTTGCTGGCGGTGAGAGAGGAAACGTACGGTACAGTCATGAGCAGCTGTTCATCGGCATCACTTGCTAGCTCGGGCTCGGCACTTAGTCTCTCTGCCCACGTCTTCTTGACGATGGCCTTGCCGGCGTCTCGTACCGATTCATTGAGCGTCGTGATTTCATCAAAGTTGATTTGCTGGTAGAGCGACGACTGCAGGGCTGGGGTGATGTCGTCTGAGTGGTCGTGTTCATGGTCATGGTGGTGGTCGTCTGCGCCGTGGCCGACGTGTTCGTCGTGGCAGTGGGACATGGTGCTGGCCAGGTCTGAGACTGTGTTTCACGTTGTGAAGAATGTAGCTGTCCACTTTGAGAATGGGGGGGATTGATGTATATAGTTTTCCTGGTGATGGGTATGGTTGAATGAGTTGGAGAGAGCACAGGGTGCTGGTGGTGGAGATGAGAAAATGCCCCGCCGAGTTGATGATGTTTGTTGCGGCCGGGATAATGGTGAGTATAGAGATGCCCCAAAATTTTACAGTCCACATGTTTTCAGGTTCTATCTTGTTGTCGAAAATTTATAAACTATAGCTATAGCTGCAGTTTTGAACGATTTTCCTCCATACCTTGCAGTAGACTGGTCTGTCCCGGCTGCTGCAGCCACATTAGGACTCGTTCATTCAGTGGTGATCTATGTTGGTTGTCCTAACGCCATGCATTCGCTAATGGATCCAGCATCTCATAGTGTAGCGCGATATTTGGCGGCATAGCAAGCGATTTTAGGTACGAGCCTTGTAACATTTTTCAAGCAACTTGGCCTCCGTCTTGGGTCCATGGTAATGAGTGTTGGAAAACGTTGGCAGTGACTCCCAGAAAACCAAAGGTCAGAAATATTTCTTTGCTGCCAATTTCCTTCAAACCATGTATAAACGCCCGGGTATCTTAACAAACAAGTTATGCAAACCGCGTTATCTGAACCCACTTTTCCTTTTCCCCTTCTTAACCTTCTTTCTATCTCCAAAAGCACCAGAAACCGGCTGACTCATTGTCACAGAGGGCCCCGAAACACCAAAAGACTGCGACGAGTCCGGGATGCGCTGCTGACTAGACATTGCTTGCACTGGGGGCGGTCGCATGTCCATACTTGAGGCATCTTCGCCCAGGCCATCACTGGCTGGGAAGCCTTGTCGCATGAACGCAGGGCGCTTGAACTTTTCAGACTGTGCCTTTCTCTTGGCTTCGATTCTCTGCAGGCGCCGTTTGGCGTGAGAGAACTTCTCCTCTGTTGCAACTGCGACACTAGAAACGTAGTTTTCAGTGTCGACGCCACGCTCTGCAGGCCAGTAGGAAAGAACCTTGGGCGGTTTGAGCGAACCCAGGGTCCCTTCTTTGATGGTTGGCGTGAGAAGCTTGAGCCGCTGGAAGGAAGCATCGGGAACATCATCTGCTGAAACAGAGGCTTGCGATGATGAGGCAATTTCTTGGCTGGAATACGGTAACTGACTGGAAGAACGTGGCGTGACACTGTCCATATGACTCTCTTCCACAGGCTCGTATCCGCTCGGTCCCATGAGGGGAACATTCTGCACCATGACGCCGTAGCTGGACAAGAAAAAGGCTCTAGCAATTTCCGCCACCCAGATTTTTCGAATCGCTTGCATCTCATCTGGTAGGGAGTCTGCTACCGCCGTGAGCCACAGTTCAGAGAATTCTTCCATTAATAAGGGATAACCAAGAAGAGAACCTGGTGGTTCATCTGCATATTGTCTCCTCAGTTGCGTCACAACCACACGTTCATCTGTGTTACCCAGTATACCTTCAATCTCAGCTTCCATCCCTTCGCCAGGCTCCCCATAGTCGAGCGGTTTTTCGAGCGTCGAAACTATCTGCATCCTGCAGCTTATATTAATATTTTTTCCCCAGTACAGAACCCGGAGTCGTCGAACTCACCACGATGTTAGAGACAAAAAATTCTCCTCTATACCATGCTCGATCATACGCTGAACAGCATCAATTAGCTGCGTCGGTAGACCGCTCTCTCCTTCAGAAATCGTAGCTTGTAGGTGTGACGCAATTCTTTGAGCTATGGAGGCAAATTTTAACAATACAGGCCGAGCCTTGCTTACTATGACTTCGCTAGAGGTGTTGTCATCATTTGGTCTGGATTTCTGCTCCTGAAGCACAGAATCCAAGTCGTTGTCCGTCATGCCGTCGGGCAGCACGAAGGCTTCCATCATGTGGTGCAAGAAACGATTTCTCCTCCGCTTCCAGCGTCGACGATTTGCTGATTTAGTCCAACCAATACGGAAGGTAGGCAGACTTATTTCAAGCGACGGATCAATGGAGGAGGCGCATATGCAGTATCGCACACCCAAGTCTCTATCAAGGACCGTGATCTGATAAAACTTTGTGTCTGCATGGGCATATTCCGTCCCTGGCCCAGGTTCATCACCTGCAGCCGATAACTCAAGCTCTGCAGGCTGCACCCTAATAGACTGCGCTTTGCTTAGTGACCGCTCTTTGCTTCCTGCGGACAAAGAAGTGATGTGACGGTGCCATTGCGGGAGCTCCGTATCTGGAGAAAAGTTGAACCAGTACACGGTCAGCTGATCTGCGAAAGGTGAGAAAACAAAGACCATGCTGCCATCTGGTTCATTTTCTGACACCTTGCAAACAGACATCTTGCAGTCTGCATTCCAAAAGCCGATATGAGAGCAAGCGAGTAGAGTTTTCGGTTGAGCGGTAGTTCCGGGCTCTGTACCCTCGGGAAGTAAATCTAGCCAGATGACCTGACGAGTGGTCAGGACGAATACGTGGTTTTCGTTGCTTGGGCTTTTCTGAATGTCAAGAATACAAATTGGCTTTTTTCTTGACTGCGATGACAGGATGTCTGAAGGCGGCAAAACGGAGTCGCTATCTAGGTCCAGGAGGGAGATGCGTTCCGAGTTCCACACTAGGACATGGTGAGAATGACCAAGAGTCGGTTCGATGTATTCCGCACGCCTGGAGGTGACATTGGGCGATTCGTCTCCATCGGTTCGTCCAATTTGTAGCATGCCATGCCTCTGAGCTTGATAACTGGACACACTCGGGATTGTTCCAATAACACCCTCACATATGTGGCCGCACTTGTACAATGACAGCCGCAGGGTCTTCTTGGCTACTTGCCAAGTACCTTGTAGACTCCAGACACTCCAATAACCACATTCGTCAATGATGGCTATCTGTGGCGGAGATCCAATGGATGGCGGATTGAAGCAAACATCAGAGAAGGCATTGCCACCTGTCTGATGATGATGCAGTGTGATCAAAGGATTTGGCGCAATAAAAGACGGCGGCTGTGACTGAGAACCCGATCTAGTGCTATCTGGCAATGGGTTTCGATGATATTCAGGACTCAAGATGGTAACGGAAGTTTGGCTTTGGACCAGAAGCCACCGCACCGAGCCTTGTTGCCAGTAAGCTGTAGCAAATTTGATCTTCATAATGGGTAAGCCGTCGCCTGGCCATATCGTCTCCTCCTCCTTATGTATAGAGTCAACAACTGAGAGATTGAGAATCGCATCCTTGTTATCACCCCACCGCCACTGAGACTCGACCATCCTCGTCAGCCGCAGCCGTGCACCGGATTCTCCGGTGGCCACTGCCAGCAGTGGTGTTCCCTTGAGCCTGGAGGGAGTTCTCACATCGTTCATCTCGCCGACAGCAAGAAGAGGTCCGTCATTATCGCTGTCTTCCGATTTCTCAAATCGTTCCATATCCTCTTTCAGGTAATCACCCAATTCTGTAGCACCACCTACAAAGGCTTCGGGGTGGGAGTTTAACAGCCATCTCTGTTGGACCCGGCGCTCTTTCCACAAGGCAGTTGAAGACTCTGGGACTGTCTGCTTCGATGCCGGATACAACTCTGCCAATGACCCGACAATCCTAAAATTCGGAGCCATCGATATTGGGGCATTTCAGCTTATCATTGGGATAAAAAGACAACGACGCCTTGCCTCTTTTTTTGAAGCAACGTGCCCATCGGCAAAAAAATAGTTGGAGTTCGAAGTTCTTCAAGACGGTGCACGTGACCGCGTCTCGTGGAAGTGGTCACAATCTGTCAGTCGCGTCGACCCAGCAACAGCCCACACGAGGTAAACACCCAAGAACCCAGTTGTCAACTCAGAGATTGTCCAACACGTCAATCAGCTGCCGAAATTAAAACAACGAGGAGAACACGCACGCGCACAACGGAAATGGCTACAGCATCCGAACCTTCATTTTCTGCCAGCGGTAGCCGGCCAACTATGGGCCCCGTCGGGCCATCGGTCGCCGACTCTCTCCCAAGCATCAATTTCGGATTCGACGATTTGCGGGATCGCATGGCCAAATTCACCGCCAAGTTCGACGAATTCATCGAACAAGGTCGAAAAAGAGTGTTGGAGGAACGCAACAAATTCCGCATCAATGTCGTCGAGCTTCAAGGCATGACAATTTCCCTACGAACACTTATTTTGCTTGCCATCAAACAACAGCCCCCAACTAACTTGACGAAACAGAGGACCAACGCATGAAGAAAAGAGACATAGAAATTGTCCAGGCCAAAACATCATCCTACCAACAAACTCTCGAAAAGGAGGACGCCGAAACGCGAGAAATGGAAGCCGCCATTGCCTCGCTCTCCGCCCAGCGCGACGCCCACCTCGCTACTCGAGACAGCCTCAAAAAACAAATCGCCCAGACGCAAGCAGAGATAGAATCGCGGCTTGCGGCGCAGCGAGCGCACGCAGCGCAGCAAGAAGCGCAGCAGAGGTTCAACGTGCCGGAGCTAGATTTTTGGATAACGAACTTGTGCTTGCGGATCGAGGGCGCGGGGCAGGCTGACCGGTTGAAGTTTGTTTATACGCACATCGATGAGAAGAACTGGGAGAGAGAGGCGTGGTTTGAGCTGGTGACGAGCTCGAGAGATTACGACGTCAAGCACTGTCGACCGAAATTGGAGAGGGACGACGTGGAGAGGGTGCTGGAGAAGGTGAATGAGAGTAGAGAGTTGGTGGTGTTGTTGAAGGGGATGAGGGAGCTGTTTGTGGAGGCTATGAAGTCATAGTCGAAACTGTTGCTCAATGATTAAATGATTACTGTATTGGATCGGCCATGTTTGCATGCTGCGTGGTGTTTGGGGACTTTCTGGGCTGTGTTCGGGTATGTTGGGCTACGTACGGGGCGATGTATTTTTCCCAGGGCCTGTTTGAATCTTCTGAAATACTGAATTTTTCACCGTCGATTAAATCCTAATGAAATTTTCTCATGTATACAAGTCATCCGCTCAGCATATGTGCCAGATACTGGAGGGCAATACATGCTCTGCCATACAATCCACACCCATCAAAACCCACCGCGTCCACCGCGTTCCCCACCACATGGCCCAATCTCAAACCTCCCACCATCAACAACATAATTCGCCATGCCCGAGCCAGGCAGGAAGCCCGAGCCCGACAAGCGCGCGGCCGCCCAGCAAGCGGTCGACATTCTCCACGAAATATCTACCCTCCTGGTCCGCCGCCCCCGTCTTTCTCCTCATCCCCCCGGCTACAACGTTAACACGTCGGTAGAACTGCCACCTGGATAGAAGAGCCATATCGATCTGTGTGTCAATGATCGAAAAGGGCGTCAACCCTGAAGCCCTGGCGGTAAGAGCAGGATCTGGATACTTTTATGCACCGGAGAACTGACCTTGGCGTGTTTGTAGGGAATAATCAAAGAGTTGAGGCAGGAGGCTCAGGATGTTGAGAGGCAAGTAGCTAGCAGACGGGCATGACTTGCATGACGTGATGAAGTGTGATTTCCTCAAGGGCAATATATATCGGACATTGCTGGAGTTTGGGACAATGAACTTGACTTTAATGATGTGAATATATGATATTACGCTGTTCGTAGAATGTAGTTCCCAATGCTCACTCTGATCGCTTGTTCCTTCTGTTCCTCGTAATGCGAATGAATACCACGATGCGCCATGTTGCGTTAATTCAAACATGAATACAAATACCCTTCATTGAAAAGCAACCCTCCAACTCCAAATGTCATGCTGAACCCTCAAAAATACACACTGCTGTCGGCATATAGTCATTCCTCGTGGTTGCTTGATAAAAATACTGCGAAACTCTTCACCTGTGTCCGATGAGAAGAATGTCGTCGTCGTCATCCTCATCCTCATCTGTACTAATGACACCGTCACTGTCCAGATCAGAATCGGACTCTTCTTCACTGAGATCATCGTCTTCATCCTCGGGCTGATCTTCTTGACTCCTATTTCCTCTCCAGAACCCCAAAATATCGTCTTCGGAGTCGACATCAGCGGCAATTTGAGTGAGGTGGTAATCGATGCCTGATTCAAGGGGTGACAATGATCGCGCGAACCTATCCGGGGCATGGTGCTGAAGCTCAATTCCGTGTGATGAGTGCCGTCTTCTATTTGGAATCCAAGTCCCTGCTCGGGATGAAGTCGCTGGAGGAGTCATGGCCGGGCGTTGAATGTCGGGTGAGGGCTGCTGCGCGCTTGCAGCTGCCTCAGCTCTCTCCGCGGCGGTCTGAAGTTCTTGGCTGCCTTGCCCATGTATTTGCAACTCCACAGTGTTGTATGACTGACATATCGAGCATTTCAGGCCAAGCCAGTGGTAGGGAACAATACATTTCCCAGAGCAATCATTGCAGAGGACAGTCGCTTTCGTATTTCGAAATTCCGGGGGCATAGGCTGGTTTATAATGGCGACATCTAGATTGCGAAATTGGGTTCCCATGTTGGCTAGGCTCTTATTGCAGATTGGACACTTGTATGAGACTTTCATGTGTTGGTCATAGCACCTCTTATGTATGCTATGTCCGCATGTCATGAAGACCACTGGCTTGGGTGACGTGAACATATACTCTCCGCAGATTGGGCAGTCGCAGTCAGTGGACCTTTCGATACACTTGTGAGAGCTCTGAATAGACGTGGTTATACACGCACGGCAGGTCTTGAAATGAATGAGTAAATGTAATGATATCCGGACGAAGACGTGCTCTATGCTTACCTTGCAGTGGAAAAAGTCCTTGCCCAGACCAAGCCCTCGGCGGCAGATACCACAGTCATTACAATGGTAGATTGGTTTGCTCTTTCGATTCTCCCACAGTTTGCAAATATTGCAGTAATAGTGAGCGGAAACTTCGCCACAGTTGATGCACATATCGGAAGCCTTTTGTGGTGTTCCACAGAGCATACACAACATGTTTCTCGTTTCCCTTCGAACTAGGCCGTGGTCTTCAGCAGCATCGTGACAAAACCTGCAAGTGTACCATTTTTTGCAAGTAAAACACTGCAACTTGACGTTTCGTTCATAGTGTTGACATCCCAACGGCGCCTGAGATTCAGTTGGCGTCGTGGAACCTTGGCCTTGCAGCTCTACATCCGAGCCCTTACGTGGACGTATCGGCGCAAAGGTCGGGGCAATGTCGCTGTCGCAGAGGATGAACTTGTCCGCCGTTGAGGGTTGATCGGTACTGTGATTATACCATGATTTTAGAGACTCCAACGGACCTGGGGAGGTTGAAGGCTCCCATTCATGACTCAATGCTTCTTCCTCCATATGGGGTGTAGGTTTTCTTCGGTTGGTAACTTGCGAAGCCCGGTAGTCTTCGAGAAGTAATTCATGCATGCGCCTGGCTTTCTCGGCTGAGGGGGCATCTTCAGCATTTATAGCCTGAATGCGTTTCCTCAACTCGTGCATTCCGTCGTCCTCCGGGATCGCTCGGCCCCTCCTCGGGGACAGAGGAAACCCCAAGTGGTCATGAGTGGTATTGCCAACTGATGGAGGAGTTTCCGGGGCGTCTGCTACTCTGGTTTCCTGTGTCGATGTGCTCACGGCTGGTGATCGGGGTGTCTCTGGCCGCCTCGCGATGGGTTCTTCTGCGGGTGTCTCAAGTTGCTCATGTGCTTCATGTACGACGCCCCCGGCAATGCCGGAGTCGCTCACTGCATCAATATCCGACGGAGGAGTGGGTTCATGGTCCTCGCCAGTTAGAGTCGTGCGTGATATCTCAGAAAAGCGGCGAGCTTGGCGTAGGACGGGGTTAATAATGAAGTCGGACACGAGAGAAGACATCGAGTTTCGCCGCAATCACGGGAAGCAGAGAGCAGCGAGGGCCGTTCAGCGTGATAGACGGTAGAGAGATTGGAAGCGGGCTGCGGGCGAAGGTTTCGTTCTCTCTCCTCTCGGAATAGAAATAGGTCTTTGCACACGTGAGAGAGAACTGTACGTGAAGCACCAGACAATGCGACGAAAGCAGAGGAAGGGCCTCTGTCGACATTTGCTGCGATGTATTATTAAATCATGTGCTTCGGCGCTCTGGGTTCCGCTGTTTCATCACCAGCCGGTCCATTCAGCAGCTAGTTTGTGTGGCTTCTAGCGGACTGCAGGCAGCGGGATAGCGATCGACTACTACCTAGTAGGAGATGTACCTAATAGGTAAGTGCCTGCCGTAATAAGATGCTACCCACCGGGTACCTAGGTACCTAGTAGGTGGTGGGAGGCAAAAAGTATTTAACCAGGTCAGGTACCTGGCTATCGCGCTGTAAACCATAATATACTACAGTATATTAACGTATACTTACTTGTTGATAGGTAAATATGTTCTCAAGTGCTCCCACAGACTGTACATAGCATGTGTTCTCTGTATTGAGCCCGTAGCGCCTGGCACCTCCAGGCTGGTTGTAAAGGACAGCGGAGACTGGATGACATGACACCAGACGAATCGTATTCCGAGAGGCGTCAAAGTGTCCCTTGTCGATTAGGGAAGAGGCCGTCGCCTTGGACGGGAGTCACTAGCAGTCGGGCTCTGGTGGGTCCCTTTCATGTGATAGCCGGAGAGAAATTGACAATCTGGATGGATGCACCCAGGCTCTGAACTCGTCAGCATTTAACCAACGTTCATTAAACATCATGCCAAGTACTCCATACTCAGAGAAAAGCAGAGGCAATGTGGCTCGTTGGCTCCAGGGCAAGGTGGGAGGATGTGGCCTCCTTCTTCATCCCTCCCTTGGGATCCCTTGTGCCCTACTGAGTACTCTGTCCCATAGTGTGTCCAAGCGTGCCGTCTCTACGCCGTAGGTGGCCAGGTACTTATCAGAGCGCAAAGGGGGTTGGCTGGTGCCCCATTTCGTGGGCAATCCGTCGTTCGACGGAAAACTTAGAAGTCTGGCGATGCAAACGAAGTTGGACAGCTATGGAGTATACTACGAACGTGCCCCTTGCTAGAGCATGTCTGGCCGTGTTCTAGAGTCGTCGCCCTCTGTCCGAGATGCAGTTTTGTTTTCGTCAAGCTGAATCCATCGATCCTTGTTGCCATGGCACAACTCGGCCTGTGATTGGACAGTGCCGGAAGCAGCTGTAGTCAACGTCTCATCTTTCTCCCGTCAAGGCATCCGAAATCTACGGCGTACTCCGTGCTAATGGCTTCATTGTCCAGTGCTCATCGAGCATTTGGTGCAGTTCAGGACCCGCAACTGCACCAAGACGGCATCCAGGAACCATCAAGGGCCGCCTTTGATTAGGGACATCATCTGGATGTCGGTGTCAGGTCTGAAGACTGGAGACCCGCCTTTTCTGGAGCCACGCGTTCAGCAAGGGTTCTGGTTCGCTGCGTGTTTCCCTGGACTAGTTACAGTGGGGGGCAATAAGTATTTGCCCACTGTACCTTGTTTGCTGCCCGCATTTCGTCCAAGCACCGGAGAATGTGTGGCAATTTTAGCGCACTCAGCTGTGATATCTGGGGGGCTCCAGTGCTCAAGTGCTCCCCAGCAGCCCAGCGTGGCTTCCCCCGTGCAGCCAAATTCGTGCCGCCCGTGTAGCCGCAGCCAGCCAGGGGGCCGCAATCGTATTCTTAAGAATTGCCCTCAACATCAAAATGCCAGCTTGGCTTCTCCTTGCCCTTCACCTTGCCCTTCTTGGTAACCTTGCCATCTCCTGAGCATCGTTTCCCCCTTCTTTCTCGGGACTTTTTATTCTTTTCCCATTGACGACGAGCCTACCATCGTCGATCAACAGGGGTCCTTTTTTCATAGTTTTGAGTTCTCCTAGCTCGTCCCGTCGTTTACTCTTCCTCGAGGCCACCTTCTTCTCCCAATACCTTGTTCCCATTTCGCTTCGAAAACACAATTGGCACTTTGGGCTTGCCAACGCCCGATAGTGTCACTTTTCCCTGTTCCACGTCGAATGAGTCACGTCGAATTTTTATAAGTCTTATTTTAATCCATTTACCATGGCAGGCGAAAAGGCCGCCGTCGCCTCCGGCGCTGACGTCGGCGAGGGGCTGAGGAAGCGTCCTGTGAATAACGGCACTCCAGTTCCCGTGGCACCTCAGCCCGCGGATAACAAGAAACAGGCAGCTCAGAAGGTGAGACCGAAGCAGGAAAAAACTGACTACCGAAGATGCTTACGGCGGATTGAAAACTGACCATTAAAATAGGCAGAAAAGAACCTGGTTGACACCTTCGTTGAGTGGGAACACATCATCGCTCCGCTCATCTTCACGGCCCTCGCATTCTTTACGCGATTGTGGAAGATTGGTCTGAGCGACATTGTTACCTGGGATGAGGCTCAGTAAGTTTGCTCTGTGTGGCTTCGTGCCGCATTCTTCCTCCCAGCTATGATTGCTGATCTTGGGGAATCATAGCTTTGGTAAATTCGGCAGCTACTACATCAAGCATGAATATTACTTCGATGTCCACCCCCCTCTTGGAAAGATGCTCGTTGGATTGTCTGGCGTTCTTGGTGGATACAATGGATCTTTCGAGTTTAAATCTGGCGACAAGTACCCCGAGGATGTCAACTATACCTTCATGCGTGCCTTCAATGCCTTGTTTGGCATCGTCTGCATTCCCATGGCTTACTACACTGCCCGCGAGCTTAACCTCCGCCGACCTGCCGTCTGGCTTGTTACACTGATGGTCCTTTGCGAGAACTCATACACCACTATTAGCCGGTTTATCCTCCTCGACTCGATGCTGCTCTGTGGTACTGTGGCTACTACCCTTTGCTGGGCCAAGTTCCACAATCAGCGCCACAACAGTTTCGAGCCTGAGTGGTTCTTCTGGCTCTTCATGACTGGTTTTAGCATTGGTTGTGTCTGCAGTGTTAAGCTGGTTGGTCTATTTGTCACGGCCCTTGTTGGTCTGTACACTATTGAGGACTTGTGGAACAAGTTTGGCAACACCAGGATGCCCATTGTAAGCGCCATCTGAATCATTCATTCATTCGTTCCAAGTCTGCCTTCAGTATGCACTGACATCATTTAGACGACCCTGGCTGCCCATGTTGGCACTCGTGTTGTTGGATTGATCGTCGTTCCTTTCCTCATCTACCTCCTCTCCTTCGCCCTTCACTTCGCCATCCTCGATCGCACTGGTCCCGGTGATGCCCAAATGAGTTCTCTTTTCCAGGCTAACCTGAAGGGCACAGAGGTTGGAAAGAACAGCCCATTGGAAATTGCCTACGGCTCTCGTGCTACTATAAAAAATATGGGTTACGGTGGCGGTCTGCTTCACTCCCACGTTCAGACATACCCTGAAGGCTCTCAGCAACAGCAAGTTACTTGCTACCATCATAAGGATGCCAACAACGATTGGTTCTTCTATCCTAACCGCCGGGAGCCTGACTACGACGCCGAGTCCCCGGATCTTCGCTTCATTGGCGACGGTAGCATCATCCGTTTGATTCACGCCCAGACCGGACGTAACCTGCACTCTCACGATATCGCTGCGCCAATGTCCAAGAGCGACAAGGAAGTCTCTTCCTACGGCAACCTTACTGTTGGCGACGAAAAGGATCACTGGAAGGTTGAGGTTATCCGAGACGTTGCATCCCGGGATCGTAGCCGAATCCGCACTCTGACCACGGCTTTCCGCCTCAAGCACGAAGTTTTGGGTTGCTATCTGAAGGGCACCAATAAAAACCTTCCTCAGTGGGGTTTCAAGCAGATTGAGGTTTCCTGTACCACGGAAAACAACCCTCAGGATGCTTACACCCACTGGAACGTTGAGGCCCACTGGAACGACAAGCTGCCTGCCGGTGACCCTGGTGTCTACAAGTCTCCTTTCTTCCACGACTTCATTCATCTCAACGTTGCCATGATGACATCCAACAATGCTCTGGTTCCCGACCCTGACAAGCAGGATGACCTTGCCTCGAAGTGGTGGCAGTGGCCCATTCTTCACGTTGGCCTTCGCATGTGTGGCTGGGATGACAACATTGTCAAGTACTTCCTTCTCGGAAACCCTCTAGTCTACTGGGGTTCCACCATCGGCATCGGCATTGTCGGCCTTGTTGTGGTGTGGTACATTTTGAGATGGCAACGCGGCTTCACCGACCTAAATAACAAGGAAATTGACCAAATCCACTACTCTGGCATTTACCCTGTTGCTGGCTGGTTCCTGCACTACTTGCCATTCGTCATCATGGCTCGTGTCACCTACGTGCACCACTACTATCCGGCTCTGTACTTTGCCATCCTTACTTTTGGCTTTCTCGTGGATTGGACCGTCAGAAACCGCAATACGACTATCCAGTGCGTCACATATGGTGTCTTGTATGCTGTCATCATTGGTCTCTACGTCCTCTTCATGCCTATCTGCTGGGGAATGGTTGGCCCCAACCAGCAGTACAGCTATCTGAGATGGTTCGATAACTGGAGAATCAGTGACTAAGCGGTGTTGTCCATGCAATATGCTGCGCCGCAGAGAGTGAACGCCAAGGCACTCTTTGCTCGTGATGACGAACGCAAAAACCAAGCTCCTCTCTCTAAACACACAACTATGACATTATGGCTCGCAGCTGTGCCATATTTCAAATGACGTAGGTAATTTCACCAAAATATTGGCATGGATATGCCCAAGGCGGTTTGTTTCATGATATTTGGGCCGGGCTGGGAATGTACAAAAGAAATGGTGTGTGTGTGTAGAATTACCGCAGAGAATAACTCTGCGACTAATGCAATCGTGATGGTTCTCCTTTTTGAACACAAGTGACGAGTGGGTTGAAATGTGGTGAGCGAAGCAATTACATTATGCATTAATTTCTAATTCGAATGCAATTTTATCCAGTGATGATAGTAATGACGCGCCCACAATCGAAGCGATTGCGCAACAGAAAAATGTTTAATGACAGGGGTATCATGCATACATGCTCTGGTGTATTTGCGTCATCAAGAGTCTCAAACCACCACCGTCCAGACAAGCATAAAGCCATTCCCTCGACATAATAGTCAGCAACAGCCACCACCGGCAGATTTACTGTCTCCGCCCAACTTCACCTGTCGGTTACCACCCGCACTCGGCCCCTTGACGCCAGACCTCCTGTCATTCAAATCATACTTGCCCGCCTGGATATTGTGAAATATCCTCTCCGCGACCCTCATAAACGCCTGCTCGACATTTTCTCCGCTCTTGGCACTCGTCTCAACATACTCCAGCAGCCCGTTTCTCCTCGCCCACTCCTCTGCCTCTTCCCGCGTAACCTCCCTCTTGTTCTCCTCCTGCTGCGTCAAGTCGGCCTTATTCCCCACGAGGACGACCACGATATCCGGCTCCGCAATCTGCCGCAGGTCATTCAGCCAGTCTGTCACGTGCTGAAACGTCTGTCTGCGGGAGAGGTCGAAGACGAGGAGGGCGCCGCTCGCACCGCGAAAGTAGGAGCGCGTGACGGACTTGTAGGTCTCCTGGCCGGCCGTATCCCACAGGGACAGCTTCATGTGCTTCTGGGGCGTTTTGCTGGTGTCCCGGGGCGGCTCGGGGAGGCCATCCGTGCCGGGCGCCGCCGCAGCCCCTGCAGAAGGGGTAATGGAGGAGGACAGGAAGCTGGAGGGCTTGGTGTGTGGCGGGCCGACGGGGACGACGCGCGAGCCGAATTCCACGCCGATGGTGACGTCGTGATGGGGGGAGAAGCGGCCTTCGCAGAGGCGGATGGTTAGACTGGATTTGCCGCATCCCGAGTCGCCTATGCAGACGAGCTTGGCGATGTAGTCCCACGGCGAGGAGGCCATGGGGATTCGCGGCCGAGGAACTGGGATTGGCGCCGGCGGATGGGATACAGTGATGGTGGGATGAGCTTATCGAGAGCGATGGGCGGTTGAGCACGTGTGGCTGCGTCGGGCAGCTGGCAGCTGGCTGTATACCAGTAATTCGACGGGAAGACGGAAAAACCTCGCTATGATAAATCAATGGATTGGGAGTGTTTCTGAGTTGGGGGCCCGGCACGTTGACGGCTGGCAATAGAGGTAAAGGTGGAAAAAACCGCAGAGTGACGGAAAAGCAATACAGATGATGTCGAAAGCCACGGACCTAGGGCGGGTCTTGTAGTTGTCGTCGTGTCGTCACGCGGCTCATGGGGCCCGATGTCTCTTCTGCGACGGACTAAAGTGTGGGGACCTGCAGTAGTTGGATTGGCCCAGCGGCAAGTTGGAAAGCTTGGTTGACGAGTGGGCGTACAGTTTATTTTTGAGAATTTTAATTACAGGAAACAGAAGAGCCCTTTTATCTCCATATGTGTATCTGGTGCTGGTGTGTCCGGCGCATCGCGATGCGTTGGTGGTGTATTGCATGGTTAGTTACGGTTCCCCTGGCCTAGGTACGGCTAAAATATAGTGTTACTGCATGTCTTGCATGATCATCTGCCTCATTTTTTTTATTAACTTAATATGTGTATTTGGGGAAGTGCTTGCTTAAGATGGATTGAGCTATATCGTCATGGTAAGGCATGATTTGCGCGGCAGTATTTTTCCAGAGCAGATGGCTCAAAGGATGCCCCTGGAAGAAAAGGCTCTGTTGTGTTTGAATCCAGATATCACGAAGCCGGAGTCTTCCCTTCTTGGTGGGATTCAACTAAGAGCTGCTACGGGAGCTTATGTACGAGTCAAACTCGTCCATATTCCGCGTCTGCACATAGATAGCGCCCGGTCCCGTGAAGCGACACACCAAGCCCTCTCCCGTCTTCAAGCTGCTCATGGCACCACCGCCAGCCTTTTCGATTTTATAGTCGCAGCTCCAGGCGACGAGGTGCCCATTGTCAACAATATGCTGTTCGCCAGGTGGGAGCTTTCAAAGGAATGTTAGCCCCCCGATAATGATACGGCCCGTCATGAGTCATGACAAAGGGTGCGGAGGCGGCGACGACTTACATCCAGACGATCCACGGCCCCAAAACTCGTCAGCCAAAGCAGACCCTGCCCGCTCACTCGATACACAAACAAGTCCTCGCCGGAAAACATGGACTTGCTGACTCCCTGGGCCTTGGTTTCCATGACCACGTCGGGGGTACAGGCGAGAAAAGTGTCCTTGCCCACGGTCCAGCCCGTCCGGCCGTCGACGTGCAGCGTGATGATGTCGCCCATGAGCGTGGGGCCGAGGGCCAGCCTCCCCGGACCTGTGTAGGTCGATTCCGACATCCTGCCGCCCGTGAAGAGCTTCTTCATGGAGAACTTGATGTTGCCCTGGAGCTGGATGGTGCCGGACATGTGTATCATGGCGCCGGACTTGGAGCGCACGGTGCCGCCGGGCTGGAGGTTCACGTTGAGGATGGCATTGGTGTCGCGGTGGGCGATGTTGTAGCTGCCGCCGGGGAACGAGCCGCTGTCGGTCGAGGGCTGTTGCTGCTGCTGCTGTTGCGGATGATGATGTTGTTGTTGTTGTTGTTGTGGCGGTTGAGGAGGATGGGGAGGAGGTGGCGGGTAATGCTGTTGCTGCTGGTGGTATCCTTGAGGTTGGTACGACATGATGCTGAGGGGGTCGCTATGTTGCTGCCTTTCCTTCCTACTGAGCACGTATTCGGGTTGCTGCTTGTCCGTCACTGGTAGCTGGGCAGACGCAGACACGCTCCCGTCTCGTGATATTTATGCATTTCCGGCTCGTAACAAAGCCTGCCACTTGATACCCATCTTCCTCCACAATCAGCACCCGAGGGGATCAGCCCATACAAATCGGGCGTCGCTACTCCGTAGACTCGGACGAACCAGACAGCATCTCAGCCGCATTCCCGCCGAAATAGCAGCCGCTGGGCTGATGGGCGTCCCAGGATTGATAACTACTAAGAAATAAGCTTAACCGTTTTGGAGAATCTTTATTATTACATGTCGCCTTGCAACCCACCCGGCATATTGCGATGTACATAGAATAGCACTTTGGAATCGTTTCAGTCAATGGCGCAGGTTGGCGTTGAATGGAGTTTAATCTATTGATTCCCGACCTGAATTGATAACTACCAGGTACCTACTTAGGTAGGTACGTCACCCCATGCACAGACTGCGGCTTGTCCCAGATCGGTGCACAAAGCGTGATAAGAGGGCCGCAGGCTTCACAAGCTTCACTGTCCAAGCCGCATTGACCAGACATCAATTGATTCTGCTGTGTGAGTTGAACAATCGCCCAGCGGGAGTCTCGAGGGTCTCTTGGTCCATTTGTAAAGCATTGGCGGTGATTCTTAGCGCCTCCACTGTGATCACTGCTCCACCGAGTCTGGTGCTCGAGTCTGGTGCTTGAGTGCTCAAGCGTGATTGTCCAGCAAGTGGCCAGCGAGTGGCCAGCGAGTGGCCAGCAGCCGGTGGGGCGTGTGACTCCCCGCCTGACGTATTCTGCTGACCGCCTGGCCGACTCGACTAGCGTGCTTGAGTCGTCACCCAAAACGGCACCCATTCGTGACATTACAATGCAGGGTACATTTGTTCCTACCAAGCCATCACGCCGGTCTAGGTAACGAACTGCCAGAGGTATCCACCATCCCATCAGCCTATCAGCCTGACCCGTTGCCCGTCCAGTCACTTATCGTACCTGGTAGTAGGCAAGTTACCTAGGTACTTACCCCAGGACCTCCGACCTCATCCGCCTCACGTCGCATGACCAGAACTCCCGACACTTCGGCGTTCGGAGCTTTTGTTATCATCATCTTTGTTCTTTCCCTCGTCTCCGAGACCTTTCACCAGAAGCCTCACTCGTCTGCTATTGCATCCCGTTTCGATACCCTCAACCTAGACTACTCGGGGGCTGCGGTCGTAGTCGAGAAACGACGGACTCCACATCATCGGCACCCAGCACTTGAGCCCAGCACCTCGAGCACTCGAGCTCCGGAGGCGAGCCTGGCATCAGTTACCTCTATCACCGTGTTTGCCCAACGACACTACTCGTCAGAGTCGTCGTCGGAGAAGGCCTCACAGCATTAGGGGCCTGTGGGGGTGGATGGTGAAATAGGGGATACAAGACACGCAGCACCATGTTTTCAGAATGTTTGTTATTGACCATTTTACATTGCTGTTGTGATTGATGGAACTAATCTCGGGTTTCACAGATGCGTCACGGTTCTTGGCACAGTCACAGTCAAGGCTCTCGGGTTTTGCTGGGCAGGGCGATAATGATAACCCCAGATCCAACGAGTGGCCGCCATCAAGGCCAGGCCGAAGCCAACGAGACGGCGGCAGGGTAGGTACAGCGCATCGGTCATTTTTATCGAGGGGATATGGTGGCAATCCTTATCAACAGAACGGCAGTGGCTCGAGATTTGGGAACATAGGATTTGCCTCGCGCATATCGGCAGCCCAAGACGCCCCGCTCTTCCACAGTACCTTTGACGAGTTTCGAGAGGACGACGACGAGGACGAGCGGGAGCGGGAAGCCGCAGACTTGTTTGCCTTGCAAAGGTCCCGGCGGGTAGCTGCAGCTAGTAAACTTGCAGAGAGCACCGAGTCTGCCAATAGTCGCGGATCTATTGAAGACAGCACGGGGGATGTGGACCATCCGTATCAAGATCGCATCTTTAGCCGAGGCATCAGAAGTAGTTGGAACGGCACGAGGAGCTCGCACAAGCCACCTTTCGCCGGCGATACATTGTTCGAAGAGAACGAGGAACTTTCGAAATCGGGCGAAGAGCAGCATCAGGATGCTGGTAGTCATCCACAGGCAAAGAGCAAGATTATGGTCGATGTCGGGCTGGATTCCCAGGTAGAAGGAGATGAAGATCCGCCCGAATCCTTGCTGGGAGGTGAAGCACCAGCTGACTCTAGTTCGCCACCGTTTCAAAGGTTCAAGTCTCAATCAGAGCGAGAACCCTTCATCTTGAGGAGGACATCTACAACAGAGTCCGATGTCAGCAGTGTCCGGAGAAATGACCCGCTGGAATACGAGGTCGCCCAACCAGGGAATTTATTGACCGAGGGCGAGTTGTTCAAGCATGATCCTTTCTTTGCTTGGATATATCTCATTAGCTTCGCGGGAATGCTGTCGACATTTGTGCTGGTTTGGCTGCACACCTCACCGCAAAAGAGTCCAGTTGGTGACACGATATATGCCACGCTTCAAAAGTCGTTTGACATGCTGGCAGTGGACACGGTGGTTGCCATATTTGTATCTTTCATATGGCTTGCCGCGCTGCGATCGTTTGTTCGCCCGCTCGTCAGCGTAATTCTGATCGCAGTGCCGGTCATCATGCTGTCATTTTCGCTGTACTCATTTATTTCATCATTCCAGGGAAGAACACACGGATCCAGTTTCCAAGATTCCGTCATGCGGTGGGTATCGCTGATTCCCGCTGCATCTTGCGTGTTGTGGCTCTGGATGGTTGTCAAGGGCCGTCGGGCCATCCAGCAGGCTATTGAGATTTTGCAGTTTTCGTCCAAGATTCTGGCACAAAACTCAGGTCTGCTCCTCATTGGGTTTGGCTGCCTTGCACTGATTGTTCTGTGGACGTGGGCTTGGCTGGCCATGTTCACGCGCGTCTTCATGGGTGGCTACTTTTCAAAATCATTGGTGAGATTCGTTATTCAAATGTCAAGTTGGTGGCTTGGGGCTGCCTTTATCTTCATGTACATGTGGACTCTGTCCGTCATCAATGCTGTTCACCGTGCAACAACTGCAGCTACGGTTTCGCAGTGGTATTTCCACCGCAACGCCGGTCCCGTTACGCCATCCCGAGAAATCGTTACGGCAGCCCTTGGCCATGGGACTACGATAATCTTTGGCAGTATTTGCCAGTCTACATTACTCTCACTGTTGATTCGAGCGCCGTTGCTGTTGCTTCCCAGGCGGATCGGTGGAGCGATTACCAACTTGGCGGGATTCTGGATTCCCACGCCGATTGTTGCTCTTACAAATCCTTTGACAATTACATACTGTGCCATTCACTCGCAAAGTCTTGCTGTTTCGGCGAGAGGGCTAGACCAAATGGAGATTGTGTCGCCCGCAATTCCCACGACGACACTAACACCCCGAGCACTGCGTCTTCGAGGCCAAGCCAAGGGACTACTGCCTTATCGACTAGCAAAGCTGCTTCTCGTGGCTACACGACTGATTATGGCCACAGGTCTTGGGTTCGCAGGATGGGTTATTACTGCGAAGCAGCTCCGAATTCAGCTACCCGACGGCATGGGCGTCCGCGGGTCAGCCTACGCGTATGTTGTTGGCATCATGGCCAGCTTCATTGGATACTCGGTTATGGGTGCCATGGAAGGTATTTTGAGTGGCATTGTGGATGGGGTTCTCATATGCTACGGCAGCGAGAGACGTATGGAGAGGGGACATGGGCGATATTGTCTGGAAGCGGCGTATCTATTCGGGGAGCGGCGAATTGGCGAGGACCTGGGATATGTTTAAACTGACTAGCGATTTGTCTTTTTGCTCTTTTGTATATTGAGAATACATGGGAAAGATAGAATGGTAGAAGCGGGCGATGTTGCCTGGTGAAACTTGTAGGGGATAGGCATGATACACTTTTCTACTGGACGCATCTGACCCTGGATGAGTGTGTTTGCGTGTGGGGACGAATTTGGAAGCACGTAGGTTGATGAGGGTACTGCGTCAGCCCCAGCCACACTTTTGATCGAATACAAGTTTGCCACGCGAGGAGATTCTGGGGGCGAGCCCGGCTAAGTATGCGATGGAATATTCTCGTCAGCGAGGCTGTGGCTAGAAGTGGCCGAGGTAAAGCATTCAAGTGAGGTGAGGAGACGCTGTGTGGCGATTTATTATTTACGTGCAGACTAGGCCTCCTGCAGACCTGAGCACCGGGGAGAAAAGCGTGGCAGTGCAAGCGTACCGAGGACTCCGTAGAAGCTTTCTCCCGCGGCCAAGCAATGAAGGGTCGCCTGGTATGACGACAGCCTTTCCAAAACAGGCATCGTGGTTTAGCGGAGGTGGCTCCCTCTTCCTTGGCCTGGTTCCTTGTGGCTCTTGCGCGCGGGGTCCGTCTGATGCGTCCCGATCATGCCAGCTTCTTCCAAGTGTTTTGCCTGCATGCGTGGCCTCTCATTCATAAACGCGTCCAAGAATCATGCGCGTTTATCTTGCCCTTAGATCCTTTCTTCTTCTTCTCCTCCCCCCCCTCCTCCTCCACTTTCTTCCATATTCTTAATTGTACTCTGTCAGATACACACCTGCGACGGAATCTCTGAGCGTGCAGAATTCCTGGCTCCTGCCTATCCGTGACTTACCCCTCCCCGGGTCGATTTATTACCCACCCTCTTCTAAGTCGCAAGTCTCATTCGGCGCTTTGCCTCTTCCCTCATCAACACAATCCCGCAATTCGACATAATTCCCACAGGGTCCTTTTCGCTTCCACGTCACCAGAAAAAAAAGAACCGAATCTCTCTCCTTTTTTTTGGCTCTAGTAATGCAAGACTACGCCCCGCCGTCTGGGCCGCCGCCGCCGAAGGCTCCAGAGGTACCCGCTGGCTGGGTGGCGCGCTGGAACGATCAGTACAAGGAGTGGTGAGCTGCGCCTTTTTTATCGCCAGGACTCGATGCAGGTCTTGGTTGGGGAATGCAATGCTTACGCGATTGCCCCAGGTTCTATGTTAATGTGTACACCAAGAAATCGCAATGGGAGAAGCCCACCGCGCCCGTCTTCCCCGTCGACGAGAATACACCCGATGACCCCCACCGGGGTATGAGACTGGCAATGGGCCCGCACCGACAGATACCAAGAAGAACCCTTACGAAGATCGGTCGGCTGACAACAAGCATGCCGGCTCATCCTCAACCCAGGACGAGGATGCGAAGCTGGCGGCGAAGCTTCAGGCCGAGGAGGATGCAAAGGCCCGTGGAGGCCCGACACCACCCGCCGGATATGCTACCGGCGGCGCGGCCGATTCATATGCCCAGGGCCATACTGGACAGTCACAAGGCTCGTTCCCCACGGAGTTGCCTCCCAGAGACGATGCTAGGGGCAAAGATCGCGGCTTCTTAGGAAAGCTGTTTGGCAAGGGGAAAACCTCACAGAGCGGACAGGCTAACCACGGCGGTAGGCTATTATCCCCAGCAGCATCAGAACTACTATTCCAGCCCGCCGCCACAGCAGTACGGCGGATACGCTCAGCAGGGCCCTCCTATGGGAGGATACGGCGGAGGATACGCTCAGCCCCCGTACGGAGGTTATCCTCCCCAGGGCGGATATGGTGGTGGTTATGGTGGCGGATACCCGCAAGGTGGTTATCAGCAGCAGCCGGGAAGGAGACCCGGTGGTGGTATGGGCGGTATGGGAATGGGCCTTGCGGGCGGTGCTTTGGGTTTGGGTGCTGGTGTTTTGGGCGGCGCGTTGATTGCCGACGCTATTCACGACCATGACCAGGCCGAGTATAATGAGGGATACCGTAAGTTTACCTGCCTCCTTGCACCAGTTTCTTTTGAGATATCGCTAACATGTTTACAGAGGACGGCATGGATAATGATTACGGCGGTGGCGGTGATTTTGACGGCGGCGACTTTTAAGCAGAATGGGGGATTTTTCTATGAGGAACGGCCTTGGGTATGGGAAATTTATTCTATTCTAGAGCGTAGCATAGCTGTGGGGGGGTATATAGAAGTTGATCTATCTTGTCCCCCCGCCCCAAGTCGAATGTTTGTGTAATAATAGTTGCCGAGTATTGTCGCTCGTAATAGTCGTAACCTCGGTTCTCAGTTGTTCCCGTGTACAATGTTGGCTGTTACAAACCACATCAGCTATACGTAAACAGATACAAAGTCCACCTTTACCATTCATATGCCAGGTCCTTTTTACTCTGCCCCATCTCCACGGCACAGTCCCCGCCATTTCGCATCGAAATATGTATACGCCATCCCGGCAGCAAAATCACCGTCTAACAGGCTCGTTCCTCCCATCGCTGACGCTCCCCGCACCACCACCACCACCCTCCTTCTTCCCCGAGCCCGCCAAGAAAGCAGCCATGTCAAAGTTGCCCAGAGGATTCTGCTGCTGCCCGCTCATAGCAGCCATGGGGCCTTCGCGCTGCCGCGCCTCGAACTCGGCCTTCAAGTCGGGGTCCACTGCACGCCTGTCAGTATTGTTCCGGCCAACGCGCGCTCCGTCGTTTTACCACGCACTGTTGTCCACGAGCTTCGGCATGCCAAAGAAGATGAGCATGCTCACGAGGCCCATCAGGATCATGGGGTTCTTCAAAATACTCAGCGCGGAAACTGGCAACCCCGTTAGCCAAGCTCACCCGCAGACCTCGGGGGGGGGGGAGAGCAAAAATTTGAGCAAACACAAAGTAGCCAACTAACACTGCGGTCTGTCCACAAAGTACATCTTCTTGCCCAGGCTCTTGACCTCGACGCCCCATCCTGCGCTGCCGTCCTTGACGGCCAGCGCCTCGCCCTTGTTGCCCCATTCGTTGCCGCGGAAGGTGTCCCACGCCTGGAACGTCTCTTTGCCGTCGGCGCCGCGGGCCACGTCGATGCGGAGGGGGCGGAAGCCGTCTGTTTTGCAGTGGATGTCGGCTAGGTACGAGCCGGGCGTGACGTTGTGGAAGACGAACGTGTTGAGGGCGGATATGGGTGCTGAGAAGGCGCTGCCGAGCGTGGACAGCGTTGCGTGCGTCGAGGCTGGCAGTGTGAAAGGGTTGGGAACGGGCGGCAGGTACAGAGTTATCGAGGCCGTTAGGGCCGGCGCCGCGAGGGCCGGGACAGCGAGGGCTGGGAAGCGCATTGCGGCGAGGTCGTCGTGATGGTCGGTTTTGCGGTGGTGAGGTTGGAGGGACGGGGGGAGCTTGGATGAGGTGAGGTGTGTCTGTTGGAGCTGGTGGGCCAATCAGAGTGGGCGCGTACGGCCTACGTATGGCGTGGATGTACTGATGCCGACGGTAGAGCACGTGAAATTTGTCAATTAATGTGATTTTGGAGGAGGTTTGGTTTGGAAGGCCAATTTACATTGTGTTACGCTGCTGGGCTTTTTCTAAAAATATATAAATAAAAAAAATAAGAAAATTACTATATGTGATGCGCATATTGGTGCAGATTGCTCCCCAAGATGCTCATGGCAGGACTTGGAGTTTCTCAAAATTTCACAAAATACCTGCCTACTAGCACCTTGTAGGAGTCACGAGTCTCGATAAGGACATATGTTTGACTAATATTAGGAAATTGACTTCTATTTTTATTTTTTTTTGGGTGGGGGGGGGAGGGGGGGTTAATGCCCCAACATAATCCGATACATGTAGTTTCAGTCAAATTCATTACTGTCGTTCAATCCACGCTAGATCTAGTTTAAATCCAATCCAGCCTATGACTTAGTGGCGGCGGTGGCAGCCTTGAACGACTGCTCGAAATCGGCAATAATGTCATCAATGTGCTCGATACCGACCGAGATACGGATGAGATCCTACAACATGTTAGTCCATACTCAATCAGAGCACGCATATGTACACGTACCTCTGTGACACCAGAGCTGGCCTTTTCTTCGTCTGAGAGCTGCTCATGGGTAGTTGTCCAAGGGCTGCAAGTGTTAACAACTCACACCATGAAAAAGACGCAAAAATGGGAATATCAAAAACTTACTGAATAGCCAGCGTCTTGGCGTCGCCGACATTGGCCAAGTTGGAAATCAGCTTGAAGCCATCCACGACCTGACTGCCGGCACCACCGCCCTTGACACCAAAGCTCAGCACACCACCAGAGCCCCTTTTGAGGTACTTCTTGGCAGCCTCGTGATACGGGTGGCTTTCTAAACCAGGGTAGCTGACCCAGCTGACATAAGGGCTCTTCTCGAGGTACTGGGCCAAAGCCAACGCATTCTGGGCATGTCTCTCAGCACGCAGACTCAGTGTCTCAGTGCCAAGCAGTAGCTGCTGCGCAGCAAATGGGTTCAGCGCGGCGCCCAAATCTCTCAAGATCTCCACCCGCGCCCTGATGATGAAGGAGATGTTGCCAAAGGTCTCGAAGAACTTGAGGCCATGGTAGCCCTCAGCCGGCTCGACAAATTGCGGGAAACGCTTGGCATGCTTGCCCCAGTCGAATTTGCCAGAGTCGACGACAACGCCGCCGATGGTGGTGCCGTGTCCTCCAATCCACTTGGTGGCAGAGTGCACCACGATGTCGGCGCCGTGGTCAATAGGACGGATGAAGTAGCCGCCGGCACCAAAGGTGTTGTCCACAATCAGGGGGACGCCCGCGTGATGGGCGACTTTGGCAATGGCCTCCAGGTCGGGCACGTTGTACCGCGGATTGCCGATGCTCTCGACAAAGACGGCTTTGGTATTGTCGTCGATGGCGGCAGCAATGTCCTCGGGCTTGTCGCCGTCGACGAACTTGGTCTTTATGCCGAGACGCGGCAGGAACACCTTGAACTGGTTGTAGGTGCCGCCGTAAAGGTTAGATGTGGAGACGATGTTGTCGCCGGCGTGGGCAAGCGCATTGATTGTGATGAACTGGGCGCTTTGGCCGGAGGAGGCGGCGAGGGCGGCGACACCACCTTCAAGAGCTGCAATGCGCTTTTCAAAGACATCGACAGTGGGCTTTGGAGAAAGTTAGCAGATTTCCGCTAAAAGAAGTTGAGTGTGAGGAGTGTGCGTACGTTCATGATACGGCTGTAGATGTTACCAAACTCCTTGAGGCCAAAGAGCCTCGCGCCGTGAGCAGAGTCATTGAAAGTGTAGCTCTGCCCTCGTTAGCTTTCATTCCCAAAACTTCGATGGAAGAGGTGTCATCAGCAATTTCTCACGGTAGTTGCGTAAATAGGCACAGCACGCGCCTTGGTGGTCGGATCAGGTTCCTGGCTAATATACAACCACATCAGCTGTTGTGCAATGTCTCACAAGTTTCACCAGTCTCACCACCCGCATTTGGAACCATCCCGACTTACCCAGCATGAAGCTGCAGCGTCTCGAATTTTTGGTTCAAATCGGCCATTTTCACGTTCCTAGACAACAGGAGAGAAAAGAAGAAAAAATAAGAGGAAGATCACGAAGGAACAGAACCTAGGCGTGAAAAGAACAAGAGGAATGGTTTCTGAGGGAGCAGCACTTGAAGGCGGGGGAAGGTACGGGAGGGGATGGCAGTTGCCCGATCTCTCGTGAAATCAATAAAAACCACCGGCGGCCGCAGGCTTCTAGTCCGTTTCGCTTTCCACATCACATAACACGCGGAGCTCTCCATGACTGCCAATTGCGTTTTTATAGACAGGCCTCACGCAAGGGGAACCGCAAACTGCCCAAATGCCACCTAGGCCTATGGGCGGCAACGAGCTGCAGCTGCCCCTCCTCCAGGCTCATTTACTATCCGTGTGTTTTAACCTGATTTGGAGATTCGGACCCTGGCGTCGGACGTGGGCGTGGGGTAGCGAGTTGGAAACGCCACGAAAAGCTACTTGCCGCCCGATACAATAACTCCAGTCTATCGAGCACGCCATCGCTCGCCGAGGTTGGGTGCTAAATTCGCACGCCATCGCTGTCGATTGGTGGCCGGTACGTGCTTTATTGGACAGCTGCCCATCGTGGGGTATCGACAGAGGCCTGGTGCCTGAAGCTTCCATGACGCCGGTGTCGCTACGTTGCAGAGTGCACGGTTGTCAAGCGTCGACCGACGCCCGTCTATGGGACAAAGGACAATGTCAATGTGTGTAGCGTCAAGCATGGGTAGGAAGCGCCGAATGAGGGTGAACGAAGCGTGCTACTAGATGATGATGTTAATTTTTTTTAGTTCTGACTCAGTAAGTACCTCTGTAACCTCGTTTTTATCTACGACCTAACCTCATGTAGTTCAACGAAGAAGGCCATAAGTTTATTACATGCTTTTGTTTACGATCGCTCAGACCAGTCACTCAGGCTGTGAAGCCTTGTACGAAATTCATGGCTTCTCCATTGACGTTAAGCCCTCGCTGAACGAAACCTGCATAGAAAAGTACGCATGTATCCAGAAGAGTGGACTCGCTGATTCCAGGCTTTGAATCAAATAGTGCCTGAACAGCACTCGTGTTCTGTCTGCTCCGCAGGTCAATGTTCCTTTTCAAAGCTCTGACATTATGTAAACTATCAATGCTGAGTATCTGAGTACAAAGACTTTAAAGACTACTAGTTCGGAACGTTGTTCGGATAACTGAAACATATAATTAACATAGCTTCACATTGTCATCTTTTCCTTCGAGCCCGATGAGTGCCCGAGTCTTCCTACATGAGCACATTGACATTTCACTTCTTTCACATGAGAACAATCTGCAGGACATGAGTCCTCTAATCAGATATACAAGAATTAGCTACATCAGGACTACATCCATCAAAGGATTTGTATGACCCATTATCAGGTCTTGAAGCATCGCTGCAGCGGTGTGAAAGGGTGACACAACAGTAACAGGTGCCGTTGCCGCAGTGTATTTTCCTCGACAGTAGCACAAATGACAATCATATTGAGAAGATTATGCTCCGCCATTGGGTTAATATTGTCATACTATCTATGGTGTTCACTACCATCGCCAATGGTCGTCTTCACCAATGTATCACACATGTCAGCCTTGCCCCCTTTCGATGACATTAGGCTGCCAAACCGCCTCACCTGGCTTTTGCGGAACATTTATTTCAGAAAATACATCTCTTTCAAATCATTCACATCAAATTATTTCCATGTAAGCTAACCATTCACCCTGTCAACATGGCGGATGCACTCGGTCTCGTGGCCAGTGTCATCACACTTGACGAAGTTGCGACTAGGGTCATTGCGTTAAAGAAGCTTTGGGAGAAGGTTCAAGATGTGCCTCGGTCTATCTAAGTGGATCAGATTGAAGCCCTGAATTCTGTGATGGAAGAGGTAGAGGCTCAAGCCAAACGAAACGCCGTTTTGGGCGTCCGCACTGGAGTCCTTAGCATGAGGTCTTGTAAACAAGCCGCAACCGAATTAGATGAAGCTATCCGAGAACTTCAACAGCGAATCGAACCGAAATCACAAATGCGGAGGACGTTTGCCAAAATTAAGGTGGTTTTGGAGCAAGACTCGATCTTGCGCGCCCAGAACCGGCTTCAAGGGGCACTGCAGATGATGCAATTGGCACTCACGCTTCGTGCATGGTTCATAAGGCACGATCAATACTTGCACAAGACATTTTACATGAATAGAAGCTGATTAATGGGATATACTCGGGTTACAGTTCTCTAGCGGAAAGTGCGCCGGAGCGCACGGCGTCAATCTTCTTTGCTAGACAGGCCGAGTCCAATGCAAGGGCCAGAACAAAACCAATATCACGCACTATTCAGACAATGGAAGAGAGGCAGGCCGCGGGTTCCATGACTCTAGCTGTAGAGCGGTCCCTACCATGGATGTCCAGTTCCTTCTTCGGAGGTATCACGACCGGCTATCATTCTGGCATTCACCATAAAGGGCATGATAATGACAATATCCAATGTGGTAAGTCTCTTGGGCAAATCACTGAGGATGTATTTGATCTAACTGCGCATGTCAGTTGTAACGGCTTGTATGAGACTCCCCTCATGGCTCTCAAACAAAATCTGGGATGCTATCGCTTACCGACCGGGGCACGGATTCACCTGGAAGCTGTCGAGCTGGAATTTGCGCCCACGGGATAGTCCCATCTTCGGGGCTGTCAGGCGGGGATCAGTCTCCGATCTGATGGAGTATTATCCGCTGGTAACGGCTCTCTATATGGTCGAAATGGGTTCGGCTATAGGCTGCTTCACGTATGCTTGGAAGGAATTTTGAAATATCGAATGCTTTAGCTAATATGTTCATAGATGGCGGCAAGCTGCCACCGATACGACATGGCTACGTGTCTGATCAAGATGGGACACCCATTGTTCGAAGAAACTTCACACCATGAATTGGCTCCTCATATACCAGATATTGGTCTAATGTATAGATCTACATCTGGTGTGCTCGAATTTTTGGCCAATTACATCAATCACGAAGGCTTTTGTTCCGACATTGCATTGCTGCATGGCCAACAATATGGTAACTGGTGGCGACATATCATCATCTATTATATTTGGAACGTTCCAGGTCTTGCACAGTATATTGATAACGGCATGACTACTAAACTCAGGAATGTTTCTCCAAGGTATAAATTTGTTGTTCTTGGCTAGCCTTTTGTTGATCCAGGGGTCTTAGCTTCTGCCATGCCCGGGATCGGAATAACGTTTGATGACCTACGGATGAGCATGTATTACTCAGGTCCCAGTTCGATGCATTTTTTCCTTCTAGCTTCTTTCCGATTTCCTTACCGATTCTTCCGTAACAATAATGCGGAACCTGATACGGACAAATATCAGTCCAAGCGTTGGGAATATAAGGAACTCGCCCGATGCCTAGTTTCAGGCATGCAGCTTGACTGCCTCGTGAGAATGGAAAAGATATTATTCATCACGGAAACCGTCTCTCGTCACAAAATCCACCTCCACATAACACCACTATTATATACCATAATGGAGTCTATGTGGGACGCCAGTAGAGCTGGAAGGAGCTAGCGAAGGATATTACGCTGGCAGCTCAATAGTGCAAGGGATTTCTTGGACGATGTATCGAGGGCCGGAATAGATCTCCAAGAGTACGGACGGGAGGAGCGGGCCTTGTTTTTGAATAACGAAACCGTGAGGAGGCGTAGATTCACCAGCCGGGTCTATTCTTATTGTCCATTTGACAGTCCATGCCTTGTGTCAATTTCACACGGGCCAAACCCCAACGACTGGGAGTTTATCTGGGATCATTTCACCGAAGAGTTTGCAGGGGAGTTTTGGGAGATGGAGGAAACGTCTCTGAGAATACCTGGCGCATGGGTCGACTAATGGGTCACAAATGCAATATCGGAGCACCACATGAAATCACTTCACACCCATGTATACAGTCAGAAACAATCACGTATCAAGAAACGATGCATATCAAGCAACCATGTCTTGCCCATGTTCGCGTCCTAACTTGTACCCATCCTCGGAGCCCAAGCAAGCTCACTCACTCGACGTTTGATGCGTATAGATAAATATCCAGAATAGCCCCCCGAGTTCCCAACCCGTTGTGTCTCTGTGTACGCCGTATATTTCATCAAACCTACAAAGAAGTCCCATTCGTGTACATCAGGGTATACCCTTTGGCCGTCCATGTCTCATACCGACCATGGCACTGCCGCGTCGGTCCCCGCAAGAAGAGTAAAAGATTGCATTAAATTATTCTACGTTTCAGCCTGAAAACAGAAAATCCCCATCTCACAGGGATCTAGTCTAAGCCTTGCCCATCGGGGCCGCCTTGTGCCTTGCCGCGGCGCCTCCGACAATCATGTGCTTGGCCGTCAAAATGGTGGACGCGATCCACGCGCAAAATGCACCCGCCGCGACAACGGCGTCGGCCCGACTCGCCCTGCAGACGGAGCCCTCGCAAAAAGTCAGGTTGCCGACATAGACAGCGAGGGCGATGAAGGCGGCAAAGTAGAGGGCGGTGTTGAGCCCCTGGACCGCCAGCGCTGCGTAGGGATGCGCGAGTCGGCTGACGAAGCGCGGCGCCAGCTCCAGGTACAGAATCGACAAGATGGACATGACGGACGCGGCGAGGAGGAAGCTGACGGAGCCGTCTGCTGACTGAGACGTTAACGTCCGGTACCAGTTTATGACTGCCGCGGTTCTGTTAGCAATTCGGCCATGCCCCGATTCTCCAGCAGCGCTGATGACGCACCGTACGCAGAAAGGCCGAGATTTGCCGCAGCCAAGATGCCCTGGAGAGCCCGGAGAGAGACACTGCCTACTCGGCTCATGCTGGGCAAGGGATCAGTTCGAGGGTTTTGCTGTAGAGATGATGCTGGCTGGCAGGTTGGCAGCCGTACATGCGATGTCGAAAGGAAAGAAAAGACATGGGAGACGACGGATCAAACGAGGCAGAAAAAGGGCGACAAGGACCCCTCCCCAAGCCAAAGGATGCTACACACGTCTACAAACGCACACGTTTCATTCATACGCAGAGTCTTGGTGTCCTATATTGGAGATTGCAAGCAAGGAGGCGGTGGGAGGGCCGTGCAAAAAGGGGATCATCGCTGCGTCACTCGGATCGTCCCAATGCGGTAAATGAACCTTTGTGCATTCGATTCGACGACACAGCCGGCTTGGCTACGTATTTGCGGGATCAAATTGGCTACTTGGGCCATTTGCTGCTTGGCTACCGAGGGGGTGGTTGGGGCATTGCAACATGACGGTCGATCCTGAGACTCCCGAGAAGATGTCTGAAACAAGAGGGTGGAACCCGCCGTCGACAATGCCACGGCCAAATTGAGCAAAATACTAGCAACATGGGACTGTGGAAAGATGGAAAAGAAGATCCCAGCTTGTCGCAAGCAGAGGGAGGGACAACTGTGACGGAGCTCAAATCCCCGTCGACATAATTGCGGACAGGTCGCCCCAAAGTGGCTGAAGAAGTAAGGCGAGTCTCTCTCGGTATTCCTGGGCTCGTAATTGAGGTCTTCCTCTTCCTCTTCCTCTTCGATTCCGTTTTTCCATTGTCGTCTGTACCAGACCGGGTTCGTCTGCCGAGACTTGCATCACACTTGCTGTTCTCGGCGTCTCACCAGGACTCTGGCATGAGCCGAGGACTTGGTCGTGCATCGCGAGAAGACAAACTGCCGCTGCACAAACATGTTCAAATACGAATGACGCTGTGTAAAGCTCCAATGTCTGGCCCAAATTTACACGTGTAATTTGCAGCCCTCTGCTGCCGCTGCAAACTTCTGAAACAGCGTCGGTGTAGTGATTATACCTCAGACTTACTTTGGGCGGTATCAAGGGACATTGTTTTGAGGCCGTGTGCTCGACCTGACAGCTACCTATTATTAGAGCCTGACCTGCAAAGCCTGTTCACGTAGAGTAGCGTCGGTAGACTCTCCACGACCAAGTATTGCCAACGAGACATCCATCTCACTTCGCACTTGTGGCCGTGTACCTATCATGCAGCCCAGCAAACACATTGAAGGCGTGGTCATGTTCCACCATGATGAGGTTGCATCATCCTTCGCAGTCGCTGGCCCATGTGCCGACTGATGATACGAGACGCTTCATGGTTGTTGGCTGGAATGCTCTAAATAACGGCGACAATCCTCATCCCAACTGCCAGCATGGCCATACTTGGCCGTCGTATTTGTCGTGTAACAGTATAGACTTACAGCCGAGTCTGTTATGCATGAGCACGACTATATTTTGCCATGCCTCTACGTGAGGAGCTACTTGATACGCGCATAGCACAATCGACAAGGAAGAGCGACGAGATTTGTAACAATTCGAATAGAAACGTGGGGTTGGGTCACGCTGCTGGAATAGATGACGATGACAAATAGAGAACGCTGCTCTTTCGCAGTATGGCAACATGTCATCGGTCGGCCTGGGATATTGCTATTGGTGTGCTTTGTATGCGTGTTTGCTGCCTGGTAATAAGCTTCCGTCTCATCGTCAGTCTCCTCTCCCATCTCTAACTTGATAGGGCTGGAGACGCCGGCTCATGCTCGAATCTGGAAGCTCTGTCAGGTCTCCTGTGACCAGATCGTCCAAGTGTCAACTCGGTTTGAATTGCAACAGCCAGCAAGTAATGTAATCAGTCATCCTTTGAGCTCAGTGAAAGTCTGGATTACGGTTTCTCCATGAGAACCCCGATGGGGGTTGTCTGTGAGGTGCCTTTGTGTGTCTAGTCATCGTCTTCCGTCTGCATCACATGTTGCGCCCGTGGAAGAGACATTTGCAGAGTGAGCGTTGGCACCCATTGGTGCAGGCACGCACAGGACAAAGTTAGCTGCTGGATAGGAAGGGTCGCATTGATCTCGGTCAGATGGCGTCTGTCTCGGCCATCAAAGTGGCACCGTCTTGGTCTGGTGCTGGTGTCCGCAACAGGTTGCCACCAATCCCAAATCGCGGTACGAATTGGTCCTTGGCATCAATTCACATGTACGTCGAAATATTGACGGAGAATTGATGTGGTGGCTGACGGCGCGGATGGTTTGATGGGATGACGGCCAATGGGAACCAATAATGCATGCGTAGGCGCTGTTGATGGAAGGGAGAATTGCCGGGAGGCGAAATCACAACGAGACGTCAGACTCACTGGGAAATGCCCAACTGGGCTTTGGCAAGAGCGCTGGGGCCAAGCAAGCGGGCCAAAACGTGAGGGAGAAGTGCTCAACCCCTGTTGTGCTCAACCCTAACCCTGGAACTATGGCTCCCCGCCGCTGTGCACAGCATGGCTCTCCGAGAGCTTCACCACCGGCGGAATTGCTTCCACAACAACCTCAGGTCGAAAATAGCCTTGGCATCCGTATGCACATGTGCGTCAGTTGGCAGTGGGTTAGGCGCCCTTGTGCTACCAACCTCGCGCCGTCACTGGCCCCTGACCACGTTTCCAATGTCCGTGTCAACATTGAAAATCTGGGGCTGCCGAGGTCCCGCCGTACCTCGGCCCAGAGCACACCTAGTGATAGCCACGGACATGGATCAATTGATGACGACCTACCGATGCTGTCGTTACTCCGTAAAATCCCCCATCGCGTTCGGCGTCATGCCCCAATCGAGTGTCTGCGCGGTCGTATTGGCTTGAAGCTTCCTCCTTCCCCCTTCTCCCCCAGCTTTTTACCCCAGAGCCGGCTGTTGCTCTGCTCTCTTCTTCTTCATCCTTCCCAGCCAACCTCGCCCCAGCGTCTCCTTCTTTGACTCTCGTCTGCCCGTTGCCATCCTCCCGCCCGCGCCCGCGACACAATCGGCATTCTTAGGTCCGTTGGTTGGGAATCCTCACAATGCCTCCCGCACAAGATCCCGCCGCGCTCCAGGCCGAGCTTGGCGCTGTTCCTCCCGCCGGCTCCCCCTACGGTGTTCCCGTCCCCGGTTCTGAGCGTCCCGGCCGCAGCGCTGTCTACAGAGGCTGGAGGTTCCGCGACAGAGAGCTTCTGACCACCTTTGACCCCAATGTGCGCTCTGTACACGACTTATTCGAGGCTTCAGCCCGCAAGTGGCCCAAGAAGCGGTGCATGGGCACTCGCCAATGGAATCCCGCCACCCAGACTTGGGGAGACAAGTTCGAATGGATGACGTACGGCGAGGTTGCAGAGCGAAGAACGAACTTTGGCGCCGGTATCGTTGAGGTCCATAAGCGCATTGGGTATACCAAGGACAAGTACGGTATTGGCGTTTGGTCCCAGAACCGTCCCGAGTGGCAAATCGCTGGTACGTCTTTCGCCAAGTTTATTCCCGAATGAGATATATCTAATCACTTACCGTTGCTTAGATCTCGGTGCCTCCTCGCAATCGCTTTATACTGTCTCGCTGTACGAAACTCTCGGCCCCGACGCTACCGAGTACATCATCAACCATGCCGAGCTGCCTAGCGTTGTGTGCTCGCTTCCTCACATCTCCAAGCTCATCAAGCTTGCACCGCGCATTCCGTCCCTCAAGCTCATCGTATCCATGGACCCGCTTGAGCATGGTGAGCTTCCTGGACTGTCCAAGGCCGACGTTTTGAACGACCTTGCGGCTCAGCACGGCATCAAGATCTACTCCATGAGCGAGGTTGAGAAGATTGGCGTCGAATCTGGCCGTTCCATGCGCCCTGCTGGCTGGGATGACATTGCCACCATTAACTACACCTCCGGTACTACTGGCGCTCCCAAGGGTGTCGTTCTCACGCACGGAAATGCTATCTCTGCCAACGCCGCTGCGCGTCTGGGTGGTCACGTCAAGGAATCCGACATTCACATGTCATACCTACCCCTTGCGCACATTTATGGTCGTCTGATTGATCACATTGCTCTGTCAGAAGGCGCCGCCGTTGGTTTCTTCCGTGGCGATGTGTTGGGTCTCGTCGATGATCTCAAGATCCTCAAGCCCACAGGCTTCATTTCTGTCCCACGTCTGTTTAACCGATTCAACTCGGCCATTCGTAGCGCTACTGTGGAGGCTGAAGGCTTCAAGGGCGCTCTTTCAAGGCATGTCGTCAACTCCAAGAAGGCTGCCATGAAGGCTGCTCCCGGTCAGGCCTCCAACACCCACTTCTTTTGGGACAGAATCTGGACCCGCAAGGTCAGAGCTGCTGTTGGTTTAGACAATGCTCACACCATGATCAGCGGAAGCGCTCAGCTTGACCCCGACGTCCAGGAGTTCCTGCGCGCTGCTTTCGCCAACACTTTCCAGCAGGGCTGGGGCATGACCGAGACATATGCCACCGGCACTGTTCAGATGAAGGGTGACTTCTCTACCGGCAACGTTGGGCCCCCAATGGGTGACGTCGAGCTGTGTCTTGAGTCCGTCCCTGAGTTCGACTACACCGTCCACGATAAGCCCAATCCCCGTGGCGAACTACTCGTCAGAGGCCCTGCCGTCTTTAAGGAGTACTACAAGAACGAGGAGGAGACTAAAAAGGTCCTCGAGGCTGATGGCTGGTTCCACACCGGCGACATTTGCGAGATTGATAAGCTTGGCCGCTTCAAGATCATTGACCGCAAGAAGAACGTCTTGAAGCTGTCTCAGGGCGAGTACATCTCCCCTGAGCGTATCGAGAACGTCTACTCTGCCAACACCAACCTCATCAACATGGGTTATGTGCACGGCGATGCCAAGGAGTCTACTCTGGTTGCCATCTTTGGCGTCGACCCTGAGAACTTCCCTGCCTGGGCCTCCAAGGTCCTGGGCCGCACGGTCTCCAATGACCCCAGTGACATGCGGGCTGCTGCCAAGGACCCCAAGACCAGGCAAGCTTTCCTCAAGGTTCTCGACAACATTGGCCGCAAGCACAAATTCAACAGTTTTGAGAAAGTCAGGGGCGTTTACTTGGATGTTGAGCCCTTTAGCATTGACAACGAGCTCCTCACCCCGACGTAAGTTTGCATCCTGCAGCAGCGTACCTTTGGTTCAGGACAGATGGCTGACTAACCCATGATAGCCTCAAACTCAAGAGACCCCAAGCCGCCAAGAAATACCGCGCCGAAATCGACGCCATGTACGCTGAGATTAACAACGCCCAGCCTGCTGGCTCGGCTAAGCTGTAAAGAGGAGAATTATTATTCATTTTAGATTATTAACTTATTCAAAAAAAATTTAAAAAGAAAGGCTAGATGGAGGGCATCTAGTAACACTGTATTTTGGCCGTACCTAGGCCAGGGAACCGTGACTAACCACGCAATCATTTTAGAATGTAGTGGTTTTGGCGTGGAATCTGTAAATCTAAGGCCGTGTAAGGTGGTTGGGGAACCCCGCCTACCTGTAACGCGATTAATAACGTCACGTGGAACGGGGGCTTTAGGACTATATCCCCTATATCTCGTATAATTAAAAAATAAGATAAGCTTTAATTATTATAATATAATTACCCTTACTTTAATTACCTAACTTTTAGTCTCTCTTATAACCTTATAATTTTTAAAGCTTCTTAAAAAGTTACTTAATTAAAATAGTAAGGATAAGCACTTAAAGAACCCTTATTTTATAGGCGCCTTTACCTCTAATAATAGAGAATCTAATAGAATTATTAAGTAATTAAGAGAATATAATAGCCTTAAGTAAAGGGAAAATACTTAAATAATTAAATAAAGCTATTATAGCTCTTTAAAATTAAATCACTTAATTAAAGAAGTTATAAAAGCTTTAAGAAAAGAAAAAGAAGCTATAAAAATTAATTCTTAGAATCACTTACTTAATAATAAAAAAGAGGCGTAACTTTTATAATTTAAAGAGAAGTAATAATTAAAAAGTATAGGTTAAGAATATTAACTCTTTTTATTATTTAATAAACCCTTAAAAGTATAAGATTTAAATAAATAACTTAAATTATACTTTTAATAAAGTAAAACGTAAGTATTATAAGAATTACTAGAAAATTCTCTTTACCTTAAATTATATAAACTTAAAATATAAGGTAAGATAAGACTAATACCTTAATAAATAGCTAGTAAATTAAAAGAAAAACCTTAAGAATAATTAAAATACGTTTTAAGATTAAACCCTTATACTTTTAAAAGACATAAAAAATTATAAGGCTTAAATAGCTATATAATTAAAATAAGTAAAGTAACGCGAAAATTAAAGCTTTATAAACTTTAATATTTACTTAAATTTATTAAAGAAATACTTAAAAAAAGCTAGTGAAAAGTTATAGGTACTTACCCTTTTTATTAAGCTATAACTTAAACTTTAAGATTATATAAACTTATATACCTTTATCTTTAAAAAAACCTAAGAAGAAGTAATTTAAATTACCTAATCATTTTAAAATATTATATTAGGGAGAAATAAGCGAAAGGTTAACTTATCTTAATTAAAAAGCTTTTTAAAGATACCTTAATAAGAAAGAAGTAACTTATTAAAGGCTTACCTTAATAATAAGAGGTTCTTATAATTAAATTCTTATAATTAAAACCTAAACTTAATTAAATAAGAAAGGCTATATTATTATAATTATAATAGTAAGAATTACCTTTAACTTACTTATAATAAATTATTTAAAAATAATTAAAATAATTAAGAAAACACTTAAAGGTTAAAGTAATTACCCTTACTTTAGCTTTAAGCTAAGAAGTATTAATAAGCTAATACTTTAATATAAAGGTTATTATATATAAGTGTAATACTATAAAAACCTACGTTAATCTTAATAGTTATATAATACTTAACCTTATTAGTATTAACTTTATAAGGTAATAAGAACTACGTTAAGTAAAGGTAATAGCTCTTATTTTATAATTAATTAAAACCCTTATAATTCCCTAATATAATATATATAAAGTACCCGTTTAAGCTATTAACTCTTATAAGTGTAAGCGTACCTTAAAATTATTATATATTACTATTAAAAGGGACCTAAACCTAAAGGGAAATCTTATCTTAATAGAAATATATATATTAGTTAAATAAAAGATACATATAATTATATATAGCTAAAAATAGTAATATAAGTCTTAAAAAAGGGGTTTCTTACTAGATAATCCCTATAAATTTACTAAGAAGTACTAGAACGTAGCTTAAATTTACGCTATTATTAGTATATTTAAGAAAGACTTTCTTACTCTAAGGGGTAAAGAGCTAATAAAAGGGTATAATTCTATAAATAATATTTTAATAAAGCTTTATAGCTTTAAGAATATCTTTATAGATAATTATTTTAAGACCTTATTATTATATAAGAATACTAATTATAATATTAACCTTTTACTTAACGTTACGTTACCTTATAAACTTATTTACCTATTATCTTAAGCTAAGTTAAAGAAGTTTTATTAGTATATTAACGAAAACCTAATAAATAAATAAATAAGACTCTTAAAAAGCTTAATTAAAGTATTAATTTTATTTATACCTAAGAAGAATAAAACCCTAAGATTATATATAAATTATAAGGGATTAAATAAGATAATCTAAAAGAATTACTATATATTACCTTTAATCTTAGAGTTACTTAATAAATATTAAGGGGTTAAGTTCTTCTTAAAGATTAATATTAAGAATACCTATTATAAAATACAAATAAAAGAGAGAGATAAGTGAAAGATAGCCTTTTAAACCTATTATAAGCATTATAAATACTTGCTTATACCCTTTAGCCTTATAAACGCGCCTATTACTTTTTAAAATTATATCTATTAAGCCTTATAAGGGCTAATTAATATTATTTATATAGTATATTTAAATAATATTTTAATCTTCTTAAAAATAAAAGAGAAATATACCTCTTATATCACCTAAATATTAAAACGAATATAAGTAGCTAAGCTATTTATAAAGCTATTTAAATATACCTTTTACTAAACCTTTATAGAATTTCTAGGGTTTATTCTATTAATTAATAGCCTTTTAATAGATTTAAAACAAGTATAAATTATTTAAGAATAAAAAAAATTAACCACGTATTATAAGGTATAAGTATTTCTAGAATTCTATAACTTCTATTAATAATTTATATAGGGTTACTTTAGAATAATAATACCCTTAACAGAGCATTAACAAAAAAACTACACTACATGTAGTTTTTTAGTGTAGTTTTTAGTGTAGTGTAGTTTTTGTAGTTTTAGTGTAGTTTAACTACACTACAACTACATTTGTAGTGTAATATGTAATTATAGAGAAAAATTTTTAATTATAAATATAACGTTGATTATAAGACTTATAAGGTTATAATTATTATACCTTAATAGAGCTAATTTAGCTCTTTATAATTCACTAATTTTTATACGTATAGCTTATAAATTAAGCGAGTTATAATAGGTTAAATCTTAGCTAAAAATTAAGATCCACTTTTTTAAAATAAGAGACTAAAAGCTTAATATCTCGCTTAATATCCACATTTTAAGGTTAATTTTTAAAGATTTAAAATCACGTGATTTTTAGCTTTATTTTAATATATAATATGCTTATATAAGCTTTTTTTTAGTAAAACTTTTTTATAATAAAATTTAAAAATAAAAAAGTTAAGTTAAAAATATAAAATCTATTATAATATAAGAAATAATATATATAAAAAGAAAGTATAAAATATTATTTTATATGAAAAATTTTAAGGTATTTAAATATATTATTTATAACTTTAATATATTTCTTATAACTTTAATATTTAATATTTTATATTTAAGTTATAGGGTAATATTATAAATATTATTATTTTATAAGATATTTATATATAAATAATAGAAATTTTTAAATTTATTATATTAAATATATTTTACTTATAATAATAATTTTAAATAATACTTACTTACTTAATATAATTCCCTTATAATTCCCTTTTATTTTATTTTTATTTTATTTTTATTAGTTTTTTAATCCCTGTTTTTAGCTTATTTAAGCTAATTAATCCCTGCTTACTAATATTAATATTAGTAAGTAAATGTAGCTCTATTTTAGCTTACTAATTATATTAGCTAATAATAGCTTATAAATTAATTAATACTACATATTACACTAATTTTTAAAATGTAATGTAGTGTAGTAAAACTACACTACATTACACTACACTAAAATTCACTAAAAACTACAAAACTACACTACTTCTAATGCTCTGACCCTTAAATACCTTATTAAAGGAAAGTTAAAATAGTAAAAAGCTTAATTACCTAACCTTTATAAGTAAAGAATAACTAGCGTTTAACCGTTTAAAGAATACCTTTATAAGAGCCTTTCTCCTTTAATATTATAATTTAAGTAAAGTAGTTTAAATTAAAATAAACGCGTTTAACTTTATAATAGCTAGAATTCTCTTATAATTAGAGCATTAAAAGTAGTGTAGTTTTGTAGTTTTTAGTGAATTTTAGTGTAGTGTAGTGTAGTATAGTTTTACTACACTACATTACATTTTAAAAATTAGTGTAATGTGTAGTGTTAATTAATTTATAAGCTATTATTAGCTAATATAATTAATAAGCTAAAATAGAGCTACATTTGCTTACTAATATTAATATTAGTAAGCAGGGATTAGCTAGCTTAAATAAGCTAAAAACAGGGATTAAAAAACTAATAAAAATAAAATAAAAATAAAATAAAAGGGAATTATAAGGGAATTATATTAAGTAAGCAAGTATTATTTTATATTATTATTATAAGTAAAATATATTTAATATAATAAATTTAAAAATTTCTATTATTTATATATAAATATCTTATAAAATAATAATATTTATAATATTACCCTATAACTTAAATATAAAATATTAAATATTAAAGTTATAAGAAATATATTAAAGTTATAAATAATATATTTAAATACCTTAAAATTTTTCATATAAAATAATATTTTATACTTTCTTTTTATATATATTATTTCTTATATTATAATAGATTTTATATTTTTAACTCAACTTTTTTATTTTTAAATTTTATTATAAAAAAGTTTTACTAAAAAAAAGCTTATATAAGCATATTATATATTAAAATAAAGCTAAAAATCACGTGATTTTAAATCTTTAAAAATTAACCTTAAAATGTGGATATTAAGCGAGATATTAAGCTTTTAGTCTCTTATTTTAAAAAAGTGGATCTTAATTTTTAGCTAAGATTTAACCTATTATAACTCGCTTAATTTATAAGCTATACGTATAAAAATTAGTGCATTATAAAGAGCTAAATTAGCTCTATTAAGGTATAATAATTATAACCTTATAAGTCTTATAATTAACGTTATATTTATAATTAAAAATTTCTCTCTATAATTACACATTACACTACAAATGTAGTTGTAGTGTAGTTAAACTACACTATAACTACAAAAACTACACTACACTAAAAACTACACTAAAAAACTACATGTAGTGTAGTTTTTTTGTTAATGCTCTGCTTATAATTAAATAATAAAAGGTAATATTACTTTATTACGTTTTAATCTTAAAAGTTTATTAATATAAAAAGAAATTATAAAATATTAAACTAAAAACTATTTATTATAATAGAATTATTTAAATACTAGTAATATTATATAAAAGGGGTAATAAACCTAGTTAAGATTCTATTAGATTATTATAACCAGAGCATTAACAAAAAAACTACACTACATGTAGTTTTTTAGTGTAGTTTTTAGTGTAGTGTAGTTTTTGTAGTTTTAGTGTAGTTTAACTACACTACAACTACATTTATAGTGTAATATGTAATTATAAGGGCTTTAAAAGTAGACTTATAAGCTTATAAAAATAACCAAAAAATACTATAATTTTAGCTCATTATAATGCTATAAAAATATCCTTTATAAGTTACTTAATAAGTAAGATATTAAAGTTTAAAGAATTCTAAAAATAAAGATATTAACTTAATTTATTTTAAGTATTTAATAAGAAATAAATGCTTTTTAAATGTTATTTATATATATATAATATATGTAATTAATATAAAAATTTAAAATATTTTTTTTTTACCTTAATTATATGTAAATAATATTTTAAAATATTTTTAGTTTTTATTTATATTTTATTTAATTAAAATAAATCTATAAAAATAAGTAATAAGTATTTTTATATTTTATATAAGTTATCTTAATAGCTTATTAATATAAAACGTATAACTTTATCTAATATATATTTAATAAAATTTATATAAATTATTTTATATATAATTATATATTTTTTTAATTTAATTAATATATATTATTTATATTAAAGTAAAATTATATATATTATTAATTTATATATTATAAAGTATTTTATAAGCTTAAATATATATTTAATATATTTAATTTTATATATATAAAGATTAATATAAATATTAAAAACTTTATTCTTAAGTTTTTTTTATTCTATATATTAAAACTAATATAACTTTATGAAAAAAAGAAGTTTAAAAATAAGAGTAGTATCATTTTAAAGCTTATAATCTTAGCTATTTAAAAATACTAACCCCACTTAATTCCACCCATTAATTATAAAGATAATAGCCGCGGTATTTAGTGGGGTAAGTTAACTAGGGTAAAACGCTATGGCGTTTTACCCCACTTTAATAAAAAACGCTATAATTTTTATTTCCTAATATCTCTTCGAATACTTAACTAGAATTTATAAGCTTATAACTAATTAATAGCCCTTAAAAAGCCCTTTAATCTAATACTAGTTGCATAATTATAAGTCTAGTATTCTAGGAGTTATATTCGGTTAAAGTTTTAAGATATAAAGGTTTCCTATAAGCTATATATGCATGTTTTAAGTGATAAAACAGCATATTATCACACAATATAACGCCTTTAATGCATTATAAGCACACTAGCTTTTTTAACTGTTTCACTATAGTTACATTTTCTCGTAAAACTATTCTATTGTTTTCCACACGAATATGCATGTTTAAGGGGTAAGTTAGGCATTAAAAAAATGCCTAAATTCTAAGGTTTCTAAAACCATTTATATTATAAATTTATTCTATATATTAACTGTGTTCTCCCGCTTTAAAGTTTAGAGCCTCTCTTTTCTACATTAATCTTCTTACCCTTATAACTCTATAAATACTTAACTTTTATTTAAACTTTTTTTATTATTAAATAGCCTTAAATTTAGGCTATCTTATAAAAATTTTTTATTATTTAAAACCTACCTTTATAATGGATTAAAATCCTCTTGGAATTACACCTCTTATTATTACGGATAATTTAAGCTTTTCTTAGTAAACTTCAACTAAAAAAGACTATACAAATGATAAGAGCTATTAATTTCGCATAAAATCATATATTATTCAATATAACCTTTTTTCTTATAAGGTTTTAGCAGTTAATTTAAAAAAACCACGAGAAATCACCTTTTTTTGCAGCTAGCTAAGCTGTAACTTTACTTTTACATGCCTAGCTAGCTGTTTTTAGTCCTTTAATGGTTTAGCACATTATAGGAAAAAACATCCTACTATTATAGTATTAAAAGCCGAAGAAAACGATAAAATAACTAGTAAGTTACTTCTTTTATTATTTTATATCTTATTATATTATTAATTTATATATTTATAATATTATAAATTTATAATTTACTAATATACTTATAAATAGTCCCTATTATTACAGAATTACCTTTAATTTCGGACTTTTTAACTAAATCTAGCTTTTCTAGCTTTTTAAGAAGCAATAAAAGACCTAAAGATAATACTATTACTAGTAGTAGTAATGGATTTTCTAAGGATACTACTCTTATATTAGCTCTTAAATTTATGCTTTAAAATAACCTATCTTTTACTACTATAACTAGTGAAAGCTTTAAAAAGCTTTTAAGTTATTATTACAAGTAAGTTATATTAATATATATAATATAACTTATATATTATACTAATATTAAGTTATTTTAGTTATAATATTAGCTTTTTTCATTATAAAGGCCTTATATCTCATATAAAAATATTACATTCTAATATGAAAAAGAATATAATAAATAAAATTCAAAATCAAGTTAATAAAATGGGTTTTATATCTATTTAACTTAATATTTAAACTTCTATTAATTCTAAATCATATTTAGGGGTTATAGCTAATTGGCTAAACCCCTAATTTAACTTAGAATATTATTTAATTGGTAAGTATTCTTATATTTATATTATTATTATTATTATTATAATTTAAAAGCTAATTATATATTTAGGATTTAAATATTTACCTACTAGCTATACCGGCTATTTAATTAATTTAATTTTCAATGAATTATTAACTGAATATAATATAAACCCTAAAAATATTACAAGGTTAGTAGTTTATATATAAAATAATATTAATTTACTAACTTTTTAATTATAGCTTTATTAGAGATAACGGTTCTAATAATAATACCTTTTTATCTTCTTTTTTAAACTTATATTCTAAAAGGTATAAAAAGCCTTTAAATATTCGTTATACAGCTTATATTTTAAATATAGTAGCTAAAGATATAATATTTATATTTATTAACGAAATAATAAATACTAAAAATATCGAAGATTATATAAATAGCGAATTTTTACATTATTCTACCGAAGAATTCAATGATTTATCTGCTAAAAAAAGAATAAAATTTAATAATTTAATTCCAGGTATTTATTATATTACTTATTTTAAGTTATTTTATATAATTTAAGCTAATTATAAAATAGGAATTATTAGAAAAGTTAAAAGAATAGCTATTCTTATTAAAAATAACTAATAACTTTATTTATAATAGTTAAAAGCTTTAAAAGAAGCTAAAGATAAAGGATTTATTACTAAAAATAATAATCTTATAAAAATACTATTAGGTAAGTTATTAATTCTATATTATAAATATTATTTAAAGCTTTAAAAGCTTATAAATATTATTATTAATATTAATAAGTTATAATAAGTATTAATAACTAACTTTACTTATATTAGCAAACGTAATAAGATAGAATTTAACCTATAAAATGCTTCACACAGCTATTTTATTAGTAGAACCTATTAAAATATTACAGAAAAAAACGAATTTAGCAGCTTTTAAAGATACTAGCTTAACTACGCAAGAATGGGCTAATTTAAATACTTTAACAAGTATTTTAGAGATTTTTAATTAGCCTACAATATAATTATAAAGCTAATCTTATAATACTATAAGTTTAGTATGTTTTTTTCTAATAAGAATTTATACTTTACTTTAAGATATATTAAAAGATCAAAAAAGTTAGCTTAAAAATGTAAGTTTTATAATATTTATAATATTTATAATTTTATTTTAAATTACTAACTATTTTATAGTTAAATACTTATAATCTATTAGCTAAGGTCTTTATTTTAGCTTTAGAAAAAGGCTTACATAAATTAAATTACTATTTTCCTAAGAATATTAATAGTAATTATAATTTTTAGAAGCCTTATTTATTTGCTATTATATTAGACCCTAGGCTTAATTTACAATCAATTAAAAATCAATTAAGTATTAATTCTAATACTATTAATTAACTATTAAAAGACTTAAAAGCCGAATATAAAGAGTAAGTTATAATTTATTATATATAATATATATTTTAAATTTCTTAATAACTAATTATATAATAGAACCTATTACGAATATATAAAAGACCCTAAAATAAAGTAATTCCTTATATAGAATTAGAAGAAATTTCTTCTAATTCTAAAAAATCAATTAAAAATACAAATAATACTCGAATTAAAGTTAATTTATAATAACTAGCTAATTTAGCTTCTTATAATAATATTAGGCTTTAAAAAAAGCCTAGCTTATTTAATAACTTATTTCTAAAGCAAAAAACTAAAGCTATTAAAAAAACTAGAAAAAATGAGATTTCTAGTTATTTAAAGCTTAATTTTAAAGAAGATACGGTATTTTTAATCTTTTATAATCTTTTATAATATTATTTATACATTTATAATTATAAGCTAACTTTGAATAGTAAGATATATTTATTTGGTAGGCTAATTCCACTGAATCTTTTCTAATTCTTTCTATAATAGCTTGAAAATATTTAGCTATTCCAGCTACTTTAGGAGCTATAAAAGGGAATTTTAACTAGGGAACTAATATTATTACTAAGCGAAGAACTGCTTTATTACATGAAAATATTCGAATTATTTTATTATTAAAAAACTAGGTTAAAAATAAGAATAAAAGGGTGGAAAATAAGAGATATTATAATTTATTTTTATATTCTAGTGGAAATTTAGAAGAAAAAGAAGAAGAAGAGGAAGAAGAAGAGGAAGAAGAAGATTAGAATAAAGTTTTAACTAATTCTAATAAAAATAAGGATATTTCTAAGTTTAATTATATAGATATTAGTAAGGATATAGAAGAAGAAGAAGAGGAGGAAAATATTTATGATTCTAATACTTAATTTAATATTAAAAGGGTTTTTTTATTATTATTTTTCATTTTATGTAAAAGAGTAAAATTTTAGCTTTATCAAAGTTTAAAAAGTAATATTTAAAGTTAACTATATAAAGAGTTATTTAAATTTATATTTTATATAAATTTATATTTAATATTTTTATATTTAAGTTATAGGGTAATAAGTTAAATCTCTTTTTTTATAAAATATTTATATATAAATAATAGGATTTTTTTCCTTTATTAAATTAAGTAAATTTTAATTATAATTATAATATAAAATAATATCTACTTACCTAATATAAATCCCTTAAATTTCCCTTATACTTTCTCTTATTTTTATATTTTTATTAGTTTTTTAATCCCTGTTTTTAGCTTATTTAAGCTAGCTAATCCCTGCTTACTAATACTAATATTAGTAAGTAAATTTAGCTCTATTTTAGCTTACTAATTATATTAGCTAATAATAGCTTATAAATTAATTAACACTACATATTACACTAATTTTTAAAATGTAATGTAGTATAGTAAAACTACACTACACTATACTACACTAAAATTCACTAAAAACTACAAAACTACACTACTTCTAATGCTCTAATTATAACCTTTAAACATTTATAAGGTAACTTAAGTTAAATAAGTATTAGGCTTATTAGTATATATTCTTATTACCCTTTAACTTTATTATTAAGTATTAATCTAGTAAAAGTAACCTAATAAATAGGCTATTAAAGTAATTTAATTATAAAGGTAAAGCTATATTTAATAGGGAGCTATTATTAAACTTATAAAAGAAGCTAATAATTACCTAAGAAAAAGTAAAGAATACTTTAAGAAACTATAAAAACTATAATAAAAAGCTAACGTTTAATTAAATATATAAAGCTTTAAGGCCTCTAAGAGAGAGGTATTTAGCTTATATAAGCTAAGTAACCGCTATAAGTCTAGCAATTATTACCTATTTTATTAATAAATTTAAGGAGAAAGTAAGTGTAATAAGTATAATTACGTAAAGTTAAGTAAAGTATACTATAAGATAATAATTAATTTATAAGAATAAACTAGCTATATTACTTAAAGAACTCTTACTTTAAGTTTAAAGCTATAACCTAAATATATAAAAGTAATTTATTAATAAGCTAATAATAAAATAAGAAGAAAAGAAGAATTAAATAAGAGATAAAAGTAATTTTTTATTATATAAGAATAAAGTAATTATACCTTAAAATTTAAAGATACGTTAAGAGTTACTTAAGCTATATTATAATAATTTATTAATAGGTTACTTTAAAATAAAAAGAATCTTAGAACTATTATAACGTAACTTTTATTAGCTATATATATAAGGTAAAGTAAAAGATTATATTATAAGCTATATAATTTATTAAGAGGTAATAACTTAATAATATTACTTATATAACGCGCTTAAATTACTATTAATTTCGTAATAATCTTAAATTAAAATATTAATAGACTTTATAATAAAGCTATTTAAGATAAAGTACCTTAAGTAAAGCGTTAATATAATACTAATAATAGTAGATTAATTTATTAAGTATTCTCTTTTCTTAGTAATTAATACTACTATTAATACTATAAAACTAGTAAAACTCTTTTACTATAAGGTTAAACTTTAATTTAGCGTATTAAAAGGTATTATCTTTAATAAAGGGCTAGTATTTACTAGTTAATTCTAGTTAAACCTTTATTACCTATTTAAGATAAAAAGAAGGCTTTTAATAGCTTTTTACTCATAAATAAATAAGTAAATAAAAAGAATAAACTAAACTATAAAGTATTACCTATATTATTTTATTATAGGTAATTAATTAATATAAGCGTAATTATTATTATAAGCTTAATTTACTTATAATAATATAAAGAGTAGTATAATAAGCTACTTACTTAATTATAGTTTAATAGAGTATAACCTAGAGTTTTACTTTTACTTTAAGGCTAAGGCTTATTAAAAGAGAGTATTTACTATAAAAACCCGTATAATTAAGCTTAAGAAAGTATAAAAATAACTTTAAATTAACTAATAAAAAGCTATAAAATCTTAAGTAAAGTACTATAACTAATAATATATACCTCTTACCTTATATAAGGGGAACTTAATAGGCCTAGCTATAAAGAATATTAAATTTAAGGTAAGAAAATAAAAGCTTATCTCTTATTATATTAAACCTTTTTAAATCCTAAAAACTATTAAGAAATAGGTATATTACTTAGCGCTATTAGAATAATATAGCTGCCTTTATAACGTCTTTTATATTAGTCTATTAAAGCTATAAAAAAAGCGGGGAAATACTAGTAAAAACTCGCTTTTAATACTAGACTTTAAAGAGAATAATAAAGAGTATTAAGTTAAAGAAGTTAAGAATTAAAGAGAGTTTTAAGAAGGTATTTATTACCTAATAAAGTAAAAGAGATAGCTCTTAAAGTATAACTAATAAGTAGCTATTAAAGATATAGTTAATACGCTTAAGGTAATTATTATATTTTAACGAAATAAAAATAAATGAAAAGCTAATAAAATATTATAAGAAAACTATAAGTAAAAGATTATTATACGAAAATTAAATAATTATACTCTTATTATTATTAATTTTATTTATATTAACTTTTAAGTTAATAAACTATTAAATAAAAAATAAATGAAACGGCGCTTAAAGTATAAGAAGAACTAGTAGAAAAGCACTTAAAGCGCTATTTTTAAATAGGTTATTATTAAATTTATTAATAGTAATTTCCTTCTTTATACTATTATAAAGGCAATAAATTATTATCGCTTAAGTAGTATAACCTAAGTTAAATAAACGTAAACGTAAGACTTAAGTTACTTTTTATTTACTAAAAACTTAATTATAATTCGCTTAATAATAATTAATAAGCGAAATAATAAGAAGTTATTAGTAAAAAAGTTTACTTATATTATTAAATTATAAAAAAGAAATTTAAGTAATTAAAAGCTACTTTTAAGCTATTATATACTAGTAATAGATACTTTAAGCGAATTAAAAGAAGAGAATTAGCTAGCGAATATATTATAATAAATTAAGGAAAAACGTACCTATAAGCTCTTTATTATACTAATTAGCTTATAAGCGATATAATAGGCGGTTCTAATATAATTAAAGCTACGAATAATTTCTAGTAAAAGCTAGGTAAAGCGCACGTAAGTTACGCGCGAAAAAATATAACTAGTATTATTATTATTACTATTATTTTTATTCTTTAAAATTAAGGTAGTTATAAGCTATTAAAGGTAGCTTAAAAGGCGTAAAAAATTAATTATATCTTTAATTATAATAAGAATAAGCTATATAAACGTTAATAAAGATATAATAAAACTATAAGAAAACCCTTTAAAGTTATAGATTGATTAAATTACACGTGTTAACGCGCGTAATATACTATTAATAGCGCTTAAAGAGGCTAGTATTTAGGCTTAAGTTATTATTAAAAGTATAGGGAATTTAAAGGAGTTTAAGCTTCTTTAAAAAGCTATAATAATAAGCGTTTACTATTATACGTAGGTAATATATATAAAAATAACGCTTAATACTAATATTTATTATTTTAATAGTAAATAATAGGCGATTAGCTTAATAAAATAAGATTTCTTAGGTGAAAAAAGGGGATTAAATAAATAAGATAAGGAAGAATAAGGTAAGTAATAATATTTAAGGGAGAAATAATTAATAAAAGTGTAAAGAGGTTACATTAATTTATATATACGGCTAATTACGTGGTAATATAATTAACTTTAATTAAACGTTTAAATTATTTATATATTAGTTAATAATACACTATTATATAACTAGTAAGTAATTATTAAGGCTATTTAGCGCTTAGTTAAAGTAAGGGGAGATAATTGTAAGGTAATTAGAGAACCTCACCTACTTATAACGCGATTAATAATATTACGTGAAATAAGGGCTTTAAAACTATATCCCTTATATCTCGTATAACTAGAAAATAGGATAAGCTTTAGTTATTACAATACAGCTACCCTTACTTTAGCTACCTGACTTCTAGTCCCTCTTATAACCTTACAGGCCGAGACTTGTGGTTATTTGGTCCTATTTGTTTTTACATTAGCGTATCTTGAAAAGAATCGCAGTTATCGAGAGGACATATCTATTAGACAAAGAATAGAGTCAGATATAGCTGTTATATTGTAAGTCGTCGTTTTGGGACCATAAATTGACACTGGCCGCCCCGCTTTGTGCAGGTTATGCGTGGTCAAGTCTACGGCTCTTTAGCCCGATAATTCACGCGCTAACGGTAATATTGGACATGAAATTATATAGTTATCTAGTAAGCTAAAATGTATTAATTTTGTTCAACAATTTTTTTCTAAAACTATCCCAATATTCGTGCCAGCACTGCATCAGGTAGTGCGCAATTGTACAAACAGCGTGTGCCTGGTCGTCACAGAAACGGTAATTTTATTAAATTCATTGAAAAAGTAAAAAAAGGGGGGGGCTAAATGCAGGACATCTAGTAACACTGTATTTTGGCCCCTAAAAACAGCGAAGACTACAACCGGGTCACGGGATCCACAACGCCCCTGTTAGCAACTTAGCAGCTGGTGACCTCGAGTGACATTGGTAATAGGCTAATAGCCCAAATCCAGCCACACCAAAACATCATACAACATATTTCGTGAAGCTACCAATGAGTCTTGACCAGAGCATTGGAAGTAGTGTAGTTTTGTAGTTTTGTAGTTTTTGTAGTTTCGAATATAAAAAATTATATTAAATCTAATAAAATACTTATAGAATTATAAGTTTTACGAATAACTAGCATAAATCTAAAATTATAAGCTTATAATAAAAAAAGTGGGTCCTTATATACTATTATAAGCCTAAAACTTCAAAAACTACATTTTATAGTTTTTGTAGTGTAGTGTAGTGTAGTAAGTTTTTAGAAAACTATATAATCTAGTTTTTAAGCTTACAAAAAGCTAAAGGGACCCACTTTTTTAAATAAGCTGATTGGCTATAATATTAGCTATTTTATGTATTTATTATTATAATTCAAGTATTTTATTAGATTTATTATTAATTATTTAAGCTTTTTTAAAAAATGAAAATGTAGTTTTCTTGTCAATGCTCTGGTCTTGACACACTAGCAGCCTCACAAAGCTCTCAAAATCCGTTGAAGCCGATGACCCAAAATGCCCTCAATAGCAGGGGAAGGGCCCGGACCCGGGCCCGTCAATCGCGTTGGGGTTGTGACGTGTGTGATGTAGCTCTTTGAGACTCGAAATTATGTTAGTACTTCTATCATCATATAAATCGCTAGGAAACTTAGGTACCTCTAGAAATCAGGCTTTTAATTGGATACTAATCCCTATAGCTACCTAATTGTAGTCTTTGCTGTTTTTAGAGGATACGCTTAAATAGGCGGCTAGCTTGATTTGTAACGTTTTATAAGAGGGCGAGTTAGGCATGCTTGCGCCTACTTTCGAGAGGGCAGTTATCAAGCAAAGATACCCTAGATACGTAGCTAGTGCGATGTGCCAGGAAGGTGTGCCTGACGCACCAATGATGGTAGAGCCAACAGATCCACCAGTACAATCTGACCACCCCGCTGCGGCACACACAGCTCCTGGCAGCTAGAAACATCAAGAATAGACTGGTTGCTAGGTTAGTTGTAGGGGCCTAGATCCAGTTTACTAGTTGTTATTGTCGGCTAACCCCTCTTATATCCAGCAGTTGCACGACGGAGGCATAGGGATGTCGATGCTCACGTTAGGGCCCCTCCGTCGGTCAGACCGTTTGCCAAGGCCTCCTGTGTTGGCACAGGTTTCCGAAGTTAATTAATGATAAAGAGCATTAAACTTTTTGCGACTCTGGGTAATAGTTGACTAAGTAGTCGGGAGTAAGATTTTAGTGTTTGGTAGCAATAATTCGTTAAATTGATACTTTTAGCAAAAAAAGTTGGGAAGACTATTAACTCTTCACAATGCATACTTAAGTATGAAGCATTTTCTAATTCCATTCAAGGCCTAGCGCTCATTAGAATCCGGTTGGGGGGGGGGGGGAAAGGGGGGTCATCGGCTTTTAGATATTCCGGCCGGCATAGGGCCTTTAGTTACCTAGATAATTAGGAGGCCGAGAGCTAAGTTGGACAACTTGCCTTATTATTACTCCCTCCACGAGGCAAACCACAGTGTGCACCAACCTCTCTACGCGAAATATCACCACCAGAACGCGACCTTTGTCCCAACATTATATTGAGCTGATGACGCCGCGTGTCTAGTGGAAACTCGTGTCAAGGTCTTTTCATCTCAAGGCTGTGCTCTGAGCACGCTTTGGGAAGGAAAGACACAGTCATTGTGACTTCTCCGATGAGTATCGCGTTAACAGCCACGGCTGCTCCAGTCGTTATCGACCTGACACTCGACACGCCAACGACGCTTGCGCCTTTGGCGTCCCCTTATGACCATGGCGACCCTACGCAGCCGTTGCAATTGACTTCGCAACAGCCGCCTGCGAAGAGGCGACGCGTGGAAAGTGACGGCCCTGGGGCAGAGGATGTGGAGATACGTATGCGGGACTATCTTCTTCCACATGTGCGAAAAGCTGTTGATGAGCTGTCACGGGATGCTTATCTTGTAGACAATATTGTAATCGAGGTAGGTGGCTGTAGGGGGACATTGCTTGCTGGCAAAGAGTTTCTATAGTGAAGAAGACGGTCTAACAAAGTGCCCGTAGGCTGTCACTACTTTGCTTAAGAGCACAAGATTTCGAGAAAAGGTTCAACTTAACAATGGACTGCTTATTGCGGAGGATAGAGCGGATATCGAGGGACTAGTTTCCCAGGCTGTCCGGCAACTGGCAGGTCTTCCTGTAGGTTTATTGGAGCCAAATGTGCAGGACCCAGTTCAGCCACTGACATTGTCTTAGCAATACAGAAGACCGCAACCGCAACCGATCAAGGAAGAAGCTCCATCGCTAGCACCGATCGCACCCAAACTCACACTCGCAGCGAAGCAGAGGGTTTTCCAGCGTCTCGAGTCCGCTCAGCCGATTTCGAAACCCGATACAGGCCCAACGCGGGTTCCTAGGCCGCGAGTTGGACGACGATATGTCGTACCGAATTCAGGTGACGACTTGCCAACTGTCAGTACATGGTCCCAGCTTCCACGGCGGCCGTATTTGCATTATTCGGCCCGGCAAGACATTGCCCAAGGGGTGAACCGTCCTGTCAATGTAGCACGTGACAGGGTGCAGTTACCTGCAGTTTATCATGCCGACTTTTCCTCGCTTGAGATTGCAGAAATTGTGAAAATTGTTGGACAGCACCTTTTACAGCACATTCCGCGGACGAGGGAGGGCCTAGAGCAGATATTACAACATCATGATGTTCCCCTAATTATCGGGGACTCAATAAGCGGACGAACAAGGCAAGATATTTACAACTTGTGCTCCGACATGTATGCTGGCAAAGCCAACCAGCCAGGTAATTTACGGGTGCTGTCTCTGGATGAAGTCAGCCCCGAGAGAAGAGCAAGGAACCGACGTGCCAATCGCTTGCCAGCATTGCTCTTGGCTCGGGAAATGGAGGGAAACATTGGGTTCGGCCGAATGAGACGGTATGAGAATTTCCAAAATGAGTTTCAAAAATGCCATGAAGACGGCCTGTCACTCATTGCCGAGTTCACCAACTGTGCGGGAGACATTTCCGCCTTGTCTTGGGTGCCTGATGGTAATATTATATGTGGTACCACGGCACATTCGGATGCACATAACCAGCAGTACAACAAGCCAGGAAATCTACTACTCTGCTCCACAGAGGGAGGTACGCTGCGCGCCTTTCCGGACCATCGAATACCACGGCCAGTTGTGGAAAAGGGAGAGAATTCGACGGAAGCCATGCGCCAGAGCCAAGACCCGTGGCTGTACTCGTCTGTCGTGTCGACAGACTACGACGAGAAGAATGGTCGAGCCTTCACCTCGAGCTTTGACAAAACCGTCAAGGTGTGGAGCGTAGCTGAAGATGGAACTTCCATGGAGGCCATTGCAACTTGGCACCACCAAGGCAACGTCAATTTCGTTGTTGCCGCCAAGGACGGGTCCGGACGAGTGGCTACTGCTGCAGATGTCCCTACCCAAGCAATTCGCATTTATAATGTTGATCCGAACAACGTACAAGACAGTAATTACTACACCATATCTTGCACTCGAACCGACGCTGATGGATCAGACAAATGGGCTTATTGCCCTGCTACTATGCAATGGGGACAAACACCTGGAACGCACCATCTGCTGGCCATTGGCTACTCCCCTCGCAGCTTTACCGGCGACGACGCCGATATTCCAGTGGACAAGATTCACAGTGGCGAGATTGTACTTTGGGACGCCGAGCGACGATGCCGAGTTCCTGTTCTGACCGTCACAACGGCCAACGTTTTCGAAATCGTGTGGCATCCCACCCTTCCCGTTTTCATCGTTGCTACCTCGCCGTCTGGACTCATTACCGAGCACGGCGTGCGCACACATGTCCACATCTTTCAACTGGACAGGGACCGCGAGGATGGTGCGTACAGCGAGTATCAAAAACTCGATTGCTACGCCTCTGATATCAACGAGCTCACCATTATGCCAAATTCTTTGTGCCACTCCTATATCTCAGCTGCCTGTACAGATGGACGCGTCTACATCTGGGACACGGCACAGGGCGATCGACCCATCCACATCCTCAAGCACGGGGAACCCCTGGGCGCCGTCATCTGCGACCGAGAAAAGGAAGACGAAGGCGTCAAGTTTACCGCCTGGGGAACAACACCAGACCGCTTCTACACAGGCTCAAGTGATGGCATCGTCAAAGTGTGGAACGTGCGACGGAAGCGCCGTCCGTTTGTAAGGAATCTCCTCGAGGCACCCGGCCCCATAACGTGCGGCGTCTTTTCGCCAAACCACAACAAGCTCGTCGTCGGCGACGCAACAGGCCGCGTCTTCGTCTTCTCCGTAGATGACCGAGACGAGATGGACCCGCACTTCATCACAATCCCAGGCACGAATCGCCGCGTTCGCCGTCCAAAGCCGTTCATCCCCCACCCAGAACCCGAACCTCCAACGACGTCCTCCCCCTTCCCCGCTTCCACTCCATCAGATGTTTCCATTGCTCAGTACTCGCGAGACCGATACCTGTCTTCAAATAGTCTCATCCTCCATCCAAACCCGGTCATCGGCGCCGTCCAAGGCCCCGCGTACCACTCCACAGGACTCTTCCGCCTCGACGCCCACGCCTACTTTGACCCGCAGGGCCCTTTGCTCCCCGAATTCGAGAGGAATCAACGCGCAGCGATGCAGGCCAGTCTCGGTCCTGAAACAAGGTCTATCCGCAGGTTGAAAGAACCTCCTGTGCAAACGTGGGTTGAAAAATCGCTTCATGATGAGAACGTGGCCAAGGATTTTGACTCGCGTTCCTTGGACAACTGGTCCTTTTGCCAGTTGGTCAATCTTGGAGTCCGCTTGAATATGGATGGACATGAAGGGTGGGAGTTTGTGTACGAAGAGATGCCTGTGGACACGGATTGATTCCACCAACCGATTGATGGATCGATGTTGTTTAGCCCCGACTGGTGCTTGTACTCAAATATACAGCTGGAGTTGTAGGCCTCATATCCCTTGATTTAGAGGTAGCTATGGGTAATGATGCTATTCCGTGCACAAACACTACATGAGCAAAAGCTGGGAGTATACGTGACGCGCTGACGATGCTCATGCTTTGTATGCTGGAATCACATGGGTTCAGTCATGGTTACTCACGCAAAACGTACACACATTTCGTCTATTTATGCGCCCAACGGCGCTTCTACAACTAATAAACACAAGATAAAAAACTCTAGCTTCAAGGTCCATGATCATACAGATTCTTGTCCGTTTAAGCACAACCATTTACCCTTCTTTTGCATCGCGTATTTTCATCAAGTGTAAGAGAAAAAAGACCTTGATTCGACATCCATGGAAATCTGTTGCGGAATAACCCCGCGTAGCAAGATTCTGCTGATACTAATGAAAAGCCCTGAATTAACGCCGCTCAATGCTTAGCTGAGACCGAGTCACCGGTCAATTTTTCAACATAAGTCTTTGCCCTACACGATGTTAGTACAAGCTAGTGAAAGGATTTGTAGACTGCAGACGACTTACATGTCACCAAAGGCAACCATGCAAATGGTTTGCCAGACACCGAGACCAATTCGTGGAGTGACACCGCGGTACAGGCCCTTGATGCCGTTGTTGGCGTAGATGTATCGGAAGGTGTTGCCGACCGTCATCTTCTTGGGTCGGTTAGGATCCTCCTTTTTGCTCTGCATCTCAACGCGGATAACCTCAATGGGCTGGTTCCAGGCGCTGAGACCACCACCGAGACCAGAGGCGATGACCTTCTCCACGGCAGACAGCTTGTCCTTCTCGGACTTGCCAGTGGCGGAGCGGATCCAGGTCTCGGCCAGACGGCTGAGACCGAAGCGGGAGCCCCAGTTGGTCATTTGACGAATGGCGACGGCGTTGACACCCTTGTTGATACCCCGGATACCTTCCTTGCGGTAGATGTCCATAAAGGTCTGGAAGGTGGACTGCGGCTTGACGCCGGCAGCCGCCATCTTGTGCTTGGTGATCTCGACCGTCTTCATGCAGGTGCAGAAACCCATGGTGGCATAGGCCTGGGCAACACCGCCAGTGATGCCGCCGAGGATACCACCGCCGAACTCGGAGGCGCCAGCAGCGCGAGCATAGTACTCGGCCTCGGAGGCGACGAAGAGGAGAACGGCGCCCTTGGTCGAGGCTTCGATCCAAGCCCAGGGGATGAGGCCTTGGTAGACTATGTTGCGCAAAGAACCGGCCGTGTTAGCATGTGATTCGGCGAGATGTATGGGGGGTCGACGAGGGCATCGACATTGGCTCCAAAAAGGGGCAGAGCAAAGTAGAGAAGAGAGAAAAGGGAACAAACATACAGCCGAAAGGACCGCCACGGGCCCAGATACGTCCCAAAGCCGTGGCGAAGCCGTCACCACGATTGGCGGCCATGGTGGTCTTGACGACCTCGAGAGGCTGACCGAGGGTGGTGACCTCGAACATGTTGAGGCCGGCACCGAGGAGCAAGTTGGAGAACTTGATGGGTTTCTTCTCCAACTTTTGGGGCTCCCCGATGGAGGCAGGAAGAGTAGCGCTCGCGACCATGGCTCTGGGAGTTTTGTTTGATTCAAAGGGGCCCTGACCAAGGGAATAGGGTGCTTCTTCGCGGAGGAGAGGTTGGAGAGCGGGCGGGAAGATAGATGGTAGGAAGGTGGAGAGAGACGGAGAAGCGCGAGTTGGTGGTTATGCTGAGTCAGAGGGACTATAACTCAAGCTATTACCCCGTACGGTTGCGGCTGCGGCTGTGCTGCTGCTCCTATTGCTTCTGACCGAACGGGACCGGGCAAAGACGACGTTTAGACAGGGCAAAAAGTGGAGGATGCACCTCCGAAGATCGAACAGCGGGATTGGATGGAGAATGTACGGAGTAGATAGACTTGAGATGCGCGCAAGTGGATTGCGAGATGGGGAAGGCAATGTTGGAAGGTTTGGGATGACCGAGGCATGGCGCGTTGGCGGCCCGTGAGTGGCAGGTCCGTGAATGCCCGGAGAGCGAGAGAGACTGGCCAGGCCCAAGTTAGCAGAGATGGCCCTGGCCCAGGGATCCATTCTTGATCCATTACTGTACCTGCTGACTTCAGTAGTACTCCGAAGAGAGGCCTTATCGGTCCGTGTCTTGTTGGAAGGGAAGGAAGGGGGCGATTCGAGTGCGACGACGAGAAGAGTATCAGGAATGACAAGACAGCAATGTGGCAATGCAAGTAAAGGGGAGAGATAATTCGAGAGCAAATACGGAGTACGTCGTAGTAGAAAAACAGATGAACAGGCGACCTTGTCAGATCCGAACTCGGATAGTGATTTTTGTTGACGGGGCCCAGGACCAAGTACACAGAACGGGTCAGCAGTACGCAACAAGATGCAGTATATACACACGTACCCCGTACCCGGTACATTGTTGCTGCTGCTAATGTGCCTGCCTCTCAATTGATTTTATCCGCCAGCAGCCACTCCCGTCCGCACCTGTCTTCTAGCTCAATTCAATGTTCACAAAAAAAAAAAAAGGGTCGAGGCGTTCTTCTCTCTAACAATGACAGCGACGTATGAATCCGCATATCCCCTCCACCAATTCCATCGCAGTCATCCCAACAACCCTCAACGCTGGTTCAACAGCCAGGTGCATTAACTGTGGTGGACCCCTCCCGTACCAGCCATGGGGCTCCCCAATGTCTCAACCACTCGATTGTTGAGGAAAAGTTGCAAGGCACCGACTGTCAATGTCAACACTATTTCGGAGTACTACGGAGCACGAACTTTCAAGTCTCAATCCCAGAACCCGCACGTGTGTCGCAATCGGTGAGCATTTCACATCTGCGCTGCCCTTGCGCAGTTGGCTCGTATATGTGCACTTCTGCTGTGCTAAGAGTGCAGGGCAGTCCCCTACAGCCATGATAAGTTACTTGTAGGGCTACAGCTCCCTACTCTGGAACAGTCGTGCGCAAAGCGCCTGGCGCAGACAAGCAAAGACGCTAAGGGTGAGCCAATCAAGAAGCGATCTGGCGCGTGTTCTCTTGGCTCGTCCGCGATGCAGCTCAGCTCGACAAATGCACCAGACGTAATCATCATTCTGGAGCGCGTATTGTCTCCCGCTACTCCCTACTCCGCAGCTGTGCTCAACCCCGTCGCTTCGGCTCTTTGGCGCAGCTGCATCTAGACTTACACGTCATGATTGCTTCATCACATTAAGCGGCACAAGTTGCCATCAAAGGCATGTCAATCTCATTATTTCTAGAAACTGTCCCAATCATAGTGTACAAATAAGTCTAGCGCCAGTGGGGTTTTGGTATCTGCCGAGAAGCCTCGGCGCGTCTATCACTCCCCTTGGTTTTGTTCCCTCCGACACGCTGCCGTGCCCTGGTCAAATTAAACAAAGGCTCCGTTTAACACCGTCAACTCGTATTCCCCCTTTTTAAGCCTGTTCTGACATCCTCCGACCCATCGTTCGTTTCCGCGAACCTCGTCCTCGTGTTGCCGTGCAAGGCATTTACAGCTTCTTGACAATCTCAGCCCACTTGTCGGTGGAGAAGGACTTGGGGCGCTCAATGGGAGCACCAACAGCGCGGTCGATAATCAGCTGGGGCAGGACACCGATGGCGCGGGAAACACCAAACAGCACGGTGTAGTAGCTAGCTTCAGTCAAGCCGTAGTGCTGCAGAAGAACACCGGAGTGGGCGTCGACATTGGGGTAAGGGTTCTTGGTCTTGCCGTGCTCGGTCAGGACACCAGGAGCAATCTTGTAGACCTGGCTGACAAGCTTGAACATGGGGTCCTCAGGCATCTTGGCTGTAAAAGAATTAGCTTATATACTTGAAAAGAAAATAACCTTTTATATCCCAAACGTCCAAGACGCGTGTGAACATTACGTACCGAGACCAAACTCGCGCTGAGCCATGTATCGGGGGTCAGTCTTGCGCAGAACAGCGTGACCATAGCCAGGAACAACGCGACCAGCATTGAGGGTAGACCACAGGTAGTCAGTGATCTTCTTGTCAGAAAGATCATCACCAACAACCTTCTTCATCTCGGTGAGCCAGAGAAGCACCTCCTGGTTAGCCAGGCCGTGCAGGGGACCGGCAAGACCGTTGAGACCGGCGGCAAGAGAGAGAAAAGGTGAGCTGAGGGCCGAGCCGACCAGGTGAGTGGTATGGGCAGAGACGTTGCCACCCTCGTGGTCAGTGTGGATGGTCAGGTAGAGACGGAGCAGCTCTACGAAGTCGGCATTATTACCGAAGCCCAGCTGGTTGGCGAAGTTGAAGGAGTAATCCTTGTCCTTCTGGATGGGAGCAACCTTGCCACCCTTGAAGACGTTCTGGTAGATGCGAGAAGCAATATTGGGCAGCTTGGCAATGAGGTCCATAGAATCTTCAAAAGTGTAGCCCCAGTACTCCTTCTTGTTGACACCCTTGGCGTAGGCCTTGGCGAAAGAAGAGGTGTGCTCGAGAGCGGTGACGGCCAGAGAGAACTGAGCCATGGGATGAAGGTCGGTAGGGCAGTGGTCGATCAGCTCCTCGACGAACTTGGGGATGTCGGAACGGGCAGCCCACTCAGCAGAGAGATCGCGAACCTGCTGCTCGGTAGGGACCTCGCCAGTAAGGAGAAGCCAGAAGAGACCTGCGAATCCATCGTCAGACACGACATTTTCCGTTCAAAGCTCATTGTATCTGCAGCGATCGACTTGCCTTCGGGAAGCGGCTCCTTGCCACCGGGAGCCTTGGGGAGAAGCTCCTGGCACTCAGGAATAGTCTTGCCACGGAATCGGATACCCTCCTCAGAGTCAAGGACGGAACCCTCCCAGACGAGGGCCTTGATGCCACGGGCACCACCATAGACCTGGTCAAGGGTGACCTTGTCAACGACCTTGGAACCGTGCTCCCTGGAGAAATTTTGTGTTAGCAAATGCTAGGCGCATGCCATATATCCCCGTACCCAGCTCGCTCGAGTCCCTGGAGAAGTGAAGCCTAGAGCTTCTAGGGGCGCAGAGACATGGTCGGCAGGTTCGGTGCTTACTTTCGCAGGGTCTTGATCTGCTCAATCTTCTCAGGTAGGAGCTCGGCGAAGCGCTCCTTGAGAGTCTGCTGGGTGAGTCGTGTTAGTGTACGCGAATCCACAGCAGCGCCATCTCTGATAAATCAAGCATACCTGGGTCTTCGCCGAGTAGTAGCGGGCGCCATTGAAGGCTACGGTCCTGCCATTGAAGGCTTGGGACTTGAGCGAGGCCCGGAGGGCAGAGTTGCCAAGGCGAGAAACGGAGGCCATTGTATGACGACTGTGGGAGATGGAGGTGGGTAAAAAGAAGAAGGAAAGACGGAAAGTGAAGAGAGGAAGGAGAAACGGATAATTATTTGGGTATGGGTCTACCGGAAGTAAAAAGGCCGCAGGATGAGTGCCTGGCGTCTCAAGGCTAATTAGGTTCCGTCGCGTTTGGTGTCTCGGCAGGAGCAGAACAGCGAAAGAAAGGAAAAAAAAATTATTGCTGCGCACTACTAGCATGGGCCGGCGATCCCTGGGGCCTCGGAGAGCGCGGGCCCTTGCGTTCACGTCCATGTTGGGTCAAGTGTCTGGCATGGGGTGGCTGTCACCTAGGAAGCCCGGCGGAGAGGCAACGCTCACCTTGGCCAACTTCGGGGTACATGGCCTTCATCTCAAGCTTGAGCTTCCATCGATGTTTTCCCCCGATCGGCCCCAACGCGCGCAACCGGCGACATTGCCAACGCAGCACGCAGCGCCGGCAGTATCCATGTCTTTTTCCTTGCCAGATCAAGCCTCGTTGATGGCATACCAATTCGACACTCTGTGCCAAGCCGTGCACCTCGGTATTGCCTTCAACTCGGGAGAACGGAGCACTAGCTTTTGGGTTCCTTCCATGCCTACCGAGTACTACATGTATGTACATCTACCCCAACAGCTCCGTGATTCCGACGCCATCGGGCCCACTGGCGGGGCTCCGCTTATCTCTGCAGCTGAGCACGAGAACCAGTTGACGTGGGCACGAGAACCTGACACGGAGCACGAGAGGTACCTACCTAGGTACCTAGGTAGGTGGGGGGAGTAGTCTTTATTATCGTTAATCCTATTGCACAGTCTCTCCAATCTGTCTGGCGTGGCCCAGGTTACTATTGGAGACCACAGGCAACTCGAACAGCAAGGCCAACATGTAACACCAACTAAAGGACCGATGACGGATCCGAAGTGGAAGTGGTTGTCGGCCCCAGATCAATGCCAGGTGATATACCAATGGCGCAATCATGACTACAAGCCCCTGGGCGTACAAGCTGTGACGGAGTAACTGTTCCTGCGAATCTGTTACGGGCCAGCGGCTGCAACGTACTCTCTGCCACTCCATAACACGTTAACTGGTAATTGAACTAATCATGGTTTGTTCGACGGCCTAGTATCGTGGTCCGCCCAGTATAAACCGACCGAAGCCAACCCTCCTCTTCTGCAGCGTGTGCCACTCCCGCGCACACTGCCGGTGCATCAACCGTTACAGGTTCCTCGACCCACAACAACTTGCAGGTGCCTCGGGAAAAGGCAGTCACCCGGAGCTGGAGTCGTTAGAGTCGTCGGCCAAAATTGACTTCGAATATGGAGCTGTGCATGGGCGGCCTTCCGCAAAGGCCCGGCCATGCCCCGGCAATAGAGTTGTTGCTGTCAAGTCCAAGAATACCCTACTGAACCAGCGGTTCATGGCTCAACAAACCGGAGGAAACGAACTGCTGCCGAACAATCCAGAATAGAGAGCCAGGGGCTTCAGTTCAGTTCTTTGTTGGGAAGATTCGAAGGCATACGGAGCACTCTTCCGTCAGCGAGCGGACCACCCTCACCTTGTCTTGCTTGGCCAATTTCGCTTCCCAGGCTCGGTGGCTGTGGATTATTAGACTTGGCCCCTTTGCTTCGTTTGGGACACACTCCTTACATAATAACTACCTAGTACACAGTCTTCTCCCGGCATTCACTCCGTCATGTTGCAGCACTAGCCAACAAGTACTCCGTATTCCCGTGCTCTAGTGCGTATGGCATCTTACGTATTTTAGCCCATGACGGAGTGAGCCGTAACAAATTAGTAGTCGGTTAGCCGCGGGAACAGCCGAGTCCATCAAAACTAGACCTTCTCGGACACAAATTGCACCACTAGATTGATAGTGCGTAGTTGGTGTTGATGATATAACGTGATTCATCTCCCACAGTTGCTTTGGTTCTGTCTCCTTGTTCGTGTGTAATGGCTTGAAAATCGACTTTATTTCTATTGAGTCGTCTTGTCAGAGGCGGCGGGCGGATGAACGCTACTTTTAAAACAGAGCAGGCCTTGGAGCCAAAAGATGCGCCAGTACAAGCGGCTGCTTGTATTGCGTTCAATGTTGACCTTGCATTGACTGACAAGACCTCTGTCCGGCCGAGCCTCACACAAGCTGCCATTGACATGGAGTCAACAACTTTTCGTTGACATTGCTTCGGCTCATAGTAGAATGCGGCAGCCATAACACACGAGGGTCGCCTGAAGATACCAAGACCCAAGCTAAGCGGTAGGAGAACCAGTCTCGCCCTTAAGCAGGTCGTCTGGCCAGTGGGATAAGTTTCAAATGCTTATTTCTTAACATATATGTCGTGGTTTTAAAGAAAGGGTTAAAAGTCAAGCATCTTGATGACCATCTTAAATGAGTGAATTCCATCTATAAACGCAGCTTAGCTGCGGTGACAAATGCAAGAATCAGGAAAACATTGAACGGTCAAGGTGTTAAATACACCTATCATGAGGGTTTTCACGGCTTGGAGGGCTACGCAGGCAGCTTCCCACCTGACCTAGTAGGCACGGGTGCCCAGCATCCGAAAGTAAAGGATGCAGGAACCAACAGGAATCATACCGTAACGTCATCAATGTCGGTGACCGTAACACATGCTTGTTAAATCGGGTTTCATTTTCTTTTTCTGTATCTAGGAGATCTGTGACTTCTCCCAGTGCCGTGGATGTGAGTATGCCGTGAACAAAGTAAAGCCGATGAACAGACTAGAACTCCAGACCTTGGTTCGGCCACTAGCAGACAAAAAAAGTCAAAAGGAGCACTTGAGTTGCTGTGAACACATGCTGCCGTCAACTATTGACCAATCGGCGCTCCCAAGCAGGGCGCTACCTGACCGCGGTTCAAGCTCTGTTTTTGTTTCGGGGGCTGTTCAAATGCTGTGGCTGGTACCAGCAAGAGCCACGCGGACTTTGACTTTGCGCCGGAGAGGCACTCCAGGAATGGTACGTACCGCCTTGCCAATGCCTCGCACCCCACGCCAGACACGCATTGGCTGCTGCAGCAAGTCACGTTTTTTGGCTTTTTTCTCGCACCTGACTGGCCCTTTCCTGCTTTGAGCGCCTGCTGGGTAGAAAAATGCTCCTCCCCTGTCCTGTGCCTTCTTTCGCATCCGCATCAAATTTTCCCTCCTTCATTATCATTTCCATCCAAATCCATCGTCGCGACCCAGACATTATCAGCCGGATTTCGAAATCATCCTGATACTCCCACTTCCGACAGCATATTTGCGTTCCTCACGCCTCGACGACTTTTTTTCCGCTGTTCGCTTTCTGCTTTTTTTTTTTGGCCCACCACCTGGCTTGATTGTCGTACTAAGCAAAAAGAGAGTCCCTTCTACCTTACTGACCAGCCATCTGTGACCACGTCGCGCCTTCTTTTCATCACAGTAGAAGCCGATTTTGATAATCCGTGGTGCACACTTTTCGCCACTATAGGGAGGTCGTCGCGTACTCTGTCTCTTTTTAATATCAAATCCACCACGTACACCCGACGCGTTTCCGCCTGGTCGTACAATATTTCGAGCCTTGTAAACTCTTCGTTTCGTTGATATTGGCCTCTCAATTTGCTGTAAACGAAAAGAGAACAGCCAGGCGTCAAACCATCCGATAGATGTAGGGGCTTGTCGTGTATCTGCTCCTCATTGCATTCCGATCAAAAAGAGAGAAGAGAGTTCACAAGAGAGGTGATCAGCTTCCGTTTCCTTCCAGTGGCGGCGCTCGACCGCATCACTGCCCTTAACTTTCGCAATCCTCTAGAAAGTGGTTCTCGCGCAATTCTGCATCGCGAACGTGCAAAAAATCATGGCGTCCGCAGTAACAGACTTGGAAGCCGGCCTTCAGGCCATGCTGAATTTGAAGCCGCCCGGTGTTTCTGGATCTCGTATCACTAGTCTAACATCACTCTGCGTCGCCAACATACAGGTATTACCATTCCGTCACCTAATGCTAGTTGTTCGTCGTTTCCGTTTCCCCTCATGAAATACTAACCACAAAACGGCACAGTCTGAATCCGTACTTATTCAGAAGATCTATACACACTTCAAAAAGGCGCCTGGAACACACAAGTTGGGGGTTCTCTACGTAGTAGACTCTGTAACCCGAAAATGGCTCGAGCAAGCAAAAGCTCAAGGACAAACAGTAAACAGCTCTGCGCCAGACGGTACATATGCCGCCGGGGTACACCGAGTGACCGAACTGATGCCCGTATTGATGAATGACATTCTCCAAACCGCCCCAGAAGAACAAAAGGTACGCAAATTTTTGAGTCTGCAAAAAAGACCTTCACCGAGAAAACCCCCCCTACGCATCTCTTCATGAATTACTACAACGGTTGTTGGGTTGTGACAATGCTCGGATTGTTGCCAAGAAAACACCACAGCTAGAAATGAGACTGCGCTGCCCTTTTCGCAGGCACTGACATTATCACATCCACTTCGGTCATCGAAGCAGTGCATCATCCATGGAGAAAATCGCGACCTGAACAGTAGCTTACCGTACACTCACCTTGTAGGAGAAAATTAAGAAGCTCTTAGACATCTGGGAGAAGGGTCAGACCTTCCCCACCCAGATGATTGAGTCGTTCAAGGCGAAGTTGACCGCTCCCTCGACTAGTATGTTTTTCCCCTTGAATATTCGGCGCTCTTGTTCAGAAGTGTTCGTCGTGAGGCTTCGATCAATCCTGGTCTGGCCGATACACGAAGTGACCATAGAACACCTTGTTTCTAACAAGATATGCTTCTCTCAGAAACCTCGACAACTCCCCCCGGCAGCCCACCAGCGTCAGCCTTGGCTGCTTTGCAAAGTCACATTCCCGCCTCAGCTGCACCAGCTCCAAATGGATCTTCTATATTGGAAGCCCTTGCGAATATGGCCAGGCAGAGTTCAGCTCCCGGTAGTGCCAACAATAATGCTTCCAACCCGCCGGCACCAGTAGCATCAGCATCATATAGCATACCGCCTTCAGCCCTTCCGCAGCCTGTGTCGTCCTCGACGATACCGCAACCGCATCATCAAGCACAGCCATCGTATCCCCCGACATCACAGCCCGTAACCATGCCGTCCCTCCCCTTCTCACTTCCTCAGGTGGCCGGCCAAACCCCAGCGTTGCCTAACAACGCTAGTAATCCTCCCAATCCTTATGCTGCTGCAACCCCAGCTGCTCCTGGTGTTACCGGTGGAGCCTTAGATCCGGCTGTGCAGCATCAGATTATGTTGATCAAAGCCCTCGCAGACCAAGGTGTTCCATTTGATAAAATTCCTTCTCTAATCCAGAGCATGACAAACAACAATAACACTGCCGGCAACAGTGCTGCAGCTCCCCATACCGGCTTCCAGCCACCTGTTCCAGCGGCACAAGGGACTTTTTCCACCAGCGGTCAACAACCTTGGGGTGGCCCTGCTCCCGTATCTGGCGATGGGCGTGACCGGGCATATGAGGACGGCATCAGGTCGCCTAGATATCGTGGCCGATCCAGGTCTAGGTCTCCTGATCGAGGCTGGGGTTCTCGTGACTCCCCCCGTGGCGGACGAGGTCATGGACGTAACTCTCCCCCAAGCGGTCGTCATGATCGGGACCGCAATGGTCGTGGAGGAAACGACTACCGTCAGCGTAGCCCTCCAGGTCGCCGTGGCCGAAGTCCCACTCCTCCCGACAGTCTTCCCCATGTTGAACGATGGGTTGACTATGATTCCAGTGTGCCGTCGGGTCACATTAAAGTCTACAGTCGAACCCTTTTCGTGGGTGGTGTAACGTAAGTGTTTAATTTACTCAAGTCGGGTGGTTCCAAAAAGCTACAGAATCATAATCTAATGCTCTATATGTAGATGCTCCGAGGCTGAGCTTCGGCGGGTATTCAGCCAGTTTGGCACTGTTCAGACTTGTATCGTCAACAAGGACAAGCGACATGCATTCGTCAAGATGCTGACCCGCAAGGACGCTGCCGCCGCCAAAGAAAGCATGGAAGATAGTCGCAGTAGCGAACTTCCACTAAGGGTACGTCGCACTTCACATCACCGTCCTTTTTTTTTTTTTTGGTTATTTTTTTTCGTGGAATTTGGCCATGCTGACTATGTTTTCAGACCCGTTGGGGTGTTGGTTTTGGTCCCAGGGACTGCAGCGATTACGCGACTGGCATCAGCATCATCCCCATCCATAAGCTCACCGAGGCGGATCGTAAATGGATATTGACTGCCCCCTATGGTGGCAGCGGTGGTCGCCCCATTGAGTCTGGTCTCTCTGTCGAAGAGCCCGACATCGAAATCGGCGCAGGCGTCTCATCCAAGGCCATTAGCCGTCGTATGCAAACCGACAAGGGCGGCAGCAACGGACCCAAATCTACCAGAAACCGTGAGGACGACACGGGCAGAGGCGGCCGTCGCGGCCGTGATCAAGGAAACGGCGGCGGCCAAGGCATGGCCTCTGGGTTCCCGTTTGGAATTGGAACCCTGCCTAATGGAATGCCGAATTTCCCTTCAGGGTTTCAATTCCCCGACCCGAGTGGACGCTGATTATGGTGTTGTCGCAAAAATTTGTGTGTCGTGAGATCTTGATACCCAGGGACAATGGTGGTACGGGGGCGGATGGAAATGTATACTTGGAGTGTTGGGAGTCTTAATGAGCAGTCGTAGCTGCGAGCGTCGCCCTTTTTTTTGCCTAGGGAAATGTATGGGGTGGATTAATTGGTTAGGGGATTCATCGTTATTCAGTGTCTCAAGGGCCATGATAGCTATTAGACACGTTGCTCAGAACTTTTCCTACAGTTGTGCAGTGAATGTTATGTAGCCTGCTCGTAGGTGTGGATGCTTGCCGTTGTTACATGTTGAATGGCTTGAATACCGTGCGACGCAGAACTAGTGCTCAACATTATATTTCTACCAGCTGTCTCGTTGGGTCCGCGGCTACACTCGGCATACAATCGCGACTCGTATATTGCAAACCAAACGACACCCTTTGTTGAAAATATGTGGTTTATATTTTGATCTTGAAAGACTTAGAGACAGCCACTTGATTCGTGCGTCGTGTGAAAGAAAATAATCAGACGACTGGCATGAGTTCTCATCGTGTGTTTTTTTGGTTCGTGGCTACCCTATATAACCATAGTCTTCTGTGGTCTATGCGCCATATGGTAGTGCGCTTTGGCATTTGACCAAGCTTGCATTGTCTTCGTAAATTGATTGGTGGGCTAATTTACTCTCCATTGCGTGCCTTTAACTTTGGTAGACGACTGGTAAGAGAAAGGGATTGGGGGTTGGTATGTTTATGTGCATCTTCTCAAGACTCGGGCAAGTATTTGCTTGTTGCCCCTCTAGTATCTGCCATGTATGTAGCTCGCACCCGATAAATAAACGGCTGCAAAACAACTACAATTGCAGCCTCGAACGAGGCACTTGCCACGAGATCCCCCATCGGTCTGCGACAATGTCGGGCATGGAAAACATGCACGTCGTCGCGATTGGACCCGCAGTGCCCTGATGAACGCAGTACCATGTTGGATGATAATATCAAATTAAAAACATACGTCATTGTTTGTCCCTCCCTTGCTTTAAAATCGTGAACTTTGGCGCAGCCTCCGGTTCCGGTGGACAATCCTCAGCCACGTATCACGGTCGGCCAGCAGGGCGGATCGAGCGGCGACAACGGTCGGAAGTGACGTTTTGCCAGAGTCATTTTCTTCGAATCGTGCTCCGTACCAGTGCCCGAAAGGGACATGGGAATCTCCGGTCTATCCATACGTAAACCGGGTAACGAGAATAATCTTAAAAAGAGGCCCCAAAAAGTCCGGTGGACACGAGCCGGTTGCACCAACCAGAGACAACGGGAACTGCGGAATCCACGGGCCTCGCCTTTGGTCGGCGATTATTCTGACCGACTGACCGCAACCAGCTCGGCCGGTTTATCTCGTCCCAATCAATACATACCATTTCGGAGGGGCGTGCAAGTTACAAGGACGGGAATAAACAATAATTGATCCATTCAATGAAGGCGCCTCGTTTCCCAGCCTTGCCGGCAAGATTTCCCGCACCCCTTTTGCCTAGTGTTTTCACATCTTGGAAGCACAAACCAGGGCCACTTTATTCTGGAGAAACCTCTCTGAAACTGAATCAAATGGTGATCCGGGAGCGAGTGTTGGAAGGAAGATTCAAACATAATTCGGTAGGGCTGCGTCGTGAAACTGGATGAAACGAAAAATGAAACCATGACAATTAGCAAATCCAGGTACCATTCGTACGGCCTGGTCACTGGTGACTGGACTCGACATGCCAGCCACGGGAGTATCCTATCTTTTTCTTCGATGTGTGTGGAACGGCCATGGTGTTTCAAGGCTCACTGAATGTGGCGCTCGGATGACTTTGTTCGAGATGTATGAATCCCTTGGTTGTCTCCTGGTGACATCTTCTACTAGGTCCGTGAGCGTTTAACGAAACATACCTGTGCGGCGCGGTCCACCTTATCCCTCATCCTTGCCAGATCATGGCATATCGGAAAAGGAAGGGCTTATCTCATTCTAGTAGAATGAGCATCAACTGATCGCTAGACCGCGGACCTTTATCATCAGTTACCGGCTGGTTTTGTTGTTTTCAGTCCTAGGGCCAGGCTCGTCGGCAATAGCGGCAGAGAACAGTACGTGGAGCTTTGCCATATTTGTTGTTGCCAACGCTCTCTTGTGGCTAGGCTGAACGGAAACTGGAGCCTCATCAAAATTATCCTGCATTGCATATCGAGGTCCACTGAATCCAGCGTTTATTATTGCCGAGACATGTGCATGGGGTAACGGGTTACTCACGACAACCGTTCTATCAAGCCACCAAGTTTCAATCGAGCCGCCAGTGCGCCGATGGTGGAACCCTCTAGACCCATGCCACTATTCAACGCGCGATGGTCGTGAGGAAACAGATGGTCTGGTCTTGTTCCATGCCTGGCACGCCGGCTAATATGAAGACAGGTGATCTTTCTGCTCCGTAGCTATTTTAATCGATGTGAGGCAAGGGAAACAGAAGCTTTTACAGCAGAACTAATACTTCGTCCCCACGTATAAGTAAAGGACCGAATATTCATGCGCCGCAGTGGAACTCAAATGTAGAATGATGCCTCGAGAAGAACCATAGTGCCTAGGTTACTTTTGCTCGAGCACCTGCGCAAATGTGATGATGGTTTCTAAACAGAGCGTCAGCGTTACTTTCCTGTCTCGTCGCGTTGTCATGACTTTATGCCAACATTTGACTTTCCTAGCGGCAGGTTGTTTGGCGGTAGGGGCAGTAGTCATTAATTTGAACGTCAAGGCAAGCGGGACAAGTGCGAATTGGCAAAGCACTGTGTTATTCTCCGATACGCGATTTAGCTCCCGTGGAGCATGTCTGGATATTTTGCAGCGATGGAGAGATAAAAGATGGTTCATCTACATATGTTTTGGACCTCTGCACTAGAGTCACGGGATTGACATATGACACGGCATTCACCACCTTGGCATGCGTGATTGAGATGCGGTCCATGGTTCCTTCCAGTTTATATCATCTCGCCAAAGGGCACCCGACTGGCGAGCATTACGTGGCATTTGCATTGAGATTCAGTACCGCAACCCTGAGCCGCATTACTTCATCATCTATTTTCTGAATCCTGGGGCGTATGATTTTGCGCATAGCTAGCTGAGTGACTCGAGCTACTGGGACCAGTGCGAACCCTGCTTTCCCATCTTGCATGTTTCCCCCTGTATCAGGATTTGGGTTTTTTTCTGTGTCATCCTGACGATCTGGAAACGGCATCAAGGCTTTCCGCAGAGCAGGCCGAATTAACTTTGTCCTAAATTTGTGTCTACCAGTGGTATGATTTACTTGTAACACACACCATTGCAATTTCTCATATGCTTGGTTACGGATTAAAAATAACAAGCTTAGAAATTCTGCTAACAGGTACGGCTCTAGTTCGATGTAGCCAGGTCACCAAAATTAATGCAATCCTACATCTGGCACTGGAACACACTCCCAATCCAAGTTGAGAAGATAAAATACCCCAGATTGTTTGTCATCCCGCTGGTATTTGACATCAACCCAAATGCGCTCGCTGAGATGCTAGGCCGCAACTTGGAATAATGCTGTCGAGCGAGACTCACCAAGACGTCCCGCCTCACAGAGTTGTTGCCCCCATCTTTCTGCTCAACCTTTGGGCGATAGGATCGGACAAACCGGCCAATGTACGATGATCGATACGGCCTAAATGCTGCATAACAGCTTCACCCGTCTCGAGAAGCTAGGGAGGCCCTGGCTCCTGATATGAATGATGGATTGCGCTGTGACGTGGCATTTTAGGGCTTACATAACTTGAATGGCAGGCTGAAGTCTTCAGCACGGAGATTGACTACCAGTTTTGCTCGGAGCTGGAAGCCTCCCCTTACGAATAGCTGTGCGTGCGCGGTCAACTGGGTATACAAATAGAGGTTGATATTGAAACAAACTCTTGGAGCGTCACAAGCACAGCCCGGAAGGGCCCTGCATTTGCTAGTTACGGAGCCGAGAAGCCCTTTTTATTCTCTGTTTCTGTTTCTACGAACTGTGATGGAGAGGCTGAGTCGCCAATGGGTACGGGTCTTCGAATGACGGGGCATTACAAGGAAACCGAGGACCACTTTACCCCATATAGACATGAAATGGTCTTGAAAGGGACTATGTACATACGTACATGCATTGTACAGTACTACATGCACACAAAGAGACGGGGTGTATCAAGAAATGCCTCGGGGCCCACGCACGTCCACGCGACCAAATGACACCGATGTTCTGTCGGTCAGAGAAAGTGGACAGCTCTACCTGGCAAATTGCTTCTATGATACGGAATACGGCTCGGCTTTTGCAAAAGAGTGAGCGGTTTTCACAATGCTAATCGGGCTGGGAATCATTGCCACAAGAGCCTGGAATAGAAACCAAAATCCAATCGACGACAGAATTACAACACACTTCTATTCCCTGGCCAAGGTCCAAGCAGTCAAGGAATTATCAATAGGCATGACCGAGTGGTTTGTGGCAACGACGGCTGGTGTGGACACTGTCCGAATGGCGAGCCGATAGCAGCGGCCGGGCGGCAAGACGGCAAAGATGGCCAGAACCACACCAAGCGGTGGCCAGGAAACGCGATTCATTTACGCCGATAGATTGTCATGCAGGGTTCTACTTTGCCATCTGGGAGGGACCCAGTTTTAACAGCACTAGACGAACAGGAGGTCCGGAAGGAAGACGCAGAAAAAATGCTCATTTTCTATGGAAGAATTTGCGGTACCCACTGCGGGAGCCAGAAAAAAAGTCGTCAAGCCATCCCCAGCATACATGCAGGGCTCGACCGAGAGTATGTACATATGATTATGAGTTACCGGATTTGTATCCCAATGGATAGCCAGACTAGATTGCGTGAGAAGCTTGTACTGGATGGCACCCTGTACATGCGTGGTGGCCAACGAAGGTTGCATCCCCACGGGCGGCGAAGCCGAACTTGTCCTGGATGGGTCATAACTTGGCGCAACCGATATCTTCTCTTTTTCTCGCCCTCTCATTGTCCGATGGAGCAATCACATCGCCGTCCCAGAGCGACAAGAAAATAAGCATTGAGGCCAATTGGCCACTCCGGATTATGCCTGGTCTGGGGAATGCATGAATCCCAGAGCATCCACACGGAAGTAGGTAGGCTCGTTGCAGGAGCTGGGATGGCACCGTCCTTCGCGAGCCATTCCTATGACGTAGGAAAAAAAGCCGGGGCGACGCAGAATGCTGCATCGAACGCAGCGAAGGTGAAGCTGCATGCAGACACAGACCCAAGGGCACCGAGGCACCGAGGCACACCCACACACAACAGTCGAGCACACCACCCCCGCGTGGAGGCAGCGCCTAAAGGGTACCAACAGAGCTCTGACACGCCGCCCAACGTATCAAACAAACTTGCTTGGGGAGGTTTTACACGACTGTGGCTCAATCTACTGTCTTGTGGAGGCAAAATTGAAACATCCTCCATCTGCGTTAAAGACGAGAGTGAGGGACTCATTTGGTAGTGGTGAAAAAGTTTTGGACTTCCATCATTTACTATGTCGGGTCACCCCCAATTGAGAGTGAGGCAAATGGGAGATGGGAAAAAGAAAAAAAAAAAAGAAAAAATCATCAAGGGCGTGGCTGCCGTGACTACGGGAGGCAGACAAACCTCAATTGCAAAGTAAACAACCTACCGCTTTGTGTAGTTCTCCAACTTTTTTTCTCCATTTTTATAGCTCGACTAGCTAGCGCGCCGCGGAGTGTGCAGGACAATCACGGATGACTTGACGAGTCAGGAGAGGAAGAAAAAATTGCCTACCGCAGCCGCATTCTGAGACGGACAGGCTTGAACAGAGCCTGCATGAACTAGGGCCGAGAGGGGCGTGCGCGATAACAAGATGGAGTGAGATGGATAGAAGCGGCAGGTACCTTTCGGTTTGCTATCGGCGCCGTGTGGCACACAGTGCCTCAATTACGCTCAAGTGCTCCAGATGCGCCAGTGGTCCAACCCAAGGAGAGCCTGAGCCTTGGAGACTGTGGCGCCTCATTTTCTGCTCATTGTTTGTTGTTTTGGACAAGAGAGAGCCACATTTGCGTATAACAACGATATATCATTCACACTGATGCTTACCTAGCATGATACAATCAGTCACGGCATAATCACGGCAGGCCTTCGCTCTGGGCAAGACTGCTAAACGGAATGCGCTAGGAGACAGCGACGTGCATGGATATTCTTCTGACACATCTCCTCGTGACATTGCCCCCAGCCGATCACGCGAATGTCGCATCTGAACAGGCTGAGACTCCCTACATACATGTTTCCCGATCGTAACACGCAAGGACTGATATCCGAGTGTGGAAGAGAAGGGCGCGATGCCAGTCATGCTCCCTTTCCAGCACAGATGTCCCTTAGACATGGCTTGGAATAGAAACAACCTTGAGCTCAACCTTAATCCAACCTTGCTATTGTCAGACCAACAATGATCAATATGCAATCAGAGGTGTAAGACAAGACAAATTGAAATGGATGGCCCGTGATCAAACGGTCACGGACACGACTAACCGGTTACACGCTCTCGGAGGGGGAAGGCCTTTTGCGATGCCAATGATATTGCTTTTACATGCAACATGCTGACATGTGTCCTTTGTTAGTACTCGGGAATGTATTGTGCTGGGATTTGTCCAGTTGCAAAACTTGGCTTGCACACACTCTATGGCTTTTACGCAGCATTGTTTGAAGTTTGTCAGTGGCTTTCAGCGCTCTGACAACATGATACAGCACACGGACGACGGGAATGATGAAAAGGGCATCGATCAGAGGCCCATATTTCGCCGTGCGTTGCGGCCGTGTCAAGCTACTAGACGAGAGAGCTGTAAGATCACCAACGACGGGCATGTTGAGGGCCAATAATGGCATGTCCTCTTTCAGTGTGACCACAACCGCCCAGTGTCGTCATCATGGGGCCTGGATTTCAGAGGGTCTTCAACAAAAAATAGCTCCGACATAAATGCCTCAGCGTGGGCCAAGTCTAGAACACAGCGAAGACGAGGTATGTACAAGCGCAAGTGTTTTGTGCGTGATGTGCGACCTGATACATAATAGCATACGTTTAAGCGCAATTCGGAATCAATCGGACATCACGGAAATGCATCACTCTACCGACAGCGAACGCATGCATGCCTCTTGCCTCCTGGCCAAAAGTATTGATAGGTACTCTCGATTTGAGCAGCCAAAAATAGAAGGACATACATACGGCGCAAGGGGGTGAATAGTCAAGTCTTTCCCATGTGGAAGCTCCATATTGTGATGGCTGAATGGTGAGCCAATGTCTCTCTCTTCTTGCCAATGTATTACTAGTATTCTCAATCCTCCGTTTTGCTGCCACTGCGGATGATGGGACGTGCATAGCTATCTCTTGGCGTTTTGGGCAAGGCAACCCTCGGTCGGGGTTTGTGCAGGGTTCATATTTGAGATTGGAGCAGACGAAACGACAGAAGACGATGTTTGAAACACAGCAACAGGGTGATGGCCTCGAGGTAATGAAGAGACGAGCAGAGCCCGGATGCCGCACAGGCATTTGTTTCCCTTTGTCAAACAAGCCGCTGATCCTGTTATCCCCAGAAACTGGGGATTCACCACCCTCTTGTTGGATAAGCTTGTGCCGCTGACCGCCAAGCTTTTAGGCGGCGAGCCCCGACTGGAACCTTTGACAGGAGATTGGAAGCCATATCGCAACTCTGCGGCTATAATAAAACACACAAGGGCAAAGGGGCTTACCAGTTGCACGCTAAGATGCGGCACTTGCCTGCCATTGGAGCTAATACATATGCCATTATGAGTACCTAGTCAAGTACCAGGCTGTGGGCTAACAATCCAGCGGGCGAGTAAAAATGACTGCCAAGTACGTACTATGTTGCCGGCCTCTGTGGCGTCCTGGCGGAATGCCAGGTGAGGCTTGCCGCCAAGCTTTTGTGTCTTATTATGACAGAAGAGACCAGTCATGAGGCGTTTGGACACCCAGGTCAGCGGTTGGGAGGGTAACAGCAGTCCTGCGACGATACCTGCATAAAAGGCAATGCGGATTGGCACGAGTGCAGAACGTACTCGTACCTACATGGGAGTCGGACACAATTTGCTGGCAACTAGCTAATATTAGCATTAGCATTACTAGTATGACGGCATTCGGTTCATCATTGTTCCTGGCTATGAGCGCCGATGGACTTGCGTAGATGAAGCCAAGATCGACGACGCACTAGCTTATATCCCCATGGTCCATGTTTCAATTAGACCTGACATAATTCGTTAGTCGAACTCGCTGACGATTTCTGACTGCATGGACTCATTGTCTATTGGAAATCATGTCGCCACAAAACGCCTGCTCACTTGGCTTTGTTTGTTTCCCACACTTCCAACCTGCATCTCATTGCCACATTTGAAATGCTCTCTTCCAAAAAAGTCTATCAAAGCAGACGTCGATACGTGCTGCCAAATGCAAGCATATTCGCCACATATGTACAATCCTTATTTTTTGCCCATCTTTGCCAGATATGCATCCACATCAATATCCCTCAATGTGGTGGCCTTGTCTTTGACCTGATGCTCCATCTCCAGCTGATACTTCTTCATCTTCTCCAGTAGATCGGGAATAAAGGCGCCAAGAAATCGGATGGCGAGCAAGGCAGCATTAGTGGAATTGTTGATTGCCACCGTAGCAGTGGGCACACCGCGCTTTGAGGTGTCGGTGTCAGCAACCAGGCTGTTGTCTGCACATGCATATAAGAGAATGAGGGCTAAATGTTACATACCGGCATCTGGACAATGCTAAGAAGGGAGTCCAATCCATCCAGGTGCGTAGCCTTGACTGGCACACCAATGACAGGCAGAGGTGTGTATGCTGCCAACATGCCGGGTAAATGAGCTGCACCCCCAGCCGCTGCGATTATCACTTTAATCCCGCGATCCGCCGCATCGATGGCAACCTGTGCCATCTTGGCAGGCGTTCGGTGTGCGGAGGTAATATCAACTTCCCAGGGAACGCCAAACTGATTTAGGATGTCAATACCAGCTTTGAGCACGGAAAGGTCGGAATCTGAGCCCATAGTAACCAAGACAAGAGGGTTTCCCTTTGCTACCTTTGGCTTGCCTGGGGTAGGAGCAGCCTGAGGACGCAATGCTTTGCTTGATGCCTGAAGTCGTTCCTGGCGAATGGCGTCAGTCATTTTGAGCAATGGCTGAGCGAACTCCTCTAAATCCGTAATTGAACCGAAACTAGTGACCGTAATGTGTCCGATCTTACGGCTGGGCTTGGACTCTTTGCCGTAGAGATGCACATAGACGGCTGTCCGGCTGCCATACATGGACTTGGCTTTCTCGACAAGAGGCAGGTGAGAGTCTGGGTCAGCGCCGCCTAGAATATTGATCATGATGCTGGATGAGACGTGTGGTTCTAAAACCTCGGGAAGGGGCTCATCGAGGATTGCAGTCAGCTGAGCCTTGAACTGGGACCTATTGCAAGTGAGTTACGACTCTAAGCTACTACAAGTGGGTTCACTTACATGTATGGGACAGACTCGATGGAGGCGTGGCCGCTATTATGAGGTCGAGGGGCACACTCGTTGAAGATGATATCACCTTCCTTTGTCAAAAACATCTCGACGGCAAAGACACCTCTGCCCCAAAGCTTCTCAACCACAGATGTCGCAACCTTCTGCGCCTTTCTGCACACATTCTCGGACACATTTCGCGGAGGCATGAAGACCTTGGAACAGATATTATCCTCGTGGACCGTCTCGACAACGGGATAAGGAATAACACGCTTCATCTTGCCGCTATCGTCTTCTGTTCGGATGACCATGGCCGCTAGTTCCAGCTCAAATGGGACCCATTTTTCGGCATAGCATGATAAGTTGCCGAATTCCTTGACTGCCTGCTCTAGGTCTACTTTGTTGGAAATCTTGAAGTTGCCACGGCCGTCATAGGAGTCCTTTCGGGCTTTCAGCATCCAGGGAAAGCCAAACTTTTCGGAGGCTTCCTCCATCGAAGCAAGCATAGCATCGCCAGATTCGATTGCCATTTGTTCAGCGATTGGTATTCCTTGCTCCTTTAAATACTCCTTTTGTTCGTACTTGTTCTGAACAAGACGAAGAGTCCTCCATGAGGGGTGAACGGCGACCTTCTTGTTTGTCGTGGTCCCGTCAGCGTGACGGACTTGTACGCCATTGGTGTCAATTTCCTCGAGAACCTCGGTCTCAATGTGCTCAATCTCAACGGTAAGAACGTCGCAGTTCGCAGCGAGCTCTTTGATCTTGGCAGCATCTTTAAAAGAACCAGTGACATGATGGCGATTGTTGTTGATTTGCTTAGCCGGGCAATTTTCCGCGTCGAGCACGGCAATCTGAGCATCAAGAGGGGCCCCACTTTCGCAAAGCATTCTCCCTAGCTGCCCGCCCCCGAGGAGGCCAACAACAGGAGACTCTGGGCTCATTTCAAGCTATGAGTGATTGCGTGTTCGCCAGAATTGGATTTATCCTGACAAGACTTGGACGGATGTGAGTCGCAATTTGTATCTCAAAAATTTTTATGGGGCAGCTCCGATTTGGGCAAGAGGGGTCTAAGGCCCACTTTATCTGCCACGCGCTCACACCTAGTGCCGTGTTCCTGTAGGTGATGGGAAGCATCAAATATTACGTCTCGGAACAAACTACCTAGCAATAGGTTCCATCCATTGAATTGTACTCCGTAAGAGTGTGTCAAAGAGCTTACGAGCTTAGTCAGTGTGCTATATCAAGGCCTTGGCCCCGCATGCACTAGACAGTCGAGCTAGCAACAGGCTCAAATACCGAAAGACGCACAGAGCGAGGACCAATAACAACAGGCCTGAGCCGTCAACTCGACTGAATCGAGAGGCGAAGGACCCTGGCCTCCAGAGCAGCATTGAGAGCAGGGGGGCCATTGCCGAATGTGCGAGTCACCGACACCGCCCGTTTACTCAAGTGGAAGACGAAGAGTGATGAAAAGAAGACCGACGAAGCCACCCAGAGCATGTTCATCTATCAATCCGTGGGCGAGACATGGGTGCCAGTGTTTGCGCGCTTCAGCGCAAAACAAGGCGAATGGAGAGGTTCTGGATCCGCCAAGTGACGCACTTGGACACGGCAGGCTCTGAGGACTGGCTAGCAGGGGGCACCTGGAACCTGACTACCGAGTAGGTATTACGAAAAGAACGGAGTAGAACTAATAACTCTCCCGCCCTGGGTTAGCATCTCGAGGAAATACTTGGAGGTGCCTGGTATCATGCCTTGTGCGGTTTCGCCAGGGAGACACTGTGAAGAGCGGCCGCAAAACACTGGACGGGGACCGTGTGCAGCTGTAAAAATGATGCGCACTTCCCGACGGCTTGGCAATCCCGCCTACAGCAAGGACACATTTGCTCCAAGTTTCAATCCAAGCTCTGCGACCGCGACGAATCATGACGGACTTGTTGACCAGATGTGCTAGAACAGTTTCCGAAAGCTGGAGTAACTACCGATCCCAGTAGGCTAGGTTAGGTAATCACACAATCGCTCGACGAGCATGACAATGGCCCCTATGCGTCACGAGACAACATGCAGTGGTCCCAGGTGCCGTACTCCGTATTCAGTCATCAACGCCCAGTGTCCTCCGGCGTCCGGCGCCGCCAGCTACCAAGTACCCACGTACCCAGGTACCTGCTTTGCTGGGTCAAGCTAAAGTGCGGGACACGCACTGTGCGGCCGAAACTCAATTCGTACGGCCGGGTGCTCAGGTACACATGTACCCACGCACTCCAAGTTCGCATGCCGTCACAATTGCCCAAGCCCAAGCCCACGGCCACACCCTCCACTCTCTTGCGCGCTCTTGCTGGTCGAACTGGTTCCTGGGTCGGCCGGCGTGACTTTTTTTTTTACTCGGGTGGAGCCAGGCCAAGCCACACCCCTCCCCCATGTCCCCCCCCAATGGAAAATTCGACATGGAGCGAGCGAGCCAGCGAGCAATCGCAACCAGGTTCCCGAGCCCACAGGGCCGGAGTACGGAGTACGTAGCATTGGCATTGTATTGTATGTACATACGGTGCTAGCTTTTTGTAGCTCATATTGCCAGCGCCAGCATCCCAGTATGAGCGACTTGATGGCCAGAGACAAGAGACGTGAGGCGACAAGGCGACAACAGGGCCCGGAGAAGCCAATTGTGGCCCATGCTGTCTGGATTCTAGCTTTCGCGGGTGCGCCAGGAAGACGCAGACTCAGACCCAGAGTGGGTTCCCATGTTCGAACCGGCTCTGCATGTTTGATGGCGTCTTGCTGGATGCTTTCCTTGGTGCTTTCCTATGTGACGGTCCTCTCTGGCCCAAACGCTATTGGAATCGTCGCACTCATTGAAATAGTCCCTCCCACCCATCCCTCCAGATTCCGACTTTCTTCTCCCCCTTCCTCTTTTCTCAATACCCACGAATGCGTTGCCCCTAAGTGACCATTACATGTCCTTCGTGTGGTGCTTCGACACTCACTCTTCTCTCTCATCCCCTCTCCGCCCCTACGGTGATTTACACCTTGCGTTCTTGGGTAATTTTGTTATTTTTTCCAAGACTGGCGACATCAACCTTAAGACTCTACATCTCCAACTAGACCTAATAATACCCTCAAAAAAGATTTTGATAATCTGCACACATCGCCATGGCTGACGACAAGGTCGGCGCACCTGCGCTGGACACCAACATTGAGCCGGGCAAGTTCGACGAGAAGGCCCAGCAGCACCGACAGCAGGCTCCTGCTGCGCAGGTCCCCAAGAATGTTGCTGCCGAGGACGACGAGGATGAGGACATTGATGCCCTGATCGAGGACCTCGAGTCACAGGATGGCCACGAAGGCTTCGACGAGGAGGAGGAAGAGGGCTCACCCGGTGGCGGCCGCGTCGTTCCCGAGGAGATGCTCCAGACTGACAGCCGTGTTGGTCTTACCGAGTCCGAGGTGGTTGCCCGTCGCCGCAAGTACGGTCTCAACCAGATGAAGGAAGAGAAGGAGAACTTGATTCTTAAGTTCTTCTCCTACTTCGTTGGTCCTATCCAGTTTGTCATGGAGGTGAGTCTCACACATTGTTGTGTTTTTTTCCATTTGACACTGTTTGGCGCGGCAATGGCTGCTGCGTTTATATTTGCATTTCCAACCCAGGATGCCTTGGCTCGCAGCCAGTTCTGTCTGCTTGTCCGTGCGCCTTCATCACCATATTATTCCTGTTCAATTCCGCTATCCTCCGCGCTTGTTTTCTTTTTTTTTCTTATTTCACTTCCATTCATGTACCCGTCATCGGGGCCACTGCGAAGGGAAAAAAACAGACAATGTTTTTCTTTTGGCAGCGATGCAGCGACATTCCCAATGGCCATTGTTTTTGCCCACACTTGCATTCTTTTTCGCGCGTTTTTTTGGTCTTCCGTGGCCGGCGCAGATTACTAGCCCCATAGGAGCTCGGGTGGGCCGGCAGCAATTGGCTCATTACACTGGCTGGCTCCAGGTGGGGACGCCCAGTGGATAGACGTGCGAAAGTGGGTTTTGATGGTTTTTTGATGCCGACCAGTCCAAGCCGATCCATCCGACACATTCGCCCGTTCCGCACGTTCCCACGGCCTGCTGCTCGCTCCCTCGACTGGTCTTCTGGCTTGTCTTTTGGGACCTGGCCTGGGGCCTGGCTCCAGCCTTGGCTCCATCGGTCCTTTTCTGGACTGGCTTGTGTCATGGCAAGCTTTTTTCTCTGCGCCGCGCCCGTCCGCGCCGATCGTTGTACTGTTCTATTGTTACCATCTGATTTGTTTGTGTTCGGTGGGCTAACCGGGGTCTCTTTGTTTTGTTTATAGGCTGCCGCTGTCTTGGCCGCTGGTCTCGAGGACTGGGTCGATTTCGGTGTCATTTGCGCCCTGCTGTTGCTTAACGCTGGTGTCGGTTTCGTCCAGGAATACCAGGCCGGATCTATCGTCGACGAATTGAAGAAGACTCTCGCTCTCAAGGCCGTCGTCCTCCGTGATGGCACCCTCAAGGAGATTGAGGCCCCCGAAGTCGTTCCCGGAGATATCCTCCAGGTTGAGGAAGTGAGTTCCAATACGTTCCCAAAACCCCCCGGGTCGCTTTGTTGTGCTTGTCGCGCCATCAGCTCCACCCAAGTTGCCCGCCGGCCCGACTGCCACCAACACGAATCGCCATGGCGTAATAGCACACATGCCAGTCTCTGCAGCGCAATTGTTGTGTGCGCATCCGGTCACTTGGCAAATAATGCCATGCATCTCGCGCTTGGCGCTTGGCACTTGGTACTTGGTCGGCGGTCCATTTGGTGGCAGCAGACAGTCTGGTGCAAGCCTGCAATTCACGACTTGTAGAGAAGAGACTCTGTGTAAAGAATCAAATCAATTGCGTACTGACCGCCTTCGTTTGTTTGTAGGGTACCATTATTCCCGCCGACGGTCGCATTGTCACTGAGGATGCCTTCCTTCAGGTTGATCAGTCCGCCATCACTGGTGAGTCGCTGGCTGTCGACAAGCACAAGGGCGACAACTGCTATGCTTCCTCTGCCGTCAAGCGTGGTGAGGCCTTCATCGTCGTCACTGCCACTGGTGACAACACCTTCGTCGGCCGTGCCGCTGCTCTCGTTTCTCAGTCCGCTGGTGGCACTGGTCACTTCACCGAGGTCCTCAACGGCATTGGTACCATTCTGCTGATTCTCGTCATCGTCACCCTCTTGGTTGTCTGGATCTCTTCCTTCTACCGATCCAACCGTATTGTCGAAATTCTCCGCTTCACCCTGGCCATCACCATCGTCGGTGTCCCTGTCGGTCTTCCTGCTGTCGTCACCACCACCATGGCCGTCGGTGCTGCCTACCTCGCCAAGAAGCAGGCTATTGTCCAGAAGCTGTCCGCCATTGAGTCTCTTGCTGGTGTTGAGATTCTCTGCTCCGACAAGACCGGTACCCTGACCAAGAACAAGCTCTCACTGTCTGAGCCCTACACCGTCCCGGGTGTTGACCCCGATGACCTGATGCTTACTGCCTGTTTGGCCGCCTCCCGCAAGAAGAAGGGTATCGACGCCATTGACAAGGCTTTCCTAAAGGCCCTCAAGTTCTACCCCCGCGCCAAGTCTGTCCTGTCCAAGTACAAGGTCATTGAGTTCCACCCCTTCGACCCCGTCTCCAAGAAGGTCCAGGCTCTTGTCGAGTCTCCCCAGGGCGAGCGCATCACCTGTGTCAAGGGTGCTCCTCTTTTCGTTCTCAAGACTGTCGAGGAGGACCACCCCATCCCCGAGAGGGTCGACAAGGACTACAAGAATTGTGTCGCCGAATTCGCTACCCGTGGTTTCCGTTCTCTCGGTGTTGCTCGCAAGCGTGGCGAAGGTGCTTGGGAGATTCTTGGCATCATGCCTTGCTCTGATCCTCCCCGCCACGACACTGCCCGCACTATCAATGAGGCAAAGCGTCTCGGTCTGTCCATCAAGATGTTGACTGGTGACGCTGTTGGCATTGCCCGTGAGACTTCCCGCCAGCTCGGTCTTGGTACCAATGTTTACAATGCTGAGCGTCTCGGTCTCGGTGGCGGCGGTGACATGCCCGGCTCTGAGGTTTACGATTTCGTTGAGGCTGCCGATGGTTTCGCTGAAGTTTTCCCCCAGCACAAGTACTCCGTCGTCGAGATTCTGCAGCAGCGTGGCTACCTCGTTGCCATGACTGGTGACGGTGTGAATGATGCTCCCTCTTTGAAGAAGGCCGATACTGGTATTGCCGTCGAGGGTGCCTCCGACGCCGCTCGTTCTGCCGCCGATATTGTCTTCCTTGCCCCCGGTCTCGGTGCCATCATTGATGCCCTCAAGACTTCTCGCCAGATCTTCCACCGTATGTACGCTTACGTCGTCTACCGTATCGCCTTGTCCTTGCACATGGAGATCTTCCTCGGTCTCTGGATTGCCATTCTCAACCAGTCTCTCAACATTGAGCTCGTTGTCTTCATCGCCATTTTCGCCGATATTGCCACCTTGGCCATTGCTTACGACAATGCTCCTTACTCTCAGACCCCCGTCAAGTGGAACCTGCCCAAGCTCTGGGGAATGTCCGTCCTCCTCGGTGTTGTCCTGGCCATCGGAACCTGGATTGCCCTCACCACCATGTTTGCTGGCAGCGAGAACGGCGGTATCGTTCAGAACTTTGGTAAACTCGACGAGGTTCTCTTCCTTGAGATCTCCCTTACTGAGAACTGGCTGATCTTCATCACTCGTGCCAATGGCCCCTTCTGGTCTTCCATCCCCTCGTGGCAGCTCACTGGTGCCATCTTGGTCGTCGATATCCTCGCCACCTTCTTCTGTCTCTTCGGTTGGTTCGTTGGTGGCCAGACCTCCATTGTCGCTGTGGTCCGTATTTGGATCTTCTCATTCGGCATCTTTGCCGTCATGGGTGGCCTCTACTACTTCATGCAGGGCAGTGCCGGCTTCGACAACCTTATGCACGGCAAGTCCCCCAAGAAGGACCAGAAGCAGCGATCGCTGGAAGACTTTGGTATGTTTATGCTTCCCCACCATGCTTTCCATGTTCATCACTGTCAAGGTCACTCGCTAACAATTTCGCAGTCGTCTCCCTCCAGCGTGTGTCGACTCAGCACGAGAAGTCTTCGTAAATATAAAACGGCTCTACAATTACATACCCGCATGGCCTTGCGCCTGCTCTTTCGCTTTCACTATGTTTAAATTTGCATTGTATGAGTCTTGAACGTGAGCATCAACGCGGTGTGGATGAGGAGGCCACTTTTCTTTTTTTTTTTTACCCCCTAGAGATACCGTCTTCTAGACACCTAATGAATAAATTAAAAAAATAATTACACTTGATGTGGCTTCGAGTGATGTCGACCATGCGGTCACCATATGGATTTGTGTTTACAGAATTTGCTTGAGTGCAATTCTTCCGTGTAAATGGTCCCAATGACCAATTCTGCAGGGGATGATGACGTGGGGACTTGATTCTATCCTAGCATCTGTACGATGTGTAGCGCAATGCCCGCCCCTGGGGAAATAAGTGGTACGTACTGCATGCAAGTAAGTCTGAAGATGTTGCTTTTTGGCCATTGCCAAAAACAGACGCGGTCGATGCCGTGTAATCGTGGCTGGAGTAAAAGCTTAAAGTCACATCACGTGATTGAAACCTGCTACTCGGGTCTCAGACTCGACGGACTCCTCCATGGCCTTGGTGTGTTTTCCTGGGTTTGTCAACGAAATACCATGATTTCGAATGATGCTTTTTCATTTTCGCCACTGGAAAGAATCAATCGTCGTTGCGCAAATAGTTGGAAAGGGGATTACGAGAGAGAGAGTTTGCTGATGGCCTTGTGGGACTCGGACTCGGGATTTGGTTCATGAGGTCTTGGCATTACCGTTGTTTTCCTGGCGGATTTTCAATGCGAATGAAGGGGCAAGAGAGCCTGTGGAAGTTATGGAGATTCCGGGGTATTATTACGGTACGTTGATGTTTTATTTTTTTTTTATTTCTCCTCCGCTAGCTGGTTTTTGGATGAGTCGGTTGAGGGCGTGGGGGTGAGAGGAAGCAGGACAGAGATGTGAGAGAGGTGAGAAACGAGGGGGCGGACCATGAACCACAGGTGTGAGCGAATGGGAGACAGAGGCAAAGAGGGTGGTGAAAACAGGAAAAATTCAAAAGCGAGACGGACAATCAGAGATAGCACACGGACTTGAGCAAGGGGGAGAGTAGCGATATGGGGGCGAATAGGAGTGTTGTGGAAGAGGCAAACTCGGAAGAAAGGAAAAATCAAATGGAGAGGACGGCGTGCTAATCGGTGTACAGATGCTTCTAAAAAGAAATACTTCAAGGTGGAAAGCGGCTCGACTGCCTTGTCGGCAACCTACTCCTCTGGCGCTGTCAAACGGCGCAAGATCCACGACGCGGCTCGGCAGGAGGCCAGCCGTCGGGCCGACTTGGTAAAGAGGCACATCAAACGACACGGGCTGCAGAAGGATGTGGTTTCTGGGGGTCTATTGAGCCGGGAGGTAGAGTGTACTCGTGTTGCGGAGGATGGGCGAGGCAGGAGGTTTGATGAGGACATTGGTGCTGCGGCGTGGGCTGGCGGCCTGCAGAGCAAAGGGCGCGTTCCGTTTATGCCGAGTTTCGGGAGAGGAAGGGAGGTGAATATGAGTTGCTTTTGGGTTGGGAGTACAGGAGTTGTGTATGCGAGTGAGTTTGTTTTTTTTGTTGTTTTCCCAGCCTCCTTTTTCCTTTCCCGTTGCTTTACTTTTTTGTTTTGGAGAGACAAGATACGAATGGGCTGCTGATCTTTGTGCTAGCGTTGGATGAAGAGTCACTGCTGGGGACGTATACCTCTACGGATGATGATGATGTGTATGTTTAACTACTTCTCTTTGGGGTGTTTGCGACGTGTGTCTGTTCGGAGTCTCCTGGGGAACTGACGTGCCGTATAGACTGACGTTTGGGACGGATCCGGTGACCGGCGAACGACGCCGAGCCCCCCGGTTCCGAACCGAGATGATACGGTGCCCGCAGATGTCGTCCATCAAGTACCATGAGCCGTCGCACAAGATGTTGCTGACGTCGCGGGAGCCGGATCATAGCTGCGGACTGTACTTGTTCTCGCCGCTTGTTTCGGAGGAGCCCAGGACGAGGGGGCAGTGGTTGTTGGGAGAAAGTGAGTCCCTTTGCCTTTTGTTTCTGGACTCGTCTTTTGCCGTGTTTCACCCCCCTTCCTTTCCCCAACTGTATGGCGTTGATGTCGAAAATGTATTCAGGGCCTACGTGGCAAGAATCCCAACGCAGTACAACTGACCTCACATAGCCGACCACTACCAACGCCTCACCATCCAGCGCCGCATCCGCGACGAATGGCTCGTCCACCAGAGCACGCCCGCGCCGCCGTCATCCGACCTCCTCTGCGTGATGGGCACCAACGCCGGCGTCGTGCTCGTCCGCTCCGACGACTCCATGTCCTGGGCGGCGCCGGCCCAACCCCCCAAAGGCACGCAGCTGCCGCAGGAAATCTTCGACCAGGACTTCCAGCCCTCCAACCACAACGTGCTCCTCGCGGGCGGCCGGCAGCCGCGCCTCTGGACGACGGACCTGCGCACCCCCGTGACGGAGTGGTCCTGCGCCCGCCAGCCCAGCTCCGTAGCGCACCTGCGCAGCGTCAACGAGCACCACGTCCTGACGGCCGGGCTGCAGGACAAGATGGGCCTCTACGACATGCGGTTCTTGAGGAAAGGGCCGAATGGGGCGGCGCCGCTGCTCTCCTTCCCGGGGTACAAGAATGCCGCGCACTTCCACACCGGGTGGGACGTGAGCCCCGACCTGGGCGTCGTGGCGGCGGCGCAGGACAATGGCACGGTCAGGTTGTTCTCGCTACACACGGGCAGGACACTTGGGAGCAGGGCACTGGGCGCCGTGAGCACCGACACTCCCATTCGGGCGTTGATGTTTCACAGCATGACGGGCGACAGACTCCCGAGTTTGTGGGTGGGCCAAGGGCAGACGTTGAGGAAGTTTTCCTTTGGGGCAAGGGCCTCTAATGACCAGGTCTGATGGCTGTTCTCTTGCGTCGGTTGGATGAGATGTTTTGACATTTTTGGAGTACGGCGTTGCGAGGTCGGTTTCTTCCCAGTCAGTTGGCTTCCTAGGTACCTTGGCTCAGCATACTGCTCTTTCCATTGATATACACGCAAAGAACTGCCCATGATACTAGCTACTGTTTAACGTGTCGTCGTCACACGCGCGGAAATACCCACTCCGATTTGGCGCCCTGTTTCCGTCTCACATCTGCATGGAATATAGCCCTCTGTGGCTATGTGTTGAACACGTCCTGCAAGGAGCGGTTCCATCCAGGCAATGCCAACCTCACTCATGGTCACCAACTAAACAGCCACGTGTAACATATCCCATGACAAGATCCTAGAGCGTCCAAGAAGCAAATAGCTTGCGTGCTAAGAAGCTCTCGTCTGGCCACAGACGAGAAGTTTAAAAAGAGGAAACCCGCAGATGCCTCTCACCACAGCAATCCGCAAACCCCCCTCACTCGCACAACTAACACAGTGTCACCGTCAAAAAAGGAAATCCCATCTAAATAACGAAGCGGAAATAGAAAGATATTGCGTGATCTGGGAATCGAACCCAGGGCTCCCCGACGTTGCTCGGATGGCAACGGAGAATTTTACCACTAAACCAATCACGCCATTTGCTGAATCAGCTGCCATTGAGGAGAAGTCGAGGTAATGCGAATTAATAAGATTGGATGGAGCAAAGGGAAGAGGAATGGCGGCTGGGAAAGGGGAAAACGAAGGATCTGTGGTTGTGGATGTACATGGTGGGAATTTTGTGGATTGAGCCTTCTGGCGTTGAGGGTTTGGTGGGGTCAGTGGGACGAAATGAATGCAATCATTGAGGCGGTCCGCGTGTGGATAGAGAGAACGGGGCGCAAGAGATTGTTGTTTATGGGTTTTGGTGGGATCGTTCCTTGCGGATACTAGTGGTAATATGTGAGACTCACTAGTCTGCAGAGGATAACTGGTCAATAGACGGCTGCAATTTATGGCATAAGATATAATACCCCCAGACGACTCCATCACGTCCTTGAATATGTACACCGTGCACCATACACCAGCCCCACCCGCCAACAAACAGCCGGTGATTATCCTAGCAATCTATCGAGGGATCCAACGCATATGTGCCTGTTAATTCTGGGAATGCTCTTGCAAACCTCCTTCCGAGCTTCCAGTTGTCGGGATTCCGTATATGCCGCTCAAACACTGGATTTATCACGACTTCGTCCGAGTCTGGAAGCATTAAAAGCGCATCCGCCTCCTCATAGGGCCAACTAACTCGTAGTGACGTCGTAAAGGGGATGAACCAATTGTCCAGATCGTATTGACGAGGGTTCCATATTTGGGTTAGTCGTTCTCTCATGGTAGGGAATGGTAACATGTCAAGCCATGCCGGGTGAGCATAATCCATTTGCGGCTGTTTGGGAACCAAACATTCAGGGATGAGCTCGAAGTTCTCGCGAGTGGGTGAGATTTGCCAGCGCATTAGGTGAAACATGACGTAGAGGCAAGCGACGCGTTCTGGTAGCCGCGATATACCGGGGAATGTGGAGAGAATGTCGGTGAATACTCGAGAGAGGGGATGGCTATATACGCTGTTGGACGGATTGAGAAGTGATGACACAGACGGGTATCGCGGACCAATGACTTCTCGGATGGGAACACCATCGGCAATGCGTTGGCGGCGTTCCGAGAGGAAGTTGAGAAGCAAAGAATCCAACGGACACGAAGGATGACTATGCTTGAGTTGCTGTGCGTAGAAAGGAAGGCCGTTGGGGTTTGTTTCTGAATTATGTTGTTGCAGTGCCCCAGGGTGATGTGGTATGCCGGATGGACTGCCTGCCTGTCGGTACCCGTCGGATCCTGAGGACTCGGGCAGTTGGCCGGAAGGGTCTGACGAGGCCCAGGGGTGATGGCCTTCTTGCTCGTTCTGGCTGGCCGCCCAGTCGTGCTTCATGGGAACATGATGATACTGCGGCGAGTCTTGAGCACCGTTGGCGCCAGCCTGAATCCTACTCGCACGCTCACCTGGCCGTAGCAAGAAGTCCAGTCCCAGCCGTTCTCCACCCATATTGAGTCCTTGACGCAGCTGAAGCTTCTGGTTGTGCAATTGTGCCATATACGAGCCCGTGTGGGCATCTGGCGGCCCAATCAAGTCATCGCTGAGACCAGGTGACACATGCTGTGGGTGATTTTGCAACTGTGGTTGGATTTGATCCAGGTTTGCGGCAGGAGAAGCCGTTGTTGCGGGTGTAGTAGCACTATACTGATGAATGCCTGGGCTTGGCACCGCCGTTGTTGGCGGGGAAAATGTATCAGTTGGTGGAACATGTGTGGCTTCTCCCGATGTTGCTGAACAGGCCGTTAGCTACGCAGTTCTTACACAACCGAGTCCTGCAGGTTGCCCGTAGAGGGCAGGTGTCGAAAGGTGGCATGGGACAAGTTTTCACGTACATGAACCAACAATTGGTTTCAGAATGCTAATAATGTTTGCCAACTGACGTTTGATATCAGCATTCTCCTGCTCAACTGCCTCCTTGGCCCCGACAACAGCCTGAAGTTCCTGATAGGGCTTCTGGTTTGTCAGTTCCCGGATGCGTTTTTCCAGAGCTTCAATCTGGTTCTTGGTTCTTTCGCGAATGGCCCGCTGTGCCTCCCGGTCTGAGCATCGATATTCAACGTTAGCCAAGTATTACCATTGGGATATCGTAACATTGCGCATGGGGTGTCTTGTAAGTCAGCACTGCAACCCAGAATATCACGCACCATTTGCCCTTTTCTTGGCTAGTTGCTCAGGTGTCAAATTGGCCACGCCTCGACTCCCAGGCCCCGTCTTCTTCTTCTTCACCCCAGCCACGCCATCACTGGTGGCCTTCTCATCACATCTAGCCTCGCCGTCTAGGCCGCGTTTGATGCCAGTTGCCCCGGTTCCAGGCCCAGTACCACCAGCGCCAGGAGTGGCAGCGGTACTGGGCGACCTCGCATCTGGGCTATCGACCACATCGCTTGCAGCAGAGGCCATTCCGAGCCCTGATGGCCAACGGCCACCGGATTGATCGTCCGTGTGGGCCAAGGATTGCCGATGACAAGCTCGCTAGCTAGCTGTTAGTTAGCTGGTGTCCCGGCTTGCCCAGGCACCGGACACAGCTCCGTCCGAGGGTATGACGGTATACACGACGCGCGCCGCCGCCGTGCGTCTGCAACGGCAGGGACCCGGGCAAATCAGACCAAAGCAAACAGACAACAAAAGACCAGGCCTTCCTGCCCTGGCTCCAGGGGACGGGCACAACTGCGGCTAGATAGTGCTGCACAAGGGCAACCCAGATCCAGATCAGGGCGGTCATGCTCGGTTGGACGTCACACGATACGCCATGGATGGAGAAGGTCGAGTGGGGAAGTAATTCTTGGGCAAAACTCTCGCCTATGGGATGAGAGGCTCTGAATCAGAAGGAGCGCCGTGTTCTCGTCCTTCCTGAGTCATGGAGGAGTACGAGTGCAAATTGGCAAGAGGGGCTCGAGCCATTGGGCACATGTTTTTGTTGTCTCGTCACGTGGATTTCAACTCTGCGAGAGTTATACGACACATACCGAGTAACAAGGTACGGAGTAGGCATGCAACATGGGAAGTTCTGTTTCATCGGTTGCTCTCATCATCTCGAAATCTGTTTCCTAAGCCCATAGCCAACAATATCCAAAAAGCTGCAAACAAGTGCAGTGTCTGCTGATCCAGCGGCCCCACTACGGGGTGTTCCCTGCCTTCCTTGCCCGTCAAGAAATGCTCAAAGCCAGGTTTCTCTCCGGCTAGAGTAGACACGGCACGTTGCTCCAAACACTCACAATCATCTAAGCCAATTCCATTCTGTCTCATGATGCCTTGCAGCAACGCGACAAGTCTATCTGGCACCTGAACGATACGCCAGCATGACCATATTCATCCCATCAGTGTCTAACCGTACCTCACGTCTCACCAAACATAAACAAGGCCCACATAGAACTGCCTAATTCCCAATATAAAGCATAATATTCCACAACGACTACCTGATTTCCAAGCACTCATCTCAATAGCCCATCATACAAGACAACCTGCCTCAGCACAACAGCTACTCCGCCGATGCCCTCGCCAACGCCTCGTGCAAATGCGGCGGAAACCTGTACCTCAACTGACTAGTATACGTCGTCAAATCTAGCGTCATCTGCTTCAACTGCTCCACCATCATCTTCCTCGTACCCTCATTGCCACTAAACTGCCCATTGCTGAGCTGCTCCCTCTGTCGAACGCAGCATATAATCGTCCACATAAGCAGGTTGGGAACATTGATGGAGACGGGCTGCGATAGACCCGAAAATTTGGATGCGTAGGCACGAATGGTGCTTGCGTCGCCGGCTGCGTCGAGAGGCAGGATTTCAAGGCCGCGGATTTTCTGGGGGGCAAGTGTTAGAATCTTAAACTTGCATCATTTTTGCAGGATAGTGCAGATAGGGGAAGCGTAAACTTACATCCAGTGCCTGAGCCCATTGGCCGGCCTCAACTAGCTTCTTAATGCTGCTCATTTCTAAGAGAACACGGCATGCCGTCTTGTTCTGGTCCTGGATCTTGCGGTAGAACATGACCTCACGCTCATACATGGTCATCATGGTCCTTGCTAGCTCAACGGGGTCGTCGATTGACGCTAGGCTGAGACTGCTGCCCTGCTGAGAGTCCGCTTCTGCGCCGCCGGCTCTGGGCTTGACAGGCATGAGACGCATTGGGTCTTCACCAATCTCCAGAGAGATGGCCTCGCTGAGTGCCCGGCTGACAATGGCCACCACGGTATCATACTCACCAGCCAGGTGGTACAGGAGGACTGAGTCGGTGGTGCGGCCGCTCTCATCTGCAAAACTAGCCGCCTGCAAAGTCACCGTGTTGACAAAGTCTGTCTCCTCTGTGAGGCCAATCAAAGCGCCGCGCTCTTCAATGATGCCACGAATAGCGCGGCCGTCTGGTCGAATATCGCCAATAAGCTTGCTAAATTCACGAGTCTCGAGCACCAATTCGCGCAAAGCCTCGTGGCACAGGTTTCTCTGGCGCTCGCCAGCCTCGCCGCCTAGGTCCTTGTTGAGGCAGATAAGAGTGAGGTAATCCACAGCAGACACTACGTCCGCAGCTCGGAAGTCTCTCGTATAGTACCCAATCATGCGACCAAAGTTGATCTGGGGCAGATTCTTGACACTGTAGCTGCGCAAATCGTTTGATGTGGACATGGGATCGCTTGGACGAAGCAGTCCGTAGTACACCAGTGCCAACGCAAAGTGGACAGCATCCACATACGAAAACGGATACAAGTATGCGATGGCATCCTCAAACATGCCTGCTAGGATTTGCAGATAAAAGAACATGCCGAAGCTGCCGTTCGTAGTATCCTCCGAAGTCGACTTTGGAAAGTGTTTGAGTCCAATTTCCTTGATGCTCGATTGCAGCTCTGCCAAACCGTATGACTCGCCAGCCATCTCGATTGTCTTGTCCCCTTCTCTAGCGAGGTTGAACTGCAGCCAGATCCAGTCGTTGATATCGGTGTTTAAGCCATCCAAATTACGGTTGCTCAGCTCAATTCGTCCAATGACCTTGTAACAAGCCATGCGGAACGGATCAATAGAGTTCTCGGGAGCATTTCGCGATCGCTGGATATACTCATTGGTACATCGGTCCAACAGCTTTCTGTTTGTTATCCGCCGGTCCTCGCTGGCGGCGTAGTTGTTGAGGTATGTCGCAAAGGTGCGATCAATTCCCCTGAAGTGGTTGCTGTTGTCGTTGACATACTGGGCTGCTTCATTCACATGGCCAGATCTCAGCAGGTAAAATACCACAGCCCAGACAAACTCGCCCTGGATCTGCTGAAGCTCCGTATTGTCAGGCACCAAGTCTTTTCTGGCAGAACGAAGACGGATGTACGCCTTGATTTTGCTGGTGATGTCTGGCAAGCCACCAAGCTTCGCTTCATGAGGATGCTTGGCAATCAGAGACTCGACCTCCCTCAGGAACTGCTTCTCGAGGAAGGCGGTCGAGCCGTGGAGTATTCGTTTCTTCATCGAGATAGAAGCCGCAGAGTTGGGGTTTTCATCCAAGTACATGCCGGCAAACTGGCGCTCCTTGGCTGTCGCACTATTGATTGTTGTTTCAGCCTCCGGATCTTCCCCTACAATCTCAATCATAGCGCGGTAAGCCTCAACTACATGCGACGCATGTGGCTCGTGAGACTTCTGTTCCACCTCACCCAGTTCCGTAAGAATAGGGAATGGATGCTTTCTAACACGAGCAACGTTGAGCGTGCGAACCTTCTCCGCCAACTTGGCCTGTCTTTCACGAAGAACTCGGTCTTCAGTAGTACCGCGTGATTTGAGGGATCCCGATGCATCAGCGGAACGATCCATGTCAGAAAACTCCGACTGGTGAGTGCCAATTCGGCTGGGAGTGCCAATAACTGATCGTTGGAGCATGGTGTTACCCAATACACTGTTTCGGCCGGTTCGAGCACCAGCAGCCTGCGACTTTCTCCTAGAACGGCCAAACCCACCCTGGGACTCCCGAGCAGCAGCGGCCGAGTCCTCTCGTGGCCTGATGCCAAAGTGCTGATAAATACGCTTGCGCTGGGCGTCCCACTCCATGGCCACGTTATCCTCAAGAAAGGTATCAAAATCGCGGATGGATCGTTCCAAGCCATCAGAAATCATGTCGAGTGTCGTCTTCGTTTGTAAGTTGGACAAGTACGTCTCAACGTCGATCTCACTAGGGGCATATCCATGTGTGCGCTCAACCCGCCCGCCCTGAACGTCTAGCAGGCCAAGGTCCTTGGCAGCCGCGGCAGGATCTACTCCCGAGGCAGCGAGCAAATAATGAGCTTTACCGTCCAGAGGCTTCTCGTTCTGCTTGGACTGAAGTTTCCTCAGACGATGTCGCAAATCACCTAGGCCGAGCTCGAGGCTAGGGAGGTCCTCCATATTGGTCTTGGCGCCACCCTCTTTCTGTGTTTTGGCAAACAAACTGTCAAAGTAAGCACCCGCGGGTTGCTGCGATTGGGAAGCTTGAGGCTGAGCTGTCTGAGTCGAGGCACCCCAGAGACTACCACCTAACAAACCAGCATTTTGCTGAGGCTGCTGCGTGGCACCGACAGTCGCTGTCGAGCCAAACGCAGAGGGCTGGGCTGAGCTTCCTACCAAAGTACTACCTCCAAAGACGCCCGTCTGTGGTGCTGCAGAGGCACCGCCAAAAAGTGAAGATCCGGTTGTTCCTCCGAACAGAGAAGGCTGCTGCTGCTGCTGAGCCTGAGGCTGTGAGCCAAAGATGCCGCCTCCAGTCGTGCCCGTCGTTTGGCTTTGTGGTGTTTGCCCAAATAACCCGCCACCCGTAGTTCCAGTCTGCTGCTGTCCGCCTCCAAAAACCCCCCCCGTAGCGGGTTTATTCTGTTGTGCAGCGCCAAAGATGCCTCCTCCAGTTGTACCAGTTGTAGGGGTCGTGTTCTGCTGTGTCGATTGTCCAAAAAGTCCTCCACCCGTAGGTTTGTTTGCAGCAGCAAAAATGCCACCGCCGCCTTGAGCCTGCTGTTGATTCTGAGCAGGCTGCCCAAAGGGCGACGAGCTAGCGCCAGTGTTCGACTGGCCGAAGAGAGCCATGGAGGCGGGTCTGCCGTGGGCAAGAAAGCGAGGGAAGGAGCTGGAATTAAAATGACTTGGTGAATAAATCAATCGATCAGTTGGTCAGTCAGGTAGAAATTGAAAACAAAAAAAGGGCGTATGAGCCGCTAGCAGGTGCGTAAAATAGTGCGTTGGCGAGGCAATGCGACTGAACCACCACCGCGAGCGTGTATGCTTCAGAAATTTGGTGATGGACGAGGCTGGAGGTTTTGGCCCGTTTTTCTGGGAGCTGCCAGCTTGGACCAATAAGCGCTGGCAGCGACGTCCTCTAGCAACCCGTCATTGGCTGCTAGGGCAAGGCGGAAATATTGGTGCAAGGCAGATTCTACTCACACCTTGATTCATCATACTCTTCTCTCATGTCTTCAATTTCTTCCATTTTCCATCGAATTGCAGAATTTCGTACAATTCCTCCAGAATTATACATCACTATACCATTGACAATCAAATACGTCTGAAGAATTTACCATCTATGTACGAAGTACTTCAGACTCCACCTTAAAATGATAAAACGAATATCTATATGCAACCACTTCATGAAAAATATCCCAAACTCGATACCCAACCCGTGTGCATCTCCCAATGTCACCTTATCAACAACCCTGCACTCATGCTATTTGATATGGTATGCTCGTCTACCCTCGTCTAGTCGCCGCCAAACTCGGCGCTCCATTTCTCAACGGCCTTGTCAATCTTCTTGCGGTACAGCTGTTGCGATTGGCACATCTCCAGGAAGACTTCATACTTGGCATTGAGAAGCGCCTTCTCGCCAGCATCAGCACCCGGCTCGACCAGCCGGCCGCGCTTGCTCATGCGGTCCATGATGTCCCAGAGGGTCTCTGGCTCAGAGCCATCCTCTTTATTGTGACTGGCTGCCTTGGCACCTAGCATGGCTGCTCCGTGGACAACGGCAGCATGAACATATCGTGGAATAAGGACTGGCATGCTGCAGGTTGTGGCAAGCAGATTCATCAGCACGGGATTCTGGCACTGAGAACCGGACATGAAGATGGATGAGATTTCGTGGCCGGCCGTGTTCATTTGCTCAATGATCTGGCGGGTCTGCATGGCAATGAACTCCATGGTGGCATAATACCATAAAGCCATGTTGTCGGTGCTCTTGTCGCTGTCAAGGCCGATCATTGATCCCTTCATGTTGGGATCAGCGATTGGGGACCGGTTCCCCCACAAGTCACCGTAGAAGAAGTGATGCCGCCCAAGGTAAGGAATGCCAGGAGCATTTTGCTTCTCGGCCATGTACTCTAGGTGAGCGTTCAAGAAATCGTAAATGTGCTTGTCTTCGGCCTTGGCGAGCGCGCAAGTCTCGTTGTACGCCGGGTGAATATCCAACATGTGTCGCAGAAGCTCCCCAGTGGCAGACTGGCCACCCTCAGCCAGCCAGTAGCCAGGGAGCAAAACATCTCGGTATGGGCCCCAAACGCCAGGAACAAAGACAGGGTCTTTGGACATGGCCAAATGGCAAGTTGAGGTACCTGCTACGGCAGCCAAGCGAGTGAAGGCTTGTGAAAGATCGTTGTGAGGGACATTGGCATTGAGTTCATCATCACCAAGGTCGACCTTGGCACCAACGGTACCAATCCAACCTGCGTAGGCATCAATGACGCCACTGCCTACAGCAATGCCCATGGGAAGACCCAGCTGGTAAGCGGCCTGGCGGCTCAATGTGCCGACAGACTCACCGGCACTGAAATATGCTCCATTCTGCAGATATTCGTCAGGATGAATTGGCATCAAGGCTCGCGGATTATTCAACTCACCACACCATGAACACCTCCCATTCTCTCAAAATCGTTCTTGGACAACTCCCCGAGGCCAATAGTCTCGAAAAAATCCTCCTGCCAGCCCTTCTCGCTATTATCAACGCCGATCGGGACATATCCCTGCTTGCAGACTGTGCTGCAGAAGCTACGGGCCTCATTACCAGTGGCCAAGTGAGTAAGGGCGTCGCCCAAATCGTAAAACTTGCAGCGCGCAAACTGCTCTGCAGGCATATTATTCTTGAGCCAAAGAATCTTGGGGATCTCCATTTCGATGCTCATCTTGCCACCAACATATTTGAGGAGCTTGTGCTTGGTGCTGTTGATCAATGCAGTCTCGTCAACGGGGCGGTGGTCGAGCCAGAGAATAACGTTGCGGTCTTGGCCATCGTTGGTGAACTCTGGGCCAGTGACGGGTACGGGTTCATCCGTGTCGGCGGAAAAGACAGCAAGCGAGCAAGTAGCGTCGAAGCCAACGCCTTTAATGAGGCTTGGATCTACGTTCGAGTCAATCACAACTCGCCGGACGCACTCGCAAATGCACTGCCAGATATCTGTGGTAGATTGCTCCTGAGCGTTGTTAGTGGCGGCGAAAATACAAGCTTGGGGGGGGGGAGAGGCAGGATCTCATACATAGTATCCCGTTTCGGGCTGCCACAGCTTAATGTTTTCCGACGCCAATGCTTTAATATCGCCAGTTTCGTCAATGATACAAGCACGGGCAGAGCCAGTACCAACGTCTACCCCAATGTAATAGTCCTATGTAAGCAACCCATGTTAGTCGACTATTCGTGATGCTCCCGAGACTAGCTTCTTCAAGTCGTCAATCTGCAATATTTGAGCTCTTCTCAACATCCGCAAATGCAGGCTGAAGCTACAGAAAGCAGCAAGCCCTAGTAGTAGAAGCTGTTGGATTAGAAGAGGGGCAATTACCGAGACACTGGGCGGCCTGCTCACGGGTGGCAATCCGTCAGTATTAACGATTCGAGTAGCTGAAGTGTCCATAGCGGAAGCTTCTACAGTACAAGAGTGTCCAGACTAGTAACGTATAACTGGTGAAAATTCCCAGTTGATCATTAAGAAGCTCGAACAATGAAGAGATGTCGAAGAAGATGTAGCAGGTTGGGAGGGCAGCAAACAGCGGTCGAGACTCACTCCATGGCCTTGATGGGCTTATTGTACGCGTACATGATTTGTCCCAATCGAGCAAGCTCAAGCTCAACAGCTTCTGGGTGACAAGCGGGAGGGTGGCAATCGGTGGCGTTCCAGATGGATTGGAGCTGCGTCGTCTGTGCAAATAGAACTCCGTGGTTCTATGCTTGCTTGTTCCTCGCCCGTCGGCAGCCTTCTGACTTCGCCGAGATACTCCGCACACCGAACCGAGAAGGGACTTGGCTGCGTCTTGCTAGACTGAGAATTTGGTGGCTGATTTCGCCTCGACTTGTGGCATGTATGGCGGATGGGCGCGGAAGAATGCAAGACCACCACCACGTTGTTGGCTGGGGGAGGGTGTGAGAGTGAGGGGCGGAACAGAGGTGATTCAGACGCTTCGTGCGGTTCGGACGCAAAGGATGGGGGAGAGAGGTGTGACGAATGCAGTTTGGGTTTTGCTGGCGGATAACCTGGATGGACGAGATTTAAAGGGTCAACAGCATTACTCTGGGTCTGGCTGATTCTTTCTCATGGTCGAGTGGAGGACAATGACGGCACTGGGGCAGAAACCCAGAGAGAGCTACTCCGGTGTAGATCACAGCTTACTTGGTCCTTCCTTACGGAGTACTGATGGATTAATTGACATGTTCTGAGTCGCGGTTGCCGGCCAGGGGAGTCCCGACATGGAGCGCCGGAAGCCACCGTTGACCCGAAACCATCCGGAATTGAAACATTGAACCATCATAGCGAACTACCACCGCCAATCCGGCCCTGTGCAGCCCTGGAAAAGCCCTGAACAAGGCCCCCCAACCCTTCTGCAGGCCGCCCCACCACCAGCGGCCCAGCGGGTCACAAAATTCTGGGGCCGGGGAAGCCGACTACTCTCAGCGATCATCTGAGACTTGCCGACATGAACGAAGATGTTTTCGTGGTGCCAAGTTTTGCAAGTGGACAGTCCGGGCCACTACCTAGGTAAGTACTGTTGTAGGTAGGTTGGTACTTACAGTAAGTAGGTAGGCACCCAAGCAACCAAGTCGAAGGTGTCAACTGGTCTGTCTAGAAAGTTTTCATGCTCTACTTGATCCTCCGATTGCGGCCAATGGGTTCGCCGCTGTTGAAAACGACTGCCATGGTCTCAGACTTGGGATCGCCATTGAATGACAGTCTATTGCCGCCCGAGCACAGACCTCTCTCGCCATGCAGATATTCGCGACTGGACAGCATTTTCCAGTGGCAAGATTATCAATTGTCCCGGATTTTACTCTGTACGTGAGGACTGAACAGGGGGCAGTTTTGGAGATGGAGAGATTGACGGCACGGCTTCCGTCACCGAACTCCCCGTGGGTCCACTCCAACCCCACTGGAGCCTCAGCACAATCAAGGGGATACGCCAGTGGGCTGCACCCGGCAATTTTTGGCCACCAGACCAGCTAGTATGACCTACACCAACACGAAGGGGTCGGGGTCTCCTTGAACTTCCCAAGGCCCAAAAACAACCCAGGTAAATCCATACCTCATCAAAAAAAAAAAAAAAAAAAAAAAAAAAAAAAAGCACATGTTCACATGACCTTTAAATCAGGTACATTTAATCCGTAGAGCTAGTAATATTACTACAGATACGCTTCATCATTCATTCGTTCACTCATGGCCTCCGTCTCCCGTCGGTTCACGCCTCCGCATCCCCATCATACCGCGAATCAACCATAATTACCACCGTGATAGTAGCAGCATATGCTTCTCGAATGGCACAAGCCATGCTATCGCCCAAGTCAGCAACTCTATTCCCGTCACTCGATAGCTTCGAAATGGAATTGACAAGCAAGCAATCAGAGCAAAAACTCACCACGTCTTTCGTATATCAGCCACCACTGCACTCAGTCCCCAGTGTGAGCACCAAGCTCTAGCCAGAACCTCATTATCCGCCACGCCATATGCCTCCACCACGAGCACTTTCTCGTCGTCCCCATCGTCGTCAATGAAGTCGAACTCGTCATCGTATCCCATGTTGTAGAACGGCGGCGCAGGGCTGGACCGCGCGCTAGCGGAGCCACTCCTCAGACTTTTGTAATACAACCCTCCCCAGTCCCGGACGCGCACCACCTCATCCGCCTTGACGACGCGGTAGACGTAGTCAAAGAACAGCGGGTGTGGAGGCAGCGAGCACGGCCAGGCGGTTACAAAGGAGACGTCGTACATGAGTCTCAGCGGCCAGGACATGCCGTCTATGGCAAATTGCACCGTGGCATCGAAGACCCGCGGGCCGGGGTTGGCAATTGTGTCTTCTTCCATTGCGACGACAGGCTTGAAGCCCAGGAGTTCGATACGGACCGTGTCAACGGCGAAGGAGTCCTCGTCGGGGACGACGAGGGTGTATTCGTCCACCGGGTAGGACTGAGCCGCGGGGCCCAGAGGGTCGGATCTCTCCTTCATGCTCTCAACGTCTTCGGGGCCTATGCGGCGATCCATTTGTTTGGGCCGCCGCGTGCGAATGCGTGCGATCTGGGACCGACCGAGGTCCAAGGTTGGGCGTCCTGGGCCGACCCAGCCAGCTACGCAACAGCATGTCGGGGCGATGACTTTGCCGACAATACAGCTTGCCGACCAGTACGTATGACTATTACAATACTGGAAGCCGCATTGGGGGTTGATATGAGAGAGGAGAGCAAGCTCGTCGGTGCCGGAGTCGGGGTCGAGGTCAATGAGGGTGTTCATAATGAGAAATGGGAATGTAGGCTGTCGTAGTGTCAGTTGATGAGTTTCTAATGCTGTCGTAAAGAAAAAGGCGTGTGAAGACATCTCACCCCTGGGAGTACAAGACCGCTAAAGAACGCAAACGCATCCGAACTAATCGAATCAAGTCGAAATTCTTCGTCATGAACTCTCAGATTCTCCATAGTAGGGTCCAAATTCGGCCACTTCATTGCCTGCGCAAACCGTTTGAGAACCTTGACCTGCCGCTTCTTTAACTTGTACCGCAGATTTGCTTAAAACCCATTAGCACCAATGACAACATATTGAGCGTAAACCAAAGGAAAGGGGGCAAAGGCCAAAGGCGACATGGAACAAAGATACAAACTCACTCTGCTCAGGCATTGACCCAAATCCATCCACCCTCACATGTTCCCTCCACCTCCTCGCCAGCGCCAAATTCCACCGTATAGTTGGCGGAATCTGGCCCAACAGCCTCTCCCTTGCCCATTCCCCATGGCTTCTCGAATGTATTCTCAACTCCAGCTCGAGGCTCAGAAGCAGCTGATGGAAAAACTTGCGATATACGTCCGGGTTGATTTCCTCGGGGTTGAATATGAATCGCGTAACGACCTGGTTCTTGGGCTCCGTGAAATCAATCCAGTCGGGCCGTGACAGGACGAGCAATAAATCCGTGATTTGTTTGTCAAGTGTTTTGTGGGGGTTTAGAATGCGTTCCGGGTCACGGAGGATTCTTTTGTACAGTATCCTGTAAAGTAGGCCTTCATCGTCGTCTTCCAGTCCCGCCTGAAGCTCCTTTAGACGCTCTAGGATGTGAGATAGGCCCATGTTGCGGGGGAGGACGCCTGAGTCTCGGAGGGCAATGGTCGGCGGGAGTGAAGAGGATATTGAGACCCAATGGTTCAGGGTTATAGTTCCAGGTCGTTGACCATAAAGGAATGCGCAGCTGGGTTGCTCTAGGGAACTCCCAGGGCGTGGCCGGTCGTCCTGGACCTTGGAGACGAAGCGTCATGAGTGGTGTCATGGAGTCGTGGAGGCTCATGGCATCAGTGTCGTCGGATCGACTACTCGAAGTTGTCGAGTACAGAGCGTAATAATAGTCCGGTGCATGTGGGATGGCCCTTCTGTGTCCTTTATGTAACGGTGCCCCCCGGGTAACAAGCTCCATAGCATGCTGAGGCGTCAATTCGTCATCGTTGGACAGTCCCGGGGGAGGCCATTCTGTTAATGTCGGCGGCGGAGGCGTTTCAACTCTATCCTCCCCAAAAGTCTTCCTGCTCTGTCTGTCCTTTGGATCAGCATGTCCGTCATCACCTTCTGGTTCAGGTTTCGGTCGTCGAGGCCGTCTTCTCGAAGATGGCATTGGGTCATCTGCCAACGGCGCGGCCGTATGTTTACTCGTCCGGGTGTTCTTGCGCGGTATGCTACTGTTCCCGTTCACTTTCCGCGATGAATGTTCTTCTCCGTTCCGGGGTGTGTCGTCGATTATGACCCGTCGTGGCGCGTCACCTCCATTTCGCTGCCCGGCATCAATCTTGGGCCGTCGCGGCGCCTCATTGCCATTGACCCTGCGCTGCATCTCACCCCCATTACCGTACTCTCTTCTTTGTACATTTCTTACCTTCGCTGGCGCTTGGTCAGGCGGTGCCTGTCTCGTCGTCGTCGTCGTCGTCGTCGTCGTCGTCTTATCCTGCTTCAGCTTATCGCCGTTCGAGGGCGAACCGCCCCGATCCCGAAATGCCTTCAGCCCCCGTGACGCCAGGCTTTTTGTGCGCAAAATACCGCTAAAGAATCCCTTCTTCTTTTTCGTGGTCCCCTTTTCATCATCCATCTTGGCATCGGAAAGGAAAACGAGGTCGCCTTCAAAACAGTCCCGCACGCGCTCAACTCATGGGGCGCAACGCGCAATGGCTCCGACTCACGGCTCCGGCGCCACGCTCCGCTGTGGTTTCCGATATCGTACTCTGTTGCCAATCTTTCCTTGCCTTTAGAAAAGATATTGAAATAGGTGAAATACCGAGCCAAATCGCTCATGGACTCGTAGGCGTGTGCCAATTGCTTGTTGCAAGAGTATCGGCTTCTTGTGGCGACCAAAAGGCAGTGCCACCTAATATCTCACAAATATACCCAATTTCATGCTCGCATGAATAACAACCCCAGTCAGTGCTTCGCTTGGTCGTGTAACAAAAAAAGAAAAGCAAAAGAACGAGAGTAATGAGCAGGCATCAGATAGCCGCATTACCCTATTATGCTCATGGTCCAAGAACAATAGCGGTAAGCCTTCGACCCGCAACAAACAATGACCAGAGTATGAAAAGTAAGCAAGAAAACAAAAAGACAATCAGAACGCCCAGAAGTCGACAGTCAACTCTTCATGCAGGAAGGACGAAGAATCGGCATGTGTCGTTTTGGGGATCCGGACAAGCCCGCGAGGAGGCTGGTTGGATCTGTCTGGTACATAAACCAGACTTGACATGGAGAGCACACAGCACGAGGCTGGGGGAAAGAAGGAGCGTTTGAAAGGGGGGCCAGCGCTGCAGCTCTCGCCCACGACCAATCGCCAACAACATCCCTCCTGCAAAGGATGGGTTGCCGTTGGCTAAATTATGGACCACGTCAACATGCTTCTTACGCAATGCAGATGCGTGCACCAACAAACTTGTTCGAATTTGTATTCGAACTTTTAGCTCAAGAAGCACTTGTTGACCAAGAATCCTCCCTATGCGAATCTGACTGGCCGCCTCGTCAATACCCCGTACTCCGTCTTCAAGTACTGCACTGGAGAAGCATCCGCCCGCTCAAGCATGTTTCACTGTCGCATGACCGAGTCGTATTGTCGTCGTGTCGTTCGCGTCCGTTCAATGGTCAAGGAAAGTTTGGCTCCAGAACGTTTCAAGACTCCATTGTCCAGCTATTCAATTGGCTAATCCAAACTATACAAAGTGCTTCAACCCAAAAATCATGCTTTCAACGAATCCTTCTTCTTCCTGTTACTTGCAACACGTTCAATTATAGATACAGGCCTGTCCAAAAAGCTTCATCTTATACAGCCAGCAGCTCTCAAAAGCACAGGCCTTACTTCGACTCCCCATAACGTGTGCATCGAGTTCGCCTGCGCACAATGCATTGTTCCACGGATCTCTTGTTCCGCCGCAAAGCAGCACCCGGCCCCAGTCACCTTAGCTCTTCTGAGATCACGCCCGTGCTATGGTTACCGCGGTCCAACTTTGAAAACGCCTTCTGGTACTGCAAGGAGATGGTCAGTCAGTTGAGCAACACCTCCGGCCGCCAAAAGATGTGCGTTTCATGTGAAATACTCACCTGTAACACAAAATTCACAATAAGCGCCACCATCAGCGCAACACTAATTATCATTGGCCCAAGTATATTATCAAAGTCCTTTCCGCTTCTCTCCACAATCATTTCTCTCCGTACCTGATGCATATAGTAGCCCCAGAGTCCTGCAAACGCCGCAATGATCACGTAGACAATGCCCATCGTCTCTGCAAGCAAGCTTTCGCCAGCTGCTGTGTAAAGTGCCAAGGCCAGACTGCCCTGGAGAATGGCAATATTCTGCCACTTGAGAAATGTTCTCTCATTCGCCAGCCATACTTTGGGTTCGACCTTCAGCTCGCCCATGTTTTTGATCCATTGCTTTGGCTCAACAACACCCTCGGGAAGCCGCGCCTTTTGGGCACGTTTAGCCTTGGCATACTTGGACAGCGAGAGACCGGGCAGCACAGATGACAAGGTGCCGTAGCCTCCACTGCTCTGTGTTTGTTCTTCTAGCTGCTGTGGGGAGTTGCTGGATTCGCCCTCTTCTTCGCCATTGGTAATGCCGCTCTTCCTCCGAAGGGAAGTGGACAAGGCTGCCTTGGAGTCTGCAGCCATTCTGTCAGCCAAATACGACTTGCCCACGGGCGAGCTCTGCGCGGCCCTATACGAGCTGGGTACTGTGCCAATCAAGCTGCCCACGGCAATTGCGTCGTCGGCCCTCTGGGCTCGTCTCTGCTCCTCTTGTTCGAACGCCGTCTGAGGATCCTTGCGAATGTCCGTCTCGAGATCACTGAGCCAAAAAGGCAGGTTGTTCACATGGTCTTCGAACAGCGAGGCAACACCATGGACAAACTTGGAGAACCTCGGTGCCGGGTGAACAAGATGGGAGGCCATGAGATCCTCGATCCACGCGGGTCGCTTACGATTGCTATCTTCCTTGAGTTTGATATCTAGCACGGCGAACGGGAACTTGGAAACCTCGCTCTGGTTGATGTTTCGGAACGGATACGTCATGCTGCTGTTGTCGATATCGGCTCGGTGCCAGTCTTTCGGGTCACGGCAGGGACGTTCAGAGTCGAGAGTATCTTCTCGGATGAATGCGAGATTCGTATCAATGGAGATGCGGACGCGATCGTCCAGAGGCTTCTGGAAGGCCGTTCGAGCGTAGTTTGCTCTCAAGACCGGAGACAGCCGCCTCTCCTTGACAAAGTCCTGTATCTTGGCCACAGTTGCCTTGTAGCTTTCAATCTTCTCCTCGGGCTGGCCTTGGCGCTCCATTTTTTGCACAGCCTTCTCCATAGCATATTCTCCATCAATAAACGGCTTGACGTATTTGTCCTTGATGGTGAACTTGTGCTCCTCACTGTTACCGGAAGCATCGGCGGCCTTCTGCTCCACGAATATTTCGGGCCGGGTGTTCAGCTGGCCGTACCAACGCAATCGGAGAGAAGACGTCGTCTCCGACTGACGGTCAACTTTGTCGGAGTAGAGTTCAAACTTTTTATTGTCGAAATAGAGGGAGGTAATGGCAGGCGAGTCATTGCCATCGACCTCCTTGGATGCCTGGTCGCTGTACACAAGAGCGGGGAGTCGGCGAAGAATCAACGTCTTGACCTCGAGTAAGTTATCGGGATGGACCCAGACTTTGTGTGCGACTTTGGTCAGCATACGTTGGACAAACAGAGGGCTCCAGCCTCAAGTCAATAGTTCCACCTACACTTGTGAGCAGTGTACCGCTCCCCATTATGCGTCTCTCCCTGGGTATCCAAATTCAGCACGGTCTGCTCCGCAGAAGCACCTTCGAGTTGCTGTCGAATAGCAAAGTACATGATGGACAGTTTGTTCAGCAATGGCGAGTAGCCCTGCTCCGAATTGAATGGTCGCTGCGACAGACTGAGCTGCATCATGGGACGGACCTTGTATCGGTCCCCCCGCTTGCGGTCATGCTTCTTGACGATCTTCAAGAATCCAGTGTAATTGATGCTGCTGTACTTCTTGAGCTCCTTGACTTCGTTGGTGATGTTGTCAAGCTCCTTCTCCAGCTCCTTCAACTTGGACGTCTCTTCCTTTGTACGTGTGGCAGGCTTGTCGCCTTCAGCCGGCGACAGCTCCTTGAGCTTCTCAAAGGCAGCGTCGACCCGCTGCTTGAGGGCATCGAAACGCTCCTGCTGGAAGCGTGCGACCTTCTCAAGCTGGACATTGAAGATCTCGTCGCAAAAGCGGTTCTCGTCGTCCTCGGTCCACGGCACAGTATCGTCATTGAACTTGTCCTCGTGCAGCAAGGTCTTGAGCTTGCCATAGTCGATGTACTTGTCCTTCCATGGTTTGTAGACGGCCTCGCGCAGAGTCTTGCCGAACCGCATCGTGTCGTGTCGTGCTCGCGGGTGTTGGTCGGCTCGGAGAGGGGGGAGAGGGAGGAGGGGCTGTCAATGGCGACGAGTCTTCAAGGAGCAATTGATGAGGTGTGCTAAGGCCGTCTCGTCTAGAGAGGTGCTACCGTCACACCAGCCCCAAAGTCAAACGCAGCAGACGCAGAGAGAGTGAGTGAGAGCGCGCCTCCCTAGAATTAAAACAGTTGGCAAGAGAAAATTTTAGCGAAAAGCCTCACCTCCACCCCGACTAGACAAGATTTACAACGGTCTGCTAATACTGGGACCAGCTATCGTCACAGTCTAGACAGCTGGGTGACCCATCAACGTTGCCCTGCTGCTTGGTTCGGTTGGAGGTTGGGAAGCAGGGAAACATTGAACCCAGACGGGGACCAGACCCCACCACACTCTTTCAATATAGCACCGGGGAACCCACCTGGGAGGAACCCTGGGCCGCCGGGGGATATTGAACCACTGGAACAGCTCCTATCAACGTCATGGAGGCGGCACGTGCTCCCTGGGGTCAAGCTCTGCCAGCTCTGCCAGCCCTCTCGCTCTTGTGCACCGTGATGCGTGGCTCTGATGCATCGGCCAACACATGTCATCAACCCATGCTCATGCCATCTTCATCAGATCATAATCAACCTCGCTCTCACTCACCCGGGAATTTGCGCCTGGTAGGATTCCGAAGTGGCCATACCGCCAGCCCTCAACCTCCCGCTGCGACAAGTGAAGCTCAGTTCCTTGTTAGTCCCTCCATTCAGTAGCTCATCACCCAGTCTCAACTATCTCCTTCTACTCTTGCTTACTCCTGCTATTAAACTCTATCTTCTGATCGGTCCCGCCGCCACTTCAGTTCGTATTACAGTGTTGGAATGTAAGAACTGCTGAAAATGGCAGCACGTGCAGCTGACCCCGTCAGCTTCAGGGGGAAAAAATTTGCCCTACCACAATGGTTGACCACAATTCTTTCCATTGAATCGGAATGCTGCATGTCATATGTGAGAAATAAGCATCAGAAACTCGGCATATTGGGCCTCCCGCATGACGTGAGTACATGAGCACATCGGCACATGCAGGTGCAAGGATTGGGAGGGGGGGGAATTCTCCCATTAGGCACGTATTCGTGTCGATATGATTATACAATACAGGAAATTACTGTCATGGTTAGCGATTATCGAACACATCTTGCCAGAATCGGATTGCTGCACAGGGCAGCCCTTGGCGTACAGAACTACAACATCGCATAGGGGTTAGGAAAGCGGTTGGTTCAACAGGCTATATATACGTAAAATCGCCATGTACTCATTATATACGTGCTCCATCATCAATGTAAAACATCCTTCTCATACCCCGAGGTCAGCTGCGTCTTGTGGTATCAATGCCATCATACACAGGAACAAGCAAAACATAACCATAAATCATCATTTTGAAAAAAAAAAGTGCCTCAAAGCTCCACTAAAATGAAGTAGTTCCAATCTTTAGTTGACTTCGACGACACGGCCCAGAACCTCCTGAGCGGTGCGCTTCACGATACCACCAGTAACGGGAAGGTTAGTGCTCTTTTCAAGGTACAAATCAACCTCGCGAGCAGCCATGCGGCCTTCATTGATACCCCTACGCAATGAATGTTAGCAAAGCAATCCAAACCATTCATGGAAAAGAACACGAGACTTACCAAACAATGAGAGACTGTCCACGACGGGCATCGCCGGCAGCAAAGACACCCTCTACATTGGTGCAGTACTTGCCGGCAGGCGTCTTTACATTCTTGCGAGCGTCCTTTTCAATCTCGTCTCCCAGAACACGGGCCTCGGGTCCCAAGAAACCCATGGCCAAGAGGACGAGGTCAGCAGGGAAAAACTGCTGAGACCCCTCGACCTTCTTCATGTCCCAACCACCACTAGGAGACTTGGTCCACTCCACACGAATGGTGTTGATACCCTTGACCTTGCCGCTGCCATCATCGACAAACTCCTCGGACATGATGCAGTACTCTCGGGGGTCCTTGCCAGTGTGCTGGCGAACCTCAGTATGACCGTAGTCAACGCGATAGATGCGGGGCCATTGGGGCCAAGGGTTATCGCTAGCTCGCTCGGGAGGAGGTTGAGGCAGCAGCTCGAAGTTGGTGACCGACTTTGCACCGTGACGAACCGATGTACCAATGCAGTCGTTACCAGTGTCACCACCACCAATGACAACAACATGCTTGTCTTTGGCAGAGATGTACGCATTGTCGACGAGCTCCGAGTCTAGGAGAGACTTGGTGTTCTTGTGCAGGAATTCCATGGCGTAATGGATGCCGCCCAGCTCACGGCCCTTAATAGGCAGATCACGGGCGACCGTGGCACCAGTAGCAATGATTACGGCGTCGTTACTTGCGCGAAGGTCAGACAGTGACGGCTGACCCTCCTCACCGACGGCAACGCCTGTTTTGAAGTTTATGCCCTCCGCGGCCATAAAGTCGGTACGGCGCTTGACGATGCGCTTATCAAGCTTCATGTTGGGGATACCATACATCAAGAGGCCACCAAGACGGTCGGCACGCTCGTAGACAGTGACACTGTGGCCAGCACGGTTGAGCTGATCGGCCGCAGCAAGACCAGCGGGACCAGAACCAATAATGGCAATGTTTTTGCCGGTGCGAATCTCAGGGGGGCGGGGGACCATCCAGCCCATCTCGAAACCACGGTCAATGATGGCGCATTCGATAGACTTGATACCGACGGGATCTTCATTGATGCCCAAGACACAGGCTCCCTCGCAAGGAGCAGGGCACACACGCCCGGTGAACTCGGGGAAGTTGTTGGTCATAAGAAGGCGGTTAAGAGCATCCTTCCACTGGTTGCTGAAGACCAGCTCATTCCACTTGGGAATGATATTGGAGATTGGGCATCCCGTCTCAGACTGGCAGAACGGAACGCCACAGTCCATGCAACGGGCTGACTGATACTTGAGCTCATCCTCGTCAAGACGAGAGCTGAGTTCAGCCCAATCTTTAGTTCGGGTCGAAGCAGAGCGGTACTTCTCAGAGCGGCGAGCATACTTCATGAAGCCCTTAGTCTTGTCAAGCACCAAAGCTCTCTTCTTTTCGGCCTTGGCATCACCAATAGCCTCCTCCAAATCCTGCAACTTGGCAGCCTTCTCTTCCTTCTTGTGCTTCACTCCAGAAACAACGGGGAGGTTGTACTCAGCACGCTTAGCCTCAGCAGCTTTGGCAGCCTCCTCCTCCAGGACCCGCTTGTAGTCAACAGGAAGGACCTTGACAAAGCGAGGGAGGGCACGGTTGAAGTCAACCAAAATACGGGCAGCAAGCTCGGATCCAGTGTAGTGGTGGTGATCCTCGATGAGGCCACGGACAAAGGCAATTTCAGAGGGGTCCGTGATCGGTTCCAGCCTCAACCATTTCTGTATTGAGCTTGGATTGGAAGTCGCTGTGGATATCGAGCACGTAGGCAATACCACCAGACATACCAGCAGCAAAGTTGCGTCCAGTACGTCCCAGAATGACAACACGGCCACCAGTCATGTACTCACAACCATGGTCACCAACACCTTCAACAACTGCCGTAGCACCAGAGTTGCGGACGGCGAATCGCTCAGCAGCAATACCGCGGAAAAAGCAAGTTCCAGTGGTGGCACCGTAGAGACAGACGTTGCCAACCAGAATATTTTCTTCGGCCTTGAAAACGGCATTACGAGGAGGGTAGACGATCAAACGACCACCAGAAAGACCCTTACCGACATAGTCGTTGGCATCACCCTCGAGTTCCAGTGTGACGCCAGGTGCGAGGAAAGCGCCGAAGGACTGACCTGCAGAACCCTTGATGTTGACGTGAACAGTGTCCATAGGCAAGCCAGCCTCGCCATATCTCTTGGAAATCTGATACGATAGCGACGTACCCATCGCTCGGTCAGTATTGACAATGTCACATTCGATTCGGGATGGGAGACCCTTGTCAAGAGTCAACTCAGCTTCTGAGATGAGCTTGTTGTCGAGGCGAACATAAAGCTTGTGATCTTGCTTTCGGACGTTGAAAGTAGCCACACCAGGTCGAAGTTTATGAGCAGGTGTCAGGAGCAACGACAAGTCAATATTAGCAGTCTTGTGCGTGCGGAGATCATCACGCATCTTGAGGAGTTCGACGTGGCCCACCATTTCATTAATGGTACGGAAACCCAGCTGAGCCATGATGGCTCGAAGCTCATTGGCAATGTAGTAGAAGAAGTTGATGACATGCTCAGGCGTTCCCTGGAACTTCTTTCGCAGCTCAGGGTCTTGAGTGGCGATGCCAACAGGGCAGGTATTCAAATGGCACTTGCGCATGAAGATGCAGCCCATTGCAATGAGAGGCGCAGTGGCAAAGCCCCATTCCTCAGCACCGAGCAAACAAGCAATGGCAACATCACGTCCGGTCCTTAGCTGACCATCGGTCTGGACAACAACTCGGCCACGGAGGTCGTTCAAGACCAAGGTCTGGTGGGTTTCGGCCAGACCCAATTCCCAAGGGAGACCAGCGTACTTGATACCAGTCCATCGAGAGGCACCAGTACCACCATCGTGTCCAGAAATGAGGATATGGTCAGCCTTGGCCTTGGCCACACCAGAAGCAACGATACCTACACCAACCTCGGAGACGAGCTTGACGGAGACTCGTGATCGTGGGCTAGAACACTTCAAATCGTAGATGAGCTGCTTGAGGTCTTCAATAGAGTAAATATCGTGGTGGGGAGGAGGAGAAATGAGGCCGACACCAGGAGTAGAGTGACGGGTGCGAGCAATAGACTTGGAGACCTTGTGACCAGGAAGCTCGCCGCCCTCGCCAGGCTTGGCGCCCTGTGCCATCTTGATTTGAAGCTCATCAGAGTCGGCTAGATAGGCGGAAGTAACACCAAAACGGCCGGAGGCAACCTGCTTAATGGCAGACCGCATAGTGTCACCATTTGGCAAGCGCTCCGATCGCTCGGGATCCTCACCACCTTCACCAGTGTTAGACTTGCCACCGAGTCTGTTCATCGCAACAGCCAGGGTGGAGTGAGACTCCATGGAAATAGAGCCGTAAGACATAGCGCCAGTGCAGAATCGTCTGACGATTTCAGTCCATGGTTCCACCTGGTCGATAGGCACAGGGGTAGCATCCTCAAAGTTGAAGTCCAAAAGTCCTCGGAGAGTGCAGTTCTTGATTTGTTCATACTCGGCTTTAGAATAAGCCTCGTATGACTTATCGTTCTTGTTTCGAACAGCGTCTTGGATATTAGCAATGGCGGCAGGGCTGTTGATGTGGGGTTCACCACCATCACGCCAGTGGTACTCTCCAGACTCTGGAAGGGCCTTGATATCAACAGTGTACCGCGACGGGAAACCACGCTCGTGGAAACGGAAGGCATCCTCAGCGATGAGTTCAAACGTCAAGCCCTGGATACGTGAAGCTGTTCCCTTGAAGCAGCGTTCGACAACGGTCTCATCGAGACCGAGAGCCTCAAAGATCTGGGCACCCTTGTAGGAGGCAAGTGTGGAGATGCCCATTTTGCTCATGACCTTCAAGATGCCCCCATCGCAAGAGTGGATGTAATTACGGATAAGGGCCTCATCCGAAAGCTTCTTTTTGATCAATCCCTCCCGGTTCAGCTTAAGTACACACTCCATGGCAAGATATGGGTTGATGGCGTCAGCGCCATAACCAAGCAGGACACACATGTGGTGGACCTCGCGAGCCTCAGCAGTTTCAACAACTAAGGCAGCCATGGAACGCCACTTGTTGCTGACAAGATGATGGTGTACCATGGCCGATGCTAGAGCAGCAGAGACGGGAACCCGGTCAGCTGAGGTCTTGCGGTCGGAAAGCACAATAATTCTGTCACGTGCCTCGATGGCAGCAGTGGCTTCGTTGCAGATCTCATCCAGATGTTTGATATAGCCCTGAACTCCTTGGGACTTCGGGAAAGTCAAGTCAATAGTCTTGACGGTCCATTCAGGGTGAACGGTGGACATGTTCTTGATGGCGTTGAACTCAGGGATGGAGAGAATGGGGCTGGGGAGTAAGAGGCGGCCACATTGAGAGGGATCCATCTCCAAAAGGTTGCCCTGGGGGCCAACATAGCACTCCAAAGACATGACAATGGACTCTCGAATGGGGTCAATCGGAGGGTTGGTAACTTGGGCAAAGAGCTGACGGAAGTAGTCATACAGCAGGCGAGGTGCTGGGGTTAAGCAAGCTAGAGGAGCATCATTGCCCATGGATCCCAGTGCCTCCTTTTCGTCAGCAGCCATGGGAGCAAGCAGCAAACTGACCTGCTCATGAGTATATCCAAAAGAAAGCAAAAGAGGGTCCTCTTGTAGGAGCGTAGCATTGGGCTTAGCAGCGAGGTCCATAGCAGACTCGAGCTTCTCGAGAAGCTTGGGCATGGTAAGAAGCTCCTTGCTAAGCCATGAGCGGAAATCGTGGCGGTTGGCAACAGCAGCTTTGAGTTCCTTGTCGTCGATGATGCGACCAGCTTTAGTATCCACCAGCAGCATTCTTCCGGGTTGCAATCTACCCTTCTGGATAACACTCTCAGGCTCAACGGGAATAGTACCGACTTCAGAAGCGCAGATAATGCGATCATCGTCCATGACGTAGAATCTGCAAGGGCGAAGGCCATTCCTGTCCAAATTGGCACCGCAGTAGCGGCCATCGGCAAATGTGAACAAAGCAGGACCATCCCAGGGCTCCATCTGGCAGGCTGCCCATTCGTAGAAAGCGGCCTTCTTGGGGTCCATCTGGTCATTGCCTTGCCAGGCCTCGGGAACCATGAGCATGACGGCTTCGGGCAGGGAGAGCACGCCATTGATGGTCAAAAGCTCGAGGACGTTGTCAAAGGCGGCAGAGTCAGAGCCACCATCCTCGACAATTGGATACATCTGCTCCAACTCTTCCTTGAAGATATCAGAGTTCATTACACCCTCCCGGGCGCGCATCCAGTTCTTGTTGCCTCGCAGGGTATTGATTTCACCGTTGTGGGCGGCCCATCGAAGAGGCTGCGCCCTGTCCCATGAAGGGAAGGTGTTTGTGGAGAATCGAGAGTGAACCAGAGCAAAGTGAGCCTCATAATCGGCATTAACCAGATCATGGTAGTATGAGTAGACCTGAACAGGAGAGAGTTGACCCTTGTAGACAATGTTCTTGCTGGACAAGGAGCAGAGGTAGAACCAATTCTTGAGACCTATAGTATGAGTGGCACGCTTTCGGAGAACATAGAGCTGTCGCTCGAACAATCTCTCGTCAAACTTTTCCGGATCAGTCATCTCCGGAGCGACACCAGAGCCATAGGCAGAGGCAAGGACGACAAAGGGTTGAGCAATGATGGGCTCACGAGACTTTGCCGCGGGGCCGAGCAGTGTCGAGTCGACGGGAGGCCTTCGCCATCCCAGGACCCGAAGGCCCAACGACTCGGCAACATCTTCCAGCTGCCTCTGAGACTCTTCAAGAGTCTCCTCGTCGGGCTTGAAAAACAAGTTTCCTACAGCATATTGGCCAGGAGGGGGCAGCTTAATGTCCTGCTCCTTTTCAAAGTTTTTGATGAAAAACCGATGAGGGATGGATGTCATGACACCAGCTCCATCGCCGTCTCGTGCGTCAGATCCCACGGCTCCACGATGGGTCATGTTGCACAGCAAATTGCGAGCTGTCCACGCGTTAGCTCATGAGCAAATGTTTCCAGCGGGAATGGAAGGCACCCATGCGAGCTACTTACCATCGCTGACAATCTTGTGGCTGGGCTTGCCCTTGATGTGACTATACTCCTCCGTTAGCCGTTCCACATCTTTCATAGGAGGCTGATCGGTGTCACAACTCACCAAGCAAAGCCGACACCACACGCATCTCGTTCATAAGCCGGGTCGTACAGACCCTGCTTCACCGGCAAGGCACCAGCCCATGAGTCATTGTTGTCAGTTTGATACTCATACGGGTGGTATTCTTGCTGTTCAGCTTCGATGTGTCGATCGTCGAATTCAGGGAGCAGGCCCATGCTAGGCAAGGCTTGCAGGTTGAAGTCTGGGGCTGAGAGTTCTGGCAATATGATAATGCAGGGCAGGGTCCGCTGAGGCTTCGTGCCTATAGAGGACTGCTATGGCTAGGTTTGTCGAAAGGGGTGAGAGCAGCGCCGAGGGCTGCTCTGGAACAGATCTATCTGAAGGGTGAGGGCGGTTAGTAAAGTTGAAGCGAATGGTATGAGTGCTTGATACGTAGAAAGAAGTAAGAAATGAAGAGAAAATCATCAAATAAAAACTATTCACAGCTGTGCAATAAAGGCATGTGAAATGAGCAATGGGCCGTAAAAGGGTTTGCCCGAAGCACTTGGACAGTAGGCACGCGGATTGATGGCCGACAGGTTGATGGTCCATCATCCAAGAGCCTGTTCGGCGTCGCAGATGACGCAGGGTAGGGTCCAGATACCCGGTAACATCGAGGTGCTGGTGGAGACAAAGTGGCGTCGTGGATCCATTCGCACCTGCATTGGCTGACACGACTCCCACGAGGTTTGACCCTTTCTTTTTCCTTTTTTTTTTTTGCCTTTTTTTTGCCTTGGCCGGGAGAGATCCGGAGCCGGGTCATCGCCCCACGAGCCCCTCCAAGTCCATCTGCAGACAACAGACAAAGCCAGTGCGCTTGGTGATCCTTGCAGCCCGTAGCCGTCGCAAACCCAACCATGCCAGCTTCTGAGGGTTTCCAATCTGGTTGCATTGACTTTTGGCATGCGTTGTAGGGAAGCCCAGCAATGACGCATCATCGAGTCGAAAACTGCCATCGATTCAAATCTCCAGTCAAGCAAGGCTGGTCAGACCAGAATAGTATTCATTCAGGTTCTTCTTTCGAGCTCTCCTTTCAGCTCTCCTCAATATATCCAGGTTGCAGCCTTGATCCGTGGTGATGAGCGGCATTCGTTTGCATGATGCAACAGCAGGAGCGATGCAGATGTCAGCGTGCAGAGTGCGGCGTGCAGCCAATAGCAGTCCGCTGATTGCGACCCTGCGCCTGCCCGCCCAAGTCCAGGTCGCCTGTCCCTTGTCCTTGCGCATGTGTCTTCATGGCGGCCACATATTTTACCGACATCGCCAAGCTGCTGATCATGATGTTCTTTGTTATGCCTGCTTCACTCCGTCTATTTCGTCATCATATCTTTTTTTGCTGCCGATCAAATTGCCTCTAGGCCTATTATTGAGGATTTCGCGAATTTGTCGTCTGCCATTGACGGCCACCACATTTGCTTCGTGTCGTTGAACCAGACCAACAGTCACTGAAATGTTTCCAGGAACCATGGCATGACCAGCATATGCCAGCAACTTTCGAGGTCGAAGCTCCCTGCTGCCTATGTTTCACTCTCGTGACAGTCGGTATCCCCCACTTGGTCGATTCGACGGCGCAACGGAACATAAAAGTAAAAAAAAAAGGAAGAGAGAGGAGAAAGAGAGAGAAAGAGAGAGAGCGGGGTTAACTCAATCAACTTACCAGGAGGATGAGAATAATTTTTCGGCTTGATAGATCAATGAGGGGTTTCAAAACAACTCGCTACAAGTCAAATGCGGAGAGAGGGCAAGACTTCAAAAGGAGAGAAAACTCAGTAAGATGTTTGTGGGAGGGGGGAAAGAGCCATGCTTTTATTGTGCCATGGAGTCGTTCTCCGGCCTCGCCCACTCACGCTCATCCATCATCTTTCAAACACAACCCACAATAGCCAAAAAGTCAGACGAGTCAACCGGACGCCAAGCCCAGGGCCAAAATCCCAGCACCTTACTCTGTGCTGCAGAAACGATAAACCTTGGTGGTGGGCATCTCTGCTTAGACGAAGAAAATGGACGCTCCCCCACCAGCGGCTATTTGGGTTACCGGGGGCTTGATTAGCTGCGACTTTGTGGAGTCTACTGGGATCATCTCAACGCCATGGACGGCCCTACACAAAATTGCCCAATGTTGCATTGATTTGCTGCTGGAAAGCTCACAAGCTCGGTGCTTCGTGTAATAGCAGCGTGGCCTGCCTGGTCTGCGGGCGGTCCTGTCATGTCCGCCCAAGCAACTGGGCAAGGCGACAATCCGACCGAGAGGCGTCCGGACCGATGAGGCCAGCAGGGCAGCAGCAACCAACCCCTCCACTCTCCACCACCCAAGAAGCACGTGTCAGAAAACACCTCAATGAACAATGATCTGTTTCACTAATACTTCCACGCAGATTGGTTGAGCCGAAACGCGAAGGAAGAGGACCTCCGTGCTGCCCTTCTCTCCGTCTGCTGCGACCTTTACGCCTCCGATGCCGCATATCGTTCTATGCCCACCGTATTCAGACTTTGGAGCTAACACTGGTGTTTGACAAGCCCCCAATTCGCCCGTCTTGTGGCATGGGAGAAACTAAGAACTTTTTTTTTCTGTACATACATTCCAACCACGACACTGGGACCAGTGGGAAAACGTCCAGCTGGGATCCCGATCTATCCCGTCCCAGGATCTAGCCACACGCTGCAGGTCCGTACGTAATAAACTCAGATGATGCTGGGCATGGTTTCTGGGGGCATTGTCTATTGCGTCTGCCGAGCGAGATCTGATTACCCCCAAAAAACTATTCCATTACCCCGAAAAACCATTTTATTACCCCCCCCCCCCCCCCCCCCCCCCCCAAAAAAAAACCTAAATTACCCTCACAGAACCGCACCCCGGCTTGTCACCACAGAGATGCGGAGCAGTGGCAGTGGCAGTGGCAGTGGCATCCGTAATAGCAGACGGAAAGAATGGTCTCATTGTCTCCCCGCCCAGGTCAATAATTTACTGGGGAGGGGCCCAGACCAGGAGCAAGGGGCAAAGTTTCCGTGCAAGAAAAAAAAATACGCGGATGGTTGTGTTGTTTTGCAACCGTAATATGTATGTGGCTTTCCACATTCGTCGGATGTATGTATATCTCTGACCTCACATCCGTGGTAATCATGAAGCGGTTTGCTACTACATTTTTGTAACAGAAATCTGGTGCCAGAATCTCCGAATGCGGGATTCATGGCCCCACATGTGCCTCCAAGGATGCAGCCAACCGTCATGGTTTGCCTCGGAAGAGCAACATCAAGGGTGCTGCATCTCACTAGAAGAGAAAACTCTCTTGCGCCAATCATGGCCTGGAATTTCAAAGCCTCACGCCGATGTCGCGCTGGTCCCGGAAGACACCATCACTCTAAATTATTTCAGACAAGGATCCTGCATGGGTGTCGTCACCGCGACGCGGGGGACGGGGCTGCTGCCAGCCATTCTAGCAGCAATATTTCCGCCTCGTTGCATCGTTGCAGTGGTTGGTCAAGGAGACAAGACGCTGCTTATTGCCCTACTGGTCAGTTTTTGTTCCCAGTCTCAACGTGGCTGCAGGTGTGTTCGTTCCGCGAGATCTCTGCTTCACAGGCAGACACATTGCACGGTCTAGCCCTCGCCGACCATGGAGGGCTGGCCGGTGCCATTGCGGATGTTGGTTATACTACATGTACACGACATAACTTTTATTTTCTTTGTCCTTCATCATTGTGATGCATGGTGCAAGGGCGGCTGACCATTTATCCCCGGTTGGATGATGGTCTGCTTCGAACACATAGCGAATGGTGTTTTGTGGCATCTCACGAGTCATACAGGGAAATCGGCACCGACACAAGCATCAGCCGTCGGAGTTTCTGCGCAGTGGGCGGAAAAAGTAACGAAACGGCGCTTGCAAGTTGTCACCAACAATCGGTACCAGTTCGGGCATGCCAGTGTTATATTCCAGCCATGTTTCGTTGTTGTAACCCACAACCTCGGTCTAGCTGTTGTCTAGCTGTTGTCAATGAATCGACAACAGAAAATGAGCAGGGTGAACCAATCATGGAGCTTCCGCCCTTATCTCGACGTGGAGCAGGCTGCTGGGCCGTTAACTCACAGTGTTCGCTAGTGCCGCATTATCCTGCCTGAATCAATGGCCCGGCAGTCCGTCAGAGTCGGTCATCAGCCTGGGAGAGTTCGATGGCGCCCATCCAGACATTGACATGCGATTTTGGTGGCAAATGGAAATGACCAATCTGACGTTGCTGTCACAGCCCCTTCTGAAGCCTGTAGATCAACGGAGGGAACGCGCACATCCTGTGGCTGCGACCGTAGCACAGGCCAGAACGACTGGGACAAAATCCAGCCCCGTCTGTCAAGGTGGTCGTATGTTCGTGGCAGGATGAAGCTCAGAGTCATATATTCAATTAATGGTGAGATTTCAGAATGGACAGTGGCTATTCACAGCTAGGTCTGCAGACTTCAACAAGCGCTCTCACTGATAATCAGCTTACAGAGTAGTAATTGAAGTACCTCCCACGATGGCACATGCCTGCCCACATGTTATTTCCGACCCGGAATTCTGCCACATTGCAAGTTGGTGCCTACTCCGTAGTGTGGCTGCAGATGATTTCGGAGTCCAACCCCGAGTCCAACGTCAGTTGCTGACCGCCAGCACATGCTGAGGAACATGTGTCTCACGCGGTCCATAATTCCAGAACTCTCTGGTGCGAGGTTGTCAGGACCCTGTTGCCTGTCAATCCCTGCGGTGAGGGTCCAGTTTGGTGCGGTTCGGGCACAACAGCGGCCACTTGATGGAAAGCTGTTCTTTGTTGAGGTGAAGGATCCCGGAAAATCCCGATCATCTCTTCGTCCTGCCGTCGAGGATGCAGCTGCGGCAAAGCAGTAAGAAAAATATGCACCGCCAATCGCCAACGTGGTCGGCTGCCCTAGGTAATAAGGTGCCACTCTTGTATCAGACTGTGATTTTAACCAATTAAAAACCTTTTATAAAAAGGTACTAAATCTTATTAGGAAATCATATGAAAATAAAAGTTCTTAAGTTATAAAAGGTACATTACACCTATCATCTTTTAACCTTTAATACGGCTACTTTATTTACTAAAGAGGTATTTCCTTAGAAATATAGAAAAATGGTGCAGCTATAGCAGCGGCACCTTATCACATTAAAAGGGATACATAATCATATTGTGGCCATTCACAGCCTTCTATCCAAGATGAGCAGGCTTGGGGTACGGCTCAGGGCTGCAGACTCTATGGAGTTCCAATCTGCACAACTGTAGGGTAGTCTTTGGGTTGCAGAGGGGGCTCCTGGGAAGGCATGACGTGCGGCTTGCCTGGGACCTTGTCAATACTAATCTCTGGAACGGACGGAAGTGACGTTGCGTTATCTGTGCAGTTCAAGAGTCAACATGGCTGAATGATTGGTGGTTCCATCTGTACCATGTGCCCATCGCATGCGATAGATCTTGGTCTGCCATAATATACATAGGTACCTACCTAGGTAGGTACACATCTAGGTACATTAGGAAGGTCAATCTTGGACCGCGGCTGTTTAAGCGCGCCACGCGCGTCAGCTGCGGGTCTTTTGGCCCAGGAACCATTTTGATTACGACCGACCCCTTCAACCCTCAACGTCGACAAGCATTTAAAGCGCTATTAAGCTCAACCATATTACAGCACGGTGTGTTTTTTGATACTTGCTGTGTGAAATGTTGACAACTCTCCCCGACTTTACCCCACGAGATGTAAGATTGGTGTTTGCACCATCATCAGATATTATTTGACTTGGCTGACAATCAGCTCCTAGTCCCATTCGCTGTGGTACACGTCGTCCAGAGGAGGGACCTCGCAACCGCAGGGACTGCACGATACGCATCATGGAGACTCACCAAACCATAATCATGGTTCTGGCCAATCAAGGTCGAGGGGTCACATTATAGAACGAACAGCACTCGCACGTCTCGCCGCCGACGAGCAGTATATGCATCGACGCCGAATACAGGTACAAAACTTTGGAAGCGGCTGGCTACGACCGCCTGGTGTAGCCAAGACCCTACATCAGATGCGTGAGGAAAAGCGCGAACAGGAAGAGCACCAGGAAGCCATGCGTCGAGAACAGTTAGCTCAGGAACTTGCCGAAGCAGAAGGAGGCGGAATGCCGGAAGAAGGCATGATGGATGATGTACAACTAGACGGCGCACATGATCTCGACGATGATATTCCTGAGGCCGATGACCACTTTGGCATGGGAGATGACTACGAAAGCGACGACGGGGATGAAGAGGGACTCGAAGCAGAAGACTCGGAAGAATTAGATGATGAAGCTCTGCGCGAAGAACGCCAAAACGACCTAATGGCAGCACGTATGCGCATGGCCGACGACGCATTTCGTGAAGCTCTTGTCCGCGGGGACCCCGACGGCGATGACATGTACGGCGGAGTAGAGGAGCTCGAGGAAGAGCACCAGGGCCACATGCTCGACGAAGAGGACTTTGCGCACGATGATGGCATGGAGGCAAATTTGGACGATGATATTCCCGAAGCTGAGAGCGGTCTGTACGAACACACGGATTCCGAGGCTGAATTAAGCAGTAGCGACGACGGAAGAGCGTGACGGAGAGCAAGAGGACCAGGGTATTGGATTCGTGCCAAGAACGGCACAGATGGCACCGCCTCAGAGTCCGACATTACGGGGGAGAAGGGTTTCGGGGAGGGAGAGTTTGGACTTGAGCAACATCCTGAGTCAGGACGAGAGTAGTTTTATGGACAGTAGCCCTGTCCAGAGGAGACGGCATGGATGAACGAATACGCGAGTATGAATATGATACCCATGGTGAGGAACGCTACTTGTTGGTTGATTGGTGGTAGATGAAGAGCGGTCGATACCCTGATAGTGGGCGACGCAAGTGTACAACAGGATTACTTTGTATTGTCAAGTACAAACCATTCAGTTTATGCTATACCGCACTGGAATTGCCCGGAGCGACTGCATATGCAACCTTGGACTGTCTATGATTATTGGCCTATGCTCCACCGTGACTTAAATGCCGTGAATTGTGATGTAGTAGACTGACATAATCGAGGCACCTATTCCAAGTAGATGGTGCCGGTCTTATTTCTGCCGCAAACCACTTACTTTGCCGTATCAAAGGCAATATAACGTTCAACTCAAAGCCACGGCATGTCCAGTTAATGACTTTCGTTTTATAGGCCCAAACCCGGTCCTCGCACACACCAGCATCTCAAGTACATGCCGTACCGCCAGCAGAAATCCAAATCACACCACTCTATCAACTAAACCTCACATTAAAAAAAAACCATTCTCCTCCACCATGCAAGAGTAAGAAAAAGAGAAAAACAATACCCCAAAAGAATAACGCCCGCCATATGCATTTTTCAAAGCTCAGCCGCCAGAAAACCACCCATCCACTTAATTCACCTCGCCAATATTAGCCCCCCCCCCGCGGGTGCAGCCCAGCCCGTCAGAACAACCACACGTAAAAGAAGAGCATGCCGACGGCGGCAAAGAACAGCAGCCACAGCCTCCACCCCACGCCCGTCCGCTCGGCCATAATCTTCATCCTATTCATGGTGCCCCTGACGCGCATCCTCGCGTCGTCAAAGGCGTCGTTCATTTTATCCGCCAGGGCGGAGGACTCGCGGATTTCGTCGCCGATAGCCACCGTCATCTGCGCGTCGTTGCCGTCAGCACACTGCCTAATACTCTGCGTTTGCGTCCCAGGGGCCACCACGTACATGCTTCAGGGTGCGGACCTTGCCCAGTATCCCGGCGACCTGGTCCTCGTTCTGGCTCTCCAGCTCGTTGAGCACGGCATCGCTGTACTGGCCCTTCCTGTTTGGCGTGGCGGCCCTGTAGCCGTGTCGCTCGCCGTAGCCGCCGTTGGGGTATGCCGCCGCGTAGCCCGCGTTGTAGGGGTTGGGGCTGTGGCCGCGCGGAGTGTGCTCGCCGCCGGTGTAGCCTTCGAAGAGGGCGGAGCGGGAGTCGCGCTGGTGAAGAGACGACGCGCCGAACCTGGATGCCAGTTAGCTTGGCTGTCTGCTGCGAGGGAAGCTGATTTGGGGCCTTTGTTTTGTTTGGTTGAGGCGCTTGGGGGGAGGATCTAGAAATAGGAGGTTGACGGACCGCTGGGCCATAATGGCAAGAGGGCTATTTTCCTGGTGTGCGGGAACGGACTAGAGGGAGATGATATCAAAGGAAAATGGCGGGAGGCAAAACCAGGAGGAGAAAAGGAGGAGAAAAAATGGAGGAAATGAATCTTAAAATGTCATCTTCCAAGGTCGAGTTATGGCGTAGGTGGTCTTGATGCAAGATGCAAGTCTGGAAGATGGACGCCACATGTGTGCTTTTGGGACTTGGAACTGCGAGTGAGTGAGAAGCTTCGTGGCATGCGATTGGTAGGCTGGTTGGCGACAGGTGGTACGTACCGCGGAGTGCCGACTTGCGTTGGAATTGTTAGCCGCGATGTATCGCGGGCATTCCTAAAGGACCTAGGTGTGTTGGCTCCGCGTTTAATTGTTTTCTGCGGAAGTAATATAAAATCATTGCACGGCTTTTGGACCGTCTCAAGTTTTCTTCAAAGTCCTTTGATGGCTAGCTCGTTAGCTTAGCATCCATCATAATGCCGCAAGCTACTAGGCACCTATCACGAGAGGTGAAGCTTTACCTCAACAGTAGGGATTGAGACACCCCGTTCTGGGTTCCGATTGAAGAGGCCTCGAACTGAATATTGGGCGTGTAGCAGGGAACTATATTTTGTGCTTCACCTAGCTGACCGCCATCTACACTGCTGAGAGCACAAGCAGCACAGTATAACACATCACACTAGAATTTGAACGGCAATGCTTTCATTTAACTGTGCTCCCCCCCAAACGGCTCACTATTGCCTCCCTTGCGTTTATATCCATCCACGCGTGAACCATACATGTAGATCCAAAGACGGCCCACCAGCAAGCAAGCGAATTCCCGCAGTCATAACATATCCGTTCTTGTTGTTCCAATTGTTTTTGGTAGAAACCCATGCCCGTCAGAGCTATGGGACCATGCTTTCGCTATCGTAGCTCATACGCAGGTTCGCCTCTACCCCCATTCATGGGGTTCATCTAACCCGACATCTCAGTGTCCTCAGCAGGAGGCTGGAAGTCATCGTCATCTTCGTCTTCATCCTCATCCGCGGGGTGCTGCTCAGCGGCTTTGGCAAAGTCGATGACAGTGCCGCGCGTGCGGCGGCCACCCTCAACAATGTTGTTCAGATCAATCTCCTCCATGCCGTCTTCCTCGTCGCCTAGAAATAAGTCATTAGCAAAGTTGCGCTGTTCGCGTGTCAGAGCCACCGGCTGCTGCGCTTACCACCCTCGCCGTTCTAGGTATCCGTGTTAGTTGGCTGAGCAGAACTGAGAAAGCCAGTTAGCAAGATTGGGTGCATACCTCTTCCTCCTCCTCCTCGTCGTCAGTCATCGTCCTCTTCTTCGTCCTCTTCATCCATGGCAGCATCCTCAGTGTGAGGAACGCCCTCAGCGGCGGCCTTGCCCTTGCCCTTGCTCTCAGCAAAGCCGGTCTCCTCAGTGGAAGGGTTGGTGGGGAGAGTTGTGCCGTTCTCAGCCATGGTTGAAGTGATTGAAGTCGAAACGATGCTATTTGAAGGGGTTTCGGAGCTGTAGTGAGATGATGAGAAGGGCAATTAGAAAAGAAAAAGATTGGGAGTGAGCGTGAGTTTGGCGTATGAGATGGGGGTGAACTTCAGTTCACTTTTCTGCATGGCGCTTGGCAGGCTCTTAAACCTGGCAGGTGCTGTGGCTAGCAGAGAATAGCAAAAGCACGTCTGTTTGTACGTAGCAACGGCGCTAGTGCAAATTTGGCTAGCGCAATTCGAAAAGGTAGGTCACGTGCGCCCCCCGAGGGATGGGCTCCGTTGTTGCAGCTGTTGCAGATGGGACAAAATGCAGCGTGCTTAGGCTGTGGTGGATCAATGATTGTTTGTTAGAATGGAGAGGGACCGATTCGTTGCCCTGGCGGAATGATAGGAATTATTAGAGTCTCTCGGTTGTCGTATCGTACGTAGGACATCGCCTATGCCGCATCCACAGGAATGAATCCGACGCATAAAGTAAATTGTATTCTAGGAACTCGACGAGCTCAAAATACCGAGACTCTCGAGTCGTTTGGTCCTTGAACCCGAATGGAGCCGTACCCATAGCGATTGAGTCACAATCTGTAGCTCCAGTGCCAGCATCGTCACCGTCGCTTACAGAGAGAGTATTGTCACGCCTCACGAAATAACCGCCCAACCAATCATCAAATCCATAGAATAAAATCGATTAGCATGTCTATGTCCCATCACCTTCTCTTCTATTTCCCTTGCTCTCCACCGCCACCACTCAACGCTATGAAGCACTGCAATGCCAATCATCCACCAGTACCTGTAAATGGTCAGCACGTCCACCTTTCATATACCCATCATACTCAACTCCTAAAATCATGGATATAACGTACTTTTGCAAGAAAGTCTTCTCAACCTCCTCCTCGACCTTCTTCCCGTCCTTTGACACGACAACCGGCTTATTCAGAACCTGGCTGCGGCCCCCTTTCCTCGGTCAAAACCACAACCTTGGGGCCGAAATCCCTCGTCTGCCCGGCGTCAATCTGTACGCCCTTCAATGCAGCACTTAGCACGTCCCCCCTCGAATTAACGGAGACTGTGATGGTGGGGGAGTACCCCTTGGCGAAGTTCTCTGTGGAGGCGACCGTAGTTCCCGAGAGCCAGGACTTGACTTTGGGGTCGTAGACGCCAATGCGGACAAGGGAGGATGAGTCGGGGATGTCGGGGGCGTCGTAGGATGTTATGGTCGAAGAGTCGAGGGCGGCAAGGTCGTAGGATATGGAGGCGAATGGGAGGGGGGCTTGAGGGTGGGAAGAGGAGATGGGTTGGATGGAGATTTCTGCGATTTGCGGGTTGGCGTGGATCGTTAGGGCGGCGCAGAGCGCTGAGAAGAGGATTGTTGTTCGCATGGTTGTCGGGAGGGAGGCGACGAGACTTGACCGTGGTGCTCTGAGAGCTGGGTGATGACGAACCGACTCTGGTGGTTGAGCGCGAGCTGGAGCAGGAACCGCACGTGGAGAAACGTATTAGGCAATAGTGGGTCTCGCCGTCGTGAACGTCTGGTCGATTTCAGACCTCAAACCAAGCACGAAACCGGGTGCATGTCTCTTCATTCTGACGTTCCTTCGCCCCTGTGCTAAGAATGCTCTTCACTTTTCCATCCAGCACAATCGCACTCGTAACCAATCATTCGATCCTGCACCTTTTTTCTTCCTTTCATAATTCTCGAATATCTCTGGAACTCGGCTGTCGGCGCTCGCATAATCTCTGGCTAATGAGTGCTTATCTTTGTCGCGTATCGTGGCATCTGCACCACGACAAAGTAGAAACGCGACTAGCAAAGGGTACGAATCCTCTGCCGCGTAATGGAGCACCGTTTTGCCATGCGTATCCAAAGAGTTGATATCAGCTCCGTAATTTTGCAGAGTCTTCATCATCCGTCTGCTACGTCTCGCTCTGTGCAAGAGATCCATGCGATCGAAATCTGCCTTTGTAAAACCAAAATCCTGTATCAAATATTGGACAATCTCGACTTGGTTTCTTTGCACGCCATTCAGCAGGATGCCCTCAATGCTGTCACGCGACAGATACGCCTTGCCTCGCTCAAAGAGAAATCTGAGCATGCCGAGTCCCGCCTCGACCGCGACCATGCATAGGCTGTGCCAACTATCTCGGTCTCGTTTTGACTTTGATATGTCTGCTTTGCCGTCAAGCAACCATAGGACCATTTCTATATGCCCTCCAGCAACGGCAGCCTGAAGTGTCGTCCACGCTCGGGGATTCGAAGGTGATGTCCCTTCTTCATCATTCTCAACTATAGCTCCATGATCAAATAGTTTCTTGGCGATGTCCTTTCGCCCGTGGTAACATGCCAGAGCCAGAGGCGAGGTTATCTGCGAGGGTATTTTATCAGTATATTCTTGAGCATTTCCTTCAGCATCTTCTCGGGCATATTCTCGCGCATCCCCTTGAGCATCGTCTTGAGCATCGTCTTGAGCATCTTCTTCAGATGAACTCGGGTCTACTCCCCCTTTCAGCAGACGCTCAACGATACTGAGTTTGACTTGTGAGTCCCGCATCACAGTATCCAATAGCGTTCTCGCCACATCCTCTGTGTATCTGTTTAGTCGAATAACCAGTGTTGAAAACTCCCATTAATTCCTCCTCCTTTATGCTTGCCGCCTCTACCTCTTTCTCCAGGATTTCAAAGACTGAAAGGCATAAGGGCGGGCCCTCCACAAGCAGAGTTTCAAGTACCTCCCATCTTCTATGGTAGATAGCAATGGACAAAGTTGTGGCGATTTCGTCATTGCCAGCTCCGAAATAGGCACCATACTCAAGAAGCTTGCACACCAACTCGACATCTGCCTTTTCTACGGCCACTTGTAAGCACCTGCGTCCATGTTCGTCTCTGGTTTTCACATCTGCATTTCGGCAAAGTAGGAAATTGGCCATCCCAAAATTGTTTTGATGACAGGCTTTGATCAGCGGAGTTTCGTCTGACGGTGAAAGAGCGTCGATACTAATACGGTCACCGAAAGGACCGAAATGGTAACTTCCAAGGAGTAGTCTCTCAGCAGCGCTCGGTTCTCTGATGTAATGCAAGAGCGTATCTCCCTTTATCGTCTGTTTTGCCGAGTCATTGATCGCAAGGACCTTATTAAAAAGGACGGCGGTATCGTCAATTTGTATAGCTCTGTCAAGAATGGCGGCTTGGGCTTTACATGATGCTGTGTTGGGTCCTATGGAGCGAGAAACCCTGGGGAAAGCACCGAGGAGATACTCAACCACATCGCGAGACTGCTCATCCAAAGCGTTGCCCAGCAGTTTGTCGTACACTTCGCCGCATTTGAGGGCCAGCAGAGAAAGCCGCTCCCTGTTCCCGGTGTTGCAAGCCACCATGAGCGGCCATTCATGCCCAAGAACTCCTCCAGGGTCGGCACCCAGCGCAATAAGTTTTTTGACCAGTTCCAAGTTGCCAAAGCGGCACGCCACAAATAAGGCTTGAGTGAGGCGATGGGCTCCTTCGGCGTCACCACATGATTTGTCAATCTTGAGAAGATCAAGAAGAGCATCAACAAGATCGTTTGCTGTGGGCGGCTCCATGGAAAGCTTCAGTAGATGATCAAACATTTGGCGTTTCTTGCTCCCCAGGCCCAGGTCTCTAAACTCCTCCCATTCTTCCTTAATATTGGTTTCCCGGGCCAGTCGCGATATGATGCTGCAGTCCGCAAGTTCCACGGCCAGCCAAAAATGGTCCAGCTGCAGTGCCCGACGGTTCCAATGTAGAATGTAGTTGATCTCAGATTCGGCTGCAGCAGTGTTTTCCTCGGGCTTGTCGTTGTCCGGCCTCCCCTTGGCCGCCTTCTCTTGGATGAGCTTGTTTTTGAACGCCCATTTTCGGATTTCCTGGGAGAGTGCAGCGCTGGCTATCGGATCTGAGCGCCTCAAGATGATACCAAGGAAGTCCCAGCGATTGACTTTGCATGTTCTGGTAAAAGCGTAGATGTCTCTGAGTGGCAGGAGACCAAGCACCATGAGTTTAATCTCGTTGGGCAGGAGGATGAATTTACCCATGGTGAAAAGAATTTTCTCCAAAATTTAAAAGAAAAAATAGAAAAACAGAATAAGATAACAAGATGCATGTATGGTTAGATTTCCATTTCGTGAGTGTAGAGCCAGGCAATGCCAGGCACTATATATATACTTCGGTCCTCCTCAAAACGATACAAAAGCCTCGCGCTTCACTTGTTCTAAACGTGAACACGCCGTCAAACAAATTTCATGCCGCTCACCCAGCATTAAAGTGAAAAAGCCCGCGTCAAGGCAAGCAAACACTGCCCGAATAATAGCACTCAATAAAGGCCAACCAGGTGCTGAAAGAGTGACGGAACCAAGCCCGTGGACAAACAGCAACTGCTTACAGGCGACAGACATGGTGAACGTCGAGCCTGGGTCTAAGAAAACCGCAGCGGGAAAAGGAAAAAGGAATGAAATAATAAAACTCATCTGTTCGGCCAGAGTACGACTGCGTACTTTCGCGCGGTCCTTTACATCAAGGCTTCTATTCAGCTAGAGGTACAGATGCGAACTTTTGCGTGCTTCCTCACGTCAAAGCCTCTGCGTGACATTAGCCTTTATGAGCGAGTGCATTTGCCTAGTTCAGCGAGTGTACAGCATGTGAACAGTTCGGCTTGAACCATTCGCAGAATGCGACGCTGCACAGGACCTTGGTGAACGAGGGCTCACAAAGGTTTGGAATAAATACTGCGTTTGCAACTCATAATGGTGATACCTGACAGGACGGAGAAGCTGGTGAAAAGGTCGAAGCGGTCTGGTGGGTTCAGCAGGTGGAACATTGAAGCAGGTTACCTGCCCCTTTGGATGTCAACCTGGTGATCTGCACCAGACCTCTGGGCCTAGGTACCTAGGTACTTGATTAGGTACTTGAGTACCTAGAGGTACTACTAACTTTAGAATCTATTGACCCGACCCAAGTAAATAGCAAAACGGTGTCGGGTCACGTCAAATACGCTGCCTGTCCAAGTACATAAACGAAAGGCACACGAAAGGCACCCAGCTGCAAGTCCTTCTGGTGATTGATCGTCAAGATGGGAACTCGTCCTCGTATATTCAACTGTTCATGTCCTATCTGCAATAGCCCGCCCCTTTATTTTGATCAAAACTCAATCCCTTTCAACAACCCTTGGCTCGAACAAAGCGCAACGCCGGAACCATACAACGCCGGAATGCAATATGCTCCAGGATGCAAGGAGAAAACAAAAGGAAATGAAAAGGGTAAAAAAATGTGAGAAAAAAAAAAGAGACAAAGCTCCAAGACAGCCGCCCCGCTTCTAATCATAGCCGTGTCCTTCTCAACTCCAATGACAGTGATGAAGACATTTGTACAAATTTTGAACACCCAACAGTCGTGCATCGTCGTTTGTCATAAAACTTCCAGCAATTCACCCCACATTTAGCCGTGCGTTTCCATTCGGTCGTCTAATTGGGTATCATCCTTGCATCCTACTCCTGCCAGGTTTGAATCTCCTCTTTCTGCTGCCGCCTCTCTTCCTCTTCACCAACATCTTCGTCATCGCCAATGGACGAGTCGTCTGAGGAACCGTCAGACTCTAGTGCGTATTGCGGTGTCCGCTCTACCAAACCCCGATAGTATGCAACGAGCACCTCTGGATTAGGCACGATTTTCCAATCCACCCTATAGAGAAACTCTAGCTCTAACATCTTCAACTCGGCAACCCGGACGCCGCCAACCCTAGCGTAAGTCGTGTTGTTCCAGAATGAATCGGAAAGCCCCTTGGCAGCTACGGTGGCTGCTGTGATCAAAAATCGATGAACCGTGAGAGTGTTTATCGTGAATTCGGCATACAAGGCGCATAAACGATCAATGTAATACACCATGGAGAGAAGTAGAGGAGGTGTAAGTGTAGCGTGTCTCGCCAGGCGGTGAAGGTAGTCTCGTACAGATATGCCTGGCGCAGTCCTATAATCTTCATGTCAGAGGCACCATGCATGAGGCAGAAGACAGGTTCTTTTTTTTTTTTGGTGTAGATTGGTAAAAGTAGGGGTTCCATCAGCCCGTGGCATTTGCAGCCTTGGGAAACGCACCTGGAATGAAAACGTGTTAAGCCTCCGCTCGATATTCGAATGGCGTCATTTGTCGCAATCAACTCAGCCAACATGTGAGCTATCAGCTCCACGATGTCTTCTACTGCACAAAGCTCGTAGCGCTGAGGCAAAATTTTTGGCTCCCCACTAGTCCTTGCTCGCTTCGGCGCAGTTGTTATTGCAGATGACGGCGCACGACCCCCAATGCGCTCACCAGTCTGTGAGGTGGCGGGCGTATCATCACTCGGGCCACCAGGAGACACCCTTCGCTTGTTTGGTGACAAGAGCTTCTGAGCCTCGTTGTCAGATCCGGTTGATGGTTGAGGGTGCGCAGGTGATCCGCTTGGCAGAGAGCCGGAAGCCGCAGGCGTGACAATGTGTTGGGGTCGAGCCTGAGCCTGAGGGTGCGGTGATGGACTGAGTTGATTGATCTCCTGGCGCGAATTTACACCGTCATGTTGCACACGGCCGTCGATAGCCGATTCGGTTGGTTTCGCATGCAGGCGGCGAGGGGAGTTGGAGGTAGCCTTTGGCGAAGTCGTAGTCGCTGACTGACGCAGACGTGCGGTCGAGGTTGACGATGTCAATCGAGGGGATGCTTGGGGCGACGGAGGAGTTGCATGACCGCGGCGAAAGCTGGTGGGCGACGCATTGGCAGAGCTGGTGAGAATTGGAGATGTTTTCAACATGGTGGGCAGCGCATCGTCATCTGCATCGAGACGATGCGTTTAGGCCCTGTGTCCGGCGAATGCCAATTGGTTGCTTGGGATTATGGTGCTTCCGTGCGGCAATGCGACAATGAGATGCGCTTGGTTACGGAAGGACTCTAGGACCTCGTCGCTTTGGATCGACTGCGCGGACGGCACCAAGACAGCCAAGACAATTCATTGAACAACAGGATGAGGTGGTTCCCTGTCCTGCAAAGGAAAGAATGCCCTTGGCTGTGGTCGTGGGACTCGATGTTTCCGCAAGGCAGCGATAAGGGAGCTGGGCACAGCGAGTACAAGGAGTGCGATGAGGACGACGAGCACGACAAGTACAACGGCGTTTGTACTTGAGGGCTCAGTGCCCGAGTAGATGAGGCGGAAGGGCCTTTCGACGGCGACGGCGACGTGTTGGTTGTTCGCAGGTCGAGATTGATCAGATGGACTTGTGTCTGCAGAACTCGGTACTTGGCACGCAAGTTGCAGCTCAACTTGAGAAGCGAGCGAACGTCCCGACTGCCAGGGTCAGGACAGGGCGATTGATCTGTGGATGATGGATGACGGTCGAGCGCAAGGTGGCGGAAGTTCCAACGTTGCTAGCAGCTGAAGACGGCGGCTGTTTGGTTAGGCGCGAGGCCGACGAGTGGTTAGAGTACACCCTCTTCAGGACGTGCTCAAGTGATGCAATGGCAATGGTGGAGGATAGTTGGTGGCCTCACAGTTGCCTAATCAAGGACAAAAAATAAATAGATAAATCAAGATGAAGACAGCATGGCGGTGACTGGGGTGAAGCAAGGAAACTTGCAACATTTGGAAGTGTCGGAGAGGAAGGCAAATGAGGGAAACTGCCACCACCAGACATGATGGTGCCAAATGGTCAAATGGCCGCTCCAACTGGCGGCAGCTGGTGCCAGCGATGCTCTATGTGCCCCCTGTGGCCCCCTGTGGCCCCGTCAAGTGCCTCCTGTGCGCTCTGGTCCACTCAAGTCTGCTGCTGGTTCGAATTGTCATCGCTAATAATAAAGGTTAACACTTGCACTCTCAGGCCCCCCGGCCGGCGGGGTCTGCGGGCTCCGACAAGTCAACGTTCAAAATGTTGCCAACTTCACGTGGGGCAACATGCATCAGCAAGCCACCTTCTTGACCCCTCAGCCCCTCCGCTCGGCCAGCCCGCGAACTGCATTCGAAGATGAAGCCAGCAGGCAGACCAGGCTGTAAAGGGGCTGTGGTACAAGCAAACACGAATGCTCTCCGACACACCACGGACGCTCCTATAACTTAACTCTTTGACTCCGCCAGTGGGCAAAGTGGGCCTCTCTTGCGAAAGAAAAAAGAAGGCTGTGTTTCCGCTCTGGAGGTTTCCGCATCAGATGCTGGGCGAGTCAAGCGCAATTTGCGGCCGCCTGTTGGCATGATCGTGGTCTGCCCTGCTCATGATCGCACAGTCCATTTTGGTCTTGTCAGTCAGTGTATCTGTAATTGTGTAATGCCTTTGTATAGGAGCATATAGCGAAGTATATGCTAACTTCTCGGTGACTCCAAGCTGACAATGCCCAGATTGGCTTGCCCAAAAGAGTTCTTGTGCTATCGGATCGAACTTGTCCATGGGAGCCACACCGGTTATCGGCAAGATTCCCCAACATCAAAGAATCCTCGGGTTTCCCAAAAGTTTCCAAGTTCTACCCCAGAGTACATACGTACATACCCAGCTAGTGTACACAAGCACTCGCTGCACCCCAGACCAAGCCTCGAACAGGTTTATACGGGGAAATTGGTCACGCCATGCTAGTCAGTGGAGGGGAGAACAAAATAGCCAAGCGAGGGGAGAAGAATGCACATCCTCGGTCGTCTCAATAAACTACTATATTCATGTACCACGACGCACGTCACAACAGAGACATTGGCCATCAACGCGGAGAGCAAATACGTTACCCTGTCCCGACTAACCCTCGTGTCAGCATAGGGCTACCTGATTCGTACCTGCAGCTGTATGGGCCCGGCATGCGCGTTGTCTCATTTTCGCCCGGTTTGCTGCCTGGGTAGTCTGCAGTCGTCAAATGAGTAAAACCGACTCCTTGCAAAGGCAAGATTTGCTGGGGACTGCGGCCCGACGGGTTCTCACGCATACGTACATACATAAAAGGAGGTTTTTGCATCGGGTATTGCTTGATAACAAGTACTCGTTCTGCGGAGGTCAGACCTCAGGTCCTCATTGTCCAGACCTACCCCCGAGGCCAGTGTTGAATGGTACGGAGTTTGCGGCCTCTGCTACCATCTCGTCCACCCTGTCTGTATAAATGGATCCTATCGTACTCGTTGCGGATACATACGAAGCATTTGCCATCCGAGACCGAATGCATTAATCGGACCAGTATCAAATCAATTGCAAACAGGATTTCCTATTTTGGTCTCCGATGAGGGCTTGCCCGATGTGGTGGATGTTGAGTTCCATCGATCACGCCTCCTGGTAGTTCTAGTGTGCGTGCCTTCTTTGGGATGGCTCTCGCGGAGGTCCGCGGTCAACTTGTCCTCGGTTGGCCGTGAGTTAGATGCTCCTGAGAAGCTATTCGGAAGGGATACCAGGTTGCCGATTGTTTAGACCCAGTGCCTTCTAGGAATACCCATGACCTTGTATTATCACAATTCCAAGGTAAATCACGACTAGTGGGATAAATATCGAACCCCGACGTAAAACCCGAATTCGATCCAATGGTAACCCGGAGGAGACTGACCCATTGGCTTGGTACATGCTGTTGTACTGGTATCTCAGCAGAAGGCATGATTCTTTGGCCGTAGTCGGCTAACCAAAATTTCGGCCCAGAAACCCCAATATCTTAACTGGGACACACGGGGTTAATGTTGACACAAATCCAGAGAGCGATGACAAATAAGCATATATATATGCTCAGTTGGAGGATCGTGTTTCTCCAGGGTAGCTGACGGAAATGCTTGCACCTAATCTTATTGTTGTGAGTCCTCGGCTAATCGTCGGTCTTGGTCGGGTCTGTTGAAGTCGTGTTTGCACAATATTTTCTAGCACTGAGCAATTATTATTTATTTTTTTTATTGCTCTTCTGTATGCTTCTCGTATTATATTATACAGAGTACCATACTGTCCGGGTACACTCAATATCATGTCTCGTTACTACCGGCTGGCGAGCTTTGCCCACTGCATGCCAAGATGCGCGGAGACAGACTTCAGCCGATAAGATAAACAAAATGCACGTGCCCCCAACTAAATGTCACCAAACCCTTTACGACAACAATGGGCATCATTGAGCTTCGTTGCGTTGTAGATTCACAGCTTTGCTCCCCCGACATCGAATTCCCGCTTGCCATCGACACTGCATTTGGGACTGTCATCTTGCTATACCGATCGATCATCCTCCATAGACTAGGCGCAGGAAACCCGGGTAGGACCTTGGGAATCGGGCGTCACGGATATCCGCTTCCTCGTGATGCCGATGCGCCAACAAACGAGGGCAACATCAATTGTAGCTCCGTTTAGTTGAACAGCTCCCATGGCTCGACCGCAGAATTCGCCGATTCTAGCACAGCTGCGGAATGCAAAGTCACTGCCCGAGCAGGCGGCAGCCCTGCAGGCTCTCAAGAATGAAATAGTTGGTCATGTGCAGAAGAAGGAGGCATGGATTGGCCTCGGCGTTCTTGAACCCATAGTCAGAACTCTGTATTCCAGCCGTTCACCTGCGAAATTGAACGGAAAAGATGCTACTGTCCAGCCTCTGTCGCGGCCTCTATCCGACGACGACTCGGTCAAGCTCCAGGCCCTGCAGCTCGTCGCAAGCTTTGCTAACGGTACGACAATGATTTCCCTCCCGGCGGCGGCTTGTCGCTTATGCGTCCTCGGCCATCCTTTACCAATTCTATTTGCCCGTCTTCTAATTCGTTGCCTCTAGGTGGACCCGCGTTTCTTCACCCTTTACACGCAGCTCGTGTCGTACCGGCCATTTTGGGAAACATTTCGCCCTACACGAGTCCCCCACAGGTGGTCGTTTCTTCTCTGAGAGCGCTCCTCGACATCACTTCTGCCGCCCGTCTGGCCGTTTCGCCGTCACCTCTCGATGTACAAACTCTTGCCGATGATGTCTTCACTTCCCACCATATCGAGTCGCTCAATGCGATGCTCTCGATGACGTCCTCGAAATATATCCTCCAATCCCAGGTTGTCCTCGCATCGACCCTCATAAGTCGCCTGTGTCGAGAAGACAGGCACCAACATGCCCTTACCATGGGCGGTATTTTGGACTCCTTGGCTGCTCAACTAGCAAGGTTTGCAGTTGCAGATGGCCTTGTCATACCAGGTGCAGAAGAGCTTGCGCTCAGTGATGGGCTTCACGAGGTGTTTCCCGAACCGGCCAACCCTGGTGCCCAAATTGGACCTATTCTTGAGGCCATCAGTTGCATTATTGGTGACTCCAAATACCGGGCGAACAGACTGATCTGCTCGCCTTCCTTGCTAGCAATTTTCCCAAGCGTCAAGTTTGAACCATACGGGGATCCACGGGATTCACCGCAGGCGCTGCCACCGAGGCACAACGGAGTAACTGCTATGGAGTTTATTCTCCCTTCTCTTCCCATCACGACATCGAGAACGCCGTCAGCCGTTGCATCGTCTTTTCCCACTCCAGATCGATCCGACTCTAGGACATCTAGCAGGACATCGCTGAGCAAGTTTGGTTCGTCTGCTGTGTGGGACTCGCCTCGATTCCAAGCATTGGGAAATACCGTCGACGTCTCTAACGAAGATATTGAAAGCCCATTCATCCCATGGCTCATCCATCTAGTGCGATCATTGAATGATTACGATCGATTGATGGCAGCCGCGGTTCTTGCCGCGCTTTTCAAGGCCGGGCTTGGTAGAAAGGGCGTTCGAGAGACCAGCATTGGTTTACTTGTGGTCCCCATTCTTGTAGGCATGATCGCAAAGAATGACAAGGACGGAGTCGAACTTCTAGATTCCTTTGATACAAGCCAACTTCAAATCTTGGAGAAGGCTCCGGCGATTCTTGCCAGAACCATTACAGACAGTGAATACCTACAAAAAGCCGCGTTTGACTGCGATGCTGTCAAAGTCCTCACAAGGCTGCTCAGACGGGCATACCAGCCTGTAGAGGACATGAGCCAGCCCAAGTACTGGTCGCCGAATCCGGATACAGGAATGGATGTTGAGAGCACATCGTCTCTTGCACAGCTCGGGGAGAATGGCCAGAATCCCTTGCTCGCTCATCGAATTCGCCTCCGTGAATCTGCGCTGAAGGCTATAGGTGCATTGTCTGCAGGCAAAGAGGATTATAGAAAAGCTCTTATCGCAGAAGACTTTGTCCCATTTGTGGTCGAGTCTCTTAGCGAATTTCCTAGAACGCCGAAGCAGGCAAAAGACAAACCGCTCAACGAGACTGCACGGTCTGGCCCAGTGTCGAGTTACGGCACAAACCCGCAGTCCGTCATCATTGCTGGCTGCCACGTAGTGAGGACATTAGCTCGGTCAGTTAGCATCTTACGGACAGCCCTGGTGGATCATGCAGTTACCATGCCTATATTCCGCTTCATGCGTCATCCAGACATCACCATTCAGATTGCTGCCACGGCCACTGTTATTAACCTTGTTGTGGAGGTCAGCCCGGTCAGAGAGGTTCGTTTCCCCTCCATCTAGAAGAACTTGGCGATCCGACGCTGACAATCTTCCAAACAGCTTCTTACCGAAAGCGGAGTAATGAAAGTACTATGCGAGCATGCTCACTCTGATAATCACTCTCTCCGGTTAAATGCTCTATGGGCATTAAAACATTTCGTGGATGCCGTGGGACCAGATCTGAAGAAAGCATGCCTAGAGCAGCTTCAGCCAGGGTGGTTGATGCAGTTGATTTGCGACGACGACCAAGAAGCTTCTTTCTTTGCTCCGAAAGCCAAAGAATCGTCAGCCGACGATTTGGACGAGGACATGGACATGCAACAGTCTGACGAACCTCTGCGATGGTTCTTCGGAACTAATGGGACTATACGAGAGTTGGATGCTTCTCGATCGTCAAGGCTACGACAGGTGGAGGACCGGCTGGCTTCTGTGCGTGAGGCAGAACTCAATCCAACTAGAAAAGCACGAAACGACAGACTGGCGATTCAAGAACAAGGCTTAGATTTTATAAGAAACTTCATCGGAAGACCGGAATCTGGCGTATCATCAGAGGCTCCCAGTGAAACGACCGAGATGATTGATCACTTGTTTAGCGAACTCGGGCAAGATCGACTCTTCGAGATTCTGGCCTCAAAACTACGGTCAAAGGTTCTACATCCGTTCTCAAGAAGAACTCCGGTCAGTGGTAGGGAGACTCGGGTCCTCCATCCGCAAGCCAGGATTATTGTGGCCGTCATATGCATCCTCGTCCACATGGCCGCTAGTATCCCCCGACATCAGCAGCTCGTCATTGCGCAAACAGAGCTTTTGAAGCTCCTCGCCCAGCAAGTTAACAGCAAGGACCGAGGCGTGCGGGCATCGCTGTGTTACCTTGTTATCAACCTGACCTGGCAGGAAGACGACGCCGAGGCACAGGCCTGCTCACAGCGGGCACAGGAGCTGAAAAAGCTCGGTTTCTATTCCAAAATGGAGACGTTGAGGCAACAAGATCGGGACTTGGATGTGCGTGAGAGGGCGAAGACGGCTACGTGGCAAATAGAGCAAGCGACCTATTAAGGGGCCGTGTGAAAGAAGAGCGACTGAAGACAAGCATGCTTCATCATTGCGGCGACAGTGGCAACAGCTGGTCACTTGGGGCGTTGAAGTCGAATTTCTTGGTCGTGATGGCGGGACATGCGCGTTATCGAGGGTTCCGTAAGACGGTTTCGTGGCGGTTCGTTATGATTGAGCTGAAGCATTCAAGAATTCACTCCTGTAGGTTAGCCTACATATTGGTGAGTAGGCGCCGGCTTTGTGTATAATTGTTGACGTTGCGGCATTCATATTCCGTCTTGATAGGGTAGTCCCAAGCTGTATAGTCTAAATCAACATATCCTTCGTGTATGTACACTCCCAACGCCGCACCAGTCTCGCAAGCCTCGCCTCACCATGACGAAAGCATCTCAAAACCACATATCGAAGCAACCACATACCGGTTCGTCGTGCACGGCGTCTCCTATGCGGCCGCTGCTCAATACCGTCAGCCGAATTGCCTACAACTCCCGGACATGCCCTGGCCACGCGCAACCGTTTGAAGTCTGACTCCCGTTTCCAACGGCCCGCCATGTCTCCACCCCACGAGCATCACATACCTCCCGGAGTCGCACACGAGGGAGAAATCCCCCCGGTCGGGGACCAAAAAGAACCCGCAAACGCCGGGCCGCAAGGAGAAACTAAAGGGTCCTAAGCGAGGCTGGTGTACGGGAGACTCCGGATATCATTTCTAGTACCACATGGGCATGAGGGGATCAAGGCGGCACGGGGGAGCGGTGCCGCAGGGCTTCCAAGGTGTATTTACCTGGTGGATACATTGCACATGGCGAGGCAGTCATATGACGGGTGGGTTGACGGCATGTCCGGGGGTTCCCTGAAGAATCTTAGCAAAGCTGAGTTTTCCGTGTGACATGAGCTGCTCCTTGCTGTAGCAGCTATTCGTGCAACTGGATCGGAGTGTAGAGGATCCATCACATGTTTAGTTGTGATACCGCGAGACGGGCGGACATGCGCAGCCGTAACCGCATTGTCTGGCTAGGAATGCCCAAGGAGCGAGTTGGTCGGCTGGCGCGGTGGTTGGGGGGGAGAACAAGACGCAATATCTACGGAGTAGTACCTATTCGTACGATCAAACTCTTGGGTGGAGAAGTGTTCTAGTGTTTGAGCGTCAAAAAAAAAAAAGGAAGAGAAGAGAAGAAAGGAAAACAAAAGAGCAAAACGTTCAACGTGGCAATGCTGCATGCCTCTTGAGCGGATGGTCGCCGTACATATCGCCACGAGGAAACGAACCTGTGTGACGACAGCTTCTTTCCCCCCCTTTTTTTTTCAAATTCAACCCCGGTAGCTGCACGATGCACGAGCAATCTTGCGTCGTCCAGAGGAAATTATGACGATGCAAAGATGACGGAGGGTGGACAAAAGCAACGGGCATGTGTTTGTCTCAGACTGCTTCACCGAGAAAGCCACGTTCCACCCTGCAGACATTTGAACCACGCTCCCGTTTCTTTTTGGTCCGCCAGATCTGGGCTGTCTCGTACTCCGTACTTGGTAATCTACTAATGTCGCTGTTCCCGGTTCCTTGTCGTATCCAAAACGCTTTTTGAGTCATGATCGACGTCGGTGGGGATAATGAATGTGTTCGGCTGCGCGTGGTGTCGGGTTATTTTGCCAAGTTGATACTGGACCCTGGATCCCAAACAGGTGTGTTGATGTCTGTCTTTGTTGTTTGCGTATTTTGCTTTTTTTTTATTGGACCTGTTTGGAATAACCTTGCTAGACATGTGAGCATTCGTTTTGCGCAGACCGGTCACTGGGAGTCATGACCTCTTGGCCACCAAATTCCTTGATTGTGAGGGATTGGAGAGTAGTACATGATTGCGTCGAAGGGGAACCTGCTATTGGGGGTGCAAGCGCAGGACGTGATTTGGGACATTTCGGGCTGCTGGGAAACTTGACATGTTGCAAAGGGGGACCATCTCACCATCTCCTAGTTTTTGACATCTCCAGCCTAGCAGAGATGTTCTCGTCTGGCAACTCTGAACTCGTCGAGGTAGCTCATCAAAAAGTTTGCTCTATATGAAACAGACCAGATGAAGCTGGAAACTCTCTCGCATCCGCCAATACAAAAATGCGACACGTGCTATGCAAGTCCGGACCGCAAGTCTGTGTCAAAGCCCGGTTATTAGACGAAATGCGCGCTACAAACGGATGCTCACAGTAACGTAGTTACATGTTTCTGTCGACGCGAGCATGGGCATTGCCCGGACTGCTCGGGAGGCAGTTCGCCCTGAATAAAACACCTCGACGTACCAATCTGCTCTGCTATACTCTGTACACGGTCGTGACAAAAGAAAAGAGCAAATGAGACGCTCGCCACCCATTGGACGGTGTCCGGGTCAGCACAGGACAAAAGACGGCGAGGTTTCGAGACAAAATGCTCGTGGATGCATCACTCGGCTTGGCATCATTCCGCGGTAGAATTGTGAACTATGCTGGTCTAGATAGATGACACTGAGCTGGACGGCTTCTTTATTGCGGTTGGGACTTGCATCGGACACTGAGTCGGAGGTATTGTCGTAAACAGACTTGTTTCACAGGTTGTAAGCATACATTTAACTGAGCCGTAGATGAGGTGTTTTGTTTCATCATGAATGCCCTTGGGAGAAAAGCTTTGCTTGGCCGCTCACGTCTGTCAATCGTCCAATATCATCATTGCTCCCCGAGAGACCCTGATATCCATTCCAGGTGAAACATCCACCTTATTGGCATGGAACCTTGACTGCTCTCACCGGAGGACATCGTGGGATCGATCCAGTCTGGATTCTGCCAATACGAGCAGCGACGGGTGAAGAGAAACTGGATTACTGTTGTGTTATTTTGATAGCAACGTTTAGGCACGACCGCTGCAACCTGGTACATACTTAAGTACTTGAACAAGCGTGAAACACTGTCTACTACACCAACCTAACACTTTCCCTTGTGAACGGCGGAGCGACGTTGCGACGAGTACTCACTTCTCACTTGGGGGCCTACAATCGCCACTGGACGTAGTCAAAGACAAAAAGAACAACCAAAGGGCACCTTGCACGAGATTGTAAACCGCGACTACCTCCTCAAACCTGCAGCAATCTTTTCGCTTTTTAGGGTCACCCGACTAGCGGCACATGATGACTTGCATCGGATCGACTTGGTGGATGCTATTCTCGATAAGATGAAGATCAAATTATACATACCTACGGAGGTACCTAGTAGATAGACAACAAGTACGTACTTTGCACTCAGCACATCTCAGCATGGACTAATCCGTATTCTCTGCGCATCAGTACTAGAGTTCCAGTAAACCGGCAGCTGCCAAAAGTGTTGCGCCACGGTAGTACGTCATGCTTTTGACGAGGTTACACTGGCATCGCCCCAGTTCTTCGTGGTAGAAGAGTGGGCTCGAGTTTCTGTGTACGATACGCACTATTCCATACCTACCTAGTTACCTAGGCACCTAGGTAGGTATGTACACAAGAGAAATGGTACAGCACCACGTATACTGGCGTAGTTGATCCATTTCGCCAAGATCTGGTGTGTTTGACAGGTTGCTAGACAAAACCCCTCCTCTTCCATGAACAGAGGTCGAAACGACACCTCTTATTCTTGACGGGGGGCGTTTTCGTTTCCCAATCACAAGTCAACGTGCCCCAAAGTAATGTTGCCATCCCTCTGCTCGACAAGGCTTGCAGCCCCATTGGTCCCAGTGCTTCGGGGCTGCTGTGCTTTGTATTGTCCTTGTGCGATGTGGCAAGTCTTATTGAAGTCAAATAGCGCACACTGCCTTGAGGTTTGTTATGAATTGCGCGTGAGAGATCATGCAAAAAGCCCAAAACTTGAACTTGATGGTTGGCCAGTAATTGTTCTTGGGATAATAATGGGTGGCCAGATGTGCTATACGTCTCGTCGTTGAAGCACTCGCTCTCTTCAGTCTCTTTCCTCTTCCAGGGATGGAGATGCACCGAGATCGACTGACAGGCTTGACATCCCCAACGCATTCTCCATCTTGCATGTGGTCCCCTTCCCGTGACGTGCGGAGCTGGTCGCTGCAAACGCTGTGAGCCAATCTCCGGACAAGCGAATGCATGATCGCTGCTAGTGCATCGGCGTATGATGATTTGATGGCATGGTAGCAGTGGAGGGCGTCTTGGGCGTTTCTCGGCGACCTGTCAGGTTGCCAGTACCCAAGGAACATCTGCTGTCTGGTACCGCAGCGCTCCAATTGCACTTAGGTAAGGATCTAACTACCTAGGTACTCGGAACCATTGCTTCGTACTACGGAGTACAGTACCAGTCAACACAAGACAAGATATGATTGGTCTTTTACAGAGTACTCCGTGGCGTGTGGAAGGAAGCTGAGTTGGGCAAGATGAGCTTAACTAGAAGTGAAGTCGGCCCAAGTTGCTAGTACAAGGGGCAGCCACGCGCATGCCCTTGTCTACTGTCAAGTCTCCGACCGTTCTCCGACCATGCCTAGGAAGTGGGAGTGGGCTAGCTCGAGGTGTTGGATGGGAGCTTGGGGTGCCTGGTTGGCTGGTCCAGGGTGTTGGAATAAGAGACGCCTCTGCCTGAGGGATGGTGTTTCTTGGCCAAACGTCTGGAAACCGTCCAACTTCCATCATTCAGTGGCCAAGACTCACTAGTTATGTCTTAGCTTAGGAGAGGCCCACGGGACGGAATGGAAGGCCGACCGAAGGAGAGGGTGTAAGGCATGTTGGCATGATAGTATCAGTCCAAGCCAGCTGCGGAACTAATAAGGAGCTGACGGACCTTTTGTTAACGGCCAGCCTTGGGGTGAGCGGCGCCTACAACAGCACTCCATATTCCGTCGTGGTGATGGGAACTAATAAGGAGCTGACGGACCTTTTGTTAACGGCCAGCCTTGGGGTGAGCGGCGCCTACAACAGCACTCCATATTCCGTCGTGGTGATGGGAACTAATAAGGAGCTGACGGACCTTTTGTTAACGGCCAGCCTTGGGGTGAGCGGCGCCTACAACAGCACTCCATATTCCGTCGTGGTGATGGTCCAGCTGAGGCTCAGCCAGCATCAAGCGCGCATTCGGGAAGACATTTTGCATCAGTTGAGATGCCCGGCTGGACTCCATGTCCTCTTTGAGAAACATCAGGCCACAACAACGCTTTTTCCAAGGGTCGTGACGCAACCTGTCAGGACAGAAGATGCAGGTGTGGATGCTGACGCACGTAGGGACGGAGGGAGCTGCTCTTCTGAGGCAAGCATGCAACCAAGTTGGGAGTGTGATCCTGTCGGCTGTGTGTGACCCTAGGGGCTATCTTCAAAAAGTGTGCGGCATCTCATGAAGCCCGAGCCGTGTGTGCCATGGTGCTGGGTATTGAAGCCGCATGGTGCAAGGACGGACGCTGTAGCCTTATCGGACGAACGGAGTGCAATTCGTAGAGAACCCGAATACTGAATGCGGAAGAAGAAGAAGAAGAAGAAGAAGAAGAAGAAGAAGAAGAAGAAGAAGATGATGATGATGATACGTGTCCTTTCCGTGGTACTCCGTACGGGGCGGTCCGGCAATATCTCTCAGCCTCAACCATCTTGACTCGCGGGTTCTGAGGCACGGAGAAGGTAAATTGTAGTTCAGTTGGACAGGTTATTTGGTGATTTAGAAGCATTGTCTGGGCCTGCCGCCACTTAGCTGAGGCGAGAGAAGATCTGTTCTACCGTGTCCGCATAACATGAACACTGTGTGTTCTTGCTGACCTGCGCTAGGTCAGACGCACAAGGACAGGGATTGTACAGTGCACACGCCTCTCATCTGGAATCTCGGTCACTTGCCCGCCAAATGGGTCGACATCCGGTTTTCTGGCCAATTGCAAATCGGAATAAGCGACTCTCGGCCGGGCATTCGGCTCCACGGCGGGAAAGCAAGGGGTAATTCTCCGCAAAGAATTTGGCGAGTCATGACAAAACCAAATGAATCTGCGAAACCACAACTCCGAACAACCCATGCATCTGCCCAGCCGGCTTTTCTCAACAGCCGCGATTCGCTGGCCCAAATGCCTACTGCCAGAGTTGGACAGGTTCGAAATGCCGAAATAGAGTGAACCAGAGCGGTGGGACGTGCTCAAGCAAATGACGGGACGTCTCAAAAAAACAGTCAGTTGCAACGGACAGGATTTAGAGGAGCGATATCACACGGCAGCTTGAGGAGCTGGGGCATGAGAATCACAATACATAAGAATACCAGTTCAGTACCTGACGATTCGCGTTTGCTGCAGCAGCTATTTGGACCACACGACGAACAGCGCGGCACCAGGTCAGGTGGAACGGTTGCCTGTGCCGTTAATGGCTTTTCACCAAGGCCATATTATCCGGAGATCCTGTCTAGATGACGATTTCCTCAAGCCACACCCCTTAGATAGCGCTATTTTACCTAACACGGCATGCGACGACGAAAAACGAAAAATGCGCAATTTGGACGGAGCATGTACACGACATGACTGTGACCGGAGCAGTCCATTTTTGTGTTCCGTCTTGTACATGGCGCCGGAAATAGTCTGGGATGGGTTATAAGCTGCGGCTCAGAATACTTCTTGTCCACGGTGATTTTGTCACATACGCATGAAGGCTTGTGAGAATCCTAGGACGGTCCGCATGACAAGCAAACAGAGCAATCGACTCCCTCTCATCAGTTGTTGACGCGATGCCCGGCTTGCCAGCTCCACACAACGTGTGTTTCTGTGCAACAGGGTCAAACGTTCGTTTCATGGTCGATGAGTAGTATTGACAAAGCGGGCCGCCTTTCAACATCCTCCCGCGCCTTCCCACAACCGTTCTCGCGGATGGAGGGGACCCACGAGCAAACATTTGTGCAGCTGGTACCACAGCGACTCGCCCTCTTGGGACCGTGTTTCGCCTCCCTGTCATCTGGATCACTAGTCACATGTATCTCACATTAGCGGGCACGCTAGCAGTAGGGTGCAGGTGACAACAGCGCGGGATTGGGTATGGCCGGGGACGGGAGAATCGTGATGGGTCGTGATGGGACGTGCAGGGCCATGCCCTCCACTCTATTTTCTAAAGTTGGGCTGAGGCGTTCGGTACGCAGGGGTTTGGCTGGGACAAGCTCTTCTGGTGACATTCGATGTTCGGTTCGGCCCCGGCTTGTGGTTAGACTCATCATATCTCGTTTTGCGACCTGCACTTCCCCAGTGCAAGTAGAGCCTGTGAGACTCCCTGCTCCGGGCTGGTGCCCAGCAGAGAAAGAAGCTCACTGGCGATGCCCTCAACATCGGATCTGATTGGAGCCAGCATCGTGCTTCACTGGTAACATTGCTTATGCCTTTGGAGGTCTTGGATACCACATCAGCGCTCAACACTGTTCCTGTCAGTATACACTGGACGCGGTAAGATGGAGAGGGGAGTTGAGCTTGCGCTCGCCCGACTCTGGTACAGAATGGGCAGTCGTCTACGTCAACATTTACGGCGCGTTGGTCGCCGTGTGAACATGCGGCATGCAAAACCGTCCACAATGATACGATCCATCCAAAGACGGGGTGTGTGGCGCTTACCGTTGGGTCCTTTAAGCTTTTATTGTCCTCCGTACAGAGTACAATACTAAAGTTAGAGTTCTGGCGGTTCTTGTTCTGCCACGGACAACCCGACCCAAGACCGGCTTTTAGTGCGGGCAAACGCCGATGTGGCACTTACTAGCACTTGCCGCCGCCCCGAAGGACTGGACCAGCAGAAGCAGAATCAGCGCCAGTTTGCCTTGGATTCTTGCTGCCTGGTCTTGCTGGTCTCCACCAACTGGAGTGGGTGATGCATCAGATTTGCTTTTCCTTGTCTATTTGTGGCTTGGCCGGGACATGGTCAACATGCCCCCCCATGCCCTGTTTCCGAGGCCCTGGCTGGCCCTCTCAGACGTCAATTGCTCGGGGCGCTCATCCATTTTACTCGGGGCGCTGACGCCCCAATTTTTCTGCGGTCAACCCCGCTGCCAGACCCCATAGTACATTCTCAGTAAAAATGCATGGCAGCTTTACTCAACACTAAAAAGCTCTATTAAAAATTAACGGATTTTTTAATAAAGCTGCAGCCGTATGAATTTTTCAGCGGGCAGCAGCGTTTTTCCTTCTTAACACCACCTCGGCCTGAAAGTGTACAGCGGCTTAAAAAAAATCATGTAAATTACCCAAGCACCTTATCATTTAATTGAGGTTATTTACTGCCATGCATTTGAACTGAAAATGTACTGTGGGGTCTGGAATCGGGGCCGCTAGACCAAAATTGGGGCGTGGTGGGGTATTGAGCGCCCCGAGTAAAATGGATGAGCGCCCCGAGCAATTGACCTCAGACCTCCGCTGCGCTCTTTTGCCAGTTCAACGCCGTCAAGCTGGTTAACAAGAACGGAGTATGGAGTATTCTGTAAGTCTGCTTGGCTTAGGATTCACTGAACGCGGCCCTGCTGCTTGTACGCAGCAAAATCCCCAAGCTCTTCCAATGGGTTTTAGTTTGGGCATTTCGCTTCAGAAGCCGGTCGCAATGTTGTCATTACTGGGTACCGAGTATTGTACAAAGAGCACCCGTGTCGATATGCACTGACATGAGCAATCAAGCCGCCAGCCACAATTGTTAGTTCCTAGAATCCTAGGGGCGTTCTAGCTGCCGGGATGGAGAAAGCACCCCAATGTTGCAGATCGCCTCGTGGCATGCTACTATCTTTTTTTTGCTAAAATGGCATGTCTTGGCATTTTCACACTCTTGTTGGACATTGACAGGCCGGGTGATGATGGGCATTTCAGAAGCAACCCGGCATACGAAGTATATACAATACAATGCAAAGGGTTGCACAGGCGAGGATCAGACGATGATACTTTGGACGAAAAGGAAGACGCACCGGCGCACACGCACACGCACACGTACACGCATACGCACAAGCACAAACACAACATGTGGTCATACTCGAGTTAACAATGGAGGAGATGAGCGTACGTGAAGAAGACAATTTTAAAAGGTGCAGACGCGCAAGTACAAACAAGGCCGGACCAGCTTCAAGAAAAAGTGCACGCACACACACATTGCATGCAAAGAGGAAAAGACGCTGGCCGAGTTTTGACGCCGTCATGGGAGGATTGAGGCTTCAGGATCCAGCAGCTCGGCCACAGCCGGTCTCACTGTCGTGCACCCATGCTCTACATGGACATGGGCAAGGTCATGGACGTGTAATTACCAGGCCTCATGCATTTGAGGCCTGTTGCACACAAATAAAGCTGTTGGCTCTCACCTACAGTACTGGGTACAACATGATGCAGTGGACGCTTTGACAAGTTTAGAATCAATTACCGCTCGGTATGGCAAGTCTAAAACCAACGACTTGGAGAGGATGGACCACGGAGTGGTATGAGTTTGGGCTCTTGGCTTCCCATACTCCGTACTCCGTACTCGATGCTCCATAACAAACTCGGCACATACTAGGTACTACATACAGACATAGTACGATGCATGCTCCACGGCCTTGGCAGATTCTCGGTACGAAGAGAGGAGGCGAGTTGCATCGAGCAGTGGAAGTCGGCGACCAAACTAAAGCAAACGGCTCGATATTGACGCCGACACTGGTGTTGAACCCTGACGATATCAACCCAGTCCCAGACTTCCGGTGCCCCAGAGCTGGGAACTAGAATCCTGGACGGGCCTGGGTCAGCCGCAGAGAAGTCGTCTGGTTGCCAAGCACCTACGAGGTACTTGGCGAGGGACATGTCTGGTATTGTACTCGGTACTTTACGTTGTACATGATTACTGCCAAGCAAGACGGCCCCCCGGTGTCAGTGCAAGCTGTCAACCCGGTGTGTGTTCTGTACTCCGTACCCCGTACGTGTTTTTGCCTACATGCGATACGATAGCACATGTATCGGAGCGCAACACCGGTCATCTGGAACAACTTGATCAATTTGATCTTGCTGGTCTCGTGCAGTGAGAAACTGTGCCTTTAATATGGGCACGTAGTTTATTATTATTGCGGGTAACATGCCATGGACTGATGCATTGATCCATGTTGATTGACTGCGCACACCAGATGCTGTGCCGAGCACACCACACTCGCGAGACGGCACACCCTCAAGAATCAAGACCCCCTTTCGCTCGTCGAGCCTAAAGCCTCAAGCCTTTGGGGAAAGGGGGTGGATTGTGGGACGGGGGCACTTTGTTCACTTGGTCACTCCCCCTCGGTTCCTGTGACAAGCATTGATGAGTAGTTAGTGTTGGCCCATCGCCTCAATCCGTGATCAATGAACTGCATCTTGCCATGTGCCATCAGCCCACGAATGCCACGCCAGCGTGACAGCAGCCGGGCCGGCATTGTACTCGGCACCCCCTTCTGTCGAGACCATTGTACATAGTACATACATTTGTGCTGCCAAAAAAAACCCGCTGCCATGTGCTCTCAATGTTGCCATGCAATCTTCCGCATTCTCAGACCCGACCAGCCGCCTGCTCACAGTCTAACCTGCAGTCTGACCTGATTGGCTCCGCTCCGAGAGTGCTGGGACCGGGCGGGCAGTGTCGATTGGCGGGTCAACTGTTGCAGCAGCAGAGGTTACCAACTACTCCGTACGTACCTAGGTACTTAGGTACCTAGGTAGTCAGGTAGTTGAGCCAATGCCTGGGGCAGCGCCTAGACCACAGCCTCCGACGACCTGCACTGGGCTGCACCGGACTACACCCGCCTGTACGTACCTAGATATGTATGTACGGAGTTGTTAGTGCTCGCCGCAGCAGAAAGATGAAAGGTTGCTGGCGACCAGCAACAGCCAAGCTCAACCAGGCACTTGAACATTGAACGGATGAACGGTGCGGCGCTGCAACGATGTAGCACCACCCATGCCCCTAACGGCCCAAGCCAAGGTCGCTGCACCTGCGCTGCACTGCGCTGCGCTGCACTGCTCTGCAACCTGCACTCTGCAACCTGCACTCTGCAGGAGGAGGCATGTCTGGCGCTCGCCCGCCCCGACGCCGCTGCAACCGTCTGGTGCACGTGTGTCCCGCTATCCGGTCTCTCGGGGCTCGTCAAGGTCCATGTCTGGTGCAGATGTTCTGGTGGCTCTCGGGGTCCCTGGGGGTCCCTGGGGGTCTCCGGACATTGACTCAGGTGCTCTGGGCGCTGGACAATGGACATTGGGACCAACACCCAGACTACTGTGAGCCTGGAACAAACATCCAAACTTGACCTGACTTGACATTGGACGGTAGATAGACTAATACCGTTTGACAACTTGCTGCCCACAGAGCCAGCCATCCCGAGTGGGAAGCTATCCTGCCTTCGGTCTAGCTTGGTGGCCCTCATTTTCTTCAAAGTTTTCAATAAAATGCTGGTGCAGACTGGTTGATGGCCGAGACGGCTTGGACAAATCACAAACCCCACGCCATGCCTGGGGCGTGCCATATGGCAAACGCCATTAATCAATTGACGGAGCTGTCCATCGATCGGTCGCCTCAGACAAGACTAGGTTTTTTCCTGGTTTGGACTAGCGAGCCGGTTGACGTCTGGCTGGGGCCCGGTGGCCCGGTGGCCACTGCCCTCTAGGCTCTGGCTATTACTACGTGCCTACCTCCTGGCTCTGACTCTAGGCTCTAGGCTCTTGGCTCTTGGCTCTTAGCTCTTGGCTCTTGGCTCTTAGCTCTTAGCTCTTGGCTCTTGGCTCTTGGCTCTTGGCCTCCTGGCACTTGACTTGACTGAGGTTGCGCACCGGTGGCGCCGACTAGTTCTAATGGAGTATTTTATTTTCCGTGGTGTACATTTTGTGCATATTGCATCTCCGTGTACAATACTCTACTCTGTACCGTAGCTGCTCTTGATTGCTCCCGTTTGCCTGCCGCTGGCCGGCTGGCACTTGCTCGACTTGGCTTCTTCTGGCGTCGTCGTCTCTGGCTCGTTTGTGGTTCCTCACTCTCCCCATCCTCCATCCTCCCCATCCATCCCCATTTCCCCCATTCTCCTCCCCTCCCCTTGGAACCTGGTTCATGGCCCTTGGGTCCCTGCCAGCCCACCAGTCCGTCCTCGGCTCTTGGGTCCTTGGGTCCTCCTGGCTTTTTGGTTCTTGGTCCTTGGTCCTGGGTCCAGCACCACACCCACCATCCCGTTCATTCGCTCTCCACGCTCGACTCTGATTCGCTGCTTTGCGCGCCTCCGTTCCTCGTTCCTCTCTTCAACTTGATGCACCCTCCTGCCTCTCTGCTTTTGCTTCTTATCTGGCTGTCTTCCTGCCTCTGGCTCGAGCTTTCGGCTGTGCATTTCTGCATCCGTCCACTCCTCGCCTTCTTTCTCCTCTCCAGCCATCACGACAATACCCCGATAATTCCACGAGCGAATTCCTCCGCCCTGACTTGAAGAGTTGGATCCCTTCCCACGCGTCCTTGTCTCTTCGCCTGGGTCAAAAAGTCGACTGCTTGCATATCACGACACCTGGTTGCACCGAGCCGCTGAATGCCGGAACACCAGCTTCTCAACACTCTGGGTAGCTCACTTCTCACCAACACTCGCCGGCGTATCGCCCAAGGCTTGTCAGTCCATTAGCTGACTGCCTCGACCGTACACGAGCCGTGCCAGTGAGTAGTTGACCTTTTTTTTTTCTTTCTCTGCACTTCATGACCTCTGCCTACTCCCATGTACACACCTGATATCGAGGCTTTTCTGCCAAAGGGCACAAGTCAAGCAAAGGCGTTGCCGTGACGGGTCATACCCAGGGACAACTTGTTGCCATCAGGAGTACAGACTTCATCTCGTTTTCTCAACGAGCTACAAGATGTTACATTATTAACTGACATTCCTTCAGCTTTTTCTATTCTATTGCTTTCTGAACTTTTTGAACCTTGAAACTGCTACAACAACATGGCCGCCTCATCTGTACAAATACCTACCAACCCGTCGCGGGATTCGGTGCAGCGCATTCGCCGAGTCACGAGAGAGAATCGTACTCTCTGGTATCAGTTGACCGTCCTCCAGCAGCCAGAGCGAGCCAGAGCATGTGGCTCGGGCATGAAAGGTCAGGGCGATTTCCTAAAAGCATCCCATTGATGATCGTCGTTTATAGTTGGATATCGAAGTGGCTGTTTTTCTTTCTTTTTATGGGACCGGCCCTTGGGAATCTGTCTGCAAACGACGCCATCATGCATATCGCTGCTATTGACCTCTAGTTATCCCATGCTGACACTTTCCATAGCCAATAGCGACAGACGGCCAGTTGATCCTCCCCCAGTTGTGGAACTACGCATCATCGAAGGCCCTTCGGTGGATGAGGGCAAGGATATCACCTTTGATTACAATGCCAACTTCTTCTTATATGCCAGCCTCGAACAGGCTCGCACAATGGCCCACGGGCGAGTTCAGAGCGCTGCCGCTACTAATCCTCCTATTCTGACTGGCGTTCCCGCCTCTGGCATGGCCTACCTGGACCGCCCTGCCGAAGCTGGTTACTTCATCTTTCCCGATTTATCCGTTCGACACGAAGGGTATTTTTGTCTTTCGTTTAGCCTATTCGAGACTACCAAGGAGGAAAAAGACTTTGATATGGAGCCTGCCAATTCCGACCTGCCGCCCGGTGTCGACTGGCGGATGGAAATCAAGACGAATCCATTCAACGTCTTCAGTGCCAAGAAGTTCCCCGGCTTGATGGAGAGCACCCAATTAAGCAAGACGGTTGCGGATCAGGGATGCCGAGTTCGAATTCGACGTGATGTGCGAATGAGGAAGCGCGATGGGAAATCGAGTGCATTCGAACGACGAGAGGAGGACTTCCGCCGCAGAACCGTCACACCAGCTCCCGAAGACCCTCATGGCATCCGAAACCGATCCCTCAGCAACTCGAGCGAGCATCGGGTACCCTACGCACCTGAGCCGCATCGACGACCTTCTGCCGTTGATGCCTATCATGCTCCTTCGCCACATCCTGGTTATGATTCTGGTCCTCCGCCAAGCCGTAGTTGTCACTTGTCATTTGGAGAGCATCCGACTTCCCAATACGCCACTCCGCGACATTACACGGCGCCTCCTCCTTCGAATGGACACGTCCAACTGCCGGCCGCCGCACCATATCCTTCGCCTGGTCAGGCAACGAATTACGTGAAGCCGGAACAGAGCAATTACGGATACCCTACTCATACACGCAATCCGAGCTCGACCTGTCCATCTCCTGTTCCGTCAGTCAAGCATGAGCCTTCCTATGACAGGGCACCGGGAAATTATGTGTCACCCTCCCCATCGAGATATTCGGAGACCTCGAGGCGGGACTCGCATCATTCATACCCGCTTACGCCATTACTGCCACAACCACCGCACCGGACGTCGCAAACGTCCCTTGCACCGCTCAAGATTGCGGCACTGGTATCTCCTTCACCTCTACCCCCTATCGAGGCCCAGACAGAGCCTGTGCCCGCGTCTCCTATTATTCCCACGGGGGGCAAACGAAAACATCAAGACGTCTTTATGCCGGGTTTCCATAACGGGCAGCGCCAGCAGGATACACAATATGGCCGCTTCAAGGGTCTCAGCCCTGAGCCCTACAAAGGCATTTATTCGCGGGCCAATGGCAAGGTTGATGTGATTCAGTTCAACCGGTACCAATAGGGGCTGGTTTGATGGGGAGTTGACGGCTTGTGTGAATTTGCTCGGGTCCAGGCCCGAACCTCGCTCTGCTACTTTGCCTATACCCTTTGGCGTTCTTGTTGGTGTTGAATTTGGCTAATGTACGTTTTGTCGCTGCCAGTGGACAGTGTGGAGAGAAATATATGGAGACATGGGAGGAGTCGGCGTCGGGAGCAAATACCATTTTCTCTTTTTTACAACCGAATCTTTTTTCAGTTGGTTTTTTCCCCTCGGCTAATGCCGTACGATATCTGCGACACCGCTAACAGAGCCCGTATTGCGGCCTTTCTTGTTGATCTACAGTGTGCTTTTACTATCAACTTATATGTCGACTTTTTACGCTTCATAGAGATGGCAACTTTGGGAACGGGAGATGGGAGATACTACACTGAGCTGCCCAGATGGTACAACTCTTTCGGCTTTTGTTTCCTCAGCTCCTCGGCCTCAACAACGGAGCAAAAGTCGACAACCGGGCTCGCCACTCCCTGCGACATTATTTCTGTTTATTATTCATTTCGGATTGGATTGACAGAAGGAACTACCTTTCACGACGTGCGTCCAATTCGTGGCGAGCCATGTGATTGATGTTTTGCAACCATTGTATTTGTTTGGAGAATTTTGGGAAGCTTGGGCCCTCTGCCGTGCATGGCTTTTTACGTTGGAAAGGGGACTTTGGATTTATTATTATTATTTTGCGGCCGTGCGCGGCAACGCGACACATACGTTTGAATGAAGCGTGCACTGAGTTTGACGGACAAAACAAAGCTGGTTTATTATTGTCATTTTTTCTTCATTTCGCCTGGGCTTGCACGCTCATGCCCAAAGTTTGCGAGGGCTGATCAAAAAGCCGGCTCTTGGGAGGCCGGACAGGTACTCCGTAGTTACAATTGAATTAACGCTTCAACCAAGACAAAACTGTGTAGGTGTGACGGCGGGAGCGAAAGGTGCCATACGGGGGGCTGGATGAATTATTATGTGACTGGGACGGAAGTGATGTGGCAGCAGAACAAATTAGAGTCATCATTTTTGGATGATAGGAGATGAACAAGGGTCACTGACAGTTGACGGAACCGTTAGTGGGACCAGCCATGTTGAAACGGTCGCTTTGTTTTTTCAACCTTGAGGGTGCTGTTGGTTTGACGAAGGTTAATATTAACAATGGCCGGTTTTGTCGCGTCCGAGGTCATTGGCTGAAGACCAAAAGTGGGTCGGCATGCCTGTGGGGGTCTTTGGCTGGAGAGAGCAAAAAGAGGCACGGAGAAGAAGTGGGGCACTCGGTTGCCATGGCGAGATCACGTGTGGGGTGCAGGGGTTCCAGACAAGAAACAATGAGTGTAAGTCAACAAACGGCCAAACACAGATGGGGATGTCAGCGCAGACATACATACGGACGTCTTGCTTGCATCTCAACTATCTCAACCATCTTCTTTTTTCCCGCATTGGCCCTTTTCTTCGAGATTGGCCTTGAGACACGGGCCGGTTTCAGGGCGCCATTGCCCGTACCAAAGAGTTGAAAGGTAGCAGACACCACACGAAGTCGGTAACGAACAGAAGCCAACTTGAGCGACCATTTGTTTACCGGCAAAACCGGCGCGCACTCATACAAAGTAATTCACAGACCCTTTTCATCCACCAGGAAGAAGACTTGTCCATGATGGGCCCTCCCAGAACGAGAGCCCAGCATTTTCTTGCCCAGAGGGGCAGGTTCCAAGAAGGCTCAATGAAGGACCGCGTGTCGGCCGCGCCGCCAGTGCACTTTCTTGGTCCGCAGGAGAGAGAGGTGCTCGAGCGGCCTGCTTACACGGAACGGTCTGCATTTGCTGCCTTTGAGCCGGCTAACTTTGGGGGACGTGAGGAGAGGCAGCCCCAACCGCGGCTGACGGCGCGCAAGTCTACGACGAAGATGAACATCTTGGGCCAGGTGTGGGAGGGAGTCTGCGGCAGGCTCCGGCTACGGAGGGACGCAGACGACAAAGAAAAGGCCAGGGAGAAGAAGGACCCCGCGAGCAGTGACGCACAAGACGACAGGCCCTCTCGGGACCAAGTCTTTGCCAGCTACCAGCAGCTCGTTGCCTCGGGGTTCTTCTCGTCCCACGCCATACAGTCCACCCGCCACGGCCCGCCGCCCAACTGCCGGCCGTCTACATCCCACGGGGCGCCTGCCAGGAACGCCGGCAATCCGCCGCAGTGGCCGCTTGCCCCCAGACCGCTTACGCCGCAATCCCAACCCAAGGCGCAGGAGCCCGCGCCGCAAACCGTCTATTCCCCCGCCAGCGTGGCCTCGTCGCGCGGAACGAAACGCGCTGCCGAGTCGCCTGAGCCCAGCGTCCATGGGGGCGGGGAGGAGGGCGGGGAGGACGAGGAGCACGACGACGGCGAGGATGAGTCTACGCTGGCGCATCGCTTCCTCCCGAAGCGGCCTGCGTATATCCGCTTCGCGGGACATTTCGCTCCCCAAGTTGAGGAGCGTTGCGTCGAGGAAGAGTATGCGTGCGGCGGTGGCCTTGGCCCGGAGGAACGCCTCTGTGGGCGCGCAGGAGGAGGACAGCAAGGAGCGTGAGCCGAATAAGCTCACCAAGAGGATGTTGTGGGCTCAGCAGCAGCAGCAGCAGCAGGGGCAGCAGCAGGGCGAAGTGCCTGTTGCGAGAGCGTCAATGGATGTGCTTCCCAGGAGGCGCAACTCGAGTGAGATTCACGGGAGCGTGACTCGCAGGATCCGACGGCCTACTAGTGCTAGGAATCTGAGGTCTGCGGGGATGAGGGACGGCGATGGGGGGCTGAAGGTGGTGCCGGATGTGAATAGGGGCATTCCGAGGGTGCCTGACATTCCGGCCAAGTTTACGTACGGGGAGGATAGGGAGAATGGGGTGCCGTGGAGGGGGCTGAGGAGATAGTGGGTGGGCAGCGTGACTTGACGAGGCCTGGCTGATGAATCACTTGTGTTGTGCCCTTGTGGGTTTTCGAAATGGAGGGAGCAGTGCTGCGGTACGTAGCCTGGTCTTGTTGGGATGAGGTCATGGTGATGTGTTGTCGAGGTGCGCTTTTGAGACTTTTGTATGGCATCTGGAGTTGGGTCGACAACTTGGGGCATGCGGCAGCGTCATGAGCTCTGCATGGCGGTATGGATCTAATGATTTCCGTGGCTGTACGGAGTATACGGGATATGAGTTATGTCGGTATGATGACGGGCGTTGATGCACATGCGCATTGGAGTGTATACTGGTCTTTGAGCTTTTCGCCGTTTTTCATTTGGGTTGCTTCTGGGTAGGGGAAATATGATGGATGGCCCGGCTCTTCTTTGCTCCGTGGTTTCTTTGTCTGCCCAGATACAGAGCACTACCCAGGCATGTAGTTGAAGCTCGGGGCGTTGCACAAAGCAGAGACGTTGATTGTTCGTTTTGTGATTACTTTTGAGACGCCTTCCCTCTTGGACCCAAAGAGAGGACACAGTTTTTTGCCCCCTCGCTCCGCCACAAGACTCGGTCCGTCCTAAGATACGCCAGGCCTCGGGGCCGCCTCTATGGTCTCGTCGACCGACCGAAGCGGCAGCGGCAGCGGCAGCACGGTGATGCTGGCGGTCCACGTCGCCCCGGGCCCCTGGGACCGAATGCTGGGGATGCTCGTCAAGGCCAGGACATCCCGCGGCCCCTATTATACAAGTGGTTAGATCTTGCGCAGGGCCGGATTGCGCCAGAAAGACTCTACCACTCTCGCTCCTCGCCGGAGCACATTCCACCGCGAGGGCGGCGACGGCGCGGGCAGCGGTGGCGGGCAGCACGGAAGCGGTGCCACTCTGCCGCGGCTGCGTTTGCGCAAATTCCTCGCCCACGACGCCGTTAGCTTGGGGGGCTGCTCATCTCGGTGCGCGTGTGTACGTGGCATGTGCGGCGTATTACCAGAGGGGGCAGGTGCGCGAGTGTCCCAGCAGCCAGGGGTCGACGCAGGCGCTGTGAAACTCGTGTCCGCAGGGCAGCCGGCGCAGCGGGGAGGGCGGCGCTCGTGTCCGCGGCTCGCCGCAGATGGAGCACCCGGGGACGTCGTGCGTGGCGTTTTGCCCCGTCGCGGCCGTGCCGTCTTGGCTGCCGCGCCGGGAGGGCGGTTCCGGGGCGGCGCTCTGGCCTTTACTGCTCTCGGCGAGAAGGGGAGACGTCGTTGCGTGCGCGGCCGAGGGGGCGTGTTGGCTTCCGGGACCGGCCGCCGCGTCGGGGGACGGGGAGGACGCCTTGAGCTTCATGGCGTGCATGTGCGCCGAGGAGGAGCAGGGTGCGCGACGGTGATGGCACAGCAGCCCGGGACAGCTCGCCTTTTGTGTCGGGCGCGAAGAAGTTGCATGTGTACATGGCTATATATCTGCGCATGCACATATATATATATATATAATACAATCCTCCTTGCCCGCCGTCGCATCCTCGAGCTTCAGCCCTCTCCCCCTCCCCCTTTTTCCCTTGTCCCATCCAGGGGAACCGACAGACACGGCCTCTTCCAGTCAAGGAGATTGCTGGGCCTACACGGCATGGCATGCCGATCTTCCGGATACCGCTTGCTTGAGGCAATTTTCTCTTTGGCCAGCATCTGGCAGGCCACAAGGGGCCTTCCTTCACCGCGTCATTTGACCGTTGACCGTTTGTGCTACCCATACTCCCACAACCTGGGATATGCCATTCCAATACTGTGGCCCAGCTGCGGCGGTTTTTTTTGCACATGTTGTTGTATGGCCCGCAATTTGGGGGGGGGGGGGGGGGGGGGGCATTGGCCGGCGGAAAGCAACGCTCGTGTGGTGTCAATCTGGTCGCAGCGAGGTTGACGCGCATCCAGCCATCCATCAGCAGCAATCTTCTTCACTGGCGCCAACCAGAGGAAAAACTGCTGCTGCAAACGGGAAGCGCGGACTCTGCTTTCCCCCCCATGGAGCTTCCACGCGTCATCTGCGTGGACTGTGACACCGTGATGCACAGCCGACAAAGCGACAAGTCATTCTCCCGCACCACGGGGTGTCCGTCCCTCGACACCCACGAGCCGATATGCCCGTCACCATCGTTGTACAGCTCCCGAGCGCTCTCAAAGCCAGTCAGTGCTTTCAACTCTCGCATTTTGCGCCTCGTCATTTCCCGTCATCGCCACCACCATTATCCAGAGCTAGAAACACCCTTGTTGTAATTAAGCCAGTCAGTCCAGCTTTGAAGGAGTAGGACGCGTCACAATCACAGGCACACAGGCACACAGGCACTCGGCGATGCAATCGCTGTACACAGTACAATTGTCTACCTAACGAGCACCCAGTCCAGCAAAACCAACTGACAACCATCCATCCCACCTGCAAACGAATAACGTCAAGGCCCTATACTATACCTATTTCCTAGTAACCCGTAATTGTCCGTCGCCAACATCAGCGAATAAGCATCGGAGCAGAAACCTCCGTATGAGAAGAAGAGGGGAAAAGAGAAAAATGTATGGAAAAAAACAAACATCCGCTGCAACAAGGCGGATCTTATCCTACTCGCCGTCCCATCCCATGCATGGCTCCTGCGAAGCAATCCATCGCCCTCCAACATCCCCCCGTGTACAAACGTTCTCAAAACGTACATCTGTAGGTTCATATTGCTGCCACAATTCTGTTCCCTCAAGAAACGCTGCTTCGTGCAAACAGACGACCCCGTGCAAAGAATGTCTAAATCAAAACGAATGTCGATGCAACTTCCATAAGGGTTACAGCATCTGAAAAACGCCAGCCCCCAAAAAGCCCCATGTCGGCTCAAAGTTTCAACGCCCAACGCACCCTGCATCAAAACTCCTTCTCTAGCAGCAAAGGACAACCACCATCATCATACGTGTCATATTTCTACAACGCGTTCAGGTGCTGTGCTCACCAGCCGAGATGCTCGATTGTGGCCAGCCTGTACCAGGGCTCGGACCGAGGTCCAGAGGAAAGGGAACAGTGAGGGAAAATAGCTGTAAAGCATGGCGCACACTACTACCAGGAGGAGAGGAATCTATTACAATGTTAGCAGAGCTTGTGTCACATTTCGGTTCGTCTCGAGTGATGCTTACCCAAACGAAGAAGAGATTCCGGTCGCTGCGGAGGCTCTTCAGCTTGATCTCACGTGCCCGCAGGAATTGCTCCTGTTGCTCCCTGGTGATGGCATTTTTGCGCCCAATCTTGAGAATCTCGGGAGCTTCGGCTTTGGCAAGAGTCGTGCCTGTCGTCGTGGTCGATGTGGTCTGATCGTACAAGGTTGCACACTTCACATCAGCCTCGGCTTCCGCAGCGGCTCGCACAGCGGATTCCTGCTTCCTGTCCACATCTTGCTGTGGGAAGATATCTTCATACGCAGGAGGTGGCAGTGCGCTTGCATTGTTCATGTAAGAGCTGATATCCCACCAGCGGCCGTCCATCTTGCCTTGGTTCTCGCCGGTCGATCCAGCCGATCCAGGGCGGGCACCAGACATGCCTGGCATGAGCTGCTGCACACGCTGGAAATATGCCTGATAGTCGGGGAGCATCGCCATTCCTGGTAGGGCGGGCATCTGAGGGAAGTGGGCAAGGTTCTGCAGATGCAGTGTCATGGACTGTTGGAACTGTTGGAGCTGCTGCTGGACCTGATCCTTCAAGGCAGCCGCAAGTGCCGTTGTGGGAGAAGCCATTCCACTGTCAGGCCGACCTGGCTCTTCGATATGCTCGGAAGATTCCTCGTCTTGTCTCATAGAGCTGGCGCGTCTCATCGTGAGGTAAACGTCTTCATCGGGGTCTTCATCCTCAAAATCCCCAGACGTGTATTCAGGGCTCTCCTCGCTTGAATCAATCGAGATGGGCTCATCGTGAGTGTGTGCTCTTGTCATCGGCTCCCACAAGGAACGCAGCGAGGTAGCACTGCTGGTTCGGCTGTGGAGAGAGCCGCCGCTTCGAGATCGTACGTGTCGCTCAGAGTGGCGGATTGCACGCAGAACGGCTCGTGATTGGGCTACATCAGCAGGCGTGAGGCTGGATAAGCTTCGAATCGTCGGGTCTGCGCCAACAAGCATCAGGCGTCTCACAATCTCGGGGTGATTGTGGATGGCAGCCATGTGCAATGGCGTGAATCCTCCCTTGTCGCGGGCATCGGGGTTGGCGCCGCGGGCAAGAAGAGCAGCGACAAATCTATGATAGCCCAACGAGCAGGCCAAATGCAGCATAGTATGGCCTGTGGATCTCTTCAGATCGAGACGTGTCTTGTGGGTGCTGTCATCAAGGTTAATGAGATCCAAGCACTTGAGAAGCTGCGACTCGAGGTGTTCACGAGAGGTGGCGGCGTGGTTGAACATTGGACCACCAGCTGATGATGATGAGCCACCCCCACTGGCCCAAGTCGAGTTTCCGTCATTGAGAATTCGGCGCGCCAAGTCACTAACGTCCACCATTTGGCCAGACATTTTGTGTCCGAGCACAGACAGAGCTGTCCTGATGAGCTTGTCCTCGTTGTCGTCAATGTACTTGAACGTGGGCGGTTGCTTGCCCATGGCGAAATTTTGAGCCCCAGGCATGCCTTGATGCTTGAAAGTCACCGCAACGGTGCCGGCAACGGGTGACGGGGGCAGCAAGCAGACGAGAGAAGAGTCGCCCCAGTATGTTGTAGTGGTAGCCTTCTGATCACCAAAGAAGACCTCCAAGCCCTGGAAGAATGCAGCACCCAAGACAGTAACCTCGATGCCCCCAATTTTGGGTCCCTCATTTGGGATGATTTTGTGAATAGTTGGAGGCGCTCGTGCTTGGTTGACGCCGAGAGGCAGGGGATACAAGTTGGCTGCCAGGCTTTGCGTGAACTGATTTTGCATGCCGCCGGCAACACTGTTTCTCAGACCATTGGGGCTAGGGGCACGACTAGGGTGGCTTGATGCAGGCGCAGAATACAGCTGAGCCATTGCCAGGTTGTCCATGCTCGCGGAACGGTTAGAGAAGAACGGTACTTGGTCGTTGCTACCCGGAGTCGGAGGTCCATTGGCCAATGGGGCTGGGCCATTCATGGGCCCAAACATCTGCTCTGGTTGTTGGAATGGACTTGGATTGGGAGAGAAAGGAGATGTCACCGTAGAGATCTGTGCTGAAGTTACTTGAGAGCCTGGCGGCGGTGAAGTATCCAGCCTCGTCATCGTCAAGCCGTTGGGTACCCTCGAGCTGCTTGACTTTCTCTTCTTGGCCGGGCCGCCTTGATTCGGTGAAGAAGGTCGAGAAAGAGTCCGTCCAGTTACTGCTGGGGTACTCATGGTGGGAGTCATCTTCCCGGAAGCGACAGAACCCGAGTACGGCGACTGTCCACCTTGCTGGGGTTTACCGTCTGCATTATTCGAAGACACCTGGAATGTTCCGTTTTGAACGCCAGGCGCTGGCGCAATGTGATTGCTCTCCATAGGCTGGGGCATGTGGATGGGGATTGTGGTTGAGCTGACCGTCTCTGATACTTGAGGATTTGAGGCTTGAGCCATGGGATGAGTTTTGTGGTCGTCTGTAATCATGATTGGGTTGGACATGGCCTGCGCAATAAGACGATCTCGAAAGTCCTTGATGGTGAAGATGACGTTAAAGCCCATCTTCTCGCTATGATGCCTGCAGTAGCAGGCGATTCTCATGGGAGCATCGATTTGCATAGCGCGAGTGACTACTGCATCAGGTCGTCCGCTGGCATCCAAGACGCCGGTCAGGGGCTGCCATTCCTTGACTTCCTGGGTATTGAAGACAATGACACGTCGCTCCTCGTCTTGACTCCAAATCTTCTCCTCCTCTGGCTTCTTGATCTTCTTTCGCGCTGCTCGTTTCCGCTCTCGCGAGATACACCCAGCGCAAATCCGAACATCTCCTCCGTTTTGTGGCGAGTTCTCTTCATCATCCAGCTCTGGCAAGTATCCCTGTGGTACGACTGCGGCTCTCTCCAACGCCTTCTTCTTGAAATCCCCTTGCTCCATCGCACTTGTGCAAACCAAGTTGACGTGTAGTTCTAGGGTGTCTGGAGATCGTTCAGGGCATGGCCGAGCGAGTAGCTTAGGTTTAGATATAGTGTGGGTAGGCAAATGCAACTTGGTTACGCCGGGTGGCAAAGGCGACAGTGTCATTTTGATAGGAATTTGCGTCTCAACACGCGATTTCAGAGGCGTGGGCAATATTCTCAACTCATAGCCGCCAGTAAAGTTATAAACAGGGGTGCTGTTGTAAAGTGGGATATGTTGAGGCATAAGCATCGGCTGAGGCATCTGGTTGCTAAACTGCGTGGGAGTGGGCAACCCATCCGGTGCTGTGGCCGCCGCGACATCTGCTCTGTTAGGCCAGATGGTGTTTCCGTTGATGTGGTTGCCAAGAGGAGAAGGTGAGTTGAGAAAATTGGCCGCTGGAGATGAATTGTGGCTCGTCACCATGGCCGACATGGGAGAGACCTCCCTCGAACCTGAAGTCCTGACGCCGTTCGAAGATGTTGAATATTGCTGTTCAGGGTTAGAGGTCAGATTCCAATAAAAAACTTGGGGCGTTATAGTACATAGAAGGGCCCAACAACAATTGACTTACTGAGCTTTGCTTCTTGTGATTTACCGTCTTGGGCTTGTTATTGGGTTTGCGTGCAGCCTTTTTGGGGCTGTTATTCGTCTTGATGACGGGCATGCCCGGCGACGTCATGGCGGTTTGGCCAGAATTTTGTGCCTCGGGGCTACTTGAAGCGCTCTCAAAATCAAAAGAGCGGTCCATGAAGCTGTCGTCCTGCTCGCCAAACCCGTACAACCCCTCCATGGCGGAAGAATCAGCCTCGCGGCCGAAGGTGAATGCATTCTCATCGTCGTCAAAGGAAGAATAATTGGCGGCGCCCCAGTCCATCTTCATATCAGCGCCGTCATCCATAGTGCTATCGACGGTGGTAATAGGCGTCTTGGTCGAGTCGGAGCTGCCAGTCCTCTTTGAGGACGACGCCGACTCCGAAGACGAGTCGTGATAAGAGTCGTTGGGTGAATCAGGAAAGGGCCCTGCGGTAGTCAGTTCCTGAGGGTTTAAAAAGGATTTCTGGTCACTGGAGCCAATGGCGTCCAGGCTCTGTAATGTGTCGGGGCTGTTTGAGAAATCGAAGAGGTTGGAAGCCGCAAGTTCATCTTCGGAGAACTCGTGAAATTCGCCGCTGGACATTCCTGCTCCCGCTATCAAAGGGCCTCCAGCGACGCTGCCTCCTGCGAATGTCATGACCAGCAGGCCAGGCCGCGCGCGATCCGCCTCACGCGGTAGGAAGTCGAAGGCTCAAGCCCAGTCGCCCTGGTAGGCAGGAGGTTTAAATCGCGGCCAAGTTTGTGGAGTGGAGGGGAGATTCGCAGAAATGGAGGGGCTGAAGAATCCGTAGGGCCCAACCGCGGTGTATTTAGACTCTGCTTAGGCGAAGAATAGGCGTGGTGAAAATGGCAGTGGTCGAGTTACGTCTCTCTAGGCCTAGCTTGTTGCGCTAACTCAACATCAGAGGGAGATTAAAGAGTAACAATATCGAGGTTGAAAAAAAAAACGAGTAGTAATGATAATAATAAATAAATAATAGACCAGACAATAGCGGTGTCACTGCCCGGACGAAAAAGAAATGTTATGGCTATGACGATAAGTATCGGTTGGACAGGTTTCGCCGTCGACGGTGGTGACAGATATGGCGAGCGACTGAATCAATCGAGCTAGACTGCAGGAAAACCTGTCAATCAACGCCACGCACTCAACGTTTTTTCGGTATCGTGGGCTCGTGGATTGCGTTCGGTGCGTTCGGTGTCGGAGCGAAAAGGGGTGTCTGGGCGAGCAAGAAGCGGGACGAAATAGAAATGACGGAAAGCAACGTCGGAGAGATAGAGAATCGACAGACGAGAGACTGCGAGGCCGACCAGACGAGACAGAGGAGAGTTGCGAGTTGAGGGAGTGGACGATTAGTATGGCTGGACCTGAAAGGCGACAGCAAGAGGAGGGTGATGAATGGCAACCAGTCGACAACTGGACCAGTCCTGGCTGGCTGGAGGCGCTCGCTGCCTTGGACGTCGTTTGGTGTCAGGCGGTGGGCAACATGGACCTTCGTCTGGACACGGGCCTGACAGGAACCAAGACCTGTGGTGCACCCAAGGGCTGGCCAAGCTAGCGTCTGGTCCCTTGAATTACCACAATGCAGACTTTGACTGATCAATGAATGGATATGTTGCCCGCAGCCAAATGGAAAGGGTAAAAGGGCCCGCCCTTTTCTCCTCACTCCTTCTCAGGCTCCCGCTTCTTTTCACTTTCGATGGCTTCGTCAACCCGTTTTTCCTTCTGCGCATGCGGCCAAGCCATGTGCACCCAGGGTACCTACTACTTCATCCAGTAACCTGGCCTGGGCACTCGCGACCTGGTCGGGCAATTTGGCGTGGCGTGCGGGCTTCGCGACATGTGGGTCCGAGGGTAAGGGGTTACTTTGGTCGCCCATTGAGGACGCTGACAGACACCGACTGTCGGCGACGGACAGCACTCCGTATGCAAGGGGACGATCTGATATAGTTCACACTGTAAATAGACGTGCAATTTCCCACCGCGGATACAGTGTCCAGTGCCGCCACCCCTCCAGCCAGGCGAGCGGATGAACCCTCCCCGTCACCCCGCTCCCCTTCTGCCCTTGGGACCAATAAAAGCACGTCCGGTGGTCATGACTCTTCAGGCGCCGCTAAGCCCTCACAGCCTCTCCAACATTCGAAGTCTCTTCCTAACAGCTCTGATCAACAGTGGCGGCCCATGGAAGACTGAAGATTTAAACCTGCAGGCACCCAACCGCCAAGCTTAGATAGGCGTCAAGCCCAGAAGTCAATTCACCAGACAACTTGCCAACGTTGATTCAAGTACTCAGCCCTCCTAACGGGGGCCCCCCAGCTGTCACAGACAGCACCTGCCATCGCTGACGCACTGCCTGACAATGTCCCACGGCAGGGCACGCGGCATGTATAAATCTCCGACCGCTACTTTTTTGTTGATTATCTGTCCCGTTCAGTGCTTTCCCCATGCATCATCTTCCCCAACATAACAGACGGGGACCATCATCGTCGTCAGTATCGTCCCTTTTCCCCAGCTTTTCCAGCCCCCGGGCCACCACCACCTCCTGCGGACTTGTATTGTCATCACGCCCAGTTCGAATGGAGAACTCGGCGACAGCCATCATTGCCAAGGGGTTCATGGCACGCACAGACCACGCAGTTGGTTTGTGCTTCGTGGCTTCACGGCTTGACCGCGCGCTGTCCATTTTCGACAGAGGCCGAGATATGCTGGCGAAATGGCGCCATAAGACTTGTCTCTGAGCCCTGATCAACAAGGACGGCAAACTGCAGCACACGGATTGGCCTGTCCTACTCGAGCACCAAAGTATGATTTGATCAATCGATGTCTCGCCGGATCTCCAACTGATCGCCAGCACCCGACGTGATGGAACGTAGAATAACTGCAACTAGTTCCGGCAGTCTCCGCAAGAAATCGCCGAACCAAAACAACTTGCCTACATACCTAGTACACAAGGTCACGTCTTGACCAATTGGACGCCATTCATGACCCAAATCCGCAGGTTAAACAAACATTGAATTTCGGGAATCCTCGTCATCTCGGAATGCAGCCCAGAAGGCATGGCGTGCACTGTGACCCGCTTCCTCTCGTCATCTTTCTCAATTGATGCATAAATATTTCGCCTTCCAATGCGTGATATCCTCAGTCCCGAGTCCTGACAATCAACCCTACTTAGCCACTCTTCGCCTGAGAGGGTGTGCAACGAGAACTCTCGGCCAATCAGGGAAATAAAACACCTGCCCGCTGCTTATCAGGCACGCCTCGAATCAAGCCCGTGCCGTTGCTTGCGGGCGTTCTGCGCCGGCTGTGCGGTGGTTTCTCCGTGGCTTGTGATCCATTGCCCTGCGAGTGCGAGAGTGTGGGTGCATCTTTGTTGAAGAATGCATGTGCCGTCTTGTCGGACCGATGCGCCAATGGGAACTATCGAAGCCACTATGATCTGCCTTTTACGACATCGTACTCCGATCAACACCGCCCTACCTATAAAATGCTATTTACGTGAATAAAACACTGGCTTTATCTGGATACCTCGCCACCTATACGCCATGCTCTCTCCGACTGGGAGTCGTCTTCACCAAACTCATGCCATGAATACACCATCATCCTTCCCTCCCTCCCTTCCACACACCTTTGCCACCACATATGAAGATCCTGAGAGACGGTGATAATGGTCCCGTACGGACAACATTTGTGGCTTGCCCGCCATCCACGATCGCCGCCATCATCGACCATCACTCTACTTGGAGGGAGTTGGTGGGCTCTTTGGCACTTCGTCGGAGAACTGGATTTCCCTTCTTACACTTCGACCAGGAGTGCTGGCTTCTGACTTTCCGGCTTCAGTCTCGTCAAAGGATTGGATCTTCCCCTTCACCAGAGTCCACGCCCCCGAGACTCTGGCCTCAGCCTCAACATCTGTTCGAGTTCCGGAACTCTCAGCATCATGGCTGCTTGGGCCTGCAGCTGTTTCTCCCCGGGAGTCTCGTTCTGGCTGTTTAATCTTGGAAGGTACAGGTCCCTGTCCCGTCCGACAAATCGGCGCCGTGCCCTGACGCACTTGCGCCGCAAGGTTTGCCTCAACATCCTCCGGTGCCCTCAGGAACCTGCCGAAGAAGGGAATACGTCTGCGAGCCTGGATGCTGAACCGATCAGTGCTAATGGTTTCGCTGAGACTTTCACTCAGCACACGATGGAGTCTTGGCGCGATATACCCCAGCTTGCCGAGGGGAATGCTCAAACCATGGACAACCTGCGAAAGATGACGACGTTAGCGGCGTTGACGGGAAAAGAAAATGAAGAAGAAGGCACTGCAGCGATGCTACTACAAAGAATATATCACCGCGACACAACTTACAATACTACACACGACGAGGAACCAAACCACAACTGTAATTGTCTCGGTAAGATCCTTAACATCTGATCTGGGAACGCCGTTCTCATCACTTAAATGCTGCTGGATGAATTCTATGCCAATGTAGAGATAGAACACTGCCGACACACCAATTGGGCCAAAAAAGCCCACAAAGATAGCCTGTCGGACCTGACTAATTTGATGGATAGCTTTGTGCATGCCAAATATCCACGGTAGACGTCGTAGAATTAGTACCAGAAGTCCAAGGGGGATCAATCGACTCAATGGAATAATGGAGTTGTGGCCGAAATCACTCCACGGAAGATAGGCGCCGTACCATAGGAAGATGGTGACGTTAAGAAGCATATCAATCGTCGGCTGTAACGAGTCATCTTTTGTGTGTAGGCGGAACCAATCGTCCCAGGTGAAGGCATTTCCGGCAATGAAGCACGCCAACACATCATCTGTGCCAATCAACCCACAGGTGCCTAGAACAAATAGAGCCAAGGCGACAGCGAAGACGAGGAAACTCTCACGATCAACATAGTTACGTTGTTTGGCAAAGTAAAGCAATTCTTTGCCTATCCAACCCACTACAGCGCCATAGATGATGCTGAGAATAATGGTGTACCCCCACGTGAAGGCAAACCAAAGGCCCATAGCATCCGCAGCACCGCCTTCTGTTGCCCCCGATCCTATGTATTTGATAAGGTAGAGGGCGACGAACAAGAATGGGTACCCCAGGCCGTCGTTCGTTCCGGACTCGGCGACAATAAGGTCCTGCAAATCTTTAGGGATGTTATAGTCGGCAAACTTTCCCTTGACAATGACGGCAGACAGGACGGGGTCGGTAGGAGTGACGCATGCCCCGACAGCCAGGGCATGCAAAAAGCTAGGTGTGCCGACCAGTCCCCAAACAAGAAGACTTGTAGCCATCCACATACAAGCCATGCCGGGGCCGACGAGTAGCAAGATGGGTTTCAGCTCTTTCCAGAGGTATTTGCTTGGCAACTGGATTCCAGCGAGAACCAGCTGCACACCAAGTACCAGTCTGGAAAAGTTGAGCGTAATGGCATTCAGCCGGTCCTGACATTGCGCGTCCGTGAGGCCATCGCGGTGACAAGCTGCATAAGACCACGGCCGAATCCAATCGGCCGCATACGGCCCAAAGGCCACACCAACCAAGAGCGAGATGACTGTGCCATTAATGTCAGAATCCAGCGTAAACCAAAGAGATATATTTTCTAAACGTCTCAACTGCTTCCCGGTTTGAACGTGATATTCGGCGTGGGAACAGAACGAAAAGAAACGGTGTTACACAATCCCCTGTCCCTTGCACGTCTGCCCCGGATATGGTTCCTGCATCATTGTCTCACGTGCTTATGCACCACCAGTTCAGGAAAAAAAAAAGCAAATCATAGCCCAAGGACTATGAGACGTCGCTCGGGTAAGAGTAGAGGGGTAAATGGCTTAAAGTGACAAACTGAAAGGTACTCACGGGCTTCAGATAGGTAAAAGGTCTCCTTCAAGAGATATGACACTAGCCCAAACACCGAAATGAATCCACCCAACAGAGCAACCAAGATATTGAAGTCGGTGATTTCCAAAGGTATGGCCCAAATGCCCTTGTTCTCCTGTAGAGTGTAGTTAGCCATTGCGGCAAAAGCTGGCGTTAGCAAGCTTCAGAGCAGGCGGCTGTAGCGAGGAGGAGAAGGGCAGACAGCATTCTCGGATCGGGTGAGATCATAGAAGCGGAAGATAAAGATGTGCGAAGAGACACAGGTAGAGCGAGTGTTTTTCCCTGTGTGCCCTGGAAGTAAAGCGTGGGTTGAAGCTGTGGCCTGTTGTTCATGTAGGAAGTTCCCGAACGGGTAACAGACAATGCTGGACTGGGGCAGAGTAGAGCGAAACGGTTCGAATCCGTAGAGTCCGCGACAAGATGGATAGATATATTAGTTAGGTGGATGCAGGTGCAGAACCGAGACGTCGGCACCAACCTAAAAAGTGGTTTGGTTCCGCGCTTCATCCGCGCCACGGCAAAGCTATTGGGGAAGTCACGACTGCGCAGCCTGGAAACTGCCAACCTTGGCTGCCGAATTTCTTACCTTCCAGCCCAGCTCTGCCAAGTCCATACTGATTGAGGACAGACGCCGTATTAATATATTCATATCTCGCTGGCAATTTTCTCCCATCCCGACGTGCTACCAGGCCGCCCAACTCTCGATGCCAATCTCTCCCCGGAGTGCAGAATGACGTGTTCTAGAGGCAACTTCATCGCCCGTTCTCCTTCTCGACCCGCCGCCTTGCTTACAATATGAAGCCACAACATTGAATCCAGCCCAACTGATGGTCTGTACAAGGCGACGTTTTAGCTTCATTGGGTGTTATTATGTCGGTACCTAGGTTTAGTGTGTCCGGGGGCCAAACCGGCCAGCACCACATCGTGGGCCAAGCCTGTCAAAAGCAACCAAAGGACATAGCAACCGCTGAGAAGAACAGCTGTCTCTCTTGTAAATCCTCACCCGATCCTTCATTCACACTGAGTTTAGTCAGCTCTTTCCGAGTATTGCAGACGCCACCGGGCGTAACCGCCATGAATTCCATGATCTTTTGTGATCGACTTCAGCACTGAGCAGAAGTTGGGTTATTCCTAACCCCCTTCCTTCTCAAACATCCACCATCTCGCCTCATCGCTATGCATACACAACACGTCGGGAGATGAAAGCGAAATGCAGGTGTTGCAGGGTGAAGTTGACTTGTCAGGCGACACAAATATTTCTCCCCCTCCTTTGTGCCACTCGCGTACTGAAAGCCTACCCGCCAATGCAACGACAAAAAGAAGAAGAAAAGGATTGGCCCATGCCTTGATACCCTTCTTGAATGTACTGTATGAGTTGCCGCCTTATAACCAATTGGGATGCCGTACTCATTCCATTGGTTCATCCGTCCCCAAAGGGAGATAACAGGCCGCGGATGCAACCTGCACGTTTGTCCTGATACGGATAATCCGGCACTATGAAATAGATGCAAACTGGGAATAACCTCTCTTTACGAGATGTGTGGGCTTTGTGCGCATAATGTTGTCCAGGTGAGATTTTCCAAGTTTACATGATCTTGGTCGTGCAGACGAGTAAAGTGGGATTAGGTGTCAAGTGGATGAGACTTAAGGTGCTATCAGCGACTTTCTCGGTAGAAGTTAGGCGAATGAGAATTCAAAGACAAAGAACTGTTCTTCATGTTATATGTGACAGAGTCTGATGGCTGCAAGAGTCAAAGCACGTGGTGTGTGTTCGGTTGTGTACCACAACCTCCAAGAACTGGTCCCATGGAGGTGAATGGACGGCAAGGAAGAGGACACCTGCGAGGTATAAAGGACAATGATCCGAGTGGAAGAAAACCACCCAGATAATGACCTCGCAAGTCGCCAATCTCTTTATGCCTCGGAAAATCATCCAAGATTTCTGGGGGCTGTTGACCATGAACAGGAGGCAGGGGACGAGGAGAAAAACGCGACAGAATCGACAAATCACGCCGTGCCAGAACTTGCGAGAGCGTAGACATACCGGGCGCTATTTGAAAAGCAAGCCTGCAGGATAGACCTCGCAGCTCCAACGCAATCCCACAGAAATCTCATGCGCATGACGTTGCCGCCAGCAAGACATGACCTGCGCCCAAGACATCGGAACATCACAATCTCTCACTGGCCCCCACGGATCGAGCTCCGGAAAATTGGCTCGAATAAGCTGTCAACATGAAAACGTAGCTATACGATGATATCATCCCCATCCAAGCCAGGAGCCACGGACAGAGTGCGCCGGAATTCCGTGGTATGGCTGATCAATGGCAGCGGCCGCAAGCAACAATACATTTCAGCGCGACGCCCTCGAATACTCGAATAGCAACAGCCGCCACAACATTAATCGGTTGAAGCGCATTCTGCAAGTCACTTGCGGTTACAACACGTCACGGCGATAAGTCGACCGTGGTGTAAAGACAAAAGGCCAATATAGGTATCATAAGAACAGTCCTCCATCATTGTCGGATGAGGATCAAGACGCCACCAGCCATTAACGTGGACTCGAATCACAGAAAATTGACAAAATCAAAGAATTCCCTTTTTTATCCCGTCCTCAAATATCCCAAGTCTCGAACAGAAAAGAACATTAAAACACTCCGTAACACATGCATATGCTCCTTAGCCGCTTCCATGAGATGCAACCCTACCCTTCCATCCCCCTGCTAGTATCACAAAAGTCCGACACAGACACGGGCTCTTGTGTTTTTCCAAGACCTTCGAGCCTGACATAGTTCCAATACCCAACCTCCGACTCAACTCTAGCTCACCACACCCTCCTCAATAGGCCATTTTCGCTCCCCGTACAGCTAACCTGTCAGCAGCCACATTTCCTCTATCCGACGCATGTCCTTTAACCCAGTGAAAGTAGGTATGAGCGCCGGTCTTGGTCCTCTCGTCCATCTTGTCCAGGACAGCCCTAATGATATCCTGGTTCTTGACATTCTCGCCTGTTGCCGTCTTCCACCCTTTGTGTTTCCATCCAATAGCCCATTGCGTCACGCAGTTGATCGAATACTGACTGTCGCTGATGATCTGCACCGTCTGATCGAGGGGGGCAATCTCTAATGCCCGAAGCATAGCCATCAACTCAGCACGCTGGTTAGTCTGCGGATCGCCAACCAGTCTTTCAGAAACATTTCGGGGGTCCCCGTCTCCGAAATAGACACCCACGCCTGCTCTGGATCCGGCTTTCCCGTTTGCAAGGCTACTGCCGTCTGTGTAAATTTGCAAAACGTCTTCAGCTGGACGCTGCACCCCCGGTTCAGCTTTCTTTGCGGCCGTCTTGGACGCCGTCTTTTTTTCAGAAGCTGCTATTGGCGTTGGGGACACAGGTAAATCAACTGGCGCCGCTGCACATGTTTCCCCGAGAGCTTCAATGGCTTCCCTGCTGCCGAATTGTTTAATATAGACGACCGCCTCCATACGTGACCCAAATCGCTTGTACTTGGGGCCCTTGACGCCCTTGATAGCCAGCGCCGCTTCATTCCAATCTGTGTAAATGCCGGTTGGATTGCCTACAGCCACAGCGTAAAATCTCTCTGGTTCATCAGAAGATGCTGCGACCTTCTTCCCCGCCGCAAATGCCTCTGCATCGGACCGGGAGGTGAAGGATTTGACTACAGCAGCCACCAATTAGCTTAACCATGCTTCATTTGGCATCTCAAAGTTTGCGACAAAAACCTTGGAGCTGACTCACAAACAGCACCCTTGAAACCAGCTGTTTGGGCTGAGCATTCGGCATATGTCATATACACCCCAGGGCGAAATCCAGCTTGCACTGCATAGAACTTTTGCACATTATCCGTCTTTCTTTTTTTAGGGGGGCTAGCCGTTGCGTTCACCCCCGGGGCGGCTCTCTTGTTCATTTCGTCGTTTTGCGAGGCCGTCTTTATGATACGGTTGAGGAAGCCAAAAACGGACCGGGTCGACGCTGTAGAGAGCAGTTTCGTAGGCACATGTACTCGTATTCTTGCTTCTTTCGAGAAGTAATGGTTTCTTACGACCGCTTGGGTGAAAGCGGGAGCCGTAGCCGGAGGAGAGAAGCAGCAATGCCTTGGAAGCCAGCTTGGCGCAGTTGGCGGGTGTCGCGCAAGGCTGAGTTCTAACCGCAGGCAGTCAGAACGATTGGCATTATCCTACACATTAATGCAAATGCAACAATGAGAGGCTCCACGCGCAGGCAAAATTTGAACAACGTAAAATCGCGATAACGGGCTTGAGAATGGGTTGGAAGCAGACGTTTGCCTTCGCACTGCCAGGGGGGGGAGGAGGGTCGTCGTCGGTACAAAGAAGTAAGACCATTTGAAGAAGAGAAGGGGGGGGTTGCTTGGGTCGGGCCAGGCACGGCGCCACACCCCAACCCTCGTGATGAGTACCGTTGAGAGGGGCACGCAAGCAGAAGTCAAACGGGTAGTCTGGTGCTCCGGCACACACAACTTGACGGCTACAGTGATACTGTAATCTTGCAATCGATGTGGTTCGCAGACACGTCGCCCTAGCTTTGACCTATTGCCCTTTGATCGCAGCAAAAACCTCATGATGAATGAAAAGTGACCAAAGTCCCCTTTAGCCCATGCCAAGACTTCTTCTGTGTTGGGCCAGTCATTCAATGTTACCGAAAAGCTCCAGCATTGCTATTGCATAATCAAACATTGCCCTGCATTCAATGTTACCAAGTCATGAGCCAAGTAACAACATGTCGCCTATAGCCCCTGGTCTCTACTTCACAACCGAGCTTTATATATGTATATCTATATATCTACAGTAAATTACACAAAACCTAGCCATCCGCCTCGTCATTCCGGCCTTTATGCCCCAGTTGCGATCAAAGATATAATTAATCCACAACAGCCATATCTTCTTGCCAGTGAACGTGGACCCTGGAAAGGATAGCCTAACAGCTCTCACTTTTGCGCCGCATCTAGAATCATTATCAATGTTCCACCAAGCCGTAAATGCAAATGTGCTACTTCGTCAGGAATGAGGTAGAACCATACAAGTAGTCCGTTTCGAAGCGAACTTCGTCCAGTCAAAACCCCCTAGCCCGTAACGATAAGACTGCTCTAGGTCACCCGCCGTCTAATATGTCGTTCCTCGAGCAAGCCTTGTATGTGATTGCGAACAAAAAAGAAAATAAGCACCAAAATGGCAGAGTTCTAGGTAGACCTAGGAGGTGGTAATCCTAAACATGAGTAGTTGGGTCGATGGGCGGGAGGTCGGGTACGTTTTCACGTTCCCATGCCCAAGCCAGTAAACTCCAATTGAGCTCCCGTCTCCAGAATAATCCCAACCCTCGTCCACCTCCATCCGGACGATCATCCGAACTCAATCCACCAGTGCGACCCATGTGATGGCAAAAGACAGCCTTGCCCATGCGGGAATGAAGAATACCCATAGAACAGGCAACGCATGGCTCGTGAGTGACATACAGCTCCAATCCATGGCAAAGGTATCCGTCCTTGTTTGGATGCTCTTGCTCAAAACACCGGCGTTCCAGCTCAATCAAAGGCTTGTCTTGAAAACAGTCGTAATATAAATTTGCCGCTTCAGCAGTTATGCCAGCCTCCCGGTGCTCGTGCCTTACAAGCTTTTGGGCCACCATACTAATGGCCCGAAGCACGCAGTGTGTCACGGTGTTGTTGAGGACTGCTCCGTTGCATTCTTGATGTTTTCGGGCATCGCCAGCAAGACCAACCAACTCGGTTCCGTTTTCTCCTCTCTGAACAATCACAGCTCCCATAGCCTCCCCGATTCCGGCCTCTTTTGCTTGCAAGGCGACTCGATGGGCCAGGGCCATCCACAAGGATGCATCCTCCTTAATCTCATCAGTTCCACGACCCACCATGCTAGGATGGGGACCGAGGGGGTTGTTCTTGCGGTAAACTGTTGGCCAATACTGAGACGACCACAGCGCTGCTTGCACTTGGGATGTAGGTGCCAGCAATGGAATAGTGATGGTGGCGATGAAGGGGTCGTTTTCTAACGCGTCCACTGTCGATAAAGTCTTGATGAGGTCTGATTTGCTGATCTCCCTAACCTCGCCTGCAATAATGTAGATCCACGTGGACTTGCTGGTATGAATCTGGCGGCCTACAGGATCATCATTCATGAATTGCGACTTCAGGTGCGCAGGCAAGTCTGTCGGCTTTGCGCAGGTGCGAAGATGGGGTAGGGGATTAGCGCCACCCTCTGGTCGTAATGTTCGCAAGGCTCTATGAACTAGTCAGGAAAGATTGTTCGTCTCATTTTTCCGGCTGAAGGTGGTGCTTTTACACCATATTGGTAAATAGGAAAGAGGTTCTTACGATATGACGTCGTTAGCAGACTTTGTCGGCGCCCGAGTAATGTATGCATAAACGGTTGTATGGTCCTGGCGGACTTCTTGGGTTGTCTTAAGTGGGATCAAGACCCCCTTATTCAAATGACTTTTCTTCAAATCGTCCACGATGGGGTTTGGTTTGAGGCCTGGTGTTGGGAGCGGTTGGCTCTGCGAATCATCCCCAGATACGTCCCCGGAGACAGGACAAGAATTGCCACTGGTTTCGTCCGCCATTGTGCTTTGCTTCAGAGATGGCATTTTGTGTGTGTCACTGCTCGCAAAGGTGCCAGGGAAATAGATTGCCGATGGGCTTATGCTAGCCAATTCCAAAAAGAAGAGAATTAACAGGTTTATCTGACCGGATCGAGCAAAACAAATATCAGGTATCAAAGACAACCCTGGTTCCACAATTCAGCAGACGATGGCTCCGGAGAGACAATGGCCCGAGTAGATGTCGTCAGAGTGTTAGAGCGATGAGGATTGTTATGGTTGACTGAGAGCTCTCCTGGGTGAGTAGGAGGATTGTAGGCGAGGCGGGGCGGGGCGAGGCAAGGGCGGTTCTTTCTTGAGAGTCGAAAATATGAGGCAAGTAGGTGCCCTTTTGGCTCTAGACCTCGGCCACTTGAGCAGCGACTCTGCAACACGTAGGCAGTAACGAGAAGCGATGTCCGGAACCAGCCCTTCGGAAAAGAGGGTGTCAGCAGCACCCGATACAGGAGCGTAATATGCGCTTCCTCGCACTTTTATCTGACGGCATGTAGGACCGGGTCGTAAGTCAACACGACGATAGACAATATCTTATCATCACGTTGTGGTCTAATTGAGTTGACAATGAAGATCAGATGTGAACGCCACGGGTATTTTTGTTTTCTGCTGTATCTTGACGGCGGGAGAGTGAAGTTTTGGAAACAAAAATCGAGCAGTATTTGGGTAAGGACTGCTAGATCATATTTAGAAACGTTTGGTTGAGTTGACATCTGGCGACGGCTGGCAGAGCTGGCAACCCAAAACTATTGGCTGTTGGTATAGTTTATCGGTGTTGATGTCGCGAGAAGCTCAGTGTCTTGCGTTACAATTCTCTGGCTGTCAACAGTTGAGTCATTAAAAGCCAAACCTTGTTGCTGTTGGAACCAAATAGATGCGGTTGCGATGTTCTTGGACCATTGTCGATTACTTTGTCAAACAAGCTGATCGACTCGTTTGTTGAAGTTGGAAAGTTTAAGTGCGGCTGGTGCCTGTGGCGGTGATTGCCAAGCCACATATTCTAAATGCACCTTCTGAGCGAGGGCTGTGGCGGCGAAGCATCAAGTCAAGAGTCCCCAAGTATCAAGACGTGGTCGTGAAGCAGCGAGACCATGGCATTATCAAGCTCCGGACCTTGACCATGGGGTGCCGTCGTCATCTCGTCCATAGTCAAGGCTCGTGCATCGGCAGTTTGATCTGCTATCTGTCGATATGTCACAAGTGGCCGAGATCCACCGACTTGGTGACATGTTTCAACAGCACAATGTGAAGTAACGCTACGTTTTCGTCAACCCCCGTCCCTGTCGATAAGATCAATCGCAAGACGTATTATAAAACGCCAGACTGCAACCCATCCCCGTCTGCTCCCTGGTCTGCCATAGTCAATGACGGACTGAGGCAAAACATCACTGCGTGCTATTTCGGGCTGTCCGCCTTACTAAACAAGAGTTTGATAAGTTATTGTTTTCCCAGTACTGCAGTTGCCACCATAGGCTGGAGTGCACATTAGTCAACCTGAAGACGAATCTACCCAGAGTTTCGCCGCCATCTCACTCATCCTTGTTTGCTTGGTTGGGGCCCCGAGCTGCCCATGTCCGCTCCACTCAGGCTGTTGCAGCTGTGCATGATGTTGCGCTCAAACGGGCATCCGTATCAAAAATGAAAATAAATACCGAAAAGTGGCCTGAAAGTCATCGATAGGCTTCTGATGGTTCATTATTTCTCCGCGTTGGTTACAAGAATAGAATCTCAGCAATGACAAGCAGGCCCGGGACCGGACACAGATATCCGCATTTCCTGGACGAAGCTGCTCTGCCCTGCCCTGTTGACGAGCTCGGTGGTGCAGCCCCAGACTGCCCAGGAATTCGGCCTCTTTCTATTCATAACGCAAGGACATTGGCAGCTTGAAGACAGCAATCCGGCTATCAGGAGCATGTCAAAGTGCGTGCTACCCAACTTGGCATGAAGGAGGGGCGGCACCTTCCCTGGTCATGTGTTTGGTCAACAAGATCAATATTTGTTGAGCAGCATCAAAACAACACACTGTCAACACCGAGCCAAATCTCACTTGACCCAGTGAGATTTTTATTTCCAGCGTCCAAACTCCCCAATGAAACAAAGCAACGGCCAACGCACCGACAACCCGGCCTGAGCTGCAACACCACTGGGGGCTGTAATTTAAGCTTACTACTACGACCTTCTGAGTGGTTTCACACGAATACTGCCAAGCCAGACAAGCTTACTTAGCACGTACATTCTACGACTTCTGTTGAGACGATTTCCTGTCTCATCTTTTCTTCTGTGCTAGGATGGAGATAAGCTATTGCAAGACAATTTGAGGTGCTAACCAAAGGGGTCTGAGAAGCTGGATCTAGGGGGGACAAAACACATCCGACTTGTCTCACACCCGAGCGACGTCTCCAAGCACGCAAGCAAAGTCACTTGGACCAACATTACCAGCATGCAATACTACTACCACCACCGTAAGAGATGATCAGAGGTCACTTGGGACTAGTACTGAGGTGCTGAGGTACAAGCTAGACTTGTTGCGTTTTGTTGCAAGCTGCAAATCAACCGAACGCCAACGAACCACAGCTGCGTCAGAGCGATGGTCCGGGCCCTAAAGCTCCGGCTTTCTTGATTATTGTATTACGTGAAACTGGAGGGTAACAAGCACAGCTCTATCTTTGATCGACCTAGGGGCCACTCGACGGCGGCACGTCCCAGCCCAGGCACGGAGGGATCTGGATCTTCACAGGTGGAGTCCGATGTTAGTCTTGTAACCTCCGCAGACGGCGACATCGGAACCCCTTCCGCGCGGCTTGTTAGGAAATTAGCTGCCTAGGTAAACAGGCTGAGGAACAAGGCCAACAGCACAATCAGGCTAGACTTGGCTGTGTGCCTCGCGCATTCGTTCTTTCAACAAAATTCCGGGAGGATGCGATGGAGAAAGGCCAAGTTTTCGTGGGGCAAACGGATTGCAGAAGGATTCCAACTACCTTGGCAACTTGGTATGTATCATGACAATCAAAACAGACTGGTGATGTACAGCAAGAGAGCTCAATTCCTCCGAAGTCCGGTTTCCAACAAGGAGGATATGAAAGCTGCCCTTGAACCCCAAGATGATGAACGGCACTACAATAAGGTGAACAGCGTCCACTTACTCCGTACGCGCCATCAAAAAGCAGAAGCAAGAGGTGAACCACCAGTGTTGTTCCAGACAGCCAGGTTGCGCCTGTCAGCAGAACCCAAGGTTGATGGTTCCATTGCAAAGAGGAACAAAGGGGCCGCACACAATAGTAACAGGTCTGAACCCTGCCTGGGTATATGGATATTCAGTGCTGTTTTGAACTGACAATGCGTGGTGATGACTACATGTACTGGGGGGATCTTGGGGCACACCACAGTACCAACTTGGAAGGCAATCGACAGCCCGGGTTGCTCGGACCAAGTCCGACAGTGCCATGGGACGATTGCGACGCGCCGCGGGCCTTCCACCGTGCTGGGGAGAGCACTTGAGGCTCTGAAACATGCTGTGGAAGTTTGCGAACTGAATCGGTATTTATGGCGGTGCAGGAAGGAAGTGTTTGAGGTATCTTTAGAATCATGGCATAATATGACCCATGTCTCGGTATTTGGCAGTTGTTTCGCGACGGTGCCAAGGCAAGATGCAGGACATATTGGGCATGTTACATCTCCAAAGGTGAGCAGCTCTGTCTGAATCGGGGATACTGGATGCTTTACATGTATGGAGAATCTCAGTGTGGATGGTCTGTTCAGTGGGCTAGAGTGTTATAAAACGACAAGGTGCGCCATCAGATTGCTTTACGTCGTTGCTCAATATTTCTCAAACACAAATTCACAGAGGTGAAAAGGTACTTTTACGTCTGACCAGCTGCAACGAGGCAATTATAGGAAAGAATTGGCCCAGATCTCCTCACAAAAGAAGAAGACCATCGGCTTGACGAGACAACTAGAGAGCGCCACAAGTTGACAGACTCGGAACTTGTTGGTTGGGTCTGGTGGGGTTTGGCCTAGCCATCGAGCCTGTTGAAGACAAGCTTTACCGGACGGTATCGATTTGTGTCCCTAAACAGTCATCGCCAATCTAGAAGCACATACAACATTTCTCTCTTTCTTGTTCCCTTTTTTTTATATCTCTCCTTCATTTCTTTGGGTGCCTCAGCCGTCCTCTTTATCGTGCTCATCAACCCTGGACGAATTCGCTTGATTTAATGCTCCTCGCTGGTGTCTGTGATTTTGTCTGTGGATCAAACCAGAACCCAGACAAATACAACTTGACCCAAGACCGAAACCCTCAGCTTTGGCTTTAACTGATTGAGGTCCACTGCGCGGCACCTCTTCGGCGGTGCTGGTACAAAGCACTCGGGAGTGGACAGAACTATTTGCTGGTAAGCCTCCGCTTTGCGCGCACACAATGAGAATTGCTTTTTGGGAAAAAGAACGAGTATTAACTTGTGAATATCCAGCTTAGATTATTTTCTGCGACGGGTGACTCCTCTGCTTGGTACCAAAGTTTGCCGTCATCGCACATTTGTTGGAGGGCGAGTCAGACGAACTCGGTCCGCCCTTAGCGCACGACACCAACCCACGAGCGGGAAGGAAGTGCATCAATTGGGTCGTTGGGAGAGACTAACAAACCAGACACCAGGCAGTATTTTGCAAAGTCTTGAGGCGCCTCCACGGGGCAGCTCCGTACTAGGGCAGGTAATTCCAGCTTGACGGCACAAGTGGGCCAGGGTCCAGTCTTGTGCTTGACTTGGTTTATTCTGGAGCACAGACAGAATCGCTTAAAGCGTGCTCCCTTGATCTCGCTGCGCCGACTGCTGGACCTCTGATCTCCCCCACGAGCCGGTTTCGCTGGCTGCTGGCGCCCTGCAGACTGTCAACGTCATTGGGCAGGCGACAAGGCCACTCGGCGACCAAGCATCTGAGCAATCGACCCATCGCTTCCAACTGGTGGACAAGGTGAGGCGCATTTGCAGCGTTTGTCTTGGACTGACTGACCTCGAGTCTTGGCGTTTAGCTCCTCGCGCAACAAATCGCCAGGTTGTTGAGTCTCGCTGATACCACACCTGATTCTGTCAACAATCTGGCTGACCGGGGCCGGGTAGCAGGTACTTTTCTGCCCAGCTGCTGCGCACTACTGCGTACAAAGTTACTCAAGTACCTGATACTTCGCGAGTGAGTTTGGGAGCTGGCACACACACGCCAGCCCACGCCAACTCACAACTTGACTTGACAAGCTCACATCCAGCTCACGCCATCATCATCCATCCTGCCAAAGCACTGGGTGCTGAAGTGCTGAGGCAGCCACACCAACCGAGCTCAAGTCGCGCCTGCCTGCGCCGGCTACTTCTTCTTTTTCCGGCAGCCCATTGCTTTTTCCTTTTTACATCTCGCAATGCCGTCTGCCGTAGCTCTTCCCAGACAAGGTGTGTGATACGTACCCATCTCCGCGTGCAAGTCTCCCATTTATTTCATGCCTCTTTGCCCTCTATTACGTTGTGCACTCTTTTTCTAGCCGTCTTCACTTCTACTCCTACCCTGTCTCGTTCTGTCATTCTGCCACTCGACAGACACTCCACCCGCTACCACCCAAGCACCCAAGCAGCCCAGTACTTGAGTATTGTCTATTGTCTGGTCCAGTCTGGTAGGCTACGCAGACTGCAGACTGCAGACGGCAGACTACTACTTGCTCTGCGCGTGTCGCTGCTGCTTTCTTATCAATCAACGACCCTTGCTAACTTGCCTCTCTTTGCTTTGTACGTCTTAGACGCCAGCGTGCGCCTCCACCAAGCAAAACAGTCGGAACTAGCCAAGCTTGTCATGCAAAACCAGTTCGGTGTCGCCTCGTCTCGCTCTTCTACCTCACCTACGTCCTCGGAGCCTGAGCAGCATTTTGCTGTTCAGCCTCCTTCGCACTCCTCAGATGTCGCCTCTTATTCTCATTCTCCGCTGCAGTCGCATGGCACCACGCAGTGCTACTCCATGTCCGCGCCTGTAGCTATACCCGCCATCGCTTCCGCAGTCAGGATGATGAAGGACTTAACCGACACACCTCCGTTATCGCAGAGCGTCAACTCCACTGCCCCCAGTTCACCACGCATGTGAGTCTTGTCATCTTTTCGGTGCCGCAGCGCGCGCCAGCCTCGTCTTGTTCCTTGCGCATGTTGCTCGCTGTGAATACCGTCTTGTTCAGTCTTTGCATTGCTCATTCCAGTTTCTGTGCCAAATGACGACACTTGCTGACTGCTCTTTGCCACTGCACAGCCCACCTTTGCGCCAGAACTCAGGCAGCCAGACCCCTAGAGTGCGCCCTCATGCAACAACCCTCAACATCCCTGGTATGACCAGGTCCCGTGTCTCCCCCGACGGCAGAATCCCACAACGGGATGTTGCAGCCAAGCTCGTTATTGTCATGGTGGGGCTTCCTGCCCGTGGCAAATCATACATCACCAAAAAGCTTCAACGGTATCTTTCGTGGCAACAGCATGAATCGCGAATCTTCAACGTCGGTAACCGCAGACGCAATGCGGCCGGAATCAAGTCTTCTGCCCGCGCCAACTCTGGCCAGGAGCATCAGGCCCTGGACCCTCCAGTTGAAGCCGCCACTATCCTGTTGAACGGCGTGCCAGCTACCAACAACGATATTCCTCCCGACCAAGCAGAGCCTACTACCTTGAATTTAAACTCGACGAATGGCGAGCCTCAGGAAGAAGTTGACCAGTCCGCCAAGTTTTTTGATCCGAATAACGAGAAGGCGGCAGCAATGAGAAATCAGGTGGCCATGGAAACCCTGGACGAGCTGCTCGACTATCTTTTGAACCAGGGCGGCGCTGTTGGCATTCTCGATGCTACAAACAGCACAATTAAGCGGCGCCAGCAAGTAGTCGACCGCATCAGAGAGCGTGAGCCCAAGCTTGGCATTCTTTTTATAGAAAGTATATGCAGAGATCCTCATCTGCTCGAGGCAAACATGCGCCTAAAGCTCTCTGGTCCTGACTATCGCAACAAAGACCCCGTCAAATCGCTGGAAGATTTCAAGGCTAGAGTTGCGGCGTATGCTAGCGCATACGTACCTCTGGGCGAGTATGAGGAGGATAACGACTTACAGTACATTCAGGTAAGCAACTATTGTGTGCCCTAGTTTGGTACGACATCACCTTGCTGACACATCTGCTAGATGGTGGATGTTGGTAGAAAGCTTATCCAGCACCGCCTGAAAGGTTTCCTCAGCGGTGGTATCAGCACATACCTGTCAAGCTTCAATCTCTCACCTCGGCAGATTTGGATCACTCGCCACGGGCAAAGCGTGGATAATGAGCTCGGCAAGCTCGGCGGCGACTCTATCCTCACTGAGCGAGGCCATTGTTACGGCCTGGCGCTGTATAAGTTTATGACGCTCAAACGCAAGGAGTGGCTTATGGAGCAAAAAAGCAAACTTGCCCAGGCAACGTTCCCACCTCACCCGGGCGACAACACACCTCCCTATCCGGACATGCACAAGGACTTGGACGAGAAGAACTTTTGTGTCTGGACTTCCATGCTTCAACGCAGCGTAGAAACTGCCGAATACTTTGATGCCGATGATGACTACGACGTCAAGAATTGGGAAATGCTTAATGAGTTGAACACGGGGCAGTTTGAAGGCATGACCTATGACGAAATTGCTCGAAAGTATCCAGAAGAGTTTCACAAGCGCGCTGCGGATAAACTCAACTACATCTACCCGGGTGTCGGTGGCGAGGGTTACCTCCAGGTTATTAGCCGCCTACGCGACATGGTCAGAGAGATTGAGCGCATCACTGATCATGTGCTGATCATTGGGCATCGTTCAGTTTGTCGAGTGCTGATGGCCTACTTCATGGACCTGACACGAGAGGACATTACTGACATGGATGTCCCTCTGGGGATGCTCTACTCTATTGAACCCAAGCCATATGGCATTGCCTTTCACGCCTACAAGTACAATGAGGCGAATGGCTGGTTCGACGAAATGCCCAACTACAGGCCTCAAAAGGCTGCCCGCGGAAGTGTCTAGCCATCAACCGACGTCTTCCAAATGTACCAAAATTCCACAATGGCCGCAGTCACGACTGTTTTTTCCTTCTTCTTTTTCTGTCCTCTTTTCAGCGACATTGGGTTTCGCAGTCCCAGTGAGAATGTACAACACTTTGAAAACTCCAACGCCAGAAGGCGAACGGATGGCAACTTTCCTGGTCAAATGAAGGCGTTAGAATAACAAAATGACAGGTGCGGAGGATCTAGACGTCGATTTCCAAAAGCAAACGACCAAAAATGTTTCCAGACCATTTTTGTGACTACTTCTTTCGAGTTTGGTGTTTTTGGCGAAATGAATGAATACCCTACACTGGTACTTACGAGTCGAGTGGCGACGAGCATCCCTCTCGTTTATCTTTAAGAGTTGTGTTTTGTGTCATATAACGATTGTATTTGGCGGGGCTACGAATGGGTAAACATCGAAATGTGTGTTGGGCGTTGATGGGCGGTTTGAAACGATGCATACTCTGGGTTTGTCAAACGGTTTAAAATTTCACAGAAAGACTTAAGGGGTGTGTTAGAGACTGGTCCAAGGTAGACGTATGTAGCCCTTGAGAAGCTCGAGAGACTGGTTATAATTGACCACTTTGAACATTGTGTGTAATGTGTCAATCTTCATGTGTACACGTTCACTCCATGCAGTGTGGGGTTAATGGCATGAACCGTCTGTGGCCGATTTCAGACAATGTCAAGCAAAAGCACATGTCACAAATTTTGTGTGGTATACGAGTCACTAGCAAGCAGGTGCAATAAACGCTCCACGACGACACGAGAGCATATTTAAAACATGTGATCATCATATTACATAGGCCATCCGACTTCAAGGGTGTATGAAATTACCAGTTGATAACACCTACCCAAATCTAATCAAGACACGTGTGCACGAGGCTGATTCCGAAATAACGCCATGCCATGCTCGCAACAAAAACTCCATACTTTTTACGTTCTCGTGGTTCCCACAACAGAAATGAATAGCCAAAGGGGGTAGGAAACCTACTTCTCCTTCGCCAACACCATCTTCTCTCTTTCGCTCCTCCTCCTCTCAAACTGTTTCTTGGAGTGTCTGCGTTCATTCTCCTCCTTCCTCTTGATGCTCTTGAGCTCCTGGCTCTTAATCTCGCCTGCCTTCTTGACGACATTGGGAATATGTCTGTGCCTCTTGATGCGTCGAATCTCAGGCATGTGGGCGAAGCGACGGGTCAGGGCGTCGTTATACTCGAGTGCTTGGCGCTGCCGGGCGGACTTGATGCCCTCGCTCTGGGAGGCGTTGGCGCGCCAGAGACGAATGTTGCCGTCGTCTGAGCCGGAGAGGATGTACTTTGCGTCGGGGGTCCATTTGGCGGCCATGACGCGCTGCATGCGCTTGGTGTGGTAAATGTCGCGCGAGTGGCCGCGGTCTCGGTTCCACAGGCGGATGGTGCGATCCCACGAGGCGGAGACGAGCTCCTCGCCGGTGGGGGAGAATTCCACGTCCATGACGGCGGCGACGTGGTCCTTGAGGATGTTGAGTGCGCGGTCCATCTTGCGCATGTCGAAGAGGTAGATGTTGTGGTCTTCGGAGGCGGTGGCGAAGTTGAATGCCTCCATGGGTGACCAGGCGATTTGGTTGCTGGCGAAGCTGAGGATGGTCTTGGCGACGGGCGTGGAGGTGCGGAGGTCGTAGATGACGAGGGAGCGGTCGTTGGAGCAGGACGCCAGGATGGACGTCTCGACGTAGTTGAAGGAGACGTTGGTGATGGTGTCGGTGGACGTGGGCCACTTGAGCACCTCGGGCGCGGCCGTGTGTCGCTCGAGGTCGTAGATGGATATGGCGCTTGATGCGGCAGCGAATGCGTTGCGGGAGCGGTGGTGCGAGAGACTTGTGAATGCTCCGGCTCCGAGCCATGACGAGATGGGTTTTGAGTCGGCTCGCGTGTTGTAGGGGTCAAAGAGCTTGATAGTGCGGTCCGCAGCGCAAGTGAGCAGTTTCTGGTCCCGCGTCCATGCCATCCCCTTGACGATGTTTTCGTGCGCCGTCGTGTGCCAGATGGAGTTGTCTCGATCGGTGAGATCCCATACTTTGACGACGCCGTCGCCGCTGCCGCTGGCAAATCTCTGTAGGGAGTTGGGGTCTTTGGCAATTGAGTAGACGCCGTCGACGTGGCCTCGCCCAAGTTGGCCGATGAAGGGCTTGGCGTGCATTCGCTCTAGTTTGACGGCATTGAGGGCTCGTTGGTATTCTCGTGCTCGCTCAAACGGGTGGAGCGCTGAATCGAGATTGCGAGGCAGTTTGGCGGCGTCGGAGCCGGGCGGTTGATGATCCGCCAAGGAGCGGTTAAGGGCTTTGATCTTCATGGCTGAATTTCTGGCCCCTTCCCTTGACTTGTAATTGTCAAGGAGATGGCCGTCGTTGGAGCTTGACCGGAGGTTTTGGCGGCGGGGAATTTTTTTGCTTATCGTAGTTGGAGCCCCGAGGGCGATAAGGAGGTTTTGCGGATTATCGCTGATCCGGTGGCATTTGCTCGAGCGCTAAGCAGAATCGCAGTTTATTGTGAACTGACGGGCCGGCCACCACCACTGGTTGTTTGCTTTCGACAACGCAGCTTTCGGCCATCTCGTACGATCCCAGCGAAGCTTCGCCTCGGTAGTCTGGGAATACTTTGCGATTCGTGAATAGCCGTGTCCCGCGCAGGCAGGCGGCCGCTGCCGACTTGGCCACGATGGACGGCATGGACTACGACCCTATGGTGATGGATGGCGAGCCCGAGCAGCCCCAGGTCACCATATCAGCTGTATGGCGCCCCGAGTTCAAAGCGGTGTGGTAGCCCTCTGCTATGGTTCAAATTTCTAACTTGCGTTCTTCTTCTTCTTCAACCTCTCTGTAGGCCGACAGCACGCGCGTTGACTTTGCGCTCTCCAGAACCAACCTCTCATTTGCCAATTCGATACGGCGAATTATTCAGGCCGAAGTGCCCACTATTGCCATCGACCTCGTCGAAGTCGAAGTCAACACATCAGTGCTTGCCGACGAATTTATCGCGCACAGATTAGGTCTCATTCCTCTCAACGCCAAAGGCGTAAACGAACTCAACTATTCCCGAGATTGCGACTGCGAGCAGTACTGCGAGCAATGCAGCGTTACCTTGACCCTACACGCAAGATGTACCAGCGATGAAATTATGAAGGTATACGCGCGGGATCTGATCGTCGACGGCCGTCATGCCAGCCAGGTCGGGACGCCCGTTATTAACGACCCCGAGGGGATGGGATGCTTGATCGCCAAGCTACGCAAGGACCAGGAGCTGAAGCTCACGTGTATCGCGAAGAAGGGGATAGCAAAGGAACACGCCAAGTGGATGCCAACGTCGGCTGTGGGCTTTGAATATGATCCTCACAATAAGCTGCATCATTTGGATCTGTGGTACGAGAATAACACGGATCCTCAAAAGGAATGGTATGTCTTGTTCTCTCTTGCTTGAATTGGGTAATTACTCTAATACCGGTAATACCCAGGCCCAAGAGCAAATACGCAGAGTGGGAAGACCCCCCTCAAGATGGCGAGCCATTCAACTACGATGCGGTTCCCGACCGATTTTATTTCGAAGTAGAAACATCAGGCAGCATGGAGCCGGATCAAATTGTGCAAGGCGGCATCCGCGCTCTCCAGCAAAAGATCGGCGCGCTCCTAAAGGGTCTCGATCCAAAGAAATATGGTGGTGAGGAGCCAGCAGAGTTTGATGGCCCCAGAAGTCCAGATATGAATATGGACGGCGGCACTACGCCTTGGCAGGACGGCGGATATACCACTCCCTATGGCGGCAACATGACTGCTTACGGGGGTGGGAATACCACATACGGGGGAGGCAATAACACTGCGTATGGAGGCGGTGCTGGCGCATATGGTACCACGCCATATGGCCAGTCGTCGTGGCAGTAGATAAAAACGGCGTTTCATGGGATGTTTGGGAGGCTACAGGCAAACGGACCATTTATTGAAAGTATTGGTTTCGTGATAAATTTAGGCAAACATTTACGTAGAGGTGTCGTTTTAGGCTTTGTACAGTATTTCATTCCGTAGCGCAAACGGAAAGTGGCGGCAATTGGGAAACACTTGAGCCGTGTATGGGTTGTCAACAATGGGCTTGTGTGAGGTGCTATCACTATTTGATGTTTTACTCTAGGGTGGGATGTGAATGGTGCCGTTCTGTGTGTGGTATGTCTATAAGTAAACTGCCGAGCCGCCGGTCTAGAGTCCGTGCCCGTATCCCGTTTCAAGCAAACAGTTAGGGGGATTTCAAGTAGCCGATTTATAATCAGAATGCTGGTAGAACAGAAATCAAAAATATGCAACCGATAACCTCCCCCCATTCTAAATGTAACGCCTGCCGGTTGTTGATGGATTTTTTTTTTTTTTTGGTACACGCGCAGTCTCCAGTTTATAGATTCTTCTCATCTAGTCCTTTGACTTTTCTATATGTCTTGCGGTGCATCTCTAGGAAGACGAATGTACAAATGGTGTGTCTAACACGGGTTCGTTAGCTAATCTTGCAGGAATCGCGGGCGCGGGAGGCAGGCGAGAACGTACGGTCCTAGTCGCAGGAAGCTGGGAACCCAGCCTTTAAACATCCATCCCAGACCGTCGGTCTTGTAGATATCTCCCACTATTCGAAGGATGCCCTGCTTCTGGGTCGACGACATGACTCTTGTCTTGACGACATCAATTGGACTCGTGGCCGTCGCAGCCGCCAACCCAGCCAAGAAGGATGCGGAAAAGTGCGTTGTCAAGGTGTCGCCCAGCGGAGTGTAATCAATGAGCAGCCTCTTGAAGGTATCGTAGGTGGCTAACTGACCGGCCGTCATGACCGCCGCGCGACTGCTGTTGGGAAGCCAGCCCCTAAACCAACTAAGTGCGCCTTCTTCCCTCGCCATGCGAGCCATGCCGTCAACGGCATGCTTGTAGTTCCTGCGCTCGTTCACGGGGAGCGCAGCGTCATGCTGCATACGCACGTTGAGCACGTCGGCGAAGTTGCCGGCGATGCCGCCCAGGAACCCGGATGTCATGGCCATGGCGGTAAGAAGGGGGAATGAGGGCTCGCGGCCGGACTTGGTGTATCTCGACTTGATCTCTTCGTAGACGCCGAACCGGACGGTTGAGTAGGTCAGCTGGCGGAGGAGAGAGGCAGATATGCCGCTGTAGAGGGCGAGGGGACCGTCCGTCTTGACAATGTGGACGAAGGTGCCGCTCATGGATTTGGGTGCGTCGCCTTTGCGCATTTGTAACCGCACCTGGGTGTGTCATGTTAGAGACTTGTACTTTGGATTACAACCATGTTGTGACAGGGGATATAGAATAGTTCATACTTTTACTATTGGTGAGTTAGCAACAAATCTACACGTAATGGGACAAATCGGCTGCCCGGGGAAAAAAACTTCACGTACCCAAGTCCAGGGGATGTGTCACGCAGGCAGCCATACTACTCGCGCTTCCTCCAAACCAAAAAGGATATCGGATCGGAGGCCCTATCTTCTTTTTGCGCTGCTCAGCCCGCTCCTCCTTGGTGAGTTTGCGGGCCGGTGCCGACTCTTCAGCCGATGAGGCCATTGTGTGCAGGTTTTGCGGTTGGCAGCTGGAGCTTATAGACGCATCGCACAACTGTGACAAGACGACCTCGTTTTCCTTTTTTTTTTTTTCCTTTTTTTTTCAGCAATTCAATTCGCGAGTGCGAGCTGCAACTCCCAATTGCAACACGGAGGTCAAGACACAGAAGTGATGTGAGTGAGAGACATGCCGGGGTACCGCGGTGCTTAGAGTTCGGCTTAGAGTCTCGGCGTTGATATCGGCTGCTGTGGCAGAAAAATGGACCCGACGGTAGGCGGTGACGTAGTTGGTCAGGCCCCGGCAGCGTTTGATGTTGCTTCACCAGTTGACCGGTTTGGCGCTCACCGTCTTAAACTTGTCAGGTTCGAAAGGGCGTCTGTATGTCCTATGTGTATCTTTTCCGTCTTGTTCGACCCGGTTGTGTCTGGATGTGGAAGAGCTGGGCGGTTGTTGAAGATGTCTGAACACCAGTGGCGCTCACAAAATCATAGCGCAGCGATAACGGTCTGTGAGAGCTCTGGATGACGTGCAACGGCCACATGCCATGGCGGGATCTTGCATCTACCAAAGTCGACAGCTTATTCATAATATATGATGCAGTCACATCCTGGTGTTTATTCTATTGCACGTGCCTTCTTGAATGGGAGGGTGGTTGTTAAACAACGGGCAACATTGGCTATAGGGTAGCCTGTGCTAGCTTAAATCCAGGGTCCTGCCTAACTTTTGAGGTTCGACCCGACAGCTTCGACACATCACGGCTTAAGCTGCCCGTGACCAAATTGGCACCGAACGCATCGACAAGGTGCCGAATTATGGGAACGGAACTACACAGCGAGCCAGACTACCAACATGTCGGTACGAATTGGGGCTATGCGCGGCCTCTTGAGGTGCAGCCGGCAGGTTCGCTCTTCTCGACACTGCTCTATCCGACCATCACATGCAATTCGACAGTTTTCCTCTTCAGGTTTGTCATATAGTTTGGCATCAATTGAGTAGATCGAAGTCATGTTAATCCTCGATTCCTATACACAGGAACCCTGCTCTCCTCGAAACCAGCGAATGCCTCCAACAGTTCTGTGTCAATTCGAGGCGGCACCTACAAGACTGATCCCGCATGGTTCAATGTACCGTCAAATGTATTAGACGCCACGTCTCGGAAGCTACACCTCCAGAAAGACCACCCTGTGTACATAACTCGACAAATAATAGAGTCGAATTTCCCCCCGCCCACGTACAAGTACTACAACGAATACAACCCGGTTGTGTCAACTCACCAAAACTTTGACTCTCTCGGCTTCCCGCCAAACCATCCAGGGCGAGCCTTGTCTGATACCTACTACATCAACGATGAGACTCTCCTCCGAACACACACGAGTGCGCACCAGGCCGACACTTTCCGAGCGGATGAGAGCGACGGCTACTTGATTTCTGCGGATGTATATCGACGAGATGCCATCGATCGAAGCCATTACCCCGTCTTTCACCAGATGGAAGGAGCCAGATCCTGGGACCGAAACAAGGTTCACAATGGAGATGTAGCTGCCGCTGTGCGGGCCGACCTGGAAACGCTACCCAAGCACAATGTCCAAGTCGAGGACCCCAACCCTCCCTACCATGATGAACGCAATCCTCTGCAAGATTGCCACTCTGCCGCTGAAGCCCAAGCAATCGGGGAGCATCTGAAGAGGTCGCTGGAGAACATGGTGGTTGATGTCTTCTCTAGGGCCAAGGCCGCAGCTCTGCGGGAGGATCCTACCTTTGTTGACGAGCCGCTACGTATGCGCTGGGTGGAGGCATATTTCCCATTCACGAGTCCCTCATGGGAACTGGAAGTTTATTATGCGGGAGACTGGCTGGAGGTTTTGGGATGTGGCGTGGTTAGACAAAGTCTCTACAACAATGCGGGTGTGCCATCGCAACTGGGATGGGCCTTTGGCATAGGCATCGATCGCATCGCTATGCTGCTGTTCAAGATTCCCGATATTCGCCTGTTCTGGTCACAGGATCAACGATTTCTCTCTCAGTTCACCGGCGTGTCCGATAACCTCGATAAGCTCAAGAGGTTTGCGCCATTCTCCAAGTACCCTCCTTGTCCCAAGGATGTATCTTTCTGGCTGGCGTCGACATCACCCGCTGGAGGAAACACAAAGGGCAACTTCCACGAGAATGACGTCATGGAAATTGTGCGCAATGTAGCTGGTGATGTTGTTGAGGATGTCAGACTTATTGATGAGTTTGTGCACCCCAAGACTGGTCGCAAGAGCATGGCTTATCGCATTGTGTACCGCAGCCTGGAGCGTACCCTGACAAACGAAGAAGCCAACAGCTTTCACAAAGGTGTGCGAGAGGCTTTAGTTAGGGAACTGGGTGTTGAGCTTCGCTGAGAGGCTTTTGATTTTTCAGTTTGGGCGCCGACGTTGGCCTTTGCGAAGGGTTGAGGGGATGGATCGAGTTGCGATCTATTGTACACTCCAAGTAGACCGCATGGTGTTGTAAGATTATGTATATTACCTTGTAGTTTTCCGGATGAGCAGTGCAGAGCGCAAAAAGTGTTTTGATAATCTAGACACAGCCAAGGAAAGCATCATTCTGTTCACAGATATCTGCCAGCTACATAGCATACTATTCGAATTGCTGTGCCTGTATGAGACGTTGTGCTTCATTAGTATCCGGATAGCTTACCGCCAGGAACAATGAACCGGCTTCAATGTTTTCAGAGGGCTCCTGCTATGCTGAAAGTCGCCAGCCAGTAGAGCCAGCCATTCACGAGCAGCCGGTTTGAACCGATGCCGTCATTTCATGCTGGCCGCTCTGCTCCGCACTTCCTCTCTGCATCCATGTAAAATGCACAAAGGATTCGTTTTGACAAATGCCGAAAGTACACAGCCTCTTTTAGTCGGCACTGGCGGCCAGAGCCAATACTGCACCGTCATCCACTTCGGAGATTGGAGCTTGACTTGTCAGTCTCGAAAAGCTATCTGCGAAAGAGACCGGAAGAGCGGCAACGAGATGCATGATTACCGCTGCATTTGAACGGTGTGATGAGCCAGCCGCACCACATCTTTTCATCTCACGGTTCCGGCAGGAGCTTTGAAGCTATTGGACATGTCGACTATACAAGGGTGTTTGTGGCAGAAGATCCTGAGAGATTACTGAGGCGGTGTTTTTCTTGGCGCCGATCCTCGTCGTCTCATGTCGTTTTGGCGACTTGGATTCATTCGTTGGAAGCGCATGGGCAATTACCGCCGGGTGGTTGAGCACTCGGAGCCACATTGCCATGGTGCCAGGTCAATAAACAAAGGTTACACAGGATTTCAAACAACTCCAAAGCTCGGGCTTACCATGTGTAATTGCACCGAGTAGAGTACTGGGAAAAGAGGACTCTCGAGACGAGGCCTTGATCGACTCGGCAACCTGTATTTTCGTGATTGGCCACCTTGCAGATTGGACATGCAGCCACCTGCATCAGTCGTGCAAAGCTGCAGCCAGCACAGCTTGTCCCCCGATCCGAAGCCGTTTTCTTGTGTCGATATCAAGCTCTTGTTACTCTAGTGGATCAGGAAGCTCACTCAGTGGGACTGTTTCGCCGACATTTGAACGCTGGACGGAGAGACATCTGGACGATCCAAGATCTGATGCGCAAAACGCGGCAAGAATTGCTCCGTACCATGAAGCAGGGATGCTGTACCCGATGACCGGATAAATGGGCCCGAGGACTAGTTACGTACTAGTAGTACTATCCATCACCGGGCTATTTTACAGCATCAATCTTATACACGGAACCATTGATTCATCCCAGAGGAACGATGCAACAGGGATTTTCTAGCCCTTGTACCCTACCCCGAATGACCGACATTTCATGGACAAAACGACATTACCCGTTGACAACTAAGTGGGCCAGCCACTTAGTTGACCACAAAATTCCGGGACAGCCACAAAACTCCGGGACACTTTCTTAATCTTTAAAATATTAATATTATTAATAATAAATAAAATAAAATATAATATAATATATAAATTATATATATAATAAAGTAATTTTTAAGTAATTTTTTTAAATATAAATTATATTTTCATATATTTTATTATATTTAATATTAATTTATTTTATTTATTTTTAAGAAGTTTAAAATATATATTAATTTATATAAAATATATTTTATAAAATATTTTTAATATTATAATATATAAAATATAATAATATTTTATATAATATAAAATATACTATTTATAACTTATAATATCATATAATTTTAAGTTACCCTCCTTTCCCTCTCTAAACTCTCTTCTCTCCGCTCTTTTCTCTCTACTTTTTGCACCCCCCTTCTCTTTTCCTCTCTTTCCTCTCCTCCCCATTTTCACCTCCCCTCTTTTTTTTTCTCTTTTCTCTCCTTATTCCCCCCCTTTTTCATCTTTCCCCTTCAAAATTTCTCTATTTTTTATAAAAGTTTATTTCTCCAAACATAGTTTCTTAGTATAAGTCGTACTTATAGAATTATAAGAAAAGTTCTTTAACTTTAATACTCTTGTAATAATAAAGAAAATATTTTATTAAAAGTATTTTATTTTAATATTTATAAATTATTTATTATATTTTTTAAACTTTTAAAAATATATTAACTTATAATAATTATAATAAAATATATATAATTATATAAAGTACTTTCTTAAGCTACGTGTATTTTATATTATATATTCAAGTATATAATAGAGTTTTATATATTTAATATATATTTAAATAAAATATATATTTATTTTAATATATTTATATATATTTATTAAGTTTTTTTATTAATAATATAAAATATTTAAAAATAAAATAAAACGTTAATTATATATATAATAGGCGGGGCTACACACCTAAGGCTTGGAAGCACTAACGAGCTTAGCAAGCTCGTCCCGGAGCCGGGGCAAAATCAAACGGGTCTTAGCGTTAATAGGAACCTATGAAGCACTGGTTAACACACAGGAACGGTAAGATTACAGGCTAGAGCCGAACCAGACTTAACTCACCTTTAGGCAAGGGGAATTATAAACCTAGCAATTAAAGCAAGTAGTATGTAACGGTGGCTTAGGTTCTAAGGCACAGTAGGTCTATTTCTTAGAAAGTAAGTTAGGTTAAATGCTATAGAGTAGCTTTTAAGTAGTATTATAATAAGGCTGTTAAGAGTATAACTCTTAATAGTAAAACTATTACTTAGATTAATTAATAGAGAACTAGATTATCTATTATAATGGAATACCCTCTCCTTAAGTACTTGTCTATCTCTTTATTATAGACTTATAATTACCCTAATTATTTGTCTATCTATTAATCCCTAACTTATAGCAATTAATAAGTAATCTAATAATCACTTAGCTTATAGTAATTAATAGGTGATCTATTAATTACTTTATAATCACGTGACCTAGCACGTAACGTCTTAGTTCTCCCCTATTATAGCTTTACCTTCCCTAGTATAGCCTAGTCCTTCCCGCGTTTAGTAACGTTCATAATATTATGCCTCTCCCTTATTAGTCTTATTCTTAAGGCTATTAAAGTAGGCTGTTTAAGGTTCTAGGGTAACTTTCTTCTTCTATTATTATATGCTATTATACCCGCTAATCGTATCGTTAAGTAAAAGTTAAAGGCTTTTAAGGTATTAATTCTTTGTTATAATAATCTTCTAGTAGCTATTCTTACGAGTCCTTTTCTTTTAATTATACTATTTTATTCCGCTTATAAGGGCTATAGTATCCTTAAATGTTAAGTTTCTTCTTCTAACTTCTCTTAATATATAGAGTGTATTCGTTTAAACTTATTACGGTATAACGTTTAAGGAGTGTCTTCTACTTAATTACGAAATATTACGTCTTAATATATTAAGTTAAAGCGTAAGCTAAAAGAGGTGGAAGAGAAGGTTCTTTGTCTTTAAAAATAAAAGAAATTATAGTTTAAGAAAATAATACGTGTAATTACGCGTAGTATTAATAACGTTAAAGAGTTAAAACGTGTAAAGCGTAAGAAGGCTAAATAGCTTTAAAAGACTATAAGAGTTCTTTTTACTTCTTTTAAGAATCTAGATTCTACTTTAGTTCGTTCCTTAAATACTAAGTTTAATATTAAGTTATTAGGCGGTGCTTAAAAGATTAATTAGAATGCGTTTCTTAAAAATAAAACTATTTAAGTAACGTTAAGTAGTTTATAAGGTTTTTAGCTAGTTTCTAGGTGTTTTTAGAGTTTAAATATCCCTTCTATTTAATAAGATAATAATAATTCTTTATATCTCCCTATACTTTAAGTATTTATTTAACTTTATATTTATTAGTATCTTTTATTATAATATTTATAGTAATTATAGATTTATTTAATACTTTCTCTAGTAGTAATATATGAAATATAAAATAGATTCTTATTTTATTTAATAATAATAGTTTATAGTTAATATTTAAGATTTTTCGTTTAATAAGAAATAATCTAATCTTCTTTTAATTAAGTTTATTATTAGGTTACTTAGTTTTAATATTTTTACGAATAAGGTATACTTTATATCCCTCCTTTAGGATTAGCGCTAGTAATCTCTTTTTATTCGCGTAGTATTTTATTTGGTTCTATAAAAATATTTATTTTTATTATAAGTGTTTTTATATTTTAATTATAGTTACTATATGCGTTATAGCTATTAGCGCGTTTACATTTTATATTGTATATGTTTTAATAATAGGGTTAAATCTATAATTTACCCTAAATAGTAATATCTTTATATTATTAATCTTAGAGCTATTATAAGCCTATTATACTAGTAGTAGCTATTTTACCTAATTATTCTATTAGTAGTTAATATAGCTTCGCAGATATTATTCGAGTATTTAGTTTAAGATTTCTATTTATCCATTTAATTATAGGTGGAATACCGTTAATAAGCTTTATTTAATCTTTATAGTTTCTATAAGGTATTTTTAAAAGTTTAAGGTAAATAATTTATCGCGATCTAATATAAGCTTTATTAGTAATTTATATTATATAATAATTATTTTAAAGAATATATACGCTAAGTTCTTAGTATTACTTGATTTTTTATATAGAATATAATAGGCGTATTTTATAAGTTTATTTATAATAATTAAAATGCTATTATAAGCTACTCCTATTATAGGTTCTTTTAACTTTAATAGTTTAATAATAAAGTCTATTATAATAGTTTATTATACTCTTTTAAGTAATAATATTAGTTATAATTCTCCGTATAGTACGTGTTACGCTAATTTTACTTTATTACACGTATTACATTTCTTAATAACTTCTTATACTATTTTTCTACTTTTTAGGAAGCTATATAATCTTCTTAACCTATTAATCGTTTTTCTTACACCCTAATATTCGTATAATAGGTGCTCGTGTATTTTCTTAATAAGCTATTCTTAAAGTATACTAAAAATATACTACTATTTATTATATAAGAAGGTCTTACCTTCCTTAAATAAATGCGTTTTTATTTCCTAATTATTTAAGTAGTTATTATTCTTAATATATAATATAATCTAATATATCTATATTTTATCTAGCTTAACTTACTAGGTTATATTAATTTCTCGGGTATCTAGTATAAGGTTTCTATTTTTAGTAGCGCGTAGTAAGGGTATATTACTTACTTACTTATTTAATTTTAAGTTCTCTTTTTAGCTAAGCGCGTTTACTCTTTCGTTTTTAGATTCTTTATAATATATAATTTTAAAGTTATAATTCGTAAGAGTTTTATACCATTTAATCTATTATTTATTTAAATCCTTTATAGTTAAGAATAATATAAGATTCTTATAGTTAATATAAACCTTAATTTAATGCTTTACTTTTATAAGATAGTATCTTTATTCTTTAAAGCACTTAATAATAGCTATAAGTTCTTTATTATAGATCCTATAATTAAGTTTAGGTTTATAGAGTTTCTTTAAGAAGAATGTAATTAGGTGTAATCTTCCTTAATTATCTTATTATTTAAGCTATTCGCCTAGTATAAAGTTTAAGGCGTTTATTTTAAGCTTATAAGGTTTATTTTAATTAAGTACTTTTAATATAGGTTTTAACGTAACTAAATTTTTCATTTTCTAGAATACTATAACTTCTAGTTTATTCTATTAAAAGCTAACTTCTTTCTTTATTAGGTTTATAAGAGATCGTAAAATATCTTTATATTCGCTTAAAAACTTACGGTAAAAGTTTATAAATGCTATAAATTCTTTAACTTCTTTTAGATTTTTTAGTGTAGGCTATTTCTTAATAGTTTTAATCTTATTCAAGCTTATTTATATTTCTTCGTATATAAGTATATACCTTAAAAAGTGTATAGTATTCTAGTGGAACTAGTATTTTAAGGCTTTAATTAAGAGTTTATTATTCTATAAAGTTTATAGTATCTTATATATATATCGTTTATATTTCTTAAGGGTATTTAAATAAATAAGAATATTATTAAGGTATATAACTATAAACACTCTTAGTTATTTCTGTAAGATTATATTAATTATTCTTTAAAAGGTTACTAGTATATTAGTAAGCCTAAAAGGTATTATTAAATATTTATAGTATTCTTTACTAGTTTAAAATGCTATTATTTACTTGTAGCCTTCTTTTATTTATATAAGGTTATAAGCTTCTTTTAAGTTAAGTGTAGTAAACCATTTAGCTTTTCTAACTTTATCTCTAATTTCCGTTATAAGCGATAATAAGTATTAATTCTTAATTATAATCTTATTTAAGTGTTAATAATTAATGTATAGTTATAGTTTCTCGTTTTTCTTTAATATATATAGGATTAGGTATTCTACTAGGGACTTTAATAGTTATATATATCCCTTTTATAGTATATCCTTTAAATACTCCTTAAGCGCCTTATCTTACTTAGGGTTCTAAGAATAAATCTTATTAAACGTTAGTTTAATACTAGACTAAAGTTTAATCTTATAGTTTTAGCGTAAATGCTTTAATAGTCTTATTTTTAACTCTTTACTAAACAGCTTACTATACTTTAAGTATTCCTTAGGAATCTCTATTATCTTAGCTTTAAGCTCTCTAGTAATTACGTATATTCTTAAAGGCCTATTATAGTTTAAATAAGGTGCTCTTTATAGGCCGCTCTTTACTTTATAACCGTATTCTAGTAAATTCTATTAAAGTTAACTAGTTCTCTAATTAACTCGTAAATTACTTACTTATAACTAAGGTATCCCTAATATAATATCGTGTTTTAAGATTACTATAATATCTAGTGTAACTTAGTGTTTCGTGCCTTATATATTAACTAAAAGCTACGTAACTTTTATGTTAACTACTTCTTAGCTATACTTTACCGTAATTCCTTCTATAATTATAAGTTAGTAAAGCTTATCTTTAAGTATTTAAGGTAATTATAATCTATTAACGAGATTTAGCGAGATAAAATTTCCTTATACTCCGCTATTAATTATTACCTAGATCTTTTATCCTATTATAATTATATTAATTATAAGGTGTATTATACTATTAATATTTATAGTATATAAAGACCTATTAGATCTCCGTTAAGAAATCGATTTTAATTACGATAATAGCTATCGTTTCCTAATTTATTAATTCTATCCTTATATTATTCTTTAGCGCATTATTTTAGGCGCTATTATTAGCGGTTATCTTTTAACGTATTATTAGAGCTTTCTTAGTAATCGCTTAATCTATTATTTATGTTAATTAAACTTAGGCTAAGCGAGTTATTTATAGTTATATAATTCCCTTTCTTCTTACATTATAAGGTTATAGCTTAAATAGTATATACGTTATTCTTAGTATAATATAACTTTTCGTTTAATATCTTTAAATCGGTTTATTATAATTTTAATTATATTATAAGGGTTATTCTTCTTCCCTTTTATTCTCGTAGAAACTATTTATTACCTTACTTATTATTAAGATACGTGTAGTAATTATTATTATAATAAAAGGTTTAATTAAGGAGTTTATATTCGATTTTAGGTTTATTTTTCTTAATTAAATAATTCTCTTTTTCTTAGATTTATTCTAGTAAAGGTTTACTTTTTAGTGAGGGTGTTTAGTATTCCTAAAAGTTATTAGGTATTAGTTAGGTTTTAAATTCCTAATTTTTATTTAAACTAATATTATTTATTAACGTAAAGCTTTCTTTATTACTTATTATACTAAGATTTCGCGTGGGTAAGTCTTTTTAGTTTATAGTATAAAGCTTTTTACCTTTAGGAATTAGCTTCTATAGCTTTTTTAAGGCTTTACATTTATTTATAAAGTGTCTAGTCTTACTATAATTATAATAAGTCTTCCCCTTTTTCTTATTTATAGCGTTAAGTTCTATAGGTCTAGTATAGTACCTATATACTATTAATATTTAGTATAGCTTACTATTATTAGGTTTATTAAACCTAGTATATAATTTAAATTTCCTGTAACTTTTTTTGTAATATTACTTATATAAACAGTTATTTACCTTAATAATTATTTTAATAAAGTTATTAAATAACTTAAGATAATCTTCTTAATAAATGTTATCCTTTACTTCTTCTTTAAGTTCTTAATAAAAGACTTTTTTTTAGGTTTAGTATTCTAATTAAGTTTTATTATAATACGTTTAAACTCCCTAGTATAGTAAGCTATAAATCTAGTTTACTTAAGTTAAGTAAGCTATTATATAATTTCTTTATACTTATTAGGGTTTTTAAATGTAATAAGAAGTTATTCTTTAAAGGTTTTATAATTAAAGAAGATATAAATAACTTTTACTTTAGCTTTAATACTATACTTAAAATATACGCGAAGGGTTAGCTCTTATTATTTTATTACTTTTTTAGTTAAGAGATTATTAATATAAAGAATCTATAACTTAGGTATTATATAGATTTTTTCGTTAACTTATAGGTAAGCTTAGGCTTATATAAGAAAGTTTCTTATATTACCCTTATAATTATTATATAATTTAAACTTAAGGAATTTTAGCATATTATTATTATTAATAGAGAATATAAGTGTAAGATTTTAAACTATTATAAGTTTCTCTTCTTATACCTTAAGTTTTTCGTAGAGATTATTCTATTAATTAAAAAGCTATTAATTCTACTTCTTAAGCTTAGTAATCTTATTATAAAGGTACTTGATTATCTTTCTAGAGTTAATAGTCTTTTCGCTTAAAGTAAATATCTTAGAAGTTATTACTACTTAAAGTTTTAAGGTAACTTATTAAATAGGATTAATTAAAATGTAATAGTAGCTTAGGTTTTAAGGTATAATAGGTTTATTTCTTAGAAAGTAAGTTAGGTTAAATACTATAAAGTAGCTTTTAAGTAGTATTATAATAAGGCTATTAAAAGTATAACTCTTAATAGTAAAACTATTACTTAGATTAATTAATAAAGAACTAGATTATCTATTATAGCGGAATACCCCCTCCTTAAGTACTTGTTTATCTCTCTATTATAGACTTATAATTACCCTAATTATTTATCTATCTATTAATCCCTAACTTATAGCAATTAATAAGTGATCTAACGATCACTTAGCTTATAGTAATTAATAGGTAATCCATCGATCACTTTATAATCACGTGACCTAGCACGTGACGTCTTGGTTCTCCCTTGTTATGGCTTTGCCTTCCCTGGTGCGGCCCAGTCCTTCCCGCGTTTGGTGACGTTCGTAACATAGTAGTACTAGATTCTATGGGAATTAGCGGAGCTAGGCTAAAGCTGGGGTATAGGAATAATCTTATTAGAGATAGTATAACAGAGATAGGCTTAGCTCTCCTTTACGCTAGTAGCAACTTAGGCTATATAGGGTAAGTATAGAATTTAGCGCTAAGCGCTAACCTACACGAATATTAACACGATACTAGGCCGGAGTAAGATAGGTGTTACGAACGTTACTGCACGAGACGCGGGAAGCTAGGCCGCACTGGTAAGGGTAGGCATAGCTGCTAACTAATAAGAATATTAAGTCACGTAATAGCTTATTAGATTATATAAATAATCTAATAAGACGAGATTATTAGGATTATTAGGCGATTTAAATAATTTAGGATTATAATAAAGAGATAAACGAGTACTTAAGAAGAGGGTATTTTTATAGTTAGGTAGTTTAAATCTCTATTAATTAATCTAAGTAATAGTTTTACTATTAAGAGTTATACTCTTAATAGCCTTATTATAATACTACTTAAGAGTTACTTTATAGCATTTAACTTAACTTACTTTTTAAGAAATAAACCTATTATACCTTAAAACTTAAGTTACTATTACATTTTAATTAATTCTATTTAATAAGTTACCTTAAAACTTAAAGTAGTAATAACTTTTAAGATATTTACTTTAAGCGAAAAGACTATTAACCTTAAGAAGATAATAAAGTACCTTTATAATAAGATTATTAAGCTTAAGAAGTAAAATTAATAGCTTCTTAACTAATAGAATAATCTCTACGAAAAACTTAAGGTATAAGAAGAGAAACTTATAATAGTTTAAAATCTTACACCTATATTCTCTATTAATAATAATAATATACTAAAATTCCCTAAGCTTAAATTATATAATAATTATAAGGGTAATATAAGAAACTTTCTTATATAAGCTTAAGCTTACCTATAAGTTAACGAAAAAATCTATATAATACTTAAGTTATAGATTCTTTATATTAATAATCTCTTAACTAAGAAAGTAATAGAATAGTAAAAGCTAACCCTTTACGTATATTTTAAGTATAGTATTAAAGCTAAAGTAAAAGTTATTTATATCTTCTTTAATTATAAAACCTTTAAGAAATAACTTCTTATTACATTTAAAAACCCTAATAAGTATAAAGAAGCTATATAATAGCTTACTTAACTTAAGTAAACCGAATTTATAGCTTATTATATTAGGGAGTTTAAACGTATTATAGTAAAACTTAACTAAAATATTAAACCTAAAATAAAAGTCTTTTATTAAGAACTTAAAGAAGAAGTAAAGAATAATATTTATTAAGAAGATTATTTTAAGTTATTTAATAACTTTATTAAAATAGTTATTAAAGTAAATAACCGTTTATACAAGTAATATTACGAAAAAAGTTATAGGAAATTTAAATTATATACTAGGTTTAATAAACCTAATAATAGTAAGTTATATTAAATATTAATAGTATATAGGTACTACGTTAAACCTATGAAACTTAACGCTATAAATAAGGAAAGGGGAAAGACTTATTATAATTATAGTAAGACTAAACACTTTATAAATAAATATAAAGCCCTAAAAAAGCTATAAAAGCTAATTTCTAAAGGTAAAAAGCTTTATACCGTAAATTAAGAAAACTTACCTACGCGAAATCTTAGTATAATAAGTAATAAAGAAAGCCTTACGTTAATAAATAATATTAGTTTAAATAAAGATTAGAAATTTAAAACCTAACTAATACCTAATAACTTTTAGAAATACTAGATACTCTTACTAAAAAGTAAACCTTTACTAGAATAGATTTAAGAAGAAGAGAATTATTTAACTAAAAAAGATAAACCTAAAATTAAATATAAACTCCTTAATTAAACCTTCTATTATAATAATAATTATTACACGTACCTTAATAATAAGTAAGGTAATAAATAGTTTCTATGAGAATAAAAGGGAAGAAGAATAACCCTTATAATATAACTAAAATTATAATAAATTAATTTAAAGATATTAAACGAGAAGTTATACTATACTAAGAATAACGTATATACTACTTAAGCTATAACCTTATAATATAAGAAGAAAGGGAACTATATAACTATAAGTAACTCGCTTAGCTTAAGTTTAATTAACATAAATAGTAGATTAAGCGATTACTAAAAAAGCTCTAATAATACGTTAAAGGATAATCGCCGATAATAGCGCTTAAAGATACGCGCTAAATAATAAGAGAAAAGGAATAATAAATTGGGAAATAATAGCTGTTATCGCAATTAAAACCAATTCCTTAACGGAGATCTAATAGGTCTTTATATACTATAAATATTAGTAGTATAGTACACCTTATAATTAATATAACTATAATAAAATAAAGAATTTAAGTAATAATTAATAGTAAAGTATAAGGAAATTTTATCTCGCCGAATCTCGTTAATAGATTATAATTACCTTAAACACCTAAAGATAAGCCCTATGTTACGAACGACACTACACAAAACACGGGACAGGACCGCACTAGCTAGAATAGGCACGACTCGTAGGTATAAGAAGAAGGTAAGGGCACGTGACTAGCCACGTAACCTAAGAGGCGATTAAAGAGGTTAATGTTTAAATATATTAACTAAGAAGAATTAAACTAACTAAATCTTAAGCTAATTAATTAGGGTTTAAATAGATTAATAGTTAAGCTAATTAATTTAAAACTATAATAAAGAGGTAAACGAATACTTAAGGAGAAAGTATTTCTATAATTAAATAGTTTAGTTCTCTATTAATTAATCTAAGTAATAGTTTTACTATTAAGAGTTATACTCTTAGTAGCCTTATTATAATACTACTTAAAAGCTACTTTATAGTATTTAACTTAACTTACTTTTTAAGAAATAAACCTATTATACCTTAAAACTTAAGCTACTATTATATTTTAATTAATTCTATTTAATAAGTTACCTTAAAACTTTAAGTAGTAATAACTTTTAAGATATTTACTTTAAGTGGAAAGACTATTAACCTTAAAGAGATAATAAAGTACCTTTATAATAAGATTATTAAGCTTAAGAAATAAAATTAATAGCTTCTTAACTAATAGAATAATCTCTACGAAAAACTTAAGGTATAAGAAGAGAAACTTATAATAGTTTAAAATCTTATACTTATATTCTTTATTAATAATAATAATATATTAAAATTCCTTAAGCTTAAATTATATAATAGTTATAAGGGTAATATAAGAAACTTTCTTATATAAGCCTAAGCTTACCTATAAGTTAACGAAAAAATCTATATAATACTTAAGTTATAGATTCTTTATATTAATAACCTCTTAACTAGAAAAGTAATAAAATAATAGGAGCTAACCCTTTACGTATATCTTAAGTATAACGCTAAAGCTAAAGTGAAAGTTATTTATATCTTCTTTAATTATAAAACCTTTAAAGAATAACTTCTTATTACATTTAAAAACCCTAATAAGTATAAAGAAACTATATAATAACTTACTTAACTTAAGTAAATTAAATTTATAGCTTATTATGCTAAGGAGTTTAAACGTATTATAATAAAACTTAACTAGAATACTAAACCTAAAATAAAAGTCTTTTATTAAAGACTTAAAGAAGAAGTAAAGAATAATATTTATTAAGAAGATTATTTTAAGTTATTTAATAACTTTATTAAAATAATTATTAAGGTAAATAATTATTTATATAAGTAATATTATGAAAAAAGTTATAGGAAATTTAAATTATATACTAGGTTTAATAAACCTAATAATAATAAGCTACGTTAAATATTAATAGTATATAAGTACTATATTAGACCTATAGAACTTAACGCTATAAATAAGAAAAGGGGGAAGACTTATTATAATTATAATAAGACTAAACACTTTACAAATAAATGTAAAGCCTTAAAGAAGCTATAAAAGCTAATTTTTAAAGGTAAGAAGCTTTATACTATAAACTAAAAAGACTTACTTACGTGAAATCTTAGTATAATAAGTAATAAAGAAAGCCTTACGTTAATAAATAATATTAGTTTAAATAAAGATTAGGAATTTAAAACCTAATTAATACCTAATAACTTTTAGAAATATTAAATACCCTTACTAAAAAGTAAACCTTTACTAGAATAAATTTAAGAAGAAGAGAATTATTTAACTAAGAAAAATAAACCTAAAATTAAATATAGACTCCTTAATTAAACCTTTTATTATGATAATAATTACTACACGTATCTTAATAATAAGTAAGGTAGTAAATAGTTTTTATAAGAATAAAAGGGAAGAAGAATAACCCTTATAATACAATTAAAATTATAATAAACCAATTTAAAGATATTAAATAAAAAGTTATACTATATTAAGAATAATATATACACTACTTAAGCTATAACCTTATAATATAAGGAGAAAGGGAATTATATAACTATAAGTAACTCGCTTAACTTAAGTTTAATTAATATAAATAGTAGGTTAAGCAATTACTAAGAAAGCTCTAATAATATATTAAAAGATAACCGCTAATAATAGCGCCTAAAATAACGCGCTAAAGAATAATATAAGAATAGAATTAATAAATTAAGAAATAATAGCTATTATTATAATTAAAACCGATTTCTTAATAAAGATTTAACAGGTCTTTATATACTATAAATATTAATAGTATAGTATACCTTATAATTAATATAATTATAATAGAATAAAGAATTTAAGTAATAATTAATAGTAAAGTATAAGAAAATTTTATCTCGCTAAATCTCGTTAATAGATTATAATTACCTTAAACACTTAAAGATAAGCCTTATTAACTTATAATTATAAAAGAAACTATAGTAAAGTATAGCTAAAAAGTAGTTAATATAAAAGTTACGTAGCTTTTAGTTAATATATAAGGTATAAAACATTAAGTTATACTAAATATTATAGTAATCTTAAAACACGATATTATATTAAGGATACCCTAATTATAAGCGAGTAATTTACGAGTTAATTAAAGAACCAGCTAACTTTAATAGAATTTACTAGAATACGGTTATAAAGCTAAGAGTAGCTTATAAAGGGCACCTTATTTAAACTATAATAGGCCTTTAAAAATATATGTAATTACTAGAGAGCTAAAAGCTAAGATAATAAAGATTCCTAAGAAATACTTAAAGTATAATAAGCTATTTAGTAGAGAGCTAAAAATAAAACTACTAGAGTATTTACGTTAAAACTATAAGATTAAACTTTAGCTTAATATTAAATTAATATTTAATAAGATTTATTCTTAGAACCTTAAGTAAGATAAGGCACTTAAAAAGTATTTAAAGAATATATTATAAAAGGGATATATAAGACTATTAAAGTCCCTAGTAGAATACTTAATTTTATAGGTATTAAAGAAGAACGGGAAACTATAATTATATATTAATTACTAACACTTAAATAAGATTATAATTAAGAATTAATACCTATTACTACTTATAATAAAAATTAAAGATAAAGTTAAAAAAGCTAAATAGTTTATTACACTTAACTTAAAAGAAGCTTATAACCTTATATAAATAAAAGAAAGCTATAAGTAAATAATAGTATTTTAAACTAGTAAAGAATACTACGAATATTTAGTAATACCTTTTAGGCTTATTAACGTATTAATAACCTTTTAAAGAATAATTAATATAATCTTATAAAAATAACTAAAAGTATTTATAATTATATACCTTAATAATATTCTTATTTATTTAAATACTCTTAAGGAATATAAATAACATGTATATAAGGTACTATAAACTCTATAGAATAATAAACTCTTAATTAAAGCCTTAAAATATTAGTTCTACTAGAATACTATATACTTTCTAGGGTATATACTTATATATAAAGAAATATAAATAAGCTTAAATAAAATTAAAACTATTAAGAAATAACTTATATTAAAGAATTTAAAAGAAGTTAAAGAATTTATAATATTTATAAACTTATACTATAAGTTTTTAAGCGAATATAAAGATATTTTATAACCTTTTATAAACCTAATAAAAAAAGAAGTTAGCTTTTAATAGAACGAACTAAAAGTTATAGCATTTTAAAAGATAAAAGATTTAATTACATTAAAACCTATATTAAAAGTACCTAATTAAAATAAACCTTATAAGCTTAAAATAAACGCCTTAGACTTTATATTAGACGAATAGCTTAAATAATAAGATAATTAGGGAAGATTACACCTAGTTATATTCTTCTTAAAGAAACTCTATAAACCTAAACTTAATTATAGAATTTATAATAAAGAACTTATAGCTATTATTAAGTGCTTTAAAGAATAAAGATACTATCTTATAAAAGTAAAGTATTAAATTAAGGTTTATACTAACTATAAGAATCTTATATTATTCTTAACTATAAAGGATTTAAATAAATAATAGATTAAATAGTATAAAACCCTTACAAATTATAACTTTAAAATTATATACTATAAAGAATTTAAAAACGAAAGAGTAAACTATAACGGTGGCTTAGGTTCTAAGGCACAGTAGGTCTATTTCTTAGAAAGTAAGTTAGGTTAAATACTATAGAGTAGCTTTTTAAGTAGTATTATAATAAGGCCGTTAAGAGTATAACTCTTAATAGTAAGACTATTACTTAAATTAATTAATTAAGATCTAAACTATTTAACTATAGGAATATCTTCTTCTTAAGTATTCGTTTATCTCTTTATTATAAACCCGAATTATTTAGATTGCCTAATAATTCTAATAATCTCGTCTCGTTAGATTATTTATATAATCTAATAAGCTATTACGTGACTTAATATCCTTATTAGTTAATAGCTATGCCTACCCTTACTAGTGTAGCCTAGCTTCCCGCGTCTCGTATAGTAACGTTTATAATATAATACCCCTTCTTTATTAGTCTTATCCTTAAGGCTATTAAAATAGGCTAGCTAGAGGCTTAGGTAATTTTCCCTTCTTTATTCTCCTCGTGTATTATTATATTAGCTAATCGTGTCTTAAGACCTTTCGTTTAATCCCGTAAACCTTCTCGTAAGATAAATAAGCGAAACGCTCTTCTTAAGTTAATAATTAGGAATCTAATTAATATACCCGCTTGTTTCTTTTACCGAGATTAAGGCCTCTAGAATTATAAGGCGTTTAACGTGAACTTATCTCGTTATTATAAGTGTATTCGTTTAAATAGGTCTTACTATAATATAAATCCTTTTACCCCGTAGTAGTTACGTTATGTTAGTACTTAATACTAGAAAGTTAAGTTTAAGTTAGAAGCTACTAAGAAAGAACTTAAAAAGGCGAGCGCTAAGGTGCGTTACTTACGAAAATAAAAGAAATTATAGTTTAAGAAAATAATGCGTATAGTTACGCGTAATATTAATAACGTTAAAGAGTTAGAACGTGTAAAACGTGAGAAAGCGAAATAGCTTTAAAAGGTTATAAGGGTTCTTTCTACTTCTTCTAAGAATTTAAATTCTACTTTAATTCGTTCCTTAAATATTAAATTTAATATTAAGTTATTAAATAATGCTTAGAAGATTAATTAGAATGCGTTTCTTAAGAATAAAACTATTTAAGTAACGTTAAGCAATTTATAAGATTTTTAGCTAGTTCCTAGGTGTTTTTAGAGTTTAAATATCCCTTTTATTTAATAAGATAATAATAATTCTTTATATCTTCCTATACTTTAAGTATTCGTTTAACTTTATATTTATTAGTATCTTTTATTATAATATTTATAGTAATTATAGATTTATCTAGTGCTTTCTCTAGTAGTAATATATAAAATATAGGATAAATTCTTATTTTATTTAGTAATAATAGTTTATAGTTAGTATTTAAGATTTTCCGTTTAATAAGAAATAATTTAATCTTCTTTTAGTTAAGTTTATTACTAGGTTATTTAGTTTTAATGTTTTTACGAATAAGATATACTTTATATCTCTCCTTTAGGATTAGCGCTAGTAATCTCTTTTTATTCGCGTAGTGTTTTATTTGGTTCTATAAAAATATCTATTTTTATTATAAGTATTTCTATATTTCTATTATTATTACTATATACGCTATAGCTACTAGTGCGTTTACATTTCGTGTCGCGTGTATCTTAATAATAGGGTTAAATCTATAGTTTACCCTAAATAGTAACATCTTTATATTATTAATCTTAGAGCTATTATAAGCCTATTATACTAGTAGTAGCTATTCTACCTAATTATTTTATTAGTAGTTAATATAGCTTCACAGATATTATTTAAGTATTTAGTTTAAGATTTCTATCTATTCATTTAATTATAAGTGGAATACCGTTAATAAGCTTTATTTAATTTTTATAGTTTCTATAAAGTATTTCTAAAAGTTTAAGGTAAATAATTTATCGCGATCTAATATAAGCTTTATTAATAATTTATATTATATAATAACTATTTTAAAGAATATATACGCTAAGTCCTTAGTATTACTTAATTCCTTATATAAAATGTAATAGGCGTATTTTATAAGTTTATTTATAATAACTAGAATGCTATTATAAGCTACTCTTATTATAGGTTCTTTTAACTTTAGTAGTTTAATAATAAAGTCTATTATAATAGTTTACTATACTCTTTTAGGTAGTAATATTAATTGTAATTCTTTATATAATACGTATCGCGCTAATTTTACTTTATTACACGTGTCGTATTTCTTAATAACTTCTTATACTATTTTTCTGCTTTCTAGGAAGTTATACGATCTTTTTAGCCTACTAATCGTTTTCCCTACACCCTAATATTCGTATAGTAAGTACTCGTATATTTCCTTAATAAGCTATTCTTAAAGTATACTAGGAATATACTACCATTTATTATATAAGAAGGTCTTGCCTTCCTCAAATAAATGCGTTTTTATTTCCTAATTATTCAAGTAGCTATTATTCTTAATACGTAATACAATTCGTTATATTTATGTTTTATTTAGCTTAACTTACTAGGTTATATTAATTTCTCAGGTACCTAGTATAAGGTTTCTATCTTTAATAGCACGTAATAAAGGTATATTACTTACTTACTTATTTGATTTTAAGTACTCTCTTTAACTAAGCGCGTTTACTCTTTCGTTTTTAAATCCTTTATAGTATATAATTTTAAAGTTATAATTTATAAGGGTTTTATACCATTTAATCTATCGTTTATTTAAATCCTTTATAGTTAAGAATAATATAAGATTCTTATAGTTAATATAAACCTTAATTTAATACTTTACTTCTATAAAATAATATCTCTATTCTTTAAAGCACTTAATAATAGCTATAAGTTCTTTATCGTAAATCCTATAATTAAGTTTAGGTTTATAGAGTTTCTTTAAGAAAAATACAATTAAGTGTAATCTTCCTTAATTATCTTATTATTTAAGCTATTTACCTAGTGTAAAGTTTAAGGCGTTTATTTTAAGCTTATAAGGTTTATTTTAATTAAGTGCTTTTAATATAGGTTTTAACGTAATTAAATCTTTTATCTTTTAAAATACTATAGCTTTTAGTTTGTTCTATTAAAAGCTAACTTCTTTCTTTATTAGATTTATAAGAGGTTATAAAATATCTTTATATTCGCTTAAGAACTTATAGTAAAAGTTTATAAATATTATAAATTCTTTAACTTCTTTTAGATTCTTTAATATAAGCTATTTCTTAATAGTTTTAATCTTATTTAAGCTTATTTATATTTCTTCATATGTAAGTATATACCCTAAAAAGTGTATAGTATTCTAGTAGAATTAGTATTTTAAGGCTTTAATTAAGAGTTTATTATCCTATAAAGTTTATAGTACCTTATATACATGTTACTTGTATTCCTTAAGGGTATTTAAGTAAATAAGAATATTATTAAGGTATATAACTATAAATACTCCTAGTTATTTTCGTAAGATTATATTAATTATTCTTTAAAAGGTTACTAATACGTTAGTAAGCCTAAAAGGTATTACTAGATATTTATAGTGTTTTCTATTAGTTTAAAATACTATTATTTACTTATAGCTTTCTTTTATTCGTATAAGGTTATAAGCTTCTTTTAAGTTAAGTATAGTAAACTATTTAGCTTTTTTAACTTTATCTTTAATTTCTATTATAAGCGGTAATAGGTATTAATTCTTAATTATAATCTTATTTAAGTGTTAGTAATTAATGTATAATTATAGTTTCCCGTTCTTCTTTAATACCTATAAGATTAGGTATTCTACTAGAGACTCTAATAGTCTTATATATCCCTTTTATAATATATCCTTTAAATACTTCTTAAGCGCCTTATCTTACTTAGGGTTCTAAGAATAAATCTTATTAAACGTTAGTTTAATACTAGGTTAAAGTCTAATCTCGTAATCCTAGCGTAAATACTCTAGTAGTCCTATTTCTAGCTCTCTACTAAATAGCTTGCTATACTTTAAGTATTCCTTAAAAATCTTTGTTATCTTAGCTTTTAGCTCTCTAGTAATTACATATATTCCTAAAGGCCTATTATAGTTTAAATAAGATGCCCTTTATAGGCTACTCTTAGCTTTATAACCGTATTCTAGTAAATCCTATTAAAGTTAATCGGTTCTCTAATTAACTTATAGATTACTTACTTATAACTAAGGTATCCCTAATATAATATTATGTTTTAAGATTACTATAATATCTAGTATAACTTAGTGTTTCATGCCTTATATATTAATAAGAAGCTACGTAATCTTTATATTAACTACTTTATAGCTATACTTTACCGTAGTTTCTTTTATAGTTATAAGTTAATAAGGCTTATCTTTAAGTGTTTAAGGTAATTATAATTTATTAACGAGATTTAGCGAGATAAAATTTCCTTATACTCCGCTATTAATTATTACCTAAATCTTTCTTTTTATTATAGTTATATTAACTATAAGGTATATAGTACTACTAATATTTATAATATATAAAGACCTGTTAAATCTCCGTTAAGAAATTAGTCTTAATTATAATAATAGCTGTTATTTCCCGAATTATTATTTCTCTCCTCTCGTTATTATTTAACGCGTATCTCTAAGCGCTATTATTAGCGATTATCTTCTAGCGTTTTATTAAAGCTTCCTTAGTAATTACTTGATCTACTATTTGTGTTAATTGAACTTAAATTAAGTGAGTTACTTGTAGTTACATAGTTTCCTTTCTTGGATTATAAGGGCGTAATTCGAATAGTATATACGTTATTCTTAGTATAATATAATTTCCCGTTTAATATCTTTAAATTAATTTATTATAATTTCGGTTGTATTATAAGGGTTATTCTCCTTTCCTTTTATTCTCGTAAAAACTATTCGTTACCTTACTTACTATTAAGGTGCGTATAGTAATTATTATTATAATAAAAGGTTTAATTAAGGAGTTTATATTTAATTTTAAATTCGTTTTTCTTAGTTAAATAATTCTCTTCTTCTTAGATCTATTCTAGTAAAGGTTTACTTTTTAGTAAGGGTATTTAATATTCCTAAAAGTTATTAGGTATTAGTTAGGTTTTAAATTTCTAATCTTTATTTAAACTAATATTATTTATTAACGTAAGGCTTCCTTTATTGCTTACTATACTAAGATTTCGCGTAAGTAAGTCTTTTTAGTTTATAGTATAAAGCTTCTTACCTTTAGGAATTAGCTTTTATAGCTTCTTTAAAGCTTTACATTTATTCGTAAAGTATTTAGTCTTATTATAATTATAATAAGTTTTCCCCTTTTTCTTATTTATAGCGTTAAGTTCTATAGGTCTAATATAGTACCTATATACTATTAATATTTAGCGTAGCTTACTACTATTAGGTTTATTAAACCTAGTATATAATTTAAATTTCCTATAACTTTTTTCGTAATATTACTCGTATAAACGGTTATTTACCTTAATAATTATTTTAATAAAGTCGTTAAATAACTTAGAATAATCTTCTTAATAAATATTATTCTTTACTTCTTCTTTAAGTTCTTAATAGAAAACTTTTATTTTAGGTTTAGTATTCTAGTTAAGTTTTACTATAATACGTTTAAACTCCCTAGTATAATAAGCTATAGATCTAGTTTACTTAAGTTAAGTAAGCTATTATATAGCTTCTTTATACTTATTAGGGTTTTTAAATGTAACGAGAAGTTATTCTTTAAAGGTTTTATAATTAAAGAAGATATAAATAACTTTTACTCTAGCTTTAACGCTATACTTAAAATATACGTAAAGGGTTAGCTCCTACTATTCTATTACTTTTCTAGTTAAGAGGTTACTAATATAAAGAATCTATAACTTAAGTGTCGTATAGATTTTTTCGTTAACTTATAGGTAAGCTTAAGCTTATATAAGAAAGTTCCTTACATTACCCTTATAACCATCGTATAATTTAAGCTTAGGGAATTTTAGCATGTTATTATTAATAGAGGATATAAGTGTAAGATTTTAAACTACTATAAGTTTCTCTTCTTATACCTTAAGTTTCTTATAGAGATTATTCTGTTAGTTAAGAAGCTATTAATTCTACTTCTTAAGCTTAATAATCTTATTATAAAGGTACTTTATTATCTCCTTAGGGTTAGTAGTCTTTCCACTTAAAGTAAATATCTTAGAAGTTATTACTACTTAAAGTTTTAAGGTAACTTACTAAATAGAATTAATTAAAATATAATAGTAGCTTAGGTTCTAAGGTATAGTAGGTTTATTTCTTAGAAAGTAAGTTAAGTTAAATGCTATAAAGTAGCTTTTTAAGTAGTATTATAATAAGGCTATTAAGAGTATAACTCTTAATAGTAAGACTATTACTTAGATTAATTAATAGAGATTTAAACTATCTAACTATAGGAATACCTCCTCCTTAAGTATCCGTTTATCTCTTTATTATAAACCCGGATTATTTAGATCGCCTAATAATCTTAATAATCCCGTCTTGTTAGATTATTTATATAATCTAATAAGCTATTACGTGACTTAATGTCCTTGTTAGTTAGCAGCTATACCTACCCTTGCTAGTGCGGCCTAGCTTCCCGCGTCTCGTGTAGTGACGTTCGTAACATAAACGCGCTTAGTTAAAGAAAGAACTTAAAATCGAATAAGTAAGTAAGTAATACACTCTTATTACGCGCTATTAAGAATAAAAATCTTATACTAGGTACCTAAGAAATTAATATAACCTAGTAAGTTAAGCTAAATAAAATATAAATATATTAAATTATATTATATATTAATAATAATAGCTATTTAAATAATTAAGAAACGAAAACGCATTTATTTAAGAAAGGCAAGATCTTCTTATATAATAAATAATAATATATTTCTAGTACACTTTAAGAATAGCTTATTAAGGAAATATATAAGTATTTATTACACGAATATTAAGGTGTAAGAAAAACGATTAATAGGTTAAAAAGATTATACGACTTTCTAGAAAGCAAAAAAATAGTATAAGAAGTTATTAAGAAATACAATACGTGTAATAAAGTAAAATTAGCGTAACACGTATTATACGAAGAATTATAACTAATATTATTACCTAAAAGAGTATAGTAAACTATTATAATAGACTTTATCGTTAAACTATTAAAGTTAAAAGAACCTATAATAGAAGTAGCTTATAATAGCATTCTAGTTATTATAAATAAACTTATAAAATACGCCTACTATATTTTATATAAGAAATTAAGTAATACTAAGAACTTAGCGTATATATTCTTTAAAATAGTTATTATATAATATAGATTAAAAGCTTATATTAGATCGCGATAAATTATTTACCTTAAACTTTTAGAAATACCTTATAAAAACTATAAAGATTAAATAAAGCTTATTAATAGTATTCCACTTATAATTAAATAAATAAATAGAAATCTTAAATTAAATACTCAAATAATATCTGCGAAGCTATATTAACTACTAATAGAATAATTAGGTAAAATAGCTACTACTAGTATAATAGGCTTATAATAGCTTTAAGATTAATAATATAAAGATATTATTATTTAAAGTAAATTACGAATTTAACCCTATTATTAAAATATATATAATATAAAATATAAACGTGCTAGTAGTTATAACGTATATAGTAACTATAATAGAAATATAAAAATACTTATAATAGAAATAAATATTTTTATAGAACTAAATAAAATACTACGCGAATAAAAAGAGATTATTAGCGTTAATTTTAAAGGAGAGATATAAAGTATACCTTATTTATAAAAATATTAAAACTAGGTAACTTAATAATAAACTTAACTAAAAGAAGATTAGATTATTTCTTATTAAACGAAAAATCTTAAATACTAACTATAAACTATTATTACTAAATAAAATAAGAATCTATCTTATATTTTATATATTATTACTAGAGAAAGCATTAAATAAATTTATAATTACTATAAATATTATAATAGAAGATACTAATAAATATAAAGTTAAATAAATACTTAAAGTATAAAGAGATATAAAGAATTATTATTATCTTATTAAATAAAAAGAATATTTAAACTTTAAAAACACCTAAGAATTAGCTAAAAATCTTACGAATTACTTAACGTTACTTAAATAATTTTATTTCTAAGAAACGTATTCTAATTAATCTTTTAAGTATTATCTAATAACTTAATATTAAATTTAATATTTAAGAAATAAACTAAAATAGAATTTAAATTCTTAAAAGAAGTAAAAAGAACCTTTATAATCTTTTAAAGCTATTTCGCTTTCTTACGTTTTACACGTTTTAACTCTTTAACGTTATTAATACCACGCGTAATTACACGTATTATTTTCTTAAACTATAATTTCTTTTATTTCTATAAACGTAAGACCTTTTAATTCTCGGCTAAGGCACGCTTCTTAGCTTCTTTAAGCTCCCTCTTAAGCTTATAATATTAATTTATAATACTATAAAGCTATTAAAGGGTTACCCCTATAATATTATAATTCCCTTACTTATCTACTATACACTTTATATAATAACTTAAATTAAAAATAAAGGCTTTACATTAAGAAAGTCCTATATAAGCGTAGTAAGCGTAAGCTTTTATAAAGAATAAAGATAAATTATTAATTATTATAAAAAGAAGGTTATTTTAGTAAAGGGAAGAAGTAAATAAAGCTTTAAACCGCTATTTTAAGATACGGTTAATTAATATAATAGCATATAATAATAGAAGAAAGAAAACGTACGATACTTAAGCCAGCCTATTTTAATAGCCTTAAGAATAAGACTAATAAAGAAGAGGTATAATATTACGAATAATACTATATAAAATATAAGATAAGACTATACTAGCTAAAATAAGCATAACCTATAGGTATAAGAAGAAGGTAAGAGCACGTAACTAGCTACGTAACCTAAAAGGTAATTAAAGAGATTAATATTTAAATATATTAATTAAGGAGAATTAAACTAACTAAACCTTAAGCTAATTAATTAGGGTTTAAAGGGATTAATAGTTAAGCTAATTAATCTAAAATTATAATAGAGAGGTAAATAAATACTTAAGGAGAAAGTATTTCTATAGTTAAATAATTTAATTCTTTATTAATTAATCTAAGTAATAGTTTTACTATTAAGAGTTATACTCTTAGCGGCCTTATTATAATACTACTTAAAAGCTACTCTATAGCATTTAACCTAACTTACTTTCTAAGAAATAGACCTACTATGCCTTAAAACCTAAGCCACTATTACACCCTACTAACTTACAACTATAAAAGGAACTACGATAAAGTATAGCTAAGAAGTAATTAATATAAAAGTAGTATAGCTTCTCGTTAATATATAAGGCACGAAATATTAAGTTACATTAAATATTATAGTAATCTTAAAATATAATATTATATTAGGGATACCCTAGTTATAAGCGAGTAATTTATAAGTTAATTAAAGAACTAGCTAACTTTAATAGGATTTACTAGGATACGGTTATAAAGCTAAGAGCGGCCTATAAAGGGCACCTTATTTAAACTATAATAGGCCTTTAGAAATATATGTAATTACTAGAGAGTTAAAAGCTAAGATAATAAAGATTCCCGAGAAATACTTATAGTATAGTAAGCTATTTAATAAAGAGCTAGAAATAGGACTACTAGAGTATTTACGCTAAAACTACGAGATTAAACTCTAGCCTAGTATTGAACTAACGTTTAATAAAATTTATTCTTAGAACCTTAAGTAAGATAAGGCGCTTAAGAAGTATTTAAAGAATATATTATAAAAGGGATATATATAACTATTAGAGTTCTTAGTAAAATACCTAATTTTATAAATATTAAAGAAGAATAGGAAACTATAACTATATATTAATTACTAACACTTAAATAAAATTATAATTAAGAATTAATACCCGTTACCGCTTATAATAGAAATTAAAGATAAAGTTAAAAAAGCTAAATAGTTTACTATACTTAACTTAAAAGAAGCTTATAACCTTATACGAATAAAAGAAGGCTATAAGTAAATAATAGTATTTTAAACTAGTAGAGAATACTACGAATATTTAGTAATACCTTTTAGGCTTACTAACGTACTAGTAACCTTTTAAAGAATAATTAATATAATCTTATAAAAATAACTAAAAGTATTTATAATTATATACCTTAATAATATTCTTATTTACTTAAATACTCTTAAGAAATATAAATAACACGTATATAAAGTACTATAAACTTTATAGAATAATAAACTCTTAGTTAAAGCCTTAAAATACTAGTTCTACTAGAATACTATACACTTTTTAGGGTACGTGCTTATATATAAAGAAATATAAATAAGCTTAAATAAGATTAAAACTATTAAGAAATAACTTATATTAAAGAATTTAAAAGAAGTTAAAGAATTTATAATATTTATAAACTTTTACTATAAGTTTTTAAGCGAATATAAAGATATTTTATAATCTCTTATAAACCTAATAAAGAAAGAAGTTAGCTTTTAATAAAATAAACTAAAAGCTATAATATTCTAAAAGATAAAAGATTTAATTATATTAAAACCTATATTAAAAGCACTTAATTAAAATAAACCTTATAAGCTTAAAATAAACGCCTTAAACTTTATATTAGGTAAATAGCTTAAATAATAAGATAATTAAGGAAGATTACACCTAATTATATTCTTCTTAAAGAAACTCTATAAACTTAAACTTAATTATAGAATTTATAATAAAGAACTTATAGCTATTATTAAGTGCTTTAAAGAATAAAGATATTATCTTATAGAAGTAAAGTATTAAATTAAGGTTTATATTAATTATAAGAATCTTATATTATTCTTAACTATAAAGAATTTAAATAAATGATAAATTAAATAATATAAAACTCTTATAAATTATAACTTTAAAATTATATACTATAAAGAATTTAAAAACGAAAGAGTAAACGCGCTTAGTTAAAGAGAGAACTTAAAATTAAATAAGTAAGTAAGTAATACACTCTTATTACGCGTTATTAAGAATAAGAATCTTATACTAAACACCTAAGAAATTAATATAACCTAGTAAGTTAAGCTAAATAAAATATAAATATAATAAATTATATTATATATTAAGAATAATAGCTACTTAAATAATTAAGAAATGAAAACGCATTTATTTAAGAAAGGTAAAACCTTCTTATATAATAAATAGTAGTATATTTCTAATACACTTTAAGAATAGCTTATTAAGAAAATACACGAGCACCTATTACACGAATATTAAGGTATAAGGAAAATAATTAATAAGCTAAAAAGATTATATAACTTCCTAGAAAGTAGAAAAATAATATAAGAAGTTATTAAGAAATGTAACACGTGTAATAAAGTAAAATTAGCGTAACACGTATTATACGAAGAATTATAACTAATATTACCACTTAAAAGAGTATAATAAACTATTATAATAAACTTTATTATTAAACTACTAAAGTTAAAAGAACCTATAATAAGAGTAGCTTATAATAGCATTTTAATTATTATAAATAAACTTATAAAATACGCCTATTATATTTTATATAAGGAATTAAGTAATACTAAGAACTTAGCGTATATATTCTTTAAAACAATTATTATATAATATAAATTACTAATAAAGCTTATATTAAATCGTAATAAATTATTTACCTTAAACTTTTAAAAATACCTTATAAAAACTATAAAGATTAAATAAAGCTTATTAATGGTATTTCACTTATAATTAAATAAATAAATAGAAATCTTAAATTAAATACTTAAATAATATCTATAAAGCTATATTAACTACTAATAAAATAATTAGGTAGAATAGCTATTATTAGTATAATAGGCTTATAATAGCTTTAAAATTAATAATATAAAGATATTATTATTTAAGGTAAATTACGGATTTAACCCTATTATTAAAATATATATAATATAAAATATAAACGCGCTAATAGCTATAACGTATATAGTAATAATAATAGAAATATAAAAACATTTATAATAGAAATAAATATTTTTATAAAACCAAATAAAATATTACGCGAATAAAAAGAGATTACTAGCGCTAATCCTAAAGAAGAAATATAAAGTATACCTTATTCGTAAAAATATTAAAATAAAATAACCTAATAATAAACTTAATTAAAAGAAGATTAAATTATTTTTTATTAAATAAAAATTCTTAAATACTAATTATAAACTATTATTATTAAATAAAATAAGAATCTATTCTATATTTTATATATTACTATTAAAGAAAGCACTAAATAAATTTATAATTGCTATAAATATTATAATAAAAGATACTAATAAATATAAAGTTAAATGAATACTTAAGTATAAGAAGATATAAAGAATTATTATTATCTCATTAAATAAAAGGGATATTTAAACTCTAAAAACACCTAGAAATTAACTAGAAACCTTATAAATTACTTAACGTTACTTAATTAGTTTTATTTCTAAGAAACGCATTCCAATTAATCTTCTAAGCACCGCCTAATAACTTAATATTAAACTTAATATTTAAGAAATAAATTAAAGTAAAATCTAGATTCTTAGAAGGAGTAAAAAGAACCCTTATAGTCTTTTAAAGCTGTTTTGCTTTCTTACGTTTTATACGCTTTAACTCTTTAACGTTATTAATATTACGCGTAATTACACGTATTATTTTCTTAAGCTATAATTTCTTTTATTTTTATAAGTAACGCATCTTAGCGCTCGCCTTTTTAGGTTCTTTCTTAGTAGCTTTTAATTTAAACTTAACTTTCTAATATTAAATACTAATATAATATAACTATTATAAGGTAAGAGAATTTATATTATAATAAGACCTATTTAAACGAATATACTTATAATAATAGGACGAGTCTACGTTAAACGCCTTATAATTTTAAAGGCCTTAATCTTAGTAAAAGAAATAAGCGAGTATATTAACTAGGTTCTTAATTATTAACTTAAGAAAAGCGTTTTACTCGTTTATTTTACGAGAAAGTTTACGGGATTAAACGGGAGGTCTTAAGATATAATTAATTAATATAATAATATATAAGAAGAATAAAGAAAGGGAAAATTACCTAAAAACCCTTAGCTAGCCTACTTTAATAGCCTTAAGAATAAGACTAATAAAGAAGGGGTATTATATTATAAACGTTACTATACGAGACGCGAAAAGCTAGGCCATACTAGTAAGGGTAGGTATAACTGCTAACTAATAAGAATATTAGGTTACGTAATAGCTTATTAGATTATGTAAATAATCTAATAAAACGGGATTATTAGAATTATTAGGCGATTTAAATAATCTAGGACTATAATAGAGAGATAAACGAGTACTTAAAAAGAGGGTATTTCTATAATTAGGTAGTTTAAATCTTTATTAATTAATTTAAGTAATAATCTTACTATTAAGAGTTATACTCTTAATAGCCTTATTATAATACTACTTAAAAGCTACTCTATAGTATTTAACCTAACTTACTTTCTAAGAAATAAACCTACTATGCCTTAGAACCTAAGCCACCGTTACAATAGGGGTACTTATAGTAACCTTTTACTTAATAGCTTTTTTCTTTTAGGTAGGCGTGAGTATCTTACCCTTAAAAGAGCTATTCTTTTATAGTTAAGTTAATACTATTATTAAACTAGAGTTAGTTAATTAATTAAAACGTACCTTAAGAGTAACGTTAAGTATAATTATTTTAAAAATAATAAGCTTTTATAAAATATTAATAGAAAAATATTAAGACTAGGTTAAAGTTAAGTAAACGTATAAAGTAAAATAGACTAATATATAATTAAAAATAATAAATAGAATAAGGGAGAGAGACGCTTAGCGTTAAGCTAATACTAGGTAAAAACCTACCTTAAATTAAAAAAAGCTTATAAGAGTTATAAGAGATAAGAAAAAGCCTAAAAAAATAACGTATATTAGCTAAATTTACCTGGGAAACACCTAAAAAATAAGCTAATATAAGTATAGCTTTAATAAGCTTATAAAGAGAGCTAAAAGCTATTATAAGGCTAGCTTAATATTAAAGGCTATAAAAAGAGGTTATACGTATGAAAATTAAGGGTTTAAAGAAGAAAGAAAGAAAGGAAAATTAATAGCTTAGTTTAAAGCTCTTATAAAGGCTATAATAGGCCTTAAATAGCTAATAATAGCTAGCTAAGCTTAGCTAGGTAGCTCTAAAAGTAAGGATAAAGTAAAGTTTATTATAATATACTAATTACACTAAAAATATCTAGGATATAGCGTTACGTTAGGCCTAAAATAGTGTAATATAATATAATACTTAAAGAAAACTAAGTAATAGCCTTAAACACTTAAATACTAGAATAGCTACTTAACTAGCGTATTAAAGCTAACCTAAACTTAGCTTAAACCTTTATTATATACGCTTTAATAAACCGCTATTAGAATAGCTAGCCTAATAGGCACCTTTAACTTATATAATTTAGGATACGCTTTATATAATTATAGATTATAGCGGGGTAGGGATAACCTAGAATAAAAGTGAGGGGGTTTTTCTTTTTATATAAAGGGTTTTCCCACTTAAACTACATGTAAAAGTATTAGAATAGCTATAATAGCTCTAGGGTACTTAAATAAATAAATATATATAATAATATATATAATATAAATAAAATAAAAAAAAGCTTATATAAATATTATATAACTTATAATTTATAAAATTTAAATTTTATAAATTTATAAATTATATTAAAAATATTTATATTTATTAAAATAAAATATATATCTTAAATAAGGTCTTATACTTATATAATAATAAAATAATTTAATAATCTTTATTATAATTATATATATTTATTACTTATACTTAAAAAGTTATATAAAAAATAAGCTTCTTTTTAAAATATAAAAATTTTAAATTTTAAATATATTAAATTAAAATAAATATATAAGAACACTTTAAAACCTTATTATTCTTTTTAAAGTAATATTTAATTAGTATAAGATTTTTAAAAAAATTATTATATATATATTAAAATTTTAAATTAATTATTAAATAATATAAGTATTTTAAGATTATATACTTTATTTAAAAACTTATAATTATAAAAGTATTTTAAATTAAAAAAAACTTTAATACTTATAATATTAATTTATTTAAAAAGATATATAAAATATAATTTATTTAATTTATTATTAATTTTTAAATTTTAAATTTTATAAATAAAAATAATTAATAATAAATTAAATAAATTAATAATACTTATAAGTATAATATATTATTACTCCTAATATAATTTATAATAAAATATCTTAAAAGTATTTAATTATATAATTTATTTAATTTAATATTAATATTATTAGATTTTTAAAAGCCTTAAGAGTGTCCTAGAGTTTTGTGGCTGTCCCGGAATTTTGTGGTCAACTAAGTGGCTAGCCCACTTAGTTGTCAACGGGTAGTTGAATAAAGCCCAGGGTTCATGTTGGCGGTGGTGATGAATCGTGACCAAAAGGAGGCACAGCATCAGCCACAATTAGATCCTAGGCGTTTTCCCATATCCCCGTCAGCTGGGATGATAGGTATCCTGCCTCTGGGCTGCCACCGCTTCTAGCGCCGATGTAAAATCCACAGGGCAACAACTGGACAGGGCAAGCTGATCAGAAGACAGTGCCGCTTTTATAAAGCCAACCACTACTTGGTGTCCCCGCCGGGACAGTGGGTGAAGGGCTTTGGCTAAATAGTTTCATCCATGGCATTAGCAGCAGCCGGCTGGGTCTCTATCATCTACGTCTTGTACGCCAAATGTCCCCATTGTACTTCGTATTATTGAACCGGCCGAGCAAAGACCTGAGTCGCTGATACGACAATGCCACGGTAATCTCACGATGCCTTTGCTTTGCTGCTTGGCAAGTTACTTCGTATAGTCGCTCTCACCCGCCACAGTCTCCATCACACTTTCTGTGTCCCGATGTTAAATATCACTAGTCTTCAGGGCCGCCTTTACCTAGCAGCTCAGGCCACGGTCTTCGGTTCTCTCCCGACAAACAAGCATCCCCAGCTCAGTCAAGGCTTTTCTGTTGCCAAGGCGGCCTATATCCGCAACACTACCTCGTCAATTAGGAGCCGTGACTCCTCTGCGATCATGAATCGACGCAAATAGGGCAGGTATCACTTCACGGCTGGCATCAGACTAGTCGTGAAGGGCATGGCGCATAAAAGTAGGTGCGTGCACCACGATCTGTATGTACGTACTCCCTTGGCTGCGGCTGGAAGAAGTCGTTGGCAGCTGGCGTCACCGCATCAGGCAACTCGACAGATTCTTGAGCCCCAGAGATGACCCAAGGTAACATTTGAAGGCCTGGGAAGTTGAATCTACACTCTCCCGGCCAAGTCGTGGGCGCATTTACATCAGCTTCTGGACCTGGTAGAAACCCACCCCCCCATGGGGGACATGCTTGAGTATAGAACCTCTGGGGGCAAACTCTGAAACGCAGGAGCTTTCGAAACCGTAGATCAGATTTCTAGTAATGTTCGAGTCACTTGTCGTCATGGGAAAGGGAGGGTGACAGGCATAAAGATCCTGGTCTCTTTCCTTGATAATGCTGGTGACCATGATATGCTGTAAATTTGTTGGAGCGGTTTGGTGTTTATGGTTAAGAATTCACGACGGGGGAGCCACGTACCCACAAGCGCGGTATTGGCATTTATGAGCCACCTGTGGTGAGATTTTATAATGTATTAATTGATGTCTGGTATGGAGTGTGCTGCTTCATCGTCAGGTTATATAGAGACTTGCATAATTGCCTCCGCGTATACATTAATGGTGCTTTTCTTTTCTTTCTTTTCTTCTTTTTTTTTCTCTTTTTTTTTCTCTTTTTTTTTTGCTGTTCTCCACGCGTCATCATTGCGTGGATAATTTCCTGGGATATCTGTAGTGTCATGAAATAGAACCCAATGTGATTCGATTTGGAATCCCGAAGTACCGGGACATTGAGAAGTGGTTATAAGCTGGCGAGCAAGTATATAACCTTGAACCCGGTCCTTTGTACGCTTCTGCAACTCAAGACTTATTAGAAGCTCGACTGTCGTAAAAGACAATGGCTTATTGTGCATTAAATGGGGCTTGCTTCTCTTCCTTGATTTGTCACATTGCGAAAGCGTTTGCAATACCGACCATTTCAGTCTGCAGGAAGCAGTGATACCGACTGCCTCGGGGTACCGAAGAAGATGCCACTGCCCACCTACTGCTTTCTGTAGCTTTCTAATGCAGGCCTTCGAATCTAGCTTTAGGGCTGCAACATACGGTGTATTGCATGTGCGTCGGCACCTCGATCCCAGGAGAGCGGCACGAAACAACCATGGCGCTGGGAGTTCCATGCTCAAGACGAAACCCATCACTTCATGGTTTCGGCTCGCTAGATTTTTTTCTTTCTTTTGCATCTTGCTCCCAACCGGCATGGCATTATGGCATCCTTGGGTGTCCGACTGATCTGATGATGCTTTTGCTGTCTCGGGCCAAGAGCACAGCCCTGCGTCTATGGGGATAAGGCGCAGTTCGTCAGCTGTCTTCGTCCCTGACATGGCTGCATAGTACTACCTACCTAGGTAGTACCTAGTAGGCTTGCTGAGTACAAGCAAGGTAAGACATCTGACTGTGCAGGGAGCTTGGAAGCCTTCCAGCGTTACTCGTAAGTTTGTACCCGAATTGGGGGGCTCGGCGTGGTGACCCGAGTGGCAAAGGCGGCGATGCAGCTAGCATTGTTTGCGGCCTCCGTTGGGTACTTTGGAGCGGACAGGCGTGTTCGCAGGATGAAAAGTTTCTGCAGCACAGCCCGGTAGTACGACACGGTTGAGGTTGTACCGCCACCATCGCCGTGCCCGCCGGGTTGTTGGCGTGGTTCGACAGCCCGTCGCTCCTTCCACTTCGACTAGTTTCCCCTCGCAGGCGGCCGCAGCCACCGCGCTTGCCACTTTGCTTCAGCTTTGTAATGTCAATTTCCACCAGACGCCGTCCGTCCCTCGTCCCTGCCGCCGCACTCCAGCACCCAAAGCACCCTGGAAACTTGCCAAGAAAGCTGCACACGGTGACACACCAGGGATCCACTCTCACGCGCTATGTCTACTGCCACTTTGGGGCTGGGCCTGTGGGTCTCCGTCACATTTCTTTGCATCACCTGGTACTTCAATGTCGTCCCCTCCCGCCTCTGGATTGTCCACTTCCCCACGTCAAAACCAACCTTGGGACATTCTTTCTACGGCGTCTTCCTCCTTTGTCCTCGACCAATCTGGCCTCTCTTGTGGTCATCAACTATTTCTAACCTCCATAAGAATACTTTGAAAACTTACCTTGCCGTCCAGCGGGAACGTCGCCATACGCTATCACGCGATATACAACATTAATACGTTACTGCCTTCCGACATCATACTCTTGCCACTACATTCGGCATATCTGGGCTTGACCGCTACAACAACTCACAAACCACAAACCACATCTGCACGCATAATGGATGTTACCCCTCGCCTTTCACGGTCGTCTTCATCGGCCTCGCGCAAATCCGGCCTCACCCTGGACCTCTCCAACTTGCCTCCTTTGACGCAACCCACGCCGCCATCAAATACCCTCCTCTTTACCGGCCTCAACAACACAGATATCTTCCGACCAGACAACTTGGAGCGAATCCGAGGACTGGTTGCTAAGATAGCACCTATCCACGCCTTTGCGCCGCTCAAGTCGTTCCGTCGCATTGTCATTTCCTTCTTCGATATCGATTCCTCCATCGCTGTCCGTCAGGTTTGGGATGGCGAAGCTATCCTTGGCGATCGCTGCAGAGTCTACTTTGGACAGCAGACGAACATCGAGGCCAAGGACGAGCATCTAGCTCTCCCTGATGCCGGGAAGTTGTTCTTCATCTCACCGCCACCCAGCCCTCCACATGGCTGGGAGCTCCGCCTGGAAGACGCTCCGAACAAGCAGGTGCACGCCGAAGACCTAGCTGAAGCATTGTCTAAACTGCACAACACTCGCCCAGGACCGGAGTCCCCTATCAGCCCCGTGGACGGACCTGCTGCTAGTGGGAGCACTAGAAGCCGTAGCTCGACCCTTATTTACCGTCCGGAGGAGAATGGGTGCAGCCCAGACCTGCCTGCCGTCTTTGTTGAAGACATGACGGAAGAGCCTGAACCCATAAGCCCTATCGACAGTTGCCGACCTATAATGGCACATACCGCCCGGCCCCCAGTTGAGCTGATGCACGATGCGTAACGTTCCTGGGATTCTTTTTTCTTTTTGTTTAAAAGGGGAACAATGCATCAGAAGCGAAAACCGAAAGCATAGGCGTAATTGGGGGACAGGTTCATGGCGCATTCAAATCGAGGTCTTTTAGGGAGCACCCGAAATTTTGGGACCACGGCATTGGGATTGCACGAAAAATAGGAAGTGCAACATGGTTATCGATTGTTGTCTTTGCTCTAGAACCGGACGTGGGTTATTGACACGGAGAATTCTAGAGTTGTATAGTATGCAGCTATTTGGCGAGGATTCAATACAAGTCCTGTTGGAATTTTCTGTTGCAGTGCTTTGCAGCGTAGAATGCATAAAAAATATTGCCTTGCGCAGCTATTTAATTAGTCGATGAGTGTAACTTCCGGTTTTGGATTATTTGTCACTTGAATCCCTCTGCTTTGTTTGTTGTAGGTTACCTGAAGCTTGAGGGCCTGAGGTTCGCCGCATCAAGTCCAAGACTTTGCGCCGACGATGCAGACCCACCAGATCCCTGCCACTCATTCGCGTGCCCCGTCTCCAAATTAGTCCCGGTCCGCCCAACTTTTCTTTGCAACGTCCAACATCTCCAATCATACAAAGGGGTTCGACACGGGCACCCGTGCAGACCAGAACCCTTTGGGCAACGATGAAATGTCCATGCCGCGCAGCGCCTTGGAAAATATTCGTGCAGAGCTTGGCGCAAGTCCATAACCTTCAGGTCTCGACCAGGACAGCACGACCATGGCGTCCTGTGCCGGTGCCCCGGTTTGTTTCGAGTCAAAGTCGTGGGCTTACCGCTTCATCCTACTGGAGACAAGAAACTAGTCGGTTGGCCGTCGCAGCGGAAGATGCGGTTGACAAGAGGGAAAATGTGACGGGTACGGCGGAGCCGGCGCCGGCGGCTGAGGCAAAGCCTCTACGAGAGAACCGAACGAGGGACAAGAAGATGGAGAATGAAGCTCAATCTTCAAAGCAATCCAAACCTCGAACAAACGAGAAGTCTTCACCTCCATCGTCACCACCGAAGCGCAGGCCCAACAAAGCCAAACCTCACGACCCATCTCCCGACTCGAACATTGCCCAGCCCAAGACCCCCGAATGGCAGAGCCAAAAAGCAGCCCTCAAGGAAAAATTCCCCCAGGGTTGGAAGCCTCGGAAACGCCTGTCTCCTGATGCTCTGGCGGGCATACGGGCACTCAACGCGCAGTTCCCGGACACCTATACGACGCGGGCGCTGGCGGACAAGTTTGAGGTGTCGGCGGAGTCGATTCGGCGGATTCTCAAGAGCAAATGGACACCATCGGCGGAGGAAGAGCAGGAGAGGCAGGAGAGGTGGTTTAGGAGAGGCATGCAGGTGTGGGAGCGCAAGGCGGCGGTTGGGGTGAAGCCGCCGCGGAAGTGGAGGAGGGAGGGGATTGTGCGGGATAGCTCGTGGCATGAGAGGAGGAAGGAAGCGGCGAGGCGGGAGAGGGAATGGGAGGAGGAGGAGAGGGAGGCTGAGAGGGCGAGGAGGAATTACGGTGCGAGGAGTGTTGGTGGTGAGGATGAGGGTCGGAGCGAAGCCGGCAGTGGGAGGGGGTAGATGCGGCCATGGTGTTGTACGATATTAAACTCTCTCTAGGTAACTGGATACCGGATATCTTTGTTTCGCGACATCATGGGGTTTGTAACTGATTATACTGTGGTTCATCATCTTGTATGTGCGCTATGTGAGGGCATGGCAATATGATGATGAAGTTCTCGGGGAATATACGGTTTCTACAATCTATGTCAAAGACAAGCTACTTTGTGTATCATTTAGCATAGATTGTTTCAATCAGTTGGCAAACCAACGTGAAGTTATGTCTATACTGCCACGGCATTCCCCAACATGGTGCGAACAGTTGATGTTCCAAGACTCGGCCATTGATTGGCTGGCTGTCCGTGACGTCCTTGAGCTCCTCCACCTGCAGAACTCTCAACCTCTGTAACATTGAAGGCAGTCGATGTCCCGCCCCTGATGCGAAGCGCCGCCCAGGGCTAGCTCCAGAAACCAGGGGCTCGTTGGCGGCCAACTTGGTGCTTCACATGCTGCCAGAATTGTTTCAAATGTTCCACCACACGCCCAGTCTCATCATCGCCATGGTCCAGCTTGCCCAACTTTTCTTCTCTCGACTACGTTAATTCTTGGTCCCTTTCCTTCAATTCATTCCCGTCAAGGCTCTCCTGGCGCTTTCTACGCACGCCAGTTTTTCACCTTGCCTCGTCCCACCATTCTTTCTCGTCTGCCTCTGCCGTCGTCATCAGCCTCAGCATGTCTTCAAGGAACTATCCGCGCCCTCCTCAGCGTGACTCCTGGTTCGCCCCTCTATCCATCGACCTCATCGTCAAGGTCCTCAATGTGACCTTCCTGCACCCTTTTGTCTGCTGGATGATCCCGCTGTGCTTCCGGGCGCAGACCGTCCGGTGGGAAGCTCCCCGCATGATTGCATCCATAGCGTGGGCGACCTTCATCACGCTGTGTTGGATGGCAGGCGTGATCAACCAGCGCATTGCGTATGGACTGCCGAGAGAGGTTGATTTGGGCGAGGAGGTGATTGTGATTACGGGCGGTGCGAGCGGACTGGGCATGTTGGTCGCCGAGGTGTATGGCATGAGGGGCGCAAGCGTCGCCGTGTTGGATGTGAACGAGATGGAGAATGGGGAGGCGCAGGGCGTCACCTATTACAAGTGTGATGTCGGCGACAAGGCGCAGGTGAAGAAGGTTTCCGACGAGATTGAGAGAGACGTGAGTGTTTATCCCTGTGAACAAACGTGAAGATGACCCGAGGCCCTGACTGACGATGCATCATTCATACATAGCTCGGAACGCCGACTGTGCTCATCAACAACGCCGCCGTCGTCATTGGCAAGTCCCTCCTCAATCTGACCTTGGACGAAATCGACTCCAGCCTGTCCACCAACCTCCTCGGCCCATTTTATTGCCTCAAGACCTTCCTCCCGGCCATCATCCGTGGGGGTCGCGGCGGCACCATTGTCAACATTTCCTCCGTCATTGGCCACCTTGGCGCTGCGCAGTTGACAGATTACGCTGCTGCCAAAGCTGGTCTGACGGCCATGCACCGCTCTCTGACTGCCGAGTTGCGCGAGACGCACCCTGAGATTCGAACCGTGCTCATTACCCCCGGACAGTTGAGCACGCCTCTATTCTATGGAGTCCAGACGCCGAATAGCTTCTTTGCCCCAGTTGTGGAGCCCGTCGATGTCGCCAAGGAGATCATCGGGGCCATTGATAATGGCAGGGGTGCGACAGTAGGCATGCCGCTTTACGCCCGGTGGGTGGACTGGTATAATGTTTTGCCCGCCGGAGTGCAGGTTCTTGCGAGATGGGTGGCAGGTGTGGATAGGGGAATGAGGACGTTTATTGGGAGGCAGGGGCTAAGCGATGGGTTGAAAAAGAGGTAGGGGAGGCTTTGTGATAGGCGCTGGACGCTGTTATGAAGATGATGTATTTGCATGATGCATGTCTGGGCTTCGGGCCGCTGCGATGAGCGAACACGCAAGGGAGTTGAATAATATGCCGATACATTTACAGGGGAACATTGAGTGAAGAACTAATTTCAGCCTTTGTGGAAGGCACCATGTTTCTCAAGTCTGGTATGGAGAGATATTCCGTGAACACCTTGAATGGATAGGAGAATTGACCAAGAACAGAGGAGCATTACCGGCATCATCTTCGGCAGGCTTTCAAGCCACCACATGGATTGCACGATTGAACCTACACTCTACGGATACATGCGTACCAGAGAGATTTAACTCGACTGGCGCTTTAGAAAAGGCACGATGCAGGATTTTAGCTCCCAACAAGACGCGGAGGCGTCGAGTGAGATACCATGTAGAGGTCAAAGTATGGACAGCATATCATGGCCATTTCTCTTGTCGAGTCTTAGTTCAACTGGTCTTTAACTCGACAAAACGAGACAGTCCAGTTCGGCGCAACTCTACTTTCACCTTTTCCCTATAACATTCGGACCGTTGGCTAACGTGGCACAAGGACCGCACGTTAGCATATGCATATTACGGATATGGTTCATTAAACATACACTAGTGCGAACTATCAACAGCCCCCCCTGAGGATCTGAAGAATCCATACACACGACGGGTCCAGCCAAGCGACACGGGCGAAGAGGCAGCAACACAACACCGGTCTTGCTAGCCATCTACTAAGGACGTGAGCCTTGGAGCAGACCGTGGGTTTCAGACCCTGACAGTCGCCTTCTGAATACGGTCAAGTTGTCACTCCGGGACAAATATGTTGTCCGCAGCTGTTGAAATGTCGCAGGACTTGTGAGACGACTGGGCAACGACGTGCTTCCATGACGGGATGATGCACGGCAAAAATGAGAAAAGGAGGACAAACAACTATCTCATACTGCGTTCTTGTCCGCCTGCCGCTATGTTGCAATAAGATTTCCACCAAATTATAGCGGAAACGCCACGCTGGTTTAGACGGCTCGTTGAAAGTCTTGTCACTCCAGATGTACTAGACCTGGCAGACTATATAAGAAGGTCTGATTTCCTCTGTCTGCCATGAACAGGATTTCCTCGTCTTATCTCAACCACGTCTGCTCGTTCTACCACTCCTACCACTCCTACCACTCCTACTCGCTTTACTACTTCTACTCATCCTGCTCATACACACCATACTCTGCCACACATATCAGACCAACCACCCCATCCCTTCATCATGAAGTTCTCCATGCTGGCGACCATCTTGGCCACCAGCGGCCTTGCCACGGCCTCGCCCACGCCCACGCGCCGCTCAAAGAAAATCATCGGCGGCACCAACGCCACCATCGACCAGTTCCCATACCAAGCGTCGATCCAGCGCCGGGTTCACTCCTTCGACTGCCAGTTCAACGTTCACACGTGCGGCGGCGTCATCATCGCACCGAACAAGATCCTCACAGCCGCCCACTGCGTCTCGGGCGACGACGACGGCTCGGACCGCACGCAGTTCGTCGTCCGCGCCGGCAGCACCGACTGGACCCGCGGCGGCCAGCTCGTCGGCGTCAACGGCATCACGATTCACCCTGGCTACAAGCCGAGCGGGGACCACGGCAACGACCTCGCCGTGCTCACTCTCAAACGCAACCTCACGCTCGGAGACAAGGTCGCAATCGCGGACCTGGCTGATGCCGAGGAACGCATGCCTGCGGCCGGTGCCGACGTCGTCGTCGCCGGCTGGGGCCAAACGCAGGCCGGCAAGGGGCAACCGTCCGTCTTGCTGCGGTCTCTGACGACAAAGGTCGTGCGCAGGTGGGTGTGCGAGTTCAAGTTTCTGCGGTACGGAGGCATCGGGACCAAGGACTTTTGCGCCGGAGACGGGGGCGAGTTCGAGAACACCTGGGCCGGGGATAGCGGTGGCGCCTTGTTTGAAATCAGCACCAAGAAGGTGGTTGGTATTGTGTCGTTTGGTCTTGACGCTCCCAAGAAGGGGTACCCTACCGTCTTTACAAGCATTGCTGGCTACCGAGAGTACATCACTAGGGCCGCTGCTGTGTAGGTTTTGGATTGGGGTTGGAGAGAGGGGGCCCCGGATGTCGGCAGTGGTTGGATCTTGGCTCAGACTTTGTGTCGTTTCTCTTCCATCTTCTTTTTCATTTGTTTCTTTTTATTCTCTCTTGGTGGGAAGATGTGTGAGGACCTACCTTTGAGGCCCTGCTTGCGGAAGACCCGGTATTTGGATTTGTCAAATTCGGCGAGAAAATGACTGCCAGGCGTCTTGCTCGCTCGGAATATTCGATTCCTGCGACCTGTATCCATTGGTGCAAGAGGTTCTCGTCGGCTGCTCATGCCTCCAATCTGGAGTCAACAACGCCATATCTTTAGCGTATACAGTCGGAGGAAAAGGCACATCACCGTACGTCCCCGGAATATAGTCTTAGCTTAAGTGCTTAGTAGTAATTGGCCTAGGAAGGCACTATTCTGTTTTTTGAACACATTGTGTTATTGTAGGCTGTGAGATGCTAGCAATCATGTACAAGATCAAAAAGTATCCCATTACGCTGGTGTAGTAAATAGTATCAACGTGTGCCTGCCGATGGACATGCATCTTGCCAGAGACTGCAACCTGTCATTGGGAACTACTCAACAAAGGAACTAATCTTAATTTACGTCTCAGAGGCCACAGAGGGTATCAAGGGAGTTTCAAATTTCACAATAACTTAGTAAATCGCTTAGGCCAACTACGTCTTGAGTACGCGACCCGCTCCTATTCAAGCAACCCAAGATAAGCGCAAATATCCTCCCTTACACTAGAATACCATACCCCAAAACAAAGGAAATGTTTCTTGATGAGGTTCTAAATCCTACCCATCTCGTCGTCACCAGCTTGCCATCCCTGTCGCGTGTTCAGCATCGTTACAAGGGGTCCCTACTAGTAAGATAAGCATTGTTCCCCGCTGAACATAACGGCAAAGAGATTGATCAAACTCTTACCACATTGCGGACCTGAAGCCAATCATCACAATAGCCAATTTGCTCCACGAAATCTGTCTTCAGCACCGTCATCATCACAGTCATTCACAGTCATCACACCATGTCGAAAGATATACCCCCACAACTGAGCGCCAGTCTGCGCATCGTGGAGCTCGAAGACCAGGTCAAAGGTCTCATGGAGACGGTGATTCAACTTCACGAAATGTACGGGCTTGAGGCAATAAATATTCCCAAGCCCGACAAGTATGTCAAAAAAGGGGGATATACAGTGACCGAGCTGCAGCAGCGATATGCGCGTCGACCGGCACCCTCGGCGACACCAGTGACGACGACAGCAACACAAGAAACTACAGTTCTGTCGGAACCGCCAAAGCCAAAGCCAAAACCAGGAACAGACAAGGAATCGAAACCATCGCCTTCGTGGCGTAGTGGTTAAACGCTATGGAGCCCTGCCTTGGCCCAGCAGGGAGCCGGTTCGAACCCGGCCGAAGGCACCCCCAATTTTTCGGCTTGGTCACCCGAAAAAAAGGGGTTAACCCGTGCCTGGGCACGTGAGTTCCAGGGGTGGAATTAAGCCAAGCCCACCTTAAAAATTGGCTAGCAGGCCCAGAGCTCTAGGGCAGGGGAAAATTAAGCCGGCACGTATCCCCTCTGGTGTGTTAAGGCTCCAGTGGGGTTACGAGCTCCATAATGCATATGCTAATAGCGGGTGACCTTAGGGCGACCCGTTAATCGCGCTAGAATTATATTAAGTTAAATGTAGTGATTTATAAAATACTATCTTTTAGTAACACTTATAATCACTTAATATTATAGTAAGTAAACGTACCTTTTTAAACTTAGCTTCTTATTAGATATTTATTCTTATAAATACTTACTTAGAGCCTTAACACACTAAAGGGGATTATAGCTATAATATAATACACCGTAAAAAAATCAAGATAATAGGTTAAGAATAGGCGAAAGCGAATAATTAGTACTTATAACCTATACGAGAAGGAATACGCCTTATATTATAACGTGGTATAAAGCGGGGAAGGCTTTACGAATGCAAGTAGGTTTTTCTTCCCCTAAGGGTTTTCCTACTTAAAATACGGGTTAATATACTAGAATAGCTTTAAAAAAAAAGCTTTAACGTACTTAAATAAATAAATAAATTAAAACTATTAGTTACCGTAATAAATGTGCTAAGTTTACCACAGTACATTTACTCACCTTTAAACGCGGCGTCTTCTGAGATTCGACTGTTGGCTTTAGACACAGCTGGCCCTCCGGATGGTCCCATAATCTGTAGGCTGATAGTCACCAGCTTAGATGACGCCCCCGAGTCCCCCCCAATGTTCAAATCGTCGCCAATTGAGTGCTTTACCCCGTTGTCGTACTGCTGGGGAACGGCGTCTTTCACGGAACAGATCGTTGTGGATGGACATTCGTTTTCTGTTACGCCTTCTTTGTACAATGCCCTGCGACACTTTCGCAAGGCCGTTCCACCACCTGTGGATCCCTTCAAGAGATTTCAGGGTAACAAAGCTGAATCGTACTGGTGGATTGATGCCATTTGCGTCAACCAAAATGACATGGCCGAAAGAAGTAGTCAAGTTGGTCTTATGACTCGTCTATACAGGGTTGCCCACATGGTACATGTGTGGCTTGGAGATGAGTATGATAATAGTACGTAAGCCACGAAGCTCATTAGGGACTTGGCTTATATTCCAGAAACGCCGGAAGACATTGAGTCTTGGAACTACATTCCAAAGAAAGCGGGACAGACTCACCGACCGGATGGACCTGGACGGCCCATGGTAAAGCTGCCGTTCACGATACCGCTTTATTGTCAGATCAAGAGAAACTGGAGAATTATGCAGCGATTATGAGATTCTACCAACGCCCGTGGTTTTCTCGAGTTTGGATAAGACAGGAAATAGCACTTCCCAGCGACGTGATATTCCATTGTGGTGCCGAGACGTGTAATTGGAAGGATGTCATGCGGACTGCCGATATGCTAACGTATTTGGCTGACGAGTACCACATGCCGGCTCTACAGCATGATGGACTACGGGACACCCACTCCTTCGGTTCTTGCTTTCGCAAGGCCCTGGAATTGTATGAGCTCCGCGAGGAGATAAGTCGCCGCGGAGGCTCATACGGCGAGCTACAAGCGCTGGCGTTGAAGTGGAGAGATTGCCTGGCCACCGATCCACGAGACAAAGTATTCGCCATGTTGCCGCTTACGAATCCTGATGAAACCGATGTGCAAGCAGACTATGCCAAGGACAAACAGGAAGTGTATAGAGACACAACCTTGAGTCTTCTGAGGAAAAATCTGGATTATCTGTCGGGCTGTCAGAATCCCGCTCGATCGAACGGGTTTCCGTCGTGGGTTCCTGACTTGGAAGTACCTTCAAGACCTCTGTTGACAGAAACGAATTATGGCCATGATAAGAGTCTCGTGAACCTCTGGGGAAACCCGCCAGACGATGTGGCAAAGTTTGAATATGTCCCTAATGAGGCTCGACTCAATATCCATGGTGTCATATTTGATGAGGTCAAAGTCATCAACGAGGACGACTACATTGAAGCCGAGTCGTCCAATCAGGATGTGCGCACTATATCAGAGCGATGGCGGATATTCTATGAGTCTCACCGAGACGCTCTATTCGAAGAGTGGGAGGAACAAGGGAGCTGGGATGCAAGAGACGAGTGCTTCAGAATGTTTGATGTTCCCTTCAATGACAGCGAATGGCAATTTCATGTTTTGGGAAATAGCGATGGGGACACATATCGAAAGGGCGGTGACCGGGATGGCGTGCGTTTCAAGCGATGGGACAATGATAATGTAGACCATGATCCTACGTTAAAGAGAGTCAAGAGGCTTCTGCCATCGGATGGTACTCCCTTTTCTGATATTCTGGGCCGAGAGGATGAATACTTTGCACATCTAAGACCGCTGGCAATTGGCCGTAGAATGTTTTTCTCATCGAGGGGAGCTATTGGACTGATTCCGATCGAGGCCAGAACGGGAGATGAGGTCTGCTTCTTTGACGGGCGCGGTTGTCCCTTTGTAATCCGAAGGGCTGGAAACGAAACCTGGGTGATTGTTGGACAAGCCTGTGAGTGAGCATCGTTGTGACATATCTGGTAGCTGATGAACTGACGTTTGCAACAGACTACTTTGGAAGAATCGCGTTATACGAGGCGAGCAAGAAACCGAAGAAGTCGATAATTCGAATCGTGTAGGGAACAATGCTGGCGATGAGATGCAGGCGAATATCTAGTTTTCTGTTCGAGCTATGCAATTTGGCTCTGTTGCAGGCGATCTGTTGCAGGCGAGTGAGTGGATAATATGACAGCAGCTCTACAATGGCAATCCACGGAGACGTACTCCGTATTTAGTATGCTGTGCGCGTTAGAATCGCGATGTTGGAAATGGAGTAGTGAATCAGAGGTTAAAATTCCCAAGCAGTTGCTGGACTGAATGCTCCCTGATAAGACACAAACACAAGGGTTATTCGAGCTTGGATAGAAGTGATTGAGTGACGATGCAAACGGCTGAAAAAGGTGTGTGGATGCGACTGATGAATGATCCTTCATTTCCCTTCCATTTTACTCCGTAATTTAGGAGTCTAATAGTAAGGATGACGTTAGGCTGAGTGCTTCTGGCGAATACGGGCTTTGCACCTGCTGCCAAGGCTGACAGCGTAGCACCTACCTAGTACGGAGTAGGTACCGGGTTAGCTCTTACTTTTCCTGCTGCAATCGAGTTGCAAAGAAATTCGGAAGGAGACGCCGGGTTACCCGAAACGAGGCAACACAAACACGAGTGCCAGATAGACCAAACCAAAGCTCTCCATCTGATCTTGGTTTGATGATTGGAGTACCAATTGATTGTTGTGTCGACCGGCAAGGGGCCACAATCCACTGGCTTGCCCGCAGCATTGACCTCTTTAATCTTGGAGATTCTCCAGGGATGGACAGCCAACTTTGATATCGATGGTCTTGCGGAACAAACAAGAGCGCCATGAAAACCTCCAGGGTCTGTTGGCACATTCTTCTGGAGGCCTGTTAGGTTAGGGATTTGAACGGCTGGCCAACCGAACTGCTCCTCCTGGCTCAAGCCCCCTGTCTGGGGAAGATCCATGCATGTGGTGACGTTTTCTTGTGAGCAGCCGGTGGCAGCAGCCTTGGATCGGGGCGATTGTACTCGTTTTTAGATGTCGTCACAGCCAACATGCGCTGGCCGCGATTGCGGGTTCTTGCCGTAGCTATCGTTGTTCTTTCCGGATCGCCGTGATCGCGGCTACCCGTCTTGCCGGCCTTGGTTGTCTGCGTCGCCTCGTTGGTTCGACTTTTCTGTTGCCAGTGACCGTGTGTTTCTCTCTCTTTTCCAAACCTCGCACAACGGAACCGAGTGCTTGTCTCACCCGAGATTGCTCTGTGTGCTTTTGGGACCAAGGACGCATTGCACGACGCTCGCCCATTCGTGTTGGATTTCGCTTATAGTTGCTAACCTGTGAGACTTGGTTGTCGAGACCTTTTTTGGGCTTCTGCTTCTCTCATCACAATCAAGAAGCGACTTGGACCAAACTGGCTTTTCTTTGCTTCACCCTCAGACGAGCAGCCTCGACCTCTTTAACACCTCCATTCGAATGGGCGCGAGCTTTGCGGCTCAGACAGGTACACAATGCATCCTGCAGCCCTCTGGACGGCCATGTTCGGCCTGGGTGCGTCAGTTGCTGCTCTCGATCCTATCGATGCCTACGGAAACAAGTTTTTCACCAGAAATGGAACGCAGTTCTTTATCAAGGGCGAGTTATGTGACAGGAGAGCTATAGTCACTTTCTGTTGTACTAATGCTGTTGACCAGGCGTTGCTTACCAACTTGTGCCTGATGATCCGCTCATAGATACGGAACAATGCGAACGAGACTTTTCTCTCATGAAAGAATTGGGTGTCAACACAATCCGAGTCTACCATGTGGATGCCAAGGCTAAGCACGATGGCTGCATGAAGGCATTGGATGACGCTGGAATCTATCTCCTGGTTGACATGGATACCTTTGACACATACATTGAGGCCGTGAGTTACTCCCATAGAATTGGCGGCAGTGACGGCGTTTGCATCTCCATGTCTGACAGTCTTGTAGAAGGATCTCTACTGGAACTCCACTCAGTATGAAAGGTATTCACAAGTTATGGACGCCTTCCATAGCTACGACAATGTTCTAGGCTTCTTTGTTGGCAACGAGAATATTGCAAAGAAGGACGATTCTCCAGCAGCTCCGTTCCTCAAGGCCGCTGCTCGTGATATGAAGGTCTACCGGGAAAACAAGGGTTATCGCAACATCCCCATCGGCTACTCGGCCGCGGATATTGTGCAACTTCGCCCAATGCTGCAAGACTTTCTCACCTGCGGAGGAAATTCATCTGAAATTGTCGACTTCTTCGCTCTCAACTCGTATTCTTGGTGCGACCCCAGCACGTTCGAAGCGTCTAGCTACGACAAGCTACAAGAATACGCCAAGAATTTCCCCGTTCCAATCTTTTTTAGTGAAACAGGTTGCAATGTTCCCGGCCCCCGAAAGTGGGATGATCAGGATGCCATCTTTACCAAGCCCATGGTTGATGACTGGAGCGGTGCCATCATTTACGAGTGGATTGAGGAACAAAACCACTACGGCCTCATTTCATACGGTCCCAAGGGCGACGCTTCCCAGCCGGGCGAGAACGTTTTTGACGGCTTCACTCGCAAAGGCACTCCGACCCCAATCAGTCCTGACTTTGACAACCTCAAGACCAAATGGGCCAGTATGCACCCTACTGGCGTGGTGAAGAAAGACTACGATCCCAAGCAAGTGTCGACTCGATCTTGCCCAACTTCAACTGCAGACGGATGGTGGCAGGTGAATGGAAATGTGAAGCTGCCAACGCTCGGCGAGACCTTGACTGGCACCTTTACCAGCCAAGCCAGTGCCTCAGCAAGCCCATCAGATAAGCCGAAGCCCACCAGCACCAGCAGCAGCAACCATGGCCAGGGTGGTGGCAGCGGCAGCGGCAGCAGTGGTAGTGACAATGACGGTGACAGAAATGGTAGTGGCGGCAGCAAGAAGGACGAGGACAATGCTGCTTCTCCTGACAGACACATCACTGCCGCTGGCGCTAGCATTGCGGCCGTTGTGCTGGTCCTCGCGCTCGCATTGTAAGGCAAAGTTACCTTGCGGAAAGCTTGCATTCCTTAGTGAATCTTGCCCTGACTCAGTTCATGTTGCAATGGTTTTGTTGCCCCTAGAATTGCACTTTTGCTGGCAAGCGCTGTGGTGGCGAGATTTCTTGGTACATATATATTATGTCTGTGTCCACACATAAGTCTTGTTGAGTGACATGTATGTACCTCATGGATGTTGAAGAGTTGCATGTACGAGACATTATAGATAGCGAAATTTGATGATGAATTGGCGACTCAACTCGGGGAGATTATAGGTTACATGCATGGATTAATAAGGTCTGGTTGGCTGTGGAGGATGAGATGCTGACTAGGCAACTAGACCATCATGACCATTACGGAGTAAGAGGAGGAAGAAATAAAGCAAACGCAAGAGTCAGACAGACATGGCATGATAAGAAAACAAAACCGATTGCAGCAATGGTCAATTCACCACGTAATTAGCCACTGTAGCGGGATGTACATATCATCACGCGTCACGCAGCGAGCCGGCCAATTTTGAAATTTGGTTGTGACGAATAAATTTTTTGTCTAATCCTGTGTTGGTTGTGTATCTGAGCCGGCAGAAATTTGGGGCACGATATAAGGGCAATCGGGTGACTGACTCAGCAAATTTTCTCGGACCGCCCGCCATTCCAAAGGCTGCAAGCGCCGGGTTCATTGTTGGTCGCCCGCCTTTGCAGCCGAGATCCAGGACGAGTTGCAAAACGATTAACGATCCCGCCAATCTTGCGACAGGACACAACTTGATACGCTGTCGCATGCATTCCTTGCTGTTTCAATCAACACCATTGGCATCATGGCCGAGTCAGCGTTAGCCGAGGCCAGCGCTTTCTCTATGGCGACAGGTATCTATCTATCTCCAGTCCGGCCGAAATGACGCGCGCATGATGCCAATGCGATGAGTGTCTTGCAAGGGGACCTCAGCCAGAGAGAGAGAGAGCAAGTATGCTAACGTGTTTTTCTTAAGATATCAAACAAGAACACGAACCGACCGGTCTAGAGGGCCTCGACTTCGCTTTGCCGCCAGAACTCGGTTCAAAACGACCCTTCGAGGAGGCCGTCGGCGCCACTGCCGAAACACCGGAGGCCAAACGAGCAAAGACCGAGACCGAAACCGAAGAAGCTTCACTCGAAGATGGACTTGCACTATTAGTACAAAATGCGCTGTCAAATGTTGGCGACCTGGTCGACCAATTCACGAGCGGACATGAATCAGCCCCAGAACTGCCCGCATCAGATCCCATGGAGGTTGATACGACAATACCGCTGCCTGAACCTCCTGCTGTCCGGGCGACATTTGTATCGGACCCTCGAAAGTTCATTCGCGACGCCAATGCCCATGCGCTCGGGACCCTTGTAAGTCAATGCACTGCCCGGGACGAACCTCTCGACTGACCGGCGCGTCGCCAGGCCTTGTCGCTCCTACTTGTTCTCGTGCAATCACCCTTTGAAGATACCATCAAACTGGTTCGGGGATCCGATTCACAGCATGAGCAAACGTTCCGCAAGCTCAAGTCTTCTTTTGAGCATGTTCACGAAATGTATTCGTCCGGACCAGTGTTATCTGCCAACGAACTCGAATTTCGAGATTCCGACTCGCGAACTTTTATCGAACTGGCGAACCTTGCGCAACTGGGATCATGGCTAGTTGATGGAACTCCCAAAGCTCTCTCCGAAGCTGACGAAAACTTTCTCGCCATGTTCCAGTGCCAACTGTCCGAACTGCCACCTGGAATGACGGAACTGTATTTGGGTATTAAAACGCAGAGAGCAATAGAGTTCCTCGTTGAGAAGGAGCCAGAAAAGCCGTCAGAGGAAGTTATTGGAGAGGTTCTGACCCAGGGACTTGTGCATACCCTGAAGGAGCAGCATGGCGGAGGAGAATTGACCTCTGCTGATCAGAGCTTTGTGTCTTCAGTCCAAACAAGGAAAGAAACGCTTCAAGGGGAGGTAAAGGAAGAGCCAGAGCCAGGTATGCATAAGCTTTGGTATGGCCATTTTGAAGTTGATTTGATTGGGCTAATAGTCTGTGTGCAGCGGCGTTAAGGGAGAAACACCCTGCCGAAGACCTATTACGGAGCTTTTTGGAATACACCACCGGCCGCCTCAAGTCACTCACAGATGTAGGCGACAAGTTGGGAATTACGATAGAGATTAGCGACAGCGGGCCACAACCGGAACCGATTCCGGAAGCCACAGGAGATGCTGATTTGGATTTGGACGACTTGTCATCGTTCTTTGAAAAGACGGCTTCTGGCCTTGTTCAGAATGCCCTGGCGGAATTGAAAGACGAGCCAACAACAACTTCAACAGAGGGAGGAGGAGAAGCTGCAGCCCAGACTGCAAGCACGGAGAATAAGTCGGAAGCCGCCTCGGCACAGACCAATGGCAAGGTTGATCTCACGACGGACTACAAAGAACTCGAGGCTCTCGTTGCAGAAAGCACTTCCAACTACGTCAAGACTACGCTTCACGGACTCTCACCAATCCCCTACCAACCTACCGTTCCCACTAGTACCAGTCAGTCCTTCTTCTTTACCTCACGCCCTCTCATCTTGCTAACAGGTTGAATAGCTGAGAGCATGGCTGCTCAACCACCTTACCAGACACCAGTACAACATCATCAAGCACAACATACATATTACCCCTACAATCAGCCACCTCCCGAGCCGCAGCAACCTCCCTTGCCTGGTGAGAACCTACCGCCGAACCAGACGTTCCCCAGCGCCATACTCTATGACAAGGCTCGCCAGGCGGCCCTCTCAAAGTCGTCTGCGCACACTCGAAGAGAAGGCATCCATTCAACGCGTCGGCCTTGGACCCAAGAAGAAGAAAAGGCGCTCATGGCTGGCTTGGACATGGTGAAGGGACCCCATTGGAGCCAGATCCTGACGCTGTTTGGCCAAAACGGCACCATATCAGATATACTCAAGGATAGAACGCAGGTACAGCTGAAGGATAAGGCAAGAAATCTCAAGCTCTTCTTCCTGAAGACCAATTCCGAAATGCCCTACTATCTACAAGCCGTTACCGGTGAACTCAAGACGCGTGCGCCGACCCAAGCGGCGAGAAAGGAAGCCGAGGAGAGGGCCAGGCTTAACTCTGAAGAAGACCAGGCAAAGCTTCAGGGGATCATGGCCCTGGCAGGTGGTCTACAACACCCACCGCAGGGTCGAACACCGGCCAGCCCTGCCAGTGCTGTTGGATCTGGAGTTGTGACGCCGGCACAGGCAGCTCACGCAGCTTCGTCTGCACAACATCATGTCGGGCACCAAGCCAATGCGGCTGGCCAAGGGGCTCAAGCGACGTCGGTGCCAAGGCCGATGGCGACTCCGGCTTCTCAAACTCGTCCAGGTGGCCAGGCGAACACGCAGCAATTGTCACACCCTGTTGCCCAAGCAAACAGCCGACCCCAAGCACAGCTGCCGCCTCAAGTTCCCAGACCACAGGGGCAACCACAACATCATCAGCAGGGGCATCAATCTCCGCCTCAGCAGACACAGCCAGCACAACAAGCGCAGCAAGCACAGCAACCGACACGAACACCTGCCATGCCACAGCCAACACCGGACATACAAGCACAACCGCAGCCGGCTGCCGCCCAGCAGCATGCTCCGACAACACAGCCCGCGACAACACCTATCCCGACAAGTACGCCTCTGGCTGCCGCTCCGCCTCAACCCTCAACCTCGCCTGCACATGCCCATTCACCGCAAGTATCTCCGCCAGCTGCTCAACCCGTACCGCAAACCCAACCTGCCCCGACTCCCTCACCAGCACCTCAACAAGACCCGGCCCCGCCTCCGGAAGCACCAAAACCCGACTCCCCAACACAACAAGAGCAAGACGACAACGCAGCGGAAGTAGCTCTCCTCGAAGGTCTGCAAGCCGTTGTGGCACAGAGCCTAGCATCATGAGACCTGTACGAAGGAGGGGGAGTCACACCCGGCGTGTGACCATGGCCGTGCATATGAAGCCCTGGTCGGAACGACTTTAGTGTATGAATGAAGAACCTTTTTATTGGGACGACTTATGATGAACCAGCCACGCGAGCTGATGACGTGTAGTTTTCTTAGGCACTCGGCGCAAAGGAGGGATCGTCCAAAAGCTACACGAATATTTCGTGACGGTATACCTTTTCTTGTTTATTTTATTTTTCTCCCTCTTGTCTTTACAATCGGAGGCGTGTGTCATGTTTCTCACTGTTCAATGATACCAATGTACGGGAAGAGGAGAAGGGGCAGGAACACGATAGTTACTAGGCGTCAAGGGTGTCATATGGCTGTCAAATCTACAATATGAGCGTGAACAGAATAAAATCGTGGGGCTCCGAAAATTTTGGGCCCGAGGTTTTGTAACGGAAGGGGGGAGGGAAATACTTGGCGAGTACGTGCCTTGTACGAGGGCATCGACTCTGTTTACGAACGGTCCGCACCGGTGCGAGCTTTGGCCGGGGATGGTGATTGGCAGGGAAGCTTCTCATGGCGTTTGATACATGTATGTTCCCGGGGCTTTGGGCTGTAATGTGTTGGACGGATAGGCGCGTGTGGTTGTATTGTTGGTTGAGGACTCATGTATCTAGCCTCGTTGCAAGAACACACAGCCGCAACTGATATCGTCATCCCCCGTCCAACCTCGACCCTATCCAACTGCTCTGGAGCCCTCCTCATCTGACCGTCTTTAAATACCCCTGACTGCTCCGTAGACACTTCAATCTTACTGTAATACCATACACTGCTGTCCTTGACAACCGCAACCCAATCTACAGCCCATCTCGAATCAACAAAAAAAAAAAAAAACAAGCGTAAAAAATTGTTTCTGAAGCTTTGCGAATTATTCAAAAAAAGAATCGTGTGGTTTTACCCGGGCTCGAACCGGGGACCTTCTCGGGAACCAAGCAAATCGTTGTTAGCGAGAAATCATGACCAACTAGACCATAAAACCTGAAACCAACTAGGCCACGAAACCTGTGACGTGCTGACTAACGCAATATGCAGTACATGTACCTTCGGGACAATTGCGCCTGTGCAGACAGGACGCCCCGGTGCCCGGCGGACAACGGCACCTGCGGCCAGGACTTATGGATTCTCGAGATCAAGGACGCGGGCGTCGTCGAGTCGCTGTACTGCAAGCAGCATTCTTGCCGGCGCGTTGACGACGGTTCCCTATGCGGAAACCCAAAGGGGCGCGAGGGCAAATACTGCCTGCACCGTATGTTGAACTGTATTCAAAATTCCCACTTCCGACTTGCCATCTCGCCCTTCTCTGAATTCTCAAAAAGGACGTGTTTCGCGTTCAAAGTGCTGACGGGCGTGGCAGATGTCCAATGCGCGGCATCCATCGGCCAAGAGCGCTGCCCGAACCACGTGCAAGACCTCAACGCCAGCAGATACAAATACTGCAAAGAGACCCGTAAGACAAAAACACACGCACACATGCATATACCGCTCCCTGGCCAACAAAGACACTAAGACGCTCCCCGTCATAGACGCCTGCGTAGAGCCGAGATGCCAGAAAGCACGGGTCTGGCAGGGCGATAAAGACCTGCAGTACTGCCACGCCCACCGCTGCCAAACCGAGGGATGCGCAAACCGCCACGGCACCATTCACACGTGTGCCGTCGTCCCCGGCCCGGCGCAAGATCCCCGGGACGGCGCCTGCCACCGGTGCTCTGGTGAAAGGCAGTGCTTGGCAGACGAGTGCGCGCGGCCACGCCGCCCGCTGCAAAACGGTGCTTTGGCGCCATGCTGCGCCATTCACTGCTGCCAGGTCGGCTGCTGCGATGAAAGGACCGCGGCGGGACGGTTCTGCGCCGTCCACGTCTGTCATGAGCCGTGCTGTGATTGGGGTCGTCGCGGGGAGGGTATCTTTTGCGAGCGGCACGCTTGTCGCCCAGGGGGCTGTGACGACAGCCATGGCGGATACGCGTTTGGCCAAGAACATGCGTGTAGGGATGATGTTTTTCCGTCTCGGTGCTGTGGTGACTCGCGCGGCGGATGTCCTGATGATGGGTGTTTGAGGAGGCGAGAGGCGCGGAGCGGTGTTGCTGGACGGCTTTGCGGAGAGCGTAAGGCAACCTCCCCCCTTCTGTTTCTTTATATGTGAGGATGTTGGGAGTGGTTTGGAGGAGTGTCTTTGCGCTGACGAGTTTTCTTTTCAGTAGGATTAGGCCGGGGCATGGCAGGCGTACAAGAGCCTGTTGCTGCCGCCGGGCCGGGGACGCGTTACTGCGTCGGCCATCTCTGTCGCGGTTGGTCTCGTGCCGACCCTCGTGAGAGGCCGTACGACTATTGTGCGTAGCGGAGGTGCTGCAAGGCCGATTGTTGTAGGTCACGGAGGAAGGTGTGGTCCGATATGGGCGGGATGCAGGGGAGGGGACCGTGTGTGATTTGTATCGGCTGTGAGTACTAAAGGGCGCGTCTGAATCCTGTATCGTGAGCGTAGATTATGTGCTGGCGGCATCAGCTAAATATTGGGAGACTAGGTACCTTGAACGGACGAGGTTGACATATTGGATGTTATCGTTGGAATTGAGACGGGATGGGCGATGACGATAACAAGGTAACGTACATCGTTGGGAATTCAAGTGTGTATTGATGAAATGACACGTCTGAAATCAAACGCCAACAGCAACAAGAAGAAAGAGCCTCGCTCCCAAATGCACCCAAACTTTTAGCCAAATCCCCATATCTTCAGACCTCCTCTGTCTTGTTGCCCTCCTTCACACTCTCCCTTCTCTCCTTACCTGCCCTCATCCTCTCCAACCTCGCCCTCTGCGCATCCGCTCTCCTCTGCATCTCCTCCTTCTGCTCCCTCAACGCAATGCAGAACCTCGACCTAGCCCGAATGCTTGGCCCTTTCCAGATGAAAATAAACGGAATGACACACATCACGGCGCTCAACCCCCCAATGAGCGAGCATGCCCCCGCAATCCCCAGCTCTCGAAACATGTGTGTCGTTGCGAGCGGCAGAACGACAGCGAGGACGGACCGGCAACACGAAGCAGCTGCGTTGGCGGACGCGGCGAAAATCTCATACGAATCCGTCAAGTAGTTTAGCAGCGCCATGAAGATGAGCATGTATCCCATTCCGAACGGGATGCCCGCAAGCATGGGCGCCACAAAGGGAATCGATGTCTTTGCGCTGAAGCCTAACCAGAAGAGAGATATGACGAAGAGAGGGCCGCCCATGCACGCAAGCGGGAGGCGCCGTGACTCTTCGCGTTTCGACCACGACGAGCCCCGAACTTGGGCCTTGGCAAGAGCTACGTCCCAGTACCAGAAGACAGGAAGGGAGACCATGCCACCTGCTCCGATGAGGAGATATGTCAGACCAGTCTCGCCCGGGTTGAGGCCATACAAGTCGTGAAAGATGATGGGGAAAGCCTGAAAGGACATGTAGAAGATGGCGTAAACGAGAGCCAGGTATGCGCATGTGGCCGTGACAATGAGCTCAGAGGCCAGCATGCGAATCGGTCGGGTAATGACCACGGTGAGGAGCTGACTGAGGCTCGTTTCCTCCAGCTCTCGGGGTGCGATGACGCGCTGGGCGGGATCCTGTTTGCGCATCCTTTGGGCCCGTCGCGCCAGGAGGATGGGGCCAAACGTCTCTGGGAGCCAGGCTATGATGAGAAGTGTGAAGCCGGCGAACACGAGGTCAATCCAGAACGCCCACCGCCATCCGATGGTCATGGATGTGTAGCCTGAAATGATGGGAGAGAACAAGGGTCCCCATAGGGTAGCCTAAGTCGTCACGATGAGTACATTATTTTTACCTAGTTAACTCAAAGGTAGAGTAGCAGAAGAGAGAATGAAAGCGCAGCCTCCAAGGAATACTCACCACCATGAAAACAGCATACGCCCTCCCCCTAGTCCTATGATCGCCAAAAACGTCGGCCAATATGCCGGCCACAATGGCAATTGGCGCTCCCGCACACGCACCACAAACCATCCTAAACACGAGAAAGCTCCCCCAGCTCGGTGCCAAGCCACAAGCCATCGTGAATAGTGTAAAGACTACAAACGTCACGACGGTGAGGTTTCTTCGCCCATAATGTTCCGTCAGGGGGCCCCAGATGAGCGGGCCAAATATGTACCCAATCAGGAAAACACTAATTGGTAGAACATTTTCCGTAGTATCGCTTATGCCGTAGTCTGCTGTGATGTTGGGGATGGCCATGCTGGGGAGGGCAGAGGACAGGGTGGAGTTGAGGACGAGCATCACACAAACCAGGACGACAAAAGTTTTACGGGACTGGCGTAGAGGTCAGATTGATTTTGAGGATCCTGGGGCAGGGTTGTGGGTTGGAGACGAGAAAAACTGTACCGTTGACCAGTTGTGAGGATTATCCGGATCATCGACTTCCCAGCTGATGATGATATGGTCGGTGTGACTCCGTGTCCTGGAGCGGATACCAGAGAGGATGCCGTCGCCGTAATCCATTGCCTCGATGGCATACTGGTCTTGAGCATCTTGCTCGTTTATACTCTGTATTTGGCCAAGGGGATGGCCTTCTATTTCTCTTCTTCCGTCTAAACAAGGTTAATCCCCAAGGGTTTGGGAGAGCTAAAGAGGACTCGACTTACGCTCATCTAGTCCAACATCTATGTTGTTTGTCTCTGTAGGGCCTGTGGGCACCATGATGGACTGATGAAGGGGTCATCTAATACAACAGTTCACCACGACAATTGCAACGTTAATGAAACCAGATTATATTAAGTCAAAGGCAAGACTCAGGTCGCTTTGTGTTCAAGTTGGCTAGCAACGTGGACAGGAGAACATGGCAAGGCCGAGCCGAGCAACGTTGGCAGAGGGCAGTGAAGGAGAAGCGAATCTAGCAGACCCTCTTAAACAAAGCCTACGTCCGGAAATGAGGAGGAATTTAAGTAGTCGCACAGGCATGGAGAAAAAGCTCGGCAACTGTGTGAGGCATGGGGGCCGTTTCCACTGCCAAACAGCGGCGCGTGGGGCCGAAGCTGGATCGCCAAACTCGAGGCATGACTAAATACAACCTTGAAGGGGCCAGCGTGCTCGGGCTGCACTTCCAGTTGCTAAGGAGTTGTTGTCCGTGGCCGTCAACCCTTGCTTTGGCGCCGTCCAAAACCCCCGAAGCCGGAGCATTGGTGGGAATAAGTGGTCATGCCCGGTCCTAGCCCGTCCCGCTTTCACCGAAAGTATATCATGCGTGCGCCACTTGCGCCCTTGTAAAGATCCCATCGTTTGGCGGGCGAGATAAGGAAACCTACACACCAATTGGGCGTGGCCGGTAACTTTTCATGTGGTCTCTTGACCTCCTTGTGCCGCCCTCTGGGTTGATAATGCCCAGTAGCCGCGGTTAATCTCGGCTCAGATTCAACCGAGTTCGCTTCTGTAGTGGTCACGGATTCTTTGTTAGAGCAAGTATGTGGGCGTTGTTGTTATAACCTGGTACGCATCGGGGTATCCTGTTCCAGAACGGTGCTGTGCAATAACCTGTGGCATTTTGTTCTGGCTCGGTGCAACACAAGTGTTTCAGCTCCAAGTTCTCACTGCCTTCCATGACAAGTCGTCTTTGCAAGTCCTCCATGTCGCTGCAGCCGCAGCGAATGCAGAGTATCATGTTGCTCGGAAAGGATACGCCGCATCCCGACGATTTGTCATCAAAGCAACTACTCGAGCTGTGTTGGCTTTGCAGGCAATGTATCCGAAACCGCACAGTCTGCAGACAGCGCGGCCCCCGTCAAGTCCGATTTGACATCTGCCGAGCCTGGAGACGATCCCGCTAGTGGCGGCGCCTTGCTCATTGATCTCTTTGGCTCCGACAAGCCTGTTATGGTAGTAGTATCATGATCTTGTTGATCTTCCGGGTGACACAACGTCGTGGTCCGGGTCACCCTGTCCCGCGGAGCAAACTGCGCCAAGTTCTCGGCGTTTCTCCCGAAATTATGAGCAAAGAAAACAGGCCAGGCTGCCAGAGGATCTTCCAGAACATGCTGCCAGGGGAGTGGAGTTTCGATGGACACATTGACAAAGTCTTCAAACAGGGGAGCTGTCCTTCGATAACGAAGCCTAAGGACACAGTCAGTCGATATCGGGAAGCTGACTTGCGACGAGCCTGGTGAGAACATGGGTGGCTGGGCGGTCTCTCCGTTTTCATCCTTCTGGGGGTTTTGCTTGTCATTGTCGTCATCCTCCCACACAGTCACTCCAACGCGAAAGCTGATCTTATAAAGGTAGCTTCCATATGGCCCTACACGGTCAAAACGAATTGCAAAAGAAGAATGCTCGGCCGATTGTGCATGTCGAAAGAAGAGCACAAGTGGAGTGACCACCCCAATCGCCTTCTTTATACTAGAACCAACAAGTTTCATATCCAAATATGAGATTGTCTTTCCTTGGAAATGCGTAAAATTGGCAGGTCGGCTGTGTGAAATCATATACCCCGAGCTGGGTATAGTTTTGATAACTGCTCCATTGGCGCCATTGTGGAAATTCCGGAGGCTGTCTCTGTTACCCTTTGATGCATCTTGTTTTGCTCGAGCACGGATATGCATGGTCTGACTTGACTTTTTATTCTCGGTGACAAGAGCTCTGAGCCATGGCAAACGGGGGCTGCCGATCCTCTCGTACTTGCCGTCAGATTTTTTCTCCATCAAAATAACAACGTGACCCTCTTCATCTGTGCATCGGAGAATAGCTATGTGAACATGGCCCCAAGGAATCTGCCGTGGCCAGGACTTGATAACGTCTGTCATGGAAATCACGGCGCCATCTGGGTGTGACTGGGCTGCCGTAGGAACAACGAAAGAGACAGGTATAAGTTGCGTTTTGCCTTCCATATTCACCTCCCGACATAGTTTCATGGTTGCAGCAACCAATCGAACGAACTGTTTTTCGATATCGAAAGATATATCGTGATCCGTATGGAGATATGTGTCTACAATGGTGGAACACTTGGCAAAAGCTCGGGGAGATGTTGCCAACATTCCGAGTGGCCTCGAGTCTTGTTCGTAAAGAGAAAATCTAAATGGCCCCTCAGGCTCGCACGTCCATGCAAAAATAGACTGATCGTCTGAAGATTTTATGATTTCCAGTTGCAGCCTATAAAAGGCGTTTCGTCCCTCGCCGTAAATGAGAGGCATGTTCACGTTGAATAATCCCATCAGACAGTATGCCTCATCCTCCACCCTTGTTGTACGTCTATTTGCAGCCCAGGACATGATGGCTGCGACGCTAACGTCATCCCAAACACAGGCTGACAGTACCTGTTGATCAATTCGAGTAATTTCTGTAATGATGGAGCCCAAATCAGACTTTGCACCAAGTTCACGCCAGTCCCGTGCGAGAAATGCTACCTCGAAGGGCGCGAGCAACTCCTGGAGTGTCCAACCGCGCGTAAACCACTTGCTTGATCGGAACGCGGACTGCGGTCCTGCCGGGTCCTCGTCGCTTGCGACATCGACCAAGTAAGCGTAGCAAGTCGCAGCGTTTCTGTACCAGTTGAACATGGAGTTGATGGCCTCGGAAAGCTCTGCGCTGGAAGACTTGTCGATGCAACAGGTATCGATCCATACCCAGCTGTGGCCGTCAGATTTCGCCTTATCGCAGAAGCCAAGGATTTTCTGAAGCCCTTTCCGCGAAGCTGGCGTCGAGAGGTGTACAATTTGGGTCATTTCTTGGAAAGAAATCTCGCCGTCGCCCCAGACGTGGGAGAGAATAGCATATTGGGGGACGCCATAACCAGGCTCGCCGACAAAATATTTGAGCTCGAGGCTGTGAACATTTAGCAGACGCATATCTCACGATTGCACTTTGACTTTGATTTGAAGCTTGGCGAGATAATATTTCGGGGACCTGCTGTCACGATGTATTCTAATATGACCGTTTCGAGCATGCAGCTAAAATTATTGGGCTGAGTTGAGCTGAGCTGTATCTGCAGCCGCCACCCAAGGCTACTGGGCCAGCTGATTAGCCACATGATCAGATAACAAGCAGCACAGCCGCACGCATTGATGTAGTCAGAATATCAGGCCAGGCTTGTACGGTTGGTTAGGACAGTGACGAGCCCGCCGATGTGGTATGAGGTTTCATGATGAGGTGGGAAACCTCATCGTTGAGCATTGAGTCAACCAGGTGCAAGCCTGTCACCAAGTACTCGGGTATACGATGACATACTCCAGCTCCAATTCTCGACTTCTTCGGTCTAGCAATGACAGAAACGTCGCAATGGATTGTGGTGCCATCAGGATGCCCAAGATCTTCGCCTCCTTGGAGTGAAACGTTGACAACTTCGGGGCTCGGTTCAGCGAAAACTCCAGACTTGCAAAACTCAAGAGAACCGAAACTTGCACTGCGAGGTGCTTAGAATTTTTCTCCTGAGCAACGACTTGATCAATTTCTGAATGCTCAACAGCTGCAGGTCTCCGCCGCAAAAGTGAAGATTCGTAGAAAAGAAATGTTTTGTGAGATGCGTTGTGGTTTTCTGCAGCCTGGGTGGCGTGGAGCTAATCGTACTGTAGGGGTCTCTCCCTTTTTGGAAGGTACCACAGACATCTCCCGCCGAAACGTGAATTTGCCCCCTGTCGTCCGTAACCCCAGCCCTACGGTACGTACCTACTTAAGTACGATTGACATCGTCTGGACATGGACTTGATCTTGGGATTGATCCCATTTCATCAGGCGTCAAAACACCCCGTACTCTGGATGTATGATTCGGGGCTGACTTCTACAGTTGCTATTCCCCTTTCCAGCCATCAAGAATATTCCCAGCACAGTCGACGACATGCCTTTGCAAAATTGCCCGGTAAATGGATCGTTCACTGGTTGCTTCAACCTTTGCATACCTTCTCACCACCCAGCATCAACGTCAGTCTCCAGGCGCCAGGTGAAGCTTCACTCCTCATGTTCTCGAGACTCTGTTCATTCCCCATCTTCCCAAGGCTACAATGTCTCCTTGTTTACTCCTGCGACAGATTAATTAGAGCAAGGTACTCATTATGGTGCAGCGTCGTATAAGAAAAATGAAAAAGTGTCTCAGGTTCCGAGCTTATTGTTTATCCCGTATGGCCCGGTCTCAGAACCCAACGTCCAGGCACAGCCAACGCAATCAAAGATACTGCGCACAAAGACGGGGAGAATGCAGCACAGGGCACCAAGACCCCAACATGCAGCCCTTTTCACGTCCCGCAGATATCGGGAATTAAGATTGGTTCCTGTCGGCTGAAGAAAGCAATAACACGCGCTTACTTCTGGAACATTTTGCTTACACGAGGCGTGACACAAAGCCAATCGCTCGGGAATTATCCAATTAGGCTCTTGTAACAAGGCTAAAGATGCCCACAGGTCAGGCAGGGTCCTGTAGGTCTTGCATGTCCTGTAGCCTACAACATTGCCGTGCTCTACAATATGATACGACTGTTGTTTTCCCTCGACAAGTCATTTCGACCAAGTCATCATCAGCCTTTGTTTCACTCCTATCCTCCAAGTGCCGCCCACAAACCCGCAAAGCATTATGTCTACCCAAGCCCCCCTATTCCTCATTTTTTTAGAGCTTTCGCAACTTCACATCTTCCCATTAGTTTCAGCATGAAAGCCGTAACCGTGGTTGTGGTCGCGGTCGCGGCTGGCATCGCCTTGGTGCAAAGCCACTTCCAGATGGCTCCCTGTGCCCGGTCTTGTATCCAAAAGGCACTGCCTGAAGTTGGGTGCACGGGAATGGATAAGGAGATTGCCTTTTGTCTCTGCCGGCCTCGCACCAAGTCCAAACTCGTGGACCCCGTTGCTCAGTGTGCTACCCAAACCGGATGCTCTGCCGCCGACCTCCTCAGGGCTCAGTCTATTATTGACTGGCGCTGTCAGAATGTACATCCTGGATCGTTTTCCGAGGCCACCTTTGACGCGCCAGAATCTGCAAGCTGGCGGCAAACAACACAGACATCGCAGCCGGTCCCATCCAGCAGTTCGACGAGCACTCCGACAAGCGCTCCGGCGAGTACGCCAACCGAGAGTTCAACGGCAATATCGACAGCCTCTGGAAACTCAGGACTTTCTACCGTTCTCGTCTTAGCCATCACTTCCGCCGTTGTAGCTGCCCTCGGCTCTCTCATGGGGGCATTCTGGTGCTACCGTCGACGCCACCGACCCGGGGCATCTTCAGATCAAGTCCGCAATGGACCGTTGGAGGAAGAGAAAGATGGCCATCCTATACGGTCTGGGCATAATGAGCTGTTAGGTATGCTCTTCTCTCACATGTTTCTAGTGCAGCGCCAGGACGAGAAACATCTAATATAGTTTGGATTAGGTTCGACAGAGATGGCCCACGAGATGGATTTATACGTGCCACGGCAACCAGCGCCTGCTGGGTTGAGTAGAAAAGTTTACGAAATAGATTCGACTCCTCTCCGAATGGTGCGGGGGAGTTCAGCGCCAGAGGGAGGCCAAACTCTTCCCAATGCAGCTCCTCCTGGCTCCCCTCGAGGTCCCCCACGAGCAGACAGAATGAAGTGTCAGACTCTAGATGATATGCAGACAACAACAGCCGCAAACGGAGATCAAGATACTCCCCGGCTAGAGGCCCTCCAGAAGAGACGTGTAATATTAGCAGAGGAGCGACAGTACCTGCAACGAGTACACGAGATAGAGTGCGAGGACAAGAGACTTGAACAGCAAATCAGTGACCTCACACAGCAACATCCCAGCTCTCCCTTGGAAAAGTAGTACAATATTCATATTCTAGCCATGTTAAATAAGGACAATAGTGAGCTCGCCAGGAAGTACATGTAGTTTAACAACTTAACAATGTTGTTCGAATTTGACGTACCGATTCTGTATCTGGCTGTGTTGACGGGGTGAAGGATTTATCCTCTGGCATAGTTTGTCCTTGATTATTAGGCCGTATTAATGGCTCTCGCGTATCAAGGCGCCATTATCAAATACACGCATAGCTCGCGTCCCTGTTCCAGGAATGGCATCATGAAAATGTACCGAAGCCATCTAATCCCTCTTCCTCTTCAGCTTTGCCTACCGGTTTAAAATTTTGGTGATCGTCGCGACCTCAGATATCTGCTGTGTGATGGGCACAGAGCTTCGAAACACTTGCTGAAAAAAAAAAAAAAAAACGTTTACGCGTCATTGTGTTTCAAGTGCCTGATGCCGCAACTTGGCCAGATGCATCAAGCCAGGCTATCAAATTCGGCATCGTCCATCACCTCCTATTATCGGACAGTCCGGTTGCAGATGTGATAATCTCGACGGGAATAGTATCCAGAAGTCGTTTCAAAGATTGTAATTAACATGTTTCCTCTGTTACACGGCATGCTGGCATGCCTTTGATAGCTTGTCCTACCCATTAACAAGTCCCCAACTAAACACCCCCTCTTCTCACAGATTGTTGTTTCCCGCCCTCAATTCCATCTCACGAGCTGTGCGAAGGCTGGTGGAGTCACCATAGCAGGGGCCAGAGTCCAATCGGATGTTAACGGAAAAGCGAGTACTCAAAATTTACGCCAAAACTAGCTTAAATGATAAGTACCTAAATTTGAGCTAACACCAAAAGCTACATTAAGCCAGTAAATAATCCGCTGAGCTAATCACCAACCAGACAGTACTAGTGCCTTGCTTGGGTGGGGGATCGGGAGCCTTCGTACTCCTGAGATGCTAAGGGCAAACAAGTATCAAACGATGACGCTCGACCCGAAGACGACTCACGAATACTGACCACCATGTTTGACTCCTTTGACCAAGCAAGTCTTGACTTAATAATTGAGCTTCAGCTACAAGATGCCCAGAACTTAATAAAGGGAAAGCACAAGGCAGGAGAGACCCCCGATGGAGAGCTGGCAGCTGAACTGTTCAAGCTCGAGCTCGAGTCCCTCGCGTCGTTCCATGTAGACCAAGCCATGAGCCGCAGTATTGCTCATGCTGCCGTGACAGATGGAGAGGTCATCCGGAGCCTTGTCGCGGAGGAGCAGCAGGCTGAACGTGACCGTGAGCTTGCAATCAATGGCGAAGCGTCGACGCATGGACCGGGAACCGCAGCCCCTGACACAGCTATTGAGGACGACATGGTCAAGAAGCTTGTGGCCTTGTATGTCGGCGAAGATGGCCGATCCGGGACCGCTGCAGCATCCTCGTCCAAACGGGCAGCCCGGCCCAGCACTTCGACAGCGGCTATCGAGAAACGACGTTGCGTGGCTTGCATGACAGATGTTCCATACTTTGAGACGGTACGGTGCCCGTGCACGCATGAATACTGTCGTGCGTGCATAGCTGATTTGTTCCAATCGGCAATCAACGACGAGTCCCTATTCCCTCCTCGATGCTGCAGCCAGCCTATACCTCTCGGCCTGAATCAGATTTTCCTCCCAGCAAGGTTAGCGGGACAGTATCGAGCCAAGGAGCTGGAGTATTCCACCAAGAACAGAACGTATTGCCACAGAGCTACCTGCTCTACATTTATTCCGGCGCCATTCATCCGGGGAGAAATTGCAACGTGCATAAAGTGCCAAAGTAAGACTTGCACCATCTGCAAGGGCTCATCTCATGACGGTGACTGTCCTGAAGATGTGGCGACGATGGACCTGCTCAATGTCGCGGCGCAGAATGGCTGGCAGAGATGTTACTCGTGCCGCAGAATGGTCGACCTGGAAGTTGGCTGCAATCACATAAGTGAGCTTATTCGCCGAGATGCGTCATTTGTCAAAGCCAACTAACACTACCCCAGCTTGTCGATGTGGTGCTCAATTCTGCTATGTCTGCGGAGTGAAGTGGAAGAACTGCAGCTGTGACCAGTGGGATGAACATAGATTGATCGATCGCGCCAATGCCATCGTTGACCGTGATGCGGATATCCTTCATATCGAGGGGGTTAACCGTGCTGCCCTAGTGGAACAAGAACGGAATAATCTGGTCGCAAACCATGACTGCTGGAATCATCGCTGGAAGTCTCGAAGGGGCCATTTCCAGTGCGAAGAGTGTTTTGATTATATGCCGGAGTTTATATATGAATGCCGCGATTGTCGACTCATGGCATGTCGGCGGTGCAGATACAACAGGCTATGAAGGGAAAGATGTCACCATGGACGTGGATCCGTGATGGAGTTTCACGGTTGTGAGAGAAACCGAGGAACCTTGACTGCAGCTCAGGAAGAGCTCATCTGCACATCTGTACGGGCCTGGAAGAGATGTTTCTCAGAGTCAATAGCCTCTAATTACTCTCTGGGATCCTGTGTTTGGCTACCCCACTGCTTCTTCCACCGTTTTGTTTGCCTTGATGGCGCTGGTCGTGGAATACATGGCTCTCCTCATCTACCTGTGGTCTGGCTTCTCAATTGCACCGGATCGTGGGCTGGTGGGAAGCAGAGATGCAGGGCCCGTTCCAAAACCATGAGACAGGATTGATGATGAGATTGCAAAAATAATTTGCGGGTTGCGTGTTGGTACGGTGTGGTACTTATGAATAAATATTCATAGAGAAAGTGTCGAATAGTGTCTAGTTCAATTTGGCGTCGAAGTCTGGGGTCGAAGTCTGGGGCAATCTGGCCATTTATATCCAACATCTCGCCCACCCTGATGAGAATCTTATGTACCGTTGACCTTTGTGGGTGTTTTGTGCAGGAGCCCAGCAAAATGCGCATCGTCAAACGCCACACTACAAAGGCCGTGCCATTTGGAACAATGCGTGACAACTGGTGGTCCTGGTGTCTCCTTTGCGTTTAAATAGAAACCCCGTTGTAAACAAAAGCCTTGGGACAATCGGATACTCTCACCGTTTCATATTCAGGGCCCCGCCGTTGGCACGACTTATCTCATAACAAAATTCGCAAGCGATGGGCTCCGTCTATATCGGGAGTCGACGGACTGAAAGGCGGAACGCGAAACCTTTTTCCACTTTTGCGCAAGGCACAGAAGCCATAAGTGGATTATTATCGGAACATTGAACGGAGGCGAACCCCAAACAATAATAGTCAATGTTCATCACTCCCCTGTGACCTGTCCCTGTGGCTGAAGGCTCAAGTGGGTGACAAGACGGGAAGATGCATGTGCATTTGATGCTTCTTCCTCACACTGTAGGGCTGCAGCCTACGGAGTAGAGCCTGGGGGTTTTATCGGGCGTGCACGTGGTTGGAGGGCAAACCACATGGGTCACACTGTCAAGTGCGAACCAGCTCGGTGTCCTCCTGTCAACTGACCCTGGCACTGGCCCACAAGGCTCAGTCCAGATGTCGTTTGGCCGCATGCCTCACGTTTCCTGACCTCGTCCAACGCCATCCAGTCGGCGACGGCCACGACGTTGCTAGCCAGTGTGCAGACGGGTATCGTGCATTGTCCCTGCATCGCCCTTGCATTCTTCTACTGACGACATTGTTGCAGCCGCTGGAGCGCGAACTGTTGAGAGCCGTCGGATGGCTCACCCGGCACCATGAAATATACCAGAACCTTTCCAACCCTTTCCAGATTGACATTGAAGAGACCTATTTTGCTGACCTATGGCGGATGCAGGACGCTCAATTCTCAGCCGCAACTTTGTTAGATATTTGGAGGCTCGTCCCCCCAAACACACAAAGGCGGCCTCCGGTCAAAGGCATATGATCGAGCTGAGACATGGGTGCCTGTGTACCAGACCCTCGTGCTCTCGCCCGCCATGTTCCCCGCGCACACGTTCTTTCACAGCCTGCCTATATCTTGCAGGTTCTAAGAGATAATAATAACTATCGTAGTGAGCAATCGAGACGCTTACTTGGATGGCGACCTGCCGGGGTGTGGTTTGAGCAGTTCTTGCATGCGGACGGGCCGGGCGCCTCAACTTCACCACATACCGTCATTTCCGTCCCATCGTCTTCACTCACCCTGAGCTTCAAGTCCTGCCGCGACGCCTCAGCCACAGATGCACCACCACTGGGACTTCCCACGCAGGCCATATTTGCGGCCATCTGCTATGATCGCGTGGCACACTTTGTCTTCTTTGAATTCTGCATGTGGCCGTAGTATGAAAGAAGGTGTAAGTAGGGATAGGCGAGGGGGCCAAAATATCTCTTACAAAAGGATGACCCATGCCTGATACACTTGAGCGTGGTCTTTGTCGTGACCTTTAGCCTCTCATTAGAAATATATCATTCTTTATTCCTTTGATCACCTGTTGTGGTCGAGTGCCTCTCTCTTGTGCACTTCATCTCAATCTCATTAGCTTTCGCTTCAAAGACATCATCGAGAATTCTGCCTGATTTTAGTTTTCAGTCCGCGCATCATACATTAGGACGGTATTATCCTGCCTTTCTTTCAGTTTCCTTTGAGATTCTTTCTTGTGAGGAGTCATTATTGCCACTCAAGTTGATGTGTTTTTACATTGCATCGTTTTGAAGCTCGCCGAAGCGTCCCGTCTTGTCTTGGTCAAAGACGGGATAGCAAAATCACACATTCGAACAAGCAACCGCCGCCGAGGTGGGTGCCGAACAAAGTCGACCGAAACTCAAAGTTGAAACCGACACCCGAATGTCTCGACGAATCTACCTCGAAACAACGGCAAGTGGCAAACACCAATTTGTATCCATCAAACGCTCCCGTTCCCATGGCCACCACCACCATCACCACCACCATGTAGAGCACGAATACTACAAAGTCAGTGTTGAGGAGTGGGACAGTATAAAGGAGCGGGAGCGATGCCTCGAAGACACCAATAGGAGCCTGGCTGCAGAGGTTAGTTCTCTGAAAGCCAGTCTAACGGCTGCGCAAGGGGACGCACATAACCTCCGACACGTCGTCGTGCCACAGCTACAGAATCAGGTCCACCTCCTCAGTAGAGACAACGACTCCCTTCGCAAGTCTCTGGACAATGCAAGTCCGTAACTGAAGAAAAGCACAGTCGAGATGCAGAGAGGCTAAGGCAAACTATTGATAAACTGGAGAAGGAAAAGAAGGATATCAAGGACGAAAACCACAGCCTCAAGGACAGGGTCAAGCACTTGCAGGACGAACTCAAGTCGAGCATGCGGGCGACGAACATCAGACCTCATTCGGGAAATAGAATATTGGCGGAAGGAATGCCGATACTGGAAAGACAGGTATGAGGATACCAAACGCAGCCACGATGACATCTGCATCACTTTGGATATCAGAACGGAGAAAATGAGGGCATACGAAGAGATTTTGAAACGTAGGCGGATAATTTGATCCAACTGTACCATTCTATGTTTCTCTCTCTCTCTCTCTCTCTCTCTCTCTCTCTCTCTCTCTCTTGCGTTCCATACTCTATCAATGATGGTTACGATGCTACTTGACACACGGATGACTCCATTGAGACTTTGGGGTTAGTACTTGTTCAACCGGGACACTTTGGCTCCGCGCTAACATTACCTTGGAGTTGTACTTTTCATGAACTTTCTACGGATACCCACCAATGATGGACTATTTCCTTTTGTCTGTTGACTTACAGTAGTTTATTCTTCAATACCCTTGAGCGATACGCTCGTGCGACTCTGCAGTTTCAAGATCTGCATGCACTCCTTCTTAGTGGCTTTCCATTTTCTTTCTTAGTTGGACCGAAATTTTACTAAATACACTTTATAAACCGTCCTCTGTCGCTGCGCACTCCCTGTGGTCTTGTGACGTTCCCCAACGGCTCATTGTGTCTTTTCCGTGCCCGCGACCAGGCATCAATCAATGTGGGTCGTCTGCAGCACTTCCAAGACAAGCGTTTACAAATGAAACAAACAAAGGACGTTGCATGTGTAAAAACTAACATAGTGCAACGCCTGATCTAAAACGACAGGTTAAACCCTGCACCTTGGGAGCGGGGCCTGCGCAATACCCCAAAATGGCCATCGTGTAAATGCGACTACCACCAAAAATTCCTGCTACAAAATCCTTTCGTAGACGCTTTAGCCCGAGGGCCTGCATGAGCAGTGGCAAGTGTCAGCAGGCTGTCAAAGGCAGAAATGACCCATCCCCTATCCTATTCGGTGGGTAATATTGCATCAGCGTCAATATTGATTCACCAGTATTTTTGGACAAAAAGTGGGTGGGGAGAGGGTTGTCGCCGGGCAGACCGGAAGAGAAAGGAATGCCTTGGCGCACACAGAGAGGTCATCATACGCGCGGCTGGTGACGATTACAGATGTTCGGAGTCGGGAAGGAAAAAAAAGAAAGAAAATGAAGAAAAAAAGGCACCTGGAGCGTCTGCCATGGATGGAGTCGGGCTTTTTTTTTTTTTTTTTTTTTTTTTTTTGGCGTGGCAGGAAATGTGCACATGCGCACAATACGGTGATTACTGGACGTTGATTGATTGGTTGTTGCGGAGATGTATGCAGGTACGTGAAGTGGCCTTGGGAGCGTGTGAGGGTAGTGTGCACTTGCTCGTGTTGTTTTCCCAATAGCTCTTGGAACACACTCTTTTAGAAAATAAATAGGCCGCGACGCAGCATCGTCGACTAAGAGAATAACCGGCGTAGATTCAAACGGCCTCCGACTGGGGCCACGAATCTCCCGGTCCGCACGGGCTAAACGACGAAGGAAGGACGGGATGGCCCGCTTGTCTGACGCCACAGGCGCGCCAGGAGCACCTTCCCACTTGACAGCCAAAGTTAGCGGCCAACGGCCTGGCAGCCTGGCGGTATGGGTCTTTCCCACCCGCTATCGATGGTGGAGCTGGCTGGCCAAGAAGAGGCTGCAGTCAAGTCAATCGATCGTCTTCACCGTCGTCCTGCACATCACAGGGCATCACGCAAGGCTGCAACACTTAAGGCAGGACAGTGTCCAACACCAATCAGCCCTATCGAGCCGCCGGTGGTTCGACGCATGCGCCAAATGACGTCCGGCATGGTTGGCGTCACTACCGTGAACATGTTCGCTGATCCACGCCTTACAAATGCACGACGACTTTGTCCTGAGGCCCGGGCAGGATATGCATCCGGGAGCGGGTGATGATGGGTGATGGACACCAGCAACTCGATCCCCGTTCCATCAAGACGAGTATCTGCGCACCAAATCTGTCCACGCCTTTCATCAACGTCCAACGGTGCGCCTTTTCAGATAATAACCCCGGTATGGACCGGTCTCGTCCAGTCAGGATCCCGACGCACGCCGCTTTCCCACGGCGCTAGATAGATGCCAAGAGAAGGACTTTTTCCCTTTTTCTTCTCTTCCACGGGCAAGGCAAACACACATCTGCCATGAGCTTGAGCCAGCTTCTGGTCATTACGATAATGGTGAGTCACCGCTGCAAGTGAGGGTTGTTTCCCAGGCCGTTGCGGGCGCGACCCCAGGCTGCAACGACGAAAAACCCACCCCCGACACCATCCGTGGTGTATCGCAGATAGTCGAGCCGACAAATCCTACACTTGGATGCATCGAGAACCGAGTCCAACGGCTCGAAGCTCGGGAGGTGGTGGGTACGCAGCCTGCCCAGGCATGGCTTTGGGCGAACTGCCTGGCGGCCCGTCTTAGCACCAGCCAGGGTGATTTCAGGGTAGTAGACAATTAGGGTGCACATCAGTGTCAACCCGTCGACAATGACCGAGATGATGGAGGGGAGAGCCATTGACAAGGAGGGCCGACGAGGGGCATCGCGACAAGGCAACCAACCACCAGACCTGATTGAAGCGGCGATTGTTTTGTCCACGCTCAGCCACTCATCTCCAATTGGGTAAAGGTGGGCGTCGTTGCCATGGCCATGGTCCTATTCTGACGGACGGAGGGTGCTGGTATCACCTTTTTCGACTTTTTTTTTTGGACGCCAAGGTAGCGCGTACGAATGATGAGGGTGGTGGGGCCGGCTCATGATTGAGTGTAAGTGGGAGTCTCGGTCTATCATGACCTGCCAAAAAGTCCAATAATCCAGACCTCCAGCCTGGCTCTCAAAGGTACTGCTACTTTGGCGTCAAGCTCACTCACAGCCAGAATCCTTGCGCTTTGAAATCACAGCCCTGCAAGTTCTGGCCAAGCACAGTCAGGTCGGCAAGGTTGGACAAAGTTGTCCTCTGATGGGAGTGGTCTGCTCATCATGTCAGGTGTGCCATGCCAACGACGCGAAACAAAGCGGCAGCGCATGAACGACGCACACCACTGGACTCCTGCTCCCCCGAGGCTTTCGACAGAGTACTGCAAGCACAAAACGTGGACTGCAGATTTGATGCCATCCCACTTGCGCCCCCCTTCCCTCAGGACGCGCACCGCCCACCTCCAGTCAAGCCTGCCTTGAACGGCAGTCTGACAGGCTGCCTGCTGGCCTGCCGGAGGAATAAATATACTTCATATCCTCCTTTTTAAATCACCCTTCTTCCTGCAAATCCTGGCCTTTACAATACACTCTGGTCGACAAAAGCATTTTGCCAACTTTGTTGTCTCCGGTTGGGCTCCCATCTTTGAGCTTGATCATCCCCGGTCGTAGCCCAACGGTGACTCTTCTGATTAACTTACACACAGCGTCATACCACACCTACCTACGCGTTACCGGACCCTTGTCAGCTCCTTTACCGCTGGTCCGTTCCCTGACCTAGTCACTGTCACTGGCGAAATTATAACCCACCGCACTGGCCAGCGACTGCCTTTTTGAGACGAAACGAAACGAAACGATTAGAAAGAAAGAAAGAAGAAAAAAAAAATCACACACAAGAGGAAGACATCGTGAGAAATTTTTCTTCGGATCAAGCGTGATTTACTGGCGACATCTGCAACTCGCCTGGCACTATAATCGCCCCCGTCCTAGTGGAGCTAGGTTTACTTGCCTGGTTCTTTTTTTCCTTGTTGTGCTATCCTACAGGCGGAAGAAGCACAAGCTCAAAACCGAGCCCTCATGCGATCATCTGCGCAACGAGCCTCGGCGAATATTGGTCGCCGGGCTCAGACGACCAGTGGCGCTGGGGTGCAGCCGGGTCCGATACCAACACGGCGCCAAGTTTCCCTGCTCTCGCCAACTGATGACAATGTCGCACGCGCAGGTCGCGAATACGACGACACTGCTCGCGACACCGCATTTAATACCGAATTGAACAAAGTCAACTCCGAATGCGACCGATACAAGGCACGGCTAGAGCAGGTTAGCAAAAAGCTGCTCGAGACACAGCAACAGAAGGACGAGTTGAAGGAGCAAAGGGACGAATTCAAGCAGCAGAGGGAGTCGTATAAGTCGCAGCTGCAGGTTGCTAAAAAGGAAAACGCTTCTCTGCTCAATAAGCTCGAGGATTTCCAGAGCGCGAACCTTGAGCTGGCAGCAAAGTATGAAGAGATGATGAGGCAGCACAGAGATTTGGAAGAACGGTACAATACGCTTGCTAGCTCGGGCAGCGCCGGCTCTACTGGTTCCCATGCTGCATCAAGCGCACTTCCAGACCGAACGAGGTCATCATACAGGCCAAGCGGAAAGGACCATCATGAAGATCGTGGCTACAAGGGCAGAAGTCGAGAGGGGTCCAGGGAGGCGAAGGAATCCAAAGAGCCCAGAGGGTACAGCGAGTACATGAACCAGTGCATGGAGTTCCAGGCGGCAGAAAAGGAGCGACTCAAGGGACGGTTCGAAGACAAGTCATCAACGGCATCTTCGTCCATAAAGACGCGCGGATCAAGCTTCATCGAGGGCTGGGGGCCAGGACCCGGACTGGAGCAGCCAGTTGTGCCTCCAAGCCGCATGCCCCCAGGCCAGGTGCCAGCTATGTTGCCAGCGTTCAACGGCATGCCATACTCCACGGTACCGCGCACACACGCACACATGTACAATCCAAACACAGCGGCGTTGTACGGGGCAGATGGTGAATATGAGAGTGGTTGCAAGTACCAGCCGTACCCAGTGGCCAGGTAGTTTCGAAAGAAGGGGTTAATGTGCATCGCATGCCACACACACGCCATTACGGCGGCCTTGCGGACCCAGCCAGGAAACCTTTGTTGGGGGGGAGGAGGGGTGTTGGCGGGAGTGTGGGTGAAAAAAAAAAAAAAAAAAAAAAAAAATAAGAGTCGGGTCCGGAAAAAAAGTTGTCATGGTGTGGCAGAATGCGTCGGCTGTGGCTTGTTTTGTCATAAGGGGTCCTGGTAGCTCAAAAGCTTTGCCCATGACGACGACGTCGTGTCACGTCTTTCACATTGACAGACCCCGCACTAGCATCAACGGAGAACCAGTCAGTCATGGAGTTTGGTTGTTGAGCTCATGTTCTAAAATGACATCTGGGCATTTGAGCTCGAGAGGGGCGGGACAAAAGGGAAGGTGGGGTAGCTGGTACTACTCTGATGTCAGAATCGCGGGGGCGGGACTGTGACTAGGCCTGGATGAAGCTTTCTGCGCGGGAGCTGAAGATGCAGACATGCAATGTTGTGCCTGTCGTTGTTCTGCATACTCACATGTCTCGGAACACATTGGAAAGCGCACGGCGCACGGCTCGCAGCTCGCAGCTCACATTACAAAGCGCAAATGTGTATGCCCATCCTGAGTTCGGCTATCGCTGCCGGGCAGCCGTTTGTGCCTGTTGCTGCGAGCATGGGTGATGATGGGCGATGATGGGTGATGATGGGTGATGACGGGCAAACATGATGGATCAGGTCTGGTCTGGTTCGTTGCCGGGGGACCCGGGGCAGCTCAGAGCCCTCAAGTGCTATGACTCAGCCCGTGCTGCCTCGTGGGCTGGCCATCAATAGTGGTCCAGACATTTGAACTGGTCCGATACCGCGGCGCACATATCTTCAACGACGCTCGGGACCGGACGGAAATAAAGCCGAGTGCCTCGCGGGTATCATGCAGCTTTGGTATTTTTGTTTCATTCTTGTTGGGTCCTGTTCTTTTTTTTATTCTTTCCTGTCAACGTTGTTTGTTTGTATTGTATTTTAGATGTAACGTTTTCCTGGGCGTTAGACAAAATTACTTTTTTTTTCTCTTTTTATATGGGGAGTGTCTTGTAAGTGGCAGTAGTTCTAGGCTTGAATGAATGTTGGTCGACTTGCAACGGTTTAGTCCGGCAATACAATGCGGGCGAGGAATGCCGTTGTTCCAACGACGAATACCCATTGTTACCGATTACTCAGGATACCATTCCGTATCTCGGCCTTGACATGTCACCTGCTCGTCCTCCTCTCGTCCACCTCCCTCTACACACCACAACGTCGCACACGGCCTTGATCACCATCACCACCATCATCACCACCACCAACATCATCATCACCACCACCACCACCACCACCATCACTACACGCCACCACACACCACCACTACCGCCGCCATGAAGCTCTACCCGTCCCTGCCCGCCGACCTAGCAGCCTGGGCGCAGCGCCAGCCCGTCTTCTTCACCGGCTCGGCCGGCAAGCACGCCAGGCACATCAACGTGTCCCCCAAGGGCATGACGGACACGCACTTTGCCGTGCTGTCGCCCACGCGCTGCGCCTACATCGACCGCACCGGGTCCGGGTGCGAGACGATTGCGCACGCCTACGAGAACGGCCGCCTGTGCCTCATGTTCGTGTCCTTTGGCGACGCGCCGCGCATCATGCGGCTCTTCTGCGCGGCCCGCGTCGTCGAGTACGACCACCGCGACTTCCAGGGCCTCGTGCGCGCCGTGGCCCGGGGGCGGCGCTCCGCCTTTGACGGGGCCCGCGCCGTCATCGTCGCCGACATATGGGAGGTCCAGACGTCGTGCGGCTTCGGCGTGCCCCGTGTCAAGAGGGGGCTGTACGCGCCCGGCGAGGGGGGGGACCGCCGCCCCCCGGCCGACGAGCTGCTGCGGCAGGGCTACGACGCCGGGGCCGAGGCCAGGCTGGACGAGCTGTGCGTCTTTGAGGCGAGGCCGGCCATGGACTACTGGGCTGGCAAGCAGGCCGAGGGCAACACCATGAGGGACTACCAGAGGAGGCACAACGTGGATAGCATTGACGGCCTGCCGGGCCTGAGGGCCAGCCGGAGGGATGCCGGCGAGGTGCTGTGGCTGAGGGACGCGAGGGCGTGGGCTGCGAGGGTTGCGAGGGACTGGGAGGCCATGGCCGTTGGCTTCGTCGCCGCCGTCTTGATGTATTTGTTTGTGCGGGGGGTTCGGGGCCTTGACAGCTGACTAGGTTGGTGAGTGTGATGGTGGATGTGGCGGTATCTTTGTGGTTGAGGGACCGGTCTGCCGACGGAGAGGGCGGTGAAGAGTCTCTTTTTGGTGTTACTTTGGTTTCGCCGTCGGTTTCAACACCTCGAGTGCTATTTGGTAAGATGTGGCCTTTGCGAGGTGACTTGTCGTTGGGGGTTTGACGACAGCCAGACGACCTCACTGTGCTGGAGGAGCAAACTCTTGGGCAAGTTGCCTCAGTTGTGATAACACGAGACGGTCAATTGGACAATTATTCTCTCGTTGGATGCTGATATTCGCTGGACATTGTCTCGGCACGGGCGGCTGGGTAGCAACGCGTCGTCATGGCAGCATATACTTGAGCCCCTTGCTACGCTGTCCGCTCGACTTTTACGGTTCTACAGCATTTCCGCAGACGTCAACTTCTTGCCGGCATGCATGCCATTGGAGAAGACGCGTGTGTACCGCCTGCAGATGTACTACCCATGGGCTTTGATATATCTCAAGGTATAATGGTTATAATTACATACGGGGCTATCCGACGAATATATACACAGGGACGTAAATCGAAAAAAGGGGAGAAAAAAGACTCCCTAGCCAAATACTTTCCACGACCGCGCCGCCTCCAAAGAAAAGACCGGAACCACACAAGCAGGGCAGAAAAGCCGCAAAACACCACGGCAGCTCACTGCCCCGGCCGCCATCCCTCCAGGACGTCAACGTCGTCAAAGAGCGCCGACTGACCGACGGGCGTGGAAAATATCTGCGCAAACCCGTGCCCCGCGCCCTTGGCAAGAGCCAGTCGCAAGCCCACGCGGTTATTCGACACTTGGCCCCAGTCCGGGAGGTCGGTGAAGGCGCCCGGGAAGGCCGTCAGGTTCTCCCCCGTGCGGGCCAGTTCGTGGACATAGCGATACCAGATGAGGTTCCTGTCCCTCCGCTTGTGGCCGCCCTGCAGGACGGCCTGGCAGGCCTGGTCGCCGCTGCAGGGGTTCGTGTCCTTGTATCCCACCGTGGCCACGACGTCGCGGGAGGTGTACCGGCGGAAGTAGTCGACGGGGGCCAAGGTTCCCGCCGCCGTGCCGGGGAAGCCGTCGAAGCCAAAGGGCCAGAGGTTGCACTTGGCGCAGGACCTCGCGGGGGGCAGGGCCTCGCCCTGGACCGCGGGACGGTTGTCGGTGAAGTAGGAGCATGTGGCGGGATTGTTCTGGACGTACCGCACATGGGCGCGGCACGAGGCGCCGTCCCTGGCGAGGGCCGCGTACCGCTGCACCAGCTGCCCGCCCGCGCTCTGCCCGACAAAGGTGATGTTGGTCAGCACGGGGTACCTGGCCGAGCAGGCGAACTCCTCGGCGAGCGCCTCGAGGGCGTCAATGGACGTCGCGTTGCTCCCATAGGGGTAGTTGGCCGCGCCGCCGGCGATCCAGGCCCTGGGGTCGGACCACGAGAGATGGCCGTCGCCGTGCAGGCCGGGCGTGTACCGGTCGGTGAAGAGCAGCGGCGCCACGCTGATGGTCTTGCGGCCTGCCTTGCCGGAGCGTGCCGCGTAGAGGTCCGTGGCGTTCTGCAGCCTGTGCCAGTATTGGCCCGCGTTGCTCAGCTTCCCGGCGACGACGATGACGGCGTGCTCGACGGTTGCGGCGTCCACCGTCTCCGGCATGAAGACGGCCAGTTTGCCGGTGTTGCCGACGCGGATGGAGGCCAGCCGCGAGCCGGGAGGCCGGTAGATGCATGTTTGGGGCTACGGAAATAGAGAGCGTGAGGAAAGAAGAATCTCTTTGGTCTGGAGCGCGGGGAAGAACCAACGTTGCTCTGCTTCCTGTCGTCGCAGTTTCTGCGTGGAGCGATGAGACGCTCAGGAGGAGGGATGTAGTCGTATCCTTGGGCGCCGGCCTCGTCACAGAACTTGAATGTCGTCGCCGCGCGACACATGCCGAGGAAACCGACGATGACTGCAACTGCAATTCGTGCCGCGCCACTCAGTCGCGCCATTTTTTTTTTTCTTTTCTCTCGTTTTATTCCTACTTCAGCAGAGGAGAAAGCTCAACCACTGCGGATTAAAAATAAAAGCAGATAGCACCAGACTATATCTGGCCGTTTGGCCCTTGGCATCGGCTTTTTAACTTTGCCCAAGGCGCGGGCCATGCTATCATTCCGAGAACGAACCGTCATGTTTTGTTTCACTTTTTTGCCCTGGGGACTATTATCAACGACGGCTAGAATTGCATGGCATGTTTTCAATCTAGCCTAGTAGAGAAGCAATTTAACCACTGGCCGCACCCGCATCCCGTGCTCTTTTACGTGAAGTGGTGATGCGTGTCCGTTATGCTCGCAGGATAGCCGTAACGTATATTTGGTGTGGCCGCCTATCCATCATGACGGCGTGTATGAACGACGACGTGTATTAGAACATTCCGCGGAGAGGGCATAGTAGCGGCAATCATCTGCACGCTGGCAAGACTGTTCTTTGTTGCGTGCAAGTGTGCCTCTTGTCGCGGCATTCCTCAGGCGCGACTAGCATACCGGCGCCGAGCATCAGCACCGACAACAATGGACGCGCTCTTTGGAGAGTACTAATCAGTAACTGCTGTTATTTGTTAGTATTTTGCCTTTTTTGCACATGCGACACCGGAGCAGTCGGACACCGAGTGTCAGCAGTCCCTAATTGAGAGGAGCTACCAAGACAGACACCGATTTTCTTTCATCTTCATTTTTATTTTTTGTACTTGGACCGCTTTAACGCAATAACTTCTGGCACAGAGTCTACCAACACTGTCGCGCCGTTCACCCAGACTCACTCTGCCATGTTGAATTTCTTTGTGCAGCGTTGGTTGGATATGTGGCGTCGCTAGGCTGCATCTCTCGGCTCTGGCAAGATTCACGGTGATTCCAAATCCGTAGAATCGACGATTCGCAAAGGGTGTTGAATCAGTGAACACAGTGGACAGCTTGACGAGTTCTCGCAAGGTACAGACGCGTGGCTTCATATTCACCGTCATGGCACGCACAGCTTTGGGTACCAACCACTACACAGCACAACAATTTCACTCAAAGACACTGCGCCTAGTCATTCATATGGGTCTATATAACCCCCCCCCGTAAAAGTCCGATTGAAGCGAACCCCCCCTCTTACAAAGTATCACTCAGTAACGAGCAATTCTCTCATTCATGTGATTTCATCCCTACTGATGTGCTTGGGCATTGTGCTCCGAGCACTAGCTTGGGGTGAATGCGCTGTCCGTCCAACTCCAACTACCAACTGTCGTGTCAGATGTCGTACTTGTGCGGCATGTCTGTTTCCTCTGTGCCTCGTCTGGCACGTTTGGATGCTTGGCGAGCATATTGTAATGCTGCACATGGCCCACCCAATTAAGGATGCTGTGTTGAATCAAATTATCACTGTATGCCCTTCTTATGGCATTTGTATCGTCATCCCCCGGTGCTTCCCAGGGCAGGACCTGCAGTTGCCTGACCATTTGCTGTGCCGGCGGCAGCTTTACCGCCGCCGCGTCCACGTCGACCTCGACCGCCAGACGGTTTCTCCTTCTCCTTCTCTCCATTTGGCGTTTGGCCATCCTTTGCTGAGGCGCCTGGCGCAGCAGCAGCAGCGAGCTTCTTATCCTTCCGCTCGACCACCTGTACGTTGCCTTGGCCAACCTGAACAGGGCTGGCAGCCACAGCCTTGACTAGGGCTTCGTGTTCAGAAAAGTCGACGTAAGCAAAGCCCTTGCGCTTATCAATCTCAACAAGTTTTATGGTTCCGAATGCGCCGAGAGCCTCTCGAAGCTTTGCGTCGTTCACTCCCTGCGAGGCATTGACGTGCTTAATAAAGGCGCGGGTTGCGTTTGCCGAGACAGCGGGTGACTTCTTTTGCGGGGCTGGCTTGCTGTTAGCTTTCTCTTTGGCAGCTTGTCTAACATTGCCATTCGAGTTCATCGCTGGTCCAGACGCCTGGACCTGGGATTCAGCAGTTTTCTGGTTGAGTTCGGGGTCGTTCTTCTTCCTCAGGATAACCGGAGGGTTGGCTGCAGTCGGTTGTGGAACCGAAGTCTCGTTAGCAGCTGATTTACCCTTCTCAGCACCGCCTTTGCCACCACGATTTCTCCGTCCAGGCTGTGATTTTGAGGCGACTGGGCTATCGGGACGATTTTTCGGCGCCTGGACTACGACCTCGGCAGGGGATGCTGCTGATACAGTAGAACTGGCAGAATTAGCAACGTCTGCGGGTGTACCGTTTTCGTCCTTGGTCGAAGAGCTTGCTGCCTTGGCATCAGCCTCGGCCTTGGCAGCATCGTGACGTGCTCTTCTATGTGCGCTGCCAGGGCTGAGGCCAAGATCGCGCTGCAGTATTCTAGCGGCGGCAGCGATTCCAGCACGTCGGCTTTTGGGCGCATCAGTAGCCGCTGCAGTTGTAGTAGCAGCGGCATTGGCTGTCGTAATTTGGCTGGCCGCCTTCTTCGCCCCCTCCGCGGCTTGCTCAGTTGCTGCTTTCTTAGTAAGAATCTTGACATTCTCTTTGGGCGTCTTGTCCTGCTTCTCGGTTCTCGACTCCTTGCCCTTCTTCCTACCGGAAGAGTCATCGTCCTTGGCGCCACTCTTTCCTTTTGCAGACTTGGAATTTTTGCCTGATCCATCCTTGCCTCTGTTGGCCTTCTTCTCCTTCAAGAACTCGACGAGAGGTGTGGTGGTAATTTTGACCTCTACTTTGGCAGACTCGTCGGCATCCTCGACATCGATGCTGTCTCTCATCGGTGCAGGGTTAGCCAGGCCTTCAAGGAAGGCCATGAATTCAGGATCTTGATCAATGGTGCCTTGTCGAGCATCCGTGCGCTTCTTGGTGCCTGGAACCTTTTTGTAAATTGAAAACTCCAACACGGGCGGGCCAATCAATGACGGATTCGTGAATGTTGATTTTGCATCCTCCCATGTCGCGTTCCTTACAACGTCGCTGAGGGGCATGATGTCATCCTTCCGCACCAAATGAACGTACGCCCGACCGGGACGAGAAGGCTTTGAGGGGCTTGGTTGATGAGGGTCAGTATCACGAAAGACAAAGAATCAAAGACTTTGGGCTTGACATACTCGATGGAAATCTTTCCAGGAACGTAGGAGAACCAATCGACTTTGCCCTTGGAGATCTCCCACTCTGGTCCGAGAATAGAAATACATTCCTCCTTGGTCATACCTGGTGGCAGACGACGAATCACCAGTTTTTCTCCTTCGTTCTGAGGTTTGGATCGCGGAGCCTTTGGCGTCACCTCCCCATCATTCGCACTCTAAGCCAAGTTAGATTTTCATTCGATTTTGAAGGGGGTTCATATGTCCAGTATCCCTCGCAGCGAAAGGCTTACCTTGGATGCCCCTCCTCGTCTGTCAGCCGGTCCCTTGCCCTTGGCAGGTTTTAAGGCATTGCCGCCGGTGTCATTGTCTTTTGCCTGTTCAACTCCATGTCAGACTTCGGGCGTTTGATGTGTGGCGAGAGACTGGTCGCGACATACCTGTGATGCTCTCACTCGCTGTCTCACCTTGATCTGGTCAGACGGCTGGCTGGTTGCGCCGCTGGATGGTCCGTTTGCCTTCCGCGAAAGGACTTGCGGGGGCTGTGTGGACATGGCGCATTCTGGGTGCGGAGAGATTTAGGTTGACAGACGGCAATCGTGCAGAACAGCGTGGGCGATGGGTTCAAATATCTTGCAGAATACGAAATATCCAAAGCTCGCAAGCTAGAGAGCAAGTGAAGTCAAAAGGGCCTTGAGTTGTTACGGCCCTCGGAAGCCCCACAGATTGGTGGAGCTGCTTCTGCCCCAAGAGCTTTGGCTTCTGTGCTATTTGTTTCCGGTGCACGAAGGCAGGTCACGTGGATGGATATAGTTGGGAGTTGGCTTTGTGAGTAACACCTACTAGGTACCTAGGTAGGTAGACGTGGCTGGATTTAGATAGCTCTCGAAGTCATATCTTCTTGCGTGGAGAGACGATGAGGAGATTGATGGCAGCAGGCTTTAAATTCTCCAGTGAAGAGAAAAATTGCAGAGCATGGATGTGGTGGCATATGAGCTGCGCCCAACGCACGCAGAGCCTTTCCAGCGTGGGCTGCAAGGGGAGGAGCCGTAGATGCTCAGATAAGCACATTTGGCTGAACTCTCTCTGGCTGGTCAACAAGTGGCCCATGTCAACATTGAATTGGCATTTGGTTGTCGGCGCTGTAATCAGTTGGTTCTCCTCTCCCAAACCCACTGTGCCTGTGCTACCAGCTTAGCTTCCACAGGCGCTTTCCACTGTGACATCAGGCCCGAAGAAGATCCGATTATCGCTTCCCTGCTCCAGGCCCGATTACAACTTCGCGTTGCTCGAAACCACAGTCCGGACGGTTCATCCATCTGGTCCATCCTCCCCGTTACTACTGTGGCGGGCCGTGATAATCCTCCCGGCGGCCGCCATTACGACGAGGCCTGCGCACATCCAAATCCTCATAAAATATGACGACAAACGTCCCTCGGCCTGGCCCCGCCAACTTGGGCCCCAATGCCGGTCTAGACGAATGGCTCGAAGAGGCCAAACAATGCCACTACCTGCCCGAGAGGGCCATGAAGGAGTTGTGCGAGAAGGTCAAGGAGATCCTTATGGAAGGTAGGCACTGGCTCCGTCGTTGACCCAACGCGCGAGCCGCGCTGACTGGACGAACACAGAGTCCAATATTCAGCCCGTTTGCACACCTGTCACAGTTTGCGGAGATATCCACGGCCAGTTCTATGATCTGTTAGAGTTGTTCCGAGTGTCTGGGGGCATGCCGGGCGAGACCAATGTCCAGGCCCCCAAGACTGCGACCACTGTCATCACGTCCGACGATATCGAGCCGCCGAGCGAAATCACAAATCCAAAGCTCAGGAAGAAGCTGCGGTCCCCGGTAGGTGATGCTGGTGCGGGCGGTAACGAGGGCGAAGATGATGCCGACGTCGCGGGCTCTCGTCCGGGGTCCGCGCTGTCAGGTGCCAATGTCACCTCTGCTCAGAGCGCGGAGACTCGCTTTATCTTCCTGGGGGACTTTGTCGATAGAGGGTATTTTAGTTTGGAGACATTTACGTTGCTCATGTGCTTGAAGGCCAAGTAGGTACTATCTGCTTCAAATTAAGTGACCAGTCCACAGCTCACAGTTTTGAAATAGATACCCCGATCGAATTGTGCTTGTCCGAGGCAACCACGAATCTAGGCAAATCACGCAAGTCTACGGCTTTTATGAAGAGTGCCAGCAAAAATATGGCAACGCTTCTGTGTGGAAGGCCTGCTGCCACGTCTTTGACTTTCTTGTTCTTGCAGCTATTGTCGACGGCGAAGTTTTGTGTGTACACGGCGGGCTAAGTCCCGAAATTAGAACGATAGATCAAATCCGTGTTGTTGCTCGTGCCCAGGAGATTCCTCATGAAGGAGCATTTTGTGACCTGGTCTGGTCAGATCCTGAAGATGTTGAAACGTGGGCTATCAGCCCACGCGGCGCCGGCTGGCTCTTTGGCGACAAGGTCGCTACCGAATTCAATCATGTAAATGGATTGAAATTGATTGCGCGGGCTCACCAGCTTGTAAATGAAGGCTATAAGGTATGGCGCATTCGAACCGAGAATACTACTTGCTACGTATTGGGTGCTAACTAGGGGCAGTATCATTTTGCTGAAAGCTCTGTTGTGACGGTTTGGTCTGCGCCGAACTACTGTTACAGATGTGGCAATGTTGCCTCGATCATGACTGTAGATAAAGACTTGAACCCAAGATTCAGTATATTCTCGGCCGTGCCTGATGACCAGAGGCACGTTCCTGCGAGCAGGAGAGGACCGAGTGACTATTTCTTGTAATGCACGATGTTAGAGAGTGGTTGTGGAATAAGGGGCTGGGAGAAAGCTTTTAGATGTAAACTAGCATACGATTGAGATATCCATGACTTGTGATATGAATTATAACGGCATTTACGGTTACTTGGCAAAGTTGGCTTCATCGCGGGTGAGACGTATTGAAGTCTTAGGGTTCGAGCCTCCGTGACTTGATGCAGATTGTGGGCCGTTCCTAGCCAACTTTGACTTCAATTTTTGTTACCGCGCTCGCGTCAAGGTAGACATGGCAGGCGCATTTAAAGTGGAATCAGACCCAAGTTACTGCCATTAAACGATAAGAATGATCTTCATTCAAATCTACTCTCATGTCTAATCCAGTTCGATGCTGTTCCAAAGTACGAACTAGCTGAACCGCAAAATGCCTAGGCCTCAACCTCACACTGATCCCATCCAAACCGCCATCTCAGCATGGCTCACCTCTGTCAACCCTCCTGGGAACGCAGATTCTACGGCCTGGAAAATGGGCCTAGAAGAACATGCACCCAAGAGATTTACGATATACGAGCCCATGGCGCTTTTACCCGCCAGCAGCTTCACCAATGCCTCGTGGACCACCGAGCTCCAACGACACAACGGAGCGACCACCAACTTACTATGGGAGTTGATTCTGGAAAAACTCTCCAAGACTGGTAAGTCAGCCTTGCGATTGACACACTTAGCGGTCAACGAAGGCATCCCGCTACAAAGTCAAGACAGAACAGAGGAAAACATCATGCGCAGTCCGAGTGGCTTGCGAATTTTATACGGTGATTTTGGCCCCGGTGCCCCAAGCAGTATCCCACCCTCCAACGAGGATTTTGAAAAGGCATTTTGGGTATCTACCAAACAAAACGGGATATACCAAACGTGGGCGCCGCGTTGGACAATGTTCAGCAGAGGCAACGTCAAGGAGAAAACCCGCCTGCTCCAGTTCCCAGCGGCGCCTAAGAAGAGAAAGGATGACGATCAGTCACAAGATCCATGGGCGGTCGACTTATACGCCGGCATCGGATACTTTACTTTCTGTTACGCGAGACTGGGGTTCAGGGTGCTCTGTTGGGAACTTAACCCGTGGAGCGTGGAGGCTCTTCGTCGCGGAGCACACTTGAATAAATGGAGTGTCGAGATTATCGAGGGGGGGAAGCTGAAGCAATCTACAGAGGAGATTATGAACAGTACTGCTACGATTGTGGTGTTTTCGGAGAGCAATGAGAATGCGCGCTGGAGAGCGGAGGGCATGGAGCGGGAGGGGAAGTGGCTGCGCGACGTGAGGCATGTAAATTGCGGATTGTTGCCCACGAGTAGACTGACGTGGGATGTCTCACTATTTTTGACAAGGAATACGACAACTCGTGGGGAGGAGGCGTGGCTGCATCTTCATGAGAATGTGGGCGATGCTGAGATTGATTCCAGGAAGCACGAGATACAGACTGTGTTGAGAGAGAATCATGACGAGAAGAGTTTGACGAGAGCGATTACGGTGGAAAGGGTGGAAAAGGTCAAGACATACGCGCCTGGCGTATGGCATTGCGTGTTTGATGTACGTATTGTTACAAAACCTTCATGAAACATGTTAATACAGCAGTCCCCCCTCCATACCTATGCGCCACCGGTATATTATTTCCCCCCCCCCCGCTTCTGAATCTACCATTAAATACTCCATGCAATCCCATTCGAAAGAATTCCACAAATCCAACCAATCATCTTGTTCAACGGAGAGATACTCGTCCTCCCGGGCTTAATGTCTCCGAAACTTGGCGGGGATGTTCTCTTCGATAATCGACTTTTTGTCCATTGCCTCTTGTGCTTCTTGCGCTCTCTCCAACTCTTCATGGTGCTTGAAATGCTCAATGTCCTCCGGGTGCGTTAGGTCCTCCAGTTTTGTATTCTCATCGTGATACTTTTCCCAGTGATGAATTTCATACTCGTACTCGTCGTCACCATGGTGGCCCGGCCCAGTACCCATATCAGGGAGCGTTTCGCCCCCGTCGATGAAGTCCTTGAACTCCTTACCCGAGACCTCCCAGTTGTGGTCCTTGTCCAGAAGACCCATGAGATGTTGCAGGACCTCTAGCTTCTTGTCGTGCGACATATCCCTATTCGAAGGGTCCATTAGGCCGTAGGTTCGCATGATTTCTTCGCCTTGCCAGGCACCGTCGGAGTTGTAGTCGTGGAGGACGAAGAAGGCGCCGGTATCCCACGAATCGATGTGGTGCTCCTCTGTATCCATTCGTGTCAGTCATTGAACTCTTCTTGTTGGGTCGCTAGACAGTCCGGAATGTCGATCTGGGTGAGAGTCGTGAGCTTGAGACATACCGGCCATGTGCTTCTCCATCCATGTGGCATCTTCACTGACCATGGGCTTCTGGCCGTGGTTGCCGTGGGCGTTGGCCAAGCCCGAGAGAGCAATTGCTAGTAATAACGGGGTGGTCTGCATGGTTTGTGCCTTGACAAGTGTGCAATTGCATTCAAGGGCATTCAATTGCTGGGGGCTGTGATGTACGATGGGTTGGTTAATGTAGATGCCATGAAAGGGGCCCGCCTTCGGTCGATTTGGCTTTTTAGCGGCGGTTGATAACCAACTTTGGAAACAGGCGCCGAATGCAGATTGCTGGCGACTCCGGCAGGTTTTCAGCGCTGTGAGCAGGGATGGATGCCAACCAATCAGCGGCGAGAAGGTGGTTTTCAGCGTTCCATGTCTTGTGCTCCACGACGAAGCCCTGCGCATTCGTCACATAACCCAGCATGGAGGTGTGGAGTATGGAGATCCGTTATCGATAAACGTCGCGCAAACATGAATTTGGCTGATGGAGCTTCGCGGCTTCCTTTGGGATCATACCGCCACATGTCCCAGTGATACCCTTGATACCATTGATATCAGCACAACTGCTTGTTGTTGTTGTGGCTGCAAGAAAGAGCAAACTCACACTTGACTATACTCAGTTCCGGCTCAACTGGTTGTTTATTTGTGCACTTTGATCTCAGTTTTCTCACCTGAAACATTACGCCATTTTAGAAAGCTCACGCGTGGTGCTTCGCGTTGAGCCGCACAGCCAACATGAGTAGACAGATTGAGCAGGCATTGCTATCAATGATGCCGACATATGGCTCGGATTTACCACCCTCCCTTGTGGAATTGGCAGGATCACTGCTTGCCCAATCTCGACACCGGGCAAGCACACTGAAGGCAGAGGAAGAGATAGCTCGACAATATGCATGTGCCAACATAGCTTGTGATCGGTCAGTGTGGTACCGTATCAAATACCGCCATATACTTGCTGACACTCTTGTAGCCTTAAGATCACGCTTGATTTGCCACCTATTGAACCTCGTCCCCCGATTCCCCCGCGTATCTACAAACGGCTGTATACCCACCTGGACAATATCTTGCCCAATCCTGCAGCTACACCAAGGCCAACCCGTAATCAAACTTCAAGCTCCAAGAAACGTGACAAGGACACGCCATCGAAGTCGGAGACCCGCCGAGTACCATCAAGAGGAATTCCAACAAAGGAGGCAGCCCTGGCTCCTTTCCGTACGACACCAAAAAATGCTAAATCCCCCGCCAAAGGAAACAACCTCGACTCACAAAACTCAAATGGTCATCTACACCCTTGGATTCAACCAGTCATTCGATTCATGTGTGCCGAGTCGGATCACAAACGGCTTGCACCTACGGTTTTAGCTGGTATGGAGCATATCCTCACACAAGAGGGCCGCCCAACCCAAGACCAGTGGGTTATTCATCACGTAACCGACTTATTAGCAGCTGTGTACTTTTTCGTTATCATGCGTGTTCGATCAATCACATCTGGCGCCAATATTGACCGCGAGGGATATGTGCCGCTTCGAAAAGAGATTCTTGCTCTTGTAGCCAAGGCCAATCGAGAAGTTACAGTGCCCGATGTGGATGAATCCGACGCCTGGGAAGGCTGGAATGACCTCAAGCCTAGAGACTTTGATGCCGCTGTGGCCAAGGTCAATGAGAATGATTGGTTGTCTGGCGATTGGTATGAAGGGATTGTCGACGTGATTAGCTCTACTACAAGGACAGATGCAGATCTGTCAGATGATGGTGTAGAGAACTTGGAGGCTCTTCTGCCTACCCGGCGCGCGGACACAATGCTCCAAGAACGATATGACTTGTTGAGCGAGGCTAGAAAATCAGACTATATTGCGTGGCGTGATGCCATGCTCGACAGGATTGCACAGGCAACGCCCGTAGAAGTCGCCATGGAGGCTGACACTTGATAGCACTTCATTTCCTCTTGAAGAGATACAAAATCCCAGCGAAGGTCTCACATTCTATTGTACTCTATTCTATTCTATCAAGTTGTACTTGAATAGTCGACGATTTACAGGACCGTTCATTTTCAGCTAGGGACCCCTATTTAGGTATCCTTTGCCTTACAGGAGGCTTTTCTTCTCCTTCTTGGGTCTTCCGCCCTCATCAGTGCCACCTTCTGGGTGCCATTTTGAGGCTACAGACACGTTGGCGTTGTAGTTGGTAGTAATGTCGATTCCAACTGTGAGCCACAGCAAAAGACCGTCCTTAGCCTCGTCGCCAAGGTAAACATACTTCATGAATGGATCATAGTCTTCGGTCGCCTCATCACCAGTGAATTCATCCTGGCGATTGTCTGTGACCGCTTGCTGATTCCGTGTATACGGTTCATTTTTCTCAACTTCGGCAATGAGAGACTGGTCGAAGTAAACCTGTCCAATATGGGAAACAGTGCCACCTTCAAAAGTTCCGTTTGACAGGATAGTGGCATTATCAGTGGACATGACGTGGAAGTGGTTGGTTCGACCAATGTAGTGGCCTGGGAAGATTGTGCTAAACTGCACCACGCCGTCCTTGTCTGTCTGCTGAATGCCACGGCCGAAGTTGGTTTTCAAACCACCTTGGAATTCTGCCGTTACGCCAGAATAGACACCAGTGGCGTTGGCGTGCCACAGGTCAATAATGAGGTTAGGAACTGCCTCGCACGTATTGATGTCAATGAACTGGAAATCCAAGTGTGAAGCAACACCTGGTTCTCCATCAGTAACATCTGTCCGGAAAGATTCGCCCTCAACATAGTATGGACCAATAATAGTTTCCGGGACAAGAATGCAACTCGCGTTGGAGCCAAAGAGGACATCGAAAGGAGTCTCAAGGTTATATCCCTTGGAAGTCTCGTTATGGGAAAGAGTAAGATACTTCTCGAGCTCCTTGGGACCTCGACGCTCAGCGTCTTTTTACATGTTTGCGTTAGTACATCGTGCAACAAACAGAAGTCGAGAATTGTAACTTACGAGTCTTGAGTCCTCTCTTCACACGCAGCTCATCAGCCCAAGCAGCGCGACGGGCTACAGCTCGTTCCTTGAGGGCAATGGCGGCAGGTGAATCAGCACAGTTGGCAAGGCTTCGCTTGGAGTGTGCTGCGATGCGACGAAGAGTTGCGGCTTGTGCTTTGCGCTCTTCTTCAGTCTCAGGATGGCCATATACGACGGCTGAGAAAGCCAAGGCCGCAGTGAGGGAGGGCAAAATCATGTTTGTCTTGACACAGTGGGAATGCGATTTACTGTTCTCGATTGGTTTGTATTATTAATGGTGACGGACGAGGGAATTTCATCCGGGGGTTCCTCGCCTTGCCTTTATACTTGGCGCAGCTGGTCAACCGGCTCTCTTACACACTGAGGCATCAAGAAATTACTACCAAGTCTCCATCGGACCCCATTAATTGTTCCCGTTATGCTTTCATCACTGGCGATTTGTCGATGCGTCTCATCTATGCATAATTGCGACATTTGCAATGTTCCTCTCGGCAACTGCTGGTCCCTTCTTGTTCGGAATGACACCGGAAACTGCGCCATGAACCTCTTCCTGCATTGGAACGTGCGGTGTTACAAATGCCAACGTGATGTTCGTCCAAGGTAGCATCTGCTGTGGAATAGGACCCGGAGTCACTACCCCATTAGGGTGTCTCCCAAGTCACAGCCAAGATCCAATGAAAGAAGCTTGAGCAGGTTTGTGAGTAATTCAACCAAGAAACTTGTCGTTGTTCCTAGTCCGTGCGAACCCAATGACCCCAAACACCGAGTGGGATGGGAGGTCAAAAAAGAAAAAAAAAACCTGTTCCAGACAACCAGAGTTTACTTGCGACATATTCGTAAGCCTCACATACATACATACATGCTAAGGATTTAACGCGGAGGCTGATGGTCCCCTTGTGGAGTCGGGTTACATGGTTGGACGTTTTGACCTTAAAACACCCCGGTGTCGTTTCGCGAAGGCTCAGCTTGCAAATCGGAACGGGGGTGAATTTGGTCAAGCAGATTGGCGCAATCATGACTGGCCGGCGTTGGTCTCGGCTTTTCTCCTGTTGGCATCATTTGCTGGACGCATTCAATGCTCACCTCTGACAGCGGGACTTGGCCCAGGGATGCATGGTTTGTCAAATGCCGATCTCTGGATCTGCCCAGTTCATGCGTAGATACGAATTGTTCTTGATGGGGGACTCAAGACGAAAATTGGCATCTTTCCACAATAGCTTGGTTCTAGGATTCCGAGACGTATCAGGAAAATTATGCACGGCACGTGCCAAAAACGAAGGTCGAGAATCACACCTTCCAAACTAAATACCAGACTATATCTCCAGACATGAGAAAAAATTATTCTGCTACATCCTCCGAGTTACATGGTCGACGATATTCTAGCTCAACTTTCCCGGAACAAATGGATGTCCGGCGCTCAATCCGCCACAGACAGCCCAAGCCTGGCCATTCACATAGCTGCTCTCGTCACTGCCCAGGAACAGAGCCACCCGCGCAATCTCGTCTGGTTGGCCGCCTCTTCTCGTAGGGTTCAACTGCCCAATCTTCTTCTCGTTGCCCCTCGCCCTGGCGGCCTGGTACACGGGGGCCGTCATGCCCGTCTCGGTGAGACCGGGGCAAATAGCATTAACGCGGACCCCCGTACCAGCGAGCTGGTAAGCGATAGTCTGAACGAGAGAGACGACGGCCGCTTTGGAGGCTGAGTAGGGGGTTGATCCGGCGTTGGAGCGGATTCCGGCGACGGAAGCGGTTCCGACGATGGACCCGCCTGATATAGGCTTGGATGCTGATGTTTTCATCATGGCAGGCGCAGCATATTTTGCTGCCAGGAAGACGCTATGCCTTGGTATTAGCACGTGTTGTGGATTCTGCGTTTTGCGATTTATGGTTCTGAAACTTGATTCCGTGCCGGCATGAAAAGAAACCGGTACAGGCATAAGGTTAACACTGGGGGGCCGGGGGGGGTTCGGTGAGGGTTTTTTGGTCCCTTTCTTTACCTAAGAGTGTTTGTCTTGAGAACCTCCATGAAATCAGAGTCTTTGAACTCGGTGAAGACGACATTCCGACCCGTGATGCCGGCATTGGCAAAGAACACATCCAGACGGCCGTATCGATCAAGAGCGTCATCTACTACGGCCTTGACCTTGGCCTCGTCTGCGGCGTCAAACTGCCAAATGTGGACATCGACCGCCGGATACAGGGCCGTAATCTCCTGCTTGTGCGCGGCGAGGTTGGAGTCGGCGTAGTCGCAAATGTAGACTGCCTTGGCGCCATTCTCTGCAAATTGGTGGGCCGTTGCGCGACCAATACCCAGAGCCGAATTTACTCCTGGGCAACCGGGGTTGGTTGGACGTTAGCCCGGGTTCCCCATTGCAGGATGAGACGGTGTGGGTGATGCGTGCGGATCACGGTGGATCGTACCTGTGATGATGACGACCTTGCCTTCAGCTCGAGGGCCGTTGGACTTGCCGGCCACCTTGATGATTGGTGGGAGGCCCCTTGGTGACGGCTCAAGCTGCTGGCCGATGGCATTGATTCTTTTTTGAGCTTGGTCTGCCATTGCGTTTAGCGTGTGCCAAAGATGCCGTGACTCGTGAGTGAGTGAGTGTGTGTGTGGCTCCTGGTCACGAAATAGCTATTTGATATGCGGCGGCGGCCACGGCTGCTTGAGAGATGGTGGTGAATGGCGAGGGCGGTAAGAACCGATGTTTCGGATGTCTTTGCTCTTTTGCGAGGCATACAATGACTAGCTGCGGGGGAGGCTCCAACAAGAGTGCAAGATGTGTTTTCTTTTTTATGAGCTGCGGCTCGGTTGCGAAGGCTCAAGACGTGGGCAGCTTGGGGATCCGGGGCCGAGGTTCGAGGATGTTTGTGCTGGCGTCTTACTGGACCGGGTCCTTGTTGGTGGACGAGAGAGGAATGGCTGGGGGTCACATACGGGCCCCACTGCGGCCGAATCCGACTCTGGGGATGCTGGATTGAGACATTGATATAAGTTAGTATTTAAAAAAAAAAGAAGAAAAAAAGGCCGCCGAGCGGATAATCATCTAAAGCATCTGTGCAGCGCCGAGTAATACATGTCATGCGATGACGAGCAGACTCTCCTGAGCTCCTAGTATATTCTGGTCAAACTGCCGTAGCTGGTTACATCGGAAACAAACGGTCGTCCCCTTTGGTTGGTTACTTGTTGCATCCTCACTAAACGAAACCAAACAAAACAACAGCCCGTGTTCAAGGCACTCCATCCACTTATGAATCGGTTTCTCGTACGGAAATCCATCTCGCCTTTGAAGTTAAAATTTTTTTATGTATAATATTCGTACCTAGTATGTAACGTGCGTGCACCAATGAACGGGCAACTGCTGCCAGCTGACGCCTTTGGATTTTTCGCGATTCCCTTCATGGCCATGGCACATGGCACCTTCCGTGTCTTCTTGCGCATTGGATAATATTTCGCCAGGAAGAATATGTAACTTGACCCCTCTCACGGAATTTTTTTTTAAATCATCATCGACTGCGAAGACGCCTCTGAATTTAAAAGTTAATTCGTACCCAGCTACTCATAAACTGACAAGGTTCTGCGTTACACACCCTTGGCCATGCCACTCTACATACGGTCCTCTCGTTCCTTGTGTCCTTTGCAGCTTTACCATTGGCAGCTACGGCACCGATCCCGCTGTCGCCTGGGCCAGTCAATTCTGAATCTGTAAGTGTTGATGGTGTGCTTCCCGTTATGAACAAGCTGGCCTAATCTTAGTAGTGTACAGAGGACAAGCCGGTGTCGAGATCAGCGGCGTCAGGTTCTATGATCCCCTTGATTCTAGTAACTTCAAGGCACCCCTACATTGCGAATGTCGTTGGGATGATCAGGGGCCGCATGCGGCGGAAAGCGTGCACATCGGCGTGCTTGGCCAAGCTCCGGTCAACCATTTACACGGCTTCCCATTGCAAGAGCCCTGCTGGTCTCTGTTGGGCCAGACCTCTTGTCCTCAAACAGTATCGGTAGATCGTTTTTTTGACCTTCACAAATCACTGACTTTCCCACATGAAGATATCTTTTGGAATTGGGATCTGAATTCTGGTTTTCATGATGGCGGTTTTATTAGTGCAAACCACGAAGACCACTATCCCTGGGAGGGCAATTTCGAATATCTTGCTAGAGATTCCAAACTATCGCACACCGCTAGTAAAGATCCCTATAGCGTTTCGGAGATCAAGAAGCTTCTTACCCAGAAGACAAGGCCTCCGAAATGGGATAGCAGACCAATTCCATACCGCAAGCCCACTACAAACGATTGCTTTACCCTTCTTCCTGAGACGCTGTGCCTCGCCATTGCGTCCTTGTTGCCGACGGTAGATGTCTTCAGGGCTCGCCGAGCCTCTCGAGGCTTTATTTCGGCATACTACAACAACCGTTTCTGGAGGTCTAGAATTTCGGCAACCGGCGAACGCTTTTGGCTCTTTGAGTCGCAGAAATGGGATCACAGTTTGAACTGGCTGAGTATATATCGTCGTACAAATAGAGCACAGTGTAGCCCAGGCCTGCGAAATAGGGCAAGAATTATGAATCTAAACCAGCAGGTCTTGGAAGTTCTATCATCAAAATGGAACGAGGCACCAAGTTTACCTCCATCAAGTTTACCTCCACCGTACCAGGGGGCTGCGAAATGGCTCGAGGCCAGTGCCAACCAGAACGAAAGCCTTCTCATGGCCGGGTTCGCCAAATGCTGTCGCCAAGTCCGCGAAGTAGAAGCAGGATTGCCAGTTGCGCCTTATCAGTTGGCAATCTCTACTACACGGCTTGAAGATGTCCGCTATATAGCTGGCATCCGAATACTACGTCGAGGGTCGGAGATGCGTGTCTGAGTCTCAGCACGCTGGGAGAAGAGATATATCTGAATATTACAAAACCTATTTTGGGCTTCAATTTGGCGGCAGGAGCTACTGGTACTCAAGGTATACAATGTGTGATGAAGAATGGGAAAACATCGAGATTGATCGAGAACCTAGATGGCCTCCTGAAGACGCAGCGACTCGCAGTGTCTACCTCGGTAAAATCTATCAAAGCCGGATTTGACATACGTTCTCGTGTCCGCCTTCTCTCTGCCTTCTTGGTTAAGTCAGCCAGAAGAACTCTAACTAGATTTCTACAGAGCTTCAAAATGGTCAGCCTGGCAACCACGGAGCACAGCGGCCCTCTTTCCGGAGAAGAAGCTACTGGCAAGATCTCAGTGAGGCATTCAGCTTTTTGGTACCCTCGAATGCCAACCAACGACTTAGATCTTGACGACGATTGTTTCACGGCAGCAGAATCATGCAGTACTCCGTGGCATCGGATTTCACTATGCAATACATACCCCAAAAGCTATGGGAAGAGTAGGAAAATGCAAGGCTGGGCCGAGAGATAGCGTCATGTACTTTTCTAGTGATGGGCCTGGTGGGGAAATAATCGACACCATCGAAGTATTTCTTCAACCTCGCAGTAACGATAAGATGAGAATGGTCTACATGGGGGACGTGCTCGTAGCTTTCAGTGCAAGCTTCGTCGTTCGGCAGTATCGCTTCAGAAGGGAAACTTGAGGCTAATATCTTCTCAATGTACAGATGTCGACAAATCGCAAACGAACGTTTCACTTTAAATTAGAGGAAAGCAACATGGGGGACCAAATTTTGAAGCGATTAATCGCTGTTTCGCCAGGGTCTACTATGACTGGTCTATACTGGAGTCAGGTACGTACAAATATGGACGGCTTTTTGTTCAACGGTGGATGTTGCTAACATGTCTGAAGCATTTGGGCAATATTGCGGCTCTGGGCGTCCATCTCGGGAAATTCGTCGATATTAACACAAGTTTTTCGCAATAATTTTGACCTGACCCCCAAAACGCAAACCCCACGATGGGAGCGTGGGGAAGAACTAGCTAGATGGTGCTGAGGGAGGTTAACATCGGTGCGACCTTATCTCCACCGCCGGACATAAGGGTGCTAAATGGATATTGACGTCAAGGCTTAGAAATGGCTCTCGTTTGGGGGGGGGGGAGCTTATAAATATGTCAAGGCAACCCTGTGTATCAAAATCCTTTTCATTCCAAAATTTCATTTACTCACATTGCACGATTTGACTGTCCAATCCACCAAGGGACAACACAATGACCAAGGTTCTTCTTACTGGTGAGCAGTGAATTGGAGAGTCTGGCGGTAGGAATGTAGGAACTGATAATCATCGACTTTTTTTTAGGCGGCTCGGGCTTCATAGCTGGTAGGTTCATCCCCCCTCGATTCAAAGACAACCTCATGAAAGCATCCAAGAGGTTATTGCTGAGAAGTGAAAAACAACGGAGATGGCGCAATCCCCCCCTCTCCCCACTCATCCATTGTCATTCCCGTGATGCCGCCAGCGGAAAACAACCACACTGGAGCCCAGATAACGCCATACTAACCTCGCGGTGATGCGATAGCCCACATCCTCGACCAGCTCCTGAGCAAGGGCCACACGGTCATCACAACCGTCCGGTCTGAGCAAAAGGCGAAGCCCATACGCGACGCCTACAAAGACAAGGGCAGCCAGCTGGAAGTCGTCGTAGTCGGCGACATCGCAAAGGACGGCGCGTTTGACGAAGTAGTCAAGAAGCCGGGTCTCGAGGTGGTTTTGCACACGGCCAGCCCGTTCCACTTCAAATGGAGTAAGTCGATTCCGACAAAAAAAATAAAGGGACAGGACACGGCCCCGGCAGCTACAGCATGAGTTCCAGCAACAACCACTGACAAGAGGTCCAACACGCCGTAGCCGACGCCCAAAAGGAACTGATTGACCCAGCCGTGATCGGCACAACCGGCATCCTCAAAGCCATCAAGAGGTCCGCGCCGACCGTCAAGCGCGTCGTCGTCACGTCCTCGTTCGCCGCCGTCCTGGACGAGAAGCGCCTCTCTGACGCATCTCACACCTTCACCGAAGAGTCCTGGAACCCAGTCGGGACGCAAGACCTTCACTCGTCCCCGGCCACGGCGTACCGCCTCTCCAAAACGCTGGCCGAGAAGGCGGCGTGGGACTTTGTCGCCCGCGAGAAGCCCGGCTTCGACCTGGCCACCATTTGCCCGCCGTTGGTGTTTGGCCCCGTCGCGCACCACCTGGCCTCCCTCGAGAGCATCAACACGTCCAACGAGCGTGCCGTGGCCCTCGTCGGCGGCGGCTGGAACGACGGGATTCCCGCGACGGGCCCCGTCACCGTCTGGGTCGACGTGCGGGACACGGCGCTGGCGCACATCCGCGCCATGGAGAGGCCCGAGGCCGGCGGGAGGCGCCACCTGGCCATTGGGGGCAGGTTCAGGAACCGTGACATTGCCGAGATTGCGTGGGCCGCGTTTCCCGAGCTGGGGGATAAACTGCCCAAGAAGGACGTGGAGGGCGGAGGGGCGCCGCCCGCCAGCGAGAATTTCAAGTACAACAACGACGCGACCACCAACGTCTTGGGCATGAAATGGACCAGCCTGGAGTCGAGCATCACCGACCTGATACGGTCGCTCAAGGAACACGGCATCTAACAAAAGAACCAACCACCGGGCAAAAGGGCAACGAGGGCATGGAATCCAATCAAAAATTAGCATCTCTAGACGGCCCGGTTTTATTATACAACAAGAGGTTTGAAAAAAAAAAAAAAAAAAAAAAAAAAAGACTATTTCGCCAAACGAATGCCATTACCATGTGTGGTGAACCGTATCCCGTGGTCCTACAATGCCAATGCCAATGCCAATGCCACGGCATCGCAACCCAACGCACCCCAAATGCCGTGTTTCATACACCAATGCGTACATGTCTCATATTCCATTACTTCATGCTCCTCTCAGCATCATGAAATGCCACATCAATGTCAAAATACAAAACGGTTGATAGTTTCCTGTCAATGAATAAATACATCACCTCCTAAAAGGCGAGTACGTGCCGCCCAGTCTCTCCATGTCCTTCTCATCCAAGCGCGGCCTCTTCTCCCTCCTCTCCTCCGTCGTGGGCGACCCAATGGCTACCCCAATCTCCTCTGGACGAACGTGGTCCACTTGCGAGTCCAACGGTGGCGACAGCGGGTTGACCTGCCAGTACTTGAAGGGCGGAGAGGGGAGCGCCCGCGTTGGCGGGGGCCCCGGCGACACGAGGCCGTTGACCGGGCTGGGGATGCCGCTCTTTGGGGTCCGCGGTGGAGTCGCCCCGGTCCCTTGGAGGGTAGACGTGGTGGATGTTGATGCGGCTGGCTTATGAGTCTTGATTGGCGGTGGTGCTGTCCTCGCAGGAAAGAGGTTGTACTGATGATTGCGGCCCGGCGCTCGCAAGTCTGGAGGTGGTGCATGGCCGTGCGTTTGCGCATCGTCCACATGATAGGACGGCATGTCTTTGACAGAGGGTATGTTTCCCAGGCTCGAGGGTTTTCCCCAGCGCGTGTGATGCGAGTTTCGCGACGGCCTGACGTCGATGGAGCCCTCGCTCCTCGTTATCTGATGGAACTTTCTCTCGCCAAGTCTCGGAGGGGGCCTCAGCTCGTCTAGCCCAACGTCGTTTCCGCCTCTGGCTGGGATTTCGTTTCCCGGGGCCATTGGCGGCGACGAGGCTGCCACTTTGGGAAACGGCGACGCGAGACCCGGCGAGTTTAACACGGTTGAACTGGCATTCACACTGAGGCCCTTTTTGTCGCTCTCCATGGGGGAAGAAGGCTGGCCTCTTCTTCTTCTTCTTCGCCGGCGGAGCTGCATGTTGATGAGAATGACGACCAGACTGACTGCTACGACGCCGGCAATTGTGCCCAGGACAATGGTGACAATGACGGCAGTCGATGTAGATGCGCTGGATGGTGTGTTGGAAGGGGTGGCAGTGGGGGTGATGGTGCTGGGCAGCAGAATACCAAGTGAAGGGTCTTGGATATACGTGCCGGCGGCGGTGGAAGGGGAGGGAGACGGAGGCGGGAGTTGGCGGTTTTGAAGGGCGGCGGATGGTGTTTGTGTTGTTTGTAGGGTGGACGATGAAAGAGTTCGAGCATGCTTGCTTGTTGCTGTTGCTGTTGCTGTTGTTGTTGTTGTTGTTGTTGGGCCGGGCGGCGTCGTCGACTTACATGGATGGCCCTGAGCGGTGTGGTGGTGCGGTGACAATGACGGAGGAGGTGGTGCTTGCTTTGGTTCCGTATCCGTATCCGGCGAGTGTCGAGCACTCGGCTGGAGCGCTGAGTGGCCGGAGAGGCTATTTAGACCTTTTGTTAGAAGGTTCAAGGACGGATATGGAGTATGTATTAAGTGTCGACGAACCGATTCAAGGTGGCAACGAGACTTTGGGCGGGTGTATCGCGCACCATCGAGTCCAATTGACGATGGCAGGCGCCGCAGTCTGCCCGTTGAGTAGAGCAGCTTGCTCGGCGCGTGCAACTGCTGCTGCGGTTGTTCTCGTCCTGGGCTTGTTGTTGGTTCTTGCATCTGCAGATGCCGTCGTGCGCACCAACGCCGACATTAACTGGCGAACAAAGAGAGTCGCAACCATGACAACCAACACTCGCACCGGCCGGCGAAGACGACGACGCTCGCACCGGCGTTTTGCTGTCCCTTGGACGACGCATAAACTCGCGCGTGGCTGTGGCTCGACTCCCCCTTCCCGACGCTGCTCTTACACGCCCACATCCGCAGGGATGAGGTCTCGGCGTCGCCCTGGCCATCGCCTGATGGTCCCCCATGACAGATTTCGTCTCCACGAGGCGATCCCCGCCGACAGATGCCATCCGAAGCCGAAATGCAAAGGCTGGGAAGGGGGGAGGGACTCTCCCGAGCTGCGCTCTTTTGCTTTTGCTTTTCTTTTTCCTTTTCCCCCTAATTTTTCGCTTGCCATCTGCTTCCCATGGGGGCACTACCAGTGTCTTGATGGTTGGGGAGGGGGGATCCACAAAGTGTGAAGAGTCAAGACCGAACAAGGTGAGGGACTCTTCAAACCGAAACGGCGTCAAAAAGACTACTTCCGGGTTTGATGTGAGAAAGGGCGCCCGTCTCCCGGCCAGCGAAGCGGTAATAGAACCAAGTAGAAGCGGAGGCGGCGGAGGAGGAAGAAGAAGAAGATTGAAGAAGAATGAAGAAGAATGAATATAATAAAGGCAAACAGGGACAAAAAAAAAATAGAAAAGGACCAAGGCAAGGTTATCTGGTTCGCAACTCCACGCAGGATGGCTTGCTTTATTGTTTAATTTCCAGATAACCAGAGCCGCATAAATTATACACGGAGCGGCCGGCAAGGGAACGAACGACGGACGACTCGTAGGCCCTCCCGCAACCCGCCACCTATTATTTATTTTATTTTTATTCTTCGCCCGCCGAGTCAGTGTGAGGAGAAAAACGTGGCAGGACGCATTATTCGTGCGCAAGGGGGGGATAATAAAGGCCTTGTAACAGATTTTTTGACGTGCCTGGTTTCCTGGATGCTCTTGGGGTTTCGCCAAAACAGATTGATTCTATGCAACGGGCTTGCGCCGGATGGAATCAAGGCGAAAAGGGCAGTTTTTTTCCCTATCGTATAAGGTGTCACGAGGAGCGGTGACGAGGGTGAAGGGCAAGAGACAGAATAAAAAGACGAGGATGCATTGAACAGCCCCCTCCGAGGGACAAGAAATAAATCAAGAAGAAAAGAAGTCAGATGGGTCCATGCACTTCGTTTGATTCACGCCCTCGAAGCGAGAGACATCGAGGTCAGTGACGATGGGGGTTAATATTGTCGCACAACATGCAGCGTGCCGATCAATCCTCTTCTTTTCGTCTGCCGTACGGAGTAGTGTTCCTTTTCTTGCCCTGCCTGACCCCGGAAAAAACGACTCGTACAATAAGAACAACCAAAGAATTGGACACTGGAGCTGAAAAAAAAAAAGACAAGACAGACGTATTGTATACTCACGTACGGCGGTTGTACAGAGTCATAATTCCCGCCGTTCCCCCTTTGCCATCCCCCGGCACACACATACTGCCCATGCAGGTTTGAATTTAAACCCTGCCAATGCACAACAGACAAGTGTGCCTACATAGCCAAGTTGGCAGCCATGTAGTAGTTGTTTTCCTCTTTTTTGGCCGTTGGCAGCCCAAGAGGAGCGAGCGACGCATGCAAGTCAGCCTTATGTGAAATGAACCCCTGCGTCACAAGCATCAACCATGTCATCCGTATACATGGAGAGTACGGAGTATCTACGACCCCTCTTGTTGACATGTTGGTTTTCCTGGTACTATTTCTCCCAGCTGTCTTGGTCATTTTTTTTTTCTTCTTGTCTGCAAATGCAAGAAATCAATGCAACTGACACACGATGCCGTTGTGGCGTCGACAATCCCGCCCCCCCTACGGAAGACTCTGTACACTCTGTGCCCAGAGAGACATCTGGGAACCCACGGCCGAAGAAACGGGCGCGACGGCCCCCAAAGCCAGAGATACAGAAGAAAACGCCACTTTCGTAAGCGGATAAAAAACCTCACTGCCAGGACGTACAACACGTACACGGGTTCCCTGCGAGAGCAGAGGGTCAGTAACAAAAATCAACCCCACGATAATGGTGGGTTGCACAAAACCACGGGCGGGAAGGGGATGAACGCTACAAAGCTGGAGGGAAAACCCAATCATGCTCCCGAGCACACCGGTCGTACAGCCATGTGCCTGTGTTCAGAGACAAAAAAGGCGCCAATCATGTCTTTTGCTTCGCGAGCCCGCCAGTCTCTTTGTTCCCTGCGGTTTTTGTCTTTCCCCTGTCGTCGTGGTATTTATCCGAAGGAGGGAGACAAATTTTAAACCCCGAGGGCGAATAGACAAAGCCCAGCCATGTGCGGCCAGGTCACACGACCCAACCGGGCACAATGGGAGTCGCAATCCGTCAGCTACGAGGAAGAGGTGGCACTCCCTCCGTACGGTAGGTAGGGCAGAAAGAGGGGATCCTTGGTTCTTTCCCCCTTTCACCGTGTGAGGGTGTGTGCTGTGTTGTCTGGCATATTGCAGATACGCGACGGGACGGGAGACGGGACGACGGGGGTGGGGGAGACTGATGTGATTGTATTGCGCATACGTGCGTCACGTCACTCTGGGTGAGTAAAAAAAAGGTGACGCTGGATCTGTGATTATGAACTAAAGAAAAAAAAAACACGAAAAAGTAAAAAAAGAGAGCATTGAATGGAAAATGTGTGACTTGCAGGCTCGCGTAGATGCGAATACTGTGCGGTCCTTCCGCTTTTGCCTTCAGCTCCGCCTGATCGGGTTGTTTTTGCAGCAAGAACGAGAGTCGAGGCTGCCGTATTTTTTTGCTTAACGTGCGTTGGGATGCGGGGCGGCGACGACACACAATCGCCGACAAAGATCATGCTTCGGAATACATTGATATGTCGGCACATGATTTGGGTGAAATGCTTGCATTGCCGTTTCCTTCGCTTCGAGATCGTCTACAGTTTTCTTTCGGCAACTTTACAGTACGCCCAATCTGTACTTAGTGGCCGTGATGTAACGTGATATCAGGTAAGTCGGCATTATTGACTTGACATCCGGCATTGCCCTTCACAGAAACAGCATTCAATCAGAACATCAAGTCCATCGACACAAGAAAATATGCATTGAATGGTATATAGCCCGAACCCGTAAATGTACAAAGGGGCAGCCGCCCGACATCCGCTCTTGCACGGAATACATCTTCAACCTTGAGTCCAAGCCGGGGATGAGCCTTCCCATGCTCAGTCAAGGGTTACACACGCAGCCATCTGTCATCTGTCTCTGCTTTGCTTCCTTCCAACTCCTCCCAGCCCTACTCCACCTGGTGCCGATACCGACGTTTCAACTGTCAACTCCTGATGAATCTGCCTGGGCTGGTGGCGGTGCCTCTGACCCGGATGGCTGTGGATGCGGAACACTGCCCAGACCTGGTGGCTGGGGTGTATCCGAAGGGATTGGCAATACCAGCGGGCCCCTAGGGACAATGCTTCGCCCGGGCAGCTTCTCTCCTCGAATCACCAGCTCCACTTCCTTCTTGTCAAGGGTCTCGTACTGGACAAGAGCTTGCGCCAACAGGTCGAGCTCCTTCCGCTTTTCCGTGAGCAGTTTTCTCACGTCCTCATATAACTTTTTCAGAGTCTTTTGGACTTCACCCTCAATCATAGCTCGAGTTTCGGAGCTGAGATTTTCATATCTTCTGCCGTACTCCACGGGTCCCAGCACATTCGACATGCCAAAGTTGGTGATCATCATGAAACTCAAATCAGTAGCCTTCTCCAAGTCCTACACGGGGCAAATGTAAGTAAATATCAATAAATGCACAAAACAAAATCCTTAACCGGGAGTCCACTTACATTTGATACTCCAGACGTAACCTTGTCGTCACCGTATCTCATCTCTTCAGCCATTTTCCCCCCAAGAAGCACGCGAATGTTGGACATATACTCGGCAGCAGTGTATGAGTACTTGTCCATTTGCGGCACGTGGGCAGTATGTCCCAAAGACGGACCCTTCGGCAGGATGGTGACCTTGTAGAGTCTGCTGGAGCTGTCCTTCTCAAAAAGCTGTACAAGCGCATGGCCGGCCTCGTGATAAGCTGTCATTTCCTTTTCCTTTTCCGTAACAACCATTGATTTCCTCTCAGCGCCCATGGTAACCCGATCAAATGCCCAATCCAGGTCACCCTTGGAGACCACCGTGGCCCTAGCCCTACTGGCTCGAAGGGCAGCGAGGTTGAGCATATTTTCCAGTTCGGCCCCAGATCTTCCAGGAGAGCGAGCAGCAATGGCATCCAAATCAACATCCGGTGCCGCCTTGATCTTCTTGGCGTGGTGCTTCAAAATAGCGAGGCGGCCACGAACATCCGGCAAGTCCACGTTGATGTGACGATCGAACCGACCTGGTCTGGTCAAAGCCTTGTCAAGCAGGTTTGGCAGGTTAGTAGCGCCCATGATGATAATCTTGGTGTCTTGGTCGAATCCATCGAGCTCGGTAAGGAGCTGATTAAGAGTCTGCTTCGCATGTGCCTGATCTCGAGGGTTTCTCTTGCCGCCAATAGCATCTAGTTCGTCGATAAATATGATGGCAGGGGACTTTGCCTTGGCCGCAGCAAAGAGCTCACGCACACGCTTGGCTCCCACACCGACAAAGATCTCATCAAATTCACTACCAGACATGTAGAAGAAGGGCACTCCAGCCTCTCCAGCCACGGCTCGGGCCAGCAGTGTCTTTCCAGTTCCTGGGGGACCAACAAGCAAAACACCCTTGGGGAGCTTGGCGCCTAGGTCAGAAAAGTTTTCGGGGTTCTTGAGGAATTCAACAACCTCCTGCAGCTCTTCTTTGGCCTCATCACATCCATGGACATCACTGAATCGGGTCGTCTGCTTCTCTGCCTTTACCTCCGAGTCCGTCTTGGCTCCAGGTCCACGTCTAAAGGTACTCAAAGTCTCAATAAGAATCGTGACAGCAGCGAAGCAGAGATACGTAACCACAACAAATGTCGCAAAGAATTTGACCCAGCGAAAGATGAGCGACCGCGTTGACTCTTGAACGACCACGTGAATTGGCTCCCCTTTGCCTCCTTTGGCTCCAGAACCGTATGAGCCACCGGCAACGGCAGCATTGGCAATAGCTTGCTCCTGCGTGACCCACTGTCCTCTAGAGTATCCAGATGGAACAGATGGCCCACCGGTGGCATTGGTGCCTGCGTTCAGTGCTGTCAATGCTTTTTTGTAAGCTTCTTCGGTTGCTGCGTTTGTTGCAAATCGTCCTGATTGGTAGCGTTCGACTACGATTCCAGGCATGTTTGCTCGAAGGAGGAGCTGATAAAAGGCATTTTGCATGTTGGCGTTGCCAGCGTTGCGGTTCGCGGACTCTTCAACAGTGGCTAGCTGATTGCGGGAGATGCCGTTTGAGCTGCCAAATCCTGTACCAAATCCTCTTTGTTGCAATGTCACACCTTGGAACGTAGATCTCTGCATAGCTATCGAAACCAACGGCCGCCATTGCGCCCGTGGCACATATCCCCTAGGCTGCAATTGAGGTTGTCGCAAAACGGGATTCGCGGCACGCAAGCCAATTTGAGAAGGATTGGATATGGTGTTTTGGATTTTCATCGGCATAGAACCTTTCGGCATGGGAGGGAGGCTATATATTGGTGGATTCGCATCTCGTATGGAATCCGGCAATTGCGCCAACGATGACTTGGAGGAAGTTGGCCCAACAGCTTGGGAATCAGATACAGGTGTCGGTTCCAATCGTCGTGTAGGCAAAGTCGCACTTCTCCAGGGTGTCATTAACGAATTCGCAATCGATGGCCAGGCCTCTGCGGCGGCCGACGCCATGGCCTGATAGTTTCTGAGTCAGCTAATAATCATGTTGGTGACACTTCGCTCGTGCTCCTTCCCGTGAACTCACCGGGACGCCATGGAAAGCCATCACCCTCGCGAAGACCCCGCGGGGATAATGTATCAAGCAATAGAAACGCCCTTCTTCAATCGCGTGATAGAGCAGAGATGAAGAACAGTGGCTGCGGTCGCCGATGTCTCGTCAGGTGGATCAATGCCTGGTCCGGTTCGGCTCAACAGCCTCAAACCACGGCGGTACACGCACACAACCGACTGTAAGCTAATGGGGAGTCCGTTGATGTTAGGCGCTAGATATATCTCTCACATCGATGCATTCATGATGTAGAGCGCTGTGTCAATATCGATGTTGTACCCCCAACAACGTGGGTGGGTTGTGGGAATGATGTCGACTTGCCACTTCGTTCAACGACGGCGGATCCCAACACAAGAAGTTGTCGTGGGTCCCAATTTTTCCGTGGAAGACGTCTCTTAGGCATTAGTCATCAGCTGGAAGCTGGATGATCCGATTCCGCAACCAACCGATAGAACCACATAGAATCTCTTTGCTCTCAAAATTGTCACACCTGAATGGCCATTTGATTGCTTAAAAGACCAACATAAGGATTGTATCACAATAAGATGCATGTAGGTTTGCGAATCATACGGTGCTTCAAGGCACTCACTCGAAAGTAAAATCCAGACTCTTAGTATGCACATTCAAGGCACACCAACGCAGCGACGCCAACCAACTCCCAGGACTGGCTCCAACCGCACCCAAGAGTTGCGCCTCTGCGTCTGTATGTTTAGCTGGGATGGACATTGCCGCTTATATCCGTGGCAGTAATGAGGTGAAGAGCTTAGTCTGCTCCTTTGTGGCTCACTAAACGGGCGGCCTCAACAAATGTGTCGTCCCTAGGGGCCTATCACAGTGACTATTGGAAGATGAGTATTCTTCCTCGGGCATATTAGACCTGAGGATCGAGCATTAACGTAGATAACTTGCCGAAGCCGGATTGTGAAGGCAACTGGCTCGACGTTTTGCTTAAGTCGGCTGGCCCCCGATACCATCTCAACCGTGGGTCCATCCTTCATAGTTCATGCCAGCGATGCTAGCGTGAGGTTCTGATAAAACATGGTATGAATAGTCAGAGTTCACGCCAGAGTCTTGCAGAAAACGCCGTATATTGGCTCTCCAGGCATGCAGAGCCAACAAAAGCTAGCCAACAGTCTCTCAGCCAGCACCGGCATATCCATGGGATGGTAGTGGTAAATATTGCCGGTCAAGTGTCTTAGCACCTGGAATTAATATAGATCCAGTTGCATTTACAAGTGAATTGGATTCGTGTTTCTTTCTATGCCTCTCTATCTTAAGCAGATCCCATCATGGTCTGGTTCACCCCTGAGCAAAGTCGTTCTTTTGTTTATGGTCCGGAAATCTCAGCGTCAAGGCATTCAAAGTAGGCAGTCCATCAATTATTTAACACCTGTAATAAGCTCAATTTGACCTACGGGAGCAAGACCATCTTCCAAGGGCACAAGAGCTACGACGAACCGTTAACCCAGACCAGTAATGTACTGCGTGGTCCAACAACGTTCCAAGGACTTTCCCCAGATTTCGTTTCAATTTCTTTGCCAAGAAATCAGACAGCCCATTGCCGGATTTCCAAGTCGTATCGAGACTCAGTCAAGGCACCTGAGGTAGGGTCTGACAGGGCAAATATTTCACTTTTAATCCTGAGTAGACATCAACCAATGCCTCCATGCTGATAACAAATCGTTTAAATAGTCTGGTCTGACTAGTGTTATCGACATCAACATCTGACTACATAGTCGCTTCTATTCAGTTTATGAAGCTCGCTACAACGAAAAGGGCTCCTGCTCAACCGACTGGGCCAAGCGGATGACATGCCAAGGTTGTACTTGGAAAGACGAAACGAAAACTTCTCACGACCTAAATGGGTACATTTATAATACAAGTATGGAATGGAAGCAATGTAAATGCAAGCCCAAGTTGGGTCATGTGGGGGCTAGAAAAGGCAAATGAGACCCGGGATCGGGGAACGGATGTGAGGGATCGTGGAAGGACAAAAGCACCGATACGAAGATACGACGCTCACACACGCTCACACAAGCGCTCGTGAAGAAACAATAATAGACAATTCATTTTGGAGATTCGGTATGGAGAAAAAGCTACCCGAGTGTAAATAAGAATGATAAAATAAAATTATAGTAAACGGCAATGCCTGCCTTGACACATAAGGGGCGTCTTGCGTGACAGCGACAGAGTTGTCAGCTGATAAGGAGAAAATGAGACCAAAACAAAGTGCAGTGAGTAATGGAAGTTTTATACCAGCTCATAAAATATGCAGGCAGGAAGTACTGTTCAAAGTAGACGGTAGAGCTTACACACTTATAAACCTGACTAGCATAAGCATAATCCCTGGTTGCATGAGCTTGTCGCATAAAACGACTAGCCTTCGGCGGTCAACTAGCCGTGTGCAAGTACTTTCGGTGAGATTGGACTATATCATGGAGAGAATTTACAACACGAAGTTCGTGAGTAGTATATAACGATAATTTATTCGATTAAGTATGTTTAGCAAGTACCTTGTATATCAGATCGTACGCGTACAATAAATATCATTTCATCCAACCTTCCATGATACAATAGCTCATGCTGGTTTGAACCTCCCTACTCTCTTTATCATAATAAATGCCTTTCATCTCCATTTAGCCTGTGCCAGTGCCAGGTAATACCGCAACCATGCGTTCGTTCTCAGGTAAAAAAACACTAGGGGAAATAGCCAGAATATGCACCGAAGCTCGATAGCTCCAGGCAATCACCCAACATAATAAACAATAAATGGACCAGCGAAAGGGGCAAGAGGAATATGTAATGAAGTAAGTGAAAAAATCATTGGTTCTGTAGATCCCAAATGGTATATCCGCCCCAGACTTAATGCGAAATCAATGATAAGGTGGTTGCCGCCCATGTAAAAAATATGTTGTGATTAGTTGTACATGTGGTATATTATTTTCGAATTCCAGAGCAGAAGCGCACAAGATGTCAGCGAGATTGATCACCGACCAGCAAGTTCGTGGTTCTGATTTCACATCGTCTCAACTCGGGAGCTAGGCAGTCGCATGGTAGGGTCGTCGAATTCGATCTTAGGACCAGAGTACATGTCATATACTCCAGAGCCATAGGCAGGAATTTGTCCAATCGTAGCCACCTCAACGGGAGACTGGTAGTGGTATGCCCATTCGTTTTCAGGCTGTGATCCTTGCGTTTGCGGCATCTGCTGAGCGTATGAAACCATGTTGTTTTGCGACTCAACTGCGGCGGCGTCATGCAAGCTGTACGTAGGCGCAGCGGGAGGCTGATGAGTGTACATGCCGTCGTGTATTCCTGGGCTATGTCCGGATGTGGGAGAGAAGCTGGCTGGGCTGCTGCTAATAGAAGTCATGCTTCCGGCGCTATAGGTCATGTCAATAGCTGGCCGCTCGACTTGTTGTCGGGGAATGTGGTATGCATGAGGCACGTCCGTGTTCATCGTCGCAATGCCAGGGTTATTCTGGTCAATAACGTAGTATGCTTGCTGGGGCATGCCGGTAGGTCGATGAACGATCTGCATACCAGCATCTTGAGCGTGGTATTCATGGACTTCTGCGGGCATGCTGTGACGACTTCCAATCTGCTGGGGCATGCCATACTGGTTTACATGATGACCAAAATCGGCAAATGAGGCGGCTCGGTGCATGGGATGAGCATGAGCCATAGCAGGATGGGTGATAGCTCCCTGCATGGGCCAACTCATCGTTTGACTCGGCGTAGGAGGGGACTCGCCCATGTCTGATTCCGAGGAGCAATCGTCAAGTATATCGTTAGGATGCAGGCCGCGCTGATGAGATCGTCGCTGGTGCTTGACCATCGTCGTCTTGCGACAGAAGCTGCTTTCTATGGTCAGAATCGAGTCATTTGTCATGTGCATTATGAACTCACCTCTTTAGGCATCCATCATGGGCGCATTTGTAGGGTCGCTTGCCGGTGTGGATGCGTCGGTGACGAGCTAGAGACGAAGACTGTGTGCAGTGTAAGTAGGCTGAATGCAGGGTGAAGATGGACGGCCTGGACTGACGTCGGAGAAGCGCTTTCCACATCCAATGTGCTGGCACTGGTGAGGCTTCTCACCAGTGTGTGTTCGGATGTGGACAGTCAAAGCACTGCGCTGAATAAAGCTCTTGCCGCAACCAGGTGTTGTGCAAGTGTAAGGTCTCTCATTTGTGTGAATTCGGTAGTGTCGTTGCAAGTCTGACTTGCGGTTGAAGCTCTGCGACACGCGGTAAGGTAAGTAAGACGATTTTCAAAAGCCAACAAGATGAGGAAAGTTACACACCTTGTTGCAAGTTTCCCAGTCACACTGAAAAGGGCGCGTCGTAGGCTCATATTCGACAAGTTCAAGCAGCTCCATTGTGTGAGACTGTGTTGAGTTTGGCTTGGGGGTGAGTTTGTGGGTGTCGCCGATGCGAATGATGCTGGCTATACTGTTGTATCCTCCTAGACCTTCGCAGGTCGTTCAAGGGTAGAATCGGTTTGATGTCGTACACACAGGTGAACAGTAATACCAGGCGTGGTTACGTTGTGTTAGGTGTAAAGGTGAGCAGAAGGTCTTTGACGGATGGCGTGGTTGCTTTCCACAAGGAATGAATGTAATGGATGATGATTCTAAGTGAGAAGGAAGGTAAAGCGTGGATGAACCAGGTTGACCAAGATGAGAGGACGTCGAGGTGAAGGGGGGAAATGTCTTCTTTATGAATGTTCAGCAGAGCCAAAACAATCTGAGCTCAAGGCTTGATGATATCAGTGGGTAGCAGGGCGGCGAGATGGAGATGATATATATACATACAATATGTACATATATGATCGGAGACTAATGAGCAAGGATGGAGGAAGTGGGACGGGGGTGTGGTAGGGGCGAGGTCTGTCAAAAGTAGGAGCAACCAGATAGCTGTGGCTTTTGAAAGCAGACACTAAGCGTGGGACTGTCGCTATTCGGGACAGGCCCAAGGACCCTGAAGACCAAGGGATTTGTGGACTTGTGGACTGCGGTACTCGAACTGCGCTCGGGCACGGGCAAGCCGGAATCTGCTTCACAATCGGCTAGATTAATGGCAAGACCAGATGCTGCAACGGACGGTACGGCGATCTCCACGGGGCAGGTTTAGGACAGTGCGTAGCGTGGGCAGAGACAGGTTGAAAAGTTTCGGAGGTCGAATGTGGTTTAGAGGATGCCCCCCTTAGGCTGCTCCCTTGGCCGCTGGTGGTCTGTAGTTGTGGAAGCTTGATAGACGGTCTGTCTCTGTGTGGTTCCAGCCCAAGATGAGATGCCAGCCCGGACACCAATCTAACTTTGCAGCTGCCAACCGTTGACTCTCGAACCGTTGGGCAAACCAAACCAAAAGTTATCGGCGTTGCCCGGAACAGCTAGGACGGCACGAGGCTGGCTCGCGAAGTATACGCCGTCCTCGTGGCCAAGATATCCCCACTGTAGCTCGACGGAGAGGACCAGATGGAAGTGGAAATGGCTAACGTCAAACGAGGCTGTAAGTTGTTGTATGTAGAAGTCGAATGTTCGCTGGGTGTCTCTTGCTCGGAACTTTTGCAATTGGCGTTCGTTGCGAGTCGACAGATAAGCCAAGCTCAAGCTGTGTGCACGGGCGACAACCAGGCCGAAGTTGAAATCCGCAGACAAGGCTTAATGCTGTCCGTGATTGCCCAGCCGTAACAAATTGTGGTCGTAATTACGTGTTGTATATCAAGTTGGATACAGAAGGCGTGCTAGAAGGCTCCGCAGCGAGAGGCAGAGAAGCGAGAGACACAGAATCAACAGCACACATGGCGCAAGAGGGACGAGGCAAGCGAATGCTATATAACAATACATCAAGAACATGGAGGACGGGGGGGCAATGAGACACCACATCAGAACAAACCCAGGCACGCAAGCTTTGTGGGTGGTTTTTGCCAGACAGAAGCAAATTGGCCCTGATTTGGACGACGGAGGTGTGTGGGGTGTGGGGTGTGCAATGGCTGGCTCTGGATGCACTGGGTGCCTATGGTCGACGTCGAGTCGTGGCCGCAGTAGTGGGAAGCAGAGGCAGAGACAGAATGAGGGTTTCTTTGCGGATGGCGGCATTGCGGCGTCGAGCTTGGCGAGAGGGAGGCCGTTGAGTCGAGCGAGCCATCTCGACAAGGACGTGTATGGAGTATGTAAGTGACTGACTGACTTGATAGAGAGTTTGTGGCTCACATGGGTGGGGAGCCCTGCAGGACCACTTCCCGGAGGCCAGGGGCAAGAGCCGGGGTGGAGGAGTGCATCCTAGCCCAAGGGAGTGGGCCCAGTGCTGGGAGCGCGAGGTACGAGGAAGGAGCAGGGCGGGTACTTTGCCTCCAGAGGCCCATAGGTACCGTAGAGCCGGAAGGAACCAGGCAGTGTCGCCTGCGCACTAAGGACTGAATGTGAGGGACCTGAGGGACTGGGGGACACAACCAAGACCCTGCTATTTGCCGGGGTGCTCCTACCCAAATGCTCCAAGTGGGAGCCCAAGTAGGAGCCCCAACCAGCAACAGGGGTCAACGTATGGTGAAATGTGACCAGAGAGAACATCAGCAAAGAAGCAGGCTTCCTCATGGCCCGGCAAAGCTTGCGAGCTCGAGAATTGGTCCTGCTGGTCAATATTTCACGAATATCCCGGCTTGGCTGGACCACGCGTCTGTCTGTCCAACCTGTCCAGCCGGTCAGTGGGGGCCTGCCTGTAAGTAAGTGTCTGTCTCTGCCTCCATTTCTCTCGCCTTATAGCAGAGGGCCTGCCGAAGCAGATATGCACATACGCCTTCTCTGAGAGAATGCCGGATGCAATTGGTAAACGTACCCCCATCCGCATTGAGAAACTGTGTGAATGTATGCTCACAGTACCTACCTGGGCAGGTACTTAGTGAGCGGCTTAGCCATATGCCAGGCACGTACCGTGACATCTTGTGTGCCGATTGGCCCACTGACAGACCAACTTTAGCCACACCACACCAAGCAAACACAATCAAAGCAAGATACTATGTACACGGCATGTTTTTACTTGCCGCAGTGGTCCCTTTGAAGGCGATGCTACGCAGTCTGCTTTATCCCCCAGCCCTGATATCCTCAACTTGCTTCTTCTTTTTGGCAATATTTGGGATAAAAAGCCAAGAAAAGATCCGCCATTTTGACCACACCAACACCAGGGGCCTTGCGATAACCGACCTGCGAGCACATCTAGCCCACAGCCTCTCAAGGAAAGGAGAAAATAAAACACACGCCAAGCAACTGCCGCCAGCTAACAATACATACATGTGTTTCCCTATGCTGAGAAAAGCTAGCAGCTAACCAAATCCACCGGACAATGGAACCGCAGGGCAGAGCCCGTCGGGGCCATGTATGGGCGTACCATATCGGCTGCATTCAAGCAAAGCACCAAACTACGCCTGTCGTCGCCGATTTGGTCGGCATAGCAGTCTCAGTGCCATTCCCGGCCTGACGACCGGCTCTGTTATGTCCCCGTCCACTCCGTTCACCATCAAGCTGATTTATGCCCGGGCTCAACGTCGCAATACTACACCTGCTACTACCTCGCCACGTAACAGCCGGGAACCCGGCAAACAGGTAAACTGAGCGGCCGGATGCCACTCTCAACGACGTCCAAGACGCACGTACCGCACCTTGTCTCGAGCTGCGGCATCCCCAATGTTTCGTTCAAAACGACTGCACCAACAGCACAGGTGCAGCGGCACCTTCCGCTGGACTCCCCATGGGCAATACCACGTCTGCTCAAGCAGTACCATCTTAGGACTAGTCGCGATACTGTGTAATCCCGTCTGGGCAATGTGTGGCTCCGGTGATGTACAAATCCAAGTGGCGCTTGTCCTGCCGCGTCTGCTGCATCCTTCCTGCATGTGCTAGCCATACCAGGGGTTATCCCTCTGCAAGTGCCTCTGGAACGGAGTACGAACTATGGAGTGCAGACAGGGCCTATTAATTCTCTAAAAGGCGAGATTGACTCCTCTGGATGAGAGTGGTATGCGGGGTGATTGAGAGAGGATCGCAGAAGCTACTATATTATCAAGAAGAAGAGATTGGGAAGGTGGAGAGGCCCCATAGTAACTGAGAACGTGCTATCATCCAACTGATGGCAGCGTGACCATCTCTCCATAATATTGCCCTTGCCGTACAGAATACATGATGCTCAATTGGCAATTGACAGGGTCAGCCTGGACACGAAGCTGCGTCGAGCTTCAGGTGGAAGGGGACACGAGCTAACCAACTTCTACAGTTCACCGACTTCAATACTCGAGGAACCATTCGGTTCAAACACTGGAGCGTATTACACCCAAATACGCACAGCGCCGATGCCCTCGTGTCCCGTCCTGGCGGTGCGGCCTACCGAGTTCATCACTCGCAGCAATTTGTTGACTTGGACTCGGTACGAAGCACAGAGGGTAGCTCCAAAATGCAAGTTCGTGACTCGAGCAACCGCTGAACCTGCAGCCTAATGACGCTAGTGCCTGCAATCGAGCGTTCACCGTGCCGCCAAACACCAATCCAGGCCTCGCCAATTAGGTTTGCATGTGGCCGACTGGTCATGTTGTGATTACTTTCTTCAGCTAATTTTCACTGCCAAATGCAGCATGCAGGAGAACAGTGGTGAGCTTTCGGGAATTTGCCACTGCTCCATGCCGGTTTGACGCTTGTTCCTCGCCACTTAATAGTCTGCTATTTCAGTATCATATAGGCCAGCCAGCATACGAGACAGGCCGCTGAAAAGCTTCTTTGATTACAGAGACATGTCGATACGGAATAGCGCGATGTTGCTCCCACCTCCGACTGGCTTGACGTCTAGAGCCCGGCTCTAGTTACAAGGCCATGCGCAACTGCGGCGGCATCAGAAAAACAGGGCACCGGTTCATTGCCTCTAGTGTTGCTTGTGGTCTAGCACGTCACCACTTTTATTGTTTTGTATTTGCCCTCATTATTCTCGATATATGACACATTTTCCTGCCTGCGCGGCTTCGTTCTGCGTGTTATTTGTCATTTGGGCCGACGGCGTTTGAATGGCAACCTTTTAGGTTGGAGAAAAAGCTGGTAGCCCGGCATGCACTTTGGCGCACGCCATCGGAACCAGGGACCTGCGACATTGAGTGTCATCAAATGGCGTGTACAATCGGCGGCTGTCCTGGCCATGATCTCGGGCTGTTCGGCATTCGTCTCTGTGTCTTTCACCCTGTCCAAGTGCGCTGCACCAGCTCCAGGCCTCCCAGGCCCCCCAGGCTCCAGGCCCCATGGCTGGACGATGATGGCTGCCACAGACCCCTGTCCGGTAGCCACATATCCCGAAGGGCAGCCGTTGCTGCTCCATGTTCACGAATTTGACAGGGCGATCAGCCTTGATTTGCGAAATGCAAATGCAAATTGCAGTGCCGCATCGGCTCAAGACACAGCCCTTCATGTGCATCTCCTGGAATGGTTATAAAGCGGTTTTTTTTTACTTCATCAAAAAGAAACAAGTCAAAAAACCAAGTCAGGTTCCGGAACGCACCCAATCAGGTGGCAATGTGAGCACTGCTTTCGATGCTCAATGTCAGTTTCCTTGGACTAACTGTCCAGGTGCTGCACCTCGAGTCGCTTCCGCTGATGAATCGAGAGACGATCTTTCCCACATGGACTCTCAGACTCGGTTAGATAGAAGAAGCCTTGTCCATTCACCAGGACCAGGTCGTCTGCATTTGGCCTTGACAGGAACTTGACAGGCCGCCGGCCAGCTGCCATGTACGAGCTTTGGCTTTGCACCTTCGAAACGAACTCAGCTATTGAGGTATATTGTATGTAGCGAGTGTCAAGTACAAACCCCACAAGAGGCTACAGGTGCAAAAACTGCCTACAGTACCTAGTAGGTAGATGCCAAACCATGGGTAGGTTGTACTCTGTTCAGAGTGGCCCGTACCTTCAACATTTTGCCTCTATTAGTTGACCCTCTCGGCGGGCGTGTCCCCCAAGTACATGGCACTAAGGATTGTACGCGAGACTGTGGCAATGTACATACCCGGTCGATGGTGACTGTTCCTCAGTTAGCGGCTAGTCACTTTGGCCTGACTCGTTTCTGCCCAGGGCCAGTCAAGCCTCCACGAAAGAATACCGTGGAAGACGATTGCCTTGCCTAGCGCAAGTTAGATGAGCTTTGGTGGTCCCCCTAACTCCGTTTCGTCACTACGAACAAGGATTTGACACATGCGGAGGTTTCTCACGTCGCCTGCAGTGATGTTTGCAGCCTGTCAGTGCCAGACCATTATTGTCGTAATCCAAATGCACTGCGGAGTAGTAGACTTGGTCACATTGGCTTTTTGCTCCTCAAACCTCATTAAGGTGAAAGCTGCGAGGCGCGAGGGGGCCTTGTTAAGTTGAAACACAAGAGACTCTTAAAGTTGAGCTCAGTTTACTGTCTGAGCAGGGTTTCAATGGAGGGATTGTTTTAAATTAGTTCTCCATGTTGGCTTTTTTTATCTTTGCTTCCAAGGCAAAGGATGTTTCTGTTAAACAGGTCTCGCCTTGAAGGCCTTGGATATGTTATAAACTGGAAGGTCGTCTAGAAGGGGGGAAGGAGGAGGGAGGCCCCGACGACGACGATTCGTCCGCTTCTTCGTTGTGAAGCTTGGACCTTGAGCTGGCTTGACGCCACGCCTCCCCGCAGAGATTCGAAACTGCTGGCTCTTCTTCCCTGGCGGGGGGCTGGCTGGCTTTTCGTCAGAGGCGCACTCGGGACCAGTCATGATGCTGCCCGTCGACGGGCTCGGCGGGCATCTCTGTCTCGCGAGTCGGCCGAGACAGCATCGTAGATGGTCGACGACGATCTTCTGGATTGCCTTTCCAGACGGTTACACAGGGCGAGTCCCAGTTGCTGACGAAGCTTCTCACACCCATGGAGATTGGGATGTTTGATACTTGGCCACTGGGCTCATGGTTCGGCAGATGGCCTCGCACCAAAGCCATTGACCTCTTCGCCTTGCATTCCGTGGCGCAAGCATAGTTGCAGATATCTGCCGGTGCGGCCACCCGGCAGGAACCGCGTGGGATGATGCAGACGCCGCTGTTGCAAGTCAGAGTGCAAGTCGCAAGCGACACGGCAAGATGTTGTTGTTTTCTTCTCGGAGAGACGGGCAACGCTCTACTACTACTGCCGTACTCGGGACGAGGGACAAAATGGGGTCAGGCACAAAGTTAGCGGAACACGGGTATCGAAGCCGGGGGAGGAGGAGGGCATGGTCGAATTCATGCATCGTCGGGCCTTGCATGTTTGCTCATGCCGTGGGCGCACTCTGCGATGCGCTTCCACGCCGCGACCTAACTGTCCTTTGCCTAGACGCATCCTCGTGCCTACCTACTTAAGTACTGATCCACCGGACCTCCTCTACGGACAAAGGGCTTTACGATGCGGCACTGCACCCTGTGATGCGCGTGCGATGGGGCGCCTGTCGATGGGCAGCTTTCCGGCGTCCAAGTGCATGCATGGTGGCTGACACGGAAGGGCACAATTGGACAGGGCAATGGTTGGCCTTGAATGCTCCCTCTTTTTTTTTTCTTGTCACGGGGTCATCCCCAGCTACGGCACTAATAGATGGTGACAAGCTGGATGCATTGTATCTCCGAATGTCCAAGGTTGCCTGCCTGCCTCCTTGTCGATATCACCGTTGGCCGAGACAATGTGAACTGTCACTGCCAGAGTGCCATTGCAGGAACGGACTCCCGGAGCATTGAATGCTCTTGGCGGACCGCTCCGGTCTGCTGGTGGGATTTATGTTTAGAAACAGAGCCTCCGTAGCCGATTCTGAGTATTCCCGGGGCGTGGCCAGGTCCGCGTATTTGCTCTCTCGCCCTTCCTCACCGTCGGCCACTTTAATAAGGCCAGGCAGGACCCATTTGCCCACTTCCCGAATTTTGTAAGTGGTATGGAGTCTGGTACGGAAGGCTGAGGCAGGGAGGGATGTGGGGAGGGGAGATCGGTCCCACGGTCCCACCATTCGACCAACTTTAGAAGAGGTCAAGCAGGATACCCAGGCCAAGACGTGATTAGCTTCTGCGCACGCCTGAATGGGTTTCCAGGACCAGGTTGATGGGTCACTAGCTCCCCACGGCGCAGCATTGAGGATCAACGGCAAGGTTTTTTCTATCTTGGGTGGCTTGTGGGTTTAAGCTCCCAAGGCCCTGTTTATCTGTCTCGCCTAGGGCCTAGGACCATGGCAGCGCAAAATGACGGCAATGATCCAATCGGCAGCTGGCCACCAAAGAAGACATGTATCTCTGCACTCTACATGAAACCCGCGTCAATAAGCCGCAGTGCATGATGACGATATCAAAACATGACAAGAGAATTTATTACAGACTCGAACCAGGCCATCATGCAGCACAGCTTATATAGACGCTTTTTTTCATTTCATCTTGATACCACATACGTGACGACCTATGTAGGCAATCGCCTCGAATCTCTGCAATACCCGTAGCCGTGGTACCTTGTCCCGAACCAAGACATGTAATTCCTGTCCTTTTGCCCAAGTATAAACCTCTAAAAAAAACTTAAACCAGGGGGGGTAAAAAGGCAATCTCGAGAGACGGGTCGTCTCCCTCTCTCCCTCTCTCTAACAAGCCTTGACCCTGACGATTTTCCGTGGGCCTTTTGTTTTCCTTTGCCTTCTCACCTCCGCCCAGCTTGGCGTCCCTCTCGCGCGGTGGGGAAGAGAACCCGACCTACAACGGGAATACCGTTTGGAGGGCACAAAAGCCGGGGGTGTCTAGAAACGGACGCAGGCCTCGTCTCAGGACGAGCAACCTCACTCGGGCACCCGCTGAAATTGACATTTTGTTTTGGTCTATCTCGCTATTTGTCAGTTTTTCCCCCATACATCTGCCTTTTGTCAACACGGCCATGAGATACCACTCAAAGAAATAAACAACTAGTAAATCATGCGTCTCTTTTTTTTTTGGCACTTTGTTTCTTTCGTAATGTTCATGCTGGGGCGGGTCACAACCACCCCCCCCCTCCCTCTCTCTCTTTCCCCAAAAAAACCCTGGCCACTCCAAACGGCCGATTGGGAAACGGCACTTTGGGCAGACCCGTTGGACGTAATTTCGTCCCTGCAGCAAATCGGGCTGGTAAAATTAACACACCCCATCGGTACGAATATGGGGAGAGGTACTCCGTCCCAGCCAGATTTTCATCAAATACCGACGTAGGGACGTCCGAGTGTCACTTCTCGTCTACTTGACATTGCTTAATGTATCGTGCAGCCGCTGCCCAAGGGAGAAGAACCTGGGGGGAGGGGAGCGCAGTGCTCGTTTGTACGCCAAGTACTCGAGTACTTGGCGACAATGGTAAACGAAAAAGAAGGATAGGCCGGCCAATTTCCACCGTAATCTTGTTGCGTAGAGAGGAAAACCATGCCGTTGGCACACCGCATCGCGCGGGGCCGACGTATGCTGTGCATGGAGAATTAAATTGAGGTGGTGTTGTCCATCGCACCCGAAGCCTTTTTCCTCTCCCGCCTCCCCCTCCAGAACGACTTACCCGGTTGACGCAATCGCAGGCCCCCTGCTCATATTTTGCCCAAGGCACCACGTTGTCGTACGATGTCTAGATGGAGTCGAAAGAAGCGCCCCGCGTTTGTCTCCCAACGTTTTTTGTTGGCAAGTGGTCTCTCTTGTTTGGCAAGCTTGCCTGGGCGAATCTTTTCGGAGGCGCAGGCCCACGCTCCAGTTAGCTTCGATCCGGAGTTAAACCCAGAGCCTGATTCGTAGTGGAGAGGATGGGTGCTTCTTGGTCCTCTCGGAAGGAGATATGGCTAGGGGCCATGGGATTGCCGAAACTTTATCGATTCACGTGAACTAAGGGGGGGCAGAGAAACGGGCAAGAATCGGGGGAAACGGGTACGGAATCAGAGAGTCACAAGGTGCAGGAGAGAAGGAAGAAAAAATGTCGTGATATAGACCGTCCTAGCTTTACAACTCCAGCTGAAAACCAGAGGGCCTTTGGGTCCTTTTTTTTTTTGCGCTGTCTCTTCGGCCATCGCCGACGTGGGGAACGTAGACCAGTCCCTTTGGACTGTCGGGAATACAGGTGGAAACCCAAACCCATTCATTCACCTGAGATACATGGGCAAAGTTAAAATAATAACACCACCACTCCTAAGAATAATCAGGGCAAAACTAAAGAAAAGGGGCACTAGAGAGGAGAGAAGGAGCTAAATGCCAAGGGGGCTGTGAATAAACAGTGTCGGGAAAGTAAATCTTGCAGCCACCATTTTACAAGACTGAGTTTGGGCCGCAGCGCAGAGAACCAGCAAGGCAAAATGGACGTTTACCTCCGGCCGAGAGACGGAAACAAAAGGGCCTTGCTCTCGTCCTACGGATTGCCGGTTCCATCACAATGCAACGGCGTGGATCAACCAACCTCTTAATCAGGCACTCCGCAAACAAACTAACCAACACCTAATTAAACGTGATAAAAAAAAAAAAAGAGGTGACATGGAAAGAAAATGTCTTGCGGGTAGTTTAGTTCAGCGCGAACGGCCGCACGTTATTGCAAGACATGGCAATCTCACCGACCCGTTCGAGAAAGCGAGGGAACCACCCACCTGGAACGCGCTAGACGGCCATGGGGCAGCCGACCAATCACGCCGGGCGCAGGCCAAGACTACGTGCAACACTGACTTGACTTGCACGTGGCCCGATCAAGATGCTTGTGCTAGCAGCGTTGCAAAAGCGAAGTAATTTAGAAAGAAAAAAAAACACCACAAAAGCTGGGATAAATACGGCCGTTGGCTAGCGGGAAGCTATGCGAGATGTGCAACCACGACGCCGCGACTAGGTCCAATGTTTCGTTGTCCTGCCATGTGGTTGCTGTCTGGCATTTCCAACACCACAGACGATGATCTTCCGGCAGTCACGCACGGCCCGGTATATGGGAATTTGGTGTTTTCTTTGCCTATTTTCTTTTCTTTGCTCTTTTACTTCACTTTACTCTGGTTTGGTTTTCCAACCTTTAATTTTGCCCCCTTTGCTGCCGCAACACGCGCTTGTTTCCTAGTTTGGGGTTTATGACGATTGGATCGCGCTTCAGAGAGCGGATGAAGTTTGAGACGTGATGGGCTAGCCGGGAGGGGACGAGCGCAATACCAGAACTGGTCCTTGTCTGTGTTGGGGCAATGTGGTCTGATTCTAGCATTGACAGAGAGGCCGTGGGTTTTTTTTTTTTTATGGAAGTTTATTAGTTGGTTGGCATTGGTTTTGGCAGGACATGATGAGCATTTGTTCAACTTGAGACGAAGAGAGTTACGGCCGGGGGCGGTTTCGGGCAGGAGGGGCCCCGTTGCTGAAGAGGGGGGGGGGGGGTTAACAAGCTGCATGAGCATGAGCATCTGGAGTAGATTGATCTATTCCGTATCAGAAGATACACATGTTCTGCTTGGGACTTGGGAGCCGTCTTGCCAGCCGGCGCGCCGTCATGGCGAGGAAAACCACCCAAAGATGGCGGACCTCTACACCTACGTCACTTACATGCCAGGGCTGTGGCAACCGGGGGAGGGGGCCTATATCGGAAATTGAGAGAAAGAGAACGCCTCGCGTCACAGTACACCTATCCAGCGCAGGAAAGGGCATCAAACGACTTTCCGAAAAAAAATCAGGTCCGGCCCAGTTCCACGAGTAGCCTCAAGCCATGGCTTACGGGACAGAGGATGAAGCCCAACCCTGGCGTTTATGGCCCATCGGCCAACTTACGCAAATACCGAGAAGCAGACCAAATACGCCCCCGCTTGCCTCATGACGTGAGAGACGGCCACAGAAAGCCACCGCCGAGGCTGCCCCAGAAAAACGTGGCCGGCCAGTACATACATCAAGCACCGTCATACATGGTTCTATGCACACATGTACGTACATACGGAGTAAAGTGGCAGTAACTGCCTGTTGCTAATCACTGGCACTTCTCCACAGTGAGCAAGATTTCCCACTAGGAGTCATCATCGACTTGTCGGCAGTCGACGACGACGGCCCATCCATACTTCCCCACTTTGTGCCTGCAAGTTATTATGTACGGAGTATGCGTGTTTGTTTTATTTGCATGTATGGGTGTCTTGGGTCGCCTCTTACGGCCACGGCTGGTGCAGAGCCGCTTGCTCGTATCCTACTTGGGCGGTTAGGGTGGTCTTTCACTATTTCACGGCCCAGTTTGGCATTTTGGCGTGGATTCCCGCTGTTTCCGGCCTTGCCAGATGGACAAGGGGTACGGAGATAATGACTAGGGTCATGTACTATAGTCTGGTGATGGGTGGGTTTCTTCTAAAATTCCCCTTCCAGCTGGACCTAATTTGGGCCGTTATACCAAGGGGGCCAAAAGGACTGGTGAGACTGACTCTTGCTCCATGTCAAGATGACTTCTTGATAGGGGACTGCGGCGTACCGGATGGTGGCTTTCCTCTACCGCCAACCGCAGCGTCTCCTGTTGCATTTTGAGATACAAAGACGGACATGTGGACTATGTATCCCATCGGTTGTGTCAAGGCTGCAAGCAGGTCACTAGGACCCACATTAATCGACTGCAGCTAGGTACCTCAAGTGACCGCTAGTCGCGTTTAGGGTGTAATGTATGGGATGTAGCTCTTTGTAATTAGAGTCTTAACTAGGACTTTTATTATAGTGTAATTTAAGTATGAAATAAAGTACTTAAGTACCATTTATTATCCGGCTTTTAATTGGATGTAAATCCCTACCGGTACGAGCTTGCAGCCTTAACACAACCGATGGGATACATTATACGTCTGCCAGAACGCACCGAGTGTAACCCCCATGTTCCAGGCGAGGCCATGCAGGGATCCAGGGTCAGGGGAAAGCAACTGCAAGATGGCAGGCAATCCTGTCTGTACGTGATTGGGGCACGGCATGTGACATGATAATTGGAGGTGAGCCTCTTGGCTTTGTGATGTTTACAGGAGTGTTTGTCGTGATTGTGGCCGAAAGGAGGAGACGCCAGTCCCACGAACCTAGCGTTGGCCCATCATGAGCGGAAGCATCATCCATCATCTGCTACGGCTGATGCGGACCAAGGATCTGCACGGCAGCGAGCAGGCATGTTGAGTCGCGTTCCTTGACAGCTGCTTGCCGAACCCGTGCCGGATAGATCATGATAGGCAAAGAGCGACATTGCTAACTCCAACAGCATGTCACCATGCTTGGCAGATGATGCATCATGACCGCTGGTAAACACACCATCATGTCATTTCGACGTCGTGTCATGATAGGACAAGGAGAGGAATAGCGTCCTTTTTTCTTTTATCCCTCTTTTTCTCGCTGTTCCCCAGAGCGCCTCCCTCCGAAGGCAAAATAGCCAAGCCGACCGGCGCAAACTAACAACAGCCACTGCGACCCTTTTCCCACGCGACGTAGTTTATCAGAAGAATACTCCGTATCCAGCCTGCCGATTGGTAGGGTTGCAATCCAGCTCGGCCGACTCGACCTTGCAAAACGGAGGACGGCTCCATGGTTTCCCTCCGTTCGCCGGGCGGATGAACCGACACAGGCCTGGGGCTCGTTGGTACGGAAGAAGCTCGGCACAAGTTTTCAAGCTTGCAATTGAGCCTGTCCAAGGTGTCATTCTCACATACCGCGACATGCCTGGGTCCGCGTGTTTCCATGCCCGTCCGGATGGGACTCGGTAGGGCTGCCCATGTTTGACCCCGTCGGCTTAGCCTTGGCCCATTCTGCCCTCAGACGCCAAAAAGGGTGATGCAGACTCCAGATGCAGAATTCTTGTCTCTACACAAGACGCACTATGTGCATTTGCACTACCGCAACCCTGCGTCCCCCAGGGCTCGCCAACAACCATTTGTCGTCAGGGGCCCCGTTTCAGGACACAGAGGATCCTATTTTAAGGAGGGGCGTTGAAATAGGTGAAATGGTGCTGTGGGGAGCGGGTATTCTCACAAGACTAACTTGACTCCAAAGCCCAGTCTGGCTCTGAGCCCAGAACATGATGCTTCAAACGTGTCCCCCATTCAAACTTGGAATAACGAATGCTGGCTTGCCAATCACTAGCTCAGTTGGAAACTCCCTAGACCCTGCGATATCGACGGGCCGGCTGTGCTGGTAGAGTCCACCTTTGGCCTGCTTCTGCGGTGCGGACATTGCCAATCTTGAATGAAACCCTGTTGTCCACCAACGGGCCTGTTCCTGGTACAAAGGAAGTAGTCCACCAGAGTTGTATTGCCTCCGCTGCGGGTTTGCGGGCCTCCTGGGGGTTGGAGCAGTGTGGTTTCGAGGCGATTGCGATGAGATGCGATGCGATGACAAGCGGTCGAGTGTAGACGTCTGGTCGATCCGGACCCAAGTTATCTCTAGCTACCCCATGTCCCTTCCATGTCCTCAGATTATCCTCCTAAAGCCCGCTGTCACAGCTATTCTTGTGTACGCACCTACCTGATGTAACGACAGGCACCCTGACAGGCACCTGGGCAGCTGCTGATGATGAAAGCCAAATCATTTGGGAAGGAACCACGCGAAGCCACTGCGTTTTGGATTGTACATGCACACAAGTTCTGTTAGTTTTTACTCGGATGTTGAGACTCGGCCACTCGATTGACCTCAAATGGGAGGAGAAAAGAAAAGGCTTCGGGTGCGATAGACGGGTAATACCGGCTTTTATTTTGAAATTGAAACGTTGACGTCGATTTATTTATTTTCTCCCCTGCCTTTGGTGGTAGTGCAGCCGGGTTCCGGGATCAACGTACAAAGCAGTTCCCCTAATAGTCCCAAGCAACTAATGAGCCGCGAATTGAGGGAAAAAGGCACCCGTGCATTGCCCGCAAAGCGACCCATCATCAAAATTTCGCTGTATTGCATTGGCTCGCGATGCTGTTGGTCATGGTATATCATTGACACCACGGAGAGCATTTCCAGGCAGTTTGTAATAACCCATTGGCAGATACGTAGTATCTATCCATCACTCGTACGGAGTAGTGCCATCGGCAATTATAATTCCTTAATAAATGCGGACTATAGGTCAGGATCGGACTGACAACCCCCACGTGGCTGCGTGGTTTGGGCACAAGGTGTAATTCCACGCCTTACTCATGGCAGAATTCACATGCTTGCACTTGGTACTGTCCACGATTTGATGCCCTCGCAAAAAACACGATAGCCTTTTTGTTTTCTCCCTTTATCTCGCCATATTCTCTGCTCGCCATGGTTTTCTGGAGCATCAAATACGAGGCCGGGAGATTACTTGCTAAAAGTCTAAATTTGGTGCAGTCAACTAAAATAGGATGCGGTTTCGCGTTCCAGCTACGTACGTTTGTAGTCTCACGCCAGGTCCTGGCAATTTTGTTTGCCCAGCTTCACACATCACAAGCCAGGTCGGCCGTTTCGTTTTCATAATGACAAGGTCATAATGACGAGGCGTTGCTCAGCGCGCATCGGCAGCCAGTTTCCTATCTGCAAACGTCGTCGCAAGGGAAAAGGACGTCAGAAGGCAGTGGCAGAACAAACTACAAACTACCCGAGCATTTCGCAGCCGGACGGCCTTGCAGTCTGCGCAGACCTGGACCCTGCAAAACTGACGGTTTAGACTTTTACATAGGACATGCCTAGGTATGCATGCACGTGTAAGTGAGTTTCATGTGCATGCGGACAGACAGAAACTTACATAATACACGCAGTAGGCTCAAGGGCATTGTTGCGGAATACAACTTGAGGAGGCCTCGTAGTTTGCAATTGATGCCCCCCGAAAGCATAACGCCGCTCCCCTTTCCAAAGCCTCTGCCACCATTTGTATGTGTACAACACTGGCTGAAGAAATCCGAGCTTGTAATAGTGCTGGCTTACGCCGCCTGGAGATGAAGAGGATGGAGCTCAATCGACGGAGCAGGCACACACTTGCATTGAAGGATGGGAAAGCGCTCATCCGGAATGCTGATTCCGTCATTGGTCAATAGAACGGTCATGGAGTAGGCGCCATATCCAGCCACCAGCCACTTCCAGTAAGACCTCTACTGCCACTGCCTTTACGGCGGAAGACAACAGGCCTGCCCAGTAGTGGGCAGGTATCTAATAGGTCTGGATGGTTAGGTACCTATCTGAATCACGCCATTTCTTTCTGGTCTGCACCAGGCAGTCAATTAGTATACAACACTGAAAACTTCATGTCGGAGAGGTACCTGCATAATTTGCTGTCTTTCATCCGCTACCCGGTACAAGTAAATCAAAGCTTGTATTACCGAGTAACTCATTTGCGCAGTGTCTTGGCTCCTCCTTCGCTCCTTCCCTGCGTATCGGTGAAAGACTGGTGAAATAAAACTGGCTCCCCGATCTAAAGGAACCCCCACGACTAGCTTTCTCGCATCATCATCATCATCATCATGGTCTTCTTCATCTTACCAACATCACCCAACACAATCATGTATGCTATTTTCCCCGGCGCCCTATACGAGTCATAGTGGGCTTGAAATGGTTGGGTCTATGAAGCCACCATCGTTTTGCCCTCAGCCCTCTCAAGTGTCCACACGACCCACTGGACCTGACAAGGCAAATGCGCACACTATCAATAATCTACTAATTCATAATATTATTGTACGATATTTAGGACGAATTGGGGTTCGACACAGCAGCCGTCCACCCAACATGCCCCGGCTTCGTCCATTGACTTGACAGAACAGTCGGGGATCAAACATGGCCGCTTCTCGACAATTGCCCAGAAGAGGGTCTCTAAGGTAGCATGAACGACGGGCACCATTGTTACATGGTGTTCCTATTCCCCTTAACGAACGCCGACGACCGGATGGCCACGCCTTTCGATGCCATCATGACCTGTGGATGAGCATGCTGGTCAGCCAACCTGCCAGTTTTCAGAGACAAGGCCTCAAGAGCACACCACGCAATTTACGGGAGACGTAAATATGTGCAGCAAATTCACTCACGGTCAATACAGAAAGCCCAAACTTGAAACACTGGTTCGAAAGTGCGATGGCCGCCATATGCCGTGACACAAGCCCCCCGGGGCTGGCAAGATTCGGCGCGATGGTACTTTGAGACGCCACTTCAATCAAGGCGCGTTGCACGACACCAGAATGGGGACAACCTGGCTTTGGGAGTCTGCGTGTGCATGAACTGTGGCATCTGGAGACGTTGTTCAGGCCTCCTTTCACCCGGCTCTTGGCAGTAGTATTTCTTAACCAGGCACATATTGCATGGGCTGTCATATTTGCTGTCAGTCGCATCACGGCCATCTCTTTGGACGCAAAAGGACTCGATATAGAGGTCTATGTTTCACCTTTGCATCGTCCAAAACTTATACCGGACCCTGGTTGCCATGCAAGCCATCATATACCAAGTGGTAATCGTACGATATCAGTCTTACGCGGCCACGCTACTATTTCAAGCGGGTACTTGGTACAAATGATGGGCGATGTGCAATGCAGGTACAATAAGCACGGTCCAACTGTTCATTTCTTTATTAACAAGGTAAGGTCCTACACGTGCCGTGAGCCATGCTACATAAACACGTCCATCCTATGCTCTACATGCGGAAGCCATGGTTGTTAAAACTTAATACGCTAACCACTGTTCACCAAGATATTTGGATGCTCAATGAGATCACAGTCATCCGCACTTCTCTTCTCGTGCTGCAATTGGTCTCAGTCGCATTTGCCTCGAGCCACATGCGGGTTGCATGCAAGGGCTTTGCACGCTGCATAGGCTCTAGTGAAGCAATGAGTGAATAAATCGACAAAGCCATCTGTGGCTTGGTTCTCTTTGACGACCTAAGCCGCCTTGTTGCATACAATCCACTGTCACCAGGGGGCATCAAGGAGGCCAGGCATAGCATACATACATACATATTCATCACAACGCCGGATGTAAAGCATCCGTCACGCGGACGATTATTTCATCCATGGTGCTATGCGATTGGAGTTGGGGTCAATGTTCCTCCATCTTACCCCACAGGGAGACTAACGGGTATTGGCCGCCTTCAATGTTGGTCCACGGTAGTTCGTATCGGCTATCATCCTTGTCCAGCACGCTGGGATGATGCCTACAACTAGCTCACGCCTCGATATAAGTGCTACATGCATGGCAAAACTAGCTAGTACGCATCGCAAGAATACACATAACAGTACTTGCCAAGGCCCTTGAGAAGTGTGGCTATAACGGAGAGTGCCGTGGCCAGTTCATCTCAGCAGCTTACCTAGCCAAGCGTACGTCTTGGTAGGTTGATGTCAAGTCAATGTTCCGTGGGGTTACACCAGGATAAGTGCTAGGCCCGAGTCGGTGTGACAATGGACAATGGACGCATACCACCGGAATCGACGGAATTGATCAGGGGCGGGCTGATCAAGTTTGCAGAAAACCGGGATCCCACATGTCTCCACGGTGGTCGGTCACCTGACGTCTACATCATTCATGCCATTATAGTTACTATGTACTGAAATGCTAAACTGTACGGAGTACCCACTACAGACAAAGCTCGACATAGCTTCTGGGTTCAATGTTGGGGAAAGCATTGCCCCGTTGTAGTTAAACCCGAGGTTCTAACATGTGGGGGAGGAGAATGGACCCGCATGGTTATGTCAATGGTGTCAAGTTTAAGTCTCAAGTGACTCGAATTCAATTTCGAGATGGGAATGAAACGCGGCTACAAAAATACTTGAAAGATACGTTCTGATGGACAACCGACCAAGTACCGGGAGCTTCATCCGCGTCGGGGTTTGTTTCGATCTCAATTGAAAGGGTCTGTTGACGGAGGGCTTGAGCTCTTGAAACAAAGACTAGACCCCGAGCCACATGGGTAAAGCACCATCATTAACATCATCGTCAGACTGTACTGTACTGTGCTGTCCTCGGTATGATAAGTGTATCAGGCAGTAACTAAGTGACCGATATTACGACATTCGCGGCAGCCACGTACTTTGCACACGGTATGTACACCCTAAAGCGTTGTACATACATACATACCAAGCCCCAAACCGTGGTACGCTTGACCAAGTTTTTCTGCGTTTGCTACATTACGGATCGCAGCATCCAATACAAGAAGCTTCCGTATTCTGTGGCGTTACGAGAGCGGCTGGGGCGGATCATGGCAGGAAACAGGTTACTGGGAAATGTTAAAACATGACAACTCAAAGGCAAGCCTAGCCACAAGCTCTGCAGAGCCAATGTAAGGTTCAGGGCACGGGAACGGTGAGAGTGGCGCAAGCCCGCAACGGCTTCTCCGTGTCCTTCGGGATGGCTGTCCAATCGCATTTCACAGCCAATCGCATCCACCTTAACCAAAGGGAGCCAGCCACAAGGCAAAGAAGACGGACCATTCGAATTACACGCTTAGCAAGCCAGATGGACTTTGGGGTAACAAAGCACGTGGCCTGGGGAATGTCATGATTGGAGTTGAGTACATGCACTCGGCTCATGAAGGTGTTGGGCCATTGTGGTGATGTTACTATTGCTACCCCTTTAAACGTTGGTTTCTAGCAATTCCATTCCCCTAAACTTTCCTCAACATGTGAGCTGACAACTAGACAGATTCATGTACGGAATGGTCCGAGATCGACTGTGGATAAATCCCCGGCCGCCAGTTCCGGATGTGTTGCCAAGCGGCCCGGCCAAGTTTTGCTAGAGGCACATCAAGACCTACCGTATGCTGAAACCCTCGCGGATGCTTTTTTAGCGGCACCGTCTCTCTTGGTGGGTAAACCACGGAAGAAATCCTGCATACCGTATGCAGGAAAGGTGATGGTATTGCAGGGCGTTTCACCTGACGCTTACCGAGGCGCGGTCAAGTGCGTCTGCCCAGTAGGCACGCTACCAACACAGGACACAGGTACAGCTGAATTAGCATTTGTCTCACTTCTTAAATTCGCAAGACGGCCTCGATCCAGAGCGAACTGGTCACTACGCACGCCGCCGTGTTACATGATGGACCACTCGACTAGTTCGATGCTAGTCAAAGTCAACAGATAAGGGGAACCCAGGTCGGGGCGTGTCTCCAAGTCGCTTAGTGCTTTAGTTCTCTCTCTCTCTCTGCGTACTGCATCTTCACCGTCTGGCCGTCTTGCCATTGGGACTCTTTACCGGCCGATCACCTTTGCCAAATGTTCGGGGAACTTCAAGTCTCACGCCACAGATGTTCTGACAGCTCTCTAGTTCATATTTACCGGCGTCGATCTTTCAACTAGGCGCAAAGCCCTCGCTTCGTGGAGGCGCCATCTTACGGTAAGCTAGGCAGGCGTTTCCGTTATCGAATGGGGTACACAGAATATGGGAGGCGGCCACTCTGTTGTCCATGGGATCCGTGGAACCACGGAAAAGTACTGTCTCTGGCTGGAAGTTCTGCTGCATCGATGCACGCACATGGCAATCTGTTGCTCCCGCTAGTAGTCTTGGTGGTGCCGCCGCACTGCCTTATCGGAGATTCAGAACCATATCACGCACAGATGTAAACGCCCCGCCCGACCTTGCGCACTAGATCCCACCACATCCATGTCTTCGGGATCCGGCTGGCAGGACGTGAACTCAGAGATTTGGGTCCCCCGCCTATCACGTGATTGGTGATGGCCGCTTCCCACCTTCACGAGACCTTGGAGAAGTGGGGAATGTTTCCTGATCGACATCTTGACCCGGGCAAATTAATATCGAAATACAACCCAACAGCTGTTTCTGAAGTGACAGCACCTCTCATCGTCAAAGCGCCCCTTTGCCAAGCAGATTTCTCACCCTAACATCTCCCCACTGTTCATCCTTGATGCGACCTTCTTACATTAATAATAGTTGCTTGTCAAACATGAAGCATCATCGTGCGTGTGGATATCAGCTGCTGCCAATGGTGGATAGTTTGCGACCAGCAAGGAGGCCATGCGGAAACAGCAAATAGCTTCTAGTTTCCGAGCATTTGGAGATTGGCTTCGACCATGCTGACAGGTATCAAAGCGTTGGGACAACAAGGTACCGGTAACTACCGGTCATGGTACCCATGGATGCTGCTTGATATGCCAGATTTTTTTGACTTCGTATGGTTTTGGGATATTTTGGCGACCAATTAGGAATGGCTTAAGGCGAGTTAGCGCAACCCGGACAAAAACATCCTAATAATTCCTTCAGTCGATCGAGAGTCACATGGCAGCGCGGCCCATGGGAATTTTGCCCGATGGCTTGTAGTCCCGCTTCACAAAGAGTCACGTCATCTCTCAATAGCAATATCCTATCTATCATTTGACCGCCCGGCCCTACCTTGGGGGAACAACTTGTGCGTCTCGCGACGCCACTTGGAGGACATTGAAGCGAGAGGCTTTGTATTGTCACCCTATCGGCGAATTCTTGGTATGGATTCAGCCTCAAACCCGTTCGCCGGTATTGGCTTTAGGTTCAATGCCAGGAACCAGTGGCATCAACTGTGGGTATCCCTTTAGTGTCTCTCCACAGGAACGAGCACCCGGGAAGAGAGACAAGGAACCCTGAACTTTCCCCTGCGGCTGAGTCTTGGCCAGCTGAGATGTGGGAAGGGACGTTTCCTGCTAACAAACTCAGGTTGCCGTGAAAGCCCCATCGTTACTTTCCGTTGGTTTACACTATGACGAAGTCTAGAACTGAATGGAGTGCAAATCTTAGTTTCCCAATGAAGCTATCGCACGCTATCCGCGATGCTACTTGCCACGCGTTGTAGAATGAAGCTAGAGATTTGGTAAGAGTCTTTCATCGTTGTCTAACTGTTAGTTGCATGTTGTTTGATCGGGCCGCACACAAACTTGCAATGACCGAGCCGCCCTGTATTTCTGCCTCTCTCGTTGTTATGCGTTGTTGATTGCTTACTACAATGCCCTAAGTGAGTATTATACGACCTACTGGTAACCATGTTACAGTTGGTTGCCGCTGTCTTGTTTTTTTTTTTTTTCCTCGAAGCTGCGAAGAATATTGACTTGCACGTTGCCAGTTGTTGTCTTCGCTGGTACGCGAACTACTTTCTACTGCTGTGTACTTTTGAGGGGTTCCTGATAACCCCCAACATGGAATTGGCACAGGAAATACATTTTGAAAGTTTGTGCTGCTCAGAATAAAATGAAGGAGCTGACCCGTCGCAGTAGAGTACCGCAGAGCCGAGTACAGTTCCTGGCCATTGAAACAATTTACAAATGTCCGGGTTGAGTTTCTTGCAACTAAATCCTCATTTAAAGGTCTCATACCGGCGATCTGATGTTCCTGTCGTTGTTGCGACTGCGTGAGTACATGCACGTTGGGTGGTGCTCATTTATCCACAATGACTATGTGTGTGATCAGTTTTAAAGCTCCCATACACTAATTCGCAAATGATCTACTAACAAAATGTTTTCGATTTTTAGCAGAGGTCCAGAGAATGGCTGTTACTACAGTGATACCTCCTGACGGGCCACTTATCGACACATCATGATACCTGCATTGAGATTGGAACAGTCCCGGGGTCGAGGCGACTTCTCATTTTCCTGCTGTTACCAAAGGCCGACAACGACAAAAGAACTCTTTCGTAGGGCTACATAGACCTCGGAGATGAGGATGGTCCGGCCTTTCGGTGATTGGTATTGACAACGCCGTTGGCAATATAATGACGTAGCGGCTGAGTCGCGCGGCAAGATTGTGCATCGGCAATCACCATTACCGCTGCTATATTTGTCTCTTCAGCTTTCACCGCCTGTGTGACAAGACCAATATACCAAACTCATTGGGCATGCTGGCTCAACACTCGCGTTACACGGCAGTAGATCTATGCAAGGTGTGACAGGAGAGCACTGCTACCTCATACACTGCTACCTCATACAAGGGGGCTGCATTGCATAGCCCATTTGTCATCGGCAACCTCCCCATCTCGCCTCCTATTTCCATAGGCCCAATGGCATACAGTTCGGATCCAATTCAGACCGGTGTGGGGTCGGAGTTGAGATTTCAATCATGCACAACAGACGCCTCAACTGTCATGAGGGGGTTTCATTTTGCAGGATTTTATTTTATTTTATTTATTTATGTGGACGGCTGTGGGGGGGAAGAACTCGCGCAGGAGTCAACTACTCTTGTTGGTAACGCCCAATTTGTTCTGATGGATGAGGCTCACTAATTGTATTAGCTAATTGGATCTCTAGTGAAACGCCTTACACCTGGGATATGTTGACGATCGAACGCTGGAGACTGCCTTTCTCTCTTCTGACGGCTATGTACCGAGTAGGCTTCCGGGGCTTGCATGCAATGCACCGGGTAATTGTGCATCATTTCAGCCACATTTATGCCTGCTGCGTCTCACCAAGTATTCCAAAGAGTTTCCTTTGATGTTGCAGATGAGGGTATTCCGAACATGCGCACCGCAGCTCTGCAGAACCTTGCCTATTCTTGGGTTAGTTTCACAAAACAGATACAAGCCAGTAAGACGGTAAGATTCCTTGATAAATACAATTTTACAGAAATTTTGAATGCGATAGTAAACATGGCTAGTCGTTTCTGTTGCCTCGCCAGACTGCATGATTTGAATTATGCCAGCGTCTTCTCTCGGCGGGACAACATGTCATGTACTCTACTATACTAGATGGAGGGGCGTCAAGATGGCTCTTTTACTTGCATCTGGACTCAAATATGCAGTTTCTGTTCGAAGTCCAAAAGAGAATTGATCGGTCAACCGCAGGGGCCTTGATACCATAGAGTTCCAGTTATGGTACGGTCCTCTGCACCTGGCCGCGAACCACTTTTGCACAACCGTCCCAAGTTGGCCTGCATGATACAGTTGGCAGACGTGTCACACCACAGAAGACGATCGGGAGACTCGAATGGGTTTTGTCGATTTTCTTGACCGGTCAGTATACGTGTGCAACCGAATCTGCCCAGCGTTGCAAGGCTGAACCGCATGTGTATTCTCACTGTTTGTCCTAGACAAGACACAGGACGATGCGAGAGGACAACTCTGGTTTAGGAAAACTACCGAGGCATAGACGACTCAGTCTTCTTGAAGAGAGGATTGTGCTTTGCATATGTCGTGCTCACAGTTATGTCTGAATTATCCTCACTACGAGGGCGTGTTGCAGTTTTGTTGGCGTAAGGTATGGACTTGAGAGGTCAGTAAATCAACTGTCAATCTCATGTCCTTGGGCTGGAGGTCCGTGTTTCTAACCTCGGCTAGGACCTTCTGATGACAGAAATTAGTGCAGCCGAGACAAAGTCGGAACTGGCAGTGTAGTCCGGTTTTCCAAAGACGTGCTACGAGACTGCACCTAGGGTGAAGCAGAAGCTCTATCTGCTGAGAGTTGTAATCAGTTCCTATGCAGGATTCAAGGCAAACCCTTGCACTTAGCGACCATGGTGGTGACGTTATGCAACTAGCATTGAGCCGCAAAGCGGCACAGTTTGGTTCTGATGTCCTGGTCTCATGGTTTGACACTCACATGATTGAGAATGTGAGCGTTGTAACCGAAACGCGTCTCTCTAATCGAGAGCTACAAGACCTACAAGCCTGCTTGGTATGAATTTGTCGCAAGTTGCGTCATCAACGTTCTTGTTTTCAGGCACCGACAATTCCGCTCTGAACGCGAATAGGCACCTATTCAACTTGGGGTCGAAAAGTTATTAGTGACTCACTCCCCGGCCAAAGATGGGACAAATGTGCCTTGAAAGTTATATCTGAATAGGTACTACTACAAGGTGTGACTTGGACTATGAGTTGTGTGTAGCTACGCAACACTCTCGCTGCTGATATCGCTTGGTATTTTAGCCTGACCTGGCAAAAGAAATACGACGACGAACAAAAAAAAAAGAAAGAATAAGAAAAAAAAAGTAGAGAAGAGAAGAGAAAAGAAAAGAAAAGGACATGGCAACTTGGCAACTTGGCAATATGCAGCACGAGAGATGAAAATTATGCGACACATGCGGGGTTCATCACCGTGATGCAAGAAACATGCGACATGGTTGTTGGTATTCAAAGCTGACACCAATGTGATAGCCCACTCTTTACCTGCCTGTCCCCCCGGATATGTTGGCCAGATAATATGAGCAGTCTATAAAAAAACAACTCGACACAAACATCGGACCGGTTATGCCCTGTAGGGGGGACCAAAAGTTTGGGACTGGGCGGAAAAGCTGCATATGCGGAACTGTCTCCGAGTGTGCCACTCTCATGGCATTGCTGGTTCTGAGTCTCTGACCCTGGTCCGTACCACACTTGGGCGAAGCTGGTCGAGAGGGCATGGCATATACAGCCGCGCCTTGCTCTTATTAATTGCCCAGTGATATTCTGCCGTGGTCCTGGATGGCGCAGGAAAGTTGACAAGTGATGGGCTGGGGGGCCGGGGCCGGGTTCAGATTCCGCTGCAAGTTGGAGTTGCAGTAGCATCCGCATTTGCATTCGTTTTGCAAGATGCTGCGAGCAGGTGTAGTAAGAGGGGGCAAACGAGAATGCACAAAATGGTAGCAGAACAAGATGCGCCATGTCTCAACGGACGACGATGCGACTATGGGCCGATTCCCGTATCCCTTGGCGCAGCCATTTCATTGCTTTTACATGCAAATTATTGCTTTGCCGAAACAACGATGCTCTCTCCACTTTCCACTATCACTTTCTACTTTCTGCTCTTCACACCCTCCCCTTGGTTATGATATTGTTAGTTCCTGGCCAAGGGAGCCGTGATAGCAACGAACCCCTCACGCAACCAACCCATTGAGGGTTGGCAAAAGCAAAAAAGCAGCCAATCCGACTCCAAGGACTTGCCCGGCAGAAGCAAAAGCTGCGTGGATTGAGAACACACTGAATTCACAAAAGAGACGCCAGAAAATTGACCGATGACAGTGTCCATGGCCATGGCCAAGATGTTGGGGCACCTGGCGTACGTGATAGTAATTGCACATTTTTTCGATACACGTCTGCTTCCTTGTTTCGTGGCGTGGCATCCAATGCATAAAGTTTGATATTCCTTATTTGGGCACAGCATAGGTTTATCACGCCAGCATGCTTGCTTGTTCATGCGGCCGGGGGTGTGGCAAGGCCTCATGACAGACGGGCTGATGCGACTACCATCGCCGACGAATCAATCCGATATGTAAGACGTCTCCATGTCCCCTTTACCCGTGTATTTCAGCACCTATTGCGGCCTCCTGGACACCCCAGTCGTCTCGATGAGCCAAGTTTAGGAAAGGGGCCGTTTGAGAGGTCAGAATGAAGCAACACGTGTGCCATCAACGAAAACCTGTGGTCTCGCAAAGAAAACACAGCACAGTGACACCGGGATATGTTTCGGGGGATAACTAGACGAGCCCTCGTTTTATTTTCATGCCCTGCAGTCCTTGGTGGCACGCAGTATAAGACGAGACGCCACATCAAGGCAAGCACCGCCATCATCTGTCACATCCGAACACTGCAATACGCACACCCCTTCTCTTTGAATTCGTTATTCATTTTTTTATTTCTTTTTCTTTTTCTTTTCCTTGCGTCTTCCCGTGCGTCTCCTCGTGCATTTGAATTGCAGCGCATATGTACAATGCACTCGCATTACTGCAGAGACTATGGGAGGAAGTGGGATACTTTCAACCATTGTATCTTTTCCGAAGCCCTATGTACCTGGTCTGAACATTGGCACACGCCCTCCCTCATCTTCATGGTTAGCCTTTGATGCATAGTTCTGGGTTGGAAGACTACGCTACTGCATTTTGCATGCAACTGCGCCGGCATCATGCCGACTGCGGGAGGACACTGAAGCTTAGACGACGGTTTAATTGATGATGAAAACGAAGGCGTCGTTTCGTCAAGATTCTCACTAGTTGGAAAGGAACTCAACTACATAACTTAGCTGCTATATGCTATATGCGACAAAGTACACCCCATGTGCTGCTATACATGCTCCATGCCATACGCCATGATAAGACAATGCGCCGTATATCACAGGACGCATATATGGGCAAACGGGTGATTACTATTCAGCCATGACAAAGTTTGGGTGACGCAACACGCCAGTAGCGGTCAGAACAAGACTTGAAATGAAAATAGGCATGAGACACGACGTGCCCGTCTCTATCTTTCTCACCGTCATATACGCACCGAACTAACACCTCCGAACGACTGCATTATATTCCTGCATGGCTCCCGGATTCCCCATCACGTGGCCACCGAGGCAAAGACGTTGGAGCCAAGTTGCGCTTTCGTATGATTGGCGGTCAAGTGGGGGATCCGGCTGGCTTGAGTCATTGATGCTCACTTGGGAGGCAACGAACGAGGCTGCGCTTTGGGCAAGCTTGTTTGCCCGTTGTATTTGAAGTTTAGATCAAAGCCTTTCCTGGTGTGGAGGAAGGGAAAGGAGACCCGGGCCCGTGTTAGTTGAGACGGCGGCGTTAGTAAAGCACGTTGCGGACGGGCCCACGAAACAAGGCTGCGTAGTCGATGGCCCTGCCGCTATTTGTAATGTGTTTTGTTTGTTTGCCCTGGGACAATGATATAGACGCCCGCATACGGTGGCGCCTCGAACCAATAGGTTAAGCATGTTTCGCGGTTGTACGACAATCAAGGACTACATGTAAGGCAAGTAGTCAGATGACGCTTCTCTTTTTTTTTTTTTCCCCCCTTCGCCAAGACGCCGAGATATCGGGACATTTTGCCATGGTGTTTGCCTCCAGATCGGTTACACAAGGGTTCAACTCTGACAACACGCAGAGAATGAAGCCAAGCGGCGCAACCAGCCAACACTGCCATGACGTACACGGGAACACGATACCAATACGCGGATCGAGAAATACAAAATGTAGAACTATGTCTCATGTCAGCAATGCCCAGAGTCAATCGAGCCGAGGGGGGGAAGAAAATTAAAAAAGCTCCATTACAACATGCACAACCCAACAACGCTACCGATTCCTCCACGATCCAAACGCCGTCGGTGAAGAAAAGAAGAAAAACCGGAGATGGGGGAGACGACCCAAGCAAAAAAAAAAAAAACGAAACCCCCCCCCCCCCCTTCCCCCAAGCCGAGAAAACACTCCGCAACCACAATCACGTCACACCAGAACAACTGCCCTCACAGTCGGCCACTACCACATCCGGAAGTCGATTTGCAAAAGAAAGCAAAAAAAGAAAGAAAGGTGGCCATGTTAACCACAGGGCACAGGGGGATTCAAAAAGGCACAGACACCCGCATGGCCAGAGCCCGGATGCTCCCACGCCCCCCCTCCCGAGACAACTTGGCGTGATGCAGCCCAACAGCACGCCGTATTTGTCACTTGATGCGCTGCGAGAACCGAAAACGAAAATGTAAAAAATAAAAACAACACTTACTTTACACGGCACGCCACGACGGCAAATATCGTCAAGGTCGCTGAATGCCCCCTCACCGGCCCGCGATATGTCGGTCGTTGGATTCATGCTGCTGCCACGCCGCTCGGCGGAGATGCAGAAGGTTGGTCGTGGCGCGTCGTCACACCGTTTTCTTGCCGAAATATACCTTTTACATTGACCACGTAACAACTCAAGCTGAATGGTTTCTTTTGATTCCTTGTTTCTTCCGAATTAGTTGTTCGCTCTGTACGTCGGTGCCAAAAGCGGCTTTCTGCATTCGCACGTCCCGTCAGGACCGGCTGGCTGCCAAGAACGGTTGATGCCCTCATTCGCGGGAACGGCGTGGCGTGTACTCAACATGTCTTCCTCGGCCCATGTTGCCCCATCTAGCCGAGCGGAAACTACGTGTTGGCGTTGAATAAGGAATGACGCTGGCTGAGACTCTGACCATGCTCAACCATCCCCCTTTACCGTTGTGCTGATGACGGAAGTTACTCTTCAGTTTTGTTTCAGTAGGGCATTGACAACATGACAGCTGCTACAGTGCTACGTCTTATCTGCCTCGCAACACGACAGGTCAACGCAAACCTGCTCATCAATGCACATCAAACAGTCGCTCTCAGCATCACCACTGTTCTTCAGTATGTTGAGAGACTGGACGCGGACACCTGAGGGTCCAAAAGGTTCATTAGTCGTCATCGTCCGTAGACGGTCTAAGCAATCCATTGTAAAAAGTGTTCAAGGAGGAAGCCTCCTCATATGCCTGTCGAATAATGCTATTTACCCCTTTGCATATCCCTCCTCTAAATAACCCAGGTCAGGCCGCGCCTCATGGGTAAAGATTTACTTCGCTTCAATGCCAAGTTTCAACGAGTCCTCCGATGTAGGTGAGCCATTGGATCCGTCCACGGCCGATTCGCCACTGGTAAGACCCTTTCGGATGGCTAGCACGCTGTCGACGATGACGGCGTCGATGCCTTCCTTTACTTGCCTCTGTAGAGCAGTCAATAAAAGTCCCATGGTGACCCGGGGGTGTGAGAGCGGGGGAAGAGGGCATACCTGAACCATGAGGGGATCATTGTTCAATACACCGTAGCTGACGCAGACTAAACCGATTTCCTTGACCACCTTGACCAAACGAGGGCTGTTGATCAATGGCTCCGCAGCAGACACAATGCCCAGCAAATTCCATCGACTGGCGAATCGAATAGCTTCCTGCAGTGAGGATGCGCGAATGTCGCCCACAGGGCTACATCCTGCATCCGTAAGAAACAGGATAGGTATAGAAGGCTGCTTAAAGCTGAGACACAGGCAAATGTCCGGGTTGAAGGAGCTGAAGATGATGTGACGATTTTCCGCCAGATCGTACACCTTGGACAAGACTGTATCGCAGAACGAGTTGAGCTCGACCGCATACGTGTCCATCTCGTGCTCCTCACTCTCGTGAAGCATGGGGTACTTGAGTTCCATGTTAAAACCAATCTCCTCTGGCAACTGGCGGAATAAGTCTTCCAACGTGGCAAAGGGAGCTTGAATAAAATTTCCTCGAGAGTTGGCCTTGTATCCCTTCGCCTTGAAGTCCCTAGTATGCTTCATGCGTTCCTCCATCTCCTCATTCCCGGTGCCAGCATAGCCCATAGATAAGGACCGTTTCGGCGGCGAAAAGCTGTTGCTCCGGGGTCGGATAGTAAGATCATCATCAAAGCTGTCCCTGTTGGCGCCATTCTTATGCGCCCGATCTCTGCTGGCCTTGGCAGGGTTGATGTGAAGGAACTGTTCCAAGGTGAGCGTGTGGACTGGAGCGTCAATGCCCGTCTCACTGACGAGGAAGTCGTGGTAGATGACAGGGACGTGGTCTTTGGTCAGCTGGACATCGAATTCGACGTACTGAGCGCCAAGATTGGCAGCGGCAATGAATGATGGCAGAGTATTCTCTCCAAGCTGCAGTGACTTGTTGGATGTGAGATTCTTGCCCAGGCCGCGATGACCAATTAGCATGGTGGATGAGAGCTTCCTCCAGTATGTCTGTCGTGATGTAATCTCAATGTTGGGATGGTAGAAGGGCGTAATGACCAGAAAGTTGAAATTGACAGTGCCGATGACTTCCAGGTTACTGGACATGATGGGCACGCAAACATCGCCTTGTAGATTCATGCGCCGTGAGCCAATCGTCTTCCTTACTGTTTTGAGCAGGGCAACGGCACGGCCAATCTTGTTCTTCTCGCTTCCCGAGTAGGTTGGAACAATGTCAAACAGCAGTTTGACCTTGGTTGCGTCTGTTGTCTTGAAAACGATGGGTTCGGTAGAAATTCCCTCGTGAACTGGAAGATCAATGGTGGTCGGGTCGCCATGGGCACCATTGGCGCTCACAACCACGGAAAGTGCCGTGTCCAACTGCGTACTGTGCGCCTCGGTGAGAGGAACGCTGTCAAGATGAACAGCTTCCGTGGTTTTTCTAGTGTCCATCGTTCCTAGACTCACAAGCACCAGACTTTCATCGGTGAGGTACCGGTGTCCAAAGGTCTTGACAGGCTCAGCAGGGCGGGGAGTATTGCTGTTTGGTACATTGGAGCGCCTCCCGTCAATGGATGAGTTCTCTGGTGGGTTTGACTGTTGCATACCCTGTGCGATTCTCGCAGCGGCTTCCTCTTCGTTGGTATGCCCAGCGAGAAACCGGGCTATATCCATGTGTCCACGGAGCGCGGCGTGTTCCTTGGCTGTCCAGCCTGACGCGTCGGGCTTGGAAACGTCGGCGCCAGCGTCGACAAGAAGCCGTACAACAGAGAGCGACCCGTCAACAGCTGCCACATGAAGAGGTGTCCAAGAATAAGAGTTTTCAGCAATCTCGATGTTGGCCTTTTGGGAGTCGCTCCCACGGAGAATGATACGAGCACACTCATCGTGACCGAATCTGGCTGCAATGTGCAAGGCGGTTTCGCCTGTCTTGTCAGTCCAGTTGATGTCTACGCCTGCGTCAACAAGCATTTGAACAATTGGTTCATAGTTGGACTTTGTGGCCAAGGCCAGGGAGGCGCCAGATTTGGGAATGGTCTTTCGAATCTGAACCTTGGCCTCACTACTTCCCTGCCAGTTCTCGCCTTGAAGCAATGCCTGCGTGGTCAAGGGATGGCCCCCAATAACGCTCAAGTGAAGTGGTGCAAAGCCATCATTGTCATGCCATTCAGGAGCGTCAATGCCGTCCCTGGCGTCAAACTGGTTCCAATCCTGCATATATTTCATAATGATTTGGCAGACAACAACGAATCCAAACTGGGCGGCATAATGCAAAGGAAGACGTCCAAAGGAATCACGGCCCTTCAGAGCCACACGCTGACTTTCACTAAGCTGATCCAGGAGGTAAATGAGTAACTGAACTGCTTCATCGTCCTTTGAAAGAAGGTTGGATTCCTTAGTATTGATAGCTTTGACGGGAACGGCCGCAGACACTGCCGGCTGCAGATGCCGATTGGTGAAATGTGTTCCAACAGGGACGGGATACGCGCTTGATTCATCATCCTGGGTCGAAGACTTTGTACGGCCGATGTGAATGACTAGCCGATGGATGCAGTTTCGGCCATTGATGTCATCGGGCTCGTCCAAACCATTGACTTGGGTAAGAAGGTAAGTGATGCACTGCCTCGAACGGGCAGAGATGGATCGCTGAAGAAGATTGAGCAGCAATGTGTGAGCAAACGAGTCTGAGCCTACATTGGCGTCGGTGAGTCCCCATTTGAGGGACGAGATGTCGTCATTGCGAACAGCATGATCCAAAATGTCCAGCTGTGACTGTGGCAAGTTGAGCATGGCCTTGGCGGAGGCACGACCGAGTGAGCGAGTAGAGCGATCCGACATGGAATCGTCAATTTGCTGGGCATCACTGAGAACAGATAACCAGCGGTTGATCTCAGCAAGCAATCGACTAATGTTGCCATCCTTGGCAAACTGCTTGGGGTCAACCTTGGTAGAGATGTAACGGTGTTGATATGAAATCTGTGGGACTTTCTTATCAAGCTTCTTGGTAATCTTGACAAAGCCTCTGCGGTTGATCTCGCCGAACCATTGCAGATTTCTCAGCTGTGTTCGCAATTCGAGCAAGGCGCCCATGACCTCTTCAACCTCATCCTGGTCAAGAGTGGCCACGACGTCGGGGACGCGGCCATAGCGGTTGTGGAGGATGTTCAACCGCCGACATGCCTCTGCGAACTTCTTGTTGTAGAAAGAGTCGACATCTTCAAGATTACGGTCGAGGGCAAAGAAGAGCTCTGCAAAGGTCATGAGTTAGGGGACCCGGGGGTAAGTAAAACCCGCCCAAGGCTTTCTTCTCGCTTTGAAGTGTGAGGTTATATATGGCAAAAGAAGCCCACCTGCTGGATCTACCGTTCCTCCATTCCCTGCTTTCTGGGCCAGAGCTTTGACGAGTTTCTTGAGGCCCTTGTAGTTGATGTACGAGGCCGCCCATTCAGGGACCTGATTGCGCGGTAGGCTTTACGAGTTGCGAAGAGCAAGGTGCCGTCTCAGTGACTCTGCCCGTCCAAGGTTTTTTTGGGGGGTGTTTATTGAGAAAAGGCGGGAATCCTGGGGGAACTCACTTCCTGCCAAACTTCATCCTACCGACGATGCTTCTTCGCAACTCTAGAGAATCTTCTTTCTCTGGTCGCTCTCCACAACTCCCCTATTTAGCCGCGCTCCTGGGAGGCCCAGTTCAATTAGCGAGCAAAAGAACTTTCAGGTTTACCCCTGGCACTGGACCCCTTGTATTCCGTAGTCAGCCCCTCAAGTTTCAACTCGATGATAGAGCAGAACCAGAACCGGTGGTGAATGACAGACGGAACACGTCCCACGATAGACAAAATCGAGTGCGAGACAAGAGGCAAGGAAAAAAAGAAGTACAAGAACAAAGAAAGAGAAACCAAATTACCAGTCGAAATCAAAAATCGCCTCAACGAATGGCAAAAACAACGGACCGCGACCCCCGAGTGCCGAGCGAAGTTGTGGAGAGAAGATGGACCCCGAACAGGTCGCGTGATCCCCCAAGCTATTAAGTCACGACGGCTGTTAGCTTTTTTTTTTTTCCCGAATAATTGACGGTATCGTGAGACCGCCCCATCCTGGGGAGCGTCCACAATGCCAACAGGAGTAGAGATTCGCTACCAGTCTTTTCGTCGTCTGCGCCTGCGTTTGCGTCCGGCGTCCGGCGTCTGGCGTCTGGCGTCTGTCGTCCAGCAACGAATTCAGTAGTGTGACATGGAAAGCAGATCGGCGCACCCTTCACAGGACGGGAAAGAGAAACAAAAAGGCCATTGGAATTGTGTGCCTCGTGGGGACTTGACCTGGATTTCAAGAAAAAATCAACGTTGGCCCTTATCCAGGATGGAGATGTGGGGAAGCCATAATAACTTATGCTTCGAGTTGACATGAGGAGCAAGAACAAAGAACGAGCTTAATGGAGTGAGTATTCACGGGCGACTCAAAGAATTTTCACCTGTAGCATGGGGGTGGGTCTATCCGACCCGTCTTGTAACTCGCTCAAGCTCCAGCCAGTTCCAACCACTTCTTGCTGCTGATTGGCGACCGTGGACCAAGACCTGCATCTGACTGGACCAAGGCTGACACTTGACGCCTCTCCAAATCCTCATTACAAAAGTCACCATCGACAATCATCGTTTTGGGCACGCCTCCGTCTCGCCCTCGAACGCCTCCGAATTCCGTGCCCTCGCCCTCGTTGTGTAACTCGACTCTGCACCAATCCAAATTGCAGATTCCACCAACGTGCCATACAGGGCCCTCCTGCACTGACGACACTGACCGGACTGCTTGACCAGCTGACTGGCCGACGCACTGCCGGTGGCCGCACGTCCTGGCGATAGCCGACATTTGATACATTTTGATTCATCACGTCTCAGTTTTTTATTTCCTCTACTAATCACCAATCAGATGTGGAACCTCATATGATCGCTACGAGGCCAAGCACCCTGATTGTACGACACCAGGATGGAATGTGACGGACGGAGGAGTACAGTAATAAGCGTACTGTACATTGATAATTAAAATTGTACATACAACTGCAAGACGCTGTCTAATGCCATCTTTCTCTAGCCCCTGGCAACATCCCACCACCACATTTTCGGTATCAAACACGAGTACATTCAAGTTCCCACAGCCCATTGCCTCCCCTCAGCGTAGACTCGGTGTGAAGGTCGCTGCCAAGTAAGCAGTGCTCTTGGCTTAAAACAAACATGTTCAGCAACCAGCCCGTCTTGTGTCCTACTCCAGCCCCTTGCCGCTGTTTGCGCTTCTCGTAGTTTCGGCCCTCCTTGTTGTTCCGTCCACCCATCATTTACAGCCATTGCCTGCATCTCTTCCGACAAGCGTTCCTCCTCTGAGGGTTGCTCATTGTGGGCCGCTCGCTGTGACTGAAGTGACAGTGATCCACTGGCTGGTACAACGTCCTGAACTTCCCGTGCCAGTATCACAGATCTCTGGATAGCCGATTTGCTAATATGTATAGCCATGGATGTTCTAAACGTTGACGAAAACTCGGGGTACAACAATTTGCTCTCGATCGAATTCGTAGTCTTTCGGACAAACTCGTATTCCTTCCATATACTCTCGAGTTGTAGCAGTCGGCTCTTGGATAGAGTCATCTCAGCACCTTCCTTCGTGCGGGCGACTTCGAAGCTGCCAGGGTGCACAAGTATATCCGGTGAAAGATTTGCTTTTGATAGTGATTCCAGGAGTCTGTTGAGTCTGGGCCCGGAGATGTCCAAGTTGATTAGGCGTCCCTCCCGTTCTCTGTGAGTGCTGAGGCCGCAGATATCGATCAGGGCGAAGGCCCTGCCAACAAGATGTGCTGTAGTGTCGGCATCTTCTTGCGACAGGAGAATCTCCCACCTCTTCTGACTATCTGACAGACCTCGAATCAGTCTCACCGCTGCTCTCCAATCAAGTGCAGCAACACACTCGTCAAAGAGCTGTTTGACGACGCTGGTACTCAGGGCAACTCCAGAACGCATACAGGAGACGAAGAATGAAGCAGCCTCGTCGAAAAGCTTAAAGTGGAGGAGGCCGTTTAGAATGGTTTCCACCAACAATACATTGAGAGGAACATGTTCCCAAACCCAATTTCCTGTGCTTGTACGGAGCTTAGTATTGGCTGCCCACTTCTCCATGCCCCAACTTTCAACGTCTTTGATATGACGTCTACCCATCTTCCCACCCGACTTGCGATCTATTCCGGTAAGACAAGCGAGGGTGCGAAGAAACTGCCCGTGGTTACGTGCTACTCGGTAATGGTTAAGGATCGCTGTAAAAGTGGACGGAGTAGGTTTCAACAGCCGTCTATGGAAGAATGAGTAGACCAAGGCGTCGGAGAACCCATGATGGCCCGATCTGTCAAAGGCAACGATGAGAGTGTTGTATGTATGCATATCGGGAGGATATGCGGAGACAAGAAGGTTAAAGCAAACTCTGCCGATTTTCTCTTTCCAGCTAAGGCCATGTGTTTTGACCAGAGATCGAATTTGGTTATTCAAGGCTACCGTGTTCTTCGCCGCTCTGTCCGGATCTACGGATCGAAATAAAAAGTTTGGGTATCCTTTCGCCGCCAGTCCTCTAGCCTCATCGAACGATGGGCATTCTGCTGAGCTTTTGTCGAGCATCTCGGCGCGGTGAAGTAATTGTTGAACGAGGTATTCGACACTGTGAGATTCGCGAAGCAAGTGGACTTGATTAAGGGACTCCCGAGAGCCAATTCGACTATCTCGCTCTTCAGCCTTGATTGCTCTTTCCAATTGGTCGTAATTAATCTGCCTCGAGGAATGCAACGAAGGTTCTCCTACGGCATTGTAGTATTCTTTCTTCAAATTAGCGATCAACTCGGATGCGTCGATCACCGCCGGTTTATCGATTTCCTTCATAAATGGTCGATTTCGGTAAATCGCTTTGAGACTTTTCCAAAGTGTATCCATCTGCTGTATTGACAGGTCTGGCGCATTGGCTTCCGTCTGCGACGACGTTGATGATGACCTTTCCTGCAGTTCGCCCAGTTCCCTCCTAGCTTCCTCCAACTGCCGGTCCAGCTCCCTTCTGCGATCGTCCTTTCGTACAGCATCCACAGTTGCAGCCGTCGCAAAGACTGAGCTGTAACATGCTGTGAATATCTCTGCAAAGGTCGCTTTGCGTCGTCCGGTAGCTCCGGTAGCTCGTCTACCAGCAGCACCAATTGCGGTGCTACAGGCCCTGCACCCGCAGCGATGAGCCTGACCGGCTTTAGTCCAGAGCGATTGCATCGCGTCTTCATACGAAGAAATGCAAACGCCTCTGGCTCGGTTTCGAGGCGAGGCGGCTTAATTGGGGCCACGAGAACGATATCAATTCGTTTACGAAACACTGCTTCGGGAGCTACTCGGCTCGTGAGATGGGCTGATACTTTTTGATCACGTGATAGCCTCAGGTTTGCGCGTGCACTCCACGCTCCATATTCCCCGCCAAGCGCTGCATCTGGCTCACAGACAAGGACTCGAGACACCGAGACACAGTGACTAGAGAATACGCGAGTGATCCATTAGGTCTGGCATTGGAAACAGAATTTCCAGTGTGTGAGCTAGTCTGTCGTTCAAGATGTTTACATTAGCCATCAAAGCTGAGCAGACAGGGTATGTGTCTTGTATGACAACAGCTTGAATACAAGTCGCTAACCTTGCCCCCCCCCCTCCCCAGAGTAACGAACCTGCGACCAGACGACACCCAGGACAACCCATTCTGGTATATGTTCAAGGTGCAATGTACGTCATGCAGAGAGACACACAATAACTATGTGGGTGTAAACCGTTTTGTAAGTGCCCAAGCACATCTTAGTTTGAACCCTGATGGTCAGGTCGTTCTCATCTCCCACACAGGAAACCAACGAGATGAGCGGCAGCCGGGGTGAAGCCAACTTTGTATGGAGATGCAAAAACTGCAAGGTATTTTCTTCGTTTGAAATCAGGCATTCGCAGGAAAGAGGTCGCTAAAGAATCTGGCAGCGCGAATCATCGGCTTCCATCAAAGCTGCACCATTGGCATACGAGCAATCCGAACCACCCAAGACGCACAAGATTATTGAATTTGATTGCCGCGGACTCGAGTTCACCGAGTTTAAGCCAGAGGTGGGAATATGGCTTGATGACAGATTTTCATTCTTTGAACAAAGTTCTAATGCTCATTGACAGGGAGAGTGGCTCGCCGAGGGTGTTGACTCGGGCACCAAGTTTACAGCCATCGACCTAGCAGATGGGGAATGGTTTGACTACGACGAAAAGGCTGGAGAGGAAGTAAGCATCAAGGATATCACCTGGGAGATTCGCAGAGCTTAGATGCTTAGGTCGAAGGAAATAAAAGGAGCTTAGTTAAAAAAGAGAAAAAAGTGTAGGGTAGCAGCGCCTCTTGGATCCAGGACGCTATCGATACCCCACCCGTAAGCCCATGCATGCACAGCCTGCCAAGGGTCGTTCTTCCTTGATACGACTCTGACCTGGCCAAAACTCGCTGAATGCATTCAACTTCGGACTAAGGTGGACATCAGTATCGACAGTATTGTAATCATCTCGCTAGAATGGCGTCAGACGAGCTTTCAGCCGGCCTCAATTACCTCACCGATGCGGCGCATCTTTTCCGACAGACGGCCCCGGAAACTTCTGCGCACCTGATGAGGCAACGAGATGATTTGATGTTGCACAACAACCTGACTCAACACGAAGTACAGCGGCAACATGTCTGCGGCGCCTGCGGACATATCATGATTCCGGGAGACAAGACGTTATTGAAGCTCGAGCGTCGCGAAATACACAGGTTGCGAAGACGGGCTGCTTCACAGAAGAAGCGGGAAAAGCCAAACGCTGCCTCTTCAGGACCAACGAAATCAATATCATGTGGGCATTGCAGTCGAGCCACTACGATCAGCCTTCCAGCACCCGAGGCAGCAACACGTCGAAAGATATCGAGAGCGTCTGCCGCCAGGAAGACGGTGCCGGCGGAGCCAGAAAATCAGAAGATGACGGCAAATGCAAGCAGCAAGAAGAGGGCCAAGAACCGCAAAGGCGGGCTGCAAGCCCTGCTTGCTGCACAACAGCAGAAATCAACAAGCTCGCTCTCCCTTGCGGATTTTATGGGATGAGACGACACGGTCTACCACGCACGACAGCTCTGCACCTAATACGCCTCCTTTTCGGAGTTCAAGGGAACGTCTAACACGGCCTCCCCCGGCCAGCAACTGCCCTCCTCTCAAGTCTCGAGGTGGCTACGCAACATCAAAACCCAGCATAAAATGCGGCAACGCCATTGGACAGCCTTTTCTGTTCCAAACTCGGCCTTCAATGTTGGGATGACCCACTGGAAGCTTCAGTTGCCTTCTAGCGCACCCTTGAAGGGACTCCCCGCGCCACCAGACCACTAAAATGCCCCCCAGGCCAGCCAGCAGCCTCGCGCTAGCTACCTGGAATGACATAAGGCTACGGGGTACCGCCAGATTTGCCCCTCCAAAAATTTCAATGCCCCTCCATCCGAGTCACAAACCTCCATGCCTCTAATTCTGCGACCAGCATACACACTCCATCTACACGCCGTCGCTCTGTGATAAAGAGCACCACAGCGCCATGTCTGCCGAAGAAAAGAAAGAAGAGACGACGCAGAACCCGACCGAGTTCTTCGAGTCTATCGGTAACAAGGTTGCGGGCTTCTCGGCCACCGGTAATGGCGCCACCCAGGAAGACGAAGAGTATCGACCCGTCGAGGAGATTGAATCGCTTTGCATGAACTGCGGCGAGAATGTGCGTCCTTCTACCGCCGATTTTAATACTCAGACGTTCTAATTCAAAATACTAACATGAGTAATATAGGGCGTCACCCGCCTCCTCCTCACAGCGATCCCCTACTTCCGCGAAGTGGTCATCATGTCCTTCTCCTGCGAGCACTGCAACGTGCAAAACAACGAGATCCAGGCCGCCGGAACCGTCCAGCCAAAAGGGACACACTACGAGCTTCGTCTCACCAGCCTTGAAGACTTTTCGCGGCAAGTCGTCAAGTCCGACACCGCCACCGTCAAGTTCATCGAACTGGATCTTGAGATCCCCCCGGGCCGCGGCCAACTCACGAACGTCGAGGGTCTGCTCACAACCGTCATGGATGACCTCGAAATGAACCAAGAAGCCCGCAAACAACAATCTCCCGAAGTTGCCGAAAAGATTGCCGAGATCATCTCCAAAGGACGCTCCATGCTCGCCGGCGACGCATTTCCCTTCCGCTTCTATGTCGACGACCCGGCCGGCAATTCCTTCATCGCACCCGACCTCAAAGACGGTGTAGGAAAATGGGAGAAGCGCGAGTTTGTCCGCACCCCGGAACAAAACGCCCTCCTCGGCATCAGCGACACCACCGAAGCACCTGCCGACTTCACCAACCCGGGCCTCACGGCAGACGGTGAAATCATCCCCAACGAAGTATACAGCTTCCCAGCCAGCTGCCCTGGCTGCATGCACCCCTGCACAACGCATATGAAGATGGTGGACATCCCGCATTTCAAACAAGTCGTCCTCATGTCCACCGTCTGTGACCACTGCGGCTACCGCTCCAACGATGTCAAAACCGGCGGCGAAATCCCCGAGCTCGGCGAGAAAATCACCCTCACCGTACAAGACGCCACTGATCTTGCCCGTGACATCCTCAAATCCGAAACATGCGGCCTCGAGTGTCCCGAGCTGCAGCTCCAGGTCAACCCCGGCACGCTGGGCGGGCGCTTCACCACCGTAGAAGGCCTCCTCACACAAGTCCGCAACGACCTGCACAGCCAAATCTTCGAAGCCAACGGCGCGGGGCAAGGCGGCGACTCGCTGAGCTCCTCTGAAAAGACGCAGTGGGATGCCTTCTTCGCGGGGCTGGATGCCGCCATCAAGGGCGAAAAGGAATTCACCGTCATCCTGACGGATCCGTTTGCGAGCAGTTTTGTGCAGCCACTTGTCGATCCGCCCGCTCCTGATCCCAAGATCAAAAGGGAGAATTATCAGCGGACCGAAGAGGAGGAGGAGGAGTTGGGGCTAAAAGATATGAAGGTTGAGGGATACGAGGAGCCTGAAAAGACTGGCGGCCACGATGAATAAAATGCAAAATATATAGTGGGGAATGACGCATATGAAGTGAATTTGATTCAAGAGGGTTATAGAGAAAAATCAGCAGCGGAGTTTGAACCGGGGGTATATATACTCGAATTATAACGAAACCTGACCGCGTCTTTTTCTTTGTAATATCACGTAAATTGATTTGAGAAACATTTTTGAACTTCAACTGACTGCTCATACGATACCAACGCAAGTCTTCCACATTGGGTATACTGACACGTAAAGCACATGGATTCTGTACAGCACAAAATGAAAAAACAGACCAAACAAACTCCATGCTCCGTGTCCACGTAATGCTACCACTTTGAATCCATCGCAAACTCATCCGTCCTCATCCCGGACGGACACCCGTGACCATGTCCTCAATCTGAGCTTTGTTCTCCAACGGTGCCATCTGTACGAATCCGCATCTCTAAAACGGCAGGAAAAAAATTAAATAAAAGGAAGCCCACGCCCGAGGGAATGTGCCATCGTCCTTTTTGAGACGTCGATCCCTGATTTTATGAAGTGTTGCAGGAAGAAAAATCAAGGTGATTTGACAAATTGAGAAGGCAAGGGGGAAAAAGACCGAAATCAAAAACCGCTTGTCAAAGGCCGGTTTGGCTCGAGCCATAATAGCATTCTGGCTTGCCCGATCCTTGCGTTCGCAAAACAAATATTAAATAAAAATCGGCCAAGAGTTTCTGTGTCTAGCGTCCTTTCAAGACACAGCAAAGTAAAATAATCAAGCATTCTGCCCTCCAGCCAACCTTTGTCTCGAATAGCCGGGCGCCAAATTGCTCAGCATATTAATCGGTGATGGTAACAATACCGGCCAAACCAGCATAGCCATCTTTATGTAGGCAGCGCCATTGTATCCGAATCGTATCAATCGTTCTTATACTCCCTGCCAGTAGAAAAAAAAAACGCGAATATGACGCTTAGAAGAACGAGGGCTTCGTGAGGACGCGGTACTCGACATAGTCCTCACCATCGATATTGATAATCGTGCCTTGCGATACAAGCTTTCCCATAAAAGGCCCGGTTGCCTTGCGCTCATACTTGACTCCGTCATAAATCTTGGCTTCGTCCGAACTGCTTTTCATGCGAAGGGTCTCCTGTCGAGCCCATACCTTATTCAGTCGTTGCATATCGTCAGATTCATGGAAGAGCATTCGGCCGTTGGTGTTGTGATGGTGCTCGAGAGGCATGTTGGAGGCTGCTGCGGCTGCGGCGGCGGCGGCATTGGCAGCATCTGCAGCAGCTGCAGCCGCCGCTCGCTCTCTCTGCATGGCATGACGATCTGCGCGGCCTTGAGCAGCTTCAGCTCTCGCAATTTCGCGACGCGCCAACGCGTTGGTTCTCTCCACAGCCTCTACGCTCTGAAGTCGGCTTGCGCGTAGTTCACTCTCGCTGAGCGATGCCCGGATAGGTCGCGGCTCAGTTCGGCGCGACTGACGGAGCTCGTGACCACCGTAGCCATGCCGCCCATTCATGCGCTCATCGCCATCGCCTTGTGGAGAGGCTGTAAACGTGGGAACTGTGACGTTGTGGGGTTGCTTATATGGCATTGTGCCGGCTCGGGTCTGTGCCTCGTACACAGCCTTGGTCTCATTCTCAATGCGATCGGCAGAGGATTCGCCATGATCTAATTGATATTGCCGAACGCGGCAGTATTCCTTAACCTCTTGCCTGTTAAGGGCTTTCAAATGTGGCTCAAATTCAACCTCCTCGTAAGCAATCCATAAAGCACCGGCTCCGGATGGAAAGTTGCCATCCACGAATCGGCCATCCCTAGTCTCTCGAACGACCTTGACACGAAACATGTCATTCTGACCCAAGATACCATACACAGCGTGACGATCCTTTGGATCAAGTTCACTCGACGGCTTCCAATATCCTATTAAGATGCGCGTCGGTCGAGTCCCTGGAAGAGGATCAACCGAAAATCGATTTTGATGAGCAGCAATAGCCAGCTGCGAAGTTGGAACAGTCGGCTCGGGGGCAATGTCAGGAGGCGCTGGGTTAATAGCGGCAAAACCACCACTGATACGCCTGCGCTTGAGGTCAGGGCGGACGGGACCCTGAAGATGTTCTGGCATATCGATACCGTATGCGATAGCAGGAGGCTGTACCGGATTCTCCAAAGCTGGGTTCTCCTTGACGCGGCGGATTGCCTCTTTAACGGCAGCGTGCTCAGCGGCTATACGGCCATCCTCAGTTTCCTCAGGTGCAACCTCGGATCGAAGTCGGGTATACTCCTTTACTTGGAAGTGGTCCAAGCCAACAAGATGGTCAGAAAAGACGACGCGCTCAAAGGTGACCCAGCTTCCACCAGGTCCTGGAGGCAAGGGATATTCCTCAGCCAATGACTCCCCATATTTCGTGTTGGGTTGAATCCGAGTGCGTAGGCGATCTCGGACATCGATGAAGCCGATAACAGCGTGCTTCCTGTCCTCATCTGGCACGTTTGAATCCCTCCAAGTCCCCAGAAGAACACCTTTAACCCCTGGACCACCGAGACTTTGACGATTGGGTTTGAATTTGTTTGCACTAGTGGGCGAAGTGGGTGACCTCTCAGGGGCCGCAGTGTGGGCGCTTTCTAGCTTGCTCTCGCTCAGATCATTAAAGATGGAAGTTCGCTTTCGCTTAGGATAATGCGAACCAGCAGACACCCCTGGAGCGTCTTCCATCGCCTCGTCCTCGTTGCACTCCGAAGCTTGGCGCCCGCTTGGCAACTTTGGCGCTCCCCTGCTGCTCCGGCCGCTGACAACAATTTCGTCCTCCAGTTCGTTGAATGCTACATTGCTGTCCGGATCGCTCAGTTCACTATCGCCCTCGTTATCCTCCTGGCGAGTTTTGTTGCCATTCAACCGTCTAAGCATCATGTTAGTCGACGTTTCTGGTATGATCTTCGTTCTTGTGATAGGCCCCGAGGGCGATTCTGTAGCATGCATGTCTGGCCGCTTCTATCTTGAGACAAGAGTAAACATATATGTATACTCTTTTTTTTTTTGTGTGTGTGTGTGTGTGTGTGTATATGGGTAAAAGAAAAAGAACCCGGGTGAAACTCCTTTCGCACAGGGAACTATTGCACGACGAACACGTGATGTACGAGAATGGTGTCTGTGAAGTACAAGAGACGGACAAAGTCACAGAAAAGCGCAGTTGCAGGATGTGCGACTTGAATCCTCTTACAACTCGGCTGAAACCAGTGATGGTAGGAAACACACCAGACCTCAGACGCTCGATAACACTTGTCTCTGATTCTGCGCGTTCTAGTGGCGGTGTAACAAACCGTCTGCACCGATTGGAACAGAGACCACGAGTCAAGCCCGACTTCACGGGATAAAAACCAGTAGAAGTGGCCGTATTATGTCTGCGCGCATAAACCTTTGGTGTAACACAACATCAGTTCAACGGACACCAGTGGTCCATATGTCAGTTGAGCTATGCCGTGCCAACTGCGCTGGGGTGTGTCCGTGAAACAAGGCTTTTGTTTAAAGAAGCGGATTCCAGCCCAGCGCTGACCTTTGGGCGCGCAACACTGGCGCAGCAGTGAGCAAGAGCGAAGTCAAGTTGCGTTTTACAACTTGTCCACGTGGATAATGCAGCATCTGCCCGGCACTGGGCACTTTGCAGCTCCGAAAATAGGGCACACGGCCGTGCTCGGTGACAAAGGTTATGGTGAAAGCTGCTTTTCGGACTCTTTCCACTCCCGACTTTCTGACTTTGTGACTCGTTGCAAGTATACGAGAGCAAACCGGGTTGAGAACTGACAGAAAGGGTGCCGGTGGAAGGAGCACTGATGTTGAGGAGTGTGGATCGGGTCGCTTCGGGGCGCAAGAGGTGGTGATCATACGAGATGAAAGAGTAAAGATAAAGAAACTCGCGTATCGTTTTGGATCATTTTGGATCAGTCATGCATGTGGACCTCCTTTTGGTGCCCGGCATGAAATTGCCGTTGCGGTTGGTAAAATGGAAAGAGCGATGTGCAAATGAAAGCAAATGAAAAGTGCATGGACGAATCCAGCCTTGGTGCTGGTGGACGCAGCACTTGGCGGTCGTTGGGGGGGGGGGGGGGAGCAGCCAGTTCAGTGCTCGGAACAGCTCGAACCACTCGAGAATTCTCTCAACATTGGGCTTCCAAAGGCCTCCCACAGCCAGCACTGCTTGTCAAGCGCAACCAGACACAAAGACTCGTCCGGCTCGGCGGCACTGCGGAATTGCTGGCGTCCAAGTATAGATCGACATGGAGGCAACTGCCCAACCCGGGCCTGGGCGTAGCTGCAGGGCCGAAGCTATAAAACATCGAGGCAGCACGGAAGAAGGCAGGCAGAAATATGAGCAGCGAGCAGCGAACGCAGACCGCCGGGTGCAACCGCCGACCAAACCCATCTCGAGGCTTTTTGTTTGGGGTTCCCGCCGCGGTGAAGCTGTAGGCCAGGCCAGCCAGATGCAAGTCTCGTCTTTCAAGACTTGAGGGGAGATTGGCTACCAAAAGCAAACTACTAGTTTGCGAATGGGCTGAAGGGTGCACAAAGCCACCAAATCAATTGATGCGGCACAGAGGCGTAGAGCCAGTGGACCACGACTATCATGGAGCCAAGACCTGAGACCCAAGACTGGAGGGAACTGGGATGAGGAAAGGAAACAATTGACAACTCACCTAGGTGGCGTTTGTTCGCCTTTGTCCGGCTGCTCAGCTCCGCCGCTTCGACTGGATGCACCCTCGGTTTCGTGCGAAACACCATTCTCTTGCTTGGGTTGAGGAACAGAATCGGATGCAGGCGGTTCATCCGAGGAAGCTCCAGCAGGAGTTGCTCGATTTGCTGATGGCGCGGCTGTGGTGTCGGCTCCTTCAGAGGATGTGTGCGCCTGTGTCGGTATTGACGCTGGAGACGGCGACTTGCGCTCAGTCGGCGTGGTGTTGTTGTCCTTAACACCAGGATCCTCCATGACACACGCGGGCGCAAAGGCAAAAGTTGCGTAGTCGGTGTGCGTATGCGAATGCGTGTGGAGGAAAGCGGAAATCGAAAGGTATGCGACGAGACAGCAAGAAGAAAAGAAGGATGAAGAAATGAAGAAGACAAGGTCCAAGCAGGGAGAAACAAAAATAGAGTGCTAGTAGTGGTAGTGATAATCAGACGATGAGACGTCCAAAGTGAGTCAAGGACAGCAGAGAATGGAAGACAAGGATGACCAAGTGGGAACTCAACCAAATTAACACTGTAATAGTGCCTCGTAGATGTGATGTAGCTGGTAGTTGTTATCTTGCAAAGGTTCGGCAACTCCTTGCAAGCCCCAGAATTTTTTTTAATGTTTTTTACCCGGGCCCGAGTTCCGATGGTCTGTCTGTCTTTCTGCGACAGGTGAGGAATAAGAAGACAGAAAACAAAGGTTGTATTGCTTGTGGGTTGACGACGGGCAGGTGGCGTGGGTTGCTGTTTTTTTTTTTTGTTGTGGTCCTGTGGTCCTGTGATCCTATGGTAGAAATGGAATTACTCAAGATATAGACAATAGCAGTATCTGACGAGAAGAGCAACGGGGATGGGGGGAAATAGTGTGGTGCGGGCAAAAAAAAAGGGAGAAGAGAAAAGGTACAGGATAGAACGGTAGTTTCGGAGGCGGGCCCGAGGGTTTGGGAATGATGAGAAACTCAAGGGCCACGTTGAGTCGTTTTGACAGAGGCCAGATGCTTAGGGGCCGGAAGGGTGCGAAATGTCTGGGTTGCCCCAGCTAATAGGAAATAAGGCCAAAGGACGACGAGAGAGCTCTTCACTGCCAGCCAGCCAAGCAGGCAAAGACGAGCGTATGAAGGCACTGGTGTGAGAGGCGCGATGGACACGCAACCACTTGGGCCAGACCAGAGTGTAACGAATTGAGGCGAGCCAGGGCCTGCGACAAGAGACTCACGAGTTCTCCATCGGACTGGGCTATACTTGGAATGCAACTCGAGCGTATGTACTGTACGCCGTTGGGCGTGTTGATCAAAAGGACTGACAGACACACTATACTGGGGAGGTTATGGGCGGGCTATAATCAAAGGCAACTTGACGTCTGATTTGATACTCGGTCCAAACAAGAGAGCCAAAAAGGCGCCGCGCGCGCGCCAACAGAGTGCGAAACTTGCAAGGCGAATAAATAAATGGACGAAGGGGGGAGGGGGGCGGGATGCGTGCGTAATACGGGGGGGCGTGTGTGCAGGCCAATGACGCCGTATCGAGTTATGTATCATGTCTGGTATAATGTGTAAATGTGTACGATTGATTGCCTTGGGCGGTGGGCGTGGCTTGAACCGTCTGATGGTTGACTGGCCTGGGTTTCATCATTCTAGCCTTTCCAAACCCTGGCGGCGGGAGAGGGAAACGCCAGCCTGGTTGTTGAATGCAAAGAAATCAAATACATAGTACGACGCCGTACTGTGTGCTCTTTTCGTGCTCTTCTCTTGGCGCTCGAGTTGCAATACTACCACCATCCTACCATGCAACTACCGTCCAGTGTGGAACTCGGCCAAGAGTAAGCGCCGGAGCGGATATGAAGGGACGACGAGACGACAAGACGACAAAGGCACGAGAAGGCACGAGAGACGAGCTCCCCTTCTTTTGCAGAGCAACCGGTTGCACGGCGTTGGGTTCCGAGCTGCGCGCAATTGAGTTTGTTGTCAAGCCAAAACGCACAAAGCCGGGGTGTGTGTCACGTACGGAGTGCGTGAAATGACTGATGAGTGAATGCAACTTTGTCGAGTAGAGCAACTCATGATGCCAGATTACACCTGGCCTACCGCGTGCCGATTCATGGACTGACTACGTTTGTACACATGCAAGCTTGCGTTATTAGAAGATGTATCCGATATGCGCAGATGAGAGCGGTAGAAACTAGCCCCATAGTCGACGACAAGGTCTTGGCGGCATAGATTTTTTTTTCTCTTTCTTTGTAAATCCCCTCTTGCCAGTCTTCCAGTCTTCCAGTCTTCCAGTTTCGAGCTCTCCACGCGACTCAAATACCAGCAAAGACGAAACGACAGGCACACGTCCGTACATGCGGTGTAATAAAAGTAGTACCCATCCTCGAGTGTCCTGACCAAGGCTAGTCCCGCTAGGGGGGGTGCAGAAATGACAATGAGAGACAAGTTTTACTTTGCAAGGGATGTGAAGACATGCCAATCACCAAGCACCAATCACCACCCGCCAATAACATTTCCTGGGCTTATTACGTCCATGCGAGGAATATTGTAACTAGTAGCAAGTTGTTAACCAAACGTTTCGGCACCGCCAACACGGAAACAACGCTCACCCAATATCAATCTCGAATTCCACGTTTTGCATACGAGAATGTACATGGACACATGGACACACACATGTAAAGGGTCCGATTAACAAGCACCCTCTCTGAGTTATCAAGCACCCCCATTGTGGCTTGCTGTGGCTGGGACACCCGATACCGGGCCCCCATAGATTTTTGTATGGGGATAACGTAAAGGTTGTCTTGTCTGTACGGTCGCGCCTTTGTAAAAAATCACTCGAATTAATTTATTTAAATGAAGCTATTCAGAGATTTCTATCGTCGGCACCGGCTGTCGCATAATATCATCCATCGTAGCTGCCTGTTATGTCATTTCTTCAAAGACCTGATCCATTTTACCTTCAAATTCAGGCGTAATATCATCATCCCAAATAAACGGAGGCATCCTGACTACCCAATTATGACTCTGTAAAAGGACGCTGTGAGGCTTTTAGCGATGAATTTTGTGGTGTTAAGGCCGTAATTCCGTCATTTTCATTGATATCGTCACGGTCCTCAATTGCGGCTGCAAAACGCATGTAAGCTCGAGGGCCCTCGGTGCCCGGCTCGTATGAATCGTCTCGATCAACAGCTCTAAGGCTAATAGCTGTTAAAGTTAATCGTGATACTTTAATAGCTGCGGGTGCTGTTGAAGGCGGCGGTTGTTGACGATTTTAATGATTTTTACGGTCGGCTCGAGCCTCGGCGGCTTCTTCAGATATCGTGCGTTATTTGTGGCCTCAAGTGCTGTTATTTTGGTGTTGTGGTGGTGTGGTGGGTGTGTGGTGCGCTGCAAGCGGCGTTAGTGGTGACTGTGAGGCCGGCCTGTCCAAATTGCCTTACTAATTACTAGTAAATTCCGACACCGGCACCTGAAGGGGCCCAGCCACAATGGGGGTGCTTGATAACTCAGAGAGGGTGCTTGTTAACTAGGGCCCATGTAAAGGAGCCCAGCTGACCTCGGCTGTCGTCGCCGGTTGTCTGTTGATCCATAAAAAAACCCGTTGCCTGAGTGAGCTCATGCAGATGATGGCATCTAGAACCGTGGACGCGTCCAAAAACTGCAGGAGCCATTTACCATACGGCCCAATGTTACTCGAGTCCCTTGTTTTTTTGTGTGTTTTGCAGTGCAACTCCCGTCAAGGACCTTTTGAATTGTCACAGCCACAACTGCCTCCCGTTGCAGCGAATACTCAACCGACAAATGAGTGATGGCAACTATAGCAAAGACGACAGCACTCAACCCTTTTTTTCGTTTCCAAAGGCCATAATCACACCGCCCTTGCAATTCGCACTGCAGCCACAGCCACCGGTGCGCGATAACCGGTCAAACATCAAACTGCGCATGCCATCAAAGTCGTCCGCTTCCTCAGGGCCCCTGGTCATGGATTGAAACAATGATTTCACACAGCGTGGTCGGCTAGGCGGGCAGAGTCAATTGCCCATGGAGGCTCGCAATCATGACTTGTAGTAGTGAGGTGACGGAGGGCGGGAGAGAAGGCTGCGACGTCATGCCTACCAACCCATTCAGCCTTGCAGCCTGGCCCCGGCAGCTATTTCGAGTTGATGGCTCCGTGTTGATATTCCTTCATTCAGCCTAGCATGGGGGGATGGGTGAAAGACACTGAGCTCACACTCTCTCTCTGTCTCTGCACAGCTGTATGACTCGGAAAGGCAAAGCCTCGGGGTTGACGGCGCACAATGGTGATTGATTGTCTTGGGTCCAATGTTAGCACGTATACGGGATATTTGACACTCAATGTACTCCGTAGGCCATGCGTATATGCATATGGCATGATGGGCTTTTTGCCGGAAAGCAAGATGCAAGTCCTCTCGTTCCTTGGGCCTCCGTGAACATTCTCCAAGGTCATGTTTGCAATGCGGCAAGGCCCACGTGGAATTGCCAGTCGTGGGTGTTTGAATTGAAAAACCACATTGGCCAGGTTTACTTCTAGCCATGTTCAACCAGCTCGTGCTTGAATCTGAAGCCTGGCACGGGCACATGTCAACATTGAAGGCTCGTGGGTGTTTAGCTGCAACATGAGAAAAAAAAGACTGTTTTTGATGTCGAATTCATTAATTCATTAATTAATGAATGAGTTAACTAATACGTAACATGCGCTGATGCACAGCCCTCCAATACACTGCAGTTTCCTGTCATGCAGCATGCTCGATACTGCGAGATTTCAAAAGTGCTGTGATACGCGAAGAGCCCGTTTTGGCATGATGCGCAACACGACGATAACCCTATACGAATATTGTAACACCTTCGCAACGCTCAAGGTGATGAATGAACGGAGGGGACGGGCTGCCTTTTCCATTCCGGGTCACCGTGTTGGACTCACACCCTTGACCTTACAGCTGTTGCCTGCGCTTTTGGTCAAATTATCGCACGTCGAGAACAGTCTGTCTGTCTGCACTGTCCTGCATTTCTCCTACGGTGCGTAATGCTTCGCCTGGCTTGGCTTAGTGCATTGTACGTAATGTCAATAATTATTCCACGGCCAAGAGAGTTTGCGTGGCTCCATCTGCAGCCGCATGCTTCGGAATGTTCTTTTTTAGTGACCAGACCCATAACGTCTTGCGCTTGTTGCGATAATGGGCTGCTTTAATTATCCGAATCAGTATGGGTAGGCGAAAGTGCCCATACGACTGGTGTTGGTACTGCGTTTAGTTTATTTGTGGTATGGAGTACTCCGTAACTGGTGGATTTTTTTGAACTCTTCAGCGTGCGAGAAAGATGCTTTCCACAGCCGAGACCCAAACCCAGCTCCATTCCTGCCCTCTCTCTCTCTCTCTCTTTCTTTCTCTCCTTTTTTTTTCCTTCTTTTCTTTTTTTTCCCCCTTATTTTGTCGACGCAGAACCTAAAATACCACAATGACAACGTCTCGGTAGGGCCCAGCTGGCTAACAAAGCCGAGGGGGCGTCACCAAACCATACATGAGCTACACAATAAAGCCATATTGTGTTGCGTATGGGGTCACCCCATTTTCTCCCCGTGTTGCCAGGAGCACAGAGACGGCGAGCCAACATACGAATGAGCAACGGCGTATTATGAAGAGTGCATGGTGCATGTGTGTTGCACACCAACAACTCCGCGTCAGTCCCGATGTTTCCGTTGCTGGCCTTAGGTGCGTGGAAGTGGTAAATAACTGGTCGCCGACTGTTTTCTTCTCCCTTAACCCTCTAGGGCTTTCCCCTCGGACCGCCGCGTGCGGTGTTTTACAGTTGCAACTCGTAATGCAGCGTGACATTAGCATAATGCGACAGTGCAAGCAGCACCTGTTTTTGCTTGGCTCCGCGGCGGTTGATGCAATAAAAGAGAGAGAAAGAGGGGATCGCTGACCAGATGCTGCCGTGTGAATGGATTGCATACAGGGGGGGTTGAGCAAGGGTGGTGGTTAATCTTGCGCGAGTAAGTTTCTCACGGTAGCGACGAGGTATTTGCCAACATGGACTGTGCTCAACTAGCCATTTCTCGTGTTTCCATGGAGGGCGATGCCGACCGTGCGCCTTGGACGAGGATGATGACGTTGGACTTGTAAAGTCGAGTTGTCATGTAACTCATGTTAGACCATGGAGGGAGTCCATGTTACCTCAAGAGCTCCTAGAGAAGGGGAGACTGTATAGATTGGATTGTTCAGCCGAAGGCTGACTCTACATTAATCCATAAGTTTTCCGAATAATGAGGGTTTGGTGCAGGCTTGACAAATAAGTTTCTATTGGTCCAAATTTTGTATGGGAAATCGCGAAAGAAGGCTGGATTGGTTGGTGGCTCTAGAAAAGTGGGTAAAGGACAGCCACCGTCTGTCGGTGCTTCTTTGTTTACTTCTCTGTTTACAATCGTTTACAATCGTTTACAATCGTTTACAATCGCTAAATTTGCCCAGCGATCTGTTCGTTTGCTTGGCCAGCAGCCTTTCTTCCATTATTGAAACAGATGTACCGCATGGTTGGGTATGGATTATGATTCTAGGGGTAATATTAGTCCTAGATCTGAATTGGCAGTCCATTGCCCGTCTTGCGACCGAACAAAATCACCAAGTAATTTCGTTAGCAGGAGGAAATCTGCCAATCCAACTACAACCTGTCTGGAATGCCGGGACCACCGCAATTCCGAGGTAACTGACACCATTGATATACTATATATGCCTCCCTAACCTGATCAAGCGTGCCAGGTCCAAAGGTGCCGTCCTTGCATTGAGAAAGCTGGCTGTCCGTCCTACCTCAGCTGAGAGATCTGCCCCGAAAAGAACCGACAGAGACGCTGGCCTATCGCCTCCTAACCAGAGATCTGGAACCCAACCTACATCGCCAGAGAAGCTACGGCAACAACATACAGCTAGGAGTTTGTTCGGAGAGCCAGGCAGCCAGCCGCAGATAGTGCTGGGGACGCCGATCCCACCAACCCAAGCGAGCTCGCGGCTCTTCCGGGCTCTAGCTCCCTCACCGCCTGTGCCGCCCTCGACCGATCCTGTCGCCTCACATTCTGATCCATCTACTGTCCGAAGCAGCACGACTGGTGTGGACTACTCTTACCTGGCTGTTAGGTTCCACAAGGGCGGGAAGGACTCGCAAGATGATGCCTCCAAGGCCGGCGCCAGGGCCAAGCAGGCCACTATTCGGCGCGACCATCGTTCACGACGCCGTGCAGGGGAGGCTGTGTCACTAACTCCCACAATCTCTCAACTCGGCGTCTTTGAAGGTTCTGATGGTCCTGGAGAAGGTATCCTTGTGCTGTGGTCCCGGCAGTTTGTTCAAGCTAACCACGGAACGTAGCTGGGAGTCAAGATCGACTACAGGCAAATGAGCTCCCAGATGGGGATGGAATGACCAAGGAAGCGGATGACAGGGGACAGTTCTCTGAATCTGATGTTGACGTCGAGGACTATTTCAACTTGCTGCTTTCACCTGCTCGACCACGGAAGTACCTCGAACACCTAGGGGTAGAGTCTGATTCCGATCTAGGGGACGAAGACGGGAACGATAATAGCAATGCCTTGGACGAAAGCCCTCTTCGCTATTGCTCGCGGCAGCCTTCCAGAAAGTCAGGGCCTCGTCGCCGTGCTCGCCGTGGTCCTGCCCCTGGTACAGGAGGGCGGCCAAAAAAATCTCAAAGGCAAACTCGATCGTCGGGGCCGCCACGACGGTACCGGAGTCCAGTGATGATTCCACCTGAAGAATCGGCCGTATTTCACGCACAAGATCCGGTGTGGAATGGGGACCTGGACGCTTGCGCCTTGACCTGTCGTGATAAAGCAATCCTCCGTGAGTTCTGGACAAAGCTGGACAATGACCAAATGCAATTTTGTGGTCGATGTCAAGAGCGTTGGTTCCAGATGAAGATCGATTCTGATGGCATTTGTGCGCGTTGCTGTCGAAAGGATGATAAACGCGGCCCTGAAGAGCCGTACTTCTTCTCTGTGGACAACCAGTTGGATTTTGGCTCCGTACCGACTCAATTGCCTCAGCTTACACCTACTGAAGAGTCTTTAATAGGCCGTGTTCACGTCCACGTGAATATTATGCTTGTGCGGGGCCAGCAGTACAAATATCGGGGACATGTTGTTCACTTTCTCCGCGAGGTTGGCTTGGTGTACAACCAACTCCCGCTTTTGCCGCGGGAGTTGAACACTGTATTACTCCGTCCTTCCAATACGTCGTCCCATGCAAACCTTAGCCGGCAATTCACCCGCCAGTTCCGTGTACGCCGCCAGCCAGTTGCCATATGGCTTAACTACCTCCGGCGCCATCATCCTGGCTATCGATGCATCGTCATCGACGAAGAGCGGCTGAGTCAATTGCCTCAAGATGGCAATGTCCTGGACGACATCCCCCAGAGCCAGGTGGAGGCTGCCGAAGTTGGACCCGAGGAAGATGAGGAGGCAGAACCGGACCTGGAGGACGAGGCTGCGGTGCCGGACCTTTTGGCCAAGGACACGGAGCTCGATGCTCTGCGGTCTATTCTTGCCGGAGAACCAGAAGCTGAACCAAGGCTTTCCACAAGCTTCCAGGAGCAGGTGCAGCACGAGCTGCAGCTTCCGAATATACGGCGCACACCCATTAATGAGTTCAATCGCTCTCATGCCCTACTCTCCTTAGCTTTTCCCTGCCTCTTTCCTGACGGGAGAGCCGACTTTGTTGAGCCTCGGCTACGGTCAATCGACTACAAGGACTACATCGAGCACGCGATGCGCTGGCATGACGGGCGTTTTGCACGCCACCCGACCTTCCGCTTCGTCGCCTTCAATACTCTGATGCGGTCACAGGCCCGTGCACGGTCCAAATTCTTCGTGAAGCAACACGATGGTAGTCATGAACCGCTCACACGGGAGCAGCTTGTTCAGGCACTGGAGCACAGCGAGGACCCTGAGGCGCAGGTGCTAATCAACTCAATCACAAGACATGCGGTACCTATTCGCGGCACGCGCCCCTTCTGGAACAGGAAGAGGCAGGACCTCGAGGCCTATGCCTACAACCTTGGATGTCCTGGTGCATTCATCACATTCAGCCCGGCAGATTTACACTGGCGGAGTCTCTACCAGCACATGCCCCGATATGATGAATGGCTGGCTGCGTCCGAGTCCGAGAGGATGGGTCTCTCGCGCCAACTTTTGCGTCAGAATCCTCACATTGCTGCTTTCCATTTCTACCGCCGATACTGTTTCTTTCGAGATATCGTGTTAAGCAAGAAGTTCAACATTACGGATTACTGGGATCGGTATGAATGGCAAGGGCGTGGCAGTCCGCACAACCATGGCCTGTACTGGATGGAGAATTGCCCAAGAGTCGACATGGTGGATGAAGCCGCTCGTGATGTTTTTGCACGCACGTGGGGATTCCACATCACTGCCATTAATCCTGAGCCGACTAGGACTATGCCCCAGGGTGAGGGTAACCCCCTGAGCGTAGATCCACTGAGTACAGAACTGACATTCCTGCGTCTCTCACAAATCGTCAACCGCTGCCAGCGCCACAGATGCAATACCACATACTGCTTACGCGTAAGGAAGAGAACCGTTGATCTGGCGAGGGATATGGAAGGCGCTGCTGCAGATATCGAGGCGGCCAATGCGGCCAATCCAGAGCGGGAGTGTCGTTTTGACTTTCCTCGTGCCTTGCGGGAGCTGGCCGCAGTGATCAGGAAGGAAGGCAAGTCGTACTATGTCTTCGAGGCGGCGCGGAATGACAACCTCATGAATCACTTCAATCCCGCCATTATACTAGGCTGGCTAGCCAATATCGACATATCTCCTTGCACCAGCCTACAGGCGGTTATTACGTACGCTGCCAAGTATTGCAGCAAATCTGAGAAGAAGACTGAGCCTTACTGTAAGCTTGCAGACCAGGTTTTGCCGCACACGGCACACCTTCAGCCGCTATTATCCTTCTCCTCTCGCCTGATGAATAAGCTGATTGCCGAGAGAGATTACTCGGCGCAGGAGATTTCCCATCTTCTCCTTAACATTCCTCTGCAGGAAGGCACGCGGATGGTGGTCTCTGTCGACTGCCGTCCTTTGGAGCAACATGCACGTTCGTATCGCGTGGATGAAGATGTCAACGAGACCGTCGGCAGCTACAGGAGGTATCTCGAGAGAAATGACCAGCACGAGGATGCAACTTACCTCGAGTACCTGCAATCGTATAATCTCAAGACGTGGAGGAGACTCGCTGCCAACGCGAAGAAGAGAGTCCTGTCTTACTTTCCTCGATACAGGTCCGTGGAGGCATCTCCCCAGTTTGGTGACTTCTGCCGTGTTAAATTGATGATGGCTCATCCGCATCGCTCTCCAGAGGAGTTGCTCACCGTGGGCGGGCAGCGGTTCGATTCCTTCGCGGCTGCGTACAGGTTTTGCAGAGAGCAGCACCGTGACACCCATGCGGACGATCATTATGGGGAGCCAGATACAAATGAATTGAGGGCTGAGGACGACGAATTTGAGCTTGAGGTCCATGAAGAGCCCATTGTGGATGAAGACTGGCATGAACTCGCCCGCATGCTTCCCGACCGCCCGCTGGAGGAAGAGGATATCGACATGCTCGGCCGCCGAGACATCGACATCAATTATGATTGGACCCCTCACGTTGGACGGTATACTGATGACGGTATTCTCAAGGGCGACTACTGGAAGCAACGCAAGGCGGCAAACCGCCTTGACCTTGATGTGGATCATCAGCCCTTGGAAGCTCGAGATTCCCTAAACCGGGATCAGCGCTTAGTATACGATACCGTGATGGACCACTTCCTGAATCAGGAACCCTCTCAGTTGCTGCTCCATGTGGATGGTGGAGGTGGTACCGGGAAGTCATACCTCATTAATTTGCTCTCCGCGCACCTCCAAGCCGCTGCTGCCGGGAGAGGGACACCTGTTTGGCGTGCCGCGCCCACTGGCGTCGCGGGAAATCAGATATCGGGCACTACTTTGCACTCCCTGTTACACCTTCCAATCAACAAGGACTTCAAGCCCCTCTCGCCCACTGACATGGCCCAGCTCCAGAAGAAGCTGAAGGACATCAACTACCTGATCATCGATGAGAAGAGCATGCTGGGACTGCGACAGCTTTCTTGGATCGATGACCGCCTGCGCGAGGCGTTCCCGAGTAGGAATGAGGAGTTCTTTGGTAGTCTTAACATCCTTCTGGTTGGCGACTTCTTCCAGCTTCCACCCGTGCTACAGAAGCCGCTCTATTACGATAAAGAGGTGCAGGGAGTGGAGATCAAAGGCAGGAACGCATATAGACGCTTCGATAAATCAGTCTTCTTGAAGGTTGTCCAACGGCAACGGGGCGACGATCAGAAGGCGTTTCGCACAGCTCTCGAGGAATTGCGGCTCCTCCAACTGTCAGTCGAGTCCTGGAAACTCCTTTCCGGTCGAGTACAGGCGAAGCTAGATGATCTGGAGGTCGCCAGGTTCGCCAACGCCTTGCGAGTATACGCCACGAAAGATAGGGTGAACGAATATAACCACTACCACCTCGACCGCCTCGGCCGGCCAGTCATTCAGGTCAAGGCTAAGAATGTCGGCCTTGGCGCGGCTGCGGCGCCTGATGACAAGGCGGGCAACCTTGCGAAGCAGATCCCTATATGCATTGGCGCCCGTCTGATGCTGACATCTAACCTTTGGCAGCCAGTTGGTCTCTGCAACGGCGCTCGCGGTACCGTTTACGATATCGGCTGGGCACCGGGGGCTGACCCAGTCCAAGACCCTCCCTGTGTTATCATGATGGAGTTTGACAAGTACAGTGGACCTGTGTTCCTGACCACCGCTGATGGCAGAAAGATTGTCCCGATTCTCCCAGTAGACAGGGACTTCCTCATCGGAAGCACTCTCTGCACTCGCACGCAGTTTCCCCTGATCGTATGCTACGCCATTACGGTTCACAAGTCGCAGAGCATCACTGAAGATGTCATCGTGACAGATCTCTCCTGTCGGGACTTTCAGACTGGTTTAAGCTACGTAGCTGTCTCTCGCGTAAAAACGCTCCAGGGCTTGATGCTGGATGCGCCCTTTGATCGTGGTCACCTGTTTTACGAGTCTCCACCAGAGGGTATGAAGATGAAGATGAGGGATGAGCGGCATAGAAGACGACAGGTCCTTACACGGAATCCATATAGGTCAGACCACGGCTCTGCATAACTAGATAGCTAGCTAAATGTAATGGCTTAATAGTTGCTTGGCCCAAGGACTCCCAGCCTTCGGATGATCGTACCCCTTGCACCCACAGCTCTAACGTGCAAGGGGTGGCGTAGTATTTTCCAAGTCAAGGTACTCCGCAATACGGTACATGTAATATTCCTCCTTGCCCACAGCTCTTTGCCCAACGTTCCTTCCCTGCAGTCTTGGGACACGTTTGCCCTCATTGGCCGGCGTTGAATCCCAATTGCTCAACAAGTGCCTTCCTGTTGCCCCACTTAGAGTATACCGCCGGACAGTGTGAAGTGTGAAGACCTCTCGACCCTTGACACGACCCTCATCAACCTTTCGACTGTCTTCTCACCTCACGCAATGCATTGGTTAACCAAACACCCCGGGCTATTGGGTAATAACTAGCCTGTGGGTGTATGGGCGAAACTTGCTCTGGCACCATCTTGCATCACCACTTTAACTTGGTGGCTGAAGTCCTTCTTGTCTCCCAGTGTACATGACTATTCCCCCCGGGGCTGGAGATGAATCATGCATGCTAGAGTTGTTGTTCAACTGCGAGAGTTACGACGGGTAATAACAAGTCGGTAGGCCACCGCTACGCGATGGTATGCGAAGAGTGTTTGACATGATGCAGCCTAGCAACAAGAAGGCCGACGCCATCTAGTGACGCCAGCTCGGTTCCTAATAAAGGGAGGGATACTACTAACCACGTCAGCAACAAACATGTACGTCCGGACCGTGAAGACAGCTCAACTCGAGTTAATCCCTGCACCCGTCAAGATGCATTGGCTACAAATACTGGCTACGTGGGCCGTCGTCGTCGTGGCGCAGCTAAAGCCGATATTGGGAAAACAACTAGATCTCACGACATGACATGAGGAATATCATTTCCATGACCAGGCGCTAGTGCATGAGTGCCCGATACGCACACGATGTAAGCTTGTCTTGACCATTTTGAATCTGTGGCGCCACATTTCTGATGACTATTGGTGCGCGTCCACCGCTGGTCTATAGCCCATCCTCAAAGTTTTGACAAGCTGCATATCGTACACGAAGAACCGGGTACAGAGCACTATGACTCAAATCGTCAGGTTCACGTCGTCACCGACAAGGCACGGTAACGACGCAATGGACCACCGAGACGCTTTGGCCGAGTGGTTAGGCATTACATTCGTGTGCGTAAGGAGAAGGGGAAAAAAAGACACATTGAATAGTGTACCAAAACTCATTTGAAATAAACCCATCTTGGAATGAGGACACACCACGAGACAATTGCACTTCGAATGACACAATTCGTGGTTTCATTCCCTCCGTTGCGCGTCGAGACGTCAAGACTTTGAAGCTGAGCGGAAACTTGACTTTATTGGATCCTCTTTGATGCACTGGATTGCACTTTGTACGCTGACATGTTGGTCTCTCGACGAGCAATAATTTACAGGGATGCACAAAACGGGAGCGTAATAAAGCGATGTCGTAAAGATGATATCCAAAAGCCTCTGCTTCAGAGTCATGTTTTTAACAACTTGGGTTCTTGAGCGCGTTTCTTTGTGTTTCGTTCTTATCAACTTCCACACTCTCCTGGCATCTTACACTGTGCAAGGGTCGACCAACGCCACCAGACCATCATTTAATCAAGTGTCAAGTCAAGATCGGTACTGGCGCGAATAGGCTCTACTGCAAGGGTGCTGCCTTTGTTCTAGCTGTCGCGTTTGCGCGTAATATCGCAGCAACTACCGAAGCCCATGTCATAATTGGGCTGGCTGGCTCATCCCAGACCGGCGCTCACTGGCTTCACCCGTACGGAGGACTGATTATCACTCCCACTAATAGAATGTGTTGCCGATGGCTCCCTTAACACCACGATCCTGACGGGAAAGCCTTTGTCCTCCTGGTAGGAAAGTTGAACAGGGCATTATTCCAACCATGCCGCACATCATACAATCTTGCACATCTACAATGCGGCATTTCAAAACACCAATGTCAATCTTAGAATAGCTAGTTTCCAAAATACCTTTGTCTGGGTAGACCGAGTTGCCATTCCATACTCTGGTGCCCAACCGTGGGACAATGAAACTAACAAGCCAGTTTTGACCTCGGCAATATGAACTCCCCTATCTGATATGCCATTGCCCTCATAGTACTTTCCAACCGCCATGCACATTTCAAAAGTCTTTCGCACCGCGGACAAATCAACAGCGCCTCATAGCTGCATGCATTAAAAAAAACTCGTCACCATAAGCCCAACCGACGACGACGAACATGGGAGGAGAGCATCTCTGATTTCGAGGCAGAGTGGTAGCCAAACCAGCAGGAACCCTGGGCACCATCAACTCCCTTTCACTGAACAACGCCCAGGGCGTTTGCTTCCCATGAAACAGGGAGGGTCAACGCAGTAAGGATGCCGGAACCAACACGCAACTACCAACTTCCATGATGTCAAGCATCCTGCCAAGGCGCCCAAGTATGACTGTTTTAGGATACATCTTTCGATATGACGGTTGGTCGGTTGAGCCTGGCACTGGCGTAATCGCTGCCACAACATGGGTTCATTGGAGGAAACTCAACACGTCGCTTCGTAATGCATTTACCCTGTTGGATCGCTCAACTACATCCTACAATTTCTGTAGTCTCTCAACCTCACGCCACCGTTACCTTGTCGCCCGTCCCCCGCCTCTGCCTCTGCCTCTGCCACGTCCACGGCCGCGGCCGCCCTTCTTCCCGCCTCTTGCGCCGCTGCCTCGTGAATCGAACCTCTCAAAGAGCCGTTCTGCCCCAAAAGCCGCCTCTCCGAATCTTATAAAATTCACCAATCCCCTATCCACCACTGCCACGAGAACATTTCGGTGACCGTGTTTTAGTCGTTGATATAGCTTTCCCGGCCCTTGCCACTCCGGGTTTGGCAAATCCAGCGGTGTCGATTCCAGCAGCGCCTCAATCTGCTCTAGGGTAGGTAGTTTGGAGTCTGCTGTATCTGCAACCGCAATGCGGAAATCAGGCGGCGGCGGGTTTTTCTTGGAGAAGGGGACGCCCGCGGGTTTCCAGACGTGAAAATGAACCCGGAAGGGCTCCTGGACGGGGTGGTGTTCTTCCGGGTGTGCGGAGGGCTTGTGCCGTGGGATGACGGCAAGTTGTTGATAGATGGGGCGGTATGCTCTGTATAGCCCTGGCGACACGAGGGGGCCGTAGGGTCCACGCTGCGATTTGCCTTCTCGGCTGACGAAGGAGAAGAGCCACTGCCATAGTGACTGCAATGATGACGACGGCGCGGGTGGTTCGGGGGGAGGAGCATGCATCGGTGCGCGCATGACGTTGAATCCGGCTCGTTTGAGGTGCGTATATACTTGGTATTTGGGCAACGTCGTCTTGCCGCGCTCGCTTTCATAGCCCACCATCATTGCATACGCTGCTTCCACGGTCAGCGGCACCCCGGCGTCGTAGTCATCTGGGCCAAACTGGTTCCTGCCGGGCCCGTTGCCAACGCCGGGTGGGAGAAGCTCTCCGAATTCCTTGTCGGGCCACCAGATGTCCACGTTCCCCCGCTCGATCAAGTACAACGCCTCCTCAGGGAGCAGCCAGAGCCGGCCGACCCCGGGCTGGTCTTTGCTTCCGGAAACAACCCGTCCAATGTCTCTCATCCAGCTCCCGCGCTCCTGTTCCACGGCCACCACGCGCTCGTGCAGCAGGGCATCGTCCCGACTGCCTTCTGGCCGCTGTTGAGTCCACCAGTCTGGGAAATACCAGGCTCGGATCCAGTTTTCGGGGCGGTGGATGCGGGTGTAGCTTAGGACTTCTTCGAGTGCCTGCCTGCTTGCCTCGAGGGTATTGTCCTGCGCTTGGGTGCCGTGGGATTCAAAGTCCTTTTCCCCCTTGCGTATGACTTTACTGGAGACTTTTTTTTTGCTAAACATGGCCGAGAAGAGCTTGTAATCCGGAATGCCGTCTTCAAGGGCGTCTTCGGCGGTTGGGCCCCCATCTGGAGTTTGCGCGGATGGCTCAGCGGCAGGATTGTCGTCGTCGTCAAAGGCCATGGTTGTGAAAATTTGGGCACGGCGGTATTTTGGGTGTGATGTGATTTCTAATGGGGTTGAGTGGTGTTTGCGATGTGAGGGTCCAGTTCACTGTGAAGCGATGAAGACGGTGAGTGAATGGGTTGAACACAATAAGCAAAATAAAATAGGGTTTGACGGTTCGGTCTTTCCCTGTGGGGTCCTGATTGTAGACAAAGTAATAGTAGGGTATGATGCAAGATAAATTAAGGGGAATATCTCAAAGAAACAACAATAATAGGTTCACACGGGCAGCAGGATTAAGTCGAGTAGACAACTCGCTGCCATTGATGTGAAGTCAAACTTGACTGATATTGCACGAAGTTTGGTGGGTCCAGCCCGAGATGTCGTATGGCATTTCAATGCAGAAACTGTATAATGTCAACTATCGAGAAATCAGTCACCTGACGCTTGCGAGTCTGGCCGAGTGGTTAAGGCGTTGTGTTTAGGACATGCCTACAATGGCATACGCTTGAACCGCAATGGGCATTGCCCGCGTAGGTTCGATCCCTACGGCTCGCACTATAATAATTTTTTTCTGAATTGCTCAGATATTTTGTGTGCATGTGATCTCTTTGCCTTTTTCCTTCTTTATTTTTTTGAGGGTTATGTGAATTGAGTACACGGTACTCCGTAGCTACCTGGGAGGCGCAAGTGGTGTTTTAGTGACCATCACTCACCTCATCCGCTACGACGAGATAGCTCATCAGAATTTTTCTTCAATATATTAGACTTTTAACAGCCTGTGATAATCTAGGACCCGCCTTGCGATAGCTGGTTGTCACTAGAACCAGGGACCGCGCGCGAAGGTGCATGGGTAGATATATGATGCAATGCGCTGCCTCCGTCGAGACTGACCAAGCGAGCGGATGTCACGACTACAACTGAATGACATTCGGACCGACCCAACGTGTTTGTTTGTTGGTCGGGTTGCTGCCCTGTATAGAGCCACTTATTTTTTCATCAACTAATGCTGTTCTTGGCTATCATGGCGTGCGAAGTACTACCTACGCCCAGGAGTCTGCAAAATATAAAACAAACAAACCAAAAACAATCGTGTTTTGTTTGGCATTGACCATGAAGAACCACCTTGGTAGTAGTCTGTAACAATGCTTCATCATCACCCACCAATCAAGCGAGAAAACAATGCAGATTCTGGCTGATGGTCCCAAGTCCTTCCGAATCAGCTTGCAAGAACATGCATGGGACAGTATCACTGGCGGCGAGTTGTCATGTTCCCCAGACTTGTCTGCAGAAAGCACGGGGCATATACCCTGGCTGACATCTGTCATTCGCTTGCGAATTCGCGTGGCCGCACACTTGAATTGTCTCGTCGCCCTCACGATGGAGCACACGAGCACACGAGCATACGAGCACACGAGCCATCAAGCAGCATCGGTCGGTCCTTCCCGCTGCCTGGTCCTGCCCCTTTTGTTTTAGGGTGCCCACTTGGGCATCGCACCTGCACTCGACCACTCTTTAAGGTTGACCGACAAAGACTGCGTCCTCAGTCTGTGTCCTCCATGTTCCGTCACTGCATCGGCAGGTGCTGGTTGGTACCTGGTACTCCGTACCTCGACAACATTTGAAAACACAAAGGTTGGCGCTGCACCGGCGCTGTGGTGCTGCTCAAGTGCTGCTACCCCACTTGCCCATTCTCGAGCTGACCGCGACGCAGAGCCGCCTTCCGCAGCCTCCATGTCAGAAACGCCAGCATCCTGGCACCTTGTTGTGTATTCAGATCCGGGGCCTCGTCCTCGTCGCCGCACACCGCGTTCAACCTACGCCCGAATCCGACATCGTGTTCTTCATGACAGCTTCAATCATTGTTGACGCCCACATCCCCCTGTCACAGTCGCCAACATCGTCGCTATCCTCGTTCGCCGCCACCGATAGCTCGCTGGTGGCGGGAGCATCAGCGACATCATGGCCTCGGCGCCAGCCAGCGTCAGGGTCTCCGGGCCCCCAAATAGCAGCTTTCTCATCGGCTACCCTGGCATCTCAGCCACCTTGGTGAGTTACCGTCCTGGGACCTTTTCTTGTTCTCCCTTTACGCCAGCTACGAATGCCTCCGCCTCGCCCCGTGGTATATCAAAACACAAAATCATGCCCAGCTGCTCTCTGTCTTGCTACAAGCCGTCCCGACTGTCTCCTCATCTGCTTACTAACCTGTGTCGCAGCCCCGAATAGAAGGCAAAGTCGAGATTCGACCGGGGCAGGGCTATTCTATGCCCGTACCCGTATCGTTAGTCCGAATATGCTTACAACGACGGGAAACAATCCACCCCGATGCCGATAGTTTGACGAAACGCCATCTCGGCACCCCGCGAAAAGAGACGACGGATGTTGTTGGCAAGGAAGTCCTGCTATTCCGTTGCGCAACTGGAAAGGAGGCCGAAAGCGTCATCGCCATGGACTTACCGTTTGTGCTGTTTATTCCTTTTGGACGTGGCGGAGAAGAAACAAACCGGAGAATCCCCCCCGCGTCTCTGCAGCTCCCAAGCAGGACGGCCGAGACATATTACGAGCTTGTTGTCACCGTACAGCAAGGCCATAGCAACCAATACAAATACAACTTTCCGGTACCGTTACAGCGATTCGACACCCTTTCTACATTTGGCATGTACAATAAGCCAGAAACAAAGCTCGTCACATCAGATAATGTGGTTCATCTGGGCATCAACCTACCGCGATGGAGTTACGGCCCCGGCGACCCCATCACCGTGTACATCAAGCTGTCGCCCAACCCGGACTGGTTGACCAAAGCAAAAAGGGTTAGCATAGAAAAGATTACCCTTGCAATCGAGGAGGAAGTTACATATAACCACGAAGGAGATGAGCCAGTAAAGAAGGTCAACAAATTGTCCAAGCAGCCGCAAACGGTCAAGATGAAGGTCCCCGAGGCCGGATACGCCACCAATATCGGACTCGTGTTCCCGCGCAAAGACTTGAGAGATCCCGATGGTATTGTGAGGAGAGGCAAGCCAGCATTCCCCTTGTACGAGGTTTCATCCTTTACCACTACGGCATCACTCTACAAGATTGAGTTTTATTTGAGCATCAAGGTTTGTGGAGATTTGCATTGCACACTTGTAGAGTAGCTTCCGCTGACTATCGAATAGGTCCAGTTGAGTGGTGCTCGCGACGTCAACCTCAGACAACCCATCGTTATATGCCCGCTTGACCAGCAAGCCTGCCAGGAAGGACTGGACGCAATAGAACAAGCAGCAAAGGACGCGGCTCATGTCGATCCCAATAACCCGATGTTGCCTGCTCGAACTATTATTTTGGCTAATGACCGGGACTCATTGCGGGCTCTGGGTTTGTGTCTTGTTGGAGGACAGAAGAAGCCGTTTATCGATTAAGCGTCTTGGGCAGGACCTAGGACCTGTGAAGCAAGCGTCTTTGCAACCAGACAGGCATATCGACTGCCTGTTCCGATCATGATTGGCCACTGCCCAAACATCTTTGTCTCGCAACCTCGATGCCAGTACTGGGCGGTTTATGTGTAACAGCCATCAACAGTACTGAATAGAGGCACATACGAATGCGTGAAAATGCAGCATGCGCCGCGGCGATCTGCGAGATTCGAGGTGCACATCGGGTGGACATGGCAACGACGCTGTGGGTGGATGGTCGGGCATTGTTCTTGGGCATTTCGAGGACAAAGGTATACCCTGAATTAGGCGTTTGTTTTACAAATGAATGACTGGTATGGCGAATAGGAGTGAGCTTCAGGTCTCCTTTAATGACAAAGACATGGAAATGGCGTTTGGCGACATGGGGCAGTCATAAGGATGTGATGCTATTTTTAAAAAGCATTTCATATGCTTGTTTCATGTATACATATGATTCATTTAAGCGATGAGCCAGAATACTAAAACTGGACTTATTTTTGTTTGAGAATTATCATGCCATGTAAGCCCATTCATGCATCGGTATTCTAGGATTACCCAATGTCTAGAACATGGATGGAATGTGACGCCCGTGCTGAATGTGGTGGGGTGGCGGGGTGGAGCTAAGCCAGATCTCATTGAGGTTTGTTTGGCAGGTTCAGCATACATTATTATTGGCCATTGCTTAAGCTCTGATCAAGTCATATGCCACTAGTTCCTTAAAGTGATTAATACCTAACTACTTAAGTACCTAGGTACTTGATACAGCATACCGCGTCGAGCATACACCTAGGTAATGTTTGGAGTATATTGAAGTAAAATATGCTTAGAGAGTGTAGTAAAGTAGTGTATTTTTTATACTTGATTATATACCAAGAATTTTAGAGGAGGATGATTTTTACTATAACAGGCGGCGCCTCCAGTGGTGCCGGATACGTCAGACCTGACAACCAAGTTTTGAAAAAAAAAATCAAAAAATTCCCCCACCGTAGAAAATAACCTTCAAATCATCACCACGTCCCACCTCCTTCTCTCCATTCCACCTCTCTCGCTCAAGCCTCTGTGTCGCAGCCATGTCCGTCACACTACACACCAGCCACGGCGACATCAAAATCGAAGTCTTTTGCGAGAGCGTCCCCAAAACCGCAGAAGTACGTCCCGTCCCCGTTCCCCTCCCCCCCTTTTCCCTTCCCGGGGGCAAAACAAGGGCACATGCTGACTCGGCGACAGAACTTCCTGGCCCTCTGCGCATCGGGCTACTACGACGGGTCGCCCTTCCACCGCCTCATCCCCAAGTTCATCCTGCAGACGGGCGCGCCGGCGCACCCGACGCCCGACAACCCCAAGGGCGGGCGGTCGATCTGGAACGCGGGGTTCGAGGACGAGATCCGGCCGTCGCTGCGGCACGCGCAGCGCGGCACGGTGAGCATGGCCAACAAGGGGCCCGGCACCAACGGGTCGCAGTTCTTCGTGACGCTCGACAAGGCCCCGCACCTGGATGGCCTGAATACCGTCTTTGGGAGGGTCATTGGCGACGAGGCCATGGCGACGCTGGCCCGGCTCGAGGCCGAAGAGGTGGACCGCAAGGCGAGGCCGCTTGCCAGGGGGGACGTGAGGATCGATCGTGTGACGGTGCATGCGAACCCCCTGGCGGGCTGATGTTGTTCCTCTTTTGGGGGGGGGGAGGAAAGGGTGAAGTCGGATATAGGGATGAGGCATTGATGTATTTTCTTTTTTGGAAGTTGATAGCGTGTACAACCTTGACATGATACCCAGGTGGATGGAGGGTGGGAGGGGGGAACTGGCACTTGATAAAAGCAATAGACGGCGTGTAACACGTGGGATATAGCTTTATATAAAACGATACGGCCATGTGCCTACATCTACAAACTACCAAAACACCACCCGCCGCACCCATCCATCCGGCAGCTGCCGTGGCTCATAAACCCGTTCAACACCAAAAGCTTCTCTTGGCTCTTTTCTTTTTTTAAAAAAAAAAAAAAAAAAAAATTAAAGGCACAGGACCACGGCCCCTTTGCCCTCCCAGTACAAAACGCCTAAGCTACCCTTCGCCTCTTGATTCCGTCCTCTTTCGTGGTATCAAAATCGTCTCTCTGAATCTCCTCGGTGTCAGTGGGACTGGGTTCCCCGTTCTTAACATCATCCGCTGCCCCGTCAAGGTTGAAGTTGAAATCGTTGCCGTCGCCGAAACTAGCATCGTTCAAAAACGCGTTGCTGTCAAAGAATTGATCCAGGTCGACATTCGGCTGATCAAAGTACCCCTCGGTGCCGTCTTCTAAGCCCGGTATACGGCCCGACGGACTTAGCGGACCGAGCAATTCACTGAGTTCGTGGATTTTAACGTCCTGGTCGGATTGCAGGCGTTGGAGCTGGTCGAGGTCGATTTGATTGGTGCTGATTTGATTCAAAGACGGGGGTACCATTTGTGGTGAGCGCATGATGGGGGATAGAGAGGGGAGGGCGGAGTCTGCTGGGGTTGGTGATGGGGAGACGCTGGCTCTGGCGGAGGGTGGAGGGACGGGCGTGGGTTTTGCGGTTGTGGATGCGGAGGGTGGTTGTGACGGGGGTGACGTAGTTTGTCCGGCCATGAAGTCGACAAACTTGCTTCTCTGGTCCTTATTCAGAGTGTTGGGGGCGTTGGTGACGAGCTCCGTGGCTTCGTGGAGGTCCATGCCGGACTTATTCGTGGCATTGTGGTCGTTGATGATCTTCATCATCCGTTCGTGCGGGTTGGACTCTAGTTCCTGCCGGAGACTTGGAGGCGTGTCTGAGCTGTCGAGCAACTCGGTGACGTGGCCCATTTCGGGGTTGTGGTTGCCAACGGGATAGCATGGTGTTGAAATTGTCGATGCTGACCGAGTCGCCGCTGGGGCATCCGCTTGGTGGTCGGGAATGGGCGGCAGCAGGCCGCGGGTTCGCTTTTGAGCACCGCCCATATTGGAGGCAGGATCCATTTCTGTTTGGAAAAAGTCGCCCAGGTCGACCACGTTGCCTTGGTGGGATGGCTGACCCTGGTTGGTGATCATGCTTGAAAGGATGTCGCCGACACTCTGCGTGTTGCCTTGGTCCTCCAGAGTCTTCCTAAAGACATTGGCTAAGAAGTTGAGGATGGCATTGATGGAACTTTGGTGCCGGTCGTGTTGCGACTGGAACATGAGTGCTTGGTTGTACAAATCGTTGTTGTTGTGTTGCAGCCGATTGATTGCTTTGTGAATCAATTTCTGCTGTTCTCGGACCTTGTTCAGCTCCTCTCGGATCAAGGTCATTTCTTTCTTGGGCAGGGTCTGCGGCTCTGTTGTTGTTGATGATGATGTAGAGGCCGGCGGCAGCGACCGACCCGTAGGGACGTTGGACCCGGCTGCGGTGTTCTGCGCAGTCACCTCATCCTGAATCTGATCCTCGTCACTGTCCACCTCGCCGGTCTCGTTCTTATTGGACGACTTCTTGGACGTGGCCCTGCTCTTGGGTTTGTTGATGAGCCACAGTAGGTTGGGGTGGCCACGGCGGAAGAATGGATTGTGGTACTCGCTGGGGCTCTTATTTTTGCGCTCGCTCGCTCGCATCGAGTTGTCCGACAGGCCAACACGTTTGTGGAAGCCATACATGTTGAGTTGCCGAACAAAGGAGGCGTAGTTGTTGTGCTTGAACAGCTCTGGAATCAGGGTTTTGGCAAACTCGTCCTCGTCAAGAACAATAAACGAGTCTCCCTTTTCCGACCAGCGAATGAGATCTTCGTTTTTTCGTTCCTCCAAAAAGCTAGCGAAAAGGACAGACTGAGTTAGCATCAATACCAATGCACCGTCATGGACAAGCCCCAATTCAAAATTCAAACCACTTACCTGCTGAGCTTTTGCACAAACGGCGGGATCCCTTTCCGCTTGCCCTGAGCCTCCCGCTTAGCCTTCTGCGCCATCTCCTCCAAGGCCTCGACGTTGTCCTGCTCAATCAAGCCCTCCTCATCGTTCTGCGGCAAAAGGTTGTTACCGTCGCCAAAGCCGGCCCACGGCTCCACGGAACCGTCAAAGTTTCGAGTATGCGTCGGAATCAGCGCCTGGTTCAAATCGCGTCGCGTAAGGGTGTTGGACGGCGCGGGGACCTGGGTGTACTGAGGCTGCGTGGGCATCAAGCCGTACGGACTAGCAGCATGCGCAGATCCATCGACAAAGTCGGCACTGTCGCCGTTCCATCTAAGCATATTGTCTGGAACGGCATTGTCTGCTGGAAACGGCTGCTGCATGCGCTGCGGATAGTTCATAATTGGCGATGCGCCCGGCGCCGCTCGCTTCCTCGAATTCGGCGTTGACATGGGGGTGTGTGAAGAAGATGCGCCTGGAGATCAGGCTGTGACGGAGTCGGTCGGTTGCTTGTGACGAAAATGACGGGCTGTTTGGCCCAAGCGGTGACGCGTTGTGAGACGTCGTTGTCGACTTTGATCTTTTTTGAATGGCCAAGCAAACAAAATGCTTTATATTTTCGTATATTGAATCTCCTTCTTTTTGACTTTGTTTTTCTTTCCTCGTCGTTGTCGCTCTGTCTCCCTCGCAGGTTGTTGGTCCACTCGAGTAGCACAAGGCAGGCAAAGGGCCACTCAATCTCGTCGATTAGACGGCGACGGGCGGGAGGCTGACACGGTCTGCACAATGCAGAAATTTTGAGGGTGCGCAACAAATACTTTTAGGATAGGCAGCGAGGCCGGCACTACAATGAGCACCCCTTCTCGAATGCCGTTCCGCCGACGAGGCGGTCTGGGTTCGGTTGGAGAATGTCGCTTTTCTCTTCGTTTTCTGCGGGTCTGTCGATACAGAGCAAAACACCACCACAGCGAGGCGTTGCACGGCGGCAGTCAGTTTTCTTTTCCCCCACCCTTGTATCGGCTGTAACGGTGGCGGCAGTGGGAGTCCTATTTTCTCGACGGTCCAGATGTCCTTTTTGCGATTGAAGGCGTTGCGCCGCGCCGTGTTTGCCAGAGCAGCCGCTATGTGGGAGGCAGGAAAATATCAAATGATAACAGATGACGACTTTCCAACGCTCCTCCCGAGTCGGTTGTCAAAGGATTAACGTATCGATTAGATCATTTCGAACCACTTTAGGTTCGGACAAGGGGCCGCGTCCTACCAATCCGCCCTGCTTTGTTTCCACCTTTCCTTCCAATCCGTCCAATCCGTTCGATCTGTCCACTGACGGGCGGGCCAGGACAAGCATTGCCGTGCCGCAAACCTGGGCGGCCTCGGAGTACTTACTCCGTACGGCTCCTCACATACAATGGGCAGGGAGCACTTGAGTACTGTGTACCCGGCTCAAGTCGAGTACGTACCTAAGCACCCACTTCACTTTTCAACCGCCGTCTTCCTTCCTTTCGTTGGTCCACCACTTGACCCTAGTCTTCTCTCAATCCCGAATGCCAAGCACAACGCTTACATCAAGCCTACCTACCTAGGTACTCATCAACTCTATACCCTGAGATTCATATGATGGTTTCTGTAGACGGATAGTACCAGTCACCAACCAACTTCTCCTAATACTTGCCATCCCATGCAACACAGCACCAGCACTGTCATTTATTTTTACTCAACATCACTCGACATCATCTTCTTGGGTATCGCTTATATTCAGCCCGGATACATGATAATAATACACCACCCTCCTCGCGCACTACTTGGCCCCCCTCCCTGCAAGCGAACTAATCCTCGCCAACTTTGCGTTGCGAGCCTGGTCCCTCGCTTGATCCCAAGCCCGCGATCCGCCCATCTTCGCCTCCCGGTCTGCCCGTTTGTCCTCCTTAAGCGTACGGGCCTTCTCCCGAGGATCAATGACCACTAGCTCTTCCTCCGCCTTCTTCCGGTTACTCAAGTCTTTACCCAGCCTGTCTGCTGCAAAGGACAGCGAGTGTGACATCCAGCCCTCGTCGTCGCTCTCCTCCTTGTCCTGCTTGTCCCAAGCCGTGCAGCTCTGGCAGTTGGCAATAAAGTGCAAATCGCAGAGCTCTGCTTCATCATCTGCGCCTGCTGCGTCCCTGCTGCCCTCGTCTCCCCTTTCTGCGGATTCATGTATTTCCTTCTCTGGTGGAGCCTTCTCCAGCCTCGACTGAAAAGCACGCAACAGACGCATGGCCGCTTGGTCATCGCTCGCGCTAGTATTGTTGCCTCCTGGTCGTCGCTTTCTCGCTCGCATTGATGATTCGGGTATCATGGACTCGAGAGCAGACTTCTTCTTTGTGTCTTCTACCGGCTGTTCTGAGTGAATGGTTCGACGCATCGAGGCCTTTAATGCTGCCAGCTCTTCGTTGGCTTTCTGGAGAGCCGTCTTCTTTGGCAATTCTGGCGCGTCTGGTAGCTCCTCTGCCTCTTCTCGGGCATCCTCTTTTAGTCGGCCGGTTTGCTTGATATTCTCTGCATTTGAATTTGAAGTAGGTGGTTGTTCGTCAGAGTGTTCCTGCAGCGTAGGCTGCTTCTTCTTGTCTTCCTTGGAAGATTTCTTTTTGGCGGCCTTGTCTTTCTTTGGCTCCTCAGCTGGCTCCTCTTCTTGTGCAATCAATCTCGTGTCAAACTTGGCCTTTTTAAACACCGGCTCTTCCTCCCCTCCCGCCTCCTCATCCCCAAAGCTAAGCAGCTGTTTCCCCCCTTTCCTCTTCTTCTTCTTCGTTTTATCCGCAGTCACTGGTTGTTCCACAGCTTGTGTCGCAACCCTCGATCTCTTCTTCATGTCCTCAAACGGATTCACCAATATTTCCACCCTCTCAATCTTCACCGGATATAGCGGTCTTTCACTCGCTTCATCCACCTCGGACTCTCCAATCTTGGCCAAATTATATATCGTATCCCCGGCGACCCTTCCAAACAAAGTATTCTTCCCATTCAACTCCTCGGTTTTATCCAACGTGAAAAAAAACTGGCTGCCGTTTGTATCTGCACGACCCTCGTTGGCCATACCTAACAGACCTCTTCGGTTGAATTTTAGGCGTGAGTGAAACTCATCTTTGAAGTTTATGCCTGTAGGGCCTGCATTCTTGCCCCTTCGCTCGTCCATTGGCCATGGATCCAAGTCGCCGCCGAACGCGCCGCCGTCGTAGATGGACTCGCCGCCATTTCCGGTCCCTGTAGGATCACCACCCTGTAAAATGAAGTTGGGGACCAATCTGTGGAAAATTGTGCCATCGTAGTACCCGTCCAGACTATGTTGCAGAAAGTTGCGACAGGTTAAGGGCGCTTGTTTGGCAAAAAGTTCAACGAGGATCTCTCCCAGGGTCGTGTGGATGATTGCCGACGCCGTTGGCTGCGGCTCGAGATTGTAAATCGCTGACATGATTCGCCGTGATTTGATCCAGCTTCGGTTTCTCAGTTGTAAAGACGACCTGGAGCGAGCGGCCGAGGGCGGCGCTTCTACTGACGCGGAGTTGTGCCGTGGTGGATTGGAGTTTGCAGCTCAAGACATCGTGGACAATTACCACGACCCACAGTTCGCTATCGATAAGCATACCCTGGAAAACACCAGGCACGAGGTGAACTGAACTAACCTAGATGCTCAGAACAGATGTAGAGTCAGGTCCGGAATCCCCGTTCCAATTAACACAAAGATTTATTATGGAAAGGGCTAAATTCTCCCTTGAAGAAAAAATTGTTATGCTTGGACCAGCCTGCGTATGTGCAGTTTTATTTAGAAGTTATCTAATATACCCACCCATTTTTCATCTATTGAAAGTTTCAGATAATAAGACTAACTTCAAGTGATCTGGTTACATGGTTCCCTTAGGATCATTTCTTGGCCATTTTTGATGAACAATACATGGGCACTTATAGTGGTGTTGTGATTAACACTACTAGTCAAATTCCTACTATGGACGTTCCAAATTTGCCTACTTAAGGGGGTACAGGTAGAAGCTAAAATTAAGCCAGCGGTTCTTAGCCCGCATTTCTGCTCCCAAGAGATGATCTTATTCATGAGAATTCGGAGTTTGGCCAGTTGTAGCTCTCGGCGTTCATGCAAAGAATGAAGTCAACCTATCGGACACATCTATGTGTCATAGCAGCTGCTATGGAGACCAACAGGGCTTTTGGCCAAAGGATATGGAGGCGCCAGTCCTCGGAATGCCGACTATTGGCTGTTTCCAGAAATTAGCGGACTGGCACGATGTGTCATACTGCCAAACGTGCAGGAACGTCCGGTAATGAACACAGTTTTCTTTCTTCATCTCTGACATCATGTAATGTATAGGTGAGCAACCCGTTACAAGTGCGGTTGAAGGTGGATCCCCGTTAAAGGGCAAGTCCAACCTGTTCACAGTGTCAGCAAACTAGCCGCCCAGCCGGGTTCGTCGTGAAATCAGCGCCATGGGATACTATAGTAGATCGCCGATGGACAACAGCCACAAGTTTCTACCATGCTCGGCCTTTTGGCTGTCTGCCAATGACTATGTGATTGGCAAGGCAAAGTAGATTTTACATGTGAGGCGTTCGACACTCTTCTAGACTTTGACGAAGCTTTCAGTTTCAGCATTGGTTGACCCGGGACTCGTTGTATCTTGCCGAAGGTGGTAAGGCATGGTTGTCTGCACTCTCTTGCGCAGTCTTTCGAACCGCTGCTCGAAGAAGAGGGCAATCTTGGTCCAGCTGTCTCCTCTGAAATCTTCCCGATAGTTGTCAATCATATCTTCCACGTTGGCCTTCATATTGGGATCATCCGTAGTTGCCCATATCAGACATAACGTCTTGGGCATGTATGTTGCGCCTAAAGGACGGAAATTCCAAGCCCGTGTTGCTGAAGCAAGAACAACATTTGCCGCAGTCTCCTCGTGTTCTTTCAGAGTGCTGTCGTACGGGTGGAAGACCTGAAGCGTCCTCCGAATAATGGCCATTAATGTGTGTAAGACACAGATGGAGGACTCGCAAATGGTATAGCCTTTGTAGTAATTCATGTCAAGGCTTGTGCAACAAGCCTCATGCAGCTGCTTGGTAATTGGAATTATTTTCTTCACTTCCACTCTCATCAACTCATAGGACGAACGTAGTTGAACAAGGTGGTATTCGGGTTCCCGGAGAAACATAGGTAGGTCTATGAGGTTTGCCACTGTCAAATTTGTTGATCTAATATCGACCACAGAATAGTTATTCAGCGGTCCATAGTATGATGTTTTCCTCAGATCCGCATGCCATCCTTGTAATTGCACCCTGGGGTCAATGACGCACTCGGTGATCTGTGCGGGGAGTCAGCAAAACGAATGCACAAGTAGTTTACATGCTGACGGGAAGGGTGATCTTACGGCTATGATGGATGCCAGGTCAACCATTTGTGAGCTGAAGGGGTCTTGGTAATCTCGGGCTGCTTGATTGTTTAAAATGTACAGCAGCCCCTGAAGATGGACCAAGCACTCATCGTTGTGCCCGCCGAGGAAATTCTGCAGAAAATGAAGGAGTCTTTTAGTTACATGGGTAAGAAAACTCGTTACTAGTCAAGCATACCTGAGACAACAGAAGAAGATACACGCCACAGAGCGTCTCCGTCTTGCTGACTTGGGATGGATCGTTAATAAAGCTGCTTCTCATGCAGGCGAGTGCTGTGCCGTAGTCCTTGAGAGCTTGCAGGGTTGCTTGTCGCGAATGAACTGCTGTGACGGCACTCGAAAAGGCCATGGCTGCAGTGCGAAGAATTTGACTTCTTCCCAAGCGGCATGGCACATCTTCAAGAAAAGGACCGAAGCCAAGAACCGAGAACTTGGGGTCGGAAATCCGCAAGGTTGAGATGAAGGCTCCGGTTGTTGATGTTAATTCATTTCCGAGTGGCCGTGGCGGTGACGAGTTCATCTGATCCTCAGCTAGTATTCCATCTCTGCCCCGTGCTGTCCGGGCCACCGGGACGCTTTCCGTGACCGTTGCATTTTTGAACCGGTACACTCGCTCTCCAGATCCAACGCAGCGGATGCCATAGCGAAGGCACCTAGAGCATGATGGCTGCGCAAGATCACACTGTTGACAGAATTTGTCAGTCCTGCAATGTAAAAATCAACCCATCAAAGACGGCGGTCGAACATTGAACATGGATTCTGTCTGTCCTACCTTCTTCTTGCGTTTCCGGCAGCCTTGACAGCCTCTTCCCGATGGGCCTCCTGGCATGTCAAGTGCGGAGCCTGCTTGCTGTCTGCAGGTAGAGATTGGCCGAGGGCTATTGCTTGCTGTCAGCTACATGGCTCGATGGGTTCTTGTGCTATCAATTGGGTCGACAGCGTCGTGCCGGCGATGCAGCAACATGAGAGTATGGAGCCACGTGATGCACTATAAGCAGGGTTAGTCATCTTCGCCTACTTCGTACTCTGTCCTCCATTCGGCCCATTTGCATCGACACCGACAGGCTCGGGGGTTCATCCCCCAAGCCATGGGCCTGACCAGCGTGGGCAAGCTTCGCTGGACCCTTCAAGCAGGCTGATCTACAATCCATTTCGGGCCTCATTACGGAGTAATGACCGGTGGGGTGCCTGCGGGGAGGTGGATCAGTCGATATGGCCGGGCAGCAAGGCGACGCGATTCGAACGGCGGGTGTCAAATTGTCAAATCCATCAAGTCAACCAACCACCATGCTAGATGCTATGCGCCGAGCAGCCCAGACTCAATACCATATACGCGGCACTCCGTACCTATCCAACGACTCGCCTGTTCGAGAGCGCTCTGCAACATGGGGACGGGGCGAACTGGGACTTTGAAGTCAAAGAGATGCCAGTCTCGATGAACCCCCTTCCCCTCCCTCGCGAACATTGTTGCTCGGCCTGCCTCCTGTTGCAGTGGAAGGCCAGGCCCCAGGATCCCAGCATGGCATTATCCATGAGACACTCTTTCCATTGGTCGAAATAAAAGCATTTGTTTCCCTGGACTACCCCGCCAAGTCGGAATTTGAGCATCATGTTGTGAAACGCCTCTCTCTGCTCTAGTCTGACGGCCATTTGCTCATTCTCCCCGCCTGGGAGACAAGTGAGATAAGAGCCATTCGCCGCCGACAAAATTATATGGAGCAAGGAATAGTCCAAGAGCAAAAGTCAGGGGCAAAGGCCAGCGGCAGTCCATGGGCGACTCGGAGCTACCCTCGGCTGGGACCGAGATTAAAAACGGACTTGACGGATACGAACACCAAACGAACCTGCAGGTCATTTTACACGTTGAGCGATGTGATACCTTAGTTCGCGGCATAGGTGTGACCGAAATTCATAGTTATTTCCTGCCTCCATCGGGATGCGGACTGATGCCTCCTGCATTGTTGCAAATGATGGCGTTGACACCGGTCTGAAGTTGCCCAATGGCATTCGCCAGAGCCATGCCAAAAGTTACGTGTCTGAAAAACTCATGGTGTGAATCCTGATTCTCACGCTCTTCCACAATGTAATGGCGAACCAGCATCGAGCCTCTTTGGCAGAAATGTGCCGCTTTCGGACTAGGGAACAGCAAGTGACCCAACATAGTCCGAAGCAATCCTAACTATCGACGACGGATTAAATCTTATTACTGACCAATGGCTGCGACACCAGGTCAACTGCATCACTACGGACCATGCTCGCTTATCGGGCACATTGCATTAGGGAGACCCTAGACCCCGGCCGAAAAGTGAGTGAAGATGGGGATATAACAATACTGTTAGCCCACCCCGTTGGACAAAGCTCGGCTCGAAGCGAATCTTCTCGATTTTACTCATCCAACCAGCGGGCTACTTGAAATTCACACCATTTGACCTCCATTACCTAGACCTCCATACGTCCTCCCCATTTCAATGGAAGAAGCTCACACCAAATGTCTTGAACAACATTTCACCTCATCCCCCGATTGCCTGCGGCCGCTCCTTGTGTCCCTGAACGGGCACAACTCCTGGCTGTTGTCCATGCCACGACCATGGGTTGACCAAAAGCAATCGGGGAGGGCCTACTTCCACATCGTCCTAGAGCCATGGCTTGTAGGACCAGCTGAACTTGTCGGATCTTGGTTCATCCACATCGACTTGCCCTCAGCTCCTGCGTTTCCCACAGCGGATGCCGTAGAGGCAGCTGCTCGCCAGATTGAAGAGTTAGCCTCAGAACACGTCCTAAATAGACGCACGTCTAATGAAGTCTTCAATCCCGCCGGACACATTGACGCCATCCTGCTTTCTTTTCACTACTATGATCATGTACATGAGGCCACTCTCCGAGAGTTCCATGGAAACGTGCCAGTGATTGCAACTCCCCAGGTAGCTCGCATCATCAGGCCTTGGAACCACTTTAGTACCATAGCCATCATCCATGATCTCAAACCTGCAGCTACCTCGTGGCGCGTGTCAGAGTTGCATCCTGGGCCATGTCTCCCCCCGTGGCTCGCGGTGCTACGCCTCCCAGGACACCGCGAGATGAACTTCTCAACTGCCATTGTCTGGACACACGTGGAAGACAACGGCGCCGAGGTGCACGAAACTATCTTGACCTCGCCACACGGCACCTTGTTGGACCAAGGCCCGTTTCAAGCCTTCGTCGACTCAGAGCCAAAGACCCGCAAGCTCGCCATGCTCCACGGCAACAAGGAGAGCCACATCGGCGGCAAGAAAACTAGCTTCGGTGCCAAAAGCGGCCTGGAACTCTACCGAAAGCTCGGAGCACCAAAATACTGGGTTCTTTCTCATGACCTGCCGCTGGCTTACACGGGCATCTTTATGCGCTTGTCGCGCGCGGCAGATACTCCACGGACGTTGGAATGGGCATTGGGCCACGAGTTTCTAGAGCAGGGTTTGCATAGGAAACGACCTGATGTTTTTCAAGTGACAAACGGCGGTTGTTTAGTTTTGGAAGCCTAGAATGGCATTCACATTTTCACACGAGCATCTTGCCGCATTATTCGTGTTTCCAATATTGCATATATATTTATCAGCAGACAGCCTTACCTTTTGAATCTGACAGATTTCCCCCTCCCGGCCAAAGTCTTATCACGATCATCACCTGCGCCGCTCTGGCCTGGGTATATGCATCATGGGGTCCCGAGAAAATGCCAGTGCAGCCCTTGGGAACCCATGATGTGCCCAAGCCGCTCCACATATCTATTATTGAGAGGGGATTGACGATTATTCAAGTCAATCATACGCCTCTGTCTTCGTGGCCCGCTCATGACGGGCTTCAAATCTCGGCTGCGTTGGCCGGGTGATGCTGGATTACGTGACTTAACTCCTTACAACACTTATTTTCCCATGAGCGCCCATTGTGCATTGGCAACACGCTACAAACGCATCACCCCTAGCAGAAAATCGAATCGAGACCCTGAGTCCAAAAATAAATTAAATGAGTAAAAAGTAAAACAAATCATGCCCAGAGCAATCGGCCGTCCTACCCACGCAGTGTAAGGCGTGATGGGAGGCCTGTAATTTCGGCCCACGTCCGTGGATCCAGCTTGCACTCATATCCCGGCCACACATGCAGCCAAGTACATATCTAATGTATATGTATGTTGCTGCACTGCTACGCTTTCTGCATGGACAGGTATACACAGACCCTGTGGCTTAGGACTAAAGAAGTACTAGCAAAAAGACGGCGGTGATGGTATGTATGTCTGTAATGTGGCTGGGGGTAGCTGGGATGCCGCAGGAGGTAAAGATAGACCTACCTAGTAGGTAGTAGATGGTTAGGAGAGACTTTCATTGGGGGAAAGAAGGGTGTATTTTCGCACAGCTGACATCATGAATGAAAGGGCTGTTGTTCGGGGTCAGGAGAAAGGGGTCAGGAGAAACAAACATGACATTATCTGCGTGTAGTATCCCGCCATGGCGGCAGCTTGTCGGCGGCGGGGGGGCAACCTCATCATGTCACACCCAAGGACTTACCCAGGTTGCCAGGAAGGTGCCGGCTAAGACGTCAACGGTGCCACTTGCCAGCAGGTTACTCCATGCAAGTCTTCAAACTCCGAGTGTCGACCGACCCCACTCCGGTATACACAACGTCACAACAGGCGCGCGTATTTCAAGCACATTAGCTTGGTCGATTCGTTCAATTTCATCACGCACAAGAGGCTTCTCTCCTACATTTTGTCATTGCCCATCCCGTCATCCATAAATCTTCAAACAAGCATTCCTCCCCAACCAGTCGCATTTAGAAGATGGCACCACCAAGTCTGACAGCAACGCTCTTGTTCTGGGTGTAGTTGGCTAGGGCAGCCTCACCAAGTTCGCGACCAATACCAGACTCCTTGAAACCACCAAACGGCCTGTGTGCGGTGTGTTAGCATTTACTATTCTAGCCCACTTCAACGATGGAAGGGAGGCACTTACAGTTGGTGTGAGAGCATGTTGTAGCCTGTGGCAGAGTTGGCGCGTTAGTTTCAATGCCGTCTCTCGAGTACCTGAGTTTTATTGACTTACAGTTGACCCAGACGGTTCCAGCCTTCAGGGCATTGCTGACACGGATGCTGGTGTTGAGATCCTTGGTGTGGATGGCAGCAGCAAGACCATAGGCGGTCTGGTTGCCCAACTTGATGACTTCCTCCTCATCCTTAAATTTGGAGATGGAGCAGACAGGGCCGAAAATTTCCTCCTGCATGATCTTCATGTCGGCGTGGACATTGCTAAAGATGGTGGGCTGGATGAAGTAACCCTTGTCACCGTGGCGCTCACCACCGATCTCAACGGTGGCGCCCTCGTCCTTGCCAGATTTGATGTAGCTCATGATGCGGTCGTACTGGAGCTGGCTGACCTGAGGACCCTGGAAAGTGTCCTGGGCGAAGGGGTCGCCGACCTTGTTCTGCTGAGTTCGCTTCTTGAAGGCCTCAAGGAACTTATCATAGATGCCCTCTTGGACGAAAATTCGACTACCGGCGCAGCAGCACTGTCCGTGGTTGAAGTATATGCCAAAGTTGACCCATGAAATGGCTTGTTCAATATCGGCATCGTTGAAAATAATGTTGGGAGACTTGCCACCAAGCTCCAAGGTGACTTTTTTCAGGTTAGATGAAGCAGCAGCCTTCATAATGGTGCGCCCAACGACGGTGGAACCAGTGAAGGCAACCTTGTCGATGTCCATGTGGGAGGAGATGGCGGCACCGGCAACCTTGCCGAAACCAGAAAGAAGATTGAAGACACCGGGAGGGAAACCAGCCTCCTTGACCAGGTTGGCGAAAACGAGCGCCGACAATGGAGTTTGCTCAGCGGACTTCATGACAATAGTGTTGCCAGTGGCAAGTGCGGGACCAATCTTCCAGGAGAGCATGAGAAGAGGGAAGTTCCAGGGAATAATTTGGCCGCAAACACCGAGCTATGACAAGGGGTCAGTTTTCCTCTTGGCCTTGTTTGTTTCCATTTGGCACCCAGAAGCGCTTTCAAAGGTATGTGTCCACTTACGGGCTCTGGTCTGGTAAAGTGAAACATATCGGGGGCAATATCAATAGTCCTGCCCTCGATCTTGTCGGCCCATCCACCGTAGTATCGGATGCAGCCAGCAACAGCACCAACGTCACCCCTCGCCATGGTAATGGACTTGCCATTGTCAAGAGACTCTACAGAGGCGAGGAGATCGATGTTCTTCTCAACGAGATCGGCAAGCTTGATCATCAAAACGGATCGCTGTTGGGGAGTAACCTGCTTCCATGTGGTTTCGAAAGCCTTGCGGGCGGCGGCGACGGCAATGTCCACGTCTTTCTCGGTGGCTTCACAGACAGAAGTAATGACCTCTTCAGTGGCGGGGTTGATGACCTCAAACCTCTTCTTGTCAACACCCTCAACCCACTCGTTGTTGATGAAACTGGGGGAGATATGGCGGTTAGCTTCTCGGACTCCTCGTGACTGGAACGATGCGGATTGGGAGCGCTGTGCACTCACAGACCAATGGGCTGCTGGTAAGGGCCCGTGATCGGGGTCTTGAGCTCGACTGTCAGAGTCATGATGACGGTTCGTGTGCTTGAGTTGGGCTGTATTAAACAGTGTGCTCGAAGGGGTATCTTGAAAGACACAACCAGGGTGATTCTGGCGGGTACAGGGGAAAAGGAAAAAAGGTTCAAGAGAAGAAAAAGACACTTGGAGTGTATTCAGGAATCAGGAACCAGCGGGTCTCTGTACTTTAAGTAGGTAGGTAAGGGAGGGGGAATCCGGGGCCGTGGAGCATCTACGTAGCAACGGCAGACGTCGACACCGAGGATATACTCTGTAGACAGCGCAGCCAAGCTTGACTAATAGGCTTCCTGTTACGGAGAGGAAGTTGGGAGGTAAGCTGTGCGGTGGTGGCGTTTTACCGTGATGGATTGCAAGTTACAAAGTGTCAATCTGGTCTGGTGTGTGCCCCGCACCAGTGGGCGATGTCGCCACACCCCGCCACCCCGCAATCCGCCTCCAATGCTGGAACCTCAGCTTGGAGCAAGCCGAACCGGAGTGAATACGTAGCCCAATGAAGAGCGAGGGCAAGCTGCAGAGGGTCCAGCAACAGCTGCCTCACGGCATCAGAAAGTTCATCGTCATATTTCCCGGCTATGTCCTCGAGCGCACTCCTCACTCAATATATACATTCAAAAATTGTTCCCTTCAATGTTCCCGCGTCGGAGCCGCGCTAGGTAGAAAGGTGCAGCTGAAGTGCTGGCCCACCGACGAATCACACAACTCTTCTCCGTACCCTCAACAGCTACCCCGGCCTTTGCCAGGACGAGCTGCGACGCTACCACGTACTTGTACTTCCGATCGGCCGTCGAGCGCCGTCGAGCGGCCGGAGTTGAGGAATGTCGTTAACCACAGATTGCTGAGCAACTGGCACGCGTCACGCTGCACGCGGCAGACACATACACCCTTCGGGCCTTCGCCCCTCCTTCCTTTTCAAAGCCCGAACATGTCTTCCCCGCAGCCAGCTGGCCAATAATTGAAGCTTGTCGCTTGTCCTTCGGCCTTTGAAACATCTGCCTGACAAATCCCGTCAATGGGTTTGGGAGAGCCACATTATGAACGCTACTGCGACCAGACATGTTTGGCACTAATTACTGCATGACAAGTCGCTGATTGCTCACAGCAGTTCAATCCTAGAGCTTGACGAGGTGCACACGCAGCCCTCTTTGGGACAGATGACAAAGAAAGGTATACTATCCCTTTCCTCGAGGAGACACCGTCGTTTTACGCCACTTTGATGCCATCGTTCCCTAGCTCCTGTTTCTCCCGCTGCCTGTCCTCAGGTTCTCAAAAAAACATCCTATTCCGTTGGCGTGCACCTGTCGGCTTGCACGAGACCAATCTTCGAGCCTTCGCATGGATGGAAACCAAGGGACCCGCAGTCTTCGCCAAGTTGGTAGCTCCATGAACGCTGTTTCGGTCACTCATCTTTCGTTGCTTATCGTGGCCCATTGATATTCACCCAACGGGACGCCTTTAATATGCCATGGGGACATGGCGGAGGCCCCCACACGACGGTATGTACAAGCAATTCCAACGAGCGGAGGAACAATGGAGTCAGTCCTTCAATAAACTGGTGAAGCACTTGCTACGCCAATGAAGCAATTATCTCTACGGAGTAAATTGAAACGAAGAGACAATTCGAGATGCCATGCAGACGCCATGCTGGCCCCCTCCCATCCGGTCAATGATGGGAGCCACGATCTGGAAGCAAAATATCCTGGCACGCCCTTCATCCCGTCCCATTCATACAATACACGATAGCTGATCTCTTGCAAATTAACTAACTAGGCGTTGGGGATGCCCATTCTGGAAACATTGTGGAGCTGGGTCCAGGCGTCCAAGCCACCCCCTCGTCTCGTCTTCTCGGAATAGCGGTTAGCGAGGGTTCAGAGAAAGTCTGGCGACTGGAAACACTCGGAATGGGATCGGAATGCCAGAAGGACTGGCCACAGACACCAAGCACCCTACCCCGGATGCTCTGCGTTCTCTCTTGGGAGTGTTAGACTTCATACTGGATTGTTTCTTACTCTGCCTGCTTGGAACTGAACTCCAGACGCAATTCCACGACATGTCCCGACCGTGTGGCTTCGAAGGTTTCTGCACCGGAATTCTTTTGCGGGCTGGGATCCTGCTTGCCTGGCTCTGGGCTCTTGGATATGGACGGCATGTCCCAGATCTACATCTTCCATCTTTCCGGCGCTTGGATGATCAAAGCCATGTGGCAACTGCGAGGCTTGCAAAGACGCCACGCTCATTTGTCCATGGTTGCCTCTCGCTGGCAATAGTTCTGGCTCCCATCTGTGCGTGGGTCGAATCTGAAAAGGAGGGGAACTGAGCCGAGACGGCCATAGGGATGTTTGCCATTCCTGGTAATGATGTTCTTTGTTGGCGAATAGTGTAGTACATGGCCTTGCCGGCCAACTTAGACCACATCCGAGCTAGCAGAATTCATATGGAGTATCCAGTTCGAGGTCGGGCTAAGTTATACACGCAGCGTCCCAAAATTACTCCGTAGCGGTCGGGGACAACTTTGTCCACTGGGGTACAAGTAGGTTCGGAAGATGTTCATGAAACTGGTTTCACGTACTGCGAGAGATGCCTGACAGTCTACACAAGCCACCCGCTGACAGAAGCGACTCGCAAGTAATGTAAAGGACTTGGAGGCTGTGGGTCAAAAGTTCTTGCACAAAGTCGTTCATGGGAGCGAAGATGACCTAAGCTTATCCTGAATAATGACAAGATAGCTCCACGATTTCTCCGCACCGGTAGCTTAGCTTTGACAACAGACAAGTTCATTGGCTGCGTGTAAGTGACGGCACCTGGGTTGGGGTTGGAGCATGAAGACTCAAGAGCCCGGGAATGAGTTGGTGAGGAAGTGAGAATGCAGATGGCAAAAGCTGGTCTGGTGTTGTGACACTCGGCGCTCGGCACTCGGCAGGCACTCGTTACTTGCCTTTGAGCACATGTGCTACATGTACGGGAACTTGATATATACCGGGTACCTAGGCTCTGAGTAAGATGCTGTTCCTTGTTTGTTTGAATATTCTACAACTTCAACGTCGGCTCCGAAGCAGCGACCATTCGACTCCCCCGAGGCCCCGGCAGCGTCAGCTCAATCTTTGAACCATGTACCTCTCTCACGCTATCGCGAGATAGCTTTGGACGGCGCGCCGCGACGAATCACCCAATCTTGCTAGCATGTCTGACGCATCGCGACGCGTTTATAGTGCATTACGTGGTATCTTACGGCTAAACACGGTGTTTCTAGGTGTAATGCTTGCACGATGCTTACATCATGCTTTAATTATTATCTGTATTGAGAAAAAACCAACCATATAGGAAAAATTAATGTACCTCTCTTACTCCAAAGTTGCATCAGCCAACGCGCTGCCAACTGCTGGTTAGGGCCAAGACACATGCGCAGTCGCTCGGGCAGTTGCTTGCAGCTGGCAGTACGACAAGACTGCTTCAGCACTCAGTGCTTCCTTAAGCGCTCCAGTGCTTCGGACCGACACTTGAGCAGTCACTGGGGGAATCACTTGATCGGACGGATAGAGCCAGGCGTCAGATCGGTTGGTGAGTCGAAACCAGGTACCGCTGTGAGTCCCCTAGTCTTTAACTCGCACCCATTTTGCCCAGGGCCGTTCAACTTGCAGATGTCAGACTCGAGGCTTGATAACTTGCAGACAAACTCCCACCGAGCAAACCATTTGGAGCAGTTGTGCATCAACCCGCCCTCGCAACATCATCGCCAATCGCCAGCGCCGTCGTCGTGTGTGGCCAGCACAATGGCTGTCATCACCAATGTTCCCGGTATTAGCATCACTGTCCATGTCAACGGAGAAGTCGCGCAAGAGTATCCTCCACATGATCCGACCGGCGAATGTCCGTCGAGCCCTCCATCGCATATCTGCTACATAGAGTCCAAATCGAACCAGAGCTTCTTAGTTAGGCTCACTCTCTCCCAAGAGAGGCAAATTTCCGAAGCGAATGCAATTCTGTTCACCGTATTTATTGATGGCATGCTCGCTGGAGGGCGCATTCTATACAGTCGCCCAACTTGTCAGCTGAGCTCTCCCATCAATGTTGATATCAAAGACCAAATTATTCAGTCTCATGTGGCCGGGCATTGTATCCGACGATCATTCTCCTTCTCGCCCGTTTCTCTGGGTTTGTGCCTGCTGTGCCTTCATAATCTTCCATTTTGCGCCTTTGGGCTTTGATATCTGATGCTAACACGGTTCTTTGCTTTTACAGTGGAAGAGACAACTCAAGCGACGGTGGAACGCGACTCCAGAAGAGCCAAATCTCTAGGCTGCATTGTAGTCAACCTTGCGACCTGCAGGCGCGGAGCAACAAGGCCCTTGCAGCCTATGGTACCAAGCAGGAATTCTGACTTTGTCTTGGCCGAAAAAGCAATGAAGGGCAAGGAACTATCCCATGGGACGAGGTCAGTTATCAGTAGGTAAAATACAACTTGAAGCTTGACTGAGTAGCCCAGCTACACTGAGGAGATCCTCGCTCCGACCCCCAGCTGTGCGGACGCACATAACATTACACCTCTCGCCAAGTACATTTTTCGATACCGGTCTCGGGGTACGTCTCCGCAATGTTTGCTCAAATATGCCTGCATTTTTGGACTTTACTAAGGTCGTCCAGCTGCACTACAGCGGGAACTGATAATCCCCCAAACACCGCCTCCACCAGACGAGTCATTTATTACCTCGGAACTAGGCTCCATGTCCGACGAAAATGTTCGATTCTTAGCGAAGGAGTTTCTCCGCGTTAAGCGGGAGAGGGAAGTAAAACAGGTATGTTAGATGGCCACTAGATCTCGTGTCCGTCATGACGTGGCATCTGCAATAGTCCACCGGTTGGCTAATTCTGGTCCAAGGAAACACCAGCGTTGAGCTTCAAGCGGACTATTGACCTTACCGACGACGACGTGGTTGACGTGACCGGACGTCACTCATTTAAGGCGCTTAAGCGAGAGGGTGACATTGATGTGATTGAGCTGTCAGACTAATCGTACGAGATGGGTGGCCACCGGTGACTTAGGACTGAAAAGTTAAATGCTGTGGGAATATGCTTCCGATAATACCTGTTCGGGTTCGGTCCAGGTCAATGAAATGTTTTAAGCAATTTCTCAGAGGGGATGGGGTTGGTTTCAAAGCAAAAATACTCCGACTCAGTGTAATCTGCCAGGGCGCCAATATCGACAGTCAGTATCTGCTGGGAATGAATTAGGGTTGTATCAGATATTGAAATGTGGCAGTCTGTCTTTTCTTCTTTTTTCATCCATAATAGAAAACATCCAGCATGTTTGACTTTTCATACATGAATCTCACGGTCAGCAGATACAGCTTCAAGTTTCTTCAAATAAATATTTCTAAAGTGGCTTGAGAAACGACACAGTCCAACAGCATTGGTGGTGTTGGAAGTTTGGACGTCGACTGTGCGGTCCCCCGGCCCCCCTGGTTGGTCGCTGCTCGGATGGCTGACCTCCACCTCCACCTGACCCTGCAAATGTCGATGTCAGCTCATGCATGACGTTTTGGCGGAAGCCGTCATTTTGATCCCAGCACCCTGGCCATCACCTCTGGACGACGTCTCTCCATTTAGATATCGACGGCCGAGATGCCGCGTTTGCCATTGCCTGGTTGATTGCATGCTTCCTTCCCTCGCCGAGAGGCTCTCTGTATTGTCCTTTATTCCTCTTCTGCTTTGTCCGACGCAATGCCTCCCGACATATCCAGCAACATCCGCGTCTTCGTCCGCTGGCGCGACCAGACCGTCTTCGCCGGCGAGGACGTCAAATGCACCGTCACATTCAAGAACGTCGCCCCGACACAGAGCCAGCAACGGCAACAGCAGCAATCACAACAGCAGCAGAAGCCACACGGAGAAAGACAACGATTGGCCGTGCCGCTGCAGGCTCGGGCGAAGGCCAATGTCGGCCTGGCAGCGCCGCCGCCGACTAACGCGACAAGAGGGCATCGGAGGTCTGCTTTGTCCCTTGGCGTTTCTTCAACAAATTCTCATAGTCGATCGGGTTCAGTACAATGGTCACAGGCTACCGGTAGCGGCGGGGATTGGCGGCCGGGCCACGCACACAAGCGATCACTGTCTATTGTATCGATTGGGTCGGCGAATAATGCAGAGGAGCATGCTCAGCGGAATGAAACCCCGTCAAGGCCCCATCGGCCGCATCGAGGTCACAGTCGTGCGGCGAGTTTACAAATTTCAGCACAAGGCGCGACCTCGCCGGGGCCGGGACCACAATCAGGTAAGCTGTTACGTTCAGGTATGCTGCGTGAATACAAGTTGGACTGATCGTGTGGCTAGCGCCGTTCTTCCATCGACATATGAGCTCCCCGCTTTTCAATGCATCGTATCCTCCTGATCGATTTGGGAGGCTATCTGGGGCTTCTACTGCGCCGAATACGCCCGGGCTGGGTGGCCAAAGAAGAGCGCCAAAATCACCAGCGAGACGAGAAATGCCAAACTTTCGATTCCCTGCAGCTCCTTCAACCGGAAATGCAGAGGCTTCTAGTCCGAATCTCAAAACTCCTGATGGACTTCTTAGTCCGAGGCAAGTTGGTCCTCACGACAATAACAGCTTGGCCGTGCGGTTAAAGGAGCAACCGCAACCGCCAAGCGCTGTGGACCGACCAGCGGCAAGGATTCTGGCGAGCAATACGGTTCCCGGGGGCACACCGCGGAGCAGTGGAGAGTTTTATTCCATGAGCAACAACTCTTCAGAAACTCTGGTATCTGAATATGTGACGCAGCCGCTAGCACGGGGTAATGGCCGTTCACCACACGCCAGACGGAGCTCTGGCATGTCGCCGCAGCAGCAGAAAATGCCAGAGTCATTAATGATGGGTTATGCCCAAATCCAAGGGTCCTTCATTTTGGATGGTTCCCTGATTAGTCTTGGTCCTTTTGAGCAAGTCAAGAAGAAGGGTGCAGTAGGCGGACGAGGTGGCGGTGTTGTCGGCCTCGAGCAAACGAAACGGGACACCGGCTTTTTAGGAAGTTTTGGCTGGGGCAATATTAGCACTTCCCTGGGTTTCCTCGGCGGGGAAGAATTGAGCACAATCAAAGAGATTCGCGGAGCTGTCAATTCTAAATCTATCCCCTTGCTTAGCACGCCTCAGTCTATCCTGTTCGTCGACTTACAACTGGCCCCGGGAGAGAGCCGGTCATACGAGTATACCTTCCGGCTGCCAAAGGGTTTACCCCCAAGTCACAAAGGCAAAACAATAAAGATATCATACAGCCTGGTCATTGGCACGCAGAGAGCCGGAGGTGCCAAGGAGCAACAAGTCAGGTCTGTCGAGATTCCATTTCGAGTATTGGGCAGTGTCAACAGCCATGGTGAAATTCTTGGTCACGATCTCATGAGCCCGTATATACTGCTTCGAGATGGGGCGGAGGTCAAGAGCCTCGGCAAGCATACTAGAATGCATAAATCAAGGGCCTCATTTGGTCCTCCAGCAACAATGAACGAATTTCTCAACTACGTGGATGACTTGGCTTCTAGGCGGCGAGAGTCAACGGGAAATGCATTGCTGTCCCCAACAGAGTCGACTGCCCAAAGACGTCCATCGACATACGAGGAAGTCGGTATGGCCAAAGAAGCCATCCATCTTGCCATCATGAGAAGTAACATGGCCGGAGACGGCCAACAAAGCGCCAATCGTTTCGAAATCGCACGCAATGGCCAGCGAGTTGGCGTAGTAATGCTCACCCGGCCGGCGTACCGCCTAGGCGAAGTTGTTACCATGGCCATCGACTTCACCGACGCCGATATACCATGCTACGCAGTTCACGCAACACTTGAAACATCAGAAAAGGTAGACTCCTCACTGGCCATCCGCTCCGAGTCAAGTCTACAACGAGTTACGCGAAAAGTGTACGTTGCCTCTTCTGAAGCAGCCATGTACTCGCGCCGCGTCGTCTTCACGCCAACAATTCCCATCTCCGCTACCCCAGAATTCGTCACCACAGGTGTCAATCTCGAGTGGAAGATCCGCGTGGAATTCGTGGTCCCCTACCAGGGGTCGGATACAACTCAGCTTGGGGAGCTGCAGGTTCCTCACCCGCTGCTGGAGCAGATTTCGCGGGATGAAAAGGGTGGGCTCGTGCTTGTGGCAATAGAGAATCTGGCATGTGAGAGCTTTGATATTTCGGTGCCATTGAGAGTGTATGGGGCTGTGGGGAGTGGGTTGGAAAGGCTGGAGAGGGATGAAGCTTCTGAGGAGGGGTTGGTGGTGTAAATGATGGGAGGTATTATAAGTTCTGGATAGCGAGTACATGGCTAATAGGTATATACACACATATATATATCGGTGCGTGATGTTGAGTCTTGATTTGCGATGCTTTGGTGATGAAAGACGGAGCTTCACCATAAGGACACGTTGAATGAAATGAACCCCGAAGATGCGTGCTTGTACTCCGTCGAAGCAAGCAGGATTGCGTCGACATCCGGATAAATGAAATTAGAACATGAGCATTGCAGCGCAGTGATATGGACCATGGAGTACAGAGTAACCTGCAAAACTACATTACGAGGTTGTATCCGTTGCCTTATACGCGCCAAGCTACCACGACTTGTGCTACAGCCATCCCTACATGCTAGATAGATGTCATTCGCGACATCTGACGTGTCTTGGGGACGCTGGCTGCACAGAAATGATTACGCTCTCTCATCCAGATGCGCAAATCTCACCTCATCACGGCATTCTAGGCAAGCCATGTCGGCGACAAAGCCACTGTAACGCTGGGCTTTTTTGGTAACACCAATAGTTGGTCGCTTCAATATTCTCAACTATCAATAGCATCGTTCAAATCTCGCACGACGCCCGCCCACAGAGACGCGAAACCCCCCCTTTTTCCCAGGAATCTCAACCAATCATTCTGTTACAGAAACAGGAAAGGTAGTAGTGCTGATTTAAATTAACGACATTGACATTGCCTTTTGCGACCCCGGTCCGTTGATGAGCGGTTCACCAAAAGGAGATGTGACAGGGCCGGGGTGTCTTCGGTATGACCTGGCTGCGCATCCTCATGTGCTCTTGTGTGCACGGGCGGCGGCGGCGGCAGAGCTAATTTAGATTTGCGCGTGGAGTTTGGGCGCTGGAGATATTTTGGGCTGTTGCTTTCGTGGAGGTTTGGCGGGCGCCGATTCAGGAGGTGGGCGGTTTTGTGTTTTCGATTCGTGAGGGCGTTTAAACATGCAAGGGGTGTGGGTTGGACACGTTGGATCGCCAATTGTGTATCCTTTTGAGAAAGCGGGAGAAAGGTGGAAGCATTTTGCATGATTGTTGCATCGAGATGATGAACAGTTGGTATAGTACGCCCGTGGTTGCTCAGTCAGTACGCCGTACGGAGAATTGATGGACTACGAATCCGAGTAGCTTGTAAGCAGATGCTGGTGGGACAACATGATGTCTAAAATTATCCAGCAGCGAAGAAGTTTGTTACATACACAGCCCATGGCACCATGGAGCCAACGTGTGCCCATTGTCCAATTCTCCAATGACGATGCTCACGACATCAATCTCGGTGCGGTGGCCCGGCAACAGGGGCAATGGCGACCCAGGCTAACTCGGCGGTTATGATGCTTGATTGGCCCTCGGCTCGCAGAAGCGGGGAACAGCAGTCCACTTTGGGCCATTGGGTGTGGAAGATTGTACAATATTGACATCTCGCTCGTCAGACCAACAGCTTGTCCCTGTCCGTGACGACAATCAAATCCATCTTTTTAGCTGGTGTTCTGGGGTCCTCTCTTCCTCCCATCAGCCCTGGCCCAATGCGGGTCCCTGGCCTCCAGGTACGTGCAGCTCAGATATCCTATGAGCTCTGACCATTCGACCTTGCTGTGCAGTGCCGTGACCAAAACAAATCGGGCAGGCGTTGCAGCTGCAGCTGCAGCTGCAGGTCAGGCAATTGCCCAGTCCGCTTAAACGTGACTTGGCTCGGCTTTTTCTCTCTCTTCTCTCCCTTCATTATTTACATCTGGTCTGGTAAGCTTGAGAAGTGGCAATTAGTGCCACGTCTTCATCGTCCTCTCTTTTATTCAGTTTTTTTTTTTTAATTTCTAATTTTTCGGCGTTAGGCGCCCACACCACAATCGTTGTGAGTTTTGAGCTTCATTTCAATGGTCAAGCCGTTGCCGTTGTCCAGTCGACAGAGCAAGACTAGACTTTGGCGCGAGCTGCAATATGCCCAACATTGGCTGACAGGAAAGACCGACTTAGGTATTCTGTACACTCGCTCGGCAATTTTCTCCTCCTCGGCAAGTCTTGTTGCCAATTCGAGTGCGCAGGTGCCCTCAAGCCTGATACTCCTACCGCTCCTATGAGTGCTGCTCGTCGACCTGGACCGCCGCCCCCCCAGCTTTCGCTTCTTTTCGTGTGACTGGAGCGGAGATTGCTAGACATTGACTTACACCGCCGCTCTCCTCGCTCGCCTTCGTCTATGGTAAAAAGTACACATACATGCGCACCACTGCCAATTTTTACCACCGGTCGATTTTCTATCGAACAAAAGAAGCATACCCCAGTTACACCGAGAATTGCCTAGAATAGCATCTTGTACGCTGCTTTTCTGCGACATCACCAAAGAACGCTCCCTGGGCCTTGTCTCGCCTGTCCCCGGTGGCTTTGCTTGAGTGCCTGCTGCTGCTCAGCTAACCCATCAGGTCCCTTTTGTTTGACGAGACCCTTGGTCCTCCTGTATTCCTAAACAGCAGCTGCGCGGGTGACTCTTGAAAGAGTCAATGGCGAAGAGATGGCTGCGACTGTTACTCCCTCCAACAACCGGTTGAAGCTGACTCCGTCTAACTCACCATTTCTATCGAGGCCGTCCAGATCCCTGATGCGTGGCCGTTCGATGCACGAGCCGCGGCTCTCTCTTAGGAGGGTCGTCGGCACCACTTGTCGCTCCCCGACGGGCTTTGATACTCTCAATTCCTCCTTTGCCTACATTGCTGGGGGTGCCGTTGTGGTCGTCGATGTCGACGGCCAGCTTTATTCACAGCGTTTCTACAGAGCTCGTCCTACAGCTGTGCCCATGTATTCAGTATCAAGTTCGCAGAATGCTCCTTCAACTCCGATTGTAACGACGCCTAAAGCCAATGACAGCCGCAATCGAGTGGCTCTAAACTGCAGGGATTCGGGATGCAGCCCGGTGGACTGGGCGACTGATCCGCCGAGCGGTTCCAGAACGTGGACAAGCCGGGAGAGGATCAAAGCTGCTACGTGCCTAGCTTTGAGTCCCGATGGCAAGTATCTGGCAGTGGGTGAGACTGGATATGCCCCCCGAGTCTTGATTTTCAGCCTTCTGGACGCGTCGTCGGACACGCCGCTAGTCTCTATCAGCGAGCATGCGTTTGGGGTCACGGCGGTCGCTTGGTCTGAAGATTCTAAATACCTTGCGTCGCTCGGCGCCGCCAACGATGGCTTCCTCTTCGTCTGGAAGATTGACCCACGAACTGGAGCTGCCAAGCTCTTTCGGCAAAACAGATGCACCTCATTTGTCAAAGACATGGTTTGGATTGGTAATAGTCTCATTACCTTGGGTGTGCGCCACGTCAAGGCGTGGAAAATTGAGGATGGAACCTCTGTCTCGCCGACCAAGTCCAAGTTTTCGGGTGATGCGACGCCATCCACCCCAACATCACAAAAGACCTTGCCTGGCCGAAATATGCTTTTGGGCAGCTTGTTGGACGCCACTTTTAGTTGTGCTGCCGTTGACGGCAAGAGTCTTATTCTCTGCACAGAGGCTGGTGATGTCTGCATCCTCGATGATGACGATAGGCAGATGAAATTGACAAAAGTCTTGAACCTGGAGTTCAACATCACAACAATCACAATTCGTAACAACGTTGCATATGTTGGCGGCAAAGATGGCCATTTTGCAACACTTGATGTTGAAGGCGTCATGGATGGCTGCGCAGCGAGTGTTTTGACGACCAGCCAAACATCGGCTGGTGTTGTCGCTCTCGGTTTTCTTCCGGATAAGTTGGTGACCATTGATTCAAAGCAGTCAATTGATATTTGGAATCCCGACTATTTACCCGGACAACCTGTTGAAGCTGTCGCTCATATCCCGATTCCTGGGCATGGAGAACCCATCATCGGCGTTCATTCGTTGTATCGACCGAACAAGGCAAACGCTGCCTTTGTCACCTGGTCTGCGTCAGGCAACGTAACGTTTTGGGATGTAGATGGACAGGTCAAGCTGACTCTCGATGTCCCTGTCGACAATTCAGATTCAGACAATGAGCTCGCTTTGCCAAACCAGCTCACGAGCGCCCGCACCACAAAGAGTGGAAAGCTACTAGTTACAGCGGATCGTCAGGGAATCGTGAAAGTCGTCGACGTAGATTCCAAGGACTACCTTTTGGATATCAAGGCACATTCATCAGACTGTCTTTGCATCAGTATATATGACGAGGAGTCGAAGTTTCTTATGGCCTGCTGCGGCAGAGACCGGACTGCCCAGTTATTTCACCGACTCTCCACCGGTCGGATTGAGCATTTCCAGACTCTTGAGTTTGCTGCAAAGGTTATCCAGGTGCTCATCCCGGCAGATGACAAAGTCATCACGTGTTCACTTGACCGTACGTTGCAGGTACACGACATCGTCTCCCGAGAGGGAGAGCCTGATATTATTGCAGCCATTCCCTCCAAGGTTATTTCTTTAAAATCATCACCTACTTCAATAACCATGGGTTCAGACAACAGGACTGTTTTTGTTTCTTCTTTGGATCGGTCCATTTACCAATACGACTTGGCAAGTGGTAGACAAATTTTCTATTTTAAATGCATGGATGAGGGCGGTGTAGAAGCCGCCGTTTTGGATTCCTTGTTTGTAGGCCAGTGGCCCACTAAGGACCTTGACTTTTTGCTGGGGTCATCAAATACTGATAAATCCATACGACTCTATGACGCCAATTCAGGCTCATTTTTGGACAGAGAATGGGGTCACACAGAAGCAATCAACGGCGTCTCTCTAGTCGAAGATGACGACGGCACGAGGAAAGTTGTCAGCGTGGGTTCGGATGGAACGATTATGGTTTGGACGCTGGATCTAAACGATCCTTCACCGAGGTCGATGAGTAGGGATCCATCGCCGGTGAAGGAGGGAAACAACAATAGTAGTCGACCGACGTTGCGAAAGGTTTTATCTAAGGCGGAGCTGGCCGAATTTCAACGTCCGTCACCGTCGCCAGCGGGACGTCGGTCACCTCCACGATCATTGCGCCGCCGAACATCTCGACTCAATCTTGGAACCGCCCCCTCAGTAAATCGAACACCGGTTGGAAACCTGGCAACCAGCCCAAGTGACAGCGCCATCAGTGAAGACACCCCATCAAGGAGAAGGTCATCGGAGATTAACAGGGGTGACAGTCCTCCTGCCAGCCCAAAGTCGAGGGTTAGTAGAAGGCCCTCCATGCCAGTTTTGTCCGCTGTTGCCAAGAGGAAGTCTTCGTCAAATCTTCGCGGGGGCGGCTCTTTGAATATGGCAACAGAGCAGGCTTGCCGCACTCTGCGTGCATACAGAAAGAAGCTGTCGTCTGCTGAGCCTATTACTGCTGAAGGCTTGACGGAACTGGATCAAGAATTGCGTCTCACAGCTGCTGCGCTTGGTGATCGCGCCATCAGAAGCAAAGCTATGAACGAGACAGTACTCAGCGGCCTTTTAGACCAGTACTCGGAGAGGCTGGTTACTTTATTGGATGAAAAATTGCGGCTTACCAACCAGCTCCCCAAGGATCGGGAAATTGAGACCACCAGCAGTGACGATCGACCTCGCAGTGCGGATGGCTCGTCAAGCTCCTCGTCTCCATAACATTCATTTCGTTTCATGTGTTATCAACGAAATACTTGCTTCTCCTATATTGAGCGTTTGAGGGAGGTATCGCACTACTGTCCGTTTGCCTCGACATGGGACAACGGCGTTTTAGGTTGCAAATTTATTATATGGAGGGGAGCAGAGCTAGCTGAAGGAAATCAGAACCGATGCTCTTGACATCACTTTTTTTATAGTGATATGATACCACTGGGATTGGCGTTATACGGGTTTTAGCATAAACACTCGGGATAGGCTCAACCCGAAGATTAGGGAATAGTACTCTTCGGAGGCAATTACTACGATTTTCTGACATGACACATTTAGTTGGCAGTTGGTGAAGATTTGTGACAATGTACTGTTCTTTCCCAATGTCGCGGCCAATTCTGCACGCAATGTGCATTAAACCCGTCTAGAGGCCATTGATCCCTTAACCACGGTTGGTGTAAGCGGTCAGGGGTGTCACGTGACCTTGGCCGTTTTGTCTTGTTTTCCGCTTGGGCCGTTGATTCCATCTCCTCCCTACTCCGTACAAACGCTCGTACAACACCAGAGAAATTCGAGGTCAGCAGTATCACGTGATTTTTGGACTGCCGGTCGCAACTAGGAAAAAAAAGCACACTACGGCAAGCAGAGAAAAACGCCATCGCAAGAAAAAGCCTCAAAGCGCGTGAAAACTCCATGCAATTGCCGATTGGACGCTGTTAAAGCTTTGTTGTCGCTCAACACGGTCGTCAACACGTGTATTTCTACGAATCCGACCACTGAGTGCATGACGTATGTGCGTCCCCTGAGCACGCTTCTTCCAGATGGCAAGTAGTCGAGGCGCTGGCAAGAGCTAACCTTTGGATGCAAACTCTTTACAGATCCTGGCGCCGATTCATCTTGCTGCAAAGCGCGAAGGTCCTCTCGGTCACTGGCGAGGTGGACCGCGGGGCATGAATCATCCGACCGCTTATACGCCCCTCGAGTCGCTCTTCCTTTTCCAGTCGCTACTAACACACGGGGCCGACACGGGAGCGTTTGTTCGGATTTCAGAGCTACTTAGGAACAATGCGCTCGTCAAGAGCGACAAGTCGTTTGATGCGGCGCGGTTAGCTCCTGATGCGCTGCAGCAGTTGTTCTTGCTGCTGTTGCGAGAGGAGGTGAAGAGCGGGACCGGTTCGACGACAACGACAAATGCTACGACAGCAACGGCGGGTCCGGGTACAAATACAGCAGATACATCGACTTCACCGGCGTCACGGAAGAGAAAACTGGGCAGTCCGCCGTTGCCGTCGCTAAAAGACGCCTATGAGCACATCGAAAAGGTCCCGGCCTTGGTGGATCGACTATATGCTAGATATCGGGATACCATCGTAAAGGAAATCAGGGAAGATGAAGAAAAGTTTGCAACCGTTCAGAAACATATTCAGTTTCTTGAAAAGAACGAGAAGGAGAGATTAGCAAAAGCTGCGGCGAGCCAGAATGGCCCATCGATGTTGGCTCCTCGGGACGGACGTCCGATTCCTGGTCCATCGCCAACTCCCACCCCTGGGCAAGCTGGCGGCGTTAAGAGACCCGTGTCTACCACACCAGTTTATCCACCGAGACCTCCTTCAACCTCGACTACGCAACCAACAATTGCAGCGCCGAGTCACTTGCAGACGGGGGGCACGACACCAGTCCGGCCGCCGCAGCCTTCGCCAAAACCTCCGACCACCACCGGATCAGGACTCCAGGCACCGGCCGGAATGCCCCAGCCTGGGTCCAGAGTTCTGCAACCGCCTGGCCAGCCTCCGAAGCCGACACTCTCACCACGTCCAGACGCTGCTGTCGCTCTCAAGCCGAAGGAGGCCACACCTGCGGCGGGAGGGCAAGCGACAACCACGGGGACTTTGAAATGGGAGAAACCATATCAACCCCCGATACCTCAAACTCCTGGAACAGCGGGACAGACTCAGCCTTTGGCTCCCGCCAATGCGACGGCCGGGGCTTCAAAGGAACCGCAGCAGCAGCCGCGGCCTCCACAACAACAAGGACAGTATGCTGGCCAAGTGCCACCTCCGGCTGTGGTTGCCCAGGGTCGACCTATTCCAGGAAAACAGGTCCTCGTGGCCCCCCAGAATGCCGGGCAACTCTCCACTCCGTTACAGCCAGCCCCCCCTCGGCCAGGTGGAGTTTCTGCATCACAAGGTCAACTACCACAACAACATCCTCGACCGATCTCGACAACACCCGTCATTCCACCTAGCCGACCTCTCCCACCTCAGCAGGCACAACAAGCTCAACAAGCACCGAGACCGATTGCAGCAGCCTCACAAACACCGCAAAAGGGTGTCACTGGGCCCATCGCAGCTTCTCAAAAGTGGACGCCAGCCCAAGCTGCACAACAGCAGCAAACACAACGGCCGTCACCCTCGGCGTCCCCCGCCCCGTTGGCGCAGAAGGACAAGGCGTATGCCTCTCCTTATAATACCCAACCGCCACGACCAGCCATTCCGGAACACATTATTCGACAAGCAGCTGTAGCACAGGCTGCCGCTGCCGCTGCCACGCCAAACGCCAAGAAGATCAGCCCGGTCACGGCTGCTCCAAGTACGCCTGGTGCCACCACTCCAATAGCTGCGCTCACCCGCGGGTTTGGCACCAAATGGGCATCTCATTCTACTCCTTCTACACCACGACCTATTACAGCTGAACCGGAGAGCCCGGCATATGAGCCAGTCAGCCCGCCACCTCGTGATACCTCGATACTGTCTGATACGCCAAGGTCTAGTTCAAAGAGAGACTTCACCAAGGGCGGCTTGAAAGCAGATGCTGCCAAGGCGAGGAGCCGGCCACCCAGAGCCTCGCATGGAGGGCGTGGAATGAGCACCACTCCATCAGTTAGTGGGACCAGGAGAAGCCAGTCCGTTGCTTCGCAAGCCGATGAGCTTGCCATGGACCATCCAATCAGCTCCACAAAGGTTAAGCATGAAGTTCTCACCCCGCGGCACATTGAGGAAACGGGCGATACCACGGCAGACGAAAGTGTCCATGGTCGAACGAACATGGCAACTCCTGGCAGTGTCTCGTCGAGACTTGCCAAACGGAAAAGACAAGACTCACCATCTGTGCCTGCTGCACCTCCGACACAGGTTTTGTGGACTCGCGGTTTCACCAAGGTATCTTCCTCGGCTCTCGACCAGATCTCAAGCCACCGCGACGCCAACATGTTCGCTACCGGTGTCCGCGAGAGGGACGCCCCAAACTACCGGCAAATTGTACTGCAGCCCCAGGATATCACATCAATACGGTCTGCCATTAAGCAGGGGAACAAGGCTGCCTTGCAGGCAGCAAGCAGCCTTCCTGGTGGCGATCCTGGCACGGCAAGTGTCTGGCTTCCGATATCTGAAGATCTCATCCCCCCCAAGGGTATCATCAACTCTGCCCAGCTCGAACGCGAGCTGGTGCACATGTTCTGCAATGCCATCATGTATAACCCCGACCCTGACCGAGGTCCTGGTCCTGCATTCCTGAAACGTTCCCAAGACGAGGAGGAGGAAGTTGTAGGCTATCGCGTTGACGAGAACGGCGTCGTCAAGAATACACGGAGCATGTTTGTGGAAGTCGAGAAACTCCTTGGCGATCTTCGTAGCGCGGAGAAGGACCGCGGTGTACCACCGCCTTCTGCCACTCGTCAAACAAGTGTTGCGACGCCCGCAGATGACACCGCCGAGGATGAGGATGAACTAGCCGGAGATGGGAACACTGCGACCAGCGTCGTGAAAAGAAGACGGATTACGACGAGGAACTAGGGCTCCTGAAGAGTTTGCAAGACGCCTCTTCTTGGTGAGAATGAATCCCACATCAAATGCGGGCCAGTTTGACGACCGAGAGTGGACTGTTTGATTATTGTAGAGCGTTTGCATGGGCCGGTTATATTGGTGCCTTTTGGGTCTTTGGAATTTGGGATGTGGATAGCGTGTAGGATGGCATACTTGACGTTCAAAATAATTTTCTCTCGCCTTCCCCTTCATTTTTCTTTCACCGCATTCTCACGCAATTGTGTTCAGTCCAATGCACGTCCAACCACTTGCATGCGGCTGATGCATGTCACACGTGATGAATTGCAACGCTCACCAACTCACTCACTCACACAAAAGTGACTGCCCCCAGAACCCAACCTCATTAGGTTCCACGACACCCTTTAATTCCAATATCCACCCTCACCGAGGCCCATCTCTCAAAGGGAAGAAAAATACAATAAAGGGAGAAGAACAAAATGGTTGCAGAAGACGACGCATCCAGCACCAAAACCGCCTGTCCTACAGCACTCATCGCCAACGTCCTCATCCTGCCTGACGGTGAGCAGCCCGTCCACGTCGAACTATCAAATTGGGACCAGATAGACGACTTCCTCACCCGCGATCATGACGAGCACCCCGGCCAGTGGAAGATGTTTATCCTAAACGGCCTGCATACAAAGCTGGCGTCCGAGCTGGCCGTGCGGCTGGATATCGACCCCGGGTTTTTCGACAGCCACGTCTACAGAACGAGGTACATCCCTCCGCGGCGGGAGGCCACGCGAAAAGAAGGGGCCAAGGAGCAGAACCAAAGCAAAGCAGCCACAGACGCCGGCGTCCACTTCTTCCAGCTCGACTTCCCGCAGGTGGAAGAGCTCTCGGTCCCCGCGGCGATCCAGACGTCGCGGAGCTCAGAGATTCCGCTCCTGGAGACGCGGTGGATGCTCGAGGAGAACGTGCTCAGCCTGGCGCCGGACGCGAGGAAGGCGTACCTCTTGGACGGGACGCTGTACCGCTGGGACGGCGTGCTTGTGGGCGTATTTGGGTACTGGAGGAGGATGTCGTGGTGGAGTTGCGAGCGGGAGAAGACGTGTATGTCCTCTTTTTCTTTTTTTCCTTTTTTTTGCAAATTTCCAAGACAGACAAATGGATGCTAATCGCCACGGACACCAGCCGTCATGGTTATAGACGGGCCGCTGGAGGCGATTCTCCCGCCACACGTGTCGCCCGCGCAGCTCGCGACGCAGCCGTTCAGGAACAGCATCAGGCGCAAGGACGCCAACGCCGTCGAGGCCCTGGACAGCCTGTACGCGCGGTGGAGGGAGCGCCGGCGCCCGCAGACGTTTCTGGAGAGGTTCCTCGGGCAGGGCGGCGCGGCCAGCGTGTACGAGGTTGCGACCGACGTGGCGCTGCAGCAGTGGAATCTGCTCCTCGCCGCGGTGCAGGTCGACAGGGGGCCCAACCAGGCAAACTACCTGCTAGAGATCATTTCGCAGCGCATCGAGAACAACGCGCTCGACTGCCGCCGCTACACGCGCGGGGCAGGCGAGGCGGCCAACGCCTGGGGGGACCTGGGCAGGCTGCTCCCGCAGAGGAGGGACTCGGCATTTCTGCAGATGGTGACGGGCTTCCACGACAAGTTGCAGCGGCTGGAGCGGAAGCTGCCCTCGCCGCCGTCGGCCTCCAGGGTGGACGCCCTGGCGCGGGAGGTGCGCGAGGACCGGAGGGCGCTGGACCGGCTCTCGTACATGGGGGGGATCCTGCTGCCGTTTTCCATCGTGGCGGGCATGTTTTCCATGGCGGGCCGGTTCGCGGCCGGCGGGGGCCTGTTCTTTGTGTACTGGGTGCTTGCTGTGCCGGGTGTGCTGGTGGCCACGGTGCTGGTGTACGCGGACTCGCTGCGGACGAAAAAGGTCCGCAGGGTGCGCAGGGGCCGGAAGCAGCCTTCGCGGCTGGGCTGGCTGTTTGGCAGGAGGAGGAGGGACAGCGGTTCGACGACGTCGACGGACACGAGCTCCGTGTCGGGGGAGAGTGCGCGTGGTGGACAGGACGGCGGCCGTGGTGGTGGTGAGCCGGGACGATTGCGGGCGGCGACGGGGACGCCGATGCCTTGGAGATTGGGGCCGAGGCCGGTCTGGCCCGGGTTTGGGGAGGATGTGGTGAGGGCTGACGAGACGGAGGATCTGGGGTGGTGGAGGGCATTGTGGACGTTGGTTGGGTATAGGCCTCTTTGGGCTGCCGAGAGTGATATGCGTTGATGGTGTTGCTGGCCAAGATGAGTTGCATGAATGAGTCGAGGTTTGGCTTGAGTGGTTTTGTGATGGGGATGCAAGAGTGTAGATAGACTGGTTGAGCTACTGGAAAGAGGTTTGGTTTAAACGATACGAGTATGACATGCGTTACGATACTATGAAAAGATATGATGAACAACAAGATATCTGCCCAGGTATTATATGCCGCGCCCTTAAACGCCGAACCGCTGCCATAATGTTCCATGACGAAAATCAACAACCGGTTGACCAGCCTGGGAATAATGTACACCCCATATAACGTCATATTAAAGGACGCCCTTTAATCATGACCAACCCTGCCCTGTGACGTACTCGACCGATTACTCCGGCCTTCCTTCTTCCCGTTATCCTCCAACATCTTCCGCGGCCAGTCGGGACAAATGTCTATATTCTCCCTCGGAAACCACCACTCCAAGAACAAAAAGAACAGGTAGTCAATTACGACACACAAGCAAAAGAGCTTGCCCGCCCAGATGCCGCACCCATAGTAGCGCTTCAACCTGTCAATAAGCGCAAAGTTGCGAACCCTGCTGCCATTATAGCCGCCCGTGTCGAAGCCATAGAATTCCTCCTCGCTAATGGTGCCCGTGATGCCGTCGTACACCCTCTCGGTGCGCATAGCCACATTGGACCAGCTGTACATCTTCTTCACCTGCTCGTGGAACTTTTCTGTGCGGACCTTGCCTGCCCGCACGGCGGTGATGGCCTTACACGTGGCCACGACGAGATCGTCCTCCTCCGGCTTCGCAAACGTCGTCATGTGAGAAGGCAGCACCTCAGGGATGCCGCCGACTTGGGTGCAGACCACGTACAGTCCGCAGCTGGCGGCTTCGACAATGACGGTGCCAAAGGCCTCGGTGAGCGAAGGGTGGAGATAGATATGGCCGCGGATCATGACGTCGCGGACATCTTCATGGCGCACGGGGCCGAGCATCTCGACGCGGTCCTGAAGCACGTTTTGCTCAATCATCTGCTCCAAGTCAATGGCTTTGGGGCCGGAGCCCGCAATGATGAAGCGCGTGTTGGGGTGGGTTTCTAGGATGCGGGGGATGGCGGCTGTCAGCAGATCTGTGCCCTTGTTGTAGAAGAGACGGGAGATGACGACAATGGTGATCATGTCGTTTGGCCCGAGGCGTTGGGGCGAAGGGTCCGCCGCGAAGGCTGCGCCGGGAGAGGATGGGGAGTCTCTTGGGCGGAAGTTTTCTGCCACGACGGCGTTGGGGATGACGGAGACCATTAACGGATCCAGCGAGGCCCGCAGGACGGTGTTTTCCTTGCTATTGGGAGTGCGTTAGACACGGTGAGACGCGGCGGACTGGTTCTGTGTCTTCTTACCATGTGTGGCTCACACATATGCTGTGGTCAACATCGCTGAGAATGAACTTGAGCAGCTTATTGGTGAGAATGCTCGCCGCATCCGCGAAGCCAAACAGCGAATGGTCCGTAAACACCGTCCTCAGGCCCATGGTCCTTGCGTGAAGAATGCCCTCGTGGCACAAGCAACTCAGGCTGCCATGTCCATGCACAATTTCGATGCGCTCCCGGATGAAAATGTACCTAAGAATAGGGAAGAAGGAAAAGACGGTAGGGAAGGTAGCCTGGCGATAAATTACAAGAAACGGCACGTGGTACACCTTGAGCCCGTTGGTGAGATATCGAACGCCCTTTCTGTCGTCGTGAGAATGCGTAATAATGATGACCTTGTGTCCTCGGTCTATGAGCTTGCTTGAGAGCTGGTAGATGTGAGACTCGATGCCTCCTGGTTGCGGGAAGAAGAAGTCGCTGACCATGGCGATGTTGTACCGCCGGCGCGTCATTTTGACGAATTGGCGAGCGATTGTGAAGCAGGTATGAGAGAGGGTTGATTGTGTTGCGACATGGCCCCGCTGATTGTTTGATGTCCTGAGGGAGGATGTGATCGTGGCCCTCACAATACCGTACTGTCGACACTTCTTCACTTATTAGAAATTGGACGGGCCTCTTGGTGAGACGTGACATCGGGAGCTTGTCGAAAGCTCCCCGCCTAGGAGGCAGGGGTACTCCGTAGCAGGGTGGGCTTTGGGCGATAGGTTGGCGGTGAGGACTGGCAGAATTGCGATAAGAATACGGCCCGCCCAATTTTTTGGAAATGGCAGCATGGGCTTGTTTCGCAGAAATCCAATCCCACCGCATATTTGCTTCCCGGCTTGGGGCATTGGGGATCTGGAACAATGTACGCGAGGTATGTGCCTCCGTCAAAAGGCGCAAAGGTCACAGCGCCCGCTGAGCCTTCAGCCCCAAAGTCATCACCAGCTCCCAAGTCGGATGCGATAGCGTCAAAGCTTGTCGAGGAATTCAGCTACACGCGCTACGTGCCAGGAGCCAGGGCCGTGACGAAATCCTCTGCTCCGTCCGTGTCTGCCCCAAAAACAATACAATACTTCGACGAGGAGGCCGGTTCCACGCCGAAGCGGAAACGAGAACCGGCAACCGAGGAGCAGCAGGGGTCGGAGAGCAAAAAGATCAAAAGAGTCAAAGATGCTATTGCTCCTCGGGACGGCACTGCAGCGGTTGATTCCAAACCGAGTGCAAAAAAGAAAAATCGCAGAAAGCGAAAGCAACGAACCCAGGCTAACGATTCTTCTGACGATTCCGACGACGAGCCGAAACACACGACTGCTATGTCGAGCGTGAAAATACAAGACAATGTCGAGGAGCCTGAATTTCTGCAAGACAAAAACAAGACTACTCAAGAAGCTCCTCCCCTCGAAAATGTTGAAAATGTTGAAAACGGAGCCGACTCAAGAGACAGAGACAGTGATGTGGAGATGGCGGAGGCGGCTGCCCTCGAGGTGGGGGAACAAACCAAGGAAAAGAAGCCCAAACGGGAGAAGAAGAAGAAGAAGAAGAAACAAGCCAAGGGGGCAACAGAAGAAGAAGACAAAGACGACGAAAAGGATATGGCTCGGCACAAGGCAGTTTTAGAGCGCAAGGTAAAGTCCATAAAACTGGCCACCAAAGTTGCACAAACGAAACACGACGAGTCCGACGAGGAATCTGCAGAATTGCACGGTCTAGAGCCGCTACCTCAGCCAGCTCCCGTACCAGAGGACGAGTCCAAGCCAACATACGACACACTTCCCCTGTGGCTGTCCAACCCCATACGGGTTGCGCAAGACACAAAGGCGCCATTCACAGACCTGGGCATCCTACCACGACCATCGCGGATATTAGCAGACAAGGGCTACAACGAGGCCTTTGCCGTTCAGACTGCGGCCATCCCTCTACTTCTACCAACAAGTAAACACCGACCAGGAGATTTGCTAGTGTCAGCAGCCACGGGATCTGGCAAAACGCTCGCTTACGCACTGCCCATCGTCCGTGATATCAGCAACGGCGTGGTCACAAGGCTACGGGCTCTTGTGGTCCTCCCCACACGAGAACTCGTCAAGCAGGCACAGGACGTCTTTGAGGTATGTGCCAAGGCCTACGAGGGGGAAGACCGGAAGCGAGTCCGAATCGGCGTGGCCATTGGAAGTCAGTCTATCAAATCGGAACAAGAGGCCATTATCGAACGAGAGTCGCGCTATGACCCGGATGCCTACAGTAAAATACAGGAAGAACAAAGGCAGCAGCGTGCAAATACTTTTTCCGCCGACGTCGACGATACGCACGACTTGGATTCCCCCAACACCGATGTCCGCCTCGGACCTTGGAAAGGTGAAGTTGTAGACTTCTCTTCCAGAGTAGATGTCCTGATTTGCACGCCCGGCCGTCTAGTAGAACACATTGAGCAGACCCCCGGCTTCAGCCTCGACTACATCCGCTGGCTCGTCGTCGACGAGGCGGACAAGCTGCTCGCGCAAAGTTTCCAGGGCTGGCTGGACCTGGTACTGGAAAAGTTTCGGGTCAACAAATTCAGTGCTCGCGACTTTCCCGACATGGCATATTCAGGCGTTCGCAAGGTGATTCTCAGCGCGACATTGACCAGAGACCTCAGTCTCTTGAATCAGTTGGCGCTGCGGAGACCGCGGCTGATTGTGCTGGAGAATGACGGCGCCGTGCAGGTAGCGGAGCATACTCTGCCTGTGGGCTTGCGGGAGTTTGCAGTGCGGGTTCATGAGGCAAATCTTAAGCCGCTGTATCTTTTGGATCTCTTGAGGCAGTCCCACATGACGAGCCATCTTGGAAATGGAGACTCCTCGTCCACGTTGAAGGCAGATGAGGATGCCTCCGACAGCTCTGACACCTCTTCAGACTCGGATAGTTCGGATTCGGATTCAGATTCGGATTCGGATACAACCTCCGACTCGGATACTTCAGACGAGGAAAGCACAACTCCGGCGTCCAAGACGCAAATCCCCATCTCCCTCATCTTTACCAAGTCCAACGAATCTGCCCTCCGGCTCTCGCGGCTCCTCACGCTCCTCGACGCCTCACTCACCGGTCAAATCAGCACCCTGACATCCACCACGCCCACACACATTCGTCGCAAGGTACTCCGCGCATTCACAACTCCCTCATCCCCGGTGCGTCTCATTATCGCCTCCGACTTAGTCGCCCGAGGTATCGACATCCCTAAGCTCGGCCATGTCATCAACTACGACTTACCCGCCAGTGTAGCTGGCTACGTTCACCGCGTAGGTCGAACGGCTCGCGCAGGACGGTCTGGATGTGCATGGACTTTGATTGGCGATGACGAAAGCGGTTGGTTCTGGGGTAAAATTGCGAAGAACCAAGCCATAAGACGGACACAGAAGGTGGAGAGAACGAGAGTAGAAGAAATGACTGAGGAGAGAGTGCAGGCGTATGAGGCTGCATTGGCTATTCTTGGTAAGGAAGCGTTAGAATTAAGGAGAAGTAAATAAGCTGGCCATTGCGACAATTTTTACAAATACATGAGTAAATGGATAACAAACTCCAGGCGAATGCTTATTCCGTGCCCAATTGAAAAAAAAAAATAATGAAATAAAGTAAAAAATCCTTCGCTACTACGTTATATGTATGTTTTGGTCACAGGAAGGGGTCGTAATCATTCGTTATTGGGGCGTTGGGCCTCCTCATGTGAAGCAGAGGGACCAGTAGTGGGTGTCTCAATAGCGCCGTATCCTCGCTGGGTGGTCTCGCCTTGTTCGGAAGATTCTTCAGACTCTTCGGCGACAGTGGCTAGACGTCTGGAGCTTTCGTCGTCGGTCTCGCTGAATGGTTTCCAGTCTTCTGTTCGGAGGGCGGTCCACCAGGCTGTTCGTTCTCTCATGATTAAGAGGCCAATTATCTAGACACATCAGCGATGGAATTCTCGTTGCCGCACCTGGGGTCATCCGAGGGGAACAAAACTCACCTGCATCAATCCTACTATAACCACAACCCCAAAGTCAACACCCGATGCGGCCTGCAACGCCAACTTCCACGGACCCCTGCACGCTCTCGTTCGACCATGAATCTCGGCACACGTACCGACCGGTGCGTCGGAAAACGGGTAGGCCCTGTCATCTACAGAATTCAAGCCGCAGCAGCTATAAGTATCCTGTATGAACTCAATGTAGTCTGCATTCTTGGCTTGGTAGAGCTTATCCCATTCGTAGTCGATGAGGAATTCGAGCGCGGGGGACGGCACGACGCCTTCGAGGAGCAGGGTGGCGAGGATGGCGGTTATGATTGCCTGGAAGCCCTGAAGGACGATGGGGGCGAGGCGTGTAAAGATATCGCCGGATGTGAAAGTGTGCGAGGAGCGGAGGAGGTTGGGGTATACGTAGGCGTTGAGGAAGGCAGTGATGGGGAGGATGGTACTGAGGATGGTGATGGCGGACGATATGGGAAGGGAGAGGTGAATGGTGTGGTAGTGGATGACACTGGATAGTGATTATTAGCTGGTGCTTCGTGGGGATGGGCCGGGGGGGAGGGGCCTTGGATCTTTACACTGCGATGGCAAAGAGGACGACACAAGCCTTGTGGTGGTCAGCTAACTGGCTTCTTGGAGGGAGTGATGATGATGGAGACGAGTGGTGACTTACAAGCATGTAGGCGATGCCGGGGTTGAACATTGTGCTAGTCGGCAGCGCTTTTCGTGGCAAACGCAAAGCTGCTCGATAGTACGGCGTCCCGAAAAACCAAGGACTAGACCTGGGGAGATGTGGCATTAAGAAGTGGTTGGGATTGGGATCCAGATGGGCGGGTGGCCGGTTGGTAGGATGGCCTGATGGTGTCTCAAGAGGTGGTGTTTAGGCGAGCTTGCCGCGGGGCTGGCCTTGGGCAGACGTCGATATTTCAAGTATCGACCGATCATTTGCCGTTCCCGTGACGTAGTTGTGTGTTTGAACCGCCACAGTTCTTTAACTTGATTCCTGTATTGCACCAAATTCGAAGAGACAATCTATCATTAACAGGTGGGCGTGGTGCAGGTTGCGACCAAGTATATCTACGTACTAGTAGTAGGCGGGGACGAGTGCATCCGACAGACAAGCCAGCACTCAGATGGGAATTAGCCTGGTGGGTTGAGCTGACAGGCAGGTGGCTGATGGGGTGTTCCTTCTCTGTTGGAGCAGCTGTGACTGGACGAACCGTAACCTCCCCTATTTTCAACTGAGCTGCCACCAAACTTAGCAGCAGCATCGACAAGGTCAGAAGAGTCTGGAACTGGAATCGTGGCTGGCAACGTCCACGTACTTGTACGTCATAAACTCAATACCATCATCACAAGAGCGTCACCAAACGCCCATTCAACTTGACCTCTCCAAACTTTACCGAGGCCATTTTCTACTGACCGCACTCTGCACAATTTGTACCTACAGAAGGGCATATTGTCGTCGAAACCCGTGCCAGAGGATACTCCGACTGGCTACCTTCTTATCTCTGGGAATGCATTTACATCAATCACACTCGGTACAGCTTCATAAACCTGCTCAGAGTTGTGTGGAAAGCAGCAATGTTGGTCGTGCAAGGTCCACTCCCACTCTGTCACTTGAGATGCGGCAGCCGAGCATTACGAATTGCTGTTGAAATGCCACATACTGTTGCTCTCAATAAACTCGTTTCTATTCCAGCTCCCACGATCTAATCGCCCGCATGGCCGCCAAGTATCTCAGATCATCGCTCAACCACGCCAGCCTGAAAGCGGTACCCGAGCTCACTTCGCCTAAAGGCCTGCCCAGTCAAAAGACGAACCGCTCAAGCAGCTCAAACGCATGAGGTGTGGCCCTTTATCACGCAGGAACAAATATCGGCCTTTCTACACTGCAAACGATAAGACTCGTCGCAGTATGTATTCTTAATGTGGCAGGAAAGCCAGACCGTGGCCTCTAGATATGCCTTGCTGACCGTCGGTGAAAGTATCCACGGCGAAATCATGCAACAGCTTTCTGAGGCTGAATAAACACTATATCTTACACAAGGTCATCGAATACTTAAAGCATCGCCACCGGCCGAGTTTTCTTCAAGCATACGGCTCGTTCGAAGACGCCCTTGTTGTTACAACACTCAAAGACTGTAATAGTGTGCAATATTTTGCATTCAAGCTCAGACAAACTGCGACACTATGCGAGTATGTAGAGAGGGGAGTTCAGGATGCCTGAACATTTTGTCTCACCCGTCTTGGGCCCGAGTGAGAAGAGTTTACCAGCAACTGGAACAATGTTCTCATTGTTGCCGATCAAATATCAATGCCTAAAGAGGGACCCAAGTGCTCGAATTTACAAAGGCTGTGAGTGATGCAATGGATAACGGGGACTGCTATATTCAAGACGGGAGTGGTATTTCTCAGCCGTCGTCTCGACCAGTGTGCTTCCATGGCACCATACCGGACATGTTCGTAAGGCTGTCGGCCTTCCCACCCGGATCCCCGGAGCGAGAAGGGGGGAGAGAATGCATGGGTCGATGAGATGACAGAAGGAGAGGAGGCTGGCCGTTGAATCGGCTGTCAAGGTTGAGGGACCTTCCGGGTATGAGATTATCAACACGGGGCGATTTAGAACATATGCAGCTTTTCCTACGGTCCAACCGGTGCGAAGTGCTTCATCTTCGCTATGGTATCTATGGACAGCCACAGGCGGACATATATGTCATCTACAGTGCACTACAAGTCATATCACGACCTCATCCAACAACCGCGCGTCCTTCACTCCTCACAGAACCAGTCCGTGGAACACTAGTTAACCATGGTTCATACTCCGACGAACGGACGAAAATGGAACAGTACGAATTTTGGGTTGACTAGACAGCAAGGGCATTGTTCGTCTACGCCGCTCATGATACAAATGTAGAAGGAGTAGAACAAAGGTCGTATCGGGGTCTCTCTGTTAGTCATTCGAAAAAGAAACCCCTCCCATTACCCCAAGTCGGACAATACACGTGGTCAGATATCTGGATGGTGCGATCTCTCAGCCATGCGAATACCCGAATAGGCAGGTTGCACGGGCAAAGAAATTGTCGTGGTCGGCGATACTTCTTTCTCATGGCTGTCAACACGGATAGTAAATGCCGGAGGAACATGCAGTTCACGCATACTAATCACTTGTCCGACACGCCATCTTCATTGATATTGGTCACGAGGGACAATACAAACCGACCTGGCACCTAAGCAGTTGCACCTCATAGAGTCAGGTTCGAGCAAGAGGAGTTCGGAGTCTGCCCGACACAGAAGCGAGCTGGCTTATTCAGTCGGGCATATGTACAGCCGCGGAACAAAATCGAATATGTTATAAACATGGCTAGTCTTGCATCCTGAGTGTTTCTTGTTTCCTTTGTTTATCCGTCTCCTCGCCATCTCCTGCAACTCGCTACGTTGTTCCACATGAAGATCGTCACTCTCAGCATTTTATCCACCGCCGTCGTGGTCCTCGCGGTTCCGATCCCTGAACCGACTCCAGTAGGTTGAACTTTTAGCCCAAAAAGTGGAAGGGGAAAAAGAGGTGTGGCTGTATCGACCATTAACTCCCGTCAGCCTGGCATCCCGAGTGCATCCAGTGCCAGGACGACACTGGCTAGCCTTCAAGTAGCACCTCCCGTGGATGACGGCACATACAACCGATCTCTCTTTCACAGCTGGGACATCATACACGGAAAATGCAATACTCGGCATGTTGAAACCCAATTACACAGTTATTCCACTTGAAGGGGGCTCTTCTTGCTAACCACGGGCAAAAGAGACGTGGTACTAATCCGGGACGGCGAGGGTGTCGAGACGAATCGCAACTGTGTCCCTCAGTCAGGCATATGGACCAGTCCATACGACGGCCTAGTCTTCACTGAAGCCCACAAGCTTGACATTGACCACTTTGTGCCACTGAAGAATGCGTGGATGGTGAGGAAAAACCAAGGCCCTTTCCCCGCCGGTATTGTTCGCATCTTTGCCTGGCTAACGTGTCGGTTACAGTCTGGAGCATCCGAGTGGACCGACGAGCAGCGAGAGGCCTTTGCCAACGACTTGGCTCGCCCGCAGCTTTGGGCCGTCTCTGCTCATGCCAATCGGCAAAAGGGAGACAAGGGCCCGGACGGGTGGAAGCCTCCTCTGACGAGCTTCTTCTGCACCTACGCCGAGTCTTGGGTCGAGGTCAAGGGCTATTACAATCTAACCATTTCTGAAAGCGAGAAGGAGGCCTTGGGGAGCATGCTGGATGACTGCTGAGGCTGGACCTCGAAACTCATTCAAACATCGTCCTTCGCCCTTGATATACTTAGTTTACTACTGGTGTGATTATTTTTCACGGCGACGGAGAGACGCGGCTTACTTGCTGCCAAGTGTCACGAGAATAGAATCAGCTCCCTATTGCATGTACGGAGCAAGCCTCCTAGAACCACATCTTTACGGACGTGGCCGTCGTCATTTGCCAGTTGCGCCTAGAGCCCGAACGAAGTCGGTTTGTCCTCGGTGCCTCCCCAATTATCGTCTCCATGTTCCTACTAGCAGACGTCAATCGTAAAAGGCACGCCACTGCCGCGCCGTGTTCTCCGTCCAAGAAGCCAATAGACATAAAGCTCAAGCAGCGAGTAGACGAGCGGGCCGTAGGCTACCGGGCCCAGCCCAAGCTTCACAGTCCAAGAGTGGGGCAAAAAGTCAACCGCGACCCCAAGACGTCATTTTCGCAAACACAGCTCTGCCTCCACACAAGCTGTCCAACCTAAACCTTCTCCATCCATCAACTCACAACCGCAACCCCCAGCACAAAATGGAAACAAGGTCCTCCCGCGCGCGCCTCCGCCGCACATTCCGCTACCCCGACGACTCGGACACGCCGTCCGCCCTCGACGAACAAGGTCCTCCCCTCTCCGCCCCAGCCCTACCATCCGCAGAGACCGCAGCTAACGCGCCGCCACCATCAGAGCAGGAAACCCTCATCGCAGACCTCGCCGCGCAGAACCACCAGACAAACACCTCCTTCGCCGCCGTCCTGCTCGCCCTGCCCGCGCTCTCGACAATCCCCTACATGCCACTCCTCTTCCGCGCGCCGCCAAACCCCGTCATCGCCATCCTGTCGCTCACCTCCCTCCTCTCCACGGCCTACGTCCTGTACAAGCTCCCGCCGCCAGAGACGGGCATCGCACCGCTGGACGCATGGATCCAAGGGGGCGACGTTCCCGCCGGGAGCGAGACGATCCGTCGGCTGAGGAGGGGCGCCGGGCCGGACAAGAGCCCGCTGGAGATGTACTTGCCGTACCTGAACTGCGTGCTGGCCGGCGTGCTGGTGGTGCTGGGCTTGGTGCTGGGCAGAGGGGAGGGGAGCTTTGCGTGGATCGGCATGGGAAATCTACCGGCCATTGTGTACGGAATTGTTTTGCTGGCAAAGGTTGTCATGGGGAGCGTCGACCCTGAGAGGGAGTTGGGTGGTTTGAAGTACGGGTTTAAAGGCGCTTGAGACCTGCCCTGGCTTGATTTTATAATGAATAAGCGAAGAAATGAATAAATGACATCATGACAACCCTTCCTCGCAGTTCCTGATTCACCACACTCCTGCGGATGAGTCCAAGATTGGATGCAACGCAACGGCTCTTTGATTTCTACCTGCACATACATCATGCCATAATCATGCAAAGTATGCAATACAACCAGCCCTCCTCTTCTTAAAAAAAATATTTCTCTAATTAGAACGCCTCCCGCCTAGCCATAGCTTGCATACTCCTCATGATTCTCTCTACATGTCTATCGAGTCATTGAATCGCAAAATGCCGTGATTTTTCAAAACGCCATCTACACCTTTGGGTGGTCGGGGAAACGGGTCCGTCATTGGACTTGTTCCGGGGGAATCTGTCGACTTGTCCATGACGAGTGCTAATCCATGAGATTTTATAGCGTCCACAAGAGCAGGCACCATGTCCTGATGTCCCAAATCAGCAAAACAATTCCACACTCCGGGTGGCAGGTATACGCTTACCAGTAATTTAGAATAGCAAATCAATCCCATGAAGTTATTGCTCTGGGCAATTCGAACCACTTCTTTGATGGATGTACCTCGTCTTCCGCTCGGTCGAAGCATATTCTCCTCCAAGATATTGTCCTCACGGCCGAGATCGTTGCACAAGAACACAGGAAAGTTCGGCTGCTTCCAGTTCAAGGCTGTGCACAACCGAGCATTGTAACTGCTAAAGACCATGGAGCGGGCTGCCTCTGGAGACTGGTATTGGGCTCTCTGCGCGCGAGCATGATCAAACACGACAGTAAGAATAGCATCAACAAAGACGTTGACGTCCAACGCAGGACCGAGCGCAAGCGCCTTTTCTTCCTCCTGCGTCGGGTATAGGACCTGTAGGTTCACGTTGATGCCACGAGGGAGAATGGCCAGAGCATCCTTGAGGGTGATGCCTGCTGTAGCAAGGATGTGATATACCTCTGCAATGTTATCAATAGTCTTGGAAGACAAGCTAGGCAACGCAGCTCGACAGGTGTTTTCAGCGGTAATCGTCAGGAACTGCTGTAGGGACAGTCGACACAGTGGCAGATCTAGTCCTCCACAGCTGATCGTCCGTTGAGGCCAAATCACTGGGACCCCGTCGGCCGTATATTGCACAAACAGCCGGACGTAGTCACCGGATAAACTTGATCCAGTTACCACAGCACTAGTGGGTTGGTTAAACTGGCTCGTGGCTTTCCAGTATGTCTCAAAGTCCGTGATTTCCAATGGCTGACCCTTGAACGGCTTGATCACCTGGGTGCTAAAAGTAATCTGGCCAATTGCCCTGAGTCGTGGATCAAACAGAGGTAGGCAGCACTTGGAAATTCCGCCTTGCTGCGTCTTGAAAGCGCTAGGTAATACCACAGTCTTGGCGATAATCTTGGCACCATACGTAGGGAAAACATCAAAATCGAGAGAAAATGTATCGAGGTTGTCAACTTGGAATGAAACCATGCGGGTATCTTCTTGAAAGGGGAGAATAATGTTCTTTGGGATGAGATCTGATAGCTTGGAGGAGATTGTCAGTCGCGCCGCCGGATATTTTCCATCTTGAAAGAATATCAAAGGCTGCTCGTGAAGGTCATCGAAGCTGATTTGTACGACGGTTTTAGTGTCGAGGAAGTTATGACCGTAGCGGCGGAGGGGAATAATTGGAGGGGGCAGCTCGAGTATGGGGATTGCGTCGGGATCCAAGGACATGGGACCGGGGGCGTTGCTGCCGTCAGTAGGGCCAGGTGACGACTGTAAGACGAGCGGGCTGGCGCGACTGTGAGTGTTGAATGGGGTAAGTAGTTTCATGCATTCAAGATGGCCTTCCCACGCGGCGTAGTACATGGCCGGGAGACCTTTCTCATCCACAATATTCACGTCAACTCCAACCTTGAGCAGCGCCTGCAGGCAGTCAACGTTGCCTTCGCTCGCCGCATGGACAAGCGGAGTCCACCCATACAGCTTGTCAACTTGGTCCAAATCGGCTCCAAATTGTTTGAGCAGGAGCAGCAACTCCGATGTCTTCCCCGACCTCGCCACCAGATGCTGGGGATATAAGCCTTCTGCGTCGGGCAAAATCTTCGCTCCGTGCCTTAGGAGCAGCTCGACAACTGCCTCGGAGCCATGCTCACAAGCCAAATTCAACGGAACATGGTCTGCGTCTGACACCGGGTCGATCCTTGCTGATCTAGCGAGCAAACGCTGTATACAATCAATATGACCATGAATGATGGAGTGGATAAGCGGAGTGAAGTTGTCGTGGTCAATGAGATTAATCGTTGAGGAATTAACTTCCGAGGTCGAATCAGTATAAAGCATCACGTCATCAGCTTCTGGGCCTTCATACCATTTAATAGAGCCTCGAGCATATCCAGACGGCCATGTAGACTGGCGTAGTGCAACGGCACTCGTCCATATACATCTGTCCTATCGACAGAGACCCCCGCTTGTAGCCCCCATTCCAACACATACTGCTTGCCGTATATGGTGGCCTGGTGAAGACAATTTCTCTCGTTTATATCGTCATATGACTGCAAGTCGACGAGCCCAGTATCTAAAAGAACACGCAGGGACTCTTCGGGAGCATCATGGATTGCCGTCAGGAAGGTCCTGGTGACACGATCAGGTAATGAGCTTCCTCCGTCTGTTGAGCTGCTCGCGGACTGCATTTTCGTCAAGAGTTCTCTAAGCGTCTCTAGGTTCCCAGTAATGACTGTGTCCAGCAATAGTGTGTCGGCATCTCCTTCATCAGTCCCCATAAAGTGTTGGCTCGTGACGACATGGCCTGGAGTCTGAAAGTTGACCTGTATGCCATCGGACCAGGCGCCCAGCTCCTGAAGACTAGTCGTGGCCTGGTCCGAAAGTTCACTTATAACGGTGGCGTTGAAAAATGGCTGGACTTCGACGGCCCTGGACAGATAAAGCTCCTTGGTTTTGGACTTGGACGTCTTGTCCCACTTCTTGAGAATCTTGGAGAATGCAGTGCCGTTAATTTCAACAAACTGCTGGAGCTTGTTCAAGTCAGTAGCAAACTGTTGAAAGCCCTCCTCGAGAGTCGTAAACTTGGAAGAGCGTCTTGAGATGCCGTCTCTTGTCTGTAGGACCTTTTTCTTATCCAGAAGAGTTTTCAACCGAATCTTGAGCTCGGCCTCTTTTTGCAAGTAGAAGGCATTCACCTTGTCGAGTTCACGTTCCTATGCAGAAACCCGCTTGTTAGGGATGTTGCGGGGTCTGTGTGACGGTGTCTTGTGTATCGCGGGTCTCCTTACCAGTTGAAAGAAGAAAGTGGCCTTGTTTGCCTGAAGAGCGGCTTGGGAGTCAACGGAGCCAGCCTGCCGAAGTATATCATTTTGCGCCGCCAACGTCGGGGTGGCGGAGAGCTTCTTGATAAGCTGTTGGAAAGGGCAATGTTAGTTGACAAGCTCTTAGTTGCTACTACCATGTGTAACTATGGGTAATGACAGTCGGGGAGGAAGATTGGTCAAAGCAACATGACCGACCAACCGGTGTGGCTTCAGACAAGAGCGGACGACTGGCCATCTGGAAACAGGCTAGAGAAGTCACAGTCCATGGGGCACCGACCTTTTTCAAAGCTTTGTAATTGACGAAGCTTGCCGCATACTCTGGAACCTCGAGCTGGCGCTTCTGTATTTGTTTGCCGAACTTCCTACACAAGAGGAAATGTATTGTCAGCAACCCTGAGCCACGGAGTAGACGGATCTTTCCCAGCACAGCCGGTGGCAAGGATGTGGAAGCCTCTTACATGTTGCTGCTCGGGGCCTAGCAGGGCTGAGAGTCGGGGGAGAATTAAAAGCTTGCGTGAAGCTTCCGTGTACGGAGGAGTACTCGTAGACGAATATACCGCCACGTTGTATTTTGTGTGGTTGGGGTTTGGAGCAGGGCTGTCAATCAATCGAACCCGTCATGTAAAGAGTGACACTGTAGGTTGCAAGGCCAGACGCGCCCATTCAAGACATGACAACAGGAGATGGTAAGTTGCGGGGATGCGTTCGACCGGCAGAGAGCCAGCAATGTGAGATGTGAGCTGGATGCGAGCCGGCAGGTGCAAGACAGACTGGAGCTGCTTGTTGCTACCGCTTGCTGCTGCTTGCTGCTGCTTGCTTCTTCACCAAATGGTTCAAGCAGGTGTGAGGCCGGTCACAGAATATGGATTAGAGTCCTTGACAGCCACCGGGGTCCCTGAGGGTGGTTAGGTCAGCTTGGGTCAACTTGGGTATCTCCATCCATCCCTCTCTCAATCCTATGTGGCGCAAGTGACATCCGAGACTTGGTTGACGGTGCGGGTGAAGATGTTCCAGCCTCATAAGTCATACTGGAAAGCTGGAAACGAGTGCAAAAGAAAGCAAGGCGTGGTGGACAGAGATGAGCGCTCCAGTTACTCACCTTTTTCTTAGTCAACCCAGGCAAGGGGAAGAGTCATGAATGGTACCTTAAGTACCTAGGTAGTTGGCCTTCGCAGTCCCAATCCCTCATGCAGATAGGTCCAAGTAGATTCCTTTGCATCCAGTGTCAACGTGATGGCGGCTGCAGAGGGCCAAGGTCGTACAACAACGCTTAAGCAGACAAGCCTACCCAATGCCTGTTCCTTGAATGGTCCTGTGACCGTAGCCGCGCTAAGGGAAATGGTAACGACGTCCCGAGCGACACAAATTTGCCGTATGTTGAAAGCTGTGCTAGGGGGCAATGTTGCAAAGACAAAACCGTGCGTGATTGAAAGTTAACAGATTTTGGCACCGGTCCGGCTTGTGGATGGCCTTGGTTCGTCTTCCACTCTCCTTCAAAATTGAAAGAACTCCACCCTAACCAATGTCGTGAGGGCGAAGAGGCACTTCTTGTCAGTCGAAAGAGGCCGCAATGGAGTGTGTGTACAATGTTTGCCTCAGAAGCGGGGTGGTGCGGCCTCTCGTGATCTCTTGGGTCTCTCCAACGGTCAACTGCTCCATCTACTAGTGAACCACGGTCCGCATTTCGACTACTTTACGAGCTTTGGGTTTTGAAAATAGCCTATGTCGTTCACCCGTACTGGTTATTAGGGACGCTTTCATCGACGCTTCATCAACTCACAGGGACCTCTTTAACCTGCGAGTCAATATCTGGTATGGAGTACCCTTGACCAGCCATGCTTGCCCGTCGTCGTCCTGTGCGTCTCCACACCATGCACAATTCCAAACCAGGAAAGAACCGCGCTTTAACCGCATAGCACCATTCTCGTCAGAGATGGAGGAACGGCTGATATTCTACCATTGCCTACGCCTATCCATACCTCTCAATTCATCCTGTTGGTCCTCCTCCCATGCGGAGAGATCTCGCGCTAGCAATCCAATCTCTTGGCCAATCGTCGTCTCACAATCAACCCCGTGCTCAAGCGACTTGTCATGCTTTCGCCTTTGCGACACAGTTCAACAAATATTCACGAGATCTTTGTGCTCAATAAGTACTCGGTACATCAAGCCAAATTGGGGTAATTTGCCCTCGCTGGGTCCCCTGTTTTCCAGAGTTCCATCTGCAACACCAGTTCACGCATGGCACCTGGCAAGGTTTAACAGTGGCCAGGAACCCAAAGCCCGTGAATGATAGCTCAATACTTTGTTATAGTTCCAAATCCCCCCCTCATTGTATTACCTGCTACCCCTCTTGTCTGGCCATGACTTCGTATATGTGCTCGTCGGCAACGCATACCTTGTAGAGGTTCGCTTCAACGTTGGCGCGTTTGGCTACCTGCGTACTCCGTATGCAGCCACCAGTCAATAATATGTAGATCAGAAGGCCACAGAGTCGGCCAAGTCCAGTCTCCACACATGCTACGGAGCATTATTTTACTCCTGTTCTTTGGACCGAGCAAAATGGATACAATTCACGCGACCGGATAATGGACCATATTTCGGAAATAAGCTCAACGAAACCCGATATTTTCTGCATTCTGATGCTACAGCGGGACAAAACAAGCTCGACTGTACGCACTGCTTGACTGCAGGAGAAATTACAAGGTATCCAACCAAAGATTGAACGCAGCCTACGCTCCATTGAACTCCCAGATAAACAACGCAATGCAGAGAGCGGATCATCGGGGCTTCCCAGCCTATGCCTTTTTGTCTGCCGATGTCCCGTCCTTGGACTCCACCAAGTTGTCAGCCATAGCTTCGGCTGCAGCCTTCTTGAGACGTTCGTTATCATCCGGCTTGGAATCCTTAGGTTTGTCCTTACTTGGCTCCTTTTCATCTTCGCTGTCACCGAGGCTGAACGGATCATTGTCCGTGATTGGGCTCGGCTCGACCGTAGACAGAGGTTGCCATTTGCTAGCCTTAGTGCTTGAGCTTTGAGGTGCGTCCTTTGGGGGAACTACAGGCGAAACATCGTACATGTTGATCTCCTCAGTTTCCTCCTTGAACCCTACCCTTCGTTCATTACAAGGTCTCGGGGAGCTCGATGGCGGAGGGGGTCGGTGAATACCAGAGTCGACCAGTGGTCTACCTGGTGCAGCGGCTATGAAACATTAGATTACAGTTATGTCTTGGGATAGTTGCTCAGGGGAAGACGTACATCCATCAGCGGACAATCGGATTCCTGCAAAGTCGTCGCTGAGCACTTGAGGATCCGCGTCATAGCGATCGTAATCACCACTTCGGCGACTCGCCTCGCCCTGACGACGGAAAGGCTGGCCGTGTCCTTGGTTGCTCTCCTCGCTCTCATCGAAACTATCTTCAATCTTCTTTCGCAGGCCTGTGATCCAGCCATTGACCTTGGTTTGCGTGTCCAGAAACCCCTTGCGCAGGTTCTCCCGAATCACAGGCAAATCGTCGTCAATAAAGCTGTGCTCTCTTTCATCGCCATCCCAGCCCTGACGTTGTCCAGCGTTTCGGCTACGGTTCGAGACACGAGCTTCGTATGCACCCACATTGTCATAGTGCTCGGCTAACTGACGGGCGTAGAGCTCATCCGCCTCAACTTGGGACATCTGAGCCCGACCCTGAGGACGAGGGGGTTGGGGTGGTGGTACTTCTTCGGGCTCGTTCTTGACGGCATCGGGGTCGGTCATTTCTGTGATTGATTAATGTTAACATATGGTCGTCCGATTAGTACGGTTCACCCGGGCGTAGTAGCTCACCCAGGAGCGCATTGAACGCTGGCTCAACCTTGCCTCCACTGGCTCTCAGGACGGCTTTGATGACGCTGCCATCTACTGTTGGGAACGCTTCTTTCAAGATCATCTCGTTCTTCTGACCTTCAGTCACGGGTCGAGGGGGCTTTGGAGGAGCGGCCTCCGTTGATGAGTCTTGTGCCTTCCGCTCGCCACCAGAGGTTGTGGTTGCGGGTGTTGCAGAAGTGGCCGGTCTGGTAGCAGTACCGGTTTTGGCGCCTGCGCCATCGTCAGCGATCACGCTGGTGTCTTGCACATCGTCGTCGTCCATCTCCAGCGGTCTGGCAGTCGTAGGTGATTCGGCGCCGGACTCTGTCGTGATTTTGTTCTGGTGAAGCCCGTGCTTGTTAGCAACATCAGGTGTAACATCAATAGCCTATGGGTACAAACCGTTTCTGTCGGAGTCGACATGGTTACGACCTTGGCTGACAGCAATCGCAAGCTTCGACTCTACTGTTTCTCTGGATGTAAAAAAAACTACCAATGTGTGAAATATAATCGAACAGTTGTGGATTCGTCCCAAGTACGCGATAAGGATACAGATGCACAGTGCTGTCGCCTGAAACCTTTGTCTAGTTCATCTTGAAATATTGAGACGAGGGGTTGCAGCTGGCCACGCCGCCGATGACGTTCCCCACAGGCTACAGCACAGGGGACTGACTGAGCCACAGTCCTGATGACGCCTCGCCACACGTAAGAGCCAGGCAAATGTGGCGCCACCTTGAACGCTTCAGTACTTCATTTTGTCTCTAGGGTAGCAACACATTGACGTCGAGCATTCTTTGCTGCGATCTCGAGTGAGCCCCGGTTGTTTCTCTCTCTTTAAGACACTCTGCGATTATGGATAAGGTATATGCGCGGTGAATCGGCAGATAACACAATATCTAGAGTGGTACGGCAGCTTTCTGTCTTGTTGCAGTCGTAATGGCAGATTTCAGTCTCGATGCCACCTTTATTCCGGCCCTGCACAAACCACCAGCATTGCTGCCTATTGCCAAATATCGCGACAGCCTACTGTACGTGATCGAAACGTACCCAGTCACCATAGTGATCGGTCAAACCGGGTCCGGGAAAACTACACAGATACCTCAGTTCCTGGAAAAGGCAGGATGGTGTGAAAATGGCAAAGTCATCGGTGTAACTCAGGTGAGATCCATCCCCATGCTCACCCACTAGTTGAATATATTCTCACGTGCATCAATAGCCTAGACGGGTCGCAGCAACGACAGTCGCGCTCCGTGTTGCTGATGAGATTGGGTGTGAAGTAGGCAAAGAGGTTGGGTACTCTATTCGATTCGAAGACGTCACGTCGTCAGCGACACGAATCAAGTTCCTCACCGATGGTTTACTCATTCGAGAAGCACTGGTTGACCCTCTACTGAGTCGGTACTCTGTTATAATGGTTGACGAGGCTCACGAGCGCTCAATCAGTACGGACGTTTTACTGGGGCTATTGAAGAAGATCCGAAGGAGAAGACCGGATCTGAGGATCATTGTCAGCAGCGCGACTCTGCAAGCCGAGGATTTTCTCAAGTTTTTTGCTGCTACCAGCGAGGATCAAAGCTCTACGAGTAATGATGACAAGTCGTCTGAGATTGCAAAAATCGTGAACCTGGAGGGCAGGACGTATCCTGTTGATATGCTGTACCTGGAATCACCGGCGGAGAACTACGTCGAAAAGGCCATCGAAACGGTGTTTGATATCCACACGCAGGAAGGGGATGGGGACATCCTCGTCTTCCTGACTGGGCGCGAAGAAATTGACAATGCGATCCAGACCGTGACCGAAAGAATTGGCCAAACAGGAGATCGATATGGCGATTTACAACCACTGCCTCTATACGCAGGGCTGTCATCAGAGGAGCAAATGTACGTCTTCGACAAACCGCCTGAAGGCAAGCGCAAAGTTGTATTCTCGACAAATATTGCGGAAGCCTCCGTCACCATCGACGGCATAGTCTACGTAATTGACAGCGGATTCGTCAAATTGCGAGCATACAACCCAAAGACCGGCATAGAGACGCTCACTGCAACGCCGACATCCAAGGCATCTGCTTCACAACGGGCTGGCCGTGCTGGGCGGACAAAGCCAGGGAAATGTTTCCGCCTCTACACCGAACAAAGCTACCAAAGCTTACCGGAGGCCAACCCCCCTGAAATCCAGAGATCCAACCTGGCACCGATTGTTTTGCAGCTCAAGGCGCTTGGGATCGACAACGTCGTCCGATTCGACTACTTGTCACCACCTCCATCGGAACTCATGTCCAAGGCTCTGGAGCTGCTATACTCCCTCGGAGCACTAGATGAATATGCAAAGCTAACAAGACCACTGGGTTTCCGCATGGCCGAGCTAGGCGTCGAACCCATGATGGCCAAGACACTACTAACAGCCCAATCGTTCAACTGCCTCAGCGAAATGCTTACCATCGCAGCAATGACCAGCCTCGGCACGAGTGTCTGGTTCTACCACGACGGCGAGCAAAGAGCCATGGAAAGTTCACGACGCAAATTTGCCGCCGAGGAAGGCGACCATCTCACTCTTCTCAACGCCTACACGGCATTCGTCACGAAGGGCAAGAAGGAAGCACGGTTCTGTCACGAAAACCACCTCAACTACAAGTCCATGACGCGCGCAGTGAGCATCCGGGCACAATTGAAACGATACCTAGAGCGCTTCAACATCCAAGTCAGCGAGTCGCTGGCTTCCAATCGACCCTCGGAGGCAGATCTGAAGGGCAAGGCGGAGCAGATTCGCCGCTGCCTAACGTCGGGATATTTTGCGCACGCGGCTCGAATGCAACCCGATGGGACATTTCGCAACGTCGAGGGCGGGACCGTCATGCACGCGCACCCGAGTTCGTTGCTGTTTAATAGAAAGGCGGACTGGGTTATCTTTCACGAGATTACGGAAACGGGCGAGAAGACATTTATTCGTGACATTACCAAGATTGAGAAGGGGTGGCTGTTGGAGTACGCACCCGGGTTCTATACAGTGACGAATACTAGGATGGGCGAATAGATGGATCTGCCGAGTAGGATTTATTTCGGGAGGCCTAGGAATATACTCCAGACGGGACGGAGTGTATGAGAACACTTCATGCTTATTCGTATGAATAGACTCTATGAATGCAGTGAATTATACGCACTATTCGAGAAGGGCCCCCTTAGTATCAGAGGTACCATACAAAGCATCAAAAAGTTCCAGGTGATCGCACGCCAAGCTCAGGCCGGCACTCGGACGATCCATAGCCAAGAGAGCCTTGCATGCTCAATCGACTCGGCGGTGTCTGTACGGGTTGCTATTTGGGACCAAAACGTGCAGCCGGCTAAATACACACAAAAGGGAACAGTCTCCACCCAAACACGCGATCAGTCCAACGTGTATCTGAGACCCGGCCCACTGCGACCAAGGTGAAAGGCTGGCTGCTTGGCTACGAAGCATCTCCGAAATGACCGGAACTAATACGCTTAAACCAATGGAGGATCCAGTGCCAGCATTACACGCGATGCACAAAATCCTGCAAAAATTTTGACAGGGAGGGGTCAGAACTTGGGTGTGGAATGGGCCTTTATGACGGCGCGAATGTAACCGCAGTTTGAAAAGCGTAATGCTAGAAGAAGAAGAAGAAGAAGAAGAGTAAGAAGTAGTAGTAGTAGTAGCAGCAGCAGCAGCAGCAGGTTATTATTCGAAGCTTGATACGCGGTGGAAGCGGTCAACCGCTCTTAGTTCACGGAGCAGCCAAGGGAGAAAAGATGCTTGATTGTCAAGCGCAAGCAAGGGTCTGAACAGCTTTGCGAACAAAACAGTCGTGCCTGTAGTAATTAACGCGCGAATAGTGAGTTGCAGTATGTACGCGCCAACGTGAACAATATTGTTGCAGTCATGCTTCAATTATTTTTGGTATTATCGAGCACTCGAGTTGCGACATGGTGCTCATATCTGCCCCCTACTAGCATCTGGCGAGGAATGCATGCCAGTCCAAACACATGATTGGCAAGCGGAGGTCACCGAAGATCGAGCATTATCATGAGCGTCTTGCGGACGGTTGACGCGAATGAGTAAAACACGGATACAGTAGTGATTGAAATGAGTATCATCCGACAAGAATAGAAGCAGAGCAGGCAATTGCGCTGGAAAACCTCATGGCCTGGCCTGCGATAACACAGTGCAGTAAGCAAAGCAAGCTGGGGGCATCCGACGCCATGTGTGACCATGCACTTGGGCATTCCGACCGTCCGATGTTGTAGTACATAACTACAACCAACACGGGGCGTGTTGTGGTCCATGTCCATGTTGGATGTGTAATACTCCGTACATGGCGGCCGGTAAGCGTCGATGCGTCAGTGCAACCATGTCACAGGCGAATAGGAATGATTGTATAGTCGATTGAGGTGAATTCTATTGCAACCAGTCGACATTAATAGCTGTCGGCTCAGAATGCTTTGTAAAGCCACGGAAAAAAATCGACAATGTGGTGGACTATGCAGTGGCACAGAATAGAGTCGTTCTATGTGATTCTTTGCTCTCTCGAGAGAAATACTGTATTCGCATGTACATACGGAGTAAGTACTCTTTGGCTCTAGTTGAAGAGGTGTCTGCAATACTACTCGGTACGGAGTACCTTGCAGCAACTTCCAAGGTTGTGCCAGGAGGACCATTGACCCAGGGCATGGCAGCAAATGAGACGGCGGCGGGAGCGGCCCTGGCAACATTGAAAGTCGGACATGGGCCTGGCGCGTGGATCAGGCTGGATTTACGGGGCAGACGTGCGGCCGACCAGGATTTAGTGTTCATCGCCACGCGGGTTGCAAAAAAGGCCGCACACCTTTGTATGTAGTTGTGGGTGCGGGGTGTTCGGCCTTTTTTGCAACCCGCGTGATCGCCCATACAGGGGCAATGCTTTAATTTGAGCGCCGCCCCAACGAACCACTCGAAGACAGAAGCAGTCCAGTGGCATAGTCTTTAGCTCCTGGGACAATCAACGACAATAATGACTGGTTTGTTTTGATAAGAGTCTCGTGCCTTATTTTAGTGCCTCTTCCAAAGTGCTTCCGTGGTTGCACAAAGCTGTAATAGTTGTTACTGATGGTACGGAGTACTGAGAACAGAGTCATATCGGCACAACAGACTACTGCCTAGTACTAGGCAGGTTATCATGCACAGGATGCACAATATTGTTCATTGATCAAGCACGGAGTAGTACTGCACAGCACCCAGCCGCAAACGCTGCCATCTACAATGCGCCCGTCAGACAGACTTGAGGCAACATGTTGCAGCTAGCATTGCAGCTAATACCATCGTCTATCGGCGGCCCACCTCGAAGAATTGCTTGGCTCAAAAGATGCGTTGAGACTGTTGAGACCTTGGATGACCCCCGCGGGGATATGGGAAACAAAGTTGCAAATAGAGGCAAATCTTCTGTTTAGCATCAAAGAGCCGCTCCACGGTGATGCAACACTAGCCGCAGAGGCCGATACCAAACAAAGTTTCATTTCCCCGTCCGCATCGTCGGTTAGTTTGGTTAATCAACAACCTGTGTGCTCGTGAAAGGCAGCTGAAGCAAACAATGTCAACGCGTTGGAAAGGCGTCATTATATCATTTTGCGCTTTCGTCACTTCTTGCACGAAATTGCGCTTGCATAGAGCGCCACGCTGCCCCGTAAGTAATATGTATTTAGTTTGTTGCGCCAGGGAAGGGAGGCGGGAGGGCAAGCTGCGCATTCATAGCGCGGGATCGTGCTTTCCCAAGGCTGGACATCTGCCCCTGACGCTAGTCTCAGATTGGCCTAGACGCAGTGCCACAGGGAGCCAAATAGCCCTTTAATGTAATGTGCCAGGTACGTACCTAGGTATGTGTGTAGCGCCGGGTCTCCATTGTCAGCCTCTTGCATTGTAATCCCAGTACTGGGACTCCCGCCGTTCAGAAGAAAAACCGGTTTTCATAAAGCTTCAAATGTTGTCAATTCTGGCATCGCCATCGACGACTGTTGGGCCAGAGGCCTCTCTTTCACTCCCCTTCATTACCGCGGTACATGCTTCTACGCCAAGACGTCGCAAAGAAACCTTCAGCGTGTGATGTGCCGAAATTAGAGGACTCGTCACCACCTTGGACGTGCTGTGTTTTTCCTCGTTTCTGCCCCCAGACCAGACCGGGCCCGTCGACCGCCTTCTTTGTGTTTATCCCAAGTTCCACACCCCCTTTGTTCATCGCCCTGTCCACGCCCCCTGGTCATTGTCCCAATCCCAATTGATTTCTCCTCAGACTTTCCCCAAGCAGGGTAATGAGCTGGTTCTAGTGGTCCGCTGGCTTGTCCTGCTGGGTCCAGGCTCTCAGTGCTTCGTCCCGTCGAGCAGCCAAGCCTTCTTCCTTCCTCTTTCCCTCCATCGTCAGTGTTGCCTTTAACTGTCGACCGACGACGTCGTGCAATTCGCCCTGCCAACGGGCTCGTCATTCATTTAGTCATTCGTTTTTACAGAAACCGGTCATTCATTTTCGTTTTCGCTCTTGTAGCGTCGAGCCATTCATTACTCCCTAGTCATCCAGGAATGCGTCTTTAGGAACGTTGGCGAGACTGACTTATTTTCTTCGAGCTGTCCCGGATTTCTAGTTTCCCTGGCCTGGTTTATTTCGTTTTCTCAGCCTGTACCGCTGGACGACCGATTCGATTTGTCGATCCCGACTGTTTGCCGCAGCTCACATTGCATCTGAGGGCCTGAAATCCGAAGAAAAATAAACATCCTGTTATTTCAAGGCGAGAGATTTTGGGTTCTTTCTAATGGCTATCGAGTTATACCTTTCTTTCTAATATAGAGCCCACGACCAAACCCTCCCCTTTCTCGTCATCAGTTCCTAGGACGTTTTATAATTCGACATGGCAAACCTACCTGCTATTAAGCGGGCCACGACCGCCTTCGGGCAAGGCGATTCGAACAATAATGTGTACCATATGCAGCCTCGTATCAACTTGCGAAGGGATTTGATCCCTGTGGAGACTCCCATTGCACGTCCAGTGTGGACTATTTCCAGGCGTGACACATCCTGCCATGACGGCTCGGATTATAACACCTGCGAGAAGGGAGTCAACACCAGTGTCACGAATCTTGCTATTATTCTTGGCATTGTGTAAGTGGAAACAAATTATGTAATCGTCAAGTCGGCAGTCAGTGCTAATCCACAATAAAAAACAGAATCCCCGTGGTTGTTGCCACTATTGTACTCATTTTTCTGCATCGCCGAAATGTTCGCCGTTTGAGGCAGGAGGATGCTCAAGATCCCACCAAAGGACTCGATTTCGGCATGGGCGACGGCCCTGCCAAAACCGGCAAGCGAAAGAGTTTATTCGGAATAGGGGGAGAAAAGACAAGTCACAAGGGCAGCCAATTGTCTATGGATATGAATCTTTCATCGCCGTACCTTTTGCCTCCCAATATTCACCAATCCCACGACTCAGTCCATTCATTGGCACGAACCTTCCCGAGCGACCAGGACCCATATCGTACTGTTAGTCAGTATGCAAATAGCGATGCTGGTTCTATCAAATCTTTCAATCCCAAGGGAAGCAGGCATACCTCCCTGGCTTACAGTCCCTCCGTTGGCACAGCTGGAAGAATGCCCCCATCTCGTTCCGATTCTATGCCAAAGACACCTGCATCTCCCGCGGCCAGGTCTGATCCTTTTGCCACACCTACCGCTCCGCAATCTATTCATCAGTTCCCCCTACCAGATGATGCCAGAGATGTTGTCCGCCCCATGGAACCCGTTGTTCCCGAGATCGGCACTGTTTCCTATCCTGATGAAAAGACTGGTGAGCCGCAGATGTCGGACATTCAGCCGCCGCCGTTAGCGGTGTCAAGAGACTCGCGCTATGAGCCGCCGAATTCTTCCTTGGAACAAGACAAGCCTATCTTGGCAGAGCTACCAGCGCGTTCGGAACGTGACCCGATTGGAACGGCCCATTCAGGCGTCGATGGTTTCGACTTCCAATCCCGAGAGTCTCATCCACCTGGACTGGGTCTGGACATGGGCTTGCAAAACGTTCACTCACCAGACGCGCCTCACGCTGTTGACAATATCCCTGGCCAAGCATTGTCTCGCGACGACCATGGTCATCCCGAGATCCGTACCTCACAGTACTATGACGGTGAATCTCTTGGGGCCCCCGCACCAGCAGATGCTCCGGAACAGTCTAATGATGCCTTGGGTGTTCCACAGCAGCAGATGAAACGACTCTCGGTTGGATTCCGTCCTCTGCCACCGGATGAGGTCATGGAATCTGAGGACCCGGAGTACAGAGCCAACCGTATCCGATCGTTTTATAAGGAATACTTTGACGATAGGGAACCTGCACCCCCGCTGCCTGGAACAGAAGCTGCTGAATACTACGAAGACTACGATGCTGGTTATCTTGGAGACGCTGCCTATTACGATGCAGAGACGAATGCCTTCGTCATGCCATACGCACAGCCGGTGACTCGTCGTGCCATGACGCCGCCACCCGCTGGACGTTTCCGAGGCGGACCTGGAGGACCTGGCCCCCGCGGTGATCCTCGTGGTCCAGTGCGAGGTCCTCATGGCTCTATTGGTGGTATGAGTCTCCCAGGAGGACAAAGGCGGCCTCGTGCTGGCTCTGCCTTTGGCCCAAGGCCCGGCTCGTCTGCTTCTGCCCAGATGCGAGGACGCCCCCCGAAGAAGAACCTGCCCCCCCCATCCGCGCTCCATACTCTGCCAACACCTTCCAAACTCAAGGACGACAGCTTTGCAATCTTCAATGCAACTGATTTCGCGCCTCCCGACTCGTTTAGAGAACATGTCGCGGGCCGTAGTCAAAGCCCTCTCGGTGAAAGACGTGCATACTCGCCTAAGGTGCCAGTTGCTTCCCCTCTGGTCACTTCCTTTGACGAGCTGTCGGTCCTGCCAAGCCCTCACATGCTTCGCAAGTCATCAACATTCACGGGTCTGGATTTCGCACCCCCCAAGAAGTTCAAGGATGCAGATACCATGAGTGACGCAGGTAGCATCAGAAGCAATACCAGTGGCATTTCTGCTGCTCAGTTACATGCTATTCGCGGCGGAGCTGGACGTGTAAGCCGACTACCAGGCGACACCGTTTTTACGTCTGCCGCTTTGGAGGGCACGCTCAAACCTCAATGGGGCATGCGGCCTTGATCCCTTTGGGGAAATGCTTGAAACATGGCCTGCAGATCCAAGAGCCCAGACAAGTAGCTCGATTGCGTCGACATGCTGGTCGGATGCTTCCGTGCGTAACTCCTGCTGTGTGCTTGCGCTCACTGTGGCATTGATCTCTTTTGGCGAACAGCACTCATGCGGCATCGACTGTCCGGCGAACAATGGCATGGGCATGGCATCAGCATCAATTGATTTTTATTCATTCTCGCGGAGTAACTAGGTTATGATGGGACTGTCGATTTTACAGCTTTTCTCTTTTTCTCTTTATTCTCGTACTGCTTGGGGGTTTGGCTCATCGAGCTTTGCATATAGAAGGGCTAGGACATTAAACAATGGCACAAGTCAAAAAGCCTGATAACGAAGAAGGGGTTTCATTCAGTCGACGTTGAGCAGACGCTTTGTACATAGATAGGCCAATTGGACAAGAGGTACAATCATACATCTAATTACATGTTATTTTTGCGCCATCAACTGTTGACGTGACTTTGACGCGTAGTTGACAGCATTCATGATCAATATTCATGTACCTCTTGTTGATATGTGGTGACGTGAGAAATTTGTGTGTCAGCCAACGTGACATGACAAGTGATATTAGAATTATGACGCAACGTGATTTGGCATGGGCCATGGTAGACATCTACTTGATTTCCGTCCAGGAACCTGGCGTAGCTGTTCCAGAGGTGCGCGTACGACGCCATTCTTGGAGTCGTGTAGCTGAGACCGCTTTCCTTCAGGTACGCCTCTGTTTTAAGATGGGTCTGCACTACTTGCGCAACGCTGGTAGTTCCCTCGGCGCGTTCGCAGAGCGAAAGCGATGTGTAAATGATGTCTTGTACGCCGACGGCCCTTGCGGCGTCGATGACATTGCGGTGCGGCGTGAAGCGCCAGGCTCCTCTTCCACGAATGACACGAGGAACAGGACCTCGGCGCCGGAATACGAGTCATTTAAAGTAGCGGGCTCGTAGAGGTTGGCCTTGCGAATGTCGTTGTCTGTGTTTCGAATCGACGGCGGGTTGCCGGCCGTGTTGTAGGATGAGATGCGTAGCTGCGAGACGGGGACGAGCTTCTTGTCCAGGAGTGTTTGGAGGGCCACACGGACTACTCCGCCGGTTGAGCCCGAACTTGGTCGGTTTGCTGTCGATTGAGTGGAGTGGGCTGGATGCCTGCAAGGACGATCATGGTGTATGAAGGCGGAGGTTTATAAAGATGGGATTGTGTTGCTGGCAAGTACAAGAGCGCTATTATGGATGATGAGATGAGATGGTGGGAATATCATCGACGGTGGGATTGGGCTGTCTTGTATGTCGAGTTGTTGTCCGTACGAAGCTGGGAGGTGAAGGGTTGCACTGACGTGGGCTTGAGAATAGTTGATGGATAGCTGGTCTTGCAAATGGTGGAAAAAACGAGGGCAGTCTGCATTTACATGCACGGGCTTGCTTACACGGGAACATGAAAGGATTAGGTCATCTTTACTACACATGGTCATCCTAAAGAAAACGAAAGACATCCTTGAGGTGCCATGGCTAATGCACGCTCAGAGAAGAAAACATGTTGCCCATAGTAACAAACTATCACGATGGTCTGGACACGGGTCTACAGGTTTCCGGGTGGAGGGAGACGCATTCTGAACGCAAGGAAGCTTCTGATCAACATCCTCCGCTCAACCAACGCCTTGTAGCTTGCGTCTATTGTTCGCAGGAAAGTACAGTGGCGGTCTAGTTGACCAAAAACCTTGGGATCTCTTGTAATGTCCCCAAGTACTTGTAGCGGAAGGCTAGAAAAGGTAAATTGAACAATGATAATGAATGGAAGTGTAGCTGAACATACCCTCAAGATAAGTAGGTGTAGGTAGATAGATATGGTCTACATGTAGCCTCTTGCATTCCACGGCTTAGCATTTGCATCTGTACCTAGTGTTTAACATGTTGGATAGATGAAAGTTAACGTGGCGTCAAGCCTCCCAGGTGTACGTGGCAAAGCCACTTTCGCGTCAGCTGCGAATTAGCATTCGTGGCGTGATATGACATGGTGTCATTATCAGTCTCTCCCGAGACGGCGGCACGAGGCCTCCGTAGTTCCATCTTGTCCCCTGATCCCCCGCCGCTCACTATATCTTCGCTTTCGATAACCAATGCCAAATTTTACTGTTCCGAAAATGATTTCTATATAATGCCAGAATACAACCTTCTTCCCAGGGGTCATTCGACACCGCAAATCGTATTCCCGAGGCTCAAAACAGACTTACCACAATGGCCGTCCTAGTATCGTACGCCACCTCCCACGGCTCAACTAGAGAAATGGCAGAGACAATGGCCCGAGAGCTGTCTCAAAAGCTCGAACCCATCCAGGTGGACTGCATCCCTGCAGCCGCCACCCCCCTTCTCTCCAGTCCCAAAGGGAAGAAGTACAAGGCGGTTGTGATCGGTAGCGCGATCCACCTCGGCCGGTGGATTGCGCCGGGTCGGCGCTTCGTCCGGCAAAACGGACCGTATCTCTCGTCGGCAGGTCCGGATGTGCCGCGCGTGTGGGCTTTCAGCGTCGGCATGCCGCCGGCCGACGACGACCTCGCCAAAGAGGAGGCGTCCATGGACAAGTGGCTGCGCGAGCGCCTACATCTACAGGGGCATCGCCTGTTTCGCGGTGCATTCGACAAGGCGGATCTGCCGTGGATTATACGCCTCATCTTTACGTGTTGTATCCCCAAAGACAAGACGCGGTTTGGCGACTCGCGCGACTGGCCTGCAATCAAGGGCTGGGCGAATGGGGTCGGGACAGCAGTAAAGGAGCAAGCCATGCCTAGTTGACGTAGTTGAGCATCCATTCAGTTACCTACATGTACGGGGTTGGCAAATAAAATCGCCCGTCTTGTTTGGATTTCCCGGTGTGGTGCATCTTGAGCTCTTGGACATGTCATGACGGTGACTTGTATGCTGGAACTATGACTCTTGCAAGGTCGTCGTGTGAAGCTTTTTGTTGACCAGTACGATGGGCAACAGAAACGCCAAGTAGTGTCCCTCTCCATCACCGGACATTTCTGGCGGTCAAATCCTGGCGTCAGATTTCCGGGGAACCCGCTGCCAAAGCGAGCTCAGATGACCGACACAAGACGGAACAAAAGTGTCCATGTGTCAATAATTTGTGCTCTGGAAGCCCAAGTATGTCGAGCTGCCTCACGCTCACAGCACACCACGTGGTACAACTTTCTCACTCGGATGCTTCGCAAGCCTCCAAGTGCCGAAAATACCGGTGGCTTACCCGGGGGTCCCTGCGGACACTGAAAAGTTGCCAATTCGGGAAAATGCTCTGCATAAGTGTCAGCAAGTTGGGCTGAAGCACCAGCATGTTGTTGTAATGTACGGTCTGCCATTGTAATCGCGGCGTCGCGTAATGAAAACCGCTGATTCCAAAGTACCGCGGTTTCAAAGTACGTCAACATTTGGTAAAGTTATTTTTACAATGCCAGATAGCTGAAAACGGTTCCATCTAGTTCCATCTACGACGTCTCTTGATACTGCCCCGCTGCTATATAATCCTTCATTGTGCCTACCAACCCTGATACAATCTAATCGATTTGCGTACAGATTCAGTCTTGGAACTATCTAGATATTAAACCACATGCATATGGTGGCAGTTTTCATCTCCCCAATGCCAAGTTCAGAAATAAAGGGCCAAAGAATCCGTGTCCAAAATAAGCTACATCTCCTCGGGAATATCCGTAGTGGAACGATCTACTAGTGCGGATTCCTCCTCCGTTATGGCCACGATTGACGGACAGCCAAGCTCGGTTGGATATGCATCGACCAACGAGCCCTGCATCGCAAGAGCTCCGATCAATCCGGTCATCCGCTGCAGCCGGCTGCCCTGGCTAATAGGTACTCATAGAGTTTGGGTGGAAGTACGTGCTGATTAACGCCTCTGAATGCGGCGTGCTTACGCGCGCGCCCCAAACGCCACTGATGACATGGCTCACGAGAGCGGCGGGTATTAGTATTCGCCTCGAGCACCCGTAATTTCAACTGCAAAAATAGTCTCAGCTACTCTAAAACCCCCAAGATGACCACCAAACCCATCATGTCTTTGCGTATATCCATCAGCCCCAACGAAAACCAAGCCACAATCCGGGCGCTTATCCAAGCAAACCTCCTGTCCGTCTTCAACGAGCGAGACGAGACTGCGCGTAAAGCGTGTATCCAGAGCATCTACGGGGAGGACATTGTCTGGTACGAAGCAGACAAGGATGTATTTACAGGTTATGCCGCTCTGAATAGGCGCGTTGGGGAGGTCTTGGGCGAAAATCCTGCTTTTGCGTTTAGGCTAGAAGGGGAAACCATCGTGGCCCAAAATCTGGGCGTTCAAAATTGGACGTTTGGACCTCCAGTGGAACCCGATCTCGTCAAGGGGACGGACGTGATTATAGTACAGGATGGAAGGGTTAGAGCGCTTTGGACGGCGGTTACGAAGGGTCCTGTTTTGCGATAGAATAGACGGGTTCTTACTGAGCGGCTAGCTATGTGTTGGATTTACAGCTGATAAATGTCTTGAATAGAACCATATATCAAGGAATTGAGCGTTTAGTTGTAGAATATCATGATAATTTGTTGCATTCCTGACAGTTGAATATTGCTATATTCGGATGCTGTAGCCAGCTCTCTGCTCTTGGAACTGTAGTTGACCGTCGCCATTGACCCTAGTTAGTGGACCGGTCTGAAGCTTGGAACCTGTACTAATTGAAGTTTTTTCGGCGTTGCATCCACACGAGTCTTATTTGGTTGAATTATTTTTTGCCTATATATTGCCCATGTCCCTAGCCGAGGCCCGAGATTCGATGAAAACAATCGACTCAACCCGTACTCTGGGAAGAAACACGTACCAGATTAGTGCAGAGGCGGCTTTCAACTAAATTACTTATAATCCAGGAATACCAACTAACCGCGCGGCTGCCCCGCATACAGCTCGTGGCAGATGGGATATGGACGGTAGTCATCATCAACTCCGGAAGGCCTCCGGATGGCCGGCCCCACATACCACGCAGTTGGGTGCAACCCGCGGAATAGAGGCGTGCCTTCTTACGGACATTGATACTACATTATGCATGTCTCAAGAAGTTCCTGATAAACGTACTTTTTGTTACCTAAGCATGAATAGCAATGCATAATAAACAGGTTCCGTGTAATTACTACCGGAATAAGCAGTTCTAATAAGACACGCCTCCCCGGCTGCCTTGCGATATGGGATATAAGACGTCATGACCTCCGACCTTCAATTCTGTAAATCCAGGTACTGAAATCATCTAGGACAGTCACTACTTTAGAGCACTTTTTGTATCAAGATACCAAAACCGGGTCCGCCGTCATGCAGCCAACCGAGATGCTTCAGAAGCGCCTGGGAGACATCTACGACCAACTGGCACGTTTGAGACCAGACTCGCCCCCCGAAGAATTCCTCAAGTTCGCGTCGTTCTTTGCTGAGGATAGCACCGTGTATCTTCGCAGCATGCGTGAACATGCAGACCCCGCCCAGGGCCGTGCAGCCATCATTGAGCACCTGAGAGATATTCTCAAAGACCAAATACTGGAAGAGAGGCGCATTGTTTCACAAGCGACCAATCAAGACGAAAATCATATATTTTCAGAGATGGAAAACAAATACACTGTTCACGGCCAAATTCTTGACCCGTTCCACGAGGTAGCTGTGGTCACGTTCAGTGATGCTGGTCTTGTTAGTCTGTGGAAACAATACAGTTGCCGAAGCCCCTTTGTTTTTTTCATCCAGAAGGCGACGGGGGTTGGTCCGTATAATGAATCGGTAGTAAAGTAAGGTGTAGTACCCAATCGTATCGACTATAGCTAACGAGTTTAAAGAGCGGCTACACAACACCCGGCGGATAAGGCATCCTAGGGCTTGGAGAGATGCTAAGCGGTGATTTTAGGGGTGATATTCGAAACCTAACAAGAAAGTTTGTAACAGAATATGTAAAGGACTGCTAGAAGACGATTCTTTTCTATATTAGCTTGCGTGTTCATTTACTCCAGCTGCGTCTGGGACTTACGTACGTTGCGGGCACAAACTAGCAGTTGTCCTAGGTATTCAGATCATCAGATGACTAATGTAACCAAGGACTGTCGTTATTCGGCATCTCATAGAGACATCCGAGTGTAACGATAGTTTTATAGCCCAGTTCTTCCATGATCACTCAAACAAATCACAGTAATCACGGCGCATGCAGTCATCCTTTTAGAAGCTACGTCAAGCAACTTATCGGTTTCTTGGACAGAGCCGGATTGGCGCGCCCTCATGATGTGGTATATGAGATTAAGCGGCTCCGCTGCTTGACGAGGATAAACTGTGTACAAAGTCGCCTTATGCAAAATTCTACGCTGGGTTTGTGCAGCAAGAAAACCATTTACAATCAACCAATTAACACAGGTACTTACGATCGATCTCAATACTAGTCTTATCGACTGAAAAAATTGTCGCCCGTGAGGGAGGTCTTGACAAGTTGCTCCAGTCTCATCAAAAAGGGCGATACTGGCCAGGTCGCATATAGCGGTTGTTAAGCTCCTTCTTTAGGTGACAGCTAATGAGTCAAGAGACCATACCGGAGCGACGCCGCTCGTGGAAGCCTCTCGAAACGGCCAATTGGTGGTTCTGAAGCTGCTGCGGGAGTATCAAAGTTAACCTTGTATGGTTTATTGACAGTATGGAGTCCATGTATCACAACCTAGCGTCAATATGTCTTCCAGTTCTATTGAATACCTTCCTGCTCTGACGCGGGTAGATACATTGTCTCCGATTCCTCTGTTTTGCTTCGAAGCCTGTAGAGATTAATTTTATTGACTGCATCTAGCATCTAATTTAATACATGTTCCGGGCCCCATGGACATGGGTGCATTGACGTACGCCCCCTCTGGCTTTCGTCTTCGCCAGAAAGAACAGCCCGATGGCATTCATCTCACTGGTAGGGCACATGCCACCACAAGCCCAACGCCTAGAGTCACGAACCGAGTTGCTTAAAGCAACAACTCGCTACATTAATGTACTGTTTTGGGACTAAGACTGATCGCACGCAGACTGGGAGAAAATCCCATGTTTTAGGTCCGTCTTCTGACTCGAATTGGAAAGGTCGTTTTATACTGGATTGTGTACATGGCGTCGACCTAACGATGGCTCACACTGACCTGGCGTGAACAAACAAGCCATCACAAAGCGACATCTCTGTAGCTTCGTTCCGGTACGATGACTTGTCAGCAGAAACCAGCGGCTTTCACCCCGAAGAAATTCAGTGTTGTATGCGTCTGCACGTGGGTCGTCTGTTGTGTCTCGATGGACCGAATAGTGCAAATAGTACACGCATTTGTAGAATCAAGTAAGCCAGAATATTGCCAGACGCGCTCACAAGGTCTTTGAAGTTCATAAATACCTCCAAGTATATTTTCGACCTGAAGTGAGTGAATGATAATTTGCAGTGATGGGTAGCGCTGTCCGATGAAATATTCGTATAGTGCTTGGGGCTTCAAAGAGCCAAGATATTCACGCCAAACCAATTGGGTAGCAGAAAATCAACCAGTTCTATTAATAGAAGTTCGTTAAATATTCTAGTTGCTCTATAGCCAGCAAGAGGATACCAGCATTCCAGCAGGGCCACAATCGAAGAATGGGCAGTATGAAAGGGGTGCAGCCGCATTCCAACCCCGCAAAAACCCCGATAATGTGGACGTATGGAATGCAGAACCACAAGTTGATATATTCGCTGAGAGAATTTCGATTTCTGTAAAGATTCAATGAGCGGGCCAAATTTACAATTGTGCGGCGTCAAAGAGTCAAAGAGCGTCACCAACACCTGCTGGTCAAAAAGGCCTGTCGCATCGCCCCACAACAAACCAGTTGACAAACCCGTCGACGTGGCAACGGGCGTAAACAAAGTCAAGCAACCGCAGGAGCCCAACCAGCCAACCACACCGAGCCACACATGTCCCAAATGCAAGCTCCGAACTGGAAACCCCCAATTCTGCCGTTACCAGCCTAACGGATAGTTTTGTGCATTGTACATCTCGTTTTATTTGAACCATATTGCGTGGCGCATTTTCCCGTCTTTTTCGCTTTCTTCCCTCCTGCATCCTGTACTTGCACGCCGTCTCGATTCTCATCCTCTGATGCCACAACGAAGTCGCCATCAGGACCTCGATTTTGAGATACACGTCGACCCATCCTCTGCAAGCGAGCCTATGGATGAGAAACTGCCTACAATGGAGCATGAGGATGTAGCTGGTGCCGAGGAGGCGACTCCTGCTGAGCAGGGCTCGCATGCTAGTGCTAGTGAAGACGATACGATAACAAACAATGGAGAAATCAAGCAGAGTGTGGAAGAAACAGACGCAGACGACACACCTGCTGAAGATTCGCTACTGAGCAATGAAGATTTGCAGCCGACGGTGGAGGAGGTCGCCGACAACCCTGAGGACGATTCGGTACTTGATAGCAATGTCTGGGCCGAAGAGGATGGCCCCGACTCACGGAGGGAATCCGCCTCGTCGAACATGGAGGATTTTGATGGCGATATTGGGAGGCGGCACTCCATGCGAACCGAGGCGCTGATTCACGCAGCGGCTAAAAACATTGTAGAAGCCGTTGCCGATGCCCCTCGTGATTCTATTCAAAGCGCCGCCTCAGCACCCGAAGAGGAAGAAACAAGCTTCGCTACCGAGTCTTACACTGAGAGTCATCGACAATCCCTTGGAGCAGAATCGGAGGCTGGTCATAGCCAAGCCTCGGAGGACCATGCCGCACACACCGCTCATGCAGACGAGGGTGGGGATAGTAGCTCCCATCACGAGCATGAGGATGATGTCTTCAGCGACAATAGTCCTCGAAGCTCAATGGGGTCCATGTCTGAGGCCGAGCGCGACGGTGCCAAGCAGATTTCACCGCCAAAGACGAGGACTGCCCGCATCTCGGATATACCCCAGTCTGACGCGGACGAGGAATTTGTTCCCACTATACGGGGCACGCGAAGGCCAACATTCAGATCTCCCTCCTCTGTCATGGCAATGCAGATGTCTTCTCCGCCTGCGTCAGCCACTGGAACTCCCAGATCCAGTCGCCGTACACCAAGATCGACTGTTTCGAGGCTTGGGTCACCGAGTGTCTCCGCACAGTACTCACCAAGGAAGACTAAGACTCCTCCTCGATTTAAGAGAAATACACCGCCACTAGTACTGCTGCATGTCACTGTGCTCCCATCACGCTGGGTCTGGGGTCATGTTTTGGATAATGCTCAGCCAAGTGAATTGAGTCCCGAGGGGAAAACCCTTTGGGAGTCCTGGAACCAGCTGCAAGATCGTACAGCCGATACAATTTCAGATCGCGGCATTCTTTTGCCCCACCCGCAGAATGACTATGAAGTCTTGGAGGAGCGACTGCTTGAGACTCTGGACCTCCCTCTTCGACGGAGAGCCCGAATCTTGGAGTGTGGGCATTATTTGGGGCCATCAAATGAAATGTCCTTGTCGGAGGAGATGGAAAGTGAAGACGAGGATTATTATGATGAACACCGCTCGCCTCGACAGAGCATGGCGGAGCAAACTCATTGGTGCAAGACCTGCAGCTCACAGATCAGATATGATTCGCTCGGTGACGGCAAGGTGTACCGAGTCAAGGTGTATGCAAGTAATGGCCTGATGCGAGCTGGTGCCTGGGAAGCCTGTTGGAAAGATATGGAACGAGTCGATGTCGAGCTGGAGCCCATAATTGACTCGAAGCTCCAAGAGGAACTCACCTGTTTGGCTGCTGAGCAGGAGAGGGCTCTGGAAATGGAAGAACAAGCTGCTGCGGCTGCGGCTGCAGCTGTTGACGAGGAGATTCAGCAACACGAAGAGGAGGAGGCTGCTGAACGGTCGTATATGCCCGAGCACATGGATATGTCCGTCCATATGGAGGAGCCCCCTCAGCCTGAGATCCACGCCAAATCCAGCCCACCATATGAGAATGACTGCGAAATGGGAGATGAGAAAAGGTTGAGAGAGGTTTATGGCTCTAGTCCACCACCTCGGCCAGAAAGTTCATCCATTCCACAGCCCCGACGCTCGGATCTCGTGTCGCAGGAAACACCAGCTTCCCCGTCTGTGGAGGCTCTCGAGAGACGAGAGGAACGACGCGAAAGCCGGCAGCAAGCTTATAAGAGCTCTTCGCTGCCTGAGCTCATCCTTGAAGCTGTCAAGGTGCTCATGAAGGATCAAAAGAACGTCTTGATAGGACTGTTGAGTCTTGTGGTACTGGTGCTTGCTGCCAGGAGTGGATCGACACCGACTGACGTTGGCGTAAAGGCTGTTGTTCCAGAACCAGTTATACCAGTCGTAGTCGAAAAGCCTGCTGAAACTGCTTCTGGGATGGTGGATCCTTCAACGGTTGACGCTGAACAACAACCAGCGCGGGAGACAATTAATGTTGAAAACGAGCCAAAGGTTGAAATAATGGAGTCTGCCCAGGCGTCTAGCACGACACAGGTATCTGAGACGTTATTGAATGCTGCACCTACGAGTACGATTGAGATTACTAGGACTGTTACAAAGGCAATGACGGAGACTCGTACGGAAACGATGATTGAGACGGTTACAGCAACCAAGTTTGAGACGATTACGGAAATGGTGCCTCAGACGATTACAGAGACGATGGCTGAGACCATTACGGAAACCATGGTTGAGACGGTTACGGTTGAAGCCTTGCCTACGGAGACGGCAAAAGATGTTCCGAATATTGAGAAGTCCGAGGCTGTCGGGGAAGAAACTATCCCGGAGCAGGTATCTGTGGGGGATGAGGGCGGTGATGGGATGGGTGAAGAACTATAGGAGATGACATTTCTTGTGTGATGACGATGGCATGATTGCAAGCGGGCGATTCAAGATTGATTTAGTATGATTACGCGCTAAATATAGGCTAAATACACGATATTTGTAGGATATGTGCTCGCTGATGCCTGGGTTGGTGTGATTGAAAGTTGCAGTGACATGTTGGATGCAGGGTATTATGGTCAGCGTGGACAGAGTCTCATTTGGAACCAAATACATGCTTTGGCTATATGGAGGAGGTTAGGTTCAATTCGTAACAGCGCTATTGATTGGTATCTTCGCTATCTAGCTGGGTTGTTCCTTTCTGCTTGTGATCAGACAAAAATTCATTCTTCATATACACTATCATGACATATTCGTACAGCCTGAAACCCCTATCACAACCCCAATACCAGGGCCCCCGCATCACAACTGGATGTAGATGTCCATGCAGTCCACCTTCCACTCTCTCTTGCCCAACAACGTCCGCAGCCACTCCACCCCGAGACCGGTCCACTCGGTGCCCTTGGTAGAGACGGCGTCGGCTGCCGCGCCGGCCAGCGCCTTGGCCGTCGAGTTTGCCATTTCCACCACGGTAGCGTTGAACGACGGGTCGGCGTGCTCGGCCGTGGTGCTCGGCCGCGGGAGGAACCAGTTGCTCTGGAAGTCGAAGAAGCATCGGTCGGACCAGTTGCATGACGTGAGGAACAGGATGAGCAGGAGGATGGAGCAGTACACGCAGGGCCGGTTGAGGAAGTAGGTGCATACGAAGAAGAGGAAGATGAAGGCCGGCGAGGCGTTGGTAGGGATGAAGAGGAGGGGGAGCCAGCTGCCGCGGCCGTTAGCGGGAGACAGGAGTGGCGCCGAGGAGGTTTCTTTACCTTCTGAGGCAGAACATGGTGGTTTACGAGGCGGGAGGCATGTGATGCGCGCTGGAGGAGTGCGGTGCGAAGGCGTCGTGATGCGAGGCGCGGCAAAGTGTTTAGGTTGAGGTTAAGTTTGGACGAGTATGGCTGAGTAAGAGCCTCGTGGAGTGTTGAAGGCGTGGCGGGCGGGCGTAGAGCCGGACTTGGCCGTTTTGGCTTAGCGCCGTTTTGGAGGGCGGTGGGCGATCTGCTTGCGTTGACTGTGGGCAATTGTTGCGGCTGCTGGGGTTTAATATGCTTGTTATTTACTCCGCACTCCGTATGCGTTCAATGATTGTTTATTGGCTATTTTAACATGTGCAGCAGATGCGCGTTGTTGGCTTTGGATGTTCAAAGTCACTGGATGAATTGTTCACGCTGTATGGAGGCCTCCGTACTTGGACGCCAGAGACATCAGACAGCACTTGGTAGAGACAGCAGAAGAGGAAAAAAGAACCATCAGTTGATGGGCGTGACATGCTCACATCCCGGCAACGCCTGCTCGCAAAGAGGCTGGTCACCGCTTTGCGAGTGCCGGCCGTTTTCGCAGCTGATACTTGGCGTGGCGATTTGTTGGAATACCAAGTACCTAGGTACTCGGAACTTATCAGCGGCCAGGTTGAGCCTGGGTCAATGTCAGGGCCAAGTCTACACCGTGCTAGATGCCCTTCCTCGTATCGTCCATGGTCTCAAGTGCTCACGGGCTTTGACTGGTCGACAATGTTGCGCCAAAGCACAGTGAGGTGGCTGGGCATCAGCGCTGCACCGCTGCAGGTCTTGGGCTTCAATGTCCAAAGCCTGTCTGAGTCTGGCCAGCTCCACGGGCGCTTCACAGCCACTCATTTGCTTATTAAGGCGACTTCGGCTTTAGTCGAGCTTTTCTTTGCTCTCCAATTTCTGGCCGAACCCAATTCCTCGCAGCCTCTCCCGCCTTTTTGACCCAGATCTCTCTTTTTTTTTTTGCCCGTCCGTTATCCTTTTGACGAAAGCATTCTGAGTTGCAAGGCCGAGAGACGCTCTGTATTTCATCATTTTCGTTTTTGTCTTTGCGCACCTTTGTTAATTCTGTTTCCGTCTGAATCGACACGGAAACTTGCAGCTGGCCGTGGCTCTCAATTGCGCCACGTCCGTTGGGTTTTCCTCGACCCTGCCGTGGCACACGCATTTGCGGCCTTGGAGTATTTCTACACCCTCGCCTCATCCCTCCCTCCGACCGCAGACAATATTCAGCGCACGATGGATCTCCCTCCGGCCCCGACACCTCCCGTCAATAGTGGCGGGATGCCCTCCAACACGGACCGAACGGCGAGTCTGTTGAATCTGCTAAAGTTTAGCAGCGGGTCGGGCAGCTTCAACACCCAACGTCAGCATCAGCATGCGCAACCGTCGCATCACCAGCAGCAGCAGCAACATCAACACCAGTCTCGCGAACCCAGCTACTCGCAGCCTGAGTACTCGTCGCCTCCCACTCGTATCCTCCAGCCGGCGCCTGCTGGGGCTGATCCGACAGGTCTGCTTGCCGCCCTGATGCGAGGCGCCCATGACACCCATGATACTGACGATGAGTCTCAAAAACCTGCTTCTGCTGCTCCTGCTCCTGTTCCTGCTCCAGCGGGGGCTCATGAGACTGCACAGCAGACTCAGCCTGCCATTACAAATCCGTTTGCAAACGGCTCACCACCGAACGATACCAGGTCATATTTGCTGGCATTGCTGAACCGCCCCAAGCCCAGTCAGACTGACCAGCCCATGTTGACCGAAACCTCAAGATCCAAAGGTGCAGCGTCTCAGTCGCCCGAGATCACCACTGATTCGAACCGTTTTTTCAACCAGTACCAACATCAACAGCCGCAGCTTAATGCCTATCAGCAACAGCCTCACCACCAGCATGCTCAACCGCAGTTTCATCAGCACCAGCAGCCCAACCCTGTTAGAGAAGCCTACCATCAAGTGTCCAACGATCCGCCATATGTTTATCAGCAGCTTCAGCTCCCATCACAGGATCCTCCTGCTGACCCTGCTGACCCTGCTGACATGTCTGCTCTATTTCAGCAGCTGATGGGTAGCCTCACTCAGTCGTCGCCGCAGTCACACACGTCGCAACCTCCTTTTCAAATCCTCAAAAAAGAACAGTCCTCGCCCGCTGGTTCCCAACGCCGCGCTGGAAGTGAACGCAGCCCTCTTGCAAGCCCCCCAGATCAGAATCGCCACGCCACCAATCGCAAATCGTCTCTCCATGCGCACAAGTCCACCGCCCAGTCGCCCAAGCAGGCCCTTCCGGCCGAGTTTGAGAGCTCAATCTCCGCAGAGAAATGCAAGGAGACTGTTGCTGAGGCCGTGAATGACCTGGCTGACCAGGCTGACAAAGATGCCCAGGAGGCTCTTGACAGAGCCGAGTACGACATTGCCCCTGCTGGCTTGGTCGAAGGCGAGGGATCCAAGGAGACTCCTGGTCAGGAATGGCCAAGCAAGATTGCCCACACCGAGATGGTCAAGTCAGTTGAGGAGCAGATTGTTCAAAATATCAAAAATGGCCTTGAAAAGAACGAGGTCTACCGCGCTACTGAAATGTCGTACATGAACGATGCATCTGACTCTGGCAATGCTACGGGCGAGAATGTGCGCGGCGTTGCTGATAGCTGGGAGAGTGCTGATCTGGAGGAGACCATTGAGGTGGAAGAAGAAAAGGAGCTACCTCAAGTTCGAGTCTACAAGTTCCCCCAAGAGCCGTGGAATTCGATTTCCCTCAAGGAAGAAACAGACGAGATCCGACCCGAGTTCCGTGACGAGTCCATCATGGACATTGCCCGTCTCAAGAAGGAATTTGACCAAATCGACCGCAACCTCTTCACCGCTTCTCAGACTTACATGACCTATGGCATGTCCAAACAGGGCGGTCTACGTGTTATTCGCCAAGATGATGGCAAGGATGCCAAGGTTTTTACTGACACCAAGGACCGCATTTTCAATGTTGCCATGTCTGTCACCCCTCCCGAGAGCGGAGACGTTCACCGGGAAGCCATCATTGGTACTGGCGTCGGCGGTGCTGTCTACTGGGTGCAGATCAAGGACGGTGAGAAGGATCACATTGAGGACCCGCACTTGGAGCAGTATGGGTTCGCCCTTCCTCCCATCTCTTCGCATGACGGTGATGCCCCGGGTGGCCTCTTGAAGACTCGAGCACGCGCTTCCACTGCTCACCCCGAATTTTTCGCCGTCGGGCGTGGCAAATCCATCAACTTCATCTGGCCCGCTTACATTCTCCAGCGTAAGCTTTTCAAGGCGGGCCACGACCGTGTTGTTGATACCGAAGCTCTTCTCGCCCAGTGCTCTCTCAAGATCAACACTGGCAAGGCTGGCAAAGATTTCACATTCAGCCAGGACGATTCAGTTGTCGTATCTCTTGACAAATCAGGCCGAGTCAAGTTCTGGGATGTTCGTGCACTCACCAAAGTCAAGCAAGACTCTGACTATCGTTACCCTCTGCCTGCCGAATCATCATTGGAAGTAAAGGAGCCTCTGATGACTCTGGCAACCACCCCTGAAGGCGAGAAAGCGTGGCCCACCTCGGTCTTGTTGCTGGATAGGAAGAAAGCATACGAGCAGAGAGGCCCCCTTCGCTACATGCTGGTTGGTATGAAGCAAAACCACACTCTCCAAGTCTGGGATCTGGCTCTCGGCAAGGCCGTTCAAGAGTTCAACCTCCCACACAGCAAGGAATCTGATGCCGTCTGTAGCGTCATGTACCACCCTGCCAGTGGCATGATTGTTATTGGCCATCCCACCCGTAATTCGGTCTACTTTGCGCACTTTTCGGCCCCTAAATATAGCCTCGAGAACGTGTCCCAGGTCGACTATATCGAGAAACTCCTCCTGCCTCTTGAACCCAACGAAGCTTGCTCAATTCGAAAGCCGAGTAGTACAGCTATCATTAGTGGCTTCCGCGAGTATTCGTTCGCTAATCGAGGGGTGCTACGCAGCCTGGACATTCTCTACACCCCGATCACGAAGCAAGCAATGGGACACATGGCGGGCCAGGATCCCAGAGACAAAGACCGTCTCCGGTTTGAACTATATGCCATGCATTCCAAGGGTGTGGCTTGCGTGCTGGTCAAGAAGAGTGACCTGGGAGGGTCTGACAACACTCTTGTGCTCGATGCTGTGAAGGAGGGTCTTGTTACCGTCTCCGACTTTAATAAGCCCCAGGCAGTTGATCCGAGTCACGGCGGAAACCAGCATGCTAAGAACACTGCTCATCGTGCCGCAACCAAGCAATCGCCGAGCCAACAGTCCACCCCAGCTGCACAGAGCGATGCCGCCCAACGTGGATCTGATGTAGCCACTCCCGCAAAACCGAGTAGTGAAGCAAAAGAAGCCGAGACTCCCGCTCAGTCCTCTAAGGAAGGCCAGGCCGAAAAGCCGGAGCGCAAATCTCGAAAGAAGAAGGGCAATGCTGCCGCCAGGGAAGCAGAAGCCGCTGCCAATGGAGCTACCAACCCACCTCGCGGGACGCAAACAGGCAGAGCCGAAACCGCCGCAAAATCGAACAGTACCGCTGCTGTTGCTTCTGGTGTGACCTTTGAAGTCCTCGACTCGACCATCAACGCCATGCAAACACGCTTAACTGCCGCCGTATCCGACACTCTCAAATCCTCTCTCAAGAATCTCCAGGGTAAGATCGATGAAGGTGCTCGACTGCGGGACGAGAATTTCAACCAGCATCAGCTTAAGCTGCTGGATATGGTGTCCGAGGTGCTGAACGAGAACACGCAAAAGGTCCTCGAATCCTTGATTCATCACCAGTTTACCGAATTGCTGGTCCCTGCTATTGGTGAAAAGGCCACGAAAGCTGTTTCTGACGTGCTTCAGCACAAGCTTCAACCCAATGTCGCGTCGGCCGTGCAGAAGGAGATTCAAAGTGCCCTGCCTCAGGCTCTGAACAGGTCACTACGATCTGTGGATTTTGTGACGGCCATTGCCGAGCGTGTTGGTACAGGTGTCAACTCGACTGTGCAGCAAGAGATTGTTGCTACGCTCAGCCAACGCCTAACTCCCACGTTCCGAAACATCGCGACCCAGTCAGCTCAGCAAGCCGCGGCCGAAGTTCATCAGCAGTACAACGACAAGTTCGAGCAGATGCAGTCCCAACATGCCGCCGATAGCAACAAAATCGATCAGCTACTTTCATACGTCACCACCCTGACGGACATGGTGTCCACAATGGCTGCGTCCCAGTCCTCGCTTCAGGCCGAGTTTTTGAAGTTGAAACAGCAGCCCGTCCATGAGCTGCCTGGGGCTTCCGGGCTCCAAAGTCAAGCCCGAGATGGCGGCCCTGGATTCCGGGGCTTTGGTCCTCAAGCTGGCTACCCCAACAATGGCTTCATGACAGGACCGAACCCACACCCGAGTTTCGCCGGCTACCAGACAACCCAGCCTCCCACCTACCAGCAGCAGCAACAGTACATGGCCGGGCCCGACTATTTGCGCAGTGGTCAACATATGGGAAGCCCTCGAGATTCCACTTCTCAGACGGACGTGACTTCGGCAAGCAAGGTTGCCTCTGTAGGCGGCCCCTTTGCCAACCAGGGCAGCAATGTCGACTCTGAGGCGGACAGGGAGGTCCACGATGTTGAGGTGCTGATACAGGACGATAAGCTGCAGGAAGCGTTGCTGAAATGGATCAAAGGCGGCCATCAAAAGGAAGTTTTCCAGCGCTGCCTCAGTTTGCAGTCACCCAGCCGATTCGAGCATCTCCCGCCAGTGTTGCTCTTGGCTGCCATTGGTGCCATTTCGAAAGACCTTGATGTCAATAATTTCCTCAAACAGCGAATCGATTGGATTGAGATGGCTGTGCGATCTATTGACAGGAGAGCCGCAGAACGCGTAAGTTGCCCCTTTGAACACGTGGTGTTTGGCGAGGTGATATTCTAACATTTCGGCACAGGATTGGAAGGAACTAGGGCGCGAAGTGGTGAAACAGGCGTATGACACCATCTGTTGGTTCATTGGGAAACTGAACGCAGTAATGGAAAAGTACGAAACAAGTTATCCTTTGGAGCGACGAAGGCTGGAATGGATTGTGGGATCCTCGGAGCACATTCTGCAGACGTTGGATCGTTCCCAAAACTAGAACATGCTACAACAAGCACCTTTGTCAGGGAGACGTGATGTTATTTTGCACATTCTTGTACCGATCCGGACGGACATGGCGGAGTAAGGAGGGATTCGTTGCGTGTTTCAGCGGCAACTTTTTAGCCCGCAATCTATTCCCCGACGCGTTTTTTGTTTTGCCTTGGCTTATACCAAGAGAGGAAAGTGAAGGGCTGCTTTTGTGTTTCTTTTATTTCCCCCTTTGTTTCTCCATAATCATCGAGGTTGCTTTCTGTTTTGAAGGGATTTATTTCGGGAGGGTGATTGGCTTGGTTTCGTCACTTTCACGCGACCATACTTGATGACTGGAATGATGTATATTGACCTTTCGTATATGTCATCTGTGGCTACAGATGGGCTATCTAGTAATGCTAGGGCTGTATATGAAGTGCTCATTTTGCTGCTCGAGTGTGCTTGGGGTTTGCGACCGAGTCCATGCGTTCGTCCCTGCGGTCGGTCGGCACGTCCCCCAATTGTGGAAAGACATGTGCTGGCGTCATTCACAAATTACCACATGCAGCCATTGCATTTCGAGACGTCGCCTGTCTGGCTCGTCGACGGTGGCTAGCTGTGTGTCCTGCTTTCGGCACCTGCTCCCACCATGCAGGGGATTCCATGCAACCACGGCGACACACGGAAGTTGGAAGTGGCACAGCGTAGCATGAAGGCATAATTGTTCACGCATATTACCATCCGGTGACTTGTAGTGCCTGCTGCCGCGTATCCATTGATATATGCATGGTTAGCTTAAATCGTGATCCACTCATTCGCGGAATACTAGTCCTAGTAGTCCATTTCCATGCCGTCTTGCAGCGGTAAATGCCTCCCATCATTGTGTTTGACTGAGTAGTCTAGCGGAGATGTGTCTAGTCTTTTTTTTTTTTTTTTTTTTGCATCGAGGTTCCGGTTTGACGTGGTGCCACTGGGGCCTTGAAATACGTCATGGTTGCCCCCTTGTGACTATACGGATCATTACGAGCATTTGATCCCACTGGTTTCCATCATCTCCTTCATCTTCTTGTAGCCATTGACTACTTTTGAACGAAAATTCATCATCGCCTCCAGAACTGGGACAATTGGCGTACTGGGGGGTTGTGCTTTCGCTTGGCAAAAGGATGTATGTAAATGACGCTGCCATTGTTTGTGCCGCGGGCAATTTCTATGAACCTTGCTTAATGACTTTGCCTCTTTCATTTATTTAGTACTCTTATGACCCCAGAGGACATCCGACATTCGTCGTTATGCACCTGGAACGCGACAAGATATATGATGCCCCCGAGGGTGAGGTTTGGAGCACCGTGAAGCCCGCGTCGACATACAATGGCACTTCCAAGAGGCTCGCGAAGCGATGGAACCATCGATGGAGCGACGAGAGCCTGACCCAAGGGGCATCGCCCCTGAAAGACTCGTCCAAGACGGTCAATCCATCCACCACGATTCCACTGGGCACAGGCAGACCAACCTCGCTCTACTACCCATGGCAATCCATGACCATGACTGGAACCAAAGAGAGCCGCCAGTCTCGGGCGCTCAAGAACCCAACTAGCTCCATGACATGTACAAAGGGGGAGGCTGCGTTTGATCTCTCCTCGGCCTTGAACTACGCGGCGCCCTCGGGCTGGAGTCAACTGGTGGCTTTCTTCCGGGACAACACCAGCCTGGTTCACAGCCCGCCTTACCAAGACTGGGACACGACCCTTACGTGCGGGTCGACGTCTGCCATTGAAATGGTGCTGCGCATGTTTTGCAACCGCGGCGACTGGATCCTGACCGAGGCCTTCACGTACCCGGGCACGCTTATGGCGTCGAGAGCCCAGGGACTCGGGACGCTGGGCATCGGCATGGACGGCGACGGCCTGATGCCAGACGAGTTGGACGCCAGGCTTCGGAACTGGGATACGTCGCGGGGACGCAAGCCCTTTGTGCTGTATACCATTCCGTCGGGCCACAATCCGACGGGCATAACGCAGTCCACGGCGCGCAAGAGGGCCGTCTACCAAGTTGCCGAGCGGCACGACCTGTTGATCCTCGAGGACGACCCGTACTTTTTCCTACGGCTCAACGAGCTCCCCTCGCCGGATCGCCCATCTTGCCCTCTTGGAAACTTCCAAAAGTCGCTGCCCACGTCGTACCTGTCTCTTGATAAGTCCGGGCGCGTCATCCGCGTGGAATCCACGTCCAAGATTCTCGCGCCCGGCCTCCGCTGCGGCTGGCTGACGGCCAGCAGACAGGTAGTCGACATGTTTGCCAACTTTGCCGAGGTAGGGCCCTCGTCGCCCAGCGGGCCCTCGCAGGTCATGCTGTACAAGCTGCTTGTTGAGAGCTGGGGGCCCGAGGGCTTCGCCGGCTGGCTGAACCACCTGTCGGGGGAGTACAAACTGAGAAGAGATGTCATGGTGGCCGCGTGCGACGAGTACCTGCCGCGGGAGGTGTGTGCGTGGACGGCGCCGACGCACGGCATGTTCCTGTGGATAAGCGCCGCGCTGGAGAGGCATCCTGACTATTGTGCCGAGAGGAGGAGCCAGCTGTGTCGAGAAGTGGAGGACGGGATCTACGAGCGGGCCGAGAGCAATGGTGTTCTTGTTGCGAGGGGGAGTTGGTGCGATGTTGGGGGGTGTGAGGACAGGGTGTTTTTCAGGATGACGTTTGTCGCCACGGCTTCGGCGGGGGATCTGAAGCTCGGGGTTGAGAAGTTGGGGAGAGCGGTGAGGGAGGAGTTTAAGCTGACGGGGGAAGCTGAGTGAGGGCAGCTTGAGGGAGGAATCTATACAATATAGAGCATCGCTAGGTAGGACGGGGTAGCTTTGATGTAAACGATGGTTCCAATATCGTTTTGATGTACGATGCCGGTGTGAATAAGCTGGTAGATGTACAACAGCGGCAGGTTGCCTCTTCCCAGCGTTCTGTACTGCATTGCAGCTCTAGACTTGTTGAGGGCGCCTCACTCTACGGAATAGCAGAGAGGAACTCTGAAACCAATGTGTTGCGAATATAATGGACGATTATAAGAAGGTGATTTTATTGTCATGAAAAGACAAGTGTTGAACTCTGAAGCTATCATGAGCATTGTAAATAGTAACATCCGTGTGCTCACACACTATGCAGGAACAAACACTCGACAGCCATAGTCGACATTATGAGTTGGCCATGCGGAGAACCTCTGCGAGGTTTTCGGCCGGATCGCCATTATTCACAATGCCAAGCCAGGTCTCTGGCTTCTTATACCCCAGGAGAGAGAGCATTTTATCGCTCATTCCGAGGACTTTGCTTCTAGGAATTGCCAAGAACTGATTCTCCTCGGGACGGAGCGTTCCCGGGATAAAAAACAGGCCGTATATCTTGCGCACTTGGTCAGGCACCGAGTTGTGCCCAGCGCCATGGTAGACCGTGCCCAGGAAAACCAACGCAGAGCCCGGCTCCATCTCTATAATAATCGTGTATTAGGACATATGGCACAGTTCCTAAAAGGGATATCAAAGCTAGACTCACCCGCAAAGCAAACCTCATCGACCCTGGGAACCCGCGCGTGGTCCCATTTATGAGAGCCGGGGATAGCCATGGTCGCTCCGTTCTCCCGCGTGGTTTTGGACCCGGCAATCATGAAGCCCAGCATCGTCTCGTTGGACAGGCTGTACTCGCCGCCGCTGTGGTAGATGCCGTGGATCATGTCGTCTCTGTGCAGCCTTTGCCGCGGACCGCCGTAGCTGATGTGGTATGTCAAACTGCTGTTCAACAGAGGGTCGATGGAGAACTCTTCTGTGCGGTCCTCCCACGTCGCCGTGCACTTCTTTTGCAGGACCAGCGTGCGCAGCGTGTCAATCACCTCCAGCTCGGCCATTCTCGCCATTGTTGGCGACTTGCCCACGACCCCGGGGACCATGATGGTCTGCTTGGGAACCAGATCGTATGCCTCGTGGGTTTCGGCCTTGGCCTTTTGAATGTACGGCTCGATTTCGTCATTGATGGCCGCTACGTCCCGGGGAGACACGAGATCAACCAAGATGAGCGCCCCATCGCGCTCAAGGGTGGCGACGATGTCTGCGGTTGGCGCCGTCGCGGGGAGTCTTGTGAGAGAGGCCGAGGGTACATAGGACGAGTCAATGGGGGGAGGAAACGCACCCATTCTGGCGGATCAAGGCGAGTGAGATCTCTGGATTATGCTGTGGGAGGGCGTGTTGTGCGAGCCAGGTGCGCCGTGTGATGGTGACGCAGGATGGATGTGTTTGGTAGCTGTGCCACTCACTCCCGTCCCGTATACAAGACAACATTCAACGCATTCAAAGGTGCTTTTTCTACCTGTTCTCGACCCTCACAAGAGGACCCTTGGAAGTTGGCCCCTTCTCGGAGCGTTCAAGCCGTGCCGCTGCTGCCGCCTGCTGCCGCGTCACGGGTGGGCTTGCTGCATCCGAGGTTGTATTAGCCGCAGGTGCAGGTTCTGGCCTTGGACTTTTCTTTTTTGACCCCTTTGCTCGCTGGTCCATGTCTGTGACCCCTGGAATCCGACAGTTGCATTGCAAACCCTGTCCAGCCTCAGTAGGTGCCACCGCAGTCCGATACAGTCTTGATGGAGACTGGCGAGAGGGGGAGAAAGGTCACATCAGGATGTTACTGTCCCCCGAGATAAGGATCTATTAGCCCCCATCGATATTCTGCAAGCTTGCCTGGTGGGGGAGGAGGGGCAGAGTGCTTTCTTTAGTGAACGTTGCAAACGTCCAGCCAAAGGCCTCGAGTTACACGGAATACCGGTATGCATGTGATTTATACGCCTTGAAAAAGGTCCGCAAAGCATAGAGGAACGTAGCTATGAAGTATTGTCCCTCGGATACTGTGACAAGGGCTCAATAGAGGGCTTGGAGCAAATTAGCTCAATTCATCTAATAACAGTCTTTGATATCAAAGGTCCTTGGTTTTCCTCAAGGCCTCGTTGACCAAAGACCTCTTTAAATACAAGAAGTCGGTGAGGGACTTTGCCTAGGTCTCGTGACCGTAGCCCTTGTGTAACCTTTGACATTGGGCCGTTTCCGTGTAACAGATACAGCACTGGGTGGAATCATGGCCGATCGGCCAGTTGGCTTCTATCCTCTTGATCAAGATCCAGACATTGAAGCTGACAGAGCTACTAGTCTCTCCTAACCCGATCTTTGCAAAACATGGCGGTGCGGGGGAGGCTGAGTGGCGGATTCTAGAAAGTCTATATAGTTGAGCTGGCATGTACCATAGAATAAGATTTAAACGGTTATACAACGCATGTCTCACTCCGTGATTGTTCGGTCGCACAGTCACTTCCCCAGAAACGTGTCTTACTCTTCCGTCATCAAACCCAAGACCCAAATCTACCCATGGATCCGGCAACCAGAGACAATTCCACCATTGCCTTCGCATGCCCCTTGGCGTGACCCGCGAACCGTCACCACAGCCGGGCACCGCCAAATTGGGCAGAATGCCACCAAAACATGCTGTCAAGGAAGTCGATGAGCACGCTGCTCGCTTAGTCCCCGAGGACAATGTCGTCATCCAGACGCAAAAGCCATTCACCACCCTATCAGCCATTGGCATCGGATATGGAGTCACCAACACGGCCGTCGGTATCCCACTCATTCTGAGCACAGCCATGCCCATGGGGGGCTCGCCCCAGGTCTTCTGGGGTTTCCTGGTCATGGCGGGAGTCGGGCTGGCTACAGCAACGACTCTCGCCGAGCTGGTGTCCGCGATGCCTCATCCCGGCGGCCAGTACGTATGGGTCAACAAGCTGGCACCAAAGAGGCATCGCCGGGGCCTGTCCTATACTGCGGCAATGATTAGTTGGATTGCCGCCATTGCCACCGGCTCCTCCGGCAACCTCTCCGTTCCCCTGAACGCCTTTTCTATCGTTGCGTTTCTCCAGCCCGGATTCATCTACCAGCGATGGATGGGGTTCGTGGCCTTTCAGGTCATCAACATAGTAACCTGCTTTGGCGCCTGCTTCGAGCACGTGCTGCCGCGGCTGTCCAAGGCCTTTTTGCTCTTCAATGTCGTCTCCGTGGGTGTCATCATCATGACCTTGTTCGCCATGGCCAACACCCGCACGAGCGCCAAAGACTTCTTTACAACTGTGAACACCTCCGGGTGGCCTGACGGTGTGGCCTTCATCATCGGCCTGAATGGACCAAACTGGTGCTTCTCGTGCCTGGATGTTGTGACACACCTGGCCGAGGAGATGCCCTCTCCCGGCACGAATATCCCCAAAGCGTTGATATGGACCATCTTCATAGCATCCACCAGCGGCCTTTTGGTCGTCTTGGCGGTTCTAGTCAACCTCGGCCCCGTGGATGTCGGTGACTACTCGGGGATTGGCATCTTCAACCGCATCACGGGCAACAAGGCTGCTGCCATTGGCCTTTGGGTCCCTGTTCTCATTCTTGTCCTGGCATCCGTCTGGTCCATCCAGACCTGGCAGTCTCGGCTTGCGTGGACAATCAGTCGAGAGTCTGGCTTTCCGCTGCACCGTCACTTTAGCAAGATTTTCCCAGCGCCCTTCTACACCCCCATCTGGTCCCTGGTGGGCTCTGCCGTCGGCACGGCCCTGTTTGGTTGTCTCTATCTCGCCTCTGAACTGGCCTTCAACTCGCTCATTGCAACTGGCATTCTACTCCAGTACGTCAGCTACAGCATCCCTACTGTCCTAGTTTTGTGGCAAGGCCGATCCAACTTTCGGCATGGCCAGTTTTGGTATCCCAAGCTGGGGCTCGTTGCAAATCTCGTAATGCTTGCATGGACGGTGGTGGCTTTTATTTTCTATTGCTTTCCTGCTACTGCACAAGTACGTCCAAGCCAGATGAATTATGTTTCGGGAGTTCTTGTCGCCATTGCCATGTTTATTGCTGCGCTTTGGTTTCTCTATGCCAAGAAGAACTATAGGGTCATGGAGATTTAGAGAGACAAGACGCTATAGCACTGCCGGTCAAAATGGTATTCAATCATCACGTCGGATTGAATGTTGCAGCGGCTTCGCAAACAAATCATTCGAAACTGCTTTGTGTAAAGAGGGCGTTTGCAACCATGCACGCTCGGCTCAATGGGGTACATAGCAACTGGGTGGCTGATGTCAATTCTTGCATCACCCCATTAAATATATTTATTTTTTCCGAGTCCAGCAACTTGGAGCAATATCGACTCCTCGGTTGCCAGATATCTCCATACAGACTCCCCTACTACCGGTGACATCTGCTATGATGCCGTGCTTTCCTTCAGTGTCCAGCCCGCCCTGAAAAAGTCTTCAATATTGGTCGTTTGAACCTCGGGAAAAAGCTCAGCGAGATTCCTGCCGGGCAAGTTATGCGCTCCGCTCAACATGGAAAGCATGACCTGGCGTTCAACGTCGTGAAACAATTCACCCTTGGCTGGATCCTGAAATACGGCCGTGTTAGAAGGCAGTGGCGTGATGTGACCCTTGTGAATTTCTTCCACCGAGTCATACGTGACTTTGAAGTTTCGCCCTGTTACACATGTTAGCGGCGTGGACATGTTGTTTGTAGGTATTCGGCTATATACCTGTGACCTTCTTCACAAGCGATTCGAGGTCTTTTACCAGGAGCTTGTTTGACGCAACCAGAGACTCGCGCGGCCAATTCTCAGCCGGCAAGCCTACTAGGCGCTCAATGTATGCTGCGAGATCTTGTGAGTGCGTGAGTACAAGTGGTTGTGACCCGTCACCCGGAAAGACGCATTGCTCATGGTCCATGTCGACAAAGACCCAGAATGGGCTAATGTAGGTTGTCTTGGGGTTATGTGGCATAGTCAGGTGGTCCAGGAAGATGCCGACTCTGATGAGCGTCCAAGGTCAACTGCGGATGGCGCGAGAGCTCTGCTTCAGCCTCGAGTTGAAAGTTGGTAAATAGATCCGCACCGCTGTTGGAGCAAGGTGAGCACTGCTGCCCTGACGGAACTGACTGGCGTGAAACTTACGGTATTGGAGCGTGGAAATCGATATAGTACTCGCTAGGAATAAACTTGGTTACAGTTCCTGATTGAGCGGCGGCCCGGATCAGGTTGATCTGCGACTGCGCAACGTCTTCATCAACGAGAAGCAAGGCTGATACAACGACTTCAACATTGTTGTCTTGCAAAACCTGCTTCATCTGCTCCACACTTTCATAATCCACCGCAAAATGTTTGGGTTTGTTTACCGCGGTGGCAGCTGATGTCTGAACAGTGTAAGTTTGATGATTGCATCAACAGGACTTGCCGGCAGCTTACCGTCCTTGAAAGCACGATGGCTTGGTGTTGGCCCGATTTTGCAATAGCATCCAGCACGGTGCGACCGACACCGCCGGTGCCGCCAGCAACGGCGACGACGACCATTGCAGAGGCGACGACGACAAGCAACGAATACTTGCGTAATGGTGGAAGGTTTTGGAAGCGCGAAAGTTACCCAAGTCTTGGTGACACTCGAGCTAGTTGCCCGATATAAGCCGACCCAGTTGCCGAGTATTTCTTGGAGTAACCAGTTACCAAACAGTAAATGCTATGCTGCATAGTCAAGACCTTCTGCATGTGCCCACCAAGGGGCGCGATAAGCAAGAGTCTGGATCCGTTACCTACGGGGAATTTTGGCTGCAGGTACACGTCTGTCACTGGCCAACAGTTACAAATCCGACGTCATGCAGCCACTTTACAATTTGGTAAGTGTCTGTTGGCCAACCCACTTCTGCAGGAGCAAGCAATGCATAGTGGAACGCGGATGGTGAGCCGCAATGTCGATAATGCAGGATGCTGGTGATGGAGACTGCCCGCGGCCAGGATGCCGTTGCTGCAAGCAACCATGTCGTGCTTCCCGCGTCTCCAGCATCTTTGAAGACGAGATACTACACTCGTGTATGCCGGCGACGGGTCCATACGGGATGCCTGCGGCCAGAAGGAGTAGTTAATGCACTGGGTGCTTCAATGGACCATCAGCCGCGCTTTGATACGGGTTATTCAAGCGCCGCATAGCCGAGAGAATCGAGCGCTGTGCTCAAGCAACTAAGCCGAGGGCATTTGCACCGGAAAAGGGGTCAAAGATGTTTGACCAAGTCTGACATACCTTACCGGTGGCACTCGTCTCACTCGCTTTGCCGTACGCCGAGAGAAATTGCAGTTTGGAAGTCATATCACACCTCTACCTGACCCATCATGGCTGTCTCGCAGGCGTAACTTTGCTCTGCTACCCAAAAATGCGTGTGGCAATCGCTGGCTACGGCGACCTGACTCGCTACATGTGTGAAGAGTTTGTCAAAGCCGGCCATGTACTCGTTATCCTGACGCGAAGCTACAAGCCCCAGCTCGAGAGCCAAGGTGTCGCTCAGGCCATCACGGACTATTTCCCATCGTCTCTGAAAGCTCCGCTGGCCGACTGCGAGGTATTGATATCGACAATCTCAGACACTTCCCCGGCCTATACCAATGTCCACAGAAACCTCATCCTGGCCTGCCAAGAGAGCCCCCGGTGCAAGCGCTTCATTCCCGCCGAGTTTGCAGCAAATATTGAGGCGTATCCAGATGAACCTGGCTTCTACTACGCACCACACGAGCCGATACGCGAGATGCTCCGGACGCAGACGGATCTCGAGTGGACGTTGGTTTGTATCGGCTGGCTAAGTGACTACTTTGTGCCGTCCAAGAACAGATACAGTAAAGATATTGGCGCGTTCCATCCCATGAACTGGGCTGAGAACAAGATCGTAATCCCGGGCACAGGGAATGAGCCTGTGGATTTCACATGGGCGCGCGACGTTGCGCGAGGGCTGGCATCCCTAATCGAGGCACCACGCGGTTCATGGGAGCCTTATACCTTCATGTCAGGAGAGCGCAGCTGCTGGAATGACGCTGCCAAGCTCTTTGTGCAAAAGTACAGACCTGGGATCCCGACACAACACGTTTCGTTGCATACTGTTGCAGGGATGATCAAGACGGCGAAAGATGAGGACGCGGAGGTCCTGGCGGACTATTACCTGCTGTCTATCAGCAGGGCATGCGCGATGCCCCCGGATAAGGTTGGAGCTCATAGAAAGAAGTACTTCCCTGGTGTTCACTTCCGAAGTTTGCGAGACGGACTTTGTCAGCTTGACGAGCATCCGGGCTCGATACTTTGATGTACATGGAGACATGCTATCAGGGTTAATAAATCACCAGAAGCTATTACGGCAGAGTTGCTATTTCCCGTTCAGTTCACAGCCCTTGTTCTCCTAATGTAACATGCGGTGACGGAAATCATTTTAATTTCGGTAATTTGCCCAAATAATATATAATTCCGCCCAATCGTAAGATGAGCTAAGTGATTGCTTGAATATCACAAGGTGCAGCATGAATGAGAAATAATACTTTTAGGTATGACTGGTAAATTGTAAAGAAAAGGACAACCGTACGGCAACCTAGTACCCGCCTAGAACGTATTATAGCATAGACTCAAGAGGTCAGCCCGGACCGGGCTTAGGAACAGAATGAGAGGACCAACCGGCACGCAGCGAGTCTGTTACGCGAGCTTTACATGAGCGACCTATAGAGTCTACCGTGCTCCATCGTGTAAATGTACATTCCAACATTTCATGTACGCGTTTTCGCCCTCGCAGCCTCAATGCAATACACATACCTGCGGACGTATTCCTCATCCAACGGCGGGGCCTGATAGGCATCCAGCCCTAATACATGCTTGCCGACTGGACTCCCACTCATCAAGCTACCTGCAGTTTCATCGGTGTAGCCGTCAATAACGGTGGTAATACGGGCCAGCGGACTCTTTGGGTGGGCGGCCGCATACTCGAGTGCGCGGCGGTGCCACTCACCGAAAGGGAGCATCTCTTTGCTACCACCAACGGCGCACATCAATGCAAAGAAGTGCTTAAACGTGGGTGCCTGTGGGTTTGCAAAGTCATAGTCCTCGCCAACGCGCCCCTGGTCCTCGGTCATGATGGCGGCAATAGTCCCGCACAGATAATCAACCGGCAGCACGGAGGACAGGTCGGCATTTATCACGGGAAAAGCACCCAGCTCCAGACTTCCAGTAACGAGGTTGTTCAAAAAGTCACCACGATCAAGTCTGAAATGGCCACTGGCAGCCGACGCAGCGACAAAGGGCAAGCGATAGGACGATGCTTTGGCGCCGCGGAAACGGGCCGCCACAATCATTCTTTCAGCGAGGTACTTGGAGGTGCCGTAGCCGTGCTCTCTGTCGTGCTCGGCAAGGCCGTAGCCAGCATGGATCGGCAGCGTGGAAATGGTGGAGATGAAATGGACTGCCTTGCCGCGGCCGCAAGATGCGAGACGGAGGACCTCGTGGGTGCCGAGGACGTTGGGGCCGATGTAGTCTTCCAACGGGCGCATCCAGTCGACAAGAGCTCCAGAGTGAAGAATGGCGTCAGCACGGTTCGCCAAGTCGTCGAAGACAACCTCGTCAAGGCCGAGTAGGGGCTGGGAGAGATCACCGGCCACCGCTACAAGCAGTGGCTCGTACTCGGGCCGCCAGAGGCTGTATTGTTTCAGCGTCTTGATCATGCGTTCCTGCGCCTCTTGGAAGCCGCTGGCACGCACGAGACAGTACGCCGAAATGCCTCTTTTGAGAAACTCGTGGGCCATGAATGCGCCAACAAAGCCGGTTGCGCCAGTCACGAAAACAGCCTCGGGGACACCAGAAGAAGCAGCGTTGTCGAACTGGAATGTGGAATCAAGAACGCCCCTCCGGATGTCGGCCATGTCGACATAAGAAGCAGCCGACGTCGGCGTGCTTGATGTCGCACCATCGGTCTCTGATGGACTGGATGCGCTGCTCTCGACCTCGCCAAGCAGCCGGCACAACAGGAACTCGCTCAGCGACTTCAGATTGGGGTAAAGCAGGGCAATATTGGGTGGTAATGCCATTCCTGTTAACGTCGCTAGATGGTTGCGAGTCAGGATTGCTGTCAGGGAGTCAATTCCTAATTCCTGCAGAGGTCGACTGGCATCGACATCCTCAGTCTTGGTGTACCCTAATGCCTTGGCTATCGTTGCTTGGACCATGTGCAAGACGATGCTGTCATGCTGTTCAGGAGCAGCGTCCGCCAACATTTCGCGCAAGTTGACGGCCTCATTGACCGGCTTCCGGACCTTTGTTTCGCCCAGCATCGAGTGCAACAATGGAGAAACACCGCCTTGTTCTTCATAATAGGCCTTGAGGCGCTGTAAATCAAGGACCGCAGCTACAGTCAGGGCGCGGCCTTGACGAACAGCTTGCTCGAAAATCTCCAATCCAGCTTCCGGTGGGAGGAAGCCTAGTCCAAGCTGCGAGAGATGGGCACGGGTGGTTGGGACGAGAGTGGTCGCCATGCCGTCTCCAGCCCACGTACCGTAGGCCACCGAGCTGGCTGGCAGGCCCTGGGCACGTCGCAGGTATGCGAGCGAGTCAATAAAGGAGTTGGCGGCGGCGTAGTTTGCTAGACCCGGCAGGCCTATGACACCGGATATAGAGGAAAACATCATGAACAGATCTAAATCCATGTCCTTGGTGAGTTGGTGCAGATTCCATAGGCCGTCCACTTTTGGCGCGAAAACCGTCGCACACTTGTGAGGCGTCAAGGACGATAGAGTACCCGAATCGACAACCCCAGCAGCATGAATCACGCCGCGCAAGGGTCGATCCGGCGTAAATAACTGCATGACTGATCCGAGACTATCAAGATCTGCCAAGTCGCAGCCAACTATGGTGGCTTTGGCACCCAGTTCGGCAAGCTCGGCCACGAGTCCGTCAGCACCGGGAGAATTTGTGCCCTGCCGCGACACCAGAACAAGGTCACAAACACCGTGGGCGGTGGCCAGTCTACGGGCTACGAGGCTTCCAAGATCACCCAGGCCGCCCGTAACCAACACAGCGCCGCCGGCTCGAACGAATGGTTGTCCGACTGGCGGCGGTGCGGCCCGGCTAGCGCGCTCCATATGTGGCATGAGCAGCTGTTCTCTGCGGACAGCAAGTTCTGTCAGATCAGCCAGCATAAGCGCTAGGCTGAGGGTGGCGCACTTCGTCTCTTCATCGTCGTCGATCAAGCGCAGACGCAGCTCCGGATGCTCGCTCCGAGCGGCGCGCATGAGGCCCCACAACGGTCCGGCTCCGATGCTAACGGGCCGGTCATCGGCTCCGGCACCCACGGCATGACGGGTGACCCATACCATTGGCACGGCAAAGCCAGTTCGGATTGCCTCGTGCAGCTGAGCCAGTGCTAATGCGGTGAAGTTGTGTGCCATCTGGACAGTGTCGGCGTCAGAGTCCCACAGAGAGAGCAAGCCGTCAAGCTGGTCGGCCTCCTGAAGCCTGCTAACTGGCACCAACTGAATACCTGCGGCTGATAAGGCCCTTTGTGCCTCTTTCGTCCACAGAGTCTCTCCGGACGGGCAGAAAAGACCCCACGTACCGCGGGGCTGGATATTTTTCGTTTCAACTCGACGCCAGTTGATTTCAAACATCATGTCTTCCACTCTCGGCACGGCATCATCAACCCCAGTGCTGGGTGAGATGACACCAAACCAACCGGCTTTGTTTGTGGGCCGGAAATTCTCCCGCTGGAAGGCATAGGTGGGGAGTATCACTCTTTTGCAATCAAAAGGCTCAAAGTATGCAGCCCAATTCACCGGCACATGGCGGACGTGTAGCTCGCCAAGGCTATTTTGGATAACCGACGGTCCATCCATGTTTGGCTTCAAAGAGGGCAGCCAGAGAGCAGCGCTCACTTGAGAAGGATCGGCGAGACACGCCGCACCCAGGCCGCAAAGCATTGAACTGGGTCCAAGTTCGAGAAAGACATTTGCGCCTTGGCTGGCCAGCTTTTGGAAGGCGTCGCTAAACCGAACAGGATTGCGAGCCTGCTGAACCCAATACTCGGGTCGTTCAAGCTCACCCGCCTCGGCTAATCTCCCAGTCATGCTGCTGATTATCCGGGTTTTCGGTGAGCTGAACCGGATATTTTGGGCCACAGTCTTAAAGTCATCCAGCATACCGTTCATGTGGAATGAGTGGAAGGCATGGCTGGTATCAAGCAACTTGGTCTTGCGGCCTAAGCCTGCCATGTGAACTAAAATGGCCTCAACAGCCTCGACGTCTCCTGATATAACAGTCTGAGAGGGCGTGTTGTAGCCAGCGATTTCAACCCTGTCATGCTGTTTCAGTTCTTGAATTGCGGCTGTGACCTCGGCGCTGCTAGCTTCCAACGATGCCATCTTCCCATGACGAGGAATAGCCTGCATCAAGCGACCGCGCGTCATGACAAGTCGGCAAGCATCGGACAAGTCCAAAACTCCTGCTACATGAGCTGCGGCAAGCTCCCCCACGCTGTGGCCAAGTAGGAAATCAGGCTTCACGCCCCAACTCTGCCACAGTTTCCAGAGGGATACTTCCAGAGCAAACAGGGCAGGCTGGGCAAAGTCGGTACGGCTTAGCAAGGCAGCACTCTGGCTTCCTGACTCGGCCCACATGATATCAAGAAGGGGCAGCTCCAGGTCTGTGAATCTCGCAGCAATTTCGTCTAGTGCATCGCGGAAAACGGGATAGACGGCATACAGATCCTTGCCCATTCCTGGCAGTTGACTTCCTTGCCCTGTGAAGAGCATTGCCAATGTTGGACTTCCGACCTCGTTCATGTTCAAGGAGTTGATAGAGCCTGAGCTGACAGATGCAAGCCTTTCCAGCGTCTCTGCCTGGTCTGCAGCCGTCACTACCAGTCGCCGGTGGAGGTGTGAACGAGATGTTGCAAGTGAGTAGGCCACATCACTCAGACGGCTGTCCTTCCCATCTCCACTCTTGATATGCAATCGAAGCTTCTCCGCCTGTGCCCTGAGAGCAGAATCATTTTGTCCTGACAGCACAAACGGGAGAGTAGCCGGCAGCGACGGCAATGTGGCATCGCCAGTCTCCTCAATGGCAGGAGTAGGTGACTCTTCAAGAATAACGTGGGCGTTTGTACCACCAATACCGAACGCGCTCACACCAGCCCGGCGTGCCCGGTTGCTATTCGGCAGCCACGGTCGATTTTCCAGCACCAACTCCATGTTGGCGCGCTTCCAGTCAACTGCTGTCATGGGCTCGCTGACGTGTAATGTTCTGGGGAGGGTATTATGTTTCATAGACAAGACCACCTTTAACAAGCCGACTACGCCAGCCGCAGCTTGGGTGTGCCCAAGGTTGGATTTGGCCGAGCCTATTCTTAGAGGATCCAAGCCGGAACGCTCCGTACCAAAGACTTCAGCCAGGGCGGTAGCTTCAATGGGGTCACCCAGCTTGGTAGCAGTGCCGTGAGCTTCGATGTAATCGATGTCCCCCGGCTCCATTGCAGCCCGGGCCAAAGCGTTGCGAATAAGAGCTACCTGGCCAGGGCCACTGGGTGCCGTCAGACCCGCGCTGGAGCCTCCGTGCATCACGGCAGTACCACGAAGCACGGCGTGGATATCGTCGCCATCCCGCCGGGCATCGGACAGGCGCTTCAGAACTATGATAGCCGCACCCTCGCTGAATCCTGTGCCGTCCGTGTCATCCGAAAAGGCCCGGCAGCGGCCGTCTGCGGAAAGCCCGCGGAGCTTGCTAAATTCAATGTGAATGCCTGGGGTGGTTAGAAGGCTCACACCGCCAGCCAAAGCCATGCTGCACTCGCCTTGCCGCAAAGCGTTGCAAGCCAGGTGCGTGGCTACTAGTGACGATGAACACGCGGTATCGACAACTAGAGATGGTCCCTGAAGGCCAAGGGTGTAGGACAGACGGCCACACATGGTGGCGCTGGCGCTTCCCGTAATAGAGTATCCCTTGAGGTCTGGTGGTGTGCTATTTGTTGTCCCGTTGTTGCTAACTCCGAGGAAAACTCCTGTTGGGCTACCACTCAGCTGATCTCTCGTATAGCCAGCTCGTTCGAAACCTTCCCAGCACAGCTCCAACATCAGGTTGTGCGTCGGGTCCATTGCCTGTGCCTCGCGTGGTGATATGCCGAAGAAGGAGGCATCGTATGAGTAAATTGAGTCGAGGAAGCCACCCCGGCGGCAATATGAAGTGCCGTCAATATTGGGATCTGCGCTATATAGTTTATCTGCATCCCAACGGTCTTTGGGCACATCGATAATCGTCTCGCCACCGCTTTGTAATAGCTGCCAGAGAGCCTCTGGCGTAGCCACACCACCAGGTAATCGGCAAGCCATGGAAACTATAGCAATATCCTCATGACTACCAGCAAAGGTCCGGCTCACTGTTTGGAGGTCCTGCTTGTTGTCTTTACTCGTACCAGTAAGGTATGCGGCCAAGGCCTTAATTGTGTAGTGCTCAAATAATTTCGGTGTTGGTACCGGTCGGTGCAGCTGGTTCTCCAATGCTGCTTGCATGCGGATTATGCGTACGGAATCCCCACCGATATTGAAGAAGTTATCTTCTATCCCAACGCGATCGTGGCCAAGAATGTCCGACCAAATAGCCTGTATTTGCTGCTCCAACTCAGAGGTTGGCTGTGTCATGGTTTGATTTTGCATCGCCTCTATTGGATCGGGAAGCGCCTTTCTGTTGACTTTTTCGCTGGGAGATAACGGCAACGCATCCATTTGTACAAAAAACGTTGGCAGCATGTAGGCTGGGAGGCGTTCAGCAACCCACGGGCGTAGAATGCTGCCGAGGGAAGTTGCGTCGTGACAGGGCGCATGAAGCACACAATACGCCACCAGACGATCATCTCGACTAATAACCACCGCCTCGGACACATTGACATGCTGGACCAGGACCGCTTCGATATCGCCTACGTCGATGCGGTGGCCGCGGATCTTGACCACCCCATCTATGCGGCCTATGACTTGCAGCTTTCCCGGCCCTATAAACCGAGCCAGGTCGCCGGTGCGGAAGAATACACCGCCATGAAAAGGATTTGTTAGAAAGCGAGAGCATGTGAGCCCAGTTTTATTCCGGTATCCATTGGATACACTGCCGCCGCCGATGTACACTTCGCCCTCGCATCCTATAGGCACGGGTAGCATGTTGTCGTCGAGGACATATATCCTACCGTTGGCGACGGGATTTCCGACGACAATATCGCCTTCCCCGACTCTCCCAACGCTTCCGTAGGTCGTCTCAGAGGGTCCGTACACATTCCATACGGAATCAGCAACGGCGAGCAGGCGATCTGCAAGTTGGCGAGACAGTGGTTCCCCGCCACAAATGACTTTGGAGAGCCGCGGATTTCCTTTCCAGCCAGACTCTAGAAGCATCGTCCACGTCGCGGGTGTCGCTTGCAAAATCGTCACTTTGTGGCGCACCATTAAGCTAATGAGCTCTCGCGGATCCTTGACCGCACTTGTATTCGCAATGATCATTGCAGAACCAGACACAAGTGGCAATAACAGCTCTAGAGCTGACATGTCGAAGGATATAGTTGTGATGGCAAGAAGTCGATCATGCTCGTTGCAACCTGGCTCATGCTTCCGCAGCGAGCTCAGGAAGTTGGCGGCGGCTCCATGGCTAATCTCGACGCCTTTGGGGCGCCCAGTCGAGCCAGATGTATAAATTACATATGCCAGATCCCGAGATTGGATTTCAGTCCCGAGGTTGGTAGCATCGGTAATTGAGCCATCTCTCGCGTCAGCAACGCTCAAGCATAGATCTGTCCAACACGCAAGGCCCTTGGTTGGCCTGTCGCTGAGCAAAATAAGTTTAAGCCCGGCATCTTCAACCATTTGGTTGATGCGTTCGGCGGGGAATGACGGATCGATCGGAACATAAGCGGCGCCCAGCTTGAGCACAGCCAGCATGACAACAATAAGGTCGATGGAGCGTGACACGGCTAGGCCAACTACGTCGCCCTGTTGTAAGCCTCGCCTTGCGAGGCCTCGAGAAAGAGTGTTTGCAGAGGTATTGAGTTCTGTGAAGGTCACCTCGTTCTCGTTGTGGATAACGGCTATGTTGTCTGGAAAGCGATCCACCACTTTCTCAAACAGTTGATCCAACCGACTACCCAGCAACGAGATGTCATCCGTGGCGTTGAACTCGTTGACCAGAACCTGGTAGTCGTGATCTGAGATGCCACTCATCTTGACCTGTAAAACGAGCTCAGTGATAAGGGAAAAGACGAGCACTCGTACGATAGGGGTTGACGGCAAGGTTTCGGCTTTCTACCACGCATTGTACGACGACAGTCGGTGCAACGAGTATAAACAGAAACGGAACAATTTTTCCTACACTACATATCCAACTACCACCATGGCACACATGCAGTAGTTGAAAAGGGGCTACTCCATCGACGGCTTTGCTACATGCGGAAGGAGATGCCGTTCCTTGCAAACCCGGCTTAGCTGACTATCTATATGCAGAATGGAAGTATCATTAATAATTTGGAACTCTATACTTGACAAGGCATCACGGCATCTAGCATGATGCATTTGTTAATATAGGGATACAGGAACCAGCTAGGATTCATAACGGGGAAACCAAGTATACTTGATGTACCGTCAAATAGTCCACTAGGCATCTGAGTTGCAGAAAGTGGAAAATGGGACACGGACTTGAGCGCGATGGCACCGTGCTCGGCTGGATCACTTTACGGCCACGCATGAAGCCACCGATACGGCAAACGCGGCATCAACAAGCCGGATAGCTTTGCGTGATTTTAGCATCTCCATTTGTCTCGGAGATACGGATATCTTTACCATTTTAGGTCTGTTCACTCCTCCCCAGACTGGTAATCCTGGAATGCGTCACAAGCATACTACCATACAAGTTGATGCTAAGCTTGATCGACATATATGCTATGTATGCCAAGAAATCTTATTATATCGTTCAGGAACAGCAAAAGTCGAGGTATCCTGGTATATAGAGCGCTCCTAAAAGCTAATCATACACGATGCAACACTAAAATATCGTGCATAGTCCCCTGCCGTCCCGTGCCGCAATGGCGGCGTTGATGCATGCAGTTATGTGTCATACATGACACGTCACAAGGCGCACGGCTGCAAATGTCATTCATCACCTGTTCCAGACCCCTTATATGCCCGCAACCTATATCAGCCATACGGGGCATGTCCCACACGTTGGACGTGACTCTCCTTCCCCCAGCCGTGCCGGCTCCCCGCGGCATGCATCCCACCATACTGGGAAGGGGACCCGAGAAAGAGTCTGGTCCCTTTGTTTAATCTCAGCGCCTAAAGTTTATTTGTTGACAGTGGTATTGGAGGTATCGGGGTGCAACCGGTGAGTGCCTACGGAACTAGTATGTTATCTTGTCACACCCTAGGGTGTTCGAGAAAGCCTTTCCCGCACAGCACACAGGGGGTGGTGTTCATAACTTTGCCGGGGACCATTGCAAAGATAAATGCCAAACCAGGTCTACCGAATCTACTACTGAAGCCCTGCCCCTGGCATCACGGCAAAGATCGGAGGCACCCACTCGGGCTCAGCAGGTCTCGATGTTACATCTGCCGACGAAGTCGGTCGAACTCGACCCGTTCTGATGTGCATGCATTAGCGTTGGTCATAATATTTAGCATGCATTCTTTTTATATTATTGATAATGATATCTTAGCATTCCCTGATCGAATGGGGAGCCGCGCTGACCCAAACGGTGCAGCCCATCACATGTGTAGATGTACTGCTCATCCGATGGTTTTCCACTTTCAGAACTGCCACGTCTTGATCATTGAGGCCCATTCAATCAAGAGCCGGGATAAGTTGTCGCTTTTAAAACACACCTGGCGTCTAAGCTCTATTGTTGAACGTTTTGTCTCACAAGCTCGTTTGACACCATATAGACGTCAATTATTTTCAGTGTCACGGCACTACTTCCCCCCCATTTTGTTGCGTCAGCCTATTTCGAAACATCACGCTTCTTTTTCATCTCCCTAGCCATGATCAACTCGGACGCAAAGTTGGCGCAGAGGGAAGTGGACAAAGCCGACGAGAAATACTCTGCTCCACGCCTGTTGCCTCCCATTCCGGAGTCGTATCAGCCCGCCAAGGCCATCACCAAGCTTCCGGCAACGTCGTCGCTGGAAGACATTCTCGCCATTCTTGAGCGAGATGGTGGTGTTATCTTGACTGATTTTGTTTCCCTAGAAGAGTTGGACAAGATTGATGAAGAGCTGGAGCCCTACACAAAGTCTTCTATTGCCGACGATGATTCCTACAACAACTTTATAGGAAAAAAGACTCTTGTTATTCCGGGTCTCGTAGGGAAGTCGGACACCATCGCCAATATTCTCGATACGAATGAAACTATAGACAAGCTGCTCAAGGTAATTCTAGAAGAGAGGTACCCTGCCGTTTTCGAGCAGCACACCGAGGAGCTGGTCGTTGACCCGTTGCTGAGTATTTGCATGGGTTTTCACGTCGGCCATGGCTCTCCACGCCAAGCCCTACACAGAGACGACATGATTTTCTCAAGCAAACATCGCCCCGATATGAAGATTAATGAAGTAGATGGCTTTAGCTGCTTCCTTGCTGGAACCAGGATCACGCGCGCAAACGGCGGCACCATGGTCATTCTTGGTTCCCACAAGTGGGAGCATGATAGGCGTGGCAGGCCCGATGAAGTTTCCTTCCTTGGTAAGGCCGTGTGTTGTGCGACTGGCTTGTTCTCTCAGGGCTAACTGTGCGTTTGTTTAGAGATGGAACGTGGCTCTGCTTTCATTTTTCTCAGCACCCTGGCCCACGGCGCGGGATATAATACCATCCCTGGCGAGATTCGCAAGATTACAAATCTCGTCTTTTGCCGAGGAACTCTGCGTACAGAGGAGAACCAGTTCTTGTGTGTTCCCCGGAGCAAGGTGTTAAAGATGAGTCCCAAGATGCAGACGTTGCTTGGGTTCAAGAAACCAGAAGGTAGTTGGTTGGGAATGGTGGAGAATGAAGACCCTGCGAAAGACCTTGAGGCTATTTATGAGAGGATTCTCAAGTAAATGAAGACAGAATAGAACATATTTGGCCCCGTAGTGCTAGTAAATTACTTGTTCTTGTGCTGACGGCGTATTTTGCGTCTATTGATATGGCGTTGCTGGTATTTGTGTTTCAAATGTGTTGAACTTGCTAGTTCATGCGCACATGGCCAAATAACTGCATTGTCAAATTGTATCAACATATGTCTGGGAGGGTTAGACAGTACCGCCATCGGGTAATGCGCCCTCGCCGCCCTTCGCTCGCCCCACGCCGGTGCCTCATTATCCAAGGACAGAAATCAATGATGTCAACATGTCAAGCCTTCCAGCACCACCAAGACTTGTGCTCTTGACGCCAGTCTCTTCCTTAACTCATATCAGATGGCATTCCCGATTTACATAACAAACTTTGTGCCTTTATCACGGCATAATAATGCCATAGTAACAGAAATACATAATGGAGTATGACTGGACGAGAATCAAAGCTGGGCCAGCTCTCAGATATGGATGGTTGCCAGATGTAAATTGGCGCAGTATCTGCGAGAGCTGAGGCCAGCCTTGGTTGTGACCATTTCGCTAGGTGTCACGCCATCTATTCCGTCAACTCCATTGGCGCTTCAAAGGGGCAGCTCGCATTCGGGCTCCCACATCTGCCACAGCCAGTTCACCCCAGGCAGCTAAGGGCTAGCTGACTGCGTGCCTTCTATGACCACGACCTTAGCCGTGGTTATGCCTCCCATCAGTCGCTCTTTCTCGTCGCCGTCACCTAAGGAGCCCGAACAAGTTCGAAAACGACGGATTAAACGGTGGGACTTGGCAAAATTTGGAGGCACAGGCGATTCATGGAGGAAGTCGCGGTTACCGAATCCCTATTCTCCACAGATGGGAATGAAAACGGAAGCCAAGTTGAAATGGAGAGCAGAGCTTTTCTATCTTGAGAGATTTTGTAACTTAGTTTCCATCCATTCACTTCTATCTGAAACAATCAACCCTACGACTGGTTTGCCACACAGGTTGGCACTATTTTGACTTCATTCTCCTTCTTCTTAGCCTGGGGCCTCTATTATTATCTTTTCTTTCTCGATAGACACATGGAGAAAAGACAGCTCGTAACGATCACCTCTTTAAAAAGCCTAAATAGACACGTGCCCGTCTCATCGCTCCCAAGTTTTCCCCATCCTTTTACGACGACCTATCCGAGATACCCATACCGCTCGACATCCTGTTGGATTTAGATCAGAAGAGTGGGCGAAATTATCCCAACTATGGAACTGCAGAGCGCGTTTTCCACTGTCATGCTTGCAAGGTTCGCTTGTACTTGCATCGGGAGTCGGTAATCGCGCCAAGTATCCTGACGGATTCCTAGGTGAAGGTGAATAAACATATGTGCCTTGTATTATAAGAGAACGGCATGAGCAGGGGCAGAGGTTACTATAGTAACAGGAATGAAATCTTATTCAATTTGATCTAGCCGCCTTGCTCCCAGGGTTACAACAGTCATACACTCAGCCCGACTAGTCAAGCCACGCTGCCTGCCCATTCTCATCATAATAGTATTCACGCTGACTGTCTGCATCCAAGTACACAACCGCGCCGTTTCTGTGTAGCGATATCATATGCCAGTGTCTGGACTCAAGGTGCAAGGGTCATGTGCCACGGTCTTTCGGAGAACTTACTGGAACTTCACAAAGAGGGTCTTTTCTAATTGTCTCGCAAGTTGAGGATGTTCCCCCTCTAGATAGTCGACATTTTCGTTGAGATCCCGTTCTGCCCAAGGGATTCTCACTTTTCCCCTAATCTTGATATTCTTCAGCTTTGACAAAGTTGACTTCATGTCGCAAATCTCTGGAGGGGCCGGGGGAATGAAACAAGAGGAGAAGATAGTGAAGGACCATTATTCCGTTAAGGAGACCATATGTTGCGTGCTGAGACCAATAATTAAGCCCCCTAACAGGCTTCGGGCGCGTATTTGCACTCAATCATTCGTCACTCACTTCCGAAGTGTAACACAGAAGTCACGTAACATTGCGGCACGGGCCGACCCTTGAACCCGACGATAGTTATTGCACACAAGGCTAGAGACAGAAGACCCTGATTTATCCCAATCAGCTGTGAGCCATGGCCCGGAAGCCTGAGGCCTCAACTAGGCATCGTTCAAGCCGGTCCGTGTCGCCTTGAGGCGTGACTTCCGAGCAACACACAAGGGTCTTGGAAGAAACCAAGGACCTTCGACATCAAAGCAAGTGATTAGATTGAATGTGAACACAGTTCCAAGTCCTCATATACTGAACCCTCTACGCACGAAGTCTTTTCAAGCCCAAACACTCGATGCGCTATGCCAGCATATCAGCTCTCGATTTGTGATCCAGGTGCTGTCAATGTTGTGCCGATAACCCGGGAGAGGAGACAAATAGGCTGCCAAAATCATTGCCTGTAATGATTCCCATAGTTGCCCAAGCGACTCTCGTTGGGCCTAGGGTTCATCTTCGCAATACAGTTCTTTGCCACTCTGCTAGTCTGTGAGATGACGCTCAGACATAAGCTCTGAGATACAGAAAAAGAGAAAAAAAACAGTTTCCATAGCTCTCACACCTGGCAAACACTATCCGATAATATGATGACACTGTTGCAGCTATGAATGGGCAAGAAGGTTTTTTTGAATACTTCTTCGGTGGGCGGAAAATAGTGCTGGTTGCGGCCAGAAATGAATAGACGCCCCATGGGTGAAACAGCCTGAATTCTAGTCGTGGCGTGAGCAGAACGGTTTTCCGACGGGCCTGTCACGATTCCTTCGTTAAGATTCCATACGCTGTGACGGATCACTCTCGCCACCAGGCACGACTTTCGTTCAAAGAGTTAAAGACAGGATGTTGCAGCAGTTCCCTAGCAGTCTTGCGTTTTTCCGGTAACCATTGGAGCATCCCAGACGCAAAGTCAAGGAATACATCTTTCTCGTCCCCAGCTAGTTCTGTTATCGTATCTGCTAGCATCTTCCTTTCCACAAGATCTGTACGGAGAATATTATCTACGGACAATGGCAGTTAGTCTCTGTGTCATAACTCATGAATGATGTCCAACCTACTCTCATCATTGAAGAATGGGCCACCCCAGAACTCGTTCATGGTCTTGCACTCCTTTCCACGCGAGTTAATGACAGGTTTCTCGAGCTGGCAATTACGAAAGAAGCGCTCCCTCTTGATCAATTCCTCGTCTGGTTCTCCTAAGAGGGATACCATTTGGGCCAGGTGGACATGAGCGTCGTACTCGCCATCTTCACCCGCAGGCCGGTCGAACAGACTAACATCTTGCATGAGGTTCCACATCTGCAAATGTCAGTACCTGCTTGAGGGCTCGGTGCATGTCATCTTACAAGGAGGCCAAGGTTCCAGATATCGACACTATAGGACCACGGACAGCCTAGGATGACCTCGGGGGCGCGGAAACGATGGGATTGGATGGCGGAAAGGTGGCCGTTACCATCAGCTAGTCCGGGAAAGGCGAGATTGAAGTCGGCGAGCTTTGGCAGCAGTCTAGAGCCTTGCAAGGGCCCAAAGTTACCTTGCGAAAGGTAAATTTCACGGCCATCCTGGATTCGAACGTGCTTCGGCTGCGGGTTCTTCATTTGACGTTTGACAAATTTCTTTAAGACAGCTTCGCTTTCAATCGTCACAAGAATGTTGTCGTCCTTGATGTCTGGCAGGCCGTGGTTAGCTTCACGGTATCTGGAGGGACTGAGCTTCGAGCTTCAGTTACCTGTATGAATGAGGCGACATTTAGTATGCAGGTAGTCAACAGCTTCAAGGAGACAGTACATGAAAAACTTGAAGAGAGGCGGTGCAAGTCTCTGACCCCGTAGTCTGTGTTGGAGCTGGAATAGAGTTTCTCTCATAGGAGTGTACACGAGACAAGAGTGTGTTCCACTTTCGCCCGTTAATTGGAACTCGTCGATGTGTGTTCGAATAAATTTTAGTCCTTCGTGTGACGGGTCAGCTTTGGCTATGAGCTTTGAGATCCCGGCCTCCCAGGCTGCATCTATGTCCAGAGCCGCGATCTTGACAGCGACATAGCGGGGAGCCGATGTATCTGCCGAGTCCTTGCTGAGATGAGAGATTAGGAGAAACAACCAAGTGCGCGTAATATCAAGACTCACAACGCAATATTATCTGCTAACCAAACGGTAGAGCCGCCCCCATAACCAAGTTTTGCGATTGTCCTGAATCTGCCATCCAGCACCTCACCAGGTCGGGTAGGATGGAAGGACCTCAATCGGTCGCCTGGCAACAGCTCCTCGTCAATGAGTTCATTAATCATGTGACTTGACCATCTCGAATGGCGAGTTATGAATTGGCAAGGCCACAGAGAAAACAATATCCGTGGCCTTTGCTGCCACAGTGCTCGTGGGTTCGTTTTGGAAATGGCCACCATCTTTAAGCTCAACTTGCATCGTGCTGATTGATGTGCTGGTAAAGTAATTTCGGTACATAGGAATGTAAATGTAAGTGCTCACGTGCTAGCGTGGGGCCGAGCAACCGGGGAAGACCAGCGCCTCCCGCGTTGCGTTTGTACGTACTAAATGCGAATGAAAATTTCTTGCTTGCAGATTGTGATTATTTTCTAGTTTTCTCTTTGTACTTGCGTTATTATCTTTAAGCTAACGTAGCTGCATTTAAATATAGCGTTAACTACACGTTCTTCTTCTTAAGAGTAGGTTATTACACGAATACGAGTATTATAGCAAATTAATATATAAATAATAATTATAAAAGCTGTAATTAAGTTATAAAAGAGAGAAGTATATACCGCTCTTAGAAAAATACTTAGCTTTATAATTATTATATGTATTATATATATTATTTAATTTTTATATTATATAATATATCTTTTCATTAAATTGTATTTAAAGTTATTATTAACTTATTAAAAAAATAAAGAAGAGACTAAATAAAAGATATTTAATAATATTATATGCTAGCTATACTTAAATTAAAGAATTATAATTAAATACGTAAGATATTATAAATATACTATAATACGTTAAAGATATTAATTAATTAATAATTTATAATATATTAATTTATTTAAAAAAATTAAATCTAAAAAAAAGCTAGTAAAGGGTAATTAATAATATTATATTTTACTATAGAAAGGGCTTTCCCACTCGAACTATATATAGAAGTACTAGAATAGCTTATAATGGCTCTAGGGTAACTAATAATAATAGTAATAATATTATATTTTAACTATACTTAAGCTAAAAAACTATAATTTATTACGTTATTATAAACTAGCTTTATTTACTCTTATATATAAGCATTTTAAAAGGTAATAATAAGCTTAAAAGAATATAAAAGTAAACCCCTCTCTTTTTTCTTAATAAATATTTCTTTTTACCTAAAATACATTTAATTTTCACTTAAATGAAATTAAAATAAGCTTATAAACTTAAGTTATAAGCTTAAGTTTACTATATTCCTTTCTTTTAATTTAATCAAAGTATAATTTTAAGTTATAATATGTGAAGGAAGGTAAAGCTAACGAAATAGTAATTACATTAAACTGTCTTATTTCTACTAGTAATAAGGCTAATAAGCCGGGAATATACGATGCTATTAGAGCATTAACAAAAAAACTACACTACATGTAGTTTTTTAGTGTAGTTTTTATAGTTTTAGTGTAGTTTAACTATACTATAACTACATTTATAGTGTAATATGTAATTATAAGGGCTTTAAAAGTAGACTTATAAGCTTATAAAAATAACTAAAAAATACTATAATTTTAGCTTATTATAATGCTATAAAAATATCCTTTATAAGTTAATTAATAAGTAAGATATTAAAGTTTAAAAAATAAAGATATTAACTTAATTTATTTTAAGTATTTAATAAGAAATAAATGCTTTTTAAATGTTATTTATATATATATAATATATTTAATTAATATAAAAATTTAAAAAATATTTTTTTTTACCTTACTTATATGTAAATAATATTTTAAAATATTTTTAGTTTTTATTTATATTTTATTTAATTAAAATAAATATATAAAAATAAGTAATAAGTATTTTTATATTTTATATACGTTATTTTAATAGCTTATTAATATAAAACGTATACCTTTATTTAATATATATTTAATAAAATTTATATAAATTATTTTATATATAATTATATATATTTTTTAATTTAATTAATATATATTATTTATATTAAAGTAAAATTATATATATTATTAATTTATGTATTATAAAGTATTCTATAAGATTAAATATATATTTAATATAATTAATTTTATATATATAAAGATTAATATAAATATTAAAAACTTTATTCTTAAGTTTTTTTTATAGCATATATTAAAACTATTATAACTTTATAAAAAAAAGAAGTTTAAAAATAAGACTAGTAATATTTTAAAGCTTATAATCTTAGCTATCTAAAAATATTAGCCCCACTTAATTTCACCTATTAATTATAAAGATAATAGCCGTAGTATTTAATAGGGTAAGTTAATTAAGGTAAAACGCTATAGCATTTTACCTTACTTTAATAGAAAACGCTATAATTTTTATTTCTTAATATCTCTATAAATACTAAACTAAAATTTATAAGCTTATAACCAATTAATAGCTCTTAAAAAGCCCTTTAATTTAATATTAGTTATATAATTATAAGTCTAGTATTCTAGAAGTTATATTCGGTTAAATTTTTAAAATATAAAGATTTCCTATAAGCTATATATACATGTTTTAGGTGATAAAATAATTTATTATTATATAATATAACGCCTTTAATACATTATAAGTATACTAGCTTTTTTAATTATTTTACTATAATTATAATTTCTCGTAAAACTATTCTATTATTTTCCACACGAATATATATGTTTAAGGGGTAAGCTAAGCATTAAAAAATGCCTAAATTTTAAGGTTTTTTAAAACCGTTTATATTATAAATTTATTTTATATATTAATTACATTCTTTTACTTTAAAGTTTAAAACCTTTCTTTTTTATATTAATCTTCTTACTCTTATAACTCTATAAATACTTAACTTTTATTTAAACTTTTTTTATTATTAAATAGTATTAAATTTAAGCTATCTTATAAAAACTTTTTATTATTTAAAACCTACCTTTATAATAGATTAAAATTCTCTTAGAATTACACCTCTTATTATTACAAATAATTTAAGCTTTTCTTAGTAAACTTTAACTAAAAAAGACTATATAAATAATAAGAGCTATTAATTTCACATAAAATTATATATTATTTAATATAACCTTTTTTCTTATAAGGTTTTAGTAGTTAATTTAAAAAAACCACGAGAAATCACCTTTTTTTACAGCTAATTAAGCTATAACTTTACTTTTACCTGCCTAGCTAGCCGTTTTTAATCCTTTAATAGTTTAATATATTATAGGAAAAAACATTCTACTATTATAGTATTAAAAGCTAAAGAAAATAATAAAATAACTAGTAAGTTACTTCTTTTATTATTTTATATCTTATTATATTATTAATTTATATATTTATTATATTATTAATTTATATGTTTATAATATTATAAATTTATAATTTACTAATATACTAATAAATAGTCCCTACTATTATAGAATTACCTTTAATTTTTAACTTTTCAACTAAATCTAGCTTTTCTAGCTTTTTAAGAAGTAATAAAAGACCTAAAAATAATACTATTACTAGTAGTAATAATAGATTTTCTAAGAATACTACTCTTATATTAGCTCTTAAATTTATGCTTTAAAATAACCTATCTTCTACTATTATAACTAGTAAAAGCTTTAAAAAGCTTTTAAGTTATTATTATAAGTAAGTTTATATTATTATATTAATATATAACTTAAATATAATATATTATACTAATATTAAGTTATTTTAGTTATAATATTAGCTTTTTTTATTATAAAGGCCTTATATCTCACATGAAAATATTATATTTTAATATAAAAAAGAATATAATAAATAAAATTTAAAATCAAGTTAATAAAATAGGTTTTATATTTATTTAACTTAATATTTAAACTTTTATTAATTTTAAATTATATTTAGGGGTTATAGCTAATTAGTTAAACCGTTAATTTAACTTAGAATATTATTTAATTAATAAGTATTCTTATATTTATATTATTATTATTATTATTATAATTTAAAAGCTAATTATATATTAAGGATTTAAATATTTACCTAATAGCTATACTAGCTATTTAATTAATTTAATTTTCAATAAATTATTAACTAAATATAATATAAACCCTAAAAAAATTATAAGGTTAGTAGTTTATAATTATATATAAAATAATATTAATTTACTAACTTTTTAATTATAGCTTTACTAGAGATAATAGTTCTAATAATAATATCTTTTTATCTTCTTTTTTAAACTTATATTTTAAAAGGTATAAAAAGCCTTTAAATATTTAATATATAGCTTATATTTTAAATATAATAACTAAAGATATAATATTTATATTTATTAATAAAATAATAAATACTAAAAATATTAAAGATTATATAAATAGCGAATTTGTACATTATTCTACTAAAGAATTTAACGATTTATTTGCTAAAAAAAGAATAAAATTTAATAATTTAATTCTAGGTATTTATTATAACTTATATTACTTATTTTAAGTTATTTTATATAATTTAAGCTAATTATAAAATAGGAATTATTAGAAAAGTTAAAAGAATAGCTATTCTTATTAAAAATAACTAATAACTTTATTTATAATAGTTAGAAGCTTTAAAAGAAGCTAAAGATAAAGGATTTATTACTAGAAATAGTAATCTCAGAAAAATACTATTAGGTAAGTTATTAATTCTATATTATAAATATTATTATTAACATTAATAAGTTATAATAAGTATTAATAACTAACTTTACTTATATTAGTAAACGTAATAAGATGGAATTTAACCTATAAAATGCTTTACATAGCTATTTTATTAGTAGAACCTATTAAAATATTATAAAACAAACGAATTTAATAGCTTTTAAAGATACTAGCTTAATTACGTAAGAATAGGCTAATTTAAATACTTTAATAAGTATTTTAGAGATTTTTAATTAGCCTATAATATAATTATAAAGCTAATCTTATAATATTATAAGTTTAATATATTTTTTTCTAATAAGAATTTATACTTTACTTTAAAATATATTAAAAGATTAAAAAAGTTAGCTTAAAAATATAAGTTTTATAATTTTATAATTTTATTTTAAATTATTAATTATTTTATAATTAAATACTTATAATCTATTAATTAAAGTCTTTATTTTAGCTTTAAAAAAAGGCTTATATAAATTAAATTATTATTTTCCTAAGAATATTAATAGTAATTATAATTTTTAAAAGCCTTATTTATTTACTATTATATTAAACTTTAAGCTTAATTTATAATAAATTAAAAATCAATTAAGTATTAATTTTAATACTATTAATTAACTATTAAAAGACTTAAAAGCTAAATATAAAGAGTAAGTTATAATTTATTATATATAATATAAATTTTAAATTTCTTAATAATTAATTATAGAATAGAACCTATTATAAATATATAAAAGACCTTAAAAATAAAATAATTTCTTATATAAAATTAAAAGAAATTTCTTTTAATTCTAAAAAATCAATTAAAAATATAAATAATACTTAAATTAAAGTTAATTTATAATAATTAATTAATTTAACTTCTTATAATAATATTAGGCTTTAAAAAAAGCCTAGCTTATTTAATAACTTATTTTTTAAATAAAAAACTAAAGCTATTAAAAAAACTAGAAAAAATAAGATTTCTAGTTATTTAAAGCTTAATTTTAAAGAAGATATAGTATTTTTTATCTTTATAATATTATTTATACATTTATAAGCTAACTTTTAATAGTAAGATATATTTATTTAATAGGTTAATTCCATTAAATCTTTCCTAATTCTTTTTATAATAGCTTAAAAATATTTAGCTATTTTAGCTACTTTAAGAGTTATAAAAGGGAATTTTAACTAGGGAATTAATATTATTACTAAGCGAAGAACTACTTTATTACATAAAAATATTTGAATTATTTTATTATTAAAAAACTAGGTTAAAAATAAGAATAAAAGAGTGGAAAATAAGAGATATTATAATTTATTTTTATATTCTAATAGATTTAAAAGAAAAAGAAGAAGAAGAGAAAGAAGAAGATTAGAATAAAGTTTTAATTTATTCTAATAAAAATAAGAATATTTTTAAGTCTAATTATATAAATATTAATAAGAATATAAAAGAAGAAGAAGAGAAGAAAAATATTTATAATTCTAATACTTAATTTAATATTAAAAGGGTTTTTTTATTATTATTTTTTATTTTATATAAAAGAGTGAAATTTTAACTTTATAAAAGTTTAAAAAGTAATATTTAAAGTTATCATATAAAGAGTTATTTAAATTTATATTTTATATAAATTTATATTTAATATTTTTATATTTAAGTTATAGGGTAATAAGTTAAATCTCTTTTTATATAAAATATTTATATATAAATAATAGGATTTTTTTCCTTTATTAAATTAAGTAAATTATAATTATAATTATAATATAAAATAATACTTACTTATTTAATATAAATCCCTTAAATCTCCCTTATACTTTCTCTTATTTTTATATTTTTATTAGTCTTTTAATCCCTATTTTTAGCTTATTTAAGCTAGCTAATTCTTACTTATTAATACTAATATCAATAAGTAAATTTAGCTTTATTTTAGCTTATTCATTATATTAGCTAATAATAGCTTATAAATTAATTAATATTATATATTACACTAATTTTTAAAATATAATATAGTATAGTAAAACTACACTATATTATACTACACTAAAATTCACTAAAAACTATAAAACTACACTACTTCTAATACTCTAAATGCTATAGGCATTATACGAGGCTAAACCCTTATTACGTGACTACCCTTAATACCTTCTCTCAGCTAAGCTATAATATTTAATATATATGAAAATCTAGTATTCGCGTTATTATTTCCTTTAATTTATTTATTTCTTTTATAGTTATTACTTATAGTTTTATATATAAAATATATTATTCGTTTAAATATATTAAAGCTATAATTATTAGTAGCATTAATCGTATTTAATTAAGCTAAGTAGCTTTATAAGTTTATTAGCGTATATATCTCTTATACTTACTTATATAATATTAAAGTATTTTTCTTTAACTCTTTAAATAATCTATTTATATTATAAATTAATGTAATAAGTTCTTATTATATTATTTTTATTAAGCGCTATAATCTTTATATTTTAATTATTAGTAAATAATATTAAAGGTGTTATAAGCTTAAGCTAATAGCTTAGGCTTAGGCTAAGCTTAATATAAAGGTAGCTTAAACCTAACTTAAGTAATTTACGAGTTAAGTAAAGATATAAAGAGAAGTAAAAAGAGAGAAACCTTTCTTTCTCTTTCTCTTTTTTCTTAAGTTTATTTTTACTTTTTAAAGATATATACTTATAATAATATAATATAATTAATTCTTAATAAAGAATAAACTTTATTATAAATAACCTTAATAAAGTAATATTTAATATAAAATAAAACTTACTTATACTTAGCGTTTTTATACTAAGTAAAAGTACTTTATTTAACTTTATAGTATTATAAAAGATTATAAATATTTAGGTTAAAAGACTTTATTAACTCTTTAAATAATACTATAACTTATAAAATTAGGTAATATAAGTTATATTTACTATAAGAATATCTATTAATAATAATACTCTAATAAAATAAAAATTAATTCTAATAAAAACCCCTTTTAATAGTAATAAAAACGTATTTAAGGCTTAAAAGAAGCTTATAATATATAAGCTAATTAAAAACGTATAATTTATTAATAGCTCTTATAATTAATAGGTCTTTATTCACTAGAATCTCTTTAATAAAGTTAAGAGCTATATAGCTTTATTTTTTAAATTAAATAAGGTAAAGAGCTATAACTTATTTTAGTTTTTAAAATACCTATTATTTATATATTTAAACTCTTATTAAAAGAAAATTATACTTATTAAGTTAAATTAAATATAATAGTATTAAAATAAGTTATTTATAGACTTTTTTATTTAATTTAAGAATAAGCTTACACTTATTAAAGAAATATTATAAGTTAATTTTATAAAGCTTATAAAATTATAATAAGCCTTAAATAAGCGTATATAAAAAGAAATTATAGGTAAAAAAAATATTACGCTTTAAGTATAATATAATAATAGCTTAGCTTTATAATATAATTATTAATATTAAATTCTTATAATTAAAAGAGAAGTTTTAAAATAAGTAAAATAAAGAGATTACCTTTAAAATAAAATAACTAATAAATAAAAATACATTAATAATAAACGTAATAAAAATAAGGTTTTAAATTAAACTTAAAAAGAGTATAAGTTAAGATTACCTTAAGGGTAATTAAAAGAAAAGAGCTTATTAGATTTTAAAGAAAATAATTAATTAATAAAAGAAGAAAAGAAAGTATATTTATTATAAATTAATAGGGTATTATATAATTAAATATATCTTTTTACTCGTATAATAGCTATAAACGTTTAATATAAAAGGTATTATAATAAAAAATATAATTAATAGCTTAAACGAGAATAATAAGTAATTAAAAAATAATACGCCTTTATAATAAGTTTCTTAATAAAGGTATTATAGTATAATAATAGTTATAAAATAAGAAGTATTTTATTCAAGAAATAAAAGTTAAAGAAAATTAAGTTAAAGATAAATATATTACCTCTTTTAATTCTTATATTAATTAACTTCTTAAAGTTTATAAACGCTCAAGTAAATATAAGCTATAATTATTATATAATAATAAGCGAAAAGTTTATATAATATATAAGCTTTAAGTAAATTCTATTAAAGTAATAGTAATAAATACGTATAATAATAAAAACTAAGTAACGTAAAGTAATATAATAAAAGTTATACTTTATAATCTTTTATTTAATATAATTTATAATAAATATAAACGATTAAAAATTCCTAGTAATAGCTTATATAATACTAGGTTTTACCTAAAACGTAATATTAGAGATACCTTAAATAATACGTTATAATATATACGTGTAATTAGTTAAAAGAGAGCTTATAATAAGCGTTATAAGCGATCTAATAATTAAGGGATTTAATAATTAAGCGATATAAAACCCTATAATAATAATATTAAGGTTAATATTTATAAAACTTATTTAATAAGCTTAAAGGAAAAAGAAAAAGTATTATCTTATAACTATAAGCTTACGTAAAATAATAATAGTTTTACGTGTATAAAAAGTTAAGGTAAATTAAGAGTAAAAATAAGCGCTATAGCTCCTTAATAAGCTATAGAATTTTAAGAATTTATTTAATTAAAAAAAAGCAAATAAACTTCTCTTATATTAAAGGTAATTAAACTATTATATATAATTAAAGAAGCGTTTAAACGAGTTTAACCTTAAGTTATTATAAGTATTACTTTATAATATATTACGTAAATATTTATTAAAGATTAAGAAATAAGTTATAAACCTAATAAATAAAAGTTAAATTCACGTGAGTTTTTTATTAATAATAGCTTTAATTTTACTTATAAAAAAGCCTAATAAAAGCTAGTAATTTTATATTAATTATTATACCTTAAATAAAGTTATAAAGTAAAACTATTATTTACTTTTATTAATTCAGAAAATATTATAGTCTCTTTTTAAGGCTAGGTAATTTATAAAGTTAAATATACGTTTAGTATTTTATAGGCTTTAAGTTATCTTAAAAGAGAAGTATTTAATAGCGTTTTAAATTAAGTTTAAGCTATTTAAATAGCTAATATACTTATTTAAGCTAATAAGTACCCTTATAATATTTTAACGTTATATTAATAGTACCTTAAGAAAAATATTAAAGAATTTTATAATAGCCTATTTAAATAATATTTTAATTTACTTAAGTAGCTTATAAAAAGATTATATATAAAAAGTATATAAGGTATTAATAAAACTTTACGTGGTAAAGCTATACTTAAATATTAAGAAATATACTTTTTACGTGTAAAAGGTAAAATATCTTAGATTTATTATTCGTATAAGTAAAGAGATTTATCTTAATGTTACGAACGTCACTACACGAGACGCGGGAAGCTGGGCCGCACTGGTAAGGGTAGGCACAGCTGCTAACTAACAAGGATATTAGATCACGTGATAGCTTATTAGATTATATAAATGATTTAACGAGACGGGATTATTAGAATTATTAGGCGATCCAAATAATTCGGGTCTATAATAGAGAGATAAACGGATACTTAAGAAGAAGGTATTTCTATAGCTAGATAATCTAGTTCTTTATTAATTAATTTAAGTAATAGTTTTACTATTAAGAGTTATACTCTTAATAGCCTTATTATAATACTACTTAAAAAGCTACTCTATAATATTTAACTTAACTTACTTTCTAAGAAATAAACCTATTATACCTTAGAACCTAAGCTACTATTACATTTTAATTAATTCTATTTAATAAGTTACCTTAAAACTTTAAGTAATAATAACTTTTAAGATATTTACTTTAAGCGGAAAGACTATTAACCCTAAGGAGATAATAAAGTACCTTTATAATAAGATTATTAAGCTTAAGAAGTAAAATTAATAGCTTCTTAATTAATAGAATAATCTCTACGAAAAACTTAAGGTATAAGAAGAGAAACTTATAATAGTTTAAAATCTTACACTTATATTCTCTATTAATAATAATAATATACTAAAATTCCTTAAGCTTAAATTATATAATAGTTATAAGAGTAATATAAGGAACTTTCTTATATAAGCTTAAGCTTACCTATAAGTTAATAAAAAAATCTATACGACACTTAAGTTATAAATTCTTTATATTAATAATCTCTTAACTAGAAAAGTAATAGAATAATAAAAGCTAACCCTTCACGTATATCTTAAGTATAGCGCTAAAGCTAAAGTAAAAGTTATTTATATCTTCTTTAATTATAAAACCTTTAAAGAATAACTTCTCGCTATATTTAAAAACCCTAATAAGTATAAAGAAGCTATATAATAGCTTACTTAACTTAATTAAACTAAATTTATAGCTTATTATACTAGGGAATTTAAATGTATTATAGTAAAACTTAATTAAAATACTAAACCTAAAATAAAAGTCTTTTATTAAGAACTTAAAGAAGAAGTAAAGGATAATATTTATTAAGAAGATTATCTTAAGTTATTTAATAACTTTATTAAAATAATTATTAAGGTAAATAATCGTTTATATAAGTAACATTATAAAAAAAGTTACAGGAAATTTAAATTATATACTAGGTTTAATAAACTAAATAATAGTAAGCCACGTTAAATATTAATAGTATATAGGTACTACGCTAGACCTATAGAACTTAACGCTACGAATAAGAAAAAGGGGAAGACTTATTATAATTATAGTAAGGCTAAATACTTTATAAATAAATGTAAAGCCTTAAAAAAGCTATAAAAGCTAATTCCTAAAGGTAAGAAGCTTTATACCGTAAACTAAAAAAACTTACTTACGCGAAATCTTAGTATAATAAGTAATAAAGGAAGCCTTACATTAATAAATAATATTAGTTTAAATAAAGATTAGGAATTTAAAACCTAATTAATACCTAATAACTTTTAGGAATACTAAATACCCTTACTAAAAAGTAAATCTTTACTAGAATAAATCTAAGAAGAAGAGAATTATTTAATTAAGAAAAATAAACCTAAAATTAAATATAAACTTCTTAATTAAACCTTTTATTATAATAATAATTACTATACGCACCTTAATAGTAAGTAAGATAGCGGATAGTTTCTATAAGAATAAAAGGGAAGAAAAATAACTCTTATAATATAATTAAAATTACAATAAACTAATTCTAAGATATTAAACGAAAAATTATATTATACTAAGAATAACGTATATACTACTTAAACTATAACCTTATAATATAGGGATAAAGGGAACTATATAACTATAAGTAACTTACTTAGCTTAAGTTTAATTAACATAAATAATAGGTTAAGCAATTACTAAGAAAGCTCTAATAATACGTTAAAAGATAATCGCTAATAATAGCGCCTAGAATAATACGCTAGAGAACGATATAAGAATAGAATTAATAAATTAGAAAATAATAGCTATTATTACAATTAAAACTAATTCCTTAATAAAGATCTAATAGGTCTTTATATACTATAAATATTAGTAGTATAGTATACCTTATAATTAATATAACTATAATAGAATAAAGAATCTAGGTAATAATTAATAGCGGAGTATAAGGAAATTTTATCTTATTAAATCTCATTAATAGATTATAATTACCTTAAACACTTAAGGATAAGCTTTATTAACTTATAATTATAGAAGAAACTATAGTAAAGTATAGCTAAGAAGTAATTAATATAAAAGTAGTGTAACTTCTCGTTAATATATAAGGTATAAAATACTAGGTTATATTAAATATTATAATAATCTTAAAACATAATATTATATTAAGAATACCCTAATTATAAGTAAGTAATCTATAAGTTAATTAAAGAATTAGTTAACTTTAATAGAATTTACTAGAATATAGTTATAAAGCTAAGAGTAGCTTATAAAGAGCACCTTAATTAAACTATAATAGGCCTTTAGGAATATATGTAATTGCTAGAGAGCTAAAAGCTAAGATAATAAAGATTCTTAAGAAATACTTAAAGTATAGTAAGCTATTTAATAGAGAGTTAAAAATAAAACTACTAGAGTATTTATGCTAGGACTATAAGATTAAACTTTAGCCTAGTATTAAATTAACGTTTAATAAGATTTATTCTTAAAACCTTAAGTAAAATAAGGCGCTTAAGGAGTATTTAAAGAATATATTATAGAAGGAATATATAAGACTATTAAAGTCTCTAATAGAATACTTAATCCTATAAGTATTAAAGAAGAACGGGAAACTATAATTATATATTAATTACTAATACTTAAATAAGATTATAATTAAGAATTAATACCTATTACCGCTTATAATAGAAATTAAAGATAAAGTTAAAAAAGCTAAATAGTTTATTATACTTAACTTAAAAGAAGCCTATAACCTTATACGAATAAAAGAAGGTTATAAGTAAATAATAGTATTTTAAACTAGTAAAGAATACTACAAATATTTAGTAATACCTTTTAGGCTTATTAACGTACTAGTAACCTTTTAAAGAATAATTAATATAATCTTACGGAAATAACTAAAAGTGTTTATAGTTATATATCTTAATAATATTCTTATTTATTTAAATACTCTTAAGAAATATAAATAATATATATATAAGGTACTATAAACTTTATAAGATAATAAACTCTTAGTTAAAGCCTTAAAATACTAATTCCACTAAAATACTATACACTTTTTAGGGTACGTACTTATATATAAAGAAATATAAATAAGCTTAAATAAGATTAAAACTATTAAGAAATAGCTTATATTAAAGAATTTAAAGAAAGTTAAAGGATTTATAGTATTTATAAACTTTTACTATAAATTCTTAAGCGAATATAAAGATATCTTATAACCTCTTATAAACCTAATAAAGAAAAAAGTTAGCTTTTAATAGAATAAACTAAAAGCTATAGTATTCTAAAAAATAAAAGATTTAGTTACGTTAAAACCTATATTAAAAGCACTTAATTAAGATAAACCTTATAAGCTTAAAATAAACGCCTTAAACTTTACACTAGGCGAATAGCTTAAATAATAAGATAATTAAGGAAAATTACACCTAGTTATATTCTTCTTAAAGAAACTCTATAAACCTAAACTTAATTATAGGATTTATAATAAAGAACTTATAGCTATTATTAAGTGCTTTAAAGAATAAAGATACTATCTTATAAGAGTAAAGCATTAAATTAAGGTCTATATTAACTATAAGAATCTCATATTATTCTTAAGTATAAAGAATTTAAATAAATAATAGATTAAATAGTATAAAACCCTTATAGATTATAACTTTAAGATTATATATTATAAAGAATCTAAAAACGAAAGAGTAAATACGCTTAATTAAAGAGAGAACTTAAAATTAAATAAGTAAGTAAGTAATATACCCTTACTACGCGCTATTAAGAATAAAAACCTTATACTAGGCACCTAAGAAATTAATATAACCTAATAAGTTAAGCTAAATAAAACATAAATATAATAGATTATATTATACATTAAGAATAATAATTACCTAGATAATTAGAAAATAAAAACGTATTTATTTAAGGAAGGTAAGACCTTCTTATATAATAAATAGTAGTATATTCCTAATATACTTTAAGAATAGCTTATTAAGAAAATATATAAGTACCTATTACACGAATATTAAGGTATAAGGAAAACGATTAATAGGCTAAGAAGATTATATAACTTCTTAAAAAGCAAAAAAATAATATAAGAAGTTATTAAGAAATATAACACGTGTAATAAAGTAAAATTAGCGTAACACGTATTATACGAAGAATTATAACTAATATTACTACCTAAAAGAGTATAGTAAACTATTATAATAGACTTTATTATTAAACTATTAAAGTTAAAAGAGCCTATAATAAAAGTAGCTTATAATAGTATTTTAGTTATTATAAATAAACTTATAAAATACGCTTATTATATTCTATATAAGAAATTAAGTAATACTAAGAACTTAACGTATATATTCTTTAAAATAGTTATTATATAGCACGAATTACTAATAAAGCTTATATTAAATCGCAATAAATTATTTACCTTAAACTTCTAGAAATACCTTATAAAAACTATAAAGATTAAATAAAGCTTATTAATAGCATTTTACTTATAATTAAATAAACAAATAGAAATCTTAAACTAAATACTTGAATAATATTTACGAAGCTATATTAACTACTAATAAAATAATTAAGTAAAATAGCTACTACTAGTATAATAGGCTTATAATAGCTCTAAGATTAATAATATAAAGATATTATTATTTAGGGTAAATTATAGATTTAACCCTATTATTAAGATATATACGATATAGAATGTAAACGCGCTAGTAGCTATAACGTATATAATAATTATAATAGAAATATAAAAACACTTATAATAAAAATAGATATTTTTATAGAACTAAATAAAATATTACGCGAATAAAAAGAGATTATTAGCGCTAATCCTAAAGGAGAGATATAAAGTATACCTTATTTATAAAAATATTAAAACTAAGTAACCTAATAATAAACTTAACTAAAAGAAGATTAAACTATTTCTTATTAAACGAAAAATCTTAAATACTAACTATAAACTATTATTACTAAATAAAATAAGAATCTATCTTATATTTTATATATTACTATTAAAGAAAGCACTAAATAAATCTATAATTACTATAAATATTATAATAGAAGATACTAATAAATATAAAGTTAAATGGATACTTAAAGTATAGGAAGATATAAAGAATTATTATTATCTCGTTAAATAAAAGGGATATTTAAACTTTAAAAACACCTGGAAACCAGCTAAAAATCTTACGAATTACTTAACGTTACTTAAATAGTTTTATTTCTAAGAAACGTATTCCAATTAATCTTCTAAGCACCGTTTAATAACTTAATATTAAATTTAATATCTAAGAAACGAACTAAAATAGAATTTAAATCCTTAAAAGAAGTAAAAAGAACCCCTATAGTCTTTTAAAGCTATTTCGCTTTCTTACGTTTCACACGTTTTAACTCTTTAACGTTATTAATATTACGCGTAATTACACGTATTATTTTCTTAAATTATAATTTCTTTTATTTTTATAAGTAACGTATCTTAACGCTTACCTTTTTAAGTTCTTTTTTAATAGCTTTTAACTTAAACTTAGCTTTCTAGTATTAGGTACTAATATAACGTAATTACTATAGATTAAGAGAATTTATATTATAGTAAGACCTATTTAAACGAATACACTTATAATAACGAGACGAGTTTACGTTAAATACCTTATAATTCTAGAGGCCTTAATCTCGGTAAAAGGAATAAGCGAGTATATTAATTAAATTTCTAATTATTAACTTAAGAAGAGCGTTTCGCTTATTTATCTTACAAGAAGGTTTACGGGATTAAATAAAAGGTTTTAAGACACGATTAACCGATATAATAATACACGAGAAGAATAAAGAAGGGAAAATTACCTAAGCCTCTAGCTAGCCTATTTTAATAGCCTTAAGAATAAGACTAATAAAGAAGGGGTATTATATTATAAACGTTACTACACGAGACGCGGGAAGCTAGGCCGTACTAGTAAGGGTAGGTATAGCTATTAACTAATAAGAACATTAAATCACGTAATAGCTTATTAAATTATATAAATAATCTAATAAAACAGGATTATTAGGATTAATAGGCGATCTAAATAATTCGGGTTTATAATAAAGAGATAAATAAATACTTAAGGAGAAGGTATTCTCGTAGCTAGATAGTCTAGTTCTCTATTAATTAATCTAAGTAATAGTTTTACTATTAAGAGTTATACTCTTAATAGCCTTATTATAATACTGCTTAAAAAGCTACTTTATAGCATTTAACCTAACTTACTTCCTAAGAAACAGACCTACTATGCCTTAGAACCTAAGCCACCGTTACACTTAACTTAAAGAAGATAAAGGTAATACGTAACTAAAAACCTCTTATACGTTAAAGAGAGATTTAAGAATTTTTAAGGTTTATAAACTTTTATTAAAACTTTATATTAAATTTCTTATCTCTTATAAGTTTACTCTTAAAGTTATTAAAAAAAGGCGTTTAATTTAAGTAATTAAAGAAGTATAATATTACCTTTAAGTCTTTAAAAAAAGCGTTTATATTATACTTAATTTTAAAGTAATAGAATTTTATAAAGAAAATAATTATAAAGGTAAATTACTTAATTAATACTCTTAAAAAATATTTATTATAATTTAATAATAAAGTTCTTTACTTAATAGTATATTACTTTATAAGGCTTATAACTTTAAAAAGAAATTATATTATTTATAATAAGAAACTTTTAACTATTATCTTTTACTTAAAAGCTTAATTAATAAAACTTTAAAGTATTATATAATTATTTATTATTTTTATAAATTATAAAAACCTAAAATACTTTATTTTATTAAAGAAAATATTAAAGAGATAAGCGTGTTAAGTAAAAATACTTTTCTTATTTAACTTTTACCTTTATTATAAACCTAAGATATAAGTGTAACGCTTTAACGTACTCTCTTAAAGAGATTAAAATTAAAATACCTTTTTATTATACTTTAATAGTATTATTTAGCTAATAAATATATTACTTATATTATTAAATAACTTAACTTTAATTATTAATAATAAAGAAAAGGCTAATAAAACTATTAATCTTTTACTAAGAATAAAGATATTTAATAATTATTACCTTTAAAGCTTATAAAATTAAAGTTAATATAAGAATAAGGTAATAATATATTAAATTAAAGCTATTTAAGAGAATACCCATAAGTTTCTTAAAAAGATAAATATACGAGAATAAATTATAAATTATACTCTTTTTATATATAAAATACTATTATTTTAAAGCTATACTTAAGCCTTAAAGTAAAAGCTACTTATAATAACACTTATATAACGCGTATATAACTTCTTAATAATAAGCTACCCTAAAAAAACGGTACCTTTAAGTTACTTTAATAGAACTATTACTAAAAAGAGATATTTTAAAACGTTATATAATTTATATATAACTATTATTATTATAGGGGATATAAGAGTAAGTAGCTTTAATAAGAACTTTTATAATTAATTCTAATTATAAATAGGTATTAATTATAAATCTTAATTAACTTTATAATAAACCTTTTTACTTATAAGAAGAGAAACGTTAAATACCTAATAGTTATTATAAATTAATTATTTAAATACGTGTAATTAAAGGCTATAATATTAATAAAGGCTAAGGTATACGCGAAACGTTTTAGGTAATATTAGTAATAGTTTTATAGCTTTTTAAAATAAATTATTACGAATTATAGGTTAAATTAGCTTAATAAATTTTAAATAATACTTTATAAACTTATAAAAATAACCTAGCTTCTTTTTATAATATATTACTTATAAATAAATAATAGTATAAAATATATAAATTAAAAGGTATAAGTAATTCTTTAAGTTATAATCTTATTTAAGTAATTAAATTAAATAAAATATCTTATAGCTTATTAATTAGCTTTAAATAATTAAAACTTAACTATAATTAAAATAAGCTTAAATAAAGCCTTATATAAATTTAATATAGCTATAATTTAAAAGCTATTTTATATATAAAAATTAAAGATCTTAATAAAGAGAAGGGTAATAATATTTATTAATTACTTATAAAAAGAAATAAACTTAGCTTAAGCTATAATTATATTTACTTAATAACGTGTTTAAAACTTAATAAGTAAATAATAGTACTTAATAAAGAAGTTTAAGATTAAGAATAATATTTAATTAAACCTATAAAATATTAAAATAAATTAGCTAAGTAAAAAGCTAAATTAGGTTATAGCGAAATATAAGGTTATAAACGTGCTAATATTACTTATAATTAGAGTATTAGAAGTAGTGTAGTTTTATAGTTTTATAGTTTTTATAGTTTCGAATATAAAAAATTATATTAAATCTAATAAAATACTTATAGAATTATAAGTTTTACGGATAACTAGTATAAATTCTATATTATAAGCTTATATAAAAAAAGTGGGTCCTTATATAATATTATAAGCTTAAAACTTCAAAAACTACAAAATGTAGTTTTTATAGTGTAGTATAGTATAGTGTGTTTTTAGAAAATTACATAATCTAGTTTTTAAGCTTATAATAAGCTAGAAGGACCCACTTTTTTATGTTAGCTGATTAGTTATAATATTAGCTAATTTATGTATTTATTATTATAATTTAAGTATTTTATTAGATTTATTATTAATTATTTAAGCTTTTTTGAAAATTAAAAATGTAGTTTTCTTGTTAATACTCTACTTATAATAAGGCTAAATATTCTAGGTAGTATTTACCTAGTATTCTACGTTAATTTTCTAGAACGTATAGCTTATAATTTACTTTTATTTTAAGAGCTATAAAACTTTAAACTAGGCTTTAAGTTAATATAAACGAATAATAAGATAAGTAATTAATTAGTAAAAGAATTTAAGGTAAAGGAAATTCTTATAGTAAAGAATATATTAAAAAGAGGTAAGAAATAAAAAGCCTACGTAAAATAAATAAATTATATATAATTAATCTAAAAGTTATTAAAAAACGTATAAGAGATAATAATATTAAAGTGTTTTAAAAACTAATAGAAAAACGTAAGGTAAAATAATAGCCTTATATTATCTTTACATTACGCTTAAACTATTATAATTATAGTAATACTTATATAAAAAAAAAAAAAAAGAATAATAAAAGCCTATAATAGGTTAAAATAAGAGTAATAAAAATAATAATATAGTTTAAGAGCCTTAAATTATATAAGTAAAGAGACTATAAGAAGCTAATAAATTTTTTTAAATTAATTAATTATAAATATTATAATTAAAGAATATAAAAAAAAAAACACTTTATTTAACGAGTAATTAACGTAATTAAAAGAGCTAATATATAGCTAGCTTAAATATAAGACGTTTATATAATATAGCGTTTAAATTACTAAAAATTAATAATAATAAAGGGAAATAATTCTTATTAGCTAAGATATAAGATAAAATAAACTATTAATAAGAGGTAATAAAAACTTTTATTAGAGTAAAAAAGAGTAATACTAAGAGAAAGCTATTAGAGTTCTTAGCCTTAAATTAAGTAAATAAGAAAGAGCTTAAATTAAATAAGTTAATAGAATTAATATACTTAATAGGTAAGTAAACCTTTAATAAGAAGCGTATAAATTAAAACTAAATTAAAAGCTTAAAGTAGTATTAATAAAAGTAAAACTATTAATATTAATACTATTAACGCGTGATAAGAAACTCTAATAGAATAATATACTATAAGTATAAGAGCTAGTTTTATAAGAGAAAAAACTATAAAATAAAGCTTAATTAAAGGTATTTTAAAAATAATTAAAGGCCTTTCTCTTATACTTATTTTTACTTTTATTTATTAATAAAGAATTATTAAAATACTAGTTTTAATTAATATTAAACTCTTTCCCCTTAAAGAGATATTTTAGCTCTAAGATAAGCGTAATTAGCTACTTAATTATAAGAGGTAAAGATATATTTAAGCGAGAAGTAAAGGTAGCTAGCTATTAAGTTATAAGAGGTAAAAGTATAATTAAATAAGAGATAAAGGTAGCTAATAGTATAATAGAATTAATAAAAGAAAGATTTTTAATTAAAATAAGCTTATTAAAATTATTAAAGAATTACTTAAGAAGCTAATAGTAAGTAATAAGGTTAAAAAGAATAAAAGAAAATTCTAATAAAGTAATATTAAAGGTATAAATAAAATACTAATTATAGCTAATAAAGAATAAGTTAATAGATTTAATTACTCTTTTAAAATAAGCTATTTACGTAATATATTCTTTATAGTTAATACGCTAATTATTAATAAGCTAATTAAAAGCCTAAGTAATATTAGCTTAATTATAATAAAAATCTATAATTATTACTTAATAGCTAGAATTCTAATAAATAATAATACTTTTATAATAAATAATAAGTATAAGAGATATACTAAGAATAATAGCCTATTAGGCTATAAATAATAAGTTTTAATTAAACTTAATAAGAAAGTTAATTATTTAAATTAAATTAAAATTAACGTCAGTATAAGTAAGTATAAACTAGAATTTTTTTATTATAAAAAAGAACTTACGTAAGAACTTAACCTAAAAAGCCTTAACGTTAATACTCTTTTTAATAGCTTTAATAGTAATATAATTATTATAAATAATAATACACTTAACTTTCTTTTATTAATAGTAAAGCTTAGAATTTACCGCGTAAATATATAACTCTTAATTATACTATTAATAAGTATTATAATAAGGTTAATATATTATATTAGAATTAAAGGCGTATTTATAATAGCTAGTATTTAAAAGTTAATTTTAATATTACGTATAAGGGATAATAAGCTTTTTACTATTAAAAATCTCGTTTTTATTAAAGTTACCTTTTATAATAAAGTTACTTAAATAACGCTTAAAGTGTAAGGTAAAAGAGGGTAAAAGAGTATTAATAGTATTAGTTATATTATTATTTTTCTTTTTTTAAATTAATATAAATATAAAGAGATTAATTTTAAAGCTTAATAAATAAATTCTATAAAGAAACGCGTATAATAAAGTTTAAAATTATTCTAAGAGAAAGGTAAGAATAAAAGGTTATAAAGAATAAAAAGAAGATATTATAAAAGATTTATTTTATACTTAACTTATCTTACTCTTATAAAGAAATAAAAATAAATAAATATAAGAGGTAAAAAGAGAGTATAATACACTTTATATAATTATTAACTAAATACTAAAAGGGCTTAAGTAAGTAAGAGGGTATATTATAAGCTTAAGTTAATAGTTTAAGCTTAAGTTAAACCTAATATAAAGGTAACTTAAACTTAACTTAAATAATTTATAAGTTAAGTAAGAATATAAAGAGAGATAAAAAGAGGGAAACCTTTCTTTCTCTTTCTCTTTCTTCTTAAGTTTATTCTTACTTTTTAAAGACGTATACTTATAGTAGTATAGTATAGCTAGTCCTTAATAAAAGGTTATAATTATAAATAATTAAGGTTAATAATAAGGTTATTAATTTAAGGGTAACTTTACCTATAAGTGTTAAATTAATAAATTTAGCCTTTATAAAGCTTAATATAATAATAGTTTACTTTTTTAATTTTTATATAATAGAACCTTTAGCTAAAAATATAACGTAATTAACCGTAAAATAATAATTATAATTATCGTTTATAAAGAAAGCGTTTATATACACTTAAAGCTTTAAATTATTAATATTATATTTATAGCTACTTATAATAATTTCGTTTAATTATATATCTTAAAGATATTATTAAAGATACTTTAAAATGCTAAGATAAATTTATTTTAAATTATAGTTTATAATACTAAGCTTATTAATTATATATATAATACTTAGTCTTATATTTATAATAAGCTAATTAAGACTTTTAATACGTTTAAGCTAGTTAGTAATATTTATAATAGTTTTAGATTCTTTTAATTAAAGGGAATATTCGCGTTTAAAAGCTATAATAACTTTATTATAGCTATTATATTAATATTAAACTTTTAAAGTAATTCTTTAACGTAAAAGATTTAATAAAATTTAATAATATAATTACCTTTATTATATTTAAATTTTAAGCTAAGAAATTATTTAATATTACTTAATCGTTTAATTTTAAAATATCTTTTTAAAGCTATAAGAACTTTATTAATAATGTAAAGGGTTAATTTTATAATAATAATATTATTAACGTAAAGTAAAATAAGTATTCTATTATTTTAAAGAAAAATATAAAGTTTCTCTTAAAGTTATTTAAAGCTTAACTTCTTAAATTTATTTTTAATATTCTTAAACTATTATATTAAAGCTATAAGAAAACTATAAAGAGCTTAATATAATAGGTAAACTTTACCTATACTATTATTATTAGACCTCTAAATGTATTATATTTTTTGTAGTTTTTACTATACTATATTATATTATATTATATTGTAATATATTATAATACATTACAAGATAGAAATACCTATAAATGTATTATAAGGCTATAAAATATCTAATAATAGAAATAAATGCTTATATAAGCATATTATATATGAAAATAAAGCTAAAAATCACGTGATTTTAAATCTTCAAATATTAACCTTTAAATGTGGATATTAAGCGAGATATTAAGCTTTAAAGTTATATCTTAAAATATAAAGTAAGTAAAGTGGGGCGAATTTTCAATTGCTTATAACTTTTTAAGATAATAGCTTATAGTAATAAGAAGTAGAGCATTTTAAAGACCTAATTTAGCTCTTTTAAATAATATAAAATTTTCCCTTATAACTCTTATTATTAGCCTTATAATCTTAAGTTTAAAAAATAAGGGTTTTTTAAACTTATAATATGTTTATAGGTATTTTAGTTATATAATGTAATGTATTTAAATACAATACACAAAAATACAATACAATATAAGATACAATATATAATACACTTGTATTTACTATTTTATTAGCCTAAACGTAATACATATATACACTAGTAACTCTATATATAGTATCGCGATCTAGTTACTTTTTAATTCTTATAACTTACTTCTTAAAGCTAATAAGGTTCTTAAATAAGTAATAAATTTATTTAAATAGAGTAATTAAATGCTTTTAAAATACTTATAAGTCTAATTACACGTATTATAAGCTATAACCTATTATAAGTGTAAATAAGTAATTAAATAACTTAAATAATTTAACTATATAATATAAGCTTATATAAGGCTAATTAAATAACTTAATAAAATATTAATAAAAGATCTTATAAACTTAATTATAAAGGCAAAACTTATTAAATTAAAGACTTATACGTAAGTCTATTCTCTTATATTAATAATATAGCTAGGATTAAATGTACTATTTAACTTCCTTTAACTTATAAGCGTAAATGCCGCTACACACTATATTTGTAAGAGCTTTAATTATTATAGCCTTAAAGTTATTTAACATAGATTTTTTACCTTACTTTTAAGTTAAGAAACGCTATAATAGTATTATTTTAACGCTATTTAAGGTTTAATATAGCTATAATAGTGTAAAACACTTATATAAACATTAAATATACTATAATAGTATATAGATTTTAGTTATTAAAGATATTACTTACTTTATTACCTTAAATAACCTAGTAAGCTTTCGTGTAAGATTCTCCTTTAATTAAATACTTTACCTAATAAATCTATTACCTTAAAAGTACTTTTACTTCTTTTAAAGCTTTAATAAGCTTATATATATTTTAATTATTAACTTCTTTTTATTTAATTAATTTCTAAAAGAAATTATAATTAAGCGTTTAATAGCCTTAAATTAAGTTTTTAGAATATTTTACTTATAGTTAATAATTTATTTAATTAATACCAGAGCATTGACAAAAAAACTACACTACATGTAGTTTTTTAGTGTAGTTTTTAGTGTAGTATAGTTTTTGTAGTTTTAGTGTAGTTTAACTACACTACAACTACATTTGTAGTGTAATGTGTAATTATAAGGGCTTTAAAAGTAGACTTATAAGCTTATAAAAATAACCAAAAGATACTATAATTTTAGCTTATTATAATACTATAAAAATATCCTTTATAAATAAGTAAGATATTAAAGTTTAAAGAATTCTAAAAATAAAGATATTAACTTAATTTATTTTAAGTATTTAATAAGAAATAAATGCTTTTTAAATGTTACTTATATATATATAATATATATAACTAATATAAAAATTTAAAAAATATTTTTTTTTACCTTACTTATATGTAAATAATATTTTAAAATATTTTTAGTTTTTATTTATAATTTATTTAATTAAAATAAATCTATAAAAATAAGTAATAAGTATTTTTATATTTTATATAAGTTTTCTTAATAGCTTATTAATATAAAACGTATAACTTTATTTAATATATATTTAATAAAATTTATATAAATTATTTTATATATAATTATATATGTTTTTTAATTTAATTAATATATATTATTTATATTAAAGTAAAATTATATATATTATTAATTTATATATTATAAAGTATTTTATAAGCTTAAATATATATTTAATATAATTAATTCTATATATATAAAGATTAATATAAATATTAAAAACTTTATTCTTAAGTTTTTTTTATTTTATATATTAAAACTATTATAACGTTATAAAAAAAAGAGGTTTAAAAATAAGAGTAACATTATTTTAAAGCTTATAATCTTAATTATTTAAAAATATTAACCCTACTTAATTTCACCTATTAATTATAAAGATAATAATTATAGTATTTAATAAAGTAAGTTAACTAGGGTAAAACGCTATAGCATTTTACCCTACTTTAATAAAAAACGCTATAATTTCTATTTCCTAATATCTTTACGAATACTTAATTAAATTTATAAGCTTATAACTAATTAATAGCCCTTAAAAAGCCCTTTAATTTAGTATTAGTTATATAATTATAAGTCTAGTATTCTAGAAGTTATATTTAATTAAAGTTTTAAGATATAAAGATTTCCTATAAGCTATATATACATGTTTTAAGTAGTAAAATAGCATATTATTATATAATATATTACCTTTAATACATTATAAGTATACTAGCTTTTTTAACTGTTTTATTATAATTATATTTTCTCGTAAAACTATTCTATTATTTTCCACACGAATATATATATTTAAGAGGTAATTTAAGTATTAAAAGAATACTTAAATTTTAAGGTTTTTAAAACCGTTCATATTATAAATTTATTTTATATATTAATTATATGCTTTTACTTTAAACTTTAAAACCTTTCTTTTTTACATTAATCTTCTTACTCTTATAACTCTATAAATACTTAACTTTTATTTAAACCTTCTTTATTATTAAATAGCCTTAAGTTTAAGCTATCTTATAAGAACTTTTTATTATTTAAAACTTACCTTTATAATAGATTAAAACTCTCTTAGAATTACACCTTTTATTATTATAAATAATTTAAGCTTTTCTTAGTAAACTTTAACTAAAAAAGACTATATAAATAATAAAAGCTATTAATTTTACATAAAATCATATATTATTTAATATAACCTTTTTTCTTACAAGGTTTTAGTACTTAATTTAGAAAAACCACGAGAAATTACCTTTTTTTATAGCTAGCTAAGCTATAAGCTTATAACTTTACTTTTACCTGCTTAGCTAGCCGTTTTTAGTCCTTTAATAGTTTAGCATATTATAGGAAAAAATATTCTATTATTATAGTATTAAAAGCTAAAGAAAATAATAAAATAACTAGTAAGTTACTTCTTTTATTATTTTATATCTTATTATATTATTAATTTATATATTTATAATATTATAAATTTATAATTTACTAATATACTTATAAATAGTCTCTATTATTATAGAATTACCTTTAATTTTTAACTTTTTAATTGAATCTAGCTTTTCTAGCTTTTTAAGAAGTAATAAAAGACCTAGAAATAATACTATTACTAATAGTAGTAATAGATTTTCTAAGGATACTACTCTTATATTAGCTCTTAAATTTATGCTTTAAAATAACCTATCTTTTATTATTATAACTAGTGAAAGCTTTAAAAAGCTTTTAAGTTATTATTATAAGTAAGTTATATTAATATATATAATATAACTTATATATTATACTAATATTAAGTTATTTTAATTATAATATTAGCTTTTTTCACTATAAAGGCCTTATATCTTATATGAAAATATTACATTCTAATATAAAAAAGAATATAATAAATAAAATTTAAAATTAAGTTAATAAAATAGGTTTTATATTTATTTAACTTAATATTTAAACTTTTATTAATTTTAAATTATATTTAGGGGTTATAGCTAATTAGTTAAACCCTTAATTTAACTTAGAATATTATTTAATTAATAAGTATTCTTATATTTATATTATTATTATTATTATTATAATTTAAAAGCTAATTATATATTTAGGATTTAAACATCTACCTACTAGCTATACCAGCTATTTAATGAATTTAATTTTCAATGAATTATTAACTGAATATAATATAAACCCTAAAAACATTATAAGGTTAGTAGTTTATATATAAAATAATATTAATTTATTAACTTTTCAATTATAGCTTTACTAGAGATAATAGTTCTAATAATAATACCTTTTTATCTTCTTTTTTAAACTTATATTCTAAAAGGTATAAAAAGCCTTTAAATATTTATTATATAACCTATATTTTAAATATAATAGCTAAAGATATAATATTTACATTTATTAATAAAATAATAAATACTAAAAATATTAAAGATTATATAAATAGTAAACTTTTACATTATTCTACTAAAGAATTTAACGATTTATCTGCTAAAAAAAGAATAAAATTTAATAATCTAATTCTAGGTATTTATTATATTAATTATTTTAAGTTATTTTATATAATTTAAGCTAATTATAAATAGAAATTATTAGAAAAGTTAAAAGAATAGCTATTCTTATTAAAAATAACTAATAACTTTATTTATAATAATTAAAAGCTTTAAAAGAAGCTAAAGATAAAGAATTTATTACTAAAAATAATAATCTTATAAAAATACTATTAGGAAAGTTATTGATTCTATATTATAAATATTATTTAAAGCTTTAAAAGCTTATAAATATTATTATTAATATTAATAAGTTATAATAAGTATTAATAATTAACTTTACTTATATTAGTAAATATAATAAAATAGAATTTAACCTATAAAATACTTTACACAGCTATTTTATTAGTAGAATCTATTAAAATATTATAGAAAAAAACGAATTTAATAGCTTTTAAAGATACTAGCTTAACTACGTAAGAATAGGCTAATTTAAATACTTTAATAAGTATTTTAAAGATTTTTAATTAACTTATAATATAATTATAAAGCTAATCTTATAATACTATAAGTTTAATATATTTTTTTTTAATAAGAATTTATACTTTACTTTAAGATATATTAAAAGATTAAAAAAGTTAGCTTAAAAATATAAGTTTTATAATATTTATAATATTTATAATTTTATTTTAAATTATTAACTATTTTATAATTAAATACTTATAATCTATTAATTAAGGTCTTTATTTTAGCTTTAAAAAAAGGCTTACATAAATTAAATTACTATTTTTCTAAGAATATTAATAGTAATTGTAATTTTTAAAAGCTTTATTTGTTTACTATTATATTAAACTTTAAGCTTAATTTATAATTAATTAAAAATTAATTAAGTATTAATTCTAATACTATTAATTAACTATTAAAAGACTTAAAAGCTAAATATAAAGAGTAAGTTATAATTTATTATATATAATATATATTTTAAATTTCTTAATAATTAATTATATAATAAAACCTATTATAAATATATAAAAGACCCTAAAAATAAAGTAATTTCTTATATAAAATTAAAAGAAATTTCTTTTAATTCTAAAAAATTAACTAAAAATACGAATAATACTTAAATTAAAGTTAATTTATAATAATTAATTAATATAGCTTCTTATAATAATATTAGGCTTTAAAAAAGCCTAGCTTATTTAATAACTAATTTTCAAGTAAAAAATTAAAGCTATTAAAAAAACTAGAAAAAATAAGATTTCTAGTTATTTAAAGCTTAATTTTAAAGAAGATATAATATTTTTAATCTTTTATAAGCTTTTATAATATTATTTATACATTTATAATTATAAGCTAACTTTTAATAGTAAGATATATTTATTTAGTAGGTTAATTTCATTAAATCTTTTTTAATTCTTTCCATAATAGCTTAAAAATATTTAGCTATTTTAGCTACTTTAAGAGCTATAAAAGAGAATTTTAACTAGGGAATTAATATTATTACTAAGCGAAGAACTACTTTATTACATAAAAATATTTGAATTATTTTATAATTAAAAAACTAGGTTAAAAATAAGAATAAAAGAGTAAAAAATAAGAGATATTATAATTTATTTTTATATTCTAGTGGAAATTTAAAAGAAAAAGAAGAAGAAGAGAAAGAAAAAGAGAAAGAAAAAGATTAAAATAAAGTTTTAATTAATTCTAATAAAAATAAGAATATTTTTAAGTTTAATTATATAAATATTAGTAAGAATATAAGAAAAGAAAAAGAGAAGGAAAATATTTATAATTCTAATACTTAATTTAATATTAAAAGGGTTTTTTTATTATTATTTTTTATTTTATATAAAAGAGTGAGATTTTAGCTTTATAAAAGTTTAAAAAGTAATATTTAAAGTTAATTATATAAAAAGTTATTTAAATTTATATTTTATATAAATTTATATTTAATATTTTTACATTTAAGTTATAGGGTAATAAGTTAAATCTCTTTTTTTATAAAATATTTATATATAAGTAATAGGTTTTTTTTCCTTTATTAAATTAAGTAAATTTTAATTATAATTATAATATAAAATAATACTTACTTACTTAATATAAATCCCTTAAATTTCCCTTATACCTTCTCTTATTTTTATATTTTTATTAGTTTTCTAATCCCTATTTTTAGCTTATTTAAGCTAGCTAATCCCTACTTACTAATACTAGTATTAGTAAGTAAATTTAGCTTTATTTTAGCTTATTAATTATATTAGCTAATAATAGCTTATAAATTAATTAATATTATATATTACACTAATTTTTAAAATGTAATATAGTATAGTAAAACTATACTATATTACATTACATTAAAATTTACTAAAAACTATAAAACTATACTACTTTTAATACTCTAGTTATAATCAGAGCATTGACAAGAAAACTACATTTTCATTTTTTAAAAAAGCTTAAATAATTAATAATAAATCTAATAAAATACTTGAATTATAATAATAAATACATAAAATAGCTAATATTATAGCCAATCAGCTTATTTAAAAAAGTGGGTCCCTTTAGCTTTTTGTAAGCTTAAAAACTAGATTATATAGTTTTCTAAAAACTTACTACACTACACTACACTACAAAAACTATAAAATGTAGTTTTTGAAGTTTTAGGCTTATAATAGTATATAAGGACCCACGTTTTTTATTATAAGCTTATAATTTTAGATTTATGCTAGTTATTCGTAAAACTTATAATTCTATAAGTATTTTATTAGATTTAATATAATTTTTTATATTCGAAACTACAAAAACTACAAAACTACAAAACTACACTACTTCCAATGCTCTGGTTATAATAACCTAATAAAAGCGTGTTTTTATATTAGTAATATAAAGTATATATCTTTTTCCATTAAAAGATATAGGCTTATATTTAATAAAGTCCTAGTAAATATAAGAAAGAAAGCTAATTACCTTAATAATAGGTTAATAATTAATTATTTAATTTACCTTTATAAGATTATAAGCTTTATAATAAAAGTTACGTAAAGAGTTTTAGTTAATATAAATTCCCTCTTTTTTATATACTTTTAAGATTTATTTTTACCTAATATAATTAAGTCTTTTATAAAGAAGGCTATACTTAATAGATTTTATATATTATAGGCTTAAGCTAGTAGCTTAGGCCTAGGTTAAACCTAATATAAAGGTAGCTTAAACTTAACCTAAATAATTTATAAGTTAAGTAAAAATATAAAGAGAGGTAAAAAGAGGGAAACCTTTTTTTCTTTTTCTTTTTCTTCTTAAGTTCATTCTTACTTTTTAAAGATATATACTTATAATAATATAATATAATTAATTCTTAATAAAAAATAAACTTTATTATAAATAATCTTAATAAAGTAATATTTAATATAAAATAAAACTTACTTATACTTAATACCTTTATATTAGGTAAAAGTATTTTATTTAACTTTATAATATTATAAAAGATTATAAATATTTAAGTTAAAAGACTCTATTAACTCTTTAAATAATATTATAACTTATAAAATTAAGTAATATAAGTTATACTTATTATAAGAATACCTATTAATAATAATACTCTAATAAAACGAAAACTAATTTTAATAAAAACCTCTTTTAATAGTAATAAAAACGTATTTAAGGCTTAAAAGAAGCTTATAATATATAAGCTAATTAAAAACGTATAATTTATTAATAGCTCTTATAATTAATAGGTTTTTATTTATTAAAATCCCTTTAATAAAGTTAAAAGTTATATAACTTTATTTTTTAAATTAAGTAAAGTAAAGAGCTATAACTTATTTTAATTTTTAAAATATTTATTATTTATATATTTAAACTCTTATTAAAAGAAAATTACACTTATTAAGTTAAATTAAATATAATAGTATTAAAATAAGTTATTTATAGACTTTTTTATTTAATTTAAAAATAAGCTTACACTTATTAAAGAGATATTATAAGTTAATTTTATAAAGCTTATAAAATTATAATAAGCTTTAAATAAGTATATATAAAAAGAAATTATAAGTAAGAAAATATTATACTTTAAGTATAATATAATAATAGCTTAACTTTATAATATAGCTATTAATATTAAATTCTTATAATTAAAAGAGAAGTTTTAAAATAAGTAAAATAAAGAGATTATCTTTAAAATAAAATAATTAATAAATAAAGACACGTTAATAATAAATATAATAAAGATAAGGTTTTAAATTAAACTTAAAAAAAGCGTGAGTTAAAATTATCTTAAAAGTAAATAAAATAAAAGAGCTTATTAAGTTTTAAAGAAGATAATTAATTAATAAAAGAAGAAAAGAAAGTGTATTTATTATAAATTAATAAAGTATTATATAATTAAATATACTCTTTTACTTATATAATAGCTATAAACGTTTAATATAAAAGGCGTTATAATAAAAGATATAATTAATAGCTTAAATAAGAATAATAAGTAATTAAAAAATAATATGCCTTTATAATAAGTCTCTTAATAAAAGTATTATAATATAATAATAATTATAAAATAAAAAGTATTTTATTTAAGAAATAGAAGTTAAAGAATATTAAGTTAAAAATAAATATATTATCTCTCTTAATTCTTACGTTAATTAACTTCTTAAAGTTTATAAACGCTTAAGTAAATATAAGTTATAATTATTATATAATAATAAGTAAAAAGTTTATATAACGTATAAGCTTTAAGTAAATTCTATTAGAGTAATAGTAATAAATACGTATAATAATAAAAATTAAGTAATATAAAGTAATATAATAAAAGTTACACTTTATAATCTTTTATTTAATATAATTTATAATAAATATAAATAGCAAAAAATCTCTAATAATAGCTTATATAATACTAGGTTTTACTTAAAACGTAATATTAGGGATACCTTAAATAATATATTATAATATATACGTGTAATTAGCTAAAGAATAGCTTATAATAAGCGTTATAAGTAATCTAATAATTAAGGGATTTAATAATTAAGTAATATAAAATCCTATAATAATAATATTAAGATTAATATTTATAAGACTTATTTAATAGGCTTAAAGAAAGAAGAAAAAGTATTACTTTATAGCTATAAGCTTATATAAAATAATAATAATTTTACGTGTATAAGAAGCTAAGGTAAATTAAAAGTAAAGATAAGCGCTATAGCTTCTTAATAAGCTATAAGATTTTTAGGATTTATTTAATTAAGAAAAAGTAAATAAACTTCCCTTATATTAAAAGTAATTAAACTATTATATACGATTAAAAAAGCGTTTAAATAAATTTAACCTTAAGTTATTATAAGCGTTACTTTATAATATATTACGTAAACACTTATTAAAGATTAAAAAATAAGTTATAAATCTAATAAATAAGAGTTAAATTTACGCGAGTTTCTTATTAATAGTAGCCTTAGTTTTACTTATAAAGAAGCCTAGTAAAAGCTAATAATTCTATATTAATTATTATACCTTAAATAAAGTTATAAAGTAAAACTATTACCTACTTTTATTAATTAAGAAAATACTATAATTTCTTTTTAAGGTTAAGTAATTTATAAAGTTAAATATATATTTAGTATTTTATAGGCTTTAAGTTACCTTAAAGAAGAAGCATTTAATAGCGTTTTAAATTAAATTTAAGCTATTTAAGTAGCTAATTGTAACGCGTATATAAAGTTACCTATAAAGAGGGATTAAATCGGGTTTGCTTATATCCTAAAATAGGGTATAAATCCCTATTAATTTTAGTTTAAATTCTATAAGTATTATTATATAAGAAGCGAGTATAAATTAAAGCTAATACCCTTAATAAATAAGTATAAAAGAATTAATTTAAATATTAAATAATTTAAATAAGTTTTAATCTTATATTATTAAGAGATTTAAGAATAAAGTTCTTTTTTAATTTCTTACTTAATTATTTTATATCTTAGGTTTATTTTAATAATTCTTAAAACTTCTTTATATAATTACCTTTAAAAAAATAATAAGAACTTAAAAATAAAGCTATATATTATATAATAATATATTAAAAGAAAAGATATTTATTATATCTCTTATATATAACTTATTTACTCTCTTAACTTTTATTAAGTACTTTATTATAATTATATAAGAGGTATAATTAAAGAAGTACTTATATAAACTTAAATAAATTTAAGAACTTAAAGCTTAAAAGTAAAAGTTACTTTAAAACTTATTCTTAAATAATAAGAGAAAATTCTTAAAATAATAAGACTTTTTCTTTTTAAAAGAAAATTAAGGTTTAAAGATTTAAATTAAAAATCTCTTTAAGTTATCTCTTAATATAAATTAAAGAAAAAGAGATAATTAATTAAATAATCTTTTATATACTTTTAAGAGTATCTTAAGAAAATTTAAGAAGAATTACTTTTAAATCTTATATATAATTATATAAATAAAAAATAAATATTATTTTTAATAAAATTAATATATTAAAAAAGTAAAGATATATAATTTAAACGTAAATATTAATTAAAAAAAATGTAAAGTATAAACCTTAAATCTTATTTAAGATTCTATTAATTAAAATATAATTATAATATAATAATTCAAAGGTATATATTAAAGAGAAGATTAATTTTCTTAAGACTTTTACGTATACTTAAATTTATTAAAAAAGTACTTCTCTTATATTTTAAAGGTATAATAAGCACTTAACTTCTTTATAAAACTTTACTCTTACCTTTAAAATTATATTAAAATATATACGTTAAGTATACTAGAAACTTAAAAGAAAATTATAGCTTTTATTACTTATTTTTAAAATAATATAAAAGATAAGTAAAATAATAAGTAACCTTAAAATAAGAACTTAAATAAAAGGCTTTTTAAGGTATTTTAAAGAAACCTTAAGAACTCTTTTCTTAAGAGAGAAAGTAATTAAAAAAGGTTTTTAGAATTTAATTAAAAGCATTTTTTACGTTAAAACTTATTTTAAAATAAAGATAAAAAGAAAGCTAATAATAAAGAGAAAAAGAATTTTATTTATTAAAAGTATAATAATAATAAATATCTTTAAAATAAATACCTTAAAAGAGAGAAGATTAATAATATAAAAACTTAAGATAAGAAAAGAGAAAATAAAAAGAATACTATAAAAAAAGAGAATTAATTATAAATAATACCTAGTTTATAACTAATAAAAATTATATTTAAGTAAAAGCTAGCCTTATAATATAAGCTATAATTTAAGAATAGAAATTAATACTTATTAAAGTAATCTTAAATACTAAGATTAAAGTAAATTTAATTAATATTACCTTAATATAATATATAAAATTACGTTACTTAAATAAAATTCTATTAAGCTTTAAAGTATTTAATAATATTTATTTATAAAAGCTAAAAGTATAAAAGATACTTTTAGCTCTTATAAACTTATAAGAGAAATAAAGAGAGTTTACTTAAATTTATTATATAATATTAAAAATAAGTAAAAATCTTCTTTTACTTAAAATATTAGCTCTTAAAAATAAGAATATTATTATAAACGTAAGATTATTATAATAATAATATAATATAAAGAAAAGTAAATATAAGATAATCTTAATATATAAGTTTAAAAGAGAAGTATAAAATTATATATACGTTTTTATTATATTTAAAGTAAAAGAGATAATATTATTATAAGAAAATAATATTAAACTCTTTTTAAAAGTAATACTTTCATTATTAATCTTATAGAAATATATTAACGTTTTTAAAGATAAGAAGGTAAGAGAATTATTATTATATTACTTTATTAATTATATAATTAATCTAATAAAAGAAGAATTACCTTTATATAAATTTATATACTTACTTTTATTAAAGAAGCTAATAATATTATAAGATTATTTAAATAAAAACCTAAAGATAAGCTAAATTTAATAATTTAAAAGCCTAATAAAAGTATTAATTTTATTTATATTAAGAGAGAATAAAACGCTTTACCTTTATATAAACTATTAAAAATTAAATAAAGTTAATATTAAAAATTAATATTTACTCCCTTTAATTATTAAGATATTAAATTAAATATAAGAAGCTAAGATATTCTTAAAATTAAATATTAAGAAAGCTTATTATTAAATTAAAATTAAGGAAAAGAATAAATAAAAAACTACTTTTTAAATATAATATAAGTATTTTAAATACTTAATAATATCTTTTAAGTTAATTAATATATTTATTATATTTTAAAGTTATATAAATTAAGCGTTATAAGGCTTAAATAATATTATTTATATTATATATCTTAATAATATCTTAGTATTCTTTAAGATAAAAAAGAAATATAAAGAATATTTAATATAAGTATTAAAATAAATAAGAAACGTAAGATTATATATGAAATTATTTAAGTGTAAATTCTTTTAACTTTAAGTAAAACTCTTAAAGTTTATTTTATTAATAAAAGAAATCTTTATAAATTTTACTTATATTAAAACTATTATATTTTAGTTAAAACTTAAGAGCTATTATAATATATAAGTATTCTTAAAGTTTTATAACTTTTATTAACGCTTTATTAAAGTATACTCTTATATAATAGCTTTATTAATAGCTTTATTAAAAGAGAGTAAAAATAGGTGAAAATTAAAAAGTATAAAACTTAATTAAAAGAAAATAAAAGCGTTTTATACCTTAAAGAATACCTTTATAAAAGCTTTATTATTATAATATTTTAATTTTAATTAATAAACTTAAATTAAAATAAATATATTAATCTTTATAATTATAATAATTTTATTATAATTTAAAGATAATAAAAAATAATATTTTATTACCTTTTAATCGCGAAAATTATAAGCTAAGATAAAATATTATAAAAAGGCCTTTAATAATATACTATATTGTATAAATTAAAATAATTATATTTAAATATAATAATTAAAAAGATAAAACAAAACGTAATTAAAAGTAATAAGAGTTAATATAAAGAACCTAATAATAATAATAATAATAAAATTTAAGCTAAAAATAGGTTAAAATTAATAAATATATACTTATAATTTACGCTAAAGTTTTATTAATTATAATAAAATATATTTTAGCTTAATATACTTAAATAAACTATTATTAATCTAATAGTAAAATAATTAATTAATTATAACGTTAATATAACTTTAAGTTAAAAATATAACTTATAATATTAGCGCTTTATTATACTAAAAGAAAATGTAAATAAAGTATTATATTAAGTATATATTTAAAATTTAAGCTTAATAAGTATTATTATAGTTTATAAGTTAGGTAATATATACGAATTATAAACGTAATATTAAGTGGTAGTTAAGTATAATAGAAATATAAAATATACGAAAACTAGAAAAAGAATTTATACTTAAATAATAAGAAATAAAGCTATTAAGAGAAAGAAAGAGAAGAGAGATAAGGTTAAAATAAAAAAATAAAGGATAAGATTAAAAATTTATATTAAAGTAAACTTATAATTACCCTTACCTTAAATTTATTAGTTAGCTTTTAAGGTAATTACGCTTATTAAAATAAAGAAAAGAACCTATTAAACTCTTCTTTAAAAAGTATTAAACCTTAATTAAAAGCTTTATTAAAAACGAAAATAAGTAAAAGTAACACGTATTAATAGAATAAACGTTACGATTAAATAACTAAAAGTAATAAGTATAACTTAATAAAATAAAGGTATAAGACCTTAAAATAGTGTCTTAGAATATAAGAATAAAAATAAAACTATAAGAACTTAAAGAGATTAATATTATTACTCTTTTTTTTATTAGGTTTTAATAAGAATAATATACCTTTAAAGCCTACTTATATTAATAATAATTAGGGATAATTATACTAAAAGAGAGGGATAATTATAACGCGTACACGAAGTTACCTATAAAGAGAGACTAAATTAGGTTCGCTTATATCTTAAAATAGGGTATAAATCCCCACTAATTTTAGTTTAAATTCTATAAGTATTATTACGTAAGAAGCAAGTATAAATTAAAGCTAAAACCCTTAGTAAATAAGTATAAAAGAATTAATTTAAATATTAAATAATTTAAATAAGTTTTAATTTTATATTATTAAAAGACCTAAGAACAAAGTTCTTTTTTAATTTCTTATCTAATTGTCTTATATTCTAGGTTTATCCTAATACTAATATACCCGTTTAAGCTAATAGGTACCCTTATAACGTTCTAATATTATATTAATAGCGCCTTAAGAAAAATATTAAAGGATTTTATAATAGCTTATTTAAATAATATTTTAATTTACTTAAATAACTTATAAAAAGATTATATATAAAAAGTATATAAGGTATTAATAAGACTTTATATAGTAAAGCTATATTTAAATATTAAAAAATACGCTTTTTACGTGTAAAAGATAAAATATCTTAGGTTTATTATTCGCGTAAATAAAGAGATTTATTTTAACTTAAAGAAGATAAAGGTAATATATAATTAAAAACCCCTTATACGTTAAAGAGAGGTTTAAGAATTTTTAGGGTTTATAAACTTTTATTAGAACTTTATATTAAATTTCTTATCTCTTATAAGCTTACTCTTAAAGTTATTAAAAAAAGACGTTTAATTTAAGTGGTTTAAGAAGTATAATATTACCTTTAAGTTCTTAAAAAAAGCGTTTATATTATACTTAATCTTAAAGTAATAAAATCTTATAAAGAAAATAATTATAAAGGTAAATTACTTAATTAATACTCTTAAAAGATACTTATTATAATTTAATAATAAGGTTCTTTACCTAATAGTATATTACTTTATAAGGCTTATAACCTTAAAAAGAAATTATATTATTTATAATAAGAAACTCTTAACTATTATCTTTTACTTAAAAGCTTAATTAATAAAACTTTAAAGTATTATATAATTATTTATTATTCTTATAAATTATAATAACCTAAAATACTTTACCTTATTAAAGAAAATATTAAGAAGATAAGCGTATTAAGTAAAAATACTTTTCTTATTTAACTTTTACCTTTATTATAAACTTAAAATATAAGTATAATACCTTAATATACTCTCTTAAAGAAACTAGAATTAAAATATCTCTTTATTATACTTTAATAGTATTATTTAGCTAATAAATATATTACTTATATTATTAAATAACCTAACTTTAACTGCTAATAATAAAGAAAAGGCTAATAGAACTATTAATTCTTTACTAAAAATAAAGATATTTAATAACTATTACCTTTAAAGCTTATAGAATTAAAATTAACGTAAGAATAAGGTAATAGTATATTAAATTAAAGCTATTTAAGAGAATACTTAAAGGTTCTTTAAAAAGGTAAATATTATATAGTAGCATTTATACTTATAAGTTAAAGAAAGTTAAATAATACATTTAATTGTAATTACGTTATTAATATAAGAGAATAAGTATACGTATAAGTCTTTAATTTAATAAGTTTTACCTTTATAATTAAGTTTATAAGATCTTTTATTAATGTTTTATTAAGTTATTTAATTAACCTTATATAAGCTTACGCTATATAGCTAAATTATTTAAGTTATTTAATTACTTATTTACACTTATAATAAATTATAGCTTATAATACGTGTAATTAAAACTATAAGTATTTTAAAAGTATTTAATTACTTTATTTAAATTAATTTATTACTTATTTAAGAATCTTATTAGCCTTAAAAAGTAAGTTATAAGAATTAAAAAGTAATTAAATTATAATATTATATATAAAGTTATTAGTATATATATATATTACGTTTAAGCTAATAAAAATAATAGTTTTACTTAGGTAATATTTTTATTAAGAAAGAATTATTTAATCTATTATAAAAGGTACTTTTTAACTATTATAAGAATAAATTTAAATAGATATAAAGGTCTAATAATATTTACGTTTAAAAGAATATAAAAGAACTATAATTATAATAAAATAAATTAAAACTAAGAAAGAAATTATAAGTAAATTATAAAAATAATTTAAATTATTTAATTAAGTAAAGAGAAATTATAATAAGATAAAAATTATTATAATTAAGCTAAAAAGAAAGAGTTATCTTAAAGGTCTTTAATTAAAATAAAAATATACTTACCCTTTAAATATTAATAAACTTATAATTAAAAAAAAGACTTTTATTAAAATAACTTAAATTAATTGAAAAAACTTTTACTCTCGCTCTTATACCGCGACGCTAGCTTAAAATCGCCTTTAAAACGGAAAATAACTTAAGATTCGAATTTCTTACACTTAATTACCCCCTATTATAATATTATATTAAGGCTATAATAGGGGTAATATAAAGAATATAATACTAATAGTAATAAATAAAGAAGAAAGGGAGCTTATATAAAGCTACTACTACTTAAACGTAAATAAAGAATAGTTTACGAAATAAGTACTATATAACCTTAAGTTAAACGCGATTTAAGATAGACTTAATAATAAAAAACGCGCTATTTATAATAAATTAGCTAGTCTTATTTTAATAGCTTTACTAAAGTGTATATAGAAACTATTTAAGAAGTATATTACCTAGAAAGTAGTATAATATTACGTTAAAGCTACAGTTATTATTAATAATACCTTAATTATAAAAGCGTAACTTTATAATATAATTATAGCTATAATATAAAAAGCACTTTATAATACTACCTAATAAAGAATCTAGGTAAGTATTATAGTTAGCTTAATTAAAGCGTAAACCTAAGAATCTCTCCCCTTAATTATCTCTAATTATTAGTATTATAAAATTATTATTTAAGGTATTATAATTATAAAAGCACTTTAAAATTAAACTATTAAAGACACGGTAAAAGCTATAAATTAAGCCTTAAAAAGCGATATAATAATAGCTATATATAGGCTACTTAGTAGAGATATAATTATTATATTTTAAGATAATACCTTTTTCTTTAAGGAAAATATAAATTAAACTTAAGCTACCTTTAAGCTAAAAGTAATAATTTATATAAGAATTCTTAGTATTATAATAAAGGCCTTCTTTATTTAATACATTAAAAAAGAAGACCTTATAGGTAATCTTAATAGAGAAAATAACGCGAAGATTATACGCGTTATAATATACTACTCTTAAAGTAATATTATAATATAAATGATTTTAATTCTAGAAGTTAAAGAGATAAAGTAAATAAATAAGCTATACTAAATTAAACTTATATATAAGGCTAAGATATTTAATATTAAACTTTATAATAAAACCCTTAACCTATATTAATATTATAATTATTATAAGATAAGTTATATTATTAAATACTATAAGGTAATATTAAGGTATAGCTAATATACTATTATTTAATATAAAAATAAAGAAGAAAGCTATCTTATTATTATATTAAATACTAAAGAAAAGTGTATTCTTTACTTTAAAGTATATTTAACCTAGTTTTACCTTTATCTTATATTAAAGGAATATTAGAATAAAGTTAAAGAAGTATATATAAAACGCTTAATAAGATTCGTTAAGTTATATTATAATAATAAATATTACCTAAAACTAAGACCTAAGAGTAACTTATTCTTAATAGAAAACTAACCTTTTATAAAGAAGAGAGAGCGTTTATTAGAAAGCTATAATTATTATAATACTATTAACTTTTAATTAAACGAAATACTATAGTATATTAGCTATCTCTTAGCTAATACTCTCTTAACTCTCTTAATAAAAGTATTAATTATAATTATTTAACCCTTTACCTAATAATAATAAAAATCCTTTATTAGAATATTAATAAGAAGAATACACTTATATATATAGTATTATAATATAGCCTTAATATTAACCTAGTAGTAATATAAAAATAAAAAATAATAAGGTATAGCTAACCTCTTAGCTTAAAGCTTAGTAAATATTACCTAGTATATTATAAAGAAAGAAATACTATATATATTAATAAAAGATATAGCTTTAATATATAAGAGGCCTAAGAAGAAAAGAATTAAAGCTATATAACGCTTAAAGGCATTAATATTTTTTCACTTTATTTAAAGCTATTAAGCCTTAACTAGTAAATACTATTAATAAAACTAGAAATAATAAAGCTCTTAAATTAGAGTATCTTTATTAGCGATTTTAATTAAAAATACCTATTATAAAACGCTTATAATAGAATATTTAATAGAGTAAAAAGACTCTTATAAATAATAGAGTAATAGTAACTTATACTTATTATACTATATAGGGAATTTATTTAATAATATTATAGCTATAAGAATAATATTATAAATCTAGTATAAGCTATAAAAAGCCTTAAAGTAATATACTTAAGCGCGCTTAATATAATTAAATTTAATTATATTCTATAATTAATTAGTATTAACCTTAAAGAGAAAAAGCTTATATTAAATACCTTACTATTAAGGTATATATAAAAGAAGATAAAAGATAATCTAATAGCTATAAAGTTATAATATTACTTTAACTTAAAGATAGCTTTAATATTAATTTAAAATTACTAAGAGATTAATAAATATATGAAATAAGCTTATTAAGTAATTATAAGAAATTACTTAATTAATAACTTTAAAGAAGAGAAAGAGTAAACTTAAAGGGAAATCCTAGTAAATTAACCGTATAATTAAGGTAATAATAGCTACGCGTAAAGTAAAGAGAGCTTAAATTAAAAGATATATAAAGCTAAACTAGTAACTTTACTATAAGATAAAGAAGACTTAAACTTAAATTATAGTTAAAGAAAGGAGAAGCACGTAATAAAACGCCTTAAGAAAGGTATTATTAGTTAAAGAAAGCCTTTAAAAACTAAAAAGATAAGCGAGACTTTAAAGCTATACCCCTTTAAAGTAAGCTAACCTCTTACTATTATATTAAGGTAACTTAAATAATTCTATAAAGTAATTAACTATAAAGTATACTAGAAAGGCTAATATTCTTATAAAGAAATTCTTTCTTAAGTTTATAGCTAATCTTAATATTATTTTAAACCTAATCTTCTCTTAACTTAATATTATTTATATTTTAAAAGAAAATTATATTAACTTTATTAAGATAAAAATAACTTTAATATTTATAATAAGCTAAAAGGCTCTTAAAGATAATAAGATACTAATAGGCCTTTTAAAGGCTTATAAAAGACCTTTTATTAAAGTAATTACTTATCTTTTTAATAGCTCGCTTAAATATATTTACTTTCTAGCCTAGTTTCTAAAGTAATTATATTATAAAAGCTAATAAAAAAGTTAAAGAACTATAAGTAAATAGGTAATTAAAGGCTAATATTACTTTTAAATGTAATAGGTAAAGTTATAAAAGCTATAATTATAAGATAAATTACGTGGGTTATTAAAGTAAAAGTAATACTTTTAAACCTATAAATAGAAAATAAAAGAGATAAGTCTATTAAAATTACGCTTAAAATTATAATAAAAGTAATTAAAATAACTTAAAGCTAACGTAATATTACCTTACTCCTTTAACTAAATATTAGTAGCGCCTTTAATATAATTAGCTACCTTAAACTTATTTAAATACTTTTAAAAGTAAGGCTCTTCTATTAAATAATCGCGTTTATTTAAGCTATAATTAAGTTAAGAATAAGCCGCTTATACTTTAAGAAATAAATATTTTAAGTTTATTAATTACTAATAGGTATTTTATAAGATTTATTACTTTTATTAATATTATTTTTACTTTATATTACCTTACTTTATAAGTAACTTTAAAAAGTATTAGGTATTCTTATTATAGATTTTATTAATAATATAAATATTCTAGCCTTTAATAAAATACTAAATTAAACGTAATAATATCTTAAAACCACCTAAAATACGTGCGTAAATTAAATAATAAATACTAGAGTTCATTATAACCTAATAAAAAGTAAGCTTATATACTTTAATTGTATATAAACGCTAATAATAATACGCGTTTACCTTAATAATATAAAGATATTATTAATAATTATAAAAGTACGTTTTTTAAGGGTGTAACTTAATTAAAAGCTTACTTAAAATAAATATTAAATAAAGATTAAGGATAAATTAACCTAATAATAGTTTACTCTTACCTCTCTTATAGCGTTTACTTAAAGATACTTTTATAAAGAAGCTAAACACTTATACAATTAAATAATTTAATTTATTATCGCTTATAAAGTAAGCGTATATTATAAACTAATAAAAATATATAATAAGCTAAGAGGTATTACGTAATAACTTACTAATAAATAATTAAAATACCTTTAGGCTATTACTAGAGCGTTTAAAGCTACCTTAATCCCCTAGCTTAAGGTAAAAGTAGCTATTCTATTACTAGACCTTTATTTAAATTATATAAAAAGGCGCTTTAAATAATAGCTTAAAGACTTAAAGATATTAGGTTAAATTTATATAATATATATATTTATAGTAAGAGTACTTAAATAAAAGTATAGCTTATAAAGAAAACTTAATAAAGAAATTACATAATAGCTATAAACTTAAGGCTAAGGTAATATCACGTAAAAGGTACTATAAGTAAACTAATAATATAAATTCTACTATTAGTATTATAAGGCTAGAAATTACTACTTAAAAAGAAACGTTAAGGGAATAAAGAATATACCTTAACTTAAACCTATTAAGTAAAGTAAGGGAATACACTTAAACCTATTAAAACACGAAATAATAACCCTAATATAGCTATATATTAATTATATAAGTCTTAATAAATTTCTTTATAAGTAACACGTTCTTAAAGTAAAGTCCCCCTTATATTAATATAAAATAAACGTAAAAAACGTATATTACGTTATTATTAAATACCTATTATATAATAATAGCTAATTATAAGACTAGCCTAAGAATTATAAGGAATTTTACTAGGCCTTAAGAAACGCTAATCTAGTATAAACCTTAACTTAATAGCTATTAAATATAAGTAAGCTTCTTTATTATTACCTTATTATATTACTTATAAAAAGATAGGTTATATAAGCTAGTAATAATACTAAGAGTAAGCTAAAGTTAAATTTAAGTTAAGGTAATACTAGACTTTAATATATAAAAAATAATTAAATAAAAGAAACCTAATTTATTATAATAATAAACTATAACTTAAAGTTAAATCTAGCTTAATAGTATAATAATAAAAGAACTTAATTAATAATACTAGGCTATATTATTCTTCTTTAAAGTATTCTCCCTCTTAAACGATAAATTTAAGCTTAAAGATAAGCTAATAGTGCTTTACTTATTACTTAATACCTTTATTAAATTACTTACGCTTAAACTATAATTCTTAAGTAAGTATTAACTTTAATAAAGCTATAAATAATAATATAAGAAAATAATAAGAAAGATATATTAAAGATAAGCTAGTACTATTATTAGCTATAATAGCTTTCTTTATAATAATAAGTAATTATTATAATAAATTATTTATCTTCTCTTAAGTAATACCTAAAACTAATATTAACTTAATAATACGCTTTATAATAACTAATAACTTCTTTTAATTACTATTACTATAAGTAATTAAAGCTAGGCTAATAATAGCCTTACCTTTAAGCTTATTATATAGTTTTTAAAGAATAATTATATTAGCTTTTAATTAAGCTAAAAATTAAAACTAAATTAAAGCTAAAGTTAAAGGTATAATAGAGGTATATACTTAAGGCTTAAAAGTATTAATAAGCTTAGTAAGCTTATCTTAAAGCTAAGGTAAAATTAAATGGGTTTTAGTATTAATAAAAACCTATAAAGTATAGGTTAACGTATAAGAATAATAAGATTATAGGTTAAAGTTAAATTAGACTTAACTTACCTTTAAGTAAGAATAATTATAAACCTAATAATTAAAGTAAGTAATAGTATTAAATTCTATAAGAGTTAGTAAAGCTAAGCTAAAGTTAAAGTATAAAAATAATCTTATTAAAAATAATATAATAAAGATAAGCTTAGCTCTTTTTTACGTTAATAATAACTTAAGCTATATAAGGTAAGTATAAAATTTAACGCTAAGTATTAACCTATATAAATATTAATATAACGCTAAGTTAAAGTAAAATAAGGGTACTTATAATAACCTTTTACTTAATAGCCTTTTTCTCTTAAGTAAATATAAGTATTTTACTCTTAAAAGAGCTATTCTTTTATAGTTAAGTTAATATTATTATTAAATTAAAGTTAATTAATTAATTAAGGTATATCTTAAGAGTAACGTTAAATATAATTATTTTAAAAATAATAAGCTTTTATAAAATATTAATAAAAAGATATTAAAACTAGGTTAAAGTTAAGTAAATATATAAAGTAAAATAAACTAATATATAATTAAAAATAATAAATAAAATAAGAGAAAGAGACGCTTAATACTAGGCTAGTATTAGGTAAGAACTTACCTTAAATTAAAAAAAGCTTATTAGAGTTATATAAGATAAGAAAAAGCCTAAAAAAATAACGCGCGTTAATTAAATTCACCTAAAAAACGCCTAAAAAATAAGCTAATATAAGTATAGCTTTAATAAGCTTATAAAGAGAGCTAAAAGCTATTATAAAGCTAGCTTAATATTAAAGGCTATAAAAAAAGGTTATACGTATAAAAATTAAAGGTTTAAAGAAGAAAGAAAGAAAGAAAAATTAATAGCTTAATTTAAAGCTCTTATAAAGGTTATAATAAGCCTTAAATAGCTAATAATAATTAATTAAGCCTAGCTAAATAGCTCTAAAAGTAAGAATAAAGTAAAGTTTACTATAATATATTAATTATACTAGAAATATTTAAGATATAGCGTTACGTTAGGCCTAAAATAATACGGTATAATATAACGCTTAAAGAAAACTATATAATAGCCTTAAACACTTAAATACTAAAATAATTACCTAATTAATATACTAAGGCTAACTTAAACTTAACTTAAACCTCTATTATACACGCTCTAATAAACCGCTATAAAAATAGTTAACCTAATAGGTACCTTTAACCTATATAATCTAAAATACGCTTTATATAATTATAGGTTATAGTAAGGTAAAGATAACTTAAAATAAAAGTAAGGGGGTTCTTCTTTCTATATAAAGGGTTTTCCTACTTAAACTACATGTAAAAGTACTAGAATAGCTATAATAGCTCTAGGGTACCTAAATAAATAAATAAATAAACTTAAATTAATTAAAAAAGAATTAAAAAGAGAAAGAATTAATTAATTAATTAAAAGAATATAATATTTCTTATAGTATCTTAAATAATTATAATTTTATAGCTAATTATAACAAATAACGCTATAATATTTATTATCTTAGTTTATAAAATTATTTTTATAATAAAATTATCTTTAAAAGAGATATAAAAGATTATTTTTAAGTTAAGTAAACTAATATAAATATCTTTTAAATATAATTAATTAAATAATTAAAAAGAATTTAAAAGAAAAGATTTTATTAATTTATTTATTATTAATTAATAAGAAGTTATTAAGAAAAACTTATATTCTTATTAATAATACTTTTTTTAAGAATTTAACTTAAGAAAAAAAAAGCTTATAATTAAAAAGTTAAACGTTTTAAGATTAATTAATTCTATTATAATTTATAATAAAAACTTATTTAAAGTTATAAGCTAATAAAACCTTATTTTATTTACTAATATAAGCTTTAACTTTAAGAGATTTATTAAAATTCTTAAAGAAGCTTTAAATAAATAAGAAATTTTAATTATATTTTAAAAAGCCTTTAAAGTTAAACTCTTTAATAAAGAAAATATCTTTAACTTTTTAAAGAAATTTAAGAAGAAAATAATTACCTTAATTATTTTAAAGAAAAAGTAAATAAAGATATTAAAATATAATATTACTTCTCTTAAAAAAACGTACGTTAAAACCCTTATAATTATTAATAATTAAAATAAAGTTAAAAAGAAACTTCTTTTATAATATAATATAATTAATTAAAATTAAATAAAGATTATAATAAATAAGTTAAAAAGTTTTAATATTTAATATTTAAGAGAGATTTTTAAGACTTTTTATTAATTATACCTTTATTAAAGCTTATAAAGTAAAGTTAAATCTTTTATATAAATAAAATCTATCTTTTAATTAAATATTTTATATAAAGCTTTACTTAATTATTTAATTATAAGCTTTATAAATAAAAAAGAGTATTTATAAAGTAAAATTATCTTAAAGAAGTATATTATACTTTAAAGTAAGTTAAATAAGTATATATAAGTTAAGCTTAAACTTATAAATTATAACTTAATTATATTAAAATTAAAGTACTTACTTTAAAATTAAAGGTATACCTTAAAAATTATTTATAAATTAATAAAAGGTACTTTTAAGAGTAACTTAAATAATTATAAGAAGTAAAGCTTATATTAAAATAAATTTATAATTAAAAAAGTAAATAAAAATTAAAGAAAAAGTAAAGAACCTAGCTTTATTATTAATTCTTCTTTTAATTAAATAAATAAAATTATAAAGTAACTTAAAAAAATAAAAATTACGTTAATTAAGTAAATTAAAAGGTAAATTAACCTAAAAGAATAACTTAAGTAATAATAAAAAAACTTATCTTAAAAAAGTAATAAGCTTAATTAAAGTAATTAAAATTAATTTAATTTAATTATATTTAATTTAAGAATAAAGAATTAAATAATAATAGTATTAATAATAACTTTAAAATTAATTATATTTATATAAAAGAACGTTAAGAGATTTAATACTATTATTATAATTAGACCTTTAAATGTATTGTATTTTTTATAGTTTTTACTATACTATATTATATTATATTATAATGTAATATATTACAATATATTATAAGATAAGAATACCTATAAATGTATTATAAGGCTAAAAAATATCTAATATTATAAATAAATGCTTATATAAGCATATTATATATTAAAATAAAGCTAAAAATCACATGATTTTAAATCTTTAAAAATTAACTTGAAAATGTGGATATTAAGCGAGATATTAGCCTTTAAAGTTATGTCTTAAAATAAAAAGTAAGTAAAGTGGGGCGAGTTTTCAATTACTTATAACTTTTTAATATAATAACTTAACAATAGTAAAAAGTAGACTATTTTAAAGAGCTAATTTAGCTCTTCTTAACTATATAAAAATATTACTTATAAGCCTTATAATTAGCCTTATAAATCTAAGTTTAAAAAACAAGGGTCTTTTTCACTTAAAATACATTTATAAGTATTTTTTAAATGTAATGTATTATATTTAAATATAATACACGAAAATATAATATAATACAAAATATAATACATAATACACTTGTATTTACTATATTCGTAAGAGCTTTAATTATAATAATATAAGGTATTTTCTTAATAAATATCTTTACTTAAAGTATAATTAAATGCTTAACTTTACTTAATATAACGTAAACGCGTGTATTCTTATAATTAATATTAAAGTATAAGAATATATAATACTATTATAACTTTTATTTTAATTTCTTATTATTAAAAGCTATATAAAAAGGCTTATTATACTTTAAGTTAAATTATTTTTAAATGTATACGTTTATATATACTTAAATTAAGTAAAACGCTTTAAAGATACTTTATTAAAGAAATAAAATATATTATAAGAAAAGATTAAAATATTATATAAAAAGTTAAAGTAAATTAATATATTTAAGTAAGTATTAAAAAAGAGTAATTCTTATAATTTACCTTTAATTAAACTCTTATTTATTATAATAATTATAATATTTAAAATATATATAATAAAAAGCACTTAAGCTTATAATTTTAAATTTAAAGTTAATCTTTTAATAAACGTAAATATATATAAGTAAATAAAGCTTAAAAATAATTAAAATAATATTCAAAATAAAAATAAAAAGAGTAAAATTATAGCTTAAAATAATAAAATTAAGCTAAAAATAATTAAACTTATTAAAGATAAAGCTAATAAATAAGTATAAATAACGTAATTAAAGAAAAACTATTTAATTAAAAGAATTATAATATAATTATATAAAGAAATACTCTTTAAAAAGATTAATATTAATCAAAAGACTTATATTAATTACTTTTAAGCCTTATAACTTTAATAAGATATAAAAATAATAATTACACTAATAGTATTAATAATATTAAGTAATATAATAGAAAATTAATAACTCTTTTAAAGAAACCTATTAAATTTATAAATAAAAATACTTTAAAGTAAAATTAAGTAATTTTAATATTTAATATAATATTAATTATAAAGATTTATATTAAAAATAATGAAAATATAATAAGAACTTTAAATAAAGAAAATAATATACCTTTAATAAGCGTAAACGTAAAACTTTAAGTATTACTTATAAAAAGGCTTTAAGATATACTTAAATTAATTATTAAATTAACTTTTAAGTAAACTTAATTTTATAGCTTAAAGAGATTTTTAAGTATATATAAAAGTTATTATACTTATAAGTATAACTTAATTATAAGAGAGTATCTTTTATATATACCTTAATAAATAATAGCTCATATGAAAATATTATTAATATAAAGTTTACTCTTTAAGTAAATTTAAAGATATATATACTTATAAAGAATATATTTATAATTTTATTCTTTAATAAAATTATATATATATATAAAAAGATAAGAACTTATCTTTCTTTTAAAAATATATAAACTTGAATTTATTTATATATTACGTTAAATATTATTTATATTTTATTAATTTTAAGTATATTATTTATAAGACTTATTTAAATATTATTTAATTATAATAAAGAGAGTAAAAAGTTACTTATTTAATATAAATTTAATATTATACGTATTATATTTTAAGTAATAAAATTAATTATATAAGAAGTATTATATATAATTAATAAAATATAATTAAAAACTTACTTACTTATAATAAAAATATTAAAATTTTTTAAATTATTTAATTCTAGTAATTAAAAAACGTTAAAAAGATAAGAGAATATATAAGTAAAAAACTATTATTTATCTAATATTAAAGTATTAAATAAAGTTAAATGTAATTAAACGTTATATATATTATATTAAATATAAGAAATATATAATAAAACGTTAGCTTTATTTAATTTAAGTAAGTTAAATACGTTAAAGTAAGTGTTAAATAATAATTAAATAGTTATAATATAAGTTAAAATAAACTTAATAGTAGTTAAATATATTAAAAACACGTTAAATTACTTAGCTTTTAATAGCTAAAATAAATTTAAGATATATGAAAAAGGGTTTATATTAATTAATTTATAAGTAATTAATACTATTACGTAAACTATAAATAATAAGGTAAACTTATTCTTAAATTTAAGACTTTATAAAAGTAAAGTTAAACTATTAAATATATCTTATAGTTTTATATATATAAATATATAAGTTAATTATTATAATTATAAATTTAACGTTATTAAAATCTTAATTAATAATTTAATTAAAAAGACTAAAAAGGTAAGAATTTATAATAAAAGAAATAATATAATAATACTAAAAAAAATATTAAAAGAGAGAGAAAAGAGAGTTATTTACGTGTCTTTAACCTTTAATAAAAAAGTTAATACTTAAAATAAATTCTATAAGCTATTAAAAGAAAAACTTAAAGAAAAGTTTATTTTTTTATTTATTAAAAAAGAAAAGAAAATATTAATCTTAATAATTAAAAAAGTATATTAAAAATAAAGTAAGTAAATAAAAGTAATAATAAAAAAGCTTTAAAAGGTATAAGTAATTAATTTTTAAGTAAATATTCTATATAAGAGAAAAGCTAATAGAATATAATTAAAAGATAATATTCTATTAAATAAATTAACCTTAAAAGGTAATTATAATTAAAAAACTAAGAAATTAAAATAAGTTAAAAACTAAATTAAAAAAGATAATAAGTACTTAAAATATATTATAAGAAGGTTCTTTAAATAATTAAGAGAATTTAAAGTAAGCTAAAAGATATTTAATTAAGTGCTTAAAAAGGTTAAAAACTTCTTATAATTAAAGAAAGCTTATATTTTTAAGATTATTCTTAAAAACTATAAACTAGCTCTTATATTTATTTATTTAAGTACGCTAAAGCTTTTAAAGCTATTCTAGTATATTAACCTATATTTTAAGTAGAAAAACCCTTAAAGAAAGAAAAATCTACTTGTATTTATAAAGCCTTTCCCGCCTTATACTACGTTATAATATAAGGTATATTTCTTCTCGTATAAGTTACAGGTATTAATTATTTACTTTCGCTTATTCTTAACCTATTATCTTAATTTTTTTATAGTATATTATATTATAGCTATAATACGTGCTAGCTTAATTTTTCTTTACCTTAAAGCTTTAAGCTTATTAGTTAATTTTTAAGGTAAGCTTAGCTTAATTTCACCCCTAAAACTCACGTATTTAGGTACGAGTTAACCCCTTTTTTAAGTAATTAAGCCGAAAAATTAAGGGTACCTTTAGCTAGGTTTAAACTAGCTCTCTACTAGGCTAAGGTAAAGCTTTATAGCGTTTAACTACTACGCTATAAAGGCTAGCTCTTATATAAAACTTATTTTATTATAATAAAGTAAATTCTATTATTACGCTCTCTTAAGTTATTAAGGTAATTAAATATAAAATATAAAGAGTAAAACTAATTCTTATATTATTAAAACTTTAAGTTAAATTAATTAAATTATTAAAGAAAAAGATAAAGTATAAGTATTTAAAAGAAAACTATAAGTTATATTAAAACCCTTACTTTTTAATAAAAAAAAAGAATAAAGAAGTATACTTTATTCTCTTAATAATTAATTATAATAAGATTATAATATAAGATACTTATATCTTATTAAAAGTAAATAAATTTAATAAAAGATTTAATATATATAAGATTCTCTTTATTATAAACTTACTTTTAAGTTATAATTAAATAGCTCTTATAAAAGTAAGTAAAAATATAATTATAATCTTTATATTAATAGATTTATTATAATTATATATATTATTATAAGAAGCTATAAACTTAATAGCTTAATTTCTAAGAATTATAAAAAGAATTTTATATAATCTTATATTAAATATATATATCTCTTTTATAAATAATATAATAATAAGAGAACCTATAATTACCTATAATAATAAAAAGACGCTATTGAAAGTAAGAAAATTTATGTTAAAATATTTAATTAATATTAATAAAGTACTTATAAACTTTAAGCTAATAGATTATATTATACTAGTATTAAAATTAAAGTTTTATTATTAAATAGCTATTATAATAGAATTTATTTATAAAATATATAAATAAAAGCCTATTAAAGTAAGAATACTTAAGATTTTAAAATAAAAGATATATAAAGATTAAAAGAATATAAGGTTCTTTTAAGAGCTAATAAACTATTATAAGATATAAATTAAAAGATACGCTTAAATAATAAGCTTAATTATTAAACTATTAAGAAAGAATATAAAATAAAAATAAAGTAAAGCTTAATAAATAATAATAAAAACCCTAAAAAATATAATAATAAAAGCTCTTATTCTTATAATACTTAATCTCTTAAAGAACTATAGAGAGATTATATTAATAGTTAATACTAATAATATAAAATAAAAATACGCTTTATTATAAATTATTAAAGGGAAATATTATTTAATAAGATATAAAAGTAAAATATAAATAAAACCTAAAAAGAAGTATAATACTATAAAATAAAAGTATAAAGCTATTATTTATACTTTAAGAAAGCTTAAAATTTATTTATATAATATTTACTTTATTTTAAAGATTAACTTTTAAGTTTTAGTTTATTAAATTAATAGAGTAATTAATAATATATTAAGCTTATTAATTACTAGATAAATTATATATATTTTATTATTTAATTTTACAATATGTAGTGGTATTTATACTTATAAGTTAAAGGAAGTTAGATAGTGTATTTAATTGTAGCTATGTTATTAGTATAAGAGAATAGGTATACGTATAAGTCTTTAATTTAATAAGTTTCGCCTTTATAATTAAGTTTATAAGATCTTTTATTAATGTTTTATTAAATTATTTAATTAACCTTATATAAGCTTATATTATATAATTAAATTATTTAAGTTATTTAATTACTTATTTACACTTATAATAAGCTATAGCTTATAATACGTGTAATTAAAACTATAAGTATTTTAAAAGCATTTAATTACTCTATTTAAATTAATTTACTACTTATTTAAAGATCTTATTAGCTTTAAGAAGTAAGTTATAAGAATTGAAAAGTAACTAGATCGTAATACCGCGTATAAAGTTACTAGTATATATATATATTGCGTTTAGGCTAATAAAATAATTAAATATATTTTTAAAGCTATTAATAAAATTATAAATAAACTCTTAAGAAAAGAGCTTTGCTTATTAAATTAAATAAATTAAAAAGTCAAAGGGAATAGAAAGTATTTTATTAAACTTTATTTAAACGTATTAATATTTAAGTTAAAGAAGTATAAAGTTTACTTATTAAAATACCTTTAAATTATAAAATTTCTCTTAACTTTAAAAAGACTAATTAATCTTAAGAATAATAAATATAAGAAGCTAAGTAATTCTTTATAAAAAATAATTAACTTTAAAAGAGATTAAATAAAATAATAAAAGAATTAATATTAATAATTAATAAAGTAAACTATTAATAATTAATAATTAAAAAGATTTATAAAATTATAGGTTATAAAAGCACTAAGATAATTTATTAAGTAGCTAAGTAATAATATTAGTAATAAATAATATAAAATATAATTAAAGAAATAATAGTATATTATAAAACTTACTAGTAATTTATATTATAATAGCTATAAGAGATATTAATACTAATAGCCTTTAAAACCTCTATAAGTAAAATATATATTAATACCTAATATTTATTATTTAATTATAGTTTTAATTATCTACTTAAAGTTAAGTATAATTTTATTAGCTAAATTAAAGTAAAATTAATTTATAAAGTAAATATATTAATAATAAGAAAGTTTTTAAATAAAATACTTATTAAATTTATTTAAAGTTTATAAGTATATTATTTATAATAATAGCTTAAGAATATAAGATAATTTAAGAGAAGCTCTTAAAAATATTAAAGCTTATAATATTTAAATATTTAAATATAACTTAAAAGCTAATATAATTATAAAAGCTAAGTATTAATCTTTAATTTTAATTATATTTAAAATAAAAGAATTAATTAAAAAATAATACTAATATTTAATAAGAGTATTATTAATAAATAAAATAATTATTTAAGTATTTTATAGAAAATTTACGTTTTATTTTATTTATAAATAAAAGCTTATATTACCTTTAAAAGTTAAGTTTTTTACTTAAAGGCTAATTAAAAAAAATAAAATAAAATAAAATTAAAATAAGATCTCTTTAAAGTAAAAGTATACTTATTATAATAAAAAGTAAAAGATATTATAAAAGCTAAGAAAAAGATATATAAATTTAAGAGAAAGTTAATTAAATAAATTAATTACTTATAAGCTAAATTAATTAAAAGAAATAAAGATTAATTAAATTTAAATAATCTTATTCTTATTTATAACGTTTAAAGAAGTATTAATATATTTATAATTAAAAAACTTATTATAAAATAAAATAACCTATTTAAAATTATTAATTATATTATTATTTTAAGAGCTTATTAAATTAAAACGTTAAATAAAGTTATATTAAATAAAATAATCTTAAGTAATTATTTAAAGAAGTTTACGCTTAATAAAAATAATTAATAATTCTTTATAATAAATAATTAATTATTAAGAGAATAAAAAGAGATAAACTTAAATATTATAAAAAGTAATAAGAAAATTAAGAGACTTTACTTAAGTTAATTTACTTATAATATAAGTAATTAAATAATTAAAATTAAAGATAAGATTTACTTAATTAAAAATTAAGTAAAGAAGCTTAAAAATAAAAAGGTAAAGATTATACTTTCACTTAAATAATATTTATAATAATATCTTAAGATTAAATTATCTCTTATTATAGCTAAGAAAAGAGATAAGTTTATCTTAATAAATATATTAATTAATTAAAGCTAAGAATATTTATTTTAAAGATAAAATTATTATTATTAATTATTTTATCTTAAGAAAAAGATTATAATTAAAGTAAAAGATAAAAGTTAAAAGAAGAAAGATTAGTAAATATATTAATAATATTTAAGTACTTTTAAAAAGTAAAAAAATATTAATTAAAGAAGAAATAAACGCTTAAAATAAAAGATAAAAGATAATACTTATATTAAATATAAGTAAATTAATAAAAGAATTATTAAAATAGCTTAAAAATCTAAGAACTTACCTTTATTTTAACTTATATAAATTAATATTAAAAATTATAAAAGTTTAATAAGAAATATATAATTTTACTTTAAAAATTATATAATTATTATATAAGATTTATATAAGTATAATCTTAATATAAGTAATTTTAATTCTTTATAATTAAATAAAGCTTAAAAGTATTAGGTTTTAACTTAAAGATAAAAGCTATTTTATTATTATTTATAATTAATAATATTAATTATTAATAAACTTAATTATTTAATAATTAAACTTAATTATAAGTACTTAAAGCTAAGATTATTAAGAGTATAAAGAGATTAAATAATTTAATATATTATAAGAATAATTATAAGCTAAAAAGATAATTATTAAATTAATTTATTATATTAATTATAAAAAGAGAAGTAAATAAGCTTTATTATCTTAAAATAAAACTTCTTATTAAAAAGTTTAATATTACTTAAACCTTTTATAAATTATAATTAATAAAAGATACTATAAAGTAAATTAAATAAGCTAAGAGAAGTAAAAGGTATTAATATTAAGAAAAGATAATATAAGTATTTAAAAGAAAAATAAAAGTTAATAAAATAAAGTATAAATTAATTAATTATATAAAGTAAAGCTAAAGTATTAATAAAATATTATACCTTAAATTTAACGTTCTTTTTTATCTTCTTATTAACTTTTTTAATTACTTTATAAGTAATAGCTTTAATAAGTCTCTTATTATTATAAGAATAAGAGTAATTAATTATAATACGTAAAGTATCTTTTAAAGTAATATAAAAAGAGATATTTAAATTAATACGTATCTTAATAATTAAAACCAAGTAATTCTTTTTAAGAAAAAGCTTAAATAAGAAATTATAATTGAAATTATAAAGCTTTAATAAGAAATTCTAATTAAAATTATAAGGCTTATAAGCTAAGTATAAATACTATTTATAAAAAGTAATATAAGAGTTATTTTAAACGTAATTATTATAAGACTTATATAAATATATTTTAAAGAATATATAATTATAAAAAGAAGTTATAATATATTCTTAAAATATAATAATAATTTTCTTAAAGAAGTTAAAGTAATTAAAGTATAAAATATAATTTAATCTCTTATATAATAAAATAAGTAAAGTATAAATATACTTAAGGTAATTAATTATAATTAAAAGAAATTAATTATTTAAATAAGTTATTTTAATAAAAATAAAAATTATATTATAAGGCTAATAATAAAGTGTTTTTTAGTATAAGAGATTATTATCTTTAAGCTTATTAAGAATAAACTAATAAAATTAATTAAAGGGTCTTATTTTACTTTAATAGTTAGCTTTATTTAAGAGAGTACTCTTTAAAAGCTTTATATAAATAATTATCTTAATATATATAAGAGTATTATTTTATTTGAGGTTATACTTATTATAAACTTAAAAGTAAAAGGTATATTTAAGTTAATGAAAATTAATATATACTTAAAAGAAACCTTAATTAAATAAAGAAAAGTAAAGTACTTAATAAATAATAAGAGAATTAACTTAAAGCTTATTATTATAATCTTATTAAATTTTAATAGTAATAAAAAATGTAAATTTATCTTTAAAAATTATCTTTAAGATAATTAAAATAATATTTAAAAGGTTCTTATAAATATAATAAACTTAATTACTTATAATTAAATAATTAAAAGATAAAAAAGAGAGATATTAAAAGAAGAGAGTTATAAAAGAGAGACGTAATTCTAAATCTAACACTAGATATACTAATGCAAATATGAAGAATTTAACTCCGAATTGAGCTCTATTTTGTCCTAAGAAACTATGGAAACCACACTCGAATATACTATACTTTTCTATAAAATGCTTTTTACCTCCAACAATACTTGCTAAATAATCCATATTTTCTGGATGTTAAATAGAATAAGAATGCTTGTGTTGATTCAACACTAGAAATTCCTAAAGCTAATAACATAAATCCTACGTGATCTATTAATTTAGATATAGGCTTTAAATTACTAGGCTCCGCCTACAAAAAAGTGCCTTATATAGATGTAATGAAAACTGGGTGAACCTCATTGTAGCTTAGTCGGGGCTTTGGTTAGCTGCGATTCTAGTAAATCAGAAACTAACTAAAAGGTATGAACAAACTCCAACCAAATCTTAAAATTATTACTCACTCATTAGTCGTTGAACGTCCTTAATTATTTTTAATAAACCCAATTAAGTTTCGCTACAAATAATTTAATAGTACGGAGGTATATTATTAAATGTTCTTGTAATTTTCCCCTTTTGCCTCTAAAAAATAAGGATTCTTATTTTTAAGGAGCCCATATTACAGTATAGGGTAACAAGTCTAAAGTATCTAGATAGAATTATTCTCTTTTTAAAATAGATGAACTGTCACACAGTTCTAATATATCTAATCTTAAATTTTCATAATCATGACTCGTTATAATAACGGTGAAGATATAGTCCAAACGTGTATGTAAATATACGACTAGTATTAACCGTATTTTAAGTTACGTATGCTACTACTAATAATGCAGGTAACATTAATAATAAATTTTCAATTATTGAAATAACAGTCGTTGGTAAATTCATTTTTATTTAAATTAAAATGCTAGTCCAGTTATGTAAGAAATTACATAAGAATTTTGACTTTAATCGAATTAATATGAACGCAGATTCTAATATAAAATCTTTACTATAGAAACCAGTCATAAAAGGGAAGGCTACTAAACTAAGACTAGCTATTAAAATTACTGTATAAGTTAAAGGTAAGAATGAAATTAATCCACCATATCTTCTTAAATCTTAGAAATTAATAATTAAGTAATATTAAGTAAAAAACTATATAATAATTTATTATAAAGTTTAAATAAAGCACTTAAAGCTATAACTTTATATATTATAAGTATAAAAAAATACTTTTTATACCTCTTAAGTATTTAATTTTTTTACCTTTTATATATATTAATATCTTTTCTTCTCTTTAATATAATATAGCTTTTATATTTTTTCTTTTTAAAGCTTTATAACCCTTAATATTATTATTATTAAAAGTATTATAAAGCTTTTTTACTTATTATTTTAAGTAATATTAAATTTAAGCTATTAAAAATTAAATCTTTTAGCTTACTTACCCTTTAAGTTTTACTTATAAGATATAAGAAATCTTATAAAGAGATATTTAAGTATTAATTAAATTAAGTATTTAAGCTTTTTAAGTATTTTTAACTAAGAAAAGTATCTTTAAAGAAATTAAACTTATAAAGTATTTAATTATAATTACTTAAATATAAGTATAAGTTAACGTTATTAAACTAAAAAAGAATTAAGTATACTTATTTTTCAAGATTAAAAACGTAATTATTATTATATATAAAAGAATATACTTTATATATATTAATAAGTTTTATATAAAAAAAGAGAAATTACTTATTAAGTAAAATCTTATTAACCTTTATCTCTTTTAATTATTATTATATTAACCTTAAAAGTAATAAAATTATAAGCGTAAAGTTTATAAGAACTTAGAAATCTTTAATAAGTATTATAAAGAATTATTACTTATATTTATAATAATATTTAAGAGTTATAAGATAATTACTTAATAAAAACTTATAAATTTATGATTAAAAGTTATATTAAGAAAAAGCTAAACTATTAATTAAATTAATTTAAATTAATAATAATAAGTTATATTATAAGAAAAGAAATTAAAAAGATTTTTAACGTTATATTATACTTATTTATTATATAAGTTAAGTAACTTATTAAGTAAAAACTATATAAATTAATTAATAATAAGCTTAAAAGACTTAATAATACTTTAATAAATATTATATATAATATTTAATATAATTTATAAGATATTTATATATATTAAAAGAAAATAATTCTTTATAAGATTTATATACTTTTTAAGCTATTAAATATACTTTATATTTAATTATAAGTGTAAAATATTATATGTATTCAACTCTTTTATAAAAGATTAAAATTAACGTTTTAAGTAGTTTATTAAAAGATAATAATAAGTACTTAAATTATTAAATTACTCTTATAAGTTTAATTATATTTTAATATTATATATATTATAAATTAAAAACTAAGAATATAATTACATGTATTTAATATTTTTAATTAATTACTTTAAAGAACTTATAAGCTATTACTTAAATAAAATAATAGAAAAATAAGTTAAATTAAAGAATATTTATACCTAAAAAATAATAATACTTAAAGAGAAAACTTTAATTAAAAGTAATTATAAATTATATTTAAGAGATTAATTATATTTATTAAAGAAAAGCTACGTTATATATAATAAAAAAGTAAATAAAATCCTATAAAGTCTATAAAATATAATTATAAATAAGCTTAAAGTATACCTTAAAGTAATAAAAGAGAAAGATAATAACCTTAAATTCTTAAGTTAAAGTCTTTATAAACGTAAAGGTAAATTATATATACTTATAATAAAAAAGAATATTATTATATTAATTAAAAGCTTTATTTTAAGAAATACTTATATTAATTAATAATAATATAATTATTTAAGATTAATTAAATAAACTATAATTAATAAGAATATAATTATATTTAAAATATAATATTATATAAAAAAAATATAACTTAAAATTCTAAGAGAATATTTAATTACTTATAATAACTTATAATAATTAATTATTAAGTATAAGGTTAATATAATTATTAAATACTTTAAGATTATAAGAGATTAAATAAATAAGAAAGTTATTAACCTTATAAAAGTCTTAAAAAAGATAAAGAAAAATATTATTATATTAAACCTAAAAAAAATACTTTAATAATAAAGTTTTAATAACTTTAATTAAGAGAGTAATAATAAAGAGAATAATATTTAAGGTCTTATAACTTTAAAGCCTTTAAAATTAATATTAAGAAAACTAATAAATTAACTTTTATTATTTAATATTAGTTTATCTTTTTCTTTATTATTATTTTATAAAAGCTTTATTAAAGAAAAGAAAATAATAATATTAAATTAGCTTTTAATTATTAAATAACTCTTTAATTACTTAAAAGATCTTAAAGAAATTAAAAAAGCTAAGAAAAAAGTAAAAATTAACGTTATATTATTAATTATAAAAAACGAATACTTTAACTATAAAGAAAATATTTAAAGGGTAATTTTAAATATAATAACCTTTAATTAAAGTAAAGCTCTTATAAATTAAGTAAGGTATTATTACCTCTCTTTAACTTAAAAGACTACGTGTAATATAACTAGAGTATTAATAAGAAAACTATATTTTTAATTTTTAAAAAAGCTTAAATAATTAATAATAAATCTAATAAAATACTTGAATTATAATAATAAATACATAAATTAGCTAATATTATAACTAATTAGCTCACATAAAAAAGTGGGTCCTTCTAGCTTATTATAAGCTTAAAAACTAGATTATGTAATTTTCTAAAAACACACTATACCATACTACACTACAAAAACTACATTTCATAGTTTTTAAAGTTTTAAGCTTATAATGCTATATAAGGACCCACTTTTTTGATATGAACTAATAATATAGAATTTATACTAGTTATACGTAAAACTTATAATCTTATAAGTATTTTATTAGATTTAATATAATTTTTTATATTTAAAACTACAAAAACTATAAAACTATAAAACTATACTATAGTTAATGCTTTAAATATAACGAACCTTTTATGAGAGTATATATAGAAATAATTAATATATGATAAATTACCTATAAGTATAAGCTTTATAAACTTAATTTTAAAAGAATTAATATAAAAAGAGTTTTAATATAATATTATTAAACGCTATTAATTATTCTAAGAGGTAACCGTTAAATTTATAGAATATTACTTTATAAGAGCTTTTAAGAGATTAAAACGTTTTAACGTTATAAAGAAAAAAGAAAAGAAAATTAAGCTAATAATATTAAAGACTTTAAAGTTAAGTAAAAAGATAAGAGAGTTAAAATTATAATTAAATAAATAATTTATAAATTAAAAAATTATATAATAGATTTACTTAATTATTATTACTTATTATTAACTTATAAAAGTAATAGGGTTTACTCGTTTAAAAAGAATTTATATAATAGTATTTATACTTATAAGTTAAAGAAAGTTAAATAGTATATTTAATTATAATTATATTATTAATATAAGAGAATAAATATACGTATAAGTCTTTAATTTAATAAGTTTTACCTTTATAATTAAGTTTATAAGATCTTTCATTACTATTTTATTAAGTTATTTAATTAACCTTATATAAGCTTATATTATATAATTAAATTATTTAAGTTATTTAATTACTTATTTACACTTATAATAAGCTATAACGTATAATACGTGTAATTAAAACTATAAGTATTTTAAAAGCATTTAATTACTTTATTTAAATTAATTTATTACTTATTTAAGAACCTTATTAGCCTTAAAAAGTAAGTTATAAGAATTAAAAAGTAACTAGATTATAATATCGCGTATAGAGTTACTAGTATATATGTGTATTGCGTTTAAGCTAATAAAATATACGGGAATAAATTATAAACTATACTCTTTTTTTACACACGAAATACTATTATTTTAGGGCTATACTTAGGCCTTAAAGTAAAAGCTACTTATAATAACACTTATATAATACGTGTATAACTCTTTAATAATAAGCTACCCTAAAAAAATAATACCTTTAAGTTACTTTAATAGAACTATTACTAGAAAGAGATATCTTAAAACATTACGTGGTTTATATATAATTACTATTATTATAAGGGATATAAGAGTAGGTAGCTCTAATAAAGACTCTTATAATTAATTTTAATTATAAATAAATATTAGTTATAAATCTTAATTAACTTTATAATAAACCTTTTTACTTATAAGAAAAGAAACGCTAAATACCTAATAATTATTATAAATTAATTATTTAAATACGTGTAATTAAAGGCTATAATATTAATAAAAGCTAAAATATACGTAAAACGTTTTAAGTAATATTAATAATAGTTCTATAAATTTCTAAAATAAATTATTATAAATTATAAGTTAAATTAGCTTAATAAATTCTAGATAATACTTTATAAACTTATAAAGATAATTTAGCTTCTCTTTATAGTATATTACTTATAAATAAATAATAGTATAAAACGCGTAAATTAAAAGGTATAGGTAGTTCTTTAAGTTATATTTTTTTTAAGTAATTTAATTAAATAAAATATCTTATAGCTTATTAGTTAACCTTAAATAATTAAGACTTAATTATAATTAAAATAAGCTTAAATAAAGCCTTATATAAATTTAATATAATTATAATTTAAAAGCTACTTTATATATAAGAATTAAAGACTTTAATAAAGGGAAGAGTAATAGTATTTATTAATTACTTATAAGAAGAAATAAACTTAACTTAAGTTAAAATTATATTCGCTTAATAATATATTTAAAACTTAATAAGTAAATAATAGTTTTTAATAAAAAAGTTTAAGATTAAAGATAATATTTAATTAAACTTATAAAATATTAAAATAAATTAATTAAGTAAAAAGTTAAATTAAGTTATAATGAAATATAAGATTATAAACGTATTAATATTACTTATAATAAGGTTAAACGTTTTAAGTAATATTCACTTAATATTTCACGTTAATCTCTTAAAACGTATAACTTATAACTTACTTTTATTTTAAAAGCTATAAAACTTTAAATTAAGCTTTAAGTTAACGTAAATAAATAATAAGATAAGTAATTAATTAATAAAAGAATTTAAGGTAAAGAAAATTCTTATAGTAAAGAATATATTAAAAAGAGATAAGAAATAAAAAGCTTATATAAAATAAGTAGGTTATATATAATTAATTTAAAAGCTATTAAAAAATATATAAGAGATAATAGTATTAAAGTATTTTAAAAACTAATAAAGAAATATAAGGTAAAATAATAGCTTTATATTACCTTTATACTACGCTTAAACTATTATAATTATAATAATACCTATATAAAAAAAAACAAGAGTAATAAAAGCTTATAATAGGTTAAAATAAAGGTAATAAAAATAATAATATAATTTAAGATCCTTAAATTATATAAGTAAAGAGACTATAAGAGGCTAGTAAATTTTTTTAGATTAATTAATTATAAATATTATAATTAAAGAATATATAAAAAGAAAATACCTTATTTAATAAGTAATTAATATATTTATTTATTTATTTAGGTACTTTAAAGCTATTATAAGCTATTCTAGTACTTTTATACGTAGTTTAAGTAGAAAAACCCTTTATATAAGAAGAAAAACCCTCTCGCTTCTATTTTAGGTTATCCCTACCCTACTATAACCTATTATTATATAAAGTGTATTCTAGATTATATAGGTTAAGGGTACCTATTAAGCTAGCTATTCTAATAGTAATTTATTAAAGCGTGTATAGTAAAGGTTTAAGTTAAGTTTAAATTAGCTTTAATACGTTAATTAGGTAACTATTCTAGTATTTAGGTATTTAAGGCTATTACGTAGTTGTCTTTAGGTATCGTGTTATACTATATTATCTTAGGCTTAACGTAATACTATATCTTAAATATTTCTAGTATAGTTAATATTAGAGCTCTTACGAATATAGTAAATACAAGTGTATTGTGTACAGAGCATTGACAAGAAAACTACATTTTCAATTTTCAAAAAAGCTTAAATAATTAATAATAAGTCTAATAAAATACTTGAATTATAATAATAAATACATAAATTAGCTAATATTATAACCAATTAGCTCACATAAAAAAGTGGGTCCCTCTAGCTTATTATAAGCTTAAAAACTAGATTATGTAATTTTCTAAAAACACACTACACTACACTACACTACAAAAACTACATTTTGTAGTTTTTGAAGTTCTAGGCTTATAAGAGCTTATAAGGACCCACTTTTTTATGTTAGCTTATAGTATGAAATTCATACTATTTACCCGTAAAACTTATAATCTTATAAGTATTTTATTAGATTTAATATTATTTATTATATTCGAAACTACAAAAACTACAAAACTACAAAACTACACTACTTCCAATGCTCTGATTGTGTATTGTATTTTGTATTATATTGTATTTTCGTGTATTGTATTTAAATACATTACATTACATTACTAAAATACCTATAAATGTATTATAAGTAAAAAAGACCCTTGTTTTTTTAACTTAGGATTATAAGGCTAATTATAAGGGTTATAAAGGAAAATTTAAATCATTAAAAAGAGCTAAATCAGCCCTTTAAAATGCCCCACTTTTTACTATTATAAGTTATTTTATTAAAAAGTTATAAGCAATTGAAAATCCGCCCCGCTTTACTTACTTTTTATTTTAAGACATAACTTTAAAGCTTAATATGTCGCTTAATATCCACATTTTAAGGTTAATTTTTAAAGATTTAAAATCACGTGATTTTTAGCTTTATTTTAATATATAATATGCTTATATAAGCATTTATTTATAATATTAGATATTTTATAGCCTTATAATACATTTATAGGTATTCTTATCTTGTAATGTATTATAATATATTATAATCAGAGCATTGACAAGAAAACTACATTTTCATTTTTTGAAAAAGCTTAAATAATTAATAATAAATCTAATAAAATACTTGAATTATAATAATAAATACATAAAATAGCTAATATTATAGCCAATCAGCTTATTTAAAAAAGTGGGTCCCTTTAGCTTTTTGTAAGCTTAAAAACTAGATTATATAGTTTTCTAAAAACTTACTACACTACACTACACTACAAAAACTATAAAATGTAGTTTTTGAAGTTTTAGGCTTATAATAGTATATAAGGACCCACGTTTTTTATTATAAGCTTATAATTTTAGATTTATGCTAGTTATTCGTAAAACTTATAATTCTATAAGTATTTTATTAGATTTAATATAATTTTTTATATTCGAAACTACAAAAACTACAAAACTACAAAACTACACTACTTCCAATGCTCTGATTATAATATAATACAATACATTACAGTATAGTAAAAACTACAAAAAATACAATACATTTAGAGGTCTGGTTAATATATTATAGTAAACTTTACTTTATTCTTACTTTTAAAGCTACCTAGCTAGGCTTAACTAGCTATTACTAGCTATTTAAGGCCTATTATAGCTTTTATAAGAGCTTTAAATTAAGCTATTAATTTTTCTTTTTTTCTTTCTTCTTTAAACCCTTAATTTTCGTACGTATAGCCTCTTTTTATAGCCTTTAATATTAGGCTAGCCTTATAATAGCTTTTAGCTCTCTTTATAAGCTTATTAAAGTTATACTTATATTAGCTTATTTTTTAAGCGTTTCTTAGGCGAATTTAGCTAATACACGTTATTTTCTAGGCTTTTTCTTATCTTTTATAGCTCTTACATACTTTTTTTAATTTAAGATAAGTTCTTACCTAATACTAAGCTAGTGTTAAGTGTCTCTCTCTCTTACCTTATTATTATTTTTAATTATATATTAGTTTATTTTACTTTATACGTTTACTTAACTTTAGCCTAATCTTAATATTTTTTTATTAATATTTTATAAAAGCTTATTATCTTTAAAATAATTATACTTAATATTACTCTTAAAATACGTTTTAATTAATTAATTAACTTTAATTTAATAGTAGTATTAACTTAATTATAAAAGAATAGCCCTTTTAAGGGTAAGATACTTATATTTACTTAAAAGAAAAAGGCTATTAAGTAAAAGGTTACTATAAGTACCCTTATCTTACTCTAGCTTAGTATTATACTAATATTTATATAGGTTAGCACTTAGCGTTAAATCTTATATTTACCTTATATAGCTTAAGTTACTATTAGCGTAAAGAAGAGTTAAGCTTATCTTTATTATACTATCTTTAATAAGATTATTTTTATACTTTAGCTTTAGCCTAGCTTTACTAACTCCTATAAAATCTAGTACTATTACTTATTTTAATTACTAGGTTTATAATTATCCCTACTTAAAGGTAAGTTAAGTTAAGTCTAGCCTAGCCCTAGCTTATAATCTTACCGTTTCTATACGTTAACTAGTACTTTATAGGTTCCTACTAACGCTAAGACCCGTTCGATTTTACCCCGGCTTTAAAACAAGCTCACTAAGCTTATTAGTGCTTTTAAGCCTTAAGTGTGTGCCCCCACCGTGCCCCTAACTTCGGCTTTAATTCGGTTCTAGTTTTCGGCTTAGTTAAAGGCTAATATAGCCGTCCTCTAGAAACTACGCAATAAGCTTAAGGGTAAGGCCGCTACTAGCCTGGCCTAGTAATTAATATAATTAAAAGAGCTAATATATAGCTAACTTAAATATAAAACGTTTATATAAAGTAGCGTTTAAATTACTATAAACTAATAATAATAAAGGGAAATAATTCTTATTAGCTAAAATATAAGATAAAATAAACTATTAATAAGAAGTAATAAAAACTTTTATTAGAATAAAAAGAAGTAATATTAAGAGAGAGCTATTAAAGTCTTTAGCTTTAAATTAAGCGAATAAGAAAGAGCTTAAATTAAATAAGTTAATAGAATTAATATACTTAATAGATAAGTAAACCTTTAATAAAAAGCGCGTAAATTAAAATTAAATTAAGAGCTTAAAGTAATATTAATAAAAGTAAAACTATTAATATTAATATTATTAGCACGTAATAAAAAACCTTAATAAAATAGTATATTATAGGTATAAAAGCTAATCTTATAAGAGAAAAGGCTATAAGATAAAGCTTAATTAAAGGTATTTTAAGAATAATTAAAAGCCTTTCTCTTATACTTATTTTTACTTTTATTTATTAATAAAAAATTATTAAAATATTAATTTTAATTAATATTAAACTCTTTTCTCTTAAAGAGATATTATAGCTTTAAAATAAGCGTAATTAATTACTTAATTATAAAAGATAAAAATATATTCAAGCGAGAAGTAAAGGTAATTAGCTATTAAGTTATAAAAGATAAAAGCGTAATTAAACGAGAAATAAAAGTAATTAATAGTATAATAAAACTAATAAAAAAAAGATTCTTAATTAAAATAAGCTTATTAAAATTATTAAGAGATTATTTAAAAAGCTAATAATAAGTAATAAGGTTAAGAAAAATAAAAGGAAATTCTAATAAAATAATATTATAAGCGTAAATAAAACGCTAATTATAGCTAATAAGAGATAAACTAATAGGTTTAATTACCCTTTTAAGATAAGCTATTTACGTAATATATTTTTTATAGTTAAAGCATTAATTATTAATAAGTTAATTAAAAGCTTAAGTAATATTAGCTTAATTATAATAGAAATTTATAATTATTACTTAATAACTAGAATTTTAGTAAATAATAGCGCTCTTATAATAGATAATAAGCGTAAAAAACGTATTAAAAATAATAGCTTATTAAGTTATAAATAGAAAATTTTAGTTAAACTTAATAAAGAAGTTAATTATTTAAATTAAATTAAAATTAACGTAAGTATAAGTAAGTATAAACTAGAATTCTTTTACTATAAAGAAGAACTTAGCTTAAAAAGCCTTAACGTTAATACTTTTTTAATAGCCTTAATAATAATATAATTATTATAAGTAATAATATACTTAACTTTCTTCTATTAATAGTAAAGCTTAAAATTCGCTACGTAAATATATAACTCTTAATTATACTATTAATAAGTATTATAATAAGATTAATATATTATACTAGAATTAAAAACGTATTTATAATAGTTAATATTTAAAAGCTAATTTTAATACTACGTATAAGAGTTAATAAGCTTTTTATTATTAAAGATATTATTCTTATTAAAGTTATCTTTTATAATAAAGTTACTTAAATAACGCTTAAAGTGTAAGGTAAAAGAGAGTAAAAGAGCGCTAATAATATTAGCTATATTATTATTTTCTTCTTTTAAATTAATACGAGAATAAAGGGATTAATTTAAGAGCTTAATAAATAAATATTATTAGAAAACGCGTGTAATAAGGTTTTAAATTATTCTAAAAAAAAGGTAAGAATAAGAGTTATAAAGAATAAGAAGAAAATATTATAAGAGATTTATTTTATACTTAACTTATTTTACCTTTATAAAAAAATAGAAATAAATAAATATAAGAGTAAAAAGAGAGTATAATATACTTTATATAATTATTAGTTAAATACTAAAAGAGCTTAAGTAAGTAAAAGAGTATATTATAAGCTTAAGTTAATAGCTTAAGCTTAAGTTAAATCTAATATAAAGGTAACTTAAACTTAACTTAAATAATTTATAAGTTAAGTAAGAATATAAAGAGAAGTAAAAAGAGAAAAACCTTTCTTTCTCTTTCTCTTTCTTCTTAAGTTTATTCTTACTTTTTAAAGACGTATACTTATAGTAGTATAGTATAGCTAGTCCTTAACACTATAATAGCTTTTAATAAAAGAGATATAAAGTTATAGTATTATATATTATTTTAAGTGATTTTTACTATAATAACGTTTTAGGTTTAATAGTAGTTAATAATAAGTTACTTTATTAACCGTTATATAAGTATATCTTTAAATCTATTAAATATAATTCTATTAGAACGTAAAAGTCCTATAAATATTATATTAACTATTACTTTTAAGAAGTAATTAACGTTTATTAATTTTAATTTATTACCTAATATAAGAATAAGAACTAATTTAACGCTATTAATTTAAAGTTATTTATTATTATAAGCTTTTATATAATTTATATATAAAGATATATTTAAATAAGTGAATTATTTAAGGTTATTAAAGGTATAATTATTATATTTAAAGTTAAGAATTATATTATTTTATTTAAGGTTTCTTAAAGAAAGAACTATATTAATTATACTATTTAAGCTATTATTAATAGAAATAATTTTAGCTTTTATATTAAGTGTAAGTCCTATAAAACTTCTATTAATATTTATAATATTAGAATTAAGCTTTAACCTATTATTATTTTTAAAGCTATTTAGCTTTTAATTCTTAAGGGCTAAGTTAAGATAAAGTAACTAATACTTATTCTTTTTATATTTAACTTTACCTAGTTTAATTATATAATTATAATTAAGTTTAATATTCTTATTAGTATTATTAAACTCTCTAGTATTTTATAGGTTAGAATTTCCTCCCCTAGAGTTATTATTATTATTATTATTATTATTATTATTATTATTATTATTATTATTATTATTATTATTATTATTATTATTATTATTATTATTATTATTATTATTATTATTATTATTATTATTATTATTATTATTATTATTATTATTATTATTATTATTATTATTATTATTACTATTATTACTATTATTACTACTATTACAACTATTTTAGCCTTAATAGCCGCTTTAATTGCTATTCTAGCTATTACCTTAAAGTATAAAGGTAGTCTTTATAATATTTTAATTACTATTAGCTATATAGTTTAATATTTTAAGTATATCCTTAAGAGTTAAATCTCCTTTAATAGTATCAATTTTTTATAAAGCGTATAATTATAAATATAACTTTTAAATTATATTTATTATTATACTAATCTAAATAACTTTAAGTATATTAAGGTATTTTCTCTTAATTTAATTTTATAAGTTCTAGTATTTATCTAGCTAATCACGTATTTTTATATAAGTAAAATAATTAAAGGCTATAAGTTAAGTAATAATATTAATAATTATAATATTTACTTATATATTAACGTTTTTAGTAATTATTTATATTATTTTAACTAGTAATTTATCTAGAGTTTATTCTTTAACTTTCAGATTCTTTTAAATTTATAAAGATATTATAAAGAAGATTAATATATTATATTCTATAAAGCTAATATTTAATAATTTAAAATGCTTCATTTTACTACGTATAATCTTTTATAAACCTAATATATAAGCTATAAGTTTCATTGAAGTTTTTTATTTATTATAATTAATTAAATCTATTAAATTCTTAATATTTACTATAATAGTATTATTTAATAAAGAGAAAGCTAATATTCTATTTAGACCTCTAAATGTATTGTATTTTTTGTAGTTTTTACTATACTGTATTATAATGTATTATATTATAATATATTATAATACATTATAAGATAAGAATACCTATAAATGTATTATAAGGCTATAAAATATCTAATAATAGAAATAAATGCTCATATAAGCATATTATATATTAAAATAAAGCTAAAAATCACGTGATTTTAAATCTTTAAAAAATAACCTTAAAATGTGGATATTAAGCGAGATATTAAGCTTTAAAGTTATGTCTTAAAATAAAAAGTAAGTAAAGTGGGGCGAATTTTCAATTGCTTATAACTTTTTAATGTAATACCTTATAATAGTAAAAGGTGAGGCATTTTAAAGAGCTAATTTAGCTCTTTTAATGATATAAAATTTTCCCTTATAACCCCTATAATTAGCCTTATAATCTTAAGTTTAAAAAAACAGGGGTTTTTTTACTAATAATATATTTATAAGTATTTTAGTTATGTAATGTAATATATTTAAATATAATACACGAAAATACAATACAATATAAAATACAATACATAATACACTTGTATTTACTATATTCGTAAGAGCTCTAATTCTATTAGAGTTTACTTATATAAAGTATAAGATCTTTTAAAACTGCTTATAAGCTTATAAGTTATCTTAAATAAATTTAAAAGTCTTTAAGTTTTACTTTAATATACTTATTTATAGTAAAATTTAGTGTGTATTAAGATATTATATAATATTTAATTATCGTTATTTTAATTATTACTTAAATTACTAGTATTAATAAATAACTATTATTTAATTATATAGTTTATAATATTATTAAATGTTATATAAGAGCCTTTAAGTATTATATATTTAACTATTTATTTAAAACCTAGCTTTAATATCTTTTAATATAATAATAAGTAAGGCTAATACTTTACTATTATAATTAAAAGTTATTATAATTATTAGCTAATTATAATAAAAGTAAAGTTAAGGGTATATAGCTTTTAAAAGCTATATTAATAAGCTATAATTTCGCTATAACCCGTAAATAATATTAATTTAATTTCCCCTTAATATAATTACTCTTTTTATTTATATATTATATTATTATTATTAACTTAAATAAAGTAAATAACTTTAAAATTTCTATTACTTTAATAATTCGCTTTTTAATATTAACTTTAAATTATTAGTTTTAAGTGCTCAAGATAATTACTTATAAAAGTAACGTTAAGTTTTAGTTTATTATTTATATAAAGTTATTAAGTAAAGAGGTTTTTCTTTTTATTATAGTTATTAATAATATATTAATTATAAAGTTAAAGTATTAAATACTAGTATTTTCACTATAATTATATAATTAAAATAATAGCTTTAATAAGATTAAATTTATTATAAATTATTATTTTAAAGAGATTTTAAGTTTAATTCTAATAGTTATTATTTTTTTTAATAATAAAGCTTAAGAAAGGTAAGCTATTAATAATTAATAAAGGCTTTAAATATAAATTTAAAAGCTTTATTAGCCTTAATCTTCTTAATAGCTTTTTTCTTATCTCTCTTATATTTTATAAGGCTCTTTATAACTTCTTATCTCTTAAAAAAGCTTATAATATATTATAAGTTAAGATTCTTATTATTTAATAGTATTATAATTAATTAATTATAGTATTTTACGCGTAAATTATATGTATAAGCTATAATAAATAATTTATAATCTTAATTATTACTTATAACACTTAAATTATTAAAAGATAAAAATAAAAAGAGTTACTAGAAGGTTTATAATAATACTTTAAGAGTAAAAGAGCTTATAACCTATAAAGAAAGGTAAGGCTAATAAAATAGTAATTACATTAAACTATCTTAACTCTACTAGTAATAAGGCTAATAAGCTAGGAATATGCGATACTGTGAGCATCGCGCGAGGCTAAACCCTTATCACGTGACCACCCTCAACATAATATATTTTTAAACTTTTTACCTTAAAAAATATAAGGTTTCTTTTCAGGGGCAGGGCCGCTAAGAGGCTAGATCTGATTTTCACAGGTAGTGAGTCCATCGCCATCGTAAAGTTTTGAAAGCATTTGCGCTGCGAAAGCACGCTCATCTGGTCTCAGCCTAGCCATCTCTTTGATATCACACATTTTCTCGGTCTCGGCTACACGGAGAATAGCGTCTAAGTTCTCTTGCGGTGGTCGAAAACCGTTTTTGCGATAGCCTTGGATGTCTAGTATCTAGATAATAGTGACAAAGAGCGACTAAAAATCAACCTTGGGGGTCTGCAGAGTATTGTTTTCAGAGACTTCCGGGGCCATAAAAGGCGGTGAGCCGGAGGTCGAAACGGCGATCGTGGCTTCATTACACAGTCCAAAGTCGTCTAGTTGGAATCGATATCCGGGTTGGGAACTGGATCCAGTCATGTCAAAAATATTCTGCGGCTTAACGTCTCGATGGATAACGCCTTCCGATGAAAGATAGTCCAAGGCTATGAGCATGTGTGTGACAAGGGCTCGTTAGAGGGCTTGAAGCAAAAGGGCTCAATTCAATGATAATCTTGTAGGATATCAAAGGTCCTTGGTTCCTCCAAGCCAGAAGGCGAGGGGAGACCATCTTATATACATGAAAGGAACGGCCCGTGCCTAGTGTGCCCCATAGTTCTCGTGATCTCCTTGTGTAACAAAGGGCTTCTAATCCTTGCTTGACCTAATCCGTGTGACAATGTGTTTACAGACAAGTTGGGCAATTTGCCCAATCTGCTCGCTTTGGTCATCATTCCAGGTCTGGATTAATGAGTGAAGCGTGCCTTCTTTCAACTCCATGAATATCTCAACTGTTGGCTGGTGCCAGTGTTGGAAAGCGATAAACTCGACGATGTGTTCCTAAGGTTCCGCAGTATGATTAGTCTGAAAGGTCTTGAAAGAAGTGAGCATGGCTACTGACATGTTTGTAACGAGCTATGGTCTCGATTTCCCGCTTCACTGACTGTTTTTCTAATGCGTCCGGTGAAACGCTTATTTTCTTCAGAGCAAGAAGGCCGCCTGTGTCCAGGTTAATAACCCGCTCCACTCTTTCGAAGCTCCTGGACCCGATGGCATCGATTTTCGTGTATCTTATTAATAGCTGTCCTGTGCCGGGTGTGTGAGGTCGAGTCATCCATTGAGAAGGTGCCGTTATTTCTGCATTATCTTTTGTTCGTGCCCGTCGCGGATTCTCCGACCGTTAGGCTACACGTGGCTTACCATTCGTCTTACTTTGTTGCAGCAGTTGCTCGGGTTCTATGTGCCATCGTATTTTAAATTTAATTAAACTCCGCGTAGAACTCCCTATTGAAAACTCGGTATTGATATTCCGCCATAGAACCACCCTGTGAAGGCGCCTGTCTTTAGACGGGACAGCGTTAACACCAAAGAACTGGGTACTTTGGCTGTGGGATGAGTCGTATAGCATAACGACATTTGTATTAGAATGCAACTCAAAGCTGCATTGTTTCCTAGATATGGCTGAACCTGGTACGAATATGTCGGTCCCATCACGCCCGAGTGTTGCTAGTGTGCCACAGGACGCGGTTTGTATATGGGGACCTATGGCTAGGGCAACATCGCCCCTTTTCGTTCTTCATGCCAGATAACGATTTTCAGGGTGATTAACAATTTCGATGGCTCGGTTATTCTCAGGCAAGAGTGAGAATATGCATCCTCATGAGGGGTTGTGGAAAGTTCAGAAGACATGTTTGGTCTTCTCTGGTCTGTCGCAGGATATATTAACCTACCGAGAAGTATACACCAATGTACTGTAGTATATTATAGTATCGATCGCGATAGCCAAGAACCTGATCTGGTTAAATACTTTTTGCCTCCCACTATGCACATGCATATGGTAGAAGTTGGATGCAGTGGCGAGTTTTGATGGTAGGCTTCTCAAAAAGAATGATAATTTGGTGGTAAAAAGTGTAAGCAGGAGAGGAACCATTTATGGAATTCATGGTTGCCTCCTAGTTCAATTTTACGCGTTATACTCAGCAATGCCAACCCACCATCTCTAGGCGCGTAAACCAAGGCTCATGCTTCATGATTGGATGGCTTTTTTGGGGAAATTGTTTAGACCGGTGCCCAAATGCATGAGTGTACAATAAGCAGGCCGCGAGCAAACCACTAACAATGCTAAAATGTGATATACAGCAGCCAATAAATCTTGGATGCCAGCGTGCATGTGGTGCCACTGCAGTTACACTGTGCGCCATTCAACTAATGTCAACAAAAGACGTGGTGGCCTGTACTATCAAAAGCAGGCAGTCAAGGCCAACGTGCATAAAGACAACGCACGAGGAAATGCTGTCCACTCTACTCCGTACAGAGCCAACAAATGTCTGAGCGCGAGTGGATAGCAACACCAAAACGCGAAAAGCCACCAAAACCGCGGAATACCACGAACACACGCGGCATACGCAGCCTCGAGCTATTTCTGATCAAAGTAGAGTTTTAATAAGTCGGGCTGGATGCCATTTATGAAGATGCCGCTATTATCCGCATTCACGTCGTAGAGAAACAGATCGGACATTCGGGCCGAGCCGCCATGGCACTAGTATTAATGCCCGGCCCCACTTTCCTGGCCCCAGGTGCCATTTTAGTCAGCTTGATTTTCGCGTTCCAGCACTGACTATTAGTACTACCAGGGGACCCATACCAGACGCTAACGACACTAAATTCTGGCTCCCCACCTTTGACCTCACCTTTGACCCTTTCAGATTCTATTGCCTGCACTTAACATTTGAAACTTGAGTTGTTTATGAACACAAAGGCATGTTTCATTTGTGCTGTGGCTAGGCTTACGCACCGAAAATGCCCTCTTATCTCCTAGCCACCGTCGCTTTCCATCCGCAAAACTGCTCGTTCCCGCGTATCCTCGCATTTCGAGTGTTCAATACTGTCACAAATAGCCCGTCATGGACGGCACAATAAGGGGCCCTTGGCTTAATTCTGCCCTTGAAGAAATCGCCAATGACCCCGACTCACGCAACCGAATTATGGCGCGCTTCAGCCAACCTCCCCCGTCCTACACATCGTCCTGTCATTCCGCTGCCACCACAGAATTCGAGGTTCCTGATTTCCAGGGACCACAAGCACCTCTAACATGATCGGAACTCAGATTAAAGCTCAATACTAAGCGATGCGCTTCCCGATTCCGGGACTAATAGCGTGATAAAGAAAGAGAGGTTGAGAACGAAATTAACAGAAGTATACTTAGCGGGTGTCTAGATCTATTAAAATAGGTTACTTATTACGGGTACTAATTACGTACGTATAACTAAATAAGGGTAAACTCTTAATTATAAGTAAATGTTAAGGACTAGCTATACTATACTACTATAAGTATGCGTCTCTAGAAAGTAAGAATAAACTTAAGAAGAAAGAGAAAGAGAAAGAAAGGTTTCCCCCTTCTTACCCCCCTTTATATCCCTACCTAGCCCGTAGATTATCCGGGTTAGGTCCGAGCTGCCTCCGCATCGGGTCCGGCCTAGGCCCGAGCTGCCAGCTCGAGCCCATAACAGTAAATAATTATAATAATAAGCGTACTTATTAAAAGAGTATATATAATCTTCTCTTTTATAATTAAATATAAACTTATATATATATATATTATTATTATAATTAATACTCTTTAAAGTATAATAATTATAAGCTTAAAAGAACTTTAAATCTCTTATAACTTTTATTTAAGAAAATTAAGTATTTAAGATATTATTTTAATATTTATTTTATTATATTTATATATTTAATAAATATTAATATTACTTTTATAAATATTTAATTATTTATTAAGCTTAAGTTAAAGCTTTTAAGTTAATAATATAATTAATATAAAGTATTAAAGAATTAAACTTAAGTTAATAAGCTTTAAAATATTATAAACTTTAATTAATTAAATTACTTAATTAATATATTACTTACTTTTAAAGTATTAATAAAAAAACTATACTACATATAGTTTTTTAGTGTAGTTTATAGTATAGTATAGGTCTTATAGTTTTAGTATAGTTTAATTACACTATAATTACATTTATAGTGTAATGTGTAATTATAAAGGGAAATTTGAATTATAAATATAACGTTAATTATAAGACTTATAAGGTTATAATTAATATACTTAAATAAAGCTAATTTAACTCTCTATAATACACTAGGTTTTATAGCTTATAAATTAAGCGAGTTATAATAGGTTAAATCTTAGCTAAAAATTAAGATTTACTTTTTTAAAATAAGAGATTTAAAGCTTGATAACTTACTTATTAATAGCGTTATAAAGCTAATTTTATAAGATTTAAGATCACGTGATTTTTAGCTTTATTTTAATATATAATATACTTATATAAGCTTTTTTTTAATAAAACTTTTTTTATAATAAAATTTAAAAATAAAAAAGTTAAGTAAGAAATATAAAATCTATTATAATATAAGAAATAATATATATAAAAAGAAAGTATAAAATATTATTTTATATAAAAAATTTTAAGGTATTTAAATATATTATTTATAACTTTAATATATTTCTTATAACTTTAATATTTAATATTTTATATTTAAGTTATAAGGTAATACTATAAATATTATTATTTTATAAGATATTTATATATAAATAATAGAAATTTTTAAATTTATTATATTTAATATATTTTACTTATAATAATAATATAAAATAGTACTTACTTACTTAATATAATTCCCTTATAATTCCCTTTTATTTTATTTTTATTTTATTTTTATTTTATTTTTATTAGTTTTTTAATCCCTATTTTTAGCTTATTTAAGCTAGCTAATCCCTGCTTATTAATACTAATATTAATAAGTAAATTTAGCTTTATTTTAGCTTACTAATTATATTAGCTAATAATAGCTTATAAATTAATTAATACTATATATTACACTAATTTTTAAAATATAATATACTATAATAAAATTATATTACATTATACTATACTAAATTTCACTAAAAACTATAAAACTACACTACTTTTAATGCTCTGCGTATAACTTATATTTAACTTACCTTAATAAATAAAAGGTTAATAAATTAGCTTTTAATTAATAAAAAGATTACGTTAATTAAAATACTAAGAAAAAATAAGATATATATAATTAAACTTATAAGCGTAACTTTAATATTTAATTAGGTATTTAAACAAGAAAAATAAAGCTTATAATAGCTTTAATAATAAGCTTAATTAAAAGGTATATTAAAATAAGTTACTTATTATAAGTATAATTATATACGTATAATTAAATAAGAGTAAACCCTTAATTATAAGTAAATAATTATAATAATAAGCGTACTTATAAAAAAAGCGTATATAATCTTCTCTTTTATAACTAAATATAAACTTGTATATATATATTATTATTATAATTAGTGCCCTCTAAAGTGTAACAAGATCCCATTGTGGGCCCGGGCCGCGGCGCTGACGATATTAGTCATCAAAGACTCAAGGAGAGATAGGTAGAGCAAGGTATATGGAGAGAAAGCTAGAGCAAAATCCCTATGGGTAACTGGAAGCACGAAGAGCCTCCCGAGTCTGACCCGTGTTCTGATTCGGAATCCGAACCTAAGACGCCGCATCCTGCAGGTCGCATTTATTTCGGGAATAATCCCCCACCTCCACGACCACGATCAAAGAAATCCGACCAAGAAATTCGGGAAGCCGCTGCGCAGCGAGAAATAAGGAAAGCCATTCGTGAGAGAGAGAAACGCCTCCCACCCATTCGAGCAATTCCTCTACCAGCTTCGAAGGGAGAGTAAACGCCTTGAGGCCAGTTCCAGCGATACCGTGACCACTAATCTCGATATTAACGCATTGGCCTTCTCGAATGTCCAACAAGCCTGGATCAAATGGGCCATATGGGATGAATCATGGTGTGGAATGTCGTGGAAACATGAACGGCCCCTGGTAATGCCGCCCATCCGTGATCCTTCACCAGATCAGGCGCAGTCTCGCGAGAACCAGCTTAAGCCAAGGGTACTGCGCCCAAACGAATTCGGTTACGTTAATACCCATGTACCGCCTCGCCAGGAAATGCAGACACAGGTCGAGAGTTATATCGGGGTGACTAGTGAGAGACGGAATTCTTCAGCAGAAGCACCTTCACAAGCACGCATAACTAAAAGCATAGAGAATAACGATCATGATACTGTATATAATCACGTGGAACATGATTCATCTCGAACTAGGGACAGATCAAGTCGGAGGCTCCAGTCAAGCCCAGCCCTGGCCGTACCATTAGAGAAATTCAATGTGGAATAAAATGCTGACACTGGACTCACATCTAACAGCATCACTCTACTAGCCAAGAAGGACCTCGTGATGGATTAGGAAGACCCAGTTAGCTTGACCTCAAGGAGGAGCAAACGATCCAGGACAAGGCCAAAAAGGCTGGAATGCCTTCATCTGAGGAGAGCTCAAAGCCTTCGCGGCAAAGGAGACGGCAGCCTGCAGGCGCATTAAAACCTCAAGAATATCCAAGCGTTCTAAACCTTCCAAACCAAGGAAAGCCAAGAAAAAGTAAATTTCCTGTATCATCTAGAATGCAACACATTAGCAAGGCAGCTAATACACAATAATGGTTGTGGCTAGGCCACAAAGGGGAGCGCGACGTTGTGTTATCATAACTATGAACTTTTGCCCTTTTTTTTTTCTTTGCCGCGTAATCAGCGTTAGAATATTTTTTTATTATATGTAGCTTCATTGCACTAAAGGTGTGACCACAGAGGTGAAAATAACTGCATTTTGGCAAAATCAGATGTATTCCTCCCTGAAAAATTCGTAATGTCACGGTATAATTTAACGCCTTTGACTTGGAACGCTGCATGTAAGTTAAATTGACTATGAAAAATGCAGATAAAGATAAAGAGAAATACAGTGGAGGGGTATGAAGTGATGTGACTGGAGGCTATGAAATGCCATCTAGCACGCGATCCAAGATAGGGCCAACTGAGGCTGTGAATCGCGCGTAGTCATAATGCTGGTCAGCAAACCTTTTACCAAGCAGGCTGGGGCATCTACGCAAACAATAATGCCACCTCCATCCTCAACTATATGGGCCGTGACATGTTCAGTCGAATATGCGAAAAGACGGCCCCAGGAAACGATCAGATTTCACAACAGCGCTACCACACTCTTCTAGACCGAACAGCTCTCCATGTCAATGCTGCCAACGACAAGGCCTGGACCCCGTTGATGTGTGTCCTAGCCCCGTCAGCTGCAGTTCAGACCTGTGTGCCGCGTCATTACAAAGCACTTCAGACGGCAAGAATCATCATAGATGATGGAGCTGATCCCCTCGCCTACGCAGCCGAGGGCTGGACACCGCTGCATTGCTTGTTGCTCTATATGGACGACAGGGGCAGCAATAACAACTTGAGAAGTTAGCAGAACTTGCCGGGGAATTGATTGCGAAAGGCGTACCGGTTAATGCTCGGGCTACTATGTTCAATGTTGGCTGTTTTAACATCTTGGTCGCGACATGGAATGATCGAAGCACTGGCCACGTCTGGGCCAACGGCAACCAGGGACCAGTACCACGACTCGACCTACTTGGCAAGAAGGGCATGGGCATGGCCGGTGTCCGCGTCTACGCCACTAGCACAGTCGCCAAGAGTTTTACCATTCAAAGGATTTAAAGTTAATATTTACGTAATTACGTTGACGTGAAAAAGTTGATAATCCCGATTCATCCGAGTTATGCAGTTGGTATCGTAAAATATGTCTTGACACGGTCCGCAAGTTGCGATAGTCATGGATTCCTGTCTAAGCATGTGGCAACGATATTTAAAACTGGATCGGGCGTCCTTTTTCTTGCCCAACCTTTGCGCTTGAATTAGGTAAGTATTCCAGAGTCACGTCCCCCATGATTTGATAGCAAGAAATTTGTAAGATAACTAAACTCAAAGCAATGGTCAGATATTACATTAATAATAACTGGAAGAACTTTTGTATCTCAATCTCATATAGCACAAGGTCCATATCCCCCGTTACCGAAGCGGCCCTGCCCTCTACTTATGAAATGAACATTCAAAAGACTGTTACCCCGAGATACTTTCGATGGCGTTGATATTCCAATGCTGGCCTGTATGGTCGCCGTCCCCCAGGAATGGCTCGTGAGTGTCCGAGTATGTGTCCAAATGCAAGTCCGGCCCCGAATATGAGTTTGTCAGTTTCCATGTCCCGTCGCCCCAGCTCTCTATAGTCCAGAGCTGTCCAGAGTAGTTCCCCTCTTCAGCTAGGTGCGGCTTAGTTTTATCGTCTCCCCATACATCAAGCACCCGATCGGGGCCAAGGAACTCTGTACGCAGCTTATAGACCCCAGGGGATTGGGGAATAAGCTGCCAGTATTGTCCAGAGTAACTGCCGGATGCGGCCATCATCAAAGTGCCACTGCTGTTGGCGCCGTTGTCATTTTCGACGTCAAGAGACTGGGAGTAACCAAGATACGTGTTGGTAAGGCGGTACCAGGTGTTGGAATCAAATTGACCACCAGCTACCCTTTCGCCCATGTCTGAAACATTTTGGGTACGTCTGTCGCCAGAGCTCATGGTGGCGAAGAGGATTGGCAGAATCAGGGCCGAGATGTGCATATTTGTAGTGGCTATTAATCAAGAAGTCTGTGTTGACCTTTGCCAGTAGCGTACAAGGGAAAGACGATGCCTATTTATATTTCGCGGGACTACGTTGTTTCACCCTTGCATTTAGTCAACTTCGGATAATTTTTCAATAAAAGATTGCCTAGATATAGAATCTAGCCTTTCTGGGAAGTGATTAGCGACTTGGGCACACTGGCGGTACAGTCTTTGCCGCGGGTGCGTCTTGTCAAACATGGCACCTCACCTTTCACCAGCCGAAATTTCTGTGCCTTCCAACATATACCAAGGCTGGGAGAGACACCGTGCATCAGATGGTGGTATTGAATCCATCGACAGCTGAACAGCGACCCGTAAGAGGCAGACAGCTCTTGAGGATTGTTAATATTATGCATGTGGTGACTCACGTAAGTAAGCGACTGCAACGCGTGCGTCACATCTATCATGGTCGTCCAATCGATATGCTGCCCGCTTTCAAGAGACTGTCACCCCAAGACGGCATGAAAGTCACAGTATTGGAGGGCAACATAGACGTCCCCTTGATTATCAGCATTACAGCACGCTGCATCTTTTGCTTTTGTTAATGGGAACTACTGTGCTTGAAAAGCACATATATGCATTTCTTCCCAAAGCAAGGCTACTATGCTCTATTGCTTGGAAGCGAGAGTGTCTTGTGGCACGCTCTATGCATCCAAGCTATTGACCTCATGACTCTTCTCGCCTCTCGCCGTGAGGTGCGCACTCCAGCCCAATCGCCATCCCCATCACCCCAGTTGCATCGAAGTAGCATTTGTGACAGCTCCCCCGACAGCACGCAGGTCACCCAATATCAAAGTTGAGAAATACCCCTGATGCTTGGTAAAATACAGTTTATATATTGCGTCGGCGAAGAGCGGCTCCCATATGACATGTACTCATTTATGAAGCTGATGGGTAGTGTAGCTGAGAGTTCGCTAGATATTGAACATAGTATTAGCCATTTCTTGTCAAGATGCGCCGTGCGTCCGGCACATCGTTGGGCAGTGTCACACAGTTAGGCCACCAACAAAGGTTGTTGGGTCAACAACGGTCACACAAAGAGCGTCACGGAACCTAGATTGGGGCCTCACCGACTCCTTGTATAAATAGTAGCTCTTTGGTTATCTCGTGCTTTAGAAAAACCAAGGGCTTTTAAAATCAAAGCTGATTATTAGTCTGAGTAAAACTGTCATTCCAAGCCCCTATCTCTTGGCTCCTTGTCACAGGCAGCGGGTGGGGAAAAAGTCCACTCATTACTGTGGGATATCACTCAGGCGTGTATGGAAGGCAACAAGAGCTTGACCTTATGGTTCTTGTGCCCGGAAAATTATCCAACACGGAAATTCTTCGACGACACCCATATATATTCCACAGTGTGGAACGCGGATTGCACCACACGTCGAACAGCCAACAACCAGAATGAAACTAGCCTATGGTCCAACTTTGGCACACGATATTAGCAAGTTATAAGACTGCGAATGTAGCCTGGCCTTCGGTGACTTTCCTCCTCGTACAAGAATTCGTTGTTAAGTTGAATGGTTGGATCGTGAGCTCCCGCTTCTGCCAAGTTGACAGTAGTTTGGATAATAGTCAGCCGACGTTTCAAAATTGTATAATCATTCCAGGCACAACAACTTATAGATCTCTTTTCCTGTAAAATAGCTGCTCATATAACCACTTGAGCCATTGAAAAAGGCTTTGAGCTGTCTTGGAGGCGTTTTACAGATTCTATTAGCTATATATGGTCCATACGACTGCGCGACAGCATGAACCCGCATGAAAGGTGCGTATGGATCCGCATCATAGTTATCATGTAACGCGAACGAAGGCTACCAATAGTTTCCATGTTGTCAGTTTCGGTCAAGAGCCTGGATAAATGATTCAATTAGCATATAAAAAGAGCGTAATTAAAGAATGTAAGCCTTATAACCCCTATAGTCTCTTTTTTATTTTTTATTTTTTTTCATTTCCCCCGTCTGCCGTTTATGTATCTCCCTATTTGTTGCAGAAGCCATCGTCTTCACATAAGACAAACCGGCTTCTATAGAGTCTAGTTTCATGGCGAGTGTGTTATCAATCGCCGGAAGCCCAAGATGATGCCCTCACAGCCCGGTGGGATATGCGACTCCCAGTTTGTAATGTAGACGCTCGTCAACGCATAGCCCTTGGGCGCGGAAGTGACATGGACCTTGTCGCCATTCCTTGCATCGCCCACCTTTACAGTTCGATTTTTATTCGACGTGAACTTGACGCTCCCGAGCTTGAATCCGTAAGAGACTCCAACAGATGTAATGTATTCATCATGCGCAAGAGCCAGCTCCTGCAGCACGCCTGCCGTGCGTGATCCATAGCAATCACCCCATGAGTCACCGTACTGAATCCACACACAATCCACATCGTCCCAGCCCCTAATATATACGGATGTGATTGCCGCCCTGCGGTCGTCAATGGTGGGTGGGCTCGTCTCGCTCCATGTAGTGTGCTTCGCATAGCGGCCGAATGGACCGCAGAAAACCTCGCGGTCCAGGTTCTTCAAGACCTGCGGCGGGGTCGTTCCGTCTACCATCCAGGGCCAGAGCTCAGAGTAGGCGAGGACGTGCGTGATCATGTTCCTGTCATAATCGGCGTAGGCTCTCATCTTGCCAGCCACCTCGGCGCCCATATTTAAGTCCTCGGGACGGAGGACTGGCGGGTACGGCTTGACTTTCTTGCGTCCTTCCTCGTAGACCTGTTTTACATAGGAGACATAGTCAATGTGAGTGCTGGGAATGTCGTCATAATTCTCGTCGGATTCAACAAACTCATCGTAGGTCGTTTGCCATGTCTCGAGTAGCTTGGCGGGCAAACCTAACTTCTTGCCCTCGCTGATGGCCTTCTTAAGGGAAGAAGCTTCCTGCGATAGGCTTTTGCGATACTCTGTGGGAGCAGAGCCCGGCGACGTCCAATGCTTGAAGTCTTTCTTCATGTTTTCAATATTACCGTCAGAATAATAGTTCCACTCTTTGCCGTGTTTGATACCGTCCCGCAATAGCAGAAGATGGATGTTGGCCGCGATGGCAAACCAAGGAAGCGAGGCAACTTGGTGAGATTTGGCCTGAAATAGCGGAATCACTAGTAAAAGGCTGGTCCGGAATGCAGAGTGTTGTGTGCCAAGAGCGCGAGCCGCTATCTGTTTCTGGTTCCCTGACGCCTTTTTGAATACCTCCGACTGCTGGCCGTAGAGATCCAGATTATCGTCAAGACCCTGGATCGTCTTTTCTAAAGTGCTGAGGTATTCTTTCTCAATTTTGGTGTCAATTAGTTGCTCAATGCGCTCGAGAAGTGCCTTCCAGATTTTCTCTGTCGAATTGTCCGGGAAAAGGACGCTACTAAGAAGGCCAGTGAGCGCGCTCAGGCTGGTTCCAACTACAGGGATAAATCCAGTGGCCATTGCGAGTATCGAAAGCATGTATTGCCCGGCTTCATCGGGATCTTCGAAGTTTAACTTTGTGCCCTGTTCCGCGGCCTTGGCTGCCTTGGCGACTAGATCGTTGATGAGCTTCTCATTGATACCCATTTCGAGTTACTCGGTCGGAGATGACTAGTTGATAGTGGGGAAAAGTGTAGGCAAGGTCTTGGAAAGAAATTAAAGTGTGTGTGTGATATACGTGAAGAGAATTCGGGAAGCCGCCCGACTTAAATACTCATGGATTGGGGTCATAATTGTGCCGCGCTGGATGATACATACCGGTGATTCTGATGTAGTCAATTTTCAAACAGTTGCGTTTACGTAAAGCACTATTGGATTATAAGACTCATGACATTCACACCATCTCAGCCGCCGATCGCCTGCGTGACCTTGCTCTGTGTAATCCGGCCGGCCATATTGATCCTCCTTCGATCGAATCACGGATAGCCATTAGCGCAATACGCCACGTATTACACGTTTGTGACATATTATCTTGACGTAAGTACTTGAATGTTGGGGAAACCTAGCTGCGATGGGATTTAAGTTGGCGCGAGAGGGTAGTCAGGAGCAACGGTATGGGTAAGGCGATGTTACAGTCCGGCTGCGGCTAATGACTTATCTATCACTTATCTTCGGCTTGTATTGACCAGTAGCTTAGCCAGATCAGATGCAATCGTCCGCAAGGTGGGAGGTCGAGTCAAGTCAGCGATGTAGGCGGTCAAGGCATGTCAGTTGCACTGGTCAGTCACGTAGGATATCGAGTCAAGACAGACAGGCAGGAGATCACGGGAGGCTGGTCAAGTAAGAGCTGAGTCGTGTCTGTCGCAAAGGTCGAGTCAGACTGGCTGCAACGGCCAGTAACGTGGGATGGATCGGCAATAATCAATTGATCTATAGACTTGATGTCAGGTCATGCATAATTTATTTGTCATGTAGCAAGTGATGTTGAGTGATGGAATTGAAATAAGGCTAAACCCTATATTCACACCTTGAAAAAATAACTCCACATGTGTTGTTCTTTTTTGCCATTGCCTCAAAAAAATTCGGTGTTTAACACTTTAGTTCAAGTTAAATTATACCTGGCCGTGTTTACCTTGGCTCACTTTAAAAGACGTTATGCAAGGGCCATTCGCCAAATTCTGCAACGCCAGTGTCATCACATGCGCCATGGTTTACGCCGCTTAGAGTGGGTGAGTTGGGTGCGTTTAAACCTGTCGAAAAGCTTGCAGTCCAACTTCAATTGTGCTGCATCTGTGTCAAAAGCCGGTATTATCGGTTTTTACAGGCGCTTTAATATCAGCACTGTTTCTGCTTTAGCTTAGGGTTGACAAATCCATTAAGCATACGATAGTACTACTTGGTCGTATTAGTACCTCCGAGGTGGTGGATGGGCTCCTCATAGCTGGAGTAGAATGGAGAAGCTGAGTGGTAGCTCGAGTCTTTCGTTAAAATTTGCCAAGGTAGATAGCTCTTGCGCTTGTCAGTGCTTCTGTGACACAGGGCCGCTCGTCGCCGGCTATTGGTAGTATTGTTAAGGTGCATCGTCGAGTATTCTGGGCGCGTTCCTCTCGGCCTGCCTCCAATGAGAAGGGAAGGCCCATGGAATTTGCCAAGAGCAGAAGAGCAGGGACTCTTCTTCTTAAGGACATAAAAGATTATGGAATCCTTGCGTCGGACCCCTATTCCGTGTGTTCAATGGAAAGACGCGGATTTTGCCCCGAGGTCGGGAGATAGGGTCAGAGTTCGCGCTGCCATGGGCGGAGCCACAGATGGCAAGAGAAAAAACCCAGCAGAACGGCGTAGCCCCTCTGGGGTAATTCTTCGATGTTGACTGCCTTACGGTCTTCTATAACCAACAGGTTATAGGTTCAAGTGGCTCGCCTACTTCGAATCAAGAGTTCTCGATACTTCTTCATGCTCGTACCAATCATGTTAATAAACGGCCACTGGGTATTACTCTCAAAAAAGTGAGCCCAGATACGGAGGACCGCCAGACTAAGTGTTGCAGGATTGCGGTCCAGGGTCTGGGGATCAGCATCGTCGTTATCAAACTCAATAGCCGTGTAAGCCTCGTCAACAATGCATCGAACCCAATGCAGAATCTTGTCCTCGCCATCTATTTAGCTAGTCAGCACCATTTCTTCTTTGAATGGGGAGGAGGGGGGGCTACATGACGCACCGCTGAGGGGCGTGGTCGGCGTTGACGCTGCCACGGAGGACAGCCATTTGCTGAGCAGTAAGGCACATTCGAGGACAGCAAGCGAGTGCCTCACGCTCCAGAAGAATGCTTGGCTTCTGGCAGCACGGTATACTCCTAGCCGTACCGGTATGCTTAGCATGTTCGCCGAGTAGAGCAAAGCAGAGATAACGCCAGTGCTGCGCTCTACTGCGGGAGCCCTGGAGATGGCATGGGCAACTCGTACGGGATCGCGGGTATCTAGTTGGCGATGGGGGCCCAAATGCAAGTATATACGTGCATAAGCCAAGCCTAGAAGTGAACTTGAGGTAAATGGGATGGGTCCGCTCTCATTATTAGGATCCAAACTGGACTCGGGGGCTTGCTGCCAGCCTGACGTCCATGATCGCAAGCCGCGCCTAGTTACGCCCGTCAACGCCAGAGCACAACAAGTAATGCAAGGATCCTTCTGGTGAGTACTTACTCTAGCTTTTCAACCTCCTCGGCAGGCAGAGACGCTAGGCGATCCATGACAGGCAGGGAAAGGTCGCGAACAATGTGTATCCGTTGCAGGAGGCCGTGTAATAAGACATAGTTCCCCAAGGGTGTCGGGATAGGATCCAACGGCGCGGCACCGTCCCGATTCCTTAGCAAGTGCGATAGTGCATCCTGGAAGAACTGCTGTTGCTTGGGAGTCTCATGTCTCGCGAGCTGCCACTGCAGGGCTGTCGTGGCTTTCCATTCCCTGGTAGAGCACGGCAATCTGAGATTTATCTCGTTGGTCCGTAACACGGGGTAGACATTATACGCGATACTGTGCGTGTGCAGGAAAGAGAAGGCCACCAACTTGGAGCGTCGTGTTACCTCTTGACGAATCCAGGCATGCCAGGCTGCCTTAAGACCTTCCTCGTCGTCAGTCGGTGCTCCGTTATCAGCCTGGCCCTCATCCTCACCGAGTCCAATGTACCGCAAGATTTCGACAAGTAGGCCCTGGAGAGCAAAGGCCTCGTGCAGCAGACTGACCTTCATCTCCCACGTACTGTAGGCCATGAGTGCAATGAGTGCACGCACCGTTTCCATGGGCTCCCAGGCGTCCCAGTCGCTCCCGCGAGCCTGTGCAGTCCTCTCGCCACTGGACACGCCTTGCAGATTCAGAAAGGGTCTGGTATTGGGCCCAAATTTATTCAGGTTGTGCACGAGTCTATCCATGAGGATAGCCTTGCCTGCATAAAACAGCTTCTCGGCGTTTCGATGCTCAAAGCAGTACTGCGCTCCAATGGCGGCAAGACCCAGGATGAGTTCCATGGAATGGTCCGACATGCGCCATGTGGGACAATGAATAAAGGGCATATGGGGATGAAACCCATCGAAGAAGGATGATATGTAGCGTGTGAGCGCGTGGCGGGAAGGGAACACAAAGTCCTGGTCGAGGACTTCTCGGAAGCTTTCGCAACATTCCTGAAGGTGAGCGTGTACCAGATCAGAAACCCTGTAAGGCTGAGGATCGGCTCGTGATGCACCGGACGCCCTGTATTCGACAATGTGAAGATGATTGGGCTGCCCAGGTGCTGATGGCAGCCAGGAGTTGAGTGGCGTCTCTGGACGACTCCTTGGTGTCGCTGTACCCGGCCGAGATGATCCATTCCCTCCAAGGGCGGGATCTACAGGCTCGTACACCTCATGTCTAGGGAAGTAGGGACTCCATTCCGTCGGCAAGCCAACGCCGTCGAGGAAACTGGTGAAATCGTGGAATTGCGCATCCAGCTCTATGCCTTCTACACGGGCGCAAGTCAGAGGGCCTGGCTGTACAAACCCATACTTGAGTCGGAAATACTAAACTCACCGTGACTGTAGAGGTGTGGGAAGAGCAAAGGCTGTGCAGGATCCGGAGCGGGACCGTTTCCATGTCCGATATTCCGTTGCTCCGGCGCCGACCCAAGCCCGGCTTCCGCTCCGGGTTCTAGGTGCGCCGCCAAGTTGCCGACATTCGACCCCTGAAGCCATACAGGGCCGTTCAGACGTTGGCCGGCCGGGGTATTTGGTGTCCCGTCTGCGCCTTCTGGGCTCTCTTGGGGTACATCTTCGTGCAGAGTGATGCGCTGATGACGCGTCAGCAAGTCGCGCCGCGCAAATGCTACTCCGCATTGATGACACCCGAACGGCTTCTCCTTTGTATCTGCAAAGAGTCAAGACATGTTTTGTATCGCTTTGGGGTACGGGGCAAACAGTGCTTACGGGTTCTCACATGCCGCTCCAAATGCTCGGTCCGCTTGAATGAGCGACCGCAATGTGGACAGAGTCTGTCTCCAGGCTCTCTTCGGCGTCTGCGCTTGCGTACAGGGTCGCTCTGGGACACCATCAAATCTGACGCATTACAATATGCACTGTAACATGGAGTGATGACGTTGGGGACGCCGGAATGGCAATGGAGTTGGAGGGATCTTGGGGGAGTTATGGGAGACTCCGGAACAGTGCTCCGTACCCCAATCCACCAAATCAGCCTAAAGACAGGAATGAAACTTTATTGGTTGGGTCTGACTCATAACTACCCCAAATATCTATCCCCAAGCGCTCAGGTGCTCTCTCGGGTTTATCCCGGCCGGAAAGGACGGAGTGTCGTGTTTGGGCTGTTTGCAAACAATACCCAGAGAGGGGCAGATTGTAGTCAATCGCAAAAAGATACCATTAGTGTTGATAAGGACTACTGCGCCAAAGTAATCTGGATATCAAATGTATCGTATGTGAGCGTCAAACCGGTAATACACGAGATCAGACACCATGTTTAGACTCCCAGGCGTGGCACTCATCACCGGTGCGGGTGGCACAGGTCTGCATCACTTCTCTCTGCTCCTGTGCAATCTAAACACAAGCGGCTAATACTGAGCCAAATGCAGGTATTGGCGCGGCTGTCGCAAAGGCTTTTGCCCGGTCGGGGTGTTCCAGGTTCGCCATCACAGACATTAATCCAACGTCACTGGAAGGCACTCGTGCCGCCATCCTTGAGATTAACCCCCAGGCTAGCGTCTCCAGCGAAGCAGGCGACGTGTCCGACGAAACATTTGTCAGTGAGTTTGTGTCGAAATCGACTGAGATCTTCACTCGCATAGACTACGCCGTGAGCTGTGCCGGTATCCTCGGTCCATCCCTGCGCTCTCACGAAACACCAGTATCAGAATTCGACAAAATCACCAACGTCAACTACAAGGGATCCTGGTTAGTCTCGCGCGCCGTTATAGGCCAGATGGTTAAGCAACAGTACCTCCCGGAGCACCCGGAGCAGCGTGGTGCCGTGGTCAACATTGCCAGCCAGCTAGGCCTCGTGGCCCAGCCGACTGCGCCTGTATACTGCGCGTCCAAGGCAGCTATTATTAACATGACGCGCTCTGATGCCATAGATTACTCATTGGATAACATCAGAGTGAATTGTGTATGTCCCGGCGTCATCGAAACACCCATGACAACGGGCTCTGATGAGGTTATAAAACGCCTCAGACCAGCCATCGACATTGCGCCGCTGCGTCGTATGGGGAGACCAGAAGAGATTGCTGATGCGGTTTTGTTCTTGTGCTCAAAGCAAGCGTCGTTCATACAAGGTCATGCCTTGGTAGTGGACGGGGGATACACGATAAACTAAGAATGCAAAGAATGAAGTGACGGTCGCTTATGTAGTTGAACTCTAACTCTAATGCTTTATATTCTAGATGCGTGATAATATAAAATAGCGTCTGTGACTCCATGTCCGCGTCAGATCTTGCGATTGTGGCTTTGTGTTCTTCATGACAATATTTTATACCTCTTGACCACAGAGCAAGACTAGTTACCCATCTCCAGAGCACTCGAATCAGCAAGTGCGAGGAACTTGACCTTTTCGAGCTCTCCGAAATCCAGTATTCAATTGTCCTCCGGAGAAGTTGCGCCAGTCAAAATCTGTCTCTCAGGCATGTCCAACCATGAGCACCTTCTTCTCCTGCCATCGATCTGCATGCCGACTGGCAGTCGAACATTTTGATCGTCCGCAGAGGAAAGAAACCCGACAGGAATCGACATGGCCGGATGTCCTGTGACATTAAGCACAGCCGTCTTGGTGGTCAAACCAATAGTGGGCTCAAAGGACTCGAGGACTGTTTTCCAGTCCGCATGCCGCGGCGCAACGAATGGCGTTGTGGGCAAGATAATGACGTCGTATTTGTCAAAGGCGCACTGGTACTCGTCGCGTATCTGACGGCCAATATTGAGCGTTTTTCTATACAGGCCAGGAAATTTGGCAGATAGGTAGAGTCCGTTGATCAGAGTATTCTTTGTTGACGGGAAGAGCTTCTGGAAGTTTGAGTTACTCCAAGGCAGCCGTGCCGTCTCCAACCCGGTTAATCCCAGACTTCTTCGACCTGTAGCACCGCCCAGGAGACCCGAGGAACCGGAAACACGCCGCTGAATTGTCCATACGGCCGGTCCCTGCAGATGGAGCGGAATAGAAACGTCCTCTAAAACAGCCCCAAGACGTGCGAGTTTTTCTGCCGCCGCCAGAACCTGATCTCGTACTCTAGGATCAATCATTTTAATGTGGAAACCTTCCGTGAGTAAGCCAACTTTGACTTCATTTAGGCGTGGACCGACCTGTTAAAGTGACGCGGAAAATCCAAAAGAGCCATGTTGGCCAGCGCCAAGAGACCGGTCATCTATGTCATCATAGCCTGCACTGGCATCTAAGCATACTGCCGTCTCCATTACGGACTTGCAGATTGGTCCGGCATGGTCATCAATAGGATCACAGCTGGCTATGCCGGTGAAAGGCACCAGACCATGGGCTGGTTTCAGCCCGACACATTCGCAGAATGAGGCCGGAACCCTGATGCTCCCGCCCTGATTGGTGCCGAGGGCGATATCAACACTTCCAGAGCCGACTAGTGCCGCGCCGCCGGAGGTGCTGCCGCCTGCCGAGTATCCAGTCTGGTAAGGTTTATGGATAATACCCTGTGCACTGGTGAATGACGCTGCCGAGTTGCAAAAGTTCTCGCATGTTGCTGTGCCTGCGGCATCCGCCCCAGCGTCTAACACTCTGGTGATGATGGTGGCATCAGCCTCCGGTGTCCACGCCGGGAAGGCATTGCTTCCAAAACTTAGAGGCACCCCGGCGACTGAGATGCAGTCTTTGACACAGACAGTCTTGCCCTTTAGTGAGACGTTGCCGCCTTTGGGGTAGTTCTCGCCTTGGATTCGGAAGCGGTATACCCAGGCATTGCCGAAATCCTGCTCACCCGGTCCTGGAAGACGCACGTTCTCTCGTAGATACTTCTTAGGCCCTGATCCTATAAACCGCGGCTGATCGTCAGCCAGCTGAAGAAGATACATCACGATAGTAGGGGTTTTCCCTCGTACAGCTATACTAGGTTTAGCTAATTAGCAGTATAATAGTATTTAGCACGTTTTCGCGAATTACTTTTAACTTTTAAAATTAATTAAAAACTTAATAATTAAGCCTTTTATAAGTATTTATATAATTTTTATTAACCTAATATATTATAAATAAAAGGTTATAAATAATATAGGTTTTCTTTATAACTTTATATATAAATTTCTTATTAAAAATAAGTAAGCGCTATATATATACGTGTTATGCTGTGTTTTCAGCCGGCTAACCGTTAGTCGCGGTTTATAGGATTAGGGCCTGAGTGGCTCTAAAACCATTCGCACATTACCGGGCTTGACAGGATTGTCTCTGAAGGTTGATTTAGCAACGAGAGTACGATTACATGTTAATTTTTCTTCAAGATACGTACTTTGAGATATTCTTGAAGAAGACGGACATTGCGGTGAAATGGGGCTCAGCCTGAAACTCTTGGATCTTCAGATAAGAGAATCGGCCTGGGGTTGTCGAAGGCTTCATACGGTGCTTGAAACCACTAAACCTGCCGGGACGTTCCGGGATCAGTGTAAGTTCTCAGTTAAGTACATAATCAGAAGCGTGGATCCAACGGTAGAGAGAAGAATTGAGCGTCCAAAGATACATTGACGATGTGTCTTCAGAGTGATGGAAGAGACACTCCGGTGAGGCGGAAACCGACTATTACTTGGAGTAAGCTTAGACATCTAGACTCTAATATCGCCGGGATTTCCTCCATGACCATGTCAGTTTCGTTTGGCCCTATTTCGTGGCTTGACTAGCCGGCATCATAATGACCCCATGGAGTTATACGCCAGACTCCAAATACTGCCAGATCAAGCGGGAAAAACCAAGTGGTTCAACCAGACTTCCTTTCCTGAACGGATTCCTGAGCCGTTGCTGCTTTAACCTGCTTAGCCCCAGAGCCTCAGCGAGCAGTTCTGAGGCCCCCTGAGTAAGCCATGAGCTACCCTGAGTTGTGCAAATTATGCCAAGTTCTAATGATGGCAATGATAGGGTCTAAATGCATTATGGGCTCCTATTGCATCAGAATCGGAAGCCTCGCAAGCAGAACGCACTATCCGGCTTGTAGTCTTTTTTTTTTTAAATCCCCGCTCTGCTGTGGCCTTGTTGTTGTTGTTGCTGTTCACAGGAACTATATTTGACTTTCCATATTTCGGAAATGGAAATAGTTCAAATTTGTTACACCTAAACACCTCACGTTGCGGATCCCTGACATTTGGTTTAGGTTATATTCCGATATTGGCATTGACTACAGAGATTATGGCATCTGTTGTGGTGCTGCCAGGCCTGGCGAGAGGCTCTGCCTGCCAGGCTTGGAGGCAGGATCCATACCTTTCGTGTGTTTTTTCCTTTTTCCTTTTTTTTTTTTCTTAAATTTAGGCTCGACAAAGCAACAAGCCAGAAGAGATGTCAGCACAACCCCTGCGTGGTGGTTGGAGGGAATCTGGTGCGCGCAGTCAAATGACCAACATGGAACACGGGGCAGATTATGCAGTGGTTTCCGCGTTCGATTTTGGAGTATGTAAGTGAATTTTAAGCGAAATATGGCTCACTGAGCCAGCCCTTAGTAGTGCCTGAGCAAGTGTGTCTAGAGGCGGTGATGGAAAATGCTAGTTTTTCCCGCCTAATACAATCTACCCCGATTCTCAACGCCCCGAAATACCAACCTACAAGAAGATGTGGACGGGCAGCTTTTACGATAATATCTTAGTCTGGTATCGGTTCCTCAGCGGCAATAATGTAATCCAATGGGCTATCCGACAGATTTTTGTGTCTTCGTCGACCGGATGAAGCAAAGCCTCACGGGTTGTGGGCAACAGCCTGCAAGAATAGAATGTAATTCTGTAGTTAGGTATCAAGTGTACTGGAAATTAGTTTTATCGCATTTATTGGAGCCTCGGTCATCACTGCTTGAGGACGAGAGGTGCGGCGAGTGCATCTTAGCCAAGCTAAATTACTAATATCCGTGTAGGGCCGCGTGAATCACACAGCACTTGTTTCCTGAGCCACGTCGACAACCAGTCTGCCTCTGAAATCAATAGCTTAATCAGCTTCCAGTATTTAAGGGATTCCCTCAAAGGGTACCTTTGTGGCGTGTGATCTTACGCCCGCTGTCTGGAGTACTCCCATCATTCTCTCGGGGGCCTGTCTGCTGGCAACATAGGTTCCCCGAATTGTGATTTCTTTGAAGACAACCGCACTGGAATCAAAGTGCCAGCCATTAGCCAGTAAGCCGAGAGCGCCCATCACACCCCGTACTCGTAATATCTTGAGCGCGAAGTCGTTGGCCGCGCCGGCGTCGGTACACACCACGGTGGCGGCAACTCCTTCGCCGTTTGTCAAGTCCTGACTTGCGACACAGCAACCGCATCTTCGGATGAGTCAACTATCAAAGCCGGCTGCAAGGCGTCTGGTACCTCCCTGGCAAGTCTGTCCCGCGGGGCGGTTGTCAACTGCTACTACGCGATAGATCATGGCGGCCGCACTCATGTTCACTTTAAGTGAGCAACCCCGACCTGATGGAGCTTGCGGCTACGGGGGGAACTTACAATTGAACGCTCAGATGTCCAAGGCCCCCTACTCCCACAATTGTGATAGTCTCGCCAGTAGCAAGTCCGGCCGTCGCCTTTTCCAGCGATCCCAGACAGTGGCACCAACGCACATTAACCGCGCGGCTTGCTCCATGGAGAGAGAAGGGGAAAGACGAACTATTGTATCAGGGTCAGCAACCATGTAGTCTGCAAACGCGCCATCATGATGGAAGCCGGCCGTCTCCCGTTTGTCGCAGAACCTAGGATCAAGCCGCTTGGTGGTCCGCCGTGTGAGATTGCAACCAGCGCAATGTGAAGTTGAGCACGCCAACACGATCTCCCTTATGCCAATCTCTATTGCAGTGTTTGCCAACCAGTGCAATAACACCAGCAGGTTTGTGAGATGGAATCATGCCCAGGGGCGAACCGAACTGCCCTTGGAGGACCTGAAGATCTGAGTGGCGAAATCCAGCGGCATGTACTCTGACGAGAACTTCGTTATCTTGGATCTCGGGGACAGTCTTCTTGACTATCTGATATGGTTTACCGTACTGCCGTCTGTTTCAATATGACGCACACTTGTCACGTTGCGATAGGCGGGACACACCTCCGAGATTTGAGCTGCTCTCATTATGGTGGGAATAATTGGCGCCATCATCAATGACATCGGATTTCGCAGTGTCCCGTGTGGAAAATCGGCTCGCAGCCACAAGCTCTGTATTTTGACATGTCTATACACTTCAGCTGCATTTCAAGTCGGCGTCCAATACCAGGCTGTGGCGCCCAAGTCTTACAAAGTTATGCCCCGAGATATGTGATGGGGTCATTATCCTGCTCTCCAACTCGGCCCTTGTCAACCCCAATTCCTAAGCGACTGACTCCATCTCTAGATCCACCGCCTTGTCGCACCAACAGGATGCATGTAACCGTTAAGGTGACACAATGAACGCGCACGGTCAACCCCATGTTTATACCCGCTGGTTCCGCATCCCCGTCCCCTCCGCGGTGAAACCTGACAAGACACTTTCAGACCCGATAATTCTGCAGCTTCAAGATGGCCAAGAAGAGAGTTTTGGTATCTTATGGTGTTGACGTCGATGCAGTAGCGGGATGTAAGCAGCTGTAGGCCTACATTCCTAGAGTGTTCTAACTGTGCCCAGGGCTCGGGTCATACGGGGGCGAGGATTCATCCAACGACATCAGCAGAGGTACTGCCATTATTGACGCCGCTTTTGCATCTCTCTAATCCTTCTGCAGGTTACTTTGCCGGGACTGTGGGAGTGCAGCGCATATTGAAGCTTCTTGCCAAATATGACATCAAGGCAACGTGGTTCATTCCGGGTCACAGCCTCGAGACATTCCCAGATGACATGGCAGCAGTTCGAGATGCTGGGCACGAAATTGGACTGCACGGGTACTCCCACGAGAACCCTACCCGCCTGAGCATCGACCAGCAGAGGGACATTTTGGACAAGACGTACCGCATGCTTACCGAGTTTACCGGCAAGCCCCCTCGTGGAAGTGTTGCGCCGTGGTGGGAAACAAGCAGGGAGGGAGCTCAACTTCTGCTCGACTACGGCATCGAGTACGATCACAGCATGAGCCACCATGACTGCCAGCCTTACTACCTGCGCACTGGCGACTCGTGGACCAAGATAGACTACTCCAAGAAGCCAAGTGACTGGATGCGCCCTTGTGTGAAGGGCGAGGAGACTGGCCTAGTTGAGATTCCTGCAAACTGTGAGGCCCGGCCACTGTACCTGCTTTGTTGTGTTGCAAGAGCTGATTCTGTTCACAGGGCACCTTGACGATTTACCTCCCATGCTGTTCATCAAGAACGCTCCCAACAGCCATGGATTTGTGAACGCACGTGATGTTGAGCATATCTGGCGCGACCATTTCGACTACTTTTATCGCGAGTATGACGAGTTCATTTTTCCATTGACGATTCATCCAGATGTATCGGGTCGCCCGCACGCCTTGTTGATGCATGAGAGACTTATTGAGCATATGAAGAAGCACGAGGGTGTTGAGTTCGTAACAATGGAGCAGATTTGCGACGAGTTCAAGTCGAAGAACGCCCCTGCTCCAGGGGCTTTACTGCCAGCGGCACCTGGGCCCTTCAAATAGCTGCAGAGTGATAAAACTCGAAGTTTCATAAAACTATTATATTTTACCATGTCATCGCTTCAAGTGTACTACGGCATTTATGTGGCCCGGATACTGTACGACAAATTTCAACTAAGCCAGAGGGCAAAAATCGTAGGCGCCTACGAGTTTTGTCATCGTAGCTGTTTAAATATTACATATTTCTTCCAACAGATGCTTGCTCAGCTGCGCCTTATGTTAACATGCTTGTGTGAAGTTGAATGGCCAGGCCAATGTCCTCCGTCAACTACAGGCTTATTTTATCTGCCTTTTCGCCTGCTAGATAAATAAAGCCATCTTATCACACAGTAGATAAAGAGCAGAAAATAGAGAATACCGTGGCGTAGCCCGGAGACACATCTCCCTCCACGCCCCGTATCTTTGGGGTAATGTGCAACAACCCCAGCGTCTATGACACGATGTTCTGACCCCACAAAGATCCCTAGTTTCCTGCTGAGAGACCGATGATAAACTTATTATTTTCCGGGGTAGACAAGGCTATTATCGTACGTGTTGCTCGGAACTGTTCAACCACCACGATAAGCCGAGCGTTGATAAGTGGTGGTTGTGGACTTATATACCGTCGACATCTCGATATCCAACATCATCCAACCTAGCGGTTCCACCTTCGACCTCGTTTACCATAATCATGTCTGATCCAGAAAAGTCTGACGCTGTTACACCGGCCCCGGCCCGCAGCAGTGACAGCATCGAAGGTGTGTAACTTGACAATGACGCCTTCGAAGTCTTCAAGACGCGCGAGGGAGCCGTCAACTTTCGAACAGTCGGTATGTCATATTTCATCTAGCTCCTCAAGATCAGTATACACAGGTTGGCTAACAAAGTGCTAGGATGGGTCCATGCCTCAGTCATCTTCCTCAAAGGTGAGATCCACGATGATTGAAGCAAAGACACCCTAACCAACACGAGACAGTCATCTTTGCAACTGGTGTTCTTACGATCTTCTCAGCAATGTTTGTCTTGGCAGCACTTCCGGGCGCCATCAACGTTCTTCGGTGGCAGTTTCTCAACACATATTGTGCCATTATCCAAGGCAACTTTCGCAACGCGCATGCCGGGTGCCATTCCATTGCAGACATGACCAAAGTGGTTGGCGGGCTGTGGTTAAAAGAGGTCACGGGAGTCTTCTTCCTTGTGACGTACACTATTGTCTGCGCGTCAAGAATATTCGGCACCTCCGCGGCTCTCAACGCCTTGTGAAATCATGCCATTTGCACGAACTACTCCATGCTGGTGGCTGCTGCCCTAGTGTTTCTCATGAGCAGCATCCGCAAGTTTGAGAAGATTGCGTGGCTTACCTGGCTTAGCTTCCTCTCGGTGTACATTGCCGTCTTTATCGTCGTTTACGGCTTACCCCCAATAACCGTGTACTTTTTCTCGCTGAATACCAGCAGTACGCTCTCAGTGTTGGTGTCACACCTCAAGGCTGTCCAGCGGCTGCTCCCCAAACCGGCGACTTCGATCTCGGTTGCCACGTCATTGGTAATCCGACATGCATTACTGGCATTACTTCAGTTGCCACCGTTTTCTGCTTCGGAGCTGGAACATCAGCTTTCCTTCCCTTCATCTCGGAAATGAGAAAGCCGAGAGACTACAACGAGGCCGTATACTTGTGCATGGGTGTAGTGACCGCCTCTTATCTGACTTTCTCCCTGGTCTTTTATAGATGTTGCGGCCTGTGGGTTGCTTCACCGTCTCTCGGCAGCGCTGGATACACCATAAAAATTGTGTCGTACGGCATCGGAATCGCCGGTTTGGCTATCAGCCACATGCTGTCTATACCGTGGCCAAGTATCTCTTTGTCCGCATTCTGCGCAATTCAGATCATCTGCAGAAGAACTCGTGGGTGCATTGGACTACCCGGCTTGGATGTACGCTTAGCGTAGCCGTCATTTCGTTTCTGGTGGCATCCGGCATTCCCATCTACAATTATCTACTCGCTCTTGCAGGCAGCTTGACCTTTGCTCCGCTTGCACTCGGCTTGCCTAGTTCCCTTTGGATCTACGACCATGGACACTACCGCAAAGGAAACTGGTGGCAGATTACTGTGTACTTGCTGAACTGGCTTCTGATTTTGCTAGCCGTGTTCATGACCATTGCTGGGACGTATGGCGTTGTGCACAACATCACTGACGCATACGCTGACAGCACTATTGGCCAAGCCTTTTCGTGCGCAGACAACGGCAACTCTTCGTGAAGCCAACGCTACCGCCAGGACAGAGAGAGCAGATACCATCTATCCCTTATTATTCATGTTGTAGTTTAGATATCATATGTTACACGACGCACATCAAATGTCATTAGCTATGTCATGGCCACTACCATGGAATGCTGTGCCTGAGAATGCTTCTAGTTGTGCCATGTGATTTTGCAAGTTTTCCATGAACCACCGTTGAGTGTCGGATATGCCAGTCATTACTTCTGCCCAGGCCATCTCCGTCTCCGTAATTTCAAAGCAATAATCGTTGTCCCGCCAATGAAGGCACTTTTGCCTCTCCTCAACAGTGTCGCGAGCCGAAAAGGACGCTGAGGGCCGGCTCTTTACCTTGCGGAAGGCAGGGTTCCCAGATAATCCATACGATAGAGAGTTGCTCCATGTGCAAGTTTCCGCCCAAGAATTTCTGGCGATTGCAACACGGGCTTATGAAGCCAGTGAGTACAGAGATGGGCGTTTCTTGGAGGCCTACGCCAAAGAGCTGTTCCCCTAAGGGTCCCCAGTGCGCTGAGGCTACAACAAAAGTGACACCGTTAGGATAAAACTCAAATACTCCGAGTATTAAAATATATACAGTCTGCTTTATGTCTTAGGAAAACAGTTCTCCAAGCTGTGGCTCGCCGGTTTAGTCTACCGCTAGTCCTAGCCCTTTGGTTTCCCTAGCAGAGATAGATGAAAGCGTTACTACAATCGAAAGATAGACTTCATAAACGTCACTTTGTTCCGTTTTCTGCCCCAGCCTATGTTATCAATACCTAGGTACTCATAGTAGCTGCTTAGTTTACTGTCCCTATACCTGGTTTTAACAGCTTTATTTGCGAGCGAATTGTGCAGCGAAAAGGACGCTAAATATGATGAGTTTTAAGGAATTGATATTTTACTCATCATTATGACATGCCCCTGGAAATCTTGCATATTTGCCCTTTTATATCCGGTCCATGACAAGGGCTCAGTAGAGGGGTTGGAACAGCGCGGTTCAGTTCATCTTGCAATAATCTTTGGCATTTCAGGTCCTTGGTTTCCTTCAAGGCCTAGATGATTAAAGAGCTCTATTTATCCAAAAAGTCGGTGAGCCTTATGCCCTAGGTTTCGTGATCATAGCCCGTATGTCACACCCTAGATGCCGCGTAATCGCGTGTGACACGGTCCGACCGCCCTGAATATCCCTGTACCGTTACCATCAATTTGAGACATAATTTCAGATCTGGAAAAAGCAACTATCGCGATCGACAGACTCCGAAGGCACATTTTGAATTCAACAGGTATAGAAGATCCTTGGTATATTTGAAATATATATACAGCATATGTAGAACCCTATGTTCAAATTCTTCGCAAGAAAGCCATGGCCGGTATCAGTTGTCACTTGGCTGGCTGAGCAGCTGCTTATGCGCCTTAATCATATTCCACTGCCGTTTTCGGCGGTCCTCGATCGCGAAGGGCCGCTCCCGGTATGTGGAGTCTTCCGTCTGAATAACCCAACCGCAAATGAGACACGAGGGCTGAGCTGATCCCTATCTCCCTGGTAACTACTCCGTAGTCAGGAAAGATTGTTGACTGGAAATTCTAAATTACCGTTTCTATGCCAGCAGCCGCTGATGTCATGGTGCGATGGCGACCCGTCCTTCATAGGGTTGTCCTCGGTGCTTCTACGCGTGTGTCAGATGCCCACACAAGCCACAGCTGTGCAAGACAAAGGCCCTTTAAGATGAGTAAGAGCTCAAGTACGGAGTACAAAGTGAGGAGTGAATTTGAAACATAGCTGGTCAGGTAGCTGCCCAACTACCTAGGTACGGAGTACCTTGATGACCTCCCTTTCGGCCACGCTCCACCTCAACAGCCATCACGAAACCTAAACATTATACCGTACATTATCTAAAAGCCCTGAGCTGACTTGGAAACTACATAAAGAAGCGTCGAATTCTGGCAATTTTCAAGAGCAACTCCGTACGTGCATAACCCGCAACGGCCACTACCCTAGAGGCATTGAAAGGTCAACTGCTTCATCACGTCATTTCTCGATAACTGTGACGTGTTCGAAGCACGCAAAGCGATCGACTTTACTACTTTATTCGCCTCTGGGTCTTCACAATCTTTTCTTAAAATCCCTGAGCTATTCTTTAGGATGAACTGAATCTGCCTATAGCGAGTGTTTCGCGGCTATTATTCCCACGTATAAGCCTTCTTCAACTTGGCAATCTTCCGTCTCAAACGAAACGCCGCCTATCCCGGACCAAGCCAATGCATCAAATTACGCTATACTCGATCCTCCTCTTTGCACTCTCCTTTGCTAGGGCAAAGAACAAGATCAGCCTGCAATGGGCTATCTGCGACTCAACTCCGCAGGAGACGCTCGCAAAGCTCGGCCTCGATGCGACTACGCCACCCTACAAAGAGAATCCGATTGCATACTACGACGAAAGGCCTCCCGTCCACATATTCTCGGGCATGATGTTTCGAACGAAGACAAATAAAGGTCAGCCGCTGTCCACTGTCAAAGTCAGCTTCGATGAAGAAACCGCCAATGTACCAGACTTTGTAGAATGCGGATGGGATTGCTATGGCAGAAATGAACCCACGTACAACTGCGAGAAACGATTTCCTCTGGATCCAGCGTCACCGGGGAAAATCTGGCGAGAGAAGCAGATTCAATTCGCGGAAAGGTATCAACATGTGAATTGGAGTGCGCTCGTTGAGTACGGGCCTTACCCGAATGGCAAGTGGAAGATACGAATCAACGGACATAAGGCCAAGTTCGACGACGTGGTGGTTGGAGGGCTGCATCTTATGGAGATCGAAGCAAGGGTTCCTGAGAAGAAAGCCCATAAGTTTATCAGACAGACATGGAAGTATCTGAGGGATCGAGGGGTTACGCTTTGCAACCCACAGGAGGGGAAGACCATGCGACTATTTAAATCGATGGGATATGCAATAAATGAGAAAGGGGAGCTTTAGGACCAGATGAGGCACATGGACCTTGTCTGGGACCAGGAAGACTGTGAGCAACTAGGAGCCAAACAATGAACAGCCGAGCAGCTGAACAAACAGCGCACTTGGACAGCAGGGCTCAATGCGGAAGAAGGGAGGGTGGAAGAGATCATGTACACTCTCTTTTAAGAATTTGCGGGCAGAAGTGAAGTTGTGACAGTATGTGCACGGTCTCGTGGGGAGCCAGATCCAACAGGAGAGCCAGCGGAGTCTCTCTTCGGAAAAGGAAGCGATAGGGGGCTTTCGAATCGGCTTGTTGCCCGGCCAGAAAGAACAACAGCTAGTTGTGGAAGCATTGAACGATGGGAAACTTATGACACTAGGGTCGAAGACGGAAGCCGGAAAGGGAGTAATACCATGGCATATACGCCATGCTGCGGACGTGGAGCTTCAGTTCTTCAGGAGCGTAATATTATATAGTTTGTTGTATTTGCTTAGCCTTATTCTCATTCCCTAATAAGACTTGGACACTAATAGCAAGCTTGAACAGACCTCGTGAGCTCCAAGACACATTATCCATTCACGAAACTGTGGAATGAAGGGTCGTTTGTGCTTTAATGTCGTTCAGAATTAAATGAGATAATCAAGTGACATGTCATCCTCAGTTGAATGTTATGGCTTTAAATCGGAGCTAAGGCGGCATGCGAACCTGCTTCCGTTGTAAACTCAGAGTTGGGGATTATTCATGAAAGCATTGAGTAGGCGCATACCAATATATTACTTTCTTGCGACTATTAGGCGGACGGCCTAAATGAGCCAGTACATTATGGGGCCGTGCGCGCTATATCGTCCCGCGGAAGAATATGACAACCTATTGGTAAAATTGCAAGGTAGTGCCGGGAAGTTTGCGCGAATGTGGTTACAATTGATGTAATCTCGAAACGTTTGCCAGGATATTGTGGTAGAATTGTACAAATTGTGTCCACTAATATGAAACAAGTATCTGAAATTGTATTAATCGCCTTTACAATTGTAGCAATTGCTACTTTGTGGTGCCTGCGCTCTACTTTAATTCCATTCCCCACACTAGACACTCCCATGCCGTAACACTAATATATTGCTCTCGGCATCACGTTCACACTGGTTTGTTTCCAACTTATAAATGGTTAAGGATAGTATATTCAAGATGCCTAAAGGCACTAAACTATACTAAAGCTAGTCCAAGATTCACTGGCTAGTGTATCCCTGAATGAGTGTACAAACTTGACTCTATAGCAGTCCGGCAAAATCTTGAATCTCTTAGCTTCGACATGAGGACATATTAGATCTCGAACTCCTCGAATTCCTCAGTGTAGAGGTCGTGGCGGCGAGGGAGGCAGTAAGGGCTCCCATTCTGTTGATTGAACTTGCAGACAGTGCCAGGTGGGCAGCGGCCAGCAAACTAAGACCATCATTAGCACAATTGTTTGGCCTTGTCATTTGAGCAATGTACTTACCACCCACTCGCCCCTGGTGTTGCAAACTTCCCAAGCTTGATGGTAAGGCTGGCATCTATAAGTAGCTGGCTTGCACTTGCTCTCGTAAGGCCAGGCAGCAGCGACGGAGGCTAGAGCGGCAACGGCGACGGTGACGAACTTCATGTTGATGGGTTTTCAAGTATTAGCAGGGAACTATTTATGATGATTTCAAGTTATTTCTCTTTGGTGAAGGTGTTGGTGGGAGTAGGACTGAGAACGCACATAGCAAACCTGGGAGATTCCTGCAGCTTATATAGATTTTTTACCTCCTAGCTGAACACGCAGTCACATCTGTGGCACCACATCATGTCAGACGAAAAGAGCCAAAAAATGGACGTGGCCAACCATGTTTCATTTTCTGAGACAACCACGTCCATCTATTGAAGCACAAAACACGGGTCATTTCGTGGCGACTTCTGCTTACATGGATATTCTGTGGATACACGTGGACTCAGCTTCGCTGGCATTGAAACTCTCTTCTGACCCGTTAAAACATTGTCATAGAATAGCATGAATTACTTCGACAATGATGTAAGTTCTGCGCGGCGATGAACTCGTGGATTTCTCCCCGATGTCCCGTACTAGGCCTTGATGCTTTGTGCACTCACGGATGACCAAGTGCCCAATACAGGTTTGTCATGGGCTTTGTTGCTTTTAGCTAACAAAGTATACTGGCTTGGAACATCTTGAATAGATGATTCAGACTTGCCAGGCTTCGGAAGGTCGGGTATGTTGAAAAGCATAACTTGGAGCTGCCGGACAATTGAACTTTATCCCCCCCGCATCAATATGTGGTTGGTTAGGCATGTCAATGTGCCAACGGCTTTTGAGTGAAAGTCTTCGCCTTACCCTTCAATCGTGGCGCATAAATGATGAACGATGCTTTGCCGAAAGAACCTTTATGGCGTTCTAGATGCCCACTGTCGCGCTCCATTGAAATCCTTGTCAAATGGAAAATGTAGGGTGTATTAACATCATCATTAGACTTTGGCATGAGAGATTGTAAGACTCCCTTTCAATAGACTTTTGAGGTTATTTACACGGAATAGACTGCTACCCCTCAAAGTTTAATCAAGAGGGATGTCCCTTTCCGGTTTCAAACTTCATAGATCGGTTGTCATGTGGCTGGCCACATCGTCATAAATCTCTTCGAGTGATATTACTCACCACAATCGGTAATCCGTTTAATCTACCTACAGTAAGTTTATTTTTTACAATGTCTTCATACTCTTTCGGCAAATATTACGTTGAAAAACCCACAACACACTCTCCAGAATCAAGGTTGATCGGGAATTTCTGAGGTTCACTTACTCTTGCCCCATTTATTCTCATAACCTTTCTGGGTTATGGCGGGAGAGAATTTGCTATGGTGCACGGGACGTGAAACGTGGCTTGGCTCCCCGCACATCCCACACTTGTGAACCGAAACTTCCAACATAGCAAGGTTCATCATTTATAAGTTATTAGGAGTCACCGAGATGTTCGGTAACTTGATGTAATTCTTTGCAGTACTGCGACACCCGGTTGTCTAGCTGAAAAATATACGGTCACGCACTCAAAGCTAGCAGGTCTGCTAAACGAGCCAGTTAATAAACAAGATATACTTCCATGATAAACCATCTTTCCCAGCCTAATGTTATAAGCTCTGAGGTATTTGTTAACAAAATCCCCCAACTTTCATACACGCCAAGTATGTAGGATCTCATGATCTCGCGTGAATAAAGGTACTTTATAAGCCACTAGCGCCATGGCATGAAGCTTCCGCCTTGCGCGGTTGTAATTACGTACGACGTACATGAGGAATACGCAGCAATTTTTAAATTCTTGACATATTTGTGGTTAGTTTCATGCTGTGGGCTGGGGAGGAGGGGCCAATAAAGCCAGGTAGCGGTGGCACTTAGATCTTGTTATTTGGAATGCAGATCTATTCTTGATTTTATTCAACTTTCGGGTCCTCGGCTTGGTACTTGAAATCGGCAGACTGTTCGCCGCGTTTCAGTTGCAGGCCGATAATCCGATCAGACCTGTGAGCTCATAACCTTCGAGAGAGCCTCATATGTCATGGGCTTAGCACCCAGGAGCCAAGCAATGGCTCAAAACAGAAATCCCTGACCACAGCCCTCAGTAATTACAAGACTTTTCTGGGTTAGACACATGAGAAAATGCGTATAGGGGCCATTTACGATCCTGTGAAGCGCTTCACTGCGGGAGAGCCCCGAACAGCCCTCGGAAGTGAGTGTTGCTTCCTCCCGCGCGTGCCGCAATTCGCTAAATAACTTCCCAGTGTGGAACAAGCCAGGACATTGAGAGGTGTATCACGAAACGGGTCATAGAAGCACCTCAAGAGGGCAAGGAATGTTGGCTTTCACAATGTACGTCACGACCGGCGAGTCACATCAGGTGGCTGTCCCTTTGAAAAAAACTCGCCGGCTAACAAAGTAAAATAATCAACGGCTGAAAAAAAATAAGCCATATTCTCTCGTTACTAATTGTCCCGGCTTGAGGAGAATCGACGTGTACAATTCCATTCCAATAAAGAGCACAAAGCTGAGCACTTACTTGCATCGGAACCCCGGGAGTCGGTCGCGACTGGTGATATTGAGGCTTACAGTCCAGACTTCAAGTCCGCATCGCTACATTTATGGGCGCGATCACCATTTAAAGACATTGCTCGTATCGAATTCGACTTCTGATCCTTGAAGACAATATTTTCAATTAGGCAATACCCCAAACGACTTTAACGAGTTAAACCTTTGAAATGGATTCTGAAACTAGCGGCAACGTTTCTCGTCATTACATCCTGCCCAACGCAATGGCGGTTCACAGCATCAATGACAATGGAAACACTCCCTCGAGGCGCATCGATACTGTCCGCCAAGGACAGCGTGAGAATTCTACTCTCCTATCGTTCGAAGTACCTCCACAGGCAGATAACAGAACCTGTACGGCGAGCATCTTCGCCGGCCACTTGAGCAATGGCGACAGCGTCAGTGGTGAAAAGACAGTCGATATCTTCAGCACTAATATTACTGATATTAACAATACCCCATCTGGTAATATGCGCAATATGCAGCTCGCTCGTCTGCGCTTCAACCCCAACAGCAAGAGGTTTGATTTTGTGGGCGGTATGCCGTCGTCGATCCGAGAATTCCAGGTCAGGACTGGGGACGTTCTCCAGTGGGAGATTGTGGCCGTTGGAACCGAAGACGAGATCTCTATTGAGCAGGATTTCAATCAAGAAGGCCCGCGTCTCCCGAACGGCATGTTTATAGAGTATATTTGAAGTATTTACTTGCATTCCAGCATGCGTACCCTAGACACTTGTTCTAGATGTTGAGTTGGGAAGTGTACGGCACCCTAATCGCGCCGTGATAGTAGCCTGTAGTAAATCTTGGCCCTTGGTAACTATGTCTAAAGGTGTTTCGGAGACCGAGGCACTTTACAAACCAATGCTAACGGAGAGCAAAACATGGCTAGTATGAAACGTCGGGAAGGTTCAATGCTATTTATTATCTCCTCCGGAAGCCCCTACATTGCCCCAAGTGCTCAAGTGCTACCAGTGTTGTGTTATGAGTAAGCTGAATCTCCCATAACCTCTTGTATTTGTACCATTGACTTAATTCTCCTTGGTCACAATGGGTTTCTTGCCCTTTTCGCTGGCACTGCCTGCTCACCATGGATCCTCGTCCGTGCAGGCATTCTCATTTCGCCGCCGGACCATGTGCTGCGCCGCGAGTCCTGCCAGGCCGCTTGTTTGGAGCCTCTTTAAAGCGTGGTAGGACGACATGGCCTCATCTCGAATCGTCAAGCTGCACATGCTCTGATTATCAACTACAACAATCGCGGCTGATGCCAGGCAATGACCCCAAAGTATGACCACAAAGACAGCGCTATGAAGCCACGAGACATCATCAACCGTCTCGAGGGAGCTCTGCACGTCATCAACCAAATCTGCGACATCTCCGGTGTTCCTGGGTCCTCGACTGGCGTCCTCCACGAGGACCAGGTCATCTACACCACACATCTCAGCCACAGAGACGTCGCTGCAAAGCTGCCGCCAACATCGGATACCATCTACGAAATAGGGTCACTACAAAGGGTTTTATGGCCGCAAGCTTAGCGCAGCTACTCCGTAAGCATCTGAGAGTCACCTGGAGCACGCCAATCCAGGATATACTGCCCGAGTACCAACCTGAGCAGTCGGCGCTGGATGGAAAAGTTGCTCTGATTGACTTTCTTTCGCATCGCACGCCTCTATCCGGAGACATGTCTATTGCCCTTCAGGGTGACCTGGAATTCATCCTTGCTCCGTCCGACACTCTTCCAGCTGTGTCTCGCTTAGATACGGTTGATCCATCCTGCAAGTCATGGGTGTATAATAATTGGGGATATAGTGTCGCCGGGTCAGTTATCGAGAAGCTTTCGGGCAAGCCCGCTTACCAGTACATCCGCGAGACTATCCTCGATCAACCGGGACTAGCCAACACAACCACGCGGCCCATTCTCGACCAAGACAGCGATTTCGCCGAAGCCTACTCGGCATTAGAGAACGCCCCATCACCTCCGGAGAGCCAAAGGAAGCTTGTTTGAGCTGGCAGGCGGCATGTTTTCAACCGTCAACGACATGCTCAAGTATGCCCAGGCGATCTTCCGGGCCCAAACAGATCCCCAGTCTAGCCCTCTAGAGAATCTTTTCCAGGGGCATATTCCTCTTGTCAAGTCTGATGAGAGTTTCGGGCCCTATGGCATGGATTGGATCGCGACACACCTGCCCGGGGTTATTGGTGTCCAGGGCGATAACGCGGAGTTGCTTGACCTAGACGAGCTTCCACGCACATGCAATGATGAAAACTTGAACAAGACCTTCTCCCAACAGGGCGCGGGTTCAGGCTATTACTCGGCCATTTACATATTTCCCAAAACAAAATCGGACTTCGTCGTGTTAACAAACTCGATGGCCCTCAACGACGCGGCAGACTGGATCGCTCAATTCGTCGCGACCGCTGTCCACGGGTCAAGGAATACTATAGACTACCTTGAAAATACCCCAGAGGTCCCGCCAGCCGAAGGTTAGAAACGTTTTTGCAAGAAAGCCGAGTTTGACAAGATCACGGAGGATAAACCTAGGATGGACCCGCGGCCGCTCGAGGTCTACTGTGGCCGTTATCGAAACGCGCCTGGCGATTTCTTCATTGATATCAGGCAGAGCTTCAAGGACTCGCATCTTTTGGAGTTGTTATTCTTTGGTAGAGAAAGAAAACGTATCAACTTCGTAATCTTCAGGGTGATGTGTTTTAGTGGGCACCGGACTACGACGAGCAGGCTAGGCGAGCGCGATTCACAAGATGGGACACGACGTATTTCCAGATTGGTTTCCACTTCAAAGACGAGGATGAGGCCAGCACACTAGAATGGGCTGGTGGGCAGACTCTAGTTGCTCTGCGCCAGAGTCCGTCTATGGTTCGGTTTGGGCCTATCAACAGCTCATGGGATAGTGACAGTGAGCTTTGATTCTATGAGCCTCGGTAGACAATAGGTGTGATGAAGAGGAGTGAATAAGGACAAACCTGTCAAAACCCAGGCTGTGACAGCCGCCATCGCAGTATGAGGCATAATGATGGTATGGCACAGCCCGCACTGATGTTACGACGGAGCCTTTCTCGCAAGGCTCGGCGGGATCTTGAAATAGTTGCAGGTCGTCTGGATGGCACCTTGATACAATGAATAAAAACTCCAGTCGCCACTCGGTTGGCGCCCGCACATGGTGAGGGACAATGTCCCGTAACCCGCTATGCTTATATCTAGTCAACATTTGACCATTGGATATATCGAGCGGGACGTGGTGGCAGATGATGTCGGTGATAACTGCCTGCGTCACTCGTCTCTGCAACCCGCCCTTAATATGTAAACTCCACAACCATCGGCACTACGAGGCCTATGACGCAGCGAGTACCTGCGGTTTTGCTGCAGGCGGTTCCCGCCTTGCTTGGGGAGACGATCATTTCATCACATCCAACTACCCCAACTTCACGGTGGCGGGCTGGTATCGTCATATGAAAGTCGATCTCCAGATCTCGGCTACCAAGCAAGTTTCCTGGTTTGTTAGAAGCCCTATTGATGATCACCTAAGTCTGCTTGCTACGTTTATTGGTAGTATTACGGACGATCGTGGCACTACTAAGATTGTTGGAATGTGTCCAGCTGAGTATGCCCGCAGTATGAATCCTCTAGATCCTCTAGTGCTTAGTCGACACTCGGTTCCTCAACTGAAGAGGCCGCTGCACTTTTTCACGTACCAAATTCTTCACCTGGATGAATGCGCTCAGCTACTGCCAACTGACATGCGTGCGGATGGCATGACTCTATGCAGGTTAGCACATGTCCGCAATCTCAACGGCGAGGCTCTCGTCTACTGGGACGTCGCCTTCGTAAACATCCCATCACGGATTCTCGAGGCCGCACAATGCGAGCACCTGAGCGGATGCAATAGACTGTACATGATAATAACGAAGAGGTAATAAGGTTCGTTGCCAGTGTTTATTCTCTTCTACGCTATCGTCATGGCCAAGGATATGTTGCTTCCTACAATTTTATGGACCAGTGGCGCAACAAGGTTTTAAGCGGCATTGGCTATCTTGAGTGGATAGATCTTGAATAAATCGTACGTTGTTCATCTCGTCACTTCTGGCACTTTTTGAGCTGTATTACTTTGCGTTGCTTTTTCGAGAGAATTTATCCTTCGCTCTGTAATCAGGTGTCAAAAGGCCTACAAGGTATTGCGCCAGTTGTTAATTACAGTTTTTGTCCTGTGATCTATTCTTCAAATTACATTATAAAGCATCCCCGTCCCTCCACAATATGGATAAACTAGCTGATGGTGCTTATATATTTTTTTGGCCTAGTATGTCTTACGCATCGCAATGCATTCATGGTGTATTGCGTGGTTAGTTACGGTTCCCTGGCCTAGGTACGGCTAAAATACAGTGTTCCTAGATATTCTGCATTTAGCCCCTTTTCTCATATTCTTCTGTAATTAATTTAATAAAGCTGCCCCATGTCTAAGATAAGACGGCTATTACGAATAGAGTGTTTCAAGGCCTGTAACCAGCGCCAAGTACGATGGGAGTCGATAACGCTCTATGGATTTTTTCCCCGGAACAATATAATAAGCCGTTTAATAATGGAAAACAAAAAGAGAAATTTCGCAGCATATACTGCTATCATTACCATTCTTGCCGATTAATCTAGCTAAGCGGCTCTATCATCCGATATAACTTGTACTTCTACAACTAAATCTCCTATAAGGAAAACCGTACCAGTTTGCTGTCTAGTATAACTAGGTAGCTCCCCAGTGGGATGAAAAACCTGTTGGAGAGCCACACACAATAACTCAGTGCTATCACATAGAGATTCCTACCGCTAGTCAGCGAGATGCATGCGGTTAGCAACATGAGGGTAATAGAGTTGTAGCACCTTATTCTTCGAAATATAAGCTACGCTCAAGCAGCGAGGAACTCCTGAATAAGCTCTTGAACAAGCTCGGCCGTAGCATCAGGCATCGACAAAAATGGACTATGAGACGCATTGAGTGTCTTAACGGACCAGTTCACTCCCGATCGGCTGATCAAGTAGTCCTGGTACGACAGCGGAATAGCGTTGTCCTCAGTCAAGCGGATGTACCCACGACGGCCATCATAACCTGACTCCCGCCAGCCTATATTCTTAGGGATAGCATCCTTGCCTTTAGTAGCCTTGAGGGAATGGGGCTTCAGAGACTTGGTTGCGACTTCTACTTGCTCGGGAGTGCAATCATTGTAGAGGATGTGGCCCTCGTTTGAGCAAATAATGAATTTTTTGGTTTCCTATGACTGGAGTCAGGTCCAGATGGCACAAATTCTTGGCAGCGTGGAAGCATAGCAGACACCTACGTCTTCCTTGATCCAGGGAAACCATTGGTTACCTAGCAGGCCATACAGAGTCTCGTCCTCTTTCGGAACAAATGACGAAAGGTATATGACGCCCAATACGCCGCCCTTCTCGCCGCGGGCCTCACGGCCACGCTTGTCCATGCCGGAGATGGCCCAGGTTGTTGGGAACCCAGCATAAGAGTGAGAAACAAGCACCACGTCTTTGCCGGCATTAATCAGAGAATTCATGATAGATCGCATATAGTCCGCATCATCCGACACTCCTGTCGATGCGTTCCCGACACTCTGAAGGGTGTAGGCCGCAGTGGGGAGTCCGATTGAGTCCAGGCTTGAGACGAAGCTGCTCATGCATGAGGCGGGATGCCACGCCCCTGGAAAGCTGATGACAGAAATATTGGCAGGCATTTTCCTGGCTGCCTCGTTTTGGTCGAGTGTCATAGTTGCAAATGTGGTTGTCGCAGTTGCTTCTCTGGAAGATTTGGCTTTGGGATCCTGGTTTGAACAGGCGATTTTGTCTGCTGGTACCGAACCAAGGCCTTCTTTCAAAGAAACGATTTTAGCATTCCCTTTGTAAGATACAAGATGTTCGATAGGAGAGGGTGAAATTAGTGTGCTCTTCTCTTCTATGAGCCCTATGATGGTTAGCTGTTCATAGGAGAGTGAGACGATTCGGGGCGGATCCGCGTGCAAATGAGCCAGAAAATAACGGCATGTAACCCCTCACAAAGCGCGCTAGACCGAAAATAGCTTCGAGAACGGTACCTGATGAAATATTACAATGAGTTTGTTGGATAACCGGGGACGGCATACTCAGCCTTGTGTCGTGCGAATTGGTAGGCCATATTAACATGAAACGGTGGGGGCGAGACGACCTGTATTTTACATTCAATGTTCAGTCTGGTGCCCTTTGACTATTTCAACAACACTGAAAAGGGTTTATTGGGACCTAAAGCTCAGGTTACGTCTAGCATGGCCTGGGGAATGAACTCGGAGATGGCGAGGAAAGTTACTTCTTACTAAATTCCACCAACATCGACATCGACTTACGAAACGACAAGCTGTATTCATGAGTGGATACACTAGGCAAATTATAAGTATTCAGTAGCTATACTTTGACCATTGACAGAATTGGTACAATCACTGGATTTCCTTCTTTCGGCGTAGCGGCGTCGGTATCAGACTCTACGGTGATTTGAAGCAATATAACCTTTCTCTTTCCTGGTCATGCGTGAAGACCTTGTATGCTAATGGATGAAGTCCCCTTCTTTATGCTATTAGCAGTAAACCCTCTGCGTTAGCCTCCAGAGAAACATTGGCATCCCCATGGTGAGCCATGGTGTAGATAGAAGTGAGCTCCGTTCGCTCATTGGCTGGCTGCGCTTCATATCTGTACGCACTTTTCCAGGGCATCGCGAGCTCTTTTCCCTTTTTCCTCGGCGAGCATGAGTAGAGTACGGCCTTATCTTTAGTTATCGCGGCTATGAGAATTACTATGTAAAGGCAGATGCCGGCAAGGCATCGCAGCGGATCTCACGGCAGATGATGCAGACTCCGTGCCACATTTTTCACCAAACCCATAATATCTTCAATCCTTGGACGCAGCAAACCCCCTCAACTAGAACATGCCTACGACGGCAGGCAATGGGGATTTGTGGTCCTTGGTATGTGCCAGTGGAGGAATGTACACTGGCCACTTGTTTCTCATAGCTGCCCGCTTAAACGGCCTCTGGCCAACCCACTACAAGATAACTGGCTTCCATTAGACCTAAATGGCTAGAATGTCACCATTTGTATAGATTCAAAAAGCGTGTAGTTCGGATGTCTACACGTAAGCCGAGCTAAACGATTAGAGTGGACGTACGATGTGCTCCAACTAGTCTGCGCAAGTTTCTTTGCATGCATAGGGCTGATGAGCCTTGAGACTGTGTCTTTATTGAGCTTTCCCAATTGCCTATCTGCTCTAGGCTGATTTCAAAATGCTTCAAAGCGGTACCACCAGCTAGCAATGATAGCGGTGGCTATCCCGGACCATGAGGCATCCACGGCCAGATCCCTACACGACGGATGGGCCTGTTTCCCCTCAACGACGCACAATGATACAGACTGCAACTGGAGTCTCAAGCGCTGGTTAGCGAGGGGACCCTGACTTGACGCGACACCAAGGTCAAGAGCTTGTTGGTGGGGTGCGGCTAACATGAGGTCTGTCGTAAACTGCGGGATACAGGCTGAGTAATTTTTCACCGCTGTTTAGCGAGGAGAGGCACCTGGCTGCACAACCCAATTAGCCCCGAGGCATAAGATTCTTTACCATCTATTTAACTCCATATATCGTATAAGAGCCGCGACTGTTGTTACTCTTCTTGCCTGGGGAGGTTACAAAACGGCTCAATTTTAATCCACAACTCGATTTCCAGGTTGTCCTTAAGCCACGGGGCATATTCTGGATACTCCCTCAGGAATTCGAGATCATCCTCAAACTGTGCTTTGTTCAAGCGTTTTCTGTCGTTATGTGAGTCACAGGAGAAATACAGCTCAGCTATACCCAGCTAGTCAACACGGTCATTGAAGTACAGCCACACAAGCCAAGATTCACAGTCCATCTTGTATTGATTTTCGGAAGCTTAAACGAGATTTTGACAAGAGAATGAAGATCTGTTGACTGAATGAAGGCAAGGCTGAGTAACCGCTGGGGGTGGACCGTCCGTCGCCTCCGGACCAACCCTAATTATTGCACTGCAACCTCTTGTTCTCAGAGATAGCGCAGTATTTCATATATCATTAGCAGAATATATTTCAGACTTGACAAACTACGTCTGTAAAGCATTAAGTCTATATAAGTAGCCAGTGACCCCCAAGTCGACCGATCTTGCTTATCCATCATGATGGCGCACGCCCTTGCCGTTCTTCCTTTTACGAAGTACTGTTTCAGAATTCACTACATTCAAGCATCTTCTTTCCAGCCTAAACCTCTGTAGGCAACCTATCAGAAAGTCTTTCTGCCCAGTTTGATGAGATTCCAGGTTTGTAATAACCATTGGCCAGAGAATGCATCTGAACAAATTGTCTTGCCTCTTAATTCACGGATAAGACCAAGAAGTCGATGCCTGAGTTGGTCCTGAACAGTCGTCTCCCCAACAAGTGCGTCAATGACGCGTCTGCCAAATATCTGGGCTCCGATCTTGTAAAACTCGGCTATTTAAGCAAGTTCGTGTACGTGCACTGTAGTAATTTCGTCGCTTCTGGGGGACAGGTAGACGGGCTCAGTAGGATTTGGACTGATATCCCGTCATGTTTTTATGCAGTCCTCGTAAATGTAGGGGGTTTGTCTTCGCCCCCTGGCTGTCAGCTCAGACTCTGATGATTGCCGACAGCCACCCTATTCAGTGCCGCGAATTCCTTCAAGCCGTGTCTCTTCGCTCTGTGGTCTTGTACGCAGCACCTTGGATCGATCGATGGTCTTGTTTGTGTGCATTGAAGCCCAGCCTGGGTGCATTTCCTGCATGGTGACTGAGCCATTGGACACGCCACACGTCAACGGCGACACGTGTAGCAAGGGGTATCCATGGTGCGCATGATTTCCTGAAACGTCGCTTTGCTGACACAATGCTGCGTATGAAAGGAAGAGGTGACTGAGGGGTCTTGCAGACCGCGGTGATGAGGTGGATATCCAATGGGATCTGGAGCGAAGGGAATTACATTCTTTCACTTCCATGCTAACCTGTAAACAGTCTCAACTTATCTCACAAATTCATCCATAAGGGGGCTATGCAAGTTATTAAGAATGCCTGTCTCTACTCTTCTTCTAAACCTCTTTATAACAGCCCATGCCAAAGCGCTCCAGCCGGCCGATAATAGCGCTACTGGGTATGCGAACCAAGTGAAAGGCAATAGAGCCTTACTCTAGTTAAGGTCACCATGTCCGCGGTTACCAAGTAGTAGAGGTTTTATTGGAGGCACTCTAGCATTAAACGCGATGAATACCTTGCTCTTAGTGTATGGATCTTAAAGATGTAGTAAACCAGTTAAAGTAAGGTTAATCATTATTATTGTAAATAACTTGACATCCTTCGCCTGTCGTTTTCGTATGTTCTTGAGTGCGACTCTTTAAATTGACTGAAATGCATGCAAGCCGTGGGCTATGCTGGTATGCTACAGTAAAAATGTCGCTATTAATGTGATCAAAAATGGTACGAAGCGTGCTTCTCTTGTAACACAATATCAACGCTAAAGGCCCCTTTCAATGGAAAATGGCTGCTATTTATCGGGGACCCTAATAAGCCCTAAAACGCCTTAAATAGCTGCTCTTAAATTGTACGAAAAGCCTTAAAAGAAGGCTCGCATTACTATTATATTAAAGCTAAACCTTTAATAGCTAAATATTATAAAACCCCTTAAATTAATAACTTTTTAGGTAACCTATTAATTAACCTTAATATCTATAAATAAGAGCTTATTTTTCGTATTTAAATAGCTTTAATTAAGAATAATTCTACTATTTAATTTACTTTTATAGCTATTAATATAATATTTATAAGCCTAGTTTACTATTAAATTTAAGATATTTTAACGTTAAATTATAATATATTTAAGGTCTTTAAAGACTTAATTAACCTAGCTATAAATATTAAAGGTCTTTTATTAGTAACTCTAATAGGTTTAAAAAGCTAGTTTTAATAGATTTTTATTATTAAAAAGTACGCTATTAACTAAGGTATTTAATATTTAATTAACTTTTAATAGCCTAATAAGATAACTATTATTCCTTTAAAAAAACCTTAATTTAATAATATTAACTTTAAGGCTATAATAATTATAGACTTTAATAAGGTTTAATTTAAGAGGCTTAAATTTCTTATAAATAACTATTAGGTTAATATTTAAGCCTATTAAAGGTATTAAAAAGCCCTTTTAATTACTTAATAATTTATCATAAAGACTATTAATAATTATTATAATATAATAGCTATTAAAGATAGCGTTTTAAGATAATTAAAGCTACTATAAGCCTAGCTATAACTTATATTATAGGAATATAAAAGAGAAGTTTTATTAAAATATAAATTAATATTAAAGGGCGCTAATCGTACGAAAATTAAGGCTTAAAATATAAGCTAATAGAAGGTACTAGTAGAAGCTTATTAAATTAATCTATTTAATATAAAAGAGCTTTAATTAACCCTAGATTTTATAGCTATAATAGCCTTAATTAACCTTATATTTTTAAGCTACTAAAATAATTATATTTTAAACCTTTTAAACCTTAATAAGAAAGGTTAAATAAATAAGATTTTAAACGGCTTTTAAATTAGTAATTTATATAAATAGTATTACTAATATTAAAAGGCTACGAAAGGTAAAGGCGGTTTTTTATTCTTTACCTTCTAAGAAAGTCTATTATTATTAGAGACCTTAAATGTATTATAAATACCTAATTAACCTAGAAATAGTTAATAAAAAAGGTTAAAAATAGCTTTAAATTACCTTTATAATTAAAAATACTATTATTGTTAGTATTTATACCTTAATAAGCCTCTTAAAGACTTAATATAGAAGCTTAACGCTAAAATTAAAGCTTAAGTTTAATAGAAGCTATTAAACCCGTCTATTAAGGTGAAAGTTAATTAAGCTTATTAACGGGCTTTTAATTAAATTAATTAAAAGTAGCAGGAAAACCTAGAAATAAAAGGCATTTTATGCAGGGAAAAACCATACACAACATAAAGAATCATAAATAACAGTTAAAATATCGGTTAAAATATCGGTTAAAATATCGGTTAAAATATCGGTTAAAATATTAGTTAAAATATTAGTTAAAATATTAGTAAATATAACAGCTATAAGGGCTAAGAAGGTTAAGGTTCTATTTTTCTAGGAAGGCTCTAAAAAGCTAATTATATAATTGTGTGGCACGTGATTAAAGGCCACGTTACTAGCTAGATTAAGCTGCGATATACGGTTAAATTCCTCGCTGCGATATGCGGCCGAATTCCTCCACACAACGCCCCCCCACGAATTTGGCGGGCTCACCCGAGCTAACCGGTAAATTCGAAACTAATAGCCTAAAAAAGAGGCCTAGAGTAGTTAAAAAAAAAATCTAGGCATAGCAGGAAAAAGGGTTACTAGCATTTAAAGGCAGCTAACATCGCTAGCATTTAAAGGCAGCTAGTATCGGAAGGTTACTAGCATCTAAAGGCAGCTAACATTGCTAGCATCTAAAGGCAGCTAGTATCGGAAGGTTACTAGCATTTAAAGGCAGCTAGCATCGGAAGGTTACTAGCATCCAAAGGCAGCTAATATCGGAAGGTTACTAGCATCTAAAGGCAGCTAGCATTGGAAGGTTACTAGTATCTAAAGGTAGCTAGCATCTTTGATCAAATGGTTTAGGTGGGCGGCTTTAATTAATATTAAGCTTTAAGCTATATAGCCGGGTTAAACGGTTAGATTAGATATTAAGGTTAAATATTAGGGTTATAGCCGAGCTTAAAGAAGCTTAATAGATTAGGTTAATATTGCCCCCTTAATTTAAGTTAGTTTATAAGGGCTATAATTAAATGGTTTAGCTAAATAAAGCTATTAGTAGTAACAGCTATTATTCGTAGTAGCTATTAATAATAGCAGCTATTAATAGCGGCGGTCTACATTTATCGGCAGCAGCTCGCGGCTATTAATGCTAGCTATTAATAACGGCAGCTATTAACAGCGGCTACTAGCTTTCAACGATAGCTAGTATCCAACGGTAACTAGCTTTCGAGGGCGGCGGTCTACATCTATCGGTAGTAGCCCGCAGCTATTAGCGGTAGCAGCTATTAACAGTAACAGCTATTATCCGTAGCAGCTATTAACAGTAGCAGCTATCAACGGCGGCTGCTAGCTTTCAACGATAGCTAGTATCCAACGGTAACTAGCTTTTAAGGGCTGCGGTCTGCATCTATCGGCAGCAGCCCGCAGCTATCAGCAGCAGCAGCTATCAATGATAGCTATCAACAGCAGCGGTCTGCATCTATTAGCAGCAGCCCGCAGCTATTAATGCTAGCTGTTAATGACGGCAGCTATTAATAACGGCTGCTATTAATAGCGGCAGTTTGCATCTATCGGCAGCAGCCCGCAGCTATTAACGGTAGCAGCTATTAATAATAGCTATTAATAGCGGCGGTCTGCATCTATCAGCAGCAGCTCGCAGCTATTAATGCTGGCTGTTAATAACGGTAGCTATTAATAACAGCTACTATTAACGGCAGCAGTCTATATCTATTAGCAGCAGCCTACAGCTATTAGCGGTAGCAGCTATTAATGATAGCTATTAATAATAGTAGCTATTAAAGGTAGCCGCTTTAATTAAATGATTTAGGTGGGTAGCTTTAATTAATACCAAGCTTTAGGCTGTGTAACCGGGTCAGATATTAAGGTTAGATATTCGGGCTAAATATTCGGGTTATAGCTAGGCTTAAAGAAGCTTAATAGATTAAGCTAATACTCTCCCCCTAGTTTAAGTTAGGCTTATAAGGGCCTTAATTAAATAGTTAGGTATATTAGAAGCCCTATATTAGTCGGTTAAGTTAATCGAGTAGGTTAGGCTAGACCTTAATTAACGATAACTTTAGAAGCTAGTAGCTAGGTTTAGAGGCTATAATAGCTATAGCTAAATTCAACGACAAGAATAAAGGTTATTCGAAAGGTAAGTCAGTTAGGTTAGACCTTAATTAACGATAGCTTTAGAAGCTAGCAGCTAGGTTTAGAGGCTGTAATAGCTATAGCTAAATTCAACGAAGAAATAAAGGTTATTTAGAAAGGCGCTACGTAGCTAAGCTCTATAACAGGTAGCTAAGAAGGTTACTACGTAGCTAGAAATAGTATTATACTATAACGGGTAACTAAAGGGGTCACTACGCAAATAGGCTCTATAACGGGTAGCTAAGAAAGGTTACCACGTAGCTGAAAATAGCATTATACTATAACAGGTAGCTAAAGGGGTTACTACGTAAATAAGCTCTGTAACGGGTAGCTAAAGGTTATCTAAAAAGGCGCTATATAGCTAGGCTTTATAATAGGTAGCTGAAAAGGTTAGGTTAGTCTTAATATCTAGGGTTATAATTAAAGGGTTAGTGCCTTTAGGAGGCCTCTCACGATATTATATATCGCGAGATAAACGCTCGGGCGAAACCACTATTTTTATGTAGGGAAAAACCACACATAATATAAAGAATCGTAAATAACAGTTAAAATATCGGTTAAAATATCGGTTAAAATATCGGTTAAAATATTAGTTAAAATATTAGTAAATATAATAGCTACGAGGGCTAAGAAGGTTAAGGTTTTATTTTTCTAGAAAGGCTCTAAAAAGCTAGTTATATAATTGTGTAGCACGTGATATATCACGTGATACGGCACGTGACTAGAGGCCACGTTGCTAGCTAGATTAAGCTGCGATGTACGGTTAAATTCCTCGCTGCGATGTGCGGCCGAATTCCTCCATACAGCATTACGTTTTTAAGCTAACTTTAATAATAATAATAAGGTATTCTTTAAATTAAAGGCCCTTAATAACAATAATAACAAGGTGTTCTTTAAAATAAAGGCTCTTATTAATGTGTAGCGGCATTTATGCTTATAAGTTAGAGGAAGTTAGATAGTGCATTTAATCGTAGCCGTATTATTAGTATAAGAGGACGAGTATACGTATAAGTCTTTAATTTAATAAGTTTTACCTTTATAGTTAATTTTATAAGGTCTTTTATTAATGTTTTTTTAAGTCTTTTAATTAGCCTTATATAAGCTTATATTATATAGCTAAATTATTTAAGTTATTTAATTACTTATTTACACTTATAATAAGCTATAACCTATAATATATATAATTAAAATTACTAGTATTTTAAAAGCATTTAATTACTTTATTTAAATTAATTTACTACTTATTTAAGAACCTTATTATTCTTAAGAAGTAAGTTATAGGAATTAAAAAATAATTAAATTATAATACTATAAGGTGGTTAGGGAACCTCGCCTACTTGTAACGCGATTAATAACGTTACGTAGAATAAGAGCTTTAAGACTATATCCCTTATATCTTATATAATTAGAAAATAAAATAAGCTTTAATTATTATAATATAATTACCTTTACTTTAATTACTTAACTTTTAGTCTCTCTTATAATCTTATAATTTTTAAAGCTTCTTAAAAAGTTACTTACTTAAAATAATAAGAATAAGTACTTAAAAAACCCTTATTTTATAGGCGCTTTTACCTTTAATAGTAGAGAATTTAATAGAATTATTAAGTAATTAAAAGAATATAATAGCTTTAAGTAAAGGAAAAACACTTAAATAATTAAATAAAGCTATTATAGCTCTTTAAAATTAAATTACTTAATTAAAGAAGCTATAAAAGCTTTAAGAAAAGAAAAAGAAGCTATAAAAATTAATTCTTAAAACCATTTACTTAATAGTAAAAAAGAGATATAACTCTTATAATTTAAAGGAAAGTAATAATTAAAAAGTATAGGTTAAGAATATTAACTCTTTATTATTTAATAAACCCTTAAAAGTATAAGATTTAAATAAATAACTTAAACTATACTTTTAATAAAGTAAAATATAAGTATTATAGGAATTATTAAAAAATTCTCTTTATCTTAAATTATATAAACTTAAAATATAAGATAAGATAAGATTAATACCTTAATAAATAATTCATAAATTAAAAGAAAGACCTTAAGAATAATTAAAATACGTTTTAAGATTAAACTCTTATACTTTTAAAGAACGTAAAAAATAATAAGGCTTAAATAGCTATATAATTAAAATAAGTAAAGTAATACGAAAATTAAAGCCTTATAAACTTTAATATTTACCTAAATTTATTAAAGAAACACTTAAAAAAAGTTAATAAAAAGTTATAAGTACTTACCCTTTTTATTAAGTTATAACTTAAACTTTAAGATTATATAAATTTATATACCTTTATCTTTAAAAAAACTTAAGAAAAAGTAGTTTAAATTATTTAATAATTCTAGAATATTAAATTAAGAAAAAATAAGTAAAAGATTAACTTATTTTAATTAAAAAGCTCTTTAAAGATACTCTAATAAGAAAGAAGTAACTTATTAAAAGCTTACTTTAATAATAAAAGGTTCTTATAATTAAATTACTATAATTAAAACCTAAACTTAATTAAGTAAGAAAAGCTACCTTATTATAATTATAATAGTAAGAATTACCTTTAACTTACTTATAATTAGAGCATTAACTATAGTATAGTTTTATAGTTTTATAGTTTTTATAGTTTCGAATATAAAAAATTATATTAAATCTAATAAAATACTTATAGAATTATAAGTTTTACGAATAACTAATATAAATTCTATATTATAAGCTTATATTAAAAAAAGTGGGTCCTTATATAGCATTATAAGCTTAAAACTTTAAAAACTATAAAATGTAGTTTTTATAGTATAGTATAGTATAGTGTGTTTTTAGAAAATTACATAATCTAGTTTTTAAGCTTATAATAAGCTAGATAGACCTACTTTTTTATGTGAGCTAATTGGTTATAAGATTAGCTAATTTATATATTTATTATTATAATTCAAGTATTTTATTAGATTTATTATTAATTATTTAAGCTTTTTTAAAAATTGAAATTATAGTTTTCTTATTATTACTCTGCTTATAATAAACCACTAAAAAATAACTTAAACGGTTAAGAAAACGCTTAAAGGCTAAAGTAACTACTTTTACTTTAACTTTAAGCTAAGAAGTATTAATAAGCTAATACTTTAATATAAAGGTTATTATATATAAGCGTAATATTATAAAAACCTATACTAATTTTAATAGTTATATAATACTTAACCTTATTAGTATTAACTTTATAAAGTAATAAGAATTATATTAAGTAAAGGTAATAGCTCTTATTTTATAATTAATTAAAACCCTTATAATTCCCTAATATAATATATATAAAGTACTTATTTAAGCTATTAACTCTTATAAGTGTAAACGTACCTTAAAACTATTATATATTACTATTAAAAGAGACTTAAACTTAAAGGGAAACCTTATCTTAATAGGAATATATATATTAATTGAATAAAAAATATATATAATTATATATAGCTAAGAGTAGTAATATAAGTCTTTAAAAGGGGGCTTTTTATTAAATAATCCCTATAAATTCGCTAAGAAGTACTAGAATATAACTTAAATTTACGTTATTATTAGTATACTTAAAAAAGACTTTCTTATCTTAAGAGGTAAAGAGCTAATAAAAGGGTATAATTTTATAAATAATATTTTAATAAAGCTTTATAGCTTTAAGAATATCTTTATAAATAATTATTTTAAGACTCTATTATTATATAAGAATATTAATTATAATATTAACCTTTTACCTAATACTATACTACCTTATAGATTTATTTACTTATTATTTTAAGCTAAGTTAAAGAAGCTTTACTAGTATATTAATAAAAACCTAGTAAATAAACGAATAAAACCCTTAAAAAGCTTAATTAAAATATTAATTTTATTTATACCTAAGAAAAATAAAACCTTAAGGTTATATATAAATTATAAGGGATTAAATAAAGTAACTTAAAAGAATTATTACGTATTACCTTTAATTTTAAAGTTACTTAATAAATATTAAAAGATTAAGTTCTTCTTAAAGATTAATATTAAGAATACTTATTATAGAATATAAATAAAAGAGAGAGATAAGTAAAAGATAGCCTTTTAAACCTATTATAAGTATTATAAATACTTAATTATATCTTTTAACCTTATAAACACGCCTATTACTTTCTAGAATTATATTTATTAAGCCTTATAAGGGTTAATTAATATTATTTATATAGTATATTTAAATAATATTTTAATCTTCTTAAAAATAAAAGAGAAATATACCTCTTATATTACCTAAATATTAGAATAAATATAAGTAATTAAGTTATTTATAAAGCTATTTAAGTATACCTTTTATTAAACCTTTATAGAATTTTTAAGATTTATTCTATTAATTAATAGCCTTTTAATAGATTTAAAATAAGTATAAATTATCTAAGAATAAAAAGAATTAATTATATATTATAAGGTATAAGTATTCTTAGAATTCTATAACTTTTATTAATAATTTATATAAAGCTACTTTAAAATAATAGTACCCTTAAATGCTTTATTAAAGAGAAGCTAAAATAATAAAAAGCTTAATTACTTAACCTTTATAAATAAAGAATAATTAGTATTTAACCGTTTAAAAAATACCTTTATAAGAGTCTTTTTTCTCTAATATTATAACTTAAGTAAGGTAATTTAAATTAAAATAAACGCGTTTAACTTTATAATAATTAAAATTCTCTTATAATTAAATAATAAGAGATAATATTACCTTATTATATTTTAATCTTAAAAGTTTATTAATATAAAAAGAAATTATAAAATATTAAATTAAGAATTATTTATTATAATATAATTATTTAAATACTAATAATATTATATAAAAGAGGTAATAAACTTAATTAAAGTTTTATTAAATTATTATAACCTTTAAATATTTATAAGATAATTTAAGCTAAATAAGTATTAAGCTTATTAGTATATATTCTTATTACCCTTTAACTTTATTATTAAGTATTAATTTAATAAAAGTAACCTAATAAATAAGCTATTAAAATAACTTAATTATAAAGGTAAAGCTATATTTAATAAAGAGCTATTATTAAACTTATAAAAGAAGCTAATAATTACCTAAGAAAAAGTAAAGAATACTTTAAGAAACTATAAAAACTATAATAAAAAGCTAACGTTTAATTAAATATATAAAGCTTTAAAACCTTTAAAAGAGAGGTATTTAACTTATATAAGCTAAGTAATTATTATAAGTTTAGTAATTATTACTTATTTTATTAATAAATTTAAGAAGAAAGTAAGTATAATAAGTATAATTACGTAAAGTTAAGTAAGGTATATTATAAGATAATAATTAATTTATAAGAATAAATTAAGTATATTACTTAAAGAACTTTTACTTTAAGCTTAAAGTTATAACTTAAATATATAAAAGTAATTTATTAATAAGCTAATAGTAAAATAAAGAGAAAAGAAAAATTAAATAAAAGATAAGAGTAATCTTTTATTATATAAGAATAAAGTAATTATACCTTAAAATTTAAAGATATATTAAGAGTTACTTAAGCTATATTATAATAATCTATTAATAGGTTACTTTAAAATAAAAAGAATCTTAAAACTATTATAATATAACTTTTATTAGTTATATATATAAGATAAAGTAAAAGATTATATTATAAGTTATATAGTTTATTAAGAGATAATAACCTAATAATATTACTTATATAACGCGCTTAAATTATTATTAATTTTATAATAACTTTAAGTTAAAATATTAATAGACTTTATAATAAAGCTATTTAAGATAAAGTATCTTAAGTAAAGCGTTAATATAATACTAATAATAATAGATTAATTTATTAAGTATTCCTTTTTTTTAGTAATTAATACTACTATTAATACTATAAAACTAGTAGAACTCTTTTATTATAAGAGGTTAAACTTTAATTTAATATACTAAAAGGTATTATCTTTAATAAAAAGCTAGTATTTATTAGTTAATTTTAATTAAACCTTTATTACTTATTTAAGATAAAAAGAAGGCTTTTAATAGCTTTTTACCTATAAATAAATAAGTAAATAAAAAGAATAAATTAAACTATAAAGTATTACTTATATTATTTTATTATAGGTAATTAATTAATATAAGTGTAATTATTATTATAAGCTTAATTCGCTTATAATAATATAAAGAGTAATATAATAAATTACTTACTTAATTATAATTTAATAAAGTATAACTTAAAGTTTTACTTTTACCTTAAAGATAAAGCTTATTAAAAGAGAGTACTTATTATAAAAACCTATATAGTTAAGCTTAAGAAAATATAAGAATAACTTTAAATTAACTAATAAAAAGCTATAAAATTTTAAGTAAAGTATTATAATTAATAATATATACCCTTTACCTTATATAAGAGAGACTTAATAAGCTTAATTATAAAGAATATTAAATTTAAAGTAAAGAAATAAAAGCTTATTTTTTATTATATTAAACCCTTTTAAATTCTAAAAACTATTAAAAAATAGGTATATTACTTAATACTATTAGAATAATATAATTATCTTTATAATATCTTTTATATTAGCCTATTAAAGCTATAAAAATGTAAGAAAATACTAATAAAAACTTACTTTTAATATTAAACCTTAAAGAGAATAATAAAAAGTATAAAGTTAAAGAAGTTAAAAACTAAAGAGAGTTTTAAGAAGATATTTATTATCTAGTAAAGTAAAAGAGATAACTCTTTAAGTATAATTAATAGGTAATTATTAAAGATATAATTAATATACTTAAGGTAATTATTACGTTTTAATAAAATAAAAATAAATAAAAAGCTAATAAAACGTTATAAGAAAATTATAAGTAAAAGATTATTACGTGAAAATTAAATAATTATACTCTTACTATTACTAATTTTATTTATATTAACTTTTAAGCTAATAAATTATTAAATAAAAAATAAAAGAAATAATACTTAAAGCGTAGAAAAAACTAGTAAAAAAGTACTTAAAGCGCTTTCTTTAAGTAAATTATTATTAAATTTTATTAATAATAATTACCTTTTTTATACTATTATAAAGATAATAAATTACTATTACTTAAATAGTATAACTTAAGTTTAGAGTATTAGAAGTAGTATAGTTTTATAGTTTTATAGTTTTTATAGTTTCGAATATAAAATATTATATTAAATCTAATAAAATACTTATAGAATTATAAGTTTTACGAATAACTAATATAAATTCTATACTATAAGCTTATATTAGAAAAAGTGGGTCCTTATATAGTATTATAAGCTTAAAACTTTAAAAACTATAAAATGTAGTTTTTATAGTATAGTATAGTATAGTGTATTTTTAGAAAATTATATAATATGGTTTTTAAGCTTATAATAAGCTAAAAGGACCCACTTTCTTATGTGAGCTAATTGGTTATAATATTAGCTAATTTATGTATTTATTATTATAAGTCAAGTATTTTATTAGATTTATTATTAATTATTTAAGCTTTTTTGAAAATTGAAAATGTAGTTTTCTTATTAATGCTTTAAAGTCTATTATACGTAAGTAGTATATATAAAAATAACGCTTAATATTAATATTTACTATTTTAATAATAAATAATAGGTAATTAACTTAATAAAATAAGGTTTCTTAGGTGAAAAAAGAGAATTAAACGAGTAATATAAAAAAGAATAAGGTAAGTAATAATATTTAAGAGAGAAATAATTAATAAAAGTATAAAGAGACTATATTAATTTATATATATAGCTAGTTACGTAGTAATATAATTAATTTTAACTAAACATTTAAATTATTATATATTAATTAATAATACACTGCTATATAGCTAATAAGCGAGTATTAAGGCTATTTAACGCCTAGCCAGAGCATTAATAAGAAAACTACATTTTCATTTTTTAAAAAAGCTTAAATAATTAATAATAAATCTAATAAAATACTTGAATTATAATAATAAATACATAAAATAGCTAATATTATAGCCAATCAGCTTATTTAAAAAAGTGGGTCCCTTTAGCTTTTTGTAAGCTAAAAAACTAGATTATATAGTTTTCTAAAAACTTACTACACTACACTATACTACAAAAACTATAAAATGTAGTTTTTGAAGTTTTAGGCTTATAATAGTATATGAGGACCCACTTTTTTTATTATAAGCTTATAATTTTAGATTTATGCTAGTTATTCGTAAAACTTATAATTCTATAAGTAATTTATTAGATTTAATATAATTTTTTATATTCGAAACTATGAAAACTACGAAACTACAAAACTACACTACTTCCAATGCTCTGCGCCTAGCTAAAGTAAGGGGAGATAGTTATAAGGTAATTAGAGAACCTTACCTACTTATAACGCGATTAATAATATTACGTGAAATAAGAGCTTTAAAATTATATCCCCTATATCTTATATAATTAAAAAATAGAATAAGCTTTAGTTATTATAATATAATTACCCCTACTTTAGCTACCTAACTTCTAGTCTCTCTTATAATCTTACAAATACTACGTATAGAGTTATAAGTGTATATATATATATCGCGTTTAAGCTAATAAAAATAATAGTTTTACTTAAGTAATATTTCTATTAAGAAAGAATTATTTAATCTCTTATAAAAGGTGCTTTTTAGCTACTATAAGAATAAATTTAAATAGGTATAAAGGCCTAATAATATTTACGTTTAAGAGAATATAAAAGAATTATAATTATAATAAAATAAACTAAAACTAAGAAAGAAATTATAAGTAAATTATAAAGATAATTTAAATTATTTAATTAAGTAAAGAGAAATTATAATAAAACGAAAATTATTATAATTAAGCTAAAAAGAAAAAGTTATTTTAAAGGTCTTTAATTAAAATAAGAATATACTTACTCTTTAAATATTAATAGACTTATAATTAAAAAGGAAACTCTTATTAAAATAGCTTAAATTAATTAAAAAAAAACTAAAAAGAGAAAGAATTAATTAATTAATTAAAAGAATATAATATTTCTTATAGTATCCCTAATAATTATAATCTTATAGCTAATTATAAGAAATAGCGCTATAATATTTATTATCTTAGCTTATAAAATTATCTTTATAATATTTATTTATTTATTTGAGTACCCTAAAGCTATTATAGCTATTCTAGTACTTTTACATATAGTTCGAGTAGGAAAACCCTTTATATAGGAAGAAAAACCCCCTCGCTTCTATTTTAGGTTATTCCCACTAGACCTCTAAATGTATTATATTTTTTGTAGTTTTTACTATACTGTATTGTAATGTATTGTATTGTAATATATTACAATATATTACAAGATAAGAATACCTATAAATGTATTATAAGGCTATAAAATATCTAATAATAGAAATAAGTGCTTACATAAGCATATTATATATTAAAATAAAGCTAAAAATCACGTGATTTTAAATCTTTAAAAATTAACCTTAAAATGTGGATATTAAGCGAGATATTAAGCTTTAAAGTTATGTCTTAAAATAAAAAGTAAGTAAAGTAGGGCGAATTTTCAATTGCCTATAACTTTTTAATCTAATACCTTATAATAGTAAAAAGTGAGGCATTTTAAAGAGTCAATTTAGCTCTTTTTAATAATATAAAATTTTCCCTTATAACCCCTATAATTAGCCCTATAATCTTAAGTTTAAAAAAACAGGGTTTTTTTTACTAATAATATATTTATAAGTATTTTAGTTATGTAATGTAATGTATTTAAATACAATACATGAAAATACAATACAATACAAAATACAATACATAATACACTTGTATTTACTATATTCGTAAGAGCTCTAATTCCCACCCCCGCTATAACCTATAGTTATATAAAGCGTGTTCTAGATCGTGTAGGTTAAAGGTGCCTACTAAGCTAGCTATCCTAGTAGCGGTTCGTTGAAGCGTGTGTGGTAGGTGAAGTGCTTCTTGCACTGCGGCCGTAACTGTGTTATAAAGCTACGCTTTTATAATTAGGGTGTTATTAGTAATAGCCGCAGCTTTAACGCGGTATCGTACCGCTTTCTAGGTGGTATACTCCTTGAATAGTTTCTATACACGCTCTAGTAAAGCTATTAGAATAAGACTAGCTAGTTTATTATAAACGACGCGTCTTTTATTATTAAGTTTATCTTAAATCGCGTTTAACTTAAGGTTACGTAGTACCTATTTCGTAAATTATCCTCTACTTATATTTAGGTAATAGTAGCTCTATATAAGCCCCCTTTCTTCTTCGTCTATTACTATTAGCATTATATTCTTTATATCGCCCCTATTACAGCCTTAATATAATATTATAGTAGGGGGTAATTAAGTGTAAGAAATTTAAATCTTAGGTTATTTTCCGTTTTAAAGGTAATCTTAAGCTAGCGTTATAGTGCGAGAGTGAGAGCTAAAAGATAATTTATCTTCATAATAGAATTATCTTTAAAAGAAATATAAAAGGTTATTTTTAAGTTAAGTAAACTAATATAAATATCTCTTAAATTTAATTAATTAAATAATTAAAAAGAATTTAAAAGAAAAGATTTTATTAATTTATTTATTATTAATTAATAAGAAATTATTAAGAAGAACTTATATTCTTATTAATAAGACTCTTTTTAAGAATTTAACTTAAAGAAAAAAAAGCTTATAATTAAAAAGCTAAACGTTTTAAGATTAATTAATTTTATTATAACTTATAATAAAAACTTATTTAAAGCTATAAGCTAATAAAATCTTATTTTATTTATTAATATAAGCTTTAACTTTAAGAGATTTATTAAAATCCTTAAAGAAGCCTTAAATAAATAAGGAATTTTAATTACGTTTTAAAAAGCTTTTAAAGTTAAACCCTTTAATAGAGAAAATATCTTTAACTTTTTAAAGAAATTTAAGAAGAAAATAATTATCTTAATTATTTTAAGGAAAAAGTAAATAAAAATATTAAAACGTAATATTACTTCTCTTAAAAGAACGCGCGTTAAAACTCTTATAATTATTAATATTTAAAATAAAGCTAAGAAGAAACTTCTTTTATAATATAATATAATTAATTAAAATTAAATAAAAACTATAATAAATAAGTTAAAAAGTTTTAATGTTTAATATTTAAAAGAGATTTTTAAGACTTTTTATTAATTATATCTTTATTAAAGCTTATAAAGTAAAGCTAAATCTTTTACGTAAATAAAATTTATCTTTTAATTAAATACCTTATATAAAGCTTTATTTAATTATTTAATTATAAGCTTTATAAATAAAAAAGAGTATTTATAAAGTAAAATTATCTTAAAAAAGTATATTATACTTTAAAGTAAGTTAAATAAGTATATATAAGTTAAGCTTAAGCTTATAAATTATAACTTAACTATATTAAAATTAAAGTATTTACTTTAAAATTAAAAGTATACCTTAAAGATTATTTATAAAGTAATAAAAGGTATTTTTAAGAGTAACTTAAATAATTATAAGAAGTAAAGCTTATATTAAAATAAATTTATAATTAAAGAAGTAAATAAAAATTAAAAAGAAAGTAAAAAACTTAACTTTATTATTAGTTTTTCTTTTAATTAAATAAATAAAATTATAAAGTAATTTAAAGAGATAAAAATTATATTAATTAAGTAAATAAAAAGGTAAATTAACTTAAAAGAATAACTTAAGTAATATTAAAAGAACTTATCTTAAAAAAGTAATAAGCTTAATTAAAATAATTAAAAATTAATTTAATTTAATTATATTTAATTTAAGAATAAAGAATTAAATAATAATAGCGTTAATAATTACTTTAAAATTAATTATATTTATATAAAAGAACGTTAAAAGATTTAATATTATTATTATAATAATATAAGATATTTTCTTAAGAAATACTTTTACTTAAAGTATAATTAAATACTTAACTTTATTTAATATAATATAAACGTATACGTTCTTATAATTAATATTAAAGTATAAAAATATATTATATTATTATAACTTTTATTTTAGTTTTTTATTATTAAAAGCTATATAAAAAGGCTTATTATACTTTAAGTTAAACTATTTTTAAATATATATATTTATATATACTTAAATTAACTAAAACGCTTTAAAGATACTTTATTAAAGAAATAAAATACGCTATAAAAAGAAATTAAAATATTATAAAAGAAGTTAAAGTAAATTAATATATTTAAGTAAGCGTTAAGAAAAAGTAATTCTTATAATTTACCTTTAATTAAACCCTTATTTATTATAATAATTATAATATTTAAAATATATATAATAAAAAGTACTTAAGCTTATAATTTTAAATTTAAAGTTAACCTTTAAGTAAACGTAAATACGTATAAGTAAGTAAAGCTTAAAGATAATTAAAATAATACTAAGAATAAAAATAAAAAGAGTAAGATTATAACTTAAAATAATAAAGCTAAGTTAAATATAATTAAACTTATTAAAGATAAGGCTAATAAATAAGCGTAAATAATATAATTAAAGGGAAATTATTTAATTAAAACAATTATAATATAATTATATAAAGAAATACTCTTTAAAAAAATTAACGTCTTATTAAGAGTATTAGAATAAACCTAGAATATAGAACAATTAGGTAAGGAATTAAAAAAGAACTTTATTTTTAGGTCTTTTAATAATATAAGATTAACACTTATTTAAATTATTTAATATTTAAACTAATTTTTTTATACTTATTTATTAAGGGTTTTAGCTTTAATTTATACTCGCTTCTCACGTAATAATACTTATAAAATTTAAACTAAAATTAGTGGGAATTTATATCTTATTTTAGTATATAAGTAAACCTAATTTAATCTCTCTTTATAGGTAACTTCTTATACGTGGTACTTAATTTAATCTCTCTTTATAAGTAACTTTATATACGCGTTATAATTATTCTTCCCTTTTAGTATAATTATCCCTAATTATTATTAATATAAGTAAGCTTTAAAGGTATATTATTCTCGTTAAAACCTAATAAAAAAAAGAGTAATAATATTATCTTCTTTAAGTTCTTATAGTTTTATTTTTATTCTTATATTTTAAAGCGCTATTTTAAGGTCTTATACTTTTATTTTATTAGATTATAATTATTACCCTTAATTACTTAATTATAACGTTTACTCTATTAATATATATTACTTTTACTTATTTTTATTCTTAATAAAGCTTTTAATTAAAATCTAGTATTTTTTAAAAAAGAGCTTTATAGATTCTTTTCTTTATTTTAATAAGTGTAATTACCTTAAGAGTTAACTTATAGATTTAAGGTAAAAGTAATTATAAGTTTACTTTAATATAAATTTTTAGTTTTACCTCTTATTTTTTCCTTTTTTATTTTAATTTTATCTCTCTTTTCTTTCTCTTTTTAATAGCTTTATTTCTTATTATTTAAGTATAAATTCTTTTTTTAGCTCTTATATATTTTATATTCTTATTATACTTAGCTATTACCTAATATTTACGCTTATAATTTATATACGTTTTTTAGCTTATAAACTATAATAATACTTATTAGGCTTAAATTTTAAATATACACTTAATATAATACTTTATTTACATTTTCTTTTAATATAATAAAGCGCTAATATTATAAGTTATATTTTTAACTTAAAGTTATATTAACGTTATAATTAATTAATCGTTTTATTATTAAATTAATAATAGTTTATTTAAGTATATTAAATTAAAATGTATTTTATTATAATTAATAAAACTTTAACGTAAATTATAAGAATATATTTATTAATTTTAACTTATTTTTAGCTTAAATTTTACTATTATTATTATTATTAGGTTCTTTATATGAACTCTTATTACTTTTAATTACGTTTTATTTTACTCTTTTAATTATTATATTTAAATATAATTATTTTAACTTATATAATATAATATATTATTAAGGGCCTTCTTATAATACTTTAACTTAGCTTTCTTTACGCTCTTCTTTATCTTTTTTAGTATATACTTTTACATTTAACTTTTACTTTAAATTATAATTAATTTAAGTATAAGTTACGTTCTTATACCCTTATACTTAAAAAAGCGCGTTTAATTTAATAATAATATATATTAATATTTCTTATTTATTTCATATATATTTTTTTTTAATAAGGTAAATTTAACCTAGTATTAAATTACCTTTTTAAATAATTCTATTAAATAAGGTAAGTAATTTATTATTATTCTCTTAGATTTTAATTTTAATATAATTCTTTAAAGAACGTTATAATTATTATAAATATTATATTATTCTTAAAGCTATTAATTATTATACTTATAGTTTTATTAGATTAAACTTTAACTTATAACCCCTTTAAAACTTTAATTAAATATAAGGCCTTAAAAAGAGATATTATTAAAGTATTTAATATTAAATTAAAATAAGTTTTTACTTAAAAGACTTTACGTTAGCTTAATTTTACGCTTATTAACGTTATTACTTAAGCTTAAATAGTTTAAATAATAAGAGATAAGTTTAACTTATCTTATAAAAGTAATAATATAACGTTAAAGATTTAAGCTTACGTTAAAGCTTAATAAAAAGATTCTAATATACGTAATAATAATTAATAATATTATTATTATATAACCTGATACTTAAGTAAGTATTTACTTAAAATTAATTTTAATTTTAACTTTACTCTTTTAATTAAAATTAAGTTACGTTATATTTACTTTATTAAAAGAGTTAAGAATAATTATAATTATTATATCTTTTAAAAAGGTCTTTATATTTACGTAAGTATTAAATTTAATTTCTTTTTAATTTTATTATTAATTAAAGATAAATATTATATAATCTTATAATTAAGAATTTATTTAACTTAATTTAAGTCTTAAAGTTTATTTAAGTTATCTTCTTTAAGAAATAGCTTATAGGTATTAAGGACTAGCTATACTATACTACTATAAGTATACGTCTTTTAAAAAGTAAGAATAAACTTAAGAAGAAAGAGAAAGAGAAGAAAAGGTTTCCCTCTTTTTACCTCTCTTTATATCTTTATTTAACCTATAAATTATTTAAGTTAAGTTTAAGCTACCTTTATATTAGGTTTAGCCTAAACTTAAGCTATTAGCTTAAGCTTATAATATACCCCCTTACTTATTTAGGCCCTTTTAGTGTCTAGTTAATAGCTATATAAGGCGTATTATACTCTCTCTTTACTCTTATATTTATTTGTTTTTATTTCTTTATAAGAGTAAGATAAGTTAAGTATAAAATAAATCTCTTATAATATCTTCTTCTTATTCTTTATAACTCTTATTCTTACCTCTTTCTTAAAATAATTTTAAATCTTATTACACGCGTTTTCTTATAGTATTTATTTATTAAGCTTTTAAACTAGTCTTTTTATTCTCGCGTTAAGCTAAAAGAAGAAAATAATAATATAATTAATACTATTAGCGCTCTTTTACCCCCTTTTACCTCGCGCTTTAAGCGTTATTTAAGTAACTTTATTATAAAAGGTAACTCTAATAAAGATAATATTTCTAATAGTAAGAAGCTTATTAATTCTTATATATAATATTAAAACTAGCTTTTAAATACTAGCTATTATAAATACGCCTTTAGTCTTAATATAGTATATTAACTTTACTATAATACCTATTAATAATATAATTAAAAGTTATATATTTACGCGGTGAATTTAAAGCTTTACTATTAATAGAAGAAAGTTAAGCGTATTATTACCTATAATAACTATATTATTATTAAGGCTATTAAAAAGAGTGTTAACGTTAAGGCTTTTTAAGCTAAGTTCTTACGCGAGTTCTTCTTTATAGTAAAAAAATTCTAGTTTATACTTACTTATACTTACGTTAATTTTAATTTAATTTAAATAATTAACTTTCCTATTAAGTTTAATTAAAATTCTTTATTTATAGCTTAATAAGCTATTATTCTTAGTACGTCTTTTACGCTTATCGTTTATTATAAGAGCGCTATTATTTACTAGAATTCTAGCTATTAAGCGATAATCGCGAATTTTTACTATAATTAAACTAGTATTACTTAAGCTTTTAACTAGCTTATTAATAATTAACGTTTTAATTATAAAGAACGTGTTACGTAAATAGCTTATCTTAAAAGGGTAATTAAATTTATTAATCTATCCCTTACTGGTTATAACTAGCGTTTTATTTACGCTTTTAATATTACTCTATTAGAATTTTCTTTTATTCTTTTTAATTTTACTACTTATTATTAGCCTCTTAAATAATCTCTTAATAATTCTAATAAGCTTATTTTAATTAAGAATCTTTCTCTTATTAATTCTATTATACCCTTAATTACCCTTATTTCCCGCTTTATTACACCTTTACCTTTTATAACTTAATAGCTAGCTACTCTTACTTCTCGCTTAAATATACTCTTACCTTTTATAATTAAATAACTAATTACGCTTATCTTAAAACTATAACGTTTCTTTAAGGGAAAAGGGTTTAATATTAATTAAAACTAATATTCTAATAATTTCTTATTAATAAATAAAAGTAAGAATAAGCGTAAGAGAAAGGCTTATAATTATCCCTAAAATACCTTTAATTAGGCTTTATTTAATAGCCTTTTCTCTTATAAAACTAGCCTTTATACTTGTAGTATATTATTCTATTAGGGTTTTTTATTATATACTAATAGTACTAATACTAGCGGTTTTACTTCTATTAACACTACTTTAAGCTCTTAATTTAGTTTTAGTTCACGCGCCTTTTATTAAAGGTTTACTTATCTATTAAGTATATTAATCTTATTAACTTATTTTATTTTAAGCTCTTCTTTATTCGCTTAATTTAAGGCTAAAAACTCTAATAGTTCTCTCTTAATATTACTCTTATTTACTTTAATAAGAGTCTCTATTACTTCTTACTAATAGCTTACTTTATCTTATCTCTTAGCTAATAAAAACCGCTCTTTATTAATACTATTAGTTTACTATAATTTAAACGTTACTTTATATAAGCGTCTTATATTTAAATTAGCTATATATTATCTCTTTTAATCGTGCTAATTACCCGTTAAATAAGGTAGTTTTTTTTTTTTTTTTTTTTTTCTTTAATTAATATTTATAGTTAATTAATCTAAAAAAATTTACTAGCCTCTTATAGTTCCTTTACTTATACGATTTAAAGCTCTTAAATTATATTACTATTTTTATTACCCTTATTTTAACCTATTATAAGCTCTTATTACTCTTTTTTTTTTTTTATATATAAGTACTACTATAATTATAGTAATTTAAGCGTAGCGTAAAGGCAGTATAAAGCTATTATTCTATCTTATATCCCCTTATTAGTTTTTAAAACGCTTTAATATTATTATCTCTTATACGTTTTCTAGTAGCTTTTAAGTTAATTATATATAACCTATTTATTTTACGTAAGCTTTTCGTTTCTTATCTCTTTTTAATACATTTCTTACTATAAGAATTTCCTTTACCTTAAATTCCTTTATTAGTTAACTACTTACCTTATTATTTATTTACGTTAACTTAAGGCCTAATTTAAAGTTTTATAGCTCTTAAAATAAGAGCGAGTTATAGGCTATACGTTTTAAGAGATTAACGTAAAATACTAGGTAAATATTACTTAAAACGTTTAACCTTATTATAAGTAATATTAGCACGTTTATAACCTTATATTTTATTATAACTTAATTTAGCTTTTTACCTGGTTAATTTATTTTAATATTTTATAGGTTTAATTAAATATTATCCTTAATCTTAAACTTTTTTATTAAGTGCTATTATTTACTTATCAAGTTTTAAGTATATTATTAGGTAAATATAATTATAGCTTAAGCTAGGTTTATTTCTTCTTATAAGTAATTAATAAATACTATTACTCTTTCCTTTATTAAGGTCTTTAATTTTTATATATTAAGCGGCTTTTAAATTATAATTATATTAAATTTATATAAGGCTTTATTTAAGCTTATTTTAATTACAGTTAAGTTTTAGTTATTTAAGGCTAATTAATAAGTTATAAGATATTTTATTTAGTTTAATTACTTAAATAAGATTATAACTTAAAGAATTACCTATACCTTTTAGTTTACGCGTTTTATACTATTATTTATTTATAAGTAATATACTATAAAAAGAAGCTAGGTTATTTTTATAAGTTTATAAAGTATTATTTAGAATTTATTAAGCTAATTTAACTTATAATTCGTAATAATTTATTTTAAAAAGCTATAAAACTACTACTAGTATTACTTAAAACGTTTCGCGTATACCTTAACCCCTATTAATATTATAGCTTTTAATTACACGTATTTAAATAATTAATTTATAATAACTATTAGGTATTTAATATCTCTCTTCTTATAAGTAAAAAGGTTTATTATAAAGTTAATTAAAATTTATAACTAGTACTTATTTATAATTAGAATTAATTATAAAAGTCTTTACTAAAGCTACTTACTCTTATATTCTTTATAATAGTAATAGTTACGTATAAACTATATAACGTCTTAGAATATCTCTTTCTAATAATAGTTCTATTAAAGTAACTTAAAGATACCGTTTTTTCTAGGGTAACCTACTATTAAGAAGTTATATACGCGTTATATAAGTGTTATTATAAGTAGCTCTTACTTTAAGGCCTAGATATAACCCTAAAATAATAGTGTTTTATATATAAAGAGAATATAATTTATAATTTATTCCCGTATATTTACCTTTTTAAGAAACCTTTAAGTATTCTTTTAAATAGCTTTAATTTAATATACTATTACCCTATTCTTATACTAACCTTAATTCTATAAGCTTTAAAGGTAATAATTATTAAATATCTTTATTTTTAATAAGAGATTAATAGTTTTACTAGCCTTTTCTTTATTATTAGCGGTTAAGGCTAGATTACCTAGTAATATAAGTAATATATTTATTAGCTAAATAATACTATTAAAGCGTAATAAAAAGGTATTTTAATTCTAGTCTCTTTAAAAAAGTACGTTAAAGCGTTATACTTATATTTTAGGTTTATAATAAAGGTAAAAGATAAATAAAGAAAGTATTTTTACTTAACGCGCTTATCTCTTTAATATTTTCTTTAATAAGGTAAAGTATTTTAAGTTTTTATAGTTTATAAGAATAATAAATAATTATATAATACTTTAAAGTTTTATTAATTAAGCTTTTAAGTAAGAGATAATAGCTAAAAGTTTCTTATTATAAATAATATAATTTCTTTTTAAAGTTATAAGCCTTATAAAGTAATATACTATTAGGTAAAGAACTTTATTATTAAATTATAATAAGTATTTTTTAAGAGTATTAATTAAGTAATTTACCTTTATAACCGTTTTCTTTATAAAGTTCTATTACTTTAAAATTAAATATAATATAAACGCTTTTTTTAAAGACTTAAAGGTAATATTATACTTCTTTAATTACTTAAATTAAACGCTTTTTTTTAGTAACTTTAAGAGTAAGCTTATAAGAGATAAGAAATTTAATATAAAGTTCTAATAAAAGTTTGTAAACCTTAAAAATCCTTAAACTTCCCTTTAATATATAAGGGGTTTTTAGCTATATATTACCTTTATTTTCTTTAAGTTAAAATGAATCTCTTTACTCGCGTAAATAATAAACCTAAGATATTTTACCTTTTACACGTAAAAAGTATATTTCTTAATATTTAAATATAACCCTATTACGCGAAGTCTTATTAATATCTCACGTACTTTTCGTATATAATCTTTTTATAAGCTAATTAAGTAAATTAAGATATTATTTAAATAAGCTATTATAAAATCCCCTAGTATTTTTCTTAAGGTATTATTAATATAACGTTAAAACGTTATAAGAGCGCTTATTAGCTTAAACGGGTATATTAGCTATTTAAATAGCTTAAACCTAGTTTAAAATACTATTAAATACTTCTTCTTTAAGGTAATTTAAAGCTTATAAAATACTAAACGTATATTTAGCTTTATAAACTATCTAGCCTTAAAAAGAGACTATAATATTTCCTTAATTAATAAAAGTAAGTAATAGTTTTACTTTATAACTTTATTTAAAGCGTAATAATTAATATAGAATTATTAGCCTTTATTAGGCTTTTTTATAAGTAAAATTAAAGCTATTATTAATAAGAAATTCACGCGAATTTAACCCTTATTTATTAGGTTTATAACTTATTTTTTAATCTTTAATAGGTATTTACGTGGTATATTATAGAGTAATACTTATAATAACTTAAGGTTAAATTTATTTAAACGCTTCTTTAATTATATATAATAATTTAATTACCCCTAATATAAGAGAAGTTTATTTACTTTTTTTTAATTAAATAAGTTCTTAAAATTCTATAGCTTATTAAAAAGCTATAATACTTATTCTTACTTTTAATTTACCTTAGCTTTTTATACATATAAGACTATTATTATTTCACGTAAGCTTATAATTATAAGATAATACTTCTTCTTCTTTCTTTAAGCTTATTAAACTAGTCTTATAAATACTAACTCTAATACTTTTATCGTGGAATTTCGTATCGCTTAATTACTAGATCTCTTAATTACTAGGTTACTTATAGTACTTATTATAAGCTCTCTTCTAATTAATCGCACGTATATATTATAGTATATTATTTAAGGTATCTCTAGTATTACGTTTTAAGTAAGACCTAGTATTACGTAAGCTATTATTAGAGATTTCTAGCTGTTTATATTTATTATAAATTATATTAGGTAGAAAATTATAAAGTATAACTTTTATTATATTACTTTACGTTACTTAGTTTTTACTATTATACGTATTTATTACTATTACTCTAATAGAATTTACTTAAAGCTTATATATTATATAAACTTTTCGCTTATTATTATATAATAATTATAACTTATATTTACTTAAGTGTTTATAAACTTTAAGAAGTTAATTAACGCGGGAATTAAAAGAGATAATATATTTATCTTTAACTTAATTTCCTTTAACTCTTATTTTCTAGATAAAATACTTTTTATTTTATAACTATTATTATATTATAACGCTTTTATTAAAAGACTTATTATAAAGGTATATTATTTTTTAATTACTTATTATTCTCGTTTAAGCTATTAATTATATCTCCTATTATAACACCTCTTATATTAAACGTTTATAGCTATTATACGGGTAATAGAGTACATTTAATTATATAATACCCTATTAATTCGTAATAAATACACTTTCTTTTTTTCTTTTATTAATTAATTATCTTCTTTAAAATCTAATAGGCCCTTTTCTTTTAATTACCTTTAAGCCGATTTTAACTTACGCTTTTCTTAGGTTTAGCTTAAAACCTTATCTGTATTACGTTTATTATTAACGTGTTTTTATTTATTAATTATTTTATTTTAAAGGTAATCTCTTTATTTTACTTATTTTAAAACTTCTCTTTTAATTATAAAGACTTAATATTAATAGTTGTATTATAAAGCTAAGTTACTATTATATTATACTTAAAGCGTAATATTTTCTTATTTATAATTTCTTATTATATACGCTTATTTAAGGCTTATTATAGTTTTATAAGCTTTATAAAACTAGCTTATAATATCCCTTTAATAAGCGTAAGCTTATTCTTAAATCAAATAAAAAAGTCTATAAATAACTTATTTTAATACTATTATATTTAATTTAACTTAATAAGTGCGATTTTCTTTTAGTAAGGGTTTAAATATATAAATAATAGGTATTCTAGAAATTAAAATGAGTTATAGCTCTTTACTTTACCTAGTTTAAAAAATAAGGCTATATAGCTTTTAACTTTATTAAAGAGGTTCTAGTAAATAAAAACCTATTAATTATAAGAGCTACTAATAAATTATACGTCTTTAATTAGCTTATATATTATAAGCTTCTTTTAAGCCTTAAACACGTTCTTATTATTATTAAAAGGGGTTTTTATTAAAATTAAGTTTCGTTTTATTAGGGTATTATTATTAATAGGTATTCTTATAATAAGTATAACTTATATTACCTAGTTTTATAGGTTATAATATTATTTAAAGAGTTAATAAAGTCTTTTAGCCTAGGTATTTATAATCTTTTATAGCGCTATAAAGTTAAATAAAATGCTTTTACCTAACGTAAAGGCGCTAAGTATAAGTAAGTTCTATTTTATACTAGATATTACTTTATTAAGGTTATTTACGGTAAAGTTTATTCTTTATTAAGGACTAGCTATACTATACTATTATTAGACCTTTAAATGTATTGTATTTTTTATAGTTTCTACTATACTGTATTATATTGTATTATATTGTAATATATTACAATATATTATAAGATAAGAATACCTATAAATGTATTATAAGGCTAAAAAATATCTAATATTATAAATAAATGCTTATATAAGCATATTATATATTAAAATAAAGCTCAAAATCACGTGATTTCAAATCTTTAAAAATAAGCCTTAAAATGTGAATATTAAGCGAGATATTAAGCTTTTAATCTCTTATTTTAAAAAGTAGATCTTAATTTTTAGCTAAGATTTCACCTATTATAACTCGCTTAATGTATAAGCTATACGTATAAAAACTAGTGTATTATAAAGAGCTAAATTAGCTCTATTTAAGTATAATAATTATAACCTTATAAGTCTTATAATTAACGTTATATTTATAATTAAAATTTCCCTTTATAACTACACATTACACTATAAATGTAGTTATAGTGTAGTTAAACTACACTAAAACTATAAAAACTACACTATATTAAAAACTACACTAGAAAACTACATGTAGTATAGTTTTTCTGTTAATGCTTTAGGCCCAAGCTACTAGCTTGAGCCTATAACAATAGGTAATTTTAATTATAATTATAATATTTATATAAAGATTTTTACTCTTTTACTTTAACTTATATTTAAGTTTCTATTAACTTAAAAGGCTTATTAAAGTAATTATAGCTTATCTTTAAGTAATAAGTTATATAATACTATAAGTAATTCTTAGGTTTATACTTTCTTAAAATTATTTTTAACTTAAATTATAAGGTCTTTTTATTTATATAAAAAAGGCTAATAAAATTAAGTTTAAATTAAAAAAGTAATTTTTACTTTCAATTAATACTATATATGTAAGATTTAAATTTAATTTCTTTAAAATTTTCTTATTAATTTTTCTTATTTTAAAGTATTAAGCGTTATTTTAAATATACCTTTAAGTGTATTCTTTATCTTCTTCTTAAGAATATTTATTATTACTTTTAATATATTACTTTAATAGATTTTTATAATAGCTTTTTTTACTTAAAGGGGTTTAAAGGTATTAAAAAGGCTTAATAGGTTATAAAAACGTTTCTAATTAAGCTAAAATAAAATAGTATTATTAAGAGTTTTAAGAAAAAGCATAATCTAGTTTTTAAGCTAATAATATGCTAGAAGGACCCACTTTTTTAAATAAGCTAACTGGTTATAATATTAGCTATTTTATGTATTTATTATTATAATCCAAGTATTTTATTAGATTTATTATCAATTATTTAAGCTTTTTGAAAAAATGAAAATGTAGTTTTCTTGTTAATGCTCTGGAAAAGCCTAAATATTATAATAGTCTCTTTAATTATATGTGTAAAAGCTAATAATTTAGCTTTAGTAAACGATATTATAATTATATCTTACTTATTAGCTATTTAACTAATAGGTCTATTAAATAGTTAAATTATTAAGCCTTATAATAACTTTTAAGTTTATTAATCGTTTATAAAGGTAATATTAAAAGCTTTTTAAAGCTTTAAGTTATTAGGACTTTTATTAAATTTAATTACTAGGTATCGCGTTAAATATAGGTATTTAATAACCAGAGCATTGGAAGTAGTGTAGTTTTGTAGTTTTGTAGTTTTTGTAGTTTCGAATATAAAAAATTATATTAAATCTAATAAAATACTTATAAGATTATAAGTTTTACGGATAAATAGTAGAAATCTTCTACTATAAGCTAACATAAAAAAGTGGGTCCTTATAAGCTCTTATAAGCCTAGAACTGTAAAAACTACAAAATGTAGTTTTTGTAGTGTAGTGTAGTGTAGTGTGTTTTTAGAAAATTATATAATCTAGTTTTTAAGCTTATAATAAGCTAAAAGGACCCACTTTCTTATGTGAGCTAATTGGTTATAATATTAGCTAATTTATGTATTTATTATTATATTTCAAGTATTTTATTAGATTTATTATTAATTATTTAAGCTTTTTTGAAAATTAAAAATGTAGTTTTCTTGTTAATGCTCTGTTAATAACTTAATTAGTAACCTATTAATAGGTTTTTAACGGATTAAAGAGGAATTTAACTAGTTTAACTATTAGTTTAATTATATTAGGTCTTCTAATAAACGTAATATAATTAATAGAGCTAATTATCTGCTAATATTAATAAATTTAATTAATAGTTATAATACCTAAATTAGGTTCTAATTAATTTCTAGGTTTTAGACTTTCTTTAAAGTTATCTCTCTTAGGGATATTAAATTTTATAGCTAGTTTTTTAATATAGAAATTCTAATATAATTAAAGCTTATAAGTAGCTTTATCTTAAAGAACTTAAATTCTTAAAAACTATTATAACTTATTAAGGGTTTTTATATTATAGGTTAATTTAAGCTTTTAAATTATTTAATTAATAGCTTTAAAAGCTATTTATTAGTATAAAAAGATAATATTATTAACGTAAAAAAAAACTATTAATATTAGGCTATTAAAGATATAAGGGTCTTTTAAATAAGGTGTAAGACCTAATAGCTTAAAGGTCTTACTAAGAGACTATTATTATAATAAAGCTAATCTTCGTAGCTTATATAAGGCTTATAATAGCCTTATTATTTAATTAAGCCTTTTAAATTCTTTAAGAAATTTAACGTAAACTTCTTTATTAATTAGGCTATTTATAAAGGTATTTACCGCGTTAAGTTACCTAGCTTTAAGGTTAAATTTAACTATAATAGCTATTAAGGTTTAAAATAACCTTTTAGTTAAGGTTATAAATCTTTTTATTATTAGGTAATTAAAGGTTATCTTATACGTATAAATAAGCCTTAAATTTATTAATGAATTTATATTTATTATATTTATATTTAAACACTTAAGTTAATAATAATAGGTAATATAGCTATTTCATTTAATTAGGTTAAACGGGTTAAAAGGTCTCTTAGTTAATTAAAGTATTATACTTTACTTAAGTAGCCTTTTTAAATTTAAGCTTATAAGGGTTAGAGCTCTTATAAATATAGTAAATACAAGTGTATTATGTATTATATTTTGTATTGTATTGTATTTTCGTGTATTGTATTTAAATACATTACATTATATAACTAGAATACCTATAAATGTATTATAAGTAAAAAAAACCCCTGTTTTTTTAAACTTAAGATTATAAGGCTAATTATAAGGGCTATAAGAGAAAGTTTTATATCATTTAAAAGAGCTAAATTAGCTCTTTAAAATGCCCTACTTTTTATTACTATACGTTACTATCTTAAAAAGTTATAAGCAATTGAAAATTCGCCCCACTTTACTTACTTTTTATTTTAAGACATAACTTTAAAGCTTAATATCTCGCTTAATATCCACATTTTAAGGTTATTTTTTAAAGATTGAAAATCACGTGATTTTTAGCTTTATTTTAATATATAATATGCTTATGTAAGCATTTATTTCTATTATTAGATATTTCATAGCCTTATAGTACATTTATAGGTATTCTTATCTTATAATGTATTATAATATATTATAATACAATACATTACAAATTTACAATACAGTATAGTAAAAAATACAAAAAATACAATACATTTAGAGGTCTAATAAGGGTACCTTTATAGCTCTTTTTAATATTAGGGTTTAAGTAATAAGCTTCTTTTATATAGCCTTTTAAGCCGTTTAATTAAAAAGCTATTATAAAAGCTACTAAAAGCTTTATTTAAAATCTATTATAATTATTAAGGCTCTTTAAATTAATTAAAAGGCTTTAATAGAGCTAGCGTTAAAAGGTTTTAATAAGGGCCGCTTATATTAGATTTAAGGTCTTGAAAAATATTAAATTTAAATAATTAACTTTCTTTTTAATTAACTTAAAGGCCTTAAGTATTAACTTTAATAATAAACTATATCTTATTAATATTATTATTATTATTAGACTTAATATAGGTTAAAAATTTAAGCTATTATAGCTTTTATAATTAAATTTAATAAATTTAGCCTTAATAAAAGGTTTTTTTATTAAAGGTTATATCTTTAACCTATTTAACTTTTAATTTTAATAGAATTTAGATGCGAAAGATATTAATAGAGTTATATTTAATAAGATAGCTGATTTTTACGTGAGCTATTATCTTAAGAGCTTGTTTTTAAATGCCTTAAAGGGCTTTTTAAGTTATTAAATAGGCCCTATAGCTATACGCGATTAAATATGTAATATTAGGCCTATTTAAATAACCTATATTACGATTATTTAATTAAAGCTACTATTAAAGCTATTAGAAGGGCGTCTTTTAGTTTATACCTTATTATAGTAATAGATTATAAAGGTAAGTAATAGCTTTCTAGGTTTTAAGCTATAATTTAGTAGAAAGGTTAGCTATTAATTATATTATATAAGCTTTTAACCCTAAAATACTCTTAAACCTTTTAGTAGAGCTATTTTAAGCGGGTATATATAATAATATAAGCTTATTAATAATACCTTTATAGTTAACTTAAGCCTTATAAGCTATTTAAAGGCTCTTATTATTATTCTAATAAATTTAATAGATACTTAATTAATATTACCTTTAAATTTAAGCCTTAAATAATTAAAGAGCTAATAATAGGGTATTTTAAGTAATGTTTTTAAGCTTAAAGACTATTAAAAGGCCTAAGTATTTATCTTTAATTACTAAAGCTATTAACTTATTATTATAATTAAGCTTAAATTAAAAGATATTAATGTAAATTCTTTAAAAGGGTCTTAAGCTCGTTATTTAAGAGCTTTTATAAGAGATAACCCTTTTAACCTTAGCCTTAAAATAGGCTTTATAATTAATTTATATAAGGCTTAAAATCTTTAACCTAATAGTCTATTAAATTAAATGTTTAAGGCTATTTACATTTAAGTAGCCTAGCTATTAGTGCTAGAGGTTAATAGAGGCTATTTTCTAGGGTTAAGGTAACGTTAAATTAGATTAAAAGCTTTTAATTTAATAAATTTCATTAAATTTAGTAATAGGCTACTTAAAGTAATACCTTATATAAAAGATAATCTTATTATCCTTTAATATAGCTTTTATAGCTAGGTTTTAATTATAGCTCTTTTTTAAAAAGCTATTTAATAAGGTTATATTTATGTAAAAGGTTAAAATAAAAGCTACTTACTTTAGCTAAAAGAGCCCTATTTATATTTATAAAGAGACCTTTTTATAGCCTTTAATTTAAAGCTTTATATCACTTATAAAGGCTTCTTTAAGCTATTAAAGAACTTAATAGTTAGTAAATTAATTAAGATTATTATAAATATATATATTTAACCTAAAATCTAGGATAAAAGAGTCTCTTAAAGGGTAAATATTCTTATAGATTAATTAGATAAATAACGCGGCTACTTATTTCACGTAATTTAACCTATACCTTAATTAATTATAGCCTTTTTCATTAATTTAAGCGTTTTTAGCATTTTTAGCGTTTTTAGGCCCTTTAAGCTACCCTTATTTTTTAACCTTTTAAGCCCTCTAATATTTAGACCTTTATAAGCTTTATTATTCATTGATTTTTTAGGCTTCTAATACTTATAGAAAGCGTTTATTAGCTTCTTTAATTAATACTTATAAAAAGCATTTATTAGCTTCTTTAATTTAATGCTATTAACGCTTAAATTACCCTAGCGCTTGTAAAAGGCTTTTATCTTATAAAGGACCTTATTAATTTATTAGCTTAAACGCGATACACACATATATACCTATAACTTTATACGCGGTATTATAATCTAATTACTTTTTAATTTCTATAACTTACTTCTTAAGAATAATAAGATTCTTAAATAAGTAATAAATTAATTTAAATAAAGTAATTAAATACTTTTAAAATACTAGTAATTTTAATTACACGTATTATAAGCTATAACTTATTATAAGTATAAATAAGTAATTAAATAACTTAAATAATTTAATTATATAATATAAGCTTATATAAGGTTAATTAAAAGACTTAAAAAAATATTAATAAAAGACCTTATAAAATTAATTATAAAGGTAAAACTTATTAAATTAAAGACTTATACGTATACTTATTCTCTTATATTAATAATATAATTATAATTTAATATACTATTTAACTTTCTTTAACTTATAAGTATAAATACTATTATATAAATTCTCTTTAAATAAGTAAAGCTTATTACTTTTATAAGTTAATAATAAGTAATAATAATTAAGTAAATTTATTATATAATTCTTTAATTTATAAATTAATTATTTAATTATAATTTTAGCTCTTTTATTTTTTACTTAACTTTAAAGTCTTTAATATTATTAGCTTAATTTTCTCTTTTTTTTTCTTTATAATATTAAAATATTCTAGTCTCTTAAAAGCTCTTATAAAGTAATATTCTATAAATTTAATAATTATCTCTTAGAATAATTAATAACGTTTAATAATATTATATTAAAACTTTTTTATATTAATTCTTTTAAAATTAAGTTTATAAAGCTTATACTTATAAGTAATTTATTATATATTAATTATTTTTATATATACTCTTATAAAAGGTTTATTATATTATATATAATCTTTTAAGTTAAAGAAAGGTAATAATATCTTACTTAATTTATAAGAGCTTTACTTTAATTAAAGGTTATTATATTTAAAATTACCTCTAAAATATTTTCTTTATAATTAAAGTATTTATTTTTTATAGCTAATAATATAACGTTAATTTTTACTTTTTTCTTAGCTTTTTTAGTTTCTTTAAGATCTTTTAAGTAATTAAAAAGTTATTTAATAGTTAAAAGCTAATTTAATATTATTATTTTCTTTTCTTTAATAAAGCTTTTATAAAATAATAATAAAGAAAGAAATAAACTAATATTAAATAATAGAAGTTAATTTATTAGTTTTCTTAATATTAATCTTAAAGGCTTTAAAGTTATAAGACTTTAAATATTATTCTTTTTATTATTACTCTTTTAATTCAAGTTATTAAAACTTTATTAATAAAGTATCTTTTTTAAATTTAATATAATAATATTTTTCTTTATTTTTTTTAAGACTTTTATAAGATTAATAATTTTCTTATTTATTTAATCTCTTATAACCTTAAAGTATTTAATAATTATATTAACTTTACACTTAATAATTAATTATTATAAGTTATTATAAGTAATTAAGTATTCTTTTAAAGTTAAAAGTTATATTCTTTTTATATAATATTATATTTTAAGTATAATTATATTCTTATTAATTATAGTTTATTTAATTAATCTTAAATAATTATATCTTTATTAATTAATATAAGTATTTTCTAAAATAAAGCTTTTAATTAATATAATAATATTCTTCTTTATTATAAGTACGTATAATTTACTCTTACTTTTATAAAGACTTTAATCTAAGAATTTAAAGTTATTATCTTTATTTCTTATTACTTTAAGATATACTTTAAGCTTATTTATAGCTATATTTTATAGAATTTATAAGATTTTATTTACTCTTTTATTATTTATAATATAACTCTCTTTTAATAAATATAATTAATCTCTTAAATATAACTTATAATTACTTTTAATTAAAGTTTTCTTTTTAAGTATTATTATTTTTAAAATATAAATATTCTTTAATTTAACTTATTTTCTTATTATTTTATTTAAGTAATAGCTTATAAGTTCTTTAAAGTAATTAATTAAAAATACTAAATATATATAATTACATTTTTAGTTTTTAATTTATAATATATATAATATTAGAATATAATTAAACTTATAAGAGTAATTTAATAATTAAAGTACTTATTATTATCTCTTAATAAATTACTTAAAATATTAGTTTTTACCTCTTATAAAAGAGTTAAATATATATAGTATTTTATACTTATAATTAAATATAAAGTATATTTAATAGCTTAAAAAGTATAAAAATCTTATAAAGAATCGTATTTTCTTTTAATATATATAAATATTCTATAAATTATATTAAATACTATATATAATATTTATTAGGGTATTATTAAGTCTTTTAATCTTATTATTAATTAATTTATATAGTTTTTACTTAATAAGTTACTTAACTTATTAAGTTATATAATAAATAAGTATAATATAATATTAAGAACTTTTTTAATTTCTTTTCTTATAATATAACCTATTATTATTAATTTAAATTAATCTAATTAATAGTTTAACTCTTTTTTAACGTAGCTTTTAGCTATAAATTTATAAATTTTTATTAAGTAATTATTTTATAACTCTTTAAATACTATTATAAATATTAATAATAGTCTTTTATAATACTTATTAAAGATTTTTAAGTTCTTATAAACTTTACGCTTATAATTCTATTACTTTTAAAGTTAATATAATAATAATTAAAAGAGATAAAGGTTAATAAGATTTTACTTAATAAGTAATTTTTCTCTTTTTATATAAAACTTATTAGTATATATAAAGTATATTCTTTTATATATAATAATAATTATATTCTTAGTTTTTAAAATAAATACACTTAATTTTTTTTTTGTTTTATAATATTAACTTATACTTAAATTTAAGTAATTATAATTAAATACTTTATAAGTTTAATTTCTTTAAAGATATCTTTTTTAATTAAAAACACTTAAAAAGCTTAAATATTTAATTTAATTAATACTTAAAAAACTTTTACTCTTACTCTTACACTATAACGCTAGCTTAAGATTACCTTTAAAACGAAAAATAACCTAAGATTTAAATTTCTTACACTTAATTACTCTTTATTATAATATTATATTAAAGCTATAATAAAAGCGATATAAAGGATATAATACTAATAGTAATAAATAAAGGAGAAAGGGAGCTTATATAAAGCTATTATTACTTAAACGTAAGTAAAGAATAGTTTATAAAATAAGTATTATATAACTTTAAGTTAAATGTAATTTAAAATAAACTTAATAATAAAAAACGCGCTATTTATAATAAATTAATTAGTTTTATTCTAATAGCTTTATTAAAGCGTATATAAAAACTATTTAAGAAGTATATTACCTGAAAAGTAATACGATATTACGTTAAAGCTATAATTATTATTAATAATACTCTAATTATAAAAGCGTAACTTTATGATATAATTATAATTATAATATAAAAAGTACTTTATAGTATTACCTAATAGAGAACCTAGGTAAGCGTTATAGCTAGCCTAGCTAAAGCGTAAACCTAGAAATCTTCCCTTTTAGCTATCTTTAACTACTAGTATTATAAAATTATTATTAAAGGTATTATAATTATAAAAGCACTTTAAAATTAAACTATTAAAGATATAATAAAGGCTATAAATTAAGCCTTAAAAAGTAACGTAATAATAATTATACGTAGATTACCTAATAGAGATATAATTATTATATTCTAAGATAACGCTTTCTCCTTTAAGGAAAATATAAACTAAATTTAAGCTACCTTTAAGCTAAAAGCGATAATTTATATAAGAATTCTTAGTATTATAATAAAGGCTTTTCTTATTTAATATACTGAAAAAGAAGACCTTATAGCTAACCTTAATAGGGAAAATAACGCGAAGATTATACGTGTTATAGCGTATTACTTTTAAAGTAATACTATAATATAAATGATTTTAATTTTAAGAGTTAAAGGAATAAAGTAAGTAAATAGGCTATATTAAACTAAACTCGTATATAAGGCTAAGATATTTAATATTAAACCCTATAATAAAACCCTTAATTTATATTAATATTATAATTATTATAAGATAAGCTATATTATTAAATATTATAAAGTAATATTAAGGTATAGCTAGTATACTACTACTTAATATAAAGATAAAGAAAAAAACTACTCTATTATTATATTAAATACTAGAGAAAAGTGCGTTCTTTACTTTAAGGTATATTTAACTTAATCTTACCTTTACCTTATATTAAAGAAATACTAGAATAAAGCTAAAGAAGTATATATAAAATACCTAATAAGATTTACTAAGCTATATTATAATAATAAATATTATTTAAGATTAAGAGCTAAGAGTAATTTATTCTTAGCGGAAAATTAACCTTTTATAAAGAAGAGAGAGTATCTACTAAAAAGCTATAATTATTATAATACTATTAACTTTTAATTAAATAGAATATTATAGTATACTAGTTACCTTTTAACTAGTACTCTCTTAATAAAAGTGCTAATTATAGTTATTTAACTCTTTACCTAGTAATAATAAAAATTCTTTATTAGAATATTATTAAGAAGAATATACTTATATATATAGCACTATAATATAGCTTTAATATTAACCTAATAGTAATATAGGAATAAAAAATAATAAGGTATAGCTAGCCTCTTAGCTTAAGACTTAGTAAATATTACCTAGTATACTATAAAGAAAGAAACGCTATATATATTAATAAAAGGTATAGCTTTAGTATATAAAAAGCCTAAAAAGAAAAGAATTAAAGCTACGTAACGCTTAAAGGTATTAATATTTTTTCACTTTATTTAAAGCTATTAAGCCTTAACTAATAAATACTATTAATAGAATTAAAGATAATAAAGCCCTTAAATTAAAGTGGTTTTATTAGTAATTTTAACTAAAAACACCTATTATAAAACGCTTATAATAGAATATTTAATAGAGTAAAAAGACTCTTATAAATAATAAAGCAATAATAACTTACACTTATTACGTTATATAAGAAACCTATTTAATAATATTATAGCTATAAGAATAGTATTATAGACCTAATATAGGTTATAAGAAACCTTAAAGTAATATACTTAAGCGCGCTTAATATAATTAAATTTAATTATATTTTATAATTAATTAGTATTAACCTTAAAGAGAAAAAGCTTATATTTAATACCTTATTACTAAGATATATATAAAAGAAGATAAAAGATAATTTAATAGCTATAAAAATATAATACTACTTTAACTTAAAGATAACTCTAGTATTAATTTAAAACTATTAAGAGATTAATAAATATATAAATTAACTTATTAAGTAATTATAAGAAATTACTTAATTAATAGCCTTAAAAAAGAGAAAGGGTAAACTTAAAGAGAAATCCTAATAAACTAACTATATAATTAAGGTAATAGTAGCTATACGTAAAGTAAAGAGAGCTTAAATTAAAAGATATATAAAGCTAAACTAATAACTTTACTGTAAGGTAAAGAAGGCTTAAACTTAAATTATAGTTAAAGAAAGAAGAAGCACGTAATAAAATGCTTTAAGAAAGGTATTATTAGCTAAAGAAAGCCTTTAAAAACTAGAAAGATAAGCGAGACTTTAAAGCTATACCCTTTTAAAGTAAGTTAACCTTCTATTATTATATTAAGGTAACCTAAATAATTCTATTAAGTAACTAGCTATAAAGTATATTAAAAAAGCTAATATTCTTACTAAGAAATTCTTTCTTAAGTTTATAATTAATCTTAACGCTATCTTAAACTTAATTTTCTCTTAACTTAATACTATTTATATTCTAAAAGAAAACTATATTAACCCTATTAAGATAAAAATAGCCTTAATATTTATAATAAGCTAAAAGGCTCTTAAAGATAATAAGATACTAGTAGGCCTTTTAAAGGCTTATAAGAGACCCTTTATTAAAGTAATTACTTATCTTTTTAATAGCTCGCTTAAATACACTTACTTTTTAGCCTAGTTTTATATTATTAAAGTAATTATATTATAAAAGCTAATAAAAAAGTTAAAGGACTATAAGTAAATAGGTAATTAAAGGTTAATATTACTTTTAAACGTAGTAGGTAAAGTTATAAAGGCTATAATTATAAGATAAATTACATAGGTTATTAAGGTAAAGGTAATACTCTTAAACCTATAAATAGGAAATAAAAGAGATAAGTCTATTAAAACTACGCTTAAAATTATAATAAAAGTAATTAAAATAACTTAAAGTTAATATAATATTACCTTACTTCTTTAATTAAATATTAATAGTACCTTTAATATAATTAATTACTCTAAACTTATTTAAACGCTTTTAAAGGTAAAGCTTTTTTATTAAATAATTACGTTTATTTAAGCTATAATTAAGTTAAGAATAAGCTACTTATACTTTAATAAATAAATATTTTAGGTTAACTAAATACTAGTAAGTATCTTATAAGGTTTATTACTCTTATTAATATTATTTTTACTTTATATTACCTTACTTTATAAGTAACTTCAAGAAGTATTAGGTATTCTTATTATAGGTTTTACTAAAAATATAAATATTCTAGCCTTTAATAAGATACTAAATTAAACGTAATAACACCTTAAAACCGCTTAAAATACGTACGTAAATTAGGTAATAAACGTTAAAGTTTACTTTAACCTAATAAAAAGTAAGCTTATATACTTTAATTATATATAAACGCTAATAATAATACGCGTTTACTTTAATAATACAAAGATATTACTAATAACTATAAAAGTATACTTTTTAAGCGTATAACTTAATTAAAAGCTTACTTAAAATAAATATTAAATAAAGATTAAGGATAAATTAACCTAATAATAGCTTACTCTTACCTCCCTTATAATATTCGCTTAAAGATACTCTTATAAAGAAGCTAAATACCTATATAATTAAGTAATTTAATCTATTATTACCTATAAAGTAAGCGTATACTATAAATTAACGAAGATATATAATAAGTTAAGAGGTATTATATAATAACTTACTAGTAAATAATTAAAATGTCTTTTAGCTATTATTAGAGCATTTAAAGCTACTTTAATTCCCTAACTTAAGGTAAAAGTAGCTATTTTACTATTAAACCTTTATTTAAATTATATAAAAAGGCGCTTTAAATAATAGCTTAAAGACTTAAGAATATTAAGTTAAATTTATATAGTATATATATTTATAGTAAGGGTACTTAAATAAAAGTATAGCTTATAGAGAAAACCTAATAAAGAAATTATATAATAGCTATAAACCTAAAGCTAGAGTAATATTATATAAAAGGTGCTACGAGTAAACTAGTAATATAAATTCTACTATTAGTATTATAAGGCTAGAAATTACTACCTATAAAGAAATATTAAGGTAGTAAAGAACGTATCTTAACTTAAACCCGTTAAGTAAAATAAGAGAATATACTTAAACCTATTAAAACACGAAATAATAACCCTAATATAGCTATATATTAGCTATATAAGTCTTAATAAATTCCTTTATAAGTAGTATATTCTTAAAGTAAAGTCTCTCTTATATTAATATAAAATAAACGTAAAGAATATATACTATATTATTATTAAATACTTATTATATAATAATAGCTAATTATAAAACTAGCTTAAAGATTATAAGGAATTCTATTAAGCCTTAAGAAACGCTAGCCTAATATAAACCTTAACTTAATAGCTATTAAATATAAGTAAGCTTTTCTATTATTACCTTACTATATTACTTATAAAAAGATAAGCTATATAAGCTAGTAATAATACTAAGAGTAAGTTAAAGCTAAATTTAAGCTAAGGTAATACTAGGGTTTAATATATAAAAAATAATTAAATAAAAGAAACTTAATTTATTATAATAGTAAATTATAACTTAAAGTTAAATCTAGCTTAATAGTATAATAATAAAAGAACTTAATTAATAATATTAGGCTATATTATTCTTCTTTAAAGTATTCTCTCCCTTAAATAATAGATTTAAGCTTAAATATAAGCTAATAATACTTTACTTATTACTTAGTATTTTTATTAGATTACTTACGCTTAAATTATAATTCTTAAGTAAGTATTAACTTTAATAAGGCTATAAATAATAATATAGGAAAATAATAAGAAAGATGCATTAAAAATAAGCTAATACTATTATTAAATATAATAACTTTCTTTATAATAATAAGTAATTACTATAATAAATTATTTATCTTCTTTTAAGTAATACTTAAAGCTAATATTAACTTAATAACGCGCTTTATAGTAGCTAATAACTTCTTTTAATTACTGCTATTATAGGTAATTAAAGCTAGGCTAATAGTAGCCTTACCCTTAAGCTTATTACGTAGTTTTTAAAGGATAATTATATTAGCTTTTAATTAAGCTAAAAACTAGAATTAAATTAAAGCTAAAGTTAAGGGTATAATAAAGATATATATTTAAGGCTTAAAAGTATTAATAAGCTTAATAAGCTTATCTTAAAGTTAAGGTAAAATTAAATAAGTCTTAATATTAATAGAAACCTATAAAGTATTAATTAACGTATAAAAATAATAAGATTATAAGTTAAAGTTAAATTAAACTTAACTTACCTTTAAGTAAAAATAATTATAAACCTAGTAATTAAAGTAAGTAATAGTATTAGATTTTATAAGAGTTAATAAAGCTAAGCTAAAGTTAAGGTATAAGAATAATCTTATTAAAGATAATATAATAAAGATAAGCTTAGCTTTTCTTTACGTTAATAGTAACTTAAGCTATATAAAGTAAGTAAAAAAATTAACGCTAAGCACTATCTTATATAAATATTAATATAATACTAGGCTAGAGTAAAATAAAGGTACTTATAGTAACCTTTTACTTAATAGCCTTTTTCTTTTAAGTAAGTATAAGTATTTTACTCTTAAAAGAGCTATTCTTTTATAATTAAGTTAATATTATTATTAAATTAAAGTTAATTAATTAATGAAAATATACCTTAAAAGTAACGTTAAGTATAATTATTTTAAAAATAATAAGCTTTTATAAAATATTAATAAAAAGATATTAAAACTAAGCTAAAATTAAGTAAACGTATAAAGTAAAATAAACTAATATATAATTAAAAATAATAAATAAGATAAGAGAAAAAGACGCTTAATATTAGGCTAGTATTAGGTAAGAACTTACCTTAAATTAAAAAAAGCTTATAGGAGTTATAAGAGATAAGAAAAAGCCTAAAAAAATAACGCGCGTTAACTAAATTTACCTAAAAAACGCCTAAAAAATAAGCTAACGTAAGTATAGCTTTAATAAGCTTATAAAGAGAGCTAAAAGCTATTATAAGGCTAGCCTAATATTAAAGGCTATAAAAAGAGGTTATACGTATAAAAATTAAGGGTTTAAAGAAAAAAGAAAGAAAGGAAACTTAGTAGCTTAATTTAAAGCTCTTATAAAGGCTATAATAGGCCTTAAATAGCTAGTAATAGCTAGTTAAGCCTAGCTAGGTAGCCTTAAAAGTAAGGATAAAGTAAAGTTTATTATAATATATTAATTATACTAAAAATATTTAAGATATAGCATTACGCTAAGCTTAAAATAGTATAGTATAATATAAGACTTAAAGAAAACTACGTAATAGCCTTAAATACTTAAATACTAAAATAGTTACTTAATTAGCGTATTAAAGCTAACCTAAACTTAGCTTAAATCTTTATTATATACGCTCTAATAAACTACTATTAGAATAGCTAGCCTAATAGGTACCTTTAACTTATATAATCTAAAATACGCTTTATATAATTATAGATTATAGTAGAGCGGGAATAACTTAAAATAAAAGTAAGAGGGTTTTTCTTTTTATATAAAGAGTTTTCTTACTTAAATTACATGTAAAAGTACTAGAATAGCTATAATAGCTCTAGGGTACTTAAATAAATAAATAAATAATTAATACTTAAATATCTTCTTATATAGTTTCTTATACCTTATAAGTAAAACTTAAAGGGTAAGTAAGCTAAAAGATTTAATTTTTAATAGCTTAAACCTAATATTCTATAAAATAATAAGTAAAAAAGCTTTATAATACTTTTAATAATAATAATATTAAGAGTTATAAAGCTTTAAGAAAAAAAGATATAAAGGTTATATTATATTAAAGAGAAGAAAAGATATTAATATATATAAAAGATAAGAAAATTAAATACTTAAGAGATATAAAAAGCACTTTTTTATACTTATAATATATAATATTATAGCTTTAAGTACTTTATTTAAACTTTATAATAAATTATTATATAATTTCTTACTTAATATTACTTAATTATTAGTTTCTCTCTTTTATAACTCTTTTCTTTTAATATTTCTCTTTTTTATCTCTTAATTATTTAATTATAAGTAATTAAGTTTATTATATTTATAATAACCTTTTAAATATTATCTTAATTATCTTAAAGATAATTCTCAAAGATAAATTTATATTCTTTATTATTATTAAAATTTAATAAGATTATAATAATAAGTTTTAAGTTAATTCTCTTATTATTTATTAAGTACTTTACTTTTCTTTATTTAATTAAAGTTTCTTTTAAGTATATATTAATTTTCTTTAACTTAAATACGCCTTTTACTTTTAAGTTTATAATAAATATAACCTTAAATAAAATAATACTTTTATATATATTAAAATAATTATTTATATAAAGCCTTTAAAGAGTACTCTCTTAAATAAAGCTAGCTATTAAGGTAGAATAAAGCTCTTTAATTATTTCTATTAGTTTATTCTTAATAAGCTTAAAGATAATAATCTCTTATACTAAAAAACACTCTATTATTAGCCTTATAACGTAATTCTTATTTCTATTAAAATAGCCTATTTAAACGGTTAATTTCTTTTAGCTATAATTAATTACTTTAAGCGTATTTATACTTTACTTATTTTATTATATAAGCAGAGCATTAATAAGAAAACTATATTTTCAATTTTCAAAAAAGCTTAAATAATTAATAATAAATCTAATAAAATACTTGAATTATAATAATAAATACATAAACTAGCTAATATTATAAGTAATTATCTCACTCAAAAAAGTGGGTCCTTTTAGCTTATTATAAGCTTAAAAACTAGATTATGTAATTTTCTAAAAACATACTATACTATACTATACTATAAAAACTACATTTTATAGTTCTTAAAGTTTTAAGCTTATAATGCTATATAAGGACCCACTTTTCTAATATAAGCTTATAATATAGAATTTATATTAGTTATTCGTAAAACTTATAATCTTATAAGTATTTTATTAGATTTAATATAATGTTTTATATTCGAAACTATAAAAACTATAAAACTATAAAACTATACTATAGTTAATACTCTATATATAAGAGATTAAATTATATTTTATACTTTAATTACTTTAACTTCTTTAAGAAAATTATTATTATATTAAAGAATATATTATAACTTCTTTTTATAATTATATATTCTTTAAGATATATTTATATAAATCTTAGAATAATTACCTTTAAAATAGCTTTTATATTACTTTTTATAAATAATATTTATACTTAGCTTATAAGCCTTATAATTTTAATTATAATTTTTTATTTAAGCCTTTTCTTAAAAAGAATTACTTATCTTTAACTATTAAGGTATATTTTAATTTAAATATCTCTTTTTATATTACTTTAAAGAATACTTTACGTATTATAATTAATTACTCTTATTCTTATAATAATAAGAGACTTATTAAAGCTATTACTTATAAAGTAATTAAGAAACTTAATAAAAAGATAAAGAAAAACGTTAAATTTAAGGTATAAGTAAAATAAGCTATATTCTATTAATACTTTAACTTTACTTTATATAATTAATTAATTTATATCTTATTTTATTAACTTTTATCTTTTTCTTAAGTACTTATATTATCTTTTCTTAATATTAATATCTTTTACTTCTTTTAGCTTATTTAATTTACTTTATAATATCTTTTATTAATTATAATTTATAAAAGATTTAAATAATATTAAGCTTTTTAATAAGAAGTTTTATCTTAAAGTAATAAAGCTTATTTACTTCTCTCTTTATAATTAATATAATAAATTAATTTAATAATTACCTCTTTAACCTATAATTATTCTTATAATATATTAAATTATTTAATCTCTTTATACCTTTAATTATTTTAGCTTTAAGTACTTATAATTAAGGTTAATTATTAAATAATTAAGTTTATTAATAATTAATATTATTAATTATAAATAATAATAAAATAACTTTTATTTTTAAGTTAAAACTTAATACTCTTAAACTTTATTTAATTATAAAGAATTAAAATTACTTATATTAAAGTTATACTTATATAAATTCTATATAATAATTATATAATTTTTAAAGTAAAATTATATATTTCTTATTAAACTTTTATTTTCTTAATATTAATTTATATAAGTTAAAATAAAGGTAAGTTCTTAGGTTTTTAAGTTATTTTAATAGTTCTTTTATTAATTTACTTATATTTAATATAAGTATTATCTTTTATCTTTTATTTTAAGCGTTTATTTCTTCTTTAATTAACGTTTTCTCACTTTTTAAAAGTACTTAAATATTATTAATATATTTATTAATTTTTCTTCTTTTAACTTTTATCTTTTACTTTAATTATAACTTTCTTCTTAAAATAAAATAATTAAGAATAATAATTTTATCTTTAAAATAAGTATTCTTAACTTTAATTAATTAATATATTTATTAAAATAAACTTATCTCTTTTTTTAATTATAATAAAAGATAATTTAATTATAAGGTATTATTATAAGTATTATTTAAGTAAAAGTGTAATCTTTACCTTTTTATCTTTAAGCTTCTTTACTTAATTCTTAATTAAATTAACTTGATCTTTAATTTTAATTATTTAATTACTTATATTATAAGTAAATTAGCTTAAGTAAAGTCTTTTAATCTTTTTATTACTCTTTATAATATTTAAATTTATCTTTTTTTATTCTTTTAATAGTTCATTATTTATTATAAAGAATTATTAATTATTTTTATTAAGCGTAAACTTCTTTAAATAATTGCTTAAGATTATTTTACTTAATATAACTTTATTTAATATTTTAATTTAATAAGCTCTTAAAATAATAGCGTAATTAATAATTTTAAATAAGCTATTTTATCTTATAATAAGCTTTTTAATTATAAATATATTAATACTTCTTTAAACGTTATAAATAAGTATAAGATTATTTAAATTTAATTAATCTTTATCTCTTTTAATTAACTTAACTTATAAGTAATTAATTCATTTAATTAATTTTCTTTTAAACTTATATAATTTTTTCTTAGCTTTTATAATATTTTTCGCTTTTTATTATAATAAGTATATCTTTACTTTAAAGAGATTTTATTTTAATTTTATTTTATTTTATTTAATTAGCTTTTAAGTAAAAAACTTAACTTTTAAAGGTAATATAAGCTTTTATTTATAAATAAAATAAAACGTGAATTTCTTATAAAAAGCTTAAATAATTATTTTATTTACTAGTAATACTCTTATTAAATATTAATATTATTTTTTAGCTAATTCTTTTATTTTAAATATAATTAAAGTTAAAGATTAATATTTAGCTTCTATAATTATATTAGCTTTTAAGTTATATTTAAATATTTAAATTTTATAAGCTTTAATATTCTTAAAAGCTTTCCTTAAATTATCTTATATTTTTAAGTTATTATTATAAATAATATACCTATAAACTTTAAATTTAATAAGTATTTTATTTAAAAACTTTTTTATTATTAACACGTTTACTTTATAAATTAATTTTACTTTAACTTAATTGATAAAATTATATTTAACTTTAAGTAAATAATTAAAATTATAATTAAATAATAAATATTAAGTATTAATATATATTTTACTTATAACGTTTTTAAGAGCTATTAATATTAATATTTCTTATAATTATTATAATATAAATTATTAATAAGTTTTATAATATATTATTATTTCTTTAATTATATTTTATATTATTTATTATTAATATTATTACTTAATTATTTAATAAATTATCTTAATACCTTTATAGCTTATAGTTTTATAAATCTTTTTAATTATTAATTATTAATAATTAAATTTATTAATTATTAATATTAATTCTTTTATTATTTTAATTAATCTCTTTTAAAGCTAATTATTTTTTATAAAGAATTACTTAACTTTTATTCTTAACTTTTTATATTTATTATTCTTAAAATTAATTAATCTTTTTAAGGTTAAGAGAAATTTTATAATTAAAAGGTATTTTAATAAGTAATTTTTATGCTTTTTTAACTTAAATATTAATATATTTAAATAAAAATTAATAAAATTCTTTATATTTTCTTGAACTTTTTAATTTATTTAATTTAATAAATTAAGTTCTTTTCTTAAAAGTTTATTTATAATTATATTAATTACTTTAAGAATATATTTAATTATAAAATTAAATAATAAAATATAATTAATTTATTTAATAATTAATAAGCTTAATATATTATTAATTACTTTATTAATTTAATAAATAAAAACTTAAAAGTTAATCTTAAAAATAAAGTAAATATTATATAAATAAATTTTAAGTTTTCTTAAAGTATAAATAATAGCCTTATACTTTTATTTTATAATATTATACTTTTGTTTAGGTTTTATTTATATTTTAATTTTATATTTTATAAAATAACGTTTCTCTTTAATAATTTATAATAAAGTATATTTTTATTTTATATTATTAATATTAATTATTAATATAATCTCTTTATAATTCTTTAAAAGATTAAGTTTTATAAGAATAAAAGCTTTTATTATTATATCTTTTAAGGTTTTTATTATTATTTATTAAGCTTTACTTTATTTTTATTTTATATTCTTTCTTAATAGTTTAATAATTAAGCTTATTATTTAAGTATATCTTTTAATTTATATCTTATAATAGTTTATTAACCCTTAAAAGAATCTTATATTCTTTTAATTTTTACATGTTTTTTATTTTAAAATCTTAAGTATTTTTACTTTAATAAGCTTTTATTTATACATTTTATAAATAAATTTTATTATAATAGCTATTTAATAATAGAACTTTAATTTTAATATTAATATAATATAATTTATTAGCTTAAAGTTTATAAGTACTTTATTAATATTAATTAAATATTTTAATATAAATTTTCTTACTTTTTATAGTATTTTTTTATTATTATAAATAATAATAGATTCTTTTATTATTATAATATTTATAAAGAAAGTATATATATTTAATATAAGATTATATAAAATTCTTTTTATAATTCTTAAAAATTAAGCTATTCAGTTTATAGCTTCTTATAATAATATATATAATTATAATAAATCTATTAACGTAAAAATTATAATTATATTCTTACTTACTTTTATAAGAATTACTTAATTATAGCTTAAAAGTAAGTTTATAATAAAAAGAATCTTATATATATTAAATCTTTTATTAAATTTATTTACTTTTAATAAGATATAAGTATTTTATATTATAACTTTATTATAATTAATTATTAAAAGAATAAAATATACTTCTTTATTCTTTTTTCTTATAAGAAAGTAAAAATTCTAATATAACTTATAACTTTCTTTTAAATACTTATACTTTATCTTTTTCTTTAATAATTTAATTAATTTAACTTAAGATTTTAATAATATAAGAATTAATTTTACTTTTTATACTTTATATTTAATTACCTTAATAACTTAAAGAAGTATAATAATAAAATTTACTTTATTATAATAAAATAAGTCTTATATAAAAGCTAATTTATAATTTTTAAGAATAGTCTTAAAAATATAAACTTTCTTTAATTATAAGAAGTTTTTAATCTCTTTAAGTACTTAATTAAATATCTTTTAATTTATTTTAAATTCTTTTAATTATTTAAAGAATCTTTTTATAATATATTTTAAGTATTTATTATCTTTTTTAATTTAATCTTTAACTTATTTTTATTTCTTAGTTTTTTAATTATAATTATCTTTTAAGATTAATTTATTTAATAAAATATTATCTTTTAATTATACTTTATTAGCTTTTCTCTTATATATAATATTTACTTAAAGATTAATTACTTATATCTTTTATAGCTTTTTATTATTACCTTTATTTACTTACTTTATTTTTAATATACTTTTTTAATTATTAAAGCTAATATTTTCTTTTCTTTTTTAATAAATAAAGAAATAAACTTTTCTTTAAGTTTTTCTTTTAATAGCTTATAGAATTTATTATAAGTATTAAATTCTATATTAAAGGTTAAAGATATAGAAATAACTCTCTTTTCTCTCTCTTTTAATACTTTCTTTAATATTATTATATTATTTCTTTTATTATAAATTCTTATCTTTTTAATCTTTTTAATTAAGCTATTAATTAAGATTTTAATAATATTAGATTATAATTAAAGTTATTAGCTTATATATTAATATATATAAAATTATAAAATATATTTAATGGTTTAATTTTACTCTTATAAAGTTTTATTTTTAAGAATAAGTCTCTCTTATTATTTATAATTTATATAATAATATTAATTACTTATAAATTAATTAATATAAACCCTTTTTCATATATTTTAAGCTTATTTTAATTATTAAAAGCTAAGTAAGTTAATTAATTTTTAATATATTTAATTATTATTAAGTTTATTTTAACTTATATTATAATTATTTAATTATTATTTAATACTTATTTTAACGTATTTAACTTACTTAAATTAAATAAAGTTAATATTTTATTATATATTCCTTATATTTAATATAATATAAGTAATATTTAATTACATTTAATTTTATTTAATACTTTAATATTAGGTAAATAATAGTTTTTTACTTATATATTCTCTTACTTTTTTAGTGTTTTTTAATTATGAAAATTAAATAATTTAAAAAATTTTAATATTTTTATTATAAGTAAATAAGTTTTTAATTATATTTTATTAATTATATTTAATACTTTTTATATAATTAATTTTATTACTTAAAATATAATACGTATAATATTAAATTTATATTAAAGAAGTAACTTTTTACTCTTTTTATTATAATTAAATAATACTTAAGTAAGTTTTATAAATAATATACTTAAAATTAATAAAATATAAATAATATTTAATATAATATACAAATAAATTAAAGTTTATATATTTTTAAGGTAAAGATAAGTTTTTATCTTTTTATATATATATATAATTTTATTAAAAAATAAAATTATAAATATATTTTCTATAAGTATATATATCTTTAATTTTACTTAAAGAGTAAACTTTATACTAATAATATTTTCTTATAAGCTATTATTTATTAAGATATATATAAAAGATACTCTCTTATAATTAAGTTATACTTATAAGTATAATAACTTTTATATATACTTAAAAATCTCTTTAAGTTATAAAATTAAGTTTACTTTAATTTAATAATTAATTAATTTAAGTATACTTTAAAGTCTCTTTATAAGTAATACTTAAAGTTTAACGTTTATACTTATTAAAAATATATTATTTTTTTTCTTTAAGATTTTTATTATATTTTAATTATTTTTAATATAATTCTTTATAATTAATATTATATTAAATATTAAAATTACTTAATTTAATTTTAAAGTATTTTTATTTATAAATTTAATAGGTTTTTTTAGAAGAGTTATTAATTTTCTATTATATTACTTAATATTATTAATATTATTAATATAATTATTAATTTTATTTTTTATTAAAGTTATAAGACTTAAAAGTAATTAATATAAGTCTTTTAATAAAACGTTAATTTTTTTAAAGAGTATTTCTTTATATAATTATATTATAATTCTTTTAATTAAATAATTTTTCTTTAATTATATTATTTATACTTATTTATTAGTCTTATCTTTAATAAATTTAATTATTTTTAACTTAACTTTATTATTTCAAGTTATAATTTTACTCTTTTTATTTTTATTCTTAATATTATTTTAATTATCTTTAAGCTTTACTTACTTATATATATTTATATTTATTAAAAGATTAACTTTAAATTTAAAATTACAAGTTTAAGTGCTTTTTATTATATAAGTTTTAAATATAATAATTATTATAATAAATAAAAGTTTAATTAAAAGTAAATTATAAGAATTACTTTTTTTTAATATTTACTTAAATATATTAAATTTACTTTAACTTTTTTTATAATATTTTAACATCTTTTTATAATATATTTTATTTCTTTAATAAAGTATCTTTAAAGTATTTCACTTAATTTAAGTATATATAAACGTATATATTTAAAAATAATTTAATTTAAAATATAATAAGCTTTTTTATATAACTTTTAATAATAAAAAATTAAAATAAAAGTTATAATAATATTATATATTTTTATACTTTAATATTAATTATAAGAATACGTATATTTACGTTATATTAGGTAAAGTTAAGTATTTAATTATACTTTAAGTAAAGATATTTATTAAAGAAATATCTTATATTATTATAATAATAATATTAAATCTTTTAATATTCTTTTATATAAATATAATTAATTTTAAAGTAATTATTATTACTATTATTATTTAATTCTTTATTCTTAAAAATTAAATATAATTAAATTAAATTAATTTTTAATTACTTTAATTAAGCTTATTACTTTCTTAAAGTAAGTTCTTTTAATATTACTTAAGTTATTCTCTTAAATTAATTTCCCTTTTAACTTACTTAATTAACGTAATTTTTATTTTTTTAAGTTACTTTATAATTTTATTTATTTAATTAAAAGAAGAATTAATAATAAAGTTAAATTCTTTACTCTCTCTTTAATTTTTATTTACTTTTTTAAATATAAATTTATTTTAATATAAGCTTTACTTCTTATAATTATTTAAGTTACTCTTAGAAATATCTTTTTTTAATTTATAAATAATCTTTAAGATATACCTTTAATTTTAAAGTAAGTACCTTAATTTTAATATAATTAAGTTATAATTTATAAGCTTAAGCTTAACTTATATATACTTATTTAACTTACTTTAAAGTATAATATACTTCTTTAAGATAATTTTACTTTATAAATACTCTTTCTTATTTATTTATAAAGCTTATAATTAAATAATTAAGTAAAGCTTTATATAAGATATTTAATTAAAAGATAAATTTTATTTATATAAAAGGTTTAGCTTTACTTTATAAGCTTTAATAAAGGTATAATTAATAAAGAGTCTTAAAAATCTCTTTTAAATACTAGATATTAAGACTTTTTAGCTTATTTATTATAATTTTTATTTAATTTTAATTAATTATATTATATTATAAGAGAAGTTTTTTCTTAGCTTTATTTTAATTATTAATAATTATAAGAGTTTTAATACACGTTCTTTTAAAAGAAGTAATATTACATTTTAATATTTTTATTTACTTTTTCTTTAAAATAAATAAGATAATTATTTTCTTTTTAAATTCCTTTAAAAAGTTAAAGATATTCTCTTTATTAAAGAGTTTAACTTTAAAGGCTTTTTAAAACGGAATTAAAATTTCTTATTTACTTAAAGCTTTCTTATTTATTTATTTATTTAAGTACCTTAAAGCTATTATAAGCTATTCTAGTACTTTTACATATAATTTAAGTGGGAAAACCCTTTATATAAAAAGAAAAACCCCCTTACTTTTATTTTAAGTTATCTTTACCTTACTATAACCTATAATTATATAAAGCGTATTTTAAATTATATAGCTTAAAGATACTTATTAAGCTAGCTATTCTAATAATAGTTTATTAAAGCGTATATAATAAAGGTTTAAGCTAAGTTTAAATTAGCTTTAATATACTAGTTAGGTAATTATCTTAATATCTAGGTATTTAAGGCTATTATATAGTTTTCTTTAAGTGTTATATTATATTATCCTATTTTAGGCTTAATATAACGCTATATCTTAAATATTTTTAGTATAATTAATATATTATAATAAACTTTACTTTATTCTTACTTTTAAGGCTACCTAATTAAGCTTAGCTAGCTACTATTAGTTATTTAAGGCTTATTATCGCTTTTATAAGAGCTTTAAATTAAGCTATTAATTTTCCTTTCTTTCTTTCTTCTTTAAACCCTTAATTTTTATATGTATAGCCTCTTTTTATAGCCTTTAATATTAAGCTAGCCTTATAATAGCTCTTAGCTTTCTTTATAAGCTTATTAAAGCTATACTTATATTAGCTTATTTTTTAGGCGTTTTTTAGGTAGATTTAATTAACGCGTATCGTTTTTTTAAGCTTTTTCTCGTCTCTTATAACTCTTATAAGCTTTTTTTAATTTAAGGTAAGTTCTTACCTAATACTAGCTTAACGTTAAATGTCTCTCTCTCTTATCTCGTTTACTATTTTTAATCGTGTATTAGTCTATTCTACTCTATACGTTTACCCGACTCTAGCCTAGTCTTAATATCTTTCCACTAATATTTTAAAGCTTTCTTAAGAATTTTAATAAATCCCTTAAAGTTAAAGCTTATATTAATAAATAAGATAAGGTTTTATTAGCTTATAACTTTAAATAAGTTTTTATTATAAATTATAATAAAATTAATTAATTTTAAAACGTTTAACTTTTTAATTATAAGCTTTTTTTTCTTTAAGTTAAGTTTTTAAAGAGAGTATTATTAATAAAAATATAAGTTTTTCTTAATAACTTCTTATTAATTAATAATAAATAAATTAATAAAATCTTTTCTTTTAAATTATTTTTAATTATTTAATTAATTATATTTAAGAAATATTTATATTAATTTACTTAACTTAAAAATAAGCTTTTATATCTCTTTTAAAGATAATTTTATTATAAAAATAATCTTATAAATTAAAATAATAAACGTTATAATATTATTTCTTATAATTAATTATAAGATTATAATTATTAGAAATATTATAAGAAATATTATATTCTTTTAATTAATTAATTAATTCTTTCTCTTTTTAATTCTTTTTTAATTAATTTAAGTTATTTTACTAAAAGTTTTCTTTTTAATTATAAGTTTATTAATATTTAAGAAGTAAGTGTATTCTTATTTTAATTAAAAACCTTTAAGATAACTTTTTCTTTTTAACTTTATTATAATAATCTTTATTTTATTATAATTTCTTTTTACTTAATTAAATAATTTAAATTATTTTTATAATTTACTTATTATTTCTTTCTTAGTTTTAATTTATTTTATTATAATTATAATTCTTTATATTCTTTTAAACGTAAATATTATTAAGCCTTTATATTTATTTTAATTTATTTTTATAATAATTAAAAAGTACCTTTTATAAGAGATTAAATAATTTTTTCTTAATAAAAATATTACTTAAGTAAAACTATTATTTTTATTAACTTAAATGTAATATATATATATATTAATAACTTTATATATAATATTATAATTTAATTACTTTTTAATTCTTATAACTTACTTTTTAAAGCTAATAAGATTCTTAAATAAGTAATAAATTAATTTAAATAAAGTAATTAAATACTTTTAAAATACTTATAATTTTAATTATATATATTATAAGTTATAGTTTATAATAAGCGTAAATAAGTAATTAAATAATATAAATAATTTAATTATATAATATAAGTTTATATAAAGTTAATTAAATAACTTAATAAAACATTAATAAAAGATCTTATAAACTTATTATAAAAGTAAAACTTATTAAATTAAAGACTTAAGCGTATACTTATCCTCTTATACTAATAATATAGCTATAATTAAATGCACTATTTAACTTTCTTTAACTTATAAGCATAAATGCCGCCACACAATCCTTACCGATCGGTGGTCGTGAGAGATAGAAAAAGCTAAGATCTGTCGATGGACCTCGCCTTCGCGCTTAACAGCACGAAAGAGTTCTGTGATAGCCCGCACTACTAGAGTCATGCTATAGGCATTCTATCGATCGGCTACATCTAGCGCCGCGGCGCCACACTTTACCTCACACGCTAGGAACGGGAAGTACATGTAGTATGTCGCCATGAAAAAGGACTGGCCTCCTCCGCTAATAAAGTCGCCAATAAAAGGTGACAGCTTAGCTAGCTAGTCTCTGTTAAATGCCTCTCGTTTAAACCCTACAGAATAGTCAGGTTAAGGGCGAGTCCCTGTCAACGGGATGCAGTTGTTCCAGCCTTTATTGACACTTTCTATTAATATGTCAAGGTGTCTGGCGCCGAATGTGGCAAGACTCTCTGCGGAGGGAACTATGAACCGAGAAATATCTTAAATAACCCGAGCCTCGTTTTTATTATAGATTTTTTTGGCAAGCGGCTTTAAAAATGTCGTCTCGGAATAAAGAGTCTACTACTGGAACCGCCTGCTGTGCCTTAAGAAGAGTTTTAGAAAGGGCTTTACTTGAACTTATAATATTAAGGCTAGACTTAACTATAAAGCTGCCTTTAGTCGCTATAAGAGTTTCATAGCGCGGGTCTTGGCAAGGGGCGCTCTTTTCTTCCCTCGGCCGCTGATCACTCGGCGTTAACGAAGCAGAGTTTAATCGCTTGTGACTAAGAGACGGTAAAGATTTTTTCCGGGCGAGTAAATGCTCTATTTTGGATTCAAAGTATTCTCGCGGCCACTCTCTTTCTCTTACCCAAAATCTAATTAGATTGAATGGTTCGGAGTTATCGCCGTGATTAGTCGCAGCCTTATTTAAATTCTGCTATACAAGGGACAATCGCGCCGATCGACGTGGCGGCTTTTTAATGGAGTCTGGCTCTTTATCAGTAGCATTAATGGGTCGTTTCGTACCACGCTTATCAGTGGTTATAAAGTCCTGTAATACTTAATTTCCAAGTTTACACGGCGCGTAGATATAGGACGATAGTACCTGTTGAGATGAGCTCTTCTTTTTAGAAGATGAAGATGAATCTGGTTGACTGCAGTCAATGCATTGTGGAGTCTGACCCAGGCGGGATCGTGCTGTCTGGGGGCGGTTTAGCTTTTGAATGCCTCGGGGTCGCTTGCCTGTGTATTATTAGTCGAGATGTTATTTGGCGCGTTATGAAACACAGACCCTGATTCTTTGACGCTGACGGTGCGCGGCCCCTTTGCGCGGCCAACTGTGCTCGAGTGTGAGCCATGACTAGAGTGTAAAAACGGGTACCCGTGGGCACCCGTGGGTATCCAAGTTTTTCTTAGGTTATTCGTGGGCTACCTAATTTATTATATAGGTAATTTAGGTATACTATAAGTAACTTAATATAAAGATAAGTACCTTATAAATACCTATAAACGTATAATAATATAATATAATAATATAAATTAATTTTTTTAAATTAATTATAATAATTAATTATAATAATTAACGTTAACTCTTTAATATTTAATTATATTTATAATAAGTCTTAAGTTTAAAGTATAAAGTAAGTTATATAAGTCTTATTTAAGTACCTAAAAACACTTAATATTTTTAATAGATAATTATAAGTATCTTATTTTCCCTTATAAATTTATTTAAGTCTTTTTTTCCTACCTATTACCTACCTAAAGCCTACGAGTAAGCAACCCACACGGGTACCCGTGGACCTTTTACACCTAGCCATAACAATGGGAAACGTTAACTGGTTAGTTTATACGAAGTTGGCTACTTGACCCGCGCTAGGAGCCTAGACACGTGCTCACTGCTGGGTGCTTCATATCACGGGACTCCACCCTGCCCTCGTCGGGGATAACAGAAACACGGTAACTGCGAAATGGCTTGCGGATGTCCGTCCCTCTGCCTCACAGTTTTCTTATATACCAGACCCGTTGACAACTAAGGCCCTAATCCTATAAGCCGCGGCTGATTATCAGCTGGCTGAAGAAGATATATTACGATAATAGGGGTTTTCCCTTGTATTACTTTACTAGGTTTAGCTTATTAATAGTATAATAATATATTTAGCACGTTTTTAGAAATTACTTTTAGCTTTTAAAATTAACTAAAAACTTTCTTTTATAGGTATTTACGTGGTTTGTATTAGTGTAATATATTATAAATAAAGAGTTATAAATAATATAAGTTTTATTTATAACTTAATATATATATATTTCTTACTAAAAATAGGTAAGCGCTATAATTATACGTGTTATATAGTGTTTTTAGCTAGCTAACGGTTAATCGCGGTTTATAGAATTAGGACCTAAGTAAGCTAGCCACTTAATTTTCCATAAAATTCCGAGACACTTTTAAAGCTTTAAAATCTAATAATATTAATATTAAATCAAATAAATTAATAATTAACTTATTAATTAACCTATTTTTAAAAAAAAAAACGGGCTAGATAGAGAGTGTCTAGTAACACTATATTTTAGCCGTACCTAGCGGAACCTAGGCCAGGGAACCGTAAGTTAAAGTCCGTAACTAACCACGCAAGATACTATAAGTACACGCATTGCGATGCGTTAGACATACTAGCTAATATATTAATTTATTTTTATTTTAAGGAAAAACAAAGTTTTAATAAAAGATTTCTATTTCAATAAAAATCATTATTTTTATTATTACCTCTTTTTTTATCTCTCTTAAATATATTCTTTAATAAAAACGCCGTGTATTTTCTTTATAATTCTATAATAATAAAGATGTTATTATATGATATTATGCATTCGCCAAGTGGAAAGCTGGAAATCACATCAATGCCAAAAGAATTACAACAGATATAAGTGAGCATTTGAGTATTAACGAATCTCAGCCTCTGGGAACACAAAGTCATACATCATCTGGGCTTAGGAGCAGCCAAGTTAGTGAGAGTGAATGTCTTGCTATACACCAAGCCTTTCTGTTACTGACCCTTCCCCATCGCCTCAATTTTCATTAGTGCATCTTCCAGCTCAGAGATATACTCCGCAATGCTCACAGACTTTGGTTCGTCGCTAAGATAAGCATTCTCAATATAGTTGCTCGCTGGGAAACATGTAGTCATTAGCATCGTGGCTCGTCAATGTGTTCTCGCATCTTTGGCCTTTCACGTACCGTAATCCTTCAGCTCGTTCCATTCGTCAACAATGCCCTGCAACTGAGGCCTTGTGATCAACATTGGCGGAATATTGTCCGTATCGAACTCGATCAAATCCTTGATGGCCGTGAGATCCGTTTCCATGCTCTTCCAAGCCCCCTGGAGCTTTTGCAATGTTTTGATAGCAGGCCCGATTTCTGTACCGAGGTCCTTGACTTGGCGCTGCAATTAATTAGACTTGGGCGTAAGCAGACGGTTGGCAAGTGCCACACTTACACTTATGAACTTGAGATTTGTTTCCAGGCGAGATGCAGTCTTCATCTTGGATTCATAGTCGTCCAGCACCTTCTTGACCTTTTCCATGGCTTCTTTCAATCTCTTGATGGCCTTCTTTGCTTCCACGATAATGCCAGTACCGATTGCAGTGCCGATTGGCCAACTTGTGATGCTGGGTTAGCCACTGGCATCTTTTCATCGTACATTGAGCTATTGTGTCCACTTACACCCACATGTACTTCGGAGCATCCTTGATTGCTTGGTTCTCTTCAACGGCGTAATGCCCAGTTAGCAAGGTAGTCTAGGAGGGATTCAGGTGTGTTTTTATGTCTTACTTCCATCAATTTGTCCCTGCAAGTCATCGATCTCTGCTCGTGCGTCCTCGATTTTCGCTTTCATACTTTCAATGTCGTTGCCCTCCTTCTTCAACTGCGCCTCAAGAGAGTTTGCATTAGTTTCCACAGCGAGGCCGTGTTGCTCGCACACTCTTTCAAAAGCTCCGAGTCCTGTAAGCGCTTCCTGCGCACCAGCCTGCAACTCGCCTAGCTTTCTAAGCTCGGCGTCGACGGTGAACTGGATGCTTTCCTTCAATTCTGCGAGTTTATCCTTGTCTGGGTTTGGCTTCTTGTTTTCTTCGTGGTAGTCCCCAATGAACTTCAACATGAGCACATAGTACGAGGTACTTTCTTTTCCGCCCGACATGGTGGCGTAGGACTTGATATCCCCGGCAATATCAACAATTCTGTTCCATGTTACATCCTTGAATTGCGTGCAGTCATTTTTAATCTGTTTTGTTGGTTAGAGTGTCAAGTGCCGCCTTTACCAGTGATTGAAGAAGACAGGTCGGATGGTGTGGCTGAACGGATTAGAATACACACCGAAGTATAAGTTTTAAGAAGAGATTCCAGTTCTTTTCCGAGGGCAGCACTGATTTCACCCGGCGTGTCCGAGATTCCTAACCATCTGAGATACTCTGAACGAGTGGTTTGGAGTTTCCTTCCCGTGCCCAGAAATCGGTTCAGCGCTTTCATATCGGAAGCATCGAAAACGAAGGCTTTGTCGTCGTCGTCGTCGTCGTCGTCTTGGGCCCCCTTCTTGCCACTGCGGTTGTCCACGTACATTCCCCTGGGGGAAAATACGGACGGATCCGTAATTGGCTGCCTGGGGTCGAAGCCAGTCATTTTCAGGAAAAGGAGTAATCTGGAGAGTAAATACGATGCTGGTCAGTGATTGAACACACGGCCAGGTCGCAAATATTATCACAGTATCTACTACAACGAGATTTACATCGTAGGTTCCAGCTCTCTTCCTCTCTCTCTCTCTCTATATATATATATATTTGCTAGGATGCAAAAGTGCTCGCTGTCTCACGGAGGTGCCGATGACATTGACTCCTCGTACACTCTGTCGAAATCTCGGTCTCGCCCTCAGGCGTACTAATGGTAGCAGTAGCATGCCTGCATGCTTTATCAGCATATTGTAACCTACCTCTTTCTCCGAAACACGCATGAGAGCATGCATAATCTTCTGTCTCATCATTTGTGTCGGTGAACGTGCATGAGCTGAGAATGCAGATGCGGCAGCATGGCATCCTTGCCGAGTCTGGTGACTTCTGCGGCACGAAAATCTTGCTTTTTCCCACAACGGCTGCATTCTTGACACATTTACGGAGTATTTACACTCCTAATGGTACCACCACGTACAGATGGTCATATTTAGTGACGGAACAGAAGTAACCTTAGGCAAGCCACGCAAGTAAATCCTGAACTGAAATATGTAAGTGGCCGTTCCGGTGAGTTCTGGGGGGGGGATGTCCACCATCGGGGTCCTGCCACGTTGCCCGACCACTGCTTGGCAATAACAACAAGCCATGATAGCCCGCAGTCCATACTATAGCGACATGGAGTACCGAAAACGAAGGGGTAAATGATGGATCAACTTAGCCAGCCCACACTGCTAAGAAGATGAGCCGCTATCGGACTTGAATACAGCTTTACCGGCCATATTCCGTCTTGCGTATTCACATGCTCGATCAGATGGTAGACCGAAACGGGTCATTGAAGGCTAATATGACGCGATCGCAGATTGCAGATTGCCTTTAGCCCGGTCTGTCAATCAACTTGGCAATGATTTGTCTATAAGAAACAGTGTCTGAAGTAACAGGACTTTAGAACTTAGTGGATAGAGAAAAAAACAGAGGGGAAATCGGATACAGCAACACCCAAGACTTCACGAGCCTGCTGCCATGTCCGACCCTAAGCCCCAGCCCAGCACCCCAGAGGAATGGAAAGCCTATGCTTTCTCAAAGGATGTTACTAGTATTCCATTACGAGAAGCAGAAAATGTGAACAAAATTGCGGCAAGTAGCACATTTTTTGAGATGTCTCATATTCTGTGCTGACATGGGATCACAAGAAAACCGCGATGCTCCGCGGAGTTTACCTTGACTCCACGGCACTTCTGCCCTCTATGCTCAGGCTGAATGTTTTTACAGATATTTTTGCTCTTACGAAGCATGAGAATGTCGTTTCACCTCACAAGAATGGCACCATACAGATCACTGCAAGGGTTTTGACGGCGGATGCGCCGGTGACCATAGTAATACCGTCGGATGCCTCGGGCGCAATATCCATCTACGCCGCCATTCTGGATCAGCCGGTCACGATACTCAATGGCTCCGACAATTTGGAACTTGATCTTGGGCCCGAGTCCGAGTATATTGGCGTTACCATTGGGTTCTCCTCGGGCGAAATGGAGCACGACTACGAGAAGAAATACCCGTCGACCTCAAGCGATGACCTGAAAGCAAGCCTGAACACGCAACTGCGTATTGCTCTTGTTCAGTTCTGGAAAAACATGTCCGTTGCAGTCTCGTTGAGCTCCTATGTTGCGACGATGACGACTAATCAAGAGTACTTTAATCTGCTCAACACGCAGGCGGTGGCAGTAGGCCAACAACTCGCCGGACAAGCCATAGCCGGACCGGACATGAGCTATGCTCCTGTTTTAGTCCTTGATAGATATAAAGAGTCTACACAACAGGCACTTAATGCTGCTACCGCTTTCGAGGCCCAGTTCGAGCGATTCCAGGATAAGAAGGAGTCTTTGGAAGTCCACAAACAGGCTTGGGATACCATGCTCGCACAGGCTAGAAATGAGAATTCCATGCGCGTCAACCTTCGCAACATGGCGCTGGATAAGTACAAATCGGCTCGTCAGACTGCCGTGAGCTGCGAGGCGCAGTTTAAAGAAGACGACTTTGCCTTAGAAATTCTCAGAATTCGTTTCGAGAATGGGCTCCAGAAGTGGAAGGATGAACAGGAGTTGAAAGCCGTGTTTCAAATCCTCATGGCAGCCGCTTGTAAGCCGACATATCCACTTCCAATAACAGCTTAATCTTTGTAAGATTAGACTAATCTCTTTTTGCAGCCTTTGCATTGAATATTGCAACGCTTTGTATGGGCAACCCCGGAGGCGGCGGTGGCGCCGCAGACGCTGTAGGGAAGGCCGTCGAGGCGGTCAAGGTAGCAGAGGGTCTCGTCGGCCAAATTGGCAAAGTCTTGAGATCCGATACTTTTAAGAAGTTGGCCGAGTGTGTCGAGGCGCTTTTGGCATTGTATCCCATCATAGAGTCCGTGGTGGATGCAGTAGGCAAGTTCGAGATCGATCCTACCGTGGAGATCCCATCTCTGGACACCATCACTGGCACCAGCCAGGGTGATGCGAATGCTGCGGCCATCGTGACAATGGCTGCGTGGGATAAATGGATTCTCGAGTCAGACGAGCAGATGGAATTTGCTGTGAGTGAGGGTGTTGACTATGCCAGCGACTACAGACTGGCACTGCGAAAGCATGCCATCAACGGGAAGCAGCTGACTCAGGCCCATGCTGAAAGCGTTAAAGCAGGCTACGAGTATGTCCAGGCCCAGATGGAAGTCATTGTGTCTGAACAACAGATTTCCGGCCTTCAAAGGCTACGGGACGAGTATGAGGAACAAGAGGCCATCTACGCTCTTGCCGAGTCTATGCTCTACGATCGCGCCATGGCCCTAAGAACCACTGTTGTTATATCCCTTCGGAACATGGCATGGGCTTATCGTTACTGGGCCCTTACTGCAAGCTCCATTAGTCTTGACTCCCGAAAACCTCTCGTCGAGTACCAGCAAGACCTCTCCATCATCATACAAGAGATGGTAAATGCTGATTCACGATATTCTAGCGACTTCCAACGTAGGTAAAAATGAAGACTATCATATTTTAGGTATAAGCTAAGCAGTCTTTAATCTAGCTTTCGACTATGATATCGACTCTGAGGATGTAAGTTTACATACCCTGGCCCTAACCCTTTTCTACATTGCAGAGGGCTGACGAAGATCAGCTCCCTGCTGGATGTGGGCAATCAATGAAGGATGGTATCAAGGGGAAGAACCACATTGGTAGCTTCACACTCGCTCCAGAAAAGGGGCTTGCAAGTGATTTTGACGAAGGCTCCCACTACCGTCTAGATGGGCTTAATCCTACCCTACTTGGAGTGCTCCCCAATCCAAACGCTCTAAAGGGTGGAGTGGCAGTGGTGAACTTGCGAATCACCACTTCTGGAATCTACGCAGACATTGAAAAAGATAAAGTATTCCGTTTTGCAAGTCTTCCTCAATCTCGAAGGTGCTCGTACGAGCTGGACGAGAATGGGATTAGAGGAAAAACTCGCGTCTATCCCGCCTTTGAAACAAAAGACCATGCCGAGCCCACTCCATTTACCCAGTGGAAGATTGAGCTGTTGAACCCAGAGGACATTCTTTTGGATGGCTTAAGGGGGATCGATTTGCAGTTTACGGGGCATGTTCGTTTTGATACGAAGCGCCGCAGACCTAGGGTGAAGGACTCTAGGAAGAATTAACTAGATGCAGAGTACATCGCCATCATTTTGAGATTGTTTAAATTATTCAGATGAAGTTGTCGACGAATGTTTACTTCATAAAATTGATTGGACAAATCAATGCCCCTCGTCCCTTCCATATCTCGCTGAACGAGTTCAATATGCATTTCCCACTGGATAGCGATTGTGTTTGTCAAGCCCGAGTCGCTCATTCAAGATAGGAGCAACTTTTTGAAAGTGAAGCAGAATCGAAACGATTATCTAGCTCTCCTGTAGTTTTGCGCCATCATCTCGCGTAGAAAGTTAAAGAGTATCTCATTTTGCTGAACTGTCTAGATAGTCGTGCTTGGCAGAGCTCCTAGTCAACCGACTCAAGCGCCTAATCGGAAAAAAAAGTACTCTCAGTAACGATCAGGGATCCGGGCTGCCCATTGACCATCAATTCCCATCATATTCAAGATCATTCATTCCGAATTAATGCCTTTCATGCTCTTACAGTATCAATAAAGTTTGATTTGAACTTCCTCACTGCAAATGGGGGAACGCAACGAAGTCAGCCACTCTCCACATCGAACTTCGAAAGCAATGCGCCTGTACTCACCTTCCTTGTCCAAGTCTTCCCACTTCTCAAGTATGTTGCCCTTCTGCAGATCCAAAATAGGGCCTGGCCCGGGTGTGGTGTTTCCCTCCACGTACTTGCGCAATGAGACAAGATCCATGTCTATCTCCGCAACAGCACCTAAGCACGTTATTAAACTGACGCCGTTGCTAATTTTCGGGAAAGATAGCTTACCAACAGCTCTCTGCAGCTCATTCAACGAGGCCGCAGTCCCGTCAGTCAATTGGATTTGCCCAATCCATGCCTACACAGTCCTCATTTGTCAGACAATTCCCGAGATGGGCGAATTCTCGAAACAAGGAGTAACATACTCTCATCATGTTTATTGCAAAGTTATTCATGGCAATTTTCACCATATCAGGCATAAAGGCCTCTAGGAGTCGACGATAGATGGCTTCGGTGTTTAGCTGGGCGCTAACTTGCTTCAGCTGGTCCTGTGCTAATTTGACGGCGTCTGTGGAATTGGCCAAGACTGCTCTTGTAGCCGTAGCCTTGGTGGAAACATTGTGAATGCCAGCCAAGCGTGCATCAATCTGCTCTTTGACAGATTTGCGCAGTGCCTCGTTGTCAGATTCATCCTTGTACAGCCGTGCCAGATCATCAAACAGTTTATCTAGGGCGCGAAAAATAGCGTTAGCTGAGCATGAAAAGAATGGACGGCTGCTTTCTTTGAGAAACTATTCTGGGCAGGAGGTCCAACCATAATCTCTGGGAGCTGAGGCCGAAAGGACAAGGATTCTGTCGCAGACGTCTCCGACATCGCGATATGCTGTCTAGATTTCAAAATATCAGCACGATTTGGGCCCAGGAATTAGACAATGGATCTGTAAAGTACCTTAAGCTTTCCTGCGTTGAAATGAATCTGCAAGTAAAGGTAAGTCATTTGCGACTAATCGTGAGACTCCGAATCAAAGAGCCGTACCTCTGTCATGTACTTCAGACAGTCTTCAAGTACATCTAAAAGCTACTCCCTATTAGTTGATATTTCCTTTAGGCCAAAGGTTTTGAGTCTGCCTACCACGTCAAATGCGTCACTGGAGAAGTTAAACTCCTGGGCCGTCGTCTCCTTGCTGTGTGGCACGTCAAGCATCTTGTTGATGGCTAGAATGAGGCTGCTAAATGAAGGCCCCTGGCAAACAAAACTCTTGTTAACCAAGAGACCCCGCGGGGTAAGGTAGTCCAAATCAACGCCCATGATGACCGAGTATCCAAGTAATTGCGTTTGACACACTTCCCAGAAAAGGAATGAGTACTAGATGAGCAAACTGTCCAATGTGGATGTCTTTTCGAGGAATTCTAGCATGAAACCACATTACACCATCTCAGAGGCCACGGAGAGAGAGCTAAAAGGGCACACTTATAAACTTGCTGGCGGGGATATTCGGCCAAGGGCCCAGGCCGCTATTGCCAGATCTTTTTGCCCCATGTCTCAGTGGCCAAACCCAATAACCACTGACACATCAAGTGGCAAATCACAACTGATTTCATTCCTGTTGCGTTGTATTTGAATCCTACCCTTTACTGCATGCTTGTGGAGAGGGTCTGGTCTAATGCAACGTCGCCTTATCAGGGTGCTGCACCGCAGAGACGGCCGCTTGGTCGATCAGTACGGAGTACTCCCGCCAGTCCGTCAACCTTTGATCCCATCCGAAGTCATGCCAGCTTGCGAGTGGGTTTTATGCCTGTAACGAGGTCTTCTGGCATACAGCGGTGACCCGAAAAAGTCTGGTGGCATTGGCTGCCACAATCATAGTTGCTTTTGCTGTTAAAACGTAGTTGGACAATATGTTCAGCTTGCAACTAATTTGTCCAGGAAAAATAATAATAAGAATTATAACCTTAAGTTAAGAGATTATTACTTTATACCATTTAAATTTACTTAATTATTATTATTAAAAATACTTAACTTACTTATATTATTCTTCTTATAAAATAAAAAAAAAACTTTACTTTAAAACCTTAAGTTAAGTTTTATCTTAAAGTTATAATATTTATTAACTTAAGTTAAATAATTATTTATAACTCTTTTAACTTTAAGTTAATTATAAAAGAAGCTTTTAACTTAACTTAAAATATTAAATTAATTAATTAATTTATAATAATATATAATAATATTATTAGCTTAAATATTTAATTAACTTAAGCTTATAAAGCTTTACGCTTATAAGTTTAGTATATTAAAGCCTTTAATTATTATAACCTTTTGATTATTTAACGTTATTATTAAGAGGTTTATAGTAAATATTAAAAGGTTATTACTCTTATAAGATAAGGTATTATAATAAAAAGAAATAAGTTTACTTAATTTTAATACGCTATAAAAGATATTACTTATTAGTTTACTAGTAATATATATAATTAAATTATTAAGTATACTTAAAATAATATTAATAAGAAAACTATTATTATTAAAATATAAGAAGTATAAGCTTAAAACTCAATAAAAGTTTAAGCTCTTTATTAAAAACTAATAAGAACTTAATATAATATTAAGGGTTAAGCTATAAATAAAAATTAAGTTATTATTAACCTCTTAGCTTAATAATATATTAACTTTTAAAACCTTAATATTTACACTTAAGTATAACTTTAAGATATTTATATTTTAATTAAATTTATTATTAAAAATACTCTTAAGAAGTTTAAAATAGGTTTATTTATTAATATTAAAAGAATATTAGGTAAAATTAAGTAAAAAGTTATCTTAAACCACTTAACTTAATCGCTTATTATTATTATTTTATAAAGTATTAAAAGAAGTATCTTTACTTTACCTTATTATAATAAAGATATACTTTATATAATATATATAAGAAATTCGTAGGATAATTAGCGTTACTCTTATTTCTTAAAACCTTTAATTTATAGGGTCTCTTTAAACCTTAATTATTTAAGTAACTTATTTAATAATAAAGATAATTATTAAAATAAAAGGCCTAATAGACTCTCTTTAAGTCTCTTAAAGCCTTTAAACTTAAGCTTAAAACTCTTTAATTAACCTAAATAAGTAAACTCTTTAGCTTATTTTATTAATTAAACTTATATTATAAAAAAAGATAACTTATTAAAGATCTTTAAGTTAACTCTCTTTAATAAAAGATTTCTTATAAAGTTTTACTTTTAATAGACTAATATTATTATATATATTAACTTTTATACGCGTAACTTACTCTTTAATTAACTTAAAATTAATTAAGTAAGATTATTATTAGCTAATAAAGTAAAGACCTAATATTAATAAAAAGCCTAATAATTTTAAAGTCTTTAAGTAATAAACTATTAAAACGCGTATATAATTATTATTTAAAAGAGATTTAAAGACGTTTTAGAAGTAATTAATAACTTAAAGAAGCTTTTAAAGATTAAATACTTTAAGAATATCTTATAATTTCTAATAAATATAATAGACTTAAATAAAATAATTTATTAAATTAGCTTTACTCTTTAAACGTATATTATTAAGGTATTATTAAATAAAATAATTAAATTAATTTACTTAAGAAGAGATAATATATTACTCTTAAATAAAGAATACTTTAATACTATTATTAAAGTAAGTTAAGTCTATAAAAATATATTAATAAACTTTAACTTGATTAAATTTATAAGAAAAAGCGCGCTTAATTTAACTTAAAAGCTCTTAAAATTAAGTTAATTTAAAATTAATAGCTTATAAAACCTTTAAGTTGATTAAAGAAATTCTTAAAGAATTAAATTAAAAATAATAAGCCTAATAAAGAAAAGAGATAAGAGTTCCCTTAAAAAGCTTTTAAAGAGATTAATAAGGCTTTTATTAAGAAAAGAAAGAAAGCTAATAATTATTATTAATATTATAAATAAGATAATTACTCTTTTATTTAATATTATACTAGTAAAAATAAAGAAGATAATATCTTACTATTAGCTTCTTTTAAGATTACTAGTATTATAGAATTTAATAATAATAAACGAAAATCTAATAAAGAGAAATTAAAGCTATTACTAGTAAAATAGCTTAAGATTAATATAATCTTAAAAGATTTAATAGAATATAATTACGTGTTACTCTTTAACTTTAATTTAAATTTTTAAAAGACTCTTATAAGTTATTTTATAAGAAAAGGTTTTTATTTTAAAATAAACTTAACGTAGCTTTATATTTAAAGAAACCTTAATTTAATAAACCTTAAATTAAGCTATAATAAATAATTTCTATAACTTTAATTAAATAAAGAAAAGAAACGTTAATTAAAGTTCTTCTTAATATTAATAGCTTTTTACCTATTATATTCTTAATATTAGCTTAAAAATTAAGGATTTTAATTTATAAGTAATCTTAAAAGAAAATCTTATATAAGTTTAATAATAAGCCTAATAACTCTAATAATTACTATTATATAAGCTTTATTATTTTAAGATATTAAAAAGATTACTTTATAAGTATAAACTTTAAGTTAAAAGCTATAAAGATTAATTATAATATTATTTTTCTTTATTAATAAATAAAGTAATATTAGCTAATAAACCTTTAAAATAATAACTTAAATAAGATAAAATTCGCCTTAAAGTTTTATAGGAAAAACTATATAAGCTTAAATTTATTAAGACTTAAGTAAATAAAAAATCACGTTATAATAATAAAATTAATAATATAAGTAGCCTTAAATATAATACCTAAAAAATTTAAGAAATTTATTCTTATTATATTAGCTAAAGTAGCTCTTAACTTTTTAAACTATTAATTATAGAATTATTAAATTAAACTAATAAAAGAAAAATCTCTATTATAAAGACCTCTTTTTATTATATTTACCTAAGAACTTAAAGCCCTTTATTCTTAATTAAATAAAATACTTAAATTTAATTAAATTAAAAAATCTAAAGTATCTTGTAATATCTCTTTAATATTTATAGATAAGAAAGACTTAAAAGACTCGCTTTAATTAATCGTTAACTATAAAGGTTTAAATAAAGTTATAGTACTTATTAAGTACTTAATACCACTTATTTATAAGCTTTAAGACTACTTATAAGAAGCTATAATCTTCTTAAAAATTAATCTTAAAACTAGGTTTAATCTTATACGTATAATAAAAGGCTATATTTATTTATTTAAGTACCCTAAAGCTATTATAAGCTATTCTAGTACTTTTATATGTAGTTAAGTGGGAAAACCCTTTATATAAGAAGAAAAACCCCTTTACTTTTATTTTAGGTTATTCTTACCCTACTATAACCTATAATTATATAAAGCGTATTTTAGATTATATAGGTTAAAGGTACTTATTAGGTTAGTTATTTTAATAATAGTTTATTAAAGCGTATATAATAAAGGTTTAAGTTAAGTTTAAATTAGCTTTAATATATTAATTAAGTAGCTATTTGAATATTTAAGTGTTTAAGGCTATTATATAATTTTCTTAAGTATTATATTATATTATATTATCTTAGGCTTAACGTAACGCTATATCTTAAATATTTTTAATATAATTAATATATTATAATAAACTTTACTTTATTCTCACTTTTAGGGTTACTTAACTAGGCTTAATTAGCTATTATTAGCTATTTAAGGCTTATTATAGCCTTTATAAGAGCTTTAAATTAAGCTATTAATTTTCCTTTCTTTCTTTCTTCTTTAAACCCTTAATTTTTATATGTATAGCCTCTTTTTATAGCCTTTAATATTAAGCTAGCTTTATAATAGCTTTTAGCTCTTTTTATAAGCTTATTAAAGCTATACTTATATTAGCTTATTTTTTAAGTGTTTTCTAAGTGAATTTAATTAATACACGTTATTTTTTAGGCTTTTTCTTATCTCTTATAGCTTTTATAAGCTTTTTTTAATTTAAGGTAAGTTCTTACCTAATACTAGCTTAATACTAAACGTTTCTCTCTCTTATTTTATTTATTATTTTTAATTATATATTAATTTATTTTACTTTATACGTTTACTTAACTTTAACTTAATTTTAATATCTTTTTATTAATATTTTATAAAAGCTTATTATTTTTAAAATAACTATACTTAATATTACTCTTAAAATATATTTTAATTAATTAATTAACTTTAATTTAATAATAGTATTAACTTAACTATAAAAGAATAGCTCTTTTAAGGGTAAGATACTTACACTTATTTAAAAGAAAAGAGCTATTAAGTAAAAGATTACTATAAGTACTCTTATTTTACTTTAACTTAATATTATATTAATATTTATATAAGTTAACACTTAACATTAAATTTTATATTTACTTTATATAACTTAAGTTACTATTAATATAAAAAAGAGTTAAGCTTATCTTTATTATATTATCTTTAATAAAATTATTCTTATATCTTAGCTTTAACTTAGCTTTATTAACTTTTATAAAATCTAATACTATTACTTATGTTAATTATTAGGTTTATAATTATTTTTACTTAAAAATAAGTTAAGTTTAATTTAACTTTAGCTTATAATCTTATTATTCTTTTATATTAATTAATATTTTATAGGTTTTTATTAACGTTAAAACTTATTTAATTTTACCTTAACTTTAAGATAAGCTTATTAAGCTTATTAATACTTTTAAGCCTTAAGTATATACCTTTATTATACCCTTAATTTTAACTTTAATTTAATTCTAGTTTTTAGCTTAATTAAAGGCTAATATAATTATCCTTTAAAAACTATATAATAAGCTTAAGAGTAAGGTTACTATTAGCCTAGCTTTAACTGCTTATAGTAGTAATAATTATAAGGAGTTATTAGTTATTATAAAGCGCGTTATTAAGTTAGTATTAGCTTTAAATACTACCTAAAAGGTAATAAATAATTTACTATAGTAATTACTTGTTGTTACGAAGAAGGCTACCGCATCTAGTAGCGGTAATAAAAGGCTATAAATAAAAGATAGCCTTTAAGTATAAATATAGTCTCTTTAAATATATAGTAATACTATTAAATCTTATTAACGCTTTTATTATCTTTTAGGTAATAATAAATAGTATTTTTTAAGATTTAATTAATACTAGTACTTTAGTATACTTAAATAATATTCTTATTTATATAAGCTTTATTAAAGAATATAATATTATAGTTAAAGAGTTACTTACTTATCTCTTTTAATATAATTTAATAATAGCCCTTTAAAAATACTATTAAAGAGTATTAAAAGTAGAATTTCTTAGCTATATTATCTCTATAAAAGATATCTTAATATTTAAGAAAAAGGTTAAATATATTCACGTATAAAAAACGCTTAAGAATACTAAGAACGTTTAAAAATTTATAGGATTTATTAATTTTTATTAATAATTTATTAAGAGGTTTTTAAAAATTATTAAACCTCTTATAAACGTTTTAAAACCTTAAGCTTAAATAATAAAGATATAAAACGCCTTTAATTAACTTAAAGTAACCTTTTATATAGCTTTAATTTTAACTTATTTTAACCTAGCCTTACCTTCTTAAATTAAAGTAAATACCTTAAACTTTACTTTAAGCGTAATACTCTTTTAAAAAAGTTTTAATAAAAAGTAATATTTTATAGTATTTTATTTGAGAAAGCTATTATTAATAAAAATAAACTATAAGATATATAATAAAGAGCTTTTAATTATAATAAACTTATTTAAACGCTAATATTAGTAGTTAAAGAGTATTATATATTATATTAAGGTTTACTTTAATTATTAGAATCTTAGCTACTTTATAATAATTAAAGTCCTTAATTATTATTAAGCTTAATAAGCTTAAAAGCTAATAAAATTTTAGTTTATTATGAATTATTAGCTAAGAAAGTTTAATAATAAAGTAAATATTCTTTTTTAACTCTTTTAATATAAGTTAAATAAAAGGGGAGATAAAGATTAATTAATATTAATAGTCTTATAAAAGAAATACTTTAATTCTCTTTTAGTAATTCTATTAACGTTAAATTAAATTTATAGCTTATTAATAAAGAGTTAAAACCTTAACTTTCTTTAATAGCTTTAAGCGTTAATAAGAAATAACTTTATATACTAAGAAGAATTAAGAGAGCTATTAAAAATAATAATAATTAAGAATAATCTCTTATATAAAAAAGACTACCTTTAAGTCTTAAAAGCTATTTAAAAGAAAGTTTTAAAGTTAAAATATAACTTTAAGATAATAAGCTACTTTAATATAAATAAAATAATAAAGTTAATTATAAGATACTTTTAATAGTTAAATATAAAAATAATAATTAAAAACTATATACGTAATTACCTTAAATACTAAAGAAATAAGAACTAATAATATATAACCTTTAAACTTCTTTAATTATTAGAACTTTATTATTAGCCTTAATAATTAATAGTAATAAACTTTATTATAAACCTACTCTTATTTAAAGCATTAATAAAAAAACTACACTATATATAGTTTTTTAGTATAGTTTTTAATGTAGTATAGTTTTTATAGTTTTAGTATAGTTTAATTACACTATAATTACATTTATAATATAATATATGATTATAAAGGGAAATTTTAATTATAAATATAACGTTAATTATAAGACTTATAAGGTTATAACTATTATACTTAAAAAAAGCTAATTTAGCTCTTTATAATATACTAGTTAGACCTTTAAATGTATTGTATTTTTTGTATTTTTTACTATACTATATTATAATATATTATATTATAATATAATATAATATAATATATAAGTGAAATACCTATAAATGTATTATTAGAAGATTTAATAATAAATTTTAAAAAAAATATAATAATAATAAATTTTTTTCGTATTATAATAATATAAAAATTATACTTAAAAGTTTACGTATAAAATATTTTACTTTTAAAATAAAATAAATATAAAATATTATATAAGTTTTTATATAAAACAAATAAAAGAATAAGGTTTTTTTTAAGCTTTATAAAAACGTTATATTATATGAATTAAGTAAATATTTTTAAATAATTTTTTTTTACTTATATTATATATAAAAAACTAAAAATATATAATATATATTAATTATTTTAAAAATATTATTAAATAATAAAGAAAAATATATATATAATATAAGATAATTTTATAATAATATATCCTTAATAATATATTTTTTTTATTTTTCCTTTATTTATTACTAATTTAACTTATTTATTATACTTTATATTTGAAATATTTTTATTAATATAATAGAAATTATATATTATAAAATTCTTTAGCTTTTTTTATATTTATTTATATATTTTATAATTATAAAATATTTATATATACTTATATATATTATAATATATATATATATATATATATTAAAAATAAATTCTATAACTTTTATTATATTATATATTTAATTTATTATAACTCTATAAAAAAACGAATTTTATTATAAAATTAGTATTATTTAAAAGCTTATAATCTTAGCTATTTAAAAATAATATTTTTACTTATTTTTAATTAATAATTATAAAGATATTATATATAGTATTTAATAGTATAAAGAAAGTAAAGTATTTAAGTTATTTTACGTAACCTTACTTTAATAAAAACGCTATATTATATAAACTAAAATATCTCTATTAATAATAGACTAAAATAGATAAAAATAAAATTAATTAATAGCTCTTAAAAAGCTTTATCTTTACGTATTAAGTGTATCTTTATAAGTCTAATATTCCTAAAGTTATATTAACTTAAAGTTTAAAAATATAAATACTTTTTATAGTATATATATATATGTTTTAAGTGAAAAAACGCCTTAACGTAATATAATAAAAAGCTCTTCATATATTATAATTATACTAGTATATTCTACTATTTTATAATAATTGTATTTTATCTTATAAATTTTTCACTAGTTTTTATCTAAATATACACGTTTTAAGAGTAAGTTAAGCATTAAAAAAATGCCTGAAGTTTAAGGTTTTTATAATATCTTTTATTATATTTAAACTCTATATATTAATTATATTATCTCTCTTTAAAGTTTAAAATTCTCTTTTTTTATATTAATACTTAAACACTTATAACTTAATTAATATCTTACTTTTAATAAAACTTTTTTTTTAACTAAATAACCCTACTTTTAGGGTATATAATAATTACTTTTTTTACCTTAAAACCCTATCTTATTTATTATTAAAAATAGCTAAATATCCCTTTAATTTTAAATCTAATTTATTTACGAATAATAACTCTACTATAAGTCTTTTAACGCTAAATTAATATTAAAATAACCCTAAAGATAAAAAAAGCTATTAATTTAATTTAAAATTATATATCTTTTAATATAATCTCTTTAATCTTTAATTATTAGAGATTAATTTTAATAAAGAAAAACTTATTTATTATTTTTACACTTAATAAGACTATTTATCTACTTTTTATAGTAAAGTAGAGCGTTTTTAGTCTTTTAATAGTATTATATATTATAAGAGAAAATATTCTTTTATTATAACCTTAAAAAACAAAGAAAATTCTAAATTAACGTGTAAGTTATTAACTTATAATCTTTAAACTATTCTTTTAATATATTAATATAATATTAATATTATATTATGATACTTTAAAGATATTAATTACTAATTTATTAATATATAGTGCCTATTAGAGTATTAAAAGTAGTGTAGTTTTATAGTTTTTAGTGAAATTTAGTGTAGTATAATATAGTGTAGTTTTATTATACTATATTACATTTTAAAAATTAATGTATAATATAGTATTAATAAATTTATAAGCTATTATTAGCTAATATAATTAATAAGCTAAAATAAGGCTAAATCTACTTATTAATATTAGTATTAATAAGCAGGGATTAGCTAGCTTAAATAAGCTAAAAATAGGGATTAAAAACGTAATAAAAATATAAAAATAAGAGAAAGTATAAGAGAAATTTAAGGGATTTATATTAGGTAAGTAAGTATTATTTTATATTATAATTATAATTAAAATTTACTTAATTTAATAAAGGAAAAAAATTCTATTATTTACGTATAAATATTTTATAAAAAAAGAGATTTAACTTATTATTCTATAACTTAAATATAAAAATATTAAATATAAAGCTTATAAGAAATATATTAAGGTAATAAATAATATTCTTAATTAAATATATTAGCTTTAGGCTTATAAGTAATATATTTATTATTATAAATATAAGAGATTATATTCTTTTAGTTATATTATATATATTTATTTATTTATTTATTTATTTATTTAGGTACTTTAAAGCTATTATAAGCTATTCTAGTACTTTTACACGTAGTTTAAGTGGGAAAACCCTTTATATAAGAAGAAAAACCCTCTTACTTTTATTTTAGGTTATTCTTACCTTATTATAACCTATAATTATATAAAGCGTATTTTAGATTATATAAGTTAAAGGTATTTACTAGGCTAGCTATTCTAATAGTAGTTTATTAAAGCGTATATAATAAAGGTTTAAGTTAAATTTAAGTTAGCTTTAATACGTTAATTAAGTAATTATTTTAATATCTAGGTTTTTAAGGCTATTACGTAGTTTTCTTTAAGTGTTATATTATATCGTATTATTTTAAGCTTAACGTAACGTTATATCTTAAATATTTCTAGTATAATTAATATATTATAATAAACTTCACTTTATTCTTACTTTTAAAGCTATTTAGCTAGGCTTAGCTAGTTATTATTAGCTACTTAAGGCCTATTATAACCTTTATAAGAGCTTTAAACTAAGCTATTAATTTTCCTTTCTTTCTTTCTTCTTTAAACCCTTAATTTTTATACGTATAGCCTCTTTTTATAGCCTTTAATATTAGGCTAGCCTTATAATAGCTTCTAGCTCTCTTTATAAGCTCGTTAAAGCTGTGCCTGCGTTAGCTTGTTTTCTAGGCGTTTCCTAAGCGGATTTAGCTAACGCGCGTCGTTTTCTAGGCTTTTTCTCGTCTCCTATAGTCCCTATATATTATATATATAAATTTATATAAAATATAAATTTAAATAACTCTTTATATAATTAACTTTAAATAATACTTTTTAAACTTTTATAACGCTAAAATTTCACTCTTTTATATAAAATAAAAAATAATAATCAAAAAACCCTTTTAATATTAAATTAAGTATTAGAATTATAAATATTTTCCTTCTCTTCTTCTTCTTTTATATTCTTATTAATATTTATATAATTAAACTTAAAAATATCCTTATTTTTATTAGAATTAATTAAAACTTTATTCCAATCTTCTTCTTCTTTCTCTTTCTCTTTCTCTTCTTTTTCTTTTGAATTTCTACTAGAATACAAAATAAATTATAATATCTCTTATTTTCCACCCTTTTATTCTTATTTTTAACCTAGTTTTTTAATAATAAAATAATTTAAATATTTTTATGTAATAAAGTAGTTCTTCGCTTAGTAATAATATTAGTTTCTTAGTTAAAATTCCCTTTTATAGCTTTTAAAGTAGCTAAAATAACTAAATATTTTTAAGCTATTATAGAAAGAATTAGAAAAAATTTAATGGAATTAGCCTACTAAATAAATATATCTTACTATTAAAAGTTAGCTTATAATTATAAATGTATAAATAATATTATAAAAATAAAAAATACTATATCTTCTTTAAAATTAAGCTTTAAATAATTAGAAATCTTATTTTTTCTAGTTTTTTAATAGCTTTAGTTTTTTACTTTAAAAATAAGTTATTAAATAAGCTAGGCTTTTTTAAAGCCTAATATTATTATAAGAAGTTAAATTAACTAGTTATTATAAATTAACTAGTTATTATAAATTAACTAGTTATTATAAATTAACTAGTTATTATAAATTAACTAGTTATTATAAATTACCTTATAAAGATTATTTAATAAAAGAATAAGCTTTATAATTATAAGCCTATAAAAAGCTTATATTTAGCTTTAATTAGCTAATATAGCTAGTATTTAACTTATTTTTAATAAGCTAAATATATAATTTTTTAAAAGATATAACTTAAAAAGTAGTATTTTTAAAGCTTTTATAGTACTTAAAAGTTTAATTATAAAGGAAAATAATTATTAGCTAAAATTTAAGCTATAATTTAATAGGTAAAACAAAAGATACCTATAAGGTTTTAGCTTTAATAGTTATAATACCTCTTAAGCGTTTTACTAGGCTATTTTAAGCGAGTATATAAGATATTATAAGCTTATCTTTAATACTTATTTTAATAAGCTAAGTCTTATAATTTAATTAAAGGCCTAGATTAATATCTTTATAAATAATATATATTTCTTATTAAAATTAAATTTTTATAATAGCGTTTAAAGCTTTCAAAGCTTTAATTATAGTAAATTAAAATACTAAAAATAATAGGTAAATAAATATAATTATAATATAATTATCTTTAATTAAAAATACTAATTAATAGCTATTATAAGCCTTTTTTAGCTAAAATATATTAATATATAGCTTATAAAAGGGTTTTAAGCTAAGATTAAAAGGCCTTTTAAAAAGTATTTTAATTACTTTTATTAGCTTATAAAATTTACATTAAAACTTAATAAAAAGATTATTAATTTTAGCGCTTTTAATTGTCTTTAAAAATTATTTTTAGGCCTATAAACTTAAGTAGCTTAAGCGCTTATACTAGAGCTTAATAGAGCCTTTAGCTTTAATAGATACCCTAGAATTACAGAAGGTAGCCGCTATATTTAGGTTCGTTTAGTTGCTAAAGGAAGCTATAAGCTTATAACCGCTGTATTTAGGTTCCTTTAGTTGCTAAAGGTAGCTATAACTAGAGCATTAACTAGAAAACTACATTTTAATTTTTTAAAAAAGCTTAAATAATTAATAATAAATCTAATAAAATACTTGAATTATAATAATAAATACATAAAGTAACTAATATTATAACTAATTACCTTATATAAAGAAGTGGGTCCTTTTAGCTTTTTATGAGCTTAAAAACTAGATTATATAGTTTTCTAAAACTAACTATACTATACTACACTTTAAGCATTAAAAGTAGTATAGTTTTATAGTTTTTAGTGAAATTTAGTGTAATATAGTATAGTATAGTTTTACTTTATTACATTACATTTTAAAAATTAATGTAATATATAATATTTATTAATTTATAAGCTATTATTAGCTAATATAATTAATAAGCTAAAATAAAGCTAAATTTACTTACTAATATTAATATTAATAAGTAGAGATTAATTAGCTTAAATAAGCTAAAAATAGAGATTAAAAAACTAATAAAAATAAAATAAAAATAAAATTAAAGGGAATTATAAGAGAATTATATAAAGTAAGCAAGTATTATTTTACATTATTATTATAAGTAAAATATATTAAATATAATAAATTTAAAAATTTCTATTATTTATATATAAATACCTTATAAAATAATAATATTTATAGTATTACCTTATAACTTAAATATAAAATATTAAACATTAAAGTTATAGGAAATATATTAAAGTTATAAATAATATATTTAAATACCTTAAAGATTTTCATATAAAATAATATTATATACTTTCTTTTTATATATATTATTTCTTATATTATCATAGATTTTATATTTCTTACTTAACTTTTTTATTTTTAAATTTTATTATAAAAAAAGTTTTATTAAAAAAAGCTTATATAAGCATATTATATATTAAGATAAAGCTAAAATTCACGTGATTTTAAATCTTATAAAATTAGCTTTATAACGCTATTAATAAGTAAGTTATTAAGCTTTAAATCTCTTATTTTAAGAAAGTAAATCTTAATTTTTAGCTAGGATTTAACCTATTATAACTCACTTAATTTATAAGCTATATATATAAAAACTAGTATATTATAAAGAGTTAAATTAGCTTTATTTAAGAATATTAATTATAACCTTATAAGCCTTATAATTAACGTTATATTTATAATTACAATTTCCCTTTATAATTATATATTACACTATAAATATAATTATAGTATAATTAAACTATACTAAAACTATACTATATTATAAACTACACTAAAAAACTATATGTAGTGTAGTTTTTTTATTAATGCTCTAACTATACTATACTATAAAAACTATATTTTATATTTTTTAAGTTCTAGGCTTATAAGAGCTTATAAGGACCCACTTTTTTATATTAGCTTATAGTATATAATTTATGATATTTATCCGTGAAACTTGTAATCTTATAAGTATTTTATTAGATTTATTATTATTTATTATATTAGAAACTATAAAAACTATAAAACTATAAAACTACACTACTTTTAATGCTCTGGCTGTAACCGCTGTATTTAGGTCCGTTTAATTGCTAAAGGCCGCTATAAGTAGAGCTCTTACGAATATAGTAAATACAAGTATATTATATATAAACCTTTAAATATATTGTATTTTTTATATTTTTTATTATACTATATTATATTATATTATATTATATTATATTACATTATATTATATTATATTATATTATATTATATTATATTATATTATATTATATTATATCATATTATATTATATTATATAAAAATATAATAAATTAAACGTATTAAAAATAAGCTAATATTATTATTCATTATAATAGCTTTCTTTATAATAATAAGTAATTATTATAATAAATTATTTATTACTTTTTAAGTAATACTTAAAATTAATATTAGCTAATAATAGCTTTACTTTTAAGCTTATTATATAATTTTTAAAGGATAATTATATTAGCTTTTAATTAAGTAAAAAATTAAAATTAAATTAAAGTTAAAGTTAAGAGTATAAATAAAAAGATATACTTAAAGCTTAAAAGTATTAATAAACTTATTAAGCTTATTTTAAAGTTAAGGTAAAATTAAATAAATTTTAATATTAGTAAAAACCTATAAAGTAATTAATTAATTATAAGAATAATAAATTTATAAGTTAAAGTTAAGTTAAACTTAACTTACCTTTAAGTTAAGATAATTATATATTTAATAATTAAAATAAGTAATAATATTAAATTTTATAATAATTAATAAAGTAAAATTAAAGTTAAAATACAAAAATAATTTTATTAAAGATAATATAATAAAGATAAGCTTAACTTTTCTTTATATTAAAGATAACTGAAATTATATAAAGTAAGTATAAAATTTAATATTAAGCGTTAATTTATATAAATATTAATATAATATTAAGTTAAAGTAAAATAAAAGTACTTATAATAATCTTTTACTTAATAGCTTTTTTTTCTTAAGTAAATATAAGTATTTTACTTTTAAAAGAGTTACTTTTTTATAATTAAATTAATATTATTATTAACTTTAAGTTAATTAATTAAATAAAATATATTTTAAGAGTAATATTAAGTATAATTATTTTAAAAAACGTTAAATTTTTATAAAATATTAATAAAGGAATATTAAAATTAAATTAAAGTTAAGTAAATATATAAAGTAAAATAAATTAATAAATAATTAAAAATAATAAATAAGATAAGAGAGAGAGATATTTAATATTAGCTTAATATTAGGTAAAAACTTATCTTAAATTAAAAAAAGCTTATAAAAGCTATAAAAGATAAAGTATAAAGCTTAAAGAATAATACGCGTTAATTAAATTTACCTAAAAAACACTTAAAAAATAAGCTAATATAAGTATAACTTTAATAAGCTTATAAAGAGAGCTAAAAGCTATTATAAAGTTAACTTAATATTGAAGGTTATAAAAAGAGATTATATATATAAAAATTAAGGGTTTAAAAAAAAAGAAAAAGAGAAAAATTAAAAGCTTAATTTAAAGCTTTTATAAAAGTTATAATAAGCTTTAAATAATTAATAGTAATTAATTAAGCTTAATTAAATAGCTTTAAAAGTAAGAAAAAGGTAAAGTTTATTATAATATATTAACTATATTAAAAATATTTAAGATATAGCTTAATATTAAGCTTAAAATAATATAATATAATATAATACTTTAAGAAAATTACGTAATAACTTTAAATACTTAAATATTAAAATAAATATTTAATTAATATATTAAAGTTAACTTAAATCTAACTTAAACTTATTATTATATATACTTTAATAAACTATTATTAAAATAATTAATTTAATAAATACCTTTAACTTATATAATTTAAAATATACTTTATATAATTATAAGTTATAATAAAGTAAAAATAATTTCAAATAAAAGTAAGAGGGTTTTTCTTTTTATATAAAGGGTTTTTTTACTTAAATTACATGTAAAAGTACTAAAATAGCTTATAATAGCTTTAAGGTACTTAATAATAATAATATTTTTATTATTATAATTATAATTTTAAAGCTTATTATATATTTAGGATTTAAATATTTACCTACTAGCTATACTAGCTATTTAATTAATTTAATTTTTAATAAATTATTTATTAAATATAATATAAACCCTAAAAAAAGTATAGGGTTAATAGTTTATATATAAAATAATATTAATTTATTAACGTTTTAATTATTATAGCTTTATTAAAGATAATAGCTTTAATAATAATACCTTTTTATCTTCTTTATTAAACTTATATTTTAAAAGATATAAAAGGCCTTTAAATATTTATTATATAGCTTATATTTTAAATATAATAGCTAAAAATATAATATTTATATTTATTAATAAAATAATAAATATTAAAAATATTAAAGATTATATAAATAATAAATTTTTATATTATTTTATTAAAGATTTTAATAATTTATTTATTAAAAAAAGAATAAAATTTAATAATTTAATTTTAAGTATTTATTATAATACTTATTTTAAGTTATTTTATATAATTTAAGTTAATTATAAAATAGGAATTATTAAAAAAGTTAAAAGAATAATTATTCTTATTAAAAATAATTAATAACTTTATTTATAATGATTAAAAGCTTTAAAAGAAGTTAAAGATAGGTATAATCCATATTACAAATTTAATACACAGTAAGTTAAGAACACCTAAAAATAAAAGATTTAATGATTGCAAAAGGAAAAATAGACATTTGATCATCACTTACAAATAAATAAATAATAATATAAAAAACCGTAAAAGAAGTTAAACATAAAGAATTTATTACTAGAAATAATAATCTTATAAAAATACTATTAAGTAAATTATTTATTTTATATTATAAATATTATTGAAAGCTTTAAAAGCTTATAAATATTATTATTAATATTAATAATTAACTTTACTTATATTAATAAACGTAATAAAATAAAATTTAATTTATGAAATACTTTATATAACTATTTTATTAATAGAATCTATTAAAATATTATAAAAAAACGAATTTAATAGCTTTTAAAGATACTAGCTAAATTACGTAAGAATAGGTTAACTTAAATACTTTAAGTATTTTAAAGATTTTCTATTAGCTTATAATATAATTATAAAGTTAATCTTATAATATTATAAGTTTAATATATGTTTTTTTAATAAGAAATTATACTTTACTTTAAAATATATTAAAAGATTAAAAAAGTTAACTTAAAAATATAAGTTTTATAATATTTATAATTTTATTTTAAATTATTAATTATTTTATAATTAAATACTTATAGTCTATTAATTAAAGTCTTTATTTTAGCTTTAAAAAAAGGCTTATATAAATTAAATTATTATTTTTTTAAGAATATTAATAATAATTATAATTTTTAAGAGCTTTATTTATTTATTATTATATTAAATCTTAAACTTAATTTATAATTAAATAAAGATTTATTAAGTATTAATTTTAATATTATTAATTAATTATTAAAAGACTTAAAAGCTAAATATAAATAATAAGCTATAATTTATTATATTTTAAATCTCTTGATAATTAATTATATAATAAAACTTATTAAGAATATATAAAAGACTTTAAAAATAAGGTAATTCTTATATAAAATTAAAAGAAATTTCTTTTAATTTTAAAAAATTAATTAAAATAATAAGTAATACTTAAATTAAAATTAATTTATAATAATTAATTAATTTAACTTCTTATAATAATATTAAGCTTTAAAAAAAGCTTAGTTTATTTAATGACTTATTTTTAAAGTAAAAAATTAAAGCTATTAAAAAAACTAAAAAAAATAAGATTTTTAATTATTTAAAGCTTAATTTTAAAGAAAATATAGTATTTTTAATCTTTTATAATATTATTTTTACATTCATAATTATAAGTTAACTTTTAATAAGAAGATATATTTATTTAATAGGTTAATTTTATTAATTCTTTTTTAATTCTTTTTATAATAGCTTAAAAATATTTAATTATTTTAATTACTTTAAAAGCTATAAAAGAGAATTTTAATTAAAGAACTAATATTATTATTAAGTAAAGCATTACTTTATTATACAAAAATATTTAAATTATTTTATTATTAAAAAACTAGGTTAAAAATAAGAATAAAAGAGTAAAAGATAAGAGATATTATAATTTATTTTTATATTCTAGTAGAAATTTAAAAGAAAAAGAAGAGAAAGAAAAAGAAAAAGAAGAAGAAAAAGAAAATTAAAATAAGGTTTTAATTAATTCTAATAAAAATAAGAATATTTTTAAGTTTAATTATATAAATATTAGTAAAAATATAAAAGAAGAAGAAGAAGAGAAGAAAAATATTTATGATTCTAATACTTATATATATATTAAGTACCCTAAAGCTATTATAAGCTATTCTAGTACTTCTATATATAGTTTAAGTAGAAAAACCCTTTATATAAAAAGCAAAACCCCCTTACTTTTATTTTAAGTTATTCTTATTTTATTATAACTTATAATTATATAAAGTATATTTTAAATTATATAAGTTAAAGGTATTCATTAGGTTAATTATTCTAATAATAGTTTATTAAAGCGTATATAATAATAAGTTTAAGTTAAATTTAAGTTAACTTTAATATATTAATTAAGTAATTATTTTAATATTAAGATATTTAAAGCTATTATATAATTTTCTTTAAGTATTATATTATATTATATTATTTTAAGCTTAGCGTTAAGCTATATCTTAAATATTTTTAATATAATTAATATATTATAATTAACTTTACTTTTTTCTTACTTTTAAAGCTATTTAATTAAGCTTAATTAATTACTATTAATTATTTAAAGCTTATTATAGGTTTTATAAGAGCTTTAAATTAAGCTATTAATTTTTCTTTCTTTTTTTCTTCTTTAAAACCTTAATTTTTATACGTATAACCTCTTTTTATAACCTTTAATATTAAGCTAGCTTTATAATAGCTTTTAACTCTCTTTATAAGCTTATTAAAGTTATACTTATATTAGCTTATTTTTTAAGCGTTTTTTAAGTAAATTTAATTAACGCGCGTTATTTTTTAAGCTTTTTCTTATCTCTTATAACTTTTATAAGCTTTTTTTAATTTAAGATAAGTTTTTACCTAATATTAGCTTAATATTAAGCGTCTTTTTCTCTTGTTTTATTTATTATTTTTAATTATATATTAGTTTATTTTACTTTATATATTTACTTAACTTAAACTTAATTTTAATATCTTTTTATAAATATTTTATAAAAACTTAACGTTTTTAATATAATTATACTTAATATTACTTTTAAGATATATTTTATTTAATTAATTAACTTTAATTTAATAATAGTATTAACTTTATTATAAAAAAATAGCTCTTTTAAGAGTAAAATACTTATACTTATTTAAGAGAAAAAAGCTATTAAGTAAAAGGTAACTATAAGTACTTTTATTTTACTTTAACCTAGTATTATACTAATATTTATATAGGTTAGCACTTAACGCTAAATTCTATACTTACCTTATATAGCCTATTACCTAAGTTACCTTTAGCGTAAAGAAGAGCTAGGCTTATCTCTATTATACTATCTCTAGTAAAATTATTCTTATATCTTAACTTTAACTTACCTTTATTAACTTTTATAAAATCTAATTATTACTTATTTTAATTATTAGATTTATAATTATTCTTACTTAAAGGTCAGTTAAGTTTAGCTTAACTTTAAGCTATAATCTTATTATTCTTATATATTAATTAATACTATATAGTAGTATTTATACTTATAAGTTAAAGGAAGTTAAATAGTATATTTAATTATATTTACGTTATTAATATAAGAGAATAAGTATACGTATAAGTCTTTAATTTAATAAGTTTTACCTTTATAATAAGTTTATAAGATCTTTTATTAATATTTTATTAAGTTATTTAATTAGCTTTATATAAGCTTATATTATATAATTAAATTATAAGTATTTGAAAAGTATTTAATTACTTTATTTAAATCAATCTATTACTTATTTAAGAATCTTATTAGCTTTAAAAAGTAAGTTGAAAGAATTAAAAAGTAATTAAATTATAATATTATATATAAAGTTATTAATATATATATATATTATATTTAAGCTAATAAAAATAATAGTTTTACTTAAATAATATTTTTATTAAGAAAAAATTATTTAATCTCTTATAAAAGATACTTTTTAGCTATTATAAGAATAAATTTAAATAAATATAAAGGCTTAATAATATTTACGTTTAAGAGAATATAAAAGAATTATAATTATAATAAAATAAATTAAAATTAAGAAAGAAATAATAAGTAAATTATAAAAATAATTTAGATTATTTAATTAAGTAAAAAGAAATTATAATAAAATAAAGATTATTATAATTAAATTAAAAAGAAAAAGTTATTTTAAAGGTCTTTAATTAAAATAAAAATATACTTACTCTTTAAATATTAATAAACTTATAATTAAAAAGAAAACTTTTATTAAAATAACTTAAATTAATTAAAAAAGAATTAAAAAAAGAAAGAATTAATTAATTAATTAGAAGAATATAATATTTTTTATAATATTTTTAATAATTATAATCTTATAATTAATTATAAGAAATAATATTATAACGTTTATTATTTTAACTTATAAAATTATCTTTATAATAAAATTATCTTTAAAAGAGATATAAAAACTTATTTTTAAGTTAAATAAATTAATATAAATATTTCTTAAATATAATGAATTAAATAATTAAAAAGAATTTAAAAGAAAAGATTTTATTAATTTATTTATTATTAATTAATAAGAAGTTATTAAGAAAAACTTATATTTTTATTAATAATACTCTTTTTAAGAATTTAACTTAAAGAAAAAAAAGCTTATAATTAAAAAGTTAAACGTTTTAAAATTAATTAATTTTATTATAATATATAATAAAAACTTATTTAAAGTTATAAGCTAATAAAATCTTATTTTATTTACTAATATAAGCTTTAACTTTAAGAGATTTATTAAAATTCTTAAAAAAGCTTTAAGTAAATAAAGAATTTTAATTATATTTTAAAAAGCCTTTAAAGTTAAATTCTTTAATAAGAAAAATATCTTTAACTTTTTAAAGAAATTTAAGAAGAAAATAATTATTTTAATTATTTTAAAGAAAAAGTAAATAAAAATATTAAAATATAATATTACTTCTTTTAAAAGAATATATATTAAACCTCTTATAATTATTAATAATTAAAATAAAGTTAAAAAGAAACTTCTTTTATAATATAATATAATTAATTAAAATTAAATAAAAACTATAATAAATAAGTTAAAAAGTCTTAATACTTAATATTTAAAAGAGATTTTTAAGACTTCTTTTTAATTATATTTTATTAAAGCTTATAAAGTAAAGTTAAATCTTTTATATAAATAAAATTTATCTTTTAATTAAATATTTTATATAAAGCTTTACTTAATTATTTAATTATAAGCTTTATAAATAATAAAGAGTATTTATAAAGTAAAATTATCTTAAAAAAGTATATTATACTTTAAAGTAAGTTAAATAAGTATATATAAGTTAAGTTTAAGCTTATAAATTATAATTTAATTATATTAAAATTAAAGTACTTACTTTAAAATTAAAAGTATATCTTAAAAATTATTTATAAATTAATAAAAGATATTTTTAAAAGTAACTTAAATAATTATAAGAAGTAAAGCTTATATTAAAATAAATTTATAATTAAAAAAGTAAATAAAAATTAAAAAGAGAATAAAAAACTTAACTTTATTATTAATTTTTCTTTAATTAAATAAATAAAATTATAAAGTAACTTAAAAAAATAAAAATTATATTAATGAAGTAAATTAAAAGGTAAATAAACTTAAAAGAATAATTAAAGTAATATTAAAAAAACTTATTTTAAGAAAGTAATAAGTTTAATTAAAGTAATTAAAAATTAATTTAATTTAATTATATTTAATTTAAGAATAAAGAATTAAATAATAATAATATTAATAATTACTTTAAAATTAATTATATTTATATAAAAGAATATTAAGAGATTTAATATTATTATTATAATAATATAAGATATTTTTTTAATAAATACTTTTACTTAAAGTATAATTAAGTGCTTAACTTTATTTAATATAATATAAATATACGTGTTCTTATAATTAATATTAAAGTATAAAAATATATAATATTATTATAACTTTTATTTTAATTTTTTATTATTAAAAGCTATATAAAAAAGCTTATTATACCTTAAGTTAAATTATTTTTAAATATATACGTTTATATATACTTAAATTAAATAAAATACTTTAAAGATACTTTATTAAAGAAATAAAATATCTTATAAAAAAAGATTAAAATATTATAAAAGAAGTTAAAGTAAATTAATATATTTAAGTAAATATTAAAAAAGAGTAATTCTTATAATTTATCTTTAATTAAACTCTTATTCATTATAATAATAATAATATTTAAAATATATATAATAAAAAGCGCTTAAACGTATAATTTTAAACTTAAAGTTAATCTTTAAGTAAACGTAAATATATATAAGTAAGTAAAGCTTAAAAATAATTAAAATAATATTAAGAATAAAAAAAAAAAAGTAAAATTATAGCTTAAAATAATAAAGTTAAGTTAAATATAATTAAATTTATTAAAGATAAAGCTAATAAGTAAGTATAAATAATATAATTAAAGGGAAATTATTTAATTAAAAGAATTATAATATAATTATATAAAGAAATACTCTTTAAAAAGATTAATATTTTATTAAAAGACTTATATTAATTACCTTTAAGCCTTATAACTTTAATAAGAAATAAAATTATTAAATATATTAATAATATTAATAATATTAAGTAATATAATAAAAAATTAATAACTCTTTTAAAGAAACCTATTAAATTTATAAATAAAAATACTTTAAAATTAAATTAAGTAATTTTAATATTTAATATAATATTAATTATAAAGAATTATATTAAAAATAATTAAAATATAATATGAATTTTAAATAAAAGAAATAATATACTTTTAATAGGTATAAATATAAAACTTTAAGTATTACTTATAAAAAAGCTTTAAATATACTTAAATTAATTAATTATTAAATTAACTTTTAAGTAAACTTAATTTTATAACTTAAAGAAATTTTTAAATATATATAAGAGTTATTATACTTATAAGTATAACTTAATAATAAGTAAGCTTCTCTTATATATATTTTAATAAATAATAACTTATAAAGAAATATTATTAATATAAAGTTTACTTTTTAAGTAAGTTTAAAAATATATATACTTATAAAAAATATATTTATAATTTTATTCTTTAAGAAAATTATATATATATATAAGAAAATAAAACTCATCTTTACCTTAAAAATATATAAACTTTAATTTATTTATATATTATATTAAATATTATTTATATTTTATTAATTTTAAGTATATTATTTATAAGACTTATTTAAGTATTATTTAATTATAATAAAAAGAGTAAAAAGTTACTTGTTTAATATAAATTTAATATTATACGTATTCTATTTTAAATAATAAAATTAATTATATTAAAGTATTAAATATAATTAATAAAATATAATTAAAAACTTACTTACTTATAATAAAAATATTAAAGTTTTTTAAATTATTTAATTTTAATAATTAAAAGATATTAAAAAGATAAAAGAATATATAAGTAAAAAACTATTAGTTACTTAATATTAAAGTATTAAATAAGATTAAATATAATTAAATATTACTTTTATTATATTAAATATAAGAAATATATTATAAAATATTAGTTTTATTTAATTTAAGTAAGTTAAATACGTTAAAATAAGTATTAAATAATAATTAAATAATTATAATATAAGTTAAAATAA